>NC_143055.1:107382500-112382500 GCF_052426305.1 Pelodiscus sinensis | reverse complement strand
GGCTAGTGAGTGGGTCTCATGAGTAGCCCTCTCATGTCAGTGGGCAAAAAAACTGTTTTAACTAACAGAACATGTAGATGGTATCATGAGCTTTCATGGGCAAAATCCCCTTCTTCAGATGACTGGTCATCTGAAGAAGTGGGTTTTGCCCATGAAAGCTCTGATAAACTAACAAAACATGTAGATGGTAACAGGAAAAACTTAAAAAATAACAAATAGTCTAGTAGCTTCTTTAAAGACTAACTCGGCTACCCCTCTGAAGTGTTTTGACTAAGATGGTCTCCTGGAATAGGTGAGTTTTGACAACTGCGTTTGCGTACTTGGAATTTGCAAGGTGTGCCAACTGAACTGTAGCAGCGCTTTGATTGGATGCCCAGTGTGCATGTGGCTCTTACAGACAATATTGCGTGTAATCAGCATGCACCTCACTTCACATGTGTTACCTTAATAATATCAGGAGGAAAAAAGTACCACTGCTTTCTGGCCATGTCACATGGCAATTCTGCACATGAGCAACGGTAACCGATGTCTCATCTCATGGGCCACAAGCAGAACTCTGATGAGCTGCCTGTGGGCCCCAGATTGCTCACACTGCCTTGAATCAAACTAAAGAATCCACCTATTTGTATGGTTATATACAACACCAACTGGAAATGTAAATGTGTCAGTACCTATAAAGAGTTTATAATCCATATTTTTCTAATTCCAAAAACATCCTTGACTTCAGTGGGGACAGGATTTCAGCCCATGAGGATTATGCAAAAAGAGTATGAGTCTAAATGCACTTCACTTCTATAGAGTACTTTCCATCTCAAGAGTGCCACAGTACTTTAGAAATGTCAACAGACCTCATCCATGAAGTAAGTTTTTTCTCCATTTTGCAGATGAAAACTAAATTGAAAGAAGTCAAATGACTTGTGCCAGATAATAAGTCTCAGGCAGAGCCTGGTTTGGAATCCAGATCTCACAAGTCCCAGTTCAACTCCTCTACTACTCTTTTTTCATAAATGTTTGCTGCTATCCTTTAACATGATGATCAACTACTTACTTCATCAAGTGACCCACAGATTTAAAAATTAACAAAAAGCCCACAAAGTCTCCTCATAGTAAAGGAGATATACCACCATTGGATATCCCAGATTATTAACAAAAATACTTAAGCCCCAACTGAGATTTCAATTAATCATTCTATATTCAACATGTTAGCAGGGCTGTTCTACTTCACATCTACACTGAACAGGAAGGGCATTCCCCATAGCAGTTTTAGGAGTTTGTGACATGAAGAGGTGCAAGGCAAGAATTAAAGTCTTGACTGGAAAATTTACACAAAGGAAATTAAAATCTTAAAGCATGTCTAGCACGGTGTTACTCAAGTATTTTGTTCCCTTTAAAAAGGTTTTAATATTAAATTTTTACTCATTTGGGGCTATACTGTGATCACCTGCACACACCTGTGCAGGGGAGTAACATGCATAAATCCATCTCCCTTATCCTGTAGCAGCCCACCAGGTTAGCAGCCTCTATGGAGCGAGTATGTACACAGATAGCAGAAGAGATTGAGTGAATGGAACCTTGATTCCCCCACCAGCCAGCACAAAGGAACAGTTTTAAAAGAGGAAGCAATCCATGTTATGTTCAGGGCTGCCCAAGATTGCCTCCCTCTCCTGTAGACAGGGGAAGTAAGCAGGAACTAAACAGGCTCAGGATCCAGATCTACCAGGGCCAGCTTTCAGAGCAAGCACAACCAGATGCTTCTCCTTACACAGGGATTGCTTCCAATCTACTTTCTAGCCCTCAGATATTACTTTTATGAAGTTCACTTTTTTCACAACTCAACCTTTAGAAGTTATACAGAGTGCTACTTAGGGATTGTCCAAGTGATCTCATTACAACACACAAGGAACAACAGAAGTACATGCTGTACTTCTCTGAAGTAAGTTTTAAAACTATAAAACCACCACTCCCAACAGCACTTAACTAAAGAATAGTGCTAGGCTATACCAGAGTTGAGAATTTTATTATTTTTCTCTTTTTAAGTCTTGAAGTGAACAGCCTATTTAGCCATAAAGAAATAGTAAAGAAGCAGAGATATAGAATTTCTCTAGCACACTTTAAAAAGACCAAAACACAGGAAGATAGAGGTGCAGAGTCAGCTATGTGAAGCTCAGGGGAGAGAACATGAATGTAATTATCTTTGTATACAAAATAGTCATAAATGTCATACCAATCCAAATAAAAAGTACTATTATTAATGCTAATAATATGGTGGGTTGGAAATGCCAGGAGGGATGGGAATAAGTAAATATTCTGCCACAATAGAGGAATTCAATTTAACGTTAGTTTGGCAACAGTCCAAGAGCTACAAACTGAAATGAAAGATTCCAATGTCTGCAATTGTGAAGTTTCTCTTTTGTATTGAAAAATATCACAGTGAATCCGGCTAAATCAACTTTTTTATTTTGTCCCATAAAATTTTTCAAATTCTTCAAATTCTTACTTTTCATCCCAAATTGGGACAAACACATTCAAATTCCGGAAGTTCTCACAAGATGTTATCTCCAAGCTCTGCTGAGTACTAATGATATACTTCTTCCAAGGACACAAAGGCTAAAATTTTTAAAAAGTATCTGTGATTTAAAAGCTATCCCACTGAACGCTGACCTGTATGATTAGGTCCCTACACATCTTTTGAAAATCTGGCCCTTAAATCCAAAAAGTCAATTTTGAAAGAGGAACTTAGCCAAATTATAACTCCGGGGAAAGTTCTCCAAAGTACTTATTATACAGTTTTAAGAAGTAAGCTACAAATTTAAAAAATGTTTGTCCATCCTGTATAAATGACAATGAAGGGAAGAAAGAAAAGGGGGAGGGGCAATTGAAAAACAAAAAATAGAAATTAGTTATATTTCCAAGTCTACAATTATAGACTTATTATATAGGAAGAGTGAAATGCGTAAGTGAAATCCTGCGCATTTAAAAACAAAAAACCAAAATCACTAATCTAATTGTTTCTGATACCAAAAGACAAGAACACACTTTCTTGTACTTAGTTCTTATCCACCTGCTTATTTCAAGCTTAAAAAGAAAGTACAAGCACAGAATATGAAAGATTTGAAAGGAGACGCTACCTCACACTGTTTTGCATACATAGATAAAATAAATATTTTCTGAAGTTTTGTATTTAAGAAATACATTTAAGAAAATCTGCAAAATGCAGAACCAATCATCATCAAGTTTTCAAATTAATTTCAAAGGGATGTTTTAAGTCAATTTGACACAGTAAAGTGCCAAATAAAGTTATATATAAATTAATGAAGAAACAGGAAACACATGCATGTGGCCTTCCTTTTCAAGAGTTTCTTTTTCTTATCTTCTATGTGTCTGTTTAGGAGGATTTGGTTGTCCAGTTGTGGAGAAAATAAGCTCAAGTTATACTCTATAAATATTGCAGTTCTGCATGTGTTTTAACATGCATCTCTAAACAAACAAACATAGCACACGTATGTAAGATTGCAATTGTATTGCTTTCACCTCAGTCACAAGTTAGAACTGTATCAGTCATTCTGCTTACTGAACTCAGCCACTGAATGGCAGACATAAATGTTTATGTGAAGCACAGAAAAGGTAAAGTAGCCCCAAAGATTTGACGGCCCTATCTTTTGGCTGATGTCATTTTTATTACAAAGGACTTCATGCAAAGGCTCCCATAGGAGGTTATTGCTAAGCTCTGGTTAGATCTTCATGAAGAGAATAATGTTTACCCACGGAAGGATCTTCCAGGTCTAAAACTGAAAAATAAAATGTTTTGTATAAAAGGAACAGGGGACCTGAAACACAGAAAATCCAATCAACCATCATATTCATTTCTCAGAATATAAATTAGTCCAAAAATAGCCCCAAAAGAGGCAATGCACTTTGCCTTCTACAGGTTAAATCTCTCTCGTCTGCCACCCCCGGGACTTGACAGGTGCCAAACCAGACATATTGCTGAACCATGAAAGGTAAATATTTGTAGCGAGTGGGTCTCGGTATTTTTATTTTGTGGAGGTGAATAAACAGAATAATGCTTGCAGCACTGCTTAATAATGTAGGATTGTACGGACACACTCTACGTAAGCCTATGCCTGGCCAAGGCTTATCAGCTCTCTTCATAACAAAGTGTTAGTTTTGTTACTGTATTGATATAAGGAAATAACCATAAAAGACATGCTTATGCTTAGTGGCATTGCCAACATGTCCACTTGTTACTAGGATCTTACACGACATTTAGAGGTAAAGTGGAGCTAAATAACAGCACAGAACAGAGCCATGGCAGATGGCTATAAACAAGCTTTATGGGACCACAGGAAATGTGGCCTCTCCCATGATAAGCAGACAGCCAGCAAACTGAAAATCACGCTGGACCACAGACATCACCAGACTAGAGGGGTTCAACCTGTACTGCATTTTCCAGAGAGCTTGCATTTTCTAGAAGAAATTTTTAGTTTTGTAACCAATAGCAATATTCCAACCATTCTGGAGACAGTATACATCTTATGCCAACATGATGGTTCTGTGTTTTTTCTATGTGACTGAGTATGGGCACTAATATTTCCCAGACGCTTTCCTCCCCTCTGCTAGACAAACTTCAAAAAATGGTGTGGTCCAAAACGGAAAACATGGGACTATTTATCATGAAACAGATTCTATTTACGATTCATTCTGTGGCCTTTGGAGAAGTCATGGAGGATAAGACAATCAATGGCTATGAGCCAGCGTGGTCAGAGATGCAACACTATGCGCCAAGTGTCCCTAGCCTCTGTTTGCCAGAAGGCGGAAGTGGATGACAGCAGATGGATCACTCAATGATTCTCTGTTCTGTCATTCCCTGTGAACCACTTGTCATTGGCCACTGTCAATAGTTAAGATGCAAGACTAGATGGACCTTTGATCTGACCCATGTAGCCATTCTTATGCCTTATCTTTTCCCCTCTGCAAAAAACCAGCACACAGCAATATCTGTGAATACGGCTTGGAAATGTACTGATGAAAGGTATTTTTATATGTATTAGTCTTTCATTAGTAGATGTATACATATTTTCTCTGGCACTAAGTAATGGAGGTCGCATTTGCATACCACAGTACTGGTGCTGCTCTTGTGTTCTCTTGGCATTAAAGCAGATCTGGGACTGTTCCAATACAATTCAGGCAGCAATTCTGGTTCAGAAAGGCAGAGAGGCATCACTGAGCAAGCTCTTCCTATTTTGGCAGCACAATCAGAGAAGCGAGCTAAAATGAACACCAGGGACCTTTCATGGAAGGTTGAAATATGCTGTATTATGATTTGTATTACCAGAGCACCTATAAGCCTTAGTCATGGACCAGGACCCCATGGTGCAATGCACTGTACGAACAGAACAAAAAGTATGTCCATTCAATACCTAATAAGCTTGACATGATGTGACTATATTACTGTTATTACACCCTAGTTGAATGTTATCACATGCTGACACACTATGTGGATAACTCAGTATCACAAACCAGCAGATATCTAAAATGAGTGTTCTGTGAACTATGAGATTTGCTTCTTGCTAATTCTTACCCCAGTAGTTTAAATTAGAGCAATGGTTTTCAAGATAGCTTTATGGCATACTAGAAGATTTACTTGGCATGTCTCAGGTCCTTAACTGAATTTGGGGCACGGGGAAGGAGGGCGGGAGGTTTGAAAATTGAATGATAATGCATATGCTTCATTTGAATCATTGCTCGGGGATGGAGATGGGAGTTTCAATAAGCAGACTTCCCCGGGGAGAGAGGACTACCCGAACCCTCTCTCACCGCAGCAGCTTAGGGCCAGGTGAGAAGCACCCCTCTCCCAGCTGGGGAAGTTCCGGGTTTATCTGCCCCGTGCTCTCCTGAGCTAAAAAGTGAAGGATGCAGCAAACTCTGCACTTTCCCCTCACTCCACAAAGAAGGGCAACAACCTGCACTGCTCCCGTACAAATTGGGGAGGCAAAGATGCACCCCTCCCCCTTCCCTCACTAAAGAATGGTTGAGGGAATGGGAGGCTCAGTGTTGGTACAGTCCTGGACAGGAGAAAGAGAGGGGCACAGCCCCTTTCACCTGCCTGGTGAGTCTTCCTCTTTTCTGTATGGTTTTACGAGAAGCAATTCCATTACCGGCACATCCCAATTTACTTGCACAACCAAACCCTGACCCTGCTTTAAATTGTGATAAAAGGAAGCTGCATACCTAGTGTGATGGTCTTACCTCCTCTTTAGGAGGATGGTCTTACCTCCTCTTTAGGAGGAGTCCTTGAACAAAAGACTCATTATATATAACCCATTACTATGTAAACCTGCACAAATTCCTACATTTCATAATTCCCTGACACACATGTGAAGCCATGCAATAAGAACTTAGTATTGCATTTTGTTTTTCCAGTAAATACTTTTCTTTTCTTAACAAATGCAAAAAACTAAACATATGAAAAATACATTAAATTATCCAAATGCATGATGGAATGGAGTGGTATATCATCTTTGGTCATTTGACTTGGGAATACCACTCATTTCTGGTCCTAACACTCAGGAGTACTTCAATAAAGTTACAGCACCAATGAAAATTATGTTTACATTTCATACAACACACACCAGAAACCCATCCACCCAATAAGACAGAAGAAATTATGATTAACGCAACTTTATTGTTGAAAAAATAACCAGGTCACAAAATGTCAAGGTTCAGTTTCTAATATCGAGTGTGGGTCAACTCTGAAAAGTAACCATGTAAAAAAGTCGTACTGAGGCCTGCCTGCTGGATGAATTTGGAGTCATATTTTATGCTACAATATTTATTTTAGTCCTTTTGACCCTCCAGAACCAGTACAGCCAAGGCTGAGTTCACATTACACCAGTGCAATTACTCTAACAGTCCTGACCTTAAAAATAAACCTTGCTGAAAGAGTTATCTGTTTTCTTCAACTGAGACAGAAAGTTGCTTCTCCATTTACAAGCCTCCAAGAAAGAGTCCCTCAGAATAGATCAAAATGATACAGAAGAAGTGGATCCCAAATTTCCTTTATTACAAAGGAATGAAGAATTGTACAAGACGAGATCATCCATTCACTTATATTGCTATTCAAGAATTGTTGACGAATTTAATTGGGGACTGCTTGACATGGGAAATTTTTAGTGAAAATAAAGACTATTGGGGCCAAATTTTTCCAGATACTCCTTCTGCTTCTTTTTGCAACCACATATATAACTTCAATGTCATAACACCTGGCTGCACTTGAAAATTTGATGTTTAAACATTTGGATGAAAAAAAAAATCACCTATAATTATTTGCACTTGCAGAACTGTGGGCAAGAAAAGGGAGGATAGGCTGAGACAAGACCAAGAGCCCTAATTTAGAAATAAAGGATATAAATTTTCAACCACCTATAAGCCAAAGAACTAAACCTTCTGGTCCTGAATAGACATGAAGAACTTGGTGAGGAGAAAGAAAACCACCATATAAATCCAGCAATCTTTGATGAGAAGCTCAACACCTTAACATCTCAGATGGGGGAGGATCCTGGGTATTTTTTACTGAGCGAAATTAACTTGGATTATTGAGAATAGAACTGATATCACAGCATTCACAGTAGCAGCAGCAATGAAATTGCTCTTGTTAATATCAAATTACAGCCCCATGAGCAAGGAGGGAACCCACTCCCCTCTGGTTTTTGTTGGGTTCACATCTGAAAAGTGTTCTTTGCAACCATAATCATTAGAACAATTTTTTTAATTAATATATGTATTATTTGTACATTTCCTAAAATTCAGAAGATTTCATATATGTGATGCTCAGAGAATTATACCTTCTGAGCTTATATTTTCATATTTTTTGGGGGGAAGAAGAGGCGATGGGTGGATTAATGAATTGTTCAAGGTCATTCAAAAAAATTAATGGACACATCAGATAGCCAAAAAGGCAATACCCAAAAACCTGTTGGAGAACATTTTCATCTACCTGGATACTCATTAATGGATCTCCAAGTCACTGTTTTGTTTTAAGCCAATTTCACAAGCCAAATAAACAGAGAAGGGTTGGAACTTAACTTCATTCACAACTTTAATTCTTATGCAAATGGTATGAACAAAGACATCAGTTGACTTGCACACTACTGTCCACATCCTATGACTTAACTAACCAACCAACCAATGCAGGTGCTAATTGTTCTTGTAACTATTTGGACTATCTACTCACTGTGTGTCTCTATTTTTTTCTATCTTTTCCCTGTCCTTTTCTCTCTTCCCTCCTCCCTCCCCGACTTCCCTTATTTATTCTTGGATCTGGACGTCTAATACTCCAGAAGTGGGTTGCACCCATGAAAGCTCATGATACCATCTACATGTTTTGTTAATATTCAAGGTGCTACTAATCAATTTGTTGGGTTTTTTTAAGTTTTTCAAAAAAAGAAAATAGAAAGTTCTGCTTTCTCCTAGTAAGTGACGGCACAAAAAGCTTCAAGAATCTCTCTTCCCCTTGGCTATAGATTAGTACTGATCTCCATATAGGAGTCATAGACTCTGCAAGGCAGCTTTGTAATTTCTATTTTGTTTTTAAGTAGTTTTACATTTTTGTTAGAATGAGATATCTAAGTGTTAATCATTATGGGTTTTGCCTTGCATAGAAGGTTTGATAGGACTATAACTGAACTGTAGGTCAAACTACTGTAGACTATCACAACTAGCCATCAGAAGTGAGCAAGACAAAAAGGCAAAGAGCAAGACAATAGGTTAAGGCAGTGGTCCCCAACCTTCTGGGGCTGCCAGGCACCTGGGGGCGGGCCGCACATGCACCGCGTGGCGATGGCAGCACCACGCATGTACTGTGCGCCTGGGGCTGGCACCACACGTGTGCCATGTGCCTAGGGTAGGGGCCGCCCATGTGCCGCGTGCCCGGGGCCAACACCATGCATGTGCCGTGCGCCTGGGGCAGGGGCCGCCCACGTGCCATGCTCTCGGGGCAGGGCCAGCCCAGATCATTTGGCGGGCACACAAATGCCCTGGTGGGCGCCATGGCGCCTACAGGCACCACGTTGGGGACCTCTGGGTTAAGGGATAGGAAAATATTTTAAAATTTCAAACTCAAGTGATGCATACTACTTGATTTATAAAGTCCCCAAGGAGTGCAGCAAGGAGCCTCTTGTTACTCTGTCTTCTCCCCTTCTCTCTTTTTTTTTTTTAACTGTTTAAAACCACACAGAAAATTTGAAAAAAAATTTGCAGAAATGTATTTGTTTTAAAGTTAAATAAAAATTCTGTAAAACTATGAAAACCCTATGTATAGTAAGAAATGTTTTGTTTACTTGTAACCTCTCATCTCCACACAAAAAGGTGAAAAAAAATTTGCTTATTTCTTAAATCCTTAAGATGATAGAATTTCCCAAGAGAAACTTGATTTGCAAATACCTTGTATTTAAATACAAGCCAGTAGCATCAAAGGTTACTTACTGTTTATGAAATTGCATTAGTTATTGCTGATACACTAACATAGAACTCATTACAGAGTTTTGTCTTAGCTTCCCTAAAGAATAGTGACATCATCACCTTGAGGCTGCTCTCAGAAGGTTTACACTCTATGGAAAAGTTCCCTAGAGTGAGACTGAACTGATTGATTGTGTTAGTTTTATTTTTTCTATTAATAAAATAATTAACTGATTATTTTGCTTATCTTTAATGATGTCATTCAAAGCACCATAAAAAAAATCTAATTAGATTAAAATAGCGAGTGTCACATCTCTGAATTGGCATTGAGGGAGTTAAGATTTACCTGTTTCCATAGGAATACATATGTTCAGTAAAATGCTCAAGTATGTGTGTATTTTATAAAATATTTCATTTCCTAAATTACACCCCAGTATTTTTCATTTTTTGTAACTCATTTGCACTTGTCTTCTCTTCTGTATAAGCTTTACAAAATTAAAAAACACAGTATAGTTATTGTAAAATCAGAATATTTAAACACCTCTAAAGTAAAATGCTATCACACACAGAAAAAAGGGGGGGGGGGAAATACCCACAAGCCCTAGCAACCAGTTATAAGAAAGACATTCACCACCACTTCAGTGAATGAATGACATGTTTTATTGGTAAAACTTGCTCTGACTTCTTGTGCATGTTACAACTCGGTATTTTTTTCAGAACAGTGCAGGAACTACAAGCCGAGGCACTAGAACTCAGAGCAAGTTCACCTGTCAGCACAACTTGTTCTCATTGTCCTGCCAACCACATCAAGAATCAACACGGATCAGTAAATTTATGTAAAGACAAGATGAAAGGGGGAGGGGGGGAAGGAGGAAAGGAATTAGTTTCACTTGTGAACTAAACTTTCCCCAATAAAGATTCTGTGTCCTCTCCAGAGTATAAAATCAGTTATGCAAAAAACCAAAATCCTTTCAGTGTCTATTTCTGCTAAAACAGTTGTATAATTTTATGAAAAGTTAAAACACTTGCAGAGGGGTTCTCAAGCATTTCCATGTGTTTTTAAAGGAAGCCTGCTCTTTTCAATTCCTGCCTCTCCTCCAATGAATTTACACATGGGAGTTTATTAATCCCCCTTCCTGATGCAGTAGTGAGTCTCTTAAAAAAAAAAAAAAAAAATCACACTCTGGTTTCATGATCTGGAGCACAGAGGAACATCTATGTTCAAGGCTGAACTTTCAGACAATTCAGTGTAGACTTTTGTTTTCAAAGGAGTGTCTCAACAGGTGGCTTCACAGGGCAATATAGCTGTGCATTGTATTAAAAGCACAAAAATATTGAAAAGCTGCTTCTAAAAACAAAGCATTATAGTGCTTGTAACTATAGTTTTGGTTTAACAATTCGTAATCATCATAAACATATCCCCTTTGTATACACACACACACACACCCATTTTACAGCTACAATAAAACACAACGGCATGTACCCAACAAGGGGTATGATCAGTCTTCAAGGACTGTTATTTTTCTGTTTGAGTGTGTGCTTAATACCACACTCTGGAGGATATTCCAGAGTGACACACACTCTACCCCGTCTGTTGTAAGATTCAGCGAGATCTGCAAAAAGGCTTTGAGGATCTTTGGGGTGTACGTGGCCCTGCCCCCAAAATGCCGTTCGAATGGGATGTTTCAGTCTTTCATGTTTATTTCCTGATGCTGAAGATAGTTTGGATTTTCACCAAAGTTGGAATGAAAAATTGTCATGGAGACAGCAATCAGGGAAACACAAGTTGCAGATAAGAACCAAGCAGAACAGTCTCCAGAGTGCACAACAAAAACCAACACAGCACTATGACTGGCCTGCCCACTTTCTAAAGATCAAAAACAACTCTAGTACAACTTGGTTAAACATGGGAAATACTCTCCATAATAAAAGGAAACCTGTAACCAGCTTGTGAAGTATAAATTAGAGAAGACTTACCACCCAAGTGCCAAATCTGGAGGGCCAAATAAATATATCTGAAACCCAATTGAAATGAAAGTTCATACTCATTAAGATAACCCCTCCATCTTAAAGAGCACATCCTATCCTCTATGTAAGCAATCACCATCTTGGAGATTAAACCAGAGAATCAAATACATGTTCCAACTACCCTGCACACTGGACAGGAAAGTAGGTATGCTTGGCACACTCTCCACACAAGCAGTATCAGAATGAGTTATAAAGACAATTCCCTTTGTTTTGAGAGGCAGCTTGATCTAATACATCGGACAGTGGATTTGGTGTCAGGAGCCATAGGTTCTTCCTAGCTATGCCAACCTCTCAGGTGACCTTGGGTCAAATCACTTGACTCTGTGCCCAAGAACACCAAGTTATGCTCTTATCTCGCTGCAAGGATACACATTTTGTTTGTTTTGCAAACACAAATGCCAGTGAATTAGATGTGGATTTTCTCTGTGGATCCATCATCACTTTACAAGGAAGAGTGCAATCATGACCGTCATTTACATCGTTTCCACTAAAAACAAAATCAGCTTCGGAAGGGGCTGCCTTTGCTAGCAGCCAGCAGTACTTCCTGATCCACTTTTCCCTGATGACTGCCTCCAGCCTGTGGCAGTGCACATAAACAGAAAAGAATATCCGTCAGTTAGCACCATTCCCAGAGGAACTTGAGGCCTGGCAGGACAGAAAACTCAAGAGAGCTCAAAAATATTCCTAGCCCCTCCTCTTACCTCCTTCCTCTCCCTCATAATTGTCATCTTCAGAAGAATGCTTCAAGTAAAAAAAAAAAAAAAAAAAAAGTCAGCAGAAATTACTGTTCATGTTAACAACTGACCTCTTTTGGTCTGAATTTCTGTACATATGTATTATGATAAAATGGACATTTCTATGCACCCTTAAAGAGAGAAGTACAGTCTGAATGAGGAGGAATGGTGACATTTTTGGAGATCAGCTCCACCTTTCTGCTACCCCTATACTAATGTATATTTTGACTGGTAGCTTGGTTACTGGCTCCAAAAGAAGGTACAAATCTAAAAGAATGGATATAATTTACTAATAGATTTACTACAACTTCTGGCGAGCCAGATCACAAGACTAAGCCGAAGTCCCAAAAACTTTGTGAGGCCCAGGTTTTGGAAGTAGATAATCAGACGACGCAGAAGTGAGAGAAAGGATCAACACATAGCGATAAACAGAGTTACTAAAACAAAACTGCAACCACTGTACAAGCTTGACAAGGTATACAAACATTTCCAAGATAGCTGGAGAATATTACATAATGTGCAGACTCAGTCTGCAAGGATGGCTGGATTCAATGGAACAACACAGTAGTGAAAGGTGTTAACATGGCCCTGTCATTGTACAAAGAAAGGTCAGGATTTAGAGTACAGAAACCTCTGCTTGCTTAGTTCCATGGCAACACTTCATTTCTTTTTAACCCTTTATTAATTATTCAGAAAAAGAGAAAATAAATGTTAAATGTTAAGTATTAGAGAAGGTTTTCACCAACAGAGTCCCTTACCCCCATTAGCTATAGAGTGTTTTTATAAGGAAAACATCCCTTTGACACTATTAGGTGGTATTCAAACTGTCAATTTACTTGGGAGTAGGGTAGGGGAGGAAAAGAGAAAGTTAGTGGAGGTGTCTGGAGCGCTGGCTGCTATTGTTACTGTTAAAGTCTAGCTGTGCTTGCCTTAATGACAAAACAGACACACACATGCACAAGCAAGGGGAGAAAAACCAACAAAAAACAGAAAATACAGCTTCATCTTTGGAACTAACTTGAAACCTTGTTGCTAGAGAGATCATCTTCTCAGCCACTCCCAGACCTGGCAATCTTGTACCAATATCAGACTATTTAAAGCACTGTTTTGAAGTTGCCTCTCTGGTCACAGACTTACAACAGTGTGGCTGAAGAGACAGTCTGTGTTAAGACTCTGCCTTAGCAAGCAAACAGACTACAAAGAGAGAGACAGAAAAGAACCATCAGGTGGGGGGCACAACATGGACACAAATTTACATTTCAGATGATGGTCAGTGGAAGTGGCTGGTGGGTCCCTCCCCCTGGCCTAGTCTGGTCACAACATTTCTTAGGATCAGGATGGTGAAGGCCTAATAGTATCATGGTGGATCCTGGCATCCCAAGAAAAGATAGGGCTGGCAGCCATGGTGGTAGAGCTTGTTTCTTCTAGTTCCCTTATCTCTCCTGCAAGGATTCTCAAAAAAAACAAAAAATAGAATAGTCCATCCTCTCATTTTGTCCACCAGTGAAATCTATTTTCTGATGCATCAATTTTGGCCCATTAATTTCTGGTTTCATTATCTTTTGTTTGACAGTCATGATCCTAACAGTGTTTGGGTGGCCCTTTAGTAGCCCTTTTTATTAGAATTAATGCAATGTGTTTCCTTTTTGTAGCCCTTCTATTATTTGCTAGAAGTCAGTGTAACATGTTACGAGCTTTCACCAGTTTTCCCTGGAGTTCAACTCCTACTCTAAAACATAGGAAACAGGTATCTGCTACCATATATCTGCCGCCAAAAAAAGGGGGGGGGGGATGTCTGCACTGTTTATGTTTTGACAGGCAATAGTATTACCAGAGATATTTCAACACATGTTTATTTCAAAGAAAAAAGTGTTGGTGACTCCACCCCCCCCCCCCCCCCACACACACACACAGTTTTCTTTGGGGATGCTTGATAGCATGTAACAAAAGATTTATGTATGGGTTAGGAGTTGCAACAGCAAAGAAAAAAAACAAAAAACAAAAAAGATCTTCAGTACTTAAAGAGTCCAAGCAAATATGATGGCAAGGACATCAAACAGAATAGACCAATCAGGCACACTTTTCAGAAACACCCAAGTCTCATGTGATTGATGTAGGCACTTAAGAACTCGTTTTATTTACTGTCAATGAGATGGAGAAATCTAAATCACTTTTGAAAAATGCAATGAAGATGCTTTTGAAATTTCTACTCATTAAGGGTAAATTTAGCCTTGTAGCATCTAAGAGTTAAATGTTACTGGCTGCCCCTTGCATAGGAGAGATTTGCCTGGCAACACAACAATCACATGATCATCCCGGTTCTATCCTAAGGCACAGATGGATGTTCAGGTCAGAGAAGGAACTGTTTAATAGGATTAGGAGTGGAAGGCTAACAAGAAACCATCTTCCCCCAAATATGTTACAGTTCAAGGAACCTTGTGTTCCAACTGGCAGATTACATGCTGGTATATGTTGGTGGAATGCCAATGAAATGAAAGCCATATATGCAACAGACTGAAGATACTTCACCTGAATTAACACTAGCAACACATCTACTTTTATGAAAATGCAACCACACTTCTGCGTGGTTCAGATTCTCAAGCTATCAAAAAAAAAAATCAAAGCCTGATGCTTTATTCACCACACCATTAACAGAAAATCTGTGATACCTGTGAGAGTATAATGCACGTCCAAAAAAGTTGCCAAAATAAAACACACACAAGGAAAGTTAAATTGTGGGTAGTTCTGACTAATCGTGTAGTCAATACAAACTGTATTAACTACACAATTAGTCGATAAGGACCAATCTTGTAGAGCCACAGCAGGGGTAGCTCCCGGAGCTTGCTCGTGCTGGCTCTAGCAGCCACCTGTGCTACAGCTCTACATTTTAAATGTAGTAAAAGGGGCCAACCTCTCACGACATTTAAAATGCAAAGGTGCAGCATCCCGGACCAGCACAAGCCAGGTCTGCTCAGTCCCAGTTTGTGCTGAGTCCAGCAGCCAGCTCCTATTCACAGCAGCCCAGCCTGTCCACCATGAACAGAGGCTACACCAGCACCAGCCCCTGTTTGCTGGACCCCCGCAGACAGGAACTGCTGCCCTCGCAGCCTCTGCCCACAGCCTCCTTTCACAACAGCCTCCCTTATCTCCTCACCCCCACTGCCTCTGATGTGGGGGGGGGGGGGTGGCACCATGTAGCTGGTGCTGGGGGGGGGGGAAAATCAGCTTTTAAAAGTCTGCTCCCCCCCAGCACCAGCTCCTGTTTCCCCCCACCCTTGCTTCCTCTCATGGAGACTGTGGGGGTGGAGGGGGTGGAGAGGAAGTGAAAAGTCTACTACTAGCTAACATCTCTAAAACATGCACCAACACATCAATCATATGAATCTTTGCTCTCTTACCATACCCTGTAAGAGTGGTCAGCTACTAAGCTGGGACTGCAACAAAAAGATATCTACATGAAGGAAGATGGATCTAGGTCTATGCGACTCTACAAATAGCTATTCACATTTTTATGAAAATTACATAACCTCTGGTAATAAAATATCAGATATTAGAATTAAGGTCCCATTTAAGACAAATTCTACATTTATGTCCTCCAGAAACTTTCCTTGCCAACTTGTTTTGAGATGGGCAAAATTTTCTTTGTACTAAACTGGCAAAGCCCTTAATCTTAGAGAAAGGTAAACAAATACTAAAGCCAATACTTCAGTTAAGATAGAGAGCTACAATTACTGCATATTACATACATTCCCATCCCCCTAATAACATGTTTCAAACCTGATCACTTCACCATGAAATGTATACCCCCCTTTAACTTACAGTTTGTCATGTTTCAAGCATTTGAATTTATCATTGTTGCAGTATTTATCAGTTATGGGTATGCATGTCCAGGTGACAGTATCTGCTGAGACTTTATAATGCTTACACATGGCTGGTGCTCCGTGTGCAGTGCTGATGCTTTTATTTTAAAAAGATTAGTTTTACAATAAGAACGGCTGTACTGGGTCAGACCAAAGGTCCATCTAGCCCAGTATCCTGTCTGCTGACAGTGGCCAACACCAGGTGCCCCAGAGAGGATGGACCGAAGACAATGATCAAGCGATTTGTCTCCTGCCATCCCTCTCTAGCCTCTAACAAACAGAGGCGATGGACACCAATTCTATCCCCTGGCTAATAGCCTTTTATGGACCTAACCTCCAGGAAATGATCTAGCTTCTCTTTAAACTCTGTTATAGTCCTAGCCTTCACAGCCTCCTCTGGCAAGGAGTTCCACAGGTTGACTACACGCTGTGTGAAGGAGAACTTTCTTTTATTAGTTTTAAACCGGCTACCCATTAATTTCATTTGGTGTCCTCTAGTTCTTCTATTATGGGAACTAATAAATAACTTTTCTTTATCCGCCCTTTCCACACCACTCATGATTTTATATACCGCTATCATAAGCCCCCCTCAGTCTCCTCTTTTCTAAACTGAAAATTCCAACTGACACATGCATTGTGACTTTCCTGTTAACAGACCACTTCAATGTGGCAAAACACATCCTTAAAATCTTTCATGTTTCAACCCTTCTGGCTGAGGTTACTGGTTTATCCCCAAAACTTTTTGAACTCAAGTGCCTCTATTTCCTGCTTGCCCTCTGCTATCTTGATATAACATGCTAAGAGCAACTCTAAAGTTAAAAAAAACCTCATATCATCACTATCCAACATCTCAAACTATGTTCACTGTATCCAACTTACTCAAGAGATTTCCATTTTTCACCCCTTTTATTAGGAGTATCAAATATTGTTACAGGGGATTGGATTAAAAAGGGAGAAGTGTGTCAGCAATGCTGCAGAAATGGAACCTCCCCAGACTGGTGGAAGCCTATTAATCAACCCCAGTGAAAAAAAAATCCCCATTCACTTTGCATCAGTTTCAAGTTTAAAGAGAAGGCCATTCATATTCCATATGTGTATTTTTCCTACTTCTGACTTTATTCTACGGGGTTCTATAAATTTATATAGCAAGGTTGCAATTAGTCAATTCAGTGTATTTTTTCTGAAGGCCCTAAAATTATGTTTTCAGTCAGTATAATACACAAGCTATGGGTAAGTCTGAAGAATTGATTAATGATACAACTCGTGCTCAACATGCATGGTATTTGGCACATTCAGGACATGCAAAGGCAAATTTATTTTAAGTGAGACTCCAGTTACTAAGAGCTAGAGGGAAAAGCAACATGAGTTCTACCCATTCTTTAATCTTCAGAATGCCCCATTTCAAGAAATCAAAAGTTGCCGTAAGGGACTACACGAAAACAATTATTCAGCAGTATTTTTCAGAATTCTGTTTATTTTAAATACAGTAAACAACCCAAACCAAAACCTTATATTTAGAAGAAAATAATTACTGCATTACTTGACCATAGATTTTATTCACCTATCTATAAAGAGAAATGAGAGTTCTACATTAAAAAAAAAAAAAAAAAATAGGGAGCTCTTTCAGAAAACAAAGATTGCGAGCCAAAAATGTGAGCCCTGCCCATGCAAAAGTATGCACCATACTTACCAACTCATGCCCAAAATGAAAAAGTGCTTTATTCTGTAGAGTGAACACTAAAAACATGTTTTCACAAATTCATCTCTCTATACGGAACACCTCATCTCACCTACAATAGAAGTTGACTAGCCTTGTGTGGTTGAAGGCTTGGGGGGAGGGGGAAAATCAGTACTTTTACCACCAACAGTGATTTTCCTTTAGCAAAAATGGTACTGTTTTAAAAGCCAAGAATCTCATTAAGATGATCTCTAAGGCAAAGAGATCCACACTAACAGACTCTTGTGCTCAGATAGATCCCCACTTAGGGATGTAAAATTTCAATTAAAGTGGCTAATCAATCGATGCAGTTTGCATCACCTATTCGATTAGTTGATAAGGGCGCCTCCACCTTTGAAGTGTAGTAACAACCCCAGGTCTGTTCCTACACTTCTAAGGTGAAAGCACTGCAGGGACCATGGGGTCTGTCAAGCAGTCCCCAGCTGACTCCAGGCTCCACGGGGCGCTGCCACTTTGAAACGCCACATGCAGCCCAGGCCTGCTGGGGAGTCCCAGCTGGCCCCAGGCTGCATGTGGCATTTCAAAGCGGCAGCGCCCTGTGGAGCCCAGGGTCTGGCTCTGAGCTCCACGTGGCACTGCTGCTTTGAAGCACCCCCACTCCTTCCCTCCACCCCACTTGCTGCCTCTTTCTGATACAAGGCAGCAAGGCGTTGGGGGAAGCGGCTAGGAGACTAGTGCGTCAACTAGTCGTTCACATCCCTATCCCCACTGTGGTCTATCTTTTGTCATTGTGGGTTAAGATATCAGTTTTGCACATGCTCATCCATAATTACTATGTTTATGATTGTTATTCAATTTGCCTTAAGAAGCTTCTTTCACAGTCAGTCTACCTACCCAATTTATCCTATACATAAACAGGATTCAGCTCTTCACACATTGAAAGTTACAAGTGCAATTCAGCTGAAAACCTGAAATTTTTTACATCTGCAGACAAAACTGTTCATTTAAGGTAGCTTATTTGGAAGTTTCAGATGGCAGTCTATGGCACAAATTGACAGTGGCTTTCAGTTACAGAGCTCAAAATATCAGGGGTCATCAGGAGAAGAGAGTTTATCTTTATTGATACGGGGTGGGGGGAGTTTTCAAGTAGATCTTAAAGATAAAAATCCCAACCTTTACACCTTCACCATGTTGCTCACAAAGTCATTTTCTAATAGAAACAAGATAAAAATAGCATCTCCTCAAAAGAAGTTAACACCTGCTGAGGGGATTCTTCCAGAATAATATAAAGAAAGATTTTTTTTTTCCTTGGAGGCCTATTAATGATTGGATTTAAGAGCAGTTTGGGTTAAAGAGCACTGCAAAGAATGTCAAAGATGCTCCCTCTAAGCAGTCACCTATATTAAAAAAAATTCACTTTCATAAGATCTCTGAGAGCTTTATCATAGATTATCATAGTCTGCTATGAATACGCCTATCAGTACACCCTTACTTACTATTGAATGCCACTGGTTGGCTCTGGTTAGCCGGCAAGCCAAAAAAAAAATAATAATAATAATAATAATAATAATAGTTTACTGGCCTTTTGAAGTAGAAAAATGTGAAGATCAAATCCATGTTAAGTTATAGGCATCTTCAACAGTGAAGTATTACACAGAATGAAGAATATTTTTATAAAAAGTTATGGAAGAGAAAGTGTAGACTATTGCTATTGCAACCACTATAGAAACAAATACTCCTTTTAGAAGCATGTGAAGTTTCAGGGCATCGGCATCTTAGTTGCATCAGAAAACCATGTTCACTGGATAATAACCAAAAGATAGTCACAAAGTAGCCTTTTACAGGTTGGACCTCCCTGGTTCAGCAATCTCAGGACCTGACCAGGCCTGAAAGAGGGATTTTGCCGGGCCATGGGAGGTCATTTCTACCCTCCCCCCACCCGGTCCGCTGCTCTCCCAGCTGGCACTTCACTTCTTACTGGCCCCACTGCCCTACCAATCCCGTTCTGTAGCCATTGCTGCCCTGGCTCCAGGACCCACAGGGTAGTTGTGCACACTGTGCCGGGGATTCAGGACCTACCGGGCAGACACATACTGCAGATCCCTGCCTCACTGAGCTACTGTGGCTCCCAGCCACACGCGTGTCTCCCAACTCCGCTGGGCAGACCTGCTACCATGAACTGGATGGCCCCTCTGTCAGCTTACTACAATCAGCCTTAACTCATCTAGTGTCTGTGAATACAAGATGTGTGATTCCAATACCACCAAGAAGTTAAATACATTGATAGAGTTTAATGAGAATGATGCCCCTAATCTCTATGTAGTAAACAGCAAATATTGTCTACTTGCCAGACAGCTGCCATCTGAGGTCCATGGCCACAGGGAAATAACAATACCAGGTTAAAGAGAAATGGGATTTAACGTTCCCTAAGGTACAGCTCTTGGTAATCTTGGATTAACTCTTCTTGTTCCTTTGGAGGTCAAAAGAAGTTCTTTACTCACTTTGAAACGTCAAAACAAAAACCAAACATCAAATGACCACATACTGCTACTATATTGGTCAGTGCTCTTGATTCTTTAGGTTCATTCAGAAGTGATGAGACATTTTCAAAAGTCAAGACATCAAAATTACTGGGGTTTTATTCTTCAATTTTAATACAATTTAAAGCATGTTTGGCATTCAAAAATATTTGAATGCGTGACAGGAGACTGAAACATAGCCACCCACAGTGCAGGTATGCCATGGAGTCAGCCAGCTTCCTCTCGTGACCCACATACTCCTACTAGCAATGTAGTCCAGTGGATAAAACAACTGTGAGCGCAGAGAACCGCACTTTACTTCCCAGGTCTGCTGCCACTCTCTTTTGTGGCTTCCATGTCTCAGTTTCCCCATCTGTTAAAGGAGGGTAATTTCTAAAATAAGAGCTACAGGTGAAATCCATGGTATTCCACTATTAGGTGCACATATTAAGTCTGCTAACATTTTTAACCCTGTACTGGAAAGGCTATTTCTACTCATGAGAAGGTAGGAAAGTCCCTTTGATCCTTTGCTCAGTCTACCAACTGACAGCATTTTGACCAGAAAGCAGCCCAACATGAATTTGACCAAGGGCTTGTCTACATGGCTTAAGGGCAGCCAGGCAGGGGGTAAATGTACAGCACGTTAGCCTGCCAGACTGTCACCATATGCACCCTGTCTCTGCACACTAAAACTTACATACAGTGCTTTTAGTGCGACTCGGTAGGGTGAAAACAGTGACCGAGTGTGCACAGCAGGCTGGCTCACTGTACATTTACACCACAACTTTATCTGCACTAAATCTCCAGTTAGACAGACCCCCCCCAGAATCAACGCTAGTCACAAACCAAGCAATTTAAATAAATTCTAGTCACTACCTCCCTGGGGGAAGCTGTGAACTAGTGAAGCAGGGATAAAATGCTTTTAATTAGGACCCATTGTTTTTGGTCTTTAATTTATTTCTCTTGGGACTTTATTCCTTGTTCAATAACTTGTGCCACTAAGATGTCTACATGTTCTAAAGAAGAAGCATAGAAGAAACTGAGTTATCACCAGAGTTCAGTTCTCTCACTGAATTCGAACTAGCAGAGCACTTAGTTCGAACTAGGTAAACCTCATTCTACGAGGACTAAGCCTAGTTCGAATTAAGGGGTGTGTAGCCCCTTAATTCGAACTAGTGGGAGGCTAGCCCTCCCCAGCTATCCCTGGTGGCCACTCTGGCCAACACCAGGAAAATTCTATTGCCCCCCTCACCGCCCTGGACCCCTTAAAGGGGCACGGGCTGGCTACGGTGCCTGTGCCAGGTGCAAGCCTGCCAGCACCCAGCCAGCAGACCCTGCACCTGGCACAGCTCGAGCCAGCCACCCGATGCCTCCCAGCCCTCCCCCTCTTCCCGGGACCAGGCTGGCGGCTCCCGGGAGCTTGCCCAGGATCACAAGAGGCGGGCACCCGCCTGGTCCAGTGCGGACATCGTGGACCTTGTCCACGACCTCCACACTAGGCACAGGAAAGCGCCCGTCTAGGGCAGGAGAGCTACCAGCCTGGCCACCCAGGAGCAGGTGTGCATGAAAATCAAGGTGGTCCACTGAGACCCCCGACCCTGAGCCCTGAGCTTACAATGGCCGTACTGGGTCAGACCAAAGGTCCATCTAGCCCAGTAGCCGGTCTGCCGACAGCGGCCAACCCTAGGGACCCTGGAGGGGATGGACCGAAGACAGTGACCAAGCCATTTGTCTCATGCCATCCCTCTCCAGCCTTCCACAAACCTTGGGCAGGGACACCACTCCTACCCCCTGGCTAATAGCACTCCATGGACCCAACCTCCATGACTTGATCTCACTTCCCTTTAAACTCTGTTCTAGTTCTAGCCTTCACAGCCTCCTGCAGCAAGGAGTTCCACAGGTTGACTCTTTGCTTTGTGAAGAACAACTTTCTGTTACTAGTCTGAAGCCTGCTACCCATTCCTTTCCTTTGGTGTCCTCTAGTCCTTCTTTACGGGAACTAATGAAGAACTTTTCTGTATACACCCTCTCCACCCAACTCCTGCTTTTAGAGACCTATATCCTGTCCCCCCTCCATCTCCTCTTTTCTAAGCTGAAAAGTCCCAGTCTCTTTAGCCTCTCTTTATAAGGGACCTGTTCCCAACCCCTGATCATTTTAGTTGCCCTCCCCTCTCCCACCCTCTCTCTTCCCCTCTCCCACCTCCTTTTCCCAGTCTCCCCCAGTTTTGTTCAATAAAGACAGAGTCAATGTTGGAAGAAACGTTATCTTTATTTTGTACATCAGGAAGGGGGGCTAGGGAAGGGTAAGTGGAAGGAGGTGAGGGAGGAATGGGATACGCGCCCCCGAGGGGGAGGACTGGGCTGGCTCTGCGGGCTTCTGGGGGTGGAAGCTCTCCTGCAGCCCCCCAATTGCCCCCTCTCCCCAGATGGCAGCCTGTGGCAAGTGCAGCCGGTCTGATGGCCGAGTGCTGTGATGTGCCCAGTGTGGGTACTCCGGGCAATCCAAGCCAGGACTGCTTTGCAAGAGGTGCACCCCTGAGAACTGTCCGTCCGGGGTGGGGGTCAGGACCCTTTAAGCACAGTCCTCGGCTAGCCTGAGACAGCATCTCCACAGTCTAAGTCCTCCTCTGATGCCCTGCCGGCACTGCTTCCAGCCATCCTTAAGCCTGGTTCAGGATCCACTTAATGTGGACATGCTAGTTCGAATTAGCAAAACGCTAATTCAAACTAGTTTTTTAGTCTGGATCCGTTAATTCGAACTAAGCTAATTCGAACTAACTTAGTTAGTTCGAATTAACGTTGTAGTGTAGACGTACCCTTGCCTTCTGACAGTGGCCAATGCTGGGCACCCCAGAGGGAATAAACAGAACAGGTAATCATCAAGTGATCCATCCCCGTCGCCCATTCCCAGCTTCTGAGAGACTGCGACTAGGGACAACATCCCTGCCTATCCTGGCCTTCGATGGACCTACCCTTCGTGAATTTATCAAGTTATTTTTTTAAACTTTTTCCAATTTCAATATATTGTTTTTGAAATTTGGTCATAAGAACATAAGAATGGCTATACGGGGTCAGACCAAAGGACCATCCAGCCCAGTACCCTGTCTGCTGACAGTGGCCAATGCCAGATGTCTCAGAGGGAGTGAATCAAACAGGTAATGTTCAAGTGGTCTCTCTCCTGCCATCCATCTCCACCCTCTGACAAACAGAGGCTAGGGACACCATTCCTTACCCATCCTGGCTAATAGCCATTAATGGACTTAATCTCCATAAATTTATCTAGTTCTCTTTTAAACGCTGCTATAGTCCTAGCCTTCACAACCTCCTCAGGCAAGGAGTTCCACAGATTGACTATGCGCTGTGTGAAGAACAACTTACTTTTATTGGTCATCACATCTGCACACTGTATTCAATATACATACCACAGATTTGTAGAGAGACAATATGATATATTCTGCTTTATCTAACCCTTAAGGATTCCAACATTATTGACTTTGACAGCTGTTGCATATTGAGTGAATGTTCTCAGAACTATCCACAGTGACTCCAGATCTCTATTGAATGGGGACAGCTAATTTAGGCCCCATCATTTGATATGTACAGTTGGAATTGTGTTTTACACTGTCATTACTTTGCATTTATCAACATTGAATTTCATCTGCCATTTTGCTGCCCAGTTACCCAGTTCTGTGAGGTCCTTTTGTAGCCCTTCATAGTCTACTTAGGACTTAACTATATTCAGTAGTTGTGTCACCTGCAAAATTTTGCCACCTCACTGTTTACCCCGCTTTCCAGATCATTTATGAATTATTTGGAGCAGTAAACAATACTGACCCTTTGGCAACCATCACTACTAGTTACCTCTCCATTCTGAAAAATGACCATGTATTCCTACCTTTTGTTTCCAATCTTTTAACCGGTTGTCAATCAATGAGTGAACCTTCCCTCTTATCCCATGACAGCTTACTTCACTTAACCGCCTTTGGCAAAAGGCTTTGTCAAAGATTGTCTGAAAAATCTAAACACACTATATCCATCGTATCCCACTCGTCCACATGCTTGTTGACCCCCTCAAAGAATTCTAGTAGACTGGTGAGGCTTTGTTGCCCTTTACAAAAAAACCTCGTTGACTCTTCCTCAACAAATTAAGTGCATCTAGGTATCTGACAATTATATGTTTTTACTATAGTTTCAAACGATTTGCCTTATTTACCAAATATTTGTATTCCAGTAGTGCCCAAAGCCGCAACCAACATCAGGAATGCATTGTGTATGCTATACAAACAAGATGTTTGCCATCTAATTTAAAATAAGATGTCAAAATGAGTACCTAATGATAAAAAGTAAGGAAGAGGAAGACCAAAGATGGCAATCATAAAATCATGCAACTAGGGCCTACCTCAAAGTTTACTGAGTGAACTGAAAGATCTCTTCTTTACTCCAATCAGCTTTGGATCAGGCTCTTAAAGAGGAAAATTTTCAAAAGAAACAAGTGCCAAATGGCACCTGCTAAGAGACTTAGGCACCTTAGCATCCAAACTGCCAGTTAATGTCAAAATCCCTTTTCAAAAGGAAATTTAAGTCCCTTTGATTTTCAATAGAAGTTAGTGTCAAATTACCAACTGTACCTTAGAAAAATCTCCAGAGTCTCACACAGTGCAAAGTCTCCTGTATTAGTACCATGAATTTGAGAGAGCACCGAAAAAACATTAAAAATAAAAGTTACCATGAAACATGAACTTGTGCCCGTTTGTTTTTATTTATTATAGCTGCGTGTCTCAGTGTACTTGGACACACTATTTCAGGTGATCTAATACACTATGACCATTGTAAATTTACATCAGACTAAAACTTAGAGCAACAAGGTGGTTGAGGTAATATCTTTTTCTTCACCTTTTGATGATCCAGATAAGCTTTAAAGCTTACACGTCTGGGAAATATACTCTATATCACAGCTAAATATAAGGTGGAACAGATTGTTCAGCATACGTGATAACTTATTTCCAAGGACCATTCCATGTAATGTGACCTAAAAACACCTCCCAATGATAGGCGGGGGGGAGGGGGAAGGAGAAGCTGGGGGGGAAGGTTTGAGTGTTGTAATAAGCAGTTAATACCAGTATGTCTAGTCAGTCCATGATTTTTAGTAGCTAGCAAAACTGTTAATTCGCTGTGACATTGAGTACATTTCTTTGACCTGAAGAAGAGCTCTGTGCATGCTCAAAAGCTTGTGTCTCCCACCAATGGAAGGTGGTCCAATAAAATAATACTACCTCACCCATCTGATCTCTCTGATGATACCCTGGGAAGAACAGTGACCACACCACTGCATACATCAGACTGGCACTTGGAAAACACGATGGTAAAGTGGCCTGAAGTTATTCCAACTGTTTTTAAGAGGATGTGCAGACTCTTATTTTGAATAATTTCCAATTCAAGACCTCTTTGGTACCCTCACCCCATGAAAAATGATGGTAACTGAAATGTTGCAGGCATATGGTCATTAAGATGGGATATAACAATTGTCACTTGGGAATATGAACAGCAACCAACACAGTCCAAGTCTGTGCTATCATGTGCCAAAAGTGTCCGTCTGCTATGTACATTGGACAAACATCTCAGACACTTCGCCAAAGGATTAATGCCCACAAAACAGATATCAGACAAGATCACAAAGAGAAAACAGTTTCTTGCCATTTTAATCAGAAAGGACACTCTCTCAATGACTTAACCACCTGCATTCTGCTACAAAGACCTTTTACATCTGCATTTGAAAGAGAATCCTCTGAACTGTCATTCATGTTAAAATTCGACACTCTCCAGGAAGGAATGAGCAAATACTCAAACTATCTTACCCATTACCAAGATAGCTTCCCCAATTATCACCTCTAATACCATTAGCTCACAGACATCCCACTCTCCCCACCTCTAATA
This sequence comes from Pelodiscus sinensis, assembly GCF_052426305.1. Taxonomy (NCBI): domain Eukaryota; kingdom Metazoa; phylum Chordata; order Testudines; family Trionychidae; genus Pelodiscus; species Pelodiscus sinensis. Next base: position 112,356,291 of record NC_143055.1, on the reverse strand, counting down.
TCATCAATTCACAGACACTTACCTTCCTTCCTCTCCCCCACCCCCCGCATCCCCCTTCTGTTCTGAAATGTGATTTGTCCTTTTCATATGTGTTCATTTTTTTAAATTGTATCCTTTGGTATATATGGTTGTGACTATTCTCTTCCACTATTTGAGCTGAGGAAGTGGGTCTGGCCCACGAAAGCTCATCATCTAATAAACCATCTTGTTAGTCTTTAAAGTGCTACATTGTCCTGCATTTTGCTTCAGTCCAAGTCTGTTACTGAAAAGCATCTGACAGAGGTAGGGCAACATCACAAACTATGGTGGGTGACAATGTCTTCAAATCAAAAGCTGTTTTAAGTGCAATTCTTCAACCATACTCAAGTTTTATAAATGTCCTCTCTATAGTACCAGACATGCCATACCTTGGATCTCTTGAGAAGATAGGAGGGGAATGGGGGAAAATACTGAAGGGGGAAGGCACGTGCAGGAGTCAGTCACATGTTTAAACTGGAGGGTCTGTGAGTGATCCAGTATGGCCCACCTTCTCTTCTGTTGAGACACTGTTTGACATCTAGACAAAAAGCTGTAAGGAAAAAGTAAAGATGTCCATAAGGACTTACTCTGGAAACTAAAATTTTCTGGCCAGGATCAATTTTTGCTGTTTCTAAAATAAGTGCACCAATAAAGGTCATTATCTCTGCTCACCCACACATGCAGCAAGCTGGCAGAAGCCATTAAAACCCAGACATGTCCTTAAAGAACTCATACTAAGAGCAATCAAACTGAAAGTTTGTAAAAGAAAGAGAGGTAGAGTCTCAAAAAAAAAAAAAAAAAAAAAGCAGCAATAACTCATGACCAGGACATCTTTATGGGAACTGCTGTAACGTGTTTATAGGGCTAAGCAAGCCACCAAAGACTGCAGTATCAGAAGGGGGTCAGAGGAACTGAAGAGCTAGCATGAATGAGGACCCAAACCTCAACAGTTTTTCAATATGTTCTGTAACCAATATGCTTGAGCTTGATGCAGAATGGAAACATCTCAGACTGTCCCATAAATTTTAAAACTGCCATGGGATTCTAAGAAGGGGCAAAAAACAGTCTCCCAAAATAAAGCACTACTTATATCTGTACCAGGAAGCAAAGGAAAACAGGGTAGAAGGTTCTAGAGTTGTCAATCACCCACCCGTGGTATGACTGGCTGTAGAAATGTTCATGCTTTGGCAGGCAATCTTTTCTAGCCTGGATAAATGGTCCATAAACAGGAAATAAAAACAAAGTCCACTCACAAGATTAAAAAACAAAAACAAATATGAAAGTGACACCCAGAATAAAGACTAACAAAGTAGTTCAGGATTCCAGTAACTAAATACAGTGAACAAGGTTTTGTGTGAACCTTACGACTTATCTGTAATAATACAATGTGCATGTTAGCACTTGTTATTTTCAATATTCTGATCAGAAATTCAAAATACATTTAATTTGATCGCAATATGGCACAGATTGGTTATAGGAGGAGATGGTGTCATAGTAAAAATATTTAAAGCAACACTTTTTCCATCACCAATTTATGTAGTCAGTCATAATGACCTCTTCAATGATGAGTACAATCCATAGCACCTGTAGATTTTGGATTTTTCATCTCACATTTTTTGTAGCAGAATTCATGAAAAACCAAAATATAACAATTTAGCCAATTCAGGCAAGTACTGCTATATTTTCATCTGCCCAAGTGAAAAGCTTCTATAAACTGGCTCATCTGCATCTCTCTAAATGATGGATAGGGAAATTAATAAGATATAATGTAGATTTTAAAAGAATGACATGTCATTATTCCAGTAATAGTTTGCATGATCCAAATATTTTATATTAACACTGAACTTTTTATTTAGACAGTTCTATTTTGCATCAAATTTTGTGTTTTATTAGGTCTAGATTTGCCCTTCTGTATGTTTCTGCCTCTTAATATATAAGAGATATTAGAAAAAATAGCTGCTATTTCATCAAAATAAATCAATCCCTCAACATTCCTGTCACCATAATTCCACTCCTCTACTCTATCCAGCTGTATGTATTCTGTAGAAAGGATAGAAGTGCAAGAAGCAAGACTTGAAAAATCCACTCATCTTTAGTATCCAAGAAACTTTCTTGGATGAATTCTGCAGAATTTAAGCATCCTCTCCACCCAGTTAAAATATACCAATTTGTCCCATTTTTATCCAAATGTAAGGAGAGTGTAAACAAAGGCAGTGTGGTCTTTTAAAAATATACAAAAAAGGACAGCTTTAGTGCTCAGCGCTTTTCCAAGCTAGGAGGGGTGGGGAGAGAGAAATCACAGACATGCTACGAGTTTTCTGTGCTGTCACTGGATAGGTTTCAAGCAACAAGAAAACCACAAGAATTGAGTCTGATTTGTTTGGTTAGATTTTGGGAGAAGCTATGGGAAACAGTGGCAGGCATCTGAGACTCAGAGGGGAAGATGCTTAAAAAAAAAAAATCAGAAGCTGGAGGGAAAGGTAACAGGAATGTACATCCAAACAAAGACCACCCTACCAGTAGTAAGGAGGCACTGGGATTTGATTTCTGTATTCTGTCCAGCTACCATTCATGATCTTGAAGGCTTTAATGAGATTAGAGACTTACTCTACAGTGGTAACAAGACAAACAGAATCCTGAGTAAGGTCCACAGACAAAGCCTGGCAGGTGTTCCCCTTTTCACAGAAGTTCAGACAAGAGGGCCTACCTTCTCACCAGATCATCATCATCTTAATCTGACATTTTCCAAGCCACAGATGTGACAGTGTGGGTGGATGTGCAACAGTGACAATTACTGCTTTGCATAACATACCACACCCCTGGGCCTGCCCCAAGTAACATACAATCTAACCATCCAATCCTGCAAACACACAGACATTAGCTTTAAGCATGGGAGTAGCCCCATTAATTTCAGTGAAACTATTTGTGCTTAAAGTGAAGCACATTCATAAGTATTTACATAACTGAGGAGCATTCATGTTGATAGCATTAGCAGAGGAGGAGAGAAGTGGGAGAGGAAAAGAACACAATGCTGGGACAGAAAAAAAAATAGGGGAAGGAAAAAGTGTGAAAAACTGAAACCAAACTATAACACTGGATGGTTTTATTTCTTTAAATTGCAGGGGTGTTGCAATTTCACCCTACCTAGCAGGGATAGTCTTCAGCCAGAAAGTGTCAGGCAAGATTTTCCTAGCTTTGGTAGAATGCATTTTATTGTATAGGAATCTAATATTTCTGTTTCCAAAACCCACGTATGTTCGTTGACCTCAAGGCAGTCAGATTTGCTATCTTTTTTTTTTTTTTAAAAAGCAAGCTACCACATAAGCTACCTTATAAATAATAAAGATGATTTGTGTGTCTGTCTTTTGGAATTTTTGCCCCAAGGTCCACAGATAAATTGTGCTATTCAGAACTCATGTTGGCATCCTGGTTAAATCTTAAATAAATAAGAGTCACGTTCTCTTCATACAGCAGTGTTGCTATGCCAACGTTAACATGCCTAACCTTGCCTATAAAAATAGATCTAGTCAGTTTCAAAATGCATGCAAATTACTGTGTGAAAGAAGTACTACTCTAGGAGGTGTTATTCCAACAGTATGAACTTTTTGGTGGAGGAGAAAGAGAAAAAATATGAAGAGCAGCAATACAGGTCGTGAGCAATGAGAAATAATATTCACAATCAAAGCATTGTTTTGCTCTCTCCGTATCTCAGATGTCCTACCTCTGCAGCACAGTAAAGCTAGGTCTACACTGCATGCCTATTTCAAAATAACTGATGGGTATTGCAAAAGAACAGTGCATGTCTACAAAGCAAGCCCATTATATTGCAATTAATGTAGCTGAAGTTGCCCATCTTGATTTACTGTATGTCTACACTGCAGGCGAAAGTGAAAAGCAACACAGTTTGTACTACCCATATGAACTTAATATATATTTGATCCAAAATCTGAGCAGCAGGGTTGTTCAGTTCAAGACAGATATTCATGTGAGTATTTTTACTTGTGTGCTTACATATTTGCAGGGTTGGGGGCCATACTCAATTATTATGTAATCCTGGGGAATGTAACAGGCAATCAGTGATGTTTTACAGGAGAAGGCAAGGTATTGACTCATCAGAAGAGGATGGTTGTAAGTGTTCATCTTAAATAGCTGAGATGATACATTGTAACATTTTAAATTTAACTCATGTAACCACATAAGTGTAGTCTCAGATTCTTTTATCTGAAGTCTCCTTGAAGTGGGTTTCTCTTTAGAAAGCTGTGGCTTCCTTTAGGGCACACTTTAGAAATTTAGAAAAGCCTTCAATATTTATACAAATATTCCTTAAAAGAATTTTGTTAAAAATAATGTAGAAAAACCAGAAGGATACATAGCCTTTGAACAGAAGATATTCCTTCAGTTTGTCTGAGCATACTTTACAGAATCTACATTGCTATTTAAACCCAGATTTAGGCCTTGTATTTTTAAAAAGTACAAAACAAGAGTGTGACTACACATAAAGTTGTTATAAAGGGGCACTTTTTAAAGCCACAGAGAATTTAAAAAAAAAATGAAGCAGTTCAATGCCAGCTACCACTATTACTTGTTAATGAGGGCTGAACTGAATTTTCAAACTGCTATTTCTGAAGGTTTTTAACAACAGGGGCCTGTTCAAGTTTCTGAAACCTGTGGGAGTGACTGAAATACTGTGAACCCGAGATACTCAGACGAATAATCTCACTGTTCATATGCTCACTCGCTTTCTGCTGTATGGCACATATTGGAGAACAAGAAAGTAAAAGCATCCACTTGCATGTTTCTCTCTCTCATGTTACAACAAAAATTACCACTAAACCAGGCCATAGGTAAGAAAAGGAAATAGAAAAGTAAGTTAGAAACAGCAGCTCTATGCTGTACAGAATCTTCCCATGAAAAGTGTCATAATAGGTTACAATTTTCTGCTTATATTAATATTGTTAACATTCAGCATTAACTCCCCTCTCAATTCCTAACACCATGGATGGGAACAAGATCCTTTACCCTCTTCTCTCTGGAGACAAGTACAGAATACGTGACAGCATGGGTGAGCACAGAGCTATAAGTTGTGCAGAAAACTTTCTATCCATAGTTTGAGCAAGACTTTCCTCAACAATCTTTGGCTTCCGTGCATTCACAAGCTGCCTGACAATTCTCCACCATATATCACATCCTCTCCCCAGACAGTAAAGTTCTAAGTAAGGTCAGATGTGTTTCTCTTCAGTGTGTCTGTACAAGAGAGGAGAATTCACAATCAAGCACTAAATAAGGATTCCAATACAAAGGAAGTTGTCCTGGAATATTTCCCTGGTCTTACATGGGAAGTGTGACAGGTTTACTTGAATTGATTTTCTTTACAAAAATTATAGTATTCATGGTAAACAAAGGTTAAGCAAATTAATGACTAGCTAATTGAACTACCAACATTACTGCACACTTATCAAGATAGAATTTTCTGATTTAACTTGTTCAGATTAGGATTCATTTTTATTATACTATTGAAACAGTAGTTGTACATATTATACACACAAAAACACAAGTTATACACATACTGAATCAGTTAAAATCCAAACACACACACCAGCATTCCACTGATGGAATTCAGTCAGTCAGTCCTGGTTTAGACTTATGCATTTGGCCTGATTCTGGGCCCACACAAGAACAAAAAGTGAAGCAAGGTATTTTCTTGGACTAACTGGGACTATACAGTAAGAGGGAGGTATCCGTGTTAGCCTGATCTTGCTAAAACAAAAGGAAAAACTATGTAGCACTTTAAAGACTAACAAGATGGTTTAATAGGTGATGAGCTTTCGTGGGGAAGTGAGTCTGGCCCACAAAAGCTCATCCCCTATTAAACCATCTTGTTAGTCTTTAAAGTGCTACATAGTTTTTCCTTTTGGGACCATACAGGTATGCAGTTGTCTTTCTTTCCTCCGCTGTAGTTTACATAGCATGTTTTACTGAGTGAGAACAGATGGGTCAAAATTCTTGGTTCTTTTTAAAGAATTCCACTGAAGTCACCAAAGCAGAGACCCAAGACATGTTTCATGTCTTACATGACATTTCGAGTATTGATCAAGAGTAGACAATCCTGTGACAGAAGGGCTACGTCTACACTGGCCCCTTTTTCGGAAGGGGCATGCTAATTTTGAAAGTGGGAATAGGGAAATCCGCGGGGATTTAAATATCCCCCGCGGATTTAAATAAACATGTCCGCCACTTTTTTCCCGGCTTGGGGAAAAGCCGGAAAAAAAGAGTCTAGACTGGCCCAATCCTCCAGAATAAAGCCCTATTCCAGAGGATCTCTTATTCCTACTTCAAAGTTTTACTTCAAAGTAGGAATAAGAGATCCTCTGGATGGGCTTTATTCCGGAGGATTGGGCCAGTCTAGACGCTTTTTTTCCGGCTTTTCCCCAAGCCGGAAAAAAAAAGGCGGACATGTTTATTTAAATCCGCGGGGGATATTTAAATCCCCGCGGATTTCCCTATTCCCACTTTCAAAATTAGCATGCCCCTTCCGAAAAAGGGGCCAGTGTAGATGTAGCCAAGTGGTACAGTTCTCTATACTGCTGAATGCAGATGGTCTCCTACATCCCCTCCCATAAAGTTCAATCCTTTATTACATGGAAGTGTACTATTACACCACCATTAAAGGAGACAACATTAATGCTGAATGCTTTTTATGTCACACCAACCGCCAAGTGACTCCTTCCCATGCTCATTTTTTTTAAACACCCTATTTAGAAAAAAGAAACAGTATAAGTATCTAATCTCCCTTTGTTCAGGTCACTTAAGATTAATTCACAAGTTTTGAGCATCACTCCACTTACAGCCAAGAAGCACCAAACAAGACATATAGGAAGCAGCCACAAAGGGTGCAAAAAGTCTTATTTTTAATAGGCAAAAGTTCAGTCGGTTTAAAGAAACTGAAAACAAAATAATATCCTAGTATCAGTTCCAAACAGCAAGAAGTATCAGTGCCTGAAATCTTATATTGGTTTATATTCCAACTGGGAGTGCTCTAGATCCCAGGTTGAGGCACAGCCCTACAAAAAGTGCATACATCTTTCTAAATACTGATCTTTAGAGTTTCCACTGAACCTTGTCCTCTGGTTCATACCAACAAAGAACAGTTACCATTACACATGTATACGAACCTTTAAAAAAAAAACAAAAAAAACACCAAGACCATCAAATAAGTACTTTTTTGCTAAACATATGCTAGTATAACTATACAAGTTATTGTATTTGTTAAGTATTGGAGGGATAAAATATAAAAGGGATTATATTTAAATATGAAGTGCCATGGCTAGATCAAAAACAAATCAATCTATCCATACATTATATACACACACATAGAACAATCACTTCTAGCCCGGGGATGGTATACAAAACGCAGTGTGATCACCAGCAAAGGTGTAGAAGCGATAGACCGTGAATGAAGCACATAGCTCCGCTTCTCCCCCTCCACCCCACACACCACACCCACACACACACACATCTCCATACTAGCTTCTGGATGTCCTATAATTGATTTCAGTCAATTCCAAATTAAAAACAAAAATGTACAGCATCACTATTGTTCGCAGACATCCATAAACAACATTTATCTATTTATTTTGTTTTGTGTTATCTTTAGTATATTGAGACAGAGCTTTGATACGTTTTTGTTTTTATTACAGATTCTTGTACTTCACAAAAGTATTTCAGGAGGTTGTTATATGTTGCATTACAATCTGAAGACACTGGTAACATGATTTAGAGCGGTGTGGGCAAAAGCACCTCCGTGAGCTGGATCTGGTCTGCCAAGCGGGTTGATCCGGCCCACTGAGGCCCTGCTGCTCCCCCGCCCTCAGGCCAATTAGGACCTGGGGCAGAGGGAAGCACATGAAGTTTCCTCCACCTTGCCAGAAGAGGCCCCTGGCAAGAAAATATTGCCCACCCCTGATATAGAGCCTTTCCTTTCTATGGTCACTAGTTCAAATCTTGCCAAGATGAGTAGTGATCAAAAGATATTGGCACCAGCCAGCAGTTCTGTGACCTTTGTGGAATAAGTTAGTATCTCAGCCAGCTTCCATTACCAGGTATCCCCACCTTAAAAGCCAGTTCCAAACCCAGAACACTGACACCCTTTTTTCCTCCTCCCCCAAATTTCACAAGCTTCAAGTGCTAAACTAATGTGGATAATTAGCCACCCTTTCATCCCAACTGAGAGGAATGAAAGCTCATAAGCAGAGTGACATGGAGAAGCTTAACCATTTGCATGTGTGAACAGGTCTACAGTACGGGAGAAAGTTGACCTAAGATATGCAACTCCAGCTAGGAGAACAGCGTAGCTGGAGTTGACGTACCTTAGGTTGAATTTCTATAGCATCCCCACTGCAGGTGGTCAATGAGAGAAACTTTCCTTACACCTCGTGACCCAGTGGAGTACCAGAGTCAAAGGGGGTGCAGCAGTTGATTTAGCAAATCTAGTAAGGACCTGCTAAAATCGAACCCAGGGAGGTCAATCCCAGGATAAACAAAGACAAACCCTGTGTTATACTTCTTCTATGAAGACATGAAGGACTTCAATCTACAGGGTTTTCAAGCCAGCACCTTACAGCAAGACTGAGGATTTATGAGCCCTAATCCTGCAAGCACTTAGGCATATGCACAGCTTTATGCATATCAGTAATTTCACTCAACTAATCACGTATGTTTGCAGATCAATACATTTTAACAGTATTTGTACGTTAGACAAATCAGCTTTAGACTGTAGGTACTATGTTACAGTTGCAAAAAGAGTTAAGATTTTCTTGCATCAGAACGCATGTATTAAAGGAGAAAGTCGTGGAATAATCTTTGCTTGACTGAGGTATAAGAGTATCTTTCAGACTGACATGCAGGATATTCTTTCCATACCGTTCCCAAAAAATGTATTTTTTCATCTTTCAGAAGTGAGTTTTCTTTTGAAAATTTGCCATTTGAAGACATGGACCTGAATTTCTTCTTTATATTGCACACTATCCAGTAATTTCAGATCTGTGCATATTAAGATTTCACTCAATAAGCTGTCAGGTGCCATTGTGTACAAATGACATAATGCAGGCAACAGAAGGCCAAGATCTTACAAGGCATTTTGTAATACCTAACTGTTCTGTGAAGAAATGAGGACATTTTAATTTGAATTAAATCAATTTGATAGACTTGAAAATTCTATGTGAGTGGCAATGTATGAAATAGTTTCTTGCACTGAAATCATTTCACATCTTTAGAGTCACTCTTTAGCAGTATCTTTAAAATACAAAAAAAAAAAAAACCACCACCAACCAACAAGTGTCAGCAATATGGCAATCTGCTTAAAGCTGCTAGAATTCTCACCCTTGCAAACCTACTACTGTTACACAGTAGTATCTAAGGTTCACACAAAGCTTGGAGTTCTTGATATAACAAGACATCTCCTATCATGTGTTGACTGACTATTATCTTTCAAAACTATAAACTTATAATTTTGCAGTAGGTAAACTATCAGATCCTGACTGATAATGCCACTGATCAAGCCCATATACAAGACCAAAATGTGTTTCTTCCTCATATAAGGTTCCAATTTACAGTTTATTTGTGGATCTTTAAAAACCCTCTCAGCTAACACAGGTTTTATCTGAACATGGTCCAGAGGATTAAAATGTAATGAAGAAAAATGCATAATTATTTGAAGCCTCAGAATTATCTCCATATGTTTAATAATACTTTATTGTATTAATTTTACCATTGCAAGGCTATTCAGCTTTTCCTCTTGAAAAGATATAGAATAGAGAATGGCCTATGAAGAAGGAACACTACAGCTTTGGCTAATGTAATACAGGACCTGGGATTCTACAGCACTAAATGAAGTTATGAATCACATTTGTTTTGTTATTACAAATGAAAAAAGCTACATTACTATCTTTCTTCATTTATGCTTCTAAACAATAAAAAAGCAGTCAGTGAACGCAATTTAAAATGAATATGATACAGTATAAACGTAATCCTATTAAGAGTTCACCGTGCATTACTCATTCCAGGTTCTGTATTTAAGCATTTAACAGGATTTTGGTGTTTAATAAAAGAATGAACCAGTTAAATGAATCCAAATATTAACTACAAAACGTTGACGTATAACACTATCAGGCCAGATGTATAAAAAACTCTTCTAAGCACGATTTAGGTCAATTTCTGTTCTTTCAATCCCTCTTAATGAATACTTCATAAAAGGAATAAAATCTTAAATGTTTGATGGATTGAATGTTCAACCAATATATATCTATAAAAAATATGTAAGTATCCCCAACTACCTGTGCTGTCAGTGTCTTAGAAATAGCATTTCTGGAAAGGCCTATATACTTAACGTAGAATGAACTGTAACAATGTGAAAAGAGATTTAAGTGTCATAACAAGACTAAAATCTCTCACTAATGTGTAAAAAACAACACCCTAGACTTATAGTACCTCTAAATATAACAGTAACTGAGCCTATTATTAAATACAGGAGTAGCAATTTTATCTGCATTTAGAAAAACAAAGATGATTTTTTTAGCAGAAAAGATAATAGGTCAAATCCTGCCCCTGTTTTCATTTATGCATAATTCCCAATGAATTTAAGTTTTCCCTGATTAAATTCCTAAAACTTAATCCTACCTTTGCACAGACTCAATAACAATATTTAAGAAGAAATCTGCATTCCAGCCCCCAATTACTAGTGTACTTTAAACAGTAGGCAAAAATATTTATTTACAGCTGAAGAGTATTACAAACTTTTAAATCCTTGCTCTTTGAGTGTGATGTCACAGGACCATGATTCAGTGCAATACTGCCTCAGTTGCATGGCAGATTTCTTATTTCACAAGATAAAGGCAAAAACAAACATCATTAGAAAAAACAAAATTAAAATACATAAAGATGTTAATCTCAGTCTCCCAAGACTTTTGGTTGATGCTCAAGTAAGCACTTAAAATTGTACATACTGCAGAGCCATTTTTTTCTAAGTCTCTTGGATTCTGGAAGCATTGCACAATCCATTTGGAGTTTGTATTTCACAAAAAAATCTGGAGATAAATACAGGTTTATAGCCTACGATAGATACACCGTGTTACATCTAAGCACACATATGGAAATATGCACATTTGCTATAAGCATTGTACATTGTTAAAACACATATATTTGTCCCATAAAGGAATAAGCATTTCTTTGTTGTTGTGCACAGTGCTTGTGTGGCTAAAGAAAACTCTCAGATGCTTTTCAACAAATGGAGTGACTCAAGAAGCATTAGCACTTATAGAGCATAATACACATTTTTTTTAAAAAAATGGCACAAAGTCATATTATGCTCGCTTGTGGTGAACACCCACACATAGATATGGGCGCACACAAGCAAAGATGTAAGGGCAAACAGTAGGTCTTGGTTTACTTCCACTCAACCAGGCCAAATCATAAACAATAATCATGATGGGGGGGGGAGTGGCTTGTATTGCCGTCTACAGTGCTTAATGTACAGCATGTATTATGTGGCTAGCACATGCATTTTCCTCTCCTAGAGGGGATGGTCCTCCTGGATAAATATTTCACATTCTAGAGTCAGGTCCCCCTCCCTCATTTGGCTACTGAACCAGATGGCATCGCCCAGAGGCAGAAGAATTTCCCGCTGCTGCTACATAGGCTCTTGCCCAGAGATCGACGGATTTCCCTTCCCTAAGTGGAGAAATAGACCGTGAAGGACCACGGGGAAGGGCCCCCGGCTCTTGCACATTAAAAGCCACGTCTCCGCCTGCATAGAGATGTCTGTGAATCAACCGCTGGCTCCAGGTGTCACATACATCACGCAGCACGCTTGAGAGAGGCAAGGAGAGGACCGATGTCAGCGACGCGAGGGAGGGGGAGGGGGAGGAGAAGAAGGAGAGCCCCGGCTGCCAAGATCGGGGGATTTACGGGCATATTCCTGCAGGCGGGGTGCTGAAATGCAGGGACTAGAACTGCCTCCAGACAGCGGCGTCTGCGTGCGAACCCGGCCACGCAACCCAGAAAGGCTCGGACCGGGGGGGGCGGGGAAATGGCCGGAGTAGTAGCCAGGGGAAGAGAAGGGAGCCAGGCTCTTTTGCCTCTTTCGCCCTCCCCTTCCTTCTGCCTTAGACACTCCAGCAACTAAGGAAGCTGGGGCTCCCCCTCTCTCGCGCGATCCCTATGCAATCACTTGAAGGCAGAGAGGGGGAGGCAAGGGGAGAAAATGCTGCAATATAGCACCAGGCAGAGAGATCTCACGAACAAAGCCAAACCCGAGTCAACAGTACAAAATACCAACCAAATTACCACCCCAAGACACTACCCTGACCAACAGCCACCCACTTCCTACACAGCGGCTACTCCCTATTCACTCCCCCCATCACCTCCGCCTTCTCCTCCAAACACGTCTCGTGCATTTAGCAACTGCAGCCACAGTAAATAAGCAGACCCTGTTCCCGAAGGGGGGGGGGGAGAAGGAGAATAGGTACAGTATCTCGGAGGACGGGGGTAGCCAATTTTTTTTAAAAAAAATGGAGGAGGGGCTGTGCAAGCAGACAGCTGGCGATGTGTGTCCGTCTGTGCACGGCACAGCACTTACCTTTCACCACCCTGTCCGTCGTAGATAACTTCGGATCAATTGCCTTATGCTCAGACATTTCCAGCAGCCGGGGGCAGGAGGGAAGGGCTCGCTCCCTCACACAGCGCGGACACAAGGCTGAGACGGCTGCTGCAGCAGCAAACGGCCAGTCAGTGTCTCTAGGTCCTTGGCTATGCTTAAAGTTATTGCCCCTCTTGCCTGCTGCTTGCTGTGCTTTGCTTTCCTCCTTCTCCTCCTCCTCCTCCTTCTTCTTCCTCCTGCTCCTCCGCCTCCTCCGCTAGTTAATTATTTATCTCAATCACGCCAATCGTTTCCTTATTTATAAATTTTTGCACAAACAACAGGCAAAAGCAGCCAGGAAAAAAAATAAATTTTAAAAAATAACCAGGGTGCAAATGTAGCAGCCTTGGTCTTCCTTCCCCCACAGCAGCGGAACGGCTGCTGCTCCAGCTCCTCCGGCTGCTGCACTAGATCTGGATACGTCTCTTCCCCCTCCCAGGGTCTCTCCTTTCCCTCACATAGACACAGCCACTAAGCTGCACACAGTCCAAGGCACAACCTACCCTCACCGCCTAGCCTTACACCCGCATCTCCCTCCCAGCTCCCTCTCCCTCTTCCCCCCTCCTCTCTAGCAGCCATTGGCTCGCGTAGGACTGCCAATCACTGTCAGATAACTACCGCCCGCCTCTCTTCCCAGGTGTTCTGACGGCTCTCACCATTAGCTGGATTGGGAACCGGAGAGGGGAAAGGGAGCAGCAGCAGCAGCTGGGGTGGAATTCTCCCCGGAGCGTTCCAAAGGCTTGGTTGAGCAGCAGTGCGAGTAGTAAAGCGCCCTGTGTGATTTGCCTTGGGGCTCGGGGGCGGGGAGGTGGGGCAGGCCCGGGGGCTGGAGGGAAGCTCTGCCCTGCGCCCTGCTATTGCTGCCGAGGAGGTGATGTGTTCCCGGGAGAGCTGCGGGGACTGTGCAGGGGTCTCCCCTTTTTTGTACGAAGCCCCTGGCCACACAAGAGCAGCAACAGGGAGATACCGCGCGTGTGTCATTAGCTGGCGGGGGCGGCCTCCGCCTGTCACTCACTGTAGCTATTGCTACACAACAGGAAAAGCTCCAGGGTGATCGCGCCTGCGTGTGTGTCCCTTGCAGCAAGTCACAGACACGACAGGCTCCTCCATGCACCGCGGCTTTCCCTTTGGGGTTAGGAGCAGCCGTCAGTCAGGTTTCCTCTTGCTCCGGTGCCTTTATCAGCGAAGCTCCTGACACTAGCTTTTCCCTGTTTCTCCTCCCTGCTTGTAGTGCTGCTTTGCGAAGGAAGGAGGAGGGGCCTTGGCTGGTTGGAACAGGAGCTCTCCAGAAGTAAGATTGATGGATGGGTTTTCACTAGCGTTTACCATTGAACCAACAATGTCTACTTGATTAGAATAAGTTACTGTAGCGTTTGGGGGTGGGGAGAACAACTTTACAATCAGGAAATGACCTGGTGCTGAGCTAGCTGTCATGACTACAGCAGATCCTGCACATTAAGTTATTATACTGTCTCTCCTTTTACCTTTATGCTGTCTTGTAAGGGAAAAATACACAATATTTCAATAAGTAACAATGGGGGGGAAATGGTCTTATAAGGCATAGGTCTAGCAGTTCCATGGACCCTGCCACACTTGGTAAGAGATCCTGGGCAAGTTTAATATTTCTGTACAGAGCTGCTGCTAGACATAAGCAGACTAAGCACTTGCTGAGGGCCCAAACAGCTGAGGGAGATGTGTTTTCTTTTTATTATAAGAATTTGCCTGTTTTCTTACTGCAGGGAAAAAATATTCCTGCTTAGAGCCCTCTATAGAATGCTGTCTTTCTGCTTCAGTTTCAGAACATTGTATGTAAAGGGGCTAATAATACAAATCTCCCAGGGTACCAGCTGCTTAATTCATTAATTCTATAAAGTATTTTGAGATCCTCTTTCATTTTTAGATGGATGCAGAATGTTATTTGTTATTACTTTGTAGAGAGAAATCATTTTTAGATTGATTATTTGTGTCTATTTTCTGATTATTGCATTCATTAACACCTTTCCATATTCTTCTGAGTCTACTTTGACTTCATTAAAAATGAAAAGTTATGCCCAGTTTAAAAAACTTCTAAGCAAGTATGTACACAAACACACAATCTTTTTGAGATATTATCAGACATGCACAGCAAAGATGTCAGTGAGACATATTACAAATGCATGCAAGACCCTTGTATTACATTTTTGAATAGCTGACATATCTCTGTTGGCCAAGGATCACATGCAATGTAGAGAAGAGCAGATGATTAAGTTTGTAAACACTTCCACAGAGGTATCAACTCTAAAAAGACTTGCATACAATGCACCAATGGGCAACCTAGGCTAGGGCCGTGTGAGTGGCCTGCCTTTATCTCAGTGGGCTGTGAGATTGTCATAACTAAGCCAATCTCCCAGGATTGGGTAGTTTTGTTAGCTGTGCTTTTGTACCTATGCCATGATCATGAGGGTTAGCCAGCAGCCTTGGGATTAAGGGGTTAACTATCTCCCTTACCTAGCCAGGTGGAGTGGCCAATAGGAATGTAGTAGGAATTTCAAACTGTGACAAAGGAATTTGGGGTTTTCCCTCCTTTGTCTTGGGCAGTTCTCTCCAGCTATTGAGGGGGACAGACATTATGTCTCCCTTCCAGAAAAGACTCTTTCTTCACTTTCTGTAAGTAGGGTAAAGTTTAGATAAGTCCGTTAGGTTTCATTGTTTTATGGTTTGGGTATGGGATCTGCTGTCTGTGCACTTAAAAATGTTTTGGCTTTCCTTTGTAACTAAGTTCTAGGCCCATGGAGTTTCTCCGTAAGTATATTATTTTGTTACTTTTCCATCTAATCATTATGCTTGCAACAGGAATAGTGTGGTAATAATAAAAGTTCTCTTTTCCTTGTATTAGCCTGGTATTGGTTAATGGTGGTGTCTTGCTTTTTACTTTAGGGGTGAGATTTTCCCAAATGGTCTCTCCCCTGGTTTCTTTATTAATTTGGGTAGTGGCAGTGGAGATTCTGTCCTCAAAATCTAGGGTTTTAAGATTGAAGGGAAGTTTTATACCACAGCCTGGTAGATAAGGTTTTGGGGTACACTTGCTAGCCCCCACTTCTGCATTTATCATGCCAGAGTGGAGAAGGAGCCATGACAACCTAGAATATGCATGGTGTGGTGACTGAACCATAGAAGTGCTTTCATTGAATGTAAAGGAAGCAGCCAGCTCTTGCTGTCAGTGTTATATGCAGTCAGCACACACTTCACTTCATGTGCCCTTGCTTTACATGCATGCCACTTTAGTAATATTGATAGGAAAAACTACATAAACGGAAACAAGTAGAATCTAGAAACCTTGTGTTCGGATAATGGTAACCAAAATATCTCGCTGGCCACAGACATAGAACCCTGATAGGCCCCATGTGGCCCTTGGGCCGCAGGTTGCCCTCCACTGATATAGTGGTTCAAACTGGCTGCATCTAAATTGGCATGATTTTCCAGAAATGCTTTTAACGGAAAACTTTTCCATTAAAAACATTTTCAGAACAGAGCGTCTAGATTGGCATGGACGCTTTTCTGCAGAAGCACTTTTTGCAGAAAAGCATCCGTGCCAATCTAGACGCACTTTTCTGCAAAAAAGCCCTGATCGCCATTTTCACGATTGGGGCTTTTTTGCCAAAAAGAAATCTGAGCTGTCTACACTGGCCCTTTTGCGCAAAAGCTTTGTGCAAAAGGGACTTTTGCCTGAACGGGAGCAGAATAGTATTTCCGCAAGAAGTACTGATTTCAGACAGTAGGAAGTAAGTGCTTTTGCGGAAATTCAAGCGGCCAGTGTAAACAGCTGGCAAGTTTTTCCAGAAAAGCGGCTGATTTTCCAGAAAAACTGGCCAGTCTAGACACAGCCACTGAGTTTACCAGAAACCAACAGAGAATGGCTTTTGGCATAGAAAGGCTGAGTTTAAACTGGCTAGGGGCCTTCTTTTTGAACCAGCAAACAGTCCGGACTCTTCTGTTCCAACAGCTGCAGAGGGGATGAAAAGACTTTGGCTTAGTAGGGCCCCCTCTAAAGCTAATAGTGACCTCTGTTAAGATTTTAGTACAAGTGTGAGAACTTTCATAGTTTGTTTTCTCTGCAACTTGTAATTGCAGGGAATATACAGTTCATAGTAATTGGAGAGAAAACAATGCAGAAGCACCGGACATTAGGCAACTGGCTTGCTGGGGACATGACAATGAAAAACAGGAGCTGTGCAGCCTTCAAGTGTCCAGTCATAAGAGAGTGGGACAAGGTAACATGGCAAGATGCTCCTGGAGTGGACTATGAAGGGGGGACTAGAGGTGCAGTTGCCCTTAAATTGAGACACTCAGCACCTAGCAATTTTCATTTAACTTACTGGGAATTGGTGAATGCTGAGCTCTTTTGAGAAATCTCACCTGGAGCAAATTTTGCATGGGTGGGCCATTGTAACCCACTTTATCCATACATAGCACCAGACCAATTCATCCTCCATTCATCTGCACAGAGCCCATTGCAACATCAAGGCCTTCCACTTGAATTTAGTTGTCTGGCCTTGCATGTGTTCACATACAACAAGCACAGAAGACTACTCTTAATTGTAGGAGGGCTTACGTTAAAAGCTACTTTCATGTCAAAATATCTCACTGGCTTTGGAACAAAAAAAAAAATTAGAAAAAACAACTAATCAGTCAACTTGATGTTAAAGTTATTTCCCATGTGTTACTAGAATAATCTAGACATGCCTATACCCCTTTCTTTTATTTAAGAATCTTCAGAGATGTAGATATTAAAGTAAGAGAAAAGTGGGGAGTCAGAGGGTTTATCATGCTTAAATGTGTCATGGACTCTATATTTCTCTATCTAAATTCACACTGATTGTGTCTTAGTGTATGTCAGTCAACAGGCTTGTGGCAAGATCTGTAAATGGATCAGCCATGCTTCACATATTATGCAGCTGTCCACTGAACTTTGTTTACTTGTTAGCCAAATTTCTTGGCTGCTGAGGAAACCCACAGGCTATGTCTAGACTGGCATGATTTTCTGCAAATGCTTTTAACGGAAGAGTTTTCCATTAAAGCATTTGCAGAAAAGAGCGTCTAGATTGGCACGGACGCTTTTCCGCAAAAGCACTTTTTGCGGAAAAGCGTCCGTGCCAATCTAGACATGCTTTTCCACAAAAAAGCCCCAATCGCCATTTTTGCGATCTGGGCTTTTTTGCCAAAAACAAAAGGGGAGGGGATAGCTCAGTGGTTTGAGCATTGGCCTGCTAAACCCAGGGTTTTGAGTTCCATCCTTGTGGAGGCCATTAAGGGATTTGGGGCAAAAAATCATCAGCTATGGTACTTGGTCCTGATGTGAAGGCAGGGGACTGGACACAATGACCTTTCAAGGTCCCTTCTAGTTCTAGGAAATAGGCAATCTCCATTAATTTTAAAATCTGAGCTGTCTACACTGGCCCTTTTACACAAAAGGACTTTTGCCCAAATGGGAGCAGCATAGTATTTCCACAAGAAGCGCTGATTTCTTACATGAGATTGTCAGTGTTCTTGCAGAAATTCAAGCGGCCAGTGTAGACAGCTGGCAAGTTTTTCTGCAAAAGCAGTTGCTTTTACGGAAAAACTTGCCAGTCTAGATGCAGCCACATTGTTATTTCATAGATAGGGTTATTCCACTAGTAATATTATTGGAGTAGTAATCGCCTTCCTCAGTACACTTGGGGCTTGAACCAGTCACTATTCTCTCCTAACTCTTTAGCATCCCCAAAGCTGTTTGCCTGGACTGGAATGAAATGGGCAGCTTCGCGGGTAGCACCTGCTGCAAGCTATTTATTTATTGATGCCAGTACAACAGCTAGGGCTTAATTCATTCAGAAGGGAAAGGAACATATCCAGTGCTACTATTAATAGTTTAATAGTGTATCCATGTGGAAGTCAGCACTAGGACTGTCTGCCACCTGCATTCCTGCTCCAACAACTCATGTTGTCTTGATCTTAAGACTTCTTTTTTGAGTGCACCTAATCACAGCCCTATGCAGCACATCTCAGAGAGAAAGGATAGCACTCTATGCTTCTCTGAGACTTTGAGCAAGTAGTCCCGTTTTCCCCCCTCCTCCCCCCGTATCATATACCTTTTCTCGCTGTTTTTAAAGGTGCAGGGGTTTACTCCCTTTTGGGACAGACTATGTGAAATTTCCCATGCCTTATTCTTGTTAAGTTTAAAAAAGTGAGTTAAACTAAACAAAAACAAGTAGGAAAAACTCATTAACACCAGATTACAGAGGGAGACTTCAGAACTTCTATGTATGCTAAAATTTGACACCTTGCCTTAATTTAGATAATTACCTTACACCTTACAAAGACAGCCTCCCCACCTTTTGATATTGGTAGTAACTCCAGATTAGCCACTTAATTGACTCTTACAATAAGCAATTTCCTCCTACCTCCCTTCTATTCTATATAGCTGATTTGTTTACTTCTTCATTGTATCCCTCTGTTATATAATGATCGTGATATTTCACTTTCAGAATACGATCTGAAGAAGTGGGTCTGCCCCACAAAAACTCATTACCTAATAAACCATCTTGTTAGTCTTTAAAGTGCTACATGACTGCTTTTTGTGTTTTTAAAACAAAAGTGTGTCTACACATGAAGATTTATTGAAATAATTGTTTCTGAATATCTCCACTTGTAGACAAGCCCTTATTGACAAATACCAGCTCCTCTTTTGTGCCATCCTATACTGTGGTTTTGGTGGAGTAGTTGCTTGGTTTTTTTTATGTATTGTTGTGGCTGTTTTTTCAGTATGCTGCAGTGACTGGGACAGAGCACCAATTGTAGCAGAGGAGTGCCTCGATCAATAAAGCAAAACAACCTGTACCGCCTGTACAAGAGGGAGGCATATGTGTGGCTGTGGCCAACTTCATGTGTGTGAACTACCGTTCTTTGATTTGTTTAATGTTTTTGAAGCTAAACACAGCTGGGAAACAGGCATTCACTGAACTAGAGACAGACAATACAAAAAGTGACTGTAACGGCATTCCCCTGGTGCAACCTAAACTGTGGGATTACTGAGCCCTCTGTCTCCCCGCTCTGTAGCTTTCCTCTCACACTGTGATGCTGTGACAAGCTACAAACTTTTGGCAGGTACTGCACTTACACTGACATCCTCATTCAGGGAAACCTCATTTTTTGAGGAATAAGGATTCTTTCAAAAAAGGGGGAGGGGGGACTTTGCACAAAAACCCTGTCTAGACTGCCCTTTAAAAAACAAAACAAAACCAAAAAAACCACTTCTGAAAAAGGATCAGAAGATATGCAAGTTTGCACCTAATTTGCATATCTTCTTTCAGAAGCTGAGGGTATTCTAGAAGTAACCTGAGTGATATGAATGATTTTGCCAGCCACTCATGAACCAACAATAGAGAAGCTCCAGTCATTTCCCCCACAGCTCCCATAGGAATCCTGAAATACATGGTCTTGCTCTGGTCAGAAGTCTGACCATCATATTATTACCCAGTCCACCCTTCCCTCAACATGGAGGGGACACCTCAATGTGGAGGCCTTTGTAACCTGAGGTGAAGTTTCCCAAGCACTTCAACCAAAACATACCATTTTAAGTAAAAGAAATGTATTAACTACAGAAAGATAGACTTCAAGAATTATAAGTAGCAAATATAGAGATCAAACTTTGCAAATTTCCTCTTATTTCTTAGGTAACAATCTGAATTCTATAAACAAAATTTGAATCAAGCAGTGTCTCACCCTGATAGATCATACCAATAAGTCAAAAATCTTGACTATACGAACTGGAACTCTCCTTCAGCTGGGGCTATGTTCCCCAGTTCAAAATCCTTGTCCTCTAGACTTGCTTCCCGGTCTTGAGTATTGGGGAAGAGGAGGGAAGAGTGTGATCACAGGGTGAGCACTCCAGGTACTTCCCCCAATGTGTCTCCAGGTGGTCACTTTGGGAATTAGCTCTTCAGCCCTAGAGTACCCTCTTTCAGCTGGCATAATGCCTATTGGTACCATCCTAGTTCAGTACCCCTACATCATTCTGGGTTTCTCCCCTCCCAGGAAATCCCCAATCCCCCTATACTCACCTTGCTTCAGTGACCCGCTGCCAGTCATCATCAAGCCTTTTACCTCAGGGGGCAAACTGAAGTCTGAAATGGCCACTCATCAGCAAGGGGGCATGAACCTGCTATCTTTTCTTATCACAGGCTGTTTCCCTGCAGCCCTAGTACTCTCAGGCCTTGCCTCAGGCCCTTCAGCCTGGTAGTGAACTCAGACCAGCACTGCCTTCCTTTTCCCAGCACTGCTCTGTCTCAGGAAGCCTCCAGCTTCCCTGGCAGCTAGGTCCAACCTGCTCCCCAGCTAGAATGAGAGTGTGTCTGTCCTACTTCCTGCTAGGAGTCCTTATTTATGCAGCCCCAGTTGGGCCCTAATTGTCTGTCTTTGCCTCAGCTCCACTCTTTCAGCCCTCTCCCAGGGCTGAGTTTTAACCCTTAAAGGGCCACAGCAGGGCAGAAACACCGTCACAGGGGGAATGAGGCCAAATCATGATGCCATTTCCCCTTCTTTTACAGTTTCTTCCATCTTGCTGGAAAGGCGTGTGCTTGAGACATAAGGCTCTGTCCCCATTGCTCAAATATTCTCTATTTTCTATGTACTCTCTCTGAGAACTCTCCTGAGATGGATGTGGGGAGCATGTATTCCCTTTAATGGGTCATCAGCATGTCTGGCTACTCCACTGTTGTACCTGAAAGGCTGGTTGTGGGTGTTCCCAGCCCCACAACATTATTTCAGTAACATACACATAGCAAAAAGAACTAGATAGATTCATTGAGGTTAGGTCCATCAATGGCTATTAGCCAGCATGGGTAGGAATGGTGTCCCTAGACTCTGTTTGCCTAGAAATGGATGACAGAAGAGGGATCACTTGATGATTACCAGTTGTGTTCACTCCCTCTGAGCCACCTGGCATTGGCCACTGACAGCAAACAGGATACTGGGCTAGATGGACCTTTGGTCTGATCCTGTATGGCCATTCTTATGTTCTTAGAACTTCATGTATTCTCAAACCATGATAGCTCCTACAATCCAACAGGATCCTAATGTTCAACAGAGCTAGACTTTCTAAATGATACCTCACAAAGCCAACTTTGTGGAAAACTTATAATAAATATTTGACAGTGGTGAATATGGCAGTTCCAGGGTGTTGCTTTGAATTCAGTGAGTGCCGCAGTGACAAATGCAAACTACAGCATGGATTTTTAGCTTGTTGGGATAGCAACAGTAGTTGTGGGAGTAGCAACTATTGTGATTTAATAAAGTGAAGTCAGTGCCCAAATGGTACAAAATGTTCAAACACAACTATGTTCCTTCTGTTACTCCTTGACTGGACAAATCCTCAAGCTGCATAAAGGACACATAAGGCTACCAATGCAGTGGATTCCACAGCTACCTCTGTGTTGCAGAGTAGGACTCTGGCAGCATTCTGTTCTGGAACAGGGAGGGAGGAATATGTTAGGAATGTGGTGTGGCCAGTGGGTTCATGCACAGCACAGATCTCCTGGGCAACTTCTTTATGAAATGGGAGCATCATTATGCTGGATTGAAAGCCATCAGAATGACCTGGGGAAAGAGAAGACTGTAGCAAGAGACCATCAAAGATGGAAGGTTGTGGTGAAGGCCTTCCATTCCTCATGGGTCAGAGAGGCATAAGTCAGCAAAGTGATGCTGCCCGTATCTGCAGTTGTCATTGTGGGCTTTGTGTGTGTCTGCTGGGAAGGCAGGATTCAGTCCTTCCAGCCTATACTTGCTATCCACAGGTAAAACTCCATTACTCAGACCTTGCCCATGGGATTAAAATTAGGTCTTATTTAATAACAAAAGATACATGATTGCCCGTAATGCTGTGTTATGAAATTCAGGGTTATCTAGTACCCTATTAGCATACAGTATTTCTAGCAACTGCTATTTTAAAAAAAATCTTGTGTTTTTTATGTCTATGTTTTTGACCTTACTATAGGTTGTTAGATTTTGGGAATTTTTTTATTATTTTCATGAAAATAGTAGGGGATGTTTGTTTATGCTGCTGCTGCATAAGCTTGGTCTTCCTTTCCAAGGGACAGTTTCAATTTTTAAGCATTTTTTTTTCAAAATCACAAATTTAGTATTCCATAGCACAAAAGTGAGTAAAACCCCAACTTACCAGATCTATCATCTTGCTACACAGTATGCTCCAAGCATGGCAGAACTAAAATACAAAATTGTTCTATCAAGGTTGCAGGGAAGCCTTGACTTTGTGGCTTGTTTCTGTTTGGATATTACTCTAGTTTAATTGCAAGTGTTTCCAACAGTTTCAATGCAATGCTATGAAAAGGAGAGAGATGTAGACTCTACTTTCTGCTTCAATTTGATCATAATATGGATTTTAACTTTCTACCGGTTTTTGGTAAGATTTACTGCTGTTTTGACAGTAAGAGTTGAATAATAGCCAGTGATTATCACTCATAGGAGCATGCTGGTTTCTGTCTTCATAAATGGTCCTAATTTTTTTCTATACTATGACCTGCTTTCCAGACCAGAACCAGTATCCCTCTCACATGATTAGAATCTAGTCAGTATGTTACATATGAGAGACTGACAATACCCCCTACTATTTTCCTTATGGAATAAGGCAAACATTACTCAATTAGTCTTAATACCCTGGGGCTATGTCTACATTGCACTCTGTTGTGCAAGAACATATGCAAATGAGGTGTGGCAATGAATATCACCATGACTCATTTGCATACTTAATGAACCACCGTTTTTGTGCAAGGGGCTTTTGCACAAGAAGGCGCAGTCTACACTGCTCCTTCTTGCGCAAAAACCCCCTCTTGCGCAAGAGCCATTATTTGCAGGAGTATAGACTGCTCCTTCTTGCGCAAAAGCCCCTTGCACAAAAATAGCAGCTTATTAAGGATGCAAATGAGTCACGGCAATATTCATCGCCACACCTCATTTGCATATGTTCTTGCGCAAGAGAGCGCAATGTAGACATAGCCTTGAAGTACAGCCGGTCCCCAACTTGCAAACAGTCGACTTACAACCGTTCGCAGTTATGACCGAAGGTGTCGTAAATGGCGGACCCCGAGTTACGAACGCAATCCACACTTACGAACAGCACAGTTGTGTGTAACTCTATGGGGTCCAACTTACGAACAAACCGAGTTACGACCAATTGCTTGGTCCGTAACCAGTTCATAAGTCAGAGAGAGGCTATACATTGTATTAAAAATGCAATTGTGTATTTGGCATTGTAGTATGTATGTGTATGTAGTATGTATGTACCTTCTCTAACAGGGAGTGGGGATGCAAAGTGCTTTCTCCATTATCAATACTTGGAAGCCATTCCCTGGAGAGAGTTGCACATGCCAACCCTAGATTTTTCAGTGACCAATAGATAAAGAAAGGATTTTCAGATCCTGTCAGGTTTTAATCTAGTTCAGGGCCTTCTTCCTGGATTAACTAGTGCAGGGCCTTCATGCTTCTGGTACATGAAGGGCCCAAACCTTAGGATTGAGTTAGATAGACTGGGTCTACTGAGGTCTTATAAGACCAAGTCCTTGTTCTGAGGTGGTAGGGTCAATGAGCGGTTACTGCCAGAATCCACATTTGGGTTGGAATTACCCATGGTAAGCATATTAACATACATATGTTCTTTTAATAAAGGAAGCTGGCATATGAAGAACTGCGTGGTACAACTGTATTGTGGTATAACGGTGGTGTAGTAATTATACCTGTTAAGCATATCTTAAGAGAAAGCAAGCAGGTGTCTTTGGGCACCCTCTCTGTTCTGGGAAATGCACAGTGAAGACGGAGAACTGAATAGCATGGATGCACCCCAGTAAGAAGCTAAATTTAAATGACTTTAAGTGTTCACACAGTAAGTTGCACCTATTTAACTATATGGGTTTAAAATAAATCACACCTTTAATTAAACTAATGGAAAAGTGAGGGTAGAGCAGGCTTTGCCTTCCAAAGGATGGGGAAGTTTGGTGTAGATAGCAACACTAAGATCCCCCCAAAGAAAGAAAGGTAGCAGCTTGCCTCTCTTTGCTGGTCTGCAGAGCAGTAAAAGGGCTATTAAACAGCAAGAAAACTTCCAGGGCTAGCTGCCACTACAGAGTCTTTTCCCAATGGAAGAAGTGGCTTAAAGCCACAGTCCTGTCAAGAATAATTAGCATTTTCCAAGGATCAAATCTTGCAATCCTTAATTAGGCATTGATTTCAGTAGGATTTTGGCTTGTATATGGACCACAGGATTTCTGAAAAGGTTTTAAAATATTATCCAAATGAATAATAAAGCCATTCAGGAATGGGTAAGTGAAAAAAATAAATGGGATTTTTTTGTAATGTAAAAAAAAGGAGTGGCCATTGTGACTAGCAGATATGTCTGAGAGAAAAAACAATACAAGAAGGAAGGCATTTTGGGACATACTATAAATTTTCCAATACATAGTCTTAATGCTGCTGCAGTGGTTAAAAACTGCTTAGTGTGGCAACAGCTGCAAAAATCCTGAAATAAAGTGGGATGTTTCATGTGCACATTATGCAAAATGCTTTTCTATTCTTCCCCATACACACCCTCTCCCATCAATGCCGTGGTTTAAGAGCCTACAACAAACTGACAAGTTTGGATGTGTTTTTTTCCAAGGAAGGGAAACATCTTTGGTTTTATTAACACGCAATGAATTATTTATGATTCTGGGCTCTAAAGCCAGCAAAGAAATATAGAGGAAATCCCACTAATTTGAGGGTAACGGGTATGAAATTTATCCTGGAGGAAACGACTTATTCAGATGTCCTCACTTGCCAACCCCAGCCTCAATAGTAATAGAAAGACCATAACGGGTGTCAGAAGTGAGATGATGAATCAAAATAAGTTAATACTCAGGGAACAAACATCCAAAAGTTAAATTTTATTGCAAAAGAACCTAACATACCTCTAACCATGTGTCCTAGGATTTATTATTCAGAGAATCAGAGTGAATATGAAAGGGAGCAACAGACTAGAACGTGCATTCTGCTAAGTGATCTCCCATGATACGCTCTTTCCAAAGAACTTTGCATTGGAAGAAAGGACAGAACAACTTGATCTCTGACTCCAGGCATAAAATATTCATGTTTACAAAGCAAAACACTGAGGACTCAAGATTGCCATAAAATCTACGGAGCCTTAATGAATATAATTGCTCTGTAACTTACACGTGTTGACTAAGGGGAGGACTTTTTAAAATATCATCAGTTTTCAATACCAGTAGGGTTGCCAGGTGTCTAGTTTTGAACTGGACAGTCCAGTATTTGAGCTTTCTGTTTGGGAAACAAATTGAGAAAATATAAATTAGAAAATATAAATGTTCAGTGTTTTCTAAATAAGATGTGATGTAGATTGTGATGTAAAGGCAAGGGTGTTTTGTTGAAACCATCTGGCAACCCTGAATACTGGTAGTTTATATTTTATATAGTTTAGGCCAATTTACACTGCTGTGGCAAAACAAATTGACTTTTTAAAAGGTGTAAGTTACATTTACAAGTGAGATAAAATAACTTGGCGTAAACAGAATCAGACAGCTATGGATCCACAAACATTCTCCACAACTAATAAAAATTTAGGCTCCAAACCTGTAAGCTACTTTTTGCAGATTCTGGAACCCTGTAGGAAACCTTCCATGACTTCAGTGAGGCTCTGTGTAGATGCAGAGGTCTTCCCATGCAGAGCAACTTCCAGGATTTAATGAGTAGACAATTTAAAAAATAAATCCCCAGGCATGCCAGGGATCTTGCCCTTCAATCAATCACACTACTTTTTCAAATGATTTTCATCTTTTTTATTTAATGTAACAATCCCATGAACTGCAGACTATTTTCCTTCCCCTCAAAGACGCTTCAGTGTTCTATGCATACTCAGGCCTTGTCTACACTGGCAAGTTTCATCCCGAAAAATAACCATTTTGGCTACAAAACCCAGAGAGCATTCAAACTGCGACAACAAAAGTTGCAAACAATGCCCAATTTTAACAACAAAAAAATTCCATGTCTGCACAGGATTTTTATTTCTTCCCCTCCCTTTATTGTCAACAGTCATATGGGGTACACTGCAGTAGGCTTCTTGTTGAGTTTATTCACCTCCAGCTTGTTTCCCACAATGGCTGATGAGCCGTTCTGGCCAGCACTTTGAACTTTGCTGCTCTGCGGCCATGTAAGCAGATGCACTGCTCCACCTACAAACCCTGGAAATTTTAAAATCCATTTCCTGGTGTTTGGCTTGTTGTGTAGTGGTCCTCATTGGCATCTTCAGGGAACTAGGGGTGGCTATCACTCAAAACGCTTTCCTGCTTGGAGCACCAGAAAGCTTTTCAACCTTATCAGTGTGTGGGGTGAAGAAGCCATACAATCACAGCTGCGAGTGACCCATAGGAACTGGGACACATACAGTCACATTTCTCAAACCCTGTGTGAGAAGGGTTATGAGCAAAATACCCTACCATGCAGAGTCAAGATAAAGGAACTCTGGCAGGCATACCAGAAGCCTAAGGAGGCAAACAGCAGGGTGGTGCTGCACCCACAACATGCTCTTTTTATAAAGAACTGGATGCAATCCTTGATGGGGATTAAAAGCCAGCTCCTCATAGGCACAGGCTCCCACCTCCTCCCCCAATGCCTCTGATACAGAGACAGCAAGGCGGGGAGGGGGCAAAGAGGTGTAGTCATTATGATTAACTGACTTATCGGTTTAAATGATTATACGCTGACATCCCCCCATGAAGAGTGGGATGAGGCAGGGAAGCAACCCCAACACACACACAGCATCCCTCATTGCCAGAGTGGCTCCTTAGAGCCTCCCTGATATTGATGGCCACTCTGTGGGCTCCTCTGACAGCACAAGGGTCTGGCTGTTCAAACTGTGTATCCAGGTCCTGTGCCTCATTGTTCTACTCACAGCCAAACATTCCACCCTTCCTTTCACACGAATTATGTAAGCAACAGTATGTGGCTACCACCTTGGGATTGATCCTCCAAAAGGTCCAGCCTGCCATAGAGAGACACCTGCATCTCCCTTTTGATCTGCCAAAGGCACACTCAACAACATGTGTCATCGGCTTAACCTGATGTTGAACCAGGTGCCCTGTGTAAAACTTCGTGGGGTAATCTGTGTCACGTAGGATCATGGACATTTCCACATCCCCCCACTATAATTTTCTAGTCTAGAAAATAAGTCCCAGCATGCAGGTTTCTGTACAGGCCACTGTTTATGAAGATGCGTGCATCATGCACCTTTCCAGACCACCTTGCATTTATACCTGAAATACCCACAGTGATTCACAAGCTCCTGAAGCTCCACGGAGAAGCACCCATTAGGACTGATGTACTCTGAGCAAGGTGGGGTGGCGCTATAATGGGAATGTGTGCACCACTGATTGCCCTGCCACAGTTCGGAAAGCCCATGTCAGCAGTGCCAGCCACTACATCAGTCACATTTCTCAGAGTCATAGTCCTACACAGCAAAACATGATTCATTGCCCTGCACACTTGCATAAATGCTGCTCTGATGGTAGACTTCCCAACTCCAAACTGATTTGCAACTGAATGGTAGCAATCAGGAGTCACAAGCTTCCACAAAGCAATTGCCATATGCTTCTCTACTGAGAGAGCAGCTCTCATTTGGGTGTTCTTGTGCTGCAATTCAGGGACCAACTCAGCACCTTGCTCCAGGAAGATTGTTTTACGCATCCGGAAGTTCTGTACCTACTGATCATCCCATTCCTGCAGTGCTGCTTTCCCTAGCTCGAAAGCGATGCTCTACTGTGTGCAGTCCAATGCAATGCCCATTGCAATACCAATTCGCTGCTGTCCTTGTGTGAGTCTTCCTCTTATTCTCTTAATTGCATAAGTAGCTCTGCTGCAGTATGTGATATCCTAAGCACACTGAACACAACATAGGAGGGAATTCTGGGATCCATGATTTTTCACTGCAGATGCTGGCATTTGCAGCAAAGACTGACATTCAGGTGGAATGAAAGTGATCCATAAGCCTAGATAGGGTTAGGAAGCAAAGAGGTTGCTGATGGGGTATTTTTCACATTCCCAAAATGTATAGCGCTACATTGTGCATTCCCACAGTGCTTAACAACTGAAGTTGACATCAGGCACTGTGGGATGCTTACCCGCATTGCTCTGTTTTTTCTGTCGACGGGGAAGCTAACAATGTAGCCATGAAATGTCAACAACCAGTGTCAGAAAAACAGTTTTAACAAATTTTCAGTTTTGGTGACTTTTGAATGTCAACGGCACTTTGTTGCCAAGCCTTTCCTATGTAGACATAGCCTCAGAGACAGTCAGCACAGCAACACATACATAAATCTTTCCCCCTTACACTGTGTTGTTCAAAAAAATTGCCCAGAAGTTCATGCAGCCTGGTAAGATTTCAGCACCAGATTACAACTCTGCATAATACAGCACCAGCATAGTAAAGCATTCAGCGGTAAGTTTTATTTACAAAATACAACATTTTATTAATGGGCTGCAAATTCAACTTATAAATTTAGTCCTGTTCTCCTGCACTGAACTAACTAGTATATTTCAACCAGCCATGCTTACTATCTTACAATTTCTAATACATACAGCTAGTTAAGAAGTGCATTGTAAAAACACTGTTGTCTGACTAAGAAATATTTCTTTATCTCTCTCGAGTCACAAGTATCCCAAATGAAATCACTTCTAGCTGGTTATTTTCCAGATTTTGTGAGCAACTCTACAGTTGAGTTAGGTGAATTTCACCTTTGCGTAGAGGTAAAATACAAGGCCATATACTAAATAAGTCCCTTTTAAGTCTTTGAAATAAGAGCTAAATAGGATTTAAATGGTGCATTGGCCTCAGTCTGACCTCCTTGTAAGATATCTATACAAGGAGGCAGGTTGTGAATTAAGTAGCAAGTCAATGTAAAAAAAACCCTCATTATTGCTATATGCAGCTGATTTTGGTAATGACAGAAGCATGTTAAAACCTATTAGCAATAAAAGCTGCACCCATATTTCATAATAAACTGTAACAAAACCTTTTAGAATTTGGGTTAGAGAATGTGTTTAAAAGATGGTTTCAAGAGGCTACATGCCTGCTATAGCATCTTGCATGATTTAGAAACAAGAAAACTTTAAAATATACTTTAACAAAGTTTTGTTAAAATGTATTTTCTTTTGTAACATTTTTATTGACTTTCACATAAACGGGAGAATCCCCAGCCTGGGAAAATGAGAAAAGAAATTTGCAAAATTGCTTATGACTTCAATAAAGGAAAAAGAATGAATTTTGCTTTGCATTTATTGTTAAATAAAATTTAAAATGTTATCAATTTTATCCAGGGGATTGAAAACAAGAGAAAATGGATAAGAAGAAACAGAGGGAAGAAGAAAAGTGATATAACAAAAAAGATAAAAACCAAGAACTGCTAATACAATCTAGAAAAAGCCCCCAAATAGTCTAAAAAATGTTTAATTTGTAAATGGATATGATTGTTTATAACAAGATGCTTGTGTTAAAGATACAAGGGCAAAAACTCCACTGGGTGTAAATTATCATAGCTCTGTTGAAGTCACAGGAACTATGGCTGTTTATATCAGGAGAGGATCTACACCAATGTTTCCCAACCTTTTTCCCCATGGAGGAACTCCTAAACTAATTTTTCATATCCCGAGGAACCCCTACCTATGAAAACATTTGTTTGGCCAGAAAAAGTTGACAGCGGGGAGCGGAATTCAATTACTGCTAAATTTTTTCAAGAAAATGTATTTATAAAGAGCTGTTTTATATACATATATATATGTCAGCTTACATTGTAAGAAAAAAATTGGAGCATTTTTCCTGTCTTTTTTTGTATTATCTAAACTTTTTTCCCCAAATATCAAATATCCTCCCCTTCTTCCTGCCTCTCTCTCTCTTTCTCTTCTCCTCCTCCTGCCTCACTCTCTCTTTCTCTTCTCCTCCCCCTTCTTCCTGCCTCTCACTCTCTCTCCTACTCCTCCTCCTGCCTCTCACTCTCTCTCTCTCTTCTCCTCCTCCTCTTCCTCCTGCCTCTCACTCTCTCTTTCTCTTCTCCTCAACTTTCTTCCTGTTTCTCTCTCTCTCTTTCTCTTCTCCTCCCCCTCCTGACACTCACTCTCTTTCCCTTTTTTCTTCTTCCTGCCTCTCTCTCTCTCTCTTTCTCTTCTCCTCACTGGGAGTTTTTCTTCACAATCTCCTTGCTTGCTCTCATAGCTGGGGGAATGTAGTCATATTGCCATTGTCTGACTTCCCCATAGTCTTGTGCTGTAGTAGCTATGCGAGGGAATGCGTGTCCAAAATAACACTTGATCACATAATCAACTCTGGGTGTTTCTACACAGGACCCTTATTTTGAAATAAGCTATGCAAATTGCATAGCTTATTTTGAGTTAATTTCAAAATAAAGCACTATTCCAAAATGTCCCTTAATCCTCACAGATCGAGGCTTATAGGGACATTGGAATAAACCACCTGTTATTTTGAAATTTATTTCCAAATAACAGGCTGCTTCAATAGACAGGGAATGGCTATTTTAGGATTCTTCCAGTATCCCCAAAATAGCTCTGCAGTGTAGACATAGCCCAAAATAGCCACAACTGAGTCCATGGAGTTTGTGATGGAAAATGGCTGTGCCTCTCTCCTCATCTATGCTCTCCCACCTTCACACCCTCAACATTTATGGATGCCCAACGCTATAGACCTCAAGATAGGAGCCAGACGTGGGAGGGAACCAAGCAGAGCAGGAACTCATCCCTTACTCCCTCTGCAATCTGCTTGGTTTTGGCTCTTCTCCCATCACTGAAGCACAGAGAAGAATATTACAGAAAAGTTCTGTTCTCCCTTGAGATGTAGGATTGTCTCCTATAATACTGTATATTGTCTTTTACTTGAGCACCAATCTCAGTTTTCAGGTTTCTGTTTAGTACAGTGATACTTTGGCTGCCACTAAACATGTACTAAGTCATGCTTTATATAACTTAGATAGGGCCACGATAAGGTGGGTGCATAATTGGCTGGAAAACCGTAGTCAGAGAGTTGTTGTTAATGGTGCTAAATCCTGCTGGAAAGGGATAACAAGTGGAGTTCCGCAAGGGTCTGTTTTGGGACCTGTACTGTTCAATATCTTCATCAATGATGTAGATATTGGGATAGAGAGTATGCTTATTAAGTTTGCAGATGATACCAAACTGGGTGGGGTTGCAACTTCTTTGGAGGATAGGGACATAATTCAAAATGACCTTAGCAAGTTAGAGAAATGGTCAGAGGTAAACAGGATGAAGTTTAATAAAGAGAAATGCAAAGTGCTCTACTTAGGAAGGAACAATCAGTTCCATACATACAAGATGGGAAGCGACTGTCTAGGAAGGAGCATGGCGGAAAGGGATCTAGGGGTCATAGTGGACCACAAATTGAATATGAGTCAACAGTGTGATGCTGTTGCAAAAAAAGCAAATATGATTCTAGGTTGTATCAACAGGTGTGTTGTAAGCAAAACTCGTGAAGTCATTCTGCCGCTCTACTCTGCACTAGTTAGGCCTCAGCTGGAGTACTGTGTCCAGTTCTGGGCGCCACATTTCAAGAAAGATGTGGAGAAATTGGAAAGGGGACAGAGAAGAGCGACAAGAATGATTAAAGGTCTAGAGAACATGACCTATGAAGCCAGGCTTCATGAACTGGGCTTGTTTAGTTTGGAAAAAAGAAGATTAAGGGGGGACATGATAGCGGTTTTCAAATATCTAAAAGGGTGTCACAAGGAGTAAGGAGAAAATTTATTCCTCTTGGTTTCTGAGGACAGGACAAAGAGTAATGGGCTTAAAGTGCAGCAAGGGAGGTTTAGATTGGACATTAGGAAAAAATTCCTAACTGTCGGGGTGATCAAATATTGGAATAAATTGCCAAGGGAGGTGGTGGAATCTCCCTCTCTGGAGATATTTAAGAACAGGTTAGATAGACATCTGTCAGGGATGGTGTAGACAGAGCTTGGTCCTGCCTTGAGGGTGGGGGGCTGGACTCGATGACCTCTCGAGGTCCCTTCCAGTCCTATGATTCTATGATTCTATGCTTTAACTTTTTTAATTTTATTTTTTCAATCTCTCTCTCCATTCAGATAGAGCAGGTTGGCAGAAATAAGGATGGCAATGTGAACCCCATTTCCAAAGATTCTGTCCCTCCACTCTGCCATGTTAGGACATTGCCTGCACATATGCTCAGAATATCCAAAAGTACTTTCCAATGCATTCCAGAGTCTCTTAATTCCAAACTGCATTCTCTTAAGTGGAGTCCAACTTTCCTGTTTTTAGGCCTCTAGCTCTGCCTGGCATGCTGCCTTTGAAGCATCCTCCCAAACATATGCCCAAGTAGAATCTGATTATGCAGCTCTCAAATAAAGAAATTTGAGGGGTTTTTTTAAATCTAATTTGCCTAAATAAAAACTCAAATTTTGATTGTAGTTCTAAATCTATAATTTCTGCCAACAGCAACATGCACAGGAGCCAACTTCCATCTGCATTGAGACTTCCCAGACAAGCTGTACAATATCACTGTCCAATATCACTCCAAAAACTGCTGAGGTTTGGCAATAATTTTAAGATCAATGGAGAGAAATCAGAGCGCTAGAGGACAAAAGTTAATTGGGTAGGACCGTATGGGAAATGTTAGAATACTGAGGCTCTAACCTTTTAACTCTCATGTTTTGAGTTCAAATCTAGTCTTGTGTCATCAGTGGAGATTTAGCTGAAGAAATATTGGAAGTTGTGGGTATCTAAATGACTTATTCAGCTTATGGGTGTGTTATTGAAATAGCTGGATATACAGTAAAAAAGTTTGTATGGCTCTCAATTCACACTGAAATGGAAGAAGGAAATATAATTGCTAAGGAATGAAGTGGATTTATTTCTTCAAGTTTTGAATCAGATCTAAGGAGGGAAAGGAATATGGATCTTTAGTGTTTGGGAAAAGAAGTCAAACAGCACATTCCTCTCTCTTTTATTTAATTTCATACTGTTAACAGTAAAAAATTACTTTAGGACAGACCTTTTCCTATTGCAACTTCAGGTTTTTTGGAGGCAGAATTGTGTTTAACAAAAAAAAAATCAGTTGGTTCTTTTCTGCCAATAATAATGCCTTCAGTAATCACCTGTGTACAAAAACATTGCTACATTAGTCTTCTCTACTCCCCCACCCTAAGGAATAGTTTTGTTGCCCTGATTAAATGATTTATGTAATTTAAAAGTATGAATTTCAGATTTCAAGTTACTAGATGCAATGGCTGGAAGCTGAAGCCAGCAAAGTTCAAACTGGAGATAAGATGCATTTTTAACAGCGAGGAACAGCTTGCCAGGTAATATAATAAGTCCTCCATTACTTGGAACCTTTAAATCAAGTCTGGATCTCTCTCAAAAGACATTGTCTACTTCCTCCAAAAGTTATTGGTCTTAGTGCAAGAACAACTGGCTTATGTTCTGTGAAGGTTAGGCTAGATAATCCTAAGGATCTTTCCAAGTCTTTAAAAAAATCTATGAAGTATAAAACTGGCAATTTGAAATCTGTAGACACTGATTAGGTATGCAATTCTGAATTTGAGTTTTATGTATATAGTGTAATTTAGATACCCAAGCATTCAAATTTGCTTTTTAGATCCACTCACACTAGTAAAGCAGAAATATGCACACAAATATTTGCAAGTAAGAACCCTAAAGTGGGGCAAACACAGCCAAAGCAAATTCATATAAAAAGTGAACAAATATTTGCAGAGCTCATCTCCAATGCTCTGGGTTAACCTAGAAGGGACCAAGAACTTTTCATATTTCAGCGAACATGCTCTGCTTCTGCATACAGTTGTAAAGAAAAGGTGCAGATGCAAGGCCAAAGCCTGACTACTTAATGTTTGCAGTGGAACAAAATGGGGTTGCTAATTCTCAAGAAACACAGAAGCCTGGATTCCTCCCCTCTCCCCATAGTAAACCTTGGTAGAATTTCAACACCGTGGAATGGACTGCTTCTGCCACCATAAAACCCGCAGGACAAAGTTAGAGGAAGAAAAGTCAGCAAGGACTCCCTTCTGGTTGGGAGCGCCTCCAATTGTCCTCTCAGAGACATATCCACTATAGATTTAACTGGTGAAAATGTTCTGACGTGCAAGTCACCACAAAACGGGCAGGGAGCCATGTCCCATCCCTTTCTCAGGTGCACGCTAGAGCGGTTCAGCTCAATCCTAGGCTTATGCCTAATTGGCACAACCTGCTTTTCCAAAATGAGGCTGACAATTGTCAGCTTCTTACCAATTCGATTCATACACTGAAGAGCATATTTCTCACTGCCTTCTCCAACAAAAGATTTCTTTCCAGAATTTGATGCAGGGGCAAACGTGTTAACATGTCCAGCTGACCACGTGAATCCTTTCTCCAACCCCATGTTTAGTAAGTATAAGGAAGAGAAATGTGCACACTGTGAAGAGAGAACACAAGAGTTGTGTTTGAGAAGCTGGGTGACGTATAGCTTACAGTAAAAAAAATGCACTTATTGCTCTGTAACATTGGCACTTCTGCTTATGAAATGAGTCCAGGTCACTTCTCATAGTCTGTTGCTGCTAGGTGGGATTCTTGCCAGTTATCTGTTTGACTGATGGATGAATGTAGGCCATTAAGCAATTGAATTGTCTTGCCATAAGGAACCTGGCCATAATCATACTTAAAAATCATTTTATCTTAGACTTTATCAAGGAGTAGGGGCCCCGTTCAGTGTTGGTGTTAAACTCTGAAACCATTGAGTCACACCAGACCTTAATTTAAACCATCTATTTCAGCAGAGTTGCACATTCTTACAACAGAGCAGAATTAATGTCTTGTGCTTTTCTTTTAAGCGCTGGGGGGAATACTGCTAATGCAGTTGGTGGGTTCCATATACTTTTTTTATGCAAATAGGAGTTAGTCCTATTTTCCTGGCTTAACTGAACTGGGAAATTACATTCTCTTAAATGGAGTCCCCCCCGAGCCTCCCTTGGTCCATGAACTCACACAATTCCCCCTGGTTCAGAACTTCAGGGACCCCCCCAGTTATATTGGGGGTGTATTATGACTCAGGCAATCTTGCAGCACAAAGGAAGTTTCTTCCAGCTGGCACCTTTAAATTACTGCCCCTTCGGTCCACCCAGACTGCCATCACAGTCTTTCAAACAGAATTCAAAACACCTTCATAACCATCAGGCACTTCTGCTGAGGTGCACTCTTCCAATTATGCTCACCATCTGAAGTCCATCCCATACCTCCCTACTGGTTTCCTCCTTACTGGCGTGCATGAGGTCAGTAAGCAGTAGTCCTCCTACTAGCATCTCTCCTAGTACAAGGATGATGGTAGATTTTATACTGTCCTCCTAACCAGATTTGGTCCTGATTGGCTGAGAGACAGGTCCTTGTTCTATCCCCGTGGTCCCCAACGCGGTGCCCGCGGGCGCCATGGCGCCCGCTGGGGCATTCGTGGGCGCCCGCTGACAACCTGGGCCAGCCCTGCCCCCGGTGCACGGGAGGTGCCGGCCCCAGGTGCGCGACACGCACCGGCGCTGGGTGCGCGGCGCTCGGGCGGCACCAGCCTCGAGGCACATGCAGGCGCTCGGGCGCGCGGTGCTCGAGCGGCGCCAGTGCCGGCCTCAGGCACGTGGCTCGGGCGGCAGCACTGGCCCCGGGCCCATGGCACAAGGCGCTCAGGCGGCCCCAGCCCCGGCCCTAGGGCACACGCCAGCGCCGGGTGCAAGGGCATCCCAGTCCCCTGGCGTGCCCCCGGACGAGCGGCCCCGCCCCCGGGTGCCCGGCGCGTGAGTGGCCCCCACCTCCCGGGCACCCAGCGCGTGAGTGGCCCCACCTCCCAGGCGCCCGGGAGCCTCTGAAGGTTGGGGACCACTGTTCTATCCTATACCATGAGAGTCCTGGTCTGAGATCCTTAAAGGAATTGTAGTTTGGAATAGGATTATCCTAGAATCACTTTCTCTGTCCCACCATCTGCCTTTGCCAGTCCCTATGTGTTCTGGCTGCTCCAGGAATCCTGGACCTTAAAGGGGCTATATCATGGAACAAGGTTTAGATTATCCTAATCCTCACTACCCTTAAAAGGGATAGATACCCTTCTACATTATCCAATAAATGTTTTTCTGTGGACTTTCCAGGTAATTTCATGACACAGCAGAGATATACACATGGGTGACTGGAACGCAGGGACGAAACAAGCCAGCTCTTTATTTTTACTTATGTTCTTTCCTCTTTTCTGCTTTTTCCCAGGCAAGAAAAGCATTACCTATATGTAGTAGTAAAGGAAAAGAAAATCCTTTTTACAACAGTGTCACATGTCAGTGCTCTCTGAATCATTGGCTGCTGGTTCAGGGCCACAGGCTAATGGGTGGTATCATTCCACAGCTGTTCTGGCAACGAAGCAATTGTGTCTTAAGTGACATGATTAGATTTATTGTGCAAGCTAATTGAAAAAGAGCTGAACAATTACCACAGGTTTGGAGATAAGATTTTAATACTGATGTTTTTCTTCTTACTGTGTACCAAAACTTTCTGAAGTGGAGTGAGTCGCAGCAATAAGTATGTGTTGACAGCTATTTATGTCAGGTCCTTTTGAATTTGTAAACAGAACTTGACAAAACAAAAGCAAGTGTCAAGAGGTTATTTCACACTCTGTTACACTACATAATGTGATATAAAGACATTTCAGAAAAGTTTAATACAGCATCAGAAAAAAAAATCAAATAAAAAGAAAACCTCTGTGCTTTGTGGGACAAACATCCAGGTCATGCTGGGGGAAGCAAAAAACAATTGACATATTAAGAGACTTCCTTCTCCTAACATTGCACTGACAGCTATAGTTTCTCTGCAGATTGCTAGATTTAAAAGAAGAGGTATTTAATGGTTCATGTGTGTACAATGAATGAATGTGTGTATATACTGTGTGTATATATATATATATATATATATAGTGGAACTGTATCATAGAATCATAGAATCATAGGACTGGAAGGGACCTCGAGAGGTCATCGAGTCCAGCCCCCCACCCTCAAGGCAGGACCAAGCTCCTTCTACACCATCCCTGACAGATGTCTATCTAACCTGTTCTTAAATATCTCCAGAGAGGGAGATTCCACCACCTCCCTTGGCAATTTATTCCAATATTTGACCACCCTGACAGTTAGGAATTTTTTCCTAATGTCCAATCTAAACCTCCCCTGCTGCACTTTAAGCCCATTACTCCTTGTCCTGTCCTCAGTAACCAAGAGGAACAAATTTTCGCCTTCCTCCTTGTGACACCCTTTTAGATATTTGAAAACCGCTATCATGTCCCCCCTTAATCTTCTTTTTTCCAAACTAAACAAGCCCAGTTCATGAAGCCTGGCTTCATAGGTCATGTTCTCTAAACCTTTAATCATTCTTGTCGCTCTTCTCTGTCCCCTTTCCAATTTCTCCACATCTTTCTTGAAATGTGGCGCCCAGAACTGGACACAGTACTCCAGCTGAGGCCTAACTAGTGCAGAGTAGAGCAGCAGAATGACTTCACGAGTTTTGCTTACAACACACCTGTTGATGCAGCCTAGAATCATATTTGCTTTTTTTGCAACAGCATCACACTGTTGACTCATATTCAATTTGTGGTCCACTATGACCCCTACGTCCCTTTCCGCCATGCTCCTTCCTAGACAGTCGCTTCCCATCTTGTATGTATGGAACTGATTGTTCCTTCCTAAGTAGAGCACTTTGCATTTCTCTTTATTAAACCTCATCCTGTTTACCTCTGACCATTTCTCTAACTTGCTAAGGTCATTTTGAATTATGTCCTTATCCTCCAAAGAAGTTGCAACCCCACCCAGTTTGGTATCATCTGCAAACTTAATAAGCGTACTCTCTATCCCAATATCTACATCATTGATGAAGATATTGAACAGTACGGGTCCCAAAACAGACCCTTGCGGAACTCCACTTGTTATCCCTTTCCAGCAGGATTTAGAACCGTTAACAACAACTCTCTGACTACGGTTCCAGCCAATTATGCACCCACCTTATCGTGGCCCTATCTAAACTATATTTGCCTAGTTTATCAATATGATATGCGAGACCATATCAAATGCCTGACTAAAGTCTAGGTATATGACATCCACTGCTTCTCCCTTATCCACAAGGCTCGTTATCCTATCAAAGAAAGCTATCAGATTATTTTGGCATGACTTGTTCTTCACAAACCCATGCTGGCTATTCCCTATCACTTTATTACCTTCCAAGTGTTTGCATATGATTTCCTTAATTACCTGCTCCATTATCTTCCCTGGGACAGACGTTAAACTGACCGGTCTGTAGTTTCCTGGGTTGTTCTTATTCCCCTTTTTATAGATGGGCACAATATTTGCCCTTTTCCAGTCTTCTGGAATCTCCCCTGTCTGCCATGATTTTTCAAAGATCATAGCTAAAGGCTCAGATACCTCCTCTATCAGCTCCTTGAGTATCCTGGGATGCATTTCATCAGGACCTGGTGACTTGCTGACATCTAACTTTCCTAAGTGATTTTTAACTTGTTCTTTGTGTATCCTATCTTCTAAACTTACCCTCTCTCTGCTTGTATTCACTACGTTAGGCACACCTCCAGAGTTCTTGGTGAAGACCGAAACAAAGAAGTCATTGAGCATCTCTGCCATTTCCAAGTTTCCTGTTACTGCTTCTCCCTCCTCACTAAGCAGTGGACCTACTCTGTCCTTGGTCTTCCTCTTGCTTTTAATGTATTTATAAAACAGCTAAGGATTTTTATTTATGTCCCTCAGTGGCAGAGTCTGGGTGATATAGAAAGTTTCTTACTTTACCTCCCCTTTATTTAATTGTCTAAAAGGTTTTAAAAGCAGGTGAGAGATTTGGCCTTGCCACAGGCAGAGTATAGTTTGCACACTATGTGAGAAGTCAGCCACATCCTCTTCCACTGTTTCTTTTTTAGATTTGATGGGAGCCCCTAGGAATCTACATGTAAGCAATACTCATGTCTTCATTCTGCTGCCAGTTTCTCTGAGCCTCCCCCTCCACTATAAATTAACACAGGGAGAGATATAAATTTTAAATGGGGGAAGTGCCTCCAGGAAACTGACATTTTGGAGCAGGGTCTGCCAATAGATAATGCAGCCTTGTGCATATAACTGTGGTATTAGTATTTGACAGGAAGCTACAGAATGTCTCTGTTCTGTTTTTATAAGCATCTGATTGCATGGAACACAAACTTTTATATCTTTTTCTAGGCCACATTTCTATTTTATAATATGTTTCAAGTCAAAGGGGAAAAACAACATCACCCAATGGAGCTAGAGCTGCCATTTGATGATTCATTCTCTTTCAAAGAAGGTTGCCAGTTAAAGCCATCCAAAAACAACCTCAAGATGATCTTGCCATTTTGTAGGGATGAAATGCCCAAACAGACTTAAGCAGGCCTGCAAAATTATTCAGCAACACATGTTTTACTGTCTACATGTTCAGTTCTCTATTACCCTGCCCCCATAACCCTTCTCTTTTTCCTCCTCTTTAAAACATTATATGAGTTTTATACTGTAACACTAAACAAGTGCATTCAAACTGTTGAACACTATAGCATACTTAATAGGTACATACTCTCATAAATTGTCTCTATTGTATGAAGACAAAGGGCATTCTTCTCTCACTTTTTACTGGTGTAAGTCAGGAGTAACTCTGTGGAAGTCAGTGGCATTACACTAATATATGTGAGAGAAGAATCTACTCCCGTGTAACTCCAGAGTTGCCAACACTAATGATTTATTGTAAGTCACCTGATGTTTGATGTTATTTTAGCTCATGGGGTCATGTTATTTTGTCAAAATATCAGCTTTCATTTACTATTTAAAAATTAAATCTGCAGGGAAAAGCTTGAATATTCAAACACTTGACTCAAAAACCAGAACAACACCCACATTTTATGTGGTTTAAAATCATATTAATTTGAAGCCAATCCCATGATTAGTAGGGGAAGGAGGAGGAGGGCGCTGGGGTAGGTCCAAAGTTAAGTTATTTGAACATTTGCAATTGGCAATACTGAACTACTCTTCAGTAAGGAAGGTGTAAATGGCAGGTCAGACAGGCCAAGAAGAAACATACACGCACAGAATTGAATGCATTAGTCTGTTGTCCAGACTGGTTGCCCTCTAAATACTATCTGAAATTCTATATAATGAATTTTATTTCTGTATATGCTCCACTCTATGCCAGTGTCAATGCACTTGATTGTAATAAGATGGCATGTTTTGATACATATTATTTGAAGATGAACCAGTCACAGAGAACTTGATGAAGGCTAGAAAGACTGAGGAAACAGAAAATGTCTGCAGCAGAGAAGCTGTAAAGGATTGAAAATTTTACTTATTTGGGCAGCTGAGTAGAACAGATGGCAAAATCTTAGGGGAAATAAACACAAAGTTTGGGAAAGCAAGCAGCGTGTTCTAGCCATTGTCAGTGATCTCCTATAGTAGAAAAAAATCAGTCAGAAATTAAATAGAAGCTGTACAACACTCGTGTTTTGTCAACAATTTCATACCAAGCAGGCATTTGGCAGATTGAGTAGAGAGGACAGAAAGGTTGATGGGTTTTCAAGGGCCACGGTTTGAAAGGAACCAGAGGGTGTTATTACTTTAGCAACCAGGAGATATGAACAGAGGTCTATACATTATGGGTCAAAGTGCATTCAGCTAGAAAACTGTATGTATCTTCCAGGCCTTTAGTCTCAGGCTAGCAAGACACAAGACAGCTGAGCAATGCAAAGGTGAAAAAAATGTGAATATATTTACGTGAAAGGGGGGAAACGATGCAATCAAATGTAGTAGTTAAAGTGGTTTATTAAATTTTGTAATTCATCTATCAAGTCTAGGTCCGTAGCTGGTGTAAATCCACATTGTTCCATTTACTTCAATTAATCAATGATTGTTTACTGTGGCAGGAATACTTTACAAAATATCTCGGTGTTTATCCTGCATGTGTGCCTTCCTAAAATTTATATTCCCATCACTGGGAATTTTGGGTGGGTAAATAAGGCAAGATCTGGACTATTACATCAAAACAACCAATGAAGTTATAAATAATATGAGAATTCACTTTTTTGTTATAAGCAGAGCCATCTGTTGTCCTGATCAAATTCCACTTCTGAATTCCCATTGCAATTCCATTCATACATGGTGTCCTTCTACAATTTCTTAAACGGTTGCGGAAAGTATAAATTCAGTTAATGCGATTATGTGCAGGCATAATCCATGCATAGCTGGCTGTAGGTACATGGTGAATAACATCATTATATACAGAGTATACATGATAAAAGCTTTAGAGTACACATAGTCAATATGAAATGGAGATAGCCCCATTAGTCACAAGCTGTGAAGCCGCAAGATCTCAAATGAGTGCCAACACAACTAATCTATTACAACAGCCTCCATACCATCAATGGTAAGTGACAAATGCACAGTAGAGTAGAACAAATGTAGACACATAATAAGCAATATTGGTACTAGGGTTTTTTTCTTTTCTGCTTACAGAGCCAGAGCAGCCAAAGTGCTAAGTGACCTTTAAATCTTTTCAATATCAGTGGAAGCAGATTGGAGGAATCTAGAGCACTGAGTGGCACATGATAGGGATTATCTCCTTGACATACATTGCTACGCACACAATCCCAATTATTTGTTCTTTGGCTGAGATAAGATTCTCAGAGGACTGTGTTGTCTAGTGTTCTGCGAATAACTGGATGTAGGAATTTCTTATTTTAATGGATGCCGACTACCTTCTGTTATGCAACTGTTAAATAGGAGCAGTGATACATATGGAACATAAAAATGACCAAAGTCAGTCTAGCCCAGTATCCTGTCTTCCCACAGTTGTCAAAGTCAGGTGCTTTAGAGGGAGTGAAGAAGAACAAGTAATCATCAAGCAATCCATTCTGTTACCCATTACCTAAGCAATCCTACCTGTTACCCATTATCATTGGTTACCTAAGCTTCTACAAAACAGACTAGGGACACCACCACTGGCCATGATGGACCTATCTTCCAGGAGCTTAGTTCTTTTTTGAACCCCATTATAGTATTGGCTTTCACAACATCCTCTGGCAAAGAGTTCCACAGATTGTGAAGAAATACTTCCTTTGGTTAGTTTCAATCCTGTTGACCGTTCAATCTATTTGGTGACCTCTAGTCCTTGTATTATGAAAAAGAGTAAATAACACTTTCTTATTCACTTTCTCCACACCAGTCATGATTTTATAGACCTCTATTGTACTCCCCTTTAGTCATCTCTTTTCCAAGCTGAAAAGTCCCAGTTTTATTAATCTTTCCTCTACCCTTTGTTGTGACCTGAAAGCTAGTAAAGTGAGGTGTGAGCCTGCCAAGAATTATTTTACTCCATGCTGGTTTCTGGTCTCTTGGCTGATTTCATCTGAAGAAACAGTTGTCTTAGTGACCAATAAAAAAATATTCATCGCTCTAATCCAAACTCTGATGTGGCCAACTGGAACCCAGAGGAACTCACTGGTGTTTTTTTAAAGTTGACTTTAAACTGTCTCTCCACATCCAAGCTGCATCTCAAACCATGGTTCTGCCAAAGATTATTGGTGATAATCTATTATCTGTCTTGCCACACTCATGAATGTCGCTAGGGGCCTTTTTTCTCTCCTTCCCTGGCACCACAAACAAGGGCCAGGAGTGGGGGAAAGGGTTTGGGTCAGAGGACCCCGAGTGCTGGCAGGCAAGATAGCAGAGTCCTGCTGGCCACTCCCTTGGTGGTGCAGCTGTCCCCAGTGGACATGCTGCAGTATCACGTCCCTCCAAACAGCAGCACCTCCCTTTACATATTATAGAAAACATTTTTGGAGCTTCCAGCTGTCCCGGCACAGCCAAAGCCTGACCTTGCTTTAAGTTAGAAGAAGAGGAAGCTGCATACCAAATTTGCTGATCCTAGCTCTTACTGGTTAGGAGGAGTTCTTGAACAAATAGACTCACAGACAGACACAAGCTCCCTCCTTTTGATATGCATTCCTGATGAAAGAACTAAACTATACAGCTGTTACTGATTTGATGTTAAGAGTTGTAGTCAATATACAAAGCTTTAGAGAGATTAGAGAGCTTACATTTATTTTAGCCAAGTTCAACATTATTCTGCTGTCAAATTTCTAACAGCCTCTCTCCCATGAATTCAGATGTATTTTCCCTGTTTTGTAACCCAGTGAAAATTAAAATAAAAGTATTTGTGCAGGCTTCAAACTGTTTTTACTTGTGGTAGAACTCCTGGGAATTTTTTTCTGTAAAAACGAAGATTTTGGTGGTTTTTTTTAAAGAAAGGAGTTAATGTTTTCTTCCTTCTAATCCAGATGAATGGCATTCATTGGTTTAATGAGAGAGAGTTGAGGAATAAAAAAGGTCTGTACTATACCATGCCTCCTGAGGTGTAACACTGTACATGTTGACAGCAGTGCAAGTCAACCATGGCAGGAAATGAATGTAGTCTCTCAGTGTATGAATGCAGCCTTTTCATTGTCAGATCAGAATGTCAAACATAGGGTTTGAAACTAAATCCATTACAATTCAGGTATTTGTGCTTTTGTATTCTCTATCACGCAAGTGTTTGCATTTGTTCACACTCAGATTTCAGCTTACTTCATAGAGTGGGAGGAAGAGATCCTCTTTCACAATGCAATCTATTTTAACTAGTCACAAAGTTAAATCTTTCA
The DNA here is from genome assembly GCF_052426305.1 of Pelodiscus sinensis. Classification (NCBI taxonomy): domain Eukaryota; kingdom Metazoa; phylum Chordata; order Testudines; family Trionychidae; genus Pelodiscus; species Pelodiscus sinensis. Next base: position 112,311,781 of record NC_143055.1, on the reverse strand, counting down.
AATGGATCCAGGAGTTGTGTCTGCCTAAAGATGGTTCACATCAATACTCCAAGGAGAGTCATCACTCTGGACATCCCTTCACCAGTAAAAGCAATGGTATGTTACGGAATATACAACTTTGCAACTCCATTTCTGGAGTCATTCGTTTGCCTTTTGAACAGATTTAAACTATGAATTGGTGCTGATATTTCCCAATTCAAAGCTAGTTAGAAAAAAACCCAACCCTACATGAATTTTCAGGGTGACCTTATAAAAGCCATTGATCTGTTAAGCTTTGTGTATTAGTTAGCCTACTGTTTACCTATAAACATCATATGACCTGGTGGGCTATTTCCCTACCCCAAAAAAGGAACGCCATGCGCTATGCCTTTAATGACCCCTATCTTCAGGAACTGAAAAAAAAATACCAACCACCATCCCCAAACCCTCAACTGATGAATGTTGGCTACAATCCCCAAAGGTTTTTCCTTCCCTCCATCTATCTGGAAAAGAAGAAAATAGCCTGTAGGGCCATTTCCCTCTTCCTTGGGTATTCCACTCAGCCACGTGATCATTGACTATCGTTTGATACAAGGATGATGGTCGGATGCTCCTACCAGGGGAAGAATTATGGATGAGACTTAAGATGGCTGAGGAATCTAACTTGTGCTATACGGATTTTTCCACACATGAGAGAGGTGGCTGCTTGGAGAGAGCACAACTGTTGGCCTACACACTGTACCTTTTCCTTTCCCCTCTGCTCCTCTTGAGCAAGGCAATTCTCTTTAAAACAGGCTGAGGCCTGATGTGTGATGCAACACCAGTGCCGTCTGTTGCCAGTCAGCGCCTCCCAATTCACAGGGCCAAGGCATCCCTTCCTGAGATAGACTTTCTGAGTGTTCTTGAACCATTTCCTCTGTCCCCCACAAGTTCTTTTACCATGACTAAATTGAGAAAAGAGGACTTGTATTTGCCATCCGCACACAATGGCCAGCCCAGCAAAGTTGATGTTTCATAAACTTTGCCTCAGCAGTGGTGATGGTAGCTGCCGAGAGACGATCTTCCCATCTGATATGAAGAATCTTCTTAAGGCAGTGCTGATGGTACCACTCCAGACATCTAAGATGGCATCAGTACATCACCCATGTCTCACAGCCATATAGAAGAGAGGGGATGACTACTGCATTGTAGACTAGGATCTTTGTTTCCATCTGCAGCTCTCTGTCAATGAAGACATGATGAAGCAACTTTCCAAAGGCACAACAGATCCTATGTTCAATTTCCATATCAAGAGTGTCTATCTGGGCAAGGTGGCTACCAAAATAAGGGAAATTTGCGCAACATTTTCCAGGAGTTCATCACCAAAGACAATTTGTGGGAGAAGGGGGCCCTGCAAAAGGCATGGTTCATTAAACCTGGCAGGGCTGCTGCACCTCTTTCCCCCAAACAACTGAATTCAGCTCCTTAACTTCAAAGGAAATTAGATTAAAACAAAATAGCATGTATGCAGACATTGAATGGATAGTCCACTTTGTTTTCTAATGGAAATACAGGGGGAGGAAGTTTCTTGAAGTCAGTATAGTTCCTTTTCCTCCCCAGTATCTATGTAACGTACCAGTAAAATACAATCTATAGTTCTCTACTATGTTTGTACTAGCTGAAAATGTAAAGGTAGAAACAAAATACCCTACTGATTATTTGTTTAAATTTGGAGGTTTAAGTTAAGACCAATAGTCATCCTTTTCATTCATGATCTGTTACTTCAATTAAAGGAGTTCATATAGAGGGGTGATGTGAACTCACACATTTGATATGAAATCTGCAAAGGTTCCTGGGAGGTGATTATCATGCTGGGAAGCTACAATTGCCTTATTCTGTTAATAAAATTCCTCTGCATGGTAAGCTTTCAGTGAAATCGAAGTAGCATTTCAGTGTGACTGGCACTCCTGAGCATGACACTAGTACAAATAAATATACGTGCAACTAGAAGCTTTGAAAGTTCTCTCGTTATTAATGGTACAAAATGTAAATGTAGGTACATTCCTATGTAAATGAGATCTAGCATGCATGATCTGGCCACAAGGAGTCAACAGTATTGAACATATTGGGTTTTCCTGGCCTAAGATGAAAAATACTGCAGGCTGGATAAAATGACTATATTTAAAAGTGCCTGTATTATTTGTTCAGGCTAGCTCCACCCAGTCATGATTCTGAAGTACAGAGCCTTCCTAGTAGCTGGAAACTAGATTAGCTAAGGGAATTGAGAGATGACTTCATCTATTGGCTGCATGATAAAACTGACAAAGTGTCAGAAAAGTTCACAACAGCTAAGGAGAAGATGTAAAATCTAGGGATGATGGAGCACTCTGAATGCTGCTTAATCCATAATTAGCAAATGTTCTGGTAAACTGAGACATAGTTACTCAGCACACTAGGTAATAAGTATTTTGGGGACTGGAGAGGAGATTTGAGCCTTGAAGAGCTAGAGAACTACTTCATTTGTAAACAGTGAAAGCCATTAATCAGTTAATTGTGTGTTGTCATCCCCCCTGCACTCCCTGCAGTCACTTCTCCTTCAGCGGGGGGTGATCACCAATATCATGCGATACCTGGCCCCGTCTGGTGATCCCCAAAGTGGTGTGCTGGGAGGATGGGGTGCCATAGGGGTGGTGATGTTGGGAAGGAGCGGGGCTTGGAAGCCAGTAGTGGACAGGTCCCACCCCCAGCCTGCTGGTGGCCAGAGACAGATTGTGCCATTGTTCTGGCTGGTACAGGCCTATGGCCTGCGAGTTTGAGACCCCTGACCTATAGGGTTAGGCAGAAGCTGAGCTGGAGTTTTGAGGATCTTAGTGGAGCCTAAAATAGGCTCCTAAATATCTTTTTGGATCTTGGACCAAGAGAGAGAGAATCCAGCACTACGTTTCTTACTCGAATTTAAACAGTAGCTTGGTGAGAGAGCTGGTTTTGAAATAAACAAACAAACAAACAAATATAATCAGGGAATCTTGACTCCCAGATTACAGAAAGCTTTGGGCAAAGCAAGTGCACTCCCTTGCTATTTGCCAAACTTTAAGGTGTGTGTGGCCTGAGAGGTATTGTTTGAGTTTTGGTTGTTAAGACATTATGTGCATATACAGCAGAGGAAAGAGTATAAGCTACTGTGATGATATAACCTAATGAAGTTTATTTGCCATAACAATCATTAATTAGATTTCAGGGAATCATTAGAGTTGGTGGGGGTTGGACTTGATGGCCTCCTGAGGTTTTTTCCATCTCTATGATTCTAATTTTCTTTAAAATGGCGACTATTGTATTTCTCCTTCCTGCTCTGCAAATCACAACATTTCACAAGCCCACTTATGGCATAAAAATGGGATTAGGGAGTCCTATTACTATCTTGTTTATGGAAAAGATTTTATCGAAAGGATTTTGATAGCATTTAAGGATGCCCATTTTTAAATCTAAAGGTATTATCAGGTTCTTACAACTAGGCCACTAGTTAGTAGCAGTTCAGAAGTTTTTCCCTGTTAAATAGGTGAGACAAGAATGGGATATTCCAAGTGTACAGGAAAAGGAAATGCTCATGTTTGATTCTGATCCACGAGAGAATCAAATCAAAGCCCCTATCAATTTCTATACTATTAAATTCAAACCATTCATCGTAATATCAGATAGAGGAAGCCCTATAGACAAATTGTTCTGAATAGTATTTATCACCTGGTAGAGACATCCAGGAGGAAAGAGAGTATGGAGATCCCCATATTTTCATAACATTAATGTCATGAAAAGAAATCTGAGACTTCATTAAAAAAATCTATAGGCAGTTACATATGAAATGCCATGTGGCATTCAGTTCAACTTGTAACAGCTTGCTAGGTGTTCAACGTGACCATTCACATGTTCACAATCTCTTACATATACAGAGGTTATAAGTGAAATCTGACGCCTTACTGAAATTCTAGGGTGGGGAGCCTAGCCAAGATATATGGTTTGACCTTCAACTCCTTGTAGTCCAGGAGGAGTTTACTTCCAGCTGTTCTTGTAATCAGAATCACTAAACTGTACATAGGATTGTGCTGTACTTAATCCCCTGCCTCTAGCCTCAATTAATCTATACTATATAATTACTGACCATGGCATTGATTTTCTTCCATGGCCTTTTAATATACTGTGTGTCTTCAGTCTCTCTCAGGCTTGATATCAGATTAGAATTCCACTCCACTGTTTATGCTGCTGTGCTCTATCAGCTTTCCATTTAAGTCAATGGAATATTAACACATACTTGGTCAAATTCCGTGATGACATGAGTATGGTACAAGATACTGTACATACTAGATAGAAGTTGGTACAGAAAATGGGCAGCAGTTAGAATGTGGCGAATAACTGATTTTTTGGTTCACTGGAAGTTCTGAAAAATAAAAAATTGGTTCCCTGTAAAGACATGCCAAAAATGTTGGCAAGTTGACATGTTTCAAGTGAACTGATTTTTTTTTTTGCATGTTTTTAAAGGGATAGATTCTCCCTCACAAATGTTAACTTAGTGGTCAGCACCTGCACACAGGGTCTGAGACCCAAGTTCAGTTCCCTCCTCTGCTTGGTGTGGAGTAGGGAAATTTGAATGTGGGTCTTCCACAAGAGTATCTTAACCACTGGCCTATGAGGTACTCAGGACAAGTGTGTCTCAAACTCTCCTATTGAAGCTGTTCCACTTTGCTCAAAGTACTTGAATAGTCACAAGGGAGAGAAAGAATGACTCTGTAGCCTGCTGGTTAGAGCACTCATCTGGGAGGTGTTGCCTGATTTTAGGAGGTTAATATTATTAATTTTGATAGTATGAGTTATAGGATGGATTATAGGTTCACCAATTAATCTGATCAGAGATAAGGTTCTTGGCCCAGAATCAGGCTACACAGAGTTTACCAAGGACTCTCAGGGATATGACAGTCAAATATAGCCTTGAAGACTTTTGAGATAAATGGAATAGCACTTAGTAATCATATGGTAAAATAATAAGCATTACAAATGTAGAACTATTATTCTAAAGCAGTGGTCTCCAACCTTTTTACACCTAAGATCACTTTTTAAATGACAGACCAAGCCAAGATCTACCACCCCGCCCCTTCCTTGTAGCCCTGCCCTCTCTATTCTCCTCCTCTCCATCACTTGCTATCCCCAATCCTTATACTGCTGCTTTAAAAAAAAAATCTGTAGGAAATCTGTAGAATGGACCAAATGTCAGAAAAAAACCCCTTCTTTTGGAAGCCACCTTATTCCTTGTGGAAAGAGGAATATAGGGGTGACCAAAAGAGCCTGCTTGTTCTTCCACTAAAAAATTGAAAGAACAAACACAACCCTGGATGCAGAAGAGTTTTTCTGGGATATCTCCAGAATCCTGGAAAACTCCTGCAGTCTAGCTGGACCCCTGCTGAGTTGAGACAGGATGTGTAGTCTCTGGGGTGGGAATGAGGGATTTGGGTGTGGGAAGGGGTGAGAGGTGCAAGCTCTGGGAGGAAATCTGGATGCAGGAGGAGGTGGAGAAGGGGACGCTGGCTCGGGGAGGGGGCTCCAGGCTGGACAGTGTTGGGATACTAACACTAACAGCAAGCTTCCCGGCTGAGCGCAGGGCAGCCGGGCGGGAGAGAAGAGAAGCGGCTTCCTGGCCAGCTGGCCATGGTGCTCAGCCAGGGTGCGCCAAGCTCCAAGTGGGCTGGTGCAGAGGAGAAGCTGCCTGGCCAGCTGGCTGTGGCCTTCAGTCCGGAGGAGGCTGAACCACACTCCAGCTGATCGGGCGGCTTCCCCTCTGCGCCTGCCCACATGGAGCTTGGTGCACCCTGGCTGAGCGCCATGGCCAGCTGGCTGGGAAGCCGCTTCTCTTCGCTCCCGCCCAGCTGCCCTGCGCTCAGCCCGGGAAGCTTGCTCCAGCACAGCTGGAGCTAGACGTAGCCTCCCTGGGCTGAGCGCAGGGCAGCTGGGCTGGAGGGAAGAGAAGTGACTGCCCAGCCAGCTGGCCATGGCACTCAGCCAGGGTGTACCAAGCTCCACGTGGGCAGGTGCAGAGGAGAAGCCGCCGATCAGCTGGAGTGCGGGACAGCCTCTTTCAGCTGAAAGCCACAGTCAGCTGGCTATGGTGTTTTAGCCCTCCCGACCTCTCAGCTCCCACCATTCCTTGCAGCTACTCACCTGTGTTGTTGCTCGGTGAGTAGCTGCTCCTCAAATGAGGAAATCTAATGTAAATGTACTGCGCAGGTGTGCAGTTCAGAGAGGGCTCAAGAGCTACTCTTAGAGCCCCTGAGATCTACCGGTAGCTCGCGATCTACTGGTTGGTGACCACGGTTCTAAAGATTCAGATGCATTAGATACCATGAAGCTTTTGATTAGTATAACTCATACCCGTCCTCAATACCCTGGTGATAAGACAAAGGACAAGCCTGGACTCTGTCCAGCATTCAGGTCCAGGTTTCTCAATTCGGGTATGTCTACACTACCACCCTAGTTTGAACTAGGGTGGTAATGTAGGCAACTGGAATTGCAAATGAAGCCCGGGATTTGAATTTCCCGGGCTTCATTTGCATATTGCCGGGCGCTGCCATTTTTAAATGCCCCACGGCTACACGCGGCACGGACTAGGTAGTTCGGATTAGGCTTCCTATCTACGAGGAGTAACGGTAGTTCGGAATAGGAAGCCTAATCCGAACTACCTAGTCCATGCCGTGTGTAGCCGCGGGGCATGGAGTCCGCACTAGCGGACATTTAAAAATGGCGGCGCCCGGCAATATGCAAATGAAGCCCGGGAAATTCAAATCACAGGCTTCATTTGCAATTCCGGTTGCCTACATTACCACCCTAGTTCGAACTAGGGTGGTAGTGTAGATATACCCTTCTTGTGTGGGAGGTGCTCAGGTACCAGAGGAAAGGGACTGGGAGGGATCATTTGGGGAAATGGCCCAGGGAAGAAGCTTCTAGACGGGGAGTTAAAGAAATCCTGTGTGTTGCCACTGCCTTAGAGACCATGGGCCAGAACCCAGAGTAGTGGGTGGTCCTGGGTTTCCCCCATCCCTCTCCACGCCACTACAGAGTCTGCCCCAAGAAGGGAGACTAGGACCACAGAGGAGTTGTGATGAGAAGGGTTCACTAGGCTGTGACCTTGTCTCTAGTAAAGGACAGGGGGCTGCATGGAAGAAGTCAGGGTCACAGCGAGCCCCTGAATCAAACATTGTTTGCCAGAAGCACAGGACTCACAGGGCACAGTCAGAGCTTTACCACAATGAATATTAATGACATTAGCTCATTTTCACTTCTGGGATTATTGCCCTAACCAGTTTTCGGTTCTGTTCTTGTGGTGTACCTGTTAGATTTTAATGGGTATGAACAGCCTACTTCAATGCATCTTTTATCTATTTATGTGAAAGTTTACAGCCAAATATAAATCTGAGTGAAAAGTTCCATCCAACCATATATGCTAATTTTGCCCTAATGTAACATACAGGATGTAGCCTGTAGGTTCCTTGTGTTACAGCCAAAAATATTTCAATATAAATCTATTATAAAAAAACAAATAATGAAATCCATGAGAAAAATAAGGAATCCATAAGAAAAGATATATAAGCAAGCAAGCAGGCTAGCCCCAGATAGAGGTCAGAGGCTCAAATGCAACACCTGGTAGAGGAGGAATACAGATCTTCTACATGAATCACTTAAAACCCTGTCTCTTTAGAAATAAAAGAAGTTTATTAACCAATCTATATTTGCTCACTGGTCTGAATTGCATCCCAGAATGTGAAACCCAGCTTCAATTCTCCAACTGACCATATCCCCTTCAGTCCACCCAGCCAATGGAGTAAGGATTGTGGGTAGATTTCCTAATCCCTTTGAGACTTTATTTAGCGTGTGAGCCAGAGTCTGGATTTACTTGCTAATAGCAAACCTGGAGACTCATCTCTTGCTTTCCTCGTCTGATTAATATTTGTTGAAGAGCAGGCTGCTTTAGTCATTGAAAAAGAGGAAGATAATGCAGGCTATCTTGTTATTTCCTTATCTGATGGAATAGTAACAGTATGTCTTGCCTTTCAGATGGGCTTAAAAAAGAGTGAATGCAGGTCGTGTGTCAGACAGGAGCACACAGAATCAATTTACAGAGGTAAAAGGTCAGTAACTACAGATGTGTTTGTAACTGGTCATGATTCATCCAGAATATCTGAGTGCTCTGATATAACTAACATCGGGCTAGGAGTGAACAGATGTTCTGATTTTACAGGGCCAGTTCCAATATTGAGGGCTTTGTCTTATATAGGATCCTATTTCCCCTTACCCTCTGCCTGGATTTTTCACACTTGACAGCTGGTCACCCTGGCTACGTCTAGACTGGCATGATTTTCCGCAAATGCTTTTACGGAAACGTTTTCCGTTAAAAGCATTTGCGGAAAAGAGCATCTAGATTGGCACGGACACTTTTCCGCAAAAGCACTTTTTGTGGAAAAGCGTCTGTGCCAATCTAGGCGCGCTTTTCCGCAAAAAAGCCCCGATCGCCATTTTTGCGATCGGGGCTTTTTTGCGCAAAACAAATCTGAGCTGTCCACACTGGCCTTTTTGCGCAAAAGCTTTGCACAAAAGGACTTTTGCCCGAATGGGAGCAGCATAGTATTTCCGCAAGAAGCACTGATTTCAGACAGTAGGAAGTCAGTGTTCTTGAGGAAATTCAAGCGGCCAGTGTAGACAGCTGGCAAGTTTTTCCACAAAAACAGCTGCTTTTGCGGAAAAACTTGCCAGTCTAGACACAGCCCCTATGTGGGGCAGAGAGCCAAAGACCAAACACTTGCTTTATTTTCAGGTTAGAGGTGTCTAGTAGATAGATGTTAGCATTGGTATAGCAAGAAGGTACAGATTGAATCTATCTATTCCGGCACACTGTGATCTGGCTTAATTTTAGTTAGACAGATGTCCAGATGCTATCATAGGTGTGGCCAGGTTTCCCATGGTACCATAAAGCCACCAGTCTTGACACTAAGTGTTCTGTGCTGTTATTTAGCTCTAATTTACCCCATGTGTCTTCTGAGAGCCATATACGCAGTGGAAATATTGAATATGCTGCTAGACAATATTAATCTTCTGTGGTTTGGCAAATTTCCGGTCAGGTCCCAAGGGTGCCAGACTAGAGAGGTTCAACCTATACAAGAATTATGAACAGATTTCAAGAGATGTTGTGGGACGCAATTTAATTTAATTGCCTGACTGCTGTTAGCATTGGTAGAATCTGCAAGCTAGATTCACAAAAGTGACTTCTACTTCAATGCCTAACTAAAGGGTTATATATATACAGTGCCTCACAACTTGAAATAAGCTATGCAATTTGAGCTACGCAAATTGCGTAGCTTATTTCGAGATAGTCTATTTTGAAATTTAGCGCTGTTTACACAGTGTCAAATTTTGAAATTAGACTGCTATTCCAAGTCCCTTAATCCTCCTGGAATTAGGTTTACCGGGATGTCCGAATAGCAAGCCTGTTATTTCGAATATATCTTGAAGTAATGGACTTGTTGCTAGGATGCAGAAAATGCTATTTTGGGATACCAGACGTTTCCTGAAATAGTGTCACTGTCTAGACATACCCCTACTCTGGCTCTCTCAGTCTCCCCTCTTTAAGCGTTTTCACTTTTGGTAAATAATTAAATATTCATTGGACCATTGGGGAACAAAAGCAAGAGCAGAACTCTATGGCCCTGTGGTTAGTACAGTAAGCCTGGGAGATAGGATAATCAGTTCAAGTCCCTGATACGGCAAATATTTAATAGTAAATACATAGTAAAATATCTTCAGTAGGAGAAAATGAGAGGAGCACTCTGCAGAATAGCCAGCAGCCTAATGGGGCCCTGCTTCAAATTAGGCATTAGAGGGGATTTAAACCTGGGTCTTTCAGATCTCAAGAGGGTCCTAACCACAAGGCTTTGGTGTACAACAGGACATGTAGGAAAGAGGAAAAACAGTGAACTAAAGACAATTGATTTCAAGAAGAAAAGCTTTAGCAAATTCAGAGAATTACTAGGGTAGGTAAGATTCTGTGGGAAGCACGTCTAAGGGAGAAAGGGTTCAGGAGAATTGGCAGGGTTTTAAAGGAACATTGTTAAGGGCATAAGAGCAAGCTACCCAAGTGCATAGAAATGATACAAAGAGACCTCCTACAGGCTTAACCAAGAGATCTTCAATGGCCTGAAACTCAGGAGAGTCACACAAAAAGTGAAACTAGGGCTTTGTCTACACCCCTGCAGTGTGGTCATGGCCCCAGTGCTGGAAGAATGCCCTAGGTAAACCGCCTCTAACAGTGTTGGGAGCTTGTTTACACTGGCTCTTTACTGCACTCTATGCTCAGAGGGGGTGTTTTTTCACACTCCTGAGTGGGGGGAAAAAAGTTACAGTGTGGTCAAGTGGCAACATAGACAAGCCCTGGATTAAATTATGAAAGACACTGCAAAGACACTGCAAGCATGAAGGGACAAAATTAGATAGGCCAAGACACAAGAGATTAAACTAGTTAGGGTAACAAGAAAACATTCTACAAATACATTAAAAAAAAAGAAAATACCAAAGACAGAGCAGGCCCATTTCTCAATGAGGAAGGAAAGATAAGAACAGGAAATGCAGCAATGACCAAAGTATTAAGTGCCATTTTTTGTTTCAGTTTTCATCAGAAGAGCTAGAAGTGATTAGATGACTAATATGGTGCACAACAGCGTAAATGGATTAGAATCGGAGGCTAAAATAGGAAAGAAACAAGTTAAGAATTACTTAGACATTTTCAACTCCACAGAGCCTTATAAAAGTCATCCTAGAATACTTAAGAAACTGACTGAAGAGATCTTTGAGTCACTATTGACTGTCTTTGAGAACTTTTGGAGGATGAGAGAAATCAAATATAGTATCCATTCATAAGAAGAAGAATGACAAACCAGGAAATTACAGACTATCACCTTAACTTTGATACTCAGAAGGATAATGGAGCACATAAATCAGACAATCACTTTACAATCACCAAGAAGAAAATAAGGTGACAAGTAACAGTTAACATGGATTTGTCAAGATCAAATCATGTCAAAGCAACACAATATCTTTGACAGGGTAACAAGCCTTGTGGACTGGGGTGAGAAGTAGATGTCATATCGTTTTTAAGGCTTTTTAAGGCTTTTGTCTTACATAGCTTAGATGAAATTGCTGTCAGGTGGGGTCCATAACTAGTTGGAAAAACCACTCCAAGAACTAATCAGTGCTTCACAATTGAGCTGGAAGGGCATATTAAGTGGGATCTAATAGGGATCTGTCCTGAGCCCAGTTCTATTCAATAGTTTCTTAAGTAATTTAGATAATGGCTCAGAGCATACACTTTTAAATGATACCAAGCAGGAAGGGGTTGCAAGTGCTTTCAAACACTGTATTAGAATTCAAAATGATCTTGAGAAACTAGACAAATGGAATAAAATACATTGGATGAAATTTAATAAGGAAAAATGCAAAGTACTGAATTTAGGAATGAATAATCAGCTGTACAAAATAAAAAATGGGAAATGTCTTTGCAAGAAGGAATTTTACAGAAAAAGGGTCTGGATGTTATAGTGGATCACAAACTGAGTCAACAATGTAATATTGTTGCAAAAAAAAAAAAAAGAAAGAAAGAAAGAAAGAAAGAAAGAAAGAAAGAAAGAAAGAAAGAAAGAAAGAAAACCCAAACATCATTCTGGGATATATTAGCAGGAGTATTGTAAACAAGACATGAGAAGTAATTCTTCCAAAAAGCCTGCCTAAGTTTCCCACTGGGCCGAGGCACAGACATTTGAACAGCCCAACACAGCTGCCTTCCGCCAGGCGCACCAGGATGGGGTGCACATCAGAGAGGCCCTGACGGACATGTTCGCACAAGCCCCATAGTAGGGTCGCCTGGGTCTCCCCATATGACTCCCTCCCATCCCCTAATCTTCCCCCCCCCCCTTTACCTCCTCCCAATTGTAAAGCGTTGGTTCCAAGCACATCGGCCGTCATCGTGACTGTTCGTTGGGTGCGTCGGACGTAGTTTAGGGTTTTTCTTTTAGTTTAGGCTAGGGTTTAGGACACCATCGCCTGTCCAAGCTGTCCTGAAGAACAGGAAAAGAATTCATGGTTTTTGAAGAAGGCTCGAGTCAGCATACCCGATTCCAGTCATCTTTGAGGGATCTCCTGGCTGTTCCTCTCCCGAGGCCCGGAAGGACCAAAGGATTGAGGTTGCCAGAAACACTACAGTTGTCCCCTGCGTCTAGACTATGTTACATATTCTTTTGTGTGCGTCTTTTAACCTTTCTTGCTTGTTTGTTATCTATGTTAATATAGTTGTGGTTTAAATTTTACTTAAAAGTGTCAAGTATTTATTTATGCGCCACAAACCAATGACCACTTAAAGGGACCACCGGTGATAGATACAGAATTTGGTGTCCACATTTTGTAATCCTCTTTAAATTTAGGTGGCTAATTGGCATCTTAAATCATTTATTACAGTTACCTCGAGTAACACAATAATCAACTGAAAAAATGTCTTTTATTTACAAGGAGGAGGGGGAGGAGACCTTCAACTAGGATGGGGAGGGGGAGGAGCTACTGGGAGGGGTAGCCCCTGCGAGTTCTCCTGCGGGGGCGGATCTGCACATGCGGGGCAGGCTGCATTGGGGCAGGCTGCACGGGGAGGTGGGCAGGAGCAGGGGGCATTGCAGGGGCGACAGGAGCAGGAGGGGGCATTGCAGGGGCGACAGGAGCAGGGGGCATTGCAGGGGTGACAGGGGCAGGAGGGGGCATTGCAGTGCTACGGGAGGGATGGTGGGGGCATGGGGTTCAGCCATGCCGTAGTGAATGGCGTGCGCAATGTGTGCTGTGAGGATGGCCATGGAGTCGGCCATCCTCGTGCACTGGACCTGGAAAGTGCCCCAGGCCTCCTGCCACCATTACAGGTCCCCCTGGACGCACTCACGAATGGAGCCCTGTATTCCCTCCACCACCTGCACATGGTGGTGAAGGAGCTGGTCACAGTGGCAGAGCCTACGCCTGTATGGTTGGGCAGCTGGGGGTGCCACTGCTGCCGGACTGGAGGGTTCCTGGCTTGTGCTCGGTCCCGCTGCAGGGAAGAGAAGAAAGGATGGGTCAGTCAGGCAGGCCAGCCACTGTCCCCACACCTCATGCCCTCCACCCCTGAGCCCAGGTGACCCCACAGTTGTGTGGCTTGGGCCCACTCGGTTACCCCCCTACCCCTCATGTTGTATGTTTGCAAGGAGGACTGCCCCTGGAGTAGGGTCCTCCTCCATGTATTGTAACCACCGGTCTGTGTCCTGGCCCATGGAGGGCGGGAGGGCGCTTGTGTTGCATTCACCTGTGGAACTCCCTGCCGGAGGAGACTGTGAAGGCTTTGGGCTAATCACTGGTGTTTGACAGGGAACGAGATGCATCCCCACACAGTGCCTGGGAGCACATCTGGCAGAGGTGGTCTGGGCTCTCAGATCCCATTGCGTGGGATATCTCCTGGACGGAACCAGAAGAGTGATTGGGGGGAGGGCGGGAGTGTCCCATCCTTGCAGCGCTTTCCCCCCTTCTCCCTCCCACTATCCCACCCACTACCCCGGTAGCCCAGGGACATGTGTGGCCACGGTGGGGACTTCCCTCGGGGAGCCAGCCAAGGCACTGGGAGCAGGCGACGGGCTCGGTGGGGGCCACGGTCACAGGGCTGTGACGCTGTGGTTTACCCAAGAGCAGCTGGCTGTGCCTCACAGCCAGGCATGGGGCAATGTGTCATTCTCCGTGCTGCACCCTTGGCGGAGGTGTGGGCTCTGGGCTGAGTCCCTGGGACCCTGGCCGGTTCCAGCCGGCATCCACCCTTCCCCCTGGTCCTGCCAAAATGTGTGTGAGCAGCACGGTCCCAGGCATGCCCTGCAGCTGCCTGCCATGGCCACGTGCCGCTTGGTCACCAGGCTGCACGCGGTTGCACGTGCTGCTTGCTACCTAATTCTACACAGCGTGCTGCTCACGCATGTCTGAGTGACATGCTCTCCTCCTCCCCCCTCTGGGTGCCTGGCTCTCCCCCCCACCCCCCGCCCTTGTGAGTGCAAACTGCAAGACTCACCGGTGGATCCTTCCCTGGCCTCAGAGGGGCTGCTGGAGGGGGCCTGCTGGATGGCAACGCTTGCCTCCTCCTCCGAAGCGCTGCTGTCCTCTCCTTCCCCTGCCTCGGTGGTCCGGGTGACGGGGGGGAGGGGGGACGCTGGCAGGTGTCCACAGGCACGTCGGGGCCTTGTGGGGCTGGCTCGCCAAGGATGACGTGCAGCCGGTCATAGTGGGGGCAGGTGTCTGGTCCTGTCCCCCTGCCCTCGCTGGCCCACACGTACCCGAGCCGCAGCTCCTTCACTTTCGCCCGGACCTGGTCGATGTTCCGGGCAGGGTGTTCATGCTGGGCCAGCGCCTCAGCCATGCGGCTGAAGATATCAGCATTGCGGTGCCAGGACCTCATATCGTGGAGTCCCTCCTCCTCCTGCTAGAGGTCAAGGAGGTTCTCTAGCTCCCTGGGGGACCAGGAGGGAGCCCGTCTTTTCCCGCCCCGGGGGCCTCCTGCGCTGGGGGTGCAGGTGGCTCACCGACGGAGCTGCCATGGCTGGGCTGTGATGGCTGCTGAGCAGGACAGAAGCGCTGTGGCAGACTTCAGGCCCAAGAGCTCTGTGGCACGGTCCTGCCACGTGCACTCAGCAGCCTGCGTGTTCTTTAAGAGCTCGGGTTACCAGGATGTCCGGGGCTTCCAGGTCTCCAGGCGTCCAAACTGCTTTTTTCCGTTTATTCTGCTTTTTCACAAAAGCGTTAGCTAGCTGTCTACACTGGCCCTTTTGTGCAACAGTTTTTCGGAAAAAGGACTTTTGCTCAAACGGGAGTGGCAAAGCTTTTCTGAAAAAGCGGCTGATTTTGCACAGTAGATCGTCATTGCTTTTGCGGAAAATCAAGCGGCCAGTGTAGACAGCTGGCAAGTTTTTCCGGAAAAGAGGCTGAGAATCCCTTATTCATGAGCTAGTTTGTTTTTTTCAATAAGTGAGATTAACATGCCTGCTTCTGTTTGCCAGTTTGTGTGACATTAGTAGTAGCAGTCAGAGTGAGTGGCCACATGCTGCCTATAGATCATACACAGTGGAGAATTCTTTCAGGTCGAGCATGAGAGATTGCGTGAAACCATGGTAAAAAAATGCTAGTTATCAAACATTTGGTTTTTGTCAACAAGTAATAAGTAGGACTGTTAATCACAATGGACTCATGTGAGTAACTAAAAAATTAATCACACTGTTAAACAGAAGTCCAGTAGAAATATAATCAATATTTTTGGATTTTTTTCTATAGTTTCAAATATATAGACTTCAATTACAGCACAGAATACAAAGTGTACAGTGCTCACTTAATTTTTGCTTACAAATAGTTTCAATGTAAAAATGATAAGAAATAGTACGAAGTGAACTGAAAAATACAAGTACTATAGTGTAATCTCTATTGTGAAAGTGCAACTCAGATTTATTATATAAATGCATTCAAAAACAAAATCATGTAAAACTTTAGAGATAAGTCCACTTGGTCCTACTTCTTGTTCCACTAATTGCTAAGAGAAAAAGTTTGTTTTCATTTACAGGAGATAATGCTGCTTGCTTCTTATTTACAATGTCACCTGAAAGTAAAAACAGACACTCTCATGGCACTTATGTAGCTGGCATTAACATGCCAGATTTGCTAAATATTCATATGTCTCCTCATACTTCAACCAAGTGGACTTGTAGTCTCTAAAGTTTTATATCATTTTGTTTTAAATGCATTTTTTGTATATCATTCTACATATGTGAGTTCAACTTTTGTGATAAAGAGGTTGATTGTTTCAGTCTCCCCCTTGAAAGAGATTTCCAACTGAGCATTAGAAGATTAAATGTCTACATGGAACCAGGCTGGCCAACAGTGGCCGAGCAAAGGGGGCAATTTTCTTAGGTCCTTATGTTGCAGTGGTATCTGTGAAATCTGCAGGAAGCAAAAGGAAGGTTCTTCCCAACACTTTCTGGGACCCTCATTGGGATGAGGCATAGCCTACTGCTACATCAGTAATCAAAATTGCCTCTATCTCTGAAAGATAAGTACTATTATACTCATGTTATGGATTTGCAAATCAGAAGCTCTCTAGCTCAGTCTGCACAGGATCACAAAAGGCACATCAAACTCACTTTTGCAGCTGCCTCCATTTGGAAGTAGAATGAGTCCATCCAGAGAGAGCAGCAGAGTATTTTTCCAGCTGAGCTGCCTCCATCATTTGAGATCCTTTTCCAGAGGGTAAGTGACATCCAATCCTATCAGGGACTTAATTCCATTCGTACTCAGAAATTACTCTGTTTTCTAATCCCTAGAAATTTGCTATGTAATAAGTATCTAGACTAAAGCAACACTGCACCCTGAAGAACTACTGCTTCTGTGGTGAACTATACAGTTAGAACTTAGCTAGCATGGGACAACGTATTTATTATTATGTTGTATTACTATAGTATCTTACAGCTCTAGTCATCACAGCAAATGATTGGCTGATTTGAGCTATATTTTTCTGCTTTTTGAACTGCCAATGAACAGTTCAAAGATACTTTGAAAATATTTATTCCATGTGTGCTTAAGGTGAACATATATTAGGCTATAGATTGTTCACTAAGTAGTCACTGGGAATATTGCCTCAAGTATTTGATATTCACAAATCAGATTCTCAATTATACTTATATGCTTAACTTTACTACAGCTATCCCAGTACCTCTTTCTCTCTCTCTGCTGAACAAATACACAACTTGTTAATCACATGAGTATCCCACACCTATGGTTTGTTTTTATGTAATCTCATTTTATAACAATATGCCAACATTATATTAATAGCAGCTATTGCAAAGCTTTATTCCCTCCCAGGACAAATAGTCAAATATCAATAGTCGAATATCAGGCAGCATAGTTAACCTTCATCATGATCCCCTGACACAGCCCATAAAAATTAACTCACTACTCACTAATTATAATTGCTTACCTATTATTCTCTAACTAATCCATTTTAAATATCAGCTTTCTCACTGCTTTGTTATGAAGAGACTTCTATAATCCTTCTTTAAATTTCACTGTTCCTTGTCACACATCAGGTAAATTATTCCTTGCTATGCCAGTTTATGGCCACATTCATGAAAGAGAGATACTGTTCCTAAAATGTATATGCAATTTTTTTTGCATACATCTTTTCACATAAAACACATTCTAGCAGACTCAGCTCCACCATTCATTCTTCCAAGGTAAGTTATCATGCAGTCTACTGCATATGGTGTAGCAAAGGACATATTAAAAGCAGAGATCCTGTCCTCTCTGAGAGGGTGTTAAAGGTCTGAGATACTTTTTAAAAAATCAGCCAATATTTTTTCTCCTATGCTTTTTATATATGTGCTGTGTCATCAATGATTGCCCCGTGCCATGCCTACTTTTAAATGTTTAGATGTGTACAATTTGTGAAGTACTTTATTACCCTTTGGGATTCAAAGCCCATACACATGTAATATAATCTACTATTATGTTACTAGTCTTCTCTCTTTTTAATCTTGAATAATTTGAGTTCACCTACATTTAAATATACTACTGATTGACCAGATTACTTAGGACTTCTTACATGCATGTAACTCGCATTTATTCTGATGATGGGCAGGAGTTTCATCCTACTATATCTTTCAATTAAGAGTAAAATTCATTTTTCTCCTCCACATAACAGTGCTCAACATTGCAATGTAGTTCTCACTGTATGCATACAACCACCATTTTTTGTCAGCTGCCAGGAACATTTGTATCTTCTGTTCTGTCAGTGAGAGATTCATGTAAATATGGTAAGGAGAGCCAAAGTATCAGAGCTGAAATATTGTGTAGGTATCAGAGGGACATTTTAGGCAATATATACTAACAACACTAAAGTCACAAAAAGCGAATGTATCCATTCAAATAGTGCAGCAATGAATGGATGCCTGGTAAGGCTGAAGGTCTAGAAAGCTGGACACTTGTTCTATTTTCATAAAAACTCCAGATTTGCATATTTCTCAAATATGCATTGCCTAACTTTCGTGCCTTTCCTTTTTATTTTTAAAGGAATGTTTTTTTTACACTCTACACATGCTCCCTTATCACATGCTCACTGTATCCGATGCTCTGCTCCACTGGTAGGGGTTCAATAAAAATACATAACTTTACTACACGTTGTACCTCCAAAACCTGGCACTCTCTGGTCTGGCAACGGACCACAGATGCTCCTGGACCAGAGAGTACAGGAGCCTAAGGGCGGGAGGGCCAGCCAAGAGGGACATCAGGGCAGTGTAGGACTGGGCCTACTGCGCCACAGCAGCCTCCAGCAGCCCATGGGAACGAAGGGCAAAGGCTTGTTGCATAAATTGCTAGTTTCGTCCCCTGGAGGCTAAGTCAATTTGCCCCAAGAAGAGAGTCACACACTCAGGCTGGGTCCAACTCCATTTTATTGTTTGCAAACACGTTCGACTAAGGAGCTATTGCTCAAAACAGAGTCGACCCTGGGCATTGGCTAAGCATCCTTTTTTATAACTTTCTTGGACTTCCTTATCTAACTTGGTATGTCTTGATTTGTTAGCTTAGCTTCGTGTTGCAACGTTATTGGTTAGCATACTTCAACTTTATTCCACTCAGTAACGACCACCAATATAGCTTACTTAAGCAATTAACAAATTTCCCTGACTTATGTAGTACGTGCAACCTAGTCTTTGAGAAATGGGTCTGAACAGCTAGTTCCTCTTTTTACTACAAATCCCCCCTTA
Source organism: Pelodiscus sinensis (assembly GCF_052426305.1). NCBI lineage: Eukaryota > Metazoa > Chordata > Testudines > Trionychidae > Pelodiscus > Pelodiscus sinensis. Next base: position 112,292,948 of record NC_143055.1, on the reverse strand, counting down.
AGATGCTTTCTTTCTCTTACATCATTTCTATTTCTTCTCTTGCTAATCTTTGGTAGTGTACAATCATTTCGTGATTTATGGTGGACAGTACAATACGGCGTATAAGAGCTGTTATACAAGGTATTAAACAAGGCAATAAGCACAACATTATCATAACAAAACAAAACACTAAAAAGGCTTCCCTAAGGCCTCTAAAATTTGGTAACCAGGAGGTCAGCCAACTAAAATCCCACCCTTTCCAAATTTGAACTGGGACGTGGGCCACGTTTCGGATTTCTGTTGCTAAATTTTTAATCAGTTTGCCATTATCATCTATTTGCAAACAACAGTCTGTCCAATTAAATTTCTGACACAGCCCCCCCTCAGCCGCTAGTAGATAATCAAGGCCCATTCGGTTTTGGAGGACGGCAGTCCGTAATTGAGTAAGCTGGTTAGCTACCAGATCTAAGGCATCAGCTGTGCGGTTCGTGAATATTTCTACTACAGCTTGGAGCCGTATTATCCGATTAGTTAAATAGGTAGGCTCTCTTCCAACCACATTAGGCTCCCAGGTGGTGGGACCGTAATACTTTATAATTCTTTCTGCAGGCTGAGTGGCAGACAGATCAGAGGCAGTAAGAACCCTCTTGATCCTTGAATACCTACGGTATAGTACATTGGCTTCTCTGGGAAGCAAAAGGAATGGGGGTCTCAGTATTGCTGGGTAACAAATACCTGTCCAGTTTGCCGGCAGTTGAGTATATGCATGTGTGCCACAAACCCAATAATGACCTGTTAAAGCAGGCCAAGGGCCATATTGTGTATGATTTGAAATTTCAAGCTCAACATAGTACCCGACAAGGGGGAGCTCATGTACTTTATATCCCTTTGTCCTTGAACCATTTAGAAAACAGACCTCCTTCTTGGTGGTACCTGCCAAGCAATAGTATAAAGTGGCATTTTCCCTTGTGTATGAGCCTGTGCAATTTATGGGGATGTACTCCTCATTTATTGTTATTTTCTCGAAGTTTACAGGGGAGTAGAAGTCCCTATATTCCGTGCAATAGGTACGGTTGTTGGGGTGTGTCTAGACTACATGCCTCCTTCGACGGAGGCATGTAGATTAGCGAGATCGGAAGAGGGAAATGAAGCCGCGATTAAAATAATCGCGGCTTCATTTAAATTTAAATGGCTGCCCCGATCTGCCGATCAGCTGTTTGTCGGCAGATCGGGGGAGTCTGGACGCGATGCCCCGACAAAGAAGCCTTTCTTCATCGACACAGGTAAGCCTCGTGAAACCAGGTTTACCTGTGTCGATGAAGAAAGGCTTCTTTGTCGGGGCATCGCGTCCAGACTCCCCCGATCTGCCGACAAACAGCTGATCGGCAGATCGGGGCAGCCATTTAAATTTAAATGAAGCCGCGATTATTTTAATCGCGGCTTCATTTCCCTCTTCCGATCTGGCTAATCTACATGCCTCCGTCGAAGGAGGCATGTAGTCTAGACACACCCTTGGTGTGGGAGTTATGCCAGGCCCCTTCATCTAAGAGGTAATTTTTACAAGTGCTATTCCCTACAAAGTGCGTGGCGGAGCGTGTTTTATTTTTTGTAAAGCACCACTCACCTACCTATGGCTGAACCTTCCATGATGGAGTTTCGTGGGCCAACTGGTCCGTTGCCCAGGTACTATTTTCGTTGGAATGTAGCCTAAACTCTATGGGTATGTCTACACTACCCTCCTAGTTCGAACTAGGAGGGTAATGTATGCATACCGCACTTGCTAATGAAGCCCGGGATTTGAATTTCCCGGGCTTCATTAGCATAAGCGGGGAGCCGCCATTTTTAAATCCCCGCTGCTTCGAACCCCGTGTAGCGCGGCTACACGGGGCTCGAACTAGGTAGTTCGGACTAGGGTGCCTATTCCGAACTACCGGTACACCTCGTTTCACGAGGAGTACCGGTAGTTCGGAATAGGACCCTAGTCCGAACTACCTAGTTCGAGCCCCGTGTAGCCGCGCTACACGGGGTTCGAAGCAGCGGGGATTTAAAAATGGCGGCTCCCCGCTTATGCTAATGAAGCCCGGGAAATTCAAATCCCGGGCTTCATTAGCAAGTGCGGTATGCATACATTACCCCGCTAGTTCGAACTAGCGGGGTAGTGTAGACATACCCTATGTCTGTTATTGTGGTTATAGTTAAGGGCTGGGGAATCCAGGGCCCAAGGCGGCCCTGATCTTTGGCCTGGACACAAACCCAACAATTGGACAAATTTAGATATTTTGCTATGTTTTCTGCTAGGAACAAAATGCCGTTCTCGGACTCTTGTTCTGGAGCATTCCCTAAAATAAGGACGGACCAGTATATTAGGCTCAAACCTAATTTAGGATTCATGTTTTCTTTTTACAAATGGTTAATTTTAATCCTTCCCCTACTGTGCTGATCCAATGGTCGGCTTCTTGTTCCGAGGAGTGGCCACTTCCTGGGAGTTGTTGTCTTGCTTCTTTGACAAATATTTCTTGATTCGCGAACAATGAGTCCACTTATCGCTACCTGCTAGCTTCACCGCCGTATGGGTTGTTAGCAGTACTTGGTAAGGTCCCTCAAACTTTTCCGTGAGTGGATCCTTTTTCCACTTCTGGACTAGCACTTGATCCCTTGGCTGGAAGGCATGAATTGGGGCGTCCAGCGGTAGGCTCTGGAACGGCACTGCAAACCTGTGGAGAGATGACAAAACAGACTGCAAAGCAATAACGTGCTCTCTAAGTTCAGTGTTTCCCAAATCAACAGTTACTTGTTCTCTCCACCCTGCTGGCAAGACCCTGGGTGGCATTCCAAACATTAACTCAAAGGGGGACAATTTTATCCCTCTATGTGGTATGCTACGGATTGGAGTTAAAGCCAGTGGGAGCACCTGGGGCCATTTTAAATGTGTTTCAATACAGATTTTAGTTAACATTGTTTTCAAAGTTCTATTCATGCGCTCCACCTGACCTGAACTCTGTGGTCTCCATGGAGTATGGCGCTTCCACTTAATGTCTAAGGCTTGGGCTACTTCTTGCACTACCTTCCCCACAAAATGACTACCTTGATCTGACTCAATTGACTGGCAGCAAAAATCATGGTATCAGGTCCTGCAGTAGGACACGTGCTACTGTTGATGCTGTAGCCGTCCTGGTGGGATATAGAATCATAGAATCATAGGAATGGAAGGGACCTCGAGAGGTCATCGAGTCCAGCCACCCTGCCCTCAAGGCAGGACCAAGCTCCGTCTACACCATCCCTGACAGATGTCTATCTAACCTGTTCTTAAATATCTCCAGAGAGGGAGATTCCACCACCTCCCTTGGCAATTTATTCCAATATTTGACCACCCTGACAGTTAGGAATTTTTTCCTAATGTCCAATCTAAACCTCCCCTGCTGCACTTTAAGCCCATTATTCCTTGTCCTGTCCTTAGAAACCAAGAGGAACAAATTTTCTCCTTCCTTCTTGTGACACCCTTTTAGATATTTGAAAACCGCTATCATATCCCCCCTTAATCTTCTTTTTTCCAAACTAAACAACCCCAGTTCATGAAGCTTGGCTTCATAGGTCATGTTCTCTAAACCTTTAATCATTCCTGTCGCTCTTCTCTGTCCCCTTTCCAATTTCTCCACATCTTTCTTGAAATGTGGCGCCCAGAACTGGACACAGTACTCCAGCTGAGGCCTAACTAGTGCAGAGTAGAGCGGCAGAATGACTTCACGAGTTTTGCTTACAACACACCTGTTGATACAACCTAGAATCATATTTGCTTTTTTTGCAACAGCATCACACTATTGACTCAAATTCAACTTGTGGTCCACTATGACCCCTAGATCCCTTTCCGCCATGCTCCTTCCTAGACAGTCGCTTCCCATCTTGTATGTATGAAACTGATTGTTCCTTCCTAAGTGAAGCACTTTGCATTTCTCTTTATTAAACCTCATCCTGTTTAGCAAGTTAGAGAAATGGTCAGAGGTAAAGTCATTTTGAATTATGTCCCTATCCTCCAAAGAAGTTGCAACCCCACCCAGTTTGGTATCATCTGCAAACTTAATAAGCGTACTCTCTATCCCAATATCTACGTCATTGATGAAGATATTGAACAGTACGGGTCCCAAAACAGACCCTTGAGGAACTCCACTTGTTATCCCTTTCCAGCAGGATTTAGCACCGTTAACAACAACTCTCTGACTACGGTTTTGCAGCCAATTATGCACCCACCTTATCGTGGCCCTATCTAAGTTATATTTGCCTAGTTTATCAATAAGAATATCATGCGAGACCGTATCAAATGCCTTACTAAAGTCTAGGTATATGACATCCACCGCTTCTCCCTTATCCACAAGGCTCGTTATCTTTTCAAAGAAAGCTATCAGATTAGTTTGGCATGACTTGTTCTTCACAAACCCATGCTGGCTATTCCCTATCACTTTATTACCTTCCAAGTGTTTGCATATGATTTCCTTAATTACCTGCTCCATTATCTTCCCTGGGACAGACGTTAAACTGACCGGTCTGTAGTTTCCTGGGTTGTTCTTATTCCCCTTTTTATAGATGGGCACAATATTTGCCCTTTTCCAGTCTTCCGGAATCTCCCCTGTCTGCTATGATTTTTCAAAGATCATAGCTAAAGGCTCAGATACCTCCTCTATCAGCTCCTTGAGTATCCTGGGATGCATTTCATCAGGACCTGGTGACTTGCTGACATCTAACTTTCCTAAGTGATTTTTAACTTGTTCTTTGTGTATCCTATCTTCTAAACTTACCCTCTCTCTGCTTGTATTCACTACGTTAGGCACACCTCCAGACTTCTCGGTGAAGACCGAAACAAAGAAGTCATTGAGCATCTCTGCCATTTCCAAGTTTCCTGTTACTGCTTCTCCCTCCTCACTAAGCAGTGGGCCTACCCTGTCCTTGGTCTTCCTCTTGCTTTTAATGTATTTATAAAAGGTCTTCTTGTTTCCCTTTATGCCTGTAGCTAGTTTGATCTCATTTTTGTGTCTTTGCCTTTCTAATCTTGCCCCTGCATTCCCGTGTTGCTTGCCTATATTCATCCTTTGTTATTTGTCCTAGTTTCCATTTTTTATATGACTCCTTTTTTATTTTGAGATCATGCAAGATCTCCTTGTTAAGCCAAGCTGGTCTTTTGCCATATTTTCTATCTTTCCTACACAGCGGAATTGTTTGCTTTTGGGCCCTTAACAACGTCCCTTTGAAATACTTCCAACTCTCCTCAGTTGTTTTTCTCTTCAGTCTTGCTTCTCATAGGACCTTACCTACAAGTTCTCTGAGCTTATCAAAATCTGCCTTCCTGAAATCCATTACCTCAATTGTGCTGGTCTCCCTTCTACCTTTCCTTAAGATCATGAACTCTATTATTTTATGATCACTGTCCCCTATACTGTCTTCCACTTTCAAGTTCTCAACTAGTTCCTCCCTATTTGTTAAAACCAAATCCAGAACAGCTTCTCCTCTGGTAGCTTTTTCAACCTTCTGAAACAGAAAGTTGTCTCCAATGCAGTCCAGAAACTTATTGGATAGCCTGTGCCCCGCTGTGTTAGTTTCCCAACATATGTCTGGATAGTTGAAGTCCCCCATCACCACCAAATCTTGGGCTTTGGATAGTTTTGTTAATTGTTTAAAAAAGGCCTCATCCACCTCTTCCACCTGGCTAGGTGGCCTGTAGTAGACTCCTAGCATGATATCACCCTCATTTTTTACCCCTTTTAGCTTAACCCAGATACTCTCTACACAGCTATCTCCTACGTTCATCTCCTCTTCAGTCCAAGTGTGTACATTTTTAATATACAAGGCAACCCCTCCTCCCTTTTTTCCCTGTCTGTCCTTCCTGAGCAAGCCGTACCCTTCCATACCAACATTCCAATCATGTGTCGCATCCCACCAGGTTTCTGTAATACCAATGATATCATAGTTGTATTTATTTGTTAGCAATTCTAGTTCTTCCTGCTTATTACCCATACTTCTCGCATTTGTATATAGGCATCTAAGATACTGATTTGATCTTGCCTCCCTGTTGTGTCCTGACCCTCCTTTCTCCTTGCCATTATAGACCGTAGTCCTCCCCATTTCCAACCCATCTCCCAGTGCCACACATTCAGCACTTACCTGTGGGCTTTGCTCACCTGTCCCCGTCGAACCTAGTTTAAAGCCCTCCTCACAAGGTTAGCCAGTCTGTGTCCAAACAAGGCCTTCCCGCTCCTGGAATGGTGAACTCCATCTCCGCCAAGCAGTCCTTCTTGGAAGAGCACCCCGTGGTCAAGGAAGCCAAAGCCCTCCTGGTGACACCATCCTCGCAGCCAGGCATTCACCTCCAGGATGCACCTCTCTCTGCCTGGGCCCCTACCTTTGACAGGAAGGATCGAAGAGAATACCACCTGCGCCCCAAACTCCCTCACCTGTACTCCCAAAGCCCTGTAGTCATGCTTGATCCGCTCAGTGTCACACCTGGCAGTATCATTTGTGCCCACATGGATGAGTAGCATGGGGTAGTAGTCAGAGGGCCGGATAATCCTCGACAATGCCGCCATAACATCTCAGATACGGGACCCTGGCAGACAGCATACCTCTCGAGATGAACTGTCAGGGCGACAGATGGGTGCCTCCGTTCCCCTCAGAAGAGAGTCTCCAACCACCACTACCCTACGTTTCTTCCTCGCAGTGGTGGCAGGAGACTGCTCAACCTTGGTGGTGCAAGGCCTGGTCTCCTCCACTGTGGGGGGTGACTCCTTGTCTCCTGCAGAAAGTAAAGTGTAACGGTTATGTAACAACACAGTGGGAGGGTTAGGAGTAGGGGTGGAACACTGCCTGCTGCCAGAAGTAACCAGCTGCCAGTGCTCACCCTGCACCACTGCCTCCTCCATAAGTGGCTGGTCAACAGTCCCACATCCTAGGACAGTGACCTCAGTGGACTCCACAGGAATACTGTCCAGGAATTCCTTATGGCCTCGAATGCTCCTCAGCCTGGCCACCTCCTCCTGTAGCTCTCCCACCTGCTGCCTGAGGGTATGTCTACACTACCCCGCTAGTTCGAACTAGTGGGGTAATGTAGGCATACCGCACTTGCAAATGAAGCCTGGGATTTGAATTTCCCGGGCTTCATTTGCATAAGCGGGGAGCCGCCATTTTTAAATCCCCGCTTGTTCGAACCCCATGTAGCGCAGCTACACGGAGCTCGAACTAGGTAGTTCGGACTAGGTTCCTATTCCGAACTACCGGTACACCTCGTGGAACGAGGTGTACCGGTAGTTCAGAATAGGAATCCTAGTGGAACGAGGTGTACCGGTAGTTCAGAATAGGAATCCTAGTCCGAACAACCTAGTTCAAGCCCCGTGTAGCCGCGCTACACGGGGTTCGAACAAGCGGGAATTTAAAAATGGCGGCTCCCCGCTTATGCAAATGAAGCCCGGGAAATTCAAATCCCGGGCTTCATTTGCAAGTGTGGTATGCCTACATTACCCTCCTAGTTCGAACTAGGAGGGTAGTGTAGACATACCCTGAGAGATTCCACCAGCAGGCACCTTTCACAACGGTTGTCTCCCACAGCCTGGATATCAGTCAGTGGGAATTGCAAGCCACAAATACTGCAACACCACACCAGGACCTGGGTAGAGGCATCCATGCTCAGGTTCTCTGTCTGAATACAGGCACAGGTGGAGGAGACAGGAGAAGTACTGGCACAAGCGCTTCGGGTCTTCATCACCATCAGTCACTCCCTCTGCTCAACTCCCTCTTCAACTCCCCTGTCTGCAGTCCCCTGTCCGCTTCGCTCCCTGGTCACTCTGCTCTGGCTTTTTAAAGCCTGCTTGCCTAGGTCAGGCCTGTCCCCTTCTGAGTCACACAGGGGAAGGCTGAGTCAAACTGTAAAATTCAAACAGTCAGGCACACACACTCACACCACAGCTAGTACTCTCAACGGGTAGCCTCTTCGGTGGTGGGGTCGCTTTGCTCTCCCTCTTCAACTCCCCTGTCTGCAGTCCCCTGTCTGCTTCACTCCCACCCATCCTGTTAGCTGATCCACTAACACCAGTAAGTATTGGTATCGTCCGGACTTCGGAAGTTCAGCAAAATCAATCTGCCATGCTTGGCCAGGGTAATAAGCCCATCGTCTTCCTCCCATGGGAGCGGGGGGTCGTGGTGGCTTAGGGTTTACCTTCAGACAGGTTGGACACTGCGCCGCTATTCGCTGTGCTTCTAGGTACAATCCTGGTGCTGCCACCTGCCGCACTAGCAAGTCTCCCATTGCTGTGCCTCCCATGTGGGTGGAGGCATGAAGACGTAGGAGCACTTCTATCAGCAAGGGTCGCGGCACCATAACTTTTCCTCCCGGCGCTATCCACCAGCCATTCTTATTCTTTACTTCGTTGTTCTCCTTTGCTGCAGCATTGTCCATGGGGAAGTAATGTACTATGCAGTCTTCAAGGGGGAACGTAACTTCGTGTGCGGAGCCCTGAATTCCTACATCACCTCCCATTAGTGCTGCTTCCTTGGCGGCTGCATCTGCCTTTGCATTTCCCTTCTTCTGGCGTTCATCAGCAGCTCTTCCGTGTGCCTTCACATGGACCACCGCTACTTCTCTAGGCAGTCTGAGAGCTTCCAACAGCTTTACAATTTGTGGTCCGTTTGCTATTCTCTGCCCTGCAGCTGTAATGAAACCGCGCTCCTTCCATAGTAATCCGTGGGCATGCATGGTGGCGAAGGCATAGCGAGAGTCAGTGAAGATGTTCACCCTTTTGTCTCTTCCCATTTCTAGGGCACGGGTTAGGGCTGTCAGTTCTGCTGCTTGTGCTGATCAGCTTGCAGGAAGCTTTTCTTTCCACACTGTCTCTGTTAAGGTTACCACTGCGCATCCCTTTATCATACTGCTGGAGCCGTCTACAAAAAATTCTTCCTCTGGATTCTCAAGTGGGTCGTCCTTCAGATCTGGCCGAATCAGCACGGTTTGAGATAGCACTTCCAAACAATCATGACATGGTGGTCCCAGTTCGGGCAACAAGGTGGCTGGGTTTAGAGCAGTGGTGTGTTTGAAAGTAAGTCCGGGGTTAGACAGTAGGAAAATTTCATACCTGGACTGTCTGGATGGGTTCAAAAACTTCCCTCCTTCTCCTTCAAGAATTTGGGGTACTCCGTGCGGGGTATGTATTACCATATCAGTTCCCATTACGATCTTTTGGGCTTCTTCCACGATGGTAGCAGTAGCTGCAACAGCTCTTAGGCACGTCAGCCATCCCTTTGCCACTGGGTCTAATACCTTTGAATAGTATCCTACCGGTTTCCAAGTGGGCCCTACTGGCTGGGTAAGGACCCCTGAAGCTATACCTTTATTCTCATGCACATAGAGTCGATAGGGTTTATGCCCATTGGGGATCATCAAGGCCGGGGGCTGCATCAAGGCAGCTTTTAACAACTCGAAAGCATGCTGATTTTCTCTAGTCCATTTCCAATTGGTAAGACCCTCTTTGGTAAGGGATTCATACAAAGGTTTGGCTTTACCCCCGTAGTAGTCAGGAATCCACATTCTACAGAATCCAGTTAACCCTAGGAAGGCCCACAGTTCCTTCGGAGTGGTAGGGGCAGGCATATCTTGTATAGCCTGTATGCGATTCTTGCTTAAGGCTCGTACCCCCTTTTCAATCTCATAACCTAAAAAGGTGACCTTTGGCTGACAAATCTGTGCTTTCTCTTGCGAGACCTTATAACCTTTCTTCCCCAGAACATTTAATAAGGACACTGTTGCCCTCTTTCCTTTTTGCATATCAGGGCCTGCAATTAGCAAATCGTCAACATACTGAAGGAGGGCTACCTCAGGGTGCTGTCTCTTCCAGTCTTCTAAATCTTTTTGCAAGGCAGTCCCAAAAATATGGGGGGCTGACCCAAAACCCTGGGGCAGCACGGTCCACAATAGCTGAGTTTTGTGATGGGTGTCTGGGTCCTCCCACTCAAAGGCAAACAGCTTCCAACTATCTTCATGCAGAGGTATTGAGAAGAAAGCATCTTTTAAATCTAACACTGTAAAGACCTTCGCCTCCGCTGGGACTTGTGTTAGGATTGTATGCGGGTTTGGGACCATGGGGTGATCCACAAGGACTTTCTTATTTACAGCTCGTAAGTCCTGAACTAGTCTATATGAAGTGCCGTACGGTTTAGGTACCCCTAAAATAGGGGTGTTGAAAGGGGAAGAGCCCTCCACAAGCCAGCCATACCCTTTGAATTTTTCAATTAATGGCTTTAAGCCTATTCGGGTGGCCCTCCTCAGGGGATACTGCCTTACACACATGGGGCCTTCTCCTTCCTTAAGAGGGATTTTTACTGACGTTACAGCCCTTGCCCGGGCAGGGGTGCCATCTGCCCACACACAGGGATCAACTCCATTCAATATCTCTATTCCCTTTGCTCTTAATACTGTCTCAATGTTACGGAGGGCCATCTGATAGTTTGAGCCTTGTTTTACCGGGAACTTGACCACAATCTGATCCCCTCGGAAGAAGATCTCAGCTTGTAACTTTGTCAACACATCACGACCTAACAGGGCGACCAGGCATGTGGGCGAGACAACAAAGGAGTGTTCTAACGTGCTTTCTCCAATCTTGGTAAGAAGGGGTTTACATACAGGTAGCCGTATTCGTTTCCCTTCAATTCCTTCTACTACTACATGCTTTCCACTTTCCTTAGCTGAGGGGGGCTTCACGGGAATCATAGAGAATGTAGCTCCGGTATCTACCAAAGCCTTATAGTCTCTGCCTCCAACCCTTATTTTTACCATGGGATCCTCCCGAGCCTTAGCTCGAAGGGTGGTGGCCTTAGATCCCGGTCCCCTTCAGCTAGATTCTTCCCCGGAGGATTCCGCCCACATCTGACGGCGCTCCTGTTGTCCTTTCCTTTCCTTTGCCTTCAATTGTGGGCAATCCCTTTTCCAATGTCCCTTTTCTCGACAATATGCACATTCATCCATTCCTACACGTCCCTTTCCCTTCTTAGGGTTTTTCTTCTGACTCTGGTCTAGGTTTCCTGCGATAGCCGCAGCTAGCATTGCCATTTGCTTTTGCCCCTTTTTTCCTCCTTTTTCTTGGCCATTTGCTCTCTATTCCCATATACTTTGTAAGCTATTTCTACCAGCTCGGATATGGGTTTTCCCGGTCCACCTTCCATCTTTTGTAGCTTTTTACGGATGTCAGGGGTGGCCTGTCCTATGAACATTAAATTCACCATCCACTGGTTCTCAGGGGCCTCCGGATCTAAGTCACTAAATTTTCGAAAAGCTTCAAACAACCGTCCTAGGAAGGCGGAAGGGTCCTCATCCTTCCCTTGCCAGACCTCATATAGCTTAGATAAGTTGGTGACTCTCGGTACTGCCTGTCCTAGTGCTTGTACTATAATTCCCAAATACTCTGCATTACGCTTTCGACTCCCAGCCTCACGACCATTCCATCCTGGGTCTTCGATCGGGCATATCTCCCTTAGATCTAGACCTACTCTGCGCTCTTCTGCTATGCGATCGGCTGTGCCCAATACCAAGCGACACTCCTCTGTGGTCAACAGGGTTTGCAGCATCATTTGGATATCTGCCCATGTGGGCCGATGGGTCTGGCCCATGGACACAAAGAGGCTCTGCATTTTTAGGGGGTCTTCTCTAAACGAGGGGTTCTGATTTTTCCAATTAAACAGGTCCGATGTACTAAAGGGGACATAAACAAATGTCGTGTCCCCGTCCGTGGTGCCCGCAACTTCTCTCATGGGACACACGAAGGATGCAGAGGTCTGGGGCTTGGTACTTGGTCTGAACATATATGGTTCACGTTCTGGCGACCAGAGGGGGTCTGATGTCTCTCGATCTGGACCCTGAGCGGGGGCTGATGGTTTCTCTTCAGACTCAGCCTGATTATACAGCGGTGGGGGTACAAGAGCAGACAATAATGCTGAAGTTGGAGTAGACCCCGCTGAGCTATGGCTTGGTTCCTCCTCCTGTCCTCCTATTCAGTCCCCCCTCTGTCTTCCTTGTGTGAGGTCAATCTCACTACCCGAATCATTCAAAACTTTGGGGCCCGACCCGTCCTTGCCCCCCAAAGTCTTTGCCTTTGCCGCCATAACTTTACATGTTCCCATACTACATTTCAGCAGCCACTTTGGTCTATCCTGTAACTGAGCCAACCAACAATCAATATATGGAAATTGGTCCCAATGGCCATCACGAGTAACAATCCCATGTACTTGAGTCGTTACTTTTACATCAAATGATCCAGTACTTGGCCAGTCCACCCCAAAAGTAGGCCACTCAAATTGGCAGAAGTTAATTAAATCTTCTTTTGTCATTTTCACTCCATAATCTGCCTTGAACTTACTAAAAGGGTGTGCCCTTTTGGAACCGTAATTCTATCTATCGTAGGACAGTACAAGAGAAGAGAGGCAAGGAACAAACAAAAAGAAGCCACTGGGTCACGGGGTTTGGCCGACTTCCCTTGCAATCAAGATATCCTGGTCATCGGGTTTCCCCTCGCCGGAATCTTGGGGCGGCTAAAGTCGGCTTAAGTCCCAGACCTGGTCAGCGGTAGGTGCCTTTATATTCTAGGTTTCCAAATTATCATTAATACAAGAAAAAAATTACCCCTACCAAGAACACAATCATTCCCTGGGGCCGTTCTAAATCCCCGTAATTTTCTAGAATGACCCACAGATTGGTGGTGTTATTCATTGATTGCTGGCTATTTCTTCTACTTATGTCACATTACTTTTAACTATACAATAAAACATACATATCATACACGCTGTGTCGCGTCGACCACCCAAGTGGGGTTGCGGAGTAGTCTTATATACCCCGGGAGTGACCCGTTCCCACCGTGTCAATAATGTTCAGACCTATATGCTGAACGCGTGATCCCCAAAGGACTAATGGCTAACAAGAAGACACAGAGACACAGGGAATATGTATACTCACTCTGTCAATACCCCGGCGCCTTTCCTTCGGACCTCATAGCCTGGTTGACTCGTTAAATAGAGATTCCTTTAACCTTCTGGATGTCCCGACTCACGCTTTTAGTACTGCGACGGACTCAAACAGTCCGGTGCGCACTTCATGGTCACCTACGACGGTCTTGTCGTTCGACTCCGGAGTGGTCCAAGGGAAACTCCTGGCTGGCTTGCCAAATTTGTTGCATAAATTGCTAGTTTCGTCCCCTGGAGGCTAAGTCAATTTGCCCCAAGAAGAGAGTCACACACTCAGGCTGGGTCCAACTCCATTTTATTGTTTGCAAACATGTTCGACTAAGGAGCTATTGCTCAAAACAGAGTCAACCCTGGGCATTGGCTAAGCATCCTTTTTTATAACTTTCTTGGACTTCCTTATCTAACTTGGTATGTCTTGATTTGTTAGCTTAGCTTCATGTTGCAACATTATTGGTTAGCATACTTCAACTTTGTTCCACTCAGTAACGACCACCAGTATAGCTTACTTAAGCAATTAACAAGTTTCCCTGACTCATGTAGTACGTGCAACCTAGTCTTTGAGAAATGGGTCTGAACAGCTAGTTCCTCTTTTTACTACAGGCTGGAGCCCTGTGGTAACCCCCAGGAGCATGGGCCAGAGCTGGGCCGGGGTGGGGCCAGAACTGAGGCCAACTGTGTGGGGTTGGGGCCAGAGCCGGAGCTTTGCAGGGCTAGGTTCAGAGCTCCAGCTCCATGGTTGCTCCTGGCTGCACTAGAATGGAGCCCCACTGCCGGAGCCTGTGTCACCCGGTGAGCCAGTAGCTGCTGGGCAAGCAGCCCAGCTAGGTTGAGAGTAAGGAGGGTGAAGAAGGGTTGTCTACTGGGGCAGCCTTCCAGCAGCAGGTGATAGGCTTGAGGGGCCAGAGGCAAGAGACCTCTCCTGGTCTGGCAAATTCTCTTGTTCGGACTGGTCAGGCCCCGACAATGCCGTACCAAGGAGGTCCAACTCGTAGTCATATAACTAAAGTACAAATACAAACTGAAGTACTGGGCACTGACAATCTGATGGGTGGAGAGATCCTCTCTTGTCAAACTCTAGTGGTCATGCAATGAGGGGAAAGGAGGAGATGGAATGGGGATCATTGTCTCAGAAGCAAACGCCATGTTAACTCCACTAACATTACTAGAGACCCTACAGAAGGCTACTCGGGAGGAGCTCTGAGGCACCAACAATGGGAGAATTTTCTTTCTCCCTCTGTATTTTTCTCCCTGGGGAGTTGCTGTCTGCCCAACTCCCTGGCTATGTCTAGACTGCAAGCCTCTTTCGAAAGAGGCTTTTTCGAAAGTATCTTTCGAAAAAGCCTCTTTCGAAAAAGAGCGTCTAGACTGCAAGCAGTACTTTCGAAAAAGCAAGCCGCTTTTTCGAAAGAAAGCAGCGAGTGAGTCTGGATGCTCTCTTTCTAAAAAGTCCTGTTGGCATTCAAGAACGCCTTTTTTCAAAAGAGCACTTTCGTAAAAAGGCGTTCTTCCTCGTGAAATGAGGTTTACCGCCGTCGAAAGAAAAGCCGCATTCTTTCGATTTAATTTCGAAAGAACGCAGCTGCAGTCTAGACGCAGGTGATGTTTTTTTGAAAAAAGGCAACTTTTTTCGAAAAAAAACCCTGAGTCTGGACACAGCCCCTGAGAGGTAGGATCTCAAAGGGTATGTCTACACTACCCTCCTAGTTCGAACAAGGAGGGTAATGTAGGCATACCGCACTTGCAAATGAAGCCCGGGATTTGAATTTCCCGGGCTTCATTTGCATAAGCGGGGAGCCGCCATTTTTAAAACCCCGCTGGTTCGAACCCCGTGCAACGCGGCTACACGGGGCACGAACTAGGTAGTTCGAACTAGGCTTCCTAGTTCGAACTACCGTTACTCCTCATTTCACGAAGAGTAACGGTAGTTCGAACTAGGAAGCCTAGTTCGAACTACCTAGTTCGTGCCCCGTGTAGCCGTGCTGCACGGGGTTCGAACCAGAGGGGTTTTAAAAACGGCGGCTCCCCGCTTATGCAAATGAAACCCGGGAAATTCAAATCCCGGGCTTCATTTGCAAGTGCGGTATGCCTACATTACCCCTCTAGTTCGAACTAGTGGGGTAGTGTAGACATACCCAAAGGCTGTGTTCTGGCCCTTCCCTTATGCACAGCTCAGAGAGCAGGAGCAGGAGATGCTGAGTCACTGTTTTCAGCTATGTGACTCCATCCATCATTTGGAGCAACGTAGCTTTGACCATAGAGATGGTGAGTGGTTCTGGGTAGAGTGCTGCTTTCTGTTTTCTCTGTAATCATGAGGGCTGGAAACTGACCTTTGTTTAAATGAAAGATTGTCACCCAATGACAATGAATACAGGGGACTTGTGATAAAGTTCTGAGAGTTAGCAATACTGTGAGAGCTGTGATGACTGGACCTTTCTCAACGCCTGTAAAAGGAGAGAATAAAATGGGTACACAATTTCAGAAAGGTGAGCTAGAGAATCAAACAAAGAGGATGTATTCATTTGCTGAGCTGATTGATTTATTGACAGATCTATACCATGGGGGTATTTTTGTCAGCATTCTTCTTAGGGTATGTAAAAGAGTCTTGACTAGCTCACGACAAAAAGGGCTACTGATGCCCGTGTTTATTGGTCATCCGGGCCAGTCCTGTAACCTGCGGCGAAAACCCGCCCTGTCCCCAGTCCCTTTTTTATATTAATGAACGCCCGAGGCTGCCTTTCCGGCCAGCGGAGTAAGGGGGTTCGGGCCCACCCCCTCTCCGAACCCCGGCCCAGGGCCCTGAAGGCAGGGACTCACGGTCCCTCCCTAGCGGATGGGGGAAGTACCCCAAAACACACCTGCTCACAGGCTCCACGACCCCGCCCTGGGCCACTTCCTACTCCGTCCTTCCTAAGGGCCGGTCCTTTCCGTGTCTCCCGGCCTCACCTCTCCTTCCTCCTGCTCCTCGGCTCTCCGTTTCTCCCTCCTCCCCTCTGCGGTGCCAGACCCGGTTTTAAATCCCCTGCCGGCCCTGGCCCCGCACGTCATTTCCTCCCCGCCGCCCAGCAACCCTCCTTCCCCCGTGACGTCACACGCCAGTGCCTCCCTAGCTCCTCCTCTCTGAGCCTCGCTCAGAGGCGCCCCTTGACCCCCTTGCTTGCTGCGCCGAGCCCCTGCCCGGCAGCACGGGCCACCATCCCGGCGGCGCGCTGGCTCTCCACCCCCCAGCGCGTCCATCCGCCGTCGCTCCGGGCACCCCGAGTGCGGGGCGGGAGCGCCCTGTCACACCACTCCCCCTTCACCTCATCCCTTATACTCGCCCCATCCCCCGCATCTCCCTCGGGTAGCCTCAAGAGGCAGTCCGCATTTTGATGGGCGCTCCCCAGTCGGTGCACAATCTTGAACTTGTAGTGTTGCAGATTCAGGTACCACCGGAGTATTCGCGGGTTGATATCCTTCATGGTGTTGAGCCACTTCAGGGGGGCGTGGTCCGTTACCAGGGTAAAACAGTCCCCTGCAAGGAAATACCGTAAAGCATCTACCGCCCACTTAATTGCTAATGCCTCCTTCTCAATAGTGGTGTATCCTTTCTCTCGAGCGAAAAGCTTATGGCTTAGGTATAGAATCGGCCTGCTCGGCCCCCCTTGTTTCTTGCATCAACAGCCCCTAACCCCGTGTCCGAGGCGTCAGTCTGGAGCACAAAGGGTTTTGTAAAGTCAGGCTGGGCTAGGACTGGCGCCTGGGTTAGTCTCTCCTTTAAGCCTTGGAAGGCACTCCTGCATTGCTCAGTCCATTGAATCCTCTGCTGCTTTCCCTTACAGGTTAAGTCCGTCAGCGGGGCAGCTAATGACGCAAAGTGGGCCACAAACCGGCGATAATACCCTGCCAACCCCAGGAACTGCCTTACTTGTCTTTTCGTAGTGGGGGTGGGGTACCGCCTGGATTTTATCTACTAGGGGCCTCACCTTCTCCTGTCCTACCGTGTACCCCAAATAAGTTACCTCTGTCTTTCCAGACTGGCATTTTTTTGGGTTGGCCGTCAGGCCGGCTTGCCTTAATGCCTCCAATACTGCCACAACGTGTTCCAGGTGCTGTTCCCAGGTCTCACTGAATACTATAATGTCATCTATATATGCGGCTGCATAAAGCTGGTGCTCCCTCAGGACACGGTTCTTGAGGCGCTGGAACGTCGCGGCTGCTCCATGCAGGCCGAATGGCATAGTCCGGAATTGGTAGAGGCCGAAGGGGGTGGCAAAGGCAGTTTTCTCCCGGGCTGCTGGTGCCAGCGGGATCTGCCAGTAGCCCTTCGTCAGGTCGATCTTCGAGAGGTACCGTGCCTTTCCCAGCTGGTCTCACATGGTCCAACACCCGCTTCCCCGGCTCGGTGACGATCTCATGCTGGATCAGATGCGTTTGCCCCGGTCTGCTTGTTAGTACCTCCCGATACTCCTCCAGCCGACTCCGGAGCTCCTGTTGCTGTTGTCCCATGAGGTCGGCCCCAAGCGGGGCTTCTTTGACCGTCACCTCTGGATCTCCCCATGGTCCAAATTCTACGTCCCTTGCTTGCGCTTCTATTAGAAAGACTTCCCGGGGAACCCATCGCTTTAAGAGGTTAATGTGGTAGATCTGGGTGGCCCGCCGGGGTCTGTCCAGCTGTATCTCATAATCTACCTCCCCAACTTTTCTCAATACCCGGAAGGATCCTTGCCACCAGGCCATCAATTTGGTAATAGGAGTCTGGTCATAGGAGTAGCACCTGGTCGCCGGGTGCAAATTCTCGAATCCTGGCCCTCTGGTTGTACTGATGGCACTGTCCTTCCTGGGCTTTCTGTAAGTTCTCCTGGGCCCATTCGGCCAGGGAGCATAGTCTCTGTTGGAGTTGCGCCACGTAGTGGACCACCCCTAGAGCCGGGGTAACCTGCGCTTCCCACCCTTCCCTCACCAGGTCCAGGATCCCCTGAGGCTTACGCCTGTAAAGTAATTCGAACGGAGAGTAGCCCACCGAGGCTTGGGGTACCTCCCGGATGGCAAACATAAGGGCGGGTAGCAGCTTGTCCCATCCCCGGGGCTCCTCTTGTACGAACTTCCTGAGCATACCTTTGAACGTCCTATTGAACCTCTCCACGAGGCCATCGGTTTGGGGGTGGTAGACGGAGGTGCGGATCTTTTGGATTTGTAGGAACTTACACAGCTTAGTCATCACCCTCGCGGTCAGGTTGGTGCCTTGGTCTGTCAGCAATTCTTTTGGCAGACCTACTCTTGAAAACACTTTGACTAGTTCCTCCGCTATCACATTGGCAGTGGCTTTTCGTAACGGGATGGCCTCGGAGTAGTGGGTTGCGTAGTCTACAATTACTAAGATATAGACGTGCCCTCTTCCCGACTTTTCCAGGGGTCCCACCAAATCCATCGCTATCCGTTCGAATGGGACCCCCACAATGATATAACCATTACAGGACCACTTGGGAATAGTGACCATAATATAATAACATTCAACATTCCTGTGGCGGGAAGAACACCTCAGCAGTCCAGCACCCTAGCATTTAATTTCAAAAAGGGGAATTACGCAAAAATGAGGAGGTTAGTTAAACAGAAATTAAAAGGCACAGTGACTAGAGCCAAATCCCTGAAAGCTGCATGGAAACTTTTTAAAGACACCATAATAGAGGCCCAACTTAAATGTATACCCCAAATTAAAAAACATAGCAAGAGACCTAAAAAAGAGTCACCGTGGCTTAACCACCATGTAAAAGAAGCAGTGAGGGACAAAAAGGTATCTTTTAAGAAGTGGAAGTCCAATCCTAGTGAGATAAATAGAAAGGAACATAAACACTGTCAAATCAAGTGTAAACATGTAATAAGAAAAGCAAAAAAAGATTTTGAGGAACAGCTAGCCAAAAACTCAAAAAGAAATAACAAAATGTTTTTTAAGTACATTAGAAGCAGGAAGCCTGCTAAACAGCCTGTGGGTCCCCTAGATGATCGAGCTATAAAAGGAGCAGTCAAGGACGATAAAGCCATTGTGGAGAAACTAAATGATTTCTTTGCTTCAGTCTTCACGGCTGAGGACATTGGGGAGATTCCTGAATCTGCACCATCCTTTGTGGGTGATGAATCTGAGGAACTGTCCCGGATTGAAGTGTCATTAGAGGAGGTTTTGGAACAAATAGAAAAACTTAATGTTAACAAATCTCCGGGACCAGATGGCATTCAGCCAAGGGTTCTAAAAGAACTTAAATGGGAAATTGCTGAGCTATTATCTGTGGTTTGTAACCTATCCTTTAAATCGGCTTCCGTACCTAATGACTGGAAGGTAGCCAACGTGACACCAATATTTAAAAAGGGCTCTAGAGGCAATCCTGGCAATTACAGACCGGTAAGTCTAACTTCAGTACCGGGCAAATTAGTCGAAACAATAGTAAAGAATAAAATTGTGAAGCATGTAGAAGAACATAATTTGTTGGACAAAAGTCAACATGGTTTCTGTAAAGGGAAATCCTGTCTTACTAATCTATTAGAGTTCTTTGAAGAGGTTAACAAACATGCGGACAAGGCGGATCCAGTAGATATAGTATACTTGGATTTTCAGAAAGTCTTTGACAAGGTCCCTCACCAAAGGCTCTTGTGTAAATTACATGGCCATGGGATAAGAGGGAAGGTGCTTTCTTGGATTGAGAACTGGTTAAAAGACAGGAAACAAAAGGTAGGAATAAATGGTAAATTTTCAGATTGGAGAGGGGTAACTAGTGGTGTACCCCACGGGTCAGTCCTGGGACCAATCCTTTTCAACTTATTCATAAATGATCTGGAGAAAGGGGTAAGGAGTGAGGTAGTAAAGTTTGCAGATGATACCAAACTGTTTAGGATAGTCAAGACAAAAGCAGACTGTGAGGGACTCCAAGAAGATCTCACCAAACTGAGTGATTGGGCAACAAAATGGCAAATTAAATTTAATGTGGATAAGTGTAAAGTAATGCACATCGGGAAAAATAACCCCAACTATACGTATAGTATGATGGGGGCTAATCTGGCTATGACAAATCAGGAAAGAGATCTTGGAGTTATCGTGGACAGTTCTCTGAAAACTTCCACACAGTGTGCAGCGGCGGTCAAAAAGGCAAATAGGATGCTAGGAATTATTAAGAAAGGGACAGAAAATAAGACACAGAATATCTTACTTCCCATGTATAAAACTATGGTACGCCCACATCCTGAATACTGTGTACAGATGTGGTCTCCTCACCTCAAAAAAGATATTTTGGTCTTGGAAAGGGTTCAGAAAAGGGCAACTAAAATGATTAGGGGTTTGGAACAGGTCCCATATAAGGAGAGGTTAAAGCAACTGGGACTTTTCAGTTTAGAAAAGAGAAGACTGAGGGGGGATATGGTAGAGGTATATCAAATCATGAGTGGTGTGGAGAAGGCAGATAAAGAAAAGTTATTTATTAGTTCCCATAATATAAGAACTAGAGAACACCAAATGAAATTAACGGGTAGTAGGTTTAAAACTAATAAAAGAAAGTTCTTCTTCACACAGCGTGTAGTCAACCTGTGGAACTCCTTGCCAGAGGAGGCTGTGAAGGCTAGGACTATAATAGAGTTTAAAGAGAAGCTGGATAAATTCATGGAGGTTAGGTCCATAAAAGGCTATTAGCCAGGGGATAAAATGGTGTCCTTGGCCTCTGTTTGTCAGAGGCTGGAGAGGGATGGCAGGAGACAAATCGCTTGATCATTGTCTTCGGTCCACCCTCTCTGGGGCACTTGGTGCTGGCCACTGTCGGCAGACAGGATACTGGGCTAGATGGACCTTTGGTCTGACCCCGTTCTTATGTTCTTATGTTATGTTCTTATGTTCTTAATGGGCAGAGGCACCAGAGGTGCGGGGGCCACCTTCTTACTGGATGTCTTTTGGCATTGGGGACAGGACAGGCAGAAGTTCTTAGCTTCCTGGTACACCCCTGGACAATAAAACCGCTGTAGAATCTGCTGCTGGGTTTTTTCGCTGCCCAGGTGCCCTGCCCAAGAGTGGTTGTGGGCTAGTTCCAATACCTTCCACCGGTATGGGCGGGGAACTAATAATTGCAGGTTCTCTTGCCCTTCAGCCCCCACTGCCACCCGGTAGAGTCGCTCTCCCCGTACCTCAAAGCATGACCCCTGGCGTCGCTGCCCCTCGCCGTCTGGAGTTTCCTCCGTCTCTGCTCGCACCTGGGCCCGTGCTGCTTGCAATGTCGGGTCCTCCTGTTGGTGCGTTAAAAAGTCCCCTTCATCCACCTCCAGGTGTAGCGGGGCTGGGGGTTCCCTAGGTACTGCCCCCTCAGTTTCTGCTGAGGTTGGAACCTCTTCTCCTTGGGCTGCCAGGATAGACCTCGTTCGCCCCGGTCCCATGCCCTCCTGACCCGCACCCCATTCTTTCAGCAGGGTGGCCAACCCCGGCCAGTTCCTCCCTAGTAGCACCGGGTAGGGGAGTTTGGGGGATATGGCGGCCTGGCAGCTAGCCCTTATTTGTCTGTCATCGATCCACACCCGGGTGGTGTAGTACTGGTGCATGTCCCCATGCACGCACCTCATCCAAATCTGGGGGCCACGGGGCAGGGAAGTAGGAACCATATCCTCCCGCACCATGGTTTGCCTGCACCCCGAATCCATGACTGCTCTTACCCGCTTCCCGTTCAGGCTTATTGGCCTTGTTACCTGTGCTCGTGATGAGGTTGCTCCGGCTGCCCCTTCTCGCCTTCTCTGCCCAAAGGTGCAATCCATCATGGGACAGTCCTTTTTGAAGTGCCCCTCTTGGCCACACTGGAAGCAGGCCCCTCGCGGGATAGGGCTGACCTTAGGGTCGGGAGCTCCAGGGTCCCCACTCGCCCCAGGTTGGCTTCTGCTACTCCCCGGTGGGTTCCAGACAGGGGCCAGCTTCCATTTTCCCCTGGCCCCCACAACGGTCGGCGGGTCGGCTCCACATGGTGCGAGGTGTCTGGCCCCCCACCAGGGGGGTTGCTTCGCCGGGGCCCCAACGGGGTAAGGAGAGGGTGATTCCCCCGTCTCTTCCGCCACCATAAATCGTTCCATCAAAATAATCGCTTTCGCTATTGATTCAGGCCAGTGTCGGCGCACCCATTTTTGCCCCTCCATGGGCAGGATCCTAATATACTGCTCCAGCACCACCTGTTCCGCAACCTGTAACCCTGTCTTGCTTGCAAGTTCAAGCCACCTCATACCGGCCTCCCTTACCCGTTGCCCCAGAGCCCGGGGTCGCTCCTTTGGGTCGTAACGAGTGTCCCGGAACCTCTGTCGATGTGTCTCCGGAGATATGCCCAGCTGGTCCAGCACTGCTTCCTTGACCTTGTAATAATACAAGGCGTCCTTGTCTGCCATACCTCTATAGGCCAATTGTGCCGGCCTGTTAGGAAGGGGGCCAGTAATGTGGCCCAATGTTCCTGCGGCCACTTGGTGGCTGTGGCCACCCGTTCGAATGTGACTAGAAATGCTTCTGGGTCATCCTGGGGGCCTAGCTTGGTCAAACGAAGGGGCAGCTAGGCACCTGGAATGGCACCGCCTTCCCCCATTCCCAGGGGGCTCATCTTCCCGCCTTGTGCGCCTCCGCCTGCCATCGCCCCTTCGCAGATCTCCTTTAGCATTTGCCGCTGCTGGTCCTGGAACTGGGTCATCATTTCTTGCAGCACCTGGTTCTGATGCTGCTGTTGCTGCTTCTGGTTGTCTACCAGCCACTCTATAATCTTGTTGACTTACATATTACCGTTGACTTATTCACAAGGTTCAATATGGATGGGGCCAAGACCTATCTCTCGTGAGAAACACACAAAAAAAATTGACCTCCTTCCCCCCCCTCTTTTTTGTTTGTTTTTCTTTTGTTTGTTTGTTTGTCCCACACCACTCCCTAGAACCCCTTCTTGTTCCCGGGGCTCAGGGACCTGCCCACATTCTCCACCAAATGTAAAAGAGTCTTGACTAGCTCATGACAAAAAGGGCTACTGACGCCCATGTTTATTGGTCATCCGGGCCAGTCCTGTAGCCCTAGGCACAACCCGCGGCAAAACCCCGCACTGTCCCCAGTCCCTTTTTTATATTAATGAACACCTGAGGCTGCCTTTCCAGCCAGGGGAGTAGGGGGGTTCGGGCCCACCCCCTCTCTGAACCCCGGCCCAGGGCCCTGAAGGCAGGGACTCACGGTCCCTCCCTAGCGGATGGGGGAAGTACCCCAAAACACACTCACTCACGGGTTCCACGACCCCGCCCTGGGCCGCTTCCTACTCCGCCCTTCCTAAGGGCCGGTCCTCTCTGCGTCTCCCAGCCTCACCTCTCCTTCCTCCTGCTCCTCGGCTCTCCGTTTCTCCCTCCTCCCCTCTGCGGTGCCAGACCCGGTTTTAAATCCCCTGCCGGCCCTGGCCCCGCACGTCATTTCCTCCCCGCCGCCCAGCAACCCTCCTTCCCCCGTGACGTCACACGCTGGCGCCTTCCTAGCTCCTCCTCTCTGGGCCTCGCTCAGAGGTGCCCCTTGCCCCCCGTCACTCGCTGCACCAAGCCCCTGCCTGGCAGTGCAGCCTGCCGTCCCGGCAGCGCTCCGGCTCTCCACCCCCCAGCACGTCCATCCGCCGTCGCCCCGGGCACCCCGAGTGTGGGGTGGGAGCGCCCTGTCACAGGGTAATTCAGGTTTCTTTGCTATTTAAGAATTGCATAAAAGGTCGGTTTATGATTTTCTAGTCTTTGTGAGAAGCAGTTGTATTTCAATATCCAATTGCATTTTAATATTACACTACTAGTATGCCACATCAGCTCTGTGATAATCCCTGCTAGAAGGTACATGTTTCAAATAAAAATCAAAGGAGGAACTATTTTTTATGACAAAAGATTTTATCTCCTAGAAATGCTCCAATTTTTTTTAAAAGCTCAACATGTTTGTTTAGTCATAGGTTACCTTCACGTTAGAAACCACAAAAGGCGTTATGGAACATGCTGCATTAGGGAAGTGTACAAAGAGGCATTTGTATAAAAATACCAGAAAATCAGACCTACAAGAGACACAGTTTCAGAGTGGCTTACAGTTAAGTAAACAAACATTTTTCAATTGTTCATATTTATTTTCTAATATAACAAACTAATCTCTACCAACCTTATTTCAATAAGTCACTAAAATCTCATATTCTGTGCTTCTAGGGCTGCATTATGTGTATTTGTGAGGGTATAGTTCTGCAGTAGCATCAGCTACTTCCTAAAGATAGCTCCCAAATCACTCTGTAAACCTCTAGCCCTCCCACACCATCATACAATCTATTCTCCATTTTGGTAGGAATCCCTAGCCCTCCTTTCAAGAGCTGAGTCCTAATCCAACAGCTATGCCTTAAGCTTTGCCTGGCGGGTGTTCAGACCTTTGGTCTGTCTTCCCAGTGCCCTGAGTAACAAGGTTTTCCAGAGGAGTTTTTCTGAGCTGCACCATATTCGCCCCTTGTCCCATCCGAGGGTATGTCTGGACTACATGGCTCCGTCGACGAAGCCATGTAGATTTGTTTATTGGGAAAAGAGAAATGAAGCAGCTATTTAAATAATCGCCGCTTCATTTAAATTTAAATGGCTGCCGCTGAGCCGACAAACAGCTGATCAGCTGTTTGTCGGCTCAGTGCGCTAGTCTGGATGTTCCGCAGTCGACATCAAAGCCCTTTGTCGACTGCCCCATTATTCCTCGTGGGATGAGGTTTACCGGGGCCGTTGACAAAGGGCTTTGATGTCGACCACGGAACGTCCAGACTAGTACACTGAGCTGACAAACAGCTGATCAGCTATTTGTTGGCTCAGCGCAGCAGCCATGTAAATTTAAATGAAGCGGCGATCCTTTAAATCGTCGCTTCATTTCCGTTTGCCTACAACCCTAATCTACATGGCTCCCTCGATGGAGCCATGTAGTCTAGACACAGCCCTACAGCCCATTATAGGGGAATACATTGTCATCCATCAGGCCCCATCCATCATTTTGACTCAAGCTTGCAAACCTCTGTGGATGAGACTCTCACACTGGGCCCTAACAACAGAGTAAAACTTGCTACTTGCATACAGATTACTTGGCAAATAAAAGAGGAAGGTCTCATAATGTTAAGTCACTATTAAATATCTATGTTTCTTCACCAGCAGCAAGCAGACAGCTTTAGTGTAAAGCAGCAATACAATAGAACACAATTTTTTTCTGCTCAAGGCTCAGAAATATTTTGTGATGTCTTCTCTCTAAAGGCTTCTTTGTTATGTGAACTGCTGGGATCAGAAGGAAAAGCAAGACATGTACATAGAGGTGTAGCAGCTATTCTGCGTACATTTGTTACATATTTTATATAATATATATAGGCAAAGAGGGTAAAAGAAACTGTGCCACTCTCATTAATATCTCTGCAAATTCAGAATAAATATTGCTTCTGGATTTGCACCAAGATAAGCAGGAACAAAATTTGACTCTTAGTATCTCTTTCTTTCATTTTCTGTATTCTGACTGTTATGACTAAGTTTTTGGAACATGTCACTTTGAAAAATGTTACTGTAAAAATGTAACATCTTGGTAAAAATATGACACAGGTTGTGCTGATAACTGTCAGAAAGGACAGAACCACATTATAAGGGGACTGAGGTAAATTACCAGTCCCAGAATCTAAGAGTATATCTACACTGCAGTTAGACATATATGTCTGCTCCAAGCTGGCTGACATGTTTGTTGGGCTTTGGCCATGGGGCTGTTTAATTGCAGTGTAAACCTCGGACTGGACTGTTTTAATCCATCTCTTAACATGCATCTTGGGAAGCCAAGATAGATACTTGGAGGGGTCAGTCCTGGATCCAGGGTTATTAGATATCTTCATTAATGATTAGACAATGGAAGTGAAGAATACACTTTTAAAATTTATGGCTGGCCCAAAGCTGATAGCACTTTGGAGGATAGGATTGTAATTCAAAATAACCTTGACAAATAGGAAAATTGGTTTGAAATTTACAAGGTAAAATTCAATAGATATAAGTGCAAAATGCTACAATTAGGAAGGAAAAATCAGTTGCATAGGTACAAAATGGAGAATAAGTTAGTAGGTGGTAGTTCTGCTGAAAGTCTGGGGAGTTATAGAGGATCACAAACTCAATGAATCACTGTGATGCAGCTCCTAAAAATGCTAATACCATTCTGGGGTGTATTAATACGAAAGTCATATGTAAGTAAGAGGAGAAAATTGCCCTGCTTTGTCCAGCACTGGTAAGGCCTCAGCTGGTGTAAAGTGTATAGTTCTAGGTGTCATACAGTAATTCCTCATTTAACACGGTAGATACATTTCAGAAAATGATTGTGTTAAGTGAAAACGTGTTACGCGGGGTCAATTTTCCCATTGAAAATAATGGAAAAGGTGGGGGTTGCATTTCAAGTGGTGGGGAATGGGGAAACCCAGCCACCGGCCTGCAAGCTGGGTGAGAGAAGAGGGAGCAAGGCATCCGGTGAGAGGGGGTTTCTGGGGAATGGCGCAGCGAGCAGCGAACCCGCTGCCACTTTGAAGGGAGGCAGGGGAAGCCCCGCACAGCGGCCGGTGACCAGCCGGCTGGGGAAACCGTGTTATTTCGGGGACGGTTGTGTTCTTCAAAAAACATTCCCCCCAAAAATCGTGCTATCCCAAAAACGTGTTAAGCGGGCATGTGTTAAGCGAGTAATTACCGTACTTTAGAAAAGATGTAGACAAATTGGAGAGATCCCAGTAAAGAGCAACAATGGTTACTGAAAGATTTAGACAACCAAATCTATGAGTAAAGGTTAAAAAACTGGGCATGTTTAGTCTTGAAAAAAAGGTTAGGCTTACGGGGACCAGATAACAGTTTTCAAATAGATTAAGGGCTGTTATACATTGCACTACAATCAATTGTTCTACCATCAGTGGACATGGAAAACAACAAATAATGGGCTTAACCTGCAGCAAGAGAGATTTAGGTTAAACACTAGGAAAAACTTTCTAACTACAGAGTAGTTAAAATCTAGAATAGGCTTCCAAAGGAGATTGTGGAATTCTCATCATGGAAGGTTTTCAAGAACAGATTAAACAAATACCTTTCAGGAATGGGCAAGGTTTACTTTGTCCTATCTCTGTCCAGGACTGGACTTCATGACTTTTTAAGGTCCCTTTCAATGCTACATTTCTTGGATTCTGTGATATAAAAGGGAGTCATCCTTTGCTTTTGAAACTGCTTTTAGCAGTTTCCAGTGGGGGCATTCAAGTTTTAATAACTTTTGGAAAACTCTAGATAGCCTTATTTGTGAAGAAGCCATGAAATAAAGGTGTCATTGAGGCTGTCTGGGGTATTTCAAGAGTGCCAATACTGCAGTCAATAGTCATCTCCATTACCCTGTTGCCTTTAAGTGCCATCTAGAGGCTGGATGATATTCTGAGAAATTAGTTACAAAAGTATGTAGGATCACATAGGGTGTAAAATAAATAGGGAAGCTATTCTCACAGCAAGATTGAATAACATTTTGAATGGAAAACTATAGGATAGCTTCTATCTCCTGTTTTAAGGAATGAAAATTAACTCAAAGTGTACAAGATGGAAATTAAGAAGGGTTATAGCCCTATAAGCAATTTAGAAGCTGATTTTTTTAAAATATAGAGTCAAAGAATGCAAATGAAACAATCTGCCAAGGTCAGCAATTAAATGAGCATTCAAAAGGGAGCAAAAATCAGCATGCTCAGCCTTTGTGACAAAGCGTGGGCTAGAAATAATGTGGATGCAGATAATTGTCAATAAATGGAAACCTCGGAGCTGCTGTTTTCCCATCTTATCCTGGGACTTTTGCAGATTTTCTTACTGGCTTTTTAGGGTGTCTATGCTTCAATTAAAACACATGGCAGGTCTATGCAAGCTGACTTGGACTTGTAGGGTTGTTTAATTGTAGTGTAGCATGTGTGTGAGATATTCTGTTCTAATTTCATAAATATTATTATACTGCAGAAAAGAGCATTGATTAGGTGCTTATGATCAAGTCAAACTACATATTTCAGTCCTGGGGGAATTCAGCAATTTTACTATGGCTCCAAATTCAATGATTGCAGATTATCCCATGGATAATATTTTGGTTTTTTTGGTTTTTTTCCTTTGGTAGGCATTTACATTTTGGTACAGTCTTCATAGAAAAAGCTTGATTAGCCTGGTGGCATCCTATCTGAAGTCTTTGTGAGGTCTGAGTTTGTAAGGAATTCTGTCCCCAAGAAGATAACCATCCACTTTTTATCTTAAGGGCTGTATTATATAATAATTGAACTTGGATATTTTGCCACAGTATGGTAGAGCAAGGCCATCCTGACATTACGGAGGTTTTCTAAGGTGGGATCAGATTTCTAGAGTGGTTATAACTGATAAAACCCAACATGGCTGCCTCTCAGCTCCGTACAATTTCTGTTTTTCAAGCCATTTTTCTTGTACTGGTTGAAAAACAAGTTATATTTCTGAGTCTTGCAACCCAAGGTTACTGATGATGCATTTTAATATATGTTGCAATTGCCATATGTTACAACATTTAAAGTAATGATGTAAAGTTGTTTTGTTACAATATTTGATAGCTGAAGCTCAAAAATAATTTAGGGGGTTTCCAAATGTCTGAGATAAAGGGAATTCCAGGTGTATCAGGCTGTAAAAAAGCATAAACAGCAAGAAAATGGCCTCTTTCACCCCTTCTCTCACCTCTCCAAAAGCATAATGAAAAGTACAGTAGATAAGATACAGGCTTACAGAGATTTAATTGATACTGAGGCAGACCACTATATACAAATACTTAAGAACAACTTTTGAGGATACTGGTCATCAGTATCCTCATTAGGACATCCGCACACTGAAAGGTTAAAGAGTTGCTCATTAGTAGAGAGCTTTTTTATTGTTTTTTTACTTTTTTAAGAAGCGTGAATTGCTATGAGAGCAAAATTTTAAAAACAAGCTCTGGCACAAAAGCATGATGAAAGCAAAAAGAAATAGTGACAAATATTTGGTCTATTCAGTAAGGAGAAGCTAGAACACTACCATTAGTCTATTGCCAAAAAAAAAAGAGGCTTGCTTAATAGTGGGACATGTGAGTATACAAGGCGTTGGAGATTAATCTCAGCTGCAAAGTTCAGATCCAGTATTCCAGTTTGGATCCATTTTAGAGAGGTAGCTAGAGCTGTGCCAGAGTGTATATAAGAATGGCCATACTGGGTCAGACCAATGGTCCATCTAGTCCCGTATCCTGTCTACCAATGGTGGCCAATACCAGATGGCTCAGAGGGAGGGAACACAACAGCTAATCCTCACATGATCCCTCTTCTGTCATCATTTCCAGACAAACAGAGAGGCTAGGGACACCATTCCTACCCACCTATTAGGTGGCTAATAGCCTAACCTCCATGAATCTATCTAGCTCTTTTTTGAATCCTGTTAAAATCCTAGCCTTCACCACTCTGGCAAAGAGGTTCAGAGATTGACTGCATGCTGAGTGAAGAAAAACGTCTTTTTTTTTGTTTTAAACCTGCTGCCTATTAATTTCATTTGGTGTCCCCTAGTTCTTATATTGTGGGAAGAGTCCAAGTCTTTTTAATCTTCATATGGGACCCGTTCCAAACCCCTAATCATTTTTGTTACCCTTTTCTGAAACTTTTCCAATACCAATATAACATTAAGATGAGGAGACCACATCTGTACACAATAGTCAAGATATAGGCATACCATGGTTGTATATAGCTTCAATAAGATATTTTCCGTCTTATTCGCTATCCCCTTTTTAATGAGTCCTAACATACTATTTGCTTTTTTTTTTACTGCTGCTGCACACTGAGTGGATGTTTTCAGAGAACTATCCACTATGACTCCAAGATCTCTCTCTTGAGTAGTTGTAATTCAAGTTCTCTCTTGAGTAGCCAAATTAGTCCCCATCCATATTGTATGTACAGTTGGGATTATTTTGGCCAATGTGCATTACTTTACATGTATCAAAATTAAATCCACTGGATCATCCTTGTCCACATGCTCGTTGACCTCCTCAAAGTTCTTGAGTAGATAAGTAAGGCATGATTTCCCTTTACAGAAACCATATTGACTTTCTGCCAACAAATTCTGCTCATCTACAAGTCTGACAATTTTATTCTTAACTATAGTTTTAATTAATTGAGGGATAGCTCAGTGGCTTGAGCATTGGCCTACTAAGCCCAGAGTTGTGAGTTCAATCCTTGTGGAGGCCATTTGGGGGGCAAAAATTTGTCAGGGATGGTACTTGGTCCTGCTGTGAACGCAGGGGACTGGACTCCATGACTTTTCAAGGTCCCTTCCAATTCTAGGAGATAAGCAATCTCCATTAATTTAATTTGCCCAGTATGGACATTAGATTTGCCAATCTATAATTGCCAGGATCCCCTCTAGAGCTTCTTTTAAATACTGGCGTCATGTTACTGTATTTTAGCAAATATACCCCGCGGTTTTTCCAAATTGAGTAAAAAAATTTTGTATACCCTGCGCGTGAGTATAACCCGCAGGGTATACAAGACTTTTCTTTCAAACTGTGTCGGGATATATTAGCTAATTTATGGTGCTGGGTTGGGGAGGGCGATGTGGAATTAGCCAGCCTAAATGCCCCAGTTCCTGTGCAGCCACTAGCCTCCAGCCTCCGGGGAAGGGAACGCTCATTCCCCTGTGCAGCCGCAGGAAGGGGTGGGAGGGTGCTCATTTCCCAGTTCCTGTGCAGCTGCCAGCCTCCAGCCTCCAGGCGGGGGAGCGCTCAACCCCCTGGTTCCTGTGGCTGCACAGGAACTAGGGGGATGAGCACTCCCACACCTGGAGGCTGGTGGCTGCGCAGGCACTCACCAGGTGTCTTTTGTTGGGGGGAAAGTCAACATGGTTTCTGTAAAGGGAAATCATGCCTTACTAATCTACTGGAGTTTTTTGAGGAAGGTCAATAATCATGTGGACAAGGGGAAGCCAGTGAAAAGAGTGTATTTAGATTCCTAGAAAGCCTTTGAGAAGGTCCCTCAACAAAGGCTCTTAAGTAAAGTAAGCTACCGTGGGATAAGATGGAAGGTCCTCTCGTGGATTCATAACTGGTTAAAAGATAGGAAACAAAGGGTAGGGATAAATGGTCAGTTTTCAGAATGGAGAGATCTAACTATTGCTGTCTGGCAGAGAACTGTATTGGGACCAATCCTATTCAACATATTCATAAATGATGGAGAAAGGGGTAATCAGTGAGATGGCAAAATTTGCAGATGATACATAATTGCTCAAGGAAACACACTGCAAAGAACTTCAAAAGGATCTTACAAATAATGGTGAGACTTGGACAATATTAAAATCAGATTGTA
The DNA here is from genome assembly GCF_052426305.1 of Pelodiscus sinensis. NCBI lineage: Eukaryota > Metazoa > Chordata > Testudines > Trionychidae > Pelodiscus > Pelodiscus sinensis. The sequence goes on along the minus strand of NC_143055.1, from coordinate 112,261,650 downwards.
AAAGTAACAAAACCAAAACCCAATGACATTTGATTTGAAGAACAAGTTATTTTCTCTATCTGAAGAGTATGTCACATTTTTCTTTTTGTAGGTAACCTTTACCTTGGTCTGTAAATAACTGTCACGTGAAGGCTCTCCTGCCCTCATGCCAAAAATCCTATACAGGCAGTCCCCGGGTTACGTACAAGATAGGGACTGTAGGTTTGTTCTTAAGTTGAATCTGTAGGTAAGTCGGAACTGGCATCCAGATTCACCCGCTGAATCTGGACACCAGTTCTGACTTACATACAGATTCAACTTAAGAACCCCAGGCATCCCCAAGTCAACTGCTGCTGAAACTGATCAGCGGCTGATTCCAGGAAGCCTGGGGCAGAGCAACTCTGCCTCGGGCTTCCTGTAGTCAGCCGCTGGTCAGTTTCAGCAGCGGCTAACTTGGGGACGCCTGGGGTAGAGCAGCTCGGGTGCTGCTGGGTTGGTCCAGTAGCGCCAAGGAGCAGTGCTGCGGGACCAACCGGCAGCGCCCCACCTGCTCTACCACAGGCCCTGGGCTTTGCTCCACATCTCCCTGGTCTGCTGAGGGGGGCACTAGCTGCGTCCCCCCAGGCAGACTAGGGAGACGTGGAGCAAAGCGGTGGAGGACCCGGGCCGGACCACGGCGCTTCCAGATCAGCGCCGTGGTCCGGCCCGGGTCCTCTGCCGCATTGCTCAGCGTCTCCCTGGTCTGCAGACCAGGGAGACGCTGAGCAATGCGGCGGAGGACCCGGGGCCGGACCCGTGGCACTTCCAGCTGATTTGGACCCCGGGGCCGGACCCACGGCCGCTTCCAGATCAGCTGGAAGCGCCAAGGGTCGGGCCGGGTCCTGCGCCGCTTTGCTCAGCATCTCCCTGGTCTGTAGACCAGGGAGACGCTGAGCAAAGCGGCGCAGGATCCTGCCCGACCTGCGCGCTTCCAGCTGATCTGGAAGCGGCCGCGGGTCCGGCCCCAGGTACTGCGCCACTTTGTTCCCCGTCTCCCTGGTCTGCTGGCTCCCGCAGAAGACCAGGGAGACGGGGAGCAGCTTTTCTCGCCCCGGAGGTGGCGGGCGGCGGGACCAGGCGTCCCGCCGCTCGAGTCCTCCGGGGCGAGAAAATCCCTGTTCGTAACTGCGGATCCGATGTAAGTCGGATCCGCGTAACTCGGGGTACATCTACACTACAGCGCTAATTCGAACTAACTTAGTTCGAATTAGTTAATTCGAACTAAGCTAATTCGAACTAACGCGTCTAGAACTAAAAACTAGTTCGAATTAGCGTTTTGCTAATTCGAACTAGCAAGTCCACATTGAGTGGACCCTGAACAGGGCTTAAGGATGGCCGGAAGCAGTGCCGGCAGGGCATCAGAGGAGGACTTAGAGCGTGGAGATGCTGTCTCAGGCTAGCCGAGGGCTGCGCTTAAAGGGTCCCGACCCCCACCCTGGACAGACAGTTCTAAGGGGTGCCCCGCTTGCAAAGCAGTCCTGGCTTGGAGTGCCCGGAGTACCCACACTGGGCACATCACAGCACTCGGCCATCAGACCGGCTGCACTTGCCGCAGGCTGCGATCTGGGGAGAGGGGACAATCGGGGGGCTGCAGGAGAGCTTCCACCCCCAGAAGCCCGCAGAGCCAGCCCAGTCCTCCCCATCGGGGGCTCGTACCCCATTCCTCCCTCACCTCCTTCCACTTACCCTTCCCTAGCCCCCCTTCTTATTGATGTACAAAATAAAGATAACGTTTCTTCCAACATTGACTCTGTCTTTATTGAACAAAACTGGGGGAGACTGGGAAAAGGAGGTGGGAGAGGGGAAGAGAAAGGCTGGGAGAGGGGAGGGCAACTAACATGATCAGGGGTTGGGAACAGGTCCCAGATGAAGAGAGGCTACAGAGACTGGGACTGTTCAGCTTAGAAAAGAGGAGATGGAGCGGGGACAGGATAGAGGTCTCTAAAAGCAGGGGTTGGGTGGAGAGGGTGCATTCAGAAAAGTTCTTCCTGAGTTCCCATAAAGAAGGACTAGAGGACACCAAAGGAAAGGAATGGGTAGCAGGCTTGAAACTAGTAAGAGAAAGTTGTTGTTCTTGACAAAGCAAAGAGTTAACCTGTGGAACTCCTCGCTGCAGGAGGCTGTGAAGGCTACAACTAGAACAAAGTTAAAAGGGAAGTGAGATCAAGTCATGGAGGTTGGGTCCATGGAGTAGTCTTAGCCAGGGGGTAGGAGTGGTGTCCCTGCCCAACGTTTGTGGAAGGCTGGAGAGGGATGGCACGAGACAAATGGCTTGGTCACTGTCTTCGGTCCATCCCCTCCAGAGTCCCTAGGGTTGGCCGCTGTCAGCAGACAGGCTACTGGGCTAGATGGACCTTTGGTCTGACCCAGGACGGCCATTGTAAGCTCAGGGCTCAGGGTCGGGGGTCTCAGTGGACCCCCTTGATTTTCATGCACACCTGCTCCTGGGTGGCCAGGCTGGCAGCTCTCCTGCCCTAGACGGCCACTTTCCTGTGCCTAGTGTGGAGATCGTGGATGAGGTCCACGATGTCCGCACTAGCCCAGGAAGGTGCCCGTCTCTTGCGGTCCAGGGCAAGTTCCCGGGAGCCGCCAGCCTGGTCCCGGGAAGAGGGGGTGGGCTGGGGGACATCGGGTGGGTGGCTCTGTGCCGTGCCAGGTGCAGGGTCTGCTGGCTGGGTGCTGGCAGGCTTGCACCTGGCACGGGCACCATAGCCAGCCCGTGCCCCTTTAAGGGGTCCGGGGCCGGGAGGGGGACATAGAGTTTCCCTGGTGTTGGCCAGAGTGGCCACTAGGGAAACCTGGGGAGGGCTAGCCTCCTACTAGTTCGAATTAAGGGGCTACACACCCCTTAATTCGAACTAGTAAGTTCGAACTAGGCTTAATCCTCGTAAAATGAGGTTTTCCAAATTCGAACTAGCGGAGCGCTAGTGTAGCGGCTATGAATGTTAGTTCGAACTAACATCCGTTAGTTCGAACTAACATTGTAGTGTAGACATACCCTGTACTTCTTTTCTATATATAGAGGCTGTGTCTAGACTGTCTACACTGGCTGCTTGAATTTCTGCAAGAACACTGACTTCCTACTGTCTGAATCAGTGCTTCTTGCAGAAATACTATGCTGCTCCCGTTTGGGCAAAAGTCCTTTTGCGCAAAGCTTTTGTGCAAAAGGGCCAGTGTAGACAGCTCAGATTTGTTTTGTGCAAAAAAAGTCCCGATTGTGAAAATGGCGATCGGGGCTTTTTTGCGGAAAAGCGCGTCTAGATTGGCACGTATGCTTTTCCGCAAAAAGTGCTTTTGTGGAAAAGCATCCATGCCAATCTTGACGCTCTTTTCCGCAAATACTTTTAAAGGAAAAGTTTTTCGTTAAAAGCATTTGCGGAAAATCATGTCAGTCTAGACATAGCCAGATTGTCTCAGTACCTATAAAATTTGAACTAGATTAAATGACAAAATAAAATGATTAAGGCACCTACATAATGAAAGGAGAACTTTAATATCTCCAAAGGGGAATACGTTTAGGGAACATATTACAAAAAACCCATACACAGTTATGAGTAATACAAATAAAAACATTGAAGTCAGACGATAGTTGTCTTCCACACATGAAAGTATAGAAAAATTAGATCACATATACATATATTGACCAAAATCTTAAGGTTTCAGGATATTCCCACCATCCATCAAAATGCAAGTCTGTGAAAGAAATCACTGTATAACTGGAAAAGATATAAGGGAACTTTTTCTTTCTTATCCTATGACTGGCTACTTTAGGAGCATTTCTAGGGCAAACAGAAACATTGTATCTTCTCTAATGCCACATTCTTTCAAGCGTAGAAAAGAAAATTCACCTTCACAAGTTAAAGGGGATCAAAAGTGGGAAAAATAAATGTTCATATTTCCAAGATCATCTGTTGATGCTGGGGGGATAAGAAGTTAGTATTTTCCTCAAATCAACAGAACAAGCTGTTCTTAAAAGTTAATCTCTTTTTATACTTCAGGGCATAATGCCATGTTATTTTTCACTTTGTGTGAAGTGTCACCTTCTAGTCTGCCAGTTGTACTTGCCCACATCTAAGGCTGTGCTGTCTTTTTAATAAAGCCCCTGCCACAAATCATTTGCATTGAAGATAATGCTGTGGATATGTCACATCCCTGACAAATTCAGCTGGCCCTCTGCTCAACAGGGCTTAAAAACATGAAACCTGCTTCATGTGTGTGACTACACCTCCGCTCTAATAGCATGACTTTTAAGGCTATGTCTAGACTGCAGAGTTATATCAGAAAAAGATATGCAAACTGTGAACCACAATTTGTGAATCTTTTTCTGCTTTTTTTTTCAGAAGAGGCTTTTCCAAAATTTGGCCCATCTACAAGGGGCCATAGTTCAGAAAAACCTCCTCTTTTGGAACATCCCTTATTCCTCATACAATGAGAAATACAGGGATGCCGAAAATGCGTCAGTTTTTTCAGAAAATGTTCTGAAAAAGCGGATGCATTCCTTGTACGCGGCAGAGCTTTTCCGGGATAGGCTCTGCAGTGTAGACACAGCTTAAGTGACTTAGAATGAATGTATATCCCTATGACCAATTCCATTGTACAGGAGTTATTTTTTCAGAATGACTCAATGGGTGGATTTTTTTATCCCAGCTGTGCCAAGATCTATTCCAAGACCCCCATTTTATAGGTGGGAAACTGAAGCACAGAGAAAGTAAGTAATTAGCACAAGACCTTGAAGAAAGTCTGTGGCAGAGCAGGGAATCAAATGCTGGTCTCTTATGTTCTAGAGCAGAGCCCCAACCACTGGTCCTTCCTCTCCATAAGGTGTTTGCATGGAGCTTTAAATGGTACAGAGGGATTTTGTGCCAACTTGTCCATCCAGAGCTCTTCCAGGATATTTTTCTCAGCAAAAGGAATGAAAAACTCATGGGTCTTTAACTCCTCTTCTCCCAAACTAGGCAGGCTAGTTTTGAAAACTCTTTGGCTATGTCTAGACTGGCATGATTTTCTGGAAATGATTTTAACAGAAAAGTTTTCTGTTAAAAACATTTTCTGACAAGAGCGTCTAGATTGGCACGGACGCTTTTCCACAAAAGCACTTTTTGCAGAAAAGCATCCATGGCCAATCTAGACGCGCTTTTCCGCAAAAAAACCCCGATCGCCATTTTCATGATCGGGGCTTTTTTGCGCAAAACAAATCTGAGCTGTCTACACTGGCCCTTTTGTGCAAAAGTTTTGCACAAAAGGAACTTTTGCCCGAACGGGAGCAGCATAGTATTTCCGCAAAAATCACTGATTTCTTACAGTAGGAAGTCAGTGCTTTTGCAGAAATTCAAGCAGCCAGTGTAGACAGCTGGCAAGTTTTTCTGGAAAAGCAGCTGATTTTCCAGAAAAACTGGCCAGTCTAGACACAGCCTTTGGGTTTAAAAAGTAGTTCAGACCTTTTGGACGTTCTTCATCAGAATTGACAAGATTTTAGGACACTGTCTCCAATTAAGTAGATACAAATAATTAAATATCTAAAAGCTGTAAAAAGTTCTCAGAAGAGGTCTATTAATTTAACAGTTCCTTTGTATCACCCCAACTGAATCATATCTGGGATAATTGGCTAAGTTAATGAAGCAGCTCTGGTCAGAATACCAAAACCCCTTATTCTGCCTTCATCAGGATAAAACAAAGGCAAAGGCTCAACTATATGTTTTTATGCTATGTTTTATGCACCCTTTTTACACCATAGTCAATGATTAGAGACTTAACTCTTAAAACGGTATGTTTTATTAGCTAGGGTTGTTTCTACTCACAAACACGATCCCAGTAAACCCTTGTCTCCTGATGTATTCTTCCTACTTGAAAGCAGGAATCTGACCCTGGACTCCTGAAATCCTGCTCTTTGCAGGAAGTACCCAGATTCCCCCAGGATGAGCAGGAAGTCTGTCAGGTTAGAGTTGAAACTGATCTGAAAAATCCAGCAAGGACAGGAAGTATAATTTCCTTAATGTAAAAGACAGATGTACAGCATCACATCCCACAGACATTTGTGCTGCACCCAGTCAAAGGCCTTGTTTTGATCCAAGGAATACGCATACACTCCCCAGGACCTGGTGTCTAACGCCTTCTGACGATTGCCCCATAGATCAGTGTCAGAACCACCCCACCAAGCACCTTGCCAAAATCCTGTTTTCTGCATTAAACAGGGTGAGGAGTGTCCAGCTTTCTAAGAGAATTAAAGATGATGTCAGTGATACAGACATATCTGCTGCCTGGGGAATGAGTTGAAAGATGCAATTCCATCACTGGGCACTTACAATCTCCAGTGACCAAGCCAAATATTCCTGCTAATGCCCCTAGTCCCTTTCCCCAACCTGTATTGCCTCAACAAAGCTGTGATAAGTCCTTGGCTAGCTCCTCAGCTTCCATTTTCCCCAGACAACTGGCCAGAGAAGAAAATTTATTGCTCAACTGCATAAGTAAAGAAAGAGATCCTGGAAGAGGAGGAGAAGAAAAATGAGCTGGGGCTCCTAGCCCTAGAGAATCTGCAAAGTAACTAATAGAGGTAAGGCACTTCTGGATCTGCAAGGTGATTGTATCATGGAACTTCACGGTGGCTCAAAACTGAAGCACCTACAAAACTTGGCACTTGTGACTGGCTCCACTGGTGCATTCCCAAAGGATTCCCAAGTTGAGATGTCCTAGCACTACTAAGATGAAGTATACGGCTCATGCTCCAAAGCTTTGGGCGGACTGGTTTAGGCTGTGGCCCCCTTCTCCTAGAGAAGGGACTGAATTGGAATTCAGCCAATGATCCCAGAATGGCAGCTAGTATGATCAGCTATTACATAGTGAACAATACTGACAAGTACAATTTTATCACCGGGCTCAGAATTCACTAAGTCTTTTTGCCTCCTTTGGAATTGTTTCTGTCTAGCGATCAACTTTTTAAAACAACACTGCACCAGTTTGTGAGGTTACCTTCACAGCTCCAAGCAGTAGAAATGCAAATCTGTTTAAAAAAATGAAAACTGAAGGTCTACAATAACTTGATGAAGCCATGAATGTGGCTGGCACGCTGAACAGCGATGGGTGGCATGGCACGCCCAGTCTGACCTGTGTACCAGACTGCAACCTATGGTCCTGAATGCACCAGGAATCGTGTGCCCTTGTTGTATAAGCCTACACTGTTACACTTATACAAGGGTCAGAAGACAGGTGTGCCATTTCTGATTTGGCATAGTCATATTTTCACAGCACATGCAATTTTTGCTCTTTCCCAGCTCTGTGAACTGTATAAAGGAATGGAGACTCAACCACATACATTTAATTAAAAACAAAAACAAAAAACCAAGCTGAGCCTGGAAACATCCGAGCTACTTTAAGCGTCTTCCAAAATCGCTGACTTAAAGTTCATTCAGTAGCAACTGTGGAAAGCAGAAGGTATCTTCACACTGTGTATTAGATACAGATGGTGTATGATGGTGTGAATAACATCTGAAATTAAGTATTCTGATGACACAGATAATCTGTAAGGAAAAACACAGTGATTACATTTGTGATATTATTTTCCTCCTTCAGACTAGATGCAGAAAATGAGAGGGCATCTATCTGAATACATCTCAGGTTTTTTTCCTGACCTTTCCAACACATCCTAATTAAGTCTGTTCACCCTTTTCTCTTTCCCTTAAAGATACAGTTTATTAGAGAGAAATAAATGTAATATTACAGAGATTAGGTTAGCCATGCATTTTTGGTATTAATATATTCTTACAACTAATGACAGAGTGACACAATTTTATGTTCCGGAGAATCTTGATCTCTTATTAGCATATACAGTTACTTCATGAGTTGTTGCCTGAAGCTAAACTGTTGCCTTGGTAGCAAAGCATGAAGTACAGCTGCCCTCTAGGCCAGAGAAGCTAAAACTCTTATTACTGCTGTATCCTATGTACTTATGAATGATTCTCCTGTTAGATGCTAACACATACAAACCAAAGAAACCGGATAATGAATGCTGACCTCCTTGAGCTAACATTTAGTTTTAATATCTACACAGCAGACAGATTTAAAACTAAAAGTGGAAATTCTAAAATGAAAGGCATTAAATATGCCCGTAAATGAAACACATACTGTATTACTATTTCTCTGCATTTAATATAGAAAAGAACTCAAAATACATGTGGCTTCTGCAATCTATGGCCAGCAATTGTTTCTGTTTATGAGCTCTGCTGTAATATTGTGAAAAAATATACTGAGCTGAACTGCATAACCCAGTGTGGTGACACATAACCCCACACTCTGTGGTGTGGACCAATCCAAAGAATTAAAGGGGAGTTTTTATTGCTGGGCTAACAGAAATCATCATCATCACACTACAGGTAATCATATATAGGATTGCCAACCCTCCTGATTTTGCTAGCAATCTCTAGGAACTGGAATTAATCTGCTATTGAAGCCAAACAGGAGATTTTAATCTGCTAAATGTCCGGCTGCATAGTGGGGCTAAGGTAGGCTTCCTGTCTGCTCTGGCCCCACCACTCTGAGAAGCAGCCAGCACGTCCCTTGCCAATAGGAGCTCAGGGAGTCAGACCACGCAGCATGCAGAGATCCCTGTGTTGGAAGGACATGCTGGCCACTTCTGGGAGCAGTGCGGGGCCATGGCAGGCAGGGAGTCTGCCTTAGCCCTGCTGCACTGCCACCTGGGAGCCATCTGAGGTAAGCGCTGCTCAGCCAGAGCCCTCACCTTCTTCCACACCCCAACTCCCGGCCCCTGCCATGAGCCACCTCCTGAATCCCGTACCATGCACCCTCTTCTGCACCCCAACCACCTAACTACCCCTGCATCTGAACACCCTTCCAGAGCCTGCCTGAATGGGGAAACTCCTTAGCTTGTAGCTGCTTTGAAGGATGGTAATTACAATTTCCAGGCTATTGTAGGGACACACATCATAAATCGGCTTTCCAAGGTAATGTAGAACCCCAAGGTGCCACATCATAGCTCCTTTCATTATACTGAACAGTGTACGTAGGTGTGTGTTTTACACTTTAGGGTGCCAGGCCTCCAGGATAGGCCATGCCATCAAAGACCTTTGCGGAGTGTGGGTAAACACATGAGAGAATTCTGAGAATCTTTGATTGTAAATTCTTTGGGGGCAGGAACTTCATTTTCCTATGTGTGTAGAAAGTGCCTCCAGTACTACGGGTGCTACCAGAATGCAAATAATAATGTACGTACCGAAAGCTTTAAATGACAAATTGGCTTGTTCTATTTTTGTTTAAATGAGCCTGATACAACTGTTCATTTACACATACTGTGAGAATGAACATCACAATGTACATTTGGAGAACTGTTTACATTCAGCTCACCTTTTAAACCTGGAGAAACACAAAATTACTTGAGCCGAATTCACACAGGATTGTATACAGATTCCAGACTGATTTTCATTTAAGTTTCACAGGGGGAAATGATACTATGTACCTCTCCCATGATATGGGTTAAATAGATTTTCTTTGACTTGGGTTATTCTGGGTACTGCTCATACTAACAGAGACCCAGTAAATTCGAGAGAGACTATTACTCTCCAATATGAAGTGAGCTAACAGTGCTCAATGCTATGCTACAGAGATGTATTCCAGATGTTGTTTTTGATGAATGACATGTAATGGAAATAGTGAATAATTTGCTCCAGGAAAACAGCTAGAGAAATTCCTTTGCTGTCAAATTACAGTAACTCAAAGATGTTTAAGACACAGCTAGAAAGGTTATTAACATTTTAAGCATACTATATGCCATGACTACTGCATATTTTCTGACATTCCTGTAAAACTTCGAGCACTTGGAAACGTGATGGCTCAGGGGTTTGGCAATGTGATACAGACTCTCATCTCTAGGCTACTGGTCTGACTTCAGTTTAATTTCTCAGGTACTAAAATATATTGGTGACTATGGTGTCCATAAACTTAGTTCCTTGTTGATCTCAGTCAAATTCAGGTAACTCCCCACAAAACACCAATTACGGTTCCTTCTGCATCTCTTCCCCCCACATGCCACACAGCCTCAGTGGCAGGGTGGCTGTGGCTGGGCCAGAAGGGAAATAAAAGTGTTGGCTCCTCTATGGATTGTACCCTTCCCTGCCACAACTCCTTATGTGAACTCAGCCTCCACATGTGCTTCAGGAACTGGACTCTGTGGCCAATTGGTTGGACAGAAGGGTGTAACATAAATCTATTGTACGCAAGGGCAAGATTTATAAGCCATAGCCCCTTCACTGGCTCTGAATTAGGAAGACCATCTTCCCCTCTTGGAATTAGATAGGGCCAGGGTTTCTAGGCCTTGCTTTGGACATCACTTTCTAGATGCCTTTTGCTGCCTGGGAAGAAATTTTTCCCTCATTGCCAGACTTGCCTCGACAGACTGGCATTATTTCATTGTTTCCTTAGCAGCCCTGGGACACAGTAGGTAAGTTAATTGCAAAGTTCATTTTTCTCCCAACTCAGCAGTTGCCCAGCGCATAATACTCAATAGATCCAGAATCTAGGGATGCAGTGGCCTGGATGACCAACATTGACACTGGGGAGCTTGCTAACGCAGCACCCTACAATGGCCGGATGATGCAGGAAGTGCTACTTAAAGAAGCCAGAGCTACAGAACCCACAGCTGCCTGCCTGATTGGTCCATCCATACCAACCATTTAACCAAGGAAGTTGGCTGAGAGAGTTGTCTGAGCAACAATGCACACTACATTGAGACAGACCTAGTCTTTTGGCCTGTCTTACTTGGGCCAGATTTGACCTTGGCACCTATTACCTGACTTGGTTTGGTAGCTAGTCTTGACTCCTACTTCAACCCTGAGGCAGCACATGCTATTGGCCTGACTTCCTATCCTCCAGTCATTACACAGTGCAAATAATCAGACAGGATGCTGTCTGGTACCCCGATAAAATGAAACTGGAATTGGATGTGGACTATCCATCTCCTAAAGAGTGGGGGATAGCATTGTTGCTACTAATGTCTGATTCAGGAAAGAGAAAACGCCTTCTCTCTTACCTCCATTAGCCAGGTACAAGGCAGAGGTGATGGGGTCTCAGCAGCAGTGTTAGAACCAGATGAAAAGGTTGGGGTGGGGGCTGATGGCAGCCTTCCAACAGTGTTACAGATTATTATAGAAGAGGGATGGGTAAATTCCCAGATGTTACTCAATAAAGTTATGACCTAGTTAAACAATATTCTTGGCATCTTGTCTGTCTTCCAGCAGTGTCTGGAACAATACTTCTTGTCAGCACACTTGTGAAATACCGTGCTTCCTGCAGAGAAGTCAAATATGGAAGAAATAAAAAGCCTGAATTAATAGAGGAGGTCTTTTCAGCAGAAAACTGAAGCACGAAAGTCTGGGAACTTCTGAGTTCTAAGTTAATTCCAATATACAAAGAAAATAAACTTCACTTGTGTCTCCAGCTCCAAACCTGGCAACAAGAGTTCATTAAGAAAATATATAACAAATTATTCAGAGTTTTCCTTTTTTAAAAATTTGATCTAATTCTGAGTACTGTGAGGGACATCCTGGTTCTATTGATGTCAGTGACAAAACTTCCCTTGACTTCAGTGACTTTCACCTGCTATGTGTTATCCATGTGCTTCTTTGATCCTTGAGGAGCTCCTGGTTTTCACCCTCACATAACTCTGAAGTGAAAATGTCTTTTGCCTCTGTTATCTACTGTAGAAAAATCTATCATTTGCTTGTGTAAAACAGTGAAATTGAAACAAGTGGAGTAAAATGTTACTGAGTCTATATGACAACTCCAGATCCTTCCTCACTTGTGTAATAATACCTTCTATTAAAAATGGCATTCTTTCCTCTAATTTCCTTCCTTCCATTCCTCCTATACAATTGTCTTAAAAATTACACAGAGTAATTATCAATATGTCAGTGTCAAACTGGATCCCAAGAGGGGTCTGTTTTGGGATTAATACTAATGCTTATTTTTAATTTAGGATGCAGTGGGGATTATGATAAACCAGTTCAAAGATGTTATGATGTTGGTTGGGGGAAGGGAGAAGGAAAAATCACAAATAGCTTGAGGATAACATTACAATCATGACGAACTGCAGAAAGAGGATGAAATCTGATGCAGTCAATACAATGAGATTTATAAAGGCTAACATTCAAATAGCAGGAAATAATTCAGGGTAAACAGGTAGGAGAGAGAAACCACTGGTTAGGCAGAAGGACCACAACCAGAAAATACCTGAAGTTGAAACAAATGAGAAATCAAATTTTGTGTGAACAAGCTTGCAAAGAGTTCAGCACTCTATATAATATTATAAAAGCCTTTCCATCATAAGAATGATGGTTACAGCACTAACACCTCCTCCTACCTTAAACCATATCACAGCCTGAACTCTAAATAAAATATTGCATTCATTTAAAAAAAAATTGAAACCAAAAGGCAGAGTTTTAGAGTTTTAGAAAAAGTGCAAACAACTCCATGAAGTAGAGACTTTGCAACTGATTTTTTTTTCACGTGGAAGATGCTCAGATACCATGATGATGGGCAGCAGTATAAAAATCAAAGATAGGTAAAGATGGTGGTGTTAAATAGCCAGCGTCAAATGAATTGTGATATATTTCTATAAAGTAATTTTAAAATCCCTCTCCTCTCTCTCTAAATTTAGCATGTATCCAGTGTTTCAAACTTTGTACTTTTTGGTGGACAAACATCCCCAGCTGATATTTTGTAGCTCTTCGGTTGATGGGTTTAGCACAGGCCTGGGAAAAATACAGCCAGAGGGCCAGATCCGGCCCACCAAGCCACCAGATCCAGCCTGCAGAGGCAGTGGGGAGCCCCAGGCAGGCTCCCCTTCTTTCCCCCGCAGCCCTGCAATGCCGTGCAGAAACATGGCTGCAAGGATCTGTTTCTGTTTTAAAACTGGAGGGGAGGAGAGAAATTTCAGGAGCCATCCCACCCCCAGCACAATCCCATAGGCCAGTTTCTGGGAGCTGCTTGTTGGAATAACAGGCAGCCAAGAAGAACCAGGCCCCCTCTCCTTGGCTCAGTTAATTAATGAAGCACATGGCCAGGCAAGCAGGCAGGCTGGCTGGCTGGGAAATGTTTTAAACTCTGAGGGCTAGTTTGGCAGCTGGCAGGTAAATCTCTTGGCCACAGCCTGCTCCTGGCACCCCAGCCCTTTCCTGCCCAACCCTCTGCCCCCACACTCAACATACCCAAACTCTTTGTCCCCCTCTTACTCCTATACCCCCTCCCAGATCTGGCACCCCAATCTCCTGCCCCAGATCACAATACCGTCGTACCCTAGGTCACATTCCAAACCCCTGTAGTGGAAGTATGGAGGGAAAGTGCAAAGGGGCTTGTTTGAAAATTTGAAAAGTGGGCGAGGAAAGCTAACATTAGCAGTAGGAGTCAGCCTTCTGTTACTTTCTGTTAAGAAATGATAGTGTGGGGATAGTCCAGACAGAGACTTGAAAATGGAGCCAAGTATCTTATGTTTGATGCAGTAGAGAAGCTGGAGAGATGCAAAGAGAGCTGTGACTTGGTCAAAGCAATGGATTAGGTAAATTATCTTTGGAGCATCATTTTGAATGTATATGAGTGGGAGAAAGACTGCATGAAGACCCCAGGAAACAATGTTGCACTAATCAAGATCTTTGATGAAAGTTTTAGCTATATGGATGGATAGGAAAAGCGATATGTCAGATGTTACACAGAAAGAATTTGCAAGACTCAGGTATAGCCTGGATGCGAGGAACTCTAGAGACATCCAAAGCAAAGATGACACCCAGTTTGTAAGAAGAGTGACAGGAGGATAGTGGTGATATTGTCCACAGTAATCGAAAAATGTGATCATAAGGAGGGCTTAGAGGAAGAAAGATTAAGAACTTTGTTTTAGCCATGCTGAGCTTGAACTGACATCTAGACACCTATGAGAAGATATAAAAATGGAGATTTTCATGTGGGCATAAGGAGACGAGAGAAGTAGATCTGAGTCATCTGCATAGAGATGGTAGATGAATTTGTGTTAGCACATGAGAAGCTACAGAGAAGAGTGCAGGAGAGGAAAAGGGACCAAGTACTGATCCCTGTGGAATTATCATAGACCTGGGACAGGAGATGCTGGGAATCCTCCGAAGGACATGCTGATTAGCAGGGCTTGACAAACGGCGGCAAAAGCCGCTTGCCAGCCCCGCACTGCACATGCTCAAGAGCCACATTGCGCATGCGTGCACCGCTGGTAAACGGGGCGCATGGCTGAAATCTACTCGCCACGGGCCACGGGCAAGGAGATTCTATAGTTTGTCAAGCCCTGCTGATTAGAGATGTAGGAGTATCAGGAGAGGACTGAGTCATGGAAGCCAAGAAAAGACAAGGTTTCAAAAAGAAGAGCATGGTGAACTGTCAAAGATGATGAGGATGGAGTAGGAACCCAGAAGTGGTTCAGAGCTCTGGGTAAGAAGCTGTCGTTGGAGACATTGACAAGAGTGATTTCAGTGCAGTTCAAAGGCATTCAGATAGATTAGAGAGGGTTTATGATGGAACTAAATGAAAGGAACTCCAGAGAGTGGCTGTAAACAGCATGTCCAATGAGTTTAGATGGGGAAAAAAGGGAAATGGGAGGTAACTGAAGAGGCCAGTGGGCTCAAGGGAGGTTTTTAAAAGATGGAAATAACTAAAATATGTTTCTGCTCTGAGGGTATGTCTTCACTAGAGTTTTTCCGTAAAAACATCACTTACGTCCACACTGCAATTGTGTTCTTTTGAAAGAAAATGGAAAGAGCAGAGAGTTTTTTCTGGCATTGGTAATCCTCATTCTACGAGGAAGAAGCCTTTTTGCGAAAGAGCTCTTTGGCAAAAAGGCGTGTGGAGGGGGAAGAGGGAGTTCTTTCGGATGAAAGGGAAAAAGCACAGGTGCCCTGGTGGCCATTCCATCCATAGGAATCACAGCTTACATGTGAGAGAGTGTCCATTCTGTCTGGATGCTCTCTTTTGAAAATGCAGATCACTTTTTCTATGCGCTTTTGCAGCGTATACACTCTTTCAGAAGAAGTTTTTTCAGAAGCTCTCATATTAAAAAAGCTTCTTCCGAGAGAAGCCGGTCATCTAGATGTCGCCTGAGAGGAAAGAGCCCAAAAATGAGAGTGATTGCCTGCACCCCAAAAAAGCTGCATGGGTGATCTATCCTCTGAATGTGGCATCCTTTTAGAACATAGATGCGGTGATGGGGTGAGAAATCCACCTGTATTATTATTTTTCTTTTAAAGAAAATTTAAGATTGTTTCTTGGAAGGAGGGTCAAATGGTATGGTACAAATAACCTTTAAGAATGTTGAGCCCCAGCTAACTCAGAAATTGTCTCTCTGCACACGATACCACAGCAGCTGAGATCAATTTAGCGGTCACGTTACCTCATTGGCCTAGGTAGGTGTGTGAGACACATTCCCCCCAACCAGAGAAGGTCATCCTGACCTTCGGATGGCCCATCCATTTCAAATTTCCATTCAGGCTACTCCTTGTAACCGAGTAATCTTCTGCGGGTCATCAAAATCAGGGATTGAGCCTCAGACTTCTAAATCTTAATGCATGAGCCTCTACTGACTGAGATAAAAGTGCTCTTTTAGCTAAGGCTGTAGAAGGATTACCACCTTCTCTATGTGGTCCAGCCACCATAAGGAGGGGCGGCTGATTTTATCATCTCCCTAGTTTAATCAGAGGGCTCAAAGAATTATCCTTGACTGTAGAACTTTCTGTCTCATTTTCCCAGAGCCTGTATTTTTTGATCTTTAGGTCCTGCTCCTGTTTAGTTGTTGTTCTCCCAGGAATATAGGGGGGCAGAGGATGGGGAGTAGGGAGAAGAAGAGAAAAGTAACATGAACAGAGGTTTGTTTTTTGAAAGGTCTTCTGGTTTTGAGCTGCAGAGTTTTGTAGGTCTTTGTTTTTTGTGGTCATCATTTTTCTCTTGTTTTGGGGGAGTGTTTATTTCCAGAATGTATCTGGGCATGGGTATAGATTTTAGCCTCCTCTAAAGATAAATATTTTCCTGTTAAATTCCACTACACTTTAAAAAACCACAAGTGCTTCTCGATAGGACAGAAGACATAATTGTATAAAACCTCAATTTGTTTCCTTCGCCCACTCCACTGCTTTAGATCATCTTTCATGTTGGAACAGCCTCCCTCGTCCTCCTCCTCCAAATAGACTTCTGACATCTGTTCCCTTATAGCAACCACCCTCCCTTCTGCATTTGCCTCTTATTTTATCGTGCCCACTTATTTATTTAAATGATGTTCCCTGTGGAACAGGAAATCTTATTTGTATGGCATTTCTAACCCTTTGTGCAGTGTCAATACTATATACTCTTACAGCACTTATATAAATAATAATTAAGTTAGACTAGAAAGGCAATTCCCTATTTAACACCTCCCACTTGTGGTGATTAAGTACCATGCTTATGAGCGCACAACAAACCCAGTGGAGATTCATTTCTAGAAAGAAACGGCAAATTCCTGTCTCCCAGATGGTTAGCAGGTTGTTGGATGCTCCACTAATCAATCACAGCAGTAGCAGAGAGAGGGTGCATGTCTAGGTGAAGAAAATATATTTTGGATAAATCCTGAGTTGTCACTTTATGCATTTGATCTGTTTGCCAAATTCAGCCTTTATTCTCTTGTCTTGCCTTACATGGTAGATTATCCTATAAAGGATTAATATGGACAGTTGAAATACAAAAAAGGGAAGTTGAGTAGCACCAGGACTTGAAAGTCCAGAAAGGCAAAACTTTCAAATCTGGTAACAGTAGCCGAAACCAAGAGTAATGGAAAAGTTTTTCTCAAGCCATGTGGGAGGCATGTTTGCAGATCTGAAGTTGTTAAAAAGTCCAGAGGTAGCAAGGAAAGTCACAAGGTTTAGTGGGTGTTATGTTCAGAGCAAATACATAGAGATAGAAACAAAACAAATACTCTTCTGGAAAGTGGCAACATAGCACTATTTCTAAGAACCCAGAACTCTAACACACAACAAACAAACATAAAGGGAAAGAGCAAGCTGCTAAGACAGAAAGGAACAAATAACTCACCTTGCTCTAGGCTAGTTTTTTGGTAGACTGACTGCTGAAAAACCAGATTGCACACTTGCCAACAAAGCCCCCTAAAAATGCAAGCAAGACAAGGAAACCCCTTAAAACATGAAGGCTACATCTACACTGGACCCTTCTTCGGAAGGGGCATGCTAATTTTGAACTTGGGAATAGGGAAATCCGCGGGGGATTTAAATATCCCCCGCGGTATTTAAATAAACATGGCCGCCGCTTTTTTTCCTACTTTTCCCCAAGCCGGAAAAAAGCGTCTAGACTGGCGCGATCCTCCGGAATAAAGCCCTTTTCCGGAGGATCTCTCATTCCTACTTCAAAATAGGAATAAGAGATCCTCCGGAAAAGGGCTTTATTCCGGAGGATCGCGCCAGTCTAGATGCTTTTTTCCGGCTTTTCCCCAAGCCAGAAAAAAAGAGGCGGCCATGTTTATTTAAATCCCGCGGGGGATATTTAAATCCCCCGCGGATTTCCCTAGTCCCAAGTTCAAAATTAGCATGCCCCTTCCGAAGAAGGGGCCAGTGTAGACGTAGCCGAAGTGATAGCTTGTCATTTCAATGTAGTGTTCAATAGGCCACAGTGGGGACCAACGAGTTTCTAGTGGGGAGATATTTGCTGTCCTCCCTGGTGCTTTGTAAACTAATGATTGCAAATTGAGGTCTTCTACAAGGATATATCTGAAACCTCCATCTTCCTCAGTCCATTCTCAGCAAAGGAAGCACATGCTATAAACAAGATGAGAAAGATAAACTGCATGGATGTTGCTCATACTGTGGACATAACAGGGGTAAAGACAAAGTTTTGTAATTCAATCTGGTTGAGCTTTTCATCAAATAAATTGATGAGAAGGCAAGTGGTACAACAAAGGCAAGGTTAGTCTTCAATTATTGTAGGCATGACTCACAGAAAAGTACACGTGAGCAATATATGAAGGCTGTGAAAACAGTGAGGCATACACTGGAGAATAACATGAGTTCCAAAACTTGAAATTGCAGAAGATTCACCAGTACTCAAGCTAAATACTATATGACTATTGTTACCTCACAAGAGTCATAGAGTAGCATTCCATAGAATATAGAAACATCCTTGTTCTTCCAAGAAGCACAATTATAAACAGTGTATAATATACTAATGTGACACATCCTCTTAGATCCTCAGAATGATATTCAATGTGGCAAAGATTATCCCGAACTTCCCATCTAGTAGGTTATGGACAACACACTCTATCACCTGAAATTGTGAAAACCACTATGAACCACATGTGGCCACCTAATGTCTCTGGATCCAGCCAGAGAATGGCAAAGTTTCTGGAGCTCATCTACCACTCCAAATAATTAGCACCTTGTTACTGACCCAACAAATTGTATCTTTATCCAAACAAACTATGGAAAATATGGCTATGTGATGCACAGGTGGAAAATCAAGACTTCCCTTTGTGTGACTGAGGTGAGAACATCCAAACCATCTAATACATCATAATGCAGTACCTTGTATGTAGATTCAAAGGTGAATTGGATGATAACCACAATGGCACAGAGGAGGACCCAGTCATGCAGGAAAAACTACTGTGGGGAGAAAAACTGCTTTGAAAAAAACCCCACTAGTTTATTATGTTTTAGCCTGGGGTAGGCAATAAAATAGTGGCCATTCCCATGGGGTAGTCCGTAGCAGGCCCCTGCCACTATATTTATCTGTGCCACGCCCATTGGCCATAGCTCCCATTGGCTGCAGATCACCGTTCCCGGCCAATGGGATCTGCGGGAAGTCACACGAACTGGGACACCACTTCCTGCAGCTCCCAGTGGCTGGGAATGGCAATCTGTGGCCAATGGGAGCTGCAATTGTCTATACCTGCAGAGGTGCAGGGAATATATAGTGACAGTGACCTGCCAAGTGCTAACCCTGGCAAACCGGAATCTGCCGATGGGCCTGCACTTACCCATCCATTTTAGACTCAGAAGCGTATTTTTACTTTTGTTTGTAACAATTTCTGTCCCAATTCTTTCTCCTCGATATCACTTAAATACCCATTCTTTGTTAACAGACTTAATCTTGTTTTATTACACAATCATACCAGTGAACTGTTGCAGACTGAAGGATAAAATCGTCAACCAAATGAACAGGCTGATGCTGTTTACTGTCTCTTTAAAGAAGTAGTGCCCCATAAGGTTTTATGAATGCTGCAGTGAGTCAGGAGTACAGAGGAGACAGGGGTTATTCCTGCAATGAGTAACCAATCTGGTGAAACCAGGCTGTTGGTATCAGAGCTTTGAACCAAGACTACTCAGAATAGAGGCACCCAGGGTTACAGAGCAGGCATACAAGCTCCTAATGGTCTGGCTTAAAATCCAAAGCATCAGGATAGCACATTGTTTTGGGGACTGGTACAAGTACACACACCACTTACAAGAATTTTCTACAAAAGAAAGTTGCACCAGTTTAAAGTGTCCATTTAGCCTAATTTATTTAAACTTTGGGAAACTCCTATGTGGACACTCTTCATTTGACTCAAGGGTGGCTGCTTTTGCATTAGCTTAAGTTATGGGGAATACATTTGTTAAATAAAAATTAGCCACACTTCAAAATAAGACAAACACAAGAGGTTGCATGGGCTTAACTAAATGGGTTTTAAAAAGTGACTCATAAACATAAATTAAAAACTTCAAAAAAATTAGGCAAGTATTCTTATCCCTATGTGCTAGTGGATAAAGCATTTGCTTGACTTACCCAAGATCACACCAAAACTTCAAGGCAAAGTCAGGAAGAAAAGCTGGATCTCTTGATTCTTAGGCCTGGTCTTTAATCACAAGACCCTTCTTTCTATCTTTGTGACCTCCTTCAAGGAGAACATCAAACATCCCAGGCAAAAATGACTATTGACAAATCTTGTTGCTATTCTCCACAAAGAAAGTTGAAATATTGTCCTAGGAATCAGTTTGTCTTAGGTTATTGACATTACAGAGTTATCAGTTTCTCTTCTGCTATTTCTCCCTATTTGAGATGCCAGAAACATTTCCATGGTCTAAAGAGCATGCTTCTATAAGCCCATATAAATTGTTTATAGAGAAATCAGTCAGAATTGAGAAAGTCTTCCAACCTCTCCTATCTAATCATTCTGTTTTAACCCCAGGATATCATTAAGGGGCTGAACTAGGGCACCCTCAACTCATATTGATTATTTTAATGATAGTTGAAGGTGCTATCTGCACCCCTAAAAAGTGCTGAAGCTCATAAAACCAAAAAAAGAGACAGAATCACCAAAGCAAGTGCAATCCTCAAAATTGATACAACTGAGCAAATGTTGAAAGAGACTGAACTGAGACGAGCCAGAAATATAGGATGAACCTGGAAAAGGATTGCTTCCCAATAACCTTACAGAAAAGAGAAAACACAGGAGAAATTTGGAGTGGTGCTCTGTTTTGGCACAGCTACATCAACACTTAAGGTTTGAAAATGAAAAGAAAATATTATTGGAAACCACATTGACTATAGGCCTTGTTTGTTAAAACATAGTGAATGATGAAGGTGTATAGGGATGAAGAAAAAACACGCCTGTTGTCATTCCCATTTAAAAAAAATCAATTAAATAGAAAAATTATAACAATTCTTTTTTTTTAAATGAAAATTAACTTCATAAAAAAAACATTCTACTTCGGAAAAATACAGTCATTTAAATTAAGCATGTACATTTTCCTTTTATTTTCCATGGATGTTGCTGGACCAGAGAGCCCCAGCAGCAGAGGTTGCCAGTGGCTGGCAGGGCAGTAGAGCCCAGAGCCAGTGGAGCCACCATGGCAGAGAACTCTGTGAAAGTGTCAGAGCCTGGTGAGGCAGCAAAGCTGGGGGATGTCCTGTGGCTGGTGGAGTGGCGAAGCTGGAGCCCAGCATGGCTGCCAGAGTCTATGGGTCTGGTGGGATGCCAAAACTCAGCAGGGAGGCTGGAGCTCCCTCACCTCCCCTGGTACTGCAAACTCCCTTGTTCGGGACTGGTTAGGTCCTGAGGGAGCTGGACCAGGGAGGTCCAATCTGTACCATACATCAGGGATTCTCAATTATTTTCTTTCCGAGATCTCCTCACCCCCAACATGCTATAAAAACTCCACAGCCCACCACTGCCACAAAAGCTGTCTTTCTGCATTAGGGGGTGGCAAGCAGGGACAGTTCCCCACACTACAGGGGGCCTTGCAAAGCTAAGTAGCTTAGGCTTCAGGTTCAGTCCCAGGTGGCAAAACTTGGAGCCTTGGGCTTAAGCCCTCCACGCCCGGGTTTCAGCTTTCTGCCCTGGGCCCTAGCGAGTCTAACATTGATCTGTTTCACAGGACCCATCTGGGGTCCTGGTCCACTGGATGAGACTGGTGCCATATGTGATTGAACCCTAACCATGAAGGTCTCCTATTCTGAGAAATCACTCCAAAGGTGAAGCACACCAGCATTAAAGCTAACAAGCCGTAGCAAAGTTCGAACACTGCAAGTAGAATGGCCCACAGTGAGTGTATCAACATTCACATCTAGAAAGAGATGGCGATAGGGATAGCTAACTTTAAAAAAAATGTATGGAAAAATTGAAATAAAGGCAGGAACTATACTACACAAAACAGTATATGTATCTATGGAATATTGCAGATGCTGTGTGGGAGTGTTGTAATATTATTTCATTACGTGACATATTTATTAAATATTGTGCTTCAGGCAACATTCAGATAAACACTAGAGCTGAAAAAAGGTTAAATAAAAACCAAAGAAATTTTGTTTTTAAAATTTACCTGAACATTTAAAAAATATTTTTAGAAAGAATTATGCACCGACTAGAAAGCAATGGGTTTGCTCCAGAGATTAAAAATATCAAAATAAAAACAAAAATTGTTAACATTACATTTCTCATAATTTTTGTCTTTCTTTTCTATGAAAGATTCATATGAGAAACAGTTGGGTAGATTGAACCCACTTCATTGATGCTTTTCCACCAGTGAAATGTGAGTGAAATGTAAAAAGCTTCTGATCTGGTAATATTTTATACCCTCCTGTCACTGGTGGAAGTTACTATATAACATGCAGGACAATGGTAAATTGAGATTATTGTGTCTAATATTGAGCAGGTATGCTTAAGGAGACATCTTGACTTTTGCACAATTGTGCCTTTAGGAACGGCCCATTATCAAAGTGAAAATTTAGTGTTGAGTTACAGTTTTGTGGTAATGACTGTTCTTAGAGGCACAACCACACCTCCACCCCAGTCCTCCAACTAAGGAAGTGGTTTAAGGATATAATTTTGATCAGTTATACCAGTTATGCTGCAATGTATACTTTAACTTGGCTTGGAAGGATTAGATTTTTAACAGTAAATGTCAGTAAGATTTGTTTTCACCATATACAGAAGCTGACAAAAATGTTTCCTTAATATAGGCCACGTTATGTAGTTTGAAATCTTGTCTCTTTTACCAGCTTGAGTAGATCTAATAAGAAAAATGATCTCACACAACTTGTCTGTCAATAATAATAGAACTTTACAGATAGGCAAAGTAAGAAAAATGCTTTATAAAGCTATGGTTATTAAAAAGCTTTATAAAAATGGTTGTAAAGCTTTAATTTTTTGAAAGTTAAAAATCTCTGGTCATTAAATAATTTTTGTCTGACTACCTTCCCCCCACTCCATAATTTCCTGAAACTTGAAAAATTTAAATTAATCAAAATGTTTAAAATGCTTCAACTCCACAATTTTGCAAAATCATTAAAATGTGAAGGAATAACATCAATAGTGCTTTAACATAAACACCAATACTATCTGTGAAAAAAGCAGAAAAAAGTGAGTTCTGCTATCTATGGAATTTTCACTAAAGTGTCAGCTGACCCATATATGTGGCTGATATGAAACCAACGAGAGTAAAAGGATACAAGTTCCAAAAAGTGTATTTTAGATATGAGAGATGGCCATAAAATATAAAAGTCAACAAAGATGGAGAAAGAGTGTCTATATAGAACAGAAATTCATCCTAATGGCCTTCAACATTAACTATTTTGAGAACTGGGTCTCTGGCTTAGGGAGAGGAGGTGTGCATAAAAAAGACTGCTCTGTGTCAATAGTGCTCTGTAGAATTATTATTAAAATGAGTGAAATGATGATAGGGAGTACTCTTGTTGTAGGCCATTTTTCATAATAGCCCCTGATTAGATCCTGAAGTTATTACTCAGTATTTAGTTAGGCTGCACACTTCAGAGAGACCTATATAGAAAGAATACACCCACCAAGATTTGGTTGTATATTTTTAGATCTAAAATATTCCCAAAGAAATATAGGAAATAAAATGTTAACAATGCAGATATGGCAAAATATAGAAAAGTGAAAGTGAGCCAGCAGAAACCTAATGCTATATTGACATTAGTGAGCTTACAGTGGTGCTACGCAGCTGAGTTGTTGTAAGATCATTCGTCCAGCTGCTCTATGTCGACTGAGAGAGAGCTCTCACATCAACATGATAAAAGCACCTCCATGGGCAGCAATAGCTATGCCAGTGGGAGAAGCTCTATTGCCAACATAATGCTGTCCATACGGGCACTTCTATCAAGATAATTTATGTTACTCAGGGTGTGTTTTTTTCACACTCCTGAGCAACATTAGTTAAACCGACAAAAATAGCAGTTAATGAAATGTCCTTAAATGTTAATTCATAATTCAGGCTGGTCTTCTTAGTAAGGGCCCCTTGTTCACTGATGTTAATTCCTTCAAGAAGAGAACATTCAGTTGTAAGAATTATATATCCAGTGAGAAAAGAAAGGAGTGAGTAAAGAAAATGATTCATTACCATGACTCAAAGTAAAAGACTAACCCATTCATAATTTGCAAGGTCATCTGTTTTTCTGTGTCATTGTGCTAATGAATCACTGGTTCTTTACATATGTGGAGTAGCATGTTACGTTAATTAGCAGAGACAGAGAGATTATTTACAGCAGTTTAAGGGATTATGCCAATAAATTGGTGAAACGTTCTAAATCCCGAACACCTGGTTAAAGAAAGGGCTTCATTCATGCCTAAGCCTAGAGAGACTTCCCTGGTTGTATAAACTGTGAGAGGTTTAACTGTGCTTGTCTCATTTCCAGGCTTATGGGCAGCTGATCCAATCTGGGATCTGACATCGTTGACATTGATTTACACTTGAAGCAGCCAAAGGTATGAAGCAATAGGTACAATATTTGCTGTTTCTCCCTTATTTGAGGGTTTAGAAGTAAGAAAAAAATGAAGGAGAATATCTACACTATGCGACAAAGTAGAATCAATATATGCAATTTCAGCTATGTTAATTGCATAGCTGAAGTCTGTTGCTCTACCAGGAGGCTCGAATATACTCAGTGAAGTCACACCAGGTACATAAACATTAAGGCTGCATCTAAATTGGCATGATTTTCCGGAAATGCTTTTAACAGAAAAATTTTCCATTAAAAGCATTTTCGGAACAGAGCGTCTAGATTGGCACGGACGCTTTTCCACAAAAGCACTGTTTGTGGAAAAGCATCCATGCCAAGCTAGACGTGCTTTTCTGCAAATAAGCCCCGGTCGCCATTTTCGCGATCAGGGCTTTTTTGTGGAAAACATATCTGAGCTGTCTACACTGGCCCTTTTGCGCAAAAGCTTTGCACAAAAGGGACTTTTGCCTGAACGGGAGCAGAATAGTATTTCCGCACGAAGCACTGATTTCTTACAGTAGGAAGTCAGTGCTTTTGTGGAAATTCAAGTGGCCAGTGTAGACAGCTGGCAAGTTTTTTCCGGAAAAGTGGCTGATTTTCTGGAAAAACTGGCCAGTCTAGACACAGCCAAGAGGTTTTATTGCCAAAGCATATTACGCCTTACAGACTTCACACATTACTAAATATGTGTTTCTCAGCACAGAGAAGCAGGCAATGAAGCAAGCAAGCGAGCATTCAGGCAAGCAAGGATCCAATGCTTACACCCCTTCAGCTACCGCCAGTCCCAGGCCCTCCTGTCTGTGCTCTCGAGGGCTGGTAGTGGGTGTTGCTCCAGCGTGGGGAATTCCTGGGCATCCACACAGCCTAGATCCACAGATGGGACTGACCATTCAAGCAGTGCCTTTCAGCTGTTTTATAACTCTCTCTGAGAAGCACAAACATTCACAGGCAGATTCTAGCAAGAAGCACCACGGCTATCCCACACATGTTCTTGGGCTTAATTATCTCATAACTTGTTTATGCAGCTAAGGAGGCCTTAAGCCAGCTCATCACCGGTTAGAACCAGGCCAGCACCAGTTCCAGCCGAGCCACCTGCAACAAACAGCAGGGGTAACTAACGGTCACCCCTGACAAAGTTGAAGTACTTTAACTCGGCTTTTGGCACTATCTACACAGCAGGAAGTCGAAGGAAGAGCACTCTCGCTTTGACTTCCCTTACCCCTCGTGAAATGAGGATTACAGAAGTTGGAGTAACAAGCCCGTTATTTTTAAAATTATTTCAAAATAATGGGCTTGCTGTGTAGATGCGCACTCTGTTATTTCAAAATAACGCTGTTGTGTAGACATGACCTAAGTGTTTTGCTCAATAACAAAGACTAACTTTATTGGCAACTCATCTGATTAAGTGGGTTTTGCCAATGAAAGCTCATGATCCCATATATTTTTGTTAGTCTCTAAGGTGCCACAGGACTATATGTTTTAAAAATTACAAACTAACATGGCTACCCCTCTGAGACTTTTACTGGCAATGTTATTGATGTATGCTGTAGCTTTTCTATCTAAAGCCCAAGAAATAAGTTACCTCAGCCTTGATTCATTTATTCCAATAAATCTTTATTTAGAAATTTAGACATTGAAAGTGAATATCAAAAATGCTGCCAAAGGATAT
Source organism: Pelodiscus sinensis (assembly GCF_052426305.1). Lineage (NCBI taxonomy): Eukaryota > Metazoa > Chordata > Testudines > Trionychidae > Pelodiscus > Pelodiscus sinensis. The sequence continues at coordinate 112,235,699 of NC_143055.1, read as the reverse complement.
AAACAGAAGGAATCTCTTAGCCTAATTCTCCTTAGACCATAGTTGGATGTGACTGGATAGTTTCAAGGAGCTGCTCTCTATAGACGACTATGCTTTCTGAGTTATTTTATAAAAGTAGAGCTTATGGCATGTAGATCATATGGCTTGGTTATAGCAGTACTCTAGTCTTATTTCTGAACATTTTATCTGGAAGAAAGTCAATACAGCTTTAGGGGGGTTGTTTGCTTGTGTTTTTTTATATATAATTCCTCAGTTTCTTTGAAAATGGGATACATTTCTCAAACTGTATGCATGACTTTCTAGTCAGGCACCCGCTAGAATTTTTTTCTTAGTTTGAAATGAAAATGAAATTGCCTCTGGGCCATATTCTGATCCTGGAATGAGGCCCAGCAATTGAAGTGCTTTTCTAAGAGGAACAATGGGATCAGGATGCAATCTGTCAAAGAGCCTGTTTCAACATGGAGCCAGATTGTGTCGCCCTTGATCAAACAGAGTAGTACCTTATTCTGCAAGTATAACAATACACCTTATGAAAATACCTCCAATAGTATAGCTCGATCAACTGTGTTTCTGCTATAAATATACAGGCATAAAGCATATAACATGGAAGAAAAAAAGCCAAAGAGGAAGTTACTTCACAGCTTAGCAAGAGTTTGTGGTTAGGTCTAGCTAGTTACTCAACCTACAGCTTTTCTGTGTTAAACATAGAAACAGCATCTGCTGCTTGACATGCTTCTAAGTTTTAGCCCTAAATTATGCCAAGGCTTCTGGCCAGTGTGTGGATACATATAATATTGTTATTAATAAGGTCCATATTTTCTGTATCATCAGTACAGGCATAATCAAAGCTGGGCAAACATAAAAAAGCTGGAAATCTGGGTTTGACTGAAGTTAGCATCAAAATATATGAACGCTTATCCAAAGCATATTTGAATGACCACAAAACTGAGCTGAAAATATCCCGAGAACCAATAATCTCAGGAGATTTTAGGTATCTCTGCTGTGTTAGGAAATATCTCTGCCATGATGAGGTGTATTGCAGGATCACAGAAGTGTGTATTGAGGTATTTAAGTTTATAGAGGTTCCATAGAAACCTGAACACACAACCTTAACAGCAACACTTCCAGCTTTCAGTCCCAGATCAGTGCACTAAGGTCAAAAAGCACTGCACTTGCAGGAGAGTGGGGATTTAATTTGTACTTGTCTTCTATCATTATAGTGCAGAGGCACTAAAAGTGTGTCTACACAGCAAAGTAAAACCCAAGGCTAGGCCATGCCAGCTGACTTTGGCTCACAAGACTCAGGCTGTGTGGGGCTGTTTTATTGCTGTGTAAACTTCTGGACTCAGATTGGAATCTGGGCTCTAGGACCCTGCAGGATGAGAGCCTGTGTCAGCTGGCACCAGCCAGCTGGTGGTGTGGTTTTTTTGTTTGTTTGTTTTTTCTGCATAGACATACCTAAAGAGGCAAAGCTTTTTGCACCTTCCCCTGCTACACTCCTGGGACAGCAAAGGATGGACAAGCCATCCATTAATACCCAATGTAGCAATTTCTCTTCCCTCGCCCTTCTGAGTCTGCCATTAGTGATCAGGAAGCAGTGTATATATTCCCTAGTTTTCACACGTGACCCTTCAAAGTTATTCTTCTCCAATCTTTATACACGTTGGGCAACAGAGAGGATTCAATTCCCTGACTCTTAGTGATCATATAGGATCTCTGCTCCCTTAAGGAAAAATGTGGATTAGATAGACCCAATTAAAAAGAGAAAGGAAGTTATTACCATAAAGAGAATGTTTAGGTTCCCTTGGCTGAGCCACAGTTGCAATCCTGAAGGAAGCAATTTCATTTCACTTTCATTTCAGTGCAGAAACTGAAATAATACAGCTAATGAAATTTAGAGTTAACTCCCAAGACAAGTTTTGTATGTTCTGGTACTCAGATCAATCTCAAGTCCTTTCTTGGAGTTTAAACATGATTTATGGAGGTGCAGAAAATGATAGAGAATACCAGAAAGCCATAACTACTCAATGTTAATTGTGTCTCCTTCAGGGAAAAAGGAACCATGGATTCTCCATTGTAGTGAAATGGTTAAATTATGGTATTGTCATATTTTTCCTTATTATAAATTGATTCCAAGCAGCTATCTGAAACGAACAATCAATACATCTGTTTCCCCATTATTTTCTTTAAAGTTCCAGGGAAGATTATTTGGCATGCACTTTTTAAGTGGCATGCTAGTATAGCTTGTTTGTTTCTTAAGGACTCTAGTACAAACTCTATAAACTAGTTTAGAAACTAATTTATGCAGCATAATATATAGGCCCTTAGAAAAATAAGTGTGCTATGTGATTTCTCTCCAGACTCTCTGCCTTATGGTAGAATTGCAAAATCAGTTCATAATGTAAAAGAAGAAATCCATAATAGCATGCTCATTTAATTCAGGGGAGGTGGCATAAGAGAATGTGTAATAAAAAAAAAAAGGGTAGAGTAGCACAATATGACCATGTAATCTTGACAATTATCCAGCTTGTTGTTTTAAATTCCAAACATATTGGCTAAAAACTACTTGTTTAAAAGGTCAAACTTACATAATTATTCTGTTTTTAAAAAAATGAAGGGGGAGAGGAGGTTATGGATGAAAATGTACCTAGCTCTTCTTTGGCTACAAGGTGCTCCCCCTTGGAAGAACACACAGGAGCAAGTCACAACTGCTTCCCTTGTTCTCTCTGTACACAAAGACAGCTCCCACTCAGTGCCCTCATAAAAGCAAGTATAATGACACCTATCACCCCATGGCAATTGACTTCAGTCCTAAAAGCTGCCCTCCACCACTTGAGCTAATCAAGTAACTCTGCTACTGCAGATAATAGCAGGGTCTTAAAACTGGGTGGGCAAAGAGGTTCAGATGTTGCAGCACTTGCCACTAAAATTATAAGAGGGGCAGACACACCTACTCCTGCTCAATTTTGAATGGAGATTGGCGGGGCAATGCCTATTTTCCTTGTTTGAGGATTCCACTGGTGCTTTCGCATCTGGTGGGGAGGGGCTAGAATAAAAAGACTTAAGTTCCTAGGGGATTTTTAGAGCAATGCTTTAGGCAGTAAGCAAGTTTAGGCATCAAGCAGGGTTTTGTGTATTATAGTAGTGCCTAAATCTGGGATTTAGATGCCAATATCGATTTCATGTAAAACATCCACAAGAGGGGGACATGTAACACACACTAAAACAGTGGATTACACACATCACTCCAAAAGAGATGAGGAGGGACAGGGAAAAGGTGGGACATTTCTCCATATCTCACACCAGCCAGTGCAGCAGGCCAAGTCCCTGTGGAGATAGTACGGCTCCCCACCACACCCCGTCAGGCCAATGGGAAAACTGGAATTTTGTCTCTAACCTGTAAGTAGCCACGCACAAGTACCTTTTCTCCCCTCATGTCAGAGGTTAAGCAGGTATACTGTGAAATGGAAATCTGTGAGTTTACTACAACTGCCAGCAAATAATTAAAATGAAAGAGAGAGGTCTGGCAAGAGGGATTTATACTGCAGAATGACCACCGGGGGGCAGGAAAGGGCCAGAGGTGGGGACTAGTACTCTTATAACCCCATTGGGCCAGCAAGGGCCAGGGTAAAGAAAAGGACACCTATCTACTATATATTTCAGAGAGTTTGTCTGTTGTATGTCTGTCTGTCCCCCAGCTGGGGGACAATCATCTCTACCCTGGTTGTGGCTCTGAAACTGCAGTGGCCAAGGGCAGGTGCTTCTCACCTGGCCCCAAGCTACTGCAGTGAGAGAGAGGTGGGGTTGTCCTCTTTCCGCCGGGCAGCCTGCATACTGAACCCCTCATCTCCACCCCCACCCTATAACAATTATTTAAATGAAGAAAAACAAAACTTATTTGAGTTAGGGACCAGAGTAACACCAGGTAAAACTTCTAGTATTAGTACTGCAGGAAGAAGAGAAAGATTAGGAAAGGGGAAAGTGCTCTTGGTCTTTCTCAGCAGAGGACCTAAGAAGACTTTCAGACTATGGTATTGCAATAAGTATTCATGCTAGAACAAAGGAAACATTCTGGTTGGGGAAAGAGAAGTGGGGATGAGAAAGCAGGAAGCTAATGGTCAGATCTGACCTCCACTTTATTCTTGAAGGCCCTGACATTTGTGAAAGAGGAAGGTGAGCATATAGGTTTGAGCATGTAGATGATACCATGGATAAGCCCAGTCTCATCACAACATTCCCTGATCTAGGCACAGACTATAGGGTGGAATTTTTAAAAGCATTTAGTGTTGGTCTTTTTACACTTCACTTAGTGCACAGTCAACCTGTGGAACTCCTTGCCAGAGGATGCAGTGAAGGCTAGAACTTTAACAGGGTTCAAAAAAGAGCTAGATAGATTAATGGAGGTTAGGCCTATCAATGACTATTAGCCAGGATGGGAAGGAATGATATCCCTAGCCTCTGTTTTTCTGGAAGCAGGTGACAGGGGAGGATCACATGGGGATTACCTGTTGTGATCCCTTCCTCTGGGGCATCTGGCATTGACCACTGTTGGCAGACAGGATACTGGGCTAGATGGACCTTTGGTCTGACCCTGTATGGCCTCTCATCATAGGGAGCAGAGTTAGGCCAACACTGACTGATTTTGAAAATCTCAACTCTAAAGCTCCAGGCTACGTGAAAGCCTATGTAAGCATGTAATGTTATCAGTATTTATCTACACAATCACTGCTCCCTGAGTACTTAATTCACTTTGCATAGCCAGGTACTGCCACCCTTACTCACTTTAAATAATAGCCCACCCCATGAGTAGTCTCACTTAATGTATATGAAAAACTGCATTCTGGTCAGCTGGGCTGCATGTTCCTTATGTTCCCTATTAGTTTTCTTTACATTTTTCTTCACATCTTTTCTTTATTCTTCTTCCAAATAAGTCTCTCTCTCTCTCTCTCTCTCTCTCTGACAATTTTCTAATAGTTCTGTTAATTACATGTATGTTAACCATTTGTACACCCAATTATAAAATGGCAGTGTCTTCACTAAGGTGCATAAATGCCTCATTGAGGTACTTGAATAGGATCGAATCATTTACATGCTCATATACTCTTATCCTAGTCCTCTCCCATTCCTCTCAAGCCGGACCATTGTATTACTGTGAATGGGTTGGAAGAGCTCAGCAGAGCTCTTCAGCGTGATTATCGAAGGAAGAATCCCTGACCCCTCTGTGTGTCTGTGATTGGCTAAAATATTTGGAAAAGAGTTGGGTTATTGGCATCCCTTAGGAATGTAGCAGGATTTGTAGCAGGTTAGGGAAGCAAAATCCTGCCCCTAGCCCTCACTAGCTGCAGTGATCCCTGAGAAGGCTGACCCTCTCCACAGTAGCAGATACTGCCTGCCCTTGCCCTGCTGCTACCAGAAATTAGCTTTGGTAGCATGGGTCTTATTGATTTGGGGATGGGGCTTCCTTGGAACATTACATTTTTTTCTTAAAAACTGTTAAAATAAAGCTAAAATTGGACAACTTGTTGGGATTGACCCTCACCTTTTTTTGTAAACGTGAAGGCCAATGAAAAAGCAGGACTTGGAGGGAATGGGTAAGTGGTACAATGAACCCAGTACGTCTGGATAGTCATACAAACATTATTTAGAAAAGAATGTCTAAGGCAGGGGTGAATTAGCACACTCTTTTGGGTTGGGAGACACTGATCCGCAGAAAAATCAGTCAGGAGCCGCACACAAATGACAAGCAAAAAAACCCCAAAACCAAACCAAAACAAAACAAAAAACCCCAACGAAACACCCCCCAACAAAAAAAACCCACCCAAAACAAAAACAAACCCTCACTGACATGGTACCCGACTGAGAAGGAGAAAGACTCCCTAAATTCCCCTTTCAAACCAGAGCTGAGGAAGGCTCAGCCTAGTAGATTTTCTGTGCTCCAGCTCCGTGGTAGGATAGCAGGGGGGCTGGAGTGCCAGCATGGGATGCCCAATGCTGGGAGGGCCCTGAGCCTCAGGTGCTGGATCCAGGTAAGCTGGGGACCATATCCAGTCCCTGGGTCTGAGGTCCCCCACCCCTGATCTAAGGCATTTGTGGTTCCTCAGTGAATGCATGCATATTCCATATGCATAGCCATGCACTTTGTCACCCAAACTACTGGTGAAATTAGCACACTATGGAAAACAGCAACTTGTATATAAGAACAAATATCCATCTCCCTTATACACAGTGCCTGGACAAGACGATCTGCGCCAGATACTCGTATACTTTTTTCACAGCTATTAAATACTCTCCACTATTCCTGCAGGACCCCAAAGGTGAAATATCTAAAATCTATTTCAAGCAATATATGTTGATATGCCCTTTCCTGGATTTGAATGACATAATGGAGCCATTAGTGCTGCGTTTGAATTTATATCCAAATTTTCAAGACGTGTGCTCAGAGTTCATTGAATGGAACTCTACCGTGTCCTGCAGTACTGTGTGTCTAAAAGTTACTCAGCCGCAACATAATGAAGCTTAATAGGCCAGTGAAGCATGCATGTTTGCTTTATTAAAATTAGCTCTTTAAAGCAGGATAAAATAAATGTGCAGTTGCTCAAAGAAACTCACCTACCGCATCGGAGGATCTCTTCAGCTGAAAATTGAAAGAGATTGTCTTGGATATCTGTATTTTATACTAATTCTATTCAATGACTAAATTCCTCAATTTTATTTCACTCGGGATATTAGTCAGTTTCTTGATGTGATATTAGCTACATTTAACCCGAAAGGAGATGGAGTCAGTCAAATTTACATGACCAATTCTGTGAAGATCTCACTGAAAGAACAGAAAAACGAACAGCTAGATGTTAATTGGACTACATGGCTAGCAAGGGTCATGCTTTTAGATTTTATGATAGACATTTTGGGACCATGAATTAATGTTAAGGTCGTCAACAATAAAAGCCAGGAAATGGAAGGATGACACTTTTCTTAACTTACACTTATTGAAAAAGGGAAAAACAGGACAAAGTGCTTTTTATTACATTCCAGTCCAATATTCTGATTGGTTCCACTGATGTTGCTTGCCACCCAAATCTCAGTGATATCTAAACAACTCCAAACTTTACCATAATCAGGGACCTGTATACTCCACAAATTCATGGATGTAGAATTCGTCACATATTTTACCACATCTGCTCTTCTGAATCTCAGCTTCGACATATTCCTGTTATTATTATGGAAGAACATGAAAAAAAGTCATTGCATTTTGTCTTGAAGGCTGTGAAGGAGAAAACCATTCTTTATTCTTGTGGGGGTCTACTCAGAAAAAGGTTCTGTCTCACCCCATCTCTGAAAGTTCCATTGTTCTTGAGATCACGGAGGGGGAGAGAGTTTCTGATACAGTCTGGCAGTAACCTACAGAGATGTAAAGATTAACAACAAGATTTTAAACATCATGCAATGTGCAACCAGAGAAGTGATCAGAACACTAGAATGATGTGCTCTTCTTGATCCATAATTGTAAGCAAAAGCCTGCAGCATTCTGTACCAAATGGAGTTTCTTAAGGGTTGATAGCTTCAATCCTAGGATGGTTCATTTATCTAGTTAAGCCTGGAGATCACAAATGCATGGCTTGCTCTGACCAAAACTGTACTTGACAGGATAAAACACGGCCCTTCGGGTAGCTTAAGATGACAGGCAAGTTTGTCTGCTATTGCTTTTTCAGAAACAAAAATAGGGATTTCAGACATCATACATACCTTGAAAATAATGCCATTAGGCATCTGAAAGACTATTAGGGTACGTCTACACTTGAACTCTAGTTCAAAGTAGGGATGCAAATGTAGGCGACCGAAATTGCTAATGAAGCAGGGATTTAAATATCCCACGCTTCATTAGCATGATCTTGCTGGGCGTTATTCAGCTCAACAGCTGTTTCGAAAGTGAAAGTGCGAGCCGGAACGTGTTAGTTCAAACCAAACCCCTTGCTTCGAACTAACGTTACTCCTCAAAAAAAAAAATTCTTCATTTTAGAGTGTGAACGAGGAAAGTTTCCCACATTTATGTGAGAGTTTCCCACATTTAGAGTGTGTCTACACAGCTTAACTCAAAATAATCTACGCAAATTGACCTACATCAATTACATATCTTATTTCAAAATAGCTGAGGGTATGTCTACACTACCCCGCTAGTTCAAACTAGTGGGGTAATGTAGGCATACCGCACTTGCAAATGAAGCCCGGGATTTGAATTTCCCGGGCTTCATTTGCATAAGCGGGGCGCCGCCATTTTTAAAACCCCGCTGGTTCGAACCCCGTGCAGCGCGGCTACACGGGGCACGAACTAGGTAGTTCGAACTAGGCTTCCTAGTTCGAACTACTGTTACTCCTCGTAGAATGAGGAGTAACGGTAGTTCGAACTAGGAAGCCTAGTTCGAACTACCTAGTTCGTGCCCCGTGTAGCCGCGCTGCACGGGGTTCGAACCAGCGGGGTTTTAAAAATGGCGGCACCCCGCTTATGCAAATGAAGCCCGGGAAATTCAAATCCCGGGCTTCATTTGCAAGTGCGGTATGCCTACATTACCCTCCTAGTTCGAACTAGGAGGGTAGTGTAGACATACCCTGATTTTGAAATAGGAAGTGTCTACACAGCACTTATTTTGAAATAAGGTACTCTTCTTCTGTTTTCCGTCCATACAACGAGGGTTACAGGAGTTGGAGTAAGAAGTCCTCCAGCTTGATAGTATTTTGACATTGTTTCGAAATAACTGCCTGCTGTGTAGACTCAGACTAAGTTATTTCAGAATAATGCTAGTTATTTTGAAATAATGTTGCTGTATAGAAGTAACCTTAGTCAGCCATAATTACTTTCCTGCAATTTGTTTTCAGTGTCTATCCCTCAGACAGTTAGTAATTACTGTAAATGTGACTTCTATCAATCTAATTTGACCCTTGTTGATTGGAAATTTAGCAGCCTTTAAGACTGGGGAATCATGGGAAGGGAAACTACCTGAACTGATAACCCAGAACAATATCATGAAAAGCAGGCAAATAAAATACTCTATTCTACTCAAATAATCTGCTCACTTTCCTGTTACCTAAATTGATATTCAGTGTTCCAGTGCACACTCATTTCAGGTTTTAACAAAAAACAGGACTATGTAGCACTTAAAAGACTAACAAGATGGTTTAAAGCTCATCACCTAATAAACCATCTTGTTAGTCTTTAAAGTGCTACATAGTTCTGTTTTTTTGTTTCAGCTACACCAGACTAACACAGCTACATTTCTATCACTATTCAGGTTTTAAGTTTGCCCAGAATATATAACTTTGGGAATGCACTTCTTGGTCTGCATCTTACTCCTTAGTAATAAAACTGTAAGAGTTCTCCCTCTTTTTTGTTATAATGAAGGCATATCACAGAGTACTACAGGGAATGCCATCACAATGCATTGGTTTCTTACATGTCCTTCCTGATATGATGTAAAAAATTATCTTTATAGAGGACCTGTACACTGTTCTCAGTAGATTTTTTGTTTTTGTTTTGTTTTGTTTTGTCACTGAGGCTTCAATAATATTATCAGAGCAGGGCCGCTCATAATCATACGCAGTATATGCAGCAGCACTGGGCACCCAAAAATTTGGGGGCACCGCTGGGTCTTAATGTCCACCCATCTGCCTCTTCTGCCTATGCCTGTTCTGTGGCTCTGCTTAACTTAAAAGGCTCAAGTTAACTTAAAGGTGAAAAAGCCTGACAGATCTATTAGCAGACACTGAAACTGAGAAAGAGCCATTCAGGTGGTAATGAAACCATTTAACAGACATTTGCCAATGCCAGTCTATCCTGACAGTTTTTGAATTTACTTCAGGAGGTAGCTGAGTTAGTCTGTACAGGAGAAACTTAAAAAACAACAAATGGTCTGGTAATACTTTATAGATTAACAAAACATGTAGATGGTATCATGAGCTTTTGTGGGTACAGCCCACTTCTTCAGATGACCAGAGTTTTGAGTTTAGGATGTGCAGACCTAAAATAAATAGGGGAGAAGGATGAGGGGGGGAAGGGAAAAAAAGGAAGGGGGCGAGAAACAAGGAGCAGAGGGTATGAAAATATCAAGGGAAAAACAAGAAGGCAGAACTGGTAATCTATAAGCACCTAAAGATTGGATAGTTAAAAAGAAGCAGATAAGGATTAAAGGCTAGCAATTAGATAGGAAGGGTACTAAGGCAAAAATCTACACAGCTGTTGGCATCTTCATTGAATGTTAGGTTGATAATGCCCCAGCCATCCGTTACCTCAGCTGAGAAGGTAGCTGACTGGAAACAGCTGCCAGAGCATGGCACATTGTCTTTATGGAGGGATTTGTACCAGAAAGAGAAGACTGAGACTTCCTACCTTTTTCAAGCTGCTGACAGCAAACAGGGATCAAGCTGCAAGCATGCCATCTAACTACTTAAAGGCACTTTCAAAGAGGAGTTATTTTTGAGTCCAGAACATTCTTGGAGTATATAAATTTCTTCTGCTCTGCAAGGTGAATTTTAATGACATTGAGTTCCTGAAAAAGAGGCTCTACCCTCCTGACACAAAAATTAGGTGAGATATTATGATGCTTTTAGCCATTTAATTTAAATAGGGGAACTTTGCAACTTTGTATAACCTGGCATTTTGACTGGTGTTAAAAGAAAAGAGCTTGAAGTTTGAATTGGGCTTTAATTGAAAACTGCCATGGGAAAGAAAAGCCTGAACTTAATGTATAATAATTTTTTTTAGGCCAGAGCTAAGGCGGTTCCTTTATCGCAGTGTAATTCCACTACAGTTGCTAGAATAACACTGATATAAAACTCAGTAACACCATGATGAATCATTCAAGCTCATGAAATGGGAAAATATTGCTAGCAGATGCAGGAGGCATTCAACCAATCAAACTATTAGGAAACTGGGTGTTTGCAAGACACCAAGGTTGACTTGCTACCACTCAAAGGACTCTTGGAACTTTACAAAGAAGTTTGAAAGTTTGAATGAATGTCAATTTTCACTGACATCTACTTTCTGTAAACAGATGAGATCAGCCAGGTATGAGAAGTCACAGAAATATGTGTAACCTTTCTGCCAGCTGGATCCAGTAGCAACAAGACTCAGGTTCAATATCTAAGGGTTCCTTTTCAATAATACAACAAAAATAACCTGGGACAACTACACACTACCACCAGGTGTCTCTAAGAGGCAGAACTTCTCCTCTCTCAAGCACTGAGTTTGCATGTAGAAAAGAAACTAATAGCAGGTTTCTTCCCCCCGTTCATAAATTTGGGAAAATACAGAAAGCAGGATTCATAAACGTAAAACCATGAGCAAAAAATAGCATTGCCAACTATCCTGACTGGATGGACTTTGCAATGGCATCCCGGCCGTCTGGTCAGGAAATCTGGCAACCCTAGGAAAAGACCTACCCCGAAGTATGACAGATGGTATCCTTTCCCTCAGGCTCACAAGTCCAGCAACCAAAAGTACTACTCTCTCCACTACACCATTCACAGTTGTCCTCGGCCACTGAAGACCCAGAGTTAAAAGATGCATCTGCATGAGCTCACCTCCCACTCTGGTGCAGCGGGGCACCTTGCATGCTCTGCACTCCGGGCACTCGCTCTAGCATCAGCTGGCCATTCGTTGTTACCTTCTGCTGGCTGCCCTGCTCTAGTGCTCTCCCTATTGACTACTCACCACTCCATAAGCTCGGGGATGTTTTGAGAGCCAGCCATTTAACACAGATGTCACTGATTTCAGCAGTCAGGGAGCCTCACTACTAGTTCAGACTGGGCAGTCTCTTACATCAGACACACTCTCCCAAAGCAGGTCTAGTTATCAGCTGAACTGGGGCACAACAAGACTCTCAATTGTTATTATGCAGCAGAGAGAGAAAGGGTGAAATGGTATCCAGGACCCTCAGGCAGGATCCACAGCACCACACGCAACCTGTCTCCACCTTCTCTCAACGTCACTAGTCATTAGCACCAATGTCTCCTGCCTGGCAACTGCAGTTTAGCTGAGGGTAAGTCCCTCAATCAAGGTATTCCAAGCCCAGTTCTGCTGCCCTTGACTCACAGAACAAGGATACAATAACTCTTTAGTACGCTTGCCCCAATAACAACATGACTTGGGATCCAACACCAGCCAAGAGTGGGAAAAATTCTTCCATCATGCTGAGCACTTAGGCAGGGTGGATGTGCCCCTGCAAAAAAGGTTGGCTCTCAAAGTCCTCTTCCCCAATTCATCACCAGGTGTCAGGGAAGAGCATGTTCAGACCCTGCTTACAAATGTAAAAAGTAATCCCCAGGGCATGTGGTATTATCTCTATAAGAATTAGACAAATGTTATGGTGGTATGTGTTTTGGTAAAGAATGGGAAAGAAACTGTTAAGGGCTGATTTTTTTAAAAAAATAAAAGTTACTCAATTTTTTCTGACCCTCTTCTTTGCGAAAAGAATATATTGATTTTTATTCTGCATTTTTATCTTCTTTCGTGAGATCTAAACAAACCTGTGGAAAGGAAAATAAAGATTATGAACATAACACTTAAATCTGAATTTTGGGAAATTCCTGACTATTTCCACAAGTCCAGAACTATTTATTTAAGTCTTGTATTTTTTCCCCACGGTAAATGGTAACCAGAAAGGCTTCCTATGGACCAAATCAGTGTAATTGTTTTTACTCTGGGGCTGTGTCTACACTGCACCCCTTTTCCAGAAAAGGGATGCAGATGAGACAAGTCGGAATTGCAAATGAAGCGGGGGATTTAAATATCCCCCGCTTCATTTGTATAAACATGGCTGCCACTTTTTTCCGGCTCAGGGCTTTGCCGGAGAAAAGCGCCAGTCTAGATGGGATCTTTCGGAAAATAAAGCCTTTTCCTAAAGGTCCCTTATTCCTGATTTTAAGAGGATATTTAAATCCCCCGCTTCATTTGCAATTCCGACTTGTCTCATCTGCATCCCTTTTCCGGAAAAGGGGTACAGTGTAGACACAGCCTGGGTGTTTTGTGTATTACAGTAGCTCTTACAGGCCCCAACTATGTGTGCTGAGTGGTATATGAATCCTCTCTAAATAGACACAAATGGAGTGAGAGGACTCCTCATTTTACACAGAGGGTATGTCTACACTACAAGCAGTTATTTTAACAAAATATGTCAAGCTGGAGATACTCAGAATCCTCTAACCCTCATTTTATAAGGAGTAAGGGAAGTCGAAGGACGAGTGCTTTTTCTTAAACTTCCTGCTGGGTAGACAGCGCCGAAAGCTATTTTCGACTTAAGCTACGCAATTGACATAGCTCAAGTTGCATAGCCTATTTCAGCTTTAGCCCGGCTGTGTAGATGTGCCCAGAGGGATTAAGTGACTTACCTAATCATGTCTGTGGCAGAACTAGAGACCAAACACAGGCTGCTTGAGTCCAGAATTTTCCAGACTTTTGAAAGTTGAGGCCTTCAGGAAAGACACACAGACACCTGAGGTCATACACTTATTCTTTTCTTATTTTCCTTAATTTAAAATAAGGCATCCAGACCAACTTCTATCTGTGGGAGTTGCTATGGGGAAAACATTGAATCAGGTCAACCTGCCTCATCCTAATCAAACATGCTTCCTAGGTGGGGGTGAGCGTGTATGGGCAGCAGTGGCCTTTTCTGAGTACCCAAGCAAAGCACAGCTTATAAGCACTTTTACTGTCTTCTGCTTGGTGGACTATGCATCTTGGTTCCCCTTTTAGCTTGGGTTAACTTCTGCTGAATCTGCATGTATACCATACTTGTTGTATGTGTTATTTTTTTACCTGAACAAAGTTATTGCTACTAACGTCCACTGCAGTAGATTTGTATATCACCATGCTACCCCCAGTGATATTATTTGAATACCTCTGTTGAGACATGTGAGCAAGTTATGAGACATTGTTGCTAAGGAACCAAGCTTCTTTGTGTTCGGTGTTTCAGTACCACATTAGATGTACTTGTAAGGGTGCTCTGGGCAAGTCTGTGGAAGTGTGTGTAATGTGGACATGCACCCCTTTGCAAGTCCAAAGAAACTGGCTTGTCTTTGAATGAATGAGTTCTATTTTGTGGCTATTTTCATTTTCCCCATACTTATTTGTGAAAGCAGATATGCTGCAATCATGTGGCGTATCATCATGTCTCTCTTCAACCATGCAATTCTACACCAGTCTGTGAGCTGTGCTTTGATTTTCTAGCTATTTTCAAAAATGAGTACAGATGGACTGGTACTCAAGCCCTGCATCTGAATCCCCAGCAAACTGTAAACAACTATTAGACGCAGGCTAAGAGCTACTGCAAACGTCACTACCCCCTAATACTTCTATATATGGTGAAAAGTAAAGACTGGATTAAAGTAAATCCCTGATTTTTCCTCTGGAACCGATCACTCCAATTCTATCTGATCTCTAATGGTGGCATGCTATCAGGCTTGCTGTCGGCTCCCCTGTATACTGTGGCAATGGTGGCAGATGGAGCCCTGGGCCCTTGAAACGGCCACTGGAGCCCTTCCTGGAGCTCTCCTAATTGCTATTAGGACTGCCTGGAGAGGGGGTAGTAATGTGCTCTGCATTCCAGGTGGTGCTGAGGCCTTGAGACGGCAGAGAAGACATGAGGGCTGGCTGCACCCAGCCCCACTGCTTCTACCAGAGGCCTCACACAGGGGCGGCCCGAGGTGGGCTGCCGGCAACTGGTGCCCAGGCAGAATGTGTGATAAGCGCCCCAGGCAGAATGCGCGATCGGTGCCCCTGCCTCCACAGCCCTCGATGGCGTGACATCATCATTGGGCGCCCCGTTTAACGCGGCACCCTAGGCGACAGCCGAGTCGGCCTATACACATGGGCCGCCCCTGACCTCACCCCTTCGCAGTTACTGAACTGCCTCTACCCCACACACACCTTACCAGGGGAAGCTCCATCTACATGTTTTGTTAGTCTATAAAATACTACCAGACCATTTGTTGTTTTTTTTCTATATGCTATTGTTAACATATACATGTAATGGAACTACTCATGTTTAGAGTAACTTATGAGCATACTCGTTGGCCCAGGCCTTATTTTGTAGTATAAATAACCTTAAATATGAAACAATGTATATGCAAACAAGAAGTTAAGTTAGATGTTAATGATATAATTATCAAGGAGTACAGTATCTCTCATGGATTTCTCTCTCTCATTTTTAAAGTCCCCACTTACTCTTTTAAGGACTAATTTTTCAAAGTCCCAGTGTTGCTCACTTGGCTATGGAGGTTTTGTGGGCCAGGATCTGTGTTGTGAAGCTGCAGGCTCGTCAAATTGTCCAAAGTTTCACTACACTGACAGGAATATAGAACATAAATCATAGCATCCTAGGTATGTCTAAACGGTATCCCTCTGTCAGCAGAGGGATGCAGATTAGGCAGGTCAACATTGCAAATGAGGCAGGGAATTAAATATCCCGCACCTAATTTGCATAAAATGGCCACTGCGTTTTGCCGACTCAGCACTTTGTTGGCAAAAAGCAGCAGTCTAGAGGGGAATCTGTCGAGAAAGAAAGGCTTTTTCGACAGATCCCTTATGCCTCCTGCAAGGAGATTTACAGGATCTATCAAAAAAGGCTTTCTTTCTCGACAGACTGCTGTTTTTTGCTGACAAAGTGCTGAGTTGGCAAAATGAGGCGGCCATTTTAATGCAAATTAGGCACGGGATATTTAAATCCCTGTCTCATTTGCAATGTCGACCTTCCTAATCTGCATCCCTCTGCTGACAGAGGGATGCAGTCTAGACATACCCAAAAGGTTAGAAGAGACCTCAGGAGGTCATTGGCCCTGCTTTTTGCAGGGGGTTGGACTCATTCTCAACTAAACCATCCCAGCCAGGACTTTGTCAGGCCGGGATTTATCCTCTAGGGATGGAGATTCAACCACCTCCCTAGGTAAAATAAATGAAGAGCAACAAGAGAGAACTTAGAGGTGGATACGGCTGCTCTGCCTTTTATGTCCTGCAGGAAACCCTGGGGATACACAGGGTGCAGATGCAGCCCCAATAGCCACTATTGATCAAAAGATTTCAGACTCATGTGGATGAGGAGCATGTGCTTCATAGTGGGTGTGACAGGTCGTGATCCCTGGGATGTCACCTGAGGTGCTTAGACACCACTGACCCTTTCTTTGCCAGCTTGGACTGCCTTTCTCGAGGCTTGCTGAGCGAGAGTCTCCAGCCTCCTTTAGCAAAAGCCACAGGCAAGGCCGTACTCAGGTACAGACCTGCACACTGAGATCAGCTCTGAGAGGACTTGTTTATTCCAGCATCCAGATGTTCATCATCCTCTCTGGAGTACAAACCCACAATTATATAAAGTTTGCCTCCTTCCATGGTATGAGGGAAGGTATACACAGCCTTTCACCCCCCCCCCGTTAGAAGTTATATAAACTGGGTTACAGTATAAACCTGAAGAAAATGTGTTAACTAGAAAAAGGTGTATTTTAAATGGTCTAAGAGGTAGCAAACAGAATAAAGCAAATTACTAAGAAAAATACAAAGCATGCAATCTAAACTAGATTCACTAACAACTGATTGCAAATAATAATTTCTTACTCTAGTTATTAAGTCAGGTAAAGTCCTTCACAGGCCAGGTATTTCTTAACCTGGGTCCAGAAGTTCTTCCTCCCTCTCACCTCCACACTTCAGTTGCAGTCCTTTTGTATCCTGGGATTTTAAAGTATCTTTAGGAAGGGGGTGGAAGGCAAAGGAAAAGCAAACTGAAGACAATCATTGTTTTCTTCTCCCAGGTTCTATAAGGCAGAAAGCCTGTGTTTGATTCCCTACCTCTCCATGGAAAAGAACAACATTCAAGATGGGTTCCAGTATCAGTTGACATTGTCACATGTTCCTGTAGTCATTCTTCACAGGCTGACCCACAGGCTCTTAGGAAGACTAAGCTCTTTTCTGGTTCTTTGTGTCTTGCTTGATGGGCCATCAGCACTGTCAGGGTTTTCCATTGTGTCTGATGGACCAATTGTGGGCTCCACTCAGCATATACATATTGGTAATCGGATTCTAAAGCCCATATTTTTAACTCCAGATATAAAAATGATACATGCACACTAATCATATCCCGTAAATTATAACTTTTCCAATGATATCTTATATGAACCAAATTGCATAAAGCATCAGTAACAACATTCAGATCACAAGTATATTGAATAGTATATCACATGGGGTAGGGAGGGTCAACATCAAGACTTAACGTCATCCTTATATAGTTAGGACAATATTGCTTGTCGAGATACTTCTAGTAATCTACCCCGTAGATCTATATCTGCTTTACATTATCTACAAGATCATAATATGGAATTTTTATTTAATTCCCTATCTAGTGTAAAATGTTAAGCACTTGAGCCATTTTGTAATCTCTCTGCCTCAATTTTCAATACTCAAGTAATATATCAGCCATGTAATGCTAAATCCAGGGCTTTTAATTCTTCCTTATCTATTTTTTCAAAACTCCTTCATGTCACACATTTCCAAGCACCGCCAACTTTAGACTTGTGTTTATTCACAATTAATCTAAGACCAAGAATACAGACGTGTGATAATCATATATCTTAAGACATCAAAGTCCTCTGAGAACATTGTATTGCCAGTAACGATTTTTTTCCAAACACAGATAATTTTTGTAGTGTAACATAAAATCTGTGAAGTATTTTTACAGTTTGCTTATTTAGATATTACTTAATGAGTGGTTTGCGCTAGAATTCCACATTCTTCTCTCTATTAATTGTGTTTAGTGCGCTATTCAGATCTGTGCTGCTTTATAAAATGTTAATATGTACAAATCCATTATTCCAGTATTCCAAAATTAATAGGATGACATTTACCACAGGCCAGAGTGTTACCATCCTTCAGATTCAGTGTTACTTTAATTAGATAGCAGTACCATCAAAATCAGCACTAAGCAACGTCAGCAGTAAGTACCCAAATCCACCCCCCGAAGTGAGACTCGATTAATCAAGCAGTTGATCGTCAAGCCCATATGCAACAAAGCACTTATGCACGTGCTTAATTTTAAGCACATATATAGTCTTTTTCAAGATAAAGGAACATTGAGTCCTTTGCAACAACAGATGCACTTTTGGAATGCCAACAGCCTAAAACAATCCACAGAAAGGAGGACAAAAATCAAGGTGTTGCTTTTTTAAAACCGATTAAAAATAAAGCTCCAGAAAACTGAATACATTAGCCAAGACGTTGTAGAAAGATTCCAAAATAGGTAATTAAAGTCTCATAAGTACTCTCTGGCTACATCTAGACTACACGCCTCTTTCAAAAAAGAGCGTCTAGACTACATTCAGTATTTCCTAAAAAAGCAAGCCGCTTTTTCGAAAGAGAGCACCTAAGTAGTCCAGGAGTACCAAGAGCACTTTTGAAAAAAGGTGTTCTTCCTCATAAAATGAGGTTTTCTGCGGTCCAAAAAACTGCCGCATTCTTTCGATTTACTTTCGAAAGAACGCGGCAACAGTCTAGATGCAGGGGAAGTTTTTTTTCGAAAAAACCCTGTAGTCTAGACACACCCTCTGATTCTACATATAATAACTGGTTTCTTCAAATAATAAATAAGTAGCCACTGTTTATTGGGGGGTTCTGAAGGAGCTCTAGCTCTGAGTTGGCTCTGAAAAGCAGGGAGATGTGGTCAATCCAAGATGTGACATGTGGGGCTGGGAAGAGACTGGAAAGGTAACACCTGAGAGAACTCTAATGAAGTAGAGATGAATCCTTAAATGTCGTGTATGATTTTTTATTTTGTATAAATCAAGTTCTAATCTCAAACATACCATGTCTGCAATTCCACCCCCCTCACCAGTCTGGCCTCTAAACACTACTTTGGCTAGGTACAGGGTCCACAAAGGAATTACAGGAAGCCAGGAGGGACCACCCCTCCCTGGAACTGAAGCTAAGTAGGGCTGTCAAAACAGGCCTCATAATGTGGGGCTTGTATGCAGAGCCATCCCATCCACTGGACAGGTTGGGGCAGCTGTCCTAGGCCCTGTGCTTTGGGGGGAGGGTCCCACCTGGCTCAGGGGATTACTGGGGGCCTCATGCTGGCAGCAGGGTTGGGCCTGCCACCCCCACACTCCCTACTGGTGAGCAGGAACTGTGGGAGAAAAAGCACCCGGATGCCATTATGCAAATGAAGCACGGGAAATTCAAATCAATTGCAATTACGCTCGGCTGCATTTGTGTTCCTCTCTGGAAAGAGGAATGCAGTGTAGACATTCCCTGAGAGTGAGGGGGTTTCTAGACTAATGGACATTCCATTGGCTTTCTTGTGAAGTTCGCTCTATTATTACACCCGGTATGGTAAAACAGCCTTTGGCTTCAGTGAAACCAAGAATATATATTTTCACAGAGCACTTTTGACAATCCTATCCAATTGGTTCAAAGGGGCACCATGTGGATGTAGAAGTCTGTCTGCATGGAGTTCTTTGCAGGATCAGGGCGGTATTTTTCAAGGCCAAACTTCCTGTGATTTTAATTGTGCAACCTTATAACATTAACTGTTTCTTAATTTAATTTGACAAATGTTATTTCTTCATGTTGTATAACAGCAATAATGCACACTTTAAAATACCACAGGTACAGAGTTTGACTAGTCTCTCCCATAGACATGATGATGTAAAAAAGGATATACTAACTACAAACAGTAATAAAGTCATAATAAATACGTTAGGCACTTTGAGAACATACTTAAGAATTTATTGACCCATCTTGCAAATAGATAATATAACATCATAGTAGTAACTTTATGCATGAATTCTCCCATTGAACTTAGTGTGACTACTCACCTGTATAAATTTAAGCAGCTGTGTTGACAAGATCTGCTCCTTAGTATTTGAAATTTGTAAAAATATAATTTCCTAGATGGACAAACATCAAAGGCAAAGCAGTAAGAAGTGTGCAAGCTGAAATCATTTGTTTTACAGTAATAGACTATATCTACCTGCTGTTTGTGTTAAATATGAATCATTACACAGCAGCACTCTTGGTTAAAGAACCAGATGAGAACTCATTCTTTCTGATCTGCAGAGAAGGCATAAATGACAAAAACATATTTTAGGTTTGTTAATTAAAGTAGTGACAGAATTCCAATAGGACTACTCTGATGTTTATTATAATATCTTTTTTGCATTCTAGTAATGAATGGTAAATAACATCTCTTTACCCAGTTTGTTAAAATATCTTTTTTTCCTTTTATTACTGAAATATGATAATTTTTTGTTTTCTGGGGTTTCATATTTATGTATAAAGAATGAAAAAATCCTCTACTGTCTGCTTGTTTATGAAATATAAATATAAATTTAAAAGCTTGTTACTATATATGATAAATTGTCCTTTTTGCATACTCATTCAGACTCCACTGCATGTAAGTACAGTTCCATTTACATAAAACATTAAGGATTCATAGATACTGTAAATTAATTTACGTGCACGGAAATTTGACTAGAGTAACAGTATGCATATCGGGTAGCTGTCAATGTACATTTCAGTTGTAAAACATGCCTTTATTAAGCGACTGCTTAACTGATTATCCATACTGCTTTTCCTAAGGATCTTTTAATTTTGATTGCTTAACTAAAATAAAAGGAATTGAGATGAAGCTTTTTTTTTAAATAAATATCCTTGCAACGGGTACACAAAAATGGCAATATTGGATCAGACCAAAGGTCTATTAGACCAGTATCCTATTTTCTGACAGTGACCAATGCCAGGTGCCCCAGAGGGAATGAACAGAACAGGTAATCAAAAGCGGTGATTATAGACCTTATAGACTAACTGAAGTGTTGGAGCATAAGCTTTTGTGGGCAAAGACCCACTTCGTCTCATGCATCTGACGAAGTGGGTCTTTGCCCACGAAAGCTTATGCTCCAACACTTCCGTTAGTCTATAAGGTTCCACAGGACTCCTCACCGCTTTTGCAGATTCAGACTAACATGGCTACCCCTCTGATACAGGTAATCAAGTGATTCATCCCATATCATCCATTCACAGTCCCAACTAACAGAAGCTAGACACATTATCCCTGCCCATCCTAGCAAATAGCCATCAATGGATCCAGTTTACATGAATTTATATAGTTCTTTTCTGAACCCTGTTAAAGTTTTTGCCTTCACAACATCCTCTGGCAGGGAGTTCCACAGGTTGAATATGTATTGTGTGAAGAAAAACTTCCTTTTGTTTCTTTTAAACCAGCTCCTATAATTTTATTTGGTAACCTATAGTTCTTGTGTAATGGGAGCAAGTAAATCTCTTCCTAATTGACTTTCTCCACAGCAGACATGATTTTATAGACCTCTGTCTTATTCCCTCTTAGCCATTTCTTTTCCAAGTAGAAAATTCCCAGTTTTACTAATCTTTCCTCATATGCTAGCTGTTCCATACCCTTAATCATTTGTTGCCCTTTTCTGAATCTTTTCCGATGCCAAGATTTCTTTTGGGGGGATGAGGAGACCACACCTTCATGCAGTATTCAAGATGCGGGCATACCATGGATTTATTAAGTAGCAGTAAGGTTTTCTGTCTCATTTTGTATCTCCTTCTCAATGATTCCCAATATTCCAGTTACATTTTTGACTGCTGCTGCATATTGAGTGGATGTTTTCAGAAAACTATCCACAATGACTCCAAGATCTTTCTTGAGTGGTAACAGCTAATTTAGACGATTGTTTGGTATGTATATTTGAGATCATGCTTTCCTATATGCACTACTTTGCATTTATCAACGTTGAATGTCATCTGTTGTCTTATTACAGCTTTTTGCAGTCTGCTGTGGACTTAACTATCTGGACTACTCATTGTCTCTCTCCATTCTGAAAACTGACCATTTATCCTACCATTTGTTTCCTATCTTTTAGCCAGTTACCAATCCATGATAGGAACTTTCCTCTTATCCCATAATAGCTTACTTTGCTTAAGAGCCTTTGGTGAGGGACCTTGTCAAAGGCTTTCTGGAAATCCAAGTACACTATATCCGCTGTATCCCCCTTGTCTACATGCATATGAACCTCCCTCAAGGAATTCTAGTAGATTGGTGAGGTATGATTTCCCTTTACAAAAACCATGTTGAGTCTTTCCCAACAAACAATGTTCATTTGTGTGTCTGACAAGTCAGTTCTTTACTATAGTTTCAACGACTTTGCCAGATACCAAAGTTAGACTTACCAACTTATAATTGGCAGGATCACCTTTGGAGCCTTTTTTTTTTAAATTGACATCACAATAGCTATCCTCCAGTCATTTGGTACACAAGCTGTTTTAAAGGGCAGGTTACAGACCACAGTTAACAATTCTACAATTTCACTTTTGAGTTCCTTCAGAAATCTTGAGTGAATGCATTCTGGTCCTGGTAACTTATTACTGTTTAGTTTATCAATTTGTTCCAGAAGCTCATCTAATGACACTTCAAATCGGAGTGTCCCAAATTGTCATCTAAAAAGAATGGCTCAGTCTTGAGAATTTCCCTCATGTTATCAGCCATGAAGACTGATGCAAAAAATGTATTTGGTACCTCTGCAACATTCAAATTCTTTTCTGATCTTACTAATTATAGACTTCATTTGACAGAGTTTATGTTCCTTTCTATTTTCCTCTCTAAGATTTAACTTCAACTTTTTAAACAACTTTTTAAATCTGTCACTTCTTCTTTTACTTGGTTGTTTAGCCACAGTGACACTTTTTGGTTCTCTTATTGTTTGTTTGTTTTTAAAATTTGGGGTATACCTTTACATTGAGCTTTTATTATAGGGATTTAAAACAGTTTCCATGCAGCTTGTAGGAATTTCACTTTTGGCACAGTACCTTTTAATTTGTTTTAATTAACTTCCTTATTTTTGTGTAGTCCCTCTTTCTGAAGTTAAATGCTGTGGTGTTGGGCTTCTGTGATGTTTTCCCCACCACAGGGATGTTAAATCTAATTTTACTATGATCACTATTACCAAGTGGTCCAGCTATATTCACTTCTTGGACCAGATCTGGTGCTCCACTTAAGACTCTCCTCTTGTGGGTCCTAAGAAGCATTACTGGCAGTGTCCAAGAAAGTCATTTAAGGAGTTGAGAAACTTCATCTCTGCATCTGGTCTTCTAGCCCTTCCCCTACCACTTTCTGTCAAAACTCCCTCACAGAGTTCCTGTTAGCTGCTCCTGTTTGCTAGCTTGGATTATGGTTTAGTTACATAAATTAAGAAAGTGATTACTATAACCTTTTAGGTTTTGACTCCAATTACACAGCCACAATAGAAAATAAAGTTTATACTTAGTGATCATCTTAGGAAGGTGCCTTTACATTTTTTATAGAGAATCCCTCAGATGATAGCCTCGCTAGTACCAATTATTTATCAGCTATGGTGTTGCTAACACGGGGGTGGGGAGGAGTGTAGGGGGACTTCAAAGCCAGATCATAAAACAATTTGGTCAATTACTTACATGCCAGTTTAACAAGGTTTCCTTTGCAATAGATCTATAGTTGTCAATCCCTTTAACCTATTTCCCAATGAATAACATTAGCCACAGGATCTAACACTCCTAACTAATGAATGGCTACAGTTATGAACATTGTAGAGACAAAATGCAGTAGAAAAAGCCTGACATTAGGTCTCATTTTCTGTATGTAGAACTTAAAAGCAGCATGGAACTATCAGCTGTTGTACAGTTCTACAAGTTGAACCTCTGTAGTCTGGCAACATCCTTGGTTGGTTATGATATTAGTTAGCCAGATGTCCACTTATGGGTGTGGCCAAGTTCACCATAGTCCCATAAAGTTTGTTTACAGCCATCAGTGTTCTGTGCTGTTATTTAACTCTAATTTGCCCCTAAATGTCTTCTAAGAGCCCCGTAAGCAGTGGAAGTGTTGGTAATGCTGCTAGACAATGTTGACTTCCCAGAAAATTCTCTAGTTGGACACTGGTCAGGTCCTGAGGATGCCAGTCTAGAGAGGTTCAACCTGTACAATTTTAGTTAACCCAAGTAATTTGTTTGGTTTTTGAGCAAGTGTACAACACCTTGTTTCAAAACAGAAACAGGCACTGTTTAGAGCAATGTACAGGCAGGTACACTTCCCTACTAATGAAGTACTCGGTTTCAGGAAGTGGTCACTTGACTTATTTGGCAGGTCAGTCAAGAGCAAAACTGAGTGTTACTTATCAGCTCAGCCATCAGCTTGCAGTTCAGCTATTGTGTACAGCAGAAATTGCACAGTAAACACAGGTAGAGTGAAGAACAGAGTCTTTTTCGAGCAGAAAATGAGAAATATCTAAGTCTTAACATTCCTATTTGAGAGAGGTACTTGCTTTTACCAGCAGACTCCTAGTTCTGTTCTCACGCTTTGAGGAGTCTTCGGCTTTCAAGAATTAACGTGCGAAAGGAAATAGGCCATTTTATGTTGTTTCTGCTGGGGGATCCAATCTGGTTCCTCTTCTTGGAGATGCAGGAACAGATCAGACAGCAACCTTTACTTCTTCCAAAGATTCAACATGTCCAACCAGAATGGTAGCTGTCCTCTTTCACCATCCAATCAGAGAATGAAACTGCAGCTCTGAGTTCACTGATTCCAAGGCTAAAGGATATCACTGTGCTCATCTTGTCTAACTGCCTGTAGAACAAAGGCTTTATTACTTACCCAGAATTATTGCAAGGGGATCTTCTAGGAAAAAATCATATCTTGATTAAAAGCCTCGAGTTCTTGCAAGTGGAACTAGAATTTTTCACTCCCTTTGTGTAACACATCCTGCCACATCAGCTTGTGTAAGACAAGTTGTGCGATAACTGGTGGCATAAACATCTCGGGAGCATGCTTTAAATGCTGGCTGCTTTGCATGGGTCAGAAACTTATGTCAGCAAGTTGCTTTCCACAGATCTCCTGGTCAGGCATCCCTTGGCCAATTTTGCATTTATGCTGGCTCAAGCTGGAGTTTATCAATATGCTGCTACGCACGGAAACATCCATTTTAATGTTCATAGAATTTGTACAGTGTTCCTCCATTTTCTTTGATGCTCTTGAAATTCATTTCAGTAGTCCATTTTACAGTGCAAAGTCACTTCAAAACCCATGTTCTTCAACAACACGGGACAGCTATATAACTTCTATTTTTGTTCTTCCTGCTGTAACACTGGTAAGACCTTAGTAAATCTCGCTAAGCTGAGTCTGTGCATTATTAATCAAATAGTTACAGTTCCAATTATTGCACTCTCTAGTCAAGTGTTCTTATAAAACCACTATTTGATTTCAGTTCCTTTTATTTACTACCTCTTTCACCTCAGGTGTATTTCATTAACTTACACCTTAAGCATGCTTGATTGCAAAACTTAGCCTGACTTCTTCACTTAGACTAAAATAAATCAATATGAATGCAATTTCTTTCTTTCCTAAGAAGATTGCCTATGGTACAAACCCTGTCACTAAAGTTTATAAAATTTTGTCCAGTGCTGCATCATTTATAGTTGACTTCCCTTTCACACATTTGAATTAAAATATTAGATTCCATCAAGTGCCCCATTTTACAACTCACTGTGGCACATTATATAATATCAAAGTTTGATATTAATTTAATATGATTTTGTATTAATTCACAGACTAGAAAAAAAGGGGAAGATACTTTAGGTGCAGCAGTAATACTTTCTAACAAAGAGCTGCATTAGCTATGAGTTTCCTTGGACTCAGATATCTAGCGATTAGACCTTGGGCTTTTATTCTCTCAGCCTCTATTTTATTAAGGACTTGATGGTTTGGCAATTGTTATGTAGTCATAACTCATAATGTTGGGGCCATAGTTATTACATCAGGTTCACTGCCTTTAACCACTCAAAAGATACCCCACTTTTGGCAGTAGCCATACAGGTGTATGTTTACATTTGATCAGTGATACTAGAATATGATCATTCATTTTCAATTTAATTGTCCTGGAGCATGCAGAAAGACAAGACACTGATTGTGGTTTTAATGAAAGTGCAGCTTTATTAATAAATTGAGGAAGGTATCTGACAGTAATTTGTTCAGTGCCGGTCATTCTTCTATTGTTCACACCAGCTTTGGGAAAGCTGCCCTTAACTTTGTTCCAGTCAACACCATTAACATGGTCCTAGCACTGTTTCTGGAAACTCACAACCCTCTGAGAATACAAGGCTTTACAGTGACTCAGAAAATAGAATGGCTCTTTACTATATCAAGCATCAGACCCCTCCATTCTGTTCCCTCCGTCTTCTTTATTTATTACTTCTACACTAAGATGCAGATAGCAGTCTTGCCTTATGTGTTTTGGTAGTTGTACTTCTCCACCTTTTTGGTGGTTGCACTTCTCCACCTTCTCAGTACTATCTAAATTGTCAGGCTAACTCACTTGTCAGGGCTCCAAGGAACTCTCCAGCTACTCAGGTTCATTCTGTTATTCAGAGCTTCTGTTTTATTTTTTTCAAAATAAAGCTATATAACAGGAGAGTAACATACCAGTCAGATCCTTCCCCTCTGACCCAGGCTCCTGCAGACAGCCTTATTTACTCCCTACAGGATTACTTTCTGCCTGAGAAATTGCTGACCATCTGTCCAGCAGTCAAGGCAAACCTCTCCGCACCCTTCTTCCTAGGTTGCTTCTTGTGGTATTTTACTCTGCAGGATACCTGCCTGAAAATCGTAAGTGGAGTTTTCCCTTATTCTAGGAACTTCTGCGGGAGCTTTCCTGATCCCTGAAGCTTTCCAGCTCAACTGGGCTTCTTACTAGCTAAAGACCAAGCAATTTTAAATCTGATCTCTGGCCTCACAGAATCAACCAAGACAGCTGATTAGGTAACAGGTGTGGTTGGGCTTAGCTCCAATTAAGGGGCCATCCACTGTGAGACATGCTAATCTATGAGTTCTTAGTTCCTCTCTACAGTTCCACCATAAAAATGGAATCCACAGACCCTGCCACTTGCTAAGAATCACTCACATACCCTCAAGATTTGTGCTTATAAAACTTGTATTCAGACAGGTTGCATGAAGAAAACAGACTTGCACTCCTGATAAGAAGTCCATATGACCAGTCAGTCATGTCGGTCTTTAGAGTTCTATTATAAAAAATTAAAAGCCACATTCTGTTAACATAATCTTTCAATTGGTGCATGGACTTAGGAGTGTTGTATTGTGTTGGACATTTGCAACTCAGTTTGGTAAGATAAAGGTTTTCAATATTTTTTTAGTTTTGTTAGTGCATTATAAAGGTATTATGACTGTCTGTGGCAAAATACCATATGCCAGCTATTTGCTTAAAGTAAATGCATGAGCTTTCAGACTTTGATTGTTATGTAACTTGTCACTGAGAACAAATTATTTAAACACAATGTACTTCTAGGGCATGTAGCTCAAAAAAATCAGTCTATCTAGTAGGTGCTAAGAGCTGGCTCCTAATCAGAAAGTTTTACATTATGCCACCTGTTAGCTACCTACTTGGATATTTATATGCCCCCCTCATCTTTATCTGAGCACCTTTCAGATATTAAACATTTATTACCTCACAAACAGTTCTGTAAGGTAAAGAAATATTAACATCCTCATGCTACAGATGGAGAATTGAGGGAGAGAGGAATTAAAGTGATTTGCACAAGAAGTCTATTGCAGAACCAAGAAATGAACCTCCACACTGCAAGTTCCAGTCCAAGATTTTACCTTCTTCATCAATTGATTAGCTCTTTAATCAGCTCTTTAAAAGAGGCATAGATAGTGCAATGCTGACCTTTGTGGTACCTAGAAAAAACGGTCACAGGAACAACACTTCAATCTACATAGCCTGAGTTAGGCTCCCTGGAAGGCAATCCACAAAGCCAAGTTTGCTAGATAGGGAACAGTCTGCCATAAAGTGCAATATTACAGTTTTAAATTCCTAAATCTTTCAGCTCTTCTTTACTAGAGCTGTAAGAGGAAGAGAGAGATCTCTCTCTAGAGAGCACTTTCATTCAGCTCAGCAACAGCACGTGGTTAACATCATCATGCTCTCCTTGCAGTGCTTCCTTCCTGGCTTTTATCATGTTAGTCAGCTGAGGGCCAGTAAGTCCCTTACCTCCCCAGCCTCTTCGTCTGATACAGTGCCCGCCTGTCACATTTCAGCAGCACTCTGCCACAATAATCTACCCTTGCAATTCCCGCAAATCAGACCATTCCTTCTATGTAAACTTGCATGGCACTCTAGGTTGGAAGGATACCAAGGTATCAAAGATCCTCTACTGCCACTGCCCCGTAAGTAGGGGTCTAAGTTGCAAGAAGCCAGAGAGTCCAGTGGACAGTAACAGGGCACAGGCTTTGATGTCACTGAGGGGTGGGGCTGGGAAAGTGCTGCTGTGTCTGCCTGTCTTTTGCACCTCTTCCCAAACAACCCAAATCCATAAAACAACTCTAGTCTGGGACTGCATTCTTTGGAATGCACCATTAGAATTCCAAAGTTTGAATCTCAAACCTTTAAAATAAATACATTTATGTATTACAGCTGCAAAATACAGTATATATGTGGTCTTCAAGCTTTTCAGTGTACAACTTGGACTCTTGAAAAGACCAAAGCAATTTAAAAAAATGAATGCGCGCAAACAGTTTCAAAACTATCACAGTTTTCCTGCTGTTACTGATACTTTTGATGTTGCTTTCCCCCTTCTATCTCCTTTCTTCTACTTCTTCCCTCTGGGTGAATAGCAATGGTCTCACAGTATTTTCTCTAAAAAGGCTTTTACATAATCCCGATAAGAAGAGGGCTTTCTTTCAATATAACTTTTATACAGGTTTTCTAATCTCCATTGAGAATTAGTTTTGAATTAGATTATCAAGGAAAACATACGCAGTATGCCTGAGACTCCAGTTTGAATTTGATTTAGATCACAAGTGCAGTAAAATTAATATATTGTTTCTGACTGAGTTGGAGTTGATAGCATTCTCTCACTCTCAAACAATATGAATTAGATACAATTCTTTCCATAATAGTCGTTTTTCTGTTAGAAATAAGAGGAGATATGAACATGTACTAAAAACATTGACTCTTTATTGAATAAAAAGACCTGGGGGTGATTGACAGATTGTAGTTTTGTCTCTAGCAAACTGTTTTTCTGCACAAGAGGCTTCATAGATCCAAACCAAACTGGAAACAGAACCACAGATGACTTACAGCTTTTTAGAGTCCATAAACCATTTTCTTCTTAGGCCTTCTATACATTAAATGTATGGGGTTCTTGCTTCCAAATTTGTTTTAGGATAAACATTAATGAGTTTGTTGTTATGGAAATGTAAATCTCATTAACAGAGCTTTGGATTTGATCCAAAGGCCATTGAAATCAATGGGAGTCTTTTCACTGATTTTACTCATCTTTGGGTTTAGCTGCATATGAATTTAACTCTAGGGAATCCAGGAGAGAACTGCAGGTCCCAATAATTGTTCCTATTCCCTCCTTCATTTTAAGTAAACAAAAAATTGCAAGTAAATGAACTAGAAATAAAAGAACATTCAAAATTGAGGGAAAATATCCATACACTGCCCATCACACTGAAGCCAGGTATTTCATTGGTTTCCAAATAGTTTGTGAGCAGACAGGTTGTCACAGTTCAGCCCAAAATCTGACACTTTTCTAGGGGTTTTGTGTGTGTGAAGCTGACTGCTGAGAGGTGACTCAGGGGGCCAGGGTGATCCCCACCCCCGAGAGCCGCCACAAACAGCTGGCTTCAGCTCTGACAGCCACCGCAGCCTAGCAGCCAGCAGTTTACGGCCCAGCACCAGTCCATGGACCGGCAATTGGTAACCACTGCAGTATATTATAAAATGTTTATAAAGTTTCAAAATTACATATCTCATAATATACATGGGAATTATTTTGCTACTTGAATATGAATCATAAACCGAAAGAGCAGACTATAATCCTGAGTTTTTCTTAGCTCAGGCATTGTTTTGATATTAAGTAGAATTCTTGTAAATTATATCCAATTGCAAATCTGACATAATTGAAACCATTCAAACTGCTTAACAAATATAGAAACTAATAGAGAGAAAGTAGTCCACGATAGCTAGCAGTCTGAGCTTTCTATTAATGCATATCCTATGACCTTAATTTGATACACTAGGCCAAATTCAGTCCTGGTTTAAAAAGGTGCATTGCCACTAAAGTCAGTGAAGTTACCACTATTTACATGGTATTATGTACTTTCGTGGGCACAACCCAATTCTTCAGATGACTGGACATCTGAAGAACGGGGCTGTGCTCACGAAAGCTCATAATACCATCTACTTGCTTTGATAGTCTTTAAGGTGCTACTAGACTATTTGTTGTTTTTTAAGTTCGTCCTGTTACAGACTAATTCGGCTATCCCTCTGAAGCTTTTCACCATTTACATGTGAACTGAATTTGTTTCCAGTTAACTCACACATGATATAATATATCAAATTAAAGAAATGCATTCCGAATTCTGGACAAATTAAAGAAGAAATTCCCTCCAGTCTTTGTTCTTTTAGACAGAGTGGTTGTGTCTCCTTTACTTTTATTTGCTCCATAGAGCCAAATCACTGGGATTATTTGCAGGTGTAAAAACATCAGGATTGAGCCTCAAATCATGATCTGCTTTCGTGGTATAGTAGGAGTTTAACGAATGTAAAAGCTGTATTTTCAGTATGGAGGAGAACCAGCTAGTATTCTGGTCATGTAAAAGTTCTTCATAAATTCTGCTTGTAGTGGATCTGATCTCTGTTGTTAGCCATTTCATATGTTAAACATAGTATACACTTGGGATGTGAATCATTAACCAGTAAGCCTCATCCTTAATGGGTGAGCCTTACCGGTCCAGTTAACTGGTGGGGGCTGGAACAGCTCCCCACCCACTGTGGGCAAGGGGCTGCTCCAGCCCCATTGGTCCCACCATGGTGGGGGCGCTCCAACCCACTCAGAGTAGTCCCTGTCCATGGCGGGCCAAGCCTGGGCTCACCACAGGCAGAGAAATTCCAGCCAACCAGAGCAGCCCCTGTCCACAGCGGAGGGAGGGGGGGCCCTCCAACCTGGCTGCGGCAGGTAGCAGGAGGCCACTCCAGCCCAAAGGGCTGAAGCAGCCCTCTTGCTCACCCCCTTTAATTGATTAACCAATTAAATATTACATTTAAACAGTTAACCAGTTAGATGGGATTTTACATCCCTCGTATACACCACATTACAGCCAGTCCCACACATTATGGACCAAACGCTTGGCTGTAACTCAAAATGGTCGTAACTCGGAACCCATTGAGTTACATTGCGAACATGCTGTTCGTAAGCGTGGGTCGCGTTCGTAACTTGGAGCCCGCATTTACGACCACTTTGGTCACAAGTGCGGATGGTCGTAAGTCGAGGTGGCCATAAGTTAGGGACCAGCTGTATAATTTTTATGACTACATTGGAAAGGATCAAAGAAGCATCTTACTGTTCATATGAATGTAACACTTGGTTATTGTAATATCTGTAGACTTTTATGCAAAAAATATGAAGGGGATAAAAGGGGACCTTGGTCCTATGCCCCAGCCCATGGGGTTTCAAGGGAACATCTATAAAGACTACAAGTGACCTGTATTGTTAACAAATAGCTACGTATTGGGGAGCCTATATCCAGTCTATGGCTTCTGTACAGTACCACAAATCTAGTATATAGAATTTCTTCCAGTCTAGAAAAATAAGCAGCGGCTAGTAAATAAGTATGTCCTTTTCCTTCACACACATCTTTTGCTATTTTTTCAAAGGCCTCTTAAAGAATACTGTGGGTATAGAGATTTGAAGAGTTGTGTCATGGACTCGCAGGTTTTCACCTAGCAATTTAGGACCCACCCAAAGCTAGTTCACCTCAATTACATTCCAGCTGTCTCCCAGAACTGATGTCCCTTATTTATCTTTTCCAATATTTCATCCTTCTGGGATTGTGAGACTAGAATATAATTGTTACACATTATTAGAAAAAATTGTCACTGGCCATGGAAACAGGACAAGCCAGGGATTTTAAATTTAGAAGAAATAGCTACTGGAATGAATCAGTTTGCTAATTATAGAATAGTGGTAGAAATGTAGCCATGTTAGTCTGGTGTAGCTGAAACAAAATACAGGTCTATGTAGCACTTTATCCTTTGGCATATATCCTTTGGTATATATGGTTGTGACTATTTTCTTCCATTATTTGATCTGAGGAAGTGGGTCTGGCCCACGAAAGCTCATCATCTAATAAACCATCTTGTTAGTCTTTAAAGTGCTACATAGACCTGTATTTTGTTTTTGCTAATTATAGATTCCAAGAACTTGGGATACTGTACAATTTAAAGCATCAGAGGGGTAGCCGTGTTAGTCTGAATCTGCAAAAGGCGGCGAGGAGTCCTGTGGTACCTTATAGACTAACTGAAGTGTTGGAGCATAAGCTTTCGTGGGCAAAGACCCACTTCGTCAGATGCAAGACGAAGTGGGTCTTTGCCAACGAAAGCTTATGCTCCTACACTTCAGTTAGTCTATAAGGTGCCACAGGACTCCTCGCCGAATTTAAAGCATATTACTTCTGGTTCCCACTACCTACAAAAGGATAGACTAAGGCTACGTTTAGACTACATGCCTCTGTCGCCAGAGGCATGTAGATGAGGCTACCAGGCATAGGAAAATGAAGCGGTGATTTAAATAATCGCTGCTTCATTTAAATTTACATGGCTGCCGCGCTGAGCCGATCAGCTGTTTGTCGGCTCAGTGCGGTAGTCTGGATGCGCGGGTGTCGACATCAAAGGCATTTGTCAACCACCCAGGTATGCCTCCTGGGATGAGGTTTACCTGGGTGGTTGACAAATGCCTTTGATGTCGACACCCGCGCGTCCAGACTACCGCGCTGAGCCGACAAACAGCTGATCGGCTCAGCGCGGCAGCCATGTAAATTTAAATGAAGCGGCGATTATTTAAATCGCTGCTTCATTTTCCTATGCCTGGTAGCCTCATCTACATGCCTCTGGCGACAGAGGCATGTAGTCTAGACGTAGCCTTTGAGAAAGATCAGTACAAAGTTCTAAAAGAATTCTACCCCAAAAAAACCCTATACTAGCTTACTAGCTAAAGAACAACTCCCATTTGAGTATGATCCCCCATGTGAGTAACTGGAGTAGGCTTAGCTTAATTGCTAAGGATTCCTATTAATTAATTGCAATTGAATCCTAAGGATTTCTTACTCAAGATTTTATTGCAAGTCTTGAAATACTTGGGGGCTTTCCTAAAGCCCTGGCTCCTAGTATTTGTAGATGCAATAAGAACAACAGTTTTTAAAGTATGTTTCTTATACTCATATTTACAAAGAAAAGCTTAATAATGGGACCTGCAAGTACCCCATAGGCTCAGAAACCAAAAAGCTGAGAATCCAACTGTGACAGGGTATCTGAGCCACTGAAGGGATTAATGGGGGCCAGCTGGGTTGAGAGGTAATTCCTTATTAAGGGAAATGGGAAAAGGCAGGGCTTCTACAAAATGAGGGAACTGCTAGCAGAAGGGGCTGCTGGAAGGTTAGTCTCCAGTCAATCCCTGGGAGGAGTTGTGTTTGGGGGCAATAGCAACAAGTAGCCTATATTGCTCAGTGGACAGAGGGAGTAGAAAGGCCTGAAAACCCTAAAGAGTGGAGCAGTTCTGGGCTAGGAAGCAGCCCAGAAAGTAAGCTGCAAGATGGGGAACTGAGCAGACCATGGCTGTATGTTGTAAGGTCCCTGGACTGGAACCCAGAGTAAAGGACAATCCTGGTTCCCCTACCCACCAGGCAGGGGAGGGGGTGTGCTGGTTTGTGTTTAAATGGCAAGTCTTTGAAGTTCCTCTGGTAGGATTAGTATGTTATAGGTAGCCAAAGATGCATTATAAATACTGTTTGTAATTTGGCTCTGCAATACATGATAAATATTGTCTCAAAATATGTGGACTGTAAACTAAATACATGATGGTATTCTGTGATATGAAGAGTTTTGGTGTTAAATTGGGATTGCAATATTAGGTTATCACAAATGACTGCTAATAAAACTATTACATTGTATACACATTTTGCTAAAGTACTGCAGAAATGTTTTAAACTTGAAGAATTTTTTAAATATTTATTAGTGCTTTTTAATTTTACATCTGGCTGCTTCTAAAGCTAGAGGTTCAGTGATCATAGGACCAAGTGTCTGATCCAAAAACCACTGCAAGTGTGTATCATGATACTAGGTTTGCTAACTGCAGCCCTCTCAGAGCTAGAGACTCCGTCTCCTATTGAAGAGGTCCATCCCTGTCCAATGGTAACCAAAGCCAACCACTAACTCGTAAAAATTGGATGAAGAAACTTTGCCTCTAAGCAGGCTGTTCCATTACATTGTTTCTTGTACACTCTTCTGATATAGTTGGTCAATCAGAGACAGGATGTTAAACTAAAGGGAACATTGATGTGACCTATGTATGGCAGTTCCATTGTAGATATGAGATGTGCCAGTGTCTAGTTCAGATGATTTATGAGATATCAGTTTGCAGAGTAATCACTGTCCAGATCCACATATTCCTTATTCTGGATCTCAGAGCTGTGTAATTGGGATGAGGATAGAGGAAAGAATCATAGAATACTAGGACTAGAAGGGACCTCAAGAGGTCATTGAGTCCAGTCACCTGCCTTCATGGGAGGACCACGTACTGTCTAGACCATCCCTGATAGACATTTATCTAACCTACTCTTAAATATCTCCAGAGATGGAGATTCCACTACCTCTCTGGGCAATTTATTCCAGTGTTTAACCACCCTGACAGTTAGGAACTTTTTCCTAACGTCCAACCTAAACCTCCCTTGCTGCAATTTAAGCCCATTGCTTCTTGTTCTATCCTCAGAGGCCAAGATGAACACGTTTTCTCCCTCCTCCTTATGACACCCTTTTAGATACCTGAAAATAGCTATCATGTCCCCCCTCAATCTTCTCTTTTCCAAACTAAACAAACCCAATTCTTTCAGCCTTCCTTCATAGGTTATGCTCCCTAGAATTTTAATCATTCTTGTTGCTCTTCTTTCCAATTTCTCCACATCTTTCTTGAAATGTGGTGCCCAGAACTGGACACAATAATCCAACTGAGGCCTAACCTGCGCAGAGTAGAGCGGAAGAATGACTTCTCGTGTCTTGCTAACAACACACCTGTTAATGCATCCCAGAATCATGTTTCCTTTTTTTTGCAACATCATCACACTGTTGACTCATATTTAGCTTGTGTTCCACTATAACCCCTAGATTCCTTTCTGCCATACTCCTTCCTAGACAGTCACTTCCCATTCTGTATGTGTGAAACGGATTGTTCCTTCCTAAGTGGAGCACTTTGCATTTGTCTTTATTAAACTTCATCCTGTTTACCTCAGACCATTTCTCCAATTTGTCCAGATCATTTTGAATTATGACCCTATTCGCCAAAGTAGTTGAAACCCCACCCAGCATGGTATCATCTGCAAACTTAATAAACGTATTTTCAATGCGAATATCTAAATCGTTGATGAAGATATTGAAGAGAGCTGGGCCCAAAACAGACCCCTGCGTAATCCCACTTGTTATACCTTTCCAGCAGGATTGAGAACCATTAATAATTACTCTCTGAGTATGGTTATCCAGCCAGTTATGCACCCATCTTATAGTAGCATTTGCCTAGTTTATTGATAAGAATATCATGTTAGTCCATATCAAATGCCTTACAAAAGTCTAGGTATACCACATCCACCGCTTCTCCCTTATCCACAAGACTCATTATCCTATCAAAGAAAGCTATCAGATTGGTTTGACATGATTTGTTCTTTATAAATCCATGCTGGCTGTTCCCTATCATCTTACCACCTTCCAAGTGTTTGCAGATGATTTCGTTAATTACTTGCTCCATTGTCCTCTCTGGCACAGAAGTTAAACTAACTAGTCTGAAGAGAAAGGGTAGGACAAATTTTATTAGCAGATTTTTTATTAATAAAAGTGGGAGAAGTTTAAAGTTGCTCGAAATCTGGAAGAGTAGAAGTCATAGCAGTGGAGATGGATTAGAAGTAGAACACCATTGTGGTGCATGTGAGGCATGAGCAATACCTGTGGTGGTGTATTTCATCATATTCTTTCAGCAGATGTTGACATCTAACTATCTGTCTTTATATAGAAATGTATATACAATACGTGTGTGCTTATGGTATTTATGGAACAAACTGCTTTGTTTCGGCAACTGTTATAAACGGTAGCCGCAAATAACGGACTGTATTTACTTTGCAGCGTTTACCACATTACTTGCATTACACCCACTAACACATATGAGCTGGGACCACTCCTAATATTCTGAGCCGCTGGACCACTTTTGCACAACTGCAGCGGAGAAGCATTCTGTTGCAGTAATAAGTATTTCCAAAACTTGTTTTGAAAATGATTTTTTAGGAAACCAGCTCTAAAGAGCTGCAGTATGCTAATTTGTCAGGCAGCAACAGTGAGCACTACAGAATATATTTGGAGACATGGGAACACATTTAAGACAAGTCATTAGTGCCTGCATACTTTGCTTTCAGATCTGCATATGCTCCACAAATTGAATAATTTGTGGATTCGAGGGACTGCTGGAACTGGTGTGTGAGGAGTCAGTAGGGAATGAGCAGAACCAAGGCTCCATCACTTCTACTTTCTGGCCAGCACTGTGCATTATGATTTGTTGCTGGTATAGGACAGCAGCAAATGACAATCCCTACCATGGAGCAAATAGGTGAAAATATAGAAACTGGCATTTTGGAACATACGTGTGGTCCATCTAATCTGGAGCGTTATCTCCAACAGAGACCAGCATTTTAACATTTAAATGAAAGTGGGAAAAAAAACCTATACAGGAATAGATATGGGATAACCTGTTACCATTCAGATCTCATCCTAAACTCTGATAGTTGTGCTTACATTCCAAGTCAAAGCTTTGATATCCTTTCCATCATACGTTAGTATTAACTATTATAACTGGATATTCTTGTTATCTATACAGATGTCCATGTGGATGAGTGGCCTCATCACTGGAGCTCCTCTGCATGACTGGGCACAAGGTAGCCACTCTGTCTTGTCCAGCACTCCTCTGCCAATGACCACTTCAGTCTTGCAGGAGCCTACCTGTACTTGTCCTTCTGGCCAGGTCATGCTTCAGTTCCATCCCTTGAGGGGTAACAAATTCTCATCAATAAGCACTCCAGTGCTGTACAAAAAGTATTTGATATTGGTTCCCGTGACCTCTTAGTTCATGGCTTTGATGTCCTTATCCCAGGGATGGGGAACCTCAGGCCCGAGGTCCAAATGCAGCCCCCGGTTTGCCTGGATTCTGTCCCTGAGGCTCAGCATTGGGGAGACTGGGCTGGCGCTCCAGCCATCCAACCACCTGCAGGTATGGAGCACACAAAATCTACTAGCCTGGGCTCCCCTAAGCTCTCGTGTGCAAGGAGAATACAGGGAGTGTCTTTCTCCTTCTTAGTCAGGGACTTTGCTTCTCACTTACGTGCAGCCCTTGACTGATTTTTCTGTGGGTCAGTCACCCCCAACCCAAAAAAGGTTCTCCACCCCTGCCTTATTCTCTATCAGAGATTCACACCATCTTCTCCAGTGACTGGTAGGGAAGCAGAATCCCACTCTCCATACTGGATTCCACTTCAGGGACCTATATTGAGTAGAAAAGGTCTGTCTATTCCTTCTACCTCCCCTTCTCTGAGGACCTAACTCTTCCCACAAAACCTCAGCCCGAAAGTATAAGCGTCAACTCAACTTTGGATTCTTGGGCTTGTTCTCTCCTTCATCTCTGTTACTCTGTTTCACCTCCTTTGTTTCTCAGCACATTACAGGGGGCAAATTTATTTCAATATTCCTATGATGACCATTTATGTACATAGGCTCCAATCCACTACAATGTGTCTCCATACAATGAGTGATTCAGTAAGACAGCTACTTCCAAGAGAGAGACCATTACAAAACACAAAATTACTTCTTTTATTTATTTGAATCTTCATTTATTCATAATGGCATATCATACTGTAATGGTTATTTTAAAAACCTATATACTGTCTAAACCACAAAACAGATGGCACTCATTTTACGTCTCACCACTAATACAAAATTAATGGAAATTATTCACATTTGCTGGAAGCAGATTCCATGGAGTGAAGTATTTATTATAAGTGGGTCAAGATGCTACTAGGCATATAGATCCTATGTCCTTCCCTCTGCTGGAAAACAATTATTGTAATGTCCTTTGCCTCTTTTAGCTAATAAATACTTAATACTGTACTATTTTATTAGTTTTATTTCTGAGACTTTTGTAATTTCAATCTAACTTCCAAAGAAATCTACATAAAAGTTTTTTTCTTTTTTTCAGCTGCAATTTAATTGCAAAAGTCTGACACAGTGTTTAGAGTAAAGCTTAACATTTCCATGCTGTAGCAAAATCCATTAAATAAAAAGTTGCAAGGTGCTGCAAACTCTTCATGTATATAAGAATAATTCTTGTTCCCACTCACAATCTAAACCTTTTTTTTCTTTTAGGTATAATTTAAAAGTCTTGCATTTTATTACTTGATCTTGGTTCTTTCTCCAGCAACTCTCCCACTTGAATCAGTGGGAGTTTTGCCTGAGTAGGGAAGGTGGGATCAGATCAATTTTTGAGCCACAAATAACTTCTAAAACAACCTTCCTAATTCTAAACAGAATGTTGGGCTCATGCCTATGAGACACAGAGCTCTTTAATTTTTTCTGAAGTTTGCAGGATTTCAGGGTTCTGAGTCCCTCAAAGAACCATGTCCCTGGTTCCAGAGGAATAGTTTTGGCTATGCCTGAAGTTTGACTTGCATCTTAGTCTGCTTATAAAGTGTTATTTTGTGTCTTGGATTTGCTTGTATTGATAGTCATTCTTTTCCAATGTGGAAAAGGCCTGGTGTGAATCACTCCAACAGGAAGTGTTTAAAAAAATGTACGTGATAGAAACAGTTTTTGGAATACAAATAATAAAATAATATATACTACGTCAGCAGGTTTCAAGCCTCTGTACTCTGAATACATAAAACGATCAATATGTGTGTAAACAAATGTACTTTGAAAAAATGGGCAGCATATATGCATATTGTTAAAATGTGCCTAATATTTGCTTTAATTATATCATCACTTACATGATGAATTTAATGCTGTCTAGTAATTTGAGCATATCCTCTTCAGATTCCTGTACAAGAAACACCCCAGCAACAGGCATTCCCTTACTATACACTTCAGATAATCACTAACCAACATCTTAACCAACTATGAAAGGCTATTGACATCTTAACATAAAGCATAGTAGCCGACAGTGTCTTGCAGGTCTGTATGCTTTATTATGTATCTCTTTGATTTTTACTTCAGAAGCTCGACTATAAGGAATATCAGACAACTATGATTGTCTTCATCTGTCCTTTGAGCCTCTAAGTGAGAAAGTATATAATGGGTAGCCATGGAATCCATTAAATACATTATAATCTATTGTAAAGAAAAAATATCTCCTAGAGCAGCAGTACATGCCATTTGGGAAATTACATAATCTGGAGATGACATGCTATAAATGTTTCTTTTGTTCTTTGGTAAGAAAATTAAAATATCCATTTTCTCTCTTGTTCAGTCCTCAAAAGCAAGCAACTTCTGTCTACTGTGGTGAAAGGAGGTACTGGACATGTCATATATAGAAACAGTGCCAAAAGTGACGAATAAAGCACAGTTTTGTTGCATTCTATCAACTGCTATTTAATTCCCACCATTACAAAATGTACGAGTGGCCTAGATAACTGGATGTATCTTGAGTGTAGATGAAAATCTTTAGTTTTTAATTAATAATACATAGCTGCAGAATCTAAAAGGCTATCTATAATTTATATGAGTGTCTCAAAACTAGTCATTCATGCATTATATATTCCGACAGAAAACTCTTTTATTCTGTTATTTTTCAACAGAAAATGTATTAAGATGTTATCATGCAACCTCTAAAACTGAAGAGAGCTACCCTTAGTTTCACACTTCTCAAAGATGTCTGCTTGCATTGCATACTGATTAACAGCAGCTAAATGTTGCAGAAAGAGCACTGACAGAGATTTCTTTTTTCTGCTGGCTTTTTAAAAGTGATGAGACCATTTCTTGTGTGGGTGTTAATTTACTGCCAGAACTAAAAATAATTCAAAGAAAGAGAGTTTAAAAAATGTGGACAGTTATTCTTCAATTATTTACCTGGGAGATTTCTGAACTGTGTTAGTAAAAATGAAGCAGCATTTTAGAACACCCAGGTCTTGTGAAAAAAAGTTCCATTTTCATACAGCACTTTATGTAATGCATTTATAAATTATATATGCAGTGTTACTGTAGCTGTGTTGGTCCCAAGATATTAGCAAGACAAGCAAGGTAGGCCCACTTATGCTGGTGAGAGGGATAAGCTTTCAAGCTACACAGAGCTCTTCGGGTCTGGGAAAGGTACTATGAGTGTCACAAATACATGGTGGAACAAATGTTTTAGTGAAAGTAGTTAGCACATATTTTAAGGATCTATTTAAGATAAACTGGCTCATTAATATCTCAGCAGTCATACGACCAAAAAAAGTGGAGGGGGGAGGTTAGTAGGTTACAGATTGTTGTAATAAGCCATAAAGCCAGTGTCTTTGAGTCTGGTTTGTAATATCTAGCAGAGTTATGAATTTAACCTCTCAAGCTCATCCTGGGAAAGTCTTGTGCAGGTTTCTTTTGAGGACTGACAAGTCAGATCCAGAGCAATTGCTTTGAGAAAAGTATTCACCTACAGATGGTAGATAGGGTGTTTTTGTCTGTTAATATTTTCCTATGTGAAGTTTTTGGAATTCCCCCCCTACAAGCATGTTACATATAATTACATTATAGATGCTATACCCAAGTGGTTCAGCAATATTCACCTCACCTGTTGGTAAAGACCTTATGTTCCATTTAGGACTAAACCAATAATTTCCTCCATGAAAAGCAGCTCTAGCACCAGCTGCTCCAACAAGCAGTCATTTAAGATGCTGAGATATTTTATCTCTGCATCCCATCCTGAAGTGACATATAACCAGTCAAAATGAAGGTAGCTGAAATTCCCCATTATGTCATTATCTGCCTTTGTAGTCTCTCTAATCTCCCTAAGCATTTCACAAAAAATATCACTGACCTGATGTGATGGTTGGTAATGTATTCCTACGTGACACAGTTGGGGAGGACCATGCCCAGTATGGGGTGAATGTGCTGGTCTCCCTTGTGTAGTGTGAATGCAATTTCTCCTCAGCCTGTGACTATAGATTAGCCTTCAGTCATATGACAGTATGGCCTAGTGGCCAGAGTCAGCAAACTCACCTCAAGTTCCAGAGCGGTGCAGCCCAATGGTCAGAGTCAGTAAACTGTTGCTAGGCAGTGTGACCCAATGGTCAGAGTCAATAACTTGCCCCGTCTGTGGAGCAGTGCAGCTCCCTGGCTAGGGGCAGGAGAGAGGGGGAGAGGGGTGACATCCCCTAGCAGGGGAGTCTAGGACCTCTCTCTCCACTGGACCCAAGCCCAGGGCCCTGTTAATGGCTGTAGCTCCAGCCACTGAGTCAGCATGGGAAGCATCTATCAAAACACGCAGACTCCTCAGCATCAGCCTACTCAACAGTTAGCCTTCCCCTGGGCTACTTTCTGCCGCCATCTTCACAGCTGTAGTGCGGGCCTCCATCTTATGTCCCTGGTCCATGGACTGCCCCCTCCTTGGCACTTCTGAACTAACTCCATGAAGCCTCTGGAAGTGTCCTGACTTCAGTGTGAGTTGCGGTGTCTCTGTGCCTGGGTTTCCTATTTTATCATTTGTATATATCTGGAATGAGGAACCTTGGGTACAGATACATTGTGTGTGTGGGGAGGGGGTGGTTTCAGAAGAAAGTATGCAAATTGCGCTCACATTTGCATACCTTCTTCCAATTCTTTTTCCGGAAGAGGCTTTTCCAATATTTGGCCTGTTGACCCTCTTTTGAAAGCTTCCTGTACACCTCGTTTTACAAGGAATAAGGGGGCTTCCAAAAGAGGGTTTTTTCCCAACATTTGGCCCCATGTAGAGGGGCCAAATATCGGAAAATCCTCTTCTGGAAAAAGAATCGGAAGAAGATATGCAAATGCGAGAACAATTTGCATATAGACTTCTGAAACCTCCCCTCCCCCACAGCGTAGCGGAACCCTTTTCTCTATCAGGGCCACTGATTCACAGAAAATAAATCAATGGCATGCCACACATAGCCCCACAGGGGGTACAGAGGTGGGCGGGTCAGAAATGAGGGGTGGAGAGTGCAGGAGGCAGATCTGGGAGAGGCAGAGGGTTGGGATGGAGAAGTGGGAGAGGGCTCCAACTGGGGATGCCAGTTCTGGAGTGAGATGTTGGGTTTGAAGAGTTTCAATGGGCTCAAGGCTAGGGCAGGAGGTTGGGGTGTGGGATCTGGGAGTTCCAGCCTGGGACAGTGCTGTGTGGGGCATGGGCCACAGCTGGGTGGCACTTACATGAGGCGGCTCCTGGTCAGTGGTGCAGTAGGGCTAAAGCAGGCTCCCTGCCTAACCTGGCTCTGTGCTGCTCCCATGTCTTGCTTCTAAGCAGAGGGGCTAGGCAGCTCTGTATGGTGTGCTGCCCCTGCAGCTCCCATTAGCTGTAGTTTCCAACCAATGGGAGCTGTGGAGTTGGCTCTGGGAGCAGGGGAAGTATATAGAGCTTTCCTGATCCCCTCTGCATCTAGGGGCCACAGGGATATACTAGGGCTTCTGGCCTGTGGCACAGAGATTTGCCACAGGTTGACTGACATTAATCAGTGGGTTGGATCCAGTCCATGGGCTGGAGGTTCCCCACCCCTGCCATATATTTTATACCCTGGTATTCCTGAGTCCCATTGATTATCCTCATTCCACTAAGTTCTTCTTCGAGTGCTTGCTCATGTC
The DNA here is from genome assembly GCF_052426305.1 of Pelodiscus sinensis. Taxonomy (NCBI): domain Eukaryota; kingdom Metazoa; phylum Chordata; order Testudines; family Trionychidae; genus Pelodiscus; species Pelodiscus sinensis. The sequence goes on along the minus strand of NC_143055.1, from coordinate 112,192,745 downwards.
CATTCCAATCAGGTGTGTATGTGCCATGTGCATGGATATCTGAGCTTTTTTCCCTCAGCAGTATCCATAGGGCCAGCCAGGGAGCCCCCTGGAGTAGCGCCGGCATAATGGCACATATATACCGCTGCTGGTCTCGCCACCCCCTCAGTTCCTTCTTACTGCGGGTGGGGCAGCTGGAGGAGTTAGACCTTTAGTCTTCCCTCAGCTTTCATTGTTTCTTTGTAGTGTAGTTAGCACCTAGTTAGTCTGTAAATAGTTCTTAGTCATAGTGCTTAGAGTTAGGGGAGCTTTGTTCCTCTTCCCCACCTCTCCCTGGCTGGGGAGGGGATGCCAGGGCAGCACAGATTCAAGCCTTGTGTGTCCTGCTTGAAACCCATGCCCTGCGGGGATCCGCACGACTCCTGTCTTAAGTGCTTGGGTGAGGCTCCTTGCATGCAAGCCTGCAAGATCTGCAGGAGTTTTAAGCCGCAGACAAGGAGGGAGAGGGACTCTAGGCTCAAGAGACTTCTCATGGAGTCCTCTCTCCAACCACTGGCACTGGAAGAGGCCCAATCGGTGTGCAGTGCCCCCTCCTCAGTGCGGAAGCCCTCGGTGGCACCACTTAAGGCTAAGCCTAAGCCTAAGCCTTCCCGGCAGCATTCATAGTCTCAAGGAGGGGAAGGGTAGATCCCCACACAAAATAGGCTGCAAAGTGTGCTTGAAGGAGGGGCATTCGGTCGCGAAGGCCCAGACCCAGACTCGAGCCGAGCCCGGGCAGGGATACGCTCCCGTAATGTTTGAGGCTGAGGGAGCCTTGCAAGAGCTGAGACTGTCAACACCAGAGATGTATCATGTGGCATGCGACCTGATAGTGCTAACTGCTCCAGAGACACCAACCTTCTTCATACCGGCACCGAGTAAGCTGACGGTGCATTGGTCGGCACAGGCAGCGGCACCGCGACATCGTTGACAGCTTCATGGGTACTGGGCCTTCAGATAACCTGGGTATATGGTCACCCACCGGCGGCGGTTGGTGCGGCACCGGGAGTGCCGGCGCCAACAATGCCCATGCCTCCCCTCACTCCCCCAGCACCTACATTGACTCCAGCCCAAGTATCGACTCCTACTCCAGCCCCAGCACTGTCTCTGACCTCAGTACCAACCTTGGTATGGGCACCGGCACTGGCCTCGGCACCGACCTTGACACCCATCTTGGTACCGGCCTCTGCACCATCCCTGCCACTGGCAACAGTACTGTCCCTGGCACCGGCCCCCCTATCGACAGTGGCACTGAACCCTGCACCAGTAGTTCTACCAGCACTCCCACCAGTGGTAGCACCATGCCTAGCACTGACGCTGGCACCGATCCCAGCTTCAGTGCTGACGCTCATACCTGCACCGAGTTTAGCACCGATGTTGGTGGCACCGGTGCTGTTCCCGGACTGGCCAATGCCTATGCCCTCCCTGGCACTGGTCCCGCTGCAGTGGGGGCAAAGAGCGTTCCACCCTTGACGGCACCACAAGGCCTGACGATGCAGGCGACACCACAAGTGCACACAGCACCAACACAGCCCTTTTTACCTCCGGCACCAGTCTCGATGCTCAAGGGGAAGCCATGGGCTATGGCCCACCATCGGAGGGAGCAGGTGTCAAGTGCCCCCCCGTGGTCGGCTTCAGAGTATTCATCGGACTTGGATGTGGAGTTCCTGAAGTTGGGAAGGTCCTCATACAGGTCTAGATCGAGGCACCAGTGCCATTCACGCCACAGGGCAGTTGGTGTTGACCCGGCCCAGCAGTACTCCTGGCCTCCCCAATAATGGCCCTTTTGGACCCCGTGGGCCTACCATCAAGCCCAAGGGCCACCCCTCGAAGCATTTGTCTCGGGGTTGTCAAGGCAAGGGAGTCCTCCATCAGCAATGCCTCTGCATAGAGCCTCCGCATCTGAGACAGATAGGTCGATGTCAACGGCGACCTCTAGACCACAGGCGGCTCATAGTGATGTGCCATCCAGACCTCTCCCCACGCTGAACCCATGCAGCCAGCTCCATCAACAGAGCCAGGACCACCAGTGAGTTAGCAGATGGAGGACCAGCCCTTACCAAGGGACTCCTCATCCTCCTCGCCTGAGGAGGCCCTAGGTGACTCAGCCCCTTCGCTGCCGACGATGGATGCTAGGGCCCAACAGGACCTCCTGTGGAGGCTGGTGGCAAACTTGTTGGTAAAGGTGGAGAAGGTGTATGAAGAGGCTGATCCAACAGTGGACATCCTCTCGACAGCTACCCCCGGGAGGGTGGCATTGCCTCTGATAAAAACAGTGGACAAGCTGGCTAAGGCACTCTGGTTGACACCTGTCTCCATCCCTCCCACCCATAAGGGTGTAGAGAAATGGTACTTTGTCCCCCAGGAGGGGCATGAGTATTTTTTCTCACATCCCCCTCCGAGCTTCTTGATTGTCCAGGCAGCAGGGCAGAGAGAACGGCAGAGTCCCCCGGGGCCTACCCCCAAGGCCAAGGACCCAAAGAAATTGGACCTTCTAGGAAGGACAGCTTACTCTACGGGGGGCCTACAATTACGCATAGCTAACCAGTAGGCTATGTTGGGGAGATATGCTTTCAATACATGGTCCACTATGGACTGTCAGTCCCCGTAATACATGAGGTTCGAAGGGATGCCAGAAAGGATGAGACCACAACTGGAGGTTTAAAAAAGCACAAACTGATTTTATTTTGATGACGCCAGACAATCATCAGAACAAAAATTAAACAGGTTGCCCCAGACAACACAAAACAATTCCCTGAGGCTTTTCTAAATCACAATAATTCCCAATAACTGCCCAGGGGTTAGGAACAATTGAATTAACACTGGTATTGTCCATAGGGCTGATTATTTACACAACTTTATACAAGGAAACAGTAAAAACCCTAAACCATAACTATTTATAAACTAACTTAGTAACTTTTTAACCACTGTCATTTGACAAGCAATAAGGACAACTAAAAAATCAATTAGGATAGGATGATGACCGGGGAGGGGGGATGGTTATACCAATTCTGGAGACAGCAGGAACACAAGTACCGGTCACATGCACATAAACTGTCTCCACTCGGGTCGACCAACTCGGAGTACGCTCAGTAAGACTCGAGAGCGGGGGGTGCAAGGCGTCTGGGTGATCAGGCCAGGCGTTCACTCGATGCGAATCCCCAGTGAGAGAGGGGCTGCCTGCCTGTTTTATTGCCTGTGAACTTATCACCCCATAGGTTGGTTTTTGCTGCAGTGGGTGGAGTAGCAGGCCTGAGCACAAGTCAGCCCATTGGCTGATCTTTCACTGTAATGGGTGGAGCGAGCAGGGGAAGATTATTAATTTACATGCCCTTATATGGAAAACACTCCACCTCACAGACAGAGCCCCCTATACCAGCCTTAGAGGTATTACAGGCTATGGCTCCCTGAGACAGGCAGCCATTGTTGTAGTTCTGACTCGGACATGCCCCCGTGGCTGTCTGGAGCAAGCGGTAAGGGGGTGGCCAAAGGTGAGAGCGCACGTAAGGGTAATTAGCAAGGAGCCAATTGGGTAAATTGAGGTTCTGGTGAGCTGCTGTCTTCAGAAAGGGGGGAAAAGGAAGAATAAGTAACAGTAACAGGGAATGCGGAAACAACTCTGTGGATAAGAGCTTTTGCAACAGCAATGCTCACTTAAAAGGTTAGTAACACAAGAGCACATACAATCAACCACTGCTTAATGGTGGATGCCCAAGTACTCAGTCCCCAAGAAGAAAGGTTTGTTTGCCACCAGTCCCATTCTTCCCGCTGTTCGCAAATCCGAACTGCAAGTGAGGTCAGCTGTTGGGTGACGGCTGAAACGTTGTTCCACCCGGACTTGAAACGCAAACGGTATTGGTCCTTAAACCTGGGGTCAAGGTCCTCGAGTGCCATACAAAAGTCCTTCTGCAATATAACCTGTATCGTTAGACGATTCTGTTCAGCATAATGAGCTAGTACAGTGAGAGCCAAATCGACTTGTCGAAACCCTTCAGCGGTCAAATTAGTGAGGGCTTCGAGATTGCGGGACATTTGGTCAATCTGACCTAAAATAAGGGCATAAGAAAGAGGGTTAAATTGAACATATCCCCAAACTAAAGATTCAGTGGCAGACTTAAATTTTTTCCATCTTGATGGTTCTCGTTGGCTCCTGAAGTTAAACAGCCGGTGGGGGGCTCGAATGGGTTGGTACCTGAAAAACAAAAAGGGGACAAACAACGCCCTCAAGGGGGGCTAATTAAGATCGAAGAGAAAGCCAATTGTGATGGACTAATGTAGGTTGCTTCAACGCTATTTAATCCCTGTACAAAGACCATCTTTCCAGTGGGGGTGTGGGGCATATCGGGGGGGATGATGGATACCTGTGCCCCCGTGTCTAACAAAAAGGGGATAATTGTCTCGTTTTCGGTAGTCAGGTTTTGATAGGGTCGAGGGTCATTTAAATCGGGCCGAGTGACCGCTAGGCACTCAGCCTCTCCCCGTTTTTTGGCTGCGGGGGAGTAGGGCGATCTTCCCACCCCAATATCACAGCCAAGTCTTTCTGTTGATCACTATTCATTTTCCTAATAGCTTCCTTGGTGAGTCCCTTACCCAATAAAAATCCAAAAATCTTACACTCGATGAACGAACGCTCGGGGTATTTGGGTTTGGGCGCCATTTTGGACCCTTTCACCAGAGTAGAGGGGGTTGCAAGTAGGGCGGCCTTTAGTGTTGTCCACTTCACCCTCTCTACAGCGTCGTATAGTCGGCCAATAGGTTGTCCTGTGTATCCCCTTAGCCACAGAAGAGCCCCTGTGTCTAGATTAGGGCTGTTGTCCACGGCTAGGGTAACAGCCGCATCTTCTATGGGAATCTGAGTGGGATCATCAACAAAACGAAATGGGTTTTGTGCTACCGTCTGAACGTTAGTTAAGTTGAGGGGGTGTGCGGTGGGATCCCAGAGCAGAATAGAACTCCCAGTGATCGCGTACATAAGGGTAGTGGAGTTATTCACACAATCAGGTGGCATCTGTACTGCGTGAAATCCCCCTTGTATTTGGAGGTGTGCGGCAGCCGCGGCTGTTACAGACCAATGATTATTCGCTGCCAGTACTCCCCCCATAAGGCCCCGCGACCAACTCCCAGTATGGGTTAATGTTAAGGCTTCCTCCCGGTCAACCCAGTTGCTCCCCTGTTCCAAGGCTAATCGTCCCACCCAGATTATAGGAGGCTCATCCGGACGTCGAGCAGTATCCGTGATGAACTCCTTCATTTCTGCCTTGGTTCGGGGGCGGGTCTCAGTTACCTGAGAGGTATTCCCCTGACCATCCATTTTTAATCGGGTTACGATCACAGGAAGGGCCTCCGGTACAATCAGGTCGGGAGCTGTGGGTATGGTTGAACTCAGGGTAGTCAAGCCAGGGTAAATGTTTGGTGGGTCATGAGAGCCTTGGTATGGGGGAGGAAGTTGTGTCTCTAAAGGAGGCGTCTTTGGCGCCTCAGGGGAAGACTCTGGTTCTCCCTCCGACTGCGAGTGCGCCACCTCACAGGCGCAATTTGTAACGGCCCCATGGTAGACGGTAACTTTATCAAGGGTTGCTGCTAGGGTATTGCAGATGGCAGCCAGAACATCCTCTGATTTATAAGAATCGGGGCGTAGTTTTTTAACCTTTTTTATGCCATCTAACCTTTGGACCAATCCTATTAACAGGTGGTGTGTAGGTGATCCATGTGGGGCTCTTGGCTCGGGGGCCATGATGGAGGGGGCTACCCCACAGAGTTTAATTACCCTGTTCACCTCTTTCCAGAGGCTAAGAGGGTTTGAATTAGGGGCTGTCTCACCCACTTGAGTGAGACGCGGTTGAAGGCTATTATCGGCCGGGGTGGCCCTGAAGGTGGGATGGCAAGTTAGCAAGCAGCCCACATCGCTCAACCCCAAAGGAACAGTGTAGGTCCTACAATCATGGCCGTGTCCTATGATACAGACTCAGTCAAAAGTGTTAGGGGCCCCTTCGCGCTGTCGAGTACAGAGGAGGTGGTATTGCAAATGATTAAATTGATCCTCCTCAGAACCTGGGGTCTCAGTTTTAGCCCAGGGGCAATGGTCAGAGTTGTCATGGTCTCCGGGGTTCCAGCATCCTGTTCGTGACGCCATGTCAGTCCCCGTAATACACGAGGTTCGAAGGGATGCCGGAAAGGATGAGACCACAACTGGGGGTTTTAAAAAGCACAAACTGATTTTATTTTGATGACGCCAGACAATCATCAGAACAAAAATTAAACAGATTGCCAGACAACACAAAACAATTCCCTGAGGCTTTTCTAAATCACAATAATTCCCAATAACTGCCCAAGGGTTAGGAACAGTTAAATTAACACTGGTATTGTCCATAGGGCTGATTATTTACACAACTTTATACAAGGAAACAGTAAAAACCCTAAACCATAACTATTTATAAACTAACTTAGTAACTTTTTAACCACTGTCACTTGACAAGCAATAAGGACAACTAAAAAATCAATTAGGATAGGATGATGGCCGGAGGGGGAGGGGTGGTTATACCAATTCTGGAGACAGCAGGAACACAAGTACCGGTCACATGCTCATAAACTGTCTCCACTCGGGTCGACCAACTCGGAGTACGCTCAGTAAGACTCGAGAGCGGGGGGTGCAAGGCGTCTGGGTGATCAGGCTAGGCGTTCACTCGATGCAAATCCCCAGTGAGAGAGGGGCTGCCTGCCTGTTTTATTGCCTGTGAACTTATCACCCCATAGGTTGGTTTTTGCTGCAGTGGGTGGAGTAGCAGGCCTGAGCACAAGTCAGCCCATTGGCTGATCTTTCACTGTAATGGGTGGAGCGAGCAGGGGAAGATTATTAATTTACATGCCCTTATATGGAAAACACTCCACCTCACAGACAGAGCCCCCTATACCAGCCTTAGAGGTATTACAGGCTATGGCTCCCTGCGACAGGCAGCCATTGTTGTAGTTCTGACTCGGACATGGACAAGTGCAGAAATCACTTGCCACAGGAGAACCGGCAAGAGTTCAGGGCCTTGACTGACGAGGGCAGGATGGTGGCCCATACGGTCTTGCAGGAGGCACTTGATGCAGCTGACTTGGCAGCCAGGACAATGGCCACAGTTATGGTCATGAGAAGGAGTGTGTGGTTGCAGGTGTCGGGCATCCCTCCCGATGTCCAGACTTCCCTCCAGGATCTCCCTTTTGAGGGAGAAGGTCTTTTCTCGGACCAGAACGACTCTAAATTACATAGCCTGAAGGATTCAGGAGCAACACTTAAATCTTTGGGGATCCACACGCCTGGTCCCGTGAGACGGCCCTCAACCGTAGACCTGCAGGGAGACCATTTCAGTGGGGTTTCACTTCTGACCAGGATAGACGAAGGGGCTGCCCCACTTTACTCTTTGGTAAGAGCCCCATTGCAAGCTGGAGTGGAGGCTGGACAGAGAATGGGGCTGGGGCTGTCGAGCGAGGTGAGGAGGCAGCTGCCTTTTAGCAGCACTTTGGAAACACTCCTCTCCCCCACCCCCTCCAAAGTCCTGCCTCAGTTGCGTTCCAAGGGAGGGAGGTGGGGATGGCCGGGGACTTGCTGTTTCATGGCTCTGCTTGTAGCTGTGGTGAGCTGACACAGAAGGCACATAAGCCTGCCACCTCCCTGTGGACCCCAGGCCAAAAGAAGCAGGCCAAGATCTGGGCCAGCATCTTTTCCCTCCCCAGGTGTCCCGCAGAAGGTGTGGCTTGGGCAAGTCACATGACCTCCCTCCAATAAGAGTGACACACCAAAAGCTGGTGGTGCATCTCTTCTGTTTGTGTGTCCTTCTCTACCCGATATAGGTTGTCTCCCTGAATTTCAAATTGGGAGGCTCTCTCCCATGTCGTGGGGATCCGCGGTCTCCCCATTCACTATGGCCACCTGGCCACTATGGTGTCGTCGGCTCATTGCTCTCCCATAAAGTCTGCTAGTTGAGTCAGGATCGCTGATTAGGGCAATGGGGCTGGTTCTTTCTCTGGCCAGTTGGGGATCTGGTCCATCTGGGCAGATGGTGGGCATTGGGAAGTCCCGACCCCTGGATCTGCAACTTCCCCCACACCCGCAAGAGTTGCTGTTTCCAATCAACTGGCCTCTAGAGGTTGGGGTCAGTGTTCCATGGAAGGGGGTTGCACCTGTTCAGCCAGTAGCTCTCTAAAAACACCCGTACTCCTTACCCAGTATCACTGGGTAGGCAAGGGTTGGGGCCGGGCCAGGCTACCCATCAATGGCTCTTCATGCCTCCCTACCCTTAGAGTCACCTGGGTGCCATTGTAGGCCTTCAGATCCGGGTGGACACAATCAAATGGTGCCTGAGGAGAGCCAGGACTAGGCACCAGAGCTTCCCATACCATAACCTGAGCACAACTGGAGTCAATCAGCTCAACTGCTTCCATCCCATTTACCCACATGGAACAGTCAGTTTTGTAGGGTCCTGAGGGCGTGCCCATGTTTGTGGGGCCCAGCGCTTCCCAAAGTTACATTCCCTATATGGGCAGCCCCTCGACCAATGTCCAAAACCCCAACATGTAAAACACAAGTTCTGACCCTGGGTAGCATTAGGGTTGTCTCCTCTGGGTGCCTGAGGGGATGGGTCTGGGCCAGCTTCCCCAAGTCTGGGGTTCAGTAGAGGCCCAGGCTTTGCATCTGATGGATGCAGGGTCTCCCGAACAGGGAAACGGGGGGCAAGTCCTGAGCTTAGGAGTTGGGCTATGTGGGTACCCCTGAGCCTGTTAGGGCCCAGGGAGGAGCAGAGGACACCGAGGTCCCCCCCAGACCTGGGGCCCCTGGATAGTTCTGTCTGTCAGGGTCACGGTGCTCTTGGTTGCTCTGGAGCCCGAAGAGGGTGTAATCTCTGTGAACCTGGCTGCCAGATAGTTCTCCATCAGTTGGATGGCAGTGGCCATACTATCGGGGTGATTCTGTACAAACCCTTCCCTCCCCACAGAGGGCAGGATCTGGGTAAACTGTTCAAGTAGGATCTCCTTGGTGACTTGTACCCGTGTCTTTGTCTCTGGCTTCAGCCATCTCCAACAGGCATCGTGCAACTACTGGGCAATGAGGTGGGGTTGGATTCCTGGTGGGTACTGTTCCCCCTGGAAGAGTTGATGGAACATCTCTGCTGAGATGTCTATGGCATCAAGGATCTCTGCCCTGATCTAATCTGGAGCTGCAACAGGATCTAGCATGCAGTATGAAGCCTGGGCTACTTCAGTCAGGTATGGAGCCAGCACGGCCACCCACTGTGCTCAGGTCCACTGGGGGTACGTCTACACTACAGCGCTAATTCGAACTAACTTAGGTCGAATTAGTTAATTCGCATTAAGCTAATTCGAACTAACGCATCTAGAACTAAAAACTAGTTCGAATTAGCGTTTTGCTAATTCGAACTAGCGCATCCACACTGATTGGACGCAGGGGTGCATTTAAGGGCGGCTGAAACTGGTTCTGGCAGGGCATCAGGTCAGTAGTTGCTTTGTGTGGCTGCTGTCTGAGGCTATCTGAGGCTCGTGCTTAAAGGGACCCCCCCGGACAGACGGTTCTCAGCTTTTCCTGCTTGCTTTCCAACCTCGCCGAGGGACAGCAAAGCGTTGATCTCTGCGCCCGTGTGTGTCGGTGATTCCCTTTGGGGACGCCGCCGCAGGTGGCAACATGGAGCCAGAGCTCGCCCTGCACCTTCTGGTGCACTTTCTGGACTTGCTGCTGCAAGCCTGCCAGCAATGGCTCGAGGCTGCCTGGCACCTCCTGGTGCACGTCAGCCCCCTGCCTCTCCGCCTGGCCGCCCTGGGGGCCATGGAGGAGCCGCGGCGGCGCCCCGGCACCGGCGTGCCCCGCCGCATCTGGCGTCTGGACACCAGCAGCGACTGGTGGGACTGCATCGTCCTGGAGTGCTGGGAAGACCGACAGTGGACCCAGAACTTCAGGATGAGGAGGGACACCTTCCTGGAGCTCTGCAAGTGGCTCGCCCCTGCTCTGCGCAGAAGGGACACTCGCATGAGGCCCGCCATCTCCCTCCAGAAGCGGGTAGCCATCACCCTCTGGAAACTCTCCACGCCTGACAGCTACCGATCCGTTGGGAACCAGATCGGCGTGGGGAGATCCATCGTCGGAGCGGTGCTCATGCAGGTATGGCACTCGTCGGCCACTGCACCGGGAAGGGAGGGGGGCTGCAAGGAGGGGATGGGCCGCCCCAGGGACAAAGGGGGAAAGGGAGGAGGTGAAAGCGCCCCGCACCGGAGGCGTCTGTCTGTCCCGGCCGTACTACACACCGCCAGGGGGGTTGCTTCCGGGAGTGGGGCGCGGGGCACTGCCAGGGCACGAATGCTCCCAGCCACCCGGGCGCCCCACTGATTGGCACTTTGCTGTGTCTCTCTCCGCAGGTGGTCAAGGCCATCAACCGGGTGCTGCTCCGCAGGGTGGTCCGCCTCGCCGACCCGGACGCCGTCATCCAGGGATTCGGCGCCCTTGGCTTCCCCAACTGCGGGGGGGCCATCGACGGGACGCACATCCCCATCCGTGCCCTGGAACACCAGGCATCCCGGTACGTGAACCGCAAGGGGTACTTCTCCATCCTCCTGCAGGCCGTGTGTGACCACTGGGGACAGTTCACGGACATTAATGTGGGCTGGTCCAGCAAAGCACACGACGCCCGTGTGTACCACAACTCCTCCGTGTGCCAGCGGCTGCAGGACGGGACCTTCTTCCCCGACCGCCACATCAGGGTCGGGGACGTGGACATGCCCATGTGCCTGGTGGGGGATGCCGCCCACCCACTGCAGCTGTGGCTGATGAAGCCCTACACAGGGCACCTCAATCCCTCTCGCGAGGCCTTCAATGCCAGGCTGACCAGGGCCCGCATCGTGGTGGAGGGGGCCTTTGGGTGACTGAAAGCCCGCTTTCGATGCCTCCTCACCCGTCTGGACCTGGCCGAGCACAACCACCCTCCCGTGGTGGCAGCATGTTGTGTGCTCCACAGTTTATGTGAGAGAAAGGGGGAGGCTTTCCTGCCAGCCTGGATGGCTGAGGCTGACCGCATGGCTGGCCACTACTGTCAGCCCCGCACCGCCGCCGTCCGGGCAGCCCAGCGGGGGGCCATCCAGATCCGGGAAGCCCTGCAGGAGGGTTTCCTGGTGGAGGAGGAGGACTGACCTCTCCCTTGCATGCCCCACTGGGGCCTTCTTCCACTCTACCCCCTTCCGCTTTCCCCTCCCTACCTACTGTCAAATAAAGACACCCGTTTTTCAAACAAAAACGTCTTTTTATGTAACATAACTGGGGGGGGAGGGAGGAAGGAGGGTGGAAGAGGGGAGGGGGAAACCTGGGACGAGGGAGCTGGAAGGGGAGGGAAGGGAGGAAGGGAAAGGAAAGCTCAGGGGTGGGGGTCCGGCTGCCTCTCCTGTCTCGCAACACTGCGGGTCCGGGGGTGTCGGTTGTGGAGGGTGGGGCAGGAGGGATGGGGGGTGTGGAGGAAGCAGGGGGATCAGGAGGGGGAGCAGGGGGAGCAAGAGCAGGGGTAGCAGGAGGAATTGGGAAACAGTCGAGCAGGCTCTGGAGCTGGCCTCGCAGGGCACGGCCCTGCTCCTCCGGCGCAACCTCAGGTCCTCCTGGACCCAGTGCTCCTGGAGACGGAGCTGCTGCTCCAGGAACCGGAGGTGCCGCCTCTGGTACTCCTCCTGGTTCCTGGCTCTCCTGCTGGCCCGGGCGCGGACAGCTGCTGCAGGCGGGGTGGTGCGTCCTGCAGGCCCAGGTGCTGCGGCTGTGGTCAAACAAGAACAGCAGTCAATTACCCCAGGGGCCCAGGTGTGTGAAACCCAGCTCCCCTCTGCAAGGCCAGGGCCCCTGCAGGATCCCCAGCTGCTGCTCCGTGGTGGGCAAGGCCCAGGCGCACGGTCCCTGGGCTCCCTCTCGCCCCAGTCCCCCGTACACATAAGGGGAGTACGATGGTACTCACATGTGGACACCTCCCCGGCCTCGGACGACACAGGCGAGCGGCTCTGTGGGGTGCCTCGGGGGTCCCGGGTACTGGGCAGGCTGGCGGCAGGCTCCTAGTACTCGGAGCCCTCCTCCTCCTCCTCCTCTTCCTCCTCCTCCGTCTCTGGGAGCAGTCCCTCTGCCCCAGGGTCTATCACGTCCTGGGGGGGAAGGATGGCATGAGCCCCCAGGAGGCAGTCCAGAGCCTGGAAGTGGGGGCAGGCCTCTGGGTCAGCCCCTGGCAGGCAGGCCCGGGAGTAGAACTGCTGCAGGTCCTTGATTTTCCAGCGCACCTGCTCCCGGCTGCGCTGGTGGCCCCTGGCGGCCAGGCTGGCAGCCATGCTGCCGTAGACTGCCGCGTTCCTGTGGCTAGTGCGGAGATCGTGGACATTGGAGGCTTCCCCCCAAACCTCGATGAGGTCCACGATCTCCGCACTAGACCACGCGGGCGCCCGCCTCTTGCGGCCCCGGGCAGGGTCCTGGGAGCCGCCAGGTTGGTCCCAGGAAGAGGGGGAGGGCTGGGTGTCATCGGGTGGCTGGCTCATGGGGTGTCAGCTGCCGGGTATGCTGGCACGGGTGCTGGCAGCCTTGCAACTGGCACAAACTGTGTAGCCAGCCTGTGGCCCTTTAAGGGCTCCGGGGCCGGGAGGGGAACAGTAGAGTTTCCCTGGTGTTGGCCAGAGTGGCCACCAGGGCAAGCTGGGAAGGGCTAGCCTCCCACTAGTTCGAATTAAGGGGCTACACAGCCCTTAATTCGAACTAGTAAATTCAATCTAGGCTTAATCCTCGTGGAATGAGGATTACCTAGTTCAAACTAAGCGCTCCGTTAGTTCGAATTAAATTCAAACTAACGGAGCGCTAGTGTAGCGCCTATGACAGTTAGTTCGAACTAACGTCCATTAGTTGGAACTAACTTTGTAGTGTAGACATACCCTGGGCTACTATGGACACCCTCTCTTTCCAGAAACACCTCTAGGTCATCCTCTGGTCCTGTCTTGACAAGCTTGATAGGCGCCAGTGCTGGTGCAGGTACAGGAAGCTCAGCTGGGGTTATGGGTTGCAACAGGAAAGTCACTTGTTGTATCAGCTACTGTTGCTGGGCTGCTAATTCCCCAATTAGCTGTTGCTGCTGCTGAACTACCTGTTGTAACAGTTGCTGCTGTCAGTTGGCATTTTGCTCTGCCATCCACTTCAGCAGCGGCTCCATCTCCCTTCAAGGGCTGGCCCCACACTCACTTGTTCTATTGCTGACTTTTTAACAAAGTCTTCAGCAGGACTAGGGCAGTGCCCACATTCTCCACCACTTGTGGCCATGTCTCCCTGTCAGTGGGGTGGCCTCACAGTTAAGTCCCGGATTTAGCCGGCAGAAAAGGGGTGGAGACCCCTATCACTGATGCCTCAGGCCTAGGAATTCCAACCTACTGTCTATGTACAGTCCTTAAGTTTGGGGTATGGCTCCAAGAGTCCAAAATTCTCCCTCTTCAGTGAGGGTTTTGAGTGGGTTCCCCCCTTATTCTCCTCCAGAGTGGGGCTGGAGGCTTACTTGCTCCTGTGGCTGGCCAAGTGGACAGGCTTTGGCTCAGGTCCTGAAGACTGCAGAACCATGCTCCTATCTCCTTGCTGGTCAGCCCCTAACTGAGCCAGGCTCCTTCCTTTTATGCTCCCTCTAGGACTGGCATTGGCTACAGGTAAAGTGGGGCGGGGCTAGCGGGGCCAGAAGGCTTTCTTTGACTCTTGTGATGCCAGGCCCCACTCTCTTCACTTTCTTACACCATCTTATAGTCCATTCACCCAAGCCACATGTCTTTAACTTGCTGGCAAGATTACTGTGGTAATATCGTGTCAAAAGATTTGCAGAAGTCAAGGTATATCACGTCCACCACTTTCCCCAGGTCCACAGAACTAGTTATCTCATCATAGAAGGCAACAAGGTTGGTCATGTATGACTTGTCCTTGGTGAATCCATGTTGACTGTTCCTGATCTTCTTCTTCTCCTCCAAGTGTTTCAAAATGGATTCCTTGAGAATCTGCTCCATGATTTTTCCAAGGACTGAGTTGAGGCTGAAAGGTCTGTAGTTTCCTGGATTCTCCTACTTCCATTTTTTAAGGATGCTGTTTTCCAATCGGCTGTGATGTTCCCCGATGGCCACAAGTTTTCAAAAATAATGGCCAAGGGCTCCGCAATCACATTTGGCAGCTCTCTCAGCACCTTCAGATATATTAGTTACAGCCCCATGGACTTGTGCATTTCCAGTTTTTCTAAATAATCCTTAACCTGTTCTTTCACCACTAAGGGCTGCTCCGCTTACTATGTTGCCCAGTGCAGCAGTCTGGAAGCTGACCTTGTCTGTGAAGACCAAGGCAAGAAAAGCATTGGGTGCTTCAGATTTTTCCACGTCATCTGTTACTAGGTTGCCTCCTCCATTCAGTAAAGGTCCCGCACTTTCCCTGACCTTTTTCGTTTTGCTAATATACCAGTAGAAACCCTTCTTGTTATCCTTCACATACCTTGCTAGCTGCAACTCCAATTGTTCTTTGGCCTTCCTGGTTATACCCCTGCATATTCAAGGAATGTTTTGATATTCCTCCCTAGTCATCTGTCCAAGTTTCCACCTCTTGTAATTTTCCTTTTTGTGTTTAAGCTCACCAAACATATCTCTGTTAAGTCAAGCTGGTCACCTGCCATATTTGCTATGTCTTCTGTACACTGAGATGGTTTGTTCCTGAGCCTTTAAAGTGTGTGTATACAACAAAGTTAATTCAGAATAGCATCTGTTATTCTGAAATAACTATGCGAGCATATACACAGCAATTCCGTTATTTTGAAATAATTTTGAAATAACGGACAGCTTATTCCGACTTCTGTAAACCTCATTCTATGAAGAATAACACCTATTCCAAAATAGCTATTTCAAAATAAGGCATGTGTAAGGCAAAATAAGGCATTTCAAAATAGCTCCACTTCTGCTATTTTGAAATAGCCCCTCACCAGGGCCATTCTAAGTTATTTCTCCTGGGGCTGTAAAACTAAGTAGCACATCTACATTAAGGAAGCCTGCCTTGGACTAATTTTGAGGCTTCCCTGCAGTGTAGATGTGCTATTTTGAAATAAACTATTTCAGAATAACTATTCTGGAATAGCTTGTTCTGAAATAACTGTATATAGATGTAGCCAAAAAGGCTTCTCTAAAATACAGCCAGCTCTCCTGGACTCCTTTCCCCCCTCATATCAGCTTCCAAAGGGATCTTGCCCCTCAGTTCCCTGAAGGAGTCAAAGTCTGCAGATCTGTTTAGATCTCTTTGTTTCCTGGAGGATTCAACAGTGAGGACCATCAGTGTGAAAGCTATTTCCCCACCCTGCCTTCCTGTTTTTTCTGGCCCATAGTTGCCTGCACAACAGCTCTGTTCCATGGGTTTTGTCACCAGCTGC
Organism: Pelodiscus sinensis; assembly: GCF_052426305.1. Lineage (NCBI taxonomy): Eukaryota > Metazoa > Chordata > Testudines > Trionychidae > Pelodiscus > Pelodiscus sinensis. The sequence goes on along the minus strand of NC_143055.1, from coordinate 112,177,299 downwards.
TGTCCTTGAAACCTCATGTGATAGGGAGCACAATCATGCATTGGGGAAAATCTTCCCCTTGCACTTGTGACGGAAGAATCCCAAGCATTGTTACAGACTGGGGACTGAATGGCTAAGTAGCAGTTCAGCAGGAAAGACCTGGGGATTACAGTGGATGAGAAGCTGGATATGAGTCAACAGTGTGCCCTTATAGCCAAGAAGGCTAATGGCATATTAGGGTGCATTAGGAGGAGCATTGCCAACAGATCCAGAGAAGTGATTATTCCCCTTTATTCGGCTCTGGTGAGGCCATATCTGGAATATTGTGTCCCGTTCTGGGCCCCCCACTATAGAAAGGATGTGGACGCATTGGAGAGGGTCCAGCGGAGAGCGACCAAAATGATTAGGAGGCTGGAGCGCATGACCTATGAGGAGAGACTGAGGTTACGTCTACACTTCCTCCCTAGTTCGAGCTAGGGATGCAAATGTAGCTGACCGAAATTGCTAATGAAGTAGGGATTTAAATATCCTGCGATTCATCGGCATAATCTCACCCGCATGTTATTCCGCTCAACAGCTGATTCGAACCAGGAAGTATGCTCCTGGACGCGTTAGTTTGAATCAAACTCTATGGGTCGAACTAGCGTTACTCCTCATTTTTTATTCGAACTAACGTGTTCCAGAGTGCACTTCCTGGTTCGAATCAGCTGTTGAGCGGAATAGCGCGCGGCGAGATTATGCTAATGAAGTGCAGGATATTTAAATCCCCGCTTCATTAGCAATTTCAGTTGGCTACATTTGCATCCCTACCGCGAACTAGGGAGCAAGTGTAGACATACCCTGATGGATTTGGGTTTGTTTAGTCTGCAGAAGAGAAGAGTGAGGGGGGATTTGATAGCAGCCTTCAACTTCCTGAAGGGTGGTTCCAAAAGTGATGGAGAAAGGCTGTTCACAGTAGTGACGGATGGCAGAACAAGGTGCAGTGGTCTCAAGTTATGGTGGGGGAGGTCTAGGTTGGATATTAGGAAAAACTATTTCACGAGGAGGGTGGTGAAGCACTGGAATGAGTTACCTAGGGAGGTGGTGGACTCTCTATCCCTAGAGGTGTTTAAGTCTCGGCTTGACAAAACTCTGGCTGGGTTGATTTAGTTGGGATTGGTCCTGCTTTGGGCAGGGGGCTGGACTTGGTGACCTCCTGAGGTCTCTTCCAGCTCTGTGATCTCCACAATATTTTTTCTAAGTATAAACTGGTTGTCTCTAGTTACCTGCTCATTGTATCTTTGGTGCAGATTCCTTGTTTCTGTTCTGTATATTTGCATCAGTTGATATTTAAAAACACCCTCTTACATTTTTTTCTCTTGTCACTCTGACAACTTGTAATATATGTAAAATTATCTTTGTCTATTATGAAATTAACAAGAATACTGAGAGTATTATTGGTCTGTGTATTAGTCATTCTGACTTGGAAAACACACAGTATACTCAGGCTGAGGCAGATTATTGAAATATCATTTGAAACAGGTAGTTGCAGCTATCTGACAATATAATGTTCTAACAAGCTTTCATAAATCATAATATTTTATGAAGCTGTTAGAAAAAAGTAAAATACCAGAAAAGTAGAATATAACATTAAAAATCCACATAGTTCTTAGTTATCCAATCCAATCCATTCCCCCTCTCATATTATGGCTTATATTGTTCATTCTGAAGTGTTTTTGTCCACCCAAGTTTTGGATAATTATAGTAAGAACATAATAACCGGATAATGTGATTAAAGTTTATCAGTCATTTATTAACAACATCTCTTAGAAAAGTATTTCACAGACTGCTTAAACTTTTTGCTATTTGAAAACTTTCCCTCAAGTATAAATGTTTGCATATGATTGTACCTTATTGCTTAATAATATCTATATACTGTACTGGTCTAAACATATTCCAAAGTACTGTATACCCTCAGAGCAATTGGTTTATTACAGAATTAAAAGGGAGCATCTGTATGTAGTTGTTCTACTGAAATGTATATTCAATAATCTTGCCATGAAAAAAATCCCTTTTCTTTGATTGGCTACTGTCAACCTTAAAAGCATGAACACTTTGCCTTATTTAGATACACATTCTATAGAAAATACTAGAAAGAGTGTAATAGCCTTCAGGAATATTTCATTTATTTATTAAGGGAAAAACTGCACTTTTAAAAGATCAACCACTAGTTTTAATATCTGGGGTTTGGTGTCTTAAGAGGATGAAGAGGTAGGGACAAGCTAAGATTGCCATGCTTCTGTACATAGTGGATACAAAATTCTGAAGGCAAAAAAGTAGTTTGATTTGTATGGTAAAGGAATAAAAGTACAGTGATTATAACAAACTCTGCATGAAGTGGCTAAAAATGGTTTGCAACAAACCGTGGTTCAGAGACTTGGATGCGGTATGGCTACTGAAAAGAAACATACATATTGATAACTCAACCAGACCTCTTAACCAATCAGAATGCAGGGGCTTTCATAATTGAGAAATAAGTGCTGGTTGTGGTTCAGTAATTGCACAGCATCCCTGCTTTCTGGCTGTCATAACTATATTTCGTTACAATTCTGGGTCTGTTTTTGCCACTCTGAAGATTCCTCCTTATTTATTTTTGTCTGCTGTTCCACTTCCAATAAGTGTTCATGTATTTTATTTTCCTGTTTTCCTCCATGTTTGCAACATCCCACCTCATTTTCTGAAATACAAATTAAAGTGTTTCTTCCCTCATTCTCCAGATTTTTATGGGAAACCAAAATCAAAATAGGATGCAACAATCATCCCTTTGGGGCTTCAACAGGGACTTCATCTCAATTACATGCATTGCCATATATCTATATTTGTATAAGATTTTTCACATATGCAATGCATAATAATAATAAACAGAGACAAAGGAAAAATCAAAAGACATCAAACAAGTATCTAACAAAAATTATATTTGTAGCATATCTGTAGACTAGAGAAGAGAAAGAAGCAAGAGTTACACCAAATAATTATTCAAATAGGGAAACAAAATTTTTTGTCCTCTGTTTCGGTGGCTGTTTGGCATAAAAATAAAATGATAGCACATCAGTTCATTTATACCACACTTTACTTTATAATCTATCAGAACTATTTAATAGCACTGTCTGCATCAATTTAATCTAATTCTTCCAATAATATCCCATTGGCACTGCATCAAATTATGTATTAGTATAACAGATAATCTCTGATCTAGATTTTCAAATGAATAAAGCAACAGAGATGGCAGCCATATAAAGTTAATATTTACCAACATTTACTGTGTCAGTACCTGATATACAAAATAGATTACCTTTCCTGAGCATATGGAAATACTTTGCAATATCACATTCCATCCTGATATAATTGTCTTTTTAACAATGACAACTGTGTTTCTATATCTACCTAATGGTACTATGTTACTTTTATTTAAAGCTGTGAAAATAGTGGATTTTTCAGTTAATTAGCAATTCCAGAAAAAAAAATCTCTGGTCAAGCCCAATAACAAATTTCTCAAAATGTTCAGACAACTGGGAAGCTGAAAATTTGTTTTGGATCAAACAAAACATTTCATTTGACCCGAAATGTTTTTTTTTCTATTTTAAGCATTTTAAATACTTATTAAAACATATTTAAAGATATTTCTAAAGAAAAAGTCATTTTGAACAAAAAAAATCAACATTTTATTTCAAATGAAATGTTACGAGTTTTTTTAGTATGTTTTCAACACATTTTAGTGAAAACAACCTGAATTCAAGAAACATTTTGGTGTTACCAAAAGAGTTTGGGCTGAGAAATTTCACCCACTTTACTCCTAGGCTACGTCTACACTGCAAGGTTTTTGCGCAAAAACCTGTGGAGCATCCACACCTCAAACACGTTTTTGCGCAAGTAAATTAACAGTAAAACGGCAGAAGGGAAGGCTTTTTCTGGAGTAGGTAAACCTCCTTTTACGAGGCATAACCCCTTTTTGTGCTACAGCTGTTGCGCAAAAAGGGAAGTATGGATACTTCAGAGGGAAAAAGCACAAGTGCTTCATTCATTCTATGAATGTCCATCAGAGCTTTCTTGCACAAGAGCATCCATGCAGTGTGGACACTCTCTTGCACAAAAGCATAAGGTGAGGACGTACGCTTGCCCAAGAAGTTTTTGCGCAAAAACTCTTGCACAAAAGGCTTCTTGCGTAAGAAGCCTGCAGTGTAGAAGTAGGGCTACTGTTAATTCATGTGATTTGTTGAATTTGTTATTGAGGACTTAGATTTCAGCCACTTTGAGGATTATAGTTCTCTGCTGCATATATGAAAGGGTGAGACACAATTAGCTGCAACTCTGAAACAATGATAGCTTATGGATGAGGGATAACGAATGGAAAAAAGAAATCTGTATTTTTGTCATTTCTGCTGAGGGACTGAAAATGTTTACCTATCTTTTGAGTTCTGTTTTTACTAATATGGATGTGTGTTTGAACTAAAACTGTTGCAACTATTTATTATGAAACTTTACTTGCTGTGACTAAGAATTCTGCAGGTTATAATAAGGAGGAAGTAAGTAATGCTTTGTTGGAAGAATGAAACTGAAGAACAATGAAAACCCCCCTTTTTTTTTGTGCTGGGCAGGCAACTTCTTTGTTGCAGTCCATCTATATGATATCTATTGGATTCCTGGCATACACTAATTTTATTATATTTGTGCTTAAAGAGGTCATACTTTTCAGGTGTAGTCTACTTATAAACTTATGCAGTATATCTTGTATGATATTATTATACACCTGGTGTTTGCAGACTTTGCCTTTAATATTTATTCCATTATTTTAGTAACTATGAAGTGAAAATAAGATGAGAGTCACAAAGTCCAAATTCCTCCTTTTAAAAAACTATAATTGTAATTCATTTTAAGCTTTACAAATCCTTGGGTAGTCTCTGTCAGCTATCTGTATCTTAGGCTATGATTACACAGCGATGCTAAAGTGGAATTAAGCTATGCTACTTGAGCTATGTGGATTGCTTAAGTCGAAATAGTTTAATTTGGCTTTTGGAGCTGCCTGAATAGCAGGAAGTGGAAGGAAGAACACTCTTCCTTTGACTTCCCTTACTACTTGTAAAATGAGGGCTACAGGGGTTGGAATAAAAAATCCTCCAACTCGCCATTATTTCAAAGTAGTGACTTGCAGTGTAGACATGCTTTTTGTTATTTCAGAATGTCAGTTATTCCAAAATAAAGCTGCTGTGTAGACATAGCCTTAGGTACCCATTACCATAGTATATGAACACCTCACCATTTTTACTATATTTATCCCCACAACACTTCTGTGAGGTAGGGAAGTACATTATTATTGTCCCTATTTTGCAGATGAGGAACCGAGAAGTGGAGGCTAAGTGATTTGCTCAATATAATATAAGAAGTTTATGTGAAAGCAAGGACTTGAATGATGATTTTTCCCTATTGCCCTAATCACTGGACCATCCTGCCCCCTCTTTTCTTTATATGAGACCTGAACAAAATCTAAAAAATAGATAAACCATTTATATTTCTCCTGTCGTCTTCTACAAAAAAAACTTAACACACAGCAACATCACAGATGTATCTTCCATTTTAGCATTAGAATGCATTGTGGTATCTGACAGCATGATGAGCTAAGCATAAGTAAATGTAGATGCATTACCAGTGATTTCTATATGTATCTACAAACCAAAAACCAAACATGTATAGTTTCAAACTGAGTCCTTCCAGCTTTGTACTGTGTGATTCTTACAATGAAGGCTCTTTGAGGCAGGTACTATTTTATTCTAGATTCATTTGTACAGTCAAGCATCCTTTCGTCAGAATAACAACAATACCCAGAAAGCCCAGATTTCATTATATCAAATGTAGTATAAACAGTAAAATGTGCAGTAGAATTTTCAGAAACATTTATAGAACTAAAATTACAAATTCACACTATTAGCAGAAAATTTTGTTTTGAACTTATTGGACTGCTGGTAGGATATACAGGACACTACTTCTCGCAGCTTCCATTGGCCACGGATTGCTGTTCCTGGCCAATGGGAGCTGTGGGAAGCAGTGTCCTGGTCCACGCCTCTTCCCGCCACTCCTGTAGGCCAAGAACAGTGATCCATGGCCAAGAGGAGCAGCAATTGCTGGTACCTGTGGCCATGAAGGTAAATAGAACAGCAGCCTGCCATGGGCTAACCCTAAAGAATTGCTACTTTGTTGTTGCCTACTGCTGGCCTAATATCCCTCCTGTGTAGAGTTAAAATGCCTTGACTGTCTATTTCTAACCTTACTTTGCTTGGATTTCTTCTATGGGTAACATTAACTCTGAATTTCCTGGGTTTATTACATCTTGAAATATTTTTTACCATTAGTTACTGATATACGCTGTGAATCTTAACTTAATCCTAACATCTATCCCCACCCCTCCAGTAAAGTATGTGCTTAAATCAGGGATGGGTAATAACATGGTGGCAGTTTGCCAAGGCTATCCCCTGGCAGGCCACCACTACTATATTTACCTGCACAATCACAGGTACAGGTGATCACAGCTCCCATTGGCCACTACTCTGTCCATGGAAGTAGTGATTAGCAGCACAGAGTGGATCACTGCTTCCAGCAGCTCCCATTGGCCAGGAACAGTGATCTGAGGTCAACGTGAGATGTGTTAACTGGTACCTGTGGCTGGGCAGGTAAATATTGCAGAGGGGGCCCTCCAGGAGCTAATCCTGGTGGACCAGATCTGGCCTGCAGACCAGTATTTGCCCATCCCTGTATTAGACAATAATCGTATGATTATCATTTTGACATTTTAGTGTTTGTGGTGTTAATTTACTACGTCTTTAAAAATCCATTTAATCTGGATTTTTCCATATTGGTTCCCCTCATGGCATTAATAAAGGGAACAGTTAAGATTGATGACCTCACTATGTTTTTTTATGCAACATTTCTGAATTTCTTTTAAGCATAACCTTAACTTTCTTAGGCTTGTAATATACACAAGGTTGGACCAACAGGACAGTCCGATTTCCCTGCATTTGTGCTTCCAGAAGAGAACAAGCACTGGAGGTATTGCTAACAGCCATATTTCACAGGATAAGTTCCTAGAAGGGAATACTAGTAGTACAAAATAACTAATCAAACTAGCAGTTTATATTTGATTCCTGAAAGAGCACATGTGGTGAGTGAGCTGGGACTGGACAATATACATTGAAAAACAAAATAACAGCCAGTAAAATCAAATGTTTTTTTTCTCAGAACTACTGGCTTCTGGGTGTTCAACTCATTTTTGGTCTTTGACTCAGGGCTGTAGATCTTTCTTGTGGCTCATAGAAGCTTGACGTTTGTTTTGCAGCTCCCACCCTTCTGTTTGGACTAAACTCCATGGATGCAAAAAGAGGCATTATACAATGTTGTTGTTCTTATAGGAACTACAGAGGTCTGATTTCATTTGTTCACTATTGCATTATTTAACATCATACTTTGGCTTTTCTTCTTTTTTGATATAATCTTTCCATGATTTAGCTCATGATCATAATGCGGACTATCATCAAAACCATTTTGTTTAATATTTTAGCTTAGGTGAAGTAAATGTTGCTGCTATTTACAGAAAATAAACTGGACAAATTATGTCCATTTCTATCACTGATATGTTCATGCCCTTTTTTGTGATACTATCCTCTGCTATCAATTGACCATTATCTACAAGCTTGTGAGTGGTCCCAGGTTAGGTCCCAGTCCTGCCTCAAATGGGAGTTGGGCCTTTATTTTCATAAACTGTTCAGACCCGGTACAATATCTCTGGAATTCAATGGAAAATTCTCCCTCAATTGATAGAAATTGGGTTGAGCCCTAAAACCATTTTAAATGGAGGGTGTACTTAAGGGAAATTGCAAACACTACCGCCCTCACAGTCTGCTATTTCTAACATTTTTCAGTTTTTTCCCCTTGTCATGTCAATAATTAATATAAAGCATAATAGTGCGGGGGAGTTAAATCATTGTGATTTTGAACGCTTTCCCAGGCAGGGCATTAAAATTGCATTGCTATGATAAGTATCTGTCGGAGGGGGAACATTTCCAAAGTTCCATTCCTTCCGGGTGTTGTTTAAATAATGTAACACCCTGGATTCCTTGGATTTATCAAATCTGAAAGTCCCCTTTCAAAACAGATGCAAAATCGACGGTCGATGGAGAGAATAGTTGCCTTTCCCCTGAAGGCCACAGCTAATGAACGCGGGTGAAATGAAGGGGCTCCCCCCCCCTCCCCGGGAGGGAGCCATTAAGCGAGGTATATGCCCCCTCCTGACACCCTGCAGCAGGCTGCCCCGAGGCAATGCAGTGCAGGGCAAGGCGGTGGATCTGCTCTGTACAGCGAGAGCCCTTTTCCTCGCGCGCCGGCCCCCGCCCCAGCATGAACATCCCTCTGCGGGAGGCTGCAGCCCAGCGGGCGGATGAGCGTGGCTCTAACAGGAGCTAAGTTCAAAGGTGGCCCGCGGGGGGCAGCCGCAGCCCGCACCGCGAGCCGTGCCCCCACCCCGGCAGGAAAGGCGCGCGGGCGCCAGGGCTTGGGGCCGCCGGCCTGGAGGCGGGGAGGGGAAGGCGGCGTCTCCCCGCGGCAGGAGGAAGCGGGGCCGGTATCCTGGCATGCGGGCCCGGGGAGTTTCACTTCTGCCGCGCGCGAGCCGAGGCTCCCGGGAGGAGGCAGGTCGGCGCTTCCGGACCCGCGGCTGCAGCTGCAGGCTCCGCGCAGGCGGCGGCCAGGGCGGGGGGTCCCTGCTGCTCACGCGGGCAGGAGCCACCTGCCGCCCCCGGCGCCACTTGCCCTGCGGCGAGGGAGGGGCCGGGACGATGACGCGTCCCTCAGGTGGGTCGGGGCTGCCGCCGGGATGGGGCGGGACGCGGGCAGGGGGCTCGCCCAGCCGGGCGGCGCCAGGGGCGGAGGTCTCCTTCCCCCGCCGCCCCAGCCCCGGGGAGGGGGCTTGCTTCCCGGCCTCCACACGGGGGCTGGCGCTGGGACGCTGCCGCCCCCTGCCTTGCAGCGGTGTCCGTGAAACACGGGGCGTGCGGTGGCTCCGCGCCCCGGGAGGCTCCGAAGTGAAGGCGCTTCAACCCCGGCTCTTTTTTGGAGCCTCAGCCCAGCCTGTGCGCTTGGTTTTAGGTCAGGACTATGACCCCCTCCCATCCATACACACGCTGAGCCCTGTGGGTGTGGGGAGCATGAAGGAGAGACAGGCACCCACGTACCCGCCACATGCTACTGACCAGAGAGATGCACCGAGCCCTGCCAATGACTAATGAGAGTGTAAAGCGTCCCACCAAATACTGCTGGGGGAGCCTGGGATGATCCTAGAGGAGTGTTAAATGCACATTTTTTCTTTGCTTCTCTAAAGTCCAGGCAGGGCAAAGTCTACATTTTTATTTTGCAAAGTGTTTAACTTAGGAGTGAAAATGTCAGGCAAGTTTTTTTTAAAGGGATTTGTAGTACAAGACTTTTGGAAGAGTGTTGTTGCATTGAGGAAGAGCTTAGCTACAGGAACCATTGCTTATTTACAAAAGTATGTTGTTTCCTTCAACAAAATAAATGCTACTGTTGTCTTTATCATGAACAATCTTGTGATTATAGCTTAAGATCTCTTTAGTGAAGTATAACTGTAGACTTATGGCTTATGGAAGTACACACTGCTGGTTTGGGGTCTTAACATCATGTCTAGGTCACTACAACCACTTTTAGGCAAAGGGATAAGGTAAAAGAGACAAGCTTTCCAGCTACAAAAAACTCCTCTTTGGGCTGTGTTGAAATGAAAGATGGGATCTAATGCCCATAAAAACTGGTCCGCAATGAAAGTTCATCTCAAATCGGTTGTCTTGTATTTCAATTGATTCCCATGAATATTTTATATATTTTGTTTTACTCATTTTAATTAGCTAGTGTCAGCTCTCTCTTTTGAATGACAAACTAAATTTTACTCATCACTTCACTGGAGGCCTATCATTATTATTCATTCTTGTTTAGCAACACAAGCTACCCCTATACTTCTATATAACTGTTCCTCCTCCCCCAAATATTCTTCTGTCATATGTTAGTTCAACTTTAAACCTCAATTTTGGTATCATAAAGTTATTTAAGGTTGCAAAGTCAAGCACTTGAAAATAGAAGTTGGAATTAAGAAAGAATGGGCAATTTAAACTCTGGCCCCTTGGAATGTGCATTGTCAGACACATTTTTAATTACACGATCTCATACTATTATTTCCACCTCATGCAATACACAAGATCGACAGTGCTCATTGATCAAAGCAGCTAATCAATATTTCTTTTTATCCCCTTAATTCAATTTGTGGTCTTCAGCCTTACTTACTGCACACATAGATGTTGACTTCTCTTCCAGTGGTTGACCCCTCTCTCTGCACCAGGCCTTGCCCCTATTTCACTCCTTCCCGAAGCCCTCATTCCACCCCATCTCTTCCCACTCTGCTCTGCCCCTGCCCTACTCCATTCCACCTTTTCTCCAAGCCCTTACCCTGCCTTTTTCCCACCTTCTCCCCTCAGGCTATATCTAGATTGCAGGCTTCTTTCAGAAAAAGCTTTTCTGGAAGAGATCTGCAAAAGCGCATCGAAAAAGTGACCTGCTTTTTTCAACAGAGAGCATCCACACTGAATGGATGCTATGTCACATTTCAGCTCTGATTACTATGGATGGAGTGGCCACCAGGGCACCTGTGCTTTTTCCTCTTTCCTCTTCTTTTGAAAGAATTCCCTCTTCCCCGTCCACACTCGCCTTTTTCTGAACGAGCTCTTTAGGAAAAAGGCTTCTTCCTCGTAGAATGAGGACTACCAATGTTAGAAAAACTCCTCTGTTCTTTTGATTTTCTTTTGGAAGAATGCAATTGCAGTGTGCACATAACTGAAGTTTCTTCTGAAAAACAGCCTTTTTTTTTTTCAAAAAAAACCTCTGTAGTGTAGACATACCCTCAGAGCATATCATCTCCACTCTTCTTCCTCCCTCCTAAAGCTTCCTGAGCACCACACAACAGATGTTTGCAGGGTACAGGAGGCAATGGGAGAAGGGGAAGGTAGTTTGTCAGCAGGGTTACTGGTGGGCAAGTGGTGCTGGGGGGCAGGGAGGGCAAGTGGGGACATGGCTGCCAGCGGGTGCAGGCATCCAGTATCTTTTCCCAATGGGTGCTTTAGCTGTAGAGGGCCCATGGAACACAGTTGGTGCCTGTGAACACACCATCCAAACCTTACACTGAATATAGAATTGTCTTGTGGCCCTTTTTATAGCGGTCATCACCATGGCATCCAAGTGCCTTAGAAATTAATGTATTTTTCTTCAGAACCTCCTTGGTATAAGAATATTATTATTTCTGTTTTACCAGAGAGGAAATTGACACAAAGAACACAATAAATTAGGACAGATCCAGGATTAGAATTTAGGGCCACTTGGCTCCCAATCTTAACCACACATCCTTACTGGGAAAAGTATTGAGTATAGACAGCTCCTTCAGGTGGAGTTGAGTTTCCAGCTACACTTCTGAAAATGAGGCTTCAAGTAGGGATGTGAAAGGTTAAGCAACTAACCTGTGAGTGATGGAGCAGCTCCCCATCCGCTGCAAGCAGGTAGCTAATCCAGCCCTACGGGGCATATTGTAGACAGAAGCTACTCCGGATGTCTGTCAATGGTGTGTCTGGGTTGGTGGGAGGGACGCTCCAGCCTGGCTTTCCCTCCCCCTCTTTTAATCAGTTAAACAGTTAAGCAATGAAACAGGATTTTACATCCCTATTCCCAAGTGTTTTAAATTGGTCACCCAGAAAATGAGAATCATACAGGTAGTGACCATTTGTGAAAAATTGTGTTTAAGTGATCTGCTTTCTATCATGTACCAAATCTATGAGAGAAGCAGGGATCTGTTTTCATAACTCTAGAAGACAGAAAAGTATTTTTATCCTTATCTTACATATGAGGAAAAAAGAGATGAAGGCCAGAATTTGTAAAAGTGTCTCTTTTGGATGCGAACATGATGCATGAAACACTCAGGATGTTTTTGCCCCTGCACTCTTAAGATTTTATTGCACTTTTTATGTTCAATGTGCTAACTGATACAGCTGTACTGTGAGGTATAGTAGAACCTCAAAGATATGAACACCAGAGTTACAGACTTACTGGTTAACTAGGCAACATGTGGAATTGGAATGGAGGGAAAACAAACAAATAGAGGTGCATACTGTACTGCCTTGGGACTTTAGCCCGGGGGCTCTGGGCTTCAGTCACAGGGGAAGATGGTTGCACATGCTGGGTGAGTGATTGGAATCAGAGCCAGAGCTTGCAGCGTCAGCCACATGGTGCTGTTTCTGGCTTTTAGCTCTGGCGGAGTGCTGGTTTCAGCCCCAATAGCTATAGTCCTGATCCCTGGTACATGTCCCGCTCCTTGTCTGAATCTGGAAGTGGAGCCATGGAGAGCCTCAAACCCTGGCACCCCCTGTGGGGTAGAAGCTGGAAGCAGTGTTGTGAGGCTCAGGCCCCAGCACCCTCTGTTGGGCAGAAGTTAGGAATGGAACTGCAGGGACTGAAGCCCTGAGCCGCAAGGTCCCCATAGGTCTGAACTTCTGAGCCCTGGTGCTCCCACAAGGCAGAAGTCTTGAGCCCTCCACCCAGATCCCTGGCACCCTTCTTCCTGTGGCTGCAGCCCCAACCTCCTCCTTCTACCCCACCATGGCTGAAATCCTTAATGTCTTATTCAGAGTTATGAACATTTCAGAGTTATAAACAACCTCCTTTCCCAAGGTATCCATAACTCTGAGGCTCATCTGTGAGGGTGGTCAGGCATCTGGTTTTTAACCAGAACTCTCGGCCAAAAGAGGATTATGGTGGCTCTGTTTAGCACCGCCAACCGGCCCATTAAAAGTCCACTCGGCAGTGCAGTGAGTGTGGCTAAAGCAGGAGCCCTACCTGTCCTGCCTCTGTATGACTCCCAGGTAGCAGCCAACACGTCCCTGTGACAAGGAGGAGGGGAGGAAGGTTCTATGTACTGGCGCCACCCCGAGTACCATTTCCATAGCTCCCATTGGCCAAGAACCACAGCCAATGGGAATTGTGAAGGTGGGGCCTTATGGAGCGTCCCTGGTCAGGGAGCCACCATAGGTAAGGGAGCTCAGATCCTGTACCTCCTCCTGAGACCCAACCCCACCCTCTATCCCGATCCCAAGCCCTAAGCTTTATCCAGGAGCCCTCATGCACCCCAAGCCCTTTGGCCTCATCATGGAGACCTTCCTGCATCCCAAATGCCTCATCCCTGACCCAACCCCAGAGCCTGAACCCCCCTTTTACACTCTGAGTCTCTCAGTCCCAGCCCAGAGCCCACCTCTTGATCTCCAAATATCTCATCTCTGACCTTACCCAACCCCCCAGCTGGAGCCTTCATCTCCCTGTGCCCCAAACTCCTGCCCCAGCCTGGTGAAAGCAAGGGAGGGGGATGGACTGAGGGGGCAGACCTCAGAGCAGGGGACAGGACAAAGGTGTTCAGTTTTGTGCCATTACAAAGTTGGCACTCCATGTGGGTAAATAAGTTATTCTCATGTTATAGATGAGAAAAATGAGACAGAGGCAAAATGACTTGCCCAAAGACCACATAGGCTATGTCTAGACTGCAAGCCTCTTTCGAAAGAGGCTCTTTCGAAAGATACTTTCGAAAGAGCCTCTTTCGAAAGAGAGCGTCTAGACTGCACGCGGAATTTCGAAAAAGCAAGCCGCTTTTTCGAAAGAAAGCACCCAGTGAGTCTGGATGCTCTCTTTCTAAAAAGCCTGTTTGCTTTCAAGAACGCCTTTTTCGAAAGAGCACTTTCGAAAGAAGGCATTCTTCCTCGTGGAATTAGGTTTACCACCGTCGAAAGAAAAGCCGCGTTCTTTCGATTTAATTTCAAAGAACGCGGCTGCAGTCTAGACGCAGGTAAAGTTTTTTCGAAAAAAGGCTACTTTTTTCGAAAAAACCCCTGAGTCTGGACACAGCCATAGTGAATCAGTTGTAAAGCAAGGATCAGAACTTAGGATCTCATTACTCTCAACCACGGGCTTTCTGTAAAATAAATATATTGCAGTTGTTAGATGTGGTCCCATTAATCAATTTTCATTTGCACTCCTACCAGGCAGTATTTTTTTTAAGTAAAGGCTTTTCATGAAAAAAAAATATGGTCAATTACATACCGATGTATGCCTTAAGAGTTACCATTATTATGCACACAGTTACATATTCCCATGTGGAAATGATGAGTTAGGCATCGAAACATATACAATTGAATGGCAGCAGCTGAATATACAAGTGTAGGTGTACAGTTATATGTGGGCCTTGGATCTCTTGATATCAAAGCTTGGCTCTCTTTTCATAAAGGCCTCTGCAACTGGATTCAAATCCTGAGTCCAGCACCTTTGCCACGTCTTTGGATTAATTGCAAAGCAAATGGCTGGAGGTGAATAAAGGAATCTGCCACTTCCAGGCTACAGAAAGCTACTTTGATCCAATAGCCATCAACAGTAAAAAGAGCAGGTTTTCCTAGCAGTGGATCCTGTGGCCTCACACCCTCTCCATACTCTCTCCGTAAGTGATGTGGGGCTGTGGAAAAAAGATTATGTGCCCCCTGCACAGAACCTGCCAATTTAGTCCTTTCCAGAGTGATGGGGCTGGGGAAAATTACTGCACTGTAGTGCTACTTGTATGGTTGATTTGGTTCGCTGTGCTTGTCCAAAATGTAGCCAAGTCAGAGTGTGAAATTTGCTTGGTCTGTAGTGGTAGGTAGGGGCCAATGAGTGACAGAATTGTTCATAGGAAACTCAGACTTCTTTATGCAAAGTAACAGAGAGGTAGCCGTGTTAGTCTGATCTTGGTAAAACAAAAAAAGCAGTCATGTAGCACTTTAAAGACTAACAAGATAGTTTATTAGGTGATGAGCTTTCGTGGGGCAGACTCACTTGAAGTGGGTCTACCCCACGAAAGCTCATCACCTAATAAACTATCTTGTTAGTCTTTAAAGAGCTACATGACTGCTTTTTTTTTCTTTATGCAAGTTCCACTACACATACTGTGCCTAGTGTAGAGAAAGCATTAACGAATGGCATATCTTTTGACATCTGTCTTCACTTAGGCCGGGGGAGAGGCAGAGAGGTATGATAATCCACTAACAGTGATACCATACTTGATTTATATCTCTTCTCCATGTTCACACAGATATATGTTATAACAGAGATTAGCCATCATGTATTTTTTATTTACATAAAGTTCACTTCTTATCTCCCACCTGATAGAAATAAATCATTAAAATTGATTGACCATGTTAATCCTACAGTGGAAACTAGCCAATGACTAGAGTTGGAAATATTTGATTATTGTATTTCATGAATCACAGAAAACATCAATATGTATTTTCAATTTTAAAAATTAATTTACCTTGTGCACTTTTATAGGAAATAAATAATCCTCAGCACTTAATTCAAAATATGTAAAGAGTGAGATTTAAAGAAGATTCAAAATTCATGTCAAAGCATTTGATAATCACATAACATCTCAATATTTTGAGTATAATGGAATATTAATATTTTTGCAAAATCCTGTGGTGTGCATTCACACATGTATGCAATCTTATTAGATAAAAAGTGTTTTTGTGTATTCAAAATGACTTTTCTATACATTTTGCTTAATAAAGATGAAAACATTTTGATAGGTTTTTGGATGAACGGAAAAAACTAGTATTACTGAGATTTAAAGACAGAAATCTAATTTTTCCAAATCTAATATTTAAAGGTTGGGATTGGCTATTTCATCTCTATCCAAGATGCTATCCAGCTGCCAGTATCTTAAAACTACCCCAGGTGGCTGGAAACTTAAATTCCCTTCTAAAAAAATGACTAAGGTTGTGAAAAGGAAAACACGTTCCATTCAGGGATGGGGAACCTTTTTTGGGTTGTGGGGCTGCACATAAGTAGGAAGCAAACCCACCTCTCCCCAAAAAACCCACCTCAATTACATGGCCTCTGAATGAGAAATAGAAAGACACTCCTTACATTGCCTTTGCAAACCAGAGTGTAGAGGGACATGGGCTAGTAAACTATGTGTCCCTCCCCCCAGGCTCTGGGTTGGGGGCCAAATATGAGGGATTCAGTGTGTGGGAGGAGGCTTCCAGGAAGAGGGCATGGGGTGCAGCATCTGGGAGAGTAAGAGGGTGCAGGAGCGGGCTGGGCAGGAGGTAGGGTGCAGGAGAGGAGGTAGGGAGCAGAAGTGTGCTGGGGATGGGAGGTGGGGGCTTGGCAGGAGGTAGGGTGTAGGAGTCTGGTTGGGAGCGGTCGCTTACATGGTACAGTTTTCCAGAGACACACATAGCTTCATATCCCTTGCCACTCCTAGGTAGAGTTGCCAGGTGTCTGGTATTCTCCCAGCCACTCCCTCCGCCCCCGCCAGACTTCTGTGCAATCACAGGCTCCCAGTGCTGATGACGGCCCCGCCTCCCAGCCTGGGAGTCACAGCTGGGAGGCAGGGTTGCGATCGCCGCTCTGGGTGCCCCAGAATGAGGGAGGAGGGGGGGCTTATTATCCCATGTTTCTTTTATTTTTTTTGCTCGACCAAAAAATACCGGATATCCGGTATTTTTTGGGAGATCATCTGGCAACCCTACTTAGGCACCACCCCCTGCTGCTCCTATTGGTTGCAATTATGCCCAATGGGAACGTCTAGGGAAAAAGCCTCCAGGCAGTGCTTTGCTACACTGTCATTTACACAGGGAGGGAGGGAGAGAGGGAGAGAGTGTGGCAGTGCACAGAGCCTCTTCCTCCCCCTGCCAGGCAGAGCCCATGGATTGGATTCAACCCTGGCTTGCCTGACTCCGGCCCCTGAGGGGCTCCCCCCGCCTTGTAGTGAGAAGCTGTTGCTGGCATACCAGCTCCACAGGGAGAAGCCACAGTGGGATACAGAACTGGAGCGCCAGCCCTGCCTCCTGCAAGTTGGAGGGAACACCGAGGGTCGGATCCAGGCAAGCAGGGGCTTTAACCTGCCTCTGGGCCTTAGGGTTCTCCATCCCTGCTTTAAACACTAAAACACCACGAGATATTGGACCAAGTTTATTTGTGAACAAAACGGGCGTTAGAGGCTGGCATTATGGATCATTTGGAGACTAAAGTCAACAGCTTGGTAGGAATAAAACTAGGTAGGGCGGAGATTGATTATGAAGGTCCTTCTGAGCAAATAGAAGCAGCATCTGTTCGATGCAATAGAAAAGGGGATGCCAGGAGAGGATTTCAGTGAGAGGCTATGGATTAGGAAAACTGTCTTTGCAGAAGCAGTCTAAATGTCTGTGAACAAAGCAAGCTTGCATTGAAAAAAAGTTGCAGTAATTGAAATGTGGGATTAAAGCTTGGATGTGATATTTAGGTGTGTGGATGATTAGGAAAAGCTGTATGTTAGATGTGATGTAGAAAGAATTGGACAATTCAGATATAGCCTGGATGTGAGGACCTAGCGTGAGGTCTGGGCTGTAAGTGAATCATAATGTTTCCTGTCCTTGCAATTTTATTGTGAATCTTGTAATATTTGGTGTTTCTCTTAAAGTCCTAATTTCTGGTGTAATTAGATTTATGTGACAATCTCAGCTTTTGTCAGAAAAAAAAAGTTTCAATCTCAGTGTTCTGTAGACAAAATACTTGAAAATATGAATTCTAAAGGTTTAAGTACCAGAAAACAAATAAGTGCCTAGATTTCATTATTTTGAAAAATTCTGTGTTTAGCCTAGTCTTAAGATTTTAAAAAATTTGATATATGATTTTTGAATGATGGGATCACAAATCATGGAGTCATAAATTTTGAGCAGAGACAAAGTGGGGGAGGGGAATTTTCAAAGATATTTGAAAATCTTTGCTGAAAACCTGAACTCTCATAATGATTTTTCTTTGTAATCTGCAGCTGAAAAAAAGGAAGAGTTTTGTCAGAATTGCACTCACACAATGCAGTTTCTGTTCCTTCCCTGAACTTTTATTCCTTTCTCCTGTCTCTGTGTGCTTGGCCATCTCATATGCTCGCTGAAGCTTAAAATAGGTAGTACAATAGACACATCTGCATTACATTGTACTGAAAATATTATAATATATATAAACAATTATTTTCTCCTACCTCAGCAGTTTCTCTTGGTGCTGGTCTGAGTACCTGGTAAGCTTATATACGCCTCTGCTTGTTTCTTTACTACACATGTATAAATACAATGTAGAACTATCTGTATAGAGTATTCATTCAATTCTGATTATGTTACTTGACAATCTGTTTAATGTAAACAAAAGTAGTAACAGATTTAAAACATTTTAAGTATTTAAGCATTTTGAAAATAAACCCACATTTAGGTATTCAAAATAGCCATGGCAGTTATGAAGGGAATAGTGTTTCTAATACAATATGGATTTATCATCTGATACCTCCATATTTAGAAATGAAGCAAAGCTAATTCATAGAGTCTGATTTACACTTCCATTGGTTCTGACATTTAACACAAGTTAATTCTAGATTTTTCTTTGAAAAAAGCCACGCACTTCTGCAGTGTTTCTGAGACTTTGTGTATAATTCTAAAAAAAAAAATAAAAAAAATCAGAACATACATATATAATATCTATATGTTTTGCTATGTGGATATAATTTAAGCAATTGTACAGCTGAGTTTGGAAAGCACCCTTTTTGCTCTTAGATCACATGGTTAGCAGCAGCTGTAACCGACCTGACACTTTATACAAGTACTTATTAATAGCAAGAGTTTGTGGCTTTGATTCTCTCCTTATTAAAAATGGAGGTGTGATGAATAGTAATTTTCATTGCGTGGCCAAACACCAACTACTGACTTCTTACATTTAGCAACATAATGAATATTGTTGAAGAACCAAATGTATAAAATGTATTTTAGTAGTGCTAAGAAATAACTTTCATGATAAAATAGTTCAGAGCAGGTTTGTAGGAATTCTGAATATAATCTACATTAAATATAAGGAATAATTATCTTTTATTCATCATGCAATAATTACATACAGTATTAGTATGCATACAGTATTAAGTATAGATTCAAAGCACGGCAATATTAAAGCAAGCAATCTACATTTCACTCACATTATATGTTTTAATATAGTTCAAAAAATAAAGCCTATTAAACAGATATTTGCTTTTTTACATTCTCTTCATAATAGTATGTTTGCACATTACAAACAAAAGAAATTGGATTTATGGAAAGATTTTCAAAAGTGCTCAGTACACAATAAGGATGTTAAGAGGCAGGTAATCCACTAATTGTGTAGTTGATACAGTTTTTATTGACTACATGCTTAGTTGATAAGGGAAGGCTTCCTCAGCCCCAGCTCACGCCCAGTCCAGGAGCTGTGGCTCTGCAGTTTAAATGTAGTGAGAGCCAGGTATGCAGGAAGTAAAGGGGTGGGGGAGAAGCAGCAAGTAGTTGAGTAGTCAAATTGTTTACATCTCTACTACACAGTAGCTACTTAGCTCTTCTGAAAATCTGGCCTAGAGAGATTAAGGCCAAATTTTTCAAGTGTCCAGTTGTTCTGAGTGACTCTGCTTGTGTGCCTAGCCTTGGATACCTAAGGTCAATTTTTGGATGTGCTAACCAACCATTGTCCCCATTGACTTCAAATTGAGTCTTTTGAAAATAAGGCCCAAGATGTCTGAAGGGGATTAAAAAAAAGGGGGGCCAGAGGGACCCTTTGGATCACAAGTATGAGTCGACTTTGGAGACAGTGTTTTTTAGTGTGTGAAATATTCATACAGAAGACAAAATTACACATTCTCTTTTATTAATGTGACCTAGTGACACTACATTCAGTTTCTGGCTCCTCAATGGTACATCCATATTTCTTGGAGTGGTGGATATTTTCTAATAAGTTGGTATATTCAGGCTCACTGATGGTGGTTTTGGTGGTGGTGGTGGGGGGGGGGGGGGTAAATGGGGAATAAAAGGGGCAATTGCCCTGGGACCTGGAGACTCAAAAGGGGCCTGGAGTTCACATGCCACATGCCACCTTTCTTTAGTTTGTTTTGCTTAGAGAAACCCTATATGCTACAAATTCAGAGAGGGGACATTTTAAACAACTTGAAATAGAGGGTCTGGTGGGGACTAAGGAGAGCCCTTAACTCCCCCACTTTGTGAAATGCTGAAAATGTGTTAGTATTCATGTAGGCATGAAATGTGTGCTTGGTGCATAATCAGGAGTGAAATATCAGTGCCCAAAACTTATACAAGTAATAAATTGTCTTGGACAAACATCATTTAAGTATAAAAAAACCCAAAATGAAAATTTGGAACATGTGAGCCATCCTAAAATTACAGTTTTCAGGATTCTATAACACCATGTAAAAAAGTATGACTGTGCTAATTTCTTTTTTAAAAGTGGCATCCTTACTTCAATTATTTGCCCAAGATCACGCAGGAAACACCTGACAGCTAGAAAGTGGGTCCACAATTCCAGTGCAGCATCTAAATAAGATGACTATAATTCTTTTGGATAATAAGAATATAAACGTATGTTGTTAAATCACTCAGCGGTTTTACTACTCCTTGAATTTCTGGGAAGCATCCTGGCACAGTGCCAATGATTGTGATCCCTTAGGAAGTGCCTGCAACACATCATGCTCCCCTGGATGTGTGTGAAGGCATAAGGCTACAGTAAAGGTGGCTCTTTGAGGGCGCTCACTATACTCCTCCAGTAGTGATGCAGTCCATGATCCTGCAAACACTTACATGTCACTTTGGGTATGTCTAGACTACATGCCACTGCCGAAGAGGCATGTAAAATAGGTTACCTGACATAGTCAATGAAGCGGGGATTTAAATATCCCTGGCTTCATTAAAATAAAAATGGATGCTGCTCTATGCCGGCTCAGCTGATTGTCGACACAGCGCGGTAGTCAAGACGCGGATCAGTCGACAGCGGAAGCCTTTGTCAACCACTCCTGTAAACCTCGTTTCACCAGCCATAAGGGAACGGTCAACAAAGGCTTCCCTTGTTGACTGATCCATGTCTTGACTGCCGCACTCTGCTGACAATCAGCTGAGCCGGCATAGAGCAGCATCCATTTTTATTTTAATGAAACTGGGGATATTTAAATCCCTGCTTCATTGACTATGTCGGGTAGCCTATTTTACATGCCTCTGTCGGCAGAGGCATGTAGTCTAGACATACCCAAATTTGTGTCTATGGGTAATCTCATTAAATTTGTTGGTGCAGGATTGTGTGTCAGCTTCTGTGTCTAGCTCAGAACAAACACTATGGTTGGCACAAGAAATAAGTAAGGATAGCTCAATTTGCTGGATATTTGTATATTTTATTCCCCAGAAATAATATCTGATGTCATTATAACACAGCATTCAGTTTGAGCTTTCATGGAATGGAGGAAGTTTAGCTGGTGGATTGAATGGTAATAATACTCAAGTCTATTGTTAGTAAAAGGTAAATGTTTGATAAAATATCACTATTTGTGAACAAATAGTTCTTATTGGATACAGCACACATCTCTAATATTTTAACTGTTAATATCTTTGTCAATGTTAAAAATTTTTTAAAGTTCTCTGAATAGAAAATAAATCAATAGTTAAATATTAGAGAATTCAAATATATATATAAATTATATTTTCATATAATATATGCGTATTGCTTTGATTTACCCATGACTCATTTTATATTTGGTTAGGATGAAATAATATATGCTAGATAGGCCTCCCAACAGAGGGGAGCAAAGGGCACAGTTTCCCTGGGTCTGGGAATTCAAAGTAGCAACAGCGGCTGGAGCCCCAGGCCCTCTGAATTGCTGCCAGAGTGCCGATCCACATGGCTGTGAGGCCTGGCTGCTCCTGGATTTGCCCCTTTTGTCCAGGGCCTCACCCTTCTGGGGGCATGGAGCTGCTCCCTCCTTTGCCTGGAGGCCCACAAAAGCTGTCATCCCTCTCTCCTCTCCCACCATGCCTGGAAGAAGTTCAGCAAGAACTGAAAACTGTTTGAGGATTGAACTCAAAAGACCCAACCTTTTAAAAAACTTTAGTTTCTTCCTTAAAAATTGAAGGGTTAAAAGAGTACAGAACTCAAAACAGTGAAAGTAAGCAAATAGCACTACTATCAGACAATACAAAATGTGGTGTTCTCCAGACTGTACTGAAGTTTGTATTAATTAAAAAATCTCACCATTGTTCACTCATTATTAAACAACCCATAATATACTTGAGTGGCAGGAACTGCAAGATAACAAGTCATACATGCAGTAGAACTGTCAGAGACCGACTTCTTGTTTCTGTTTATCTTTCTTTTTGAAGTGTAAAATATGAGCTAAGGCTGGTAAATATGTTCTGTTAATCACTCTCTACTCTACACTTATTTGCCCTACTGTGCAATTTGATGTAATTACTAGAAGTAACTGTGGATGGTGATATTTGTAGGAACAGAACCAATGTTTCCCCCCATCCCCCAAGGCTTTAACATTTTCAGTAGTGTCTGAACAGCCAGGGTCAGATCTTCAACTATAGCAGAAGCACATGCAACATTAATCAGGAGTTTGTGTGTACATGTTAATCATAGTCCAGTTAATCATAATCTAATGATTTAAGGCTTGATCCAAAACTTTTTGAAATCCGTGGGAAAATACCCATTTACTTCCATTAATATTTGTCATGGACCTAAGTGATACCA
The DNA here is from genome assembly GCF_052426305.1 of Pelodiscus sinensis. Lineage (NCBI taxonomy): Eukaryota > Metazoa > Chordata > Testudines > Trionychidae > Pelodiscus > Pelodiscus sinensis. The sequence goes on along the minus strand of NC_143055.1, from coordinate 112,154,610 downwards.
AGTGTCCTGAAACCATATTTTACGACCCTAAATGGCTTTACCTGCATCTGGAGAACTACATTTTGGGAAAGGCAGGCCTGGGAGGGTACCATAATGTTGCCTTTTAATATCCAAACCCAATTTGTAACTCATTCACACCCTTTTGATCTGAAAGTTAAAATAAAATTTCTAGCACAAAAAGGAAAGCTATTAATGAGAATACACAACAAATAAATTGAGCTGGGAATGTGATTTCAAATCCAATACAAAATGCAAAAACTCAATACCACCTCTTCTCAGGAATTCCAATATTTCTATTTTAATAGTGTTTCATAAACTTTCTCATAGCTTCAAGTTTCCCGCAAGCACTAGGTCAGTTCTAGGGATGTAAAATCCTGTTTCATTAGTTAACCGGTTAAACATTATGTGTAACCAGTTAACCAATTAAATGGGACCAGGCTAGGCTGCAGTAACCCTCACCCCTGCCCACTATGGCCTACCTGCAGTGGTTGGGGGCTGCTACAGCCCAGTCGGAGCAGCACCTATCTGCTGCAGGCTCTGTCTAGGCACGCCATGGAAGGGGGCTGCTCCCGGCCAGCCTGGGCTGGGCCCACCGATGGCAGGGCGATTAGAAAGCCAGGCTGGGCCCACCTGGGGTGGGGGTGGGGCTGCTTCAGCTGGTTGGAGTGCCCATGGTGGGTCCTGTGGGGCTGGAGCAGCCCTCTGCCTGCAACTGCTGGGAGGGATGCACAAGCCCCTGCTGGTTAACCATTCACATCCCTAGTCAGTTCCCCTGCTGCAATAAATCATTATAGATCCTTTGAAGTCAATCGCAGAATGCTGATTTCATGCCAGGTCAGGATCTGGCTCGCTATGTTTAACCTAAATTGTACTTGAAGATTTCATACTTGCATTCTGTCTTTGTAACTTGGTAATCTTATCAAAAACTTCCAAACGTTCTCCCCCGCTTCTCAAGAGATTCTGTTCACTACTCAAGATTAACCATTTTAGAAGAGGCCAAATCTAATTTGGAGTTGAATGCATCAAACCTAATGTGTAATGATTGAATTGGAGAAAATATTTTCTGCAGAAGCTTTTGAGGTAGTTTTTATATTTGTCAATTGAGAAATAAAACCCTTTTCTACTAACACAACACATTCAGGACAATTTTATTATTAATTTACTTGTAGAGGTCCTTCCAAATTATTGTCACCTCATCTTTGATGAGAGCTTAAAACAACTATGTTTCATCTGACAAACTTTGCCTATTTTTCACCACCTGAGAGGGTGCTATGATTCATTAAAATGATATTCCTATATTTGCTTTTCAGATATGTTGTGTATATCATATTTTGTAGTCTAACATGGTGGAAGGCCTTTGATCATAGTGAACCATATACAATTTCTTATAAATGAATCTCACGAGCAATCATTTCCAGAGAGCCTAGTCCAACTTGCATTCAAGTCAGTGAATTCAATAGGGCTATGTCTAGACTACAAGCCTCTTTCGAAAGAGAGCATCTAGACTACAAGCAGATTTTTTGAAAAAGTGAGCCATTTTTTCTAAAGAGTCTAGACGCTCTCTTTTGAAAAAGCACAGTTTGCATTCAATAGCGCCCTTTTTCGAAAGAGGACTTTCGAAAAAAGGCTTTATTCCTTGTAAAATGAGGTTTATCGCGATCAAAAAACTGCCACATTCTTTCGATTTACTTTTGAAAGAATGCGGCTGCAGTCTAGACACAGGTGAAGTTTTTTCGAAAAAAGGCTACTTTAAAAAAAAAAAAACCCTGTAATCTAGACACACCCTAGGAGATAAGTCCTTTCCTAAGAGTTTGCAGAAGAGTACCAGGGAAAGGTACTGAGTAAAGCACTTCAATGCTTTTCTAAAAATAAACATCTACCACTGTTCTATTGTGTGATCCTGTTGCAGCATGTGGAGTTTATTCATGTCCCTAAAGAAGCTTTCCAGGTCCAGGTCTCCTTGGTACTTGAAGCAACTAGAATATTTTCTGTTTTCTTCCTCTCTGTTATTTGCTTTTGATGTTTGTGGACTTTGGTGCAAAGTGTTTTCTTCTTTTTTATTTTTTATGTTAAAAAAGTCCAGTGAGTTCTTGAAAACATATTATTTCCTGTCTCTAAAAAATACCGTTTTGAGGGCATGTGCTGTGAATTAAGTATTAATGGGATTTTAGCCATATTAGTTGTAATTGGTGTGAACATGTATTTGGTTTGGACTATTGGAAAGCAAGCCAGAAGTGTAATGAGCTGTTTTGTTTCTCGCTATAAGGCAATTTACTAAAACTTATCATAGAAAATCAAAATCCAATTACAATCTTTCTTATTTACATATGGACAATATTTTCCTATGTGGTTTCCAACTCCCCAAAAAGAAAGAGAAAGGAGAAAAAAGGGGGGGGGGAAAGTTTGCAAAAAGTAAAGGTTGATGAAGTCCACCATTTAAAAGGTAGCAGAAAGAAGCAATTGTAAGCGGGGGAATGGTCCCGCTATTGTGGGGAACTTTCCTGGCTTCTATACCATCCTGGTGAAATGGACCAGTGAAAGGATCTGAGTCCTTGCTCCCACTTCCTTTACCCCACGCCTTCCCTGATTCTGAGGGCTCCCCCTCTACTCTCCTGAGTAGCAGAGTCCTCGAAACCCCAACAAGGCTGGGCCCAGGTTTCCTGGGGCTTAATCCCCAACCTTGTAGTCACTAGGGGCAGGAGTTAGCGTGTCCCCACTCCGAGGTGCTCTCTTCACACTGCATGCTTTCTTGGCCCAGTGATCATTTCATAAGGGTCAAAGCAAATACAATTTATTAAACATCAAGGCTGTGTCTACATTGGCACCCCTTTCCGGAAAAGGGATGCTAATGTAGACTTTGGAATAGGCAAATCCGCGGGGGATTTAAATATCACCCGTGGCATTTGCATTAACATGGCTGCCGCTTTTTTCCGGCTTAGGGAAAAGCCGGAGAAAAGCGCCAGTCTAGACGTTATTCTCCGGAAAATAAAGCCTTTTCTGGAGGATTTCTTATTCCTACTTTCAAGTAGGAAATAAGAAATCCTCCGGAAAAGGCTTTATTTTCCGGAGAATAACGTCTAGACTGGCGCTTTTCTCCGGCTTTTCCCTAAGCCGGAAAAAAGCGGCAGCCATGTTAATGCAAATGCCACGGGTGATATTTAAATCCCCCGCGGATTTGCCTATTCCAAAGTCTACATTAGCATCCCTTTTCCGGAAAGGGGTGCCAATGTAGACACAGCCCAACTGATTAAAGAGAAAAGAATAAGAAAAAATGAGAATGGTTAAATGAGAACACACAGCCCTGCTCTGTAGCACAGGGACATCAAAACAGCAGTCTGCACAGCGTAAGGACAGTCCACAGTCTCTTCCTTATAGGCCCCTTAGAGGCCCTGGATGTGCTGCAGGGGGGCTGCAGGCTGGACACGCTTGCTCTGGCAGTGACCACACAGCCTCAAGCTCTAAGTGGACAGACCCCTCTCCCAGTCTGGCCTGCTGGGCCTCTTGGCTGGTGATATCTCCCTGCCCAGAGCCTCTCCCTGCACTTTGCTGGTCCCAGCTGCTCACCACACCCAGCTGCAGGCTGTGCTGCTTTGCCAGTTTCCAGCTCCTTGCGTTGCTTCTCTGTCCCTTTTGGCTCTCTGAGCACTGCCAGTCTGCTGCTCAGCACAGGATTTGCACTCCTTGAGCTGTGTGTGCCTGGCTCTGTTGCTGCAAAACTGCCCCTCGGCACAGCTTGCACTCCTCGGGCTGTGTGTGCCTGGTTCTGTTGCTGCAGGACTGCTTCTCTACACAGCTTGCTCCTCTTAGCTGTGTATCAGCTCTCTCCTTGCTCAGAGAGACCCAGAAAAATCCCAGCTCACAGGGAGGACGGGGCCTGGCCTCTCACTTTCCTCACTGGCCTGTCCAACCTGTCAATCAGGCCGAGCTAGAGAGTTGGCTGCTTTCCATTGTCTCTGGGGTCTGTGAGTCTCAGGTCCCTGATTTCTCATGGACCCTTCCCCTTTTGACACTGGGAGCTGGCGAACCAAAAACTCCCACAGAGTTTTAGTAAGGTGCTAACAGTCCCCTTACATTCCCCCTTGCTAGAATTGTACCACAGCCACAAAATTCACACCATATAAAAAACATTGACAATTAACAGAAAAAAAACATGTCACATACTTAACATCTTATTTCTACTGGACATGTGAACATTCTTTAAGCCATTACATAGAACTAATAACATAATCATCTCTAAGTTTAACAGGCAATACACCCTTATTAGTTCTCTGGGACCTTCTTACAACAGGTGGTTCATTACCCATATTTTCTATTTCCCTGTCTTCGGGTAATACTGGGTCAGCCTGAGGAATCTGGTCATCCTCGTTATGGTCTGGGGTTGCTACCCTCTGTTCCCCTTGGTATTCAGTTTGTGGGACTAGAACCATTCCCCAATTCCTTTCAGTCTCTTCAGGCCGTCCTGATCTACGCCTCCTAGGATTCCTGACTGAACTAAAGGTGCAATGTTTTAGCTGATCTTTATGTACTGTCCTCTCCTGACCTCCCCATTCAGGTCGAATGGTGTAAACTGGCAGGTCAGGATTGTTGTGAGCAACTACAATGTGAGGACTCGACTCCCATTTGTCCTGTATTTTATTATGCCCCCAGTGTCTATGATTACGAACTAGTACACGATCACCAGGCCTGATGAGAGCCCCCCTGGACTTGAGATCATACACAGCTAAGAGTCCTCTTCCTGCTTTGGGCTGCCTGTTTAGACATACTGAGAGCAACTTCACAGGCTCTCTTCAGCCTGTCATGGTGACTTTTGACCCAATCATCCAGATTGGTCACCTCATCTTCCTCAGAGCCCTCTCTGTCCAGAATATCCAATGGCAACCTGGGATCTCTAGCAAACATGAGATAAAAAGGACGAATGGATGTGGCTATTATAGGCCATCACCAGCTCAGGGAGATGTTCCTGCCAGGCTCGTTTCTTTTCAGGCAGCAGTGTTCTGAGCATGTCATGCATTGTCCGGGTAAACCTTTCGCACTGAGCATTTCCTTGCGGGTGATAGGGTGGTGTTCGGCTTTTGGCTATGCCATACAGTTTACACAATGCTGATATCACCCCTGACTCAAAATTCCTCCCCTGGTCTGAGTGTAACCTTGTTAGACAACCATAATACATAAACCAGTGTTTTAGGAGGGCTAACAGTTCCCTTACACAATACAGAACTAAGTATCAGAGAGAGAAGATTAGCGGAGGGGAAGTGAATGTGAGAAAACCAAAATGTAGATAGTGCAATTTATCATGTTGAATGCAGCAACAAAGAAAAATACAAGAGTAGAAAAATCTAGACTGAAAAACAGAAAAGTTCTTCTCTCTACATAAGAAAAGTTAAGAACTAATAAACTCACTTTGGGGTAGAGAGAAAGGTGTTTACATTATAAGAGGATGATTTGGACTCCTGTGCATTGTCCACTGATTTTTGCTGGGTCCAGTGACTGTGTCCAGAGGGACAAATAAAAGACAGTAATAGAAGAAGAAAACTGAAAACCCTGCATCTCCAGTCAGTGTGGCAGGTTCCTGGAAAGCCAGCCAACCACATAGACTGTTCCCTCACAGCTTGAAGTTTAGAACCTCACTGGAATACATGTCTGCTGTAATATGCATATTTTTTTGACAATCACATACAGATTTTTCATGACTAAGTCTTGCAAATGGATCCTCATAGGTACAGGTGTGATGATCACTGGATTAAGAACATGCACATTTCTATACAATGGTTCATCTAGCCCAATATCCTGTGTGTAATTATATGGGGGAGGAGGAAGCAGGGAGGGCATGGATGGGAGACTGAAGTCAGAGCCCTGCAGTTGGGCTCAGAGCTCTAGATTCTCCAGTGGTTGGCCAACAGTTCCAGCTGTCCCTGCTGTATCACAGCTGAAGTGGAAAATGTCCCTAAAGCCTCTGAAATTCATGGATTCTGTGACTTTGTGATCTAGATGACCTACTCTTATCCTTACTAATAGCCATCGATTAACTTGTCCTTCTTGAACTTATCTAATAGTTTTTAACCCAGTTATAGTTTTGGCCTTCACAATATTTCCTGGCAATGAGTTCCATAGTTTGACTGTGTATTATATGAAGAAATATTTTCCGTTGTTTGTTTTAAACCAGCTGCCTATTAATTCCCCTGTGTGACCCATGGTTCTGGTGAAGGGGTAAGACACACTTCCCTATTCACTTTTTCCATACCATTCATGATTTTATAGAGATCTATTCCCCTCACATTTATCACCTCTTTTCTAAAATGAACAGTCCCAGTTTTTTTAATCTGACCTATAACGGGGTTGACGCGCTACTGCAACACCTTCTGCTGGGAATTAGCTCAGTTTGTTGGAGTGAGCTGCTTTCTGGCTAGTGCCTCACCTGTCGTCACTCTGCTCTGCTATCGCCACTGTCTCTCTGTAGACTCACATCGCTTCTTGGACGGCGGCGCCCTCTTCAGGACACTGCCCTCTGGCAGTGCCTGTCACTCCAATCTTACCCTTTCTGGGGGGGGGTTGGCAATCCTCAGACTCACACCTGCCACTGTGCCCAACTGCAGCCTCAAAGTCTAGCCCTTCACCTCAGGGGCAGGCTGTAGTCTATGAAGGCCATGCTCTGTGCAGTGCAAAGGGAACAGCGGGATCCAGGTCCACCCACTACTCTGGGTCCTGGCCCAGGGACACTGTGGCAGCAGCCTTGTCCTGCCCTCTTTCATGCCTTTTAACTGCCCTCTCATTCCCTGGGCCACTTCCCTGTGGCCTATGCACCTTCTCGGGCCTTGTATCCAGGCCTGTGGCCTGGGAGGTATCAGGCTGGAGCTTTTCTCTAGCTCCCCTGAACATGCCCAGCACTGTTCTACCTATCATAGAATCATAGAATACTAGGACTAGAAGGGACCTCGAGAGGTCATCGAGTCCAGTCCCCTGCCCTTATGGCAGGACCAAATTCTGTCTAGACCATCCCTGATAGACATTTATCTAACCTACTCTTAAATATCTCCAGAGATGGAGATTCCACAACCTCCCTGGGCAATTTATTCCAGTGTTTGACTATCCTGACAGGAACTTTTTCCTAATGTCCAACCTAAACCTCCCTTGCTGCAGTTTAAGCCCGTTGCTTCTTGTTCTATCCTCAGAAGCCAAGATGAACAAGTTTTCTCCCTCCTCCTTATGACACCCTTTTAGATACCTGAAAACTGCTATCATGTCCCCCCTCAATCTTCTCTTTTCTAAACTAAACAAACCCACTTCTTTCAGCCTTCCCTCATAGGTCATGTTCTCTAGATCTTTAATCATTCTCGTTGCTCTTCTCTGGACCCTATCCAATTTCTCCACATCTTTCTTGAAATGCGGTGCCCAGAACGGGACACAATACTCCAGTTGAGGCCTAACCAGCACAGAGTAGAGCGGAAGAATGACTTCGGGATATCTTGCTCACAACACACCTGTTAATGCATCCCAGAATCATGTTTGCTTTCTTTGCAACAGCATCACACTGCTGACTCATATTAAACTAGTGGTCCACTATAATCCCTAGATCCCTTTCTGCCGTATTCCTTCCCAGACCATCGCTTCCCATTCTGTATGTGTGAAACTGATTGTTCCTTCCTAAGTGGAACACTTTGCATTTGTCTTTATTAAACTTCATCCTATTTACCTCAGACCATTTCTCCAATTTGTCCAGGTCATTTTGAATTATGACCCTATCCTCCAGATTAGTTGCAACCCCACTTGTTATGCCTTTCTAGCAGGACTGTGAACCATTAATAACTACGCTCTGAGTACGGTTATCCAGCCAGTTATGCACCCACTTTATAGTAGCCTCATCTAAGTTGTATTTACCTAGTTTATTGATAAGAATATCATGCGAGACCGTATCAAACGCCTTGCTAAAGTCTAAGTATACCACATCCACCGCTTCTCCCTTATCCACAAGACTCATTGTCCTATTAAAGAAAGCTATTAGTTTGGTTTGACATAATTTGTTCTTTACAAATCCATGCTGGCTGTTCCCTATCACCTTGCCACTTTCCAAGTGTTTACAGATGATTTCCTTAATTACTTGCTCCATTATCTTCCCTGGCACAGAAGTTAAACTAACTGGTCTGTAGTTTCCTGGGTTGTTCTAATTTCCCTTTTTATAGATGGGCACTATATTTGCCCTTTTTCAGTCCTCTGGAATCTCTCCTGTCTCCCATGATTTTCCAAAGATGATAGCTCCTTGAGTATTCTAGGATGCATTTCATCAGGCCCTGGTGACTTGCAGGCATCTAACTTGTCTAGGTGATTTTTAAGTTGTTCTTTTTTTATTTTACCTTCTAAAATTACCCCTTTCCCACTAGCATTCACTATGTTAGGCATTCCTACAGACTTCTCGGTGAAGACCAAAACAAAGAAGTCATTGAGCATCTCTGCCATTTCCAAGTTTCCTGTTACTGTTTCTCCCTCCTCACTGACCAGTGGGCCTACCCTCTCCTTGGTCTTCCTCTTGCTTCTAATGTATTTATAAAACGTCTTCTTGTTTCCCTTTATTCCCGTAGCTAGTTTGAGGTCATTCTGTGCCTTTGCCTTTCTAATCTTGCCCGTGTATTCCTGTGCGATTTGCCTATATTCATCCTTTGTAATTTGTCCTACTTTCCATTTTTTATATGACTCCTTTTTTATTTTTAGATCATGCAAGATCTCGTGGTTAAGCCAAGGCGGTCTTTTGCCATGTTTTCTATCTTTTCGACACATCGGAATAACTTGCTTTTGGGCCCTTAACAATGTCCCTTTGAAAAACTGCCAACTCTCCTCAGTTGTTTTTCCCCTCAGTCTCGATTCCCATGGGACCTTAACTATCAGCTCTCTGAACTTACCAAAATCCGCCTTCCTGAAATCCATTGTTTCTATTTTGCTGTTCTCCCTTCTACCCTTCCTTAGAATTGTGAATTCTATGATTTCATGATCACTTTCACCCAAGCTGCCTTCCACTTTCAAATTCTCAACTAGTTCCTCCCTATTTGTTAGGATCAAATCTAGAACAGCTTCCCCCGGTAGCTTTTTCAACCTTCTGAAATAAAAAGTTGTCGAAATGCAGTCCAAGAACTTATTGGGTAGTCTGTGCCCCGCAGTTTATTTTCCCAACATATATCTGGGAAATCATACCTATGATGCTATGATTTCCTGGAGAGCCAGTCCTGCACCCTCACTGGTCAGGATCCAAGTGCCCTCTGCTCTGCTGAGCAGTCCTTCATAACAGGGCTGCCCCAGCAAGCTACCATTTGATTGGCTCAGTAGAAGACTCCCTGATTGGAAGAGTTCCCTCTGACCTGCTTTAACTCCTCCCTTGCAGTAGTGGGTCAACTGCCCTCCTGCATGTCCTCATATGGAAGCAGTTGCATGCTGCTATCTTTTTGTTGCCCTTCTGTGTACCTTATCCAGTTCCCGTATAGCTTGCTAGAGACAGGGTGACCAGAATTGCACACAGTATTCAAGGTGTGAGTATACCCTGGATTTATTTAGCAGCATTATGATATTTTTTATTATCTGTCTCTTTCCCAATAGTTTCTAACATCCAATTCATTTTTTAGACTGTCATGGAGAAGATATTTTTATCTATGCATAATTCCATGCATTCTTTCTTGAGTGATGCCATCATTTTGTATATATCATTTGGACAATTTTTTCTAACTTTCATGTGCACTAACCAACATCCAATTCCATCTTCCATTTTGTGTCCCAGTCATTCAATTTTGTGAAATCCCTTTGTAACTCTTTGCAGACCATTTTGGACTTACTGTCTTGAGTAATTTCTTATTCTCTACATCCTTGTCCACCTTTCTGTTTACCTTCTTTTCCAGATAACTTATGAATAAGTTAAACAGAATCAGTCCCAGTACAGATTTTAGGGGGACACTGCTTTTTACTACTTTCCAATATGAAAACTGATAACTTTTTACCACTTCCATTATTCCTATCCTTTGTTTCCTATCATTTAATCCATAAGAGAACCTTCCCTTTTATTTCATGACTGCTTTGTTTGCTTAAGAGCCTTTGGTGAGGGATCTTGTCAAAGGCTTTCTGAAAGTCCAAATGCACTATATTCATTGTCTCACCCTTGTCCATATACTTGTTGATACACTCAAAGCATTTAAATAGATTGAGAAGGCGTAATTCCCCTTGACAAAAGCTGCGTTGACTCTTTTCCAACATAATATTTATGTGTCTGATAATCTTTCCTTTACTATAGGTTCAACCAATTTGCGTGGTATTGAAGTTAGGGTTCCCGGCCTGTAGTTGCAAGAATCACTTCTGAAATCTTTTATAAAAGCCAGCATTGCAAGTGATAAGCGTAATCTCTACTGATGCAGCTAAGGGACAAGGCCTGTTTGCTTATAGGCTATAGTTTACTTGTGAACTTCTATTTGTGGTCTGGCAACTAGGAGAAGACAAAAAGCCATAATGTGCTATGCAGTGGTCTGCCTGTAAATGTCCTTTTGTAGGATCAGGGTCTAAAGCAGGAATCTGAGCACCTGCCATTTTCAAGAGAAACCAGTGATCACAAATGTTAACCTTCTAATGAAAAAGAAATGCTTGCTGGAGGTATGTATCTTAAATAATTTATAAATTGTAATGTTATTTGGTCAGGTTGGTTGATTTTTGAAATGTATGAATTGTCTTAATATATGGTGGTATAATGTGATTAAACAGGGAAAAATGTTAAAAATTACTCGGACATATTAGATGTCTTCAGGTTGTCAGGGCCTAATGAAATACATTCTAGAATACTCTAAGAGCTTACTAAGGAGGTATCTGAGCCATTAGTGATCATCATAAAAAAATTATGGAAAAGATCAGACAGATTCCAGAGGACTGCAAGCTGACAAATGTAGTGCCTAGCTATAAAATGGAAAATAAGGACAATCCAAGGAATTACAGACCAGTCAGTTTAACTTCAGTATCCGGAAAGATACTGGAGCAAATAATTAAGCAATTAATTCACAAACACCTAGATTATTTATTTTAGTGTTTGTGTAGTCATCTAGCCAAGTGATGGTGTCTTCAATGATATAACACAGTTCTTCTAGAGCACCACTGAACCTAGTTAGGGGGCATTCATCGACAATATGTATCACAACCTCTGTTGCATCGCAGCTGCATAAAGAGCTGTTTAATACAGCATTCTTGGCCATAGTTGAATTGAAAGTAGAAATTGCTTTGAGCAAAAATCACTGTAAGTAGTGGTGATTGCAGAAAAGTAAAGGATTTGTTTTCCACTCCACTGGAAGCAATGCCCTGTTGTACTATGGTGATTTCTAGATTCCGTCCGTTTCTAACAGTTTCCTGCACACAGGTAATCTAACTGTTCAGTTACAAAGCTCCAATCATGGAATCCCACATGCAGCTCCATTTAAATTAATGGAGCTCCAGGGGATTACAGCAGCCTGCCTGCATGCTGACAGTTGCTGGATCACGGCTTACATTGTATGTACCTATGTGCCATTTTCTTTGGGCATGTTCTCAGTTGTGGGAGGGAAAAGTGATTTATTTCATATGACAAAGTTCCCATAAGAATTTGTGTTTTCTCCCACTCTTGAACTTTACAGGTCAGATTCTCATGTGAGATCTAGCCCCTTTGCACTACTCAAGTAGCACAAAGGTGCTATGTTCTGATTGTCCCTGGCCAGTTGAGAATTCCCCTGAGTAGATGGGTGATATAAGTTGCCACAGAGTTGGTGGTTCTGGCTCCTGCATTATCTGCTTCCTTGATCCCCACTGGGGATGTAAAATCCCATTTGATTGGTTAAATAGTTAAACATGATGTTTAATGGGTTATCTGATTAAAGGGAGAGCCGGGGAGACTTCAGCCTGGCTGGGCTGGAGTGGACCAGTCAGTTTAACTGGCTGGGCTGGAGCTGCTTCAGCCCTCACCAGTTAACCAAAATTGGTAAGTATCACCCATTAAGTATCACTGATTAACCTTTCACATCCTCAATCCACATGCTGGCTTATGGGATGTATAGGGTTTGTAGGGGCTCTTAACTCCTAGCTATGAGTATGATTGGCATGATGTGTAGGTTTCACCTGTCTTCCTTTCCTGTTCTAGTGGTTGAAGGAAAAAGCAGAGGACTGTATAAGATGCTGGTGACAGCAGGGCAGGAGACATGGAACTGAAAGTGTGCAAAAGATAAAGGAAGCAGTAAAGTGAAGTATTGAGAAGGAGTGCAGGGAGTTAGGTGTGAAGTAGGATGAAATGAGATCAGAATGACACAGGGTCTTAAAGAAAGTGGTTAGAGTCTATGTGATACACTAAGACAGGCGGCTAAAGAATAGCTTCAGGGATGGAGTGGTTTGGCTCAGGTGATGGAGGGGAAAGCTGCATTTTGAGTGGAATGTTGTGGGAGATTTGAGAAATGGGACGGTCAAAGAGCACAAGGCTATAATAGTTAAGGCAAGAAAAATCCAATAGTAGGCTGTGCAGTTTGAATAATGGCTATAACAAGCAAGGGCAACTTCCAATGGTATTGAACATAGAAAGAGACTAGGTATGGAATAGGGATGTAAAATCCCATTTAACTTATTAACTGATTAAACATGAAATTTAACAGATTAACCATTTAAGGGGGGGGGACTTACAGTAGCTTGATGTATGTTATATTTCCCTAATTTGCTCATGAGAAGGTCAAGCGAGACAGTATCAAAAGCCTTACCAAAAATCACTGAATGCAATGGACAAGATATAAACATTAATTATGTACAGTAGAGAAGGCATTTACTTACACATCATTGCAATGAGCAATGGAAGGCAAAGAAACGCAGAAATTGTACACATTACATAATAGTTTAATAGCAAATTGAGACTATAATCACTCAGCTAGTTCATATGGCGGTGGCAAAAGTGCCCCACCTCTACGATAACTGCTTTAACTGAAACAGGTGTGCCACTGCTTCACAGCATTTTAGGTCATGATCTCACTGTAAAACTTATAAGCAGTTGTAATCTTCATTTCCATTAGTGGCAAATCTCTGAGAAGCAAAATGGGAAAACATTTTCCATTATCGGAGAGTAGTGCTAAAGTGCTTTTGCTGTCCCTCCCAAACAAATCCATTTTGGCTTTCTTCAGGGGATTGCCTTGTTGAGGTCCAGCAGCTCAAAGATAGATGTATAGTGAGATATGTTACTGGATGTTTGCCAAGTACTTTGACTAGTGAATCCATTCCTGATGTGACAGGAGGAAATTAGTTATCTCAGGGACACTGATTAACATTTCATTCTCATTTGATTTTCACCAACAAATTACAGGAATTGCTTTGATTTCTGGTGGAACTTATCTAGAATTCCATAGTGTATTTATATTCTCACAGCAAGACTCATGTAATAGATTAATGGCCATATGTTACTCTTTGTGGAGAGTCTATGTATGGGAAACGCCAGTGTTTCAGCTTGTAGAGTTTTATCTTAATTGCTCAAACTAGATCATCCTGGTCTGTCAACTCTTTCCTCACACCTTGCACATGCACAGAACTGAAAGGGATTTTATATTGAGTTCTGAGGAAGAATTCTATATGCTATATCTGTGGAGTGCTGGGCTTTTGCATGGAAACCAGTGTATGCGTGCCTCTTTCCATCACAACCTTCTTTCATTGTAGCATGGTTCCTCAATAGTGGCTGCGATAATTTCTCCTTGGTGGGTGTGATGGACAGCATGCAGAAATGACAGGGTTAGCATACTCCTACAAATCTTTCTCTTGGTAAGTTCAAGAGGGAATAGTGCAGAAGAGAGCACCCACTCTCTTCAACGCCAAGCATTTCTCTATTAATGCAAAATCAAGAACCTGCAGAGTAGGAGGGAAGGGTTTGAGTGGAATTAGGGCTAGCGGCAAAGCATACCGCATCTCTACCTAAGATGGCATTATGCTTAGCTTCTCTGCCAGTGAAAATCTGTGTTTAAAATAATAATATAGGTGCATATTTGACTACAGGTTGTATTTCTCTAGTCCAGCATACTCTGGTTCGGCAACATTCATGGTCTGACATGATTTTAGTTAGCCAGATGATTTTAGTTATCATAGACATGGCCAAGTTTCCTGTGATCCCATAAAGTTTGTTTACAGACACCAGTCCCTGCTGTCAGTGCTGTTATTTAGCTCTAATTTATCCTTAAATGTCTTCTCAGAGGCCAGTAAGCAGGGGAAGCGTTGGTAATGTTGCTACAGAGCCAGTCTTAGGGGGTGAGCCGGATGGTCGCCTGGGGCTGCCATTTTCAAGGAGCTGCCAACAGAGCCAGTCTTAGGGGTGGGCCACAACCGCACTTTGGCCCGACCTCCTGAATCTTCCCCCCAGGTTTCTCTGGTTACTCCCTGACTCTTTTTTTTTTTTACTCGAAAAATTTTTGTCCGGTATTTTTTTTTGAAGCCATTTGGCAACCCTATGGGCATTTTAAAAAAATGGCTCCCCACAGACGGATGCTGTGCCGGCATCCCACAGAGCAGCCTTTGTCTGCAGGGAGCCTGGGCCTGCTGTGGACAGAGGCTGCTCCATGGGATGCTGGTGCAGCCTCTCTCCATGGGGAGTTCAGCCCCCCCGCGGACAGGGGCTGCTTCACAGCAGCCAGCATGCAAGAAAAGCCGGTTCCCAGTGCGTATCAGCTCCCACCTGTCTCTTCCTCCCTCCCCCCCCCCCCCGCTGGCTCTGATAGAAAGGCAGCAGTGTGGGTGGGGGTGGGGGACAAGCAGCACACGTGAGACATACGTCCCATGTGCAATACTCGTGAGGAGCTGGCTTGAAAGCTGGCTCCTGACTGTCCCCCTCACCCTCCACGCTGCTGCCTTTCTATAAGAGGTGGCAATCCTGGGGTGGGGGTGTGGTGGGGGGTAGGTAGTTCCATAGGAGCCGGTGCTCATGGGGAGCTGGCTCCTGCCCTCCCCCCTTGCTGCGTCTGATTTAGAGGCAGCAAAGGGGGGGGCAGGATGTGTGTAGTTGATAAGATTAACTAATAAGCTTAACCTTATTGATTAATCATGTACTTGACATCCCTAGAATGCAGAGCATCAACTTGCTTCATGCCAATCACTGAGCAGAGAGGATGCCTTAAAATTGCTTATGGACTTACAGCGGCATCCATAGAATGTTGTTCTGCAGATTCCATACAAGAGAGAGAGAAATTGAGTAGCTCTCATTAGTCAGTGACTTGTTATTAGATGACCAGTTTATCAAAGTGAAAAACTAGGGGCACCTTGCGATTTGGACTGCAAGAGGGTTGGTAGTTGATATCCCTTCTTCATTCCAGACTGAAAAAAGTGGGACAAATTACAGGAAATGGTAGGCTACCCAGAATGATATGCTGACCAGGATTTCTCTGAAACTGGGATGAAACCCTAATTGTATTGAGACTGTCTGAGAAAATGGCATTGTCCCAAACTGGTTTTAACATGGTTAGAGCCTGTCTGTGCTATCTCAGGAAACTATTTTGTCCTTTTTGATGGTAAATACAATATTTAAAGGCAGCTCTCTAGAAAGGGGGAAACAAGTCACTATACAGAAAGAGCCAAAGAAAACTGCATTCTTATGGGTTGTCAAAGATTTCCTTTCATAGCAGGGAGAAGGACTAAACAGATCTTATTTTAAATTCAGGAAAATATATAATGTAGAGAATATAATGAAATCTGTGCAAAGGCCCTGTTTTTGTGATTCTATGTTATGTTAACCTGAAGGGTCAGTGACCTTTCTTAATTTTAAATGAAGAAAAAGCAGAAACTTGTTAAAAATCAGATTAATAGAGAAACTAATTATATAATGTATATGCTTAAAAGCAGTTAAAAACCACTGACCCTTTTAGATCTTTCCATGCCCAGATACATTTGTTTGGCATACTGCACACTTTTTTAAAGTAATATCCTCCTTGGTTTTCCAATTATTTCCTATTTTCCCAAACTCTGTTTCTTCATAATCCCTTCAAATCTATACTCTGATATGAAATTCCATCCTCCCCAACTGTAAAAGTTCTTGATTTTCTTCTCAACAATACTATACCAAAAAGGTTTTTTGGGTGTCTCTTTTGAAGCATACAGAGCTAACATTTTTCTTTTCAAACCATGGTTTAAAGGGCACTTTCTTTGCTTCGTGTTGTGTTATGCTTTATGGGTGACCACATATCTATAACCCAAAGATTAGTTTGACTTAACAGAAAAGTCTTTTCTTACTATGGATGACTGCTGACACTTTCCTATTGTTTCTCATTGCAGAATTAATAATACATTTTATTTTTATCTTTGACTCTGGTTTGAAATACGAACAGTTGAAGCATAGCTTAATTTTGTCAGGTGATAATAGTTTCTATTACATTAATTTTACAGGAACAAAATACTTCTCAAATTACATTATATACAAAATGCAATAACTTCAAAGAAAAATAGTGAGAGATAAAAATCATTCTGAAAAGTGTATTATGTGCTGTACTGTTTTCACTATTGGGTTCTATTGAATTATATTTGGACTTCATCTTTTTCTGTACCCTGTAATAATTATTTTACTTTGGAAAATGAGGGTGGAAGTGGAAGTCTAGATGTAATGTAGTTTTCAAATAATCTCCCTCAGAAAATTGCATTTTAAAGAGAAATATTTCTAAAAGGAAAAAATGATATTGTGATATACAGAGATGAATGTTTGGGGCATACAGTATTTTTTTAGCTTTGTAGAGGCTTTTAACTGTGGCTTGGTCTGTAAAAAGGGAGTTGGTGAACAGCTGCGGAACCTTTCATGTCTAAGAAATTGATTCAAAACCAAGGTACATGAAAAGAAACAAATCCTTTCTGATGAGTGGTTTACATGAAATACTAACTCCACTGAAGTTAATGATAAAACTCTCTATCTTTTGTGAATAATGGATGGTTGTGACAGCAGTTCACATTGCAATAAGGAGCTGTGTCACTACTTGCCCGGTAATTCTTGCTGTGTTTTTGTTGCTGTAGCTCCCAACCTGGGATGTTCACAACAAATCTACAAGTATGCAAGTCACACTTTGAGGGCATGTCTATACTTTCTGGAAGAGCAATGCTCTGGAGGGCGATCTTCTGGCATTCGATTTAGCAGATCTAGTGTAGACCCATAAATTGAACGCTCAGGGCCGCTCCCACCTTTCGTGAGGAGTAAGGAAAGCCAACAGGAGCGTTTGCTCCCATTGGCCTCCTGCAGCATGGATGCCACCAAGGCTTGGCTTAAGGTAAGTCAGTTCCAGCTACATATTTTATGTAGCTGGAGTTGTGTGCCTTAAGGCAACCTTCCTGGTCTAGTGTAGGATTGGGTCTGAGTGTGTGTGTGCTACATTCAGCAGCATGGAACCCAGCAGTCTGTCTACAGACCCCCAGTCCCACTCTGTCTTGCACTAGCCTTGCTTACTACTTACAGGGTGACACCAACACACTTTTAGTCCCAGATTTTCTCCAAATCATGTGCTCTTTAATGTCCTTTCCCTCCACTGGACAGTTCAGAGAAATAAAGTTTGTTTTTATAAAGAGACAAAAGCACATCACAGTGTTAATGTGCTCTTCCGTTTCAATGCAGAACTGAGTTGGTTTATAATAAAGAAAATGAAACAAATTGATTAGCAACTGGATGTAGGTTAAGTGATGCCAAGTAAAAGAAATAGTTTGAAATGGTTATAGGCAAATAATTGAAAACATGCATCTAAATGCCTAAAGCTTATTCTAGTAAGATACAATCTTTGCCCAACTACATTTCTCAGCTATATACACTTCCTGGAGACTTCAATGTTCCTCTTTCTCAGCTTGTAAGAGTTCTGGCTTCTTGTGTCTGTCTAGCAATGGATGCCAAAAATGTCTTCTGTCCTTACTTATATCTTCCACAGTTCAACGACACCTTTCTTTAAGAGGCAGTATGATCTCATGTTATTTTTTTCTTTCCTGTTGGCTTCCCATCCCATTGCATATACATTGGGGCTTCTGCTGTTTTGATTCCACTCTGCTTAATTTACATATGAGATAGCTGTCTTTTCTCTTGTCTGGCAGGACATTTGTTTCTCTGTGTTTGGCCACAGACTTTAAAACATAATAGCACAAGTAACCATATTTTCTAATATATAGTGTCAACACCAACACAGACATTTCAACAGTGCTATTAGTTACCAGTGTGATATTAGCTTTCAGAAAAGACTTTGCTCTATTAACTTTATAATGCAGTAATATTGTATACATTAATTGATTGTATTGCTTATTTTGTGGGAATCAGGCCCCTTGTATTTTCAGACCAATAAATCATTGAAAGCTCTCAAAGTATAATGTATTCAAGCTGTGAGAAAGGCAACACTGAGTTTGAGGAAGGAAGCTCCATGCTCTTCCCCCACTAGTGTTTGCTGAAGTGGAAATTGTTCTCTTTTCTACCATATCCTCCTCTATTGTCTTGATGGTCCTGTTTACTGCTTATCTTGTAAATTGAGGTAAGCACATATTCCTTTGTTTAGGATAGACCTGTTTTTTAACAACTTCCCCAATAAACCCTGTATATACATACTTTAATCATAATTCCAGGATATATTCATAACTCTTAATGTACCTCATGTACGTACATTATACAAGAGTATGAATGATCAGTGAGTTATTAGTGTTCATGGGCACATTATTACAGTCCTGTGGAGGGTATGAGACAGGAATGCTCAGTCTGAGAGTGGGTTATTGCTCACTGTGACTGGGGAAGAGGTCTCACTTGATTAGGTTCCTGTGGGCTCCTCACAGATATTCAAAGTAAGGCAAAATTTTGCTCATAGTTTATATCATTGTAATTCCATAGTAATTCCACTGATTTTAGTTAAACTACTCTGGATCAGGGCTGGATTAATCTTTCTGGGGAGAGGGAGTTAGGCCTCTTAGGCTCTGGGATGGGGCAGAAATGAGGAGTTCAGAGTTGTGTGTTGAGCCAGAGGACTGGGTGTGTGAGGGGGTGAGGGCTCCAACTGGGTTTGTGGGCTCTGAGATGGGACTGGGGATGAGTGTTTGGGAAAGGGCTCCAAGCTGGGTCCAAGGAGTATGGAGTGCAAGAGAGGGCTCAGGGCTGGAGTAGGATGTTGGGGTGCAAGGCATTTACATGGGACAGCTCCCATTTGGTGGTGCAGGCTCCAGGGAGGAGAGGAGGAAGGTTGCTCTGTGCGCTGCCTAGCACGTGCCCATAGGCACCCCCCCCCATAACTTCCATTGTCTGTAATGCCCAGAAGGGGGAGGGGACCAGAAGCACACAGAGACACATTACTCTCCTGCATCTCTTCCCTCCCTCACTCCCAGCAGGCAGGGCTGAGACACAGTGGCTTTAGTAGCTGCAGCCCAGGGCCCTGGACTATTGGGGCCCATCAAAAAGATCTGCATTTCTGGTGGCATGGAGATCTTTTTTTGGAGTCCCTATTTAGCCAAGGGCCCTGGGCTGCAGCCCCTAAAATGCTTTCTTAATACAACCCTGCTGTACATAACTAAACATACCACTGTAACAGTGATTCCTGACAGCTTTACGATAAATGTAATTAACAAAGACAACTCTTGTAGTCATTCTTAACAACAAAATGTTAAATCAAAATGAGAAGAATCTCTTGGAAAGCAACAAATCACATGGCACCAATAAAATGGAAGAGAAACAATCATGCAAAATAAATCCACTTATTCTCCCACCTCTAAATCAAAGACAGCTATATGTAATTTAATAACACTTGGCTTCTTATTTAAACAATAAACATTTCACTGAACTGCTGTACTGAAGTACTAGTTTTGTGAATTTCTCCATAAACAAAAGATCAGGAAAGAAGAATCAAGTATGAGTGTGTTAAATTCAAGTTTATATCATACATGACTTAGATCTGTTTCTCCATCCAGTGTATAAAAGATACATTTCATTCACCCTCTTTCCTTCTATAAAACCATTATTGTATATATTCTCCCTTAAAAATGAATTTGAATTTGAAAAAAAAAACCTCAACTCACTGCTCAAAAACAACTTAAAGCTTTGACTATTAGCCTGATCCTTCATCCCTGTGGTTCTTAACCTCTTTTGCACGTTTACCCTTTCAGCTTAACCAACAAACCAAAATTACCCCTCCTCCTTTTTTGAATGGCAATAGACAAAAAGAAAATTACAATGAATCATTTTTATTGTATTTTGTTTTCTCATACATTATGTTGAACACCTATTGTATTTTAAACTTATTATATATTTGGTTTGTTATTCAGAAAAGGAAAACATCACGAATAGCATTTCTCAGATGAATTCCTCAGTGTGAAGGTTGATACTGCTTCTGCTTGACTAGCTTAGAGATACGAGGTTTTTTCACAGCTAATGTACATCTCAAGTCATGACTGAGATCCAGTTTATTCCTTGCCTTTATTTTAATGTTGACCATTGTAGAAAAACCGACCTTGTAGTAATAATTAGAAGCAAATGGAAATAGAAGTTTGAGAGCTCTGTCAGAGAGTATCAGGTATTCTAAACCAGCTTTTCACCAAAAAGTTGCCAGATCAGAATCCTGAAAATCTGCTTTCAATGTGTTATCTTCTCGCAGACCAAGGAATTCTGCTTTTGCCTTGATATCCTTGTCTTTGATTCCTTTTTTCCCCACTGTATATGGTCTCACAATCCATACATTCATGTGACACTGTTTTATATCTGGAAAGTATCTGCTGATGGATTCTCTTACCGACAGTGTCTTATGATATCATCAGCAAATGAACATCTCTGTTTGGTTGCCTCAGGCAGAGTTGTCAATTTACTGAGGAAGCTAGAATCCTTGTCTTAAGCTAGGAGAATATACACAGTATTTCCGAATAGTGAGAGGTTTATCTGATTAATTTCAGTAAAAAAAATCTGCAAGGTATGCCAATTTTAGAATGAGTGTATGGTTCATTATTTTCCTAAACAATTTCTGCTCTTTAGCAGATCTCTCTCTTTCAAAGAACATTGATATTTCTTCTCTTAGGCTATGTCCACACTGCAGAGTTTTTGCTCAAAAATGCATGTTTAAGCGCAAAAACTTGCAGAGCATCCACACTACAAGCGCGTTCTTGCACAAGAAAAGGTATAGTAAATTGTAAGAACACAGGGCTTTTTGTGCAAGAGTTATTTCTCTTTCTACAAGGAATAAGCCTTTTTTGCACAAGAGCTTTTGCACAAAAAGGCATGTGTGGATGGGCAACAGGAGTTTCTTGTGCAAGATAGCATCCATACTGCTATGGATTCTCTTGCGTAAAAGCACATGGCAGTGTGGACGCGCTCTTGCGCAAGAAGCCTGCAGTGTATCCCAAGTTGCAACACTCGGTTTAAGACTTTTCTATGCGATAACCAGTAAACTTCTGGGTGAAACAGAAGTGCACTAAATTCAGCTCCAACCTCTTCACATAATACTTTAAACATTCCATTATTTGTGGAACTACCTTGAATATGATTAAAAATTTTAACAACCAAAGCGTATCTATGAAGCACAGAGTGGGTAAATATGACATGAGGTGTGACTTGCTTTATGTGAGCCTTAAGCCCAGAATGAATCCCCATCATTGACAGTGCTCCATCAGTGCACATACCAACTAATTTTTCCCATTGTAACATCTTATCGACAATGGAATTCTGCAATGTTCTGAACATATCTTCCCGCATTCTGTAGTGGTTAGCGATTCAGAGAATAGGAATTCTTCCTTCACAGAGTCACCTTTTATGTACCCAGCCTATACAAGTAATTGTTCACAGGAGGTGACATCCATTGACTTGTCCAACTGAAGTGCAAATTAGGGACTAGCTTTCATCTCTGCAACTACTTGATCAAAAATGTCTTTGCTCATCTCAGATATGGGCCCTTTCACGGTACAGTTTGAAAGTGATATCTGATCCACCTTTTCCACATGTTGCTCCCCAAAAACAAGCCTCACTGTTTCAACCAGACATGGTTTGATAAGAGTCTCTCTGGATACGTCTACACTACAGCGCTAGTTCAAACTAACTTAGTTCGAATTAGTTAATTCGAACTAAGCTAATTCGAACTAACGCGTCTAGAACTAAAAACTAGTTCGAATTAGCGTTTTGCTAATTCGAACTAGCGCGTCCACACTGATTGGACGCAGGGGGGCATTTAAGGGCAGCTGAAACCGGTTCTGGCAGGGCATCAGGTCAGTAGTTGCTTTGTGTGGCTGCTGTCTGAGGCTATCTGAGGCTCGTGCTTAAAGGGACCCCCCTGGACAGCCGGTTCTCAGCTTTTCCTGCTTGCTTGCCAACCTCGCCGAGGGACAGCAAAGCGTTGGTCTCTGTGCCCGTCTGTGTCGGTGCTTCCCTTCGGGGGGGCCGCCGCAGATGGCAACATGGAGCCAGAGCTCGCCCTGCACCTTCTGGTGCACTTTCTGGACTTGCTGCTGCAAGCCTGCCAGCAATGGCTCGAGGCTGCCTGGCACCACCTGGGGAACGTCAGCCCCCTGCCTCTCTGCCTGGCCACCCTTGAGGCCGTGGAGGAGCTGCGGCGGCGCCCCGGCACCGGCGTGCCCCGCCGCGTCTGGCGTCTGGACACCAGCAGCGACTGGTGGGACCGCATCGTCCTGGAGCGCTGGGACGACCGACAGTGGACCCAGAACTTTAGGATGAGGAGGGACACCTTCCTGGAGCTCTGCGAGTGGCTCGCCCCTGCCCTGCAAAGAAGGGACACTCGCATGAGGCCCGCCATCCCCCTCCAGAAGAGGGTGGCCATCGCCATATGGAAGCTCTCCATGCTGGACAGCTACCGATCTGTCAGGAACCAGTTCGGCGTGGGGAGATCCACCGTCGGAGCGGTGCTCATGCAGGTAAGGCACTCGTCGGCCACCGAGCCGGAGGGAGGGGGGCTGCGAGGAGGGGATGGGCCACCCCAGGGACAAAGGGGGGGCGGGAGGAGGTGAAAGCGCCCTGCACCGGAGGGGTCGGGCTGTCCCGGCCGTACTAAACGCTGCCAGGGGGGTTGCATCCGGGAGTGGGGCGCGGGGCACTGCCAGGACACGCACGCTCCCAGCCACCCGGACGCCCCACTGATTGGAGCTTTGCTGTGTCTCTCTCCGCAGGTGGTCAAGGCCATCAACCGGGTGCTGCTCCGCAGGGTGGTCCGCCTCGCCGACCCGGACGCCGTCATCCGGGGATTCGGCGCCCTCGGCTTCCCCAACTGCGGGGGGGGCCATCGACGGGACGCACATCCCCATCCGTGCCCCGGAACACCAGGCGTCCCGGTACATCAACAGAAAGGGGTACTTCTCTGTGATCCTGCAGGCCGTGTGTGACCACCGGGGACAGTTCACGGACATTAATGTGGGCTGGTCCGGCAAAGCACACGACGCATGGGTGTACTGCAACTCCTCCGTGTGCCAGCGGCTGCAGGACGGGACCTTCTTCCCTGACCGCCACATCAGGGTCGGGGACGTGGACATGCCCGTGTGCCTGGTGGGGGATGCCGCCTACCCACTGCAGCCCTGGCTCATGAAGCCCTACGGGGCACCTCAATCCCTCCCGCCAGGCCTTCAATGCCTGGCTGACCAGGGCCCGCATCGTGGTGGAGAGGGCCTTCGGGCGACTGAAAGCCCGCTTTCGATGCCTCCTCACCCGTCTGGACCTGGCCGAGCACAACGTCCCTCCCGTGGTGGCGGCATGTTGTGTGCTCCACAATTTGTGTGAGCGGAAGGGGGAGGCTTTCCTGCCAGCCTGGATGGCTGAGGCTGACCGCATGGCTGGACACTACGGTCAGCCCCGCACCGCCGCCATCCGGGAAGCCCAGCGGGGGCCGTCCGGATCCGGGAAGCCCTGCGGGAGAGCTTCCTGGTGGAGGAGGAGGACTGACCTCTCCCTGCATGCCCCATTGGGGCCTTCTTCCACCCTAGCCCCCTTCCGCTTTCCCCTCCCTACCTACTGTCAAATGAAGACACCTGTTTTTCAAACAAAAACGTCTGTTTATTTCACAGAACTGGGGTGGGGGGAGGGAGGAATGAAGATGGGAGAAGGGAGGGGGAAACCTGGGACAAGAGAGCTGGAAGGGGAGGGGAGGGAAGGGAGGAAGGGAAAGGAAAGCTCAGGGGTGGGAGTCCGGCTGCCTCTCCTGTCTCGCCACACTGCGGGTCCGGGGGCGTCGGTGGGGAATGGTTGTGGAGGGGGGGGGGCAGGAGGGACAGGGGGTGTGGAGGAAGCAGGAGCGGAAGCAGGAGCGGGAGCAGGGAGAGTAAGAGGGGGAGCAGGGGGAGCAAGAGGGGGAGCAAGAGGAGTAGCAGGGGGAGGAGGAAATGGGAAGCGGTCCAGCAGGCTCTGGAGGTGGCCTCGCAGAGCACGGCCCTGCTCCTCCAGGGCCTCCAGACTCCTCCGGCGCAGCCTGAGGTCCTCCTGGACCCAGTGGTCCTGGAGACGAAGCTGTCGATCCAGGAACCGGAGGTGCGGCCTCTGGTAGTTCTCCTGGTTCCTGGCTGTCCTGCTTGCCCGGGCGCGGGTGGCTGCTGTAGGCGGGGTGGTGCGCCCTGCAGGCCCAGGTGCTGCAGCTGTGGTGCAACAAGACCAGCGGTCAATTACCTCAGGGGCCCAGGTGTGTGAAACCCAGCTCCCCTGTGCAAGGCCAGGGCCCCTGCAGGATCCCCAGCTGCTGCTCCTTGGTGGGCAAGGCCCGGGCGCACGGTCCTGGGGCTCCCTCTTGCCCCAGCCCCCCGTACACATAAGGGGAACACGAGGGTACTCACAGGTGGACACCTTCCTGGCCTCAGATGATGCAGGCGAGCGGCTCTGTGGGGTGCCTCGGGGGTTCCGGGTCATGGGCAGGCTGGCGGCAGGCTCCTGGCTCTCAGAGCCCTCTTCCTCCTCCTCCATCTCCTGGAGCGGTCCCTCTGCCCCGGGGTCAATCATGTCCCGGGGGGCAGGGACGGCATGAGCCCCCAGGATGCGGTCCAGGGCGTGGAAGTGGGGGCAGGCCTCCGGGTCGGCCCCTGGCTGGCAGGCCCGGGAGTAGGACTGCCGCAAGTCCTTTATTTTGCAGTGCACCTGCTCCCGGCTGCGCTGGTGGCCCCTGGCGGCCAGGCTGGCAGCCATGCGGCTGTAGACGGCCGCGTTCCTGTGGCTAGTGCAGAGATCGTGGACATTGGAGGCTTCCCCCCAAACCTCGATGAGGTCCACGATCTCCGCACTTGACCAGGCGGGCGCCCGCCTTTTGCGCCCCCGGGCAGGCTCCTGGGAGCCGCCAGGCTGGTCCTGGGGAGCAGTGGAGGGCTGGGAGCCCTCGGATGGCTGGCTCATTCTGTGGCAGGTGCAGGCTGTGTAGGCACGGGTGCTTGCAGCCTTGCAACTGGCACAAAGTGAGTAGCCAGCCCATGCCCCTTTAAGGGCTCCGGGGCCAGGAGGGGGGCAATAGAGTTTCCCTGGTGTTGGCTAGAGTGGCCACCAGGGAAACCTGGGAAGCCTTAGCCTCCCACTGGTTCGAATTTAGGGTCTACACAGCACTTAATTCGAACTAGCTAGTTTGAACTAGGCGTTAGTCCTCGTAAAATGAGGTTTACCTAGTTCGAACTAAGCGCTCCGCTTTATTTACAATATTTAAAAAACATCAAAATAACTAGTGTGTGGTTCAATAAGAAATGACATTTCTGTTCAGTTTTTGATTTCTGTTAAGAGAAATCTAAAACTAGAGCCTTTAAATTAATATAATGTATCAAATGTGTTGGGCCAATTTCTGTTCATATTTAAAATTATCACTGCCCAGCCCCGACCCTTCTGGAAGTGTACAAATCAGGTGTAACTTTGTTAGTGTTGTTACTTCTGATTTACATCATTATAACTGGGAGTAGAATATGGTCCACAGCATACAAACCTGTATTACAAAGCTGAAAGTATGTAGTCTGTGGATGCTGTTGTTTAGACCCAGCTGTGATTAACATTGTAACAATTGCTATTACAATATATTTCTGTAATCCTTACAACATAAAAACACAAAGGGTTAGAATAGGGATAGAAATGTAGCCGTGTTAGTCTGGTTAGGGGTTAGGACTGTATTAATTAAGTTTAGGATTAGGACTGTATTAATTTTATGCTGTATTGAATATTGCTGTCTATTAGTATCTCAGTAGTGTCAATGACATCCTGTCATCTATAATATCAGCATCATGGGTATGCATTTATCTACTTTATTTAGCATTCTTTTTTGTTCCTCTAGTGCAGCAGCTTGCCAGATGCTGATCTGTTCACATATTAGATTAGCATTTACATTAATAATTGAAAAGTAATATATAGAAAAGACAACCCAGCTCCTAGCTCATCCACAGAAGTAGTCAGGGTGGATAAAAATGTTTTTTGAAGGAAAAAAAACCTATCTAAAGATAGTTTTAATTAAGATACATTATAGCTCAAAGATACGTCATCACGGAATAGGAATAAAATCCACCATGGTAGTGGTGCATACAGTGACATCATAATATGGATGTCACAATATACTAAACATATTCTGTTATTTTTGACTAAAACACTTTCTTATTTTCCAGATTAGTGTCTCCTGTTCAAGTTGTAATGAAACAGTTTGACACTTTAATCATTATTTTGTTGTTGTAAGTGTCAAACTACTTCATTACATTGCAAACAAGACATACTTGCAACAAGAAACTGAGGTACTTTAATATGTATTAAATGGAAGTTGCCCCAATATTTTCTACATAAAATACAAGTTGAACCTCTGTAGTCTGGCACCCTCGGGCCAGGTGCTAAACCAGAGAATTTGCTGAACCATAAGAGGTCAATATTGTCTTTTCAACACTTTTGTCTTTTCAGTATTTTCAACACTTCCACTGTTTACTGGGCTCTCAGAAGACATTTGGGGGTAAATTAGAGCTAAACAACAGCACACAACACATAGCTGGGACTTGTGGCTGTAAACAAACTTTGAGACTATGGGAAACTTTGCCACACCTATGATAAATGGATATCCACCTAACTAATATCATGGTAGACCACGGATGTTGCAAGATCAGATAGTGCTAGGCTAGAGGGGATCAACCCATACTATAAAATAAAAATGTGATTGTTTTGAATATTATATTTTGTCTGGATAATATGACCTGATGTGATCAATGAGATGCACTACTACTACTATCACTGAGACATAATGAAATATAAAAACAATAATAATAAAAGAAAAAATTAAACAGTTTAAAAAAGATATATTTCAAAAAATATCCTAAACAAAATTTTTAAAATGGATATTTTATTAGAATTTCTAATCCCCAGGAAATTAAAAAATTTGTGTTCTAGTTCAGAACATATATTTCAAACTTTTCTGCAAACAGTTGAAAATTCAAATTTCAGTCTCTATTATTCTCATTCAGATTACAAAGGAGAAAAAAATGTAAGTTATGAATATTAAATAACATGGAAGCTAAAAATGTTTTCTTTCCTACAGGAAACACAAAGGACATTCTGGTGATTTATGAAGAAGAGGCCAAAGAATGGGCTCTGTATTTAGAATCGCTTTTCAAACACATTATAAAAGAAGAAGGAATCTTACTTTACAACCTAGAGACTTCATCTATTCAGCATCTGGAGTCATTCTCTCTCTCCTGTTATAGATGTAAACTGCTCATATTAACAAATGGACTTCTAAGATGCCTGAATCAAAAGAGAAGCTATTTCCTGCACAGAGTCCTTGAGCCTCCAGAGAAGGTCGTGATTCTTCTTTGTGGGGTGGAGAACGCACACATTCTATATGAGACACTGACCTTAGACCAAAGCAGCCAGGAGATCTCCACTGATCTGGAGCCTGAGGAATATCTCTCCATTGTCGCTGGCATTATTCAACAAGGTAATTTTAAATTTTAATCCTGCTGGTGATACATTTGTTACTTAATTATGATTAAAGGTATCTTTCTCATAGAAAGTGAGTAAGGAGGATGAACTTTGGAAAGTGTAACACTGAAGTGACTGTTCTTCAGCATCTGTCTGGTGAGATGAAAGGAATGACATACCTTGTCTCTCTGACTCTAGGTTCAGAAAATTATAGAAATCTAATGCCTGATATTAGTATTGCAGAAAAATGTATAGACAAGTCTCATAACAGAAAATGTAAAATTAGGTGAGTGGCTGAACTACTTCTTTGTTTCGGTTTTCACCAAGAAGGTTGGTGGGGATTGAATGCCTACAATAGTGAATGCTGGAGAAAAGGAGGTAGATTTAAAAGTTACAATAGGAAAAAGAAAAAGTTTAAAATTACTTAGAAAAGTTAGATATCTTCAAGTCACCGAGCCCTGATGAAATCCATCGTAGAATACTCAACAACCTTACTGACGAGCTGTGTGTGCCTGATGTTTTTAACATAAAAGAAGACCCTGAGCACCCCAGTCGTGACGTTGTATGGTTGGGGATTCCCCATCCACCCCCTTGCTCCCAAGGGAATATACAGTAGTGGTACCTCCACCTAGCTGGCCCTGTACATACTTAATGGTGTACCTTGGGAGCCTCCAGGAATAAAATTATTCCAATAATAATCTGGATCTAACTGCAAAACAACAATTCTAAATAATATATATCTAATTGATTGAATTAGAATTAACACACCTTCACTTTACAACTTAAAGAAACAGGGTATGTCTACACTACCCCGCTAGTTCGAACTAGCGGGGTAATGTAGGCATACCGCAATTGCAAATGAAGCCCGGGATTTGAATTTCCTGGGCTTCATTTGCATACGCGGGGCACCGCCATTTTTAAATCCTCGCTCGTTCGAACCCCGTGCCGCGCGGCTACACGTGGCACGAACTAGGTAGTTCAAACTAGGCTTCCTAGTTCGAACTACTGTTACTCCTCGTGGAATGAGGAGTAACGGTAGTTCGAACTAGGAAGTCTAGTTCGAACTACTTAGTTCGTGCCGCGTATAGCCGCGCGGCACGGGGTTCGAACGAGCGGGGATTTAAAAATGGCGGCGCCCCGCTTATGCAAATGAAGCCCAGGAAATTCAAATCCCGGGCTTCATTTGCAATTGCGGTATGCCTACATTACCCCGCTAGTTCAAACTAGTGGGGTAGTGTAGATATACCCACAGGGTTTAACAGACTGAACGTGAATACAAAAAAAAAGTTAACAAATGTGGCAGGGTAACCTCACTCCTGGGTCCCTGACCCCACTCACTCCAGCAATCCCAGTATTGCACTGTCACAGGCTGGGCCCCCCTCCTCAGACTTCCAGCCCTGTCATCATTGGGGTTGCCTACCCGTGTACCTTCCCCCCACCTGTGTCTCCCTACAGTCAGTTATAAGTTTTGCGTACAGTTCATGGCCCGCCTAGGATCCCACTGAGTCCGTGTCTCCCTAGTCACCAATGGCAGCTCCAACCACGCTGGGCTGGTCTCCCTCAGCCAGAGCGAGTCTCTCCCTCCTCTCTGCCTTCTCCGGGCATCCTTTGAAGGGCCCGCCTTGCATGGTCCCGCCCCTCACTCCGGACACCGGCTAATGATGTCACCACTTGCTCTTGGCAGGGTTTGAGCTCTTCTCCCTCAGCAAACAAAAGGGACTCAGGGCAGGTGCTCCCAGATCCTGCTCTCAGCTGGGGTCTCAAGCTGCTAGGAAAAAAGGTTGCCCCAAAGCCCCTCATTGGAGCACCTCATCCCTCTTTACTTGCTTTCTCAGTTTGTCTGGTTCTTTCCCTATCTGCTCTGGTCTCCTCTCACTCCATTTCTTTTCCCACTCTCCTCCTCCCTGCAGGGAAGGCCTCATTTAAGTGGCAGCCTCAAGTGAGATCAGCTGGACCTGATTGATTTACAGCAACCCTGTCTCCCCTGCTCCTGATTAGCCAGGGCTGTTGCTGCCTTCTAGAACTGACTTTCCTCCCTCTATTGTAGTCCTCCAGCCTGACCCTGTCACACAAAGTACACAGAAATCAAGGAAACTTGTCTAACTGGCATTTACATTGCCACCATTTATCCCACTCCAGAGTGTGCACTCCTTTGGATTCAGAGTCCCAGACTTGCATGGGCACGATTGAAGGTCTGCAGCTGGAGTGGAGATAGCACTGGGCAGGTTCTGTTTGCATCAGTCCAAGCTAAGCAGCCAGTCCAGCAACTCAATAGTGCCAGTGATTTTCATAGATTACTTAAGGATTTTGAAAAAAAAAATTCCTTTATCATTTTTAATTTTTTTAAATTAAAGGACAAGAGGTACATTTTCTTTATCTTTTGTATACCAGTATTTTGTATGCCTCCATCTTGTCTCCTCTTATCCTTCCCTACCCTACCTACCTACCCTAACTCTTCTCTACACTATCTCTTCACTACAATAAAGGCTTTAAAGTTTGCAGTCTTTATTCATGTGAGAGGCTGCCCATACCTCATTTTAATCTTTACACAATGCACAATCAACCTGTGGAACTCTTTGCCAGAGGATGTTGTGAAGGCCAAGACTATAACAGGGTTTAAAAAAAGAACAAGATAAATTCATGGAGGTTAGGTCCATCAGTGGCTATTAGCCGGGATGGACAGAAATGACGTGCCTAGCCTCTGTTTACAATAAGATGGTAATGGAAGATGGGGGATGGATCACTTGGCTCATATGTTTTGTTCATTATCTCTGGGGCATTATGTCATTGGCCACTGTTGGAAGACATGATACAGGGCTAGATGCACTTTTGATGTGACCTAGTATGGCTGTTTTTATGTTCCTGTTTTCATTACCTATCTCTGCTCTCCTCTATTTTTGCAACTACTTTTGACATAGTGACCAAATAACACAATCTACTGTACAGGCAGTCCCCGAGTTACGTGGATCTGACTTATGTCGGATCCCTACATACAAACAGGGCTTTTCTTGCCCCGGAGGACGCGGGCGGCGGGACTGCCCAGACGTGCCGCAGTCC
This sequence comes from Pelodiscus sinensis, assembly GCF_052426305.1. Classification (NCBI taxonomy): domain Eukaryota; kingdom Metazoa; phylum Chordata; order Testudines; family Trionychidae; genus Pelodiscus; species Pelodiscus sinensis. The sequence continues at coordinate 112,123,745 of NC_143055.1, read as the reverse complement.
CGCCGCCCGCATCCTCCGTGGTGAGAAAAGCTGCTCCGCGTCTCCCTGGTCTGTTGGGGGGGGCCTCCCAGCAGACCACGGAGACGCGGAACAAAGCCGCAGAGGACACGGGTGGTGGGACCGCGGCGCGTCTTGGAGGTCCCGCTGCCCACATCTCCCTGGTCTGCTAGTGCGCCCCCCCCCTCCCAGCAGACCAGGCTTCTCTCGCTGCAGAGGACATGGGCGGGCCTGCAGCCCGCGTCCTCCGCAGCGAGAAAAGCTGCTCCGCATCTCCCTGGTCTGCTGGGGGGTCCCCCGCAGACCAGGGAGACGTGGAGCAAAGCCACGGAGGACGCGGGTGGCGGGACCGTGGTGCGTCTCGGCGGTCCCGCCGCCCACATCTCCCTGGTCTGCTGGGGGGGGGCGCAGCTAGTGCGTCCCTCCCCCCAGCAGACCAGGCTTTTCTCTCTGACGCCTGGGGTAGAACAGCTGGGGCGCTGCCGGGTAGGTCCTGCAGCGCCGCTCCTCGGCACTACTGGACCAACCTGGCAGCACCCCAGCTGCTCTGCCCCAGGCATCCCCAAGTCAGCCGCTGCTGAAACTGACCAGCGGCTGACTACAGGAAGCCTGAGGCAGAGCTTTCCTCCCTCTTCTCTGCGTCGGGCTTCCTGTAGTCAGCCGCTGGTCAGTTTCAGCAGCGGCTGACTTGGGGACGCCTGGGGTAGAGCAGCTGGGGTGCTGCTGGGTTGGTCGCCACAGCGTGGCAGGGACCTACCCGGCAGCGCCCCAGCTGCTCTGTCCCAGGCGTCCAGATTCAGCCGCTGTTGAAACTGATCCTGCCTCAGGCTTCCTGTAGTCAGCCGCTGCTCAGTTTCAACAGCGGCTGAATCTGGACGCCAGTTCCGACTTACATACAAATTCAACTTAAGAACAAACCTACAGTCCCTATCTTGTACGTAACCCGGGGACTGCCTGTATATTTGAGAGAGTTTGTCCATCTGTCTCTTCATTCATCCACCTGTCTGTCTGGGTATGTCTACACTACAAAGTTAATTCGAACTAACAGCCGTTAGTTCGAATTAACTTTAATAGGCGCTAGACTAGCGCTCTGCTAGTTCGAATTTAATTCGAACTAGCGGAGCGCTTAGTTCGAACTAGGTAAACCTCATTTTACCAGGATTAAGCCTAGTTCGAACTAGCTAGTTCGAATTAAGGGGTGTGTAGCCCCTTAATTCGAACTAGTGGGAGGCTAAGGCTTCCCAGGTTTCCCTGGTGGCCACTCTGGCCAACACCAGGGAAACTCTATTGCCCCCCTCCCGGCCCCGGAGCCCTTAAAGGGCCACGGGCTGGCAACACAGTTTGTGCCAGTTGCAAGGCTGCCAGCACCCGTGCCAGCAGACCCTGCACCTGCCACACTATGAGCCAGCCACCCGAGGACACCCAGCCCTCCACTGCTCCCCAGGACCAGCCTGGCGGCTCCCAGGAGCCTGCCCAGGGGCGCAAAAGGCGGGCGCCCACTTGGTCAAGTGCGGAGATCGTGGACCTCATCGAGGTTTGGGGGGAAGCCTCCAATGTCCAGAATCTCCGCACTAGCCACAGGAACGCAGCAGTCTACGGCTGCATGGCTGCCAGCCTGGCCGCCAGGGGCCACCAGCGCAGCCAGGAGCAGGTGCGCTGCACGGTGAAAGACCTGTGGCAGTCCTACTCCCGGGCCTGCCAGCCAGGGGCCGACCTGGAGGCCTGCCCCCACTTCCACACCCTGGACTGCCTCCTGGGGGCTCATGCCGTCCCTGCCCCCCGGGACGTGATAGACCCCGGGGCAGAGGGCCCGCTCCAGGAGATGGAGGAGGAGGAGGAGGAGGGTTCTGAGAGCCAGGAGCCTGCCGCCAGCCTGCCTGGGACCCCCGAGGCACCCCACAGAGCTGCTCGCCTGTGTCGTCCGAGGCCGGGGAGGCATCCACGTGTAAGTACCATCGTGTTCCCCTTATGTGTACGGGGGGCTGGGGCGAGAGGGAGCCCCAGGACCGTGCGCCCGGGCCTTGCCCATCAAGGAGCAGCAGCTGGGGATCCTGCAGGGGCCCTGACCTTGCACAGGGGAGCTGGGTTTCACACACCTGGGCCCCTGGGGTAATTGACCGCTGGTCTTGTTGCACCACAGCTGCAGCACCTGGGCCTGCAGGGCGCACCACACCGCCTGCAGCAACTGCCCGTGCCCGGGCAAGCAGGAGAGCCAGGAATGAGGAGGAGTACCAAAGGCGGCACCTCCGGTTCATGGACCACCAGCTCTGCACCCAGTACCACTGGGTCCAGGAGGACCTGAGGCTGGGCCGGAGGAGTCTGGAGGACCTGGAGGAGCAGGGCCGTGCCCTGCGAGGCCACCTCCAGAGCCTGCTCCCGCTCCTGCTCCCGCTCCCGCTCCTGCTTACTCCACACCCCCTGTCCCTCCTGCCCCCCCCCCCCACAACCATTTCCCACCGACGCCCCCGGACCCGCAGTGTGGCGAGACGGGAGAGGCAGCCGGACTCCCACCACTGAGCTTTCCTTTCCCTTCCTCCCTTCCCTCCCCTTCCAGCTCCCTCATCCCAGGTTTCTCCCTCCCCTCTCCCACCCTCCCCCCTCCCTCCACCCGCCCCACTTATGTTAAATAAACATACGTTTTTGTTTGAAAAACAGGTGTCTTTATTTTACAGTAGGTAGGGAGAGGGAAGGGGAAGGGGGGTAGGGTGGAAGAAGGCCCCAGTGGGGCATGCAGGGAGAGGTCAGTCCTCCTCCTCCACCAGGAAGCTCTCCCGCAGGGCTTCCTGGATCCGGACGGCCCCCCGCTGGGCTTCCCGGATGGCGGCAGTGCGGGGCTGAGCGTAGTGTCCAGCCATGCGGTCATCCTCAGCCATCCAGGCTGGCAGGAAAGCCTCCCCCTTTCGCTCACACAAATTGTGGAGCACACAACATGCTGCCACCACGGGAGGGATGTTGTGCTCGGCCAGGTCCAGACGGGTGAGGAGGCATCGAAAGCGGGCTTTCAGTTGCCCGAAGGCCCCCTCCACCACGATGCGGGCCCTGGTCAGCCTGGCATTGAAGGCCTGGCGGGAGGGATTCAGGTGCCCCGTGTAGGGCTTCATCAGCTACGGCTGCAGTGGGTAGGCGGCATCCCCCACCAGGCACACGGGCATGTCCACGTCCCCGACCCTGATGTGGCAGTCGGGGAAGAAGGTCCCGTCCTGCAGCCGCTGGCACACGGAGGAGTTGCGGTACACCCGGGCATCGTGTGCTTTGCCGGACCAGCCCACATTAATGTCCGTGAACTGTCCCTGGTGGTCACACACGGCCTGCAGGATGACGGAGAAGTACCCCTTGCGATTGACGTACCGGGACGCCTGGTGTTCCGGGGCACGGATGGGGATGTGCGTCCCGTCGATGGCCCCCCCGCAGTTGGGGAAGCCGAGGGCGCCGAATCCCCGGATGACGGCGTCCAGGTCGGCGAGGCAGACCACCCTGCGGAGCAGCACCCGGTTGATGGCTTTGACCACCTGCGGAGAGAGACACAGCAAAGCGCCAATCAGTGGGGCGCCCGGGTGGCTGGCAGTGCCCCACAGTGCCCCGCGCCCCACTCCCGGTAGCAACCCCCCTGGCGGCGTGTAGTACGGCCGGGACAGATGACCCCTCTGGTGCGGGGCGCTTTCGCCTCCTCCCGCCCCCCTTTGTCCCTGGGGTGGCCCATCCCCTCCTCGCAGTCCCCCTCCCCCTGGCTCGGTGGCCGACGAGTGCCGTACCTGCATGAGCACCGCTCCGACGGTGGATCTCCCCACGCCGAACTGGTTCCCGACAGATCAGTAGCTGTCCAGCGTGGAGAGCTTCCAGAGGGCGATGGCCACCCGCTTCTGGAGGGGGATGGCGGGTCTCATGCGAGTGTCCCTTCTGCGCAGGGCAGGGGCGAGCCACTCGCAGAGCTCCAGGAAGGTGTCCCTCCTCATCCTGAAGTTCTGGGTCCACTGTCGGTCCTCCCAGCACTCCAGGATGATGCGGTCCCACCAGTCGGTGCTGGTGTCCAGACGCCAGACGTGGCGGGGCATGCCGGTGCCGGGGCGCCGCCGCGGCTCCTCCACGGCCCCCAGGGCGGCCAGGCGGAGAGGCAGGGGGCTGACGTGCACCAGGTGGTGCCAGGCAGTCTCGAGCCATTGGTGGCAAGCTTGCAGCAGCAAGTCCAGAAAGTGCACCAGAAGGTGCAGGGTGAGCTCTGGCTCCATGTTGCCACCTGCGGCGGCCCCCCCCGAAGGGAAGCACCGACACGGACGGGCACAGAGACCAACGCTTTGCTGTCCCTCGGCGAGGTTGGCAAGGAAGCAGGAAAAGCTGAGAACCGACTGTCCAGGGGGGTCCCTTTAAGCTCGAGCCTCAGATAGCCTCAGACAGCAGCCACACAAAGCAACTACTGACCTGATGCCCTGCCAGAACCAGTTTCAGCTGCCCTTAAATGCCCCCCTGCGTCCAATCAGTGTGGACGCGCTAGTTCGAATTAGCAAAACGCTAATTCAAACTAGTTTTTAGTTCTAGATGCACTAATTAACTAATTCGAACTAAGTTAGTTCGAATTAGCGCTGTAGTGTAGACGTACCCTCAGTTTATTCAAAAACTCCTCTTAAATGGAAAGAGCTAGGATCACCTAATTTGGCATGCAGCTTCCTCTTCTTCTAACTTAAAGCAAGGCCAGGGTTTGGTTGTGACAAGAAAATGGGATGTGCCGGGAATGGTATCGCTTCTCTTAAAACCATACAAAAGAGACAGAATCACCAGGCATATGAAAGGAGCTGGTTAGGGGGTGCCTTCCTTGTACCCTCTGACCTTTCTCCCCCCCCCCAAAAAAAAATTGACATTGCTAGCTTTTCTCCTTCATCAGGGAGCCCGGATAAAACACAATTTGCTGCTTTGCTCATTCTGGCTGTGGAGCTCAGGGGCAGATTAAGCTGGGCCTGCTGCAGCTGGGGGACATTCGCCCTTCTCCTTGCTGTGCCCACTAGAGCTTCAGTGGCTGTAGAGAAGCACTTTTCAACTGGTCCTGAGCTTCTGTGATGAGAGAGGGCTGGGGTTGTCCTCTCTCCCCTGGGCAGCCTGCATACTGAACCCCTCATCTCCAGTCCTACCCCACAGCAGTGATTTTAAAAAAATGTACATTTTCATTTTATTTTCCAAAAAACAAAAATTTAATTGAGTTAGGGACCCAAGCAATGCCAGGTACATCTTCTAGTATTATATACATATATAACACATGACACCATAGCATCAGTTCTCTGCAGCTGAGTTTTATACATTGCAGAGTACAGGTAGCCATCTGGCAGCTGGTATAGCTCCATGATTTAGTATTGGGTTAGTCCTGGTATTAGATAGAATAGCAGAGGGACTGTTCTAATTTATATCACTGGTTTGCAGTCTCTCCGGCTTTATATCACCATAGATTAGGTGATAAGAAACTCTGGCCTTCCATGCCACTGCATCAGAGTGGGTAGCTGGCATAGAAGCAGAGTTTTCTGGCTTTACGTCTGCAGGTAATGGGATTCTCTGCTAGTTAATTTCCACCTGGACTCTATTCTCTTTGTGCTGTCTGAGCAGCATGACATGGACAAAATGGATAAAAAAATCCAGCTCCACATCTCTTTATTTAGCTGAAAAAGCCTTTTACCACACCAGACTGTGCAGCTTCAACCCTTTGGCACTGCTCTCCAGCTGTGTACTCTTATAGTGCTAGCTGATTAATTAACACGCACATTTCAAATAAAGGTTCTAGTTGATATTTAGGAAAGATACCCACTAGAGATCCAGTTCACAGCATGAAGTAAAATGCAGGACTATGTAGCACTTTAAAGACTAACAAGATGGTTTATTAGATGATGAGCTTTCGTGGGCCAGACCCACTTCCTCAGATCAAATAGTGGAAGAAAATAGTCACAACTGTATATACCAAAGGATACAATTAAAAAAATGAACACATATGAAAAGGACTATTTGATCTGAGGAAGTGGGTCTGGCCCACGAAAGCTCATCATCTAATAAACCATCTTGTTAGTCTTTAAAGTGCTACATAGTCCTGCATTTTACTTCAGCTACACCAGACTAACACGGCTACATTTCTATTACTAGTTCACAGCATAGCATGATTCAAAGAAAACCTAAAAGGGTTTGTTGTCTGTTGTTGAGAGCATTCACAGGGGGAGCAAATGAGGAACTGAGACTCAAAAATTATGCTTTGTAACATATGTTTCCTGAATGGTGGCAGATTTTATGATGTTCTTGTTTAGAGCTGGGAAGAATGCAAATATTTTTGCTGTTAAGAGATTCGCATAGCAAGACTTCTTAAAAGGCATGAGCATTTTTACACCGATGTTCTCTTGAACAGCTCAGTTAAAACTTTTCTTCTAATTTTTTTAACTGTGAATGCTTTTGTCAAATTTCCTATGCTAGCGACTAAGATTCTATTTATTTTCCTGCATTAATGTCTGTTTAATTTAATGCAAAGTGACACAATTAATTTAGTATTTTGGCTTTCCTTTGCCACAACTTTTCTTAATACTGAGTAAAGTACAATTCAACACTGTGTTTTACTCTCTGGGGGTATGTCTACACCACAGCGCTAATTCGAACTAAGCTAATTCGAACTAACGCATCCAAACTAAAAAACTAGTTCGAATTAGCATTTTGCTAATTCGAACTAGCATGTCCACACAGAGTGGACCCCGAACCGGGGTTAAGGATGGCCGGAAGCAGTGCCGGCAGGGCATCAGATGAGGACTTAGAGCATGGAGCTGCTGTCTCAGGCTAGCCAAGGGCTGTGCTTAAAGGGACCCGACTCCCACCCCGGACAGACAGTTCTCAGGGGTGCCCCACTTGCAAACCAGTCCTGGCTTGGATTGCCCGGAGTACCCACACTGGGCACATCACAGCACTCAGCCATCAGACCGGCTGCACTTGCCGCAGGCTGCCATCTGGGGAGAGAGGGCAATTGGGGGGCTGCAGGAGAGCTTCCACCCCCAGAAGCCCGCAGAGCCAGCCCAGTCCTCCCCATCAGGGGCTTGTACCCCATTCCTCCCTCACCTCCTTCCACTTACCCCTCCCTAGCCCCCCTTCCTGATGTGAAAAATAAAGGACAATTGTGTTCAAATATAGAATCTCTCTTTATTGAACAAAACTGGGGGAGACTGGGAAAAGGAGGTGGGAGAGGGGAAGAGAGAGGGTGGGAGAGGGGAGGGCAACTACAATGATGAGGGGTTTGGAACAGGTCCCATATGAAGAGAGGCTAAAGAGACTGGGACTTTTCAGCTTAGAAAAGAGGAGACGGAGGGGGGCATGATAGAGGTATATAAAAGCATGAGTGGGGTGGAGAGGGTGCATACAGAAAAGTTCTTCATTAGTTCCCATAATAGAAGGACTAGAGGACACCAAAGGAAAGGAATGGGTAGCAGGCTTCAAACTAGTAACAGAAAGTTGTTCTTCACAAAGCAAATAGTCAACCTGTGGAACACCTTGCTGCAGGAGGCTGTGAAGGCTAGAACTAGAACAGAGTTTAAAGTGAAATAAAGTGATGGAGGTTGGGTCCATGGAGTGGTATTAGACAAATGGCTTGGTCACTGTCTTTGGTCCATCCCCTCCAGGGTCCCTAGGGTTGGCCACTGTTGGCAGACAGGCTACTGGGCTAGATGGACCTTTGGTCTGACCCAGTACGGCCATTCTAAGCTCAGGGCTCAGGGTCGGGGGTCTCAGTGGACCACCTTGATTTTCATGCAAACCTGCTCCTGGGTGGCCAGGCTGGCAGCTCTCCTGCTGGCAGCTTTCCTGTGCCTAGTGCAGAGGTGGTGGACGAGGTCCACGATGTCTGCACTGGACCAGGCGGGTGCCCGCCTCTTGCAGTCCTGGGCAAGCTCCCAGGAGCTGCCAGCCTGGTCCCGGGAAGAGGGGGAGAGCTGGGGGGCATCGAGTGGCTGGCTCGAGCCGTGCCAGGTGCAGGGTCTGCTGGCTGGGTGATGGCAGGCTTGCACCTGGCACGGGTACCGTAGCCAGCCCGTGCCCCTTTAAGGGGCCCGGGGCCGGGAGGGGGGCAATAGAGTTTCCCTGGTGTTGGCCAGCATGGCCACCAGGGAAAGCTGGGTAGGGCTAGCCTCCCACTAGTTCGAATTAAGGGGCTACACACCCCTTAATTCGAACTAGTAAGTTCGAACTAGGCTTAGTCCTCATAAAATGAGGTTTACCTAGTTCGAACTAAGCGCTCCGCTAGTTCGAATTAAGTTCGAACTAGCGGCGCGCTAGTGTAGCGCCTATCAAAGTTAATTCGAACTAACATCCGTTAGTTCGAATTAACTTTGTAGTGTAGACATACCCTGGCTTTCCCCATCCTCTTCCCCCCCCCCCCCACTTCTCACCACTCTATATTAGCTGTCAACTTGATACTGCAGAGATCCAAGATTTTTAGATACCTACTATCGCCTAGAAATTATGGTTTATGTTATATATTCATTAAGAAAGAGAGCCTGTTGCCCTGATTTTTCATCCTAGACTTAATTGGGTCTCTGTTTTTATTCCTGCAATATTTTATGAACATAATTTAGATAGGTTCATTGTCTAAGTAACTGATTTGTATGTGCAGATAGGTACTTAGATCCTGAAATGCTTTAAATTGTTTTTGCAGTTATCTGTATCCTCATCTTGCAGATGCAAAAAGAGAGGGTAGTTTTGAAAAATTTATCCTCTATAAATACTTCTCTGGCACTGTCTCTCAAATGAGCTTATTTTATGAACATATTTGGTAAGACTTTGAATCTATCTAGGACTTGGGAATCTTGGCGTCTAGCACTCTCTTTGACTCTATTTTATTTGATGATGTTGACAAAAATAAAACAGACATCCTCTTCATTTCTCCTGCCAGGTTGTTCCCAAAGAAAAAGAGGGCCTTTCCCCCACAACACAGGAGAAATTCATGTATTTTAAATTAATCACTTAAATAATAATGCTTACGTCTAAACTTAGTCTCTTACATCAGACCACGGGTACCTAAATGAGGTGTTTGTGATGAGACATGCCCCATCCCAATGAGAGCAAGTCTTAAGAATCCTTCCGCATTTTGGCAGTGCCAATTAGGCACACCTGTTGAGCACGCCCAACTTGGAGAAAGGGTGCAAAAAAAAAGATGAATCTGGGTACAGAGGAGTGGATACTAGCAAGCCTAGACTGAGACAGAGACACCTCCTGTTGTTTAGGTGGGCAAACAGACAGGCACTACAGCCTGAAGGAGGGGCTCTGGAAGTCTGTTCTGTGTCCTGTAGTTTGGACCTGAGGAGCAGTGCTAGGGACTAGAAGTAATTGGGCTCAGAACCGACTCTAAGAATGAGCTCAAATCCCATGGGAAACAAAAAGCTTGAGAGCCCTGCAAATCTGCAGATATCTATTTTATATCTGCAGGTATCTGCATCTTATTTTTGCCGATATGGATGCGGATACAAGTTTTATATCTAGAAATCTGCAAATTTGTGGATATCCACTTCACACCCAGGAGTATCTGCATCAGCAGATGTTAATGCGCATGATGAAGCTTCCACTTGGAGAGGCAGTAGCTTCCCAGCCCAGGCTCCAGCTGTACTTCTTCCTGCCCAGGCCTTGTCCCCTTCCCATTGTCTCCCTCCTCTCTTCACTGTGCATCCTGGCTATGTCTACACTGGAGGGTTCTTGCGCAAGAACAACTGTTCTTGTGCAAGAACCCGCAGAGCGTCCACACAGCCTGCCCGCTCTTGCACAAGAAGATTTACAGTAAAGCATGGGAAGAGAGGGCTTCTTGCGCAAGAGCTATGCTCTTTTCTAACAAGTGTAAGCCCTCTTGTGCAAGAAAGCCCTATGGCTAAAATGGCCATCAGAGCTTTCTTGTGCAAGAGAACGTCCACACTGCCATGGATACTCTTGTGCAAATGCACATGGCCGTGTAGCTGTGTTCTTGTGCAGGAAATCTTGCGCAAGATGTTCTTGCTCAAGAACCCGCCAGTGTAGACATAGCCCCTGTGTCCCTGCTTACTGCATGCTTGTCCCAGTTAAATCCCTGAAACCAAGCATATTATTTTTTAAAAAAACCCTCCACTTTTCTGCAATTTCTCAACAAAATGGAGCATGTTTTGTACCATGTGCCAGATATGCAGAAGGTACCTAATTAGCAGCAATCAATTTGGGACTAAGAAGTGTCAGTCACGAGTTTATTATATATCCTCACAGCTGCCATGCAGGCCACTTGCAAATGCCCCAAACTCCTCTCACTGGTCCTGGGAAACACAGAATGGCAAGCACCAGTTAAAGCTAATTGAGAAATCTTTGCCTTTTCTTCACACAATCAAACAAGATGTCAGGCCTTGCCGTCAGCTGGCATTTGTCCCCTGACAGGAAGAAAATGACTGGAATCAGACTGCAAAAGTTGCCACCTCATTTTCACTTTTTCACAGAAACAAGTTGAGGGCTTCCTATGTTGATTGTTTCATCTCAGACAATGAACAAGAATTGCCAAAGGATATGCCAGTAAAATAGAGGCTGGCTGCTGCTTTAACAAAAACAGCACCCATTCAGCTCACAGAACCAAGAAGATAAAATGTCCCAATGAGGCAGCATGATGGTGGTGACTGGCAGACCCAGTATCCCCAGGTGCAAAGGAACTAAATCCCCAGCCTTGTTCTCACCAGGCAGAAGTAATCTCCAAACCAGGGAAAAGAGTTGAGACCTATCCTAACAATAACTTCTCTCTTTGTTGCCACCAAGTCACTCCTCCCTCTGCCCCCCCTTTCTTCCCTCCACACCCCTTTCTTCTTAGGTTCCTACCACTCAAGATCACTGCCCTCCCCAGCCAAGAGCTCCCCCTGCCGTGATCACTACAGAATTTGAACAAATAAAAAAAATTGTCTTGGCTCGCACCACTGCTTCCCTGTGGGAAAGCTCTGAAGTGCTCCCCTGGCCCAGGTGGAGGGAGATCCATTCCTCCTGGCCATTTATTGTTCTGCCCAGTCCCACTTAGCAGGCCAGCAGAGGTCACCTGCTGCCACAAATGATCCAGCCTTCCCTGTGTACACACACAGCATAAAGCTGGCTGATCCACCTTCATCTTTGACTAGACCTTTGAAAAGTGATGATGAGGGAGGCCTCGGGGAGCCCTGCTCTCACTACCCCTGCCTCTGCTGGCAAATTGCTCCAGCATCACTCAATGGGAGGAGGAGTCATCCCAGAAAGTCCCAAATTAAAATTTTCTTGTGATCCAGGAGCAGTGGCTACTGCATGAATAATGCAGAAAGATTTTGAAATTGTAAAAAACACTTTGCGAAATTGCACTTCTCAGCATTTTCCACCTGATGACATTAAAACAAATGAATTTACACAAACTCCTGTGAGGCAGGCAAGTATTATTATCCCTTTTTTTGTGTGGAGAAACAGAGGCACGGGATAATGAAGTTCCTCATCTGCTGCTTTTATTTTAAATCAGTGGAAAAAATCCCCTTGAGACCAAGACTTTAAATGATGGCTACGTCTACACTGGCCCCTTTTCCGGAAGGGGCATGTAAATTTCATGAGTCGTCGTAGGGAAATCCGCGGGGGATTTAAATATCCCCCGCAGCATTTAAATAAAAATGTCCGCCGCTTTTTTCCGGCTTTTAAAAAAGCCGGAAAAGAGCGTCTACACTGGCCCCGATCCTCCGGAAAAAGCGCCCTTTTCCGGAGGGTCTTATTCCTACTTCAAAGGAATAAGAGCCTCCGGAAAAGGGCGCTTTTTCCGGAGGATCGGGGCCAGTGTAGATGCTCTTTTCCGGCTTTTTTAAAAGCCGGAAAAAAGCGGCGGACATTTTTATTTAAATGCCGCGGGGGATATTTAAATCCCCCGCGGATTTCCCTACGACGGCTAGTGAAATTTACATGCCCCTTCCGGAAAAGGGGCCAGTGTAGACGTAGCCCAGGTCTTTACATTTCTAGCAGAGGGGAGCACAGGTCACTGACTGCATTGAGGTGGGAGGTCACCCTGAAACCCCAGCTTCCCTCATTACAGGAACTGGGCAGTGAAGCTCCCTCTGACCCTAACACAGTGTAAGGGCTGGCCCTGCCCCTCTGTTCCTGGCTACCAGGTGTGGCTGGGCAGGCTCTGCGCAGCATGATCCAATTGTGGAGGGTTATTGTGGGGGGATCCGGGTGTGGGGCAGTCTGGGTGTGGGTGGCTCAGTGGGAGATCTGGATGCACAGGGGTTCGGTTGGGGGTTCAGGTGTAGAGGCAATGGGACTCTGAGCTCAGTGGAGGAGTCGAGGGGAGGTGGGGCTTGGTGTGGGGTCCAGGTGCTGGGGAAATGGGACGTCATAGGTTAGGGGATCCAGGTGCAACTTGCTGGGGCTCAATGGGTGGAAGTCTGGGTGCGGGGAGCTTGTTGGATGAGTCCAGGTTTAGGGGAGCAGGGTTAGATGGGGCTGCTTAACCAGGGAGCTCCAGCTGCCTCTGAGGGAACACTGCATGCCAAACTCCTGCTCCCCCCCCTCCAATTCCTCATCCCCTTTTCCTATCCGTACCCCTCCCCTCATTCCCTTCATTCCCCATTCCTTCCCCTCTGCCTCTTCCCACCCTTCCTTAAATCCTCCCCCTGTTTCCTTCATTCCCACCCCTCAGCCAGCTCCACTGCAGGGCGCAGAACACAGGAAGCATGTGCGGAGAGGACAAGAAGGGGCGGGGAGGGGAGTTGGCAGCTATCTCTGCAGGGCTCGTTAGGCAAAGCAAGCCTCCTCTCCCACAATCCACTCACTAACAAGGGGGAGGGGGACGATAGGGAGCGTGTGTGGGAAGCGGGCAAGGGGAGAAGAGCCCCCAGCCACACGGTCAGTAGCAACTGGTTTGAGAAAGGGAAACCAAACCCACCACCACTTCACACACTGGCAAAGGAGGGGAGAGCCAATTGAGCAGGGAGAATGCAAAGTAAGAGAAGGGCAGCAAGGAAGAAGCTCACTTTGCCCATCCTGGGCCAAGGAGCAGGGAAGCAGGGGGGTGGATGGGTGAGGGGCTGAGCAGGAGAAAAAACAAGCCAGCAAGCAGCAGCAGTAGCAGGAACACAGATGGTCTCCACAGAGCAGGGCTAGCAATCCTCCTGGAGCCGGTGAGATGAATGGAATTGCAAGGTGCTGCAGCAGGGTGCTGCAGGGAGAGCCTATGTGACTGTAATTCGAGCCTGGGAATGGCGGGCCAGGGCCAGTACGGCTCCAGGTTTGGGTAGGCTGAGCTTCTCTTTGCCTTACAGACCAGACGCACATGTTAATGCAGATATCCGTGGCTCATGTTTGCGGATACGGATGCAGATACTGATACACATTTTGTATCCACTCAGGGCTCTAGTAAATTTGCCCAGGTCCTGGGTTTCCAGAGGCAACCCAGGGCAAGAGATGTAAAAAAGGAGACAGCTGAACCTAGACTGAGAGGTGGCTGACAGCAGTGATCAGGATTGAAAATTGTACCTATACTCCTCATTGGCCTAGGCAGTGAGACTGACAAAATGAAAACATATCTTCTGTCTAAGACAACAGTAGGCTGTTGACTTCTAATCCCGGACTAAAATGTAATACCATACACATTGTCACTGTAAGAAAATTAGAAGAACTGTATTTGCCTCAATGAACGGCTCTGAAACACTGCCATATTACAAATGTATAACTGTCATAACTACAGGTTGAACCCCCCCAAAATTGGGACTTTCTGGGCTGGCAACATCCGTGGTCCAACAGGACCCCAGATGTTCCTGGACCAGAGAGCCCTGGGCCAGGAACCCAGTCTGAAGAGGCTGGCAGCAGTGGGAGCTGGGCGAGTCACCAGCATCCTGGCTGTGTCAGGGGCTGGAGTCAGCTGGCAGCAGGGCTGGAGTTCGAACCGTCCGGTTGCAGCAGGGTTGGGGCGAAAGCCAGCAGCCCAGATGGCGGCAGCATTAGCAAGGCCAGAACTGGCAGCCTGGTCGGTGGCAGCAGAACTGGACCTGGGGTTGAAACTGGCAGCCTGGCCAGTGTAAGGCCAGGGCTGGGGTCAGGATTGGGGCCAGCCATCAGCCTGGCCAGCTGTAACAGGGTAGGCTGACAGCCCAGCAGGGCCTACAGTAGTGGGGCCAGTGGTAGAGGGCCGACTGGTGCTGAAGTGGAGCCAGTGATGGGGAAGGGCACTGATCTCAGGGACTGATGGCAGGAGACCTCTCTGGTCAGGTAAATTCTCTGGTCCAGGACTGATTGATTCCCAAGGGTACCAGACGTGGGAGGTCCAAACTATAATAGTCCAAAATTGAAACAAATTGAGGCAAATAAAGTTTTGCATAGGCAAGGATTCATACCAATTTCAAGTACTTTGATTACTGCACTTTTTCAAGGGAGAAGAGAAAGAATTAAACCCCCATATTTCCACCCAACCTATTATTGTACCACTTTCATGGTATAAAAAGACATTGAGTTCACTGGAATTGCACCAGGGATAAATTTGTCCCTAAAGCATTAGTGCCTGTTCCGCTGAGCATTTTGGATCCACTATTGCAAGTATTATGTAATTCCTTCATAACTTTATAAATCACTTTATTTGACTGCAAAGTCCCATTCAACACCAGTGCTGAACTATAAATAATATTTAATAAAAATGTGAACTTTCTTAAGCAAACAGCAGGCTTCCAGTGCTAATTATTTTTTAACATCAAAGGGTGAAATCCTGGCTCTACCTAAACCAGTAGGATTTTTGCCATTGACTTCACTGAGGCCAGGATTTCGCCACATTACCAGTGGCAGGTAGTCTACCAACCACTCCTTCCCAAAAAAACAAAACAGATCTGAAATGCTAAATGGCATTAAAATTCAACAATAATAAGGAATCACAGGGGAACAAGGTCTGAGGGAAATGCTGACCTTTCTCATGGACACCATTGCTCAGTGAGCAATGTCTCAAATGCCAATTCAACTTTCTATTTTAAAACAAAAACAAACTGGATGAGTTTATTACTTGTGGAATGGGCTTTTGGAGAACTGAATCCGCTCTTCATCCACATAATCATGCAGTGGGCTTTTCCACTTTGCCTGCCAGTGTAACTCAAAACTATTTTGAGGGGACAACTAGGACTTCCAGAGATGTTTGTTTCCATGATGGCATGTCAACCTTTAGCTTCACAGGCTTGTTACAAGGGTGCTGGTGTGATGGTGGTATAGCATTTGTAATTTGGCTATTGTTTTGCTCACCATGATTCATTTCATATGGATCATGATAATTTTTATGGACTTTTCTAACAAGGACTTATTTGAGCTGGAGGTGAAAAATTCAATGGCCAGTAACCTGGCTCCCAAGACTGCCTGTCTCTTGCTAATTAAACTTGTTGACTTCTACTTTCTTTTCTTAATCCTGCAAAAGCCAGAAGCCTTTCCTCATCATATAATCAGATTTCTGTATCTTTTTTGGCAGTTTGGCTTTTGATGTGTCTAACCATTTGTGATGACCTGAGCCTTTGGATAATGAAGTATGTACAGAGTATGCAATGTTTTCCCCTTGTTTCATACACTAATTGGATGAAAACTGCTTACACCTGGTAAAATGAATTCACTGACATCTTAAATGTTTTATCACTTTATAGGACAAGTTTATAAAGAGTTTTACTGATGATATCTCTCAAATGAATAGAAAATTAAACATTGCTGTCTTATACTGTATGCAGTAAATCTAATGAATACATTTTGTTTACTTACCAATGTTTATAAAGGTTTATGCATTTCTTATCTTTTAAAGTTATTAGTGGTTTTATCATTATTTTTCCCAGTTTGTTTGCATTTAGAAACTAAACTGCATAATATAAAGTAGGACAGTCATTAGTTAATATTTAATTATATATCTGCTAGTTCCGGCAAGCATTTTTGGAGGTTATATTATCTAGGACTATGAAATGGTGGAGTGTATCCTCCTTGTAAGATGCCACTGACACTTGTCTGTTTTATACTTTAATTATTTTTATTAATTAGCTAAGAATTATTATCAAGTGTAACTCAGAAAAACATTGGAACTGTATTCTTTGTGCACACTATTTTGACTGCAACATAAAATGTCACTTGTAATCTTCTTAGGGAATTTAGGAATTTAGGAAAAATAAAATGTCATTATGTATCATTGAATGAAAAAGTTGTAGTGAATAATTAGGATAATATGAAAGCCCATCTACTTTTAGGATACCAAAGTACTGGTATAAATGAAAACAGAGTTGCACCCTGCACTCCCCGTGTTAAAAAAAATTTATTCTACAGAGTTAAGCAAATCAAAAGTAGAAATACCAGAGTTAAGGTTTCTGTGTGATCTTAACTCAACCCCCTTATAGAAATACATTATGATGTATCATTTAATGGCACGATCACATACTTTTTTGTTTCCATAATACCCCTGTCTCATTCAGTTCACTATATAGATAGCACTCATGTAATGATCAGCTAGTCAATACTTCATTTGTTAGTGTTTGCCATTAAGCTTTGCATACTATTCAAACCCTGTTCTTAAAACAAAAATAAATTTCCACTTGTGCTCATCACTATAATATGCAAGTGCTTCTCAAACCTTAATTATTTTTTTATCTTCATCATATGCTGATAAGGTGAATGAGTGTTGATACCCCACATTTTACAGATGGGGAATGAGGCACAAAAATTAAGGTCAAATGTTTCAGCTGACTTTCAATGTCCAGTTTGAGACACCTAGGACCTGGCTTGTCAGAGTATTTAGCTTTACATAGCACTTCATAAGCTCAAAGTGAAGTTCCTACTAGTTGCATTTGGGCATGCCTAGCATTTCTGCAAATCAGCCACCAGGATCTCAGGTTGGGTACCCACCAAATGAAGGGCAAGGGATGTAAGCAAGTAGTCGAGTACTCTATTACCTGATAACCCCAAGCTTATCGTGTGGTCAAGTAGAGTACTCATCTACTTGCTTTCTCCTGCCCCTTGCTGCCTATGTATCAGATGCAGCAAGGGTGGAGGGAAGCAGGAGCTGGTATGGCCAACTCCCTCCCCCACCCCATACCGTCTCTATGGTGCCGCCTGCTTTCCCTTCTGCCCCCCCCCCCCACTGCTCTATGAGAGGCAGCAGCAGTGGGAGGAATTGCGCGGGGGGAGGGCTACCACGAAGCAGCCTCTGGCCACGGGGGGGCCCAGCAGTCCATGGGCAGAGGCTGCCTTAGCAGCAGCCCGTTTGTGGCGTCTGCTACAGGAGTATCTTCTGTCTGCGCTAGCTGGGGTTTGCCAGGGACAGGGGCTGCTGCTGGAGCAGCCTTTGCCCGCAGCCAGCCCAGGTCACTGTGAATAGGGACTGCTGGACCTGACACGAGCCGGGCACTGGCTCGGGACTGCTGCAGCTCTGCATTTTAAATATAATAAGAGCCAAGCAGCTCCTTTTAAAATGCAGAGCCGCAGTGTCCTGGACCGAGTGAGAGCTGGGACTGAGCAGTCCCAGCTCGTGCTGGGTTCCAGATTTACCCTCTGCGGCTCTGCCTTTTAAATGTAGTAAGAGCCACTACTACAGTAGTCCTGGAACCAGCACGAGCTGGGACTACTCAGTCCTGTGTCACACCAGCTCCAGGAGCTACCTCAGCTGCAACTCTGCAGAGTTCCTTCCCTTATCGATTATTTGTGTAGTCAATACAAATTTATCAGCCAAATATCTGCTCCTTAACATCCTTATGAGGGACACACAATTAGTTGATCAGTCATGCACAAACCCACATTCCCATATTTTTTAGTAAACTCTGAAGAACACAGAGATTCCGCATGTACCAAAAGGAGACATACTGGCTTATAAGGGGTCTTCCCAGACTATCCCCCTCCTCACTTCTCTTCCACAGCAAGCTCACCACTTTTAACATAGGTTTGGCCTTTATATAAGGAATCTCAGGATTAGGCCTCAGAAAGGGAAAGGGGGAATGCAAGCAAATATAAATTACTCAGCTTTGTCTTACTGCTAAGGTTTCAGATTATTTGGTTCATTTAGATTTTTTAAATTATTCTATATTTTGTCAAATGATAGCTTTTAATATTGTTCTATTTAGTTTCTGATATTGAATTTGTGAAAAATGGTCTTCAGTATTGTGGTTATTTGCACAATAATACCACGTTTGCCTATAAAGACATTTATATAAATATGGTCTATTCAGAAGAATCATTAATCCACTTGATTTTAAGAAATCAGTGATGCTTTATGTCATCTTTCCTTTGATCTAATGGATTTAAAACAATTATTTATTGCAGAGAATCATTTTAGTGTCAATAATACTTAAGGGTATGTCTACACTACAGCACTAATTCGAACTAACTTAGTTCGAATTAGTTAATTCGAACTAAGCTAATTCGAATTAGCGCATCTAGACTTAAAAACTAGTTCGAATTAGCGTTTTGGGCAGGGGACGGCTAGCTGGCACTGGCTCCCTGGCTTATCCTGGGGCCACTGGTTCGGGCCAGAGACTGCTGGCAGGGCTGGCTGTGTGAAGTGCCGTCTGGCCACAGTCTACCCCTTTAAGGGCCTGGGGCTGGGGGAGAGGAGAGGAGTTTTCCTGGTTGTGCCCAGAGTGGCCACCAGGGAAACCTGGGAAGGGCTAGCCTCCCACTAGTTTGAATTAAGTGGCTACACAGCCCTTAATTCGAACTAGCTAATTTGAACTAGGCGTTAGTCCTCGTAAAATGAGGATTACCTAGTTCGAATTAAGCACTCCGCTAGTTCGAATTAAGTTCGAACTAGCGGAGCGCTAGTGTAGCGCCTATCAAAGTTAATTCGAACTAACGTCTGTTAGTTCGAATTAACTTTGTAGTGTAGACATACCCTAATAGTCTAATGAGAAATGCATAGGTTTTCTATGGGATTTTGTGAAGTTCATATCTATGGAAAGCAGTGTGTCAAAATGAAGTTTGTATGGCACCTCATCCATTGTAATTCCTTCTGTAGGAATTTCACTTCTCAGAAGTCTCCTTTTTGTATACCTTAACTTTGGACAGTAACATTGAGGCAGGGGTACAAGTGATCAAAAGCCAGGAAGCTCAAAGTAAAAACTAACGAGGTTTTAATCCTGCCATCAGTCTACATGCACGATTTCTACTGACCACAATGAGACTTCTACCTTAATTCCATGTTATTATCCTTCTGTGCTGTGATATGGACTCAGAGTGACAAAGCTTTGCATTTCATAGTACAAACTGTTTTCTTTTCTCACTTATGCTATCATATTACCTAATCCACATGTCATATCTCATAAACTAATGCTTACTAATGAACTAACACCTAATAAATTACTTAGTCTCAATATGTAAATTCAGGAATGGAGCAGAAAAACAAGCAGGTTTTAATATTTTTATGGAGAAAGCCTCTGTTGTAAGCTTCAATTTAAAAAATCTCTAAAATATGCGGTTACTGTCCTGAAATTAACTAGTTATTCCAAAGTAAGCTGTTCCTAAAGTATTTCTCATCTCACCAGTGATCAGAGCTGTCTTTTCTAGAATACAGAATTAAACATTTTAAGAAGCAACCAGAGGGAAACTAGCCAGAGAGATGCCCATTTCAGTATGTTTTCAGGGAGATGTCATCCATTAAAACATCTTTCTTTTCTTAGATGAACGACAGAAGGAAGAAGCTGAAGAGTCACTGTCTTACATCTATGAAACAGTTCTTGCAAATGGTGAGTTTGAAGTTCCCTAAATTTCATGAAAATAGCCAAAAGAACTTTGAGAACATAGGGTTAAGTGTCTTTAAATGTTGTGTGACCTGAAAGGAAGTGGATGTGAAGGTGAATGTGAATTTGTTGAATGTGGAACTGCATAGAGGAACATGTCTTGTACTCACACATCCACATGCTCATTTCTGCCCCGGAAATCCAGCTTGTACTGGGCAGAGGCAGGATCTCCCTCCCCCAGCTAGAAGGGGGATAGAGGGCTTTCCCTCTCCTTTTCCCCTTGGTGGGGACATAAGGATCTTCCTGTGGAGGAAATGAGCTGATGTGAGACTTCCAGCTTGAATTATTCTTTTTCTTCTGTCAAATGTCAGTGCTGTTTCATTTAAAGGCAGCTGGGCTCAATCAACTCCCCATCCAGGTACCAGCTCCTCCTGGTGCTTTGCATTCTGGATTATTAGCTTAATGAATGCTTATTTTGTCAGTCAGTGCTAAGAAGCTGGAGGAGATGGAACTTGGAGAAATGAAATCCCCACCACCGCACCCATGAGATGAAGAAAAGGTGGCACTTCTGCTTTTAGTTCTCACCTAGCATGCCCTCTACCATCAACCCTTACATAAAGGCTTCTTCAGTAAATCTCTATTGCACACCATTCTGTGAAGTCATTAGCTCAGCACCATTCACTTGCTGGCTGATGAAAGGCTTTGGTGAAGTGACTAAACATCTTTGGGAATTCCAAGTGGCTTGGCACTTCTGTCTTGCTGGACTTATGGCAAGGTATGAGCTTGTCTGAGCTTACTGCATCAGCAGCTCTATCTTGCTAGCATGAAATTTAAGTCTCGGGATGCTGTGAGCTCATTGGTTGTGAATTTGTAACTTGCTAGACTGCATTCAGGTCACTTGTCCGTAAGGTATCTAGTTCAACATTTCTGGCATGTTCAGGTCATGCCAGGATATAGGTATCTGTGACGTCACTAGCTTGACACCTCAGATTTCCTGGGCTGGTGTCAAGGCAGGGGCGGATATAGGGCAGGGCGAGTGGGGCGGCCGCCCAGGGCCCCGCACTTCAAGAAGCCCCGCACATGCGCCATGTCAAAGGGGGGGCCCCACGAAATTGTGCTGCCCTGGGCCATGCAAAATCGTCATCTGCCCCTGTGTCAAGGCACAGGCTACTGATGCCATTCACTGTCATGGTGCCTGTAGCTGACTGAGGCGATGTCAAGGCAATGGGAGCTCTGAGTTGACTAAGGACCTTTGTCTTGCTGGTTTGAAGTCATGGTTAAAACTTTTCTGAAGTCATTGGCTGAACATGTCCAGAAAACTTGGCTGATGTACAGAGGGAGGTCTCTCTGAGATTACTGCCTCATTTGTTGTCTCTGAGTGAGCTGAGCTGGAGTGAAAACATATGGGAACTTACTGGCTAATCAACTTGAGATTGTTAGCATAATATGAGGAGGAAAAACCTAGGTGTAAGAAGGGAGAGCTGATCTCCTTCCTCCCGCCCCATGTCATCCCAAGAGAAGAAAATAATTAGAAGCTGCACTTCCCTGTGCTCCCTTTTATTTTGTCCCCTGACTCCGCTATAGCCCTACCTTTATCCTGCCCACGTGGGAAAGTCATTGGTCTCACACAATCCTTGCATTCCCTCAGCAGCAGTGCAAAGGCAAGAGATTTCTTGCACCATCTTCTTCCTTTGGTAGCTAGGAAAATCCTTCGGTAGTAGTCACCTAGGATGTTGTATAATCCCTAATGTGTGACTCTTGGGAATCCCCAGTGTTTTCCCCAGTTACCTTGCTAAGCAATCTATAAGGCTTCTCTGCCCCTATAATCAATGCAGAAGCCATCTCCAAAAAAAAAAAAAAAGTTTTTCCCAGTTTCACCTCTCTTGTATGGAGAGAAGGTTGCTTCCTGCCTCCGGTACACACTCTAACGGGTTTTGGGGGATCAGGGTTGCTACCTGACATCTCTGAAAATCCATGGGATATCCTAGCCCAAAAAGGAAGGGGGAATGGGATGTTTGGCCACTATCAGGTCATTGTCTCAGAAATCAGTCAAGATAAAGTGTTAAGAGTCAGCTGGTTATGTCCTTGAAGACATATGTGAACCTCCCAAACTAAACACTGTGGTTTGGCTCAGTAGTGACAGAAGCAAAGTGAATCTTGCAACTTTGCTTATCTCTAATAAAAAGGAAGCATATTCAGTCACAAAAATATATAAAGCATGTGATACATAGATGTCAAGAAGCTTCTAGCTTTTTAGATAAATATGATCTCTGGAGAAAAGAGCTTAAAAACAAGTAGTTATGCAGACTTTATCTGAGAGAAAATAGCATGAAAGAACTAACTTTTAGGGAAGGTTTTAAAAAGAGATAGTTTGGCCCAATGAAATTTGGGCTCTCTCTTTTAAGTGTACTGTCTGGCATAAAAAAGGCACAAGCCAAGAGTAAGGTAATCTAGGCTTTAGTTGGAATGAAAGGTGAACAGATCAAAAGTATAAAGCTTAAGTGAGAACTATGAAGCAATAATAATGGAAAGAACAGCAAGTATCTGACAAGACAAAGGGAAAGAAAGCAAACAATGTATCTAATAAAGCAAAGATAGATGGGGAACTAGTGAGACCTAACAATCAATAAGAACTGATTGACTAAAGTGAATTGTGAAAAGCCTTAAGGGAAAAGGTGAGAGTGTATAATGGAAAATGGAAAACCAATATAATCTCTGAGATCCTTTAGGGAAATATGAGTTGCAAGCAGATGTGAAAATAACTGATTTGGTAGTACCTGGGAATGATGGAAAATAGCCAGTGGTAGCATGCTAATCATAATGATGTAAATTTATCAGGGTTCATTCCTGTATCTGATAAAAGAATTCTCATGTGCAATTAAGTCAAAAGTAAAGAAAGTGAAGCGAAATATTTTTGAGGCCAAAATACTTTGAACAAGTCAATAATATTAGCCACACACATCTATTCTTGTATATTTACTTTGTTTCATTTCGGTGTTTTCATTCCATATAAGAAAACAGAACAAGCTATATTAAGAAATAAATTTCAAGAGATCTGATAGGTTATGGAATATTTTTTCATTTTATCCCACCCTGCACATCCATTGTGACAATTTATAAACCGAGTTGGAAAAATCAAATAATTTTGCTGGCTTCCAAGTATATAGATTATAAAAACCATTTAACCATGCAATTGAAAACATATATGCTCCATTGCTGAATGGTGATAAAATGGGTGAGGTAATATCTTTTGTTTGACCAACATTTGTTGGCAAAAGAGACAAGCTTTCATGGTACACAGAGATCTTCTTCAGGTCATTGTGGAATTAATTTACCCCAAAACTGGAGCTCCCTAAAATTAAAATACACATTGAGTAATTGAAGAGCCACTGCTCTAGTTTTGCTTTTTTACCATTGACCTGTTGAACTTGTATTCTATTATTAATTGAGTAAATAAAGAGATTAGTCCCGGCATGATGTTAAATTGTGTCCTCCACTGCTTGTTGGATACTTGTTGTAAAGACTGGCTAAAGATAAGGATGTTAAATATAGGTTAATTGGCTAATTGAATAGTCAATGCAGTTTGCATCAACTATTTGATTAGTCGATAAGGGCGTCTTCGCCTCTGAAGTATAGCAACAGTCCCACACAGCTCTGCCACTTTGAAATGTCATGTTCAGACCGGGACTAGAGTGTTTCAAAGTGGCAGCGCTATGTAGAGTTCACGGTCTGGCTCTGGACTCCATGTGCCACTGCCACTTTGAAGCACCTGGTTCTCTCCCCCACCCCCTCCCCCACCCCTCTTTGCTGCCTCTTTCTGATAGAAGCAGCAAACAGGGGGAAGTGACTAGTCGACTAGTGTGTCAACTATCCAATAAGCATTTGTTTATCAGCTAGCCGTTCACATCCCTAACTAAAGAATCTCACCCTGACAGAAAAGGTCCTCATGCTGAAGTGATGGGCAATTAGCAGATCTATCTAGGTTGGCTCTCTGTCAGAAGTTACAATATCTGTCTTACTGAACATCCAGACTCACTCTGGCCTTTGGATTCTGGCTCAGTGGTCTAATGTGGGAGCGGGGGGATGGCAGGTCTATGGAAGCTTCTACCCTTGCATAACGTTGCCTAGGCATATACACTGAAGGTCTTGGCAAGATTTTCCTGGGGAATCCAAGAGAGGTTTAAGGACCTTGGGGCAGCTACCAAGATTTCCAAGCTGCCTTTTTTAGGGATGGCTTGCTTGCTTTGTGTGAGGGTGGCCCTAGAAAAGGTGGATTAAACAAGCCCCGCTTCATTGTTTACATCCTGGTTCTATTGTTTTTGTAAACAGAATTGCTTGCTGGAATATTCAGACTTCACATATGACTTTGATCTGAATTCACATTTGAGGAAAATGGTAGCATTGAGTAAAGAGCTTGCATGTTTTAAAAATGATATTGCAGCTGTTTTAGAAACTCAGCTCTCAGGCACAGGTTTTATATGGGAGAAGGCCTACACCATTAACTGGCATGGAAATCCTGAATGATTAAGGAGAGAGTATGGTGTGGGTTTTGCTATCAGAGATGAACTCATGTCATTGTGTGATGCTCTGATTTTGACATCCTCACATATCATGACATTTTGAGTTAGTTTACAGAAGGGATTCCTCAACCTCACCAGTGTCTGTGCTCCAGCTCTGCATGCTAGTGGTGAGGAGAGGGATAGTTTTTACTAATAGATGAATTGATTGGCAGGATTCCATGAAAGGAAACCCACCTAGTACTTGGAGACTTTGATGCAAGAATTGTGTCCAATGCTGAGATCTGGTCTGGGATTCTGGGTAGACATGGCATTGATTGTGTGAATGACAGTGATCAGAAAGTTCTCAAGTTTTGTGCCAGTCAAGGCTTCTCAATGACCACCTGCTTTGCTGTTAATATCAGAAGGACATCAGAAGAGACCCTGAGATCTAAGCCTAGCACCAGCTTGACTTGTTACTAACAAGATATACATATTTAAAACATACCTGATACTTCCAAAACGCAAATTGTGATACAGACCACTCTTGTCTCCTGCAAATTTCAAGCTAAGATGATCCACCGTAATAAAACTGCTGTACAAACTCATATTGACTTGTGCTGAATCAATAATCCTATCAAGAAACAGTGGGGCATATATTTCAGTTAAAGGATTAAATACCAGTAGATACTATCTTTCCGACACCTTCTGGTTGCTTCTTCCTACCTAGCAATATCAATTCAGTTTCATCTGAATTAATCTTCTGCCAGCTAGTCAT
Organism: Pelodiscus sinensis; assembly: GCF_052426305.1. NCBI lineage: Eukaryota > Metazoa > Chordata > Testudines > Trionychidae > Pelodiscus > Pelodiscus sinensis. Next base: position 112,098,813 of record NC_143055.1, on the reverse strand, counting down.
TGCCAGTGCTTCTGCCAAATACTGCCGGTAATCTCAAATGCTTGTTTCTCAACAACAGAAGTGGATCCAATAAAAGATATTACCTCAAACACGTTGCCTCGCTAATATTCTTGAACCAACATAGCTACAACAACACTGAATACAAAACTAGGTAAGGCACTTGTCAGCACTGGCTGCATCAAATGAAACAGACCCAGAATTCTTAACCTTTTCCATACCACAAACCCCCTCTTTTATATTGACTGCAGGATCCTATACACATCTAATTGCAGTCTAGCCAGCACCATCTTTTCCATTTCGCAATATGGTAATGGCAGAGTGGCTCCAATCCCCAGGTTGAGAACCCCAGAGTATTAGATCTGTATCCTGTCAGAACCTACCAAGAGACTGCAGCACTGTCTCCTCACTAACCCTTTCACCAGTCCCATGGACACACAGAAGAAACCCTGCATCACCCTGTGAAAAGGGAGAGCTTCAGAAATAAGAGTAATTGCCCAAAATTCCCATCAGGGATCTTGCTGAGAGGTAAGAACAAATTGACTGAAGGGGGGAGAGGCTCTATTGATGCATGATAGAATGCACAGGTGGGTCAAGGCCACTTTGTGATCCAGCAGAGTAACAGGCTGCTGTTAGAATGAAGAGCATTAACATGGACCAGGTAATCCTAAGTGACTGTACAAAACTAATAATTGCTCTTGCCATTTCTGGAAAAAGAAAGAAAATATTAGGGTGGAATCCTGGTCCCCAAAAACTTGCCTGACAGTAGCAAGATTTCACTCATAGTACATAAAAAACCAAGTTACAGCAGTCTGTTCTTACTGTGTTTGAAATATGTGTATTCAACTAGCTCTCCAGATTCAAATTCCACCATCTACAGAGGAGTAGGAGGGGAAGAGTCGTGTGCCAAATAGTATCAAGACATCATCAATGAGTTACAAAAGTGTATTTACAATACAACCACCATTTACTTGGTCTTCATCCAGTGCAGGAAGGGTGGCTAGGAGCTGCTGTTGTATGAACTTACAGATTAAGAGCTCCCTGGAATTGCCATCAAACCAAATCCATCGCACTGAAAAGTGTACTCTACCTGTGAATCACAGCACGTAATGATGGGATGACAGTCCTCAAGAAGGTAAACAAATTTAGAATTATGTACTGGTTCTGTGTTGCTGGTTTTGTTTTGTTTACTGTGCATCAATTTTTTTTGTCTTCCCCCACAGGAGGCCAGGTTTTTGAGGCTCTCTTCCCCATATCTGTGTGAGCCTAATAGAGGCAGTACTATGCAGCCATCTCTAGTTTCAGCCACCATTTACATTGCAACTCTATGTGGGGGGTTTGAACTGAGATTATTTTCCCTACTTCTAGGAAATGAGCTCCTCTTCTGTGGTAAATGCTAACCTGCATATGCCTCTGTATTTAAGAGTAAGTGGTTGTTTTATTGTAAACAAACTTGTGTAACTCATTGGTGTCTTGATACAGTTTGACACACAACTCTTTTCCCCTCTGAAGATGTTGGAATTTGAATCTGGAATATACAGATTTCAAACACAGTAAGAATGTGCTGTTGTAACTTTGCTTTTTATGTACTATGGGTGAAATCCTGCTCCTGTTGGTCAGGTGAGTTTTGCGGGGCCAGAATTTCAACCTAATATTTTCTTTCTTTTTCCAGAAATGGCAGGAGTTGGTTGTTATATTACTATATATACTTTTTTACATAAATAAACATCTATTAGTGTGTATTGAACTTTGTACCTTGTTGAAGGGAAGGTTTCTTTAACATCTACACATATTAACCATTCAGAAAACACATTCTTACTGTTAGGGGAATCTGTCCGTGTCCCCTGCCAATAACTTTCCCTTGCTCTCATCAGTAATATTGAGATAATGGATCCAAATCTGCAGACCTTAAACTTCAGGAACACTAATGCTGGTATATTATGGTTCCTTGGTATTATATTACAGCTGACTAACTGGGCAGATGTCCCTATTCATGCAGAGAGGCTGGAGGATGGATCCTGACTTCCTGACTACTCCAGGCTGTGTTATCATGTAGAGCAGGGATACTCAACTTTGAAGCCCCGAGGGGCCACAATGATACTCACAGCACATGCCGAGGGCTACAGCTTAAGTGTGGTTGCATATACATGCAAATATATATGCAAATATATGCAAATAGCTTGTTTCACACTGATGGACACGAATACTAAGATTAAGGCAAGACTACACAACACACAGGCCCCATGTAAGTCAGTTCTGCTGGTATTAATAAAATGCAGTATTTACCCAATTTCCACCCATATGACAGCACTTTCAATGAGCATTGCCAGTCCAGGAATTTAACTACTAAAACACATATCAACAGAAGACCATTATATTGACTACTTTTTTGTTTTGGCTCACACCTGTAGGCCACAAACAAACGGGCCTAAGTAGCTCTGATGTAGAGGATGACACAACCTGGTTTAGCGAATAGGAAAACATTGGGGTAGAAGTCAGAATACATGGTTTCTATTACAGTTTGGACTTCTGTAATCCTGACTTCCCTTGTCCAGAAACATCACTGGATGTTCCAAGGCTGGAGCACTCACAAGGTAAAGCTGGGAACCCCACACTCAGTAACTCATCTCCCACTCTCCTGGAGCTTTAGAAGCATCATTTGCTGCTTTCAAGCTCAAGGAGGCACGGGGAGGAGCAGGGAATGGGAGGCCACTCAAGGGAAGAGGCAAGACATTTGTGGAACTCCACAGCCAGGGGCTGGGAGTGCAGCCCTGTGGCCAGTGGTGGAGCCCCACGGTTGACGGGAGGGACCGGCCGTGCAGCTCCATGACCAGTGGTGGGGGCTGGGAGCACCTCCTGGCCCCTGGTGTTCCCTCAAGCGCCCTCTCCATCCCTGCTCTGTCAATGTCAGCCCCTCTCTTTGCTGCTGCCAGAGCAGAGTCTTGCAGCCAGCAGCAATGGAGGGGCTGGCATTGACCTCCCTTGGTCTGGTAAATTCCTTGGTTTGGAACCAGTCAGATTCCAAGGGTGTTGACCCAGGTAGGTACAACGTGCACCCGTTCTGTTACAGACATATGTGACCATGAGCAAGTAGTCACTTTACCTTTCTGTGCCTCTGTTTCCTCTCCTACACGTCACACATCTTGGGTGTCTAGTTTGTAAGCTCTTTGGAAGAGGGGCTGTGTGTTACTATATGTATTTTACAGTGCATTGCCAGATGAGTAGTATTTAATTATTGCTTGGAGACCCCAACAGTATTAATGTCTTGTGAGTGACAATAAAGCATGTACTTTATATGAATGATGTAGCCATGTGTACATGCCTGTGGTAGTGCATGCACGAAGTGTGTGTATGCAATTACTTATGCAGGCTTTGGAGCTCAAAATCACATCCTTATTCTAAAGCTACGCTCTGGTTGGTAACTTCAGGTTTTTTGATGTCACATCCATAGACTTGTTTGTGATTGGTGTGTGGCTAGCAACCAACAGTGAGAAACCATATATAGAGAGCCATGTCTTAATGGGAATTTTATGGCTTGAAGTATGCTTATTTTATTTTTGGTGAGCAACTTTTCTTTCAGATAACAGGGCCATTTTGGATTCATAGACAGTTCTGGCTAGCTCACAAATAACAAACACAAACATCAATTTTTGATAGAAGAGCTCAAGCATGGAAGTAGAAAATGGGATTGAAATGATTTTGAGCAAACAAATCACTCCAGATAACATGACGCAGGCATTCAAGTATGGTCTCTCCTTTGTTCACCCACACATAAATCCCAATAGTATAGTCACAATGCTCAAATATCTGGACTGCTTCAAATGGAGGTCAACATTTCCAGCATAAGGATCATAGAGGTTTTGTTTATTTTTACCAAATTAGAAATAATTTCTGTTAATATACAGCACCGATTTTTATTTGCACTAAACATCACTTGCTGTGACTTGAAATGCTTTAAAGTGGAGAATTTCTCCCTTCTCAGCAGAGAAGGAAGAGTGATGCTACTGATAGTTCCAAAAAGTTGAAGGGATTGGCCTTGAAATGATGTAGTGCAGGAGATTTAAGGAAAATAAAGCCTTAGTTTCTCTGGTTGCGAATAGGGAACTCCTCTGCCCCATGTCCCTCTCAGCCCTCCTCATTAGCAAAAAGGCACTCAGAATTGCTGTGCTGTCACCGTGTGCTACCCAGCATATATATCCATGTGGTCCTTCTAATGGGCAGAGAGCCTTTAGACTTAGTTATCCCTGCCCCAAGCAGCATTAGCAGGCATATTTACCTGACATAAATTTGTGATGGATTATAAAGGGGACACAAAGTATATAGAAACTATTCCTTGATTCGTTATCATTCCAACAAGCTTTGAATTATTTTTCCACAAAATTCCTCTCTGGTAAATTCAATCCCCAATCCTGAAAATCATTTACACATTTCTGATCCTCTCCGTGCTATACAATGTAAGGAAGGGAACATAGGGACCTTATTGAGTAGCTCTTCAGTCAGCATTGTTGTACTGCTTTCAGTTCTAAGCACCACAGGGAGGTGTGTATGTGTAAAGGCTGAGTAAAAACTGAATAGGGATCTCAGACTTTGGCCATGAGCATTTTACCATGGTAACCTTAGAACACATATGCATGTTTCATTTAAGTTCTTTTGCTGTTTTTAACACCCAGAGTCTGTCACACACATTGTTGACTTAAAGTATATAACAAGTGCCAAATATCAAAGCAGGTGATTTTTTTTAACCTTGCAGTCCGCAATAGCGATTAAATAGAGTGCATTTGAAAGGTTAGAATTCATTTGGTGGAGGAAGTTGCATGTATAAAGTGGAGGTTGTCAGGAGCTGAGCTAAAGCATTCATGAAAAATTCCATTTAATGCAGAGAAATACAATTTCAAAGAAATATCATAAGTTCAGTTGAAAATGTGGAATTGAAAGCTATATGCATTCCAGAGGGGGTTGCATAAAATATACTGAAATAATCTATTGCATCATATGAATTAAGAAGTGGGATTGAAATAAAATCAAAAGCATACGTACAGTATTCAACTGAATGAATAACTCTTAAAATGTGTGTAACAGATACATAGCTAATATTTGGTAAATTATTTATGTAGCTACACATTTTAGATTAATACTTTTTAAAAGTATGAAGATAGATATTTTTCAGAAATGTGCCAAAATAAGCAGTCTGTGAGATAGAGCATTACTTTCTATAATGAACTAAAATTCTTAGAAGGAGTATCTTAAATGGAAAAGAATAATAGCTATTTTGTTTATTTTAGCTTCCTTTTAACTGTTTAAATAAACACCTTTAGATGCAATTAATTATTTCTGATATTTAGATCCTTCATGAAGGGACCCATTTTTATGGATCCATTATTTATACCACTATTTCTACAATAACTAAACTCATATAGGGCACTACAAAAGGAAATATGTATGAGTTCACATATTTGTACAACACATATTTGTAAAATATTTTTCCATTAGAAGTCCAGATATTATGATGATGAAGGTATAAAAATATTTGATTGATCTCTCACCATGTAGCAGAGTTATTTTTAATGGTCTGCTATTATTTAAGTAATGTCAAGCATGATGAACAGTTTGATTTGGGTGGCATCTTTAAAAAAACATGTTTACATTGAAGATCTTGCTAGATCTCAGAGCAATGAAAGATAGAGTAAATTCTGCAAAACATGGTCATCAAATGGATTTGTATTTGAGGATCTGACTTTAGGAAAGCAGGGGATGTTATTTCATATTGCCACTTACATGCCAATATGTATCTACAATCATAAAACCTTGTTAAAAGAACTTCAATTCTTGCAAAACTTTCAAAATAGCTGACTTCCTATGACTTCTCTGGTAGAGGAACAGCCATTTCAACAAATTGGAATCACAATCAATGCTTCAAAATACTAGTCTTCAAAAGATCCATGTGACAAAACACCACCTAATCTGATCAGACTAACATGGCTCCCTCTCTGTGACTAATCTCATTAGTTAGAATGATTGCAGTGGACAGCCTACAGAAAAGGAGCATCTCCCATGTCCATACCCATTTTCTCTCCTATTAGCAACATTTCACCATTCTAAGTGCATTTTTAATCCCTCGCATATTGCAGCAAATGCCTAGAACATGGCTACTCAACTTTGGAAGTTCTGGGGCCACAATGATACTCACAGCACATGCCGAGGGCCACGACTTAAGTATGGTTGCATATACATGCAAATATATATGCAAATATATGCAAATAGCTTGTTTCATACTGATGGACATGAATACAAAGATTAAGGCAAGACTACATAACACACAGGCCCCATTTAAGTCAGTTCTGCTGATATTAATAAAATGCAGTATTTATCAAATTTCCACCCACATGACAGCACTTTTAATGAGCAATGCCAGTCCAGGAATTTAACTACTAAAACACATATCAACAGAAGACCATTATACTGACTACTTTTTGGTTTTGGCTCCCACCAGTGGGTGACGTGTTGAGCCCCGTGTAAACCCAAGCTGCACACAAATAGGCCGTGGGCCATGGGTTGAGTAGGTAACCCTGGCCTAGAATAAAGGGTTTACTGGATTCACCACTTATAACCTAATCTCATAATAAAGCAGAAATGGTGATTGTTCAATGAATACAGAAATGGCATGTTAGGGACAATGGTGTTGGCACTCATGGTGAAAATCTGAATGCTGGGAATTATAGTTTGGGTTCTTGATTGGAGGGAAAGAATACTATTAAATGAGACCACAGTTATCTTTGGATTGCAGTGACAGTTACAACTTTTTTATTAATTGCTATATAATATGAATATGCCATTCATTGAGGGAATCTTACCTGTTGGTTTTCAGTAATTGGCATACCACTACCTGCCACCACTGCTTTCTATTCACTATCAACAGGAAAATCCTTTTCTCTTACTGTCATTAAGTATATAGCCCCCATACCGACTCAGCTGCTGAAGGGACAGTCAGGAAGCTGACAGCTCAGCTAATTGGTGGCCTCAACAACTGTAGAGATAAAAGGACTGCACAGTAAAAGAGCGAAGCACTGAGGAGCCACTGGGAGCAGGACAGTTCAGCAGCAGACCGGGGAGAAGCTGCTTAGAAAGCTGAGCTTCTAGGAAGTGAAGACAACAGGGTGTGACTCTGAGAAACAGCTCGGAAGAGAGATGTGATAAGACTTAGGCAAGGATAACACTAAGGGCTTGAGAGAGAGTGGTACCAACGATGTTACGCAGGGTTCCTGGCCTGGATCCTGAAGAGTGGGCAGGTGATTCACTTATCAAAACCAGCAGGGGGCTTATTAAGGCCTTGAATAAGTGAAGCATTCTTGAAGAGACGTTTGTCTCAGGCAATTGGCCTCCTGACATATTAGGCTCTTCACCACCCTGGAAGAAGACAGGATGCCAAATGACTTGGCCAGTGGCCCAGGATGGTTACAAAGGACCAACAAGTATCTAGATGGCAATCGGTCCGTCAACAAAAGAGGAAGACTGAGACAGATTCATTGAATTGCCCAGAAAGGGTGGTGAATATCAAAAGATGGTCTCTGTTACTTTTGAGTTTATATAGAGCCCAACACCAAGAAGTCCAGTTCTGATTCAGGTCCTCTGGATGATACTGTCCTATAAATAACATATAAAAATGTGGCTCTTAAACTTCATACCAATTTGTCATTCTCTTAGCTCTAACATAGACTGTATCACTAGGCAAAGAACTAGAGACACTACGTGAAGGCACCAAATACTCTGTTGATAAACATAGTGGAGACTGTATAAATATGAATTGGCAAGTGTTCACAGAACTCTCAAAGAATGATAATGAGAAATTGGCATGTGAGAGACTTGACCCTGCCAGATTTTTTTGAATTATTTCTCTTTTCAATTTTGTCTGATGATGAAGTGGTTTTTGTCTTTGCAAGAATAAAATTTTTCTTTTAATTAATGCAGTGAAGGATATGACACCCCTTAATTCATTGTTTCAAAGCCTGTTATACCGCAATCAAATTCTGTTTTCACTATAGAAGAAGAATAAACTTAGCACTGCAATCTGAAATAAATTCTAGGTGTATCTAGATAATATTTATGGATGTCCCAGAATGTTAATCTGGAATAATCCTAAAATTTGCCTCAGTACAAAGTAGACTGCTAATCTAGGTCTGAATGCAAGGTCATAAAATCCAGCAAACCCACAACTGTTTTGTTGTGGGTTTGGTTCAGGCCCCATTCACGTTCTTTGTCAAGGGCTGTGCAAAGGAAGCGTTTTGGGGATGTAAGTCAGAGTGGCTTCGGGAAGTGGAACTATTGCATTGCAAACACCTAAACCTCCTTCAAAAAGACTGTGACTGCTTCCACAAACCCTGGGCTTTAGTGGCATTAGAGCACTTGTGTAGTTACTCTACATCAGGGATGGGCAAAAGCCTCTTGGTGAGCCAGATCCAGCCTGCCTAGGGCTTTGATCTGGCCTGCGAGGCAGTTCCAGGCCCAGCCCCTAACGGGCATGCCCAACCTGTGGCACTCATGCTGTGGGGAAAGGAGCTCAGCTCCATCCCTCCTCCCTTTGCATAGCCGCTGGAGATAAGGCAGCGCTGGAGCTGAGGCTCCTAAGCAGTATCTCAGCCATGTGATCCACGGCCAGCCCCGGAGGCACCACTACTGCAGCCACGTGACCTGGGGCCGACTCTGGAGGCACCGTGGCCACACGTCACCAGGCCAACCCAGAGAACAGATGGAATGATGGACTGAGTGGCTGTCGCGGCAGTGGGGCCTCCCTCCGGGGCAGCCAGGACAGCATGGCTGCAGCCGTTGCTGCAAGAGGGCACAAAGACAAGTAAGGTTCCCCCTCATGCCCAGACCATCCCCCCTCCAGTCTTGTCACTTCCTTCTCCCACAAGACCTGGCACCCCCAGCTTGCTCCAGCACCCTCCCTTGTTATTGCACCCTCTGTCCTGGCCACACACTGTACCCTTCCTTGTTCCTATTCCCTCCACCTGGCCAGACACCCTATTACCAGCCTCTTCTGCACCCCACCTCCCTGCCAGATCCTGCACCCCATTCCTATCTTACTTGCTGGCAGCTCTGTCTTGCACACTGTACCCCTTATTTTTGTCCCTACCCAGAGCCTAAGGAGGTCCATAAAATCCTCTTACACTAGAACCCCAGAAAAGTAAATCTTGTCTATGGGAAGCCCTGAACCTCAGTCCCCACCTTCCTTCCCCTCATCCCAAAAGGCTGGAGCACCAGAGGAGTGAGGTGTCTCAGTTGGGGACACATCAGTGAGTGTTGGGGGTTTTGGAGGAGTTTTTTTGCTTCTCACTTGTGTGGTCCCCAACTGATTTTTTTGTGACCCCTGACCCAAAAAGGGTTCCCCAACCCTGCTATAAATAAAGAAAACATTGAAGCCTTTTGTGTTGGACATAATATTTTACTTTATTTAAAATAAAGTTTGATAAACTAACAGGAGAAAGTTAAAATGCTTAACTTGTTTCATAACTGAAATTAAACCGTTCTTACTAGCTGCAGCTGGATCAGAAAATAAGGTTACTGTACCCAGCAGGGTAGTTCTCAACCCCGCCCCTTCCACCAAAGGCCCCGCCCCTTCCGGATCAGCCTGCAGCCACTTCAGAAATTTATGAAGTGGCCCCCCCCTTCCAAAATTATTTCCCACCACTGCCCTACATCAAGGTGTCTAATTGTGGCTAAGGTCATCTTACCTCTGAGCAAAGGCTTTGTATGGGTAGACAGATAACATAGCAGAATCTGTTTTTTAAACTGTAAACAGAATAACTTGCCTCATTTGACTCACTCTATCACTAACAAAGAACCAAGAATTCTAAAGAGCTCTTGTTTGTGGTGTAACCATACTCAGTCTCTAAGTTCCTGGTCTGTACTGTATACGTAGCTATTTATTAAACAGATACCCGGCATAGCAATGTGGGGTTTTTTAATTAAAGGGAAAATGTACATGCTTTATTTAAATGACGGAATCAGGATGAGTGATTGCAAGAGTCAGGGCAGGCAGTGGGAGGTGTGTGGCTCAGGGCAGGAGTTGTGAGGGAGGAGAAGTCAGTGCAGGGGTTTGGGTGTGGGGGTGGGGTTAGGGCAGAGAGTGCGGGGCTCAGTGATAGAAGGTGGGGGAAGGACTGAGAGGGGATCTGGGAGTGCTGAGAGCTCAAGACAGGGGCTGGAAAGTGCTTGAGTGAGGGCATGGGGTTGGAAGCTCCTCCCAGCGGCTAGCAGCTCTTCCCGGGGGGGGGGGGGGGAAGGGCAGCACTGTGCTTCCTGGCAGGTGGCTCCTCCTGGGAGTGGCTGGTGCTTTGCTCCCCAGATGGTGACTTCTCTGAGGGGCCAGGCCTGTGCTCCCTAGAGAACAGGCCCTCCTGGGGGGCTGAGGCTATGGGGGCCAGCCCTAGCCTCCATCTGCCCCCTCAGCCTCTGGCCTGTCTGTGGGGGTGAGGGGACAGTGCTCTGGGGGTTAGCCCCGGCTTGCAGCACCCCACCTCCCACCCTGCAGCTGGGTCACACTTCCTGGCCCCAACTCATCTTTGTGGGAGGACATCTCCTGGATTGGGACTGTGCTGTGCTACCCAGCCCCACATGGGTGGCTCCAGGGGGACTACAATGGCAGAGCTGGTGGGGGAAGGCTGCTCCCCCATCTGGTACTATTTGGGGCAGGGCGGCCACTTAGTGGTCCGGTGGCCAGAAACATGGAGAGCCGTGTCCCACTCTTCCACTTGTGCGGCTGCCCCCAGTGGTTACTGTAGAGTATAACTGCCCTCCTGCGCTTCCTGCCCTCAATAGTCACTCTGCAGTATAATTCTCCCTCTGATCAGCCCCCTCCCTGTCACTTTTATGGAAAACAGTACCATTCCAGGCACTTCTCGTTTTCCTGTCACAACCAGGAAGGTTTCCCTGAACTTCTTTTAAGTTAGGTAAGAGCAAGTTTCATATCTCATCGGGTACGTCTACACTACAACGTTAATTTGAATTAACTTAGTTCGAATTAGTTAATTCGAACTAAGCTAATTTGAACTAACGCGTCTAGAACTAAAAACTAGTTCGAATTAGTGCTTTGCTAATTCGAACTAGCAAGTCCACATTGAGTGGACCCTGAACAGGGCTTAAGGATGGCCGGAAGCAGTGCCGGCAGCACATCAGAGGAGGACTTAGAGCGTGGAGATGCTGTCTCAGGCTAGCCGAGGACTGTGCTTAAAGGGTCCCGACCCCCACTCCGGACACACAGTTCTAAGGGGTGCCCCGCTTGCAAAGCTGTCCTGGCTTGGAGTGCCCGGAGTACCCACACTGGGCACATCACACCACTCGGCCATCAGCCCGGCTGCACTTGCCACAGGCTGCCATCTGGGGAGAGGAGGCAATCGGGGGGCTGCAAGAGAGCTTCCACCCCCAGAAGCCCGCAGAGCCAGCCCAGTCCTCCCCATCGGGGGCTCGTACCCCATTCCTCCCTCACCTCCTTCCACTTACCCTTCCCTAGCCCCCCTTCTTATTGATGTACAAAATAAAGATAACGTTTCTTCCAACATTGACTCTGTCTTTATTGAACAAAACTGGGGGAGACTGGGAAAAGGAGGTGGGAGAGGGGAAGAGAGAGGCTGGGAGAGGGGAGGGCAACTAACATGATCAGGGGTTGGGAACAGGTCCCAGATGAAGAGAGGCTACAGAGACTGGGACTGTTCAGCTTAGAAAAGAGGAGATGGAGCGGGGACAGGATAGAGGTCTCTAAAAGCAGGGGTTGGGTGGAGAGGGTGCATTCAGAAAAGTTCTTCATGAGTTCCCATAAAGAAGGACTAGAGGACACCAAAGGAAAGGAATGGGTAGCAGGCTTCAAACTAGTAAGAGAAAGTTGTTCTTCAGAAAGCAAATAGTTAACCTGTGGAACTCCTTGCTGCACGAGGCTGTGAAGGCTACAACTAGATCAGAGTTTAAAGGCAAGTGAGATCAAGTCATGGAGGTTGGGTCCATGGAGTAGTCTTAGCCAGGGGGTAGGAGTGGTGTCCCTGCCCAAAGTTTGTGGAAGGCTGGAGAGGGATGGCACAAGACAAATGGCTTGGTCACTGTCTTCGGTCCATCCCCTCCAGGGTCCCTAGGCTTGGCCGCTGTCGGCAGACAGGCTACTGGGCTAGATGGACCTTTGGTCTGACCCAGGACGGCCATTGTAAGCTCAGGGCTCAGGGTCAGGGGTCTCAGTGGACCCCCTTGATTTTCATGCACACCTGCTCCTGGGTGGCCAGGCTGGCAGCTCTCCTGCCCTAGACGGCCACTTTCCTGTGCCTAGTGCGGAGATCGTGGACGAGGTCCACGATGTCCGCACTAGCCCAGGAAGGTGCCCGCCTCTTGCGGTCCAGGGCAAGCTCCCGGGAGCCGCCAGCCTGGTCCCGGGAAGAGGGGGTGGGCTGGGGGACATCGGGTGGGTGGCTCGAGCCGTGCCAGGTGCAGGGTCTGCTGGCTGGGTGCTGGCAGGCTTGCACCTGGCACGGGCACCGTAGCCAGCCCGTGCCCCTTTAAGGGGTCCGGGGCCGGGGGGGGGGCATAGAGTTTCCCTGGTGTTGGCCAGAGTGGCCACCAGGGAAACCTGGGAAGGGCTAGCCTCCCACTAGTTTGAATTAAGGGGCTACACACCCCTTAATTCGAACTAGCTAGTTCGAACTAGGCTTAATCCTCGTGGAATGAGGATTACCTAGTTTGAACTAAGCGCTCCGCTAGTTTGATTCAAATTCGAACTAGCGGAGCGCTAGTGTAGCGCCTATTAAAGTTAGTTCGAACTAACGTCTGTTAGTTCGAACTAACTTTGTAGTGTAGACATACCCTTACTATTTAAGAGGAGTTCTTGAACAAACATATATACATTCTTAAATGTTTTGTAATTCAAAGTAAATTAAATCTCAAGGAGGAGGGTTAATTAGAAATTGTTGTACCTTGTGTTGAATGTGGTTTGGTAAGAGACAATTCAACTCTTAGCTCCTTGGTTTCTTCTAATACAAAACTTTATCAAAGCATCTTATCCTCTGGAAGATATTCATTATTTTCTGAGGTAGAAAACAATGCTGGTGCAGCATATAACAAACACTGTTCTTGTGCAAAAGGACAAGGCATTCTACAAAAATGTAATATTAAGAGATATAACATTTTTCTTTATTGCACCATACATAATTCCTTTTTTCATCCCGTGTTTTATGGATCATTTTGTATCCTATGTCTTACCATGTTTGTCTTTAGATGGGTCTACAATACTTTAAAACTCTTAGTATATAATTTTCAAAGGTAGTGTGCTCTTTTATCTTCACAATTTTTCTTTAGCTATTCATGTGTGTACAAAATAATTGGCTGAACTTAGCTAACACCTTTATATTGATAAATGATCATTTTTGGAAGTAATAGGATGAAGTATATAATGAGATCTAGTTCATAATGATGCATTAACTGAAGATATTACATACATTTTTTTCTTTGCTGCTAGTTTTCTTGAGATTTAATAAAACCCTGACTCAAAGGATTGTTTATGTGTTCTCATTATTTCTCTCTTTGGAACCTTTATAGCTAGATATGACATCTAAATGACATTTATTTTCTAATCAATTGTTTAAAGTGATAATATTTTCGAAATAAAAAGGACACTTTTATGGTAACATATTTTAGAGTTGTGAAATACTCTCATAAAAAAGAAGTACTTTTTCTTTTGTCAGTGCTACCTGTTTCTAACCTATAGTGACACATGCATATTGCTCAGGGTAGAGAATATCTTCTTAGAAGTTATTTTAATGGTTTTATCATGTGACACTACCATTCATTTTGAGCAAAGTGTCATAAGACCATAAGAACAGCCATGCTGGGTCAGACCAATAATCTATCTAGTCAAGTAGCTTGTCTTTTGACAGAGGCTAGTGCCAGATGCTTTAGAAGTAATTAATAGCATAGGGGAATCACAAAGTGATACATTACCTGTCATCCAGTCCCAGCTTCTGGGAATCAGAGGTTTAGGGACACATAAAGCATCAGGTTGTGCCCCTGACCATTTTGTCTAATAGTTGTTGAAGGACCTGCTTCCATGAACTTATCTAGTTCTATTTTGAACCCATTGGTACTGTCCCAACATCTCATGGCAACAAGGTCTGCAGATTACCTGTCCTTTGTGTGACGTGTTTCCTTTTGTGTGTTTTGAGCTTGCTGCCTATTAATTTAATTGGTTGACCACCTGGTTCATGTGTTATGCAAAAGGGTAAATAACACTTTCTTAGTCACTTTCTCCACTCCATTCATGGTTTGTAGACCTCTAGCATAGCCTCCCCCACCTTAGTTGTCTTTCTTTTAAAATGAACAGTCCCACTCTTTATAATCTCTCCTTACATGGAAGCTGTTCCATGTCCCTAATAATTTTGGTTGTCCCTCTTTGTATTTTTTCCAATTCTAATATTTCCTTTTTGAGATGGGGTAACCAGAACTGCATGCGGTATTCCAACTGTAGGTGTACTATGGGTTTCTGTTGTGGCATTATGTTATTTTCTGTCTTATCCTAACCCTTTCCTAATGGTTTCTATCATTCTTAGCTCTTTTGTACTGCTTCTGCACAATGGATTTTTTCAGAGAATTATCCACAATGACTCCAAGATCTCTTTTCTGAATAGTAACAGCTAATTTAGACCCCTTCATTTTATATGCATAGTTGGGATTATGTTTTCCTATGTACATTACTTTGCATTTATCAACAAAGTGAATTTCATCTGCCATTTTGATGGGTGAAGGATCAGTTTTGTAAAAACTCTTGAACTGTTAGCCAAGTCCAAAGCTGACTGCTTTGTCTTGAGTCATCTGCAAACTTTGTCACCTCACTGTTTACCCTTTTTTCTCTAGATCACTTATGAATGCTGAACACCACTGGTCTCACTAGAGGTCCTTGGGGATACTCCACTCTTTACCATTCTTCACTGTGAAAACTGTCATTTATTCTGACACTTTGTTTCTATCTCTTAGGGTATGTCTACACTACCCCGCTAGTTCGAACTAGCGGGGTAATGTATGCATACCGCACTTGCTAATGAAGCCCGGGATTTGAATTTCCCGGGCTTCATTAGCATAAGCGGGGAGCCGCCATTTTTAAATCCCCGCTGCTTCGAACCCCGTGTAGCGCGGCTACACGGGGCTCGAACTAGGTAGTTCGGACTAGGTTCCTATTCCGAACTACCGTTACTCCTCGTGAAACGAGGTGTACCGGTAGTTCGGAATAGGCACCCTAGTCCGAACTACCTAGTTCGAGCCCCGTGTAGCCGCGCTACACGGGGTTCGAAGCAGCGGGGATTTAAAAATGGCGGCTCCCCGCTTATGCTAATGAAGCCCGGGAAATTCAAATCCCGGGCTTCATTAGCAAGTGCGGTATGCATACATTACCCTCCTAGTTCGAACTAGGAGGGTAGTGTAGACATACCCTTAACCAGTTACTGATCCATGAGGGGGCCTTCCCTCTTATCCCTTAATTACTTAATTTGCGTAAGAGCCTTTGGTGAGGGACCTTGTCAAAGTCATTCTGAATATATCCATTTACACTGGGTCACCATTGTTCATGGGTTTATTGATGCCCCTCCCATCCACACCTAGAATTCTAATAGATGGGTGAGCTAAAGAAGTTGATTCTTCCCAAATACACTGCATTCATCTATGTGTCTGATAATCCTAGTCTCTACTATGTTTGCAACCACTTTATTTGGTACAGGAGAAGCCTGTAATTACCGTCCTGTAACTGACGAGATTGATTCTGAAATCTTTTTTTGAAAATTGGCATCTGGTACAGAGACAGACATAAAAAATAGGTTACCTATTACAGGGTATGTCTACACTGCCACCCTAGTTTGAACTAGGGTGGCTAATGTAGGCATTCGAACTTGCAAATGAAGCCCGGGATTTAAATATCCCGGGCTTCATTTTCATGTTCCCGGGTGGGCGCCATTTTTAAATGCCCGTAGTTCGAACTACCTGCCCGCGGCTATACACGGCACGGACTAGGTAGTTCGAATTAAAGCTCCTAATTTGAACTACCGTTACTACTCCTGCAAGGAGATTTAGAACTAGGGTGGCAGTGTAGACAACCCACAATTAGTAGTTCTGCAATTTCATATCTGAGTTCCTTTAGAATATATGGATGAATATTGTCTGATTCCGATGATCTATTTATCTATTTATCAATTTGTTCAAAGTCTCCTGTTGATACTTCAAACAGTGCCTCAGGTTTGTTACTTAAAAAGAATGGCTCTCCTTTTTAATAAATCCTCTTCTAGGCATATGTCTGTTCCAACTATGCGCCCTTAGTTTAAAAACCCATCTACAACCTTTTTAATTTTACACGGCAGCAATCTGGTTTTATTCTCTCTCTGGTTATGTCTACACTGCAGAACTTTTTTGGGATACCAGAGGTATCTCAGAAAAGCTCTGCCGCGTCCAAGGAAAAGCTCTGCAGTGTCCCAAACAGTTTCTGAAAAAGCGGACGCGTTCTTTCAGCATCCCTGTATTCCTCATTGTATGAGGAATAAGGGATGTTCCAAAAAGAGAAGGTTTTCCCAAAATATCGCCCCATGTAGATGGGCCAAATTTTGGAAAAGTCTTTTTAGGAAAAAAGCGGAAAATTCCAAAATAACATAATGCGCGTATACACTAAAAGCCTTTATTTTTAAATAATGTCGAACTGGAGGACTTTTTACTCTGACTCATGGTAACCCCTCATTTCATGAGGAGTAAGGGAAGGGACTTCATGCTGTGTAGAAAGTGCCAAAAGCTGAATTAAGCTATTTCGACTTCAGCTACACACATGACGCAGCTGAAGTTGCCTAGCTTAATTTGACTTTAGCCCTGCTGTGTAGACATACCCCAAAAGACTCAGGCAAAGTTTAAATTAACAGGATGGGGCAGGAGAGGAGCAAGAGTCCAATCAGCTCCCATCTCCCTCTGGCTGGCCAATAGTAGGCAGAGAAACTTTGGAGGAATAAAGAGCCCACCTTTTAGGATATGTGATTCTCCCCTCCCCCTTTCCCAGTGTCTGTCTGCCCTAGTTGGTCCTATAAAATTTCCCACCCATTGAGTCAAGTGGGCAATATTTGCATCAGTAAAGCTTTGCTCTGCTTGAAACAAGGATTATCTGCAGCGGTGAAAATCTTTGTTTATCTCAGTTGAATCTGCATACACTGGTTTTTTTGTGCTGTTGTAACTACACTGTGGCAAAACCCAAACTATAGACAAAGCCATATACTTTAGATGCCAGTGGCACATGTGAGCAAAGACTATGGATATGAATGTGGGTTGTGGGATCTTTTGAACAAGGGCACTGAATGAAAGCCACTTCAATGGGGCCAGGATTTTACCTGCTTTCTTTTATTTTTTCACAAAATGACATGTACATCTGTTTGTAAATAATCATCATCTAGCAGTTTTTAGCCCATCAGATTTTATTTATGTAGGATGAATAACAATATGTTTTATTCAATATTATATCTTGCAGATTATCAACCTAAGTCAGAAGTTAACTTGCAGTTGGATAGAGGAGTATCAGTGAAAACAGATGTGAGTTTGAAAACTGAGGAAGTTTCTGAAACATTAGAAACTATGAGGCCTTCAGTATTGGTGCTACCAACAAGGATATCATGTGAGGTAAGGCTTTTCAATACTAAAATGTTAGGGATAAATGTCACTCTTCTGCCCTTCCCCTACTGTGGAGCACAAATGAGAGTTTACCTGTAGTGGGAGTTGTGCTGCCTGAGTATCACATCCAGTACAAAGACTTTCAAAATAAGACTGCAGGATTTTACTTCTATTAAAAATTGTTTGGCAGATAAAATTTTGCTTGAACAGGTTTCATTGGAATGTGAAGGAAATATTTAGTCAGGTACTTTTTCAAAAGATATGAAGTGCCTCTCTAGAAGCATTGTATTGCATGGGATTATAGAGAGGTGTGTGTGTGTGTGTGTGTGTGTGTGTGTGTTTGTTGGTATGCAAATATATGAATGCTCATTTAAAAAAAATCAATACTACATGTGAGAAAACACAAGCATGAAAACTGTGTAAAGAGTGCAGTATCTGAAGCCCATCCCTGTAGACCTTAGGCAAGTTAATGGCCAGAGCCATTTGAGGGCTGAAGAATCAGGCTAGTAGTGACATGGCAGAGAAGTGGAAGGAATGTTGCATAGCTTTTGGCTGCTCTGTGACAAGGAGGCTATTTCAGCCAACCCTACACTACTGATTACAGCTGAAGATTAGATGAAAGACATACATATAGAAAGTATTTAGTTTAAAATGTTTACTATTTTGGAAAACTCAGTAATCTGCACTGATGAAACCAATAGGCTGCGTCTAGGCTGGCATGATTTCGCGCAAATACTTTTAACAGAAAGGTTTTTCCGTTAAAAGTATTTGCGAAAGACATATTTTGCGCAAAGCAACCGTGCCAGTGTAGACACTCTCTTGCGCAAGAAATCTCTGATGGCCATTTTAGCCATCGGGCTTTCTTGTGCAAGAAATTAACTTGCCTGTCTACACTGGTCCTCTTGTGCAAGAATACTTGTGCAAGAGGGCTTATCCCTGAGCGGGAGCGTCAAAGTATTTGTGCAAGAACCATTGATTTTGTACAGTACAAAGTCAGTGTTCTGTGCAAATACTCGCAGTGTAGACAGGCGGCAAGATTTTGCCAGTCTAGATGCACCCATAGAGTATTACAAAAATTACTGTACAACCTAGAGAACTCAATAGATCAGGATTTCCCAAACTTTTTGATACTGAGGACCAGTAATTCCATTCATGAGCTTTTGGAGATCTGGTAACATTTATTTACATATTTGCATATTCATTAAGCAAATGATGAAAATGCAAATCAATTGTTTCTGGTCCTCCTAAAGCCTCCAGTGCCAACTTTAGTGCCACAGAAAAGTCAGTCGGGGCCACACAAGTGAGATACAAAAACACAACCCCTCCAAACCCCTCAAACCTCACTAATGTGGCCCCAGCTATGCTTGTGGGTGCTGGGACAGAGTTCTGGGGAAGGGTGCCAGTGAGTGCTGGGGCAGGGGACTGGGTGCTTGCGGGTGCAGGGGCAGGGTTCTTGTGGGAGCCTGGGGGGGGGGGCGAAGGGACAGGGACCGATACCTGGGGATCCTGTAGCTGCCAAGGCCCAGGAAGTGCGTGGGCTGCTCCTCCGTCCCCCAAACAGCAGTACGGTACCTGACATGCTGGTCCATTGCACGCCTGATGTCTTCCTGCACAGGGGGAGGGGGAGTCCCGGACCGTGCCAGCCCTAACTGCTCGGGCAGCGCATGCCTTGCTTCTCTGCTCCCCATGCAGCTGGAGCGCCTCTGTTCCACTCAAGCAACTGGAGCTGGCACACTGGGGACTTTATTCCCCTGCTGCCTTCCTACATGGAGGGAAGGGAGAGGGGGAGTCCTGGACCACACCTGCCCCAGCCACTTGGGCAGTGCGTGCCTTGCTCCTCTGCTCCCCATGGCAGCACGCACCTCCTGAGCAGGTGGAGCCGGCGCAGTCCCAGATTCCCACCCATTCTCCCGCACGCAGGGAGGCAGCAGGGGAACAAAGTCCCCAGCGTGCGATGGACTGGCGTTTTAGGTACCGCTCTGGCTGTTGGGGCAGGGGAGAGAGCAGCCCGCATACTTCCGGGACCTAGCGCGCAGCTGCAGAACTGCCCCCCCAACCCCGTAGGAAGCCCGCGCTACCTCCGTTGACACTGGGAGTTCAGCGCAGCATTCATCTTGGGGGTTGCGTGCAGTGAGGCAGGCTCTCTCAAAAATTTTTCTGAGGCCCGGTATTTTTTTCCTAAGGACCCGGTACAGGGCGGCAGACCACAGTTTGGGAAATGCTGTAGTAGATCATTACAGTTGGTGTACTTTAAAATGTGTACTGAGAAATACTGTTTTTCTTCACTGGAAAGCCCCATTATGAAAATGAGAGTATTATTCTAAACAAGAGAGACCTGCAATAGAATTTTATTATTGAATTTAATAATAAATGTGCCTTCTTTTAGAACATAAGAACATAAGAACATAAGAATGGCCGTACTGGGTCAGACCAAAGGTCCTTCTAGCCCAGTATCCTGTCTACTGACAGTGGCCAGCACCAGGTACCCCAGAGAGGGTTGACCGAAGACAATGATCAAGCAATTTGTCTCCTTCCATCTCTCTCCAGCCTCTGAAAAACAGAGGCCAAGGACACCATTTTATCCCCTGGCTAATAGCCTTTTATGGACCTAACCTCCATGAAATTATCTAGCTTCTCTTTAAACTCTATTATAGTCCTAGTCTTCACAGCCTCCTCTGGCAAGGAGTTCCACAGGTTGACTACACTCTGTGTGAAGAAGAACTTTCTTTTATTAGTTTTAAGCCTGCTACCCATTAATTTCATTTGGCATCCTCTAGTTCTTCTATTTAGGGAACTAATAAATAACTTTTCTTTATCGGCCCGCTCCACACCACTCATGATTTTATATACCTCTATCATATCCCCCCTTAGTCTCCTCTTTTCTAAACTGAAAAGTCCCAGTCGCTTTAACCTCTCCTCATATGGGACCCGCTCCAAACCCCTAATCATTTTAGTTGCCCTTTTCTGAACCCTTTTCAAGGCCAAAATATCTTTTTTGAAGTGAGGAGACCACATCTGTACACAGTATGGAGTAGCGTACCATAGTTTTATACAGGGGCAGTAAGATGTGGGCGTACCATAGTTTTATACAGGGGCAGTAAGATATTCTGTGTCTTATTTTCTATCCCTTTCCTAATAATTCCTAGCAACCTATTTGCCTTTTTGACCGCCGCTGCACACTGCGTGGAAGTTTTCAGAGAACTGTCCACGATAACTCCAAGATCCCTTTCCTGATTTGTCGTAGCCAAATTAGCCCCCATCATACTGTACGTATAGTTGGGGTTATTTTTCCCAATGTGCATTACTTTACACTTATCCACATTAAATTTCATTTGCCATTTTGGTGCCCAATCACTGAGTTTGGTGAGATCTTCTTGGAGTCCCTCACAGTCCCTTTTAGTCAGATTTGTTTTGAAGAGCTGTCATTGTCTGTTAATTCTATAGATCCTTTCCTTAATATGAATTAGGACATAATTATTTCAAGGAGGAGGAAGGGGGAGGGTGCTAGATGCATTAAACTGCTTCTCTAAATAGAAAAACATATATTTCCTTTTGACTTTTGGGAAATATTTCTGGTTAGAAAGATAAGAAAAACAAGGGCCTAGATTAACCCCCTCCCAATTGATGCTCTGAAGGTCCCTTCATGCATGGATCACCCTCTCACATTCAGAAGGGAGCTTATGTAGTGTTATAAAATATACATTTTCTTTTGAAGGAGTAATAAAGGGATTAAAGGTGAAAGTTCATTTTTAGTTGATCTGAAGGGTGGCAAATATAGTTCAGTGAATTGTTCATTGTGAATGATTGTTCTGACTCTTGTTCAGTTCTTCAAAGAACACTACTAGCACAAGTGTATATTTTCCCAGTGAAAATCTATACATTTGCCACAGATCAGTGGGCCAAATTTAAAGATGTTGAATAGTGCCACTTTACAGACCAGTTTATCAGTGGGAATCAGCCTGAGTATAAACAAGTGTCACTTGCATACAGAGAAAGTAGAACACTGCACCGAGAACAGCTAAGTGGCAGATGCAGGAAGGCTTAAGATAAATTAGTCAGCTTGATTTATACAGGCAGTCCCCAGGTTACATGGATCCGACTTACATCAGATCCCTACTTACAAACGGGGTGAGGCAACCCTGCACTAGCTGTTTCCCCCCAGCAGACCAGGGAGACGCGAAGCTAGCGCTCCCCCCCCCCCAGCAGACCAGGGAGACGCGGAGCGGCTTTTCTTAGCAGACACCTCAGCTTGAGAATAAAGGACTGAGGGAAGTGAGGTGTGGGAGAATAAAACTGAGCTCTGGAGAAATGTTTGGCTAGAGTTTCCCCTACAATATGTACCAGTTCCGACTTGCATACAAATTCAACTTAAGAACAAACCTACAGTCCCTATCTTGTACGTAACCCGGGGACTGCCTGTATTTTTTTTTCATTCTCTGTCCTGCTGTAATACTGCCCTTAGTATTTTAAAGGCACCAGCTTACCCCTAAAACTGACTCTGAGATGCAACTTACACCACTAAAGTCACCTCTGAATTTGGTTCATCACGTTCGGTGTAGTTCATTAATGTTGTCTTGTTGAAATTCACCCCTGTGCAAAGGATCAGCAGAAGACCATTGTACCACTTACTTCCAATTCTGAGAGTTTAATGGTGTCTTAAGTAGCTTAAGGGTCTCCTGCATGAGGATACTTTCACCCTTTGCCAACAGGAAGTGAGTATATGATCATCATGTTACAGTGAGAAGAATTTCATTATATATGACTTTGGTAAACAGAGTTCAAACTTTTACAGTAATCTTGTCATTTTTTTACTCAAAGAACATAAAAGATAACTTAATGAAATAGCTTCACCACTGTTATATAATAATATTTCAGGATATGAAGCTATTGGTAAAAGTAATTTTAACTTACATTTAAGCATATAATTTACATTTTATGGTTTCAGTGTAGTTTGGTAAAAGGCTAATGGTAGCATATTTCTAACTTTATAGAACCCTGGTGAAATATTCATTCTTTTGAGAGATGAAATAACTGAAACTGTAGAAATTGAATTCATAACAGACAATCAACGAATTAGGACACAGCCAGCCTTTTGGAGTCAGAAGGTCAGATTCATGAAAGCTGTAGGTAAGAGAACATTATTGTAGCTATAATTAATCAAAAATTTTGGTCCTGAACTTTCTTCACTTGTTTTACAATAAGTAGTTTCACTTCCTTTCAAAATCTAATATTATTGTGTTTCCTGTGTATGGGTTTTGCATAGAAAGTATTATTATTGTTAGTAATATACCAGCACAAGGGCTTGTGATTTATGGGAAACTGGATTTTATTGGGTTGTTTTTGTGTGGTTAAGTGGCAGGTGGCAGGCTTTAAAATGTCATTGGTTAGTCACAGATTAACATTCTTAATAAATTCCTGATATAAAATGCAAAGCTAATATTCTTATTACTGCATTAAGTTTAACAAGATGTTTTGTCTCTTATTTTATGCAGTGAGGTTATTTTCTGTTTTTGTCCATATGCCTGTCTATAATGCTTACTGAGAACATTTGGGGTTTTTTGCTATGATTTCATATCCATCTCATCTCTCTATATTACTGAGTCTCCTTTGGTTTCTCTGCATTTTGTCAATCACTTTATCCATAATATTAGCTATTCTGATTTCTTACTTTGCATGCAACATGATAAACAATGCAATGTTTTTATTATTTGAGTTTCAGAATGCAGAGGGAATGGATATGTCTCCCTCCAATTATTGTACTAGAAGTGTTATGGAAATATTCAGCAAAGAGTTCAGGGCTCGGTTTGCCTCTGTTGCATTGTGTGAATTCCCAAAGGATAGCATATCATATTTTATTTTTAAAAAACCATGGTAATACCACATCATTTAAGAGAAAAACACTTAAGCTACAATTTTCAAACTTGGCCACATGAAGTTAGGCCCTAAAATCCATATTTAGGCATCTTAGTTTTGTTCACAAAAGTTGACTTTTGTGAACAAAATGGTGTGGCATAGACAAGACTAAGTATGTGGTTTTTTTAGGGATGCTAAGCACTAACAAGTTCCATTGTTCCCTCTTAGACATACGTGATCTGTGGGTGACGGAGGAAAACATGAGCTTCTTTTTACTTCCTTCAGAGCAGCGGCTTTCTTGTGTTAGTGTTCTCTGATCAGCTCATGTGGGAGGCTGCATCTGTCTTTGCAGGGAAGAAAGTTATCACGATCACTGAGCTCATTCCTCTTCCCTTAAAGCAGCCACCACTGGCCCCCTCTCATTGGGGATCGTAGGTGGCTTTGATAGTAACATTTGCATGGTGCTTCCAAAGGGCTAGCTGATTAATTGATCCTGATGACACCATTGTGAAGTTAGATAAATGGTATTATGCTATAGATGGGGACCTGAGGCAAGGAAGTTGTGATTTGCCCAGGAAGACACGTCAAGCCACTGACAGCTGGGATTAGAATAAGAGCTCCTGGTGCCCAGTTCTTTATGAAGGCCATTCAAGTATGGAGGCACTTAGGGATGAGGTTGTAAATTTCCTTGTTATCCACATGCTTGAGAGTGATTCCTTACCAGGATGGCTCACTGGGGAGACAGCTATAGTTCTGAAGGGGCTGTGCTTGGCCAGAGGAGGATTTTAATGGTGAGGTACCTTTCAGAAGACCAAATTCCCATTGACTGTCCTATGGGAAAGTGGGGGTGGGCAGCTCCACACTCCCAGTAAGGCGCGGCCTTAGCCAGAAGGGGCAGCAGTGCTGGGGGGCAGTCAGCTCTCAGTGCTGTCCAGAATGCATCAGCTGGGGCTCTGGCAATGATTTGAAGGGTCTAGGGCTCTGGCCATCACTGCTGCCACAGATGCTACAGCAGCCAGGAGTCCTGGGCCCTTTTGAATCTCTGGGCCCCAGGGCAGTTGCCCCCTTTCCTCCTCATGTCGGTGGACATGATTGTGGGGACTCCTGCAGGCATAACTTCTAGGGACGTGATTGGACTGGGGCAGATATCCATGAGGGTTATACATTAGTAAACACAAAAATATAAAGCTTAACAGTTTCTTTTTGTCCAAACAAGGATTCGTATTTTATTCCATTGGAGCTTTTAAATAAAAACTCTTTGGGATCCCAACAGAGGTACTGGTTTTCCCCACCATTGCTTGATTTAGCTTCTTTTTTATTTGTGCTTCTTCCCCCCACATCCTCGGGCAAAAACCTTAAAAATGACTGAAATACAGGAATGCAACAAGGATCCAGCTGATTTCATTTTAACAAAGGAACGTAAAATGAGTTTGTACTCTTTACCATTGAAGTGAAAGGAGATGCTGATTTCCATTAATTTTAGTTTCTTTGACTCTCCATTTCTTTTTTGTCTTCAAGTTTGTCCGCTTTTATTCTTTTGTGAGGAGAGCTAGAATTTTAGTTCTGCTGTTGGTAGGTACAGCAGGATTCATGGCACAATGAATACTGATGAATTATAAAATGTACTCATAAAGAGGGCTCATGCTGCATACACAGAGCAAGATATTCTAAAGTAACAGACTGTACAAATACCTCCCTCCTCAGTTTTTAGTAGGTAAACAACTGGAATGGAAGTAATTAAAGTGTAATTTCTATAAAACCCAATTTTGAGAGCCTTACCTGCAATTAAGAAAAATGTTTCAAAAGATGAATAGCAAATCTGTAACTTGTAATAAATGGCTGAACCTTTGCTTAATTTGTAGGCAGAGGAAGCTGATTATAGAGCATCAATCCATCAAAGGCAAAGTTGAAATGTGAAGCATGCTGTTTTCATATTGCTTCTCATTTGAAACAATACATAGCTATATTTTATAAGAATGTGTGTGTATATATATATTTGTTTCATTTTTGTGTTAACCTGAAGGACTTGGATTAAAAATGATTGCACTGAAACATCTATGAAATGAAAATCTTATTTATTGCCTTTTATGTGGTGGTTGTGATATTTCTTTGTCTTTTACTTACTCCCTGAGATTTCCCGAATGGCATTATAATATGTTTTCAGCTGCAGTTTTTGTTTGTGTTTTATAAGATTTTCCTGCTGGCCATGTAAATGTAAATGTCTACTGTGGGGGAGTCATTAAGGCTGTGACACAGATTGAATACTACACAGCAGTGGAGGAGATTGAACGCATATTTAAAGAAGTGGCTGATCCAATAGCTTTTGCTTGTCAGGTAAGTTGACCTCTCCATTAAGTTACTAAAAAAGCATAAAGATGCCAGTATGTGATAAGAGACTGTGTTATAAAGACTATTTTGATTGAATAATAACAAGCAATGCATCAACAAGAGAGTGGCGAAGAAGCCAGTTTTGAAATGTCTAGTTGTAAACAAATCAGACAAGTGAAAACAAATAATCTCTATTGAGCTATTATTAGTTATTGTTGGTTTCTGTTATCTATTATTTATTGTTTACAAAATGACATAAATTTAAATGATTCTTTACAGTTATAAACTAGTGTCCCTGGCTCATAGATGACAATAATAATTAACTAATATCAATCACAAAAGAGAAACTACTGAGTCTGTTCTGAAACCAAAGGAAAATACCCTTAAATCACCTATGTCTAAACTACGCTTCTTTTTAGGAAAAAAAGTATGCAATTGCGCTCCGCAATTTACGTACGTACCTTTTTCTGATTCTTTTTTCGGAATAGGCTTTTCCAAAATTTGGCCTGTCTACACTGGGCCAAATTTCAGAAAAACCTCCTCTTTCAGAAAAGCCTTTCTTCCTTGTGTAATGGGGTTTACAGGGCTTCAGAAAGAGTGCATCTGTTCTTCAGAAAAGAATTCGGAAGAGTAGACACATTCTCTGGATGTCAGAGTTTTTCCGGGATACCTCCAGTATCCCAGAAAAACTCCGTAGTGTAGACGTAGCCACAGTGTTTGGGGGTAAGGGTGGGAGAATAAGAGAGATCTGGACCACAGTATATCCATTCAACAATAAATAGGATTTCTTTGGGCTAGTATTGAAAACTGAAAGCATACTGTATATGGAAAGCATTAATTTACTATACATATTCAGCCTGTCTACTGCTATTTAATTCCAACTCATGAGGTTTGTTGGTTGCCGTGCAGTTCTTTGCATGTGTTTATAAGAATTCAGGCTTTGAAGCTAGACTTCTTACTCAGCACAACAAACTATGGTAGAAAGCTTCTGCAGCATGAAATCTCCTTTACCAGAAACATATATAAAACAACAGGAAAAGAAAGCAGTCTTTAGAATGGACGGAAACTGAAATATCACTTGTCCAAGGGTTGATAGTTTGAGCATATTGACACATCTGTATTGTAATGACAAAGAAAAATCAACAAAATCTGTTTCTAATGTAAACAAGTCTCATTTTCCTGTGACAAATATATTTTATCTACCACCTAAGGCATAAGACTCATAACAAAAGGATTAATAAAAATGATGTATTTCATTATTAGTATTCTTTTTAAGCACAGTGGTAGATTCCTTCCAAATATAATTCACTTTTGTAAAGTGTAGCTTATCCTGTTGGTGCATCTCTTAAAATCCTTACAATATCTATCATTCTTAAATCTCTAGGGGTATGTCTACACTACCCTCCTAGTTCGAACTAGGAGGGTAATGTAGGCATACCGCACTTGCAAATGAAGCCCGGGATTTGAATTTCCCGGGCTTCATTTGCATAAGCGGGGAGCCGCCATTTTTAAAACCCCGCTGGTTCGAACCCCGTGCAGCGCGGCTACACGGGGTTCGAACTAGGTAGTTCGGACTAGGATTCCTACTCCGAACTACCGGTACACCTCGTGGAACGTGGAACGAGGTGTACCGGTAGTTCGGAATAGGAATCCTAGTCCGAACTACCTAGTTCGAACCCCGTGTAGCCGCGCTGCACGGGGTTCGAACCAGCGGGGTTTTAAAAATGGCGGCTCCCCTCTTATGCAAATGAAGCCCGGGAAATTCAAATCCTGGGCTTCATTTGCAAGTGCGGTATGCCTACATTACCCCGCTAGTTCGAACTAGCGGGGTAGTGTAGACATACCCTAGATTAAATTGTAAAATGACCATGATCTAGATTTAACAGAAATTTCTGTTGAAAGGGGAGGTGTCGAGGGGCTTGTCTTCCCCTTTGACTGCACCCCCAAGTCAATGCCTCTCTCCCAGGGGAAATACGGCTCTAGTAACCTATTCCCAAAGTTGGTGCCCCTCTCCCAGGGAAAATACAGCTCTAGCAGCCTAGTCCCAAAGTCAATGCCCCTCTACTAGGGGAAATACTGCTCTCTCCTGGGCCAGGGGTTGATTGTCCAGGGTAGGGGAATGGGTGGTAGGGGGACCGGGCCCTCCCTCTTCACCGGGTTCCAGCCCAGGGCCCTTTAGGGTCCTGCCCACTCGGCGGGGAGTCCAGCCAATACACGCCGAGCCACGCTAACAGTCCTTTGCCCTGGGCTGCTTCCTACCACGCCTGGTTCCCTGGGGTCTATTTGCCTCGGAGTCAGCACTTGCCGGGGCTGCTGCCAGGGTTTCAGGCGTTCCGGTCTCTCAGGCGGGGGTTGGCTGCTGGCTTTACTCCCAGTCTATTGCGGGCTCTGTCTTTGGCCTCAGCTGCTGCAGGAACACCAAGGTTGCTGCCTGCTGCCTGCTCCCTTCCACCCTCCTCCTGCCCTCCCTCAAGCAGGGCTCTCTCTGATCTTATACCTGGGCTCTGCTGGGAGCATGCTCAGCAGGGCTGGATGGGCGGGGCCTCTTCCGCCAGCTGGGCCTGGGCTGCCCTCTGCCCTTCAGTGCAGGGCTTGTCTGCCCCATCACAGGAGGGCATGAGACTGAGGTGTTGTATTTTTTAAACAGTGAACTAGCAATACCGTATCTGTCTTAAATGTCAGTATTGGGCAAATTAATTGAAACTATAGTTAAGAATAGAATTGTCAGACACATAGGCTGTGTCCAGACTCAGGGGTTTTTTCGAAAAAAGTAGCCTTTTTTCGAAAAAACTTCACCTGCGTCTAGACTGCAGCCGCATTCTTTTGAAATTAAATCTTTTCTTTCGACGGCGGTAAACCTCATTTCACGAGGAAGAACGCCTTTTTTCGAAAGTGCTCTTTCGAAAAAAGGCGTTCTTGAATGCCAACAGGGCTTTTTAGAAAGAGAGCATCCAGACTCACTCGTTGCTTTCTTTCGAAAAAGCAGCTTGCTTTTTCGAAAGTACTGCTTGCAATCTAGACGCTCTTTTTCGAAAGAGCCTTTTTCAAAAGATACTTTCAAAAAAGCCTCTTTCGAAAGAGGCTTGCAGTCTTGACCTAGCCATAGAGAAGCATAATTTGTTGGAGGAAAAGTCAACATGGATTCTGTAAAGGGAAATCACGCCTTACTCTACTACTAGAGTTCTTTGAGGGGGTCAACAAGCATGTGGACAAGGGAGAACCAGTGGATATAGAGAGGAACCAAAGGGTAGGAATAAATAGTCAGTTTTCAGAATAGAGAGGGGTAACTAGTGGTATCCCCCAAGGTTCCGTCCTGGCACCAATCCTATTTAACCTAATTAAAAATGATCTGGAGGAAGGAGTAAACAGTGAGGTGGCAAAATTTGCAGATGTGGTCATCTCATCTCAAAAAAAGATATATTGGCATAGGAATGGTTCAGAAAAGGGCAACAAAAATGATTAAGGGTTTGGAATGGATCCCATATGAAGAGAGATTAAAAAGACTGGAACTTTTCAGCTTAGAAAAGAGGAGACTAGCAGGGGATATGATAGAGGTCTATAAAATCATGACAGGTATGGAGTCAGCGAATAAGGAAAAGATATTTACTTGTTTCCATAACATAAGAAATAAGGGTCACCAAATGAAATTAATTGGTAGCAGGTTTAAAACAAACAAAAGGAAGTTTTTTTTCACGCAGCGCTCAGTCAACCTGTGGAACTCTTTGCCAGAGGATGTTGTGAAGACCAGGACTTTAATAGGGTTCTGAAAAGAACTAGATAAATTCATGGAGGCTAGGTCGATTAATACTTATTAGCCAGGATGGGTAGGAATGATGTCTCTAACCTCTGTTTATCAGGGACTGGAAATGGATGACAGGAGAATGATTACTTGTTCTGTTCATTCCCTCTGGGGCATCTGGCATTAGCCACTGTTGGAAGTCAGGATACTAGACTAGATGGATCTTTGGATCTTTGGCTGTTCTTATGTTCCTTTG
The DNA here is from genome assembly GCF_052426305.1 of Pelodiscus sinensis. NCBI lineage: Eukaryota > Metazoa > Chordata > Testudines > Trionychidae > Pelodiscus > Pelodiscus sinensis. Next base: position 112,068,988 of record NC_143055.1, on the reverse strand, counting down.
ATATTAGATTCTTTTGTTCATTAGGTTGGCTCCTCATCTGAACAGTGTGGCTAAAATTCAGTAAGACAGACATATACAATTTTAAATAATATTTAAATAGAAATTGCAAAACTTTCCCAGGCAAAACAGTGTATGACCTAGGAAATATGACACTAGTGTATTGAATGCCAGATATATTTTAATGATCTCCTAAGCTTTACTCACCCGAATGGTAAATAGGGATATAAATTTGAGCTACTGGAAATCAGGATATTTAGTTTTAATCGCTCCAGGTTAGTGATGGAAATGTAAATCCCAGCCAAGAGACTTTTTCGTAATCAATTAAGTGGCCCTAACTACACAGGATCATTGCTATTTTGTGGGGAAAAATGATAATTGGAAATCTGCTCTACATTGTTATTTTTAATGAAGACCATTAACCCATGGAGCAATGTAACTGCACTAGCTAAGCTATTTCCCACAATTTTCAAACTCCTTTAACCTCTTATTATAGCAAAGCAAAAGCCCTGTTACAGTGAAGGTTAAGATGAGGTTTCTGTTAATGCTTGACTTGAAGACTTGATGTGCCTAATGAGAGCTTGTTTTCTGTTAGCAGTCTAAATCTGGGGACATTTGAACAAGTGATTCCCGAGATAAAGCCCCTAGAAAATAAAAACCACTTTTCTTAAAGTTCAGAAACTCTGACGACCTTCTACCTCACCCATAGAGGTAAATCCAAGACTTAGATTATTGGGCCAAGGTCTCGATACTCAGCGTTACTCCAACAGATCTCAACCACCCCTTACTGAGAAAGATTTTGCTTCTGCAGTTAGGCTTCTAGCAAGCAACATGTGTTTATTTTCACTCCTAATAGACATCACTGCGCATGCACAAACAAAAGCATTAACAGGATTGTCAGCCTACAGAGTTTCATGCTAGTTGATTAGCTCAAGGGGGAAAGTGGTGGTTCCTTCAATCTGACTCCACCAAGTGCCAGTTTGAGCTCTACGGGGCAGAAATCTGGGAAAGGGTGGGAAGCTTATTACTAAAAAATCTATTTTAAAAAACTAGTATTATTTTTAAAGCGACTGCTTGCAGGCAGGGAAGAGTATTTGGGGGCTGGAGGAGTGGGGGAAATAGGAATGAGAGGGACTTGGGGCTGCAGTAAGCCTACAGTAAGGGGAGGGGATTAAATGGAGATGGGAGATAGTGCAGATAAGAGGATTTGGGGGAATTTGGTGATGGAGTGGGACAATGGGAAAGAGAGAGATGGGAGTGGCTGGAAGGTAGATAGCACCATATTTTCTCTTTCTGTGTGTGTGGTAGGATCTGAGCCCCTTTCCCTTTCCTCCCACCCCACCTTATGTGGACTGGAAGTCCCTTCCTCCTATTGGGGTATGTCTAGACTACAAGGCTCCATCGAAAGAGCCATGTAGATGAGTTTACTAGACATAGGGAAATGAAGCAGCGATTTAAATAATTGTCACTTCATTTACATCAAAATGGCCACTGCGCTGTGCCACCAAACAGCTGATTGGCACAGCATAGCGGCCATTTTGATGTAAATGAAGCGGTGATTATTTAAATTGCCGCTTCATTTTCCTATGTATAGTAAACTCATCCATATGGCTCCATCGATGGAGCCATGTAGTCTAGACATACCCTTAGGCTACGTCTAGACTACATCCCTTTTTCAGAAAAGGGATGTAAATTAGACGTATTGCAATTGCTAATGAAGCGGGGATTTAAATCTCCCACGCTTCATTAGCATAAAAATGGCTGCTGCTTTTTTTCGGCACGGAGCTTTGTCAGAGAAAAGCGCTAGTCTAGACGTTGATCTTTAGAAAAATAAAGCCTTTTCCGAAAGATCCCTTATCCCTCTTGAAATAAGGGATAAGGGATCTTTCGGAAACGGCTTTATTTTTCAAAAGATCAGTGTCTAGACTGGTGCTTTTCTCCGACACAGCTCCATGCCGAAAAAAAGCCATCTATATGGCTGCCATAATATGGTGCCATCTATCCCCCTTGGAATAAGGGATAAGGGATCTTTTGGAAAAGGCTTTATTTTTCGAAAGATCAGCGTCTAGACTGGCGCTTTTCTCTGACAAAGCTCCGTGCCAAAAAAAAAGTGGCAGCCATTTTTATGCTAATGAAGCGCGGGAGATTTAAATCCCCGCTTCATTAGCAATTGCGGTACGTCTAATTTACATCCCTTTTCTGAAAAAGGGATGTAGACTAGACATAGCCTTAGTGTCTGAGCCGCAGTCCCTGTTTTGTCTGTTTGCCAAGATGTCGTATACCCTGGCGATCTGTGGAGGAAGCATAGAGCGGGTATGCTTGCAGCATGCACAATGGTACTGAAATAGGATGTGAGAAGTGGTATACTTGATGTATATCAGAAATTCTCCTCCTGCCCTGAGGAGAGGGGAAGAGAAACCCCACTGATAGGAATAGAGGAGTTCACTCATTTCAGAGCTATTGTTTTAAGCTGTATTCATGCATATTGCATACTCTTTCATCTCAGCACATCTCACTGAGATGAATGGGCTACTGAACACTGTTTTGAACAGACAACTTTTAAAAGAAATTTGGACGGAAATCTGAGAATGAACTGTAAGCAGTCAGGGAAAATCTGCCTTTGACAAGGGTTTTTTAGTTAAAAACAAAAAAACAAAAACCAAACCATCATCTGAGTACAGCCAAAATTCAGAAGACACTGAAACTATTTTTGAAAAGAAAAGAAATTGCATGTGAATGTGAACTCTCATTAGAGGGGAGGAGTGAAGAGGGTATGTGTGGAGGGCTCGGGGTGCGATCACCCCCTCCCAAGTCCAGAGGGGGGACCCCGCGGACCCCTGGCCCTCCTTTGCTTGCCTCCGGCCCCTGGGTCCCTGCCGGGCAGGCCGGGCAGTTGGGTGCGATCACCTCCCTCCCCGAGAGAAGAGGGGGGTCAGCAAACCCGCCCGCGTTACTCGTCCCCACGGGCTGAAGGGTCCGAGCCCCTTATTCCGACTCCGACCTCCTAATGCTGCGTGTCTCAGTCCCACAGCCTGTCCCGGTTGGCGTTGCTCAGGGTTGACGGCTTCGGTGGGGGAGGGAGAGGGACCCGGTCCCACCCACTCTCCAGGTCCCAGCCCAGGGCCCTGAGCGTCGGGGCTTATTCACGCCCCGGCACGGTAGACGGGGGGTCCCTTCTTCCGTAACCCGTCTACCCACGGGCGCCAGAAGGCCTCCGCCCCGGGCTGCTTCCTCCCTTCATCCTGCCCCCACCGACGGTCTATGCTCCCTCCCGACTTACCGTGCTTCTGTTGCGCGAGTTGGCGTGGGGGGGGGGGTCTGTAGAGAACCCAGGAGCCAGCCACCTGTCGCGTCTCCTGAGCCGGCCAGGGCGTTCCCTGCGTAGCCGCTGGGCGCTGTCTGGCTCGCTGTCGGAGCCCAGGCTCGTGGTCCGCCAGCGGTAGGGGCTGGCGTGAGACCCCCGGGCACAGTGTTGGGCCGCTGTCCGGGCCCGAGTGCGTCCCCGGTCCATCCCGGGACGCTGATTGCCTCCTGCTCCCCCAGTGGGAAGCCTCCTTCCCCTCTTCCGGGCCGGCAAGGCGTTTTAAAGCGTCCCGCCGGCCCCGCCGGCCCCGCCGTTGGCCGCCGGCCTTGCCGGCCTCAGGCGCCGCGGGTTGCTCCGGCGGCCATGCCTCCTCCCCTAACCTCCCCCATGCGGGGGCCGTCTGCCGCGCGCCTGCACAGTCGCAGGGGCAGGCTCCAGCTGCCCCGGCCGCGGCGTCTGCGGCGCTGGGGCGCCTCGCACATGTCCGCACCAGTCTTCCGGCCCGCCGGCCCCCCGGGAGTGCGGGCCGGTGACGGCCCGTCACAGTATGTATTCGTAGTGAGAGCTTATGTGCCTTACTGTGCCTCCGTTTTGCATATGTAAAATGGTGATAATATCAAGTTCTTTGAGTTCTCAGAGAACTATATACAACTAGGTTTTTTTAATTACTACCTAGCCACAATAGCATGTGAACTGTAAACTTAGGTGAGAACTGCATCGGCCTAGATGATCACTAACTCCTACCAACAAACATTTATCTTTCTGTTTAAAAATATTGAATGGCCAAATCTTTAACACAGAGTTAAGGTTGCCCTGTAATAGTTTGTGTCCTTCCAGAACGTTGGCTTCAGCAAAACTGAAATTTCTGAAAACAGGAAATACAGAGTTAAGGTAAATGTCATTCCAACCTTAACTATACCCTGTTTGTGCTATGCCTCCTGATGCCCATAGCACTCTGCTTCACTGTGATGGGCAGGGGCTGCTTGCAATTGCTGTATATTCAAACACTGAGCCTAAGAGAATACAGGCAGTCCCCGGGTTACGTACAAGATAGGGACTATAGGTTTGTTCTTAAGTTGAATTTGTATGTAAGTCAGAACTGGTACATATTGTAGAGGAAACTCTAGCCAAACATTTCTCCAGAGCTCAGTTTTATTCTCCCACACCTCACTTCCCTCAGTCCTTTATTCTCAAGCTGAGGTGTCTGCTGAGAAATGCCGCTCCACGTCTCCCTGGTCTGCTGGGGGAGGGGGGTGGGGGCGCTAGCTTCGCGTCTCCCTGGTCTGCTGGGAGGGGGCGCTAGCTTCGCGTCTCCCTGGTCTGCTGTGGAGAAGCAGCTATTGCAAGGTTGCCTCACCCCGTTTGTAAGTAGGGATCCGATGTAAGTCGGATGCATGTAACCCGGGGACTGCCTGTACTACACTTGTAAAATTCAGCAACCACTTCAAGCTCTTCTATAAACCATTCCCACTTACTTATATCACAATCACAGCTTTTCTACGCTATGCAAACGTATACCTACCCCATTCAATACAGCTACACCTAGCCCAATGAATGCTGCTGCAATGTGTGCAGATAATTTCCAGCAGCTGTTGCCAACTGTAGGGAGACAGTAAAGGTTGCAGGAGTGTTTTCTGTAAGTCTGTATTTCCTGGTTTTCAAAAAGTTTTGAGCTATTGCTAGGTGACTCTCGCTCTGTGTTAACAAAGTGTGGCAACAAGATACGTTTTAAAGGCTTATTCTAAACAAGCCTTACAAAAAGATTCACATAAGGAAAACCAAAATGCAGTTTAGGAAGATAATTAGAATTCCAATCAAGTAACAAGACTCGTAGTAACTTTTATTTAACCAGTATAATTAAATCCTTTGAGACTAACATTTTATCTCCAAAGAAATCCTGGGGCAACAGCAGTTTATGTAACAATGAGATATAACATAAAACAAAATTAAAGTCAAATACAAATGCTTATGGCAATTATTGATCAAAGAAACAGCATTCTGTGATTTTAAAGAAAAGTTCAAGTTTCTTGTGAATGTTTACAATCTGAGATGCTTATTAAAGTCTTGTAATAAACACAAATTAGTCCTGTAAGACATACCAAGTATGTCATGTTTGTATAATAATATATTTATGAGATTGTATCTTCTGTTGCTAACATTTCACATTATTTTGACATGATTTCATTAATGTCCACTAAAAAAATAGGAATAGAATGCTCAGTTCATTTTTTTACTTTTGGCCAAATCAGAACATAGTCGCCTGATATGAAGGTTTGAGTAACACCTTGGGTGTGTCTAGCCTACAGGATTTTTTCGAAAAGCCACTTTTTTCGAAAAAACTTCCCCTTCATCTAGACTTCCACCGCGTTCTTTTGAAATTAAATGGAAAGAACGCAGTTGGGTTTTTTTTACTGTGGTAAACCTCATTTTACAAGGAAGAATGCCTTTTTTCGAAAGTGCTCTTTTGAAAAAAGGTGTTCTTGAATGCAAACAGGGCTTTTTCGAAACGGAGTATCCAGACTGCCTGGGTGTTCTCTTTTGAAAAAGCGGATCACTTTTTCGAAAGAAGCAGTTGCAGTCTAGACGCTCTCTTTCGAAAGAGGCTTGTAGTCTAGACGTAACCTAAATGACTAAATCCAATTGATTTGATTCTTTAGGACGCGGACAATGGTGGGTACATCGTCTACAGTTTTAACCTCTCTAGTCCTGCACTCTCTGGTTCGGCAACATCTGTAGTCTGGAATGATTTTATTTAGCCAGTTGTCCACTTATCATGGGTGTGGCCAAGTTTCCCATCATCTCATAAAGTTTATTTACAGCCATCAGTCCTGGCGCTCAGTGTTCTGTGCTGTTATTTAACTCTACTTTACTCCTAAATGTCTTCTAAGAGCCCAGTAAGCAGTGGAAGTGTTGGTAATATAACTAGACAATATTTGCCTCCTTTGGTTCAACAAATTATCTGGTTTGGAACTGCTCAGGTCCTGAGTGTGCCAGGCTAGAGAGGGTCAACCTGTAATACAGATATTGATCTTTTTTTTTAGATTTTTTAATTTTAAGATTTCCTTTGGTTTCAGAGTGAAGATGGAAACTTGTTGCAGGTGCTTAATATTGATATTGTGATTGATAATAAGATTGACTTTGAATATCTAGACAGGTTTAGGGAATCTTCACATCAGACTATTTTTGGATAATATATTTAGCTTTTGAGACACTGGATATATCAAAAGATGTTTTTATCATGCACATTAAATATGATTCCAGATACATTATGTAAAGAAGCAGGGGAGGCAAATACAAATAATTAAATCCAGCTTGTCTATAAAAAGTCGTATGAAATAGATACAACATACGTGCTGCTATTTGTGTGATGAATCACAAAGCCTCACATGAAGTCTACCCATGAATCCATTTCCTAATTGATACTCATTTTAATAGTTGAACTTTATAAACAACTTCAACAGCTACCATGTTAAAATGTTTCCTGCTGTTCCTGCAACTTTGGACTCTCCACTCAAAATTATGGGTAACATTTTCAAAAGCACATATGTGATTTAGTAACCTCAATCCTATTTTCGAAAATGACTTAGGCTCATCAGTGCCTAAGTCTCATTGAAAGTCAATGACACATATAATATATTGTCTGATACGTAGGATATGTTGAAGGATAGTTCATTGGTATGAAAGCATGACTTATTTTAAGCTGCTAAAGTCAATGCGAAGTTTGCAAGTCTACCAGATAAGTATTAGCTGCACAAATTAAGAGTCCGGTTCTATTAATGCATGTTATTGAGTGCTGGCTGTGATTCAGAGAACATGTATGCCTTCATATTCAGGAAGTACTTAAGCACCTCCTTAACTTCAACCATGTGCTTAATTCTCATTGACTTCAATTTGATTGATGCACACACTTAAGTTAAATTATGTGCTTAAGTGTTTTCTTGAATGAGACCCAGTTACTAGGGGATTTCATATGGTAGTAAGCATTAAAGTCCAGATCCTTTAGTACTAATTGGTACACAGTACATGAAAGGGGTCTGTGTGCAAAAGTGTCTGGCCAAGAACTGCATTAACTCAAACTGGCCACAGGGATTGAGAGTGAGCAAAAGACTCTACATTGAATCCTTGCCATTGGAAGATGACTTTTATACCAGTTAGGCTAGCTTTGGAACCATATTCTGATAGCTGTGTAGTGCATATTGGCCTCATGATACTGTAGAAACGAGTCAGATCTTCAGACATATTTACAGACCCTAAGCAGCTTAACATAGAGGGTTGGGCATGATAGGATGAGTTTTTAAAATATCTTTCTAAAAACAAAACCATTATTAAATGTACAATCCCAGAAAGTTATGTAAAAGGACAAATTCTACACATGAACACGTGGAGCTCCATAGACGTCAATGAAGTGTTGCTATCTTGGTTTGTTTTTCTTCCTCTCAGTTGCTTTTGCAATACATTAATAATCATTTTTGCTATATTTTGGTTGAGTCTCCCATCTTTTGACTTTTATCAGAAGTTAACTGATACCTTAATTTCCATATAGAGAAATTAATTAGCCATAATTCAAAGTAGTAGCTTATAAATTAAATATATCGCTGTAGTTAAGTAGTTAAATGATTTTTATCCAATGTTGCATATGAGCTTTCCATTCTAAATCAGAAATCAGTGTCACTTTATGAGGGAAAAACCCAAAGAAAATGACAGAACTGTGTGGCTGTGTCACGTTACTGGATTTTGAGGGGAGCAGCCAGATCACGGATATATCCATGGGGGGGAAGTGTTGGCCCCAAAAGTGGTACAAAAAGTGGGCCATGTGAGGTGTCGAATAGAAGCTTACTTTCTTCAGATTCCATATATGCTATTCGTGTAATTGTATAATGTCGGTGTGTGAAGTTATAAGCATGTACTTTGTGTGGATACCAAATGTTTCTCTGTATGTGGTTGAACTATGGGCAAAGCAGCTCAGCCTACGGACATGCTAATGAGCAAGTCTCTATGGAACAATAGCCGTCTATAGGCCAAGGACACACCTCAAGAATGGTGACTGATACCTAGGGGCTACCAGCAGGGAACACAAGGATAGGCCACGGGCCAGGTGACCTGCTGCAGCCAAGAAGAGACCAGGAAGGAGGTATAAAGATGCCATGTGGCAGCCTCCATTTTGTCTTCAGATCTGCTCCTGACCCTAGATGCGGCCTCGCAGGAAATCACGAGCCGGGAAGAACTGTGGACCCATCCAGACATAGGCTGTACACCAATGACTTTTAAGCCAGCAGTTATAACATCTCTGCTGCGAGCCTGCATCGAGAACTGGGAGATTCGATGCATGTAATATATGGTACTTTAACAACCTTGCTCTCATGCTTTTCGTTCTTTCAGTAATAAACCTTTAGATTTTAGATTCTAAAGGATTGGCTCAGCGTGATCTTGTGGGTAAGGTCCAGAGTGTACATTGACCTGGGATCTGTGGCTGGTTTCTTGGAACCGGACACAACTTGTTTGGGGCTGGTGAGATTGGGCTCTAAGACCCCTCACCTGTGGGCAGGCCCAGAGCCATCTGGGCACAGATATTGCTGAGGTCTCAGAGGGGTTTTGCTCGTGAGGTTTCTGGCTGGCCAGGCAGGCAGCTGAAGCGCTCTGTGGGACTGGTTTGTGGCTTATTTGGGAAGGTCTCCAGTCTGGGGGCTGTAAGGAGCCCCAAATTTGAGCAATTCACCCTGAGCAGATGCCCTCAGCTGTGCCCAGACCCGGCTCGGTCTGTCACAGGCTTTCATGATAAAACATAGAGATCTCTCTGAACTACAGTACAGTGTTTTGTAGGATCCTTTCAGATCTGCAAAAAGTTTGCTGCTATTTAAGTTTTTGCTTTTTCCAAAGTGGATATCCTTGTGGCTGGCCTGTAGTCAATGTTTTCAGTTGTTGTTTTCATTTATTAGTGCATATTTTTATGTACGGTAGGGCATACTCAGAAACATTCCCTCAGTAAAAGATTCCTCAGCTGCCATGAGTCTGAGGGTATATCAGTAGTACAGTTAGAGGTGTGACTGCAGCACAGGCTGGCTACCTGTGCTAGCTTTAATCCAGGGAGCATGCTAAAAATGGCAGCAAAACTGTGTCAGCACAGACTTTACGGAGGGTTATAGAAGCACCCTGAGGACCCTTGCCACGTACTCACCTTGCTAGCCTGCATTGAATCTTGTACTACACATCTTCACGGCTACTTTTAGCCATGCTAGCTAGATTAAAGGTAGCATGGGATTGCCACAATGACATCTCCAGCTGCAGGGTAGAGGTATCCTAATACATTTATAAAGTGATATCTGTATATGTAAATTAAACCCTTCAAAACCTTTTGTTATATTAAATATTATATAATATACTATAAGCCTCTTTGTTTGGAACACCTCTCTCAAAAATTATGTTAGAACAATAATAGTGGCAAGCCCTGCTCTGGAGTTAGATTGGATGGCAAGAACGTGAAAGGAACTTTTTGTGCAACTCACTCCAAAGGGCTTGCCACAGTTTCTCTGCAATTAAGATTACTCTCTTTGGTGCCTCAAAGGTGACAAGGAGGAAACACAGCTACGAGCCTGGCCATTCCACCTGCTTTCTTAGCCCACGGAAGTACTAGCTGCATTGGGGAAAAGCAGATTGCACTGTCTCCATTATGTGCCAGGTTTCCATGAGGCACTATTGCATCTTCAGCTATTTTGAGTATGGTGCAGAGATGGGACATTAGCTTAGAACATTGCAACTAATGTAACTTGGTTCCTGACAGTGCATTGTGAGTGCCTTCTGTAGCTAATAAATGTGCTAGTCAAATTGTTTTGCCATAACACCACTAATACTTCCCACACAGTTGCCCCTGATCCTCAGATATGTGTATAGGTAGCACCTCCCAAAACTGAATTCTCTGGTCCAGCAACATCCATGGTCTGGCAGGACCACAGATGCTCCTTGATCAGAAAACCCCGGTAGCCTAGTGGCAGAAGAGCAGTCCAGGAGGGGCTGGTTGAAGCAGTGGGATGGGGCAGAAGCTGGCAGCAGCCCTCAATAGCCTGTGTCACTGGGACCATGTTGGGGCAGCCCCTGCCGGTGCAGGAGTAGGCCAGCAACAGCCCATGGCAGCGCGGTCAGTCTGTGGAAGCGAGACCAAGACTGAGGCTGGTGGCAGCCCCCAGCAGCATGGGTCTGGAGCCCTGGACAGCCTGCGGAAGCTGGGCCAGAGCCTGTGGAGCAGGAGCCCACAGTCTCAGCAGTCTGCGGCAGAGGACCTAGGTCTGGGGCTGGAGAAAGCCCCAGCAGCCCACAACAGAGTGGGGCTGGAGCCTCGGACAGCTGGTGAAAGCAGGACCAGAACCACAGGCTGCTGCGGGGCTGGGGCCAGAGCCTGAGCCCTTGGCAGCCCGATCAGAGCTAGAGCCAGTCCCTAGCAGCTCATGGTAGTGGGGCTGGAGTCTGTGGCAGTGTGAGCTGCCGGACCCCAGCAGGCAATCCAGCTGGGGCAGCAGCAGCGGGATCCCTCCTTATTTTGGTCAAATTGTCTTGGTGGTCCTATGTCATCTTACTTTTTTTGTGGTCTTTCAAAAATGAACTAACCTTAATGACACTGAGCTTATGATTATTTTGTTTAAATTCTTTGATTCACCGCCACTCCAAGGACATGGTTAATAATACATAAGCTCTATGTGTACTGAATTTTTCTTGTATCTTTCTTCTAAACAGGCTTTCAAGTTTACTTCTGTGGAGAAACTTGACAGTACTCTGACCTTCTTATTGAAAAGCAAGGTGTCTGTGTCTGAATTCGGTGCTTTCCCGAATGAAGAGGATCATCAACAAGCTAGTGAGTATATTCTCTTATGCATTGATTTGTATCCTGCTATTGTAGCAATTGCCTATTTAAGACAAATTTTGGATGTTCATATAGGCACCATTAGTAAAATGCAAAATTCTTCATTAAGAGCACCAGTAATCAGGACATAGTTAAAATAGCTTACAAACATCTGTCACATTGTTGACACATACACTATGTCAAAAATTGTGCATGTTACTTGTGTTTGGTCATGGCTACAAGTTTAATTTCAAGCTGTGGCTATTGATAGGCAATAAGAGATGTACACCAATATTGAGGAGATGAGAGAGAGAGAGAGAGAGAGAGAGAGAGAGAGAGAGAGATTGAAATGAGATATATTTGCCCTACTTTGTAATAATCATTCTCCCACAATACAGATTTTAATTTAATTTTCTAATTATTGTTAGGATGTAATTGTTCAAAATGCAAAAAAGAGGATAGATGTGTTTGAATCTTAAAACTATCTATTGCATTAAGTATCTATACTCTGTTTAAGAAAAATAGTTTCCATTACTTTATGTAGTAGAAAGGTATTTCATAGAAAAGCATCCCAATTGGCCATAAAATAGAAATATGGACTCTTTTTAGCTGGTTCACTGGGATAGCAGCAGAAATTAATATTTAAAGTCAACCCACCAACAAGGGGAACTGGGGAGGGCAAAAGGAGCAGTTGCCCTGAGGTCCAGCGATACAAAGGGCCCAGGGTTTCTGGCTGCTGCTACTGCTATTGCAGCAATGACAGTGGCTGGAGCTCCAGACCCTTTAAATCACTGCCAGAACACTACACTGCATGCTTCATGCAACTCTGAGGGCTGGGGGGTGGGGGAGGTCTTGCCACACTCTGAGCATCATGGAGAATTGGCTATCCCTGGCCCCGCCCCTTCCAGGGGCAGAGAGCCAACATCTTCCACTTTGTCGAGGGGTTCACAAAGGCTGTCAGTTCCCCTGTTTAGAGACCAGAATCGAAGGCTTGGTTGAATTCATTTACATACTTTATGTTTCCAACACATTTGAAAGTATATTGCAAATATCTGATGGCTCTTCCTTAGTTGGGCTTCTAAAGTGTCATGGTGGGCATTTGCAAGATGTATGACAGACCTGAGTTTCTCCTGAAGCCTTGCTGCAAAGTTAGAAGCCCAGAAAATACAGATTTTCCCTGTCAGTTTTTATTGAGTATGAATTTGAGGCATCAAAAATATCCATAATGAATGAATATTTATTTGAGTTAGTTTCTTTCTTCTCATTTGGGTACATGGAGCAAGGTTTCAGGAGAAATATACTTATTACTTCAAAATACAAGATTGGAAATATTATTATTGTCATTGATATTTGTCATGTTGACTTATATTTTTCATAACCACAGTCTTGGTTACTCTTGGTTTCTATCCATAGAGTACATATTCACCTCTCTGCATAAGCCCAGCACAAGGCCTATTCATCACTTAAATTCCACTTACATTCTCAAAATAAGTCTTATGTGGGTTTGAGGTGCTGCATACCAATCTGTCAGCCTTATGCCCATCCTCTGGAGTGATGGTGTATAACTTTTATTGTATATGTCATGTATCGTACCTCTCCTTATTACTTCAGTGAGACAGAGTTTTGCCTAAGTAAAGTGTAAAGAATGTGCTTTGAATATAGACATTATTGCTCTTAACCTTCCTGCATTATGGGAGTGATAATGAGAAAAGAAAGTGGCTTTCATATCTACATTAACAAATCAGGAGTTAAACTTTTAGTGACCAAAACTGTTACCATCCCATAGCTGTTCATAGCCAATTGTGGACACACCAGAGCAGTTCTTTATGGCTATACAGCTGTGAAATGTTTCAGAAATATTCCCTGTGCTTAGCTTCAGTATGACAAATCTGCAAGTTCAAGAACAGTTATTTTCCTTCTGAGGCTTTTGTGTGTTCAAATAATTACAGTACTTTGCTAGCATATACAACATAAAACCTCTTTTGTCCATTTTAATGAGTTAAATACGGTACAGTAGAACAATTCTTTACAGTAGAACATCTCTAATTTGAGCTAATAGGAAACCCATTCCAAATTACTGAATGTTTTGGATCAGCAATTAAGTGAACAATTGCCATTTAAAAAAAGTAAGCTAAGAAGCAAAGTACATTTTGTGATGCATTATCCTTATTCATTTATTTTGACAGGTGACGATTTAGTTTTTTATGATGATACTTCACAGTGTAACTTATTTTATAATTATAAAAAATTCTTATCAGAAGAGATCTCAATATGGCACTCTGTTAAATCTCTGAGAAGGGAGAGTGCAAACTCTGTACATATTAGTGAAATGCAGATTAGCATCTGCTCTATTTCATGTGGTATACAGATATGTTTACTACAGGTTGAACATCTCTAGTCCAGCACTGTTGGGACCTGACTGGTGCCAAACTAGAGAATTTGCCAAGCCACAGGAGGTCAATATTGTCTGTCAGTATTACCAACACTTCCACTGCTTACTGGGCTCTTAGAAGAGATTTAGGAGTAAATTGGAGCTAAATAACACAGAACACTGAAAGCCTGGACTTGTGGCTATAAACAAACTTTATGGGACTATAGGAAACTTGGCCAAATTAATGATAAGTGGGCATCCAGCTAATTAAAATCCTGCTGGACCATGGATGTTGCTGGACCAGAGAGTGCCAGGTTAGAGAGGTTCAATCTGTAGAAGATTTACTCAGTGTTGCTTGTGTCCTAAACTCAATTAATTTTTGGAGGGGAAGGGGCTTTGGAAAATAAAATGAAAATGTACTTGCTTCATTTAAATCATTGCTCTTAGGTGAGTTTGGGGATAAGGGTTTCAGCATGCAGGCTGCCCTGGGGAGAGACTAGCCCAGACTTCTCTCACCCCTGCACCTTGGGTTCAGGTGAGAAGCACCTCTCCATGGCTGATACAGATCCAACAGGCACAGCTGGGGAAGGGGTGCATGTTCCCTGGCTGGGGCAGGTCCAGGTTTGTCTGCCCTCTGTGTTCCCCAGCCAAATTGAGTAATGCAGCAAACGCTCCATTTTCCTCTCATTAAAGGGCACATGGTAGATGGGAGGCTCCAGGCTGGGCAGTCCCGGATGTGGCAAGGGGGGGCACTGCCAGCTGGCCCCTTTCACCTACTTGGAGATTCTGTTTCTTTTCTGTACGGTTTTATGAGAAGCAATCCCATTCCAGGCATATCCCTGGCAAAACCAAACCCTGACCTTGGTTTAAGTTGTGAAAAGTGGAAGTTCGATACTGAATTTGGCGGTCCTAGCTCTTACCATTTAGGAGGAGTTCTTGGACAGATGGACAGACAGATAGACAAACTCTCTCAAATATGTAGTAGATAAAATATAACTAAACTAGCTCATGCAGTGCAAGATAAAATCTCTAGAACATTTTAGCTAGCCCATTGTTCTAAATCATCTGTATTATTACAGTACACCACTAATGGCGTAAGTAATTAGTCCTATTCCCACTTGCTTCAAAAGCATTTGAACACTGCAAAAATTCTAATTGTAGCATAATTTCTAGTGGTCTAAACAGTATTTAAGGTGGTGCAGAACCCTATATTTCCTATTCAGATGTGAGATGCCATTTAAGTGAAAGAAAAGATGTGTGTAACTGTAGCTACTGAGTACTGACATTAGCCACATGACATGATATATAAGGTTTAGTAACAGACCTCTTACCAACATTCATATGTATCACAAGACAGACCTCTTACCAACATTCTTATGTATCACATCCTTACTAAAGGTGGAGCTGAAATTCATGCCACCAAGAAAGTAGCTGGAGTCCTTCACTAAGGCTGTGTCTACACTGGGCCACTTATTCCGGAAAATCAGCCGCTTTTCCGGAATAAGCTGCGAGCTGTCTACACTGGCCCTTGAATTTCCGGAAAAGCAACGACGCTCTATTGTACAAAATCAGCCGCTATTCCGGAAAAACTATTCTGCTCCCGCTCGGGCATAAGTCCTTATTCCGGAACACTGTAGTCTTTTCCAGAAAAAAGCCCAGTAGTCTTTTCCGGAAAAAAGCCCTGATCGCGAAAGTGATGCTTGGGGCTCTTTTCCGGAAAGGCGCGTCTACATTTGCCACGGACGCTTTTCCAGAAAAAGGGCTTTTTGCCCTTGTAGACGCTCCTTTTCCGGAAATACTTATAACGAAAACTATTCTGTTTTAAGCATTTCTGGAAATTCATGCCAGTGTAGACACAGCCTAACAGAATTTATCTTCCTTTCTTCATTGATTTTTTGAGCCAGATGCCATGATACACTAAGGAAGGGGAAAATGTGGAAGAAGCTTATTAGCACCTCCATAGTTTAGATCACATGGAGATTTTTATTTAAAGTGCAAATAAAATCCTGTCATCCACACTTCATAATCAAATCAAATTGCTTTAACACAATAATTCTTCAATTTGTCTATAATTTTTTTATTGGTGAAAGATTCTGTAACCATGGCAGAAGTGAGCCTTTTTTTTTTTTTTTTTTTTTTTTAAATTACCCTGGAGAGTCTAAGGTTTTTCTGGGCCCTTTACAGCTAAAACACCCACAGTCATTATAAACCGCAAAGTTCATACACATGTATATTTTCATAACATCTCACATATTAGTAAGGCAGTTTTCAAGTTACATTAAACACAAACTCCTCTTATTCATTATAAGCCAATGTAGATCCACAAATAGAGAAGCTGATGGAGTTGCCAGATACGCCAGCTCCATCTGTTCTCTCTTGTTGGCCAGCTTGCCTTCCTGACTCCCCAGCTATCTTCTGTGAATTCTGGATGTCATAGGATGGTGAGGAAGTGAGTCTGTGACCAGAAGGTAAAGAAGGATGATGTGATGACCGTGCATACTGCAAGGGGCACAGGGTAAAGAGAAGAAGCAGATCAGAGAGGAGCAATGTTCCAACAGGTTCCTTATAATTTGTTGGAGGGAAATACTGCATAATGTCAACATACCCCAGTCATCAACAGATGAATTGAACCTGGGTGCTTTGGAGCTTAGTACAGTAGCTTCTGTAGATAAGGTTAGAGAGCAGACTAATTTCTCTCTCTGTAATTGGTCTTGGGGCCACTAGATGGGACCCAGAAGATGTGTGGGTTACATACTTCTAGCTGAGGGGGCATGTGGCAAGCTTCACAGCTGAAATTCCGGATGATGCCTAACTTATAAAGCTGATGGATCTGGATCATTGGCAGGTGGGACTAAGTGTTGGACCTTAGGGGCTAAAGTCATGAGTCCTTACCCCATGAGTGACAAGCCAATAACTGGCTGGTCACTAAGGCTGTCTAGCAGACTCATTGGCTGTGTCTTCATTGGCACTCCTTTCCGGAAAAGGGATGCTAATGAGACACTTCAGAATTGCAAATGCTGCGGGGAATTTAAATATCCCCCACGGCATTTGCATGAACATGGCTGCCGCTTATTTCTGGCTCGGGGTTTTGCCGGAGAAAAGCGCCAGTCTAGATGGGATCTTGCGGAAAATAAGCCCTTTTCCGGAAGATCCCTTACTTTCAAGTAGGAATAAGGGATCTTCCGGAAAAGGGCTTATTTTCCGCAAGATCCCGTCTAGACTGGTGCTTTTCTCCGGCAAAACCCCGAGCCAGAAAAAAGCGGTAGCCATGTTCATGCAAATGCCGCGGGGGATATTTAAATTCCCCGCGGCATTTGCAATTCCAAAGTGTCTCATTAGCATCCCTTTTCTGGAAAGGGGTGCCAATGCAGACACAGCCATCATGTTTCCTGAAAGTGGTCTCAGTGCCATGAAATGGGTTGGCACACCACACCCTGGAGGTGTGTGGGGATTATATTATGAACCAAAGGAAATTTGTCAGAGTGTAGCTCCTCCATGACCCATCGTCCCAAGTTAGGCCCATTCCCATCTCAACCTTCCACCATCTGCAATCTCTGTTAAGATGTGAAATTTAAACTCATCCAGAGCATATGAAAGTTGAAGAATTAATCATGAGTTCTTTGCACCATGCTGAACTGTGTGTGTTCAAATAATTGCTGCACATGTGTTCATTTTCTCTCTGCTGACACAAAAGATGTAGGTTCACAAGGTCAACAGTAGTAATTATCTGTAATCATAATGTTGGGTTCTGGAAAAGGAATACATACTGCCCATTCAGTAAGTGACAACAGCAGGAAAAGAGGCACCCATGTATATTCTAGTTAATGAGTAAAATATATGTGTTGGTTTTGAATTGATAAGCTAAAAATAGGCATAAAGTGCATCTTTTTGAATTGCAAACATGGCCATATGGCTCACAAGCCTTTCAGGAACTTGGTTTTCCTGAAAAGCATGGAGCCATGTACAAAAATGTACACTAAATGTATGTGCAGTTATCAAAGTTGCCAACATACCTTTTATTTGTGCACACAAATGGCACTGAATATCTGATGAGGCATATGCAAATATCTCATCATTGTCATGCTATTGTTATCATCATATATAAATAATCCACAGGTATTGTAATTGCCCCGAGCCTCACATTTTCAGAATGAAGCCCACGCTATACAAGGTGTGACTGCAGCTTTGGTAGACATATGTGTGTTAGATTTACCCATGTTAGATGCTAACAATAACTGTGCACATATGGCAGCACAGGAGTTAGCACTGATTGTACAAGTAGATTGTGCGATAATTTAAATCTTCACTGCTCTCCTGACAGTTTTTCACTTTACAGAATTTTGAATTTAAAGTACTGTATTTCGTCACTAGGGCTACAAGCCTCTTTCGAAAGAGGCTTTATTGAAAGATACTTTTGAAAAAGCCTCTTTCGAAAAAGAGAGTCTAGACTGCAAGGAGTACTTTCGAAAAAGCAAGCCACTTTTTCGAAAGAGAGCACCCAGGCAGTCTGGATGCTCTCTTTCGAAAAAGCCCTGTTTGCATTCAAGAACGCCTTTTTTCGAAAGAGCACTTTCGAAAAAAGGCGTTCTTCCTCGTGAAATGAGGAGTACCGCTGTTGAAAGAAAAGCTGCGTTCTTTCGATTTAATTTCTGTAGTCTAGACGCAGGTGAAGTTTTTTCGAAAAAACCCTGCAGTCTAGACACAGCCTTGGTGTGTATTCAGGGCCATCAAAGCGGGAGAGGAACAAATGGGAGTAGCTGCCCCTGAGCATGGTGATTTATAAGGGTTCATGGCTCCAGGCTAACACTGAAGCTCCTTCCATAGCAGCAATGGCTCAAGCCCTGAGCCCTTTAAATCGCTGCCATAGCCCCAGGTGGTACTGAGGACTAGCTGGAGGACTTGTGATGCAGTCTGGGCAGCACTAAGGGCTGTCTGACCCTATCCCTACCTGTGCTGCCCAAGGCTCTGCCCCTTTCTGGGGGCCTGAAGCTGAGCCCCCACCTTTCCCATGCACCTGAAGTCTGCCACCAGTTATGTGTGTGTGTTGTTATGAATTAACACTGGTTAGATTATTTTTCATAGAATCATAAAATCACAGAACTGGAACCTCAAGAGGTCAAGTGCAGTCCCTGGCACTCATGCCAGTACCAAGCACTATGTCGACCATCCCTGACAGGTATATGTCTAACATGCTCTTAAATACCTCCAGTGATGGAAATTCCACAACTTCCCCAAGCAATTTTTTCTAGTGGTTAACCAGCTTGACAGGCAGTTTTTTCCAAATGTCCTACCAAAACTTCCCTTGCTGCAGCTTAAGCCCATCATTTCTTGTCCTATCGTCAGAGTTAAGGAGAATAATTTTCTCTACATCCAACATTTAGCTGCTACTGGCATTCATAAACCTCCACTCAGCTACTGCCTAACCCTGTATGTGGCTAACCTCCCATGGTCCTCAAGTTCTGCCAGTGAAGTCCACATGGCACCTGCATTTCTTGTTGTAAACCATGTGCAAATCTAAGTCCTAAATGTGTTTTACACCTAAGCCCCAGTGGGATCCACAAAACTTACATGTTCCTCTATTAATCTCATCATTGGGGCTCAATCTGGTAGCGGTGCTCCTAGTCTAGTGCATGGGTCTGGTGGTGCTGCCCCTGGGTTGTTAGAAAACCAGGTTAATATCTCTGGGTTGGAGCAGAGACTTGAACCTCGGTCTCTCGTTTTCCATCTGAACACGTTAGCCACTGAGCTATAGAGTATATAGAAAAGGAGGCCCTCTTCAGCTCACCTTTTGGAACTGTTCCGCTTTTTATAAATAATTCAATATTCACTGAGTAAGCGTGGGAATGACCTTATATCCCAGTGGTTAGGGCACTGACCTAGGAGACCTGAGCTGAAATCTCTGCCCTAAAGCAGGCATTTGTTCCTGACTCTCCCAAATCCTAGCTGTGCATTCTAAATATTGGGCTAGTGGGCATGTTGGAGGCATCATCATCACCACCCAGTCCTTTTCCTTTGTTTCAAGGAAGAGCTGATCTGCCTTAGGTGCCTAACTCCAGGAGAGGGTTCATGGTTGTGAAGCCTAAGTGTAAGGGGACTATTACCCCTTACTAAAACTCTGTGGGAGTTTTTTGGTTTGCCAGCTCCCAGCTTCAGAAGGGGAAGGGTTCATGAGACTGACAGACCCCAGAGACAATGGAAAGCAGTCAACACTCCAGCTCAGCCTGACTGACAGGTTGGACAGGCCAGTGAGGAAGGGGAGAGGCCAGGCTCCATCCTCCTTGTAAGCTGGGATTGTTCTGGCTCTCTCTGAGCAAACAGAGAGCTGAGACACAGCCCAAGGAGTACAAGCTGTGTACAGAAGAAGTCCTGCAAAAACAGAGAGCTGAAAGAGTAGTGCAAGCTGTGTGAAGAGGTCCTGCAGCGATAGAACCAGACACAGACAGCCAAGGAGTTCAAGCTGTATGGAGAGACAGTCTTGCAACAGCAGAGCCAGGCATACACAGCTCAAGGATTGCAGACCCTGTGTTGAGCAGCAGACTGGCAGTGCTCAGAGAGCCAAAAGGAACAGAGAAGCAACACAAAGAGCTGGAACTGGCCAAGCAGCACAGCTTGCAGCTGGATGTGGTGAGCACCTGGGACCAGCAAAGAGTGGGGAAAGGCTCTGGACTGGGAGAGGGGTCTGACCACTTCGAGCTTGAGACTGTGTGGTCACTACCAGAGCTAGCGTGTCCAGCCTGTAGCCCCCCCTGCAGCATATCCAGGGCCTCTAAGAAAGGGTATGTCTACACTACAATGTTAATTCGAACTAACTTAGTTCGAATTAGTTAATTCGAACTAAGCTAATTCGAACTAATGGATCTAGACTAAAAAACTAGTTCGAATTAGCGTTTTGCTATTTCGAACTAGCATGTCCACACAGAGTGGACCCTGAACCAGGCTTAAGGATGGCCGGAAGCAGTGCCAGCAGGGCATCAGAGGAGGACTTAGAGCGTGGAGATGCTGTCTCAGGCTAGCTGAGGGCTGCGCTTAAAGGGTCCCGACCCCCACCCCAGACAGACAGTTCTCAGGGGTGCCCCGCTTGCAAAGCAGTCCTGGCTTGGAGTGCCCGAAGTACCCACACTGGGCACATCACAGCACTCGGACATCAGCCCGGCTGCACTTGCCGCAGGCTGCCATCTGGGGAGAGGGGACAATTGGGGGGCTGCAGGAGAGCTTCCACCCCCAGAAGCCCACAGAGTTAGACCAGTCCTCCCCATAGGGGGCTCGTACCCCATTCCTCCCTCACCTCCTTCCACTTACCCTTCCCTAGCCCCCCTTCCTGATGTACAAAATAAAGGACAATTGTGTTCAAAAATAGAATCTCTCTTTATTGAACAAAACTGGGGGAGACTGGGAAAAGGAGGTGGGAGAGGGGAAGAGAGAGGCTGGGAGAGGGGAAGGCAACTACAATGATCAGGGATTGGGAACAGGTCCCGTATGAAGAGAGGCTAAAGAGACTGGGACTTTTCAGCTTAAAAAAGAGGAGACGGAGGGGGGACAGGATAGAGGTCTTTAAAAGCAGGAGTTGGGTGGAGAGGGTGCATACAGAAAAGTTCTTCATTAGTTCCCATAAAGAAGGACTAGAGGACACCAAAGGAAAGGAATGGGTAGCAGGCTTCAAACTAATAACAGAAAGTTGTTCTTCACAAAGCAAAGAGTCAACCTGTGGAACTCCTTGCTGCAGGACGCTGTGAAGGCTAGAACTAGAACAGAGTTTAAAGAGAAGTGAGATCAAGTCATGGAGGTTGGGTCCATGGAGTGCTATTAGCCAGGGGGTAGGAGTGGTGTCCCTTCCCAAGGTTTGTGGAAGGCTGGAGAGGGATGGCACGAGACAAATGGCTTGGTCACAATCTTCGGTCCATCCCCTCCAGGGTCCCTAGGGTTGGCCGCTGTCGTCAGTCAGGCTACTGGGCTAGATGGACCTTTGGTCTGACCCAGTACGGCCATTGTAAGCTCAGGGCTCAGGGTCGGGGGTCTCACTGGACCCCCTTGATTTTCATGCACACCTGCTCCTGGGTGGCCAGGCTGGCAGCTCTCCTGCCCTAGCCGGCCACCTTCCTGTGCCTAGTGCGGAAGTCGTGGACGAGGTCCATGATGTCCGCACTAGCCCAGGCGGGTGCCCGCCTCTTGCGGTCCCGGGCAAGCTCCCGGGAGCTGCCAGCCTGGTCTCGGGAAGAGGGGGAGGGCTGGAGGGCATTGGGTGGGTGGCTCGAGCCGTGCCAGGTGCAGAGTCTGCTAGCTGGGTGCTGGCAGGCTTGCACCTGGCACGGGCACTGTAGCCAGCCCGTGCCCCTTTCAGGGGTCCGGAGCCGGGAGGGGGGCAGACGAGTTTCCCTGGTGTTGGCCAGAGTGGCCACCAGGGAAACCTGGGGAGGGCTAGCCTCCCACTAGTTCAAATTAAGGGGCTACAGACCCCTTAATTCGAACTAGCAAGTTCGAACTAGGCTTAATCCTCGTGGAATGAGAATTACCTAGTTCGAACTAAGCGCTCCGTTAGTTCGAATTAAATTCAAACTAACGGAGTGCTAGTGTAGCGCCTATGAAAGTTAGTTCGAACTAACGTCTGTTAGTTCGAACTAACTTCATAGTGTAGACATACCCAAAGAGACTGTGGACTGTCCTTACACTCTGCAGACTGCTGTTTTGATGTCCCCGTGCTACAGAGCAGGGCTGTGTGTTCCCATTTAACCATTCTCATTTTTTCTTATTCTTTTCTCTTTAACCAGTTGATGTTTAATAAATTGTATTTGCTTTGAACCTTATGAAGTGATCACTGGGCCAAGAAGGCCTGCAGTGTAAAGAGAGCACCTTGGAGTGGGGACACCCTAACTCCTGCCCCCAGTGACTACAAGGTCGGGGATTAAGCCCCAGGAAACCTGGGCCCAGCCTTGTTGGGGTTTCAAGGGCTCTGCTACTCAGGAGAGGGGAGGGGGAGCCCTCAGGATCAGGGAGCTGTGGGGTAAAGGAAGTGGGAGCGGGGACTCAGATCCTTTCGCTGTTCCATTTCACCGGGGTGTATAGAAGCCTGGAAAGTTCCCCACAATAGCGGGACCATTCCCCCGCTTACATAAGCAGAGGGAGGCACTTCCTTGTGACCCATAGTTAGGCTCTAACTCCCTTTTGAAAGGCTGAGCTTAAGTCAACCCTTTCCTTGTCTCCAAGGGTACGTCTTCACTGCAGCACTATTTCGGGATACTTTCAGTATCCCAAAACAGCTATTCTTCGTCTTGACAGTGCGCCCATTATTTTGAAATATCTTTCGAAGTAACGGGTGCGTTATTCCGACGCCACTGTAAACCTCACTCCACGAGGATTAAGGGACATTTTGGAATAGCAGTTTATTTTGAAGCTTGGCACTGTGTTGACAGTGCCAAATTACAAAATAACCTATTTCCATAGCTCAAATTGCATAGCTTATTTCAAGCTAAGAGTGCAGTTTAGATGTACCCCTCCTGAGTGATTCAGACGGCTCAGGAAGCTGGCTTCTGTGCATCCCTTTTGTAGGCACCCATTTCTTTGCAGGGGTTGTAAATTCCACTGGGCAGCAAGATACCTGAACTTTAGGTACTGCAACATTGAATAATGCAAGACGAGTGCCCCTAGTGTCTGCATTCCTTCAGCACCCACAACAGCTTTTGTGCAACAAATGCGAGAATGAGCCAGTTGTGAAGGCACGGCAGCCTGGACCTCTGTGAAGAGTAGTAATGTGAGACACACCTAAGGTTAGGGGCAGGCTTGTTCACCCACATTGAAATCCCCAACTTTACTGCTATTTTTTGTGTGCTAGGTGAAATAAGGCTAGTGCCGGTATGCAGTCACACCTTCAATTGCAGTGTAATTATAACCTATATGTCATCAATATAAACACATTGTAAATTAACTTGCAGCATCAGTAGCATGACTGATATATAGAATATTCAGAACTGTCCAAAGGTAGACTAGCCTGATAGGTACCCTACAATGCCACTCTTTATTCTGCATTGTCTAGGAATGTTTTTAAATAACAAGACTAATATTCAAAGGCAAATAATGCCTTTGCCATTGGTGTTATCAGACACTTCATAGCACCTTAAAGTGATTATTTCATCATTAATGTAAAATAGTCAGGGATTCAATTCCAAGTTGAATGAGATAGATGGGTTGTTCATCCTCATTTGGATTGTAAAAATTATTATGGTTTCTTAGTTAATGTTATGTTAGTTACAAATTTCATGCACTAATATTAAACAAGAAACACTTGAAGAATGCTACCATGTGATATGACTATCAACCAGAATATATATAATAATATGTTCTACCAACTTCAATTTTAACAGCTTTTAATGGTTAAGATACATTCTCACTGGTACAAGCTGCCTGCTTACTTTGACTGGGATAGTGCAATGTTTCTGGCGTGTATTGGTCAGCCTGTCCTTTAATTAGGATAGGAATTTAATACCATTAAAAGCCAATCCAGCGACTACTGAGAGCTAAGGAACACTTTTTGTATAGTTCCCTTCAAATACTCTTTCCAACTAATAGAATTGCAGCAGGCAAAGTAGTTGGATAGAAATAATAATGAGTGGTTGTGTGATAAATGTGCCTTGTGTTACATCAGAGCTCAGCGTTTCTCTGCTTGGCATGGAGTAAGGTCTAGGGTAAATCAGTCCTCCTCTCCAGGTTTAAGTGGCTTATTTCACATTGGCTTATTTCCAGGGTAGAGCAGGGCTACTCAACAGATGAACCACATGCTGCCCACCGCCCGTTTGTTTGTGGCCCATAGTGCGATTTGAGTTTACACGGGGCTCAGTACATGGCCGGCTGGTGGGAGCCAAAACGAAAAAAGTAGCCAATATAATGATCTTCTGTTGATATGTGTTTTAGTAGTTAAATTCCTGGACTATCATTGCTCATTAAAAGTGCTGTCATATGGGTAGAAATTGGGTAAATATTGCATTTTATTAATATCAGCAGAACTGACTTACATGGGACCTGTGTGTTGTGTAGTCTTGCCTTAAACTTAGTATTCATGCCCGACAGTGTGAAAGAAGATATTTGCATATATTTGCATATATATTTGCATGCACATGCAACCACACTTAAGTTGCAGCCCTCGGCATGTACTGTGAGTATCATTTTGGTCCCTGGGGCTTCCAAAGTTGAGTAGCCCTAGGGTAGAGCTTAGGGTCAGCCTGGGGCTTCTTTAAACAAAACAAAACATTTTTAGTCCCACTGGAGCACTGTCTCTTCTTATGTTAGCAACTAGTCACCAGCCACCCTGTTTAACCTACGTTGGGCCTAACTGTGCTAGAAAACAAATCTCCCTCCCCAAAGAAAAATAAACACCAGATTTCCCTTTATAGGGTAAAACAGCTCTTGGCCCAGCAGAAACATTTCCCCCTTGCTGCACACAACCTTTCTGCAGCTTACTTTTCATTCCTCCTCTCCTTTCTTCTCCTGGAAGAAATTTTTTAAAGGTCACAGGCTGTCCTTAATTAGACTCAAGTATCTCTAATTAACCTGAGGTAACTATTTCAGTTCATCGAAAAAAGGGCTTTAGCCAATCTAAGATTGAAATACCGACTTTCAGGACGGTCCAGAACTCTTTGCCCGTTACACCTAATCCTGCTGTATTCTTGGTTGCCCCCTGTAATTCTTTGAGTTTCTGGGGCTTGTGAATTCTCACCAAAGGCTGGGGTACAGTCCTTTATCGGTGGGCAGGCTTGTGTCTGTCCACTACCTGAAACCTAACAGGACCACACTTCCAAGACTGTTGGGTGTGACTTTTTGTCACAGTTGAATTACCCATAACATCGGTCCCCAACCGCCAGTCCGTGGACCGGTGCTGGGCTGCGAGCTGCTGGCTGCCAGGCCACTGCAGCTGCAGGAACTGAAGCTAGCTGCTCTGCCACTTCTTATTGGGAAGCAGGAGGCGGTGGGCACTGAGGTGACAGGATTGGCAAGAGAGACTTGTGAGGTAATGGGGTTAGTTGTATATAGGGGATATCAGATGATGGGTTTGGCATGTTTAATAATACAGAGACACAGAGTACCAGTGTTAGCTCGACAGTGTCAGAGCATTCTGGGGTTGAAAGTAGAGGGACGGGCAGTGACAAGACAGGGTCAGTGGGTGAGTGGGTAAATTTTCTGGTAAATTAACAGGTAATGTTTATTTGCGTATTCATTATTTGCATAATGAATAAGCAAATATGCAAATACAATTTTACCAGTCTGCCAAAAGTTTGTGAATGGGTTTGCCGGTCCGTGGTATAAAACAGGTTGGGAACCACTGAACTCTCAATTCAAAAGTTAAATGAGCTAATAATCTAGCCCCAGCAGTCTATATAAGTAAATATTCTTTAAAATACTGTACCCATTTAATTTTTTTTACAATAAACATATTTATTTGCAGATTCTTAGAAATTAATTCATTACATATACTTTCTATTTGTGAGGATGGTCTATATTTTTTGCACATGACAAAGAGATAGAAGTCCTACTTTTAAGTGCAAAATTCAACCTTAGGAGTTTCAACCAGTGCCTCCATAACATACTGAATTGCCAGAATGTAGATAGTACTGTGACAAATGTGACAAAAATATCCCAAGTTCCTGAACTAAGATTTCCTCACTTCCCTTTGTGATACACTTTATGGTTCATTTTGTCACTTCCTCCCATCTCAAGCAACGTGTGTGAGTGGAATTTATGAGATGATAGAATTAGGGCCTATTTTGCATTCAAGGCCAGCTACAGCTGGTTTAATTTGAAGGCATAGATTTTTTTCCCTTACAGCATGTCATTAACATGTTGTAAAAGATTTTTGCATAAAATATTTGACACCTCAGGGAATATGCTTAAAAAAACATAGGCTGGAAATTACAATTTTTGTTATATTGTCTGTGAAATTATCCTTTAACCTTTTTTAACTTTTATGTTACTGCTAAGCACCTCCAAAGGCAGAATGTTTAATATAGGCAATTGAGGGAAGAAATCTTTTTGAGATGCTTTTGAAATACCAGTTTTTTGACATTTTACTTATAAAAGAATCCCACATAATATGCAGAATTAGACCTAGCTTGGATGTTTTGGTTTAGTTTTCAGATTCCTTGCATGTATTATGCTGTTATTGTGACATCTCCTGATGGTGGGTGTATTTTCTTAAAGGGTTTTTTTTCTGAGTGTGGAAATGAAATAACTAAGCACATTATGGGTTAAGCTCACTTTTCTAGGGGAAATACATTTACACTTATTCTAATATAGAATAACTGACTCAGGAATATAAATAAGAAGGCTAAGAATAACAGAGGAAACATATCAGCTATTTCTCACAAAGAACCTTAGATGTTTTTGTTGCTGGAGCTATTATTTTAAAATTACAATTATTGTAATTCTTAATGGACTTTAACTAGGATGTCTGAAAGAAAATATAAAAGAAAACACAACAACTATATGGATATACACAGGAAAACTAATTTTTTGTTAAGAGGCCAATTTTTTGAAGTTATGTGCCTATAAATATATGCAAGGCTTCTGAATGTATTTAATTATTTATATTTAAGTGACATGATTTTTCAAAGGTGCTGAGTACTTAAAACCCTGTTGTCTTCAGATGGATTTGTGGGTGCTACATACAGGCAGTCCCCGGGTTACATGGATCCGACTTACATCGGATCCCTACTTACAAACGGGGTGAGGCAACCCCGGACTAGTTGCTTCCCCCCAGCAGACCAGGGAGACACGAAGCTAGCGCCACCCGCCCCCCCCCCCCCCCCAGCAGACCAGGGAGACAGGGAGCGGCTTTTCTCAGCAGACACCTCAGCTTGAGAATAAAGGACTGAGGGAAGTGAGGTGTGGGAGAATAAAACTGAGCTCTGGAGAAATGTTTGGCTAGAGTTTCCCCTACAATATGTACCAGTTCCGATTTACATACAAATTCAACTTAAGAACAAACCTACAGTCCCTATCTTGTACGTAACCCGGGGACTGCCTGTACTTGAAAAAATCAGGCCCGTTACATTTAGGTGCTTAATTTTAGGCATTAGCATTGAAAGTTTTTTGTCATAGTCTCTCTCTCATGCATACACACATGCGCAGGCGCACACTTGTCAATATAGTCCACAGTACAAAGAACAATAACACCTAATTCTCCAATCAGTATGCTAGTACAAATATTTCTGGGTTTTTTAGTTTTTGCTTCCTTGTCCAAAAGAGAAGGATGAGATCAGCAAGGTATTTTTTTCTGTTACAAGAACTTTCTATCTTTGCAATCCATCTTTCTAATGATGGTAAACTGAGATTTTGTTATTCCATCACTACCATTGTTCCGGTTGCTAATAATAAGTTTTGAAATAGCCAATTAATTTCAGTGTACCTACCTCACTTATCCTCCAAAGGAGAAATACAGAAGATAGTACAAATTAATGTTCCACTATTTCAGAACAATGGCTAAAAACTACCTGGATTATAAAACTTTTAGTTATATAAATTTACTCTTTGAGGACAAAATTTGCAAGGATAGCTTTCATAATCCTGCATATTACTATTACACTGCTCTACAGCCAAAATGCTTCTGAAATAAATGTAGTCAAACTTTACTAATTCTGGGTCACTGAGAACGAAAATGATTAAAATTGTTGATTGGCTCTAGTTTTCAAGATATGCTATTGGGTCAGTATATACGACCCTTGACTTGCGAATGGCAGAGGATAAGTGAGTTATAAAGGGAAGGGGTCTCAATTTAAACCAGAAATGACTATAATACATCTTTGACTGGATCTATGAATAAATCTATGACTGGGTTTGGACAGAACTTGCTTTTCAGGCAAAACAATGAATGATGCAATCTGAAGCTGGTATTGCATCATACATGATATGAATTGCAACATGTTATTCCTAGAAGTCATGGATAATGCAATCATAACGAAGCTTACATCACTCTGCTGAACAAAAATTGCCCTATATCAGCTCTAGAAATCATACAGTGTCGTGCTCTCTTATTTGTCAGTGTTTGATTTTGCATAGGGACACATTTCTGTTTAGCCAAAGTGAGCAGAGGTGCCTCGTACTTGTGTGAACAGTGCAGATAACTTCTGCTATGTTTGTGGTGAAGTGACTTTTGCATCACAAAAGCACAGTATAACCACTATGGTTAAGAAAGTCTATCACCTTTATTTTGGCTGCAAAATTGGAGATCAGGACAAGAGGTGGGCCCCACACACATGCTGCAACACTTGTACAACAAATCTTCACCAGTGGTTGAACAGGAAAAGGAAATCTATGCCTTTTGCAGTGCCAATGATTTGGAGAGAGCCAACAGATCATACCAGCAATTGTTACTTCTGTATGGTGCCTCCAGTTGGGAAAGGTGTGTCAAAGAAGAAAAAGTGGACTGTGCATTTATCCAAACATTCCATCAGCTATATGCCCAGTACCCCACGGAGAAGGACTGCCGGTTCCTGATGCACCAGAATCATTCTCACTTGAGTCAGATGAGGAAGAGGAAGAGGATGAAACTTCTGGTCCTGAACCATCAATGTCACAGGACCCACATTTTCTCCCATCCTCCTCCTCTGAACCACACCTCATAACACAAGGTGAACTGAATGACCTTGTCAGGGATTTGGAACTACCCAAGCGTAAGGCAGAGCTGTTGGGCTCCAGACTACAGCAGTGGAATCTCCTGGCAGGTGATGTTAGGGTTTCCATGTTCCGTGACCATCAAAAGGATATTGTCCCATTCTTCTTCATGGAAGGTGATCTTGTAGACTACAACAACATTGATGGTGTGATGGCAGCCCTCAACATCGTTCACGATCCAAATGAGTGGAGACTGTTCAATTGATTCATCGAAGACGAGTCTAAAAGCTGTTTTGCTGCATAATGGCAATGTTTTGCCATCAATTCCAGTTGGTCATGCAGTCCATATGAAGGAAACCTATGACAACATGAAACAACTTTTGAGGTGCATAAACTATGACCAACATCAGTGGCAGCTTTGTGGCAATTTGAAGGTTGTGGCTCCCTTGCTTGGTCTGCAGACTGGATACACAAAGTACTGCTGTTTTCTCTGCAAATGGGATAGTCGTGCAAGAGATTCCCACTACATCAAGATAGATTGGCCACTCCGACAGTCATTGGAGCCTGGGAGGAAAAGTGTTCAGCATCCAACACTTGTGGAATCAAGGAAGATTTTGTTACCACCCTTACACATCAAGCTGGGTCTGATGAAGAACTTTGTCAAGGCCATGGACATAACACAAGCAGCTTTCAAGTACCTCAGTGGAAAATTTCCAAGGTTAAGTGAAGCTAAGATAAAGGAAGGTGTCTTTGTTGGTCCTCACATTCATGAACTTCTTCAAGATGATGCATTTGACCATGCACTGCGTGACAAGGGAAAGACGGCATGGAAAGTCTTCCAGTTAGTGACAATAAATTTTCTTGGAAACAACAAGGCAAACAACTACAGGTTGTTGGTGGAAAAGCTCCTCAAGGCATACAAAAGCCTTGGTTGCAACATGTCACCAAAGATATATGTTTTGCACTCTCATCTAGATTATTTTCCACCGAACTGCGGAGCAGTGAGCGACGAGCACGGTGAGCGATTTCACCGGGACATTGCAACAATGGAGAAATGCTATCAGGGCAAATAGAGCCCATCAATGCTTGCAGACTATTGCTGGACAGAAACAAGAGATGCTCCATTTAATGAATACAAGAGACAAGCCAAGAAGTGCCGAGTAGACACTGAATAGGACTAAACTATGTACATAATAGTTTTTTGCCTTTTGTTTCATAATAAATTTATTTATATAACCCTTTTGCTTATTTTTAAAGTGTTACATAAACAGGACAGGTGAAATATTATCATGTAAAGCAACCATAAACACATGAAAAGACCTAGGTTTACAATTTATGATTAATACTCTATCATCTACACAATATCCATAGACGTAAAATGTAAAAACTTAAATATCTTGGAAACAGTAGCTAATCAGTTGTTTTAATTGTCATATTTGAATTCAGCACATCAAAATACATAATAAATAGCACATTTTATCTCTGAAGCAGACAACTTCTAAAAAATTGTAGACCAGTGCTTGGAAGTTTGGTAAAAGTGGGTGATATATTCTATATATAAACCATGAATTTTTATAATATCTTTTTCTTATTTCCATATACAGATTCCCACTTGGAAGAGCTTCCGACACTTCTCCATTGTGCAGCTAAATTTGGATTAAAGAACCTTGCTAATCTTCTACTCCAGTGCCCTGAGGCAAGTCAGGCTTGTAGAATAGCCAACAAACGTGGAGAGAACCCAGCACATATCGCTAGAAATCATGGGCACAGGGAACTTCAAAAAATCATCCAAGAATTGTCAGTAAGTCTGTATACTTTTCCACAATGTATACGAATATGTAAAACCAACTGTTTAGCAGTACTGTTCTAGGAAAAAGTCTTCTCTGAAAGAAGTACTGGTATTTGTCAAACCCTAATAGATTGTTGTCCTTCTCTTTAAAAACATTATGTGCTGGATTCTGGCTGCACCAGAATGGACGAGGATACAACTTTGCACACTGGTATAATGAGTAGCTAGAATGTTAGTGCTTTCAAACCCTAAGACTATGTCTACATTGTGCATTGTTGTGCAAGATGATATGCAAATGAGGCATGGCGATGAATATCACCGGGCTTCATTTGCATACCTAATGAACCACCATTTTTGTGGAATGGGCTTTTGCGCAAGAAGGAGCTGTCTACACTGCTCCTTTTTGCGCAAAAAACCCCTCTTGCACAGGAGCCATTCTGCCGCTTATTTTCAGGAAGAACAGCTCCTGCACAAGAGGGGGGTTTTGCGCAAGAAGGAGCAGTGTAGATAGTTCTTTCTTGCGCAAAAGCCTCTTCCGCAAAAATGGTGGCTCATTAGGTATGCAAATGAGGCACGGAGATACTCGTCACTGCACCTCATTTGCATATCTTCTTGCACAACAGTGCGCAGTGTAGACGTAACCTAAGTGTAGCAGTAGTGGAGGTGCAGGTAAGATAGAACAGTGAGAACTTCTCCATATAGTTTGCCTAGGTCTCTGCTGTCTGTACAGCCAAAAGCAATCAGGGATCAGAGGTATAGGGGTATTTGTGCTGCACCTCTGAAGAGAAAGTAAGGGGATGTAAAAACTCCTTCCAAATTTTCCCAGTGTCTCGAGAAACATTCTGTCTCCCTTAACATTCCACAAGGATAAATTTCTTTGGACAACTCTCTACTTTCACCTTGAGTATAGCT
This sequence comes from Pelodiscus sinensis, assembly GCF_052426305.1. Lineage (NCBI taxonomy): Eukaryota > Metazoa > Chordata > Testudines > Trionychidae > Pelodiscus > Pelodiscus sinensis. Next base: position 112,037,190 of record NC_143055.1, on the reverse strand, counting down.
CTGATTATAAAAGCCATTCCAAAGAGATAAATGAATGAGCAGGGCCTGATTCTACCTCTCATACTCATACCAAGCAGCTCTTTATTCTGCATGCTGTGCAATGGAACTTCTTGTCAATAAGGCACTGCTTCCTATTAGCAAAAATGATAGACGTATAGCTGTGATGGGATGTACAGATTCCACACTGGCCAAGAAAGGGTTAATCAGCTGCTGCGGGCTGAGTCAGCCCTATTTCTTATACTTGCAATAAGTGCTGTAATTTATACTGCCAGGGCTTTACTGATGTTGTTATTTTGTAGGTCAAAGCTAGCTTAGGTATATCTACATGTGCTATACTCATGCTTTTGATTGCAGGGCAAGCATACTCTAAATGATGTAAAGCAGATTAAAGCCTTGTCTACACTAACCCCCACTGTTAAGCTAATCTACATGACTTCAGCTGCGCAAACAGAGGCAGAAACATGGGTGTATGAGGCAGGCAGGAGCTGCCAGATCCTCCACCTCCCACAGAGGCAGCAAGTGGGGGCAGGCAGCACTGTGGAGCCAGCATGCATAGAGAGCTGGCTCCCCAAGCGTGTCGGCTCCTGCCTGCCCTGTCCCCCAGCATTGCTGCCTCTGTGAGGGGAGGTGGCTCTGTGGGAGCCAGCATGCACAGGGAGCCGGCTTAAAAGCTGGCTCCTCATGGGCACTGGCTCCGACCTCCCTTCTTGCTGCTTCTGTATCGAAGGCAGTAAGGGCGGTGGAGGGGTTGTGTGTAGTCAATATGATTAACCAAGGAACCCAGGCTTATCAGTTAATCATGTAACTGACTACAGGTTAACATCTCCAGTTGTACCAGGAGTTCTTTGCATACATAAGGAGCCCTATAGGAGAAAGCATGAAGATATTTGAGAGAAGCTGACTAGTGAACAGTGAAGCCTGGGGTCACTGATGAAGTGCAAGCATGGTTGGGATCGTGATAAGTAACCAATCTCATTTGTAATACTAACTAGGGCTTAGCAACCAAAGTCCTATTCAATTTCAGACTGACCCTAGATGCCTAAGGCCCCTCTGAAAATGAGATTTAAGCTTCTAACTCAGTTACATTTTGCAACAGTGAATGGTGCAAGGTCCAGACACTTAATTGGTATATACATTGGCACAGTTCCCTTGACATCAGTGGAGCTGTATCCCTTCATGCCAGCTGTGGATCTGGTCTATTGTTTCAAATACTGCATCTGTGACAAGCAGTTTTAACCATTCTCTGTGGGTCCTTGCTTGAGATTAGGGCTGTGTCTAGACTACATGCCTCTGTCGTCAGAGGCATGTAGATTAGACAGATAGGCAAAGGCAAATGAAGCCGCGATTTAAATGATCGTGGCTTCATTTAAATTTACATGGCTGCCGCGCTGAGCCGACAAACAGCTGATCAGCTGTTTGTCCGCTCAGCGCGCTAGTCTGGACGCTCCTCTGCTGACATCAAAGCCCTTTGTCGGCAGCCCCGTTATTCCTCGTGGAATGAGGTTTACCGGGGCTGCCGACAAAGGGCTTTGATGTCGGCAGGGGAGCGTCCAGATTAGCGCGCTGAGCGGACAAACAGCTGATCAGCTGTTTGTCGGCTCAGCGTGGCAGCCATGTAAATTTAAATGAAGCCGCGATCATTTAAATCGCGGCTTCATTTGCCTTTGCCAAAACAACAAATCTACATGGCTCCGTCGACGGAGCCATGTAGTTTAGACATACCCTAGGAGAAAAGTAGATTTTTAGAATTCATAATATTCTGTCTGAAACTGAGGTTTGGGACTTTTTATTTTTGAACTATTAAAACAATGAGTGTTTTTGTTGCACCTTGGAGACTAACAAATATATATATGGTATCATCAGCTTTCATGGGCAAAACCCACTTATTCAAATGAGCTTCAGTTTGGTTTCTTTGTCCCTATGAGAGTTCAAACAGTGGAAGGGATAAAAAAATCTTCATATCCAATTAATTTTATTTCCGTCTTCCAGCCTTCAAAATGTGCTTTGGTGGGTATTTGGTGCAATGAGCAAAGCTTTTGTTTTATAATGACCCAGTTAATGAGCTAGTCCTCCTGGAGGGAGCCGGGGAAGAGGGAGGAAGTAATGATTCCTGTGTGAGGGCTCAGTTGAGTAAACGTTTTCAAAGTTATAAAGCAAACCTTTCAAACATTACAAGTGAGATTTAAAGTGTACAGCAACTTCCAAGCATTTCTTAGAGTCTAAACCAGCAGTGGGCAATAAGTGACTGCAGGCCTGGTACAAGTCATCAGGGTTAGCCCCAGCAGGCTGCCAGTTGCTTTATTTACCCAAATGTCCACAGGTACAGCTACACACAGCTCCCATTGGCCATGCTTCCATTCTTCATTGTTCCTGGTCATCGGGAGCTGCGAGAAGTGTATGGGTGGGGTCATTAATTGCCCACCCCTGGTCTAAACACTAACCACTTTGTTATAAGACTAATACCTCTTTTAGTTTTGGGGAACCTGCCTCTCCTCACACACACACAGGTGAACTGGTCTTATTTTCAACTCTGAGCTTGTCATTGCTTGTAGTCTTGGCAAGAGCTACACTTGATGACACCTCTGGTATATATCATATATAGGAAAAACTACATTATGGCAACCATGTAACGGGCTTTGTCTATATTCCACAGCTTTTAGTGATATGGCCACGTTGCTAAAAGCCAAGCAGTGTAAATGCTGTTTGTCAGCTCTTTTGCCAACAAAATACTTCCACCCCCCTACTAACAGAGTTCACATTGTCAACATGAGAGCACATCTGCCAACAATGAGCCATTTATGCTGCCATTTGCCATGGCAAAATTTTTGTCTTTTGGGAAGGGAATGGGTTAAGCATCTGTGGCTATGTCTAGACCACAGGCTTCTTGCCCAAGAAACTTTTTTTTGGAAGAGATCTTCCAAAAAAGCTTCTTGCGCAAGAGAGCATCTACACTGCAAAAGCACATTGAAAAAGCGATGCACTTTTTTTGAAAGATAGCATCCAGACTGCCTGGATGCTATCCCGCATGTAAGCAGTGATTGCGATGGATAGAAAGAGATGCATAGCTGTGAACCTTCCTGCCTGGCTCAGTAATGATCTCAATATAATTTTTTTAACTGCTGTCACAATCCAAAAATGCAATTGTAATTAAAACCAGCATACAACACAACACCAGCAGGCATGAACTCTGGTAAGATGTTGCTTATGAAACTAATATATATGCATATTCTCTGACAACCGATGCAATACTCACTTTGTATGCATTCTTTAATAGCCAACAGCTCAGAGTCTCAGGTGCATCACAGAAGTGCTTGGTTCACCTGGAATCAAGAGCATAAATAGATTTTCAATACATTTTCTCCCACCCACAAACCTGGAGGGCAAGCAGCCTACCACTTCAACCAAGTGAAAGTAGACTCCTCAGCTGGTTCTTTAAGCCAGTTTCCATTCTCTGTGCACAAATTGAAGAGGATGTTTTAATCACAAATGAAACAGTGGACTTTGCACTTTCTAGTATATCAGCCATTGCAGGAAGAAAATATGCCAACTACTTTATAAAGGAAGAAATGTGTGAACTACCTGACAATAACATCTCTTGTGGAGGCAATTTTACCTATTGTAATTCCTTCCACCTATGGGAGACCTACCATCAGCCTCCTACCCACTGACCTCATTACATATGGGAGCTATGAGGTCTTGGCTAACATCTTTAATTCATTCCCTTTGAAGAGCAAATGCTTTCAATTGATTTCACAGCTTTGAAACTTTGTTTGCTATTACACATATTCAGTGTTCAAATTAGCTGCTATAACAAGAAACAAAGTTTCAAAGCTGTTAAATCCAACTATGAGGTCTCACAAGGGAATCCAAGATGGTATCTCCATATATTCTTTTTAAAGCTTGATTTCCAGGTCCAAAAGTCCATTCAAAAATTCACTTTATTCAAAGAAGTTTTTTAAACTAGCATAAAAGCATGAAAATTGATCTGCCTGTCAAAATGGTGTATAGATGAATTTTGTGACTATTATGATGGAATAAGAGATGCCTCCTATTTAAAAGTAAAATGTGGTATCACAGGATACATTATTGGAGCAAAACCCCAATACCTATTCCCCCGCTGAACAATGCCTAGACAGAAGCTTTATATAAAAGACAGAATTGGTGAGAGAGAGAGAAATCCCATCAGTCATACAAGAAAATGGCAAAATCTTAATGCACAAAATGCAGTCTTATTTATTTCAATGTTAAAGATATATTGAATATTAAAATCAACCTGATTCCAAATTTTCCCTGAAAGAAGCCAGTGCCTCTCAATTTTCATATATTAGTGTATCAAAAGATATAATTTTATAGGGTGTTTAGAAAGAATTAGAAAAGGAATATTAAATTTATGATGTTATTTAAACCATCTCTTTATCATTGGCATTTTGAAAAATTTCCCGATGTTTTTGGCTTGTCCATATCTCCAGAATAGTTTCAAACTGTCATTTCATTTTTCATCCTTGCTCAGAAAACTTTTTCTGTTTTTTGTTTGTTTGTTTCTTTTTTAAAGTGGGAGTGGAAAATAAAGATACAAAGATAGATAATAAGAGCTAGTAATAGTGTGTCCTCTCTTGTCCTGTATACTAGTAATAGTGTGTAGTAGAACCAGGGTGACTGAATCCTGCCCAGAGTTTTGTTTGTAAAAATATAATTAAATATGTTGTCTGTGCAGAATATTAAATATCCCTGCAGTCAGACATTTCCTAAAAGCAGTGTACTCCATTAGGTTTAGTATGTTCACAGTTTAGCAAATTGTGCAGCCAATTTATCTATAATGTCCTGTAGAAGATCAATTTCAGGGATGCAAATTGAGGTGCGAGGAGAAAGGAAATCAGAGTAGCATTCCATGTTTAATGAAAGATTTAATGTGGAATTTTAGAAATATTAAATCCAACCTAAGAAAAAATGGCTTGTTTATGTTATCTATATTAGTGCATTTAGAACACACACAAAAAACCAAACACTCATTTTACTGTACTTCCTTAATGGATGAATCATAGAATCATAGAATACTAGAACTGGAAGGGACCTTGAGAGATCATCCAGTACAGTCCCCTGCTCTCGTGGCAGGATCAAGCACCATCTAGATCAGGGGTCGGTAACCTACAGCATACATGCCATATGTGGCACGTAAGCCAATTTTCCCACGCACATGAGCCTCCCCGCCGGATCCATACACCAACCATACGGGACTGTCCCGATTTTAACTGCCATTGCTCCTTCTGTGGCGCAGCAGCCTTCTCTCCCTCCCCTCTCCTGCAGAGCATGTAGGCGGCTCCATTGGAGATTTTCAGTGGGAAGTCAGGCTGGCTTCCGGTGGCATACACTTTCCGGCCACTCCACCACCCGCTGCCCCACCACCATGCTCCACATTGCCTCATCTCTCCCCCTGCTGGACTGCATCTGGCAGGCGAGGCCCCTGGTCCAGCCACGCCTCCTCCTCCTCCAGGCTGCTTGTTGCTACAGTGGCCACTGCCGCCACTGCTGGGGGTGGCAGGGGGGCAGGTGGGTCCAAAGTAAAATCCTGCGGAGCTGCTCCCAGACCTCTACATGTTGGAGCTGCTGCTTCAGCCCCAGCAGGGGCCGCACGGAGCCCATCTGAGGTGCTGCAGGGTGGGGTGTACTTGGGCTTTGCAGGTGCGCTCCATGCGCTCCCACTCTCTCTCCCTCCATCCCTCCTCACTCCGCTGACAGAGAAGTAGTGAGCCAGGTCTGGCAGAGAAGGTCAGGATTTCTTCATGCCCCCCACTGCACCGGGATTCCCTCTGTGTGGAGTGTGTGGCTGAGCTCCCTCTCCCTTCCCACCCCGCTAAGGGAACAGCAGCGCACTGTCCAGAGGCTTTCTCTGCTGCAAGGGGGCGTGAAGTCAGGTAAGCGTCACCTCCATCATGCTCAGACCCCCACACCCCAATCTCCCTACCTCCCCTCCCCCGCCAAGCCCCACACCCCCAGCTTGCTCCGACACCCTCCCTTGCTTCTGCACCCTCCCTCCTGGCCACACACTTCACTATTCTTTGCTCCTTGGGGTATCACCCCAAGCCAGATACCCTACTCCCAGCCTACTTCTGCACCCTACCTCCAACCAGACCTCTCACCCTCACCCCCTCCTACACCCACCTCCTCCCGCCCAGATCCACATACTGGTAGCCCTGTCCTGCACACTAAACCCCTCATTTTTGTCCCTACCCCAGAGCCTAAGGAGATCCATAAAATCCATTAACTCCGGAATCCCAGAAAAGTAGATCCTGCCAATGGGAAGCCCTGAACTCAGTACTGCCTGTCTCTTCCGCTCGCCCAGTGATCCTGGAGCACCAGAAGAGTGAGGTGACTCAGTTCGGGGCCACATCAGTGAGGGCTGGGGGGTTTTTGAAGAGGGTTTTTTTCTTTTTTTTGCTTTTCACTTGGGTGGTCCCCAACTTATTTTTCTGTGGGTTGGTGGCCCACAACCTAAAAAACGTTTCCCACCCTGCCACAGTTAAAGAAAACACTGAAACTGGACTTTTGTGCTGGACTTAAATTAATAGTTTACTTTATTCAAAATGAAGTTTGATAAACTAAACTTAATCTGTTTCATAATTTAAATTAAACCATTCTCCCTAGTTGCAGCTAGTTCAGAAAATATGGTCACCGTACCCAGCCTGCCCCTGCCACCCTCCATTTCTGCTCCCAGCACACAGATCCATAAATAGAAGTGAATAAGTTAAATCTGAAAGATTGCCGACTCCTGATCTAGAATATCCCTGATAGATGTCTAGCAAACCTTCTTTTAAATATCTGCAGTGATGGACATTCCACAGAATCCCTAGGCAATTTATTCTAGTGTTTATGCACCCTGATAGTTAGCAAGTTTTTCCTAATGTCAAACCTAAACCTCCTTTAATGCAATTTAAGTCCATTGCTTTTTCTCCTATTATCAGGCTACGTCTACACAACAGGCTTCTTGCACAAGAAGCTTTTTGTGGAAGAAATCTTCCACAAAATCTGCACCAGAGTGCGTCCACACTGCAAAAGCACATCGAAAAAAGCAATGCACTGTTGTGCAAGAGAGTATCTAGATTTCATGGATTCTATCTTGAAAGAAAGCTCTGATTGCTATTCACCAGAGCACCTGTGCTTTTTCAGATTGGATCTTTTTGCGCAAAAACCCCCTGTTGTCCATCCACACACACCTTTTTGCACAAGAATTCTTGCGCAAAAAGGAGTTATTCCTCATAGAAAGAGGAGTACCTACACCACAAAAAGCCCTCTGTTCTTTTGATTTACTTTACTTTACTTTCACAAAAATGTGCTTGAGGTGTGGATGCTCCATGGGTTTTTGCGCAAAAACCCTGTAGTATATACGTAGCCTCAGAGGTCAAAGAGAACAATTTTTCTGCCTCCTCCTTGTAACACCCTTTTAGATACTTGAAAACCGCTATCATGTCACCTCTCAGTCTTCCATTTTCTAAACTAAACAAGCCCAGTTCTTTCAGTCTTCCCTCATAGGTCATGTTTTCTAGACCTTTAATCATTCTTGTTCCTCTTCTCTGGACATTCTCCAATTTCTACCAGAACTGGATACAATACTTCAGTTGAGGCCTCATCAGTACATAGTAGAGCAGAAGAATGACTTCTCATGCCTTGCTCACAACACTCCTGTTAATGTGTCCCAGAATCATGTTTTCTATTTTTGCAACAGTGTCATACCGTTGCCTCATATTTTGCTTGGGGTCTACTATGACCCTTAAATCCCTTTCTGCACTACTCCTCTCTAGACAATCACTTCCCATTCTACATGTGTGAAACTGATTATTCCTTCCTAAGTAGAGTATTTTGCATTTGTCCTTATTAAACTTCATCCTATTCACCTCAGAACATTTCTCTTGTTTGTCCAGATCATTGGATCATTGAAAATATAGTCCTATAAAAATAGTGGTTAAATATGTTGTTAATTGAGAAGCTTCCAAATTTTCCACCAAAGGAAACTGACTCCCCATTGAATTCTGAGTTGTCATTTCTTGGGTACTAAATGCAAGAGAAACACATATGTTCTAATCCTGTATGTTGATAAATGGCAAAACTCCTCTTCACTTCAAGTAGGCCCAGGATTTCACTCAATATGTGTCCACCATGCTACATGCAGTGACGCCTGCTATCTGCAGTCTGGCTCCTCTGAGATATCAGCTTCACTGATATATTAGGCTGACTTGGGTATTTTTCTTGCAATATGAAGCTTATTCTGATAGTCTTCTTCCTATCACAAGGTGGGGCATTCTAGATCCACATACCATCTCTTTTTAACTATCCTGCGAAGAGCAAACATAGTCTCTAAATAAAGTCCTTCCCTTTCATGTTGTGACAATTTTGGAATCTGTCTGAAGAATGTATGTATTCTGCATGAGATTATGAACTTTTTATGTATATTTCTTTACCTGCAGACTCCATTTTGAAGGTGCAGTTGTTTGCCTTCTGTGTTGTAATTCCATCTCCATGTTAGACCAAAATTCTAACAGGAGTAATGACAACAGAGTGTCATTAAATCTTGACAGTCCTCTCTTCTAGAAGGAAGGATGCAAGGCAGTCCCCTGCCTAAAATAACTGGTTTAACAGAGGAGAGGTCTCCTTGGCAACACTGTTCCCTGGTGGGATTCTGTGGTCACATGTTGAGGCTGATTAGGAAGTCTCCAGACTAGGGGTCTGGAAGATAATAAAGGACAGATGCTCTCTACATGCTCTTTCTTTGGCCATTTTCACTAGCTTAAGATGAGGGAGGACTGGATCAGAAGGCAGGGGATCCTGCTTATCTGAATGCAGATAGTTCCACAAAATCCCAAAGTAAGGATGAGCTGGAGAGGAAAATATTTGTAAGGTTTGTTATTTTGATAAAAGTCTGTGTATTTTTCACATGAGCAATGGCTTCATAGACCTCTCTGCTAAGTGTTTCAGTACATGTTATAATACAGCTATCACTTACCACTGAGGAGGGAGTATTAGATTATGTCTAGACTTCAGGCTTCTTTCGGAAGAAGCTTTTCCAGAAGAGGTCTTCCAGAAAAACTTCTTTCGAAAGAGAGCATCCACACAGCAAAAGTGCATTGAAAAAGCAATCTGCTTTTTCAAAAGATAGCGTCCACACTGAATGGACACTATCTCGCATTTAAGTTGTAATTACTATGGATGGAGTGTCCACCAGGGCACCTGTGCTTTTTCCTGGGCTGTGTCCAGACTCAGGGGTTTTTTCGGGAAAAGTAGCCTTTTTCCGAAAAAACTTCACCTGCGTCTAGACTGCAGCCGCGTTCTTTTGAAATTAAATCGAAAGAACGCGGCTTTTCTTTCGACGGCGGTAAACCTCATTGCACGAGGAAGAACGCCTTCTTTCGAAAGTGCTCTTTCGAAAGAAGGCGTTCTTGAATGTAAATAGGGCTTCTTCGAAAGAGAGCATCCAGACTCACTGGGTGTGCTTTCTTTCGAAAAAGCGGCTTGCAGTCTAGACGCTCTTTTTCGAAAGAGGCTTTTTCGAAAGTATCTTTCGAAAAAGCCTCTTTCGAAAGAGGCTTGCAGTCTAGACATAGCCCTGGAGGCCTCTTTTTTCAAAAAAAATCCCTCTTTTCCCTGTCCACACATGCCTTTTTCCGAATGAGCTCTTTCAGAAAAAGGCTTCTTCCTCGTAGAATGAGGTTTAAAGCTTAGATAGAGAGTTTGCATTCCCTGTCTGTGCTAAGGGACCCCAAAGACTGGAACATTTGGAGTAGCTAAGAACTGCAACCTCAGCAATTAGCAACAATATTCCAGATCCTGTTCAGATCCTACATCTTGTTCTAGATCCCAAATACTGGAACATCTGGAATAGCTAACAACTGCAACCTCCACAATTAGCAACAATATTCTATATCCTGGCACATCAATTGATAGACTCAGTCGTCAAAAGAACAAAATTAAGGGTCTCCATTGAATTTCCTTCACAGCAGTCTGGTGGGCTTACTGATAGAAAGCCTGATGGATTCAGTCACTTAAGGTACAAAGGAAAATCAAAAAAAAGACAAGGAGTAAAATTTTCAGAAAGTCTTAAGTTCCATTTCAAAAGTGATTTAAGCACTAAGAGTATGTCTAGACTACATGCCTCTGTCGCCAGAGGCATGTAAATTAGACTACCCGACATAGTCAATGAAGCCGGGATTGAAACATCCCTGGCTTCATTAAAATAAAAATGGCCGCTGCACTGTGCCAGCTCAGCTGATTGTCAGCACAGCACGGCAGTCAAGACGTGGATCGGTCGACAGGGAACGCCTTTGTCGACCGCTCCCTTATGCCTCATGAAACGAGGTTTACAGAGCAGTCGACAAAGGCGTTCTCTGTTGACCGATCCATGTCTTGACTGCCACGCTGTGCTGACGATCAGCTGAGTCGTCACAGCGCGGCAGCCATTTTTACTTTAATGAAGCCGGGGATATTTAAATCCCGGCTTCATTGACTATGTCAGGTGGCCTATTTTACATGCCTCTGGCGACAGAGGCATGTAGTCTAGACATACCCTTAGGTGTTTTAAGTCTCACTAAAAATCATTTTAGTCCTTTTGTCTTATTATGGACAAAATTCCTCCTTTTGGCATCAAGAGTGTCCTGTTGCTCTCTTCATGACAGCACCCCAGAGGGCCATAATTTGTCCCTTTCTGTATTTAGTGGTTGATGCTGACTACTACATTGGCCATAATCAAAAAATATATACTGTATCTCACTTGCAGTGTTTTTCACAGATTTTGAAAAAATTCCAATTAAAAGACTGTTTTATTAGTTGTTTCATTCACACAGGCTTACTGATTCTTGGATTTAGCCCTTAAAACATGGTCCTGTGGGTAGCATCAGTACCATTTTATACAGTAATTAAAATATTCATCTTTGTTGCAGTGTCCAGACTGTGGAGGGAAAATCACTTTTGTTTTTAAAATATTAAAATGCTTTTCATCATTTCAGGCTTGGTTGCCTAATTCTGATGAATAAAAAACATTAATTGAGCTTTTTTAATCCATCCAAGTCCCATTCAGAATAATGGTCTGTAAAAACATTTTGGATATTTCTCATCTGCAAATATAATTTTATGTGTCTCCCTACTTAATGAATCAAGCAAGACCAAATTTATATATTGAGAATAATAAAGGTCCTGAATAAATGTGATCTTAAGCAGCTATTGAAAAGCAAGAGGTGCTTGATCCTGTATACATTAGCGAAATTCCCATTAACTTCAATGAGATTAGAATCAGGCCTTAAGTGAATCTGTGACTGTATTTGTTCTTTACAAGCTTACTCTGCAGCTAGGCATAGTCACATTAATTCTTCTCCTTTCAGGATTGAGTCTGTCAATTGGCATGCCAGAATCTAGACTATCATTGCTAATTGCCAAGGTTGCAGTTGTTAGCTACTCCAGATGTGCCACAATTCAATAAATATTGGAAACACATCTGTGTTTTAACAATTAGATGAGAATTGTTTTCAGAGAGAGGTGTATATTCTTACATGTCAGGAAAAATCTAAAATGATGTAATTTTTCCCCTGAAACTAAGACCAGTATTTCTTTAAATCCTTAACTAAGGATGGATCTAAAAGACAATGAATTGGCAAATTCTAATCAGGCCCTGCATCACATAATGTAAACAGAGGAGACTGCAACATCTCTTTCACTGAAGCTGGCAGCTCAGTTAAGTTCCTCTCTGGGGGTATGTTTACACTACCCTCCTAGTTCGAACTAGGAGGGTAATGTAGGCATACCGCACTTGCAAATGAAGCCCGGGATTTGAATTTCCCGGGCTTCATTTGCATAAGCGGGGCGCCGCCATTTTTAAAACCCCGCTCGTTCGAACCCCGTGCAGCGCGGCTACACGGGGCACGGAGTAGGTAGTTCGAACTAGGCTTCCTAGTTCGAACTACCGTTACTCCTCATTCCACGAGGAGTAATGGTAGTTCGAACTAGGAAGCCTAGTTCGAACTACCTAGTTCGTGCCCCATGTAGCCGCGCTGCACGGGGTTCGAACAAGCGGGGTTTTAAAAATGGCGGCGCCCCGCTTATGCAAATGAAGCCCGGGAAATTCAAATCCCGGGCTTCATTTGCAAGTGCGGTATGCCTACGTTACCCCGCTAGTTCGAACTAGCGGGGTAGTGTAGACATACCCTGGCTGTCTTGATCGGGCCCTTCCTCCCTTCCTGCCTGTTGGCAGAGCTCCACATTCTCATATCTCCCTGTTGGCCAGCTCAGTGGCTCCCTGTCTGCTCTGGATAGGCTACTGTCAAGTTCTCCCCACCCTGTCTCAACCAAGTAGAGGTAAGAGACAACCACCCCCTCTCCTTACTCTGAGGGCAAATTCAAACACCCTCCTCAGATTCAGCATCTATCACCCACCTTCTTCTCTGGGAGAAATATTGACTCTGCTCCCTCTATTGAGGACTGGAAAGTGACCAGATATCGGCGAGTAGTGATGAAAAGGAGATTGGAGGCTGGGAAAGAGAAAATTGAAAAGGGAAGATAAACTCTCTTAAATTAGAGGCGGAAGGAAATCCTAGTCACATCTGTTGACTTGTGATGTGATGGTTGGGAGGGGAAGAGAGTGAGAGACAGAGCACGGGGAATTAGTGGAAGAGTAATTGAGATGGGGAACAGACTGAGAATAGAAAAGGAGACAGACTATTAGAGAATTCAAAGGAAGTATGTACTGCAAGGCTCAGAGGGAAAGAACAGCATCAGGTAGGAGGATACAGTGAAGGAAAAAAGAGAAATTATTGCATATGCCATGCCATATCATCTCCTATCATCTCCCCCTTTATTTATTTACTACATCCCAACTCTTAAATCCACATCTGTATTTAAAACAACACTTCAAACAGCTTAGTGATAATTTCCAGAATTAAAATCCTGTAATGTATTCAAGTCCAGGACTAAGTGCTGTTGATCCTGTTTCTTTGGCTCAAATTGCAACTCAAGTTGGTGAAAAAATTACAAGAGAGTAGCCCCATTGATTTCAGTCAGACCAGTCTGTGAGTAAATGCTCCCTAATGTAAGACTCTTTACTTGAATCAGGCTCTTTACTTTCATGTAATTCCCACTCAAGTCAATAAGACTTTGGTGTGTGGAAGAAATGTAGGATAAGCTTGGTGTAAGGGACCAATTCTGTTCTCAAATGCCATGTCTAGCTCCCATTTAAATTTAGTGGGAGCCGAATTTGTGCATCCAAGGAAAACTTTCAAAGCTTAGTTTTATATCTTAACACTGTCTGGTGCAGAGATGGGGTGCAGAGAGATAGGAGTATTTTGTGCTATAGAAATTTTTTTAGTCTGGATGTTCTTTCTTACATATAGTTGTATGAGAAGATTTACGGGTATATGCTGCTTGCCTTTTCAGTAGAAGCACAGTACTGGCTAATCGTTGTTGCTGACACTATGCACACTGTATGCATACTATATGCACTTGAGAATATAGTATGACAAACATGGTAGTTTGCCCTTAATCAATATCTGGTACAAAAAAGACTCCATTCTGCTGCTTGTGTGCAGAGAAATCACTTCCTATAGATTCATTCCCACATGCACCACTGTAGCACCAAGCAGATTTTTCCCTCCTTTTTACACTGACTCCAAATGTACTCAGGACACGGATGGATAAAATGTACATTAGAAAACATTTAATGCAGTGCATCACTAATTGAAATTAGTAAAGAGATTCTTAACCTTTTCTATACTGGGACTATTCCAATCCACCTCCCCCTCTTCCATTTTGTCAATATCTAGCTCAGATACTCCCTTCAAGTTAGCAATCTGGGAAGGGCAGGATGGTCAGAAACTGGGAGTACCAAGAAAAGACCTAATCTGAAACTACATGAACACTAGTGGATCATTTTGTACATTGTACTAGCATTCTACAGTCTAATTGTAGACTGTCTTTTTTCTTTTCAGGATTAATGTATTAATGTGCTTATTTACCAGTATAAATTATACAGGCATCAATCAGCAAAAGTATTGGACAGTCCTGTCATTTTTTCCACAAAGGCATGGGAATTTTCCAGTGTTCTTAGAACTTGCAGTATTTGAATAGATGCAAATAAAAAGACATCTTTAGAATTATGTGCTGTCCTGCTTAACCTGTGGAAAACAACATCATTCCCCCCCCCCTCCCTTTTTTATAGTGATTTCAATATTCCTGCATCTGGTTGTACTGTAGCTCAGCCTTGTGCACCCCTAAAAGGAGTTCTCAGATTTAACACTGTTGCTTCTTCAATCAAGACCTAATCTCCCTTGGAAGATACAATTATTTAGTGCAGGTGAGGAGTCCATGCAGGAAGGGAAAAGTAGAAATATATTTTGAAAGAATTCTAAATGTGCTAAATTTGATTATCAATATTTTCTTTAATTATCGTAAGTGCTGCTGCAATAACACTTTGGCTCCATGCTCATCAGCATCAAGTAGCTGGGAGTGTATGTGTGAGAAAAGGATCAGTCAGATTTCTGGCATTTGTGCTATTCCAGCACTGATGACTCAGCAAAACCTACTGGGATTTTACTCTGTCAGCAGGATTTTAAAATTCAAGACTGCTGAAGGTTGCATACATCCTACAGTATGTGGGAGTTACAAAGCTGACTGTGAATAAGATAATGTGATATTGTTAGATGTCTTTTAGTGGCTAGATATTTACAGCCCTTTTGGAATTAAATCAGATTCTGAGCCCAGATTAATTCAGGGTATATCTACACTGTAATTAGACACCTGTGGCTGGCCAGATGACTGAGGTTCATAATGCTCAGGTTAAGGGGCTGTTTAACTGCAGTTTACATTTCCAGGCATGGCCTCTACCTGGATTCGAGAGTGGGAGGATCCCAGATCTCAGGCTGCAGCCTGAGCCAGGAAGTTTCTACTGTAATTAAACAGCCCCAGAACTTGAGCCCTGGGAGCCCGAGTCAGCTGGCACAGGCTAGTCATGGGTTTTTTAATGCCGTGTAGGCATAACCTAAAAGATCTGTGAATTTGAGACAAGTGTTAGGCAAACTTGGGCTATGTCTGCACTAATGAGGTTACAGCAGCGCAGCTGTACCGATGCAACTGCACAGCTGTAAGGCCTCGTGTGTAGCTGCTCTCATGTAGAGCTCTCACCTGCCAACAGTGGTGCCAGAACAGGGTGGACTGGGGCCTGGCCTGTTCAAGTTTGGCTGGGGCAGACCCTGTCTACCTTCCTCTCTTCTTCCCCCTTAGAACCACTCCCCCTCCCCCAGTAAGGTCAGCAGTTGGTGGAGCCTAGTCAGGGAGCACAGGCAGCTTTGAGGAACTTCAGTGCATGACCCTTCACCTGCCCTAGACAAGGAGCCTGGGGGAGGCATGGACAAAGGCCAGGGACTTGTGTCAGCCTTCCTGCTCAATGCTGGTGTAATGACTGTCACAGCTCCCTGCATGGCCAGGCTGCGACCCTACCCCCTCCATCCAGAGCCAGGTAAAAGCTGTTCAGGCACCTGAGGAGAGACTGGATCCCTCCGTTGCTCTGGGGGGAGGTCATGGACACAGGCAGGGGACTGCTTTTGTCCTCTCCCCACTCTGAGCAGGAGGGGAGGCTGGACTTCCTGGTCCCACTCTGGCTTCTAGCTTGGCCAGGGGTGGAACCTCAGAGGAAGAGGTGGAGTCTGGGGGAGGGAGGGAATGACAGGCTGAGGAGGGAAGGGGCAGGGCGTTGGGGTGAGATGTGGAGAGTGGGCAGGACTTCAGGTTTATGGGTGGGGACCCGGACCCGCCACTTTTGGAAAGGCTCCAACAGTTCTGCCTAGGAAGATAAATATACCACCCCCACTGAGCAGAAGAAGAAGCTCTCCCACCAAGCTAGCACTTTTCACTCCCCTGAGCAGCAAAAGTTTTGCTGGAGTAAGTGCTAATGTACACATGGCTTTCATCCTGTGGTTTGGGTCATATATTCCATTCCACAGGATCCTTCTCTCCTCAGCATAATACTGATGTTGTCTTCCAGTGGCCCACTTCCTTACCCTTCTCTCTATCATGCACACAAACACTCACTCTAAAACTTTCTTGCAACACTCCTCCTTTTTGGGGAAGGGTTGATAAATGTAAGCCTTCCCTCATACTTTTGAATGTATATTGAGTCAATGTCTAAGCACAAGGGAGTTTGGACAGCATGGTAGTTTGGCTTAGAAGGGAGCAGACTGCTGAATTAATTTTTAGTGGACTAAACTAAATAAAATATGTTAATTAAAGAAACATCTTAAGAAAAACCCTTAGCGTCCTACTTAAAGATAAAACCATGGTCAGCCTAATACCCAATCACATAGTAAAACCCCTCACATCAACTTTGGAGATTGCATTGACCATTCTGGAGAAGGAATTGTACAAAAAATATGCAGTGTGTAACTAAATTTTTGAAAGGGGCATGTCAAAAAAAAGTAGGGAGTGAGTAAAAAACCAATAACAACCCACAAATCAAAACTGCAGAAATTAAAATCTTTACACTTACTCTGGTGGCTACTTATGCAAATAGAATAGGGTCACATACCTAAACAAAAGAGGAAGGCAGACAGACATTATTAATAAGTGACATAATTCAAGGGGTTATTCAAGAGGTTATTTAAGCTAAGCAGGTATCCTTAAGCAAAATTAAAAATCCAGCTGAAGTGAAAGGAACATAAACTATAGCAGAAAATATGTCAGAAAATAAAACTATATGGGCTAAGAGGGAAATTGAAGGGCAATTAGCCAGAGACATTATAACTGTTAGAAATTCTTTAAGTACAAAGTGGATTGTCAGAGGAAAGATGCTGGATCCACTGAAGCACTGTGGAAAAAAGGAAGCTATTAGGGCCTGATTCAGAACCCAATGAAATAAATGAAAAGCCTCCCATTGACTTCAAAGGGTTATAGATCATGCTGTATATAAGGATAAGGGAATTGTTGAGAAACTGAATGATAATGCCTCTGCTGAAAAATGCAGAAGTATGCATGCTGGAAGGAATAATTTAAGCACTACACTTTTGCAGGGTTCTGAATTAATTGGAGCCACTCGAGAAAAAAAAGACCTATGCATTTCTGGAGACTGTTTAATATTTAACACTGGTGAAAAAAAGCAAATAAAATGTCAGTATGTATTTTAGTTCTGGTGACTCTAGACCTAAGAAAATAAAGAAAAATAGCAGGTGTTCAGACCTGGAGGGTGAAAATCATTGGCAGCATGGAGAGATTTTTCCACAAGGAGAGCTTGGAAAGTTTGGGAACTGTTAAGGAAGAGGCAATAATAGGAGAACATGTCAGCATCAAGAAGGCAAATCAGATGCTCCTGTTTACCCTGTCTTATAATAAAAGAACAAGGGGAGCATTAATGAAATTAAAGGGCAACAGATGTATAACACATAATTAATCTATCTAACTTGATTAACTCAAAATATCACTGAAGCCATGAGCTTAGTAGGATTCAGTAAAGGATTAGATGTTTTAATAGATAAGAAGAAAATCTATATAAATCCTCATACTCTAGGGTTCATGGCAGCCTACTAACTGAACAGCCTAGGAAGAAACTTTTCCCTTCACAATGTTATTTCATAATTGTCCATTAGAGTTTTCTTGGCATCTTCTGCTGAAATCATCTGACACTGGCTGCTGTCAGAGGAAAGATGCTGGACTGCTAGTCTAATCCAGCATGGCAACTCCTATGTTACCTATATTTTCAGGTGATCAGGACACCTGTTTATTCCCTTCTTACTAAAATGTAATTGCCTTTGAAGCATGTTAAATGGACAAAATGAACAGCAGGAAGATCGCAAACTATTCACTGTATCCTCTTTCTGTTGCAAAAGCCCCAAAATATACATTACAGAGAATCGTGCATTATGGTCCTATAGCTAGTCAAGTGGAACATTTTAGGCCTTGATTCTGTCAAAGGGGCCATGGGAAGACCGTTTGGTGGAATTCTAGTGATTATGAGAGGGATTATTTACTTGCCTCCATGAATATAGGTTATGTGTGGAGTATGCCAGATGGCTGTCTCGTAGAGACTCTGGAAGGAACCAGACATCTGACACTCCTTACAAACACATTGGATATGGCAAGAGAAAGCATGCCAACATCATACCCACTCCGTACAGAAAACAACAAAAGGCAATGAGGGAGGATCTGGGTCTTGTTAGGGGAGGAGAGGGGAAGTGAGAGAGGAAAGATGTGGTCTTATTTATGGTCCAGATTATAACCCATGTGAAATTTTGCTGGTTTGGCTGGATTTCATTTTGAGATTTTTGGAGGTTCTTTGAGCCCAAAACTCTAAGGCTGCATCTAGATTGGCATGATTTTACGGAAATGCTTTTAACGGAAAAGATTTCCGTTAAAAGCATTTTCGGAACAGAGCATCTAGATTGGCACGGACGCTTTTCCGCAAAAGCACTTTTTTGCGATCGGGGCTTTTTTGTGGAAAACAAATCTGAGCTGTCTACACTGGCTCTTTTGTACAAAAGGGACTTTTGCCTGAACGGGAGCAGAATAGTATTTCCTCAAGAAGCACTGATTTCTTACAGTAGGAAGTCAGTGCTTTTGCAGAAATTCAAGCGGCCAGTGTAGACAGCTGACAAGTTTTTCCGGAAAAGCAGCTGATTTTCCAGAAAAACTGGCCAGTCTAGACACAGCCAAAGAGAAACGTGTGGAGGCAGGGAGGAAATGAGAATCCATGTATGGCAAAGCCATATAGAAAGCTCACTGCATCTTCTCTGAATCAAAGATTCAGAGCTCTGTATAGCTCTAAGAATGATTTCTACCAAGTGTGATTTATTGCTTAATTAGGAAAATTGTCCTGAGGCTTTACATCAGTAGAGTGACCATTAGAAAAAGACATACCTTCAAAGCTACTGAGCCCATTATACAAAGCTGCTTTTTTAAAATCAATTTCTATCTTGCAGTGTGTTAGTTTTGTTTAACATAGCTAAATGCATTTTCCTTTTATAATACTGACAGGTCACCTGTGTTTCCCCACCTTTTAGTGTATTTAATAAATGGCAAATGATGAATTATTTCTTACAAAGTTCACAGAATATTTAGCAATGATCATTTGCCTTCCTCAGACCCTGTGCAGCATGAAAAAATGGTTTCTGGATTTTTGTATTTGCAGTTCTCTCCCTAGCTCAAAAAAACAGAGCAGAAAGGCAAAATGCAGTAAAGTGACATGAATGTTCACTATCATGAAGAAATCCACTGCTCTGGCCCAGCTGACTGCTTTCTAACTTAAGACTGATGCTAATTTTGTTTAAAAAGAACAGATACCTCAGTTTTTTATTTGTTCTCTTTCTCCTTCCCTTCCTTTCTCTCCCTTCCCCCGCCCCCATCCTTTTTTGTTTTATAATGAAATTAGTTTTTGTTCTTTTTGATGACATACTCCAGGAAGCTAGCAGCATTATTGCAGGTATGCAGTTAGAAGATTTATGATCCTGTACTATAAGGAGATGCTGCTTAATCAAACAAAAATGGGTAGTAGCTTAATAGGCATGTTCCATTAAGAGCAAGTTTGGTCCAGTGGTTTGGATTCTGGCTTAAGATTCTAAAGACCATATTTCGGTCCACATCTCTGTCACAGATTTTATGTGTTTGAGGTAATAACTTTTATTGGACCAACTTCTGTTGGTGAGATAGCTGAACTTCCAATACACACAGAGCTAGGATAAAATAGCAGGTATGTACTGTATTCAATGAAAGCATTTGCACACTATCTACCTATGACATGGCGGTTGAATCAAGTTATATGTATGCTAAATCAAAGTATCAGGAAGTGATAAATGATGTTCTTGAAGCTAAAGTCTACTGCTTGATTCAAGCTGCAAAATTTTACCCAGATCTGGGCTTGGATTTAAAACAGCCCCGAAGCTTGGGAGTGTTTGAATTCAGGGTTGCGGTTCATACATACCTGTAGAGCAGTGGTTTCTAATCTTTTTAACCACTTTTTCAGTTTAAGTGCAATGTAAGATCTACCTCAAACCCAAATGCCTTTGCTCCACTTCCTTCCAACCCCTTCTCTGAGGCCCCGCCGCTGCTCCACCCCTTCTCCAAGGCCTCATACTGCTCGTTCCATCCCCCTTCCTCTCCCATCCTCACTCACTGTCACCAGGCTGGGGTAGGGAGTTGAGATTCAGTCTCTTGTCTTGGGCCAAGGGGTTTGGAGGGTGGGAGGGACTCTGGGCTTAGCCCAGAGTGGGAGATTGGGGTCCAGGAGGAGCTTCAGGGGGCAAGCTCTGGGAAGGAGTTTGGGTGCAGGGGGACTTATGTCTGGGGCAGGAAGTTGAGTGCAGGAAGAGGTTCAGGCCTGGGACAGGGGTTCAGGAAGGAGTCTCTGACTGGGCACCGTTTAACTGAGGTGACTTCCAGGTGGTGGAGCAGTGGGGTTAAGACAGGCTTACTTCTAACCTGGCCCTGCACCACTCCTGAAAGCAGATGGCATGTACTGCAGTGGCTCTATGGAGCCATGTGCTGCCCCTCATCCACAGGCACTGAGCCCATAGCTTCTACTGGCCACGGTTCTCTGTTATTGATCAATGGGAGCTGCAGGAGAAGTATCTGCAGGCAAGGACAGCAGTGGAGACCCCCTACTCTGCCTCTTTCAGGGGTTGCAGGGACATACCAGCCACTTCCAGGAGCAGCAGTCACCATAGGGATAATGACTCCAGCCATGGCAGGTTAGGCATTTAGAATTCACTACTCAAAGAAATAAATGTAAGCATAAGAGAGAAATGAAAATTATTAAATGCACAGACCAGTCAAAAACCAAACATATCATACTTTGCAAACATTAGAAGTAGTAATAACACCCCACTCCCCCAAACACACCTAAGTATTGGGTTGGGAGATGAGAGGGAAGGACAGTGTGTGTTTGTGAGAATGACAGAGACACACACAATGTGTGAGAGTGACAGAGATTTGCACTGCCAAGCTCCCTCCATCCCCTTCTCTCTGTGTAGATATAGGATACAAGATTGGGAGGGGGGAGGGAGAAGGAGGAACACCCTGACATCAGCACCCCCCCTCTTCTCCCTCTGACACCCTGCACAGCAAACAGGAGGCTCCTGGGGAGCAGCTCCAAGGGAGAGGGCAGGAGCAGCATGACAGTGGGTGGAGGGGCAACTGAAGGGCCAGTGTTCAATAGCTTCATGGCCAAACTAGTCAGGATCACCTGTCCAGGGCTCCAAGATCTACCTGTAGATCCCGATCTATTGTTTGGTGACTACTGCTATAGAGAAAATTAATCCAATTTCTCAATAGAGAAATTTAAAAACCTCAGATTAGCAAGGCCTTATGAAAATAATTCCCTTTCTTGGGACACTACCAGAGAGAAGAAATTACTTAAGTGATTTGTTATTTTGAGGCTGTGTTGGTTGCTCTCAGGATCTCTGATGCAAAATAATCATAGAAATCATAGAATACTAGGACTGGAAGGAACCTCAAGAGATCATCGAGTCCAGTTCCCTGCCCTCATGGCAGGACCAAATACTGTCTAGACCATCCCTCATAGACATTTATCTAACCTACTCTTAAATATCTCCAGAGGTGGAGATTCCACAACCTCCCTGGGCAATTTATTCCAGTGTCTGACTACTCTGACAGTTAGGAACTTTTTCCTAATGTCCAACCTAAACCTCCCTTGAGGTATGGCCACAATCTTTCCCCAGTGAAGGACTTTCCATAGAGGCATTCTGGCAGGCACTTGTACCGACTTTGGCCTAAACTCGAGTCTACAGCAGTTGTTCTCAGAATGATCTACAGCTAGTTGTCTCACTTCATTCTAATCCCCAAACACAAAGGGTACGTCTACACTACAGCGCTAATTCGAACTAACTTAGTTCGAATTAGTTAATTCGAACTAAGCTAATTCGAACTAACGCATCTAGAACTAAAAACTAGTTCAAATTAGCGTTTTGCTAATTCGAACTAGCATGTCCACATTGAGTGGACCCTGAACCGGGCTTAAGGATGGCCGGAAGCAGTGCCGGCAGGGCATCAGAGGAGGACTTAGAGCGTGGAGATGCTGTCTCAGGCTAGCCGAGGGCTATGCTTAAAGGGACCCGACCCCCACCCCGGACAGATAGTTCTCAAGGGTGCCCCGCTTGCAAAGCAGTACTGGCTTGGAGTGCCCGGAGTACCCACACTGGGCACATCACACCACTCGGCCATCAGCCCGGATGCACTTGCCGCAGGCTTCCATCTGGAGAGAGGGGGCAATTGGGGGGCTGCAGGAGAGCTTCCACACCAAGAAGCCCGCAGAGCCAGCCCAGTCCTCCCCATCGAGGGCTCGTGCCCCATTCCTCCCTCACCTCCTTCCACTTACCCCTCCCTAGCCCCTCTTCCTGATGTACAAAATAAAGGACAATTGTGTTCAAAAATGGAATCTGTCTTTATTGAACAAAACTGGGGGAGACTGGGAAAAGGAGGTGGGAGAGGGGAAGAGAGAGGGTGGGAGAGGGGAGGGCAACTACAATGATGAGGGGTTGGGAACAGGCCCCATATGAAGAGAGGCTAAAGAGACTGGGACTTTTCAGCTTAGAAAAGAGGAGACGGAGGGGGGACAGGATAGAGGTCTCTAAAAGCAGGAGTTGGGAGGAGAGGGTGCATACAGAAAAGTTCTTCATTAGTTCCCATAAAGAAGGACTAGAGGACACCAAAGGAAAGGAATGGGTAGCAGGTTTCAAACTAGTAACAGAAAGTTGTTCTTCACAAAGCAAAGAGTCAACCTGTGGAACTCCTTGCTGCAGGAGGCTGTGAAGGCTACAACTAGAACAGAGTTTAAAGGGACGTGAGATCAAGTCATTGAGGTTGGGTCCATGGAGTTGTATTAGCCAGGGGGTAGGAGTGGTGTCCCTGCCCAAAGTTTGTGGAAGGCTGGAGAGGGACGGCACGAGACAAATGGCTTGGTCACTTTCTTCGGTCCATCCCCTCCAGGGTCCCTAGGCATGGCTGCTGTCGGCAGACAGGCTACTGGGCTAGATGGATCTTTGGTCTGACCCAGGATGGTCATTGTAAGCTCAGGGCTCAGGGTTGGGGGTCTCAGTGGACCCCCTTGATTTTCATGCACACCTGCTCCTGGGTGGCCAGGCTGGCAGCTCTCCTGCCCTAGCTGGACACTTTCCTGTGCCTAGTGGGGAGATCGTGGACGAGGTCCACGATGTCCGCACTAGCCCAGGCGAGTGCCCACCTCTTGCGGTCCCGAGCAAGCTCCCGGGAGCCGCCAGCCTGGTCCCGGGAAGAGGGGGAGGGCTGGGGGGCATCAGGTGGCTGGCTCGATTCGTGCCAGGTGCAGGGTCTGCTGGCTGGGTGCTGGCAGGCTTGCACCTGGCACGGGCACCGTAGCCAGCCCGTGCCCCTTTAAGGGGTCCGGGGCCAGGAGGGGGGCAGACGAGTTTCCCTGGTGTTGGCCAGAGTGGCCACCAGGGAAACCTGGGGAGGGCTAGCCTCCCACTAGTTCAGATTAAGGGGCTACACACTCCTTAATTCGAACTAGTAAGTTCGAACTAGGCTTAATCCTCGTGGAATGAGGATCACCTAGTTCGAACTAAGCATCTGCTAGTTCTAATTAAGTTCGAACTAGCGGAGAGCTAGTGTAGCGCCTATGAAAGTTAGTTCGAACTAACATCCGTTAGTTCGAACTAACTTTGTAGTGTAGACATACCCGAAGGTATGTCTACACTGCACGCTTATTTCCAAATAAGTTATTCCGGAATAGTTATTCCAAAATAGTTTATTTTGAAATAGAACGTCTACACTGCAGGGAAGCCTCAAAATTAGTCCAAGGCAGGTTTCCCTAATGTAGACGTGCTACCTCAATTTAGAGCCTCAGGAGGCACCGGGGAGAAATAACTTAGAATGGCCCTGCTGAAGGGCTATTTTGAAATAGCAGCAGTGGAGTTTCTACACATGCCTTATTTCAAAATAGATGTTTCAGAATAGGCATTATTCCTAGTAGAATGAGGCTTACAGATTTCAGAATAAGCCGTCCATGATTTCAAAATTATTTTGAAAGAATGGAATGGTTGTGTAGATGCTCGCATTGTTATTTCGAAATAACACTGGTTATGTCGAAATAACGGTACAGTGTAGATGCACCCTAAAACATCAGCAGACATCTGAAGGACAAAATCTAGTTTTATAGTGAATTTCTCCCAACCTAACTCCTGTATGTGATCCATTCTTGCTTTAACAGCTATACATGATTTCTGACACCAAAGAAGAACTCTGTTATCTAACTGCAATGCCTTACTCTATTCCTTTTTCAAAATATTGTTCATTCTGAATTAAGTAATCCATCATACCTTTAGGAGTGTTATGTGAATTTGGGAGATTGAGAGAGGGAAGTTATAGTTTAAAGTAGTCACTATGCCATGAAGGCTACAAATGCAATACTTGAATTATCTTAAATGTATCTCAATGATGCAAATGAAATATATCATAAATGTCTTCAGTCACAAGTCTCCAGATTCAGGAATAGAGAAACAGCACTATTGTATTATTTATAAGTTCAAATGATTGAATTCTGCCACCGTTGAATCTATTTGCTTCAATCACCAAATCTTTGGGAGCCTTTGCCAGCCTGAGATTCCTAACTCCAGGCATCTTTACCTATCATCAGTTTGATTTTTCATACCGTGTAATCATTTACGCTCTCATTTGAAACAACATTGGAGCATTTGTTATCATGACTTTCTGCCTTTAATTTTTACTCAACTTTCTGCAGTCCTGAAACAAAGCTTTCAAGCTCATTATCCATTGTAAACATTGCAGTCTATTGCCAATATCTGCTAAGTTTTAATTTAATAAATCTCTTCTTAAAATACCGTGTGTTTCTGGAAACTGTGAAAACAAAAGCAGGCAAGGATGCCTCCTACCAAGTGAATTCCAGAAAGAGAGTTGAACGAGTAGGGTCTCTTTATTGCACTTATATGTATTTCTAGGTGTTGTATCTATTCTTACATGTAAATAATACTGAAACCTACATTGTTAATTAGATCTCCCAAAACCTCTATGATCTGTTTTATGAAGCATGTGAAAAAAGCTGCACATAGTAGACAATATCTTATTTTATAGAAAACAGGCAGAAGGATGTGATCAAAATAATCCATGGAGAACAGTTGTGATATCTAGCAGGTTTTCCAACGCGTAAAAGTCAAGTGTTGTATTTAGTAAAGTTCAAAGTTGACAAAATCTGTCACAGAGAAATAGATCAGCTGCATGTAGGAGAGCCACAACCTAAGGCTAGCTAGCTTGTTACATATTCCTCTATGGTGACCAGCAATACCTGCAACAGAGTTATATCAGATAAATGTAGTGATTTCCATAGATTCTGTTCTATGTGAGGAAGTAAAGTAAGAACTAACTATGGACATCTCAGGACTGACAGCAGATAACAGTTCATCAGGGTCAAGAAATTATATCTGGGTTAAGATATATTTAAGAGATAATTCTGGGACTTTAAAAAAAAAGTTACCTAAATTGAGAGAGGGAGAGGGAGAGATTTGCCCATCCATTTTAGAAGTTATTTACTAGTTGAAAAGGGTCAGATCAGATATACTTGTAGTGCTTTTTATTCAATAAATTATTAAAATTAAGTACATGTGAAGTAATGTTATTAAATAATTTTCTAATTATATTAAGAAAGTTTTTTTTAAGTTAGTGGATTTTTCTGGAAAGCAACTGTAATGTGTTGACCTGAGTAAGAGAGAACCCTGTAATGGTGTCTATTATTATTACAAAATGTTCTCATGTATTGTTCTTCCTGCTTGTTGTTGGTTCAGGAATGTGCCGGTGAGTATATTCCACCTGTAATTTCTATAATTTGAGCTCTTTGTGATAACTAAAATACCTAAGTTTATTTTTTCACTTTATGCATAACCCTTGAAATTTTGCCAAGATTTTAATTAATTAATCAACAGCTTTTGTGCTGTGTGAAGAGGTAAATATCAAAATCTGTGATAAGCTGAATTTTTTAATAAGGGAGAAAAACATGTTAATAATTCAGAGAATAGTGTCCACTTGCTGTGACATTTTAAACTTAATTTCTTGATCTGAGTTGTTGGCTGTGACTTTCTTTTAAAGAGTTATTTCTGTCTTTATTGCTATCTGATTTGCTCTGTCAGTACTGCTTTGTGAGCTTATTCAAATCTGGCTTTCCTTGAAACATAACTGAGCCAATTAATCAATTTCCTTAATGAGAATTCTCTAGTCAGCAGCCTCAGTAAGTTTGTACATGTGTGGGTACATATATAGAAATAATATGTTACAGAGGCATCAGTAGCAGCTTCATAATTAAGTATGTGATGAGTTTTGCAATGGTAGTGAAGGTTAAATTCTTTTGTTAGGTGTGACAAAAATATGTAGTAGCTCCAAATTTAGCAGATTTACGGTAGGTTAGAAGAAAATCTCTTTAGTAGTTCAGAAATTACTGGAGATTAAAAGTAATTTATTTATGCTATTCATACTTGTAATCTATTCTTTCTCTTGGACCCCTTTAGGTAACTAAAATTTTAATTCTTACACTTCAGATTTTAGACCTATGTACTTCTAAACTAATTAAATTTTATATTGTGATGGACTGTAGGGCCTGATCCATCCAAGTCATCCATATCACTCTCACTGATACCAATACTGCTGATTCAAGCTCATGATGTGGTAGCATGTAGGATGGGAATGTATTGTTGATAGTTGTATGTTGATAGTGAAGATTCGTAGCTTGTGGGTGATTTGGATGCTGATGTTTCTGGGTATGTCTACAATGTATTCCTCTTTCGAGAAAGGAATGCAAATACAGCTGAGCGAAATTGCAAATCAAGTGCGGATTTGTATTTCCCATGCTTCATTTGCATAATCATGTCTGGCCCCTTGTTGGAAATACCCTATTTTGAAAAAAGAAACACTGTATAGATGTGGTTATTTTGAAAGAAAACCCTTCTTTCAAAATTACTCTTACTCCTTATAAAATGAGGTTTAAGGGTAATTTCGAAAGAAGGGTGTTCTTTCGAAATAACTGTGTCTAGAAAGCATTTCTTTTTTCGAAATAGGGTGCCAGATGTGATTATGCAAATGAAGCGTGGGAAATTCAAATCCGTGCTTTATTTGCAATTTCACTCAGCTGCATTCGCATTCCTCTCTTGAAAGAGGAATGCAGTGTAGATATACCCGCTGTTATTTGTGGTTTCCTCAATTTTCAGTAACTGAAGTGATGGGAAATGTACTTGAGCATATTTAATTTGAAGGGCATCTCACTATAAAATTAAGTTGACCCACCTTTTAACTTTGAGCATCTTTCTTTTTTATAGTTCTGTCTCTTTTCTGCGCATACTTTACTTTTCTTCTAGATAGGGAATAGATTGTCAATGGGATGCAGGGCAGGGAAGTTGAGGGTAAAGTTTCTGATACAAGGTGAGTACACATTTTATTTAAAAAATTAGTCAAACCTAGCTGTCATGAAAAATAGATGTCATGGTAATAGCTGCACCATAAAAGTTGAATTAAAGATGGACCTGATATGAAAACTCTGACCTGACCCTTCTGGAACTTTGGGAACTTTGGAATCCACATTCTGATCTTTGTGACTAGGGTTGTTATCTGAAATGGGCTAGAATCTAGGTCCCAAAACTAAACATTTCTGGAGTGGGGGAAAATTCAGTTCCAGTTCCGGCTTTTGTTCCTTAGGTTTTATTCTAGTTTTAATTGGGTTTTTGGATTAATAGTTGGTGCTGATTTTCCTCTCCAGAAAACAGCCCCAGAAATGCATTGTATGACTTTAAAGTACTATTAACCGTTTGGCCTCATTTTCTGTGGATGGCTCATGAATCCTACTATTTGAGCCAGGACTTATGATTTTTCATCCATTCTATAAAGTCCGGGATAGTTAGAAAAGGTTTGAAGGAAGGATGATCATGAGGTTAAAACATTGGAGTGGCTCTCAGAAAGGGAGGGAAATGTGAGAACACATACTGAGAAGAAAGGGGCTGCACTTCCTCTCCCTGAGTCTTCTACCTTTCTATTGACTGTGTCTGGGACTTTTGAATAGTCCCCAGTACCATCTGTTTTCAAAACCCTGCTGTCTCTGTTAGCTGCTCCATGTTTCTGTTTAGATATAGCATAAGATGTGTTTTTAGAATAGTGTTGGTCTAACCAATCACTAGGGTTGCCAACAGTGTTTCCAGTAAGCTGTGTACTCGTACAACCACTCAGGAGAAATGCAGGTGCTGCCCAGCCGATTAGAGGAGTGAACATCCTCACATGCCTCGGTGCACATAAAACATTTATTCTGCACATGGATGGAAACAATCTGCATGTGGATGGAAAAGACTAGAAGGAAGTTGGTTGCCATCCCCTCCAATTGGGCTCTATATCCCAGAGGCTACTGAAGCCAAACCAGGAGATTTTAGGGAGTTTAAAATCCGTGGTGCCGTAGAATTAAGATGGGCACCCTGTCTGTTCTGGCTCCGTGCCATTCCGGCTGCTGCCCCTGCCTCCAGTATGGGGTCTACAGCATCCATTGGCTGAGAACTGTGACCAGTGGAAGCTTGGAGTGGGTAGTGTTTGCAGGCAGGGGCACTGCATGGAGCCAGAGACTGCAGCAATGTGCTAGCTGCTTCTGAGAATAGCACAGGGCCAGGGCAAGCCAGAAGCCTGCCTTAATCCTGCTGTGCCACTGCCCTGGTGACACCTGAGGTAAGTGCCATTTGGTCAGATCTTCCACTCCTCACTCTGTGCCATACCCCAACCCACTGCCTCAGTCCTGAACCTCCTCCTGCAGCGCACAACCCTTGCCTCTGCCATAGCTCAACTTCCTGCCCCAGCTCACCAAAACTCCTACCCAGAGCCACACTCCAAACCTTCCTGCAACCCAATGCCAGCCTTTGGCCCCTTCCAGAGCCTGCATCCCTACCTCCTGTGCCAGCCCTGAGCCCCTTCCTACATCCAAACGCCTTTCCAGAGCCTGCAACCTAAAGCCCCGCCCCCTCCACGCTCCTACCCTTTTACACCCTAACCCGCTGCCTGAGGCTCAGCCCAGAACTCCCTCTCATGGTCCAAATCCATTGCTCTAGCTCTGAACCCCTACCTGCTCCTGCATCCCAACTCTTTGCTTCAGTCTAGTGAGGGAGAGCAGGAGACAGGAGTAGGAATGGAGTGAGCATGGTGACACTTCCAGGGTGTTTGTGTTCATGTGTTTAGCCAGTTGGTAACCCTACCGATAATCTAGTTGGGGATCAGAAAATAATTT
This sequence comes from Pelodiscus sinensis, assembly GCF_052426305.1. Taxonomy (NCBI): domain Eukaryota; kingdom Metazoa; phylum Chordata; order Testudines; family Trionychidae; genus Pelodiscus; species Pelodiscus sinensis. The sequence continues at coordinate 112,007,933 of NC_143055.1, read as the reverse complement.
TTCCCATTAGGCTAAATTGGCACAGGTCTGGTGGGTATTTTTGCCTACCTTGCAATGTCATGGAAGTATAGTTGGGTTGAAAACACCAGGGCTGTGTCTACACTGGACCACTTATTCCGGAAAATCAGCCGCTTTTCCGGAATAAGCTGCGAGCTGTCTACACTGGCCCTTGAATTTCCGGAAAAGCAACGATGCTGTACTGTACAAAATCAGCCGCTATTTCGGAAAAACTATTCTGCTCCCGCTTGGGCATAAGTCCTTATTCCGGAACACTCTTCCGGAAAAGGGCCAGTGTAGACAGCCCAGTAGTCTTTTCCGGAAAAAAGCCCCAATCGCAAAAATGGCGATCGGGGCTCTTTTCCGGAAACGCGCATCTACATTGGCCACAGACGCTTTTCCGGAAAAAGGGCTTGTAGACGCTCCTTTTCCGGAAAAACTGAAAACGGAGTAGTATTCCGTTTTAAGCAGTTCCAAAAATTCATGCCAGTGTAGACACAGCCCAGGACTTGGAAATGTAATAAAGGAAGTCCCCAACATATGAAAGTGTTGTGTTCCAAAAGTTTGTTTGTAAGTCAGTTGTTGGGAACTCAGAATGCATTTTCCCATAGAATCAGTGTTATAAATGGTAGTTAGGTTCTCAGGTCAGTCCACAAAAGCCTATTTAACCCAAATTGCAGTTGAAATATTGTATATTTGCAATGAAAAAGTGTAGGAATACATTTTTTTACTTAACCTTGAATGCTGGTGTTTGAGGAAATGCAAGTTTTATTAGAGGAGGATGAGGAGATAGGTGGAGACGCTGAAAGGGGCTTCTGGGAACCCCTGGCCACCACTCCCCACCCCCTGAGGGATCTGTGTCAGTTCCTACAGCCAGACCCATCCCACCCTATGGGCTCAGCACAGACTCTGGCAGTCTTCATCCCCAGCCATCGCCCTCATGGGCTGCACCCAGTGCCTGCTCATCAGGAGGCAGTAAGCAGCATGAGGTGGGCTGAAGGACTCTGAGGGTATGTCTACACTACCCCCCTAGTTCGAACTAGGGGGGTAATGTATGCATACCGAACTTGCTAATGAAGCCCGGGATTTGAATTTCCCGGGCTTCATTAGCATAAAGCCGGCGCCGCCATTTTTAAAAGCCGGCTAATGCGAACCCAGTGCCGCGCGGCTACACGCGGCACGGACTAGATAGTTCAGATTAGGCTTCTAATCCGAACTATCTGTACGCCTCGTGGAATGAGGTGTACAGATAGTTCGGATTAGGAAGCCTAATCCGAACTATCTAGTCCGTGCCGCGTGTAGCCGCGCGGCACGGGGTTCGCATTAGCCGGCTTTTAAAAATGGCGGCGCCGGCTTTATGCTAATGAAGCCCGGGAAATTCAAATCCCGGGCTTCATTAGCAAGTTCGGTATGCATACATTACCCCCCTAGTTCGAACTAGGGGGGTAGTGTAGACATACCCTGAAGGTGGCTGTGCAGCTGGCAGCTGGAGAGAAGTGGCGTTTTTTCCCTTCAAAACACCGCTTTTCTTCAGCCGCAGAACCATCCTTACCCATATGTGGAATATGTAGCTGTATAGGTCCCTCAAAAATGTGGGGCATCACTGGGTCTTAATGTCCACCTATCCACTCTTCCTATCCCTCGTCTGTGGCTCTGCTTCCTCAGGAGAGGCTCTACAAAATTTAACAATGAAAAAGTCTGCCAGACCTGTTAGCAGAACATTGAACCTGTGAAAGAGACATTGTAACGAAGCCACTTAACAGGCATTTGCCAACCTAAGGAAAATCCTGTCAGTTTTTGAGATTACAGTAAAACCTGTGTTATCCGGCACACTTGGGGATTAGGGCGTTCCTGTTATCTAAAAATTCCGGTTATCTGAGGGTCCCATCAACCTAGGAAAAACCAATGGACAATAATAGTAAAACTCAAGTTTTTAATGTTGGTAGTTTTGTAGTGTGAGGCAGTTGGTCTCACATTTCTATTTTGAGTTAAAGATGATTAGTACTTCTTAAATACAAAATTGTTAAGCCAATCATGGTAAGCCAAACCTGGCCTGTGCACCTGAAGATGTAACAGTATTATGGCTGGGGGCAATGCCGGTTACCAAAGTTTTCTGGTTAACAGAGTGCCACATAACAAAGCTTTCACTGTACTCAACAAGACCTTACTTTAAAATTTGCTTTAGAGATATTTCATTGGTGTGTTGCTGAAGATTATAAAATCACATCTCTAAAAATTTGTGGTCTCCTCTCAGCTGCCATCAGGCATATGGGCAACAATTTAACAGTACTTCATAGGGCCCCATAAATCCTAAGGACAGCCTTTCCTGTACCTAAACAAACAATGACACCTTAAATCTTCATGGACTGAAGTCCCCCTTGATAATCTTTACTCACAACAAGTTTGGGGAAAGGAGAGAGGATTCAGAAGATAGCTCAGGGCTGAGGGTGAGCTTAGGTGGGCCCACCCTACTTATTGGTTTTATGGTCAGAGTCCTGTAGGCCCACCCTAGAACCAGTTATATTCATGGTATGTGACAGCAGCATGGCTTCCTTCCCCTATTGTAAAAATAAAATAATTAAATCTATCCCATGTGTCTGTTATTCATTTGTCTGCATATCCACATCAGTCTAATCAGCAGAAAATGGTTTTCTAATTGGCTACTGAAACATAAATTAAGGACATAGAAAATAATTATTCAGAAATGTTTTTCTGTTTTAACATCTTTAATATACATACATATATCTCTTTAAGCAGTCAAACATACCAATGGCTATGGTCAATGGGTGCGGCAGAATCAGCCACCTACTGTATATAATTTTAATCAGGATAATATTGTATTGCTTTTTTTTTTTCAAAAATGGATTGTTTAAAAACTTGCCACTGTAATTACAGTAAACATTGTGAGGCATATAATGTGTCAAAATAAGAGTCTTTGTGCAGCTCAGTATTCAAAACAAACTAAAATAACAAATGTTAAGGGTTAGAAAATACAATATTTAATAAATTTAATAAGGACTGCAGTTAGATCTCTATGGCATCACTTAACAGACTTAATTTTGTTGGCGCATCAAGTTATTTTTCATTTGAAGAGGATTTCACATGTTTGCCCTCAATTTCTGAAATAATTGAGACACAGAAAGGGATTTGACTAATGTTGTGTGGATCAGATTGAATTTATACTAAATTTGCAGCACTGTGAAAACTTGCTGGCTAAGACTTGTACAATTAACAGTACATGTTTTATATTACAACCATTGTCAGCAACAGGAGAACATGTTGCTTCTGACTACACAGGGTGCCTTTCAGTAAACTTGTTACTGATCTCTAAATGCTAAGAAATTTGAATTTCACAACATGCTATGGTTTCTAACCACTTCAGGAAAGGCCCTAATCTGGTCAGTGAGCCCCCGGATACAGTAGCACTTCTGTGATAATATTAGAAGGGGATATTAGTCGCTGACAAACTCTAATCTATAAAATACCTATAAGAATTTTCTATTTTAGTCACTGCAGTCAAGATCTCAGCAGGAAACCGGTAGCATTTAATCTACTATTTAGGATCATCTTGAACTTCTAAATCTAATATGGATATGATAATTTGAACCAGGAAAGCCATGACATCAGGATTTTCCCTTCTAAAAGAAGTTCTGATATTTTGGTGCAGGTTTTTTTTATCATTTAATCCAGCAGTCTGGCACTGTATTACATTTTACACATGGTATATGTTATGTCGTGGGGAGTTTCACAGTATAGGAAGAAATCAGTGGAAAGGCAGAGAGCTTGAGTAGGTGCAAGTATCCATTTTCTTGCATAGCACAGAACTCACTAGAACAAGCCCAGACTAGCTGGGCTGACCCCAGTGACCTACTCAGTTACCATAACAACAAGATCTATATTTACAACCTAATATACAATAGTATATATTGACTCCAAATAACTTCCACAGCCTCCCTCTACAGTAATGAGCAGAGGAACACTATGATGCATTGAGCGCTGCATGACTAATGGGATTTTTGGCTTGGTCTTTTTTGCCTTTTGTTCTATGTTTGGCCATTATTTCTTTGTACATTGCTGTTGTTTCTTGTGTTTGTCAGGGACTGTGGTTTCCAACACGGTAGCCACCTGTAGTCACAGTACCCACATGTGGCTGTTTGGTTAGTTGAGTGTGGCTTGGCACTATGCATGATCCAAATATAATTACCCTAATATTGTAAAAATGTATTAAAGTTTATAATATCAAATGGATATGCCTGGTAGAATAATGTGGTTGTGATTGTGTGTTGAACATCCAAGTATGGATTAATATAGCAAGAAATGATGTGAATCTAGTTATCTTTCCAGACATTGTGTGTGTGTGCAGATGCATGATTGTATAGGACGAGTTTTTTTACTTTAAAGTGTGATAGATTTAGATGGTAACATACTATAAAAAGGAAACTGAAAAGTGTTAAATACAAAAATAATCCTGTAAATTATGCTTAACAGCCTGTGAAGTTAAAAGTAGTTTCACTATAACTATGCTGTTTGCAGTGTTGCTGTATCTGTGTTAGTGACAGGATATTAGAGGGAGAAGGTGACTGAGGTCATTTTTTGTTGGGCCATCTTCTGCTCATGAAAGAGACAAGCATTTGAGTTGACACAGAGTCTTTCTTCAGTCTATGTTGTTGTTTTCCTTAAAGTTGTCTCTTCAGTTGAAAGAAAACTTTCATTGTGTAAAAACGTGGTCACTGCAACCTTTGGGGTGTGAAAAATTAGTTCTGTGATCAAAGATTCAGGGTCAAACTGAAAGTAATATCTCGCCTAACCTGCATAGCTTCTTCTGCATCAGACATGTTTGCTTAATATTAAAAGTAAGTGAAAAGATTGGTGATACAGTGGGCTAAATTGTGCCATTTAAGTATTGTGAAGACAACTGTGGTGCCACTTTGGACTGCACAGAGGCAACTCTGGGGGACATGGTGCATCAGGAGTTACAACTATTTCCCAATCTCATGGATACACAGGGTATATATGGTGAGGGAAGCCTGCTCCTCTGCAACACCAGCTACTTCAGCACACCCAACGTAAGTGGGGAGACAGATAAGCTTTTAGGTGTTAGGTAACCATGAAGGGCATATAAAGACAGCAGTCCCTATATGCCCATGAGCGCAGAGATAGAGGGCATTCCAGCCAGGCCCTTGTGCTAGATTGTTCATTGAACTTGCCATGTCTCCTTCTCTATGTCTTCTTCCTCCATACCAAACCAAGAGACAGTCTGGCCTTATATTTGCCAGTGGAGAAGAGAGACCTTCTAAAGCCTTTCAGTAATAAAGAGCTTCTTTCAATCAGGACTTGTAAATGTTGTTTGCTGTGGTTGATGACTCATCCACAGCTGCTTCTGTAGCTGTTAGTGTAGCATTTACACATTTGTTTCTAAACTGCTAAATGAAATATGGAAAGGACTCATTTCTATGAGCTGTTCTTCTATCAGGGTGCAACTGGAACACGGCTGTAGATTGTGCAGCCCTTATCACATCAGTGAACACCATGTGCCGTTCTGACTTCCAAGAATGATAGCAGCTCTCCTTTTCACTCTGGCCAGTTTGTGGAAAGCCACATGTACTGTGAATGGGGGCAGTGCAGGAAGGAGATTCAATCGCTTTCTTGCTTCCTCCTTGCTTTGGGAATGACGATAGAAATTTGTCGCTGGTCTATGCCAGGCAGAGGTCACTCATCAGCCGTGCCTAGGGTAGTAATGGGGACCTAGCACCCATTTACTTCTCTGCATCCAGAAGAAAGTCTGTAGCTCACAGAAGGCTATGAGGATGCACTTACTCCCTCTTATGGCCCATCGAGGCTACACAGCCCAAGTTACAATTTGGCATCAAATACTGTAGCAGTTTGGTACAATTGGATGGTTGAAATCTGTGACAGAGTTATTAAGAAAATTGTAAGGAAAACTACATGGTATTGACTAGTTTCAGATAACATGGGCTAAAACAAACATTTCTGTTGGTTCCAGTTTGTGTAATTCCCAGCCCTTTTAGTTTGACTTTGAGCTTCAGGGTCATTCAAATCCATTGCAGCGAGGACAAAATTTACTATAAAACAAGGCCAGTTTTGTCATGCAACATGTTGTTGTCCATTGCTCTGAGTGATTAGCCAAAAATTTGTGGTCATGTAGATTGTTCCAATGGTGGTAGTATCTGGGACCTTCCATGCTATCTTGTTTATTAAGAATGTACAAGGTCCTTTTCCTTCAAACACAGGAAATATAAAAACTAGGAGATCATTTTTTGCCTAGAATACAAACCTATTAACCACTACCAGATCCAAAAGCATTATCTCTAGGCTTCTTTCTGGGGGTATGTCTACACTACAAAGTTAGTTCAAACTAACGGACGTTAGTTCGAACTAACTTTCATAGGCGCTGCACTAGCGCTCCGCTAGTTCGAATTTAAATCGAACTAGAGGAGCGCTTAATTCGAACTAGGAAAACCTCATTTTACGAGGATTAAGCCTAGTTCGAACTTACTAGTTCGAATTAAGGGGTGTGTAGCCCCTTAATTTGAACTAGTGGAAGGCTAGCCCTCCCCAGGTTTCCCTGGTGGCCACTCTGGCCAACACCAGAGAAACTCTATTGCCCCCCTCCCGGCCCCAGACCCCTTAAAGGGGCACGGGCTGGCTACGGTGCCCGTGCCAGGTGCAAGCCTGCCAGCACCCAGCCAGCAGACCCTGCACGTGGCACGGCACAGAGCCACCCACCCGATGTCCCCCAGCCCACCCCCTCTTCCCGGGACCAGGCTGGTGGCTCCCGGAAGCTTGCCCAGGACCGCAAGAGGCGGGCACCTTCCTGGGCTAGTGCAGACATTGTGGACCCCGTCCACGATCTCCGCACTAGGCACAGGAAAGTGGCCGTCTAGGGCAGGAGAGCTGCCAGCCTGGCCATCCAGGAGCAGGTGTGCATGAAAATCAAGGGGGTCCACTGAGACCCCCGACCCTGAGCCCTGAGCTTACAATGGCCGTACTGGGTCATACCAAAGGTCCATCTAGCCCAGTAGCCTGTCTGCCGACAGCAGCCAACCCTAGGGACCCTGGAGGGGATGGACCGAAGAAAGTGACCAAGCCATTTGTCTTGTGCCATCCCTCTCCAGTCTTCCACAAACTTTGGGCAGGGACACCACTCCTACCCCCTGGCTAATACCACTCCATGGACCCAACCTCCATCACTTTATCTCATTTCTCTTTAAACTCTGTTCTAGTTGTAGCCTTCACAGCCTCCTGCAGCAAGGAGTTCCACAGGTAACTATTTGCCTTCTGAAGAACAACTTTCTCTTACTAGTTTGAAGCCTGCTACCCATTCCTTTCCTTTGGTGTCCTCTAGTCCTTTTTTATGGGAACTCATGAAGAACTTTTCAGAATGCACCCTCTCCGCCCAACCCCTGCTTTTAGAGACCTCTATCCTGTCCCCGCTCCATCTCCTCTTTTCTAAGCTAACAGTCCCAGTCTCTGTAGCCTCTCTTCATCTGGGACCTGTTCCCAACCCCTGATCATGTTAGTTGCCCTCCCCTCTCCCAGCCTCTCTCTTCCCCTCTTCCACCTCCTTTTCCCAGTCTCCCCCAGTTTTGTTCAATAAAGACAGAGTCAATGTTGGAAGAAACGTTATCTTTATTTTGTACATCAGGAAGGGGGGGCTAGGGAAGGGTAAGTGGAAGGGGTGAGGGAGGAATGGGGTACGAGCCCCTGATGGGGAGGACTGGGCTGGCTCTGCGGGCTTCTGGGGGTGGAAGCTCTCCTGCAGCCCCCCAATTGCCCCCTCTCCCCAGATGGCAGCCTGTGGCAAGTGCAGCCGGGCTGATGGCCGAGTGGTGTGATGTGCCCAGTGTGGGCACTCTGGGCACTCCAAGCCAGAACTTCTTTGCAAGCGGGGCACCCTTGAGAACTGTCTGTCCGGGGTGGGGGTCGGGTCCCTTTAAGCGCAGCCCTCGGCTAGCCTGAGATAGCATCTCCACGCTCTAAGTCCTCCTCTGATGCCCTGCTGGCACTGCTTCCGGCCATCCTTAAGCCCTGTTCGGGGTCCACTCAATGTGGACATGCTAGTTCGAATTAGCAAAACGCTAATTCGAATTAGATTTTAGTTTTAGACGCGTTAGTTCGAATTAGCTTAGTTCGAATTAACTAATTCGAACTAAGTTAGTTCGAACTAACTCTGTAGCGTAGACATACCCTGGGTTACATATTGAGTTGACTAGCTTTCTGCCCCTAGCATCTCTCACTTTGTCTTGTTTCCTTTGGAGTCTTTTCTGAGTGTGCCCCAGCCATCAACAGAAACTTACCCAAAACTATCTCCAGCCAAACTCTCCACCTACTGTTCTAATTTCTGGGCACATTCGCAGAAGCATTTAAAATGCACAAATACACATTGCCTGCCTTAGCGGCAGGCCTTGTCTAAATGAACCTTTAATTTGCAGCTAGGTAGGATGTGAATCTACCCAATGCTGACACACATGAACTTGCCACAAACTAAATGTTCCTGTAGACAAGTACTCAATTGCTTCTGAAAGCACAGGAAAAATGCTGTAGTTATTGGCTCAGAGTGCTGTGACTGGAAGACCTTGACCAATGTGCTTTCTAAATAGAAATGTTTTTGGATCTGACTGTAAAAAGTACTACATTTTAGTTCTTAACATACAATAATTTTAACCACTGTAACACCATATCATGTTTAAACATTGTTATTTACCATCAGTGGTTATGTCCAATAGTACAACAGATGACAGGACAATCATGTCTAATATGATACTATTGCTTTACTCTAGGCATAGCTTTTTTTTATCTCACTGTAGTTGTCAACTATGCAGGCTTTTCAGTGATTTTTCACAAATTTCTCAGTAAGAATAAAAGAATGCAGAGAACATTCTCTTACTAGATTATAAATATCAAGCCTAGAAACCTGGAGCAAATATCTCTTTAATATAGCTGGGTGCATAATACAAAATAAAGTGAGTAATAGTTTTCATTTTAACTAATTCCTTGTGGCTATGTGTATATCTTATTTCTGCTTTCCAAGAGTATTCTAGAAAATGTCTTTACTGACAGGAATTTTTGCTAAAACAGTCAAGAATGAGGATATGATCTGTGTAAAATCAAGCCTTAGAAAACAGAATATCCCTACTGAATCACCAAATGTCACGCCATACAGTGCTTTGAATTTCTGACGCTGCCTCGACTGTGTTTGCCCACAAGGGTAAAACCAAAGCAGGCATGATTGCTGGTGAGTATCTTCTCATTCAAGCACTTATTCTACTTTCACAGTAGTCTGTGGCAAAACTTTGGTACTAAAACAAATTTCCCAAGATGAGAGATAAGAGATTTTCTGCTCTTCTGACTGTATCGCCTGCCCTTGTTTTTTACTCGATTTGAACTTCTAGGAAGAGGGTGTAAGAAATGATAACATTAAAGATTAAATTAATTAAAGATTAAGTGATATGTAAAAGAAGGTCTCTTAACAGATGTAGGGTGGGATTTTCCCATAGATATGCTTTCAAGTCACTTTGGTACTTTTGGTACTCATTACACAATTATTTTCTTGCCACTTGTTTGTGTTTATGTGTCTCTGAGATCTCTGTTCTAACTTTTTGTGCATTAAACAGATTAAGCATGTTAGATGGTGAACATCAAAATAATTCAAAAGGATAAATTGATTTCTCCAGTCACACTGATGGTTTTTTTAGCAGATGTGTCCAATTTTTATAGTATTGATCTCAAATGAAAGATGGCAAACTACACTAATATGCTGAAAGCTATTTTGCTATATATCCTGTGCAAATATTTTCTGATGACATATGTATGTAGGAAGCAGTTTTGTCAGAATGTCCCAAGCATGATTGTGGTAAAGACTTGCAAAGCAGCAGGTGCCATCATCATTCATGGCTAAAATATGTTTTAGAGCAGAAATGTAATTGGACTTGACACTTGATAGAAACCATCTGTCCTCTGTTTTTATTGCTTCTCCCATCTCGTACATATTTAAAATAATATAAAATAGGCAAGATATACATGCTAAAAATATTCTAGCAGAAAATATTATCACTTTTAACCTCCAAACCTTAGTGTGTTTCCATTGAACTTATCTGAATTCTCTTCTTTTATTCATTTTACTGTGGCAAACATGGTTTTACAAAAACAAACAAACAAAAAACCCCATTATCAGTGCAATGGGGGCCACCGTGGCAGCGTAAGCAGTCCCCATCACCAGGGTGACCACCTTCCGGGGTGCAGAAGCCACCTCCTCAGCCACAAGGGGGTTGGCCATCACTATAATCCGGAACACTTCACCAGTCTCCGGGTAACCCCGAGTCCATAAGTGGCCTGGCTTGCCAGACAGCATTGCCCAATGACCAGAATCGATGTCTATGCTTCAATTCAGCGCAGTATGGCTTACTAGCCAGAGTCAGTAAATGGTAGCCCTTAGTTCAGGGTAGTATGTCTTACTGTTTTGAGTCGATACATAGCCCTTAGTCCAGGGTGATACGACCTACTGGTTAGAGTCAATAAATAGTCCTTAGTCCAAGGCAGTATGGCCTACTGGCTAGAGTCAATAAATAGCCCTCAGCCCAGGGTAGTATGGCTTACTGGCCAGGGTTACTAAAGGGTAGTCTTTAGTTCAGGGCATTATGGCCTACTGGCCAGCGTCAATACGGTTGGTTGCTAATGCCCTGGTAAGGGGACCCTAGCCCACTATGCTCCACCAGGTCCCAACCCAGGGCCCTGCGAGTAACAGCATGGTCTGCCACTCCCTTGGCAGGGAATCCAGCTGAAACACTCCGAGGATACATGAGTGGGAGAAGCCGCTCCTGCACCCTCCCTGGGTTACTTCCTACCTCTTTGTTTGGATCAATGTCCCACTTGGTAGCTGGGTCTTCCAGTTCTCTGGCAGCCACTTCTCCCTGGAATTCCATGGGATTTGCACTGTGGCTGTCTCCCAAGTCTCCAGTTCTCGCTGCTGGGGTGGCTGGCAGCAGCAGTTCAGGAGCTCTGGCAGGAGGTCCTTCTTCATCGGTGGTCAGCCCAGACTGAGCTGCTCTGCTGTCTTTTATACTGTTCCAGCACTTCGAGCATGCCCAGTTTGGGTTAAGGGGTGGGACTTCTTCCACTGAGTCTTAGCCCCCACCTCTTCAGTGCAGGGTATACACTCTCCGTCACAGCCACGTAAAGTTTTTTAAAGGGGACACAATGTGCCTGATCAGAGACACATTGAAATGACCTGATTTTTAGAAGACTGGAGCTGAGCACTCTCTGAAAATCATGGTCCTTTAAGTTGGCAAAACAAGAGAGTTGGCAAAATCACTAGGCGTACATCTACACAGCAGTGTTATTTTGGAATAACTGATGTCATTTCAAAATAATGTCAAGATGGAGGACTTCTTACTCCAACTGCTGTAACCCTTATTTCACAAGGAGTAAGGGAAGTCAAAGGATGAGTGTTCTTCCTTCGACTTCCTGTTGTGGAGACAGCACCAAAAGCCAAATTAAGCTTTTTTGATGTCCACTACGCAATTGATGTAGCCGAAGTTGCGTATCTTAATTTAACTTTTGCCCTGCAGTGTAAACGTGCCATAGATGTTTTGAAAATTTAGGCCAATGATCTTAGGCCATGTTCTGCAAGATGCTGAGTGTTTTTAAGATACATTGAGACTCTAGTTATCAATTCTTGTCATTCCTTTCAGCAGCGGCTTAAGACACTTTTAAATGTATTATGAAGACCAATTTTATAATTATATCAGGCCAAGGGTTTATATGAGGAAATTTTTGTGAAATCAGATGGCAGCATTTGCCATACTGGGAATGAAATGTGTTCTACCCGAAACAGAAGTGATTTCTATCTTATACGATCAGACCTGTATGTACAAGTTGAGTGATTGTACATGTTAATTGCTACTTTGGTACCTTAGTATCTCTGGGTATGTCTACACTACAAAGTTAATTCGAACTAACGGATGTTAGTTCGAATTAACTTTCATAGGCGCTACACTAGCGCTCCGCTAGTTCGAACTTAGTTCGAACTAGCGGAGCACTTAGTTCGAACTAGGTAAACCTCATTGCACGAGGATTAAGCCTAGTTCGAACTTAGTAGTTCAAATTAAGGGGTGTGTAGCCCCTTAATTCGAACTAGTGGGAGGCTAGCCCTCTCCAGCTTTCCCTGGTGGCCACTCTGGGCACCACCAGGGAAACTCTATTGCCCCCCTCCCGGCCCCGGAGCTCTTAAAGGGGCATGGGCTGGCTACAGTGCCTGTGCCAGGTGCAAGCCTGCCAGCACCCAACCAGCAGACCCTGCACCTGGCACGCCATGAGCCAGCCACCCGATGCCCCCCAGCCCTCCGCCTCTTCCCGGGACCAGGCTGGCGGCTCTCGGGAGCCTGGCCAGGACCGCAAGAGATGGGCACCCACCTGGTCTAGTGCAGACATCGTGGACCTCATCCATGAACTCCGCACTAGGCACAGGAAAGTAGCCGTCTAGGGCAGGAGAGCTGCCAGCCTGGCCACCCAGGAGCAGGTTTGCATGAAAATCAGGGTGGTCCACTGAGACCCCCGACCCTGAGCTTACAATGGACATACTGGGTCAGACCAAAGGTCCATCTAGTCCAGTAGCCTGTCTGCCGACAGCAGCCAACCCTAGGTACGCTGTAGGGGATGGACCAAAGACAGTGACCAAGCCATTTGTCTCATGCCATCCATCTCCAGCCTTCCACAAACTTTGGGCAGGGACATCATTTCTACCCCCTGGCTAATACCACTCCATGGACCCAACCTCCATGACTTGATCTATCTTCTCTTTAAACTCTGTTCTAGTTGTAGCCTTCACAGCGTCCTGCAGCAAGGAGTTCCACAGGTTGACTCTTTGCTTTGTGAAGAAGAACTTTCTGTTACTAGTTTGAAGCCTGCTACCCATTCCTTTCCTTTGGTGTCCTCTAGTCCTTCTTTATGGGAACTAATGGAGAACTTTTCTTTATGCACCCTCTCCACACCACTCTTGCTTTTATAGACCTCTATCATATCCCCACTCCGTCTCCTCTTCTGTAAGCTGAAAAGTCCCAGTCTCTTTAGCCTCTCTTCATATGGGACCTGTTCCCAACCCCTGATCATTGTAGTTGCCCTCCCCTCTCCCACCCTCTCTCTTCCCCTCTCCCACCTCTTTTTCCCAGTCTCCCCCAGTTTTGTTCAACAAAGAAAGATTCTATTTTTGAACACACATTTTCTTTATTTTGTACATCAGGAAGGGGGGCTAGGGAAGGGTAAGTGGAAGGAGATGAGGGAGGAATGGGGTACGTGCCCCTGATGGGGAGGACTGGGCTGGCTCTGCGGGCTTCTGGGGGTGGAAGCTCTCCTGCAGCCCCCCAATTTCCCTCTCCCCCCAGATGGCAGCCTGTGGCAAGTGCAGCCGGGGTGATGGCCGAGTGCTGTGATGTTCCGCGTGTGGGCACTCAGGGCACTCCAAGCCAGGACTGCTTTGCAAGCGGGGAACCCTGAGAACTGTCTGTCTGGGGTGGGGGTCGGGTCCCTTTAAGCATAGCCCTCGGCTAGCCTGAGACAGCAGCTCCACGCTCTAAGTCCTCATCTGATGCCCTGCCGGCACTGCTTCCAGCCATCCTTAACCTCTTTTCAGGGTCCACTCTGTATGGACATGCTAGTTCGAATTAGCAAAACGCTAATTTGAACTAGTTTTTAAGACTAGCTGCACTAATTCGAATTAGCTTAGTTCGAATTAACTAATTCGAACTAAGTTAGTTCGAATTAGTGCTGTAGTGTAGACATACCCTCATTCCATGCTAAATCAGCTGATTTGTACCTGCATACAAGAAAATTGCATGAGCAAATTACACAAGCATCTTTGCATGCACACCCTTTGACTTGTTTTAATAAGAGGGTTATTTCTAGAATAGATTTCATTCTAGTCACAGAAACAGTAGAAAGTAATGTAAAGTTGTTGCTGTCCAGCTCTTGTTACTTACTCCTGTTTGTTTCTTGTAGACAGTTCATCTAGGATTTTGACATGGGAAGGGGAAGTGCTGATTAGTCTGATCATAACTCCTAGGACCAATGTTGCTATTTCCATATCTCTCATTCCTTCAAACTGACTGGCAGATTAGCATTATGGTGTTTTATTCTATTGGCCTAGTAATACCATTAGATCTATATTTGGAAATAGAATGAAAGAATTTTACAGAAATCTTTGACATTAACTGAGACATTTTCTTTGGCAGCTGAGAAAGTGTCTAACTTCTGCCAGAAGCTATCAGAGTTATAAGATTGTTTTATTTTGACCTTTGCATTGGTTGTAATATAAAACGTCTCACATACTTCTGGTGTAGTACCTGATATTGTATTCAAATGTAGATAGGATCTGAAATTCTAGTTCAATGGGATGAGAAATGAATAGGATCTTTTATATTATATACGCACATTTATTGTACCGTATGTACACTACTCAATAGGCAGAACTACAAGAGTGTTTTTCTTTGTGGACCAGTTCCTTTCACTATACTGTCTCAGGGATCACAGGCTTCAGAGGGATCCCCATGTAGCATTTAAGCAGGGATGGTGAATCTCAAGCTGGATGCAGTTCCCACTTGTCTGGATCTGTCTAAGAGCTCCCTCCAGCCTAGGGAAGTCTGCTCTGGTGCTCCAACCTCCCGACTACCCCACTATGGGGCTCAAGCTCACAAAATCTACTAGACTGGGCCCCCCTAGGTTCTGATGTGCAAGGGGAATGTGGGAAGTGTTTTTCTCATTCAGGGGTTATGTCAGTGAGAGTGCATGGGGTGCTCTTTTTGTTTGGTTGGTTTTTTTGGTAACACTTGACTGATTTTTCTGTGGGTCAGCGACCTCTGACCCAAAAAAGGTTCCCCCACCACTCATTTAAGCCATCACCGTCACCCAGCTGCTCATGTAGTAATGTGGTAAGGGTTCAGGGAAAGGTTAACTTGCAAAGAACCCTGTCCTCAACACTCCCAATTTGGAGAAATAGGCAGGTCCTTGATTGGCTAAGGCAGCAGCGGATTTAGGGCGAGCGGGGCGGCTGCCCAGGCCCCATGCTTCCCGAGGCCCCGTGCATGCACCTTGGCACCACAGCGCATGCGCTGTGTCAAAGGGGGGGCCCCGCGAAATTTTGCTGCCCGGGGCCCCGCGGCGCTCTCATCCACCCCTGGGCTAAGGAGTACTACATGAATTAAGAAAGTAACAGGAAATTGTCTGAGCATCTGAAGGAATCCTTTGCTGGCAGCTGTTATGGATGGGCCCCTCTGCTTACTTAGCTCCTACAGTAACATGCCTGTCTGCTGCTGATTCCCGTTCTCCCATCCCAATTCCCTATATGCTTCCAGTTTCTCCTTTTATGCCCCTGCTCTTTCACCTTACCCCTGATACCATCGCTGGCTCTAACCTCTGGCTTGGGATCCAATGCTGTGTCCAGCTCTGCTCTTCGCTTTGTATCTGAGGCTATCTTTGATTTTGATCCTCTGCTGTGACCTTTAGGCCTGACTCCTGTTTTGACCATTAGACTGACCATTTCTGCATCAGCCATTACATACTCCTTTTTTGAGCCACTGCCGTAACAGAGGAGCCAGAAAGCTATCCTTCTGAGTACAGGATTTTTCTTGCATGGGGTTTTGGCTGCAATGTAGTATTCTTTACTTTTTTTAAAATTAACATTGTGAGTGAACTCTGAGGGTATGTCTACACTACAGCGCTAGTTCGAACTAACTTAGTTCGAATTAGTTAATTCGAACTAAGCTAGTTCGAACTAACGCGTCTAGAACTAAAAACTAGTTCGAACTAGCGTTTTGCTAGTTCGAACTAGCAAGTCCACATTGAGTGGACTCTGAACAGGGCTTAAGGATGGCCGGAAGCAGTGCCGGCAGGGCATAAAAGGAGGACTTAGAGCATGGAGATGCTGTCTCAGGCTAGCCGAGGGCTGCGCTTAAAGGGTCCCGACCCCCACCCCGGACACACAGTTCTAAGGGGTGCCCCGCTTGCAAAGAAGTTCTGGCTTGGAGTGCCCTGAGTGCCCACACTGGGCACATCACACCACTCGGCCATCAGCCCGGCTGCACTTGCCGCAGGCTGCCATCTGGGGAGAGGGAGTAATTGGGGGGCTGCAGGAGAGCTTCCACCCCCAGAAGCCCGCAGAGCCAGCCCAGTCCTCCCCATCGGGGGCTCGTACCCCATTCCTCCCTCACCTCCTTCCACTTACCCTTCCTTAGCCCCCCTTCTTATTGATGTACAAAATAAAGATAACGTTTCTTCCAACATTGACTCTGTCTTTATTGAAAAAAAACTGGGGGAGACTGGGAAAAGGAGGTGGGAGAGGGGAAGAGAAAGGCTGGAAGAGGGGAGGGCAACTAACATGATCAG
Source organism: Pelodiscus sinensis (assembly GCF_052426305.1). Lineage (NCBI taxonomy): Eukaryota > Metazoa > Chordata > Testudines > Trionychidae > Pelodiscus > Pelodiscus sinensis. Next base: position 111,991,541 of record NC_143055.1, on the reverse strand, counting down.
GGGTTGGGAACAGGTCCCATATGAAGAGAGGCTACAGAGACTGGGACTTCTCAGCTTAGAAAAGAGGAGACGGAGGGGGGACAGGATAGAGGGCTCTAAAAGCAGGAGTTGGGTGGAGAGGGTGCATACAGAAAAGCTCTTCATTAGTTCCCATAAAGAAGGACTAGAGGACACCAAAGGAAAGGAATGGGTAGCAGGCTTCAAACTAGTAAGAGAAAGTTGTTCTTCTTCCCAAAGCAAATAGTTAACCTGTGGAACTCCTTGCTGCAGGAGGCTGTGAAGGCTACAACTAGAACAGAGTTTAAAGGGAAGTGAGATCAAGTCATGGAGGTTGGGTCCATGGAGTCCTATTAGCCAGAGGGTAGGAGTGGTGTCCCTGCCCAAAGTTTGTGGAAGGCTGGAGAGGGATGGCACGAGACAAATGGCTTGGTCACTGTCTTCGGTCCATCCCCTCCAGGGTCCCTAGGGTTGGCCGCTGTTGGCAGACAGGCTACTGGGCTAGATGGACCTTTGGTCTGACCCAGTACGGCCATTGTAAGCTCAGGGCTCAGGGTCGGGGGTCTCAGTGGACCCCCTTGATTTTCATGCACATCTGGTCCTGGGTGGCCAGGCTGGCAGCTCTCCTGCCCTAGACGGCCACTTTCCTGTGCCTAGTGCGGAGATCGTGGACGAGGTCCACGATGTCCGCACTAGCCCAGGAAGGTGCCCGCCTCTTGCGGTCCAGGGCAAGCTCCCGGGAGCCGCCAGCCTGGTCCCGGCAAGAGAGGGTGGGCTGGGGGGCATCGGGTGGGTGGCTCTGTGCCGTGCCAGGTGCAGGATCTGCTAGCTGGGTGCTGGCAGGCTTGCACCTGGCACGGGCACCGTAGCCAGCCCGTGCCCCTTTAAGGGGTCCGGGGCCGGGAGGGGGGCATAGAGTTTCCCTGGTGTTGGCCAGAGTGGCCACCAGGGAAACCTGGGGAGGGCTAGCCTCTCACTAGTTCGAACTAAAGGGCTACACAGCCCTTAGTTCGAACTAGCTAGTTCGAACTAGGCGTTAGTCCTCGTAAAATGAGGTTTACCTAGTTCGAACTAAGCGCTCCGCTAGTTCGATTCAAATTCGAACTAGCGGAGCGCTAGTGTAGCGCCTATTAAAGTTAGTTCGAACTAACGTCCGTTAGTTCGAACTAACTTTGTAGTGTAGACATACCCTTATTTTCATCTTCTAAGTCAGCATAAAAAAGAAGGCACTTACTCTATCCATAATAATCTGAATACTTTAATCAGTGCTCTCTCACATATTGTAATCCTCGTTTTTGCAAGCTCTTGTCATATGCAAGTCCCATTATATCTGTTAACAACTTTCCCACTAGAGATTGAGATTTTACATGTGAAAAGTGTCAGGATATATAAAGCTTTCCCTGCTGATCCTGTCTGCAAGCTTCCTGTGCTCAGTTTGCTAGAGAGCGCCACTTTTGGTATTCATGAAACCTCCTGCAGACTACACATACTTAGAACTGATACACATGCTGTGCTAGTAATCTACATATTTAGCTCACTGAATATGGGAGCTGCCGATGCGATTTTGGAAATTATTGGACTCCTTTACCCTTAATATGAGCTGGCTGTACAATTCCAAAAGTATAACCAGCTCTGAAAGACTGTTGGGTTTAGACCCCTCCTCTCCTCAGTGTCTAAGAATGGAAAATGATCTCTTCATTACAGGACATTAAATTACTTAATGGTTCTAATTAAATTAGTAATATATTTTGCACAATCAGTGCATGGATCCTTTGGCAATTGATCCTTTATAATATCTTAGCTCTATGAATAGATGAGATAGAAATGTTTGTAACTTTGTTTTGACAGCCATACATACATAGGCTAACGGTTCAAATCCAACCAAAGTCAATAGTGACTGAAAGTGGTTGCTGTCCAAGGGCTAGAATGGCAAGTGTGAAACGAATTAGATGGCAACCCACTTTCTAGTGGAGAAGTGAATAGCACAACCTTCACTGGAGCACCACTGTTAATTGTCACCTTTGCTGGCAATCTTAGAGAAGAGACTAAGGCAAAAATGAGCCATCCTCATAGGCTACATCTACACTGCTGGTTTTGCCGGCAGTGAGTATGCAAAGGAAGCATGGATTAGCATATCACCATGCCTCGTTTGCATAATTCATGCAGGGTGTTTTTGCGCAAAGGGTTTTTGCAGGGAAAAAAGTAGTGTGGATGTTTTCTTTTTGTGCAAAGCCCCCTTTTCTCTACAGATCGGTAAACTTCCTTTTTTGGGGCATAAGGATCTGGCGGGAAAAGAGGTTTCTGCACAAAAAGAAAACGTCCACACCACTTTCTTCTCTGCAAAAATGCTTTGCATAAATGAGGTACTGCCATATGCTAATCCGTGCCTCGTTTGCATATTCACTGCTGGCAAAACCAGCAGTGTAGACATAGCCCTCATTACTACAGAAGAACTCTTTAGGTCAGGGTTGAAACTTTTTGGCAGAGCAGTGTGAAAAGTCTGTTTTGTCTGCATTCACGGAGTAGATAAACAAAGGGCTTTAGTCTACAAGACTGATGGTCCAACATCTTTGATGACAGTTAGTTCCCTGACCTCCCCAAAAAATGTGAAAGGAAGAAAAGCATCATTTTTTGATTTAAGACTAAACATTGAGGTCCCCAAAGGAACATTTTCTGAGGGGAGTTATGATGAATGACTGAAAATAGGAAAGACTAAACAGAATGCAAGCAAAACTACACCCAGAAACAATTGCTGTAGCCTCTTTTTATTACTATTTTCAAATATTGTCTCAGAATCTTAACTGAGTTGTAAAGTGACTGAAAGAAAAAGCAGACTCGTTGCAAGATGGCAGAACTTATAGGAATGTGAGACTGTTCTAAGCAGAAGATATAATAAATGACAGCTATATGGGAGAAACTAATGGTTCCTTCTGCTCTTAAAATCTAAGGGTATGTCTATACTGCAGAGCTTTTCTGGGATACTGGAAAAAAATGTCGGAAAAGCAGATACATTTTTTTGGCATCCCTGTAATCCTTGTTTTACAAGGAAGAAGTGATATTCTGAAAGAGGGTTTTCTCCGAAATTTGGCCCCATGTAGATGGGCCAAATTTCAGAAAAGCCTCTTTCAAAAGTAAATCAGAAAAAGATACGCAAATTGTGTTTCTTTTCCCAATTTATCTTTGTAATCTAGACATAGACTAGGAGTCTGACTCATCTTCCATTGACTTTGATAGGAGATATATCTGTGGGACTCTTATGTTTCAAAGAACATTTCAATAGAAATGTTAGTAACATTTTAGATTTGGGACTCTTAAATACCCATAAAATAAGCCAGGCTGCCCCTTTTACTTCTGCTCATAAACTACAATGTATCCGTTTTTAAAACGTGTTGAAGAAATAATAAAAAGCAGATTGCACTTAGTTTTAAGTGGCTTTCATATTTTAAAAATAAGAACAGGAAGCAAGCTCTTCAAGCTGTTAGCCAATAAAAGAGCAACCAGCAGGGGAGCAACTCTCATGTCTTAGTTTTGATTCACACATGCAACAGTAAAGAATTCCTTGCATATATTAAACAACAGACAATTATTGCTGATTAGTAAATTGATGGACAAGTCGGTGTTCTCTGAATACTCGTCTCAGAAAAGAGTAGTGCTGCTTAAAGTGAACCAACAACTTAATTAGCGGATTCCAGCATAGAGTATTATCATGTTTTGACAAATGGATGATTTAAGTTATTGAGATAAGTACTCATGGTGAAGCTTTCCGTAGAGAGGGTTTGCTATAGGGAAGCCCCACAGTAGCAGGCTGCTGCAGAATGGGCACACCTGCCTCAGTTTCCCTCCTTCAGAGTCTCCGGTAACTCCACACAAGCTTTCTTGCCTCAATAATTCCACTCCTTGGGGCCCATTTATTACAAAGACGCAGCGAAAAATAGTCCATAATGGGATCCAATTTTTCCCCCTCAGTAATTTACCTTTAAAATCCCATGACTTCTGGTCCCTCCATACCCCGCATAGTGCACTCCAGCATCTTCCAACTTACCCAGGCTCTTCACTGGACTCTTCACGAGGATAATCACCCTCTTCTTCCCAACAGGACCTCCCAGTCCTTCTGCTGGGAGTTCATCCTCACCAAAGCACTTCCCATTTTATAGTAGCCTACCATATCCAGATTAGCCAACAGGTAAGCCTTTGTACTGCCTCCCTACCGTTAGCCCTCTCTAACCCTGACTCTCTGTCTTATGGAGGAAAGTCAGAAATTCCTACTGCTGCCTTCACCCTTCACTGCTTCCTTCATTCTACCTTCAGCACATATCTCCTTCAGAACCCATGTCTACTTTCATGGTATCTGCCAGCTGTCCCCTAGGTGCCCTCTTGTAAGCCTGGTTGGTAAACACAGAACTTTACCTACAGGACCTCATAAAGATTAGCTGTGACAACTTCATCTGAATGGCGATTAGGCAGGTTTCTCTTGTCTAGATGGAAAGCCAGATCTAGGGGACAGTAAGTATAGTCATAACTGAATGATTTACCTCCAGACTTACGTGAATTAGAACATGCTTGGCACAGAGAACATTGAGCTTCATGCTGTTACAACCTAGGGATTTTAGACTAATGATTTCCAAAAATTTGAGGGACAGGATATGGGAAGCAATATTGTATTGACATCAAATGTGCAAGACCCAGGGTTAGAAAACAGAAGGTGCTTTATAAGTAAGACACAGAATATCTTACTGCCCCTGTATAAAACTATGGTATGCCCACATCTTGAATACTGTGTACAGATGTGGTCTCCTCACCTCAAAAAAGATATTTTGGCCTTAGAAAGGGTTCAGAAAAGGGCAACTAAAATGATTAGGGGTTTGTAATGGGTCCCATATGAAGAGAGGTTAAAGAGGAGATGGAGGGGGGATATGATAGAGGTATATAAAATCATGAGTGGTGTGGAGAGGGTGAATAAAGAAAAGTCATTTATTAGTTCCCATAATAGAAGAACTAGAGGACACCAAATAAAGTTAATGGGTACCAGGTTTAAAACTAATAAAAGATAGTTCTTCTTCAAGTGGTTGCTCATGTCCATTCGAAGTAGGTGTGCGCACCGCGTGCACCGCGTCTTCCGGAGCGTTTTCCCTAGCGGTACCCGTAGTGCCGGCAGGGCGCCCTCTGGAGTGGCGCCGCCATGGCGGGGCATAAGTACCCCTGCCGGCGCTGCCCCACCTCAGTGCCTTCTTACCGCAGCAACGGTCGTTGGAGCGTCTCCATATCTCCCAGCTACTTAGTTAGTTAATGGTTCCCGTTCTCACATTCGTTGTAAATAGTTTTCACAGTTAGATAGTTAGGTTACGTGCTTTGTTCCTTCCCCCTTGGGCGTAAGGAATGCCAGGGCCGCAAGGCTTTAAGGCGTGCGCTGACTGCGGGAAGTTTATGCCCGGGGCGACCCTCACGACAGCTGTCTTAAGTGCCTGGGTGAGGCTCATCTGGCTATTGCCAGTAAAATCTGTAAGTCCTTTAAGCCCCGTACCAGAAAAGAAAGGGTTTCCCGCTTGAAACTTCTCCTCGTGGAGACAGCGCTTCAGCCAGTGCCGCCGGATCAGCCTGCGGTGCGCAACGCACCGGCTTTTACGCGGGACGCCCCTCACCGGCACAGAGCGTCGTCGACGTCTCGGCACCGATCACACTCTCCCCCAACTAAGAGAGTGAAGAAATCCCGGGGAAGGTCCACTTCGAAGAAGACAACGTCGGCGGGGCACCGCACCGTGAGCTCTCCGGTACGCGTATCGTCACTTCCGCACCGTCGACACCGAGGAGTCATAGATAGTCCTGGTCGCCTACCTCCGCACCACCCGTCCACGCCGGATACGTTTGAGGCGGTGCAGGACCTTATTAGCCTCACGACCTCCCCTCCATCCTCGGTGGACTCGGAAGGGTCGAGGTCACCATTGTCGGAGGCTCGGCTGGCTGTGGCCTCGCCCCAGCATGGCCTAGGTCGGCATGCTAAAGTGGCTTATGCGTCGGGACCGATCGCTACCTCGGCTCTCCCATTGTCGCCGAGTCATCACTCCTTGGGAGTTCCCAGCCATGCGCGTCCTGAGATGCAGCTGAACTCCTTGCCACTTCCCTGCATGGCGGTACCGGTGCCGTATCTGAGCAGCCATGTGGCTTCCACTCAGACATCTCTCTCCTCCATGGAGGTCACCCAGGAGCCGGCATCCATCTCCGTGCCTTCATCTGCACCGGCATTGACCCAGTGGTCTCGCCAGGCACCGGGCCTGGGTACCCCGGTGCCGCAACCACCGGACGCAACTCAACCGGCACCGGGCCTGAGCACCCCGGTGCCACAACCTTGGGTGCAGTCTCAACTGGCACCGAGCCTGAGCACCTCGGTGCCGCAACTGCTGACGTCTCAGATGGCACTGGGCCCGGGCACCCCGGTACCGCAACTGCTGGCGGCTCAGCTGGCACCGGGCCTGGACACCCCGATGCCACAACTGGGGGCTGTTGAACACTCGGCACCGGGCCTGGGTCCCCCAGCGCCGCAACCATCAGTGGGCCTTCCGGCACAAACCATGGGTCCCCCGGCCCCACACGTAGTAAAGCCACGGCATACTCATGCGGGCAAGCCCGAGTCAATGGCAAGGTTTGCCCCGCTCTCTTCATCAGCTCCACCCTGGCCGGAGTCCGACTACTCCTCGGACTCGGATGCTTCCTCCGTCCATTTGGACTCCTCGAGGGCATCCTCGACCCATAGATCGAGGTCCAGACATAGGAGGGACCATACTCAGCGAACGTGGCCCCCACACCCACAGTGGCCTTTCTGGACCTCCGGGGCCTACCACCAGTGTCAAAGTCAGATGACCCCTTCGTTGGGGTCAGGGACGTCAGGGCACCGTTCCCGTCCGTCTGCGTGCCTGTCTCGAGCCCCTCCCTCCCCTCTCCGGGCACAACCCGATCCAGCAGCACCGCAACCGTCGGCACCGGAGCTGGTCCCATCGGAAGCGCAAGCTGCCCAGCCGGAACCGCAGCTGACAACAACCGTTCCTGTGCCAGTTCAGGAGTCCTCGTCCTCGTCGTCACCGGACGAGGCACTAGCAGACCCTGCACTGAGTCTGCCATCAATGGATGCCCGCACGCACCAAGACCTCCTCCACCACATGGTTGCCAACTTGGCCGTGCCGGTGGAACCTGTTATTGAGGACACAGATCCAATGGTGGACATCCTCACGGACGACGCACCTGCCCGATTGGCCTTACCGCTTAACAAAACAGTATCAAAGATCACCACTGCCCTGTGGCAAACGCCGGCATCCTTGACCTCTACCTTAAAAGGGGCCGAGAGGCGTTACTACGTCCCAAACTCGGGGCATGACCACCTGTACTCACAACCCACCCCTGGATCCTTGGTCATGCAGGCCACGGCCCAAAAGGAAAGGCTTCCCCAGCCGGGGCCCTCTCCAAAGGCTAGGGAACCTAAGAGGATGGATCTATTGGGCCGTAAGGTTTACGCCACGCAGGCGTTACAGCTCCGCATCGCAAACCAGCAGGCGATGCTGAGTAGGTATGCCTTTAACACCTGGTAGGCCGTCGAGAACTTCCGAGACAGACTTCCTGTGGAGGACCGTCAGGAGTTCGCGGCGGTTACCTCAGAAGGCAAGGTCATTTCGCGAACCGCGCTCCAGGCGGCTCTGGACACGGTGGACTCAGCAGCCCGCACGATGGCGACTGGTGTCGTTATGCATCGGGGGGCATGGCTCCACGTCTCGGGAATTCTCGGGACGTGCAGCATACTATTCAGGACTTGCCTTTCAAGGGCAAAGCTCTGTTCTCGGAGCACACTGACTCTAGGCTCCATACTCTGAAGGACACCAGGTCCACCCTGAAGTCCTTGGGCATTCACACGCCAGGTCCGCAGCGGCGGCAGCTGCCCTATAGGCAGCAGGGAAGGGTGCAGCCACAGGTCCCCCATGGAGATTTCTGGAGGCGCCGTCCCCGGGCCTCCGATGGGGGTTCCGGGGCGGCCGCGCATCCTCAAGGGGCTAGGGGCCGACATCGTCGCCCCAGGGCTGATACCCAGCGTGGAGGCCCTCACGGCCCTTCCCATCAGGGCAAAGCTCAGTTTTGACGCCTCCCTCAAGAGTCTCATACCAATCTCCTACCCGGGGCCCCTGTTTGGGTCCAGGCTATCCCTTTTTGCCTGTGCATGGCCATTATAACGTTGGATGCCTGGGTTCTCAACATAGTAGAGGGAGGGTATTCTATCCCGTTCCTAGGCCCACCGCCCTCAAAACCCCCTTCTCCGCCCTTCGAAAGGGACACCCCTCACGAACACATCCTGTACCAGGAGGTGTCCACGCTCCTCGAAAAAGGAGCGATAGAGAAGGTTCCTCCGCAGCTGCGAGGAAAGGGTTTTTACTCCCATTATTTTGTTGTCCCCAAACCAAAGGGGGGGGGGTCCGTCCCATATTGGACCTTCGAGATCTAAACAGGGCGGTAGTAAAACACAAATTCAGAATGGTGACCCTGGCATCGGTCATTCCAGTGATGCAATTAGGAGACTGGTACGCGACTCTCGACCTCAGGGACGTGTACTTCCACGTGGCAATCAGACCCAGCCACAGGAGGTTCCTCAGGTTTATGGTGGGCCAACGCCATTTTCAGTTTACGGTGCTCCCCTTTGGTTTATGTACGGCACCGAGGGTTTTCATGAAATGCATGGCGGTGGTTGCTGCATATCTCCGCAAACAAGGGGTGCATGTGTTCCCATACCTCGACGATTGGCTGATCCGAGGTCGCTCGTACTGGCAGGTAGAAGCTCATGTGGCACTCACAAGAGACTTTTTCCTAAGGTTAGGACTCCTCATTAATATTGAGAAGTTGTCCCTAACCCCCTCACAACACACAGAGTTCGTGGGGGCCCTCCTCGATTCAAGGGTGGCCAGGCGTTCCTGCCAAAAAGCAGATTTCTCTCCATAGTGGAGCTGATCTCAGGGCTAAATCGGTCCCCTATAATGACCCCTCGGGTCTGTTCCAGACTTCTGGGCCATATGGCGGTGTGTACGTACACGGTCCGCCATGCCCGGTTGCGGATGAGACCCATGCAGGCGTGGTTGGCGAAGGCCTTCACCAGTCCAGGGGTCTTTGGGACTTGGTAGTTACGGTGCCCAAAGCTGTTCTGGACTCCCTCCTGTGGAGGACCCAGGAACCCGTGGTTCGCAGTGGGGTCCCGTTCAATACCCTTCCCTCCTCCCTGACGCTGGTCACCGATGCGTCCGATCTGGGCTGGGGAGTGCACTTGGGACGACACAGGACGCAGGGCCTTTGGTCCCCCTCAGAGAGAGCCCTGCACATAAACGTCCAGGAATTGCGGGCAGTGAGGCGAGCCTGCGAAGCCTTCCTGCCAAGGCTCGCCCACCACTCGATCCTGGTCCGTATGGACAACACAGCGGCTGTCTTTTACCTCAGCAAGCAGGGTGGGGCGCATTCACCTCCCCTCTGCAAAGAGGCCCTACAACTTTGGCATTTGTGTGTCACACACGACATTACACCTCAAGCGGAATACCTTCCGGGGTGCAAAAACCTGCTGGCGGACTCTCTGAGCAGATCCTTTGGAGCCCACAAGTGGGCCCTAAAGGACTCTGCCCTCCGCCAGGTTTTCTGCAGGTGGGGTTATCCCCACCTAGACCTGTTCGCCTCAGCAGGCAATGCCAAGTGCCGGAACTACTGCTCCCTGCTGGGGCTGGGGAAATATTCTCGGGAGGATGCCCTGACGACCGTGTGGCCAAAGGGCATACTCTACACCTTTCCCTCTTTTCCCTTGATCTCCAGGGTACTGACCAGGGCGAGGACATTTCGGTCCTCGATCATCCTCATAGCCCCCAGGTGGCCCAGACAGTTCTGGTTCCCCATCCTGGTGGACATGCTGGTCCAGGACCCGATAGCACTCCCTCCAGTCCAGGACCTACTAACCCAGCCCTGGGGCGAGGGAGTCATGATTCACCCGGATCTCCGGTCTCTCCATCTAACGGCATGGTTTATCCGTGGTTGAACCAGCCAGAAAGGGAATGTTCCCGAGAGGTTCAGATGGTTCTCCTCAGTAGTAGGAAACCCTCTACCAGACAGTCGTACGCGGCCAAGTGGCAGCGCTTCTCGTCTTGGGCGTCCCGAAGAGGAGTGCACCCGTCCTCGGCTCCTATCCCTTCTATCCTTGACTATCTTTTCCAACTTCGGTCTAGTGGCCTATCTTTCTCTTCTATCAAAGTCCATGTGGCATCTCTCTCCGCCTTCCATGTTGGCACGGCAGGAGTCTCCCTTTTTTCTAACCCAGTGGTTAAACGGTTTCTTACTGGCCTGGAGAAGCTGTACCCCTCGGTGAGGGCCCCGCTTCCCGCCTGGGACCTTAACGTGGTCCTCCACAGGCTTATGCTACCTCCCTTTGAACCGCTGGCCACGTGTTCCCTGCTGCACCTTGCATTGAAGGTTGCCTTTACATCGGCCCAAAGGGTGTCAGAAATAAGGGCATTAACTATAGACCCGCCCTACCTTGTGTTTTCCAGTAACAATGTAAGGCTACGACCTCACCCAGCCTTCCTTCCGAAGGTAGTATCACCATTCCACCTGTCCCAGGAGATCTATCTCCCGGTCTTTTTCCCAAAGCCCCACGCCTCCTCTAAGGAGCGGGCTCTGCACTCCTTGGACGCTAAGCGGGCGCTGGCGTTCTACATTGATAGGACTAGACCATTCCGTAAATCACAACAGTTGTTTATTGCATTCGCAGACAGGGTGAAAGGGTCGCCTATTTCCATGCAAAGGCTATCAAGATGGGTGGTGCAATGCATCACAGAATGCTATCACCTGGTGGGTAAAACCCCACCCAGGGTGAAGGCACACTCCACCAGGGAGCAGGCGTCCTCGGTGGCCTTTGGTGCCCAGGTCCCGATCACAGAAATTTGCAGGGCAGCCAGCTGGTCTTCCCTCCACACATTTGCAACACATTATGCGCTACCTCAACAGGCCAGGGAGGATGCAAGGGTGGGTTCCGCAGTCCTTGAATCTGTAATGTAAATATGTAAAGATATATATCTGGTTGTCCTGTTCTGGGTTGGTGACTTAGCACTGTTTATTGTTCAAATAAATCTGTTTATTGTTCACCTTCCTTTATGACTCTGGTGCAGTGACTGTTCCGACCCCTCCTCCTTGGGATTAGCTTAGTAGTCACCTACTTCGAATGGACATGAGCAACCACTCGAAGAAGAAAATAACGGTTACTTACCTGTAACTGTTGTTCTTCGAGATGTGTTGCTCATGTCCATTCGACTCCCACCCTACCTCCCCTTCGTCGGAATATCCGGCAAGAAGGAACTGAGGTGGGGCAGTGCCGGCAGGGGTACTTATGCCCCGCCATGGCGGCGCCACTCCAGAGGGTGCCCTGCTGGCGCTATGGATACCGCTAGGGAAAACGCTCCGGAAGACGCGGTGCACACGGTGCGCACACCTACTTCGAATGGACATGAGCAACACATCTCGAAGAACAACAGTTACAGGTTGTTCTTTTCTTCACACAGTGCGTAGTCAACCTGTGGAACTCCTTGCCAGAGGAGGCTGTGAAGGCTAGAACTATAACAGAGTTTAAAGAGAAGCTAGATAATTTCATGGAGGTTAGGTCCATAAAAGGCTATTAGCCAGGGGATAGAAATGGTGTCCCTGGCCTCTGTTTGTCAGAGGCTGGAGAAGGATGGCAGGAGACAAATCGCTTGATCACTGTCTTCAGTCCACCCCCTCTGGGGCACCTGGTGTTGGCAGACAGGCTACTGGGCTAGATGGAACTTTGATCTGACCCAGTACAGCCATTCTTATGTTTTTATGTTCTTTAATCTGCATAGTTAAACCCTGTGGGCTAGATCCACAAAGGTATTTAGGCAACTAACTACCATTTTTTTGCCTGAGTCCAAAATGCATATCCTCAAATCTCTGCTCAGCTGCTGTCCGGCCCCACAGGCACCTGGCTTTCATAGGTGCATAAGTTTCTGCTGGTGTGCATACACACAACTACCAGTCCCTATGCCCGGCACCTAGTTCATTTCTAATCCCCAAGGGGCTCTTCAATCTAAGCATTTACCACCTTGTTGACAAAAAAGGGTTGATCTGACTTAGCTTTTTTACTGTGGGGAGGGGAGGGTTTCATGGCTGTGTATCCCAAGCAGGGAAATTCCATTCTGGGTTTCCCTCCAGCTTGAAGTTAGGTGCCTAATTCCCTTCAAGGGAGCAAGGTTTAAGGTACACTGCTGCCTCAGCATTTTCCCTTGACTACTTTAGGGAGCTGTCCACTCAGTGTGCTGGCTATTGAGAATCCCATTCTTAAGCACCTCATTCTCTCTGGCTACGTTTAGACTGACATGATTTTCCGGAAATGCTTTTAACGGAAACGTTTTCCGTTAAAAGTATTTTCAGAAAAGAGTGTCTAGATTGGCACGGACGCTTATCCGCAAAAGCACTTTTTGCGGAAAAGCGTCTGTGGCCAATCTAAACGTGCTTTTCCGCAAAAAAGCCCCGATCACCATTTTTGTGATCGGGGCTTTTTTGCACAAAACAAATCTCAGCTGTCTACACTGGCCCTTTTGCACAAAAGTTTTGTTCAAAAGAGACTTTTTCCCAAACGGGAGCAGCATAGTATTTCCGCAAAAAGCACTGATTTCTTACAGTAGGAAGTCAGTGCTTTTGCGGAAATTCAAGCGGCCAGTGTAGACAGCTAGCAAGTTTTTCCAGAAAAGCGGCTGATTTTCCGGAAAAACTGGCCAGTCTAGACACAGCCTCTATGTATTATACCAGGAGCCCAGACACTTACCTCAGGTCCATGGATTTCAATAAGGCAGAAGGGTCAATATTAGGCATTGCAATGCTGAGCATAAGGATATGTCTACACTGCAATTAATTACCTACTCTGATCTGAGTCAGCTGACTTGTGGGTAGTCTCAGAGGTTGGGCTCCTATCCAAGCCCAAATCTATAGACCAGAATTAAACAGCCTCATTGCCCAAGCTCTGTGAGCCCAAGTCAGCAACACAGGCCACCCACGGGTGTTTAAGTGCAGTGTAGACATATCCTGAGTCCTCGTTGTGGATTTGAGGATCTAGACCAGCCTTTCTTAGGCCTTGTCTTCACTTACTGGGAGATCATGCTGAGGAGATCAAATTCCCATGGTTTGATTTAACTGGTCTAGTAATGAGCTACTAAATCGACTACTGATTGTACCCCCATCAATTCCAGTATTCCACAGCATTGTGAGGAGTAAGGAAAGTTAACAGGAGAGTTTCTCGCCTTGACCTCCCTATGGGTATGTCTACACTACAAAGTTAGTTCGAACTAACGGACGTTAGTTCGAACTAACTTTCCTAGGCGCTACACTAGCGCTCCGTTAGTTCGAACTTAATTCGAACTAACGGAGCGCTTAGTTCGAACTAGGTAAACCTCATTTTACGAGGACTAACGCCTAGTTCGAACTAGCTAGTTCGAACTAAGGGCTGTGTAGCCCTTTAGTTTGAACTAGTGGGAGGCTAGCCCTCCCCAGGTTCCCCCTGGTGGCCTCTCTGGGCACAACCAGGAAAACTCTTCTCCTCTCCCCCAGCCCCAGGCCCTTAAAGGGGTAGACTCTGACCAGACGGCACTAGATTCAGCCAGCCCTTCCAGGAGTCTCTGCCCCGAACCAGTGGCTGCAGGATGAGCCAGGCGGCCAGTGCCAGTGACACGTCCCCTGCCCAGTCCCCCAGCACCCAGGGACCAGCCAGGGGCCGTACACGGCACGCGGCCTCCTGGTCTAGTGTGGAGGTCATGGACCTCATTGAGGTTTGGGGGCAGGCCCCCAACGTCCATGATCTCCGCACTAGGAGGAGGAATGTGGCCGTCTATGGGCGCATAGCAGCCGCCATGGCCAGCAGGGGACACAGGCGCACCCAGGAGCAGGTGCGCATTAAAATTAAACAGCTGCGCCAGGCGTACGCCAGGGCCACAAGAGGCGGCGCTGCTGCAGGGGCTGCCACCTGCCCCTACTTCACTGCCCTCCACCAACTATTGGGGGGCAGGGCGGTCCGTGCCAGCCCGGGGGACATCGAGCCGGGACCAGAGGGCCCTGACCTGGGCACACCAGAAGGGTCACCGCCAGCAGCGTCGTCCAGGGAGACCGTACCAGGTAAGTAGTTTGAATTAAGTAGTTCGGGGGGGAGGTGGGAGGGAGACCAGGGACCGCGCACGTGGGCCATGCCTTCCACGGATCACGCAGACACCTGTGCACGTGCGAGCACGTGCCATGCCACCCTTGGGCAGGTGGCTCCAGCTGCATGACACCCAGGGGCCATGGCCCAATAGGCACATGCTTGTGCAAAGAGACGTGACATGCTCCCGACCCCGGGGCAGGACCCAGCAGGATGATTTCCCTTCACATGTCCCCTCTACACGGAGGCAGGGGACATCTCCCCTTCCCCCCCGCCGCCCCGGCCACACTATACATGGCACAGGGACATGGGTGCGGTCTTGGGGCAGCTCCCAGTCCCGTGGAGAGCCAGACATCCTGACCATGGCCTCTGTACAAGCACAGGGGCTGTGACGGTGCAGGACATGGTCACCCTCACGTTGCGGAGTTGGGGAGGGGGCTGGGCATCATCCTCAGCGTCCCCAGGGAGAACTGACCACTTCTCTTCTTTCTCTACAGCTGCACCAGCTGCTCGTGCAGGGCGCACCACCCCGCCCGGGACATGCTCCCGCACCCGCGGCCTGCTCCGGACCGCCAGCACGGAGCAGGAATACTGGGACCAGCACCTTGGGGCCCTGCAAGCCGTGCACCGCACACTACGGTCGTGGATGCGGGAAGACCTGCAGGTCCGCCTCGAGCTGCTGGCTGAGCTCTGAGAGCTGAGCACCAACCTGCAGTTCCTGCTGCAGAGCATGGTGCCCCGTGCTGATCCTGCACCACCTGTCCCCCCAACTGCTGTCCCTCCTCCCACTCCTGCTCCCCTTCCCACGTCTCCCTCCTCAACCCCCACAACCTCTTCCTCAATGTCCACACCCCCCACCTCAAACTCCGCACCCTCCACCCCATCCTCTCCGGGGACACCGAGGCCCCCTCCCTCGCCGTACTGGGAGGCGGTCGGCCCGGCGAGACCCCCACCCCTGATCCTTCAGTTTCCCCACCCCCTCCTTTCCCTTGCTTCCCCCTTTCAGCTCCCTCCTCCCAGTTTTCCCCCTCCCCTCTCCCAGCCTCTCTCTTCCCCTCTCCCACCTCCTTTTCCCAGTTTCCCCGAGTTTTGTTAAATAAACAGAGTTTCTATTTTTGAACACACGTGTCCTTTATTTTGTACATCAATAAGAAGGGGGGCTAGGGAAGGGTAAGTGGAAGGAGGTGAAGGAGGAATGGGGTACGAGCCCCCAATAGGGAGGACTGGGCTGGCTCTGCGGGCTTCTGGGGGTGGAAGCTCTCCTGCAGCCCCCCAATTGCCCCCTCTCTCCAGATGGCAGCCTGCGGCAAGTGCAGCCGGTCTGATGGCCGAGTGCTGTGATGTGCCCAGTGTGGGTACTTCGGGCACTCCAAGCCAGGACTGGTTTTCAAGCGGGGCACCTCTTAGAACTGTCTGTCCGGGGTGGGGGTCGGGACCCTTTAAGCGCAGCCCTCGGCTAGCCTGAGACAGCATCTCCATGCTCTAAGTCCTCCTCTTATGCCCTGCCGGCACTGCTTCCGGCCATCCTTAAGCCCTGTTCAGAGTCCACTCAATGTGGACTTGCTAGTTCAAATTAGCAAAACGCTAATTCAAACTAGTTTTTAGTTCTAGACGCGTTAGTTCGAACTAGCGCTGTAGTGTAGACGTACCCATAGTGAGGATGCCACAGGAATTCGAATGAAGGTACATCAACTCCAGCTGTGCTATTCATCTAGCAGGAGTTGTGTATCTTAGTTCAACTTTGTCCCCTACTGTACTCTTGGCCTTAGTTGAAGTTTCTGTTTATATAAGTGCCTTTGTGCACTTTTGCTGTTGGTTGCTCCATCTTTGTTCAATGTAAATAGGATTCCGTTTAGATTTTTCAAATAAATTATTTACACTAGACCATATCTTGAGTCTATGTCACTAATGTTCTTCCAGTGAGAGACTGACATGCTACAAATCTGTTTCTTGGCAAAGGGACAGCAATATATCACTCACCACTTTTTACTGTACCTGGGAACCTCTATGTTGATTATATTAATGTGCTTTAACATATTGAAACTAATGTTAATAAAATGAGAAGAAGGGCAACAAAAATGATGCATGAGTCAGATTTAACATGATACATTTCACTTAGTTACCAATGGGATTTAAATCTGTCAGGTTTGTCTTTAATTTTCTTTCCTACCTCCTCAAAGGATTTGGTGTTCAGCGTAGTCTGCACATTGCACTTATCTCCAGGCACTGAACAATGAGACTGCTAGCAACAGTGTACTTCTAACTGTTCTTGATCACTGACTAACAAAAACCCAATATGCCATAGTTCCACATACCGGGCTGGGTTTGATTAAAGTGATTTAAATAGCTATTGGCATGCTGCTTTAAAATTTTCTTTTCACTGGTTATTCTGTATTGTTTGCATTAGTTCAACTGGCAAATTACTAATCCATTATAAAAACGAAAAGTGGCTCTCTATGAAAATACAGGCTGTTAGCTACCCAGTGTTCTATTTGTTGCAAGGTTTTGGGTTTTCTTCCTGACTGACTTGTTTTGCTTAATATTTGAATAGTATAGTTTGAGATTTCAAAACTGTATTTTAACTGTGGCCTGTGTTTAATAAGGAGATGAGAAATTTCCACCATTACCTCTTTGCAGACAGCTAATCAAAACCCAATTTAATCTTCAAACAACTAGAATTTTTCCTGCTGTGCTCACATTGAATGCCAGTAAGTTAATAATATGGAAACATTCAGTGGTCTGCTATAAAGGGTCATCCGCTGATTAATAGAATTAGCTCACCTTTGCTATCAAATATACTCCTAAAATCTGTACTAACATTATTACTAGGTTAGTTTAGAGTTGTGCCATTACAGCTGTAAAACCTATGTTCAGTTCCTTATCCTGGGCATTCTTTTATTGGCTGAGCTACCAGGAGCTCTGGAGGCAGCACACTTAAAACAAGATTTTCAAACGTGGTTGCCTGAAGTTAAGTCCCTCAATGCATACCTATGCACTTAAAGTTGCCTGATTTTCAGAAGGGACACATTCCTGTGTTTCACATTAATTTCATTGGGAGTTGTAGCTGTTCAGCACTTCTGAAAATCTGGTCACTTTTATTTATGCACCTCGTGGTGAAGTTAGGCCGCTGACTTGAGGCACTAAGATTTTAAAAAATTTGGAATTTGCTCTTAGAAGAATGGAATGTCATGCATTGCTGAACAGTGACTCTCACAGTTTTATTAAGGAGCTGCTTTGATGGTTAAAATGGATGAAGGAAGTGGTTTTGGGGGCTGAATTAAGTGTAGGGGAGTGTTCAGGTTTGAGGCCACATTAAGGCTCAGATTCAGAATCAATTACACCAGGTTCACAAGATGTTTTCAAAATGGAGAAAAATCTCATGAGATTAATTACAGTAATTCCTCATTTAACATGTGCCCTCTTAACACGTTTTCGCAATAGCATGATTTTTTTTAGGGAACGTTTTTTGAATTACACAACTGTCCCTGCAATAACACGATTTCTCCAGCTGGCCCATCGCCGGCAGCTGCCATTCCCAGCGCCATTCCCGATGACCCCCCTCACAGTACGCAGTGTGGGTCACGGCAGACCCGGCAGAGGGGCATACTCCCAACACAATCCCCCTCCCCTCTCCTCCCCTTCCCTTCCCCAGAGCCAAACACCTCCCCTCCCTGCTGTAACTCAGTCCCCTTTCTCCCCCAACCTTACGTCCCGGTCCCAATAGATACCACCACTTGAAATGCAACCCCCACCTTTTCCATTATTTTCTATGGGAAAATTGACCCCGTATAGCACGTTTTCATTTAACACGATCATTTTCTGAAACATATCTATAGTGTTAAATGAGGAATTACTGTATTCAAATAAATTTTCATCTGCCGCTGAGCTGGAAGCATAAAACGATTCCTTTCCTTTTGTACTTGTGGATCTGTTCCAAATCTTAAGTCAGGTCAGATTCAGACCTGCAGAATGGAAACCAGATTTTTGCACATGTCTTGGGTTCAAAATAGATTGGATTCTAGTTTAAGTCAAATTTAAGACCATTTTTTCTTTTGCCAGTAATCTATGGATATAAACACAGGGTAGAATCCTGGCCTCACTGAAATGAATGGCAAAAATCCCATATGGATGCTCCCCATAAAGCAATGGAAAGTTCTGGGTATTGGTTAATAATGGTAATAGTTTAGTAACTTTGTCGATTAATATATTTAGCTATATAAAGCACTTAATTTGCCTTATAAAATCACACCTTTGATCAACTACATCCTGTATCTTTGCCACAATGCACTGATTACCTTGAGATAAGCAGATGTAGCCGGGTCCCCCAGGCAGCAGGGTTTCCCAGTAGTTAGGTCCTGAGGTTAGCTGGGGGCTCGGGGAGTAGGACTTCCGGCCACTCAGCAATGTATGCTCCTTCAGTTTGGGGCATGGCCCCAAGAGTCCAATTTCCCTCTGGTTCTCCCCCTTTGCACCTCGAGGTTGTGTGTGTGTGTGTGAAGGGGGGGCAGGTAGAGGCTTACATCCTCCTGTGGCCGACTCGGCCGACAGTTCTGGCTCAGGTCCTGCGGACCACAGAACCAGCTCCTGCCTCTTCTCTGGTCATCCCTGAACTGAGCCAGGTTCCCTCCTCTTATTCCCCTCTCCACGCCTGGCACTGACAGCAGGTAAAATGGGGCGGGGCTAATAGGGCAAAAAGGCCTCCTTTAACTCCTGCACTGCCAGGCCTTCCTCTGTCTCCCTCACAGCAGGTTATTATTGAAGGTTTGTTTTTAGATTGAAGTGAGATAGGTAAGCATATTAACTTGTGTAATTATAACAAATCATTTATCAGGCCATTGCTCAATTATGTTTTATTTGTTAGTTTTGTTTTTTCTAACATCTATTTGGGAATTTAAACTCAAACACAACCAGTCACTGAATACCTAGAGATCTGCTAATTTCTGAGGGCACGTCTGCACAGCAGAATTATTTCAGAATAACTCATGTTACTTCGAAATAACAAAGTGAGTGCCTACACAACAAGCCTGTTATTTAGAAATAATTTCAAAATAACAAACATCTTATTCTGAAATCTGTAGCCCTCATTTTATGAGGAATAATACCTATTCTAAAAAAGTTATTTTGAAATAGGGTCTATGTAGACAGTGCATTTGTGGTTATTTCAAAATAAGTGGCCTCCAGGGCTTCCCACAGGTGCCCTACTAGCCACTCTGGCCACACTCATCAGGACTCTATAGTTCCCCTTCAGGCTTTAAAGGTGCAGCCTTAGGGGAAACAGTGTGTGGCACACAGCAGGCCCTGCTTGCACCGTGCCATACAGCAGCACCCAGATCTACCAAACCTGCTGCCATGGCAGACCACAGCAGTGCACCTGAACCTCCCACGGCTGCCAGAAGAGCTGCAGGCAACTCCCAAGCCTCTGCCCAGTTGCAGAAGAAGCAGGCACCATCCTGGTCTGATGCAGAGATCCTAGATCTCATTGAGATCTGGGGAGAGGAGGCTAACCTCCAGGATCTCCACTTACCCTGCTGAAGTCGACCACCTGCTGGCCACTCCTGCCCCAGCTCCTGCCCCTCCGGCTTCTCCCCTCCACCCCCAACCTCTCCCCCATGGCTGCCGAGGGCCCTACACATGAGGCAGTGGTACCACCCAAGGCAGGTGCTACTCCCAGCCCGATCCCTGAGCCTCTCCTCCTCCTCCTCTTCCCCCCTTCCTTGCCCCTCCTCCCCCCTCCCAGGTTCTTTTCCTAGTTACATTTACCCCAAATAAACCAAAAATAGAGTTTCTTGGGTCATAAACTAAAGGTCTGCTTTATTGTATCAATTGGGAAGAGGGGAAAAGGAAGACAGGGGAAGAGAGGTGAGGGAGGAAAGACACAGAGGGGCACTGCCAGACCCCCTTTGGGAAGGCCCAGGGGAGAGTGTCACTGAGGTCCTTGTGTGAAAATCTCTCTCAGAGCCTCTTGGATGTGCACAGACTCCTGATGGGCCTGCCAGATAGCAGCCATGAGCAGCTGTTCAAAGGCCCTGGCCAACTGCTTGGCCTGCAACCCACACCCTAGCAGAAATATGTCCCCTTTGTTCTCACATATATTGTTGACACAACAGGCTGCCACCACTTGGGGGTTGAGGTGGGTGAGGAGATAGTAGAACCTCCCTTTCAGATGGCCAAAGGTGCTCTCCACAACCATATGGGCCCTGCTGAGCCAGGCATTAACACATTTCTTGCTTCAGTCCAGGTGTCCTGTGTAGGGCTTCATAAGCTAGAGGAACAGAGGATAGGCTGCATTCTCCACACTGCACATCCACGTGTCTATGTTCCCAATCTTAATGGTGTAGTCAGGGGGGAAAAGTGCCAGCATGCAACTTTTCATAGAAGCAGGAGTTGCAGAAGATGCAGGTGCTGGGTGCTTTCCCTGTCACCTAATGTTGATGTCCATGAACTGACCTTGGTGGTCCATAAGGTCCTACAGCATGATTGGAAAGTACCCCTTGCAGTTGATGTATTCAGAGACCTGGTGGTCAGGGGCCCGGATGGGGATATGGGTGCTGTCAATGCTCTCCCTCCCCTCCCCCGCCCCAGTTGGAGAAGCTCATGGTAGCAAAGCCAGCGATGATGGGGTCCATGTCACCTAGGAGGATGAGCTGGCGCAGCAGGATGGTGTTGATGGCCCTCACCACCTGTGGAAGGAGACAAGCAGAGGATCACAGAGTTGCCAGGGGCCCTTGGGGGGTCCCGAGATCAATCCCACCCCCTGGACACACCAGGACCAACCCCTATATACCTTACCCTCCATCAGGGCTTTGTGAACCTTTAGGGAGGGAGCTTCCACCCCCCCCCTTCCTTAGGGAACCCCATTCCAGCAGTTCACCACCCTCCTTGGACAATAGCATGAGAGCACCATACCTGTATGACCACGACCACAGCAGTCGCTCTCCCCATGCCGAACTGGTTCCTGATGGTAGCTGTCCGGCATAGCGAGCTTCCAAATAGTGATGGTGACCTGCTTCTGGAGGGAAATGGCGGGTCACATGTGGGTGCCCGGTGGCATGAGGGCAGGGGCAAGCCACTCACACAGCTCCGTGAAGGTGTCCTTCTGCATTCGGAAGTGCTGGTTGTCCCACCACTCCATGACAATCCAGTCCCACCTGCTGGAACTGGTGTCCAGTCGCCAGAAGCGGCGGTGTACAGGGAAGGACAAGAGGAGTCGTGCTGCATGGGCAGTGTGTGGCCAGAGGAGAGGAGGTGCCCTGCAATGAGCTGGGAGTCCTGTTCCTGCAGAGTCACAAGGGCATCCTGCAGAAACCACAGCAGGAGGTGTGGCATGCAGTCTAAGAGCTGTCGACTGCTTGGAGGCAGGTCTGCTCCCATCATTGGAGTGCCGTGGTGTCCACAAGGGCAACCAGAGCAGGCTGTGAATAGGCTTTGCTGTCCCTCGAGGTGGGCAAAGGAGAGGAGCATGAGACATGGCTGTATAGGGGGGGGTCCCTTTAAACTCAAGCCTCATATAGCTTCAGGAAGCAACCACAGGAAGTGAGTGCTGTCCTAATGCCCTGCCTGAAGTGCTTCAAGGTGGCCTTAAATGCGATTCAGTGTCCAATGAGTATGGACTCTCCATTTCAAAATAAGTCAGCGCTATTTTGATAGACGTTTGCAGTGTAGACACACTATTTCGAAATAAGCTATTTCAGAGTTTCTGTTCTGAAACAGCTTATTCCGAAATAAGCATGCAGTGTATACGTACCCTCAATGTCTAACAGGGCTGGTTCAAACACAGCTCACACATACCAACTTGATTGATGTCTCCTGCTGTATATATTTCTCAAAAACATTTATTTTTACCAAATGGCAATGCCACATTCTGATATTTATGTGCATTTACAGCAAGTTGTAGGTATTGTTTTCCTGGGTGTTGATTTGACATGGCAGAGGAGCATATTTTATTAGAGGGAGACAAAAACCAAATATTTCTTTTGTCAGAAAATAGTTATATCAGTAATATGTAGGCTTCAATCATAAGAAGTCAGGGTATGTCTACACTACAGCGCTAATTCGAACTAACTTAGTTAATTCGAACTAAACTAATTCGAACTAACGCATCTAGAACTAAAAACTAGTTTGAATTAGCGTTTTGCTAACATTAAGTGGACCCTGAAGCGGGGTTAAGGATGGCCGGAAGCAATGCCAGCAGGGCATCAGAGGAGGACTTAGAGCGTGGAGATGCTGCCTCAGGCTAGCCGAGGGCTGTGCTTAAAGGGTCCCGAACCCCACCCCGGACAGACAGTTCTCAGGGGTGCCCCGCTTGCAAAGCATTCCTGGCTTGAAGTGCCCTGAGTGCCCACACTGGGCACATCACAGCACTCGGCCATCAGACTGGCTGCACTTGCCGCAGGCTGCCATCTGGGGAGAGGGGGAAATTGGGGGGCTGCAGGAGAGCTTCCACCCCCAGAAGCCCGCAGAGCCAGCCCAGTCCTCCCCATCGGGGGCTCGTGCCCCATTCCTCCCTCACTTCCTTCCACTTACCCTTCCCTAGCTCCTCTTCTTGATGTACAAAATAAAGATAACGTGTCTCACAAAATGGAATCTGTCTTTATTGAACAAAACTGGGGGGGGGCTCGTCTACACTGGCCCCTTTTCCGGAAGGGGCATGTTAATTTCACCTATCGTAGTAGGGAAATCCGCGGGGGATTTAAATATCCCCCGCGGCATTTAAATAAAAATGTCCGCCGCTTTTTTCCGGCTTTTAGAAAAGCCGAAAAAGAGCATCTACACTGGCCCCGATCCTCCGGAAAAAGCGCCCTTTTCCGGAGGCTCTTATTCCTACTTCGAAGTAGGAATAAGAGCCTCCGGAAAAGGGCACTTTTTCCGGAGGATCGGGGCCAGTGTAGATGCTCTTTTCCGGCTTTTTTAAAAGCCGGAAAAAAGCGGCGGACATTTTTATTTAAATGCCGCGGGGGATATTTAAATCCCCCGCGGATTTCCCTACTACGACTCATGAAATTAACATGCCCCTTCTGGAAAAGGGGCCAGTGTAGACGTAGCCGGGGAGACTGGGAAAAGGAGGTGGGAGAGGGGAAGAGAGAGGCTGGGAGAGGGGAGGGCAACTACAATGATCAGGGATTGGGAACAGGTCCCATATGAAGAGAGGCTAAAGAGACTGGGACTTCTCAGCTTAGAAAAGAGGAGACGGAGGGGGGACAGGATAGAGGTCTTTAAAAGCAGGAGTTGGGTGGAGAGGATGCATACAGAAAAGTTCTTCATTAGTTCCCATAAAGAAGGACTAGAGGACACCAAAGGAAAGGAATGGGTAGCAGGCTTCAAACTAATAACAGAAAGTTGTTCTTCACAAAGCAAAGAGTCAACCTGTGGAACTCCTTGCTGCAGGAGGCTGTGAAGGCTAGAACTGGAACAGAGTTTAAAGGGACGTGAGATCAAGTCATGGAGGTTGGGTCCATGGAGTGGTATTAGCCAGGGGGTAGGAGTGGTGTCCCTGCCCAAAGTTTGTGGAAGGCTGGAGAGGGATGGCACGAGACAAATGGCTTGGTCACTGTCTTCAGTCCATCCCCTCCAGGGTCCCTAGGGTTGGCCGCTGTCGGTAGACAGGCTACTGGGCTAGATGGACCTTTGGTCTGACCCAGGATGGCCATTGTAAGCTCAGGGCTCAGGGTCGGGGGTCTCAGTGGACCCCCTTGATTCTCTTGCACACCTGCTCCTGGGTGGCCAGGCTGGCAGCTCTCCTGCCCAAGCCAGCCACTTTCCTGTGCCTAGTCAGTTAGTTCGAACTAACTTCGTAGTGTAGACATACCCTCACACTGTTGTGACTGGAAAATCCCACTGACCTACACATCACTGAGAAAAGTTCTTTTGAGGGAATTTTAAAATTTTGCCAAGCTGAGTAACTTTGAGAGATTGGCTGCTTGGCTATTGAACTGATCGTATCTGCTCTGGATTTTTGTCTCTACATATTTTTGTTAAAAAATAGATTTTCTAATTTTAATTTCTGCCCACCTGTTTGTTCAAGGACTCCTCCTAAAACGGTAAGAGCTAGGGCTACCAAATTTGGTATACAGTTTCCTCTTATCATAACTTAAAGCAAAGCAAGAGTTTGATTGTGCCAGGAAAATGGAATGTGTTTTGAATGGGATTGCTTCTCATCAAACAGAAAGGGAGAGCTTTGCTATTTAATGACCACATGGGGGCAGCAGGGGATATGGGATAAAAAGCAGGGATAGTTACACTATATAATGATCACAGGGACAGCAAGAAGGCAGAGAGATGGGGACTGGGACAGCTATAACCCCATTGGAGCAGCAGGGGGCAGTCGTGGAGAAAAGGACAGCTATCTACTATATATGTGAGGCAATGTGTGTGTCTGTCCATCTGTCTGTTCAGGAATCCCTCCTAAATGGTAAGAGCTAGGGTCACCATATTTGGTACGCAGCTTCCTCTTATCATAACTTAAAGCAAGGTCAGGGTTTGGTTGTGGCAGGAAAGAGGGATGTGCCTGTAATGGGATGGTTTCTCATAAAACCATATAGAAAAGACTAGGCAATTGAAAGGGGCTGACTAAGGGTGTACCCTGCTCACTGTTCCCCTTTGTCAGGGAATGAGGGGAAAATGCACAGTTTATTGCATTCCTCACAGTGGTAGTGGCGCACAGGGAGCAGAGGAACCTGGACCTGCCCCAGCTGGGGGGGACATGCACCCCTCCCCTGGCTGTGCCCACTAGAGCTGCAGCAGCCATGGAGAGGTACTTCTCACCTGGCCCCAAGCTGCTGAACTGAGGGCTGGGGTAGTCCTCTCTCCCCAGGGCAGCCTACATACTGAACCCTTTATCTCCAGCCCCAACCCAGAGCATTGATTTAGATGAAGAAAAACAAAAATATTATTGAGCTGAGGACTTGAGCAAAAACAGTTAAATCTTCTAGTGACGCTATTATTTAAAGAAACAATGCTAGCACAGTATAATAATTTTTACATTGCATCTTCCTCTTTAACATATCCTGGTCAGTGACAGGAATTAATTTTTTCCATAAAACAGGGAAAGTTTCAGTGGCAAACTAATTCTTGAAACCCACAGCTGAAAGAGGAACTCTGGAATTTTTGTTTATTTTTTGACTGTCTCTGTGTGTATGATTGCTTAGTAAACAGTGCTGCAGAGTACATAAACAACTGATTATAACAATGCTAATGTGACATGCAATGGTATGAACCCTGGATGATACTAACACTATTTTCCTCCTTTTAAAATGTAAGGCTTATTAAAAAGGGGGAAAATGTCATGAAGACAAAATCATGTATTAATGCAGGAAAAAAAAACCTTCCACCCCATTTTGTTAATGACATTTAAGACAGGGGCTCATAGAAGTGGATTAGATGAATGAGCTATACAGTAGCTTTTGCATTTATAGATATATCTCATACAATACACTTATTTAAAGCACCAAAGAACTATGTAACGTTTATTGAATCATAGCATTAATGCTGGACAAGTGGATAGCTAATTTCAGGACCTTATTGAATTGGGTCAGAAAGAAATGGCAGACTGATGTTATCCTCATTGTTCTTTTACTTACCCTTTTTCAGTGGCTTTACAACACTGGACAAACATCAAATTCTCTAATGGTTTACTAATCTGCCATTGTCATAGTATCATTGTTAGTAATCCCCACTAAATGAATAGGCATGACCTTTACTTTTAACATTGCTATTCTCTATAGTTAGAGACACTGAAGGTAATGTATTTTTTTTAGTTAATTATTGTCTCATAATACACCTGAGGTATGTAGTAATCCTTCAGAAATTCACTGCCTGTTTAGTCTTTGCCTTGTTGCTTAGTTATAACAAATCCAAGGTATTGGAAGAAATTGCCAATAGGGGAAGGTTTGTTTTCACTGTGTGTATTTTCTCATGGAAATTCTTTCTTAAGTACTAACACTTCTGTTTTTTTCTTGGCACTGGAGAAGACACCAAGATTTATGTTCACACTTTCCTTCCCATTCTGTGTAAGAGAACAAGAAATGTATTTTTCTGCCACCTGATCTATAAGACTGTTCATATTGAGAGCCATCTTACCCCCAAAATAAGTTAAAGAAAAGAAACGAGCTGTATATATTCTGTCAAGCATTCAGCCATAGTTCTCGCTTTTTTAGATATGAAATGAAAGAAATAGGCAGTACCTGAACTCATTAAAAACTGATTTGGAAGCACCCTGACTCCTTGGAACATCTGCTTGACAACCTGTGAGAAAAATCTTAGCCCTTCATCCATAGAGTATCCTGTATTTGGCTGCATGCCAATTTTCATAGAACCTGCCAGAATTGTTTAAAAATGAAAAACTGCCCGGCCCTTTCATAAGGATAAGAATTTGGTACCTCTAAATTTCCCTTTCCTCTCCTCTTCCTGTTTGTGTAATATGTATGGCTAATTGATTGCAGACCTGCTATCCAAGATGTGGCTGCATTTTACTAGTGCAGTTTGTACTTGTACACAGAGCCTGATCCTGCATTACCAAAGTTTCTAGAAATTTTGCCATAGACATCAATGGAAACAGAGTCTGGTTTCATAGAATCATAGAACACTATAATTGGAAAGAACCTCGAGAGGTCATCGAGTCCAGTCCCATGCTCTTGTGTTCTAACCTACCCTTTAAAATCTCCAATGATGGAGACTCCACTGAGCTCAGTGGCCTTTGCATCAACCTCTGTATGTCATGATATGTACTATCCTTGCATATTGTCAAACAAGTCAGGCTTCACCATTTCAAGCAACTCTCCTGGCCCTGGAATCAATTTGCTGGTTATGTTAATATCTAATATCCTGAGCCAAAAATACAGAAAACTTATTTTCACCTGGCAGGATTTCACAGTGGGAGTTATCTGAATGCAGGATCTTATACCACTATAATGAAAGCTACTGCCATTTTGAGTATTTCAAGAGCAAGAGAAGTTAATCTGAGAAACACACTATACATGCTGCCCACAAAATCCTTATAGTATCCTCTCAAGCAGTTATTTTTTTCTCTGAGGAGTGGTAGTAGTGCTTACTGCCATTATACATCCTCCCTCCTCAGGAGTGAGTCCTGAATGAGCTGAGCTGCTCCCTTTTATACCTAGCCTCCAGCAAGAACATGCCCAATGGTATAGCCTTCTTGGCCCAAAGAATTAACCCTTTGGAGTACCAGTGTAGGGCAAGCATACCATGTCCAAGTAGAGTGGCTTGCTAGAAAGTGGGATATGACATCAAAAGGAAGACAACTGGTCTGCTTAGTGTTGATGGCCAGCTTCAGTTGAACTCATATTGCGCAACCTTTTGGCTGTCAGGAATTTCTCATATTTTTCTATCTCACAATGGCATGGTACGGAAGGGTGGGGGGAACTGACCAATTTATTTTATTTTTTTTCCATATTTCTTCTGTGATATTGAGTGCAAGGCAGTTGTTCAGTTAAAAAAGTTGTAGTGGCCTGATTCTGGTGTTAGGGTGTTGATTTTATACTGGAATAGTTCCACTGTTTACTGTGGAGCACTGTAGTTACTCTGAATTTATATCAGTGTTAGTGAACTGAGAATTGGGCTCACATTTTATAAGCAGAATAAAACCAACAGTTTTGTTCAATCATATAAGCAGCTGAACTGATCTGTCTGTGATACAGCATTTCTAGAGAAACTCTGAAGTGAGGATTAAAATCATAGGAAAAATTCTGGTGCCCTTAAAAAGGCATAGGGTGGCAGCACCTATCTTGTAGTTTGAATTTTTAATGAATTCAAATAAGTTCTGTAGAAGTACACCAATCAAATAAGTTCTCTGTGTTTGGATTGCTCTTTACTATTTGTTATGATAACAAGTACAGTTTTCTGAAAAGTGCATAATATGAGGCATTTAATGTGTTTGTCTACATAGTGTAAAAAATATCAGTTACTCGTTGGTAAAATGTAGTAGCAAGAAGCATCCATTCCCACAGAAATTATATGGTTCTTTTCTTTTCCCAAAAGTTAGAAAAATTTATTTTCTTCATCTGGCATTAGGAAGGGTTTTTTATTATATCTGTAAAATAAGAAGCTTGAAAAAGGATATAATTGAAAAAAATGCTTTCACATTTGGGTAACTCAAACAGCGAAAACAATGTTATGAAACTTTATTTTTAAGAAACTCACATACATGTAATGATGCAGATTGCATCTTCTATATCTTGTCTAAAAATCTTATTTAAAACCCAAGTAATTTAAAGATGAGTGAATCTAGCAACGGGGTTCGAACCAGCGGGGATTTAAAAATGGCGGCTCCCCACTTATGAAAATGAAGCCCGGGAAATTCAAATCCCGGGCTTCATTTGCAAGTGCGGTATGCCTACATTACCCCCCTAGTTCGAACTAGGAGGGTAGTGTAGACATACCCTTATAGCTGTTTATGAGCACAAATCACTTGGTACATTATCCAAGACTGAAAATTACTAATTTGTTTTTTACCATTGCTTTTGGTACCTTGTACTTTTCCTTATTTCTGTTTTAGAAATATATACCACATTTCAGACTAAATACTTGTGAAAGTACTTCCCAATTTGTACCACAACAGAGCCTGTCTTGTCTTTGACAGGTTTGGTATTTTCCAGTGCCAAAGCTGATGTCAGCTTTGTAAGGTACTATGGGATATATATCTTGTATTCCTGAGGGCACTCTGCACAAGAAAATTAAAAATTCCACGCCAAAAAAAATCCTGTGTGTAATATTTTAAAATTCTGCAAAATTCTGCCATTTTTATTTGCCAAAATAAATGTGGAGGCTCCAGCTTTACAATTGGGAGCTCTGGCCATTGGCTGTGCAGAAGTGTGAAATCACTGAGCAGCTCCCCAGTCCAGGGACATGAAATTGCACCAAACCCTGACATAGTGTAAAAGCTGGACCTGCCCCAGAAACACCCCAGCATCCTGCCCTTTCATGCCAGGCGCACCAGGTGTGGGCAGGCAGGCTCAGCAAGGCAGCATGGATGTGTAGAAGAGGTTAGTGTGAGGGGATCCAGGTGAGGGTTGAGAAGGTTCTATGTGGGGTGATCTAGGTGTGGGTGGCTCAGTGGGGGATCCAGGGGCAAGGGAGATCTGAATGCACATGGCGGGGTTTTGGGTGCACTGGTAATGGGACTCTACAGGGGGCTTCCGGTGAAGGTAGTTAAGGTTCAGTGGTGAGGGGTCTGGTTGTGGGGTGGAATACAGCTCAGCGGTAGAGTTTTGGGGCCTCAGTAGGAGGTCCAGGTGCTGGGGAGTGCAGCTCAGTGGGGTGGGGATTCAGGTCTGCTGTTTGGGGCTCAGTAGGATGGGGATCCGAATGTAGGTGGCTCATTGGAATGGTCCACGCACATGGGAGGTGAGGGTTCTGGGTCTTGGGTGCGTGAGACTCACCAGGAGAGTCTGAGCAGGAGCGGATCTAGATACACAGGGGTTGGGAGAATGGGGGAGCAGCTCCCTGTACAGAGATACCTCCCTCTGTAGCTGATCTATGATGGGTACAGGAAGCACGAGGAGAGGAATTTACAGAGCTTCCTACAGTCACAGAGAAATCATGGGTTGGATCTAATGTGGCCCTGGATGCTGTGCAGGGTAAGAGGAAGTCCTCTCCTCTCTTTTCCTCTCCTCCTCTTCCCGCCTCACAGTAATCTACCTCTTTACTGCCTGCCCTGTGTAACCAAAACATACTGCTGGTGGGGTTGCATGACAGTTCTTGTGACTTCCCTTTCCTTCCTTGTCAGAAAATAATTTTTCTGTGGTGAAGCAAAGTTATTTGTGGGGGACATAAATTTTGCATGTGCGCATTGGTGCAGAATTTCCCCAGGCATAATCTTGACATGAGTGAAGAGAACATCACTGTGGGAAAGATATAAGATGTAATATAGTTTGTTTCACACAATTGCCCACATGCTGAATATAATAAAACATTAATACAGTGTGCACTATGCCTAACATATATGAATTAGTTAACGGTCTCCACTGGGCACCATGATAATTATTATATCAGGTGACACTTTCACCAGACAGATATATGAAACAAAGGTAAGAGCATTTATGTAGAATGTATACTGGTTTAGTGTAAGCAACAATATGCAGTTAGTACAATTAAACTAATATTTGTCTTAAAGCAAGCAATGCTTTGTACGATGGGACACTGAGGCATGAGTTCACCCAATTTAGGCTTAATTAATTTCTACCTTTAATTACACATTTTCAGAATAGTTGTCAGTTACAGTTTCTGATCAGGTATATATGACAGACAATAAGACTGTAAAGACAGAATAGGTAGGGACCTAAATTATCTCAGTCTCTGGACAAGTATTCTACTAGAAACCTAGTTCACTTAATTTTTTATATGTGTCCTTCTGCATCATAGAAGATTCCATATATCCAGTTATGTTTACCCAAGCATTCATAATTTGTTCACTCTCTGTTCTGTTATTGTAAGTTCTGAACATTATATGAACACAACTCAATTATTCTTTTACCATTCAACATACATTATCATTTACTGTTAACATTAAACTACCAAAACGTACCCTATATTTTTACCATTCAGCAATTTTCCATCATTTAGTATCATAGTTCAGTTCATGTATATCATTCTAAATTATTCATGAATATAACCTTTCTTTTTCTTAGCACAGGAGTGTTATAGGGAACAACATTCTTTATGGTCAGCATATTCTTATCTTTTCCAAACATGGATTTTTAGTGGCTTTTTTTGCTCAAAATTAAACATCCATGCTTATAAATTATTAGAAAGCTTTGTCTGCAGTTTAATCTGTTATATTTTGAAGTACTTATTCATTTGTCAGTTATCCAAGAGTCTAAGGGTGTGTCTAGACTACATGCCTCCTTCGACGGAGGCATGTAGATTAGCCAGATCGGAAGAGGGAAATGAAGCCGCGATTAAAATAATCGCGGCTTCATTTAAATTTAAATAGCTGCCCCGATCTGCCGATCAGCTGTTTGTCGGCAGATCGGGGGAGTCTGGACGCGATGCCCCGACAAAGAAGCCTTTCTTCATCGACACAGGTAAGCCTGGTTTCACGAGGCTTACCTGTGTCGATGAAGAAAGGCTTCTTTGTCGGGGCATCGCGTCCAGACTCCCCCGATCTGCCGACAAACAGCTGATCGGCAGATCGGGGCAGCCATTTAAATTTAAATGAAGCCGCGATTATTTTAATCGCGGCTTCATTTCCCTCTTCCGATCTGGCTAATCTACATGCCTCCGTCGAAGGAGGCATGTAGTCTAGACACACCCTAAGTGTGCAGTTATTTGCCAACCACTTTAAATGCAACTTTTATTTAAGTACCATAAATTATTTTCAATTAACCATTATAGATAAGGTTATTTAGGACTCCTTTTGCTTTATACATGTAATTGCAAATTCGAATGATGAATGTTTTTTGATTTAGTAGCATTTTTAAATTTAAGGTTAGTGGATCAATCTGTACTTTAAAACAGGTATGTATTTTTTATTTCCTCCTGATGTTGGGGTTTAATCTGAACCATGTATTTGTTTTGAAAACTGGAATGCATATTATAGTGGTGTGCTTCATAATTCTATGTACTATACAAAAAACAGAAATCTGGAGTAGCACCATTGCAAGCAAGGTCTTCATACATTTTAGTTACTAGATTATATTCTCTGTTTATGTTATAGATTACCATTACGGCTGTGCATTGCAAGTTGGTGAGCTTTACAAGACAGGAGTGACTAACTTTCTGTTTTGTTATACTGATCCTGGCCAATGTTGCCACATTCAAGAGTTGTGATGTTAAAAACTTCTACACACATGATATGCCTTTATGCAGTGGTTCCCAATCGCCAGTCCATGGACCTGTGCCGGCCTGTGAACCACTGGCTGTTGGGCCACGGCAGCTGCTGGAGCTGAAGCTGGCTGTTTGCAGCAGCTCTGGGGGCCAAGGCTAGGGTACACCCCGGCTCACTGAGCCACCATTCAACAGCCAGCTTCAGCTCCAGCAGCTGCCACATCCATGGCATTAAAAAGGTTGGGAACTGCTGCTGAAACAAAAGCCTTTGTATAGTGTCCTCCAAATTCATGCTGCTGAGTGATATATATAACGGTAGCCAAAACAGATGTAAGCATTCCTTTAAGAACTTATTTTTTAGATAACCTACCGAATGAGCAGTAGCAATTTATATCCTGGAGTGTTACCCTACAGTATGGATAAAGCTACCATACAGAAAATATACATGGAACCTGATACTGAGCATGATTGCTTTGAACATGTGGCTCAATTTTTTATGAAGTAACACTGATCCCACATTACAATTTTTGCTAAAGCAAATTTTACAAGACTGACACATTGCCAGTTCTTAAAAGATTTTAATACATGTTGAGGAAAGTGGCATTTAGTTAATTGCTTATTGTTGACAACGTTAGTCCATTTTCCCTTTTTGATATTGCCTAATAAACTGGTTATGATAGTTACCACATAACCCTCATGAGCACTGCAGATAATTGTTTTACTTACACAGTGTTCCCTTGCTTTCTTACTGTTTGGGTGATTACTTTTTGCCTGTATTTGATTAAACCTTTTAGCAGTCATTAGGTGTATTAAGCACTGGGATTATGCGTAAGGGTCAGTCTCCATCATGGAGGTTGCAGAATTCATGGATTCCATTAGTTTCTGTGTTGTTTGTGATTTCTGTAGTGGGTACTGTGGCTGACCCTAGGGCTGCCACAGCAGCTGGTCCTAGGTGTCAGCTGCTCAGGTGTCTCTGGGGACAGCCACACCAGCCATTGCTAGAGCGGCTCCGCAATTAGCCACTCACCAAGTGCACATGGGCAGCTGGCCCCAGGGACTGCCCAAGCCATGGCAGATGTGGTTGTTCCCAAAGACTACCTGAGCAGCTGTCCTGGGGGCAACAGGAGCAGCAGTGGGTGGTGGACCTAGGGGTAGCCAGAGCAGCTGTTGCTCATTGGCCCCAGCAACTATTTCCACTGGCCTCTTCCCCCTCTCCAGCTATGACCCCCCCCCCAGTTCCTGACTCAGAGCAAAGGCCCCCTGCTCCCATCTGCTAGAACAGTACCCCTCCCCACCCCAACTAAGATTTATTCAGGGATATATAGAACAAGTGATAGACTGGTTATAAGCTGTGAATTTTTCTTTATTACCTGTGATCTCTCCATGACTTTTACTTCTAATACTGTGGAACTGTAGCCTTAATTATGTGTTTAGAGACAGTTTCCACTGCCTGTGCTCAAAACTGTGAATATGCCTTTTCATAGTTTTTCTAATCTGCCTTGCTCCAAATGGACATACCAGATAGTTCTGAAATAATTTCGTCTAAACATTGATATCACCTATGGTTGGAAAATACCAGACATTTGGCCCAGCTATTGGATGCTGTGCATATTGGATGCTATTATATTAATTAACAGAAAAATGTACAAGAATGATACATTTGCTTTTGCATACTAACCAAATGTAGCCTTCTTCCAATGAGAGGTTTAAAATATGTATATGCTTACACTGTGAATTATTGAGCAAAATTCCAAGTATGGATGTAGCATTTAAACCACTAGATTGGGTCCAATTTTATCTTGAGCCATCATAACATTTCTATAGGTGATTGCATAGTGAATAGTGCATAAAGGGTAGGTTGAAATGCGGTTGACCAGTCTGTTATTTGTAGGATTATATCAATGTAGAATGCATTGCACTAACGTATATGTATTGGCTAACAGTGCATTATAGTTTAGGCAGGAAAGGGACTGATCTTTAGTGCCATTTCCTCAACATATCAGCCAGGGGAGCTGAACTGTTATTAGAGGAAAGGAAGTTTCACTCGGTAAACAGCTGCAATGAAATACTCTGCTTGCTGTAAGAGAGAGTCACAATGTCTTCCCATGAAATCTCCTGGGACTGTGCAGTTGTATCATACCTTTTACACACAACTGAGCCTAAAAGCTCCAGCCAACCCAATATGTAGCAGCAATAAAAAATGTGCATGAGAATTATTAATCCTTTACAGAGAGTGCCAGTAGTTTATGGGCCAGATTCTGCTTCAGTTATTCTGGACTTTATGCTGAAGTTAATTTCACTGTAGTCAAAGGAGTTAGTCCGGATTTATGTCCATGTGACTGTCACAGAATTTGCCTGTGTATCTTAACTTCAAAGATAACTGGATCAGCCCCCAAAATAAAAAGGCAGCGTAGACAACACTGTGGGCAGAGGAAGTCCCACCCCTCCACCCAGACTGGGCATTCTCCAAATGTTGGAGCAGTATAAAAGGGAATAGCTCAGCTCAGGCTGGGCTGGACACCAGGGGAGAAGGCCCCCCTGTAGGAGCTCCAGTGTCACTCCAGCCAGAGGCCTGGCTGATGGCATCTGGAGAAAAGGGAGACTACACCAAAGAGCACCAGGGAGAGGCTGTTGTGGGGAAACCAGAGGACCTGGAGACCAGGTGGAATGTCCCTGTGCCAACTAGGGTAGGAAGTGACCCAAGAAGGGTGCAGGAGTGGTATCTCCCACCGGGTG
Source organism: Pelodiscus sinensis (assembly GCF_052426305.1). NCBI lineage: Eukaryota > Metazoa > Chordata > Testudines > Trionychidae > Pelodiscus > Pelodiscus sinensis. The sequence continues at coordinate 111,956,830 of NC_143055.1, read as the reverse complement.
AGCTCAGCATGTTGTGGCTTGAGTTAGGGTTGCCAGATGGTTTCAACAAAAATACCAGACACACTTGACATTACATCACAATCTACATTACATCTTATTCAGAAAACACTGGACATTTATATTGTCTCATTTATATTTTCTCAATTTGGTTCCTGAATAGAAAGCTCAAATACTGGACTGTCCAGTTCAAAACCAGACACCTGGCAACCCTAGCTGGATTCCCCGCCGAGCAGAGGAGCACTCTGCTACTCACAGGACCCTGGGTCAGCGCCTGGTGAAATAGGGTGGCCTTGCCCCCTCCCCCCCCCACCACGGGGCAGTTGTCCCAAACCCTCATAGACTCTAGTCATTGGGCTGCGCTTCCCTGAATGGAAGGCCACCCTCAAGGAGTCTAGCCATGGGGATGCACCACCCTGAACAGAGGGCTTTTACCATTGACTTTAGCCCTTGGGCTGTACTGCCCTGGACTAATGGCCATCTTTATAGACTGATAGAGGTTGCTGAAAACCCGGGGACTGACTAGCAGGCATCCACACCTGTGGGTACCTGCTCCCCAAGGGACAGGGTGTGCATATGCTGAAACAGGCCACTTATACTAAGAATAATGGACTGCATGGGCTCAAAGTGTCAGAGGTGTTAACATGACCCTGTCACTATCCAGCATGAAACAAGGTTTGGTATACAAAGACCTTAGCCTGCTTAGTATCATGGCAAACACATGATTAATAAGACAGCAGTGGTCTCCAACTTTCTAAAGCACAAGATCACTTTTTGAATTTAAGGGCAATCCAAAATCTCTCTCAAACCCTCATACCCTAACCCCATCTCCTTTCCTTCCTTTTCTCTGAGGTCTGACCTCTACCCCATCCCTTCTCCCAGATTGCCTGCTCACCCCACCTTCTCCTCTCCCATCCTCACTCATTTTCCCCAGGCTGGGCAGGGGTTTGGTGTGTAGGGGTCACAGGGTCTGCTATTGGGCCAAGAGGTTCAGAGTGTCAGAGGGGCTTTGGGCTGATCCTGGGGCTGGGGGTGGGGAGCAGGAGGTACCTTAGGACTAGGGTGGAGGTTCAGGATGTGAGCTCTGGACGGGTACCTCTTACCTCAGACCACTCCTGGGCAATGGTGTATTGGGGCTGAGACAGGCTCCCCCTCATCCCAACCCTGTGCCACTCACAAAAGTGGCCAACATGTCTGGCAGTGTCTCCAAGGCAAAAGGGACAGGTGGTGCTGTGCACTGCAGAGCAAGCTGGAGGTTCCCAGCTCCAGAGCAGAGGACAGAAGAAGCATGGCAGTGCAGGGAGGGACAGCTGAAGTGCTGGCACTTTATAACCTTATGGCCAAACCAGTCAGGATTACTTGTCAGAGGCACCAGGGTCTATCAGCCGAGAAAGAGAGAGAGAAAAGAAAGAGAACATTTGAACTGTCAAAGTATTACAACATTTCTGTTCCTTTTTTTAATGAGAAGAGATTTTAGACCACTGCCCTTCATTCCCTGCCCCCGTTTACAGTTTCTTACGTCAGAGGTTCTCAAACTGGTTGGTGCCCTCTCCCCACCTGCTGGAAGGAGGCATGGAATGTATTTTGGGGGGCATGAAAAGCTTTGGGAAAAAATGTACTGTACACATATACCCACCACCTGGTGGATTTGAACCTGGCCCCTTGGGAAATTAGTAGAGGAATGGCTACAGCTTGAGCTATGAAGGCAGCTGGCTTTTAGCATAGGCTGTAGAGCTAACTCATTCTTAGTTCTTGCTGTAAGTGGTCTAAGTGCCCCTAAATGGGACAGTGATGAATGAATAACTAGATCCAAACTTATTCAGATAGCGTTATGCATCTGACTATAGATGCCATGATGAATTTTGATGGATTTTGTTAAGCTTTCATAGTGTTATACAAAGTCATTGCCCTCTGTACATTAATCCGTTTGCTATGATGTGATATGCACATTGAATTGTAAGCATCAACTACAATTAATTTTGTTTTTACTATCATTACAATGCTGTTATTCCTGAAAATAATCAGCATAGTGTCATTGCGCAAGAGGGTTTTTCTTGCGCAAGAAGGGGCAGTGTAGACAGCCCCTTCTAGTGCAAAAGCCTCTTCTGCAAAAATGGCAGCTCATTAGATATGCAAATGAGGCTCAGCGATATTCCACGCTTAGACTCATAGTCATTTGCATAATTCTGGTGCAAGAACCTGCCAGTGTAGACATAGCCCAGGTGTTTTGTATAAGAGGAAATACTAGAGCCTGTAAACTTCATTTTTTGAGGAATAAGGGCTCTTGCGCAAAAGGGGGTTTTCCGACAAATAGCTCTGTCTGCACGGGGCTTTTTATCGCAAAAACCTCTTTAGCAAAAAGGATCTGAAGAAGATATGCAAATGAGAGCATGAGATATGCAAATGAGCATTCTGTTTGCATTTCCTCTTCCGCAAAACACCCACAGTGTAGACATATCCTCTGACACCTGGCAACCTTGCACCATCATAGGGCTGTTCCGTGTATTACTTTTAACTGCCTCTCTGGTGACAGGGCTTATAGCAGCACTACAAAATATGCATTTTTAGCTGGCTAAGCCAGTCTCTTATTAAACAGAAGTCAAACAGTGGTAGGAGAGAGAAACAGTAAAGCGGGGAAAGGAAAGAACACACAGAGGAAGGGGTGACAAAGTCCCATATCCCAGGTGGTGGTTGAGATTTAGTGAGAGGGGATGGAGGTGGCAATGTCTTTTGAGCTCCTCTCTTTGGAGATCTGGTCAGGAGATCTCTCAGGATTGGGACAACAAGGCACAAACCTATCACAATGTAAGTTATTTCATTCAACTTCTTCTTTCCCACCAAAATCTTTTTTGACTGTGTAAGAACCCCATAAGGGGTTGATGGATAGAGTAACCCATCCCCTCATTATTTTGTTTACCACTGAGGCCTAATTTTTCACATTACAATTTTGGTCCATTAATTTTTATTCCTATGCTTTTCTTGTTTACCAGGGATAGTTTTAACACAGTATTTGATTTATATTTGTAGGCCTTTTTGTTTGGACTAACTCAGGTTTTCTTCTTTTTGCATATTTTCCCATTAACATTTATTGACACTTTACACACTTTTTTACAATTGAGCTTACAATTAGGGTAAATTTGTAGGCCCAATTACCACAATAGGCCTAAAATATAATGACTCATTTTGCCCATAAAAACAATCTTCATTGAATCAGTCAGCCAAAGATAAATGCTGTTTGGAAAATGCTATAAAATAGCACTGCAATCTTACATACTTGATTCTTCTACCTATTAAATTCAACAAGATGGCTACTTAAACTTATTTACTGGGTCAGTTTGGACCCAGTGCTAAGATCTTGCATGGCTTTTCTTCTTTGCCTATATACTGGAGCAAAGACTAGAGAAAGACAAATGCTAATGACAGAGACAGACAATTCTTTCTGTAAAAATGTCTTTTTTACTGCAAAGAGTTTGCTACTGCAACATTATTTTTCCTTCAACTGTGGTTATATATTATCATTCTTGTTGCTTTAACTTTATCATGTTACTCTTTTCTTGTTATCTGTTATTTCTAGTGGGTTTTGCTGATTCCTATATTAGTATAGCTTGTTGAATCCTTGTTAGTCCTGATCTTGTTCGGCTACTTGTCTGTTTCTTCCGGTATATCATGAGATTTATCTTCTGACAGGAAAGTCCTGTCACATTTTAAGCCCACATCTGCCATTACATATCATACTCTTGCAATAATTGTATAAAAATACTCATAAATATGTCAGCAACGGTCTGAAAAAGAATTGTTACTAGTTCTGTTCTAAAGAAAACAACCACAGAAGACTTGTGTTACCTGTTCATGATACAAGCACTGTACATTTCTGGTATTGCTGCAGAACACCATTTTGGGTCTTGTGTGAAGGTCAGGATTTGCATTTAAATGGGGAAGGGAGGGGGGACATGAAACAATATCCTACAGGTGCCACATTTGTAGCTTAACAAGAAAGCATTGTTCATAATATTGTGTTTTATTCAAAGAGCTAATGATAACATGTCACAGCGACATGCACGTCCTTTCCATTATCACCAAATAGACACACAGACACATGTAACTTCTGATGCTTTACATTTTTCTCCATATAGTTTGCTTTAACAAAAATGAATGAAAATGTTAGAGATTATTTACTGGATTTACAATTCAGTCCCAAGAGATCATGACAGAATACCAGCTCTAATTATGGAGAACAGAGCAGACACAGAGCTGACATGAGTTTTTCTGGTAGGGGTGAGGATGTATAACATTCCCCTCTATAGTTATCCATCTCACCCTCAAAAATGAAGGCACAGATTTGAACTCCTATTCCTTCTCATAGTATTTCCTGATTTCTGCTCTTCAAATTTCAATCACCATCTGCACTATTCCAAATTTACTTTACTGTAGTCGACAGAGTTTAATCATTTTGGGGAAAATTGAAAGTATAGTCCCTTTTCCTCCAACCCCAAGCATGTGTTTTTGTGTGGCTTTGAAAAGAAGGAACTTCTTCACTTTCCACAGTTCTGGGCAGATATAAGACTGCATAACCCAGTGGAATGAAATTTCTGACTCCATGCCATATTCATTCCTTCAGAGTATACTGTTTCAACTCTATCCTGAATTGGAGACCAAGTAGTAGAAGATAGGGATTATAGTGAATATTGCTATGAAACAGTGAGGCCTTTGTTTTCTTGAAGTTTCTAAAAACTCTGTCTGTGGACATACTCACAAGCCATCTTGTTCTGAGAGTTATTGTAACCAAGATGCAAAAGCCCCTCCGAGAAGCCAGGAAGACACATTTGGAAATTTCTTCCTCATCCCTCTGGGGAGAGCTTAAAAAAACCCTGTAAATTCCTTAATAGCTGACCTTGCAGTTTCAGGCACGTTCACATAGAACCTCCTACCTTCTAGGACACAGGAATCAGATCATGGTCTTAAAAAGGTGGTTTTTAACTGAACAAGGAAAACATTTAAATTGATTGCTATGTGTTACAGAGCAACTGATTAAAGGCACCGAGAATTGCTTCCCTGGGATTCAATTTAAAAGTTATATTGTATGTGGAAGGAGGAGTAGTACATGGGCTCAGCATAGAGAAGCCCAGTAAACCTGAAAATAACCTGGTCACATCTGACTAAACGTTCCCTCTTCTACTCACATATCTGTTATTTCAAGTATTATTCCTTTCCTAGGCATGGATGTCACTGGATTCTCCATGCCTTGCTTCCTAGCTTAACTCATAGCTGTCCAACTTTGCTTTGGTCACACAAAGATTGCAACAGGAAGGTCCTGCGTCCAGTTCAAAAACCCATATTTTGTTTTCTTTGGCTCTCTTGACTTCCTGCTTACATTTCCTGTTTCCCTAGCATTCCTGCAGCCTCTCTGGGACCCACTGTCTGTGGGTTTTAGCCCTTACAGACAATTTAGTTAACTGAATGACTGGGATATCCAGAAATGGATTCCCATTCATCACAACTCCATAATACAAAATTATTCTTGCACCTCCTGATAGCAGCTGTATGGTTTCTGGCAGAGGTTTGCAAGAAGAGGAGGCCCACTAACAATGTATAAACAATGTTCTCCTGTTTCTCTGCACAGGAGAAACAGGATATTCTTAGAAGGGAAAAGCTCACATGTGATATGGGTCTTGTGGGGAGTGATTGATCTCCTAACCATTGCTAGAATATAAAAATAATAAAACAAAAGAAAAAGGCAGACCAAAGAAATATAGACATTCTTTCACTTTAACATTCTTAGTCTTTAGCCCTGGGCCTAGTAATATATGCAATTAATAGAACTGAGTGTGTTATTCCAAAAATCATTACAATGCTGTAATATTATTTGAAATATTACCATGATAAGAAAATCAGAAAAAAAATGATGAATGAGGTATCTACACTTAAACTAAATGTATGTTCTTCTCCAAAGTGTAAATTGCCTCCAAAGTTTTATTAGAAGTATGGCACTTAAAATTAACACCGCTATAATTTGCTGCAGTACAATATCTGCAACTATGAATGGATATTATGCTGGTGTAAATAGTGGGAGAAATAGGCCCATTGTTTCAAAAGCTCATAATGCTTCTATTAGAGCCTGATTCAGATCTGACGAATGGCTTGTCTATACACAAATGCATTGAACAGTTTATATGATCTAATCTTTAATCTTCCATGGTGGGTGCTGCCTGCCAGGACATGTTAATTTAATAACTGGTTAGCTATGACAAGGGAACCAGTGTGCCAGTTTTAGCAGCAGCAGCAGTTGTTTTGTCAAGTATATTTTCACAACCCAGATATTATAGATTCAGTTTATATGCACTTAGAATAGGAATCTTGGGATTTCTTCCTATTTAGTAAATGTATTTAGATAAAAAATAAAGAGCCCAGATTCCCAAATGGTGAAGGCTTCAGTGAGCCTATAGTAATGTACATAATAGAAGATCTGCTCCCAAAGTGAAAGTCCATTGGCATATCAAACTATTGAGGACACAATACCTGCATTATCAAATCATATTGTGGGGTCTAGGAGCAAACAATTAGTATATATCCTGTTGAGATATATTAGGACATATTCAAGTAGTGTAATAAAGTAAAAGGATTGACTACCGGTTGGACTTCATAGAATCCTAGGTTTGGAAAAGACCTCAGGAGGTCATTGAGTCCAGCCACCTGCCCAAAGCAGGACCAATTCCAACTAAATCAACACAGCCAGGGCTTTGTCAATCTGAGACTTAAAAACCTCTAGGGATGGAGATTCCACCACCTCCCTAGATAACCCAGTCGAGTGCTTCATCACTCTCCTAGTGAAACAGTTTTTCCTAATATCAACCTAGACCTCCCTGGTCCAGAACCCTTGGGACCTGCATGGCCCCAAACCAGGGAGTTTTCTAGACCTCAAGAGAGGTCAAGACTCCCCTCCTTGCCATCAGCCCTGCTCCTGAACCTGGGCTCAGCTCCTGGACCTGGCCAGAGCTGTGCTTCCCATTGCCAACCCCACTTCCTCCAGCCCTGGCTGGGGCTGCACTTCCAGATGCACCACCCCCACTGCTGCCAGCCACAGCCAGTGCTGTGCTCCCCAATTGCCAGCTTAGGCTGCGCACCTGTTTCTGACCCCACTGCCACTGGCTGGAGCTGCACTTCTGATCTCGGTCACCCATATTCCCAGCCAGGCTCTCTGGTCCAGCAATAGCTGTGATCCTGCCGGAAAACGGATGTTGCTGGACCAGAGAGTACTGGATTTTAGAGTTTCAACCTGTATTATAATTATGTGGTATTGTGCCTACTTTTCCTGACAGAGCTGTCTGCTGCTTAGATGATGTTTTATGATCACTATAATGATGATGATGAATAATCTAATAGGTGTGGGAGCGAGCACTCCACTAATGGATTATATTTCATGTTCATTAGCATGTTTGATTCCAATGCAGATATGTCTGCCAAATGCAAAGTTTGGCCCACCACCCTAAATTGGAACGCTTACAGAAAATTCTGATTCTAAAGGAAACTTTTAAGAGATTGCAAAGCTACTTGTCGTGGAATATGCATCTGACGAAGCGGGTCTTTGCCCACGAAAGCTTATGCTCCAACACTTCAGTTAGTCTATAAGGTGCCACAGGACTCCTTGCCGCTAGTGTCAAATGTTTATTATAATTTATCCCTCCTTTCTTCTGCCTTTTTTTGTTTACTCTTGTTTAATACTCTTCTTCCTTTTCTGCTCTATTTTATTTGTTCCTCCTCTTTGAATAGCTACAAATGGTTTTGCAAAAGATAGGTGTGGAAGCCCACTGTGTGAGCAGCAGCTGTATTCAAAAATAGTTGTTAAATATATTTCTCATAGAACTTTGCTTGCACACCACTGAGTAATGTTGTTGGCTGTATTGTTGTAGCTATGGCAGTCACAGAATAGTAGAGAAGTCAAGCGAAGCAACGTCTTGTGTTGCACTCACCTCTGCCGGTGTGAGAAAGATGCTTTTGAACTTACACAGAGCTCTTCTCTGGGTCTTTTCTGAGACCTGAAGAAGAACTCTGTGTAAATTAGAAGCTTGTCTTTTTCGCCAATAAAACCTGGTCCAATAAAAGATATTGCCTCATCCACTTTGTCTCTGTAACTATTTGTTCACACAGTGCTTAATTTGTGCTAGTGCTTGCCAGGGCTGAGCTCTGATATCTCTAGGCTTTGCACTTCATATCCCTGGCACCTCAGGACTTCCTGCATCAATTAAAAAAGTAAAAAATTTGCTTGAGCCTCAGCACCTTTTTTCATTACAAATTCTGTACTAGCGAGCATTGCTGTTGTTTTTTCTTTAAAAAAATACTTTAGACTTTGTGCTAGGTATTATATAGAATAGTACCTGAACATGTTTCTAACATGATTTTTTGTTATATTAGACTGAAGCGATAATAGTGTTAGGCTGCCATCGTCTCTGAAAGTTGTTGCAATCATGATTACAAGCCACAGGGCTACTCTAAACTACAAATATCACTGTGTAATTGGATCCAATCACTATTGTCCCCTAACTGGATAAAGTCATTTCCACAAGACCTGTAGATAAGACTTTAACAGTATTTCATATCCAGGAAATTCTGGTGAATTTAGCAAATATATGGTAGTTTTTTGCAAACATTATCTATGGGTATGTCTACACTTGCTCCCTAGTTTGAACTAGGGATGCAAATGTAGCCGACCGAAATTGCTAATGAAGCAGGGATTTAAATATCCCGCGCTTCATTAGCATTATCTCACCCACACACTATTCTGATCGCCAACTGATTTGAACCAGGAAGTGCGCTCTGGGACACGGTAGTTTGAATCAAACCCCTTGGTTCTAACTAATGTTACTCCTCAAAAAATGCTAATGAAGCATGGGATATTTAAATCCCCGCTTTATTAGCAATTTTGGTCAGCTACATTTGCATCCCTAGTTCGAACTACAGAGCAAGTGTAGACTTTCTCTAATTATGATTCCATCGTCAAAACTAGAGAGATGAGTTTCTTTCACAAACCTTTGTTTAACCCTTACTATGAGGCTTTGTCTAGACTGCAGGGTTTTTTCGAAAAAAAGGAGCCTTTTTTCGAAAAAACTTCACCTGCGTCTAGACTACAGCCGCGTTCTTTCGAAATTAAATTGAAAGAACGCAGCTTTTCTTTCGACGGCGGTACTCCTCATTTCACGAGGAAGAATGCCTTTTTTCGAAATTGCTCTTTCGAAAAAAGGCGTTCTTGAATGCAAACAGGGATTTTTCGAAAGAGAACATCCAAACTGCCTAGGTGCTCTCTTTTGAAAAAGCGGCTTGCTTTTTCGAAAGTACTGCTTGCAGTCTAGATGCTCTTTTTCGAAAGAGGCTTTTTCGAAAGTATCTTTCGAAAAAGCCTCTTTTGAAAGAGGCTTGCAGTCTAGATATAGCCTGACAGACAGCACTTAACTGAGTGAATTGGGCTTTTCAACTCCATTTGTAAAACAGGGAAGGGACGCAGCTCCTATATAACAGAAATTCAGGTGTTTGAGGTGTTTATGAGGGAGGATGTGTCCCAAGAGCTCTTAGGCCTTGATCCTGTATGAAGAGTCACAGAGGCATGAGGTCTCTTGACATCATTTACTTAGCAGAATTGGGACACAGTTCTATTAAAAGATACAGTACGAAGCCACACAATAAACCTACACTTCAAGAGACAGTTTGACAAAATCAAAATCAAAGAATTCAGAGGGGTAGCCATGTTAGTCTGTTTTAGCAAAAATAATGAGGAGTCCTGTGGCACCTTGAACACTAACATTTATTTGGATATAAGCTTTCATGGGTTGGAGATGCATCTGACAAAGTGGACTCCAGCCCACAAAAGCTTGTGCCCACGTAAATGTGTTTGTCTTGAAGGCGCCACAGGAATCGTGTTATTTTTAATCAAAAGATTCTGTCTTCAGAATTCCAGCAGTGCTTCTTTTGTGAGTTCAGAAACTCAGATTTTAAAAAGAAGAAAGAAAATTCAAATTTAGTGTCCTTCTTCCTGTACACATAAGTTATCTTCTGGGAAAATATGGAATGCAAACTGTTGTGAAGGTGATCAAAATACAGTGAGAGTCACTAGGGTTGCCAGGTGTCCAGTTTTGAACTGGACAGCCCAGTATTTGAGCTTTCTGTTCGGGAAACATATTGAGAAAATGGAAATGAGAAAATATAAATGCCCAGTATTTTCTAAATAAGATGTAATATAGATTGTGATGTAATGTCAAGTGTATCCGGTATTTTTGTTGAAACCATCTGGCAACCATAGTAGTCACTGAAATGGGAAAGCTTTTGTGGAGATAACTTTGATCTCAGCCCTGAGTCCTGGAACCCAGGAAGTTGTCAGAAGAGAGGCGCATGTCTATCTGAAGAAGCAGGAAGATGGAGATAGGAGTTAAAATGTAGGCAAGTTTCATGGTATGGGATTCCTTGAAGGACCCAAAGATTAGGGTTGCCAGATGGTTTCAACAAAAATACCAGACACACTTGACATTACATCACGATCTACATTACATCTTATTTAAAAAATACCGGGCATTTATATTTTTTCATTTATATTTTCTCAATTTGTTTCCCAAACAGAAAGCTCAAATACTGGACTGTCTGGTTCAAAACCGGACATCTGGCAACCCTACCAAAGAAATGCTCGAACTTTACACCAAAGCGTAGGAGATATGGTAGTTTCTTAAGGGAGTATTCAGAGCACTAGAATTCACGGTTTTCAGAGAATACAGTGGCATTCTGGCTAGATTGGAAGACAAATACATAGGAAGGGAGAGAAGGTTAGAAAAGAAGAAGAAGATTCAGTCAACATAGCAAGCTGATAAGTCAGACAAAGCTAGGAAAGTTTTCACAACATTGAAGGGAAGGAGTGATTCTCTCAGGGAATCATGGAAATGTTGACCTGGAAGGCATGTCAAGAGGCTATCTAGTCCAGTGGTTTTCAAAGCTGGGTCACGGGCCTGCTCAGGTAAGCTGCTGTCTGGCCCACAACGCTTTGTTTATCTAAGTGTCCGGAGCCATGGAGCCTTGCAGCTCCTATTGACTGTAGTTCACCATTTTCAATATTGTGGTCTTTTCATGGTCTTTGGCATGTCTGGGGTGAAATCCTAGCCCAACTAAAGTCAATAGCAAAATTCCCTTTGATTTAATTGAAGAAGCCAAGATTTCACTTCTGGAGTCTGCCAGCATGACATTTGTGATAGAGAACCCTTGGATTTGCAATTTGCATCCCACTTTGGCTTATGAGAGAGGGAATCTATTGACTTTCTGGGTATTTGGTATGACTTACTAGGCTTTTAATTAGGGATCAGTGGAGCGGGGAGAGTTTCAGGTTTTGCAAATTGTGCAGTTATTTAGCTGACATTGTGTCAGTTCAGTTTTATTTATATGTATTTAATTATAAATTGTGTGTGTGCCTTGAGCACTTTTGACAGGTGCTTTTTATAATTATTATTTTGATTTATGTTGATTTTGAAGAGATATAGTCACACTTTGTATTTCTTTCCAGGGATCTCAGAACACTTCAAAAACGTTAATGAATTGAGCTTCAAAACATCCTTGTGAGATAGCTAAATGATGTTATCCCAATTTACAGCAGGGAAAACAAAGAAAGCTTTTTGTCATTTGCTTAAGAGCAGACAGGGAGGTGGAGCAGACCATGGACTAGAGCAAGAGTCTGCAAACTTTTTGGCCCAAGGGCCATCAGAGCATAGAAATTACATGGTAGGCCATGAATGCTCACAAAATTGGTGTCAGAGTGCTGGAGGGGGTGTGGGTTTTGGGGTGAAGCCAGTAATAAACTCAGGGTGTGTGAAAGGTCCAAGTTGGGGCAGTGGATTGGAGTGCAGGGCCGTGAAGGCTCTGGTTGGGGTGCAGACTCTGGGTTCTGGCTGGAAATGAGATGTTTAAGGTGCAGAAGGGGCTCTAGGCTGGGACCAAAGGTTTGGAGGGTGGGATGGCTCTGGGCTGGGACAGGAGGTTGGTGTGCAGGGCCAGTGTGAGGGCTCCGACTGGAAGGGCAGGGCTCTGGGGTGGGGACAGGGATAAGGGGTTTGAGGTATCCCTGTGGATGCTTCACATCAAATAGGTGCATTGCCACCAAGCTGAGGATCGGACTCTTCAGACCATTGTCCTTGGGGCCATGCACACGCATGCCTCTAGCCGCACACACCTAGGGTGTGACTAGACTACAGAGTTTTGTCGACAAAACTATACCTGCGTCTACACTACCGCTGAGTTCTGTCAACATAACGTCGACAGAACTCAGCAGTTTTATCAATGCTGGTAAACCTCATTTTACGAGGCATAACGCCTTCTATCGACAGAGTTTCTGTCGACAGAAGGTGTTATTGCATGTAAACTGTCCTTTGCGTCTACATTACCATGTCGACAAAGCAGCTTGCTTTGTCGACAGAACTGAATGTAGTGTAGACGCTCTTTGTCGACAGAAGTTTTGTCGACAATATCTGTCGACAAAACTTCTGTCGACAAAAGCCTGTAGTCTAGACGTACCCCTACTGTGCTGGTGTCGCATGTGCATGAGCCCCCCACACCTCAGTTCCTTCTCTACTGCCTCAGGCCACAGGCGGAGCCTGGCAGAGTTCCTTCCTTATTCCGCATTTTAGATAAGTAATTCCTCTTTTAGCCTGTTTTTATTCCCTAGTTTATTTAGTCATTTAGCAGTTCATAGTTCGTTTTTCCTTTAAAAAGTTTTTTTCGTAGTTGATCCCTCCCCTTGGTTAGATAGTTGGTGCCATGCCCAGTTCACTGGGATTTAAGTGCTGCTCCACATGCAAAGACCTCATTCTGGTGTCTGATGGACATGCACAATGTGTCCGATGCCTTGGGGAGACACATGTATCTCAAAAGTGCCCTTACTGTGCAAAGTTAAAATCCAGAGCTCGGAGAGACAGAGACTTACACCTCAAACTCATATTCCTTGAGAAATTGTTAAGACCAGCCTCTGATCCAGGCCAACAGTCTGAGAAGCTGCAGAAGCAAAAAGACAAAAAAGCCTGTGAAAAAGTGAGCTTCTTTCTTGCATCAGGAGGCTCCCACCTAAAGGGTTCTCACCAGAATCTACAGTGCTGACAGCGACAGCAGCACTGTGTCTCAGTACCTGTGATGCGCTGGGTGTATCTGGCACCGCCAGCATTGCCATTAAAGCAGGTTATTCAAAACCTGAACAGAGTCTGCAGTCTTTAAGTTGCCTACCTTTTAGTTTGCTATAGTACCAGCCAGGGAGGGATAGCTCAGTGGTTTGAGCATTGGCCTGCTAAACCCAGGGTTGTGAGTTTAATCCTTGCAGAGGCAATTTGGGGCAAAAATTCATCAGGGATGGTACTTGGTCCTGCTGTGAAGGCAGGGGATTGGACTCAATGACCTTGCAAGGTCCCTTCCAGTTCTAGGAGATAGGCAATCTCCCTTATTTATAAAAAAAAAAAGCACTGACAATACTTTGCCAGCACTGCAGGCAATCCCATTGCTGAGTACACCATCTGGCACTGGTATAGGCACCACCACAGCACCAACTATATCACCTGTCTGCTTGGTGCCGAGACACCATCCTGCACTGCAGATAGCATTGGTGCATCCAACCACAGCACCGTCATCATCAGCAGAGCAATGCATGCAACAGCGAAACCTTATCCTTTCCTTTACTTTCAACTCACCCTTTCTCAATACTGACCTCTCTCCTGATACCAGCACCGCAACCAATTATCTCACGAGAGAGATTTTCTAGTGACTCTGAGGAGGATGTAGACGTGGTTTTTTCTCCAAATAATTCTCCTCCCATTGACCACTCTGTCTACTCTGCCAGAATTCATCCACCACATTTCAGACATAGAACATGCCACCATTGTACAGTAATCCCTGGTTGCAACCTCCCCTGCCATATCCACAATGGCAATACTGAAGCTCCTGGTAGTCTCGACACAGACACCAATGTACTCAAAAACACCACAGCATACCACAACCTTCCCAACCACCACAGTCCCCATCCCCTCAGCACCAGCAAGCTCTAGACGGCAACCATTCTGATCAATCACCTGACACCTCACAAATCGTTGTCATCGGACAAAGCAGTCATGCCTCCTCCTCCGACTACCACAGATGATTTTGCATATTTTCAGGATCTTAAATGTGTGTCTTCAGAACTGAACATCCCCCTTCAGGAGGGTACCAAGAACCAACATGTGTTGACGGGCGTTCTGCAATCTGTTACATCTTCTAAGATAGTATTACCCATGAATCATGGAGCTGGCAAAAATGATATGGCAAGCTCCTGCAACAGCAACTCCCACTTGTCAGAGAGAGACAACAAAAAGTATTATGTTCCACCCAATGGGTCTAAATTACTTTTTACTCCCTTGGTCTCTAATTCGCAGGTGATGGTCGCTGCCCATCAAAAGAACAAGCAGCAGCTTTTCAGATCCACACCGCTGGATTGTGGCAGCAAGATGCTTGATTTGTTCAGCCACAAAGTACATATGTCCTCAACACTACAATTTTGGGTGGTGAACTATGCTGCTCTATTAAGTAAATACGACCACAGAAATTATTCTAAACTTAATTACTTTATTTCGGACATTCCTGAGACAAAGAAACAACAGTTAAGGGCTGTAATCACAGAGGGCTATACGATCTCCAGAACAGCCTTACAAGCTGCCTTAGATGCTGTTGACATGGAAGGTCAGTCCACAGCCACTGTGGTGGTAGCACGAAGAGCCTTCTGGTTCAATTATGCCTCTTTCTCCAGGGAAATTCAATCCACCACTGAATATCCCCCATTTGATGGACAGAAGCTTTTTGTAGCCAACACTAACAATATGCCACACTCCATGAAAGATTCCAGCACAATGCTAGGGTCTCGACATTCATAGTCTGGCACCTAGAAGGAGACAATATGGGTATCAGCCATACCCTCGGTCTCGATATCCTCAGTACACTCAACAATACACCAGAGAAGACCATAATAGAGGCAGAAATGAATGATGACATCCACCCACTAACAAGTTGCAACAGTTGCAACAATCTAGCAAGTAATTTGAACAGCATGTCAAGAGTCAATAAAGCCTCTCACCTATTCCAATGCCATTTTTATCATTTATGTTTTTTCAGCACAATCTCCTTCCATTTTTTTAACCATTGGCGATGAATAACCTCTGACAGATGGCTGCTCCAAATAATTAAATAACGATATACTATCCGCTTCCCATCCCTGTACTCAGTCCCTGTTCAGGGACCACTCCCATGAAAATCTTCTCCAGCAGGAATTGGAACATCTCCTTCACCTAGGGGCTATTGAAATAGTCCTGACACAATTTAGGGGAAAAGCTTTTTATTCCCATTATTTCCTCGTGGAGAAGAAGTTGGGGATTTGCAAGCACTGAACAAATTTGTTAAAAAGTAGACGTTCAAGATGGTGATGCTTGCTACTATTATATCAGCATTGGAATAAGGTGACTTGTTTTCATCCTCAACTTGCAAGATGAATACTTTCATATTTCCATCTATACAGTTCATAGATGATTTATCCAATTCATTTTAAGTGCATAGCACTACCAGTACAAGGTCCTGACATTTGGCCTTTCTACAGCTCTGAGAGTGTTTTCAAAGGTCCTTTCAGTCATCGCAGAAAACCTGTGAAAATAAAGTGTCATCATATTTCCTTACCTGGACGACAGTCTTCTCAAAGCGCACTCCAAAACCAACTCTTGTAGCTCAATGTCAGTCACTAGACACGTATTCCAACACCTAGTCCTGCAAATAAACAAAGCCAAATCTGCTTTGATCCCTATACAAAAGATTCAATTTATAGGGGCCTACCTCAGTTCCACAAGTGGCATTGCTTCCCCTCCCATAGACCGTTTCTACAAAATAGTGACCTTGATAAAAATGTTACAGTCTACTCCCAGTTATAGCCCACGATTGCCTTCAGCTCTTGGACCACATGGTAGCATGTAACTTTGTCATCAACAACACTCACCTTTAGATGAAGTTTCTACCGGGATGGCTCAGGAGAGTCTACAAGCCCAATGTACACCCATTATCCAAATCCCTCTTGATTCCACTAGCAGTAAAGAAATCCCTTCACTGATTTACAATACTGTACCACAGAACCTTTGTTCCAGATTCCCATTCCTCACATTAGAGCTGTCTGTTTCCATGATGACAGATGCATCCTTCATAGGATGGAGTACATATTTGAGACACCACATGGGTCAAGACTGTGGTCCAGCAAGGACAGGAACCTCCACATAAATGTCCTGGAACTTTGTGCTGTAAGGTATGCATGTGAGAGATTCCTTCCACTCATCATCAACAATTATGTAAGACTCTATATAGACAATGCCACTGTAATGTTTTATATAAATCGTCAGGGCAGAGACCGATCCCACGTCCTATGCATAGAATCAATCACCCTTTTGGAATTGGTGTCTAAAACATGGCATAAAGGTCATTGCAACCTCAATACGATGGCTGATGCCCTCAGCAGGGCCCTTCCCAGCAAACACGAGTGGCAATTGAACCCAGACATCCTTTTATGGATTTTTCATCAGTGGGGTTACCCCACCCTAGTCCTCTTTGCTACCCAATCCAACAAAAAGTGTCATCCAGAACCGGTATAGGGAAGGGCTCCATGTGAGATGCCTTCCTAATCAATTGGTCGTCTCATCATCTCTACACCTTCCCTGCTGCCTTACCTCTTTTAAACAAGGTTGGCCACAAGACAAGGAGGGAGAAGCACAGCTAATTCTCATAGCACTATTGTGGCCACAACAACCTTGGTTTCCCTTCCTGACCAGGATGTCCTGCTCACCACCTATTTCCACACACTCCAGATCTCCTTTTCCAGTCCGGAATCCAGACCAATCATCTCAACCACCACATGATGCACCTGAAAGCTTGGCTCCTGGATGGTTTTCTGCATAAGAGCTAGAGTGTTCACAACAGGTGCAACAAGTTCAGTTACCAAGTAAGATTTACCTTCAAAAACAGAACAGATTCTTTATATGGTGCTCAGACCATCAGGTCGCCCCATCCACATCTTCCTTACCCTTTATTCTCAACTACTTGCTGCACTTTAAACAGGCAAGCCTTGCCTTAAGGTCCATCAAGTCCACCTTGCTGCTGTAATAACCTTCCACCTCAACATAGATGATTCTTTGATATTTGCACATCCGCTCACTAAGAGGTTCCTGAAAGGCCGACAAGCACTTTACTCAGAGGTGGCTCCACCAGAGGACCCTTGGGACCTACATCTCATTTTGAACACTCTTATCTGGTCTCCATTTGAACCAGTGGCTACTAACTCTCTTTTGCACTTATCTATGAAAACAGCTAAACGGGCAGGAGAAATGGCAGCACTGATGTCAGATCCCCCATAGGCCACATTTTTCAAAGACAAGGTCACCTTACATACCCACCCCAAGTTCCTACCTAACATACAGTCATCCTTTCATCTCAGTCAGACCATACACCTTCCTATGCTTTTTTCCCAATCCCCACGCTGTATTAGACTTTGTTATTCCCTATCAGATGTCAGTTACTGCACAAGTGAGTAACCTCCTCTTCTCTGGGCTGGGACTGGGGAGTTCAGAGGGATCAGGGCTCGAGAACAGGGGTTGGAGTGAGGGAGCAGGTTAGGGTTGCGAGCTCCCTGCAGTGCTGACTTCCTCAAGCAGCTCCCAGAAGCAGCTAGCATGTCCCAGCGCCGTCTGGCTCCTACACAGAGGCACAGCTCTGTGTGCTGCCTCATCTGCAAGCACCAACCCTGGAGTTCCCATTGGCCAGAGTTCCCAGCCAATGGGAGGACAGCGCTTGAGACCGGGGCAATGCACGGGGCTCTCTGTCTGCTCTTGTACATAAGAGCCAAAGGGGGACTACGCTTCTGTTTCTGGGAGCAGCATGGTGCCACAACACAAGCAGAGCAGAACAAGCCCCAGACCATGCTTCACAGTGAGAACTCGAGGACCAGATTAAAATGGCTGATGGGTCAGATGCAGCCCACAGGCTGTAGTTTGCCTGCCCCTAGACTAGAGTCCCGATTCACCATCTTGTGCATTAACCCCAAAACTAACTTTCCTTTTACAAATGAAGACATATCTGAATTGGAAGAAAAAATTTACAATATATAGCATTAATTTTAAAATGAACTTTGTGCAAAAAATGGCAAACTAATTAATGTAATGGGAATTTCGGGCTGCATTAATTCAACTGACAGCTGTAAAAGGATGAAGACTAAGGCAGCATCTGCAATAATTGTGCAATGCTTTTAAAAAGATGCATTTTGCTTAGGCTTATGAGGCAATGTTCAACATGTTGCCAGCTCTGCCTGAAGGCATTCTCAGCAATTTTATAATATAAGCATCTAAAAGCATGTATTCACACAAATAAGTTTTGGTGCATTCAGAATTAAGAAAACAAGAAAATCCTTCTTTTGGCCTTTGAAAATTAAATGCTTTTGAGGATATAGCAATAATTGTTTGATTGACAAGAGATCTAGAATAATTAACATGAGCCATATTGCAAGGAAGAAAAAAACTATTTCATTGTATTTTTGTTTTTGTTTCAAAAGAAAATTTAATTTTAGAACATACCAGATAAATCTATCTTTCTCTAGAAAATATATTTCTTATAACTTCCAGTGCTTTGTGTACACACAACCCGAGGACAGAAATAAGATATCCTTTAAATGATAATTTGGTACAATTATGATTATGGCTAACATTTTCAAAGGATCCATATTTAGGCACTTAAATAACTTCTATTTTAGCTATTATTCTTATTTTTACTACTCTTGCCCCACACATAGGACTTAAGAGCCTAACTTTAGGCATCCAGTTATGAAAATGTTAGCAATTTCTGAGCTACCAAAGCAATTTACAGATTTAGAACCTATCCTGCTCGCATTTAAGTCAATATATAAAGCCCTAAACTAGAAATATAACAAAATTTCCCTTGGCTTATGTTACTCAGAAGCATAATCAAGTGCATTAAACAGCACAGAGAGTTCTTTATTAACCAGTAAAATGCAGCCACTTCGGGAATGAAACATAGAATCTATATAGTATTACACAGCAGCACTCACTATGTCTAAGCATTGTAAACTTGCTTTACAAAACTGTAACAGGGTAATCATGGCTGGGATTTGGGTGCTGCATTGCTCTGTCTCAGTTTCCCCTGCTGCTCAGGCCCCTTAAAATGTCCATAATACAGATATGATCCAATGTATTAAATCCGGCATAAGTCTTTAAAAATAGAACTTAAGCCTATTTTATATAAGCACAATCTCTCTCGCTGAACGTGTATGCTCTGTTTAAAGTTCCTTTCTTCTTCTCCAGTTGCAAGCTGTCTTTGTGCTCTGCCAGCAATTATTCCCTGGAATTTGTCTTCTCCATGGGTCTCCTTCTCCACTGATGTCTCCTCCCATTGCTGACTCGGCCTGGCAAGCTCTTTCTTACTTTCAGTACTGTCTGCAGGTTTCTGCCAACAAAACCTGCAATGCCATCTCTCTCCCTGTGCCTCAGTTTATTTACTACAGGCCTGATTGGGTCACCTGACTGCCTTCAGTCTGTCCATCGGAGGAGGAAAGTTGGCTATGCCACTGGCAAGGTTGGGCCCATTTGTAACAATAGCCCTTCTCAGAGATGGCCTTTCATATTCATCAACACAGTTAAAACTTCCCTCCAAGCTCTCATTATCTTACATTTTGATTACTGCAACATCCTTTCTCTGACTTTAACAAATACAAATGTGCCCCACCGTGTGCTTTCAGAATGCTGCTAAAAAGACTGTTTTCCTAGTTCATTACTTTGACCATGTCACATTTCTAATTCCACTTCTCTACTGGTTTCCTCTTCTCTAGTACATCAAATGTAAGCCGCATGTCTTCATTTTCAAGGCCTTTCACTGCCTATCCCCCTCCTATGTATCCTCACTTCATTCTCTGTTGAAAAGTCAGCTTCCATTTCCAATCTGCCTCTGATACCAGCCTCCATCTGCCTTTGGTACCAGCCTCCATTGTCGACTCTTTAGATTTTCTAACAAGTACTTTCATGATTTCTCCCAAGTTGCCCCTTGTGCTTAAGAGTAGCCTTCTTCAAAATCCTCCACAAAACTCTCCTTTGTTATGATGATTACAAACAAACCTGCAGGATGACAGGTTTCAGAGAGGTAACCATATTAGTCTGTTTCCTCCAAACTGGTGGCACCTTAAAAATTAACAATTTTATTATGACATCATAAGTTTTAAGACTCCTTGTTGTTTTTACATAAAACTTAATATCAGTTAAGTTGCTTATCTGCTGATACTACTGCCTCTCATGCTGACCAATACTGTCTCATTGTTTCCTTGTTTCCCCCACTCTTTCTCTATGCTTCTGTTGTCTCGTCTTATCCTTACATTGTAAGGCAGGGGCAGGCAATACTCCAGACCATCCTTGGTCTGGAGGTGGAGGAGACCCTTTGTCCCCCCCCCCCCCTTTCCCACTAAGCACCCATGTTCTTGGTGGTGGGAGGAGACTTCCTATGCTCCCCCATCTCCAGGCCAATCAGGGTCTGGGGGCGGAGGAGCACGTGAAGCCTCCTCCTGAGCTGCCAGGAGTGCGTGGCACTTCTAAGTGCAACGCGATCCTCGCCAGGCGGGGGCAGGGTGGAAGAAACATTGTGTGCTTTCCCCCTCCCCCAGGCCCTGATTGGCCTAGGGGCGGAGGGAACAGCAGGGCGTCTGTGGGCTGGATCAATCCGCTTGGCAGGCCAGATCTGGCCTGTAGAGGCCCTTTTGCCCACCCCTGTTCTAAGGCCATTGGTGTATGGACTGTCATTTTATCCTGTGTTTGTATAGTGCTGATTCATGACTGGGGCTCCTAGATTCTATGGGGAAACAATATTAAATGTAATATTATAGGACAAAAATGAGGAATAACAATACATCTATGGGAGTAATTAATAGTCCTGTGGTATACCTTGGTTGCCCTGCCCCTTAAACAAATGCAACTCACGCTAACTCCTGTGAAAGTTGTATGCTTGTGACTAAAAACCTAATCAGAACCTTGCAGCTTTGAAGTGTGCCCTTCTTGCAAGACAAGAGTGGAGTGAATTTGTTTGGTTTTTTTTACAGGAACTCAGTGTTGTTCAATACTATTCATCATGCAGGTAAATGGAATTGTAAAACCCCAGGGCTGTAGGTAGAGAGAATATTATTACTCAAGAACCTTCTTCCTGGCCTGTTCCTTTCCTGTTAATCGTGGATATTTTCACTGGTAAAATTTCTTTTTAAATATGCAGTATCTTGTTTTTTATTTTAAAGTTCAAGATCTTCAAATGTTCCATAGAACTTAAGGGTGGTTTTCCCTTAATCAATGACCCATTCAAGTTCATCTTCCACCTCATTGTTTAACTCCTGTGCAACTGCAGTACATGAAGCATCCATATACCCAGTGCAGTTCTGCTTAAAATTATGGTCATCTAAAACATAATTATGCTCTATGAAAGAAAAGTTCTCATACAGCACTAGTAATAAGATGGCAAACAAGAGATCCAAAGGAAAACTGTCTAAGGGTGTGTCTAGACTACTGAGTTTTGTTGACAAAAGTGGACTTTTGTCGACAAAACTATACCTGCGTCTACACTACTGCTGAGTTCTGTCAACATAACGTCGACAAAACTCAGCAGTTTTGTCGACGCTGGTAAACCTCATTTTACGAGGCATAACACCTTCTGTCGACAGAGTTCTGTCAACAGAAGGTGTTATTTGCCTGTAGGGTTGCGTCTAGATTACAGGGTTTTGTCAACAAAGCAGCTTGCTTTGTCGACAGAACTGAATGTGTCTAGACGCTCTATGTCGACAGAAGTTTCTAGACGCTTCTATGTCGACAGAATGTGTCTAGACGCTTCTGTCGACAAAACCCTGTAGTCTAGACATACCCTCAGAGCTGAGGGACCTCTTTTTACCTGAACATTTTTTAACCTCTCCAAAACCCTGCAGATTTGAGGGGAAAAAAGCAAAAAGTGTTGGGATAGAACTTCTGTCCTGCTCTGTTCCCTGCGTGGCATTCATCATCTTCTCTTCTGTATAACATTTATACGTGAATAGAAAGGTTTGAAATCCAATTAAAGGCTTCAGGTGTGTGCACTTTCATTAGACCTCATGGAAATGAAAATATGGGGCAGTGTGTTCCTAGTGTATTTGAGGATTTGGAGGTCTCTCCATTCACAATTTGGCAAAGGTTTAATTCTCCATCTGGGCATGAGCTGACTACATCTTCCATGCCACTCTCTACTATGGTACGTGGGTTTCTGGTGATGCAACAGGAGTGGAAACTGTAATCTGTTCCTCAGCTAGGAATTCCCTCAGGTTCCTCCAGAGCCCCTCCCTTCTCACACATATGTCTAGATTGGCAGATGGGGCATGTCAGTCCTGGGCCAGAGGAATGGCACATACCGTGTTCCTGAAGCTCCCAGCTAGAAGATCAATTGATGGAGCTGAGAGCAACCTCAAGTCTGGGCTCAGTAGTAGGCAAAAAAGGAGGAGGCCTCCTCCCTCTGAGCCTGCACTTACTTCCTGGCTGACACAACCTGTAGTGAAATTCATCACTCTGAAGGGGGCCAAAGCTAGATCCTATACCCTGTTTAAGACAGATTTTATTATTTATTTTATTTATTTATTTAAAATATTTTCACCCCGCCCCTCTATTTAAAATATTTGAGGCGGCTTACAAAATTTTTTAAAACACAATATAAATATATATAAAAAATTAAAATATGAGACCCCGGAGTGACATAAAACCTGCTAAGCCATCACGAGAGGAGGGACACACAATAGCTCTCAAAAGCTCTCAAAATATATTTTAAGTGAAACTTCAGTACTGAATAAGCCCTTTGCTGGTCTTTGGAATGGGTGAGTTTCACCCATGATGTGGCTCAGCAGTAGGCAGCATGGAGAGGAATAAGGAACTCTGGGCCCAACCTCACCATGCCCACATCTACCTGGGCTCCCTCCCCTCTGAATATTTTTGTGCTGGGCAGGATACTCCTATGGAGCTGAGTCTAGGTCTTGAAGGGAATGCAAACCCCTTGTATTCTTCCCTGATTGCAGCCTCCACTTTCTCTACTACATATTATACTGCAGGAGAGGGTCTCAGGGTTCTGTGGCATTAGGGATTGAATATGGTGTGGTTGAGTACACTAAAAGCTGAGTCACCATAATTGGCACAAGGCACAGGAGAAATGCTCTGTGGGGTGGCTATTTTTCAGCCCAGTTAAAAACTAATGAGAGGGAAGCAAGACAATTTTTTACTTCACTTTTTTAGCAATACAATTTGTTGGCGTGATGTGGGGGGTTGCTTTTGAGGAATGTGTAGCTATTACACAGATTGTCCCACAGCCGTGGGTATTTTGTTCTGCAGAATTAGTGCTCTGTAAGATTTGGAAGTCTTCGAAAAAAGTAGCATGGAGG
Organism: Pelodiscus sinensis; assembly: GCF_052426305.1. Taxonomy (NCBI): domain Eukaryota; kingdom Metazoa; phylum Chordata; order Testudines; family Trionychidae; genus Pelodiscus; species Pelodiscus sinensis. Next base: position 111,933,348 of record NC_143055.1, on the reverse strand, counting down.
TATGAAAAATGAGGAAGCAGGAGCAGTCGTCAAAGGAGAAACAACAACAAAATCTATATAGCATTCTTATTTCTGAAAGCTAGCTTGTTCAGAAGAGAAATCCCTTAGTATTTAGTTGTACAGACTAGGACAAACCAAGCACTTGAAACCGAGAGAAGTCTTCAGCTGAAGGATCTTCAGCAATTTAAGAAAATGGTCTCTCCTTATTAGGATTTCTGCATATAAAACTAAATTAATTTTACTTTACAAAACTGTAATAGGGTCAATAGATGAGGTTTTAGAACAAATTGAATAAGTCACATGGACCAGATAGTATTTACCCAAGAGTTCTGCAGAAACTCAACTATGAAATGGCAGACCTACTTATATCTGATGGCTGCATCTAGACTGGCAAGTTTTTCCGCAAAAGCACGTGCTTTTGTGGAAAAACTTGCCAGCTGTCTACACTGGCCGCTTGAGTTTCCACAAGAACACTGACTTCCTACTGTCTGAAATCAGTGCTTCTTGCGGAAATGCTATGCTGCTTCCGTTCGGGCAAAAGCCCTCTTGCGCAAATGCTTTTGAGCAAGAGGGCCAGTGTAGACAACATGGTATTATTTTGCACAAAAAAGACCCGATTGCGAAAATGGCGATCGGGGTTTTCTTGCGCAAAACTGCGTCTAGCTTGGCACGGACGCTTTTCCGCAAAAAGTGCTTTTGCAGAAAAGCGTCCATGCCAATCTAGATGCTCTTTTCCACAAATGCTTTTAACGGAAAATTTTTCCGTTAAAAACATTTGCGGAAAATCATGCCAGTCTAGACGTAGCCGATGTGTATCATTTAAATCACCAACTGCACTAGATGTCTGGAGGATAGCTAATGTAATGCCAGTTTTTTTTAAAAAAGTCTTAAGAGGAGATGTTGGCAATTATAGGTTGGTGAGACTAACCTGAGTACCAGAAAAACTGGTTGAAATGATCATAAAGAACAGTATTACTAAACAGATAGATTAACATTATTTTTATTTTTTTTGCAGGGGAGGGGGGAGTCAACAAATCTTTCAAAAAAGAATTTTTCTTATGTTGTAAAAGAAATCATGCCTCAGCAATCTGTTAGAATTATTTGGGGGAGTCAAAATGTATATACAGTGGATAGAATGTATTTGTACTTTGAGAAAAAAAGCCTTTGATATGTTCCTCATGAAAACTTGACCCAGTTTCTACTTTTTATAGGACTCCTTTTTGATTTTTTTAGATCATTCAAGATCTCCTGGGTAAGCCAGGGTGGTTTCTTGCCATACTTTCTACCTTTTCTACATAGTGGAACGGTGTTCGCTTGTGCCCTTACTAATGTCCCTTTGAAAAACTGCTAACTTCAGTTGTTTTCTTCGTAGCCTGCTTCCCATGGGACCTTACCTACCAGCTTCCTCAGTTTACTAAAGTATGCCTTCTTGAAATCAGTTGTTTTTATTTTGCTGTTTTCCCTTCTTTCATTCCTTAGGGTCATGACCTCTATCATTTCATGATCACTTTCACCCAAGCTGCCTTTCACTTTCAGCCAGTTCCTCCCTATTTGTTAAAATCAAGTTTAGAACAGCCTCCTCCCTAGTAGCTTTCTCCATCGTCTGAAATTTTAAAAAATCTGCGTCCTGCTGTGTTATTTTCCCAACACATGTCTGGATAGTTGAAGTCCCCCATCCTCTTTGCTTTGGATGATTTTGTTAGTCGTTTAAAAAAAGCCTCATCCATCTTTTCTTCCTGGATAGGTTGTCTGTAATAGACCCCTACCTTGACATCACCCTTGTTTTTTACCTCTTTTAACCTTACCCAGAGACTCTTAACAAATCTGTCTCCTATATCCATCTCAACCTCAGTCCAAATCTATACACCTCCTCACTTTTCCCTCTGTCTGTCCTTACTGAGCAAGCTGTACCCTTTTATACCAATATTCCAATCATATGTATTATCCCACCACATCTCTGTGATACCAGCTATGTCACAGTTGTGTTTATTTACTAGCATTTCAAGTTCTTCCTGCTTATTTCCCATACTTCTTGCATTTATATACGGATAGCTAAGACACTGATTTGATTTTGTCCCCCAGTACTGCCTCTTCTCCTCTTAATCCCTGCTATTATAATCCCATGATCCCCTCAATTTCTGACCCATCTCCCAGGTCTCCATGTTTTTCACTTACCTATGGGCTTTGGACACTTGCCCCTATCAAACCTAGTTTAAAGCCCACTCACTAGATTAGCCAGTCTATATCCAAATACTCTCTTCCCCTTCCTTGTTAGGAAGATCCCATCTTTGTGTAGTTCTCTGAAAACGTGAGTAGTTCTCTGAAAACATCTGCTCAATTAGCAGTCTAGAAAGCTAGCACAATGGTATCTGTGCCTTTTTTAATGATTCCTAATAAAGGAAAAAAATCATATTGCTACTAATTAAATCTATAGTTTGCCCATATCTTGAATACTGCAGGCAGTTTCTGCTTTCCTCACTCCCCAAAAAAGATATATTAAAATTGGAAAATATAAAGACAAAGGCAAAAAGAAATAATTAGGGGTATGAAACTGTTTCAATATGAAGATAAATTGAAAATATACCAAATGTTTAGCTTAGAAAAAAGATTACTAAAGGCAGCATATGATAGTGGTCTATAATATCTTGTATGGTCTAGACTCTGGAGAAAATAAATAGGGGGTGTTATTTTCTCCTTTGCATCATATTAGAATTATGAGTCACCTGATGAAATTAATAGACAGCAGGTTTAAAACTAAGAAAAGGCACTATTTCCCAGTGTTTAGTCAAATTGTGTAACTCATTGCCATAGGATGTTGTGAAAACAAAAGTATTAGTGGGTTTGAAAAAGAATTAGATTTGTTCATGAAGAAGAGGTCACTCAATGGCTATTTGCCAGAATGGTCAGGGACACAACTTCATGGTCATGGGTGTCTGTAAGCATCCAGCTGCCAGGAGTATAACTGAATAACAAGAGATGTATCCCTCAGAACTTACTTGTTCTTTCATTCACTCTCAAGTATCAGAGACAGGATATTTGATTACATGGGCCATTGATCTGATGCAGTATGGCCATTCTTATGTAACTGTTGACAGGGCCGGTGAGAGAAATTGCATCCATAATCTACGACCCAAAACCTTGACAGTATAATTACATGGTTGTTACAAATAACACACAAATAAGTGTGAGAGAAAATACAGGTCCCGTACCTTTTCCACCCTCTTCCCCCATCATTCCCCACAATATATGGTTGCCCTGCCAACAGTTCCAGCTCATCTGAATCTATTAGTTGTGTCTGTAAAGGTCATTAACAGATCACCTGCCTCCCAGATAGGAAATCCACTTCTAGAACTTGACTCACAAGAGGGGGACAAGGCATCACACTCATGTATATGATCATAGCACACATATGGGAGAGGAATGTGGGGCTGACAAGCATCTCTTATTCTCCCTAAGTCGCCCTTTCATTCACTCCAATGGCCACCAACCTACTGTCCCACCCCACACCTCTTATTCTTTCTAGTCCGCCTGTCCATCACATGATCCCCCAACACCTCTCCCCTAGTCTCATCGAGTGCCTCTACACATCAGCATTATTTCGGAATAACAGCTCTTATTCCGAAATAACAGTGTGAGTGTCTACACAGCAATTCTGTTATTTAGAAATAAATTCGAACTAACGGACGGCTTATTCTGATTTCTGTAAACCTCATTCCACGAGAAATAATGCCTATTCCGAAATAGCTATTTTGAAATAGCAGTAGTGTGGATGTTCCACTGCTGCTGTTTTGATATAGCTCCTCCCCAGGGCCATTCAAAGTAATTACTCCTGGGGCTTTAAATCAAGGTAGCATGTTCACATTAGGGGAACCTGCCTTGGACTAATTTTGAGGCTTCTCTGTAGTGTAGACCTGCTATTTTGAAATAAGGCATTTTGGAGTAGTTCTTCCAGAATAGCTTATTTCAAAATAAGTGTGCAGTGTAGATGTATCCATCTACTCTTGCACCCAATAATCCTCCTCATGAGTGTTCACTTGTGTAGGGATTTTTCCCACCCAAAAAAATTTCAAGACCTTTTTATATATTCTGCTGTACTCAGAATAAATTTCTTCCAAATAAAAGACCTCTTTTGATAAAGGCATATTGGAGCAATATGCCTACTTTATTTAAAGTGTCTGAGCTGGTGCTCAGATTGGGTGATCATGAAATATCCTCAGAGCCATCCCTTCCAGGATAAAAAAACAGATAGTTTTCTAAATAGTTAACCTCTTTCTCTGCACGGCTACGTCTAGATTGCATCCCTTTTTCGTAAAAGGGATGCAAATTCAACACATCGCAATTGCAAATGAAGCGGGGATTTAAATCCCCCCTGCTTCATTTGCATAAACATGGCTGCTGCTTTTTTCTGGCTCTGAGCTTTGCAGAAAAAAAGTGCCAGTCTAGATGCAGATCTTTTGGAAAATAAAGCCTTTTCCAAAAGATCCCTTATTCCTCTTAAAAAAAGGAATAAGGGATCTTTCGGAAAAGGCTTTATTTTCCGAAAGATCCCCGTCTAGACTGGCGCTTTTTTCTGGCAAAGCTCCGAGCCGGAAAAAAGCGGCAGCCATATTTATGCAAATGAAGCACAGGGGATTTAAATCCCCACTTCATTTGCAATTGCGATGTTTCTGATTTGCATCTCTTTTACGAAAAAGGGATGCAATCTAGACGTAACCCACATGTTTAATGTAATCCCTTAAGTATGTAAATAGACATGTGAGCCTCAGCACACCTCACTGGAGAAGCAAACTTTTTCAAACCATGTTTTAGTTCGCTTTTCCCCAAAGGGCTGGTTGGTGCCATGCACTTTGATAACCCTTGAACACTTGAAACCCTGGTATAATGATATGATCACTCACAGTGGGCAGAAGAAAATTGCCAGAATGTGTCAACTTCAAAAAAACTTTTGTTTTTTGGGGGCTATATCATAAGAACCCATCATGTAAAATGGCCCCAAATTTGGATCACTGATGGTACCCTATGCCATCATGAAGCACGCCAGCTTTCAAGGCTATCTAATTAACTGTACAGTTTGTGGAGCTCTTAGAACAATCAAGCTTTAAACAGAAAATTGGAGCTGATCTTAAGTGTAGCAAAGCTGTTGCCTTGCTATAACAGTGCAGAAAAGAGGGATCACAGCCTATTGTTCTGCTGATATTTGGTGCAATGCATCAGTTTGTAAATCAATATCAGGCAGCTATGCATGTGAGTCAGTTTATATTCAGGGTTTGTGAGCTGATCTATTTATGAGTAGATAGTTCAGATGTTAGTTACAGCCAGGTCCTATTTTCAAGAAAAGCCAGACTCATACTGGCATTTTAATATTAAAATTCCATTGCTGACTTTTTGTTTGTTTGCTCTGTTGTTGTTGTTTAATATGCTGTGAGTAGTGAGTTAAGAATATTATTTCCTCAATGTGGTTCTGAGATCATTGGATTTGGATGGTGATTTGTTCCATTTTTTTTTTTTTTTTATTCCTTGCTCTTTTCTAATCACATCTTTTTTGTGAATCAGATCATGGTAATATTTTTTCTATCAGTTCCCATTAAAATTTGAACAAATTTCATTTTCTCAAACTTCCCACGATGGTATGGTAGTGGTTGGGATTTTTAGAAAACTGTTTTGAGGCAGGCTGTTGTGCCGTATCACCAGAAGAATGGGTGTTTGAGCCTCAACCACTAACCTTCTAGTGGCAATAGGTCTGAATTTCATCTCTCCCTACTTTCATACCAGTGTGTCAAGATTAATTTTGTGCAACAAATAAATAACTAATGAATAAATTCTATAATTCATGAGCAAGGGCACCATTTCAGGAGGGCAGAGAGAGCTGCAGCCCTGCATACTGGAAGGCTGCTTGCTTTTCTTTCCCTTTGCATTACTACCAGGGAGCGAGGGGAAAGTACACCGCTTGCATGCGTTCCTCTCACTCCTGGCTGGTGAGAGTAGGGGGCAGCGGAATCATTCAGCAGGCTGTGCACTTTCCCCTCATTCCTTGATAGTCAGGTGAAAGGGAAGGAAAGGAAGCAGCATCCTAGTACACCCGGTTGCCACCCCCACTCACCCTTGCACTACTGAAATGGCGCCATTATTCATTAGGTCATGATAAAGCACCAACATGAGAGAGAGGAATCACAGCAGTAACACATTGTATGACCATATTTATCATAAATAAAAGAATGCATTCTAAGGAAATTAAAACCATGCTGTGAAAGGGATGATAATATGCAGCATATGCAAAAAAAGTGTGTATTTGAAAGATAAAAGTATGTGTACCAGTAATGCAGTGCTTATGTATTACTGAAAAGCAACAACATTGCTGCATTTGTTACCTTTATCAGCCTGATAATAAACCATATGGTGTAAACAGAGATACTACAATTTAGAAAGTTAACATAGTTATTACAGTAAATTCTGTTAGAAGCAACTCTCAAATGATGGTTTTCCCTCAATGTCTTGTGTTAGCAAAATCATCAAAATGGTCAGCTTCATTCAAAAAATACTATTATTTTTTATTAAAATTACTGATCTTAAAGACTAGTCTTTTGCTTTCTGATTTGTGTGGCATCACACAGTACATCTGGCATACTAGGTTAACTAATATTGCTTGCACTGTGAAAGATGGCATTCTGTACATGCGATCCCAGATTTTATTAGGAGATGTGAAGTTACAGGGAAAAAATAGAAAAGAAAACAAAGCAACAGCAGCACCGGTGTGGAGGAGTAGGAGAACTCATTCACCACACTTGCTCTAAAACTTAAAACCAGGAAGGTGAAGAAGACTTTTCTAAATATTTAGGGCCTAAGACTTGATCTAGCTAACTGTGCTTGATACTAGCATGGCAGCTATACAGCTCCCTGATCATGGACTCAATCATGGGACTGATCACAGACTGGTGCATGCTTAGGAAGGCTTAAAAGTCATGGTGACAGCCAAGGATCACTATGGGTACATCTACACTTGCTCCCCATCTTGAGATAGGGATGCAAATGTAGTGTACTGAAATTGCTAATGATGCACGGGATTTAAATATCCTGGGCTTAATTAGTATAATTGCATCTGGCTGCCATTTTGAAATCACGTTATTGCGAAACAAATGCCCCCTGTAGCAGTGTTATTTTGAGAGGAACCCCTTCTCTCAAAATAACTATTACTCCTCTTGAAAGAATGCTGCTACAGGGGGCATTTTATTTCGTAATAACGTGATTTCAAAATGGCAGCTGGACGCGATTATGCTAATTAAGCGTGGGATATTTAAATCCCATGTTTCATGAGCAATTTTGGTACACTACATTTGCATCCCTATCTCGAGATAAGGGAGCAAGTGTAGACGGACCCTATGTTTCCAAGGCACTTTCCCTCCCTGCAGGTTTTTTCTTACAAGAGATGAGTGTTGGGTTCTTAAGCACAGATCCTCAAAGGTATTTCGGCACCTAACTTCCACTGAAATCACCTATATACCTGTGAGGATCCGGGCCTTAAAGCTAAATCTTAGTTGTTCCTATGCCAGTGTGAAAGGGCTGAAGGAAGAGAGGCAAGAGTGTCTCCTGAACTATGCAGAGGGCATCCAGAATGCAAGTGCTTCTGCTGAGCATGAGGGGTTGAGGATGGGTAGCACATATAGCACTGCAGCACAATCCCCAAGTCATGGCCCGAAGGGTTGTTCAGAGGTCTAGGAATTGCCTGGGGGTGCTCTCTTTTTAGCAACTCTGTAGGTTTTCTGTCTACTTCAGCATTCTGTAGGCAGATAGCCTCCAGCAGCTAGTGCTGTGGTTCTCTACCTCTTTAACCCACTCTTCTTGCTTCCCAGGGCAGTTCCTGTTATAAAAGCCAGAACAGATCCTAAGTATACTTTATCTTTGGTTATAATTCAGTGTTTAATGGCTTTCACTTACATCAGAGGGTATGTCTACACTGCCACTCTATTTCGAACTAGGGTGGCTAATGTAGGCATTTGAACTTGTAAATGAAGCCCAGGATTTAAATATCCTGGGCTTCATTTGCATATTCCCGGGCGGGCGCCATTTTTAAATGCCCGTAGTTCGAACTGCCTGCCCGCAGCTACACGCGGCACGGACTAGGTAGTTCAAATTAAAGCTCCTAATTTGAACTACCGTTATTCCTTTTTGCAGGAATTCCTCCTTGTAGGAGGAATAACAGTAGTTTGAATTAGGAGCTTTAATTAGAACTACCTAGTCCATGCTGCTTGTAGCTGCGGGCAGGTAGTTCGAACTACGGACATTTAAAATGGCTTCCACCTGGAAACATGCAAATGAAGCCCGGGATATTTAAATCCCGGGCTTCATCTGCAAGTTCGAATGCCTACATTAGCCACCCTAGTTCAAACTAGGGTGGCAGTGTAGACATATCCAGAGTGTCTCTCCTATCTTTCTCATAACAAGAGGACAATATCTGCACGATATATCACATATGAAAATCCGTATCAGGTTATCATGTGTTTTCTTCCTGGTGTGAACAAACAAAATCAAACTAAAATTAGAAGGCAGTAAAACACTTTAAGTTGATAATACTGATGAACAGCAGTGCTCAGTCTGTCCATGTGCAGGTAAGGAATTTTATGAAGCTATTCTCTTCATTCATTTGTCCAAATGATCATACAAGGGCTCTGGGGTGAGGGGCAGAAATGGATAATACATACTTATTCACTTGCAATACACTGCGTAGTCTACATTGTTATCTAGCCCCCCAAAGTATGGCTCATGCCTCCTCCTTTGCTATTTCTTGCTACTTCAAGTGGTTTTTCCCTTCTTCTCGCAACAGCTAGGTCCTGAGTTCTTTTTTGTGCTGCTTGGGGTGTCTTCACCCCAAGTGACTCTTCCTTGTGTCCAAGACAGAAAGGATGGTCTCTGCTGGGAAATGAATAATGCTACCACTGCTGGTGAGGAGTATAAAACCCTTTGAAGCAAAAGAAAAAGAAAGTACATCAGCACAGACCCCAGCAGAGAAATAACACCCCAAAAAATAACAAGTATTTGGGGAAGAAAAGTGTTAAGGTTAACAAATAAATACTAATACAGGAAAAAATCAACACATTTCCTACCTCCCAATACTCACAACTCTTGCCAACACCAAATCCCTCGCTGGCATCTTTCTGGGCAGATGTTATACTGAGGATGAGACCAAAGAGGAATGCTACGAATGTTGGCCAGCTTAAACAAACTGAGGGCCTTTTTACTGGTTCTTTGCTCCTGGTTGGAGCTGGTTCCCCTCCTGACTACTTAGTCTGGGAATCCTATGGAGGGTTCACTTGGCTGTCAGAAGTCACTGCCTGTTTGGATCTCTGCTACTCTGAACTCGGGTCTCTGTAGGGCTGGAACTGCCTGACTCATACACTAGATCCTACAGCAGTTCAAATATTCCCTTTGTGGGATGGTTGAGTTAATCAGAGGGTCCCTGCACTCTTCTGCTTCCCTCTCAGCTCCCTAACGCTCCAAACAAAAACTAAACGTACACTCTTTGTGTCTAAGTCATGCTGTCCCCTGGCTCATCCTTGGCCCAGCAAACTACTTGTCCATATCACTCTCTGCAGAAAGCGCCTTTCTGGCCTCAGTTGGAGTTTCTAGTACATTCCTGACTCCAAGTATTGTGAGGAATGGCTCTGGTAGCTTGTACTGTTGTAATTGATAGGATAGGACCACCTAAAGGTTAGTCCAGGGTTTTAGGAACTGGAAAATTCCAAATGGGGGTTGTAGTAGATTGTGTGAATAGTTGTAACATTAATGCAAAGTGGAGAGTAAGAACAATTTTTAGAACCAAAATGCCTGGTTGCTAGGTTACAATGCAGTGATACGGGTGGTATTTAATGAAAGAGAATATTTATGAAACTAAGTGCTTGCATCTCATACAGCATGGACTGCTCAAATGAAAAGGCATCGTGAGGGGAACATGGAGCCCCCACTTCTGCAGGTGGGAGAGGTACTTCTGGCAATGGTACTACAGGGTAAGGGACAGCACTGAGTGGCAGTAGGTAAGGCAAGAGTGAGCTAGGTGAGTGGCACTAGGGAAAATGCCCATCTCTGAGTGCCCATGAATTAGAGGCCTTTTGTTGATGTATCCTCCACAGAGTGGTTCTGCAGCTGCTCCACTGCTTGCAGGGGGGAAGCCTGGGAAAAGATTCCGTCTTCCCTGCAGAGGCATACAACTAAACTTAGGTGTAGTTCCTGGGATTCTGCCATACGCAAAAGTATCATCATTAGCCACTTGTGGAATTAACTATCCCACTTAGTCAGCAGACTCACCAAGTACATATTTTATATTTAGGCAGCAGAACTTTAGTGACATTATTGTTTTAAGGAACTATCCTATGGCAATAGTCCTCAAAGTGAGGTCTGCAAACTACTTGCTTGTGTTCTGTGCAGAGTTGGCTATGCTGAGATAGTTTTCAGTCAGTGGTGGAAGACAGGGCTGGGAGAAGGAGATGGTCCTTACCTATTTAAATCGGATTGAGGCAAAGGGTAAGCTTGAGAAGCTCAGATATAGATTAATACTGAATGTAAAGACTAAACTCAAGACTAAAGCTTTAAACTTTGGAGATATGTGGACAACCTACTGTATTTTTCAATAAAAGCATTTCATCTGAACTCATTCACGTAATGTCATTAATACCAGATGGTAGGGGCTGGTTACAAAAGCACATTTGCAGAATTAGGTCCTTACCATATTAGATGTAATTGTGTCATCCAGATACAATTAAAATTAAAAGCTGAACAAAACTGCACAGAAAGCCACTGAAAGGGGCATACAGATGATAAGTGTAGGAAAAAGAAAAAGAGTTTCTAAACTGGCCTGCTAACTTAAAAAATAGTAAGTGGTTCAGTAATGAAACAGGAACTTGTGTGGGATCTTTTTAGAGATACTTTCTTTTACTGACAGCAGGATCATCTGTGTGTAGGTCTTGCAATGCAAAGTGCACCTCTTAATCAATGTAGGAACCTTAAGCATATACTTTCTACAGTTTACCTTAACCTGGTACCTAGACAACACGGGGGAAGTGGATTTTATTTGCAGTCTAGCTTTCCTACAGACTGCCTCCCTATTGTGCTATATTATGAAAGGTTATTTTATGATGTTACCTATTTCCTCATTCAGACTGAGAAGTGACTGCCAAAGTCCCCATTAGGTCAGGAAGTCACTTAGACAAAGACCATGAATTTACCAACCACTGGTATTATTTTAGAAGTTTTGAAATATGTGCAAAAGACTTTCTTTTTATCTATGGATGCCATTGCTATATTTTTTGAGAGGAGGTGGAGAAAGTAATCAATATTATTTTACTATCTTCATTTTTTAAGAAGTCAATGTTTTTATAAGAATAATATCTATGCAGAGACATTGTTGTATTAATTGAAATCAAGCCAGCACAATTTTGACACTAGTTCATATAATTGCTGTGGAATGAATAGATGAAATTCCACCCTCCTCATATGGATTAGAGAATTTTTCCTGATCATGTTTGAGCTTTAATAAAAATTAGACACTGTTTTATACCTACTAATTTAATTGCTTTTGTTCTCTCCAATCTGAAGAAACTCTAGTTCATTGTGATATTCTGCAAATAACTCAAATCCCCCTGTAACAAGTTAAATGCTAATGCTATTCATGCTCACCTTTTTATATTTTTGTCTTGACCAGGAGTCTGTTGCTCTTTTAAGGCTAATGTCATGGATCATACCTTCTAGTGGGAACTGTACCAACCATTTTAGCTGAGGTTACAAAATAGTTTCCATTGTAATCAGCAGTGAAAGTAACTTACAGGTACTGTCCTATTACAACCCAGGTCCCTGCCAGCTCTCTAAATAATTCCCTGCTGGCTTTTGCAGCAACTCAGCCAGCTCTTGCTTTCAGCTCTGATTCTAATTTCCTGTTCTTGGCTCCTCATAACTGCAGACAAGTTAGCTTTGTAATTAACTACCCCATCCCAAGTTTTGCACCTACAGTAAGTTTTACTGCTGATTAAAAATAAGTTGCATATTGCATAGCTGCTGACTACTAAATTAAATGGCACAGAGATTGGAGAAATTACCAAATAAGCGTGTGTCTACACTGCACCCTTACCTCAAAATGAGCCAAATTTCGAAACAGAGCACTATTCCGAAATGTCTCTTAATCCTCATGGAACGAAGTTTCCAGGGACGTCGGAATAGCGAGCCCATTATATTTTGAAGTAATAGGCTTGCTCAAATGACGTGGAATAGCTATTCCGGGATACTTCTGGTATCCCAAAATAGCTCCGCAGTGTAGATGTAACCTAAAAGTCTGAGTCAAGGAATTTGGCATATTTAGTCTAGCAAAAGAAAGACTCAATATGGCTGTTATTGCTCTCTCTCTCTCTCTCTCTCTCTCTATATATATATATATATATATATATAGGAGGGTAAACATTATAGAGGTAGAAGGGCTATTTAAACTACAGGGCAGCATTGAGACCAGAACAAATGGGTATTTACTGGCCATGAATAAATTTAGATTGGAAAGTAGAAGATTTCTAACAATCATAGCACACGCATCAGGTACTCCTTCCAGTATGGGTAGTGGGAGTAAGCAACCTATTGGCTGTGACTACACTGGCATGAATTTCCGGAAATGCTTAAAACAGAATAGTTTTCATTATAAGTATTTCCGGAAAAAGAGCGTCTACATTGGCAGGCTGCTTTTCTGGAAAAGCCCTTTTTCTGGAAAAGTATCTGTGGCCAATGTAGACGCGCTTTTCCGTAAAAGATCCCCGATCGTCATTTTTGCAATCGGGGCTTTTTTCCGGAAAAGACTACTGGGCTTTCTACACTGGCCCTTTTCCGGAACAGTATTCCAGAATAAGGACTTATGCCCGATCGGGAGCAGCGTAGCTTTTCCGGAATAGCGGCTGATTTTGTACAGTAGAGCGTCGTTGCTTTTCCGGAAATTCAAGGGCCAGTGTAGACAGCTCGCGGCTTATTCCGGAAAAGCGGCTGATTTTCCGGAATAAGTGGCCCAGTGTAGACACAGCCATTTAGTTTTAAGATGTCAGCTTGATTCCTTCATAAATGGATGTATTTGATGGAATTGCCTGTGGTATTAATGACCCATGAGACCCATTACAGTCCTATGTTCCTATGAGAAGAAGAAAAAAGAAAAAGAATGAAAACATAGACTGTATAGTAATGTAGTACATTAGAGTCTATTTTATAAGACAAAATGCACATGAAGACAGAGTTAAGGTTATATGTAAATATTTTTAACTGTGATTTTGTAAATTTTTGAGTGTTTAAATATGCAATCTTAATGTACTCTTAAGATGAGACTCTGTCTCTATCAGTGTGCCTGGATGAGGGAGGTTGGAGTAAGGAGCCTCTCTTTTTTGTTGTTGTTGTTGTTGTTGTTGTTTCTGCACAGGCTACTCACAGGTTGTAGCATGAGAGAAAGAATAGCGTTTCCTCATTACACCCAATGCTGGGCAGCGGATGGGATTTTGACTTTACCCTTTGCTCTTAAATGAACTGTCCAGCACAGCTGAGCTGACTCAAAGAGGGGAACAATCTGTGCCAAGTGCTTCCCACATTTCTAGCAGAGGAACATGGGAGTAGATTGTGAATCTGAGTCACAAGCTAATCTCTGGTCTCCTTCTGTATCAATGCAATTGTCTTCAGCCACTTAAATGGAGTTTGCAAGACTGCCACAATTTATTCTTTAATAAGAGGCTACGTCTACACTGCAGGCTTCTTGCACAAGAACTGTTTTGCGCAAGAGTTCTTGTGCAAAAGATCTTCCACAAGAGCATGTCCACACTGCCATGTGCTTTTGCGCGAGAGATGTGCTTTTGTGCAAGGGTATCCATGGCAGTGGATGCTCTCTTGTGCAAGAAAGCTCTGATGTTCATTTTAGCAATAGGGGTTTTTTGCGCAAGAAATTCATGTTGCCTGTCTACACTACCTTCTTGTGGAAGAGCTCTTGCACAAGAGGGCTTATTCCTTATGGGGAGAGGAATAACTCTTCCGGAAGAAGCCCTGTTTTCCAATGCTGTACTGTAAATTTACTTGTGCAAGAACGCGCATGCAGTGTAGACGCTCTGTAAGTTTTTGTACAAGAACAGCTGTTCTTGCGCAGAAAGCCTGCCGTGTAGACGTAGCCTCTGTTTAACAGAGGGTTTGTATGAGTCTGTTTCGTTCTGTTGCAAAAATCCACCACTGAAATTAGCAAACTGTAATACAAGCTATAATAACTATTATGTGAAGAGTCTTAAATCATTAGGCCCTGTTCCAAGTTACAGTAAGTAGTGCAATTCAGTGAGAATTCCAACAGAGCTATAACCAAGAAATGATGTGTTAGGTGGCTGCTACTAGTTAAATCCAGGAAGAGCATAGTGAGTGTAGAGTCAGTTGAGTGAGTCCAGATGGGGCACTGTCTTGCTGGAGGCAAAGATGCTGGTAAAAATCTGTTCTTCAAGTCCTTACTCATGTCAGTTCCCTTCTAGGCTTGGGACTCTAGGACCAAGTCCCAGCCAGGACTCTAACTATTACTAAACATTTAACAGCCCACTAGCTATTGAACACAAAAAAAGGAGAATGATTTGAATAGTTAAGAACCACTAATGCTCTTGTGATGCAATACAAAGTACTCTGACAAATCTTGATGAGTGGTAAGAAGGAACTGAGGAACGTAGGGCCAGTGATGCCTCTATACCACCGCATGAGCATGGCACTCAAAGGGGTGTTGTCTCCAGCCCTACAGGTACTGCTAAGGCAAAAGTCTCAATCATTGTGCACATGGGCACCCACACACCTAGAATGGAATGGACATGAGCAATGCATCCTGAAGAATAACACTTACAAAATGTAGGTAACTGTTTTTTTCTGACCTCAAGTGGCTATATTTCAATCACTTACTTTTTTGTTGGGATCTCAGACAAATGTAAAACAAAAACCCAAACAAATATAACATTCCCCACTAAAATATGAATGGATTTAAGAAAAGGGAGCTGTCTTTGGAGATTAAACTATTCCAAACAGTGGCGTCATTTACTGTCTGCAAGGATAAATCTTGCACTCCCAAATGAGCTGCTTAATGCTTCGTGTACTGAGTCTGTACCAATGCATGTCATAAATCCTTGATGGGTTAGTAACCCAATTCTCTGGCTGTCACAGCATATATTTTCCCCTGTGTGGTCAGCTTCAGGGAATAAGGGCAAATTTGCATTGCTGAATAACTACCTGTTTCCAATTAGTGATCAGGAATAACATCCCATAAGATTTGCCATGGTGTCCTCAACTCCTTTGAAACTGGGAATAGACTGTAAGTGGAGTAATGAACTCAATTATGAGGAATGTAGTTATGTTGCTAACTAGTGATGAATTGGCATAAGTCAAGAATTTCTGCTATAAATAAATGCACATTCCCTTCATTTAGGATTTGCTTATAAGATAGTTAAAGTCAGTAAATCATCTAGGCCAAATAGGTTTACCTAAGGTTTCTGGAGAAACAATAGTAGGAAGTGGTTTGAGTTTATGACAATATGCAGAAAATAATGCAGCTTTCTCAAATATAATTGTCCAAATTCAGTCCTAGAGTGAGCAACCACAATTTCTTTAAAAATTGAGCTTGAATTTGTCCCAGTATGAATATCCCTAAATAAAGTTTTTGTTTCTGAGGAAAGGAAAATAACTGACAGAATATGGGGTGATATACTGATATGTATTAAAATCTGGCTAAATAATAGGAAATAAAGTGTCCATAATGAATGTCAACTTCATGAAGTAGCTCAGGGATCAGAGTTCTTCAATATATTTGAGTGCTGGAAAATTAAATGGACAATGAGGTGGAAAAATTTAGCAGTTATACAATGGGCTCCGAAAGCTGGCTTTTAGTTTTGGCAAAACTTCAGTCAACGCTGTTTGATTTATAGGCTCGAGGACGACATTTCTAAATTCCGGAGTGAGAGAGAAAGTGAATGAAAGATGTGAAATAATCTATTAGAACATGCTGAAACATATCTCTGAAGTCACTGATGCAGAAAGGACAATGAGAGTAAATGAGTTTAGTTAGGTTTTTATGCAAAAGATATTTCCAGACCCTGATAAACATTTACCCCAAGGCAGGAAGAGTGAATCAGAAACTTTGAAACAACTTTCACAACAATCTCAGTATAAACCCATACCTTTACAGAATGTGCACTATACATACCATCTACTGATATAAAAGGACAGGATCTGCACTAGAGACCCCAGTTTAAGTATATAACCTGTACATCCCAGAACAACAACCTTAAATGAATGAGATTTGTGCTTTCTTCTACAGATGTGGCATAGGGAAGGAGTTGCAAAAAACATAGTATATACAAATCCCGGACCTTAACCATTTATTGAAAAGTTGTTACAAAAGAGCATGTGTAAAATACCGTGTCTCTCTAGAAAAATATAGGATTCCCTGGATAAGATAGAACATCTGTGTCCTATTTCAGCTGCCAGATTTCTTTGGTTACAAACAGGATTCTCTCAGTAACAGTAAGGTTTATTGTTTTGTTTTGTTTTTTTCCAACTGGCAACTTTCTCCACAGTTACCACAGTACCCTGTGCTGTGCACATAATCAGTTCTGCTAGTCTATTTCTTGATTGGTCACAGAAATTATATTGCTTCAGTTAAATAGCTACCAGTTAAAAAGATAAAGAAAATGTCCACTATGCAGAGCTTAGGACCTCATCTGCCAGCTATGTAAACTTCAGTACTATTCTTCTGATTGCAAAAGAATACCCCTTGCTTCAAAATACACTCATGCTGGTGTAAATCTAGAGATGGTCCCTCAATGGTCCTGATGTTAGGACAGAATTTGGCCCTCTTTGCAGCCCCCTGGTTCTTACATTGAAACAATGATGCCTGGCAGACCTCTTGTTAAATCCCCAAGGACAAACATGGAAGTGGCATAAGCAGGGTTAAGTGATGAGGGTGCTCAAAGATGGGTATCGTGAAGAGTGTGACTCCTACCATGATAGTGCCTCACTTATTGTATTAATCGTGGCTTTGTCATCATCTACGTACTATGTTGGTATCCTTCCAAGATCCTGAAAAAATTTATAAATTTCACTCGGGTAAACATAAGTTATGAGGAAAGCCTATTGAAAAGTTTTCTTTCTTTTGAGCTAAAGTTTGCATTTATGCCTACGTGGAACGGTGACAGGAACACTATGACTGCATATATTTAGATTAGGATTTAAGTGAACTCTACTATGTTCCCTTTCTTCACGGAACATATTATAATATCTTCAAACAGAAGAACAGCCCAGAAAAATGGTCTGCTGTGAAAAGTTCATTACAGTTTGGAAATAAGCACTCTTTGGGTCCTCCATTACTTTTTGTAACAGTGATAAATGTATAGAAATGAGAGGGTGTACAACTTGGGAATCCGTGCTCAGAATTAAAAACAAACTAATTTGCACCAAACTCCTGAAGGAGTCAGTGACAAACCAAATGTCCATGCACAGCACAATCATTTCAAACAGGCCTTATTGGCATTTATGTCAATATGCTCTCATATGGAACCTCACTGAAATAACAATGAAACAGCACAAGGAACAGGGCTCTCTGGATTACTGCACAGTTTATGCTTATGTTTCCAATGACATCTGTTTATTGAAAATATCCATACTCTTACACAAAACAAACTGAGCAGCCAAAGTAAATGAAAAACAAACAAATAAAGATATGTCCCATATTCAAAATGAGAGTGTAAAAGATAAATTCCAGTTCTAGAGAGAGACTGGTTTTAGCTTTATTCTCAATTTTAAGTACAGGAAACATTGCTGGAGCCATATTGCTGCATGTACTTATGTCCCATACATTCTCTTTTTTCTATTTTGTCTTTTTTCATCCCATGGAAATGAGAAGTAACTTTGAAGGGGAAAGGAGTCAGTTATTGCAATAATATTAATCCAATAAATCATTCTTGGTCTGAACGAGAAAGATGTGTTTAAAATATTTTATAGGCTGCCTTGCACACCTGAGGTTCTTCCATGCTGCTCCTTAATCTCATCCGCATTGTTCTCTGTGATGTGATGGCCCAAAGATGATGGTAGCTTCAAGCTTATTTTTCTCTTTTCAGTTTAGGTGCAGTGTGTTAGTTATATTCAGGACTATACTGTAATTGTAAATAGAGAAGGGGGGAAATGTAAGATCTGAATTCTGCATGCAAGATTATTACTTTATTTCAACTGAAAGCAGTGAGTTTAACTGGATTTTACTTCTACTGCTTAATCAAATTTTCAATTTTTTATGGAAAGGATTTATTTTAATCTCAGCCTATTTATATGGACTAATTAGGATTGCATAGGTGTAAGTAATGGCAGATTTTACCCCATATTCTTGTGAGACAAGGAATTAAAAGACAATATGAACAAGAAGTACCTATTTCTTTGCTGTACCCTATAGTGCTTATTTTTTAATAATAACATAGTGTAATCTTATTGGGAAATTGCAGGTTTTGCACACAGGGTCCTCTGTTTATAGGTTGAATGAGATTACAAAAGCCAGCTGCTTCTTTGCCATTAAACAAATGAAATGTCCAACAACTGAGACATAGTGACAATCCTACTGCTTCATTACCATGCTTGGCTTCTTTCATTTGATACTGTTGGATTTACATTCAAAGCATCTCTGGCTTGGGGACAAGGAAAACATGGCCTACCAGTAATACAGCAAAAAACCTGTCCACCTGTGAGCCAACTCCAATTTGGCAGCTTGGAAACAGGCTTGCAAAAGAGATAAAATCATAGAATATTTGGATTCCATTCAAGGTTTTACATTTAATTGCACTTCAAGCAAAACCAAGTGTATGATTTACTGAAAAGAACAGAGTGTGATTTTTGTTTATGGGCAGTTTGTATGCACTTCCCACCACCCCCCCACCCCCCACCCCCCCCACCCTGCCCCGTATTTTACAATCTTCTTTTTTATTAAGAATTGAAATTTATACTATGCAAGAAATAAATATAAACAAGAATGATAAATGTTAGGCAAGTCGGTAGAAAAAGACACTTGTCGTACCATCAGACTATTACAGAGAATGTATATTCATGAGAAGCCTATAGTACCATATTGCAATACAATACTGAATAGCACTAAATTGTTACATGCTGTCTGGTTTTTGTATGTGCCAAAAATACTAAAATAACACATTTTCAGACTAAAAGATACAAACTCATTTTCCCAAAGAACATCCAAATTGTAATGTTCTTCTCCATCATTATTCTATACAGTCCTTCATTTCAAAATCTGTTTGCTCGTTGCATATTCCAGTCTTTTATACTTATGAGCATGTATCTTCTGTGTGCTTCATGCTCCTCCCAATTATCTGAGCTTCTTGTAGCTTGATTCTCCTATCATTTTTATCACATTTACAGCAATGTAACTGAGAGGCCAGATTCTTAACCCATGTAAATCAGCATAGCTCCTATTTAAGGACTGTTGTGGCACTATGCAAATTTAAACCTGCCAAGGATCCAGCTGATTGACTTTCATGGAATTATACCAGATACCTCTGAATAAGAGAAGAGAGTCTCGTTATGTAAAATATGTGCAGTTGCAGAAAGGCCCATAAGAATAATCTAACGGCTTGGTCACAAAGATTGCATTTCTTATCTTATAAGATAATTCCATTGACTGTACTGGAGTTACTGTTGATTTATGTTGTCTTTCTCCTGGAATGTCTGATCATAAACCAAAGCCTGCCTTCACTTAAATATTTTGTTGCGAAGGCATATCGATATGGTCAAGATGTGAAATTCAGATTCACTTCAAAGTTTGAGCTCCAAGATGGGCATCTGGAGTTATAGTTTGACCCACTGTAAAGATCCACAGGGTTTTCATTTTCACAATTTGTACCCAAATTCAGTTCTGGATTTCAACACCGCAATAGTGTGTGTGGAGCTTTGTTGCCTGTAATCTGAGCACTTGGGCAACCACTGGGAAAGATTTAAATGCCAGCTGATTTTCATAATACCCCCTCCCTCTATGACCACAGTCAGCAGTGTTTCTACTGGTGGTGCACATCCATAAATGCATTGGTGCATATAACAACATTTATTCTGCATGTGGGTAGAAAAAATTAGAGGGAACATCCATACATCTAGAAATTTCATTCACAACTGAACTATAGAATCTACATTTGTAATTGAAACAAGATCTTTTCTGGTATTCAAACAATGTGCATTGGGTGCAAAAAAGAGTCTTATTGCAAGTA
Organism: Pelodiscus sinensis; assembly: GCF_052426305.1. NCBI lineage: Eukaryota > Metazoa > Chordata > Testudines > Trionychidae > Pelodiscus > Pelodiscus sinensis. Next base: position 111,913,090 of record NC_143055.1, on the reverse strand, counting down.
GATTGTCATTATGACATCTTCCAACATTAGTTTCTCATGCCCACCAAAAACCAAGATGAATTACCTTTTGTGTGGTTTACTGGTTGCTATTATATTATTTTTATAAATTCTGCATTGACAATATGTGATTTTTAAGTCCCACGGCATGAATAAATGGCTCCATATTATTCCATATGTAGCATATCTTAAATCTTCCAGCATATTGCTAAATGTAGTATTATGCTTAAAGTAATATTATGGAGTCAGTTTCTTAGGTTATAAATCAGTTTTTGTTCTGTCCTTACTAAAGTAAACCTCTCACTGAAAAAGAATCAATGAGAACTTTACATAAGAATTGATAAAAACTGAGTGACAGCTAGAGATGGGCAAATAACCAATATTTTGGTTCGCTGCCTACAAGAAAAGACATGGAATTCAGGTCTGAATTTTTGATTAATTGAAAAAGTTGAAAAAGATTTGTTTCAGATCAAGCAAAATGTTTTGTTTGAGCCCAAACTGACGTCTATTTTCAGGTTTATTAAATCTTTAAATAAGCAAAGGAAATGAGAAGGTGACAATGATGAAGGAGCCTGTCATATTTCCAGTATCCCATTCCACTTTGTATACATTTCTTGAAGAGTACTCATTTCAGAAATTTTACTTTTTTTTGGTCTTTTTTCATTTTGATTGAAACAGTTCACTGAAGTCAACATGAGTTTTAAAAATGTTTTGCTTCATCCAAATCTTTGTTTTTCAGCAAAAAAAAGTTTCAACCAAAATATTATGCCTAGGTATGATGACTTTAGGATCTGTTACATAGTACATTTTCATAATTGCCACATTTCAGGGAAATTTGGAGCCTATTATGTAATATGAGGAATTCCATAATGATATGCAAAAAAAGTAGCTGAGGTTTGAAAGCCATTGAATATTAAATTTTTTAAACAATGCCAGTTTGATCATATATAATAAACTGAGACAGAAACACTGGGATTCTGGAAGCTGGGATCATAAGAAGTTTAATTACTCTGTGGAGAGATTGAAAAATAATTAAATTTTCAACCTTGTTTATAAATGCCATTTTTATAGTGATTAATCAAGGAACAGGATAATTGGTAGCTCTGAGCCCAACAGATAAGAAACAATTGAATTAACCCAGTCTGTTCAACCAAACCCCTATGCATTGTCCAAAGCCAAACTTAAACTTGAAGGGTTTGAATCTTCAATACCTTGTGCAGTATACAAGAGATTACAGACTTGTTGCCCTCTAGTGCCTGTCCCTTGTTTCTGAGGATTTGTCTGCACTGGCATGTTTTGTGGCCAAAAATCGCCTTTTGTTGACAAAACAGTGAGAGTGTACCAGGGGCGGACTGGCAATCAAAATGGGCCCTGGAAATGGGTTGAGAACAGCCCACTTTTTCACATAAAAGAATTTTTTTTAAATTTACTCTTTGACCCCCATTAGCCACACCCTGACCCCTGTAAACCAAGCCCCTGACACCCATTAGCCACACCCCCTGACTCCCATTAGCCAGGCCTCTGGAGGTAACACTCTCAGGGCAAGATGGACACATGACCAGAAATAAAAGGTGTCATGTGTCCCCTCTAAGGACTTTTCCCACCCTCCTCCTACCAATAGGGATTAGTTTGGCCCCCACCAAACCCCCCCTCATGCAACTATCCTGCAATTGCATTAACCCAATGTGTGTGACATTAACTCGGGGGCAGAGAAGCTGGGGAAAGTGTTCCCTCCAAGGATATGTCTACACTACCCCGCTAGTTCGAACTAGCGGGGTAATGTAGGCATACCGCACTTGCAAATGAAGCCCGGGATTTGAATTTCCCGGGCTTCATTTGCATAAGCAGGGAGCCGCCATTTTTAAATCCCCGCTGGTTCGAACCCCGTGAAATGAGGAGTAACGGTAGTTCGAACTAGGAAGCCTAGTTCAAACTACCTAGTTCGTGCCCCGTGTAGCCGCGCTGCACGGGGTTCGAACCAGTGGGGATTTAAAAATGGCGGCTCCCCGCTTATGCAAATGAAGCCTGGGAAATTCAAATCCCGGGCTTCATTTGCAAGTGCGGTATGCCTACATTACCCTCCTAGTTCAAACTAGGAGGGTAGTGTAGACATACCCTAAGAGTTTTCTCCCATGAGCAGAATTAATTTTGTGTTGTACACCAGTACTGAGTTCATGTGGCTTGTTTGGATGTGCCACTGTGGCACCCAAGTTATTAATAAATATCTTATAAACCTCTACCTTTTCCCTCTGCTGCCATGTCTCCTCCCCTTGCTCCATCAGCTCCCCTGGTGCCTGCTGCCCCCCAACCCCTCACCCTCCTCTGCTGTCCTAACTCGGACTCCTGCCCTTCTCACTGCCCTCAGCCCTCCTGTGACCTGCTCCCCTCCGCCAGCCCTTCTCGCCCCGCTGTGCCCACTCTGATCATGTGAGCTACCCCTCTTCATCCCCTCTCCTAACATCTTCCTCTACACACCTGCCCTGCCTCTCTCCTCTGGTGCTGGTCTCCCCCCTACAGGTGTCTGCCCTTCTGCTTCACCCTCAGAATCTCCTGGCACCTGCACCTTCCCTTACCCCTGCACTCTCCTGGTGCCTCCCCCTTCCCTCTTTGCCCCTGCCCCCTTTACCCTCTTTTTCCCTGATGCCCACCCCCTCACCACCCTCTGCCCTCCATTCCCCTCATGCCCCTGTGCCCTCACACATGACTTGCTACATCCCCACCTTCCTTATGCCCACCCCTTCTTTCAAGCCTTATCCCAGCACCTCCCCCTCCAGCCTCCAATGCCCTTACCCTCTTCTCTCCCAGCATCACCCTGACCCGCCTCCCACTGATACTCCCCTCCTGCCCTTTTCCTCATTGTCTCCACTTGGCCCCGTGGCATTTGTCTCTCCTCCATCCTGTCCCTTGGTACCTTCCCCTTTCTTCTCCTGACTTGCCCCTTCCCTTCAGCACAAGCCCCTTCCTCTTCCACCCCTTCCTCTTATTTTCCCCCTTTCCCCACCTACCTTCTGCCTTCCAGTTTGCAGGGCTGGAGTTTGCGATCAGGCCCCAGCTGCTTCCAGGGCTCCAGACCATGTGCCAGGCCTCGAGCTGGGCTGCGCAGTGCAACTTTGGGCCGAGCGCTTTTAAAGTCCCGGGCCATGACGTCACGCCACGCCCAGGCATCTTCCCTCTCACCTGTTGCACGACGTTTAAGCATGCTGCACATGCGCTCCCTTGAACCCACCATGCCTTGTACATGGCCGGTGCACAGCGCCGGGAAATTTAAAGTGCGGGGCTGCAGCGCCCCATCACAATCCCCCTCCTCCTCCAGCAGCCGCCAGCCGGCCCTTTGGAGGACGGCCTACCAGGAAATTCCCAGTGTCCCACCGGACAAGTCCACCCCTGTAGCATACACCCTACAGTGCAAGTTTAGTGGGAAGTGGGGGTGGAGAGGGACACCCAGTTTTGGAGACAAAAATCTTCCACCTCTTGGAGAGAGTTTTGTCTTTTCCCCTCCCTTTATTGTCAACAAAGAGCCAGTTGCTTGTTTTGTCCAGAGAACTGGTTTCCTCCACTATTCCACAAAGCCTGATGGCAGTGCTCAGTGTTTTGTGATCTCTCCTGAGTATTTTGTGTTCTCTGCTTCCCTGAAGGCATGGACCCCTCCCCTTTCAAAATCCTGGGAAGTATCTGACAGCTGAGTGAGCTGCTCCTTTTGGGAAACAAACAAACAAAGAAAATCATTGGAATGCTCCCGTTCTGCCCTGCTAGAAACACAGCAGCAGGCAGACTGCTGCTGCAGGGAGAATGCTGGAGAGACTGCCGGGCTGCTTTGACATTCCTCAATAGGGAAAGCTCACAGAGTTACTCATGATGCTGCTCCCAGCAGCTAATAATTCTGTGGGAGAACTCAGACAGAATCCCAAGAAGCACAGAGATCAGCTCTATTTTCCCACAACACTGCACTGCAGAATGCTTACCCACATTGCTTTGCTCTATCTGTAGACAGGGGAGCAAGCAATGTGGCCATGAAATGTTGACAAAGGGAGGCAGTAAAATCAGTTATACTGGTTTGCACTTTTGGCAACTTTTGCAAGTCGACAGCACTTTTGTCACTAAACCTTCCCATGTAGACATAACCTCAGAGGTAGGTCATATTAGTCTGTTTCTGCAAAACAACAAAGTCTCCGGTGACACTTTAAATAATAATGAATTTATTAGAGTATATGCGCTAATACGCCTATAAATTTGTTAGAATTTAAAGTGCCACTGGACTCCTTATTGTTTTTCCCTTATTTTTATGAGTACATAAAAATTTTTTTAAAAGTGAGATTTTTTTGTGAGGTTACGTGACCTTAGTAATGATCACCAGCATGTAAATGAGGAGTTTTGTTTTAGCTTCCCTCACTGGCTCATGATGTGGTGGCAGCCAGCAGTGCTTTCATTAAAGCAGGATCAGATTCCTTTGTGCTTCTTTTGTTCATTTCATCCCTCTTGCCTCCTGAGTTGTGTAGGATCTAGCTAAAAGAATTTCTCTCAACCATTGAGGTGGTCAGAATTTTTTTTTTTAACAAAAAGGTTCTTAATGGTAAAGTGGCCTTTTCTTGGAAATTAAAAAGTTTTCAAAAAAACTACCTTGATTTTTAAAGAGATATCGTTTATTAATTGTTCATGATTTAATTGATTTTGTAATTGAAAACCTCACTGAAACTTTTATAAAAAGGGCTGTAAATTGGTTGTTTGATAATTACCTTGATTACAATTTTGATTAAAAAATAAAATTAATGAAGGAAAAAATCTATCTTTTTCAAACCCTGCAAAATCAAAACAACTTTGCAATTTCAATTTTTCAATGTGATTTTTAATATTTTCGTGACTACCTTTACATAAGCTCAGCTAGGCAGTTAGAGCAGGTAACTAACAGAAAGCCCACCATATAATACCATATAGAGTACCCCATGATATAATATTAAAAACAGGGCATTTAACCTTAGTAGAAATGGAAGCATAATCACCATGTCAGAAAACAGACCTGATTCTGCTTCATTAAGAGAGCAATCGTGAGACTAGAACTATGTTTTCTGCTTCTGGGAGTCCAAATGGACTTTATTCTTCTCTCCAATATAAAAAGGGAGAGAATGCCAATGAGTTGCCTCTGATAAGTGAGAGAATAAGGCATAATATTTATTTTAGAGATACTCTAATGTTATTTCAATAACATTACTATCCCAGATTTGCCCTCTGAAACTCACCAGATGGGGAGACTTATCTTCTTCGCCAAATGTGTCCAGATCTCAGTCCTGTAGCACACTAGGCCCACTACTAGATTTGTGGTACAGAGGTCCGGCACCCTCTGGACCTGGCCAGTCCTGGATGGGGGATTTTGCCAGACCAAGGGAGGTCATTTCTGGACCCTCTGCTTCTGGACCCCCTGCCTGACCCACTGGCCTCCCGGCCAGTTCCTCACTTCCTGCTGGCCCCACTGCCCTGCCAACCCCACTGGACATCCATTGCTGCCCTGACTCTGGGACCTGCCAGGCAGCCATGCTAAGGCTTGGGGTCCCACCACGCTGCACTGTGGCTCCAGGATTCACAGGGCAGCCATGCGCGCCATGCTGGAGATCCAGGACCCACCGGGCCTGGGCAGCCACACAGCACAGATCCCTGCCCTACCAGCTGCTCCGGGCAGCCATGCACGTGTCTCCTAACCCCACTGGGCAGAACTTCTGCCACACACTGATGGTGGGCTTGCTGCAGGCAAGCCATTGCCCTCGTGGCCCCGCAGGGATCCTTGCCACTGGCCCTCCATTGGGACTCTCTGGTCCTAGAACATCTGTGCCAGACGATGGATGTTGCTGGACCAGAGAATCCCAGTTAAAAGAGTTTCCATCTGCATCAGAATGACAGGTGGCAGAGGTCACATGAGGAATTAGTAAGTTCTCTAACCTGAGCAATAGACACATAGGGAAAGTTGGAGGACTGATGAGGTAAAAACAAAGGAAAGACAACATTTCCAAGTCCATCACTAGAATAATCAACCTTGCAAACTGAGGGCTTAAAAAAGGAAACCACATTTGTTTCTAGTGCAGGGCTACTCAACACATTTGTTTGCAACCTGTGGTTTGGATTTACACAGGTCTCAGCATGCGGTACATGGGTGGGGTCCTTTGAACATGGCCTCCACTGGGAACATGCTCCACAATGGCAAGGTATCTCCGATGCGGGATAGCATTGAAAGATGGAAGTGGATGGGCTGGCTGGAACAGATGGGTACAAGCTGTCAGCATTTCTAGCCCCCAGGGAGGAGGTGATGTGAGCACCAGGGCATTGTGTGAAAGAAGCTATTTGCATATATATTTGCATGTATATGCAACCACACATAAGTTGCAGATCTCGGCATGTGCTGTGAGAATCATTGTGGCCCCCAGGGCTTCTAAAGTTGAGTAGCCCTGGTCTAATGTCTTAGGGGCCTTTCTGTTCTAACTTGCCTGCTGCATCTTGAGCTAAGACTTTCCAGCTACCATAGGGTGAGGGCACAGGTGAGCAGACTTTGCCTGAGAATCTACAAAGCTTCACAGGCCTTTTGAGGAAGCCCTTCTGTTGACACTCAAAGAAGTTCTTTCCCTCTAATTGCCAGACTCATTGCCAACAAAACAAAAATTTAAGTTGAAATGGGGAAAAGGATAAAGACTCACAAAAAGTCCTAAAGTGTGTCCCAGAAGGGCTAACATTGTATTTCAACTCTATTCCACGGTAAAAGGCCCCTCCATCTCTATAGAGTGATACCTCTCTGACAAAGAAAGGAAATAAGAAAGAGCACAGAGCTTTCTGTCTTAGCATTAGCACCAAGCAGAAACACTCAGATGAGCTGAATAAGCTCCATATTTGTATTCCCCAATGTAATTGGAGGATTCTATCCTGTTTTGAACCTAAAGCCTTACATCTCTTTAGAACTGCCAAGCCATTACCTCAGGACAGCCGCAAAGACTTTAAAGTTATGGAGTGAAATCCTGGCCCCATTGAAGTCAAGGAGTCAGATCAGTTCCGTCATTGACTGCAGTGGGACTTCATCCAAGGATTATAAAGGGAATTTTCTAGCAAAAACATATCTAAGTAAAATCTTTCTCAGCTTGTTCAGGTTTCTTGTGTCTCCCAATTATAGGAAGCTCATAAACTTTTCCTGAAAAGCAGCATTGTGTCAAGGAGTCAGATCAGTTACTCCCCCTCCCTAAAATCCCAAGGAATGAAAAAAGTAAATATGTGTGGGTATGTCTACACTACAGCATTAATTCGAACTCACTTAGTTCGAATTAGTTAATTCAAACTAAGCTAATTCGAACTAGTGCATCTAGACTAAAAAATTAGTTCAAATTAGCATTTTGCTAATTCGAACTAGCATGTCCACACTGAGTGGACCCTGAACTGAAGTTAAGGATGGCCGGAAGGAGTGCTGGCAGGGCATCAGATTAGGACTTAGAGTGTGGAGATGCTGTCTCAGGCTAGCCGAGGGCTGCACTTAAAGGGACCCGACCCCCACCCCGGACAGACAGTTCTCAGGGGTGCCCCGCTTGCAAAGCAGTCCTGGCTTGGAGTGCCCTGAATGCCCACACTGGGCACATCACAGCACTCGGCCATCAGCCCAGCTGCACTTGCCACAGGCTGCCATCCGGAGGGGGGGGTCAATCAAGGGGCTTCAGGAGAGCTTCCACCCCGAGAAGCCCGCAGAGCCACCCCAGTCCTCCCCATCGGGGGCTCGTACCCCATTCCTCCCTCACCTCCTTCCACTTACCCCTCCCTAGCCCCCCTTCCTGATGTACAAATAAAGGACACGTGTGTTCAAAAATAGAAACTCTCTTTATTGAACAAAACTGGGGGAGACTGGGAAAAGGAGGTGGGAGAGGGGAAGAGAGAGGGTGGGAGGGGGAGGGCAACTACAATATCAGGGGTTTGGAACAGGTCCCATATGAAGAGAGGCTAAAGAGACTGGGACTTCTCAGCTTAGAAAAGAGGAGACTGAGGGGGGATAAGATAGAGGTCTATAAAAGCATGAGTGGTGTGGAGAGGGTGCATAAAGAAATGTTCTTCATTAGTTCCCATAATAGAAGGACTAGAGGACACCAAATGAAATGAATGGGTAGCAGGCTTCAAACTAATAACAGAAAGTTCTTCACAAAGCAAATAGTCAACCTGTGGAACTCCTTGCTGCAGGAGGCTGTGAAGGCTACAACTAGAACAGAGGTTAAAGAGAAGTGAGATAAAGTCATGGAGGTTGGGTCCATGCAGTGCTATTAGCCAGGGGGTAGAAATGGTGTCCCTGGCCTCTGTTTGTGGAAGGCTGGAGATGGATGGCACGAGACAAATGGCTTGGTCATTGTCTTCGGTCCATCCCCTCCAGGGTCCATAGTGTTGGCCACTGTTGACAGACAGGCTACTGGGCTAGATGGACCTTTAGTCTGACCCAGTATGGCCATTCTAAGCTCAGGGCTCAGGGTCGGGGGTCTCAGTGGACCCCCTTGATTTTCATGCACACCTGCTCCTGGGTCGCCAGGCTGGCAGCTATCGTGCCCTAGATGGCCACTTTCCTGTGCCTAGTGTGGAGGTCGTGGATGAGGTCCACGATCTCCGCACTAGACCAGGTGGGCGCCCGCCTCTTGCGGACCCGGGCAGGCTCCCGGGAGCCGCCAGTCTGGTCCCAGGAAGAGGCGGAGGGCTGGGTGGCAGCGGGTAGCTGGCTCGAGCTGTGCCAGGTGCAGGGTCTGCTGGCTGGGTGCTGGCAGGCTTGCACCTGGCACGGGCACCGTATCCAGCCCGTGCCCCTTTAAGGGCTCCGGGGCCAGGAAGGGGGCAGATGAGTTTCCCTGGTGGTGCCCAGAGTGACCACCAGGGAAAGCTGGGGAGGGCTAGCCTCCCACTAGTTCGAATTAAGTGGCTACACAGCCCTTAATTCGAACTAGCTAATTCGAACTAGGCGTTAGTTCGAATTAAGCGCTCCGCTAGTTTGAATTAAGTTAGTGTAGCGCCTATCAAAGTTAATTCGAACTAATGTCTCTTAGTTCAAATTAACTTTGTAGTGTAGACATACCCTGTTTACTTAGACAATACCTTGATTACATGAGTCAAAAGAGCTCCTGTGACTTCTGTCATGGCCATAGCCCATATCTGAAGGGAAATTGGATTTCTTGAAAATATAGAAAAGTCTAATTATTCGCATCTTCCGTTTAAGGCTTTTTCTGTTTCATGGGATTTTCTTCATCAAAAAGTAACCCAGAATGCATAAGTACCAGGAATTGATCGTTGCTTCTTCCATCTCCCAGACCAGTTAGAAAAACTGGCAGTTCCATGCCTGCCTTCGCTTTGGGCTCTCTCTGTTAATGATGTATTCACGGGCACTTACTGAGTGCCAAGCCGAGGGTAAATTACCTTTTGCAGGCCAGCAAGATCAGAGAGGGAAAACTCAGTGTTTTTAGAACTCCACCCTATTGCACAGATCCTCAGGACTCATGTCTCAAAGTCATGCCTTCACACTTCTCAACATAGGGTCAGTGGGCTAAGGAACTTCTCAGAGGCCCATTTTTGCAGCATATTGCTACTGTTCACATAAATCGTGCATAATAACACAGATTATACCTATTTTGTACTCTGAAAAATCTCATTTCAGAGCTTCTGTATACATGTTTTGTCCAAGATGAGTGCAGTAATTTCCCCTCAAACTAGGGGGAATCAATTAAACAATGGAGAAGTTCTGCGAGAATATAGGGCACTCCAACTGCTAAATGTAGACATAGATGGATATAGAATACAGGACCAATGCTTTGTTTTTGTGGACAGATGAAGTATCTCTGGAACTAGGCAAATTCTTAAAATTGTTTACAGTTTGGAATAAGTAGTGAAAAAGTCATGGATCTGATATTTTTGAGATTGCCATACCCAGCTGCAGCAAAAAAGATGCACTCTCAGTTCCCCCCACAGAAACCCACAATTTCCATCATGTGTTTTCCCTTTTTCCCTTTACTCCAAAGATCTGTCAGAGGTGATAAATCAGGGACCAGAGAAGTGCCTCTTGATCTGCTCATTGACAAAGTTCACACCCTGGCTTCACTCTGACACTCCCATAATCCTCAGGAAGTTAAGCAGAGTGACCTAAGGACAGCTCTTCAGTCAAAAACTATCTGACGACTGCAAATCTGCTGACAGCGATTCCTTGCAAATTGCAGGATTTATGGAGCACACTGTTAAATTCCTGCTTTCAAGTTGGAAGGGACTTTGTTCTGTAGGCAGAAACCACATGCAGGGGATTAATATTCCTTTTCGTGATTCAAGTCTCTAATCAATGACTTGAGAACTCTGTTGTGCCCTTTTGACACATGCTAGTAATACAGGTCCTAGGGAGTTCAAGGTCCTGAAAATGTGAGCCTCAGACACCTCTAAAGAGTCCTGCTCATACATTTGGGTGTGTACAATGGAGGCACATATTTCTGTACACATCTTATTGAAAAAATCACCCCATAGAATACAAGTTTCTTCTCTTTAGGACAACCAAAACTGAGAGTAATCCTATCCTGCTTTGGCTGGTCAGAGATTGGCAGAAGTTAGCTAGTGTATACTCCTGCTTATACAAATACAGTGAAAAGGCTATGGACAGTATTACTACAAGTTGAACCTCTCTAGTTCGGCAACTTTGGGATCTGATCCATGTCAAACCAGAGACTTTGCTAAACCACAGAAAGTCAATATTGTCTAGCAGCATTACCAATACTTCCACTGCTAACTGGGCTCTTAGGCTGTGTCTAGACTACATGCCTCTGTCGTCAGAGGCATGTAGATTAGATACATAGGCAAAGTCAAATGAAGCTGCGATTTAAATGATCTCGGCTTTATTTAAATTTACATGGCTGCCGCACTGAGCCGACAAACAGCTGATCAGCTGTTTGTCCGCTCAGCGTGCTAGTCTGGACGCTCCCCTGCCGACATCAAAGCCCTTTGTCGGCAGCCCTGTTATTCCTCGTGGGATGAGGTTTACTGGGGCTGCCGACAAAGGGCTTTGATGTCGGCAGAGGAGTGTCCAGACTAGCGCGCTGAGCGGACAAACAGCTGATCAGCTGTTTGTCGGCTCAGTGCAGCAGCCATGTAAATTTAAATGAAGCCGCAATCATTTAAATCGCGGCTTCATTTGATTTTGCCAAAACAACAAATCTACATGGCTCCGTCGACGGAGCCATGTAGTTTAGATGTACCCTTAGAGGCCTTTCAGGGGTAAATTAGAGCTAAATAACAGCACAGAACACTGAGATCCAGGACTGGTGTCTGTAAACAAACTTTGTGGGTCTGCGGGAAACTTAACCATACCCACGATAAGTGGACATCCAGCTAACTAAAATCATGCCGGACCACAGATGTTGCCAGACAAGAGTGTGCTGGACTAGAGAGAATCAACTGTACAAACCCTGGGCCTAAGACTCCTCCATCTGAGTTTAATTTGAACACTGCAAAATCAAGAACTTTAATGTTTTCGTCAGAAGCAGTATAAAATAAGCACTCGGCTCTGCTTTTATAGTAAGGCAGACCCAGTTAACAGATCTGCAGTTGTGTGACCACTCCTCTACTCTCCTGTGCACATACAGTATGCTCACAGATGGCCTACTATTTTCAAGTATCAGAGGGGTAGCCGTGTTAGTCTGGATCTGCAAAAGTGACGAGGAGTCCTGTGGCACCTTATAGACTAACTGAAGTGTAGGAGCATAAGCTTTCGTGGGCAAAGACCCACTTCATCAGATGCATGTCATGTATGACATGCATCTGATGAAGTGGGTCTTTGACCACGAAAGCTTATGCTCCTACACTTCAGTTAGTCTATAAGGTGCCACAGGACTCCTCCTCGCTTCAACTATTTTCAATGAGCCTTGCAAAGATTATCGTGCCTTGACCATTCTGGGATACTCCACAGTGTCTCACAGAACCTCTTCTCATCTGTTACTATTACTGTCCACCCATCCATCCACCCACCATGATATATATCTTCTCTCTCTCTCTCTCTCTCTCTCTCTCTCTCTCTCTCTCTCTCTCTCACACACACACACACACACACACACACACGTGAAGTAAACACAATTAGATTCATGTATCACTAGCATTACCCTTTTTTCTTCTTTAAAAGAATGTAAGGAATTTATCAGTAGGCATTAGTACTGAGGACAAACAACTGAAAAATATGAAAGGAGGGCATTTTACACAGAACTGAAAGAAAAGGATTTGGCTGTCCCCCCCACACATACACTCCTCCCCCCCAGGAAAGTAGCTCTTCTTTTCACATTGCACGGATGTGCTTATGGATAATATCACCAAAAGATGTGCTCTGCCTGATCTTTTTTCCAGATTAATGCAATCAATAGTGAAGATGGCCAACAGGAGCAGGAGGAGGAAGAGGAGGAAGATGGAATTTATGTTGCCATGCTGAGCTCAGACCCTCATGTCACCTCTTGTAAGTCATATTGTCTGAAAGGTTTCAAGTATTGTGGCCTTAAAACTGTGTTGTGCTGACTGAGAAATTGTGATATTTAGAGACTAGTCTGCAGGGGATTGCATATACCTCCATGAGGACAAAGTGATGGTTAAATGCTCAACTTTAACTTCTGGATTTCCTGACATTTTCGTGTTTAGCTGTGTGAACTAAGGGCTAAATAGTGCCACACTGGTCTATGGGGGAATGTACCTTTTGTTACACTCTTCCAAGGATTGCAGCATGCCTTTCCCTTAGTGGTCACTGAGATCCACAGGCTGATGTGGAGAATGGCAGTCCCATTTCTCTCCGCCCACCCACCTATATTTGTGGTACAGAAGGGCAGTGACGACGCTTACAGTTAAGATTTTGCATGGAAGGCCATTTGGGAAGCTCTTTTCACCTTCCTCTTTTCATATCTGTAAAAATGTTGGCCTCGCCCTCAATGTTTCAGTAGTGTTAGCTGAAATGTGCAAAGCAGCCTAAGGGAGTTCTGCAGGAGCTGCAGGGTCTCTTGCATTTAGCAATGACACTTATTCCACAGATCCATGATAAAAGTGTAAGAAAGGCCAGCCTATATTCTGTTTGCATTTTGCTGAATACTTGATATCTTCCCAGTTGTCTCACCTCCTATATTAGCTTGCGGCTCCTTACAAGCTAAATGATGAGCCTCTTCCTCCAACAAACCTAGACAGTATGAAGCCATAACTGGATTTCAAGAGCTAGACATTTTGCTAGCACTATTAGGACATGTCTACACTAGGAAATTATTTTGAAATAACTTATTTTGAAATAATAATTCCTGAAATCGCTTATTTTGAAATAACGTGCCTACGCTACAGGGAAGCCTCAAAATTAGTCCAAGGCAGGCTCCCCTAATGTGGATGCGCTACCTCGATTTAGAGCCCCAGGATGCACTGGGAAGAAATTACTTTAAATGACCCTGGGGAAGAGCTATTTTGAAATAGCTAGTTTGGCGTTATTCCTCGTGGAATGAGGTTTACAGAAATCAGAATAAGTCATCCATTATTTTGAATTTATTTTGAAATAATGGAATTGCTGAGTAGATGCTCCCACTGTTATTTCAGAATAACAGCCATTATTCCAAAATAACGCTGCTGTGTAGACGCACCCTTGTGGAGGTATAAAGCTTCCTTTCACACTTATGTACTACAGTCCCCAACTCCATTCACTGAATCAGGGGAACAGAATTTGGCTTTTTTTGCAAAGAGAAAAAATAATGATGCAGAGGTATAACTGTTACATTTAGATGCATTTATCTTTCTGCCATGCATGAGGCAGTGCACAGTAGTATTTCTGAAGGGAGGTTCTACCTTTTTTAAAAAAAAATACCAGAAATGGAAAAAAGAAAGAAAGAATTATTGGAAAAGTTTTATCTCAACCACACGCTACGTGAAACGGCTTTCTTAAAATATTAACATAAATTGTGAGTTAAAAGTGAAACATTGAGAGGGCTGGCAGAACTGAAACATATTCAAGTTAAATGTTTCTAGTATTGGAAATAATGGAAGGTCTTTGTAATGTTTATTAGATAGCCAAAGAATATATACAATTTTAAAAAGGTTATGGAAGGAATAAGTTACATTGCTTCTCCCTTGTTATTTCAGCTAGATCCTTATGCTGTACACGATGCAGAAAATTTACTGTTCTGTATTTCTCCACTATATATTTTTTTTTATTCCAAGGGCCACTAAAGCCATAAAGCTCGGTACAAATCACATCCCCCCAGGGAAATATTTATTTCATTTTAAAGAATTTTAAATAATAAGCAGCCAAACTACAGTATATTAAAAATAAGTGTTAAAGGTGCATGAGTTCCAGAATATTTTACTATCTCTTGTGTGCTATTCTGCATAGAAAATCAGGCAATATGGACTGTAGCAAAAGGGTAATGCATGTGATTTCACTCCACCAATAACTCTGAAAAACCTTAATGTTATTGTATACATGAATATGTTGAATACTGAGGTAACAAGATATAATGAAAGCTTCCACTGTTCATTTAGTAAATATTTTATTTTGTTCATAAAAAAATTATTAGCAGTGCTGTTACTTCTATAGAAATCTGTGAAACACACAATTCTTCCAGATGGCAAATTTTAATGAAACAATGCATTCTTTAGCATTAACAGACAAACAGAGTCCAGGAGACCAGTGCAGAGACAGACAGAAAGCTTCAGAGGGGTCAGGGAAGAAGGAGGAGGAGGAGGAGGAAGAAGAGAAAGAGGAAGCCGAAGAAGACATGGGAATGGAAGAAAAGGAAGATGAAGATAATAATTTAGAGGAAAGTTCATACCCCTTTGATGACAGCAATGACAATTTATACGCGAGCATACCTGATGATGATCCTGAAGCAGATGGAAGAGACTCCTTGTTCTCGGACAAACCACCCCTACCTCCTCGAGAAGCACCTATCACTATAAAACAAAATGATCTTTATTGCTTATCACAAGGTATAGTATTGGCAAAAAGGTAGTGTTCACCATACATATATAGTACTTGTTAAATGGTGCTGTAGAGATTACATATGAATGTTGCTAATGGTATTTCGCTAAACATTAAGGCCCCAATTCAAGAACACAAAAAAGTGCTTCATTGCTTTTCTGAGTCAATGCTGAAGTCACCACGTACTACAGATAGTGTAGTGGTGGTAGACTGTGAAGCATTGGTTCCAGACAGAGATTTCTTCCTTCCACTCATCTCAGAGAAACATAAAATGATACCTGGTGCATAGGATTAAAAGAAAGGTTTTAGACACAATACTGAAAATGTTAATTGAATGACATTTAAAATTGTTTCCTTTTAAAAGTATTAAAGAGCATACTGATTGCAGCTTGCAATGCCACAGGTAAAATTAATGCAATTTACCTTATTCACTGTAATAGGGCAAAGTACCCAAATATTGTATTAAGCATACATTTTAGCCAGTATGTAGTATAAATGTCGTCATCTGTTGAATTGTAGATTGGACCATGATCTTGATATTCCTGTTTGTGATTGGTTGACATCATGACCATAATACGCTGACTGGCATTGTCACCGGGATTTTTTCAAAACCTGACTCATGGAACAAAAATCTAAAATTTGGTAGTTTGCATTCCCCCTATGGAAAGATTTTAAAAAGATGATGCAGTGGCACTTCTAGAAGGGTGATAATAGTTTTTCTATTGGAAAAAAATGGGAAAGAGCACATCCTTAAATGCCAAATATAGATGCTGAGCTAATAACAAAAAACAGGTTATCCTTTACAGGCACTATCTGTAAGTATCCAGATAAGTCCATTCTGAATTTGCTGCACAGATGTTTATCTTTAATAGATGATGAAACTATGAGAACTCTGACTGTCATCTCTGGCTCTTTTTTGCGTATGAGTCAGTTTAGGTCCCGCTGTGAATGCTTTTGTGAATGCTTCCAATACACAAAAGAGCAGATTCTTTTTCTAGCAGTATCCATTGGAGCTGTGCATAACCCTATGCTGCCTCATGCTTCCATATGAGGACAGAAAGGATAGGATGCCCATGACCATCTCTTATTTTTGTTTTACCACCCATGGCAGCGAGACAGAATCTAGTGGTGTCCAGCCTGATGATAACTCTCGTTCTATGTCTTCATTTAAACTTCTGAAAAATGTCAGAACAACCTTCAGTCTCTTATATCTTGGACTGATTTGCCCTTGGCTGGATGTAAATTCTTCAACCTAACACCTTCGGTCTGAAAACGAAAACACATGCATACACACCCCCATACACTCATGCACATCATAATAGACTACCATGTAAAAGAACCTTAACTTAGCGGGTTCACAACCTATAGGCTTCCGACTGTGCCCATCAAGTAATGGACTAATTCCACTTAAAGATGAGCACAGCAGATGCCTTTTCTGACAGGCTTAATTCCACATTCTGATTTGCCTTTCACTGCTTGAGCCCCAAAATCATGAGAAACAAAACTCAAACCCAGTCTCTTACAACAATCCATGAGAGTGGCATTGGACCCAGAAGATCTGGGCTAAGACTTCCATAGCAGCCACTGGCGAGACAGTAGACAGCCGAGGACCAGTGGGAGTGGGACCCATAGGCACAAATCCAGCTGGCATTGTCCCTCCAAGATCTCTCCTCATTATCAATCAGCAAGGTAGCCACCTCAGCGTTGATACCAGTGCTGGGTTATTTCAAAGCATTCCATCAGCTCCTGATATGGATCGCAGAGACACTGGGGATCCAGACTTCAGTATATCTGAACATTTTTACAAACTGTTCATTTTCCTATCTTCACCTTCCCCATAAATGTGGGATTGCTAGACCTACCACGAACTTTATGGCAACTGCTAGCCACTGTATAACTAACAACAAAATAGATCAGGAAAGATACCAGGTGCCTACTTCCAGGTTAAAGTATTTTTATTCTCATCTTAATCCCAACCTCTAGCGGTCTCAGTCATCCAAGAAAAATTCCATGTGGCCAGAAATATTCATAAAGATCCCAAATCATTGAATCTGCTATCTGTACATCACACCGGTGAGAGGTGGCTAATTACCAAGCTTTCCTTAAAAAAATATGACACACTTGGGACTGAGCAATGCCATTTAACAACAAGCTGCCTCACAAGGCTTGAGAGGAATTTAAAGACATTGGAAGAGGTAGACAATTGATGGCAAATATGTCCCTGGCAATGGATGTGGCTAGATCTACAGACAATGTGGCATTATTGAGAAGGGCCTCTCAAGTTTAGGGAATTCCTAGTGAATTGCAAGCCTTAACTGAGGATTTGCCAGTCTCATTCTGGACATTTCCAGAGCTCTATTTTACTATTTAAAGAACAGTAAGACCTTCCAACACTCTCCCTGTTTTTATGTGTATTGAAAGGCAACATGACCCCTCCATGGAGGTTCTCCATGTGGATTACTCAATGCATTTGTACTTGTTACTAGCTGGCTGATGTGTCTCACGTGTGAACATCAAGATTCACTTTGCCAGAGCTCTAGTGACCAAGTCAGCATTTGTCAGAAATGTGCCCGTCTCAGAGACCTGCAGGCCCACTAACGGGGGTTGGGAGGCAAAAGGGTCAACTGCTCAGGTCCTTGCAATTGAAAAGGGCCCAGGAGTGAGAAGGGGGACAGAGTGATGCCATCTGGGCAGTGCTGAGGACTAGCAGCACCCAGCCCCGCCCTTTCCACCCAAGCCTCCACCCGTTTCGGGAGTGTGGGGTCAGGCATCCCCCTGCCTTGCTCAGGATCTCAGCAAGTTTTTTGGCCATCCTGTAGATTAATAAGTCAGCTACATAAACAAACACACTCACCTTTAAACATTATGCAGTTGACATGGAGCCAGGATAGAAGCCAAGTTCTGAAGAGCAGTTCTATATTTATTTGATTAGCACAGGTGATATTCCTCATATCCACTCAGGGGTTGCTAAAACAAATTGCAGGGTGGGGGTGCTGAGAGCCATTGTACCAAACTGTAAACTCCTAGGGTATGTCTACACTACCCCGCTAGTTCGAACTAGCGGGATAATGTAGGCATACCGCATTTGCAAATGAAGCCCGGGATTTGAATTTCCCGGGCTTCATTTGCATAAGCGGGGAGCCGCCATTTTTAAAACCCCGCTGGTTCAAACCCCGTGCAGCATGGCTACACGGGGCTCGAACTAGGTAGTTCGAACTAGGCTTCCTATTCCGAACTACCGGTACACCTTGTGGAACAAAGCAATGTGGAACGAGGTGTACCGGTAGTTCGGAATAGGAAGCCTAGTTCGAACTACCTAGTTCGAGCCCCGTGTAGCCATGCTGCACGGGGTTTGAACCAGCGGGGTTTTAAAAATGGCGGCTCCCCGCTTATGCAAATGAAGCCCGGGAAATTCAAATCCCGGGCTTCATTTGCAAGTGTGGTATGCCTACATTACCCTCCTAGTTCGAACTAGGAGGGTAGTGTAGACATACCCCTATATAGGATAGAAACCATTTCAAGCCAGGGAATACGGCATCACCCTTAATTCCAGAGCCTAGGTACCCACTGTACAGAAGTAGATATGACTTGCCAATCGCATACAGTGAGATTTATACTGGCACATGCTCAAAGAAAAAATAAAATAAAGCATACTTCTTTGAGGGAGCCGCTGCATATTCCTATTTGTGGGGTCAAGATGCCTGCATCCAGGACTGGTAGATTCACTGGGCCCTAGGCAAGGTAGTGGGAGTTGGAGGTTCAGCTCCAAAGCCCCCAGAAGGGGCAGGGCCTCAGGCAGAAGGAATAGGCCTGGGGACTAGCCTCCACCACCCAGCCCTCAATGCCACCCAGACCTCAGTGATGGTGTCCTGGAGCCCCCAACCCTTTTAAGTTGCCAGTCCTGGGGCAGCTGCTTTGTTTGCCCCCACCTGTCAGCAGCTCTGCCTGCATCACAAACTTCTGGAACGTTCTGACAAGCAGCATTTGTGGGGCTCCTCGTCCCTTCCTTTTCCACCATTCCTGGAAGGTTCTGAGGGTGTAAAAGTGGGAATTGACCCCAACCACCACTCAGCTCCTTCCATTACTTTGGGAATTCTTGCCCTGAGACTCCAAAGAAGCAAGGAAGATGGGCAGGGAGTGTGAACATGCAGAGGCTCCTGCATGTAGAACATACATGTAGAACTCTGGTTACAGGTACATAAC
Organism: Pelodiscus sinensis; assembly: GCF_052426305.1. Lineage (NCBI taxonomy): Eukaryota > Metazoa > Chordata > Testudines > Trionychidae > Pelodiscus > Pelodiscus sinensis. The sequence continues at coordinate 111,893,946 of NC_143055.1, read as the reverse complement.
CTTCATTTCCTCTTCGAGTGGTGTCTGCATATTCCTGCTTGTGGGAGTTAACAAGCAGAACAACCCCAAGGAAAGAGGACTCATGAATTCTAGGTAAATAAGGATACCAAAATGGCCAGAACAAGCATTAGATCTGGACACCAAGTCAAGAGTGAATAGATCGATCTTCTCTCTCCCCCAAGATAAGTTTTAATTGAAAGGTTGGGGTTTTTTTTCTGAAAACAACATATGTAGCTGCAGAATCTGTCAAACTGCATGCTGTGATGAAGACAGCATGAAGGCATGCTGCAGACATGGCCTTTGTCCTCCCTCAGTGATTCAGCACCCACTCTCAGGCTTAAAGCTCCCCAGCTGTTGTTTTCGGGATCGAGACCCCCATCTCTCTCCTTTCTGAGTGGGCTATTTCTAGACTGCACAGTTCCCTGCCTTCACAGCACATTTCCCAGCACTAACGGGTTGCCCAAAGGCATCGGCTGACTTTCTCTTTGGAAATGGTTAAGAGGCCTTTCCTGTGTAAGTCTACTTTATTCTTAAGGTAAAAAACAGTACAGAGAAAGCATATTAAAAACCATAAAATAACCTACACACATGAATAAACTTACTGTCGTTCTCACTCCTAACATGGATTCTGGTAGGATTATTCCTTCAACCGCCATCCTTCCCCAGACCTACAGGATTCCTTGTGATCTTCATCATAGCTTCAGCTCAAAACAAACACCCAGGACTCTATGATCTCCATAGTCCAGTCTTTCCAGCTCTGCCCTAAAGATTGAGGCCCTCTGTGGAGTTGTGTTTTGTCTGGATCAAGAAGAAGGCTCTGAGCTGTATGAAACTAGGTTCTTCCAAAAAGTCTCTTTTTTCTATTGGTCCTCCTGGGAAGTACACTAGCATCCTGCTTTCCCAACGAGAGAAGGTACCTACAATACCACAATAATACATATGCAATTACATTTTAATACAATGTGTCACAAAAGTCTTAACTCTAACTCAGTAAGGTTTAACTTAATTCAATAAACCTTGTCTTAATTCCATAAGGTTTGTTCAGGTATTGCAGGATATCATTAGTCTATCATGACATGAGCAACCTTTGGACCATGACAAACTGATTTTTCTTGTGACAGCACCATCTCCCCATGGGTTTGGGGAATTTGTAGATAAGTTTCGGCCCTATATAAATCGTGACAAAGTTCTCTGAATGTGCAAAACTTGAAACTTGCTTTCTTGAATATAAACAAAGTGCATACAAACATTCTGGTGATCTGTAGAAGATGCAAAGCCCAGGCATAGTAGACAGACTTTGGATGAGGACCTTAGACAAGAATACGATCTGGGAAAGAATTTAACCTGTATTTATACCAGTTGCAGAACAAAATAATACAAGTCATAGATCCATATGCAGCTTTTCTTTTTTTAAATTTTGGTAGCTACAGATCTATGCCCTGTTGTAGATCTACTCAGGGTTTTGTGGCATCTGTATCCATGCTTGGCTGCTGGATCTGGATTTAGGTTTTGCAGTTCTGGATCCATATTTGGTTCCCAGGTCCAGATCCAGTTTTCAGATCAAGACTTTTTGGAAGCTGGATCCAATGACCAGGTGACCCCTTTTGGTGTATAGCAAGGTCTCCTACTCTAATCTGAACAAATCCAGAGATTCAACGGTGTTCAGCCTGATATGCCTCTCCTGTGAGCAGGGGTAGGAGAGGCAGCCACAACCATTCCTGTGAAACATTCTTCAAAGCAGATGCTAGACTTTATTCAGTGCCAATGTAGTCACATGGGCCTGAGAAGCCCCCCCATGTCAGTAGGGGTGTGTAAGATGACTCCTGTGGCTTCAGACCAAGCCTGTGCCGAATGGGCATCTCCTTTCAAAAGACAAAGCAACAAACTGCTGCTGGAGGTGCTATGACATAACAACAAACAAATTTTGCCTAAAAAAAAAAAAAGGACAAGGAAAGCATTGAGGAGGCTGTAATCTGAGCTTGATACATCATTGGTGGTTAGACAAGAACCGCACCATTGGGCTGTGTCTAGACTGGCAAGTTTTTCCACAAAAGCAGCTGCTTTTGCAGAAAAACTTGCCAGCTGTCTACACTGGCCACTTGAATTTCCGCAAGAACACTAACTTCCTACTGTGCTTCTTGCGGAAATACTATGCTGCTCCGGTGCGGGCAAAAGTCCTTTTGCGCAAAGCTTTTGCGCAAAAGGGCCAGTGTAGACAGCTCAGATTTGTTTTGCGCAAAAAAGCCCTGATCGCGAAAATGGCGATCGGGGCTTTTTTGCAGAAAAGCGCGTCTAGATTGGCATGGACTCTTTTCCGCAAAAAGTGCTTTTGCATAAAAGTGTCCGTGCCAATCTAGACGCTTTTTTCCACAAATGCTTTTAACGGAAAACTTTTCCATTAAAAGCATTTGCAGAAAATCATGCCAGTCTAGATATAGCCTTGGTGGTTAGCCCCTTTCCTTTTTATACCCTTGAATACTCCAATATTGGGGAATGGGAGGACAAGTGGATTCAGGGGATACTGCTTTCCAGAAGGTTCTGGTAGCTCATAGTGCGAATGCCTGGAGCCTCAGGTGGGAATATGCCCAGGCTACTTGTAGAATGGTTACGTTACAGTAACTGTGGTTCTTCTGGGTGTTTTAGTAGATGTGGAACCCAGTACCTGCTGTATAGTCCCACATTCAGAGGCTTCAACAAACATGGGCTTCATACTGAAAAGGAAATGTGGGAGCATCCTGGTTGCTCCACCCTTTATGGCATCAAACAGGAGCATAAGGAGATACAGGCTGTGTTCATGACCCTGGTAGACACTGTTAGCAAAAAGAATCCAGTCTCATATACATGGGTCTTGTGTGCACCTTGAATGGGATCCACAGTCACCATCTAGAATAGTGGTTTTCAAGCTATGGTTCATGGACCATGGGGGACCTAAGACCATGTCTAATTTTTCCAAAGAGACCTGCATCTCCATTTGAGATATTTTAGGATTCTGCAAATGAAAAAAAGTTTAACCCACTGTCTAGAAAAACCACAATCACCATAGAGTAAGTAACTTTTTTATTTTTCTGAGTATGGACTTCAGGATTTTGTTATTGTGTAATTGTAATACAGTAATTCCTCATTTAACACGTGCCCACTTAACACGTTTTTGTAATAGCGTGATTTTTTTTTAGGGAACGTTTTTTGAAATGCACGACCGTCTCAGGAATAACATGATTTCTCCAGCCGGCCCATCACCAGCAGTTGCGCAGGGCTTCCCCCGCCTCCCTGCAAAGTGGCGGAGGGTTTATCTCTTGCTGCACCATTCCCGGTGACCCCCCCTCGCTGTACGCAGTGCGGGTCCCGGCAGACTTGTCAGAGGGGCATACTCCTAACCCAATCCCCCTCCCCTCTCCTCTCCTCCCCTTCCTTTCCCCAGAGCCAAACTCCTCCCCTCCCTGCTGTAACCCAGACCCTTTTCTCCCCCAACCTTATGTCCCGGTCCCAACAGACACCACCGCTTGAAACGCAACCCACACCTTTTCCATTATTTTCAATGGGAAAACTGACCCCGCATAACACGTTTTCACTTAACACAATCATTTTCTGAAACATATCTATAGTGTTAAATGAGGAATTACTGTACATTTACTGGCTATATGTAGTGCACTGATGTTGGCAAACATTTTAAATTTGTCCTAGCTCCTTTCCATTGACTAGGTTAGGGTATGTCTACACTAGAAAGTTAGTTCGAACTAACGGACGTTAGTTCGAACTAACTTTCCTATGCGCTACACTAGCGCTCCGCTAGTTCGAATTTGAATCGAACTAGCGGAGCGCTTAGTTCGAACTAGGTAAACCTCATTTTACGAGGACTAACGCCTAGTTCGAACTAGCTAGTTCGAACTAAGGGCTGTGTAGCCCTTTAGTTCGAACTAGTGGGAGGCTAGCCCTCCCCAGGTTTCCCTGGTGGCCACTCTGGCCAACACCAGGGAAACTCTATGCCCCCCTCCCGGCCCCGGACCCCTTAAAGGGGCACGGGCTGGCTACGGTGCCCGTGCCAGGTGCAAGCCTGCCAGCACCCAGCTAGCAGACCCTGCACCTGGCACGGCACAGAGCCACCCACCCGATGCCCCCCAGCCCACCCCCTCTTGCCGGGACCAGGCTGGCGGCTCCCGGGAGCTTGCCCTGGACCGCAAGAGGCGGGCACCTTCCTGGGCTAGTGCGGACATCGTGGACCTCGTCCACGATCTCCGCACTAGGCACAGGAAAGTGGCCGTCTAGGGCAGGAGAGCTGCCAGCCTGGCCACCCAGGACCAGGTGTGCATGAAAATCAAGGGGGTCCACTGAGACCCCCGACACTGAGCCCTGAGCTTACAATGGCCGTCCTGGGTCAGACCAAAGGTCCATCTAGCCCAGTAGCCTGTCTGCCAACAGCGGCCAACCCTAGGGACCCTGGAGGGGATGGACCGAAGACAATGACCAAGCCATTTGTCTCGTGCCATCCCTCTGCAGCCTTCCACAAACTTTGGGCAGGGACACCACTCCTACCCTCTGGCTAATAGGACTCCATGGACCCAACCTCCATCACTTTATCTCACTTCCCTTTAAACTCTGTTCTAGTTCTAGCCTTCACAGCCTCCTGCAGCAAGGAGTTCCACAGGTTAACTATTTGCTTTGTCAAGAAGAACAACTTTCTCTTACTAGTTTCAAGCCTGCTACCCATTCCTTTCCTTTGGTGTCCTCTAGTCCTTCTTTATGGGAACTCAGGAAGAACTTTTCTGAATGCACCCTCTCCACCCAACCCCTGCTTTTAGAGACCTCTATCCTGTCCCCCCTCCGTCTCCTCTTTTCTAAGCTGAACAGTCCCAGTCTCTGTAGCCTCTCTTCATCTGGGACCTGTTCCCAACCCCTGATCATGTTAGTTGCCCTCCCCTCTCCCAGCCTTTCTCTTCCCCTCTCCCACCTCCTTTTCCCAGTCTCCCCCAGTTTTTTTCAATAAAGACAGAGTCAATGTTGGAAGAAACGTTATCTTTATTTTGTACATCAATAAGAAGGGGGGCTAGGGAAGGGCAAGTGGAAGGAGGTGAGGGAGGAATGGGGTACGAGCCCCCGATGGGGAGGACTGGGCTGGCTCTGCGGGCTTCTGGGGGTGGAAGCTCTCCTGCAGCCCCCCAATTACTCCCTCTCCCCAGATGGCAGCCTGCGGCAAGTGCAGCCGGGCTGATGGCCGAGTGGTGTGATGTGCCCAGTGTGGGCACTCAGGGCACTCCAAGCCAGAACTTCTTTGCAAGCGGGGCACCCCTTAGAACTGTGTGTCCGGGGTGGGGGTCGGGACCCTTTAAGCGCAGCCCTCGGCTAGCCTGAGACAGTATCTCCATGCTCTAAGTCCTCCTTTTATGCCCTGCCGGCACTGCTTCCGGCCATCCTTAAGCCCTGTTCAGAGTCCACTCAATGTGGACTTACTAGTTCGAACTAGCAAAACGCTAGTTCGAACTAGTTTTTAGTTCTAGATGCGTTAGTTCGAACTAGCTTAGTTCGAATTAACTAATTCGAACTAAGTTAGTTCGAACTAGCGCTGTAGTGTAGACGTACCCTTACTTCTCATCTCTAATCCTCTTCCTAGATCCTACCTCCTTTACAATTAGCAGCGTGCCTACAGCTAGGTTTTGTGTTTCTCCTGGTGCACATTCACACATGCCTCAGGGCACATAAAAATGTATTCCACACATGGACAGAAGAGATTAGAGGGAACATTGCTCCCCATCTCACTCTACGGTATAGTCTTTTCTAATTAATCTATCTCCATCTTCATGGTACAGTGAAAGCTGTAATCCTGGAGAATGGGGGATTGCCAGTTAATTGAATATGTTGAATTACAACGCCTATTGCTCTCCCCCTGCCACCTACCTGCAGATCTGGCTCCCTACATCTCAAGGCAGGCTGAGCAGAAAAGAGGCACCTTCTAATGACATCAGCCAGTATTGCCGGCTGTCAGAAGTCCTGAAACAACTGGCTGGACAGGCAGGAGTTAGGCACACACATCTGAAGATGCGCCAGTATTTGACTGGGGGCAATGCTGGTTAACAACATTTTCTGGTGAACAGAGTGCCAGATAACAAAGCTTTCGCTGTATCTGCATGGCTATGTGTTTTGTAACTTACTGCTCTCCAGGATATGTTTTTGCTTTGTTCTGCTTCAGTAGGATTTTCTGCAGTCCCATAATGTGAAAGAAAAAAGCTGGTTTCATACAGAATGCTACAAGTTTATATGCATATACTAAAAGGTAAAGATGACAAAAGATAAGGACATCTGCTTACCATGAAGTGGTCCACCGCCACCATAAATCCCAAGTGCCCCATACTTCTCTTGAAATACCTCCCATTTATACTAGCTACATAAGTGAGATGGGTAGGGTTGGAATAAATATTTTCTTGGTGCAAGTTTGGATTAACCTGCATAACCCATGTGTAGCTACACCATACATTTGTAATGCTTCCATCTCTGCCAATAAAACCTAAATATGGACTGGATCAGGTAGGTAGATATGGACATAGAGAGTGCAGACAGTTAAGAACTCAATGATAATGTGAAGTTCCTCTGAAACAATCCCTATATAAAGCCTTAATTTAAAACGTGCTGTGTTTTCATGAAGTATTAGCTTTGGTTTCATCATTACAGCTTTGTGGGGAAGGGGAAAAGGAAAATAACATATCTGGATCTTCTTTAAATTAGGATGATAGTTTCTTTTCAAAGAGAAACTGTAATGAGTCATCGCTACACATTTTTAGTCAGCCATTTACTGCAGCGATTGCTCAGGAATAGCTAAAAGGCAATCTACTGCTCTGCCCTTTTTCAGAGAAAGGGTTGTTTGGTGTTTTTATTTTATTTTATTTTTATTTTTTTGATGATGGCACAAGAGTGCCCCCTGTTGGAGTTCTGAGAATGAAAATGCCCATTGACACAAAAACATAACATTTATAATAGCATGGAAACTGTCTACTTCTCATGTTTTGCATAGAATGTTACAGATTTTTTATCCATCAGTGACAGTCTATTTTATAGATAAGAAACCCAGGGTACACAGTAGTGATAATTATACAGCCTGTTTACATGAACAAAGGAGACCACTGCAACATGAAGAGAACCCCAATTCACTACTAAAACCAACTAGGAGATATTCTGTTTGTTTGGGAATGGTAGGTAGCCAGTAATAGATAAATGCATACATGCAGCATCTCAGTGGCATCAGAATCACTCATTAATAAATTGTGCGAAGCATGTTTGTGACATCTGTCTGAGTGTTTTTAAAACCATTGGTTTAAAAAAGAAATGTCTTCCCAGCTGCTGTTTTCAATATCACATTCTCTGCACCAGCTTCAAATATATTGCTATCTAAAAAATGAAATCTGGGATATTATTAATTCAGCCTATGTTTTTTTTAAATAGAAAGTAAAAACTAAAAGTGAATGCAACTATGCACAGCCAGAAAACACATTATGCAGAAAATAGGGAAGTTGAAAGCAGAGGCTCAAGAATCCGTTATTTTTAAAGGCATTATCATGAATTACAAAAGATGATGTACACTGTAACTGTATGTCACGAGCTGTAAAATTACATCTGGGGACCTTTCATGGTTTATAGTATAGTACTTGATAGGGATGTGAAGGTTTATCTAGTTAACCAGTGGGGCTGGAGCAGCTCCCTGCCTGTCACAGGTAGGGGGCTGCTCTAGCTCCACAGGAAGCCCACTGGAGGCAGCTTCTGTCCTTGGTGGGCCCGGGTACGCTGCAGGCAGGGGCTTCTCTGATCAGGGCACTGGAGCATGCCCTGCTTGCAGGACACCCTGGCCTGCCTTAGGTAGAGGCTGCTCCAGTGTCCCGGGCCAGTGGGAGGTGGGAGGTGTCCTCCCTCCCCCATTCACACCTCTTTAATTGGCTAACTGGTTAAACAATATGTTTAACTGGTTAGCCAATTAAATGGGATTTTACATCCCTAGTACTTCAGCACATCTTGTTCCATCTCACAAAACCCGTTGGTGTTTCAGGATAGTTGTTCCATTAAAGAAAAGTGGGCTTGGCCCTCCTGTTCTAGTCCTGGTGCATGGTGAAGAGGTCAGGGCAGCACCTGGGGACTATAAGCGCATGGCTACATCGCAGTAAAAAACCTGCAGCTGTCCTGTTCCAGCTGACTCCAGCTTGTAGCAGGTGAGCTGCAGCAATGTTCCATTGCAAGATACACGTTCAGGCTCTGGCATCTCGCAGGGTTCTAAATCCCAGGCTTCGGTCCAAACTCGAATGGTTACGCTTCAGTGAAACAGTGCCGAAGCCCAAGCCCCAGGAGAGCCAGAGCAGACCCGAAGATAAGAGCTGACAGAGACAGATGCTGGTTACTAGGAAAAGGCTGAAAGTAGGGGTGTATCTACACTGCAAAGTTATTTTGGAATAATGGCTGTTATTCCAAACTAACTATGTGAGCGTCTACACGGCAATTCCGTTTTTTTAAAATAAGGCGCGTATAGACGCTCCACTTCTGCTATTTTGAAATAGCCCCTCACCAGGGCCATTCTAAGTTATTCCTCCTGGGACTCTAAATCTAGGGACTCCACTTCTGAATTAGGGAATCCTGCCGCAGACTAATTTTGAGGCTTCCCCACAGTGTAGATGTTCTATTTTGAAATAAGCTATTTCAGAATAACTATTCTGGAAGAGCTTATTGCGAAGAAACTGTGCAGTGTAGACATAGCCTAGGAGAGCAGTCAGAGGGCCTCAACCCAGAGAGCCAGGGCTGAGGAGGATTGAAGGCCGCTGCAGCAAAAGGGGACAATGCCTGCTGTATGGAGCCACTGCCAGAGAGGGATGAAGGAAGGGGAAGCAGTGAAGGGGATTATCCACTGATGTCTCCTTGCTGGAGAGCTGGATCCTGAGGCATAGTGGGGAGTGAGGCCATGAGGAGTGAGAGATGTTCCCAGCAGAAAGGCTGTGAGAGCCCCCAGTGGGAGGAGAAGGATTACACCTGTGCTATGTCTAGACTGCAAGCCTCTTTCGAAAGAGAGCGTCTAGACTGCACGCGGAACTTTCGAAAAAGCAAGCTGCTTTTTCGAAAGAAAGCAGCAAGTGAGTCTGGATGTTCTCTTTCTAAAAAGCCCTGTTTGCTTTCAAGAACACCTTTTTTCGAAAGAGCACTTTCAAAAAAAGGCATTCTTCCTCGTGGAATTAGGTTTACCGCCGTCGAAAGAAAAGCCACGTTCTTTTGATTTAATTTCGAAAGAACGCGGCGGCAGTCTAGACGCAGGTGAAGTTTTTTCGAAAAAAGGCTACTTTTTTCAAAAAAAAACCCTGAGTCTGGACACAGCCCTGAAAAGGAAGGGTTGAGGAGGCTGTCCTGGCAGTAGGATGGAAATGTGGCAAAGACACTTGCTCTGGGGTGGCAAACTGTGGGATTTCAGTGCTGTTTTGTTAATAAGTGTGCATGGACTTGAAGACATGATTGCATCGATTTGCTGGAGATCCTAGAGGGAAGCTGAGTTGAGGGACTGCATGCAGGGCTGCCTCGAGGCCATCAGTAGGCACCTGAAAAGAGACCAGACATTTACAGAAAACATGTGGGAGACAAAAGCAAAAAGCTTGTACTACAGTTATGTAAAGAGTTAGGCAATTAAGATTGTATTTTGGCACATAAGTGATGCGATTTTCAAAAGTGCTGAGAATCTCACAGCTGCCATTTATGTTGCTTTATTATTAAGGTTAAGAAATCTTTTATATTCAGTGGAAGCTTCTGGGTGATCCATTAAAAATATGGCCATTTATTTGCATACTTAACTCTTTGCTCCCAGTCTCAAAAAAATTCACTAAAACTATGAAAAAGCCATGAAAATTTAGTCCTTCCCCTAAAAGCCATCTATATGGACTTTAATAGGAATGGTGGGAAATCAGGCCACTTTTATTTAGACACCTAAACATGGATTTAAGAATCCAAATAAAAAATATTGTTAGTAGAATGCAGCTTTTTGGAGTCTAAAGACTGAAAACAACTTATCTTTGTTGCAGCAGGGAAATGGGTAGAAGAGAGAAACAAAAAAGACGAGACTTCTGGTCATCTGGAAGCATATGGTGGAGCAGAAGATAAATCTGAGGAAGAGGAGGAGGAAGAGGAGGAAGATCCATACACTTTTGCCGATGAAGATGAGAGCGTGTATGATATGATATTGGCTTCTGATGTGGAAAAAAGAAAGGAACGCAGGTCCTTGATTATAAACCGGCCACCAGCACCTGCCCCTCGTCCCGTGTGTTCCCCTGTCAAAGAAGAGAACACACCCTACATAGTGCAAGGTAAAGTTTGTTTAAAGATATTTACTGACAGTGATGTTCTGGGTAGAAGTTTCTATTGTGAATTATGAATTTTAATATTCTGTAGATTACCTTCCACTTGAGACTAAGGTCCTAGGCTTATTAATAAACCCCAAACAACCTATTTTCTCTCTGAAACAAACTAAAAAAGTATCCACACTGTTGTTAATTTCAATTTTGCATCTAAGAGAATACCACTTTTTTCAACCTAATTAAAATCACCTAAAATAGCAACACAATATGATGGAAGATGGAAAATTACTAGGCCAAATCCTCAGCTGATGTAAACCAGTTCACACCACCTGAGGATCTGGTCTATTATGTTCCATGTGTCCTTCAAGTGGTTAACAAAGGATGGAATATATAGCCCAAGTAACAACAATGTAAAAAAAAAAACCTGTCCACTCCTCATCCCCAGCATCAGAACTTTCTTTACTGTGGTTCTTCCCTTCAATATCATTATTTTAAAATGTGATTCTACAGGTAAACAAATTGATAAACCAAAAACTAGTTTAAGCTCTATTTTTTGGTAGTTTACATAAGTCTCAATGAATATGTTTCTGAGTGTATTGCCGCTTTTCTTTATTGTCCTGTCCTTCATTGTTTTCTTTTTGATTAATAGATTCGTAGATTCTAAGGTGAGAAGGAAACATTGTGATCATCTAGTCTGACCTGTGTAACACAGGCCATAGAATTTTCCCAAAATAATTTCTAGAGACTATATTTTAATAAAACATTCAGTCTTGATTTTAAAATTGTCAGTGATGGAGAATCCACCACAACTTGTGGTGTCCCCATGGTTAATTAGCATCACTGTTAGAAATTTCCAATGTCTGTTTGTCTCGCTTTAACTTCCAGCCATCGGATGATGTAATGCCATTGTTTGATAGACTGAAGATCCCATTATCAAATATTTGTTCCAAATGTAGGTAGTTATAGACTTCAGTCAAGACACTCCTTAACCTTCTCCATTAAAACTCACGCTGACTGATTGTGCCAAGTTTATCAAGAAATCCATATTCCTTTGTCTCAGTGGCCTGTTCTCTTCATTACATGCTATTCTCCCAATTTTCGTGTTGCCTAAAAACTTTATCAGCAATGATTCTGTGTTCTTCCAAGTCACTGATAAAAATGTTCAATGTGACTCCAAGAACCAGTCCCTTTGGGCCCCAACTAGAAATCTACCCACTTAGAGATAATATTCTCTTTGGAGTTACATTTTGAGATCATTTAACCAACTTTTAATCCTTTCATATATGCCCAGTTAATAGTTTAACATATTAGATCTTTAAGCAAAATGTTGTCAGTGCCAAATCAACCCCCCACAGAAATCTATAAAGAGACACTTTTATCTTTTTCAATACAACTTGTAAAACATCAATAAAAGACAGTTATTTTGACAGCAACTATTTTCTCTAAGTTCATGTTCATGGTATTAATTACATCACCCTCTTTTGATTCTTTATTAATCAAGCCCTGTATCAGCTAGGGATGTGAATGACTAGTTGACTAGTTGCTTCCCATCCGCCCTTGCTGCCTCTATCAGAAAGAGGCAGCAAAGAGAGTAAGTTGGTGGTGCAGGTGCTTCAAAGCAGCAGTGCCGCATGGAGCCTGGAATCAGCTGGGTTCTATGCGGTGCTCTCGCTTTGAAATGCCACCTGAAGCCTGATGCTGGGCTCCCCACAGAGTTTCAAAGTGGCAATGCCAAATAAAGCCAGCTGACCCCCGGTTCCATGCAGCACTGCCAGTTTGACACACTGTGGGGATCATGGGTCCAGCAGGGGCCTGCTTGAGTCCCCTGCTGGCCCCATGCACCCCAAAGTGCTTTCACCTTTGAAGTGTAGCAAAAGCCCTGGGATTGTTGATACACTTCAAAGGTGGAGGTGCCCTTATCGACTAATCAAAGAGTTGATGCAAATTGCATCAACTATTCGATTAGACAATTAATCTAAATTTAACATCCCTCGTATCAGCTTCTCTGTTGCCTGGGATTGAAGTCAAAGTGGCAGGCCTACAATTAGTGGGTCGCCCTGTTTATCCTTTTAAATGTTGACACAACAGTAGCTTTGTTCCTGTCTTCTGGAACTTCTACGGTGCTGTAAGAGTTATTGAAAATCAACATTGACAGTTCAGCAACTTCCTCAGCCAATTTAATTCAAACTTTTGGAGGCAAGTTATTTGAACCTGTTGATTTAAAATTCTGTTCATTCTTTCATCTATCACAAATAATCAATAAACGATGCTGAACTAAGGGGATGAAGATGTGGAAAAGAGCATTTAGCAGCTGCTGTTTCAATATCTATGATGTAACATTTCTGTATCACAAGCACACAAAGCATTTCCCTTCCTGGCAATCTTATTGTGGCATTAGATTAGCATTTTGAAATAAAATATCTTAAAGGTTTTTGTGTGCCCAAATTGTCAGATGATAAGTGAAGCTCCAAGATACAAAAGCTCATTCTGATAGGAACAATTACACAGAAATTAAAGTGTGTATCTGAACTTTATCAAAGTGACCTGAATTTCCTGCTTCACAAAAATTGGGTTGGAAATCTTATGGGAGTAAGCATTATGGTGAGATGTCTTGTACTTCCTGCTTCTTCTTTGTCAGAAATAATATGAGAACAGCATTTCCTCTTATGTTTGAATTACTTGAAAAAGAAAAGTAATCAATGAAAAGGTTATCCTGATTTATTTTTTTAATTAAACAAAAGTCATGTCAAGTTCAGTTTGACTTTTAGGCCAAAATTTGGGTAGGTTCTTTATTTATCCAAATTGGTTCATCTTTCTCTATTACTGAAAACATTATTCCACCATTGAAAAGCTCCTTTTTTCAGTTCAGTTTTATGTAAATGAGATGATACTGAAATATAATAATTGAGTTTATTAAACTACCCCTAAAGGATGGAAATGAAAGAGAAAATGTATACAGTAGTGTGAAAGGTGTTTGGCTGGGGAGGGGGATAAAACTCTTTCTCTAAAAAAAGAGTTACTGCAGGTATCTCTTACTCATTACACACAATGCCAAATGTGATTGACTATGGCTGGATTCGAAAGAGGCCAGTTGAATTGTGGGGCTTGTTAAAAAAGGGAAGAAAAATTAGGAAGAAGTGGTTTGTCTCTGAACCAATGCTGTCTGTGCTCATATGTGCTAGAAGTGTAGTTTGTTTTGTTTGGGATTTATGATCTGATTATTAACACGCAGACATCTTAATTTTACTATGGGTAGTTAGTTCAGCACGTGTGGTATTTTGTTGGTCTATAAAGGGTGGGGTCATTTATATTATTTGTCTCCTAACATTGCCACAGAAATCCTGAGTGCTGTATAAAGAAAAGCCATTTTGCTTTGTTGAATATTTTGCTTCTGAACCACATTCGCCAAAAGAATCTTTAACAGAGCTATTGTGAATGTTTGTTGGTATCATCAGCATAAGCTATTTCCCTCTAGGATTCTCAGAATGTAGCTGGATGTACAAGAAAATTGAACTAATTTCCTACAAAGTCACCACTTAATTAGAAAACTAATTTTCTTCCATCATGTGTTCTCTAAAAGAAGACTTGGAAGATAAGATTCTTGTGGTATGTGTAATTTAAATTGCCCATTCTTTTTATTAAGGACATAACCTTGCACATAGCCAATAATGACAAGAAAACCATAATAAATGTTATGCCTTTGTTATAGGCAGGGCTGATAGAACCCTTGTTACTAAGGTTATCCAACGCTTTCCAGTATAAGAATGATTTCACTTGCTTATAGCTTGGCCAAATTTTAAAAACTGTAACCATTCAAGGCAACCTTTTCTGTGCTGAGTGTCTACCTCAGCTTGCATATTTTTTTAAAACTTCAGCCAAAATGGTTCAGCTGTTTTCAAAACGAGATTATCACAGGAAGTAGGTAGTCTAACCCTTTTCTAGGCCTAATCCAGAGGGGACAGAAATCTCCTATTGCTACCACTTAAAGATCCTGCTTCTTAAGATCAAGCAGAGGAGGTGCTTGCTATTAGCTTAGGAGATTCCTTCACATTCAGTCATGATGCCAACCAAGAGTGAGGCCATTCTGCAAGTAGATCCTTCTTGAAGTCAGTAACATTCCATGTAGGCAAAGGGTTATTCCCACAGGGCCTACTTGAAGAAGCAGGGCCCAGTTTCTGTGCTCACTCTGAGAGAATTGATCAAATAGTATCCCATCATTTACATCCCCATCATAGACTCCAGACTTTAACACTCTCTCATGACATGCTGCCTGCTGGGTGCTTTGGCCCATCTGAATTGCTGGGCTTGATTTCATTGAGTTTCTGGTGGCCAGGTTGGAGTTTTTGTGGCAAGGTGCCTATGTGTAGCACCCTGGTCAGTTGCTTTGCTTCAGTATTCGGAAGAGTTGCAGGATTAATTTAAGTCAATTACATGCTTTCTACTAGGGAATTGTAGAGCCACATCAAATCACCATATTTGAGCCTGCTCTGCTTCCTGTGCTCTTTGGGGGTGTTTAATATCTCTGGGTATGTCTACACTACCCCGCTAGTTCGAACTCATTCCACGAGGAGTAATGGTAGTTCAAACTACGAAGCCTAGTTCGAACTACCTAGTTCCTGCCGTGTGTAGCCGTGCGGCACGGGGTTCGAACCAGCGGGGATTTAAAAATGGCGGCGCCCCGCTTATGCAAATGAAGCCCGGGAAATTCAAATCCCGGGCTTCATTTGCAATTGCGGTATGCCTACATTACCCTCCTATTTCGAAATAGGAGGGTAGTGTAGACATACCCTCTGAGAGTACCTGCATTTTTGTGCTGCAACAGCAGTATGCACGGCAGGTGTAAAATTCCCAGTGGTGGAGAATCCATTGCAACCTGAGCTAAGTTTTCCAGTGTTTAATTACCCTCACTGTTAAAAAAACTCCCACCTTATTTGCCATCTGAACTTGTCCAACTTTATCTCCCCCCTATGGATTGTGTTATATCTTTTTGTGCTAGACAGAAGATCCCTTTATCAAATATTTGTATATCCTTATAAACTGAGATCAAGTCACCTCTTAACCTTCTCCTTGTTAAGCTACATCAATAGAACTTCTTGAGTCTATCACTACAAACAGGGCCCTCTCCCACAAACTTTTCACCTGGTGTACAGAGCCACACTGGTCCTTGCCACGAAGATTCACCTTCAATTCAACGGGACAGGCCCTGTTCCCAGTCATGCAATCTTACACGCAAGGCTGTAGGGCCATTCAGATTTGACCCAGCTGCCCCACCCTAAGTGGTGATGCAACCTTGCATGTCGGGTCACAACATAATTCAGTTTGGGGGCCTCTCAAATGGGAGGTCCAAGGCAAATTGAGATACATGTTGGGAGGCATGATTGCCCAAGACGGGGGGATAAGAAGAGCAAAGTGTATATCATGCCTAACATGCATACAGCTGTGGGCATTACTAACAATAAGACATGTTTTCCAATCCCTTAAGCTTTTCTTTGAACCTGCTCCAGTTTATCAACCTCTTTTTGAATTGTAGACACTAGAACTAATCCATTAGCAGTTGCACCAGTACCAAAAACAATGGTAATATAACCTCCCTTCTCCAATTCAAGATTCCCTTGTTTGCCTTTCCAAAGTTTGCATTAGCCCTTTTGACCTTTAAAATCATGAGTGGTGTGGAGAGGGCGGATAAAGAAAAAGTATTTATTAGTTCCCATAATAGAAGAACTAGAGGACACCAAATGAAATTAATGGGTAGCAGGCTTAAAACTAATAAAAGAAAGTTCTTCTTCACACAGTGTGTAGTCAACCTGTGGAACTCCTTGCCAGAGGAGGCTGTGAAGGCTAGGACTATAACAGAGTTTAAAGAGAAGCTAGATCATTTCATGGAGGTTAGGTCCATAAAAGGCTATTAGCGAGGGGATAGAAATGGTGTCCCTGGCCTCTGTTTGTCAGAGGCTGGAGAAGGATGGCAGGAGACAAATTGTTTGATTGTTGTCTTCGGTCCACCCTCTCTGGGGCACCTGGTGCTGGCCACTGTCAGCAGACAGGCTACTGGGCTAGATGGACCTTTGGTCTGACCCAGTATGGCCGTTCTTATGTTCTTATGACCACAGCATCGCACTGGGATCTCCTATTCAGTCGATCATCCACCACAACTCCTGCATCTTTTTCAGAGTCACTGCTTCCAGGGGTAGCAGTCTGCCCTATAAGGGTGGACTGCAAACTTTGTTCCTTGGTGCATGACTTTATATTTAGCCGTATTAAAAAAAAACCACATAATTTAAGAAGCACCTGGAAACAACACTGTGACTCACTGACGCGGAAACATGTGATGAACCATCTCTCCACAGACCACCAAGTGTTCCACAGACCCCACAGTTTGGGAGCTGGTGATTTAGAGGCAATGAACATAGGACCCTATGATATATCATTTAGGCACAGCCACTTTTCAGAATAGGACCATGCTCAGCTGCTGTAAACTGGCATAACTATACTGGCTTCTGTTGAACTGTGATAATTTACACAAATTGAGCATCTTGGTCTTAGTGTCTCCTAGCAGATGAAAGTCAAGAGAGCTGTAATTTAATGTTTTTATAACCCTTCAGCTAGGACTCTCCTCTCATTATTTTAAAAACTTTTAAGAATTCGAATAAGGTTTGACTAATTTCATGTAATTTTTGCCAGGTCTTACTGACCGTGCAAGCTTCTATACTGAACACTCCACTAACCATACTGCATCTTTAATAAACAGCCAAGTGAATCCTGCTTGGTGTTTAATGTACACCAGTGTAAATAGTCTGTATTTATATGAAAGGTTCATCAAAAGATGAAGCTGCTGACTAGTGCCAAATAGCGCTTTGTCCAGATGGTGTGCATTCTCTGTGTGTTCCCTTTCCGCTCCCTGAAGTCTTAATATTCCTTACCAGGTTATTTCAATATGTTTTCAGCTATGTGCTGTCAAAACAATTTCTAAATAAATATATTAACGGATTTTGTTTTTATTTTTACTGTGAAATTGTAATGCTCCTTTTAAGTGCCAGATAAACAGCCCTGGAGACCAACCAGAACAGGTGCAAGCTTTCCCACAAAGCCCAGCAATGTGCCCCAATTTGGACTTTTGAGGATTGCATAAGGGGTTGAGAGGATGCATTTAGTATCCCTCCTTGACCAGTCACTTACCTCCTTGTTGAGCCTACCAATGAGGATGCTAGTTATTATCAGTGCTGTTTCTTATTTGGACACGTGTTCTGACAGGAACTATAATAATGCCCAAGGGCCACCCCGGCTGGTGCTGGTGCCCTACACAGCCCAGCATTAGAGCCCCCTCTCGGGGAGGGGGCTGAAGTTATGAGGGAAAGAGGTTGTCAGCACACTCAGACCAGATGCCGTTTACTGTAGTGATGTCTGGTCTGAGGCAGTTGGCAACCTGGAGTAGGACTGAGAGTGAGGTCTGGGCTGGAGGAGCAGCAGCTGGCTGCACAGTCAGCCAGAGAGAAGTGGTGATTTTAAGGGGAAAGGAGCACTTCAATCCAGTCGCCTGTTGTGTGGCTGCTCCCTGCTCAGGCCCACAAAGGCTGCTCGCCTCCAGGTGGTGAGTGGGGGTTGGGGGCTGACCTCTGGGGAGGCTGCCACGGGTTGGAGCAGGAGGCAACCAGTGCCCAAAAGCAGCATACAGCTGCATAGGTTACCATCAAATTTGGGGCAATTTGGTGTCCCAAATTTTGCGGTACCCTATGCCGCTGCACGTTTCGCCTATCAGTCAGGATGGCCCTCATGAAGCTACATACTTGTTTCATATGTGTCATTAAAGATCTGCCATCGGCAAAGGTATTTACTGTTGTGCTTTACCGTACAAGTAACATGCTGTAGTCTGTGTCCCATTACATATCTCTTGAGCCATACAGTCCCCCTATGTACAAGAAAACATTTTAGCATCTAAGAGTGGCTGTTCAAGCCAAAAGTCAGTAGTGGAACATTCCAAAATGTATTCCAGAATAGAATACAAATTACACTCTAGCATCTCATCAAAACCACATGAATTTGTACCATAAGCAGTAACCAGTGAGTGGATTTTCAGGGAGCAGGAATATTCCATATAAGAAATAGGAAATCTTGGAAATGTTTACCCAAGTGCTGTACAAATCTCTCATTTCCAGGGCCTCAGAATCAAGAAACAGTTTTCTTTTAACTCTAGCCATCATTCCAATAGGAGAGATCTCTATTATTCTAAGCACTGAGATTGTTTATTGTTCTGATTTGTTTAATGGCTAGAATGGGAGTTTTTTGCTTATAAACTGGTATGCTAACTTTATTGGATAGATTGGTGAACTAAGATTAGATTTTAGATGAGCAAACTTTAGGAGTATGTCTACACTAGCCCCCTAGTTCGAACTAGGGAGGCTAATGTAGGCATTCGAAGTTGCAAATGGAGCCCAGGATTTAAATACAGGCAGTCCCTGGGTTACGCGGATCCGACTTATGTCGGATCCGCACTTACGAACGGGGCTTTTCTTGCCCTGGAGGACGCAGGCGGCAGGACCGCCCAGATGCACTGCGGTCCCGCCGCCCACATCCTCCAGGGCGAGAAAAGCTGCTCCACGTCTCCCTAATCTGCTGGGGGGGGGGGCCAGCAGACCAGGGAGACGCGGAGCAAAGCCACGGAGGACCGGGGCAGGGGGACCACGGCGCGTCTGGGCGATCCCCCCCACCCGGGTCCTCCACAGCTTTGCTCCACCGCCCACGTCCTCCGGGGCAAGAAAAGCTGCTCCGCGTCTCCCTGGTCTGCTGGGCCCTCCCAGCAGACCAGGGAGACATGGAGCAAAGCCAAGGAGGACAGGGGCGGGGGGACCGCGGCACGTCTGGGCAGTCCACCCACCTGGGTCCTCCGCGGCTTTGCTCCGCGTCTCCCTGGTCTGCTGGGAGGGGCCCCAGCAGACCAGGGAGACGCGGAGGACTGGGGCAGCGGGACCGCTGCGCGTCTCAGTCCCGCCACCTGCGTCTCCCTGGTTTGCTGGGGGGGGGAGCGCAGCTAGTGCGTCCCCCCCCCCCAGCAGACCAGGCTTTTCTTGGGATGCCTCTGGTAGAGCAGCTGGGGCACTGCCAGTTGGTCCCGCAGTGCCGCTCTCGGCGCTACTGGACCAACCCGGCAGCACCCCAGATGCTCTGCCCCAGGCGTCCTGATTCAGCCGCTGCTGGTCAGTTTCAGCAGCGGCTGAATCAGGACGCCTGGGGCAGAGCTGCTTGGATGCTGCTTGGTTGGTCCAGTAGCGCCGAGGAGCGCCGCTGTGTAGGAAAGATAGAAAATATGGCAAAAGACCAGCTTGGCTTAACAAGGAGATCTTGCATAATCTCAAAATAAAAAAGGAGTCATATAAAAAATGGAAACTAGGACAAATAACAAAGGATGAATATAGGCAAGCAACACGGGAATGCAGGGGCAAGATTAGAAAGGCAAAGGCACAAAATGAGATCAAACTAGCTACAGGCATAAAGGGAAACAAGAAGACCTTTTATAAATACATTAAAAGCAAGAGGAAGACCAAGGACAGGGTAGGCCCACTGCTCAGTGAGGAGGGAGAAGCAGTAACAGGAAATGCTAAATGACTTCTTTGTTTCGGTCTTCACCGAGAAGTCTGGAGGTGTGCCTAATGTAGTGAATACAAGCAGAGAGAGGGTAAGTTTAGAAGATAGGATACACAAAGAACAAGTTAAAAATCACTTAGGAAAGTTAGATGTCAGCAACTCACCAGGTCCTGATGAAATGCATCCCAGGATACTCAAGGAGCTGATAGAGGAGGTATCTGAGCCTTTAGCTATGATCTTTGAAAAATCATGGAAGACAGGGGAGATTCCAGAAGACTGGAAATGGGCAAATATTGTGCCCATCTATAAAAAGGGGAATAAGAACAACCCAGGAAACTACAGACCAGTCAGTTTAATGTCTGTCCCAGGGAAGATAATGGAGCAGGTAATTAAGGAAATCATATGCAAACACTTGGAAGGTAATAAAGTGATAGGGAATAGCCAGCATGGGTTTGTGAAGAACAAGTCATGCCAAACTAATCTGATAGCTTTCTTTGATAGGATAACGAGCCTTGTGGATAAGGGAGAAGCGGTGGATGTCATATACCTAGACTTTAGTAAGGCATTTGATACGGTCTCGCATGATATTCTTATTGATAAACTAGGCAAATATAACTTAGATAGGGCCACGATAAGGTGGGTGCATAATTGGCTGGATAACCATAGTCAGAGAGTTGTTGTTAACAGTGTTAAATCCTGCTGGAAAGGGATAACAAGTGGAGTTCCGCAAGGGTCTGTTTTTGGGACCCGTACTGTTCAATATCTTCATCAATGATGTAGATATTGGGATAGAGAGTACGCTTATTAAGTTTGCAGATGATACCAAACTGGATGGGGTTGCAACTTCTTTGGAGGATAGGGACATAATTCAAAATGACCTTAGCAAGTTAGAGAAATGGTCAGAGGTAAACAGGATGAAGTTTAATAAAGAGAAATGCAAAGTGCTCCACTTAGGAAGGAACAATCAGTTCCATACATACAAGATGGGAAGCGACTGTCTAGGAAGGAGCATGGCGGAAAGGGATCTAGGGGTCATAGTGGACCACAAATTGAATATGAGTCAACAGTGTGATGCTGTTGCAAAAAAAGCAAATATGATTCTAGGTTGTATCAACAGGTGTGTTGTAAGCAAAACTCGTGAAGTCATTCTGCCGCTCTACTCTGCACTAGTTAGGCCTCAGCTGGAGTACTGTGTCCAGTTCTGGGCGCCACATTTCAAGAAAGATGTGGAGAAATTGGAAAGGGTACAGAGAAGAGCGACAAGAATGATTAAAGGTCTAGAGAACATGACCTATGAAGCCAGGCTTCATGAACTGGGCTTGTTTAGTTTGGAAAAAAGAAGATTAAGGGGGGACATGATAGCGGTTTTCAAATATCTAAAAGAGTGTCACAAGGAGGAAGGAGAAAATTTGTTCCTCTTGGTTTCTGAGGACAGGACAAGGAGTAATGGGCTTAAAGTGCAGCAAGGGAGGTTTAGATTGGACATTAGGAAAAAATTCCTAACTGTCAGGGTGATCAAATATTGGAATAAATTGCCAAGGGAGGTGGTGGAATCTCCCTCTCTGGAGATATTTAAGAACAGGTTTGATAGACATCTGTCAGGGATGGTGTAGACGGAGCTTGGTCCTGCCTTGAGGGCGGGGGGCTGGACTCTATGACCTCTCGAGGTCCCTTCCAGTCCTATGATTCTATGATTCTGCTCCAGCTGCTCTGCCCCAGGCATCCCCAAGTCAGCCGCTGCTGAAACTGACCAGCGGCTGACTACAGGAAGCCCGAGGCAGAGTTGCTCTGCCCCAGGGTTCCTGGAATCAGCCGCTGATCAGTTTCAGCAGTAGCTGACCTGGGGACGCCTGGGGTTCTTAAGTTGAATCTGTATGTGAGTCAGAACTGGTGTCCAGATTCAGCCGCTGTTGAAACTGATCAGCGGCTGATTCCAGGAAGCCCGGGGCAGAGCAACTCTGCCTCGGGCTTCCTGTAGTCAGCCGCTGGTCAGTTTCAGCAGCGGCTGAATCTGGACGCCAGTTCCGACTTACATACAGATTCAACTTAAGAACAAACCTACAGTCCCTATCTTGTACGTAACCCGGGGATTGCCTGTATCCCGGGCTTCATTTGAATCTTCCCGGGCGCCGCCATTTTTAAATGTCCCTTAGTCCCAACTCCATGCCCACGGCTACACGCGGCATGGAGTAGGTAGTTCGAATTAGGATCTCTAATTCGAACTACTGTTACTCCTCGTGGAACGAGAGGGCTCGTGTAGACATACCCTAGGGGATTAAGAAATCTATTGAAGAGTTGAAATGGGAGAAAATATTTTTAGGATGCACTACTGTGGTTGAACGCTGAAAAATCCATTTGAGGCAAGAGAGGGTGCAGTCCCATCAATCCTCTGGAAAAAATGTTACTTTGTATTAAATAATTAAATATTAGTTTAATAGAGGAAAAATGGGAAAGATATATAGTCCTATGGCTGAGTCACTCGCTTGGGAGGTAGAAGACATCTGATCAAGTCCCTTTGCCTCATTAAGCAAAGTGAGGAATAGCCATTTTGAGTAGAATTGGACATGCTTCAAGCACCCCTAGTGGATCACATACAGAGGTGAGCTTGGCAAGGGGAATTCTTATCTTGGCTAACTTTGAAGATTGTGCTGCCACGTAGGTATGAGTATAAATATTAAGTCATCTGCCTCAAGCAGATGTACAAGCCTAGAGGTGGAAACTTAGGCGCCCAGAGTTAGGTACATGCCTAGAGGTAGAAACTTAGGTGCCCAGAGAACTTTTACCATGGAAATGTAGGCACTGGCTCTTTTGTCAACTGCAGTAGCATCTAAATTGGGGATATAGGCACCTAAATCTGGGATGGAAATTCCTAAATCTTTTTGTGAAACTGGGACTAAGAGATCCATATCATAAATAAGACAATTTTGTTTTCTTTCTGGTCCATCTGCAAGTGCTATATGCCTTTAACTGTCTCTCAGCAGAAGAGACCACTTGCTGCTAGCATTAATATGTGTGGAGAGGAATAAGAGTAATTTGAAACTAGGAACTGCTGAAACTTCCCATTTTTTCACTTTTTGAACTGCTCTGGAAGGTATCTTGGGGTGTGACCTTCACACTGGTCCTGAAGTGGTTAATGTGAGCCTGACAAGCTGAATAATATACTGGCAGCACCTGAGGAGTGAGGAGGGAATTTAATGGATAACTGAAGCCCAGCTGGGTAGAGGCTGGATGGTGATTATAAAGCCAGGAAGTTTGTAGCACAAAGAGCCTCAGGGGTTTTGGCTAGATTTGACTGACTTTGCAAGGGAAAGCTAATTGGGCTAAACTGTAGGTCAGAGGGGAGCTAGAAGTGAAAACAAATGATACTCAAACCAGGCTAGAAAATGTGACTAGTGAAAGTGTTGAGAAAAAGGAATGGATGAAAACAAGGGAAGGGATAGATTCTTTAGAACCAGTAGAAAGAAAGAACTGCAAGATAGGAACTGGGCATGGATGAAATTGCATAACAGTAAAATCCCTAGCTGATGAGAAAGATAAGCTATATCAATTGCTTGATGATTGCAGAATAGTTTTTAAAAAGTGTTGGAGATACAGTAAGAGCTGGGAAACCACCTGGTGGTGTCTTCTAAGTGGAGTGTAACACAAAGAACAAGTAGGGCAGCTCCTTATGGCAAAGGTGCTAGGAAAGCTAAAAATGAACTGCGAGCTACTTAGATTTCTAACTGAAACGAATGGTGTAGATGCCTCAGGTGTCAAAGATTTGGTCACACAGCATATAATTGCAAAGGGAAGTTTAATATGTAACAACTGTGCAGGAGACCATTCATATGATAATTATGAGGGAGGGACAAAACAAAAATGTAACTGTGAAGAAAAAAACAGCTCAGCATAGGGATAGTGTAGTAGGCAAAGTAAGCTAGAGCAATGTTTAAAAAAACAAAACCATTAACACCTCATATGTAGAAGCTAAGAGATGTCTGGAGGGGAAAAAATACACAATAATAAAAATAATAATTGAGGGCAAAGATTAGCAAGCAGTTGATATAGAGGAGAAAGTAATGACTGACATTGGGGTAAAAGGAGATGATATGCTACTTATAGAAAAAGATTCCTTGTATCTGTGACTTTAATCATACATTATACTTCTTTCAGACAGGAAGAAAACAGAAAGTGAGACTTGTAGGCTATGTCTAGACTGGCAAGTTTTTCCGCAAAAGCAGCTGCTTTTGTGGAAAAACTTGCCAGTTGTCTACACTGGCCTCTTGAATTTCTGCAAGAACACTGACCATCTCATGCAAGAAATCAGTGCTTCTTGCGGAAATACTATGCTGCTCCTGTTCAGTCAAAAGTCCTTTTGCGCAAAAGCTTTTGCGCAAAAGGGCCAGTGTAGACAACTCAGATTTGTTTTGCGCAAAAAAGCCCTGATCGCAAAAATGGCGATTGGGGCTTTTGTGTGGAAAAGCACGTCTAGATTGGCACAGATGCTTTTCCGCAAAAAAGTGCTTTTCCGGAAAAGCGTCCGTGCCAATCTAGACGCTCTTTTCCGCAAATGCTTTTAACAGAAAACTTTTCCGTTAAAAGCATTTGCGGAAAATCACGCCAGTCTAGACATAGCCATAGTGTGCTGAAAAGTACATATGAACTAGCAATCTATCAGAGAAACATCTTTCATTTAGGAAAGCATGGAGAAGTGTTGAAGGTTACAGGAATGGAGGTGTTGTTTTTAATCTGGAATGCACATGGTTTTATAGCATATGGGCAGGAATTAAAGAAATGTTATCAACATGAAAACTAAACTTGATATACTATGCATAAAAGAGACTTGGCAAATAGAAAAACTAGACTAAAAAATCCAGGATATGGCATATATAGAGAAACAGGAAAAAGGAGGAGGGAGAAACCAAGCAACATGAACTCTGGACCTGAGTCATACAGACCAATTGCCCTTGTAGTATATTTAGGTAAAGCTATGGACAAAGTGATGGCAGAAAGATTAGTAGCACACTTGGAAAGAAATAGGCTTATACATGGAACACAAATTGGGTTCAGAAGTAGGAGTGCATCTGACCCCATTGTACTGATACAGAAAGAAGCACATGAAAGCCTGAGATCCAATGTAACACAGTAAACTTCCTGGGCACAGAAAAAGTCTATAGTGTGTTCTGGAGAGAGGGACTACAGGCAGTCCCCGGGTTACGTACAAGATAGGGACTGTAGGTTTGTTCTTAAGTTGACTCTGTATGTAAGTCGGAACTGGCGTCCAGATTCAGCCGCTGCTGAAACTGACCGCCAGTTCTGACTTACATACAGATTCAACTTAAGAACCCCAAGCGTCCCCAAGTCAGCTGCTGTTGAAACTGATCAACGGCTGATTCCAGGAAGCCCGGGGCAGAGCAACTCTGCCTCGGGCTTCCTGTAGTCAGCGCTGGTCAGTTTCAGCAGAAGCTGACTTGGGGACGCCTGGGGCAGAGCAGCTGGGGTGCTGCTGGGTTGCTCAAGTAGCGCCGCTCCTTGGCGCTACTGGACCAACCCAGCAGCACCCCAGCTGCTCTGCCCCAGGCGTCCTGATTCAGCCGCTGCTGAAACTGACCAGCAGCGGCTGAATCAGGACACCTGGGGCAGAGCAGCTGGGGTGCTGCCGGGTTGGTCCAGTAGTGCCCAGAGCAGCGCTGCAGGACCAACTGGCAGCGCCCCAGCTGCTCTGCCCCAGGGTCCACAACAAAAGCCTGGTCTGCTGGGGGGGGGGCACACACTAGCTGTGCCCCCCCCCCCCAGCAGACCAGAGACACCGGGAGCAAAGCCTCAGAAGTGTGGGAACCCGCCGCTGCTGCGGCTTTGCTCCCGGTGCCCCTGGTCTGCTGGAGACGGTCCCCAGCAGACCAGGGGCACCGGGAGCAGCTTTTCTCGCCCTGGAGGTTGAGGTGGTGGGACCGCTGCCTGCGAGCTCCGGGGCAAGAAAGCCCCGTTCGTAAGTGCGGATCCGACATAAGTCGGATCCGCGTAAGTCGGGGACTGCCTGTATTGTATAAAGTGGCAACCATGGGTATTGTAGGAAGAATGTATAGATGGACAAGAGATTTTCTAAGCAAAAGAAAAATAAAAGTCCATCTAGGGAAGGCCTTTTTCATCATGTATTCCATTACAAATGGAACGCCCCAGGGAATTGCCATTAGCTTAACACTTATTAACATCATAATAAATGACCTGTCAGTGGAGATGAGTGCAGGAATAGGCATTGCATTAGTTGCTGAGAACTGTACCATATGGCCCAAATCTTGAAAATGCCACCAAAAGAATCAGCAATGCACTTCTCAGTAGTTGTGAATGGGAAAACAGATGGACTTTCCAGTTCTCCATTGACAAAACTAAAGGAATGGTTGGTGTGTGTGTGTGTGTGTGTGTGTGTGTGTGTGTGTGTGTGTGTGTACATACAGCAAATAAATATAATAGAAAAATACCTTGTCTGTGATATTTGATATGGACCATATTCAAAAAGTTGTAGATAAGACTAAAGGGAAGAATAAATGTATCAACTTACTTAAAAGAATATATGGAGTCTCCAGGGGAGCAGATTTTTTTTTTAAGTGATAATGCGATATAGAGTGCTAAGTAGACCTGAATACTAATGCCAGGTCAGCATCTAAAACAAATCTGAGAAAACGAGACAGTATATAAACATAGGCACTGTGTATAGCATGTGGTGCTTTCATTGCTATTCTGCTGTGTGTAATGCAGACCAAAGTCAGAGAACTGTCTATCACTCTTAGAATTAAGCTGCTAGACTTAAGTTTTTTGGCCAAAGCAGTCCCGCTGATAGGGGAGCAATTGCCCTAGGCTCCTTTGACTTGCTGCCAGAGTGCCACCCTGAGGGTTTGGAGAGGTACACTGCAGTCTGGGCAATCCTAAATGCTAACTGCTCTCAGTCCCACCCCTTCCTTCAAAGGACAGGGCACTGGGCCCCACACACATCTTGCCCCAGGACCTGTGGTGACTGTGGATCCCGCTGGGCCAAAGTACTAGATAATAGTGAAGATAACTGTACACTTAATATATATGTTGGTGTTTGACTAGAAACAGGGTAGGACAAAAACTCAAATACCTCATGTAAGTAGAGTAAAGGATTAAGTAAAGAATGTCAGTTAAAAAAAAAGACTTAACAAAAGCCAAAATCTATACCAATGGGAAAATATTCTGACTGGAAATCCATCCCCCTGAGAGAGAAATGTAACTATTTTTCTTCTTCTTTGGTTATTACATAAATGTGCAGGATTTAGCAAATCAATATATTTGTGGTAAGTAGGGACACTATCGTCAAATGTATACTGGCAGCTCCAAAAAAGAAGGAATGGATAGAGTAGGAATAGCTTTGTGTGCCTGCCTAGGGAGTCAAGAAAGGAGTAAGACTAGCTAATTTCATCTATCTTTATTACTGAATGGTGGTCATCGATTGAGGAAATGATTCTGCTGCACCACAAGCCCAAGAAGTAGTAAGGGGCTGCAAGAAAGTCTGAAGTCACTCTTGGGAGGGTAGAAGAAATAAGATGGTCCAGGGAGACAGGAAGGACTCTGAGGGAGCATACCCTGGCTGCTAGCTACAGGGTCCCTGAACCGAAAACCAGAGTAGAGATTCCACTACAAGCCACCAAAGAAGTTGGAGTGAAACCACCTGAGATAAGGAGTGCAGTGACCATGGAGCCAAGAGACAGACAGACACCAGCTATATGATCATTCGACTAATGATAGGCTGGACTCTGTTACCCGTAGGGAATTGACTAAAGCATGACCTGGCCAGAAGACCAAGTTGTGAAGAGAGACCACTGGAGTGACCACTGGCAGTGAGTGCCAGATGGGAAGACACTCACTACGCTATTTCTGGTCACAAGGGGGTGCTCCTCAGTAGGTGAAGGAACCCTTTTACAGAGAGGAACATAAGACCCGATCATCAGGCGAAGTCATTGAAAAGACTCTCATTGAGTTCAACAGACTTTGGTTCAAGTCCACACTACATAAGGGATTTTGCCCTCACTCTTTATCCTTTCAGAGTGCCACACTCACATTTTCTGCAGCATGCTCAAAAGATGAGCATGGTGCTGACATCCCCTGACCTATGCACATACACAAACAGGATAATGAGACTTTTTTTTATTTTCCTAAAATTTATTTTGTTTATATGTTTTGCAGAAGAGTAGAAGTAACTTTCTCCCATTCTGTCAACATGCCATGCAGCAGACAGAAGATTTCAGCCCACTGTATTTTATTTCAAGACAGCAGTTTTTCAAACATTAGCAGTAAAGAAGCTAGAGCTGTAGATATACATAGAATAATGATCAAGGCAAATTCATACAGCATCACTTCTCTCTGTACAACAAAAAATGGGGCTCCAAAGCCTAATAAACATATCCAGATGTTTAGACTTAGTTAATTGTTCCATTGTCATAATGAATCTAATATGCCTGAGATGCACTCTGAGAAGTCTTCCAGCGTCTAACTATGTTATGTTTACCTACAAATAGAAGCTTCACAGCAAGAGTTCTTGGGGTGGTCTCTTGCCTAGCAAGTAGATTGAACGTTCCACTCTGTTGATTAATCAGTCCACTTGACTGATATTCCCAGTATTCTCTTATTGCTGGAAAACCCCACAAGATATATAACAATTTGGTATTATTTTATAACCAAATTTCTCATCTTATATCTGACAGAGTATGATTGCAAATTGAAAACAGAATTCCTAATGGGTTTTGGATTAATGTTTTCACATTGTCTACCTTTGGAACATTTAACTATGTAATTATTCAAGAGAACCCTTAGTGTTATTTAGATCAAATGCATAAAGAACATTAAAAGGTTTATCACTGAATAATGACAATCAGTGTAAATTGTGTACGTTATTTTTTCAGCAAGTGTGCTTTAGCCTTCTACAAGCAATAATACTACATAACGTCTGCAAATATTTTGCACATGACTTTTCAGTTATGTTAATAAGTGGTGTGTTGATAGACCAGTATTTATCTGTTTGTTTATTTTAAGGAAATGTATTATTTTTTGTTATGGATTCATATAGGACTGGATAATGTCTTTAGGCAAATTACATCCTCCACAACCTGCTCAGGTGTGTTAGCTACTTTCTTGTTTTCTTGATCACTTATTCCTGTGCACTTGGACCTAAGGTTCAATTAGCCTATACAGGACTATAAGAGAGGATGCTGAGCATTGTTCTCTATAATCTTTTCCATCCAGGTATGGACTTTTTTCATCCATGTGCAGAATAAATGTTATGTGCATATCTGCACCCCTAGTAGAAACAAAAAAACCTAGCTAGGGGAGCTCTACTAATCATCTGAGTGACATTAAAATATCTTCTGCACAGCTGCACAAGCGCACACCTTACAGGGAACAATGATGCTGAGTACCCTTTATTTCTGTGTATGGGAGTGTCACCCAAGCAACAGTTTAGCTCACATTATTCATAACTTTTCTTTCACCCTAGTTGACTTCACTTTGTTAACCCTAAGATTTTTAAATTTTTATTATAGCATTTTAAATTAATGTTAGAAACTAGTGACCTTGTTCAAAATGTTTCTTTTCATTTTCCTTCCACTGATGATCTCTTTCCTGGTTTTCATTCCAAGGTAAAATTATGATAAATAAAATTAGGACATTAACAATATAGTCAGCCAAGACAGAAAAACTTAAATCAGCCATAATATGACTATAAATTGAAAAAGCCATCTTTTTAGTATCATTTGGAGAGATGTAAATGTTGATTTATTGAAATGTCTCTAACCTTATTTTTCTCTTTAGCTGTCTAAAGCAGGAGAATTAGGGTATGTCTACACTACTACAGCGTTAATTCTAGTTATCTTAATTCGAAATAGTTAATTCAAATTAAGCTAATTCGAATTAACACACACAAAATGCAGTTCGAATTAGCATTTTGCTAATGCAAAATACTGCTTCCACACTGACTGGACACAGACTAGGATTTAAGGCCAGCCAGAACCAGGTCAGGCAGGGCATCAGGTCAGGAGTGTCTGTGTGTGGCTGCTGCCTGAGGCTATCTGATGCCTGTGCTTAAAGAGACACCCCCCGCCCCCAGGTCCCCCGGGCAGTTGGTTCTCAGGTGTCCCTGCTTGCTTGCCTGCCTCAATGAGGGACAGCAAAGCATTTGTGTCTCTGCGTGCTCTGGTTGCCCTCCCTTGGGACACCACAGCACTCTGCAACACAGAGCTGGAGCTGCCCCTAGGCACTCTGGTGCTTCTTGTGGACACGTTGCTGCAAGCCTGGCTGCACTTTCTGCAGGCTGCCATCCCAGAGGTCCATCGGGGGGGCTGTCAGTATCCAGGAGGCCCTGCAGGAGAGCTTCCACCCTCAGGAGCACTAAGAGCCTCCCTGGTGTGTCCCACTGGGGGCTTGTGCCTCATTCCTCCCTCCTTCCACTTACCCCTCCCTAACCTCCCTTCCTGATGTCAAATAAAAACACATTTCTTGCCAAAAACAAACTCTCTTTATTGACAGAAACTGGGGTGGGAATGAGGGTGGGAGAGGGGAGGGGGAAACCTGGAAGGAGGGAGCTGGAAGGGGGAGGCAAGGAGAGAAAGGGGAAGGAGAAGCTCAGGGTTAGGGGTCTTGCCAGACCAACTTGATTTTCATGCAAACCTGCTCCTGGGTTCTCATATGGCCTTTGATGGCCAGGCTGGCAGCTTTCCTGCCATAGATTGCTGCGTTCCTCTGTCTAGTGTGGAGATCATGGATGTTGGGGGCATCCCCCTAAACCTGAGTACAGTCCACCCTGATCTCCGCCCTGGACCAGGAAGGCACCAACCTTCTCCGGGTCCTGGCAGGCTCCTGGGAGCTGGCAGACTGCTCCTGGGGTGCAGTGGAGGGCTGGCTACCAGTGGCTTGCTGGCTCATGTTTTGGGGCCACTGGGTTGGGGCAGTGACTGCTGGCTCTTGGCCAGCAGGCTTGGAGCTGGTACAGGCATTGTGGCCAGAGTCTGCCCCTTTCAGGGCTCTGGGGCTGGGGGAAGGGAGAAGAGTTTTCCTAGTTTGGCCCAGAGTGGCCACCAGGGGAAACTGGAAAGGCTGGAGGCCAGCTAATTCGGAATAAGCGTCTACACAGCGCTTTTTCCAAATTAGCTAATTTGAGTTGGCGTTACTCCTCGTAGAATGAGGTTTACCAAACTCATATTAAACGCCCCACTATTTCAAATTAAATTCGAAATAGCGGTTTGCTTGTGTAAACGCTATGGAAGTTACTTCGGAATAACGGCTGTTATTCCGAATTAACTTGGCAGTGTAGACATACCCTAAAACAGGAAAATTTCTGATGTGTTGTGTTAGCAACACTATATGTCTAAAGACAGAAAAAATCACTAATGACCTATTCAATTTTTGTTCATTTTTAAAATAATCCATTATTGATAAGAAGGAAACAATTTTTCATGAAATTGTGATGAATGTTACTAATTCAAAAAATGTCATCTATTCAATACTTTCAGTAAAATACACACATGGAGGAGCAGAAGGAGACAAAATGGTGGATATCTATACTCTAATGTGAAATCAGCTTCATCAGGTCTATTCAAATAGCATTTATTTGTCAACTTCACTGATTCTGTTCTTAGTAGGCTACCTATAATAAGAACTGCATTGCTTAGGAAACATTGACAATTACTATTCATAATTTTTTTAAAAAATCTGCACTGGCTTACATGGCTAAATGATAGTGTGAGTTAATTAATACACCAGGACTATACTTCTTAATATCAACATTCACATCTTAAGTAGGTCACCGATGAGGATAAGTTTGTTAGTTTCTCCTTGCTGTATCGGAAAACTATCACACAATTAATTACAATGGCTGCATTTGGTCAACAGAAAGCCAAGAATGAAACAGAAGGGGTAAGTTACAAATCAGAGTTATGGTGCACTTATACAAGTACATACTGAATTATTTCTTGTTTTATTTAATGTAATTATTTTATTACTTAAAGGTCATCCAAAGTGTGCATGGCATTTAGAAAAATAAAACTGACAAGTCTCTTATCCAGGGGTGATTTAAACCCAAATTAGACAAAATACAGCATGGGAGGCAGTAACTAGAAGGCAGCAAGGTGGGAATATGAAAAAATGAGGATTGGCACAGTTAGGAGGCATGCGTAAAAATGAATATCTAATAGGATGTGAATGAATTAGTGGTTTATTTTATTTTGCTCATTAACTGAATTGTGATGGTTCGTAATGGTTTGTGGCAGTGGGGAGGGGAGCGTAATTATAACATTCCTGTAATGCATTGTACCCTAAACTAGTGACATATGCTCTCATTCTTAACTCCATCTTGAAGTTTGTGTCTGGAATATATTTCTTGAATATTATATGTAAAGTTTAATGATTTCTCATTTATACTAAGTTTTTTACATAAGTGCACAACACTTAATCAGCCATAATAGGACTATAAATTGAAAAGGCCATCTTTTTAGTATCTTGGAGATCGTTGTAAGTACAGATTGGATAAGTAAGTGTAATATAAGTGCACAGCTTCTTACCTGATTTACCCAAGGCAAGGAGGCTCAGAAAATAGACACCTTTCTTTGGATGGGAATAGATTGTGATATCTTGGCCATCAAGATGAGAACAGAATAATCTGCTTGTGATACACAAGCAAGCCATTCTCCATAGAGTACTTAGAACATATGAGTGGTAGAATAAATTGTTTGATCTGTGTATATGTGTCACACCGGGCATTGAAAAAGCCTGTGTGCTGGTTCAATTTTTAGTGCATTCTCAGCACTTGTGTGTAGAACTTTGGGATAAATTTTATTCCAAAAATGCACATGCACAGGTTCTGTTTTCTGGAAATGGTGTGTTTGATGTAAGGGTATAATTTGTCCCTTTTATTTGGTCAAAGATAGCTTCCTCTTGTCTGGTGCCTTCCCACGCTTTATCTTCAGTCTAATTCACAATGTAGAAATTGACATTTTGTTCCTCAGAGGGCAAACTTGGCAGCAGCAAGAAATTGCAATAATTCCATTATTAGTGAGTCAGTCAGAATGTAACTAATGAATGTAATGATCAAACATTCTCAAAAGCATGTTAACTTAAACAGATTAAAATATTATCCAATAAAGTTCAGAAAACAAACATATTAAAGGTTAATGCTAGGAAAAGCTATTTTTATTCATTTTTGGTGCATGTCACAGCAGTGTGGGAACATTTTTGAGAGCGGGAGTGCTGAAATCCAGCCTCCTTTCTGCTGTCCAACCCCCACTTTCCTGAAGCCAGTAGCAAACACCCCTGGCCAATGAGGCTAGCAGCAGAGCCCCGTGGCCAATAGGACGGTAGACAGGAACCTAGGTGCAGGATTGGCAGCCTGAATCCTAACACACTGGTTCAGAAGCAGAACCCCCAGCACACTGGGCAGCAGCCAGGAACCCCCGCATCCAGAGTTCTCGTGCCTATCCATGACACCTGAAAAAAGTAACAGAAGAAAGAGAAATCAAGATGATATATAGCAAAGACATTTCAACTAGAATACCCCAAAATCTTTACAACAATATGTTAAAATACACTGTCAAATATATTTATATGAATAGCTAATATTACCTCTCATCTGGAAAAATTACATGACATTATGAGCCTCTACTGAAAATATTTTTAACATATTTTAGTGGTAGAAATGACCATTGTCCCTCAAGTGTGGGTCTTATTCCAGAACCTTCCAACAGAAATCCCCATAAAGATGTTAAAAGTATTGACATTTTCTGTTTTAAATAAAATATAAAAAACAGCTAAATAGAGACAATGGATTTCAGGAAGGCAGATTTTGGTAAGCTCAGAGAGTCCTATGGGAAGCAAGACTAGGGGAAAAATAACTGAAGGGAGATGGTAATTTTTCAAAGGGACATTATTAAGGGCCCGAAAGCAAGCTATTCCATTCCGTAGGAAAGATAGAAAGTCTGGCAAAAGACCACCTTGGCTTAACCAGGAGATCTTGCATGATCTAAAACTCAAAAGGGAGTCATATAAAAAGTGGAAACTAGGACAAATTATAAAGGATGGAGATAAGCAATACAGATATGCAGGGGCAAGATTAGAAAGGCAAAGGCACAAAACGAGCTCAGACTAGCTACAGACATAAAGGGAAACAAGAAGACCTTCTATAAATATATTAGAAGCAAGAGGAAGACCAAGGACAGGTAGGCCCATTGCTCAGTGAGGAGGGAGAAACAACAACAGAAAACTTGGAAATGGCAGAGGTGCTTAATGACGTCTGTTTCAGTCGACACCAAGAAGTCTGATGATGAAGGAATGCGTGGCATAGTTAATACTAGTAGGAATGGGGTAGGTTTAGAAGATGAAAATAAAAAAGGAACTCAAAAATTATTTAGAAAAGTTAGATGTCTGCAAGTTACCAAGGCCTGATGAAATGCATCCTAGAATACTCAAAGAGCTGATAGAGAAGGTATCTGAGCCTTTAGCTATCACCTCTGAAAAATCATGGAAGACAGGAGAGATTCTAGAAGACTGGAAAAGGGCAAATTTAGAGTGCCCATCTATGAAAAAGGAAATAAGAATAACCCAGGAAACTACAGACCAGTCAGTTTAACTTCTGTGCCAGGGAAGATAATGGAGCAAGTAATTAAGGAATTCATCTGTAGACACCTGGAAGATAATCAGATGATAGATAACAGCCAGCATGGATTTGTAAAGAACAAATCATGTCAAACCAATCTGATAGCTTTCTTTGATACAATAATGAGTCTTGTGTATAAGGGAGAAGTGGTGGATGTGGTATACCTAAACTTTAATAAGGCATTTGATACAGTCTCGCATGATCGTCTTATCAATAAACTAGGTAAATACAACGTAGATGGGGCTACTGTAAGATTGGTGCATAACTGCCTGGATAACCATTCTCAGAGAGTAGTTAACGGTTCACAGTCCTGCTGGAAGGGCATAACAAGTGGAGTTTCACAGGGGTCTGTTTTGGGACTGGTTCTATTCAATATCTTCATCCATTATTTAGCTATTGGCATAGAGATTACGCTTATTAAGTTTGTAGATGATAC
The DNA here is from genome assembly GCF_052426305.1 of Pelodiscus sinensis. Classification (NCBI taxonomy): domain Eukaryota; kingdom Metazoa; phylum Chordata; order Testudines; family Trionychidae; genus Pelodiscus; species Pelodiscus sinensis. Next base: position 111,858,998 of record NC_143055.1, on the reverse strand, counting down.
CAAGCTGTGAGGGGTTGCCACTGTTTTGGAGGATAGGGTCATAATTCAAAATGATCTGGACAAATTGGAGAAATGGTCTGAGGTAAATAGGATGAAGTTTAATAAGGACAAATGCAAAGTACTGCACTTAGGAAGGGACAGTCAGTTTCACACATACAGAATAGGAAGCGACTGTCTAGGAAGGAATACTGCAGAAAGGGATCTAGGGATCATAGGGGTCACTAAATATGAGCCAAAAAAGGCAAACATGATTCTGGGAAGAATTAACAGGAGTGTTGTGAGCAAGACACGAGAAGTCATTCTCCCGCTCTACTTTGCACTGATTAGGCCTCAATTGGTATATTGTGTCCAGTTCTGGGCACCACATTTAAGAAAGATATAGAGAAATTGCAGAAGGTGCAAAGAAGAACAAGAATGATTAAAGGTCTAGAGATCATGACCTATGAAGGAAGACTGAAAGAATTGGGCTTGTTTAGTTAGGAAAGCAAAAGACTGAGAGGGGACATGATAGCAGTTTTCAGGTATCTAAAAGGATGTCATAAAGAAGAGGGAGAAAAATTGTTCTCTTTGTCCTCTGAGGCTAGGACAAGAAGTAATGAGCTTAAACTTCAGCAAGAGAGATTTAGATTGCACATTGGAAAAAACTTCCTAACTGTCAGGGGGTATGTCTACACTAACGCATGTTAGTTCGAACTAACTTTCATAGGCGCTACACTAGCGCGCCGTTAGTTTGACTTTAATTCGAACTAACGGAGCACTTAGTTCGAACTAGGTAATCCTCATTCCACGAGGATTAAGCCTAGTTTGAACAAGCTAGTTCGAATTAAGGGGTGTGTAGCCCCTTAATTCGAACTAGTGGGAGGCTAGCCCTCCCCAGGTTTCCCTGGTGGCAACTCTGGCCAACACCAGGGAAACTCTACTGCCCCCCTCCCGGCCCCGGTCCCCTTAAAGGGGCACGGGCTGGCTACGGTGCCCGTGCCAGGTGCAAGCCTGCCAGCACCCAGCCAGCAGACCCTGCACCTGGCACGGATCGAGCCACCTACCCGATGCCCCCCAGCCCTCCCCCTCTTCCCGGGACCAGGCTGGCAGCTCCCGGGAGTTTGCTCAGGACCGCAAGAGGCAGGCACCCGCCTGGTCTAGTGCGGACATCGTGGACCTTGTCCACGATCTCCGCACTAGGCACAGGAAAGTGGCCGGCTTGGGCAGGATAGCTGCCAGCCTGGCCACCCAGGAGCAGGTGTGGCAAGAGACTCAAGGGGGTCCACTGAGACCCCCGACCCTGAGCCCTGAGCTTACAATGGCCGTCCTGGGTCAGACCAAAGGTCCATCTAGCCCAGTAGCCTGTCTGCTGACAGCGGCCAACCCTAGGGACCCTGGAGGGGATGGACCGAAGACAATGACCAAGCCATTTGTCTCGTGCCATCCCTCTCCAGCCTTCCACAAACCTTGGGCAGGTTGAATCTTTGCTTTGTGAAGAAGAACTTTCTGTTACTAGTTTGAAGCCTGCTACCCATTCCTTTCCTTTGGTGTCCTCTAGTCCTTCTTTATGGGAACTAATGAAGAACTTTTCTGTATGCACCGTCTCCACCCAACTCCTGCTTTTAGAGACCTCTATCCTGTCCCCCCTCCGTCTCCTCTTTTCTAAGCTGAAAAGTCCCAGTCTCTTTAGCCTCTCTTCATATGGGACCTGTTCCCAACCCCTGATCATTTTAGTTGCCCTCCCCTCTCCCAGCCTCTCTCTTCCCCTCTCCCACCTCCTTTTCCCAGTCTCCCCCAGTTTTGTTCAATAAAGACAGATTCCATTTTGGAAGACACGTTATCTTTATTTTGTACATCAAGAAGAGGGGCTAGGGAAGGGTAAGTGGAAGGAGGTGAGGGAGGAATGGGGCACGAGCCCCCGATGGGGAGGACTGGGCTGGCTCTGCGGGCTTCTGGGGGTGGAAGCTCTCCTGCAGCCCCCCAATTGCTCCCTCTCCCCAGATGGCAGCCTGCGGCAAGTGCAGCCGGGATGATGGCCGAGTGCTGTGATGTGCCGAGTGTGGGCATTCAGGGCAATCCAAGCCAGGACTGCTTTGCAAGCGGGGCACCCCTGAGAACTATCTGTCCGGGGTGGGGGTCGGGACCCTTTAATCACAGCCCTCGGCTAGCCTGAGACAGCATCTCCACGCTCTAAGTCCTCCTCTGATGCCCTGCCAGCACTGCTTCTGGCCATCCTTAACCCCAGTTCAGGTCCACTTAATGTGGACATGCTAGTTCGAATTAGCAAAACGATAATTCGAACTAGTTTTTTAGTCTGGATCCGTTAGTTCGAATTAGCTTAGTTCAAATTAACTAATTTGAACTAAGTTAGTTCGAATTAGCGCTGTCGTGTAGACATACCCACCGAGCTAACAAAAATATAAATAGTATCATGAGTTTTTGTGGGTACAACACACTTCTTTGAATGAAACCAATGGAGCAAGGGGCCCAGATTTTTAAATATAAAGCAGAAAAATAGGGGAAATGAGGCGAGAGAGAGAGGGGAAAAAAACCTGTTAATTAAAATGTCAGTGTTAAATGAGGCTTTAACTGACAGTTAACTGACATCTTAATTGACAGGATTTTTTTCTTTCTCTCTCCTTCCTCTCTCCCCTATTTTTTTGCTTCATATTTCAAAATCTGGGCCCCTTGCTCCATATTTGTCATCTCAAGAAGTGGGTTTGCTGATGAAAGCTCATGATATACTATTCATATTTTTGTTAGTCTCTAAGGGTACGTCTAGACTACATGCTTCTTTTGAAAGAAGCTGCCTTCGGAAGAGATTGTCTAGACAGCTACAACTTTTTTGAAAAAGAGTTCTGCTTTTTTGAAAGAGAGCACCCAGGCAATCTGGATACTCTCTTTCAAAAAAGTCCTGTTTGTGGTCAAGAATGCCTTTTTTCAAAAGAAACTCTTTTGAAAAAAGGCTTTTTTCCCCGTAAAATGAGGTTTACTGCTGTCGAAAAAATTGTCACTTTCTTTCGCTTTAATTTCAAAAGAACGCGGCAGCAGTCTAGACACAGGTGACGGGTTTTTTTTCCAAAAAAAGGCCACTTTTTTCAAAAAACCCTGTAGTCTAGACATAGCCTAAGGTGCTACGGGACCATTGTTGTTTAAGGTTTTTTAAGTTACAGACTAACACAGCTACCCCTCTGAGACTGCAGTAAGAGGAATGTGTGCCAGAGATGGAATTTAAAATTCAGGGGTTCCTTGGTTTCAGACTAGTTTTAAATGCTGCTCTATACTTTTCATTTTTTGGTCCAAATTCTGATTTTACAATATTAACACCATTTGACTTCTGTGGAATAATTCCATTTGCATCAAAGGAACTCAGTATCAGTGTAACTGAGCTCAAAAGCAGGCCGAGGATATTTAGTAATTAGTTGTAAACACTGTAATACAAATTATATGTCACTATTGTGATTGTGATTGTTGTTGTTAATAATATTTTCTAAAATATCATTCACCATAATACTGTATATTGGCACTCTGTGTCTGGTAAAACCATGTGTCTCTATGCAACAGAGCAACTTTGCAAATTACTAATAAAATGACAAATTGGTTGACATAACTACAAAAAATGATTGAATATAAACATGCACAAAAGTTTTTCTTCTCCCTAGAGTATCATAGGAAAGATCTGAGTATTTTTGTAGTCAGTGGCTGTGTTATCTAATGCAACTGAAATCCAAATACACACAGAGGTTCAGTTTTAAAATTCTTATTAGGAAAGCTGCAGTAGCTAACAGCTTGCACACTCTTAATAGTAGTTGTGGCAGATTAAATAATGTTCATGCTAAGGTTCTTGGGTTGCAACATTACAGCAACCTTAAAAGAAGACAAATAATTATTTCCCTTTTCAGTGCTTTTAAAAAGACTATCTTCCTTCTAGAAAAGGAACAGATAGGTAGATTTGTTGAGTTTTTTTTGTTTTTGTTTGGTTATAACAAGCACTGTTACATCTGTGGACATTCTTCATTGGTTATTTGCTCCTTACTCAGGTCACAATTAAAAGATTCCATGCCCATTTGTATTCAGGAGGCCTGCTTTTCAAAAGCTTTAGGCTGCTCTGATTTGGAATCATTTCATTATAAACAGGCTTCCGGTTCTATTTATGATTTTGTGCAACTTTTTCCAGTGTCAAGAAGTAGCTTGTTCTCTTTTTCTGGTTTCTCTAAGGGTACAGCTATCCAGCAGTGTTATTTCAGAATAATTGACATGATTTCAAAATAACATAGTGTGTGTTTACACAGCAAGCCGTTATTTCAAAATAATTTCGAGATGAAGGACTTCTTACTCCAACTCCTGTAACCCTCATTTCATGAGGAGTAAGGAAAGTCACAGAGTATTTTTCCTTCTACTTCCTGCTGTGTAGTCAGTGCCAAAAGCCAAATTAAGCTATTTTGACTTCAGCTACACAATTGACATCTGAAGTTATGTATCATAATTTGACTTTTGCCCTGCTGTGTAGATATGCCCTGAATGGAAAGGAAGAATACGTGTTTCTTCCTTGTACTGTCTTTTCTCTGTTACTGGCAAAGCACATCCAGATATTCTCCAAAAGAAGTCCCCACCCCGCTGTGTATTTTGCTCTTCACGTGCAGTGAGTCTCTGCATATTGTAACACCTTTTTAGTCTTCTCTTTCATAAATATCTGAATTTGTTCCTGTATCTTCTTATGCTTGCAAAAGAGTTCATTCTTTGCACTTCAACTAGTTGGTGTTGGTTCTGTTTTGTCACTGAATCTTCCAACTACATCTTTTTGGTCTCCAATTTCTTTTCCATAGTACCCCTTTTTGTACAGTCTTCTGTCACATGAACAAATTCCAGAAATGCCTCTAGTATAAATTGAGAGTGAGAGATTTTTCTCTTTGAGCTTGCTTTCAATAATCCAAAATTTATTGTTCAGGACCTTGAAGTTCTAATGACAGGCATTGGGCTGTCTCCTTTAGAGTTGTAATCAACTTCCTAACACCTTGAATTTTTGTTGCAGTGTTTCAGCAAAAGGCTACCAGAATTCACAGTGATAATGAGAAGATGTACTCTGCTGTCCGGAAGCAAGGTGTGAAACCTCATTTTGCTATTTTAGCTATCTTGATGCTCCTTAATAGGATTATTCGAGTTTGTTCTGGTTTGATTTTTGTGTGGATGATTGAATATCTTGTTTTCTACCTTGATGACTTAAGCCCCAATACTATTTCAGCTTTTAAAAATCAAATAAATAAAAAGTTATTATTAAACAAAGTCAATCAGAGAGGAGCTCTATAAAAGTTTTTTTTTAATATGAAAGAGCAAAAATGACTGTACTTTTCTACCAACTTCCACTATAATGATTAAAACTAAAAAAAGAAGGAACTGGGTGGCTTATATGTTTCCTGTGCACCAGTTCTAACTTGCCTCGCTGTCTGTTTAGTTTAATACACTGAAAATACGACTTGCCTGTGAAGTAAGTGTCATTTTTCACAATCACTAAATTCATTTTAAAAAATGTAGAAATATAGGAAGTTTCTGGATAATGATTAAGTAACTATAACCTTTAGTAATAGAGTATTGCTAGTATATCACTACAAATGTTATTCTCCTAAAAAGTTTTAGGTTTAATTTTTTTCCCCATCTGGCATCTGGTATAGTCTTTGGTGCAAATGTAAATGATTATCCAAGATGCAAAGTGGTGGAGATTCATAGCCAATGCATGCTGTTAGAGGTTGAACCTCTATAGTCTGGCACCCTCGGGACCTGACTGGTTTCGAACCAGAGACTATGCCAGACTATATTAGGTCGATATTTTCTAGCAGCATTACTAACACTTCCCCTCCTTATTGGGCTATTAGAGGACATTTATGGGTAAATTAGAGCTAAATAATAATAATAAAAAAAAAAACACCTAGAGCTAGGACTGGTGGCTATAAGCAAACTTTATGGGACTGCAGGAATCCTGGCTACACCTATAAGTGGACATCCAGCTAACTAAAATCATTTCAGATGATGGCTGTTTCCAGATCAGAGTTCAGGACTAGACAGGTTCAACTTGTACTTAATATTCTTGAAAAAGCACAGAATGGAGCTCTGTAATGCCTTTTTTTCCCCTTTTCATCAGTATACTTCCTGTTGCACAGCTGGTAGAAGAAAGGGAAGTCATGCATGGCATAGTATGGAATTAGATATAATTAATTAAAAGTTTGCACATAGGTAAAGACAAATATTATCACTCCAATTCCCAGATTCTGCCTCGCTTCCTTCTGTGTAGGATCTAAGGAGAGGGAAGCAGCAGTGGCATTATGCCACCTTTCCCTCCCACCTCCTCCTCCTGGTGCTGGTAGAGAGCTGTTTCAGTAACACTCAAAAATCAGAGCAGCCTCAGGCCTCTTAACTTACTCTCACAGCTGCTTTTGCCCCCAAGCAAACATTCCAGAGGCTGAGAATACTAAGAACATTTGGACTAAACTGGGAGGTTGGCAGCTTAGACCTCGATATTACTTCTCTACAAGTGCACACCTGCATAGGGATTAGTCAGAATCAAGTCCTGTGAGGTGACACAGAAATTATAAGATTCCTTTTTGACCCTGCATATTTTCTGATCATTATGTTGAATGAACTACATGAAAATTCAAACCAGCTTGTAACCTATTCACAGCACCAGCTCTTGTGAAATATGATACATGAATTTGGGGAGAGAGGAAAATGGATATTAATGGGAGTTTGGGATATTCCACTCCTATCCCCCCCAGTAATGTCATGGTTGAGAAAGCAAATAAATTGGCATTGTTATGATGTCAGCTTATGAAGTGATATAACTGTCTCTTAGCCACAAAGGTCAGGGATACAACTGCATGCTCAGAGCAGCCCTCAATCTTTGACTGCCAGAAAGGTAATAGAGGAAGGGGGAGGGTCGTTCTATAATTGCCTTGTTCTGTGCACTCCCACTGAAGCTTTTGTGCGGATCACTATTACTGACAGGATACTGGGTAAAATGGACCATTGTCTGACCCAATATGGCAACTCTTATGTTATGTCAGGATTTCCTTGGAATTCTGTGGAATTTCATTAATGGTCTAGCACTATCTCAGAAGAAGAGCTGCTACTTCAACTGAATTTAATGAAGAGTTGAATCAATCAGACAAATGCCAATAAGTTTTGTTGACCAGGACCCATTACTACAAAAGAACTCTAGGCAATAGCTTATTGCACTTTTTTCCTCTATGTAGCTTGGCTGGAAACATGGTTAAGGGGGTGTGACGGCGTGTTGGGGGTTCCCCATCTCCTGCACCCCGAAATGGCACAAACAGACTGCACCAGCCAGTGGAATTGAGGGTGGTTTATTGCTCCTCCAGCACAGCGCAGCACAGATGTAATCTGGTTACAGGAACTGGGGGCTAAGAGGTCTCAATGCCCCCCTTGAGATAGGGGAGTCCCAGACCCCTCCCCAGCTCCTTCTTCTCTGCCTTCCAGCCAGCAACTAACTAACCCTCTTCCAGCCCTGCCCCCCAGTCAGGGCAGCATTCCACCTTCCTTTGTTCCTCTCCATGGGGGGTGTCTGGCCACTGGTTCAACAAGTTTGGCATTACCTTTGCATAGTGAGGTTTTCCCTGCTGGGTCTTGCTCCAGACAGCAGGGGTCACCACAGCCCAGCAAGTACCCCCACTACGTCACAGTTCTCCCCCCTCCGAGAGCGAACTGAGCAGGGTCACTCCGCTCGTGACCTAGGGAAGTTCGGGTCCTCTGCGTGGGAACCCGCCCTGGGGACATGGGTGCTCCCCTTGACTCGGGCCGGCCGTGGCGAGGACCCACATGAGTTGGCTTCCCTCTGTCCACTCGCCACCCCACTCCAGAGCGACTGGCACAGGCCTGTCCTCGGGGGTCACACCCACCCTTCCACTGGCCTTGATCCCTGGCCAGGGTCTCTCGGGCCGGGGCCATGAGCCCAGTGAGCCTTCTCTGGACAGCCAGGGCGGCTTCCACCCCCGATGCTCCATCCAGGGAGGTCTTCCCCTCCCATAGCTCTCTCAGCGAGCCCAGAGGGTCCTCTATCTGGGGTAGAGACCCCCAAGCTGCTTTCCTACTGTCTTGGGCCTTCCCGCCCCTCTGGCAGGAGTCACAGGACCGGCAGTACCGCTGCACGGCTGTAAAGATTCCCGGCCAATAGAAGTGCTGGAGCAGCCTCAGCCGGGTGCTCCAGATCCCCCGGTGGCCCCCAACGGGGACATCGTGGGCCAAATACAGCAGCTTGAGGCGATACTTTTGGGGGATGACCAGCTGCCGCTGGACCCCCCATGCCCTCGCCTTTCTGGGGGGAAGCCATTCACGGAACAGGAGTCCACGCTCCCGCAGGAATCTCTCCTGGCCACCTCTCCCCTGGGGCTGAGCTGCACGGAGGCCAGCCTGGTCCCTCAGCCTCTGCAAGGAGGGGTCTGCCTGCACCTCAGCCTGGAATTCAGCTGCTGAGGCAGGGATCGGGACCTGTTCCCCACCTTTGCCTAGGTCCGGAGTCCCAGCCTGGCTGGACCCCGTGTCCACTGGGATGGGACCCTGAGGACACTGCCCGGAGTCCTTCCCTGGACCCAGGTTGTCAGCCCCCCGCTGGCTCTGGCTCCGGGTAGTGACTAGAGCCCGCTGGGATTCATGGGGCCACTCCTCTAGGTCATTCCCCATCAGCACCTCGGTGGGCAAGTGCGGGTGGACCCCCACTTCCTTGAGGCCTTCCTTCGCCCCCCATTTCAGATGCACCCGGGCTACAGGCACCTTAAACGGGGACTCATCTATGCCCTTCAGGGTCAGCTGGGTGTGGGGTAGTATCCGCTCTGGGGCCACTATATCGGATCGGGCCAGAGTCACCTCCGCCCCCGTGTCCCAGAAGCCCGTCACCTTCCTACCATCCACCTCCAGGGGTATGAGGCACTCGCTCCGCAGGGGATGTCCTGCCCCCACCCGGTACACGGAGAAATCCGCCTCCCAAGGGTCAGACCTCCCAGGGGAGGTGCACTGAGCATCCTTCCCTCCACTCTGAGCTGAGGTTTGCCAGCCAGCCCTTGCCTCTGGGCCAGCCTGCCCTTCCTCCCGCCCCAGCCAGTTAACCCTGGAAAGTCCCCGGTCCTGGGACCTGGTGCACTGAGCCCTCTTGTGGCCTTTTTGCCCACAGCGATGGCAAGTTAGGCTTTGGGCTGTCTCTGTCCAGGCCCTGACTGGTTCTCTGGGGCACAGACGATCTGTTCCTTGGTCTCGCCCCGTAGTTGACTCCCTCCGTCGCTCAGCCGAGATCCGGTCTCTGCGCGGTTCCCTTTCTCTCCGGGACTCCCGTTCACACCCGGACCGGCTCTCCGTGAACTCATCCGCCAGTCTCCCGGCCTCCTGGGGGTTCTCTGGTCTCCGGTCCTTGAGCCACAGCCTCAGTTTGGGTGGGCACGCTTCATAGAACTGCTCCATCATGACCAGCTTGAGCAGCTCCTCTGCGGTCTGGGCTCCGACTCCAGAGACCCACTTGCGGCAGTATTGCGCCAGGCGGGAGGCCAGATCCACATAGGTCTCCCGTGGCCCTTTCTGTACCCCCCGGAACTTCTTCCTGTATATCTCGGGGGTCAGCCCGAACTTGTGCAGCAGGGCCTCCTTGACTCGGTTGTAATCCCCTGGCTGTAGGTCCTCCAGCTGACTGAGCACTCCAGCCGCCTCCTGGCTCAGTGCGGGGACAAGCTCCTGCAGCCAGTCAGCTGGGGGGACCTGTTGCAGTCCACAGGCCCTCTCAAAGGAGCTGAGGAACCCGTCTATGTCGCCCAGGTCCTTCAATTGGGCCACCACGAGCCTCTCCAAGCGTCTGGTAGTCCCGGGACCCTAGGGCCCATCCGCACTTGGCGCAGCCGGTGCCCCGCCGGTTCTCCGCTTTGCCATGGCCAGCTCATGCTGTCGCTGCCTCTCTCGATCTTGGCGCTCCTTCTCTCGGTCCTCTACTTCCAATTCCCTGATCCGCAGCTGGATCTCCAGCTGCCGCAGCTCTGCTTGGCTGGCCCCTGCCCTAGATGGGCTACAGCTTGCAGGCCTCCTGGGGGAAGCTGTCTCATCTCTCCGGTGGGTTCCAGCGCTCCTCCCCCTCTCTGAGCCTGACACACTCTCAGGGGGGGTCTGGCTGCTTCCCCTGGGGACAAGATCCTGGCCCTGTGGCTGGTCATTCTCTTCCAGCTGGGCAATCAGCTGGGCCTTGGTTGCTTTCTGCACAGGCAAGCCCCTCTCTCTGCACAGCCCCACCAGCTCTGCCTTCAAGAGTCGGGCGTAGGCCATCTGCCCGCTGGGCCCCTCGGTGCAAACTCACCAGTCTAGTGCTGCAGCGCCCCACGATTCCCAGGAACCGCTTCGCTCTGTCTCCAGCATGCCTGGCTCCAGGGCTCTTGCTTCTACTGCGCCTTATCGCTCGCCGCTGGAAGCTCCATCCACGGGGTGCAGTGCATCCTACTTCTGACACCAGTGTGACGGTGCGTTGGGGGTTCCCCGTCTCCTGCACCCCGAAATGGCACAAACAGACTGCACCAGCCAGTGGAATTGAGGGTGGTTTATTGCTACTCCAGCACAGCGCAGCACAGATGTAATCTGGTTACAGGAACTGGGGGCTAAGAGGTCTCAATGCCCCCCTTGAGATAGGGGAGTCCCAGACCCCTCCCCAGCTCCTTCTTCTCTGCCTTCCAGCCAGCAACTAACTAACCCTCTTCCAGCCCTGCCCCCCAGTCAGGGCAGCATTCCACCTTCCTTTGTTCCTCTCCATGGGGGGTGTCTGGCCACTGGTTCAACAAGTTTGGAACTACCTTTGCATAGTGAGGTTTTCCCTGCTGGGTCTTGCTCCAGACAGCAGGGGTCACCACAGCCCAGCAAGTACCCCCACTACGTCACAGAGGGTAAAGATGAATTGCCATCTGCTTATAGATTTGCTGCTCATGTAGTCTTGCTCAAAACGTGTTTTCATAGCAAGGAAGAATAGTTTTAAAAATGAATTAACCATCTATGCCTCTTTCTAACTCTTTACACTTGGTAATTACAGACAGAGTTCCAACTGAAACTTCTGCCTATGCCACTTTGAGACACAGCATCCCATCTGGACAGGAAGAACTGATCCTTTTGCAGGAACAGGTGAAGAAGGGAACAATTACGGTGGATGAAGCACTTGAGAAATTTAAACAATGGCAGACTGAAAAAAGCAGATTAGAAGTCACACAGAAGGTATACTGCTGAAGGATTATGTTTGCTTGTAGCACATCTTGTTCAAGAGTTAGGGACCTAAATTTGGGGTCCTAAATCCATACTGAGGGCATCCAAATAAATGTTCATATATACTGCAGATGTGATTCCCAGCTTGGGAAGACAGACTTGCCTGAGTTCTGTTCAAGCTAGTGCACTAAAAGTAAAAGTATGAACATTGCAGCAGTGTCATAGGCTAGCCACACAAGTTCATATCCAAGAGTTAAGTAGGCATTGACTCAGACAGCTAGCCTTAGCCCCAATATACTGTAGTATCCACACTGCTCTTTCTACCATCCTAGCTCAAGTAGAACTAGCACAAGTCTGTCTTTCTGCACTGGGAATTTGGCCAGTATAGACATACTCAGGGGGCTGAAATTTTATCTGATTTCAGTGAAAGCAAGTGGGTTGTTAACATGTAATTTAGGTGGAGTGTCTTGGTATCTAACAGTAGATTTAGAACAGAGCTTTTGCGCCATTTTGTTGATGCTTGTTTTGTTTTATTTTTTTTAATCTTGTTCTTATGGTTTTGACCATCTGTGAAAGCTGTGTAACACCTATGAAAAAGAATTGCCTTTGAATTCTTCACCATAAGCCTTCTCTCACTGAATAAACTGAGCCCTTCTCAATTACATAAGGAGAACCAGCTCCCAAAATGAAAAGAGTGGCCTAGTGGAAGTTTTACCATTTCATATATATAGGACACGAGCACGTTTACCCAGCATTGCTCAGATCCTTTAAGAGGGCTCAGGGTAAGGAGCTTGGTGTGGGGGGAGGGGAGGGAGGTGCAAGAGTCAGGTTGGGGCTGTGAGGAGTGCAGAAGTTTCTATGCGTGTGTGTGCGTGTGTGTAGGGGGGTGGATGAGAAGGGCAGGGAGGGGCTTAGCCCTCTTCTTCCACCAATCCGAGATTTGTACTAAGGTGGCTTGTTCTTCGCCTCCCTGTCCCCGTCACGGAGCGAGAGCAAAGTGCGCAGCTCATCTGTCCCCTCTGCTCGCCAGCCAGAGTAAGGAATGCAGCAAACTGTGTATTTTCCTCTCACTCTCTCATGAAGGGGAGCAGCCAACAATGTTCCTTTACAAATCAGGAGGAGTTTCAGTATACCCGGCCCTCCCAAAGGGGCGCCTAAATGGTGTGGGCAGTGCCAGATAGGAGGAGAGGGAGTGACTCCCCAGCCAGCCTCTTTCACCTGCCTGGTGGTTGTCTCTCTTCTATATGGTTTGATGAGAAGCAATCACATTCCAGGCACATCCCATTTTCCTGATACAACCAAACCCCGACCTTGCTTTAGGTTATGATAAGAGAAAGCTTTATACCGAATTTGTCTTTGTTCAAGAACTCTTCCAGACAGATACATTCTCTCACACCCACCACTAAAATAGAATCACTTGTGTACTGCAGCAAAGCAATCTCTATGCTGGCAGTAGCCCCACCAGCACTTATTAGGAGGACAAAGAAATGAAGTGAAAAATAAGATCTCTTCCAGATTCCGTAGACCATGATCCCACCGCTGTATTTGTATTCATGCTGAATAGTATTTTATTGTGAGTAGCCCCATTAAAATGTCTATTGCAGTTTGTAGTTCACATGTTATGCATGGGCTTAAATTTGTTCCCACTAAACATTTGTTTTAAACAGAAAATAAATATTTAACAAACAGTGTATTTGCAGACAATCAGTGGGATTATATGAGTAATAAAACACTATTTAGAGTTGTAGAATCAGGTCCTAAGGGTTCTTGCTACTAGCAATTGGCTAGAAAAATGATTCTCTCCTGTTACGGCTACAAAAGCTGATGCAGACTGTCTAAATCTATGTAGACAGGAATGTAACTATCATCTAGCCCTGGATGACTGGCTGATGGCTTGGGGATACATGCTGAAACGTAAAGGCTGCATCTGTGGAGCCGCATAACATTCTTCCTAAACTTTTCAATGGCTTTCCTGTGGTGAGAAGTTAAATGATCAGAGTACTAAAAAGCCTGCTCTTTCCAGTGTTCATTCATTATTTTAATAATAATGATTTATATCATTATTGTTGTTTGTGTGTTTCTCTTCTATTTAAGGAAAAAGTACGCCAGCTCAGAAATACCATCATCGGAAACAGACCGGAAGAAGAAATTTTGTATGGTAAATCATATCTAAGTAGCATTTTAAAAAAATGAAAACATGAACTGGGGATATATATGCAATATCTTTCCTGAGGTCCCAATCCAAATCCCAGATTGGCCTTTAAATCAGATCCTAATGTACTTTGCATCTTGGTTTAACTCACAGTTATTACTTTAATGTAATACAGACTTGATCATCTTTTAGGGTGAAATCCTGACCCTTTTGAAGTCAGTGGGATTATTGCCATTAACTTCAGTTGAGGCCAGAATTTCACCCTCGGTGTCTACTGCTCTGTTTTCCTTACTGTGTTTATTAATAAAGTGTAAGGAAATTGGTTGCCCACTTTAAGTATCAATATCAGTTTATTGGTAAATGTTAGTATTTTTTCTTATATGTCACTCAGCAGTGAACACCCATTCATTTTTACTAACTTGTTCGCTATTCAAAATTATTCTCTTGTGCCTGTGAATTGTTCAGAAGCTGCTTGTTGCAAGAGCTCTTTCACATAGTTGGTCTTTATGATCTATTATGCGACCTGTAGTTTTTTTCATTATTGGTTTTGTTCTTGACAGGATTACCAGCATGTTATAAACTACTTGCATTTCTGTCCCAAACAAATTTCATCCTCTCTTAAAACTAAGTTTGCTTCACACTTAAACAAATCTTGAGTATAGACCTGAAATTTTTCTCAAATATTTATACAAAAAAACTCTGTTCATAGAATGTTTTTTTTAAAAATAGAATTTTGCATTGTGCACATTCTATCTCCAAATCATAAAATGTTTGCAAATTGTTTTTTCCTCTGCTCCCCACTGCTAATCCGGAAATCACCCACGCTATTGTTTTCCTGATGACATTTTGAAAACTATGCACTTACATAACTTGATGATTAATGTGCTTGTGGTAATTTGATAGAACTCAGTAATCACTGAGTACTCTTTGGACTACTAAGGACCATTTTTAAAATTAAATATAAAATAGGTACCTTTCAACAGGTACTCACTCATGTAACTACGGGTTGTTTCTAAATATTAATACTAATTGATTGCCAATTAAAGTGAACGTGAAATCCCATTAAAAATAATTGAACTTGTCCTGTTTAATTGTGACAATTAGTATGAAATATTAAAGTGGTTTAAAAAAATTTATCCTTCATATATACCTATAGCGTGTGTGTGTGAGTGTACAGATAATACTTTATCTATTTTTACACATCTATATATTAATCAGTCCAGAGAGGGGAAATTTATATACATACACACGTATTTTAAGGCCAGAAAGATAGTAAAGCAAATAATGCATTCTAACAATATTTTTCCTCCCAACAGACAAAATCACCATTGAACATCATCCTCACGGTACGTGATACTAGCTTCCTGGGCAGAAATTCCAAGTTGTATGGCTGGTTTCTTTGAAATTATGCACTTTGGTTAGCTGAGTGGAACAGTAGTAACCTAGGGTATGTCTACACTACCACCCTAGTTCGAACTAGGGTGGTAATGTAGGCAACCGGAGTTGCAAATGAAGCCCGGGATTTGAATTTCCCGGGCTTCATTTGCATAAAGCCGGGCGCCGCCATTTTTAAATGTCCGCTAGTGCGGACTAGGCTTCCTAGTCCGAACTACCGTTACTCCTCGTGAAACGTGAAAACGCCATTTTTCAAACGCCATTTTTAAATATCCGCTAGTGCGGACTCTGTGCCGTGCGGCTGCACGCAGCACGGACTAGGTAGTTCGGACTAGGAAGCCTAGTCTGAACTACCTAGTCCATGCTGCGTGTAGCCGCGCAGCACAGAGTCCGCACTAGCGGACATTTAAAAATGGCGGCACCCGGCTTTATGCAAATGAAGCCCGGGAAATTCAAATCCCGGGCTTCATTAGTAACTCCGGTTGCCTACATTACCACGCTAGTTCAAACTAGCGTGGTAGTGTAGACATACCCCTAGAGGTTTTGCATTTCAGTCTTCAAGTCCCCTCCTTACCAGGAGCTTTGAATACAGTACCCGTGAAATGACTGAATCCCTATCAACTTTCACAATAGTGCTCACAGACCCTGAGTTAATATTCAGAATCCCTCCCTTCCCAGAGTTGGGTTGTACTGGTAGTTCACAAACAGTTACTTGATATAAACCTCAAATTAAACTTGCTCTCTGAGTTTGGTTCTTTCCTAGTGTTTTCCTCTATGTCCATCTGTGTTCCAGTTCTCTCTGGTTTGCTTTCTCCTGGGTGCACTTAATGAACCATGCCTGCCACCTGAACCTTCAAGGTCAACAGGAGAACTTGTCATTCTGAGTGAAATTCTATTGTGCGCATTATGTGGGTCAGACTAGCCAGTGAGAATGGTCCCTTCAAGTCTTCACTGTATGAATCCTATTACAGTGTTTTATGTCACTCTGAAGTGAATCTCTGTGGCTGGCATTCCAAATGGGCTTAAGACAGAAATTTATCAACCCTTCTTGAATGGGAAATACAAGGCAGAGATATAAAAGGAGGAGAAATGGGGCAGAACTTGCCAGGATCCCAGATCCTTTTGAAACAAATTTTAATTACTGATGGCCTGACCCAGGGGTGGGCAACCTTTTTTTTTTTTTTTTAGTTTGGGGGCTGCTGACTCATGGAAAAAATCACTCAGGGGCCACATACAAATGAGAAGAAAACAAAAAAAAATCCTTATGGACATGGCTCCCAACTGAGAATGAGAAAGATGCTCCCCACATTCCCCTTGCACACCAGAGCCCAGGGGAGCCCAGCCTAGTAGATTTTGTGTGCTCCAGGCTCAGGGGGGCATGGTGGGGGCACTTGAGCACCAGTGCAGGCTGCCCAGTGCTAGGGGAAGTCCCAAGTCCTAGGGGCTAGAACCAGACAAGCTGGGGACCGTGTCTGGCTCCTGGTCCTTAGGTTCCCCACTACTGGCCTAATCTTTGCGTTCTTATACAAAATTCCCACTCGGTTAATTGTAGAAGTAATGAGTGCAAGGCTGGGAAATTAGAAGGTTACATCTCTGTTCTGTCTGTCTAACAGGTGTTTATTTGTGGCTGGAAAAAATGACAGTAGCATTTTTTTCTCTTTCTTTAGTTTCTAAGGAAAGCAGAAGGGAAAGCCTTCCTTTTAAAGACACGATGTATGACACAACATATTACAAACTGGTACGTATAGATATTTTCATAACTCCCATATTTAAGTTTGAATTAATTTGAATTTGAAATATGTAGATACCAGGTTTCAAACATAGGCTCCTTAACCATATCTCCATATCCCCCTTTTGGACTCTCAGATTTGGCTGTCCTATTCAGTAGCCATGTTTAAAGATTAGAGCTAGCATGCACACTTACTATTACTATACCATTAGCTTATTCATACCAGGAATTTAATTATCTTTGTAAACAAGTGAGGGAGAACTGAATTTTGCTTTTTATAGTCACAAAATGTGGTTTTTAAATTTCTTAATATTGCTGTTGATCTTCTCCCCAGTAAAGTCAGTAGAAACTGCTATAACCTTCAATTATATCAGGTTATACTCAGTCTTCTACAACATTAATTCAGTTCTTCCTATCTTTGGTTCCCCAAAGTACTACTTTATGTACCTATTAATATATGATTTATTAATGGAAAAATATGCCTTTTGAGGGCAACAATAGAATTTATCTTGACTCTCTTTTTTTTTTTTTTTTTGGAAATACAAGTAGGATAGACCAGATTTTAACAATCACTACTGCTAAATAGGAGATCAGTGTGTAGCACATGCTAGTTGCACAAGCACCAAATATGGACATAGAAAACACTTCATTTTTTATAAGGCTGATTCTCTAATCACAATTAAAATGACACTCATTTAGGCATGGATACGATCACATTTCTGTTGCATTCTCATAGAACTTCTGAAAGAGGGGTTTTTTTCAACATTTGGCCCAGTCTAGACAGGCCAAATGTCAGAAAAGACTCTTCTGACAAAATAATCGGAAAAAGGTATACAATTTGTGGAGTACATTTTGCATTCCTTTTTCTGACAAAAACTTGTAGTCTATTCATATCCTGAGAGGAAAGGGAAAGTATGTACAAAAATCTGAGACAGATGATAAATAGCAATTGACTTAAATCATAAAATACTTACTTTTATTTTGAACAAACCCACCAATTCAAAGTGTTAATGAAATATGGAGCCTGTTATTGGATTTTGAATTCTTTGTTTCTCCCTGAAACAAAATACAGGACTATGTAGCACTTTAAAGACTAACAAGATGGTTTATTAGATGATGAGCTTTCGTGGGCCAGACCCACTTCCTCAGATCAAATAGTGGAAGAAAATTGTCACAATCATCTATACCAAAGGATACAATTTAAAAAAATAACACATATGAAAAGGACAAATAGTCCTGTACACCAGACTAACACGCTACATTTCTATCACTTGTATCTCCCTGTTATTAGGAATGAAATTATTCAAAGTCATGGTCACTCACTAAGTTCCCAGGAGAAAAAAAAGCCTATGACAGAGCTCCCAAACTCATGTTCTTTCCTCGGAATTATCTCATTGGCAGGAATGGGAGGCAGCATCACTTAAACTCTATGGAATGAGCAAGACCCAAGATGATAAAGACTATGGCTATGATGTTCTCATAGTGTCCCACTGTCTTTACAGTACTGCCTAACTTCACAATCTCCCTCAGAAACCACTCCATCCTTGCAGTTGCACATCCCCAGACATGCAGGAGGGAACCTTGTATACTCAGAAGAAAGAGTCAGACCCACTTCAGCTCACTCTCCGTCAAACACCTATTTTTATAGAAGTTAGGCAGTTCCCCCACCTTCTATAGCATTTTCTATATTTAATATTTAGTGGCTGCCAGAAATATAGAAAGGATATTGGAGAATTTAAAGCAGAACTTTAAAAATTAACATATCACTTTTTGTCAAAACAGTACTTCACTCTTAACTGTGGAATTTGTGACCTTACTAGATTGTTCAACAGTCTGTATTGTCCTAACTGGTTATGTCATGTTCCAGGATGCTTATAAATTGTATGCATCTCTTTAGGCTCCACCTCGAAACCCATCAGAAAAGGAACAGATGCCTAAGGATAATTAATGGAGGTAAGCACATATATACATTATTTATTTTGATATTAAACAATTCCTAAAAATGCTTCATATCAGTGGGTATGTCTAGACTACATGGCTCCTTCGAGCCAGTTGTGTTTCTGACTCAGCTCATATTTGCTACTGTACTGCGTCTGAGAGAGCTCATTGAAATCTGACTAAAAATCAGGGCCATAACTATAATACAGAACACTATGTACTGTAGCACTATGTGCATTTCTGTTTATTGCAGTCGTGATACCAGGATTATGGTTGAGATGTCACTTCTAGCCCATGGTTAAGCATATGCATCACTGGGTACGTCTAGACTACATGGCTCCATCAACAAAGCCATGTAAACGAGTTTACCCGACATAGTCAATGAAGCGGGGATTTAAATAATCTCCATTTCATTCAAATAAAAATGTCCGCCATGCTGTGCCAACAATCAGCTGATCTGGCCCAGCACGGCAGTCTAGACGCAGATTTGTTACTAGAGCCTGTTTTTCCATAGGGAAGAGCTAATCCCTTTCAATTATCTTCTGTGCCTCCTCTCTATCTTCAGTGATGTGTGGTAAGGGCCCATATAGGGCTGGGCATAGAGAGGAGTAAAGGGGGTAATGTTGGGCCAAATTCCCCCCTAAGCTTGGAAGAGGCTATGCACTTGCGTGTAAGTTACATTTCTCACTGCAGGGCGGATTTTTGCTTTTCTGAGCTTCAGTCTCATCCCTCAGGGCTTTAATTTCTTTCTCTGTCAATCTGTCAAATGCTTACAGGTCCTTGGACCTTGATGCACGTACATGTAGCACGCAGGGGTGCCTTTCAGCGGTATGGGGGGCATGCTTAGACTGATCCCCATCCATTTTAGTCATTCAGGGGAGCATCCTGTCCACTCCCCGTCTGTTCAGTGGCTTATAGGAAACTAAATCTACACACTCCAAAGAAGGGGTCTTCTGGGTCTAGAGAGTCAGACCTTATCAGCAGCTCATGAAATAAGGGGAGTCGTCACTCCCTCACATATCTGCTCGGTCTCGAGGTTCAGCTGACCCCCCCTTTGCATTCAGAACTCCCTTGAGGGAGAGCCCTGGTGCGGCTGGAATCAGCTTACTTCTCAGAGACTTGGGCAGCGGGATTCACGCTCCACTCATTGCATTCACACTCAGCATGCTTTTTACACAGAAATTTTCCCACTTTTAGATGCATCTCTCATTATGGACCTCATCCATATTTGGGGCGGCAAACAACACGTTTCCCCCCAGAACCACAGCAGTTCCCAGCACTGCATAAACTTTGGCCTACTCATGGATAACAAAACAACCTCCCCTGGAACCAGGGTTTGTTGTTGCTGGCTCTGTCTGTGACTCTCCTTTACCCACTCCATAAACTGAGCGGGGTCCATGTCTGGGCGCGACACCGGGGTTACAACCCCTGTTCCGCCAACACCGTAAAACAAAACCCCAGGTTAATCCTCTCCCAAATTTCGCAACAACCCCCCCCTTTTTTTTTAAGGCTTACCCCTCCAGCCCCTTGTGTCAGGGGCGGGATCGCCTAATACCCACATTCTCCACCATCTTGTGACGTATCCCACATGTCACTCCCACGAGTAGTTAATTAAATCCAAATATTTCTCTCTGCGTGGCCCGTCTTCGTTTTCTGCACCCTTGGTATGAAGGGAGGGGAAGGGGGGCCCGGGCCCGCCCCCACTCAAGGGCCCCGGCCCAGGGCCCTGAGGGCTAGGATCCAGAGAGACCCAGCCCGGCTGACGGGGTTCAAGACCGCAACTTGCCAGCCCATCCAGCCTCTGCCCTGGGCCGATACCTTCCCCGCCCTTCCCGGGGCTACCTCGCGGCCAAGGCCCTGGACGGCTTTCTTACCACAAGCCCGTGGGCCGGAGGTGCGTTCAGTCTGTTGGATGGGGTTGGTTCCTTGTCCGCGGACCTATTTTTCGTCCCCGTTGCCGGGACCTGTGGAGGAGGAGGCTCTCTTCCTCCCCCCTTCCCCCCACTGCGGGAGCCATTTTAAAAGTCCCGCCAGGGACGTGACCCCGTCTGCCCCCGGAGTTCCCTCCCCCCGCGTTCGCGATGCTTGACGTTGCCGCGGCAACGTTCCGGACGCCCCGGCAGCTTCTCGCTGACTCCGGGCGTCCTGTTCCTCAGTCGGGCTGGATGCGCGGTGGCCGAACAGCCCGGGCAGGGAGGAATCACCCCAGGCTGCCAGCTGTATAGCGCGTCCCAGACTTCCTCTCCCATGCGGGGCGGGCACGCTCTGTCACGCAGTGGATCAGTCGACAAGGGAAGCCTTTGTCGACCGCTCCTGATCTGGCAGAGCACGGCAGTCTAGACACGGATTGGTCGACAAGGGAAGCCTTTGTCGACCGCTCCTGTAAACCTCATTTCATGAGGCATAAGGGAGCAGTCAACAAAGGCTTCCCTTGTCGATCGATCCATGTCTAGACTGCCGCGCTGTACCGGATCAGCTGATTGTCGGACCAGCGTGGTGGACATTTTTATTTTAATGGAGCAGAGATTATTTAAATCCCCGCTTCATTGACTATGTTGGGTAAACTCGTTCACATGGCTCTGTCGATGGAGCCATGTAGTCTAGACATACCCAGTGATGCATATGCTTAACCATGGGATAGAAGTGACATCTCAACCATAATCCTAGTATCACGACTGCAATAAACAGAAATGCACATAGTGCTACAGTACATAGTGTTCTGTATTATACAGTTATGGCCCTGATTTTTAGTCAGATTTCAATGTGCTCTCTCAGAGGCAGTACAGTAGCAAATGTGCGCTGAGTCAGAAACACAACTGGCTCGTGTGGAATAAAAAAGTTAGATGCAGAAGTGGGAGCAGTTGTACGTACAATTAATTAGTCCAGCAAAATGAGAAGCTATGGGGGGAATATGTAGTCTGATATATTGAAGATATATACTATCATTCCATACATATACTGTCATAAAGATATTGAATAGAAACCTGTGCTCCATGTAACTAAAAACCATCATCTTCAAATATGTGGTGTATTCCTGATTTTACTCGCATCTATGTTAATCAGTAGTGACTCCACTGAAGTGTATGGAGAATACAGGGGGAAGAGTGGTGTGAGATCCACATTAGGTGAACAGTATCCCCAAAAGAGGGTTGTGTGTTCATTTTTGCAATGAGGGCAGGAGCAGCATGTGAAGTCTTCCCCCATCCCCCCAGGCGTGTAGTGCAAAGAGGCACATGGAGCAGACGGCTGTTTTGAGAGCCTCGGGCTGAGGTAGGCAGGGAGCCTTGTGATTTACTTTCACTTTCAGTCCCTTGGCAGAGCAGGATGGGTTCGTTTCTTGCACCTCTGCACCATCCTAATTTAGGTGCTCACCGCTTGTGCCTTCACATCAGAAGCTGCTGGAAACCAAGGAGTGACACAAGCACAAAGTCATTCCCTAACAGTGAATTATACAAATGTTTGGTAGGAATTATGAAGAACATGGGAAGATATCTGAAATGGTTTTATCAATGTGATATGTACATCTTCTATATGATTGCACCCATGTATTACACAGCACAATTGAGTTAATTCAGTCCTGGGTGGTTTTACACATCTGCAGAAAGGCAGACAATGGTTGTCAATCCCTGATAGTTGGCAAACAATATGGGTGACAAGAGAAGTTGCTCTTTTGTCACTATTTCCGGAGAGCATGACCACCCCTCGCTTATGGTAGAACCAGGACCCGTGCAGGAGAGTTTGAACAAAGAATCTGGAAATTATTTTAAAAAACTGAAGGTGGAAGGAGTTCTGCAAAAAAAGATTGAAACCTAGTTTCCAGAAGAGTGAGCGGTTAAGGGTTAAGTTGGACCTGGTTAGAAGGAAATGCTAAGCTTAGATAAGACACCATGTGTCTTTTATTATTCTGACCTTTGCCTCTCTGATTGCTTTAGTCTTATGCATAAATAAATAAAGGTTGAACCCCTCTAGTCCAACATCCTTGAGACCTGACCAGTACTGAACCAGAGAATTTGCCGAACCACAGGAGGTCAATATTGTCTAGCAGCATTACCAACATTTCCTCTGCTTACTGGGCTCTTAGAAGACATTGAGGGGTAAAATAGCGCTAAATAACAGCACAGAACATGGAAAGCCAGGACTGGTGGCTGTAAACAAACTTTATGGTGCCACCGGAAACTTGTCCACATCCATGATAAATGGACATTAAGCTCACTAAAATCATGCTGGGTCACGAATGTTGCCAGATCAGACAGTGCTGGACTAGAGAGATTCAACCTGTAATACTTTGTTTTGGGAAAAAAAACTGATCAGGGTCACTGCCTTTTCATTTATTCATAGATTCCTGAATGGAATTCTGTAGCAGGGGACAAATATAGTTGGATCTGCTGGGGAAACACACTTGGTAAATAGGTACTCTGTAACCTGGAAATCTAATCAATACATGGGATGAATCACAGAATTCCACTCTTAAGAAGTATTGACACTGGGTCTGGCAGCAGTGGTACAAGAGAATAGGCCTTGTTATTTTCAAAAGGATTTCCTTTTCCAGAGAACTTGGAGCTGTCACTGAAAAGTTAACCATGCAGGTTGTTTGCTGCTGGTGTTTTTTTTTTTTTTTTAACATTATATTCTGTTTGTGTGATGTTTATTTCTTTTTCCAGCACCACAGCTGGTTAATAGAGATCACTGAAGTAAATCATATAAAGGTATTAACATTGGGAAGCTGTTTGCAGAGAAACACTAATTAACTATCAGAGTGATAGCCAGGCAGTAATCTGTCATTTAAATGATGAGAGGATTATGTGTATTTACTACTCCCATTTCCAGCAGGAGTTGGGTTTGCTGATGGGCTTTTTTAATGAATGTGACCTTCTTACTTTGGGTATCTCATTATATCCTGTTGGAATATTAACTACTCTCCAGCAGTTCATTGACAACCCATCCTATTGCATATTCTACTTCAAGGATTGTGTTTTAATAACCAGTTGCTCCCTGCATTTTCTTTTCTATCTCTTGTATTGCTTTTTTTAAATGATATTTTAAATATTATAGAACTTGAATCATTAAGACTGAATGTTTAGCAGATAATCTAGATAGAAGATTACTGCATTCATGTCTTCCTGTCTGTGAAATCCTTGGCCTCTCTTCTGAGATTGCCAACAAGAGTGACAGACACCTACAAAGAATGACCTGAGACCACCAATTAATTTCACAGATTTTATCCATTACTTTTCCTTCATTCTGGATGAAAGGTGAATTTAAACCAATTACCAAGGAATGAAAGTTGCTACATCCTGCTACAAGCCCATTGAATGGCCCAGCCCATCTGGTCCGGTTAACAGAATTCTGTAGCCTTCTGCAGAAAAAAATAATTGTCATGAAAACACAGAGCTCAGAGTCAGGAGATCTACATCCTGTTCCTGAAACTGCCACAGTCTTCCTTCAACAAGTCACCTGAAGTCTATGCATGTTGAGCACCAGCACTGAAAACTGGAGCACTATTCTCTTGTGCCTCAGTCTTCCATCTGTAAAATGGGCTAATAATACCTACCTGACAGGAATGCTCAAACTTTGCTTTAAAATGTTTGTTTCATTTTAAATTTCATGACTATATTTATTGATATTTGAGATAATTATATATTAATTTCAGAATTATGTTGAAGATAAAATAACATCCCTTTAACTGAAACTAATATTCCATTTGTCCCCCAAAATAGGCTACTGTAGCCACCTTATGAAGCTCACCGTTAGCCAGCAATTATCTTGCTGTGCTAGGTGAGTTACTGTGCTAAGCATGGGGGAACGCTGCAGTATACTATATTAGTACAACTGTACAGTAATGGGTGGCACTATCTAGTTTTAACACGTTAAAAGTAATCTTCATGTGAGGCACTTCCAACACTTGCAGTCCTTCCCTTAAATGAAGGAGGGTGGATTGATAGTGTTCCTCATTTCTTTCCCGTTAGTATCCATAAAACTGATTGATTTCCTGCTCTCTAAATTGCAATATTCAGGCTCTCCCAAGATTGAACTGTCAGTCAGTTTCATGATCACTCTGCCACCACTGCTGCAATGGCACCTGTGGCTGAGAAGTAACATGAGAGGTCAGAGAGAGACTGTACCAAGAATAAACAAACAGGGAACACATTCAATGTATGCAGGCGAGATGGAAAAGAAACATTACAAGAAAGTAGAGCTTCCCACTGAGACTAGGTTTCCATCACATTCTAATCTTTCCCCCTCTATGATGGTATCACTGCTCCCTCTTCTCCTGATAAGAAGAGGATGGTAAGGACATCAATACATTCTGGTGCATGAGGATAGAGGCAATTGGACTTCTATCACGTTCTTTTCACTCATTTCCAGTGTGTATGCGGGGAGTGAGATTGGAGAACTTGTTTTCCAGAGGAATCTACAGACCTTTCTGGGCTAAGGTTGCTGACAGCTAATGTTGGTGGAAGAAGCAATATTTACTTCTGCTCCTTGTTCTGTAAACCCCCTTAGGAAGATCAGACTGTAACAATGCATTGTGCTGCCACTGCTGGCATTCGGGGAAACCAGTGATACAAGGAAGGATTTTCAGTGCGGCTAATTGAGTTCCATACATTATTGTTCTGTGGCCTCTTCCCCTCAGAATCCGCTGTACTTCTGCCAGTGTCCACCCCCGGTCCCACACCTCATGGGAAAGAAAGCACTTCCACAATGAACACAGCAAAGCACCCTGTTTTTAATATTAGTTTGTTTCCTTCCATACCAGGAAAATGTACAATATGAGCCAATGTCAATGCCATGTATTCCCTTTGGGTAGGTTTTTTTGAGCCCATGTTTCTAAAACTTAGCTGTGTGCTTTATCAAGAATGTACCGTAGTTTAAATATGAACCTTCTTTTAGTCACTGCTACTGTTGCTTTTAGCTGCACTTTATCCTGTTTTATTGTTGCTTTTTCTATAATCAGAGACTACGTCTAGACTGGCATGATTTTCCGGAAATGCTTTTAACGGAAAAGTTTTCCGCTAAAAGCATTTTTGGAAAAGAGTGTCTAGATTGGCACGGACGCTTTTCCGCAAAAAGTGCTTTTGCGGAAAAGCGTCTGTGGCCAATCTAGACGTGCTTTTCCGCAAAAAAGCCCTGATCACCATTTTCGCGATCGGGGCTTTTTTGTGGAAAACAAATCTGAACTGTCTACACTGGCCCTTCTGCGCAAAAGAGACTTTTGCCTGAACAGGAGCAGCATAGTATTTCTGCAAAATGCACTGATTTCTTACAGTAGGAAGTCAGTGCTTTTGCGGAAATTCAAGCGGCCAGTGTAGACAGCTGTCAAGTTTTTCCGGAAAAGCGGCTGATTTTCTGGAAAAACTGGCCAGTCTAGACACAGCCAGAGGGTTTATGTGCCTCTTGGGATTAAATGAGCCCTCTGTATTATCTGGCCACTTCCAAGTCAGCCTGTCTCCAACCAGCTGGCTTCATTTCAGTGTCACCCTTCCTTAACCAGATCAATGCCTTCACTTCACTTCCCAGCATCACTGCACAGATTTCTGATGACATTCACCTCTGTTTCATGCAGTTGTCAGTTGGATAAGAATTTTAAAGATGCTATTCTCTGCCTCCTTTTCTCTCCAGCTCTGGAGCAGCTCAGTGGAATCCTCAGGTGCTCAGTTTGAGAGTAGAGATTAGCTTTGCTATTAGAGCTCCCAGCCTGGGCTTCTCACAAACACCTGAGAGTGTGTCTACACTGACCTGTTATTTTGAGGTAACTAGTGCTATTTCAAAATAACAATATAAGCATTTACACAGCAATTCCGTTATTTCTAAATGAATTCAAAATAATGGACAGTTTATTCTGACTTCTGTGAACCTCATTCCACAAGGAATAATGTCTATTCCAAAATAGCTATTTCAAAATGAGGCACGTGTAGACTCTCCACTGCTGCTATTTTAAAATAGCCCCTCACCAGGGCCATTCTAAATTATTCTTCCCCAGTGCCTCCTGGGGTTCTAAATCGAGCCTGCCTCGGACTACTTTTGAGGCTTCCCTGTAGTGTAGACATGCTATTTCAAAATAAGCTACTTCAGAATAACTATTCCAGAATAGTTTATTTCAAAAATATCTGTGCAGTGTAGATGTACCCTGAGGCTACGTCTACACTGGCCCCTTTTCCAGAAGGGGCATGTAAATTTCACTAGTCGTCGTAGGGAAATCCGCGGGGGATTTAAATATCCCCCGCGGCATTTAAATAAAAATGTCCGCCGCTTTTTTCCGGCTTTTAAAAAAGCCGGAAAAGAGCGTCTAGACTGGCCGCGATCCTCCGGAAAAAGTGCCCTTTTCCGGAGGCTCTTATTCTTACTTCAAAGGGGCCAGTCTAGACGCTCTTTTCCGGCTTTTTTAAAAGCCGGAAAAAAGCGGCGGACATTTTTATTTAAATGCCGCGGGGGATATTTAAATCCCCCGCAGATTTCCCTACGACGACTAGTGAAATTTACATGCCCCTTCCGGAAAAGGGGCCAGTGTAGACGTAGCCTGAGTGTCTGTGTATAGCTACAGTACTGATCCAGACACTTTGCCCCTAGCAGCTTGACAGCAAACACTGATAACTGCTGCCTCAGTGACCCCTCCATACTCCCAATCAAGGATTTTTCCCTAAAAACCACCCTGACAATCCTCGAAGTCATGGGGCCGGAGTAGGATGAGAGTGGGGCAGAGGTAAAAAGAAGTGTGGCTAGGGGGACTGGAACAAGCAACCCCTACTCCCAGGCTGGATTGTGTATCTGCTCCAGCTGCGAGTGGCCAGAGGGCCATGAGTCTCAGACTGCTGATAGAACTGATGAATCCTTTGTCTTATTGGACAAAAGAGAAATGTTTGTGCCCTGATTTTTACAATCTAGTCAATCTTTGAAATGCACTGTCCTGAGAGTTCTCTATAAAGTACCCCCAGCTGTGAGAAGAGTCACAAGGAATCTCCCAGTGAAAGAAGTCCCATGCTATCAGTTTGTTAAAAATGCAAATCTAACTGTTCCTGTCCCCCTTCACTTGAGTGGTGATTCACCATCAGCTTTGATGCCTGACTAGATGCCTTCTGTTTTTGAGAAACAGCTTGAACCCCCTCCTCCATCCCCCAAGACTTGTCTGGTAACCACATTTCAGTCATATTTCAGCTTCTGTTCAAAACTGCATACAATATTGCTACCCACATTTCATCATGATACTATTAAGCCACAAATTATTTGTCTTCAGATGATACCTTACAAGGCATATTTTATACAAAGATTATTAGAATAGCATTTGAGGTATGAATACAGGATGCGTTGGGTCACAGTAAGTCCATTTCTAGCCTAAGTCTGTGACATTAAAACAAATTACTGAAAAATCCTGAGCACAAAGTTCTCACCTAGAATAGATTCTATAGACTTCATTGTCCAGGGACTGATTCTTCTCTTACTTACACCCATTTTATAGCACCAACTTCAGCCCTGATTTATTCTGGTATGAGAGGACAATCAGGCTTCAGAATTCCACTGCTCCTCACAGCATCTCTGGGTAGTTGTTGGGTTAAACAGAGATTCCTGCCCTACCCTTTAACACTTTCTTGGCTCCTTCCCCAAATCTGCTTATATAGACACTGGCAGCCCCACCCCTGAGATTTGGATTAAGCCTCCTTCCTTTTCTCTCCCTGGTGTTTACAGTCAGTAGTATTTGAAGCATTTTCTGCCCTTTCCTCATGTGGGCTGAGATCTGGGTTCTTTTCTAGCATCTGGTGTCTCCACTTACAGTGACTCCTCCACATACCAGTGTTTCTCAAAGTAGTCCATGGATCCACTCTGAGAAACCTGGTAACTGGCTGCTCTGGTTTGTTTAT
The DNA here is from genome assembly GCF_052426305.1 of Pelodiscus sinensis. Classification (NCBI taxonomy): domain Eukaryota; kingdom Metazoa; phylum Chordata; order Testudines; family Trionychidae; genus Pelodiscus; species Pelodiscus sinensis. Next base: position 111,830,728 of record NC_143055.1, on the reverse strand, counting down.
TTACTGGCTTCATAGACGCGAAGCCTTGCCGCTCCCATTGGCTCTGGTTTGCTGTTTGAAGCTAAGGGGAGCTGCAGGAATTGGTGACCCAGCCTACGTCGCTTCCCTTGGCAGCAAACAGTGAATTGGAGCCAATGGGAGCCTCAAGGATCCGTGGCTCCAGAACTGGTAAATAAACAAACCGGAGCATCCAATTAGCAGGTTACTCAGAGTGGATCCGCAGACCGCTTTGAGAAACACTGCCATATGCCCAGGCCTGCTGACCCTTGAGACAATCAATGATAATATTGCTAACTTGGAAGGAATCAAGTCCATTACGCAAGGAACAATAAAGTAAATAAACTCCCTGCAAAGGAATTAGACCAGAAATAATAGCGTAACAAAGGGGGACTTTACTGGGAATTATCTACTAGGATCTGAAGAATGGAAGGGTTAAGGTTAATTCATTATTAATTGATATTGATAAATAAAGGCACTTCCTGCCTCCCAACATGCGCAAACTTCAGTTCCTCCCTGGCACCTCCCTGAGCCAGGTGTTACATTGGGAGCTGTTCAGCCTCTTGTCTTTGGTCCTCAGACCGCTTGTTCAGATTTCCCCATGCTGACAATTCCCTATTGTCCTCAGCAGGGGGTTCTAGTTGCATCTGCCCTTCTTCCTGACTCCAAGCATGCTGGGAATGAGGTCGGAGTCCTGGAGCAGCTATTTTAATTGTAGTCCTTTTGGTAGGGGCCCTCTCAAAGCTCAGGCTCTCTTAAAGCTCCAGAAGCTGTCAAATTCCAAATAGCACTTAGAACTTTGCAACATCACCTGGAAGTGAACAAATGCAAACAGATTAAAATAGCTTGCCCACCTTTTCAACATTTCAGTCAGATCCTCAGCTGCTGTGAATAGGCATAGCCCCATTTACTTCAGTGGAGCGATGGCAGTTTACACCAACTAAGAATCAGGTTCCTCAACTCTAGTGAAGGAACAATAGCTGGTGAAAACCCATTAAGATTAAAAAGTTTGTTAAAACAACAAGTAAAATGAAGATTGATAAAGTGGGATGAACGATACAATTGGAGAAATGTACCTCAGGATTAGCAAGTGGTGAACTCTGTCACTTGTAGAAAATTGCTGCATAGATGAGAGGAGAAAGAATAGGGAAGAGAGAGAATTACATGGAGGAGAATATCTTGTGAAAAAAATTATTCAGGAAATTTTGCATTTGTTCGTCTTTATGAATTGCCTATGGACAAAGCAGATTGTCTAAAAAAGATTTAGTCAGAACCTTTCTGGTCTTGTCTGAAAAAAATTGAGTTGGAGGCCTAGCTCAAAATAATACAATACCATGCTGGTCGTGGCAGAATATAGAGAGGTATATATAACTGCTGCATAAAATAGTGAGAGTACAGTTCCCTGTTGTACAAAAGTGGAATGGCACTTACAATTACAAGACTGCATCCTGCCAAGTTAACAGCAAGATAAAAAGAGTGTTGGAAATGGCACGGCTGAAGAGAAAATCCATTTGTTGGGTGAAATTCTTAAATCCTGTACAAAAATTGGATGACTGATTTAAAACCGATGAAAGTCAATGGAAAGGTTCCCTTTTTTTCAATTGGCCGCAGTTAGCAATGCCCTATGTGCATGTCTGACCTGATACCAAAGTGATGAAATATTTATTGATGGCAGTCAGAGGAATTCTAAACAGAATTGTGTGTTTTATTTATTTAATGACAAATTAAGCCACTAATATAACAACATAGTAGAAGGAATAGGGAGATATAGGCCTGCACGCTTAAGTCAATAGATATTTGTCACTGTCTTCAAGAGCAGGCTTCTCCCTGGCATCCCTGAAATAACTCTTGTTACTTTTTCTAAACATCAGACAACAGTCTTCAAAGGGCACCAATCCTAACACAGATGTAAATAAGTCCCTTATACCGCAACATTCATAGCATTTTGCTGTGAATTTTGAAGCAGATCCTCAGCTGGAGTGAATGTGCACAGATACACTGAAATCAGTGGATTTTTTCCTATTTTTAAATTAGCTGATGATTTGGGGCCTTTTTTTTAACGTATTTTGTTTTACAAGACAGGTGTGTGAAAACATGTGTTGATGATTTTACACTGATGTTCCGGTATTGCCTTTTTGCTGGAGCATGGAAGAGAAGACATATTTGAGTGCAAATCATGAAATGCACATATTAGCGGAATGCAATTTAGCCAGACTCCTCGTACAAATAAATAATCAAAAGTATGCTTCTGTGACCAAATTCTCTACTGTCTTCAGCGCTGCAGCTTTTATTTGGTGTTTACTCTTTTACATCAAATTGAGCTGCATGTAGAAAGAGTAGAGTTGAAATCCTGGATGTGGATCTGAGAGCAGAATTAATGCTCTTAATGCTTTATCTAAACCTTCACAAAATCATAAACTCATGGAATACTAGGACTCGAAGGGACCTTGAGAGGTACATTCCCCTCATGACAGGACCAAGACACCATCTAGATCATGTCCAAATGTTGCATTTGACCCTGTACCACCCATTGTGAAAAGTTTATTCAATAATATGCATTTTTTATTATTCCCTGCAGTGCAGTTCTTCATTCTGTCTTGCATCAGCTGCCTCTGTTCAACATCCCACACATGTATCCAATCTACATCTTGATTTATGCCCAATCTGCTGCACATGTTACTAAGAAAATGACCATGTTCTCATCACTGCAGTTTCTGCACCTTGGAATCATATGGTTTGGACAGTACTGGCAAAAGTCCAGCATTGCTGAAGAGAGCAGTAATAAATATTACTTGTCCAGTCAGCACTAAATTTTATTCTCTTTTCTCACTGCTTATTTCAGTTGTTTCTCTAAATATGAGAGATTAAGAAAAAAATTAAAATGCACCATGCCTTGCTTTGTGTGTTGGGTTTATATTCATTTCAGCTTTGCTACAAAAACTGCTAGAGAAATGCCACTAAAAAGTTGAACAGGGTGATAGATATAAATGAACTCACATGTACACAACTGGTGAAGTTTTAAATACAGAAGATGTATGTTTCATTTCGATTTACACATTTTTATACAAATTTGTAATGTATGTGGAAAGCATGCCTCTTTTGCCAGGAGCAGCAATTGTATTCTAATCAGGGCTACTTTCTTACGGTCATCAAAATGGATCTTTGTATATTTAGTTTGGATGTAGATCAGCCCGAATTATCTGCAGCTATAAGCATGATTACAAAAAATAATGTTTACAAAACAGGCTTGTGTCTATGTATGTATGTTTAATAGTATGCCTAGGGTAAACTATAAACACAGAGCCAGGTTCTAACCTCTGTTAAACTTATGCAACCCTAATAAACTATACAGAGCAGCAGACATAAACAAGAAGAATTTGACTCAAATCACCGTCTGTATTCACGTAGCAACATACTGTGAGATTTAAATGGGCACACTCAGTTGTGCCTGAAAACTTACAAGATCTGATAAAATATCTGCTCTTAGCCACACAAGAAAAGTGTACAGATATGTATATGCAATTTGCACTCTTAAGTAGTTCTGTAGCCTGTAGATAGCACCTATACAGTGCTACAACTGATGGAAGTGTATGTTGCCAGCAATTTAATTATTGCCTTTTCTATTTGAGGACATTTTTTGCAGATCATGAATTTTACTAATTTTTTTCTCATTATTGATATTCAAATAATTTTCCTCAAACATTTGGGCTTGTGCATTACTTACACACTGTTCACAATGGGCACCATATCAAACATTCAGTGTTCTGAATCTGTGCTTTGAGCTGTGTAATTAGACAGTTAAGTCACATGATCTGATTTATTTTCCCTGACTGAATGATCTAACATAAGTGTGAATATTCTTGTTAGTGCACAAGTACCTGAATATGTTTGAATAAAAGTTCCACCCTAAGCAAAATACCAATGTTTATGGAAAAGAAAAAAGAAAAGGCTCTGAAAATGGTCTGATTGAGGCATGATTCAGGTGAGTGAATATGTTGACTAAGACTTTTTCCTGCTGTTTGCCCTAATATAGCAAAAAGTTATGTATGACAAGAAAGTGAACTGTTGCAAATAAAGATGATATAAAGAGTCAATGTTTGGATCTGGCTTAGATTTCAAATAGAGCTCAAGTTTGGATTTGATAGCAACAAAATCTTGTAAAGTATTCTCCTGAAGTTGTTGCCTACACCTGTAAATGATTTTAAAATGACCAAAAGCAAAAGGAGGACCAAGGACAGCATAGGTCCATTACTCAATAAGAGGGGAAAACAGTAACAGAAAATGTAGAAATGGCACAGGTGCTTAATGATTTTGTTTTCATTTTCTGTTGGTGGCGATCGGATGCCTAACATAGTGAATGCCAGTTAAAATGGTGATGGTTCAGAAGCTAAAATGGGGAAATAACAAGTTAAAAATTCCTTAGAGAAGTTAGATGTCTTCAAGTAACCAGGGTTTGAGGAAATGTGTCCTAGAATACTCAGCTAAAACTCTTGAAAATAATATATCTTAGTCACCAGTATTGCTTTTCTTCTGTTCAACTTGCTATTTCATGTTTCTTCCCGTCTTTCATGATTTATGTGAAGCTGTTATTTTTTATGACAAAAATACCATGAAGGCACAGATTCAGTTTGACATTGTCTCTGACAGGCTACGTTTTGTAAAAATATAGATAGAAATTCTACATTCTTAGCACAGGCACCAGACTCGTACAAATGAGCATCAGTTTTCTATTGATTATTAGATAAGTGTTACATGAAATAGTGTTTGCTGTGAAGGAGCTTGCAGAATACACTGAAATGGTTCAAATCAGATGACCATTCTCTCGTGTTAATAATTGGAATATTTTCTCTTGTTTCCTTCAGTCTGCTGCTCAGCACTGGTTGTTCTTTTAAATATGTAGACATGAGGTTTTCAGTATGGTGTTGCAACCTCTAGTAAGTGATAGGAAGTCCCAACCACCATGCTGTTCCCATATGGGAGGGGGCGCATGTATGTATCCTGGCTAGATTAAGGAATCCCATGTAGGTATGTAAGAATTTTAGAAATTTTGCAGAAGGAACACCACAAGTCAAATGTATAGCAAGAAGCAATTATAGCAGGAGAATCACTCCAAAGGATGGCATTCCAAGTTGATGAGTTTTCATTATTGGTAACTAATAAAATGCAACCAGAACTGCTTTTTTCATTACATGTTTTCTGGACATTACTATCTTCAGTAGTTTGTTATTTTTAATTGACTATTTTTAATTCAATTTTAAATGAGTACAGTTTTCTGTATGGAATGATAACATTAATATTGTCAGTGCTCTTTGCCTATCATCGGCAACCCCAAGTCTGCCCAGTCCCTTCCCCAAAGGCCTGTCCCACTTACTCCATTCCCCCTCTGTCTGTCTCTCACTCGCTCTCCCCTACCCTCACTCCACTTTATGGGGCTGAAACAGGGAGTTGGTGTTTTTGGGAGGGGAGGTGGGATACCAGAGGGAGTATGGGTGCTGGTTCCAGGAAGGGGGTCAGGATGGTGTAATTTATGTAACTAATATAATTGATTTAATTCTACTCCTGTTGGAATTCTGCAACAGTCCTATGGCTACAAATGCAACAGTTGCAGAATTCCAACAGGACTAAAATTTGGATCATTCACACGCAGGATTTGGCCACTACAGCCTTCAAAAGATGCTGATTGAGCCATTTAATAAACCCAGATTTCCCACAGAATTCTAGCATCATAGAGCAAACCCACTGGACTTGACAGGCAGTATATCACTGTCACACAATGGAAGACATAAAGTAAAAGCAAGTATTTTTAACAGCTTTAAACTGTCACTGGAATAGCTTTACACATAAACCTTGTTGTGGGTGATATGACAAAGGCAAAACAATGGTCTGATTTTTTTCCAACAAGAGAACACTGATATTTTTCCCACTGAAATTCCTCTGTCATATAAAATAATTGTCTACAGAGGAATCACTCCCTTTTTTTTTTTTTTTTTTTTGTGACTTATTTCCTGTCCACAGAAACACTCCTGCGTTACTAGGTGCAGCCAAACCCTGTTTGCCTTTTTTTCATCTAAACTCTCCACTGAAGCAGGAATTGATTTGAACTGACCAGTATTGTCTCTATGCTCCCCTGTGCTTTAATCTGGAATGCTATGTCATAACAATGCTTCATCCCAGCACATCTCTAACAGTCCAGTCCACTTTTGTGAGAACCAAAATCCATCTCTTATCAGCCACAGAGAGTCCTTAATAGTGTAGACTTTGTGGGATGGAATCTTACAGAGCTTTGCTAAAAAGCTGAGAACAGGAATCTCTAGCCAGTTTATAGCTGACATATTTCACAAAGGCAACTTTTTTTTCTCAACAATGCTTTCTACAGACTTCCACAGGCTATTCCTAGACATCTTTGTACTTCAGCATATGACATATGTGTGAGTGAGCAGTAAAATCATTCTCCTTTCTGCTGTCAACAAAAGCAGATTTATGTCTTCCTCATCTGTCATGTGCCCTGCAATATGGCAATCCTTTTGCATTACTGTCTGCTGCAGCATTTCTGTGTGGACCTCCAGCATGTACCACTAATTCTGTATAAAACTATACACCAATATGTTGCTAGAGAATAAGGCTTTCAGCTTGGGTTGGCTAGTGTCTTTCATTACAAAATATGAATAAACATAAAAGAAGCAAGAAAGACTAATACCACTAACAACAATTAATTTATTACAGAATCACTTAGAGTTCCAACTAAGATCAGAGCGCCGTTACTGTACACATTGTAACAACACAGAGCATCTGGTAAAAGAGTGAAAAACCCACCTATGCAAGTACTACACTTGAACTGCTGTGGTCCTGAACTCTGGTCCGGCCACATCTGTGATTTGACAGAACCATGGACGTTGCCAGGCCAGAAAGTCCCTACGGCTGGGAGGGAACCATCTGGGAGTCTGGCGGCAGAAGGAGCCCAGCCAGGGAGCCCAGCCAGGGAGCCAGCAGTCATGAGCACAGCTGGGCTGGAAGAGGAGGTGAGCCAGGAGCCCAGCAGGAGATAGACGCGGAGCCCAGTGGCTGGGACTAGCAGCAAAGTTGGCAGCTGGAAAGGGAGCCTGGAAGTAGGGGCCGGCAACCATTAGGGACATTGACCTCCCCAGGTCCAACAAAATCCCTCATTCAGGACTGGACAGGTCCCAAGGGTGCCAGACCAGGGAGGTCTAACTGTACAAGATTTATGGGCAAACAGAGAGTACTGAAAATGCTAGTTCTATCCTTCCATACACTTAAGTATAATCCATTATAACTGGATGGATAATGCTATTTTGCTTTCTGGTCTGGCAACATCCATGGTTGCAAATAGCAAAATGCTGTAGACCATAACATACAGGAAAATATATAATGGTGTATGAGAATTAGGGATGTAAAATCCCATTTAATTAGTTAACCTGTTAAACTAAATTAAGAGGGCAGGAGGCTGCTCCCAGACAACAGTTAATCGTTACCTGGTAAGTATCCCCCAGTAAGCATCACCTGTTACTGTTAACCAGTTACCTGTTCACATCCCTAACGTGAATCTGTTTCTTATTCTGTAGTTACCAATAACCAAAGCTCACCAAACTGGAAGGGCACTCTATGAGAGGGTTCTTCTATAATAGCTGCATTCTGCACCTCTGACTCCTGTTCCTTTTGCAAAAAATTCTGAAACCTTTGAACACCTCACGTGGGACCTTCAAATCAGTCTCTAACTACCATCTACATAGATTGTCATTTTCACTGCTCTGCAGGTGCTCAGAACCCTTTTCATTTAAAGAGCCCTTTACAGTTTCAGTTATAACTCTCAGTTCATTAATGTGCCGATTGCCAGTACTGAAGATCCAATCTATGAAGTCCAGTAGCAGCTATTTAACTTCTATTTTCCAGCTGTCTTCTGTGCCATTCCTGGTCATGCTGGTCAGTGGTACATCTTTTGCAGATCTGAACAGACGAAACTGTGTTTGCATGTGGATCTGGTTTCATTTCAGGCTAAACTAGTGTTCAGGCTTGAGCGAGAATCAGGAGTAGCATTTGGATTTCACAGTGATTAAATCTGGCGGGGAAACATGCTCTTTCCAGTTCTATCTCTGACTTAGAGCCAAATTCACCAAGCCGTTCAGATCCAGTTTCAAACATAAATGAACTTCAACCTCCCAAACGAAGTAATGGTTCAGAATTTAGGCTCACTTCTTTGTTCACCTGTTATCTTTTTTCAAGTTGACAGTGGTTAGTTTTATATCCTTCTCAGTATTCTGACTTTCAGTTTTATGGCTGTCTAACGGCAATGGATCAACTCAATTCATTTGTTGACTATTTGTCTAGACTCCAACATAAATTTAGTACATGTAGCAGACCTGAAGACAGTTAATCTGTCCAATGAATTTTCACCAGGTAGGAAGGGTTATATTGTTGAACGCCTCTATTAACCATAAATCACATGGACATATTCCATTCATTATTCCTGTGCTATGTGTATAATGTCCCAGATTTATTTTATTAGTGAGGCTGGTACCTTCAATATAAAATGTCCATGCTGCTGAAAATGGGTTTCAAATAGGAAATTTCTGTCATGACAGGAATAATAGCCAGGTGATGAGACTTTCAGTAACAATCCTCAAAGGAATCATTAATAATGAGTGGGAGAACCATGATCACACAGACGACCTATTTAATATACAGTGGCCCTCATTTTGACAAACTTCAAAGTTACTTTTCAATAGAACTTCACAGAATAGATCCAGAAGTAGGCCACAAAAGAGGCAAATTTTCTCTCCACCCACCCACTGCAGATAATTTGGGTAGAAGGTAGTCTTGCCTTTTCTAGCCTGCAGACTGCAGTTACTGAGACTATAAAGCAAGAATGATAGGAAAGCAGATTTAATTTAATGGGAAGGAAGAATCTCAGGAAAGGAATGATGGTTTTGTGCTCCAGGCTCGGGACAAGAAATCTAGAGACCTATTCCAACTCCATGACAAGTTCTGCAAAATACTTTTCATGTGACTTTGGATTAGTCAGTAAATCTCTCCATTCCTTCTTTTTCTCAGCTGGGAAAAAGCACCTACCTCTCAGACTAAATTAATTAAACATGTGTAAAGCTCTGTGGGAGCCTTAATAAGAATGCGCTAGATATGTGTGAACTGTCATTATGATTCTGATGTGGAGTGCGATTATGGCCATTTTGTTGGTGTAGTATTTCTGTAAAGCCAGTTGAGAGGTGCAAATCAAGCCCCTGCCAAGTGTTTACATTGTTTTTAAAAATTTTGCAGCTGCAGTTGTATGCAGGACCAACTAAGATCAGATGTTGTCCACAAGAATCATTTTCTGAGGTGTCTGCACGTCATTAATTTCTCCCACAGATTTTGTTTGTTTGTTTTAACCTGAATATTACTGGTATAGAATAAAAAAAACTACAAGGACAAAGAGCCCCATTATAACCCAGATCATAAAAGCTTAAGGAAATCAGGTCAAATAAAGATAAAAAACATAAGTATCTCTTTTAGACCGCACATAATTTGAATTAATAGAGTCATACAGATTTTAAGGCTGGGAGAGTCCATTATGAACCTATAGTATGACCTTCTGCATAACTCAGGCAACGTATTTTACCCATTGATTCCTGCATCATGTCCATAACATCTGGATGAGTTACAGTATCTCTCTATAGAAAGACATCTAATCTTGATTTTAAAGACTTCAAGTGATGGAGAATACCTCACGATCCATTGTTCAAATGGTTTTTTACCCATTTTGTTAATTGTTTGCATTTCTAGCTTGAATTTGTCTAGCTCCAACTACCGTCCACTGGACCTTATTATGACTTTTGTTAGATCAGGGTTTCCCAAACTATTGTGTCAGGACCCAAATATGGGTCGCCATTACATTTCAAAAGGGTCTCCAAGTGTCTCCCCAGGTGGTAAAAAAAAATCAGAAAACACCGAACATGTAAAATTTGAGGTATTTTCTGTTTTTCTCAGACGAAAGGCCACTTGGGACATTTTTCCCCTGCCGCATCTAGTGGGGGCAAGGGGAGCATGGGGATTTAAAGGCGGCGTGATTCTGTGTGCGTGCGCCCGGCTGGTTATGGGTTTTTTTGCTCAACAACTTTGGTCCCCGTGTGTTTCCTTTATTTATTTATTTATTGTGAAACTATCTGGCAACCTTAACTGCTAACATACACAATTCTGCATCACATTGTTTGATATTTGGTGAAGGGTTTGTATATGTATAAAAATTAGAGCTTTGTGTCTGTCTGTGTGTTTGTCTGTGAGTCCTAAATGGTAAGAGCTAGGGCCATCCATTTTGGGATGCAGCTTCCTTTTATCATAACTCAAAGCAAGGTCAGGGTTTGGTTGTGCCAGGACAACTGGAAGTGCTGGGAAAGGAAAGGTTTTTTATAACATGGAGGAGCTGGGCTGTTTGGAGGGAAACAATACGGAGTGGCCACTAGGGATACAAGCCCGCAGGGGAGAGCTACCCTACAGAATGCCCACTGGGGGGAAGCCATACCACCAAGAGAGCAGCCGGCTCTGCCATCTTGCCTGCCAACACACTTGTCCCCTGACCCAAACCCTTTCTTCCCTTCCTGGATGTTGGCCACAGCACCAGAGGCAGGGGAGAGAAAAGGTGGCCAGAGGAGTCTGCCAGGAGAGAAAAGGCTCCTGGCAACCAGGAATTGGGAGTGGGAAGAAAAAAGACCTGTGCTAGATAGGATCCCCCATTCTGAGGCCCCAACCCTCACTCTTGCACCTTTCCACTCCCAGCCTCCTACACTGCCCTCTCTCATCCCCAAGACCCTGCTCTAACACCACCAGCTGCCTGCCCTGAAGGACCTTAGCAATGCTGGGTAAGTCTTCTAGTCTACTTTCTATAGAGCTTGTCTTAACTTCCCTCACAAACAAAAAGGAGCCTAAACAATGACGTGTTCTAGCTCTTGCAGACAAAATCCAGTTGATTTAGGAAGATTTTTTTTTCTATTAAAGAACAGAGGGTGAAAATGCTTTTTGTTTATATTATTTCATTGCCACTTTGAAAAAAGTCAGATAAGGTATTTTTCATTCCTGATTGATAGAAGGGGCAACTATAACAAATGGATGTTGAAATTAATAAGGTTTGGGGGGGAGGGGAGTTGCATCTTTCTCCTGTCACAAAAGTTACAAACATTACTTTTGCTGTTTGTACTTATTTTTCTTTATGGTATGTTGTAACAAGAGGATGATGTCTTAATTCATACACTATTATATTGTGCATGTTAGCTACATTTTGTTTCAATCTATTTTTTTCCACAAAGGTCAACAATAGCATCATATATTACAGCTCTGATTGCTGGCCTTAATACAAATTCTATTTCTTTTAGATGTTTTATATTTTAGCTGTCAAAACTCATGTCTAGTCATAAATCCTATGAAAAGTTAATATAAAATGAGAGAACCAGACATAAAAAAGTAAACCCCCACACTGCTGAGCTTTTCACAGTAGAAACACATGTTTTTATTTTTCCTACAGTATGCGTAGCCTCAGGATCCCAATGTAAATGAGCTCTTCAGAGCTTGTGCTGCCCTCCCAATACAATCTTAAATAAAGCTATATTTCCAATCTGTAACACCTTCAAACCACCAACTAGTAACTTCTTTGAAATTAAATTGTTAGGGTACGTCTACACAGCAGTATTATTTTGGAATAACTAATAATACTGGGTATGTCTACACTACAACGTTAATTCGAACTAAGCTAATTCGAACTAACGCGTCTAGAACTAAAAATTAGTTCAAATTAGCGTTTTGCTAATTCGAACTAGCAAGTCCACATTGAGTGGACCCTGAACTGGGCTTAAGGATGGCCGGAAGCAGTGCCGGCAGGGCATCAGAGGAGGACTTAGAGCGTGGAGCTGCTGTCTCAGGCTAGCCGAGGGCTGTGCTTAAAGGGTCCCGACCCCCACCCCGGAGAGATAGTTCTCAGGAGTGCCCCGCTTGCAAAGCAGTCCTGGCTTGGAGTGCCCGGAGTACCCACACTGGGCACATCACACCACTCGGCCATCAGACCGGCTGCACTTGCCACAGGCTGCCATCTGGGGAGAGGGGGCAATCGGGGGGCTGCAGGAGAGTTTCCACCCCCAGAAGCCCGCAGAGCCAGCCCAGTCCCCCCCATCGGGGGCTCGTGCCCCATTCCTCCCTCACCTCCTTCCACTTACCCTTCCCTAGCCCCTCTTCTTGATGTACAAAATAAAGATAACGTGTCTTCCAAAATGGAATCTGTCTTTATTGAACAAAACTGGGGGAGACTGGGAAAAGGAGGTGGGAGAGGGGAAGAGAGAGGCTGGGAGAGGGGAGGGCAACTAAAATGATCAGGGTTTGGGAACAGGTCCCATATGAAGAGAGGCTAAAGAGACTGGGACTTTTCAGCTTAGAAAAGAGGAGACGGAGGGGGGACAGGATAGAGGTCTCTAAAAGCAGGGGTTGGGTGGAGAGGGTGCATACAGAACAGTTCTTCATGAGTTCCCATAAAGAAGGACTAGAGGACACCAAAGGAAAGGAATGGGTAGCAGGCTTCAAACTAGTAAGAGAAAGTTGTTGTTCAGAAAGCAAATAGTTAACCTGTGGAACTCCTTGCTGCAGGAGGCTGTGAAGGCTACAACTAGAACAGAGTTTAAAGGGAAGTGAGATCAAGTCATGGAAGTTGGGTCCATGGAGTAGTCTTAGCCAGGGGGTAGGAGTGGTGTCCCTGCCCAAAGTTTGTGGAAGGCTGGAGAGGGATGGCACGAGACAAATTGCTTGGTCACTGTCTTCGTTCCATCCCCTCCAGGGTCCCTAGGCTTGGCCGCTGTCTGCAGACAGGCTACTGGGCTAGATGGACCTTTGGTCTGACCCAGGACGGCCATTGTAAGCTCAGGGCTCAGGGTCGGGGGTCTCAGTGGACCCCCTTGATTTTCATGCACACCTGCTCCTGGGTGGCCAGGCTGGCAGCTCTCCTGCCCTAAACGGTCACTTTCCTGTGCCTAGTGCGGAGATCGTGGACGAGGTCCACGATGTCCGCACTAGCCCAGGAAGGTGCCCGCCTCTTGCGGTCCAGAGCAAGCTCCCGGGAGCCGCCAGCCTGGTCCCAGGAAGAGGGGGTGGGCTGGGGGACATCGGGTGGGTGGCTCTGTGCCGTGCCAGGTGCAGGGTCTGCTGGGTGGGTGCTGGCAGGCTTGCACCTGGCACGGGCACCATAGCCAGCCCGTGCCCCTTTAAGGGGTCCGGGGCCGGGAGGGGGGCATAGAGTTTCCCTGGTGTTGGCCAGAGTGGCCACCAGGGAAACCTGGGGAGGGCTAGCCTCCCACTAGTTCGAATTAAGGGGCTACACACCCCTTAATTCGAACTAGTAAGTTCGAACTAGTCTTAATCCTCGTAAAATGAGGTTTTCCTAGTTCGAACTAAGCGCTCCGCTAGTTCGATTCAAATTCGAACTAGCGGAGCGCTAGTGTAGCGGCTATGAATGTTAGTTCGAACTAACGTCCGTTAGTTTGAACTAACATTGTAGTGTAGACATACCCACTGAAATAACATAGTCCGTGTCTACACCACAAGCAATTGTTTTGACCTAATGTTGAAATAATGGTGAACTGGAAGACTTCTTACTCCGACTTCTGTAAGCCTCATTTTACAAGGAGTAAGGGAAGTCAGAGGAAAAGTGCTCTTATTCGGACTTTCTGCTGTGTAGACAGTGCCAAAAGCAGAAATAAGCTATTTTGACTTAAGCTACCCAGTTGACGTCGCTCAGGTTGTGTAGCTTATTTTGGCTTTAGCCCTGCTGTGTAGACATGCCCTGATACACTTGAAAGAGAATCCTCTGAACTGTCATTCATGCTCAAATTTGACACTGTACACTTAGGTTTGAACAAAGACTCTAATTATCTTCCCATTACAAAGATAGCTTCCCCAATTATCACCTCTAATGTCATTAGCTCACAGACATTTACCTCCCTCCCCCCATTTCCCTTCTGTTCTGAAATTTCTGTTCCTTTTCATATTTGTTCATTTTTTTTAATTGTATCCTTTGGTATATATGGTTGTGACAATTTGCTTCCACTATTTGATCTGAGGAAGTGGGTCTGGCCCACGAAAGCTCATCACCTAATAAACCATCTTGTTAGTCTTTATAGTTCTACATAGTCCTGTTTTTTGTTTCTGATAGTTTTGGTGCCTCACTGCTGTAGTTCTGAGACAGGCAGCATTCACGTTGATTTTAAATGGGAGTTCTGCCGTGGTGTGCAGACTGAGGTATATCACCTTCTTTTGAGCCCAGTTAAATGACAAATTCAATGTGTGTAAACTATTTCAAGCTTCAAGGGAAAGGATAAGGGGTCAGAGAAAGTTGCCCGTGAATTTGCAGCATGATAGCCCCTGGGGTTCTCCTTCACCAACTAGTCCAAGTTCAGTAAATGTGTGATGTGGGTAGGACCTAAGATGCAGATACATTTATGAAAAGAAGGTAAAAAAGTATCATAACATACCTTGCTTACTGTGGAAGAGATGGAAACCTCCTGGCCCTTGCACTAATCAGCTCATAGCACATGAATGATAAGATTTGATTCCTCTCTGTTATAGCAAAACATTCTCCATAATCTTTTAATTCCAGCTCTGGGATTGGACCCTATAACTTCTGTAACAGTGAATTCCAATGGATGGCTAGTTTTATAATCAGACAAGGAATACTTTTCTTGCACTTGGTCATCATCCCATTAATACATCATGGCTACGTCTACACTGGCCCCTTTTCCGGAAGGGGCATGTAAATTTCATGAGTCGTCGTAGGGAAATCCGCGGGGGATTTAAATATCCCCCGCGGCATTTAAATAAAAATGTCCGCCGCTTTTTTCCGGCTTTTAAAAAAGCCGGAAAAGAGCGTCTAGACTGGCCCCGATCCTCCGGAAAAAGCGCCCTTTTCCGGAGGCTCTTATTCCTACTTTGAAGGGCGCTTTTTCCGGAGGATCGGGGCCAGTCTAGACACTCTTTTCCGGCTTTTTTAAAAGCCGGAAAAAAGCGGCGGACATTTTTATTTAAATGCCGTGGGGGATATTTAAATCCCCCACGGATTTCCCTACGACGACTCATGAAATTTACATGCCCCTTCCGGAAAAGGGGCCAGTGTAGACGAGCCCCATGTTTGTATGTGCAAATAAGCCAGGTGCTAAATTTTAAAATAATTAATCACTTTATTAACAAGAACTACTAACGCACAGGTATCCCCGAGCCAACTCCTCTGAAACGGGAGCAGCTCAAAAATATAAGTGGACAAGTCATCAATCTGACAGAATCTAGTTCCCCAAATCCAGTGCATGTGCAATCCCCCTTTCCTGTTATTTCGCAGCAGAATTTAGCTGAGAAAACTGCTGGCATCCATATGAGGTGAGTGAACTGAATTAAGCAAAGAAGAACTGAGAACATGACACAACAACAAACAACAAATTGCTTTTGAAACTGGAGGAGACAGAATTAGGAAAGAAGACAATCTTAGTTTACGTTTCCAAGATAACATTTCAAAAACGAGAAAGCAATAATAAAATCAAGAGTGTATTTTTAAAAAAGAAGTTGGCAGGGCATCTTTTAAGTGATTTAGCACTTTCTTCAATATACCAAGTTAGATTACATGGAAATCAAGGCAGTGGTTAGATTAGATTAGATGAGACTGAGATATTACCCTCAAGGCTGAGTATGAAACAGTGTACAGGTTTACTGGCCCATAAATTGCTAAAGGAAGGAATTGTGATTCAGAAAATCCAATAACTTCCTTGCCCTTATGAAGAAATAATATATTGCACTCTCTGAGTGGTATGCTTTACCATGCCTCAGCCATTCATGCCTTCCAACCCATCCTGGCTCAGCTACGTTGGTTGTCAAATGGCTTTACCTCCTCTTAGTAGCATCCACACCCCACCCTATCCCAATCACTTGCTTTCTAATGGCTGCCTCAAGACTGCTTTTCCTATTACAGCCTGGGTAAACCCTTTGCAGGTACAAGGGATCGGGGGCTTTATGTCCCCTTACTGCCCTACATGGCCACATCGGTTCATATTGCAACGTCGCCCCAAGAGACCTGGCTGAATGTTGGGAAAGAATACGCATCACAGATTTCCTCAAAAAAGACATAAAATTCAACAGCTAAACTATATGAGCAACAGGCCAATGAAATGGATGAATGGACAGATGGATCAGCCAAGCAAACAGCAGACAAAATGTTTGTTGACTACAGAATTTATAGGATGTCACACAATCCACAGACTGAATTATTCAGCCAATCTTATGTGACCAGCTGTTATTACAGAGCAGATTGCCATTCAGAACAGGGCAAAGTGAGAGCCCACTAGCTGCAGTATATGCACTTGGGACAGAGAAGCATGTTCCTAAGTATATTCACGGCATTCACATCTAAAGTACGTCCCCTGTACCTAAAAGAGAGCAGAGAAATAAAAATATCCCTGAGGCAAAGATGAGCTGAAGAAAAATAAAAAAAGGGGATAAGACTGTTTCATCCGCTCTTCCCTCCCCACTTTGTGTCAATTTCAAGAATATTACATTGGTGGGTGAACCAGTAGCGAGTCCCCTCTTTCCACCCACAAGCCCTAGTGTGTTCACTTCTGTTCAATCATTCGTTAATTCTCCCGCAGTCTCTCGCCCACACATTCCTTGCTGACAGCCCAGTAGCACATGTGTTAGGAATTACAGTAGCTGCTTTTTCAATTTAACTTGGTATTTCAAAAAAGGAAGGGGTTTGGTGAGCGACTGAATGTCTAAAGACTGCACAATACTGCCTGTCACGAGTTCAATTACATATGTGCAGAGTTCGAGCATTATGCCTGTGAGGCTTTTTAGGGAGCTCCAGGCTTGTCCCCAGACACAGCCTCCAGTGGTGTAAGTTTGTTGCAAAACCTAGTGCTTTGAATTTAGATGAAAAAACTGTGACAATAGTAAACAAACTGTGAAATCAGGATTTTCAAAAGGATCAAAGGGACTAAAATGTCCAACTGAAATTCAGTGGGAACTAAGTGCCTCTATCCCGTATGCTCCTTTGAAAATCCCAGCCTCAGTGTCACCTAAAAATGCCCAACAACATTTACCTTCCACACTTCAGCCTTACACACAGCTCCAAGTAGGGGTGAGGCACTTTCCCTTCCTGGTGTGCAGTGGCACTCAGCTGGCTGTGCCATCTTTTCCAGCAGCCCAGAGCAGGCAGGTTGGTACTGTGAGGGGAAGCTTATGCCCTTTACTCTTCCCAACCAAATACCAGATGCTGCATTGAGGAAGATGCTCTACCCTCAGTTATACTGCTGTCTCCAGCATCTCACTGAAAAAGGCTGCTGACCTCTTTCCTTAGCTGATAAACCAAACTTGGAGATGTTCTTCACTGCCTCAGGTGTGCACCACCAAGCAGACACCCGTATCATGATAATTATAATTATAATAATAATGTATTATTATTGTTATAATTATAAGGGGAATATGTGAGGGGAATTGGCTCACATCTCTAATGTTATCCATCCTCTCTCAGCTCAGACCTTCACTCAGGACAGTGCCTTAAATTTAACAAGAGAGTCTTTTTTACTGAGTGCAAAAGGAAGTTGCCAGGCTCTATGCACTAAGGGCATAGGCCTCACTGAGCCACATCATATGAGTAATTTACTGAAACAAATCTTAAAATAATTGGGGTAAACATAACTTCTCTGATTTCATCGTTGTTTGAAAATATTCTGGGGAGGAGAGGGAAATCTGTCCCGCTTTGGGATTGATTCACATGTCTCTCTTTTGTACCCTTTGCTGTTAACTTCTTTTCTCCCTGGGTAAAGAGCAGAACAGATAGTGACACGGGGGATATGTCTACATTGGCACCCCTTTCCGGAAAATTAGGAATAAGGGATCTTCCAGAAAAGGGCTTATTTTCCGGAAAATCACGTATAGGCGCTTTTCTCCGGCATAACCCCGAGCCAGAAAAAAGCAGCAGCCATGTAAATGCAAATGCCGCGGGGGATATTTAAATCCCCCGCGGATTCGCAATTCCAAAGTGTCTCATTAGCATCCCTTTTCCGGAAAGGGGTGTCAATGTAGACGTAACCAGGATGTTTTTGCCTGTCCAGAGCTATAGTAAACTTATAATTTTTTTAATGAAAGATGCTTCTTTGTAATGTGTGATTTTGTGGCCATCATTGCTGAAAGCACAGTAATCTGTATGCTGGTTAAAATGGCTGCCATATATTTTAGACTCTCAGCAGCCTATATATACTGTTAGCAGAACTGGGTCTAATATGACTTGCTAGGTACAAATGGAAGTGGAAAATTGAGGCACAGATATTGCAGGTAACAGCAAGAATGGCTTAATTTTATTACTGTATCTGCCTTACTCACACATCTTTAAAAAGGTATTCACAATCTCTTATCAGTTGATATGCTGTGCTTAACAGAGACATACTGTTCAGACCTACAGTAAATTCTCAAGCTACCATTCACTATTAGCATTTGCTATTATAAAGTTAAACTGTAATTTCCATCTATTTCTCTTTCTTAACTAGGTGTAGAATTCCCATCCATCACTGTACATCACTCTAGTAGAGATAGGATTGTGACTGTTCCAGATAACCACAAAAATGCACAGTGACATATGACAGACCATTAAAAAAATAATCAAGGTCAAGTTTTCAAACTTGAATACCTAATCCATGTTTAGGCACCTAAATAAGTGGTTTCATTTCAAAGATGCTGACTAAGGGTATGTCTAGCCTACAAGCCTCTTTTGAAAGAGGCTTTTTCAAAAGAATCTTTTGAAAAGCCTCTTTCGAAAGAGAGCATGTAGACTGCAACTACTTATTTTGAAAAAACAAGCCGCTTTTATGAAAGAGCACCCAGGCAGTCTGGATGCTCTCTTTCAAAAAAGCCCTGTTTGCATTCAAGAATGCCCTTTTTTGAAAGAACACTTTCGAAAAAAGGTGTTCTTCCTTGTAAAATGAGGTTTACCATGGTAAAAAAACCCGCCACATTCTTTCGATTTAATTTCAAAAGAATGCAGCGGCAGTCTAAACGCAGGGGACTTTTTTTCAAAAAAAGGCCACTTTTAAAAAAAAAAAAAACCCCTGTAGTCTAGACACACTCTAAGGCTACGGCTACACTGGCATCCCTTCCGGAAAAGGGATGCTAATGTAGCACGTTGGAATAGGCAAATCCACGGGGGATTTAAATATCCCCTGCGGCATTTGCTTTAACACGGCTGCCGCTTTTTTCCAGCTTGGGGAAAAGCCGGAGAAAAGCGCCAGTCTAGACGTTATTTTCTGGAAAATAAAGCCTTTTCCAGAGGATTTCTTATTCCTACTTTCAAGTGGGAATAAGAAATCCTCCGGAAAAGGCATTATTTTCCGGAGAATAACGTCTAGACTGGCGCTTTTCTCCAGCTTTTCCCCAAGCCGGAAAAAAGCGGCAGCCATGTTAATGCAAATGCCGCGGGAGATATTTAAATCCCCCGCGGATTTGCCTATTTAAAAGTCTACTTTAGCATCCCTTTTCTGGAAAGGGGTGCCAATGTAGACTCAGCCTAAGAGTTCTTATCCATAATCTGAGGGAAAGAAGGACTTACATGTTCAATTTCAGGCTCTGCCACAGACTTTCTGTATGAATTGGGTTGAGTCACTTAACCTCTCTATGCCTCAAACATCTTTCAGAACGGGGCATTTCTGACAAAAATGCCCCATCTAAACTGCGGGAGGGGGTTCGAAAAAGCCCCATTTCGAAAAAAAGCAGCAGCCCCCATTATGCAAATGAAGCACGGGATATTTAAATCCTGGCTTCATTTGCAATATCGACGTGCCTAATCTACATCCCTATATTGAAAAAGGGATGTAGTTTAGACACAGCCTTTGAGATGGGTACTTATGTGTTTTTGCAGAGGTTACAGCAATGGCCCCTGATCTCAGCAGAAGCCTCTTCTAGGTACTATTAAAATAGAACATAAGAACGGCCATACTGGATCAGACCAAAGGTCCATCTAGCCCAGTGTCCTGTCTGCTGACAGTGGCCAATACCAGATGGCCCAGAGGGAGGGAACACAACAGGTAATCCTCATGTGATCCCTTGTCACCCATACAAATGAATAACAGTAATAGTAGCATGTCTGTCTCCTGACCAATATTGCCTCTAAGTTTTTCCATTCCTGTGCAAAATAAATTTTGTTATGCGCACCAAGGCATGTGCAGATGTGTACCACCAATAGAAAAACACAAGCTGCTGGTTGTGGTTAGTTGTGGGCACTCTGCCAGTCTTGGGGATGGCACTGCAAGCACTCATTTTACAGAGAACACTGCATATGAGACAATCCCATTGGATGTTGTGCAAAGAGACAATTTTACTACAGTTCTTGACTCTTTGCTTACTCAGAATTCCTTAGGCACTTTTCCATTGTGTAGCTGTTCTAATAACTGCTCAAGTTTCCTCTCAGGCATCTGTACTGGCTTTTTTCTGTTTGTTTTCTTCATCATCATCATCATCATTACTGCATTTGCACTGCCAAAAGTTCCATGTTTGTGTATATTGCTTTCAAGAAGCAAGTTAACAAAATGATTCAAGAAGATTTTCTCTCTGTGTTGCCTTGTAATCCAACTACAAAAGTCAAATCTAGATCTGGATTTTTACTTCCCTTCTGCCAAAGTCCAAGAGTTCTAAGGGTTTAATTCTGGCCCTACTTCTAGCTGCAATTACTTGGGAAATTCCTTCAATGGAGCACATGCTTGTGTTCCTTTTCCATCCGATCATGCAATAAACAAAATGAAAAGCCACCAAGAAGGCACAAGTCTGTCACCAGTGAGTGAGTTTTATTAATTTTAAAATAAACTAATTCTTGCATCTAATGGGCTGGGGGAAGCAATTATGCAAATTTTGGAGTTATTTTCATCCCAACTAAAGGTACTCTGGGTCCATCTTTTAGCCAGCCACATCAAGAGCCTCTGATTTGACACTTGTGAAACACTTGCAGATGAAGAATTTAATACAGCAGTTGAAAATGTAATTTAGGGTGATAGAATCAGGCCCTCAGTTAAAAAAAAAAAAACATAGACTGGCCCAGTAGGCTAAGCAGAGTATCATTAACCTGTGGTAAGAGAAACACATGCATTTTCATGCTTGGGATTTAAAGAGACATGATGGCAAAATTTGGTAGGTTCCAAAGTGTCTTCCAACTGTTCTGGGTCAGGACAATGGTCTCTGATGCAGAGTTTGGAAGCTGAGGAGAAAATAGGGGAAAGGTCCTTTTTCACTTCATTTGGATCATTCTTTTTTTTTTAATCTAAATTGATTGGCTATTGCTTAGAAGGCTGCATTCCAGGTAATGGATTATATTATCTATACCTAATACAGACTCTTGGAGTCCAGTTTGCCTGTATCAAAGGCACTTTGTGAATGTGAGACATTATATTTTGAGCAGCAGCAGGAGAAGAAAGTAATTGGAAGGAAAGTGCTTTGCTTTTCTGTTGTGTAAAGGTAGTTAAAGAAATAAGGAGGTTTAAAAGCTATTTATTGC
This sequence comes from Pelodiscus sinensis, assembly GCF_052426305.1. NCBI lineage: Eukaryota > Metazoa > Chordata > Testudines > Trionychidae > Pelodiscus > Pelodiscus sinensis. Next base: position 111,809,181 of record NC_143055.1, on the reverse strand, counting down.
AAACCCACTGCTGCCATTGATTAACAAACTCTAAAAGCCCTGACTTATGGTGTTCTCTGGCTTTTGGGCATAGAGAGGAAAATTACATTAACCTCCATTGTGTTTGTTCATATTTCCAAGATGAGATTTCATAAACTGCTTTAGGTACAGGATTCTCTGCAGGTCTGACGTAAATGCATTTGTTTCTACAGATGCTTGCAATCCAAGAAGGACAAGCTTTGACTTAGCATCTTGCTTTAAACCAGGGGTCCACTCCTTGCAAATTCTGCCTACTGTGAATTAAGTGAATAAATCAGCAGCTGTGCTAGCAAACTATTTTATAATCTAATCATATTGTTAGCAATCCTAGTTGTTTCCCTCCCTCCCACCTTCAGGCCTTAGCACTGAAGTTTTACAAGTCTTGGTTTAACTGATGAATACTTCAGAGTTGAAGGCCACTTTGATGACCACACGTAAGTCAGACCTCGTTTGTATTTCATTTAAAGAGAATTCAGGCTTCTTGTGTAATATAAGTGTAGGGAGCAATGTTCAATTGGTGGGGGCAACAGAATGGACAAGATGATGTAAGCAGACTTTTCCATTAACTTCTGTAATGTAAAGGCTAGTGAGTATTCAGCTGTAAAGGAATACAGAGGGTGAGGTGATCAAAGAACAGGTGTGAAAAATCATGACATTTTCTTTTTCAGGGTGCAGATAATTGTGTATATAAAACTGAGCGCCTAATATTGGAACATCTGGTCACACTAACAGAGGATTCCATGCACAAATATCTTGTTCATTATGAAATCTGCCTTGCTACTCATCAGTATGAAAGCTGAGAAAATAATTAGTATTGACATTTTATCTGTCAGATTTTGTCATCTTCTCTTCAGTAATTGTCCATGAGCTGTTCATAATTTTCTTAAATCTATCATTTGTTCAAAATCACTTGTGGATTAGTCTGAGCAAATCACTCTGAGTCTGTAGAAGTGGCCTCCCCTTAACTATCCTTTTTTTTTTTTTTTTTTTTTTTTTGGTAGAAAGTAGATGGCTTGATCTGCTTCTATGGATCTGCAGGTTACAATCAAACAGCCTCCGATATTACTCAAAATCTTAATGGGTGATGATGCAAAATTCCTTAATTTGGACTGTCTAGTGAGAGTGGTGAAGAACTCCAAAAGGATTTAGCCAGTGTGGCACCTCCAGTCAGAGCTTACCTGGAAAGAACAGAGTACCGGCACCTTTTTTTTTTTTCCCAATACAAAAAAAGCACTGGATTTAGCCAGGAGAGGTGATTGGGCAACCTGATAGAAGATTAATGTCAAGATTATACTGTACCAGAATAATGATCACTGTACAGAATGTAAATTATTTATTGTGCCCTCATAATACAAGATAAAGGGAGTCTCTATTGGAAATCAAAGGCAACAAATGTTAAAATAATTAAAATTAAATATTTATCCTGAGGTGCTCATTGCCATAAGACAATGGTGGGCCACATGTGGCCCACCAGTATTTCATGTGTTGCCCATGAGACATTTTACTTACCATTGCCCATGCACTGGGTTGCCAGATACTGCTGGATTCCATCTGCACAGATTTTTTTTCCTATTGATATTATTAAAGTGTTACACCCATAAAGCTGGGGCACATTAAGTGAGGTGCATGCTGTTTACACACAACATTGACTGTGAGAGCTGTGCACTCCCTCTGCATCCAATCAAAGCACTGCTACCGTTCAATCAGCAGTAGCTGCACATTCTCGATATGCAAGCCCAGTTAGTAAAACTACCCTATCCCAGGATACTGCCTTGATTGTGCCAATCTTATGGCCCACTGAGATAAAGAATGGCCACTCATGTGGCCCACCACTAGCCTAGGTTGCCAGTCACTGCCATAAGATGTCACTGAGGACAAGAGCTTAGTAGAATTTAAAGACTGTATTAAACATATCTTTGATTATTAAAAATGTCACTTACAGATACGCAAGATGGATATAATGGGCATTTCTAACTGCAGGGGGTTGGAAAAACACTTCCAATAAGGGCAGTTTTCTGCACACTTGTCTGTTATGGAGGTTCTACACCTTCCCCTGAAGCATTAGGTACTGATCACATACAAAGAGAGAAAACCAGACACAGCTATTGCTAGTACTAGTACTGCCTGCATCCCACTAGTACTGCCTGCATCCTGTCCTTTTCTTGTGCTGGGACCTAATGTATCCCAGAATGTACTTGGGAATCGAGAATCCTGGTTCTTTTTACATTCTATGGTCTTTTGCATTGAATTGCTTAAAAGCAGGGAGGAGAGAGAGCTTGACCCATATTGTACATTCCATTAAACATTTCAAAAGCAACTCTGCAAGGCATGATAACCAGTAAGGCACTTTTCAGCACCCCTCAGAAATCTGTCTGAAAGCAGGCGATACAGCATTGCTTTTGTTGTCAGGCCTTAATGCTAGGAATCATGTTTTGAGACCAGCCAAGGGAAGCAAGTTGTATTAACAGCATCACTCAGGGGCTTTCTTTCACTGGTGTCAGCCCTGCTGAGCACAGGCTGCAGTGGAAAACTGCCTCTTTGAAAAAGCTTTTTGCAGAGAGAACAGCATACAGCTTGAGCACTGCACCCAGCTAAGCTGTGACTCACTTTCCCTGGTAAGACTGCTGTACTTTGAAAGAGCAAATCCGCTGCGGAACCTCCAGATGAGATCAAGCAGCAAACAGGAAAGCTAAGAAAAGACTGAGCCAAGACACTCAAGCATTTCCCATTCAAAGCAAACTGTAGCGCTGAAGGGCTGCTTGCATGGCACCCACCCTGACTGTTTTAAAGTTTGGAAGATGTCGACAATGTGATTATTTGCTATGTAACTGGATTTTGACCCAGAGGCAAGTGAAACCAATTTATGATCACACTATAACTATGCGCAGGATAATGCAGCTATGCTCTTTTGCAGAGAGTTACAACAGAGTTCCTGTTAACTATTAGGTTTCAGCTTCTCTCTTTTTTTTCCCACATCCTCTTAACCTTTCCTCTGTCCTTTTCCCCAAACCTGATTGATCTCAATAAGCCAACTTCAGGCTGTATCTTAATTAAATGCAATGGGAGGCAATTTGGGGCAAGAGATTTAATGTGTATTAAGGCTGGATATATTTGTGATACTTGTTCAACCTGCAGTAGATGCCTGGTATTTACTATGGTGTGAGGGCTGGCCTCAGAGGACTTCCAGGATTCCAGGCATCTGGAAAAGGGGAGCAAAAGCAATCTTGAGCTGCTTCCTTGTCAGCTACTTCTTCAGAAGATGATAAAGCTGCCATAAGAGTAAAAGACCCTATTTGCTGAATGAGGCTACAAAAGCTATTTTCTTCATTTGTGTTTAATGAGGGTTTAACTTGTTTTTTCTTAACTGTTATTAAACCTATCCTATTATATAAAATCAATATAAAGAACCTATATATGATGTTTACTTGAGAGATAAAGGGCTTGTTAGATGATGTGGAAAGAGATAAAATGGTCAATAACGAAAGCTTAGCTACAGTGTTTGGGTATGTCAATAAGTCTTCAATTTCTTAAACATTATAAAGAATATATTTCTATATTGGGCCTGATTCTCACTCCACTCTGGGGCTATGTCTACACTGTAGTATTTTTGCAGAAGAGGATATGCAAATGACATACTCATTTGCATATCTTCCAATTCTTTTTGTGGAAGAGGTTTTGCTGCTAAAAAGCCCCATGTAGATGGGGCCGTTTGTTGGGGGAAAATAGCCTTTTTCGCAAGATCCTGTAAACCTCAATTTTTGAGGACTAAGGGATCTTGTGAAAAAGGGTTTTTTTATGGCAAATAGCCCCGTCTACATGGGGCTTTTTAGCCGCAAAACCCCCTCCGCAAAAAGAATCGAAAGAAGATATGCTAATGAGTATTCCATTTGCATATCCTCTTCTGCAAAAAAAACCCCTGCAATGTAGACATAGCCTGGTAGTACAAAAAGGCCTTAAAGAGAGTATTAATGTAATTTATGCCCACTTTAAGTTCTCTCTACATTATCAGAGTGGTACATCAGGGCTTTAGTGTGAATTAGAGGCCTATGGTGTTTTTATATATATATATATATATATATATATATATATATATATATATATATTGCATAAATCTATGTATATATGTATAGAAAGTATTTCTACAATTTCCAAAAATACAGAATTAGTATCCATTCTCTCCCCATTTGTTTTCACTAATGCTTTTTCTGTGGATTCCCTTATTTGTAATGTTTCCTTTATTTTGTAATTGCCTTGTAATCTTAGTCACCCCTACTGACTGCAGGTATCCGTACGCTGCAGTCAGTGGTGATATGTAATTGCAACAGTAGATGTTCCCAAGCTAGCTGTCATCTAGCTAGCTCGTGCTGACAGCAGTGAAATCTGGCACCATGGGCCTCAGCGCAGGCTATTTAAATCTACCTGCATCCCTGGATGACCCACTGGAGAGTTCACGTCGCCTTAGTTTCACTGCTGTTGGTACATGAACTAGCTAGCTCAGGTATATCTACATGTGCTACAATTAATTACACATTCATCCTATGCAGTGTGCATGTTCCCTAACTATCTGTACACCTCTCAGTGAATCTCTTTGGCCTTAATCCTGCTTGCACTTTCACTCTCCCTTCCTTTCATCTGCCTAAGACAGGGGTGGGCAAGATCTGACCCACAGGCCAGATCTGACCCACCAAGCCATTTGATCCAGGTTAGCCTGCTTCTCCCCCTCCCTCAGGTCAATCGGACCTGGGGAATGCGCAAAAGTCATTCACTGTTCAAAGCAGCTGGTGGCTCCCTCCCTGTGCCAGGGATGCACGGCGCCTAGAGAGAGCTGCCAGTTGTTTGAACAGCAAATGACTTTGCGTATTCCCCTGCCTCCAGAACCCAATTGCCCTGGGGACAGGAGAGCACATGAAGTCTCCTCCCCCCAGGGGCGTGAGGCACCAGAGGGAATCAACCACCAGCCGCTTGAACAGATGGCAGTTCCCTCTAGGTGCCACATTCCACTGGCAGGGTGGGGCAGGGAGCAAGAGACTTCAAGTGCTCCCTCACCCCTGGTTACTGATTAGCCTGGTGGCGGGGGACTGCGCAAAGTCTCCTCCCCCCGCCAGCATGCACAGCACCTACCAGGGAACCGCCAGCGGTTCCCTCTAGGCATCAGCCATCCCTGACACGATGGGGCTAAACATGCAAGAGACTTTGTGTGCTTTCCCACCCCCAGGTCAACGGAACCTGGAAGCAGAGGGAGGAAACCAAAAAGTCTCCTCTCCCCACCAGGAGCATGCAGTGCCTGGAGGGTACCGACCATTCTGCCCAAGGTCCTGTCCCTTCCACCCGAGGCCACACCTTTTCGAGGGGCAGAGCTGGCCCGGGACCACTACCTAAAATGATGAAGTGGCCCCCTTGCAAAAATGATTGCCCATCCCGGCCTAGGATATATGTAATTCGTTATTGGTATTTTGCGGTAGAAGAATAGCACTCCCTAAATGGCACACTGCCAGCACAAGTCCATTACAGATGGGTCTGTCAGTCATTAGCTGATTACTGATAGGAAAATGAGCCTATTCATTCACACCTGTGCAATCTGGGCATAAAATGCTACCATTTGTGTACATGAGAAGAGGTTTATGATATGTTGCATTTTATATCCCCTTTGTATAAGTGTGAATGTCCAACACAAGGCAATGGATAATCCAGGCCCTTACATTTCAGATCCAGACAATACAGGAATATGGTCTCACTTGAACAGCAATTACAAGTTTTAGAATGCATCATAAGGTTGAGCTGTGTTGGGCAGTCAAGTCAAAGCATCAGAGAGGAATCTGTGGAGCTATATAAACTGGAAATGCCATTGAGGCTAAGATGTTTGCCTGTCTGTACCAGTAAGATGGAGATCCAACCCAGTTTAATCCTCAGAAGAGGAAAATCGGAATCATGATACTTTTTCTGATCATGGTTTATGATTTTTACTTCCCCATGTTTGCCTCCTGTTCTATAAATGGTTTGGTTTTTATCTGAATGTTTCTCTCCCCAGCAAAAAATAACACCTGGTCACTTCTCCCTTTTTTTTCCAAGGGATCTCATTTATGAGTTGAAGCTTTGAAATCATCTTTTGTCATTCACTCCTTTTGGAAAGTCTCGCCCAGAATGCAATTAAGTTTTTCTGTGTTCCTTTTCACAGGAAAAAATTGAAAACATGTTGAAAAGGGGAGAAAATAATTACATGCTTGCAAGTAAATTATTTTCATTTAGGAACCAAATTATTGCTCCCAAGATGGTTATCATGTTATCACTATGTTGTTCCGCTTTTTTCAAACATTGTACAATAATTTTTTCTCAACTCTCCATTGTGTAGCAGGAAAGGCATAGAGAGTGGAAGCTAAGTGCCCTCCTTGAAGAAGGCCAAGATTGCATTGCAGATGGATGAATTGAGTAGTCAACTTACCAAACAGATCAAATACTATGTTCTCTGTAGATTCCACAGTGCATTGGACTAAAGGAAATCACCTGAGAGTAGAATCTTCTTAGCCCATTGCAGTCTGAATGGCTCAGCCACGGACATAAGGACCCAGTGTGTCAGCATTCCATTCCTACTGCCACAAAAGTACCCTCAGACAAGCAGAATGAGAAAAGTGGGCCAACCTGCCAGTTCTTGAAGATTCTGTCTTGAAGGAAGAGGAAAAAATGCGGAGGGCTGCATTGTTTCCCAGATTTGTACATTATACAGTGAGAGCTGGAGGGCTTGTTTATTTTTGTGATTCAAAATTCCTGAATGTTAGGGGCCTCCACATTTGAATAGTGGCTAAACAGAAATACCTTGTGCTTTAACTAGTAGAATCAGAGACCTCTAAGAAACTAGACTGAGGTAGGGTGACAAGGACAGGTGATACTTTATATACAAGATTAGACCTTGCTTTTAGTCAGAGATAGTAAGCTCTTGTTTTATTTGCGGGGCGGGGGGGCAATCTTTCAATTTTTAAAATGTTTTTACTGTCATTATTTCAGGCTATATAGGATAAAAGTGAATAATGGGCATATATAGGTAGCTACAGCTCATTAGTTAAACATTTTTTTCTTTATCCCTTGTTACAAAGTTTGAGTAATTGTGTTGGTGGGCATGGAATGCTAGAATATGTTTAATTACAGAGAGGCCATCAATAATTTTTCCTGGAGTAGTTTTTGGCACCATGTCATTATAACTATTTCTATATTCATGTGGTTGCTAATGTTTTTTATTTCAATTAAGATTTTTGCTGTGGCCATGAGATGTGCATACTAATTTTGCTGCTTGGTGTGATGTCTGCTGTGCTACTTCTTCATCTTTGTCAGTGTATGAAATGTCTCACCTTCTAATGAAAGCCATCCTTTTACACCAGATAACTTTAGCTATGCATAGGCTTATTTAATACTATTAAGTGAACCACTCATTGGAGAGTGGCCTTCCACTTATAATTATACAAAGTCAGATTCTACTCCCTGAGTCAAGATGAGTTGCAATTCATTTGCAAGTAGTCTGGCTGATTATTTGGACTGGTCATTTGGTCAATCATGTGGACGGGTCATAGAGTAAGGTAGTCTTCATTAAGAAGAGCAATCAGACCAGTGGTGAGGAGACACAGCATGAGATACAAGGTGAGGATGAGCTGGAAAATGGTCAATGTTGTCAGAACTATGTACATTCTGGTATCCTTGTCACATTCATCACTTTTCCTGTTTCTGGAGATCACTCTTCAGATGACATATGACCAGGTGGAAGTAGAAACATAATGTTCCCTGCTGAGGATCACAGAGGTATTGAGAATGTGTTTTCTTATTTATTCTTTCTTCTCCCTTCACTTCCTTATGTCAAGGTATGTCTACACTGCAGAGTTTTTCCAGAAAAACAGTTGTTTTTCTGGAAAATCTACACTTACGTCCACTCTGGAATTACATTCTTTCGACAGAAAGTTGAAAAAACACAAGGGTTTTTCCAATAGCAGCAAACCTCTTTCTATGAGGAAGAAGCCTTTTTCTAAAAGAGCTTTCGTAAAAAGGCTTGTGTGGACGGGGAAGGGGTGGGGTTCAAAAGAAGAGGCCTCCAGGAAAAAGCACAGGTGCTCTGGTGGCCAGTCCGTCCATAGTAATCATAACTTAAATGCGAGATAGCATCCAATCAACATGGACGCTATCTTTTGAAAAAGCACATTGAAAAAAGCTATCTGCTTTTGCTGTGTGGACACTCTCTTTCGAAAGAAGTTTTTCCAGAAGATCTCTTCCGGAAAAGCTTCTTCTGAAAGAAGCTCGCAGTCCAGACATAGCCTCGGTGGTGCTGCGCTCCCCTGACTCCTGTCTGTACACCTCCTGCCACTTGCTAGAGCTCGGGCTGGTAGAAGGGTGGTAGCTCTGGGAGTGGGGGATGCCGACAGGATGAAGGAAGTTGAGGCTGGTGTGTAGGCAAGAGATAAGCATCCTGGTGCCAAGCAGTGTCCTTGCTCAGAGGAACATGGGGCCTTTTTTACTACAAAAATGTAGGCACCAAGTTAACTTACTGGCAACATGTTTGCTTAGGGAGCATTTTGTGGAGATTAAAAATAGGACATGGGCACCCAAGACCCTTTGTGGATCTGGGTCTTACTCCACAGTGTATTTTCAAGCTACATATTAGGGATGCTTGAATGAATACATATTTGGTCCTGCCTAGAGCAGGGGGCTGGACTTGATGACCTTCTGAGGTCTCTTCCAGCTCTATGGTTCTATGATTCTATGCTGAAAACCTAAATGTTCTTCAAAAATTCACTCAGGTTGGCCTTAATGTGCAATTTACAGTTATTTTATAAACAATTTGTATTAAACAGTTTGGACAAAGAAGCTACCAAAAACCTTTATATTGCAGCAAACTAGCTATTTGAATACCTACTCAGAGACTTGGCCCATATGACAAAACGGCATTGTCGGTTCTAAAAGCTACCGCCAAAGAAAAGTGTTTTCTCTCATATAAACTTATCTTCTGAACAAATATAGAACCAGACATCTATAAATCCATCAACTCTAAAAAAGTCACATTAATGTAACTGAGAACACAATGCATGTGATAGCTTGTGGTCATATTTCTACACAGTTAATATTCTACATAATTTACTGTTTGAGGAGTTAGATTTATTTTCTGTATACTTTGTTTTGCAATTCATTCTGTTTTTTCTTCTTTTTATAATACTTTGTATTCAGTCTGCAAGAAATAAAATATTACAGTAAGAAGAAAGAATGGAAAGCACAGTGAAAGATATGCAGTGAGAAAAAATTTAACACTTAATACAGGGATGGGCAATAATTTTTAAAGGGGGTCACTTCACAAATATCTGAAGTGGCCCTGGGCTGACCCGGAAGGGGCAGAGCCAGGATACTTCCGTGTTCCCCTGCCCTCAGACCCTGATTAACCTGGTGGCAGGGGAAGCATGTGAAGTCTTTGTCCCCCCAGCACCTACAGAAAGCCAGCAGCTGTTCTGAACAGCTGGAGGTTCCCTCTAGGCACCTTGCACCCCTGGTGGTGGGAGGAGACTTTGCACGCTTCTCCCTTCCCAAGGCCAATCAAAGCCCGGGGGTGGGGAAGTGCATAAAGTCTCTGGCTCCCTGCCCCACCTGCAAGGGGTGTGCAGTGCTTAGAATGAACTGCCAGCCATTCTGAACTCTAAGCACCACGCGCCCCTGGTGGGGAGAGGAGACTTTGCATGCTCCCCCGTCCCCTGCTGTAGGGTTGCCAGGTGTCCAGTATTGACCCAGACAGTCCAATATTTTTGCTTCCTGTCCAGTAAAAAAATTCAGAAAAAAATAAAACCCCTAAAATGTCCGGTATTTTCAGGATTTTTTTCCCTGCCAGGAGGCGAAAATACAGACACCTGGCAGCCCTACGACACACTCAGCAACCAGGCCCAGCCCCCGACCCCAACCCCTTGCTTACCTGGCTCTGCTGGCTTCTGGCTCGACCAAGAAAACAAGATGACCACTGGCAAAAAGTCTAAAGATGTGAAGCAAGTGGAAACAATGCCTTCCCTGGGTCTTAGTGCTCACCCGCTCCCCTCTTCCTATCCCTATTCTGACTCTGAACACACTTAAAGGGGCCATGTTGTTTCAATGCTGTTTTATTTTATTTTTTTGCTTAATAACTCTCAGGGTCCTTTTTTTTTTTTTGCTCAACAACTTTGGTCTCCCCCTTTTTTCTTTCCTCAACAGAATTTTTTCCCTGGTATTTTTTTGGGGGGGCAGGAGAAGGGGTATGTTTGGTATTTTGGGTTAAACCATCTGGCAACCCTACCCGGTCAGGAGTGTAGCATGGCATCTGCAAGCTGAATCAACCTGGTTGGCAGACCGGATTCAGCCCATGGAGGCTCTTTTGCCCACCCCTGACTTAGTATGTACCAACGATGTGTTTGGTACAGAGCCTATATTTATATAATATGATCTCATTGACCATAAAACCCATCATCTCCACTGAATCAAATAAAAAAAACAAGAGAGGCTTCCTTTCCTTTCCCAGCAACCTTTCTTTGATCCCTTGCCCAGACTCAGACTTTTCACATGAAAGCATATGGCCCTAGCGCCTTTGTGTCACAAAAGGCTCATGGCACTGATGCTGTTACAGTACATTGGGATTGGTGGCATTGCTGTTGCCCAATGTTTTAGGCAATTATGTATCTTCTCTCCATAGATATAATGATAATTAGTTGGTGGATTTAAGTTTTTCCCATTTCAATTCCTGTGCAAGTCTATAAAACAGCCCATCTCAGAATCGGTAGGTTCTGCAGGTGTCACAAATTAAAGAACGGCAATGCCATCCCAGCTGCAGCAACTGTTTTTAATTGTGCTGGTCCAAATTCATTCTTGGTGTAATGCCACTCTAACGCTTACTCCTTGTGAACCATTTTATTCAAGAATTGGCTGTGGGTATTACCTCAATTGTTAAGTAATGTTCTGAAGTCCACAAGAATAAAACTACCACGTATTTTTGAATGGTTGCAGGTGTGGCTTTCCCTTTTTTCTAGCTTGTGGGGAGGTCCGAAGCTACAAAATTCAGATCCAGATCAAAGTTGGGAGAGACATTCAGATTTAAAGTGCTAGTTCAACTCATCTCTAACAGCAATTGTAAGCTCTTTATAAAAATCACAAGTAATAGAATTTTAATATGTCAAAAGATTGTTAAAAAACATTACTCCTGTAAGTGGCTGATAATTATTTAATTGCTAACATCTTAAAAGCTCTTTTCAGTAAACTCTAACTTTAAATAAATAATCAAGTCAAAATGATTAAATAATTTTATTACTAGACTTGGTTTAGACTTTGAGTAATTTTTTACTAAGATACACAAGTAATTGTGTAATTAGTAATAAGTGTATCACTCCTGTAAGTAGTTTTCTTGAGAGTAATAAATTACAAGGTTTTCTTCTTTCATTTTCTTCTGCACTCCCATCTCTCTCATTTTTTATCTCTCCCCCAAGTAGTCCTACTTAATTACAACTTTCGGCAGTAGAGAACAAAAGATGTATAGTACCAAGTTAGATCATTGGTCCATTTAGCACAGTATCTTCACTGCTACAGCTGCCAGTCTCTCTCAGATCATTCCTGAATGCAGTGCTGCTCTGTAAAACAGACTGAGTCTCCCCCAGTAGCGACTGCCTTTGGAGAGTCCAAGTCCGTGGTTTTCAAACTAGGGCGATCCAGTACTGGGTGGTGGAATGTCAGGACTAGGTTTTGTTGTTGCAGGGTGATCAGGTGACTGGTAGGGGGTGCTAAGGCAGGCTACCTGAGCATTAGCTCCACACTCCCATTGGCTGGGAATGTACTCCTGGCTGCTTCTAGGGCGCAGCATGGTGTGGGGTGCCATGAGAGGCAGGAAGCTGCCTTAGCACCCTGCCACACTGCTGATCAGGAGCCACTCAAGGTAAGCCCCTCCTGCCACAGCCCTGACCCCCCCAAAGCTAAATCCCCCTCCTATACCCCAAAGCTCTCCCCCTCAGCCCCACTCCAGAGCCCCCACTCTAGTTAAGTTATGTTGGGTCATGGGCATCAACGTTTCTTCAGTTGGGTCATGAGAAAAAAAGATTGAAAACCACTGGTCTCAGTGACCTGCTGCTACTCCCCTCCAAAGGAGATTTTCTTCATCATTAGTGGGAGACATTTGTGATTTTGGAGCTGGAGAGCTGAGTTTCTTGGTGTCTGTATGATACGGTAATTGTATCTTCTCTACAGTGCACGTGACCCTTACAAAGTCCATCCACTGCCAGTGCAAGATTGTTCCCTGCAGCATATGGTTCCGACCATTCAGGGAGAATATATATCAGTGGTGGTGTACTCATGAACCACAGCAGAAAATGGGGCCCCTCAAGCTTTGTTTTGATGACAAGTGGGCTACCTGTTCAAAGTGCTTTGCAATCACTAACGAAGCCTCAGCACCAGAGAGTGCAGTGGCTGAGCCCCGCATTCAAACAAACCCAGAAAGTGGTGTGTTTTACATGAAACTACAGAGAGGCTCGCATTCTCATAGCACTTGGCCTGGTCTCGCTATCAGCTATTTGCACTCTTGAAGAGGTTCACAAACCTGCCAGTAATCCTGGCAAGAGTTTCAAACCCAGCAGGGAAGAGACAGCAGAGTCTATGGAACAGTTTAGGGAAGGTTTTATAAACAAAGTCAATTTAGCACTGGAGTCTGAGGAGAAGAGAGTCAGTGAAGTTAATGAGGAGTGATGGTTATAGAGTGACTCTTCTTTTTCTGTATAAAGTCAGAAAAAGCATTCTCCTTATTCTGGAAACAAGAGTCTTGGCCAGGGAATAGCAAAGGGAATTGCAATCGTCAAGTAAGAAGGTAAAATCCTGTTTAATTGGTTAAAGGGGGGAGGGCTGGAGTGGTTCCCCCACCTTCGGTGAGGTGTGATTGGCCAGCCAGGCTGGAGCAGTCCCCCATGGCAGGCAGGGGCTGCTCCAATTGGGCTCCAACACCCTCCACCAACAGCACAGTGGACTGCTCCTTATCCGTATTTAATGAGGCATAAGGGATTGGCCGACAAAGGCTTTCTTTGTCATCCAATCCCCGTCTTGACAGCCGCTTTTTGCCGACAAACTTCTGACTCGGCAAAACACAGTGGCCATTTTTATTCAAATGAAGCGTGGGAGATGTAAATCCCCACTTCATTTACAATGTCGGTATGTCTAATTTACATCCCTCTGGCACCAGAGGGAGGTAGTCTGGACATACCCTTAATCACACAACAGAAACAACTTTTCTTTATAACTTTTGTAAAAAATGCTTGTTTCCCATTTTCTGGCCATTTGGCATGTGACATTTTTCACAAGCATTTTCATTGAAATTTGGCTTCTGACAAAACAGTGGTTCCACCTGCTTGAAAAGAACCAATTCTCTTCATTCTTTCTCCGTTCTGTTCCATATCACTTTTATGGTTGTAGATCGTTCTGAAACACTAGAGAAGGCAAAAGCCTCAGGCTAGGAAACATGTGTGCTACAATAGGGAGCCAGAATTACTGTACTGGATCAGACTTCAGGCCCATCTAAATCAGTATCCTGTTTCAGATGCAGGCCAGTACCAGGTGCTTCAGATGAAGTTTTAAGAGGTGTTCAGTCAGCAGCTGTGCAATAATCTGCCTGTGACTGTTTGCAAGCCCCACTGTGGAGGGGAAGGGGTTAGGAGCTGCTTTGGGCCCAGGTAGCTCCACCCTGCCACCCCTGCAATGCATACAGAGGCTGGGAAAGGAGTTTCTGAGGAGAGCAGTGCAGCTTTCCTGTAGGCAGCCACTATAAGTGGATCTCTGTGCTGAAACTCTGCAAGAGGAGCACTGGAAGCTGTGGGGCTGGGCCCCAGCTGTTGATGATCTGCCTTCTGTACTGAGGTAAAAGCCCTCTGAGATCTGCCAGGTTGGAAATGTCTCTGCTTTATTTTGTTTCCATGTCTTTGCTTTTTTCTCTTGGTAGAAGGCAGCTGCGTAGCCGTCCACAATGCAGCAGCCTACCTTTTGGCCCTGGATTTGAGGGTGGTGGAGGAGGGAGAAATCAAACCTGGATTGCTCTACTCTCCTCCGATTGGTTTGGCGGATTAAAAAAAACCTATACCTATACTAGGTACTCAAGATTAGGAGGACCCCAAATTCCACAGAGCTTGCCTCTGGGACATTAGCTGACTGAATCATCAAGCCTGTCACTGAGCAGTGCAACTATCCTGTGTTGGACTCTTTATGCAGCTGAGAAGGGATGAATACAAGCCGTGACCTGCCAGCAGGCTCAGCTATAGAAGGGGATAGGCTACTGCAGAGTTAGCCTGCCTGGCAACAAAGGGTGCCACGATGAGGAGTGCTGGTCAGACCCTACCTTGACTGCTGGGGAGCAGATCCCTTCATGCTACTCCCATATAGATTTCATCCTGCTCTCTAATCACTGGAGATAGACTTAAACTCTGAAGCATGAGGCTGAAATTGCTTCCCTGAAGTTGTTTTAATGAATTATGATAATTCTGGATATCTGTTTGTGTCCAATCCTTTCTTCAATCTTGTAAATTCATGGGCTGAAAAACTTGCTGTAGCAATTGCTTTGCAATGCACAGAGTGGCAGAATCAGCCCCTCAGAGAATACCCTGCCATCTATAAAATCACTATTTCTGCAGCACCTTGGATTTTTCTAGTAGCTAACTAAATCTGAGCACTGACTGCTTAATTTAGTAGCCCTGACAAGATCACACCTAAACCAGGCGTCGCTTCAGACAACCTTTCCATCCCCATTGTACTCAGCACCAAAACTTCCACTCATGTCAATGAGAAACAAATCAAGCCCTTGAATTATTTCTTTTGTGTGCCATTTAGAAGCTCATCTTGTAAATAGCCAGGAAGATGTTCTCCTCTTCTTGCCTAGATATTCTCTCAGGCTGCATCTACACTGGCATGATTTTGCACAAATACTTTTAACGGAAAAGTTTTTCTGTTAAAAGTATTTGAGCAAAAGTGTGTCTATACTGGCATGTGCCGTTGCGCAAAAGATTTGCTTTTGCGCAAAAGCATCCGTGCCAGTGTAGATGCTCTCTTCCACAAGAAAGCTCCGATGGCCATTTTAGCCATTGGGCTTTCTTGCGCAAGAAATTGATGTTACCTGTCTATACTGGCATCTTGCGCAAGAAGCACTGATTTCATACAGTAGAACATCAGTGTTCTTGCGCAAATACTCGTGGCCAGTGTAGACAGGCAGCAAGATTTTGTGCAAAAGCAACTGCTTTTGTGCAAAATCTTGCCAATGTAGACACAGCCTCAGTGGTTGCTCAGTTTCTTTAAAATAGATGCAATATTTAAAGCCTGGGCTTTAAAGATGGTGGTATACAAACTATTTTGTTAGGTGATTTATGATAGATTAAATTTTTACTGCCTTCCAACAGAGGGCTACCAAGCACAAGGATAAAATCTTCAGATTTGTTAGGAGGTTTAATTGCAAACTCATTGTATCTGGACACAATGAAATAAAAAAAGCAAATGATATTCTTCCTGTGTACAAAGTTGGCAGATAAAAATTTTCCAGCAGATCTGTGTTTCATCTTAGACTCTTATACAGTCCTAAGAAGTAGCAATTCTTTCTTTTTTTTTTTTTTTAAAGAAAATAACATTGGGAGGGAGGAGAAAACAGGTGAAGTTGTAAAAGGGTTTCAAATGATACGTTAGAGTGCTTCTGACATTTCTGATTATAAAATCTTGTTTTCACTTGCTTATAATTCTGTCAATTTTTAATTGCATTAACTGAAAAGCCCATGATGAAATTAATAATTCTGTATTAAAACCAGAGTTATGTGTGTGTATGTGCAATGGAATTGGCATAATTAGTGGCCAATTTAGTTCTACTTGCTTATTGTTTGGGGCGCTACTACTGGATTCATGTGCTCATATTACTTAGCTTTCATTTTCAAAAAAGTGAGTTTCTAGCCTTTGGAGCAGCTTGAAAACATGACCCAAGAACACTGCAAAGGTTGCCACACAATAAGGCAAGAGAAACTGGGGCTATGTCTACACTTGCGGCTTCTTCCACGAGTAATATGCAAATGAGGCTAAACGTGGAATTTCGCCGAGCCTCATTTGCATACCTAATGAGACCATTTTTTTTCAGAAGAGGCTCTTGCACAAAAAGGAGCATCTACACTGCCCCTTCTTGCACAAAAAAAACCCTCTTGTGCAATGCCGTTACACCTATTACTTGATAGAAAGAACGGCATTGCACAAGAGGGTTTTTCTTGCACAAGAAGGGGCAGTGTAGACGCTCCTCCTTGCGCAAGAGCTTCTTCTGAAAAAAATGGTGGCTCATTAGGTATGCAAATGAGGCTCGGCGATATTCCACGCTTAGCCACATTTGCATATTACTCGCGCAAGAAGCCGCGAGTGTAGACATAGCCAATGTGTTTGGGAAAAAAAAAACAAAAAAAAGCCTGCTGAGGCTGACTCATGGGCTTTGAGTGGTTGGTGTTGGCAGTTGTGCAAAGATAGGGATGACACTTTTAATTTTGAGTCACAAAGCTTGTGTCTCGTGGCACAGTGCCAAAGTCAAGGATAATGCCTAGAGGAGGGGTGAGCAAAGGGTCCTTTGTGGTCCGGATCCTGCCCACCAAGCAGGTGGATCCAGCCTGTGGATGCCCTACTAATCAGTGCGGGGGTGGGAGAAGTGCATGAAGTCTCTTGCTCCCTGTCCCTGCCCTGCAAGTGCCACGTGCGAGAGCAAGATTTTGTGCGCTACTCCTGCCTCCAGGCCCTGATTGCCCTGGGGGAGGAGGAGTGTGCACAGTCTCCTCCTGCCCAGCAGGGAGGCGGGTGCCTAGAGGGAGCCACCAGCTGTTCAGAAGAGCTGATAGTTCTCTCTGGGTGGGGGGAAGGCCGACGCAAAGACTTCACGTGCTTCCCCATCTCCAGGCCAATCATGGTCTGTGGGAGGGGGAGCTTGGAAGTGTGCTGACCCCACCCCTTCTGGAGTGGCCTGGAGCCACTTGAAAAATTAGTGAAGTGTCCCTCCCTCCCCCCATCAAAATTATTGCTCACCCCTGGCCTAGAGGTACAGTACAAGGTGAAAACTGGTGAGCAGGATCACAGAAGAATCTGATCCAATATCAGGGACTACTACAGCATGGATGCTAAGTTACTCTTGCTGAGTAGCAGAGGAAAGGCCTGAAGGGGGGTGGGAGAAGTGTGGATGTGCCTCCTTAGTACAGTGCTTCTCAAATGCAGATAGACATTCTCCAGCTACCCCTGCCTCTTTCTTACCCAAGTAAAACACGGGAAATATAGATTTTAATTTAAATGAAAACTTTTCACAGCACCATTGGCTAAAATTCCAAAGTTTATCCACATGGTACAAAGTCTAGTCAAAGCTACAATGCATACCCTCCACCCTCCCCGTGAAAACTTTGGACCTTTTTAGGATCTAAAGGGACAAGGTTAAGGGGAAGGGATGGTCATATACAGTAATTAAGCATCTTGTTTTGCATTGCCAGTGGAAGATAGGTTCTTGTCAGTTTGTCCATCTGAATGCTGCTGCTGCTTTTTCTGTACCTTAAACAAATGCCACTTAATTTTAAACACAAATTGTGATTCCCTTCTCCGTCACCAGGGGAAAGCTACACCAGCAGTGTACAGCTTTTAAAGCTCATTTTCTAGAGTAAATAACAATTTGCAGAGCTGTTAACTGCACAAGTGTCGAGGCAGTGGAGAATCAAGTACATGTGCTGTAATGTACAAGGATTATCCTCAGCAACACAAGTAGGATGTGATCTGTTATGTTACGCTGTACCAGCAAAATATTTATAGCCAGTATGGCCTACCAGAAATACAGCTCCTTCCATACAGGATCTCCTCTTTCTGTACAGCAGCCCCACCAGAGGACAGGGCTGGGGAGGGGAGCATGGGATCGGGGCAATAGAGCCACACCGGAGGGGCTGCCTGGTGGCCCAACATCTTTTCCTGCAGCTCTTCCAACATGGCTGTACCACCCCCCAGCCCTGTCCTCCAGCTGGCTGTTGTACAGACCCCCAGACAGAAACAGTGGAAGGGCTGGAGGTGTTGCGGGGGGGAGAGCCGTGCCAGAGGAGCTGTTAGTATGAGGGCTGATGGACGGCCCCACATTCTGCTGCTTTTGCCTCAGTGGTTCTGAAGTCTTCGGAGCTGCAGGAGGAGGACAGAGGCCCCTCCCTCTCCGGTTAAGGAGGGGTTCATCATGGGGAAGGGAAGGAGCCCCAGGCTGGAGGATCATGTGGAGGGTCACTTGCGGAGGTCACATAACCTCTGTTAGCAGCTGCCCCTCCCCACACATACACTGGCAAGAAATAGATTCCACTTGCCCCACTGGTTATCCTCTTACCTGGGTAGCGTGTATGTCGTTACTCGTGGTGATATTCACTCACTTCAGTGAGATGGCCATCCTTTCTTCAAGTGGTTGTACAAGCTAAGTCCCTCAGAATCCATTAATACCTGCATAAATATTGGTGTTTGAAACAAGCCAAGAACAAGTTGATCTCTGTGCATGATCAAGGGAGCGTGCATGGGAGCATGGTGTCATGTGGTCATTAGAATAAGGGGGCTGCTGGCCAGATGGCCATATTGATAGCCTAGAACTTCTCAGGATTTCTATTCCATGGAGACGCTGTCTGAAAATGATCAGCTATTGTACAGTTATTCCAGCTGGGGTTTAGTGAGATGTCATCAGCCATCAGTATGCCACACTAATTACATTTTAAAATGCTTTGACTTGTTTGCTGCTATAAACAAGTGTTGCTTGTTCTGTAGGGAGATTGCAACTTCAGCAGTGAAACTGTGGTCGGCCTGGAGATGGCTTTGATGACTGATAAATGTATGACAGCTCAGGGCCTTATTTTTGCCTTAAGAAGCAACAGTATTTCCCAGTCCTACAATTAGTGTTTGCTTTTAACCTTGAGTTCTCCTCCATTGAAGAGTAGTGTTCTCCCAATAGGAAAGGGATCTGATTTATTTAGTGTGGCATGCTAAATGCTGGCACTCCAACTCAGCAGTTATTTCCCCTCTGATCTTGCCATGACTTTATTGGTGAGCACTTTGCCTGTTGCAACATTTCAGCAAATTTCATGGAGCGGAGCAAATTAGAGCTCCATGAAAAAGAATTAACCACCATAAAATGTGAATATCAGCAGTGTGTGAGCAAAAGGAGACTGTACATGTGATCATAACAAGATTCCTCTTTGTGCATGTAAAGTCTCTTGGAAAAGAGACAAATTGGTGATAGATTTGCCAGTGAGAAGGATGAACTAGCCTTAACTTCAGTGCTATAGTGAGAGCAGTAGAAGAAAAGTATTGAATAGTGCCAGTCTGAACTAGCCAAACCTCTCTGCCTTGCTTTAGAATCTTAGAATCCTAGACCTGGAAGGGACCTTGAGAGGTCATCAAGTCCAGTCCCCTGCCCTCACGGCAGGACCAGGAACTTTCTAGATCATCCCTGATAGATGTCTATCCAACTTGCTCTTAAATATCTCCAGTGAGGGTGATTCCACAACCTCCCTATGCAATTTATTCCAGTGTTTAACCACCCTGACAGGAAGTTGTTCCTATCCAACCTAAACCTCCCTTGCTGCAATTTAAGCCCATTGCTTCTTGTCCTATAATCAGAGGCCAAGATGAATGATTTTTCTCCCTCCTCCTTCTAACACCCTTTTAGATACTTGAAAACCTCTATCATGTCCCCTCTCCGTCTTCTCTTTTCTAAACTAAACAAGCCCAATTCTTTCAGTCTTCATTCATAGCTCATGTTTTCTAGGCCTTTAATCATTTTTGTTGCTCTTCTCTGGACCTTCTCCATTTCTTCTTCTTTCTTAAATGTGGTGCCCAGAACTGGACACAATATTCCAACTGAGGCCTAATCAGTGCAGAGTAGAGTGGAAGAATGACTTCTCATGTCTTGCCCACTACACTCCTATTAATGCATCCCAGAATCATGTTTGCTTTTTTTTGCAAGAGTATCACACTGTTGACTCATGTTTATCTTGTGGTCCACTGTGAGCCCTAGATCCCTTTCAGCAATACTCCTTCCTCGACAGTTGCTTCCCATTCTGTATGTGAGAGACTGGTTGTTCCTTCCTAAGTGGAGTACTTTGCATTTGTCCGTACTAAACTTTATTCTATTTACCTCAGACCATTTCTCTAGTTTGTCCAGATCATTTTGAATTTTGACCCTATCCTCCAAAGCACTTGCAACCCCTCCCAGCTTCGTATCATATGCAAACTTAATAATCGTACTCTCTATGCCAGCATCTAAATCGTTGATGAAGATATTGAACAGAACCAGTCCCAAAACAGACCCCCGTGGAACCCAACTGGTTAGGCCCTTCCAGCAGGATTGCGAACCATTAATAACTAGAGACAGGACTATGCAGCACTTTAATAAAGTGCTGCATAGTCCTGTTTTTTGTTTCAGCAAGACCAGACTAATCCGGCTACATCTCTATTAAATTAATAACTACTCTCTGAGAATGGTTATCTGGTATTTAGGGCAGATACACACCTATCCTAATGACTGTAGGAACTGGGATGTTACAGTTTGAGAACTTAAACATATTCCCAAACATGAATGGAATGGCATGAAAAATGCTGAGGGCCAGACCTTCCGCTAGCTTAAATCAGAATATCCCGGGGTGGGCAACCTGCAGCCCAGTTGGGACTCACCTCTCATGCACCAGGGAACCGGATCCTCTGCTCTTCCTACGCCTGCCTATTCTTCAGAAGTAGAAAACCATGGGAAAGCCGATCAGAATTTGCAGGGCGGGGGGCAACCCAAATGTTAAGGAGATGGGAAAGAAGTGAATGATGTACTCAGAGGGTGCTGTGAGGGAGGGGCAAATATTCCTGGTAGTGAAGATGAAACTATGCCAGGGATAGAAGTATCCAACAGGATACAGTGAGAAATTGTGACACTGTCACAAGAGCCAAAAGGGCATTTGTCTAAACAGTCTGAGGGGACTAAAACTACAGACTCCCATTGCTAGCAAATTGAAAAGCTGCTCACCTCTGCTACCAGGTGCTGCTATGCAAAGCTAGGAGAAGGAAGCCTTTGAAACCAGGGCTCATTTCCTATCCATAGTACTAACTTTTGGCAGGTTACTGTTCCCTCATAGGGCATCAGATCCAGCAGGAGGAGCAGTAATTGGGCTGTCTTCCACAAACGGCTTTTGTCTGTTCCATACCATCACAGTCCCAGATGCTGTCACTCCAAAGGCAGAGGGGAGGCCCCTGTTGTAGTCTCCCTGTCACCTCCACTACTGTGACCCTGGCTGACAGGGAGGCACTTATAGTTTTGGTTCTTATACCGCTTGGCTGTTGGATTGTATTTGTTGAGCTGGTTTAATTCTTTTTTGCTACAATGGCTCAACAATTCTGAGTAAAATTATTAGAATCTCAGCCCAAAGGCAAAGTTGGAGTGTGGCAGGTGAGGGAATATATCATGGAAATTTTCCCGTGGGGCCCCTATTTCTTGCATCTGTTCAGTTGCATTATCTTGGAGAAATTCTTTAGATTCTACATTGAACATGGGCAAGGTGGAGGCCGTTAAAGCTATGGAGCAGAGGTGTGGTTCCAAGTTAGAACCACTGAGTCCCCAAAGCTAAATTAGACACATCAGGGATGTCTGTGGCAAGGGAGGAGAATGATGAAAAGCTTCAAGGTCTGATTATACAATGTTAATGAATCTGATCCTAGTGGACTAACATTTGTCTCTGCTATAATAAGTAAAGAAAATGCTGAAAGGTATAAAGTCTATAGACTCGATATTGAAGGATATTTGATATGTCTTTAGGGTGCTAATGAGGGATCTTAGATATTGTGTAATTGAATAGATGTATAACCGCATCTTAGCAGTTTTGCGACTATTCAGTAGTCCCTGGGGCTGGGGCAGGAAGCCAGTGTGCTCCCAGCCCCACTCTGGGAGTCCCCTGTCACCCTGAACTGCTGCCTCTCATACAGAGGCAGCAGTGCAGGGTGGCAGGCAGAGCTGGTCCGTGATGGGAGCCAGTTTAAAAACCAGCTCCCCTTGTGGACCGACTGTCTGCTGCCCCATGCTACTGCCTCTGATACAGAGGTGGCAGTGCAGGGTGGCAGCAGCCCCTGTCTGTAGGGGGTCTGAGCTTCCCACAAACAGAGGCTACACGAGGGGATGCAGAGCAGTCTCCATCCGTGGGGAGCTTGGGCCCACCACAGACAGAGGCTGCTTCACGAGAGTCTCCCGTGCCCCCCTCTCCCCCCACACACACACACATGCTGACTCTATCTAGCAATGTGGAGGGATGGGGAGCAGGTGTCACCACAGAGCCAGACTGGGAGGAATCAGCTTTTAAGCTGGCTCCCTTCCCCCCCCCCCCCCAGCACCAACTGCCTCCTGTAGAGGTGGAGGGGACAGACAGGAGTAAGGG
The DNA here is from genome assembly GCF_052426305.1 of Pelodiscus sinensis. Classification (NCBI taxonomy): domain Eukaryota; kingdom Metazoa; phylum Chordata; order Testudines; family Trionychidae; genus Pelodiscus; species Pelodiscus sinensis. The sequence continues at coordinate 111,786,748 of NC_143055.1, read as the reverse complement.
GGACAGGCAGGTCCGTGGAGCTGATGCACAAGGGGAGCTGGCTAGAAAGCCGGCTCCCTGCACGTATGGATTCCGGCTTACCCCCATCACCCTCTGCACTGCTCCCATTCTTGCAAGTAGGAATAGCTAGATGACTGACACATTTTTTTTTAAACACATTCTGTTTATTTCTATCTTGCCATGAGGTGGCACTATGTCCCCACTTTACTTACTCAGAGCATCTGGGGAAATCTCTTCTCTGTTGATGGGAACCAAATTATAGGAGAAGGTAGGGAATCTGAGCATCTAGACCTCCATCCCCCAAGTAAAACTGACCTTTTATCATTCACTAGCAGCCTGCTGGAGCCATCACTCAGTAGCAATTACTCAGTCCTCTTCTACCGCTCCCCATTTGAGTCACTAGGAAGTATGTGTACTGGATGCGGAAGGGTATGTGACAGACTCAGGGAAGCCTGTTTATCCCCTTCTCCAGGCTTCTGTTCAGCACTGTCCCTGCTGCCGCTGCTGCTTCTCCTAAGGTGCATTCTTGCGTCTCCTCATTCTTGCGTCTCCCCATTATGCTCCCTGTTCGTGTCTCTCATTTACGGAAACAAATGGATGGGCTGCTGTTGTCCTTTTCTAATGCTGGTTGCTGTGTCTTTTTGTCACTGATGACAACAGCCCATCTGCTAACCCAGGACTTATTGTTTGCATGCATGTGTGCGCATGATATAGGCATGTTCCAAGTCAGACAGTACTGTGTTCATTTTATCTCAGACTAACAAGTGATATTCACCCATGGTCTTGCTGATCACTCAGGCTTGATGTGAGCGATACCTCTCTAGTGTTTAAAGCTAAGGCAGTATGCAAGTGCTTGCACAATACAAAAAACATGTTTTTGCCTGGTAAAGGTTTAAATGTTGGGTGAGAGGGGGTTTCAGTCAGGTTTCCTCTTGATCAGAAACTCCAGCATACTACATTAACTTCAGGGGGGAGCTGAGTTAGTCTGTACAGAAGTGCTACCAGACCTTTTGTTGTTTTTTTACATTTCTACTACCTTAAATTCAACTGTAGGGTAAGCTCTAGTGACTTCAGGGCAGCATTTATTTACTCCAGTGTTGAATTTGGCCCATTACCCCCATAGATTCAAACAAACATTCCATTTGCCAGTGGGAGAAAACTATGTTGGCTATACAGAAGTTCTCTTCCATGGAATCTCGTCACAAGCATGTCTCCAAAGGACTGAAGAAATCAGACCTCTTTGGTTAGAATCTAAATTAAGGATGTATACCCATTTAACTGATAAGCCTGGGTCCACTGATTATACACAGGCTCCCGTCCCTTCTCATGGGGAGCCAGCTGCCACCCTGCACTCCTGGCTCTGTATCAGCGGGCTCCCCAGAAGTGGGGCTGGCAGGCAGAAGCCAGTACACACTGGGAACCGGCTTCTAGCTCACACCAGGAATTGATCAACTGGCTTTGCTCCCAGGGAGTCGGCTGCGGTGCGGGTTCTGCAGTAACAGGTTTATACTACGGAGTCCGCTGTGTGTAACTGCTTAGATTATCAGGGATTACATGGTTAGCTAACTAACCAATTTTTTAACATCCCTAGTCTAAATATGAACCTTGGAGCCTTTTCCGATTTGGAAAATAGGCTCTTTGTAACTAACTCCTGTAACCATTCATTTTCCAGGTTTAAGTTAATGAACTGATGTCAAAGGCATGAGAAGGATGGGGAAACTCACAGGCACAAAACTCAGTTAGGTGTCCAATTCCCACTGAGGGAGGTGGGTGCCTCCTGTTTGTGCCTTTTGAAAATCTCCACCAGGAATAAATGGTTCTGGTTTCTTAACTAAAAGTCCTAGATTGTAATGCCAGAAGACTGTTAGAGCAGCCAGCCAGATGTCCTGGAACTCAGGACATAGCATTTAAGATAAAAGGACAGCACAGCCTCTCAAGATGACTGAATCAAGTATATTTCTAATCTAGCCACATCTAGTTAGTTTTATGTCCATTCAGTCTTTTAAAATGGAAATGAACCTTTTACGTTAAATAAAAAGAACATGGGAACTTCCTAGCCTGAGTTGCGTAAAACACGTAATTTACATAATCTGGCAGTTGTTTACCATCTTGTCATTTTGAATGTAGTACTTTCTAGCCTCAAGTGCCATTTTCAGTTAAACCAGCCTGGGGAGATCAGGTGACTTGCTGCTGTTATCATACTAAAACCTGCTGGTCTTACTCCTAGGAATAGTCCCAGTGAAGTCAATGGGAGAGCTCACAAGAGTAAGGAGGGCAGAATTTTTAGCCCATCATTATACACTGTGTTTTGATGGCACCGTATTTGATGAGCTAAATCTGTGCTTTTGAGTGTGAAATGGCAATATTTCTGTCGTTAGTTTGAGGGGTAGCCATGTTAGTCTGTAACTGAATTTTTTTAAAAAACAACTAATATAGTCCTGCAGCACGTAAGAGACTAACAAAAAATGTACATGGTATCATGAGCTTTCGTGAACACAGCCTACTTATTCAGATGAATGGCATTTAAGGGATCCAGGTTCCAAATAAATATCAGAGATGGAGAGGGAATGGAAAGGAGAAAAAATGGGGAAAGAATAGTCCATGCTAAATTAAATTGCTATAATGGGTACTCTTAAGAGTACCTAAGTACTCTTAAGTACCTGGTGTTTGGCTTTTAATGTCGTTAGGATGTGAAATGTAGCGGGTAATCCAGTTAAGGTCTTTGTTTAAACCTCTATTGTAGGTATCAAACTTGTAAATGAAATTAAGTTCTGCAAATTCCCTTTCAAGCTGGTTTTTGAAATTGGCTTGTAATAATATGGAAAGTTGGAGATCTATTAATAAGTGCCAGGTCAAGTTAAAATGTTCCCCAATAGGTTTTTGTGTGTGAACTTTTTAAATGCAGTCTGATTTGTGTCCATTAATCCTTCATCGTAGAGACTATCCAGTAGGGCCAATATATATGGCAGAAGGGCATTGCTGGGCCTTGATCAGATTGGTGGGTGTGCCATTATATGAGCCTCTGATGTGGAGGTCTATGTGGTTTAGTCCTGCGATGATGATGTTTGTTTAGAGTTGTGGACAGAGTTGGTACCGGAGTTGATTGCAGGGGTGAATTCCCGGATGAGTGTGATGGAGGTGTGTTGTGTGGTTTCTGGAAATAATTTGTTTGAGGTTAGGGGGTTGTCTGTAGGTGAGGGTTGACCTGTCTCCCAAGGCCTGTGAGAGTGAGGGGTAATTTTCCAGGATAGGTTGTAGATGATTGATAATGCGCTGGAGGGGTTTCAGTTGAGGGCTGTAGGTGACAAGTGGAGTTCAGTTGTTTTCTTTGTAGGGCCTGTCTTGAAGCTGATGTCTGGGAACTCCTCTGGCTCTGTCAATCTGTTTTTTCACTTCTCCCGATGGATATTTTAGTTTTAAGAATGCTTGGTAGAGATCCTGTAGGTGTTTGTCTCCGTCTGTGGGAATGGAGCAAATCCGATTGTATCTTAGGGCCTGGCTGTAAATAGTTGATTGGGAAAATTGTCTTGGATGGAAGCTAAAGGTTTGTAGATAAGTGTAATGGTAGGTTTCCAGTTTAAGGTGGTAGAAATGCGGACCTCGTGTAATTGTACTATATTGTCAAGGAACTGGATCTCTTGTGTGGACTGATCAAGTCTAAGGTTGATGTGGGGTGGAAGTTGTTGAAATCTGTGTGGAATTCTTCAAGGGTCTCCTTCCTGTGGGTCTATGTGATGTCATCAATGTAGGATAAGCAGAGAAAGGGTGCTGGGGGCGAGAGCCAAGGAAACATTGTTCAAGATCAGCCATAAAGATATTGGCATATTGTGGGGCCATGCGAGTGCCCATGGCTGTGCCTCTAACTTGAAGATATAAATTGTCCCCAAATCGGATGAAGTCATAGAGCTCTGTAGCCAGGTGTGCAGTGGCATCATCAGGGATGGTGTTACTGACAGCCAGTAATTCATCTTCATGTGGAATGTTGGTATAAAGAGCTTCTACATCCATGGTGGCCAGGATGGTGTTTTCAGGAAGATTACTGATGTTCTGTAGTTTCCTCAGGAAGTCGGTGGTATCTCGAAGATAGCTAGATGTGCTGGTAGCATAAGGTCTGAGGAGAGATTCAATATAATCAGATAATCCTGCTGTAAGTATTCCGGTGCCTGAGATGATGGATCGTCTGGGATTTCCAGGTTTGTGGATCTTGGATGGATCTGTCATTGTATCTGAGGAACAGCTGTGGATGTGAAGTGTGATCCATGGCTTTAAGCACCACTTATTTAAATCAATCTTTCTGTCTATTGTAGTGTGTACTAAAGCAGTGGTTCTCAACTAGGGGTAGAGTACTCCTGGGAATATGGGAAGGTCTTTCAGAGGTACATCAACTCATCTAGTTATTTGCCTAGTTTTACAACAGGCTACACCATACGCACTAGAAAAATAAGTATAAACTAAAATTTCATACAGTGACTTGCTTATACTCCTCTATTTACAGTACACTGAAATGGAAGTACAATATTTATATTCAAATTAATTTTACTTCATAATTGTCTGGCAAAAATGAGAACATAAGGAATTTTTCAGTAATACCGTGGCTTGCCAATCTTGTATTTTTGTCTGATTTTGTAAGGACGAAGTTTTTAAGTGAGGTGTAACTGAGGGAGAAGAGGTATGTAAGACAAATCAGATGCCTGAAAGAGGTACTGTAGTCTGGAAAGACTGAAAACCACTGTACTAAAGGAGCAGGACTATAATAGTCCCCTGATGAGCTGTTCTAGCCTCTTCTCTCAGTATTCCTCAACCCTTTTCATTTTCTATTGGTCTTTTGGCTTCTCTGTTTCATCCTTATTTTACCATTCCCAAGTCTTTCTTCTGCAAGGGCTCAATGCCATTCTCCTCATGCCAGCAAACCTCTTGGGAGATTTGTCTGCAGCGAGAGCATGGAAGTGGGATGGGTAGTGTTTTAACTCTGAAGTCCCAAACTCTCTTCTCCAAAAAATATATAGATCGGGGTCAAAAGAGACAGCAAATAGTTCAGTTGCTGTCATCTGGGTTTTTAAAAAATGCCTTCTCAGATATGGATCTTCTTGTTGTGCCTGGGTTGCAGATAAATCTTTAACCAGACTGACACCAACATGCACTTATCTTTGAGCGGTGAGAATCGCACAGCAGTTCTTATTTGTCTGCTGATACTGCTTTTCATTTTTAAAGTGCTTCCCAAACGTTAACTGTCTATGCTTGACAGCGCTGTAGGGCGATAGATAAGAATGGATGATGTTTCCATTGTGCAGAGGGGAAAAGGAAAGCAGTTCAGCCATTAACTCAAGACCACAGCAGCAGCCAGACATGAATTAGATGTGCTCGGACCACTATACAATGCCACTGTTTACTTTAGTGTTAAAGCATTTTAAAAGTCTGTCGCTAGGATAACATGTCTCACTTTAAGAGATTGGAAAAGAATTAGAGGGTTGGAAAACATGCCTTGTAGTACCAAGGAAGCTCATCTGTTTAGTTTAACAAAGAGAAGGTTAAGGGGTGACTTAATCAATTTTTTTAAGGTACTATAAAAACATGATGATGGACTCTTTTTGCCCTGGAAGACAAAGACAAAACAAGATCCAATGAGCGAGTGTAGGCTCAACTTCAGTCTGGAAATACGGTGCCAATTTTGAACAGTGAAGATAATTAATTAGTGGAATAACTTAAAAAGACTAGGAGAAAATCCTCCATCACTAGCACTTTAAATGTCAAGATTTGATGTTTTTCTAAAAGATGCTGTACTTCAAATAGGAATAAATTGAGGAAAGTTCTATGGCCCATGTAATGCAGGAGATCAGACTTGATCTCAGTAGTCCTTCTGGCCTTACCTATGGAAATGTGTCATGATCACTTTTAGCTGTGAATATGTCCTACAGCTTCTTTCCAGATACATAAAAACTCCTGCTTTCCCACATTGTTACTGACAAATTTGCAATCTCTATCAAAAAATGGCACCAGGAATTTGCAATCTCTATCAAAAAATATTACCAGGATTTATTTTTTTAATACATTTTAAAGAATATCTTATCCTTGGGCTAGTTGTAGATTTTTTAATAGATATTTTTAGCTCCCTTGATCATAAATTCTGAATGTGAATACTAGAGGCTTCTGTACCAAAAACCTTAATAGAAAGAATCTAGACTTCAGTAGTTTAAATCTCATGATTTTTAGGGCTGACTCAGTATTGTTGAATGCTTGGGGTTGATAATACTATAAGTTTGTGTCATTTGCCTGCTTGAATGGAATCATGCTCAGTCCTAGTGAAAACTAGGGCTATGGCTAGACTACAAGAGTTTTTCCGGGATACCAGAAAAACTCTTCCGTGTCCAGGGATGTGTTTGCTCTTCTGTGTTTTTTTTGTTTTTTTTTCCAGAAGAGAAAATGCGCTCTTTCGGAAGCCCCTGTATTCCTCATTCTATGAGGTATAAGGGGGCTTCTGAAAGAGGGTTTTTTCAAACATTCGGTCCAGTCTAGATGGGCCAAATGTGGGGAAAAACCTCTTCCGAAAAAAGGATCGAAAAAAGCAGCAGTGTAGCCATACCCCACTTGTTTATTAGTAAGAATAACAAGGTCCTGCCTCCCTTCTTTCTGGAGACCTCACACTTTTCTGTGCCTATCAACACAGAATACAGACTCCAGTGGCTAAACAGCATAACTGCAAGTAAATATCACAGCACCTGCATCTTTTACACATGCAGGTAATATTTCATACCACATTTGAAAAAGAAAAGGCTGGGATTTTAACTGAATCTTAAGATTCAAAAACCATTCTAATGCTCCAAACATGGCTGAGTGCAGTCCACTGCCTATGGAAAAGGCAGAATCTGGGGAATTCTTTCATTGGCTCTTCAATCAAGTCTTTAGTCTTGAAAGTAGGAATAAGGGTATGTCTACACTACCCCGCTAGTTCGAACTAGGGTGCCTATTCCGAACTACCGGTACACCTCATTTCACGAGGAGTAACGGTAGTTCAGAATAGGCACCTAGTCCGAACTACCTAGTTCGAGTCCCGTGTAGCCGTGCTTCACGGGGTTCGAAGCAGCGGGGATTTAAAAATGGCGGCTCCCCGCTTATGGTAATGAAGCCCGGGAAATTCAAATCCCGGGCTTCATTAGCAAGTGCGGTATGCATACATTACCCTGCTAGTTCGAACTAGCGGGGTAGTGTAGACATACCCTAAGGGATCTTCCGGAAAAGGGCTTATTTTCCGCAAGATCCCGTCTAGACTGGCGCTTTTCTCTGGCAAAACCCCGAGCCGGAAAAAAGCGGCAGCCATGTTCATGCAAATGCCACGGGGGATATTTAAATCTCCCGCGGCATTTGCAATTCTGAAGTGTCTCATTAGCATCCCTTTTACGGAAAAGGGTGCCAATGTAGACACAGCCAGTGAGTGACCACAGCTTAAGCCAGCAAGTCCTGATGTACTTTCTGTTGGCCTGTAGCACTGATGCATGGATCTAGAAAGGCTTCCTGGATTTGTCAGGAGAGCAGCAATGAATTGAGATCATGGTATTTTGGCAGGTCCCGAGTGGCCAGGAGCTTATTGTACTCCCAGACCACAGCAATATGTTGCCTGATGTTGGCTTATACAAACTTGGGAACAGTAACACTGACATTGACTTTGAGAGAACTGCTAGCTATTCTGAGCACAGCATTGATTTCAGAGGCAACAAGATTGGTGTGGGAGCTGGTGCCGTATACTGACATGCAAAGTGTGCATGTATCTCACTTCTGAATGCTGTTGACCCTTGTTTTTATGGGTTTTGATGTTGTCAAGATGTTGCGATAGTTCAGCATCTAAGGGTAACACCAGTGTATTGTGGTCATGTGATTAAGGCAGACCACAGTCAGCTACTTTCAGTGACACTTCAGCCTCTGTTCCACTTGTTTAAGTGGGAGGCAGAGATGAGGGCTCTTCAAAGCATTGGTTTTCAGATTTAGAACTGGTTGCAAAAGCTGTGACATGGTGCTGGTCTTCACCAGCTACACAGGATCTGGCTACCAATTAACAATTAGAATGGCATTGTTGGTTGACCTTTTTCCCCACCTGCAATACTGTAAGGCGCACAGGTCTCTGTAGACTTTTATCTTTAGCTTTCCTTGCCAATCAACCATAAAACTTGTTACAAGAGGCTGAGTACACCACCTTGAATCTGCTAGCAAATCAGAGACTGAACAACAGCTTCCCACAGGGATCTGTTTTAGTGCTTGCGCTATTCAATCTCATTATCAGTGACAGTTTGGTCACATCTTGTAAATCCATCTGCACAGATGCAGATTATATTGTACTAGCAATGAGATTCTCTTCTCTGAAGGCCACAGAAAAGGTCATGAACCTCTGAACACTGTTTCTGGACTGTTTCAAAGCTTGGCAACTCATACTAGTAGCATAACCAAAGTAAAGTATCTTAGTGTTTTTTCTGAAATATTTCAATATAGAACACCAGGGGTGCTGGAACAGCTTGTATAGTGGAGTGTAGAGGACCATTGAACCAAACTGTGAACACCTGAATATGCCCTTCCAGCTGAGGGGTGCGGCAGTATCCCTGTTTCCAGCATCAATGTAGAACACTTGCTAAGAAAAAAACTGACAACCACAATCAATCAGCGTTGTCTTCAGATCTTGTCCAGGCTAGCATATTTCCCTGGGTTTCAGAACACCTATTTTTCTCTTTATCATCTCACATTCCCCCTTTCTGCCCCCTTTCACATCAGATTTTAAATGATTGGGGGGGGAACAAATCTCAAATTTATTTTCAATGTGCATTCCCCAGACACCTAAGCTCTTCTTTAGTCTGTTTTCCTGTAGGGTTTTTTAAAAAAACTTATCAATATCTCCCTTTGCTGATCTATTAGGAACAACACAAACGCCTTCCAAATCAGACAAGTGTTCCATCTAATCCAGCATCCTGTCTCGGACTGTACTGGATGATTCAGAAAAAGGTACAGAACATCTTACTGTGGACAATGATATTTCTTCTTAACTGCATCTATTACCTTTTGGTTTATTCCCTGAAGCATACAACATGTGACAGTATGTCTTGTCTTGCATAACTCTGGATACACCCATTATTCATATAAATACCTACTCTTTTTTTTTCAGTCCTCCTATGATCTCAAATTTTTTGGCAATATGTGCCCCACATTAATTATGTGGTGTTTTTTCAAACAAATCAGTTTTAAGTATTCATTGATATTCCTTTTGTTCTTGGACATAAGCAAAGGTGGATAGGAATGCCTTATTCAGCTTCTCCATAACATTATACGCTTCCATGCTGTCTCCTGAGTCTAGATCTGTATGCCTCTGAATTATTTGGCATGATCCTTCTGTTGTGTTTTCCAAAGGTAGCCTTCTTTTTAGCTGTAAAACCTACCGGACTAGAGACTACAATGGGACATGTGTCACTGGCATAAACAGCAAGTTCTGTATTTCTGATACTGCGAGCAGCAGACTTGTCTTCTGAAGTCTTGTCTCCTAGGATACGTCTACACTGCATGCTTATTTCAAAATAAGCTATTCTGGAATAGTTATTCCAAAATAGCTTATTTTAAAATAGAGTGTCTACGCTGCAGGGAAGCCTTAAAATTAGTCTGAAGCAGGCTTCCCTAATGTAGACGTGCTATCTCGATTTAGAGTCCCATGAGGCACTGGGGAGGAATAATTTAGAATGGCCGTGGTGAGGGGCTATTTTGAAATAGCAGCAGTGGAGCGTCTACACACACCTTATTTAGAAATAGCTGTTTTGGAATAGGCGCTATTCATCATAGAATGAGGTTTACAGATTTCTGAATAAGCAGGCCATTACTTTGAAATTATTTTGAAATAATGGAATGGCTGTGTAGATGCTCGCATTGTTATTTCAAAATAACATTAGTGATCTTGAAATAATGGTACAGTGTAGATGCACCCTTAGGGTACATCTACAACCTGGCTTGATATTGCCTGCAAGGAAGTGTCGTCAGAGAAGTAAAGGTGAGTTTATGCATTAGGTTATGCAGACAGTGTGGACACACAACACCGGTTTCACGGCTGTGCTCTGTGAGCAACACTGTAACTGACAGCACTTTACATCTGCCAGTGTAGACAAACCCAAAGACTCATTGCTGCAGAACTCGATGTAACAATTGGTGCTTCAAAATCAGGGACTGGGCAAAGGTTCCTGTATTCCTTGTTTGCAGGTCACGTATTGCTCCTAATGCTGTTTTTCAAACATGGGCATTTTACTAACCGCTGAAGTGAGAACTCTGATTGGGCACATCAGTGTCCCAGTGTAGAAACTGATTTGGGCAGTGTCAGAATAAGTTGTGTGACCCTCGCTGACACTACTGAAAGCTGGTTCTCCAGAGCCTAGAGTGATTCTAACTGCTTGTTGCCCCATTGGCTTTACTTTTTATATCGTTCATTGGCTGGAGACCTTCGTTATTGATCCACCATAGCTGGTGCTTCCTCGGCATCCCAGCCTACAACTGCAGCTCATCAGCTAGCCCTTAACACTACTCCTACTGCCTATTTCCACACCTGCAGGGATATTGTGTACAAAAGGGATTGCAGAGATGCTATTTATCTCTTCACAGAGCTCAACCTGAAGAAAGCATTAGAGCTTTAGACAGTAGTTATCAGAAGAGACTCTTCCGTGCTCCTCATGCAGGAGCTGGGTGTGTATGGGAACCCTTTAAGAAGGAGAACTCCTTCGTATCTCGTCTTACAGACCTGTTCCAGAGCTGCTAAACATTTTATGAGACGTGTAGGCACAGGATAACTAAATGATGTGAGCATTATGTGCAGTTCACAGGCTAATCACTGGCTCCTGTATCTAGAACCTTGTGCAGATAAAAATGTTGTATCCACATCAGCAAAAATGAGCCATGGATATCCATGGCTCCAGATACCATAGATATAAAATGGATATCCATGGATTTCCAGGGCTCTACTAGATCTGTTTGGCTTGTGAGTAGGGAAGGGGAAGGCCAGTGAGAAGGAGTGTGGAGGGAATTGGGAAAGAGGAGGGAATGAGCAACCTGGCCTGAAAGAGGCCTGAGGGAGAATGGAGCAATGTGGCTTTGATCTGTCATGCCCACAGCAGCCCTCTTAGGTTCCCCCAAAGCTTTCTATAGTCTCTCATCCCAGCAACAGTCTCCCCTCCCCCCAAGTCTCCAAGCAATTATCCTGTTACCCGTGGGTTTTCCAAACACTCACCCCACCAGGGCTTCACATTCTTGACAAGCCCCCCGGTCAGGATTTCTTTCTTGGGTCCCTCCCTTGTTTAAGTGCCTTTGGCCTGCTTTTTTCCATGCTCATCTATATAGGAGGGGAGAAATAAAGGCCTCCAAGGCCTGCTCTGCTTTCTGTGTACACACCATCAACCTAAGTAATCCAGTATCAACTTTAAACTGGATTAAATTTTGGATTACAAAGTAATGAGGCAGCAGAGTAGGGGTGTTGATACTGTCCTGCTTACTCTTCTCTTCACTGTGGGCTAGCAACCCACATAAGTACCCTCGGTCCCCAGCAGATGCCTATTGAGGCAGCTATTCCATGCTGCCACATCTTGATGACCATTGCCACCCATGCCAGCTAGGTTAGAGTTAATGCAGAGATGATTCCACATGTACAACTACACGTTAATTTGTGATGTAGGAGCAGGGGCGGGATCTTCTCTTCAGCTTCTTCTGTTTTAGCACCTACCGTTCTTTTGGGCACCCAAAAGTAAGTAACATCATGAGGAAGGAAAAGACCTCTCCAGGCAACTCCCAGACAGTTTGCATGATTGCTGCTGCAGTGCATGCTGACTGGCCTTATGTCTGTAGCTGAAAGAGGAGGCATCGTTATTTCAAGAGCAAAAGTACTGAAACCCTCCTTTCGCCATGTGGGAAAGGAATTCGCCATGCTAGGGGAAAAGCATTCCTGGAATCCTTTTTCCCCCTCCCACAAGCCACAAATCACAGTGTGTCCAAAATGTTAATTACAGTATTTAGTACATTATTTATGTAAGTAGAAGTAATTACAATAATTACTGCTACTGTGGTGCAGTTATATTCATAATTGTTCTGGTAAATAATTAATTATCCTGACTTCCACTTCTGATGATGATGTCTTCCATGTGTGTCTTTGCTCAGAGGGCAGAAGAAAAAGAAAGTTCAATTACTTGAGTCTTCATCAGCATTCCTTAAACAGTGTGTGGCAGACTAATGCCACCAACTAATAGCAAATTGTCACCTTGGACCTCCCAAGTATATAAAAACTGGAGTATTAATAGTAAACTTGCTAGGCTGCATATTCAGGACACAAACTCTGCAGGTTTATAGACACCAAGATAGCAATGATTAGCGGACATAGTGGAGAAGACTGTGGTGTTCCTCATGAGTTTTTGCCTCTGGCTATTGTTTTGTGGCTCAGGGAAGAGGGCCCTAAGCTTGAAGTCAAGAAATGACTGTCTTCCCACCTGACACAGTAACCTGATGAGTGACAAGCTAAGCACAGCTGAGGTGGTATTCTAACTGGTGAGAAGTGATGACTTGTTAGGCAGTATTGCAGTCTATTAAATCAGCACCATAATATACTGACATGCCTTATACTTGCAGTGCACTTTATGAAAGGCACGTGGGTTTTTTCAGGTGTGAAGGTGATGGCTACATTTCTTTGGGGCCAATCCTGCATTTCCCTGCACTCTGAGTCCCTTCTGAAGAATAGTTTTGCTGAAATGAAATTACATTCATGCCTTTCACTGTTGGCATCATATGGAAAAGTTCTCTTATGTCACTATATATGGGTTGCTAGGTAGTGATGAACTATGTTAAGCATGTAGAATAGTGATAGAAATGTAGCCGTGTTAGTCTGGGGTAGTTGAAGCAAAATGCAGGACAATGTAGCACTTTAAAGACTAACAAGATGGTTTATTAGATGATGAGCTTTCGTGGGCCAGACCCACTTCCTCAGATCAAATAGTGGAAGAAAGTAGTCACAACCATATATACCAAAGGATACAATTAAAAAAATGAACAAATATGAAAAGGACAAATCACATTGCAGAACAGGAGCGGGATGCGGGGGGGGGGGGAAGGAAGGAAGGTAAGTGTCTGTGAATTGATATTAGAGGTAGGGAGAGTGGGATGTTTGTGAGTTAATGGTATTAGAGGTGATAATTGGGGAAACTATCTTGGTAATGGGTGAGATAGTTCAAATGTTTGTTAAGTCCTTGTTGGAAAGTGTCGAATTTTAACATGAATGACAGTTCAGAGGATTCCCTTTCAAGTGCAGATGTAAAAGGTCTTTGTAGCAGAATGCAGGTGGTTAAGTCATTGAGAGAGTGTCCTTTCTGGTTAAAATGGCAAGAAACTGTTTTCTCTTTGTGATCTTGTCTGATTTCTGTTTTGTGGGCATTAATCCTTTGGCGAAGTGTCTGAGATGTTTGTCCAATGTACATAGCAGACGGACACTTTCGGCACATGATAGCATAGATTATATTTCTGGATGCGCAGGAATATGTGTTCTTGATCTTATAACTCACTTGGTTAGGTCCAATAATGGTATCAGCAGAATGAATATGTGGACAAAGCTGACAACGGGGTTTGTTGCAAGGGAAGGTACCAGGGTTGGTATTAGTGTGGCATGTCCTGTGGTTAAGCATGGATTTAGTCATTGCTGAAAGAGCGTCACACCAGGACTGCAAACAAAAACTTCCACAGTTATGTACTCTTTCAGATTAACTTGCTTTTTAAAATGTCCCTGGATGTACATTTCACTTACTTGGCATTTCAATGACAGCTTTGCTTGTTCTAGTGAAATCAAAGCCAAGGTGAAAAATTATAAAACTCTGAACACAGGGTGATTTCTCTTTTGGCACCAACTTAATGTCTCAATTAATGTTTACATTGTGATGGATATTTTTTCTGCATGGTGCATGTAGTAAGCCGTTTCAGCCAAATGCTATTGTAACTTAGCTTTAATGTGTAGTTATTGTAAAGCGTTAACCAGCATTTTACAACCAAAAGGCTGGGTACCTGTGTTATCCTACAATAGCTCATTAAAGTGGTCCTACTATCCACACCTATCCCACTAACTTACAAGAAATATTTAGAAAACTGAGGGTAAGGAAATAGAAAGAGACCAGGAGCTAGTTGACTCAGACTGAGATTTACATTAATCAAAGGGACTGTCTTGAATAAGGGTGTGTATAAACTAAGCTATGCAATTTGAGCTACGCAAATTGCGTAGTTAATTTCGAAATAGCTTATTTCGTATTTTGAAATAAACTGCATGATTTTCCGGAAATGCTTTTAACAGAAAAGTTTTCCATTAAAAGCATTTTCGGAAAAGCACGTCTAGATTGGCAGGACGCTTTTCCGCAAAAGCACTTTTTGCGGAAAAGCGTCCATGGCCAATCTAGACGCGCTTTTCCGCAAAAAGTCCCGATCGCCATTTTCACGATCGAGGCTTTTTTGTGGAAAATAGTACTGTGCTGTCTACACTGGCCTTTTTGTGTAAAAGTCTTTCGGAAAAAGACTTTTGCCCAAATGGGAGCAGCATAGTATTTCTGGAAAATCACTGACGATCTTACATGAGATCGTCAGTGCTTTTCCAGAAATTCAAGCGGCCAGTGTAGACAGCTGGCAAGCTTTTCTGGAAAAGCAGCTGATTTTCCAGAAAAACTTGCCAGTCTAGACACAGCCATTTTGTTTTGGTGAAGCCAGTTTAAAGATAACTACGTTTTATTTCTCTACTAATGTTTTGTGGGTAACTTGACAAACGTGAAAGTGAAAGATGGCAGATACTGCAATTAACTGTAGTATCACTGAAATGACATATTGAATTAGGCTAACCTATCTCTAGGATCCTTTGTAGTAAGCAAATGTATAATTGTGGGCCTACATGATCCAAGGACTGTATCCAACACTGTGGCAGACAAGAATGACCTTGGAGAAAGAGTGTCAACTGATTATCTCTAATGGGCAAAAATGCAGGCTCCCATGTCCGTTCATGCAGAAGCCCAGTCTTGTTCAGCTACCTCTGGAGGATGTTATGTTGGTTACCTATTTCCTAGTTACCTGTTCCCAACATCAGAAGAGCTAAGGCCCAAACTGCCTAAAGGAAGGACTGGCTCGTGGAGCACTTGTTTTAAGCTTAAAGTGGTTATGATGTTGTACCAAATAAAACCAAGCAGGATCTTATGAGGGGGATAAGGCAAAAAGCCACATTTATTGTAAAGATAATAATAAAAAAATAAAGAAAAGATAGAAGCAAACAACGTTGTTTAACTACTTATTCCTAACACTACTTAACCCTTATACACTTTTATACAACCATTTATTCATACATCCATTCATTCAAGTTCTGTGTATAGTTACCAGCCTGGAAGTTGCTTGTGACAGAATACTGGCCAGGTACTCTGTACACAAATGATGGTAGTGGGGAGCGAAGTCCTGATCAGATGCACATCTGAAGCTCCTGGTGGGCTGGCAGCAGAACCTTGGACTCTGATTCCATAGTTTTTTAGTCCAGTTCTTATAGGAATTTTTTCCTATGCCAGTCTATGGAAATTGCTGCATCCTGCTGATGTCTCCAGGGTGGCTGCCAGGTGCTCGTCAGTGATCTCATCGGGTGGACCTCCAGTACTTGGTTTTCTCCACTTGACACCTTTTGGTTGCACTGGCACCTGACGCCTTCTTCAGCCCTTTGTTGCTGTATTCTCAGGCTGGCACCTCTCAGAGCCATTCATTCATCATCCAAGCACTCTCTCATACATTCATACAGTATTTTGTATAATAATAAAAGTTGTAGTTACAAAAGTTTCTGGGTGGTATTGCTTAAAACATTCTCTGAGTGCTGAGTAAAGTTACAATGTTTTAAAGAGAACAGGCATGAATTAAGTAACAATGCCCTTGGTCAATTACAGGGCTTGGCTCCCATAGCAGAGTTAGTGGCTTGACAATGCATTGTTACAATGTATCTCTGCAATGTCAATTTCAAGCAGCCCCTTGCACAAGCTTGAGCATGCCCTGGAGAACAGAGGGGGGGGGCTGTTTCTGGTTACATAGGATTATATTCTTAACAGTTCTAAGTTACATGACCTAATACATTATATTCTAAAGGGACAATAATAATAATAAATCTAAACATTTAACAATCTTAACAAATAATAATAAGAAGAAGAATTAATAATAAATCTAAACACTAAGTTGTGGGGAACAAATTATGGGGAGTCACTTCCATTTGGAGGAATCATTTTCAATACATTAATATGTTATCCCCACAATGAAACTGGAACCACTAAAAAACCTGTATGTGGTGTTTGAAGGGCTGACTCTTATCACAGCCCCTGTAGGAGCTAATGGAGGTGCAGGAAGGAGTTTGAGCTCTCTAGCATCCATGTAGGCTTTTATTATTGTTAATGTTTTCTCTATAACCCTTTCACCTCAAGAATAAATGTGCTGGCTTAAGGAGAGAGCTAAGTGGTGACTTCAACTGTGGCCAATCACATTGTTTATAACCGTCAAAGAGAGCAAAGTGCAGGTGCTAGCCAGAGATGAAAGTAAGGCAGTGCATTCTAGTAAGAGCTGGCTGGGGCACTCAGCTGCAAGAAGAGTCCTGCCCACTCCCAGCGGGATTCCCAGGGCCAGGGCCAACCTTAGTGCAAGGCGGTTGCCTTGGGCCCTGCACTACCCAGCACCTGGCCAGCTGCTCGCTCACTGCCCTGGCTGGAAGTGGCCTGGGCACTCAGCACAGCCCCTGTCAACATGCTGCCTTGGGCCCTGCAAACTCTTTGCCCAGGTCTCAATGGTGGCCCGTCAATACAGGCGAATTAGGCAGTCACCTAGGGCGCCCTGATAAACGGCGTTGAGGACTTTGGATGCGGGGGCGCCGATCACGCATTTCGCCTAGGGTGCCTGTTGCTCTAAGCTCATCTAGAGCTGCTTCTGCCAGGTCTGCCTGAGGCTCTCATGCAGGCCACTCTAAGCAGCAGACAGGTGAAATGGACTGACTGAGGACAGCCCCTCCCCCCACGCTGGGACTGGTCTGAGTCCCTCTCCCCCCCCCCCCCCCCAGGTGCTCTTTAGGGAGGGATGAGTCAGGAGAGAGAGGAACACAGGAGAGTCCTAATTCCTGTACCCCCCATATACCCAAACCTCTGACCTGAGCCCCTCCTTACACCCCATCCCTGAATCCTGCTCCCCCACACCCCAATCCTCTGCCCTGAGCCACTTCTCACACCCCCAGCCCTGACCCTCCACACAACTGAGCCCACACACACCCCCAACCCCCTGCCGTTAGCCCTTCCCCAGGGTGCAATACAACAGTATTGGTAAGACATTCTTAAGTTACTTTCACCCCTGGTTCTAGCATGTTGAGGCAGTCTGGCTTGCTGGGATTAATGGAATAGACAGGGGAAAAGCCTAGGGCAGAAAACCTTAGCCAGAAAGAGCTGGGTGAGGGGTGTCTGCACCTAAGAGCAATGACAGCTGAGGAAGGAGGATCATTCGAGTGGTTGCGCATGCTGGACTAAAGAGGGAGAGTCCAAATGCTCTAGACGGTACCAATTCTGTGCTAATTCTGTACTCAGAACAGAATCCCCATTTGTAATGTGTTCACAACTCTGCTGCCATTCCATTTTTTCAGACCGTGACTTATTTTTTTTCCATGGGAGTATCTTTGTAAAGATGAGAGAGTACTTGCTGTAAACAAGTTACCTCTTTGACACACCCTTAAAACACAAAATGCACAGAAAACAGTGCTGCTCTAACCAGTCGGTGAAGGGAGACTGATACTGCTTCCAGTGAAGTGAATTTCAAATCTGTCACTGACTCCATGGGAACAGGATTGGGCTCCTCTATAGCTACTAGGATACTTCACATATAAGCCCATATTAGGGTATGTCCTCCCAAAAACTGAAGTGTTAGTTATGAAAAGAAAAGAAAATAGTAAAATTGCTTTTGAGTATTTTGCACTTAGAATACTTGGCAATAGAAACATGATTTTAAAGATCAGTATCTCCAATCCTGCAACCCCTTTTGCATGAGCTAACTACCAAGATTACTGAATGTCTTAAACACAAAACATGAATTCAGAGACCATTCCAATGAAATCAGCCAAGCTAACAAAGTGCATTGCGTTCTCTTCCAATCCTATTGCTTTGTACAGGAGCCCTTTTTAACAACTTGCAGGATTAAGACCTAAAAACCCTCCAGTTCCTCATCAAGTGTGCTTAGTGCCTTACATGAGCAGCCAATTTCAACAAGACTGTCAGCTGTCTTGAATAGTTAGCCCATTTCACAGAGAATGAGGGCTTAGAGGCACCTCTTCCATTTCTTTTGTGATACCAAAAATGCATGAAGCATTTCATAGACTTTGCAAATACATATGCAGTGAGGCAAATATGTAATTTTTAGAGATAACTATTGGGTTTTTTTTTTTAAGTAAGCAAGCCCTTAACATTCTCATAGCCTTTTGCCTTAGAACCCTCAAGTGCATGGAGCTCTAGTTATTGCTGACACATTGGAAGGATTTAAGAGGAAGTCCACAGAAGAGAGAACCAGGGTGAATGTCCAGGAGAGAGGGGCTTTGGCTGCATGGAGTCCTGACCTGCCCTTTTTATCGCTTTTGGAGACTGTCTCGCCATTCCCCAAATAAACTTCCAACTTAACACTGGTTTATGTAGGACTTCATTTCATTACTCCTTTAAATCTTTAATAAATCAATACCGTACAACATGGATTCATGGGCAATTCATGTTGGAGAAAAATTACAAGTTGAATTGCCAAAGGTAACTGATCTAAATACTTCTGTAAGGCATTTAACTTGATTCTGCATGGCAATTTATTTTAAACTACCATGATATAATATTGACATGGCTCACATGGAATGGATTAAAAACTGGCTAACTGATAGGTCTCAATGTAATTATAAACAAAGAATCATTATCAATCAGGTGTTTCTAGTGGAGACCTGGAGGAATTGGATCATGGTCCTATGTTGTTTAACACTTATTAATGACTGGGGGAGAGGGCTGGAAATCCTGCTTGGCCAAAGCTTACACAGGACACACATCAGGAAGGGGTAAACAATGAAGAGGATAAATTGCCGATTCAGAGTAGCCTGGATCATTTAATAACCTGGGCACAGTCAAATACATGTTTAAAATGGCTAACTGCATAAACCTAGGCCCTACTTATGTGGGGGGCGGGCTTATCTTAACAAACAGTGACTAAAATTGAGGGGTGGGGATGGTGAGAGTCAGCTTAACGTAAGCTCCCAGTACAACAGTGGCAGAAAAAGGACAAATGCAATCATTGAGTCCCCTGGTGATACATTCAAACAGGCTGTTGGTGCCAACACCCCAGGGTATGTCTACACTAGCCCCCTAGTTCGAACTAGGGAGGCTAATGAGAGCGACAGAAACTGCAAATGAAGCACGGGATTTAAATATCCCGCACTTCATTAGCATGTTCCCAGGCAGTTGCCATTTTGGAAATTGACGAGCCTGGAATAACTGCCCGCATCTACACATGGCAGTGAAACGGGAGTTCGAAGTAAAGCCCTTAATTCGAATTAGCTGTTAAACCTCATTCTAGGAGGAATTCAGGTCTGATACACTAGTCATACAACCAGATTAACCTTCAGTTGTATAGGGAGCCAGTGGTTTAGCGAGGGAGCGCGAGGGGGGAGGGGAGGAGTTGCCCTGGGTGCCATGCTATGGGGAGCCAATTTAGTCCCCCTCCACTCCCCCTGTCATCCCTTGGCTCACCTGCTGGACCCTCCTCCATCTCCATTGGCGGGTTAGTGCATGTGGGAGCCCGGCCCCAAACTGGAGGGGGTGGAGGAAGATGTGGTACAAGCTCCCCCCGTTCCTCCCAGGGTTGAGCTCAGCTGTGTGCCAGATTCCAGGCCCTGCGGCACAGCAGCTGTGAGGTGGGGGCACAAATTTTGACTTTGCCCCCGGACACATAACACTTTTGCTACACCTCTGCAGGGAGCTCCTCTGTGTCTCTCTCATTCATTAGAAATTGCTTGCTACCTGCTTTTTAGACAAACTGGATGGCAAGGCAATTCTTGGATTGTCTAAAAGGTCTGTTAGATGTTTGAAATCAAGTTATTGACCAGCACTGCACACACAACTACAATCCCAATTTAAATTACAGTAGAATATTGGGATTAAAATATGCTAGTACAACCCTGTTGACTTCACTGAATTTGTATTTCATGGGGTTGCACAGGTGCAAAACTTGTCCCCTTTCTAAAAGTTCTCATAACTGAGGCCTCAATTTATGACAATTCACACAACTCAGTGTGATCAGGTGAAAGTCTAAGCTTTAAATAATGTGTGAGACTTGTAAAGATACTAGTGTATCTAAAGATGATGCCAGCAGTTTCAATAGGAAAATCTTTGCCATACTACTGATACAGATGGTAATTTTCAAAGTGGTAATGAGCCGTTAACAGATACATGCTTAACCTACCATTTCACTGAGTGAGAACAGTGTGAGTAGACAGATGACATCACAGTGGTACTCGTCATGATGGTGAATGCAAACTTTTCGTTTAACAGCTTCATTAAATTAATTGGTTCAAAAAAAATAAATTAATCATGGACTGTTTTCACTGACTTGTTGCACTTTTCTTTGTACTCCCATTGGAAGGAATCTGGAAGAAACCTGTCTTTGCCTATATTGCTTCTCAAATGGTAGTATTTGTCTACAGAGCCACTTAGAGCTTTGCCGTAGTAGTGAAGCTGGGATCCAAGTATCTGCTGTAGTACAAACACATCACAAGAGAGAAATATGGCAGAGGGCACTGTCAAGGCAGAACATCTTATATGCATGGATTGTGTGGCAGTCAGATGTACTGATCTGTTGACATGATAGAAAAGTATATAAGGTCACGGTTAAGGATTTGCATTAGAGGGCAAGCTTGAAGCAGAGATACATATTGCTTTTGGGTATCTGTTAGACCAAGTGAAAGATCTAAGGAGCATTGGAGTGTGTTATCAACGGTGGTGTAGGCAACATGTGAAGGTGGAAAGAAATATACAAGTCTCTTCCCTTGACTTAATTTCCATGTTTCCAAGATGAGAGTTAATGGGGAGTGTCTAGCCCCAACCTTAAATTGTCATCAAATATAGCTTGTGTTTGCGAATGTGTACCTGATCTTCCATGGAAGTGACGGATGTGTAATGGAATAGGAACAGTATCTTCCTCACTGTGTGGACACTCTGGGAATCAAATATCTAACTCTGCTATCACGCAGAACTGAATTAAATCAAGGAACTTGCCTGTATTGTTTTATTTCAGCTGTAGGCAGCAGTGTGGTTCAGTGCATAGGCCCAACTTGTAGGAAGAGTTTCCTATTCAAGAAAGAGGTGAATGGAGAATGTTGGAGTCCTGGTAGATAACCAGCTAACCATGAGTTCCCAGTGCAGTGTTAGTCACGAGGGCTAATACAATCCTTGGATGTGTAAACAGGGGAATCTAGAGTTGAAGTAAAGGGCTTTTATCTCGTGTTTGACACAGGTGCAACCAGTGCTGGAATACTACTATGTATAGTTCTGGTGTCTATAGTTCAAAAGAAAGTTGATAATTTAAAGAATACTTATAGTATTAGAAAACATCCCCTTATAATGATAGGTCCAAAGACCTCAAGCTGTTTAGCATGAGAGACTAATGATACACCCCTTAACTTTCCAAATATCTATTTGGGGAATGAATATTAAATTAATAGCCTTTTCAGTCTAGCAGAAACGGGTCTAATGTAATCCAAAAGGTGGAAATAGTGTAAAATTATTTTAACACTGCTGGTAATTCACCACTGGAACAATTTATAGATTGTAGTGAATTCTATCAAAGACAACTTCTAAATCGAGATGATTTTTTCTAAGATATATATGGTCTAGGAATAATTGTACAGAATTTCTATAGCATGTGTTTATATAGGAGGTCAGGTTAAATCAGTGGCCTCTTCTGGCTATGGAATCTATGAATGTAGTTCAGACCTGGGACCGCTGCTTGGCTCTGCCAGTCACTTGCTGCATGACCATGCATCAGTAATCTGAAGCTGGCCCTTCAGTTACTTCATCTGTAGCATAGAGATGAAACTTAATCGCCTTTGCAAAGTGTCTTTGGCTTTATGGAAGAAAAGTGCCATATAAGCTTATCATTTGATCAAAGGGGAGTGATCACCTTCATAGGAGCTGTAGCCAGCCGCTCCAAGGACTGATTGCTATGGCTCGCTCTGCCTTGTTCTCCTCACACACAGTAGAAGGAAATAAAACCAAAGGCGCGAACAGACAGAATGCCTTAATGAGAGAGAGAAAATATTGGGTGATGTCAGAACACCTTTGTGTCCTGAAATTTAGATGGCTGATCAAGTTTCTTTATAGTAAAGAAATATTTAAATTGTGTATACATGACCCTAAAAGAGTGTTACGAGGAGGAAGGAGAAAGATGATTCTCCTTCACGTCTGATGATAGGACAAGAAGCAATGGGCTTAAATTGCAGCAAGGGAGATTTAGGTTAGCACTGGAATAAATTGCCTAGAGAGGTTGTGGAATTTCCATCATTGGAAATATTTAAGAGCAGAGGAGACAAACATCTGTCAGGGGAGATTTAAATGGGGCTTGATCCTGCAATGAGTGCAAGGGACTGGACTTGATGACCTCTTTAGGTCCCTTCTAGTGCTTGTATACTATTCTAGATTTTAAAATTGAGCCTAACCCACATAGGTGGGCTATAATTTTTATAGGGAGGCTACTTCATGAATTTTGGTACCTGGAAGGGAGCCAGCCACAGGCCTCTGTAAGGGCAGAAGGGGTGTGGCTGAGAGCTACAAAGAGAATGTGTGACTGTGAAAGAGACACTTTGTGTGAGACACACTTTGACACAGTTTGTAGTAGTGTGTCTAACAATGACTGGGTGTGGCACAGACTGTGTGAGACCCTGACCAGTGTGCTGCTGGGTAAGTTTCTGAGAGAAGACATGCTCTGTCTCTAAGGAAAAGCTGTCCTACTCTGCCTTCCCTCTTCGTCCACTCTGCACTCCTCTGAGTCACTCACCATCCATGTTTCAGATTGGAGCAGCTTTGCTATGTATCTCCCTCTCCCCAACCCCTGCTCTGTAGAGATCAGATACAGGGTAAGGATGTCAACATGCAGACAACATGATTAACTAATAAGCCTTGGCTTATTAACTGCTTTGTCAACTACACACGCACACCCCTTGCTGCCTCTGCATCAGAGGCAACGGGGAGCCAGTGCCCATGAGGAGCTGACTTTAAACAGGCTTGCCACAAGCACCAGCTCCACCTGTCCCTCCCCCCTCATGCTGCTGCCTTTGAGGGGCACAGGCTGGAGCCAACACATGGGGAGACAGCTTTCAAGCCAGCTCTATGCGTGACAGCTCCGTGGACCCACCTGCCCCCCCTTACAGTTCCTACAGAGGCAGCAAGGGTGGGTAGGCAGGAGCCAGCTTAAAAGCTGGTTTCCCCCAGCACCAGATCGGCAGTGCCTGCCCTCTCCTCCTCCCACCGCACTGCTGCCTCTATCAGAGGCAACAACGGTGCGGGGAAGGCTGCTGTGCAGCAACCTCGGTCCATGTATCAGAGGCAGCAGAGCAGAGTGGCAGGGAGCTCCCCAGAAGTGGGGCTGGAGTGCACTGGCTGCCAGCCCCATCCCCAGGGACTATCAAATAGTGGTGTGACCACTAAGATTTCATGCGGTTACGTAACTACTCAGTTACACGATAGCCAACATCCCTAGTACAGGAGGACACCCTGACATCAGCACATCCCCCTCCTTTCCACCTCTCCTGCCCCACTCGACACAGCTAGTGGGAGAATCCTGGGAGAGACTTGGCTGCAAGGTGGAACAAGGGGGGGGGGGGACAGCTGAACACATGCTGCCAACTGTGTGTAGGCACACTGTGCTAATCAGCTGGGCAGGCCCGATCTAGCCCCCAGGCCTGATTTATTACCCACCCCTGGCCCAACCCACAACATTTAGAGTTCCCATGCAGTCTGCCGTAATCATATTCTGTCCTTTAACAACGCTGATAGTTAACATGTATATAATGTTGTTAGAGACCTAATGATTTCAATATTTTAATTGTAATTTTATTGCCTCTAAAATGTATTTTAACAAATGGTGAAAAGCCCAATCTCTACCAATAGGAAGTGAGGTGAAAGACAACATTTATTTGGAAATGGTAAAGCTGTTCTTGTACAAAGGGAAACCGTAAATAATTCAGTATAAAACAATATTCCTCTTTCTGAAAAGAAATACTAGATATTTTTCCTTCCTCTCACTCCAACCCACAACAAAAGGCCACATGTATTCTTTGTTTTTTAAAAAAACTGGGTTCTTGCAAACATGATTTTGGAAATTCTACTCCAAAAAAAGTTAATGTGTTGAAAGTCCAAGGAATGCAAAATTTGTCTTCCAAATATCTGTAATTTCCCTTGCTACACTGAACTTTGTACAAGGAAATTACTCACCACAGAAACCCTTTGAATGCTGACATCTTTTTTTTTCATAGTGCAAGTTGTCAATAACGTTGGCAATGAGACCTTACAAAAGCTAAACAAAAAATTGATTTTTCCCCAGAATAGTATCAGTGGAACCTGATATATATATAAAATGAATATAAAACAAACTCAAACATTTCAAGGCAAAGTATTTGCAAAATTTAAAACACCATTCTTTTAAAAATTACAGAATTCATAAACTGTCAAATTTAATACAATATTATCTTTTAAAATGTTTTCAAAATAAATCCAGAGCCTCTTAGTGCACTTAATGCTTTTTGATCTTTTTCTCTTTAACTGCTATTTTTCCATCCAGTGTTTAATAGAATATTAGATTAACTTATATCTATTCTTAAAGAGTTTGGTGTGGGGGGCTGTATGTTTATAGGGAAGCCCTCAACACAAGTCATGAAAGCAAGCAGTTTCCAACATGGTTAGTTTTCATCATGGTTAAATTAAGACTGTGAACCTTACCAATTTTTTGTATAAATGTCCAGACTAGTGAACTTTTATTTCTTTAAGTCCAAGTTATATGGAATACATATAGTATACATAGCTGCCTCCTGCTTAATTGCACTGAATAAGAACATCTTTGTTTTTCCATTGTACAGAATATGCATGGAACCTTCAATTAAAAACAAGTGCTTGATTGCATTGCTTGTAATTATCAGAAGTTGATGGCCCATTTCACAGGGATGAGTTGGAAGACCTAAAAGAAAAGCTAACATTCTGTGTTTTGCAGACGAAAACTGGGTCACTGTTTTAAACCAGGTAGATTAAAGTCCCTTTATAGATTTCAAGAGTCCTTGCATTTATAATTTGCATTTATAAATTTACTGATCTCCTTCATTATCAGTTCTATCCTTCAGAGTCTCATTTATTCCAACTCAATGTTTCCAGCATATATGGTAATCAGCAGTATAGCAGCAAATCCTGTTAGTAAACCAGCATTCTGAATGAGGAAGAAGGTTAAATCTGTTTTTCTGCCAGTCACTTTCTCTCTCAGCATATCGTTCATCTCTGGGAACTAGAAGAGAGATTTATTTTTTAGGTAACTGTTGCCATCTTGTGGTAAAATATATGTAATTTAGCATCTTGACAGACATTACTTCGCTAGCACACTACCTTCTACATCCTAATGACTTAAGTACCCATTGTTTGGTTGGTTAAGAACAATTTGCACCTTCTCTATCAGCTTCATGTAACATGAACACTCTAATTCACTATTTTTTCCCCTTCCTTCTTTCCCCCTCTTCTCACCCCCTATTTATTTTGGAACTGGACTTTTAATACACCATTCATCTGAGGAAGTGGGTTGTACCCACGAAAGCTCATGATACCATCTACATGTTTTGTTAGTCTTAAGGTGCTGCTAGACTATTTGTTGTTGGGTTTTTTTGTGATTTTAATTGTAATTTACAGCTGTTTGAATCGTAAACCTACTAGAAAGAAAAGGGAGTGGCTGGGATAGGTCAAAGGACTCAGTTCACCAATGATGAGAGAACTGAAATGGTGAGCTGTTCTCTGCTGTAGAATCATCGAACACTAGAACTGGAAGAGACCTTGAGAGGTCATCGAATCCAGTCCCCTGCCCTCATGGCAGGACCCAGTACCATCTAGACCATGTAGTTTAGAGCAGTCATCCAGATCTGACTCACTTCCTTCATATGACATCAGGAATCTATGGGCCTGCAGATGTTAATACAAACAACTGCTGTCATCTTGCCAAGTTACAAAATTGTAATACAGAGGATGTTATGGTCTGTCATTCCAAGCACTTCTGCAATCAGACATCTTATCTAGGCTCTTTTAAGGGAATGTAAAATAAAGATGTTGGGGTGCATCTATAAACTAACACAGTGGAACTGAAAATACATATAACCTTTCAGAGCCCCTTCGGTGAACTGTCAGATGTGGTGCACCAGGGCAGAAGGCACACCGGCTCTCTGGTGAGATCTATCCCTTCATCTAAGGCACAAATGCACAAAAGGGGCAGGCTCTAATAAAGGAAGATTGATGTATTTTTAAATCCATTTCAATAAGAAAGTATGATTATTCAATACACTGGGCCGGAAGACTGAAGCGCCATACTGTAGAATTATTCATGATTCCTAGCAGTCAGTGGAGACCTTGTCATCAAAGGTGACTGACAGGAGACCTATAAACTAGGGAGACCTTAACACCCATGTCACAATCCCTTTTAACCTACAACGAGGCAGTCCTTCACATCTGTGTTATCATCCATAGGCTGTTCTCAGGTGGTCACAAGTTCCACTCACCTGTGGTCACACATGGAACTTTTATATTTAATTTGGATACGTATAAATCCAACACAAGAATTACATTGCTACCATGGATGGACCACCCTCTTTTGCTAGTGGCTAGCCAAGCATTTCTTCATCTGAGAAGGAAAAGCTTTTTTACTCTGACTCAGTAAGTTTCCACTACAGTGTTACATAGCCAGATAGTCAAGGTAGTGGCATAGGTGCTGATTAGAAGCCATCCTCCTTACACATGCACACTGCCTCCACAGATCTCCCAGGTTTCTGGGCCAATTACTACAGAAACTGTGGAAGGTATGAGACCATGCAGCAACTATCTAAAACACACCGGAAGATGGAGGACTCTATGACAAGGAATTCCTTCAGAGTTGCTCCAGTATCATGTAGAGACAGCCATTTTCTCATCATCCGTAGTGAACACAAAGCCTATGTCCACCTAAGCTAGAGTGTACATTGTTTAAACCTCAAGCTCCTCCACAAACTGCTAAAGAATGATGGGCCTTCTCTGACCAGGCTCTGTGTGTGGGCACAAGCAAACAAACAAGCATGGAATAGATAATGCCTCACCTCCCTTAAGCCCCATTTAAACAGCAGGAGATCCTGGATATATTACCTTCTCTAAGCCTCTCTACAATTCTGAACTAGGCTTCACAGCAATGAACATTTAGCCTCTCTAATGACTCAGGCTACCAATTCTGTCTACCAACTACCTTGAAAAATGCAGTAGTTCAGCTAGCACTCTAGATTCACTCTGAGCTGCACTGATCGGGCAAACTACAGGCAAAATCTCTAACTTCCCTTTCCTTGGGCTGACTGGCAATTGTTAGATGATGTAAGGCTCATACTCAATTTTCCAATCAGGGTGCAGAGGAGGGTATGTCATGGAAATGATTCTGGCTGTCTTGATGGATGTGTGTCTCCCGGCCACTGCCAACCAAACTTTTTTTAATCTCTCTACAGCAATTGAAAACTACATCATGAAGTTTCCGGATTAACTTAGCTAGCAGGTGTTAGTGACAGTACCCCAAAGTATTGTCATCCTTCCTAACAGATCACACTCAGAGGACAGTAATAGTTAATGGCACTTTGGTAATCAGTGGTCTAGTCTCCAAAGTTCTACCATGCCCTGTCAATCTTACAGGACATCTGGGAAAGATTATCTGCAGCTATGGCTTTAAATGCTAAGAATGTATGGAGGACAGGGCTATTTTTCCCTTTTACCTCTCCTGTACACTATGCTGCTATCCTGCACCTAAACAACATCAGCCCTTAGATAAGAAGCATCTGGCTGAACCTGAACCCAGGGGGAAAAAATCAGGACTCATGCTAGTGGAGTACAGGGAGATACTTCTCCAAACTGGACAATGTCATCAGTGCAGGTTTACTCCACCATGGACAAAACTATGCAGCCTAGAATTCCTGGGCCATGTCTAAACTAGGACACTATTTTAAAATTACTAAATTTGACTTAAGAACTCCTGATTATAACAGATTTGAACTAGTGTGTCCTCACTACAGGGAAACATCAAAATTAGTCCTAGGTAGGCTCCATTAATGTGGAGACCCTACCTTGGACTCAAAGCCCCAGGAAGCACTCTGGGAAGCTGGAGGATGCCTCCTGGAGGCCAATAAGTTCGAATTAGTGGCACCAGAGCACCCAAACTAACGTTATTTCAAAACTACTATTTTGGAATTAGCCTTGCTCCTTGTGAAAAGCAGGTATACAGAGTTCGAATTCCATAGCCCATTATTTCAAAATAACAAGCTTGGTAGTGTGGACGCATCACTGATTGAATCGGCACTAGACACCAAAATAACCGAGAAACTTATTTCAACCTACAAGATGGCAGACACAAACCTACACACAGAGATCCAATCGTGTGTGACCTCCAGGCTCTGTTGTTATAGCCCCCAATCCAAAATGCTAGAAACCTAAATTGGTGCAGAATGCAGTTGACTTTTCTGGTGAAGACAACCCAGCAGCAACTTCCCATACCCATCTTCAAATGATGGCGCTGGCTACAGTCAACTGTTGAATCAACTTAAAAGTTGTAATTTTGGTTAGTTTAGGTGGGTTGCTTTTGGGTTTTTTCTGCAAAGTTCTCAGTGAGGTGATAGCTCAAACTGCCTCTCCCTCTGTGACCTCCCTAGGCAAGTGCGATCTCCTCAAACAGGTTAAGATTAATGGGAGCAGAAGATTGTCGCCTTAGAAGTAAACCCATCAACTGTGAGAGTCCCTTCCGTACGCATGCACGCGCACACACACACACACCCATTCTCACCTGCTTGTGCAAGTAATTAACAAATGCACTTCTCTGCCTACTCTAAGCACCAGGGAGAGAAGAACAAAGAGAGAAATGAAGTTCTAATTAATCCTACCTGCTTCTAGACAGAGGAGTGTGAAAATCAGGAGAGAAGTGGAAAAATCAGATCTCTGTATAGAGCACTTGCATAAATTTTTTCAGATACAATTGTATTGGGCAACCTAAAAACAATGGATATGGAGACAGGGTGTTACCTCTATAATGGGTTTAACAACAATTGTTTTAAGTTAAGCTACTCTATATGTAAGCAATTCACAATTTTTGCATGATATTGATGTTACATTAATACTTGCACTGATCATCTCATATCAAAGAACCTTTAGAGTGAAACTATTTCAAGAATGAAATATTTTTGTAGAGGTTACTAAGCTATTGTGAGTTTTGAAAGACTCTTGGTATGCTGGTTGACTCTAAAATAGCCTCCAGTGAGTGCTACCTGTGCAAACAACCTCATTGGGCTGTAGCTGGAAATGGGCCAAAACCATCATCTTGCTCTAAGGCCTTTCAAATTCTGGGAATGTGGGGGGAGATTCTAGCTTGAATTCTGGGCGGTGATCCTGCCCCAACAGAGGTGGTTCAAAACTCAGATCCATTTCAAGAGAACAGCTGCTCTTGCACGATTAGAGCCAAGACAGGAATGTTTATGAATGGTAGTTAACTAGATTTCTGATTTTCTCATGATATACAGGCAGTCCCCGACTTTTCTCTGATTTTCTCATGATATACAGGCAGTCCCCGACTTACGCGGATCCGACTTATGTCGGATCCGCACTTACGAACGGGGCTTTCTCGCCCCGGAGGTCAGAGCAAAGCCTCAGAAGCGCGGGAAACCACCGCTGCTGCTGCTTCAGTCTGGGTGCCTGTGGTCTGCTAGGGACCGTCCCCAGCGGACCACAGGCACCCAGACTGAAGCGGCAGCAGCGGCGGTTCCCCACGCCTCTGAGGCTTTGCTCTGGCAAAGCCTCAGAGGCGCGGGACCCCCCCGCGGCTGCGGCTTCAGTCCGGGTGCCTGTGGTCTGCTGGGGACCGTCCCTAGCAGACCACAGGCACCCAGACTGAAGCGGCAGCCGCGGGGGGGTCCCGCGCCTCTGAGGCTTTGCCAGAGCAAAGCCTCAGAGGCGCGGCACCCCGCTGCCCCTGCGGCTCTGCTTCCCGTGTCCCTGGTCTGCTGGGGGGGGGGCGCAGTTAGTGTGTTCCCCCCCCCCCAGCAGACCAGGCTTTTGTTTTGGACTCTGGGGCAGAGCAGCAGGGGAGCTGCCGATTGGTCCTGCAGCGCCGCTCTGGGCACTACTGGACCAACCCGGCAGCACCCCAGCTGCTCTGCCCCAGCTGCGGCTGAATCAGGACGCCTGGGGCAGAGCAGCTGGGGTGCTGCCGGGTTGGTCCAGTAGCACCGAGGAGCGGCGCTACTGGAGCAACCCAGCAGCACCCCAGCTGCTCTGCCCCAGGCGTCCCCAAGTCAGCTGCTGCTGAAACTGACCAGCGCTGACTACAGGAAGCCCCAGGCAGAGTTGCTCTGCCCCGGGCTTCCTGGAATCAGCTGCTGATCAGTTTCAGCAGCAGCTGACTTGGGGACGCCTGGGGTTCTTAAGTTGATTCTGTATGTAAGTCAGAACTGGCGGTCAGTTTCAGCAGTGTCTGACTTACATACAGATTCAACTTAAGAACAAACCTACAGTCCCTATCTTGTACGTAACCCGGGGACTGCCTGTATAAAAAAGTGCACATCTTTAATGCTGGGGAGTGCAAACTGCAGCTTTCAAGCCAGAAGACCTAATCTAAAAGTTATCTGGATCCCACTGTCTCCCTAACCCTACATCTTCTTAATGAAAGAACAGGTAGGCCACAGAGCCTATTATGAAGAAAAGCACATCATTTGTATTGAATCAGCAAGTATGACAGTGAGGGTCTTTACTAACGGCTAATGTCTGCTTTTGTGCAATTCTAAGTCGGGTGGGAAACACTTGACTAGCAAAGTCCGAAAGTGATCAGGGTAGCCAATAGAATTGCTGGGCTTCTGGGCAAGGGGTTGGGGCAGTTCCATGTTCCTGGAAGGGTGAGGGCCTCAGGCAGAAGGGTCGGGCCCTGGGGCAGCCCTCAGCACTGCCCGGACCACAGTGACCCCTCCCCCCTTTCCAAGCCAGCCCTTAGGGTGGCCTGGAGGACACCACGCAGGGCTCTGGCAGTGATTTAAAGGGTCCAGGGCTCCAGCTTCCCCTACTGCCATAGTAGTAGCAGCCAGGAGCCCCGGGCCCTTTTAAATTGCTGGGTCCCCTGGGCAGCTGCCCCCTTCCCACATACACCCAGGCCTGAAACTGAATAAAAAGCACTTCAAAATGCAGTGGGAAAGAGATGACTGACAAAGCTTTTTAATAACTTAAAGCATGATACTAGAGTTGGAGACTAAGTCTCCTGGAAACCTGTGTTTAGAAAAGACAAGTTAATGCTGACAGGTTACTGTTCTTCATAACTTTCCTACTCAACTACCAGTTAATGAAAGATGTAAGATACTTGTGATACGCGTGTAACAAACTGATACTGAAATATAAAGACAATTGTTGAATGGTAAAAAAGGGTTGTGTTGGTTTAATGTTAATACTTTGATGTATGAGTTTGAATAGAACCTATGGTAAGGCTTTGGTGTAGCTTTTTCTTGAGATATGTGTTTTTGTCAAACTCTCTCCTACCTAGACTTATTTCAATAATGCTTACAGCTGACAGGACAAAGGTGGTGTTATGTCAGAGGACTTACATTAACTTCCTCTTCCCTGATAATACATAAAATGATGCTAAATTTCTATATTGGAAAAACATGGGTAACAAAGACATGACATGAAAAAAACAAAAATTATGTTGCTTGCGTATGCATATTGTTAAAGTTTTATATGAGCCAGTGGTTAATGTTGAGTGGAGGAAAGTAGGGATGTGAACTATTAGTTGACTATCCGATAAGCAAATACTTATCAGATAGTCGACAGGCTAGTCGACTAGTCGCTTCTCCCCCTCCCCCATCCCTCCCCTGCTGCCTCTATCAGAAAGAGGCAGCAAGGGAGGAAGGAAGACGAGAGGTATTTCAAACTGGCAGCACTGCACGAAGCCTGCAGCCAGACCCAGTGCTCCTGCTTTGAAACGCCATGTGCAGCCCGGGGCTAGCTGGGACGTCCCCAGGCTGCACATGGCATTTCAAAGCAGCAACACTGCATGAGCCCGGGATCAGCTGGGAACTCCCCCACTGACTCCTGGCTCCTCGCTGTGCTGCCACTTTGAAATGTTGTGTGGAGCCTGATGTTGGGCTCCCCGCAGCGTTTCAAAGCGCCAGCACCACATGCAGCCCGGGGTCAGTGGGAGGAGTCCCCAACTGACCCCAGGCTCCACGCTACACTTCAAAGGTGGAGGTGCCCTATCAACTAATCAAATACTCAATGCAAAATACATCGACTATTTAATTAGTCATAACTCAATATTTAACGTTCCTAGAGGAAAGCTAATGAATATGTAATGTGAAAAGGTGCAAGAGACCAAGTGAACAAGGGCTCAAGTCTCAGAAATACCATACCAGAGACTTGAGACTGCCATAATGAAGTGCAGAAAAGCCTTCTAGTACCCTAGAAATCAGAACTTTGGGCACTTAACTATTCTACCTTATTTGATCATACTTATGCTGGCCAAAAACACCAGAGGAGTGACAATTCTTTCAGAATATATGTAAAATTGGCAAACATATGACTCAGTTTCCATTCATATAGTGTGGCACAGTTGGCATGGGGCACTAATAAGGTTTTTCCGTTCTTATAATATATCCGCTGTGACCGTCTGTGCTTGAAAGCAAAACCCTAGCATTCCCATATTTACCATGGGATATAATTACGATATGGTTTGTACAATGTATGTCTTGTAAAGTGTCATTCTGAATGTCTTGATGTGTTAAACATTAATATCCTGTTGGATTATATGCACTGTGATTGTATCTGAAGTTATCAATATTGACTATGTACCAATATTTCAAATGTGTATGCTTCTGGGATTACACCCACAAAACAGCTTACAGTCGGACTAGCCAGCATATTGTGGATGAGCCATCCAAGGGAATGGCCCATTAAGAAACACAACAGACCACAGAAAAAAAGCTTGGGCTTTCCTGGGGGTATTTCAGCCAATATGTGAGTAATGGCTGCTGTAATTCTGTGAAGTATGCAAGAGCATATGATTAGATCCTTTTGATACTGAATTCTATCTTGTGCCTGTTCTTTTCCTAGAACTCTGCTGGGTACTTCACTTGGCACAAAGTTCCCTGCACGTGGAAGAAGTTATAAAATGAGGAAGTGACACCATCCCTTAGCCTCCCTCCCCTTACAGCTAAATACCTGGAAACATCTCAGGAAGGAAGACTGGAGATGTGGTAACAAGCTGCAGGGATTTCTAGCCTGTGTATGGAAGGCTGGTGAACTGTTTATGTCATCAGGGTGATGTACTGCTTCATTCAATGCTGTATAGAGCTGATACTGCACTTTTGTTTTATTTCTCGGATAACTAACTTTAATCTGTATGCTGTTATTTATCACTTGAAATCAACCTTTCGCTAGTTAATCTTTTTTATTCTAATCTAAAACTGTACTTGAAGTTGAAAGGGAAATCTGCTCAGGAACAAGGACGGGGTGCATTGCCCTCTTGGTGAGGGAGGGGGTTGACTGGAAAATAAACTTCTATGGGTCAGGCAAGATAGTTCAGCTCTGGGAACCTAGGCTAGGTGGCGGAGGGGCTTGCTGGAACCTCTTCATTAAATCATGAGGGGCTAGGAGAAGCATTCATGTAACTACAGCTGGATATGTCTCTGCTAGGGATGTAATAGTGTAGTCAATTAACCGGTTAACCAATAAGCAAAAGCTTATAGGTTAATACTGTAGACTACATGCTTTTCCCTCCCCCCACCTTTGCCAGTAAATTTTTTAGCAGGCTGGCCAGTAGCTCAGCTCAGTTATGGCTCAAGCCAGGTCTAGAACCTACCCCTGCTGCAGCTCTGCATTTAGTGTTTTCAGAACCAGGTGGCCAGGCAGTTCAGCTCAGTTGCAGCTCGCACCAGGTCCAGGGGCTCAGACCCCTCTTACAGGGGCTGCTGCCACCCCGCGTGGTTGCCTTTTTATCAGAGGCAACAGGCAGCTGGTCCACAAAGGAAGCTTGTTTTTAAACTGGCTCCCCTCATGGACCAGCTCCTGCCTGGCACCCCACACTGCCTCTAAGACAGTGGCTGCCAGCCCCACCCCCAGGGACTCATAGAATAGTCAACTAACCGATAAAAATTCATGAGGTTACTCAACTGTTCAGTTCACCGATATTTAACATCCCTAGTGTCTGCTTGTGCAAGGCTGTATAAGTGCAAAAGCTGGAGAGGTCTGCAGCTTGTCATGATCTCAAGAGCTTGAGAGGGGACCATGTTGGGGTGAGAGCTCTACATTACACCAGTTCCAGGTTGCACCCCAGGGAGGTTCATCATATCTCCTACAGCCATCAAAGGGCAGAATACCAAATTATAATGAACGAGCCACTATTGAGTTCCTCAGTGGAAATGCCCATATTCCTATGCATGCATAAATGAAATGAAATGAAATGGTATCTCACCATATCGGCCAGAGAAATGTACAGGAACATACCACCAGCAACTGCAAAGATAACATTAGGAGCAAAGTTGCTGCCCACTAATATACCAAAAATCAGACCAATGTAGCAGGAACATGATGAAAGAAAGTTGAAAAACAGAGCCTGGTAGGTGCTCATCCCAGCATTTACCAAAATGATAAAATCCCCTGGGGGAAGAAAAGAGGGTGAAGGGAAGACATTAAGCACTTATTTTCTGAAGGAAAGGAGACATGTAACGTGTATGAAAGTTATAACCCAGCACTCATTCATGTAACTACCAAAGAACATTTTCAATCAGCACCAACATGAGTGACAGCTGAGTTAAGCAAACATCTTACCCAGTTCATGAGGAAACTCTTCACATAAGATTGCTATAGATGTACTGAGGCCCTGCAGTAATGACAGGGTGAAGGAAGCACCAATGGCCAGACCATCAATGAAATTGTGCAAGGCATCACTCAGTGTGATCATCCAGGCAATTGTTCCAATCTCTGAGAGGGTGGGTCCCTTTAAACATTTGCATAGGCACCTCTGGGTTTTCTCTTCCTGCAGAAAGAACTTGGCAGTTACATGAAGCATAAAACAGTTGCAAAGGAGACAATGGATTTCTTTCCTTTTATTTAATGTAGAGCTGCTAACAGATCAAGTACTAATTGTCATGGAGACCAAAGTTCTTTGTCCACAAGGCTTACACCGATCAGATAACAGCAGCGCACGCTTTCCCATATTACTGAGAAAACATCCTGCAAAATAAATCTACTTAAATGAGAAGCCCCACTCATTTCAATGAACCTACTCCACTTAATCACACGTACTTGCAGAATTAGACCTATATTCTGTGGAAGGATAATCACTCTGACTGTGGAATTGGTATCTCACTGCCTATTAGCCCTTGGTTCCTCTGTTGAGGCACATACATCAAGCGTCAGACT
Source organism: Pelodiscus sinensis (assembly GCF_052426305.1). Lineage (NCBI taxonomy): Eukaryota > Metazoa > Chordata > Testudines > Trionychidae > Pelodiscus > Pelodiscus sinensis. Next base: position 111,751,031 of record NC_143055.1, on the reverse strand, counting down.
GTGGATTTTACAGACCACGCAATCTGAGACACTAGATAATACAAACTTGGGGCTCAAGTAGGGTACCAAAGAGCCAGCTCAGCCAGTTCATTAGAAATGAAAGAGTTATCGTATTGCCAAGTACTGACAGTAATTTTCATGGCGCTATTGAATAGTTCTAAGCTTAAAATTTTTTTAATGCAGAGCTGCTGAGTCTGAATATGTAGGACTCATGACTAATAGCCCAGAGGTAGAAATGAAATTATAAGTCTGGCACCATTTAGTCAATGAACCTGTTCAGGCAGATAAATCACAAAATGAACTATCTTATTTGAAATTTTTGCAACTTGCTAGATGTTTGCTCATACAATGTACAGTAATTGTGCTACATTTGTAAACACGACATTTGTACATAAAGCCTCTTAGAAATCCATTAGCTAGGCCTAGTGGTTGAAATGGATAGTTAAATAAATATTGAAGTTATATAAACAACGCTTTTTCTCTTTAGAAAATTCTGTATTCTACAAATACACCATATTCCTCCAACTACAAAAATAGTTGTAGGAAGTGTTTAATTATGAACTATACGAAGTGGTGGTTGCTATGCGAAAGATACATGCTACTAAACAATTAAAATTTGAACTTAGTAAAATGAGACTCTGAAATACTGATTGGTATCTTACTTGTGCTAGCACTGATATGTTAGTGTTGACTTGGCAGCTTTTTCATAATGCTTAAGTGAGTCATGAGCTAGAAGTTTATTAATGCCTGTTAGCTTTTCTTCCTAGATAAGCTTGTATAAACAAGTAGGAAACAATACATTACATAAAACAATGCTCATACCTGAGCAGAGACCACACTAACAGTGTCAAAACTGAGGTTTCCATTCGGTTCTATTGTGGCTGGATTTGCATAGCACATCATCCCATTATCAGATTTCAGTGGTGCAGGTGGATTATTCTTAGTCTGAGGAGGATTCTGTTCATGATTTTCAAAGTGAGTGTGGCCATTCTAAGTGAAGGGAAGAAAAACATAAAAACAGAAACTGCAAAATAGGAATATATGTCCAGATACACACTGCAAGAAAAGCCAGCTTACCCATTCGGATGGACACATAGAAGTCTATTTGTGCTTATTATACTCTTAGGCAGAACTTCCCAAACTGATCAGTAGACAACAGATAGGCTGCAGAGCATTTGCTGATCATTAATCTGCTGGCTCTTCACAAGGTGTTTTTTCCCTTCTCAGTCCAGCTGTTAAGATGCACTAGCACTGAATGTTCCTGTTCTATGTAGGTAATTGGTTTAAATAGCCACAGGGATGTGGTGCAACTACATGGGGCATCTCCCAGCGGTTTGTAAACTACAGTGGCAGGGGAGATGGGATTGCATGAGAGAGAATTCACCCCAGACAGTTGAGGTAAGATTTAAACTCTGAAAGTCTGAGAGACACATGCTGCAGCCTGTACACACAAGAAAATACAGTGTGAAGTGGGGAGGAAACTGGGAGCTAGTGCAGAGCCCATTATTAAGGGTCCTACACTGAAACATGGAGAGGATCAGCATCCCCTATAAGCTGAGTGCTTGGGCGGCTACCCAGGAGAGATTCAGGTACCACCCTGCTGATTAGCAGAGTACCCACAGCCAGCAACATGTGTTTCTACTGGCGGTGCACATCTGCACATGCCTCAGTGCACATAACAAAATGTATTCTGTCCCCGGATGAAAAGAATTAGAGGGAACACTAGAGAGGACATAAGATATTGGCATTGAGGTTAAAGCACAATCACTGAAGAGTCACTAAGCTATGAACATTCAAGGGTGGGAGAGTCTGGCAGTATCTATTTCTCCTTCTTACACCCTACAGTATCTGCATGAGTGCCCAAGGCAAGGCTTTCAGGGTAAAATGCCATTTATGTATTTCCACCAGGAAAATCCATTGATTCAGGTTTTGCTCACAGGAGTTAGTCTTTGAAGCCAAGTACAGTGTGGCCCTAATGGCGCAGGAGATGGGAATTCTGTTTCTGGGTTCTATTTCCAGCTCTGCTTCTAAGTCTCTATGCCAGGGTTTCCCAAATATGGGTCACCATTACATTTCAAAAGGGTCACCAAGTATCTCCCCAGGTGGCTCTGCCACCTTTCCTCCCCATTTTTTAATTGCCTTGGGTCACCAAGTCTTCCTGAATTGTCAAAATGGGTCCCCATCTGGAAAAGGTTGAGAACTGCTGCTCTATGCCTTTGTCCCCAATAACTCCCTTTACTTCAAAATAATAAAAGGAGTGTCCATGCTACCAAGCCCATTATTTCAAAATAAGGGGCTGTTTATTTAGAAATAGTATCTCCTGCTTTCCATGAGGAATAATGCTTATTTCAAAATAGTTAATTTAAACACAGCAGTGGTGTGGATGCTCCACTGCTATTTTGAAAAAACTACTCCCCGGAGTCACTCAGAGTAATTATTCCCCAGTGCTTCCTGGTAGCGAGGTAGCACATCCACATTAAGGGAGTCTTCTCTGTAGTGAGGACATGCTATTTCGAAATCATTATTTTGAAGGAATTTCCTAGTGTAGACATGTCCTATGTTAGCTAGATTAAGGCTACATCTAGACTGCAGGGTTCTTTCAGAAAAAACTTCTTCCGAAAGAGCACGTCCACACTGCCAAAGCACATTGAAAAAGCAATATGTTTTTTCGAAAGACAGCATCCACACTGAATGGACGCCATCTCGCATTTAAGCTGTGATTACTATGGACAGAATGTCACCAGGGCACCTGTGCTTTTTCCTCTTCTTTCGAAAGAACTCCCTCTTCCCCATCCACACACACCTTTTTCCGAAAGAGCTCTTTTGGAAAAAGGCCTCTTCCTCATAGAAAGAGGTTTATCAATGTCAGAAAAACCCTTCTGTTCTTTCAATTTTCTTTCAAAAGAATGCGATTGCAGTGTGGACATAACTGAAGTTTTTCGGGAAAACAGCTGTATTTCCAAAAAAAACCCCAAACCCTCTGTGGTGTAAACATACCTTCAGTTACTGAGCCTCTCTGAACTTCAGTTTGACCAAGAATCCCAAAGGGGTATTGTGAGACTGAGTTCCTTGGAAATTGGTAATTTGGTGATCATAAAATATTTCACACTAAGTATCTCATAAAAATGTAACAGCTGTTTCAATCCAAGGCTCAATTTTGTAATATAAAAAAGCCGACTTGTAACATAACTTGTCAAAATATATCAAAACCATCTGATACATCAGTCCTGTTAGCTACCTGGCCATAGGTCTTCAGTATCATTTTAAGAATCCTTTCCACAAAGAAGAGAATGTAGAATCCACCAAACACAGCTACTGCTTTCTCAATATAGTTATCAGTTTTAGGATCAAATCCAAATGCCTAGAAGAGAATATAACAGCAAATCAGCTTAGTCAAACTCAGGAGAAAAAAAATTAGTTGGGCTGGATTTAGTAAAGGACCATGTATCTCCTACCACCCATTGGTTTTAACTCTAAGGGTAAGTCTACACAGCAGGGCTAAAATCAAATTAAGCTACCCAACTTCAGCTACATCAATTGTGTAGCTGAAGTCAAAACAGCCTAATTCGGCTTTTGGCGCTGTCTACACAGCGGGAAGAACACTCTTCCTTCGACTTCCCTTACTCCTCATGAAATGTGGGTTACCATGAGTTGGGAGTAAGAAGTCCTTCAGCTCAACATTATTTCGAAATAAAGGCTTGTAGTGTAGATGCACGCTATGTTCTTTCACAATAATGTCAGTTATAACACTGCTGTGTAGACATACCACAACTTATTACTCAAGCCTAAATCTTTTAATTTAGGCCATCATTAGCTGGGCTGATATAATTTCCAAGTAGAGTGTAAAAGTCACTCACTAAAGTCTCTCCATTTACATCAATGAGCATAGTACTCAGTAAGTGATACTGACTGTCTAAGAGCCATTATATTCTTGACAACATTTGTTTTTGTTTTGGACATTGCATGCATAGAAAATATACCCTCCCCTTCCAGATAGTAATATAGCTGTATGATAGTCATAGGTTAAAATGAAATAATGACAAGTCAATTTAATTACTAGATGGTAGAATGTTGCATGAACAAAATCCCAAAGATGATTAATCCAAATGTGTGGAAAATATACTACATTTATTTCTGTAATCTCTTTCTACAACAGGTAATTTAAATGTATTTCTCTACATGTGCAATATTGATATTGGTTTGCCACTATTTGATCTATGTTTAATGTCTTCCCCACAGTAGTATTTGAGGAAGAAATTCATGTTTCCCTAACAGCTAAAATCCCCACTAAACCTGATACAGGAAGAAACTTCTATTACTTTAAAGTGGGGGAAAGCAAGTCTGCTTGCATAAGGATCTGTCAGGATACAGACTTCAATGGGAATTTTACCTGAGTAAGGACAGAGTAAGCAGAATTTGACACTAAAGGCCTCATTTCACATTCAAAGATACATGCACAATTCTCATTGCCAGAAGTAGAAAGAGCGTTTATGATGAGGTCCAAATTTAGTTACAATACTTTAGCTTGCCACAGGTATCTGAAGTAAATGAAATAAAGTAAACTACTATCAAAAATCCAATCAATTGCCTAGAAAATATGGCCCAAAATTTGAGTTTCACACTTAAGGGCATATGAACTTTTTCCATTTGCCTGAGTTAGATGTGCCAAATGCACTTGATTCTCTAAACCAGATGTACATAAAAGGATCTGTATAATCAATAAAATACCCACTGGAAAATTTAGGTCCAGTATTTAAAATTGCACAGTGTCAGCTAGTGATTTTTTAAAAACTATTGTATAAAATTTCCTGTTGCAGATGATCTTTCCACTAATATTTATTCAATGAACTGAAATAAAATAGGTATGTTACATTTAGATGAGTTGGCTAATTGAATAGTTAATGCAATTTGCATCAACTATTCAATTAGTCAATAAAGGCTCCTCTGACTTTGAAGTTTAGCAACAGGCAGCTGTTGCCTCTGGGCTGTTGCTTCACTTCAAAGGCAAAAGCGCTGCAGGGAGCATGTAGCCAGTGGGGCACTCCAGCAGTCCCCCACTGGTCCTGTGCTCCCTGCGGCATTTCAAAGCGGCAGTGCCGCAGACAGCCCGGGGCCGGCTGGGGACTCCCCTACTGGCCCCGGGCTGCACGTGGCATTTCAAAGTGGCAGCACCATGTGGAGCCCAGGGTCTGGCTCAGGGCTCCACATGGCGCTGCCACTTTGAAGTGCCCTCTCCACCTCCCACTCCCAGCAAGAGGTGGGGAAGCGACTAGTCAACTAGTGTGTCAACTATCTGATAAGCATTTGCTTATAGGATAGTCGACTAGTCATTCACATTCCTAAACTAAAAACTGCAAACACTTTGATAAGTGATAGTAAAAGTTGCCTGTTTTTTCTGGTAGATACCTCTTGGGTCTGAGCCTGCACCAGAGTAGAACACTATCCAGAGTAGACCCACTGTTGTTTGTGGGACTGATGGTGTTATTTATGGTGTGCAAGATTAGATGCCATTGTTACTTCTTGCAACAATATTGCTACACAGCAAACTACAACTGACATTCCTAAGCCTTCTATCAGTATAGTCACAATACAATAAGGAGCCTTGAACAAATCAATCACTGCTGTAATTTCATTAGCTTCAGAGTTACAGTAAGGACAATTTTGGTCAAATGTATTTTACCCTTTTTCCAATGGTGGACGCATACTACAGTACAGTGGGCCTCAGTCTCTTCCAGGCAATGCCCCCATGTTACAGTAAAGTATATGGGGTTTCTCTACTCCTGAAGCCATTAAGACAAATGGTACTCATCCCCCCAAAAAATGTGTTCTCAATTCCCCCATGGGGTACAACCCACATGTTGAGGACCCCATGCTATAGTGCAATTCAAAAATGACAACACTTTAGAACTTAGTAAATGCCACACACCAAGAACAAATACCTTTCCTTACCTCTGGAATAAGCTGGAAAATCGCATTGGAAAAGAGGGTCCCAATGGCCAAGCCCACAAAATAGGTTAAAATCTTGGGGAAATATGGCTTCTTTAAGAGAGGAATAAAAACCAATCCAAGGAGTGATGCCAGGTTAATGAGAGTCACGGCAAGGAACCCAAACCCCCAAACTGTGAATGAGAGCACAGCAGAAATACCAAGTGTTTAAATATAATCTACGATGTATGTTTAACAGATGAATTAATACAAGTGCCAAAAATTGTTCACATCTTTTCTGAAATGCAATTGAAGTTAAAACTTACAAACATAAATATCATAAAAAGTACAGAGTAACACGAAAAGAGCTGACCTAAACCCACAAAAACAAGGGAAACAAACTGCTGGAACTGATTAGTTCCTGTCTGGAACCAGTCACATCAAGAACTGAAAACACACTGGGATCTGAAGTCTAGGATTTGGTGGGCCAATTGTGAACAAGGCAAATCAGTTTACTCTGAAGTGACTGGAGAATCTAAGCCTGCTATATTTAATCTGGGACTAGTGCTTTAAAAGCTACACCAGAGGCCAGGGTTATCATGACATATGAATAATACTATCTTGCTATTTGAATATCATTTGACAATGGAAAGCTGGGAAGCAGCCAGAACACTTGGGCTACGTCTATACTGCAGTCTTCTTGAGAAAGAACAGCTGTTCTTGTGCAAAAACTTGCTGGGTGTCTACACTGCACGTCTGTTCTTGCGCAAGTAAATTTACAGTGCAGTGTTGGAAAACAGGGCTTCTTCCGGAAGAGTTATTCCTCTCCCCATGAGGAATAAGCCTTCTTGTACAAGAGTTCTTCCACAAGAAGGCAGCGTAGACAGGCAACATGAATATCTTGCACAAGAAACCCCTAGGGCTAAAATGGCCATAAGAGTTATCTTGCGCAATACAGTGTCCACACTGCCTGGGAAGCTCTTGTGCAAAATCACATGGCAGTGTGGACATGCTCTTGCACAAGATTTTTTGCACAAGAACTCTTCTGCAAAACAGTTCTTACGCAAGAAGCCTGCAGTGTAGACGTAGCCTTGTTGTTCCCTTCCTCACAGATCTCTAGGGCTGGAAGGTTGCACCCCTTGACTCTTTCACAATTCCCTAATCCTTTTCCCTTTGAGGGAAAGATTTGCAAGGAATCCCCTGTCGGGAAGACTTGCAGCGCTGCTCCCCTGGACATGCCAAAGTACCTCTGAGGAAGAGATACAGCAAGCTTCTCTGAAAAGGTTTCTGCCTGTCAAGTGCTACCTGGCAATAATATAAAAATATCTCAATGGTGTGCATATGTGAACATTTGTATCTCCCCCTCCTATCCACTACAACAGAGAATGGAGCAGGGCTAAGAGGCAGACAGAGGGGTGGACAATTTTTATTTTTAATTTTCTGTGGATATCTCTAGCTGATGCCATTCTCTGTGGCCAACCAATGTTGTAATAATGAAATTAATCGAGGAAAGGTGCAGATCCTCACTAGTATTCATCGGTTTTATTTGTTTAAATTAATGAGCTCTGCTAATTTACTATCTTGAGAATCTAGCCCTGAAAGTATTAAATATTTATTCTTTACAAAAATAATCATGTGCTAAGACAGTGGTTCTGAAAGTACGGTTTGTGGACCACTAAAAGTCCATGACAGTCTTTCAGGTGGGCCATGGGCTCAGTGTCCCTTCCCCCTCCTCCCTGCAGCAGGGAGCCTGTGTTGGCACTCCATCCTCACACTCCCACCCCCATGAGGTTGGAGTGCCAGCTCCAGCTTCCTGCTGTTGGGGCCAGATCTGGCTCTTGGCGGTGGGGGGTGAGGGGAGAGAAACAGGAAGGAAGCAGCGCCACACGCTACTGCTCCCCCTCTTCCCAGCTGAGAGAACAGCAGCAGTGCAGAAAAGAACTGCCTGGGGGCTTTCCCTGCTGCTTCCAATGGCAGGAATTGTGGCCAGTGTGAGCACTGAGGAGAGAGAGGCCTGTGAGCGGCAGGAGGCCCGGAGCCAGGTAAGTGTCATCCCCCCCAACCACTTCATGTCCAAACCCTACACCCTGGACCCCATCGCCGCACCCACCTAGACCCCCCCACCCTGCCTCCTACCCATAACCCCCATCCCCACCCTCAGCCCACTCCTGCACCCTCCCTCCCAGCCAGATCCTGCACCCCCACCCCTTCCTGCACCCATTTTGTCATCATGAGTGGTTGGCTGGTGGTCCATGGAAAGGTTTACGTTGAGTGGGGTAAGGAGTGAGCCAAAAAGTTTGAGAACCACTGTGCTAAGACCTTGAATAGCTAGAGCAAGTTTTAGGGAGTAGCATATTTGCATAGAGAAAATGTAAATGATTCCTAAAATAGGTTTAATCAAATACTGAAATTTTGTGTGTGTGAGGCACTTTAGGCCCTATAAACTCACGCCGTAAAAATAAACCCATGGGAGGGAAATTTACATGGAAAACACCATGTAAAGATGTGAAAGGTTCAAGATGTGATGTAAAGGTTCAAGATGTGATGTTTCCAAAGCACTTTGGCCTTACAGAATTGGAGAAATCTATGAATTTGTTTGGAATTCATGCAGCAAGCCAGCCCTTCTCTTCTACAACAGCTCAGGACTCTTATTGCTGTGGGCCTCCCATGTAACAGGAGATAGTACCACATATACATAAGGGCACTGTTAGCACCTTACTAAAACCTAGTGGGAGTTTTTGGTTAGCCTGCTCCCAGTACCAAAAGAGGAAGGGTCCATGAGACTGACAGTCCCCAGAGACAATGGGAAGAGGCCAACACTCCTGGTCAGCCTGATTGACAGGTTGGCCAGACCAATGAGAGAATTAGAAGGCCAGGTCCCGTCCACCGTGTGAGCTGGGATTTTCTGGGTCTGAGTCAAAGGAGGAGCGAGCTAAGAAGAGCAGCAAGGAAAGCAAGCTGTGCTGAGGAGCAGACCTGCAGTGACAGAGCAAGAGGCCCATACAGCCCACAGAGTGCAGACCCTGTGTTAAGAAGCAGACGTGCAGTGACCGGAGCAGAAGGAGTCAGAGAAGCAATGCAAGGAGCTGGAGGCTGGCAAAGCAGCAGCAGCTGGAGCTCGGTGTGGTGAGCAGCTGGGACCAGCAGAGGAGGCCACCAGCCCAGAGGCCCTGCAGGTCAGACTTGGGAGGGATTGTAACTCCAACTGGGAGAGGGGTCCTACCACCTAGTGCCTGAAGTCATGTGGTCACTGCCAGAACAAGTGTGTCCAACCTGCAACCCCCCCGGCAGCACAGCCAGGGCCTGAGAGAGAGCCCTGGGACCTATAAGGAACAGACTGTGAACTGTCCTTACACTCTGCAAACTGCTGTTTGTGATGGCCCCCTGCTACAGAGCGGGGCTATGTGTTCTCTTTTAACCTTGTGCATTTGTTCTTATGCTTTTCTTTTTAATCAGTTGGGCTAGGTCTACACGCACGGCTTCTTGCGTGAATAATATGCAAATGAGGCTAAGCATGGAATATCCCTGAGCCTCCTTTCCATACCTAATGAGCCACCATTTTTTTCAGAAGAGGCTCTTGCGCAAGAAGGAGCGTCTACACTGCCCCTTCTTGCGCAAGAAAAACCCTCTTGTGCAATGCTGTTCCTGAAAAGTCATAGGTGTAACAGCATTGCACAAGAGGGTTTTTCTTGCGCAAGAAGGGGTAGTTTAGACACTCCTTCTTGCGCAAGAGCCTCTTCTGAAAAAAATGGTGGTTCATTAGGTATGGAAAGGAGGCTTGGTGATATTCCATGCTTAGCCTCATTTGCATATTACTCGTGCAAGAAGCCGCCAGTGTAGACATAGCCTTGCTGTTTAATAAATTGTACTTGCTTTGAACTGTCTGTAATGATCAGTGGGTCAAGAAAGCATCTAGTGTGAAGAGAACACCCCAGAGTGGGGACACCCTAGATGCTGCTCTAACTGACTACACGGTCGGGGATTAAGCCCCAGAAAACCTGGGCGCAGTCTTGTTGGGATTTTGAGGTCTCTGCTACTCGGGAGAGTGGAATGGGGAGCCCTCAGGGTCAGAGAGGCCTTTGGGTAAAAGAAGTGGGAGCAGAGACTCAGATCCTTTCGCTGGTCCATTTCACCAGGGTAGTATAGAAGCCAGGAAAGTTCCCCACAATAGCAGGACCATTCCCCTGCTTACATATAGCAGCTTCCTCCACAGTACGACTCTCTGGCCTAATGCCATCCTGAAACCCAGGGAGGCCTGTAACATGCAGAGTTTCTGTGGCACAGCTCTCCCATCCAGAAAAAAGCAAGATATTTTTAGGTGCTCACAGGCACCTCTTCTCAATGCTCACATTCGCCACAATTCCTGCTCCCCCACATCAGCTATTTTGGGATTTTTTTCTAGCAGATATTCAGCTTCTCTGATGCCCACAGTGCTAGGTCACTGAAGTGCCAACAACACATATGAAAATGATAGGTGTAAAGCCAGACAAATACATTCTGTATTGATAAGAAAGTGGCACTAGCAGGAGGAAAAACAGATGGATCATTAATGAGAGACAGAAAAAGAGAACTTCAAGTAGTTCAGAAAGTAGTTTACTCCAGGCCAATTTTTGCATTTTTCAGGAGTCTAAAAGTAAGAAAATCTTTTAAAGACCGATAAGGGTAGAAGCAGGTTTGGAAAAGCTCAGTCCCATGCACCACAAGCGTCATTTCACACAATGATACGGAGAAGATATACCATCAATGGTGCCATTTTGGGAGAGCAGCGGGGGCAGCAGCCATGCATACCAGGATGCTGTTTGCCTTTCTTCCCATTCTACTGACTGTGTAACAACACAGATTTTGTGAATTACTTCTCTGCCCTTCCCCTCACCAGCTAGGAGCGCTAGTCAAGCACACAGGCCACGTAGTTTCCCCTCGCTCCCTGATAGTCAAGGGAATGGGAAGAAAAGCAGGCAGCATCCCAGTACACATGCCTGTTGTCCCCCCTGCTCTCCTGAAATGATGCCCTTGACCGTCATTTGTAAAATTCTATGACATAAATGCTCCAGCTCTGGATTGTTGATTGTGTTATATGCCATATGAAATTGTCAAGACTCGTGTTTATTGTCCATGAGCAGAAAGTTTTGCCTGCACACAAACTTGCCTCTTACCTCATCTTAAACAAATTTTATGGCATTACCACAATCAATTTTCCATATAAGCCATAAAATCATCCACAAACAATAATCAGTCAACACTATGTTGTAACCAGAATCAGGACGCCTGGGGCAGAGCAGCTGGGGTGCTGGACCAACCGGCAGCGCCCCAGCTGCTCTGCCACAGGCGTCTGGAGAAAAGCCTAGTCTGCTAGGGGGGAGGGGCGTTGTCATGATTATGAGGGTTAGCCAGCAGCCTGGGGATTAAGGGGTTAACTACACCTAGCCAGGTGGAGTGACCAATAGGAATGTAGGTGGGACTTTTCAAACTGGGACAAAGGAATTTGGGCTTTTTTTCTTTTCTCCCTTTTGTGTCTCTGTGAGTTCTCTGCAACTACAGAGAGGGACAAGCATGTCTCTCTCTCTCTCTCCAAGACACCATTCTTCATTTTCTGTAAGTAGGGGTAAAGTTTAGGTAGTCTCGTTAGGTTTTATTGTTTTAAGGATTGGGTATGGGATCTGAGATCTGGCACTGTTTAAAAGATGTTTTGGCTTTTCTTTGTAACTAAGTTCTAGGCCCATGGAGTTTCTCCATGAGTATATTTTGTTACCTTCCTCTCTAGTCATTATACTTGCAACCAGAATATTGTTGTAATAATAAAAAGTTCTTTCTTTTCTTTTATTAACCTGGCAGTGGTTAAGGGTGTGCCCTGATTTTTGTTTTAGGGGGAAGATTTCCCAAATGGTCTTTCCCCTGGTTTCTTTAGCAACATTTGGGTGGTGGCAGCGGAAGTTTTATTCCCAAGATCTAGGGTTTTAAGATCTTGGGGGAAGTTTTATACCAAAGCCTGGTAGATAAGGCTTTGGGGTACACTTGCTGGCCCCCACTTCTGCATTTATCATGCCAGAGTGGGGAAGGAGCCATGACATGGTGGCATAGCGGTGGGATTATTTGGAGAACCCAGGATTTTTAAAAGGGCACAGTTTTCTTTTGAGTTGCAAGCTTTGCAGTTTTCCTTTTGTTTTTCTTTTGTTTTTGGGCTGCCTCAGGGAGGGGCAGACCTTAAGCCAGACACAGACCTACCCAAACAGTTTGTTTTTTTCTAGCTTTCGGGACAACTGGATAGCTAGGCTAGTTAAGACAGGATGTCCAACTCTAGGACAGATTCATTCCCCAAGGAGAGGGCAGGAGCAATGTATAGCAGCGCTTCTCCCCCCTCACCAATGCCTTCTACATGGGAAGTTGCCTGTAAGATCGGCAGGCCTCTAACTGACAAGGAGATAGAGTTTTTCCTACAGCTGGAGGACAGGCGTGCACAACGAGAGGCCGAAGACAGGCGTGCACAACGAGAGGCCGAAGACAGGCGTGCACAACGAGAGGCCGAAGACAGGCGTGCACGAGAGGCCGAGGAGAAGTGTGCCCAGCAAGAACATCTGGAGAGGCTAGCAGCAGCACAGGCGAGGCTAGCAGCAACACAGGCAAGACTAGCGGAAATAAAGGCCGAGACCAGGCGAATAAAGGTGGAAACACAGGAGAGGATTGCTAAAGCGAAGACCCCATCAACTGACCATCCTGCTCCCATGAATGTTCCAGTCCCTGTTCAATATCCCAGGAAACTCCAGGTCCAGGGAGTGGAAGAACAACAGAGACTGTATCCTCAGGGGGGTTCAGTGGAGAACCATGTGGGGATGGGGTGTGATTATGGCATGAATAGTATGTATAATCAGGCGGATACCTTAACCCAGCCCCAGAACATGCATGAGGTTTGGGAAGGGGATGAGTGTGAATCTGGGAAGTTGTCTGTGGCTAGTCAGTCCTATGGGGAGCCAGGTAAAAGTTTTCCTCAATGTTTGCCTGAGGGAGAGAGCTGTGTGTCTGTGAGTGAGGTTTCTGCATATCTGCCTGGAGTCTCAGAGAAGAGGCTGGTGTCAGATTTTTGGTCAGATTTTTGGGCTCTCCCTGCCCTGTTTCGGGAAAGGGTCCCTCTGGTGCAGTCTGGAGTGGCTGGCCAGAGTGAAAGCTTAGTTGGGGGAAAAAGATCAAATTCTGGAGGGTGTTCAGTGTGAGCAACCTCTGTGTGTGGAGCCTGGCAGTTTGGCTGCTGAGGAGGGAGGTATGCATGTGGGGGAAGGGTTTCTTCCCAGTTCTTTGTCTATAGGAGGTGCCTGTCAGCCTGGATTGGCTGAGGAGAGTGCTGTGGGCCCAGATTTAGCTCTGGGGGCAGCTGAAGCCCAGAAAGGAGAGGGGGAGGTCTCTGATCTTTCCCCAGAGGAGTCTGTGTGTTTTCCTGAAGGGGGGTTGTGTGAAGACCTGCCTGTTCAGGGGATAGAGGGATCACAGGAGGAGTTGGTGGTAGTTCAGCAGGGTGATGCTGCTGTAGAGCCAGGGGAAGATGAGCTTTTGCTTGCAGAAAGTCATAAGGAAGAGGATCCTTATGGTGGGGCTGGCCAGCGGGTTGCTGTGCCTGAGGGGGGTAAAAGTGACTTGGGGATAGAAAGATCCTGTGAGGAGCAAAGGAATTCCATAGCCATTGTGAACAGGGGAGCCACACCCAGCCAGGCCTATGTCTGTGTGGGAGGGAGTTCACAACCTAAACCCACAGGGCATGGGGGAGGGGCAAGACTTGTGTTTGCCCAGGAAGGTTGCAACTTTTTAAATGTAAAAAGCCAGAATTGTCAATGTACAGTTGGGGTGGATGTGTTCCTACTGCTTATGTTAACTTGCAGAACCACTGTACTGCTGTTACTAAGAATGGTAACGATGTCCACTATGCATAATTTTGTACCAAAACCCTGGAAACTGTTACAAGATGTACCCAAGGACACTCTGGATGTTCAAAAGCTTTGGGACCCTGGTATTTCACTGTTAATACTTGTAATTAGTGTTGAAGCTTCTCACCTGAGAAGGGACATTCCAAAATTGATATGCTGTATGGGAAGGGAAACTGAGGCACGGCAACCTTTTGTGCAAAGGGACCCATGTAAGGTGTCTAATGAAAGCTTGTTCACTGTTGATTCTATGTATGAGACATGTGTACAGGTGTGATGTTTATATATGAAGGTTCTCATTAACAATCTTACTCTCGACATTTTCTTCCTTTCAGTAATGTATCTTTAGAGTTTAGATTCTAAAGGATTGGCCCAGCGTGATCTTGTGGGTAAAATCTAAAGTGAAAATTGGCTTGGGACTGTGGCTGAGTCCTTTGGACCAGGAGGATCTGTTTGGAGTTGGTGAGTGGGTTTTGGTAACCTCTCACCTGTGTATGGAGGCCTAAGTCTGGTGATGGCACCGGGAAGCTGAAGTGTCTAAGGGGTTTTGCTGGTGAGGCTTCCGGCTGACCGGGGAGGCAGCTGAAGTGCTCGGTGTAATTTGAGGGGTGCCTGGGAAAGGACCCTAGTTGAGGGCGGTAAATAGCCCTGGTTTTGTGCTCGGTGTAATTTGAGGGGTGCCTGGGAAAGGACCCCAGTTGAGGGCGGTAAATAGCCCTGGTTTTAAGCAATTCGCCCTGAGCTGACACTCTCAGTGGTGCCAAGACCTGGCCTGGTGTATGATAGTGATGTATTTCGCAAGAGACACAGAACCTGGTCAATTGAACTTTAGATCAAGACCCCACGCTATTCTAAATTTGATTTTGAGACTGAGAGTTTGATTGGTTAATGAGGCATTTCTGGTCTCAACCACTTAATATTCTCTGTATAGCTGTGATGGTACTCTATGGATATGGAAGCATTTGCTTACTTTTTATGTCTTCAAGCGTTTAGTCAAGTGTGCATAATGTATTTACTATGTTTTATCTTAGACCTACAGGAAGAAATTACAGCCAGTATGGCCAGAGGCTGTCCAGCACCGTCTGTGATTTGGTGGGCATGTCATGATTATGAGGGTTAGCCAGCAGCCTGGGGATTAAGGGGTTAACTACACCTAGCCAGGTGGAGTGACCAATAGGAATGTAGGTGGGACTTTTCAAACTGGGACAAAGGAATTTGGGCTTTTTTTCTTTTCTCCCTTTTGTCTCTCTGTGAGTTCTCTGCAACTACAGAGAGGGACAAGCATGTCTCTCTCTCTCTCTCCAAGACACCATTCTTCATTTTTTGTAAGTAGGGGTAAAGTTTAGGTAGTCTCGTTAGGTTTTATTGTTTTAAGGATTGGGTATGGGATCTGAGATCTGGCACTGCCTAAAAGATGTTTTGGCTTTTCTTTGTAACTAAGTTCTAGGCCCATGGAGTTTCTCCATGAGTATATTTTGTTACCTTCCTCTCTATTCATTATACTTGCAACCAGAATATTGTTGTAATAATAAAAAGTTCTTTCTTTTCTTTTATTAACCTAGCAGTGGTTAAGGGTGTGCCCTGATTTTTGTTTTAGGGGGAAGATTTCCCAAATGGTCTTTCCCCTGGTTTCTTTAGCAACATTTGGGTGGTGGCAGCGGAAGTTTTATTCCCAAGATCTAGGGTTTTAAGATCTTGGGGGAAGTTTTATACCAAAGCCTGGTAGATAAGGCTTTGGGGTACACTTGCTGGCCCCCACTTCTGCATTTATCATGCCAGAGTGGGGAAGGAGCCATGACAGGCGTACTAGCTGCGCCCCCCCCTCCCCCAGCAGACCAGGAAGACGCGGGCGGCGGACCGAGACGCACCACGGTCCGCTGCCCGGGTCCTCCGCAGCTTTGCTCCCAGTCTCCCTATGTTTGCAAAGCCTCAGGGGAAGTTGGCAGGGGGGCAGCCCAGGCGCGCCTGGGCTGCTTCGCTGCCCGAGCCCCTCCACTGCTTTGCAAAGCCTCAGGGGAAGCTGGCAGGGGGGCAGCCCAGACACCCCGCGGCTGTCCCGCTGCCGGCTTCCTCAGAGGCTTTGCTCCCAGTCTTCCTGGTCTGCTGGTCTCCAGCAGACCAGGGAGACTGGGAGCAAAGCCGCGGAGGACCCGGGCAGCGGACCGCGGTGCGTCTCGGTCCGCCGCCCGCGTCTTCCTGGTCTGCTGAGGGGCGCAGCTAGTATGCCCCCCCCCAGCAGACTAGGCTTTTCTCCGGACGCCTGTGGCAGAGCAGCTGGGGCGCTGCCGGTTGGTCCCACAGCGCCGCTCTGGGCGCTACTGGACCAACCCGGCAGCGCCCCAGCTGCTCTGCCCCAGGCATCCTGATTCAGCCGCTGCTGGTCAGTTTCAGTGCTACTGAAGCAGTTTCAGCGCTACCGGAGCTGCGCTACTGGAGCAACCCAGCAGCACCCCAGCTGCTCTGCCCCAGGCGTCCCCAAGTCAGCCGCTGCTGAAACTGACCAGCGGCTGACTACAGGAAGCCCGAGGCAGAGTTGCTCCGCCCTGGACTTCCTGGAATCAGCCACTGATCAGTTTCAGCAGCAGCTGACTTGGGGACGCTTGGGGTTCTTAAGTTGATTCTGTATGTAAGTCGGAACTGGCGGTCAGTTTCAGCAGCGTCTGAATCTGGACGCCAGTTCCGACTTACATACAGATTCAACTTAAGAACAAACCTACAGTCCCTATCTTGTACGTAACCCAGGGACTGCCTGTACTTTGTATTCTGTGTGGTAAATGAAATTAATATATTTGAAAATGTAGAAAAAACAAAAAAATATTTGTACTATATTTAAATTATTTCATTATTGTTTAACAATGCACTTAAAACTACTATTAATCATGATTAATGTTTTGAATTGAGTTAAGTGATTAACTCCAAAACAAATTAAGTTAACTGAGATTAATTGATAGCCCTAATACAGAGTCAAATCCCTCACTGTAATGAAGATGCACCAAGCTGAATTTAGTTTACTTTGCCTGAGTGGTGTCCGTGTCAGGATTTCATATGGAAAGGAATGTACATGATGTTATGAGAGGAAAGTGAAACCTTGTGCAAATATTTTAAAAGCCTACATCAATATTAACTAACGCTTTGATTTTTATCTGTAATAAAAAAATAAATAAATCAACATTTGGGTCCTTTCATTACCACAATCCACACAACATTTGTTTTTACCATTTACGGTCGTCATGAAACTATGCCTTTTAATGCTGTATATTGTCAGCTCCTCTCCATTATCCTGTACAGTACAAATGTTTTAAGACAGTTTAAAAAAAACAAATTAAACCTATTTTCAAGTCTTTAAAGAAACTGCATCAAGAACACAAAACCTTAATCAAGACGCATTAAAATTAAGACAAACTCTTTTTAAACGGATAATTTTCAATTTAATATTATCCATTTTGACAGCATAGCAAGAATACATTCTAATATCTACATGCCCATGTAGAAAGACAGACAGCAGAAAATGCAAGTCAGAAAATAGGATAAGAAAATTAGGTTAATGCCAGATTGCTAGAATGACTGAAAGGTTCTCTAGTAAGAATGATCATACATTCATAATGGCACTCTGACGCTCTCAGAATAACTGAATTTACTGGTACACATAGTAGTGTTATAGCTGAGGTAATACTTTTGCAATTTTACAGGATATTGTTTTGGAATTTCAGTTTGCCTAAGGACTGTCAGGTGTTATTTAACTGCAGTAATGTGTCAAAATATGTATAATTTTGCACGTAATTTAATAACCTTTATATTTGAATGTGCGGGACATGTTTGTATGACTGGTGGTAATTTCATATACTTCTTTCTGCATTTTAGATCCTTCTTTCT
The DNA here is from genome assembly GCF_052426305.1 of Pelodiscus sinensis. NCBI lineage: Eukaryota > Metazoa > Chordata > Testudines > Trionychidae > Pelodiscus > Pelodiscus sinensis. The sequence goes on along the minus strand of NC_143055.1, from coordinate 111,733,326 downwards.
TTAGGATTTTGGCCATAGAAATGTGGGACCAGAATTTTTAAAAAAAATAGCTCTAATTTAGGCGTCTAGTAAGTAACCAGATTTTCAAGGCCCTGATTTAGCCAAGTACTTCAGGCTTAAAGCATTTTGCTGAACAGGGAGGGATTTATTCCCATGCTGAAGTGTTTTCCTGACTGGGAGTCCAAAAAATTGGGACTGAATTTTTTTTTTTTTTTTAATTCTGGTCCCACATTTCTATGGCCAAAATCCTTAGATATCAGAATAAAGTGGGTTTTTTTTCATGCTTTTATTTGTTATGTTATGACTGCTCTGCTCAAACAGATAAATAAATAAAAGTATGAAAATGGAGTTTTCAATGGATAATTGTTTTTTGTAAGGAACCTTAATACAGGAGACCAGCTTATGTCTATCACTGATGTAATGAAAGCAGCATGAATTTAAGAAGTACTGCCAAACCGAAACATTCAGGAGAAGCTCAAAAAAGTGTGAGATTTAAAAAAACAGGAACAAGAATCTGGGTGTCTTTATTGGCTTTTCACTTGGGTCACATTTTCATGGTTTCCTCTGCAACCATGAAAGCTAGAAACGAGAGAGAGAGAACTTTGTATCATGTAATTTTGAGAGATACTAAGAACTGTTGCTTCAAGAAAAGTACCAAACATTTCAGTCATGATAAAATTGCAAGATTTAACAAACCTGCTGAAAATATTTTGTTTTCTTTGTATTTTACAGAGCCATACCCCTAAAAATACACTTTTTACTAGGACATGATCCAGCTTAAACTATCTTTAGGCTACTCAGTTCCTGGAATATTGCTAGTTCTGGTTTTCTAATATAGCATGCTCTCCTATATAAAGGAAGAGACCCCCAAACAAACAGCCCTACAGAACCAAACTTCAACATTCTCTGGGAGACAAAGGTAGAGAATTCACTCAATTGCTTCTCCCCCATGCTTTAACTTCCAATGCTCAGGTCTTTCAACACTCCAGTTATAGTATCAGTGAATGTTACTGTTCTGACTCTGTCTTATGGAATTGTGGGTGGCAGCCTGGATAAGATTAGGCTTTTTTCCAGTCATCTTATTTTAATTTTCTGTAGACCTGACTCCTTCCATAGGTAATCAATTTGTTACTGAAGTCAGTGAAGGAGAGAACTTTATGCCATCTGTTGGCTGACATCTTGTCATTAGCATTATAAAGGGCAACAGGTAGAAATCCTGAGCTCCCTGCCTGGAAATGTGATCCAGCCTGTGAGCAAAAGCAGTGATTCTCAATCTTTTTTCATTTGCGCACCCTAAAAATGTTCTAATACTCCTGGAGACCCCTTTGGAAATCTTAGCTATACAGGCAGTCCCCGACTTACGTGGATCCGACTTATGTCGGATCCGCACTTACGAATGGGGCTTTCCTTGCCCCGGAGCTCACAGGCGGCGAGTCGCCGCCCGTGTCCTCCAGGGCAAAAAAAGCTTCTCCCGGTCTCCCTGGTCTGCTGGGGGGGTCCAGCAAAGATGCTGGACCCCCCCAGCAGACCAGGGACACCCGAGCAAAGCTGCGGCTTTGCTGGACCCCCCCAGCAGACCAGGAGCAAAGCCGCCCAGGCGGCGGCAAACGGGCTTTGCTCCCGGGCAAACTAGCAAAGCCGCCCAAGCGGCGGCTTTGCTCGGGTGTCCCTGGTCTCCTGGGGGGGGGGGGAAGGGGGCACAGCTAGTGCGCCCCCCCCCCAGCAGACCAGGCTTTTGTTGCGGGACGCCTCGGGTAGAGCAGCTGGGGTGCTGCCAGGTTGGTCCTGTGGGAACCTACCGGGCAGCGCCCCAGCTGTTCTGTCCCAGGCTCCAGATTCAGCAGCTGTTGAAACTGATCAGGCTGATTCCAGGAAGCTGGGGGTAGAGCAACTCTGCCTCTGGCTTCCTGTAGTCAGCCCCTGGTCAGTTTCAGTGGCAGCAGCTGAATCTGGAGCCAGTTCCGACTTGCATACAAATTCAACGTAAGAACAAACCTATAGTCCCTATCTTGTACGTAACCCGGGGACTGCCTGTAGTATGCAGACTCCCAAGGATCTGTGGACTTCAGGTTGAGAGCCACTGAACTAGGGAAAAGAACACCACCAATTGCAGGACCTAAACTCTTTTATACTTCTCCACCTGACTTTGGTAAGTTAAAAAGGGACTCATCTCCCTCAAACAAGCAGATTCCTGGAATGCATTTAATGGACACTCATATCTGAAAAGGCAAATTTGTTATCTCTGGTTATCAGCTGTGCAGTGTGCGCAGATCTGCTCTGAAGAAGCAAGGGAGGAGACTGAGTAGGATGTTTTATGTTTGCCTGGCTGCTACACTTCTGCAGCTCTCTCCTGTTACTTCTCAAAGAGGCAAGAACATGATTTTGCCCACACTTAGTTATCTGTGCAGTACTATTTATTTAACAATCAATCTACAAAGAAAATAGATGTGTATTAGATGCTGCCTTTTAGCATTTTCTCTGTTTCTGTAGCAGCATTTCATAATTGCTGAGTTATGAACTTTGTAATGAATATTGGAATTAAAAATCATATTTTGGCCTCTAAAATATTCTCTATTTTAGGCTCCTGCAATACAGAGGAAGGTAGTGGGCCGCTGAACATTTTCTGTCCATCTCAGAGAGCAAGCTGCTTCTCTTATCTTGTTGCTAAGAATTGGCAGAGTAAAAAATAAAAAGGATGGTCACAATAGTGTAGGTGGTTAATTATTGTTCAAGCTTTAAATGCACAGGCTATTTAACCCACTCAGAAAAGTAATATACTTCCTCTACTCTGTCTAGATACTTACATGGCTCTTATCAGGATAGCTGAGATCCTCCTCTTTGGCATATTGTTTTTATTATTATTTATGATTATGATGGTTATTATTAATAAACAATGCAATGTTAGCATTGTCTAATAGCCAGAAAAAGAAGCAACATATTCCAAATACAAAAACAGCCTGTCCTCAAACTCTAACAAGTAGAAATCCACTATATCTTTTATTACATATTTATATTTATTTCTGCCCTGGGTTATAGTAGAAGAAAAAAATTATTTGGTTATTATTTCAATAATGCCATTACTTTGTTGATTTAAATTGTTCTTTACTCCAGCTTTGTGTGTTTATTATTATTTATGGTAGCATCTAGAAGACTTGACCCATTGTGCTAATCATGGTACAAAAAACATTCGCAGCCTCACAGTGCTCACAGTCTAGGATTATAAAATGTAAAGGGCTTACCTTTTAAGTAATAGTTAAATTAATGATCCATATGAAAAACTAAACTTGTTTTGTTAATTCTATTATAACCAAGACAACCACAGTAAATGGAGCTCATGGATTTAATTAAGTCCTAAGCAGCATTAAATCAAAGTTCATTTTATTTATTTTCTTTTATAGCACTCTTACAAAGCACCTATAATTCGGAAAAAGAAAAGTAAGCAAAAATGTTCCCACAGATAGAAAGATTGAAATCTAGAAAATTCTTATGGAAAAGTCTTTAAATTCTCCCACAAGGAATTTGCAAGTTCTCTTCCAAATCTTCACTGAAGTTGCTACCATGTACAGTGGTTCTCATCCGGGTTTTGGGGGCCTGGTGGGGTGGCTGTGAGCAGGTTTCAGGGGGTCCACCAGCCAGGACCTGTGTTAAACTTGCAGCAGCCCAGAGCAGAAAGTCTAGGCCCTGCCATGCAGGGCTAAAGCCCGGTGTCTTCCCACCCAGGGCTGAAGCAGAAGCCTGAACAACTCAACTTCATGGGCCGTCCTATGGTATGGGGCCCTGGGCAGTTGGCCCATTTGCTACTGAGGCTGTTAAGAGGGAGTTAATTGACTAATCATGTAGTTGATACAATTTGTATCGACTACACAATTAGTCGATAAGGGAAGGTGCTCAGCCCCTGCTCACACTCGTCCAGGAGCTCCCCCTGCTGCAGCTCTGCAGTTTAAATGTACAGTAAAACTCCGATGGTCTGGCATCTGATGGCCCGGCACTCCAGATGGTCCAGCACCATCAGGAACCCGGAAGTGCTCCGGGCAGCCGGACCATTGGAGCTACTCTGCCCCCAGCTTCCCGGATTCAGCCACTGCTAAAACTGACCAGCGGCTGACTCCAGGAAGCCCGGGACAGAGCAGCTCTGCCTCGGGCTTCCTGGAATCAGCCCCTGATCAGTTTCAGCAGCAGCTGACTTGGGGACTCCTGGGGCAGAGCAGCTGGGGGGCTGCCAGGTTGGTCCAGTAGCTCCAAGGAGCGGTGCTGCCGGAGCAACCCGGCAGCGCCCCAGCTGCTCTGCCCCAGGAGTCCCCAAGAGCAGCTAGGGTGCTGCCGGGTTGGTCTTGCCGCGCCAAGGGTTGGTGCTACCGGACGAACCCGGCAGCGCCCCAGCTGCTCTGCTGCAGACGTCCCCGATTCAGCCGCTGCTGAAACTGACCTGGGGCAGAGCTGGACTATTGGAAGGGAGGGGCTAGGAGGGGTCGGAGCCCCTCATAGCCCCCTCTTCTGATAGTCTGGCATATCTGATAATCTGGCACCCCCTGGGTCCTAAAGGTGCCAGATTATCGGAGGTTTACTGTAGTAAGGGCCGAGCACCCCCAGCACCCTCTCCTGTTACCTCCCTCCCCACACACTTGCTGCCTCTGATACAGAAGCAGCAAGGGGGAGGGAGTGAGTAGTCAAGTGGATGATGCAACTAGTCGCTTACATCCCTACTTGCTACACTTTAATGCCAGCCCTGGCTTTTAGATGCAGAAAACCAGTTGTTGTGGGACAGGTGAGCCGTGGAGTTTATCACATGTTGGGACATGCAGTTTCCAACATTAAGACTGAAATCCATTCTCTCTCCTATAAATTAGGTCCAGACTTGGGATTCCTGGCAGGTTGTTAGCCTGGACCTCATCAAAGCAAAGTGTAGACACTTTGCTAAACTCTGGCCTCCAATTTTGGTCTTGGGGGGCTTATAACCTCACTTAAGTACCAAAATAAGTAGCCTAATGTTAAGAGATCACAAAGCTAATGGGAAGTGTGGGTGATCAATACCACTGAAAAATAGAGAACTCATTTAGCTGCTTTCTTATGAATTTAGGCATGAATTTAGGCACTCAACTTTAAATAACTGAACTCTTTGGGGGGGTTTTGTTTGAACTCAGGAGCAATATGAGCCATAAAATATAAACAGTGAGCTCCAAGGTAATAGTATACCTGCCTCTGCCTTGGGATCATAAATTATAGTGATTTGATTAGAAAAACCTCTCATTCTAAATTATTTTTATTAAATAACTACTTATTCCACTAAGATTACCATCTGATACTAGTGTTCCACACAGCACAAAAGCCTGCAAGAACAAATTACTGCATAGCACTACACAGCATTTTACATTGACACTATGGTAACTCATAGAACTAGAAAAACTTAAACAATGAATGTTCCTTTAGCACCTTAGAGACCAACTGACTATCTGCAAGTTCATTGGCTTCTTACAAGAAGATGGAATTTTCTTTCTCCCGCTCATCTATATTAGCTCCAAATTGTCTTCAAATCCCCCAGACTGTTTATAGCAGTGAATACAGGAGCTACTACAAAAACTCAGGTCTGGCTTCGGTCTCTATTACTCCTTATTTCTAAGAGATGAAAAGTGTGTAAGGTGCATGACAAAACAAGATATAGGCTCTGACATGGACGACTTTACAGGGGCTACATCTACGCTACAAGTTTTGCCACAAGAGCCTATGCAAATGAAGGACAGATTCACATCTTCTTGTGCTTTATTTGCATACTCTCTTCCAATCCATTTTTGCACTAGGGGTTTTTGATGTTTTAGATGTTTCCTTTTTGCGCAAAAACCCCTTTTTGCGCAAGATCCTTATGCCTCAAAAAAGGAGGAGGTATACCGATCTTGCATAAAAAGGAGTTTTTGCACAAAAAGGAAATGTCCACACTGCTTGTTTTTGCGCAAAAACCCCTAGCACAAAAATGGATTAGAAGAGAGTATGCAAATGAAGTGCGAGAAAATGCTAATCCATTCTTCATTTGCATAGGCTCTTGTGGCAAAACTCTTAGAGAAGACGTAGCCAGGGAGTACAACAATGAGGGTTATCAATAGACATACAAAGAGGAGGAAGGGAAAAGGAAAGAAAAGGATAACAATAAGATCACACCCTTACTCACTCAGTCATTTACACATCTAGGCCTCTATTTGCAGACAAGCAGGGCCTGATTTTCAAAGCTACTGAGCACCCAGAGCTCACTGAAATGAAGTTGCAGGTGCTCAGCTCTGTTTAAAGAGAGGCCTTTAAGTATTCTGGAAACATCACTTTGTGTAGCTCCATTGATTTAGCTACAGGATCAGGGGCCACTGTTGATTCCATTGTGATACCTGGTTTTGCACTTATTTCCTTCCCCTTAAAATAAAATAATAATAATAGTAAGTATTAGTATTTTACTATTAATTTCAGAGTCTGAAAAAAATGGGGGAATTAAGAACAGGCTTAAGGAGAAGTTCCGTGCACAGTGAACAGCAAGGAAGAAGGCACAAAAGCAGGAATGGGAAAAACAGATACGGAAAATTTCTCTGGGCAGAATACCCACTGTCTCCCCCAAAATAGCTTTGCTTCCTTGACCCCATCTGCAAATGACCATTCAAATGTCATCTCCTGTGAATCTTAATGGGACTTGCCCATCTAAAATGCACATTTAATATTCGCCCTGTAAAACCATTTCTCCCTGCAGTTACCAAAGACATCTTCTGTTTCAGATAGTAATAGTCAGTGAAATGGCTCTTATGCATCAGTGCATAAGCCACCCTCTAATGGAGATGATTGGGAAGAAAATTACCACTATATACAGGTTATTTCATAACCTCCCACAAGTTGGTTTATTGTAGTTTCCTCTGAACGTATCCTAGATTAGGCAGAAACAAATGGACACAATTCATCACTGCAAGTTCTACTCCTATTCTATTATGAAAGAAAGACGATTAACTACCTTGTGAAGGAGACGGAACAAATGTATTCTTTGGCTTTGACAAATTATCACAAGGGTGAAAAAGCAGCTGTTGCAAGACAGCTGGACACATTGCAGAGAAGTTGGAACTTGTTATCAGGCTGGTGTTCGGCAATCCATGAAATGAAAAGATGTCCTCCCCAGACATGCACTGAAAAAAAGTGAATAAAGATAATTTCATGTCAGTTTAATAAAGAGGTGAGAAATGAAAAGAATATTAGTGTTTTACAATGAAAATACAGGGTGGGATTTTTGAAGTAGCATCCTTTGCACATTCATCTTTTATGCATGAAAACACAACGATTGAAAATCCTTTGCTTTGCATGGGCAAAGCCACCTAACATACTTGGGAGCACAATTCACATAATCATAGAATCACAGAACTGGAAGGGACCTCGAGAGGTCATCGAGTCCAGCCCCCCGCCCTCAAGGCAGGAACAAGCTCCATCTACACCATCCCTGACAGATGTCTATCTAACCTGTTCTTAAATATCTCCAGAGAGGGAGATTCCACCACCTCCCTTGGCAATTTATTCCAATGTTTGACCACCCTGACAGTTAGGAATTTTTTCCTAATGTCCAATCTAAACCTCCCTTGCTGCACTTTAAGCCCATTACTCCTTGTCCTGTCCTCAGAAACCAAGAGGAACAAATTTTCTCCTTCCTCCTTGTGACACCCTTTTAGATATTTGAAAACCGCTATCATGTCCCCCCTTAATCTTCTTTTTTCCAAACTAAACAAGCCCAGTTCATGAAGCCTGGCTTCATAGGTCATGTTCTCTAGACCTTTAATCATTCTTGTCGCTCTTCTCTGTACCCTTTCCAATTTCTCCACATCTTTCTTGAAATGTGGCGCCCAGAACTGGACACAGTACTCCAGCTGAGGCCTAACTAGTGCAGAGTAGAGCGGCAGAATGACTTCACAAGTTTTGCTTACAACACACCTGTTGATACAACCTAGAATCATATTTGCTTTTTTTGCAACAGCATCACACTGTTGACTCATATTCAACTTGTGGTCCACTATGACCCCTAGATCCCTTTCCGCCATGCTCCTTCCTAGACAGTCGCTTCCCATCTTGTATGTATGGAACTGATTGTTCCTTCCTAAGTGGAGCACTTTGCATTTCTCTTTATTAAACCTCATCCTGTTTACCTCTGACCATTTCTCTAACTTGCTAAGGTCATTTTGAATTATGTCCCTATCCTCCAAAGAAGTTGCAACCCCACCCAGTTTGGTATCATCTGCAAACTTCATAAGCGTACTCTCTATCCCAATATCTACATCATTGATGAAGATATTGAACAGTACGGGTCCCAAAACAGACCCTTGAGGAACTCCACTTGCTATCCCTTCCAGCAGGATTTAGCACCGTTAACAACAACTCTCTGACTATGGTTATCCAGCCAATTATGCACCCACCTTATTGTGGCCCTATCTAAGTTATATTTGCCTAGTTTATCAATAAGAATATCATGCGAGACCGTATCAAATGCCTTACTAAAGTCTAGGTATATGACATCCACTGCTTCTCCCTTATCCACAAGGCTCGTTATCCTATCAAAGAAAGCTATCAGATTAGTTTGGCATGACTTGTTCTTCACAAACCCATGCTGGCTATTCCCTATCACTTTTATTACCTTCCAAGTGTTTGCATGAGATTTCCTTAATTACCTGCTCCATTATCTTCCCTGGGACAGACGTTAAACTGACCTGGGTTGTTCTTATTCCCCTTTTTATAGATGGGCACAATATTTGTCCTTTTCCAGTCTTCTGGAATCTCCCCTGTCTGCCATGATTTTTCAAAAATCATAGCTAAAGGCTCAGATACCTCCTCTATCAGCTCCTTGAGTATCCTGGGATGCATTTCATCAGGACCTGGTGACTTGCTGACATCTAACTTTCCTAAGTGATTTTTAACTTGTTCTTTGTGTATCCTATCTTCTAAACTTACCCTCTCTCTGCTTGTATTCTCTGCTTGTATTCACTAATAAGTCAATGGAACTTGTTTCTAAGTCACTGGACTTTGGAAAATTTTCTGTGTAATTATGACCAGTTATCTCATTGAAAATGCTGGTTCACTGAACATAAAACTAGTCTCACAACTAAAGAAATCTAAAAATATTTAGGGTACCATTAAAATCTCAATGACAACATATCAAGTAATGATAGTTACTGCACCAATCATTATTCATGTAAATAAATATTTCAATCACATGCTATTTTATGTCTCAGTAAACTTGAATTAGACAGTCCTAAGGGATCTTATAGTAAGTTGTTTGCAATGGTTCTTATCTATTTCATAGCAGTGACAGAACAAATCGGAGTATACTCACTTTAACATGAAATAAGATTCCACTAAGATATGTACCTCGTGCTCATTAGCCCCTTAGCATAGGACAAGCCAGTAGTTCCTCCTGTGCTAGCCTGAATATATTTTGTTAGAGTATGTCAAGCCAGGAATTCTTTTCAACATCCAGCTAATAGACAGAAATCTTGATTGAAGTTGTGCAGATATGTAAGGATTTGTTTCACAGTAACAAACTTTTCATTCACACACTTTTCTATGACAGTTCCTGAAGTAGTTCTTCAGAGGAGTATATCCAAGAAACAAAAGTTTTCACATGCCAAGAATGAGTCATGAGACAAGGTGAAGTCAAATTTTCTGTCTATACAAGACACTGCAAAATAGTTAAACCTAGAATGTCTGAGATTATAAAAGTTTGGGGGCTTTAAGGCGTTTTAGAAAATATGTATTAAGGGCTGCTGCCACAGGGTGTTTCCCAGGGTTCCTGGCCACGGCTGCCTGTCTACCCTACCCCACTGCCAGGCCCAGTCCTTCTGCCACTGGGGATTCTAAGGCCAGGGCTGCCTGCCTCCACCAATGCTGTTTCAACCGGGGAGTTCCTTGGCCAGCGCTACCCAGTCTCTTTGGCCCTGCTGCCACTCGGGGTTTCCTGGGGTTCCCAGTTGTGAGATTGCTGGCAGCTGGGCAACCACAGTAGCCTTCCCCAGCTGGAACTGGGATTCCCCAACTGGCTGGCCCAGCTGACTCTGGGGGTTCCCTGGCCAAGATGGGGGCTTCTCAGCTTGGGCTCCGTAGCCCCCGTGTTCTCTCAGCTGGCTCTCACTCCTCACTCCACAGCTCTTTGTCCAGCAACATCCCTGACCCTACCAGACCACAGATGTTGACAGACCAGAGAGTCCCGGATTTGGGAGGTTCAACCTGTACATATCTTGCAACACTTGCTACAACAATGTCTGTCCCCCTTTCGGGTGACATTACCTCATGCAAATTGTAACCAAACTTGTTTGTCTGAGCGATTGGCTGAACAAAAGAAGTAGGAATGAATGGAGTTGTAGGCTCTAAAGTTTTACATTTTTATTTTTGAATTCAGATATTTTTGTACATAATTCTACATTTGTAAGTTGCACTTCCATGATAAAGCAATTGCACTACATTACTTGTTAGATGAACTGAAAACTTCTATTTTTTGTTTTATACAGTGCAAATATTTGTAATCAAAATAAAGTAAGCACTGTCCACTTTCTATTCTGTGTTGTAATTGAAATCAATATATTGGAAAATGTACAAAATACTCAAAAATATTTAAATAAACAATATTCTATTATTGTTTACCTGAGCAATGAATTGCATGATTAGTTTTCTTTAATCACCTGACAGCCCTAGGGATGTAAAATCTCATTTAACTTGCTAACAGGTTAAACATATTGTTTATCTGGTAAACCCTTTAAAGGAGGAGCGAGTGGAGGGCTGCCCCCCTCTGCCTGCCACTGAGCTAAAGGTCCTCTCTACCCCATCCACTGCAGGCAGGGACTGCACCAGCATCCCAATCAGAGCAGCCCCTGCCTGCAGTGGACCTGGGCCTGCCGCAGACAGAGGCTGCACTGGCCGGGCCACCAGACTAGCCCTTGTCTGCAGTGCACCCTCTACAGGGATAGAGCACTCCCCTGGCCACACCACATGGGGGAGCTGCTTCGGCAGCCACCAGTTAAGGTTAACTGGTAAGCCTTGCCGGTCAACCAGAGACCCCACAGAGGGCCCAGGATCTTATCAAACATCTGTGTTGGAAGACTCCAGAAGCTCTCCAGTAGATATTACTAAAGAATTTCTTCGGTTTGTTGAATTCACGTCACTCTCAGCTATAAAGAAAAAAGATGACCAATGTTGAAACTGCATTGCAGCTGTATTTGTCACGTGATCACAACTGTAGTGGAGAACGTTCCTTCTCTCTCCATAGGTCAAAAATGTGCCCGATCCACCATGGCACAAGAGCATCTCAATGTTCCTCTTGTGCAGTGAGAATGAAATAATCGGGTCTTTGAATTACGATGACAAAGCTAAAGCTAGTGAAAAAAATGTTTTTTGAAGAATTGAGTGTAGAATAAACATGTTAATATGTATTTATGTAACTATGTATATAGATAAATGTTTGAGAACTTCATAATTTGTTTGAAATATGCGTTTAGGCCCTTCCCTCCCATTAGCCTTAGACTTCTCATAACCCTCATCCAGCCTTACCTTGGCTAAGAGCACTGTATAATTGCAAAGTATTATTATGATTTTCTGACCAGACAACACATGCCTCATTTGGGACTGGAAGAATGCGATCAGACACAGGGGCACAGACCAAACAATAAAAATGAAGTGAATACAGTACTATATTAAACGTAAACTATTAAAAATAAAGTGAAAGCAGCATTTTTATTTTGCCTAGTAAAGTTTCAAAGCTGTGTTAAGCCAATGTTCATTTGTAATTTTTTTAAAGAATCATAACATTATGTTCAGAGTGACAAACAGCCTCCATTCCTCAGGTATTCATAGCTCTGACATTCTATTGTAAGTAGAAATAAAGTCAAGCAGGAACATAAATAAAATGCAATAATTTTGAAAACACAGTTGAACAATCAATATTACCATCTTTGTGATATTTTGAAGTTGTTTCCATTGTGAAGATGGATAAAACAAAAAGTCAATATATTGAAATTTTTCATAAAACAAAAAGTTCCAAATCAACTTTAAGTCTTGAAACATAATGGCATTCCTGAAGCAAAGTGTTTTATTGAGGTTTGTGAACCAAATCAAAACTATTTCTTTTCAAGACAGTTCAACATTGAAATTCACTTGAAAGGAAAATTACTAAACTGCTCTCCTTATAGTCTGTGTGTATTCTTTGGGGCAAATGTCTGTTAGGCCACGTCTATACTGCGTGGAAGATCGATGCTGCCATGGTTGATCTTCCTGGGTTCTAATGAAGCCCTGCTAAATCGAACTCAAAGGGCGCCCTTGTCAGCGCCACTACTCCAGCTCCTCACAAGGAGTAAGGGAAGCCAACAGGAGCGTTTGCGCTCGTTAACCTCCTGCTATGTGGATAATGCAGAAATGCAGTGCAAGATGCTACGTAATTAACATTGCTGGAATTGTGTATCTTAAGTCAACCTTCTGCTGTAGTATAGACCAGGCCTTAGAGAAAGGCCCTTCTGTGACTTTCCTGCATTCCCATTGGCTGTGTCTAGACTGGCCAGTTTTTCCAGAAAAATCAGCCGCTTTTCCAGAAAAACTTGCCAGCTGTCTACACTGGCCACTTGAATTTCCACAAAAGCACTGACTTCCTACTGTAAGAAATCAGTGCTTTTTGTGGAAATACTATGCTGCTCCCATTCGGGCAAAAGTCCCTTTTGCGCATAAGGGCCGGTGTAGACAGCTAAGATTTGTTTTCCACAAAAGAGCCCCGATCGCGAAAATGGCGACCGGGCTTTTTTGCGGAAAAGCTCGTCTAGGTTGGCACAGACACTTTTCCGCAAAAAGTGCTTTTGTGGAAAAGCGTCCGTGCCAATCTAGATGCTCTGTTCCAAAAATGCTTTTAATGGAAAACTTTTCCATTAAAAGCATTTCCGGAAAATCATGCCAATCTAGACGCAGCCATTGTGAAATTAAAGCAGCTCCTTCCCACAACCGTCACATCTATGTATTAAACTTAAGTACTGTAAACATGTTCCAGTTTTACCTAACCCTGGCTCTGCAATATGTGTTTTTCTGCTAAGACAAAGACGCACCTTTTTGGTGGGGGGGGGAATGGCCTAAACTTCTAGTCTTTCGTATTGCAAAGAAAATATTTAGTATGTGAGCCAAATGGGCATTGCTAACTTTCTGAATCTTAGGTCAGGTGCACTGAAACAAAAGCTCAAAAGAGAACTACACACACACACACACACACACCCCAGCCCTGTCAGCTCAGAATACTAATAAATGAACGTCCTCAAGGGCACCATTGGATGGCAGAAGTCTCCTATGCCCTTCTACCTCCTTCCCCGAATTTTATACAGAACATTTGCTCCTGGCACACACAGCTTAGCCCCCGGTGAAGCTCCGAGTGTCTAATGTGAGTTCTGCTGAGGAGATGTGCTGCTCTCAGCTTGTGCCCCTGGAGCAGGGAGTCAATATTTTGTTTATAAATAGAGGGAGGGTGATGGAGATAAGAAAGGGATGGTAATTCAAATAAGAATCTGGAAGTTAAATGGAAAACAGAAATCCCTCTGGGACTGACAGCATGAAAAGTAACAGAGGTCAGGAAGGATGGAGAATGAGAGTCAAATGAGCGATCGCTTAACCCCCAATGGGCAGCAGGTTCTGCCCCCATGCTGGGTTGTATAGCAATGGCTGCTGTGCAATTTTACATTTTATCTGAAAACCATTTTGTTTTGTCATTTTTTGTTTTGAGTTTGAGACTAGGAAAGAATAAGAAAGGGTCATATGAGTATCAGATGTGTTTATGCCTCAAATTCTTAGGGTTTCAGCTGTAGCCAGGCCAATTCCAGAACAAAGAACAGATTTGCATCCGCATAAAGTCAACAAATATCATTTGTAATATTCATTGGGCACTATCCATGTGCACAGCATTTTTCAGAATATGCCAGAAAAAGTATTCCCTGCACCGAGGCATATAAAATGTGTAGCCCTGACTCAGATATTTAAGTATGAAGTATATGGATAGTAACATGTGCTCAATAACTCTGAGTGGAAGTACTAAAAACAGTGAAATTTTACTTAAGGACTAGAAGATTTGACCCTCCAATCCTTTTTCAAGCGAAAGAACTGCCAAGCGCTCCTCTGCCTGTTTATTTTCCTTTCCTGCCTGCAATGCCCCCTTCCCCACTCCCCCCCCCCCCAACATATACCTCTCAACACTTAATTTTTTTCTTCAGCTTTAAAATGTGGAATTTTCTTGGTGTTAGGTTTTAAATATTCTGAGAGAACTGCTTCTCAACCACTGTTGTGTTGAGGAGCCTTCAGGAATGTTAAACACAAGTGCAGTGTTGCCAACTCACACAATAATTATCATTTTCCTTAAAGCCCTAGTTCCTGGAATCAAGTGGACGTGCGATGATTTGAGCCTTCATTCTTAAAGAAAAAATGAAAGTGTCTAACCCTTGTGGCTATGGAGAAAGCTTCAAAATGTAAACCCCAGAGCACCCTAAAGACTCAAAATGCAGACAACAAATAAAAAGAATACCAAATCTCTTATTTTTACATAATCATGATTTTCAGTGAACCTAACTCAAGACTTTTAAATACTTGGAGGTTGGCAATAATGTGAGTGTTACTTTCAAGTCACGTTCACTACCATTTAAAGTCAGTTTCTAGTCTATTGCTTGTAGTTTGGTAACACCCCCTTAGAACTCCTGCCCTCTCAAGTATAAGTTAATGGGGTTTCTTGTCTTGATAGAATGTTAGTAAAAGTTTAATGATAGAAAGTAATCTAGATTTTTCTACAATTGTTGTATTCAAAAGTAAGAATAAACATTAAAATTGTATATCTAATCAGTGCCCCTTCAGTGACTTGAAAGAAGATTTCGGTCTTTTGGCTAAGATCAAGTTTATTCATTTTTTTCTTTATGTAGGAATTAGATACAGTGCTCTTGTCAGTTAATTTCAAAGCAGTTTTTTCTTCAGATAATAAAACTAGAGTTTTCAGCTGCATAAGCTGTCCCTCGAATAACTGTTAAAATCACCCTCTATCAGAACCTGAAATGACACTCCTGAACACCTCAAATACATTATAGTTATTTTTTTCAGGGGACCTACTTAGCAATGAAAATTCAAGAGGAAAAATGTCTGTACACAAAATGAAATTGTATGCTTCTACAGAGGATCTCTTTATATCAGCGTTTCCCAAACAATGGGCCGCAGCC
Source organism: Pelodiscus sinensis (assembly GCF_052426305.1). NCBI lineage: Eukaryota > Metazoa > Chordata > Testudines > Trionychidae > Pelodiscus > Pelodiscus sinensis. The sequence continues at coordinate 111,718,117 of NC_143055.1, read as the reverse complement.
CGATACCGGGCTGCGGGAAAAAAAGTACCAGGCCTCACTGTGGCTACCAGGGTGTTCCGGGCTCCCACTGTTCCCCACGCCCTCAGCCAGGCTGGGCGGATGCAGCCGTATGTTTCAGGCTCCCGGCAGAGGGATAGTGAGGGTTACCAGGTGAGCTCTTATTGCTGGTTGTGGAGGGTAGGAGGGGGAGTTGGATATGGGCTGCAGGGTCGGGGCAGTAGAGCTGCCCAGGGGAGATAGGGAGGGGAACTGGCTGGCAGAAGCAGGGCTGGCTGTGGAGGGCGGGGGGGAGGAGAAGCAGGGCTGGCCAGGGGGGCAGGAGCAGTGGGGCTGGCCAGGGGAGATTGTGCGCGGGGGGGGAGGGGGAGAGGGAGGGGAGAGAGCACCTGGGAGAATACTTCCAAAACTGGCAGGTAGGAGCAGTCTTTGCAAGTACAATAGGTATCAGAATAGTTGCTTGCATACTCAATCAATTTTTTCCTCATAGGCTTGTTTGTACTAGAGAAAGGGGATCTGTTATAGGTGCAAACAGCTTTAGTTTCCTAAGCTCTGTGTCTTCTATCATAAGCAATAGAAGTTCCAAATTGTAAATATCTGAGCTTATGTTGGAATCTTGTTTGCATTCTAAGAGACTTTTCAGGAATTGCAGGATTGCAAGTCACTTTGTTACCACCTGCCTCCAGCAGAGGGAATCTTATCAATACTAGTTGAGTGTTAGCTCTGAAATATGACCAGCCTGTTACCCACTCACTCTCCTCTGGGCTACCCCAACCCTGTTTGTAGTTTGCAGATCGACAACAGATGTAATCCCAATTTGTGGTGTTGAGCCCCTGATTACTGGTTAAATTCTGGCAACACCCAGATCATGTTCCCAAAGGAGAGACAGGAACAAACATTTAAAGCAGAGTGCATTTGATATTTATACAGTCTAAATTTTACTCCATAGCCTCCTATCTAAAGGTATTTCTCACCCAATCTTCTCTTCTCTGTTTCCCAGTCCAGTTGAGATCCCTTCTCCCTGAAGCAGGGTCACTGTATTTTACTCCTTAGATAAAGGATGTCAGTGTCTTTGCACCCTTAACACACAACAAAACAGTTTTGATGTTCACCTCAAGAGAGGGTTCTCTTTCCCTCTGCTTAGTAGGAATGGTAGAAGTTGTTTAATAAAGTAACCACGTAACCACTAAAAACCTTAGACGTTACATGCCCTGCAGGCTCTGCAGTATAAGGCAGAGCCCACAGCAAAGCCTTCCTAGGAGCAGAGCCACCAGGCCCTGCCAGCCCTGATCCCAGGGAGGCAGCTTTGCTGTGGCAGCAAACCCACCTCCCCAAGAGCAAGGCAGAGTTTAACAGATAATCGGTTAAACTCTAACATCCCTACTACTTACCTCTTCCTGTTGATTTTCAGCTCAGATCTCATCAGCTCTTTGGTAGCATTTGACTTACAATGCTAATATACTTCTTAGAGAGACAATCTGGGTCAGGTAATATCTTTTATTAGACCAATTTATTTTGGTGAGAGAGACAAGCTTTCATGTCATCGAAAACTTCTTCTTCGGGTCTGAAAAATCTTGTCCCTCTTACAAGATGGTCCAGTAGACAATATTACCTCACCTATCAGGTCTCTCTAATATCCTGAGACCCACATGATATTAGAGAGCTACACTGCATACAAGACTTCTACTGTATAACATACAATGCACTATCATACTGCTCAGAGTAGGGATGCTAGATATTGGCTAATTGAACAATAATGTAACAATCAAATGTTAGTGGTTACACAATTATTCAATAGTCCCTGGCCGGAGTGGGAGGTTGGGGGAGAGAGAGAAGAGACCAGCAGCCAGTGCACTCCCAGCACAGAGGCAGCAGTGTGGGCCTAGGAGGGCAGATGGCTCCGCGGGATCTGGTGCTCGTGGGGAGCCAGCTCCCCATGAGCACTACCTCCCCTGCTGCTACAGAGGCAGCAAGGGGGAGGTGTGTGTGTAGTCAACAGGATTAACCACTAAACCCTAGCTTATCAGTTAATCATGTAGTGGACTATACATTGACATCCCTATCTTAGAGATGTCTCCCATTCTTTTGATGAACCCAGGACACTCCTCTATACTCCAGCAACCTCTGTCAGTTACTATCCATGTAGAATAGTGATAGAAATGTAGCCGTGTTAGTCTGGGGTAGCTGAAGCAAAATGCAGGACAATGTAGCACTTTAAAGACTAACAAGATGGTTTATTAGATGATGAGCTTTCGTGGGCCAGACCCACTTCCTCAGATCAAATAGTGGAAGAAAGTAGTCACAACCATATATACCAAAGGATACAATTAAAAAAAAATGAACAAATATGAAAAGGACAAATCACATTGCAGAACAGGAGGGGGATGCGGGGGGGGGGGGAAGGAAGGAAGGTAAGTGTCTGTGAATTGATGATATTAGAGGTAGGGAGAGTGGGATGTTTGTGAGTTAATGGTATTAGAGGGGATAATTGGGGAAACTATCTTGGTAATGGGTGAGATAGTTCAAGTGTTTGTTGAGTCCTTTTTGGAAAGTGTCGAATTTTAACATGAATGACAGTTCAGAGGATTCCCTTTCAAGTGCAGATGTAAAAGGTCTTTGTAGCAGAATGCAGGTGGTTAAGTCATTGAGACTTAACAACAAACCCCATTGCCAGCTTTGTCCACATATTCATTCTGCAGATACCATTATTGGACCTAACCAAGTGAGTTATAAGATCAAGAACACATATTCCTGCGCATCCAGAAATATAATCTATGCTATCATGTGCCGAAAGTGTCCGTCTGCTATGTACATTGGACAAACATCTCAGACACTTCGCCAAAGGATTAATGCCCACAAAACAGATATCAGACAAGATCACAAAGAGAAAACAGTTTCTTGCCATTTTAACCAGAAAGGACACTCTCTCAATGACTTAGCCACCTGCATTCTGCTACAAAGACCTTTTACATCTGCACTTGAAAGGGAATCCTCTGAACTGTCATTCATGTTAAAATTCGACACTTTCCAAAAAGGACTCAACAAACATTTGAACTATCTCACCCATTACCAAGATAGTTTCCCCAATTATCACCTCTAATACCATTAACTCAAACATCCCACTCTCCCTACCTCTAATATCATCAGTTCACAGACACTTACCTTCCTTCCTCCCCCTCCCCCGCATCCTCCTCCTGTTCTGCAATGTGATTTGTCCTTTTCATATTTGTTCATTTTTTTTAATTGTATCCTTTGGTATATATGGTTGTGACTACTTTCTTCTACTATTTGATCTGAGGAAGTGGGTCTGGCCCACGAAAGCTCATCATCTAATAAACCATCTTGTTAGTCTTTAAAGTGCTACATTGTCCTGCATTTTGCTTCAGTTACTATCCAGTGGTTCTTCAGCTATGCATGCAATCAGCACAATTAGGACAAATGCATGAATTGTCAAGCATAAGTATATATTTGTGATGACACCTACCAACAGACTTCTGTAAACTGGCATGGGACAACTGAATGCACATATACTGAGGGGGTCTATTTCATTGGAAGAACCATTATAATAGGAACATGTAGGGATAACATATTGAAGTATTAAAAATGATTCCCCCAAGTGGAAATGACTCCCCATAATTTGTTCCCTACAACTAAAAGTCTAAGTTTGTTAAAGTAGAAGCATATAATGTTTAGATTTATTCTTGTTAGTGTTATCAAGCTTGATAAGTGTTTAGATGTTTTATTATTTAAGATTGTTAAATGTTTATATTTATAGTTATTTCCCCTCTAGAATATAATTTGTTAGGAATGTAATATTAGGTGATGTAACTTAAAACTGTTAAAAATATAATACTATGTAGCCAGAAACAGCTCCCCTCTCTGTGTCCCAGGGCACGCTCAAACTTTTGCAAGTGGCTCCTTGTCCAGCCACTAACTCTGCTCTGGGAGCCAAGCCCTGTAATTGACTAAGGGCATTGTTACACAATTGACGCCTGTTCTCTTCAAAGCATTGTGAAGCACTTAACCCTAATCGCAAAGTGAAACATTGTAACTATAACAATAACTAACTCAGCACTCAGAGAGAATGTTTTAAGAAATGCCACCAGAAACTTTTGTAACTTTTTGCAACTACAACTCTTGTACATGTAACAGTATTTTGTATAATAATAATTTATGTGAAACATTAATTAGGGAATGTATGTAAGAGAGAGGGAATGCTTGGACAATGAATGAATGGTTTGAGAGGTGCCAGCCTGAGAATGCAGCATCAAAGGGCTGAAGAAGGCGTCAGGTGCCAGTGCAACCAAAAGGTGTCAAGTGGAGAAAACCAAGTACTGGAGAAAACCAAGTACTGGAGGTCCACTCTATGAGATCACTGACAAGCACCTGGCAGCCACCCTGAAATCATCAGCATGATGCAGCAATTCCCATAGACTGGCATAGGAAGAAATTCCTATAAAGATTGGACCAAAAGACTATGGAGTCAGAGTCCAAAATTCTGCTGCCAGCCCACCAGGAGCTTCAGATGCGCATCTGATCAGGACTTCACTCCCCACTACCATCACTTGTGTACAGAGTACCTGGCCAGTATTCTGTCACAAGCAGCTTCCAGGCTGGTAACTATAACCTGAATGAATGAATGTTTATATATCATCTTTACAATAAATGTGGCTTTTTGCCTTATCCCCCCTCAAAATCCTGCTTGCTTTTATTGGTACAACAGAAATTGGTAAGTATTCAAAAAAAAAAAAAAAAACTCTGAATCACCCAGAATATTCTCATCTGTGTATAATACAGACCCCTCAACCTATGCAATAAGGCTGCCTCTCACTAAAACACACATTCAGCAAACAGAATTCAGAAGCAGAATAAGTCAGTCAAGAGACAGTTAAGTTATCCCAACTCTACCTTTAAGTGGGTGGCAGTTTTATAAGAAGGGGTTATTGCCAGCCCTCAAGATCCCCCTTCTCCTCAATTAAACATACTCTTTTGAGTTATTAGCCATGAAATTGTATAGAAAATTGGAACTAAAGTTGATTTTAAAAGCAACACTAGGTTTAAAGAGGAAGAGATCCAAGCTGTATATAGCAGGACTTACCAGATGAAAAAAAGTTATTTTCACAGACTGCAGCACATGGCATCTAGCCAGAATATTAACAAACTATTTCATGGGGGGGGGGAGAAAAAAGAGAGAGAGAGATAGGAAGAAATATGGAAAAGAAAGAATCTCTATACCATGGATCTTTTTATGAGAAAAAAAGTAATTGGTTTTCACATGGCAATGTCACTATAGCTCAAATCCTGATGTTCTATTTATGCAGCTTGCTGGATTTGACATACTGACTTTTTTCTGTTGCCTTGCTGCTAATATTCAGGAAGTTTTCCTGCTTCAGGACTGAGTAAGCAACCTCAAGATTTGATTCTATATACAAAACACACCAGCTGTGTCTACACTGGGCCACTTATTCCAGAAAAGCAGCCGTTTTCCAGAATAACTTGCCAGCTGTCTACACTGGCCACTTGCTTTTCCAGAAAAGCGATGACGATCTAATGTAAAATGGTCAGTGCTTTTCTGGAAAAACTATGCTGCTCCCATTTGGGCAAAAGTCCTTTTCCGGAAAAACTGTTCCAGAAAAGGGCCAGTGTAGACAGTATAGTAGTCTTTTCCGCAAAAAAGCCCGGATCGCGAAAATGATGATCGTGGCTTTATTGCGGAAAAGCGCATCTACATTGGCCATGGACGCTTTTCCGGAAAAAAGTGCTTTTCCAGAAAAGCATCCTACCAATGTAGACATGCTTTTTCCGGAAATACTTATAACAGAAAACTGTTCCATTTTAAGCATTTCCGGAAAAGGGTGCCAGTGTAGACCTAGCCACCTTGTATTCAGAAATTCACTGATAATAGTAAGGGAGTCCTTCACTATAAAGTTTCGTTTTAATCTGGTTCCACTGTATGAATAACTTTTGTATGTACACTGCATGAAGGAAGTGTCATGTACTGCAGCAGACTTTTAGTTTTGTCCTCCATCTGCAGCTGGGTGCAGAATATAACCAGACACAATGCCACAGGAAAGTGCAGTTGCAACGGACTTCAAGCAAATAAGACAGTGTAGCCTATAATGGAAGAGCTCCTGGCAATAAGTTTGCAAGCTGTGGTTATACCTGTTGATTTTAAAGGTCTACCTTTATTAACTTGTTACAAACATAAAAAGCAACATTTAAATAAAATCTTTTCTAAAGTAAATGGACCCTTTTGGAAGGGTGATATGTAACATGCACACATTTTGGATACTTATCTATAAATTACTCACATAGTTCTTCACAAACCATCCTGAGATTTACATCAATATTTCAACCTCTCTCTCTTACATACTTGTACCTCACCTCTGTTAGCACTGAGCTCTTAGCTGGACAGCTTTGTACCATTTGCTACTTAAAACATCTCAGCCCTGAGTTCCCCTATGCTGGACTGTTTCGCTGGCTACAAAACCAAGACTTCGGTGTAATTGTATTTCTGCCTAACTTCTGGATGTTATCTACTGATCTATAATTTATCTGCAAAAATATAAAATGGCAGAAAGTCAGCCTGCCTGCTGATGTCCCTGGCACCATCACCCCACACAACCCACCTGCAGACAGGACACTAAAGCTACATCCACACTGCAATGCTATTTCAGGGTACTGTAGTATCCTGAAATAGCTATCCCGCATCTTCACAGCTGGCCCATTTTTTCAGGCTTGCTATTCCAACATCCCACTAAATCTCATTCTACAAAGGGTACGGGACATTTCGGAATAGCACTTTATTTTGAAATATGATGAAATAAGGTATTTTGAAATAGCTTATGAGATACACAGTTTGTGTAGCTCAAATTGCGAATCTTATTTTGCATTATGGTGCAGTGTAGACGCACTCTAAAAGTGCCTGTTTCTGGTCTCCCCATCCTTACTGTGTCTGGGCTGCCCCTGAAGCAACTGGGAGCCAGCCCTCTGCAGTGCCTTGGGCAAAGCCAACCTGGCAAGCAGACCACAGGTGCTGAAAGTGGGGGGCAGCCCTGTCCCCAGGTTTGAAGTGGCTTCCCTTATAGGCAGGGTTGACAGTTTGGTTGAGTGGCTCTCAGCACCCCCCCAGACAGACAGAGGGGGGCTGGGCCAGGAGGGTCAGCCCTGCGGGGGGACGAGCGGCGCCAGCGCCCCTTACCTCGTTGTGGTGCAGCAGGTGGAGCTCTCCCAGGGTCGCTGCCCCCTGCCGCCCCGCGGCGCCCAGCGTCTGCAGCAGGCGGGTGAGCTGGGCGGCCGACAGGCTGCAGTTCACCCCGAACAGGCTGAGCACGTCGTCGGCGAAGTGGCCCGCGGCAGGGCCCTGCTGAGCCGAGGCCAGCGGGCTGAGAGCCGCGGTCAGCGCGAGGGCTGCTGCCAGCAGCCGGGGCATCTCCGCGCCGCGTGGCCCGGGGGCTTGGCTGTCTCGGCGCCGCTGGCGGGAGAAGCGATGCCAGCTGCAGCCCGGCTCCTCCTCGGCGCGCCTGCAAGAGAGCACAGGAGACTGGGCGATCAACCGAAGCCGCGCAGGGGCTAGGGTCGCCGGCGCTTAGGCACCGCCCCAGCGGTCTCCCCCGCCCTTACTTCGGCTCCGAAGCCGGCTCCCCGCCGATCGCTCCCGGGAATCGTTTTTAGCCTCCCTAAATACTCTCCCCGCTCCCAGCCCCTCCCCTCGGTCCTGCATTGCCTCTGTGCCGCTCCCCTCCCCGGTCACTTACACCGCCCTCGCCTCCTATCGCTGTCTCTGCCCGGAGTAAAGCCCAGAGGAGGGGCACGTGTTGCAATCCCACTGCCCCGACGGCGTCCGGCCCTTGCACGGGGTTAAAGATCGGTCGTGCAACCCGGCCGCTTTGCCTCTTCCAGCCAGAGTCGCCGACGTGACTCGGGTTAGAGAATAACTCTGCCTGAGCACCCCAGCTACCACCCAGCAACGAGTTAGCCTGATTTATCTTCCAGGCGTGGCAGGTCAGGAAAGTGGAGCTAGTGCTCCCGTGCGAGACCAAAGCAACTCCCGCTTCACTCCCCGAGGTGTGTCTCGCTCGCTCCCACACGACTCACCATGTTGCGAGTGAGGATTGAGGTTGGCGATGAAAGAGGAAACACCAAAGCTGATAAAGCCAGTGGATTGTGCGGGGCTTGAATTATGTGCCAAGGTGCTGTACACAGAGTTCCAGCTGCACTGAGTCAGCCCTACCAAAAATACACAAACCCCTCTATTATGTTGCTGTTAAAGCTATTAGCACTGCACAGCTGGTTTGTAACTGGAGGGAATTCCTTGCCCTTCAATTATGCTTGGTTTAAGCAGCAATGTATTAATGGAGCTGTGAAGTTCCCAGATGCTAGCAAATGCTAGATTGTGTCACCACGACTCAACCCATAATAAAAGGCGTCTGATTGTTATGTCAGGCTAGGAACATCCCAATGAAAAAATGGGATTCAAGCCATAGGGAGCCCAAAAACCCACAGTTCCTTCCTTGCCCCCCACCCTATGCTCCAGAGCAGTGGTTCGCTGATAGCAGTCTTCAGGTATCTAAATGGGTGTCAGAAGGAGGAGGGAGAAAAATTGTTCTCCTTGGCCTCTGATGATAGGACAAGAAGCAATGAGCTTAAACTGCAGCAAGGGAGATTTAGGCTGGACATTGGGGAAAACTTCCTGTCAGGGTGGTTAAATACTAGAATAAATTGCCTAGGGAGGTTTGTGGAATCTCCATCTCTGGAGATATTTAAGAGCAGACTAGATAGACATCTGTCAGAGATGGTCTGGACAGTACTGGGTCCTGCCATGAGGGCAGGGGACTGGACTCACCTCTTGAGATCCCTTCCAGTTCTAGTGTTCTCTGAGTCTAAGGGCATGCATATCCACACAGAGATCATCCAAGGGGTCCATCAACTCTTCTATATAGTTGCCTAGTTTTACAGAAGTCTACATAAAAGCACTAGCCAAGTTTATACTGCTCTATATACTAGACACTGAAATGTAAATACAATATTTATATTCTAACAGATTGGCTTCATAATTATATGGTAAACATGAAAAGGTAAGCATGTAAATTACATGGTAAACAGTGTGCTGAGACACTTTTGTATTTTTATGTCTGGTTTTGCAAGTAAGTAGTTTTTAAGTGAGCTGAAACTTGGGATTTTGCAAGGCAAATCAGACTCCTGAATAGAATACTGTAGTCTGGATAGGTTGAGAGGTTATTCACTGCTCCAGAGAATAATACTTTGCTACTTTGCTGAGCTTAGATCAATTACTGTTCCTCCTTTTCCTTTCATCCTCTCCACTGCCTAGTGACTCAGCTCTGCTGGTTGGCATGTTGTGGGTTCTGAGCTAAGACTGTTCCCTGTTCCGTTCTCTCCACTCTCCCCACATACCTGTCTTGAGGTCTGAAGAGGTGGGAGAAGAAAAGGAAGCCATTTCCTAACAGATGTTTCTTAAACATTATATCACTGTAAATTCAGTGCTGGATTTACAGTGATGCCAGTGGCTCCATGCTCAGAAAGCACCCTAGCCAGCTCCACTTGCACTGTGCCTTGAGACATCTCTGGCTCCCATCACTTACCACTTGCTCCTCTCAGCCTGCCCACTGGTTGGCCAATGGCTCTTCTCTGCTTCCTGGCCTCACCTGTTGCAAGGGGATGTGGATTGCAACTGGTTTAAACACTAAGGAGAGGGGATCACCACATAGGAGTGTAAAGGGTTTGTTTATTCAACTAAAACTGGGAAGGCAGGGGAATCTCACTCATACACTCAATCACACTTACAGTCCCAGGCAGGATGATAAGGTGAGCAGAAGGCAGTTCATATTGTTTGATCTTCCCAAGTTGACTCCTAAGCTGGTCCGCTGGCCAAGCGATCCGAGCAGAGGGCGTTCTGGGAGGCTTCACTTGATGGTCAACAACCACTGTGTTTCTGTCCCTCTCTCCTTTATGGATCAGCCACATGCAGCCTCTGAGTCTGGGCCTCTTGGGGCCGTGTGCACTCCCTGCTGGGGCTGTGTGCATTGTTGTTTACTCCTGTTGTTTACCTCACTGCACTCACTCAGGGAAGGGATAGGGGGTTAACAGACAACACTCCAACAGTTTAGGGAACCAAATAACATTAACAGGTGAGAAAGAACAACCACCATTTTAACTCTCCCCTTACTCCTCTTTTGCCTCCAACACCCACCTCCTTCTGCCCCCTCTCCCTGGAGCCAGACCCCAGTGAACCTCCAGCTTTAGACAGTCTCCATTTCTCACCATCCTGTGCAGAAGCCTGGTCAGTCTCAGCCAGGTGTGGGGCGGGACTGTTGGCAGGAGGTTGGCTGGGCCCCTCCAGGCAAGTGATAAAAGCCTACTCAGGGAAGGACCCTGGTCTGACTGATCGCACCACTCTTGGGGGCTGAGGTGATGATCCCTACCCTAGCAACAGCTCTGGCTGCACTGCTGGCTCAGCCTGACAGACACAATAACTTCCCAACAAGGTCGATGACTGCAGCCAGGAGGCAGGAAGTGGAAGAGTGGGTCCCTGGGGGTGGAGTGCTGGGCTATGAGGTGGCAGGAAAAAAGTGTGTGATGGGACATGAAAGAATGAGGGTTCTGGGCAGTTGTGGTGGCAGGGGGGCACTGGACAGGGGTTGTGTTGTGCAGGATGCTGTGCATTTGTGTTAGGATCTGGGGAGCACTGGGCAGGGTAGGTTTGAGGGCTCTGGCCATAGGGAATTGAGGGAAGGTGGTGAGTGTATGTGTGGGGGGGTGTTGTGTGGAATGACACGGGCCTGCCCTTTAGGGACTGAGGCATGCTGGCAGCACAGGGCCAGACAGGCAACTGTGTGTCAGCAACTGCTGGTTTGTAAATAGTGCCCCTCTACTGGGCTAGGCAGAGTGGGGCTGTCCCTGCCATGTTATGCCCCATTGCTTCTGGCTGGACCCATGCTCTGGGAACTGACCTTCCTGCTCCATTGCCCCTAGGGGGCAAACATGTTTGGTGCTGAGTCCACAAAAGTTAATCCCCATAAATTTGAGTTTCTCTGCTCATTGAATTACTGCAGGGTAACCCCAGGTGTGGACACTCTTATTTTGGAATACAAGTGTCTTGTTCCTATTTAGCTTAACCCATGTGGAATCCCCGTCCCCTTGTTCAAGCAGCAGAGAGTCATTCAATGTTGATAGCTCTTGAGTCTTTCCAGATATAGTCTCTCCACTACAAAGTTCCTGCCACAAAATGGATGATCTAATCCACAATGATAGCAAATTACAAATAGTGTTCACAAAAACAAATGTAATCTATAACTGGGCACAGATACATTCCCCCAAACTGGCACATTCATTATTTATATAAGAGGTGTGTGTGTAGGGGGGGGGGTTAATTCTTAAGGATACAAAGCTTTGTATCCTTAAGTGCTCATCCACTAAGTGTTTTGGGTTAGGAAGAAATTTCTCCCTATATGTTGTTATTCTATAATTGTGCATGATGGGGTGTCTTGCACCTTCCTGTGAATTATTTGGTAGTGACCACTATCAGAGGCAACACATGAGTCTAGATGGTTCACTAGCCTGATGTAGTGCGATAATTTCTATGTGGCCAAACCTGTGTATCATCAATATGTTGGTATTAGGGGGACAGACCCTCAACAACAAGTGTAAATTGTTGTAACTCCCTGGGGAGCTATGTTGCTTTAGCTGCACTGATGATCTTCCCTGGCCAAGTATGTGGCCCAAAGTTTCCTGTGGCTTGAAACCAAAGTTTTACATTATGAGGGCCTATGTAGCCTGTATAAGAGAATTGTGATAGAAATATGTTCACACATATTGACATACTCACTTTATATACATTTTAGAGATTTGTGTCTCTGTGAGATCGTCTGTTTATGTGTCTATCCGGAAGCCCATTTGTTCCAGAACTTCTCCTAAATAGTAAGAGCTAGAACCCCCAATTTTCCTGTGCCTTAAAGCAAGGTCAGGGTTTGACTGTGCCAAGAAAGCAGGAAGTGCTGGGAATGGGACTGTTTTCCATAACATGGAAAGGGAAGGGCAGAGGGGGAAAGTGATACTGAGGATGGCCACTGGGGGCAGCAAGCCTACAGGGGAGAGCTATTCTGCAGAGTGGCCACTGGGAGCAGCTGCACTCAAGAGAGTGGCTCACAGGACTGGGGCTCCACCATCTTACCTCCCAGCGCACTGAGTAAGTAGCCCCCTGTCCCAAACCCTTTTCCTACCCAGCCCTTGGCCACAACACCAGGGCAGGGCCCCTGCAGCCAGGGCTGAGGGGAGACAAAAGGCCCCTGATAGTAGGGGGGCTGGGAGCAGACAGGAGGCCCCTGGCAGCCGGAGGTGGCTGGGGGCAGGGAACAGAAGGTCCCTACGGGCTGGAGGCGCTGGGGGAGAGAAAAGACTGAAGGAGACCAAAGCCTGCTGCTGCCTGGGGGTAAGAAAAGGCCCTGCCAGCCAGGGGAAGAGACCTCCTGCCCTGAGCTTCTCCTCCCCTCCATGCCCTTACTCCCCCTGCCCCCAACCAGGGCCGGATTAAGGGGGGGGCTAGCCGGGCAGCTGCCCAGGGCGCCAACCTATGGGGGTGCCTGATGGTCCCTTAGAGCTGCCATCAGGTGCCACGGGGCCACGCGCCGCGCCATGCCCCTTCGACCTGCAATCAGGCGTCATGCGCCTGATTGCAGCTATAAGGGGTGCAGCATGCCAGGGGGGTGGGGCTGTGCATGCGTTGCGCGCCTGCTGCCTGGGGCGAAGGAATGGCTTGAGCCAGCCCTGTCCCCAGCCTCCTACCACCCCCCACATCCTCAAGGCCTTGCCCCCCCATGCACACCACCAGCCCCTGCCCTGAATAGGGTTGCCAGGTGTCTGGATTTGAACTGGCCAGTCCGGTATTTGAGGGTTCTGTCGGGGGGAAAATTAAGAAAATACCGGACATATAAGTTGTCCAGTATTTTCTAATTAGTTAAGTTTTATTATTATTTGGAATATCAGTACCTAGTTGAGAACGACCTGGCAGGTAGCCAGCCAGGCTGTATGCAACTTCACAAGGGGAGCGGGGCCGGGGCAGGAGGGAATCCCTGAGGCCGGACTTGCTCGTGCTTCGCCAGGACCGTGTGCGGTACGGGCAGCGCCCCTGGATCTGTGTGCGCCAGGGTCAGTCCCACTCCCTGCCGGCTGTCTCTCTCCGCCTGCTCCTTCCCCCAGCCAGCCCTGTTCCCCCTGACCCCGTCCCGGCCAGCCCTGCTTCCCATCGGCTGGTCCTCCCCCCCCCCCCATCCTTCCCCGGCCAATCCCACTCCACCCTGCTTCCCACCGACCAGTTCTCCTCCCCTCCTTCTGCCAATCTCCCCCAACCAGCTCCGCTCCCCCCGACTCCCTCCTGGCCAGACCCGCTTCCCGCCAGCTGGTCCCCCGCGGCCAGACCCGCTGCCCCCGACCCCCCCCCAATATCTCCTGGCCAGTCCTGCTGCCCCCAACCCCAACAGCCCTGCTTCCCACTAGCCAGTTCCCGCCCCTCCCCCCCCACATACACATCCTCCTGGCCAGCCCCGCTCCCCTCCCAGCTGGTGTCCCACCCACCCCCGATCTGAGGTCAAGTGTGTCGGTATTTTTTTGAAGCCACCTGGTAATGCTAGCCCTGAAGGACTTGGCAACACTGGCTGTAACTCTTCTAGTTTTCTGCCACTCTCATAATTAGATGCCCTTTTCCAATTCCTCCCTGCAGCCTACACGGAAATGAACGGTCTAGGGCCTGGCAGAGGTGAAAGTAAGAAAGTGGTCAGCTGGGAGCAGGGCCTTAATCCTGTTTCCCCACCCCAAAGTTGAGGCAGGCATCTGGAGAGCCCCCAGGGCAGAGTGGCAAATAGATGGTGCTGGGGAGGGGGAATGTTGCAGGGCTGGCAGCTGGAGAGCCTCTGCGGTGGTGGGACCAGCATTCAAGACCCCAGATGCTGCAGCACCCCATCCACCCTTAGAGCAACCTTCCCATTTCCCATGCCTAATAGAGCTGCCCCCACAGCTCCGATTTGGCTGGGCACAGAAGTGCAGGTCACTGTCACCAGTGTGGATTGCCCCAGCCTCAGGCATCCCAACCTGCACTCCACTCTACACACACACACACACCTCAGTCCGCTGCTGTGAGCTCTTCATACCCACTATCAGTCCCCTGTCCTGAGCCCCTCATCTACTCCAACCTTGACTCTTGCACCCCCTACTTCTCCAGCCCCCTGCCCTGATTCCTGCTCCCTCCACACACATCCCAACCCTCTTTCCTGAGCCCTCCACACTCCACCCCATGCTTAAATTTCTTACAGGTGCTGTCACTGCAACCTCCTTACCCCCTGTTCTGATCCCCTTGAGGGGGAGAGGGGAGTTGTGATAGTAATTCAAATTACTTTCACTCCTGGGTGTAGATGACAGAGAGCTAATTACACTGGCATTTTTACAACACAAGGTTTCTATGATGGTAAAAGGGAATCTTGGCTACCTCTAACTTTCCATCTGCTGTGCACTGCTGAGGCAGCAAACAGGAGGCAGAACTGCAGCCTAAGATGCCTTCTCCCTCAGTGGACTCACGTGTAAGACGGGTGTAGCAATGTCTAGTTAGGTGCTGCAGGTGCTTTGAAATTTAAGATTTGCAATGTACGTTCCAGGCACTCCCAGTGTTGTGCAGTCAATTTTTGTTTTAAATTGCAGAATTTAAAGTCCCCCATTTTTCAGCAACAGGATGTAAATGATAATTAAAACAGCATAATTAAATAAACAGATGTTTATTTGCATTAGAAATTCAGCCCACTTTTGCATAATGCTGCAGATTTCAAGGAATTCCGGGACAATTCCAGTGGGAATTATTTTCTGTTACCTACCAATCTTCTATAGATTGAAAATCCTCCTCTCCATGGGGGATAGCCACGATATTTTTCCTCAAGGATGATACATTCTTACTCTTCTGGTTAAAAGAGATACTAAGCTGAATGTTATATGAAAAGAACATCAGAGAGAGCGTGTGTGTACGTGTGTGTACACACGTACACATTCTTATTATATGCCAAATATACGTTTTTTTTCCCTTAGGGAACCAATCAAGGAAGCAATTTCTCTTTCAGTCAAGTCTGGCAATGAATAACCAAATCTTGTAGAGTAACTAAGGTGAAAGAACAATGTACAACGTTACTCATTTTTATTCTATGTCCTGACTCTTGCACCTTTTTGAGTTATTTAGACCTATACAGTGTGAGGGCACATCAGGCAAGGTAATGGAAAATCGTGCCTGTAACTAGCAATTCAGTTCTTTGTGAAGAAGCAAACCCAGCCTTAGTGTGAGTGAATACATCTTAGTGGTATGCACTTTACATCAAAGGTGGATTTGGCTTGTATTTTTTATTAGATAACTCAAATTCAGGCGAGTATGAGTGAAATAAATAATTGGATTGAACAAAAATTGTTTCACATTCTGTAGTTTTATGGATAAAATGCAGATATCCCTCACATCAACATTTTTCCAGATTACCTCATTCAAGTAATTTAGTCTTAGATGAGATGTTGAAAAATTCTTAGGTGGCAGTTAGTGTTAATGACTTTCCTCTTAAGAAATGTATTTTGTAGTTAACTCAAAAATAAAGCAATCCAGTTTGCAGATACCTATACAGTGTGTAAGGAAATATAATTTTAAAAACAATGTTGCCTATCAAACAGGTAGAGGCTATATCACTACTAAAGCACCTAGGTCAACCAAGCACATATTCACTGACATTGCAAAGTTGCAGAACAGAATACAGAAAACAATGTACAGGCAGTCCCCGGGTTACGTCAGTCCAACTTACATCGGACCCCTAGTTACAAAACGGGGGGGGCCGCTAGTGCGGGGTGCCTCCCCCACTGTCGTTGCTTCCGGTGGCGCGGGGGGCGCTTCCCCCCAGCAGACCAGGGAGACGCAGAGCTAGCGTCCCCCCCCCAGCAGACCAGGGAGACGCGGAGCGGCTTTTCTCGCCACAGAGGACGCGGGCGGTTGGACTGCAGTGACGCGCCGCGGTCCCGCCACCCGCGTCCTCCACAGCGAGAAAAGCCGCTCCGTGTCTCCCTGATCTGCTGGGGGGGGCACAGCTAGCACGCCCTCCCCCCAGAAGACCAGGCTTTTCTCGCTGCAGAGGACGCGGGCGGCAGGACCACCGAGACATGCCGCAGTCCCGCCGCCCACATCCTCTGCAGCGAGAAAAGCCACTCCGCGTCTCCCTGGTCTGCTGGGGAGGGGCGCAGCTAGTGCGCCCCTCCCCCCCCCAGCAGACCAGGCTTTTCTCACCAACGCCTGGGGTAGAGCAGCTGGGGGGCTGCCGGGTTAGTGCCACAGCGCCGAGGTGTGGCACTACTGGACCAACCCAGCAGCACCCCAGCTGCTCTGCCCCAGGCGTCCCCAAGTCAGCCGCTGCTGAAACTGATCAGCGGCTGACTACAGGAAGCCCAAGGCAGAGCTGCTCTGCCCTGGGCTTCCTGGAATCAGCCGCTGATCAGTTTCAGCAGCAGCTGACTTGGGGACACCTGGGGTAGAGCAGCTGGAGTGCTGCCAGGTTGGTCCCCACACCGCCCAGGTGTGGCACTGCGGGGACCTACCCGGCAGCACCCCAGCTGCTCTGTCCCAGGCGTACGGATTCAGCCGCTGTTAAAACTGATCAGCAGCTGATTCCAGGAAGCCCGGGGCAGAGCAGCTCCGCCTCAGGCTTCCTGTAGTCAGCCGCTGGTTAGTTTCAGCAGCGGCTGACTTGGGAACACCTGGGGTAGAGCAGCTGGGGTGCTGCTGGGTAGGTCCAGTAGCGCCGAGGAGCGGCGCTGTGGGACCAACCCAGCAGCACCCCAGCTGCTCTGCCCCAGGCGTCTCCGATTCAGCCGCTGCTGGTCAGTTTCAACAGCGGCTGAATCTGGATGCCAGTTCCAACTTACATACAAATTCAACTTAAGAACAAACCTACAGTCCCTATCTTGTACGTAACCCAGGGACTGCCTGCATGTGCACTTTACCATAGAATGGATATAAAGATTTTTTTTTATGTTTTGGGGGCAGCCATGAAATAGATGTCTTTAAAAATATGTATTTTAACAAAGGATGAGTGTTTATTTTCAAAACATAAATGGATTTCAAAAGATGAAACATGGACCGGATCTCAAAGCAGTATTTGTCAGGTCTTAGCAAAGATGGGTTGTGGGAAAGAGCATGACTGAAACACAGCTGCCTATAACCAGAAATTTTCTCCTAGTCTCATTCAACTTACCTGTAAAACTGTGTAATACATAAATCAGGCAAACTCAGGCGTGGAAATATTGACCTGTCCTTCCTTGTGGATTTAGACTGAAGAACTGGCATACTTTCTATGTTCAGGTTGTAGAATTTAGGGGTTCTGAAACTCTGTGGGATACACAGCACAGTGACTGGGGGGTTCATTGCACACAGAGGGGTTCTGGAAGTAGATTGGGAGAGGGGAGAGGGTAAGAGGTTGTGAGCCTGCAGCTACAGTGTTATTTTTATTTATTTGTATTACAATGTTTAGGTGCACCAATAATAAAGAGTCCCTGTCCCAAAGAGTTTTGACTCTAAATGCACAAGACTGGGAAAGACGTATTACTGTCTTCATTTCATGGCCATGACCACATAGTGATTCTGTGTCAGAGTTAGCAAGTGAATCTACATTCCTTGAGTCACAATCCACTGCCTGATGCACAAGACCATTCTTCTTCCATCTGGTTCTATTCCATCGTTCAAGTACAGAAAGGAACTGTGGGCCTACTTACCTTAAGGCCACAATAGAAGGTGTGGAGTACAATCTAGAGAGAAAGAGTCCTTCCACCTATTCACTCCACTAGCCTGTCTAGAAATGTGCAACGCACAGCTCATTTACTTAGGCTGCACACTGATGCCAGGATTTGATCCTGAATATTAATATCCCTTTGGCTACATCTACACTGGCATGATTTTCCACAAACGCTTTTCACGGAAAAGTTTTCCGTTAAAAGCATTTGCGGAAAAGAGCGTCTAGATTGGCACGGACGCTTTTCCGCAAAAGCACTTTTTGCGGAAAAGCATCCATGCCAATCTAGACGTGGTTTTGCGCAATAAAGCCCCGATCGCCATTTTCGCCATCGGGGCTTTTTTGCGCAAAACAATACCGCGTTGTCTACACTGGCCCTCTTGCGCAAAAGCATTTGTGCAAGAGGGCTTTTGCCCGAACTGGAGCAGCATAGCATTTCCGCAAGAACACTGACAATCTTACATGAGATCGTCAGTGTTCTTGCAGAAATTCAAGCGGCCAGTGTAGACAGCTGGCAAGTTTTTGCGGAAAAACTTGCCAGTCGAGACACAGCCCTTGTGTGTTCTCCTGGTTAAAATTGAGATGACTTTTACACAGTGTTTGAATCCCATTGTTATTTTGTGAAGTAATACATCAAACCATTTTCAAAAGAGAATTATTATCTGTCTTCCTTCCAAAAGAGGAAGAAAGATGAAGTAGTCTTTTGGGACTACTATGTGTCTCTAAAAAAGGCTATTGGGTCTAGTCCTATCCCAATAAATTGCCTGGATAAGATCTAGAAATAGGATTGAACATAACAAGGGTAGAGCAGGATGGTTGCAACAGCAGCAGTCAATACAACAGTACCAGTTTTAGCACAAATTGACCAAAACACAAAGTTAGGATCTGAATCTGAATTTCCCAATGTTTCAGGATGTTTTGATATGGGATTTTGGCTTAGTCTTATCTCTAAATAAGGTTGGACTTATTTTTATTGGTATGATACTGCCATTTGCAATCATGTATTTTCAATTATAAATATTATGAGACTGCACATATAGAAGAAAATGTGAATGTTGAAGATTTTGAAAAGGCTTCACATAATAAAGCAAGAAGCAAAAAATGCTCTGTTGTAATTTAAATGGGACATATCCCATGGAGCAATAGGAGAGTTTGTTGACTAAGGATGAAGAAAAATGAAGTAGAAACTGATTAAGAACCTCAGGATTTGATCCTAGCATAAAATGAAAGGATCATGAAAAGCATCCAGGAAAAAGAGTATATAGAAAAGAATATAAGACAGAGTAGTGTAGCAGATTTATGAATACTGAATTACAGAAAGTTGCCTAATTACAGTGACTCTTCAGGTTTTACTGAACATTTACAGTACCATAATATCACACTGTGGTATCTAAAATTGCACAATACTGTCCTGCATTTAGAATAAGACAGAGCTTTGTTATTTAAAATACGATAGTGTGGTAAACATTGCCTTTTTAATTATGAACATTGGAGATACTGGACCAGACCTTCAGATTATGTAAATTACCATGGCTTTGTTGACTTCAGTGGAATGGATCAATTTGCACCTGCTGAGAACCTGGCTCATTATTTCTTTCAATGAGCTTACTGGAGAGTAAAAAAGTAGAGAAGACCATGTTGCAAAGTATTTAAAAGGGCAGATGTTGGCTGTAGGAATAATTGGTTAGAAAAATGTCAGTGGAATAGGTTTTTGTCAAAAAATGCAGTTCCACTGAAAATGAAATATTTTGCAAAACTATCAATTTTATCAAAATTTTGTTTCAAACAAAAAAGTAGGGAGTTCCAAATAAGCCAAAATAAACAATTTCAATTTTCATTTAGAAATTTATTTTAATTTTAAATGTTTACATTAAATATGTATTCCATATATTATAGAATAAACGTTTTAAAAGGGAAAATCAATAGGTTTTTATTTTATCTAAACAAATTGTTTTGATCAATCAAAAATGCATTTTTTTCTGTTTTTGTGATTTTTCAAAATGTCATAATCATAACAAAACTTAATTTTGCAATATTAAAATCTGCTGTGAAATGAAAGTTTCATTCTTTTCAGAGCTCTAGAAAAAACACCATCTAAGCTATTGACCAGTTAGCAGCTTTCAGATCTTTGGTATGTGTACATAGCAATATAAGCCTGTGCCTGTGCCAGGGCTGAAGTTGAACTCCCTTGTGTCTACTCTGCAATTACATTAATCCAGAGCTGAGACCCAGGTCCTCAGGATCTTGCAGGGTGGAAGGCTCAAACTCAAGTTAAGTTGGAACCCAAGGTCTGAGCCCTGTGGCTTTGCAGTGTAGATACAGCACAGTTTGAGTCGTGTCCCAGGAGTCAACTGGAAGTATCCCACAATTCCATGGGAAAATTTCCTTAGTCTTTATCCCAATTACCTGTAGTCCACTCTACTGAAAATGGAAGCTATACCTCTGCTTTGCAAACAGCAGCTACTCAGTTCAACATTAACCCATGCTCTCCCCACAGCACACTATCAGGGTATGTCTACACTACAGCGCTAATTCGAACTAACTTAGTTCGAATTAGTTAATTCGAACTAACTTAGTTCGAATTAGTTAATTCGAACTAAGCTAATTCGAACTAGCGCATCTAGAACTAAAAACTAGTTCGAATTAGCGTTTTGCTAATTCGAACTAGCGCGTCCACACTGATTGGACGCAGGGGGGCATTTAAGGGCAGCTGAAACCGGTTCTGGCAGGGCATCAGGTCAGCAGTTGCTTTGTGTGGCTGCTGTCTGAGGCTATCTGAGGCTCGTGCTTAAAGGGACCCCCCTGGACAGCCGGTTATCAGCTTTTCCTGCTTCCTTGCCAACCTCGCCGAGGGACAGCAAAGCGTTGGTCTCTGTGCCCGTCTGTGTCGGTGCTTCCCTTTGGGGGGGCCGCCGCAGGTGGCAACATGGAGCCACAGCTCGCCCTGTACCTTCTGGTGCCCTTTCTGGACTTGCTGCTGCAAGCCTTCAACCAATGGCTCGAGGCTGCCTGGCACCACCTGGTGCACGTCAGCCCCCTGCCTCTCCGCCTGGCCACCCTGGGGGCCATGGAGGAGCCGTGGCGGCGCCCCGGCACCGGGTGCCCCGCCGCGTCTGGCGTCTGGACACCAGCACCGACTGGTGGGACCGCATCATCCTGGAGCGCTGGGAGGACCGACAGTGGACCCAGAACTTCAGGATGAGGAGGGACACCTTCTGTCGCCCCTGCCCTGCGCAGAAGGGACACTTGCATGAGGCCCGCCATCCCCCTCCAGAAGCAGGTGGCCATCGCCCTCTGGAAGCTCTCCACGCCGGACAGCTACCGATCCGTCGGGAACTAGTTCGGCGTGGGGAGCGTTGCTCATGCAGGTACGGCACTCGTCGGCCACCGAGCCGGGGGGGAGGGGGCTGCGAGGAGGGGATGGGCCGCCCCAGGGACAAAGGGGGGGCGGGAGGAGGCGAAAGCGCCCCGCACCGGAGGGGTCGGTCTGTCCCAGCCGTACTACACGCCGCCAGGCGGTTGCTACTGGGAGTGGGGCGCGGGGCACTGCCAGGGCACGAACGCTCCCAGCCACCCAGGCGCCCCACTGATTGGCGCTTTGCTGTGTCTTTCTCCGCAGGTGGTCAAGGCCATCAACCGGGTGCTGCTCCGCAGGGTGGTCCGCCTCACCGACCCGGACGCCGTCATCCGGGGCTTCGGCGCCCTCGGCTTCCCCAACTGCGGGGGGGCCATCGACGGGACGCACATCCCCATCCGTGCCCCGGAACACCAGGTGTCCCAGTACGTGAACCGCAAGGGGTACTTCTCCGTGATCCTGCAGGCCGTGTGTGACCACCGGGGACAGTTCACGGACATTAATGTGGGCTGGTCCAGCAAAGCACACGATGCTCGGGTGTACCGCAACTCCTCCGTGTGCCAGCGGCTGCAGGCCGGGACCTTCTTCCCCAACCACCACATCAGGGTCGGGGACGTGGACATGCCCGTGTGCCTGGTGGGGGATGCCGCCTACCCACTGCAGCCCTGGCTCATGAAGCCCTACACGGGGCACCTCAATCCCTCCCGCCAGGCCTTCAATGCCAGGCTGACCAGGGCCCACATCGTGGTGGAGGGGGCCTTCGGGCAACTGAAAGCCCGCTTTCGATGCCTCCTCACCCGTCTGGACCTGGCTGAGCACAACATCCCTCCCGTGGTGGCAGCATATTGTGTGCTCCACAATTTGTGTGAGCAGAAGGGGGAGGCTTTCCTGCCAGCCTGGATGGCTGAGGCTGACCGCATGGCTGGACACTACAGTCAGCCCCGCACCGCCGCCATCCGGGAAGCCCAGCGGGGGGCCGTCCGGATCCGGGAAGCTCTGCGGGAGAGCTTCCTGGTGGAGGAGGAGGACTGACCTCTCCCTGCATGCCCCACTGGGGCCTTCTTCCACCCTACCCCCCTTCCCCTTTCCCCTCCCTACCTACTGTCAAATAAAGACACCTGTTTTTGAAACAAAAATGTCTGTTTATTTCACATAACTGGGGTGGGGGAAGGGAGGAATGAGGGTGGGAGAGGGGAGGGGGAAACCTGGGACGAGGGAGCTGGAAGGGGAGGGAAGGGAGGAAGGGAAAGGAAAGCTCAGGGGTGGGAGTCCGGCTGCCTCTCCTGTCTCGCCACACTGTGGGTCCGGGGGCGTCGGTGGGAAATGGTTGTGGAGGGGGGGTGCAGGAGGGACAGGGGGTGTGGAGGAAGCAGAAGCAGGAGGGGGAGCAGGGGGAGCAGCAGGAGGAGGAAATGGGAAGCAGTCGAGCAGGCTCTGGAGGTGGCCTCGCAGGGCACGGCCCTGCTCCTCCAGGGCCTCCAGACTCCTCCGGCGCAGCCTCAGGTCCTCCTGGACCCAGTGGTCCTGGGTGCGGAGCTGGTGATCCATGAACCGGAGGTGCCGCCTTTGGTACTCCTCCTCATTCCTGGCTCTCCTGCTTGCCCGGGCACGGGCAGCTGCTGCAGGTGGTGTGGTGCGCCCTGCAGGCCCAGGTGCTGCAGCTGTGGTGCAACAAGACCAGCGGTCAATTACCCCAGGGGCCCAGGTGTGTGAAACCCAGCTCCCCTCTGCAAGGCCAGGGCCCCTGCAGGATCCCCAGCTGCTGCTCCTTGGTGGGCAAGGCCCAGGCACACGGTCCCGGGGCTCCCTCTCGCCCCAGCCCCCCGTACACATAAGGGGAATATGATGGTACTCACATGTGGACGCCTCCCCGGCCTCGGACGACACAGGCGAGCGGCTCTGTGGGGTGCCTCGGGGGTCCCGGGTACCGGGCAGGCTGGCGGCAGGCTCCTGGCTCTCAGAGCCCTCCTCCTCCTCCTCTGTCTCCTGGAGCGGTCCTTCTGCCCCGGGGTCTATCACGTCCCGGGGGGCAGGGACAGCATGAGCCCCCAGGAGGTGGTCCAGGGCGTGGAAGTGGGGGCAGGCCACCGGGTCGGCCCCTGGCTGGCAGGCGCGGGAGTAGGACTGCCGCAGGTCTTTGACCTTGCAGCGCACCTGCTCCCGGCTGCGCTGGTGGCCCCTGGCGGCCAGGCTGGCAGCCATGCGGCCGTAGACGGCCGCGTTCCTGTGGCTAGTGCGGAGATCGTGGACATTGGAGGCTTCCCCCCAAACCTTGATGAGGTCCATGATCTCCGCACTTGACCAAGCGGGCGCCCGCCTTTTGCGTCCCCGGGCAGGCTCCTGGGAGCCGCCAGGCTGGTCCTGGGAAGCACTGGAGGGCTGGGTGTCCTCAGGTGGCTGGCTCATAGTGTGGCAGGTGCAGGGTCTGCTGGCACGGGTGCTGGCAGCCTTGCAACTGGCACAAACTGTGTAGCCAGCCCGTGGCCCTTTAAGGGCTCCGGGGCCGGGAGGGGGGCAATAGAGTTTCCCTGGTGTTGGCCAGAGTGGCCACCAGGGAAACCTGGGAACCCTTAGCCTCCCACTAGTTCGAATTAAGGGTCTACTAATTAAGTTCGAACTAACGGAGCGCTAGTGTAGTGCCTATCAAAGTTAGTTTGAATTAACGTCTGTTAGTTCGAACTAACTTTGTAGTGTAGATATACCCTCAGAGAGCCTCCTGGATTTACAATGGAGAGTGAACTAACTGATCAAGCCTTTTGCAAAGCAAGCTGCTTCAAGCTTCCTATAACATGGATGATGGGCAGTAAAGTTTTCACACACTGCACCACAATCGTAGGATTACATTGGCCACATTTTGAGGATTCGGGCATAAGGGACTCTGGGATGTGGTTATTTGACATAGCTTTTCACACTGCACTATGGACCCCAAAGCCTTAAGTTTGAACATAAGCTAGAAGAGTCTTAAAGTAGAGCTAAAATTCATTGTAAATGCTTAAGACCAGGGTTCCTCTGACACAGGTCAGCTGACTTGAGTCCCAGTAATCCTCAGCTGTTCTGCCCCCCAGCTTTAGTCCCAGGCACTCCCTGCCCGTGACTAGACACCCTACCCCCAATCTGCTCCTGCACCCTCCCTCCTGGCCAGACACCCTATCCCCAACCTACTCTTACATGCTTCCTTGTTCCTGCACCCTCCCCCCAGCCAGACACCCCCACCCTGCTCCTGCATCCACAGTTGCTCCTTGCACCTTCCCTTGCATCTGCTCACTCCCCCTGGCCAGACAACCTACTCCCAACCTGCTTCTGCACCCTACCTCCCTCCCAGATCTGCACCCCATCCCCATTCCACTCACTGGCAGCCCTGTTCCACACATTGAACTCCTTATTTTTGTCCCCACCCCAGAGCCTAAGGGGGACCATAAAATCCACTAACTCTAGAACCCCAGAAACGTAAATCAGGCCTATGGGAAGCCCTGAACCTCAGTCCTCCCTGTCCCTTCCCCTCATCTTGTGGGGCTGGCACGCCAGAGAAGTGAGGTGTCTCAGTTGGGGGCCACGTCAGTGAGGGTTGGGGGTTTTGAAGGAGTTTTTTGCTCCTCACTTCTGTGGTCCCCATCTGATTTTTCTGTGGGTCAGTGGCCCCTGACACAAAAAAGGTTCCCCACCCCTGCCATAAATAAAGAAAAGATTGAAACCTTTGTGTTGGACATAATTTAATATTTTACTTTATTTAAAATGAAGTTTGATAAACTAATGGGAGAAAGGTAAAGCACTTTTAATCTGTTTAATAATTTAAATTAAACCAGTCTCCCTCGTTGCAGCACTAGCAAAATAGCTCGGGTGTAATTATGTAATTAATGGTGAGTTTCCATTAGCAACTGGTGGTCCATGGAAAGGTTTGCATTGAGCCAGGTGGTCCACAGGCCAAAACGTTTGAGAACCAGTGATGTAGAGCAAGAGGAAGTTCTGAGAAGAAATAAGTGGACCGTGACAGCTAAAAGCTCCTATTAAATTGGATTTATCCTTTGGTTATGAGTTGGCATTGGTCCTGCCTAGAGCAGGGGGCTGGATTTGATGACCTCCTGAGGTCTTTTCCAGCTCTATGGTTCTATGAGTCTATGAAAAACAGAAGGAAAGGGGTGTTGATATGTCTGTATTACTCTGACTAGATAGGTATGCTAGTCTCAGAAGACTTGTTTGATGGACACAGGGCCACCAATGGGAGGTGGGAGAAGGGTATGACTGCCCCTGATCACAGCAATTTAAAAGGACCCAAGGCTCTCAGCCACTGCCATTAACTCACAGAGGCCAGTGCCCTGACCCTTTACATCGCAGCCAAAGTCCTAAGCAGCACATCCACCCAGCAGTACTAAAGAGCTGGCTGGGAGCAACTAGCCCCAGCTCCACTCCTTCTGCATGAGACCCTACCCTTCCCGAGTTGCCAGACCCAGACCCATCCCAGGCCTGGTGAAGTTTGCCCTCAGCCCTGGATGGACACATTGGTGCTGTGATTAATCGGCTTGATCCTATAGAGGTGCAGATGAAGGTTGTGAAGCAACAATACTAAACCACCAGCAGAGCTAGGAGCATGATGCTTAGTAACTCACAGCCCGGTAAGGTGGAGTAAGCTGAAAGGAGTGGCTGATACAGGTTGTTGGGCTGGCAAGAGCTCTGTGTCCAGTTCATGTTACAGCTTCGGGTGGGACACTATTTTCTTGGACACATTTCTGTGTTAGTGACCTGCTCACATTCTTCATTCAGTCTTCTAAATGCAGCTGCTAATCATGTTTGTGTGAGCCATAGCTACTGGAGGCCCCAAATAAAATCCTGACTTCACTAAAGTCAATAGGAATGTTGACACTGATTCTGTAGGGCCAGGAGTTCACTCAGTCCAGGACTTGAAGGACTGGGAAATCTGCATTGCTGATATAATGGTGTAACCTGCAGGGCAGGGCCTGCCTTAGATTTATGGAGTCCTACACAGTACTATTAAACTGGTGCCTCTATGCCAGTGGCTCTCAACTCATTTCAGTCCATGGACCACCAAGCCAATCAAAACATTTTCGTGGACCACCGCCAGCACATGTAGCACAGGACGAACGACACAGCAACCACTCAGCACGACAGCAGCAACTACACTGATGCTCAGAGCCTTAGAGGGAAGTTACTGGCAACACAACGCAGTTGCATCCTAGGTGACGCTATGGATGATGCGCCTAATGCTTGTGAACGCGACATAAAACAGCCTAACGGTGGCGCCTGCTCACACCATGTGACTTTGGACAATGTTCCTGTGGACCACCGAAAAAGTCACCATGGACCACCAGTTGAGAACCACAGCCCTATGCCCAAGATGTGATTTTATAATCTTCAGCATCACACTAATTACATTATTTTAAAACAAATTTTAAATTTGAGTCCTGTTAGACTAGCACAGTATGTTCAGAAACTGGCAGGGGTTGGCAAAGCCTCGGAGATGTCTTCTTTACCACATAAATGGCTCTTTTACAGGTTCTGCTATTAGATCTCTCAAGATTTTTCACTTTTAAGTTAACTAGATCTCCAGAGGAATGAGAACAGGGATAGGAGGAGGCATGTGGGACATTAAGGGTATGTCTAAACTACATGGCTCCGTTCACAGAGTCATGTAGATTTGTTTGTTCGGCAAAGGGAAATGAAGCCACGATTTAAATAATTGCGGCTTCATTTAAATTTAAATGGCTGCTGCGCTGAGCCAACAAACAGCTGATCAGCTGTTTGTCGGCTCAGCACACTAGTCTGGACGCTCCCGCGCCGACATGAAAGCCCTTTATTGACCTCCCCGGTAAACCTCATCCTACGAGGCATAACGGGGAGGTCGATAAAGGGCTTTCAGGTTGGCGCGGAAGCGTCCAGACTAGCGTCCAGCTGATCAGCTGTTTGTCGGCTCAGCGTGGCAGCCATTTAAATTTAAATGAAGCTGTGATTATTTAAATCGCGGCTTCATTTCCCTTTGCCGATCAGCCTAATCTACATGGCTCCATCGATGGAGCCATGTAGTTTAGACACACTCTTCGACTCAATAGTGCCCCAAATCTTTGGGTGCCCTTCACAACTGTATATTCTACGTATGGGTAAGGATGGCCCCCTTAACCTGGGAATGGAATAGGAGAACCCAGGTTAAACTTTAAATGTCTGGTGCTGATTTTCATACATTGGAGGCAAAAAAGGGCGTATTTCAGAAAAGTATTACTTGCAGCCTTTGACTATTGACCTTATTCTTGTTGCATCAGAATTACACAGCTGCATTTCCTCCACCACTTCAGGATACACTGGCAAAACTGGTACAGTAAAGTTGAGACTTAGGTCCCATACCTCTATACGTTCTCTGTCTGTAAATAATTTACAACAAAAATAGTTAACATATAAAGTCAACTGCACATGTAGTCTTATTGGCTCTGTATGATTCTTGAAGACTGATATGAAAAGACTCCATTGTTTTCAGCAATAAATAAAGTTAAAGAGAACAGTCCATGTACAGTGCCACCAAATGTAAACTGTGAATTTAAGTTTCACCAACTTCTTTCTTCACCATGTGAAGCACCTTGTTGTTAATCCCTCAAGGTTCTTCCAAATGAATGAAAGAGGGAAACATACAGTTCAATGAAGTTGTAAAGAGCAGAACATTTATGTACTGTGTGTTCACATTGGGGCAGGCAAGATCCAGCCTAAGGACAAGATCCAGCCCACCAAGCTTTTTGGATCCAGTCCACCCTACCTGGACCCTCAGGCAGGCTCCCTGCCTGCCACAGCCTCAGGCCACTCAAAGGAGAATGTTTTGAGTTAGTATTATTTGGGTTAGTAATATTTCCAAACACCCATCAGTACACTACCATATTCACCGCCTAGGTGGTGGTTTCTTTCTGGCATTCATTCTCCCACCTAAGATCTACTGCTAGATGCAATCACTGCATCAGACAGTGGGATATTTCTCCCCAGATCCTGCCCCCCACACACACCCAGGGCAGCTCCCTGCGGCCCCCTCCCCAGCCAGGGCAGCTCCCCCCAGCTGCCTGCCCCACCCTAGCCAGGACAGTACCCCCTAGCCAGGACTGCTCCCCTTTCTCCCTACCCCTCTAGCCAGAGCAGCTCCCCCCAGCTCTCTGCCCTCCCCACCTCCCACCAGGACCGCTCCCTCCAGCTTCCTACCACCCCAGCCAGAAAAGCTCCCTCCAGCTCCCTGTTCCCCCAGCCAGGGCAGCTCCCCGCTCCCTCCTCCTCCCTCCCGCCAGGGCAACTCTCCCTTCCCCACCCCATCCAGGGCAGTTCCCCCCAGCTCTCTGCTCCCCCCTCTCCCAGACAGGCCATTGCCTCCCAGTTCCCTTCCCCTCAACCAAGACAGCTCCCAGCACCTGCCCCACCAGTGCAGGACAGCTCCCAGTCTGGAGCTCCCCGATTGCCAGCACCACAGCAGGGCAGGCCTCAGCCCCCCACCCCCCTCAGTGCAGGGCATCTCTCGAGCCCCCAGCCACACCTTCCCCTGCAGCTGGGGACGATGCTGGCTCAGGTTTGCCAAGTCCCCTGGCCAGGCCACGAGGGACAGGAGAGCAACCCACTCCTTCCCCCGGGCTGATCCCACTTGGACCGAGTTCTGCATGCAGAGCAGGGGCCCCTGGAACCCAGCTCCAGTGTCTGCAACAGGGTTTATTTATTGTAACAGTCACTCCCACATGACAGCCAGATACTGCTGCAAACAGGGACTAAGTTAGCGGCCCATGGGCTGAGTGTGGAATGGAGGCCGCACCTCGCCAGGAGTGCAGGGAGTCTGGCCAGCGGGTCCGGGCAGGCTGGCCAGTATCCAGCCCACTGGCACCTGGATGATGGACTCCAGTGGCCCCACGATGCTCTCCAGCAGGTGTGAGTGCACGGCGCGCACAGGCGACGTGAGGTGGGGGCGGAGCGACGGGGACATGGCCATGGCAGCTGCGGGTCCTTTGTGGGCAAGATGGCAGCCAGGTCTGCTTTAGCTCCCCACACCAGGCGAACCTGAGTGTACATCTAGCGCCCCAACAGAATGGGTAGTGCTAGTAGTAATACTAAGCACCTCTCAAAAGCCCTCCATGTGAGACCTCAAAGTCTTTAGCGATTTTACAGATATTAATGAACTAACCATACAACTAAAAGCTGGGGGAATATTCATCTAGTTTTACAGATGGAGAAAGTACAATACAAGGTAGTTAAATCTCTCACCCAAATTCATGTGTGAGGCATCAAGAATAGAATCTATTTCATCTTCATTTAATCACAGTCATCTTTTCCCTGATTTTGTAAAGTATATAAAGTGTCTTTCACTTTGTCACATGATGGCTGGCTCTTTGAGGAAGATGGGTCTGTGTCCCACCTGTGACACAGTTAGTACACTTACACAGGTGAATGAAGACAAGTCATGTGATTCAATCAGGCCTCTGCATAAACAAGGGAAAGGCCAAGAGGAAAAGAAAATTCATCAGAAATGTGGAGAATGTTGTTGAGAGCAGTAATGATCCTGTAAGAGATACTAAGATGCCAGCCAGGAGAATAGCAGGAGGAGGGGCGGAGTTAACTGCTCACTTTTTTGAACCAGAGAGAAAATCACTCAGGAAGAGTTTTGAATCCTCTTCTGTAGTAAAAGGGCCCTAATATACAAGGCCTGGGAATGGCTACTAGAAGAGTAAAGAACTCTGGCTGGAAAGGGTTGGGAATGTCTGAACCTTAAAACAGGCCCCAAGACTTGCAGAAGATGACAGAGTTGAGTAGAAATGTTGTATTGTGGTAATGTGCTTTATTTTTGGGACTTTGATGATGTTTTTGAACTATCTGTAGTATTAAATCAGTGCCAAGCAGGGGTGTTATTAGCCAGGAGAAGGCCTGTGTGAATTATTTCTGAAACGCTCAGAGAGAAACTGAGACACCTGCTACAGAGCAACTCTGGCCATGAAGGCACACTCTGGAGTCAGTAACCCTATTACACCTATAAAATGTAGTGGTAGCCCTATATAAGGGGACAAAGACAAGCCTAGTAGTAGACAACTAGAATAAACAGGGAGATGGGGTATGAACGAGCAAGGTTTGTGAAGTGGACTGAAATACACCACAGTTTTCAGATACAAGAAGAACAACTTTACTCTGGATCAGTGATGGGCAACCTAGGCTAGTGAATGGGGTGAATAAATGGCCCTCGTTCGTCTCAGTGGGATGCAAGATTGTTGTAACCAAGATGGCCTCCTGAGGAAGTGGGTCTGGCCCACGAAAGCTCATCATCTAATAAACCATCTTGTTAGTCTTTAAAGTGCTACATTGTCCTGCATTTTGCTTCAACTACCCCAGACTAACACGGCTACATTTCTATCACTATCCTGGAATAGAGTCATTTTGCTAGCACTGATGTCATGGTCTCATCTCCGTATCCTTTTTTCTGTCTTTCTGTCTTCAGCATCTGAGGGAGTGAGTTGTAGCTCATGAAAGCTTATGCTCCAATACCCTAATTAATTTGTTAGCCCTTAAAGTGCCATCGGACTCCTTGTTGATTTTGCATGCCTAGAATTTTCAGGATGAGCCAACTGAACCATAGCAGCCCTTTGACTGGATACACCAGAAGGAGTGCATGGCTGTCACAGACAATGTTGTTTGCAATCAGCACACACTTTGCTTCACATGCCCTTGCTTTCAGAACTTGGAAGAGTTCCCAACTCTGCAGCCAACCAGAAAAATTCTTCCAAGGCTTGAGGGGTGTCCATGACAAGCTTGATTTTTTTTTCTCCTTTAAGAGATGATTATTTTTATTGGACATCAGTGTTCAGAGGGGAGGTGTTAAGCTTTGTCACGAAGTAAATTTGTAAAAGGAAGTAGTCACAGACTTTGTTTAAGGTTCAGAGGATAAGTTAACCTCAAAGTTAATATTAAGTTATTTCCAGACTGTGCATGTAACAGCAAGGATGAACCCACTAGGCAAACCTGTGCTAAGCTACTACCTCCCCTAGAAATTTGTGTGTCACTTTAGTAATACTGGAAGGGGGGAAAAAACTTCACAAGGCAGAATCTGAGGGCCCTGTACTGGGCAATGCTAAACAAAATGTCTTGCAGGCCACACATAGGACACAGGTGGGACTCATGTGGCCCTCAAGATGCAGGTTGTTGACCACTGTTCTGGATTCTAAAATAAATGAAATGCCAATGGAATTGCTCAAAGATGGGATGAGGCTGGTTGGTCATTTTATGTCACAGAAACTTGGAAACAACACTAACATTTAGGCTAACTATAGTTTCAGTCAATATTCTGGAAATATGTATGTAGACTCCTAATGAGTTCTCTACATTCACTGTGAATATTTAGTGCACTGAGTTAGCACTGATATCCTTACATTGCTCAAAGAGATTTTCAATATGCTTTAAAAGGAAATAAAAGGACCTGGCTCAGAGTGGTATCAAGAGAATACCGCTCAGAGACGGCTATCTTCAAGGCAATGCACACTTGTTGCATTATTGCCCACTGTTGGGGACAATAACATTGCTTGACCATGTCTAATCAAACCTGCTGTTAACCACCATTTGACCTGCTAATCCACAGCTTTACTGATATGAGGCTGCAAGCATTAATCATGCACTGCCAAAGTCTCCACAGTACCATTGCCAACAGTGGATTTTGTGCCACTTTGCAGGTACTTCTTGCAACAGTGGCAAGTATGACAATTGTAGCGACACTGAACATAGACTGTTTAAACCATTGGTTTCCAAACTGGGGGGCATGTCCTCCTGGGGGAGGCATGAAGAAATTCCGGGGGGGGGGCCTGAGGCAACCCAGCCCTCTCCCCCATCAACTCTTCCCCCCATAAGTTTTGCTGCTATTTTTGTTTTCCGGTCAGTTCCTTTTTTTTTTCTTTTTGCTCAACAAGTTTTGCTGCTGGGGGCAGGGTGTGTGTGAGGGTTTCTTAACAACCAAAAAGGGGGCATGATGCCAAAAAGTTTGGGAACCACTGGTCTAAACAGAGTCCCTTTGGTGACTAAAAATAGCTGACAAATTGAAATCTGCAAGCAAGTGCTAACAGTGTAATTTCAAATTGCAAAAGTAAAGTGCTGTGTATTGTATAAGTAAAGACCCTACAAAACATGTGTTTTTACATTGGGACATTCACACTGAATTTCCTCACTTTGCAAAGTTAGATTTATTAAATCTAAATCAGTGGTTTTGAGCCTGTGGCCCACCCCAATCAAGGCAGACCTTTCTGCAGGCCACCAACCTCCAAGCATGATGACAAAATGGGTGCAGGAACAGGCTAGAAGTGGGGGGGTCTGGGTAGGAGGGAGGCCACAGGAACGGGCTAAGGGTAGCGGTCTATGAGGGAGGGTGGGTTCAGGAGCAGGGTGGGGGTGTGAGGTCCTGACAGGAAGCAGTGCATGAGAAGGATGGGGGGGCACTTACCTGGCCCAGGCACTGCCCCCCACCCCACCCCTATTGGTTATGATTCCAGCCAATGGGAGCAGCAGGGAAAGCCTCCAGGCATGCAGTTTCCTTCTCTGCCATTCCCCCAGCCAGGGGGAGAGGGGGCAGCAGTGTGCAAAGCTGCTTTCTTCCCCTGCTAGCTGGCTCTGACCCATGAGACTCACCCTCCCCCTACAGTAGGAAGATGGTGCTCCAACCATGCTGGGGCAGGGCACCGGGCTGGAGCACCAGTGCAGAATTCCCGCTGCAGGGAATTCCCCCTGAGTTCGCAAGACGGTCGCAGGCCACTAGTAGTCTGTGAACCACACTTTGAGAATCATTGGTATAAATCTTTAAGTCTGCATGCATGCAAAAATGCATGTGCACTTTTGCATGTGCATGGCAAAGCACATAGTACATGGCAAAGCACATAACTCAAGCATGCACACCTTTGAAAATCCTTCAAAGCATTGTGCCATTCCCATGTTTCAAAGAGAAGGGCTTCAGGATTCTTCCAATGACAAAGGAGGATGCTTTTTAGTAAGTTGTACAGCTATTAACATGGGAATAGGGTAATGGAATGGAGAAAGAAAATGGGGGATGGAAGGAACATGACATTTATATACTATACTCATGTAATGTGGAGGAATCAAAGCTTGTAGAGATGACCTACTTCTGTCAAGAAAGGTGTGACTGTGAATTCTTCGTATATTTGAGGAAGGCATCGGTATATGATTAAAAATTCTTCCATTATAATATTACAGTATATAATACTATGTACAATATTGTCTATTTGCACACTAGTGTAAACATGTAAAATAATATACAACATGATGACGCCAAATACACTGTCTTCCAAAACGTTTATAGAGGGTGTTTTCCTATTTTCCCCTTTACTTACTTGGAGATAGGGAGCATTCATTCATATTTGAAAATAAAACATTAACACAAAAGGCTTAAAACAGATTTGTTTGTTTGCATGGAGAATTAAAACAAAGACACAATTGCCTCTCCTGTTGTGGTGATTAGCCAAAAAAAAAAAAAAAAAAAAAACCCTGACTGAAGCAGAATAACTAGAGAACATTATCCTGAGGATGCCAGCAAAGACTGGTCAGAGTGTGGTTCATAACAAGGGAGTCAGAGTTACCAGGGAGTGCAAGCGAACAACAGCAGCTTCTGTGCTGAACTCTGGCCATAGTTCCCAACTCTTCACTGTTCAGCCAATCGGAAAAATTCTTCCAAAGCAAAAGGGATGCTAGTGATAAACTGAATTGTTTTCCGCCTTGGAGAGAAGACTATGATTTTTATTGGACATCAGTTGGGAGGTAGTAAGCCTTATCATGGAGTAAATTCAGAGAAGGAGGTAGTCACAGATTTTGATTAGAAAGTTCAGAGGACAAATTAACCTGCTGGTTAATATTAGGTTGTTTCTAATCTGTGGACCTAATTGCCAGGATGAGCAAAGCTGTGCTAAGTTACTACCTCCACAAGAAATTTGTTCACAGTACATTCTTGTAGCATTAGAAAGCTACTATAGCAGTTTAGTATTTTTCCTAGGGCTTAAAAATGAGGCAGGTTCTCTCATTCCTAAAAGTATTCCACATCCCAAAAGTGAAAATCTCTAAGGGTATGTCTGCAATGAGGAATAAAGGTAGTTTGAATTAGGAGCTTTAATTAGAACTACCTAGTCTGTGCCACGTGTAGCCACTGGCAGGTAGTTCGAACTATGGGGCATTTAAAAATGGTGGCGCCCAGGAACATGCAAATAAAGCCCAGGATATTTAAATCATTTGCAAGTTCGAATGCCTACATTAGCCACCCTAGTTCGAACTAGGGTGGCGGTGTAGACATATCCTAAGATTTTAGATAATGGTAATTTGAGACTCCTAGATCAGTTGCTGTATAAAATCAGTGCAATCACACAGTTGAAGATCATTAGCAGCATCAGTAACAGTTATCAGATGTCCAAAATCAAATTGAAACTCACATCTATTTGTAAATAAACAAAACTATCAGGCCACATAGGCAGCATAGAAGCATAGAATCCTAGAGCTGGAAGAGACCTCAAAAGGTCATTGAGTCCAACCTCCTACCCAAAGCAAGACCAACCCCAACTAAATCATCTCAGCCCCCATCTCAGCTCTGTCAAGCTGGGGATGGAAATGTCAGCACCTCTCTAGGTAACCCATTCCAGTGCTTCACCAGCCTGCTAGTGAAATAATATTTACTAATATCCAACCTAGACCTTCCCCAGTGTAACTTGAGAACATTGCTCCTTCTTCTGCCATCTGTCACCACTGAGAACAGCTTCTCTCCATCCTCTTGGGAACCCCCCTTCAGGTAGCTGAAGGCTGCTATCAAATTGCCCCTCACTCTTCTCTTCTGTCGACTAATCCCTCATCCACTCCTCATAAGTCGTGCTCCAGCCCCCTAATCATTTTGGTTGCCCTCTGCTGGACTTTCTCCAATGTATCCAAATCCTTTTTGTAATGGGGAGCCCAGACCTGGGCACAATACTCCAAATCTGGCTGCACCAGTGCCGAATAAAAGGGAATAATAACTTATCTAGATCTTCTGGCAATTCTCCTACTTATGCACCACAATATGTCATTAGCCCTCTTGGCTACAAGGGCATACTGTTGATTCATATCCAGCTTCTCATCCACTGTAATCCCCAGGTTCTTTTCTGCCAATCTTCTGCTTAGCCAGTCGGTCCCCACACTGTAACAATGTTTGGGATTCTTCCGTCCCAAGTGCAAGACTCTGCACTTCTCCTTGTTGAACCTCATCAGATTTATTTTGGCCCAATCCTTCAATTTGTCTAGGTCACTCTGGGCGCTATCTCTACCCTCCAGTGTATCTACCTCTCCGCTAGCTTAGTGTCATCTGCAAACTTGCTGAGGGTGCAATCCATCCCCTCATCCAGGTCATTAATCAAGATGTTGAACAAAATTGATCCCAGAACTGATTCCTGGGGCACTCTACATGATACCAGCTGCCAACCAGACAAGAAGCCGTTGATCACTACCATTGAGCCTGACAATCTAGCCAGCTTTCTATCCACCTTTCAGTCCGTTTATCCAATCCATACTTCTTTAACTTGCTGGCAAGAAAACTGTGGGAGTCTACATCAAAAGCTTTTGCTAAAGTCAAGATATATCAAATCCACTGCCTTTCCCATATCCACAGAGCTAGTCACCTCATCATAGAAGGCTGCAGGTTGGTCAAGCATGACTTGTCTCTGGTGAATCCATGTTGACTATATCTCATCACTTTCCCCTCTTCCAAGTGCTTCAAAATGGATTTATTGAGGATCCCCTCCATGATTTTTCCAGGTATTGCGGTGAGGATAAGCAGTCTGTAGCTCTCCAGATTCTCCTTCTTCCCTTTTTTTAAAGATGGGCGCTACATTTGCCTTTTTCCAATCAATCATCTTGATTGATAAATCTTGGAGTCTAATTGCAGTAACTTTGCCACTGAATTTTGCAAGACTAATCCAGACCCAACAAACACCAAACCAAACTTGTCTAGAAAGTATAATTTCAATTAAATGATCAATCTATCGATCTACCTATCGATCTATCTTAGAGATTTGTGCATCTGTCTGTGAGTCTGTATGTTTGGGTTTCTGTCTGTGTGTCTATTTGCTCAAGAACTTCTCCAAAACGGGAAGAGTTAGGATCACCATATTTGGTATGCAGTTTCTTCTTCTCCGAGGTGCTCTCTTTATACCGCAGGCCTTCTTGGCCCAGTGATCACTTCATAAGGTTCAAAGCAAATACAATTTATTAAACAGCAACTGATTAAAGAGAAAAGAATAAGAAAAAATGAGAATGATTAAATGAGAACACACAGCCCTGCTCTGTAGCACCGGGACATCAAAACAGCAGTCTGCAGAGTGTAAGGACAGTCCAGAGTCTCTTCCTTATAGTCCCCTTAGAGGCCCTGGATGTGCTGTAGGGGGCTGCAGGCAGGGCACGCTTGCTCTGGCAGTGACCACACAGCCTCAAGCTCTAAGTGGCCAGACCCCTCTCCCCACATTTTGCAGGTCCCAGCTGCTCACCACATCCAGCTGCAGAGTGTGCTGCTTGGCCAGTCTCCAGCTCCTTGCGTTGCTTCTCTGTTCCTTTTGGCTCTCTGAGCACTGCCAGTCTGCTGCTCAACACAGCGTCTGCGCTCCTTGAGCTGTGTGTGTCTGGCTCTGCTGCTGCAAAAACTGTCTCTCCACACAGCTTGCACTCCTTGGGCTGTCTGTGTCTGGCTCTGTTGCTGCAGGACTTCTTCTGCACACAGCTTGCACGGCTCTTAGCTGTCTCTCAGCTCTCTCCTTGCTCAGAGAGACCCTGAACAATCCCAGCTCACAGGGAGGAGGGGTCCTGGCCTCTTGCTTTTCTCACTGGCCTGTCCAACTTGTCAATCAGGCTGAGCTGGAGTGTTGGCTGCTTTCCATTGTCTCTGGGGTCTGTCAGTCTCATGGACCCTTCCCCTTTTGATACTGGGAGCTGGCAAACCAAAAAACTCCCGCAGAGTTCTAGTAAGGGGCTAACAGTCCCCTTACACTGGCATGGTTGTGCTTTGGCATATTATAGGTATGGGGTAATGATCACCCCACGTCCTATGTTATAAAGAAAAAGCAGTTAATTAATGCTTGCCTTTGCAATAGAGTAATAGGCCTGTTTTGCTCTGACAGCTGTACAGTTTCCTAGTCAGCAACAAGCTAATCTCTTGATAAGAGATGGTACCTAGAATTTGAATCTCCCAGGTTAGTGGGTCATACTTGGTTTCTAATTTATTATTATGTTAGATGCCAGAAAAAGAAAAGAGGCCTCCTAGGCTATGTCTACACAGAAACGTTATTTTGGAGTAACTAACGTTATTTCAAAATTACATAGTTCACATCTACACAGCAAGCCATTATTTTGAACTAATGTCAAGATGGAGGACTTCCTACTCTGACTTCTGTAACCCTCACTTCACAAGGAGTAAGGGAAGTCGAAGGAAGAGTGTTGTCCCTTCAACTTCCTGCTGTGCGTAGACAGCACCTTAAGCCAAATTAAGCTATTTCGACTTCAGCTACACAATTGGCGTAGCTGCTAGAGTATATCTAGGCCCCAGGAGTATATAGTTCAGGGAAATCTGAAACCTGCCCTCACTGGCACTTGTGTGTTGCATGTTCATATACCTACGTGCCAGCTATAATACTGGTGTGTGCTGGGGATTTGTAAAATCCACTGGGAGAAAAAATGGCTTTTGACATTGAGTCTAGCCATGTGCTAGAATCGATTAATTGTGTGCACAGATATTAGTACAAAGGTGTGTGTGCAGCTGCGTGAAGTGGAAGTAGGTGTTTGCTAATCACAAAATCCAGGTAAGTGTTAGCAGAAAACTTCAACTCTTTCTTCTGCGATAAAACAATCCAATTATTGTCTTGATAAACTAGAGTTGTGAAATATGAGCTGAAGTTCTGGACTTGTGCCTGGTTATTTATTTATTTGTATTGATTTAACCTGTCTACATTGTATGTTTTATAAGAAATGAACTGTTAGGGGTGAATTTGCAACAATTTCTTTAGATGTTTAGACAGCTGAAAACTTGGCTGTCCCTGTTATGGCCTTCTGTCTAGACATATACTGCACCTATGACAGTGGTAGATTAGCCACTGGACCAAGAAGGCCCATGTCCAGGAGCCATGGACAATTGGGGTTCCCCTATGGCTCAACCTGCTCCACCTTCCCATTTGGCACTCCTGTTGAGAATTGGGAGAAGCCTCTATATCCCAACCCAATTCCCTAGCAGGAGTATGACAAAGGGTGGGGGGCTGCAGGTAGAAGCGGGGAGGACCTACTTGTTCTGAGTCAGGGCCCCACAACCCCCCCAATCTTCCTCTGACCTTTGATAGGATAAAATGAGGATGCATATTCTAAAGCTTGCAAGGCATTAATAAGTTCTTAATGTGTGAGCACACCTTTTATATCCTAACCTTTCGGCATGCTCCTCCCAGGGAACATACAGTTATGTTCTTTGCTCAGAATACTTTACACTCTCAAGGTTTCAGGAAGGGGGGGGGTCTCCTCATTTCCTCTTCACTTCCTGTTACTTCAGGTAGCAAAGTTCTATAGTATAAGAAATACAGGGACCTATTCAGTTCTCAGCAGCTAAACTATCTGTTTGACATAAACCACCCTGTTAATGTATGCAACTGTGTCCCAGCATGACCCAAAAGGTGGTGTGACTTGAGGGACAGGCTTCAGAGGTGCGGGTACAATTTAGTCTAAGTTTGTAGAACTCTTGTAACTCATAATGTGGGTGGAGGTGCTACTTTTGCACAGAACGCTCACTCAGCATAAACATCTCCAGGAAATGAAAATGATCCTCTGTGTACTTTTGATAGCATAGAAAATCAGAACCAAGGACAGAGTGCATGTCAGGAAGTGTTACAGTGGCCAGATCAGTACCTTAATGGCTTTGGACTTTTCTTTTAAGGTATCTACAGAGACAGCCTCACACAGCAAGAAAACCTGTGTTTGGATAAGGTGTCTTGAAAGGGTCAGGCTGTGTTTCCTTCTTTGTCTTTCAAAAGGTATTCAGAAAGTATCTTGCATTCTTGCCAATACAGAGCTATTGTGTTACTTTCTATGGACACTGTGTACAGTGCAGCCTCAGAGCACAGGGTGGTAACAAAAAATGAAGTCAGTTATCTGGTACTGGAAAAGACTAGAGGACAGACTTTAGGGGTAAGCTAGTTCTCTTTGTTCAGTTGACAGCACAATTGCAGGGCAAAGGCCTACTACAGGTTGAACATCTCTAGTTTGGCACACTCTGGTCTGGTAACATAAATGGTCTGGCATGATTTTATTTAGCCATATATCCACTTATCATGGGTGTGGCCAAGTTTCCCACAGTCCCATAAAGTTTGTTTATAACCACCAGTCCTGGCTCTATGTTCTGTACTGTTAATTTACCCCAAATGTCTCCTAAGGCTATGTCTATACTATAGGATTTTTGCGCAAAACCAGCTGTTTTTATGCAAAAACCTGTGGAGTGTCCACACCTCAAGCATGTTTTTGAGCAAGAAAATCTACAGTCAATTGACAGAACAGAGGGATTTTAGCAGTGTAGGGATACCTCCTTCTACAAGGCATAACTCCTTTTTGCACAAGAGTTCTTGTGCAAAAAGGCGTGTGTGGATGCTCAACAGGGGTTTCTTGCGCAAAAAGAGCCTATTACAAAAAACACAGGTGCTCTGATGGCCATTGTGTGAATGGCAACCAGAACTTTCTTGCGCCGTGTGGACGCTTTTGCTATGTGCGATTGAAGGAGGTGTCCCTACACCGCAAAAAGCCCTCTGTTCTGTCAATTGACTGTAGATTTTCTTGCTCAAAAACGTGCTTGAGGATATCCAGGCAGGACCACGACTCATCTTTGAAACCCCCTGCACTAGATGATAGTATATCCAGCAAATGTGCTGGATATGCCATTGGCAGGCCATGAGAGGCTTTGTTAATCTAAGTGTCCAAAGGTTTACAACTCCCACTGGCTGCAGTTTGCCATTTCCAGCCAAGGAGAGCTGTGGGAAGTGGCAGCTCAGCCCACACAACTTCCTGCAGCTTCCCTTGCCTGGAAATGACATACTGCAACCCATGGGAGCCACAAGGCTCTGTGCCTAAGGATGCTTAACTAAACAAAGCGTCTTGTGGCCCAACAGCAGCTTACCCAGGCGGGCCCGTGACCCAACTTTGAAAACCCCTGATCTAGTGAGTACTGCAAGGGACTAAAATTGAGAACTCCTGAGCCTGATTCTTGGATCTGCATCATTCACTCTGTCCTGACCACATAGCCTGGGTCCTAATTTTCAAAGATTAGTGAATGTTCATAAATTTAGCTGAAGTTGATAGGGGTACATACCATTTCTGAAAAATCACTTCACATATGATATTTATCATTACATTATTGTGCCTCAGTTTTGCCACTAGATTATTTATTTTCTCCAATTAAGAGTGCAAGTAAAGCTAATATATACATTAACGGGACTCTTTAGAACTGGTACATGAGGAGTTAAGCATACAACTTCAATTAACAGGAACTGCTAAATCTGCTCAGTGGCAAACACTGAGCCTCCCCCACACTAAAATGTGTTCTTGCAAGACCAGTATTGCTTCACACAATGTAGCACGGCAACAATCTCTAAAGGTTCTTCTTAGCCGTGTGCCGGGAAAATTGTTTTCACAGACCATTAAAGTCTCTTTGTTGCTGATAGGGTGATATGACCATGAATTTAAAATGAAACAAGGATCACAAACATTCAAACAATGCTAGTATTTAGAAGGAAATGTACGGTAGTTTAATTTGTGCTTGCGTATGATAATGTATGTCTGATACTTGTTAGGAAGAGGAACTTGTTTATGCATAAATACTGGTAAATGGACTCCAACTTAGTTAAAGAACTAGAAGCTTTACTCGGCATTGCTTGGATCCTTAACTCAAATAAGTTTTGTTTTTCTTTATTTAAATAATTTATCAAGGGAGGGGGGCTGGAGATGAAGGATTCAATATGCAGTCTGCACTTGGAAGAGAGGGCAACCACAGCCCTCTCTCACTGCAGCAGCTTGGGGCCAGGTGAGAAGTGCGTGTCTATGACCACTGCAGCTGCAGCAGGCACATCTGGGAGAGGGGTGCATGTCCCCAGCTGGGGAATAGACAGACACACAAACGGACAAACTCTCTGAAATGTATAGTAGATAACAGTCCCTTTCTCCACCTTTGTCCCCTGCTGGCCCAATGAAGTTATAGCTGTCCTGCTCCCCATCTTTTCCCCTTGCTGTCCCCTTGTGGTCATTCTACAGTATGGGGTCATTCTGTCCCTCTTGCCAGACTCCTTCCTTTCCATTTTATGATTAACAATCAAATTCCAGGAACATTCCATTATCTTGGCACAGTCAAATTCTGACCTTGCTTAAAGTTATGATAAGAGGAAGCTGCATACCAAATTTGGTGGCCCTTGTTCTTACCACTTAGGAGGAGCTCTTGAACAAATTGACTCACAGACAGAGAGATGCACATTTCTAAAACATATAGGAAGAAGATAAGTAATTCTCTCATAAAGTATTTATAATAATATAGACAGGCTTTTGTTTGGGAAGAAGCACCTGCACAAGTAACATCTAGTTTTGCATATAAAATTGTGCAATAGCATTGTGAAATTGCATAGATATTTACAGAAGGAAACTGGAACAAATCCAAACCTTGGGCAATACTCAAAAAATACCTTCTTTGCAGTTGGCATGTGGAGTTTCCACTCTTGCAAATTCTTTACACCTCCTCTTCTCCTCTTCAATTTGCAAACTCCAAAGAGGTGATGACAGATATTTTTTTCCCGTTTTAACTGCTCACATTTGTGTACGTACGCAAACACGATAAACTTTGGTTAACAGTGACTACAGTAGTACTGTAGTTGCTCATGCATAGACTTTTAAGTGAATGTTGCAAACTATAGTGGATTTTAAAAGAATCAATTATGTGATTGTATTTTGGATCCTTTTAGTTCAAATGAATGAAAGTACACACCCATGGTTTTGGATTGCTTATTGGTTATTTATTGAATATTGTTTTAATAATTGAAGTTACTGTAGTGTTTTGAGTTTGATTTAGAAAAGCAGTTTAAAATGTGCTTTATATTAAGGTGATCACTAGTAATTAAATCACTTAAGAGCTTTGCTGAATTGGGGCCTTGGAGAAGAGTCTCTTCTACAAGCATGTCTAGAGTAGGAAGTTTCTTGTTAATATCTACTCTGGGTGGTCTCAATGTGTACAGATGTCTTGGATGACCAAGTTTAAACTTTAAAAGTTTCATTGACCTATAGGAAGCATGCAAGATCTGAAGACTGTGACTTCATTGCCACTATATAACAATACATATCTTATTTCTTTTGTCTGAGAAGATTTAAATAACATTTGGAAAAGCACCGTTAAGGCTGTAGATGGTGTTTTAAGCGTGCTAGTTCAGTTGCCAAAGCTGCCAGATGTGCTCCTTCTAGTCAACACATACTGTTTATCTGTACCCTGTTCATTGCATTTGCAATATCATGCCGCTGGAGCTGTACAGACTATATACACCATCTGTGAACAAACAGGGCTCGTCTACACTGGCCCCTTTTCCGGAAGGAGCATGTAAATTTCATGAGTCGTAGTAGGGAAATGCGCGGGGGATTTAAATATCCCCCGCGGCATTTAAATAAAAATGTCCGCCGCTTTTTTCCGGCTTTTAAAAAAGCCGGAAAAGAGCGTCTACACTGGCCCCGATCCTCCGGAAAAAGCGCCCTTTTCCGGAAGCTCTTATTCCTACTTCGAAGTAGGAATAAGAGCCTCCGGAAAAGGGCGCTTTTTCCGGAGGATCGGGGCCAGTGTAGACGCTCTTTTCCGGCTTTTTTAAAAGCCGGAAAAAAGCGGCGGACATTTTTATTTAAATGCCGCGGGGGATATTTAAATCCCCCGCGCATTTCCCTACTACGACTCATGAAATTTACATGCCCCTTCCGGAAAAGGGGCCAGTGTAGACGTAGCCACAGTAAGTTGCAGCCCATGATCAGGATTTATTCAAGAGCTTTGAGATATAGGGAAATTGCCTTTTTTGGAGAGAAGATGGAAAAGAAGCTTTATGTCCCCCACCGTCACCCTGTATTAACGGTCTACTCCACATAACTGTAACTACCTCTGGCTTCATTTGATGCTTGAATTAAGTGCTTCTTGGGAGCATTT
Source organism: Pelodiscus sinensis (assembly GCF_052426305.1). Lineage (NCBI taxonomy): Eukaryota > Metazoa > Chordata > Testudines > Trionychidae > Pelodiscus > Pelodiscus sinensis. The sequence goes on along the minus strand of NC_143055.1, from coordinate 111,674,769 downwards.
CTATATGGTTTTGGGTTTTCTCCTTTGGGTTTCCTTTTGAATGCAGCATTCATAAAAAGTGCTGCACTGATAACTCTGCAGCATGAAGTCTTCTAACTATACCATAAGCAGCAGCAGTGTGTGAGCTTCTTTCTATTGCTTCCACAGAATCTACTTTTCTTTTTGGTCAATATTATTTTAGAGTGTCACTAAAGAGCTGAGGGAATTATCTTTGGTTCTTGATTTGGATTTCTGCAGAGTAACTGGAAGCTCTGTATTGGAAGAATGAAACAGATTTCTTTAACTGACTTTAAAAAACAGCTGTATAATAATTTTGTGCCATCTTGATAAAGTCTGCAGCAAGTATTTTAGGTTACATAGTGAGGTCACATTATTAATGAATCTGTAGTTCTCAACCTCTTTGTCACTTGTATTTCTCAGGAGTATGCTTTCAGATATACTTGGGTGGCACATGAACTGCTAGATGTGGGAAGCTATTTTGTGAAGCTCAAGATAAAAGGGTGAAACTGCGACATCAATCTGCTGATATTACATACCAATAAATATCAAGAAGAAAAGCACTTCCCAGCGATCAGGATCTGGTTTATATAGGGCACGTCTAAACTACATTCCTCTTTTAAAAGAGGAATGTAAATAAAGCTGATCAAAATACAAATAAAGTGCAGCTTTACAAATCTTGTGCTTCATTTGCATAATCGCATGAGAGCGCTTTTTCGAAAAAAGGGATTTTCAAAAAAGAAACCATAGTCTAGACAGCGTTCTTTCGAAAAAAGAAAAAAAAACCTTTTTTGAAAGAAACTGTACTGCTGAAAAAAATTAGGTCTACAGGTTCTTTCAAAAAAGGATTTTTTTTTTAAAGAATCCTGCCTAGACTGTGGTTTCTCTTCGAAAAAGCCTTTTTCAAAAAAGCACACTCGCGTGATTATGCAAACGAAGCACATGATTTGTAAATCTGCATGTCATTTGCATTTTCGATCGGCTTCATTTACATTCCTCTTTCGAAAGAAGAATGTAGTTTAGACACAGCCCTAGTCATTAATCCTGAAAATATCCCTGCTTAACTCCAACATAGTCATTATTATGTTAAAAGATACATTTTAAAATGTTCCAATTTTTGCCACTACATGCACCTTGCATGTGAGGTCACCATGTGTCTGCACAGCACTCAGGTGTGACTGTAGCGCATGGAGACATGCCTGCTGAGCTATCTTTGATCTAGCTCGTTTGAATGACAATAGCAGTGAAGTTGTGGCAGCACAGGCTGTACAGCCATTTTCCTCCTCTCACGCTGGGACAGCCTGGGTATGTAATAGCCCGTGTTGTTATTGAACAGGCTAGGTCAAAGCAAGCTCGTGCAGTATGTCCAGAGGTGTGGCAGTCAGATCTCTGAATGTTTGGAAGACGTACCCTCAGTCAGCCTTTCTCATTTCAGAGAAATGCTGCCTCATACATTGGCTGCAGCTTTCTTTTTCTTCTTAGCTGTTTAGAGTGAAGCAGTGCCTAGGAGTCTAGACATCAGGGATAGTCAATTCTTTGCTGTCAAGGTCCACATTTCTTGGTCAAGGTCTAGCCTGCAGAGAAAATGATCAAAAACCAACAATAGTTATAAGTAAACTGAAAGATTTGGGGGTTCATTCAAAAGCATCTGGTGGTCTGGATTTGACCCCTGGTCGGTTTCCTGATTATCCCTGGGCTACACTGTGCTAGTTGCAGTGCAAATGCACAACAAATAGACAGTCGCTACCCAAAGAACTTCCAGTCCTGGTACATTGTATCACTAGAACATTACACTCACCTTATAAAGAAAACAGACCAGAATGCAAAACCCCTACTCACACTGGTAAACTCCTGCCTATGTCATCTCTCATGATTCCTGGTCTCCTTGCTATGCCTGGAGGAACTCAGAGTGATGAAGACATAGCCCTAAGCCTCTGGGGAAACAAGAAGTAATCCCTCCAAGAGGACTCAGGAGGGATAGTGACTGCACAGCTCTCAGTGCCCATCACTCTCTTATTGACTGGTGATCACACAGGCAACCTTAATTCTGGAATTTACTAATTTTGAAGGCTTGTTTTTGCTACCTTAATAATGTTCTTTCAATGTAATCTTTTTGTGTGTATCAATCAGAGGTGTTCGAACTAGAGGTGCTGCCATGTCACCTGGCTTGAAGTTGTTTCCATTATATACCAGGTTTGCACTTTGGTTAAATGGCTATGGGCACCCTCACTATACAAATTATCCCTGGTAGCAATAGCCTACACCCAGGTGTATATCAGTAAGCTATTGCAAACATCTTGTGACAGGTTGACTATAACCTGTAATATACTGAACAAACTTTATGGAGTTAAGACAAACATTTGCAATTGTAATACAACGAGCTCCAAAGGTCTTAACCCTAATTCAATAAGGTCTAATTTAGTTCAGTAAAGTTTGTCCTGTTCTGAGATTATGTGGAATGTCTTTAGAAGAAATAGAAGATGCGTGCAATTTCTGGGAGTCCAGAGGTCTTTGGAGAACAATAACTGTAAAGTGGATGTCCTCAGGAAATACCTTGAAGTGAAGGGGAATGCAAATTCTCCCCTTTGAAGCCAATCTTTTGAAGATATGCCCAGGGGAGAGAGACCCTTTGTATACTCACTAACTGCTTCTGGAAACTCCAGTTCAAAGACCATGAACTGCATAAAAAGGTAACTGACCTATGAATGTGCTGAGGTCAACTTGTTCTGAGCTGAAGTTCTGATGAGCTTGTAACAGAAGAAGGTCCAGATGGTGGGCTATTAAAAGACATCACTTCCCTGAGCCATGTGAGAGTTGGGATGAAGACTGGTATGCTTATTAGCGTGACTGTTGGGCTATGTCTACATTCGCGGCTTCTTGCGTGAGTAATATGAAAATGAGGCTAAGCGTGGACTATTGCTGAGCCTCATTTGCATACCTAATGAGCCACCATTTTTTTCAGAAGAGGCTCTTGCGCAAGAAGGAGTGTCTACACTGCCCCTCCTTGTGCAAGAAAAACCCTCTTGTTCAATGCCATTACACCTATTACTTTTCAGGAAGAACGGCATTGCACAAGAGGGTTTTTCTTGCACAAGGAGGGGCAGTGTAGATGCTCCTTCTTGCGCAAGAGCCTCTTCTGAAAAAAATGGTGGCTCATTAGGTATGCAAATGAGGCTCGGCGATATTCCATGCTTAGCCTCATTTGCATATTACTCACGCAAGAAGCCACGAGTGTAGACATAGCCTTGGTGTTTATTGTTTTCAGTAGGAAGACCATATTTCCCTAGGGTGAATATGGGACACCTGTTAAAATTGCTCAAATGCGAGTGAATTCAATGGCAATCATTCAGAATGATCCAGTATCCTCCCCTGCTCCCCCCCCAAAAAAACCCCATGATCTAAAAACTCCTGGATCTAGGGGGAGAAAAGGGGGCATGAGGGTCTTCAATAAAAGGGGGGGGACTCAGGTATAGGTGTAGTCAGGGTCAACTGGTGAAGGGTGACATGGGGGCCACTGACCATGTGACCCCCCTCCCCAGCCTGGGGAAGGGCCAAGACAACCTCTCTCTTCCCCAGACCCCACCTCTTCCTGCCCTGCTCTGCCCCTGCCCACCTCTTTCCCTTACTGATACTGCCTGAGGAACTACTGGGGTAGGAAGTCATGGCCCCCCACACTCACCAGCAGTGGTAGCCCCAGGTTGGTGTACTCCCTTGGCCACACCACTCTGCTTCATGCTGGTGAGTGTGGGGGCGGTCCAGCCCCTGCCCACAAGCACTGCACTGGGGGGACAGAACGAGCTGGGGCTGCATTGCTCCTCTTCCCCTGCCAACAGCCGGGACGTGGGGGAGGGAGAAAGGAGCAATTGCCCTGGGCTCTGGCAATTCAAAAGGGCCAGGACTCCCAGCTGCTGCTACTGCAGCAGCAACAGAAGCCAAACTCCTGGGCCTTTTAAATTGCTGCCAGAGCCCCGTGGGGAAAGCCTCCAAGTGTCTCTGAGAGCTGGGGGAGGACGTGGTGGCAGGCAATCTGGTGGTGCTAATGGCTGGCTGCCTCTGCCCTGCCCCCTACTGGGAGCACAGAGCCACTCACCCCTTTGCTCAGGGGCCTGGCAAATCTGCCGCCCCCCTGGCTGGAAATGACACAAAAAGTGAGAGACAGGTCCAGCCTGGGAATACAGACGGGAGAGTGATATGTCTGCACCTAAAGAGGAGCAACAGCTGGGGAGCTGAAAGCTAAGCAGGGCTGAACCACTGGAAGGAAATGCAGATGCAGTTGCTCTGAGAACCCCTCAGACTTTGGCTTTGCTTGGGGTTGCTCAAGAAGTGCTTCTGTAGCACACTAGAGCGCCCTCTAGTGTGCCTTTCTTATATTAGCGTGTGCCACCTTATGCTTTAAATCAGTGTTGCTTAAACTTTTTAAGCCCAAGGAACACCAAACAATAATTTTTTTATGGGGAACAGCAAGGATTTTTGTTGAGGGAAAAAAGAGGAAGCTTGCTCCTTTTAAGGACGGCAATTTGAACTCTGTTCTTTCCATGTATGGTGACCATATTTTCTGAACCAAAATTAGGGCCACGTTACCTACACCCTCTGAACTCTGTTTACTATGCCCCTGACTCTCAGGGTCAAGATGGACACATGACCAAAAGTAAAAATAACCCCTTCTAAGAACTTTTCCTACCATCCTCCTACCCATAGGGGATGAGTTTGACTCCCACCAAACCCTTTCTCTTCTGGTGCTGGTCTCTCCCCTACAAGTGTCTGCCCTTCTGCTTCACCCCCAGAATCCCCTGGCACCTGCACCTTCCCTTTCCCCTGCACCCTCCTGGTGCATCCTCCTTCCCTCACTGCCCCTGTTCCCTTTGCCCTCTGATGTCCATCCCTTCATCACCCTCTGCCCCGGTTCCTCTCATGCCCCTTTGTGCTCTCTCACAACTTACTCCATCCCCACCTTCCTCATGCCCACCCCTCCTTTCAACTTCTCTCCCAGCACATCTCCCTCCCCTTACTTCCTCTTGCCCCCAATGCCCTTCCCCTCTCCTCTCCCAGCATCACCCTGTCCCCTCCACCCTCCCACCCCCCACTGACACCTCCCCTCCCACCCTTTTCCTCATTGTCTCCACTTGGCCCCCTGGCATTTGTCTCTCCTCCACTCTGTCCCTGGCCTTGGTGCCTTTCCCTTTCTTCTCCTGCCCTGCCCTGCCCCGCCCCACCCCCTCCCCTCAGCACAAACCCCTTCCTCTCCCATCCCCCTAGTTCTCTCTGAGCCTCTCCCACACCTTTTGCCTTCCAGTTTGCAGGGCTGGAGTCTGTGGTCGGGGCCCAGAAGTCCCCACAGCTCTGGCCCCAGCTGCTTCCAAAGCAGGACCGCTTGCCGGGCCTGGAGCTGGGCCACCGCGGTGCTAATGTTAGTGCCTCATTCCAGTCCCCGCACCAGCTTTGGCTCCCATTAGGAGGAGAGGGGGTGGGGGGAGAACCCCCACCCTCCCAGATTTGGCTTGTGAAGCGCAGCAGAGCGAGCGGGTCTGCACACTGCCACTCCCCCAGCAGAGTGGGAAGGGGTGGGGGAGAAAGGGCCGTGCACAGAGCACACTGGCAGAGCCTGAACATACCCCGCTCTGCAGTGCTCCAGCCGAGTGCTGCTCGGTCTCTGCCGGGACTCTGGTGGCAGCTCCCAGGAGCAGTTCACCAACTCCAACCATCACCCCTCCCCTTCCGGCAGCAGTGGCTGCCACCTGTGGATGGAGGAGGCCAGGCTGGCAGCACACGGCAGAGGCAGTCCGGCAGTGGGAGGGAAGGGCCACACGGTGGGGGGAGAGGGGCTTGCTGGACAGTGGCGCATGTTACATTGGAGCTCAGAGCTCTGGACACTGTGCGCCACCAGTGGCACTGGCTGCCTGCACAAAGCATCAAGGGAGCCGCTTACTTGCTGGGTGGAGGCAGGAAGTTGCTGCTGCGCTACACTAGCACTGAGTCTTTAAATCCGGGATTGTCTCGGGGAAAAAAAGGATGTATGGTCACCATATCTCTGTGGCACCCCTCTGTCTGCCTCACGGCACACTGGTGTGCACTGAACACCATTTAAGAAACCCTGCTTTAAATGCACTCATTTTGGGATGTGGGGATGGAGAGAGTCACAGCTTATCCATCAGGTGGGACCTCCTTACACCCTGCTAAGCTGTAAGTAAATTGCTACATGTTGTCTTTCCCCAGTAATGTCTCTTCAATCAGGCAGTTAAAGGGTATATCTTAATTCCACTCTGGTAGGAGTTTCCTAAATAAAGAAACAAATATTTTACATTATTCTGTCTGAAGCTATTTCCTGTCAAGTCTGTGGTAAGATTTATCTTACAGATTAGACCTGGAGGAAATCCATGGATTTCCCATCTATGAACTCACAATCCTCCAACAATTAAAAAAAAAATCTCCTAAACAATTTTCAGTGCTGAATGGTTCTTTGGGAACAAAAACTGAGATGATCATCCCCAGCCTAATGCGTTTTATTTTCTTTGATGTAGCAGGGAGGTGACTGGAGCCTCTATTGCTGTAAACCAGTGTACCTTTGATGGAGCTATGTCCACCAGTTGTCTCATGTTGCCTGGGGAAAGCACAGTGACATAATTGTGAGGGACATTGAAAGGCACTCTTGGTTTCCCTTTAAAGTGCTTCACCTAACACAGAAATATGGCACTATGCGGTGTGCAGGAGGATAATGAACCATAGAGATGAGCGATGAGCACAGCATTAATGCTTAGACAAACAGCCAGCAGTGGGGCCACAGCCAAACCCTCTGTCTCTTCCAAGGTTTGTTCATACTAGAGCTTACTTAAGCCACTCCAGGTGTGTCTACAGCTCAATTTGCGGGCCCCAACCTGGAGGGTACATTTAGACTACGTAGGTACTTGGCCCTGCTGTGAGGGCAGGGGACTGGACTTGATGACCTCTCAAGGTCCCTTCCAGTTCTATGAGATGGTAAATCTCCATATTAATGAATGAATGAATGAATTAAAGTTCTTTTTCTGAAAGAAGATATGCAAATTCTGTGCTAATTTGCATCTCTTCTTCCGATCACTTTTTCAAAAGCGATTTTTTCAAAAAAAGAAAGCAGTTTAGACACAGTTCTTTTGGAGAAAAAACCCTTTTTTGAAAGAACCCTTCTTCCTCAAAAAAATGAGGTGTGCAGGGTTCTTTCGAAAAAGGGTTATTTTTTTTCCGAAAGAACGGTGTCTAAACTGCTTTCTTTTTCGAAAAAATGCTTTTGAAAAAGCAATCGGAAGAATATATGCAAATTAGTGCCAAAGTTGAATATCTCCTTTCAAAAAAAGAATGTAGTCTAGATGTACCCAGAGTGTCTACATCTCAAACCAAAAATATTCTTCTCATGCATTTTTTTCTCACTATCTCAGTAAATAGAGTATTTTCAAGAGACAGTGTTGTCCAGTCTCTGGATAATAAAATCCCTGATGTGTTTCCTCTTCATTGTTGGAAAAGTGATAGTACTTTTAACTATTGCTACTTCTACAAGTTTTGTATTTGAACACTTCTCTTTTTTTCATTATGTGCATTACCTTAGTTACTGAGATCAGGGTCCTATTGCATAGGCCACTTTACAAGCACATAGTAACAGACATTTCCTAGCCAAAAGGTGTTACAAAGTAAATAGACAAGTAACAGAAATCGAAATACACCAAACAAAGTGTAGGAAGTAGAATTACTCCCATTTCACATGAGTGGAAACTGAAGCACTGAGAGATTAAGTGATTTCTCCAAGGAGGCTTCTAGGAAGTCTGCAGGCTCATTCTTTTTGGTGACAAGCTTGTATGCCAGTTCAGTTTTAATCCATAGTTCCTCCAGACCCTAAGCATGACCCTATATTCCTACAATCGATTTTCAATGCTTTCTTCCCCTTTGAATTGGTTGGCTGGTGGCTTCCCAAAAATAATGTGGTCCAATGCTGCCATTTGCCAGAAAGTACCGAAGAGAAAATAGACATCAATAAGGCAATAGGACATTCCACCTTGACTATTGCCTTCTCTCCCACAGCTGGCAGACACTCTACCTAGGATTTCTGTTTTACCTAATCTATTAGATTAGCCTTTGCCTCTTGCTTACCCTTCTTGCCCCTTTTTCAGCATCCTGCTCCCTGCTGGGCACCTCCTGGAATGCCCCTGCTTGCCCAATAAGGGCGTCTCGCAATCCAGGTGTTAGTGAGCAGCGTGGCTGCTGTGCTGTGATTGCTGTGAGACCTGTCATTTTGAATGTTGTTTATTTCTGATTTCAGCCATAATATTATATTAACATGCTACTTTGCATAATGTGGGGAGGAGGGAATGGGAGTTTGTTGTTAGGGGCTCTGTGTACCTTAGATATTCAGAAGACATTCTTCACCATAGCATGTTAGCACTAATGCCTGGGCAGATAAGAGCTCACTAGATGTCTCTGTCAGTCTCTAGTTTCTCCAAAGAGAGGAGTATCTCCTATTTCAGACATCTTAGGATTTACCATTTTGGGGCGATGCATGAGGGTGAGCCAAGGGGGCACTTGATCCGTCAAATGCTGTGGGCAGGAGGGGCAAGGGTAGAGCCTCTGGGCAGCCTGAGGAACTAGCGGAGGGCTGGCGCCTGCAGCAGCCTCTCCCTTCCCCCTCACACACACACTCAGTGCGGCTCCACTCCCAGCCATGTCACTCAGGGAAGGGGCCGGACTTTCCCACGGACTCATCAGCGGGAAGCACAAGGGGAGAGGCTGACCACTGTTGCTGGCACTAGATACCTGCTAGTCTCCTGGACCAGGTCACTTGGTGGAAGAAGCATGGTGAAGGCAGGGTGGGGCAGTGGCAGAGAAGGGGAAAGAGGTGGGGCAGGGGGCAGGGAGGGGGTTGGGACTGGGACAGAGAGGGCTTCCTAGCCCTCCCAGAGCTAGGGGTGACATAGAGAGGAGACACATGCGGGAGCGGCCAGTGCCCTCCATATGTCTTACCTCACCAGTCACCCTTGTTATCAGGAATAGTTATTGGCCAGCAGATTAAGACCACAGATATTGTTACTGGAGTTCTAGTTTTCTTGTAGTTGGATATTTTTGCAACTAAACACTAGATGGCAGTAGTTTTGCAGTAAAGAGGCAAGTCAGAAAACTGACTTGCTAATCTTTCATTGCATGAACAAGAGGAGCAGGCAATGATAGTTACATCTAAGAAAAAAAGGATTATGTTTGGTGCTGATGGGACAACAAGGCTGGGAATGAAAATATTTTCCATCATGGAGTTTCACCTCAAGAATGAGATTCCTCCTTGAACTGACAGAGCCTAGATGCTTGCAAAACTCATCCATTCAGTTGGTTTGAAGGATCTGTGGGGGTTCATTGTGGGGTATTGTTTATGAGGGGATTTCTACAGTTATCAGGGCTTATTGTGTTATTTAGCTGACTTTGCTGTGAAACCAGGCAAGTGGAACAGGCCTTTGTTTTAGGGATATTTATCCTTACATTGTGCTTTTTAAAATGTGTCTTAGACAAGGAGATTAGGGTATGTCTACACTACCCCACTAGTTCGAACTAGCGGGGTAATGTATGCATACCGAACTTGCTAATGAAGCCCGGGATTTGAATTTCCCGGGCTTCATTAGCATAAAGCCGGCGCCGCCATTTTTAAACGCCGGCTAGTGCGAACCCCGTGCCGCGCGGCTACACGCGGCACGGGCTAGATAGTTCGAACTACGTAGCCATTCCGAACTATCTGTACTCCTCGTGGGCCTTTTAAAAATGGCGGCGCCGGCTTTATGCTAATGAAGCCTGGGAAATTCAAATCCCGGGCTTCATTAGCAAGTTCGGTATGCATACATTACCCCGCTAGTTCGAACTAGCGGGGTAGTGTAGACATACCCAAAGATAGGTATGTCCAATAAGTAAAGATTAGATGTTAAATGATATATACAACTACACACGCTCATACACAAATGCATTGAAAGAACATTAAGTTTGCAAAGTCAAGCACTCAAATACTGGGAAATGGCAGAATTAAGGTTGCCTATACCACTTGAGTCCCTCAGGCATCTGCATTATATTAGTCTTTAATTACATATTCACTTACTATTTTTCCCACAGAATCACAACTCATTCGGTGCACCAGATGGATGATAATCAGTGAATGATCAGCTATTCAATTTTGTTTAATCCTAATTTTTCAGTGTATACCCTCTGACGTATTTACTGCACTTTATTCAAACCCTGCTCTGAAGACAGATTTATTAATTTTCTCATTAGATTTTACTATGGTGCTCACTGCTATAGTATCAGAGTGCTTCACAAACATTAATTAATGTATCATCACAAGATAATTATTCCCATTTTAAAGATGGAGAAATAAGGAACGCAGTTAAGGTAATATTTTTAGCCCTAATGTTTCATGAGATGTTGAAACTTAAGAATACATAATTCTGATTATCTTCTTTGCGTTTTCCTCCCACTGTAGTTCTGATCTGATTTTGGTGGTTGTTTTCTTGGAAACTTAGTTCTGGGGTCAATGCTACCCCAGTTTGCATACCTAAACATCTTAGGGTATGTCTATACTACAGCGCTATTTTGAAATAACTTATTTTGAATTAGTTAATTCAAAATAAGTTAATTCGAAATAACACATCAAGACACAAAATCTAATTTGAAATAGCATTTTGCTATTTCAAAATAGTGCGTCCACATCGATTGGACACTAGATCACATTTAAGGGCAGATGAAACCAGTTCCAGCAGGGCATCAGGGTCAGTAGTTGCTTTGTGTGGCTGCTGTCTGAGGCTATCTGAGGCTCATGCTTAAAGGGATCCCCTGGACAGCCGGTTCTCAGCTTTCCTGCTTGCTTGCCTACCTCGCCGAGGGACAGCAAAGCGTTTTCCTCTCCATCTGCTTCAGTCGCTCTCATTTGGGACACCGCAGCACTCAACACCATGGAGCCAGAGCCGCCTTTGGGCATTTTGAACATCTTGCTGTAAGCCTGGCAGCAATTTCTGGAGGCTGCCTGGCACCTTCTGCTGCAGGCCAGCCCCCTGGTCCTTCCCCCCAGGGGCCCTGGAGGAGCGGCACCCGGATGCCAGAGTGCCTCGCTGCATCTGGTGTCTGGACACCAGCAGCGACTGGTGGGACCGCATCGTCCTGGAGCACTGGGGAGACCAATAGTGGACCCAGAACTTCAGGATGAAAGAGGACACCTTCCTGGAGCTCTGCAAGTGGCTCGCCCCTGCTCTGCAGCAACGGGACACATGCACGAGGCCCGCCATTCCCCTCTACAAGCGGGTGGCCATCGCCCTCTGGAAGCTCTCCACGCCGGATAGCTACCGATCCGTAGGGAACCAGTTCGGCGTGGGGAGGTCCAATGTCAGAGCGGTGCTTGTGCAGGTACGGCCCTCTCCGGCCACTGGGCCAGGAGGGGAGGCTGCAAGGAGGACATGGGCTGCCCCAGGTAAAATAGGGAGGAGGTCATGTAAGTGCCCTCCCCGGTAGGGTTCGGGCTGTCCCGGCCATGCTACAGACCACCCACGGTGGCCAGGATTGCAGCGGGGGTTGCTCCTGGGAGTGGGGGACGGGGCAATGGCAGGACACAAACACTCCCAGACACCTGGGCACCCTAGTGACCATCCGTTTTGTGTGTCTCTCTGCAGGTGATCAAGGCCATCAACAGGGTGCTGCTCCACAGAGTTGTCCGCCTCACCAACCTGGAGGTGGTCATGCAGAGGTTTGGTGCCCTGGGCTTCCCCAGCTGCGGGGGGGCAATTGACGGGACGCACATCCCCATCCATGCCCCAGACCAGCAGGCCTTCCTCTTCATCAACAGGAAGGGGTACTTCTCTGTGATCCTGCAGGCCATGTCCGACCACCAGGGCCAATTCACGGACATCAATGTGGGCTGGTCTGGCAAGGCACACAACGCACGGGTGTACCACAACTCCTCTGTGTGCCAGAGGATGCACGCCGGGACTTTCTTCCCCAATCACCACATCAGGGTCGGGAACGTGGACATGCCAGTGTGCCTGCTGGGAGATGTGGCCTACCCCCTAGAGCCCTGGCTGATGAAGCCCTACTCGGGACACCTCAGCCCCTCCCCACAGGCCTTCAATGCCAGGCTCAGCAGGGCCTGCATCGTGGTCAAGGGGGCCTTCGGCCAACTGAAAGCCCAATTTAGGTGCCTCCTCACCCGCCTTGATCTCTCCCAGCACAATATTCCGCACGTGGTGGCACCGTGCTGTGTGCTCCACAATTTATGTGAGAGGAAGGGGAAGGCTTTCCTGCCAGCCTGGATGGCAGAGGCTGCCCACCTGGCTGGCCAGTACACACAGGCCCACACGGCTGCCAGGCAGGAGGCCCTTTGAGGGGCTGTCCGCATCCGGGAAGCCCTGCGGGAGAGCTTCCAGATGGATGAGGACTGAAGTCCCCCTGGCGTGCCCCACTGGGGCTTGGGGCCTTACATTCCACCCCCACCTCCTTCCCCTTTCCCTCCCTAACCCCCCTTCCTGAACTACAATAAAAACACCTGTGTTGCCACAAAAAAAATCTCTTTATTTAACATAACTGGGTAGGGGGGAAGAGGGGAATGAGGGTGGGAGAGGGGACAGGGGAAACCTGAGAGGAGGGAGCTGGAAGGGGGAGGGGAAGCTCAGGGTTGGGCGTCTTGCCGGCCCTCCCATCTTGAAGCACTGTGGGTGCGGGGGCCTCCGCGTTCCTGGGGGAGGAGTGGGTGTGGAGGGTGAGGCAGGGGGGGGGGGTGGAAGAAGTGGGAGGGGGAGAAGGGGTGGGAGGAGGAGTGATAGCTGGGGCGGCCACAGGGGCTGAAGCAGCAGGAGGCAGCAGTAGGTCTGCCAAAGCCTGCAGGTGCTCGCGGAGGGCACGGCCCTGCTCCCGCAGCTCCCGCAAGCTCTCCCACTGCAGCTGCAGGTCCTCTTGCACCCATTGCCCTGGCTGTGGATCTGCCGTCCCTGCAACCGCAGCTGCTGCCTCTGGAACTCCTCCAGGTTGCGGGTACGGGTGGAGGGGCCAGGCGGAGTGGTGCGTCCTGCAGTGAAACAAGAGAAGTGGTCAATTCTCCCTGGGGACACAGTGGGTGAAACCCAGCCCCCTCTGCAGGGTGAGGATGGCAGGTCTCTGAACCATCACATCCTGCTATCCCTGGGAGTGTGAGCTGGCCCAGGAATGAACCCCAGCCCCTGTGCTGCCTATAGTGTGGTGTGGGGGCAGAGGGGGAGATGTGCCCGCTTCTGAGTAGAGGGGGAATCTGGAGAGAGGGCAGTGTGCAGTGTCTCTCCCCGGGGTCAGGAGCCTGTCATGTGTCTTCATGTATAGACGCGTGTGGGGAGCAAGCCAGGGCCCCTGCATGGCACCCACCTGGGGCCACAAGTCCCGGCTGGCGTGGCAGATGCACAGGTTGCCGCCTGCTCTGTGGTTGGCGAAGCCCACTCGCACGGTCCCTGGGCTCCCCACCCCACATAAGGGGACCGTGATAGCAATTACATGTGGAGGCCTCCCCGGCCTCAGATGAGGCTGCTGACTGGCTCTCCGGTTCAGCTCGGGGGACCTGGGTGCAGGGTGCACTCCCTGCAGGCTCCTGGTTGCCATCGTCCTCCTCTTCCCCTGTGTCAGGGGCAGGGCCCTCTGTCCCAGGGTCAATGACCACCAGAGGGGCATGGACCATCTGACCCCCCAGGATGTGGTCCAGAGCCTCATAGTGCGGGCAGGCCTCCGGGACAGCCCCTGGTTGGGAGCCCCTGGCATAGGCCTGCCGCAGCTCATTGATTTTACTCCGCACCTGCTCCTGGCTGCATACATGACCTCTGGTGGCCAGGCTGGCAGCTATGTGGCTGTAGACAGCTGCATTCCTGTGCCTATTGTGGAGATCGTGGGCATTGGAGGCCTCCTCCCAAACCTCGATGAGGCCCACAATCTCTGCACTAGACCAGGAAGGCACCCGCCTTTTGCGGCCCCTGGCAGGCTCCTGAGAGCCGCCAGCCTGGTCCTGGGGAGCGGTGGAGGGCTGGGTGGCAGTGGGTTGCTGGCTCATATTGTGCCAGGTGCACGGTCTGCTGGCTCTGAGCAGAAAAGTTTTCCTGGTTGTGCCCAGAGTGGCCACCAGGGCACCCTGGGAAGGGATGGAGGCCACCTAATTCGAAATAAGTGTCTACACAGCACTTATTTCAAATTAGCTATTTCGAATTTGGTGTTATCCTCGTAGAGTGAGGTTTACCAAATTCAGAATAAGGGCTCCACTATTTTGAATTTATTTCGAAATAGCGGTTTGTATGTGTAGACGCTATTAAAGTTAATTCGAAATAACGGCTGTTATTTCGAATTCATTTTGTAGTGTAGAAATACACTAAGATCGTGAACTTCTAATTTTCAAATTATATGGATCAGTTATCTCTTATTCCAGGATTTCATGACATCTTTGGCTGCTAAAAACAAGCTAGAATTAAAGTGGGAGAAAAAGCACAACAGTAATCAGAGTGGGCTGCTCTAAATGCATGGATGACACCTACATTGGTGGGTAAAATTCTATGTTCTATGTTGTATAGGGAGGTTGAATTGGCTGACTGTGGTGGTCCCTTCTTGAAATTAAAATCTGTAAATGTACTTTAAAGATTTTGTATTAATATTTTCATTGTTTCTAATGCTAATTATATGATGAGAGGTAGTTGTTAAATACCTTAAAAATAGTGCCACATTCTGTCATGAATAGTCCCATTAAAGTAAATGGGGCTGTTTACAGGGTAAGGCGCTAGTTAGAAAATGTTGGAATGTGGAGCAGAATTTGACCCATAATCATTATGTGCTCCCATGGTTTAAGCAATTAGGGCTCCACTCTTACCCAGTTTCACTGCCCATTGACAACACAGACTGTCACTTCATTATAAGTGTCTTTAAAGGTAATGGACATTTGTTGGAAAAATCCATCTTTCAGAGTGGAAAAAATGTAGTCACAGGATCCCACATGCTCATCTAATTGGACAATTTAAGATAGCTGTCTGTGCACACTTATGAATGCCATTTGATTTTATTAATGTTGTCTGACTACAGTCTACAGTGTGGATTAAAACTTCTCTTCTATGTCAGAAAACAGACGTCAGTGAGTTATCCAGGGACATCAAGAGTTAGCAACCAAGGCTTCGATAGTTGAATAGCTTTGTCCAGATGGTACTGTGCAGCTGAGGAGTTCCATGGGGATGGAGCCATGACTTTTAAAGACTCAGAGTCTTGAAGATGGGGAGAAGGGAAAACTTGGAATAAGAAGACACACAAGAAGAGGAGCCAGACACTGCTTTTAAAGGCCAGTCTCTCTGACAGTAATCACCAGAACCAGAAGACTGAGCATAAGTAGTGAAGGGCAAGAGGGAACTGGCCCTTCTGACAGACACTGTTCAAACTGCAAAGAACTCTCCAGTGATGAGTTCCCTCTCTGAGGGAAATAATTGTGTTTGGGTGTCTGTTATTTTTCCATAGCCCTGTAAATCTCTTATGCCATCTACAAGTAAAGTGTGTATGTAAGACATTCCTTTGCAAAGCCTGTGTATCCCTTGCTTTAACTGTCACTATTCCCCAAAGAGTTAAGCTATACACCAGAATGCCAATGAGAACAGAGCTTTAGGGAGAGTCTGCCGAAGTTGCTAGGGGTTCAGCTGTGGTATTGGGGCTTCACTGATGGCAGCGGATTGATGATGGACAGCATAGAAAAGAGGGGTGCCAGACGGGGACAGTATGTGTGAGGGTCTAGAGGTAGAGACAGTGTTTGGAAACTGCCTCAACCTAACGGACATGGAAGCAAGTGGGATCCAAAGGTTGGGTCCCATAAAGTAGACTGGTAACTCAGCTGGAGACTGTAGCATAGCTCCAAAAATAAACAACTGTGGTTGGAACAAAAGACGAATCTAATATAAAGTTTTAAGTATAACTGTTACCAAAAGCACCTAATTTCTGAAAGCTCCATTCTCAATTTAGGTAGTAAGGAGAGGCCACTGCCCAGTTACATATGCACTTAGTGCTTGATTTAGATATATGGACTTAAGTCAGGGTTGTCAACTATCAGTATATTCAGTCCACCCATAAACAAAAGGCTAAAATTGGACCTGTCTGTAAAATCCAAATAAAAACTATGTAGATATATTTTTTTAAACCACAGAACTTTGCAGTGGAGCTGAGGAGTCCCTCCACCTTGACCCTGGGGCAAGCTCCATGACACAGGGCAGCTCCAGGGAATCTATCATTCCTGTGGCAGAGAGAGAAATTCTCCTCACGGGAGCTCTCTCCAACCTGCTGCTGACAGGTGGGGCTGCTATTCTCTGCCACCAGCTTTGAACTCTTCTTCTGTGTCTCTAGCATTAGCACAGTAGCACACACCCCTGCCAGGCTTAGCGCGGTTGGGGCAGGGAAGAGAACACAGTACAGAGGGCTGAGCATAGCAACCTCCCACAAGCTTCCCACTGTGGTAAGTTACAACTGGGCAGTCACTTATGGTGCCCATCCCCCAATCCTAGCCAAGTGAGCAGCTCCTGAATGTCCCCTCCCAAGGTGGGAGGAGGACTCACCTTGGGAGGGGGCAGAGGGCAGGGGAAGAGCTGTAACAGGCATAGATTGTGTCCATATTCCTGGGCAAAGTGCTGCAGGTCTAGCTGCCTATATTGTGGGCTCCCCACTTCCCTCAGATGCCTGCCTGCTGCCTAGCTCGGTTGGCTGGCTGGGATGGAGTTTCACAGGTGCCGTCACTGTCAGCTCAGCTGAGAGGCAGGAATGTTGTGATGAATGAATAAAAACACAGACTGCTGTTCACTTTTGTCCTGGTGAGCCATCTTCATGTTACATAAGAATGTGTCTGTAAAAAAAAGTTTGGTTGTCCATAATACTTTTCTATGCTGTCCATAATAATCATATTCAGCAGTTGGCCACTCTGGTTGGAGTCTAATGCATGTGATGGATTAGATAGAAAGCTACTGGGCTTTTCTTATTTGTCTAACTTTGTTCTGTTGTTGTGTGATCATGACAAATCCTGATCCTTCTTCATGCTGAAGCACCATGGCACTTTTTTCTGTTGGCCTTCATTAAACAAGTTTATGCTGATGCAACAGGTCTGGCACACTACCCACTTTTTCATGAACATTTTAGCAAACCTGGAGATTCCAGAACTGCTATCGCAATGGCACAAAATTATTTGACTAGTAAATGTTTAATTTGTGGACACTAATAAATTTGGAATTTTTTTAGGCCAAATTCTTGCTTCCAAACCTCAGTTCTCTTGAAAGCTAGAAAGAAGTATTTTGTTCCTATTTCAGCTATTTCTTCCATGGTTCTGAACCCTTATGTAGCACATGGATGGAATTTTCATTTGAACACTCTGATTAGACCATATTCTCCTGTTAACACCGACCTCTCATATATTTTATTTATTTCAGTGAAATCTTGTTCCTCTCGAAACAAGGTTCCAAGCAAGTATTGAAATTATTTGAAATGTAAAACAAACGTGAGCATTAGTTTCCACAACAGGCTCCACAAGTGGAACTTAGTCAAGAATTCTGTTGATTATACAGAATCCAGTTCAGATCCTAACTCTATTGGTTCCGTGCAACAGGTTTGGGTCACAGGTTCCTTTGAGACGGTTACTTGATGAGCTGATCATACCGCTGAGCCTGCCTATCTGCCCTTTAGGGTGCTGCACCACTCTGTCCTGCTAAGCCAGAAGCTTTGGTCTCCCTGCCCAGCAAGGTACAGAACTGGGGTTACAGCCCACAGCGGGGAAACATAGACAAGGAGAACAGCTCATCTCTGGGTAGGCTTAGTAACAGGGACTTTACACAGCATCCTAGTGCACAGCCTCAATGGGATCAAAGCCCAAGATAAATCTGTCTTTCTATAAAAGTTTTGCACAGAACAAGCTCATTAAGTTTGCTCTCTTTATCAATGAAAGAGATATGCACAGCTGTTGTTCTCTCCCTCCCCTTTCTGGTAACAATTATTTACACTGGGTTTAATAATAAACAAAAGGGATTTTAATAAATATAAAAAGTAGGATTTAAGTGGTTGCAAGTGATAACAGACAGATCAAAATAAGTTACTAAGCAAAATCAAACAAAACCTGCCAAATATACTAAGAAGTTGTTACAAATCATAATCTCTTACCCTACTTCTTATTTGAGGTATAGTTCTTCTCAGGCCAGACCTGATTTTTTTTTTTACCTGGGTTTAGCAGCTTTTCTCCACCCCTGTTCTTAGAATTCGTTTTGCTTCCAGGTGCGGAGCAGTCTGTGAAGCTAGTTGAAGGCAATCATTGTTTGCGTCACATTACTTAAATAGAATTTTTCCAGGGCAGGAAGTTTTTGTTCTATTCCCCCTCTCCCTGTAGAAAAGTACAAAATTCAAGATAGATTCCAGCATCAAGTGGCATGATCACCTGTCTGTGTAGGACCAACCACAATCCAGACTTACAGGAAAAACAGGACTATTCACAGATTATTGCCTTGAACATGGGGCCCCTAAATTCCTTGAGTGCTGCTAATGGCCTTTATGAGTACATCTAGATACATAAATAGGCGTATACTTTAGAATTCTAACTTCAGACAAATTATTATATATACATATAAATATAATATACACATTTAGGGGATTACAAACTCTCCAATGGTAGATAACATGCCCCAATTTGCATAAAGCATATTTGAGTTATGCATATTCATATTCAAAACCACACGCACATAAAAATACATAGGTGCTATGTCACACTCTGAAGCGGGAGTATATAAATTGCCCGAAGTCCTGATGTTTTGGTTGCTAAGGTTAAGCATTACTGAGTACATGCATGGAGCAGATAGGTTAAGAAAGTGATTCTTTACATAGACACGTCTATTCCCTAATGTCAAATATACCATAAATAGATACATCTGTAAATAAGCAAGTATGCCTTTCCAAAGGTACGGTGATAGAATAAAAAAACCAGCAAAGCACTGAAGCTTGTGCTTCAGCATACTGCTGATTTGAGTCTCTATTCTTAAAGTTCTTATCTAATCTATTAAAGACATGAGTCACATTCTGCCTGACTTGTACTGATGCAATCTCTGTAATGTCAGCATTTCCATGAAAAATTTATCTGTACCATTCTCTACACCTGGAAATAAGAATCTACCAGTTTCTAACAGCCTGCTAATTTCATGCCATTAAACTATTTTGTCACGGTAAATAATTATGTCTGCATTTCATATTGGCAGAGAGAAACATAAATGAATATAGACAAAAATTTCTGTTGAACATATAGTTTACGATGCTAAAAATACTTAAATTTTGGCAACTTCAAGGAAGTAGGAAATTGCCTTAGATATATTGACACTCTCAGGTCATATGGAAGGAAGTTGGCATGCACAGGAGTGATTTATTTATCTAGATCAGGTGCGTGATGAAAGATGGCAGTGTTGTAGGTCTCAGCAGTCTGGGCTTCCAGCTTTATTCTCTTGCTAGCATCTGTTTCAACTTGTATTGTTCACAAGCTGAACATCTTCTTTCCAACATATAGCAGGGAGTTCTTTGCTCCATTTGCCAAAAGCTCTATTTTTCACAGAAAATTTTGACAAAGTTAAGGATAAGCGGTGGCCAATTTTAATTACATTTGGCCCCGTCTTTCTGATTTTAGGCTTCTTTGAGACGTGTACAGAACTTCTAAGTGAAAACAGTGCTTTAAGGCTAAACTTTAGATTTCTAGAAGCTTAAGTTGTCTGTTTTTCCACCCTCCAAATTGTCTGACCACTTGTTGATAGTAGCCATTTTAATACCTTATGTCATAAGTATTTTAAGCAACCAAAAGATTCCTTTATTTTTTGCATGTAAGCATGGGAGCATTTTGGGATGATGATGAGTTTTGCAGAAATTGGAGCTCTGCTGCATCCTGGGCACACATACCCTTATGCAGGCTACAAAAGAAAAAAAAAGGTTACAAGCCACATTAAGAACATACAGTCCCTGGCTGCTCCTCTTATACAGCAGCTGAAAGTAAGGGATTGTTTTAGCATGGGAGGAAAAGAGAGAGATTACAGGGTACTTTACTGGTAGTTATAATTCTTTCTTCTTGCTCCTTTCCCCAGCTTTTGTCCTATCATATTTCTGACTTTTGTTGGATTCCTTAGAATGTTGTTCACCTGTTTACAAATGGGTTAAGCCGTTTCTATGTTGTAGGAACAATCAAAAATCTTGTTATGCCTCCCGCGTACCAGCAGGTGGAGTTATATAAGCTCAGAGTAAGAGACTTTGTTGTAGGATGCTTGAAGATAATTATGACAGACAGGCACAATTATCAGTAGGCAATAATTCCATCTTCTCTCCACACTTGTGTTCTGTGTTGCTCATTCCCTGTGTACTAGCAATGCTGTCAAGGACGGGACAACCTGAAAATAGTCTAATCCTTATTTCCAGGATCCAGATTCTAGCTAGTATTCTGAGTGGTTAATCAATAATACTTCATAATAACATAGCAACTTGTCTCCAAGGATCTCAAAGCATTTTACAAATTAAATAAGCCACACAGGGGCAGGGCAAATATTGCCATTTTATAGATGGAAAACTGAGGCAGCTAAGTCATTTCCCCAAGTTCACACAGGAAGTCTGTGTCTCAGCTGGGAGCAGAATTCAGATCTTTCCATTTTGAGTCCTGTGCTTTAGCCACAAGATAATCCTTCTGCAGTTAAGGAGTCATCATGGAGTTCATTGTGATTACTCCTCTACTCCCCTGTATTACGGGACAGAGCCAGGCCCCAGCCTTCCCTTACTTCCAGTTAGTCTCTACCCCCACAAACTCTGTTGTGATGCAATTAAATAAAGCAGCAAGTTCCAAGACTGCAGTACTGTGAGTAGACTTGTATTTATTGCATTAAATGGTTGCTCCCTTTACAAAACCTTACATCATAGGTGTAGCTGTGTGACTAAGTGCTAACTGTAGCACTCTTATCAATGAGGTTACTGTAGCACAGAGAATGCCGCAAGCTTAATTATTACTGGTGCGTACTAATGAAGTAATTGGTTTAATAATGGAGAGGATAGATCATTGGGAGGAACAGGAAGTAAAAGGGAAATCTCAGAAGCTTAGTGAAAGAAACAGGTATATGGGTGCTCTGTCCTGTCATGCTCAGAAACTGAAGATTAAAGATATATGTGGTGAAAAGAAACAGCCTGTGTGTATTTGTCACAAAGAAATGCCATAAGCAGTTTAGGCAGTGCTTCTCACAGGGTAGCGTCAGAAGGACCCTACGATAGGCCACCTCCTATTATAAGACCTATTATAAGACCTTATTTTCTTTTGCTTATAACTGTTACAGACTTTAACCACTTGAGCTGAAATCTTCCATGCTATCTACTTCAGGGTGGTTTGATTTGTTTTTTTTAATTTCAGCCAAAACAGTTTGTTTGTTTCTTTGTTTCTTTCCCTCCCTGAGACACAGCTCAGGTTAAAATAGGCTTGATCTGCTCGGGGGCAGGGAAGGGCTACATCTACATTGCAATGCTATTTCAAGGTACCGGAGGATCCCAAAATAGCTATTCCGCATCTTCACAGCAAGCCCGTTATTTTGGGCTTGATATTCCGACATCCCTGTAAACCTCATTCTACAAGGAGTAAGGGACATTTTGGAATAGTGCTTTATAATGACAAAATAAGCTATTTCAAAATAGCATAGAAATAAGTTACACAATTTGGCTATGTCTACATTAGTGGGTTGTTGTGCTAGAGGTATGCAAATGAGGTGGAATATCGCTGAGCCTCATTTGCATATCTAATAAGCCACCATTTTTGCGGAAGAGGCTCTTGCGCCAGAAGGAGCTGTCTACACTGCCCCTTCTTGCGCAAGAAAAACCCTCTTGCACAATGCTGTTATTCCTGAAAATAATCAGCGTAGCGTCATTGTGCAAGAAGGGTTTTCTTGTGCAAGAAGGAGCAGTATAGACAGCTCCTTCTGGCGCAAGAGCCTCTTCCGCAAAAATGGCGGCTCATTAGATATGCAAATGAGGCTTGGCGATATTCCACGCTTAGCCTCATTTACATACCTCTGGTGCAACAACCCGCCAGTGTAGACATAGCCTTGGTGTAGCTCAAATTGTATATCTTATTTCGTGTTACAATGCTGTGTAGATGCACCTGGGATGAGCCAGACAAGAGTAGTGAAGGAGACTGTTGGATGTAGGACCCCATGTAATTTTGTTGCATGAGCTGGGTATTAGTTGTACCACTGCCTAAAGTTTCCCCCTCTCAGCTAAGGGGGAGGAACCAGTGAGACTAGGCTACAAATAAAAACTTCTGGGGCAACAAATAAAAAACAGGAGAGGGACTAAGGTAAAAGGTAAAGAATGAAGGCTCTAGATAGGGACTTTGAGGAACAAAAGCCACTGCTCCTCAAAGGCATCCAAGAAGTCAGTAGATGCTACCCAGAGGAACTCTACCTGGAGATGTGAATGGATGAGGGATTGGAAATAGGCATCAGAGTTGCAGAGCTCACACCTTCCTTAATCTAGCCTCCTCCTCTTGGAGTGACGGATGGCCACCTTTGAAGGTAGGTAGGGAATGAGGCAAGGGACTGAAGGAAAAGATGATCTCATAGGTAAGATAAATGAGCGGTGCCATGGAGAATGGAATTCAATCCTTGCCTCTCACACTGAGTTCATGTGTATTTGTAGGCAAGTTATTTAAACCCAACTTTTTACAGGTGGTCACTAATTTTGTCTTCCTCATTTTCTGGGTGCCTGACTTGAGACCCTGTGGTCTGATTTGCAGAAGTGCTGAATGCTCACTGCTGCTACTGAACCTGATGGGTGTTTTGCTTTAAACACAAATTGCAATGTAATGTGTACTCTGAAAATTCATATTGATGGCATCTCAAATTGGGCACCCAAAACTGGTGGAAACATTTACTCTCTTTGTGCCTCAGTTCACCATCTGTAACGGTGAGCTACTGTGCTTGGAAAATAAAATCAATCAGTATCTATGAAGCCCTCTGATACTATATAGCTGAGCTGCACAGGAAAGGCCATGAGGAAGTTAATAATTCTCTCTTCAGGGCAGAGCTTTAAGAGTGTGGAGTAAATAAAGTCTGGAGTCACATGCAGAACAGCAAGGACAAAATAAAATATTAAATAACTGTTCACCATCATTCCTATGCACAGAATGAGGCAGGTGTCCTGTGGAAAAAATATATGATCATGTAATTAGTTCGTACTATAGTGTACATGTACAAAGAAGGTGACATCAAGGTTGCACTGATAACCTTCATTCTGTTATTTTAAAACTTTTGAATGTTTGACTTTGCAACCTTAATGCTTCTAGAATCATTTAACTAGTTGAAAATCCCAGCTTCTATTTGAAAAACAAAGCCCTCATGCTTGTAGGGAAAATCTTGAAAATGTGCCATGAGTAGATTCTAAAGGCTCCAAAACCGGAAGCCAAATAAAGATAATCCAATTTATTAAATCTCATGGAATTTAAAGATAATCTCAAGCTTTTGGTGGGTCTCACTCATTATCTTCAAATGCTTTAGAGTTGGCAATATTTGCTACTTGCGCTCCTTGGATATAGCAAATCCTATACCTCCAATGCATGCCTCACTCATCATCAGTGGTAATACTAAAAAACCTGGGTGGGCTTCTCTGACCATGGCTTGATCTCTTTCCCTTGCTTCCTACAGGCACGGGATCCTCCACGCTGCCAAGTTAAGGAGTTTTTAGGGGACATATACCCAGTAATTTTCCCAAATGCTACCCATTTACTCTGTATATTAAAGCCACATGAAATCCACTGTCATTAATTAATCTCAAGGTGAAGAGAAGGCAGCAAGATTTTTTTGTGCCTTTTTAAATGAAAATAAGTTTGCTGTTGATATGAGCAGAAGCAGAATTGAGCCCTCGCTGTGAAAACTAAAAATTGGGGATTGTCTTTGAGGGTACCCAACTGCTAAAAATGGTGATGAATGATGTCTTAGTAGTTGTAAATGTGCAGAGAATTAAAACAATTCTTTCTTATTGCTAATATGAATTTTGCATTCCTCACTAGGGAAGAAGAAAATGCAAAAACTAAGAAAATTAAAAAAAACCCTAAAACAACAAACTTCCACCAGTCCCAATCACCACCTGCTCATCAGTTAAGGCAGTGACTTTAACTGCTGCCTTTTCGCTGTCTCCAACATTTTGGCAGGGGTTAGACTAAGCTAGACACCCATGCAGTCTCTTGGAATGCTGTGGTTCTGTGATTCTATGCCTGTGGGCAGGTCACCTAGGCCTAGATTCACAAAGGTATCTAGGTGCCTAGAAAAATGATAGTAACAATGATCCATGAAGCCTGAGTTTGGCACCTAAGCTCCCTATAGACTCAGTGTGATGGTTGTGGCATTTCTGGGAATGCAATCCACAAAAGTTAGCATGTTAGGCTGGGAGACACATGAGTTAACCCACGGGCAATCCTGATAAGAGAAGTATCTCTCATGGAGACAGATGCCTAAGCTCACGGGGCCTGCAGGGAGATGCCTATTTCTGTTAGTAATCCATGTGTCCAGTTTTCAACTGGAACGTCTGGTTGAAAAGGGGACCCAACAGCCAATTACTGGAAGCAGGGAGGCGCTGGGCCATCACTCATGTCAGCCCCTACTTGGCCAGGACTGCCGGCTGCCTGCTACTTGCATCAGGTGGCTACAGCTAATACTCTGGTTCCACAGGTGAGTCCCTTTGACCCAGATGGTGGGTGATGGGGGCGGGGGGAAGCAATGTGTGTTGGGGAAAGTGAAGAGGAATAGGGTAGGACCTCCAAAAGGGAATGAGCAGGGCCGGGCCGGTTCTAGTAGTCCTGCTGGAGTGTCCAGTTTTTAAAACAGGTGTGTGTGTGTGGGCACAAAGGCATGTCCCTCAAAGGGGGGGGGCAAGGGACCAGCAGCCAGTGGGGCCAGAGAGCAGAGTCCTAGCTGCCGCCCAAGCCTTGGCTGCCAACCCCGCACATCCTGCAACCCTGTATGTGTCCCCCTTCCCAGAGACACGGCCCCACTCTGGGCCCCAGCAAGGAGGGATGGAAGCTTGGAGGAATGAACAGGGCAGGTATGGAAAGAAGCAGGGTAGGAGCGGGACCTGGAGTGGATGTGGGGTTTGTCCCAAGCCTAGGGACAGTGGCCTGGCGAGGAGTCATGGGGGGAGGCAGTCACTTGGCCGATGTTCCTTTTGTGGCCCTCCCCATCAGTTAACTCTGTTTTAATCATTAACCAAGTTGGCAGCTCTAGGGAACTCCATGAATGGGAACTCTCTGGAAGTTGGGGTGGTGTTGGGGCATTAGTTAACTGCCTTGTTCTGTAAAAAGCAAGAGTTGGTGGTGGTATTTCTGCTGCTTCCCACCTTCTAACTTTTATTCCCAGGCTTAAAGTTCTCATTTGGGAGATGGGAGACACAACCTTAAAAAAGGATTTTAATAGGAGAGTGCCTGAGTTATGGGATACTCTGATGTGTTGCTCCTTTATAGTGTCTCCTGCTGAAGTTGTACCTCCGTGGATACATAATTAGGGAGTGCTTGGAAATAGGAAGGACTGAACCCTGTGTCTCTCCTCCCAGGTGAGTGCCCTACCCACTAGAGAGTCATTCTTGCTCAGCTTTTAATGGTCTGAGTCAGACACAGATGAGAAGTGGGCTGCTCAGGATGTGCCCTAGCTTGCAAAGGTGCAAATGAGGGTTGTGAGACAGCTGTCTTGAACCACACTAGTAGGGCTACTGAACATGGTCCATTATTAATCATGGTCCAGTGAGAACAAGTACTGAGGGTATAGCAGGCTAGTGAACTAGCAAGAATGTGACCTCAATGAACTCTATGACAAAAAATCCCTTTATTTCAGTGGCAGAAGGGTTAAATAGTAAATTGATCACCAGCAAAAAAAAGGGATCATAGTCTAGTCTCTAGCTTCTAAAGAACAGACTAGAATCCTATTTATTCCCAAGCTTGTTGTGACACTACTTGCCTTATGAACTTTCTCTCCATAAGATATTTGCTTGTGATGCACTGTTTTTTCACTGTGACTCTTTTGGAAATGTGGTGCTGTACGCTTTGAGATCATACTGTAAATTATGTTAAATGAAGGAACAGCTGGAGCTGGATTGTTAAGTGAAAGCAGCCCAGACTGTTTTTTCTGAGTAGTCCCCATCATTTGTATGGAAGATTTTCTGGACCCCATGGGAAGCCAATCAACTGGCGCTGCCTCGCAGATTTATAGTTAAATCTGCAATGAGAATGAGTACATGTACTGTATATGTGTGCAACACAGAATTTAACATTATTTACTGTAGAGCATTTATTAAGTTGTGTGAGAATCATTATGAATATATTATAATATCCATCAACATTCTAAAAAAACTTTGGGACCCATCAATAGGAAAGACAGAAATTACAATATGCAGCACCGAAATTAGTTCCACCTCCACCAGAATCTCAGACCATAACAGCAAGAAAAACAAATATGACCTGCCAAACTAGTTGCCCCTCATTCTCCTGTACATCAGAAAAAACAACAACCATTGCATAAAGCAACGTGGGTTCTTTCATGCTGCTCTTTGAATTGTTCAGTTTAGCACAGATTGCCAGAATGTTACAAAGTTCTATTAACATTTCCGTGTGTGTGTCAGGATGTTCTTTTTCTTGTCTCACCAGAGTTTCCTTTCCATAAAAACACTCCTCCATGTACTGGTCATCTCTTACCTTCTTTGAAACCTCCTCTCTGGTCTATCAGCTGTTTTTCTTGCACCTCTTTAGTCCATTCAAAAGGCTGTTGCTATCATTTTTATTATTTGTATTATCATAACATCACAGATAGGTGACTAGGATCCAATTTCATTGGCAGCTGTACAAGCACAGAAAAAAGACAGTTACTAAAATATTTTCCTTTTTCCATTATTCTCTTACCACTCAACATGCTACTGCTCTGTTCAGATTCCTTCACTGGCTCCCATTTGCCTTGATTTAATGTTTTTTTTAAACAGCAAACAAACTAGGACCTGATTCTTCATTGCCTTACCCCTTATGTACACTTTGTACTTCCAAATCAAAATGACCATGTATTACACCCACTATGCCGAATGTGAATGACTATACAAGGTCAAAGGGAGTGGATAACCAGATCTTATCCTTTGCAACCAATCTTCTACAGAACTCCCTCTCCATTAAAATGTCTATCCACCTCTAGCATATTCAACCCTTCCAAGAGTATTGTGAAGTCTCCAGGAATTAAAGATTGTTATATGATGAAACCTCCAAGAATATGTCCAATCAAAACTGGCAACCTTATTCACAATTTTATTCATATAGCTTTCCTGCTTCAGTTCCGGCTTAGGTGAAGAGTAGTAGCTAGCTATAAAGAACAGTGTACTATCAGACGGAAGGCGATTTTGCCTTTACCCACCAGCAAAAACTCTCAACTCCTATTGGCTGGAACCCTACATTTTAGACTTATATTGAACTTCCTACAGAGACTTGGGCCCAATTCTCTTCCCTTGGTAGCTTTGGTGTATTATTTAACATAGGCCAGCCAACCTGTGGCTCTGAGGTCCGAGATGCTATGCAAGCATATAGAAAAGGAGGATGGATGCCTCAAGAGCTTTGCTTTTGCTGAGTGGCTGTTTTCAAGACCCTGTTAATCAAATAATCTACTTTTAACTGCTACGGGATAACGACTGGAACCGATAAACTGATGTTAGCAACAATGGGAATTTTCGGTAAAAATACAAGGTTCCCGTATTCAACTATCTCCCTCTAGATTGGACGATTTTTCTCTCTGTCCATGGGTAGCCCCTGCTTCCATGGAGGACAGATCCTGCTCTCTAAGGATTTGTTACAAGTTTCTTCCTGGAAGGGAGAGAGCAGTTTGTCTCTAGCACATATGGTCGGTGTTAGGGGTAGCAAGCAGGGCAGTTGCCTAAGAAGCTAAGTTATAGGTGGTGGGGCTCATGGTGGAGGCCCACTCCTTGGTTTCTGCCCTTGGTCCCAGTGAGTCTAACACTGGCCCTGCTGGGGGTGTGTCTGGGTTGGGAGAAGATTTTGCTTTGTGTATTTCACTAAGGTGCAGTGTAAATTCCTCGGGATTAGGGCAGCCCTTGGCTAGTGTGTATCTCCGTTGTACTGCCCCATGGGCCACTAGCCTGTCTAGTCTCCCTGGCTGCTACTGTAATACAAGTAATAAAGCTGAATGTTTCCACAAAGCTTCCCCAACTCAAATCCTCGCTCCCAGCTGGTTCCACAGCAAAGCCCTGCCCTGGCTCCGCCTGTTAGAAGGCAGCAGTGACCTGCGCTCCCCACAGGCACCCCTGGAGCGCCTTGTTCTCGTGCGCAGCCTCCCCACCCTTCCGCGGCGGCTGCCGCCGCTTCGCTCTCGAAACGTCAGTGGGAATTTCCAGCCAGGAAGGAAGTGAGAGCAGCAGCAGCAGGGGAGGGACGGAGAGAGAGTCAGAGGAGGCTGCTGGTGCGAAAGGGCAGCTGCTGACAGGTCCGTGGGACGGAGCCGCCCGGGGCGCACGCCCAAACAAGGGGGAAAACCCCGCCGCGCGGCGGCTGCACAGGAGAGGAGGACTAGGCGGCCGCTCCGCTTCGCAGCCTGGTTTACATGGCGCCGCGCTGACTCCGGCAAAAGGCGGCGGCAAGCGGCAGCGAAGCGCAAGGCAGAGCGGCTGCCCGGAGCGGGGCTCGCCCTCCCTGCCGGAGCACCGGGGCGCGTCCCGCCCGGAGGAGGAGCGGGGCCAAGGGGGAGACTCCGGCGTGAGGGTGAGCACGGAATTCGGTGTCGGGTCTTTGGCGGGGCCGGAGTCCCTCTGGTGCCTTTTTAAACCTTCGCCAGCTGGTTCACTTCCTCCTTCCTGGTCGGGCTGCCCGTCCGTCGTGCCTGTGAAACGGCTTGAGCTTCACGCCTGTCAGGTGCAGCGCGGCGTGGCCGAAGCGATACCACTGCGGAGTGACTCCGGATTGGTAGAGCTGACAGCAGATTTTGGCCTCATTGGGTTTGTAATGAAAAAAAGAAGCTGATTGGGAGTGTATGGGTTGGGGAGGGGTGTGAGGGAGAAGAATAATGTTTTCTATTGAAATTTCACCTTTCTTCCTGAAAGCCCCTCTGGCCTTGTTCTGTCTCTCTCCTGCCACTGTCCAGCTCTCTCTTGGGTGAAGGGTGGTAGCCTGCTATAAAGTTCAGTGTGCTGTCAGGTGAGGCGATTTTGGCAAAGGGCAAGGAAGCAGACCCCACTTCTTTTGACACTTGGCATGGCAACTTTCATAACAACTGTACAGCTGTCAACAGAGAATTGACAGAACATGATTACAGTGAAACCTTTGTTATCTGGCACTCTGTTAACCAGAAAACTTTGGTAACCAGCATTGCCCCCAGCCACAATATTGTCACATCAGCAGGTGCACAGGCCTGGCTTGGTTTACCACGATTGGCTTAACAATTTTTTATTTAAGAAGTACTAATCATCTTCAACTCAAAATAGAAATGTGAGACCAACTGCCTCACACTATAAAACTACCAATGTTAAAAACTTGAGTTTTACTATTATTGTCCATTGGGTTTTCCTGGGTTGATGGGACCCTCAGATAACCGGAATTTTTAGATAACCAGAACACCCTAATCCCTGAGCATGCCAGATAACACAGGTTTTACTGTATTGAGATAAGATCTTATCCAAAAGACTGATATGCAGTAAATGGGACAGAGCTATTTTTCCATGGTGGAGCTGGATGGCTATTAGCTTTAAAAGCAAACAAAAGAGAAAAGAAGGGGAATTATTGGTAAAACCCTCTGTGCAGGTCCAAAGCAGTAGGTGCCCAGCAGGTGTTGCCTGTGCTAAGACTAGAGCCCATGTGGCTTGGCATACTGTACAGTAGCGTACTGAACCCTAGGTGGGATTACAAAATGAGAGCTCAGGTGTAGCATGTTTCTTGTTCTGAAAACCTCATTGCGTCCAAGTGTAGGCCCCTTACCTGTACAGGGGAGTCCGTCAATATGATTCATTTACTCTCTTTCCTGTTTTTCTTCATCATTGATTTATGGAGTCACTGGATTGGAAATGGAGTGTTACTGGTCACTTCACTAGGCTTTTAATAAAGTGTGATCCTTAGATGTTGTGTGGTGGATATTCTTTAAAGGATGACTGTCCACTTGATTTTTTTTCAATTGTGCAAATTCAAACATTCCAGTTTCTGTTAGAGCCATTTTAAATTTCATGCTTTGATATTTTTGTTAAAGAAAAACTCAAAATATTTTTTTCTACTCTTTTATTAATGTTTGTGAAGGGTTGTAAGCCAGGGAGAAGCTGACTCTACATAAAATACTAAAAGGAGGGAGAGATTTTTTTAAAACTTTGTCAGGATTTTTGTAATTACAGAAGAGGCTCAAAATTTCAGTGTTAAAATACAGCAATTTTCAAATGTCCCTTTGATTTCACATGTGAAATTCCCTCTTTATCTGAAAGAAAATCAAGTTTTCTACTATTTTGCATTGGTTGGGTTCTCTTAAAAACTATAAAACAATATAATCCTGTAAAGATTTTTTCTGATACTTTCAGTAATGCCATTCTAAATATAGGGAATACTACAGCAGACTTAAATACTTTCAAAAGCAGTAAATGGAATATTCAGTACTAAATGATGAAAATGAAATTGCAACGGATGGAAAATAATAGCTAATTAATTTTGTTACATTTTTCTCTAAAACTAAGAGGATTTAACTCTCCATTGTTTTTCATTGAGTGATATTTGTTGACATGAATGAAAGGAGGATTATTAAGTTACTGTCTTCATGTGAACAAAAAAAAGTATATAGTTTCTGCAAAAAATGGAGACTGCATTAAGGTGAATTACAATTTGTGGCCTTGATTCTCACCTCCCCCCCCCCCCCCAAATGCTTCTGTGTATGAGTAACTTTACCCACACAAGGGTAAGTAAATACACATGTAAGAGTTTTCAGGATTGATGTTTTACATATTAAGTATTGCTATTGGATTAACAAGACATTTCAGTATTCAATTTAAAAATGGTAACTCTTAAAAGGCACTAGTCTTTGTTAAAACTTACACACACTTACTAAAATGTAAAGTTTGAGAGGAAAATTATAGATAACACAAATAGACAAATTTAAGTCCTTTTTATCTCTCTTTCTTCCAAACAAGAGCAATCTGAGATAATACTAAAGGGTTTGATGTTCCAGTCCAGTATCCCAGATGTGCAGCAATGTCACTTCATAAAATTGATATAATGGGTGAAGAATGTGACCGTTTTGTTTTCAATTCTGAGATTATTTGAATCTTAGTGTAAATTTGTTTACTTTTCTAAATATTCTGCTAGCCAAAGAAGGATTATTTTTTTCTGGTTTAGAGCCACACTTTTGTAATTTGAAAAGAAAAAGGGGGAGGAGGAGATTATTGCTGATTTTTTTTTTAAAGATATTTGAAGAAAGATTTTGTCATCTATGGTATTTTGGCGTCTATATTGATCAATGAGCAATAATTGAGCTGCTAAAATTAGAAATAGACCACTATTTTAAAACTCAGATGTGTATCTTCTGGTATAAATTGCCATAGTTCTGTGATTCATTGATATTCAAGTCAATGAAGCTAAGGAGGGATGGGCAAAAGGGGGGGCAGTGCTGTGCCTTGCCCTTGCCCTTAGTTTGCCCCCCACCTAGGCTTTTCATAGGTCTATATGCTCTGTATAGCTTCTGCTTCCTCTCCCTCACTCACTCCCCTCCTCCCCCAACTTTTCAGGCTGTAATATAATAATATATAATATGATGTATGCTGACACACAGCTTCCTCCTTCCCTCTCCCAAAGTATTTCTTAAATGATTACCCCAAATCTGTGGTAATGCATACCAGTTGAGGATCTGCCCGCAACATTTATATACTTGGATTTTTATTTAGCCCTCCATGGACTAACTTTGGTAAAGAATCTGCAAGAACCGTAAATAATTTCAGATCGCAGTATTGATTTTAATAGATGGGATGTTTTTCTTTTCCCTTCCTGCCCAGAGTTCCCCCTCCCCATTGCCCTTTTAATGGAAGAAATGCATGTCAACAAAAAAAAGTCATCATGAAATTAAATTAGTTTCATTAATAAGTAGTCAATAAGTTCTAGAGAGAGTTAAGATGATGAAACTGAGAATGATTTGGTTTCATTTTGGTGTGGTGTTGTGTAGGTCTAAAAGCACTAACTTCCTTAGTGAAGTAATTTTGTGACTGACAGGAAGCCCCTTGGCTGTTTCAGTCCTTTCATGAACTTTGAAGCTGTTTTGCACTGTGAAAAATGCCATTGGCAGGGTGGGGGGGGAGTGCTTGTGATGAAAAGGGAAAATGAGGAAGGAATGATTGGAGGAGGCAGAAAGGGATGGAGAGCTCTGTTTTAGTGCCACCTTTTAAACTTTTCTTACTTCTTACAGTTATATTGAAGTTTCACAATGATTTTAGATATTTTTTCCAAAGCTTGATTTATTTCTCTCATTTGGTTTGGACTACATGACTTCAGTATTGCTTAGCGATAGATAACTATAGGAAGCATTGTTCCATCACAAACTCAACACTTGGTAAATATTGGAATTTTCATGAAAAATTGAGTTCCCCTTTCTGATCTGTTTCGCTTTGTCCTTTTTACTTCCCATATGCTGCTCCCTCAAATATTGAGCAAACTCAGAAAATGCCCTTTAATGGTAGGACCTCCTATGGTGTTTCTCATGTACAGTGGCTCTGTTCTAGGAGCATGAGAACCACCTGGAAGCCCTTTCCGTGTACAGTAAACTTCCAATAATCCAGCACTTTTAGGACCCAGGGGGTGCCGGATTATCAGATATGCCAGTGTACCCGAAGGAGGGCTATGGGGGAGGGGTTGGTGGGGAACTGCACAGCCTGGGAGAGGGCGTTGCTGCGGGACCAACCCGGCAGCACCCCAGCTGCTCTGCCCCCAGCTTCCCCAAGTCAGCTGCTGGTCAGTCACTGAGAACCAAATGGTTTTATTCATTTATATGAGTTTTCTGTACAAAGAGAATCTATTGGTCAGAAACCTCTGTGGTCTTTGGACACACAGTTTTATCAGACTATGTATCATGAGATATGACTTGAAAACAAAACAGTCCTCCCTTGTAGATTGCTTTTGTGACAGCTATAATTTTAAAGGTAAACATATCATTATGGGAGAGGGAATCTTATTTACTGAGCATGCAAGGAAGTTTATAAATCTAAATTTCTTTTGATTTAGTCATGTATTTATCCTGCAGAGGTTTTCTGCTCCAAAGATGAAAATAGTGGAGTTAATTATAAAAGCAATGAAAAAAGAGATAAACATTCAGCTCTCGGTCATTTTCACCTCTGGCCCAGTCAAATTATGCCTTAAAGGTCCCATATAATGGCCACTATATGAACTGTGTGGTAGACTTAGAAAAATTTGCACTTGCCAAAATCGTAATCACAACTCTCACTAATTATGAAGTTAGTCCAATCGTGAACTTGCTTATTGTCCAATTTTGTCTCAATAATTATGCCTTCATTTCCTAAAGGTACTAAAGCACGTGCCTAGCACATGAGCAGTTCCATTGAAATCCATGGGACCACTTCTATGTTTTATGTTAAGTATGTGGTTAAGTACCTTGTTACATCATGGTCTGTCTCTGTTGGCAATTTCAGCTGACAGGACAAAGACTAAATAAGCGTGTTTCTGAATTATTTTGTCCATCCCAATTTTAGAGGTAGAAGCTCTAGATTAGGGTTGAGCCGCAGTGGCAGACAGAGCACCAGCACAACTCAATCTTATCTCATCTGAGGAAGTGGGTTTTGCCCACGAAAACTCATGGTACTCTCTCTCTATTTTTGTTAGTCTCTAAGCTGCCACAGGACGACTCAATGTTTTTAAAGTTACAGACTAACACAGCTCTGAGACTTTTAAATTCTCCCTGTAAGGCACAGAATTGTGTACAGTCAAACACTATGGCCTAGATTAACAAAAAAAATTACACATGGCAAGACTGAGCATTGCCATGCCTCATTTTCAGGCACCTAGAAAATACATACTTGGTATGTAAAAGGGTGAAGAACAGATGAGGCACTAGATATGATAATGTTCTTTAAAATCAGATTTTTCTCACAGGCCAATGGACAAATTCATAAAAAAGCAGTAGAAGGATCCCTATAATTTTCTAATTTCACTATAATATTTTGTGTCATATAATATGGATTATACTGTATAGAGAGGAGGCCTGAGCAATTGTTGCCATTTGTTTTGTTTTATATGGATTAAATCCCAAACAACCTGAGTTCCACCTCCCAAATCTCATTTTGAAAACAGAGTTCAGCTCCTCAAAACGCAGAATTTTACAAATGGCCTGTCGTTGCTGTTCTTTGTCTTACCTATATTATTTGCTGATTGTCAGGACACCACTGACCATTCAGAAGGTCAGCTCTTACCAATTTACAGTGTCAGATTGCAAACAAAAGACCATTGAGATTCCCTGGCCAATACCACCACCTCCAGATGGAATTTACTTGCTACCTCCAGAGCCCCCTTACTCTACAACATATGGCAATGTTTTTGTTTAAATGGGGAGCAGACCCTGTATCAGTTACACTCCAGCACCTGTCCTGAAGGTGCTACTGATGATGCATGACAACACATTTCAGCTAGAAATTATGTTGGGGGTTTTGTTTGTTCATTTTTTGTTACTTGAGTAATTATTTGTTCTCCATAAATGATCGAGTTCTGCTCTTGATACTCATGTGCAATTCTCATTTAGAAGAAGGGGGAAGTGTGTTTGTTTCCTGGGTTACAATTTAACTGTAACATAAAACAGTTACAAACAAGGCTGGCTTTAGGGAAAATGACGCCCTGGGAGAACTTGCGTTTTAGTGCCCCTAGACTTCACAGCCATTACCCCTGGCCGCTGCTGCTTCTCCGTTCATCGCTCCTAAACCCTGCTGCCTCTCTGGGCTCCCCACCCCTGCTTTACTGCCCTGCTCCCCCTCTGCTGCCTCCCCACATTATCCCAAGCTCCATTCTGCAGCCTTGCACCCCAAATCTGCTCTCCTCCTTGCTTCTTGACCACGGTCCCCCTGACCATGGCATCCTGGGCAAGTGCACATCAATAAGGCTGACCCTGGGTACAAACATAAAATTTAAGGTGTTTTTTTTTTTAAAGTTGCTCCACAATTATTGTTTCTTTATTTCTTCAGATATTTTTAAACCTGAATTTAAGAAAAAATAGGTCATCCAAAAATCCAGGTGGTTCTTACAGACTTCACTCCAATTACTTGTTTTTTAAAGGTAGTTCACTACAGTCAATTTCTATATCTGGATATATAGATACTGAAGTTGCAGCATTTTGTCATCATTTTTTATTTTGAGCACCTATTTTGTTGCATATTTTGACAACTATTTATTTTTTTCAGTTTCATTAGTCTGAATTTGTTTTAACAAAAACATTCAAACATTTCCAAGTAATGCACATTATTTTGTATTTATAGCTGGGATTATGTTTTCCAATGAGGTCTAAATTAGCTGTTATAAGTCAAGAAAAATATTTTGGAATCACTGTGGATATTTCTCTGAAAACATTCACTCAAGGTGCAGTGGCAGTCAAAAAAGTCAACAGAATGTTTGGAGTCATTAAGAAAGGAAAAGATAATAAGACAATAAATATATTGCTTCTATAAATCCAAGATACATTCACATCTCGAATACTGTATGCAGATTTGGTCACTCTGTATTAAAAAGGATATATTAGAATTGGAAAAAGTATAGGACAGGGCAACAAAAATCACTAGGGAGTATGGAACAGCTTCTATTTGAGTTGAGATTAATAAAACCAGGATTTTTCAGCTTGGAAAAGAGAAGACTAAGAGGGGAATATGATGGAATTATATAAAATCATGACTTATTTGGCGAAAGTAAATAAGTGTTAACATAGGAACTAAGGGTCATCAAGTGGAATTAATATGAAGTAGGATTAAAATAAGGATGTTAAGAGGCAGGTCATTGGGTAATTTGTATCAACTACATGATTAGTTGATAAGAGAAGGTACTCAGAAGGAGTTATCTGCACTGTGGCTCTGCAGTGTAATGTAGTAGGAGCCAAGCATGCAGGCAGCTTGGCTACAACTACGTGTAATCTGCAGAGCCGCAGCAGGTGTAGCTCCTGGACCCAGCACAAGCCGGGACTGAGCCGAGCTTGCTCAGTCTCGATTCATGCTTGTGGGACCCCCTAAGACAGGAGCTACTGTGGTGAAGCCTTTTATTCTGATGGAGGCAGCAGTGAAGGGGGGAGAGGCAAGCAGCACCATGGAGACAGTGCTGGGGGGAACCGGTCTTTAACCCCCTCCCACCAGCTCCTGCTTCCCCCCCTCCCTAGCTGCCTCTGATACAGAGGCAGCGGGGGTGGAGGGAAATGCAAGTAGTCAACTGCTTTTTTACATCCCGGCTGTGTCTAGACTGGCAAGTTTTTCCGCAAAAGTTTTTCCTGGTAAAGGTGATGCTTACCAGGTATCTGGTTAACTGGTTATCCATTTACATCCCTATTTTCCGGAAGCTGAGAATGGGCAATAGGGGATGTGTCACTTGATGATTATGTACTCTGTTCATTCCTTCTCATGCACCCGGTATTGGCCACTGTTGGAAGACAGATACGGGGCTAGATGGACCTTTGGATTGGCCAGTATCTTGTTCTTATTCCTATTTTACAATATGTTACAAGCACAACAATTGATAACATATCACCATCTGTCACTTAGGTCATGACATCCTTTTTTATTGCTTCCCTAATTGCCAGTCATCATTCAGAAGTCTCTTAGGAAAATTTCAGAGAGGTAGCTGTGTTAATCTGTAATTAAAAAAACAATGAATGGTCCTGTAGCATCTTAGAGGCGAACCAAAAAATGTAGACAATATCACAAGCTTTCGGGGGCACAACCCACTTTTTCAGATGAGTGGAGCAAGGGGTCCTGGGGTGCAAATATATAGCAGAAAAGGGGGGGGGGAACCTGTCAGTTAAAGTGTCCTTGCTAAATGAGGCTAATAGAGTTGGCTGTAAGTGCCTGAGGCTTAGTTTTTGATGTCATTTGGGTGTTGAATATAACGGCCCATCCAACACATCTTTGTTCAGTCCTTGGGTGAATGTGTCAAATTTGCATATGAAGGCAAGTTCTGCAGACTCTCTCTCTAGCTGGTTCCTGAAATTACTTTGCAAGGAGATAGCATTAGATTTATAGGGATGCTCAGTGACTTAAGAATAATGAGGGAACTCTGCCCATTCTGCGGAAACAATATATAACAGAGGTGTATGTTACAAGAACTGCATATTCCTCACTGATTTTCACGTTGCATTTAGTGCCAGTTATTATTTACAAATTTTATCTCAAACTATTGGCATCAGTAGCACAATACTGAGGCAATAAATTGTATTAGGCTCAAAGGAGGAGCACAGTTTGCAACTTTTTATGAAGATTATTCCCAACTCGGCTTAACCTTGAAAGAAGCAAAGTATTTGGTTATAATGTATGTAGATTAATTATACGAGTAAGACAGCCATTCCCACAATACTCTTACTGTTTGTCTGATAAACTTCCCCATACTATTAAAAGTTTAGCTCAATAAAGTAATTGTTTCTTAAAGGAAATCTATGACCATATTTTCAGAAGAGCTCAGTCAGCACTCAATAGTTCCTGTGTAGATTTTTAAATAAGTGTCTGTGTTTTCATAAGAATTCAGCTTCCACTTAAAATATGATATGAAATGTCCATATTTTAAAAAGTGCTCATCATCCAGCAACTTCTGTTGGAAGCCATTAATCATTTTATTGACATAAGCAATTACAGATTTTCTGTAGGTTATGATTCTATGCAGATTCTGTTGGCTGCCAATGCATCCTTTCTTAACTAAGATATTATCTAAGATCCCAAGTCAAGAGGAAAACTCATTTCCATTTGTCAAAGAGAAAACCATAAATAGACGGAGCAAATATCTTAGGGTGTGTCTAGACTACAGGGTTTTGTGGACAAAAGTGGACTTTTGTCGACAAAACTATACCTGCGTCTACATTACCGCTGAGTTCTGTCGACATAACGTCGACAAAACTCAGCAGTTTTGTCGATGCTGGTAAACCTTATTTCACGAGGCATAATGCCTTCTGTCGACAGAGTTCTGTCGACAGAAAGCGTTATTGCATGTAAACTGTCCTTGCGTCTACACCGCCATGTCGACAAAGCAGCTTGCTTTGTCGACAGAACTGAATTTAGTGTAGACGCTCTTTGTCGACAAAAGCTTTGTCAACAGTATCTGTCGACAAAACCCTGTAGTCTAGACGTACCCTAAGATTGTGTTAGTAGAAAAACCAATGTGCAGTATTATCATTCTGGGTTGCTGTAAGTGGCTGCCAAAATGTAGCAATTGAAATTCTGAATCTTCTTAGCAGCACTGGGGAAAGTTTCTTCTCTGCAATACTTTCAGAGGGGTAGCCATGTTAATCTGTAACTGGAAAAACTTAAAAAACAGTGAATAGTCTTGTAGCACCTTAGAGACTAACAATAAATGTAGAAGGTATCATGAGCTTTCATGGGCAAAACGCACTTCTTTAAATGAATGAATCTGCAATACTGTAATAAGAAACTATTTTAATGTATATTCTTTCAAAATCACCTGTATTCAATATCAAACTCTTTCAGAAAATCTCAAACAAACCCAGTATTGAAGTCTCAGAAGAGGAAAAAGAAATACGTAAAAAAGTGAAGGGTCTTCTAAGAGATTAAAAGGATGATGTCAATTTGAGATTTAATCACTTTCTGTAATTTGTTAAAAGTAGTTTCAAATGTTTCAGCTGCCTCAGAAAGCACCATCAATTTTTGTGATTTTTTTACAAACATCTTCCATGGCTTTTAAAATGTTCTTTCCCCTTTTGCTAGATCAAAGATCCGGACATATAATAACTGTGACAGTGAAATTAACTATATAAAATATAACTATGAAATATATGAAATATATAAAATTCTGTTAAGAGCAAACAAATGTAAAAATTGATGAAAATAATTTTGCATCTCAATGCTTTCAGTTATAGTAATTTAGGGTTTCTCGTAGCAGGCAATTGTACATATAAAATGTGTAATTATGTATGCCAAACTGGTGATTGCTCATGCAACTTTCACATTCTAAGTATTTCTAAAGCCATTCCTCAGAACAATATTTTAACTTAATGATCTTTTACCTAGGCGCATAAGATACCTGTGGAAACAAAATTACTGCCATGGTTTAACCTTTTCTGCAATAGACTTTTTTCTCCTGAATAATTTCCCACTGGTGCAGCTCTGTCTGTAGTAGCAATGACAGACGTGCAAGACACAGATAGCTGCCAGCAATTATATCTCTTTTGGCATATACTTGCTTTGAACAGGTTTAGACAACATGGTCTTTCAAATGCCAGTGACTGCCTGGAGCTCTGCCTGTGCTAGGATGAAGTACTGTGTGATTATATTGTACAAAAATTATCATTTTTACCTGCGGAGTTCACTGCTAGAATCTCTAAGCATTCAGCAACAGTGGGCATATCTACAAAACCATGGTCATCTATAAGCCAGCTTAAAGCCTGAAGTATTTTATAGTTGTGATGTAGTACAAAATTATACATATTTCTGGTGTCGCTCCTGTGAAATATGACATCGCCTTCCCATTCCCTGTTTTTCCCTTATTTTGAATAAACACGAGACACCTGCTAACAGTATTAGAGATCACAGATTATCTGCAGCTGCTGTTGAGTTAAACATTTTTATTTGGAAAAACCTCTTTTTTATATGTAAATACTAGGGAAGGCAAACCAATTTGAACAGGAAATAGAATTGACACACATTCATGTGAGTATCCCTGCTACAAAACTGGCAGCTGTTCTTTCAGGATTTCCAGCCACTTGAGGGTGGGAGTCATTTTATTTTGTCATTTGGCTGTATTTATTTTCCAGATTCCCCTTTCTGAAAGAAGAGGGTGTTGTTATCACCAATAACAGGAGAGAAAAACAAGCTGTTTTGTAAAAGATTTGGTTAATTTAATAGAGGTAGATAACCTTTATATAGAACATTTAATAAATTGTCTGAATAAGTCTGTTGTGGGGATATTATTATCATTTAAAATATGAAGGAGGAGACCTCCATTCAGTTACATAAATTCTCAGAGTAACGTCTGTAGAATTTTACTTAATTTCTAGAGCGCGCTGTCATTTTAATCTCTTTTAAATGCTATAGGACATACTGGATGTAAATATCCTGATGTAAGAGTGGGCAAAATGGTTTTCTAAAATAAAATAGGAATAAACTCTCCTAACCAAGGAGGGCTGGTACGTATGTTCTCTGAAGAGTCTATCAGCACCATATTAGCTTGCAATTGACTGTTTGCGCTTTCATGTAGATAAGCTGGCAGAGAAATTTTAAGAGAGCTCGGTAGCTGCTTAAAATGTTTTTGCCAGTTATCACTCTTCACATAACTAGGCTTTATAGGTAAAAGCCCTATGAGGCATAGGCACTGACTCCAGGAATGCTTCAGGACTGGAGCCCCTATGGGGAAAAATTAGTGGGTGCAGAGCACC
Source organism: Pelodiscus sinensis (assembly GCF_052426305.1). Lineage (NCBI taxonomy): Eukaryota > Metazoa > Chordata > Testudines > Trionychidae > Pelodiscus > Pelodiscus sinensis. The sequence goes on along the minus strand of NC_143055.1, from coordinate 111,634,186 downwards.
TACTGGAGCCAAGCTACCTCTCTCCCCCCACCATCTCCTGCTGCGACTCGCACACTGGCAGCCCCAGTGACTTACTCCTTCCCCATCCCCTCTTCATTTCCTGAGCACTTCAGACAGCTGATTCGAGTCATACAAGAAGCTCAGGGAGAGAGGGGCAGGAGTGGAGATGTGGTGTACTTGGGGAAGGAGGCAGGGTGAGGGCAGGAAGAGATGGGGCTGAGGGCAAGGGCTTGGGGGAAGGGGTGGGATGGCAGCAGGGTCAGGGATGGGGAAAGAGGTGGAGTGAGGAAGGAGTTTCAGGTGGAGCGGGGAGAATGTCAAGCACTCCCACCCCCAAACTAGAGGGGAAATTGATGCCTATGCTAAGAGGTGTTACAGAGATATTATTAATAGAAATGTAGCCGTGTTAGTCTGGTGTAGCTGAAGCAAAATGCAGGACTATGTAGCACTTTAAAGACTTTTGATCTGAGGAAGTGGGTCTGGCCCACGAAAGCTCATCATCTAATAAACCATCTTGTTAGTCTTTAAAGTGCTACATAGTCCTGCATTTTGCTTCAGATATATTATTGACACTGTTTTTCCTTGATCTGTCAAAACTGAGCTCTCAAGAACATTTATGCCATTTGTACTCAAACTTCATAGACCGTGGGTTCTCAGACTGTGGATTGGGACCCCAGAGTGGGTCATGACTCTATTTTAATGGGATTGCTGGGGCTGGCGTTAGACTTTCTGGGGCTTGGAGTGAATGACAAAGTGGCACCAGTTTCAGCCCCAAGCAGTAGAGCTCAGGTTACAGGCCCCCTTCCAGGGGCTGAATTCCTTGGGCTTCTGTCCCCCCCCCCCCCCCCCCCACACACACATACACATACACATACACATATACCTGGGATGGTGGGGCTTGTACTGTGGTCTCAGGCTTTGGTTCCCCCGCCTTGGAATTGCATAGTAATTTTTGGAGGGTTGTGAATCTGTTATGTGTGGCTGGGGGCTGGGTCAGGAGCTACGGGCTGCTCTAGCTGGGCTGGAGCAGTCCCCAACCCTGGGATCCCACTTAGTTGGTTAACTGGTTAAATGGTAAGTTAACATTTAACTGGTTAGCTAATTAATCCGGATTTTAGATCCCCATTTTGTTTTTAGAAGGGGTCACAGTGGAGTGAAGTTTGAAAACCGCTGGCATAGACTAATAGCAGAGACCTTTCAACCATGTCTCTTCTTGCAGGGTGGGGTACAAGAAGCATATGTTTTATGGGTTTTTTCCTGTGATTTCAGGCCCCATTGAAGTATGAGTCTTACTCATGACTACATTTCAAAACATGAATAGGTAATTCTCTCAAAATACCACTCAAATTATTTTTTGTTTTCACTTTTATAAATAACTTTTGGGTGAAACTTATTTTTTTTGGTCCTATTTTTACTTCCTGTTTGGAGGAATGATAGATTTCCTAGTTCATTAGTGTATGTTTGCCATATATATGTTTCCACAAATACCATTGTCATGCAACCAAAGCTAATAAAGTAAACATGAAGTTTAAAAAAAGGGGGAGAATTTCGAAAAGCCCCAGTAGCTGCTTGAGGAGAAGGCATTTGTAAATGTTTGCTGAAATGACTGCATTTGCATCCGCATAATCAAGCTTGATTCAACCCAAACTAAAGTCATTATTAAGTCGTCATTGTTCTCAAAAGGATGAACACTTTTACCAAAAATCCAACTCTGGTTAGGCTCCGTTGTGTATGCTAGTGTGGCTGCTAATTTGGAAAAGCAAAATGTCTTTGCTCTTCTTTTAAAATCTAAACCTATTAATGAGTGCCAGCAGCAGTAGCAGGGAGAAATTGTCCATCAAGAAATTAAAAGGCACAATGAAAATAGTGAAAGCATTTGCTGGCTTTGTTTTGGAAAGGCATGTCTTGTCTTCTTTTTTAAAAGACTACATCATGTCACATACAGTCATCAAATATTTAAAGATATTCAAAGCACAGTAAGGGTGGCATGTCTACACTGCAATTGCGTAGCTGAAGTTGAAATAGCTTAATTTGGCTTTTGGCGCTGTCTACACAGCAGGAAGTCGAAGAAAGAACACTCTTCCTTAGACTTCCCTAACTCTTTGTGAAATGAAATCTACAGGAGTCAGAGTAGGAAGCTCGACATTATTTCGAAATAACTAGTTGTATAGAAATGCACTTCGTTATTTTGAAATAACATCAGTTATTCTGAAATAACACTGTTGTGTAGACATACCCTAAATGAGCTACAGCAATGTTCCTCGGGTTCTGGTTATATTTACTGGCTCCTACTCAAGCAATAGTTACAAGCCTTCACACCAAGTAATAGTTGATGTTATATTCCATACTCCACCCTCAGTTAGATCCATGTGCTCCCATTAGCTTCAGTGTATATTGTAGGAACTGGTGTTTGTTATTTTATTATTTAACACTAACAAAGCCATACATGACTCTTTGCTGTGAACTTCCCTGAAAGTTTTTAATCCATACTGAGGAAAACTCTGTGAGTCCAGAATTCCAGCCCCATATTTGGGAATAATTCAGAAATCAGTCTCCCCAAATTGCAATAATTTAAATTGTGCCGTTTTTCTCTTTCACTAGACCTCTCCCTTTCACATCAAACCTATTCATCTGCTCTCTATACTGGCTTCTTGTAGAATATTGTCAAGTTCAGGGTCTCAATTTTTATCCTCAGGGCACCCAGTGGCCTGAAGTCAGGATACCCAAAAGATCACCTGGAGCTCCAGGATGAGGACTGTGGTTAACAACTCTCCTCAAAGAGAAAATTTTCCTCCAGGAGAAAATTCCAATCATATTAGAATTTTCTATCACAAAGTTAAGGCTCATCTGTGTGCAGTAGGCAGAGCTTTCTTGGGGTTAGTCACACGCTGTGAAACAAAATTCACCATCTTCCACACTGAGTGCAAGGCACAGGTCTGTTTCTGGGTTTCTCTAATATAAAAACGTAACTATGAATACATTTGCAAACAAATTCCCTAAACAAAAACACTATCCTGAGCATATAGTTTTCTGTCTGGGGAGAAGCTGAGAGAATGAATGAATCACATATGACACATGCTAATTGTGTCACTTAATATGCACATGTAAAATGCTCAGATACTACAGTAAGGAGGGCAGTGTAGGAATTCATGGGAAGGAGCTGTTCTCAAAGTCTCCCATTTTTGTGTTGTTGACATTTCATGGCTTTACTCCAGTTTTTTGAATATATAGAAAGCCTACGAGAAGGGTTAGAATTTATTATGACAGCAAAACATCTTGTATGTTGGGAAAATATTCAGAGGGTATTTTTTTACTTTACTTTTCTTTGAAGATGGATTAAATGCTTTTAGTTTAAAATTGAGTATAACAGTCATTGGGAGGGGATTCTTTTAGACTTCTGGGGAGTGAATTTTTATCTAGTCCCTGAGAAAGCACCCAATATAGTTACATACATAAAGCTGCATGTTTGCATGCCAAAGACAGGTTGTGTATCTAACACACTGTATATGTGTGTGTGAAAGAGATGAGTACAAAAACCATGAGTAAGAGGCACCTGTGTTTTTGGTGCCAAAGAACTTGTGTTTGATGCCTGCTTATGACCATGATGTCTGCATATATAGAGCCACAGTGTATATGTTCTTGTTAGGCAAAATCTGTACTTTTTGCAATTGCCTTCCTGGCATCATGTCAGGATCCAAATAGCTACTCTTAATTCTAATGATAAAGCTATGTAGTACATCATTTAAGGACAGCTTTTAATTTTTAATAGCAAAACACAATAAATGGTGGATATGTGAAAAATACAGTGTTTTGCTCCTGCTTTTGTTTTATGAGTCATGTGTGTTAAAAGTTCTAAATATAGATTCTACATGCCATACATATTACCATGAATTAGAAAAAGAAATACAAAATAACCTCATTTCCCCGATAAAGTCCTTCTGTGAGACTGTGAGTTAGGTAATTTCTTTTACTAGACCTGCTTCTGTTGATGACAGAGAGGATATGCTTTGTGTTGAACCAGCTGAAGCATTCATTTGCCCTTTGTCAGCCGCAGGTAGTGAATGATGGTATAATCAAATCTGCAGGTTATAAATTCTTAGAGCTTATGCATCATAACTAGGGCTCCATGTTTGTCACGGAGGTCATGGATTTTGTGACTTTCTGCAACCTCCATGACTTCTGCAGCAGCCAGTGTAGTGCCTGATCTTAAGACTTGGGTGCCAGATGCTCGGGTAGCCCCAGAAACAGCTACATTAGCTATTGCTGGAGCAGCTCTGCAGCCAGATGCTCAGGTAGACACATAGCCAGATGCACCAGCTATTGCTTGGGTGGCCCACAGCAAGTGGTACTGCTGGACCTGTCCCTTCCCACCCCCAACAGCAGCCCCCCTGTGGTATTCTCCCACTAGTGCTTCCTCATCTCCCTCCCAGCAGCAGCCTCCCGGGTGGCCTGCACAGCAGTACCCCTGCCCCCTCCAAGATTTAATTAGGAGTATAAGTCATGGCAAGTCTGTGAATTTTTGCTAAAAATACCCATGAATAAATCATAGGTCAATCATCCTCCAGCAGCAATGGACTCCGTCAACTAGTTAAGTCCTAGTTAGAAGGAAGCACTGCATTTCTTTCCACTGTTTCTGCATACATGTTTAGGATTAGCGATGAGTCCAACAGGAGACATTTGGCAAGCAAACACATCAATAAAGAGGGAGGTTAGCATTCCAGCATTGACAATAGCAAGTTATAAAACACAATAGGAAAAATAATAGTGGTTTACTGAGTTTTGTAAGATGATGAAGTTCACTAATGGTGCTTTTCTTACTGACTGCAATAATTGATCGAATACAATTTATTATTGTATCCACCATTCATCTGTGGCTGAATACCATTTCCAGTTATTTGAGTATGACCAATACTGCAACTAGACATCAGCTACACTCCCACTTTCAAAAAAATCTCTTCAAAGTTGAAATTGGGGGAAAGCAAGTTTGTACTTGCTGGGCTGAGATTTTTTTACCCTCCTTTTTCCCAAAAAAGTCTTCTGTTTTTCCCTTTTCAATTTTCTCACCTGTTTCCAAAGGTGCTGGAGGGCGGTACCACATCTCCTTTGGATCCTGTCAATACACCAAAGTTAGTTTCTGCCCCCAAAAAGTAAATGGATGCTCCAATTTTTTTTCAATGTCTACCTCTCTAGTCATATAAAGGTCACTCTGTGACTCATTTTTCCTTACAGATTCTTAATCATCCCACATTGTTGCATGACAATAAATTTTCATAATTGGTTTTTAGCTCACTGGAAAATATTGTTGTTAATCTTGATGATGAAAGATGAGAGAGCCACTGAATCCTGCCTGCCTTTGTAAAGTTTTTGCCCTTTTCTTACAACATGTGTTTGCATGTTACAGTCAAACAACTCTTCTGGAGTAATACATTTCATTAGCTACATTATACTGTCTACTCATACAATTCCCTGAGAGGGTATTTTCAAAAAATATTTTAACATTATAAAGGAAATTTAACTACATTTAACAAAGTTAAAATTAAAAATCCAGTCTTTTGTTACAATTAGACTAGAGAATTAGGAGCCAGGATTTGGATTATTTCCTAACTTTGCCAGTGATTTGTTCTGTGGCCTTGCAAAAGCTACTTAGGCCCAAATTTCCAAAGAGTCAACCAATTTTGGACACCTGTCTTTGGAAGCACTCACATTAAGACACCTGGGAGGTTAATTGTTACAGGCACTGAGCATGGGTAGCTCTTACTGGCTATACTTGCAGCTGTAGGTACTCAGCACAAGTAGAGGCAGGCCATAGATATCTCACATTGGACATCCAGAATCAAATGCATCCAAACTTAGTCAGCACTTTTTGAAAATGTGCAATGTACCTTCTCTGTGCAAAATTTCTGAGAGACTTAATTGATGAACATTTGTAAAAAATGTTGAAATGTTTGAAAAAGTTTGAGATATTTGGAAAATAGGTTCTGTAGATACCCAATATATTTTATTATTTTTAAAATATGCTAATATATTAATAATAAAGTGCTAATGCTAAAAATTTTGCTTAAACTGCCTAAAACCCAGAATATTCACCAAACAAAACAGGATAAAATTATTTAAATTACCAAGCAGAAAGCTTTGATTTATCTTGCTGATTTTAATCAGTTTTTCTATTCATACTTGAGTTGTTTTTCTTAAATCGAAAGAACGTGGCTTTTCTTTCGATGGTGGAAAACCTCATTTTACGAGGAAGAACGCCTTTTTTCGAAAGTGTTCTTTCAAAAAAAGGCGTTCTTGAATGCTAACGGGTTTTTCGAAAGAGAGCATCCAGACTGCCTGGGTGCTCTCTTTCGAAAAAGCGGCTTGCTTTTTCGAAAGTACCGCTTGCAGTCTAGACGCTCTTTTTCGAAAGAGGCTTGCAGTCTAGACGTAGCCTAGGAGGGATATCTGGACTGGTGATATTACTGTTACAATAGGATCATTCAGAGATGAGTTGTCAGAGCTTTAACAATGAATGCATATTATTTTTCATTGGAAAGCAAACTAATGTTATTTTGATACAGGTATTATTATTGAATACTGGAAAAATATACCTCAGTCAGTGAACAGTCGTCCTCATCGTGCTTCCATCATTTCAGCTCTTAAAATGGCAGAAGATGATACCTATATGGGAGTATCGGATCATCAGGTAAGTTCTAATGCACAGTTGATGTCTTCTCAGGTTGCCAAAAGCATGTGAGTTTCTTTTGTATAGCTATCCTAGCTATTTGTTGTGTGCCCATTCCTATTGCACCTAAACTTTCTATGGTCTGACAAAATCAAAAGGAAAAATACCAGAACAAATCTGTCTGTAAATTTCTCCCACTATGGGACCCACTCCTTGATGTTTCCTGAATGATGTAAATGTGACTTTAAGAGAATTTCCTACATTTATTTTTATTTCCCAGCTGCGTGATCCAAACTTACACTGAAATTAATTCAGTGATAGCCATGACTGAATTAAGATAAGATCATATATATAGATATATGAATGCTCCTTTGTGTGCTTATCTAATGTAATATCAACCATAGTGTTCCTTCATTCACAACCATTTTGGTGAGACTCCAGAACTCCCAAACTCTTCACTGATCCAAAATAATGTTAGGTCACTATGTTTATAATTAATTCAGGTGGTGAGAACTGTGCTTGATTCAAAGGCTGCAATTAAAATTATGTTAACCTCTTAACGCTTAATATGCTAAGCGTTAAGTATATGCTAAGTGGATTACATTTGGCTCTTGCTTTGCCCAGTGCCAGAATACAGTATTGCCAGTACCAAACTTTCAAAAATCATGAGATTGACTTAAAAATAATGACATTTAACAATTACATTTGTTCTTTTTATTTGCCTTCTAGTTTTGGAACTTTCAGGGGTGTCTAGTCTGAGGTTACATTTTTAAGATTTTCTCCTTAGCTGTGACATCTAGAAACATATTTTAAAAAAATAAAAGTTCATAATCTTACGTATTCACCTGACTTCAGGGATTTAAGTGTTAGGGATGTAATATCCCAGTTAATAAGTTAACCGATTAAACATTAGGCTTGCCAAGCATATAACCAGTACCACATCATCCAGTCCAGGATCTCTTTTCTGTCATATTAAATGCTTTCTGAAGCAAATTTCTAGTTTTCTGAGGAGGTTATGTTTCCACATTTTTATTTCCAGATACTTTTTTTGTTTTGTGCTTATCCTTCTATTTGAAAAAATGATTAATTTAGGTGCATTACTATTTACAGTAGATCAGAGAGTTGGTTGTTAACTGTGTGTGTTTTTTTTTTTTAAATTATGAATTGAGGATTTTTTAAGTTGAGCCCATGGAAGCTGCTACTTTGATCCTCAGTAAGGCCTTCGGCAAGTCACTGTAGGCTAGATTTTCAAGGACTCAGTGGCCACTATAGGGGCCAGATTTTCAAGAGTTCATTTTCCAAGCACTTTTGAATATTTGGCCTGCGGTGCATCCACTGCTTAGCAATCCCTTGCCACGGAGCTGCAGTTTGCACTGGTCAAAGTGCTGAGCCCTGTCTACCAAATCCACTGGAGTTAGCATCAGTGGAATCGCACCTTTACAAGATGTATCAAAGTGTATTAGCATGAACGGGTCTTTACATTCTCTGAGATTTGGTTTATCCTACCTGTGAAACAGAAATAAGAATGCATACCTACCTCAGAGGTATATTGGGGGTCCTAATTAATATTTGCAAAGGGCTTTGAAATCCTCAGTTGAAAGATACTGTAGGGGTGTAAAAGTATTTTCGTGTATTAATAATCATGAACTCTGTTTCAATACAGATGTTTGCAATGGATCAGTTCATGGGAGTGAATGCACTATTTAATAATACGGGTTACATTACCTCAGATTTAGCACTACGAACAGGTAAGAGCCACTGCTATTTGGTCAAGGTGATTTGTGTGTGTGAGAGAGAGAGGGACAGAAGAAGGGGCGGAGAAGTGTTCTTTCACAGAGGATAGTTTGTTTATATATATTATTCTGTGTCATGAAACTCCTTGAAGTTAACACTTTTACGCAGTGGTGGGCAACCTGTAGCATGCAGGCCACACGCTGCTCGTCAGGGTAGGCTGCTGGGGGCCCACCAGACAGGTTGTTTATGTTGCGTCCTCAGGTACTGCTGCCAGCAGCTTCCATTTGCCGTGATTTGCCATTCCTGGCCAGGGGCAGGAAGCGGCTGCCAACAAATCTCTGCAGCCTGTGCTACTTCCTGCAGCTCCCGTTGGCAAAAAACAGTGCATCACAGCCAATGAGAGCTGCAGGCAGTCAGACCTGCAGATGCAAGGTAAACAACCTGTCTGGCAGCCCCCACAGCAGCTTACCCCAACAAGCCATGTGTGACCCATAGGCCGAAGGTTGCCCACCACTGCTTTTAAGAATTCCCCCAACCTCACTTATGAGAAGAATCAGAAGTTCAACTACTCAGGATAGATCTAAGCCTAAAATAGAAACTGAATGTTTCAGCCAGTTAAATGTTCTGATTGACCATAATCAGTAAATGATATATTGAATTTTAAAGCGACAGCAGCACTTTTTAGATGCCTCCAGTTGTTGAATTGCCTGCACCGTGTAACAGATACATTATTTGCATGTTATCTTGTGCTATGTTTTTCTTGTAGCATTTTTTTTAAGGGTATACGTTTCTTACTAATGAAATCTAAAGTGTATTTAGCTTCCTGTATCATATGAATCTGTTTTCCTTCTCAGTGACTTCTGTATTTCCTGTAAAGTGTTAGGTTGATATTAAAAGCACCTCACAGTTTCCTGAATGTTGACACAATATTGAGAATAGGGTCATATTCTAAAACACGCACACATATGCTCCCTCCCCCCAATCTGTGCAGAAAAAGAAAGATTATTTTGCGTCAGTATGCAGTTCAATTATCCCTTGTGGGGGATTGATTTAAGAGTGTTGAAATTTCTTGGCAGAGAGGAGGAGAAGAATAAACATGTAGTGATTAATACTACCTAGTAATTTGTTGTTGGAGGTTTTTTTAAATGTCATTTGTCAATATTACTTTTAATTTGAAAGTAGAAGTCCTGAGTATCCCCTGTGCAGTGTATTGGATTAAAAGATTTGGAGGAGAAAAGAACTCTGAATCCTTGACCAGTAAATATCTTTGCTGCTGATCTCCATTGCAGCATATGTGCCGTCATCATGTTCTGATGATCCATTTCCATTCACATTCTGTCAAGACATATCTGGTACTTTTCACATTGCAGGTTGCTTTGTAACACAGAAACAAAAGTGCAGTTTGTTGGATTCATTTACAAATTTGACAGAAATAAAGGACATAACAATAAAATACATCCTTGTGCAGACGGTTGTGTAAATCCCATTAAAACTCAATTTTAAGGGCTTAAGTTGTGCTTTTCTGCACAGAGGTAAATGTTTGTCTAAAAGAATAATATATACATATTTTTGAGAATACCACAGAGGTTAGGAATTTGTTATTGGTTTAGTATGACCTATTGTAAATCACTCTACTTCTTCTTAGGATGAGTATGAGTACAACAGAGTCAGGAATTGCTAACAGTGCAAATGACATTGCTTCAAGAAAAATTATTTCTCTGGGCAGCAAATCTCTTAACTTGCAAACATTCAATAAACAGTTTTTGCCTAAGTCTCAGTGGGCAGCATCTGGTTACTAGTTTGATACGGCTCTGAGTAGCAGGTCCTATGTATGGCATTATCAGTCTTGCATATGTCTCTGAGTCTTTCTGTAGTGATACACTTCTTACTAATTTTTAGTTTATGGGAGTACCCAACTTCACTCCATACAGATGAGTTAACACAATTATTTCAGACACAGAAAATTGATTTTTCAGACATTTGTGCCCTGTCTCTACTAGACAAGGATGTTTTTAAAACCATAAGGGGGATACTAGGGTTCATCTAGACAAGCTAACACATGATAAAACAACAGTTCATCCTCTAATAACTGCTAACATGTTTATTTCGTGACTGCCTTCTCCTCTTTCAGTACTTTTCTTTGCGCTGTCCGTTTCTACAAGATTAATGACAAGTTTGTCTGGGTATGATAGGGAACTGCTTGAGTATTTATCACAAGAAAACATTATAATTAATTTCAGAAGTGCCAATCACCCCTATCTTGCACTGATTTTGTCATAGTCATTCAAGTTGAAAAATGTCACCATAACAAGTAATTGAGTAATGCTACCATAGAAAACCATGGCGCATTAGTTTCCATCTGTTCCTTTGAATTGTGGTGTTCTCATTATTATGAATCTACTTTTTTAGCCACATTTTAATACAATATGGTGAGATGAGGATTGTATTTTAACTATTGAAAACAGGAATTAATACTCTTCTCTAATCAGTCGAGATTACTTGCTCTTCTGTAGTGGATTTTCAAAAGTGCTCATCCTTGGTTCAGTTCAGTTCTGATTGAAATCTCTGGGGTATTTTACAATTTAAATTCCATCAGGGCAAAGTTAAGTCAACACAGAGTGCTTTGGGAAATCCCTTCCTATTTTTGTTTATGCGTCTGTGTCAGTCAATCCATCTAAGAAAGTGATCCTCCACAGGCCTGAGTAGGGAGAAATTGAGGTGGGAGGTGTCGAAGAAAGAATTTATCACTCATGAAGTGATCTACCCAGTAAAGGTATTGAAGAATCAAGGCAGCTAATATCTGCCAGTGATGATGCAGCCTCAGCACCTAAAAATCTTTCAGCCACCCATGGACAATGGCTGAGTTACTGATTTGACAAGGAGCAGGCTTAATGCATAACCATGGATTGTGGTGCCATTTGAGTGTCCTTTAAACAATGAATAAAAAACTAGGGAGTGGAGGGACTTTCTGACAAGTAGCTGTGTGTTTGGTTGTAAATATGGAGTGGAGGGGCAGAGCCCTTTTGGGTAATTTACACTCAGGGTGCAGGGGCTGCAGTTTTTGCTGGTTCTCGACTGTCTCCTCCTAACTGTGAAAGCAGGTTAGGGACCATTCACAATCTTTCCCACAGCACATAGGCAAAAAAACGTGTGCAGCCGAGTGACAGTTTGGGGAGCATGTCTGCATCAGCTAAGGGGAAGAGGTGATTTTATGACCTCTATTTAAGACCATCATCTCCAGTGTAAATTAAAGCTTCCATTGTACAGCAGAAGACAGACCACGCCTGCTAATCTGAAGCTCTCAACAGTTGAGTAGGGGTGTGTGGAGGTGTCGGTGGGGGGTGTTCATTCAGTAGGAGGGCAGAAGGAGAAAAGGAACATGCTCTCTAAACAAGGGACTGATATCACCACTAGAGAGAGAAGACTGGCTGGAGGAGAGGGGCAGGACAGGCTTGCCTTCTCCCAACACAATAGCCAAAACCCCAAAAGCATCTCAGAAGTGAGGAGAACTCTGAGAGGGAGAAGGATTGCGTGTAGGTTTTGTTATCTAACCTAAATCTATAACTCTTGTGCTGCCTATGAGAGTGTGTGTGTGTATGTGTGTTTAAAAAGTTCCTTGGCTTTAACTGCCATGTGTCCCTGAGGAGAGAAACTATACATCAAAAGTGCCTACAAGGTTACAACTCTGGGAAGAACATTTATAAGCTACAGGATGGATCAGGAGGGTTAAGATGCTGACTCCCAGGTGTGGGCAGCTGTTCGATGGGGTTCCACTGCCAATGAGGTGTCAGACCAGATGTGTTCACCTGGTAGTACACACGAGTGACCTAGAACAAGGGAAAGTGATCAGTCACTACCCAGGTCCAAACAACCTAGCAGCATGTGATATCCAAAGGATGGGTTTAATATAGCCTCCTGGTAACCATCCACTAGCCAGGCATGATCCAAGGATTTAAAATTAATTGATTCAGGCATTAACTAGCCAGGCGATTGCCTAGGAAAATCCACCAGTCCTGCAACTCTGCCAGACTTGTCTGGTCCATGCCTCAGGGAAACCCACCAATCTCAGAAACCCCATGCTTCTTGGCATTTCTTTGGTAGGGCAGTGGCCCTGTCCTGAAGATGTGTTCTCCCCCAGAATGTATGTGCTAGAGCAGTTTCTGAGAGAGTAAAAAAAAGAGGGATGTAGCCCTGAGAGGTAGTAAAAACCATTAGATCTGTGACTCAAGCATGAGAGGAAGGAAGGGGAGTGAAGAAACACAGCAGTTGAAGGAGATGAAGGAAGTAGGCCTGTGACTCAGACCGAAGGGCAAGTAGTGGGATAGCAGTTAATCTGAATTGAGGGAGGTGAGAGGAAGGAAAAGGAAGCTAGGTAAATAGCTAGGCTGAAAATCAAAATGTTGCTGATCTGCTGCAAAAAGTATTCCTATTAGATGGCTGTAAATATCAAATACAACGCCCTGCTGTTTGCACTAGGAGTGTCAGGCAAATCATGAGGAATTGTGATGGTAGAACTTGGCCTTTTGTGGGAGTGAAATTCATTCCTGTGCAGAGGGATAATGCCCATGCACACTTCAGTCCTCACAGTGGGGCTAAAGTACCATTTAAGTGGTACACAGGGATGAATTTAATCCATACAGCATAGAATTCTGGGTAACATATGCTAATTATACATTATGCATTTTGAAAATGTAGGAGTGCAAATGAAGTGAAGACATTTAGTGTCATGTTTGGTGCTATGAAGTTTTATGGCCGATTAACATTTATAAATTATTCATTTGTTTGAATGAAATGTGCAGGAGATGGCGCTTTCTTGAAAGCTTGTACCAAATTGTGGAAAAAATCTCTCACATGTGATGGAGACTTGTAATGTCTTCAGCTCAAGGAGCATGCTGATTGCTGCTTCTTGCAGCTCCCATTGGCCAGGAACGCTGAATCACAGCCATGGAGAGCTGTGGGAAGGCTGGGCCTACGGACGCGCAACATAAACAAACTGTCTTGTAGCCTATCAATGGATTACCCTGATGAGCAATATGCTGACATTTGCTGACTCCTCTTCTATACATTAAAATAATCAAAACTCAAGCCAAAACAACTTCCCTAAACAAAACACTACTCTGCACTCATTCTTTCCCCAGGCAAGAGTTTGAGAGAGAATGACCCGCAGAAGACAAATATTAAATGCATTGTTTGATGTATCACAGGACAGAGCTCAGACACTACCATGATGAGTGTTTTAAGAACCCATATAGAATAGAATCTTTTTGAGTATGCTTAGGGCATTAATGTTGGGAAGTTAATTAACTGGCTTACTCTTTTTTTTTAAATAACATTTCTTAATAAACATGACAGCACTACGCCAGAATGACTTATTTCTGCAGGGTTTTTTTTTTTTTTTTTTCCAGTCAATCAGGTTCAATCTAAATTTTACTGGTGGAAAGAAGGTGCAATGCCAGGTCTACTTTGTTTAAACAAGGCTATGGCTCATACAGTCTGACTAAGCTATAGCAAGCCATTATGCCAGCCTTTCTACATTTCTGATAGTTTTTTTTTCTTTTTTGCTTTCTCTCAGTTTTAACATTTCAAGCGTCCAAAGTCACATTCTTAGTATTTTCATCTACTACTATTATAACAGTTAAAAAGGGACCCTATGTTACAGAGAAAGGGAATATGTAAAACAGTCTATCACTCTGTATTTATTAAAACCTTTAGTAATCAGAATGTTCACTTGTGTTCTAGAATGCAAATAAAATATTTAATTACATAGGAAGAATATAATCCCAAAGTCCCTATTTGTTACTTTGTCCAACTTAAACATTAATGTTTATAGTTAGTTGTTTGTAAAGGGAGCTATAGATTCAAGATTGTCATTGCTGATCTTTGTAATGTATCTTTGGCATGAAGGCAACTACCGAGTCAACTGATTTTGACAGATAAGCAGTGAGGGTACCTAATAGATCTGCAAGGTAGAGTATTTCCTTTTTTATTTTGAGAAGATTCTATGTGATATTTTTATTGAAATAAAAAGTATTTTATTAAAATGGAATGGTCACAGTGCCTGGGTTAAGACCTAACACAATCACGCTACTACAGATAAACAAATCCTATAGTATTTCAAACAGTCAGTGAGTATCAGGCTCAGCAGTCAGGGTGCAGAAAGATTAATGGTATGCTTCTAAGCTCTCCCGACTGGACATGTTGAAACAAAAGGCTACTGCTAGTGGATTGTGAAGTTGTTCAGCATATGGACATGCTGCTCTGATGAGCTCCTCGATCTTGTCATTTCCTCAGTGGGGTATGGAAATACCCATACACTCTGCTAAATTACTGTGGTTTGGTTCCTTTTGGTGAGGTTCTGATGTCCTGGGAGTTCTGATAGCCTTTTTGGATCTGTCTTTCTCTTGGCTGTAGAAAGAAAGTGATGGTATCCACTTGTGGCACCAAAATGATATGCAATTCATATTAGATTGTGCAGATCTTCCTAAAATTATTCCTTTATTACAGACTTTGATAAACCACTGATTGTTAACATTATTAACATTTAAATGTTATCAGTCATATGAGTTAACACCCTATTAAGATGAAGGGGCAGTTTATACCTCTCAGAAGGTTTTTTCAGGCTTTTCTATAAACTCCTGAAAGCATCCCTGCATTAGTAACACTTGGTTTACTTTTTTTTTTTAAATGCTCTTCCCAACTTCAAGGCCAAGAGCTGAACTTTCCCTTCTCACAGCTGAGAATCTGAACAAGATGGCAAGCAGTGGTCCTCGTTTGTTCAACTTACCTCCGTCCAATTTAAGCCCTTATTGCACTGAATTCTGTGCTCAAATGCCATGCAATGGCTTCAGTGAGAATTTCTCACTCAGGGCCTGCTCCAAGGCCATTGAAATCAGTGGAAAGATTCCCATTGCTTTCATTGAGCTTTGATCAGGGTTATTAAGGTTAAATTGACTTCTCTTCAGAAGTATAGCATGAACTTGTGCATCACTTAGGTCCTCCAAACAGGGCTTGGGTTAAGTAGGGCTTAAGTGGTGCATAGACCTTGTATTGGCTCAGTGCGCAGGGATAGATTTTATCCACAGCATCAGATTATGGGCCTTTTAAGTCAGTTGGATTCTTGACATTGATACTAGAGAAGCAGACCCATATATCTGATGGTGCACGAGTAAAATTTTTGAATGTGTGTACATGATTTAGGCTCCTAAGTCCCATTTTCAGGAGTGAGTTGGGACTCTTGAGGGGAATCCTAAGGACCTAATTCCACTTTAATAAACTTCAATCCAAAATTTAGATCCTCAAAAATCTGGGTTACTTTCCCCCTGGCGCTCTAGGTACCCAAAGTCCCTAGACACCTATCTTTTCCATTGGTAAAGTCCCCACCATGCTTCCATTTCTGGCAGTGGACAAGAGCACAGCCACCCATTTGCTGGCACCACCAAGTATGTTGGTGACTAATTCACACTCCAGTGGGATTCATAAATTAGTTGTTTCCCAGTTTATCTTGTCTGTAGACCTATTCTGGTGGTCATGCTCGGATGCTGCTTTTGAGTACAGGATCAGGCTCGGCAGAAAACACGGCCAAGGAGAGGGTGGCAAGGTATGAAATACTAAATGCAAAAATACTCATTAGAGCAGAGACAGGAACTTGGGTCTCCTATCTCCCAGGGGAGTGCCCTGTCAGTCCACCTTTCATTAACTGTGATGCAGTGAGTATTGAATTGTTTCATACCAAGCAGAATGGCTTCAATAGGCGAGGTTGAGAAAGACCCACCACAGCATGCCCCATAGCTTGGTGGCTCGGGCCCTCGTTTTGTATGAGTGACCTAGTAACAAATCCTTGCTCTGCACTAGGCCGAGGGGGGAATTGAATGGTGGGTCTCACATAATGCAGGGGAGGGATAGCTCAGTGGTTTGAGCATTGGCCTGCTAAACCCAGGGTTGTGAGTTCAATCCTCAAAGAGGCTATTTAGGGATTTGGGGCAAAAATTGTCAGGGATGGTACTTGGTCCTGCTGTGAAGGCAGGGGACTGGACTCAATGACCTTTCAAGGTTCTAGGAGATAGGTAATCTCCATTAATTTATTTAATTTAAGGCTCTAACTGTAGGCTAGAGTTTGCCAGCAACCGCCTCCGTTTTCCTGGAAACACATGTGACCTAAAATATGGGTCTAATTCCAGGAGAGGGTTCATAGCTGTTAATCCTGAGTCAAGTGAGGTGTCACTCTTCAGTCCTGAGTTAGAATCCTTTAACTCCTTTGGGGGACAGGGCTTTGGCCACCCAGCTCTCTGACATTTCCTACTAGCCCACTTGAGCAACTTTCTGCCCAGCTTTCTGGCTTCTGTGAATCTCTTTTTAGGCACCTAATTCTGCCCCCAGGCATTGTATATGGAACCTGGATGGCTAGCTAAGGGTTGTGAATTCCACTTGGTGGTAGGTTGCTAAAACGTTCCAGCTCTCAGTCATAGTCTCTTTGCAAATCCCACCCTTCAGAGCCTAAGGCTATGTCTACACTGTACAACTTACATTGGTGCAGCTGTGCTGCTGTAAGGTGTGTTGTGTAGCGGCTCTTTATTGCCAGCAACAAAACAAAACCACCTTCAACAAGGGTTGATAGTTTCGTGGATGGGATCACAACTTCTGCCAATGAAGCACTGTCCACACTGGCTCTTTTCATCATTAAAGCTTTTGTTGTTCAGTGAGGTGTTTTTTCACGTCCCTGAGTGACATTAGTATTAACAACATCTAAAGCTCATTGAAAGTTAATGGTGCCCCAAGTCACTTTTCAGTATAAAACTTAGGCATATTTGAAAATGTCACTCCTGTGTCTTTTTAGAAGATCTAATTTAGCCCTCAGGCTTCTTTATGTTATGCTGATATAAATCAGAGTTGCATTGTTATGTTTGTTGTTTTTTTTAGCAGATGGACCATATCTTCAGATCATAGAACAGCCTAAACAGGTAAGAGGAATACTGCATTTTGAAAAGTCTTTTGGGTGGATGTGTAAGCATATTGTGAGTGTCCAGCTGTAATCCAAGATGGAAAGATGCTGAATAATGTATTTCATTATAAAGCATTTTGAACTAATAGGAAGTGTGGTGCATTATTAGCAGGGTTTGGTTTTTTTTTTTTTTTTTTTTTTTTTTATCCTTTTATAGCAAGGTCATTTCCTGTTTCATTCTGTTGTTATCTTTGGTCATCTCTCTGAAAGTGACACAGGACAAAAACAAATCTGAGGATTAAATTAAATGCATTTTACTAACAATAGAAAACATTTCCACCTAGGATGAAAATTAAAATGGATTATGATAGGATAATATCCCAGCGTGTGAAATGAACATGAGTCGATGAAATATTTATGGAAAATTTATAGGGTTTTTTTTTCATATTTCTTGCTAAAATGAAAAAAAACACATATAATGGCTCTTTTCCACACACTTTTCAAAACCCTTGCAAGAAACTCATGATTTGTATAGTTCTGCAGGATTCTTTTTGTCATACTCTTGGTAACACTGAATACCACAAAGATAAATGAAGAAAATTTGGGGGATGCAATTTTTGTACAAGCAAAGAACAATACTTTTCACTCCTCTGTCGGTATGATTTTCAGCTGACTGCACTGCTTGGGCTTCCTGCAGGTGAGGTGCATGGGAGTTGCTGGGATAGAAACTACCTTCCCACCATAGGCAAAGGCGCAGAGTGATATTCCAGCCTCACTGTTGGAATTGTGTCTTCAGCCCTTCTAAGCATTTGCACAAAATCCTACATCTGGTGATTCCTCCTTTAGCCAACACAGTACGGAGAACCTTTCCCTACCCCTCCCACAGAGTCACATACAGGGCCAGGTAGTGATGCTCTTATGTGGGTACGTGAAGATATGGAAGTGATCAAAGACTCCCCCACCATGGGCTTGTCACAGTACAATTCGTGCATGTGGAAGTTCAATGACTGCTCACTCAAGGCCCGTCTAGAGACATACCTCAGCCCAAAGGGAGATGAGGGAAGGTGGATCCCTGAAGCTGGCCTGACACACTAAGGGGATGCACAATGCATTCAGTGAAGTGTCCATGCTGAGGATGTTAAAATGCAGATAATCAGCTAATCGATTAGTTGATTGGGGGAGGGGAGGAGTAAGAGACGCTTGCTACTCCCACTGCAGCTCTGCAGTTTAAATGTAGTAGGAGCTGGGCTGTGTAGTTTAATTGTTGTAGAGGCAGCAAAGAGTGGGGGAGGGAGCGACTAGTTGAGTATTGACTCAGCTACCTGGTAAGCCTAGGTTTATTGGGCAGCTGAATACTCGACTCGTCGCTTACACTCCTAGTGCCCTGCTGCTTCTCAACAGTCCCAATTGCCAAGATGTGCCTTAAATACATGATTGAGTTTACCATATGCAAACAGTGAGTTTACAGTGGCTGTAAAATGGCCACCCTGCCTACGGCTCTCGTCATAGAGAGGCCCCGAGGTGAACCACTGTAAGTTTTGTATTTTGGTGGTGAGAGGTGAGCCATTGACTGAGCACTGTGCACATAGTCCCCTCATCAGTCACACATAGGTCAGTGAAGGGGGGCAGGGCAAGGCTGGGTAGGTACGGTCATACAGGCAATAACATAGATCCAGCGGCCCTGGCAGCCCGCAGTAGCTTTGGTGTGGCTTCTTTGCGGCCCTAGCCCTGGGTTCAGGAGTGAATTTCATCCCTGACCGCCACAACCCCAACCGCCACTTGGGTGCCTGGCAAGCTGGAAGCCCAATTGCTCTGCTTTAATGTGTTGAAGTGAATTTTACCCTGTGAGTGTTTCATGAGTATCAGTTTGTTCTGTGGGTATGTGAGTGAAAGTCAAGCATTGTATGAGGGACAAGTATTTAAACAGCAAAGACTTTAGCAGGATAGATATTGTGGAGACTTTGAGGTTGATTACTCATTTGAAGAGTAATTGTGTGAGCATTGTGAATAGCTGTGGGCTGACTCTCTTGCATTCAGAGAAACCCGGTGTCAGAGATCTGCAGCATGATCCTGCTGTGCAAGTTTTGCCTGCAGAGAGCCTACTTGGCAGATGGCTGCGCTTCCTAGAATCACACTGAACGCAACAGAGTTCTGTTAATTACGGGTTTGGGGCCTAAGAGGGGAAACCTTCCTGACTGAAAGTGTCAGAGAGTTTGTAACGCTGCGTTTGTTACGCTGCAGTTAAAGGTGTGATATCATTTATTTAAAATAGATCCTATTAAATACCACTATATCCCAAATTCCCCATTCTCCCTTCATGATGACTTTCAGTTTCAGTAAATTTTGCCGTTCTTCATATGTCAGTGACTATAGCAGGGATGGGGAACCTTTTTCCTATCCGGGGCCACTGACCCTCAGAAAAAATTAGTTGCAGGTCACATATAGTCCCACAAGGGAAGGCACAGAGGTTCAGGTCAACAATGAGGGGTGCAGGTGCAGAAGGAGGTTCCAGGCTGGGGCAGATGATGGGAGTGTGTGAGGGGATAGGAGGAGTTCAGGGCTCTGAGAGGGAGATTGAGAGTGGGGGAGGGAGGCTCAGGCCTGGGGCAAGAGGTTGGGATGCAGAAGGGGATTCAGGGCGCTTATCTTAGGCAGCTCCTGTTTGGTGGTGCAGCAAAACTAAGGCAAGCTTCCCACCTGTCATGGCCCCGCACCACTGCCACTCCCAGAAGCAGCAGTGTCCAGCACGTCCCTGTGGCCCTTGGTGGGAGGAAATGGCTCCATGTGCTATCCTTGCCTACAGGCACCGCACCCCCAGCTCCCAGTGGCCGTGATTCCTGGCTTGTAGGAGCTGTGGGGGAAATGCCTGCAGGCAGAATGCAGGGCTTGCTGGGCTGGATCCAGTCCAGAGACTTGCTGGGCTGGATCAAATTAAGCAGGGGATCAGGAGACCCCTGGAATATAGCAATTAATTTGAACTGTCTTGTTTAACTTTCTCTCTGATAGAAAAAAATCATTTGACATCTTTTGTTTGTTAACATCAGTGGTATTGTGTTAATTGATAGATTTGAGGATCTGACTATTTGTGTATATTCCTAACCTCAGAATCAGAGATAGTGTTATCAGAAATACAGTGGTGTGGTTATTACTGTGGAAGGCTGACTTTCCAATGGCAACCTCTGTAGGCAGGCAGAGTTCCTATGCAAAAATTTGCAGTCTCCCCTCATTTTTTTATGTCCAGTGTAAAAGTAATCTCATAGTAAATGTGAATTATTTTGTGTAGGTTTCCTAACTGGAACACTTTGCACTCCTTCTTGACCCCCTCCCCTGCCCTTATAGAAATAGCAAGGTGGTGGGGGAGGAGAAGAAGTGTTCCTAAACACAGTTCATCATCTCAGGGGTTTGGTTCACCAGAAACTTCCTTGTTTTTGAATTTGCTTTGGTTCCTATATGGAACAAATTTCTTAGCAAACCAAAGATCCCTGGAAAACTTATTTTAGAAATACCAAAATATGATGATCCTGACATGAAATGTGAAATTAATATTCTTGTTGGTTTCATGGCTACTATTCTGTAAACGGGAGAATTCCTGGTTTTCCCCCTACCCTCTACTTTTCCTGCACTGTTGAAGCTCCTCATCTGTCTCTTCGCGTCCCCTGATTGCTACCATGATGGAGAGAGTGGACTGATCTATACTACCAGGGTAGATCAATCCTAGTTACGCAACTTCAGCTACATGAATAATGTAGCTGAAGTCAACATACTTAGATCTACTTACCACGGTATCTTTACTGTGGTGTGTCTACAGGACACACTCTCTTGTTGACTCCTCTCATGCTTCTTGTTGAGGTGGAGTACTGGAATCGATGCTAAAGCGATCAACAGTCGATTTATCACATATGTTCTTAATTCAATAAATTGATGACTGCTAGATTGATCTCTACCCATCGATCAGGCCAATACCCAGTTTCTTCACTACTCTAAATCCTTCATCCATCTTCTGACCCGTTTCTGGAGTACAAAGGAATCCTAAACCTAAATCTATTTAGTAAAATCATGTTAATATTGGGAAAAGAGATTCCTGTTGCCAGTCTTTATGTAAATGAGAATAAAAGTGTCTTTCACCCATGTAGAAGTATGTAGAGAGTGTTTTAAGAATTAGAAGCCATAACATTTCAAGTTATCAATAGTTGTTTTAAAGTAATGATTTTCAATTTTTTTTTTTAAATCTCTACAGAGGGGGTTTCGTTTCAGATATGTATGTGAAGGACCATCACATGGTGGACTTCCTGGTGCTTCTAGTGAAAAGAACAAAAAGTCATACCCTCAGGTCAAAGTAAGTTCATAATACATTAATTATTTAAAAATGTGATTGTGAGTGCCACACAAGAAACCCTTAGAAGAGTTGTTAGCACATTACCATAAATTTGTTCGAAGTTATTCAGAACTGTGTATTTCAATGCTGATTTTTAAATTCTGAGACTGTTACACAAATAAGGCACTAGCTGGTTTTTTTTGTTTTGTTTTTGGCTAGTGAAAATTCTTCCCATAAATTAAAAAGAATCTGCTGAATGTCTTTGGTCCCTCACAAACTAACCTTGTGTGTTTAAACTGGTAAGTTTTTAAGAACAGAAATTAGCACAAGGCTTCTGAAACTAATTTTTTTCCCCTAAAAAAAAAAAGAGGTCATATAATCTTTCCAGATGTTTGCTTGTACTCGCTGTGGTGGTGATGGTGATTGAAAGCACATAGTGCAGCTAGTGCCTTTGGGACCAGGTTTTTTTTTAAAAATGGATGCCTAAAGTGAAGGGTACTGCAAAGACAGATTGACTCAAACAGGAGTTGGACAAGGCTCATAATGCAGTGTTTCTCAAGCAGCTTAGTCTTTATTATTAAAAACCATCAATCAAAGAAACAAATCTATAATGTCAGGGTTGAGATTATAGCAGCACTAAAGTTAAGAAACCTCTCATCTTAAAGCTCCCTCAGCAATCACATTCTCCTTATATTGCAGGGGAAAGATATGCTATATTTTATTTAAGCTTTCTGAGCTCATGAATTATGATCCATTGACTTTAGTGAGGGAAGCATTCATTTGTTCTTCACAGAGTGGGTTCCAAGTTACCCATAGCAGTATCACTAACAAAAGTCTGTATGATTACGTCTACACTGGCATGATTTTCTGGAAATGCTTTTAACGGAAAAGTTTTCCGTTAAAAGCATTTTTGGAAAAGCGCGTCTAGATAAGCAGGACGCTTTTCCGAAAAAGCACTTTTTGCGGAAAAGCGTCCGTGGCCAATCTAGACGTGCTTTTCTGCAAAAAAGCTCCGATCGCCATTTTCGCGATCGGGACTTTTTTGCAGAAAACAGAACTATACTGTCTACACTGGCCTTTCAGGCAAAAGTCTTTCGGAAAAAGACTTTTGCCCGAACGGAAGCAGCATAGTTTTTTTGGAAAAGCACTGATGATTTTACATTAGATCATCAGTGCTTTTCCGGAAAAACTTGCCAGTGTAGACACAGCCTATTAGTATGGCTGTGTGTAATTTCTGTATCTTTCCACTAGAGATGTGCCCATTAAGAGCAAGAATTAATCGCTTTTTAACTCGTGAATTCTTTCCTCCTTCCTACTCCTTTGTGCATTAAAGATGAGCTTCTGCATTGGGCTGTGTTTGGTGTGCATTCTGTTGCCTATGCTCTGTTCATCTGCGCATTTTGGGAGAAATTAGGGTTTAGAACAATTGTATCTCCACTCTGAGTTAGAATGAGCATCAGTCAATTAATAAGCACCAAATCTTACAGCCTCAGGTGTTAGTCTGGTAAATTGGAAACCATAGTTTTGTGTAGCTGTGCAAAACTATTTTGAAAAGTTTCCAGCTCTGGCAAAGAATCAGCTCCCTTTCCCCTGCACATGATGATGGCAATGAGACAGTGAAAAATATTTCATTTGCAGGTTTAGAAATAAAATTACCTATCCCAGCAAAGGGATCTTTGAAGGCTGATTCAATGTCTCTTGATCATTGATAAGATTAACTGGTGGATTACATAGTAATATTGGATCTTGGATAGTGTCATATGCAATGGGAAGCAGCGTGTGGAAAAGATTTAGTCAGAAAACAAGCTGGAAGACAGAATGTCAAGTACTTCAGTCTTTCCCATGGGACCCATCTGGGTTTTTTTATCTGATGCAAATCACAACACAGTAATATATTGTGGAAGAGGCTGGTAAAGGAATGAAGTAAGTTCCTCCTGGCCACAGCCTGTTAGTGTCTGTATGTGATTCAAGTTGTGCCAGTGAAAAGTGTTTCACTCCTTTTCCCGTAAACATCCCTTCTGTTGTGTTAGAGGCTGCTTTCTTCTTAACTGAGCTGATCTCGATGAACCCAATTGAACATGTAGGAACAATAGTTAGTGAAAAATAAAAAGAGAGAGAGAGAGAGATCCAGAGCTCTCTGTGTACTGCTGCAATAGGTCTGAATCACTTTGGATGTGCAAAGCTATCTTAAAGTTGCTTACCTGGCCAGTGGAGGATTACCCAGTGCAGAGGAATCCCTCGGTGGTCCCTTGTGTATTTTACATCTGTGCCCACTTTTGGCTTAACCAAAAAGGCCTCATTTCATGATTACAGTGACATCGAAGGGAGATCTTATGAACTGGGAAATATGAAAATCACTGTGCCAAGTGTGTGATCAGTGCGGCTCAGGAAGGGAAGTGTTTGCATCTGCAAGCGCCTTCACCAACTCAGTACTGGGCCATCGAGGTCAGCTCAGTTATGAAGAAGAAAGCAGCCTCTAATAATCCAGTACTGACTAGCAAGATCCCCTACAACTCATTCTGGCAGCCATAAATTGCTAAGACTTAGGGAGACCCCTGCAGCTTTTCTCCCCTTCATAGATTCATTAAACTGTAGATTTCAAGGCCAGAAAAGGAGCTTTACATTAGCATAGTCAGACCTTCTGCAGAGCTTGGATCAAGTGCAAAACTTCCATCTGAGCTGGAGTACATGTTTATACTGCAAAAAAGGTATGTTTATTAACTTGGGTTATCTAATCCCCGTTAGCTAACTCAGGCTAAAACAGCTGTGAAGAGATGGTGACTTGGTTTTAAATTCTAGTTAAAGCTCAAGGTAAAATCCATTGGTGTTCCCAGGGTTCTAGTATTGTTAATCTGAGTTAAAAGCCTAATTGCCATGTCATCACTGTTTTTTTTTAACAGAAGTCAACATATCAGTTTAAGTCTATAAGAAATAGAAATCAATAAGATGTGGTAAGATTGAAGACCTGTGTGTGCGTTTGTGGCATTATAGCGTGTGGCATTTTATTTCATTTGTACTGTTATTAAGCTACTATTTGTACAACAACAGTAATAATAGCACACTGCATAGTACGTTTTCAAAGCACGGTAGAGTTGATTATTTCATTATTTGTGTGTATCTACAGTGTAGGATTTGGATATTAGACATACCTCAGTAATGTTGGATTTTAGAGCTACCTAAAGTAGGCTGGAGAGCTAATACTATCTAAAAATCTATAATAATTTTGACTTGTGTCTACTTAATACAAAGAATTTAACACAGAATAACTATGATATATAGAATTTTAGTGCTGTCATCTAAAAGCTCTTGAGCTTCATATTCATGATTACAGTTTTGTCATTTTGTGAAAAAAGGAGTCTACATAGTATGCCGATCACTGAGGCTACGTCTACACTGCAGGCTTTTGCCAGCAGAGAATATGCTAATGAAAATGTTGCATATTCTCTGCCGAGGCTTTTTGAGCAAGAGGTTTTTGCATAAAAACAAGTAGTGTAGATGGGTTTGTTTTGTGCAAAAAAAACCTCTTTTGCGCAAGATTGTCAATTTTTAGATTGTTGACTTCATACATTTGACAGGACTTTGTGTAGTTAGTTTTACTTGTTTTGTCTGAAGAACAGAAAACCATCTTTAAATAGGAAAATGTGATTGCAAACCATAAAAACTGCTGAGGAGACTCTGGGAAGCAGTTTTCAACTTAGGTTTTGAAATTCACTAGGTCTCAAGCTGTCCCTTAAATCTCTAAACAAATCTGTCTCTTAAACAGAAACATCAGATAAAATGCTGCATACTCACATTTAACTTCATCAGATTAGATGTACAGGCAGTCCCCAAGTTATGTGGATCCGACTTACGTCGGATCTCTACATACGAACGGGGCTTTTCTCGCCCTGGAGGACACGGGCGGCGGGACCGCCCAGACGCACTGCGATCCTGCCGCCCGCGTCCTCCGCGGCGAGAAAAGCTGCTCCGTGTCTCCCTGGTCTGCTGGGGGGTCCCCCCAGCAGACCAGGGAGACGTGAAGCAAAGCCGCGGAGGACGCGGGCGACGGGACCGCGGAGCATGTCAGCGGTCCCGCCGCCCGCGACTCCCTGGTTTGCTGGGGGGGGGTGCGCAGCTAGTGCGCCTCCGCCCCCCCCCCCCCCCCCCCCCGCTGAGCAGACCAGGCTTTTCTCGCTGCGTCCTCCGCGGTGAGAAAAGCCGCTCCGCGTCTCCCTGGTCTGCTGGGGGGGGGGCCCCCAGCAGACCAGGGAGACGCGGAGCAAAGCCGCAGAGAACGCGGGCGGCGAGACCACCAAGACACGCCGCGGTCCTGCCTCCCGTGTCCTCCGTGGCAAGAAAAGCGTCGTCTGCTGGGGGGGGGGGCGCACTAGCTTCGCCCCACCCCCCAGCAGACCAGGGAGACGCGGGCGGTGGGACCACCGAGACCCGCCGCCTGCGTCCTCCACAGCTTTGCTCCACGTCTCCCTGGTCTGCTGAGGGGTGGGGCGCAGCTAGTGGGCCACGTCTCCCTGGTCTGCTGGGGGATGTTTCTCGCCGACGCCTGGGGTAGAGCAGCTGGAGTGCTGCCGGGTTGGTCCCGCAGTGCCGCTCCTCAGCGCTACTGGACCAACCCAGCAGCACCCCAGCTGCTCTGCCCCAGGCGTCCCCAAGTCAGCCGCTGCTGAAACTGACCAGCGGCTGACTACAGGAAGCCCGAGGCAGAGCAGCTCTGCCTCGGGGTTCCTGTAGTCAACTGCTGATCAGTTTCAGCAGCGGCTGATTTGGGGATGCCTGGGGTAGAGCATCTGGGGTGCTGCCGGGTTGGTCCCCGCAGCGCCGAGGTGCGGCGCTGCAGGGACCTACCCGGCAGCGCCCCAGCTGCTCTGTCCCAGGCGTCCAGATTCAGCCGCTGTTAAAACTGATCAGCGGCTGATTCCAGGAAGCCCCGGGCAGAGCAGCTCTGCCTTGGGCTTCCTGTAGTCAGCCGCTGGTCAGTTTCAACAGCGGCTGAATCTGGACGCCAGTTCTGACTTACATACAAATTCAACTTAAGAACAAACCTACAGTCCCTATCTTGTACGTAACCCGGGGACTGCCTGTATTGATCGCTGCTTCCATATGGTGGATGCACAGTAAATACTGCAACTATACTTTTCTAGGGGCTTCTTATTTTCATTGTCTTTGATAATAACTGGCTTCTTCGAAGCCAAATATTTAGTAATTTCCTTGTTAAACAATAGGCTTGATTTTTTTTTTAACTGTACAGTAAAGTGATGCTTAGGTATTATTGTAACAGCTGAACTTTTTCTTCTTGACACATTTTATTTTAGTTATCTTGTTATGTTGGCACCAATCACTGTAGTATCTGAATGCTGCTAGATTTTTTGGCACTGATACATTTTGTGTAACTTTTTTAGAAATAATGTACTTAATGGCTATAATGAATGTCTGTGACTATTTTGGAGTTCTTAGTAGAAAAATTTTGTTAAGTACGTGTGGAAGTGGCCTGTTACCAGACAAAATTTAAAACCAATTGTGAAATACCATGAACAGTGTCCACAGTTCAAGAAGGATGTTGAAAGTTTGGAGAGTGGTCAGAGTAGAGCCTGGAGAATAATTGAAGGCACAGAAGGCCATTAAATAAGAAAGGCAGAGAGCTCAATCTGTTTAATTTATTATAGATAATATTGTGGAGCTATCTCTTTATTTTATAAAGGGAAGACAAAGGCTATAACAGCTGCACAGGGAACAAAACTTTGATAATGGGCTTTTCAATCTAGAAGACAATGGTATAACATGATCCAATGGCTGGAAGCTGAAGACAGACAAATTCAGACTTGAAATAAAGTACACATGCTTACCAGTGAGGGTAAAGAACCATGGGAACAACTTACTTCAAGGCATGCGGGAGATTCTTCATCACTGGCAATTTTAAAATCAAGAGAGGATGTGTTTGTAAAAGAAATGTTCTAGCTCAAAGGGGAATTAATTTGGGGAAGTCTGTAGCCTGTCTTTTGCATGAGGTCAGACCGGATGATCACGTTGCCCCCTTCTGGTTTTGTGATCTCAGAATTTATAGACTAGTAACATTTTAGAGAACTCTGGCTTCTCCCGCTATGCAGAAACAAAGACTGTGTTGAGCTAAGTAAACCATGTGAAGATTACAATCTTGATACCATAGTAGTTAAATGTTCTGCTTTCAGATGTTTTGGAAAGTCCTGAAAACCCAGGGGCTCTAGATACAGTTTCACCTGTGGTTTGAACAGCTGATATTCTGACACAAATATGGACCATGCGTTTTATTTATCATTTATATACCAGTGTAGCTATACAAGGCACTGCATAACAGTGAAAATGAATGTCTCAAAAACAGGAAATAATGTGTCCTGGAGAGTTGTTAATCATTGTCATCATCCTCATACTTGGGATAAAAGTAGCAATGTTCATTCTCAGATCATTTTGTAAATGTTAATTAATAATCCATCATGCCTCTTTGAGGTTGACAAATAAGTGTTGTTACAGCCGTATTTCAAAGGAGGAAGATGAGGCAGTGACATAGCCAATGCTATCAGTTGATTCGCTATCAAAGCGGGGGGTCATGAGTGCTAGTCCTGTATTTAGACTAAACCACATTGTCAAACTAGAGGCACTTGTATTGAATGGTACAAGTAAAGTAAGTAGCTGACAGTGGGTTATGAGAGGATTTTCACAGACACATGCTTCCTAGAACTGGCCAGCTTTTAGTTCTGAGTAGGATGGAGTGGTGTGGGAGGACACATGGCAAATGTTGCGGCTGTTCCAAGTGTAGTCAAGAAGGGTTAAAGGAAACAAAGAAAATAAGGATCAGACGTTAGAGTAGTGAAATAATAGTAAGTTCTGATTATCAGTGTCTTATCAATATAAGAAGCTGAGGTCATTTGGTCATCTGTGTACAGTAGATCCCCCGTTTAAATACTCATTGAGGATTAAGAAAGTTATAAAATCAAAAATTTCATAAAATTGAACACACCAAAAATGCGTGTGTTAGGTATTAAGTCAATAATCATGTAACCACACAAAATCTAAGGCTATGTCTAGACTGCAAGCCTCTTTCGAAAGAGGCTCTTTCGAAAGATACATTCGAAAGAGCCTCTTTCGAAAGAGAGCGTCTAGACTGCACGCGGAACTTTCGAAAAAGCGGCTTGCTTTTTCGAAAGAAAGCACCCAGTGAGTCTGGATGCTCTCTTTCGAAGAAGCCCTATTTACAGTCAAGAACGCCTTCTTTCGAAAAAGGAACTTTCGAAAGAAGGCGTTCTTCCTCGTGCAATGAGGTTTACCGCCGTCGAAAGAAGAGCCGTGTTCTTTCGATTTAATTTCGAAAGAACGCGGCTGCAGTCTAGACGCAGGTGAAGTTTTTTCGAAAAAAGGCTACTTTTTTCGAAAAAACCCCTGAGTCTGGACACAGCCTAAGTGGTTACACGATTAGTCGATAGTTTCCCCCGGGGCGGGGGCAACAGCCAGTGTGTTCTGGCCCCATTCCCAAGAAGCCCCCTGACGCCCTGCTCAGGGCAGCAGCATGGTGGAGGGGACTGCTTAATGAAGCTTTTAAGCCAACACCCCTCCCCCAAGTGCCAGCTCCTGCCTCCCCCAGCTCCAGCCTCTGGGGAGGGGCAGGCAGCTCTGATGGAGCTGGTGCTCGTGGGGAGGCAGCAAGGTGCAGGGGGAGTGTCTGTAGTTGTTAGGATTAACCAAATGGATAGGATTAACCAATAAGCCAAGGCTTATTGGTTAATCATTTACTCAACCATATGCTAATACCCCTATAAAGAACAATCTATTAGAATTCTAGGATCAACAAGCAAGGTGGACCCAGTGGTTATAAGTATCAGAGGGGTAGCCATATGAGTCTGAATCTACATAAAAAATGAGAAGTCCTATGGCACCTTATAGACTAATAGATTTATTGGCGCATAAGCTTTCGTGGGCAAGGACCCACTTCGTCAGATGCATGTATCTGATGAAGTGGGTCTTTGCCACAAAAGCTTATGCGCCAATAAATCTGTTAGGGTATGTCTACACTTGCACCCTCTTTCAAGAGAGGGATGCAAATGAAGACATTTGAAATTGTAAATGAAGCCAGGATTTAAATATCCTGCGCTTCATTTGCATATTCACGTTATGGTGCTATTTTGAAATAACAGACGCTGTTAAGACTTGGTTATTTCAAGAGAAAACCCTTCTCTCGAAGTAACCCTTATTCCTCATACAATGAGGTTTACCAGTTATTTCGAGAGAAGTGTTTCTTCTCGAAATAACCGCATTTTCACAGCCTTCAGTCTATAAGATGCTGCAGGATTTCCAGTGGGTACAGTTTACTTAGATTTTCAGACAGCCATTCACAACATCCCTCACCAAAGGCTATTAATATTAAGCAAAGTAAGCTGTCACAGAATAAGAGGGAAGATCCTCTCTTGGATTGATAACTGGTTACAAGATAGGAAACCGAATGTCTGTACTGGAACCTGTCCTATTCAACATATACATACATGATCTAGAGAAAAGAGCTAAACAGTGACGTGGCAAAATTTGCAAATGCTACAAAACTACTCAAGATACTTAAGTCCCAAGTGGACTGTGAAACGCTCCAAAAATATATTACAGACTGGGGAGCCGAAAGCCTCTGTGGGCCCTTGGGCAACGTGGGGTGGGCAGCTCCACACGCCCTCAAGGGGCAGGGCTTTAGGCGAAAGGGGTAGGACCGAGGCAACCAATCCTACATGCCACCTGGAGCATGGTGTCTCCTTCACCCAGCCACCCCAGCCCTCAGAGCCTCATGGAGCGTGTGGCGCAGTGCTTCGGCAGTGATTTAATGTGCCCATGGCTTTGGCCACTGCAGCAGTAGCAGCAGTGGTGGATGGGAGCTTTGGGAGCCTTTGAAATGCCAGGCCCTGGAGTAGATGCCCCTTTCCTTCTCCCACCCCCCGGTCACCCAGCCTGCTCACAAAACTAGATAACTGGGCAACAAAATAGCAGATGAAATTCAATGTGATAAATACAAAGTAATGCACACTGGAAAACATAATCCCGACTGTACGTATAAAATGATGGGATCTAAATTAACTGTTGCAACTCAAGAAGGAGATCTTAGCATCATTGTGGATTGTTCTTGGAAAACATCCCCTCAGTGTGCAGCAGCAGTCAAAAAAGCAAACAGAATGTTGGTCATCATTAAGAAAGGTCTAGATAAGAAGCAGAAAATATCGTATGCAAATCCATAGTGTGCCCACATCCTGAATGCTGTGTGCGGATGTGATTATCTCATCCCAGAAAAGGTATGCTGGCATTGGAAAACAATCAGAAAAAAGTAACAAAAATGATCAGGGGTATATAACAGCTTCCATAGGAAGAGAGTTTAATAGGACTGGGACTTTTCAGCATGAAAAAGATATGACTAAGAGGTAATATGACAGAACAACATAAAATCATGACTGGTTGTAGAGAAAGTAAATAAGGAAGTGTTATTTACTCTGTCTCATAACACAAGAACTAGGAGTCTCCAAATGAAATGAATAAGGGGCAGGTTTTACAAACAAAAGGAAGTATTTTTTCACACAATGCATACTCAGCATGTGGAACTCTTTGCCAGAGGATATTGTGAAGGCCAAGACTATAACAGAGTTCAGAAAGAACTAGATAAGCCCATCTAGAGCAGGCATGAGGAACCTAAGGTTCAGGGGCCAAATGTGCCCCTGGGTTGCCTGGATCCGGCCCCCCAAGGCTTAGGACCTTGCTTAGCATTGGGGAGTCCACACTGGCACTCCAGCCTCCCTGCCGTCTCCTCACAGCCTCTGGCCCCTGACTGATTTTTCTGTGGGTCAGTGGCCCCCAACCCAAAAAATGTTTCCCACTGCTGATCTAGAGGATCAGCTGGTCCATCGGTGCTATTTGCCAGAAGCTAGGAATGGGCAGGGGATGGAACACTTGATTACCTGATCTGTTTATTCCCTCTGGGACAGTGTCAGAAAACGGGATACTGGCCTAGAGGGACCTTTGGTCTGACCCAATGAGGCTGTTCTTATGTTAATCTGCAGCATGGTGCACTGCATCACTTTCTTCTTGTCTTTCCAACTGCTGGAAAGTGATTTCCAGTGCATGGGATATCAAGTTGTTCTTCATCAACAGCTTTCATTATATGTTAGAGGAGGTTTTTTCTATATGGAGGAATGGTGTGTATAATTGGACATTTTGTCTGATTGGTATTATATCCTGATTGATTAAATCTACATGATTCTGTAATGCAAATTACTTCCCCTGGGGCTCAACATGAGGAAAGATTTCTTGATAAACTGATTAGTTAATGAAGTGAAATTGTGGGAAGGATATATAAGAAACAATGGGCTTGGAGATTTTACACTCAGTGTAATTTAAGATGTAGATGACTGATAATCAGCTGATGATTACAACTTGTTACAGAAGCTAGTGAGAGATTTGTATCATATCATAGATAAAAGAAAGCCCTTATAAAATTGGTATTTAATCCATTCTTTTTAGCGTATACAACTTCTGTGGCATCACTTGTTTCTATAGCCATAAGTTTTTAATATTGTGTCAGGAAAAAAAGATGAGAGAAACTAGGGATGTGTCTACACAGGAGAGCTTAACTTGAAGTAAGCTATGCAAATTGAGCTACGTCGATTGTATAGCTTATTTCAAAATTGGGAGCATCCACACAGCACTTATTTCGAAATAGAGCACTCTTCCTATGACTTCCGTTACTCCTCGTACAATGAGGGTTACAGGAGTCAGAGTAAGAAGTCCTCCAGCTTGACAGTATTTCAACATAACTGCCTGCTGTCTAGATGCAGACTAAATTATTTTTAAATAAATAACTCTAGTTATTGCAAAGTAATGTAGGTATATAGATGTACCCTAAGAGAGAGAATTCTACAAAAATCTGCCTCAGTGGCTGTAGGAACTTTGCTTATCATGATCCTAATCCTGCAAAAATATATGCATGTGCTTCTCTTTTTTCCGCATGTGTAGTTCAGTGAGACTATGAAAGTGAGTACAAAAACATGTATATTAGTACTTTCAGGACCAGGCCTCCAGTGTGATATGGAAGGATGGGCCTGTTGTTAAGGTGCTGTCCTGAAATCCAGATTCATTTCAGTGCTCTGCTACAGATTTCCTCTGTGATTGGTTTCTCTGCAACTTAGTTCTCCATCTATAAAATGGGGACAGTGCTTCCTTGTTTTACAGGGGTGTTGTAAAGTTAAATGCATTGATTGAGAATACTAAGGTATCACTGAGTGTGTCTACACAGCAAAGTTATTTCGGGATACCAAAGGTATCCCAAAATAGCTATCCCGCGTCCTTTGAACGCATCCACTATTTCAAAATATAGCGGATGCGCTATTTCGCCATCCCTGTAAACCTCATTGTACAAAGAGTAAGAGATGGCTCAAAATAGTGCTGTATTTTGAAATTTGGCACTGTGTAGACAATGCCAAATGACAAAATAAGCTATTTTGAAATAGACTCAAAGTAAGCTGCGCAGTTTGCGTAGTGCAAACTGTGTATCTTATTTTGAATTTCAGGTGCTGTGTAGACGCGCACCCTATGGTAGTGGAAGTTATTGTAAGTGCCAAAGGCTTTATTTACACCAGTGGGGTGCATCTACATTGCAGGGCTTAACTTGAAATAATCTATGCAAATTGAGCTATGTCAATTGCGTATCTTATTTCAAAATAGCTTATTTCAAATAGCCACATTGATCAAGCTAACAACCAGCCAAATAGCCACTTGTGGACTCCACAGGTTTACACTAAAAAGAAGATTGCAGCTGCCATGATCAATCTTCCGGAGTTTGATTTAGCGAATCTATTTAAGACTTGCTAAATCAAACTCAGAGGGAACCTCTGCCAGTGTCCAGTACTCCTCCTTTCGTGAGGAGTATGCTGCTGTCGGCCTCCTGCTGTGGCAGCACCACCAAGCTCGGCTTAAGATAAGCCAACTTCAGCTACATATTCTATGTAGCTGGAGTTGCATATCTTAAGCAGAGCTGCCAGATCTAGTGTAGAGATGGCCTAAAATAGATGCAGTTCTTTGAATTAGTGTACAAAACTTTCTTGTGAACATAGAGTGAACTCTGTGCTAAGTGTATATAAAGCCTTTGCCAAAAGGGATTTTTGGAATGAGAACACAGGATTGTTAAGAAAACAATTCGGTCTTTTTAATTGTTAAGAAAACAGTTCAGTCTTTTTAATTGCACTTTTACATTCAGCAAAACACTGTGTTTTCTTAACATTAAACACATACTATTTACTTGAACTTCTTAACAAGCATTACTGTCTACTGAGAATGCAGTCTATTGGAATTTAACCTACTTAGTACAAAAGGCCAATGTGAAATATTTGCTTATTTATTTCTGAAAAACAGGAAGAAGTGCCTCTTAAACTTTTTTCTCATTATTTTTGTTTTCCATTACTGTTATTTGCATGTTGAGTTTAATTTATTTTTGTTGTATTTAATTTGGAAAAAAAATCAGTTAGTGAATGGAATTGATAAGACTCCACTATTCGGTGACCTGGCACAATCATTTTCTCTTGTTTATAAAGAAACAAATGGAAACTTACATGCAGTATTCAGATTTGTTTGTGCTCAGATATTAAAGTGACAGAAAATGCCTTTATGATAATGATTTGATTTTTTTTAATATTTCTTGCGTTTGTTTACAGATCTTCAATTATGTTGGGCCAGCTAAAGTAATTGTCCAGTTAGTCACTTATGGAAAATCTGTCCACCTGCATGCCCACAGTTTGGTGGGTAAATATTGTGAGGAAGGAGTATGCACAGTTAATGCAGGACCTAAGGATATGGTGGTAGGGTGAGTATACTGATATATCTGTCAAAGCTAGTTGGCAAAGAATTGAGTATAAAAACTGTAACTGGTGAAACAAAAATTGTAGGG
Source organism: Pelodiscus sinensis (assembly GCF_052426305.1). NCBI lineage: Eukaryota > Metazoa > Chordata > Testudines > Trionychidae > Pelodiscus > Pelodiscus sinensis. The sequence continues at coordinate 111,599,610 of NC_143055.1, read as the reverse complement.
GTAAACTATTAAATGGAGCACTCGTTCTTCACTTTCTGCTCAGTACTTTGCTCACACGTTAACATGGAAAAATAAATATGGTCTTGGTATATCTCGGGTTAGAAAACACTGTTGTGTCGTAGTTAGAGGGTATATTCTGGAATGATTAAAATCTGGAAAAAAATAAAGAAATTTAAGCAATAATTTTAATGTGATTTTGGAGAACTGAAAACATGTCCCTGCCATATGCAATGTAGATTTGTACTATGAGTTTATTCAAAGATATATTTAGAACTGCTCAAAAAATGGGGATGGTAGAAATTTTTCTTGACCTTTTGTTTCAGTTTTCATCAGTGTTCCATTTTCATGGATATTTGCCAACCATATCTTATAAGAATATATCACAGATGAAAAAAATTAAGAAAATAGAAGTTAGTATAATGGAAATTAATACAAATATAAACATAAGAACAATTAAATAACTAAAACTGTTTAACCGACAAAGATTATACTAGAATAACATTCTGGTCATGGTTTAAAAGAGATACTCAGGCTTATGTCTGATTTCAGATGTGAATCAGGTTTCAAGGTGTCTGTTAGTTGTAAAAAAACAACAAATGGTCTGGTAGCAGTTTATAGACTAACAAAACATGTAGATGGTTTTAGTCTATAAAGTGCTACCAGACTATTTGTTGGTTTTTTTCCTATATCAGACTAACTCGGCTACCCCCTGAAGCTTCTGTTAGTTGTAAGTTTTTCTCTCATGCGCTCCTGAATGTCTTTCTTGGTGAACATATAGAGGTATGAAAAGTAGAAAGGGACTGCTTTTGAATGCTAAAACTTTTTGATGTTAAAGTCCAAGGTACTAATTTGAATTTAAAAGTTGTTTTCTCTGAAATAATCCTTTGGTATGTTTCCTATTGACTTCAGTGGACTTTGGATCAACCCCGAGTAATGATGGTAACAGGGAGAGAGTGTGGGCAGCTTCTGCATGATGAACTAAGAAAATATTTCTCCACTCCTATTGTGTAGGTTTCCAAACCTAGGGATACTTCATGTCACAAAAAAGAAAGTGTTTGAAACTCTGGAAGCACGAATGACAGATGCCTGTAAAAAAGGATACAATCCTGGGCTCCTAGTGCATCCTGAACTCAACTATATACAAGCTGAAGGTGGTGGAGAGAGACAGCTAACAGGTGGGTAGGATACTATCCATTCGATTTTTGAGGATCTTGAGAACATGTGTTGTTGTTGATAGCAGATTTTGCTTCAAGTAACAAACATGCTTGGCCAAGATGGTGACTAAGTATGCTCTATAGAGGTAGTCTGCCCCAAGCCGTGTGTTTTGAGAGGTCCTTTGCTTTGAGGATCTCCATTTTTGTAATGCATGCAGAACCAAACAACAGTTTCTCCTCGTCTCCTATGACATCTTACAGCTGTACAGGAATCCCACCAACATTGCTGCCATCCTCATCCCTTGTTTAGAAGGTTGGGAAATTGAGTCATTTTGTATTATTGTGGATAGCTTATTGGATCCTTTTAGTGGTGGTGAGCAGAATCGATATCTGTCTGTGGAAGAACATATCTCTGATCCCTGTTTTACACGTGTACCTTCAAAGCCTTGGGCCAGCATTCTCCCAGAGAGTTAGAGAAGGACCAAGGAACCAATCCAGTCCTGACTACATCACAGCCAGAAGTTAAAGAACACTTACTTATTTTACTGCTGTTTAGTGCCAGCTTCTAAATGTGATGATTGCTTAATTAACGGTGCTATCTGATATTGTCTTCCTTTATCATATTTCCACTCATTGTAAGCTCTGCAGGGCTGGGACAGTGCGTGGGTTTTTTGTTTTTTTATGTTTGCAATGTACCAGGCACAATTTTGGATGCACCACAAATAATAATATACAGTCAACAAATTGCATGTTATTCCACTTATTACGAGTGCAGTATGCAGTAAATTACATTTTTATAATGTTCCAAATAAAAATAAGGATTGATACTCATGGTTTTTAAAAAAAATACAAAGCAGCTTTTATCAGGTTTTTTTTTTTTTTTTTTAGATAGAATTATTTTTCCTTCTGCTGTGTGAGTTTATCTCTGCTATTGATTTGTTCCAGAGCGGGAAAGAGAGATCATCCATCAGGCAGCACTTCAGCAGACTAAAGAGATGGACCTCAGTGTGGTGCGTCTCATGTTCACAGCCTTCCTCCCGGACAGCACTGGCAGCTTCACAAGAAGGCTTGACCCTGTCATATCAGATGCAATATACGACAGCAGTAAGTACATTTGTCTTTTGGGTCCTTTTTAACAGATGCAGATCTTACTTTTCCTTTCTAGGAATATAGGCCATAGGTATCTCCACATTGGATTAAATCTGAGGTCCAGTTAGTCCCTATCCTGTCTCTGACAGTTTTCCGTGCCAGATGTGTCAGAGGAAAGTGTAAGGACTAGGGCTGTAAACGAGGAGTCAGCTAGTCGCTTCCCTTCCCTTGCTGCCTCTCTTAGGGTATGTCTACACTACAAAGTTAATTCGAACTAATGGACGTTAGTTCGAATTAACTTTCATAGGCGCTACACTAGCGCTCCGCTAGTTCGAACTTAATTCGAACTAGCGGACGCTTAGTTTGAACTAGGTAAACCTCATTTTACGAGGACTAAGCCTAGTTCGAACTTACTAGTTCGAATTAAGGGGTGTGTAGCCCCTTAATTCGAACTAGTGGGAGGCTAGCCTGCTCCAGCTTTCCCTGGTGGCCACTCTGGCCAACACCAGGGAAACTCTATTGCCCCCCTCCCAGCCCCAGACCCCTTAAAGGGGCACGGGCTGGCTACGGTGCCCGTGCCAGGTGCAAGCCTGCCAGCACCCAGCCAGCAGACCCTGCACCTGGCATGGCTCGAGGTGGCCAGCCGATGCCCCCTAGCCGTCCCCCTCTTCCCGGAACCAGGCTGGTGGCTCCCAGGTGCTTGCCCAGGACTGCAAGAGGCGGGCACCCGCCTGGTCCAGTGCAGACATCGTGGACCTTGTCCACGACCTCCGCACTAGGCACAGGAAAGCGGCCATCTAGGGCAGAAGAGCTGCCAGCCTGGCCACCCAGGAGCAGGTTTGCATGAAAATCAAGGTGGTCCACTGAGACCCCCGACCCTGAGCCCTGAGCTTAGAATGGCCGTACTGGGTCAGACCAAAGGTCCATCTAGCCCAGTAGCCTGTCTGCCGACAGCGGCCAACCCTAGGGACCCTGGAGGGGATGGACCAAAGACAGTGACCAAGCCATTTGTCTCATGCCATCCATCTCCAGCCTTCCACAAACTTCAGACAGGGACACCACTCCTACCCCCTGGCTAATACCACTCCATGGACCCAACCTCCATCACTTTATTTCACTTTAAACTCTGTTCTAGTTCTAGCCTTCACAGCCTCCTGCAGCAAAGAGTTCCACAGGTTGACTATTTGTTTTGTGAAGAAGAACTTTCTCTTATTAGTTTGAAGCCTGCTACCCATTCCTTTCCTTTGGTGTCTTCTAGTCCTTCTATTATGGGAACTAATGAAGAACTTTTCTGTATGCACCCTTTCCACCCGGGTATGTCTACACTACCCTCCTAATTCGAAATAGGAGGGTAATGTAGGCATACCGCAATTGCAAATGAAGCCCGGGATTTGAATTTCCCGGGCTTCATTTGCATAAAGCCGGCCGGCACCATTTTTAAATGCTGGCAGTTCAAACCCCGTGCCGCGCGGCTACATGCGGCACGGAATAGCTAGTTCGGATTAGGCTTCTAATCCGAACGAACTAGCTGGACTCCTCATTCCACGAGGAGTATAGCTAGTTCGGATTAGGAAGCCTAATCCGAACTAGCTACTCCGTGCCGCATGTAGCCGCGCGGCTTGGGGTTCGAACTGCCGGCATTTAAAAATGGCGCCGGCCGGCTTTATGCAAATGAAGCCCGGGAAATTCAAATCCCGGGCTTCATTTGCAATTGCGGTATGCCTACATTACCCTCCTATTTCGAATTAGGAGGGTAGTGTAGACATACCCCCCCACTCATGCTTTTGTAGACCTCTATCATATCCCCCCTCCATCTCCTCTTTTCTAAGCTGAAAAGTCCCAGTCTCTTTAGCCTCTCTTCATATGGGACCTGTTCCAAACCCCTCATCATTGTAGTTGCCCTCCCGTCTCCCACCCTCTCTCTTCCCCTCTCCCACCTCCTTTTCCCAGTCTCCCCCAGTTTTGTTCAATAAAGAGAGATTCTATTTTTGAACACAATTGTCCTTTATTTTGTACATCAGGAAGGGGGGCTAGGGAGGGTAAGTGGAAGGAGGTGAGGGAGGAATGGGGTACGCGCCCCCGATGGGGAGGACTGGGCTGGCTCTGCGGGCTTCTGGGGGTGGAAGCTCTCCTGCAGCCCCCCAATTGCCTCCTCTCCCCAGATGGCAGCCTGCAGCAAGTGCAGCCGGGCTGATGGCCGAGTGGTGTGATGTGCCCAGTGTGGGTAGTCCGGGCAATCCAAGCCAGGACTGGTTTGCAAGCGGGGCACCCCTGAGAACTGTCTGTCCGGGGTAGGGGTCAGGTCCCTTTAAGCACAGCCCTCGGCTGGCCTGAGACAGCAGCTCCACGCTCTAAGTCCTCATCTGATGCCCTGCCGGCACTGCTTCCGGCCATCCTTAAGCCCGGTTCAGGGTCCACTCTGTGTGGACATGCTAGTTCGAATTAGCAAAACACTAATTCGAACTAGTTTTTTAGTCTGGCTGCGTTAGTTCGAATTAGCTTAGTTCGAATTAACTAATTCGAACTAAGTTAGTTCGAATTAGCACTGTAGTGTAGACATACCCTTAGAGAGAGACAGCAAGGTGGGGACTCAGGAGCCACTACTGGGGGGAGCCGGCTTAAAAGCCGGTTCTCCCCCCAGCATCAGCTCCATGAGGGCAGGGAAAGGTAGAGGCACAGAGGGAAACAGTGCGAGCGGGGACTGAAGGAGTCTCAGCTCGCGCTGGTTCTGCTGCAATTCTGCTTTTGAAATGTTCAAGAGCCCCCGCAGGGCTCTTGTACAATTCAAAGGCACAGGCGCTGCAGGGAACACGGGGTCAGCCCTGCGGGGCTTCCATTTTTGAACCTTAGCAAGAGCCCAGCAGGGCTCTTGAAACAGTTCAAAGGCGAAGGTGCCCTTATCAACTAATCAAATAGCCAATAGAAATCCCATCAACTATTCGATTAGTTAATTAATCTAAATTTAACATCCCTAAAAGGACCCCACATTATGCTGAGGTGAAAAAAATCTGCTCTTCACATTAGGTGTCACCCTGGTCTCTAGTGGTAAGAGAGTGCCCTAAGCCCTGAAACATGACGTTCAATACAAATCAGATATCAGAAATGGTAACACACCTAAACCTGTAGGGGAACATTTTAGCCTGCCTGGTTACTCAAGTAGCCATTCTTCTACATAGGAATTTCATCAGCCAATTAGAGAGAGAATCTGCAGAACTGGAATTCATCTACCTTTACCGTGGGCTTGAACAAAGACATTAACTGGTTGAAAAAAACAACAAATAGTCTGGTAGCACTTTATAGACTAACAAAACATGTAGATGGTGTTTTGTTAGTCTATAAAGTGCTACCAGACCATTTGTTGTTTTTTTTCTCCTGTAACAGACTAACTTGGCTACTCCCTGAAGCTCATTAACTGGTTGGTGTGTTACAAAGTCAGTTTCTCCTGCCTTTAACATCTGCATTTTCACATGAAAAGGACAAATCTATCTCACTTAAGTAGCCTCATTAATACACAAGGGCTCCTTTTGGGGGGGAGGTAGGAGGCTAGCAGCCACGCACTCGGACACGGCTTGCTTTTCATCCAGTTCCTCAGATATTAAGGGAGTGAGGAGCAACCAGGTGTGAGAGGCACACATGGAATGCAAGTACTTTCCCCTCACTCCCTTAGCTTCCAGGGAATGGGATGAGAATCTAGCCACGTCCCGGAGTGCGTGGCTGCTGTCCCCCTACCCTTGTTAACATGGTACTATAATTGATAGGTACTTATTCTGCAGTTTATGTCTTGGTTTCTGTTATTTCCGCTCGAATTCATCTGATGAAGTGGTTTGACCCACAAAAAACCATCACTCATTATTATTCTTGTTATTCCTATAAATATCTAGTTCCTTTCTGAATCTTGATATGTTCTAGGTCGCGATGAAGTCCTGTGGCAAAGAGTTCCACAATCCAATTGTATATTCTGTGAAAAACCATTTCCCTGCAGTACTTTTGAATTTGCCATTTTATAGTTTGATTGAATGTCTCCTTGTCCTTGAGTTGAGACGGGCAGAACAGATGCTCTTGATCTGTCTGTCTAGAGTATTCATAGAGATGCTTTTATATACTTTTATCATGTCCACTCTGTTCATCTCCTTACTCAGGTAAACATTCCCAATCTTTTCAATCTCTCTCTCTATATAAGAGCTTTCCCCAACCCTTGGATCATTCCCTTTGCCTTTCTCTGAGACTCGTTTAAGTCTGCAATTTTCCTACCTTCTACAAATGACTACCATTTTTACAATACAGGCAGTCCCCGGGTTACGTACAAGATAGGGACTATAGGTTTGTTCTTAAGTTGAATTTGTATGTAAGTCGGAACTGGCTCCAGATTCAGCTGCTGCCACTGAAACTGACCAGGGGCTGACTACAGGAAGCCAGAGGCAGAGTTGCTCTGCCCCCAGCTTCCTGGAATCAGCCTGATCAGTTTCAACAGCTGCTGAATCTGGAGCCTGGGACAGAACAGCTGGGGCGCTGCCCAGTAGGTTCCCACAGGACCAACCCGGCAGCACCCCAGCTGCTCTACCCGAGGCGTCCCGCAACAGAAGCCTGGTCTGCTGGAGTCCCCCCCAGCAGACCAGGGAGACCCGAGCAAAGCCGCCGCCTGGGCGGCTTTGCTCGTAAAGCTGCCCAGGCGGCGGCTTTGCTCGGGTGTCCCTGGTCTGCTGGAGGGGTCCAGCGGCTTTTCTGGACCCCCCCAGCAGACCAGGGGGACAGGAGCAAAGCCGCTCAGGCGGCAGGGGTCCCGCCGCCCGGGCGGCTTTGCTCCCGAGCAAACGAGCAAAGTCGCCCAGGCAGCGGCTTTGCTCGGGTGTCCCTGGTCTGCTGGGGGGGGGTCCAGCGGCTTTGCTGGCCCCCCCAGCAGACCAGGGAGACCGGGAGAAGCTTTTCTCACCCCGGAGGACACGGGTGGCGACCCGCTGCCCTTGAGCTCCGGGGCGAGAAAAGCCCCGTTCATAAGTGCGGATCCGACATAAGTCGGATCTGCGTAAGTCGGGGACTCCCTGTATTCATGCAATAATAATCCAGAAAAAGCATATTCTTGTTTTGCATTATATTACTTGGGTGTTTTTTTTGGGGGGGGGGGAGAATAACAGCCCTCAGCTCTTCATATGGAGGGTGCTGTGACTTGCCAAGTGGTGTCTCTGAGGAATGTTATTGATTTGCTTTAATATCTGTGATAATTCCAATATGCTCTCTTTACGGTAACACACAACTGTATATTAATTCAGTGAGCAGAGGAAAGAGAATAGAGTACAAACACTATATCTCAGTATGCCAAGCCACATTGAAAGGAAGTTGATTTTGCTCTGTGCTTTTTTATTGTTGTTTTTAAGCCTGAGCATCAAAGTTTATCTGCCTTTTGTGGGAAAGGCATACAATGCAATTCTCTGTTGAGGTTTGCCTTTCATCACATTTCTTGTTAGCTAGGATTTTTTTTTCTAATTTTGATGGTTTTTAACCATTGTTATATTTAAGATTATCCTGTCTGCTTTTAACAACCTTTACGTTCATCTTTGGGATGGTTGGGGTGGAGTTTAAAGTTAGAGCAGTGCTGATAGCCAGCACCTCTGTGGCTGAGGGGCCAATGACACCAGGGTACAACGTGAGGGAGGAGGCTATGGGTGTCCTGGCCCCGTGAAGCAGAGATGCCCCCCTGGCCAGGACTACAAAGAGAGCGGGCCCTTGACCACAGGGTGCTGCTAAACATTTGCTGCCAGAGCACCACTCCCACACTCCTTGCTGGCGAGCTAACAGTTGTGACAATGGAGCTGCACAGCTACCAGGCAGGGACACCCAGTACCTGCAGGCATGCCGACTGTTGGAAAAAATGTGTTGGCATTCATTTCATTGGGTCAGCCAAAATTAATGTTTACTGACAATTTTGGATTAAAACCAAACTCCGACAAACTTATTTTTAGCCTCAAGCTGTCAGTAGTGTCAATACTGCTGTCGGCAGAATAACATCTTATTTCAACTCATCCCTGTTGACAGAAGCCCCCAATGCCTCCAATTTAAAGATTGTGAGAATGGACAGGACAGCAGGCTGTGTAACAGGAGGAGAGGAGATTTACCTTCTTTGTGACAAGGTTCAAAAAGGTAAGAGTCCCAAATAGTCTGAAGTTCTGAGTCGGCCCATTTGGTTGGGATTATAAAGTAGCTTTGTTATGTGTCTCTTGTGGTGCATGTTTAAAGCCTACAGGGGTGGCCTAGCATTCAAGGTACTGTGCCACCAGTGCCTCCATTAACTTCAGCAGGAATTGTGAGTTCTCAGCATTGCTGAAAATCAGCCAAGCTGTGATTAGGCCTTCTAGGGTCAGACCTGCCAGCATAGGGGCAAATGGGGTGACACAAAAGGGCCTGGAGCTCCCAACTGTTGCTTCTGCACTGGCAGCTGGAGCCCTGGGGCCCTTTAAAATGCTGCTGAAGCCCTGGATGACACACTCTGAGCAGCACCGAGGGTTGCCTGGGGAGAAGTGTGGTGCTGTCCCAGTGATGCTAAGGGCTGCCTAGCCCTAGCTCCAGCCTCTCCCCTTCTGCCCAAGTCTCTGCTCCATCCTGGGTCACAGAGCAGAGTCATCCCCCCCCCCCCCAAATGCCTTGCCCAGGAGCCTGGCGAGGCTGTCGGCCCTGCTGACCAAGGAGAAACAGCCCATCCACAAGTAAGCAGAATGTATATGGGGAACAGCCTGGAAAGTTGGGGGAAAGAAACTCACCAGTTCCCTCTCCCCCAGCCAGGAGACAGTGACCAAGACACTGCCCTAGCCCCTCTGAAGTTTCTGTTCCAGCCCCTAGACTGCCAGGGTTTGTGAACACTGCATCTGTGCAATCGTGGGCCCCATGCTCACACCCCTATGGTGCCCCCAACCCCTCGTGTAATGTAGTGGAAGCTGCAGGTGCTCAGCACTGCCAATAATCAGGCCGTATAAATCAAGTTCTGTAAATATGGATTTGGATGCCTAGTTTAAGATGCTCAAATTGAAACATATTATACTTTGCAATATCCTGGTTTCCTTTTCATGGACACAAGCAAACAGAAAAGAAAAGGGGGGGGGGGCTTGGAGAGCTGTAGAGGACCCACAGATCTACTTTCTCTATACAACAGTATTCAAGGTTCTCAACGGGACTGTAGAGTTAAACCGTTCTGTTATTCCCCACTTCAGCAGCAAAGGGTGCGGAAGAAGACAGTATACCGTGTAGTTGTGTAGGGAAGAGAGAAACTGGTAGAGTATGGGGATATAGTTTTTCCCCCCTCCTTAATACTATAAATCCACGGCCTTTCCAGGAGATAAAGTAAAATGTATTTTTTTTTAAAAAGTGTGAGTAAATGGAAACTCCAAAGTGGGGTTTCCCCTGACTATCACTTTCTGAAACCCCTGTGCCTTGGGAAAATGAAATGCACACAGCAGGTGGGCTGGAAGGAGTGTTTAATATAAATGCTGTCACTTTTGGAATCAGAAGCTTGCATCCCACCTACCCTCTGGCCCCTTTCCATTTGCTTAAGAAGATGAAAAACTTCCTTGCCATTAGTAAAAGACGGAAAATGGGCTGAGAAAAAAGTCCTCACGGTGGCCTGTTTTCCCCACCTCTCCAAAGAGCTCTATGCAGGGAGCTACCAGCCCAACAGAAACAGCTCTACCCCTCACTCTGCTTTGTAAAGGGGGAAGGAAATGCACTGTGCGAGAGCACTTAGCTCAGGACTGCTGTAGGAAGCAGCTGGCATCACTCTTAGTGGTAGCTGAGAAGTAGCTTTTCACCAGCAATAAATAGAACTTTTGAACAGTTCAAAATTTCATTCAGATTTCAAAACTGAAGACTGTTGGGAAGGGGGACCTATATCTCACACCATATGTTCTCCCGTCCTTACAATTATTCTGTATTGAGGTACTGAATTCATTCTGCTTAACCATAGAACAGAAAGAAGCAGTGAGCCTGATTCTCCACTCGCAGCTGGTTAAACCAAGAGTAACTCCACTGAAGTCACAAGAATTTACGTCCGTGTAAAACTGGTTGAAATAACATCAAGACTGGACCCTCAAATAATAGTTATATACATATTCCTAAAATTTAACATATTTGAGAGGGGAACATTCATGATGTTTAATGTAGTCTTCTAAATGTAACACATTAGGACAGAAAACAAATACTGTGTGAAATTCAGCATTAGCGAGAATTATTTTCTTTTCCCAAAATATTTTATTGTTTACTGGATATAGCATGAATTAGTGCTGGGAAAAATATAATCTGCCCAAATCCACTTTTAGAATTTCCATCCCCACTATTTTTTTTATTAGAAACTGATTTCACCAAAAGCTTTTGGAAAAACCCTAAAGAAATTAACTCTCTTGCACTGTTCTCAGATGATATTCAAATTCGTTTTTATGAAGAGGATGAAAATGGTGGTCTGTGGGAAGGCTTTGGAGATTTTTCTCCAACAGATGTACATAGGCAGGTAAGTGACCAATCAGATGTTATTTGTTAATGACCTCTGCATCCTTTAGCTAGGAGGTCCCCATTTGAACGGTAGCGAAAAGCTCTATATCCCAATAGAGTAAAACTCCAATTGTCCGGCATCCAGATAGTCTGGCACCAACTGGAACCCAGAAGTGCTCCGGCCAGCTGGACATTTTAGAGCTGCACCGCGCTGCTTCCCCAAGTCCGCCGCTGCCTCAGCTGAAACTGACAAGCGGCAGCCTTGGGGAAGCTGCAGAGCAGAGCAGCTGGGGTGCTGCCAGGTTGGTCCTGCAGCACCGCCCCTCACCTCCCTACTCGGGGATAACTACTGCAGTCTGGTGGGTGAAAAGCCCACTCCGCTCTCCTCCCCTCCCAGAAACTCTAGGCAGCGGCGCGGGGCTTCCCCCGCCTTCCTGCAAAATGGCAGAGAGTTCGCCCCTCGCTGCGCCATTCCCCGCCCACCCCCTGGATGCAGCGCAGGTCCGGCAAACCCATCACAGCCCCCTGCCAGAGTACCTTCCAATACACTGGCATATCCAATAATCCGGCACCACGTTGGTCCCAAAAGTGCTGGATTATCTGAAGTCTACTGTACTAATCTTCGCAGTCACCACCTTACCCCTGTTACTTCATAAAAATAAATATGGCCTGGATTTATTGTCAACTCTAAATCATAGTGCTGATGAAAGTTCAAAACACACTAAAAGGAAATTCGAAAAGTAAGGTGTGAATGTCATGGTAAGAGAGATGTAGGGCACATGTATAGAAAAATAATGCAGGGTAAAATGTCTTCAGTGCTCCTACAAGAATACTAAGGATACTATGGAAAAATGATAAAGCAAGAGAGAAAAGTACAATACCTACATATATTATGTATTCATGTATCATGTGACAATTCAGCATTTTTAAAGGGCTTTTAAAAGTATTTAGCTCCAACTAGAAGAGAACAATAAAACAGGAATTTGTAGTTGGGTTAGCCTTCATCCAGGTGAGATTTTTCTCAGTTGTAACTAAAATCCCCCAAAATACAAAAAGTTAGATGTAAAGTAATATCTTATTTCAGAAAACTCTATTCCTGACAACTTGCTAATCAATGTTTTTCAGTTTGCTATTGTATTCAAAACCCCCAAGTATAGAGATGTCAATATCACAAAACCAGCATCTGTGTTTGTCCAGCTACGGCGGAAATCTGATCTGGAAACAAGTGAGCCAAAGCCGTTTCTGTACTACCCAGAAATCAAAGGTAATTCATTCAACCTCTTCTATGCATTACAAAGGGGAAATATCCTGTTTGCGAAACAGCAAAATCCTCATGTATTTATCCTTGCTCCTTGGTTTTTACCTCTAGAAAAGACTATATTTCACTTCTTATATTGGGCACAACTACTGGAAAAATTTGTCAGGGCAAGATGTGTCTACATAGATGTGTTATGTTGGGCTGTTGTTCAATAAACACACAGGTGCCCACAGGGTATTAGGACCAACAGGTATACATGGAATGTGTATGTGCAGTAGGTGGTGCTTTCTCCTCCCCCACATCACTTCTGAAACAATAGTAGAGGTTATTGTGCTATAGGTGCTGTCTTTCAGATGAAACACAAAACCAGAATCCTGATTAGAGCTGGTGAGAAATTAGAAAATGTATTTTGCATTTCTCTTTGACTTAAATGTTAGGAATATTCTGACCAGCTCTAGTCCTGACCACTTGTGTTCATCAATTGGCACTTGTTGTGAGAGGAAGGGTGGTGTGATGGAGGGGAGAGGTTTCCATGACAATATTATAAATCATTTAGGGGAAGTGTAAAAGTTGGACTCAGACCTGATTATTATGTTGTTCAAAGTCAGGAAGCTTACCCAGTGGATCAATCCTTTTTTTTTTTTAGGAATTGCATGCTATGAATTAGTCTGACTGAATTATAAGGTTGTTCTTAATGTTCATGTTAGCATTAATAATAAATAGTAATGAAATATTTACATTATGGCACAGCTCAAAGCACATGAGTAGTCTCATTGAGATCAGTGTCCACTCATGCGCTTTAAAGCATATATACAAGTATATGCGGGATTGAGGATTTAGCTCATGAGCAGAGATAAGTGGCAAGACAGACATGTGGGTTATTTATGGCTTGTTATAATTAGCCACAAAAAGTTATGTTGGGTAAGAAATTTCTGTGTTCGCAGATGGATATTTGAAATCAGGTGAACTCTCTCTGTTTGGCTTCCAAGATCTCTTTTCCCAAATTCTAGAGAGACATTTTATGCTGCTTTATATTTAGCCCACCAATTCTGTGTCTGACTTTTTTTTGGTTTTTAGAGAGATAAAAATAATTGATTGAGGATTTCTATAAATGTCTTTTCATAAACTCTGCCCAACATATTTAGGACATGGCATTCAAGGATGTGTATTCTAGAAGCTGTACTGTGCTATTTCCCTATTGAATAGGGCTGACATGAGCTCAGAAATGTGCGAGAGTTTGTTTTTGTTTTGTTTCCTGGGTCAGATGCATTAACTCAGTTTTTGAGTTTTCTCTCTTCCTGGGTGTGAGTATATTTGATGCATGTACACTTACCTACATGCTACATCTTTAAATTATGGTTTCTTATATAGACTATTGATTACGTTGTTCCATATGTTCGATGTCTGGGTTTGATACGTTGATTGATACTGTTCTGCATGTAGCTTCCTTCTCACGTTTGGCATATGCTTATGAGGAATTATTATGTTGTTTGTGGGGGAATATTTTGTTCTTTCCTCAACAGTGTTGCTGGGCATCGTCTACTAGAATTTTGTCACTTCTCAATAGCTCTCCTTTCCATGACTGTTTCATTTTCTGTATGTTATGTTTAGGCTGTTGGGTTTTTTAGGGATTTTTTGATGGAGCTAGGGCACTGTGTTGTACCTTTATTTGTTGTACTTTGTATAAGGGTGGTTCTCTTGCTACTGACCTGCATGGCTCTTTTATGTCTTGCTGTAAACTCATTTTTCATTCTGGCCTTTCTGCCACTAAAGCATGCTTCATTTCAGTGGAGCTCTGATTCAAAGGTGTTGAGTAATCCCATTCCCAAATGGGTCTTTTTCTAGAATGCATATGTTTGATAGAGAAAATTGCCCTTTGTTCCCAATGGGCAAAATTTACAAAACCATTTATGTGACTTAGGAGTCTAAGTCCCATTTTCAAAAGTGATGTAGACACTTACATGTCTTTGCCATGTTCTGTCTCAGTCATCTTAATTTGGGTATTGTAGCACCAGATGCACTACTAGAAAAGCCATATGGATCCATGTGCGTGACTGTCTTTGATTCTCTGCTTTCTGAGAATGTTGCTTGGTTTGTCGCTTTCTTGAATATGTCACCAATTCTTGCTGTACAAAAGTGATCTGTTGTTTGGACCTGAAAAAGTTTACCCTACTTACAGCACTTCTGATTTCCCATTAAACTATTGTTTTTTAGAAATACATTCAGTACCAGTGCTCTTTCCTGTCCCCAGCTGGTGACAGATTTGACTCATCCTCTCCTTTTTGCTGTTTCTCACCCCAAAACACAGATAAAGAGGAAGTTCAGAGGAAGCGACAAAAGCTCATGCCTAATTTTTCTGATGGTTATGGTGGAGGCAGTGGAGCCGGAGGTGGAGGGGGTGGAATGTATGGAGGAGGAGGAAGTGGTGCTGGTTCAGGTAAAGAGAAAATATTTTTGATCTGAAGCATAAGCTTTAAACTTTGACGTGTGTGGTTCGTTCCCCTAGACCAGGGGTGGGGAACCTTTTTTCTATCAAGCTCACTAACCCACAGAAAAAAATCAGTCGTAGACCACTCATAGCTCCGACGGCAGGGAGGCGGCTTGGGACTTCCCCTGGGCTCTGGAGTGGGGCCAGAAATGGGGGGTTTAGAGTGAGGGAGGAGGCTCTGACATGGGGCAGGAGAATAGGGTGCAGAGTCTGGGAGAGAGTTTGGCTGTGGAAGCAGGCTCAGGGCAGGGGGTTGGGAGTGCAGGAGGGGCTTATGGCTGGAGCAGCGGTTTTGGGTGGTGGTGCAGGCTCTGGGATGGAGTTAGGGTGTGGGAGGCAGTTCCCACTTGGGTAGGGGGGCTTGGGCTAGAGGTGCATGACCTGGAAGGGTGTTGGGGCACAGGAGGGGGCTCAGGGCTCTGGTGGGGGTTGAGGTATGGGAACGGTGAGGGGAACAGGTTCTGATCAGGCGCCACTTACCTCAGACTGCTTCCTGTTGGTGCCGCAGCAGAGCTAAGGCAGTCTCCCCGCTGTCCTGCCCCCGCCCCCACGTACCTCCTGGATGCTGCCACGACGTGACCAGGCAACTGCACGGGGTGTGCTGCTCCCACCTACAGGTGCTGTCCCCACAGCTCCCATTGGCCATGGGACACTCAGAGACTTAGGGCTTCCCTGATCCTCCATCCCTGTGCCTAGGAGCTGTGGGGGCAGACAAGTAGTCTCTCCCCAAAGCTTCTCTGTTGCCCCCTGTGACAGGCAAGCAGGTGCTCGTAGTTCCAGGCTTGCGAAGGTGTCATTGAGGCTCTCTGCACAGAGGCTTGCCAATGGACAAGAGTAAATTAAGCAGGGGGACAGATTTGGCCCACGGGCCAGCAGTTCCCCACCCCAGTCTAAAGCATGGGATCAGAATAAAAATCCATAACAACTACACTAATTACTATCATTTGGGCAGCATGCCAAGCCCTTTGTTGAGCAGTAGAAGTGGTATGCTTCCTCATCAATTCTGAGAACTGCAGAGGTGGAGGATGCTGCTTAGTCACGCATTTAGACTCTCCGTTTATTATCATAGGGCGGAGAGGTTGGACTTTCATCCGGAACATGTTATTTTAGCCGGGTGGAAAATCCAAAGACAAATTTCTAGGATCTGCAAATGAAATAGAGCCTTTGGCTGAGCATTGGATTTTCATGATATTGCTTGGTTTTATGCTGAAGAATAATTCCAGTTCTTCTTTTTTCCTTTTGCATTGCTGTTGTTTCTAGGGTATGGATACCCCTCCTATGGGTATTCGTCTTATGGAGGAATGCCTTTCCACCCAGGCACCACGAAGTCTAGTGCTGGAATGAAACATGGTAAGAAACAAAATACAGGCAGTCCCCGACTTACGCGGATCCGACTTATGTCGGATCCGCACTTACGAACGGGGCTTTTCTCACCCCGGAGCTCACGGGCGGCGGATCGCCACCCATGTCCTCCGGAGCGAGAAAAGCTTCTCCCGGTCTCCCTGGTCTGCTGGGAGGGTCCAGCGAAGCCGCTGGACCCCCCCAGAAGACCAGAGGGACAGGAGCAAAGCCGCCCAGGCGGCAGGGGTCCCGTCGCCTGGGCGGCTTTGCTCCCGGGCAAACGAGCAAAGCCGCCCAGGCGGCGGCTTTGTTCGGGTGTCCCTGGTCTGCTGGGGGGGGGGTCCAGCGGCTTGCTGGACCCCCCCAGCAGACCAGGGAGACAGGATCAAAGCCGCACAGGCGGCATCCCGCCTGTGCGGCTTTGCTCGGGTCTCCCTGGTCTGCTGGGGGGGGAGGAGGCGCAGCTAGTGCGCCCTCCCTCCTCCCCCCAGCAGACCAGGCTTTTGTTGCGGGACGCCTCGGGTAGAGCAGCTGGGGTGCTGCCGGGTTGGTCCTGTGGGAACCTACCGGGCAGCGCCCCAGCTGTTCTGTCCCAGGCTCCAGATTCAGCAGCTGTTGAAACTGATCAGGCTGATTCCAGGAAGCTGGGGGTAGAGCAACTCTGCCTCGGGCTTCCTGTAGTCAGCCCCTGGTCAGTTTCAGTGGCAGCAGCTGAATCTGGAGCCAGTTCCAAATTACATACAAATTCAACTTAAGAACAAACCTACAGTCCCTATCTTGTACGTAACCCAGGGACTGCCTGTAGCCAGATTCCAACAATAATCTTTAGTTTACCATTTTGCTTCACTAATCAGTAACTTATGTTAATGGCTACCAAAGCAATGATGCTTGGTCACTCCAAACTGGACTCAGACAGGATTAAAATGTGTGTGTAAATACTCACATGTGTTTACAGTGATCATTAAATGTCAGCCTTAGCCAACAAAACACCTCACTGCTGTCCCAAATACTACGGTTACCCCTAGGATTAGAACAGGCAATAATTAGATTGGCAAATGCCGACATTTTAATGGCCAAAAATATATGCTCTTGACTGGAGTTGATGTTTATAAGCAGCCAAAAGTTTTCCCCAGGACCTGAGAATTGGCCAATGAACTGTGGTGTTTGTCTTTATTGGCCTGGAGAGGCCACTTTAGTAACCTCGGGAGAACTCATTTTCCCTGAAAATGAAAAATTCCAGGCTTCAGAAAAACTGTGTGGGGTGATATCACATGACATGAATATTAAATGAGTACACATCAAGCACGAGACATGTTTGTACATGTAGTAAGCCCAAGCTGTGGGGTAGATGGTGTTCAAAGTAACAGCACCTCAGAGAGAGCACTGGGAAGCACCCTATTTCTGTGAATAAATGCCTCACAGTTAGGGCTGTAAACTTTCTCATTTAAAATATTAACGAGTTAATTGGCTGGGGGGGCTGCTCCGGCTGGGCGCTGGTTTGCTAGTTAGCCTAAACAGCATGGCGGTAAGGTAGTGCTTATTGGGTAACTGGTTAGCCCTTTACGTCTCTACTTGCAGCAGTGCCTTATTGATCTGGGGCAAGAGTGATCTACAGCAGCCCTTTTAAAAGTTACTGCATGGTCCCTGCCCCTTCTCCTCTCCTTTCTAGTGAGTTGGTCCCAGCTGTGCTTTCCTTCTCCTATTGTCTGGCAACATCTGTGGGATAAATTCTACTATCAGTTATACCAGTGTCAATCTGGAATGATTATATTGGCTTTGGTGGCAATACTGCAGACGTGTAACATTGCAACTAAGATCAGAATTCATTCCGATGTTTGTTCAGAAAATAAGTTTATTTAATTTTATCCTTTAATATGAGGGTTGGTAAAGTGAACATGTTAAATAACTTCAGAAAGAGTTACGTTTCCATATGTTTCTCTCTGGGTAGTGAACTTGAGTGTAGTGACTCTATAGCATTTAATGATACAGGAACTGATCCAGTGCAGAGTAAAGTAATTCGGCATCTTTCCTTTGATTTCATGAGGGTGTGAATGAGACCCACAAAATATTATCATTTGTACAAAACAATCATGATATCCAAAGTCTCATGCTTTTCATTGATGTTTTTTAGGAATTTCAGACAATACTACTGAACAGGGTGAGGAAAGCTGCAATAAACAGGACAACAAACCAGATGTGAAACACAACCAAAAAGTGGAAATCCCAGAGAGAAGTAACTCCAGAGTTTGTGGTGGTGATAATAAGGAGGAGGCATGTACAGCTGGAGTAGCGGAAGCAGATTGCAGGTTACTGGGTAAGTGTAGAAGTCGGGGCATGTCTACATATTTCGAAATAACAAGGCGAGTGTCCACACTACCAGGCCTGTTGTTTTGAAATAAAAACTCCTGCTTATGAAGAGGAATAATTTTATTTTGAAATAATTATTTCTGGAGTTTTTATTTTGAAATAACTTATTTCAAAATAACCTGGTAGTGTAGACATAACCTCAGTTTATGTAGGGCCATTCATAGAGTCCGTCTCTTATATGGAAGAAGCCTGTGTCAAGGACTGGAAGAGTCACAAGTTCCCTCTCACAGTTTCCATCTTTGCAGGGATGGAAGAGTTAACATTTGTTCCTACTTAGAAATGTTAGAAGATCAGCCTTCTAAACCTGGCATCTCCCACGATCCATGTATGTCCATGCCATCTATTAGAAAGCCCTTGTGCTTTTGCACTGCCTCCTAGTGCCTGAGATCCCATTGAAGTTAATAGTGTTACACAAGATGTAAATCAGCAAAAAGTTTGGTCCTTTATACTTAACAGGTTTCATTATGTGTGTGGAAAGGTGGTGTTTCCAAGTATGCAATTTTTGCAAATTACATGCAAATCTATTTCCAAATTGCACGCAAAGCATGTTATTAAATATTAAATTTTAATATAAACTTCATCCATTGCCAAATAAAGAATAAAATTAAACAATCAAATCAGCATTGCTTCACAGTTTAAGTATACAAAACAGAAAAGAGAGAAGGAATGTTTGAAGGAAGTCTTTTTGTACAAGGATATTAACCCTCTGGAGATTATAAATGTAGCTTCCTTTTCCCTGTCAAGCTTCCTTTTGCTGACAGTCAGATCAGTCCATGTTATGAGGGTTAGCTAGTCAGATTTTTAGAGGTCTTGAGTGCTCAGAACTCCCATCCAAGTCAACAGCTTTCAAAACCAGGCCATGTGTATCTTGTATCATTCCCCAAAGACATGCTGTAAGTCAAGGGTGGGCAAACAGGCCTCCGTGGGCCAAATCTGGCCCGCCAAGCAGGTGGATCCGGCCCGCAGAGGCCCTGCTGCTCTCCTGCCCCCAAGCCAATTAGAGTCTGGGGGCGGGGGAGCAGGGAAGCCTTCTCCGCTCTTCCCCCGCCCTGCGAGCAGCCTTAATTGGCGGGGGGGCACGCGAAGCCTCCTCCCGCCCTGGGGCAGAACAAAGAAGGTTTCGGGTGCTCCCCCGCCCCCAGGCTTTAATTGGAAGCCCCGCACGCTGCTTGCAGGGGTGGGGGGAGAGCGGAGGAGGCTTCGTGTGCTCCCCCACCCCCAGGCCAATCAGGGTCTGGGGGCGGGGGGAGCTGCGTGAAGCTTCCTTCGCCCTGACCCAGTAAGCGAGTAGCCCACTGCACTTCAGAGTGCTCCTCGCAGGGCGGGAGGAGGCTTTGGGTGCTTCCCTGCCCCCAGGCCCTGATTGGCTGATTGGCGTGAGGGAGCGTGCCAAGCCTCTTCCAGGACATGAGTGCCTATTGGGAAGGGTGGGCAATCGTGGTCTGGGGACGGGGTAGCCCTGCCCCTTCCTGTTTAGGCCCCGCCCCTTCCAAGGTGGCCCAGGGCTACTTCAAAAAAATTTTAAGTGGCCCCCCACGCAAAAATTATTTCCCACCCCTGCTTCAAGTTGTTATAACAGAGAAGGAGCTTGCTTTTCTGTCCCACATATAATGTGATAGTGTATCTCTTTCGTACAGAATGCTCTTCCTTTATGGAGAAAGGGCCATGGTATGTTGCATGCTGGTTTCATTATGTGTCATTTACGATAACAATTAGACATCGGATTGAGAAAACAAGTTCATACAGTAATAAGTTTTCAGTATTGAAGCCTTTCGTAAGTGGATTCTTGGCACTTTAGAGATCATGTGGTGCCCTAGAGAGAAATTGCTCCTTGTTGTCTCTGAGAGTCAACATCTGGATTAGTTCAGGAAATAAAACTAGTAATTGATGGGTATGCACTTGTATAAGGGAGCATTGTTGTTGTCTTTCCGCTGTTTCCAAAGATAGGAGGGGCTTTGATTGTGGTGTCTAGTGGTTGAGTAATAA
Organism: Pelodiscus sinensis; assembly: GCF_052426305.1. Taxonomy (NCBI): domain Eukaryota; kingdom Metazoa; phylum Chordata; order Testudines; family Trionychidae; genus Pelodiscus; species Pelodiscus sinensis. Next base: position 111,579,458 of record NC_143055.1, on the reverse strand, counting down.
ACAGCACATCAGGAAGCTGACTGTTACTTATTTATCAATTACCCAGGAAAAAAAGTAAAGAAACAGGGACACCAATTTGTGTGAAGACTTATATACAGAAGAATTGGGTCTGTTAAGTGCACTCAATCAACGGCTAATGTAATCTGAACAGTTTTGACAACAGGGCTTAGGGGAAATGTATCTTTTCTTATTCCAGTGACAAAATAGTAGGTCTATACCCAAATAGAGTTCATTATGACAAACCAGTGAGATTCAGTATCCTGTTTATACAAAAATCTGGAACAAAAGAGATAGTGTTGCTTATGGTGTCCTATCTAGACATACATTTTGGCTACGTCTATACTGCACTTTGTTGCGCAAGAAGATATGCAAATGAGGCACGGGGATGAATATTGCTGTGCCTAATATGCATACCTAATGAGCCGCCATTTTGCGGAAGAGGGTTTTGCGCAAGGAGCTCTCTACATTGCTCCTTCTTGCGCAAAAAACTCCTCTTGCGCAGGAGCCGTTCTTCCTGAAAATAAACGGTAGAACGGCTCCTGCGCAAGAGGAGTTTTTTGTGCAAGAAGGAGCAATGTAGGCAGCTCCTTCTTGCTCAAAGCTCCTTTCCACAAAAATGGCAGCTCATTAGGTATGCAAATGAGGTGTGACAGTATTCATTCCTGTGCCTCATTTGCATATCTTCTTGCATAACAATGCACAGTATAGACATAGCCTTTGTGTGTTGATTGCATTAGTGTTAGTTACTAAAGCTTTATCTAAACTTGAAAGTTTCAAGTACAGCCACTGCATGAGCACTGGAAAATATCTCTCTAGCACTCTAAGGCTACATCTAGACGAAGAGAGCTTCCGAAAAAAATCTTCCGAAAGAGAGTGTTCACACTGTAAAAGTGCATCAAAAAAGTGATCTGTTTTTTCGAAAGAGAGCATCCAGACTGAATGGACAGTCTCTCACATATAAGCTGTGATTGCTGTGGATGGAATGGCCACCAGGACACCTGTGCTTTTTCCTCTTCTTCCACTCTCTCTTCCCCGTCCACACATGCCTTTTTGCCAAAGAGCTCTTTCGCAAAAAGGCTTCTTCCTCATAGAATGAGGATTACCGCTACCAAGAAAAACCCTCTCTTCTTTCAATTTTCTTGTGGAAGAACACAATTGCAGTGTGGACGTTCCTCAAGTTTTGTCAGAAAAATCGCCATTTTTCTGACAAAACCACAAGCGGAGTAGATAACTGCGCTTGGAGTGCCACTCCCAGCACTGTAGCCTGGTTCACACTGGTGCTTTACAGCTCTGTAACTTGCTGTTCTCGGTGGGGCGGGGAATGTTTTTTCACACCCTTGAGCCAGAAAGTTACAGCACGGTAAAATGCCAGTGTAGACTTAACTTAAATCTGTTATTTAGTGCTGAGCAGTAGTAATCAGTTATAAGTGACAAACTTATCATGTGTCTATAGTAGTGGTTCTGAAACTTTTTAGCCTGTCACCTACCTGGCTCAATGCAAACCTTTCTGCGGACTATCATTTGCTAATGGAAACTCACAGTTAATTGCACAATTACACCCGAGCCATTTTGCTAGTGCTGTAGCTAGGGAGACTGGTTTAATTTAACCAGAAGGAAGGAAATATTAATTTAAATCATTAAACAAATTAAGTGCTTTCACTTTCTCATGTTTATCAAACTTCCTTTTAAATAAAGTAAAATATTAATTTATGTCCCACACAAAGGGGTTCAATTTTTTCTTTATGGCAGGGGTGGGGAACCTTTTTTGTGTCAGGGGCCACTGACCCACAGAAAAATCAGTTGGGGACCACACAAGTGAGAAGCAAAATATCCCCTCCCAGAACCCCCAACCCTCACTGATGTGGCCCCCAGCTGAGACTCCTCTGGCACTCCAGCCCCATGGGGCAAGGGGGAGGACTGAGGTTCAGAGCTTCTCATAGGCCAGATTTACTTTTCAGGGGTTCCAGGCTAAGTGGATTTTGTGGACTCCCCTAGGCTTTGGGTGGGTACCAAAATGAGGGGTTCATTGTGCTGGCTGGGGCTGCCAACATGCGGGATGGGGTTGGGGGGTGCAAGATCTGGGCAGGAGGTGGGATGTAGGAAGGGGTGAGGGTGCAAGGTTTGGTTTGGAGGTAGGGTACAGGAGCCATTCCACTCCCAGGCATCCTGTCCCAGGCATGGCTTCCTGCTGCTCCCATTTGCCGGATTCCGACCAATGGGAGCAGCAGGGAAAGCCTCCTGGCAGCACATCCATGCAATGCTGTTCCCGCAGCCGAGGACGGGGCAGCATGCAGAGCCTCTTATGGCTCTCCTTCTTCCGTACGAGCCATATCGTGCAGTAAGGCTCAGGGCTTTCTCCCCTCCCTCCCCCCAGCAGGAAGCTGACGCTAGTGCTCCAGTGTTGTGGGGGAGGAGGGTGCAAGCTGGAGTGTCAGCTCCCCACTACAAGGGGGCAGGCTGAGCTTGAGCCACAGGCCACCTGGAAGGGACCATAATTCCAGAATCACTGGCCTACAGGAGCCACTGTCCTCTGCTGAATAGAACGTGAGCCTGACTGGGGTATAATTATGCAACCCCGAGTGAGTGGCCTACAGAAAGAAGATGAGCATTAGTACTGACCATAGTTAAAGAATATCTTTTATCCAAGTATTACAGACTCATTTTTTACATAGCAAAAAGTCCTGAATCCCTTTTTTCAGAGTGCACATGTATGTTATAGCTGGCAACTGCTATTTCCCTTGATTCCTCTTACTAACATGTTACAAGGTCCCATGAAATCTCACTTTGGGATGGTTAGGAATATAGACTGTCTGGCACAATTGACAGTGCTCTCCAGAATGGTAAATGTAATTTTAAACTTTGTTTCGCCTCACCCGCTTCACCATATTCCCATTCCTGGGAACTGTGAATTTTATTTGGTCAGCAGTTTCACTTGGTTCCACAGAGGACGTAACCAAATCTTTCTTTCCTTTTTTCCCCCTGTAGCGTATGTGGTTATTGAAATTGCTGAAGTTATGTTACTTTGACATTAATCTGAAGCTGTTGTTAATTTAAAAATTTTCTTTAATGCACGTGTGAAAAGAGGAAATATGGTATAGTTTCGCAGTTAAGGTACAGGCCTGGCAGGTGAGACCTGAGCTATATTCATGGCTGTACCACAAATTTTTTGTGTGGCCTTTGACAAGTTATTTAACTTTCTTTTGCCTCAGTTCTCTCATCTGTAAACTGCTTAAGTGATGTGTTGTGAGGCTACATTTATTAATGTTTGGAGAGCAATTTGCGAATGAACCACAGAAACATGAAGTATTTCTGAGTTCTCCAAGCAGGATCCCTTCCCAAGCTGCTCTCAAATATAATCCTTTTTTATGCATAATTCAAATTTACCCCCTTCCTGGGGTTTTGTTTCATTAGCACAGAAAATAACAATAAGATAACTGAGTGCAGCCCATGTCTTTTCCTCAGATGTGGTTGTTCCTATGGTTCCTTCCTTCCCTTCCTCCTCGCCCTCCCACTACTAAGACCATATACTAGCTCAGTGATAGAGATGCAGCCGTGTTAGTCTGGTGTAGCTGAAACAAAAGATAGAACTATGTAATACTTTAAAGACTAACAAGATGGTTTTATTAGGTGATGAGCTTTCGTGGGCCAGACCCACTTCCTCATATCAAATAGTGGAAGAAAATTGGCATAACCATATATACCAAAGGGATACAGTCAAAAAAACTGAACACATATAAAATTGACAAATCAAATTTTAGAACGGAGTGAGGGTGATGGGGGAAGGTTAGTGTCTGTGAGGTAATGACTTCCCCAATTATCACCCCTAATATTACCTCACAGACATTAACTTTCCCCTTCCCCCACCCCCACTCTGTTCTAAAATTTGATTTGTCAATTTTATATGTGTTCACTTTTTTTTATTGTATCCCTGTGGTATATATGGTTGTGCCAATTTTCTTCCACAAATTGATCTGAGGAAATGGGTCTGGCCCACAAAACTCATCACCTAATAAACCATCTTGTTAGTCTTTAAAGTGCTACATAGGTTCTTTTGTTTCATATACTAGCTTGTCTTTCTAAGGAGTCACTACCTCCATCTTTACATCTGAATGTGATAATTAACTGTGGGAGCCTCTTTGAGTTAACAGAATTCACTTCACAGTATAGTGATAGAAATGTAGCTGTGTTAGTCTAGTGTAGCTGAAACAAAAAATAGGACTATGTAGCACTTTAAAAACTAACAAGATGGTTTATTAGGTGATGAGCTTTCGTGGGCCAGACCCACTTCCTCAGATCAAATAGTGGAAGAAAATTGTCATGACCATTTATACCATAGGATACAATTAAAAAAATGAACACATATGAAAAGGACAAATCAAATTTCAGAACATAAGGGGATTGGGGGGGAGGTAAATGTCTGCAAGCTAATGATATTAGAGGTGATAATTGGGGAAGCTATCTTTGTAATGGGTAAGATAATTAGCGTCTTTATTCAAACTAAGGCGTAAAGTGTCCAATTTAAGCATGAATGACAGTTCAGAGGATTCTCTTTCAAGTGTAGTCTTAAAAGGTCTTTGAAGCAGGATGCAGGTAATCAAGTCGTTGAGACAATGTCGTTTCTGGTTGAAATGGCAAGAAACTGTTTTTTCTTTGTGATCCTGTCTAATATCTGTTGTGGGCGTTGATCCTTTGGCGAAGTGTCTGAGACGTTTGTCCGGTGTACATAGCAGACGGACACTTTCGGCACATGATAGCATAAATTATATTTCTGGATGCGCAGGAATATGTGTTCTTGATCTTATAACTCACTTGGTTAGGTCCAATAATGGTATCAGCAGAGTGAATATGTGGACAAAGCTGGCAACGGGGTTTGTTGCAAGGGAAGGTACCAGGGTTGGTATTAGTGTGGTATGTCCTGTGGTGGTTGGTAAGAATCATCTTGAGGTTAGGTGGTTGTCTATAGGAGACTATGGGTCTGTCTCCCAGAGCCTCTCGGAGTTTAGTATCCTGTTCCATTATAGGCTATAGTTTATTGATAATGTGTTGGACAGGTTTAAGTTGGGGGCTGTAGGTGATAAGTGGTGTTCTATTGTTGGTTTTCTTGGGTCTGTCTTGAAGTACAGGCAGTCCCCGGGTTACGTACAAGATAGGGGCTGTAGGTTTGTTCTTAAGTTGAATCTGTATGTAAGTCGGAACTGGCATCCAGATTCAGCCGCTGCTGAAACTGATCCGTTTCAACAGTGGCTGAATCTGGACGCCAGTTCTGACTTACATACAGATTCAACTTAAGAACCCCAGGCATCCCCAAGTCAGCTGCTGCTGAAACTGATCAACGGCTGATTCCAGGAAGCCCGGGGCAGGGGCTTCCTGTAGTCAGCCACTTGTCAGTTTCAGCAGCGGCTGACTTGGGGACGCCTGGGGCAGAGCAGCTGGGGTGCTGCCGGGTTGGTCCAGTAGCGCCAGGAGCGGCACTACGGGACCAACCGGCAGTGCCCCAGCTGCTGTACCACAGGCGTCCGGAGCAAAGCCGCGGAGCACGGGGGCAGCGGGACAGCCCAGACGCGCCGTGGCTGTCCTGCTGCCCGCGTGCTCCGCTGCTTTGCTTCCTCTCCCTGGTCTGCTGGAGACCAGGGAGACGGGCCCTGTTCGTAACTGCGGATCCGACATAAGTCGGATCCGCGTAACTTGGGGACTGCCTGTAGATGGTTTCTAGGTATTCGTCTGGCTCTTTCAATTTGCTTTTTTATTTCTCCGGGTGGGTAGTTGAGATTTATAAATGCTTGGTAGAGATCCTGAAGTTTCTGGTCTCTGTCAGTGGGATTAGAGCAGATGCGGTTGTATCGAAGGGCTTGGCTATAGATGATGGATCGTATGGTGTGTTCTGGATGGGAGCTGGAAGCATGTAGGTAACTGTATGAGTCAGTGGGTTTTCTGTAGAGAGTGGTGTCTAATTTTCCATTGGTAATTTGTACTGTGGTGTCCAGGAAATGGATCTCTCATGTAGAATGGTCCAGGCTGAGATTGATGGTGGGGTGTAGGTTGTTAAAGTCTCTGTGGAATGTCTCCAGTGTTTCTTGGCCATGCATCCAGGTCATAAAGATGTCATCGATGTAGCATAAGTAGAGAAGGGATAAAAGGGGACGGGAGTTGAGGAAACGTTGTTCTAGGTCAGTCATAAAGATATTAGCATACTGTGGGGCCATGTATATCTTACCCATTACAAAGATAGCTTCCCCAATTATCACCTCTAATATCGTTAGCTCACAGACATTTACCTCTCCCCCCCCTTCTGAAATATGATTTGTCCTTTTCATATGTGTTCATTTTTTTAATTGTATCCTTTGGTATATATGGTTGTGATAATTTTCTTCCACTATTTGATCTAAGGAAGTGGGTCTGGCCCATGAAAGCTAATGACCTAATAAACCATCTTCACAGTATATACTTGACATTTCCCAGGCAGGATCCCTGCTGAATGGTGTGAAGTGCTTCAGAAAAACATTGCCAGCCTGTTACAAGCCCCACACCTGTTGTGTTATGTCAGGACATTTCACTGAGATCATTTGTAACTACATTAAACTCGATGATTTGTGTTGCAGATGAACTGTTCCTAGAGAAGGCAATGCAACTTGCTAAGCGCCACGCCAATGCTCTTTTTGACTATGCTGTAACTGGTGATGTGAAGATGCTACTCGCTGTTCAGCGACATCTTACTGCCGTCCAGGATGATAATGGTGACAAGTAAGTCACTACTGGTCGAGGCCTGGGTTTCTTGATTTGTACTTTTCTGTCCCTGTTTTCTTAGCAATGTGATCAGCTCCTTTTTGTCATCAGCACTGCGGGGTGTGTCATAGATCATTGCTCTAGGAGTTTATTCTTCAGAAAAATATTTTTCACCTTCACAACCCCACTTGTCCTTAACCTCACCTTTTTAGTCTTCCCTTGTTACATCCCCAAGGATGTCATTCATTACAATACACTCATGTAGCTCAGTATTCGTTATTACAGTGAAATCGTGTTTGTAAAGCATCCTAAGATTCTTGGATTTAAACCACTAAGGCTCAAAGGACTGTTTTTGAGTGCAATCCTTCACCGTGGGCACTTAGAGTGAAATTCAGCTCAGTGCAGAGAACCTGCGCAACACCCAACGCTCCATTTAATCTAGGGCTTTGTCTACACTGCCGGCTTTTGCCGGTAGAGAGTATGCTGATTAGCATTTTATCACACTTCATTTGCATAATGTATTCAAGCCATTTTTGCACAAGGGGATTTTGCACAAAAACAAGCAGTGTGGACGTTTCCTTTTTGCGCAAGATCCTTCTGCCTCTCCGGGGTTTTTGTGCAAAAAGGAAACGTCAACTCTGCTTGTTTTTGCACAAAAACCCCTTGCGCAAAAACGGCTCGACTAGGTTATGCAAATGAAGCGTGACAAAATGCTAATGAGCACTTCATTTGCATACTCTCTGTTGGCAAATGCCAGCAGTGTAAACATAGCCTAGTATACTAAAGTGGAACTTAATGTACAGTTCATTGTAGAATGAAAAATGACTGTAGAAATGATGTCCTGGGTTTCCATCCTGATTGTCCCTCAGTGACAGCAAGCACAGTAGTCTTAGTTTATTCCCATGGGTCTATAGACCTACAGTTTGCCCTCACATATACTTGTACAATCCCCTTGCCTAGAGTGGTGGCACAGATGTAAGTGGCGACAGAATCTGGCTCTGAAGTCAGAAATTATTAGCAATCCTGTTTGATCTTATGTGAGCCAGAGAGGAATACAGTTCAGTCCTCCTTAGTTGCTTTGACTCCTCAGAGCTAAAAAGAATAAAATACAGGTGAAGGACAAATCTATTGAATAAGAAGTTACTATGTTTCTACTGCTACTTTTCAAAGGCTTTGTTTTAAATCCCATCGAGGTCTTAGGCTGTCCTTTTGCAATCAGTGATAGAAATGTAGCCGTGTTCACTCATATTCACTCTACTGACACCATTATTGGGCCTAACCAAGTGAGTTATAAGATCAAGAACACATATTCCTGCGCATCCAGAAATATAATCTATGCTATCATGTGCCGAAAGTGTCCGTCTGCTATGTACATTGGACAAACGTCTCAGACACTTCGCCAAAGAGTCAATGCCCACAAAACAGACATTAGACAGGATCACAAAGAAAAAACAGTTGCTTGTCATTTCAACCAGAAAGGACACTGTCTCAATGACCTGCTAACCTGCATCCTACTTCAGAAGACATTCAAATCTGCACTTGAAAGGGAATCCTCTGAACTGGCATTCATGCTAAAATTTGACACTCTCCACAGTGGGCTGAACAAAGACCCCAGCTATCTTACCCATTACAAAGATAGCTTCCCCAATTATCACCTCTAATACTATTAACTCACAGACATCTACCCTTCCCCACCTCTAATATCATTAACTCACAGGCATTCACATTCCTTCTCCCCCCCACCCCCCCGCATCCCCCTTCTGTTCTGAAATGTGATTTGTCCTTTTCATATGTGTTCATTTTTTTAATTGTATCCTTTGGTATATATGGTTGTGACTATTTTCTTCCACTATTTGATCTGAGGAAGTGGGTCTGGCCCACAAAAGCTCATCATCTAACAAACCATCTTGTTAGTCTTTAAAGTGCTACATAGTCTTGTATTTCTTTTGCAATCAGTTGATTTCCTCTAAATTGAAGCATAATATACAATAAAAGCTATTCAGAGCTGACAGGCTTTAGCTGCTGAATGAAAAATTACACATGACTAATACACACACTATCAAATGTGTTGATAACCTAGTGGGAGGTTGCTATTTTTGTTGAAGTTTCTGTGGAAATGGATTTCATATTACTGAAAAAGCAAGGAATATTAAGTGTTTCAAATTCATAGCCATTTTATTATTAGACACAATGGTTATTTTAAAGCACTTTGCTTGCCCAATTTTTAGCATTCCAACATCTGCTTTGAAGACAACAGGAATAAGAAGGAGCAGGAATCAGCAATAAAATTGTTGAAACTTTGGGTGATGAATTTTCTCTGTGAAATGAATTGTTAGTGACAGTCTAGTCCAGTTAACGTATTGACAGTTTCAGCCGAGGCAAAGAACCGAACAATCTATGGAAAATAAACTATCTAGACACAGTCTTTCTGGATCAAGGCTGTGACCTAATGCGGGGAAGCTTACACTGCTGTCCATGCTGTAACTATCATGGGGATAAATAGTAGATTTCATTCTCTGGATTGTTGAGACTTAGTTCTTTCCTTTCATATGCAGACTTCAGAAATACCAAATACAGTAGCAAACTCTTGAGGATTGTGGCTACCAGCTTTCCTGCAAGTACTGTTTTACAAAGCAGAGCTTAAGAGTCTTATGATCATTGCCTGTAGTTTTTCTACTAAAATCTACTGTCAACAGTTCTGATCACCTTTTAATACAATATGTAACTGATGAAAGTATCTGTAATTGACCCTAATTTTTTTAAATATATTTTGATTTTGAATCAATTGATATAAAAAAAACCTGCTTATTTAATAAATTCAGTAATACTTCAACAAAGACAGTTGCACCTGATACCCAGGAAATTGTGAGTATCTGGCAGCCTTGTGACCTTGTGCTTCGCACTAGAGGACCAAGAGTTACCTTGTTAAAGCTGCCCACCTTATTAAGCCATTCAAGGAATTAATGAATTTTTCATGGAATGTATATTTAACAAGTCTTTACAGAGATAAATATACTTACAGGGTAGAATAATAATATTAGGAGAAGGAAAGAAAAATAAGGAATGCAGGGTAAAGGCAAAACAGTATATTTTCGGTTGAGATATTGATACAGGTAGATTGTCAATGTGGTGGGGTGTTAATAAGAACTCTGTTCCATTTGTCAAGAGCTACAGAAGCAGCATCTCTTGTATAAGAGTGAAAACAACAAGTAGTCCTGTGGCACCTTAAAGACTAACAAAAATATATTTAGTATCATTAGCTTTCGTGGGCAAAATCCCCTTCTTCAGATGAGCTGAAGTTCATGATACTCCAGGTCATCTGAAGAAGTGGGTTTTGCCCACAAAAGCTCATGATTCTCTGTATATTTTTGTTAGTCTTCAAGGTGCCCCAGGACTACTCACTGATTATAAAGTTACAGATAAACAGGGCTACCCCTTGTGAGACTTTTTAAGAGTGGTGAGACTGTTGGAGGAGGCCAGTGCTAGACAAAGGGAGATAGATAGGGAAGAAGTAGCACAATATTGCCAACATCAAATGTTGAAAATTAACAAGCCAGTTGTCCCCCGTCTCCCTCAAAAAAGAAAAAATCATGAAATTGGCTTACAAATATTACATCTAGGGTTTGGGGTTTGTTTCATCTATCTTCTGGTATCTGAACTTTTGGGGTGCATTATAGTTACTGTTTCAAGCTTTTCTCCATAACCATGAGGGATAGAATTTCATGTGTTTTTTAAGTTAATGCTCAGATTTCTCCTTATAAGGATGACTGCAGGAGCTGAGGGGGGTGAGAAATATATATTGCAAAAGACACGATAAAACCTGAGAGTCGGCAACAGAAGAGAGGTTCAGAAATAAACCATAGCATGTTCAGGCGGGGTTTCAAAACAAGGAGGACAGTTTTGAACTGAATTTGAAATGATTGGGGGGCTTATTAAGGTATTTTAGGCTTCAGGTGATAGGATTGTACTTCTTTTGATGGTGTTACATTCTGCCTGTAGTGCTACAAAAGCTGGGACTTGGGAAGAAAGTAGAAAAATGAGTTATAATAATCTGAGTGGTCTTGTCTTGTGTGGTCACTAACATATTTAAAGGGGTTTTCCCTTGGGTGTGGCATCTCCAGCTAATTTTGTATCTTGGGGTCCTTAGTCACCTTCTTTATGAAAATGAAGACAAGAAAAAATGACAAAGTTGGGGAAATCCCCATGGGAAAATCTGCTTTAGTTATGCAGAATCCTGTGGAAATTCTGTGTGCAAATTCTGAAAGTGTGAAACTTTTCATGTGCTTTATGCTTCTAAAAAATTCCAGGCTTTTTAACACTTTGCAAATCAGGGTTTGTGTGATCCAATGCTTGTTATAAATAATAAGAAATTTGGAGTAGGAGTCACATTTAAACTCTTGCTGTCACATTCCTCCCATTGGTTCTGTGTAATTTTGAATTAAAATTAACAACTAGACTATTCATTGGAAGGGAATTATTTATCTTTTTACTCTATTTTGTGCACTAGGACAGGTATTTAAACACCTCGCTTCCACTGAAGCCAATGGGAATTAGATATCTACATACCTTTGAGGATCTGGATCTTAGAATCCCAATGAGTCAGAACTAAATGAAAAAACATCAGTTGTCAATGGGAATTTCAATCAGAGCCTTACTGAAAATTGCTTAATTTTTGCAGCTAAAGTGAACTTGGTTTTGTTTGGTTTAATTTCAGTGTCCTCCACTTAGCAATTATCCACCTTCATTCTGAGCTGGTGAGAAACCTCTTAGAAGTGGTGCGGGGATTTAATTTTGACGACATCATCAATATGAGAAATGACCTTTATCAGGTATGCCAAAATGCAGTGAAAGTGATGGGAGCCATCTGACTGGTAACAGAAATTTTCTGCAACTTCTTTTTTTCCTTTTATCCATCACGCAAAACCGAAGTAAAACTATAAAGCAAACCATTCAGAAATGTATAGATGGTGCAAAACAAAAATGACAGAAAGATAAGAGCAGAAGATGAAAATACTCAATGTGTGTACTTCAGTCATTGTTAGAGAATATGTGTTTATTGTAGAACAGAACCCTTATTTTCTACCGCGTACCTTATTTTCTATTCAGTTCCTTATTACCATCTTTTCTGTTACTAAACTAGTGGTGCCAGTTCCATTGTGCCAACATTGTCAACATGTTTTGAGCTTCCAAATACCATATTTCTTGAAGCTGGCAGATCAGTTGCTGGGTGACATATTGGCCAAAGGGGATGAATGTAACAAATTATGTACTTTGCAGTAGCCACTTGAAGTCGGTATCAGCCTCCAGATACTGAGCTTCCCTTTTGTTTTGTCATTTATGCGTGCAAAAAACCATGATTAACCAGAAATGCTCTTTGTTTGGTGAAAAATTGTTAGGTCCTGGAAGCACGAGCTTGGGATTTTTCACATCCCCAGTCCAGACATATTCTAGAAAGAACTGTGGAAATCCTTATATAAAATGTTTCTTTCTGTATCCCTTACTATAAACATAGAAGGTCTGTGCCTGGTAGGAAAAAATCCATTATACTTTCCTGATATAGGTACACCAATGGTACCAAGAATGAAAGCAGACACGACTTGGGGAATTTTATTGATTTTTTCTAACTTGGCTCAGAACTGCAGTAGTAAAGATTTTTCCCTGTGTAGATTTTTCCCAGAGGGCTTGATTTTTCACTGTCTTGTACCTGTTGTAGTTATTTTCACTGGTGTAAAGTGAGTCTAACTTTGGTGTAAATGACTGGAGAATTCTGGCTTGGTTAGTATTTTACACCCACTCCCTTCTGACAGTCAGAATTGGCTGCAAAAGGAGCAAGACAGTGGTAGGTATCAGGTTCCCAGCATCTACTACAATCCCTCTTTAAACCTTCAAAGTCTCCATAGAGTGGTAATAGAAATGTAGCCGTGTTAGTCTGGTGTAGCTGAAGCAAAATACAGGACTATGTAGCACTTTAAAGACTAACAAGATGGTTTATTAGATGATGAGCTTTCGTGGGCCAGACCCACTTCCTCAGATCAAGTCAAGATCAAGACTTGATCTGAGGAAGTGGGTCTGGCCCACGAAAGCTCATCATCTAATAAACCATCTTGTTAGTCTTTAAAGTGCTACATAGTCCTGTATTTTGCTCCATAGAGTGGGTACTTCATAAACCAAAGGCTAGAGAGGGTAGAACACTCTGCATCTACAATGTGAGGTGGGGTGTCCTGGCAATACAACTATACTGGAAACCGATTGATACATGTGTGCCAAAAAGAAATAACTCCAGAGTTGTTTCTGTATTGATGATTCTGCTTCTGTGCTGGTGACATTCATAAACTCACTCTCCTAGTTTACATTATCACTAGACACTTGGGATGGAATTAGCCCTTTTTTATGTGTAGTCGAGTATATACTATTCCTTAATATAGTCATCAGACTATGCAGGTGGAATTGGGCTTGATTTTGCATTCTATTCTATTTCTAATTTGGCTTTGGCCCGGGCTGGTGAGGGCTGCTTAGGCTGCCCACAGACTTCTCCCAACTGTGACCCTGAGGGGGTCGCATAGCTCACCCTATTGGCTGGCTTCTCCCCAAGGCCAGCCCGGGCCATTGGGGCCATGTGGCATGATTGACAGTTGCTTCCTGGGGCCAGCCGATGGGTCGCACGCAGCATGGTGCTGCTCCCCTAGAAAGCGGAGACTGCATAGTATGGTGGACACCTGCTCCCCAGGGTGGAGAGAACTGCCCAGCACAATGTGTGGCTGGTCTCTTGGTCTGGGGCACTTGCTTCCTCCCTACCCTCCTCCAGTGGTCATTTGTGAGGATAACTGTCCCTAATACCACACCCTTCTTCACATTCCACACACATCCTGTAGTCCTGGGACAGCCAACCCTGACCTTGCTTTATGTTATAGTAAGAGGAAGCTGCGTACCAAATTTAGTGATCCTAGCTCTTACCATTTAGGGGGTGTTCTTGAACAAAATGACTCATGGACGGACGCAGAGCCAGACACAAACTCTCTAAAACGTATCGTACATTGTATTATATTTTAAAGGCTAAGAGTGTGGTTTTCTTCCCAGTAAGAAGCCTCCCTGTGCAAATATAATATAATTTTTTAAAGGTTCGGCATGATGCTGGTCATTCACCAGACTGTTCCTGCGACAGTATAGCATCCCTCCTGTTGAACTATGAACACAGATCTTAGATAGAAGCAGTCAATGCTTTGCAGTCTAATGCTGGCTTTGCAGCTCATAGCATTGTCATTCTAATGGAGAACACAGAGAGATGTTGTATAAATGTTACTTTCTTCTGTGCTTTGTCTGTTTTTATAAAGAAAAAAGCATATTTACATGTAATGTGCCTAGTCATTTTAAAGGCTTTGGAGTCTTTCCTAGGTCTGGAATCATCAGACTGGTTTAGCTGTGGATGGGAAGGCTGGATTTGGGTGTATACTCCTTCTCTGGCACAGAAGTCATATCCTTCGGGGTCCAGGGATTGGTTTCAAGCCAAAGAATCCAGTTCCACCAGGCCTCAGTTCTCCATCCCATGCAACTCCCTATAAAAAGTCAACTATTTGGACTGGACAGTAGGGAGTGGCTTTCCCTCTTAATGCCTAGTCCTTGCACACCCATAGCTCCCATTGACTTCACTGAATGCTGATTCTGAGCTATGGAGGTTTTACGTCCTTTAGGTACAAGTATGAATCATGTTCACAGTTCAGTAGAAGGAAATATATGCTAGTTTGCATCTAGCATTTCAATTTGCTTAGTACCTTTTTCATGTAAGAATAAAACATTACAATTCTGGACCCCTGTGACTAATTTTTAAGTGGCTTCTGTGGAAATGATATATATGTTGCTCACTTCCTTATGACTTCTCTCTGGCTTTTCTAGACACCTTTGCACTTGGCAGTTATCACAAAGCAGACAGATGTGGTAGAGCACTTGCTCATGGCTGGAGCTGATGTCAGCCTTCTGGATCGACATGGTAATTCTGTCTTGCACCTAGCTGCCAAAGAAGGAGATGACAAGACTTTAAATATACTCCTTAAGCATGAGAAGACCTCTCCAATGATCAACCTTTCAAATGGGGAAGGTATGGATGGATCATAGTGATATTTCATATTAGCTAGTTGACAAGCAGGTCAATTGTGCTTCCAGTTCAACAAACAAAGCCTGTTACCAGCCAGAATTTAAGGATTTCAGTGTGTGGAGGAGATGATAGTGTTTGAAAGAGGGAATTTGGCTTTAGTAGGAACTGGAGAGTCTTTTGGGAAAGGAGGAGCCTATATAGGAAGGATGGGCTCCACCTAAACAAAAATTGAACCAGAGTGTTGGCATGTAAAAATAAAAAGGTCATAGAGCTGTTTTTAAATTAAGGGCTAGAGGAAAACCAACAGATTTGGAGGAACACACAGTTGAGACAGACATATCCTTTAGGGGAGAATTTAGTAAAGAGGATACTCTGTACCTTAGTAAAGAGAAGGTGATAGTAGTTGATAAATTACAGCTGGGAACTGGAGAGAAACAGTCAAACAAAAAAGAGTCCTACTTAATCAAGTCATATGAAGGTGGAAAATTAAATATTGAAAAAATTTTTATACATTATTCTATACAAATGCAAAAAGTCGAGCTACTGGGAAGGGTGAACTTGAGTGCCTAGTATTAAATGAGGATATTTATATAAAAACCTCACAGAAACTTGGTAGAATGATGAAAATGGATGTGATACAGTTATACCAAGGTACAAAATATATAGAATGACACAATAGGTTGCCCTGGTTGAGGCATTCTGTGTGAAAGAAAGCAGAGTCAAAAATAGTAAAAACCTCAAATGAATCAAACCATACCATAGAATCTTTATGGATAGAACTTCCATGTTTGTGTAAGAAGAGTATAAACAGTAAGAATATATACTATTGATCACCTGAACAGAATGGTGAAATGCTCAGGGAGATGGGGAGGAAGAGGAAGGAAGTTACAAAAAAACAGAAAACCCAAGAAATAATGGGAGATTTCAACTGTCTCCATATTTACTTGGAACATGTAATCTTAGTATGGGGACAGATCTTCTTCTTCTTCTTCTTCTTGGATTGAGCCACTGATCGACAGATCTCATCTTCTGTGATGCCATTGATGAGTGACTAAACCAATCCTTGATCGGCAGAGCTGATTACAGATGTCACATAAAAAACCGCCCACTGCAGGCATTGTACATTCTTTTCGGATCCTATGCTTTTCCTGTAATGCCTGGATACGCTGACTCTCAAAACAATTAAGATCCTGTACCGTGGTTTGCTGCCAAGACAATCTGTCCTGAACTAGAAGAAGTTCTAGGGAACCAGATATAACATTTATAGGCACCATTATGACTGCTTTTAGAGCCTTGGTATCCACAAGGGGGGAGAGACCATTCTTGATTGAGTCCCAAGTGGTGCACAGGATCTAGTCAAGGAGTGACTATACCTGAACCGCTCAGTAATAACCATAATGTAACAACAAATGGTCTGGTAGCAATTGATAGACTAACAAAACATGTAGATGGCATCATTAGCTTTTGTGGGCACAGCCCACTTCTTCAGGTGACTAGAGTTTTGAGTTGAGGATGTGCAGATGCAAAATAAATGGGAGAGAAGGGGGGGAGGGAGGAAAAATAAGGAGGGGGTGGGAGACAAAGAGCAGAGGGTATAGAAAATCAGGAAGGTAGAGGGAATCAGTAAGTATCTGAAGATTGGGAAGTTAAAACGAAGCATATTAGAATCAAAGTCAATTGATTGTATCCTTCCTGACATAGGAAACTACACAGACAGCTGTTTGCACCTTCATTGACTATTAGGTTGATAGTGTCCCAACCATCCTTCGTCACGACTGAGTCCATTAGCATGAGAACTGAATTGGCAGATGAACTCTAATTCCAGTGCTTTTCTGTATCTGGCTAGTAGAATTGGTTTGTGACAAGACAGCCACTTGGTTTGTGACAAGACAGAGATCTTCAAGTATATAGCAAACAACTACCACAACACAGTAAAAGGAGATAAAAAGACATCTTCTGAACATTGGAAGACAAATCCTATTGAGGAAAATGTAAAGAAATATAAACTTTGGCTAATCAAATGTAATATAATTAGGCAAAACAAAATAAAGATTAATTAGCAAAAGACACAAAAACATATAGCAAATATTTTACTTAAGTACCTACTTAAGTGGGACCACTGGACAATTGAGATGCTAAAAGAGCACTCAAAAAAGTCAAGGCCATTGCAGAAAATCTGAATGAATTCTTTGCATTCATCTTCACTGCAGAAGATGTGAGGGAGATTCCCACACATGAGCCAGTCTTTTTTAGTGACAGATCTGAAGAACTGTCCCAGTTTGAAGTGTCAGTAAGGGAGGTTTTGGATCAAATTGATAAATTAAATAATAATAAATCACCCGGCCCAAGAGGTTTTCATCCAAGAGTTTTGAAGGAACTCAATTATGCAATTAAAGAACTGCTAACTATGGTATAGAACCTATTGCTTAACACCCTCTGTATGGATGACTAGAAGATAGCTAATGTAATACTATCAAAAAAGCGGACAGAATATTAGGACCCATTAAGAAAGGAATATATAATAAGACAGCAGGTATCATAAGGCCATACTATAAAGCCATGGCACACCCTCACCTTGGATGCTAGTTCTAGTCACCCCATGTCTAAAAAGATATATTAGAATTGTATAAAGTACAGAAAAGGACAATACAAATAATTGGGGTATGGAACAGCATCAATGTGAGGAAACATTTAAAAGACTGGGACTGTTCATCTTAGAAAGGAAACAGCCAAAGAAGGATATGATAAATGTCTATGAAATTATGACTGGAGAAAGTGAACAAGGAAAAGGTATTTATCCCTTCACATAATACAGGAATCAAGGCTCACCCAGGGAAATTAATGGGAAACAGATTTATAACGAACAAAAGAAAGTACTTTTTCACACAAAGGGACAGTTGCAGTGGGATGTTGTGAAGGCCAAAAGTATAACTGGGTTCAGAAAAGAATTAGGTAAGTTCATGGAGGACAATGCAATCAGTGTCTTTTAGCCAAGATAGTCAAGGACACAACCCCTTGCTATGGGTGTCCCTAAACCTCTCATTCTGAGACGAAAGGGGTCAATCACTCAATAAATTGCCTTATGTTCATTCTGTCTGAAGAATTTGGCAGATATGATACTGGGATAAAGGGACCATTGATTAGACCTAGTATGGCTGTTCTTATGTTCTAATTTTTAAAATATGTTAAACAGGTGGATACAAATCTTTGTGTGAGTGCCTTTAATAGCTATCTTCATTGCTCATAGTCTTCCACTTTTTCCCCTCTCTCTCACACACACAGAAGAAAGAATAACAAAAACATATTTTATGTAGATTCATTTTATGTGTATTTAGATGAAATGTTATAAAAACTCATTAGCACAATATTTCTGTATTTGTCAATGTTCATGCATATTTTGTTTTGTAGGTCTCAGTGTTATTCACATGGCAGTGATGGCAAATAGCATGCCTTGTCTCAGGCACATGATTGCTGCTAGAGCTGACATCAATGCTCAGGAACAAAAATCTGGGCGAACTGCATTGCATCTGGCTGTCGAACAAGAAAACATCTCTTTGGCTGGTTGCCTTCTGCTTGAGGTGAGTGCCATGTGGCCAAAACTGGTTTTGCCGACGGACCCCAGGGGCCAGTACGTAGCAACTCCCGCAGCTTTAGTCTACACTGAGGTTCCAATGTTAGGAATATCTCCGGCACTTATATACTGTAGGATCTACATCACTCACATCAATTGTTTTGAGAAACTGGCAAAATTACTAATATATCAGATATTTTCCCAGGCCAAATACTTAGCTTTAACAGGTGGTAAACGTTCAACATAACTATGTGATTATATGGCGATAACTATGTGATCATCCCAAACACTCCCATACCAGGTGGATGGCCCTGGGACCTGTCCCAGAACTTGTTGAAAGTAAACACTGCATTCCTACACTGTACCATCTTAAGCAAACAGCTAACTCTTTGAGAATAATAAGAGAATAATAAGAAGCAAAAAGCACAAATGGCTGCCTAGGGCATCCAGGCCTTTAGGAAAATGCAAGCACAAAAGGAACAATTGTTGTACACAAACTAATTTCCTCGATCTCACAATCATCTCCTGCATTTACACTACAGCAGGGTCTGAGATCTTGGACCTGGTGCAAACTGGAATTGGGGTGAGCTGCTTGCCCACCTGGCTCCTAATATGCTTTAAATACAGAGCCGCAGCAGGGGGAAGCCCCACACCCAGTGCAAGCCAGGACTGAGCCAGGCTGCTGGCCAGCCTGCTAAAAAATTTACTGGCGGTGGGAAGAGAGGAGAATGCTTGTAATCGATGGCATTAACTGATAAGCTTTTGCTTATTGGTTAATTGACTACACTATTACATCCCTAGTTTGGACCCATCATAGAAAAATCATATGGGAACAAAGTTTAGATTTCTTAATAACCTATTATAACTATCTGCTCGTTCTTGGATTATATACTGTGCATATATCATTGTAATAGCTGAGCACCTAAAAACCACCTTGACATAATTTTTTCATTGAATACTGTGTGTAGATGTGGTCACCCCATCTCAAAAAATATACATTGAAATTGGAAACGGATCAGAAAAGGGCAACAAAAATGATTGGGTGTATCAGGAGAGGTTAGTAAGATTGGGAATTTTGGGTACGTCTAGACTACACAGCTCCGTCGACAGAGCCATGTAAAGTAGTTTACTCGGCATAGTCGATGAAACGGAGATTTAAATAATCCTCGCTTCATTAAAATAAAAATGGCCACCGTGCTGTGTCAACAATCAGCTGATCCGGCACAGCGCAGCAGTCTAGACGCAGCACGGTTGACAAGGGAAGTGAGGCATACCGGAGCGGTCGACAAAGGCTTCCCTTGTCGACCGCACTGTGTCTGGACTGTCTCACTTTGCCGGATCAGCTGATTGTCGGCACAGCGTGGCAGCCATTTTTATTTTAATGAAGCGGGGATTATTTAACTCCCCGCTTCATTGACTATGCCGAGTAAACTACTTTACATGGCTCTGTTGACAGAGCCGTGTAGTCTAGACACACCCTTTCAGCTTGGAAAAGAGACAGTTCTTGTGCTAGAGGTCTGTAAAATCAAGCCTGATTAGGAGAAAGTAAATAAGGAAGTGTTATTTATTGCTTCTCATAACACAAGAACTAGGAGCTACCAAATGAAACTAATAAATATCAGGTTTCGACAAACAAAGGAAGTATTTCTTCACACAATGCACAATTAACTTGTGGAATTCTTTGCTAGAGGCTGTTGCAAGGGTCAAGTCTGTTGACGTAAAATGGAAGGTTCGAGAATGTGGCTAGCCCCAAAGAGGTGCAGAAACAGGCAACCTTGTTCTGAATATCTTTTAACTTTTATTAAAATGCTTTTAACTATAACTTTTTATTTATCAGCTTTTTACATGTGTGGGCACCAGATAACTATTAACAGTAACAATAAACAAACTGCAATACAATAGAGGAAAATACCCTGAGGTTTTTCCAAGTCTCAGTAATTATCAATAACACCTCAGGGATTTTTATCAGTTATATTTACATTAATTTTACTCATAAGGTCTGACATCTATCTAAACTCCTAACTGTACTATTTAACAAACTTCTAACTAACTTACTCTTAACACTATTATTTATCAAACCTTTAACTAACTTTACACAGCAATACTCACACTTATCAGACATACAAGGGACAACAGAGACAACAGCATATTCATTATTCATACGCTCTGCGGAAGATTCAGTAGATTCGGTGAGCGGGAGGGGGCCCTCGGGTGATCAGCCCTCAGAACCTGGCTCGTGTTCTGCCTTCCAAATTTTTGGGAACCCTCTACTGCCTGCAGGAGGGGTAGCTGCTTTATAGAGAGAGCAAGAGCTTTCCCGCGCTTAGTTGTGATAGGCTTAACAGATTCTGTCTGCCTAGTGACAGGCTGAGGGGGAAGGAAAGGGGGGGGGAGATGGCCCTTGACTGGCGCGAACTTTGCATGACCCTTACCTGCCTGGTGTTTTACTCCTGGTTTTTACTGATCCTAAGTCACATAATGGAGGGTTTTTGGTTTGAGGGGAAGGTAATCTTGGGCTAGGAAGGCTATGCGCACGAGGCCTGGCCAGAAAAGAGCCTGCTTTTACAAAGTCTATAACAGGATTCAAGAAAAAATTAAATTCATGGAGGATAGAGCCGTCAATAGCTGTTAGCCAGAAAGGGCAGGGATAGTGTTCTTGTTTGCCGGAATCTGGGAATGAGTGACACAATGGATCACTTGATGATTACCTGTTCTATTCGTTCTCTCTGGGGCACTTGTTGGACACTGTCAAAAGACAGAAGACTTGAACAGATAGATCTTTGGTCTGACCCAGTAGGGCTGTTCTTATGTTCATTATATTTTTTCCAGCACCTTTTGTTTAGGCCATGATTAAAAGTTTTGTGTGTGTTGGGATAAAGGTGCTAATTTGCCTGGTTATCATGTTTATGCTTTTTTCCCACCTCCCTCAATAAAATTTTAGGGTGATGCAGATGTTGATAGTACAACTTATGATGGGACAACTCCACTTCACATAGCAGCTGGAAGGGGGTCTACAAAACTGACAGCACTTCTCAAAGCAGCAGGTAAGAGAGGTATTAGAACAGGGGTGGACAATAATTTTTGAGCAGGGGACCACTTGAAAATTTTTTGAAGAGGTTGCGGACCACCCCAGAAGGGGCAGCAAACAGAAGGGCGGGGCCTTAAATAGCAGGAGATGAAAGGCCTTGCGCTTCCCCTGCAGCTCTTGGGCATCACGTTAGCCGGAGACGAAAGCTGCAAGCCCTTTTAATTCCTGCTATTTAAGGGGCTCCCCGCTCCCAGCCTTACTGCTAGGATGTTGCCTGGGAGCCAGGGACACGCAAGCCCTTTCAGCTGCTTCTATTGAAAGGGTTCACGCATTCCCTGAGGCTGTTGCCTTCCACCTGCGGGGAAGGCACAAACCTTTTTTAATAGAAGCAGTTGAAAGAGCTTGTGTGGCCCTGGCTCCCAGGCAACGCGCTAAGGGGCAGGGCCTGGAACAGCCTTGCAGGTTGGTTCAAAGCCCTAGTCTCTCCTGAGCTTCTGAGCTGTGTTTTGTATGTAGCGTTTTGTGTCTGAGGAGATTTTTCCCTGAATGTCTTAGTTTGCTACTGGGATGCTTTAAGGAAACAATGAGATCACTGGACTCTCACCACCTTCTCTTTTTCTTTGAGCAGCCTGAAGAATGGCGCTCTTTTGGTGTTTAGGGATCTTACCAGTTTTGATTTTTCTACCTTTCTCCTTAGATATGAGCATTCAGTTGGGCATTCTGTACTTCTCTCTGCCTCATCTCAGATTTCTAGCAAGGCCAGTGTTACAGCTGTGTCTGGCTTTTGGGATAAAAATCCAAACCTCCCATTGCCATGTATGTGTTCAAGAGTAAGACAGCACTCACTGCATACCATCCTTTAACTTTTCTGTCTGATGGTTGTGACGTAGTGGGGGTACCTGGCTGGTTTCTATGCTGCTGGCTCTGGGGGATCCCCCACTGGCTGCCGTGGGTACCACGACCCAGCAAAACAGGATGAGTCACTATGCAAACCAGTGGCCAGACACCCCCCATGGAGAGGAACAAAGGAAGGTGGAATGCTGCCTTGGCTGGGGGGCAGGGCTGGAAGTGAGTGAGTTGGTTGCTGGCTGTCGGAGGGCATGGAGGAGAGCCTAGGAGAAGGGGCTGGAGTTTAGGGGCCCAGTCTCCCCCATCTCAAGGGGGCCTGAGGCATCCTAGCCCAGTTCCTGTGACCAGACTACATCTGTGCTGCGCTGTGCTGGAGGAGCAATAAACCACCCTCAATTCCACTGGCTGGTGCAGTCTGTTTGTGCCATTTCGGGGTGCAGGAGACGGGGAACCCCCAACGCGCCGTCACACTGGTGTCAGAAGTGGGATGCACTGCACCCCGTGGATGGAGCTTCCAGCGGCAAGCGACAAGGCGCAGTAGAAGCAAGAGCCCTGGAGCCAGGCGTGCTGGAGACAGCGAAGCGGTTCCTGGGAATCGTGGGGCGCTGCAGCACTAGACTGGTGAGTCTGCACCGAGGGGCCCAGCGGGCAGATGGCCTACGCCCGACTCTTGAAGGCAGAGCTGGTGGGGCTGTGCAGAGAGAGGGGCTTGCCTGTGCAGAAAGCAACCAAGGCCCAGCTGATTGCCCAGCTGGAAGATAATGACCAGCCACAGGGCCAGGATCTTGTCCCCAGGGGAAGCAGCCAGACCCCCCCTGAGAGTGTGTCAGGCTCAGAGAGGGGGAGGAGCGCTGGAACCCAACGGAGAGATGAGACAGCGTCTCCCGGGAGGCCTGCAAGTAGCCCATCTAGGGCAGGGGCCAGCCCAGCGGAGCTGCGGCGCCTGGAGATCCAGCTGCGGATCAGGGAATTGGAAGTAGAGGACCGAGAGAAGGACCGCCAGGACCGAGAGAGGGAGCGCCAAGATCGAGAGAGGCAGCGGCAGCATGAGCTGGCCATGGCAGAGCGGAGAACCGGCGGGGCACCGGCTGCGCCAAGTGCGGATGGGCCCCAGGGTCCCAGGACTGCCAGACACTTGGAGAGGCTCGTGGTGGCCCAACTGAAGGACATGGGTGACATAGACGGGTTCCTCAGTGCCTTTGAGAGGGCCTGTGGACTGCAACGGGTTCCCCCAGCTGACTGGCTGCAGGAGCTCATCCCCGCACTGAACCAGGAGGCGGCCGGAGTGCTCAGTCAGCTGGAGGACCTACAGCCAGGGGATTACAACCGAGTCAAGGAGGCCCTGCTGCACAAGTTCGAGCTGACCCCCGAGATGTACAGGAAGAAGTTCCGGGGGGTACAGAAAGGGCCACGGGAGACCTATGTGGACCTGGCCTCCCGCCTGGCGCAATACTGCCGCAAGTGGGTGTCTGGAGCCGGAGCCCAGACCGCAGAGGAGCTGCTCAAGCTGGTCATGATGGAGCAGTTCTATGAAGCGTGCCCACCCAAACTGAGGCTGTGGCTCAAGGACCGGAGACCAGAGACCCCCCAGGAGGCCGGGAGACTGGCGGATGAGTTCACGGAGAGCCGGTCCGGGTGTGAACGGGAGTCCCGGAGAGAGAGGGAACCGTGCAGAGATCGGATCTCGGCTGAGCGACGGAGGGAGTCAACTACGGGGCGAGACCAAGGAACAGGTCGTCTGCGCCCCAGAGAACCAGCCAGGGCCTGGACAGAGACAGCCCAAAGCCTAACTTGCCATCGCTGTGGGCAAAAAGGCCACAAGAGGGCTCAGTGCACCAGGTCCCAGGACCGGGGACTTTCCAGGGTTAACTGGCTGGGGCGGGAGGAAGGGCAGGCTGCCCCAGAGGCAGGGGCTGGCAGGCAAACCTCAGCTCAGAGAGAGGGGAAGGATGCTCAGTGCACCTCCCCTGGGAGGTCTGATTCTCAGGAGGCGGATTTCTCCGTGTACCGGGTGGGGGCAGGACGGCCCCTGCGGAGCGAGTGCCTCATACCCCTGGAGGTGGATGGTAGGAAGGTGACGGGCTTCTGGGACACGGGGGCAGAGGTGACTCTGGCCCGATCCGACATAGTGGCCCCGGAGCGGATACTACCCCACGCGCAGCTGACCCTGAAGGGCATAGATGGGTCCCCGTTTAAGGTGCCTGTAGCCCGGGTGCATCTGAAATGGGGGGCGAAGGAAGGCCTCAAGGAAGTGGGGGTGCACCCGCACTTGCCCACCGAGGTGCTGATGGGGAATGACCTAGAGGAGTGGCCCCATGAATCCCAGCGGGCTCTAGTCACTACCTGGAGCCAGAGCCAGCGGGGGGCTGACAACGTAGGTCCAGGGAAGGACTCCTGGCAGCGTCCTCAGGGTCCCATCCCAGTGGACACGGGGTCCAGCCAGGCTGGGACTCCGGACCTAGGCAGAGGTGGGGGACAGGTCCCGATCCCTGCCTCAGCAGCTGAATTCCAGGCTGAGGTGCAGGCAGACCCCTCCTTGCAGAGGCTGAGGGACCAGGCTGGCCTCCGTGCAGCTCAGCCCCGGGGGAGAGGTGGCCAGGAGAGATTCCTGCGGGAGCGTGGGCTCCTGTTCCGTGAGTGGCTCCCCCCGAGGAAGGTGAGGGCATGGGGTGTCCAGCGGCAGCTGGTCGTCCCCCGAAAGTATCGCCTCAAGCTGCTGTATTTGGCCCACGATGTCCCCGTTGGGGGCCACCGGGGGATCCGGAGCACCCGGCTGAAGCTGCTCCAGCACTTCTATTGGCCGGGAATCTTTACGGCCGTGCAGCGGTACTGCCGGTCCTGTGACTCCTGCCAGAGGGGCGGGAAGGCCCAAGACAGGAGGAAAGCGGCTTGGGGGTCTCTACCCCAGATAGAGGACCCTCTGGGCTTGCTGAGAGAGTTATGGGAGGGGAAGTCCTCCCTGGCTGGAGCATCGGGGGTGGAAGCCGCCCTGGCTGTCCAGAGAAGGCTCGCTGGGCTCATGGCCCCAGCCCGAGAGACCCTGGCCAGAGATCAAGGCCAGCGGAAGGGTGGGTGTGACCCCCGAGGACAGGCCTGTGCCAGTCGCCCTGGAGCAGGGCGGCGAGTGGACAGAGGGAAGCCAATTCATGTGGGGCCTCGCCACGGCCGGCCCGAGTCAAGGGGAGCACCCATGTCCCCAGGGCGGGTTCCCACGCAGAGGACCCGAACTTCCCTAGGTCACGAGCGGAGTGACCCTGCTCAGTTCGCTCTCGGAGGGGGGAGAACTGTGACGTAGTGGGGGTACCTGGCTGGTTTCTATGCTGCTGGCTCTGGGGGATCCCCCACTGGCTGCCGTGGGTACCACGACCCAGCAAAACAGGATGAGTCACTATGCAAACCAGTGGCCAGACACCCCCCATGGAGAGGAACAAAGGAAGGTGGAATGCTGCCTTGGCTGGGGGGCAGGGCTGGAAGTGAGTGAGTTGGTTGCTGGCTGTCGGAGGGCATGGAGGAGAGCCTAGGAGAAGGGGCTGGAGTTTAGGGGCCCAGTCTCCCCCATCTCAAGGGGGCCTGAGGCATCCTAGCCCAGTTCCTGTGACCAGACTACATCTGTGCTGCGCTGTGCTGGAGGAGCAATAAACCACCCTCAATTCCACTGGCTGGTGCAGTCTGTTTGTGCCATTTCGGGGTGCAGGAGACGGGGAACCCCCAACGCGCCGTCACACTGATGGTGGTATTAGATTTCTCACTATACACTAATTCACCATAGACACATCAATTTTTTTGTTGTCTGAGCTCATGATTTGGAAGCCAAGAACTCCCAAGTTTTTACTCTAGCTCTTATTAGATCCTGACTTTTTGTGTGGCCTTGGACAAAGTGTTTAACCTGTCTGCCTCCATTTTTCTCCCTTTTTCCCCATCTGTATAGCAGGGATAATATTTTCCTCACATGTATGTTGTAAGGCTTACCTTTTTAGCTTATATTTGCAAAGCATTCTGGAGGTGGAAAATGCTCTTTGGTGTTATATTTGTATAAAATATATTTATTTATTTTGGTTGTATCACTTCATCAACGATGTACGAAATAGCACATTTTCCATTTAAACTTTAGAATGTATGTTGTTAAAAACAAAATCCTGAACCTCTTCCTCTATTCTTAATTCATCCATTTTCTTCAAAAAATGAGAATGGAAAAGGTAAGCAGGAGTTAGAACCTATAAAAGTTGGGATTAGCATAAGCACTTTTAGATTGCTTATCTGAATTCCAGATCTTGTGCTCAGAAGGGTCCCAGCTAATCTACTGGTGTGTACGAAAGTTTAAAATCTGGAGACAAATTATATAAGTAAAAGGAACCCAGGCTAATGCGTGTTGTACAAGGATGTGTAATGAGACCTTCCAACCTCCCCCAAATGTGAAATAGGATGGCATAGTTGAGTACGATGCAATAGAGTGAAGTCTTTGGAAAACCTATAACCGTGCTCTGTAATTCTCCAGGTGCAGATCCTTACATTGAGAACTTTGAGCCATTATTTGACTTAGAAGATGTGAGAAACAAAGACAGTGATGATGAAGGAATCGTACCTGGAACAACACCTTTGGATATGGCCTCCAGTTGGGAGGCAAGTGATCTGGTTGTCTTGTCAATTATTTGAACAAACCCGCAAACCCTTTTTTTATTTTAATGTGAAGATGAAGGTACGTTATTGACTCAGAGTGGCACAGTTCTACAGTCACATCCATTGAAGACTTTGTTCACTATGAAAATCCAAAGCACTGAAGTTTTTACAAATCACAGCTCTTGGGGCCACTCTTTGACTGTGTCAACTGTAGCAGAGTTTATGTTCTGTTTTGTAAGATCCCTGCTTGTAACTTGTCACTGTTGCAGGCTGCTGTGCAGTCCCTGTGCCTGGAGTGCTCTCGGTTTAGCTTGGAAGGGGCTAGGAAATGGACAAATTAAGTTAAATGGGCTTCAGTCAGTAAGAATATTAGTAGACTGCAAATTCTTCAAACGATCACACTTGAGACTTCAGGCTGAAGAAAAGAATATAGAGTTTGACTGAAAGGATCGTGTATTCCAATTCATTATGCATCCTTTTCAGGCTATCAGTATCCATCCCTAGTATCCATACGGGACACCTTTTTATGGTTATTTTTATCATGAGTTCTTCATGCACACCCTTTATATTATCCCCTTTTAAAACTTTAAATAACCCCCAGATTTTCAAACTGGGCTCTCTTAAGTTAAACCCCTAAATCTATATGTTGGCAACTGAATGAGTGGGCCTGATTTTTCAATTATGATGAGCACCTGTAGTTCTCTTTGGGTATTACATTGGGATATTCAGTGGGTGTGATTGTTTAAATACAGCCAGGAGGTATGATTGCACTATAGACAGACTCGTCGACCTCAGTGGAAGATGTAGGTATTCAGTACCTCTGATAATCTAGCCACCATATTTGGTGCTTAAATATGGGTTTAGGAGCCTAACTGTAGGGGTTTGAAAATTTGAGGCACTATTTTTGTTTTAAATTATTAGTTCTCTAGGGTGCAGGTTACCTTGCTCTTTGCTTTGAGGATTTTCCATGTCCCTTAAAGAATCTCTGAACCTTGGGCATAGTATTTGCCAGATGAGCTACTTCAAGAGCAACAGAAGGCAATATCTCTCCACTTCCCACTTGGGCAGGGACATCACTCCTCTGCAGCTCTTTTAATTCTGCTGCCCCTGCCGCAAGATAGAAATGTGTAGCTGATCAATTAATACACACAGTGCGGAACATACAGAGCAGTGTAAACAATACGGTTGGATTGGACAGGATTGTAGGATGAAGACCAAGTTTCTGCCAGATGTTGGTATTAATGGCTAATCCTTTCCTCACTCTACAGGTATTCGACATATTAAATGGCAAACCCTATGAATCAAAGTTGGCTTCCGATGACTTACTGATGCAAGGTAGAGTATTTACAAAAAAGAAAAGCTCCAAAAATACCCATTTATTAATCAATGAGTACTGACAATATGCTCAGGACAGAGGAGAACCTCTCCCCACCTCCTTCAGACAGCATGACATGGCTATTTATGTTACAAGCTGAAGTGGCTCACGACCGTGAGTGCCAACTCGGGGCAGACTGTTACCAGATTGATGAAATTCTAGAATATACCATCAGTTTTTAGTCTCTGCCCTGCTTCTTGACAAAGATATTACTCCTGTAGCAGGCAAGCTGGATTTTGTAGTAGTTGATTGCTATATACTAAAGATCACAAAATAGTCTGGTTGCTTTCAGATGCACAAGACCTTCACTTTCTCCAGGTCAAATTGTACCTTAGAGCTCTCACCAAAGACCATGCTTGTAGCGGGTCCTGTGATAAACTAATTAAAGATGTATTAAGGAGGAAAAAGAGTTATTGCAGGGCTGAAGAAGGCAAACATATGTACACAAATGGATTGCAGTTTATGGTTTTAAAAAGTGATGGAGTTATAGTAATCTGTCAGCTGTAAATGTCTTGCAGGTCTAACCCAGATTGGCTCTGCTTCTGTTTCGTAGCTCCAGCTCTGTGAGAGTCCAAACAGCAAAACATTTTGTTAGCTATTTTAATTTCCTTCTTCCAGAATTCAGGCTGGTGGGATGAGTCCTTTTGTATGTAGCATTTTCATGCAGTTAACAAAGTCCCTCTATTGTGATATCTCACAAGTAGGGATGTTAAATCCTGTTAAAGTTAATGTTTAACTGCTTAACTAATTAAAGGGGTTAACTGATTAAACCCATGAGCAGGGGCTTCTCCAACCTGGCTGCTCTGGCCTCATACTGGGTTGCCAGCTTCCAGCCCATGCAGGCGGAGAGTTGGCAGTTTTACATAGGGCTGGAAGCAGCAGCCCCACCCACCCACCCCCCATCACTGCCACTTCCGTTTTCAGCCCACACAAACTGGGAGACTACAGCCTCACAGGGCTAGAGCAGCCCTCTGGGTCAGTGGGTGAGGGAGGGGGGCTGCTCCCAGGTAACAGTTAATTTTTATAGGCCTACTTGATAGTTAGAAGACAGTCCCTACTGACTAGGTTCATAGTTTCAGAGCAACATTTTTTACAGGCCAAAAGCAAAAATGTAAGTATTACCTTGTAGCTTGTGATAATGCTCTTGTAAGTTAGGATATTGTAAGTTAGATGGATGCATTCAGCAACTTAAAAGCAATTCATAAAGTCTAAACACATTGTTATAAATGTAAAATCCATCTTAACCATGCTAACACAAAGGTGAAACATCCTGGTTTCCAGCAATGAATTAGTCAGTACTCAGCTGACACTTAAACCCTTGGCAAGAGCTGGCACCTCATCTGCCAGTGTCACAAACCATATGTTAGAAGTGCCACAGCTAGTAGAATAAATATGGTTCTTTTTATACTTGTATGCTATTTGTCACTTTAGAATTATGACAAGCCAAAGTCCACGTGTTCACTGTTATGCTACAGTGCAAGTAAATATATTGAGTAAACACTCACATGTGTGCCAATCACTTTTTAATTAAATAGTTTGCTTCTGCTTGGGAGGCAAGAATGTAACTCTGGTTAAATAAACCAAGTTTTATTGTATGTATAAAACCAGACACCTGTTTATGTCTTTCGTTCAACAGGCGATATGAAAAAATTGAATGAAGACTCCAAGCTGCAGCTTTACAAATTACTAGAAGTACCTGACCCAGACAAAAACTGGTATACACTGGCACACAAGTTGGGCCTGGGAATACTCAGTAATGCCTTCAGGTTGAGTCCTATCCCAGCCAAAACTCTGCTGGATAACTATGAGGTAATTTTTTTTAACAGGTGTTCTAAAGGACCATGGTCATGAGCGGCACATGCAGCTGCCCTCAAAATGTTCTTCTGCATGAGCAGAGAGTGCCACCTTTTATTTTGTAACAAATCTGCCACAGTGATATGTATATGACCTACCTTTGTGTTCTGTCATAGGTTTCTGGTGGTACGGTGAAAGAGTTGGTTGATGCCTTGAGACTAATGGATTACACAGAAGCAATTGAAATAATTCAGAAAGCTCTCTCCATGTCATTAAGCCAGTCTAACAACGAGGATATTGTTGTGAAGGCTCCCCCATCATCCCCGTCTGCCTTTGCCATCAAAGAAGAGACAGGTAAACTAGATAGGAATGGATGATGTGCCTTCAAAAGTATTTCCCAGCAAGTTTCATGTGATTCTGATACATTTCAATCCAGCTGCCTTTGCACAGAGTAGCCCTACTCAGTTCCCTGTCTGGGAAGTACTGAAATATGTAAATATTTCTCATTTTAGACTTGCCAGGCCTACCAGTAGTGGGAAATGAATGGAAGTTGAATGTATACCAATGATTTATGGCAATAATTATTTTAGTCTGTTTTCTAAAAATAGACAATTGCCATGTCATCAGTATTAATGCATATTTGCCAGCAGCAAGGGACTACTCAGTCTCATTTGCTCACGACTGAATATCCACGCCATCACAGCATTGTCCAACCTCTCCTGGAATTCTACAAAATCCTTCTATTGTCTTTTACAAGGCTTTTCCTGTGATCTTGAGTGGACTTCAGTATTTTGTCCTCATTAACTGCTCGTCAAAGTAATTAGGCTATACAGCTTATTATTACAATTAAAATAGTTGCCATTTCTACAGCACTTGTCATCTATAGATTTCAAATGCTATATAAGAGGTGGGTAATGCCAATTATCCCCATCTTACCAATAGGGAAATAGAGGTATGGAGGTCACATGAGTTGTCTATGGTCACCTAGTGAGTCAATTTCAGAACAAAGAATGAAACCAAAGTTTTCTGATGCCCAGTCTAGTCCTTTGTTCACTGACCAAAAATGTCACCATAGCCCACATAGGCTGTGTCTAGACAGGCAAGTTTTTCCGCAAAATCATCTGCTTTTGCGGAAAAACTTGCCAGCTGTCTACACTGGCCGCTTGAATTTCCGGAAAAGCTCTGACGATCTCATGTAAGATTGTCGGTGCTTTTCTGGAAATACTATGCTGCTCCCATTCGGGCAAAAGTCTTTTTCCGAAAGACTTTTGCGCAAAAGGGCCAGTGTAGACAGCATAGTACTGTTTTCCGCAAAAAAGCCCCGATCGCGAAAATGGCGATTGGGGCTTTTTTGCGGAAAACCGGGTCTAGATTGGCCACGGACGCTTTTCTGCAAAAAGTGCTTTAGCGGAAAAGCATCCTGCCAATCTAGACGTGCTTTTCCGAAAATGCTTTTAACAGAAAACTTTTCTGTTAAAAGCATTTCCGGAAAATCATGCCAGTGTAGACGTAGCCATACTGTTTATATTGAGATGTGAGATGAAACCAGTCAAGTGTCACTTCCATTACCTTTGCCAGTTTACATTTTATAGTGCTATTCCATGTAGATGCATGCCTGTGTATGGGCTATAGAAAAGCATGAGAGTATTCTCTCTATATTCCTGAAGAATACAATATCCACAATAATAAATCTAATTTGTCAGCACCACCAGTGAAAGAGCTTAGCCACATTAATAACCGATTCCTCATTCATGTATTTGAAAGTGTGTTTTAAAGAGTAGTTTCACATCTTAAAAATTCTGCAGTGCTGAATTATCCGTTTCAATCACATCAAGCTTTTTTGCCCTCTTTATAATGATGGTGGGTCTCTGAGCCATAAGCACCTTCAACAGAAGACCACGTATCTTACACAGCAATCAGTTATTCCTTTGCAGATCTTGCATGGAAGGCAGCTGTTGCTGAACTTTACGGATTTCATGCTCACTTTAAGTAGATGCCAATTATTTAACCTATTTGACAATCCATTCTTTGTTCTTTCATGTAAAGATGTCTTTAAAGCAAAGAGATCTCAACTATCGTTCAGCAGCAGTTTGCACATCTAACGTGCAGAAGGCCTTTATCCTGCTACTTAGCACACTCCTACCGGCCTTACCTTAGCTTAAGGATAGTAGTAAATGTTATGGATCGATATGACTGCTAGTTTATCTGCATGGGATTGAATTTAAATATCAGGTATCTAACCCTATCCTTCCTACCCTCATCGATACACCATTTTTGGCATTACACACCCCTGCAGATTCAATCAGCATAGTGTGATAGAATAGCCATTAAAGTAAGTAGTTGTTGGTCAGTTCCTAAGTGAAAACAACCAGTACCTTCATACTGCAGTACTAACCCCAAAGATTTTGATTGAATGTCCCAAACAGCCATGGGAAATATACTCCAACAGACAAAAGCACTTGTAAAGCACAGACTAGCTTATAATGTTCTAGTGCAGGATGAAAAACTAATGTGTTTTCTTTTCTGTTTTCTTTCTCAGGTGAACTTTATAATGTAAAATTACAAGACAATGAAAGCATGTGTGATAGCGGCGTGGAGACTTCCTTCCGCAGACTTAGCGTCACTTATTCTGAGTCACTTCCCAGTATCATCAATAACACTTAGCAAAATGACCCTGGGATATGGACAAAAAGGCTCAGTTTAAGGCAAAATGTAACCAGTTAGCAACATGCAATTATATGAACTTAAATGACAGTTAAAATTATGTCTGTATAATTCTGTCCAGCAGAAGCGATCGTACAGCCAGAAGTGCACTGGAAAACATCTGTCTGACGTGTACAAGATTTGAAGGATTTGTGAACATTGCTTCTTTTTTGTTTCTTAAATACCTTTACTTGTGTTCCTTTACAAGCTGTCTAGTGTAACCAGAACCAGTAACCAGTGCTGTCTAATGTATAGAACTGGATGATGTGCCTTTTTCTGGTTGCCAGAATTCTCTGTATGGATGGACATTGCTACTTCTTATTAATGTTGAATACCAACTCACCTCTCATAAAAGATGTACTGCACACAGAACAATCAGAGGATGCATCTTCTAGCTACCCATTCCCCAGTTTTACAGCACAGTTACATGGAAAGGAGAGCACATAAAACTGTTAAAAGGATTCCTCTGATGTTAAAGACAAATTGTGGTTTTCTCAAAGTAGTCATTGTCGCAATTAAAAAAAAACCCTACAAAAAGAGATCATGTATATTTCAGTGAATGTATTTAAATTTAACTGTGGTGGCTACAATCATTCAAAGCCTTAACAAGTTTGGCATTTACTATTGTAAATATTCTTTTTAGAGCAATTCCTTTTAAAGAGGACATTTGTGCTTTTTTAATGCTTATTTTTATTTTACTTTTATAATAAAAGCAAAATGAAATTAAACCCTTCGTCTTCATTAATAATTTTAACTTTCCTTTGTTGCGTTTTAGGAAGATTTGTGTCTTTTTTTTCCCACTGTTCACCATTTCAATTATAGGAATTGAGAGCAGATAATACAAAATTAATGTAATTATTTTTCATTGTATTAAAAATAGCTATGAGGCTGAAAACAATTCCTCTTTGAACATTGGCCATTTTTACCTGAGAAGTGAGGGGCCCGATGGATAGCTGAGCAGAGATGCCTTGTGCAGGCTGTGCTTTGGGAACTGTGGCCTCTACTGCTAATCCTCTTTAGTCCCATTTGTGTGTCTGTCCTGTTGATTAATAACAGTGAAGGAGAGTGTTCCACCGGAGGGTGTGCACCACTTTGGAGACTGCATAGTAGTGAGTCTAATATAGACTCGTAAATCCAACACCGAGGAACAGTCTGGCTGGCACCTGTACTCTTCACAGTCACGAGGAGTAAGGGAAGCTGACGGGAGCATTCGCTCTTGTTGGCCTCTTTCTGTGAGGACGGTGCAAACTCCGCCTCAGGTAAGCCAACTCCAGCTACATATTCTACAGAACTGGAGTTGCGCACTTTCAACCAACCTTCCAGGTCTAGTGTAGACCTGGCCTCTGTCTGGTCTGCAAAGCCAGATACTCCTCATTAGAAGAAAAGGAAGTGGGGAAGTAGAGCTCCAATAAGGACAAAACATCTCGAAGAGTTCGTGTTATGGTAAGGTAAATAATCTTTCCTTCTTCAGGTATATATCCCTATGGATTATTTCACCATAGGAAACTCCCAAGCAGTAACCCAGTGTGTAGGTGGATTCTGAGGGGGTAAGACCAAGACAATTTGAAGGACTACATCACCAAAGGTGGTATCATCTCTGGAATCAAGTAAGGTGGTATAGAGTATTGGCAAAGGTACGGTAAAACCAAATAGCAGTCTACT
This sequence comes from Pelodiscus sinensis, assembly GCF_052426305.1. Taxonomy (NCBI): domain Eukaryota; kingdom Metazoa; phylum Chordata; order Testudines; family Trionychidae; genus Pelodiscus; species Pelodiscus sinensis. The sequence continues at coordinate 111,545,047 of NC_143055.1, read as the reverse complement.
GATTTCTCCTGTGGTAATGTCCTTCAGCATAACTATAGATATGGACTGAGTCAGAGCAGAATGTGCTATCACTCTGGGTGGCACCTTCTACTGATAGGCTGCTGCTCTCCATCTTTTCTCTTTTCTTTTCTTTTTTTTTTTTCTTGGTGAAAATTGAAGGATTCTTTCTCTTCACTTATGGCTGATTCCATGAACAAGAAATGTCACATGGATGCATTAATAACTGACGCTATCCCTTTTGATTGAATCCTTCATGGATTTTAACTATTGTGGGCAGGGGAAAGGTGAGATATTTTATTGATTTGTCTACATGATAATATCATGACGCAGGCTGATGGAGGTATTTCCAGAGAGAGATTCTGATATTTTTGACCAGTTTTTGTGATAGATAAGAGCGAGTCAAAATGGAAACTGACCAAGACTCCTTTTTTCCCCCAGAAACTTTCAGAATGTTTGTATCTGCAGCTTGTGTCTCTCTGTATAAGGATGTTAAACATGAATCCTGAATCTAGTGAGTCCTGAAACTTGAAGAAACCTGAGAGCAAGATCTGAATCTCATGACTTAGGTCCATCTGTCTTAGAAAGGAAACTCTGAGAATTAACTGAGAATTCTATATACACTTTTTATGAGTGCCTGGAAACTCTGAAAATCAGGCAATTTAGTTAAGAGCCTAAATACTTAATTTAGGTGCCTAACTTTACACTTAAGTCTGAAAATTTGACAATACAGTTCACATGAAGATTTGGGGGAAATTATTCTTATTCTCTTGATAAGGGTTACCTCTCTAGGTCTCGGCCAGCATTTTACATGTTGCATAGGCAACAGAATGGAATTATGAAAATAACTGAAGGAGGATAAAGGGCTTTCGCTTGTCATAACAGATATCCAAGGTGAGCATACAGACAATTGTTCTCTCTGCATAGACAGGACATGATTTCTGTCTATGAAGTATACCTGGATGTGTGTGGAGCGTTGTTGGACAAACATGTTAATTCTTCCATTTTCTGTTTCAATATTCATAGCATTCTGGTTTTGAAGCGTCCCATCAATGAGGAAGAGATGTGAGCACGGCGCTTTTCCTCCAGAATCACTCGTCCAGTTCCTTCACATTAGTCAAATGTTATTAAAATGTTGTTCTTACCATCGGTGCTTCCAGAGCTGTGTAAATTGGGCTGATCTGAGCCTGGAAACAGCTGACTAGATTTAGAAATCCTCTTTGGTTTGTACTAAAGAGTCAAACATGAGCCCATAGCTCAGGTATGTGGAAGAGAGCCAAGCACTTAGGAACTGCTGGAATTACTTGATGCTATGGTTAATTCAATAGTTAATTTTGAAGTGGCCCCATCTCCAGGATAACCTCTTTCCTAAGGAGCCTCTCCTACTAAGCTCCTCCACTCCATTGTCTGCCTTCTAGTTGCTTTTTAATCAAGGCTCTTCTACCGCTTTCTGGAATCTACCGTTGGATCACGAGGCAGTGCCAACCAAGCTGCAAGTAATAGCACATAACTCAAATAAGGCAGGCAGAGGGCTTCTGCTGAAGCAAAGATGTAATCAGAGGGGACATTTATCAGATGAAAAGAGTAACGCTTGTAGTAGTATGGGTTCCCATTCCAACTGAATGTTGTCCTGTTACTGAAACTTTTCATTAAATGTATTAAACTAGTTCTCGAATAGCTCTCGCTTTGCATAGTCTCCTGTGATTTCTGCTGCAAACTTGGTGTAAATGCATCCGGATCAAAAGTAAAGTTAACTAATTCACACTGTGGGTTTTTTCCCTTCTAAACAGATGGATAGATCATGAATATTAATAAGATTAATTCTCACATAAGCATCTTGATAAATGGGCCGCTGTCTGTTTCTCGGGAAGGTAGCACACTGAGGGGAAAACAATCTAGTGAAAGCAGATAGTACACCTGGCAAGCTGCCAGGATTTCCTGAGTGGATTTCCTGACATTACCGTAGGCCAACAAAGTGCTCAGAAAGAGTACCACCCCTCCTTGGCCTGTTGATATAATGCTACTGTTCTCTCTTGGAATAGGGAGTTCTGCATTTAATCTATACAGGAAGGGCAGATTAGGTCACGATGGGGGGGGATGTCTACATCTCAAACTAGTGACCATACCCATGTCTAATGGGATCCCCTTGAATAGTGTGTCCCACCATATTTCCCCAAGAGGGAGTTAACTCCTATTGGAGTTGAAAGCTGCTTCGCTCTGGCCTTATCCACCATGCAGCAGCGGGAGCTGCCTGAGAGCCTGGGGCATTCGCTCCAGTGTTGAACACTCCCTTGACATGTGAGTGGCAGCAGGTTCGAGACCTGCATTCTCCAGCCTGCTCTGGTACAGCAGCAGGATGGATGCTTCTGCCCTCCAGAGACTGGGGCAAGGAGGGACCTTTTCCCCCAGTTCCCTCAAGGTAGCCAGCCCACAACCTTCCCTTTTTTACCCCCTCTCTCCCTAACCTCCCTCTGAAGGCCCAATGTCCCTGAGTGACCACCCTGGGAAGCCACGTCCACAACACCGGCATATCAGCACCCAAGGAGCATGCTCCCCTACTTTCCCCCCAGATGATCAGAAAGGAGCAACAGGCTGCCAAAGGAACTTTGTGGCCTATCGCAGGACACACAGAGTCTCCGGCCAGGGCTCTGAGCCCAAATGCTAGAACCTTTGCTTTCCACACAAAAAGGCACGTGATGGATACCTGTGTTCTTTGCCACCCCTCTCCAAGCCGTGGCTGTGAGGTAAAAGAGCGAGTCCCTTGAACTAAGGGAGCCTCCAGTGGGATCAAATCCACCTTCTCAGCAGCTGGAGTAGGGCAACTGTGTTACCGTTGCCTCACTAGCCTCATTTATGACAGGTTACAAGGGCAGAGGTGTCCAAAGGCCATAGAAGGGTGAGGCCAGAGTTAATTGATTATGCAGGGGAAACATGGCACCTCTCAAGGTCCCATAGATGTTCCTTCCTGGGGCTCTGAGGGAAATGGAGACACTCATAGACTTATAGACTTTAAGGTCAGAAGGGACCATTATGATCATCTAGTCTGACCCCCTGCACAGTGCAGGCCACAGAATCTCGCCCACCCCTCTTAGAATAATCCTCTCACCTATGTCTCAGATATTGAAGCCTTCAAATACTTTGAAGGCCCCAACATGCAGAGAGTCCTTCAGCTGTGATCTGTGCCCAATGCTACAGAGGAAGGCGAAAAACCTCCAGGGCCTCTGCCAATCTACCCTGGAGGAAAATTCCTTCCTGACCCCAAATATGGCGATCAGCTAAACCCTGAGCATGTGGGCAAGACTCACCAGCCAGACACCCAGAAAGTTCCCTATAGCAACTCCTATCATCCCTCCATTGACCTATTTCCAACTGATAATGAATGGTCAATTAGTTACCAAGATCATGTTATTTCATCCAACCATCCCCTTATCATAGAATCATAGAACTGGAAGAGACCTCAGAAGGTCGTCAAGTCCAGCCCCCCACTCTAGACAGGACCAATCCCATCTAAATCAACCCGGCCAGGGCTTTGTCAAGCCGAGACTTAAACACCTCTAGGGATGGAGACTCCACTACTTCCCTAGGTAACCCATTCCAATGCTTCACTACCCTCCTAGTAAAATAGTTTTTCCTAATATCCAATCTGGACCTCTCCCACCACAACTTGAGACCATTGCTCCTTGTTCTGCCATCTGTCACTACTGAGAACAGCCTCTCTCCATCCTCTTTGGAACCTCCCTTCAGGAAGTTGAAGGCTGCTATCAAGAGACACAGAGATCACTAATGAAAAGCTTGATAGGGAATAATAAGAGGGGTGGGGGAGTCATGGAGAAAAAGGCTGGAGGTAGAGAGGGTCACACAGAGGTCAGCGAGGACAGATTTGGAGGCCCTGGAATCAAATGATGCCATAGAGATCTGAACTGGAGGTAGTGGGGGGGCCGTGGAGAGGTCACTCGGGATTAACGTGGGGACACAAATACTAAAGGGTGGTGGCAGTGGAGGGTAATGCAGAGAACACCAAGGATCATTTTACATGCAGTGAGGGTCATGTGACACCCAGACTGGGACAGCATTCAAAAGGGGTTCCAAGGAGGTCGATGAGCATCCAACTGGATACAGAGGGGTCACACAAGGACACAGAGCAATGGCAGGATAATAGAGCGAAAGCAGCGGTTCAATCTGGATGCCAAAGGATCACATGAGGACATGTAAAACAGAGCTAAGCATATTAGAGGTCATGAGCATGTCACTGAATTTCAGTTTGGATGCAGCAGAATCAAATGAGAACACATAAGGAAATGAGGATCAGTGAGCATGCAATCTGCTTTAATTTGACAGCAGAGAGTGCGTATGAGGTCACACACACCGCACGGCTGCAAATACCACATGGACACCTGCATCTTAATGGGAATCAGTTTGGATGCAGAGGGGTCAAATGGAGACACAGATAAAGGCTGGAGAGATCAATAGGATTGTAGAGCGTTCAAATGGGAACACAAACACCAAAATGGGGTCATGGAGAGTTTACAGACATTCAGTGTCAAAGCAGAGGATTCGCACAAGGTCACCAAACAGGGTCCGCAATATTGCAGGGTAATGGTGAGGTTACCTGAGATATATCTGCAAGCAAAGGAGCCAAATGAGGACACAGAGCTCAAAGATGGGCCCTTCAAAGAGCTTCAGTTGGAAGGCAGAGGATCAACACAGGGAACAGGCTTGATGCTAGCTTGGGGCCCTGAAAAGTCAATTAGAAAAAATTGGGGTCAAATGAGGACACAAAGACCAACCAGGGCCATTCTGAGGTCACACCATTCAATTTGAAGGCACAGGGCTCAGACAGGCTCACAGAGAGCAGGCTTGGAGTCATGGACAGGTCAATAAGGAAGACTGGGGGGGGTCAAATGAGGCCACAAAAAAGAATTGGGGGTCATTCAGAGGTCACAACATTCAACTTGAAGGCACAGGGTTCACATGAGGTCACAGAGAGCAGGCCGAGTTGTAGTTTGGGGTCATAGAAAGGTCAATTAGGAAGGATTAGGGCCAAATAAGGAGAGCGCTCCTGTTGGGGTCATACAGAGTTCACAGGCATTCAATTTGAAGCCACAGGGTTCATAGGCGGTCACACACAGGAGGGTTGGCAGTGGATAGGGGTCATGGAGAGGTCAATTAGAAAGGGTTGGGGTCAAATGAGGACACAAAGACCCCCCCGGGGCCATTCCGAGTTCACAACGTTCAATTTGAAAGCACAGGGTTCACACGAGGTCACAGAGAGCAGGCCTAGTTGTAGTTTGGGGTCATGGAAAGGTCAATTAGGAAGGATTAAGGTCAAATAAGGACAGAGAGATCTGGTTGGGGTTGCACAGAGTTCACAGGCATTCAATTTGAAGCCACAGGGTTCATAGGAAGACACACACAGGAGGGTTGGTTGTGGATAGGGGTGATATAAAGGGTCAATTAGGAAGGGTTGGGGTCAAATAAGGACACACAGACCAACAAGGGCCATTCTGAGGTCACCCCATTCAATTTGAAGGCAGAAGGGTCAAATGAGGTCACAGAGAGCACTCTTGGTGGTAGCTTGGGGTCATGGAGAGGTCAATAAAGAAGAATTGGGGTCAAATGAGGACAGAGCGCTCCTGTTGGGGTCATGCAGAGTTCATAGTCATTCAATTTGAAGGCACAGGGTTCATATGAAGTCACAGACAGGAGGGTTGGCGGTGGATAGGGGTCATGGAGAGGTCAAGTAGGAAGAATTGGGGTCAAATGAGGACACAAAAACCCCCTCGGGGCCATTCTGAGTTCACAACATTCCATTTGAAAGCACAGGGTTTACACGAGGTCACAGAGAGCAGGCCTAGTTGTAGTTTGGGGGTCATAGAAAGGTCAATTAGGAAGCATTAGGGTCAAATAAGGACAGAGAGACCCAGCAGGGGGTCATGCAGGGTTCAATGTGAAGGAACATTCAACATTCAATGTGAAGGAAGAGGGTTCATACGAGGTCACAGAGCAGGCTTGGTGGTAGCTTGGGGTCATGGAGAGGTCAATTAGGAAGGATTGCGGTCAAATAAGGACAGAGACACCTGGTTGGGGTCATACAGAGTTCACAGGTGTTCAATTTGAAGCCACAGGGTTCATAGGAGGTCACACTCAGGAGAGTTGGCGGTGGATAAGGGTCATGGAGAGGTCAATTAGGAATGGTTGGGGGGTCAAATAAGGACAGAGAGACCCAGCTGGGGTCATGCAGGGTTACGCAACATTCAATGTGAAGCAAGAGGGTTCATACGAGGTCACAGAGCAGGCGTGGTGGTAGCTTGGGGTCATGGAGACGTCAATTAGGAAGGATTGGGGTCAGATGAGGACAGAGAAACACTGTTGGGATAATGCAGAGTTCATAGGCATTCAAGTTGAAGGCACAGGGTTCACTTGAGGTCATAGACAGGAGGGTTGGCAGTCGATAGGGGTCATGGAGTAGTTAATTAGGAAGGCTTGGGGGTCAAATGAGGACACAAAGATCAACAAAGGCCAGTCTGAGGTCACACCATTCAATTCGAAGGTTCACAGGGTTCACAGAGAGCAGGCTTGGGGTCATAGAGAGGTCAATAAGGAAGAATTGGGATCACATGAGGACCCCAAGACCAACTGGGGTCATTCTGAATTCATAACATTCAATTTGAAGGGACAGGCTTCATACTAGGTCACAGAGAGCTGGCTTGGTGATAACTTGGCATCATAGAGGGCCAATTAGGCAGGATTGGGGTCAAATGAGGACATAGATACAGCGCTGGGCTCATTTAGAGGTCATTGACATTGACTCTGAAGGCTGAGAGTTCACATGAGGTCACAGAGAATAGGCCTGGCGGTAGCATGGGGTTATGGAAGGATTAATGGGGAGCAATCTGGATATATAGGGGTCGAATGAGGACACAGGACCAAGGCTGGGGCCCCATGGACCTTACAGTGGTTTGATTTGAAGGCTGAGGCTATGTCTACACTGGCATGATCTTGCACAAAAACTCTTTAGTGCAAGAGTTCTTGCATTAAAGTAGCTGTGCAAGAGAGCATCTACATTGGCATGTGCTTTTGCACAAGAGCATCCATGCCAGTGTAGACGCTCTCTTGTGCAAGAAAGCTCTGATGGCCATTTTAGCCATAGGGCTTTCTTGCACAAGAAATTCATGTTGCCTGTCTACACTAGCCTCTTGCGCAAGAACAGTTGTGCAAAAGGGCTTATTCCTGAGTGTGAGCATCAAAGTTCTTGCACAAGAAGCCCTGATTTCATACAATAGAACGTCAATTTACTTGCACAAGAACACTTGGACAGTGTAGACAGGCAGCAAGTTTTTGCGCAAGAGCGGCCGCTTTGGCGCAAGATCGCACCAGCATAGACACAGCCTGAGTGTTGACACCAGGTAGTTGGGGGTCCATTCAGGCACAAAGGGGGGTTATTTTGGAAGCACTTGGGGTTGACCTATAGTGAGCACCAATCTGGGGACAATGGAGCTACTCTCAGGCCTGGAACATTGGAGGTGAGAGGACACATAGCACGTGAATGCATATAAATGTCAATGTAATCAGTGTTCCAGCATGATGGAAAGTGTCAACGCAGTGCAGTCATATTGGGTCAATGATGGTGGGGCTGGGAGGTGACATGCACATGGACAGAAAGGCTGGACATATCGGGCTCATGCAGGGGTCAACAAGGATAAATTTGAATGCAGTCAGGTCCCAGAGAATTCAGTGAAGGCCCGACTGGCAGAAATGGGAGACAGCAAGAAAGGCCATAGTTTCGTTTTCCCCATCCGCTCCTAAGTCACCTGTTTCTTCTCTAACAAGGACAATTCAAAATTCACTGGGGACCAGGGAGGGTGTGGGGAAGAGCTAGACACAGTGGAGTCATGCTGGGTTACAGAGCCATAGGCTGGCTGGGGATGGGGGAAGGGTGTCACTCAGGTATCAAGGAGGATGCATTTGGAGGCCAGCAGGATCGATTGTACGTCTACCAAGGCGATTATCAAAGCCAGTAATCTCTCTCAAGCAAGGGTTCAGGTCTCTACTTTCTTACTTTTCTTGAGCCATTGGCATTTGCTGATCAAATAAACAGTCCTCCACTGTTGGAAGGCAGGTCTTTCCTTTTTTTTCCACTCTTGTGGTTCTGGTGTAGGCCTGGGACATAATCAATTTCCCCAACCCTAATATTAAACCAGCATTGTGTGAAGGTCAGGGCATTCACCGCTAAAATTGAAAAACAGAATGTTCGGCTGCTACTAAAATACCCCCTCTCCCATTCAGGAACACCTCTAACAAGAGTTTTGATCACTAAGGGTACATCTAGACTACATGCCTCTGGTGACAGAGGCATGTAGATTAGACTACCCGGCATAGGAAAATGAAGCGATGATTTAAATAATCGCCACTTCATTTAAATTTACATGGCTGCCACGCTGAGCCGATCAGCTGTTTGTCGGCTCAGCGCAGTAGTCTGGACGCGGTAGTCAGGAGGCATACCTGGGAGGTCGATAAATGCCTTTGATGTCAACCGCAGAACGTCCAGACTACCACGCTGAGCTGACAAACAGCTGATCGGCTCAGCGTGGCAGCCATGTAAATTTAAATGAAGCGGCGATTATTTAAATCATCGCTTCATTTTCCTATGCCGGGTAGTCTAATCTACATACCTCTGTCGCCAGAGGTATGTAGTCTAGAAATACCCTAAGGTTGTAAATTAGAAACATCCAAGCACTGAAAAACTTTAGGGAAGATACAGAGACTCAACAAATGGTAAGATAAGCTCTGAGCAGAGAATTTAAAATGACCATCTTCACAGAGAGGTAGTCACAAAGAAGTTACAATTTGGGCATGAAGGAGAAAATAAAATAAAAAACCCACCTTGAGCAGTAAGGACACAAGTGCAAGTGTGTAAATGGTTAAAAATGTTATTTAGGGGTGTCAGATAACACAAAAGCCTTAATAAACTAGAAGAAGGTAGATAATTTATTTTTCATTTATGTTCTATAGGAAAACTAAGGCATCGCACACCCTGAATGACAGTGAAAACCCCAAACAATTGGATACTGATGCCATTGGGTGAAATTGGTCTGCCTATTGGGAGTGATGAGCATAGTATATTTGCCTGACATACATATTGTGTGAATGTTGCTAATAAACAGATATTTAGAGCACAGCTGTATAAGGCTCTTTCACTTGTAAAAGCACTGGTAGACCCATATGCCCTGAATCCATGGGAGAAGGTAGATACTTAAATTGAACAGGTTTCTCTCTCTGAGTCCCATGGGTCAGGCTAGGTGCCTTTTGCCCTGAGTATGTTAGATTGTACAGGCATCACTGTCCCATTGTAATGCTCCTTACCTACTGACCACACGGTAGAAGGGTTTGAGTCTATTTTCCTAGGCTTCTTCAGCCACCATTATGTTGACATGCCCAGCAAAAATAAGTACACTGAATAGGGCCTGATGCCGCTCAACTTTAAATTAGTGGGGGGCGTTTGGTTTCAATGTTAGAAACAGGGTGCCGGAAAGGTAATCCCTATGCTGTTAAAGATACAAAATTTCATATTGAATGCTAGGCTACATGGTTCTTTTAATAAAATGATAAGTCGTCTTATCTTAACATCACCATCTTGCTATCTTTTGTTCTAAATAAACAGCAAAACATCCATGTAAATTTCCACACACTGCTCAGGAATGCAGAGCTGAGTTAAATCAAGCTCACTTGTGCTCCCTTTAAGCTTCTTTTCTGAATAAAACGTATCTCCTGTAATATCAATTTTGTTTTGCATGCAAAACCTCAGACCCAGCCAACTTTTTCCCTTTCTACTACTTGGTTCCCTCTCTCCCATCACTACTACCCAAGACTTTAACCCATCCTCACTTTCCCGTGTCCTTGCTTCCTTCTTCTAGATAGAGACGTGATTCCTGTTGCTTGGTATCGGAAACTGACAGACTCCTAAATATTGTTTGTTTTTGCATCTCGAATGGACTTTTAGTACTCCTATGCCTTGCACTAGTACATAATGACCCCTCGGTATCTATCATGCACAGTAGCACAGGTTTGACAGATCCCAGATAGAATTTGGCCATGAAGCAGCTCAGGAGCTCTTATGAGAATTTGCTGATCTTCCCACCACAGAACCTGAGGCAAATTCTTTTTTATTAGTATAAACACTGGAGGAAGACAAGTAACAACAACATTACAATTTATAAACATGTTGGTTTGTAAAAGCCTCTTCAGTCTTTCTATGCCTTTGCTTCATCAACCAGATTAGTGGTTATGATTCATTTCTGTTGAAACGCACAGAAAATCATCCCGTGACTCACTATATTCTACAATCTCTGGCTGATAGAAAAGCTCATGGGATTTTGGACCCAGGGAAAAACAACAGGAAGTTTGGAGCACCCTGGCATAGGTGATAGGTTGCTGGGTGCTGGGGCTGATTAGTGAAGAGGGTTTACTGGAAGACTTGCAAGATGGAAGGCTGGTGCGGGTGTGTAGCTTACACCTCCACTGCTCCCACAACGGTTCAGTTTCAGGACTGTGTCAAGTTTTGCCTTTGCATGTGGTATCAAGACACACTATGATCTCTGGGTATAAGACCAGAGAGCAAAAAACAAGATTCCACCTCTCTACCCATTTCCACAAAGATCAGTGTTTCTTAAACTGTGTTCCACTGTACATTGGTGTGTCACAAGGCAGTCAGATGTGTGCCTCGGAGAAAAACAGAGTTCAAAGTGGCTGCCCTTAAAGGGGCAGGCAAGCTTTTTTTTTTTTTTTTGGTTCAATAGCTTTCTCCCCAACCTTTTTTTATTTATTTTTTTTGCTCAACAAAAAATCCTTGGTGTTCTTCATTTAAAAAAAATATTGTTTGGTGTTTCTCCATCTTAAAAAGTTTAAGAAACACTGCCGTAGATGGAATCAGTTACAAATGAAGGTGTTTCATTGTTCCCAAGGGTTTTCGATTATGGGTATTGTAATTTTCATCGAGATACCTCATTTAGATAACTGGAGATATAAGGAGATAGCAGTGGAATAAGGGCATCAAGCTAATTTAAGGGCCCATGATAAGATGCAGATTCACTTCTCACCATCTCACTGGCCTTGAGGCTACAGGATACATTTAAAAACATTCTTTACCCCCCAGAGATGCTTCCTTATTAACTTAAACACCATTTCTGCTTTTGTGTGGCCCATTGTGCACAGCTCTTAATGTCGGGCTTTAGAAGATTCTTTCATAGTTCTCTTCCTGTTATAAAAAAAAAGAGATCTCTGAAGAGTACATCGTGGATATGAAGTGTTGAGATATTAAGATCCATATATCTCATCTTGCTCTGAATACTGCCAATACTGAAACATAATACAAAAGCAGTTGGTTACAAAAGCTGGCATGCAGATATGAAGACAACATCTGATTTGCTTTCCAACAACCCTATCTTCCTTCTTGTCAAACATATTCTTAACCCAACCCTGTCAGCAATGTAATGCAATGAATGAATGTATGTATGATAAGCTCTCACTACAATTCCTACATGCATTTATGAACACTTCATGTCAAAAAAGATATGAGATTTGGAAAAGGTGCAGAAATAGGCAATGAAAACAGTTATGGGTATGGACAGATTTTCACACAAGGAGTCAGGCCGGTCCTAACCAACTGGCGGCCCTGAGCGACTGCCGGAGAAAATTTGTTGTGCAAAAAAAAAAAAAAAAAAAAATCCTGCAAGGTGTCAAGAAAGTGAACAGGAAAACGTGAATTACTCCTTCATATAACACAACAACTAGGGGTCACTCAACAACAGGCAGCTGCTTAAAAGCAGACAAAAGGAAGACTTTTTGATCGCACATAGTCAATCTGTGGAATCCAAAAGTATAACTGGATTTAAAAAATAATTGTAGAGAAATCGATTCAATCAAAAAAAGGCTATTACCCAAAACAGTCAGGGACACAAATACATGCTCCAGGTTTCCCTAAACCTCTAATCTGAAGCTGGGACAGGATGTAAATTGCCCTGTGCTACTAACACCCCCTGAAGCATCTAGCCCTGGATACTGTGTGAGGCAGGTTACTGGGCTAGATGGACCATTGACCTGACCCAGTGTGGACATTTTTATGTATGATCTGACTGCCAACATCACTGAAGAAAATTGCTGAGAAGCATAAAGCAACAAATCCTTCTGCTAGACGTCTATGCGCTCCACCTTCTCCTTTTCTTTCATTTCTCATCATCGGCCCTCCCTTTGGGGTATCATTTGTCAAGCATTTGCCTTCACCTGAACTTTCAATAATAGAAAAAGATGCTTCTGAGGAGCTATTAAGTTTTTGGAATTGGTCTGCATTATTATTATGATATGATGCATGTGCTATTATGCAATGCAACACCTGCCAAGTCTCAAAAACTTTCGCTGCCTCACAGCACAAATCCGATGATTCCACTCATTGAGATGACATTCACTCATTGGCTGCATCTAAACTACACCCCTCTGTCGGCAGAGGGATATAAATTAGACGTATCTAAAGTGTCTTCAGAATCTTACAAAACGGAGCATTTCTGTCGAAAATGCTCTATCTAAACTGCCGGGTTTTTTCGAAAAGCCCTGTTTCAAAAAAAACAGCAGCTGCCATTATGCAAATGAAGTGTGGGATATTTAAATCCCGACTTCATTTGCACTTTTGACGTGTCTAATTTACATCCCTCGGCTGACAGAGGGCTGTAGTTTAGACGTACCCATTCTGAGCTCTAGCAGTAACTGCCATAACAATGGCGCAAAACTGGGTGTTAAGTTTGTGCACCTGAGGTAAGATGAAATTTCATTGAACTAGTTTTTCAGGGCTTTATTCTTTTAAAATTGACACTATATTGGGACTATACTGAACTTCACTCACAAGTGCCATTTGTTATATGTAATACTAATCAGTAAAAATCTCACCTCTTTCCTGAACATAACAATGCAAATCCTCCACTACTTTTTTTCAGATGGTAAAGTGAGGGTTATTAGCACATCTGAATTAAACTTCTTCCTCAAATAAGTGTCCAGAAATCAAATCCTTGATCTTTCAACCTGGAAAAACAAAAAATACCCAAACAAAAAATAACTGTCTGTGTACAGTTGAACGAACAAACATCTTGAATAAGTTGTGCTTAAATTCCTTGCCTTACCCTGAAACACAGTGAGGACTTAGGGCACTGGGACAGGCATATGTGCAGGGTAGAGGTACAATGTGCAAAGGAAGTTAACATATCCTTCAGCACATGGACATCTAGATATGCTAAGGAGTGTGCTGCCGTACAGTCCCATGCATACATAGAATCAGATGCCTGACACACTAGAACTCACTGATTTGCCTGTTTGTCCACCTGTCATGTCCTGTGTGACAGACCGTAAACTCCCAAGAGTGGGTATTATGGGATGATCTACCCTCTTTTCTTTGTTTCCCTGGTTCTTTCTAGTCTTTACATCCAAGGCCACAGGCAAGGCTGTAACAGTAACTGAAAGTAGCCTGTGATGTTGAGGCTCATGTGCCAGGCAGGGGGCAGAGGACCCCTCTGAAACTAGAATACATTCCATTAATGGGGGTTTCAGCTCGCCTCTCTCTCTTTCTTAGATCTACCTTAAAGGATAATGTCTGTGGTTCTGAGGGGATATGGGAGTCCCACGAACACCACCAGAAACTTGAGTGTCCATCACTGGGTGGAAAAGTCTAAGGCCCCTTGACAAGACTAGCATGGCCTTACGCCCTGGGGTTTTAGGCCCAACATTGTGCTCCAGTACAAATGAAATGGTCAAATTTGGAAGGGGGATCCCCTCCCCAACCAAGAGCACAAACACGTAAATAAAATATAAAAAAATTAATAAAAAATAAAATAAAAAATTTGAAAAGGGGGATTTGTGCAGTGGGGAAAAGGCAGGGAGCTGAATATGGCACACTGCAGGAGACTCCCCCTCAAGCTGCAGGTGACTGAGAAGGGACTGAGTGGCCACAGGCATCTGCTGCCTTATAGTCCCTTGTTCAAGGCCTGAGAGCATTACTGTGCAGTTCAAGGCCACACATATTATGGCACCCCAAGAGCAGGGCTGGGCAAAAATGCAGCCCAGGAGCTGGATCCAGCCCACCTAACACTTTGATCTGGCCCACAGACTGCATCTGGCAGCTTTCTATTCATACCCTGCTGCCTGTGCCACTGAATTTCCAGCTGATACCTCAGGCAGAAGGACCCTGTTTAAATGGCTCACAGTCATAGCAGTATCCTGTGAGGACGGAGCCGTGAGCCTTGTAAATAGCTGCAGCAACCCTGGGCAAGTGCCAGGCAATACGGTAGCGGTGGGGGCAGAAGCTATGAGCCCTTTGCTATATTTTCAATCCAAAGCCTCCTGCTTTAGCCAACTCTGGGGGAAAGCTAGTCCCCAGCCCCACCCCTTCCATCCCTGGCCCTGCCCCTTCCAAGGAGTGGAGCTGGGCCAAGACCATGAACCAAAATTAATGAAGTGACCTCCCTGGGAAAATTATTGCCCACCCCTACCCTAGAGGCATGTTTACAAAAGTAAGAGAGTTGCTTTCTTTCAGAAATAGTCAATATTGTACCTCAGAGAGCTGATGAGATGACTGTGCTTGGATTGCCAAAGAGATTTGAAATTCTTGAATCTCTCCAGTTCCCAGCTAGCAGAGTTTTCCCTCAGATTTTGTTCATTCTAGTGAGATGATCGTCTTGAAATATGAAATTCATAAGCTAGGCAACCTAGAACAGCTACTGGATTCCATGAAGTGAGTGAATGGACAAGGATACATGGATGATAAACAGTGCTTCATTTCTATCATCAGGATGGGATCATGGCCACTGCCAGAACATAGGGCAAAACTGACATCCTTATTTTTACCATTTCTGAGTCTCTTCTTCAGAGCACCAAGTGTAAGTCATTTCCACTGTTCTTATACACCTCGTTTCTAGATGAACAGTATGCAGAGTGGAACAAATCCCATTCTATTATTTTATCTAATGGCCTTTTGTCTTCAATGGTATAGCACATGTGGTGCCGTCTGTGTAAGTATCAGTTCAATAAACAGACTTGTGATCTGTGTTTTCTTTCCACTCCAGCTGTGATGGCCATTTTCTGAATAGAAATGGTTAGAAGGGCTTTCCTGTTGCCGGGGTTAGCTCTAGCCTGGACTCTGCTGATCCGTGGCTGTTGTTCCCTCGGCGAAATCCACCTGCAAGTCTCACAGGATTTTAAACATAACTCCAAGTGCTGTCAGACTTCTTATCTAGGTTTTTGTATTTGGCCAGGAGCAAGTCTGTCATTTGTTAGCACACCTAGTCTGTTAAATTGGACAGGTGTCTGCTTTAAAAGCAATAGAAGGTCTCTAGCTCTGTTTTCCCCTAAGAGCTTTGTGATCAAGAGCTGCATAATAGCGACCCATCAAGACAATGGTAAGTCAATGAATAACAGAGGACCTGTCCTAGGTCTCTTGACTTCAGGGACCTGAATGTCAACCACTGTTCTTGCCTGTTACTCTGTAGCATGACATGTCTGAACTGGTTTCAGCCTATTTAACAAAACCCATTTCATTCCCCTTTGGCTTGGAAATGGAAACATTTTCAGGATTCATAGTTCTATAATTCAGTTGCCCCACTGAACTGTTAAAGGTAAGTTACATAAGGACAGAAGGATGCTCTTGCCTGTCTCCATTAAGCCTTAGCATCTAGAGCATTTGCCAGGCACACATCATCTGTGACCGAAGGGGTGGATTAAAGTGGGTCCAGACCTCACAAGGTAGGGTGCATTAGGCAAAATGTGCAGTGTAAAAGGTGATCACTTAAGTGCTGCAATATCCTACTTGTCTCCTTGTACACCTTTTGCTAATGTGGATGTACTCTAAGTGGATGCCTACACTTAGCACTAGGCGTGTGATTTCCAGCTCACAGAGGTGTAACACAGGCTAGCTCTGGGTTACTGTGACAAAGTGCAGCAACACTGGCAATGAGACCTGTACCTTGCTGAGACCCAGGATGACTAGCTCCTCCCATAGGTTATGCCGTGTCGACCATGGCGCTCAGCCAGGGTGCCCCACGCTCCACGTGGGCAGGCGCAGAGAAGCCACCCAATCAGCTGGAGTGCGGGGGCAGCCTCTTTCAGCTGAAAGCCAGAGCCAGCTGGCCAGGGTGTTTCAGCCCTCCTGACCGCCCAGCTCCCACCATTCTGCGCAGCCACTCACCTGTGTTATTGCTCAGTGAGTGGCTGCTCCTCAAATGAGGAAATCAAATTTAAATGTACTGTGCAGGCGCAGTTCAGCGAGGGCTCAAGAGCGACTCTTAGAGCCCCTAAGATCGACCAGTAGATCGCGATCTACCGGTTGGTGACCACGGTTATAGAGCCACTAGGACTCCAACCTTGACCCACTGAGACCACCCACTGATCCTGCACTCTCCTTCCCACAGCCAGGCCTATCTGATGCTTTCTTCCCCTTCCTTTTAAATGAGGGAGGAGTGTCTTTGCTCACCAAAGGAGGACTCATCTCAGACTCAACTACTGCCTCCTTCATTCCCATGGCTGGAAAGCCATGAACCCAGTCGCCGGTGCTCCCCAGCTGTCCCACAACAGAGCCAATACAGAGTACCAATCCAGCCACCGATTCCCTATCTTGCTTATTGCCTAGCAGGAGAACAGACAGAGCCGCTCTCCTCCTGCACTGAGGCACTTGCAATCAGCGATGAATCTGCTCAGCAGCTGCAGTAGTCACGACAGATCATCAGAGCAGAGAACTTCCTTGTATACAGGACAGGGAGGACGCGGATTAAGATCCATGCCTGGGGGGAACAGGCAAGCTGGGTTCTATTCCTAGCTCTGCCATAGCCTTCTTGTGCGGTCCTGGGTAAGTCTGTTTTTTGGCTTGTCCTGTGCTAATATTAGGAAGGGAATCACAGAGCCTTCCCTGCCCATTGTGGAGAGTAGCCCTAATCAGAGTCCACATAAATCCCTGAGCACAAGGACTGCTAATGCTTATGTAGTTGGTACAGCTAGCTACTCTAAAGGAGGGGGAGCCAGACCTGAATCCCAGTGCAAATATCCATGAGAAAAACCAGAACTAGAACCCATGAATGTACTTTTTATGCTCCTCCAGTACTTGAGAACACTGAACACAAAGGGTTACATTAGAAACCACTGGGGAAGGGAAGTGCCTGTAATGTTCCCACTATGGTGGAAACAAACACGATGCCTGCCCAAGGCAGAAAGGCTGCTAATCACAGGAAGATGGAAGCAGCTGCACCCTGAAAATTTTTAGATCATCACTTTCAGGGACATTCACTGCTTGCCCCTGCTCACCTTGAAACACTAAAGGCTTGATTTCCAGAGGTGCTTTCTTTGAAGCCAGTGAGAACTGCACATGCAAAGTTTGGGGCCCTCAGAGCTTTTTTGGGGGAAAAAAAAAAATCACACACCTGGCATCTCAAGATGGACACCTAAAATATGAAGGCATCCAAAATTCGTGGCTACCCTGCAGCTATGGACCTTAACCTCCAGCATTTGCTGCTGCCAGACTCTAGTCTTACATTCAGATTTTCTGTATGGGGGTACCTGTTCTTAAGCAGCTCTTACCTGTGGAATCTACAAGTTCTCCTGCTCTTCCAGTCAATCGAGTCATTATAGCAAAGCCTGAAGATTCAGCCAATTGTTTTAAAGAGCTTAAAGTAATATAATGTCACAGTAAGGAAAGATGTAGGAAATATGGGACTCAAATTTTACTCAGGAGATAAATGCATTAAAAGACTGAGGTTCTCAGATGCTGTGGAATGACGGTAGAGAGACATATAAATTCCTAAGCTAGATTTAGGCTCTGATTGTGCTAGTAACTAAGCAAATACACAATGTTGGGCAGGTGTTTAAGCATGTTACTTGAATATGGGCCTTCGTTCACAGTGGCTGAAAATTTTTTTCGATCAATGATTCCGTTATCATCTGGGCACTGTTTCCATTTTACTCCATCTTGGGTTTCTAGGATGAAAATCTAGAAAGACACTCTCAGTTAGGATCTAATTGGGCATTCTTGTGTGCACAGTATTTTACAGAAATATAAGCAATATTTTTTGAAAATTATGTTAGGTGTTCCTTCTGGGCAAGATATCACATTTTAGATTTAACTGCAGCATAATCAAAACCCAGCACTATAACCAATGCAACATGATGCACAGAAAATACTATCTAGGCCAAGGTAAGGGTTCTGGCAACAAGCAACTGTAGCATATCATTTTAGCATTTCAAAACCTGAATGCTGCTACAGACAACGTGGGGGTGTTTTTCTTGCTCACAAACTAATTTTAGAGATGGAAACATAGTTAAAAATCATCTGATAATTTCAAACAAATCTAAGGTGCTGCTTTAAGGGTCAGGGGGGTTAAACACTGCTGATGTTCATGATTCCCATCTCTAACTGCTGGAAATCTCTGCTTTTCACAGCATAAGGACTCCACAGACTAGTCTGTTAAAAGCTGCTTTTTTCAGGATTATTATTTTCTGATCAATAACTAAATGCGTAACAACTGATCATTAACTAAATGTGCAACGTAAGATAGGCCATAGGAAAAAATGACTCAAACATTTTTAGAATGCTCAAATATGCTCTTGAGATAATTTCAATACGCAATATTATTTGTTTCCTTGGAATACCATAGGAACATACAACAGGCTCTTTTGTACAATACCCACCACAAAACAAAAGCTCTCCTCATTCAGAGCACCTCAGAGCAGATATCTCTTTCACCCCAACTCTTCACAAAAGGCTCCTTTGATTTCAAAGACTTCACAGGAAGTTTAAGTGCCTTTGTTAACCCAGCACTGTGCAATGCTCGCTAGTGCGACATTCTGAAGTCATGCTAGGAATAGTCATTTCAAGTCTCTGACAAACACCAGAGGGTGCTGCAGGGCTGCACTCTGAACTTGCAGGCGTGTTTGAGTGTGGCAAGGTAAAGGTACAAAATGGTGAAGGAAGAACAGAATAGCGAGAAATCTTACAAACGTCACATAAAACCACATTCAGATTTCTTGGGGAGATGAAGGGCTGCTTCGCTATGGCCAAAGGCACTAAAACTAGCTCAATTTTTTCAAAAGACAAATTCTGTCATAATACATTATACCCTCTGTACTCCGAGGGTCCCCAATTCGGGAACACCTATGGTACAGACGTTGGCTCTGTGCATTGCCACTCTCACTTCCAGATGGGGGAACAGCAGCGCAGCAACACGCTCTGCCAGAAGCTTTTCCCTGCCGCTCCAATAGCAGCAGGCAATCCTGTTGCCAAATTAAAGAGCTTCCAGTGAAATATAAAATATATTCAGCTACAGTCACAGCATCATCTCTTCATTTTGTGTGTACCTTGGTCCACAATCCCCTTTTCTTCCTCACTCCCATACTGTAGGTCACTGCACGGAGAGGAAAGACAGCCTCCGAGGTCAGGCACAGGTGTATAGCTTGGGGGGGGCAAGCAGCGATTCACACTAAGAAAGCGGCTCGCACATGTGACTTCAGGGGAGAAAGAGGGACCAACTGGGACTCTGGGGGTCAGTCTTATGCCTGGTCTGCAAGAGAAGAAGGGTTGTGCTGGTCCTTATCTGGGCCTTAGGACAAGCCCACGAGACATTTGAAATGTATCCCCTCATCCTGAGACCCAGTGATACAAAACACAAATATGACAAATCAAGGCCAGAGAGATATTCAGGATTCTAAAACTATCCCTACTTACCTCACTTCCTGGTTACCATGCTGTAATCAGAGCCTACTGATATAGAATTTCAGTTACCTGAGAAAGTAGCCCCACCCTCAACAAAGGATTCATATTAAATGTAAACGGTGCTGTGGAAACCCCTTTATCAAACCAAGAGCTAGGAATGTACAAATGACAGCGTGAACTACACAATCGGTGGTCGTTTTATCTGCTATTTCGCTTAATCTATGGCAATTGACAGCAGCTTTGGCCCCACCGTGGCTCAGGCAGTCCTTGGGATCAGCTGCCTGGCCGAAGCAGTGGCGGGCTCCAGAGCCACTCAAGCACTGGCCAGTGTAACTGTCCCCGGGGGCCACCTGAGCAGCTGGTGGATAGCTCTGTGGCAGCCACACTGGCTGCTGCAGAAGTCATGGAGGTGGCGGAAAGTAATAGAATCCTTGACTCCTTGCAACCTCTGTGACAAACATGGAGCCTTAATTACACTCCTTTGAAGTTTTCCGGTTTCTGTTCTGCTACTGCTATAGGAAACATTGCCTATAAAGGACAGGAAACTTCCTCAGTAAATGTCCATCAGGGAAGTCAAGCTGAATGATTTTTTAAGTTTATTGATGCTGGTGGGCTTCCATGGATAAAACACCACAGCTTTTCTCTTCTCAGTCATGAGAAAGCCATTGTCATCGAACCTGCCAGGTATACTCCCTACATCCAGCCAAACAAAAGGAGTGACTGCTGTGGTCTGCAGAACAAAAACGTACAGGTCACCTTGCTGGGAAATAGTGGCCTGAAAGAAGGAGGAGGAAAAAAAAGTTAATATTATTGCAGAAGTTCGTGTGATTAAAAACTACAGCACCAATCGGCGTAAAAGGTATTTTCAAAATACATTAGTTAAAAAAAGTTTTTCTCCACCTGCCTTATCAATTGTTCTATATAATCTGACTAAGGATGTTAAAATGTGGTTATCAGGCTAATTGCATAGTTGATACAATTTGTATTGACTATAAGACTAATCAATAAGACCACTCTACAGAGCTGCAGAGGGGGTAGCTCCAGGAGCCAGCTTGAGCTGGGACAGAGGAGTCCTGGCTCGTTCCAGCTCTGGGAGCCACCTGCACTGCAGCTCTGCATTTTAAATGCAGTTAGAGCCACTGGGCTCTTACTACATTTAAAATGCAAAGGTGCAGCAATCAGTGCAAGCCAGGACTACTGGGTCCTCGCTCGGGCTGAGTCCAGCAGCTCCTGTCTACTGCAAACAGGGATTGGTGCTGGAGCAGCCTCTGCTTGTGGTGGACAAGGCTGGCCACCGCGAACAGAGGCTGCTCTGGCACCAGACCCTGTTCGTGGCAGTCAGGGCTTTGTTAGAGCAGCCCTTGCCCAAGGCTGGCCCTGGTTGCACAAATGGGGGCTGCTTCACAGCAGCCTCCCTTATCTCCCCCTGCTGCCTCTGATAGTGCTGGGGGACCTGGCTTCCCACCAGCACCAGCTCTTTCCCCTCCCATTTGCTGCTTCTCATATAGTCCCATGCTCCCTGCAGCGCTTCTGCTTTTGAAATGTACAAGAGTCCTGCAGCGCTCTTGTATATTTCAAAGGCTGAAGTGGCCACAGCAGAATGAGCAAGGGACTGCTTCAGTCCCTGTTTGCGCTGTTTCCCCGCTGCATCCCTGCCCCACCCCGCCTCTCATGGAGACAGTGCTGGGGGGAGCCAGTTTTGCTGCCTCTCTCTGAGAAAGGCAGTGGAAGGAGGAGGTGGGGAGAAGCGACCAGTCGAGTCACTACTCGACTATCTGATAAGCTTATGCTTATTAGATAGTTGACTAGTCAACTAGTCACTTATATACCTAACTTTGACCAGGATAAAGTCAATAAGATTCTATCCCAAGCATCCCAAAAACTACAGAACTTAACAGAGATTTATAGCTTTGCTACAGATTAGTATAGTCTAGTTTAAAGATTTTATGGAATTTTACCACTATTGCTGTTCATAAGGACAGTTCCTCTGAAAATAATGAGATAAATGCTATCCTGACTTACATTCAGTGACATCCTAACATAGTCACAAGGTGTGAGATAGATTTGTCCCCTGGCAACACCTATACATTCAAGATATTATGGTTTTTGGCCCTTCTTGCTACATCAGCAATAAAAATCCATGAAAGTAAAAGAAGATAGAAGTAGGGCAATGTAGCATCTCACCTACTGCTAGTGGAAGAAAGGGAGATCTTTATATTTAGAACTGATTCATAAGACATATGGAGAGATCTCAATAATAGGTTTAACATTTTACTGTAAAGTTTTCAGTAATAACATTCTGCAGTTTAGGAACACAGCTAGAATACATTTTGATTCAAAACATTTATCTTTGGCAGAAGCATATCTCTTCAGAACATTAATGGTATATTAAAATCACCAAGTGACATATTAAATACATTTTACAACAAAAACTGTCTTTTTTTTTTTTTTTTTTTTTTAAGAGAAACCACATGCTCTGGATTCTTCTGTTTTCACTGCTGGATGTGCAGTATAAGCTTTTGCACTGAAAACTATACCACAAAAAAAAAAAAAAGACACAAAAAGCAGCAGTTGTGTTAACAAAGGTATTTAAAAATGAGGTTATGATCAAAAAAGTGATTCTGTAAAAAAAATGCCACCCTTTCACTCAATAGATCTTCTGTGTGTATATACTTTAAATCACATTCACTTCTTTTATGGACAAAATTAATTATTGTATTTTTCTCCTACTAGCCCTGCAGAGTCAACATAGCGATAGGAGAATGAGCTGAATTTGTGCATTGTCAGGAGAATCAAAAAGTAAATTGTAACTGCAGAGCTTTTATTATTGATGATGTCAGCTAGAAAGAACCTATCTTCTCAGATTCCAAATTGAGTCTGTAGCCCTGTGTGAAGAAACTGGCCTAAGAGTGATGTGAAAGGAGAATCAGACCTACATTTTTTAATTTGTTAACTAAGCAAATCTGATGTGGAACCACAGAAGCAACACTGTGTAAGCTCATTCTGACATTTGTAGTGTCTTTTCAGTGGCTACTGAGGAAGAGTTTCTGAGTAAGGACTAGGAAGCATGATGAGCAGCTGCAACAGCAGTCAACAGGAACACAGCACGAAGGGAATCTGTGAATCTAAGGCAGCAAGCACTCCGGAGGCCATCGCCAATAAAATAAACAAATCGCAATTATCACTTTCTGTTGCTTTACATGCAGGTGCAAGAACTGAAATTTTGTATAGATTGTGGGAAGCCATTACACATATCAGAACTCCTCCACTGCAGTGCAGAAATGTGCATAATCCAGAAATAACCATTCAAAATTACTTGTCAATAATACCACAGCATCTCAGGGACAGCAGAGGCAATTCCATTGTAATACCATTGCCAATAACTGGCATTTAGTGCAGCATTTACCATATTACTAGCAGTTAACACACTAGAAACTGATTCTAATCACTCGTTGCAATGCCTGTCACAGTGCCATTAGTTAACTAGGGACCAAAAAAAAGAAATGAAGAAAGAGATGCTGCATCAAATAAGTGGATTATACTCAGATCGACTGAAATGCAGGCTTCATATAAAAGAATAAAAAAAGAGTGTGACAGATCAGTGTCTCTTCAAAAACAACCAACAAAGAAGAAAAAGAAAACTCACTTTGAACTCCTCTGTGCAGAGCTTCAGAAAAGCTACTGCCAAGCTAGTGAAATGCTGAACAGCAAAAGACATCACACGGTAGATACCAACTCCCACCCCCACAACTTCACAGCAGACAACCTTGGCAGGACTAAAAAAAGCAACTTGGGATGGCTGGTGCTTACACTGAGCTGTGCTCTCTCCAATCCCACCGCATCCTTCAGCGAAGACAGGAAGTGATAGTTGTCAGGACTGCGGAGCTTGCCTTTTCCCATAAGGGAAAAGGTGACAACACAGCTCTGTCTGGTACAATTCCCACATCTTTTCAGCAAGTCATTTATAGGCTCCTTGTAAATGGGGGCAGCACTCCCTGCCTTAATGGTCACACCCTCTTTTTCAAGGGTACACACTGGCTCCATGGAACTCCACTGGTGCAAACTGACCTGTGAGAAACGTTAAGGGTCAAACCGTTAACAGAGAAAACAATACATCTCTAAAAATATCCCCACATCCCAGATTTTCCAGCTACCCACAGAATTTCCTGAAAGTACATGGCACATAGCCTTAAGGTGATTTCTACATCAGACAAGAAGAGACTGCACAAAGATTAAAATCATAACAAATATAAAATATTACCCATTTTATGATTGAAACTAAGTAAAATTCTGTCTCAAATAGCCTGAACATGTTGGTCTTTATCATGGCATGCTGCAAAGTTCTTCTCTAGCTGACACTGGATTGGAGTGTATAAGAGACTGTCATTGTTGGAGTAAGAGTTTATTGCTTCTCCTCCATTTTCTGGCCCAGGAAACTTCTAGTTGCACTTATGTAAAGCTGACCTGCATTTTCTGAGACATGCCGAGGTACCCAGAGATTTTGAATAGATAATTTTAATATCTTTGTTAAACAGAAAAGATGAACAATGATTTGAAGAGGAATCCCTGGAACTGTATTAACACAGTGAAATAGGTCCTCATTTGTATCAATAAGACTGGCTTTTTAGAGAAAAACTGTGATCCACTTTGGCTTATTTTTAGCGTGAGGCAACTACAAAAAGGCAAATGGGAAATAATCCTCACATCATCTGTAAGCAGGGTCTCTAAGCAGCTGGAATGGGAGAGAAACGCTGGGTGTGTCTATGTAAATACAGTTTGCCCCTGCTTTGATTAGATGTGTTAGATATTCAGCTGATTACGAGCAAAACACTATTCCATCAATTTGGCTGGTGTTGAGTCACAAATTGTGATAACACTAATAGCAATGTCTGTAATTATTATTGGAATACGGAAAAGGAAAGTCTGTACTAAACCTGGCACAAAGGAGAGAGACACGGTCAGTGTAAATAAACTTAGATGGACAGAGGCTTCACTTCCAGAACCCCAGGAGCTTAAGATGAGGGAGGGCAGGAGTCCGAGTCAGCTTGCAGGTGTGAACTCTAAGACTGGTTCAACCTGTTTCTCCCCGTTTCAATGACAGAACTAAAGATAGGCTCCATAAGGAGTCTCTTTTATAATTTAAATTTTTTCTAGTGGATACTGGAATTTCTTGTGGCTGATCAGTGCTTTGGGCCAAGAGCTGAAATCACTAGGCTTGGCCTAGAGCCAATTTCACCTCAAGCCAGCAAAAGCAGTGAGTGGATGGTAGCTGAGAGATGCAGCGAGCGATCAGAAGAGTGGCGGCAGCATGATGAGCAATCAGCAGAGTGGTGATGGAGGAGCAGCAAGCAGAGCGGTGGCAGGGAGGTGAGACAAATGGCCGCCAAGGCGGTGTCAGAGAGCAGTGAGCAGGTGGATGGCAAGTGGCCAGCAGACTGAGTAAGATGCCTCTTTACCTCTCTCCCCACCCCTCACCCCCCAGGATGGAAGGTGAACTCTGCGGACGTACCTCTGAACTCTGGGTCTGTCCTGACGAAGGGCAGCAACTATGAGTGGGGTTCAAAGAAGGGTTGGACATGTGAAGGGGACCATTTACATTGCTGAACTTAAGATCCTGAGAGGAAAAAGACATTACTGACCTAATTGGGGTGTGACTTTTACCCTTGGTTTTGTTATGAACTCTGTTTGTGGTGTTTTCCCAAATTAATGCCTTGTTACTTCCCTTCACTCTTATTAAAAGTTTCTCTCTCTACACTCAGGCTCTGTGCTTGTGAGTGGGGAAGCATTGCCACTCAGAGGTGCCTAGGGGTGTTGTGTGAATTTCCCAGGACACAGATTGGAGGCTCTAATCAGTTCTATGTTACATGAATGGAGAGGAACCCCTAGATATTGAACCTGGCCTTGGCTGCTTCTGGTGCTACATGACAGAGGGATTACATGTACAAGGCATCAAGACGTACCAGCAGCCAGAAACTGATCCTAAATTTCTCCCTAAATGCTCTTTTTCACAAGTTTAAAATTTTCTTGAACCTACAGTCTTCTGTGGGATCATTCAGATATAGCTTGAGAAGAACAGGAGTGCACAGCAGGCCCTGAATTGGAATTTAGCTTCCGATTCTTGCCACAAAATAAGCCAGTGTATTTTTTCAGAGGTGCATTGGTTCATGGAAGCTAACAATAAAAAATAGATAAGATAGACAGATAGACCAGAGAAGAGCAACAAGAATGATTAAAGGTCTAAAGAACATGACCTATGAGGGAAGGCTGAAGGAATTGGGTTTGTTTAGTTTAGAAAAGAGAAGATTGAGGGTGGACATGATAGCAGTTTTCAGACACCTAAAAGGGTGTCATAAGGAGGAGGGAGAAAACTTGTTCATCTCTGGGGATAGAACAAGAAGCAATGGGCTTAAACTGCAGCAAGGAAGGTTTAGGTTGGACATTGGGAAAAAGTTTCTAACTGTCAGGGTAGTCAAACACTGGAATAAATTGCCCAGGGAGGTTGTGGAATCTCCATCTGTGGAGATATTTAAGAGTAGGTGAGATAAATGTCTATCGGGGATGGTCTAGACAGTATTTGGTCCTGCCATGAGGGCAGGGGACTGGACTCCATGACCTCTCGAGGTCCCTTCCAGTCCTAGTATTCTATGATTCAATGATAGATTTAGGGCCCAACTATGTTAAGCACTGCACAGATATATAATTAGTGTCAGTCTCTGCCCCAAAGAACTCTCTGTCTAATAAACAAGATCAAATAGGTGGATAAATTGCATCCATTTGCACCAGGACTCAATCTGGCCCACAATGACATTCTGAATAGGTTCTCTCAGAAGCTGAAGCACTGGTCATTTACTTTATGTAGGGGAGGGCTGATAGGGCTGGAAATGGACTTATTGGATTGATGTTCCATTACAAAGCACTTCTTTGTATTTTTCTGTGCTTTTCCCTAGCTGGAGGTGACCTTTATGACAGGCAAATGGTGGCACTTACTTTAAGTGTCAGTTCAGAGTCTGAATGAAGATCCGATACACCGTAGATGTATAGCACATCATTATCTTCATAGCCCACAGGCAACAATGGGGCAAAGAAGTGCCGGGCAAAGTAATGGAGCATTTTCCACTTGCCTCCATACTCTGAGGATTATTTAAAAAAAACATAATTCAGTCACAATCTGAGACTGGCTGTAAACATATAGGGCAGTGGTCCCCAACCTTTCGGGGCTGCTGGGCGTGGGGCTGCTCACGCGCCAGGCATCCGGGGGCGGGGCCGTACATGCGCCGTGCGCCCGGGGCCGGCACCGCACATGTGCCATGTACTCAGGGGCAGGTCTGCCCATGCGCCACGCGCCCAGGGCCGGCACCACACATGCGCCATGCGCGGGGCTGGCCCAGATCATTTGGCGGGCGCACATAAATGCCATGGCGCCCGCAGGTACCACGTTGGAGACAACTGATATAGAGCATGACCCTTCCCAGTGCATAGGTCAAGATACTGCAACTTCCTCTCCCCTTTCTGGTGGGCTTGGCCCACACCAGAGCCTGCGGGATATGACAAAATCTTGTTGTGGTACTGGGTTTGCAAATCTCTCTCAGACTTCCTTTGAAGTTCACAACATTAGTCTAAGTTCTACAAACCTTTGGTTCCTGAAATAAGCATCTCTCAGTGTGATTCATTTTAAAAAATGAAAACATATATGCTATACACAGAGCTAGAGAATCACCACAACAAAGGATTACCACAAGTGCGCGGCAGGTACACTTAGACAAAATCTGCTAAAAATTATGCTGTTGCAAGTCCAGAGTAACCCATTGGCTTTAGTGGGGTTACGACAGACTTACACTGCTGTTAACGAGAGATGAATCTGGCCCATATTGTTCCATTTTTCATCAGCATCTCTCTCTTTCCATTCTCTTGGTCAGTTTTTGTAATTCCACCTAAACAAAATCCTTTCCTGTAATGGGGTGTAAATGGTTACCTAGTTAACCAGTTACCCTGTAAGCCTCCAGCAGGATCACAAATATCTGGATAAATATTTTGTTTAGCTAGCTAGTTAACTATCTAACCACTATTTTACATCCCTAGCTTGTAAGCCTGAGTCAGACTTTCAAACTAGGCCCATCTGTAGAGATTACCTCTATTATTTTGGGGGGGGGGGACAAAAAACTTAAATATACTTTATACGTGCATTTTCTAGTTTCCTTTGCCAGTTTAGGGGCAGCTATACTTTACTGCTTATTATGCTATCAAAAATTAAGCCATTTACAGATTAGAGAAACTATCCAATGTGATCACCTCACAAATACAATCAAAACTCTTAGTGATGCTTTAGGACACAGTATAAAAAGCTCAGCACAGTGGGTGAGCCAGTCACAGCAGAGTTTTCCTAGGTGTGATACTTCCAGACAAGGAGTTTGGTAAGAAAACTTACTATGTAGCATTTTAAAATTTGTGGATCTTAATGTAAATGTCCATCTCCCCTCGTCCCGCCCACTCCTTTCCCATCTAAGCCAATGTTAATGTTAACATTTGAACTTTATCCTTGCTCACCATACATCCTAGCCACTAGCACATTAGTAAAAAGAGGCACTAATACAGCTATTCACCCTTATGGTGGAAAATTAAACTCTGCCCCATTCTGGTTTGTGGGTCTTCATTTTATAGAATATGAACATAGCTAATGATGGTGGAAGGTATCTTCAATAACCAAAAGCTTCTTCTTTGCTTTGGTACTTTTTTGGAAATACTTACAGCTTTATACATTTCAGTATCCTGGGACACTATCCCTTGGTTTCCATGTTACGGCACCAAAGCATGGCCAATGAAATCATGCAGGTTGACAATATAGGGAAGAACTCAGATCTACCATAATGCAGCTGGCTTACATTAAGCAGCGAAATCTGAAAAGGATTTCTGGAGGGTGGCTGAGCCTAGTCCTATTCAGTACCAGACATTTAATAGAGCTTCTTCAAACATACAGGTTATCAGCAACTTCAGTTGATGACCTGTTTAGCTCAAATGGTGTGTTGGTGCTGTATAAGGCAAAAAGATAAGATAATCTCTGCCCTTAACAAGCTTACAGACTGAATGTTGACCACACAGAAGACAGGAGTCCCTGGCAAAATTCAGAGGTGGGAATAACACTGTGGTTTGTTTGGTTTCAATTGCACACACTTCTTGTTGGCCTTCAGAAAACCTAAATGAACAGGAGAAAGTGGAGGCTTGAACTGGAAATAGGTGGTTCAAAACAAAGCAAAATAATATATATATGGGCATTGCCTGGGAAAAGGGCATCCCAGCTATTCATAAGGCTGTTGGGGGGGAGGAGGAGGAAGGAGGAGAATGCAGTGGAGGTCTCAGACCTTCAAAACTGCCATGAAAATCTTAGGAATTTTGCGCTCTCTGCAAAAGGTAGTTATAGTTTTCAAGCAGAGTCTGTTGCAAACTCAGACTAATTTATCAGACTATAAATTCAGCAATAGTTTTATTTACATTCTGAAAATTGAGGCTTTTATTGGATTAAAACAGGGATTCTCACGCTTTGTGATACCACAACCCCCTAAAATGCTAAATGAATTTGTATGACCTCTTTCCCGACCCTCACTGCCCTGGGTCGCTTCCTCCCCCCTTCTCACCAGACTCCTTGCCTTCCTGGGGTTCCTTCAAGGCATTTGCAGTCCTCAACGCCCTTATCCCCCGCAGGCTCCTTCCCCCTGTCTCTTTCTCCTCTGTGCCTCTTTTCCACTTCCACTTCTTTGGTTCCTCCTCTCCTCTCCCCTCCCCTCCCCTCCCCTCCTCCCCACGTGCCCTTATTTACCTCCGGGTCCTCTGCCCCGACCCAATCCCCCAGCCTGCTGCCTGAGGGACCCTGCCCTTTCCTAGCTGGGGAAGAGTTCAGTCGCCCAGCAACCGTGCCCTGGCCAGCCCCTTGTGCATCCACTCCTGCGCGGATGCCAGCCTTACTCTCCCGCCGCCTTGCCTTCTCCTGCAGCTGAGCCATACTCCTGGAGTCCCATGGCCCCAGCCACGCTGCGCGGCTTGCCAGCGGTTGCCTTCCGCTGCTCTGCCTCTCTTCGTGGCCCAGGGGAGAGGCATCGCAAGTGAAAAGTCGACTCCAGCTGCGACCCCCCTCTAAGTTGCTCGCAACCCTCTGGGGGTCATGACCCTCAGTTTGAGAAACACTGTATTAAAATATGAAAATGAAGCATATCAAAGCATACCCCCTGATATTTAGCTCAATATTCAATTCAGTGTATTGTATGCTATACCCACTTTTTCACTTTTCAATATGCTAGATTTATGAAATAACAACAGAGATGCAACACAGATATCGTCTGGGGGAAAACTGGTGCTTTTGACACGCAGGTGGTGCATACACAGTGGTTTGGGAAGTGCATGATGGCTCACAATTGGGAGATAAAATTCAATTAACTAACTGGATGTTTATGCAAAATTGATCAGAAACGTAATGTGCTAACAATGCTGACATTTAAACTCATCATTGGCTTTCAGGTCTCATTGCATTAGTGGGAGAAGTCCACATCTCCACAGCTACTGTTTCAGGTTTTCTGAAGACCCAAGCAAACATCAATGAAGGAGTTACACCTTCTCCATATTTTAAAGTGTTGTTTTACTCTGTAACCAGAGGGTAAAAAAAAAATTTTTTTTAAATAATAAAAGACAACAGCTTATATTTTTCTAGCACAGTTTCTCAACAAGGGTTGGACTGTACAGTTATATCTGCAGCAGAGAATCACAAAATATGACTATAGCTGCTGCAATTGAAATTGACTTTTGACAGAATTGAGAGGCGAGCCCTCTTCATGCTGGCTGCAAAGCAGACAGCTAAAGTGTTTCAGCCTGATTGTCTGGATTTACTTAAAAACAGGAGACAGATTTCTCTGAGAAATCTTAAGAGGGAGCAGCCAATGTGAAAATTTCTGGCTTTAACCATTCCTGTTGTAGGCACGTATGACACAGGGCAAAAGCTATTTAAAACAACCCCAGGACTTGCTTTCTGTGTTTAAATGAACTGTTGATTAAATCTGGATTCCCCAAATCTCTTCCACATTGACAAGCACAAAAGGGACTGTGATGACTAAGTCTGGAATGAGACACCACTGCCCAGATCTTTCACTGTTCCCTGAACCCTTTTCATCCAACAGCTAGAGTAAGAGCAAATCGTTTTCTTCACTGGACTGGATTGTAAATTAATTGCTCAACATCACTAAACACAACCTGAGAAACATGCTGCTAGTTCTTTCCTCACAGCCAATCTCATACATTTTAATCTATTTTTTAAAGCTTGTGGTTTCTGCTCACTAAACACTGTAAGTATTGGACCTATGGTTCTAACCAATAAAACTTAGCAATCTGTGAAACTCCTGACCACTGAATCAGATCCCTCAAGGTGACATCTGTGCAGGAAGGTGGTGAAATTCCAGCTACAGCTTAACATTCTTCACTAAAAACACACCACACAGGTGCTAAAGTAATCAATGCAGCACAAATGGCTCCAAAACCACAACCTAGCATTCAAAATCCTCTCACTGAGGAAACACATTGATGTCTGAAGGACGGTAGAGAGTCGTGTGCAGACAAGAGGGCTTTACTGTTTACTTAGTTTCACAGTAAATGTTTTAAAACACATACACAAATATTTTAATTCTCAATTCTCTCCCCATGTCAAGAAGGAACACGCTTTTACTTCATATGGGAAATTATGTAAATCCTTTCATGTCACTCCATTTATGACAGAACAAATTTAAATAAAGGAAGCATTCATCAGTGATACCATTGTGCAACCTAAAGAGCTGCAGAAGTGTGGTTTTGAAGTGCAAAGGAAACTAATTTATTGAGGTTTTTGCATAATTCCAACCATTAGCATTTCAAAATTCCCTCCATACCATCGCCTAATTAAATGAAAATTAAATCTTTCCTCAATCCACTGACAGAAAAAAAATTAAACAAAGGGACAGCTGTATCTTTGCTGAGCTTCCTTTCTGAAAACTGACATCAACAAGTCTATGAATAATTTAACTATTTCAGACATTTGCTGAGATGACGTTGGTTGTTCTCTACTTAAAAAAGTTATACTTATGTTCAACACATCAGATCATCTGTCAATGCATCTGTACATTGAGATATTTTACTAGGTTTTTTTCCTCCTTTTTAAGGTAAATTTTTTTTTTTGGTAAAATGTTGTCAATTATAGCGAAATTCAGATAAACAAATGTTGAACTACTATGTTTCTACACATAAGTTCATGAAGTCCCAGAACCTCAGAGTTAAGGCTGGACTACTATCTTGGCTGACAACATAAGGCCTATAGCATGTTGTGTAAAGACAGTTTTACTATAGTTTGTTTCCTCTAGTTTTCTAGGTGGAGGTCTTCCACACAGAAAAAGGGAAGATTGAACTTTAAGAGGTAGGAAGATGTTACTGTAAAACCCCCCCAAAATTGGCAAGTAAACCCAAGAGCAGAACTTAAAACTACATGTACCTTCCTCTCCTAAAC
The DNA here is from genome assembly GCF_052426305.1 of Pelodiscus sinensis. Classification (NCBI taxonomy): domain Eukaryota; kingdom Metazoa; phylum Chordata; order Testudines; family Trionychidae; genus Pelodiscus; species Pelodiscus sinensis. The sequence continues at coordinate 111,512,810 of NC_143055.1, read as the reverse complement.
TGACCATATTCCAAAGATTCTTTTAACTATGAACTTCTTCTTTGCAGCATGCATCAGTAAACTAAACAATCATAATATTTAAGAAAGAATCGAGGTTGAAACCATGGATAGGACAATGGACTGGAACTCAGCAGTCTTGTGTTCAATTCCCAGTTCTACCAGTAGCCTGCTGAATGACTTTGGATCCGTCACTTAACCTCTAGTTTTCCCATCTGTAAAATGGGGATACTGATACTGCCTTCTTCACTAAAGTGCTTTGAGATGTACAAATGATAAGCATTAGCTAAGAACTGAGTAAATGTATTATACATTTCCACAAAACAGTCCTTCTACCTTAAACTCCACTAAAACTCAAAATATAATCACCTAGTTCTAAGCAGCTATGAAATGCAGCCACTTCACTCAGACCATGCAGTTCTCCTTCACTTACTATTTATTACCCAACCCAGTTACACATCTGCATTCAACCTAAACTAAGCCCATTGTTATGCTGTGAAATAAACACATTATATGCTATTTAATTAGAACTAAAGATTCTTCAATTAATTTAGCCATAATATGTCTTGACATATTGCAAAGTTCCACACAAACTGATGAAGACATTCAATGTTTTTATGACTAAGAAAATACATATTTTTACTGTTATAGAAGTGTCACTAGCTCTCATTTATTTGTTATGCTTCCTTAAAAACACTGTTCTTCATGTCTATTTTACACAACTGTTTAGATCTTTCTAACCCTTCCCACAATACCAAAAGGCACTCCTCTGCAGCAACACCAAAAAACATAGTTCAAAGGTACTAAAAAAACAAAACCTTTGATTTGTCCCACTCAAAGAGAAAAATTGTCCTGGATGAGATGTGGCATGTAAGATTTAAGGAAGACCAATTTATTTCTGGGGAAGCTAGGGGGATGTTGAGAAGTTAGGTGTATAATGAGGTGCTAGCATCAGCCTTAACTATAATGGAAATACCACTCCCTAAAGGGATAATGCTTGTTTATTTCAAATATTGTCCTCTTCTCAGGAGACATTAATATTGTTTAAATTAAAAGATATACAGTTTAAACTAGGGCCAGCTTCACTAAGAGTATTATATGACATCTTAGCCTTGTATTATAAAGGTTCCTGGTTTGCGGTTAGTGTGCTCTGAAACGAACAGTTGAGTGGATACACTGAAAGATTTGTTTTCGTCTTCACTGTGTTTGTAATTATATGTAGAGGATGACATACCAAGACCAACAGCTTAGAAACCTTGCTTGACTTTATTATCAAGCTTATGCTGTAAACCAGTTTGCTGGGATTTACAGGTTGAACCTCTTAAATACAGGGCTCTCCAGTCCGGCAACATCCATTGTCACGGATGTTGCTGGACCAGAGAGCCCCGGCGCCCAGGAATGCGAGCCTGTCAGAGAGTCCAGCGGAAGGGAACCTTGACATCAGATCAGTGAGCCCCATCCTCAGAGAGCCCCAGTCAGGCAGAGCAGCAGTGGGACCAGTGGGCCTGGTCCCTGCAGAGTCCCATCCTGGTGTGGCAGCAGTGGGGAAGCTGCAGAGCACCAGTCCCAGCTGGGTGGCGCAGCAGTGAGAGCAGCGAGTCCCATCTCCGTGGAGCCCTGTCCCCCAGTGTGACTGCAGGGCAGCCATGGGGCCAGCAGCAGCCAGTGAACCCCGTCCCTGGGAAGTGCTGGCGTGCCACTGTAGCAGCGGGGCAGCTGCAGAGCCTAGTTCCTGGGAAGCCCCAGGCAGGACTGAAGCGGGACAGTCACAGAGACTGGTCCCTGAGAAGCCTCAGCCAGGTGGGGCCAGAGTGCAGCTGGGGAGCTTCACAGGAGAGCCCCAGCTGGCTGGTGGCAGCGTGCCGAGTCCAAGCCCAGTACCAGCAGGACTGGAGCCCAGTGGCAGTGGGGCTGGAGTGGAGCAAGCCAGAGGGAAGGGCAGTATCCTGGAAGGACCTCCCGTGATCCGGCAAATTCCCTCATTCGGGACAGGTCAGGTCCTGAGGGCGCTGGACCAGAGAGGTCCAACCTGAATTAATAGACGGTTAGAAATATGTTTGATTCATGGAAAGTTATCCAGAGACTCATGATGAGCCTTATTTCTTCACCTGGTATTTCTGAGAAAAAACATGATAGATAATAAAAAGACATTTAAAAAGCACCATTAGTGGTTTCACTGGTGGCAACTGGAAGACTTACCTAGTGATGCCCATGAAGGGGCTTGCCAGATGTCATTGAGCTGCCAGTACATTGCTCCCATTGTATGTCCCTCTCCATTGATTATCTCACTTCGACTACGCCGATAGAACTCCGTTTCTGTCTTTATACACTGGGCTTGCATAACCTTGTGCCACAAATACATTAAAATAATATTACTTTCAATTTGATTACTCTCAGAACATAAGGAGAAACACAGACAGACAAGGCTTCTTGGGTTCACTTTGAACTAGACTGTACCTAAAAGACACAACCCTGACCAAGAGACAGTACAGGAGTTCCAAGGGGATCTCAGCAAAAGTATGGTGTGTCAGAAAGGAACAATCTTTCCGAAGCCTATTGAAATCAGTGAGTCCCACCTGCTCTGTGGATAAATGGAGAGGGTCAAGAGCCATCTTTTTCCTGCCTCTACCATTTTCTCTGGAGTAATTTGCATTGCCTGGAAGTGTTCCCCTGAAATAATCACTAGTCCTTGTGTAGAAGAAGGGAAACAAAGAAGGGAAATTAGAAAGGCTTTTTGTGCTCAGTTTTCTCCCCTACAAAGAGTCAAGGTTACATAAAATCACTCCTCATTAAATTATATTGTAAATTCTTCAGGACAGGAACTATCTTTCAGTGCCTAATGTACTGACCAAGACTAGACTCTCTAGTTTCTAATGCAACCATTATTGTTATAAGTATCTTCTGCCAGAGTGTAGCCACTGTTACCTGAGTGAGGTAAATCGTATCTTTGAACATTTTTAAGGGATCTACGTTCTGGGGCAGCTTGAAGTGAAGTCCAGCCTGATGAAGCATTTGCTCATTACCAGTTGCATGGTGCTGTCGATGGAGGGAGAAATTGCTTGTATAAGACCAGTCCTCTGGAGAGGAGACCTTTTGAAAACACAGAAAGGGTTGGAAACAGGTCATAAAGAAATAGCAAAACATGCTCCTGATCTTTGGGACCAGGTACTTAGAGACTGCAGAAAGGTGACGAATATCCATTTCAGGGCCTTGCCATTGCCTATAGTATTTAAAACAATACATTTCTATAGTGACTTTCATCTGAGGATCTTTAAGCCTTGACAACACCCGGTGGAGTAAATGTTACACTCTTCTGCAGATGGACAGACCCAATGGCTGTCTACACTGAGGGCTCAGCTCAGTTGATTTTGTGAAACTTCACTTATTTGTCTGACAGTTGAATTTGGCTCACAAAGCTTTCACAGAGTCAGTGACAAAGGAGAGGGGAAACTGCTGCAGAGGGAAACTGCTGCAGAGGGAGGGCATCAGGTGGGGGGAGAGAGGGACAAGACTTGGAAGTTAATTTTATAACTCTGCTAGACACTCAAAATCATGGACTAACCAGAGACAGCAGAAGTTTCACCTGAAGAAGTGGGTTGTGCCCATGAAAACTCATACCATCCACATGTTTTGTTAGTCTCTAAGGGAATGTCTACTCTAGCCTCCTAGTTCGATCTAGGGAGGTTAATGAGGGCGACCAAAATTGCAAATGAAGAGCGGGATTTAAATATCCCACACTTCATTAGCATGTTCCTGGCTGGTTGCCGTTTTAGAAACTGACTAGCCTGAAGTAACTGCCAGCGTCTACACGCAGCAGTGTAACGGGATTCCGAATTAAAGCCCTAAATCGAATTAGCGGTTAAACCTCATTCCAGGAGGAATAACAGCTAATTTGATTTAGGGCTTTAATTCGGAATCCCGTTTCACTGCCACGTGTAGACGTGGGCAGTTACTTCAGGCTAGTCAATTTCTAAAATGGCGACCGGCTGGGAACATGTTAATGAAGCGCGGGATATTTAAATCCCTCACAGCATTTGCAATTTCGGTCGCCCTCATTAGCCTCCCTAGACTGAACTAGGGGTCTAGTGTAGACATACCCTAAGGTACTATAGGACTATTCATTGATTCAAGTTTTTTTTTTTTTTTTTTTTTTTTTTACAGACAGGAGAATTATGACATATTACAACAATCAGTGACCCACTAACAATCCTCTGCCCCACAGATGCCCTCCTTCCACTTCCTTTTGCTCGTATGGCTAGAGGGATGTCAGTGGGCTCCTTCACTTTGAATGGTCCCTTGAAAAGTTTGTTAACTCTTTATACTAAACAATGACACCAGGTACGTTTCCCAGACCTGAAGAAGAATGCTTGGTAATCTCAAACGCTTGCCTCTGTCATCAGCAGAAGCTGGTTCAATAAAAGACATCACCTCACCCCATTTGTGTCTCTATTATCCTGGGACCAACACAGCTACAATACCACTGCATGCAATATAAAGACAGGGTCACTAATCTGCCGCCAGCCACTTTGCTTATACTACAGCAAGCAACAGTGCTCAATGTATTTTTGGTTCTGATCCAATGGAAGTGAAGGTGTTTAACAGGAGTTAAATTGTGAGGAAAGAAGACAGGACTGATCAATCAGTGTCTTAAACAATACAATTAAATCCTGTGTTTCAAGAGCACAAGAGCGTGCCACCAATTGTTTAAAACTGGTAAAACAATTTCTAAAACATTGATAGATTATAATAAATGATAGCAATGCTATGGCCTCTGATTTTGCAATAACGGCTTATGGTAATAAATTATGATGGTAAGTATCTTGGCTACAGTGAGTGGAACCAAGTTTAATGTATTAAAAGGCAAAACACGCATACCTCAATCTGGCTACGTCTAAGACTGCATCCCTCTGTCGACAGAGGGATGCAAATCAAGCACACTGAAATTGCTAATGAAGCAGGGATTTAAATATCCCATGCTTCATTAGCATAAACCTGGTCTCTGCTTTTTTTGAAACTGAGCTTTTTCAGAAAACAAAACAAAACAAAAACCAGCAGTCTAGACACGGATCTGTCAAAAATAAGCCCTTTTTGGACAGATCCTGTATTCCTCAAAAAATTAGGTTTACAGGATCTGGTGAAAAAGGGTTTATTTTCGACAGATCCACGTCTAGACTGCCATTTTTTTTTCAAAAAAGTGCCCTTTAGAAAAAAAGCGGTGGCCATGTTTATGCTAATGAAACGCAGGATATTTAAAACCCTGCTTCATTAGTAATTTCAACGTGCTTTATTTGCATCCCTCTGTCGACAGAGGGATGCAGTCTAGAGACAGCCTCTGTCTCTATCCCTCATATTAAACCTAGGATTCCCTCTCAATAAGCCACATGTGTCATTTCAACTATAGACATGGACTCAGAGTTTCTTGGCCAGTTATTCACTGTCAAGACCACAGGGGAACCGGTGGGGGGGAGGGGAGAACTATGAAAATGGAAGCTTTGCCTCACCTTTTCCAGTGTACTAAAGGAGGGCCAGGACTGAAATCCATACTCCGAAGCAAACCGAGTTTTAGGATACACTGTCCAGTTCCAGCAGTCACTGAGATAGTCATAAAAGTGAGTGTCACCATAATGGGTGTCATAAGGATTCTGGGAGACCCAGCCTTTTCTAACAGACTCCTGGCCATTTGTGGGACTGGATGCAATGTAAGGACGGCTTTTATCCTCCTGAGTAAACAAAACAAAACACACTAACATAAAGTGACTGGTTCCAACAACAATATCCAGATTTTATTTCAGAAAGGAAAACCAAAAAGGCTTTGCCAAATTGCTCAGTCACAGCCTAGGAAACATTTTGCTTTTGTGCCCTGCCATTCATCATCTCCCTTGTGTTTAACCATTTGCATGAATTCCTGGAATCAAAGGCCTAGCAAGATTATCACTGCTTTCCACCTCCATGATTCCTCCTCCCTGTCATGGCCATGTAATTGCTGCACAAATCAGGCTTTCAGATACCACAGGTACCAGCCAGATGCTCCCACTAAAGAACTGGGCAGTGAGAAAACTAAGCCAGGACTTCACTACCCCTTCCTACTGAAGTCAGCAAAACTGACTGGACACATTTATGAGGGAGAAATATTCTGCATCCTGTTCAGTGGTGTCATCAATGACTTCCTCTCCTCACAGTACAAAAGGGATATCACTAGACTCCAAATTGTACTCCTCTGAAACACAGTGCCTCCCAGATGTCCTCTTGGGGTCATGAGGATTCCCACTGTCCCTTACAAGCAGGATGGAAAACTGCACAAGCCACCCTTAATTCATAACTAGCACTTTATTAAGCCCAGGACAGACAGTGGAGACGCTCCTTGGTGTATCCAACTCTAGGTGTCAATTAATAAAGTTATAAACAGGAAGAATCCTGCTACTTCTTGCCCATGGAAGCTTGCTGGCCTCATCTGCTAGTACAATGTAGGCTTCCTCAATTCATTCTGAGTAGAGAGGAATTTGGAAGCTAAAGTGCCGTTTTAAAAATCTTGGCAAAAGGGATTCTCTTGCCTCAGATAAAGGGAGTTGCTCTCTTTAAATACTTCCACATTTTTAATGACAGCTACTTAAAACACTGCTAGTGCAAAACAAATAAAATCATCGTTTACGTTTGTGTGATGAAGAAGACTGTACTTTGAAGTAAATTGATTATTTTTGCAGCAAGTTTTGCAGTAGCAGTACTAAGTTTTTTCCCTCCCCCCTCCCCCATTGCAGACAACCAACAAGCCTTAGTTTTCATATATGGAAGGTGTTCTGCCATTACAGTCTGTTTGTGGCATTGTGCTTTGATTTCTTTGCAGGGGAGGGGATGGGAAGAGGGCTGGCTGTGCATTTTAGACCAGATGCAGCTTTATGAAGGGCAGGATTTATAGCTGTTTCAAATTACATATTTATAATCACTACTGCACACTGCCTCTTATGGGTGCCAAATATTGAAGGGTTTCTTTGAAATTGTAAAACATTTAGGGAAACACAATTTTAGAAAGGGAAGTTCCTGGTTCTACATTCACAGTTCCTCTATTAGCTCCACAAAGAATATAGCCACAGGCTTCAGTTTAAGCACAAGTAATCCCACTCACTCATTTTAACAGTGTGAACAGTTAATCACTGGAACTGCTTACCGAAACATATACTACATTCTCCATTGCTAAAGTCTTGATGTGAAAAATGGATGTTTTTCTAAATGATAGATTCTAGCTAAGTGATAGATTCTAGCTTAGCCACATGTAATGGACTTGACAGAGAAATTGCTTGGTGAAATTCTATGGCTTGTGTTATGGAGGAGTTCAGACAGAAACTGGGCAATGGTTTCTTCTGACCTTAAAAATCTACCTATCTTTATGCCTAAAGTGAAGCAGATGCTTGAGCAAGACTGGACACACTGTGCATTCAAATTGGGTGACTCAATATATAAAACATAAAATACCTACCAGAAGCATTTCACTAAGCCACCTGCATGTGCAGTAACCCAATTTGTGCATGTGATCATAGAAATGATAGAAACCTAATGACCTACAAATACAGGTATACCCCAGGGTGTGTATTCTTCCTTGTGTAGTTTACTGGCGATTATATACAAAACAGTAACTAAACTATATACCTTTGTATTCCTGTTTAATGTATTGATACTAAAATAACAACAGCATTTATATAGGTTGAACCTCTGTGGTCTGGGACACTCTGGTCTGGCAATATCTATGGTCCAGAAGGATGTTGCACAGATGCAGTTCTCTAGTCCAACAACAATACAGAGGTTGCTGGTAGCTGGGAGCAGAGCCATCCAGAGGGACTGGCAAGGTAGCAGAGCCCAAGGGGAACTGGAACACGCTACAGGCCGGGTTGGGAAGCTGGCTGGGGCAGAAGAGCTTGCAGCTAGTAGGTTCAGAAAGCTGGCAGGAACGCCAGAGTCTGTCGGGAAGAGAGGACCACTGAGCCCACAGCCGGTGGGGCCAGTGGGAGGAGGGGCTGTACAGTTCACAGCTGGTGGGACCACGAGCACCTGCAGGGCTGCCACAGGTAGGGGGCTAGGGCAGCAGTGGCAGGTAGCTGGGAAGAGGATCCCAGTTGGAGCAGCTGGTACCCCCTCACCCGACATTCCCAGGCCCAGAAAAATCCCTCATCCAGTGGCTGAATCTGGATGCCAGTTCCGACTTACATACAAATTCAACTTAAGAACAAACCTACAGTCCCTATCGTGTACGTAACCCGGGGACAGCCTGTAATCAATTTTAAGCTGCGAATTATTTTGGCCATGAGCGTAAACAAGACTGTGCTTTTCTTGAGTCCATTTTACATTAATATTGACAGCAATTGTAAAACATGGAATCATTAATAGATTAGGAATGTTGATAATATGAACTTATTAGAGTTAAACTTTAATGGAGATATTTGTCAAGCATATAATATCAACCATTTAGATTTATTAAGAGCTTGGCCCTTATTGAGCAGTTTCTCTTTTACTTATTTCTCCTCGAGGTTTTCCTGTACTTTTAAATTTCCAGGACTAGAATGGCACTAAAAGCTCCTAAAAGCCACGCAATCACCAATGACTACACCTGTGTTGTCTTTAGATTATACTTAGCCTGGTTGGTGCATATAAATTCATGGCGTCTACTGTAATTTTACCATAGCCAGTAAAACCAGTTTAGCTCAACATCATCATATTCTAAAGTAGCCTGTGAGTCATGAAGCAAGAGGGATAAGCAGGTAGCTACTGCAGGGTAGAAAATTCATATTTCTTGGTAGGAGAGAAATGTTTTTATTGGAAGAATGTCAGTTTCACTTTACATATCACTGTATATTTTAGCTAACCCGAGAGATCAAAGCATTTATCTATGGTTCAGGCACTACTCTCTGCATAGCTATTCAGTAATAAAATGCCATGTACAGCAGCTTATTCTTTAGTGCTGTCACAGAGGCAACTTTTAGTCCTTTCAGTCCACTTCCTATCTAAAGTCAAAAACAGTAATGTTTCATCGCAAGAAGAGAGAGAGCTGTTCACAAGTGTTGGCAGGTTCCCTCCTATCCCTGCAACTGTAGGGAGCACTGCCAGATGTTGAGGAGACTCCTTTGGAAGGCCGCACCTTAATTCTAAGAAGGGAATAGGTAAACCAGTTGATTCCATCTCCTACTGAGAACTGCTACAAGACTGGAAGAGAGGAATTATCTCTCGTCTGCATTCCTTTGGCTGTCTCCTCTCTTGTTTTCTGATCAACCAAAAAAAGGTAAAGTAGGATTTCACAATCCCTTTGGAATGCAGCATGTACTCTAGAATTACTGCAATGGAACCTAATTAAAATGGAGTGAGGGGTTGTAACTGCTGCATCCACACTGAGAATTTTAGGCAAGTCTTGTATTACATGAAACTCAGTTGGTACCAGGAAGAGTGTACACAGGACACAGACCTTTTTAAACCAGCATGTGCTGGTTTCAAGTTCATACCATAGTCAGTGAAACTGCATCAGTGGGTACTGATGGTAAATTACAAGTCTCATTTTTGCATTCTGTGCCCACACAGAATTGACAAGACGTGAAAGTCCAACAATTTGGGGTTTTCAATCCATTCCATTCTAAGCAGAATTTCACTGTAAATAACTTCATTATAAATAGGTACCACTGTATGACACCAAGCAAAGATCTAAAACTTATAGAACCAGGAGAATAATCTGTAAAATGAAATCACAGCAGCCTTTACTATGTTTTTTACGTATTGTTGTCAGCAAGTCCACACAGCTTCTGTAAATCTGTTCCCTTAAACAACTCAAGGAAATTTTGCCCAAGTTACAGAGAGAAGAACTATTTTTACAAGACAATTTTGGGGCAGGGGCTTCCCCCCTGAAAATTTCACTTACAGACAGGACAACTTCTCGGATGTTCTTCACATAAAGTGTCACATAGTCTTTCAAATAAACTTCCATCATGGCATGTGGTATGGAGAACCAGTTGCCTGCAATTGCTGCCTCATTTTCATTGTTTCCACTCCATAAAATGATGCACGGGTGAGATTTTAATCTCTTTACCTGAAATAGAAGTCACAGCTTCAAAATTAAAATGTAATTACTTCCATTTAATGAGGCTATCTTTTAATGATTATGCAATTTGGCTAGAGTTTAAAGAATACTGGCTGATTTCAAAACCTGCTGCAGTTATTTCAATGACAAGAAATAAGAAAGATTCCAAATAATACAGTACTATTACAGCCATAGGAATAAGGAACCAATGTTGCAAATAGACAGGTCAGTAACTTCACTCCATGAGCACTCATACAGACTAGGGATGTTAAAAAGCAGGCAACTGGGTAACGGCTGAAATTTTAAGCAGTTACAACGTTACATGCACCCGCAGCCAGCTCCTAGTGTGTACCGGCTCCTGCCTTCTGCCCTGCTCCTGGGGAGCCAGCTGCCACCTCACTCGACTGCCCCTGCCTCCCATGGAGCCAGTCCATGCCAAGAGCTGGCTTAAAAGCCAGCTCCTGGCACGTACTAGCTAGGGATGTGAACAACTAGTCGACTATCCGTATCTAGTCGACTATGCGTATCGGATTGTCAACACACTCATAGACTAGTCGCTTCCCTCCCTTTACTGCCTCTATCAGAAAGAGCCAGCAAAGAGTCGGGGGTGGGAGGAGAGGAAAGGGTGGTTCAAAGCGGCAGCACCGTGTGGAGCCTGGGACCAGACCCTGGGCTCCACATGGCATTGCCACTTTGAAACGCCATATGCAGCCAGGGGCCAAGCTCCCTGTGTCATTTCAAGGGGCAGCACCACATGCAGCACCACATCAGAGTTCCCAGCTGATCCCAGTCTCCACGCAGAGCTGCCACTTTGAAATGCCACAGGGAGCTCGTGGCCCACAGGGGACTGCTTGAGTCCCTCGCTGGACCTGTGCCCACAGCGCTTTCACCTTTGAAGTGTAGCAACAGCCCTGTCTACACTTCAAAAGCGAAGGCGCCCTTATTGACTAACTGAATAGTCGATTAAACTGACTATTCGATTAGTCAATTAATTGAAATTTAACGCTCCTAGTACTAGCTCCACTTCCAGGGAACGGGCTGCCATCCCATGCTGTGGACTCTGATACAAAGCCAGTAGTGTGGGATGGCAGCTAGCTCTATGGGAAAGGGAAGGAGCCTGCATGTAACCATTCACGGTGACTGATTAGCCCAGACTCATTGGTTAACCATGTAAACTGTTATCCTATTACAGACTTCAATGGGAATGCTCACATGAATAAACACAGACTTCAATGGGAATGCTCACATGAATAAAAGTTACTTATGCTCCTCCAGACTCAGGTCCAAATTTGCATATCTTTGAAACTACTAGAAATTCACATTTATGGTAGATTATAAAAGACCAAAATACTTAGTATTTTCATCTTTACTTTTCTACCAGGTACAAGATAGCACTTTTTTTTTTGTGGTGAAAAAAGAACCCAAACAAAAAAATCACCTTCTCTGCCTGTCCAGAAAAATAAAAGTTAAAAAACAATGAGAAGGCCCAGGCCTGCAAAAAAATGTAATCTCCTCTTCTCCTAAAATATGTACAAGCAGAGGTGAGATGTGAAGTGGGAAGACAGGACAAGGGGGTCTCAGGTTATCCCTAGGATGACTTCTAAATTCTTCTGCCTTCATGTTCTGCCTTTTTTCTATATAGGCCCCCCTCCTTGTTCTTGCTTTTGTACATTTGTTATGTGTCTGTACAACAGACTGCAATCTTTAAAGAAACTCATGCCGGGCAATGAGTAATAAAAACAAAACAGAACTACTGCGTCAATGCAAGCACTTGGCAATATGGATACTTGATGCAAATGAACATACCTGATGAGTAATTTCTGCTCTTACTGATTCTAAGTAGTTCTGGTCAGTTGGGTAAAGGGCACATGCAAACATAAAATCCTGCCAAATCTATAGATCAAGAAAAACAAAATATAAAATCTATCAGCAAGTAATTTTCTGTACCTGAAATACACATTATTTTCAGTTCACATGGACTTTGGTCAGACAGAATTATTTGTTTTAAACAAATGAAGACTGAACGTGTCATCAAAACAACTACATTCCAGATGGGCTCAACTTTCATTTGGACATACATCCCCTACCCCCGAAATGATTTTCTCAATTTTAGCATTTTAACTAATTTCTTTATTATTACGAGACAGATTCTTCCACCTCACTCATGGTTTGCAAGAAGCTTCATTGCTTTCAGTAAGAATAGTTGGAAGCCATATACTACTCAAGTCGAGTAAAGGTGAAAGACTCTGGCCATAAGTGAACAAAGTTCTTATGCCTTTTATACTGTGTTTTGCTTAACATAATAGGGATGTTAAATCCTAGTTAACGTGTTAAACATTAGGTTAACCTAACTTTTAACTGGTTAACTGACTAAGCGGGATCTCCTTACTTCAAGCCCCAGCTGACAGCCACGAGGGACTGGTGGCTGGGGCTGCTCCTGGGGAACCGATTAACCATTACCTAGTAAGTATCACCCAATAAGGATGATGCTTATCAGATAATCGGTTACCATCATCTTTTCACAACCCTGGCATACACGCATGAGCACAGCAACAAATCCCAACTGCCTATTCGCAGAAGGAAGCCATTACACTGCTGCATTTAATTTTTTTATGATTTAAGGTACAGCTACTGTAGCACTTCACACGTGCTTCTCAAACTGACATAAAACAAACGATCAAATTAAATTAAAGACTTGCAGGAAAAAGTGATACAAAAGGAACTCCTCCAGCCATCAGAATGTAAAAACCCAGAGCCTCCACAAATGAATGTCTCTTCATAGGAAAGCCTGGATACATAGATCTATCTTGCAAGAAGCCTCTAAGGTCAATCACAAAGAGATGAAAAAAATCTTTGTCACCTCATCTATCTATATTCCCTTACAACCAATCAGATAGCTCCATGACAACTTAAAAATAAGAAATTCCCTGAACTATTTTAACTGCTTTTTAACAATTATCAGCAAAAAACACAAATGAAAATGAATCAATACCCAATACACATTGACTGAATATGTAATTCCACAGTCTACAGACCCGAATAAACTGTTCCATTAGTATCTCAAAAAAAGGAATTCTGAAAAAAATGGACATACTTCCGTCCGATGAATAAGATATCCATTTCCATCTGTTTTCCTTTTAAAGTTCCCATGATTTTGAGATTCTTAATAAATCCTGTATTTTCATGGTGATAAGGGAAAGATCTACTGAAAAATGTTGTCACAGAAACATCATTGTTGGTTAAGCTTTCCTTTTACATTGGGGTCTCATACAAGATGTTATGCAGGAAGATGAAAACCAACTAAGCACTTCCTGCAGTGAGAGGACTCCCTTGTATGAAGGATTCAATGGGTCTTTCCACAAAAGATTTGAAAACAAATTTTTAAAAATGTGTTAATAAATGCAAAATCATGGAAGCTTTACAATGGGAAAAAAAAACAAAACACCAACCAGTACAAAATCAGAACCTGTTAAAAAAATTGTGCAGGCTCCATCAGAGAATGTGTAGATACAGATACATTTTACAAAGCATTGCCTCAAAAGTATCTAACATGGTATTTTACATTCTAGATGCAGTGAATTGTTACTTCCTTTTTCCTTCAGATGTTATCCCATTATATGGTTCGACTTTGAATAATTTTCAATCTCTTTATAAGATAGCAAGAGAGGCAAGTTAAATAGAAGACTCATCTTCATTCATCAGTATTACATTTTTTCTTGGTTGATTTTCATAGAAGATTTTCTTTCGAATCTGAGTTCAATTTTTTTTCCAGACTGAGGCACCTACATCAATATTTAGGGTACTAAATAAGGCCCTAAGTAACTGCATGCACTCCAAGCTAAATGGCCTATTCAGGTGACCAGCACCTACAAATCAAGGAGAAATATAGGTGCTCGGGTGCACTGAAAATGAGGGCTCTTTTTTTAGGTGACCAAAATAGATTTAGGTGCCCAGTTTTAGGCACCCAGTTCCAACAATTTGGTGTCTCTGTAAGGAATATCTAAGAATCTTCTCTCTGGTACAGGAAACATCAGACATAACGTCTACACATGGACACTTATACAGAGGGAAGACCACCCATTCACATACAATGCTAATTTAATGTTTCTCTTGTGAAAATCATAGTGTTCTGTTTTCTCGTGTGTTGTGCTGAATAGCAGATGTAAGCACACTTCAAGATTCTAATCACAACTCAAATGTCACAAACATACTCAGTTTCATGAAAAGCCACTGATGTGTATGGACAATCTTTTACGCCACAGCTATGTATCTAATTTCACCATTGTGTTTGCAGCAGGTGTCCCCATTACAGTCACATTTACATTCAATTTATAGTTTTCCCCAAAATATTCCTTTTGGGCTGAAATTTTCCATGCTTGGTCTCAGGCCAAAGTTGAAAAATTCTGGAAAATGTGAATTAAATATCTTCAGCTGTTCTGAAGTTGAGAGATATTTTTTAAATAGAAATAACAATTTTTATATTTTATAAATATTTATATTTATAACAATTTTAAATTTTATTGTTGTGGGGATTATTTAAAATAGCTGGAAGTATCAGATTCAAATGTAGTAGGTAATGAATTTTCACTGAGAGTCACTGTGTAGGCAGCACTTACTCTATTGAGAATTTATTCATGTACTCCCACAGGTTTTAACAGTGCTACTCTCACATGAATAAATAATTAGAATGAGAAAAAGGTTCCACAATTGCCATGAAGAAGAAAAAAAGCCAAGGTAAGTTGCATCTGTGTCCAGTCGACAGAAGATTCTATATTATGTAGTTTCTTATATAGCTCTCATCACTGAAATACCTGAGCTACTTCCAGCAGAACATTAAGCAACATCACTAACAACTGTCACGCATGGTTCAACCTCTCTCTCATCTTCTCTTGTGGAGAAAGTATTGTGCAGCAATTTCCTTTGTTTGGGGCCATTTTGAGCTACTTTGACAGCTCTTAGTTTTGCTCATCACAGGCTCAACCTCAAGGTCTTAAGTTGAAATCTTGCTAACAAGCAGGGTGACAGTTGTTACATTTGGAACTATGCTGTTGTTATACTCCTTTCTGATGCGTAACAGCATCAGTCGCATCCTGCCCTTGGCCTAAGGCAGGATAACTGTTAGGAAAGTGCTGCACCTATGACTAGATACTTGTCTTTGGCCTATATCTTACCTTTGTTTTTCCTCTCCAGTGTTTTCTTTAAACACACATACTGGAGAAACTATAGAAGAACAAGCAAGACAAATTTAGCATTACGGTTGAAACGTTGGAGGGTACCTGTGCACATGTGTGTATGCAAAAGTAAATACTTATGTTAACTGTCTAAATTTTTAACTTTTTGGTACCCAACTTGTGAGACCTTAAAGGTCCCTGATTTTCAGAGCACCCATCCTATGAAAATGAGGCCCTTATATATTGTTTCAAGCTGAGTATCTAAAAACCACTAGTTCCTTTTGAAAAATTCAGCTCAGATTCCTGTACCAGTATTAACTCTGCTACCTTGCTCGTACATTAGTATTTTCTATTTTTGTTCTTCACAATTTGGAATACAGGAGCTGACTTGTCTTGTTTATTTTTTACCATTATTCCTAGTTCATCACAGATATCATAGAATTCATCTTGCTCATACACTCCTCCTCCCCATACACGAAGTGCATTCATGTTAGCATCAACTGTGGACTGCAAGATGAGCTTTAACCTGTTAAAATACAAAGAGAGTTGAATCAGGAGATCTAACAGTTGTATGAAATTATACCTTTCCCCCTCCCCCACAAATTAGATAGCTAGGAGAAACCTAAACAAGCTTATATCTTTTTCTTATTTAAAAAAAGTTCCTCTTTATATATCTCATTAGCTGGCACGCCAAGATTAGTAACTTTGACTGAAAGATCATTCTGACACCCTAAAATTCTGTATAAAAGTTCATTGTACTCACACAGCTAAATTCTTGCAAATAAAAAGACTCAATCCCGCTAGCTCTTACCAGAGAGACGAGTGGGACTACTCATGATAATAAGTACCACACTCAGTAACAAGCATTTGCGGGTTCGCCTTAAGATCATTGTAGGTTCTATCCCAGATTGCACCATTCAAAAATGTTTTCTTAAAAAAATGTAAACACTATATTCATCTAGGTAGCTCTGATTTATCATCTTCTATTCCCTTTCGTTTTTACCCTGTTTTATATACATTTTACCTTGAATTTTAAACCTTTGCAACCATTGCTGATACATATCTAGGAGACTTCTTTTCTTCTATGTTTACAAAGCATAACGACAAAGAGTCAATAAATGAACAGATGCATCACAGCACCCCAAATGACATTTTAAAATCATGGGCCCAGTTCTGCCAGCCTCAGTTACTGAGTAGACACTTCACCATACAAGTAGGCCCACTGCTAACAACCTAAGGGTAGCAGAATCAGGCTCTGAGCACCAAGGTTCCCTCAACACATCAATCAACATAATCAGAACACTACTTTTGCCAAGAGGCAAATCTCTTCCCCTTTACTGACCTGATTTCTAACTCCCCTTATTCACACTGAACAGTACTCCGAAGGGTGTTCCACTGTTGATGTCAATGGGACTGCTCATAGAATGAGAGCTATTCATCAGGAATAACGAGTGGCAAAATCTGGCCCTTATAATTCATATTCTTTAGATATTAAACATGAACTTACGTATCAGAGGAACCTCTGTCCTGGAAGGAATCTGGTGGAATCCAGTTGGATCCCTTAATGAAAATGGGGAGTCCGTTGATCCTGAAGTAAAAACTCAGGCCTTGTGACCCAGGTACAAGCTCCTCAACCAGTTCCACTGTTCGAAAATAAGCCTGAGGAGAATTGAAACTAGCTCATTTTTAAAGCAGTCACAATCCAGACACAAAAAATATAAAAAAGGAAATCTAAAAACTAGTGCTGTCCATTGCAGTTAGCTCACATGTTTAACTCAAAAACTTATTCATGATTAACAGCGGTTTTAATTATGCTGTTAAAATGGGAATTAATTGGATATTTTTCTATATTTTTCGAATATACTGATTTAAATTACAGCAAAGAATACAAAGTGTACAGTGCTCATTTCATATTATTTTTATTACAAATATTTGCACTGTAAAAATGATAAACAGAATAAATAGTATTTTTCAATTCACCTTATACAAGTATCATAGTGCAATTTTTTTATTATGAAAGTGCAACCCACAGATGCATTTTTGTTTTATTACATAACAGCACTCAAAAACAAAACAAAACAAAACAATGTAAAACTTTAGAGCCTATATGCCCACTCACTCCTACTTCTTGTTCAACCAATGGCTAAAATAAACAAGTTTGTTTACATATATGAGCGATCATGCTGTCAGCTTCTTATTTACAACGTCACCTAAAAATGAGAAGAGGCATTTGAACAGCACTTTTGAAGCTGGCATTGCAAGGATTCAGATGTCAGATATACTAAACATTTGTATGTCCCTTCACACTTTGGCCAGTATTCCAGAAGATATACTTCCATGCTGATAACGATCATTAAAAAATTATGTGTTAATTAAATTTTGATTGAAATCCTTTGGGGAAAAATAGTATATCTCCTGTACTGTTTTATCCACATTCTGCCATATATAGCAGTCTTGAATGACGACCCAATTGTTCATTTTAAGATTTTAGAATGCAAAGAAAGTACCAATGTGAGATTTCTAAAGACAATAACACCACTCAACTCAAGGTGTAAGAATCTGAAATGCCCACATTTCGTCTTTTGGGGATGAAGTGTGGCACATACTTTCAGAAGTCTTAAAAAAGCAATACTCCAATATGAAAACTAAAGAATCCAAACTACCAAAAGAGAAAATCAACCTTCCATTGGTGGCATCAGATGTTGAATATGAACATGCATCACTCTACACGGCTTTGGATCATTATCAAACAGAATCCATAAACAGTATGGACGCATGTCCTTTGCAAAGGTGGTTGAAGAATAAAGAGACATATGAATCTTTAGCGCATCTGCCATGTAAATATCTTATGACACCAATTACAACAGAGCATGCGAATGCTTGATCTCACTTTAAAGTGACCATGTAAACAAGAAGCAGGTAACATTATCTCCTGCAAATGTAAACAAACTTATTTGTCTTAGTGGCTGAAGAAAGAGGAGGACTGAGTGGACTTGTAGGCGCCAAAGTTTTACACTGTTTTATTCCTCAATGCAGTTATTTTTGTTCACAATTCTACATCTGTACATTCAACACGCAAAATAAAGGAGACTGCATTTCAGTACCTGTATGAAGTGAACTGAAAAATGCTATTTCTTTTCCTTTTACAGCAAATATTTGTAATTAAACATAAATAAGTGAGCACTCTATTCTTTGTTGTAACTGAAATCAATATATTTGAAAATGTAGAAAACATCCAAAAATATTTAAACACATGACTGACTATTATTGTTTAACTGTACAATTAATGATATGATTGCAATTAATTTTTAAATTGCTTGAAAGACCTACTAAAAACCTAACCTTCACCTTCAGGCATTGTCAATTACAACTTTAGTTTATTAGTGTACTATTGAGCTTTTTCTAAAGAATAACAATATAGGACTTCCAAATGAGATCAGTGTGCATGTTTTGTTAAATCATCTCTGCACAATATCACTTTACTTTCATTTCAAGAGGAGCTTGAAATAGAAAATTGCTGGAAGTTCCTGGCTTACTGACAGAGAGAGGGAGCATGTATGTGCAGATTGCTCATGTTGCAGCAGACATTTATATGGCCTGTTTTTCACTCAGGGAAAGAAATCCAGAGGCTGCATTAGAGTCTACACTAATTGTATTTTACTCATACTTTCTCTTCTTCTGAAAGGAGATTGCAAGAGTCCAACTGTAGAATTCTTTACCAGAAAAGATGATACGAAGCCCAAGCCTGACCATTCAGATCCAAAGTGAGACCCGACTTTTCACTAAAGCCAGTTCCCCCTGTAATGACATCTTTCCCATGGTAACTAGCCAAAGGAAAGACGAGCTCCTTTGGACAGCTTAGTTTTATTTGAATAGGTGCAGTTCAGCACTAAGATACCATGATGACCAGCTCAGACACAGAACAGTGAGATTAGATAAAGCTACAGACACGACTGCGGTCAGGTAGAGTCACTCATCAAGCAGAGGCCCACACATCTACTGGAGCTGCCCTTTCACCCTGACATCTGGTAGATCTGTGTTTGTGGACAGAGCATTACCCACTATGCAAGCTCAGGCCCGGCAACGGGGGGTGGGACAACAAAGGGGTCAACTGCCCCAGGACTTGGTGATTCTAGACGGCACAGAGCTCCCAGACAACACTACCATGGGAACGCTGGAGACTGGAGCCTGGGCCATTTAGGACTGCTGCGGGAGTGCCATGCTCTTGTCAGCTCTGAGGGCTGGTGGAGGAGAGGGGTACCATGCCATTCAGGTAATGCTGGAGACTTGCTGTCCCAGCCCCACCCCTTTCACCTGAGTCCCCGCCCCTTCCAGGATTATGGTGCTGGGCCTCTCCACACACACATTGCCCAGAGGCCTGGCAATCCTATTGCTCCCCCATGCAAGCTTTTTTCATTTTTTTGCTGTATGTGGAAGAGCGGGACTGGAGAGCACTGGACTCTTTTGGGGATCGTTTATTTGGATGAAGCAAATGCTCTGAGCTGAAGAGGATTTGGTTTGAACTCACAACTGTATGGTGAAGACTTCTGGTACAATATGGAAGTAAGCAGTTATGTGTCTATGTGCCTGAATGAAGAGGTCAGAGGTTATCTTCCCTATCCACAGCAGGACCAGTTAGGAGACAGTTGTCATTTTAGGCTCCTGTTCAACCACAGAATGTTAATGAATGAGACACAGAGTCTCTTTCAGGAAGATTTGATTCTTATTTCTTTATTGTTTTCCTTACTCCGACTAGGGAACGGTTATCCAGCCAGTTACGCACCCACCTTATAGTAACCCCATCTAAGTTGTATTTGCCTAGTTTATCGATATGAAGATCATAAGAGACTGTATCAAATTCCTTAGTAAAGTCTAGGTATACCACATCCACCGCTTCTTCCTTATCCACACCTCAGCAGGTATTCTGAGATGCATTTTGCTTCTTAAAAAGGAAGGTCTTAATGTATAGGAAAAATAGAAAGTATGGCAAAAAAACACCTTGGCTTAAACAGGAGATCTTGCATGATCTAAAAATCAAAAGAGAGTCATATAAAAGTGGAAACTAGGACAAATTACAAAGGGCGGATATAAGCAAACAATACTGGTATGCAGGGGCAAGATTAGAAAGGGAAAGGCACAAAAACGAGCTCAAACTAGCTACAGACATATGAGGAAACAAGACCTTCTATAAATATATTAGAAGCAAGAGGAAAACCAAGGACAGGGTAAGCTCATTGCTCAGTGAGGAGGGAGAAACAATAACAGGAAACTTGGAAAAGCAGAGGTGCTTAATGACGTCTTTGTTTTGGTCTTTAACAAGAAGTCTGATGATGAAGGAGTGCCTAACATAGTGAATACTAGTGGGAATGGGGTAGGTTTAGAAGATAAAATAAAAAGAACAAGTTAAAAACTACTTAGAAAAGTTAGATGTCTGCAAGTCACCAAGGCCTGATGAAATGCATCCTAGAATACTTAAGGAACAGATAGAGAAGGTATCTGAGCCTTTACCTGTCAAACTGAAAAATCATGGATGACAGGAGAGATTCCAGAAGACTGGAAAAGGGCAAATATAGTTCCCATCTATAAAAAGGGAAATAAGAACAACCCAGGAAACTACAGACCAGTCATGTTTAACTTCTGTGCCAGCGAAGATAATGGAGCAAGTAATTAAGGAATTCATCTGCCAATATCTGAAAGATAATAAAGAGAACACGTAACAGCCAGCATGGATTTGTAAAGAACAAATCATGTCAAACCAATCTGATAGCTTTCTTTGATAGGATAATAAGTCTTGTGGATAAGGGAGAAGTGATGGATGTGGTATACCTAGACTTTAGTAAGAAAATTGATACAGTCTCGCATGATCTTCTTATCAATAAACTAGGCAAATACAACTTAGATGGGGCTACTATAAGGTGGGTACATAACCGGCTGGATAACTGTCCTCAGAGAGTAGTTAACAGTTCACAATCCTGCTGGCAGGGCATAACAAGTGGGGTTCTGTAGTGGTCTGTTTTGGGACAGGTTCTGTTCAATATCTTCATCAACGATTTAGATATTGGCATAGAAAGTACGCTTATTAAGTTTGCAGATGATACCAAGCTGGGAGGGGTCATAATTCAAAATGATCTGGACAAACTGGAGAAATGGTCTGAGGTAAATGGGATGAAGTTTAATAAGGACAAATGCAAAGTACTCCACTTAGGAAGGAGCAATCAGTTTCACACATACAGAATGGGAAGTGATTGTCTAGGAAGAAGTAGTATAGAAAGGGATCTAGGGGTCAGAGTGGACCACAAGCCATGAGGGCAGGTGACTAGACTTGATGAGCTCTCAAGGTCCCTTCCAGTTCCAGTTCTAGTTCTAGTGTTCTATGTCTTGAGTACTGCAGACAATGCCTGCAACCACCCTACCATGCAGCAACCTGGAATCTCCAGGAGCCCCTGTCCAACAGGAATCATTGCTTCCCCAATACTAAGTGGCTCCGGGTGCTAAAAACAGGATTTTGCACACAATATTATGTAAATGTTATTTTTTTAGTCCAGTGTTTTTTTACAAGCCTAAAATCTCTCTCTCTCTCAAACTCCATGCTGTGTTTGTCTTGTTGTCGTTTTAAAAAAAAAAATCTACATTTTGAACAATACTGAAAATATTAATCATGAAATATCTTTATCACTCTGGACATAAACTTTGAGCCCAATTCTGTCACTACTTAGAGGGTCTGATCATGGTGGGCAGTACAACGAGACATGACTTCAACAGGGCTTCTCACAGAAGTAGGCACTACAAGGAACAGCATTTACAGGAGCATAGCTTCTGTATTAACTTTCAGTGATGCGGAACACATAAGTATCATCTAGCAAACCCTCAGACTTATTTAGTGATTTCTGAATGCTCATAGCATTTAGGAGTCAGTCTCATTTTATCTAAAATTTTCAATAGACTGAAAAATTTGTGGGTGGTTCTTTAATGCCCCTAGTCTCCTGAACATCCTAGCAAGTAATGAAAAAGTTTTCTTCTATGAACAGGTACTTTAGGGGATCTATTTTACAGGGTAAAGTAAGGTACCAAACTGCTACTTTGGAGTTTAGATTTGAGATACTGCTTCCCTCTGAAAGCTGGGACACATATAGTTGAGTATTTTCAATTACTAGAGAATACTAGACGTACTGAAGTTATTTCAGATTTGTGCTTCACAGAATATCCCAAAAGTTTTATTCACTGAAATTCTAAATAAACATCTCTTTCTTAAAGCAAATTAAATATTATTATATAAAAGTTTTTCTACTTGTTTTTACCAATGTATCAATGGTAAATTTCATATCCATTACATAATATAATTTATCATACCTCAACATAACAGGCCAAATCCCTCAATGTTTAAATTAAGAGGTTTTTTTGTTTGTTTGGCTGTTGGGTTTTGATTTAATTTTTTTTTTTAAGAATTTTGAAAAACAAACAAAACACCTTTTCTTTTTAAATTTCAAATTAGTGGCAAGTTGTCCCCTAGTCAAACTGGAAGGGCAGGTTTTAGCACAGGTAAAAGCTGCCAGCATATTAGTTACCTTATATCTTGGGCTGCAGAAAATCTAATGCCCTAAATAATGGTCTAATGTGAAAATTACAACCCAGCAGAACGTTTTCTAACATGGCGAGAGAGCTACTGGGTTATTCAGTGCTAACATTAACTTCCTACATACAATATTAATGGAGAGGATTTATGTACCTTTGAATATTTCTCAATCTTGTATCCTGCTCCCAGGATAAAAGTTGTTGTCATGTCATATCCAGTTTGGTTTCCGTGGCCACTTGGCCACCAAGTCTCCACTGTAGCATTCTTAAGGAGAGAGGAAATCAACAAAAAAATCAATTAGAAGTTAAAGTCAAAACAACATGCGTGTGTCTTACGATAACCATGCATCCAATAGGAGATTTTCAATTTCATAACCCCAGAATATAAGGGAATAAAATGGGACCCAATGAGGGCCACTCCTCCCCATAGCACCAGAACTGTATAGGGAGCTGTATTCGGTGCACCTCATCATAGGGACATCTAGGAAGTTCTTCCCCTTCCTCTCTCCTGCCCCCTGCTCCACTAACACACAGCACTGGGAAGGAAAGTGCACCGCGACCAAGCAGAGACTCCTGCTCCTCAGAACAGAAGCAGCCAGACCACTGATTTCTGGAGATTCAAATAATTGTGTATAGTCTGTACAGTACGGAACCTTCTCTGCTCTTTGCTAACTGGCTGTTTGTTTCAACCCTCACCCCTTCTCTCCCTCAATCTCCTGCTCATACACCTTCTTCTCCCTTGCCCTGTTCCTCTCATCCCCCTTCCCTTAACTTTTCTTTCCACTTAGTGCTCCTAACTAAACCCACCAACTATGAAGTTAACATGATGTTTGCTGCCATTACATTGTTCAATCTGCTTGTGTGTTTTCTTCCTCATCCCTCACCCTGTATCTCTCTGGTCTATTTCAATTGTAAGCTCTTCAGTGCAGGGACTGTTTCCTACTCTGTATTTGTACAGCACCTAATATAAAGGGGCCACCCTCAGATACTATTGTAATAAACATTATTAATAAATAAATGACAATGTAATAATAAATAACAACTACACTACCCATTGAACAGCAATGGGAGTTAGATGACTAGATGCTATTTGTACTTTTGAAAACCTTCCTTCTCATCTATCATTTTCCCTGCAGCCCCCTCTTCACACGTCATGCTGGTCATATGGTGGTTCTGCTCACTCGTTCAGTTAAATTGAGCTTTTAAATAAAGGAGAAGGACCCATCCCATTCTCAGGCTTCAGTCCTTTGGTTTTTTCCTCTCTGTATAATTGAGTATTATTCATTTTTATTGATTTAGTTACCGCAAACAAAAAAATTACTTTCCTCTCGTGATTTAAAGGATCTTATTTTCTCAATCAGATAAAGTAAAGTTAACAGCAACTTATTTCATACAGTTATATCTTCATGCCAACAGCATACTATGCTGCCCAGTTCTATAACTTATTATGAAGAGCATTAATACATGAATAGGAGGGCTCAACAAAGGAATGTGTCAATGCAAGATGCACCTGGATATTTTTGCATAAAGCCAGCAATATGATTTGCTGTAGCTATATCCAGGCATAATCAGCTATTGCTACTAGCATTTCAGCTTCCCATGCTCTGGAATTATCTTAACCAATAGTGTCTGGATACTAACCTGGAAATTCCAGGAATAAAATTGAAGCATAAAAATCAGATTATGTTCCATCTAATATGGAGTAGTCCTAGAAAGCTAGATACACATGCAACTTTCTTATTGGTTGTTAATGATGTCATACCCATATACATCTATTAGCAGATAAGCAATTTCAAAATAGCAATAAAACACTGTGCAGTGAATTTCAGGGTGATTATTGTACATTCAGGTTATTACAGTCTCGGACTGAGACCATCATTTGAAGTGAGCACTCATTGACTAGAAATTCATTTTTTGCCAGGCCTTGTTGTTTATCAGACTATGCAAATCTGTTGCACAGCTTGTGGGCTTAGTCTGGCTCTCAGATACATAACAGAGCAATGTTGCATGTCTTATAAAATCAGCTGTTGTGAATTCATGCAGTAAAACTCTTTATATACAGGCAGTCCCCGGGTTACGTACAAGATAGGGACTGTAGGTTTGTTCTTAAGTTGAATCTGTATGGAAGTCGGAACTGGCGTCCAGATTCAGCCGCCAGGAATGGACAGGACAGCACAGCCAACACCCAGGCCTCCCCGGTGGGTGCATTTGCAGCTGTGTTTCTCCTCTTCCAAGGACTGCTTCATTTCTCTGACACTTATCTTTAAGAAGCCCTCCTCTGAAGGGACTAAATTAATAACTAGTGAAGGAGAAGCAACTTCATTAACTTTGCACCTGCCTTTCTGCTAGGCAAATTCTTTACTTGTTTGCCCTTAGTTACCCAGGGGTATCAGTACTGATTATATGAGGATTGCTTTTCCCCTCCCACCACCAGTATCTAAGGGCCAAAGATACTATTGACAGCACATATATATGCCCAGAACACAATGGTTTGGGATATGAAATACTGCCATCATATAGAAACTCAGGAGCTGTCCTACGGGATCCATGTAGTTCAGTAACCTGTCTGACAATGGCCCGTACCAGATGTAGCTGAGGAAGGTGAAAAAACCCACAGTAGGTAGATATGATAAACTGCACAATCTGTACCAATATAAAAAAAATGGATTGGAGGATTAACAGCAGCATGATTTTGTGGCCAATAGAAGCTAGAGATTATGCGACTTCTCTCACTTATTAGGAATGAAATGCCACATATCCCATCCACGCTGCTCAGTGTCCCAGTGGAGGTATCAGTTATGAGAAGGTAGGAGAGCTGTTTCCCTGCCGTGAAAGGCATTAGGCTGAATACAGCAGAGATGAGGAAGCAAATGGGAAAATTAAAACTGTGCTGGAGACATCTTGCATTTTCTTTTAAGCAACCAGAAGGAAACATTTTGTTACTTGAAACTGTTCAGGATTCACCCCCTCACCTTACTGATGTTTACAAGCAGCACAATTCTGCCTTCTCCAGGACGAAGTTCTGTGGTATATGTCTGCTGTGTTTGCAGCTTAGGAATGTTCACTGTCACGAGACCAGCAAATGGCTTCGAGCTGACTACATCAAAAACAGACTCTATTTCAAGACTCCATTGCTGAGCACTCTTCACTAAGCAAAAGAGGAAAAAAAAGGGCATTTATTTGTATGTCTAGACATACTAGTTCACATGCCCCTCATCTTGTTAAACACACAATTACACACCACAGGAAACGCAACAATTTACTTGTAAGTTTGCTCTTGAACAGAACCCACACTTCGCTGTCTAGTACATTTGACAAATATGTTTACATTTGCTGATTCAGGAGAGGACTATGCACCATGTAATGGACATTTGTAACTCATTTCCCCCCATTCCTAAACCATAAACAACCTTTGAAACAACCTCTGTATCACAGAGAGAATGAACCTCTCATTCTTTATCACTAAGAAGGGACTTTTCCCAACCCAGCTTCCACAGTCATTAGGTTTTCTTTTAGTCAGTATTTATTTGAGCCCAGGTCTCTTCGGGAAAGGTCCCAATCACAAGGCAACACAATCACTTTTGTCTCTTGAAGAAAAACAGTACTAATTTAATAGTAAATGAGCCAAACCCATTAAAGTTTCCAACTTTCTAATTTTTGAAAACTGGACACAACAGCACGAGTGTCAGAAGCTTCCACTGACCTGCCACCCGACCTGCAGCAACCAGATTTTCGGTGTCTGGTACACATCACAGGAAGCTGTAAAAGCCCCCCTTCAACTGGATTACTGGTAGAAAAGCAAATATCTAGCAACCCTACCTCCATGTCACTAGACAAGATGAACTGAATTATGCTGCAGATGAATGGGACCCACTTGATGGGTCCATATGTTTGTTTCTCTTTTGTCACTGGAGCATGCTGTATGAAACATGCCAAAGAGTTCTTCTGCTTAACAAGGAATTAACAAGGTAATCTAGTGAAAGGGGTATTTCCAACGAATGTTTGCTGAAACTTCCTGTTAATGTGTTAACTTTGGGTAATTACCCTCTCTATAACCAAAGCCTGCCTAAGCCTTTACTTTGCATACAAATGCTAAATATGCTTCCTGGGCGTGAGGTTTTCAAGTTTAACCCATAAACCTTTATGTAGGTCTTTGGGATCCTCTGAGAGTGATGTCTTTGTGTGAGGAGTTGGTTAGTTATTCCTCCACCTCCTCATAGGAAGGGAGGGGTTCATCCTCTTGGAGTGGATGTAAGGCAAATGGAGAAACCTAGTCATGTTCCTGGAGTAGCCTCAACTGTGGCTTTGTATTCCTTACCCTTCTTGTAATAAAGGCATTAGCAAAGCACAGCAGAATACTGTACATGCACAAAGGCAAACCAAACCAGGGGAGACATAGTATTTTATTATCACAAGAAACTGCACTGGTCTAACTCATTTTCTAGGTTGTGCTGCTTATTTCACCTGCTCAGTAATATAACAACAGAAGAACCACTGAAAAAACAGGACTATAAAACCCCTTTCGTTTATCTCCATTGTTAACTGCCAATTGCCACTGTGTGTTTAAGCTATCTGCTTCTTTCTGCTAGATAGGTAGTAATATCTCCATTTGGATTTGGGATAAAACAGAAAGCATTCCTCTCAAAACAAAATTCATCCCTGGTGTAACTTTGCTAGAATTCATTGGGATGAATCTGACATCACACCTTCACAGAGAGCATGATTTTCAGACGTGCTAGGAACCCAAATTTCATACTGAAATCAACTTTCTCCCAGATGTACTTTTTTCTCTTTCTTCTCCTGGCATGAGGAAACCAAGTCCATTCCTGAACTCCAGGCATTAAACGGCAAAAAATGGGAATAATGGCTCCTTTAGAGATCTAGTGGTTAGGAGGCTATGACAACAATCTGGCAAGCATCACAAGTGACTGTGCTGTTACAACACAGCGCAAGCTGCTGATGCATTGTTTATTTGTCCAAATTTAAACCTCTTAATTGTAATGAACATGGTCTCCAGGTTGAACTCCAAAAGCTCTGTCTGCTGAATGAGAGGGTCCTGTCGCCTTATCCAACAAACCATCTCCTGGCTGCCAGCAGGTGGAGTTGTGAGGATGTGGAAGGAACCAGGCAACATTTGCACATCTGAACTTCACAGAAGCAGTACTGAGTCTATGCTGAGGCTTTTCATTGAAATTCCGGCTATGTTAATTCTGGCTGTGCACTGGAGCTATTTTTGGAAGCTGTAAAAGCATGCAGGGAGTGACGTCTTCCCCTTTCATTTAGGCACAACAGCTTCTTCGTGTAGCGTAAAATTCAGCTCAGTGAAAAGGGCACACACACCACCTACCCACCCTGTGTTAGGTGGGTCTTGCGTGAAGCAGAGGGTAGTGTGGGTGGTCTTTACTGGCATGCATTACATTTGCAGACGGTTGAAACAGAAAATAATTTTGTTCAGTTTCCACGATCTTCACTACAATGAAAGACAAAGAAATGGCAGAGGCAGGCAAGGAAACCGATTAGGTGGCAAATATGTAATGGGAAGTCCTCTCAAATACATCTTGAGAAAAACAATCCTTCATATCCTGGCTGCTTTTCTGTTCCAGTCTCTTCAATAAGCACAGAAATCAGAGCACTGCTGAACCTGTGCTCACACTGTACTCTTCTACGCAAGACAGAACTACGGCTTTAACAGCAGCA
Organism: Pelodiscus sinensis; assembly: GCF_052426305.1. Taxonomy (NCBI): domain Eukaryota; kingdom Metazoa; phylum Chordata; order Testudines; family Trionychidae; genus Pelodiscus; species Pelodiscus sinensis. Next base: position 111,484,322 of record NC_143055.1, on the reverse strand, counting down.
CTATCTCCGTCTGTTCGTTTTTAAATAAAAACGTGAGAGTTAGGGGACAGAAAAGAGCAAATTACACTGGAAGTTTAGGTGAACACATAAGCTGATGCAAAATAAATGCTCCTAAACAACATAATAGGCCGAAGGTAAAACAAACACATATTTGTCAGAGGAAGAGTGCTCTATTTTGAAATAACTGCTGTGTAGACATTCCCAATTTCAATTTCAAAATACAGGCAGTCCCCGAGTTACATGGATCTGACTTATGTCGGATCCGCACTTACAAACGGGGCTCTCTCGCCCCGGAGGCAGCGGGACCGCCCAGAGCGCAGCAGTCCCGCCACCTCGACCTCCGGGGCGAGAAAAGCTGCTCCGGGTGCCCCTGGTCTGCTGGAGACCGTCTCCAGCAGACCAGGGACACCCGGAGCAAAGCCGGGGAGGCGGAGGGGTCCTGTGCCTCTGAGGCTTTGCTGTGACAAAGCCTCAGAGGCGCCGGCACCCCGCCGCCGCTTTGCTCCCCATGTCCCTGGTCTGCTGGGGGGGGGGGAGGGTGCAGCTAGTGCGCCCCCCCCCCCCCCAGCAGACCAGGCTTTTGTTGTGGACCCTGGGGTAGAGCAGCTGGGGTGCTGCCAGGTTGGTCCTGCAGGGACCTACCTGGCAGCCCAGCTGTTCTGTCCCAGGCTCGAGATTCAGCCGCTGTTGAAACTGATCAGTGGCTGATTCCAGGAAGTTGGGGGCAGAGCAATTCTGCCTCCAGCTTCCTGTAGTCAGCCCCTGGTCAGTTTCAGAAGCAGCAGCTGAATCTGGAGCCAGTTCCGACTTACATACAAATTCAACTTAAGAAAAAACCTATAGTCCCTATCTTGTACGTAACCCGGGGACTGCCTGTAAACTATGCAATTGACGTAGCTCAATTTGTGTAGCTTATTTCGAGTTAAGCCCTGCTGTGTAGCGGCACCCTAAGTAAACTTTGAATAAGACTGCTGCATTTCTCAAGTGAACCAAGAATGAAGGGCAATATCATCATGACTTACCGTAGCTGGGAGTCAAGGTGAAGTAGATCAGGTGACAAAGATTATAGGCTTCAATTCTAACATCTTTCCAAATTCCTTGAGTGGGAAAAGAGGGACCCCAGTCCCAACTGAACGAACACTGCTCCTGGAATACAGGCAGATGTATCACAAATATGTATTTTCTTCATAGGGAGTGTTATCATTCCAGAAAGTAAACAGATTATTTATAAAAATTATCCACTGTAGCTAAATAAAATATTCCTATACACAAAATAAAAGGTTTTACAAATTCCAATCACTCAAGAAGAACCTACTGTATCTTCTCCTCACTTCTTGGCTAAATTCTGCTGGGAATTAAAAATACATAAAATTAGTGGGAGAGAAAAATCATACCTCTCCCTCTCCCTGTAAAAAAAACACAGCAAAAAATTCAAGAGCAGCAAATTAGTAGTTATTTTCAAGACAGTTCACAGTCTTAATGTCATCCTTTAATGTTAATGTAAGGGACAAAGAAAGGAATAGCACGTGGATAAAGGGACAAAGAAAGGAATAGCACGTGGATAAAGGTGTTTACAATAATTTAATATGATGTTATTAATCTAAGTATCTCAGGAAGATGAAAATGTTATGTCTATGATTGTACACCACATGCACCAAACAATTACACTGCATTGCTAATCTCTACTTGTCTGAGGTGTAACTGGTAACAATCAGGTTCACTGTTTCTGCCTTTTGTTTGCATGGCTCTGTCATATAGCAACAAAAAATGGAGGAAAAAATAACCATGTTTAAAAAATAGGAAAATGACATTGTGTCTACACAAATTGCCAGAAATTAAATCCTTGTGGCATAGCATGGCCTCTTTTAAAAATACAAGACAGCATCTCTTTTAAGATATCTATTGAGCTGACCTCCAAAGCCCCATGCAAAACACAATAGATCTTGTTAAAGTCTTGTACAGTGACCTATAGCCCTAAATTTAGAGACCAGCTGAGGCATACTAATTTTGGCAAGCGTCAGTGTTAGTCAAACCTATTCCTTCCATTCCAGGAGCTCGCTTGCCTTTCTATCAAGTTGCAAAAGCTTCTTCTGGGAAGAAAGCAATGTGCCAATTTCAAATGTAACCCCAGGGACAACTAGTTCTTAGAAAAGAGTTCTGGATGGGGTTAGTGTTTTTCTTTTTTTTTTTAAACTGCATCACTGATAAACTTTCAGGTTTCATTAATATAATCCCTTATATGTTTATCATTTTGTAAAAGGCCACAAGAGCAATATGCTCACCTTGAAGAATTAAACAATACATTTTTTTGTGTGGGTCTGAGGTGATTAGGTCACAATTCTCTCATGAAGATTTAGATGAGTTTAAGATTCTTAACAGTGAACCTTATACACCTACACATAGCTTTCCATTTCTCTACAATGGCAAGACTCTAACTTGAAAAAGGTTGTGTTTATTTACTTTCCAATATGGCAGCTTTGCTGATACACCCATATGTTTGAAATTAAAGCCATTTTAGGAAACATTCCAAGCAATCTGCAAGTAGAGTAATGCAATTCCTTTGAGGATAGAATCAATGAAGGTACTTTCCACAAGTCTTACGAGTTTAAATATATAGCCCAGCAAAGTATAAAAAACATTCCTAGCCATTTCACCTCTATAAATAGGACTACAGCTGTTCAAGCTCCTTCCCCGGCCCCCACATTGATTTCTAACAAACACAGTGGAAACAACATATGGAATCTGCAGAATTAAACAACTTTCCAACTTTTAATTAACTTTCATGATAAAAGTGAATCCTCTATATTTCTTTTCCTCCCCCTTAGATATTAAAGTCAACCATAGCAAGGATAATCAGGGCTGGCTTAGAGATTAGTGTTTAGCTCTGCCTAGTTCTAATTGCAATCTGCAGGGATTGTAATAGTTGTGAAGACAATGTCTTCTTCAGCCCCAAGGAGAGAAGGGAAGGGATTTCCATAAGGAACAAAGCACCAAGTCCTTTCTTGATGGGTTAAAGTACATTCAGTCATAGGTCAAAAGGATTCTGGTAATGCTGTTTGAGGTAATTGAAAAATGGAGCATTTGTAGGTCTCCACTGAGAATATGGGGTAACTTTGCCCAGAAGGCATTTACACTGTCACAAATCAGCAAAAGAAAGGCAATTCTGGAACATGTTTTCACAACTATGCCTTGATACAACAAGGCTCTTTCCGAACAGCATGAGCTCCTACAAAAAAAGATATTCCGCCGTAGGCAGTTATAACAGTGTGTACTTAAGACAAACTTTCCCAGCTTTGGCAGTTCTGTGCTAGTCTGTAATTTTAACTTAATACATATTTATATATCTATATCATGCTTCACAACACCTTAATAAGATGGAAGTGGGCTCTCCGTTAGGTAACTCTTCTCAGCACATGTCAGAGCTGTACAATATAAATAGCACAGCACATGAGCAATGGCAAACACTCACAAAGATGCTTGGCTGAGATTTTCACAGCCCTGGTAATAAGTTCTGGCACTCATAACAGCTAGCTGCTGCCATTATTCCTTGCTAAATTCACTCACTGGACAGACTGATAGGGGCTGCACAATCTCCCTCACCTCCCCCCCACAGAAACATCCTTCTAGCTGTCAGTCTCCTTGCTAACACCTGATAAAGAGAATCTTTTACAAATTCCTGCCACTCAGATCACTACTCTGGCCTTTTTATGACTCTTATAAACTAGATCTATGTTTTGGATTATGAGGGGGGTTTTTTGTTTTGTTTTGCTATGAAAAATTTGCTTTAGGGATGAAAATATACTGCACGATTCAGAATGCATTATGTCAGTTCATTGTGCATTCTGGCATCCAGGCCTCTAGACACAGACACGCGCACACACAATTCTGTCCTTACCTTTCTGAGGAAATTAACATGGCACTCCCCTTTCTGCACGGGTGGAGGGCACTGTGGAGGCACGCTGTATGCTTTGTGAGATCTGCTCTGCTCTGCTGCATATGAAATGGCTGATAAGAAACGGACCTCAATAAAACTGACCTCTTCGATCACATTGGTAATATCAAAGCTCTGCATCAGGAACAAGCAAAAGCAAAACTGATGTTTAGTTGTGATCTTATATAGATTGGAATATTTCTTTTAAATCCTACAGATATTAACTGAATATACTGGTGAACTAGTCTTTACAGGTTGCAGTACTGGAGGAAAAGAGAATTAGAAGACCCCTCAAACTGAAGGAAAAAGCACACTAAGTCCAACATGCAGCTCCTTCTGGGCAAGATCCTTAACCTCATTGCAGTCTACAGGTACCTGTAATCCAGTGTTTCCCAACTGGTGCTCCGCAGAACGCTGGGGTTCTGCAAAGTGAAAGTAAGGGTTCCACAAGAACCCGGCACTTCCCCGGCCCCGCTTAAAGAGACAGAGACAAACTGCGGCAGGACTCAGCATGTTTTTTGGGGGGGGGGGGTTTGGTTCAACATATCGTGGTGGGTCTTTTTTTGCTCAGAATCTAGGGGTTCCTTGAAATTCTTTCAAACTAAAAAGGATTCCGTGGCCAAATAAAATTGGGAAACACTGCTGTAATCTATTGCTGTCTACATAGCCCACAGAAGTGAGCCTCCCACTCCAAATTGACAGATTTGGGCTAGCAGGGCTCACACTAAAACTGTAAAAATAGCTATGCAAACAACACTTTGAAGATGTAGCTTGGGCTGTGAAGCATGGGGGTCTTCAGAGTCTGATCTTTGGTAGACTGAGTACTGAGCTGAACCTTATATAATCCTCTGCTCCAAGGTAGGCATTCAAGCAAGTAGTCAAGTCAACTACCAGATAAGCCTAGGATTATTGGGTAGCGAGTTGACTACTTGACTACTCGTATTCCACGCCCCCTTGCTGCCTCTGCCTTTTAAGCCGGCTCCCCCTAGCACCATCTCCGCAGTGCCATCTGCCCCTCCCTGTGTTGCTGCCTCTAGAAGAGGCGGCAGCGGGGGAGGGAGGGCCGGGGAAGAGGGGGGAAGGAAGAGGAGAAACTGCAGTGAAGCAGCCTCTGCCTGCAGTGGGCCTAGGATCACCACAAACACAGGCTGCTCTGCATCCTGTGGAGCAGCTCCCTGTCGGGACACCCCCCCCAGACAGTGACTGCTGCCAGAGCAGCCTTTGTCCACAGGGGGAGGTAGGCAGCTCCCTACTGGGACCCCCCCATGGACAGGGGCTGCTGGACCCAATGTGAGCCAGGACTGAGCAAGCCCAGTTCAGTCCCAGCTTGCGCTTGGTCCAAGCGCTACCCCCTGCTGCGGCTCTGCAGTTTAAATGTAGTAAGAGCCAGGCCGGTTCTTTCTACATTAAAAAATGCAGAGCCGCAGTGGTCCAGGACCAGGCACAAGCAGGGCACCTGGCCTGTGCACTTGTTTCCTATTGCATTTCAACTGCAGAGCCACAGCGGGAGTAGCTCCTGGACCTGGCGCAAGCCAGGACTGAGTGCCTTCCCTTATTAATCATGTAGTCAATACCAACTGTATCAGCTACACAATTAGCCAATTAGCCACCTCTTAACCTCCTTACTCTGTGGTGCAGTGTAGCTCCCTGTCTCTCCACTCCCTTCTCTAAAATATAGATACACTGGCATCTCTGCACTGAGCAAAGAACTCTCTCTGGGACTTATTTATTGACCTGTTGGACATCCCTACCTCCAAAAGTGGATGGACAGAAAGGCACATATTTAGTTTTAGAACTCTTATGCTCTCACCGGTATACTCACTCCTCAATTTAATTTCACCTGGTAAAACCAAGATTTCAGTTGGTTGATATGAGAGTTTTCTCCACCAGGAGTTTGAGGTTTCTTGAATTTCTACCAAGCATAAGTGCCTCTGCCCCTCTGCACAATCAGTAGCCATGGTCTTTGACCAGGCAGCAGACCACCACGCAACAAATTACACCATTTTCAATTTCCACAGTGTAGACTTACCACTAGTGTTTTACATATGGAGCCACTGAACTATCAGAGTCATGCATTCCTTGACTTCATCCTCAGCAGTTCAATTCTACTTTACACAATCACTTCACTAGGGATGTTGAAAATCGTGGTAAATGGTAATTGTGTATTTGCTAAAAAGCTTAGCAGTTCCATGGTTACATGCACGCCCACTCTGCAGTGCAAAGCTGCCTCAGGAGCGGGGCCACCAGCCCTTGCCCGCCCAGTTCTCAGGGAGAAGGCTTTGCTGTTCTGCCACAGAAAAGCTGCCTCCCCAGGAGCTGCCTAAGTTTAACCAAGGCCATTAAGTGATAAGCATTTAACTGATAAGTTGATGCTTAATTGATTAAACTCTCTACACTCCACAAAGCAGATGCTAGTAGGGGGCATACCAAAAAGAAGATACAGAAACAAATACTGAATAATAATACTTTGCAATTCTACCGCCTCTTCTATCTAAAAACTACTTTGATATCTTCGAACATTAACCAAAATGTCACAAGACCCCTGTGAAAGAGAAGAATTAATGTTCCTATTTCACAGATAGGGAACTGGGGCACAAAAAGGCTATGTTTTTCAGGTCACTCAACTTTGGGGCAAAGCTGGGAACCGAATCCATAGCTCCTAAATTCTATCTCTGTTCCTTAGCCATAAAACCCTTTTTTCTCTAAAGCTATGAAGGTAAATGTTGACTGTGACTACTCAGATCCCCATCCTGTCATACTGATATAGACTAGCACCAAAAAGACTACACATCAAAAGGCCTGGGAATTAGAAACTATATTAGAAAGAAAAGCAAGCAAGAAAGAAACTGCATACAAATATTTAGAGTAAGCTTTACACTGCATGCATTTACACTTCCACTTTCACATTCCAGGCATTCTAAGAAGCAAGACTCACATTATTAGGTAAATTGTTTCTATTGTGATACTTCTTGTAGATTATAACATGAAATGTTCTTCTCTAAGCCTGATCTTACTCCCACTGGAGAGCCAATGTATCTCCATTTCCCAGTAATCACATGGCTTTGTGTGGTTCTCAGATAAAGCCATTTCAAACCCTATGACATATTATCAAATCTAGTCTATACCATTTTAACCTAGACCAGTGGTGGGCAACCTATGCTAGTGAGTGGACCACAAGTGGCCCTCCATCTCAGTAGGCTGCAAGACTTCCATAACCAAGATGGTCTCCTGGGATAAGGTAATTTGGCTAATTGCATGGTATGCCAATTGAGTTGTAGCAGCGCTTTGATTGGATGCAGAGAGAGCACGTGGCTCTCATCGTCACTGTTGCATGAAATCAATACACTTGACTTCACCCGCCCTGGCTTTTCTTGTGTGTCACTTTAGTAATACCAGTAGGAATAAAACCTATGTGAACAGAAACCAGCAGAATCTGGCAACCTTGGCTGTGGGCAATGGTAAATAAAATGTCTTGTGGGCTACACATAGAACCCTGATGGGCTGCATGTGCCTGTGGGCCCCAGGTGCCCATCATTACTCTGGACTGAACACACTAAAGGTATTACTATGTACTTGTCTAGGTACAAATTGCTTGGCAGAAAAGTGCTTTAAGAATTGTAGAACTGTAGAATTGCCATTAGAAATACCAGTATTACTCACATATCTGTTGAACATGTTGTCCGTTCTCCCAACAGAGACATTATTGATCAGGATTTGCGCTACTGTATCTATTCCCTCGAAAACCAAATTCACTTTCTGCCATTTGCTATGAATGATGACACAGGAACGTAAAATTATTAGGGTACTTTGAAATCCATGTCCCCAATACCCTGAATAGCAGCTGTTTTGATGAGCTTTTGTCAGTGTAGCCATCTTTATCATTTCAAATTAAAATGATAGATGATACAGATCAGTCTCACAATAAAGCACAACATCCCATGTCCAATCGCTATCAGATGTGTTGCTGTCTGCTTCATACTAGCTTTATTATTGCCCTTCAGCAGCTAGCAACTTGTATATCATTTTTGACAATAGGGAAAAAAGTCTTGAAAAAAGAACAAGGAACCCACATAGCAACAGGTTGTTTGAAGCTTATATTCCATTACAGAATTTAGTTTATTTCATCTGAAAAGTAGTACAGTAAAACTCCATTAGTCCGGCATCCAATGCTCCGGGACTCCTGATGGTCCAGCACCATCAGGAACCCGGAAGTGCTAGGGCAGCTGAACAGGCTTCCCCCATTCAGCTGCTGCTGAAACTGACCAGCGGCTGAATCGGGGAAGCCGGGAGCAGAGCAGCTGGGGTGCTGCTGGGTTGGTCTCGTAGCGCTGCCCCTCGGGGCTGCGGGACCAACCTGGCACCACCCCAGCTGCTCTTGGGGACGCCTGGTGCAGAGCAGCTGGAGTGCTGCCGGGTTGGTCCCTCAGCGCCAAAGGACGGCGCTGCGGGACCAACCCTGCAGGACCCCAGCTGCTCTGCCCCAGGGGTCCCCAAGTCAGCCGCTGCTGAAACAGATCAGCGGCTGATTCCAGGAAGCCCCGGGCAGAGCAGTTCTGCCCCGGGCTTCCTGGAATCAGCCGCTGATCTGTTTCAGCAGCGGCTGAATCAGGGACCTCTGGGGCAGAGAAGCTGGGGTCCTGCAGGGTTGGTCCCGCAGCGCCGTCCTTTGGCGCTGAGGGACCAACCCGGCAGCACTCCAGCTGCTCTGCACCAGGCGTCCCCAAGAGCAGCTGCGGTGCTGCCGGGTTGGTCCCGCAGCCCCGAGGGGCAGCGCTACGGGACCAATCCGGCAGCACCCCAGCTGCTCTATTGCAGGCATCCCCGATTCAGCTGCTGCTGAAACTGACCAGCAGCGGCTGAATCGGGGACGCCTGGGGCAGAGCCAGACTATCGTAAGGGGGGGGCTATGAGAGGTCTGGGGTGGCATCCCCTCCCACCTCACTCCAGACCCCTCATAGCCCCCCCTTCTGATAGTCCGGCATATCTGATAATCCGGCACCCCCTGGGTCCTAAAGGTGCCGGATTATTGGAAGTTTACTGTATGTAGATTTGGGGCTGACTGCTTAACAAGCAATCTGCATGGAAGATAGCATAAAGCTGTTCTTCTTTCATACCTGACATCAAAAGGGGCTTTGAATGTTCTGCTGTATGTCCAATTATCCAAGGAGATCCATCTGAAGGCCAGGTCATTAAACCTATAGTAAGGATCCTATTGATAGATGAACAAAAAAATGCAATGTTAAACAAATAAAATGAATTCTGCTATCTAGTATTTAGTAAAAATGCATTTATTTAGGTTAACGTGTAACCACTGAAAATTTCAGCAGAGGTTAACCAATGCACATGTTTACACTTTCATATCCCTTGTACCTAGTTGGGGAGTACATTCTCTTTCAGATATTCTGCAAGTGCACAATCCAATTATTTTATTCGCTTAGTTTTAGAAGCACAGATTTTTCTCACACTTCTGAAGTGATATGTGAAAGCAACAGCTTTAGAACATTTTGACATTAACGATATATAGGTCAAATCCTGCTTGCTGTACTCATGTTTAGAAGGAGAGCACGATTTTGCCCTTATAATGGAAAACTGCTGGGTTAAAAACAGAGCCAACAGAGGTAGCAATTCTAAAGAAGAGAGACAGCAGCAGAACCACCACCACAAGGGGTGTCAAAGTCATATAAGGACCAGGGAAAGAGATTCTTCAAATCTCTAGAAACTATTGTGAACAAACCAGTATAGTTTTAAATAACAACAATGTCCCCATAGATCTTGACTAGTCACTCCTGATATCATAGGAAGTTATTACATGGTTATTTTAGGGGAAGGAAAAAATGGAAACACATTTTGGTTGGTTGAGTAAAATTTAAACCTTTATCTTCATTCTTCTCCCCCCAAAAGAGAGTCAGTTATGTGAGAACCTCACTGTATTGTAGAGATGCTAAATTTTGATTAATCAGCTAATCAAATAGTCGATGGAATTGCCATCACCTACTCGATTAGTCGATAAGGGGGAGGTGGAGTGCTCGTTATCCCAGCTGCGCCTCTGCCCACGGGGCTCTTGCTACATTTCAAAGGCAGAGGTGCGGCAGTCGTGCCGTTTCCCCGCTGTGCCTCTGCTTATTGGGTAGTCAACTAGTCGCTTAAATCCCTACTGCATTGATAACAAACATGCTATTTTCCTTTTCGCTGTTCTGCCCATGCAAGAATTATAAGCACACTCCTTTCACGCTCCCTTTTGTTTGATATTCCTTTCCTCACGTCAGGTCTGCAAGCGGGTGTATGGACTTGATATTCCACCACTTTGCACTTTGTATAGCCACTTACAGCTAGGAAAAGTGAACATGGGTGATGAAGTCTGACTCTTTGGTCACATTTTACCCCCACTTTGCACAGATATAGACAGTAATGCAGAGTCAAGTCTACTTGTCAGTAAAACAGGAAGCACACCGCATAACAATGGCCATGTAGAAATAACGACGATATACCAATGGCCCAATCCTACAACCCTTACTCCTGCAAATAGCCCCACTGAAGTCTGTGGAACTACCCACATGAACTAATGTAACAGTTGAGGAGTGGAACCCAGCTAATAAAATCTCACTGTGGTGTCTAAACATGAGAAAGATGTGTCTGACAGTCCAGTGTGTATATTAGAGGCATTTGTTGAGACAACATCTCATCTTTCTCCAGCAATTTTTCCATCAAATTAGTTTCCCAAAACAAATAGCTGTAGATTCTGCTGATATACTTTACCCAATGCTTAGCTGGAAAGAGCACAGCAGCACTGAGATTCACTGTGTAACATTAGCTGCTTTCTGGAATGTTACGAGTTATTCCTGGGGCCTGGTTTCCCAGATTCAAAAGTGGAAGAAAATTTGGTCAGTCCTTTTATTTTCCTTGCTGCATCTCATTTTTCTCACTTCATCTGTCAGTATAAATGTTAGTAGTCCTTCTGCACTCCAATTTCTTTGAAGGGGTTCTTCTTGTATCTTGGATTCTTTTTACAACATATAGAACTAGATTGTGTGATTTACACATAGTCTTGCATAGGGCACAGAAGAGAGTCAATCACAGTGCCTGAGGGAACACAGTAATGTCTCATGTAACACATTATCTTCTGGTGCTCTCCAGCAACACACACACTACTTCATGGGCCTATGCAGAGAGTAGCACATGGCTCTGCCTCCTCACTAATCTGTCAGACAATCTTTTTGCCAGGGCAAGTAATTAACAAGCAAGAACTGCTATTGTAATTGGCCCTTGTGCGGGTCATACACGTGTAGAGACCTTCTCCTGTAGCACTTTCCCAATTATAATTTGGCTCTAGTGAGAAGGATGCATATGCATGTGCCCAAGGGACATGTGTTACAGTTTTCAAATGGGAAAGAACAGCAAGCAGGCATTTGAGGAAGACTATTAGACTTAAACACTTCTGATTAAAATTCAAATCAGTACCATTCTGTTATTCATCGCTTTCTCGTCTTTAAAGGGGCAACAAATTGAAATAACATGACACACACAAAACTACCCCCTTACCTGTGCACTGACACCATCTGATATTCCAAAAACATTTCAAAACCTTGGAGTCTGGTCACTTTCTTGAAATAAATAGCCATAGGAAATGCCCTCTTCAATATCTGGACTTGGGTCTGCTTAAGCAGAAAGATGGAGGAAGACAGGATGGGACAGGGAGTTTGTGCATAACTTTCTTCCCCCAAAGATCTACTTGGTATCTAAAAAGTGTTATCCAAAAAAAGATGCCAGGTCGCAGTAGTTGGTTTGTAGCCCCCACTCCACGCTCTTCCATGGAATCTCCAGGAAGAGGAAGTGCTGGCTGATTGGGGCTAGAGAACCAATCCTTGAGGGGCCCAGAGACAGGGGAAAATCCTATGTTTATTCAGGTGGAAGGGAGAAGATCTTGTTGGCAAGGACTCTTCCCACAGGTATTTCTAGAGGAGAGGATGATCAGACCTTCAAGCTATTTTTCAATTAAGCAGTTTGTTGTCTTTCTGCACGTCTCAGTTTACTCAAACCAAACTGGTCTGTGGTGTTAATTAGCCACACAATGCTGCCGACCATGCTGCTCTGCAGGTAGCTCAAAACATTTCCCTGTACATTCAAGATACAGTACATTCAAGAACACTGAAAAAGGTTCACACACATTGAAGGCTCAATTCAGCACAAATTATGTATTAATTGCTCAGATCTAGTTGCAGACACACCCGGGGAGGTTTATAGCTGAGTAGTCTGGTTTTAATTTTATTTAGTTTACATTGCAGGAAGCTATTTCTATTATTGGCTTTTGTAAAACCTTTAACAAAAAATAAAGCCTGGACCAAAACAACATGGCAATGATCCCATCAACTGCAGGAGCATATGTAGTAAACTTCCGACTTTTTCATGCAATTTCATGAGAGAGAGTATTTGTATGTGTATCTATGTGTGGTCTGAAGCTTGACACCACCAATGTCACTTTCTAGATTGTTTAAACATGCTTCCGTTTTGTTTAGTTTTCTGTCTAGAGCAGCAATTAGCAGCTCAAGATTATTTCATTCATTCAAAATTTCTTTCCATGATCAATCCTGCCCCATTGCTTTGGTTGATAGCATCATGCCACAAGCCTGAGAAAACCCACAGTAAAAAAACTTGATGGCTCAGGACACAGAACCAGATGACTCTAAACCAATAGTCTGAATCTAGCTCCATTTGATAGTGACCAAAGATTGCTACCATTGGATGACTCTCTCTCATGAGTGAAGAGTACCAGGAAGAGAAATCTCTCTCCTGTAACTCCTCTTCATACCTGGAGATAGGCTAAGGAGCAGGTGAAGGGATAGCTGTTCTGCTTGTTGGCCCTGAGGATCCCTCAGTGCTGAGCAAAGACAACTGGCACCAAGGGAGATTGCTAGGTCCCTGTGGTGTAGAAAGTATGGCAGAGCTTCTAGTTTCTGTGGCATCATGCTACTGGTACAGGTGCTGCCAGTGCAGTGACCATTTTGTGGTCGGCCTTGGTCAAGATGGTCAGTGCCATTCTTGGTCTGTCCCATCAGGGCTTCCAACTGAGTTGGTGCCAGTGGCGGCGGCATGCCAGAGGCACTGGTCTGGCTGCTGAATCCACATTGGAGTGGTCGGTGCTGTGGCGGAGGAGTGGTGGTTCAACTCCATGCCAGTACGGTAGAGCCTGGTAGAGGGCCACGGAGGAGAGGTGCCTAGAGTGTCAAAAGTACTAACTTTAGTCAAGCTCGGCACCTAGGACAGCGACCACAGTAGGGACCTTTTCTGAGTGTCCCTATGAGGGGAGGTCACTGCGGAGAAGGCTGAAGGGTTTTTTCTACCAAAATCATCTTCAGATGGAGGCCTTTGTCACGCCACGCCCTGGCTTTCAGGTTGCTACAGTGCACACACTTTTGAGAGCTATGAGTCTCCCCCAAAGACCGGACACAATGAGTGACTATCGGAGATGGGCATTACTTCCTGGCAAGCGTCACAGCATTTAAATGTGGGCAAACTAGACATCGTGGCTGTTAGAACCCCCCAATAGGAAAAGGGTTGAAAAGCTAACAATTAAACAAAGTTGGCTTTTTTGGGAAGAACAGTATCTAACGACATAAATTAAATTACTAAACTACAACTAATCTACATATTTCTATAGAGAAAAAACAAAAAGGCAGCACTGTTACTGAACTCCACAGCAGCCAAGGAGGGTTGAGAAGGAAATGAACAGGTTGGGTTGTACGTACTCCAGGAGATGACTACCGTGCACTCCTCTCCCCCAAACAAACTCTAAAGCCAAAAGTCTCTGATCTGTAGCCCAAGGACAGACCGTCACCTGAGGTGGAGTACCCAGAGGGACACTATTCAAAGAAGAACTGGACATTTGTATTAGTAAATTATTTTCCTCAAGGACTGCCATTTATTGCCTAGCAAAATGAGGTGCTGGTCCATGATTAGGGCTCCTAGGCAGTCCAGTAATATAAATAATAACTAATAATAGAACCTTTTTGGGTGGCTCTCAAAAATATCAGCAATGAGAAAATGTCAAATGCAACAATGTAGACAAACTGGTAATTACATTCCTGGTAAAGATAGACTTAATTTTCAGAACGGCACATATGATGCTTGTGACATATAGACACTTCAGCTCAGTTATTAATGGAATTCTCGGCACTATAATGCTCTACAAATCAGAGAAGTAGCTAATATAAAAAAAAACAGCCACCCTATTTAAAGGCAAATAGCTGGTAAGAAAAATCTATCTACAAGATCTCTGTCCATTAGTGCCAAAAATTCTATAGGAATCACCTACCAGCAGAAACAGCATCATATAATATTTGGAGTACATTTTGCCTGGTTGAATAATAACTAAAGTATATTTGGTTGACTATTCTCTTTAAATGTGACAACAAAGGACAAGAGGGGAAAGGAATAAGAAAGAAAGAAAACAATCCAAGGCCAAGTATTTTCAAAACGTAGGTACCTAAAGTTAAGTTCTTAAATCCATATTTGGACACCCTAAAAGAGGGGACAGGAACCTTTTTGGATCAGGGGCTGCTGACCCATAGAAAAATCAGTTGAGAAGAAAAAACCCCATACTCCCTCATTGATGTGGCCCCCAACTGAGGAGAAAGACACTCCCCACATTCCCGTCACACAGCAGGGACTAGTGGGGCCCAAGCTAGTAGACTGTGTATGCCAGCTCTGCAGTGGGGTGGCAGGAGGGCTGGAGCACCAGCGCAGGCTTCCCAATACTGAAGGGGGGAGCCCGAGAACCTCAGAGGCCAGATCCAGGCAAGCCACTGGCTGAATCCGGCCCCCAGCCCTTAGGTTTTCCATTACCACTTAAAGAATGACCTGATTTTTAGAGACCATGAGTACCAATTAGTGTCATGGAACTGAGTAGCAGCTAGTCAGCACCTTTGAAAATCACCCTAGTTCTTTCGTACAGTAGCATTCAGACCGTACAAATTTTTGGGGTGACCTTTGTAAAATTTTAATTGCGGGTCACAATGAATGGATCACATCAAAAGTGAGCTCCATTTCTTCCAGATGGCTCAAAAAATTTCCTCTCCCCCAACCAAAATAGGCCATTTTAAAATGTCCACATAAGGGTTTTCACAAATGTAACTGAATACATGCAAATCTGTGTGAAAACAAGCCATAAGGCTCTGACTGACTCTGAAGGCTGACAGGCCTCCCCATAGATACAGGATTCTGTCCTTCATGAGCTTCCACTTCCAGTTCAAAACGGAAAGTATTGGCCCATTTTTGCAGTTAAATTAGAGACCACACATTCTCATTTCAAAACAGGCAGTTAAACCGTTGAGTCTTCCATTACAACAGTACCTTACACGTGTGGGTCAGTGCACTCCTGGTAGCTTGCAGGTGGCTGTACCAGCAGAAATAAGAGTCAATTGCACACTCCCATTTGGGGGACAGAAGCAATTTGTTTGGTGTTAGTGTCCTCAGGCCTGCTTCTGCTCTGAATGGATGAGAAGGTGGTTTTGCCACTGATTTTACAGATCAAGAAATAGATCCCATTGCTACAGAAAAGGGGCTTCCCTAAACCCGAGAGCGCAAAGAAGCAGAAAGGCGGCTACAAAAGCCCAAGTTGCAGTGACTCTGAAAATCGATCGATCTGAGCAATGCTCTAAAAGCAGCCCAGCCGAGACGTTTGTGCTGGTGGCCTTTGGCGAGCGTTTTTGCATTCCGCCCAGGCTGGGCCGGCGGCTACGCGCAACCGGGTCCAATCTGGGCTACCGAGAGGCGGCTGCACTTCAGGGGGGCTGCACCCTGCAAGACCGGGCAACCTCTGGCATTCGAGATGCGGAGCGAAGGTGAAACCCTGCCGCCGCCGCAGCCCCCGAGACTGCTACTAGAAGGGGAGGCTCTCGCCCCAGCAGTCGCGAGGGCAGCTAGACAGAGGGACACACCCGCCGCGGGGCAGACTCGGCGGGCTCCCCGCGCTCGGGGTGGCGGCCCCGGCGAGGCGAGCTCCGTGGCCCGGCTTGCATACAGTACCTGGATGCGGCCCTGGCGCAGCAGGGCCGTGTGGACGCAGCCGGGCACAGCCCCTTGCAGCCCCACCGAGCCGTTCCCGTTGCTCAGCCACCAGCGCCCTTGCAGGCTGAGCACCGCCGGGCCGGGGGGGCTGCCACACAACGCCCCCGGCGCCCCGCAGGCCGCCAGCAGCGCCAGCAGCAGCAGCAGCATCGCGGAAGCTACCGCGGGGCCGCCTCCAGGCGCTGAAGCTCGCGGGTCTCCGCCTTCTCCCCGCAGCCCCCTCGGCCCGGTCCGCCGCTGGGAGCAGGGCGCCGCCGCCTCTGCAGGCCGCCGCACCCGGGAAGCGAGACTTTTCCCCACCCCCGGGCGCGGGGGGAAGGGAGCGAGGAGCCGCCCTCTGGGACCGACCCGCTGGCTAGGGGGTTACTGCACTTGGCAGCCAGGCGGCGGCCCTCGCCCGAGCACGCGCTGTGTGTGTGTTTTACTCCGCGTGATGCTTCGGAGTTACCGACCTTGGGGCAGGGTTGGTGACACTCGGAAATGTGCAGAGCCTGGCCCATCATTTCCCGCCCCTGCTGCCATAGTACAAGGGCAGGGACTCTGCCTGACCTCCCTTTCTTTTGCCTCTAAAGATGATGCCATGCAGGTGAGGTGTGGACCAAGCGTAACCAATAGGCAGACTACACCCAGCGCCATTCTTTCTAGTGCAAGTTAAGGTAGATAAGCTACAAAATACATAATCTTTCATAAAAATCCCATGAGTTTAAGGGATGACAGGTTAGTGAGTCTTCGTTGAAAAACCCTCCCAGAAAAGCGAAGGGTCATTCCAGTCATTACACACCAGCCAACATTACTTCTGTAGCAGAAACAGTGGTTGAAACAGTGATTATTAAGGAAAATAAATGAGGCCCCAGGCAGGGAGATAGATGTAAAGACCTGATGAAGTCCCTTTTAGTTCCAGTAGTCTATTGTTCTATGCTTCTGTGAATAAAGGCGAAATCAGCATGGCTTTTCTAACAGAAAGCCCTCTCCTTTATATAAACTATACCATAAAGAATTCTAGTAAATTTTTGCAGGAATGGAAGAGTCATGAATCAGAAATTGACAAACTTAAAATAGGAACAAATTACAGTACCCATTTTTCCTCCACAGGAAGACACACTGCTATCTCTCAAGTTTTCATACTCAGATGAGTATTATTCTGCACATTTCACAGTAGTCCAGAAAAAGCTAGTAAAGGTTGCAAAAAATATTAAGTTACTTAAGACTTTAGTAAATTGAGATTTTTTTTAAAAAAAAGTTACCTAACAGACTTCCTGTCTCCATTTTCCCCCATTTAAAAATAGGATAAATAGGACAAGCTCATCCTTGGACCAGCAGAGACAGGAAAGGAGGATAACTAAGCCTCCTTTTTTAGGGGCATCTAGCCTGTTTGGTTCCTGGACCAGGCTATGTCAGTCCACACCTAATGCCAGCTCTGGCTTGTATGCTTGCTTCAGTGTCCTGGGTGGACTACTGCAAAGGCAGAGTTGCCAACACATCTTGCCCCTATCTTGCCTCTGGCCTGTCCCTGACCCACTGGCAGCAATGCAGAGTTGTCCTCTTCCACAGCAGGCATATGGTCCTTCTCTTGTTGGTCTTCTGCTGTTGCTCTTGCAAGGGACCCAAACTGGCATAGAAGGGCTGCAGGCAACTGTGAATCAAAGCTACTGCTTTCACTGGCCCAGAGGGGGTTTGCGCTGGTCCTCTGCACTAGGAAGATTCACATGACAAATTTACTGTGTTGACTGACACTCTCAGATAGACAAAGTCATAGTATGTGAAATATATTGTTAAAATTCAACAGAATCCCTTTCAAAGTGTACAAACAAAAGGCACTTAAACTATAAAAACTCTACAGATAATTATAGTCAGTACTGTGACTTCCAATTCATTCAGGCTACTGTATTTCTATTGAGTCATGACTCAGTAGAATGCTGCTCAGCAGAGATACTAGCAATTTAAAGGAAAACTTCCACTGTATGCACTCAGCTATGAACAGACAAGGAAGCATTTTTTGCAAACTGCCAATTTCTTTCTGCTGAAAGTGTCTTCCTTCTAAGATGCAGTTTAGAATGAAATTGAAGGTGCTAGTGTCAGTGTCAAATCATGAAAGAATTTAAAACAAATGTGACTGGTAATTGGGAATGGTTTAAGAATATTTTACTAGATGCCACAATGGAGAAAGAATTGGTTAAAAAAAAACCCTGGTTTAGAGAGAGAATGAAGACAACAAAACAAAATAAAAAATGGAAAGCTGATAGCAATAAATATAAATCAGAAGCTAAGGCTTGTAGAAAATAGATATGGGAAGCAAAGGGACACGAGAAACCTGTGGCCAGTGGAGTTAAGAACAATAAGGAGATATAGTATATTATGAACAAAAAGTACTCTTAACAAGAGGATTGATCTAGCTTAAAATTGTAAAATCGATACAGAAAAGGCAAGCATATTCAGTAACTATTTCTGGCTATGTCTAGACTATGGAGTTTTTTCAGGATACTGTCCCAGAAGAACGCTGCCGCGTCAAGGGAACGCATCTGCTCTGCTGACTTTTTTTGCAGAAGAGCAGATAGGACTTCCGAAAGAGCCTCTCATATTTATGAAATTTGGAAGGCTTTTCCAAAATTTGGCCCAGTGTAGACAGGTCAAATTTCGGAAAAGCCTCTTCCGTAAAAACAATCAGAAAACATTACGCAAATTGCGAAGTGCAATTTGAGAATCTTTTTTTGAACCCCCCCCCCCCGCAGTCTAGACCTAGCCTCTGTTGCATGTTTGGGGTAAAACACAATGTAGTCATATCATATAATATTCTTTCTGTACCACTAGTAGCCATGAGGCTATTAAACAACAGTTATTGAAGTTAGACATTTCAAAATCTGCAGATCCAGATAAAAGTTATCTATGAGTTTTAAAAGAGCTGACTGGGAAGCTCTCTACATGAGTGGTTCCCAACTGGCAAACTCATTCAAAAACTTTTGGCAGACCAGCACTGAAATATTTGCTTATGCATTATGGTAGTTACATTTGAGCAGTCACGTGTTATTTTGCTGTGCATCTGTACCCACCCAATGAATAACCCACCACTTCTCCAAGTTTGCTCACTTTATGAGGGCATTCATCTTCCTTCGCCTCCCTCCTGCCTCATTTCCCTTCACCTCAGGAAACACCCACCCAATGCCTGGACACTGGCCCCCAAGCTGTCCTCACTCCCACCTCTAGCCCCTCAGCGTTGCCCAGGGTGAGGCCAATCCCTGAGATTGGCACCAAGCCCTTGTGCACCTGGCTGCCCGGCCCATGGCCCCACACTGTCACTTATTGGCCAGGGTGGCTGAGTGCTCCAGGGTCTGCTGGAAGAGGAAGCAGAAGAACAACTTGTTATCATGGCTGCCCGAGCTCACCGGGATCACTCTGATGGGGCTGGTGCTCTCACCCATCCTCCCCTCCCCCCACTTCACGGGGCAGGTGGAGGCGCTGCCGCCACCACCACTCCCTCTTGCCTCTCAGCTCCCTGCATGAGACTTAACATTCATTTTCAGCATCTCTTAGAAGATTGGGGAAATTCCAGAAGACTGAAACAAGTTAATGCTATGCCAATATTTTAAAAGGGGATGATTCAGGCAATTATAAGCCTGTCAGTCTGATATTGATCCTAGACAAGATAATGAAGCAGCTGATATGAGATTAAAATAAAGAATTGAAGACAGGTAATATAATAAATGCCAATCAATTTATGGAAAATAGATTCTGTGAAACTGATTTTTTATGAGATTACAAATTTAGCTGCTAAAAATAATAGTGTTGACATAATATACATAGACTTCTAAGGCATTTGATTTTGTACTACATACCATTTTGATTAATAATTAGAATGGTATAAAATTAACATGGCACACATTAATTTAAAGCTGTTTACAGTTACAATTTGAGACCTATCAGTTAAACAGGGAATCATCATTGAGCAGGTGTATTTCCAGTGGGATCCCACAGGGATCTGTTCTGGGCCCTACATATCTAACATTTTTATTAATGACTTGGAAGAAAACACAAGATCATTCCAGATGAAGTTTGCCAATGACACAACAAATTGGGGGAATGGTAAATGACAGACCACTGATATAGAGTGATCTGAACCACTTGATAAGCTAGATGCAAGCAAACAATATTCATTTTAATATGGCTAACTGTAAATCTATAAATCTAGGAGAAAAATTTAGTTCATACTTACAGAAGGGGGAATCTATCCTAGGAAGGAAGCAGTGACTGAAAAAGATCTGAGAGTAGAGGTGGTTAATCAGCTGAATATGAGCTCCCAGTGTGACTCTGTGGCCAAAAGAGCCAATGCAATCCTTGGATGCATACACAGCAGTGCTACTCAACATGCAGCCCATGAGACACATGTGGTCCACAGTGCGGTCTGGGTTTATGTGGGGCTCAACATGCGGCCTGTGGGTAGGATCCTTTGAACATGGCCTCTGCTGGGAACACATTCCACAATGGCAAGGCATCTCCCAGGCGGGGTGAGTATTGAAAGACACAAGCGGATGGGCTGGCTGGAACAGACTGGTACAGGGAGGAGGTACCAGAAGCACCGGGGCATTGTGGAAAGTGCTTTGTATTCATGCCCGTCAGTGTGAAAGAAGCTGTTTGCATATATATGCAACCACACTTATATTGCGGCCCTCTGCATGTGCTGAGAGTATCATTGAGGGCCCCCAGGGCTTCGAAAGTTTTGTAGCCCTGATATACAAGAATCTCAAGTCTGAATAAAGAAGTTTTGCCTCTGTATTTGAAACTGGTGTGACAACTGCTGAAATACCGTGTCCAGTTCTTGGGGCCACAATTCAAGGATATTGATAAATTGCAGAGGCCTCAGAAAAACATGAGTATGATTAAAGGATGAGAAATTATGTTTTATAAGGATAAACTCAAAGAGCTCAGTCTATTTAGCTTAAAGAGAAGATTAACAGTCTACAATTGCCTACATGGGAAACAAATAATTAATAAAGAGCTCTTCAGTCTACTAGAGGAAGGCTAAAACACGATCCAGTGGCTGGAAGTATAGAAACTAGACACATTCAGACAAAGCAAGGCTTAAAATTTGTTAATACTTGATAAGCTAGATGCAAGCAAACAATAATAAAATTAACAATTGGAACTTAAGGTATGTGATATAGTCTCCATCCCTTATAATTAAGATCAAGACTCGATGTTTTTCTAAAAGATATGCTCAGGGATTATTTGTGGGGAAGTTCAATGGTTTATGTTATATAGACTAGATAATCACAATGGTCCCTTCTTGACTTGGAATTGATGAACAATATCTTTGTCCTCCATTCCCACCCCAGTATGTGTTTCTCACACTTGTGCACTGTCTAAAATCTGTGTACGAGAGAACATGGAAACAGGTTTTTATATCTGTAAATCTTCTGCATATCTTTTGAACTGAATAGTTAATAAAAATATCAATAATGACTATGCATTATAATGCAGTTCTTTGGCATTATGAATTCAAGTCAAGTAAATGCTCAAATTAAGTACAGCCAGTCTGATTGTCAAGTGGCAACATGTTATTGCAGCTGCTATGGAACACTGAATTAGGAAGTGAAGTGCAGGTGAACAAGGACTAGGAACACTATAGAATTTCTTTAGCACTCTGCCTTTAACTCAACCATCTTAGCACATATTAAAGTCTCTGCTGCATTGTTTATATTAGACAGAACACATTTGCTAATACATTCAAACAGACACACTTTTATGGTTTAGTGTAGTGAAGTTTCTCAGCCTTTTCAGGTTGGTTCCCCTTTACTAAAATTAAAGTTTTGCAACATCCTTTCAGCTATGATAAAAATAGGAGAAGAAAAGTATCAGTGTTAACTGTATATAATGTATTTGTATGTGTATTTTGAGAGGTCAACAGAGAATCTGTTAAGAGAATGTATGCACAAAAGCAATGGAGCAAAATTTTAATGAAATTAACAGCAACCACAAATGACCCTCAATTGGGTTGCAACCCACCCCTTTTGTCACTTTCAGAATAGTCTGATTTGTGTGGATTAATTCAGTGCTGGGCTTTCAGGAGGAACGAACACAAAGAATATAGAAGGACCTAATCCTGGGTCACTTCTTCCCAAAAAACAAAAATAAAATCAAGAACTGGTCAGAGTGATTGTAACCAACAACATATTATAGGATTTAACCACTTATTACCATATAGTATACAAGTGTTTGACTGAGGTCCATTGATCAAAATCATAGAATTGGAAGACACCTTTTATAGTCATCCCATCCCTCCCGGTCATCAGCATAGTACTGGATGAAATTACATTTTCTGATGTTTTGTCCATCTAGTTTTCAATTAGCCAAATAATGTGGCTTTCACCCACTTCCTTGAGGAGAATATTTCACAGTCACATATCTGGCTCTCAGGAAGAAAGGAATGTATCAGTGTTTCTACAGACTGAATATACTCAGGATGATCAGGACTGATCATGAAACTATAATCCTAGAATAAACTGAAGTATCTGTGTAATGTTGATTAGTGTACTAAAAAGGCAGCACTCTTATATGGCATATTAGAACAGTTTCAAAAGTAGGAAAAACAATCCCAATATTTTTTTCCTATGCAAAGTACAGCAGTAGCTGATGTGATATCGCAAAAGGCCAGATTTGGATACCTTTACTTATGTGACTAGTACCTTACTCCTCCATTTGACAATACTACTGACCTCAGGGGACTGGTTGGAGTAAGGGGCTACTCAACATGAGTGATACTTGAATCCGAGATGTTGCTGGACTGTGACGTACAAGCCATACTGAACCATCTTGCATCTGAACCCATTTCAGTTCACTCCAGAGGTTAAAGGAAATGAACATGTGGATTCAGCCACATCTTAGCAAACATGTATTTTGTGTGTGTTCACATAAAAAGTGCATCAACTGAAATGGCAAGGGACTACAACTCATGGTTCAGTAATGAGATTAGAGCTTTTCATCTCTAACCTGCTGTTTCTGCTCCAGCCCATGTCAGTAATAACTAAAAGCTATCCTCTAATGGTTGTTCAGTAACCTATGTTCAATAGTTCTGGTGGTCACAATCCAGTTCCCAGTGGGCAAGATTCCATATGGCTGAAAAGGCTGTCACAACAACCGTTTCAGCAACCTGAGCAAGAGCCAAGGTCCAAATCCTAGGTGTTGAGTTCCTTCATTTAGTTGGTTCAAGTTCCTTGCAGAATCCTATGTTAAACGAGTACTTATCTCACTCCTAGAGGTTAAATCTACAAGGCCAGATGCATTGATGATATAGAAATCATGTTCTATATCTGCCCAAGCTCACCCCGTTCTAAAGATGAATAGTGGAAATATGTCTTCAGCACTGACATTTTCCTTATGTACCAAATTCACAAGCAGGGTTTACAGGAAACTGAGTTTTGACTCCAGTACAGTACAACTGCAAGGTTTTTTGGTTTTGTTTTAAGTTGTTCAGCAAGTCATGTGGTAGTTGTTCCCGGTAAGAAGGAAATTACATTTTAAAATATATTACTGTACTTCTGAGTTTTGTCTTCTTCTTCTTCCTTTGTGTAAGCTAATGCTGCACAAAGAAAATCCATTTCTAGAATTAATTATGCTGAGAACATGCCATTTCTTTGTTCAAGATTTATAATTAAGTTATAGATCATGCCATGCCTTAAAGTTTAAACTCTTATGGCACAATAAGAGATAATACTACAAACTCCTGTACCTAGAGAAAGAGGATCTTTTTAAATGGACACTATTCTTTTGGTTTTTTTTTTAAACTGTTGTTTTGTTCTCTGCTCTTTCCTTTTCTATAATGCCACAAATGTTGGATTTTACAATGTTAGTTTTATAAGACTTTTGGTCAATAGATATTTTTCATCAATTCTGAGACAAAAAGCCCATAGGCACTTTCTATTGCACTGAAAAACATTCAGAATAATAGATTAACATAGCATAATTTGAGCCAAGATCTTTTGTTCTAGAGCAGTCTCTATTATCATTAACAATCTATAGACTCCTTGTGCTATATCATTAATGTTAGAAAGGGGTAAAAATTCAACCCGATGCAAGAGGTCCACACAATGCATACAGCACCAGATAGAGGCATGTCTAGCTTAGGGATTTTTGTATTGATGTGGGGGCAGCACTGATGCAAGCTCCCATAACAATGTGCTATAAGGCTGTGAAGTGGAACCATGCTCTGGTTTGACTTACCCCAGTTCCATCACAGCGATGGATGTTCCATTTTATTCCACTGTAGTATATCATCTACACTCTACCTCTGGCAGGTCATGACTTTGACATGGTAAAGTTGTTTGAGTGTTCCTATAATCCTGAGCAATACTGTCAAGAATCTTGCCTTCCCTGTAGAGTCATCTACTACATCAAAGATGAGGTTCCGAATGAAGAGATCCAACTCTCCACTCCAACATAGTCAACAGCAGTGGAGGAGGATGGAAAGAATTTGTCTCAATGCAGCAGGATGGCAGTCTCCAGTCATCTTGGGAATCCTTGTCTTTCGATTAAGATCTTTATCCTGTCAAGGACTACGTAGATCCTGATATGCTCAAGGAATAAGGTGGTGATTACACCTTTTTGTGGAGAGGAGCAGGTGGTGATGAATGACAAATCCACAGCCCTATCCAAGCACTGGTATCTGATTGACTGTCATCTGTGCTTATGACCATGAAGATGTGTGTATCACCAATGCAAGGACTTATAATGACAGTTCTTAGATGGGCCATCGCCTCATCCACTCTATGGAAGAGGATAAAATATGATTAAGATCTGATGAGAGTGTCATACTGAAAAAGAGAGTCTCGATCACATGATGTAATGATGGACAGCTAAATAGTGACAAGTGTTTATATACAAATTCTAGAAGTCTAAATACTAATATGGGTGAACGAGGGTGCTTCATATTGAATGAAGATATGGATATGATATCTTTATAGAATGTTGGTGGAACGAAGATAGTCAACAGGACACAGTAATACCAGGATACAAGATATATCTAAACAGGTCAACATTGACACCAATGCACCAGTGTAGCTTTCAGATGCTTGAGAAAACATGTATTTAAAGACTGTGACATCAAGAACAAAACCAAGCTGTTTGTGTAATTGGCTCTGGTCATTCCTGTTCTTCTAGATGGTGCCAAAACCTGGGTTACATACAGGAGGCATCTAAAGCTTCTCAAAAGATACTATCAATATTGCCTCTGCAGGATATTTCAAATCAAGTGGAATGACTGACACCCCAATGTCAGTGTTCTATTTGAAGCCAAAACTTTCAGGATAGCCTTTGTTTGAAATGGAGAAGGATCTTGTGGCAAGTTTACATCATTTCAAGACACAAAGGAGGCAACAAGAGACAAAGAAATGGGAAAGGAAAGAACGTGCCACTGCCAAATTCAATAGTCCAGAACCACCCCTTACATGCGGATGTGTTTGTCCCAACTATCTGTGGATTCAAAATGGGTCCCAATAGCCACTTGCAGATCCACCAGCGATAACTGGCTATAATTTTCTTAGAAGATAATCAACCTCAAATTCCAAGGGGTCTTTGACTAACTACACCTATATGTTTTGTTAATCTTTAAGGTGCTACTAGACTATTTGTCATTTTTTAAGTTTTTACATCTACACTGTGGGGGTTGACAAGTGTGGTTACATCTGCACAGAGATCTCTAAGGTAGACAAGCCATCCTGCTAACCATGAATTGGAAGAAGAGCCAAAGCATCCATGTGAGGTGGCCATACTATGGGCTGGCAAAAAGGCTATCCAACTGAACTGCACTGCAGTACCAGCTCTTAGCACTGGACTTGGAGGGAAAGGAATCTGCTTTTCAAGCTTTATGCTGGTGAGTTTCCTCCTAACCGGATGTTGGAAGCAAAATTAGTGAAGATTAATTTTAAGCAAGAACATTATAAAATTGCCTCACTAGTATACAGCTTCATATGGGGGCATCTTAAACAAAATATAAACTCATGGATGTCAAGCCTACAATTTTGTCTTAGACTGTGAGAACAGCCATATATAGGCCATTATAAGCTCACTTCTGAATAAAAATAACAGTAACAATCATGAGCAATTCAAAATTCGCAAATGTGTGGATCGGAAACAAATTCAATTACCATCTCTAGGCTGAGGACACAAATCCACCTCTACTACAGACATGTCTCTTTCTGTCCTAATAAAATCTAGGTCTGTCTCAAACATCTCATTGTGGGCATCTCATAGCCAGTTCAAGCTCAACACTGCTAAAACAGAGTTCTAATCCTCTTCTCCATTTAGTCATTATAGACAGTGGATTTTCTCATCCATCTACACAGCTAAAACTCTCATCGCCTCATGTCTCAATTACTAGAACCCATTGACATATGCAATCCTGCTCTGACCACATCCATTCAAACTGTTACTACAAAGACCATTTTCCCAGCCAATTCCTATCTCCATGAACCAGTCACCTCTTATCCATCACCAGTCTGTTGACACTCCCCTTCATTTGGCCCATGATGGCAGATTCCACTGTTTAAATGTTTTGAACAAGCATCTTCGTGCTTTCTCCCAAGTTGCCGCACACACTTAGGACCTGCTTAGCCATGAACTAAATGTTTATATATAGTCATTGGGCCAAATAAAAAGTGATTCTATGCCAGTGGTTAGCACACTTAGCTGGGATGTGGAAGACATTATCCTGGAAAATTCCAAAGGCATGTGATCTTCTTAACTTGATCTCTTGCTAGGTCCTTAAGATGGTCTGGCTGGATATTCAGTTTGTACATCGTCACTCTTAGTTACCAAAAACTTTGGTGATGAAATATCAGATAGGTGGCTCTGTACCATTTATTGGTGCACATGCTTTGGAATTCATTGATCTTCCATTCTTTTATGTCCACACCAAGAAAGTCAACAAAACAGAATTGGTGCTGATGAAGGCAGTTGTTAGGTTTGGCTTCAAATGTCCTGATTTCTAATCTTGTCTTGCAAGTTTATATGGAGTAGCTGACAGACAAGAAGAATCCAAAATGTCACTAGTGCTTTTCAGACTTCTTCTGCATCCATGTTTCATTGTCATACAACAAAGTTGGTGCAACTATGTTTCTAGATTTGCAACTTCATAGCCAACTTGATGTCACAACACTCCCACAAGAGCCAGTGACGCGTCCAAACATGACAGCTGATATTCAGATATACGCATCTTTTGGGCATCTTCCAGAATTGTCTTTAACACTGCCCAAATATTTAACCATGCCATCTGCTTGATGCCTGTATTAGACTGGTTATTAATTTAGGAAAGTTTGGCTGCCCTACTGAATTCATTAACATTCTCTGTCAACTCCACGAAGACTAACAGATCAAGTGCCCTCACATAAATGGAGTAAAACAAGGCTGGATGTTGGCACTGACCCTTTTTGGTCACTTCTTTGCCACTGTTCAGAAATACCCAATGGACAACACTCAAAGGCAATCTATAAAAAAAAAGTACAGAATAGATAAAAAATTCCTTACTCTCCAAAAGTTACTGCAAGATAAAAGTTCTTGAAGAACAATATGAGAAACCATTTTGGTGGGTTATTTAGTCATAGTGAAAGTGACCTACAGTTTATCCTTGGTAGTGTCTTAGAAGTAACCAGACAGTTTAGACTCACCATCAGCATGGGGGAAAAAAAACTGAAGCCCTCTTCCATCCAACTCCACCTCAAGTGACAGTTCTATGGATCAAGAACTATCAAGTAGACTATTAAAGTCATACCAGGCCTTCAGAAGATTTTGCCAGTGGTCACTTCCCTTTTATATACACATGTAAAACATGGACAGTTTCTCTCACAGACACACACACACACAAATGCACCAAGTAACTTGAAAAATTTCATATGATGTCTCTACTCTGTTCTGAGAACCACTTATGAGACAATGTCTCCAACACTAACATCCTTGGAAAAAGCAAAAACAACCAACATTGAAGCAATGATCAAAACTCAATTTAGATGGGAATGTTATCGGAATGGGCAATGATGAACTTCTTTTAAAAAAAGTGTTATATGATGAGCAGAAACTCAAAACACAAAGGTCAACAAAAACGTTTCAAACATTCCTATCAGCAGAATATTACCTCATGATGCAGAATTATTAATTACTTTGAAGACAGCCACAGACCGATCTAAACCGAGTATCCATAATGGTTGCAAACACAGAGGAAGACAAAAATTGTTTGGAAAAAGGGTCAGTGTCATGACAAATCTTCAGTGAAAACCTGCACATTCCTGTGTTGTCTCTTCAGTCTTGCTTCTTATGGAAGAGACTGTACAGCACATGAGAACATGCACAATGCCATGAAGTCATTGACCAATATGACTGACAATTATACTAATACTTACATCTCAGTTTGTGGTGCAGATGTTTATGTAGTTACCATTAAAGTTGCACTTACACACAATTTACTGCATTAATTCACTAGTATAAACACTACACTGTTGATGCACTACATCCACATTAGAGATGTAGGCAGGACTTCAGCTTTGCTTAATTTGTATCACATTCATATAATTATACTAGTGCACAGATCAGTAGTGAAGAATGTCAGTAGAAATAGAATGCCCATTTGATTGGGTAGACAACATTCCCTAAAGCATCTTGCCTACTGAATGCAGTTTTATTGAAGCTGTGTTGGGCCTGCTGAAGTCATTCATCATTCTAACATGAGATAGTTTCTACAATACTCTGATACACAATTGTATATTCCCTTGCCCCATGGACCCCACAAGTTCAATCTTAGCCATGAAGGATTGTATAGCTGACAAGATCAGCTGGATAAATCAGAGCTTCCATTACAGTACCATCAGAGCAGGCATTTGCTAGAGCAGTGGTCCCCAAAGTGGTGCCCGCGGGTGCCATGGCACCCGCCGAGTGATCAGGGCTGGCCCCACCCCCAGGCTCATGGCACAGGGGCGGCTCCAGCCCTGGGCATGCAGAGCATGGGCTGTGCCGGCCCCTGGGCACACAGCACAGGAACAGCGCTGGCCCCAGGTGTGCGGCGCATGGGCGCTGCTAGCTCCTGGGCGAGCGGCACAGGAGCAGCGCCGGCCCCGGGCAGGCAGCGCATGGGCTGTTCCAGCCCTGGGCATGCGGTGTATGGGCAGCCCCGCCTCTGGGCGCACAGCACAGGAGTGGCGCCAGCCCCAGGAGTGTAGCACATGGGTGGCCCCACCCCCGGGGCACCCAGCAGCCCCAAAAGTTGGGGACCACTGTGCTAGTGGACAGAAATTGTTAATTTCTATGCTTACTTATTCAGTCTTAGGGCTCATCTTCATGTTCAGCTGCACCACTATAGTGAACGTACTTCTATGCCAACAAGAAAGCTTCTCTCATTGGCATAATTAATCCACTGCTCTGAGAGAAGATAGCCCTGGTGCCAGGAGAAACTCTGTCAGCACAGCACTCTTGATATGGGGGGAGGGGGGTCAGGTCATGGCTCAGAGCTGAGGATTTTTCACACCCCTGTGACACAATTATACCAAAATAGGTCTGTTGTGTAGATCTGACCCAGATCACCTTACAAGTGTTGGTGCTACTTTTAACCAGTTTTCATAGACATAATGTACACAAGTGGTTTTGTTTTTATTATGAAAAATGTCTGAGCCCCCCCTTTTTTTAAAAAAAAAAACACACACATTGACCTCAACATGATTGACCTCCTACCAAAACAAGCAAGCTCCGATTATTGCAATTGCCTCAGCAGAGCTTATCTACTAGTTGCAGCTTTTTTTAGAAGGCAGTAGGATAGCTGAACACACCCTGAGTTGTTTACATTGCATATCTACAGAGGTAGTGTATAGTCACTTCTTTTCAAACCTTCATTTTGGATTATTAGTAATATCCAAGACCTCTTCTTTAACCTCTTCTGCACGCCTGCTACCAAATCCTAATGTATTGGATTTGCTCCTTACTTCTCATTCATCCCTCATTTTTAAATAAAATCTATAAAAAAATTGTCAGCAATTCCAGCCCTCTGCCCTCAAACAGTCTTAGCAGTTTTGTGTCCCCGGTAGATCCTGTCCCTCAGAGTGACACTCAAAGACTGAGGCCAGATCTAAACTGTCAGTCGACCTAAGACACAAACTCCAGCTACAAGAATAGTGTAGCTGGAGTCAACTTTAGTATCTTAAGGAGAGTTCAATTGGTAATTATAATAGACCTACTCCAAATCCTGCAGTGAGACTGTAACAGAATGTATTTCCTTACTTAAAATACCTCCGGATTGGAAGTAATTTTCATATCTAGCCCTCAGGCCAATGGTCTGAATAAGACCTGATCTACATTTCAGATTTAGGTCCACATAGCTACAACACTTTCTTTAAAAAAATAAATAAATCCAAACCAGAGCTGTTCCACCGCCCACCCCTGGACAGGCATGACCATGTGTTAGAGTAATTCTTCATCCCCAAACAGGAGCAGAATTCTAACACTGGAAAACCCCTTCTGTTTCAGCAGTCTGCATCTACGCTATGGCATTATAAAATGGTATGGCTCTCTCGCATGTAAGCAGTGATTGCTATGGACAGAATGGCCACCAAGGGCACCTGTGCCTTTTCTTTTTCTCTCTTCTTCCGAAAAAACTCCCTCTTCCCCATCCATACGTGTCTTTTTCCCAAAGAGCTCTTTTGCAAAAAGGCTTCTTCCTCATAGAATGAGGATTACCAATTGCACAAAAAGCCCTCTGTTCTTTTGATTTACTGTCAAGAGAAAGCACTTGCATTGTGGACGTTTTCCGACAAAACTCTGTAGTCTAGATATAGCCTAAGAGTCCCAAAGATCGGCAAGTGTCTAGAAGGACCACAGTCATGTTGGTCCTTGAGCTGCTCTTGATCATCCAGTTGTAGGCTGTGTTCTTGGTAAAACATCCTTGCTACCATAGCCAGGCAAAAGGGAAGGACTGTAAACTGGCAGTGAGCAGGCCCCTGTATAAATTAAAGGAAACATCTGTGATCTGGAAAGATTACCATGTGGAAATATGCATTCTTCAGGTCAAGGATAGCATAAAATTTCCCAGATCCATCATAAGGAGACCATGTAGAACATGAGCTTCCAGATGTATCTGTTGAAGTTTCAGGTCCAGGATGGACCACAGACCTCCTGTGGCTTCCAAGATTAAGAAATGTCAGGAATAAAATTCCCTGTTCTGCTACTGAAGCAGAACTTTATACACTGCCTCCAACTCCATCAGCTGCTCTACCTACCTACATGAGTAGACTCTAGCACGAAGTTTCCAAAATGGGACTGTGGTGGGGATGTGGAAAGGAATTTGAGAGTATAACTCTCAAACAATACCCAGCGGTCAGATGTTAAGGCAGTCCAGGTTGGGAGGAAGTGGGAAAGGTTGTTGTAAAAAAGGTTGGGGGAGGGGCAGAAGGAAGAGAATTGGATCCATAGGAAAGTCCAGTCACACCCTCAAGCACACCCTTCAAAATGGATTTCTTAGCCCCTTGTTTAGGGCAGGTCAAGTCTGATTGAGTCAAAGTTGATGGCTGACTTGGCAAACGCTTGTTGCCCTGTTAATTTTGGTGGTAAGCCCCTGCGGTAGCTGGCTTCCTCGTCCAGGAGAGTACTGGGGTTGGAACATTTTTTTCTGAGCAAGGGAGGGAATGTACAACCCCATGGTTGTAAAAGTAGCATGGTAGTCCTTAAGCCTATGTAAGTTCATGTCCATCTGTAAATAGGACATGGCTATTTAACAGAAGGTCCTGTATAGAGAGCTGAACTTCTGCCAACAAACCAGAGAGGAATAGCCAGGAAGCCCAACACATCGATATGGCTGACCCCCATCTTTATGATGTTGAGTGTGCTGCATCCAAGGCTGCCTGGACAGTTGCTCTGGCTGCCATGTTTTCTTGCAACCCCCATGAAGTGATTTATCAAACTTTGCCATGGCATGGCATGGCATATGTTAAAATCGTAGAGGTCAAGGAAGGCCTGGTGGTTGGCCTTAGCTCCAGGAATACATTTTACTGCCAAACAAACCCAGTCTCCTGCGACTCTAATTCTTTGAGGTCGCCTCAACCTCTCCTGATGATTGACTGCCTCTATCGCTAAGAAGTTTAGGGCAAGATGTGTGTAAAGGTATTCGTGGCCTTTTGACTGGAACAAAGTTTTTCCTTTCAGCACTTTTGGAAATGGTTGGCAGAATGAGGGTGTTTGCCAATGGGCACTAGTGATTTTCATGACACCCTTCATCTAAGGACAAGGTCACCCTGGTGGGCAGTGTGGAGCTGAGCACACCAAACAGTGCATCTGCCTGTTGGAGCTCCACAGCATGGAGTTCCAAATTGGAGGTGACCCCCTTCAGAATCTCCTGATGTGCCTTCACATCACATGGCACTGGGTGTGGGGGACATGTAATGGCCTCATCCGGGGAGATGAGGAAGATGCTGGTGCTGGAAATTCTGCCTCTTCCTCCTGCAGGACTGATTGATAGCTCAATAATGCTTCCTGAGATGGGGCCAGAGGCTTGGGGAAGATAGGCCATCAGACCCTGGAGCTTTTCTAAAGCTCTCAAAACTGACTGGGCTAGCTGAGAAGGTTGGGTGAACCCCCACAGGTTCCAAGGAAACCAGGGCACCGGCCTCTGTTGCTATCACCGCCTCAGTCATCAAGAACAGGATGACGTCCAATCACCCTCTGCCAAATTATGAGAGTTATGGGTTGTCAGGATGTCAGAGCAGGATGAGTCCCTGTCTTAGGACCTCACAGCATTGCGCAGACCAGCACATTGGCAACAAGAATCCAGTGCTGAAGCATCCCAATACTTGCTCAGTACCGAGATTCAGAAGAGGAATGGGATCTGGAGTGGGTCTTATAGCCAAAGGACCTCTGTGACCAGGAAGATCGATTAAATGGAGACCAGTGCTGGTGCAACCCATATAGACAACTCCAATAATCTGAGCAGTCCCAGGAGCAGTGCAGAAGCCTTGGAGGCAGAGGACCAGCCACGATGCACAAAATAATGTGAGCTTCAAACTGTCCACGCTGAAGCTCTGGTGAGCTTTGCCCCAAGTCCTGCCCTATACACCTATAGTCAGGAGACTAGAAGGGCATGCATGAAGTCCACCTCAGAGTGTCCAAGGCTTCATGCCAGGGAGTGCTGGCAGGATAGTGCCTTGGGAGGGGACCAGGGCTGCTGTAACACCCAGAAAAGGGCCAACTCCTTGACTATGCTACTGCTTGGATGAGTGCTGCCAGTACCAGCAAGACCAAGATGCCCTTTGTCTACACCAGAAGCCTTTTGGGAGGCAATGCTTCCACATGCCATAAACTTTCATGGTTACGCAGTGTCATCAGTGCAGGATGGGGACAGCTGGACTGCTCTTAGCTAGTCCCTGAATCCAAGATGGAGGTGTTGAGCCACCTAGCAGGTCTTGGCTCTCCTCCCAATTTCCTGTTGCCCTTATGAGATGCAAGGGAGCATCCCTTTGCCAGAGTCTTTGCTTTCCAGGCCAGAGATGGCCAAGGGGAATGGTGCTGTCCGGATTATGGCACTGATGGAGTACTCTGCACAAAGTTACGGTGCTTGGGACCAAGTCTATCCGATCTTCAGTGCTGGCCTTAGTGCTGACTGCATTACAAGTGAACTGAGGCAAATGTCTCTTTCCTTCAAGACTTGGACAGTTTAAAAATATGGCACTTCTCGCTAATGTGCCTCTTGCCTAAACACATCAGGCAGCTGTTGTGCAGGTCACTTCACAGGCATAAAATGCTTGCACTCTATAGACACCATTTGAAGCCTGGAGGTTGAGATATGCCCCACCCCTAGACTAAATCCAACCCAGGACACTACCAATTACATAACAGCCATACTGGGTCAGACCAAAGGTCCATTTAGCCCAGTATCCTGTCTGCCAACAGTGGCCAATTAGGGTTGCCAGGTGTCCAGTTTTCACCCAGTCAGTCCATTGTTTCTGGCCCGTCCAGTTAAAAAAAAAAAAACCAGAAAATACTGGACATGTAAAATGTCTGGAATTTTCTGTGTCTCAGATGGAAGGCCAGCAGAGACATTCCTCCCCCTGCTGTGTTTGGCATGGAGCACGGGGATTTGTAAAGGCACAGCAACTTTTTGTTCCTTGGTTGTTTTTTTGCTCAACCAAGTTTGGTTCCCTCCCTTCCCCCCCTCCTTTTTTATTTTGCTCAACCAAGTTTTTTTCCTGCCGTGTTCGTGATTTTTGGTGAAAGCATCTGGTAAGCCTATAGCCAATATCAGATACCCAGATGGAGGAATCATAACAGGTAATCCTCATGTGATTCCTCCCCATCACCCACTTACAGAGAAAGAGGCTAGGGATATTATTCCTACCCATCCTTGCTAATATCCATAGATTAGACCATTGGTCGCCAACCTTTTTACACCCAAGATCACTTTTTAAGTCTCAGAACAGGCGAAGATCTACCGCCCTGCCCCATCCTTGAAGCCCCGCCCTCTCTATTCTCTTGTCCATCACTTGCTATCCCTAGCCCTTATACACTGTTTATTTTTAAGTATGCAATATATAAAATTAAAATCACATTTATAGTTATGAAATAATGGCCTGTTTTTAATTCATGCTATTTAAATGTCAAATGAAGCATTTACAAGTATACATTTTGACCTCTGCTATTTTGTAAATCTAAAATCAAGTATTGATAATTATATATTTTTTCTTCCAATAACAAAATCTCAAGTGTGAGACCTGTGACTGAACAGTATCTGCCAGTGTCTTGAAGTCTGGGGTGTAGTCTGAGATTGCTAGTCGTATACAGTCTATCAGATGGGCATCTGTGATCCTGCACTCAGCCTGGGAAGCTTGCTCCAGCACAGCTTGAGCTAGATGCAGCCTCCCTGGGCTGAGCGCAGGGCAGGTGGGCTGGAGGGAAGAGAAGTGGCTGCCTGGCCAAGCTGGCCATGGCACTCAGCCAGGGTGCACCAAGCTCCACGTGGGCAGGCGCAGAGGAGAAGCCTCTTTCCGCTGAAAACCCACAGTCAGCTGGCTGGGATGTTTCAGCCCTTCTGACCTCCCACCATTCCTCGCAGCTACTCACCTGTGTTGTTGCTCGGTGAGTAACTGCTCCTCAAATGAGGAAATCTAATGTAAATGTACTGCGCAGGTGCACAGTTCAGAGAGGGCTCAAGAGCTACTCTTAGAGCCCAAGATCTACCGGTAGATCGTGATCTACTGGTTGGTGACCCAGGCTCTATCCCCTTTTCAACGGCTCCTAACGTTCTACTTGCTTTCCCCCCCCCCCCCCCCACTGCCACTGCATGCTTTCAGATAATTCTACACAATGACTCCAAGATCTCTCTCTTGAGTAGTTGTAGCCAAATTAATCCTCCTCATATTGTATATATAGTTGGGATTCTTTTCCAATGTGCATTACTTTACACTTAAATTTCATCTGCCATATTGTTGCCCAGTCACTTAGTTTGGTGAGATCTCTTTGAAACTCTTCAGTCTGCTTTAGTCCCAACAATCTAGAGCAGTTTAGCATCATCTGCAAATTTTGCCAATTCACTGTTCAGCCTTTTCTCTAGATCATTTATAAATAAGTTAAGGATGGGTCCCAGAACAGATCCCCCGAGGGCTGCACTAGTTACCCCTCTCCAACTTGGAAAACTTATGATTTATTTCTACTCTTAGTTTCCGGTCTTTTAATCCGTTCTCAAACTACGAAAGGACCTTCCCTCTTATCCCATGAGGGCTTACTTTAGAGCCTTTAGTGAAGGACTTTGTCAAAGGCTTTCTAGAAATCTAAGTATACTATACCCACTGGATCCCCTTGTCCATATATTTGTGGCTCCCTCAAAGAACTCTAGCAGATTACAAAACAAACTACTGAAAACTATATACACAGCACAGTTGTGTTGTAGAAAGAGCAAAAACTGACTAAAGTAAAGAAGTTCAGTTGCACCATTATTGCGGGGAGCATGTAGCACTCCTTATACAACCCTTTTAAGGCACCACTCCGGAGGTCACTAGAGCTGCTGCCTACAGTTACTGCTGAGGGAGAAACTTCCAACAGAGGCATGTGGCAAGCACAGACACCTAATGTGGAATGAACATGATTAATCATTTGCAGGTGTACTTAAGGCAGCAGAATCCTATGGAGTCAATACAGATCACCACATTTGTGGGTTTTTTCCTCATATCCGTTAATGCTAAGGCATGGTAGACTATAGAGAAAATCCTGGGATTGATATGACATTGTGCAGCTGCCTACCTAGAGAAATGAGACACTTAAATCAATGCAATGGGTTCAGATGTCATGCACATTAAAACGTATGGGCCGGGAGTAAAAGTCTCATCCACAGGAAGGTGGTTTACTGTTTGCTTGTATTAACTTCTAAATTATACATTCTTTACTGTTTATTTAATTTGCTGTAGATTGCGATTCCATTCTAGTGCAAATTTAGTGTTTCAAGTGATAGTAAATGCACCACAGTCTTAGTTAATTTAAAGATGCAATCAAAGCAGAGAGTAGGCTGAAGCTCTCAAAGTGTTCTCAGATAAAATTAAAACAACAAAATTGTCTTCCATTGTGCTCCAAACTCCACCATGGTCACTCTTAGCTATCATTCACTGTATTAAACTTGCAGATAAAAGTTTCTTTTGAACCACTTACCATGTCCAATGGCACTATGAAATCAAGTCTTTTGGTAATCTGTGGTCTTAAATGGTGATTCCTTCAGTACCAGACTGGATCTACTGTAACTGGGCTTTGGCAGTTACTAATCCAGGGCTTTTTTTCTGACAGTATGGCCCGGAACAGCATACCGTCACTTATTTTCCCACAGAAAAGGAATGGGATTTCCCCATGTGTACCAGCACATGTTTTCCTGGGGCAGGCTGGCTCCTGACAGAAGCCTGCTCAGGACATGTGGTGTTTTTTCCCAGGTCCCAGCACAGTGTTGTGTTTCTTAAAGGGGTTGTGACCACATTTCGGCCCCCAGCATAGGGGATTTTTTTTGCTCAACAAGCTTGCCCCAGAGTACAGACACCTTTCTTACAAAAATAAGTACTGTGCTAGTCTAAAACCTACTAAAAAGTGCCTGCTCTAAGCATTATTTCTGCCTATCAGGCAAGTTACTGTAGGAGTTTAACACCATAATTGAACTGGCAGTTTCTTCAAGATGTCATAAAAATGACAAAATTCTGACCTGTACTGATTTGGTACTTTTATTACGACAGCAGATTAACTGGAAGTTGTATTCAAGTAATTTAGAATATTGAGGTTATATTTTTTCTACTCATTGTAAGCCTTAGAATAGTAATTTAGCTTCAGCACATAGAAGCTACTTCCATTATTATACACACAGTCCTGGACTTACAACTTAGGGCTGGCTGGGAAACTCAATTTCAGTTCTACACAAAGTTTTGAGATTTCAGGGAAAAAAAGCTTGATAAACACCAAACATTCTTGTTATGCTATGAGAATGTTTGGTGTTTCTAGAATAAAAAGTATGCTCACTCACTCACAGGGAGAACTTGCCAAGGAGCTACACAGGCAAACTGGCAGCAAATGAGGCAGGTTTCCAGCTGAAGTTTAGTTGAAATTGACATGTTCCTATGGAAATGCACTGTACATTCACACAAAAACACAGTTCAGGTTGCACTGGCTGACATCCCACAAGTAGCAAAATTTCACATGGACTTTTCACTTAATTGACAAAGACCAACAGAAGAATGTCAAACTTCTAATGATCTCTGTTGTAAGCACTTAATTCTGCACAATGCTTCCTCATTTTAACATAGCTAATCCAGCTTCTACTGGAGGGTAGGCGCATTGGCAGATGAATCACTTGGATAGATTGAGGACCAAGGCATTTTTCCTGTGGCAGTAAGAGGCTGAAAATAACCTCACAATCTTAACAGGATGCAACTTCTCTCTTCTGAATCAGGGCACTTCATTGTCTTCCAGCTAGATTCTTTACTCAGGCTCACACAATTCATAGATTCTTAAATTTAGAAGGATCATCTAACCTGACCTGTATAACAGGCTACAAATTTCACCTATTAATTCCTAAAACAAGGCCATAACTTGTGTAAAGAGGCATAGATTGTATCTGGGAGAGGGACAGTTACAGTATCAAATGGACACTCAAGCAATAAAGACACCTGCCTGAGCAACATCTGTTTCACATCTTACAAGCATTTTGAGCCCAGTCTCCTCAATCTTAAATTGCAAAGCTCAGCTAACACTTTAATTTGAACTGAATCTTTAAGCATTCTGATCCCCAAAAATCAGATATATCTATATCCTGTAGAAATAGGAAAAGAACATCACGAAAATCCAGTTACTGAATGAGTAATATTTGTAATAGAGCATGGATCTAACCATTTCTTAAATGATTCCTGGAGTATTAGGCAAACTAGATTGTTGTAAAAATCACAATTGCACCTCTATTTTAAAATGAGAACAAACCATGTACCAAACTACATATTCAAATATTTTATAAAAGTTAAGGTTTAACATTTATTTTACATCTAGCTTTCCATATCCATGTGGAGACAAGAATTAGAATGCACATAAACTATAAGCAGTGCAAAAAGTGATGCCAGAGAGAAGTCACAGATGCACAACAAACTGATAGCACAGGACTAGGGGAAAAAAATGAAGCTATGGACAGTAAGAATGGAGACAAAAAACAAGATCTATGGAGGAAGATGACAAGAAAAGAGAAAGATGATTAATAATGCCCTTGTTGCTGAAGAGGAAAGAAACTAATGGCATAAGATAGTGTTTCTCGTCAAATTAAAAAAATCTAATAGCAATGACTCTATTCATTCACGTTTTGTCACCTGAAATAAATGTCGGTTGTATTAAAATATTCATTAATGTAAATGGCAGCATAGCAGAACAAGTCCTTTTCAATGGATAACAAACATCCCACATAGTAAAGTCACTTCAACACAGCCTCATGACAACTCCCACATCAAAACAGTACTTTATTTTGCATTTTTGCCCCATTATTACTCCCACATTAAGATCTTTCAGCTATCATGTGTACAAGGTGAAAAACGTCTCAGTCAGCAACAGGGTGCATCTGGAAATGCCTCCACAATACACCACTTCAGATCTGCTGGGTCCCAAGTTCATCCCTGAACTCTGGGCTACCAGTACCAAGTATAGCACACTAAGGCTACACTACAAGGTTAGCTTATTAATTCTGCATACATCAGGCTGATCAATGTGTCAACCTGCAACAGACCAAGTATTATAACTGAAAATGGCAAAAGATTCACTCTATTGAACTTTACATCATTATTTGATGTCAAACAATGAGGCAAATCCCAACAGTATATACAAAAACCAGCTTTGCTTTTACAAAAGATTTTGTTTCCCATATTGATTAATCCAGGCAGCTAACTCATTGGTTTATGCAACTTTATTGAAGAAAATAATTCAGTTACTAGCAGAGCTATTAGTTGATCACTCCTCCACTGACAACTTGCTTCATTTATTCAGTGCTATATTAAACAGTGTTCTGGAAGATAGATTAACTAATAGCTCCAAGACTCCTAAGAAAATTTAAATGAATTACAAAAATGAACTGAGACCCTATTCTGGAATACAAAGGATGTTTGACTTCCAATTTCCATTCTCTGTAGAACAAGAACTGGTCATTCTTTTATTGACATGCATAGGATACATCACATTTTCTGTTCTGATGCTATAGATTCTGTACCAATTCTTCAGCCATGTCAGTTATGAGCATAAGCATATAATAAAACCTCAGATCTCTAACACTGGAAGATTCAAAACAGGATGGATGTGTTACTGCAATGTTACTTCCTTTGATGTGAGAAAACTGAACATCCATCTCCCCTCCCCTCAGGTGATATCTTCAGTATCTGTTAGAGCAGTGAGGAATGGTTTTAGTCTCATAACCAAGTTAGAATGAAGACATTGGCCACATAATACACATGCTCCTTTTTTTAAAAAATTCAGAATGTTGGGCAATTGTTCTTGTGTAACTACTTTATAGATTCTAAAAGCAGTTATTGTCCAAAGCTGGAAAAACTAAAAATCTTCTCAGATGAGCATGTGCATGAATGGAAGAAGGTAAACAAAACATAAAAAAAAGATGAGGTCTGATAGGGGAGCAGCCGGATAAGAAAATCAAAAAAGGAACAGTAATTTAAAGTTTATTCCAGCTATAATGCAGGTTATTCTGACTTTAAGGTATCATCACATGGCATACTTCTGAGTCCATTCCCGAGATATTCTGTTGTACCTGTGAATAAAAGGATGAACACACATTAAATAGGTCCAGTTCAACCACAGAGACAAGTGATATTTAATATACTACTTTTAGAAGAAAGTTTTCAATAATTTTTTACTGAAGAAATTTACTGCTTACTTCTTTCAACTGGATGTTTCAGTTCTTTCTACACTTTCATATGTGGTCTTTTATTGAAAAAAGAAGTCTTACTAGAATATTTTCAAGAAATCTAATGTCACAATGTTAGCTTTTGTTCTATTTGAAACACACACTTAGATTACATAAAAATAGGTAAATTGCTAGAAGCATGTTATGAAGCAGACTGTTGCATTCTATGGGAAGTAAAAAAAGGTGAAGATTAAATGCTAGATACATTGTTTGGAACCTGGTTTTAGAACAAAGTACAAAGAACACTGCATGCTATGATTAGAGATGATGGTGAACCCTGCGGTCATTGTGTGTTATTGGTAGATGTTCAGTTACATCCAGACAGAATTCCTATTTCAGTGGGGGAGTGATGCAGGACTCCATTTTTCATATTAGCATATTGCCCAGGCACAGAGAAATATGAGTGTATTGCAACCAATGTTTGTTTTAAAATGGGACATTAAAAAAAGGGCTCTGTCACACACACTAGTCTATAGGAATTTGATAGAAACAGTTAATACTGACAAGCATGCAGTTAACTAAGTTAATTTCTAATTCTACAAGCATGCAAAACAATCCAACAGTACTTTTCCTTTTTTAGCACATCTAAATTTTGCCTCTACATACAGAGTCTGAATTTGGACCACATTTTTATTTATACCCAGTGATTTGACTACACAGACCATATCCCTATACCCCACACTTAAAGTCTCTACACAGTTTGGTTAAATACTTACCAGAATAGGCGCATAAGAGGTCTCAGAACCTCAACAATCCATAAAAAAGAAATCTGTGTCTTACTACCACTTTATTTGCTTTGCCATGCAAGAGTCTGTGAGATATAGTAACTAGCCAATACATTTCACATTAATCACAGATCAAGCTGTTAAATATTCAGGTTCAGTAACTGAAATCCATTATCTTTGTTAGTTAATCCGGTGCTTTAAAGCATGCAGCACTCAAGTGCTGACAGTCCCCATTGTGTTAAATGCACCGTCAAGTACAAATAGTCTTACCCTACAGCATAGCGTATTTCTCTGTCCACTCTCTCGCTAACCTATTGTACCTAATTGGACAAGTATATTTAATATTAATATAAACAGACTTCAGCAGCTATTTCACTTAAGTCTGAGTACAACTATAAAAGCCACATTTGACAAGTTTCTATACAGGTGATAAACCCTTTCTCCAACAGGAAGCTTCAAAATGGAAAAAAAAGTACGCAGTTATCACAAGAAGGCACAAGAGTATTTACAAAGTTAATTTTTCTCCTCAAACTTTAGACTCTTTATATGACCTGATACTTTGAAAAGTCTTGTGAGACTCTGAAATAGTAAGACAATCATTTTAGATAAGCTTTCAAATACACACCACTGCAACATTAGTAAAACACCTCCCCACAATGTCAAAGATGCCATACACTTCTTCATAGGTACATGTTTTCATAGTCAAAAAATTACTACTACTTATGCCACAAACCCAATCCAGGACAGTGAGATTACAAGTAACTCATTCATTTCCCGCCTTTGTTTTCAAACACAAAAAGAGTATGCTAGTAAATTATTCTTATGTAATTCTGTACTTACTTGTCTCTGTCTGTTTTATAGATACGTGCAATCTCTGGCACTAGGGGGTCATCTGGATTTGGATCACATAACAGTGAACAAATGGATAAGAGAACTGCAAAATAACCAAAGAGGTTGCTCAACAGTGTAATTTGAACAAAGATTACAACTA
The DNA here is from genome assembly GCF_052426305.1 of Pelodiscus sinensis. NCBI lineage: Eukaryota > Metazoa > Chordata > Testudines > Trionychidae > Pelodiscus > Pelodiscus sinensis. Next base: position 111,442,197 of record NC_143055.1, on the reverse strand, counting down.
AATACAACGGAAATAATTATTTGCTTTGGTATGACAACTTTAGTAGACTATAAAGAAAAGTTTTATTAGTCTCGAGGTATATGATGCCTGCTGAGTAAGTTTAGAGGTAAGTTTGGTAGTCCAACTCTGATAAGTGTGTGACTCACAATCATTAAAATATATTTATAAGGGTTTTAACTAGCCCTCTTGCAGCTCTTAGTGTCCCACAAATATACACAAAGGTCACACAGTCCAAACTATAATGTACCATGGTGGCAATCAACTGAGCCATCAGCGCCTCCATAGACAGATGTTTGTGATTAATGGATTGGAATCAGATGGGATTTCTTCTCTATAATAGAGATACAGTAATTTAGTGTGATCAAATTAGATATAGTGAAAGGATAAAAGGAAACACTAAAGTAAAACTTCTATGGACAGGGCTCACCAAACAGCGGCGAGCCCCGCTGCGCATGTGCTGACCGCTTTGCGCGGCTGTGCCAGCTTGTAATCGACTCGCCACAGGGGGAGTAGATTACAGTAATTGTCGAGCCCTGACTATGGAGAAATACTGTTTAAAGAATTTATTCTTTATTTCCCCATGAGTGGTTTTTAAAATGTAAAATTCAGAAATAGCACAGAACAAGCAAGCTAGGATATAGTGTCAACACAACATATTATCACATGGCAGATTCAAATTCAGAGCCCAAGCTTAGTTTTTGCTTCTTGGACTGATACAGATCACTAGTTCTGTAGATAAGGGAGCCCTTACTTATGCTAGCTAATGCAACGGTGGTCTCGGAGGGATCAACCACAAAAAGTGAACTCGAGAGCTTTTCTTGAAGCCAATTTGTTTCAAGAGTTAAATTCATTATAGGGAAAACCATAAAATAGTACTGATCACAATCTAAAATTTGATTACTAAGTTCATACGCAAAGCAAGCAATATTCCATGCTAGCCACTAGCAACTGCAAAGCATTAGACAGATCAAAGAAATCAGAACTTTTCTATGTGCACAGATGTACCAACTTAAATTACAGACCTAGTTAAATGCAAAAAGGCAGTATAAGCACTTATTTTGGTTTAAAACAAGGCTTATTTCAGTTTATATTCACTTAGGAACAGGTTAAAAATGAAAAAAGTTTAAAGTAACTGTGCACACAGGGATTCAACTGTGATGGTTCACGTTGGTGAGCAGTCAAGACTTTAGTAATAACTTTATGTAGTTTTATACTTTGGCTTTGTTTTTTAAATAAAAGGTGAAATCAATAAGAAGTAGGGATGTGAAAGGTTAAACAGTAAGCATCACCTTAATCGGTGATGCTTACTGGTTCAGGTTAATCATTAACTGGTGAGGCCCAATTAGGCTGGAATGATGTCCCCCACCTTAACTGGTTATCCAGTTAAGCAATGTTTAACCAGCTAACCAATTATTAGCATATATGCAAAATGCCCTTCTCATTATCAGGCTAGAGTACAAACAAGAGATCAGTGCAATGTGCCAAGCAAAACTAAGCAAAATAATTACAGTATCAAAACAAAAATAAAACTTGTAACATTTTCTTTACCTTTAGAAATAGTTAAAGCAGGAGACCACTGTGATCTTAGAATATCGAGACAAATGCTGCCATTACTGTTAATATTTGGATGATAGATTCTTGTTGTAAATGCAACCTATAAGAAAAAATTAGTACTTGTGTGTTTCACAATTACACTATTTAGCATATCAGAGTTATACATAAACATAGATAAGATGCACCAGAAAGACGTTGGTGAAATATGTATTCCCGTGGAATTTGTATATCCTCTTCCGAAAGTCTAGCGTAGTCTAGATACGCCCTAACAGTCAGATATTCCTGATTTCCATTCCTATGCTTGGTTCATTAAAGAGCACTAGTGTCAAAGAAAAAAAAAATACTTGCCTTGGGTGGTTTGAAAGGGTAGTCTGTAGGAAAGTGAATTGTCAAGAAGAATACACCGCCTTGATATGGACTGTCATTCTGTTGAAGAAACATGTCCACCATAAATATACTCCTGAATTAACTTTGAGAAGCTGTACTATTGAATTAGCAAGGCAAATCATTCACTTAAACACAAAGATGGTGTTTAATTCACAATAAGCATTGAATTTTGATCATACCTGTGCTTAATATTGATGGAATTAGATAACTGACTGCAGCAAGTCATAGTGGTCACTAGCAATTTCCTCCTAAAACAACTGTGTTCTGTAAAGCCTTAATTCAAAGCAAAGCTAGTCTGGCCCTGAAAATTTCTTCCACCCAGCAGTTCCCTCAGCTATTTGCCTATGTATCCAAACTGCAACAGCTCTGACAGTCAGGAGAAAGCTAGAGTGAAAAGATCTTAGAGGGGAGTAAGTATCTGACTGACCACAAGCAATTGAACCCTACTACCCTGCCAGTTGTAGCAACTGTTTGTAGGCCAATTGCAGAATGCAGCAGAGTCCTTCCCAGGCTTCTGCACATTCTGTCTCAGCCACCATCACCGTTTAGCCCTCCAGTTTTTTCCCCCCCTCCCACCATGTGCCTGGATCCCTGTCCCCAGTTAGCCTCAATGGTGAAATCAAAGAGGCTTCTTCCCTCTTCTCCTTGGCCAAGTTACACACACTCACAACCAGGTTCATGGAAACAATTTCTTCCCCAGTCGAGAGGGAGAGAACAACCTCAAGGGGGGAAGTTCTCAGGAAAAATGGTGGTAGAATTACCAGGTGAAATAGGATAACATGTAGAATATACTCTCAAAAAAAGGTAGAGAATGAGGCAGACACTAATCTGGGGGGAGAGGAACATACAAAAGAAAAACTGTTTTAGAAAAATTACAAGCTTTAATAAAAACGTCTTAGAATGCCAATTTTGCAGACTAAAGCAGCATATTCTGGGTGTGTCTAGACTACAGGGTTTTCCCTCCTGGGGGGAGGGGGAGGAAGAGTGGTTAAAAAAAAACCTTCCCCTGCATCTAGACTGCTGCCGTAGTGCTCTTTCCAAAAAAGGTGCTATGTAATGCAAACTGTTCTTTTTTGAAAGAGCATCCAGACTGCCTGGGTGCTCTCTTTCGAAAAAGCGGCTTGCTTTTTCAAAAGTACTGGTTGTACTCTAGATGCTCTTTTTCGAAAGAGGCTTTTTTGAAAGTATCTTTCAAAAGAGGCTTGCAGACTAGACGTAGCCTCAGTGATAAGAAAGAACAAACAATGTTTGTCTACAGCCTTTTGTTTTACATGCTTGGCCTCAGGACTGAGCACAAAAGGATAATTTTACCCGTGTCACAACAAGTTACATATTCTTTCTTTTAAGGAATACTTGAAGCTGGCTTTATTCTGTTTATCTAGTTTTCATACCTTATATAGTTTAAAAACCAGTCTCATTTATACACAGACTAGCCACATCTTATTTAAGTATTTTATATATTTAATACCTGCAAATGAAGCAATGTAGCAAAAGGCCAATAGGTAACTCAAGGGGCAAAAATGTAATGCTGAAGTTGACACTAACGATACAGCCTTGAAAGATCAAATGTACCGTGGAGTATTCACTGAAAAACTGCTAAACTGGCAAATGAGAAGTTCAAGAACTACTTTAACCCTTTTATTAAATAGATGCTAGAGGCAGGTCTTAGTAAAGTCATACAACTGGTTAGAACAAGTGTAGACAAAAACTATGAAAGCTTCCTAATACCTCACTGACAATGAAAACTCAATCTCTACTATTAGAATTCAGTGTCCTAGTGGATCTCGGGTATGGAACAAGTCAAGTCATTTGTACTACCAATACCTACCCTATTATTAAGGTATGAGGTCTACAACACCAGAGGACCACTAAGAATTATCCTAGCTTTAGGAAATTCTATCTTAATATAAAATAACTAATAAATGCCTTTAGACTGACAGCACAAATACTAAGTGAGAAAAGAGCAAGAGAGCAGCCGCCTCCGCCAACCTTACCACACGCATGAATGAGCAGGAAGAGGAAGAACCAAAGAAAATGTGTTTCTGTATTTGAAGCCTAACTGTAGCTTTAGTGCTCTGTGACCATGCAGAGACAATAACTTTATGACACACAATGGAGATCATTCCATATTGCAAATTTACTTAAGTATTTAATATAGCTATTAAGCAAGCAAACCTTCTGGCCTCTCTGAAGCACATATTCTGTTGCATGAAGGGGATATGCTTAAGCTGTATGAACAAACCAGAATTTGAACTCTGAACTGAAAATAAAAAGGATTCTTTTGCCATCCAAAAGAAGCTCTGCACTAACCAGTATCAAAATTATACCTAAATTATATTTGGAGACACTCAAAATCAAAGTAGAACATTAACATTGCTCTTATAAAGATGTTCTACTCTAATTTGACTAAGTCCTGGTCTACACCTGAACACTTCTATTGACCTAGCTGCTGTCACTCAAACCTTCTGACACTGTAGTCTGCACCTAATCCAGGGTTACAGCAGCATAACTATGGCACCTTATGGCACAGCAGCTGCAGCCAGAGTTTAGACAATGACCTAAAAGCCTCACTGAAAGGTTTATGGGCATTTGACTCTAGATTGTCTGCTCAGATTTTTTTAATTTTAAACTAACTGCCTGCCCTGAAACAGTCTAGAATCTGAAAGTGACCTAGAACCTTCTCATATCCCATTAATTAGGGCAATGCAGATTAAACAGGTCTTCATGTTGATTACGCATAGCTGGCAGTTGTATCACTCCCCCTGTAAACTGAGCATCTTTAACCATATTAAGAATCACTCTTTAGTCCAAATTTGAATGTTTCTGAAAAACCTGATAAAGTTGTTTGCCCATTTGATAGGCTTTAATATTAGAATGTGGTTTCCTGCTGCTAGAGTCTTGAACAAGTTAGATTACTTAGGATTTTAGTTAACTAACTTGTAATGCACTTAAATCCTCAATAACGGTAAGGGGATTCTGACATGCTTATTTCTAATCAACTTATACAATCACACTGTAGTTTAAAAATACATAGTAAGCATGCACAGCACATTTTCCTCCTATATGCATACAGAACTTTGCACTTCAAGGAACTTTTCTATCTTTACAGAAGTGCTTGAAACCATGGTACATTACACCAGTCCAAAACTTCTCTCTCCTCAACACTAAGAGCTCTCTCCACCACACTGGGGATCTACACTGCCAAAATTGATCCACCCCATCTGCTTACACATGATCAATCTCTGAGGACTCTCCCTTCGACACTGATACTCCACCAGAACGAGAAGAGTAACCAGCGTCATCAGAAGGGCAGTCTCCACTGACCTTACCGCATGCAAGACACTGCAGTAAGTACATCAACTTCATCTACATTATTTATATAATTGAAGTGACAGATCTGGTCAACGGTGGGAGAAGGGGGTGGGGCACGCTAGTATAGACTAGGTTTAAGAATTTGTACCAGGGGCAGCTACATTGACAGCTGAAATTCTGCGTGCAGACGAGACCCATGGAGGATCAGAACTACAGAAGCTGTTTAGCATTACAAATTCTACATGACAAAATGACAAAACCGTGCATTGCTCTGCAGGACATTTTAATTCATGTACATGTCATGTTATGGAAGTGAGACACCCATAATGAGGAATCTACATAACTAAACTCACTTTTCTCCCCTCCACTCCCAAAACTAGCATTTTTAGAAGTGTCTAAATAGAATTCTGAAGACTGTTCTTGTTTAACAAAAATTATTTCAAGTTAGGATTAATATTTACAGGAGTCAGGATACTTACAGGTCCCATAATTGTGGCTTGCCAATGAAACACTAAAAAAAAAAGGAAAAAAAACTCAGTGTCATTACTTAGGACTAAATATCTTTTTGAATAAGAAAATTACATTTAAACATTTATTAATATTACTTACTATCATCTCCAACTGGACCTGCAGAACACTGTGCTGGAGGGTCACGGGCTAAGTCACTAAGTTCCTAAACAGAAAACATTCAGAGAGTGTGAATGAATATGCTATAGCCACTGTTCAACTGGATGTACATAAAATCCTTAAACTGTTTTTCCTGGATAAAGAGAATGATTTGGTAAGGCTACCAACAAAAACAGTTGTTGCTGGTATTGGAAATGTCTTCACTAAAGAACCTGCTAACAAGACTTGCTATCCCTGCAATTTAAATAAGTTAGTAAATTAAGTTCTGATATTTAGAAAATCAACAACAACAATTACTATTTGTAGCTTTTAGATACCCCAAGTGAAAAAAGAAGTTGCATGAAGAATTAACTCAAGTCCAATTTCTAAGATTATCTTCTTTAAAAATACTTAACCTCTCAAGGGACAAAGAATAAGTAACAGTAAAATTGCTTCATGCTATTCAAAAAAATGGAATTTTATCATTTCTATTCAGAGCAGCAGCACATCTGCTTGCCTCTGGATATTGTGTCCAGTTCTGGGGCCCCCATTATAGAAAGGATGTGGATACACTGAAGAGGGTCCAACGGAGGGCAACCAAAATGATTAGATGGATGAAGCACAAGACCTTCAAGGATAGGTGGAGGGATTCAGGCTTATTTAGTCTGCAGTAGAGTTTGGGGGGGGGGGGGGGGGGAAGGATTTGACAGCAACCTTCAACTTCCTGAAGGGAGGTTCCAAAGAAGATGGAGAGGCTGTTCTCAGTAGTGACTGATGGCAGAACAAAGAACAATGGTCTCAAATTACAGTGGGAGAGGTCTAGGTTGGCTATTAGGAAAAACTATTTCACTACGAGGGTGGTGAAGTACTGGAATGGGTTACCTAGGGTGGAATCTCCATCTCTAGAGGTTTTTAAGTCCTGGCTTGACAAAGTCCTGGCTGGGAAGAGTTAATTAGGGTTGGTCCTGCTTTAGGCAGGGGGCTGGACTCGATGACCTCCTGAGGTCTCTTCCAGCCCTAGGATTCTATGATTCCTCTTCACCAGCATGTAAAATACATCCTATATACGGTGTTGGGTCTCGCTCACTCTGATCACTAGCCAACCAGTCTCTTCGGTTCACCTTATAAAGGACAAAGATTACAAAAGGAATAAAACATGCTTTAAAAAAATATATATTCAACATTGCAACAATTTCACAGAAGAATGTTTTTAAAATCCTGAGAAATCTTAAGACAGAATTTCTCTGCTATAGTATCATCACAAAAATGAAAATGAAAATAGGGATTTAGAATAAAGTTGTTAGCCTACAGCAGATGTGAGACCATGCAGAAAAACAGAAGTCTCAATCTCAAGATTTCACAGATGTTCTTAAGCATGTTAAATTTAAACTAACTAACTGAGTAGTTGATTGGATTTCCATCTACTATTGGATTAATCTATAAGGGTGCGCCGCCTTCGAACTGTAGCAAGAGCCCTACCGGACTCTTGCTACAATTCGAAAGAGAAAGCCCCAATGGGAGCGGGGGGAGGGGGAGCTTCATTCTGAAACATACAAGAACCCAGTTAGGGCTCTTGTATATTTCAAATGCTGAGGTGCCGCAGGGCCAGTGGGGGAGTCCTGAATTGCATTGAAAGATTGTCTCAACTGTCATTTATGTAGTCAAAAGTAAGTCAGTTTACTTATTCTTAGTACCCTAAAATACTGTAGAAGGATTTTAAAAAGACTTTACAGCTAACCTTTTAAGATATGAAACTACAAGGACAGGAAAAGCAAAATAGCCACCTTTCTATAATGGATTAGAGTTAGAAATCATGTCCACTGCACCACAAATTTCTAAAGACAAGCACTTTCTTATATGTCAAAGATTTAAGAAGCTGATTGATTATTGCATCTCAAGTGGGTTTTTGCCCACGAAAACTCATGCCCAAATAAATGTTAGATTTGAAGATACAATAGGTCTCGTTTTTGCGAATATAGACTAATACTGCTATCATTCTGAGGCCTGGTCTATGAGTTTAGGTTGAAGTTAGCTTCATTATGCTGATTTTCTAAAAAAAAAGTCTACACCATAAAGCTTATTTGACCGACTTTGGAGGTGGTTAATACCTATTTTTGTACCCTTGCATGGTTGACTTTGGTGTAGTGCAGACATAGTGCAGTGAAAGTTGACGTTATTGACTCCAGGAAATGTCCGATGGTGCCCCAACACAACTGCTCTGGCCAACACTTTCAACTCTGCTGCTCTCCAGGTACACAGGAAAAGCCCCTGAAAAATCTGAATTTCATTTCCTGTGTGGTCAGCATGGTGAGCAGAGCAAGCAAAACACCTCAATAGCACACCTGAATGGAAATGCTCTGGATTGCAAATGAGCTCCAACATGAAGTGTTTAAAGGGGATCCTGGATCTGATTGCTGTGTGGGGAGAGGAATCTGTGCAGGGAGAACTTCAAAGAGCAAAAGAAATGCAGATATCTATGCCTAAAATCACATAGGATATGTAGAAAAAGGATACATCAGGGACCTTCACCCAGCAGTACCACATCAAAATAAAAGGTGCTCAGACAGGTGTACAGGTTGAACTTCTTAACCAAAAATCTCTGGTCCGGCAACATCCCTGGTCCGGCAGGGCCGCGGATGTCCCAGAACCAGAGTGTCCAGTTGAGGGATGGTGGCTGGGAGCCCTGCAGCAGGGCTAGAGCCCATTAGCGGGGCTGCCTAGTGGTGGGGCCAGGAACGCGCGAGTGGGAGCTGCCTGGTGAGGCCAGGAGGCAGCAGGGCCATCAGCAAGGCTGATGAGCAAGCGAGGTTTGTCGCCTGGTGGCACAACTGGACCCCAGAAAAACACGCAGAACCTGGGGTCAGCTGGGGAGTCCCCCACTGACCCCAGGCTCCACTTGTGCATTTCAAAGCTGGCAGCACACCATGTGCAGCCCAGGGCCAGCGGGAAGTCCTGCGGACTCCAGGCTCCACTCAGGCACTTTGACTTTGGGCTTCATGTGGGCACTTACCCTTTGAAATGCGCAAGAGCCAAGTGCCCACGTGAAGCCCAAAGTCAGTGGGACTTGGCACTGGCCCCGGGCTGCACGCGGAGTTCCGCATTCCTCTTCTGAAATGTACAACAGCCCTGCTGGGGGGCTGTTATACGCTTCAAAGGAAGAACGCGCAAGTGCCTATTGACTAGTTGAGTAGGAAATTCCATTGATTACTTGACTAATAAATTACCTGTAACATCCTTAGTCAGGTACCGAGCAAACCAGACCAAGGAGGTCCATTCTGTACCCGAAGCAAACGGTTGGTCTGGGTCAGAGCTGCAAACATGACATGTATGATCAACTGCATTGGATTCTAGGGGGTACCCAACCGGTGTCTCAAAGCTGTCAGTGGATACCTCCCAAGTGAATCTTCAGGAGGACCTTACAGATGAGGAGACAGACACTCAGCAGACAAGCGGAGCATCTGATCTCACAGCCAGCACCTTTTTTAAAAACTTTGGAATCAATCTCCTCCTCCCAGGATGTATTTCTGCCAGACCCTGATGGCAGGGAGGGCACTTTTGGTGACTTCACATAAGCATGCTACATGTGGGTTCAGGGAATTAGTTTTTTTTCCTGTGTCAGCCACTCTGCCTACATAGTGGGGCTCCCCAGAACAGTTTGTTAATATGCCTGCACAGAACAGGAATCCTCCCTGCACGTCCCCACAAAGCTCTGAAGTACTTTCATCGGTGGGAACTGGATACTGGCACAGCTGGCAGCCTGCAGGGCCACAGTGCTCACTTACCTGTAAAAGTGACGAGGAGTCCTGTGGCACCTTAGAGTCTAACAGATTTACTGGATCATAAGCTTTCGCGGGCAAAGACCCGCTTCATCAGATGCGCCGTGAAAGTTTATGATCCAATAAATCTGTTAGTCTATAAGGTGCCATAGGACTCGTCGTCACTTCTGCAGATTCAGACTAACACCGCTACCCCTCTGGTATCTGACATTTAACTGTGTAACCTACTAGTTACACAGTTTGTGTTTTTAGGAATGTTTTACATTCCTAATGGCAACCTGGAAAAAGCAGATGAAGCTCTGTAGCTGTTCATCCACAACAAAGCATGGCCCCAGGTTTGCTGGCCACGTGAGCCCCTGCATGCCTACATGTTTACCCCATGTTCCCTTGAACCCCTCATGACTGTGGTTCCCCTTTGCAAATGCAGAAGCTCGGTTGGCACTGACTGCTTGCAAGCTAAATCTCTGCTGCACATCATTTCACAGCTGAAGCTAAAGAGCAAGAACCCCTACCTGTTGCTTACCAAGCCTGTCACCAAAATCCCGCTACAAACCACAGATTTTTATGGTGTATCTGCCTAGGAAGCACTTAAAACCTTGTACATAACACTTGCCCATTGTGTATCACAGGTGATCTTTCGTGGTAAAAAGATCAGCTTGTGCATTCTACAGTGTTTCTCTGCCCTTCATTTTTCTCATTATAGCACGTATAATAATGAGTCTCTTGCCCATCCCTCCTGGTCTGCCAGCGCTTTAGCTATCAAACCAAAAGGCAAAAAAGTGTTCTGAGGATGACATGTTTAATGAGGAAGTGTAATCTGTCCACACTGACAGACAGGAATTAAATGTATGAAGGACATGAAGGCTTGGTCTATACTACCAAGTTTTGTCAACGTCCACGCAGTGTGCAGCGGCAGTCAAAAAAGCAAACAGGATGTTAGGAATCATTAAAAAAGGGATAGAGAATAAAATGGAGAATTTCTTCTTGCCCTTATATAAATCCATGGTATGCCCACATCTTGAATACTGCGTACAGATGTGGTCTCATCTCAAAAAAATATATACTGGCATTAGACAAGATTTAGAGAAGGGCAACTAAAATTATTAGGAGTTTGGAACAGGTCCCATATAAGGAGAGATTAAAGAGACTGGGACTTTTCAGCTTGGAAAAGAGGAGACTAAGGGGGGATATGATAGAAATATATAAAATCATGAGTGTTGGAGAAAGTGAATAAGGAAAAGTTATTTACTTGTTCCCATAATAAGAACTAGGGGCCACCAAATGAAACTAATGGGCAGCAGGTTTAAAACAAATAAAAGGAAGTTCTTCTTCACACAGTGCATAGTCGATCTGTGGAACTCCTTGCCTGAGGAGGTTGAGAAGACTAGGACTATAACAGGGTTTAACAAAAAGAGCTAGATAAATTCATGGCCGTTAAGTTCATCAATGGCTATTAGCCAGGATGGGTAAGAAATGGTGTCCCTAGCCTCTGTTTGTCAGAGGGTGGAGATGGATGGCAGGAGAGAGATCACTTGATCATTAACTGTTCGATTCACTCTGTCTGGGACACCTGACATATGCCACTGTCAACAGACAGGGTACTGTCTGATGAACCTTTGGTCTCACCCAGTATGGCTGTTCTTATGAACAAAACAAATTGCCAGAAGGTGTTCACACTTTCCCTCTTTCGAAAGATCATGCTCATATTGGATATTGACAGAGTGAGCAACGCACTGCGAGTATATCCCACATTACAGTGTTGCGGAAAGGCAGACCTGATTGCATTTTGGAATTTACTCAGTGCCTGGAACTGAGACCAGAGGAGTTCTGTGAACTCTATGCTGAGGAATGTCAAGGCAGCACACCAGTCTGTCCCCCTTGTCCTGCAACATCAGTCTGCTTACTGCTGTGTTCCTAGTGCAGGGCTGAATAGGAATAGTCCAATGATTTGCTCTTTATTCCCCAAATTGAGCAGCAACTCAGCTGTCAGACACTTTCCCTAGTTTGGAAACGAGAGGGTCTCATGCTTGCAGGGCAGCAGAGATCAAAATACAGAGCACAGGTACTGTGGGATACTGGCTGAAGCCAGTTCTGTACACAAAACAAACAGTAGCATCTACACAGACTCTTTGAGCACAATGAAGGGAGGAAGAAAAGTCTCCCCCAGGAAACGAATATTTGTGTCTCCAAAACAGAGCATCCCCCCCCCCCCCCCCGTCACATTGCAGTGCTTATGCTTCCACTTCTTTTGTTCGGGGGGGGGGGGGGGGAGGGTTGGACAAAATGCAATTTTGGCAACAAAACTGGATAGTGTAGACAAAGCCACAATGACTCAGTTAAATGCCTTTTCCATACTCCTTCACTCAGATGCCATTAGAGTACTACAATTAGTTACTGCAATGCAAGACCAGATTAAAAAACCATACGTTCCTGGGATACCACCTAAGTATCTTCAATGCAAGCATAACTAGCAAAAATATACACACAAGACACCAGTATCTGGAAAGTGATAAAATATAATGGAACAAAATCCATTATACCAATTTCAATTATAAAATTAAAACCCAATGAGTAGACAAATAGGTCAAATGCAGCAATAGAAATAGGTCACAGCTTATAAGTCATAAGTAGGGATGTTAAAATGTGTTTAATTTTGTGAATATGTAAACACTGAAAATAGAGGAAACAGCGTGAGGGTGAGGGGCTGTGCATAACCGTGTCAACAGATGAGCCTAGGCTCATTAGTTAACCATGTACACAAGTACATGATCACATCCCTAGTTAAAAGGATTAATCTGCTAAGGCCGTGGTCCCCAACACTGTGCCCGTGGGCGCCATGGCGCCCGCGGGGGCATTCGTGTGCACCCGCCACGTGCTCGGGGCTGGCCTGGACCCGGGCGCGCGGCGCTTGGGGGGGGGGGGGGAGGGGGCGCCGGCCCCGGGCGCGCGGCGCTTGGGGGGGGGGGGAGGGGGCGCCGGCCCCGGGCGCGCGGCGCTTGGGGGGGGGGGGGGAGGGGGCGCCGGCCCCGGGCGCGCGGCCACCACCACAGGTTGGGGACCACTGTGCTAAGGGTTAAGAACAGCATTAATTTAAGAAAGTAAACACAGGATAAGGTCACCAATGATAAAGCCACTGTACAAAAAGCAGTATAGAAATCAGTGAAAACAGGCTTGAGGACCACTGAAAGACACCACCTCTTCATTCTTATTAGTTTGCCAGTATGCTGCATACCTTTCAGGCACTTTCCTGTTTTGTCTCTAGCACCGAAGCTCTTCAGGGAACAAGCTAAGTTTATGCAGTGCCTAGCAATGTGGTCCTGACAGTATTTAAGTTTCTATATAAAATCTCCCACATTAAAAGAACATTAAAGCTGTAAACCTAGTACTCAAAAGTTAGAGAATGTCAGACTTCAGCTGCAACTTTAATTCAGCCATCTTGTAATGTACATGGATTAGGTTAGTCAAATGATGATCACATGCTAATTACGTACCTACTAGTATGATCAAATACATCAACCAAGCATCAGAAACCTTTCCCAAGTACTGTGCCAAGATTTAACCCTCCTGCCTGGGCCGTACAGCTCTCCCGGGGTGGGAGGGATGGCCTCTCTCTATCGCATGCCCCGTGGACCACCTGGGTCAATGCAAACCTTTCCACAAGCTATCAGTTGCTAAAGGATTCTCACTGTTAAATAATTACGCCCAAGCCATTTTGCTAGTGCTGCAGCTGGGGAGAACAGTTTCATTTAAATTATTAAACAGATTAAGTGTTTTAACTTTCTCATGTTAGTCTGTCAAACTATCTAAAATGAAATATTATGTCCAACACAAAAGGTTTCAATGTTTTCTTTAGTTATGGCAGGGGAAAGGAACTTCTTTGGGTTGGGGATCAATGACCTACAGAAAAATAAGTGGGAAGCAATACACACACCCCTCCAAAAAACCCCAACCCTCACTGATGTGACCCCAAACGGAGACACCTTGCTCTTCTGGCACTCTAGCCCCCATGGATTATGGAGAAAGCACAGGGAAGACTGAGGTTCATAGGCCAGATTTATTTTTCTGGGGTTACAGAATTAGTGGATTTTGTGGACCCCCTTAGGCTCTGGGGTGAGAACAAAGATGAGGGGTTTGATGTGCAGGACAGGGCTGCCAGCGAGTGGGACAGGGAATCAGGATCTGGCCAGGAGGTGGGGCGTGGGACAGGGTGAGGAGGGTACAGTCTGGAAGGGAGTTTGGCAGCAAAAGGAGGTGGGGGTGGGGGAGGATGAGAGGGAATCTGAGGGAGGGAGAGGGTTGGGGGAGTAATTCAGAAAAAGGTGAGAGAGTGAGAATGCAGCCAAATAGCTAGTTGGCAAGGGAGTCAAAGAAGTGGAGAGTAAAGGTAAGCGCAGCTTCTGCAAAGTAAAATTGTATCCCCTCACATCTTCCTTCTACTCCAGCCCTCAGCTCAATGATTTCCCCCCAGCCTGATCCCTGGCATCGCCCCTTGTCCCTCAATGCAACCATGCCTCCATAGCCTCCTTCACTGCCCCCTCTCCTGCCCTCATACTCCAGAGCCCTCACCAGCAGGGCAGCAGTACTGGGACTCGCATGCTCTGGGAACAGCAGTGGGCTGAGGAGAGGCAGGGGGACAGAATATTTTCCCTGGCTAGCACAGCTCTTTGCCTGCAGGTTGTGGCTCCGGAGCTGGGGCAGGCAGAGCCCAGGGCTGACTCCAGCCCAGTCAGGTGCAGCAGCAGAGTGCTGTGGAAGTGGCTCCCCCACCCTTGCACACAGCCAGCGCATGGCGCAGCATGTATACTGGCCACCCAGATCCGGCTCTGTGGAGCAGACCCAGTCCCACCTCCTCCTGAAGCAGGAGGCAGCCCCAGGAAGGCACATGCCTCTCCTTCCCCTCCCCCCTTCCCAGAAGAAGCCAGAGCTGGTGCTCCAGCCTGCAGCTGCGCAGCTGAGGCTCGAGCTGCAGCACGGGCTCCCTGCTGTGCAGGCAACGGAAGAGGCAGGGCTGAACTCCCACCCCACATGCCAGTTTAATAAATAAATAAAATAAATAATCAGCTCATGTGCTGCCTGTGGCATCTATGCTGGGGGTTGCCAACCCCTGACACTTTAATTGACAGAACCCCTGCCTCAATCAGGGCACAGGATTGTGTAGTTGTGATCCTGCCTCATTGGTACAGACAGGCTAAGAAAGGATTACAGGAAGAGAAAGGCTCCTAGTTAAGACAGTTGAATGTCACTCCAGAGAAATGGATTCTATTTCCCTCTTTCACACAAGAACTCAGTGATCCTGATCACATTACTTAAACCAAATTTCAAAGGCTACCATTGTTTTCTTCCTTTCTGAATTCCTAACTCAAGACACCTTGGGCTTGATTTGCAGAAGTATTGCACACTCTACTATACGGGCTACTCAACAGGTGGCCCACGGCGGTCCACGGTGAGGTTTGGGTTTACACAGGGCTCAACATGCAACCTGCAGGTGGGAGCCAAAACAGAAAAGTAGTCCATATAACAGTCTTCTGTTGAGATGAGTTTTAGTAGTTAAATCCCCGGACTGGCATTGCTCATTAAAAGTGCTGTCATATGGGTGGAAATCAGGTAAATATTTTATTAATATCAGCAGAACTGACTTAAATGGGCCTTGCGTGTTGCCTTAATCTTTGTATTCATTCCAGTCTGTGAGAAAAACTATTTGCATATATATGCAACCACACTTAAGCTGTAGCTCTCGGCATGTGCTGTATCATTGTGACCCCTGGGACTTCCAAACTTGAGTAGCCCTGCTCTACTGTAACGGAAGTTAGGTTGAAAGCACAGCTACAATCATCAAGTACTAAATAAAGGCCAAGTATTTATTTTTAAATGGCCATATGCAACTCAAATTAGGTACCCAATATGACATACTTTCAGCCCTAATCTCTGTTTCAGCTCACTATTAGGGATATAAGAGTAGCCATTTAGAGAGGGAACCTGTTACCCAAATGACACAGAATCATAGAACACTAGAACTGGAAGGGACCTCAAGAGGACATTGAGTCCAGTCCCCTGCTTTCACAGCATGACCATGGATTCCCCAACTGGGGTAGTATGAAGAAATTCCAGGGGGAGCGAGGCGACCCAGCCACTCTCTCTCTCACACACACACACACCCCACCAATCCCACCCCAAGTTTTGCTGCTTCTTTGGGGGGGGGCACAAGGGTCTCAAAAATCAAAAAGAGGGTGTGATGCCAAAAAGTTTGAGCACCACTGGTCTAGATCATCCCTGATAGATGCCTATCCAACCTGCTCTTAAATATCCCCAGAGATGGGAGATTCCACAACCTCCCTAGGCAATTTAGTCCAGTATTTAACTACCCTGACAGCAAGTTTTTCCTAATGTCCAACCTAAACCTCCCTTGCTGCAGTTTAAACCCATTGCTTCTTGTCCTATCATCAGAGGCCAAGGAGAACAATTTTTCCCTCCCTCCTCGTGACACCCTGTTAGATACTTGAAAACCGTTATCCTATCCCCTCTCAGACTTCACCTTTTTAAACTAAGCAAGCCCAATTCTTTCAGTCCTCCCTCATAGATCATGCTCTCTAGACCGTTAATCATTCTTGCTGCTCTTCTCTGGACCCTCTCCCAATTTCTCCACATCTTTCTTGAAATGTGGTGCCCAGAACTGGGTACAATATTCCAATTGAGGCCTAATCAGTGCAGAGTAGGGTGTAAGAATGACTTCTCATGTCATTCTTCCTGGGGAGCCAGCTGCTGCCTCTGATGAGAGCCAGCAGCGTGGGGTGGCAGCCAATGCACACCGAGAACCAGCTCAAAAGGTGGCTCCCAGTGTGCATCGGCTCTTGGGGAACTGGCTTTCACCCTTGGTGTAACCATGTAACTGCTGAAATTTTCAAAAGTTAGCCAATTATATGCATTTTAACATCCCTACTATCTATAAAATGGGGTTATTCCTATCTCACAACACTGTTGTGAAAAGAACTTCATTAATGCTTGATTCAATCCGATGTTACAGCAGGGATAGGAGGGGCACTGAGAATTTGTGAAGTGGTCAAGGGCCACACTCTTCCATGATATCAATGCATATGCGTGGTCTGAGATGGAGGTTGGGTGCAAAAGAGAGCTTGGGGTTAGGGATGGGGGAGTGAGTTTGGGTGAAGGAGGCAATTGTGACCTAGAGGAGCAGTATAGGAGAGAGAGCAGAGTCTGGGAGGTGGCTGTGATCTTGGGCAGGAGTGCAAGAAAGGTGCAGAGATGTGGGTTGGGACTGGGTTGGAGATTGGGGTGCAAGGTCTGGGAGGGGTTATGGGTACAGAAGCAGGGGTAGAGAAGGTTTGGAGTACATGGGGCAGGAGTGCAGAAGAGGAAGGTGCTGGGGTGCCAGAGGCAGGCTTTGGCTGAGAGAGCCCAGCTGGTTCCTCAGCCAGGGTCTCTGCCTTCCATGCCCCTGCAATGGCCGCCGAGGTCATGTATGCGAGCCTGGTGGGGATACTTCACGCACTGCCTGTGCTGTGCACACTGCCTGTTCTGCAAACAGGTAGCTCCCATTGTCTGCTTTCTGGCCAATGGGAGCTACAAAATTTTGCTGGGGGCAGAGGCAGCGCATGAAGTCTCTCCTCAACCCCCCAGGTCTGGGAGCATTCTCTCCTCTTCTCTCGCCCCCCCCCTCCCCCCCGGGCAAGGCAAGCATGGAATCTGATGGCTGTTCCTGCTGGCAAGAAGCGACTGTTAGGCTATATTTTGCCCATCCCTGTGTTATGGTAACAGACACCACAGAATGCACTGAAGGAAATTAACACATCTGTATTCCGTGCAGTTTAGACAGCATGAACTGAGACCACACACTCAATAAAGAAATATCAAATAGGTCCCTCACTGAGTACTGCTCATCCTTGATTTTGGCATTTCTCAAATAGGAGAAACTTTATGTCCATGTACAAGAAAAATCCCCAAATTAAAAACATTACAGTTTTTAAAAAGTAAAAAACCCCAAACTGTATCATGCAGAATATGATGACACTGCACCCCTCCCAAACATGGATCAGTAGCAGAACTAGAACTATGCTAGTTTAGAAACACAGCATAGACCACCACCTAAGGAAACTGTAAGTGGTTACAGTAGAAGGCTGTTACCCTCTATGGAGCAGCCACTGGGGAAAATAAGACACACTGGCAATTTGCTAGACAGAACAGGACTGTTCAAACTCAGGAAATCTTTGTTCAAGTGTATGTTCCAGAAATGGTGTTCCCTCCCTCCTCAAACTCTGTTCCCATCCCCCAAACCTTTGTTCTTTTTTTTCCCCTGTGCTCCCACCCTTCCGCTATTATCAGAGATAGTGGACTGTCCATTTCTCTGCATGAGTCAAGTTTTATCCTCCCTTCTCCACATTGTTGGGGAGCCAGTAGAAGGAGCAGACACGCAGGACAGAAACCCATGTTCTCACACGCATGCCCCTGCAACTGGGAAATGAAACAGAGAATCTTGTTCAGCCCCTTGTGTTCTGGGCTAGAGGATGCTCAGTGCCAATCAGAACAATTTTTCCCAAACAAACCCATAGTTACTAGAGGTTTGCAAACTGATTTTTCAGACTGGTAGTTTCAGTTCAAACTTGGGTAAATGTTTTAAAATGTAAAAAGTGTTAGGAAACACTTTAAGTGAACACATAACCACTATTCAGATTCACACTGAACCTCATGTCAGCATACTACTGGATTTACTTTCCCAAGATTACTTTAAAATTTAATGTCAATTTTTGAAATTCTCAGCACAACTTTTCATGTATGCAAGGCCCAGCTGCCACTTAATATGTGGCTGATTTATGTACCCTCACATTTTATGAATACAGCAATGTGTATGAGAGCTCATGCACAAGGGGAAATTTTCTAACATAACTATACTACTGCTCCAGACATATAGATGCAACGTGCAACAGGGACACATGCTAGAATACCCAAATAGGAACTTACACTGTACACCTGTAGCAAAATATAATTTTACCAGCATAATTATGCTGGTATATTTCCTTGTGTAGAAGACGAATGAAGACTTTTGACGTTTAAGGGACTTCTTATTGGCCCTCTCTTTTATTCCTCTGAAGAGCAAAAGCCTGCTCTGATCTTAGCTAGGGTTGTACATCACTGGTTGTAGTGTTAGATGTATCACCACCACTTAAGGCAGAATCTGCCCCCACAAAAGAGACTAACTCTCCACCCTCAGAAAAGCTCACTCCTACTCTTTTCAACGACCATCTGATCCGCTTATTGTGAAGGGATCAGAATTGGGTACGTTGTAGACTATATGCAAGACAGCATCCCTTCATCTCCAAGATGACTTCATGAGCCAGCTGAAGTTCTGGTTTCCTCTCAAACCTTCCATTTAAGACCCACTCCCTCTTGGAGGAAACAGGGAAAGGGAGGAATTTGACAGTCGCCCAAACCCATCTCCACACACATGCTTTTTGGATCCCTCTGCTTTTCTTCATCTCAGCTACAGATTGCATCATGCCCCATCTCTCAATGCTTCAAGGAGCAGAAGAGTGAAACTAACCAAGTGTAAGGAGCAAAACCTGTTTCTCTTCCCTCTCCACTTTCAGCAGTAAGTTTATGCCTCTTCACTTTTTTTTTTAAAGGAGAAGCACATGGTGAAGCACAGACTGACACACCAGAACACGGTGAGTGAGGTAATATCTTTTATAGGACCAACTTCTGTTGATGAGACACAAGCTTTTAAGCTTACGTAATTCTGAAGAGCTCTGTGTAAGCTCAAAGAATTCTCTCACCAATAGACGTTGGTCCTATAAAAATATATCGCTCACCTAATTTGTCTAATATCCTGGGACTGACATAGCTATAACACCACTACCTACAACAATGCAAGGTGCCAAATGTTGCCATTTGAAATGGAAATTCCACAACATGAAGAAAAAGGAAGTACAACTTACCAGCAACATCTAGTTTGAGCAAATGCATGAAACAAAACAATTCTTGACCACTACATACAAAACTAAACCTGCTCAACAGCTGCTCTGTAGGCAAACTTCATAAAAACTGAGGAACCACTTATTGCATCTCAAAGGGAGCACCACACAAGAAACCACTACATATTCCTACATATTGAAGGAAGAGATCAGGAAAGTCACCTGAAAATCGTGCAAAAAATCCAAAACAACTAATCAAGAACACTTGGTGACAGCTAGCCAACATAAAGTAGAACCACCTACTCCATGATCGACACAACTTACATCCCCAAAAGAAACCATGACTACCAATACCCACAAAATGGACAATGCCCAAACATCACCATCAAGACTACTGCTAACAAACTAAAAGTTACCCACATTCTCTGTAAATGTCAGCACAAGGCAAGTTAAAATGTGTTTTTGTGCAAATGTGTAATTGCTGAAATTGTAGCTGTTACATGCAGGCAGGAGCTGGTGCTCACGAGAAGCTGACTTGTATGCAGAGGGTGGGGAGGAGTAGCTCACCCTCCTGGTCTCTCTAATATTCTGAGGATCATATGGCTACAGCAACACTGCATAGAATCAGACCAAAGCAATTCATGTTTGGCTTTCATAGATACCTTCAGAGTCCCAAAGGATCATGTAACTGCCCTTTAAAATAGGCAAGGGACATTTTTTGTTAACTGTGCCTTTGCAAACAGTTTGTGTTTTACCTCAAGAAACATGGACAAATACAGTATAGTAGTGGTTCCCAAAGCATGGTCCATGGACCAGCCATCTTGAAGATGGGATGCGAGCTCAGGACTCATCTTGCACACAACCTGTAGCAGGGAGCCTGCACTGGTTCTCCAGCACCCCTTCCTGCCCTCCCACGAAGTTGGAGCATCAGCACCAGCTTCCCACTGCATCAGGAGGAGGATGAGCCTTGCAGGCCGAATCTTGCTTGCAGGGGTAGGAAGCAGCTCAACATGCAGCTGCTCCCTCTCCCCCTGGCTAGAACAGCAGCAGCACCGAAAACCACTTGCCTGGAGGCTTTCCCCACTGCTCCCATTGGCTGGAATCACAGCCAATGGGAGCAGCAGGAGGCAGTGGCTGGGAATGGAGAGAGGTATGGAGCCAGGTAAGCATCCCATACTCCCATTCCCTTCACACTGCCACCTGCCAAGGCTCCCCGCACCTCCACTCTGCTCCTGCACTCATTTTGTTATCATGGGTAGTTGGCTGGTGGTCTATGGAAAGGTCTGCCACTCTGCCCGCAGAGTGGGCCTTAGGCCAAAAAGTTTTAGAACCACTATTATGCAGCTATAGGTCATTTGCTGAGACCCTAAAAGCCACCTCCAGAGTCTAACAGACTCAAGATATGAAGAATGACACACACTAGAAGATCAAAGTGAGATTTCTACAAAGCTGAAAAGGAAAGGCTTAAAATTAGCAATGGTGTTCAGCACAGAGATGTTCAGGGCTTGACAAACGGTGGCAAAACCTACTTGCAAGCCCCGCACTGCACATGTGCACGCTGCCAGTAAACGGGGTGACTGGCTGAAATCTACTTGCCACAGGCGAGTAGATTCAGTGATTTGTTGAGCCGTGGAGATTTTTTTATTATTAAAAAAGTTAATCAGCTAAATGCTTCATTTAACTGTCAACCATGGAGCAGCCCCCTTCCTGGGCTTCGCATGGGGGTAGGGAGAGCTGTTCCAGCCAGCACCGTCTGCTAAATTGCGGGCGGAGGGGCTGCTCTGGCCTGGCCGGATTGGGCCTCCTGTTAACTGGTAAGCATCATGATAAGGCTCATGCTCACCGCGTAGCCAGTTAATCCTGTATATATCCCTAGTTCAGTGCACAATTACTTTGTGCAATCTATGCCTTAATTCACTTTTCAGAAAAGTATCTGAAGTTCACTCAACTGGAAACTAGATTCCAAAAATTGTAAAGGTAACCTGTAAAAGAATTTTAAAACATTTTACTTTTCACTATTTCTTTTTTGGTGTTTAAAGGCAGCCTGAAAAATTGCTTAGTTTTCCAGCCTATACAGGGCTGGAATTTCAAAAAGTAATAATGAAAAGAGAAAGTCTAAAATATTTTCAGTCTTCTGTCATAAAACAGCATAGAAACCAGTTTTTGCTTCAATAACGACCTACAAAGAGATCAATTGTTTTTTCCCCAGGATCAGTTCTACTGCTTAATAACCATTTTCTTATAGCACCACTCAGGTAGAGTGGAATTTTCTGCACTTTATCTATGGCATATTTCTTAATACATCCAATCCATCTAATAAGCTCAAAATCACATACAAGCAAAAAAAGCAAATTATTAATCAAGATCCAAATAAGGCAGGACTTGATTTTTTTTGGTAAGGGAGCCATTTTAAGAAACTTCAGTGACCACTTGAAATACGTTATTTAGTACTAATATGGCTATTTGAGATGACTAAGGACTACAGAACATCTTTTTCAGATTGATATATTGAACCATCTTAGCACCTCAGTATAAATTTGCTTTAGTCCTCTTATTTAAGAGCATCTTGACAGAGGCACAGGAGATTACAGAAGTGGGAAAATCGGTTTAAATTCTGTTGAAATATTAATTTAAGTTGTCAGTTGCTTCTCTGTTAGTACTATTAGAAAAGGTAGAGTTACTAAGATTAGGGATGTAAGCAACTAGCTGACTACCCAATAAGTGTAAGCTTATCAGCTAGTTGATTAGTGACTCAGCTACTTGCTTCCCCCTCTCCTTGCTGCCTCTGTATTAGAGGCACCAAGCAAGAGGGGTGGAGCAGAAGATGGTGTGCAAAGAAAGGCACAGTGGGGAGAAAGGCATGAGAGAGACTGAAGCAGTTTGCGCTTGCACGGGGTCCCAACCGCTGCGCCTCTCCATTTGAAATGTTACAAGAGCTACCCGTGATCCCCGCTGTGCCTCTTCCTTTGAAGTGTACAAGAGCCACAGACGGAAATTCCATTGAGTACTTAATTAGCTGATTAATCGACATTTAAGATCCCTATAAAAGATTAGGCAAAACTTCTACTCCTCTCCCATATCTACCCCTCCCCATGTACTCCAGATACACGTCAACAGTGCTTTCAAAGTCAATTTCACTATTTACCCTGTAGCGCCAGATTTTCTTTATTTGTGTAAGGGCTGGCAAACAGCAACAGTATCAGTCTTAAATAGGAAATTATAGTACAGCAAAAATATCTGTTAGAATGGCTATGAAACAAGACTGATTTTTAAAGCACGATTTCAAGTTGCTAACCTACTGAACTGAGCATTAAATGCAATATGCATTAGGGATGTAACAGTGTAGTCGATTAACGGATTAGCAAAAGCTTACAGGTTAACGATAGACTACACACATTTTCTCCCACCCCTACACTTGCCAGTAAATACTTTTAGCAAGCTGGCCAGCAGTCTGGATCAGTCCTGGCTTGAAACAGGCCTGGGACCTACTTTAAAAGTGTATTAGGAGCCGGGCAGGCAGGTAGCCCAGCTCAGTTCTGGCTCACGTCAGGTTGAGGAGGTCAGAACCCACCCCTCCGCCTGACATGGGCTGCTGCCACCCTGTGCGCTGCTGCCTCTTTATCAGAGGTAGCAGCACAGGTTGACAGGAAGCTGGTCTGAGAGGGGAGCTGATTTTTAAACTGGCTCCCCTCGCAGACCAGGTCCCACCAGGCACCCTGCACTACTGCCTCTGATACAGAAGCAGCAGCAGGGAGTGGCAAGGGGCTCCACAAGAGTAAGGCTGGAGCACACTGGCTGCCAGCCCTGCCTCCGGGACTATAGATAGTGACTAACTGATCAGAATTCTTGAGGTTACTCCACTACTCAATTAACTGATATTTAACGTTCCTAGTATGCATCCTTTATTTGAATCAAGTTTTTAATCCTGTCCTTACACATTCTACGAACTATTGGACTGAACAAAAACTTTTCCGGCACAAAATTATGGCATCTGTGTCCCATAGTGCTGGTCCCACAGTTTTAATTTTTTTATTTTAAGAGAAGTTGCTTCTTGCATAAAAATGGTCTGTTGTAATGAGATTCCCATTAGATCAATACCATGCCACTTCTTTGGGCAGAAACTGGCAACATATTTTATGTTGGGAAATAATTTCAAATAGCCACTAAACTGAAAGCTACATTGTACTAGTACATCGGTAGTAATGTTACGTACTTACGTAAATACTTGTAACAAGTTACTGTTGTCAGTTATTACATTTTCATTTGTTTCTTTCCAAATATCAAAAGTTAGTACTCTATTTAAAAATAGCTGCAACATTAAAACTGAAAACTCAGTGAAATGAAGGTTTGTAAAAAACAGACAAAAAAAAACCAAAAAAACCCCAAAACTCAAAAACAAATACATAATCTAAATGTTTTCATGTATACTAAAATGCAACTTCAAAACGGTTAATGAGGTGTCAAATCAAACAAAGGAAGCAAGGATTGAAAGAAAATGCCCCTGTTCGTGATATCTACTGAAAACCAACTGGCCGTGGCAGGTAATATTTCTACAGACTTGCAAGTTCAACTGAATCAGGTATGTGCAATTACAATGCTCTGAGGTCCTGGACTTGCATTTTTCAGCCCTGACTAGTGACAAGAACATATTATAAGAAAACATCAAGGTCTGATCTGTTGCACCATCAAAGCTAGAAACTGATATTTGGATTATTTTAACATTTGAAAGCTGGGGATCTGTGCTTTTCAGTGACAATACAGCCCTCTCTAGCTATAGTGATTGGCGGGACAAATCTTAAATTAATTTGATTGCAATCTCTGTCCTGATGCTTTGATTTTGGCATCAATTTTCCTGAGAGCCACTAGAACTGGAAAGCATTTCAGAATCCCAGATTACAGATAACACATTAATCTAACTATAACCAACTAAGGTGGGAACTACTAAAAAGCAAGTCACAGCTGTAAACAGTACCAATTTGGAGACATATCTTGCCATCTGATTTGGCTAAACTAGTCAGAAGTGGTTACATTTTCAACCACAAACCTTGGACAAGGAAGATGTGAGCCCCTGGACATATTTTTGTTATTAGTCATGTTTATTACAACAGTGCCTAACAATTATCAAGAACAACAATCAAGAATAAAGACCCATTTTGCTAGGCACTATAGATTGTATGGACTGTCTCCTATTATTTTATAATCTAAATAGACTTCTTGATACCAAATTATTTTTAAATATGTTCTAAGGCTCCAGTTAAAAAGAGACTCTAAATCTGAGATTTTAATGATTTATACTTCAAAAATTCCTCAGACCTACACAAGTCTGTGTTAAGGATGCATCTCATCTGCATGAGTAGTTGGTGACAAAGCATATCAGGGAGTCTCCCAACTGCTTCTTAATGTAAGTGATACCATCCACTGTTACAGTGAAAACAAGTTTGGTGGCAGGTTTAAAACACTTTCAAAATAGTTTCTGGTAAAAGTATAATTTTAATTAAAATCTACACATTCTCCTACTTAAAACTTAACAGTTTTGAATTTAAGAGTTTTGTTATTCTTGAGTGTGAACAGTAAATTAAGACACAGCAACAATGTTATATTCCTTTTAGTAAAAATATGTCCAGTTTCTGTAATATCTAAGAAAAAATATGACAAACCCCAACAACTATATTCAATTTGACATATTCATTGTATCATTTCAAGGCACTATGAGTTTCTGGTTGGTGACAAGCTGAAAAGTGACAAGGAGAAAATCATCTATCCAGTCTCAAAATATTTACAATGCCATAATGCTTTTAAGTACACATCAACAGCAACTCAGAGCTTAAGTAAGCTATTTAGCTGTAATCATGCTTGTCATTAGGACCCCAACTGTTGGGAAGCTTGGATGCTGCACTAAACACTAAATTATTGTTCACAGGAACGTCACAACTGAAATTGAGATTTATAAGTTACCTAACACCCACCTTCTGCCACTAACCTTGCTCTCTGGAAGGTTAAACTTCCATCACCTCAACATTTTTTTTGAGTTAGCTGTAAAGTTACTCCACCCTACAGGATTGTGCAAGAACGAAATGCTTAAAACATCACACAACAACGTCCTGCGCCCAAAGAAAAGGATGAGGTAAAAAGCCATCATGAAAGCCGAGGGTTTCTAGGGGAAGTATAAACGTAGAGGAATAGGAGCAGCTGGTGTTCAGAGAGAGTCGACGGGAACGTGGACGTGTGTGTGTGTGTCATGTTATTGCAGAAAGCAAGAGACCCGGAAAGAGCCTGAACTAGGCAAACCCGCCGCCATCTTACAATGCGGGAAAGAAGTTAGACGCCAGGGAAGAGAAACCAATTTGGCCGGGAGGCGGATTGCCCCCTCGGCAGGAGCGAGCCCAGCCCGGGCTGTCGCTGCGATGTAAATAAAGCCACAGCACAGTCGGGCCATCGCTAAGAGCGGTAACGCAAGAGATGGAGGCGATTAGCCCTGCGGCTCGCAATGACACTGACATTTAGCGGCCCTGCCCCGGCCCTCCGGACACCCCACCACGTCCCCGCGGGGCCATGGGCTGCCGGCGGGTTCACCGCGACCTTCTCGGGGTCTGCGACAAAGAGCGCGCCGGGGCAACATCGCTCCCCCTCCCCAACTCGCCCCGCGCAGGCAGCCCGGGCCCCGGAAGGAGATCAGCCGCCCCCCGCCCGCTAGGCCCCCTGCTCCTCGCCAGAGACCGGGGCGGAGGGAGTCACTCGCCCCGGCCGGAGACCGCCCGCACTCCCCAGCCGAAGCCGGGGCGCCGCGCACACCGCAGGCGACAGGGCCTGTCCCCGCGGTGCGGGACGCAGAACCCCGAGCCCCAGCGCCGCCTCCCCGGCCCGCCCCTCGCTCACCTTGTTGATGCGTTTGAGCGCCATTGTGTGTGTGTTGCCGCCGCCGCCCGCCGGGCCTGTCTCTGCGCCGCGGTGACTCCGGGCTCCGCTCGCGTTGACGGGGAGGGGGGGCAGTTGCGTCTCTCCTTCCTCCGGAAACAGCCAGGGGCGCCCGCTCGCAGGGAGCGCAGCCGCCCACAGCCTCCGCCCGACGGGCGGGTCCGGCCCCTTCTCCGGAGATCGCCTGGCTGCCACCGCCGCCGGCCCGCCTCGGAGAGGACAGACGATGCGCTGAGCCTCCCCCACCACGGGAGAAACCGAGCTCAGCCCCCGCGCACTCCCACCACCGGTGGCGAGGCCGAGAAAGAAAGGAGGGGCGAGCAGGCACCGCCCCCGCTCCCGGGGCGGGCCACTAAGGAACCTCGCCCAGAGCCCCCCCTTCCCTCTCACTGGAGCGGGGAGGGACGCGCTAACCGCCGCTGCCGCCTGCGAATCCGCGCACGCGCTACTGAAACTAGTGGGGGGGGGGCGCAAGACAGCCCCAGGCTCGTGCAAGGCCGGTGCACGCACCTTCTATAGTTGCGGGTGAGAGGGTGGGGTGTGAAGAAGAGGGAAGGCCAGAGGGGTGACTCTCGCGAGAGTAAGACTGCAGGCGTCCCAGATCTGGGGGCGGAGACCGAACGCCGCTTCTCCAATCAGAAGGGCGTGCTCCCCCTCTTCGCGGAGGCTGTGACACAGGGGCTTCCGGCGTACGAGACCGGGCTAATTTCCCCCATCTCCCTACGCTTGAGTGGGCGGTTTGTCGGTTATGGAGAAATCCCCAGAGCGAAAGCTCTTGCGGGGCCTTCGAGTCTCTCGTTGTACCCGGCTCGTCGTGGTCACTCGCCCGTCCCCGCCTCTGGGGGGGGAGGAGGGGAGTTCGTCTGTGCGTGTACACAAAATGGCCGTCGCGACCGGATCTACGTTCGTGAATCGCTAAGGCGCAGTACGGCGCTGGTATCCCTCCGCGCAGCCGCTGCGAAGGGGAAACAGATCCCAGTAAGGCCAGAGGGGGCGAGCGAGTGGCAGGGATGCCCCTCCCCTTCCTGTTTGTCTCGCGGGCCCTCGGGTGTGTTTCCAAGTCCGTGTAGACACAGCGGAGCACGTCGAGGTCGGGCTCGTCCTCCGCTGGCTTCACTCGTCACAGCCCTGCGGTTACTGCTGCTTCGCTCCGGCCGGGCTGCGGGGACACCGCTCGCAGGAGGAGGGCCCGTGCCCCACGCTGCAGCCTGGTCCTGTCCCCCGCCTTCTTCCCGCTCGCTCTCTCCCACCCCCACTGTAACCGGGCTGGGGTGGGACAAGGCCGCAGGCCGGGGACGAGGGATGTGAGAGCCAGGTGGAGAGTCTGAGGCGAAGCGGGTCGGAGCGCTGGAAGGCCCCAGGCTGTGGGGTGGGCGGGTGAGGGGGAGGAATGGATTCAGGTTGTAGGGTGGTGCAGGCCGGGCTGGAATGTGGGAGTGTAGGCTCTCGGGTGGGGGGGGGGGGGCTGGGGAAGAGGAGTTTGAGGTGCAGGATGGGATGGGGCTAAAGTATTCAGAGGGCCAGGAGGGTTTCCAAGCTGGGGCAGGCAGAGTGGGTTGTGACGCCAAGGGCAGTGCATGTGGGAGGGAGCTTAAACGTGGGGCATAGAGTGTAGGAGATGGTTTGGAGTAACAGCCCCAGGTTGTGCTTACCTCAGGTGGCTTCTGGGAAGTAGCTAGTATGTCCCTCTGGCTAGATGGTGTTTTGGCCATGCAGCTCTATGTGCCACCTCTATCCACATGCACCACCCCTGCTGTTTCCACTGGCCAGAGTTCCCAGTTCATGGAGTTGCAGAGCTGGTGCTGGAGGCAGTGCATGGAACTCCATGGATGTCCCTATGCCTAACAGCCAGAAGGATATGCTGGCCAGCTGCACCACAGGGAGTTGGGTAGGGAGCTTGCCAGTTCTATGCCAAATGGATTTTTGACAGTCTGGTCAGTAGTTATCACCAGAGTTGCCAGGGTCCCTTTTCAAGTGGGTGTTCTGTTTGAAATCCAGACATCGATAGGTAACGCTGCTTACTATGACAGCAGTTCTTTGGCACCTGAACTTGCATTGCCTTAGTTCTTCAATACCCTCAATTCCCACTCCCTTTGGGCCATGTCACCCTCTCCCCAGTCCTGCCACTGAACTCTGCAATTAAAGAGTTAAGGTGTCATTATTGCACTTTAATTCACTCCTGAACAAAAACAGGGATGGACAAATTGGAGAATGTCCAGGAAAAAGCAACAACTGTGAATAAAGGTCTAAAAACATATAGGAGGGAAGATTGGGGAGAAATAAGGGTTTGTTTAGTCTGGGAAAGAGAAGATTGAAAGGGGACATAATAGTTTTCAAGTACAGAAGAGGTTGTTACAAAGAGGAATGAGAAAAAACGTTCTTAACCTCTGAACTTTGTTTCTTGTCCTATGTACTTAAATTGCAGCAAAGGCAGCTTGGGTAACAATTTGTCAGGGTAATTGAACATGGGAATAAATTGCCTAGGGAGGTTTTGGAATCTCCACCATTGAAGATTTTTAAGAGCAGGTTAGACAAATACCTATTAGGGATGGTATTAGAGAATATTTAGTCCTGCAATGAGTGCAGGGGTCCTAACTAGATCTCTCTGGAGCTCTTCCCAGTCTACCATTCTGTGGTGAGAATTGACACATCACAGGACTATTATTTCAGGCTGCGTGCAGACAGGCAGACAATTTTTAAGGGCTACCTTTGTTAATCATGAGGACTAGAAACCTTACTCTTAAAAAAACAGTTTAGATCTTGGACAATTTGATTCTGCCCAGGCATTCACAAATGTTTCAAATGGGCCAGGTGTTTGACAGTTCTGCACTGCAGTGAATTCTGCCTTTGAGTGAATATTAAATCCTGATGTCTCCAAAACACAAGCTCTGTTTTGTACTATGTGATCACAATTTATCTTGGGCTCCTGTATGATCTTCAGAGACTGAGGTCAGAAGAAAGTCAAGAATCTGGAGGGTAGGTGTATGGTGCACACTACTAGGCTCCTCTGAAAATGAAACACGAGACCCCTTTAGCGTGACCAGAGTGCCAATACCAGAGGCTTTGTCTTATATAGGCAATTATGCCTCCCTCCAAAAACGTGTCCCCATTTTTTGTACTTGCTATCTGGTTACCTTAGAGCTCTTGCACCAAGAGCAGAGAGGATGGTGGGAATGGAATGAGAAGCTGTCTGTAGGAAGGTAGAGGAGATGCTGAGATTTGGCTTATTTATAAGTAAGGATGTTAAGAAGCAGGTAATTGACTAATTGTGTAGTTCATACAATTTGTATCGACTACATGATTAGTCGATAAGGGGAGGTTGGAGTTCTGGAGCAACTCCGGCTGTGGCTCCGCAGTTTAAATATAGTGGGAGCCGGGCTGCCATCCAGTCAAAGCACTGCTATGGTTCAGTCAGCACGCTCCACAAATTCTAGGTATACAAGAGGCAGCAGCCCAGGGGAGAGGACAGGGAAGGCTGCCACAAAGTAGTCCCTGTCTGCAGTGGCCCAGGCTGACTAAGAACATAGGCTGCTCCAGCAGCAGCCCCTGTCTCTGGACAAGGGCTGCTGGAGCCAGCACAAGCTGGGACTGAGCAAGTTCTGGTCAGTCCCAGCTCAGGCTGGGTCTGGGACTGCTGTGGTTCTGTA
Organism: Pelodiscus sinensis; assembly: GCF_052426305.1. Classification (NCBI taxonomy): domain Eukaryota; kingdom Metazoa; phylum Chordata; order Testudines; family Trionychidae; genus Pelodiscus; species Pelodiscus sinensis. Next base: position 111,412,077 of record NC_143055.1, on the reverse strand, counting down.
TTTTAAATGTAGCAAGAGCTTAACTGGCTCTTACTACATTGAAAATGCGGAGCCACAGCAGAAATAGGTCCTGGACCAGATCTGAGCTGGGACTGAGCTGGGCTCACTTAGGTCCTGGACATGGTGTGAGCCAGGACTAACTCCCATTATAGCTCTGCAGTTTAAGTGTAGGAGCCGGACTGCCTGCATGCCCGACTCCTACTACATTTAAACTACAGCGCTACAGTGGGGGTAGCTTCTGGACCCAGTGTGAGCTGGGACTGAGTGCCTTCCCTTATTGACTAATCATGCAATTGATACAAATTGTATTGAGTACACGATTAGCCAGTTACCGGCGTCTTAACATTCTTATCCCTTACTTCCACTCATCCCAACTTCCTTTGCTATGCCAGTTCTTGGGATATGGAAGTATGGAACACAGGTATTTTGTTCAAACCTGGTGGCTACGTCTAGACTGGCATGATTTTCCGCAAATGCTTTTAACGGAAAAGTTTTCTGTTAAAAGCATTTGCGGAAAAGCATCTGTGCCAATCTAGACGCGCTTTTGTGCAAAAAAGCCCCGATCACGCCATTTTCGCAATCAGGGCTTTTTTGCGCAAAACAAATCTGAGCTGTCTGCACTGGCCCTTTTGCGCAAAAGGACTTTTGCCCGAACGGGAGCAGCATAGTATTTCCGCAAGAAGCACTGATTTCAGACAGTAGGAAGTCAGTGTTCTTGCGGAAATTCAAGCGGCCAGTCTAGACACAGCAGCTGTGTCTACACTGGGCCACTTATTCCGGAAAATCAGCTGCTTTTCCGGAATAAGCTGCGAGCTGTCTACACTGGCCCTTGAATTTCCGGAAAAGCAATGACGCTCTACTGTACAAAATCAGCCGCTATTCTGGAAAAACTATTCTGCTTCCACTCGGGCATAAGTCCTTATTCCGGAACACTGTTCCGGAAAAGGGCCAGTGTAGACAGCCCAGTAGTCTTTTCCGGAAAAAAGCCCCGATCGCAAAAATGGCGATCGGGGTTCTTTTCCGGAAAAGCGCGTCTACATTGGCCACAGACGCTTTTCCAGAAAAAGGGCTTTTCTGGAAAAGCAGCCTGCCAATGTAGACGCTTTTCCGGAAAAAGCAGCCTGCCAATGTAGACGCTCCTTTTCCGGAAAAAACTGAAAACGGAATAGTATTCCGTTTTAAGCAGTTCTGGAAATTCATGCCAGTGTAGACACAGCCAGCCAGTGTGTGTTTACAGTAAGAGAGTTAGGAGATAGTGAAAGGAGATTTCCTGTTAAATAGGAGGAGGCATCCTGATGCGCATGCTGGTAAAGAAGAGTACACCCTAGTTCTCCCAGGGGTATTTATCACAGCAAAGCTCTTGGCCTTTATGAAGATGTCCTACTCCATGCCATATGGCATTAGAATATGAAGAATTTACTCACACTGATCCTATAGTGAAGCCTAGAGGACACTAATGAAAAACAAAGGGTTGAAGACTGCACACAAGCAGTGAGATCAAGGTAATGGCAGGTTTGTCTTGATTCCGTTTCTCCTTGGCTACATCTACTCTGACATCTTCTTGCACAAGAACTCTTTTGCGGAAGAAGAGTTCTTGTGCAAAAAAACTTCCACAAGAGAGCATCTACACTGGCATGTGCTTTTGCACAAGAGCATCCATGGCAGTGTAGCTGCTCTCTTCCATAAGAAAGCTCTGATGGCCATTTTAGCCATAGGGGCTTCTTGCGCAAGAAATTCATGTTGCCTGTCTACACTGCCCTTCTCTGGAAGAGCTCTTGCGCAAGAGGGCTTATTCCTGGTGGGGAGAGGACTATCTCTTCCAGAAGAAGCCATTTTATAACGCTATACTGTAAATTTACTTCTAGAACAACGCTGGTGCAGTACAGCTGGCAAGGTTTTGTGGAAGAACAACCATTCTTCCACAAGAAGCTGCCAGTGTAGATGTACTTATGTTTGCATATTACTCTTATCACTGCCCTTCACCCTGTATTTACTTTCCCCCGTTTGGTAATTTTATAAAAAAATGTTACTAACTTTCCTTGCCTCCTTCCTTCTACCTCATTTCGGATTTGAGCCACAGGTTGCTAATGGAATCTATATCCTTTACCGTACAGACCAGGGTTTAGTTGTACCCCCCCCCCCCATCACTCCACTGCTGCCATGGGGGAAATGGGGGTGGCATTTCTGTCCCCCGGACCCGCGGCCCTCTGTGGAGCAGGCTGAGCTTCGCCCGCAGCTCACTCGCTGCGAACGTTTCGCCACCTGGCTCCCGGCCATGACCATCCGGAGCTCCCCCGAGAGAAACACGCACAGCAGCTCCGTCCCCAGAGTGCTAAGACCAAGAGAATTACGTCACTTGCCCAGTGCGCAAGCGCGCTGACCGGAGGCCCGCACATGCTCCGTAGCAGAAATCCCACCTCCAGCACGTGACGAGGCAACGGGCGGGGAGGCCGCCGAGTAGCGCCCCTCCCCCTCCGATCGCCATGCTGCTGGAGAGCTTGGCTCGCATCATCAAAGTGCAGCTGCCTGCCTACCTCAAGCGCCTGCCCCTGCCGGAGAGCATCAGCGGCTTCGTCCGGCTCACAGGTACCGCGGGCTGCGCCCCTCTGCTGGTGCCGCAGTATCCCGCCTGGCCTGCCCGCCTTGCCCCGCCGTGTCCAGCCTGGCCCTGCCCGTCCCTGCCCACCCCTCCTGGTCCTGACTTTTCCCCCGTCTCATCCCTCCACCCCAGCGCCCCATCCTAGGCCTGGCCCTTCCCTGACCCTCCCCCCAGCGCCCCGTTTTGTTCCTGCTCCCCACACTTCAGTCCTTCCTCCCCCAGCATCCTAGCCTAGTCCTCACCCTGTCCCCCCTCCCCCAGCTCTCCCTGCTTTCCTCCCAGCTCTGTTCCATTTTTCCTCAAGTCCTCAACCTTCCCCTAATAACCTCCCACCTTCCCTGATCTCCCCTCAGCCCATTGATTCCTTTTAGGGCTGTTGACTCACAATAATAAGTTTTTTAGTTAATCACCATTAAAATTAATAGTTAAACTAAGTTTTAATCACAGTTGCAATTTGTTAAATATTTTGGACGTATTCTGAAAATGTAGAAAAAGCATCCAAAACACAGAATACAAAGTGTTTTGAAATGTAAAAATGATAAACGTAATATTCTTAAATTTGCCTCAAGTTTTGTAGTACAGTGTCTATTGTATAAGTGCAACTTACAAATGTAGATTTTTACATTACTTCATTCACACAAAACAATATACAACTTGAGAGCTTACAAGTCCATATGGTCCTACTTTTTGTTCCAATCACTAATAGATTTTTATATATATATATATTTTTGCAGGAGATAATGTTACTGGCTTTTTATTTACAATGGCACCTGAAAGTGATAACAGGAATTCCCCTGGTACTTTTTATAGAAGCTTCACAAGGTACTTATGTGCCATATAGGCTAAATATTTGTTTACCGTTTTTGCTTGGGCCACCATACAAGAGGGAATACTTCCATGCTGATGATGCTTGTTCAAAAAAGTCATTAATTACATTTGTGACTTAACTCTTCAAGGAAGTAGTATGTCTCCTGCTCTGTTTTACCCAAATTTTGTCATATTTCATGTTATAGTCTTGGGATGTTCATTTTAAGAACACTTACTACAGATATGGCAAAACACAAAGAAGGTAGGTACCAATGTGAAATTTCTAAAGTTAGCTACAGCACTTGATCCAAGGTTTAAGAATCTGAAGTGCCTTCCAAAGTCTGAGGAACAAGGTGTAGAAAATGCTTTAAGAAGTCTTGAGAGAGCTACACTTCATGTGGAAACTACAGAACCTTAATCACCAAAAAAGAAAATCAACCTTCTGCTGGTGGCATCAGGCTCAGATGATAAAAATGAACATGTGGTGGCCCACACTGCTTTGGATCATTATCAAGCAGAAGCTGTTAGCAGCATGGATGCACATCCTCTGGAATGGTGGTTGAAGTGTGAAGGGACATACAAATCTTTAGCACATCTGTCATGTAAATATTTGGCAATTGCAGGCAATTGCCAATGTCATGCAGACACCCTGTTTTCACTTTCAGGTGACTTTGTAAAAAAATGAGCAAAGTTATTTGCTGTAAATGTAAACTAACATGTTTATGTGAATGAACAAAAATAGGAGCGAGTGGACTCTAAAGTTTTACCTTGTTTTATTTTGAATGCTTTTTTTCTTTCTTGTACAATTTATAAATTCAGCTTGCATGATAAAGAGGTTGCACTACAGTATTTAATGTGGGAATCGAAAAGTACGATTTATTTTTTACAGTGCACATACTCGTAATCAAATATAAAATGAACACTGTATACTTTGAATTCTATATTGCAATTGAAATAAAAGTATTTTGAAAGGTAGAAAACATCCAAAATATTTAAGTGGTATTCTGTTGTTTTAACAGCACCAGTTATCACAATTAAATTTTTAAATCACTTGCTAGCACTACTTCCTTTGCATTCTCCCCATCCCATTGATTTTCCCTCCCCTTCCTTTCACCTGGAGCTCCCCTTTCTTTCCCCCAATAGATAATGGGAAGGAGGAAGTGAGCCAATTAACATAACTGGCTGCAGAATTGCTTATCTCTGTGCCCATTCTGATGGTGGCTGAAAGGTGGCCCCTGTATGCCATAGTTTATCTAGGCCTAAAGGGATGATTGAGCTTCTGCTTTGCAAGCTTCACAGTAGCAGACAAAAAAGCATGCCTGTGGCTGAAATAACATAACTGCTGGGGGATAACATGTTTACTCTGGCAAAATATTACTGCCCAGCTGTGGCATGTGTTGTTCCTACAAGTTTTAAGAATTACTCTTGACTGCCAGTACCATGCTACAGTCTCTTCCCCGTATGAAGCTGTGTTCTTTATGCCTCTGATATCACTTCCAGAAACAAGATTTTGCAGTCTGAAAGAGGCTAATAAATCTGATGCCTATGGCAGAATAGACTCCAACTTGCTTCTCTGTGGCTGCATGGTCTCTGCCCAACTAATAGGACAGAAAGCAAGTTTTATCATGAGTCGTGACTTGAAAACCTTCAGGGAGCAAATGTTTGCGTAAGAAGGTGAAGTTGTTTTACAGGTCTTTTCTGCCTGTAACCACACTCTGAAATGTTATTACTCTTCCTCAATTCAAATTGTAAATCTCAGCTCAGCCTGGACCAGTTAACCACTGTGTAATTGTTACATATAAGACTAGCACTTTTAACCTTATTTTTAAAAGCCACACACAGTGGAGGAAAAATGTTTTTTGAACTTAAATAGGCTTAAACTTTCATCTGCTCCATAAATACCAGGAAACGATTCTTCAAAACATTGTTAAACTGAACCTATTTTAGAAATATCTACTAACAGACTTTGTGCCATATTTTCATTTACACTATGGATCTCTCTCTTCCCCCCCCCCCCCTTACATTTTGACTGATTCTCATTTACCCCTTACCATGTTAGCCTGATGTTCATTAGTGGAAGTTTTTAAGGCTCCATCTGTAGTTCAGTTAACCACATCCCCTGACTTGGCTGTAACTAGGTCCAGTTGCTGAATTCAGACAACTTTGTAACAAATACTTATTTGTTAAAAACAACTGTCAGAGCCCCTTTAAGTGGTATGTTACTTTTGGATAAGCATTCTTTAGCATGGGGGGGAAAAAACCTGACTGATCACATAAGGGAAATTGGCAGCACTCTAGTAATTTTCCCTATCACACAAAGGGAGCAAACTGAACAAGAGAAGAGATTTTTGCCCTCCTAAGTTTGTAGGTGTCTTTGCATCTACTACAGTTATGTTTTTCCAACAGAATTGTGAGTTTTCGGGTGTGTGTCTCATTATTAGAACTACTTGGCCTGGTTTCTTGACTCAATGGTAGTGTGGATAGGACCACGAGTATTGTATTGTTTTAACTAACATGGTTTGTTTGGAAGCATAAAAAAATTACATACAAGAATCATTGCTCTGGCAGGGTAAAAGGACCTTTTAAGTTGCAGCGTCAGACTCATTTGTCCATACTGCACCACAAACGTACTCAGGATGTAAATTCCCAGTTAAAGTTAACCAGTTAAAATGGTATGTTTAACTAGTTAACACTGATGTGCTGTGAGCCGGGGGTGGGGGGGGGGGCCTGCCAGGCCAGGCCAGGCCACCATTTACCAGGTAAGCATGACAGTAAGGCTGATGCTAACCTGGTAACCTTTTATATTCCTAACATGTACCTGTTCATGAGTGTTGAAGAACAGTTTATTTACAACCAGACTGAAGTATTATTTTCCAGTTTGTTTATGCTGTGTGTTTACTTAGCATCCCATAATATGTCTGTCCCTGCCAGGTTAAACCCTATTGAACTCTATGCTTCTCTGTCCTCAAGAGTTTTCTCTAGTTTGACATTGGTAATCATTCTGTACCTAAAGAAAGGGCTGGATTCAACTCTCAAAAGTTGAATGGAAAGTCTCCCCAGCTTCAGTAAGAGTTGGATCAGGCCCTATAACCTTAATTTTTGGTATTTCCTGACTTCACTGCATGATCTTGCAACTAATATTGTATTATCAAAATTAAATTAAAGATCTATTTCCTAGCTTTTTAAACACTTTTTTAATTTAGGCTGTGTCTTTGGAATTACATCAGTGAAAGAGCTCTGTCCTGTCAAGATAAGCAACTACATGCGTGATCTTACAGTGGCACAGTTGCATTGACAGCTGTGCTGCTATAAGATTGCTCATGTAAACATGGCCCAAGTCTCTTCTAGAATTAGCTAGCTGAGCTCATACATTTCTATAACTGAGGAGATAAGTATACCGGTATATTCATTCTCACCACATCTGTCTTGAAATGCATAACTGATAGCATAGTGCTACTTATTAAATTCAAGCTTTTAAAAATGTAGTAAAGGACTTACAGGACATTAAGGCCAGTTAGCATACCAGCTTTGAAGGTTCAAGCGTTAGTCATGAGTTCTTTTGAAAAGATTAAAAAAAAAAAAGTGAGGTAGGGATGGGGACCTGTTCACTCACATAAATTATCACCTGGGGGAGGGACCAATCTTGTGATATATCAGTCCCAAAGATGAATGTTTCAGAAAGTAACGAACATAGGTAAGAGGAGGAGATTAGACTGGAAACTGCTTTGTGATTGTCACCGAAATCCTTCAGCAATTTCGTAGCTGAAATTCCAGAAGCCCTGTAAATTCATTGACTCTGGTACTTACTGATTTAATGAACACTTAAACAATCAAGCAGAGTAAGTATGGCTGCAGATAGAAAATGCAGTCAGAGATAATAGGGTGTTGTCCATTCTCAACTTAAATGTCTTTTCTCTAAGATGTAAACATGCATCATGTTGATAGCAATAAAGTGAGAAAAAACAGCCAAGAATCTGTGGGTGCAAGGTTGAAGTGTTTGTGTTACAGCAGACTTGAGCCTTTTTCAAGAGCAGCCTCCTTGAAATAATGTTCTCTTGGCTAGCAGCCCTTTTTTCACAGCAGCAGTTGACAACAGCACATGATTGATAGCATGACATTGTTTGTGACCCCAAAGCTGGAGACCAGCTAGTCTTGTAGGTTAAAGATGTTTACTCTCTCACCATCACTCTTCAAAGATTTACACTGGCTTTGTATTTTGCAGTTATATTCATAGGAGCTTTATAGATATGGAATAGTGACAATGCTTTGCATTTCACCATAGCACCTTGCCAAGGTAGTAACATTTGGTGATGAAAGTGCAGAGCATTGGTGATTTATCCTTTCATGGTATGTGTAGAGTTCTTGTGAAACCAGTAATTTAAACAGAAATTGCATTATTCTCCATCTCCACATAAGCTCTGCTTGAAGGATGGCTTCAGCAGTTTATGGCAGTACTATGATACCTTCTGGAGAAGATTAGTGAATTCAATTCCCACAAGTCAAACTTCATAAAGTTCTACAAATAAGTATTATTTAGCCATTTCATTTGCTATAATTTTTTTAACTGAATATGGTAATGGTTCAATTTGCAGTACCTGCTTACTAGAGAAGGGGAGGGGAAGGACAAAACTGGCTTTTTTGCTTCTCTGTAAAAGGAGGGAGTTTGGAAAGGATGAAAAATGGCCACCATCTGAACTTTGCTTTTCCGAAGCCATTGAAAGAGTTCTAATGGGAGTGGAGAATTCTACCTAGGGATGTTAAATATTGGTTAATTGATTAATCGGTTAACCTCATGAATTCTTAGTGGTTACTCGACTAATTCTATAGTCCCCGGGTGTGGAGCCGACTGTCAGTGCACTCTGGCCTCACTCCTGAGGAGCAGGGAGGCAGCAGCGCAGGGTTACAGGCTGGTCCGCGAGGGGAGCCAGTTTAAAAAACATCTCCCCTCACAGACTGGCTGCCTGTTGCTCTGTGCTGTTGCCTCTGATGTAGAGGCAACAGTGCTGAATGGCAGCAGCCCCTGTTTGTGGGGGGAGGAACTCAGCTCCCAGACCAGGCGCGACCCAGGACTGAGCTGGGCCACTGGCCAGCCTGCTAAAAAATGTACTGGTGAGGCGGGGAATGCAGTAGTCTACAGCATTAACCTATAACCTTTTGCAGTGCCTTGGGGTTGTCATAATCAACATCAATTATCATTGTAAATAAAAAAAAAAAGTGTAGAAGATTGGGATGAATCCATAATGACCGTATGAAACACCCTGGAAGTTGCTTTTTTGAATAAATTCCTGATTTCAGCTTTCTTGCCTTCTGCCTCTCTTGCATAAAAGAGCGCAGAATATGCAATTGTGTAACATGCTGGACAATATACTAGTTCCAGTTATTAGGTAGGTAGAAGATTTGTATTTGAGAGATATCAGAAATACTGATTAACTTAGAGATTTGATAATATACTCTGTGGTTAATTGAATGCCAGATAACAGAGCTTTTACTGTACAACTTATTTACTTGTTTTCCTAACCTACTTTTAGAGTCTATGGCTCTGATTAGGGATGTTAGCGACTAGTCAACTGCTTGATAAGCATAAACATGAGTATAACTGTTCAGTCCTGGCTCCAGCCGGTACCAGGAGCTACCCCCGCTGAAGCTCTGCAGAGTGGCCTCTTATCAATTAATTCATGTAGTTGATACAAATTGTATCAAATAGACGATTAGTCAGATAACTGCAGTTTGCTGACAGATCCATTGCAGAGTCATTCTCACTTCAGTGCCACTGCATGTGGGCAAAAGGAGCTGCCTGCCCAGATCAAATGGCAGGAACCTTAAGTTATTCAAGCAGCAGCTGTAATGTGGGCATGTTGAATAATCAGTTTTGAAGTAGTACATTTGTACAGCAGTACACTCTGCTTCATTGCTTTATGGAATCCTTTAATGATGGGACATGTTTACTTCCAAAAAGTAACAGAACAAGAATACAGCCAAATCAGTGGGTATGTGGTACCAACGGTATTTCTGCTCTTGAACTGAGGAATCAGTAAGAATTTTCACTTAATTTTTAGCAAACACTGCTCTTTAAGTAGAGCTATTTAAAAAGACATTTTCAAAGTGTTTCCCTAGCTCTTAGAAAAAAAATTCCTTGAAGTATGCAATAAATATATGGTTACTATTGAAAATTTGTCTTCTGTTGAATTCCCCTTACCCTCCCTCCGAAGGGCTGCAGTTGGAGACAAAGGACTTGTCTACACTAGGAAGATATACATCTTAACAATCCAATGGTAAACCATAATCATAGAATTCTACAATCCAGGATGTGTGGGAACTGTAATTCAAACAGTTACTGATGAAGAATTAAAAGATTACTGTATACTAATACAGCCATATTTTGTACGAAGATTATTAAATAGAAAAGCATTTCCTAGGACATTTGCTACTCTATTTTATTATCGTGCTCGTTGTTATCCTGTCCTTAATTAGCCTACTTTTCTGTCTGTCCTTAGGTTGTAAGCACCTAGAAGGGTTTATCCCATTCTGAGCATGGGAAGTGGCTAGCTCCAGTAACTAGTAGGCACTAGTGCAGACCTGGGCAAAATACAGTTCACGGGCTGAATCTGACCAGCCCAAGGATGCTGCAGGGATCCCTAGGCAAGCTCCCTGTTTGCCTTGCCCCACCTGCATGCCGCTGAGGAAATTTCACTTTAAAAACTGGGTGAGCGGGGGTGTGTGTGTGTGAGCTTTAGGAGCTACTACTTCTCTCCCTCCCCCCCTCCCCAACCCCCGGAGCACAATCCCATTGGCCAACTTCTGGCCAGAAACTGGCCAATGGGTGCTGCCTGTTTCAATAACAGGCAGCCGTGAAAGAAGCACAAGGGGCTTGAAGTTGTTCACAGAGCATATGGCTGCAGCCTGTGCTGGAGCAGGGCAGGCACAGAGGCTGATTCAGGACCCTGCTTGCACCCTAGCCCCTCTTTTCCCCAACACTATATGCCCCCCCTCCCGACCTGCCCTCCCTCCACTCCAAATCCTCTGCTCCGTTCCTGTACCCATACCATCTCCCAGATCCATCAGCCCAATCCCCTGCCCCAAATCAGTCTCCTCCTGCTCTAGCTCACAACCCAAACCCCCGAATGCCCTCCTGTACCCCCAATTCCCTGCCCTAGGTCACAATCCAACCCCCAGCACCCCAGTTCAGTGCCCAAGTTCACAACTCCCTTCTGCACCCAACCTTCCTTCTGCACCCAACCTCCATCTCAGACCCCACACCTCCTCCATTAATATGGAAAAGTGTGGCCCTCATCCACTTTCCAAATTCTTGGAGTGGCCCTCCCAATCAAATTATTGCCCCTGCAGTAATTTTTGTCCACACACACGCACACCACACCACACATTTGTTTGACAGTTAACCTTGTAGTTCGAAGCAAAAGCAGGCCTAACTCCAGAGGAAGAGAGTAGATAAAAAGTGTGAAAAATTGGGATTTGGAGGAGTAATAAGTGCCTTTATAAGAGAGAGCCCCAAATATTGTGACTCTCTATACAATCAGGACATCTGGTCACCCTTCCCCAGAGACAGGATGTGCACTAAAATATTTGGCTGTTAAAACTTTTCTTTTGCATTACTAAGCTTAGTAAGCTACATGGTATTCAGAGCCTTTTTTCCTCTTATCACAGAAAAATGAGGGAGAAGACAAGGTGGAGAGCAGCATCTAAAATACAGCTTTGTATTTTAGGCCGATGAAAATCTTGGACCTCTGCACTAGAAACAACCTTTTTTTGAGATCTGATGTTAGTCATGGACACTCTCAATTATGGTGAAATGCTGGCTGCTTGTGGCAACAGGGTCACTCTGGTGCCACCAGCTCCAGGGGTTTGCTCTTGCAGCAGCAGAGAGGCTGGCATTAACACAATGGGTGGGGGGGAGGGCGGGAAGACAACACTCTAAGGAAGGGAGAGGGCAACTGCAGAACCCCATGGCTAGGGCCAGGCTGCAGCCCTGTAGTGGAGCCCCACAGCTGCAGGGCTGCACACCCAGCCCCTGGCTACCACTTATGGGTCCATGGCTGCCAGGCTGCGCTCTTGGCCCTAGACTGTGGGACTATGTAGCCAGCCTGCCTCTGCCTCCAAGACCTGCCCTACCCTATTGTCCACTCCTTCCCTGAGCTTGAACACCCCAAATGGCTCTCTGGAAGCTCTGGGAGGACAGGAGAAGAGTTGCTGAACATGAGCCCCTGGCTTTTCCACGTGAGTACTTTGAATGCTGAACCACAGATGTTGCTGGACAAGGCAAGTCCAGATTATAGAGGTCCAACCTGTATAAATCAATGCAATATACGGAAACACAGCTTGCCCTAAGTACAAGCATCAAGAGTTAGCAGGGAGGAAAAGAGCAGAGTTTGGCATTGGATTTCAGACATTTATCTTCTAGTGCTGTCACCCTTAGTGTTCAAATGTCTCACCTCTCTTACTATTTTGCTATGGCTGCCTCTTTCCCATTTCCCCCCTCTCTCATGTGTTTGTTCACAACAGTCATCCCAAAATGTACAGGACTTTCTTATGATTATGCTTTTTATGCTGGTAGTACAAAAAACAGCATAAGTATATACTACAGGCTGTGCTCACTATAAGTCCAAGATATGTTCCAAAAAACTTGGACTTATAGTGAAACAACTTAAAGCGGGGAATATTTTTCCCGCAGCTGACTTCCATTTAAGAAAGTTGGGGGAGTGTTTCGCACGACATCAGTTCCTACAAATGTCAGTGACTTTAGTGGGGAATGGATGTATACCGGGGCGACAGTGGAGGCGCTCTCTCTCTCATTTTTATATTTATATTTATATTTATATTTATATTTATATTTATATTTATATTATATATATATATATATATATATATATATATATATGGAGAGGGAGAGGCGGGCGGGCGGCAGGGCTTGACAAGCGGCAGCGAGCCCCACTCGCCAGCTGTGTGGTTTGGCACACTACGCATGTGCAGACTGCGCTGCGGCACTGTTCCAGCTTAAAATCTTCTCGCCCCGGGTGAGTAGATTGACTAATTTGTCGAGCCCTGTATATAGGTAACCATTATCTGTACATCAAAGGGATGTGCTCATGAATGAGGTAAGGGCATGTGTTCACTACCCACTGAATTGGTGGGCAGCAATCGACCTCTAACATAGACAAGTCTGAACCCATGGGCTGGAGCAGGCGCAGAACCCTAGTTCCCTTATAAGTGAGCTGAGGATTTTTTTTTTTTTTTTTTTCCTTCTCATTTGGGAGATAGATCAGTGAGGAGTTTTTGGTGTGTTTTTGCTTCTTGCTTGTGTGGCCCCTGACTCATTTTTCTGTAGGTCAGTGGCCACCAGGCAAAAAGTTTCCCCAGCTCTGCCATACAGGAAGAGGTCAGTCCTATGGAGCCACCTCTGTTCAGAATACGTGTTTCTGTAGTTGCTGTGAAAGTGTGTGGAGTAAGGTTAAGGGAGTAGAGAAGGCAGGGGCACATTGAAAAGTAGCCTCTGCAGCCCACTAGAGCAGTGTTTCTTAAACTGTGTTCTGCGGCACACCAGTGTGCTGCGAGGCAATCGGTAGGGTTACCAGGTAGTATCAGAAAAAATACCGGACATGCTTGATGGGAGGGGTGGGGGGAGGAAGCAGGGTTTGGGGGGATTTGGGATTTCTTAATGTATTAGTTAAACTGTGATTCCACATAGACAGGGCTGTCTGTTCTCCCTGTCCCACATAACTTGTAGAGTTATCTAGTGGAAATCTGAAATTAGAGGGACGGGTTTTTATGTTTGTGTGAAAAAGAACTAATTGATTGGATCTGTAAAAACAGAAAGCAGTACAATCATCTGAGGGAGAGAACCCAGCTAGTTAACTTTGAGGAGAATGTAATTCAGGAAGTAACTTCTGAATTTGCATAGAGCCAGAAGTTGTACACTGAATGGTAGATAGTTCATCACATTTAATATTTCAGTTTACTGAGGAGCTGCTCTGTAGCTAGTAAGAATAAAGTAGTAATATAATTACTGGAATAGTAAGTAGGCACCTTCATGATTTAGCTTTTGCAAAGAATATTATAAAGTAATTTTAAAGAGGCAAAATTACCTCTGCTGCTTAGTTTCCCTGTGAACACCAGTCTTTGCATTAGAGAGCCACTCTTGCTGACTCATTCCTTCCACCTGATTTTTCCCCCTCTAAATGAGACAGAGAGAACAGAATATCAGAGGCTGTAAACTTCAATTTATGGTGTGACCATTCACTTTATTTAGGCTGTCACCATCAGGGTTCCCTTTCCATTCACATCTAATAAAGGTCTTAGTTAGGGAACTTAAAATGTTGAAAAAGGAGTGGGCATCTACTTCCGAGAGGTTTAGAGGAAAAATAGGGAGGGGGCAACACCCTGATAAGAGGTATATGCCCTGACTTCTTGAGAGAGTTGGATTCCTGTCAATGTTATTTCTAGACTCTCCCCAGGGACTCCATTTTTTGGATTGGCCTTGGGCTAAAAAAGCTTAAGTTTGAATACTCACCCATTTCTGATTGTAGAAGGGAAGACAACACTCTGGTCTTTTCTTCCTTTACTTCCCCAGAGTGTTCTGTGGAAGTACTGAGAAGAGGCTTTTTTTTTTTTTTTTTTTAAACGCTCTACCTCCTTCCCACCCTCCCATTTTTGGGTACCCTCATAAATAGCTCCAGTGATCAACTCTTACTGCTCAGCTTTCGCCATGCATCTTCACTGTGTAATTGGCCTGATTTTGTTTGTTGTCCATACAATTGTGAATAGCATCAGTGAAATGGAACAGAATCTTGTTAATTCGTTGCATCTGGCTCAAAGTTGTGGATCTACATAGGCTCTAACACTTTGTAGGCTGAGAAAGATATTACTGCATGAGCTCATATTTGAAATGTTTTGTAAACATCGGGGTTAGAAACCTGTTTAAAAATGGAAATCTGTCTCTGTACAAACCAGTAATGTCATTTTTCCAAGCTGTTTTAAAGGGATTCTCTGGAATGCCTCCAGGTCCCATGTAACTGTCTTGCAGAAGTCATTGGCTAATGAAGCTAAAAACCTTTCGGCTACGTCTACACTGGCATGAATTTCCAGAAATGCTTAAAACGGAACAGTTTTCCGTTATAAGTATTTCCGGAAAAAGAGCGTCTACATTGGCAGGATGCTTTTCCGGAAAAGCCCTTTTTCCGGAAAAAAGCCCTGATCGTCATTTTCGCGATCAGGGCTTTTTTGCGGAAAAGACTACTGTTCTGTCTACACTGGCCCTTTTCCAGAACAGTTTTCCGGAAAAAGGACTTTTGCCCGAGCGGGAGCAACATAGTTTTTCCGGAAAAGCAACTGATTTCTTACAGTAGATCATCAGTGCTTTTCCGGAAATTCAAGGGGCCAGTGTAGACAGCTCGCAGCTTATTCTGGAAAAGCAGCTGATTTTCCGGAATAAGTGGCCCAGTGTAGACACAGCCTTCATGTATTGCTAACCTAGTACAGGCAGTCCCCGGGTTACATGGATCCGACTTACATCAGATCCCTACTTACAAACGGGGTGAGGCAACCCCGCACTAGCTGCTTCCCCCCAGCAGACCAGGGAAACGCGAAGCTAGCGCCCCTCCCCTCCCCCAGCAGACCAAGGAGATGCAGAGCGGCTTTTCTCAGCAGACACCTCAGCTTGAGAATAAAGGACTGAGGGAAGTGAGGTGTGGGAGAATAAAACTGAGCTCTGGAGAAACGTTTGGCTAGAGTTTCCCCTACAATATGTACCAGTTCCGACTTACATACAAATTCAACTTAAGAACAATCCTACAGTCCCTATCTTGTACGTAACCCGGGGACTGCCTGTACATATAATGAATACAACATAATATCTCTGTGCTTCCTATTCCTGGTTGTTATTGGTCTCCTCTCTGTGGCTATGGCTACACTATGAATTTTGCCGCAAGAGCCAATGCAAATGAAGTGTGGATTAGAATTTTCTCACGCTTCATTTGCATATCTTTTCATTCCGTTTTTGTGCAAAAACAGGCAGTGTGGCCGGGGCCACTTTGCTCAAACCCCCCTTTTCCCACAAGATCCTTATGCCTATCCTGGAGAGGCATATGGATCTTGCAGAAAAAGGGGTTTTTGCACAAAACGGCCATGGCCACACTGCCTGTTTTTTGCGCAAAAACCCCTAGCGCAAAAATGGAACGAAAGAGGGTATGCCAATGAAGCGCAAAAAATGCTAATTTGTGCTTCATTTGCATTGGCTTTTGCAGCAAAACTCACAGGCTTCGTCTACACTGGTGGATTTTTGTGCAGGAAGCCTTTTGTGGAAGAGATCTCTGCAAAAACTTGTGCAAAAGTGCATCCAGACCTCAAGGCACATTGCAAAAGCGATGTGCTTTTGCACAAGAGAGTGTCTACACTGCATGGACGCTCTTGCGCAAGAAAGCTCTGATGGCCATTCACAGAATGGCCATCAGAGCACCTGTGCTTTTCCTGATAGGGGTTTCTTGCACAAAAACCCTTCCAGAGCATCCACACCTGCCTTTTTGCGCAAGAGCTGTAGCGCAAAAAGGGGTTATCCCTCATAGGGAGAGGAATAACTTTATCGGCAAAGGCCCTCTATTCTGCCGATTTACTTGTGCAGAAACCTTGTACTGTAGACATAGCCCTAGCCTGTATGTCTGTACCCAAATGGGCTGAGACTTTGTTCCTTAGTCATGCCTACCAGTTCAGCTAAATGGTTTGCCTTTGAGCTTAGTGTGAGGTTCTCCGTGCCATGTTAAGATGCCAGTCATTCAAAAATCTTGAGGGTCCTCTCCATCTGTGTTTAGTTTTTAATCATGTGTTTTGTAAGCACCCTACTTTAATCTGTAATGTACCTAGGTGAGAGTCTTATCTGTCCTGGAGCTCTGAGTAGGTCTTAGAGTTGTGGGCCAGGAGACCCACCTTCTCTGCTAGTGGTTCTACTGAATATGTGAATTGAAAAAAAATTAAGGATAGAGAATCTTTTCTTACATCATTTTCATTCTCATTAAATGTACCTTCAGAAGTTGTTAAAGTATTAAAACAACCACTAGAACAAAGCACTTCCTATACAGCATTGTCTTACACATGCTGTGTCAGCATGCATCATGGTTAAGGCATAATTCCTACCTGGAAAACCAAAACACAGGATCACTTACTTCCTGAGAGTTCTTGAGACATTTTCAGGTTTCATTGTTTCTGCTATTGACAACTGAAAGAATAAATGAGATTATTCCAGGATAACCTGGAATAATGGCTGAGTCCACAAAGTGCCACTACTTTAATCAGGAAACCTTGAATGGTTTGCTTCTCTGGCTAGATCATTAGTTCTTGCCATACATATCCAAGCCCAGTCCTTTGTGGGCACCTAACTCCAGAATTAGTCAGACCTGGACACTCAGCACCTTGCAGGATTAGACTTCTGATGCAGTTTAGCTCTGGACAAGTTGACTGGAAAGAAGAGACTTCTCTACTGAAATATTAATGCAGATTTGGATTTTACATAAAGATTCACTCATTTCTTCTGTAGACTTCCATGGAAGAATGAAAGAGCTCAAGACTTCACATAGCTGTCATTTATGCTAATGACAGAACAGACAAACTATCAGCAACTGCTGTCTAGCACATAAAATACTACTGTGTTCTTACAAATGAAAGACTACTTCAGAATTCAGTCCTGTCAAATTAAAGGTAGTTTTGGGTGTGTGGGGCAATGAGAAGAATCAGAGGTAATAGAAATTACTATATAGTGTTGTTGGGGGCTGATGCAAGTTCTATGAGAAAGCAAACGAATGACTTTTGCCGTTGGAGTTGCAGAAAGATTGTGCTTCTAGTGAAAATTCTGTACTAAAGTTGGGTACTTCTCCCTTTGGAAGTGTATAAGTGCCTCTTTCCCACAAGCCATGATTCTTTAAATGCTTATTATCATTTTCCCAGGTAATGTAGGTATGGAATAAGTGAAGCGTGAATAAGTCTGTCACCATACAGCTCTTTAATTGTTACATACTTTACCAAATAGAACTAATTTCAAAAGAGGAATGGCATTCTGAGTTAAGAAAATAGGTGTTCTTTTGATAATCTGTTTACCACAAATGCAACTTTGTTGTACTGACTTAAAAAACCTGTTGCATATTTTGAGTTACTTAAAGCTTAAGACAAAATATCATCCTGTTTGATATTATATGTTCCTTATTTTAATCTTGACACAAACTGTAGAACACATCTAGCTACATACTGGCCCTACACCCATTTAAAGAGGAACTTGGTTTAAATGCAAACAGCAAGATACTTGGGTTGTGTGTCATCTTTTACAAGGAGTTTGTGTTGTAATAGTTTGGGCTTCAAGATCAGCCTATTAAAACGTTTTTTAAATAAATAATTTTTGTACTTCCCTCTGAGGATTAAAGTAACTCCAAATAGCCACCAAGAAAATGTTCCGCTTCCTCATACCTCTTTTCATCAGAGTGTGTGGGGCAGAATCTTAGCAGGTTCTATTGAAGTCAGTGGAGCAATGACAGTTTACCCACTTGAGGATCTGCTCCTGCATGTGTCTTGTAAAGATTAGTATGTACTAGTAAAATGGGTGTATATTTAGCAAGGATGTTAAATTGCAGTTAATCAGCTAATTGGGTAGTTGATGGAATTAGTCGATGTGGGAGTGGTCATTACCCCCCACTGTGGCTCTGCAATTTAAATGTAATAGGAGTTGGATGCTCAGCAGCCCAGCTTCTGCTACATTTAAACTGCACAGCCACGCTGGGGTTAGCTCCTGGGGGGGGGAGCTGGGCCTCAGCAGTCCTGGCCCGTGCCAGCCCCAGGAGCTAACCTTGCCCCAGCTATGCATTTTAAAATACAGCCCTGCAGTGTCCCAGGGCTTGTGCAAGCTGGGTCTGAACAGTTCTGGCTCACACCAGCTCCGGGACACTACAGCTCTGCCCGCCACCCACACTGCAGAAACTGTGCTGCAGGGGAACCGGCTTTTAAAGCCAGCTCCCTTACATTCCTAATATATAGATGCTTTAGAATGAAGTAAGAAGTTAACACAACAAGGAGTTCGGTGACACTTTAAAGACTAACATTTATTAGGGTCTTCAGGGGGTAGCCGAGTTAGTCTGTTACAGCAAAAACAACAAATGGTCTGGTAGCAGTTTATAGACTAACGCAACACGTAGATGATATCCACGAAAGCTCATGATACCATCTACATGTTTCGTTAGTCTGTAAAGTGCTACCAGACCATTTGTTGTTAGGACATACAGGAACTACATGCTGAAGAGGAAAAAAAAAGACAGGAAAAAAATAGAAGAGTTGTGATATCAGTGTTAATTAAATCAGAATGGATGTGGCTTATCTCAGTAGTGGTGAGAAGGGGAGTGTACCTGAGTGGGAAATTACCTACTGTAATGCAAGCACTACTCCTTGTGTTTACTCAGACCTCCCTTCAGGGTGTCAAATTTGCAAATGAATTCCAGGCCAGCAGTTTCCATCAGACTTCTTGTTTTTCTTGATATAGAGCTACCTCTCTGAAACTTGTAGGAGGTTAAGTGGGTCTTCAGAGTATGCTCAGAGCAAATGGAATATCAAGAGTTTAGGAGGCACCTTAAAACAAGTTCTTCAATGTGTGCTCATGTGGCAGTTTTCTGTGGCTTATGTTTGCTTAGCAAGAGCTGGATGGGTTTTATGGGAACTTCAAATCATATTTGTCTGATTTCAAGAGCCTCCCTGTGTCAAATGGTAATATCCTGCTCCACTTTTAAGACAGTAGAGCTCTTAGAGAAATTAAGATTAGCAAAATGATTATTTTTTTTCTCTCCCACTAACTTCCTTCTTGAAAATAGTTGCACCATTTCTGCTGCTTTTTTCCCCTCTCCTTTTAAGATTTCAACCTGAAGCGGACATGAGACATAACTTCAGTCCCAATGATTAAAACTTGCTGACATTTTAAGGAATTGGAAACATAAGGTGATAGGAAATCTTAAGCAACCTTTGCATACACATGCTCATGTATATAGAAGTTGCTTGATGCAGTGGAGAAGACAACTCCGTGGAGAGATCCAAAATAGGTTTCACACTGAGAAGATGATACCTAAGAATGCTCACTCAAATTAGGTCTGGCCATTTTCTAACAAACACAAAACATGATGTTAATAGTTCCTTTTACATTTGCTAGAAAATAATCCCAGGCTGATTTCAGCAAGCAAATAAAGCACTAGGGAAGCTTTATTTAATATGAATTGTGGTTTGGATCTCTTCACTGACTCCCCTTGGTCTACTGCATCAGCCTTAGACTTCAGGGGTGAAAACTTAGCCCCACTGAGATCAATGGGAGTTTTGTTCTAGACTTCAGTGGCACCAGGATTTTACTCTTGTTTGGTCTCTAAAGCTTATGTATTCTTCCCCTCCCCCTCTCAACCCCCCCAAAATCTCTCTTCACTTCACTAGTCCACTCCATCTGTTAGCCTCGATGCCCCACTTACTCTAAATTAAAATAGGAAGAGCTGTTACAGTACCATTTGAGTAACTGATGCTGAAACCAGTTCACGAACCTGATGCTCTATATAAATCAAGTGTTTATTTTGTTTAGTTTCAGAATGGCTGCGGTTATTGCCTTTCCTGGGTGTCCTGGCACTACTAGGATACTTGGCTCTTCGTCCGTTCCTCCCCAAGAAGAAACAGCAGAAGGATAGTTTGATTAACCTCAAGATCCAGAAGGAAAATCCCAAAGTAGTAAATGAAATAAACATTGAAGATCTGTGCCTCGCTAAAGCAGCTTACTGCAGGTGTTGGCGTTCTAAGACGGTAAGGTCTAAGGCTATGTAGTTAATTTATTGCTAGTTTTGCTTTCCGTGAATTGGCACATTACTTCCACCCTGAGGCTCAACAAATGCATGGGTTCTCTAAGAGATCGTCAACTCTCTTTTCTTCACTTTCAACCCACATCTGCAGGAAAGAGTAGAAACCTGCAAGACACATGACTGTCTGTTCTGTCCACAGTAAGTGGAGTGGCCATTCTTTAGTTAGGTGAAAACTAAAGTAAATTTTGCCTTTCCATTTTAAATATTTTGTTTAACTCCTAGAGAACAGCAGGGTGAGTGAGAAAACAGTACCATTTTGAAGTTCATGTCTGTTCAGAAATGTGTTCCACCTCTGAACAAGATCTTTTTTTTTTTTTTTTAACTGTAATTTGGGACTCATAGGCCAAGTGAAAGCTTTTGCCACTATTCTGTTCTGGAGTAGATTTTTCTCACTTTGATCGTATTTCATCCTGGACCGATGAAGCCTTCCTAATGAAATGATTTAAAATAGATCTCTCTAAACATTTTATGCGGGACGACAGTGATGTCATCACAGCACTCTCCATCCACAGGAGCCAAGCCCACCCACAACCAACTTGGCCCTCCCTAGGGCCCATGTGGAGTGCTAGGGCTGCCTGCGGCCCCAGCCAACCCTCCCCTCCCTGCGCCCTCAGCCCTTTCACTCACCCTTTCCACCGTGACCCCACACTCCCAACCTGCATATGCTCCTTCCCCCCAGCCACACACCTACCCACAGTCTGCTCCAGTTCCCTCCCCTCTGGCCAGACACCTACCCTCAGAGAGAGAGGGATTGGTGAGTGTAGCAAGCAGGAGGCACAGCCCCCTAGTTATTTTATAAAAATGTTTTTGATGAAACAGCTTTTCCAATGGGGGCAGGGAGAGGAAGGGTTTCATTAAACTGTTTGACCAGCTGTAGAAAAAAACCTTGAAGTACATTGGGTGCCTCTGGATTTGACTGTTCTTCCTTTGGTCGGTTTTCTTAGAGAAGGTTTTTTTTTAATATTTTGTAGGTAGGAGCAGGTATTGTCAATGCTTTATGCTGCTGTATGGAGTTTAATTTCTTAGCAGCAATAAGCTTCTGATTGACTAGTGCCATATACCTGAAGAAAGATGGGGATTGTTATGATGTTGGAAAAAAACAATAGCAGAAGAAGCCAGAAACTTAAATCTTTTCCTTGTAAAATACTCTTTAGCTCCACTCTGATGCAACATGCTCTTTTTTGACGCATTTAAATGTGGCTATATACTTCTGTGCAGAAAAAAAGTTATCTAGTCTAAAGCTGCCCAGACTTTAATATTGAGAGCTAGCTTGTGAATTGGTTGGAAGTGAAAGGCCTTTTCACTTATTAAATAAACAATCCTTTATCCCTGCCTTCTCTGCCTGCTACTTACTTTTTAGAATCAAATCTGCAGCTGAGTCTCGTCACCTATCCTGAAGCTTTAGGGAAGAAGTGGCAACAGCTGTCATGTAAGGGGTGTGTTGCATTTTGTTAAATTATAGTATGAGCATCTTTGAGCTATAGGCTTTGAGTTGCTGGGAGGGGAAGGAAGACGACTTGGGGATCCTGGATCTCACTCCAACTATATGGATTATCCTCTATGCAAGCAACCACCACCTGTTTTAGTTGCTTGCAATGCTTTTACCACAAAACCTGTACAGTAAATACACTAATCACTTATCTTTTTTCCAGTTCCCGGTCTGCGATGGCTCTCACAACAAACACAATGAGTTGACAGGCGATAATGTGGGTCCACTAATACTGAAGAAGAAAGAAGTATAGCGAATCTCTAGTCCATTAAATCATGACTAAGTCATTTATATACTTGTAATTGCAGGACACAATGTTTTATGTACGTTGTGGCATTTTTAGTCTAATGGTTGCTATAGATTATTTTGGTTAACCTATACTTACAGACAAGTGCTAAAAGGTAGGTCTATGTTGTGATACTTTGTTCTGAAGAATCATGTTTTGTGTAAAACTGTACATATGCTTTTTTACCTGAACAAAATGACCACTCAGTTTCACAATTTAACTTTTTTAGGATGAAAGCAATGTAATAAATTGTACTATTCTTAAAGGGCCAGATGTGTACTTTTCCATTGCTTTTATTATTATCTGAGATTCTATTCCACATGGATACAAAGAAAGATGTAATTATCTTGCAGATAATTCTTACCCTCAAGACACTTCTACCTAATATGAAAATCCCAGTTCCAGGGGCAGACCAAAATTTCATTACGTGATATCTTTATTCCTGTCTTGACTACTGCACCACACGGACACCCACAATAAGTCAATCTCCCCATGCCAGTTTCATCAGTTAGTTTTCAATAAATAATTCTTACCTAGCCCACACTGCTTGCCAAAAAGCTTTGATCCTTCAGTGAAAGGCACTACAGGTCAATTATTCAAAACCAGAAGAAAAAAATAATATGACATTGCCCCAATCTGAATTCCATACAGAAAGACCTGAAGGCCCTATTTATAATGGGAATTTTTGCACCATTAACACTAGTTTAGCTGAACCAGTGCTAATAACGATGCTCGAGTTCAGGCAGCCTACTGACTGCCAATGCTGTCTTCAAAACAGTACCAAGAAATTGTGTATTCAGACAGCAACCTATCTACATTACAGCTTCTTTCTTTAATGGTAGAATATTTTCCAGTGTCTCTGATGTGAACTGAGGCCCTATCTGTAACAGATGTTGCATTCCTAGATTTAGTCTGAGATGCTAAAAGGGCCTGGTTGTAGAATATATGGCATTTTATGAGAGTGTTTATAAAATGTCAGCACATTATGGTGTTCACATACTTGGTCTGCCAAACCACGTAATGGAACTGGAGTACAGACCTACTGTAAGGTTTTAATCCATTGTGTTCAACATGCTAGCCACATGTGGCTAGTTGGCCAGTTGAGTGTGGTTATTCCTTCAGAACTGGTTGGACACTATGGCTCTGTCTACACTGCAGGCTTTTGCCAGCAGAGTATGCTAATGAAGTGCTCATTAGCATTTCACTCATTTGCATATTCTCTGCCAGTACTTCTTGCGCAAGATGTTTTTGTGTAAAAATAAGCAGTGTTGATGGGTCTGTTTTGCACAAAAAGCGACTTCTCTTCATTTTTCTTTAAATAGAAAATGGCAGAAGTATTTGATAAGCCCCTTTGCTGTTTCCAGAAGCATGAAGTTGGGATGTCAACATGTAGTCAACTAAACGATTAACCAATAAGCCTAGGCCTATCAAGTAATCTTATCGACTACATGCACTCCTCCCTCCCTCCCTAACTGATAGAGGCAGCAGCACAGAGTGTTAGGGGGCAGGCTGGAGTCAATATGCATGGCAAGCCAGTTTTCATGCAGGCTTCCGGACCCACCTTTTCTCCTAGAGGCAGCTCAAGAGGGCAGGCAGTAGCTGGTGCTGGGTGGAGGAGGCTTGAAAGCTGGTTCTCCCCAGCTCCATGGTGCCATTCCCCTCATCCCTGCCTTGCTCTGCTGCCCGTACAGCAGAGTGGGGTGGAGGTGGGCAGGAGAGGCTGCCACAAAGCTGTCGAAGTGGGGAGGAGGTCCAAGCTCTTTGTGGTCAGAGGCTGCTCTGCACAGCAGTTTCTGTGGGGAGTTTGGACCCCTGCTGACAGGGGCTGCTACCCCCCCCCCATGCAGCTTCTGAAAGACAGCAGCACAAGATGGCGGGGCCTCCCCAGGAGTCGGGCAGGTAGCAGACTGGCTGCCAGCCCCACCCCTGGGGACTATTGAATAGTTGTGTAAGATTTCGTGGGGTTACATAACTATTCAGTTACACAACCCTGACGTGAAGCTTTATTTCAGCTGGAACAGTGCCTGTGAAAGTTTATTTTTCTGATTCCTTTCCTAGCTACTTCTGTTGCCATTGTAATTCAGCAAAGTAAAGTTAAGATCCAATGAAATGTGACAAATCCATAAATTGTCATGCATAAACACAAGAGAGTGGTTAAGTTAGAGTTCTCATCTGACCATGGTTCAAATCCCACTCAATCAATGGAAATGCTTCAGTGGGTTTTGGATCAAGTTTGTTAAGGTTAGAGAAGAGACTTCAAATCACAAATATACATGCTTGCAGCCAAATGTCATTTTGGTACTACAAATGTGTAGCCAACTACAAATCTTAAAATAAGTTCACAATAGTTGAAGATAGTCAGACAGTAGAAGTGTGAAAGCTTCACTATTGAAAACCCAAAACCAGGAATGATTTCATGTTAGGGTATCAAGTTAAGAGGGGTTTCATTTCATCCTACCACCACCTGGAGGCTGAAATATGGAAGTGTACCAATACAACAGGAAGCCTGATAGTATCGAATGCATGAGCAATACAGAGGAAGTCTGTATTGAAGCGGACAGCAGTAGCACAGCCAACCATTAAAAAGCAGAAAAGGTGTAGCTTGTTGCTGCTAAATCCCTACAACTCCAGCTTTGTCCTGTTTCTTCAAGATATTTTATCAATTAGGACTATTAGAGTTGCCATATCATGTGCCTAGAGGTACCTATGTCTGTATTTGATCCTGCCTCTTTCTGCCACCAGTACTAGATTCTTCAGCTGCGGGCAATGCAGACCATGAAGTACCTAATTAAAATGCTGAGTATGGGCAGATGGGGGTTGGAGGAAAATTCTTTCCTAAACCTTTGACAGTTTGTGTCCCCAGGCATGATACTGGGATGCTCTTATTTTAACATGAGTAACTACAAAAATCAGTTATATAAATTAAATAAGGTAGGGATGTTACATAGCATGTAATTGAATAGTCATGTACTGTAACCACATCAATTTTAGCAGTTACATGACTATTCTATGGCCCCGGAGGAAGGTCCAGCAGCCAGTGCACTCCTAGCAAGCCTCTGGTACCCTGCACTACTGCAGGGTGGCAGCCGTACTGAGCTGGTTCCCTGCAGTTATTCGCTCTGCCTGCGCCCGCCCGCCCCCCCCCCCCCCCCCCGCCTCACCTTCTGTGCTGTTGCCTACGGAGTGGGAAGGAGCAGGCAAATCCAGAGGCAAACTCCCTACAGGGCCAGCAAGGGGAGGGGGAAATGCATGTAGTTGACTGGATTAACTGATATGCCCAGGTTTCTTGTATACACACACCCCTATACATATAAACAACATCC
The DNA here is from genome assembly GCF_052426305.1 of Pelodiscus sinensis. Lineage (NCBI taxonomy): Eukaryota > Metazoa > Chordata > Testudines > Trionychidae > Pelodiscus > Pelodiscus sinensis. The sequence continues at coordinate 111,386,711 of NC_143055.1, read as the reverse complement.
AAGTTAGCTTCACCTGGGAACTGATCTTGGCCCCTGAAGTCAATGGGAGCAGGATGAGGATCAAATCAAACCTTACTGCAAAGTTAGTAAAAGCCACCTTTTTTCCTGCTAAAATATTAGGTGATTAGTACTGTCCATTATTAGTCATTCTATTTGAATGTTTGTGTTCTCTTTTACTGAGCTTAGATGCCTCAGACTAAATAAAAGAATCCTTATAATAAAATTAATAGTTTTACTATCAAAATACTTAATTCTAAACATTAATGTAGTAGCATAGTACATATCTTTGAATATTTAAGAACAAAATACAAAGATTATAAAAATGACTTGCTGCTTTTGCAAAAATATTAAACTTTAGAAGTGATAAATTTTATGCATCATAACCCGTTTAAATTATTTGCCCCCAAAAGCTATTAACCAGACCAAAAAAAGTAATTCCTTTTATTGATACCTCCATGTTAGAGCTTCATAAATTCCAGTATTTCATATAGCTGATTACTGTTTTCCTAATTCTGTCCCAAGGAAGTCCTAAACACATATCACCCACTGCACAATATTAAGAGCACATAATGCTGTAAAACATCAGTTTTAGGCTTTTCTTATTAGACTTCTATAATTTCACCTGCATATGTTGCTTTAAACACTTTCATATAGTACATGTGCATAATAAAGCTCATGATATATTTTAATTGTGCATTCATTTTATTTGCACATAACACAAAATGGTATGGCATGCCATCAAAAGCTTTACAGCCTCTCCCCGACTTACAGACCAAACACTTGGCCGTAACTCAATCCGTTTGTTACTTGGACCCCATTGAGTTACATGCGACCGCGCTGTTCATAAGCGTGGGTCGCGTTCGTAACTCGGAGACTGCCTTTATGACCGCTCCATGGGAGCTTTGGTCATAAGTGTGAACGGTTGTAATCCGACCGTTCGCAACTCGGGGAGCGGCTGTACTGACCTAAGATTGCCTGCCGTATGAGTGGTAGAGTAATAATGAGTTACACAAATATCCCCAGTGACATCAATAAATCTTTGATACCACATAATGACATTGTTATAAATAACCTGTAGAAATAATGAAAAGATTTTAAGCTATTATTGGGACCATTTCATTAATCCCTCTAGTGGTAAAAGCTGTTGTTTTAGTTCTGTCCTTGAGGCCAATTCTATTCACAAGAGCACGTCAGCACATTCTAAACTTCCACTGGCTAAAATAAACGTGTTTAAGTGATTTGCTGATTGGGAGCATTAGTTACCATGAGTCCAGCTGTTCAGGAGTCAGAAGGAAAGCACAGACTTAGAATATGAGCTATGTTCCTTATTTTATGTCCTTTCACTTCATTTTACACTATTGGGGGATGCCACAAGGCCCTAGACACATGTTCCTGCACAGCTGACCACGACTGACTTCGTGACAGTTTTGCAGCAGCTGTTCATGCACATGTCCAGTGCTGCCAGCTAAGCACCCGTCTCAGATGAACAGCAGCCCATCAGGGCTAACAGCTACATCCTAGCAAAGTTTATGTAACTCCAAGATGGAGTCAGGCATGCTGAGTGAAACCCTAATGTACATCTGCTTTCAACTATAAATGCAGGTTCTGGACTAGGCATAAGTGGCTGCTGCAGTTTACAAATGTGGCTTGGCTTAGCCAACTCTACAGTGTGGCTGTGGGGCAGCAATGCAGATGATCAGACATATGAAGGAGTGCACAATCAGAAGATGGACAAGTGGACTGGACTGCAATACCTTGTTGCCCTCGATGCAGCAGTTAAATGGCTAAATAATCTAGATCAGGGTTTCCCAATTTTAGCCACAGAACCCTTTAAATAAATAAAAAAAAAGCCAGAGGAAACTGGTTGACCAAAAAAAAAAAAAACCTACACAAACACACACCACACATCACATGCTGGTTCGCCCCTAAGACTGCGGCAGCCCCTTGAAAATGGTGGCCCTGGGTGACCACCCAGCTTGCCATCCTTAGCACCAGCTCAGGAGGGATTGTGTGTGCTCCAGCCCCATGGGAAATGGCAAGGAATCTGGAATACCAGTGTGGGCTTCCCAATGCTTGGGGGAAGCCTCAGGTGCCAGATCCAGGCAAGCTGGGGCCACCGTAGGTTCCCCACCCCTCTTTAAAGCAAGATACTCAACTTGATTTTTCTCTACACTTCCACATGAGGTGTACAATCTTAACTGAACACAGATGTGGTGGTTGTTTTCAGTAGCTCACAGTTCCTCCTTTCCTCACTAAACACATCTTCAAACAACTTCCAAGTGCGATAACAGTTGTTTTCATAATTGTTTATTTAAAAAACTACCCAGTCCCTCCACCACCACACACAAATGTAGCCATCAATTAAAAATCCACAGCATTGCTGCTACTCCTCATCTACTAAAAAGCACAGCACCAATTCATCACTCTCAACAGTTAGAAATCATCAATTTCTAAGGTGATCAGAGATAAAGGTCACACATTTTGTGAAGAGGAGTGTTTGAGGTAATATGGAGAAGGTGACTTGAGAATGTTTGTAGACTACACTGATTTCTTGTGGCTTTTATTAGGGTATTTATGTGCAGTCTATCAATCTTAACAGGTTTTTACTGTCATGGTGTTTGTATATACAGGCAGTCCCCGAGTTACGCGGATCCGACTTATGTCGGATCCGCAGTTACAAATGGGGATTTCTCGCCCCGGAGAACTAGAGCAGCGGGACGCCTGGTCCCGCCGCCTGCCTTCTCCGGGGCGAGAAAAGCTGCTCCCCGTCTCCCTAGTCTGCTGGCGGAGCCAGCAGACCAGGGAGACGGGAGCAAAGCGGCGGAGCACCTGGGGCCGGACCCGCGGCCGCTTCCAGATCAGCTGGAAGCGGCGCGGGTCCTGCCGGGTGCTCCGCCGCTCTGTTCAGCATCTCCCTGGTCTGCAGACCACGCTTCCAGATCAGCGCCGCGGTCCGGTCCAGGTCCTCCGCGGCTTTGCTCAGCGTCTCCCTGGTCTGCAGACCAGGGAGACGCTGAGCAAAGCCACGGAGGACCCGGGCGGACCCGCGGCTTCCAGATCAGCTGAAAGCGCTGCGGGTCCAGCCCGGGTCCTCCGCCGCTCTCCTCAGCGTCTCCCTGGTCTGCAGACCAGGGAGACGCTGAACAAAGCGGCGGAGCACCCGGGGCCTGACCCGCGCCGCTTCCAGCTGATCTGGAAGCGGCGCGGGTCCAGCCGGGTGCTCCGCCCGAAAAGAAGCCTTTTAAACTAGCACCAGCAGGTCCTTAACGGTTCTGATTAGCCTGCAGCTTCTGGCAAGCTCTTAATTGACCCTCAGCTCTTCCTGCTTACATAGGATATGTCTACATTGCATTCCTCCTTCCAGAGAGGAATGCAAATGCAGACAAATGAAATAGCGAATGAAGCATGGATTTGAATTTCCCATGCTTCATTTCCATAATGGCAATCTGCCGCTTTTCCAACAGAGCGTATTTCGAAGAAACAAACGGGGTTATTTTGAAAAGAAACCCTTCAAAATAACCCTTACTAATTTATTAAGGAGCAAGGGTTATTTCGAAGGAATAGTTTCTTTTCGAAATAATCCCTTTTTCCCCTCAAAATACGCTATTTCAGAAATGCAGCTACCTGCCATTATGCAAATGAAGCACGGGAAATTCAAATCCGTGCTTCATTCACAATTTTGTTTGTCTGCATTTGCATTCCTCTCTCGAAGGAGGAATGCAATGTAGACATACCCTTAGGAAACAGCGAGCTGTTCACCCAGAGGCCAGCATATCTACTTTCCACCAGACAGCCGTAGTCAATTGGCCTGGGTCTGTGACCGCATGTGTATCATACATGGACATTGGCATTTCAGAAATACTCCGTCTTTTTTTTTTAAAGGGGGGGCGGATTCTTTAACTTAGTATTAAAAATGTAAGCGCGGGACACAAAATTGATTAAAGCCGTACTGTTCGTAAGGAAAGCCCAAAGACTCAGTAAATCAAGCGAACACAGTATATATACAAATAATTCAATATTTTAGTAAAAGCAGGTAGCTGAACACCAGTAAGGAGTTCAAATCCAAGTGCTCCCTGCTCAATTAGCATTCTATATTTTTTTGCATCTCCCTGAAAGATGCTTTAAGGACTCCATACCTCTGCTTGGGAGTAGAGGAAGAGCTCTCCAGAGAGCTAGTTTCTCTTCCACTCCAAGGTTCTGCTGGACGTCAGGCACTTTTTCACTGCAGCAAGCAATACCAAACATCCTGACTGAGGGCCTAAGGGTGGTGGCAGGTCCAATGACATGACCTCAATTAGAAAGGACTGGTTGTTAGAAACTTGCTTCAATTTCAGAAGTGGGAGGGAAGGTACAACTTGTTATTCTGGGAATCAGGTCTGCATCAGAGATTGTACTGAGGCAAGGATTGATGCAATAGCACAAAGTTTAGTGTTTATATTAAGTAAAAATCAAGACAAAAATCACTCAGCCTTTTGCTCTCCTGGTGAGGTATTTCTGAAGGAGAATCAAAAGTGTACATTGCCATGTGTTACTGCCCTTCCCATCGCTATGGATCTTTATGGAAAGGCAACTTTCATATCACCCCATACTAACATGGTAAGCACATACCTCACTAGCTAAAACTGGGTGGGACAGAGGCACTGGTTCAAATATTTCTTTCTTCTCTCATATCCTCAGAAGTGCAGGGCATCTAGCCGTTTCCACCATTCCTTTTGGAGTTGTGCTGGTCTGTCCAGGCTACTGAGTGATATGCGGCTGGTCCTGGCTCCTCTATTGTTCCATGTAATCTTTCTGTAGGCCACTCTCTTTTTTTCCTCTCCATATTTGCACTTGCCATGGCAGTCATGTTGGTGTATCCTAAAAACGTCTTAAATATGTCCATCAGTGCTCTAGTTTGCTCTGCTCTTCGCAGCACTTCTGATGATGTAAGAAATTCTTTCCAATGGACCCTGAAACGCTTCTGCCAGCTTTTCCTTTGATCTTCTCAATTAGCTGATCTTCTCAAGGCCTGTTGTAGATTTCCATGTCTCTGTTCCATAAAAAGGGACAGTGCAACAGGGTTCACTCACTGCAAGGATGTCAGCTGCTTTGGGCATTAGCTCCTTCTAGATCGGATACGTAAGAACAGCCATACTGGGTCAGACCAAATGTCCATTCAGCCCAGTACCCTGTCTGCCAGTGGCCAATGCCAGGTGTCCCAGAGGGATTGAACTGAACAGGTAATGATCAAGCGATGTCTCTCCTGACATCTATCTCCACTCTCTGACAAACAGAAACTAGGGACACCATTCCTTACCCAGACTGGCTAATAGCCCCATCTGTTGCTCATTCATGCGCCCTGCCACCTGTCTGTGGCTCAGGGTGCTGTCTTTGTAGCTCAGCCCTTCAGCCAGGTTGCTGTGCTTTTCCCCCCATCTGGGGGTTATCAAAGTCTCTCCATCCAAAATGACAATTTTCTCCCATGGCCTGACTCTGCCACTTCTATTGTGGCTGGAAGGGAAACTCAGGTTCACTCTCTGCAACAGGTTTAATCTCAGGGACCACCTACTTAGCTGCCAAACTCTGCATTGTTCTACCTGACTGCCATTTTCTTTACCCCACTCTGCGTCTCTCAGGCTTTTGCTCCATTTCCTTACTGGATAAACCCTTCCTCCAGGGCCTGCATCCTGTGTGATTGCCATTCCCACCCTGAGTTTACTTCCTTCTCTAACATCCAAAGCATGGCTGCAGACTCTCTCACCGTGGTCACTTTTCTCTTGCCAACTTCCTGGCTTTATACTAGCCCTGCCTCTTCCTTCTCAGCTGGGCTCCATCATCCATCTTTGGTTACTTAGGCCACTTACTTCCCCTCAACTGTGGTCTGTCTGCCTCACTGGTCCTTCCTCAGCAAACCTTTCTAGGCTAGTGTGTGGGGGGAGGGGAGATAGCCCACCCAACACAGACAGACATGATGCCAGTGTTCAAGAACCCTATTTTTGGGTCAGGGACAAGCTTGCTGGTTTCCTACATCGTGTTAAGTTTATGAAAATTGTTTGCTGCTCTTGATATTCGTTGCTTAACATCCCCATTGTTGTATATCTGACTCCTGAGACATGTAAAACAACTTTCCTCTTCTAGTGGTTTATCCTACACTATACTTACAGTGGCACGTAGAGTACAGACGCAGCATGGTCAGCCTGTATTGAGGTAGATAGCGTGTAGATGATGAGACACTCTCTAGGTAAGTAGAGTGCCTTACATGCCTGAACCCCCAGTATATATCCCACACAGGCTGTCCACATGGCCCAAAGCAATGCCACATTATGTTGTTATTTTTAAGAGTGTCATGTCCCACTGCCGGGGCCTTCCCATGTTGCTGGAGCTTTTTCCCTCTGTGTGTAACGTGTAGCTCCTGTAACCCACATGATGCCAGACACGTAGCTCTAGCTAGAGGTTACTTTGGGACAATGGGAGTCATATATTTTGTCCTCCCTTTGTGGTGAACAAACCAACTTATTTTGTTGTGTCTGCCAAAAATGGTGCCTTTCCTTCCATTAAGCAATAAGTAGTGCTAAGCAGGACAATGTCATAGAATCACAGAATACTAGATCATCGAGTCCAGTCCCCTGCCCTCATGGCAGGACCAAGTACTGTCTAGACCATCCCTGATAGACATTTATCTCACTTACTTTTAAATATCTCCAGCGATGGAGATTCCATAACCTCCCTGAGCAATTTATTCCAGTGTTTGAACACCCTGACAGTTAGGAAGCTTTTCCTAATGTCCAACCTAAACCTCCCTTGCTGCCGTTTAAGACCATTGCTTCTTGTTCTATCCTCAGAGGCCAAGATGAACAAGTTTTCTCCCTCCTCCTCATGACACCCTTTTAGATACCTGAAAACTGCTATCCTGTCCCCCAGCGAGGGATAACTACTATCTGTCATCAGTGAGAACAAGATCAATGGCGCTTTATCATTTTCCCATAAAACTTTCCTTTCACACTAACTTTTTCCTCATGATACAGTCAATGACTGGTGCAAGGAATAACGGGGGGGAAAAATACACCTCTGCCCCTACTTGAGCGGGTGCTGCAAACTGACTGCCAATTCAGCATGATCATATAGCTCCTGAATAAGCCTAACAGCCCATACTCTACAATAATTCTCCAGAGATTCTCTGTGTACGCTGCCAAAAGCCGTCTGGAAATCTATAGAGTTTATCACAGGAGGTGCTTAACCATTCCATGCTCAGTTCTAAAGAAGTCTAAGCACAACAATATGGTCTCACCTATATCCACCCTTCATTATAATGTTTTCCAGAAGAGCCTTTTGTTCCGCAAGGCAGAGGGAGGGCATCTGCTGTTCCAGTGTTGTCAGTGCTCTATGACATTGGATTTTCAGGGCCACTCATTTTAAACTGGGATGATTGCTATTCTTTAGCATTAATCACAAGGGAAGAACCACTGTTTGACAATGAAAAGCTGCTCTCTTCGTACTGCCCTCCATCATCCACCGTCAACCCAGGTATCAGCTGTCTGTGAAAATTATCCATGTTTCATGGATCAGATGAGAGTGAGGGGGGAGTCCTAGGCATTAACCCTCTGCACTTTTTAAAACAATAATTTATTTAATATTGACAGAATTATAGAAATTCACATGGCAAAAGTCTCCTCTTGTAACCATATTTTCTCCGTCTACTTGGGGCATCCCTTGGGTAGGTCACAAGGGGCCACTAGCTGGGCCACACCTTATGGGTTGAGAAGAACTCAGAATCTGTGGCAGTGAGGCCATAGCAAGAGCCACAGGCTGAAAGGAGCAACTCATTCTGCCTAGGTCCTGCTTTGCCTGCAAGTTCTGGGCATGGGAAGTGGTGCTCCCAGGGGTGATACAGCTGCCTTTACAGCAATGGCCCAGGAGTGAGTTGTGTGTGCGCAAGAGGGAACAGAAAATAAAACATCCTTAGCAGTAGTCACCCCACACCTATGCAACCCCTCCAGTTAGCTTTATCCACCAGCTCCAAACTCAGCCTTTCAGCTAGTAGCTCCTACAAGCACCACACCAATCTTGCCTGTGTGCCCACTCATGACTCAAGCCCTCCTGCAGTTTCTTGCTGTGACTCTCCACATTCCTCTGCTGTTACAAAGGACTGAAAGAGATTCAGGTCGACCACAGCAAGAACTCACCAGGTTTTGGGGTCCCCGACAGGACAAGGCAGAGAATCACCCTCTTAGGTGAAAATTTTCTCTATAAATTGTCCAAAAGTTATCAGGCGCATGGTTCTTTAAATGGCTCCAGGGATGGGGCTCTTCTTTCCTATTCCTCAATCTCTGATCTCAACATGCAACAGTTATTCCTGATACTCTACATTTCCTTCTTTCAAATTTTCATCTCATTACTTCCAGTTATACACCCTGAACAGTTGTTCTTCTGTGATGTTTACACCCACACTCTTCAATTAACCATAGACCATTATCCTATCCCATCAGTCATATCTAGCCTACATACTGTACATTTATTTCTTTTCATCTTTCCTTATAAGGCTCTATCAACAGTTAACAATATTTTGCAAAACACGGGGTATGTCTACACTACCACCCTAGTTCGAACTAGAGTGGTTAATGAAGTCATACGAACTTGCAAATGAAGCCCGGTATTTGAATTTCCCAGGCTTCATTTGCATGTTGCCGGGCGCCGCCATTTTTAAATGTCTGCTAGTGCAGACTCCGTGCCCTACACGCGGCATGAACTAGGTAGTTCGGAATAGGCGTACAGGTAGTTCGGAATAGGAAGCCTATTCCGAACTACCTAGTTCGTGCCGCACTAGCGGACATTTAAAAATGGCGGCGCCCAGCAACATGCAAATGAAGCCTGGGAAATTCAAATCCCGGGCTTCATTTGCAAGTTCATATGACTACATTAACCACCCTTGTTCAAACTAGGGTGGTAGTGTAGACATATCCACAGAGGCTACTGTCTTAATGGGACCAGTAACTGATTGTTACCTATTTCAATTTCCATCTGAACAGTACAGACATTGCATTTACTAAGTAACTAGTAGCAGCAGTTGTGAAACCAGTATGCTATCCACTGTTTCTTTCCTATGCAGGCCCAGAGATCTCTGCTTCTCTTCCTTGAACACCTTCCTCCTCTTCATCACTGCTTAGTTGAGCCTTCTGCAGAAGTCTGGGCCCTGCCAGGCCAATAACCAGCGCTCCTATTGGAGCTGTGATCAGGATTGCCAAGAACGCCACTGTCAGCACATCCATGCCATACTTTTCCAGCAGTTCATCCTGATGCCCTCTAGCTGTATCTAAGGCAAGGGAACCTATCGCCGCCTACACAGAGAGAAAAGCTTTGTTAAAAACACAGTGAAATGGAACAACTAACTCTGTGCATTTAAAGAAGGAAATGAAGGGCCTGGTCCTACACGTTGGCTATCTCTACACTGGCGCGATCTTGCGCCAAAGCGGCCGCTTTTGCGCAAAAACTTGCTGCCTGTCTACACTGGCGGGGAGTTCTTGCGCAAGAACACTGACGTTCTAATGTGTGAAATCAGTGCTTCTTGTGCAAGAACTATGATGCTCCCGCTCAGGAATAAGCCCTCTTGCACAACTGTTCTTGCGCAAGAGGCCAGTGTAGACAGGCAACATGAATTTCTTGTGCAAGAAAGCCCTATGGTTAAAATGGCCATTGGACCTTTCTTGCGCAAGAGAGCGTCTACACTGGCACGGATGCTCTTGCGCAAAGACACATGCCAGTGTAGACGCTCTCTTGCGCAAATACTTTAACGCAAGAACTCTTGCGTTAAAGAGTATTTGCGCAAGATCATGCCAATGTAGACGTAGCCTTAGAGTTGCGTGTGGGTGCACATGTGCATATCCATTCCATTGTTAGCCTGCTATATTCTCACGGCTGGGGGCATGCCTGCTTTTCACCCCAAATGGCTGCCATCTATTTACATTTCTAACACTCCCAGCACCATAAGATTGGGGCCCCCATATACAAGGTTAAGGTATTTGTCAAAGAATGGCCTTCATTCTATGTTCCACTGTAGGCTGCTGTTTCAAGTGGGGTGCGCCCTTGGCAATAGTCTGCCCAGAGAAATACTGCTGTCATGTTACTCCATTATGAGGGAAGGCCTAATTAAGGAGATGAGCCTACATTTTCAAAAATGATTAGTAATACCCCAAAGTCACCATTTTTAATGCCTGATTCAACCCTTTTCAAGGGGCTTGAATTGTACTTGGACACCCAAAATCACTAGCTGTTTTTGAGATTTTAGGTCACGAGTCTTGGAATAGGTCTTAAAAGGTGCAACACTCAGGGTTATCACATCTCTGGGGATTGCAGGCCCCAAAGGCCAGGGCCTTCCAAAGAGACAGCTTTGCCCTCGGCCCCTGGAAGCTTCACCTGGAGACTGTCAGCGTCTCCTCAGTATCACAGCTGCCCACTTCAATGGTGGATTGTCACTGACAGGGAAGGACAGGATCACTGGGTCCGTGGGCAGCGAGGATGGCTTCATGCTCCTGAGAGGGCTGGGGCCTTGGGCAGAAGAGCCGGTGTTGCCAGTCCTCAGTGCTGCCTGGACAGTGCAGCAATCCCCTCCTCCTTCCACTCCCACGCCAGCTCTCAAAGCCAGTCAGAGCACGTGGCGTGGGACTGTGGGGTGCACTGCCTGGGGCTCCAGCAGCGATTCTAAAGGGCCGGGGGCTCTAGCCACTTCCACAGCTGCAGTAGCATCAGCGTTGGCTGGGAGCCCCTGGCTCTTTAGAATCTCCAAGCCCCCTTTGCCTCCTCTCCCTCCCACTCATGTGGGTGGGCCTGGTCACAGAGTGGGTTTTAAACAGGTGCAGCCCTTGTGTACAGCGCCTGGAAAACCCTTCAGCCCAAACTAATGAACCACACTATGCAAGACAGGCCTATTACACCTGAACTGAAATTTCGGTTCCTGGCAGGTTCTTTTGGTCCATACTGATATTCGACACACACAATTTTTACACACTTTTCAGCCTCAACCTGTTTGTTTTAACACCGACAGCAGGCTTTTTAGATGGTCAGGCTTTACTCAGGACACCCAAACCTCTCTGGGAGGGGATGGAAGGAGAGGGGCATTCCCTTTTTTGGTAGTTGGCTTCCGGGATTCCTAGAAAGCGGCAGTGAAGTCCACACTCAGAGCCAAATACATATTTAGCATAGCTTTTTGCTGCTCAACTGCTGCCACTACGTCCTTTCACTTTTAAAGGGCAGATGAAGGGAAGCAAGAGTTGGAAAAGCAGCAGAGTCCTAAACTTAGCTTCAGTTATCCTGTAGGAAATCTCTCTGTACTGCCCTGGAGCTTACACCACAGCACATCCCCCAAATCCTGTGCTGCAACTCCCCTGCCCATTTCAATATGGAAACACAGAACTGATTACTTCGAAGTCCCCCACAGAAATCCATTACCCCTTCTCTTACTTAGGCCAGCTCAAATCAGGAATAATTCTACTGAGGTTGATGAATTTAGTTTGGTGTAAAACTGGTGTGAGAGGAGAATCGGGCATGGTGACTTCTATGATCCTGTCACTCCTCCTGTTGTCATACGCTACCTGGACAGTGGCTTTGGGGATCCATGCCAAGGAGACAAATATCTTCTCCTTGAAGTTAAAGCCAGCAAAAGACACCATCAGGAATGTAGCAGTGATGCGTACTATTAAGGCAATGCCCAGTGTGGCGATACAAAGCCCTACAGCAGAGACAAAAACAACTTCTTGAAACAGATCTGAGGAAGAAAGGGCTTTTACAACTACAGATTAACAACATCTTTGCATCAGTTTTCTTTTAAATTAGAAAAATGGGGTATAGGCTACCAGAATAGAACCAATACTGTGTGTTTGAAGGTATTTTATCAACCTAGATTTTTAGTGAATCAGTAATGTGGGAATCTTTAGGTGTGAAGGGTTTGCTTCAGACAACAAAGTAGATAATGCAAGGTGCTATCTTGACAGAGCCATTGTCACTTAAAACCACTTGCGACTGTGCATTTGTGCAAACGATGGTTTCAGCCACAGGGTCCAATCTGGCACTCCTCCCTCAGGCAAAACTCCCACAAAAGTCAAGTGTTTTGCTTGGGTAACACACTACTGAGAACTAATCCTGTTACATTGACTGGAAAACCCAGATTTTGTTCACAGCTTGAGGAGATGCTTAAGTCCTACAACCCAGCACTGGCAAACCTGACCTGCTATACACGTAAGATGCTAACTAGAATATTTGCTGTAGCATGTCTCGGGCAGGTAAAACAAAGGAAACAAATGTGTGTAACTACGTCATAACCTAGTGGTTCTCAAGCTTCAGCAACCTGAGGGGTCCCATTTTAATGTAAACATTTTTGCAGACCCCCAAACTCCTTCCTCCCCAACCCCAGGTCCTGCATCCACTCCGCCCCTTCTCCCAATGCCCCACCCCCAGCTTACGTCTTCCCACCCTGCTCCACCCCATCCCTCCTCTCCACTGCCTCTTTCTTGCCCCCCTCTATGGTCCTATCCCTCCCTCCCAGAGCCTGATGCATGCTGCTGAACAGCTATTCTCTGGTGTGCAGGGGGCACTGGGAGCGAGGGGAAGGAATTGAGGGAGCAAGGAGGACAAGTTGATTGGCAGTGCTAGTGGACCCTTTGGAGTGCCCTTGTGGATTCCTAGTGCTTGACAGACCCCAATTTGAGAAATTCTGCCATAACCTATTTCCCAATAGTCACTACAAACTGTTTTGTAGCGATTCTTTCTGCAGGATAGCTAGCAAAAACTCTAGTCAAAACTATTGGTCTTCCAAGTAGTCTTACCCACAGTTTCAGGCTTGAGAGAGAAAACAGATATTTCTGCTCCAATTAAACCAAAAAGAAAGGGCTGAAAGATGTCCCATGCAACTGCAACAATTTCTTCCACAGCCATCTATAAGGAAAGGGTGCAATCTGTAAACTTACAAAAATTGGACCTTGTAGCCTTAACATTTGATTTCATCACAACATAAAATGAGTCGGACTGACATGTTGCTCTGTGTCCATTTTTGACTGTGTTCTATTGCAAAAGAAATATTTTTAAAAGGAGCAAACAGTGATGCAGTGGGGTTGCTGAGATGCAGGCATAACTCATTATGATTTTCTGCCAAAATTATTTTGGTAAAGCTCTATTGCACTATGTTTATCCAACTCATGATTGATAGCAATTACCTTCCTTTTTACTAAATAGAGTGAGTAGAAGCAGGTCTGTGCTGCCCATTCTTTTGCCATGTGCTTTCTCATATAAAGAAGGGTTTTGCAGGTAAAGAAACAGGGAAAAGACTCCGTACTGGAAAGGAATTTGATGTTTCACTCAAGACAGTACATATTGTACCATGAGTAGGATATCGTGCCTCTGCAGGAAGGACTATCAAATCTCTGTTTCCTTATATGTTTACATTTCCAGGGACTAATTTCTTCTACATAGCCAGAAGGGATCTTGTATCTCAGCTATCTTTTCCCTATGTGGATGTGTTTTGTACAACTGCATCTAAACCTACATGCACATATATACAATTGTGTTCAAACTACATATCCCTGAGATGCTGAAGAACAAAGCTGCCAGATGTGATCACTGTTAAGGCTGATCAGCGTTTATGCCTAATGTTGTGTCCATTCAAACATTTCAGAGTTACAGCTGAAGGAGTTCTTCGTTGCTACCCCATGCACACTGACTATTTGCAAAAGCAACAATGTTCATTTGGCACCACGCTGCAGAACTAGTTTCTAAAACAAAACTCTTTTAAAATGACTCAAATAAAGGGAACAAAGCACCAGTACTTCTACTGGCAGGTACATTTTTCCTCCTTCTGTTATAAATTCTGGGTTCTTGTTTTTTCCACTCCAGCTCATCTGAAGGAGTGGGTTTTGCCCATGAAAGTTCATGATTCTCTCTATATTTTTGTTAGTCTTGGAGGTGTCACAGGACTAGAGATGTTAGCGAATAGTTGACTGGAATATTGATTACTTGCTTCCCCCCCTCCTTGCTGCCTCTATGAGAGGCAGGAAGCTGGGGTGGGGGGAGGAAGAAACAGGAGCTGGTGCTGGGGGGAGCCAGCTTAAAAGCCGGTTCCCCTAGCACCAGCTCTGCGGTGCCACCTGCCCGGGGTGTAGGAGGATAGCGGGGTAGGGGAGGCTGCTGCAAAGAAGCCTCTGATGGCAGTGGGCCAAGGCTCACTGTGGGCAGACGCTGCTCCGGCAGCAGCTCCTGTCTTCAGGGGTCCCCCTGCGGACAGGGCCTGCTGCTGCCAAGCAGCCCCTGTTCGCAGTGGCCTGGGCTGGCTTCTGTGAATAGTGGCTGCTGGACTCAGTGCGAATCAGGAATCAGTGCGAATCAGTTTACGCTGGTCCGGGACACTGCTCGTCTGCATTTTAACCTCCACAGGCTCTTACCGCATTTAAAAATACAGAGTCGCAGCATGGGTGGTTTCCAGAATTAACACAAGCTGGGACTACTCTGTCCCGGCTCCCTGAACTACCCTGGCTGCAGCTCTGCAGAGAAGTCCTTATCGACTAATCAGATAACTGCAATTTAACATCTCTACACAGGGCTACTCATTGTTTCCAAATAAAGGGAAATAGTCTTTAAGAAATACATCTACCATGTTCTAATAAGTAGATTTGGGCTTCCTGCACATGAGCATAGGCATTTGCCTTATAGCCAAGTGACCTAACTCCTGCCTTAAGAGATTCTGGTTAACACCTTCTGGACAACCGAGATCACAGTCTGACCTTGTGTGTTTCAAGTGACTTCAGCTGACCATGAGGTCTGGGTATCTAAACAGTCACCTTTTCACTGGACCAACCCATGCCTGCAATGAAGGCCAAGACCAACGTGCAGAGTCCTCCTGATCCGGGGAAACCAAAGTACAAGCTGCCGAAAACAGCAAATATGGACAGGCCCAACACAAAGTATGCTCTCCTCCATACGAGTGATGCCTAAAACCAGGGAAAATAATTTTTAAAAAGTAAATTTTTATTTAAAAGAAAATAAGAAATTGAATCAAGATGTACGAATTATAACTCCCAAGAACGATGTCAGCTTTGAGGGTGTTTTGTTTTTTTGCTTCTATACCTATGGAATTTTAATACCAGATATTCAATAGTTCCATTGTACTATCCATCAGAAATCTTTGAGTGCAAAGAGGCTTTTAAGCCATAGGAATTTAGAACACGATGTTCTATACAAACAATCTTACTTAATGGGAACCACTGAGTTAGCAGCATTTAATCATTGGTTGTTTCAGTGATGGATTTCTTCGTACTGATAATCAAGAGACAAAGGATGAAATCCTAGCCCCTGTTGAATCAATGAGAGTTTTACCAAATATCCCCAAAGAGACTGGGCAGCTTCTTTGTCCCACTGAAATCTTCAATGAGACAAGGAAGTTGCCCAGTATCTTTTGGGTTATTTTATAAACTCCTATTCCTCTAGTCCAAAGGCATTATGCAAACTGTAAACAAATTATTGTCCACTTAATCTTCAAGTCAACTACAAAGGTCTGGTGTAATTTACAACAGTGTAATCTTAATTTTTATTGAAGGCAAAAATACTTCTGAATGTTAAAATAATAATAAAGAGGCAAGTCAGTTAAACCCAGGAAACTCAGTACTACCATCATCACTTTGCTCTTAGTTCAGCATATTGTACCCATTTCAGGAAACTCAGAGAAACAGGAATTTTCTCATGCCCATCTGAGAAGCACATCAATTTAATTGATGGTTACATTATTGGCTGAAACTAGGGCCAGATTCTGTTCCTGCTGAGCATGAAAACTCCGAGTGACTTCAACAGGAATAGAATTGGGGGCTAAGGGTCTAAACTCCCAGCACATTGGAGCATTATGAAACGGCATGTCATTAACGTGAAAACAAACAAGTAATCCATTATAACAAATAATAAAATTTCACAGGATTCACAACTGTAGGTGCTAGACACATACCATTCTCTATGAAGTCATATCTACACTCACTCTGAGTTAGGAAATGGATTGTCTCATTCTCCTGCTAACAAGTCTCCACTCGTAGCAAGAGAACTATGTTTACCTCAGGTGAAATCTTTTCAGAAAAGTGTTTTTCATTTTTTTTTACCTGATCATTACTTGGGAAATATTGAATAAAAACTCCTAGAAGCCCACCAGCTGCTATGCCAACTGCAACTTCCAGCACCCCTCGGAGGATATTGTAAAGCGTGGAACCTATTCATGAATAGTAAAAGGGAGTTTAGACACAAGTTTTTACACGGTACCCTTCTCGTATTACCCACAGATCACCATCCCTCCTGCAAGAAAAAACACAGAAAGAAGTGACCCAAATGTTGACCAAGAAATAAGGACTGGCCTGACCCTCAGATTCATGGTAATATTGCAGTTTTAAACTATAAGGTGAGAGCTTCTGTTCTTTTGCACAGAGTGGAGCAAAGGAACAAGAATTCCAGGACCCAAATGCTATGCAAGGGCAAGAGGCGGCTAGCGGGCCAGATCTGGCCTGCCAAGTTGCCAAATCCAGTCTGTGGCCACCTCACAGGCACCCTTACTACAGAGAAGCTGCAGCCGCTTTCAACAGCAGGCTGCTAATTGCTATGCAGTCTGGGAAGGGAAAAAGACAAGCTTTGCACACTGTCCCCACCCCCTAGCAAAATCCTTCAGCTCCCATTGGCCAGTTTCTGACCAATAGGAGATGAGAAATGTTGTTGATGGCAGGTGCAGTGAATGAAGCCTTTTCACTTGCCCCTTTCTCGTGCTGGAGCAGAGCCATGTGGAAGCAGCCTGCCCAGCACACAGGCAGGGAGCCTGTCTCAGGTTCCTGCAGAGCTGCTGGCTGGGAGCCACCTAGGTAAGAGCCTTTCAGCCAGCAGCCAGAGCGTTCCTCTGACTCTTCTTCCCCTCTTCCCCCTCCCCCCAACTACCTGCCCCAAGCCACCACCCAAACCCTCTGTGTCCCCTCTCCCCACCTCCTCCAGGTCACAACTCCCTCCCAGACCCTGCATCCCCTGCTACACCCCTCCCCCAGGCCAGAATCCTTTCCTGCACCCATACCTCTCCCTGCCCCTGAATCCAATTCCCCTGCTCCCACATTACCACACAAACCTTCTGCACCCCCTTTCCCTCCTTTTCCGAGGTCACAATTCCCTCCCAGGCCCTACACTCCCTCCTACCAGTCAGAATCCTCTCCTGCACCCATAACCCTTCCTGGACCCTGCACCCCAAGATCCTACCCCAGGTCATAAACCCCTCCTTCACCCAAACTCCCTCTCAGACTCCACACCCTTTACTGCACCCCAGACTTCTATCCCAAGCTCCCTTCTACACCCCATCTACCATCCCAGACCCCCGCCACAGAAGTGTGGCCCTCGACCACTTACCAAAATCTTGGAGTGGGTCCCCATTAAAAATTATTGCCCACCCTGCTGGAGTGCATGCTCTCTCTGCAAGATTGCAGATATTCATCTGCAGGGCTTGACAAATAATGCAATCTACTCACCCATGGCGAGTAGATTGCAACCCGGAAGAGCCGGGTTCAGGCAATCTGCGCATGCGCAGAACGATCTGCGCATGCGCCAATCACCAGACAACGCGGCTGGCAAGCAGGGCTCGCCGCAGTTCGGCAAGCCCTGTTCATCTGCACTAAGTATGGTTGAAACTTTGGTCTTTTCGGTGGGGATAAACTCAATCTCAGGGAAAATACAGAACTGAGGAGATATTCAGGCCCCAACATGGACATCAGTGTGGGAATTAACAGTGCTTACGACAGCACTGATTTTCCTTTCTGCTTTCTAAGAAAGAGCTTAATGTGCAGTCTGAGTGGAGAGAGTCACTGGCAGCAGGGTTTCTGAGCAAGCAGTGCTGACAAAGGAAAACAAGACAGGAGGTGTAGCATAAAAAAGCAAGGTTCTCTAACATGGACAGGGCTAGGGTTAGTGTGCTGGGAGGCAGGTTCAGAGGGAGGGCAAAACTTCTCTCCCTCCTTCCCAGCAGGCCAATCTGGGGAGCAGGAAGACACTCCATCCCTAATACCTATCCTACATGTTACCTCTAAGTAGCTGCAAATGAGGGTGGGTGGTAGAAGATATAACACGGTGTGCAGCAAACCACTGTTAGAATTCTCAGGGACACCAGTAAGAGCTAGCCACTTCCAACACTGTCCTCGGAAACTCTTTCCCTGAGGCATTCAGAGAGGGGCTTTCTGGGCACAAAGTGAGCTATAAGGGCTGGTAAGTTTTCTGTTTCAACCAAGACATAACTGGTTTTTACTAAAACTACTCATTTGATTTTTTGTTGAAAGCATGGATTTGACCTTCTAATAAATATCAGTTTGTCTAATATCTGGGAAGATGAAGATTTACTCAAATGACTGTCTAACTTCCTATGGGCAGCAGGGAGGGAATGTGGGGAAAATGCTAGCAGAATTGCTTGCCACATCTACTTATTCAGATTAATAAACAGAATGGAGACGGAGTATTAATAACTTGTTGAAGGTCACCAGCGACTTGGTGGCAAAGTTTAGAGCAGTATTCAAGTCTCCCAGATTCCAGCACATGCCAAAATGCTTTCCTGCATTTCTGATTCATGTCAAACTTTGCTAAATAAATGCAAATGGATAATTTCAGACATAATTATTATCTGAGTCTCCAGTATATAAATGGAGTCCCTATGGATTTACCATTAACTGGTCATAACAGAGTCCTTAACATAGTTTAGTATTTGCCCTTGATAGTGGTGCCATGTATGGATTAGCTAATACACCTGTGGAGAAGGCCATGCCCAAACACGTGTTGAAGCCGGTGATGGCCAGGATGTCATCAATGCTGCCAGCTGCCATTAGCAAGGTCGGGACACCCTTTTCAACCCCATACCCTCCTGCTTGTAGGATCAGCATAGAAGGGACCACAACAGCAGGAGAGACAGCCCCTAGGACAAAACTGCACACAAACAATGTCATTCATCCCGTCTTAAAAATAAAATACTCAGCTGGAAAATCCTCCATGGCCCTTTCATCTTTAAGCAATATAGATACAGAATTTGTCCCATTGTGTATTTACTTTCACAGCCCCCTGAATATCAAGACAAATCTGTATAAATCTACAGTCCACTTCTGTCACCTACCCAAATGAGTGACATTAAAACAAGGGGCTTGACAGAATCAGAGAAAAAGCACCTGCATAGTCCTGTCTTTTGTTTCACCCCTCCCACAGATATTGTAGCACATGTAGAGGACAGATCATATACTAACACTTGAATTTAATGAAACAACTGTTCTGCACGTGGCTCTTTAAGGGAAAATTCTGCACCCCAGGATTTCCATATCTTAACAGTGAACCTGAGAACTTTTTGTTTGTTTGTTCTCATAGGCTAGAACTCACTTGTCTATGAATACCTCCCCTTCAAAACCAGCTGCAGAGCCTGGCCCAGCTTTCACAGCATGTTACCACAGCAAGACACACAAGTGACTGGTACTGAACCTGTGTCCACTGCCTGGCATTAATGATGCACCAGCTAGTATTAAGCCATGTTGATTTTTTATAGAGGAGAAAAGAGAATAAATTACCCTAATATAAATCCCCATTGCCATGGCAAATGCATGAGTAAATGGGCAAAAACAGCAGCTGCACATGTCTCAGAGAGGCAGGGCCCGAAAGAAAGCCTTAAACAGACTGCCTTTAACTTCTTCAGAGCCTGAAATATAAACATGTTTACATATTAGTAACATAGTCCCTCAATTAAATACAGAGAAACACAGCTACAGCTCTGCTATGGTTTATTACTGAAGTCCCAGTGACATGGCATCATATAGTACAGTCTAATTTAAAAGCTAGGACTTAGGAGATTTTAGTGGGTTGAGCCCATCTTTGATCTAGTCTTAGCTTTGGACTCCTTGCGTCTGAAAATGACCACACCACAGAGGGAAAAGAACCCAAATAGGGAACTTGACAGCCTAACTGTGTGTAAAAATGAACCCGAACACAGTGTTTTAAACGCTTCTTAAAAGAGTAGGATGCTACATTGGAAAACAAATATTTTAGGAAATAACAATAGAAATGTTTCAAACTGAGATTTTTTTCTGGAACTTACTATGAGTTTCCTCAGGAAAAATCTAATATATTATTTTGGACACTTCCTATGCAGCCTTTACCTTGATTAGGAAAAATCCCTGAGTTTAGGTAGACTTAGCTAACACGTGCAAGTTATGCCTGGCCTACACTCTACCTCTGTTCGAGCTTAGATACAGGGCAACCTTGTACAGGGAAGCTTGAATATACAGTAGTTGTAAAGTAGGCACAAGCCCCCTTTTTTCTTCCCTCCTTTATTTGCATTGAGGTTATCAAGTTTTGCAGTGGCTAAGGGAGGGATCATAAAAATATCATGGAATTTATTATTTACCAGGACTGAGGTCATCTGTCTTTTAATCTAGGGCAACTGGACTCTTCTTTACAATTTATATCCTCACATAAAACACACACAGATTTTTTTAAAATTATTTCTTGCATGGCTTCCTTTCACCAGAGTGTCTTATCAGAAAAGGGTTTCTCTTCTCTTCCAGGTTCTGGATTCCTGGATTGATTATTTTTAGGGCTGTCAAGCAATTAAAAAAATTAATCGCGATTAATCGTGCTGTTAAACAATAATAAGACTCCTGCTGGCCCCGGGGCTCTGCGTTGCGCTGCCCCTTTGAAATGCTGCCACTGCGTTTCAAAGGGGCAGTGCTACAGGAAGCTGGGGTTAGCTGGGGACTCCAGCTGAGCCTGGGCTCCCATGGCACTGCCCCTTTGAAATGCCTCCGTGGTGTTTCAAAGGGGCAGCACCAGTGAAATGCCTGTGATTAATGCATTAAAAAATTAATGCATTAATTGTGCTCTGCGTTAATCACAGGCATTAATACACAGCCCTAACTTTTTTACCTCTTTCTCCCTTTGAATGATCTCTCAGCAAGACAATAAATTTTATAGAGAAACTTACTAAACATATGGCACAGTTTACACTACTTGAGAAATCAAGATAAAGGGCATATAACAACTGAGATGTCTGGCTCATAAATGAGAAATTTATTTATTTACTTAGTGGAATAAAAAATCACAAAAGGGACTGTGCTCACCAATCCTATGTATCTAGCTGACAGGTTATAGATATTCAGAATATTCTACCTTCACTGATAGAAGAATAATATCTTACTGTATTTTTAACCACTCCTAATGGAAACAAGGCTATAAAATTCAAAACTTACGAGCTCTAACAGTTCACATAGTATTAATTTAAAGAAAACAGCTGATCAAATCTTCTGATGCTGTTAATGGGTTGTTTGCATGTTTTTACACCAGAAACATTAGCTAATGTACCTTTGGATCAAGGCCAAGCCCAGCTCGGACCAATATAATGGAAAGGGCAATATTTCTCAGCACTGCAGACCAATTTGTATTTATCTTGACCATGTCACTGATGAATGGGGTATTTCGGATGAGAAAACCAGCAAGCAACATCCCTAAAAAGACAGAAGCCAAGAGAGATTGCAACTGAAAAATTAGAGGACAGGAAGCAAATTAAAAACTGAGCAAGACATTCCAAGGCTGAGTTATTGAGAATGATGTGGTTTGACTGACCCATCTCAAAGTGGTGGTGAATTCAGCACAGTTGGTGAAAAGTTGGCTAATAGGTCTTATATTAAATGTAAAATTGTCAGCAACAGTTTTTTCACACTCTGACCGACAAAAGCTTTAATGACAAAAGTACTAGTGTAGACACATATTAGGCATGTGAGTGAAGTAGACAGAAGTAGGATGTGTCTACACTACCACTTATGTGGCAAAACGCACATCGCTCAGAAGCATGAAAAAAACCATCCCCGAGTGACATAAATTTTGCCAGCTTACGTGGCAGTGTGCACAGATCTCCTGCCAATACAGCCACTGTTACTTGTTGGGGTGGTTTAAATATGTCGATAGGAGGGCTGCATCAGCACACCTGTGCTGCTGTAGGTCTATACTGCAGACATAGCTCTTGGCAAGTACTCAACAGCCAGCAGCGTCCACTGTTCTCAGCCTAAATGGTGGTGATTGGGTGCTATCTGAGCTCCTTTGAAAATCTGGATATATATATACCTCCAGTGAGATGGCTTTGCAATTATAACAGATAGGTATTTTTCGGCACAGGCCTGCCATGCCCTATCTCAGCGCCTGAACCTTCAAATATTTAATTCTGGCACAGAGCTTAAAATTTATCTTATGAAATACAAAACCATAACAAGATTTTGTTTTTAGTCAATACAGTGCTCATGTTGCTCACAGATTGCGGCCTTGGCTATGGCTTTTATTTGACCTGGAACACTTCTACCTGGTTGGTGCTATTTATTCTTCTTCCCACGCCCTCTAAGAGAAACAAAGGGAGCACCATGATTAATTTGTGATTCACTCTGACAATTACAGAAGCCAATGGGCTGGAACACTGGCCATAGTCTCTCCCCATTGCTTTGGCCATGTTATATGGCTTGCATAACTATAGGGTTGATTGCTCCCTCTGAAAGCCATCTCCATTGTAATCCTCTTCTCTAATCTATGCAGGGTGGCATAGAGACCCCCCTCCTCCCTTCATAGCACACAGATGCCCTGCAATATAACCACATGTAGCTGATTTGCTGGTGAATCCTCCACAGAACCGCACTGTTAACATTAAGAAGTGGGAGGGCCACCTGCATTAAACTGAATTCCTTCCAAAAGGGGTAAATCAAGAGGCAAGGATGTCCATGAGTTAATATAAGTCCTTGTATTTCACT
Organism: Pelodiscus sinensis; assembly: GCF_052426305.1. Classification (NCBI taxonomy): domain Eukaryota; kingdom Metazoa; phylum Chordata; order Testudines; family Trionychidae; genus Pelodiscus; species Pelodiscus sinensis. The sequence continues at coordinate 111,363,939 of NC_143055.1, read as the reverse complement.
ACCATTTTTCGTGTGAAAACAAAAAATATTTCATATTCCCTTCTCCCTCCTTGAAATCTAGATTTTTCCCCCCAGATTTTCCTCAAATACTAGGAATCTTCAGTATGAAGATTATCAAAAGCATCTCACAGGCATGTGCTATCCTTCTTATGTTTTTGTTCTTCAGCATTACCCATTTGATGCCTAAGTCATAACTTTTGAGCAAAGGAGTAATTTACAAAAGTAAGAAGAATCAATATGGTCAGAAACAGAAGCTCAAACTACCCTTAGAAATAAAAAGGGGTTAACGTTGGATGACTTTCTTTTTCTTATTCACCTGAATCTGTTCCTATTTATGAAACCAGATTCATGTAGAACAAATTCTGAACTGATACATCAGACTAATTTATTATTTTCATAATCTCAGGGGGCCAGATTCTGACCTGCTGCTTAATGATTCTCTGCAAGCATTCCCATTTTCATGTCAGGGTAGCAAGAGAACTGATCAGAAAAACACTGATGGAATGTTTTCCAATGGAAAATGCACTTCCATCGAAACTGAAACACTTCATGCTATTGGGTTGAGTTCACTAACATTTAGAAAAATGAAAAAAAATCAGACAACACTAATAAAACATCCCATTTCACAACATCTCATTTTTACATTTTTAGAATGACACGTTTCAATTTTTTATTTTGAAACTACATCTGGTTTTGAAGTTTTTTGTTATTCTAAAATCTCTCTCTCTCTCTATAAAAAAAGTTCGTCCTGCCACGCAACAGGTTGATGTCATCAGGTTCTCTGGCCATGAAATTGGCCAGAGAAAGGGGGATTGGTAAGCATAGCGAGGATGGGACACAGCACACTATTATTTTATATAAAAGAAAAAAGTCATAACATAGAAAGAAAACGTTTTGATCAATACAAAAAGGAATGTTTTGGGAATTCTTCTTCATGGTGAATTTGGAACAGGCTGGGTTTCATTATTATTCAAAACTAAAACAAAATTCTGAAGTTGTTCATTGACATGGGATTGTTGAGTCATAGGTAGAATAATCTGAGCCCCAGTCAGCAATCATGATGACAAACTGGAGCCAAGATAGACAGAAAGGAGAACAAACAGACTGCTTGGGAAGAGAGATTTTTAAAGTGCTGGAAACTTCCTTTTCAATCATTTCCATAGTCTGAATGAGATACACACAAGACAGCTCAATAGTAATAATCCTTATTATAAATGCGTTATTAGCCGACGACCTAGAGGTGTGGTTCTTGCTTTAAGTGCCAGAGATCCTAGATTCAAATCCTAGGGAAGTCACAGTGGCAGGAATGAAAGTTATAGAAGAGATATTAAATCTGGAACATTAGGGCTTAAAGCCAATCTCTCTCAGGTTACGTCTAAACTACAAGCCTCTTTCGAAAGAGGCTTTTTCAAAAGAATCTTTCGAAAAAGAGCGTCTAGACTACAAGCAGATTTTTTACAAAGTGAGCCGCTTTTTTGAAAGGGAGTCTAGACGCTCTTTTGAAAAAGCACAGTTTGCATTCAATAGTACCTTTTTTCAAAAGAGTACTTTAGAAAAAAGGTGTTATTCCTCGTAAAATGAGGTTTACCACGATCGAAAAAACAGCCACGTTCTTTCGATTTACTTTCAAAAGAACACAGCTGCAGTCTAGCGGGACACTGGACTACATGGATTGAGCCTGTATGGGAACTGTGATGTTCCTAAGCAAATCAATGCAAGAATAAAAAGAGGAAGAATATATCGTACAATACTTACCAAGAAGGGGAGGCAAAGGAGGCAGTGTTGGTATTTTAATGAGCCCAAAAATTTTACCTCCAATGACAGCAAAAAAGAAGAGAAACAAAATTCCAAATACATTCCCTCCTGGAAGACACTCACTGCCTGTGATGGACCAGACCACAGCCCAGACAAGAATTACTGTTGCAACTAGAACAAGACAGGAAAAATGAATTTAATCTCCTCTAAGGAATGGCTTAGTTCAATTTAGATTTACATTTGCTTGATTTTAGAAATAAAAAATTACTTTTTATGTCAGTTTAGCTACAACAATCTTTGATGTTCTTTGAGCTGGAGCTCTAATTTTGTTGATGCTAAATTCTGTAGTAAGTCACAACAGTGTATGTATGCACTTAGGGCCTTTCATTTAGTTTTTATTTTATTTAATTTCCAGGAATTTATCAGTTTATTATCACAAGATCAGGTGAAAAAAATCAGTGCAAAAGGTATTACTTGTTATGGGTTAATTTCAGGGGTTTATTTAGGTGGACAGAGACAGGAGAAAAGTATTCAGCAGATTAATGTGGTTTGCTGCAGAACTCAAAATACAATCCCACCTCTGAGTTTAAAAAATCAATATATCTTTAATCCCCAAATAAAACTTTTCATTTGAATAAACAATGTATTGCTGTAGGCTTAGAAATATTAGCCTATAAATATTTACATTTAATAATTGGGCTACCCCGTTAACTTTGTCCTTTTTTTCTGTTTTCATTTTTAATAACTTTTGGATACTTCCTTCTGTTCTGAAATGTATCCTGATACAGATTTTCATTTCTGTCCCACTTTAGGTGCAAAATCTTTAAAGCATTATCTGCTAACAGCTTGAAATGCATACATGCTAGGCATGCAATTCATCAGTACGTTCAGATGCACATACACTTCACAGCTTGTGTGCGTGCTTGCCTGCTTTTTTATTGTATCTTCTAATTTGGACTAAGCCATAGCTTTCCTTCAACAGGCAGGTTTGCATATTAATGGGCTACTGTATCATGGGAATACATAGATCTCACACAATGAATTGTATTTTCCTAATAAAACAAGTTATTTTTATATATTTGAATGATACAAAAGTAGGGTGAAAATCAAACCTGAATAGTATTTTTTGTAAAATCTAGAGAATTTTTCATAAAAATCATTTTAAAGTGAAAATGAAGAGTCTGCAAGGTGCTATGGGAGCATCTGTCTCAGATCCAGAGAAACACTTGAGTACGTGTTTATATTTAAGCAGTTAAATAATCCTTTTAACACACAGCTTGCCTGTATTGTGAAGTCTTCTGCCATTTGAGGAATGTACCAATCTCTTAGGCTACATCTACACTGGCACCCTTTTCCGGAAATGCTTAAAACGGAACAGTTTTCTGTTATAAGTATTTCCGGAAAAAGCGCGTCTACATTGGCAGGATGCTTTTCCGGAAAAGCACTTTTTCTGGAAAAGCATCTGTGCCAATATAGATGCGCTTTTCCGGAAAAAAGCCCCGATCGTCATTTTCGCAATCAGGGTTTTTTTTGCGGAAAAGAAATTTGGGCTGTCTACACTGGCCCTTTTCCAGAACAGTTTTCCGGAAAAGGACTTTTGCCCAAATGGGAGCAGCATAGTTTTTCTGGAAAAGCACTGACAATTTTACAGTAGATTGTCACTGCTTTTCCGGAAAAGCAAGCGGCCAGTGTAGACAGCTGACAAGTTATTCCGGAAAAGCGGCTGCTTTTCTGGAATAAGTGGCCCAGTGTAGACACAGCCTTAGTGTACATTCTGGCACGGTCTATTGCTGTTAGAGCAGAGCTCAAATTTCATTTTGAAAGAATAAAAAAATTGCAGCTAGGTGGATATAAGCCCTGGATTCTTCCACTATGAAAACAATTCCCAGTGTATGCACCTTTGTTAGGGATCTCCGCACAACAGACTGCAGAGCAGAGAGTTTCCTCTGACACATCAGAGAATCAGGGGAAATTACAGATATTTCATAATTTAAAGGTAACTTGTTCTTCCTGGCTCATACTTCTGGTCCTGCAATCAGCTAGGGAGAGCAAACAAAGATGGACACAAACAGAGGAAAAATCCCAGGATGATCCACCCCTCTTGCACCACCTTCTCACAACCCTAACAGGAGAGTTACTTTATTTTAAAGTCAGAGTTTCTTCTGCCGGTCTCAGGCTGCTGGAGGAAGAATCAGAGGGGTAACAAATATACTAGCTTTTGAGTTCAGAGTGGCAGAGCAGAGGATGGAAGGCTCTCACGTATACTTTAAGGCTGCGTCTAGACTGGCAAGTTTTTCCGCAAAAGCAACCACTTTTGCGGAAAAACTTGCCAGCTGTCTACACTGTCCGCTTTGAATTTGCGCAAGAACACTGACGATCTAATGTAAGATTGTCAGTGTTCTTCCACAAATACAATGACTCTTCTGTTCGGGAAAAAGCCGTCTTGCACAAATGCTTTTACGCAAGAGGGCCAGTGTAGACAGCTGAGTACCGTTTTGTGCAAAAAAATCCTGATGGCGAAAATGGCGATCGGGGCTTTCTTGAGCAAAACCACGTCTAGATTGGCACGGACGCTTTTCTGCAAAAAGTGCTTTTGCGCAAAAGCGTTCATGCCAATCTAGACGCTCTTTTCCACAAATGCTTTTAACGGAAAAACTTTTAGCCTAAGAGTGTCTTCACGTGGGCAACTTTGAATGCTTGGCCAGCCAGGAGTTTTTAATCTTAATGTGAACTTCCATAACAGGTCAACTTTTTAACTGAATGGGTCATTCTGCCTTTGGCCAGGATCCTAGCTTGCAAACTCTTTGACATGTAGCACTACACTGAGACCTAAGTAACAAAAGAAGGTACTTCTGCACGCTAGTGTATTCATGACCTGGTTTCAACACAAGCCATTTATTTGGCCAGAAATTTAATTATTTTTAATCTTCTTTACAGTTCACTTGTGGGTGAGAGCATTCAAACTGGCCGAGGAGTTCATGCTTCTGAACAGAACAATTTCTAATATGAAGGAAAGCCAGCTATTAAGACAAGAGGAGCAGGGCAAGGGGTAAAGTAAGAGATGAGAAATTCAAGTCAGTCCTTGTTCTACATAAAAACTCTTCTATCAGTGCACCTAAAGATTTGACTGACGGGTCAAAAGGAACAGTTTCTGAGTGTTTCTTTGCTGTTTAAAGAAAAGCTGTCAGCTACCACATCTAGCCAACTCAATGCTGGCATGTCTACTCTGATGTCAAAGAATTAAACATTTTGCATCTTCTGTCCCTTACATACCATTTGTTACTGTTCGGGCAAGAAGGCCTTGAGGAGGACAAGCAAATATTCGCCTCAGTTTCCTTGAAGGCTTTGATTCTGTCAGCGGTTCCTGAAGTTGCCTCGCACAGTTGTGCAACAGAGCAGTTTCTTCCGTTTGTACATTTCCGTCTGTGCCTTTGCAGTCCACGACAGCTACCTCCTGGGTTAAAAACAATTGTTAATGCAATTTAACAGCTGGAAACGTACAGTAACAGGCAGCAGCTGCTGCCAAGCAAACTTCCTGTGGTCCACAGAGAATTTCTGCAGTAATCTTAATTGTGTGGCTATTTGTAATATTTACATTTATTCACCTGACATTTCAAACAGTAGTCAGGACCACTTATTTCAGGCAGGTAAACCCACAAAGGAAACAATTTATAGAATATCCGTGAATGTAAGAAACCAAACCGAGGGGGTACAAGTTCCCCTTTTAAAACTAATTTCCTTCAATATGTTGATGAATCTGGAGAAAGGAGAGCTGCCCTGGATAACCCTGTACTATGAGAGGCCTGAATACAAATACAAATGCAATTACCTGAGTTTTATGATTCATGGGAATAGTGCCATTTTCCACCTCTATGGATAGCTCTGGCTCTTCACCCTCCTCCACAATATCCTCCTTCGCCATGTTGACAAACCTACTAGAAAAAAAAACAACAGTGGTTTTGAAGAACAAGCAGAAGCAAAACTAGATCTTGTATATTTGCCTGTTTCAGGGCCTTTTCTCCCCCACTTGAATCAATCAATCAATCAATCAATCAATCATTTCCTTCCTTAAAAAAGAAATCCTCCTGGATACCAGCAAATGTACATTACATATTAAAAAATACAAAATGAAGCTTTACTGTACATGTGCATCTAATTTATACCTGTTCATTCTTTAAAACAAAAAACCCTACGTTAGAAGAACAGCATTGAGATTGCCATGTCAGGAACTCAGAAGTGGAAAAAGTCATAACTATATTTGTCTGTGCAATCTCAAGTCATTCCCCTGGAGCATATGATTCTAATAAGTATTTTTTCCCCCTCGCAAAAATATTAAGAGGAAGAGAATCAGATTTTCCCGTGTCTTATCTGGATTTCTGGTTCCGCATGAATAACGAACATATGATGTGGGAGGCAAATGGAACGTTCAGAAAGTTAAAACCAAGCAACAAACAATTTTTAATAATGCAAATGTACAGATGGCATTTTCCCACAGCCTAAACATTGGCCAAAATGAGGTTGTATTTCAAGAGGGTAGTAAAAGGTGCTTTCGCTAACTATTAAGTTCCTACTCCAAACTGTGTCAGAGCTATTTTAAAAAAAAGTCCTTAAGAATGGCAAAACCCCATTTGAATTAAGCTTTCAAGTATTTCTTGATCCCTTTTTACTGTCCTCATCACATGTGGTATATGAGCATCTCAGAACAGTTACCTAATTACAAAAGAGCAGCCTGAAGGATTCCTTCATTTTCAGCAGCGTTCATTTTATTAAGCATGTCATCGCATGCACCTCTCAGAATTGCCACCAGTCAACAGGTTGGCACAGTTAACTTTTGCGTGGGCGGAACATTCCATTAGAATGTTCTTCTTCTTCAAAACAAACAACAGAGAGAGGGCACGGACTCCGATCAGCGCAACGAGAGATCTCCCAGCGCTTTCCACAAGGACAGATTATTCAAAACAATCTTGTCTGCTCCGTGGGTACCTTGACCCAATGAGGAGGAGCTGGGAAGGTGTCTATGGATCATTGATGGAATGCAGTGGGTATCGTCACCCTGCTCCGTCTCCTTGCAGCCGGTCTGTCAGTGCTGCTCTTTACTCACTTGCGAGGAATCCCAGTTCAGCAAAGCAGCACACTCTCTCTCTTCTCAGAGGCGGTCTCCAGGGTTGTTTGATTCCCTGCAATCCAATAGAAGGAGACAAACTCAACGCAGCATAAAAGTCTGCTGGATTGCACTGCATTTTAGGCTAAAGGTGGGAACGTGATGAAGCATGGCTCTCCAAGGCCACCCTATCTGAAACCCAACTCCTGTCAGAAGACCTTTTCTCATGATCTCCAGAGGCGGGGTGGGCTATAATTTTAGAAGGGGGAACCACTTCATACATTTTTTTAAAGTGGCCATGGGCCACCCTGGAAGAGGTGGGGCAAAGACACTTCTATGCTCCTCCACCCATAGACCCTGATGAGCCTGGAGGTGGGTGGAATGCATTGCCCTCTGTGCCTAGAGAGAACCGCCAGCTGTTCTGAACAGTTGATGGTTCCTTCTAGGCGCCTGTGCCCCTGGTGGTGGGAGGAGACTTCGTGCACTCTCCTGTCCCCAGGTCTTGATTGACCTGGGGGTGGGGGTGCGTCAGGATGGCCATGGGCCAGATCAACCCGCTTGGTGGGCTGGATTCAGCCCGCAGACCCTTTTTGGCTCACCCTGTCCTGAGATCTCTTCCAACCCTATAATTCTAGGAAATGAGAGACCTATCATGGAGCTCTGGTTCCCTCTTTTTTACACCCTTCTCCCTGGCAAGGTTCTGTGGGCAGAAGTCTCTTTCTACTTAGCCCTTATATATGAATGTAATAAGTAAAAATCCAATCCCAATCCTGTGGAAATTAGTGAAAGATATCAGTGCATTCACTGGAAGCAAAATCAGGATCTAATGCACATTTACCCTATTTTCTGCTATCGAAACCAATGGGCGTTCCACACATATCTGACATTGTTTTCTGGCACACTGAAACTGTACACACTCTCTGATAACTGGTACTTTCTGCACGTCAGCCCTTTGGGTGTGAATGGCAGTATCCAGAAATCTATCAAATAATTTTTGTCTGAATTCCTGCTTCAGTTGAAGTGCTCCCAACTCAAACTCAGAGTGGGCTGGAGTGCAGTCCTTTGAGCCAAGAATTGGCCTTCTTCAAGATACAATAAGTTTGTAACTCCCAGAATTATCCATCAACCTCTCATTTGTAATGTTGACACACCTGGAAAGGACTGGCATAGCGAACAAAGGCAGATTGTTCCATTGCTTTATTAAAAAACTGGGTGTTTGTGTTGAACTAGTCAAATAGGAAACCTATTTTAAAGGTGAGAAAGACATCCCTGAAAATATATACCATTTTTACATGTTCTACAATAAGACAATGTTTTTGCTCCATCTCTGTTTTCCCTTTTGTTTTCATATTAACCCCATCAAGCCATTTTGTTTTAGTTTACGATGCCAGCTTTCTCCGCTATCAGCATTTGTACCACTGTTCGTAGACCTGCGTTGTTGTGGACTTTTAATAAAGCCACTGTGTGTATAATTGATGTTTTTGTTTTTATTCTTAGATATATTGGATGAAATATTACTCCCCCTCCATTGAAGTAAACAGCAAAACTTCCATTAATTTAAATGGTATTAGGATTTAATCCACTATTTTTAATGTTAAATTACAGACTATGAAGGTATAGATTTTTGGAAAGAGATTAACTTTACCAATCCCTCACGTCTTCTCTTTTTAGATAATTTGCACCATTATTTTTTTCCATTTTTTCAGTGATGGAATTTACTAATGTTGCTATTTTCTCCTCAGGCTACTTAAAGACTCTGAATTCAAAGACAAAAGACAGCACTGGATCTGTAATTAAGGTCTCAACCCAGCAAGGTGAGTTGTATACATGGCATCCTGACTCCAGAACAATTTGCTGCACTTTGCAGGATCAGGACTAAAGTTACTATTGCACAATACTAACGAATTGTCCTACCTAACATCAGGACCTCAGGACAGCGTCCAACAGACAGACGTCCACCTCACTACGCCTCTGCTTTACAACATGCCATGCGGCCAGCGATCTCAGGGGAGAGGCCGCGGATTGGTGGGACAAGGCGACTCCACGCTGGAAGGGAGACACAATGGACAGAGGTCCTCAACCTCAGTGCAGCCTCCAGTAACATGAAGAATAAGCCACCCGCTCGCACTGAGGCGCAAAGCCGAAGGGGGCTTCTTACATTCAGTCCCAGGCAAGCTGAATGAAGGCGCCCACCCGAGTCAGAAATGGCAGAAGCCACGCACATCATCTGGGCCTGCCTTTGGCAGCAGCACCCGTCTGCAACGCACGGGAGACCAGAGCAGCTGTGCAAACCCAGCATTGCTCTGGGCAGGGATGGAGGGGGGGGGGGGAAGGACAGGTGGGGGGGTTACCCCGGGCAGCGTGTGTGTGCGCGTGTGACCAGCTCCATTCTGCCCTAGCGACGCCAACCTTGCTCCCTCCCCGGCAACCCAGAGACAGGCTCAGGCAACGAAACCCCTCGCAGCACCCTAGGGCCGCGCCGGGATGAACCCATCACCCCGCCCCCCAGCGCTGCACCTGTGCCGAGCCTGCAAACACCTACCTGGCCCCCGCGGCGGGTCCTGCTTCGCACGGCGCCCGCGGCAGCCCACGCGGGCAGGGCTAGTCGCGCAGCGCGGGGCCGGGCGCACGATGGTCCCCGCCGGCCGCCACTCCCCGGCTCCCGCTCGGCCAGTCCCAGCGGCGGCGGCCCGGCCGCCAGGACAAGCCGGGAGGGGGGAGGGCTGGAGGGGGAGGAGAAGCGCCCCCCCGCGGCGGGGAGGCAGGGCGGGCCGCATAACGGGCCTCCCCCGCCCCGCCAGGAAGGGGCGGAGACGCGGAGGCTGCAGGCGCCCTGGCCCGGCTGCAGCATCCCACAGGGACAAGCGCGTGCTGGGGGGGCGCGCCTGGCTTCCCCTCTCCCAGCCAAGCCCCCCCCGCCGGGCCCTGTGTCTGCTGGAGGGCAGGCAGCGCTACGGGAGGGCCATGCCCAGGAAAGACACGCGGCACCTCTTGGGGGTGGGGTGGTCAGTCCAGAGCCAGGGACTTTGCGATTAGCCCCGCCCGCGTGGGCTGCCTCCGGCGCAGCGCGACACAGGACCTGTTGCGGGGGCCAGGTAGGTGTTTGCAGCGGGCGGGGGGACTCGACTCAGCACAAGTGCAGGGCTGGTGGGGATGGTGATGCCTGGCTGGTTTGGTAAGTCCAAAGCAAGCGGGGAGGGGGGGAGAACTGGAGCTTTACTGAACCCTGCTGGGTGTGAATGCAGCAGAATGAAGTAACTGCACATTTGTTGGTGCTTTCCCAGCAAAGGATCTCCCCCGCCCCCTCCCTTGATAGAGACTGGCTACATGACCCTCACGTCCTCTCTGCTGTGCCCATGAAGGCCCTCACGCAGCCAGTGAGTGGAAGGAAGCTCACAGCTAGAGTTAAAAAGAAAAGATGTTACCCCCTGCTGTTAGTCACCTTCATGGAAAAATGAAGGCAGGTTACATTTTGTGTCACCCTTGACTTGCTTAAACAAAGTTTTCCATGGAAAGAATCTGCTTAACACTGGACATTCTGACTATTCCGTCTGGGGACTAAACGTCTGTTTTCCTTTCTGATGAAAAGTCAACATTTTCCAGGGAGGGAAAATTTCTGCCTGGCTCCATAAATATACAAATATAGCTCAGGTTCAAATGATGATGAATTTGGAACAGGAATGCTCTTGTGTAAATCTTAGTAAGCCTATTAGAAAACTCCAGCCTCATAATTTATCCACCATCAATCTGAAAATTAGCTGTGCAAGACACTTTCTAGCATAGACAATGAACTGGGACTCAATAGCTGGAGTGGATTCAATCCCACAGAAGAGCATGGAGCTGGCTTTGGACCCCACCTCAGTTCATCAATGGTGAAATGGGTATAATACCATTTCTCTACCTCACAGGAGTGCTGCCAGGATAAATTTGTTAAGCTGTAGTTAGGATTCGGTAACCACAGGAGGCCCAAGACCATTTGCAAACTGCTAGAAAAGTTGTGTCAACAGAAAAACACACACACCAAACTAAAAATTTCTGTTTTTACATTGAACAACACAAGCTTACACAATACTGAGCTGAAACAGGAAGCTCTCACCTCTTCTCACAAAATAAGTTATGGCAGGTGTCACAGACCAAAGACTTTGGCCTTGATGACAAACTTATAGAAGACGGAAATATTATTTCACCATCCTGAACTAGCAACATTTGGTTTCTGATCAGTGAACTCTAACCCAGCCACTTTGGTCTAGGTTTAATTTTTGCTTTAATTTTACCCAGCGCTCCCTAGAAGTCCCTTTAATTTGGAGATTGGAGGGAGAGTTGTCAAAATTCCACGCGATCTGTACACTATATACACACACATGGCAATGGGTTTGTCTTGTGTCAAATATTCAAAAATATTTGCTTTACGGAGGATCAAGCATGATTATAGTAAATACTAAGCATTACTCATTTCCTCAATTATATCAAAGATTAAATGACATATTAATCCTTGTACTTCCTTATGGCAGGCATTCCTACCTTGCTGCATGTACCTTGTGTTTAAGTCCCCTTCCCATCAAATTCTCAGTCAAAATACCAGCATTTCAGAGAGTGATCGTTGCACACTGCTAGCCAGCAGCATGCAGAGGAACTATCCAAGCCTTAATGACTGAGGAATCTAACCTTATATTTTAAGGGGAAAAAAATATTAAATGAATTTAGTGCTTATAAAAGCTGCCACTACAACATCCGAAATACTGGATTCCTCTGGCTGTAATTGGACATGCACATTGCCCAGCACCTTTCAAAAATCAAGTTTCTGCGTTGGTGCTGGAGATTGAGGCAATCCTCACATACACACACTCATATCCTCCCCACTCTAGACGTGAGTCTATGCATGACCATGCTTTCTGGAGATCATTTTTCTTTAATAGGTATTCAGCAAATATTCCTTAAGCAGTTACATTTATAGGCATCCCCTGGCATGGATGTAACAGTGTGCCACCACCGTAGGGTTTTTTTTTTTTTTTAAAGAATCCAGTTAATTGAATAGTCGATTAACAACATGAATTCTTACTAGTTATGACTATTTTATAGTCCCCAGAAGTGGAGCCAGCAGCCACAACCAAGGAGACACCTGCCACTCTGCGCTGCTGCCTCTGTGGGGTGCCAGGTGGGAGCTACTCCATGAAGGGAGCTACTTTAAAAACCAGCTCCCCTCATGGACCAGCAACCTGTTGTCCCAACTACTGCCTCGGATATAGAGGCAGCAGAGTGGGGTGGCAGCAGCGCCTGTCTAGGGATGGGGGTCTGAGCTCCTGGACCCCACTTGAGCCAGAACTGAGCTGGGCTGCCTGCCTGGCTCCTAATACATTTTAAATGCAAAGCTGCAGTGGGGATAGGTCCCAGACACAACGCAAGCCAGGACTGAGCCAGGCTGCTGGCCAGCCTGCTAAAAAAATTTACTGGTAGGGAATGGAAGGGGGCCAAATGCATGTAGTCTATATAATTAACTGATAAGCTTTTGCTTATCAGTTAATCGACTATACTATTACATCCCTAATCCAGATTACTTAGATTGTAAAATCTTTAGAGCAGAGAACAGCTTTTTGTTCTTTTTGCATAGAACTGTAACGTAACTAGTGCTCCTATATGTACCCTTCATGTAAATCATAAGTAACTCAGCTACAGACTACCTCTCTGAAAAAATGAATTGAGCATTATTTTTGCAACGTGATTGAACTGGCTGTTTAGTCATGTTTCACTAGCCAATCACAGTCAAGGATGTTTCATATTGGGAAGTTCAAGCAACAGAAAACCTAATTTGGGCATAACATATCCATTCCTCACACTTGATCATGGAGATAGTCAGCAGTGGAATCAATTAATCCAATCTTCAGTCCTTGTACAACTTACTCCATTTTTTCTCCTAAATTGTACACACAAATTTACCACATGGGGGTTTTTGTTTTTCTTCCTAAAGATAGTCACATGGAGCTCTGCCTCTGCATAGTAATACAGCTGTTGTGTTGAAGTACACACAGGATAGGATATAAGAGAGGTAGAGACTGCTGTACTGTGGGCAGTAACACATGCAAACCTGTTTTTTGGAAACAGCCATGTCAGTAATGAAACAGTTATACTCTCTGCCTCTAGCTCACTTTGGTTCCAGTACCTAGAGAGCCCTGCACAGATACAAACTTGTATCCACAGTTGCATCTGTATCCACAAAAATGGGCCACATATATCCCTGACTACATCTGTGGATGCAGATACCCACAGATATCAAGTGAATAGCCATGGAGTTGCAGGGTTCTATCAATAACTGTAAGACCATAAGAACAGCCATACTGAGTCAGACTAAAGGTCCATCTAGCCCAGTATCCTGTCTGCTGACAGTGGCCAATGCCAGATGCCCCAGAGGACGTGATCAGCACAGGTAATCATCACATGATCCCTCCCCTGTCATCCATTTCCAGCTTCTGACAAACAGAGGCTAGGGACACCATTCCTACCCATCCTGGCTAATAGCCTCTGATAAATTCATGGAGAGTAGGTCTATCTAGTTCTTTTTTTAACCCTCTTGAAGTCCTGGTCTTCACAACCTGGTCTGGCAAGGAATTCTACAGATTGATTGTGCCACATGAAGAAAAACTTCCTTTTGTTTGTTTTAAACGTGCTACCTGTTGAATTCATTTGGTGACCCCTAGTTCTTATGTTATGGGAACAAATGAATAACTTTTCCTTATTCACTTTCTCCACACCAGTCATGATTTTATAGACCTCTGTCATATCTCCCCCTTAGTCCCTTCTTTTCTAAAATGAAAAATCCCAGTCTTTTTAATCTCTCTTCATATGGAACCCATTCCAAACTCATCATTTTCATTGCCCTTTTCTGAACCTTTTCCAGTGCAGATATATCTTTTTTGAGATGCGGCAACCACAGCTGTACACAGTATTCACCATGTGGTCATACCATGGTTTTATATAAAGGCACTAAGATATTCTATGTCCTATTCTCTAGCCCTTTTAAAATGATTCCTAACATTGTTTGGTTTTTTGATGCTGCTGCACATTTGATGCTGATGTCCCCAGCTGACCCCGGCTCCGCGTAGCATTTTAAATCGTCAGCGCAACATAGAGCCCACGATCAGTGGCGGATTCTGAGTCCTATGCTGACCCTGGGCTCCATGCTGCACTTCTGCTTGGAAATGCACAAGAGCCTCTGCTGTGGACTCTTGTACATTTCAAAGCTGGCACCCTGCGTGCAACCTGGAGTTAGTGAGACTTCCTGCTGGCCCTGGGCTGTATGCAGAGTTCCTCATTTCTCCTTTGAAATGTACACGAGCCCCCGCTGGCTGGGGAGCTCTTGTACAGTTCAAAGGAGGAATGTGGAAGTGCCTATTGACTAGTATTCCATCGACTACTTGACAAGTAAATTAACCGTTACTCAACATCCTTAATTCCTATCCTTTGTTTCATGTCTTAACCAGTTATCAATCCACGAGAAGACCTTCCTTCTTATCCCATGACAGCTTACTATACTGAAGAGCCTTTGGTGAGGGACCTTGTCAAATGCTTTCTGGAAATCTAAGTAGACTATATCCACTGGATCCCCTTCTCCACCTGTTTGTTTACCCCCCTCTGTGAACTCCAGTACATTAGACAGACATTATTTCTCTTTACAGAAGCCATGTTGACTTTTCCGCAACAAATTATGTTCATCTCTCTGACAATTTTATTCTTTACTATAGCTTCAACTAATGTGTCTGGTACTGAAGTTAGATTTACTGGTCTGTAATTGCCAGGACTACTTCTAGAGCCCTTTTTATGTATTGGCGTCACGTTAGCTATCTTCCAGTCATTAGGCACAGAAGTCGATTTAAAGGATAGGTACCAAACCACAGTTTGTACACATATTTGATGTAATTAGTGGAGAAAATGTCTTACTGATGGCAAAATCATACTGAATCTGTGTACTAACATTACAGGACCGTTGTCTCAACACTGCATCAGGTCTACTCCTATTAACTTTTGCCAAATGTAAAGTTTGTCCCACAGTCTTTTAGGCATTTGGAATACATTTACTTTTCCTCTCCAATGTCTCAGGAACTATGAGCTGCTTTGTAGCAGCTGTTAGGACTGTCAAATACATTATTACTGGTGGTGAAGAGGGTAAGGGAACAGATTTAAATCTTTGCAAAGGGAGAGGTGGGGGTCTAGCATCTGATTTACAAGAATTAATATGCCATTGCAAGAAATAAGCATCCATTACCTCCAGAGGGACTATGATCAGCATTTCACATAGTTCAGACTTAATTATACACATTTCCACTGACTCTGCTTTGGGTTGCTGTTGTACTGTTCAGGTCCAGTTCAGCAGGCTCAAATGCAGCCTGATTCCTCCATTGCCCAAGGCTACTAGGAAAATCCTGATGAGGGCTTTCAGTTTCCCAATGATGCAGACACCAAGAGCAAGTGACGCTCACATGTTGTTCTACATATAATGTTGTTGATCCATCTTAAATGTCCAATTGCTCTTCTTCATGTGGCTGAGCTGCCACAGAAAACAAAGTTGAATGAAATGGGCTTTATTGCTAGCATTACACTACTGTGTAAAGTATGCAAGAGAAAAACCAGACAATGGAGTTCAGAAATAGAGGTATCGCATGTCTGTGCTATACACTGACTTTTATTTGGCGCTCAATCGTTTTAGTCATTAAAATAGTGCAAACTATGTGAGAGAAATGTCATCTGTTCCTCATTTGCTTTTCCCCATTATACATTTTCCATTGAAAACTTCAGCAGAAAGTTTCGCAAATCACAAGCTCCAGCCTCCATCAATGATAAGTTGATTGCCCGTCATGTAGGCAGACTGAAATCATAAGAGGAAGATTAACCAGCATTTATTACTAATAAACAGAGAAAAATGCAAACAATTATTGAGGTTCATTTAACAAAAGCATTTCTTCTATTTACAGATAGGATTTAATCTCCACAAATACAATGGGGGCTCTGAACATTTCATAGATGAATAACTTATAAACTAAAGCCATTTAGCTACCTCTGTGGGCTGTGGTTAAGTCACAAATAACCAGCTGGCTTTAGGAATTTTGACTTACAGTGGGTAGGCACAAATGTGTCATGGAGGGACCACACGAATATTCACAAGGCAAAGTTATAACATCAGGACTGCAGCCATATCATTTAGCATTGAGAGATGATTAGTTCTTGTAGTACAAGCAGGGTCTGACCTGGTTAGTAAGTTAGGCCAGGTCTGGCCCATAAGCAGGAATTTCTGTGTGTGGAGGGGGCACTTTTTTGTACATGTGAACTGCAATTTTTCTAAGTATAAAGGAGCTCAAAATAGTCACACGAGGAGTGTGCATAAGAAGGTACTGAAAAGTTTGGGTGGAAACAGTGATTGATAAAATGATTGTTATAACATACTAAACATTTATACAGTAATAAAGATTTTATAGAAATTACCTTCTGGGAGCATGCAGGTAGATGATGGCCCCCTGTTCCCTCGGCCGTCTCTGCCCGCATGGCTAGGCCAGCACTAGGGGGTACGTCTCGACTACATGGCTCCGTCAATGGAGCCATGTAGATTTGTTTATTTGGCAAAGGGAAATGAAGCTGTGATTTAAATAATCACGGCTTCATTTAAATTTAAATGGCTGCCGCGCTCTGCCGATCAGCTGTTTGTTGGCAGATCAGGGCAGTCTGGACGCTCCCCTGTCGACCTTAAAGCCCTTTGTCGACCTCCCCGGTAAACCTCATCCCACGATGCACAAGGGGGAGGTCGACAAAGGGCTTTCAGGTCGGTGTGGGAGCATCCAGACTGCCCCAATCTGTCGACAAACAGCTGATCATCAGCTGGTCGGCAGAGCGCGGGAGCCATTTAAATTTAAATGAAGCTGCAATTATTTAAGTCGTGGCTTCATTTCCCTTTGCCGATCTGTCTAATCTACATGGGTCCGTCGACGGAGCCATGTAGTGTAGACACTGCCTAGGTGAGTGCAGGTAGAGCTTCCAGCCAGTGGGGCAGGGGTTGGGGCTGCTCCTCGTGGATTGGGGTCACCATTCCCCTGGCCCTGCCATGCTGCCACCAGCCCCACCCATCCATCTGTCCCCACAACACAGAACGCTCCCATCCCCCTAACACAGTGGTTCTCAAACTTTTTGGCCCATGGCCCATCTGGTTCAACACAAGCCTTTCCGTAGACCACCAGTTGCTAATAGAAACTTGCTGTCAATTACATAATTACACCCGAGCCATTTTGTGAGTGCTGTAGTTAGAACAATTTAATGTAACCCATGAGAAAGGAAATATTAACTGAATTTTTTAAACAGACTAAGCGCTTTAACTTTCTCATGTTAATTAATAAAACTTCATTTTAATAAAATAAAATATTAATGTATGTCCAATACAAAAGGTTACCATGTTTTCTTTATTGATGGCATGCTGACTTGGGGGGGGGGGGGGGGAGACAATGGGCGGGTGTATTCGCACTCTTTGCACCCCCCTGCATACAGGCCGGCAGGTCTACATTAGGGGAGAAAGTCAACTTAAGTGCCACAATTCCAGTATGTGACTCGCATGCTGGAGTTGACATACATTAGGTCGAATTTCCATGGCATCCCCGCTGCAGTAGGTTGACGGGGAAAACTCTCCGGTTGACTTCCCTTACTCCTTGTGACCCAGTGGAGTCATTAAGACTGTCCTGACTACCGGCAATTTAATCGGATTTAGTCCTATTTTATATTTACAATGTGTATGTAGCATATTATATCAAATGTGAAGGATGCGTGCTGCTAAATTGGTGTTGGTACTGTTTGTGCTCAGGCTTGGGCAATCAGGCATATGGATAACTTTGCTGGCTCCACTGTATGTCCTGTGTGCCCTTACTATACACTCTGGATGTAGCCTGTCTAGACTGGGGAGGATTTGTGGTTCAGCTATGTTCCTGCATCTTCATTTCACATCATCACTTGGCTTCTGATCTTTGATTGTTTGCAGGATGATTATGGCCGAAAAGCTATAACTATTCTTGGTTATGTTTATCCTTCATGAGAGATTTAACTGTCTCACCCAACTGTTTTGTTACAGAACATCTGATCCCATCATACCAAAAATGGTGTCACTTGTGGTAGAAACCAAGTAACATTGTGGGGACAGTGGGAAAGGACTCCATAGCTCCCAGCACCTGCAGAACTGTGCAGCATGCAGCCAACATGTTCAGAATGCATGCAGAATCCAGAATGTGGCCCTCGGTAATTAATGACTTAGCCTTCATTGTCACTGCCCAGAAATAACTCACTGTTCATCTTTTGGGCTAGTGTCCAAGTATGTCAGTCTTCTGTTGCTGCAGTAATCGGTCTCCAAGACAGTGTAAGTGCCTACGGAATAGCTTCCATCTACAGAGAAGCCACAGGATGGGGCTAGGTTTTGTTTGCACAGCACTTACTTCATCAGAGGCCAGATACACAAAGAGCTGGGCCACTTCCTCAGCAGTAGCCATCCTTCCAGTTTTCTGTCTAGCCAGAAAGTCTTCCAGTGCCTGCAGATACCAGAACATTCCATGCCTCACCATCACACACTGACATATGTAGACATGATTGTTTTGTGCGTCATAAAAAGCCATGTGGTCAGTGGGCCACAAGCTTATAACATGTTTACTACACAGATAGTACATTTGATGCCCAAAGAAAAACATTGGCAGGGTGATTTTGGATATACCTTCACAGAGATTAAAACAAAACAAACTGTCTAGTCTTGCGCTGGACCCCAAGCTCTATGACACTGTGAGCCCAGGTCAAATGACCCTAGCCAGCCATGGCCACATTGAGGGTCTTTTATCCCGGTGCAACTGTTCGTGGTCTAAGTTCTGGGGTTGCAAAACACTTCAGTACCCAAGAACCAGAGCTTTAAATTCTAGTAAGGTCGGCTCAGCCATTTCTGTGTTTGCAGCAGACAGAATTTTTTGCAGGGGCCTTACAGATGAGAACCTAAAAATTCATCATCTGTTTGCCAACACATTCCTCACCTTCACTGTGTGTGTTGTTTACTGCACATCAGCTTATTGCTGCCATGTGCCCCAAAATGGCTGTATCAAATTGCTGCTATAGATATAGGACTATAAATCATTCGTGAAGGCTTCAGAACAAAAGCCATTGTGGGTTTCTTTAGCATAGTGTCATGGAAGGACCGCAGATGCCATTCTGGGCACCAGGTAAACAAGCTGCCATTGCATAATCACTGCTATAGCTAGCCATCAATGCTGAGATTTAGGCAGACATGCTGTTCTGTTTTCCCCAAATTCTTTAACATAACTGTGCACGTGTACAAATACAAATTAAAAAGCCTGCTTACCTGTTCTGGGTTAGGCCTGGCTTGGATTCTCTCTTGTAGAGATGGAGTGTCAACAGTTCCTAAACAGATGTTCAGAATTTACCACAAATACTCCGTGGTAAAGGACTTTATCACCATTTATATGCTGCCATGGCCATACAGGACTTAACAAAATTGGTATAAAGTTTTCAAAAAGATCTTAATGAATTAGGACTCTAAATCCCATGAATTTTCAATGAGACAGACTCTTAAGTGGTTGAGTTATTTTCTGAAAATGGAACTTAGTAGCTTAAGTCACAGAGATGCTTTTGAAAAGACATTATCCACCATTAATAAAAACCCCAACATCCCTTCCCTGGTGTGCTAACACGTAAATGGAAATGGAAAAATGTTTAAAAAGTGCCCCACTATTCCAGATAGTGACAAAAAATAACTTTTCTTTCTATGGATACTAATCTACACAGGAAGACCCTAGAAGATTTATTATCAAGTATTTTCATGGCAGCTCACTTCCTTAAGCAGCTTTAGTGTGCTGCTCCCCACCAGGGACAGGTAATGCTGCTTTGTTCCATGCCGCTGAACATTGACAAATTAGAATACAAATCAATAGTTCAGAGATAGATTGTGCCATTCTCTTGGCTTCGGGAGGTAGTGTTGTCATACAACATGGCTTTTTAGTTTCCTATCCCAGGTATCCTTTCATTTTAGTGCAGTGACTAGGAACTAAAGATATAAAATCCCATTTTATTGGGTAGCCAGTTAAATGGGATGTTTAACCAGTTAATTAACAGCAGGGGCGGATGGGGGAAGACTGGAGCTGTTTTAGTCTGGCCCGAGCAGCCCCTGCCTGGGACGTGCCCAGGCCCGCCACAGACTGAGGCTGCTCCAGATGGCCTAGGGCAGACCCTATGGGGCTGGAACACCCCCCCTCCCAGTTGGTGAGGAGCTGCTCTGACCTGTACCGGTTAACCAGAACCGGTAAGCATCACCTGCTTAGGGTGATGCTTACCAGTCAACCTTTTACATCCCTACTAGGCACCTACGTGGAGAAAGATCAGCACAAGAGATGGGGTTTCACTTAGAGCTGAAGGGGTGGACAGGCAAGCACTAGCTTGAGATTAGTTTTTAATTGCAAAGGATTTTGGAGAAGGTCCTTCATTTGTGCAGTATTTTATTTTCCTGCAATGTTGGTGTGAGTAGGAAGAAATGAAATGAAGTGGGGGAAAAAAAAATCAGTGTTGTAATGAAGTAGCCAGGCATTACTTGAAAATCTCTCTAAGGACACCTTCCACCTTTATATTCTAGGCTCATGCTTCATCTTTGTCAGAGGCAACATGTGGCTTGCAGAAGAGGTTGAAAACATGGAAAGTCTTAATTCTGCCTGGTTACAAAAACTTCTACAGCAGCAGAACTATTGTTCTCTCTTGGCATCAGCACAGGGAGGAAGGTAGTTCTGCTGCTGTAAAAGATCTTAATAAGGAGTTTTTGTAACTGGTGCTGCTCAGTTACCTAATTCAGGTGTTGTTTGCTGTGAGGTTGTTACTCAGCTTTAAATGGGTGTCCCACACACACAAAGAGGAAGACATTCCACAAAATTTCCAGGACTTGATTTGGCCAATCAAAAGGGAGAAGCAGTCCTCCAAGATTGCTTCATTGCTCCTGTCTGTTGTTCCTCCCTGCCAAAGAATCACTTTAATGCAGACAAGGCAGGAGGACAAAACACTTTCTTGAATCTGTGCTGGTTTCTTCAGCTGGCTGTAGAGGCAATTAAGACCAATGTAAGGTGCTCCTTCCACATCAGGGACAACTGAACATGCTGCCTCCTCTGGGCTCCTAGACTCCAGGAAGCATGCTATCCGTTTATTCATTGTTAAAAGGTGGTGTTGGTGGGATGCAAAATTCCTCATTTGCAAGGAGTTGTGTAGGTTTTCTGATTTCTCCCCTAGAGTTTCACCCCAAGTACCATATGAATAAACCCCCAAACTCTACAGGAAATGCCAATGAAACCACACAGGTTTTGCCTGTTTTCAAGTTGAAAAGACATTAAGTTTCCCATGGCTGCGGTGGAAATCCCAAACTGGTCCAAGGTCACTCAGAACCGTTCCAATGTTTTACAAGTGGCTTACGAACCTTCATGGACTTATACAAGCCTTGAGCAACTAAAACTGCAAGTGAAGAAAAAAAGAGAAGGAACTGCAGATGTCATTACCAATGAAAGTCAAGTCTTTTGTCCGATTTAGCCAGAGTTTGGGATTTGATGAAACCCCACTGCAAATTACTATTAAAATATCATAGAATCATAGAATAATAGGACTGGAAGGGACCTCAAGAGGTCATCGAGTCCAGCCCCCCGCCCTCAAGGCAGGACCAAGCTCCACCTACACCATCCCTGACATATGTATTCATGGCTCTAAATTTGATGCTTAAATATGAAAACCAGGTTAGATTTTGTAGGTGTGCATAGACACACCTGTGGTATGTATTCTTGTGATTGCTGCTGCCATACTGACATCAATATACTCTGACCTAGCATGCCAGCCGTCCTTCATTGGATTTTATATCACCCAGGAGTAGAATTGCCTCCAGCTTTGTCTCGTGGTAGCAAGCCATCAGGAATGAAGTAGTCATATTCAGCATTCTTAATCAGCTACTGAAAGCACCACTTCCTCCCCCATCTCCTTCTCTAAGCTGCAACTTTCATGTCCAGATAACAACTGGTACAATACAGGCAGTCCCCGACTTACGCAGATCCGACTTATGTCGGATCCGCACTTATGAACGGGGCTTTTCTCACCCCGGAGCTCACGGGCGGTGGGTTGCCACCCGTGTCCTCCAGGGTGAGAAAAGCTGCTCCCAGTCTCCCTGGTCTGCTGGGGGGGTCCAGCAAAGCCGCTGGACCCCGCCAGCAGACCAGGGACACCCGAGCAAAGCCGCCCAGGCAGCGGGACTCCCGCCGCCTGGGCGGCTTTGCTCCTGTCCCCCTGGTCTGCTGGGGGGGTCCAGCAAAGACACTGGACACCCCCCAGCAGACCAGGGACACCCGAGCAAAGCTGCCGCCTGGGCTGCTTTGCTCCCGGGCAAACGAGCAAAGCCGCCCAGGCAGCGGCTTTGCTCTGATGTCCCTGGTCTGCTGGGGGGGTCCAGCGGCTTTGCTGGACCCCCCCAGCAGACCAGGGGGACAGGAGCAAAGCCACGGAGCACGCCCGCGGCGGGACAGCCCGGGTGCGCCTGGGCTGTCCCGCTGCGGGCGTGCTCCAAGGCTTTGCTCCCCGTCTCCCTGCAGACCAGGGAGACGGAGAGCAAAGCCGCTGAGCACGCTCGCAGGGGGACAGCCCAGGCGCGCCCGGGCTGTCCCGCTGTGGGTGTGCTCCGCGGCTTTGCTCTCCGTCTCCCTGGTCTGCAGGGAGACGGGGAGCAAAGCCTTGGAGCACGCCCGCAGCGGGACAGCCCAGGCGCGCTTGGGCTGTCCTGCTGCAAGCGTGCTCCGCGGCTTCGCTCCTGTCCCCCTGGTCTGCTGGGGGGGGGAGGGTGCAGCTAGTGCCCCCCCACAGCAGACCAGGCTTTTCTTGCCTATCTCTAGGGTAGAGCAGCTGGGGGCTGCCGGGTTGATCCCACAGCGCCGCTCCAGACCAACCCGGCAGTACTCCAGCTGCTCTGCCCCAGGCGTCCTGATTCAGCCACTGCTGGTCAGTTTCAGCAGCGGCTGAATCAGGACGCCTGGGGCAGAGCAGCTGGGGTGCTGCTGGGTTGCTCCAGTAGCGCCGAGGAGCCGCGCTACTGGAGCAACCCAGCAGCACCCCAGTTGCTCTGCCCCAGGCGTCCCCAAGTCAGCCGCTGCTGAAACTGACCAGCGGCTGACTACAGGAAGCCCGAGGCAGAGTTGCTCTGCCCCAGGCTTCCTGGAATCAGCCGCTGATCAGTTTCAGCGGCAGCTGACTTGGGGATGCCTGGGTTTCTTAAGTTGAATCTGTATGTAAGTCAGAACTGGTGTCCAGATTCAGCCACGGTTGAAACTGATCAGTTTCAGCAGCGGCTGACGCCAGTTCCGACTTACATACAGATTCAACTTAAGAACAAACCTACAGTCCCTATCTTGTACGTAACCCGGGGACTGCCTGTATAGGGATGTTAAATTTAGATGAATGAACTAATCGAATAGTTGATGGAATTTGTGTCAACTATTTGATTAGTTGATAAGGGTGCTTTTGTCTTTGAAATGTAGCAAGAGCCAGCAGGGCTCTTGCTACATTTTAAAGGTGGGAGCACTGCCAGTTCTCCAATGCACCCCTTCCCTTCTCCCCGACAGAGACAGTGCTGGTGGAATCCTGATTCCCCCAACACCAGCTCCTGCCTCCTTCCCCTGCCCCCCGCCACTGCCTCTGACAAAGGCAGCAAGCGGGAGGGAGAGCAACAAGTTGAGTCACTAGTTGACTATCTGATAATCATATGCTTATTGACTAACCGCTTACCTCCCTAGTACAATACACCCTTGTGATACACTAGGCATACGTAGGAGTGCTTTTATAGGCCACGGAGATTGGAATGCTATACAAAAAGCAGTTCTTCATTTTACATGTCAGGAAATGCCAGAAGGAAGTCTTAAATATGGTTTCTCCCTTGACTGCGGATTGACTTCAGCAGCTGTTTGTGGGTGGTTGGGCTGTTTTCAAATTTTATTTTCTATCAACAACCTCAGACTAAATCTGAAGCATTAAATCAGCCAAGTGGTGTGTACAGCGTGGAGAGAATGCTGAAGACAAACCTGTGTTTTCCATGCCAGCTCCACGGAAATGCTCCAAGAATTTACTTACCAGGACATATGCAGTTGCATCTGATTCCCTGTTCAATGAAGTCGGCCGCTACAGACTTAGTTAGACCAATAACTGCTGCCTTTGAAGTGCTATAGACACATCTGTTCACAACTCCTGAAGGAAGTGGTTAGTGTCAGGGTAACAAAAATAGAATCCCTCTAAAATCAAAGAAAATGGTCACATGCCATAAGGATCAGCTTTTGGGCGCTAGAATTTTCTGGACGGCATCTTCTTGAACAGAGCATGAATGACAATCTGCCTAGTGTGATGATTGCTACACAACAGCATCTGCATGAGTGTACCTCGAGAACCAGGACACAGCAGTACACCAACCAAAAGCACAGATGGAAAATACCTACAGCACTAGCCTAAGATGTTTATTTTTAAAATTGCATAAAGATTTATAAAGGGAAACTGTCCACCCCTCAAATGCAAAACTCTTGTGGGGTAGCCCTTGTGCAGATGGGACTAACGAAGCAGTGAAAAGCCAGAAAAAGTACTGGCATGGTACTACTAAATGAGGCAATTCATCTCATCAATCAGCATTGCTTGGGTAACACTCTTCCCTCCATTGTGCATATTCATTATATGATCTGTAATTACATGACCACATACTCCTCCCCCTCCCCCCACACAGTACCCTTGTATCATTCATGGCACAGTGCTCACTGGATGGGCAGCTATTCCACATTCCTTTAATCCCCATCTTTCCAACCCATGGCCCCATGCCTTATTTACTGTGTATCATGCACACCTGCACTGACCACAGAATTCGTCATTTCTTTGGGGGCTTTTCTATGGTGCTCCCATTTCAGCAACTTAGTTCTTCACAAGGATTAATATTTCTTTTCACAAAACCCAGGGAGGTGGTATCACACCGCTTTTACATATGAGGAACTAAAGCACAGAAACTAAAGCCAAGCTGTCTAAAATGCCACTTAAATTTTGGGTGCCCAGTTGGAGATGCCTAGGGCCTGGTTTTTCAGAGTACTTATGCAAGAAGGGGTCAAAAGAAGGCTGCACTTGTGCATTACTGCTCAAATTGGCACTTGCAAAATTGACCCTGTAGAATAATAATTTGTCAGTTCAGAACCTTGGACGTGACCTAGGGATATCGCAGGCATGTACAGGACAAAACAATCCTCTAAGAAGTCTGTTACCTTTAATGCTGGATGCCACAGAAGACATGTTGATAATGTTTCCAGATTTCTGTGTGAGCATCTGCAAAAAAACCCCACAACCGCCATGAAGTCATTCAAACCAAAGTTATTCTGCCATGTCAGGATCGGTTATGCCACCCTTCTTCACAGTAAGTGATATTTTATTCCACAACAAGATAGCATGACTTGTGGTTCCAAATATTATCCCAAAGTGCAGTCTCTCTTCTTGTTTCACAGCTTTGAATTAGTAACCCAGCCAGTAAGGATGTTACACTGTGAGATCTCATATTCAACAATAAACCTACTTACTTTTTACTATATACTGATGTTGCACCTACCTGTAAACAATTAAACTTCAGAACTCTCCTTTGAGCGAGGCTTGTGTTTTAGAGATGAAGTAGTAAAAGACCAGTGACTGCAAAAATCATACACAAAAATCCATGCCAGAGCTAGAAACAGCGCCCACTTTCTCTGACTCCCAATTAGCACTACAGATTCCTGAAAAATTCTCTGCCAATTAGAGAGGGGGAAATGCTGTACAGTTACTGACACAGCTGTACCCTTCTTACAACTAAAATGGCTCAGGGCAATTAGTAGCTACAACATAGAGATCTGCACAATGAGGCTGTGTCTACACTGGGCCACTTATTCCGGAAAAGCAGCCGCTTTTCCGGAATAACTTGCCAGCTGTCTACACTGGCCGCTTGCTTTTCCAGAAAAGCACTGACTTCCTACTGTAAAATTGTCAGTGTTTTTCCAGAAAAACTATGCTGCTCCCGTTCAGGCAAAAGTCCTTTTCCAGAAAAACTGTTCCGGAAAAGGGCCAGTGTAGACAGCACAGTAGTCTTTTCAGCAAAAAAGCCCCGATCGTGAAAATGACGATCGGGGCTTTTTTGCGGAAAAGCGTGTCTACATTGGCCATGGACGCTTTTCCGGAAAAAGTGCTTATAACGGAAAACTGTTCCGTTTTTAAGCATTTCCGGAAAAGGGTGCCAGTTTAGACATAGCCTGAATGTTTATTTCTCCTGTGGAATAGCTTTGATAGAAGCTGTGATCCAATTGGAAGAAGAGGCAGTTTTCTCCTAAATACACATGTGGGACAATAAAAGATTCTTAGGTCACCAGATTCACTCAGGTAAGGGCCCATTCAAAAGTTGATATAAAAGAATAAAAACTGAAGTGAAATGTTTCAATACATGGACCAAGATTTTAAATGAGAGGAAGGATAGTCTTATATAAAGCACTGGACAGAGAGCTGGGACTAATTTCTGGTTCTGCCACAAACTTACCATGGAACCTTGGGCAAGTCATTTAATCTGTGTCTTTTACCCATTCTATAGAAAAGGGGATGACCATAAAGCCTTTTTCCTGCCCTTTATCTATTTAGACACTTTGGGATAAGAATGGTCTCTTATTACTTGTATGTTCAAAGCAAAATGAAGACCCAATCTTGCATGTTCAATGCCTAGCAAAATGAAGACCCAATCTTGTTTTGGGCCTGTAGGTGCTTGACTATAACTTGTTACAGTCATCAATCATAATGCAGTTATACTTGAAACAAAATACACCACTTCCTCCTCCTCCATGGACCAGAAACGAGTTTTGGATGGTGATCCAGGTTGCGTACAACCCTTTCCAATGGCTTAAGGGCTATTTTCAGAAGCTCCACTGTTTTCTCTGAAGAGGCAGGAAGTTAGTGAGTCCTGTGGGACTGATACCGGCTCCAGTCCCCACTTTCCAGGAACAGGGCTATATGTGTTTTTTAAAAATGAGGGATGAAGCTGGGGACACAGAAAACACTCCAGCTGCTTGCTTGGCTCCCAGATTTATCACCTACCCAACTGATAGGAAAGATGATTAATAATTTGCTGCGATTATTCCTATTCCAGTTTGCAGGATGGGGAAGAGGAAGGCAAGAGAAACTGATCATTCCTGGTTCTGCTCATCAGTGGGTAGCTATTTACTTCTTTACTAACACATTTAATACAGTTGTTTCCATTTGCAACATTTGATTTATACGCTACTGTACACTATAAATCCACATACACATAGCAAGGCACGTGCTTCTCAGCCAACACACTTGCACACACCCTTCAAACATGTTCTGTCTATACCATGTACTTCAGCATATTCAAGGGTGGGTGTATTCATTGCCAAATATACCTGGCAGTGAGCTATTACTTGTATAATCGTAGAGTACTCTAACCACTGCCCTCTGATTCACTGCTGTCTGTGTAACTTCCCTGCCAAGTACCCAACACAGCCATGTCTCCCAAGCTCCTCAGCCCAACCACCCACTGTCTTCTCAATTCCCTGCTCCCCCATGAGCTGTTGCCTCTGTTAGGCAGTGTGGGGGGGGTGGGGAAAGGCCAGGTGGAAGCTGGCTCCCTGTGTGTCGGCTCCCATGGAGCTGCTTGCCCCCCTGCGCTACTGCTTCTTTGAAAGCTGGCTTCCCGTGAGCACTGGCTCCTGCCTGCCCCCTTCCCCCATATAAGCATGTAACGGCTAAAATTTCAAGCAGTTACACATTTACACAAAACACACATTAGTTAACATCCCTGCATCAGACATACAGTATTTCATCTTCATCTGGAACCAAGAGGACTATGAGCCAACCTTATTCCTCATTAATGAGTTGTACAAATGATAGGTATAAGTCATTAGTCATCAAGCTATGATACAATTGCTCAGGTAAGTTGTTTGTTTAATGGGATGAGTGTTCCCTTATATAGTGTGGTGTTCAATAACAGATAATTACATTGATAGCTTCCTGCCATGAGTGTGGGGGAGAAATCATCATCACATCCCAATCTTCACAAATATGTTAGTAGTGATGGTGTAGCCCTTATCTGCGTGCATGTTGTAGAGTATTGCTTTACCATGTGTACTCTTATTGTGCTGCACCTGAATGATTGTAAATACTAATTGTAGAGTGGAAACCAGGGCTACTCAACTTTGGAAGCCCTGGGGGTCACAATGATTATTACAGCATGTGCCGAGGGCCACAACATAAGTGTGGTTGCAAATATATGCAAATAGCTCCTTGCATACGGATGGGCATGAATACAAAGCACTATCCACAATGCCCTGGTGCTCCTGGAACCTCTTCCCTGGGGGCTAGAAACACCAACACCTTGTACCCTTCAGTTCCAGCCAGTCTATCCGCTTGTGTCTTTCAATTCTCACCCCTCTTGGGAAATGCCTCGCCGTTGTGGAGCATGTTCCCAGTGGAGGCCACATTCAAAGGATCCCACCCACAGGCCACGTGTTGAGCCCGATGTAAACCCAAACCACAAACAAATGGGCCACAGGCCACATGCAGCCCACGGGTTGCATGTTAAGTAGCTCCAGTGTAAACCCTTTCCCCCTCCACACACACACACTACTAAAGAGCATCGTTGACAGAGCCTGACCTTTGGAAGGAATGTCTTGATCATTAGATACATGCTGCGAATGTTGACGTTCATGGAAAAGTCCCAGTCTGTCTCCTCACACTCCAGAATGGTTCCATGATGGACAAAACTGGATGAAGTGCACAAAAAGCAACGGATCATTTCCTGTGCCTTTTATGAATAAATTATTTTTTTCCTCCCACTCCTTTGTAATAACTACTCCTCCAATCAAGAAAGGTTGGACCACACTCTCCTCAGAGATTATAATGCAAAGTTCAGCTTGCACAAGTTTCCTGGGAGTAGTATGTGCAGTCCAAGATAGTCACAGTAAGCCACCATATAGCTAGATAAAGAGTTAATAATAAGCAGAACTAGTCATAAAAAGCATGTCCCTGAAATGATCCCTTTCCTCCTCCATCACAATTGGTCAAAAATTGATAGTTGAAAAAATTTCAGTGAGCACTAGCATGAAGTTATTTTTGTGAAGATTTATCTTTTTCAAGTTAAAAACAATTTATTATGTACGCTCTACAGTTCTGGAGAACATAATGGCTTTATCACACATCCTGAGGTGAGGATGAAGGGTTCCTGAAAGAAATCTCTGGAAGCTCAAGTCCTCTCTTGGCGGAACAGGATCACACAATCCCCCACCCGGCTCTGCCACTAGCGGTGAGAAGGGAATATCGTCTCCATAGCCATTGAATCTATGGCTTGTCTACTTGGCTTACTCTCAACAAGGCCATTGTGATGGGATACGCATATAATCCAATGAAGAACCATTGGGGAACAAATGCTGGAAGGAGAAAGGTGGTTAAACAATGGGTTCTAGTTACCCTGCAACATTGCAGAGGACGTCAATCTTTTCTATCTCCTTGGCCAGATTTTCTATTTGTTCCTTGTTGGTGACATCCAGCACCCGTGTTTGAATGCCTATAAAGCAAAAATAGTTTTATTTTGCTTTGGTTTGATTTTTAGAGGTGCAGCGCACCAGTAGTTCCCACCAATGTCTGTGGGAATTCCCGGGGTGAATATTTAACTGTAACATGTATTCCCTTGAGTAACATGGCCATTTACCACTCCCCCTCCTCCCAAAAACCCTACACAGTTTGGCTAAATTGTCCTAATCCTGAAGTACTTTTACAACAGCAGGGAGTGCTATTGAAGAGCCAAGAAGGGAGTTAGAAAAGACCACTGATTTTATTGAGAGAGAAGAGCCACCACCCAAGCAGGTGCACTGGTGTCTTCCCAAAAGCGGAGTTAATTCCAACACACTCCTGTTCACAGAAACTCCACCCACCAAAGCACCCATCACCCTCCTGAATTACAGCCATTGCATCATCCCACAAGCGCCCATTGGCCTGCGCTCATCACAGCTTGGCTACCTAGTAATCAGTACCATGAGATGATGATGGAGGTCACACAAACAACAGATCACAGCACATGCAATATTTTATTTGTAACCAAGGGGATGACTCACCAGCCTTGTGCAACTCATTAGTGAGGAATAAGTGACTTGCGTAAGCCATTAGTCACCTTGTTACCTGGATGGGGTGATGTCATAACTACAGAAGATGGGATAGCAGGAAGTACACACATCTGAGGCTAGGTCTACACCATCGCCATTTTTTGGAAAAAAAGCTATGCAAATTGCACTCCGCAATTTGCGTAGCTTTTTCCGATTGCTTTTCCCAAAGAGGCTTTTCTGCCATTTGGTCTAGACAGGGCCAAATGGCAGAAAAGCCTCCTCTTTTGGAGGAGCCCTTATTCCTTGTAGAACGAGGTGTACAGGACTCCTCGAAAGAGCACATTTGCTCTTCTGCAAAAAAGCGGAAGAGCAAATGCGTTCCCTGGATGCGGCGGAGTTTTTCCAAGATACTTTTGTATCCCGGAAATACCTGCCAGTCTAGATGTACCCTGATTGCCACCGTTTAAGGCATGCACATAGTGTGGGAATATTGGCTAGTTGGAAAATGTACATGAGGTGACCCTGGTGTCTTCACAGAATTAGCCTATTCTAGTCATAATTCTTAACAAACAAAAAAAAAAATGTGTATTTTGGAAAAAAATTATCAAGCCATCTTCAGAAATGTTTGAAAAGGTTGTCTAGAACCCCTTCTGTGTGATTTACATTTACCTCTCGCATGCACAGGCAAACACAGTTGATTTCAAAATGGAGTTTGATGGGACTCCTTTCTAAACACTTTGCAGTAGCCCTCCTGAGACAGTTACCTTAAAGTGGAAAGCATAGGGTGCCATCTACTGGCAGAAATGAAAACAGCAAAAAGAAATGAACTAAAATTCACAGCCGATCTCCACATTCTTCTAGGACATGGGCTCCCAAACTGGGGGGCATGAAGAAATTCTGGGGTGTGTGTGTGCGAGGCAACCCCCCTCCCCAATCAAGTTTTGCTGCCCCGGTCAGTTCTATTTTTTTTCCTCCGCAAGTTTTGCTGCTATTTGGCGGGGGGGGGGTGTTGTCTAACTGAAGAACAATGATGAGAGTGCGAGACCTTGAGTAGTTGATACACACCAGGAGTATATTATCAGCAGGGAGAGAATTTAGACCTGAGAATTTATACACAGATCATAGAGGGTGATTTAGTATAATTCATATTTAAAAGATACATCAATTCACAATAGTAAACAACTGATGCCATTAATGCCTTAATTGGTCAAGATGAAATGCAGAGGACTACATTTGATTCTTGTGTTGCTAATGAAGTGAGTTCTATAGCTCAAAAGATAGAAGTCCGTGTTTTTAGCACAAACATCCTAAGGCTCAAGTCCCATGACTGCAATAAGAGGTAGTTAAATCTGTCAGTCAGCCCAATGGCCTGGACATGTCAGTGAAATGGGAGCAGTTAACAGAAAACAGATGCATGGAGTTACTCCATGTACCTTGCGTATCTTTCCCGAAATGACGTTTTCATGGAATGCTACCACTCAGACACCTTGGCTCCATATTCTACGGCAGCAGAGAAAAAGACCAGATGCCAACATGGAGTACCTATTATTACAGTTTCCACCGCCTTTAGAATTCTGCATTAGCCAGAGATGAAATTTCTACAAGCATGTTACAAAATACAAGGGTTGGACTCAGGTCTGTTGTAAAGCCATTACCATAATACTCCTCCAGTTCTTGCAGCTTGGATTTATTGATGTCTGTAGCAATGACCTTTGCTCCTTCTTTTGCAAAAGCCTTAACACAAGCAAAAGGAACTATTAACATTTAGATATATTAGGTTTTACCAGTAATAAGGGCTGCCTTCTTGGACTGAAACAGCTATTCTCTTGCTTTTCTGTCTGTGCATAAACAAATTATGTGCATCAATATTTGGCTATTTCACCATGCTGCTAGCTAGGAAACTTATGTTTATCCCCAAAGCCAGGAGGCTGTAACAAACTCAATACTTGACCCAGTTGAAGGAACAGGTATACACAAGAGTGAGACTGTTATATTATCTTTAGCAAGAGCAGCACCTGTACTAGCCAGTATGTTACAAATTTGTAGGATTTGGTCCTAAACTGGTGAAAATCAATGCAGCACTAGAGACTTCAGTGGAACAATGCCAATTTTCAACAGGTGGGAATCTGGCCCACAGTTTATAGAAGAGGAGTGCTTTTGTATAGTGCTTCACATCCAAATCATTGAAGAATGCACTACTTAAGGAAGCAACTTTAATTAATGGTTCTGCTTACTACCTCTGACAGAATCAGGTAGCTGTTCCTGACAGATGCCCTTTGTACAAGAGAAGTGAAAGGCATTCACCTGTGCGTAACTGAGGTTCTTCAAGATGAATGTCCCACTCCAGGGACACACCAAAGCCTGGAGTGGAGCACTCACAGGGACACCCTGATAATCACCCATGTCTATCCAGAGAAAGCTACTTGTTCTACTCATCACGACTTGTTGACAAGTGACTGCTATGCAACAGACTCATCTGTTCATCAGAGGTGGCTTGAAGTCTGAAGCTTTCAGAGACAGACTACCCGTACGTAATAAGTAGTAATACAATTTCTGAAAGTACCTGTCTTCAGACTTGCCACCCCAATCTGCAGCTTGTTGTATATTGACAAAGCAAATTCATTAGGAAAAGAAGCTGCTTTGGAAATTAGGCATTCCAAGTAACAGGTTATTTTAATGCAAGCGACAGGATTAGCAGTCCTCAGCATCAAAAGCGTGTTATGTAAACAACTGCCTGGCAAAGCCTGTGAAAAATCAAAGTTTGTGACAATTAGGTGGCTTTCATTGAATGTATTTTGCTAGTCCCCATCAATAGTCTACCACAGTTGAGGCCACCTGGGGAGAGTAAAGCAGAGAAAAATAGCAGAAATTGGGGCGGGGGGGGGGGGGGGGAATCAGAAGTGTTTTTCATTCTGCTTTTCAGAATGACTCAGACTTGTTTTCCCAGTTCTCCACTTAATTTTTGTTAAACATGGAAAAAAATCCAAATTGTGACCAAACTGAGCAATGAAAAATTATTACGACAAGAAGCTAAGAACAGACTGAATCTTTAATTTTAAAATTAGCCAAGACAAAATATATTCAAAGCTTTAGGCTTTTTCCAGGGGGGGAAAAAAAAAATCTTAAAAAAAAAAAAATCAAGGCCAAATTTCAAAGAAGATCTGAAATTTTTTATATGATGTTTTTGTGAACAGCTTGGCATCTGCACATTCCCTTCATCTCCCACAGATCAAATGACATTCAGAGCACGTTGAGATTGAATTGCTTTAATTAACAAGGTCACAACGGCCACCATATTCCACCCGGCTCTGTTGCCACATGGATCTGCCTCGAGAGAGAATCTACTAATCGTCTGACCTCGAGTCTGGCACAACATGAAACCTTGGGACATAAGCTTCTCAAAACAAAGCAGCAGAGCTGTTTGAAGAAAGTCACCCAGGACTTAGCCACCTTCCAGAGAAGCAGAAGCTCTCTTCGAAGTCAAAAGCATTTCATAGCGAGCTGCCAACACCAGCCAATCCAGCTATGAAGTTCTCCTTCATAGGCTATTTATAGAGCACCAAGGAATTTTGACAGTGTGACGCTTGAATGCATTTGACAGTGTGACACATTAATGCATTTTTCGAGAATGGAAGCAAAGCTCTCGTGGTGTAGCAAGAACATCATTTCATGTGCTTTTCATGGAAGAGTTGAAGGAGTTCACTCTGATTTAATTTCCAATTTGATAATGAAACAGTTCAGTACAGGTATCTGAGCTAAATCAAAATAGCAAAGCTAGAGAGGAGCTAAGAAGGGAAAAAGAATAATGAAGCTTTTAGACTTACTAGAGCAGCTGCTCTTCCAATTCCTTGTGCTGCTGCCGACAGCAGTATTACCTTCCCGTCAAGCCGACCCATGCTGCACTCTGCAGGGATTCAAACAAGTTCTGTGACATTTCGCAAAAGGAAAAGGAGTTAACCTGAGCTCCAGGGAGTTGGGAACAGATGCTTTCTATAATCCAACAGGTGACTCAGAGCATTTGCCACTCAAGAGAACTGGAGAGTGCCTTGTTCTTCTCCCAAGCTAATGATGCATCCATTTTGTACATTGGGATTATAAAATGAGAGGCTTTAAAACCAAAGCTTTCAACAACAGGACTTGCCTTATTCCTATAGGCCAATCAGAGACTCCAGTGTCCTTCCGCAAAGTGTGACATCAGCAAAATGCACAATAGGCTACCAAACTGAGCAACTGAACACTGTACAGCAAATATAGACATCACATTGGATGTGTGGTTAGGCTGAGCTGCGGATGGTTTCTCAAGAGACCAAGGGAACAGATTAGAGTTGAAAACAGAAGGAGAATTATTATGCTAGACCTTCTGACCATCTTAGCCATTTTAGAAGTGTCCCTTCAACAAAGGGAAGATACAGTATGTCACTCATTAATATCATCATCAATCATCAGGAGAAGTTCAGGCTGGAATTTGCAAAGATGACCAAGAGATTTGGATGCCCAGCATCCATTAGAATTGAAAACAGTAAGTCCTCATTTAATACGATAGATGCGTTTCTGAAAATGTTCGTGCTAAGTGAAACGTGCTATGTGGAGTCAATTTTCCCATTAAAAATAATGGAAAAGGTGGGGGTTGCGTTTCAGGTGGTGGTAGCAAAGTCAGCTTTTTGTTGGTGTTGGGTAGTCAACGTCAACATTAGCTATCTAGCAACACAAGATATCTAGCAACACAAGTCACTGCGGTTCATTAAAACACAAAGATAAACACGTGCATGAGCGGAGGAGCGCTGTGACCATGTGTATTCATCCGCTCATGAGTTTTACTACCGTTTTCACCAACTTATACCACTGCACAAAGTAGTCCACCATTTGATTATTTTCGTGTTATTTCAGGGACGGTCGTGTTATTAGAAAAATGTTCCCTTAAAAAAAATCGTGCTATTGCGAAAATGTGTTAAGTGGGCATGTGTTAAATGAGTAATTACTGTAGGCAAATAGGCATCTAGATCCCATTGGTAGCTTTGACCGGCTCCACCTTCAAATGGACATGAATAATATATACTTTTGAGAAGTGAGGTGAAGCGAGTCTGTACGCCTGGATTTCAGATCGGGTAAGCCCACTTATGACCTGCCAGTATGGGTAGAACATGCGTGCGTGCAAGCTCCCCGATATCCTGGGAAGATTTGCAGGCCTGGCAATGCTTACCAGTTGGTAGCTTTCATAAGTTCCAAGATTCCAAGGCCGGAAGGGACCACTGTGACTAGCTAGCCTGGGCTCTAGTAGAACACAGACCATAGATAGACCTTCTCCCAGAAGGATTCCTGGCACATAGGCTGAGTGAAGAGGGTCTGTCTACCGAGGTGTAATGTGATAGCCTACGAAAATATAATCAATTCCAGCACTTCAGGGAAAGTTCTAGATATTAACGGGCAGAAAACTATTAATTTTAGTGAGAATCCAAAAACGAGAGAACCCTGATTTCTACTCATCTTCCAGAGCTCCCATTTGGTGCTCTAGGCTGAGAAAGCTCTTCCGTGCCCTCCTCAGGACTCTTCCAACTCTAGGATTCTGTGATTCTGCCAGTACATATTACAAGCAGCAGCGTCCAGGCTTATTTAAGCAGAGCTGTACATCCCCAGTCCGTGCTGAGGTCATAAAAAGAGCCTCATGGAAGGTGCTGGGGGGGGGGGGGGGGAACCATTCCCTACTGCCTCAACCTGACTGTTGCCAGTCAACAATTTTGTCGCTCAATCCAGCAACGTTTTCAGTCTGTTAGAGATTTTTCATGGTTTGCCTCAGTAAGTTCCTGTGACTTTTAATCAGATCTGGTGACATTTGCTACATTTAGCCACAGAACTGCTAAACTGGCCACACAGGGGGGATTATTGGAGGCCTAGGGCATGAGGATGTTGGGACAAAGGGCTGGGGTATACTGGTTGTCAGGGGAGAACAAGTGGTTTTCTAATTGTTGGGGAAGAGTGTGATCAGGGAGTCAGAAGAGTGGGAACAAAACAGGGCCTGGACAGCAGGCCCATGTGCTCTGTGTGTAGAGGTTGGAGAGTCCCTGCTCCCTTGCAGGGAGGAAGGTGTGTAGGGGAGGGGAGAGAGAGGGAAAACAAAAATAAGACACCCCACCTCCCTAGGAGAGAGGGAGAACGAAAGGTAAATAGGGACCAGGGGAGGGAGGGGGAAAAAAAGACCCCTGGTGGCTGGAGAGGTTGGGGGAGGGGCATGCCATATGGGACCCCCCCCAAATCCCTCTTCAGCCCTCACCTCTCCCATTCCCTGAACTCCTCCACCACATCCACAAAGCCCTGCCCTGAGTCCTGCAGCCCCAACAGCCAGCTTTCTGTCCTGAAGGACCCAGGCAATGCCGGGTAAGTCTGCTAGTATTGAATATTATGGAATACAGTACACGATGCAGGTCTTCTGTCTTATGCTTTCTTAATCAGTATTTCTAAGATCTTGTATTTTAAATGTACTGTTAAGCCTTCATTAATTAATTATTCCAGATTACTACATATTGAACTCACTAATAGACATTTTAAAGCAGTCACAGAGGTTTATGCGTCTGAAAAATCTATCCAAGTTTTTTTTTTTTTTTAAAAACAGATGTTATTTTATCATCATATTTGGCATCAAACTAATGGAATATTTTGAATGTGGATTTTAAACTAAGGTCCTGTAGACTAACCTGTTCTGAGTAAATATGACCATAAAGCACCACAGTTTATCAGTCAATTCAGAAACTGACAGTATATACCTGGGGGTTAGCAAATGCCTGTTAAATAGCTTCATTACCACTTGAATGGCTTTTCCACTTGTAAGATACTAGATCCCCCTCCTATTCACCAGGCGCAGCAGCCAGCTGGGGGAGCCCGCAGAATAGGGATAGGAAGAGGCAGCAATTTGGGCATTCGGTCCCAGGGGAGGCAGAGCCTCCCTTTCTATACACAGCACCCATGGCAGCAGTATGAGAAGGTAGTTTCCCTCCCACAGGGTCTGGCCCATCATTTCTCCTTCCAGAGCGGGCAGATGAGGACTGGCCTGGGCACTCGGTTCCCGAGAGACAAGGGTTCAGGAGTCAGACCACTGATCCAGCTCTTCTAAAACAGGACCAGATGCTGCTCTGGAGTGTCAAGCACAACCTCTAGCTCCCCCTCTCCCCCCACCCCGCCGCCTACCCCCCGCCCATCACTGCATTCCCATTTGGGTTAAAAAAGGATTTGGCTAATGCACAGAGCTCAACTCACATGAGCAATGAAGGGTGCAGCCCCCTCCAGTAATGTGATAACATGGCAGACTAGATGCTCATTAGGAACTGAACTGGCAGTATCCAGTCATTTCATTTTTTGATTTAGGCCAGTTTTTATAGCACATCTCCTGCTATAAAGGGTTAATGCACAACATACTGCCCCACCTATTGCCAACCCACAGGCACCAGGTTTGGTGAGGAGAGGCAAGAGCAACCTGGGAGTTAGCTGAGGGCCCTGGTCCATCCCACTTCACCCTGGAGAAGAGGTGAGGATGGAGGGGTCAGAGCAGGGGTGAGTCGCTTGCTGCTATCAGCTCCAGACCCTCCCGACCCCGCTACTGTTCCAGGTCGCCTTGGTCCCCACAGCTTCTGAAGCACAAGGCCCCTCAAAGTGGGAGTGCAGGACAATTGTCCCAGTCCATCCTATGAACAGCTGGCTCTAAAAATATAGACTCAAACATGGGTGGAGCCAGGCCCCACATTCCTGAATATTGGTGGAACCATGGGCCCACAACTCACCACCCATGTTCCAATCACTAGGGAAATGAGAACACACAAGTGTATAAATGCACTAGCTTGTTTCTCAGACTCTTACTCATAACTTTCCTGACTGTTTTTCCAAATGAAACTAACAGGATGAAAGATACAGCATTGAGTAAAAAAAGTCACCCACCTCAGGATTTCCAGCAACACCTTTCAGGACTTACAGACCTGACCGAGTGCTGTACAGGGGAAAAGTACAATTTTTCGGACTGCCTGCTGGGTGTTGTAGTTCAGCTGGTAAATTGCTTTTCAAGACAACGCTATTCTCTGATGAAAAGTTGCAATACTGCCATCTAGTGAGGCTTGAGGTATAGAAACACTTATTAGCACTCGAGAAGCTTGTCAACATCGCCTGAAAGTTACTCTAAACAAACAAGCCAACCCCTCAAAACAAAACCACAAAAAAAAAAAAAAAAAAAATCAAACCAAATCAAATCAAACTAAACATAAATGAATTTATTTTCCCACAACAGTTTATATGGACTATCCATCAGTCACCACAAGTTCAAGGAACAAAGAATACACAATACATATGCAACAACATTTTGCTGACAGAGCAACAAAATGAGATAGAGGATGCCTCACGGATTCCCAGAGAGCTAGCAGACAGCGTGATAAGTCCTGCTAGAATGGCTAAGGCAGGACAGTGGGTGTTTCAGGAGTTTGTGAAGGAATTGGTCCAACTACAGCAGTAAATACAGAATCTGACAAGCCCTCCAATGGGGAAAGATGTGAGGGAGGGAAGGGTGGTGCTGGGACTCTATGGATTGGGCTCTGAAGCGGATCCCAAAGGGTTCTTGCTCATCTTCAAAAGATTTGTGACTGGTGCAGGCTGGGTTAAAGGATTAAGGGCCCTATGGTTAGCCCCTTATGTGTCAGAAGCCCAAGCTGCTAACATGTCACTGAGCAAGGAGCAGGCCCAAAAGTACAGCACGTTAAAGGCTGCCATATTGGACCAGACAGGCTTAGTTGGTGAAAGGTACCAGCAGAAGTTTAAGAGACTTACCTTTGCCCTGTAACAGTTTATGCAGTCTTCTAAATGTATCACTAAGGCCAGGTGAGGAGACACCACCAGAGACAGAGGCTGTGGTAAAACAGGGGAATACAATAAAAGTGGATTTTCAAAGTAAGGTGGCTTGCCTGACAAATGGGAGAAGAGTAAAAAAGGTTGAACTCCTCAAGCAGTCAAATCCATGAGCATGAGGCAGAAGAGGAAAGCCACTTGGGCTGAGTGGGATACAACCCATCAGTGTGGGGGGAAAGGCCACAGTAAGCAGGTTTGCTCATACATGGAATTAACTAGGAAAATACTGTGGGTGGACTGTGGTGATAGGGAGCACTGAGGGAAAACACAGTTTATGTAAGGGTGGGCCAACAACCACATGGGAGGGTTACGGATTCAGTAGCCAGTGGTTGTTTTGGGATGCAGAGCCTCTGGAGCTGGCAAAAAAGTCTTCCCTGCAGCAGACTATGAGGGGCTCTCTCCTCCTTGTGAATGGTTATGCTGCTGGTTGAGCCGTCACACATGGGTGCCCATGCTGGCATTTCCTAACACTTCAGCTGGCAACCTCAGCAATGACCTTTTTAGGTGTAATTTCCTGTTTGTTTTTTAAAGCAAATTGACAAAACAAATGCCAGCATGTGACATGACTGGTCAAAGGCATTAGAACTTGTAGATCCACCACATGAAGCCCTTTTGCTATTTGGGCTAATGGAGTAATTGGTAACAGTAATAAGCTGTCATCCTCTATGTGGACCAGCACTGGAGGCAAGGGTGGGTGGGAGGGAGAGAGAGAATTTACCAGAAGGATTCAGGGCCATTTATGGGTGTAGCAAAACCAGCAAGACTTAAGCATGCCGGTTCCATTCCAGACTCTAGAGTGGAGTATGCATGTGATAGCGTGTACAGATTCTTTTTTGATCCTGTACTCTTTCCTGCTCTGGCTTCTCATCCCAGGCTTGCTCTCATTTAGCCAGTTCCAATCTCAATTCCTCAGGCTTCTCATCCCAGTCCCAGACTCCTTGTACACTCATCTCCTTCATCTCACTCCATTGTTTCCAACTGTGCGCCCTGTAGTAAGATGAAGGCATAAAACATAAGCCAATGTAGACCAGGCTGGTCTAAGGTCTAGCTAACAACACACACAAAACCTGGCTAACAAAAAGCAAAGCTAAGCTGTGAGCAAGAGGCAGGCTCCTGCTCACAGAACTTGGCATGAACAGGGCTGAGAGTGCAAAACACTAATTGGTAATAGGTCCAGGTGTAGAACAGTATTTGGTACTGGTCATAAGTTGAAAGCACATGAAAGCACCATCAGCTCATTAAAAAATGCCTTGGTACCCACTCCCCACAGATACCGACCCAGGTTCAGAAAAGGGTCTAAAGTGACAGCATGTTTGATAGAGAGGATTTATTCAAACCATGAGGTACAGGGCGATGGGTGGTATTTAAGTAGTGTCAGAGGGTGGCGAGCTGACAGTGTGGCAACCTGACGTATCAGCAGTGATGTATAATTTGTTTGTACCTGTATATAAAGTGGTGTCTTGGGGGGAGGGGAGGAAGGGCAGTGGGAGTTTCCCACTGGTTGAGCTGAGGCCATTGTTTTACGTACATGTGTGTCGTCCTTCAGTAGAGTCTACTGCCAACTATCACTGTACTTTGCTTAACAATAAACCTGGCTGGGCACCTTTGATCTTTATCTGGTTTGTGGTCTTTGGGGGCCCTCGCAGGGTCTGCTGTGGTCATTGGGCCCACATCATAGAATCATAGAGCTGGAAGAGACCTCAGGAGGTCATCAAGTCCAGCCCCCATCACCGAGCACACACGCAAGCAGCCTTCTGGTTATCATCAATCGACAGAGCCATGATGGCAGTAAATCCTCTTAACTACACATCCAGTTCTGTCTTATCTGTCCTTGCCAGTCAATCCAAATCTCATCCTCCGGACTCCTTGACAGTATCCTGGCACAACTATTCACAGTTCCCTGTTCACAGCTCCTCAACCAAGCTGTTTTTCCTCCCTTCCTCACTTGATCCCTTCTGCTTATCGCAAAACTCATCCCCACTAACTCCCGGATCTCCAGGTCCTCATGCATTCTCAGGACATCCTCTAACCTAACTCCATGTCACATTTCTTGCACGTCCAGTCACAGTTCTCTTCCTGCTCCCTGGCTCATCAAATGTTTCCCCTCTCTCTTGCCCCCTTAAATCTTTGGTCA
The DNA here is from genome assembly GCF_052426305.1 of Pelodiscus sinensis. Lineage (NCBI taxonomy): Eukaryota > Metazoa > Chordata > Testudines > Trionychidae > Pelodiscus > Pelodiscus sinensis. The sequence goes on along the minus strand of NC_143055.1, from coordinate 111,322,907 downwards.
AATTGCCCAGCCTTACCAATCATCTCTTCCTTTTCAGGCTCCTTAGCACAGCCTACTCACCCTGCCCAGGCAGGTTTCACTCTTTTCCCTTCTAAACAAGGTGCCTTTATCCTCCATGCTGCCTGAGCCCAGAAGGAGCACCACCAAAAGCACAGGAGAGACTTCTTGGTCTCAGCTCTGGACCCAGCATAGCCCAGATCTTCAAATACAGGGAAAGTTCTGCTCAACCCCAGGCTACAATGTACAAAATACATGGAAACTGTGGGGAATTAAGCTGCAAAGCTCTAGCAAGTCTCTAAGGAACATGCACAAACTGGCCAAATTTGGGCAGATTTTCATATGGATAGCAAAGGACACATTGGCATCTGACACACAGGCCATCCCTGCCAAATCTCAACTCCTTGTTCCAAAGCATGGTGATCCTGGAGTTTCCTCAAAAGAAAAGGTTGGTGGTAGTGTGTAGAGAATCAGCAAGCATAGTGCTTTGGCCGCATAACAGAGCGTCCCAAGGACGAAACCAAGCAAGAGTCCTGAGCCAACAATAACAACATCTGCCTGAGTCAATGACCTTCGAGAGTGCTGTGTTTGGGACTGGGAAAAAGCAGTTTGTAAACTTTTAAGAGTATAAAGGTAGTTGTGATCTTGCAATAAAAGGATTTCGTGCTTGCACCGGCCGGAGTCCGTGCCTTCATACACCACAAATGGCGCCCGATACAGGGCTTGAACTGAATGAGTGATTCAAACCGGTGGTGTACCCGCGGCTGGACGGAGGATAAGTTGTTGAGAGGAGCTCCCGAAATTACTGACATCACCATTCGCAGGACGAACAGGTGAGCAGCCGCGGACAGAGTAACAGAATGGGGCAGTCTGCCACGAAAGAGCAAAAACTGCAGCTTGAGATCTTGCAGCACATTCTGAAGGAACAGGGGTTTAAGGTTCCCCCTGTACAGCTGGTTCAGCTGTTGGTTTGGATACGAGACCATTGCCCGTGGTTCCCAGAAGGGGGTTCTTATGATTTGACCTTCTGGGAGAAGGTGGGCAAGGAATTGAGAACCTCTGAACATCTTGCATTATCCCTCCCAAAAGGGATCATAGTAACGTGGCGAACTGTTTATACAGCCATACGGGCATTGCATCCCGCCGAGCGGGTCCTGAAGGAAGCGTCAGCAACACTTGATCCCAGGCTATATCAGGACCCAGAGGATCCCTCGTCCCCTCCCCCAAAACCCCCCGGGGAGGATTGTGAGCCAGTGTACGCCACGGTCCCGGTCTCCCCGGAGCCTGATGACTTGTGCCTCGGCCCTGAGGACAGTGAATCTGAGGACGGTGGGCCCGAGGACCCCTTTGACACAGGGACGGCAGCGGTCGGCGTAGGGCCTGACTCGTACCCGTCGCTCGAGCCCGTCAAGGCCCTGGCGGCATCTGCACCGACGGCGGAGCAAATTTTACAGACTCAGAGGCTACAAGCTGTTTCTCAGTCCTTGATTGTAGCCCTGCCGCCTTTTGCCCCAGCATTAGCTCCCGCTTCTTCATACAGGTCCGCAAGCCACACGGTCACTCCATATGGGTCCCCCTTGGTGGCACCCTCGCATAATGAACAGGCAAGGGTTTTATCTGAATGCCGACATGAGGCTCTTCGGCGAGAAGATGTGCAGCTTCTACAGGCTTTTCCAATTGTATATGCGCCCCAACGGCCCGCCCGACATGAGGCTTTGCCATATGAACTTGTAAAAGAGTTGTGCAAATCTGTGAAGGATTATGGATTACAGTCTTCTTATACGATGAATTTGGTTGTGGCTATTTCGGAGTCATATGTTATGGCCCCGCATGATTGGCGCGCGCTATTACGCCTGCTACTTAGCCCGGCGCAGTATGCAGTTTGGGATACCGAGTATTGTGACGGTGTTATGTCGCAAGTTATGGATAATATTACCAATGGGGTAAACGTTGGCATAGATGAACGCATAGGGCAGGGCCAATATGCTACTCCCCATGCTCAGGCTCAGATGAATCGCTTGGTATTTACGCAAGCCACATTGCTGACCCTTCGAGCCTTATGACAGGTCCCTGATGCGGGCCAAAGGGACACATCTTTTGCTATGGTCCGCCAGGGCCCCCAGTAACCCTATGTGTAATTTTTGGATAGGCTCCAAACCGCCATACAATGATAAGTAGACTCAGAGGAGGTTCAGCACCTGTTGCTGTTTCAATTGGCTATTGAAAACGCTAATATAGACTGCAGGAAGGCTTTGGACCCCCTGCGTAACAAGGCAAAAACTCTTTCAGAATTGATAAATTTGTAAAACCTGAACCCTAAGGGTTAAACGTGTCTTCCAAGGAAACTAATTATTGTTTTAAGAATCCAAACTCTGAAACTTCACTGTGTTTCTTTTCAAGGCTGAGTTGATAGCACTCTTGGCTTGCTTTCAGACCCAAGGTTGTGTGTGTCTGCAAACTGCCTGTCTGTTCTGGAAGGGGGGGGGCACTGTCCCCCATGAGTAAGCCTGTAACATTGCATGTGATTCTTTTCAGGAAAAGAAAACCTTTTTGCTTGCTGGAATAGTAATTAGCAAGGACTTTGTTCTAAGAGAGTTTCTGTGGCAGTAAAAAAAGCCTGGTCTGCAGTACAAGAGGGAAACTGAGGCATGCCACCTTTAACTTAATAATTAAACAATAAAGTAATTTATTCAAACCCTCTCAAGCTGGTGTTCAAAATAAAAGCATGCCATTGGGTAACAGCAGGCTGATCAAAAAGTAGCAAAAATCTGTAAAGAAAAAGTGTTCTAAAATATAATGCACCACCCCAATGTGGGTAGAAATGTTTTCTTGTCTTTCAGATCATCAGAAAAGCGCTGGTGCCAGCTGAAGAAAAACAACAACAACAAAAAACCATGGTTCTGTGTCATGACATAATAAGTTTGTGTTCTGTGTTCTGTCCAGATTTGTCTTGTGTGTCTTGTTTGTGATATATATATTTCAAACGTTGTGTGTACAATATTATTGTTTTAATGAAAGAATAATTTAAGTCCCTTGAATAATCTTAACTTTGTGCTTTACACAGATGGTTTTTTTGCTTTTATAATTCTAGTGGAGTTTTAGTATCAGACTATGCAGTTTGTACTGTCTGGAATGTAGTGAAATCTGTTCCTCTACCTGCTGTTTTTCCCTTCTCTCCTACGATCGCCAGCTCCTTTGCCATCTCTTTTGGAACTGGCCCTCCTGCAAGACCAAGCCCCAGAATCGGGAAAGCAGGAGTGGAGACTGGCAGGGTGCACTTTGCACCCAGAGCACTACTGGTGCAGCTCTGTTGGCCACATTGTTGCCCCAGTGGTCTTGCTACCTCACCTTGCCTCCGTGCTCCCTGGATTGTCGTACGTTGGCAAACATAAAACAAAATTGGTTTGCTCCCAAATTCTCCCAAGCAGTCAAAGATTACTGTTTGGCTTGCCCTGTCTGCCAAGCCTACAACGTGGGTAAACCTGTAAAGACAGTCCCGGCAACCTCCGCCTTTGGGACCATTTCTGAACTTACAAATGGACTTTATTCAATTGCCTAAATGTCATTTTTTTAAAATAATGTGCTGGTGATTGTTTGCTTGTTTTTGAGATGAGTAGAAGCTTATCCCTGCAGGAAAACTGATGCCATCACAGTGGCAAAGAAACTTCTAAATCATTACATCCCATCATGGGGAATACCCCTTGTGATCTCCAGTGATAAAGGTACCCACTTTACTGGACAAATTGTTCAAAAACTGGCAAAGCACTACTCTACCAGACAAGCACTGCACTGTGCGCGACACCTGGAGAGCGCAGAAGCAGTAAAAAGATGAAACAGGATTTTAGAGAACAAACTTGCTAAAATATGTCAGAACTCTGGCCTGTGTGCACTCTGGGTGCCCTCTGCGATGGGACCCCGGTCCTAGCAGTAAAGTCACGGACGTTAAATCTTTTCTCAGCACACACACACACACTGCCCTGACCGTCAGCTGACACATGGGTAGAAGCACTCCTGATTGCCCTAATGAGCATGAGAGCCACTCCTAATCGGAAAACTGGACTCAGTCCACATGAAATTGCATGTGGCCGACCTATGAAATTGTTAAGCAACCCAAAATTAACCTGGCTGATGCCACACTTGTTAAAAGAAGCCTAGTCAAGTATTGTCTGGAACTTATGAGGTGTGTATAGTTTTATCATTCACAGGTTAAGGACGCCTTCCAGGAGGACCCGACTGAGCCGCGCCATAAACTACAACCAGGAGACTGGGTTTGCGTGAAAGTTCACCAGTGAAAGACTGCCCTGGAACCCAGGTGAAAGGGTCCCTACCACTTCCTTCTGACCATACATACTGCTGTAAAGTGCAAGGGATTGCCCACTTGGATTCATGCCTCTCACTGCCAACTGGTTCCAGCGCCTACAGAGGTTAGCCCCAACAAGGATCACTGCAGACCTGGTACCGGAGACCTAGGTCCAGAAGTAGACAGAGATCAACGCAGGCTTGGTACCGGCAATCCAGGCCCAAAAGCAAACAAACCTGAGAGACCAAGGCCAAGGTACCAGCTGCAGCCCAGAAAAACCTGCCAGCGATAGGTGAAGCAAACTACGAAGTCCTGAAGAACAGCCAGCATGAGGCTAGACAAACAATTTATGTTGCGCTTATGCTTAATCTTGTTTTTAATATCTAGCAGTTATAACCTATATGGTTCAAATGTGTTATGATAAGCACGACTTTCACATGATTTTTTTCACCAGAATGCTAGATCATTAGCTCAGCAATTTTCCCTTACTAAACAGCAGGCGCAAGATATAGTTCGCGCCTGTCCGGATTGCCAGCGTCTATCCGCCATTCTGGTACCTAGCGGTGTTAACCCGCGAGGCCTACGGGCCAATGAACTTTGGCAGTCTGATGTGACCCATTTTTCCAAATTTGGCAGATTGCGCTATGTACATGTTACTGTTGATACCTTTTCCCACCTTATTCTTGCTACTGCCCATGTGGGAGAAAAGGTTCGTGATGTTGTTCGGCATTGGTTACATTGTTTTGCTGTTATGGGTGTTCCAGTTTCTGTTAAAACTGATAATGGTCCCGCTTATATCTCCCACAAAGTTCAGTCCTTTTTGCAGGATTGGGGTGTAAGCCACACCACAGGCATTCCACACCCCCCCACGGGCCAGGCGATTGTTGAACGCACGCACCGCACTCTCAAGACCCTTCTTGATAAACAAAAAAGGGGGAGTCCAGTGGGAATGACCCCACAGGAGCGTTTGGACAAAGCTATGTATGTGTTAAACTTTTTAAATCTTTCTGATTTGTCTTTCACGGCAGCACAGCGCCACTTTGGGCAAGACTCTGCATGGCCGGAGCGGCCACAAGTTTACTACAGACACCTGGAATCCGGACAGTGGCAAGGTCCCGTACCATTAATCACGTTGGGACGTGGGTATGCATGTGTTTCTCTTCCCTCAGGTCCCTATTGGCTTCCTGTGCGATTTGTTAAGCCAGCCAGGATTGGTAAGCCATCAGCGCAAGAGATTCAACTCAAGAATGAAGGGACTGCTGCCGATCCATAGCGACAAATCCATGACGGTCACCACTGCATTTTTGTGGTTCCTGTGGAGCGGTTTCTGTGTGCATACTGCGACAGCACATTTGTATTGGACGCACATCATTGATCCCCCCGTATTCAGGCCTGTGACGTGGTGGGATCCCTCACCGCCCATCAGTAACAATGGTACCGACTGGGTGGGAGGGGTGTGGATACCCCCTACAGCGGAGCAAGAAACCGAGGTCGTTAATGTTACCAATATCACCTTTGTCACTGACCTCCCACCGCTTTGCTTTTCTACCCTTCATGACTCAAGTTGCATGCCCGTGCAGCCACAGTTGCACCTAGTGGCGTGGGAGCACGACGGAAGGGTTAACTATACCTTACTGAGCATTCCCGGGATGCACGGAAGCGGCAATGACTCTTGGGAGCCGTACGCTCCTGATTTGCCCCGCTGCATGATAAAGAGGATATCAGCGGACGCGGCACCAGTTTGGCAGGCATGTCGTGGACGCAGCCCCCTGGTACCCCGGGGCGAATTCGGCACGGTTGTGGATTGGGGCCCGCATGGTATGCTGTGGGATCAAGTGGACAATCGCACTGTCCCCTTCGGCCGGTATAATCACAGCCTTTCATGGCATGGGGGAGGCTCTGCCGGTCCTGTGTTACAATTTATTACTAATGGGGATAATGCCACGGCCTCCATGTTACATAAGGGGGTGTGGCGGATAGGGTTAGCATTTATGGGTTATAGTTTAGGGAGTTTGATTTTAGAGAATTATACATCTAACTATATTAAGCAACAATATAATAGTGTTATGGTTTGTACTTCACATCCATATGTTTTTGCCTTGGCACAAAATGCAAGTTTTAAGAGATGTAAATTTTCCCATTCTTGTTATTCTGTTATGTTGTCTGAGGTGCGATATAAGACCTGCATTTCCATGAGTGATAATGTAACCTTTGTGTTCCCTCTTCGACAACGCTCTGAGTTATGGATTCCTGTTAATCTCACACGAGACTGGGAAGGAGATAGTGGTTTTGGCCATCTTACAAGGTTGCTGCAGGAGGAGATTATTAACACTCGTAGACGTACGAAGCGATTTTTGGGGTGGCTGATTTTTGCTCTTGTCGGCAATTATTATTCTTGCTTCTGCCACTGCTGCTATTGCCTCTTTAACTCAGTCGGTTAAGACTGCAAAAATGGTAGGGGAAACTCTAATAAACGTTACACGGGAGTTCCAAACGCAGAAGACCATTGATGAAGAGATATTGGCGCGGCTTGAGGCCCTAGAAGCCACAGTCATTTGGCTTGGTGATATGCACGCAGCCTTAAAGACTAGGTTGTCTCTGCATTGTGATTGGGAGCACATTGCTGGAGGTCTGTGTGTGACATCCCTCCCCTGGAATTCATCAGTTCATGATTGGAACCTTGTTAAACACCATTTACAGGGTGCTTTTGATGTTTCTTTACGTTCTCATGTTAATTCTTTGCATGTTCAATTAAAGAACCAAATTCAGCAATTGCAAGAATTAACCACACAAAAGGCTTTTGCTACTTTGCAATCTGACTTATCTTGGCTTAATCCTACTACGTGGTTTTCTGGATTAAATTTGCGCATGTGGGTGTTTATTGGACTTGCTAGTGGGCTTCTTATTGTGCTTTTTATAATTCTTTCTTTACTTTTTTCTTGTATTCGTTCTGCTCAGAAAGTTGAGGCTCGTGTAATGACAATGTTACTTATTAATGGTATTGCTTTGTATAAAAGAGGGGGAGATGTAGAGAATCAGCAAGCATAGTGCTTTGGCCGCATAACAGAGCGTCCCAAGGACGAAACCAAGCAAGAGTCCTGAGCCAACAATAACAACATCTGCCTGAGTCAATGACCTTCGAGAGTGCTGTGTTTGGGACTGGGAAAAAGCAGTTTGTAAACTTTTAAGAGTATAAAGGTAGTTGTGATCTTGCAATAAAAGGATTTCGTGCTTGCACCGGCCGGAGTCCGTGCCTTCATACACCACAGTAGTGTGTGTTTGTCGTCCGGAAATTGGTGGCAGGGGTGGGATCACATGAGGATTACCTGTTGTGTTCCCTCCCTCTGAGGCATCCGGTATTGGCCACTGTTGGCTGACAGGATACTGGGCTAGATGGACCGTTGGTGTGACCCACTACGGCTGTTCTCATGTTTCCACCATCAAGCAGCAAGTGCATCAGAGTTCTTGGCCTCACAGGCTAGTATTGACAACTCATTCCAGTGTTTGCCACCATTGAAATGTCCTAACTGACCTGGTGAAGATCAAGGCTAAAAAAGTCCTGTCGTTAGAGGACTGCAGAAAAGCCTTCCAGGGACTGAATGAGAGGTTGAGCCAGGAACCCCTACTCATACATCTGGACTTCAGCCACAAGTCATGCTTTAGACAGGTGCCTCAGACATGGCTTAAGTGCAGCATTGTCCAGAAGACCGGAGGGGAGGAGCGCTCTATAGTATGCCTCAGCAGGAAACTATTCCCATGGGACATGTCAGTCACCAAAAAGGAATCCTTCCCAGTGAGTAGGCTGTGGATGCACCAAGCTATTATCTGTGGGGAAACCCCTTCAAGACTTGAAATCCTTCAATGGGAAGGGAATGACAATCAGAATGCCTATTTCTTTTCAGATGTGGATGTAAGTAAAAGAGGGAAGGGCAGGATCGACTAGATAGAACTTTACCGCAGAATCTGATGGGCAAGTGTTTCTCAACTCCCTTACTTACTACTAGGTGAGATCATCATCACTCAGCTGTGACCCCCTGCCACGTCTTCCCCACCCAGGCCATCAAGAAATGGCAATAGTTAGCTTTGTTGCCTATCCAATTACCAATTCTAGTTTGTCTGTCTATATGTATATAACAATCTTTATTGACAAAAGTTTAAATTACTCTGAAACCAGAGTCAACTACGCACTACAGCCATGAAGTAGAAAGTTTTTAAATGTAGCCTTGATTGAGAGTTCATAAATAGAATGTTGTTTAGATCGGTAAACTGGTTAAAAGAAGCTGAATGAGAATACCATTCCCCTGTCCTAGAAAAGTCAACATATAAAACCTGAAGTAACATCAAATACTAGAAAAAAAAATAGAAAAAAAATTCCACATTTCTTATGGACTTTCAAGATTAAATAGATTGTCATTAGAAAGTTGTCATAGGAGTGAGAGGGGAAAGTTTAACATTGAAAAGTTGCACAGTAGAGATTCTCTGATTTGTGAGCCATTCCAGTTTTCACTCCCTCTTGAACTGACGGGCTTCATCGTCTTTGCCATCACAAGAGAAGCAAAGCAGAACTGTTACAGTGACATCATCAGCTGGATATAGGCAACACTATCTTTTGCAGTCATTTTTGTATTCCAAAATGTTATTTGCTTAGTTCCTGCTCCAAGGAAGTTTATCCCCACTGGCTAGAGTTGAAACATACTGGTTATTTCTGTAGAAAAAAGTCTTCTTTATATATAATCTCTGGACTTAAGACACTAGCAAGGACAGTGAACAATAAAGGACATTTTACTGGGTTATGCACTCAGCTGCTTTATCTTTTTCTGATGCTCCCAACCAGAGCTTAAAGTGATCTTCCACACATTCTGTTCCTGAAGGTCGTGTATCTATGTAAGAGAAAACAGAAAAAGACTTATAAATTGCTCATTTTAGCATATACTAGAGTTTAATTGCTTTGTCTTGACAATTATTGGAAAGAGTTCAAAAGATTGAGCTAGACCACATGAGGCAATTACTACCTTTAAATCGTAGTCTAGACAAGGCCCTTCTTAGATCTTAGCAGTTGGGCTAGGATATGGTATTCTGTGGGGACCTCAGACCTTGGGAGATTTGCTGGCAAAAGCAACAGCAACTTAGGTGACACTCACAGTTGGAAGTACAGTTTAGTGGCCTGGGTGAGAAACTTGCTCTTAAAGCTAGAAGGTTAGTCCTTGGAGGCAGAAATTTGATTACTGCCTCTAGAGTCACATATTGAAAACAGCTCTCTGCATTGGTGGAGGACCAATCCTTTAGAATTCACTAGCATTAGTCGGAAGTCAAGAATGTCATTTTAAAAAGTTTTGAGGTTTTGACACTTGGTTTTGTTCTGATTAGGATTAAATAAATATAGACCTTTTAAAAATTCTGGCAGAGAAACAAGAGAGCAACCTACCCTAGTAGCTAATATCCCAATTGCTAGGGAACCACATATGATATGGGAGATCCAAATTCTAGAAGTCACCGCTTCCAAAAACTTCTTGAACTAAAGCTACATACATGAAAAGAATGTAAACAAAAAAACCCTCAGAACCTGATATATCTACTGCATAATTACACACTATTTGCAATTAACACTAGCCTACACCTTTGGCTATTCATCTAGTTTAAGTATTCAAGTCCCTTGGCACATATGAATAAACTGTAGCAAGCTCCTACACTAGACCTTTTACAGGTCTGGTTAGCCGACTCTTTAACATTCTATTGAATAGGTGTTCCTAACAAAAACAGTACTGCATTACACACCCATAAGCGTGCCTAAGCTTGAGTTATCGAAGAAATTTGGACAAGTCAGAGGCTGTATATTTGGTGAATCCAGAGGCGGAATTTCTTGTGAAGATGGTTCCTTGAAAGGAGATGGCATTTTCTCTTTACGTGAACGAGATGCTGTCTTCCTTGGAGACTTTTGTATCATCTCTTGAGTGGTTTCTCTAGAGGACTGTGCTTTCAGTTTTAGTGCTCTCTCTTTCCATTTTGTAAGATCCTCTTTCAGATGAAGCTCATTGCTTAAAAAGGAGAAAACAATAGTGTAAACTCCTGCAAGCCTACAAGGTTTTTAAAAAGTTAAGTTAACACTTTGATAACCTTGAAATACAAGTCCTGTATCCTAAGAAGATGAGTTCCATGAACATGACAATGCAAGTTCTCTCACATGCCACATCAATGGGTCTTGATTCTGACTTAAAAGGACAATCTCTCCATACCCACTCAACTTTTTGCCGCAATAACTGCAATTACTGCCACCTTATGTGAGCAAGTTTATATTAAGAAAGGAAACGATCTCATTCCTAAGGTGTAAGGCAGAGACTGAATGATAAAAATGTTATCATTGATGGCATCTTGATTCAAAAATCACTGACGTGTGAAAGGCATATGTCCCGAACCAAAAAGAGAAGGAAGTTCATCAAAACAAATGGATTTCAAAATTTCCTCATTTTTAGGATTCTCCCCAGAAATATAAATTCTTACTGCATTTGATTACAAATCAAACAGCAAGTATAGCAATATATGCAGTTAAATCAGACTAGATTCTAGACTGAGTATCAGCTTTTTTAAACTTACCTTACTAGAAGGTCATTTTGTTTCTTTAACTGCAGGTTTTCCTTCTGTAATTTAGCTTGTTCAGATTTTAAAATCAGCATCTGTGTGCTCTGCACAATCCCACTACCACCACCACAGGTCAGGGGTAGACTGGATTCCCGAGGAATATCTTTTCCTAATGTTACTGGGAAAATAAGTTATTTGAATCTATATCAGAAGCTATTATTTGCTATATCTTGGACAATACAAAAAAAATCAAGTTGACTTTCATAAAGTAAATAAGTGTTCCAGCACTAGAAAATTATATTAAAATTCCCTTTTGGGGTTAAGTGTTCACAGTAAGGTTACAAGTACAGTTACAACAGCTTTAATCTTTTTATACAGGTATTCACATAGATTGCCAGTTACCTAGTATGAAACTCAAACGGTTCTATAATTTAATAATCGTGTAACCACATCGAAACTTAGTGGTTACACAATTATTAGATAGTCCCTGTGGGGCTGGGCTGACAGCCAGTGTGCTCGTGGCCCCACTTCGGGGGAGACCCCTTGCAACCCTATGCTGCTGCCTCTAGCAGAGGTAGCAGTACGAGGTGGCACGTGGGAGCCAGTTTAAAAACCTGTCTCCTGCTCATCACCCTTGTTCTTGCCCAGTGTGGGGTGGGGTGGGAGGAAACATGTGGCTCAGCAGAGCTAGCATGCTCAGACAACTGGCTTAAAAGCCAGCTCCCCACACGTATCAGCTCCCACCTGACCCCCACCCTGCTGCTGTGGCTCCACGGGAGCCAATAAGCAGGGGCAGTTGGCTTGAAAACCAGCTTCCTGCATGTACTTCTTCCACCTGCCCCGTCACTCTCCATTCTGCTGCTTCTCTATCAGAGGCAGCAGGGCAGAGGGAGGGCATTGGCTCCCGCCTTGCCCCCCCTTGGTGCCCCTGATACAGAGGCAGCAAGAGGGAGGGGGAATGAGTATAGGTGACAGAATTAACCAATAAGCCCAAGCTTATTGGGTAATTGTATAGTCGACTACATATTAACATCCCTATTCTCTACTAAACCAGACTATCTAGTGCATTTAACTGACAAATACAAAATGCAATAAGATATCAGTTAGGGTTAAAGTAACAACCATAATAAGGGCCCTACCAAATTCATGGTCTGTTTTGGTCCATTTCATGGTCATAGTATTTTAGAAATTGTAAATGTCATGATTTCGGCTATTCTGAAATGTCAGTGTTTCAACTGTAGGGCTCCTGAAGCTAAAAGGAACTGCAGGAGGGTTGCAAACTTAGGGTATGTCTACACTACAATGTTAGTTCAAACTAACGGACGTTAGTTATAACTAACATTCATAGGCGCTACACTAGCGCTCCGCTAGTTCAAATTTAAATCGAACTAGCGGAGCGCTTAGTTCAAACTAGGAAAACCTCACTTTACGAGGATTAAGCCTAGTTCGAACTTACTAGTTCGTATTAAGGGGTGTGTAGCCCCTTAATTCGAACTAGTGGGAGGCTAGCCCTCCCCAGGTTTCCCTGGTGGCCACTCTGGCTAACACCAGGGAAACTCGTCTGCCCCCCTCCCGGCCCCGGACCCCTTAAAGGGGCACGGGCTGGCTACGGTGCCCGTGCCAGGTGCAAGCCTGCCAGCACCCAGCCAGCAGACCCTGCACCTGACACGGCACAGAGCCACCCACCCGATGTCCCCCAGCCCACCCCCTCTTCCCGGGACCAGGCTGGCGGCTCCCGGGAGCTTGCCCGGGACCACAAGAGGTGGGCACCTTCCTGGGCTAGTGCAGACATCGTGGACCTCGTCCACGATCTCCGCACTAGGCACAGGAAAGTGGCCGGCTAGGGCAGGAGAGCTGCCAGCCTGGCCACCCAGGAGCAGGTGTGCATGAAAATCAAGGGGGTTCACTGAGACCCCCGACCCTGAGCCCTGAGCTTACAATGGCCGTACTGGGTCAGACCAAAGGTCCATCTAGCCCAGTAGCCTGTCTGCCGACAGCGGCCAACACTAGGGACCCTGGAGGGGATGGACCGAAGACAGTGACCAAGCCATTTGTCTCGTGCCATCCCTCTCCAGCCTTCCACAAACTTTGGGCAGGGACACCACTCCTACCCCCTGGCTAAGACTACTCCATGGACCCAACCTCCATGACTTGATCTCACTTCCCTTTAAACTCTGTTCTAGTTGTAGCCTTCACAGCCTCCTGCAGCAAGGAGTTCCACAGGTTAACTATTTGCTTTCTGAACAACAACTTTCTCTTACTAGTTTGAAGCCTGCTACCCATTCCTTTCCTTTGGTGTCCTCTAGTCCTTCTTTATGGGAACTCAGGAAGAACTTTTCTGAATGCACCCTCTCCACCCAACCCCTGCTTTTAGAGACCTCTATCCTGTCCCCGCTCCATCTCCTCTTTTCTAAGCTGAACAGTCCCAGTCTCTGTAGCCTCTCTTCATCTGGGACCTGTTCCCAACCCCTAATCATTTTAGTTGCCCTCCCCTCTCCCAGCCTTTCTCTTCCCCTCTCCCACCTCCTTTTCCCAGTCTCCCCCAGTTTTGTTCAATAAAGACAGAGTCAATGTTGGAAGAAACGTTATCTTTATTTTGTACATCAGGAAGGGGGGCTAGGGAAGGGTAAGTGGAAGGAGGTGAGGGAGGAATGGGGCACGAGCCCCCGATGGGGAGGACTGGGCTGGCTCTGCGGGTTTCTGGGGGTGGAAGCTCTCCTGCAGCCCCCCAATTGCCCCCTCTCCCCAGATGGCAGCCTGCGGCAAGTGCAGCCGGTCTGATGGCCGAGTGCTGTGATGTGCCCAGTGTGGGCATTCCGGGCAATCCAAGCCAGGACTGGTTTTCAAGCGGGGCACCCCGAGAACTGTCTGTCCGGGGTGGGGGTCGGGTCCCTTTAAGCGCAGCCCTTGGCTAGCCTGAGACAGCATCTCCACGCTCTAAGTCCTCCTCTGATGCCCTACCAGCACTGCTTCCAGCCATCCTTAAGCCCTGTTCAGGGTCCACTCAATGTGGACATGCTAGTTCGAATTAGCAAAATGCTAATTCGAACTAGATTTTAGTTCTAGACGCGTTAGTTCGAATTAGCTTAGTTTGAATTAGCTTAGTTCGAACTAACTCTGTAGTGTAGACATACCCTTATTGTGGGAAGGCTTGTGATAGTGTTCTCCTTTTCTTCTGTGCTCCTGCTGGCAGCAGCACTGCTTTTAGAGCTGGATAGCGGGAGAGCAGTGGCTGCTAGTTGGGAGCCCAGCTCTGAAGGCAGAGCTTCTGCTTGCAGAGCTGGCCCTCAGTCAGCGGCCACCCCTCTCCAGTCACCTTGTTTGGAAGACGGTAGCACAGAAGTAGGGTGGCATGATATGGTATTACCACCCTTACTTATGTGCTGCTGCCTTCAGAGAGGGGTAGTTGGCCAATGCCATTGCTCAATGGCTGACCAGCTATAAAGGCAATGCAGAAGTAAGGGTGGCAAAACAGCAACATCCCTTCAACTCCCTTTTGAGTCAGGACCCTTCCACTGGAGAAAGGCTGGTCTCCCCTATGAAATTTCTATAGTATTGTATAAAGGCACACAAAAAGACCAGATGTTAGGGTCCATTACATGGTTTGCAAAGCTGTGAACTTGGTAGGGTCATAACCATAATATGCAACAAATAGCATTATTCATCAGTAGACCTTAAAGCGCTTCACAACAAGAGGAAAAAATTGTTATTTCCCTTTTTACCGGTAGGCAAGTTTAGGCCTAAACTTAAGAGAGAAAGTGATTTGCCCAAAGTGAACAGAGCCAGAAAAAGAATCCAGGCCTTTCAAGTCACAGCCCACTGCTCTATCTACTAGGCCACACTCTTTCACATCTGGATATAATGAGGATTCCCTTTTGCCTCCAGTTTTGCAAAAGCTATGCAAACTTGCCTCAGTGTACCACTCGGTCCAGGAATGTTTGATTAAAGTGCAGGGCCTACTACAGAAGTAGCCAGACATGCCCTTCAGATCAGACAAGAATAAAAATTAAAAGGTCTTCACTTTCATACCTCATCATTGCTGCAGTCATATACAGTGACTAAGTGCTAAATTACTGTGATTTCCACAGTTAACGAGTGGCGCATGACACTGTTAATCAACCAGATCCGCTTATCTCAAAGAAAGTCCTGTCCTTCCCTTAAGCAATTGTGAACCAAAGACTAACATTTTCCTAGCACTCTATGTATAACCTACATCCTTAATCCCATATTTTGTTTATAAATATTGTGTAAAAACATTGTATGTATTTTATATTTACCAGTAACCTCCTGTTCTTGCTGTGCTCTTCTGAGCTGCTCTTTTAATTTTCTTAACTGTTCCTCTCTGTGTTCCGCAAGAGCTTCTGTATTAGCAATTCTATGCAAGGAAAAAGAGGAAATCATTATTTTCAGTTTACCACTTTGTCATTTTGCACTTTTAAATTTGCCTGCTCTCCAAATGAGAAATTAAATAGATCCAAATATACTGATAAATTAGTGAAGATAGATTAGAGGTGGAGCAGCCTCTGTCCACAGGGAGCTTGAACCCCACCCCCCAGACAGGGGCTGTGCCGGATACCAGCCTCTGTCTGGAGTGGACCCATGCTTGAGAGAGGCAGCAACGCAGAGGCAGGGAGACACTGAGGAGCCCTGCTGGGGGTGGATTGGGGCGTTAAATCAGCTTTTAAACTGGCTCCCACTTCCCCTATCTCTTGCTGCATCTGATACAGATGCAGCAAAGGGGGGGGGGGGCGACATGCATGTAGTTGACAAGATTAACTGATAAGCCCAGGCTTATCGGTTAATGTTATAGTCGACCACACGTTGACAGCCCTAATCAGAAGAGTCTTTATATGACCATCTCTTTCCTTTTTAGTTTGCAGCCTAAAAGATTTGCAAATCTGGCACTTGTCACTAATGTTTGCTTCTCCCAAGCACCATAAACAGTTTTTGTGAAGGTGGCTAATGGGCACAGGCCTGTGGTAGCTAAACACACAACATAAAGCTGGGTGGAAGAGAAGAGGGGATACTGTGGCATGGCCCATCCTGAGGCAACATCCCAAAGGGACTTGCAAACTCTCCTAAATTATGTATGATTAACAGAACAGAGGGAAACTATTTGCAGGCAAAACAACAAAGATAAGAAAGATGTGACAGCAATAGCTGTGGCACTGCAGTTCCAAGCACCATGGCTACATCTAGACTGCAAGCCTTTTTTGAAAGATACTTTTGAAAAAGCTTCTTCCAAAAAAAGAGCATATAGACTACAACCAGTACTTTCAAAAAAGCAAGCAGCTTTTTGGAAAGAGATTACCCAGGCAGTCTGGATGCTCTCTTTCGAAAAAGCAGTTTGCATTACATAGCGCCTTTTTTTGAAAGGGCACTTTTGAAAAAAGGCATTATTCCTCGTAAAATGAGGTTTTCCACAGTCAAAAAAGCTGCCACGTTCTTTCAATTTACTTTTGAAAACGCGGCAGCAGTCTAGATGCAGGGGAAGTTATTTAAAAAAAAGGCCACTTTTATTTATTTATTTTTTTAAAAACACCCTGTAGTCTAGACACACCCCATCACTGGTGGCAAGAAGGAACTGAGGATGGAGGGAGTTCAGCAGCACCTTATATAGCACAGCACGTGCACGCTGCGCTGGGGAAGCTGGAGCTGGTCCCCTATGGATATTGCTGAGGGAAAAACCTTCCAGCACACACGAGCAAGCAGTTGAAGAAGAATTAGAACTCTTTACCAAGGAAGCACAAAGTATTTAAATTTAGACAGTCTCCCCCTCCTTACGACAGAATAGCTCTTTAATTTCTGCATAGATTAAAGATACTCAAAGCCCTCTTCAAAACCATGTTTGAGCACCAAATACTTAATAAGGCATGTATTTTCAATGCAGTTTCTATCAGTACCTGAGAAATCTCTGTAGACACTACGGATATATTCAAAACAACTTGTTTTTTATACAAGTTCTAAACATCAGATCTTATTCTTCCCAAAAGTGAATTGGGAAATTACAAGATGTATACTACAGTAAATACAAAAACAAACACTTACTTCTGTTCAAAAATGCTGGATTGTTTCTTTATTTCCATTTCAGCTTTCACCAACTGAGTTTTGAGATTATCAATTTCTTCTTTATAGAACGTGGGACCTTTATCTAATTTTGCCTGATATGTTGGGTGGGAATAAAAAGGAAATTTAGTGAGAAGAAAGTTAGATCTGTAAAAGGTAATTAGGGACATTTAAAACCCATTTTACAAAGTCTGATTCTAGTGGTGTAACTTGGGTTCCAAGCTTGGTCACTTGCTGCTTCACTGAGAATAATTTGAAGATAAAGGCTGAATCATAGGGAAATAGTGCAACAGATTAGCTTCCAAATGTTGACCTCCAAGAACCTTTTCAGATTTTCTCCCACCTCTCTAGTAGAAAATAGCATTGAAGTTCTGCAATGAAACTAAACATACCTTGAGCGTCTGCTTTTCTGTTAACTCTTTCTTAAGACACTTCTCAGTCTCATTTAATTTAGCCTGAAGTTTGGTAAATTCACTTGTAGCAGATTTCTTTCTAATCTCTGTTTGTAACATGGCTATTCTCTCTTCTTTCTCCTCGACATTTTTTTCTGCTTTATTTACTGCATTTTCCAGCTTTTGGATTGTTGTTTTCATAATCTTGGGAAAAATATCAAGTTATTAAAATCCTAGCAATTACAAATGCACCTGGCAGGTTTCTGCTGCTCACCTGTAGCAACTACTGTAGACTCCTGGGCTTTCAGTGGGACATATTTCTAGATATTCCAGCATGCTCAAAACTTAATAGGTAAGTACCTAGTTATTTCTACTTAAACAAAAACAAAACAAAAAAACCCACACCCACTGAAAAATAAATAAATAAATAAATAAATAATTAAATAAAGTTTCTAAATTCAGTCCTGATCCAATAGGACCTTTCTGAATTGTTTGAAATAAAGGCATTTAACTTTTTAATTGAAGATTTCTTCTGTGCCAATCACTAGTCTAACACATAAGGACTATCTGACCATACATAGCCTTACAGCAATTGCACTGTTAGGCACCATATACTTTTAATATATTTAAACATCTTCAAAATGCCCTCAGTTGGTTCACATTCATATACACTATTGTAAATCTAACCTGTGGCCATAGTTTCAACTCTTCACAGTCTAAATAAAACCACTTTATTTTTGGATATGGAAACAGCTACAAAAAAGGTAAATGTAAATCTGGAGCAATGGGGTGGATAGGAGAGATTTATATTAATAATCAATTATCTAGTCTCACTTATTTTCTTACATGTTTTTAAACTCAGTTTAAAGTACCCTGGGAAATTTCTCAGCTTTGTTTACAGTTGATTTTGTATTTCTGTTGATTTAAAATTGACCTAGCATAACATATTACATACCTTTATATCTTGTTCTGTAGCTTTTAATTGGTTAAAAAGCTTATAGTTTTCTTCTAGAGCAAGATTAGCAACACCACAAGGTGCCAGTTGTTCCTTTACCGTCTTCAGTTCCTCAAGTAACTCTTCAGTTTTCTGTTTTCTTTGTTTCAATTCAATTTCTGAGTCCTTGCGATAGTTGGCAGTTCTGGTATCCATCTCTGAGGAAGCTTGAAGGACTATCTGCAAAATTAAAAATAGTGCCATGCATGTAACTGTAAAACTCAGTTTTAGAACCAGCCATAAATAAAATACTGTAAAGATATATGCTAAGAACCCTGCCCACATATTTAATTTGTCAAAGTACATACATCCACTTGTGGGAAAATGGCAAAATAATTATACAGAAACTGGCTCCTTAAAAAGAAGTTAAATATATGCATTTAATGTATATTGGAAATAAATTATATAAAATTTGAGCTAGCCCTTGAGACCCATCTGAGGTACAAACTGGATTTTCAGATTCGGATGCCTCTCCTCAAGATCTTAAAATTGGGGGTGTCAAGAAAGATAGGAAAACAGCTTCATAAGAGAACCCAGAACTTCTCATCCTTAAACTTTGACTCCCTCTCCTAAAATACTCAAACTATATATTACTGGAAAGGTGTGGAAAACAACAATTTTTTACCAGATTATCATATCAAGTCTTGAAGTAGTGTTGGATAAACAAAAAAAAAACAGTATCCTAGATGAAGAGTTTGAAGAAACAGAAGTGACTGGATGAAGCCCTAAAGCTGTGCAAACAGATATATGCACACATACTGAAGTCAATAGACGACTTTTCCCTGCATTTCCAATGGGCTTTGGGGTAAGGTCCTTAAAATGAGCCCAGATTTTGCCTGTCCCTTTGCTCTACTCATGTTACCTGTAAACTATACTTACTCCTCTGAAATGCCTATAAATAGATTGCGCACTTCATATGAATTGTCACATGTACCTAATTACCATAAATCTCTGGAGATTTAAGCCATATTAAACCATGTCATTTAATATAGAATGTGTAATTCTAAATCACACTACTGTATTATCAGTTTACTTTGCTTTTGCTGGAATAGCTTTATGTGTAAATTCATTTTTGAGACTGACTATGGGGCTCTTTTATAGAGTATAGTATTTTATATTGGGCCACAACTTATAGAACATCTTTTCATGAAGCATGAAAAACTCATTGTTTAAGTTTAAGGCAAAAGTCATTTACAGTTTCAGAGAAGTCATGAGGGTCTGACAAAAATCTTAAGCAGGCTAGAGAATTGATAGTAGGGTCAAACCTAAGCCACGTTTAGTAACTATAGTGCATAGCTATGTAAACTTCTCTGGTATGCAGTGGTGCACCTGGGTTTAAGGAGCAACAAGATACTGTTAGACTTTCTTTTTTACTATAAATGAGGTTGGTTTGCCTGCCCTTATCCACCCCTATTACGGGAGGGGGGGCGGAAGGGGAGGAGAAGGGAGAAGCAAGTTCATGGGAGGGGGAAAACAGCCATTTTCTGGATGAAAAATCCTTGGAGCAGTCTGGCCTCAAGTTCAATATACATCAAGAACTTGCAGAGAGTAACACAAAACAAAGACAAATGCACTGTAAAATTTCCAAGTAAATCTTCACTTTACAGCTCAATACAATATGAAGATACTAATGGAAGTTAAATGGTTTGCCTAAACACAATATACAAATACTTGTTAACACAAAAATACTCCCAGAAAAAAAAAAAGCTGGTTGTTTTATAGATTTCAGAACTGTGTTGAAAGACAAGCTGTAACAGTAAATTACTTAGCAGGAACTTTTACCTTGACTTTGGGTGTCCAGAATTTAATCACTTGTAAAAGCCTCTCATTGTCTTGCTTTATTCCTTCTTTAAGTTTTTCTACATCACAATGATTTTCTGAACATGTTTCCAAAACCTGCATGGCTTCTTTTCTAGCACTCTGTTGCTGTTGAAGCTCAGCCTCTATGCTGAACAGCCCAGTTTCTATTTCTGACATGTCTCTGAGAATGTTCTGCATTAAATAAACAAATAAAATAAATAAAAATAAAAAAATAGAAAACAAACGATTTACCAGTTTGAGTACACCACATTGATTTTCACCAATTAAATGGCTCAAATAACTTTACTTATTATTATAGTAATTTACAAATATATTTGTTAGTAAACACAGTATTTGCTTTCTTCTTTATAAACATTCTAATAAACTTAGTGTCACTTCATAAATAAATTGACCACTTAATTCTGATCAGATTGCTGCCATAAGATTAAAACAGGTGAATTACACTTAATAGTGAAGGCTAATGTCAATTATTTTCCTATAGCTTATACTACAGCACAAGTCCCCTGCAAATAAAAGCAACTGCCCAGTGAAGCAGCACATCCATGTTGTAATATTTCCCAACCAATAGTGTATAAATATTAAAGCCTATTTCAGTCACATCATTTAACTGAGTGCTACCTTGATGTTTAAGTCCAATTTCTGCTGCAATTCATGGTTGTTTAACTCTTGGAAAGCTGTTTCATCCTGTTTTGAATGAGTCCTCTTGAGGCACCGAATTTGGAAGACAAGCTCATCCTGTTTTCTCTTCTCATCAAGCAATTCCATTTCATGGTTGTTAATGGCAGTATAGTGTTCTGCCTTCTTCCAGGAAACACGGCTGAACAGAAACTATTGAATATGAAAGGGTCTGCATTAAGGATACCTTGGGTCTAGATAAGATGCTTCATGCACATGCAAAAATTTTAAAAGGTGATGTATAGTAAGAGACCTCAAAAAGCCTCATCTCATTTTTGCATTATGTTTGTAAAGAATATTTATTTCATTGCTGTAGAAAAGCTCGAAGAGTTTAAAAACATTTGGACTAGACTGACTGAGGTACTATACTACATAGCTTGCACTAACACCGGAGCGCCAATATAAATCTAAGTACTTTGATTTCAGAAGAGATACCCACAACAGCAGTGGAGACAGGACAAAGTTGTTGAGAGAAAACAAACAAACAAAAAAAACCCAAATACACAAAAAACCCGCCCTGGGGAAAAATAGATGCTAGTACATCCGTCCCAGGGCACGGATTTCTTCTCTTTTTTTTGCTCAACAACTTTGCCCCGGCTCTTCATGCTGTCTCCACTGCTACTGTGGCTCACAAAAAAAGCACTGAGAAGGGGTGAGAGGTGCAAGCTCTGGGAGGGAATTTGGGTGCAGGAGGAAGTAGAGCATGCTGGCTCAAGGAGGGGGCTCCAGACTGGAGAGTGTTGGGGTGCTGAGCAAGCCAAAGGCTTGTGGTTGTGAGGATGCAGGAATTTGGGCTGGGGTGTATGAGGGTCTCAGGGCAGGGAGGCTGAGAGTATGATGGGCTCAGGACACAGATTTGCAGTGTGTGGATGCAGGAGTTTGGGGATGAGAGAGGCTCAGGACAGGGAGTTCCAATGTATGATAGGATCAGGTTTGAGGTCGGGGGGGGGGGGGGGGCGAGGTGCAGGAGTGTTATGATGCTGTGGCCAGATGGGGGCTTGTTGGCCAGGCTTCATTTTTAAATGTGTATGTCAAACACAAAATGTTTCAGCATTGTCTTTATTTATAAGATGGGCGGGGAAACTGTTTTGAATCAGGGGGTCACAGACCCACAGAAAAGTCAGTCGGGGCCACATAAGTGAAATGCAAAAAAAAACCCCAACCACTCCAACCCCCGCCCTCACTATTGTGGCCCCCCAAGCCTCACTATTGTGGCCCCAACTGTGCTGGCAGGGGAAGGGGACTTGGGCAGGGTACTCATGGGGAAAGGGGGAGGAGGGAACAGAGACAGATGGAGCCAGTACCTTGGGATCCAGAAGCACACTGGCTGCTCTTCCCTTCTCCTCCCCTCTCCCAGGCACCCCCCCTGCTCTAACCCAATCCTCCTCCCATTCCCCAGAGCCAGGCACCCCCCCCAACCCCAATCCTCCTCCCCTTTCCCAGAGCCAGGCACCCCCCCAACCCAATCCTTCCTTCTCCGAGCATATATTGTATGATATATAGCTCCCCTCTATACCAATCCCCCTGTCCCGCTCTAACCTAATTCTTCGGTCCTGGAGGTGGAGCCGCCACTACAGCCACATGTCTCCCTCCAGGCGCTGGGGTGTATGCACTGTGTGGCTGGCCTGGAGATGTGCTGGCTGGGATGCCTTGCGCACTCCCCTCCTCCCCACCCAATTCTCCTTCCTTTCCCTCCCCCAGACTAGAGTCAGGCACACCCCCCACACCAACCTAAATCTTGGGTCACGGAGCCGCTGCTACAGCTGCGCGTCTCCCTCCAGGTACTGCGGCGCGTGAGCTGAGCGGCTGGCACACCGTGCCCCCCACCTCCCGAGCCAGACACTTCCCTTCCCCGCTCTAACCCAGTTCCTCTCTCCCACTAACCTTATGCCCAGGTCCCTGAGCTGCCGCTGCTGCTGCCTGCGCTCAGCAGCCGGCTGCCTGCATGTGCAGGCTGGGACGCTAGGGGCCATGAGTGGAACGGCATGGGCCGTGACCATGCATGCGGCTCACAGCGGCCTGGCCGCGAGAGCGGTTCCGGGTTCCATCCTGGTTCTGTCAGGAGCTGCAATTTTTTTTTTTTTTTTTGCGAGCCACGGGTTGGCCTACTCTAGATTCACACCAACGTAATCAAGTACAAATCTGAGCTATTTATTGTATGATATATAGCATAGTCATAATGTTCCAGGCTTCAATTTTATTTTTTAAAAAATGGCTGAAACAACTGTGCACCCCTAGAAGTGCTTCCAATAAATTAGACTATAAAAGGAAAAAAATGATCCACAATTATCATCAACATTTAACAAGAAGCCCTCCACGCAACCATTGTTTGAAATTTCTACCTTGAGTTTGTTTAACAAGCTCTGGAGATGATTGCTTATTTTCTCATTTTCAGTTTGAAGCCTGTTGATTTGTTTTGCCTGTTCAGAAGAAAGGTGTGTCAGCACCTTGGCTATTTGTGCTTTTTGACTGCTGAGTTCACTTTTCAGATTTAGTGATACCATAGTGAGACACTCATATTTCTTTTCCATCATTCGGAATTTCTCAAGAAGCTCCTGAGATAAAGGAGAAATGGAAATCAGCTACAATAAAGAATAAAGCATTGTTGAAGAATATTTTACAAACTGATCAATGACTGGATGAAGCTTTAAACAGCCAGATTCCAGGGGTTCTCTAGGGAATTTATTGGTTTTATTATGGTAAGATAAATAACTATGGAGCAAGATTCCAAATCAATATTTACCAGAGAATGAAATGGGATGCACATGAGGACAGAAGCAGAGAATCTGATATTTCTCCAAAAGAGCTAGAACTTCAGACTCAATAATTATATGCTTTCAAGTGAGCTCAAAATGACCTCTATAGGCCAATTACGCAGTGTTAATGTTATTATAAAAGGAATACAGAAAACGGATATGCAATGTTGTAATTGCAAAGATTAAAAGTTACCAGCATTCTAGAAGAGGTACAAAAGTCTTCAGAACATGCGTGAAAGAAGCTTCTTCCATAGTTACATTATTCCATAACTCTCTAATGAAAGGTTTCTTATCCTGTTTGCAAGGATCCCAAACTAGCTGTGCCATTGGTATAACCCAGTGTGGCAATTCTTATTTTCCTCAGCAGTTATAAAATTGATTGTATTGATTAATTGAATGTTCCCTTCTTTTTTTCAATACTGCAAGAACAAGTGCCCAAGTTTACTTAATTTATAGCATTTACAATTCTCTCTGGACCATCTCAGTCATCTCCTCCCTAGACAAAGTCAGTCTTTCATTCTCACACACTTCACATGGAACCTTTTTCATTCCTCATTCTCTCCACCTGTTTAGGTTCCTGTTTCTATTGTCTCTTAGAGATGGGAGTGACCGAAAATGAACATGAAGCATTTCAATGCGTGTTCATACCACTGATTTATGTGTGTTCTAAAATATTCAGTATATACCATTCTATTCCTTATGGAAACCGAAAGTATGTTAAAATGTGCAGCAACAGCCACAACAGGATAGGTATTCTTTAATTTATCTACAATTTTGCCCAAGTGTAAATTAATTGACTTGAGGAAAAGCATCAAGAGTACGTGATTATTCCAAATTATTTTGTCCAATGTGCACCACCATACTGTACACACTATTCACATTTTTGAATGTATCTCTGTCAAGTACATAAGCCAGTTCTATTAAGTAATTTACAGAGCAATGAGTGTTACTGCTAAAACTAACCCATCTGTGACAGTTGGCCAGCAGGTGGGATTGGTGAGCTGCATTAAGAATGGTACTGGAAGGAACAGCAATCAGCAACAGGATAGCATTTCCCTAGAATTCAACTGTTTCAAGCAAAGTCAGGTACCAACTGCATACCACAGCATCCTCAAATGAGGTGAGTGCATTTAACCATTTAATTTTTAGGGCAGACGTACCCCCCACCCTTTAATAAGGGTGAAAAATTATGCTAAAAAGGACCATTTAAAATCAACCACTTAGTCTACAATATTTTAGGATGGCAGTTTTGGGGGATAAAATGATTACTAGCCTTTCTACAACATTTCAGAATGTGTTGTATATGTCCATTTCAACTGAGTTGTGTGCACCCCAAGCGCAGTTACTAGAATTTTTTCCATTGAGAGTACCTCTCAGCTCCAGCACTGTGCCGCTCACCATGCTGGTACAGGAGGCCCTGTTAACCTGCTCCCTTTCAATTTCTTCTTACTGACCACCATAAGAGGGGAAGGAGAGTTATTTTAGAATGGGCACATTAACACATCTCAAACAGTAAGTTATAGAAAGGTTAGTAACAGTTTTTTCTTCAAATGCTTGCACTTTTCCATTCCAATATAGGTGATTCCCAAGTAACTGCAGAGGGCAGTTTGGAGTTCAAGGAGCGGCTGCCTGTGAGACTGCACAGCTGAAGCCAGCACAGTCTCTAGCCTGCTGGGTAATGGCATAACGTGTTCAGTTCAGGTAGAAAGCTAATGCTCATCTAAATGTCCAGGCTATGCAATGCTGTCTCCTTTTGGTTGCTGTGAGGCTTTGGAAAGAAGCAAGGAAGGCAAATGGGTTACTTAAGACAGAAAGAGGATGGTACTTCAGGTAAAAGTTTAGGATGTGGGCATGGCATAAACTTGTCTTTATGATAAATGGTGTATGAGAGGGTATGCTAGAAGGGCTCCAATTCTGCTGACCTGTTGGGCAGAGGTAATAGCGATTAGTGTTATTTTCATAGATAAGTGAACACAGAACTTTGCCATAGGGAAAACTGCCAACAGTTCCAAAATAGTCATTATACAGGTGCCAGTCTCCGGGGATCTGTTGGTCAAAAGTTTAGAGGCACTCTTGTACTTAGGGCTGTGATGTTGAATCTGGACCAGTTGGGGACTCCAGTAGCACTAGAGTAGATCCTAGGTCCGTGGAGTCAAAAGATACTGCAAACTGGCCAGAATTCTGTCTGCCTGGAGGAGATGGCTCCTGTGCTTGTCTGTGGGACTTGCAGTTGTACTGGAGCTGAAAGCATCTGATGATGTAAAGCTGGGGAGGAGAAGTGGCCTGGCACAGGTCTGGCTCTTTCCTGGTTCCTGTCTACTTACCTTTGGCACCAGAGACTGGCTCTTCTCTTTGTTCTTAGGCACTGGAGAAGATCAGTGCAAAGATTTCCCAACCCACGAGAGAGATGCTCTGCATGGAGGCGGCGGTGCATGTCGCTAAGTCATAGCAGGGCTCTGAGGATCATAAAGTTGCCTCCGTAAGGAGATCTGGGCAGGGGGCAGGACTTGATGTCCTCCTGAGGTCTCTTCCAGCCCTAAGATTCTATGATTGTCAGTCCTACTTCTTGGCCCTTTTTGGTGTGAGGCTTGAAGTCCCTGAAGATTTGGAAGCAGCCTTTCCTGTGAGAATTCCTCCACCCTTTCCTCCTCCCTTAAGCACACGGCACAACTTGAGATCACTAGAAAAGCACAAACTTGCCACAGGAAGCACAGTACTCAAAACTCACTGATAAAGTCATGCTCCAGCACCGAGAAGTTGATGACCCCAGTAAGTGTGGGGATATCCAACCTAACAACTATTTACATTAACGAAACAGAAGAATCAGTAGGAAAAAAATTGCCTGAGCAACTAGGAGGGTTCCAGCAACCATCACGGATAATAAGAAGGAACTGAGGACAGCAGGTCAGCAGGGCCCTTTTAAATTGGCAGTATGACTGTGCAGCCTTGGGAGGTGACCCAACAGATATCAGTAGGGGAAATTATTCCAGCAACTTTGAAGACATGTATAGTGTCTCAGAGGAGCACTGGAATGCACACACTCAAGCCTGAAATGCACACACTCAAGCTCTCCAAAGAACTATACATTGTATTTAAGGCCACAATTTGGTCACGGGTTCCATGACTTCACCATACCTCTCTGACATCTGGCTTCAGCTGTCAGTGGCTGCAGCTCAGGCCACGAGCCCCTCTTTCAGCCATATATTTTAATCTCCCTTGCCCTTTGATTATTTTAGAAAAGTCATAGGCAGGTCTTGAGCTCCTGTGAATTTTTGTTTCTTGTCCAAGATCTTTTACTAAAAATGAAAGTGGCAGAATCTTAACCATAATTATGTTGTATTGAAACAGAGATATTTCTTTAAACTTGTATTAGGGAATGAATGGTTCTATAGTTTCATAGATCAGAGATGCACGTAACTGATATTTACCTTCACTTCCAAGATTTTTGCTTCCATGCTGTCTGCATGGCTCAATTCTCTCTCATCTGGTTGGTTTGCCAGAACGGAGACATCATTCAGATTCTTCTGTTTTAATTCATCTAGAGCACATTCAAGTTTTGCATTTGTTTCAGTACACTGAAAAAAACCAAAACAAAACCATGAATAAGTATTGAATACAACTCTAATTTTACAGTAATATGACTTCTATTAGTATCCAGTAGTACTTGGGACACAAACCATGTCAATTTTTTCTTCCAGTTCAGTCTTAAGCAGGTCTCTCTCAGACTTTATACCCTCAAGTATTTGTTGAAGCTCATCTTTCTCTTGATTAATTGATGAAATCTGTTCTTGAAGTTGGAGATACTCAGCTTTTTCAGCCAATAACTGTTGGTTTTCATGCATAACACTATTTAATGCATCCGTTAGCTGATGGACCTACAGAAACAACATTACTATGAATTGTTCCAATTGAGTATACTTTCAGTATAATTCACTCAATTATGTCAAATACTGCATACAAAGACCCATTCAACACAACCTTTTAGGTAGCATTTAAAAGAATTAGTAACACCACCACTTCCACATTTTAGCATCAAGCCTTCTTTTCATAATGATATAATTTCTTTAACTCCAATTCTTATATCAATTTTGTGAGTTAGTATTTCCCCATGGAGACCTAGAATTAAATCTTGATTTGGATCACCGGTGAAGAGGAACCTAATGAATAACACAACCAACCTTTAATGTAGTGGAGCTTCATCTATTGCAAATAAAGAAGGGTAGGTGACGGTATTGAGTTTTATAGTTTTACTGACCTATCTTCATCAGCTATTCCACTGAATGAAGCACTACAAATCTAAAATTATTCTGTGAGAATTGTGTCACCTGGGGAGACAGCACAAGTTGAGTAGCTTGAATGTTACAGGTGAAAATGGAAGTGGAGACACAGAATGAGTATTCCTGGCTCTCTAGTACTTCCAGAATATCTGTGTGATGCTATATAATAAAAATGAGAGCATGTATATCATTGATGTCACTGTTAGACAAATGAAACAAATCTTTTATAAAGTATGTCATGTTAAGGTGTCAATGGCAGAAGTTATGACTTGCTAAATATTATCCTCTTTAAACCCATGCATCACTGTATTTGAAGAAGTTACAAATACTGGCTACGTATCTGTATCACAAATATGTTTGCTCCTGTGGTAACACATTCAAGGTAGGGATGTTAAATATCGGTTAATTGAATAGTTGAGTAACTTCATGAAATTTTATCCATTAGTCGGCTGTTCTACAGTCCCCAGGGGCAGGGCCAGTAGCCATTGTAACAGAGGCAGCAGCACAGGGTGCCAGATGGGAGCTGGTCCACCAGGGGAGCCAGTTTAAAAATCAGCCCACCCCCCTTTGCAGACTGGTTGCCTGCCGCCCTGGGCTGCTGCTTCTGAGAAAGTGGAAGCAGTTTCTGCCTAGGGTGGGTCTGAGCTCCTGGACCCAGCGCGAGCCAGAACTGAGCTGGGCTGTCTGCCTGCCTGCTCTTAATAAACTTTAAGGCTACATCTACACTGCAGGCTTTTTGCACAAGAATGGCTGTTCTTGCACAAAAACTTGCAGAGTGTTTACACAGCATGTGCGTTCTTGCGCAAGTAAATTTACAGTAAAATGTCAGAAGAGAGAGCTTCTTGCGCAAGAGTTATTTCTCTCCCCACGAGGAATAAGCCCTCTTGTGCAAGAAGGCAGTGTGGACGGGCAACAGGGGTTTCTTGTGCAAGAAACCCCTATGGCTAAAATGTCCATCAGAGTTTTCTTGCGCAAGAGAGCATCCACACTGCCATGGACTCTCTTGCACAAAAGCACATCTCTTGTGCAAAAGCATATGGCAGGGAGGATGCACTCTTGCACAAGACCTTTTGCGCAAAAAGCCTACAATGAAGAGCTGAAATGGGGGTAGGTCCTGGACCCAGCGTGAGCCCGCCCAGCTCTTCATAAACTTTAAATGCAGAGCCACAGCAGGGGTAGGTTCCAGACATGTTGCAAGCCAAGACTGAGTCAGACTGCTGGCCAGCCTGCTAAAAAATTTACTGGTAGGGCGAGAGGGAGTGGGAAATGCGTCTATAGCATTAACTATAAGCTTTTGCTTATCGGTTAATCAACAATACTATTCCATTTCCACTTCATGGTAGTTTATATCCAGTCTAGCCAGCACACTGTAATGGACTGTTCAAGTTTCATGGCCCATCAGACACTTTGCTCTCAATGGAGCATAGAAGAAACTCATTCTTGCCCTGATGGCCAACAGCTACCTCTAAGATTCATCAAGGTTTACAAGGACATTTGATCTATTCATGTGATCCTGGACTCCAGTACTTTTTTTTGTTAAAAGTGCTGGTACTCCAGGGGAAAAGTTGAGAGGAAAAAAAAAAGTGCTGGGGCGGAACATGGAATTGCCCTTTTAAGAGACGCAGGCCCTTTAAGGCACGCAACCCAGCCAACTGTCGGACATTGCATACAGAGGTGCCGGTACTGTGTACCAGGCAGTACTGTCACAAAAAAAGCACTTCTGGACTCCATTATGTGCCAGTAACTTTTCACAGTCTAGACTATGAACTTTGTTTGAAACAGAACATTTCCAGGCACGGGGCATAGGGTATTAAAAACTCCTAGAAGGCTCCATTTTGCTTGTTTCCTGCCCTTGATTCCTGCCCTGATTTTATTAGCTTTATAAATAAAAAGGAGCACTTTAGACTGCAGAGCTTCCAATCTTTGGGAAAAAACTTTACAAGTCATCAGTTTAACATCACTTGTACAAAATTTAGATTTTGAACCAAGTAAGACAAGGTAGATTTATTGCAGTGATGGTTTGCAATATGGGACTCTAACCAGTCTGGCAATCAAGTTTTGAAGGTCTACAGTGATTCCCTGCTGGCATGCGCCACACTCAAACTTTGCTTTCCTAGGTTAGTTTGTCATTCTAGAGAGAAGAAGAAGAATCCAGTTTTGAGGGAGTGATGAAGAAGGGCCCCTGGGGATTTTTCAAGTTGACACCTGCCCCAGCTTTGGTGGAAAGTCGAAGGGATCCAAAAAGGACCACTGTGGACAGTTCTACCATTGAGTTGGCCACTGGACAGAAAAGGGACTCCTCTGGTGCAGCGATGAAGATCTGCTGCTACTGTACCCTGAGTGGTACGAGTCCAATTCTACCTCAGAATGTGACAACCACAGAGGGGCTGCACCTCTTAAAGTGGATCTAACAGAGGCGGAAGACCTACTATGGTTCCTGGATAGTTGAGGGGAGGTGCCTGGCATGCCATCATTGCTGGCTTTCCTTTGGACTGCTCTAGCAATCTGGGGTACCTGCAGTGCTGAGATAGAACCCTATGTTGGAGGCCAAAATGGTGTTTGTAAGGCGTATCAAGTATTGTACCACATGGAAAACCTCCAGTGTGGATGGCAGGTGGTCACAGCAAGCATGGGTTTTGGGACTTTACTGTCTCACTTAAGCAGGAGTTAAAATAGCCTCAGGATGATCTTTGGCATTGTGGCCCAATTACGGTGGGATCTGTGCCAAGGACAAGTATGGCCCCAAGTAATAGTGATGGTGCCAATCCCTTCTTCAGTGCTGTCTCTTGACGTTGGCACACTCCTAACTGATGAAGGGGCATTAGGCACCACATCTCCAGGGCCGGGGCAGATTGTGGAAGCAGTACTGCCTCTATCAGAGAGTTTCTAAGCCCGTGCTCTCTGTGTACTTGGCTGGAATTCCTGACTGATTTTGTGGCAGTCCTTTTGGTAACCTCACCCTGGCATGAAAAGAAGGAACACCCTTTGGCATGCGCTTGGCACATGACTGTTAAGCTTTGAAGCCCACAGTATGAGGCATGCCCCAGAGAACTGTCTGGGGGTTGGAGAACCCTCCTAACTTAATACAAGAGTTGAAGAAATATGCTTACCCACTTGCAAGGCAAAAGACAAGCATGGGGAAGTTTCAGCTACCATCATTAGTGGTAAGAAGGAATTGAGGAGAAGGTGGTATGGCCCTATACTGAGTGCCATTCCATTGCTACTCCAGAGGGCACCCAGATTGACCCTACAGTTAGCTGCTAAGGGGGGAAAAAAAATCTTCCAGCTACTGTGCACATGCACAGTCTTGATTGGAATTAACATGAACAAGTACTCTACGAGCAAAAAGTTCAAAAACAAAGAAAAAACCCTAAAAGGTGCACTAGAATCACACTACAGGCAGTCCCCGGGTTACATGGATCCGACTTACATCGGATCCCTACTTACAAATGGGGTGAGGCAACCGCGCACTAGCTGCTTCCCCCTAGCAGACCAGGGAGATGCGGAGCGGCTTTTCTCAGCAGACACCTCAGCTTGAGAATAAAGGACTGAGGGAAGTGAGGTGTGGGAGAATAAAACTGAGCTCTGGAGAAATGTTTGACTAGAGTTTCCCCTACAATATGTATCAGTTCCGACTTACATACAAATTCAACTTCAGAACAAACCTACAGTCCCTATCTTGTACGTAACCCGGGGACTGCCTGTATTCTTATTTTTGTACATAGAACTTCTGGTGTTGCATGTCCCCAGCATTCCACATAAAACTCTTCAGTTGTCCCACTTTGAGGGAAAGAAGGGTTTAATCATGAGCTATGATTCAATGAGGCAGGAAGATGAAGAATACTTGAGAAGTCTGTACAGATATTCCTAGTTGTTACAGCAGAAAGAGAAGTGTTTTGAAACCTGAAGTTGTTCTAAGTCTTATCTGGAAGACAATTGGTTTACAAGAGTTAAAAAAAAAATTCCTCAGTGCCAAACTCCAGAAAACAAGATTATGGAATGACTAGTTCAATTTCACCTGGTGCTTCAGACTCTCTAAATTCTCCAACTGCTTCTGAAGCATCAGCAGCTCTGCTTCTTTTTCTGAAGCTTTGTTTTCCTCATTGTTAATTAGTTCTTGTTGCCATTTCAGCTTCTTCTCAGTTTCAAGGCTCTGGACAAAAATAAAACAAAAATAATATAAAGCTATTCTTGAACTAAAGGATGAATTAAGCCAGCATAACTGGGTTACTTAGGGTATGTCTACACAGCACCATTATTTCGGAATAATTGATGTTATTTAGAAATGAAGCGCACATCTACAAACAAGCAATTATTTTGATAATGTCTAGCCAGAGAACTTCTTACTCCAACTTCCCTTACTCCTCGTACAACAAGAGTTACTGAAGTCAGAGGGAGAGTGCTCTATATCAAAATTAGTGTTGTGTAGACGTGCCCAAATTTGAAATAAGCTATTTCGATTTAAGCTATCCAATTAGCATACCTCAAGTTGCTTAACTCTGCTGTGTATATGTAACCTTAGTATGTTTAGGAAAGGCAACACTTCTGTAAGCAGCACTGAAATGCTTTTAGTCTAATGTCTTTAGGCAACAGAAAAACAGCTGTAATATTTTGACAGTGCAAACAACCATACAAAATGCTAAATGTTCTACAAACAAGACTGACTTGTATCTCAGAGATATGGTGATCAGTATTAATCACCATTTTACAGGTGAGTAATATAAAGCAGTGGGACAAGGCAAATTGTTCAAGGCCCTATAACATGTCATTACCTCCCTGAAGTTCCTGAATTTGAGTCACATATTAAATTGATCAGGTATTCTCTCCAAGAAGTCTTTAAAATGCTTTTTAAAAATAAAAGACATTTGTAATGCAGTATTATAACCAGGGCTCACCAAGGGGTGGTGAGCCCTGCTTGTCAGCCATGTGAAAGCGCTCGCTGCGCGGCCCTGCTGGCTTAAAATTTACTCACCACTGTCAAATAGATTGAATCATTTGTTGAGCCCTGATTATAATTAATTGAAACATTGCAAATAAGTAGTTACATAATGGACCATTAAAACAGCACAACTGACTCTTTAAAAAAGATACACCATATTAGGTATATAGTCATGTCAGAAGACTAAACAGAATTCCAACATTCCTATTAATAGTAATTAAGGCTAGGCCAATAATGATATGAAGTTATTAATAAGTGCCTGTAGTAAGATGAGGGTCCGAAACAAAAGCCCATATAGCACAGACCTGGTTTGAGTCTTGAGATCTAGCTACAAAACTAGGCTAATACAAAGCAAAGCTAAGCTGTGAGCAAGAGACAGGTCCCTGCTCACCGAACTTGGCACAGAACAGGGCTGAGTGCGCAAAACACTAATTGGCAATAGGTCCAAGTGTAGAACAATAATTAGTATATGTTGAAAGTACATTCTAAAAGGATAGTATCACCAGCTTGTTAAAAAAGACCTTGGTACCCACTCTCCACACAGTTACCCACCCAAGTTCAGAAAAGGGTCTAAAATGACAGCATGATGGACTCAGATGTTCTACTCAAACCATGAAGTGCAGGGTGATATCTAAGTAGCACGAGAGGGTGGCAACCTGACTCGTCAGGAGTGATGTGTAACTTGTTTGTACCTGTATACAAAGTGGTGTCTTTGGGGGACAGTGATATTTCCCACTGATTGAGCTGAGTCCATTGTTACAGGGTACATATATGTAGTAGTTCAGTATAGTCTACTGACAACTATTACTATACTTTGCTTAACAATAAGCCTGGCCAGGTGCCTTCAATCCTTATGTGATTTGTAGTCTTTGGGGGCTCTCTGGGAATCTGCTGTGTTGACTAATTGCACAAGTCAACACAACACACATGACTGAGCACACATGCATGCAGCCTTCTGTTTATCATCACTGACAGAACAGACGACCTGTCAGGACACCACGACAATAAATCCTAACCTGGCACCCATCTGGTGGTCAGAGTAATTTCTGAGAGATTATTTGCATAATTTATATTCATAGATTACGATCAGCAGGGCTGTCCCTAGAGGGACACAGGACTTGCGGTAACCCTTGTTCCCGCAGGCCCGAGCCCATCCCTTTCCCAGGCCTCTATACCACCTACCCCCTTGCACAAAGTCCCTTTCCTGATTGATGTGAACTGTGGAATTACTGGGGGTGGGGAACCTGGCACCAGGCAGCAGCAAGGATTAGACCCCCAAGAACTCATGGCAGTGGCAAAAACCTGCTCTGTTCTGCCCCAACTCCCTCTCCCAAAACATCTTTTAGAGAGAAACAGCCAATGCCCATTTAAAAATTGCCAGTGCTACAGAATCCATCACAGCCCTTGTAAATTGTTCCAATGGCAAATCTCACCTTTTCAAAAGAATTATGCATTTTTTTCAGTCTGAATTTGTCTACCTTCAGCTTCTAACTGGATCATGTAACATCATTCACTGATAAGCTGAAGAGGCCATTATTAAATAGTTTTCCCTACAAAAGTACTTTTAGGCCCTTATTCTCCTCTTTGTTAAGTTAAATAGATGGGCTCCTTTAACTACCTTGTGCCACATAAAAGCACTAAACTCATTTAGCAAGAAGCGAAGTGGATATAAATTCCATTTGATTAAAAAAAAAAAAATCAATTTAAATTCTCTATATTGTTCTATCCTTAAGTGACTATCTGGAAATACTGTCTCAAAGTATTTCTGAACACACAGATTTCAACACACTTTAATGTATCAGATTAATTTCCAATTTATGTCTCATGGTAATGGATCCTGTTTAAGAGCACCATTACTATTAACATAGGTATTGGTGGCAGATGTCACTAGACCAATTAGGAGGGCTACAAGAATCAAACACTACACATTTACGAATGTTTTTACACTTCACTAGACACTGGCTGTACCTTCTCAATACTTGCATGAAGGTCCACCTCGAGTTTGCTCTTCTCTACTCTAACAGTCTCCAGAATTTGCTGGAGTTGGTCCCTTTCCTCTATTAATGAGGAATTCTGTTCCTCTAATTGCTGAATACGTTCATTTTCACCCTCTGTCTTTTCTTCCAGTTCATTCAACAATTGATTCCTTTCACCAGAGATTAAGTTTAATTCTTCATCCAACTTTTTTATCTATAAAGACATAGAAGGAATACATTAATAAAAGTTGTATGAAAGTTTGTAAGTAACAAAGTAACACTATCCCTCAAATGTACTGCTCTGAAAAAATTCTGTGAAACAGCATAGTAAGTAAATTTAAAAAAGCAGTCACAAAATCCAACAAGAGGGAGAGTGAACACAAGTTTATCTGTAATAAAATTATAGCCAGTAACTCACTGGAAAAGTGTTCTTTTCCTAAAACAAAAAGCTAGGCAGCAGTCTTTGTTTTCTTGGTATAATACTTGCCTTCTCTTTTAAAAGTGTTATTTCTCCTGTTAGTTTTTCTTCAGCCATCAATAACTCCTTCTCTCTCTCTATTATTAAGTTATTCTGGATATCAGCCTGCTTTTTCAGCTCCTTATGTAGATTTTCTACTTCTGCCTGAATTTTCGCAGACTGAAACATAGGAATTACATGAGGATATATGAGAGACTTCCTTGTATTCGATCAACATGTAACTACAAAGAAACCATTTTGCTCATTTTAAGGAAATATTAAAAGAAAAGGGAAAAAAAAAAAAAAAAAAAAAAAAAAAGAGTCAGCATACTCATTAAATCTTCTGTTTGGAAACCCTGAAAATTCATTTTATTGTCAGCCGACACCTTCCACCTAAATACCTCTAGGAATTCCAAAACAAGACAGACATCTTGCAAATGCAATCTTTGTCAATTTTGCAAGGCAAGGGATAACAGAAATAATGACTGGAAAACTACATACAGACTAGGAAAGATGATAGATAAAAGGTTACTTATTCAATTACTCTTTGTATCAGAAGGGATGCTTACTATTTTCTCCTTGATAGTTTGACTTCAGAAGCGACTAACAGAAAATTAACTAACATTATGGTATCCATAGGTTTACTACCAACATATTTCCTGTAGGGAAATGTGTTACAAACCATATTAGTCATTCGCCAGCGCACCCAGCTGGGCTGAAGGAAAGAAGCGGATAGCAGGACAGAAATCAGATTCACTAATGGGAAACAGCAAGCAGTGATTCTCAGAAATAGGGTGGAAAGGTTAACATGCATCAAGGTAAAACCAACAGGCAGAAAGTCCCCCATACATAGCAAAAGCTTTGTAATTTAAGGCATAAACTGACAATCGAATCCAGTAACCCCTTCCTACCAAAGGATGTTTTTATAAAGGAAAGGAAGTGTACTTTGTAAAGTCTTCCTCAGACCATGCTAGACACCCACTTCTTCCAAAAATGCCACTAGGGGCACTGATTCCAGGAATTAACTTACAGCAATACTAAGCCCCTGGCATTTTGGATAAAATGAAATCATGTGCTATATTTGGCACATGTGCTCAATAATGTTCAAATCTCCAATATGGCCCTCCTGTGCCACAAACTTCCAAAGAGATGTATAAGTCTAGAAAAAAAACTGGGAGAAATATTTCCCAGGAATTGTGTTAAGAATAATTTATCTTGGGGCAGAAGACTTGAGCTCTGACAATCTTTTTTTCACAACAGCAATATGATTCTGATCGAGACCAAACCTATTCTACACCCTGCCTTTGAGACAACAGCCACTAAAGAGAGTAGCTATAGGCTTGTCTAATCTAGCATCTTGACACCCAATATTACTCAGATGCAGAGTCTGTAGCGTCTACCTAAACACAGACAGAGCACATAGTAACAGAGGGCTCCGAGAGTTGTGTCAGATACCTCTAGGGATATCAAGAGGCTACTAGACATTTAGGGTTGTTGCTTTTTTTTTTTTTTTTTTTAAATAAACATTTTAATCTACATTTGCTGTACCTTCTCAATGCTCTCATTAAGGTCCACCTCGAGTTTGTTCTTCTCTGCTCTAACAGTCTCCAGCATTTGCTGGAGTTTGTCTCTTTCTTCTGTTAACGAGAAACGCTGTTTCTCCAGTTGCTGAATATATTCATTTTTGCTGTCTCTATTTTCTCTCAGTTCGCTCGTCAATTGATTCTTTTCACCAGAAATTAAGTTTAATTCTTCATTCAACTTCTCTATCTATTAAAACACACAAAGAATATGTACTGTAATTTTGCTTGCTTTACAAACTTTCAAATAATTAGCACCCCCCCCAAATTTACCATTTTGGTAAATTACAGGAAACAGCAACATGGTGTAAGATATAAGCATTCAAAGTCTTTAAAACAAAAACAAACACACAACCCCCCCCCTTCTATTTTCCTTTATAAACACTGAGTTTCTACATCAGATTACCTTTTGAAATTTAAGATTAATAGCCCAACAAAAACACAGACACAGGCAAGAAATTTGTGACTTAAGCCCTGCAGTGTAGATGCACCCTATGTGGAAATAAGCTACGCAAATTGAGTGGTCAACTGCGTATCTTAGTTCAAAATAGCTTATTTCTAAATAGCGAGCATCTATACAGCACTTATTTCAAAAGAGCACTTCCTTCGACTTCCCTTATTCCTCGTACAATGAGGTTTATTGGAGCTGGAATAAGAAATCCTCCAGCTTAATAGTATTTTGACACTATCTTGCAATAACTGCCTGCTGTGAAGAGGCCGACTAAGTTATTCCAGAATAGTGCTAGTTATTTTTTAAATAGCGTTGCAAGTGTAGACATACCCTAATTGTCTTTGCGGGATTCTAAAGGAGACAAATTCAGTGAGGTAATGAAAGTCAATTTTTTTTTTTAAGTGGTGTCAGAGTTTCTTGGTAGAAGTTGCTTTTGAGAATAAATATAAATTATGGGGCTTTGCTGTTGCTATGGAAATTGTTTTAGCCCTTCAGGGGTTATTTTGAGAAGTTATTTAGAGAGAATATTTTGAAGGACCAGAGAATGATTTACTGCTGATTAAGCATTCCTACCATGAGCGGGTGTTCTTCCAGCAACTCATAAAAATAAGCAGACCTTGAGATGTATTAACCAATTTTGAAAGATACAAAGGAGATGTATAGATAGGCAGATCCTAGGCATGTGAAACTCTCCAGTGTAATACGTGAAGTGACTGGTTAGTATTTCTGCATAGCTATGTTTTGAGCAAAATAATTGGTTAAAGTATAAATAATATAAATTCATTTTAAACTTTACAAGAACCAGAAGACAAGCTTGTTAGAACTTAACTACAGGAGTCAGCTGAAGAACAAGCTGCCATACCTTTGAGAGCCTGCCTGGCACCATATTGTGTAGAATCTGGAGCCCCAGACAATTCAGTTCTGATTAGCCATCAGGAGAACACAGCCTGCTTTACTGGGATTAGCGAGCATAGGAATGCTTGACGTGTGTATTCTGTCGATTAATTGCTAATAAATACAGATTACGGGTATTACTGTGTTCTGGTAAAAAGGTTCTAACCAACCCAGAGAGGGCCACTGAACCTGGGGAAAGGGACCTAAATTGTTCAGATGTGACCCACCTTTTCTTTTTAATATCCTGGGCCCAAAATGGTTACAACACCACTACATATTCTGAAGAAGTGAAGGTTCAGAATTGAAAGGAAGAGAAAATAGAGTTATTTTAAAAACATTAGTCTTATAGTGAACTAATTCTCTTTTGGAATGGTTTCTCTTGTGTCCTAGCCAGCAGCTGTCCTCTGAAGAGCTGATGAGAAGATATCGCCCTTGCTGCAGAATACAGACTCCAAGTAGCAAGCTGCCAAATATGTTTACTTTGCTACTGACAGAAAGGAGAGAAAAGTCAGTCACTTAACTCATAGAACCCTGACATTGTTGCCTTTAAAAAGAATGGGTATGAAGTACTTCCTGTTTCATTAGATCTTTTGGAAAAAAGAAAAAAAGGTCGCCTTTTGAAGGAATGGATGCATCTTTTGTGAACATGACAATGTACCAGCGTCTCATTGCAGTTTACAGTTATGTTTTTGTTCAGTCTTATCTTTCAGCATGTAGTCATAATAGAGAAAGATATTTGCCCTTGGATTAGCCTCCCCCTAGCCCCTTTTGGTTTAATGTTAAACACTGCTTTTTGTCCTCTCTGGATCTTCTGGTAAGCAACAGATTTATTTGTATTTTTACTACCAGACTTACTGGCATTGCTCAGGTCCTGCTGGGAGGGGTGGAGGAGGGAAGAGGGGGATGCAGCAAGAAGTGGAGCACCAGCATTGCTCCCCAAGGCTAGGATGGCATGGGCTGCGCTGCCCAGGTGGCCCTGTCGCTCCTTAGGGCCAGGCCTACTGGGGGGAAGCTTCCTTACTGCCCACCCTGTGGTCAGTCTGCAGTATAGCTGTCCCTTATGAATGACCACACAGAGGCAGCAAGCACGAGTTTAACTATCCCTACTACTAGACCCCTCCATTTCTGTTTGATGAGAAACAACTGCATTCCATGCATATCCCATTGTCCTGGTATATGCATGGAATGTAGTTGTTTCTCAACAAACAGAAATGGAGGGGTCTGGTAGCGGGGATAGTTAAACTCATGAATCACCACATAGCTTTCATGAAGGAGGGAAGAAGGGGATGCAGCATGAAATGGAGCACCAGCGTTGCTCCCCAAGACTAGGCTGGCATGGGCTGCGCTGCCCAGGTGGCCCTGTCCCTAACCCTAACCCTAACCTTGCTTTAAGTTAGAAGAAGTTGCATAACAAATTTGGTGGTTCTAGCTCTTACCATTTAGGAGTTCTTGAACAAATACCTCACAGAGAGACTGATGGACACAGATGCACAAACTCTCAAATGTATAGTAGATATGGCTAAAAAGCATAAAATAAAAGTTTTCATTTTTGTGCTTCTTACCCACATTCCTACGGTTTGCATCATCTGTGGGTGACACCTCAATCATTTTCATGACTAGCAGCATGCTCATGATTTGGACATTTCTATGGGAGCAAGCAGGGAGAGGAGTCAAGATAATTTGGAAGAAAACAGCTGTGAGGCAGATATTCAAGAGTGCTCTGCATCTAGCCAGCTTCCATTGTCAAGTAAACAGGACAAGGACTTTACCTGCCTATAAGAAGTTCTTACCACTAGTAAAAATAACCTTGTTCACTATGTTGTGTAAGTGTTCTTTATCCAGGAAAGGAAAGTTAGGGAATCCTTGGTGTTTTGGCTCCAGTACTTGCCTTCTCTTTAAGCTGGGTTGTCTCTGTCTTCAGCAACTCCTTTTCTCTCTCTATTATCAAATTATTCTCTGCATCAACCTGCTCTTTTTGGCATTTTAGCTCCTCCTGTAGATTTTCCATTTTTGCCTGAGTTTTCAGAGATTGAAACAAGAAATTACACAATGAGGATATTAAATAAGATACTTCACTGTATTCTACACAACTGGAACTACAAAAAAGTGTAAGCAGAAATGTTCAAGGGCCTAAAGAGAGAAAATACTCACTAAGTCTGCTATTTGAAAGCCATGAAAATTGAGTTTATTTCAATTGGTACCTCCCCACCCTAAATTCTTCTAAGGATTCCAAAAGGACACAGTGCCTCTCTTTCTGGAAATGTAGACCTCAAAATGCAAATAAGAATGTGCATGTGCAAAGAAGACAGGCCAATAAATTCAGGCTTTAGGAGGTTGGTTTTCTAAATATAAATCTGAAGAGTCCATCCTTAGTGACCACAAAAATTTTCTCAAGCTTAACTGTTGTAAAGCTAGATAAGTAGCAAAGGGTCTCACAAAAAGAACACTTGGGAGCTCTCCTCTGCTACCCTACTGAAACAGTTGGGCTACTCCTATTTCCAAAGTAGTCAGGATACCTGCATTCCTATTAAAATTACTGAGTCCAATTCAGTTTTTGGTAAATTTACCTAAAACCTCTATTTCTGAGCAGAGAGTTTACAGAACTTAGAAAATATTCTGTTATTTTGCTTTCATTAACTTTAGAATCTGGTTTTCATTACCTGTAAGGTGAAACCTTTCACTAATACCTGATTCCAGACAAGGCGGACTGAAAACCAGGTAGGACACAATCACAGATAATAGTTTGTCAACTTCACCATCTGTTGCGTATGTATGCTGTGCTTTGAAAGAGCATAGCATTGTTTTACTTCCAATATTAGAGGGTGTATTTTGTCAGTTGGTTTTCTTTCTGGGACTAACCTCTCCCTAATCCAACTCAACCTGAACTGAATTATTCAGGAGCTCAAGTTTCCTGTTAGCATTAAACATGTTCTGAATAGTTATATCCACATTACAGGCAGAATCACTGTTTCTAGTTTCTATAACAGCATATAATTATGTCTAGAAACTTTTTATAGCAATAGTGGGCAACATGCTGCCCGAGGGCCACAGGCAGCCCATCAGGGTTCTGTGTGTGACCCACAAGGTATTCGGTTTACTGTTGCCCACATGCAGAGTTGCCAGATTACGCTGGTTTCTGTCCATGTAGTTTTTTTCCTACTGGTATTACTGAAGTGGCATGTACATAAGCAAGGGCACACTAAGTGAGGCATGTGAAGAGCCACGTGCTTCCTCTGAATGCAAAGTGCTGCTATGGTTCAGTTGGAACATCCTGCAAAGTCTAGATATGCAAGTGCAAATAGTATAACTAACCTATTGTAGGAGATCCTTTTTGGTTACAATAATAGTGCAGCTCACTGAGATGGAGGACCACTCATTTAGTCCACTCACTAGCCTAGGTTGCCCATCATTGTTTTAGGAATATTCGTTTATCATCAAGTAGAAAGAGTGTACCTAAATTCTGGTGCCTAAATCAAATCTGTATTACCCTCTGACAAGTGCAAAATACAATCTGTGGTAATTGGAGTGATCCTGTCCTAGAATCAGGTGTCAGGAATTCAACTGTAAAGCAGTTCAAACCACTCTGAAGTAAATTTAAGCTCCCAAGAAAGGTTTGATACATACCCTCTCTTTGTTTAACTGATCTCCAACACACTCTAGAATTTTCTGAAACTCATCTCTTTCATGAGTAACTGAAGAGATCTCCTGAAGCTGCTGACATATATGTTCATTCATTGTTTGTTCAATACATTCTTTTTCTGCTAGTAATTTGTCACGTTCAGAAGAGACAAGAGTCAGATTTTCAGATAACTGAATGACCTGAAAGGAAAACAAGAATTGGAATCATCCTCCTCCTCATCCAGGATTTAGCACACACAAAAATTCTCATTTAATCACAGAATGTAGTGGGTTTTTTTTTTAAACCTAATATACTGATTCTGTTGCCAAAAAAATAAAATAAAAATCCATGTTTGGTGCATGGAAGGATCTATTACTAAGTTCACTGGCTTGCTTCTAATAGTGTTTTTAAACCTCATTAGGGGAGTCATTTCCTTTATTATTACACTTTTACTGTCAAAGCAATATTTGGCAGACTTCATTACAGACCAATAAGATTTAATTGAGTAGTCTGAGTAGTCTCTGTGTGAAAAAAATCAAGTTCAATTTTATAGCCATATGAAACTGGTTTACAGAAAGGCTTATAAAAAATAAAAATTGAATTTCTCTATTAACAAGTTAAAGCAGCGAGGAATCCTGCGGCACCTTATAGACTAACTGAAGTGTTGGAGCATAAGCTTTCGTGGGCAAAGACCCACTTCGTCAGATGCATTAACAAGTTAGTTTGTTTCATGTATTTTTTTCCACTGTACACTCATTTAAATTTTCACAATTGCAGGAATTGTTGAGTGCATATCAGAAAACAGTAGGGAGGAAAAGAGTTAGTTACGGACAGATGTTGAGATTCATAAAGCTAAATCTTTATAGCCATAAAAAAAGTTGTCAACATCACATCCAACTACAGGTTGAACCTCTGTTAACCAGGACTCTCTGATCCAGTAATATCTGAGGTCCGGCATGGATGTTGCAGGACCAGAAAGCCTGGCACGTTGCAGTGGGGCTGCTTAGTGAGGCCAGGAGACCTGGCATGCAGCAGCGGGGCCAGCAGTAGGGCAGGCGGCAGCCTCCCACCGGTAGAAGAAACAGTGCTGGGAGGGGCTGGTGGCTGCAGGGGACAGGAAGACTTCCTCTAGTCTGGCAAAATCCCTCATCCAGGGCCAGTCAGGTTCAGAGGGTGCCAGACTAGGGAGGTCAAACCTGTATACAAAGTAAAATATCCTTAAAGCTAAGTTTGTGTATACAGTAAAACAGATGTTTTACATTTACTGATTAATATCTAATCCATGAAAGCCTATTTAGTTTCCTACACTTGATACTAGTGAATATTCAGATTTCATATTACCACAAGAGAGGTGTCGAATTTAAAAATGCTCCAAGAAACTCGAGATTATGATTGCCTTAGCATTTAAGGCCCAAAAAGAACTTTAAGTACAGGCAGTCCCTGGGTTACATGGATCCGACTTACATCGGATCCCTCCTTACAAACGGGGTGAGGCAACCCCGCACTAGCTGCTTCCCCCCAGCAGACCAGGGAGACGCGAAGCTAGCGCTCCCCCACCCCCCAGCAGACCTGGGAGATGCGGAGCGGCTTTTCTCAGCAGACACCTCAGCTTGAGAATAAAGGACTGAGGGAAAGTGAGGTGTGGGAGAATAAAACTGAGCTCTGGAGAAATGTTTGGCTAGAGTTTCCCCTACAATATGTACCAGTTCCGACTTACATACAAATTCAACTTAAGAACAAACCTACAGTCCCTATCTTGCACGTAACCCGGGGACTGCCTGTATCTTAAATGTTTACTAATATGCAGTCAAGTGATATAGAGCTACATAAAAATATTTCCTATTGGGGTGTTTAAAAATAAATCCATGCCTTATTCTACATATTAAGGGTGAAATCTGGCCACCTCCTATGAAGTATATTGGAATTTTAATACTGACTTGTATAGAACCACAGTTTCATGCCAAAATTCTAAGTTACGTTTATTTACTACAAAATCTACTCAGGTTTGCAGCTGTGAAGTAATATTAGGCTTTCACTGCCCTTTACAGTTGTCAGAAATATTTTATTTTGTTGAACAGCACCCAAAGTACCATGATGGGCAAAGGCATATTTTAGTGAAGTTTCAAACTGAAATTAGGATTCCACAGATCACAAATTTGCTAAATACAAGTCTACAGAGAACACAGGAGCCAGTGACACAAATTTTTAATTTGTAAGGTACATCTTACCTCCTGTTCCAGATCATCAATTATTTTCCCTAGCCTTTCTTGAACTTTGGAGAGCTGAGTTTCCTTCTCTAAAATATTTCCTTTTAAATCCTCAATAGTTTCCTGATGCTCTTTGAGAGAGCTAGAAGCATTTCTCAGTTCTTCCTCCAGCTCTGTATTCTTTAAGCAAAGGACATGAAAGAGATTTGTTATAAGTAAATGTTAGGTGTCTTTAAAAACAAAAACAGACAACAAAAAGTACTATCCCAATGTTGATAAAAATACTTGAATTCTATATATTAATAGAAAACTGCACTACAGTTCCTGGATGAGAGTTATCCCTCTCACTTTGGAGAGTAGGGATGTTAGCGTACAGTCGTGTAAACATTAACCATTAAGCCCAGGCTTATCGGTTAACCATAACAACCACATGCACTCCACACCCCCTGCTGCCTCTGTATCAGGAGCCAGGGCCCATGGAGCCACCTGCCTCCCCCGCTGTGCTGCCTCTGATAGGGAGGCAGCAGCGCA
This sequence comes from Pelodiscus sinensis, assembly GCF_052426305.1. Taxonomy (NCBI): domain Eukaryota; kingdom Metazoa; phylum Chordata; order Testudines; family Trionychidae; genus Pelodiscus; species Pelodiscus sinensis. The sequence continues at coordinate 111,278,399 of NC_143055.1, read as the reverse complement.
GAGGATGAGGAGGGCAGGTGGGAACTGGCACATGCAGGAAGCTGGCTTTCAAGCCAGTTTCCTATGTATATTGGCTTACATGGAGCTGCCTCGCCCTCGTGCTGCTTCCTCTCTATCAGAGACATCAGCATGGAGCAAGGGGAGGGAGACAGGGCTGCTGCTGCATGGCAGGCCCTGGCTCACTGGTGACAAAGACTGCTCCATTGGATGCTGGCAACAGCATGGGGCTTCCCAGGAATGAGGCTGGGAACACATTGGCAGCTGGCCCCGCTCCCAAGGACTACAGAATAATCAAGTAACTGATAAAATTTGGTGCAGTTACATGATTATTTAATTAAATGATATCCAACACACTATTAGAGAGTCTCTTGTCTTTTCAGATTATCTTTTTCCTGTTCTACAGTTTGTTTCCTGAGTCATGAAGTCTGAGTGCTTTGAAAGCTCTTTTCTAGAGTCATTGTTTATCAATTCTTTCATTTCTTCTAGCCGCTTCCCAACACCTTTACTCTTCTTTCAATCCAAGCATTTGTTCCTACTGTGTTTTCTTGCAGTTCTTGACTTTTTTTCCAAATTATGCAAATATTAAAAAGCTTCATTTATGGCACTGAATGTGACAAAGCCAAAAATCAACATTTTGAATCTCTAAAAAGATATAAAATTAACATTTTTTTAATGGAGTCAAGACATTCATTAACCAGTCATAATAGGGTGGTTTTCCCCCCCCTATTCTTTCCTTAAAAATGATAACTTTTGGATTATTTCTTTATGACAGGTTGGCTGATTGTGCACTTCCGGCAATACTGTATCCACATTTGCATCTCTCAGAGATGGAGATGATATGGATGGCATTTCATTCACATCCACTTTTACCTTACTGTAGAGAAGATAAATTAATGAGTGATAAGAATGGATTTCTTGATGAAATTTCAGTTTTCTGAAGTCTACAACAGGGAACCCCATCCCCCACCAGACTAGTATTCAAAATACAATCTTTTCACCTTCCTCTAGTGGGCAACATCCTTTGTTACTCTCAGTTTCAGAGGCCAAACTTTATGAAGCAATATAGTTTTATGGAGAGTAAAAAAAATGGACTGGAGTTGGGTTGGAAAAGTGGAGGGAGGTGAATTGCATAACATACTCCTCCATTACTGTGCTGAGCATCCACTTGTCTCACAACCTGTCCAACAACTTTTGAAGAGGGATAGGGTTTCCCAGAGAGTAATGAGGTGTGTTTGGTGTACTGTCCTCAAATGAGCAGTCAAAATTACTGATTCAAAGTCAAAAAATGTCTGGTGAGAACTGACTGCTGAAAGTAATCCTGACTGGTGATATTAAGGAGGAGAGACTGTCTCTTGGCAGTGTCCTGTGACTGCTGTTGAAAGGAAGGTCCAAAGTAAGGCTGAGGTCCAAACGGTTTCATTTCCTCTTTATTATTGAGGTGCATACTCCCAATGAATAGAGTCATTTGGAGCTTTCAAAGTAAGCAGGGTGGTACCATCTGTTTTCTTAGAGGTGTCCTTTGAAGGATCTTATCTTCAGTTGTATTTTACCAAAAGCCTAAAGCCAAGAGCAGCACCTCCTGGAGATGGCAGTAGCTATGGAAGCATGAAGTCATGTCATCAACATGGATGAACACGTAGTGATGTTTGAAATGAGATGTCCTACAGAAGCCAGGGACAGGAACTGTTCCCTTTACTCATCAGGCAATCTGTTTCTGCAAAAATATACTTTTCATTTTTCAGCATTCACAGGTGGTTGTTAGCTACCCTCATCTGGAGGAATAAGAGTGGAATAGCTTTCTTGCCTTATAACTAATCATGAGACTCCTTCTCCTTGGAAATGGCTCTCAGTGGCTGTTTTGAATGTTCATTAACAGCCATAACAACCAAGAAATCTGGTACAAAGAAATACAAGTCTACTTGCTTGGCCACAGGTATTAGAAGGTATGTTTATATAACACAAGATGACTTACCCTGTGTTGCTGAGGCCCTTCAGGGAGCTGGATGCGTGGTAGGAAAGGAGTCAGGGCAGAAGGATGGAAGGGCACTCATTGGCTTCCTCTCTGGCCCGGTCTGGGGCAGCTTCCCAGAGGTGTCCCTGGACTGCATTGGCTGGCCAGCAGCTGCTCCTTGGGACGGCCGAAGGTATGGGGGCCAAGCTACTGGCCAGCAAATGCTCCCTGGGGCTGGGGTGCTTGCTGTCTCCCTGTGCTCATTCATGGATATAACTGCCCCTACTACCAGAACCCTCCCTTTCCATGTAATGAGGAACAAGTCACATTTAATGTACATGCCATTGTCCTGCCACAACCATACCCTGACTTTGATTTAAGTTATAAGAGGAAGCTGCAAACTAAATTTGGCAGTCCTTGCTCTTAATGTCAGAGAGGTGATTGGAGTTGGCAGTACCAGAATAAAGGACTGAATTGTTCCTTCAAATGATATTGAGGGCACAGCCAGTGCCAAATGCATTAAGTTGCCAGTGTAGGTTCAACAGTGCCTTCCTTTAATGTACTCTTCACAGGAGATCTGTGGCATTCAGGAAGGCCAGTGGAGTGAGGCACTGAGATATATAGGTGTTCAGCTGACAGGGTCTCAGCCAATGTCTCAGGAGGTGTTGAAGAAGGACCATGGAGAGTGAAGATAGCCCTCAGAAGAGGCAAAGTGTATAGTGTTGCCACAGATGGATCTGATGAATGCCTATGAGAAGGCCTCTACACAGGAAGCAAGACCTTACTGGAAAAGCCTATTTATGAAGTGAAGTCTGGGATTTTGATTACCTGTCACAGTAGGAAGGATGCTTGGAATACTTTGAGATCCTTGAGGAGGAAAAGCAGCTGCTGAGGCATGGTTAAATCAGTCTTCTCAAGATTAGAGATCAATTCTGAAGAGGGACGAGTTGCCCACATAAAAGAGGAACTTTAAAGATGGAAACCCTTGTATTTTTAAGCTCTGAGAGAGAAGGATATACTACTAATAATAATGCCCATTTCCCTCACATGCCCTTCACCTAGACAAATTAAGCAGCTTTTGTGCTTATTTGTGACATGGGCTGCATACGGGCATGAAACTTCAAGACTGGGGACTCTTTCTGTTAAAAATATATCCAACTTTGCTAGTTTATGCTACTGAACTATACATTTTAAAAAAAGTTTGAGAGCTAGTAAAACAAAGCAAGTAGTTACCAGGAGCACCAACCCTCACCATTAACAGTGAGAACAAACAGGAAGGTGGCAGACATGACTCATTTCTGCCCTTCCTCCAGCACATGAGCAGGAAGGGCACATGTGTGGTCTAGAAGAACTGCTAACAAAGACTCTGACTTGATGGAATTGGGCACATGTACATCTATGTGGAATGTTATATATACATTAGAAAAACAGTTACCAGTGAAATGCACTCCTCACACTGTTCCTTTTCCACTTGCAGACACTCCAGTTTTTGCTGCAATAGAGTCTTTTCTTGATTAAGAGACAAGATTTGTTCCTGTAGCAAATCAAGTTGATCACTTTCTTCATGGTGTTTAGTATTTACTTTTTCTTGAAGGAGTTGGTCTCGCTGTAAAGTGACCTGTTTTAGCTCTTCAGTCAGATGCAATATCTACAAAGACAGGGTATCCAACATTATAGCATGCACTCAAAGGCTGACCAAAAAAAGGAGACAATCTCCACTATTTTATATTACAGCAGGAATTTGATCCCAAAAAATAATCGAGACCACCTTTTTTGTTATACCTCACTTGCTCAAAATTATCTTCCACAGCCTTCACCTAACAGATACACTACTTTAACGACGTGTTGTGTGTGATAACTCAGTGGTTTGAGCATTGGCCTGCTAAACCGAGGGTTCTGAGTTCAATCCTTGTGGAGGTCATTTAGGGATTTGGGGCAAAAATTTGTCAGGGATGGTACTTGGTCCTGCTGTGAAGGCAGAGGACTGGACTCGATGACCTTTCAAGGTCCCTTCTGGTTCTAGGAGATAAGCAATCTCCAATCCTAATGGTCTGAAGAATATGGGAAGAGCTAGAGGAGAAAATTGTAGAGGTACAACTCCTAGAGCAGGGGTGGACAATAATTTGAAGGGGGAAAGAGATTGTGAACTGGGGAAGTGGTGCAGGGATTTGGGTGGTGACCAGGAACAGGGGATTAGGGTGCAAGGCAGTGTTCCTTCTAAGATTTTCCATTCATGAGCGTAGTGAGTTTTGTTTTGTGCACCAATATTGGGGTCATGTACACCACTGTGGTACCCAAGTTCTTAACAAGGTGCATGACTTCAAGTGTTTATTTAATATGAAGTCAAATAAAAAAATGAATACTGCAAAATTTTAAAAAGTAGCCAACTTTCTCTGTTTATAGCCTTCTCCCAGGTCCTCCCACAGTTGGACTAGGTGATCTCTTGGACTCCTTTCCAGTCCTGATTACTATTGGAATGCAAAACACCAAAAGGACATGGAAGAGTTTGATAGAAACATCAAGAGTATAAGATTCAGCAGAAAAGCTTGAACTACCGTATCTCGACTTATTAGGATACCAAGTCATGACCACAGTGCATCAATGCAGGAATGCTGAAAGATACATCTTTCACTCTAAGCCCCCTTTGTGCCTTCTGCATTTTCCATCTTGCCAGAAGCAAGTCCAGCTGCTATTATAAGGCAACTTACAGCAATTAACAGTTGGTATATAGACCAGTAACAAGTCATTGTATGAAATTGTAGTTTGTACTGACTTCACTTACGTTTTTCTTATGCTTTTCATGTAGCCTATTATAAAACTAGACAAGTATCTGGGGCTGGGGCTAGGTCTACAGTGTGGAGCTATTTCAGGATACCAGAAGTATACCAAAATAGCTATTTCAAAATATAACGGCCTCGCTATTCTGATGTCCCTGTAAACCTCATTCCTCGAGGTTTAAGGGACATTTCAGAATAGTGCTTTATTTTGAAGTTTGGGGCTGTGTAGACAATTTCAAAATTACCTTGAAATAAGCTAGCAATTTGCGTAGCACAAATTGACTTGATCTTCCCTTAGGAAGACCTCTGCTTACCCCCAGGGATACATATATCCCTGATAGAGAACCATTAGATTATCCTACAAGTTGTGTCATACTTATTTTCTGTTTCACTGAGTGGGCAAGAAAATATGTTGTCTTCAACATTAGTGTGTCAACAGGTGATGGATTTGAGATTCCTCTGCCATTTGAAGTAGTTTTAGGAAAAAAAACAAGGAGAGGTTTGGAAACAAAGAACCGAAAGAAGGCAGAATTCAGTTTACATTTCTTTTCTAGTGATAGTCTATGCTGTATATTTTCTAGGAGTCATGTCCCCTAAAAGTCTCACTCATGTTCTTATGGGCTTGCATTAGACCCTGATGGCCGATTGCTAAAGGTGCTTGGCATTTGTGCCATAGTACTTCCTATGAAATCATAGCTAATTCTTTTTAGTACATGCGGCCCTAGCCCTCGCCCACTGGAGTGGAGCAGCCGTTCCTCAAGCAGCTCCGGCCCCAGCTATGCAACTGCCTAATGTGTGGCCATAGCCCCAACCTCCAGAGCAGATACCCACCATGTGGCTTGTGGCTTCCAGCCTTACCCATCAAAGCAGCCATACCACTCACCTTCCAGGTCCAGCAGGAAGAGGAGTGCTGCTGCATGGCTCTGGAAGGAGGCAGGCAGATTGATTTTTTTTGTGCGAAGCTGCACAAGTGTGCACCTTAGGGGGGGAACCCTGGTGCAAGGTCTGGGAAGGGGTTGTGACCTGGAGAAGAGGTGCAGGAGCAGGTGTGGTTCTGAGAAGAGTTCTGGGTGCAGTAGTGGGGGAGCAGAGGGTTGGGGAGAAGGGGGCATAGAAGAGGGAAGGGGTGGGGTGCCAGAGGCAGGCTTTGGCCAGGAGGCATTTATGTGGACTGCTCCTGGCCACCAACACAGCAGATTCTTTAGCCAGGTTCACTGCTGCAGAGACCATGAGTACTGCTCTGAATGGAACACTGAGCAGGACGGTAGTGGTGGTACTTCATATGCTGCCTGTCTGCAAGACAGGCAGCTCTTATTGGCTGTAACTGGCCAATGGGAACAGCAAAATTTTATTTCCCCCATGTGAGAAGTCTCACCCCTATCCCCATCCTTTCAGTGTTTACAGAGCACTACAGCTGGCTTTTCTTAGTGCCGAGGTAGGACAGGGAAGGAGCTCCTTGAGGCTCCCATGATCTGGATCTGGTCCATGGGCCATATTTTGGCCAGTCCTGTCTGAGAGGAAGTTTCTCTTCTTGACCTAAGTCAGTGGTGTCCAACCATTTTACACCCAAGATCACTTTTAAATGTCAGGGCAAGCATTTTCCCCATCCCTTCCCCAAAGCCCCACCCCTTTCTCGAGGCCCTGTCCTCTCCAAACCTTTCTGCCACCTACCAGTGGCTAATGGAAACTCACTGTTAATTACACCCACGCCATTTTGTTAGCACTGCAGCTAGGGAGACTTGTTTAATTTAAGCTTTTTCATGTTAATTGATCAAACTTCATTTTAAATAAAGTAAAACATTATGTCCAGCACAAAAGGTTTCAAATGTTCTCTTTATTTATGGCAGGTGTGGGGAACCTTTTTTGGGATTGGAGGCCACTCACCTACAGAAAAATCAGTTGGGGACCACACAAGAAAGAAGCACAAAAAAAAAACCAAAAAACAAAAAAACAAAAAAAACCACACACCTCCTCCCCAAACCCTGACACTCACTGATGTGACTCCCAACTGACACACCTCACTCTTTTGGCACTCTAGCCCCGCCAAGGCGAAGGGAAGGGAAGACTGAGGTTCATGGCTTCCCATAGGCTGGATTTACTTTTCTGGGGTTCCAGAGTTAGTGGACCCTTAGATTCTGAGGTAGGAACAAAAATGTGGGGTTTAATGTGTGGGACACAGGGATGACAACAAGTAGGATAGGAATTTAGGATCTGGGTGGGAGGTGGGGTGCAGGGTCTGGAAGGGAGTTTAGCGGCAGGAGAGGATGTGGGGTACGGATATGAGAGGGAGTTTGGGGACAGGAAGGGATTAGGGCAGTAATGTAGAAAAGGTGAGAATGCATCTAAATTGCTAGGTGGGGAAGGAGGCAAAGAAATGGCGAGTAAAGGCAAGTGCAGCTTCTGCAAAGTAAAGTTGTACCTCTCCTCCCTTCACATCTTCCCTCTGGCTCCAGCCTCACTCCCCTCAGCCCCATGATTCCCCCCAGCCTGATCCACTGCATCACTCCATGCCCCTCAGTGCTAGGTAAGGAGTGGAAGGGGGCAGTCTTTTCCCTACCTGGCCCAGACCTTTGCCTGCAGGCAGAGCCCGGGGCCACCTAGGGCTGGCTTTTGTCGGGCCAGGCACAGCAGGGCACTAGGGAAGGAACTCCCTGAACCTGCACACAGCCCAGCCTCAACGCCCCCAGCGTGCTAGCCGCTGAGTCCCCTCCCGGAGCAGGAGGCAAACACGCATGCATCCTCGCTCTTTCACGTGTGCCTCTTCCCCCATCCCAGCCAGCAAATTAACAAAAAAGAGGGACAGCCGCCCAGGTGGCTGCCCCTTTTAATCCAGCCCAGCTGGAGCATGGTGCAGCCTTGTGGGCCGGATCAAAGAAGGGCATCCACCCGGCCAGCAGTCACACAGCCAGCTGGCCAAGTGGCTGTCCCTCATTGATTCAGCATAGCACAGCCTTGGTGAGCTCAGCACCTTGGCCAACTGGCTACCCCTGTTTGCTCCAGCCCAGCTAGCCATGGTGTTCAACCCACTGAGGCTGTGCTGCGCTCCAGCTGGCCTGGAGCAAAGAGGGACAGCTGTCCAGTCAGCTGGCAGTGACGATTGACCCCTGGGGGCACTGCGATCAATCTGTTGGTGACCATTGATGTAAGTCCATGGTCACCAACCAGTAGGTCGCGATCTACCGGTAGATCTCGGAGGCTCTAAGAGTAGCTCTTGAGCCCTCTCTGAACTGCACACCTGCACAGTACATTTATATTAAATTTCCTCATTTGAGGAGCAGCTACACACCAAGCAATAGCACAGGTGAGTAGCTGCGAGAAATGGTGGGAATTTTTTTTTTAAAGTAGCAGTATAAGGATTGGGGATAGCAAGTGATGGAGAGGAGGAGCAGAGAGGGGGCGGGGCTTCAAGGAAGGGGCGGGGTGGTAGATCTTGGCTTGGTCTGTCATTTAAAAAGTGATCTTGGGTGTAAAAAGGTTGGAGACCACTGATGTAAGTTATTGACTAGAAGGTTTCCAGTATGATGGTTGAACTTAGAAAATCATGCAAGATAGGCCCACACTGCCTATTTCCACAAAAGTGATAGAGATGTAGCCGTGTTAGTCTGGTGTAGCTGAAACAAAATACAGGACTATGTAGCACTTTAAAGACTAACAAGATGGTTTATTAGATGATGAGCTTTCGGAAGTGAGTCTGGCCCACGAAAGCTCATCATCTAATAAACCATCTTGTTAGTCTTTAAAGTGCTACATAGTCCTGTATTTTATTTCCACAAAAAACATTTTAAATCAAGATATTAACGGACACTTATTTTAAAATTTGATTTGACATCTTACCTTGAGCTTCAGCTCACCAATAGTTTCTCCTAGAGTATCTTGAAGATTCACAATCTCAGATCTTTTCTCTGAAATATCTTTCTCCAACTCCTCAACAGTCTTCTGGTGCTGACAGAGAGAGTTTTGTGCATTTCTTAGTTCTTCCTGTGCCAGGATGTTCTTTAGTACAAGAGGAGAATTATACATTTCAAAATGAACTCATGTCACATCAGTAACTATTCTAAGGGGAGAGATATTACATGTTCCTTCTCCAGCTTCATCCTTCACCATTCCTTAATTTTCAATAATATTTCTATGTATTTCTATAGCATTCCCCACCCAATACCACACAATTCTGCATTTTGATCAATACCAGTCTCTTACCATTGTAATTGTCTCCTGTATATCTTCCTTAAGTTGGTCTCTCTCACTTTGAAGAGTTTCTTGTTTTTTCTTTAGGTCCTCTCTTTCCTGGATTAGAATTTTGACTTCTTCTTGACTTTCATGAAGTTTCTGAGCAATTGCCAGTTTCTCCATCCTTTCAGCCTCCATTGTAGATTCATTCATTTTTGATTTCTCTTGCAATTGCTCCATTTCACCCAACTTCTCCTGAGTTTGCATGAGCTCTTCTTTCACACCAAGAAGTTGTTCTAGCTCAGCACTCTTTTCTTGCAATTCTTGCATCTTAATGGAGAGCTTTAGTTTGTAATAAAGTCCAAGCAGATTAGAGGTTACAATGGAAAGTCAAATACTGTGTTCAAACATTTTCCCCACAAACCTTTGTTTGCCTTTTAAAATAAAACTAACTTTCATTAACTGAGAATTGCACCTTCTCCATTCTAGTTCCTGGATTACATTCGGTGCCAGAAGATTTACAGTATGCACTATTGCACACTTATCTATTCATGACCTTATTTAGATAAACTAGCCTATCAGCTCCAAAGGCTAATCCTGCTTGGTTCACACGCCTGAAAAATTGTATGTATAGAAAGTTAGTGAGGACTTCTGTAAAGTAGTAGACTTTATCAAGTTCATTTTCTGCCTTTCATGCAATTTAAAGCCAAATGTGAAGGTTAGGAAAGGTAAAGTTTTCCTCTACTTCCCAGATACCTGCAAAATGTGTTTTGGAAGGAAGAAAGCTATTGAAGCTTGGTGATCCATTTAAAAACAAAAAACCAAAACCATCTGCATAAGTATTTTTCTCCTAAACACTAAGTCGTTCTTAGGTAACCAAAAGAAAAAAAAAAATCTATCAATCATAATATATTACATGGTAGGACTTCAGCAAATAAGAAAATATTTCTCAGATTAATACATCCATTTTATGCAATTTTAGCTTACAAAAATAGCCACAATACCAGCAGGTAAGGTGCAGTAAATGGCTTTTGTGAAATACACAATTATTACATAATCTTCTGTCTCAGATTAAGAGTTTCTCAAGGAGGCCTCCACTATGAGCAAGTTGTAGTGAATATTCCCTACAAAAAGTGGAAGGCACCAACCTCTAGTCTCACATTGTCCACAACTGTTTTAAGCTTTTGGGCTTCATCAGATAGGTGTTCCACTTGGTGTTTCATTTGCTCACTTTCTTCAGATGCAGCCAACCACTTTTGCTCAAGTTCTTCATACTGGTATTTGAGCTGTAGATACTCCTGATCAGCCTTTTCATACTTCAGTTGAGTACTTGCCAAGTCTTCTTTTGATTTTCCAATTTCTTCTGACATGCCTTGAAGTCTAGTATCCTTATCAGCCACTTCAAAGAGTAGTTTCTCTCTCTCTGATGTTAATAAAAATAGCTCCTCTGATTTCTCAAATATCTGCCAAGTGAACTGGAATATTAGTATATGCGCTACAATAGCTAGCTCCCCATATGCAAAGACAAGAAATGAAAATAGGCTGATGAAAGCTTTATCAAATCAGTAAGTGGCTATGAAGCTACATTTTGCCCAGGCAACAGCCAAGACTTTAAAAACCAAACTACAAAGACCTGCTTCGTTCTCCCGTCTCTGAACCCTTATAAATTCCTTGGGCTGGCTGACATCTCTCTCTTTAAGACAGGTCGTCTCAAAAATCTAGGCTGATATTCTTTAAAGAGATCTGCATGAAACAGATTTTATATGTACAACAACATATTATTATTCTCCAATATGGAAGACTTTGGTAAATCACTGTTCTTACCCTTTGAAGCATTTTTGGGAAGGGATTTTGTGATTAAAATTCTGCAGATGAAATTTATCTTGGATATTTTAAGTGCATATTTTGGGATGTAATTTTAGTTAAGTATTTGAAGATAAAAAAGTCATTAATAAAGGCCATGTAAAATTCCTTAAGCAAGGACTACTCAACATGCATCCTGTTTGTTTGCAGCCTGTGGTGCGGTTTGGTTTATGCAAGGCTCAACATAAAGCTCATGGATGGGATCCTTTGGGCATGGCATCCATTGTAAACACTCTCCACAACAGCTAGGAGTTTCACAAATGTGGTGAGCACTGAAAAACGCAAGCAGACAGGCTGGCTGGAACAGATGGGTACAGGGCGCTGGCATTTATAGCTCCCAGAAAGGCCAGGAGCACCAGGGCATTGTGGAAAGTGATGGCTGCTTAGCCTTGTGGACAGAGCCTGAGAGGTGCTGACTGGCTCACGCTGGCCACATTTGGGTCTGGCACTGTATCTTAAGACTTAATCTTTGTATTCATGCCTGTCAATGTGAAAGAAGCTATTTGCACATATACGCAACCACACTTAAGTTGCGGCCCTCAGCATGTGCTGGGAGTATCATTGTGGCCCTCCGGGGCTTCCAAACTTGAGTAGCTGTGCCTTAAGCTATAATGAAAGGAAGGTTAAGCAAATGAAACCAGCCCAGGACTTTGCTTTAAACTTCAAAAATTAATTATTTCATTCCCATCTATGATAGTAGAAACCTATTCAAAGGCCATGAATGGCCAGTCTAAAATTTGAGGCACTAAACCAAATCTCCAAATCCCAGCTGACCTCTAAATCAGATTAGGCAGTGCAGTTGTTTTATGAATTACTAACAAGTCACTAAAATGTGTTTTGGAAGTTGGGAAAAAATGGATTTCTTCACTTTTAAGTTTTGAAATATAAACATTAAATAAATTTGAAAAACCTACAAGTTATTTGGTTGTTTTATCTTTGTTCTAATCAAAATTTGAGCTACTTTTGAGAGCATGACTGGATAGCCAAGTAACCTTCTAATATAACAATTCAATATAAAGTAAGTAAGTCTTAAAGTACAGTATGTCTTAAGTTTAAGAGTCTCCCTAGAAAATGTCATTCATATTACACATACATGTGCATCTCTAGTGCATATCCTAGGGCAGCCAGTGAATCCTTAATATTTTTAAAATATTTGCAGATCACTTAAGGTATATCTACACTGCAGAGCTATCTCAGGATACCGGAAGTATCCCAAAGTAACTATTACACGCCTTTAAAGCAACCTGTTATTTCGAAATAACAGGCATGTTATTCTGGAGTCCTTGTAACCCTTGTTTCATGAGAGTTAAGTGACATTTCAGAATAGTGGTTTACTTCAAAATTAAATTTCAAAGTTACCTTGAAATAAGCTATGTAATTTGCTTAGTGCCCCTTCCTTCCTCAAAGCTACTCCCCTAGGGGAATCTGTATGCCCCATTTCTCCCACCTACCTGTTCTCCCTCCAGATCATGGACTACATACATGACAAAAGTTGCCCAATTAAAGACATACTGTTGAGTTGGTATAAGGCCTTTGTAACATCAGCTTTGAATTTTTACCTGTTTCTGAAGAATCTCAACTTTATTGGGTAGAGATTTGAATTCTGATGATGTATCTACTTCCTTTCGTAAAGCGGTGTTCTCTTCTACCACTTTATCCAATTCATTTTTTAAACTGGCCATCTCTCTTTCTAATTCCACAAGTGATAACAAATCTAAAGATTTTGAAAGATTTAGATTAATTAAAAAGTTTTAAAGAAGTGGAAAAAAGACCACTTTGTTTAACAGGCAGAAGATGCACACATGTATGTTTTAATTAAATTTGATTAAAGGGAGACTTGTTGACAATGAAAGGAGATCAGGCTGCCAAGCAATTTTTTTTAATCTCAGAATTATTTTATGACAAAATTGTCCCAAATATATATATAAATAAACACACACACACACACACACACACACACACACACACACACACACACACACACACACACACACTTTAACTTCTCTGCAGAGCCCAAACTGGTGAACAATGAATCTAACACACACACACACACACACACACACACACACACACACACACACACACACACACACACACACACACACACACACACTTTAACTTCTCTGCAGAGCCCAAACTGGTGAACAATGAATCTAAGTGATTGAATGAAGTAAAGCTCATTTGGTCTTACTTTACACCTTCCCCATCTCTCTTAAGCCTCCTCCCCCAACTATTAATGTCAATATATTACAAAGTGGGGCTATTTACTAAATAATTCAGACTATCCATTTTGAACAGTACCTTTCGGAGCTTTACCCTCTAAGAGCAAGGTTAGCTTTGTGTTTTCTTGAAAGGCAGATTGTAGCTCTCTCTGTAAGTCAGCTTGCATTTGTTTGTAGCTCACTTTTCCTGCTTCTAATTGACTTTGATACAATTGAGTGTCCTTTTCCATTTGCTTGTAACTATTTAAGAGTTCATTCTGTATGAAAAAGAGTAAGATTACCCTAATCACAAAATTACTGTGACAAACTAAAGTACACATTTAATAATAAGCAAAGCCCTTTTTGTCATGCCTGTTGAACAAGGTTTCCTCTAAGTTGCACAGTAGCATGGCCCCACAGCTGCTTAATGAGCCCCAGCCCAGCCAGGGGCTCAGGACTCCATGCACACAGCTCTCTGGCTTGGGTAAGGTTCCTCAGCTACTGAGGACAAAGTAGCAAGTCTCTCCCAGCTGGTAGGCAAGAAGCCTATCACTTATTTCAGCGTAAGTTACTTGCCATTTTCTCTTTTAGCTCTAGATTTTCACTCCTGAGAAATGCAGATTCTTTCTTAGCATCCAGGGCTACGGTTTCCGTATCAATGAGAGACTTACTCATTTGTTGAATTTCATCAAGTAATTTATCAGAGTCTCCCTGTAAGAATGAGACAGATATTAAACCCAAAACAACCAGAAACTAAGGTAAAGCAACTATAATCTTGTTAGGAACCCTACACAGCCAAATAACTATCATACTGGTTTTAAAGAGTCCTAGACAACTTGTACTTAAGTGCCACAGTAGTAATTTTTCTAGTAAATCTTCCTTAGACACAGGTACTGATATAGGTAGTGTGAATTGTATTTGCCCTGTAAAAATTCACAAGTGTTGAAGAGTAAAATGTAGTCAGCAGAATACATCTCTCATAGTAATTGTAAGCTTTTTCTGGGAGGATTTCATATTTTCCTATTGTAACCAAATTAGTCCCCCCCCCCAAAACAAACAAACAAACCAGAAGAGAAGTTTACCATTGAAAGAGACTCATCTTTCTTCCCTGTTTCTGCCTTCTGTAGTTCTTCCACATATTTCTGCAAGTCTTTTACTTGATTTTCTTTTTCTTTAAGCTCTTCCAATTTTGATTTTAATTCAGTCTGGGGGAGAAAAAAAGAAAGAAAAACAGCATAAGCAGGTGGACAATTTAAGTACCTAATATGGTTTTACAGGTAATTTTTTTTTGGTTAGGGAAAACAAACCCCAAAACAAAAAACCCAGCACATGAAACATACCGATTAAAAATTGATCAGTGCCCAATTACTTTATCTACTAAAAGAGTTAGTTTTGTACAAAAACAGATATTAAACTATGTATGTCATCCTATGTAGCCATTCAGTTGTTACATGCAAAAAGCATCAGCCAGGCTCACCTCCAGATCTTCATTGTATGCTTCGGCATTTTTAACTATATTCTGTAAGTTGGTAATTTCATGCAATAGTTGTATCTGTGGAGCAATTGAAGCAAAATTGCAGAGGATATTAGAAAGCACCCATCCATTAATTGGTTATTACCATCACCATGAAAATAAGCAAGATCTGTCTTAAATTTTCCTTGTGGTTTGGCAAGACAGTATGTGGCTGTTTACTATAGTTAAACAAGTAATTACATTTGTTTTAAGGCACAAAGGAAAAGTTGCATGAAGTCACAGCCTTTTACTTCAGCTTTGCAATAGTTTTAGAATTGTAAGATACCTCAACCTGCCATAGCCCAGACATAGGATGCAGTGAGATTCAAATAAGCAATTCATGCAGGAAAAACTGAAAGTGAATTTAAATCACTAAGATTAAGATCAGTTGCTATTGAGTTTGGGTTCCCAAGACTGAAGGCAAAAGTTTTAGATATGGTGATGCTCTCTTCAAAAAACCCATCATTACAACACTGGTTCACACTTTTTCACTTAGTAAAAGCTATTTCAGCATCTTAGAGAGAAAACAGTATTACAATAATCAGAGTTTACTGTCAACAAGCAGCACAGTCTTCACTCTGTCCTCCCAACCACCAATTGTTCACCCTCGGAGAATGTTTTACAACAGTCAGAAGATGCTCATATTAGCCATCAACTGTACTCAGCTAACAGGATTTAGTTTTGGTCTTTAGCATAACTTGTTTTACATTTGCTGTGAATTGGAAGCTTACTCCTTCTATACCATATCATTTCCCAGTACATAAAGGAATCATCTTAGGGTTTTTTGCAGCAAAAGCGAGCACTTTAATGTCCCACACAATTACTGGTGAGTCTCAGTGACACAAGACTTAAATAGTTATAACTCAAACCTACACATGTTATGCATTTTAGCAATGTAATAAAGCAAGATCTTCTGTTCAAAATGTTTGAGTTAAATATTTAAAATAATGTTTAGAAAGCACTGTTTAGGAATGTTAATGACAACAATATTCTTGACAAAAACCAAAAAAATATGTATTGCAGATTAGTCAATTCAATTTTGACTGTGGACATTACCCAAATTACAAACAGCTCATTTGGCTACATTTCAGTTAATTGTAACACTGAGCTTGCCTACATATTGAAGTCAGAAGACTGGAGCAAATTATTCTCCATGACCAAATTCTACAGCCCTTCAACTAGTCTAGATATACTTTAGAACTCTGTGTTCATGATCCTTGGTAGTCAATGACTTTCTGAAAACCTGTCATTTGAAATAAGGTCTTATATTACACATTTCTGAAAATAGACTTTGCCTCCATTTTCAGCGAGGTCATACCAGTAATGTCAATTTCAATATCTTACCTCATGGTCTTTTTCAGTTTGTTTTTCCAATGCCTCAAATTCATCTATTTCTATCTTTTCCTTCAGTTTCTCCTTCAGTTCACTTATCTCCAATTTCAGCTGTTCATTTTCTAATACTAGGCTGTCAAAGTTAGCTTGCAAGACGTTCACCTCATTTATAGCAATATCCTGAAAAAAAGGAAGAGTCATGTTATGAGGAGGTTTACTTGTATCTTATAAAAATTAATTTAAGACACTGAGCTGGCCTACCTTTTCGTGTGCTAGGGTTTCACAGAGCTGGACAGAATCTGCAAAGTCTTTTTGACTCTAGAAAAAGAAATGCTTTCTGTTAGTTACTCAATCTTAGAAAACGGCTAAGTTAAAAAATAGTTGATTTAAACTCTGGCTACTCATACAATCAGCCCTCAAATTAAGATGCATTTTTTTAACCACACTCTTAAGACTAAGAAGATAACATTGGTTAGTATAATGATTAGAGATATAGGAAGCATAACTGATCTTGTACAAGAAGTCAGCCTGGCCAGATCAAATTGCAAACTAGGGATGTTGTTGGTTAACCCTAACTGACTGCACACTAAGGGTACGTCTAGACTACATGCCTCTGTCGCCAGAGGCATGTTGATTAGGCTACCAGACATAGTAAAATGAAGCAGTGATTTAAATAATCGCCGCTTCATTTAAATTTACATGGCTGCCGCGCTGAGCCGACAAACAGCTGATCAGCTGTTTGTCGGCTCAGCGCGATAGTCTGGATGCACGGGTGTCGACATCAAAGGTATTTGTCGACCACCCAGGTAAACCTGATCAGCTGTTTGTCGGCTCAGCGCAGCAACCATGTAAATTTAAATGAAGCGGCGATTATTTAAATCGCCGCTTCATTTTACTATGTCTGGTAGCCTAATCAACATGCCTCTGGCGACAGAGGCATGTAGTCTAGACGTACCCTCTGTCTAGGCAGCAGAGGGGAGGGCAGGGAGAGGCAGGAGCCAGTAACTGTGGGGAGCTGCCTGCCTCCCCCTCACCTTTGCCTCGCACAGAGGCAGTGGGGGTGGGGAGGAAGGAGAATGCAGGAACCAGTGCTCTGGGGGGGGGGGGGGGGGGAAGAGTGGTTTAAAAGACAGTGCCCCACAGGCACTTGCAGAGCCTTCTGTCTCCAAAACTGCTGCCTCTGATAGAGAGGTAGCAAGGCTGAGGGTTGGGGCAGGTAGTACACAGAAGAAGCTGGCTTTGAAGCCAGCTCCCTGCACTAACCAACTCCACAGAGCTGCCTCCTCTCCCTTCCCACTGCTTCCTCTCTATCACAGGGGTGGAGGAAGGATGAGGGAGGGCAGGTGGGAGCAACCACGCACCAGCTCCCACCTGCTTGTAAACATACAACCACTGAAAAATTCAGCAGTTGCAAGGTTTACAAAAAAACCATTTGCTAACATCCTGATTGCAGACTGAAAAGTTTCAGACAACAAATTTCCTTAGCTCTGTAAGATCTGTATTAAATTATGTATTTTGAAAGTTACCCAGTTCATATTAGCTCCAGAATTCCATTCACTTTCTGAGATTGCATCAGAGGTAGGCAGACATGGATACTCACATTCTGAATACATAGCTAAAAAAGAAAGATAGGTACCATTAAAAAAAACAAAAAACAAGCAAACAAAATCCCCAGCAACTTGTTCATTATGGTGAAATTTGTTTCCTCACAAAAAGGATTACATTCGTCATAATCAGTTATTAGATAGCAATGTCTACAGATGTGGCTAACTAGATTTACATTTTTGCTCTTATGCAATCCTTCTATCGATGGCCTGAAACTATGCCACAAAGTACAGGTATCAACCTGACAGCAAACAAATATTAATCTAAGGAGAGGAAGATCCAAGTTGATGGATTCTTTATTACAAAGCGAGAAGAACCGCAAGTAAGGAAATCCGCCTCCCCCCCAAAACCCCCCCACCACTACCACCTTGTTTTAAAATGATATACTACTTTTCCCCCTTTGGGTTTCCTCTAAATGCAATGTGCTCATCCTAGAAGTAGTTTTGAGGGAAGTGGGGAAGCAGGAAGGAGTTAAGTTCCAGTGAACAACTGTGTCCATATATTCTTATATAACCCTTATCCCCTGCTTTTGAGGCTTATGGTTTTAACAATGAATTCACCCATTTCTGCTGATCTGTTTATTTTATTACAAATCTTACTCAGCAATTTGGATAGGGACCCTATGTTGTAAAGAATTTTTTTTTTCCAGGATCTGAAACAGTTAATTTTAATTAGCCATCTGGAGTTGCATTTTCCTGGGAAGACACTGTGGGTCTATGCTTTTATCCTTTATCTGAAATAGATAAAACTTAAAAAACAACAAATAGAAGCTTCCAACACTCCAGTCATCTGAAGAAGTCATCTGCAGGGAGACGGGGAGCAAAGCCTTGGAGCATGCCCGCAGCGGGACAGCCCAGGCGCGCTTTTCTCCTGTCCCCCTGGTCAGCTGGAGGGGGGGCTGCAGCTAGTGTCCCCCCCCCCCCCGGCAGACCAGGCTTTTCTTGCCTACCCCTGGGATAGAGCAGCTGGGGGCTGCCGGGTTGGTCCCACAGCGCCGCTCTGGACCAACCTGGCAGCACCCCAGCTGCTCTGCCCCAGGCATCCTGATTCAGCCGCTGCTGGTCAGTTTCAGCAGCGGCTGAATCAGGACGCCTGGGGCAGAGCAGCTGGGGTGCTGCTGGGTTGCTCCAGTATCGCCGAGGAGCCACGCTACTGGAGCAACCCAGCAGCACCTGAGCTGCTCTGCCCCAGGCGTCCCCAAGTCAGCCGCTGCTGAAACTGACCAGCGGCTAACTACAGGAAGCCCGAGGCAGAATTGCTCTGCCCCAGGCTTCCTGGAATCAGCTGCTGATCAGTTTCAGCAGCAGCTGACTTGGGGACGCCTGGGTTTCTTAAGTTGAATCTGTATGCAAGTCAGAACTGGCATCCAGATTCAGCCGCGGTTGAAACTGATCAGTTTCAGCAGCAGCTAACGCCAGGTCCGACTTACGTACAGATTCAACTTAAGAACAAACCTATAGTCTCTATCTTGTATGTAACCCGGGGACTGCCTGTACTTTATTTGCCCCATTGGGGTGCTGTTTTTACCCTTATTAGGAAATCTAGAAGCAAGTCTTCTAGTTTGCTATTATTCATGTGCAGTATCTCTATTTTAGTACAGTACAGCAACTATACTTTATGACAACCGTAAATTCTTTTACTCCAAGCTATGTTTATGTTGGAGAGATCTCGCCCCATCTCAAAGACTTCATTTAGATAACCAGCAAACACTTTCTAAATCAGGTTTCCTAGTTAGTGTCTTCTCCTCAAACATGTACTCACAATCCTCCCTTTCTGAAAACTTCTCTGGCAATGTTATCATGTTGTTAGCACCATTTTCCTTTAGTTTTTTAAAGTTGGCAAAATAGCCCATGTCCTCTTGACTTATTTTCCCAGGGGCCCAAGTAACTCTTCTTTTTCTTCTGGCCTTAAAAAGGGGAACAACAAGAGTCAAATAAAGCATTAATAATAATAATAGTAATAATAACGGTAATCTTTTTTAAATTTTACATTTTGTTGTTCCTATAACAGTACAAGCAGATAACTATAGGGGGTGACTTTGTACTGTAGTTTTTCCAAAAAACTGAGTTCAGCTGAACACTGTTTTCCAGAAAATTACAGCTGATTTAAATTTTCCACCAGATAAAAAAAAACTTCACAACAAACCTGTTACTTTAAAAACTATCCTCAGCTTATTGACAAGGAAACAAAAGGAAGAGATTGTGTAACTCATCCTAGTCCTATGCTTTACTCACAAGGTCATCTTGTGCATATTATAGCTAGTTTACCACAAGGTCAGCTAAATAGCCTGTCATTGTACTGAAATGTCAACCAAAAGTCTAAATATTAGCCATTTCATAAATGGCCACTTACTAGATTTCACAGATCTGGGGGGGGGGGGGGGGGGGGGGAGGGGGGGGGGGGGAGAGAACAAAACACCACACACAAAACACACGTTCTCCCATTATAACTCAAGGTTTTCCAGATACCTGTGTGACCTTGAATATTTACTTAGTCTTACTTTAAGTTCTTTCTGCAATGTAAACGAGGAGGAAGTGACGAGCATTTCAGTTAGATTGTGTATCCTATTTTCTTGTATTTTCTGGAGAGAGTTTTTTTCTTCTAACAGCTGAGCTAGTTGGTCTTTCTCCATTGCATGGAGATGAGTTTTTGAAGAAACCTATCATAAACAAAATCAAAGCAGTGTTAGTTTTGTTTCAAGTAAGAACTACTTTTAGAGAGATACATACATTAGCAATTTTTTTTAAGAGTTAACTTGAACAGCTTTCCATATGTTTTTTCAGTTTTCTTGATGGAATAATCTAGCCTGTATTTTTAAAAATTTACTACAGGTTGAACCTCTCTAGTCTGGTACCCTTTGTGGTCTGGCATGATTTTAGTCAGTCGGATGTCCACTTATGGATGTAGCCAAATTTCCCATGGTCCCATAAAGTTTGTTTACAGCTATCAGTCCTGGTTCTCAGTGTTCTGCGCTGTTATTTATCTCAGGGGGTATGTCTACACTACCCCGCTAGTTCGAACTAGCGGGGTAATGTATGCATACCGAACTTACTAATGAAGCCCGGGATTTGAATTTCCCGGGCTTCATTAGCATAAACGAGGTGGAACGAGGTGTACAGATAGTTCGGAATGGCTACGTAGTTCGAACTATCTAGCCCGTGCCGCGTGTAGCCGCGCGGCACGGGGTTCGCACTAGCCGGCTTTTAAAAATGGCGGTGCCGGCTTTATGCTAATGAAGCCCGGGAAATTCAAATCCCGGGCTTCATTAGCAAGTTCGGTATGCATACATTACCCCGCTAGTTCGAACTAGCGGGGTAGTGTAGACATACCCTAATTTACCCCTAAGTGTCTTCTAAAAGCCCAATAAGCAGTGGAAGTGTTGGCAATCCTGCTAGACCAGGGATGGGCAATAATTTTTGACTGGGGGCCACCCCGGAAGTGGTGGGGCCTCAGGCAGAAGGGGCAGGACCAGGACACTTCTGTGCTTCCCCTGATTGGTCTGGGGGAGAGCATGAAGTCTTTGCCCCCACCACCCGCAGAGAGAACCACCAGCTGTTCTGAACAACTGGCAGTTCTCTCTAGGTGCCCATGTCCCTGGCGGTAGGAGGAGACTTTGTGCCCCCCCCTTACTCCAGGCCAATCAGAGACTGTGGGCAGGGGATGGACATAAAGTCTCTTACTCCCTTCCTCGGGCACGTGGTGCTTAGGAGTCAACTGCCAGCGTTGACTCTAACCGCCACACGCTCCCTGGTTCCTAGGTCCTGATTGGCTTGGGGCAGAGGAGTGGGCAGGGTAGTGGCAGGGCCTGCATGTGCCAGATTAACCCACTTCGTGGGCCAGATCCAGCCCACGGAAGCCGTTTTGCCCACCCCATGCTAGAAAATATTGGACTTCCTATGGTTCAGCAAATTCTCTGGATAGGCACTGGTCAGGCCCTGAGGTTGCCACACTAGAGAAGTTCGACCTGTATTTATGAAACCCAATGTTGAACGTGGAAACCCAGTGTTTCATAGCAAACAAACACAAATTCCCTCAAATGCTAGCAGTTTATGACACAGACTGTCAGAGTTTAAGCTAGATGTTTCTGAAAGATAGTCCTGATTCCAACATCAGATATCCATAGACTGTTTTGAGAGCCATTTCAGGAGAGTTCTTCGGAGAACTAATGTTCTGGCACTGCCATGACTGCTTTAGATACCACAGTTTTGCAGAAAAATATAAATGTTTCCTTAAACTTTACAATAAAAAGAAAAAGACCATCTTAGCAGAGGGTGGGCAAGACTTTTGGATAGTGTTGCAGGCCTATGGACAGGGATTAAAAAAGTTTGGGTCTCTTAAGAAAAGGGCTTAGATGTAGGTAGCAAGATTCTTTTTTCCTCCTTTAAAAACCTGCATACATTTTATAGGCTTTGTGGCATTAAAAACTATATATAGAATAGTAATTTATGTTTTAATTTACATTTTGGATCTTAAAGTAACTAATGATTCTTTAAGTTTACAAAAGAGCTATGCAAAAATGATTATTTTAAAAAGGAAGTTACAGCATGGAGCTAAATGTTATGCTCTTTCAACCTCTTAAGGGAGTATTCAGGAACTGAGGCAAACTTCCATTCTATATGGCTTTCTACAGTACAAGACTGGAACAAAGCCTCCTCTGATAAGATCTGAGCCTTAATAGTAACACTATCCACTTGAAAAAAAAAAAAAAAGAATCATTAGGAACAGTTTCAGGTACAACAAATACATCTGAATTTCTCATTCTGCTCTGTATGGAGATGACTGTAATTAATTGATTGGCTGTAAACAGAAACACTAAGAATAAGCCAGTTGAAAGTCTGCTGTAGTCTCCTTTTGTCAAGGGAACATATATTATGGTCTCATTACAGGAAATTCGTCAGTCTGACAAACTACAGGATTTAATTAGTGGATGTATGAGAAGTGATACTATTTAGAATTTTTCCTGTGTTTTCACTGTATATGATGCATAAGAAGACTGAACCAGGTGGACGTGTGGAGCGGAAACAAGGTCTGAAAATTTTCAGTCTCCTCTTAAATTCCTATCACTACTGCATTATAATAGTAGATTAAGAAATACTAGAGATAGGTTAGTGATCTTTCAAATGCAAAGAAATTCCTTTGATTGCTTCTAGAAACGTCTTGTTCTGAATTGACACCAAAAGACAGAAGCTAGTCATGCAGATCCCACTACATCCATAAACCCATAGATCTAGTTAAGTTAAACTTCACAAGATTCAGTACAGTTCACATATGGATCTATGGAAATGAGGACATACACATTAGTTACCATGAGCTGTGCGTTACACCATATTAATCTCACTTCAGTTTTTTGTATGAGATGTGAGTATGATCCTAAGTGTTTTAAAAGTAAATAGTTTTTAATAAGGTTAGTTGCTTTTATGTTGCATTATTTTGGTTACTTTAAATGCTATGGTTAGTTCAACATATTCTGTCATACTTCTTCCAGCTGTTTTTTCAAGTCCACTATTTCCTTGCGATATCGTTTCAGGAGGGCTTCATCATCCAGGACTTCGTTGACTTTTGGAGTGTTCCTCATTCTTTTTGCTGTATTGGCAAACTGGAAAAATGACATACCATACAAGACAGTGAAGCTTTCCAATAGAAAAGTACAGAGATTTATTTACTTCTGCTATCACAGTGAAGAGTCCTATTAACAGGATTGACTAGAAGGTAAAAATAATATTTACTATTTGGAGTAGTAGGAAACACTATATATCCATGTATTTAAGGCTGCTGTTATTTTCGCTTATTCCTAACTAGGGACCTACCAAAGTCATGGCTCATTTTGGTAAATTTCACAGTCCTACGATTTGCAATTTACAATTTTTAACACACTATACCATGCCCCATTACTACTGAACTGTTGCCCACAGAGCTGGACCGTCAGGGTGTGTCTATACAGCAAAGTTATTTTAGAATAATGTCTGTTATTCCAAAATAATTATGTGAACGTCTACCTAGCAGTTCCGTTATTTTGAAATTTCAAAATGAATGGCTTATTCCAATTTCTGTAAACTTCATTCTACAAAGAACAATGCCTATTTCTAGGGCTCACCGGACAGCACAGCTGGAGATCTGCGCATGCAGATCGCCCAAACCTAACTCTTCCGGGTTGTAATCTACTCACCACGGGCGAGTAGATTACATAGATTGTTGAGCCCTGCTTATTTTGAAGTAGCTATTTCAAAATAAGGCATGTGTAGATGATCAACTTCTGCTATTTCAAAATAGCCCCTCACCAGGGCCATTCTAAGTTCTTCCTCCTGGGAGTCTAAATCAAGATAGCACATCTACATTTGGGAAACCTGCCTCAGATTAATTTTGAGGCTTCCTCGGAGTGTAGATGTGCCATTTTGAAATAAGCTGTTTCGGAATAACTATTCTGGAATAGCTTATTCTGAAATAACTGTGAGACTACGTCTACACTGCAGTCAGCACCTACCACTCAGGTTGCCCAGTTCTGAAGGCAACGCAGAAGATTGGCATGGCAGGGGATTGCCATTTTAATGTTGTGATGCTGCTGGCAATGTGCTGCCTTCAGAGCTGGTTGCCCGATCAACAGCTGCTATTTTTCTGCAACCCAAGTCTGAAGACTGCACAGAAATTATTCTTCTCCCCCCCTCCACCCCGCCCACGCCTTTTTGGTCAGCACCTCCAATTGGAGAAAGGGTGGCGTGAGGGCTGTTCCCCACTCAGGCACTCAGCGCGCAGAAGGTGGGGACCCACAAGAGACCCTAAAAATTCCTTATCTCTTTAGGTTCTGCTTACAAGACCTCCCCAGAGTCAAAGATTCATTGACACTGGAAATTGGACACTTAATGGTGGCAGCCTAATGACTTAAAACCCAGGAAGAATCATTTGAACTTCCAGAAAAGTACCTCAAGCTCTTTTACCACAATAGAGCTTGCAGAAGAAAACAGAAAATAAACTGTAGTCTAAGCACACACACACCCACCCACCCACCCCCCTCCCTCCAGGGCAAGAGAATCAAATAATCACCTTAAAATAGATTATTTTATTAACAGAGCCAAAAGATATACAGGTTGGACCTTGCTGGTCTGGCACCCTTGGGACCTGACTGGTCCCGAACGAGGAGATTTGCTGGTGCAGGGAAGGTCCCTCCCCTCCTGGACTGTGCTGCCAATGGGTTAGGGCTCTAGCCTGCCCCTGCTGCTGTCTCAGTCTCTTGGGGCTCTCTAAATGCTGCCCTCTTGGGGCTCTCTAAATGCTGGTCCACTCTCTAAGTGCTACTGGACCAGTTAAGGGAGGTACAACCTGTATTTGATAAAGCATTCTAGGTGTTAAAGCAACTGAGAAAAGAGCAGATTAAAACAGAGAAAAATGGTATCTCTGGCACAGCTTAAGTATAGTGAATGGGAGAGGAGGAGGGAGGCAAATGGATTTCACACAGAGAAGTTTAACCAAACAAGAAAATAAAGAAAAATACCCTAATCACAACTAAAAACATACATTTCTCTATCTACTCACGAGCAGTACTTCAAGATCCAATACATTCCCATGCCTGATATTTCTTGTAGGCACAGTAATTCCATTTGATTACTTCATCTTGCTTCCTCCAGCTACTAATTTAGAACTCCTATGAGGGTTACAGCTAGACTACAAGCTTTTGTCAGAAAAAGGTACACAACATGCATGTCTTTTTCCAATTCTTTTGTCGGAAGAGGCTTTCCGACATTTGGCCTGTCTAGTCTAGGCCAAATGTCAGACCCCACCCCCTTCCTTGTAGAACGAGGAATTCTGAAAGAGTGCACTTGCTCTTATGTTTGTTTTTTTTTCCCTTTCAGAAGAGCAAACGCAGTCTCTGAACGTGGTGGAGCTTTTTGGGATACCTCTGGTATCCTGAAACCCCCCTTCAGTCTACCCAAAAAAAGCAGGCAGCAGGAATATATTTACAACTTAAAATTTTAGCTCTGTATTCCATTGGTTCTTCTGGCTCTGCCCTTAGCTACCTGAGTTTAAACCGTTAGTTACCAAGTGCTAGCCAGCACTCCTTCTATCCATCACAGGTGATCTCCCCTGTTAAATCTTTATAGTGTAGGGTATGAGCATACAAGACCAGATTTCATGGTCCATGACAACTTTTGTGGCTGTGAATTTGGTAGGGCCCTGCTCATAACTTGAGGAATTTTTGGGGAAAAAAGGGAGGCTGAAAACTTCCCTTGTTTCATTTTTGGGCTAATACCAAGCAATGTTTCAAGGAAGACATTATACAGCCAAATTTGATTTTGCAGAACATGGAGGAGCAAACTGAATCCTACAATTTTTACTCATCTGAATAGTCCTATTAACTTCCCCGGGACAACAAATTCAAGTAATGGCTGTAGGTTCAGACCGAATGCGCTTTATTTTGGGGAAGGGGAAAAACAAAAAACCCATACCATAACATTATGCACTTAGTGCAGAGTGCCTGATCTTAAATTCGAACTTCACATGTTAAGCCTCCTGAAGCAGTTGCTACACATGTACAAAAGTTAATCTAAGATGAATTTAATGAGCAAGAAGTTCATATTTGGTTTAGTTCTAAGCTTTCCTATCTCACTACAGAACTACAGATTTATTTTTTTTTCTATTGTGCTGCTGTTCTAGCTGTCAAGTGAGAGTTAATTGTGGAAAAAAGTCAAACTGTAAAGGCAGGGGAGGGGAACAAAAATTTAATCACCCAAAAAGTCGATTTTTGGCTTAAGGTCATGTGATCTTTTCAGGAATGGGATCAGTAGCCATGTGACAGGTCCACACAAAGGAGAAAAAAACATTACTATACAAGCAACCTTAAATTTGTCATTACCTAACTGAGTGTTTGACTTTGCAACCTTAATGGTTCTTAGCAGGGTTCACGTATGATTACACACGAACAAAATGATAACTATGCCCATAACAATGAAGTCCTTGAAAAGGAGAATGTGTGAGAAACTAGAGACTATAGTTTATACAGATGATGGAAACAAAAATAAATGAAAAATCTGGCAGAAGCAGCAGCGTTCATACAACAAGCGCCAGAAGATGCCTGGGGTAAAGGCTCAAAATTTAAAGCAGTGCACTTCCAACAGCTCTTAAGTCCACAGGAAAGATCAAGTAGTCAGTTTGGTTACCAGTTTCTCAGCTTCCACACTTGGACCTACTTAGCCACATCATATTAATATTTAGGAGGGGGAAAAAAAAAAAAAAAAAAGAAGAGAATGGAATAATTTTACCTGAAGTGTGCTGAGAGTTTCATCAAATGAAACTGGAGTAATTGTGCAAATGATAACTGTCTTAGCGTTTCCTCCCAAGGAGTTCTGGAGAATTCTTGTCAACTTGCTGTCTCTATAATTTATGAAACTGTTGTGGAGGGGGAAGAGAAAAACACCAAACCAACCATGAAGCACAAATTAGTGTTCTACTGGCGAATAAATTAAATTACAAAAGGTAACAGATTGACCTAGCAACACCTGGTTTAAGATAGCAGATCTCTTCATGTCTGCCTGATGAAAAGAAATAAGGACAAATCTATATTATGAACAGAGCTTGACAAATTCGCTCACCCATGGTAAGTAGATTTTGACAGCTGGCAAGCTGTGATGGGGCGGAGGTGTCCCGCGGTGGCGAGGGTGACCTGCCCTACACTTCAACAACGCCGACCCCTGTGCTGCACGGGCAGCGCGGTGTTCTGACAGCGGTCTGCATCGCTTGCTCCCATGCGGCTGCCCAGCTGAGCAGCGTACAGGGAGGCCGAGTCCTGGGTTGGGAGTCGGAAGCGGGGGCAGGGCTGCACGTGGGTGAAGGGCAGGGCCAGAGTGTGCATGCGTCCCTGACATTGGGGGGGAGGCACTGGGGCAAGAGAGCACCACATTCTAAAGGGGAGCAGAGGAGAGGAGGGAGGTGATGGAGGAGAGTAACAGAGGGAGAGGGGAGAACAGAGGAGTGAGCTAGAAGACTGCAGTGGGCCCTGAGTGAAGGGTGAGAGTGGAGGAGAGGGGAGGGGGACGGGAGTCGGAGGAGATCAGAGAAGGCAGGAGGGAGACGGGGAGTGGAGCAGAGAGCAGAGCGTGGGGGCAGAGGCCGTGAAAGGAGGAGCGGAGGTAGGAAGCAGCCCAGGATGGGGCTCCTTAGTGTCTCCACTCTGGGCTGCTTCCTACCTCCGCTTCTCCTTTCACGGCCTTTGCCCCCACGCTCTGCTCTCTGCTCCACTCCCCGTCTCCCTCCTGCCTTCTCTGATCTCCTCCGACTCCCATCCCCCTCCCCTCTCACCCTTCACTCCTCCGCCCACCGCAGTCTTCTAGCTCACTCCTCTGTTCTCCCCTCTCCCTCCATTACTCTCCTCCATCGCCTCCCTCCTCTCTTCTGCTCTCCTCTGCTCCCCTTTAGAATGTGGTGCTCTCGTGCCAGCGCCTCTCCCCCTGACGTCAGGGATGCACGCACACTCTGGCCCCTCCCTAAGCCCATGTGCAGCCCCACCCCCGCTTCCGGCTCCCATCCCAGGACTCAGCCCCCCTGTACGCCGCTCAGCTGGGCGGCTGCACGGGAGCAAGTGGCGCAGACTGCTGTCAGAACTCCGCGCTGCCCGTGCAGCACGGGGGTCAGTGCTGTTGAAGTACGGGGCAGGTTGTCCTCGCCACTGTGAAGTGGCCCCACCCTGTCACAGAAGCAAACATGCCATCCTGGTCGTCCCGTTCGCCGGGTGCCGCGCACCTGCACGGTGGGGGTGGCGAGTCTCTGTTTTGTCTGGCAAGTAAGGTTCTCTAATTTGTCGAGCCCTGATTACGAATGCAAATGGATTTCAAGGCTTGCTAGCTAGTCAACTGTGTAATGAGTTACAAATACTAATTTCCAGAATAGATGCTACAAACACTTACCCAGATGGGTCATCACAGAGTTTCTTAATTACTTGACCCAAGATGAATAGACTCCTGTTTATGTTACATCCTTCTTTAAGCCGGAGACCTAGAGATTACATAGAAACACTGCATTTACTTATGAAAGTTCACTTTTATCCTACATAATGATCAAAGTAACTATTTCAGAGACCGTAACGTAAGAACATAATAGCCATACTGGGTCAGACGACAGGCCCATCTAGCCCAGTATCCTGTCTTCCAACAGTGGCCAATACCACATGCCCCATAGGGAGTGAACGGAATATGGAATCAAGTGATCCCTCTATTGTCATCCATTTCCAGACCCTGACAACAGGCTAGGGACACCATTCCTACCCATACTGGCTAACAGACATTCATGGAGGTTAGGTCCAGCAATGGATCTAGTTCTCTTTTTGAACCCTATTTAAGTCCTGGTCTTCACAACACCCTCTGGCAAGGAGTTCCATAGGTTGACTGCGCAGTGTGAAGAAAAACTTCCAGTTAATCTATCTTAGGTACATAGGAGTTGCCATAACAGATCTGACTATTTTTCCATTTAGTTCTGTAGTCTGAGAGCAGCCAATAGAAAATGATGTAGAAGGAGTTTTTAAAACACTAACAAAAAATCCAACATATAACCAACTAATGAAGCTCACTCAACTCCACCTCCTGAGTGATAACTGAAGAATGAGCTTCTCATTAAATAATGAATTGGTGGCTGGCAGATGCCTTTAGGGTTTGTATCTACGCAAAAATTTTAATCCCATCTAAGATAACTGTTAATACTCTGATTATGGCATAATTTGTGAGCTTTTGGCCTCAATAATAGGTTGTGGTGATAACACATAACAAGGGATTTATGTGAAAAACAAGTAGCATAGGTTGGACCTCCCTAAACTGTGGTCCCAGAGAGCCCTGGGGCTGGGAACCCAGTGCTAGCATGGCCAGCATACAGCAGCTACGGCTAGGGTTGGAAGCCCACAACAGTCCTGGCTGGGGCCAGCAGCCCAGAGGCCCTCGCTAGGGCTGACCACCTAGACAGGCCATGGGACGGGGAAGGGGGGCGGGGACACGCAGCTGAGCAGGAAGCATTGCCAGCACCGGGGAGGATCAGTGAACTAAGAGACTGGTGGCAGGAAACCTGCCCTGATCCAGCAAATTCCTCCATTCAGGACCGGTTAGATCTCAACGGTGCCAGACCAGGGAGTCTCAACCTGTATTTACATTTTAAGTTTGTTTGCCTTTTAATTTTTTTGAATAGCCCCTTGTTCTGAACTATCGCCAACATCCTGGCTTCTTTTTCCTCAATGGTTCTATTTACATTTAGAATCCAGCACACTGTAGACAGATAATTTCGTCTAGGTTATATTACTTTCCAGCTGTTATAATTTCAGTCAGCATTTAAGTGCTAGGCAGACAGAGACACACCCTAGGAAACTATTACAGATTTAGTAGTAGTTACCTACCTTCTGATCCTGTTTGTCTAGC
Organism: Pelodiscus sinensis; assembly: GCF_052426305.1. Taxonomy (NCBI): domain Eukaryota; kingdom Metazoa; phylum Chordata; order Testudines; family Trionychidae; genus Pelodiscus; species Pelodiscus sinensis. The sequence continues at coordinate 111,248,607 of NC_143055.1, read as the reverse complement.
TCTTTCACTTCCTGCCAGATCCACTAAGTTCTGCAAATTCATTAAAGATTTCATGAAGCACAGGTCTCAAATAAGTCAGTTTTAAATGTTCTCAGTTCTAAATATATGCTAAGAATTTCAGTCCACATTTTGTCAAGTATCAGAGGGGTAGCCGTGTTAGTCTGAATCTGCAAAAGCGACGAGGAGTCCTGTGGCACCTTATAGACTAACTGAAGTGTAGGAGCATAAGCTTTCGTGGGCAAAGACCCACTTCGTCAGATGCATGTCACATGCATCTGACGAAGTGGGTCTTTGCCCACGAAAGCTTATGCTCCTACACTTCAGTTAGTCTATAAGGTGCCACAGGACTCCTCGTCGCTTTAGTCCACATTTTGTAAGCAAATAGCTTTGACATTTCTATACTATACACCAACGAGACTAAAATTTTCGTATGTTTCACGAAGAAAATGACTTTAAAATAATCAATGTAGACTCCATTACCAACATCACAAACTCTATCCATAAACTTGCAATGCAAGTTTTCCTTTTAAAATATGTACTCTTTAATATACATTGAAACTCCCATTGAACACAAGTTTGTCTCCCAAGCAAACATTTCTTTTTCTACACCCTGAATAACACAAGTGAATAAATTTGCCAAGTCCTCAGTTACCATTAATACATAATTAATGGAGACCTTCAGTCTCCTCTAAACTAAGCCTACAGCAACTATTCATCTCCCCACACCCAATAAAAGAGGTCAAATGGAGGAAGTCAAGTGCCAAAATAACAGTATCTGTTCATAATCCCTTATACTGGTATGTGGTACAGTTGGCAGGTAGCAGGGATTCTGAGCTAGCAGCTGGGTGGATAAAAATCTATTAAAATCAGTTTATTTATATTGTATTCATGATTTTTTTTAAATCAATACTAAGCCATTTAAAAATAAAGTTACAATCAAATAATAATAATAAAAAACCATGCTATACACATACCTATAGACTAATAGGAATGAATTAATGGCCCTAGTCTGTCCACCCTACTAGTTCTTCCTTCTTCAAAGTTGTGGGTTTTCAATGTGTTTCTCAGACTAAAGGCACATGTGCTAAGACAGACAGAGGCTGGAAAGGATTGATTTTGTTTGGGGTTTATGTGGTGGTGGACCTTGGCCAAGCATGGCAGAAGAGTTAGTTAAGACATTGTCTTAAGATAGAGACACAACATAGGCTATGTCTAGAATACAAGCCTCTTTCGAAAGAGGCTTTTTCGAACGAGTGTCTAGACTACAAGCAGCTTTTCAGAAAAAGCGAGCAGCTTTTTCGAAAGAGAGTCTAGACACTCTCGAAAAAAGAGTTTGCATTCACTAGCGCCTTTTTTCCTAAAGAGTGCTTTAGAATAAAAGGTGTTATTCCTCGTAAAATGAGCTTTACCATGATCAAAAAGACTGCAGCATTCTTTCGATTTACTTTTGAAAGAATGCAGCTGCAGTGAAGAATGTAAGTGAAGTTCTCAAAAAAAGGCTACTTTTTTCGGAAAAAACCCTGTAGTCTAGATACAGCCATACAGAAGAGGATAGAGGCAGCACAGGAACAAAATGTGGAATGGACTAGTAACACAAACATATCTCTCTCACACACACACACACCCACACACACACACACACACACACACACACACACACACACCTTCATTCCCTGGGTACAAAAGGAAAACTATGTCAAGTGTAAGTGCAAGAGGATCTGTAGGGCCTAGTTGCAAGAATGAAAAATCATAAGAAATACTGCCTACTGAGAGAAAATGACAGGGATGAAAGATTCAGATCAACTTAAATAAATTAACTTCGCAATGCATCATTCAAGACTTTCTCTATGGTTTTTAGTATAAAGGTTATTTATCAAGTAAATTCCCAAGCTGTTTACAATGTTGGATGTTACTAGAAAAGGAAAAATTTAAAACACAAAGAGTCTTGCAGCACCTTAGAGACTAACAAAATATGTAGCTGGTATCATGAGCTTCTACAGGCACAACCCACTTCTTCAGATGAATTGAGTTACGAGGTCCAGGGTACAAATAGAGAATGAGAGGGAAAGAAAAAAAATGGGGAGAAATATTGTGAATTAAAGCAAATTGAAGCTAATAGAATAGACTCAGTACAGGCAGTCCCCGGGTTACGTACAAGATAGGGACTGTAGGTTTGTTCTTAAGTTGAATTTGTATGTAAGTCGGAACTGATACATATTGTAGGGGAAACTCTAGCCAAACATTTTTTTTAGTTTTGGATGGCATAGGGAAAGGTTAACTCCCCTCTAATGTTTGTTTTGCTGTCTGTTCCCCTGTTCAGAAGATTTCACATCTATTTCTGTCCCTGTGACAAACTCAGGACTAAAGGAGTAACTCATCAAATACCAAACAGCTCTGCACCATGCTTTGAGCTAATAGCTTTATTTCCACACACCACCCAGGGTTCTAGGAGGAGGGTCCTTTTTTTGCTAACACAATGAGGTCAGCACTTTGTTTGTTTTGGTGGAGTCTTTGTTTGCCCAGGGAGCCCAGCATGTATAGGGGGAGGAGGGGCGGAGAGGCTGCTTTTGTCTGCTGTTCGGCAGCCTGTTGCTCAGGGGAGGGGGCAGCCTGTTGCTGGCAGGGGGGGAGGGGGGAGGTGTGCAGGATGCGAGGCCGCGGGGGGGGGGGGGGGGGGGCAGCGGGCGTGGGGAGGCACTCTCCCTCTGCCCGGCAGCTCTGCGGGATCCCTGTCCCTGTGGCCAGCTGCTGCAGGCAGAGGCCAGTTGGAGCCAGCCGAAGAGGAGGAGGAGGTGGATTCTAGGACCCAGGTGAGCGAGCCCCGGGGACCCTGCTGTGCTCCGGGAGCCCGGCATGTATAGAGGGGAGGAGGGGCAGAGAGGCTGCTTTTGTCTGTTCCGCAGCCTGTTGCTGGCAGGAGGGTGGGGAGGCACTTTTCCTCTGCCCGGCAGCTCTGCGGGACCCCAGTCGGAGCCGGCCCGAGGAGGAGGAGGATCCTAGGACCCAGGTGAGCGAGCCCAGGAATGCTGCTGCACATGTGTGGGAGTTGCCTCACCCCGTTCGTATCTAGGGATCCGAGGTTAGTCGGATCCACGTAAGTCGGGGACTGCCTGTACCTGGTGTCATGAATCATGGATAGCATGAATGATTAGCATGACTGAACTAACAGTAAATGAGCTGAAGAGCAGCCATGCTGAGGTCCAGGCAAGAGCCCTGGAGAATTATGGACTTGTTTACAACTTTAAGAAAAAGGACTTTGTGAAATAAAAGAACTGTGTATGTGTGCTGATGGTACAGAAGAAAATAAAGAGTAACAAGGAAGAGACCTAGTCAAGGACATTCTATTGTTTATAACTCGTAGTGAGGCAAGCAAAATTGGGTGGTGTAAGCAGGATGCTCCGAGATTGGTTGTGAAAACACCTGCAGAAGGGGGGGAGAGGTGTAGCCTACGGACATCATCCCACCCGGACCCGAACTTTGTGTAACCAATGGATATTACTCCACACAGACTAATTTACCCTCCCTCAAGGGGTTATATACCACACCATTTTGCCCCACGAGCAGGAGTCCATAAATACAGCACATCGGACTTCCGCCTCAACCAAATTAACCAACATTACCTGGAGTCTGGCCAGCTACAGAGGGTGAGTAGAATGTGTGTGTTAACCTGAATTGAGAATTAGGCTGCTAAACTGGATTAAGGATTAGATATAAAAATATTGCTTTTAATGCTTGGGATGCCTTTTAAGGCAGTTTTAATTGCTTAGTACTATATATATGCTTTTAAAACTGCTCTTGAATTGCTTACCTTTAACAAGTTTTATTGCATAGTTGAAATACTGTGGGAGCCTCTTCTGTTCTGTGAATGCAGAACTAAATGCGTATACGGCTTGATCAAGTGGATCAACTTGCCCACTTTGACACCTGGTGCTTAGCTTTTTTATGGTCATAGTATCACGGAACACTAGAACTGGAAGGGACCTCGAGAGGTCATTGAGTCTCCTGTCCTCGTGGCAGGACCAAGCTCAGCCTAGATCATCCCTGATAGATGCCTATTTACCTGCTCTTAAATAATCTCCAGAGATAGAGATTCCACAACCTCCCTAGGCACTTTAGTCCAGTGTTTAACCACCCTGACAGTTAGGAAGTGTTTCCTAATGACCAACCTAAACCTCCCTTGCTGCAGTTTAAACCCTTTGCTTCTTGACCTAGCATCAGAGGCCAAGGAGAACAATTTTTCTCCCTCCTCCTTGTAACACTTTTCTAAACTAAACAAGCCCAATTCCTTCAGCCTTGCCTCATAGCTCATGTTTTCCAGACCTTTAATTATTCTTGTTGCTCTTCTTTGAACCTTTTCCAAATCTTTCTTGAAATTTGGTGCCCAGAACTGGACACAGTACTTCAATTGAGGCCTAATCAGTGCAGAGTAAAGTGGAAGAATGACCTCATGTCTTGCTCACAACACTCCTATAAACGCATCCCAGAATCATATTTGTTCCCCCCCTCCCCTCAACAGTGTCACACTGTTGACTCCTATTTAGATGTAGTGACCAATCTACTTCAGGTCTTTGTTCAGACCTTGACTCCAGAGGTCAGACTGGTAAATGAAACCAAGTTTTGCATGCATATCTCTCTCTCCGCCCCATCCCCCCAAGTATATGGTATGGAGAATCCCAGTAAAGAGAACTCTAGATTTGCCAATTAGTGTCATTTTCTTATTTCATATTACATAATACATATCCCTTATTTTGGAAATAATGGCCAAGTATCATAGTGGTAATGCCATAAGTCTATTTCCTATTTTACTTCAGCATAATTCAGCTTTCCCAAGAACACCCCATTCCCTACTTGCTTTCACAGCCAAACAAACCAAATGGAGCGTACTACAAAATTAAGTGCACTCATAAAAGACTTCAGTAATCCAGTAAAACTATCATCATTGATGGGTTTGTAACAAGGACCAGCAAATACCAACAAGACACCATAGATAAGTTGGCTTGGTTCATTTATGCCACAAATTCTCCTTTTAGCACCATCAACAATAAAACACTTTCATTGACATGGTTGAATCCTTACTACCAGGCTACACTCCCCTGGCAAAGTAGACATTGGTAGAAGATTTCATACACTGTATCTAGCAAAAGATCTTGAACAGTGTGCAAGAAATAGTGAAGGGAAACTTGCCAGCTTAAGCCTTGACGAGTGGAGCAATGTACATAATGATCCAGTAAAATGTGCCTGTATGACAACAGAAGATGGGGTTGCATTTCTTTCAGAAACAATTAAAAAAAAAAAATCACACAACACAGTATAAAGAAATGGCAGTGAAAGCTATAATAAACTGAACAAAAAGTCAACAGTCACATGCACATTTGTCACAGAATGCTGCAAATGTGCCAAAGATGAGAAGATACTTAGAAGAAATGGAAGGATGTTCCTTAACATATGGCTGCAGTGCCCATTTAATGCATCTTTTAGCCGAAGACTTAAGTACATCTTCTTTAGAAATAAAGAAAAAATGCTACTGAAGCAAAAAAAAAAAAAAAAATTTCTTTAACTATTTTGCTTCAGCTTCACGGAAAAGGATCCAAACTAATTCCTGCAAAACGTTAAATGGAATTCTGTGATTGTTTTGAACTATTTATTAAGAATTGGCCAATTCACATCAGGGATGTTAAAGCAGTTAACTAGGTAACCATTAAACTGCTGAAAATCTCAGCGGTTATATTCTACCTCAGTTTTCAGGAAAGTGCTCAAAAACTGAGAATCTACTTGACCCAATTCTGCTGAAGAGAACAACCCAACCACCAATAATCATAAGGTATCTAAAGCTTCTGACGGATCCACTGCTGATCAGACTAGTTTGGTCAAGATGCAGGTAGCCAAAGAAGTTTGATACTGGAGAAGTTAGAGATGATTAGTGACTGCCTCCTTGATAACCAGTTCACCAAAGTGTGGCAAGCAGGCAGTAGTTTGTCATATTGGAGAGGTTTTAAAAAGGAATTGCACATAGAGCCTAATTCTTAGCTCCCTGAATACAAACTGATAGATCAAATATTAATTCCCTCCTTTGAATACCTGCCATATTGGTAAAATCTATTCACCAAACCAAGAGGAAAAGGAATCAGTCAGCAGCTATTACATCTCTCAACAAGAGTGGCTGCAAGCCACCATTATATGTTCTTCTAGTCCTGAGGCCACCTGGCTCCTGAAGGCTGTTTCATCTTACCCCAACTGACAGAGGCTGACAGAATTATGGCAACTGTGGAGTTCAATCAGATGCCTCCTACCCCCCGCCATGCCCCTTTCTGTCCCAGCAGCCAAAAGGGGCTATGAAGTAGTTCTAAGACTTAGTGAATTCTCCTTCCCTTGCAGAAATCCCAGGCAGTATGTATGCTAATTTCAGTGAGGCTATGATGCAAATTATCCACCTGCACAATATCTAATAGAATTTTACATGTGTATTGTTATATAGTCTTAAAACTGTATAATATTTCTCCTTCACTCAAGTTTTTCCATTAAGAATGTTTCACTCTAAATATGATGGGAGAAAAATCTGATTCTAGGATTACATCTTAGTGATGCCCAATATTTTAGCTACTTTTAACATGCTAATTTTTCACATTAATGCCCAAGTAGTAGCCAACAACCTTCTTCAAATGTAACTTACCAGATGAGATACCATTACTGCTCCATCACAGTTTGAGTTGTTAGGGTCATTTTCCCGACTTTCTATAATCTAAAAGAAAAAAAAAGTCTCATAAGATCATTGCATATCCTTTCAATTAAAACATAATGGGAAAAAAACAAAACCTATTACACAGACACTTACCATTCTGAAAATGGTGTGAGAACGGCTGCTGTGTTCATTCATTTTTGTTTCTCCATAGTGTCGGTTTTCTGTCAAAATAAAAGTCATTGTGTTTTAACCAGCATTAGAGAGATAGCTGTGTTAGCCTCTATCTGTAAAACCAACAAGGAGGCCTATCGTACCTTTAAGACTAATAGATTTATTTGGTCTTAACCATAAATGTTTTAAACAAAAACCTATATGCTCTAGACAATATTAAAACTGTAAGCAAAAGTAGTCTAACTGATAAACTGAAAATAATGGCTAAAACTGCCATCTCAAAAGCTACATATTAAATTTAGAAGAACGGTCATGTGTTTTAAAATTGCATCAATGATGAGACTAATAATCCTACTTTCTCCTTTCCTGAGCCATTCCATGACTTGCTCTGGATTAACAACCACCTCTTCAATCAGATCTTCCACGTAGATGTTTCTCTGCAAGTGAAACAGAATTAAAGATGAATTTCATCCAACTCTAAAATAAATGAGATACAGATGACTATACAGTTGAATAAATAAAAAGCCACACAGCAACAGGGAGGGGAGGCGGTCTGTGGGACCAGAAGCAGGGGACCTTCCCTGCTCTGGTAAATTCCCTCATTCCTGAGGGTGCCAGACCCGTCCAACCTATACTAGTTTGGTTAAGATTTCATAGTTAGAGTGAAATTTCACTTCTCTTTTTGAAATACAGTAAAGCCTGTGTTATTTGGCACACACAGGGATTAGGTTGTGCCGGTTTTCTGAAAATTCCAGATATCTTGGGGGGGGCGGGGCAGGGAAAGCAGTGCAAGGGCTGGGGATGTGGCCTGCTGGGGGGAGGGACAGAGGAGGCAACCTGGTGCGGGGGAGCCGCAAGGGGGCTGACCTGCAGGGAGGGCAGGCTGCCAGGGAAGCCACGAGGGTGCTGGGCTGCCAGGAGGAGGGGCTGAGATGTAGCATGGCGACAGACGGCCGTTCGCCCATTCCCCAGGTACATGCTGCACACCCGGCTTAAAGTGCCAGTCTCCCCCCACCCGCAGCTCCGAAATTTGCCAGTTTCTAAAGTTTTCTGGCTAGTTAAGTGCTGAATAGCACAGGTTTTACTGTACAGTACAGACACATCTTCACTCATTCACCTTGTTGATGTTATGGCAATTAAGAAAGCAGTTCAGTTGGGGCCAACAACAAAAATCAATCACAACTAAATAGTGCTGTTAAGCAACAGAGTATTTCTGGATGTTTTCTACATTTTCAGATATACTGATTTCAATTTCAGCACAAAATACAAAGTGCACAATGGTCACTTTAATTGCAACAATTTTACACTGAAAAAAAATAGTATTTCAATTCTCTGAAGTATGATAATGCAATCTCTACCAAGAAAATTACAACTTACAGTTGTAGAATTGTGTACAAAAACAAAATAAAATAAAATAAACTGCACTCACATAAAGAAACCTTAAAACCTAGAAGTCAACTTAGTTGTACATCTTGTTCAGAAAAAATAAAAATAAAAGGTCACTAGGACAAACAAGTCTGGTTACATTTGCACGAGATGATGCTATCCACTTCTTGTTTATGTCAACTAAAAATGAGAACAGGCATTCACACGATATTGTTGTAGCTGACATCCTATACATGTAACATATTGAGGAAGGTTGAGGGATGGAGTAGAAGTGATCTGTGAGCACTCTAAACACTGCTAGAAGGTTCCATCATCTTAGCTGCACTGGCCAGTACAACCCAAATGAGACTACTCACAAGAACCTCAAAGAATCACCCCTTAAAAGCTCTGCCAGGGCACCTAAAACCCCGACAAAAGCATTCTTCCAATGTAATCTTAGTAAACATTACATAACCACAATTTGGCAAACATTCAGCCAGAGTCTATTTACATCCACATTTCATGATTTGAATCCATGCCTACACAACGGTGATTTGTTGTACTGATTTGTAAAAAAGTCAAACAGTAAGACCAAATAAAGCATCTCATGTCAGCTTGATGTACTTACATTAACATCCTCTCGAATTCCTAGAGGTTTGTTTTTCCGGCTATCACAGAGTAAGTCTGTTATGGTTTCATTGTATATTTCCATATAGGAAACTCTCAAAAGAAACTCTCTGCCTGGAATCTAAAGATTAAAAAACAAACATTAGATCAGAAGGGCAAAAATGTGCTTTAAAAGAAGATGCTTATTAGTCTTGACTACATCTTTACATGGATGGTTTCATTGATTTTCTTCCCTCATTGCCAATGTGCACAGCATCTCCCTTCTGATATACTGTCCCATAATTACTTCCAAGGAAAATTAATTAATTAATAGTAATTAATTAACATTTCTCTACCCTTAATACAATCAAAAAAGCAAACAATGTTAGGAATAATTTAAAAAGGGAGAGAGAATAAGACAAGACTATCTTATTGCCTCGATATAAAACCATGATACGCCCACATCTTGAATACTGTGTTCAGATGTGCTCTCATCTCAAAACAGATATATTGGCATTGTAAAAGGTTCAGAAAAGGGCAACAAAAGTGATTAGGGGTTTGGAACAGGTCCCATAAGAAGAGAGATTACGAAGGCATGGATTTTTCAGTTTAGTGAAGAGGAGATTAAGGATGGGATATGATAGAGGTCTATCAAATCATGACTGGTCTGGAAAAAGTGAATAAGGAAAAGTTATTTACTTGTTACCATAATCTAAGAACCAGGGGTCACCAAATGAAATTAATAGGTAGCAGGTTTTAAACAAACAAAATGAAGTTTTTCTTCATGCAGCACATAGTCAACCTGTGGAACGCCTTGCCAGAAAATGTTGTGAAGGCTAGGACTTTAACAGGGTTCTAAAAAAGAGCTAGATAAATTAATGGAGGCTAGATCCATCAATGGCCATTAGCCAGGATGGGTAGGAATGGTGCCCTTAACCTCTGTTTGTCAGAGGCTGGAAATGGGTGACAGGAGAGAGATCACCTGATGATTATCTATTCTGTTCACTCCCTCTGGGACACCTGGCATTGGCTACTGTTGAAAGACAGGATACTGGGCTAGATGGACCTTTGGTCTGACTCAGTATGGCCATTCTTATGTAATGTGCATTTTGCACCTTTTTGAAAGAAGATCTGGTATAAAGTGCTTGGAGATTTACTCTTATGCTGTCAAATTCATAGACAAACCATTAATTAACCAATGCCCTCTCCCACATTTCATAAATGGCACTTGGAATCTCTTGCATCACATGAAGGCCAAAATACAGCTTCTTGTGCTCTGGCCCCACTGACTTCAATGGGACTCTTCATGAGCGTCCTGCTTCCTGTACGCATTCAGTGATGCACATTTGCAGTGAGTTAACCATAGCCATCCCCCATTAGCCTAAGGTAGATGTCCCCAACTAGAGGCTCTGACTATTAATCTCCTTCTCAGTCCTACCCTTTCAGCCCTTCCTCCCCAGCTTTGTTGTCCAGTAGCAGAAGAAGCTTCAACAAAGCTCAGAGTTCAGGTTGCATGCTGCCAGTAGCCGCAGGATGATTTGCTATATGCTGTGTGTGTGGGGGTGTCTTTTCTTTGAAAAGTACTTTAAGGGAGGTGTAGAGACTGGGATATGGGCTTGCCTCACTGCTTTCATTGCTAGGTTCCCTCCTCTGATCCTGAAGAACAGAAAACTGACCTGGGCAGGAGCTGTGCTTATAACACTGACCTATTGAGCATTGCTGGAAATTGTTCAGAGTGCTTACTTTGCATAACCAACTGGAAGAAGCTACATGGGGTAAATCCTCCTCAGCCCTTGCAGACTCCCCAGCTGTAGCAGCATGCAGGGGTGGAAAGAAACTACTAGAGATGAAGCATTACTAGCTTCAGACAGGGGAAGAAATGTGCTTGTGCCTTCCTGAAAAAAATCCCAGTCTCTTCCTGGAATATTCAGCAAGGAGAATGTGGAACTGGGATGGTTATTACGCAGACAGCTTTGTGTTTGTGCCATGCTGAGCTGCCTGTGGGAACATCATCTCTCAGCAAAATAAGCTTTAGGGGTAAACAGAACATTTGCGTCCCTCCCACCCCCCAGCATTCACACCTATCCTTCTGTTCCACGTGATCCCTGCTTTCTTCTACTCCCAGCATTTGTCTCACTTGCACTTTTAGGGAAGAGGAAGGAGATGGAGTCTGGTTCCCCATCTCCCACTCATCACAATCCAACTTTACTTCACTGACCTTCCTCTCTAACTTCCCCACCTTCTGTGCAAAACTTCAGCAGAGCCAGACTCCCCTGTTGACTTGATTTAGGCTTCCTTAAAATGCAGCAAATGCTGTTTTTTTTTCTTGCAGTGGGATAACTACTAGGGATGTTAGTGAGTAGTTGACTGGAGTATTGACTACTCGCTACTCCTCCTGCACCTCTATGGGTGTGTGTGGGGGAGAGGGGGTGGAGAGGGGAAAAAAAAAAAAAAAAAAAAAAAAACCCCACCATGAACCAGTTCTGGGGAGACCTGGCTTAAAAGCCGGTTTCCCGCAGCACCGTCTCTGCAGTGCCACACTGCTCCCCACTGCTATCAGAAGCAGCAGAGGGGAAACAGGGGAGCCTGGCAGCTCTTACTACATTTAAAAGTCAGAGCCATCGCGCAGGTGGGTCCTGAAGCCACATGAGCTGGGATTACTCAGTCTTTTCAGAGCAGCACTTATCAAATAATTGTGTACTTGATACAAATTGTATTGACTAGATGATTAGCAGATAACTACAATGTAACATCCTTAATGGACACACAGCAGGCACAATGTATTCTGAACCTCTCTCAGCTTGACAAACCAGGAACCCCTTATAATAAGATGAAGGCCTAAAACAAAAGCCCATGTAGCACAAACATGGTCTGAATTCTAGCTATAAATGGACAAAACCTGGCTAACATAAAGCAAAGCTAAGCTGTGAGCAAGAGGCAGGCCCCTGCTCACAGGACTTGGCACAAACAGGGCTGAGAGTGAAAAACACTAATTTGTAATAGGCCAGGTGTAAAACAGTAATTGGTACTGGTCATAAGTTGAAAGCACATGGTACCACCAGCTCATTAAAAAATGATCTTGATATACACTCCCCACAGATACAGATGGATAGAGATGATCTAATCAAATGAAGTAAAGGGTGATATCCAAGAAGAGTCAGAGGATGGGAATCTGACACATCAGAAATGATGTGCAAGTTGTTAGTACCTATATATAAAGTGGTGTCTTGTGAGAGGGGTGGAAGATAGTATGTGTCTGACCTGCGGGCATGGAGACCTTCCACTGATTGACTCATTCCATTGTTATGGATTACATATTAGTGATTCAATAGAGTCTACTGACTGTTGTTACTGTACAGTAAAACTCCATTGGTCCGGCATCTGATGGTCTGGCACCATCAGGAACCTGGAAGTGCTCCAGGCAGCCGGACCATTGAAGCTGCTCTGCCCCTGGCTTCCCCGTTTCAGCCACTGCTGAAACTGACCAATGGCTGAATCGGAGAAGCTGGGGGCAGAGCGTCTGAGGTGCTGCCAGTAGGTCCTGTAGCGCTGCCCCTCGGCGCTGTGGGACGAACCCGGTAGCACCCCAGCTGTCCCTGATTCAGCCGCCGCTGAAACTGACCAGCGGCTGACTCCGGGAAGCCCGAGGCAGAGCTGCTCTGCCCCGGGCTTCCTGGAGTCAGCCACTGGTCAGTTTCAGCAGCGGCTGACTTGGGGACGCCTGGGGCAGAGAAGCTGGGGTACTGCTGGGTTGGTCCGGTAGCGCCGCCCCTTGGCACTGTGGGACAACCCGGCAGCACCCCAGCTGCTCTGCCGCAGGCGTCCCGATTCAGCTGCTGCTGAAACTGACCAGCAGCGGCTCAATCGGGGCAGCTGGGGCAGAGCCGGACTATCGGAAGGGGGGGGCTATGAGGGGTCTGGGGTGTCATCCCCCCACACCACGCTAGACCCCTCATAGCCCCCCCTTCCAATAGTCCGGCATATCTGATAATCCGGCACCCTCTGGGTCCTAAAGGTGCCGGATTATGAGAAGTTTGCTGTACTTTGCTTAACAATAAACCTGACCACACCTATGATACTTGTCTGATTTGTGGTCTTTGGGAGCTTTCTTGAAGTCTGCTGTGTTAATTAATGCGTAAAACCACATAATTGAGCACACACTCAACAAGACTGGCTAACCATGGGGGAAGGGTGGGGGGGGGGGGGGAAGAGGGAGGATAAATGGAGCCTCTCCCCACATGGGAAGATCAGAGCCCCAGGTGGCAGCCCAGTGGCTAGGAGGAAAAGTGGAGACCCCAATGCATTGACTTCCCCTGGTCCAGGATCAATCAGGTTCCAAGGGTGCCAGACCAGGGAAGTTTGACCAGTAGGGGCACTGAAGGGTGAAATGCAAAGCCCTGATTCCTACAAGCATTCAGGGGTTTTCTCCTTGGCCTCGGAGTTCGTTCAGCACCCCACGCCCAACTCCAACATTCTGGTTGAGCCTGGAGTCCCTTCCTGCACTCAAATTTCTTCCCAGAACTTGCACCTCTCAGTGCTTCTCCACACCCAAATCCCTTAGTCCTGGTCCAGAGCCCACACCTTCTGTCCCAGCCCAGTGAAACTGAGTGAGGGTGGGAGAGAGCAAGTGATAAAGAGAGGGGTGAAATGGAGTGGGCAGGGCCTCAGGGAACGGGTAAAGGGAGGTACTGGGTTGTCCTGCATTTAAAGTGACCTTGGGCATAAAAAGGTTGTAGACCAATGACCTAAGGGCATGAAGCACACAATACAACTTTAGATGTTGATAAGTTTTTCATTTTAGCATATTTTTCTAGTGCACACCTACCCCAATACATTGTAGCTACTGCAGCACAGGAAGTCAAACTCCAGATTTCACCATTTAGTCGAGGGGTGGGCAATAATTTTGGAAGGGGAGGGGGCCACTTCAAATTTTTGAAGTGGCTGCCGGCATTGTGCAGAACGGGCGGGGCCAAGAATTGCCCTGCTGGGTACGGTGACCTTATTTTCTGAATCAGCTGTAGCTGGTAAGAACAGTTTAATTTAAATTATGAAACAGACTAAGCATGTGTTTATCAAGCTTCATTTTAAATAAATTATTATGTTCAACACAAAAGGTCTCAATGTTTTCTTTATTTATGCTAGGGGTGGGAAACCCTTTTTGGGTCAGGGGTCACTGACCCACATAAAAATAGTTGGGGACCATACAAGTGAGAAGCAAAAAAATTCCTCCAATCCCACCCTCATGCTCACAGATATAATCCCAAGTGAGACACCTCACTCCTCTGGTGCCCAGCCTCATAGGGGGAGGTGAAGGAAGGAGAGGCAGAGGGAGACTACGATTTAGGGCTTCCCATAGACCAGATTTACTTTCCTGGGGTTCTGGAATCAGTGGATATTCTGGTTCCCTTTAGGTTGGGGTAGGGACAAAAATGAGGAGTACAGTGCGAAAGACAGAGCTGCCAGCAAGTGAATAGGGATGGGGTACAGGATCTGCGAGGGAGCTGGGGTGCAGAAGCAAGTTGGGAGTAGGGTGTCTGGCCAAGTGGAGGGAGAAGAAACAAGGGAAGGTGCAGTGTGTGGCCAGGAGAGAGTGCAAGAACAAGGGAGGGTGTCGGAGCAAGCTGGGGGTGCCATCTCTTGGGGTGAAGGTGGGGAAAGGAGGGGAGATTGGGGAGGGTCTGGGCATGTGAAGGAACCTTACCTGGCTTTGTGCCCCCTTGCAACAATGGCTGCAGCCACACTGTCCCAGAGGGGGTCCAGCTGCCATGATAGCCAAGCAATCCAGGGCCTGCGCTGGAGCCCAGAGGCACTGCTGCCACGGTCATGTAGCCTGGAGCCAGAGGCACCGCTGCCAAAGCCATGCAGCCCAGGGCCAATCCCGGAGGCAGAAGACACCGCTGCTGGGGCCACGTGGTCTGCGGCTGGCTCTAGACCATGTGCGCATGGTAGCGGCACCTCCAAGGTTGGTCCCAGGCTCCATGGCTGTGGCGCCTCCAGGGCATCCTGGGGACGCATGGCCACATTGCCTCTGGGGCCGGCCCTGGATTGCATGGCTGAAGCACCATGGAGGGACCCCAGCCCCAGCACTGCCTCCTCTCCAGCCGCTGCATGGGGCGGGATGAGGGGCAGTGCTGAGCTCTTTCCCCCCCACAGCACATGTGCCACAGATTGGGCACACCCGTTAGGAAGCAGGGCCTGGAACTGCCTCACGAGTCAGATCAAAGCCCTAGGTGGGCCAGATCTGGCCCACTGAGAGGATTTTGCTTGCCCCCAATTTAGTCACTGCACCTCCTCACAGACCTGAGTTCTGCAGGTCAGACCAGATGACACTAATGGTCCCTTCTGGCATTCAACCATGTGAGTCTGACCTTCTTATGCAAAGCTCTATAGTTTGAAATACCTAGCAGAATCACTTTCAGAGGTGATTTACAGTCATTTAGAAAAAAAGTTATTTGAAGAGACGAGTTTAGAACATACTTATCCCAACGCACTTGAGACTGTCTTTGTAACAACGGATAATATACTAGATATCTTACTATACCTATAAAAAAAAATGTTATCCCAGTGGGACAGAGTGATGATGATGTCACTCTGTATCCCACAGCAACATGGCCCACCCATCCCCAGCCTAGCCCTTCGCAAGTTTCATATGGGATTATGAACCATGGCAAAGTATTGTAACACATGCTGCTGCATGTAACTTGTTTCCATTGTTAAGTTCGTCATTACCAAGTCCCTTCTCTTATATTTTTATGACAAGGATCCAGGTAATAAGTTTAACTGTATTACTTACGTTACAAATAATTTTGAAGACATCCTCAATCGCTTTAGGTATAATGCCCACAGATTTGCCATTCCCCATCATTGTGTAAGTTTTTCCTGAGGCAGTCTGCCCATAGGCAAAAATAGTGCCTATAAAGAGGAATAAGTATTAATTGACCACTACCCACACATTCTACAAATAAGGGTAAAGGTATAAAAACAAATATGAAACTTACCATTATATCCTTGGACAGCCGACTTAACAATTGGAACAGCTACACCTTCATATACTTGTTGGGTGCTGTCATTTGCACAAAAGACACAATCTTCAAGAAGAAAAATTAAAAAGCAGCACAGTGATTTGAGAAAAAATGATCTTCCATCACACTTAATTTTGGCATCTTTTAATCCAATGGGATTGAAACACTGAGGCCCCAAATCCAACCCTTCTGCAGGATGATGCCAAGATATTTTATGGCAGAGATAACTTATTGTCTAAAACCCAAACGGACGCAAAATGAACAGAACAAAAATGTAATAGGCAAAGCGTGGGAAATTCGGATATGGTTAAATGCAACTGAAAAAGATGCTATAAATACTTAGTATAAATATGACAATTATTAGGTTATCTACTGTGATTTGAAGCAAGAAAGGAAGGGAAGTCATTTAAGTCAGACTTAGAAATCTGATCCAGTTCTTGGTTGGCAAATCTTAGGGGACACAGCTACATCATTTTCCTGAATAAGGATGTAAAATCCCATTTAATTAGCCAGTTAAATGTTAGGAGCACCACCCTACTCCCTCGGGCTGCTTCTGGCTTCTTGCAGAGCCAGAAGCAGGTCTGCTGGCAATGCTGGAGCAGCCCTCCGCTGCATGGATGTTACTTATTAACATCCCTATTCCTGAATGACTTTAGCTAAGGTGACAGAAGCACTCTAGGTGAAGCTATGCTGACAAAGGTTTTTGCAAGAACAGCTATGTCAGCTAAGGGGTGTGATTTCTCCCTCATACTCATACACTCGTAGCAGACAGAGATATGTAGAGCCCCACATGAATATAAAATTTGTATCCGCAACTGCAGAAAAATGAGCCACAGATAGCTGTGGATTTGCAGGGCTCTACACATTTGCTGGTAAGACTCTGTAGCACAGACCAGGCATTACTATAGCCCAAGTGTGGGTTTAAACAACCAAACACTGCGTCTTTGCTGTATGATAATAATAAAAGAAAAGGTGTGGGCAAAGGGGATTTTATTATTCTCATAGAAGTAGGAACCATTAAAAGATCTCCATCACAATGATGGGTAAACACAATACATGAGAGTCACCAGCAAGCAATTTTTCTCCATGGTTTTGGGGCTTTAAGCAACCTTGAGAAGCATCCTACACTGCTGGAGTAGGCAATTTTTTCCAGGGAGGCCACTACATGAATTTTGGGACATCATCAAGGGACAGCTCTAGATCTATGGAAGGGGCAGGGCCCCAAGCAAAGGTGATGGGGGTGAAAGACTGACACACATTGTGTGTGTTAGACTGTGCGGACTGAGAAAGTGGGAGACACAGAAACTGGGTGCACAACAAACTGGGGTGTGTGGTGCTGACTGTGTGAGAGAGTGAATTAGCTAGTTGCTGAAGAAATGTTAGGAGCAGTGCACTGCCTCTTTGGGAGGCACTGGTCTCTGTCACCATTCATACCTCAGACTGGAGCATCTCTCCTGTGTCCCCCTTTCGCAGACCCGTGCTCTGCAAAGATGGGGTATGGAGGAAGGACACCCTGGCATATCAGCATTCCCCTCTTGTTGTCTCCTATCCTCCCCTGCTAGCCGGAGAGTCCTGAGAGCAGCCCTACTGCAGGACTTGACAAGAAGGGGAGGGGACAGCTAAATGTTTCCAGTGGCTGTTGCTGCCTGCTGTAAGTATGCTTGCTCTGCTAATCAGAGGGACAGGTCAGATAGAAGGGCTGGACAGGCTACATCCATCCTGTACTTTGCATGACAGGATGTGATATAGTAGGGGTGGGCAATCACAGATGTGTTGAGGATAAAATTAACAATTGTCAATTGCTCAGATAATATAGTGATAAGGGGTCTTACCATAATTAAAAGTCCTTGTACCATCCACTTGTAAAATTGTGGAATTTTCACTTCTCCAGTAAAACTGTACTTTATCTTCAGATGCTTCATTTTCTCTTTAAAAAAAAAAAAAAAAAAAAAAAAAGATGAATCCTATCAGAGATCAAAACAGAAATCGTGTTCATTTTATTTTTCTTCTTAAAAGAAAAAATTCCCTTAGTCATAGGAAAGTAGTATTCACCTTAATGGAACAGATTTTCTTCAGCAGATTAGAGACATAAATGTAGGTGCCCATTGTCACCTACCTACTTCATCCAATCAAGAGCACAAGCAAGTTCCACATTTGATCAATGGGCATCCATAGCCCATCCTTAGCACGTGAATAAGAGGACACCATCCAGACTCATCTCAACAAGTGAAACAGAAGACCAAATTCTGAGGTGAAGCAAAGCGAAGTTTATCGGATATCTACTAATCCCCAAATCAACCCTATATACCTAGTTATAAACATTAGCAATTTAAATAAAACAGCAGCACTCTGCAATTCACCACATCAACTTTCTGTTTCATACCTTTGCTAAGGATGTTAAATTGCAGTTACCTAGCTAACTGTATAGTCAATGCAATTTGTATCAACTATACAATTCATCAGTAGGACCACTCTGCAGAGCTACGGTGCCAGTAGCTGCAGGAGCCAAGCAGTCCTGGCTCCTGACAGCTCCGGAAGTCACCCATGCTGAGGCTCTGCATTTTAAAACCAATTTAAAATGCAGAGGTGCAGCTCCTGGACCAGCACAAGGCAGATCTGCTCAGTCCAGGCTCGTGCTGAGTCCAGCAGCCCGTTCATTGCGGCTATTATTGGATACAGCCAGGGGTTGCTTGCCACAGCCTCCCCATCCCACGCCTTGCTGCCTCTGATAGAGGCAGTCAGGGCAGATGGCACCCTGGGGACGGTGCTGGGGGGGGGGGGGGAACCAGCTCCTGGTCCAGCTTATGCTTGTCGGTTGGTCACCTAGTCGCTTATATCCCAAACCTGTGCTAGAAGTTGAATGGTCTCTGCCATGCTTTGATTCTCCTTTATGTCACTTCCCCCTCTGTTCATTTGTTTCATTGTGCTTTGCCGTCACGGGCTGCTTCCTTATTGTCTCCTCTCCCTACCGACGGGGACATCCCTTCCCCGCTATATGGCTCGTTGTTCTCTATGCCGCTTTAGCCCCGCTTTGTCCCTCCTCCGAGCATCACACTTGGTCTCCCAACCTTGCCTTGGCTCCTCGCTGTCCGCCCCCAACACACAAGAGGCACCGAGTCTGCTCGTACCCCCCTTCCCGCAGAGCGCACCGGGCACCCAAGGGGCAACATTAAGCCCCCTCGCCCCGCATCAGCTGGGCCATGCTCAGGGGAAGGCGAGCTGCAGGGAGAGGCCTGGCACGTAGCAGCCCAGCTCGCAAGTCTTTCACCCCCGGCTGGGCGCAGCGACCCCACTCGGCCCCGCCGCCGCGGGGAGACTAAGGCAGGAAGGGCCCCCGGGATCGAAGGGCCCAGCGGCGGCTGAGGGGCAAGGCGCGGTCCCGGGCAGGGGGCTTCGGTTGCCCGCAGTCACCTGGCGATAAGCGGCCGCACCCGCACGCAGACCGTCACGGCCCCCTCCTCCGCCATCGCCCCGCTGCGCGTCACCTCCCCGGAGCCGTTGCACCAAGCCCACCCGGCTGATTCCTCCACCGGGCCGCCAACTGCCGCCAGCATTTGAATTACTCTCGAGCTATTTCTTATTGGCCCGTCCCTGACAGACACTTCCGGAATCCGGACTGCGCCACTGTCACCGGCACTCAGGGGGAGGTGCCTGGAACAACCCGGCTTTAGACAGCCCCTTTCAGGGATTCAACGGGTAGGAACGTTTCATGGTAATGGGGATCACACTGCTACAGTACAGGGAACTGCTCTAGCTCGAGAAACTCCAGCTGTCAGCCTGTAAAGCCACCCCTCCCTCTGCCCTCCTCGCACAGCCGGGACATATTGCATGCTGGGAGTTGTAGTCCGTGACACAGCCAGGGTTCTGTCCCTGGAATGTGTTTTATGCCATTTCTCTGCCCCCCACTCTTGTCTTACCCTAAAATATCTCAGAGGGATATCCCAGTTAGTCTGTAACTTAAAAGTAAGGAGTGGTCCTGTGGCACCTTACGATTTGTCTACACTATAGAATAAGGTCAAATTAAAATACACAACTTCAGCTATGTTAATTGTATAGCTGAAGTCAAAATCCCTTACCTCAACTTTTGTCATGTCCATGGTGCAAGAAGTGGAAGACAGAAAACTCTCCTTTTGCCTTCCCTTATTACTTGTAGAAACAGGACTACTGCCATTGACCAGTGATAGAGATGTAGCCGTGTTAGTCTGGGGTAGCTGAAGCAAAATGCAGGTCCTGCATTTTGCCATTGACCAGTGCCCCTCTCAGTTTGAATTAGCATGTCTTCCATAGACCCACTAAGTCAAACCTTGGAAGATTGATAGTGACAGCTTTGATCTTCTCTGTAATGTAAACATACCCTTAGGCTACATCTACACTGCACAAAAACAGAGCCTCGTTAATTATGCAAATGAGGTGCAACAATATTCTACACTTTCCTTATCTGCCTTTTTTGTTTGCAAGAGGGGGCAGTGTAGACATAGCCATAAACTATGACAACACTGCCAGGTTATTTTGAAATACTTATTTCAGGAATTATTTCAAAATAAGCTTATTCCTCTTCATGAGCAGGAGTTATTTCAAAATAACAAGCCCACAATTTCAAAATAGTAGGCTTGGTAGTGTAGACATTTGCTTTGTTATTTTGAAATAAAGGGAGTTATTTAGAAATAACTTTAAAATAACTCCCCAGTGTAGACCTGCTCTAAGGTGCCACAGGATCACTTGTTACTCTTAGCTTAAGTGAGTGAAATAATAGCCTTTGTCTAGACTTTGGTGTAACTTTATTCATTGTCTGATAGATACCACACACCTGCAGCACCCCATGTGTAAAGAGATCAGTGCAGCCTATCCTTGAAAAGTTATGGAAGTTCTAACCCTACATCATTTATTTTGCCATGAGACCTGCACTTGATTGCACTAGAAGTCACATTGAATCTTAAAATCTATTACAGTAATTGTGTGATAGACAGCAAGCCTTTATTAATGAACTGCCCAGTTATGTCACAGGTTTAGTATTTGATCCTGCAAGCCTTCCAGGTCAACAGAGCTCACATACTTTCACTACATCCAGTATGAAGACAATATAATACAGATATACAAACACCCAATTACTGTTTCAGTGACTGGTAAATTACAGGTCCTAATGAAGGACAGGACTGGATCTATATTACACATGTAGATGATCTGGTAGTGAAATTTAGGTTCTAATATTTCTAATCTAGGTGCAGCCCTAAAAAACTGCTTCTTTTGAACATAAATCACTTTTGAAAATTGAAGTTGACAGTGATCCCTTTAACTGAGGAATAAGCTGGAAAGAAAAATGCCAGTGTAAGGATAAACACAAAAGGCATTCAAAAAGATCTCACAAAAGTAGGTGATCGGGCAACAAAATGGCAGATGAAATTCAGTATTGATAAATGCAAAGTAATGCACATTGGAAAATCCTAACTCTACATATGAAATGGGGTCTAAGTTAACTGTTACCATTCAAGAAAGATATTGGAGTCACTGTGAAAAGTTCTCTATTCAATGTGCAGCAGCAATTAAAAAAGCAAGCAATGTTGAGAATCAATAAGAGGGATAAATAAGGAGTCAGAATATTATATTACCTCTGTATAAATCTATGATCTGCCCGTATCCTGAATTCTGGGGTGGGAGATACAATAGAGGTTTATAAAATCATGGCTGATGTGGAGAACATAAATATTGAACGGTTATTTACACTCTCATAACTAGGTATCAGAGTGGTAGCTGTGTTAATCTGAATCTGCAAAAGCGGTGATGAGTCCTGTGGCACCTTATAGACTAACCGAAGTGTTGGAGCATAAGCTTTCGTGGGCAAATCATGTGGGTCTTTGCCCACGAAAGCTTATGCTCCAACACTTTGGTTAGTCTATAAGATGCCACAGGACTCCTCGCCGCTTTTACAAGAACTAGGGATCACCAAATGATCTTAAAACATGGAAGAAAGTATTTTTTCCACACAATGCACAGTCAACCTGTGGAACTCTTTGCTAGAGGATGTTGTGAAGGCCAAGACTATAGCAGGTTAAAAAAAAGAACTAGCCATTTTTATGGTCTTATGCATCAGGATCCATGCTGCCAGCCTTAAATTGATTCCTTAAGAAATTTTTCCTAACATAGAATCATAGAATACTAGGACTGGAAGGGACCTTGAGAGGTCATCAAGTCCAGTCTCCTGCCCCCATGGCAGGACATCAACATATTTATTCAAAATAAGAAGAGCCTACAAGAAGAGAAATAACAAAGGTGTTTATTTTATATATACACACATTGATTTTTTTAAGATTGGCTCAGTCATTATACTCATTATACTAAATATATTAAAACTATTTTTTAGAAAAACTTTTATACAAATCTGACTTTTGTAGATTTTAATCATCCTCATCTTCATCCTCTTCTTCCTCCAACTCATCTATTTCCTCAGCTGCAGCCAAAGCTTCTTCCTGTGCAGCTTTGAGTGCCTGCTCCTCTTCCACAGTAGGGTCACTCATTTCAGTGATTTCTGGCCCACTAGGGTACTCTGCTTGCACCGATGGGGGTAGTGAAGGCGAATAGTTATCCACACTGTATTTGTGACCCCAGCCCAGATAAATGTTATCAAATTTCCTGAGGAACAAAATCAAGAGATCACAATTTCCTAGCAAAAAAGTATGAGGGTGCTGTCTATTCTTAAGCTTTTCTGCTTCGCTGAACAAAAACCAATATTGGACATATTTTCAATAATGGCATCTGCTCTTAACTAATGTAAATAAAGATAAACATGTCAGTGGCTATTAAAGATCCCATTCCCATGGCACTGTTTTGTATGAAAAAGGGTAGGTGGTAAGACTGATACCTTGGCCAAATACTAATTCAATAATTACATTCTGTAAATCTGATTTCCACTAGTTACACTTGCCCTAAATTATTGTTTACTATTGCTGTGCACTATTAAGTGGTCTCCACGATCATTGAGGTGACTATATTTTAATAAGTGAAGTCAATGGATTAAAAATCACCAAAATAAACATTTCAACTGAATGAATTAAATAGGTTTATTTGATTAGCCAATTTAGAATGGAGTAGTAATGAACACTTTGACATACCAAGGTTCGCCAGAAGCTACATAAATAAGAGCTACCTACTTGCCGATAGCAAAAGAGTATGCTCCAGGCCACAAGTTGGACTGAAGAACTGCAATGGCGTATTGAGGAACCAGATTTGTGGATAACTGAGATGTCCATGGAGGGATATTTTGAATTTCTGCCAAAAACACAAATAAAATAAAAACACACACAGATGAATAAGTTGAATCATGAACATCTATTAAATATTTGGTAGCTGGTACAGGACCAGATTTTGTTTCTATGACTATTAATACGGCTGTGAGAAACAAGTGCAATTCTAGGATGTATTAGGCAAGGCATTTCCACTAGACACACAAGTATTAATGACATTATACAAGGCGTTGGTAAGAACTCATTTGGAAAACTGTCTACAGTTCTGATGACCCACGTTCAAGAAATCAGAATTTAAACTGGAGCAGGTGCAGATAAGAGTTACTAGAATTATTGGGGGAAATGAGGGACTTAATTTTATGAGACAGGAAGATCTTGACTTTTTTAGTCTCACAAAATGAAGGCTGAAAGGGATAATGATTGTTCTCTGCAAATAAGCTTTAAGCTAAAGGATAATGGTGGTACAAGAACAAATGGATAAGCTAGACAAATTCAGGCAGAAAAATAGAAGATTTTTATCCATGAGAGGGGTGGAATTCTGGAAACTGTTGTGGGGCAAACAATTTAATTAGTTCTGAGAGAGCTGTACAAATTTATGAATACAGTTGTGTAGCTGGGCTGCCTGTACTGACAGGGATTAGAAGGAAGAGGTCTGAGAACCACTTTCAGTTTGTGTTTTGCTCCCAAAGCAGATGTGTATATGAACCCTACATGAGCATAGGCAGAAGAGGGAGGAAAGCCTCTCAGGTTTACAGGCAAGCAGCTAGATCACATTCCCATGCAGGCAGCATAGCGGACAATCATGGAGGCAGGCACCCATAGCTGCAGCCAATAAAGTAAAGAAGGACTGCTACAAAGGAGAGAATACAGAAAAACAAGAAGAGTCACAGGGACCTGGAAAAGCAGAGGGGCAGTGACCCTGTGCCAGGCAGCCTCTACGAACACAGCCAGGAAAAAGAAGCAAATTGCTAGGCTCAGTTAGAGGTGAGGGTCCAAGAACTACCTTACCTGGGAGCAAACTAAGGAAGTCCAGTCACGAGTAGCAAAGACCCTGAAAAGAGCATGCCAGGAGGTGGTAACAAGGTGGAAAGGGATTTTCCCCCTTCCCCAATGTATTTTAGGAAAGACTTATCTCCTTTCTGTGAAGTATTACGGATGATTACGTCTGGAGATATGACACTGGGTGGCACTGAGTATTTTCTCAGGTGCTGGGCTGACTGGTTCTTGCTCATGTGCTAAGGGTCTAACTGATTGCTCCTGACCCCACATGGCAAATTTGTATCTGGTCAATCTGGGGTTGGTGGCCTATGATATAAAGGAGGTAAGACTAGGGATCTCTTCTGGTCTTAAACTCTCTGACTCTAGTGGACTTGTTAACTCTGAAACAGAAAGACCAGAGTTTAAATATCAACACTTATTTCTCTGTTGACATTAGCAGAAACATACAGCTAATGTCATTATCTCACAATTCCAAAATACTTCCATGCTGCATTAGGAGCCCAAAACTCAGGCTACGTCCACATTGGCGCAATCTTGCGCTAAAACTCTTTTAGCACAAAAGAGTGTCTATATTGGCCAGAACTCATCGTCAGAGCAATAGTCTTTTGCGCAAGAGAGCGTCTACATTGGTGGGACGCTCTAGCGCAAAAGCAGGAGCCCAGAACCACTTTGGAGATAGCAAAAGGGCACCAGCCCTTTCCAGGGGCCAGGGCGGGGCCTGGAGCTCCTTTGAGACACATGCTTAAAGGGATCTCCCTGACAGCCTTTTCTCTCCTGCTGTGTGCTTTAGTATCTCTTGCAGGGACTGACAGCCGTAGCAGTTCTAGTTGTGATTGCCCTCTGCCTTCTTGGACACCACAGGTTGTGCCTTAGTGCCATTTGCTGATTTTTTTTGCCGTCAGCTCTTTTGTTGTGCCAGGGGTAGCCTTATGCCTGCTCTGGCCCCTTCCGGCCATTTTGGAGTGCCTGCAGCTGCTGCTCCATGCTGCTGCACTTGTCACCCAGGACCTCGAGGCGCAGGTTGCTCTGGACTCCCTCACCAGGGAGGCAGTAGCATCCCTGTAGCATCCCCCCCGCCCCCCGTGGAGAGACCCTTGTGGAGACTGGACACCAGTACGGACTGGTGGGACCGGCTGGTCCTGGGTCATTGGGACAACCAGCAATAGCTCCGGAACTTTCGGATGCGAAAGCAGACATTCCTGGAGCTGTGTGCCTGGCTCACCCCTGCGCTCCAGAGAAGCGCCACCTGGCTGCAGGCACCCATTCCTTTGCCATATAGAAGCTGGCAACCCCGGACAGCTACCAATCGGTGGCACACCAGTTTGGGGTGGGCAGATCAACTGTTGGTGCCGTTGTCATGCAGGTAAGTCTGGGGGGGGGTGAGGGGGAGAGGGTGCTGAACTCCATGCCCAGGGGCAGGCAAGCCTCCAGGCTGGGGTGATGGGGGAATGCCCCGTCACCCAGGGGTTTGGGCCATCCCTCCCTTGCACTGGCCTGCTGGGGGGGGGGGCGTGAGCCGGGGGGGGGCCCTGGTGTGTGAGAGGACAGAGGGCATCACAGGGGGGTGGGAACCCCCCCAAGGGAGCATGCACTCACTCTGCCTTATGTGATGCATTCCCCTGTGTTTCTGTGTACCCTTCTGCAGGTCATCCGTGCCATCAACAACATCCTGCTCCAGCAAGTCATCCGCCTGCAGGACATGGAGGCTACGGTGGCCAGCTTCACTGTCCTGGGGTTCCCCAACTGCAGGGGAGTCCTGGATGCAACCCACATCCCTGTCGGTGCCTCAGAGCATCGAGCAGCCCATTTCATAAACTGCAAGGGGTATTTCTCCATCGTGCTCCAGGCCCTCATGGACCACCGTGGCAGCTTCATGGACATTTATGCGGGCTGGTCCGGCAGGGCATGCAACGCCTGAATTCTCTGACAAACCAGACTGTTTGGCAGGATGGAGGCGGGCACTTTCTTCCCCCAGCAGGAATTTACTGTTGGGGACGTGCCCATGCCCACATCTGTTGTGGGGGACATGGCCTACCCCCTGCTGCCCTGGTTGATGTGGCCCTACGCGAGCGCATGCGTGTGTGTTGTGTTTACCTGTAGAACTCCCTGCTGGTGGAGGCTGTGGGCTAATCAATGGTGTTTGACAGGGAGCAAGATGAATCACCACACAGAGCCTGGGAGCACATATGGCAGACGTGGTCTGGGCTCTCAGATCCCCATCATGTGGATGTCTCCTGGACGGAACCAGGGATGACTGGGGAGTGTATCATCCTTGTGGTGAAACTCAGGTGGCTCTAGGGCCGGCCCGAGTGCTTTCCCCCTCCCCCTCCTGCTAGCCCTCACATACGTACCCCAGGGACATGAACTGGGCTTGTTTAGTTTGGAAAAAAGAAGATTAAGGGGGGACATGATAGCAGTTTTCAAATATCTAAAAGGGTGTCACAAGGAGGACGGGGGGCTGGACTCGATGACCTCTTGAGGTCCCTTCCAGTCCTATTATTCTATGATTCTATGACATGTGTGGCTGCAGTGGGGACTTCACTCGGGAGGCCAGTCAAGGCACCAGGAGCAGGCGAGAGGCTCAGTGAGGGCCATGCCCATAGGGCTGTGTTGCTGCAGTTTTCCTAGGAGCAGCTGGCTGTGTCGCACAGCCAGGCATGAACAGTGTGCTGTCTGTGTGCTGCACCCTTTGGGAGGTGTGGGCTCTGGTATGAGCCCCTGGGGCCCTGGTGGAGCCCTGGCTGGTTCCAGCCGGCATCCATCCTTCCCCCCGGTCCAGATGTGTGTGAGCAGCATGGTCCCAGGCGTGCCCTGTTGCTGCCTGCCGTGGCCACATGCTGCTCGGTCACCAGGCTGCACGTGCTGCATACTGGTATGGTACACAGCGTGCAACTCATGCTGCCTGAGTGATGCGCTCTCTCCCTTCCCCCCAGGTGCCTGGCTCCCCCCGCCCTTGTGAATGCAAAGTGCAACACTCACCAGTGGATCCTTCTCAGGCCTCCAATGACGCGTGGGAGACGTCCGAGCTGCCTGAACGGACTTTGAGTTGCAGGGTCACAGTGCTGCCCTGGTCCTCCTCATCGTCCTCTGACCCAGTGGGAAGCTCTGAATCGTCCCCCGCCTCGCTGGGCCTGGTGACGGGGGGACACACCTACTGGTGTCAACTAGACCCGAGGGTCCCTGGGGTGCTGCCTCGCCTGGGATGCCATGGAGCTGCTGGTAACGGGGGCAGCTGTCAGCTCCTGTCCCGGACATAGCCCAGGCGCAGCTCCTTGAGTTTAGCCCAGACCTGTTCGAGGGTCCGGGCTGGATGGCCCTGGTTGGAGAGCTCATGGGCCATGCGGCGGAAGATGTCCTCATTCCTGTGACAGGCACGGACGTTGTGGAGGGTCCAGCAGGGCCTCGATCACCCCTGGGGACCAGAAACGGGCACGCCGCTTTGTGCCCCTTGGGGCCTCCTGAGCTGGGGGTGCAGGTTATTGCTCCCCCCCTGGAGCAGCCATCCTGGGTGGTCTGGTGGCTTTTGATTCAGCAGAGCCACACAGCAGAGCTTGGTGGCAGAGGTGCTTCTGCCACGTGGCCTCTGCATGCTGAGTGTGCCTTTAAGGGGGCTCGGGTTACCAGGAAGTCCGGAGCAGTGCCTGCACATACAGAGCGTCCAAGCAGCCCCTAGGGCTTTTTTCTTTGTGGATGGCTCTTGCACAAAATCTCTTGGCTGCCTGTCTACACTGGCCTCTTGTGCAAGAACAGTTGCACAAAAGGGCTTATTCCTGAGCAGGAGCATCAGAGTTCTTTTGTAAGAAGCCCTGATTTCATACATTAGGACGTCAGTGTACTTGCACAAGAACTTGCGGCCAGTGTAGACAGGCAACAAGTTTTTGCGCAAGAGTGGCCGTTTTTGCGCAAGATCACACCAATGTAGACGTAGCCTACATGTTTATTAGACAGCTGTTAAAAGCTCCATGTGGATATTCACTGTTAAATAAATAAAGGATTCGAAGAAGTCTGAATTGCCGGTACCTGCATCTTCAGAGAGTGGAGTCAGAAGAGGGGGGCCCACTTCTGGCTGTGGCTCATCTGGCTCTTCTGTTTTTTCCTCTTCCTCGCCTTCTTCTTCTTCCTCCTCTGACTTTTGAGACGGGTTAACCCAGGCACAGCGGCCCTACAACCAGCGTATCAAAGAGGTATAAAACAAGGACAGCAATATTTGAAATACTGTGATGTGAGTTAAAACATTCAGTTCAGAGGCACCAAGGTATCACATATAAAAAGAAAAATAGATGACGTACAATTATACTTGTCAGTTCTCCATGCATCTCCTATTGAACCAACTGCTTAAGAATTCACTCCCTAATACGTCAATTGTCAGATTTCAATCTGCTTTAGGGTTCTCCATTTTTTTTAAAAGTGTTGGTGTTATTGAAAGATTTGGAACTTAAACCAAAAGACTAAAACTCTGTTTTCATTCATAGCTAGATTGTATCGGGAGGCAGAGCCCCTCAAGGGCTTCAACACCCCAGGGGCTTCTTTAGGCACTGTGCCTCAGACACACCTGTGAGGCACAGTTGTTGCTGATACCACCAACTGTGACAGTACTAGTCCACTGTGACTACAATAAAGTAGAAATTGATTAATAAAGAATTCAAGGAGAGTAATGTAAATAATGACAATCAATGTGGTTTGAGAGGATCTTCTTTCATAACCTTAGCTTCATATGTTTTTTAAGAGATTACAAGTTTGGTTAACACAGATAATAGTGTTAATGTAACACATTTCTGTAAGGATCTTGGCTTGGGACCACATGACATTTTGATTAAAACAGTTTAGGAAACAAAATGAATATGGCACACATTAAATGGCGTCACAGGGCAGATTCACCACGCAGGTGCCTCCTGCTGATGCTGGAGTGCCTCCCTTCTGGCTGGTAAGGGGGTATGGACCTACCGCCTTTGCCTTCCCTGGCTGCCTCCCTGCAGCCCTTGTAAAGTCAAGCCAGAGCTCCCCGGCCCTCCCCGCCTTTCCCCAGTACTGCTCTGCCTTGGGAAACCTCCCTTACCTGGCAGCCAAATCCTTCCTGCTCCCTAGCTAGAGCAAGTAAGTCTCTTTCCACCCCTCCAGGAGCCTTTATTTATACAGCCCTCAGGTGGGCTTTAATTGGCTCATACTGGTCACAGCTGCTGGCTCCCCAGCTCCACTGCACCAGCCCTCTCCCAGGGTTGTTTTAATCTTTAAAGGGCCAGTGTGGGGCAGATGCCCCATCACAAATGGATTAAAAGTTGGTTTACTGACAAGTCTCAAAATATAACTGTAACTGTAAACAGTTAATCATCACCAAGCAGTATCCTATAGAATTGGTTCTTGGCCCTACACTATTTAACCTTTTTATCAATGACCTGGAAGAAACTAAGGATGTTAAAGAGTGATTATCTGGCTAATCATATAGTTTATACAATTTGTATCGACTATATGATTAGTCAACAGCTGCAGCGGGCGTACCTCCCAGAGCTGGTGTGAGCCAGGACTGAGCAGTCCCAGCTCACAACAGCTACGGACCACTGCTGCTCTACATTTTAAATGTATTAAGAGCCGCTGGGCTCTTACTCCATTTAAAATCCAGAGGTGTAGCGTGTGTGGCTCCTGGAGCCAGTGCAAGCCAGGACTACACAGTCCTGGCTCGCGCCGGTCTGGGACCACTGTGCCTCTGGATTTTAAATGTGGAAAGACCTCGGGTCCAGCAGCCCGTTTGTGGTGTCCTGAGCTGGCCAAAGCAGACAGGAGCTACTGCTGATGCAGCCTTTGCCCATGGCCAGCCCAGGCTGTTGCAGACAGGGACTACCTCACAGCAGCAGCCTCTGTCCGCAGGCAAAGGGAGGAGAACAAGGCCCACCTCCCTGATGGACCCCTACAGACAGGACTGCTGCCAAAGCAGCCTCTGCCCACCGTAGGCAAAGGCTGATTCCTGGCAGTATCCGCTCCCCCCCTCCCTCTTCTGTCTCTTATAGGGGGAGGGCAGGCAGCACCATGGATATGGTGCTGGGGGGAACTGCCTTTTAAGTCAGCTCCCCCCAGCATTGGCTCCTGTTTCCCACCATGTGCTGCCTCTCATACAGAGGCAGCAAGGGGGGAGGAAAGCGTGTGGTCAAGTACTCAAGTACCCGAAAAGCTTAGGTTTGTCGGGTGGTCGAGTACTTGACTACTCGCTTACATCCCTAGAAGAAACTATAAAATCATCATGGATAAAGTTTCCATGTAATGGAAAAATTGGGGGAATGGCAAATAATGAAGAGGGGAGGTCACTGATAAGAGCAATCCAGATTGATTGGTGTGCTGGAAGCAAACAAACAATGTTTTTTAATGTAAATATCCAATGTAAGTGCATACATCTGGGGAAAAAGGAATATATACTTATAGGATGGAAGAAATCATCCTCAGAAGCAGTGATTCTGAAAAAGATTTGTGGGTCATGTTAGATAATCATATGAACAAAAACTCCCAGTGTGATTCTGTGATGAAAAGGGATAATGCAGACCTTGCATGTATAAACAGAGGAATCCCAAGCAGAAATAAAGAGGTTAGTTTACATCTGTATTTGATACTGGCAGTGGTGAAAGTAATTTAACATTTCTTACAGATACTATTGCAACCTGGGTCCCTGCCAGCTCTTTAAATAGCTCACTGGTCGCTATTGCTGGTCTTGCTAGAGCTGTGCACCTGCTTATTTTCACCTCTGGACACTGGTGTGACTGCTTCTGAAATCCTAGATCTAGTTCTGATGTTCACAGTTCAAGAATGATGTTGATAAATTGGAGAGGGTTCCAAAAAGAAAAATTGGAAAAATTTACTAAATGTCTTGGTGGATTCTCTATAATGGGCAGTTTTTTTAAAAAAAAAATTAGGATTGGATGTTTTGCTAAATATAGGTTCCAAGAATTATTTTGGAAATTCTATAATCTGTGTTATAGAAGGGTTCTGACTATCTGACCACGACAGTCCCCTCTGGCCTTGAAATACATGGCTGTCCATCATTTTGTATAGGTTACTTGTTATGTCTCTCCAACAGCTGGAAGGAACAACTTGAAATATCCGTAAGATTCTAAATATCTATTGATTTTATATTTAAAGCCATTGTTCTTCTGTTGCCAAGAAATGAAAAACAAAATACTCAATGTGTGACTTTATAGTATTATTGTTGTACTGGTAGGGGGCAGTCAATCACTCAGCAAAGAAGATTAAGTTAACAAATACTTTTCCTGGACCTGTGCTGACATCATTAACTTTTAACATGGAAACAAATGCCATGTCACACACAGCTTTTCCTTCAGAAGAAACAAAGAGAACAAATAAGCAGAGTCCAGTATTATTTTCAAGCTTCTATAATGACATTACTTACAGTGCATACAGGCAGTCCCCGAGTTACGTGGATCTGACTTACGTCAGATCCGCAGTTATGAACGGGGATTTTCTTGCCCCGGAGGACTGGAGCGGCGGGACGCCTGGTCCCGCCGCCCGCCTCCTCCGGGGCGAGAAAAGCTGCTCCCCGTCTCCCTGGTCTGCTGGGGGAACCAGCAGACCAGGGAGACGGGGAGCAAAGCGGCGGAGGACCCGGGCCAGACCCACGGCGCTGATCTGGAAGCGCCGCGGGTCCAGACCGGGTCTTCCGCCGCTTTGCTCAGTGTCTCCCTGGTCTGCAGACCAGGGAGACGCTGAGCAAAGCGGCGGAAGACCCGGTCTGGACCCGCGGCGCTTCCAGATCAGCTGGAAGCGCCGCGATCTGGCCCGGGTCCTCCGCGGCTTTGCTCAGCGTCTCCCTGGTCTGCAGACCAGGGAGACGCTGAGCAAAGCGGCGGAGGACCCGGGGCCGGACTCGCGGCGTTTCCAGCTGGATCAGCTGAGCTGGATCAGCTAGAAGCGCCGCGGGTCAACCCTGGGTCCTCCGCGGCTTTGCTCAGTGTCTCCCTGGTCTGCAGATCAAGGAGACGCTGAGCAAAGCGGCGGAGGACCCGGGGCCGGACCCGCGGCACTTCCAGCTGAGCTGGATCAGCTGGAAGCGCCGTGAGTCCGGCCCAGGTCGTCCGCGGCTTTGCTCAGCGTCTCCCTGGTCTGCTGGGGGAGGGGGGACGCAGCTAGTGCCCCCCCCCCCCCAGCAGACCAGGGAGATGTGGAGCAAAGCCCGGGGCCTGTGGTAGAGCAGGTGGGGCGCTGCCGGTTGGTCCCGCAGCACTGCTCCTTGGTGTTACTGGATCAACCCGGCAGCACCCCAGCTGCTCTGCCCCAGGCGTCCTGATTCAGCCGCTGCTGATCAGTTTCAGCAGTGGCTGAATCAGGATGCCTGGGGCAGAGCAGCTGGGGTGCTGCTGGGTTGGTCCAGTAGCGCCGAGGAGCGGCCGCGCTACTGGACCAACCCAGCAGCACCCGAGCTGCTCTGCCCCAGGCATCCCCAAGTCAGCCGCTGCTGAAACTGACCAGCGGCTGACTACAGGAAGCCTGAGGCAGAGTTGCTCTGCCCCGGGCTTCCTGGAATCAGCTGCTGATCAGTTTCAGCAGCAGCTGACTTGGGGACGCCTCGGGTTCTTAAGTTGAATCTGTATGTTCTTAAGTTGATCAGTTTCAGCAGCAGCTGAATCTGGATGCCAGTTCCGACTTACATACAGATTCAACTTAAGAACAAACCTACAGTCCCTATCTTGTACGTAACCCGGGGACTGCCTGTACAACAAAAAAATCAATTGAAGAAAATTGTGTGCCCCTTACGTACAGTTACAAGCAGCCCATATTGGTATTCCCACTCTAGCTAGCAAAACATACCTAGTCATTGTCAAATCAGGAAACAAACTGTCACCATCCTTTGGAGAAACAGAAATGCAAAACCACACACTAGCCAGAAAGGATTAAAGTCTATCAATGCTCACTCCAAATAATTACAGGAAATTGATTATTGAGGGATATACTCTCTTATCAGGTTATTCCTGATTATTTATCCACAGGAAGGCACCTCCCTCCCCCCCCCAAGAACCAAAATAACAACAACAAATCCTTAGAAAGTTGCTTCCAGTATGTCATAGTAGACAATTCTAGCTTAGCCCCAATTGTGAACAGTACACTCTCTACAGATGAAGATTTTCATTTACTTTCTGAGACACCACTGGTAATCATGTAATTGGTAGCCAATATCGATGAGGATTACATAGAGCATTACCTGTATTAGAATATTCTGTACATGGTGCACCCAGTTAGAAAGGGAATCTGCAAGTTCTGTTACACTAATGACCTCAAAGTCAGGATTTTCTTCATATGTATCTCTTCCTGCTCCCCCCTCTTCCTCTTCATCTCCTTCCTCCTCTCCAAACTGGTAGAACCCCAGAGGGCTGATCTGGGTCCCTGCTGAGATCCGAGCGATTTGTGCACGTAGGTAATTAGCCTCATTCCCTGGGAAAGGTGGGTAGCTCACAATAGGAGCATCCAGCCTTCCAGTGAAGAACTTTTTGATTTTCCTAGCAGCCACAATTTGTGCTGGTGTCACTGGAGGTAACTTCACCCAGGGTTTACCTGGCTCATTACAGACAAAATAGATAAACTTATTGGTTCCAGTCCGGTTTTCTTCTTTTGGGACCGCCAGTGGGGGCTTATAGGTGGACTTTGGTGGCTCATCATCTTCTTTTTCCTCATCTTCTTCTTCGCCCTCACTCCCTTCTTTCCCCCCCTCTTCAATCACTTCTTCCTCTTCTGTCTCCTCCTCCTCTTCCCCTTCACGGTACTCCACTTCAGCCACAATATAATTCGTCTCCAGGCCCAAGATCTTGCCCCAGAAGCGGCATGTCTGGATTGGCTGCGTGCTGACGAGCTGCTTGAGGGCAAGTAATATGTGGTAGTTTTCATCCATGCTCAAGCCAACTCCAGCCTGTTCAAAATAGAAGGCTGTCTCCATCACATTGGGTAGAGGAGTATCTGTCTAGGGAAGAAGTTGTTGGAGTTAAAGCTGAGGTGTAAATAAAAGAAATTTTTAAAAGGTTACATGTATTACTCACTAAAATAATACTTAGCATTTCTATATTGTATTTGATCCTTTCAAAGTGCTTTATAAACAACTAAGCCTCACACCATCCCAGAAGAAAATAATAATACACCATTTTACAGAAGGAGAAACTGAAGCAGAGAGCTTAAACAATACACAGCTTTCAGGTAGCACAGTCTGGAAAAGAATAAAAATGTTCAAACTCCCAATGTTCTCTTTACTTCAAAACATTCAGGGTCACATTATTTATAGATAGACAGCATAAACAATCTATATAAGGGATCTGAGTGCTGGCACTCATATTCTAGCACATACATGCCACTAACTGGCTAGAAGGCCACTCGTGGCCAGGGACAGTGAGGCTGCACTTCCTGATGTGCAAAATAGGTGCAGTTTGGATGGACAGAACCTTTTTTTTACATATTCAGTCAATTTGGTTGGATTTCAAAAGCCTGAAAGAACCAGAGAAATTCACATAAAGACAGCAATCCCTCCCAGAAATTAGTGTCACTCTTTTGAATACTTGGATATAGAGATATTCTAAGCATGCATTATTTAAGATTGACTACATTAGATGTGGGTGTTTCAAAAAGCATTCACATTGGTGTACTTCTGATCACATTGAAATCAGTGGTAAAACTCCCATTGGCTTTAATGGGAACACATTTGGCCAACAACATACCTTTCTGAAAAGTCTCCCTATATGCCTTGCCATCTTTGCCCCTTTACAGGGGTGCTGGAATTACAGGTGATGCGGGTGCTGCAGCACCCTTGACTTGAAGTGGTTTCTATATATACAGGGTTTACACTACAGGTTGGTTCAATGGCTCTCAGCACCTCCACTATACAAATTGTTCTCCTGCCCCTTTACCATTTTGACAATCATTCCCAGCCCCTTATCTCAGATAGAGGAGCAAAAAATGTACGACTGGAAGTTCACTACTATAGGGTGAGTAGTTTAGTCCAAGTGACTTTTGGTTTATGTGGAATGTTTCTGGCACTTTCAAGCTTTAAACTATCAACTGATTGTGTGAGGGTATACACATTAAATTTCTTCTTCCAAAATACACTGCGGCTATGTCTAGACTGGCAAGTTTTTCTGCAAAATCATCTGCTTTTGCGGAAAAACTTGCCAGCTGTCTACACTGGCCGCTTGAATTTCTGGAAAAGCACTGACGATCTCATGTAAGATCGTCAGTGCTTTTCCGGAAATACTATGCTGCTCCCGTTCGAGCAAAAGTTTTTTTCCGAAAGACTTTTGCGCAAAAGGGCCAGTGTAGACAGCACAGTACTGTTTTCCGCAAAAAAGCCCCAATCGTGAAAATGGCGATCGGGGCTATTTTGCGGAAGACCGCGTCTAGATTGGCCACAGACGCTTTTCCGCAAAAAGTGCTTTTGCGGAAAAGCACCCTGCCAATCTAGACGTGCTTTTCCGAAAATGCTTTTAACGGAAATGTTTTCCGTTAAAAGCATTTTCGGAAAATCATGCCAGTGTAGACGTAGCCTGCTTGTGTGCACAAGGACATGTTGCCACTTTGTTCTTGGCTGTCACTGACCTGAAGATGACTGTTATAGCACGCACATGATGGCTTAATGTCTTTCCATCTTTAATATTCAGTTTCAGTGATTTACTTGTACATATAATGTTAGCTTGATAGAAAGGTCAAACCCAAACAACTGGTATCTACTTTCTACCTTTCACCACAGACCTCTATTAACACTATTTGAGAACTTAATATTCAGCATATACAAAGTAAGGGGACCCAAAAATACCTTATTGCTTTTATATAAAAAATATCTTTTCAGTTCTACATTTCAGTTCTTTAGGCCAAATGTCACCATCATTTTTTTATATATGGTACACTGACCAAAACTGGAACTGGGATTGAAGGGAGCTTTTTTGGTTTTTTTATGTAAGAAAATGCTGTAGTGCTTCTTTTTCATACCTCATTTCTAGAGGGACAAGAGGTAGAAACCCATTGAAGGGATCATTCAAGATTGTGAGGGGGTATATCAGTGAAGATTCGAATATACTGTAGGGGAAAATCCTAACTTGCCAGTGGATGGGCAAGATAACCTCATGCCTTTTCCATCTTTAACCTCTGTTTCTACGATAGTTACTCACTATTTCTTCTTCTGGCTCTTGATCTCCTCCCTCTCCTGTCCCCTTGAGGAACAGAGCCTTATATTTCTCTGCCAGTTCAAATGTTGGAAGCATTTCATGCTCATCACGGAGCGTGTCCATTTTTTTCTGGAACTGAGCCCATTTCACATCCTTACTAATATTCTCAATTATGTCTACTGCATTTATAGGGCGTTCATCCAAGATCTTGGTCAGCATGCGAGCAAGATGATCATATCTATCAAATCAAAAGAGAATGAAAACTCCCAGTAGACTATTACTGTCTAACTATATCAAATTCTCAGCACAGTATATTTTTCATATCAAAGGTAAATGCATATGTCCTGAGATAAGCTGCCATCACTATAGTAATTAGCTGTGATATTGAAAATCTCAATTGAGTGCTATGGAAACTAAGCCTGAGATATACCCCTGGAATATTCATAAGGAATAGCATGTTTGTAGTACAAATAATATATGTTCATCTTCCATTTATAACTTTGCCCACTATTTTCCCACAAACTGTTTGAAGCTGGATTTAAAACTCTTAAGCCTTATCTATACATACCTAGAAGTTCAAAGTAAGATATGCAGCTCCAGCTACATTAATTATGTAGCTGGAGTTAGCCTACCTTAATTCAACCTTTAGCACCATCTCTACAGAGAGAGCTCAATGGAAGCAAACACTCCCATCGACTTCTCTTACTCCTCATGAATCAAGGAGTGCCAGCTTTGACCAGGGGCACCCTCAGCATTCTATTCAGTGTGTCTTTACTAGATCCGCTAAATCAAACTCTGGAAGATTGACCACCACAGTGCCAGTCTTCCCAGTAGTGAAAACATGGCCTTAATTGTGTCGATCTCCCTTTAATGCCTCTAAATTCCTTTTGGTAGGTCCGATCCTCAGTGCTGCTGAGAACCTATAAATGCCACAAAAGCATTAACCCTGATTCCTGCATATTTCCCCTTCTCTTTTCTATAGCTCCTTACCTCTTTGTCCTCTCCACATACACTATCTTACACCCTCTCCCCCCCATACCTCCTTTCCCAGGTAAAGTTTTCCCCCCCTTTTCATACTCACAAGTTCAGGCCAGACTTCGTGCTGCTCTTCATTAGATAGGCCTTTGCATTCTGGATTGCCAATGCTCTAGGTCCAGGATCAGATATTTCATTCTCACATGGGCTGTATCCTGGCTGATACAGGCCATAGCCTGGTTCATGTGGTTGGTAAGGGCCATGTTCAGGTGCAAAAGGCTCATAGGGACCAAGCATAGGTTCTTGTTGCCGATAAAGGCTTCCTCTTGGTTCCTGTGCCTGATAGGGAGTTTGTCCTGGTGCATGTGGCTGATAGATGCTTTGTCTGAGCTCTTGTCCCATTTGATGAGCTTCATAGGCAGATTGTCCTGGTTGGTGAAGCTGATAGGGAACTTGACCTGGTGTGGTAATCTGGCCTGGCTGGTGAGGTTGATAAGGAGTTTGTCCAGGTTCATATGATTCATATGGAAATTGGCCTGTTTGAGAGGGTTGGTAGAGGGCCTGTCTGGGCTGGTAGGGCCCCATAGCAGGGGGGGTTCCCTGGCCGGGCTGGCTGGGCTGATAGGGCCCCATAGCAGGGGGGGTTCCCTGGCCGGGCTGGCTGGGCTGGTAGGGCCCCATAGGAGGGGGGGTTCCCTGGCCAGGCTGGCTGGGCTGATAGGGCCCCATAGCAGGGGGGGTTCCCTGGCCGGGCTGGCTGGGCTGGTAGGGCCCCATAGCAGGGGGGGTTCCCTGGCCGGGCTGGCTGGGCTGGTAGGGCCCCATAGCAGGGGGGGTTCCCTGGCCGGGCTCGGTGGGCTGATAGGGCCCCATAGCAGGGGGGGTTCCCTGGCCGGGCTCGGTGGGCTGATAGGGCCCCATAGCAGGGGGGGTTCCCTGGCCGGGCTCGGTGGGCTGGTAGGGCCCCATAGCAGGGGGGGTTCCCTGGCCGGGCTGGCTGGGCTGATAGGGCCCCATAGCAGGGGGGGTTCCCTGGCCGGGCTCGGTGGGCTGATAGGGCCCCATAGCAGGAGGGGTTCCCTGGCCGGGCTCGGTGGGCTGGTCTGGGCCCTGAGCAGGGGGGGTTCCCTGGTCGGGGCCCTGGCCGGATGGGGGGCTCGGGTCTAGTTGTTCCGAGCTCGGCGCCTGAGCCTCAGGCGAGGGGTCTTCGGAGGGATCCGCCATGGCGCTGGCTGCCCGTCGGCGCTACCGGTCCCCCAGCACCTGTCTCCGAGCGTTGCCAAGGTAAACGCGAGTCAGTTGCTAGGCGGATTTGATTGGGTGCACGTGCGCCGCGTGACCCTCCAGGGCTCCTTCCAGGGGCGTGGCCGAGCTCCAGCGCGTGCGTGGTTGGCTGGCTGGCTGTCAGCGCGCAGGGGCCGGGCGGGGATTTCCAGCGCGCGCTCAATCCTCCACTCCGCTCTGCGGGGTTCGCCCAGGTTGGGCTCGCTGCCCCAGAAGGGCGGGTGGTGCTGCGGTGCATCTTGATTTCACGCGGCACGGAGTATCTGCGGGGAAGGGGGAGGTCTTGATAATACAAAGCAAAAGCGGGCGCAGTGCTAGCCCTGAAAAGTTTGCGGACTAATAATGCGTATGCAGGGCAATGCACATGCAAACGACATTCATTTGTGGCCTGTGTCCGAGCAATATTTTGATGCCTCCTTAGTCTTCCCTGCTCTTGTGCTGTATCCCGTCTCTTTGGTCCCTGTCAAGTTGTCCAGCCCAGTGTTTCCTAAAATGTGGGTTATGTGCATAAGAGACGGGTGCTGTGAAGAAGGGTGTGTGCAGGTAGGACCACCCATAGGAAAAGGGAGGGGCCATGCGGAGGCACCCCATTTAGTAATTACGATTTTGGCAGGGATACAGGGGAGTGGTGTTACCCCAAATCACCTATGCTTCTGAGAATTACAAAGGACTAGCCTCAGGACATGAAATGACCTCTCAATTTGTCTGCAGAGCCTCAGATTTAATTTTTAAAAATGGCCTGGGCTATATGACAAAGTGTCACAAATTTTAAATTGAGTTTTAAATTGATTTAAATTGGTATACATTTCTATTCAGATATTCTTATTTCATTTTGGAAGTGGCTTATTTCGCTTTATCTTAAATTGATTTAAAGATACATGAAAAAAAGACTTGTTTAAACCAAAATAAGAGTGTCCAAAGGGGACCCTTCATCAAGTTAAGTAAATGGATTTAAAAGCACATCTTACATTAAACTAGTATAATATTCTCATGTAAAAAAAATCCTGAATCACTAGTAGAGACTTGAACTGCACCTTCATTTTAATAGTGCTAATGAAGGCATAGGTACCAACACGATACATCAAATATCAACAGCGTTAAGTGTTTCAGAGCTCATCTACGTACAAAGGGCAGGAAAAATATTTTGAAGCTCTACACTGGCATTTTCAAAGAGGTATTTCAAGCAAACACTCCAGCTGTGTCTAGACTGGCCAGTTTTTCCAGAAAATCAGCTGCTTTTCTGGAAAAACTTGCCAGCTGTCTACACTGGCTGCTTGAATTTCTGCAAAAGCACTGACTTCCTACTGTAAGAAATCAGTGCTTCTTGTGGAAATACTATTCTGCTCCCGTTCAGGCAAAAGTCCCTTTTGCTTTTGTACAAAAGGGTCAGTGTAGACAGCTCAGATTTGTTTTCCGCAAAAAAGCCTCGATCGCGAAAATGGCGATCGGGGCTTTTTTGCGGAAAAGCGTGTCTAGATTGGCACGGACGCTTTTCTGAAAAAAGTGCTTTTGTGGAAAAGTGTCCGTGCCAATCTAGACGCTCTGTTCCGAAATGCTTTTAACGGAAAACTTTTCCATTAAAAGCATTTGCGGAAAATCATGCCAGTCTAGACGTAGCCTCCCAGATTGTTAAAGAGGTTTGCACTGCATATTTTTGTTGGTATATGTCATTGAGGGGTGTGAAGAAGGTGGGTCCCTGCCTGATACAGTTGTTCTGGCAAAGCCCTCACAGTAGATGTAGTGATAGCAGCAAAATTGGAAGTTTTCTGAGAAAGCTTATGTTGCTCATGGTTATGGGAGTAGGAGTGAAATAAATGATACAAACAAAATCACAGTTTTGCCAGTTTAACTGTGCCCACACTAGGAGCACTTTGCCCGTATATCAACAGGTATCCTTTTCTTTTGCCTTTCATTGTCCATTACCATCCCCATGATACACTCAGGTATAAATTCCCAATACACATAGATATTATCATCTAGTGGAGGAGAGCCTTGGTTGGGAGGGCCCTTTAAGATTTCAGAGGGGTAGCTGTGCTAGTCTGAAACTTAAAAAAGCTTAAAAAAAACGAGTGGTCCTCTAGCACCTTAGTGACTAAGGGCATGTCTATACTAGCCACCTAGTTCAAACTAGGGAGGCTAATGAGAGCGAAATTGCAAATGAAGCGCAGGATTTAAATATCACGCGCTTTATTAACATGTTCCCGGGCGGTCACCATTTTTGGAAATTGACTAGCCCAGAAGAACTGCCCGTGTCTACACGCAGCAGAGAAGGGCGATTCTGAAATAAACCCTTTACTTCGAATTACTAGTTAAACCTCAGAATGAGATGATAATACTATAAATATAAAATATAATTTTTTGTTAGTCTCTATGGTGCTACAGGATCACTCATTGTTTTTTTACATTTTTGTAAGATCTGTCAGAGCAGAGCTCTCTTTCTACATACTTTATATGCCAATCCAATTTAAAATTTGGGCTCTTGCTTAAAAAATCCCCAGGAAATTTGAGATACCCAAATGAGATATCTGACTCTCCACTAAAACCCAGGCTTCTTTTTTCTGTTGATTCAAGCTAGTATCCAAAAAGGATAGTGATCCAGGATAGTACATTAGTAGGCTTCTTGGCTTTGATTTTTATTTTATTTTATTTATTGCAGGAATTTATCAGTGTTTATTTCTACAACAACAAAAACTGTTGAAAATTAGCGGAGAAAACTATTAATTAATAATTTTTCTGATTAAACATCAGCATCTATTTTGGTGGACAGAAGGACTGGGGAAAAAGTATTCAGTAGATCAATGTTTTGATGAATGGAATTCAGAGTGGTTTGCTGCGAAACTAAAATAGAACTTAAAAACTCTGAATTTAATTATATTTCTAATTCAAAGATAAAACTTTTCACTTGAATAAATAGTTTACTGTTTAGACTTTAAAGGATTAGCTTAGAAATATTTATATTTAATAATCATGCCACACCATTTGCGACATATACAATTAAGTTAATCCTTTTCTCCTTTTTTAAAAAAAACTTTTGAATACTTTCTTGTGTTCTCTAACATATTCTGATATAGATTTTTATTTTCTTCCCATTTTAATGTCAGATCTTTAAAGTGTTATCTGCTAACAGCTTGAAATGTGTATATTGTGGGTATGAGATTCATCAGTACGTTCAGATGCACACACATTTCAGAGCTTGTGTGCATGGCTGTTTGTTTATTGTGTGCATCTTCTAGGGTATGTCTACAGTTCAAACTAGGGAGGCTAGT
Organism: Pelodiscus sinensis; assembly: GCF_052426305.1. Lineage (NCBI taxonomy): Eukaryota > Metazoa > Chordata > Testudines > Trionychidae > Pelodiscus > Pelodiscus sinensis. The sequence continues at coordinate 111,206,868 of NC_143055.1, read as the reverse complement.
GTAGACATACCTCTAGAGATTAACCCATAGCCTTCCTTCAACAGGCAGTTTTGCATATACACACTGACTATCTATCTATCTATCTATCTATCTATCTATCTATCTATCTATCTATCTATCTATCTATCTATCTATCTATCTATCTATCTATCTATCTATCTATCTATCTATCTATTTTCCTAATAAAACAGTTTTTATATATTTGAATGATACAGAAGTAGTGTGAAAAGCAGGAAAAAATGACTTATGCTTTTGGTAAAACCAAGGATTTTTCTGAAAAAAAAAAAGAAGTTTAAACTGAAAATAAAAGTCCTTACACTTTAGGGATGGAGGAATTGTACATTTTGCAGGAAAAGATTATTTTTTTCTGAAAACATGATTTTATGTACAGGCAGTCCCCGAGTTGCGCGGATCCGACTTATGTCGGATCCGCGTTATGAACGGGGATTTTCTCGCCCCAGAGGACTGGAGCGGCGGGACGCCTGGTCCCGCCACCCGCCTCCTCCGGGGCGAGAAAAGCTGCTCCCCATCTCCCTGGTCTGCTGGGGGAGCCAGCAGACCAGGGAGACGGGGAGCAAAGCGGCAGAGGACCCGGGCCGGACCCGCAGCGCTGATCTGGAAGCGCCGCAGGTCCGGCCCGGGTCTTCCGCCGCTTTGCTCAGTGTCTCCCTGGTCTGCAGACCAGGGAGATGCTGAGCAAAGCGGCAGAGGACCCGGGGCCAGATTCGCGGCGCTTCCAGCTGATCTGGAAGCGCCGCGGGGCTGGTCCCGGGTCCTCCGCCGCTTTACTCCCTGCAGACCAGGGAGACGCTGAACAAAGCAGCGGAGGACCCGGGGCCAGACCCGCAGCGCTTCCAGCTAATCTGGAAGCGCCGCGGTCCGGCCTGGGTCCTCCGCTGCTTTGCTCCGCGACTCCCTGGTCTGCTGGGGGGGGACGCAGCTAGTGTCACCCCTCCCCCAGAAGACCAGGGAAACGTGGAGCAAAGCCCGGGGCCTGTGGTAGAGCAGGTGGGGTGCTGGCCGGTTGGTCCCGCAGCACCGCTCCTTGGTGCTACTGGACCAACCTGGCAGCACCCCAGCTGCTCTGCCCCAGGCATCCCCAAGTCAGCCGCTGCTGAAACTGACCAGCGGCTGACTACAGGAAGCCCCAGGCAGAGTTGCTCTGCCCCGGGCTTCCTGGAATCAGCTGCTGATCAGTTTCAGCAGCAGCTGACTTGGGGACGCCTGGGGTTCTTAAGTTGAATCTGTATGTAAGTCGGAACTGGTGTCCAGATTCAGCCGCTGTTGAAACTGATCAGTTTCAGCAGTGGCTGAATCTGGATGCTAGTTCCAACTTACATACAGATTCAACTTAAGAACAAACCTATAGTCCCTATCTTGTACGTAACCCGGGGACTGCCTGTATTCATTTATGTATTGCTTTTTACAAAGATAACTGTCTGAAAATGTTGAGAGATTTGGTAAATTAGAAATTGTTCAGCTGGATTTGGATTAAAGAGCAGAATACAGATGAAATGTTAAAAGTTCCTTGATAAATACATAACTACAAATACAAATGTTCATACTGGAATGACTGCCACTTATCTGGTCAAATTCTGTTCAGAATCACACAGATTTCAATTAGGAAGAAATGCCATTAGGCCTGATTCTCTCCATTTTTACACTGGTGTAACTCAAACTGGAGTAAGATATATTGTTGCAAAGTTACCTTTTACTCTAGTGAAGAGTGCCTACAGTACGGATTTATACTAGTGCTCAAAACAAAACAAAACAAAAAAATGACACCACCCCTATCGTATATAAAACCTGTAATCTAGAAATGCTACTATAAATCTAAAATTGTGTGCCCAATTTTTAAACATTGAGAACTAGTAAGGTGCCCAAATTGTCTCTTTTTCATTCTGAAATTCTTAGTTGGGTAAGAAGGGGGCCTTATGATTGTAGGAGCTGTTACAAACATCTAAAAGGGCAGTTTGGATGTTCTTTTGGTTTTCGACTGTTGAAAATTGGGCTGGTTATTATTTGTGTATATTAGTAGTAATATCTGACACTTATAGGTACTTCATATATTTTTTATTTTTGGAGTCTTGAAAATGTTAACATATTTGATAGTATGAAAACTCTGTGCTACATAACTATTGGAATTCTAATCTATGTTCAGCTGCTCAAGGATCTCACTTATTTGTTTGGTTTTCTGATGAGATCTTTAAGCATTATATATTGCCTTTCAATCATAATCCATAATGCAGGTGAACATTTTTTGTCTTGAACATTTATGATACAAATGTATTTTAGTTCTCTGCTGAAGACAGCACAAGACTATATCATCAAATGCTTGACTTTGATTTAATAAGGAATGTGTGACATTAATTTTCTCACATTGTTCTCAGTAGGTACAGTGGAAAAAGCAGTTTAATCTTCCAAGTAGATTCAATCATCCTTCACTGGTGATTTATCATACTATTGCTATCAGACACCAACTGAGCATGTTCATTTTGGAGGAGGAAAAGATTATTTTCTGAGCATCAGCTGGATGTAGAAATATGATCCTGAATTAAAAACTGATTTACCTTATATCAGATTGGAGGTGTACCAGTGCAAATGATTTGTTTATATGAGTCCAACATGCTGGATATTTTTATGTCAATGTTAGCAAATGAATTTTAGCTTTATACTTTCATGCAGAGAACCAAAAGACTAATATTGTCACAATAAAGGAGAGCCTATTTAGTTCTGATAATTGAAATAATTTGTATTAAGAAAATAGTAAGTGCAATATGCTTCTGAAGCCCTTAAGTGTGTTGTGTGACACAGTGATAACTCCATACAGAGTCTGTGTCACAGATAGTGGGGCCGACAGTCACTGTGGGAACTGGGGCAAGGTGTGGGAGAGGTCGTCTCTGTGGTCCCAGAAGGGGTGGGGCCGGGAGCAGCCAGCCCTCAGCACTGCCTGAATTGCAGCCCTTCCCATCAGTCCTAAGAGCCACATGAAGTGGCGCTCTGGCAGATTCAAAGGGGCCTGGAGCTCCAGCAGCCACCACTGGTACTGTGACAGCACTGGTAGCTAGAGCCTCTGGCCCCTTTTACTTGTCAGGACCAGGGGCAATTGCTTCTCCCGTTCCCTCTCCTGGTCAGTGGTTCTGGTCACAGATATAATTTCTTTTGTACCAAATAAATATCACTATAATGCAAAAATGAGCCAGTTTCTTATTACACAGGGTTCCTGTAATCTGAGTCTAGACAAAGCAACTTTCTCTTTAGCCATCCTCTTCTGTCCTCCCTCAACTACATGTAAGCAGGGGCTGAACTACTGCTTGCAATCAGCCAGCTAAAAGGAGAGAGTAGCCCTGGGGGTGGGTATGCTCATTCAAATTGTTTAGCCCTGCAAGATAATTAACTGTTGATATGTAAATACAGCTCATGCCAGGATGGGGAAGGAATCCGGGGTGTGATTATGTAAATCCAATTCAGCTAGGGCTGATGGAGGATCTGTTGTTAGAATGTAATGTGGTGTAATATAACTAATTTGGCTGTTGTGGGGTCACAAACCATGCTACCGCTAAATGTAGGAACTGTAAAATATGACACCAGTGCTTGCAGGAGAGACACCATCATTGTAAGGGGTCTCAGATAAACAAACCACCCCCTTCCAGATCTAAGTGAACTGAGTTGGGGGAAAGGGCTTGAGCCAGCCTGCTTCATGCCTCCCAGGTGTGAGCTATAAGACTTATTCAACCTGTCTCTTCTTCTTCCCTCTGATCCCCCCAGTTCTAAGGATAGACCTAAAGCAGACTCCATCAAGAGTCTTTTTGATATTCCAATGAAACCTGGAATCTTTTTGCCAGCCTAGGTGGTGGCTAAAGAGTTGAAATCACTAAGAGCTGAAGTCACTGGTTTGGCCTGGAGCCAGATCCATTGTGGCCAGCAGAGCAGCTGGTGGGAGCAATCAGTGGGTGGCCGGTAGGAGAAGCCGCAGGCAGGCAGTTGGCGAGGAGCAGTGGCAGGTGGTCAGTAGAGTGACTGGTGAGAGTGACGGGCAGCCAGTAGGAGCAGCGGCAGGCGGCCAGCAGGGCGGCTGGTCAGTGTGACCTGCAGACGGCCGGTAAAAGAAGTGGAGGGTGGCTGGTGGTGCAAGCAGACCACAGGAGCAGCACAAAGGTGGCATGACCTCAGGCTTAATGAGTGGAGTCATCAGGGTGATGTGTCTGGGTCCGCACTGACTGAACAGACCTGTAAGTGGGGCATTTGAAGTGGGGTACGGAGAAAGTTTGGGTAGGTGAGTGGGACCCTTACATTGTTGGACTAGTGAGCTTGAGAGGCTCAATCCATTTGAGCTGGGCTGGTTACTCATGGGTTGGTTATGAACTCTGGTTATGGCATTTTCCCAAGCTAATGCCATGTGACTTCTCTCTCTCTTTCATTAAAAGTTTCTTTTCTATGCTCAGAGTGGGGAAGCATTGCTTCTCAGAGGCACCCAGGGGTGTGTGAATTTCCCAGGCTATTGGGTGGGAGCTCAAGCTGGTTGTGTGTGAGATGGATGAAAAGGGACCCTTAGAGATTGAACCCGGCCCTGGTTGCTGCTGGTGCTATCTGGTAGAAGGGTTACATACAAAATATGAAAATAATTACTTAATGATGATCAGATACATATAACTTGTGTGATTACATATGTTGTGGGCTGTGTAGCGTTCAATCTTGTACTATGGAAGTCAGTAAGAGCTTGGTTTAGAATTACATAGGTACAGAATCAGACTCTTACTGATTATTAATCCATTTCAACAATGATCTTAAACATGTTTTTAAATCTCATTCATGTCAAAGGGACATAATCATGCACTTGACTTTAAGCATGCACTGAAATGATTTAGTGAATAGGACCATGTGATAGAGCATATAATGAATATACTGTAAATTAGTTAGAGACTGTACATTCTTTTATGTATACAGTAGATTTCCGATATTCTGGCACCTTTGGGACCCAGGTGGTGTTGGATTATTGGATATGCTGGAGTATCAGGAGGTACTGCATACTCCCAACCCAATCCCTCTACCCCCACAACCTTATGCTCGGGTCCCGGAGCCACTGGGGCATGTTCGCTGAGCTACCGGTCTTTCAATCAGCTGGCCGGGATGCCATGTGTAACCCGATCCCCCTTCCCTTCTCCGGAGCCAAACACTTCTCCTCCCTGCTGTAACCCAATTCCCCTCTCCTTCCCTGGAGCCAAACACCTCTCCTCCCTGCTGTAACCTGATCCCACTTCCCCGACCCCAACATTATGCTCAGGTCCTGGTACAGCTGCACATCTCCCTCCAGGCTCTGGTGCACGTGCGCTGCACGGCTGGCTTTTCAATCAGCTGGCCGGGATGCTGTGTGTAACCCAATTTCCTTCCCACTCCCCTTCCCCTTCCCTGGAGCCAAACACTTCTCCTCCCTGCTGTAACCCATGTGAGAGCGGCTGACCTGAGCAGTTCCGGGTTCCATCCCGGTTCCATCAGGAGCGCTTGCCATTTTGATGCCGGACTATCAGGAGTGCCAGACAATTGGGTGCTGGACTATTGGAGTTGTTCTGTATTATAATACTACAAGGCTACGTCTACACTGGCATGATTTTCCAGAAATGCTTTTCACGGAAAAGTTTTCCGTGAAAAGCATTTTCGGAAAATCATGTCTAGATTGGCAGGATGCTTTTCCGCAAAAGCACTTTTTGTGGAAAAGCGTCCGTGGCCAATCTAGACGTGGTTTTGCGCAAAAAACCCCCAATCGCCATTTTAGCCATCGGGGCTTTTTTGTGCAAAACAGTACTGTGCTGTTTACACTGGTCCTCTTGCACAAATGATTTGTGCAAGAGGGCTTTTGCCCGAACGGGAGCAGCACAGTATTTCCGCAAGAACACTGACGATCTTACATGAGATCGTCAGTGTTCTTGCGGAAATTCAAGCGGCCAGTGTAGACAGCTGGCAAGTTTTTCTGCAAAATCAGATGATTTTGCGGAAAAACTTGCCAGTCTAGACACAGCCCAACAGTATTGTAGCCTATCAAGTTGCTAGCCTAGCATGCTAATAATATGGTTGTGTTGATTTAGATCATTTCATTAATATATTAATGGGTAGATTTAGTATAGAGGTAATAGTTAAGAGCTGTAACGCAAGAAATCTGCTAAAGGCCATTTGCAAGATCAGCAGAAGCTAAGGTGAGCAGATTTCTGTGGTTGAGACATTGATCTCACCCAGACACAGGTCATAGCTTATTTAGAGCTTCACTGGACTGAAAAGGAGAATTTATGTCTGGGACCTTTCACCCACATAGGATGGTAGGGAAAATACCCTCAGACTCAGCAGTTGCATTATTATATAAAAAGTCCCAACATAACTGGTTCAGGCTGAGCTGAAGTAATCAGGTCACAGGATGTGATAAATGACCACAAAGGCCCATGGTAACAAATTGACATGTATGATAATAAGTCGAGAGCAATGATACATTGACCTATAGGAAAAGAACACTTCAACATTAGAAACATCCCCTATTGAATATGTATCAAACATCTCAGCGTCACATAGTATAAAAGTGGGACCCCCGCCTATGGGCAATAGGGAGAAGAAGATGTAGTCCTTGGAAGGGCTAGAATAATGGCCTCTGATGATGATGGAGAAGGTGAAGATAATGAGAAAGATGATGGGCTCTAAGATTGTTCTAGAAGGAATGATGTAAGTATATGGTAAGGAAATATGCATGTACATTCCCTATCTTATGAAATTGTGGTGTTTGTGACTGTGCTAACTGCATTAATAAACTAAATTTGTAAATATACAAGAGTTTCTATAGTGTGATCGTTGCAACTGTGCACCTCAGGGTTCCCAACTGTAGAATAATTGAATACTGAGCCTGATCCTGGGACAAAGGACCTGTCAGCCCTAAAGGCGGTAATTAGAAATTTATACGTAATCTTAGGAAACAGTATCCAGAAATCCCAAGCAGACAGAGACCATTGTTCTAGGCACTGTAAAACATATGGAAGAAATTATCCCTGCTCTGGAGTTCTTATGATCTAAGGTCCTGACCTTGCAAACAAGCATGTGCATAACTTTACTCATGTGAGTAGTCTTATTAATGTCAATAGGACTACTTATGTGAGAAAAGTTACATTTGCCTAATTTTTTGAAGGCTTTGGATCTAAAGACAGTTACAGTAACTTAGTGGCAGGAGTGCGGGAAATCAGCCTCATCTCCTCAGTTGCTAAGGGCAACATAGGCAAAAAAGTGCCATGGGCAAATGCAGTTTTGGAATATCCCTAGAAGAAGCTTTGACAGTAACTCTTTAAAGTGGTTCACGAGGGATTTTAGATGATCCATTACTGTTACCATCAGTGAAATTCACATGTTACTCAGGAGAGATGCACAACAGTATATATATGAAGAAGTCTGCCAGCAGAATGCCCTAGTAAGATTATCAGTCTACTACATTCAATAAATGAAAAAACTAAACCACATCTCAGTATTTTAAAATAAGGAATTAAACTTTTCTATCATTCATAGATGAATGGATGCAACTTTTTATTGAGTGTAATTTGTTTTATGGCTATTCAAAAATACTCAGAAATCATTCCCAGGTTAGGCTGTAAAAGATTTTAAATTATAGTGAGAGAATTACTCACTAAGTGAACTAAGGCATTTTGACTGAAACAAATATAATATATTTAAATATTCTTTATAAGCCAAAGCCGGTGTTAGAAAAATTTTAAACACTTAATGCTGGCTTTGTGGTCACATTATACCTACAGATTTTACAGTATCACAAAAACATTTTTCTACCATGATGAATGTAAAATCTTTCATAGTCAATTTCATTCAATTCCATATATTTTCTTAAATCTTATTTTTTTAGGGTTGTATTTTTAACTGAGTTTTACCTAACAGAGTTTCAGTGTTGACATGGAACCTGTATCTTAGCTCGTATCTCAGCCCCTTTCTCAGCCTGTGGGCTGATATTTTTCCACCCCTGTTTTAAGGCCTTGTCTGCATTGCAGAGGTAGATGGACACAAAGCAGCTTGTGTCCACTTAACTATGTAAGTGTCCGCACTAAAAGCAATGCCAGATAGAGCACACTGCCGCAACACTCATTATTATGGCTCATTATTGAAATGGTCTTTCAAAGTCTCACTGAGCCCAAAATACTACAGGATGAGGTTTCCTGTGCTCTCAAAGCTCATCACAACAGTGCAGAGTGGTGCAAGAGCCATGCTTTTGACACAGAGGGTGGAGAGTGAGGAAGGACTGGTGGGTTCACGAGGCTTTTGAAAAGAGATGCAAAATATCACAAGATGCTGATGAAATTATAGGATGGAGAACTGTGCATTATGGGACACTGAAATCATGCCCCCAGTCATGACTCATTTTGACCCTGTGATGGGGCAATCCAACCCCACACTAGCCAATGGGAGAGTAAACTGGCCTGCTGGGCTGAGAAGGCCCCTCCCCCACGGCCTTGGTGCCCATGCTCCAACTGTGGGCCCAGTATAAAGGCCAGGGAAACCGCTCAGTTGGGGACCTCTGGAGGGGAAGAAGCTCCTGCTCGAGCACCAGTGCAGCCACTGCTGGCACCTGAGCAAGAGCCGCAGCCACCGTGCTGGTCTCTGCCGCCCCATCGGCCACAGCTTGCAGCCACCTTAGCTGCCATCGCCGCCCCAGCTGCTGCCGTGCCAGCCACCACCATCACACCAGCCATCACTGCCGCACCAGACGCTGCTGCCGTGCCAGCCGACACCGCTACTGCAGCTGGAGAACTCCCTGCTGAGCCAGTGGTGGGAACCATCCACCACTAATAGGGCCCTGGGTTGCGGCCTGATGGAGAGGGAGGGCCCAGGCCCCCCTACCTTCCCTTTCCTAGTTCCCAGACTAGGACCTGAGCTTGAGAGACTAGGCCTCCGGGCCTGATTGTGAGGCTAGGCCTCTGGGCCTGACAGGGAGAGATTCCCCTTTTGGGGGAGTGCGGGGCTGAGAACAACCCCCCCCCCACAGGCCCCTTAAGGCATTACAAAACCTTCCCAAAACACCCTGCACTAGATAGTGGCATGTTGTACAGGGGGATAGCCACCCCATGATACCCTGCTCTCCGTATCAATGCAAGCATTGCTAGTGGACATGCAAAAAAATTTAATTATTGCAGTGGCTATATGCCAATGGAACTTACACACTTTTAAAAATTGTAGACTTGTCCTTAGTCTTACTTCTCTATATCCCATATTACAGAGTTATAGCAACTGTTTCCATTATGGACCTGTGTATTGTGTAGCTCACCAATCAGGAAAGAAGCAATAATTAGTTTATGCACTGGGCTGCAGACAAGACAGTCCACTGAAACCTTGTAAATACCCTATTTCTTTTTCCTAGTTAATAAACTTTTAGTTAGTTTGCTACAGGGTTGTCTACCGGTATTGTCTTTGGGGTTACATCTACACTACACGTCTCTGGCAACAGAGGCATGTAGATTAGGCTACCAGGCATAGGAAAATGAAGTGGCAATTTAAATAATCGCCGCATCATTTAAATTTAAATGGCTGCCATGCTGAGCTGATCAGCTGTTTGTCGGCTCAGCGCGGTAGTCTGGACACTTCGCAGTCAACATCAAAGGCATTTGTCGACCTCCCAGGTATGCCTCCTGGGGTGACGTTTACCTGGGAGGTTGACAAATGCCTTTGATGTTGACCGCGGAGCACCCAGACTACCACGCTGAGCCGACAAACAACCGATCGGCTCAGCACGGCAGCCATTTAAATTTAAATTAAGCGGCAATTATTTAAATCGCCACTTCATTTTCCTATGGCGGGTAGCCTAATCTACATGCCTCTGTCGCCAGAGGCATGTAGTCTAGACGTACCCTGGTTTGAGATCTGAATACACTTTACCTAGGCTAAGTGATTAGTCCTCTGGAACTGGAAGTAACCTGAATATTGTTCTGATCTTTAGTGTAAAATAGCCATGTCTCTCAAAATCCAGGAACAGGATTACTGTTAATCAAACAAGTTAATTTTGTTAATTACTTGCTGGGATGGTAAAATGGACTGGCCCAAGGGGATTATCTGTGACTCCTTTGTAAACCAGTTGAAATGCTTTAGGAGTTAATACTTTTTACTGGTTGGTGAAACCAGTTTGGGATTTTTGCCCTGTTTCTTGACAGTCTGCTCTGAGGTTGACAGTCATCAGCCATTCCAGGAAATATGCGGTTTAAATGCCTAAAGGTTTATCTATGCTGGATCTGGAGTTATAATGTCCATCTTTGGTAGACATATTCTGATTGAGCTAGTGCTCTAGAAATAAAAGTGCAGGCTAACAGGATGGTCTAGCTACTCTCAGGATATGTATCTAGAGTTCAAACAGGAGTGTATTTGGGATGGTTAGTCCATCCAGTTGCTCATGGTGCCATAGCTACACTTCTATTTTTAGCGCATTAATTCAATCAGAGGTAGCATGGGTATTTCTACAGAAGCTGGAAACTGCACATTGCACATCCCTCGAGTGTGGTCATATAAGTGATTTGTGAAAATGGAACTTAGGCTCCTGTGTTGTTTATGTGCCTTTGAAAGTTTTACCCTTTACATTCTGGATAATGTAAAACTAAGGGCTTGACAATCAATCAGGTTTCATTGTAGAATGTGTGACACACATTGTAAGAGTGGAATGGATACCCATATGTCCTGGTCAGCTATATTAATTATATTTTGTATAGCTATATTATTCCATCACTTAAACTGAAAAATATTCTTAATATCCTACTTTAAAATGTTATGCCAAGGTATTGTGCTGTGTTTCGCTCTGGAGGAGGCTGTATTTCAGAGCTGGGTAAAGTCATCCCTTTATTGTATATGTCTGTGTACACAGATATTGATCCATCAGTTAGTAAAGCACTTTGGGGTAAAAGCTGCTTTAGAAATGCAAGCTTTCTGTTCATTTACCACTTTCTAACCTTCCAAAATCAACGCTAATTGTGTAGGTTAAGTCGAAATAGCTTATTTCAACTTTTGGTGCTGTCTACACAGCACTTATTTCGAAATAGAGAACTCTTCTCCTGACTTCTGTTACTCCTCATACAATGATGTTTATAGAAGTTGGAGTAAGAAGCCCGTTATGTCGCATTTATTTTGAAATAATGTATTGCATGTCTACACAGCAAGCCTGTTATTTCAGAATAATTGATGTTATTCCGAAATAATGCTGCTGTGTGGTCCTGCCCATAGATACTGAAACTTGGCTATTGCATGTACAGCATGGCTACATCTACACTGGCATGATTTTCTGAAAATGCTTTTAACGGAAAAGTTTTCTGTTAAAAGCATTTTTGGAAAAGCACGTCTAGATTGGCAGGATGCTTTTCCGCAAAAGCACTTTTTGTGGAAAAGCGTCCGTTGACAATCTAGATGTGGTTTTCTGCAAAAAAGCCCTGATCGCCATTTTCGCGATCAGGGCTTTTTTGCGGAAAACAGTACTGTGCTGTCTACACTGGCCCTTTTGCGCAAAAGTCTTTCGGAAAAAGACTTTTGCCCGAACGGGAGCAGCATAGTATTTCCAGAAAAGCACTGATGATCTTACATGAGATCGTCAGTGCTTTTCCGGAAATTCAAGCGGCCAGTGTAGACAGCTGGCAAGTTTTTCCGCAAAAGCAGATGATTCTGTGGAAAAACTTGCCAGTCTAGACACAGCCCATTTGTATTACTGCAGGTAGTGATATGTTTTCTGCCTTTTCTGCCTTTGTGTGCATAAGTTATGTTTAAAATGATTGCGGTGGACAGCATGACAGAGTTTTCTATCATTTGCATGTATGAAATATAATTTTCAACCAATAATTTTTTCTATTTAATTTCCTTGCCTTTTGTGGCTGGTGGTGTTTTGCTGTTGTTTTCAAGGAGAACATGAAACAAAACAAGGACAAACAAAACAACAACAACAGAAAAAGAGAAGGTGATTGGCATATTTGATTCTATAATTGTATACAGTTCAAAACAACACACATGCAATTCAAATTTCATATAGTCTGGCGATGTCCCATGTCATCATAAAAATATCATCCATCCATCACTTTTAATAGCATTGGAAAATGTATTGTCTGCTAGTCCTTCCACTGGATTACAGCAATTTCAAATGTTGCATGCTGTTCAGGGAGCAGTACCTTCTGCATTGTACAGATGTAGAGTATGCACAGTTTGAAGTGCATATGTGCTCTAATGACTGAACATCCAAATAAGTATGTGTATGACATAAAGAGGTTCATTACCTAGGATTGCTGGCTGGAGGTGTTTTGTATGCAACAGACTAACTGTGCATAGCTGTGCCCAACTGCACCAGTTTAATTTTGCATTTTAGTGTCTGATGCTCTAAATATGCATATCAGTGATATGAGTATACACAGAGCATTGCATTTCCATACATAGTTAATTTAGAAGAAATGGCTTCTGTATTCCACGCTCTTCCTCATTAAAACACTCTCTACATCTCAGACAAAAATAGTATTGGAAAATCAAGATATGAAGTCCCCTCTCCCTGCATTGGGTGATATTATCTTTTAATATCTTAATATATTTGCTTTGTTTTTCAGTACAGGCAGTCCCCGGGTTACGTACAAGATAGGGACTGTAGGTTTGTTCTTAAGTTGAATCTGTATGTAAGTCGGAACTGGTACATATTGTAGGGGAAACTCTAGCCAAACATTTCTCCAGAGCTCAGTTTTATTCTCCCACACCTCACTAACCTCAGTCCTTTATTCTCAAGCTGAGGTGTCTGCTGAGAAAAGCCGCTCTGCATCTCCCTGGTCTGCTGGGGGGAAGCATCTAGTGCGGGGTTGCCTCACCCCGTTTGTAAGTAGGGATCCGATGTAAGTTAGATCCATGTAACCCGGGGACTGCCTGTATATTTAAAATTACAGATGATTAAGGTAAAAATGTTTTTGGTCTTGGTTGTTTGCTTCTGGTCTCTTCCACTAATTCCACAAGGTTGTTGTTTTTTTACATTAATGTTATGAAGTAGAGGGGAACAATTCAGCTTCTAAAATTAAAGAATGAGAAAGATAAATCTTTTGAAAGTACTTCTGCTACTGACTGAACAGATTCTTTATAACAGAGGGCAGGCAGTTCTAATATATAAATATAACATCAATTCTTATGTCAGTCTCAGAAAATTCAACTATTTGAAATTATTATAATTTTCAGTCTATTTTTGTTTTCCCTCAAGATGTCTCTATTGTTTGAGGACTTATCTTTGTAGACAAAACTGGCATTATTCTCCACTCCCATGCATCTTGTATAATCAGTTATGTCTGTGTAACATGGAGATGCAATACATTACAAAGATAGCTTCCCCACTTATCACCCCTGATTAGCCATTCATTGACTCATAAATAGCTATTCCCTACCACCCTCTTCCTTGCCCCACCTTCTGTACTAAATCTGATATGTCAGTTTAATAATGTGTTCACTTTTTTCATTGTATTCCTTTGGTATATATGGTCATGCCAATTCTCTTCCAGAATATGATCTGAGGAAGTGGATCTGGCCCACGAAAGCTCATCACCTATTAAACCATCTTGTTAGTCTTTAAAGTGTTAAATAGTTTTTCCTTTTGTTTTATGGAGATGCAATGTTACTATTTGAGAGGGTAGCAGTTGACACACACTTTTCAGTGTGGTAAATATCTGTGTAAGGAGAAAAGAGTCAAACCTACTATATTTATGATTTAAAATTATGAGGAAATCCCAGTAAGAAGGCCACAGGATGCTATCTGACAATTGAAATTCCTTTAGACTTGTAGATTGTATTTGTTCTCACTGAGGACTATTGAAATGATTAGACGTTTTGGCCTTAATTCATCAATATACATAAGAACATTCCAATTTTAAGCAAGTGAATATAGTCTCTTTGACTGCATTGGGACTACTCACATGTTTAAATTAGGTCCAAGATAACTCCAGACTTTTATGTGTGGAGGGCTTGAAATATTAGGTCCAAAATCACAGCATGGCTACATCTAGATTGCATCCCTTTTTCATAAAAGGGATGCAAATTAGACATATCGCAATTGCTAATGAAGCGGGGATTTAAATTTAAAATAAGGAATAAGGGATCTTTCAGAAAAGACTTTATTTTCCACAAGATCCACGTCTAGACTGGCGCTTTTTTCCGGCAAAGCTCTGTGCCAAAAAAAAAAGCGGCAGCCATTTTTATGCTAATGAAGCGGGGGAAATTTAAATCCCTGCTTCATTAGCAATTGCGATATGTCTAATTTGCATCCCTTTTATGAAAAAGGGACGTAGCCCATTTGTTTTTTTTCTTTAAAGTATAATTTTTGCATTATGGCTCTTGTATAAAAACCCATTGCAGACAATGTGAGTCTTTCTATTGACTTCACTGCGTTTTGGATTAAGTACTTGCTGAGCACAAAGAATTTTGTAATATTTCTGATCTGGTGAAATTGTTTCTCATGCTTATGTAACCCTTCTGCCAGGCCGAGTTAATAGCAGCAAGGGCCGGGTTCAGTATCTAGGGGTCTCCTCCCAACAAGGTAATACAACACCGGCTCGAGCCCCCACCCAGTGACCTGGGAAATCTTACATACACATTTGGGTGCCTCAAAAAGGCAATTCTTCCCCTCTCGCAAGCACAGAGCCTCGGTATAGCAGCAAACCTTTAATAACATGAGGTAACCAACATCAGCATTAACTTGGGAAAACACCACAACTCGGATTCATAGACCAAACATGAGCAAAGACCCTACCCCCAGTCACGAATCACCCAAAGTCCCAAAAGTCCAACACCCCATGGGTATGTCTACACTACACAGTTAATTCAAACTAACAGACGTTAGTTCGAATTAACTTTGATAGGCGCTACACATACAAACCGCTAGTTCGAACTTAATTCAAACTAGCGGAGCGCTTAATTCGAACTAGGTAAACCTCATTCTACGAGGACTAACGCCTAGTTCAAATTAAGCAGTTCGAATTAAGAGCTGTGTAGCCACTTAATTCAAACTAGTGGGAGGCTAGCCCTCCCCAGCTTTCCCTGGTGGCCACTCTGGGCACCACCAGGGAAACTCGTCTGCCCCCCCCCCCCCAGGCCCGGAGCCCTTAAACGGGCACGGGCTGGCTAGGGTGCCCGTGCCAGGTGCAAGCCTGCCAGCACCCAGCCAGCAGACCCTGCACCTGGCACGGCACAAACCAGCTACCCGCTGCCACCCAGCCCTCCGCCTCTTCCTGGAACCAGGCTGGCGGCTCCTGGGAGCCTGCCTGGGTCCGCAAGAGGCGGGCACCCACCTGGTCTAGTGCGGAGATCGAGGACCTCATCCACGACATGTGCACTAGGCACAGGAAAGTGGCAGGATAGCTGCCAGCCTGGCCACCCAGGAGAAAGTTTGCATTAAAATCAGGGTGGTCCAGTGAGACCCCCCCCAACCCTCAGTCCTGAACTTAGAATGGCCGTACTGGGTCAGACCAAAGGTCCATCTAGCCCAGTAGCCTGTCTGCCGACAGTGGCCAACACTAGGGACCCTGGAGGGGATGGACCGAAACAATGACCAAGCCATTTGTCTCGTGCCATCCATCTCCAGCCTTCCACAAACAGAGGCCAGGGACACCATTTCTACCCCCTAGCTAATACCACTCCATGGACCCAACCTCCATCACTTTATCTAACTTCTCTTTAAACTCTGTTCTAGTTGTAGCCTTCACAGCCTCCTGCAGCAAGGAGTTCCACAGGTTGACTATTTGCTTTGTGAAGAAGAACTTTCTGTTATTAGTTTGAAGCCTGCTACCCATTCATTTCATTTGGTGTCCTCTAGTCCTTCTATTATGGGAACTAATGAAGAACTTTTCTGTATGCACCCTCTCCACACCACTCATGCTTTTATAGACCTCTATCATATCCCTCCTCAGTCTCCCCTTTTCTAAGCTGAGAAGTCCCAGTCTCTTTAGCCTCCCTTCATATGGGACCTGTTCCAAACCCCTGATCATTTTAGTTGCCCTCCCCTCTCTCACCCTCTGTCTTCCCCTCTCCCACCTCCTTTTCCCTGTCTCCCTGAGCTTTGTTCAATAAAGAGAGTTTCTATTTTTGAACACACGTGTCCTTTATTTTGTACATCAGGAAGGGGGGCTAGCAAGGGGTAAGTGGAAGGAGGTGAGGGAGGAATGGGGTACGAGCCCCCGATGGGGAGGACTGGGCTGGCTCTGCAGACTTCTGGGGGTGGAAGCTCTCCAGCAGCCCCCTGATTGACACCCCCCCGGATGGCAGCCTGTGGCAAGTGCAGCCGGTCTGATGGCCGAGTGCTGTGATGTGCCGAGTGTGGGCACTCAGGGCACTCCAAGCCAGGACTGCTTTGCAAGCGGGGAACCCCTGAGAACTGTCTTTCCGGGGTGCGGGTTGGGTCCCTTTAAGCACAGCCCTCAGCTAGTCTGAGACAGCAGCTCCATGCTCTTAGTCCTAACCTGATGCCCTGCCTGCACTGCTTCCGGTCATCCTTAACCTCGGTTCAGGGTCCACTCAGTGTGGACATGCTAGTTCGAATTAGTAAAATGCTAATTCGAACTAGTTTTTAGGTCTAGATGCACTAATTCGAATTAGCTTAATTTGAATTAACTAATTCGAATTAAGTTAGTTCGAATTAGTGCTGTAGTGTAGACATACCCCAAGAGTCTCTTAAGTCCAGCAACCCCAAAAAATCACCCAAAGTCCCAAAGTCCAACACCGCAAAAGTCTCTGCCCCGGGTCAGTGCTGCCCCAGGGTTCAAAAGTTCACCCGGCAGGGTTTCACCATCTCAAACTGGAGGGGCGGGGATTGATAAACCTTACGTGGTCCGCTGATGGCTCCGCCTCTCTGTAGGGTTCTGCCACCACCGTCAATGCGAGTCACTCTGCCACACTCCACCTGTTGTCCAGTGAGCCGTCTCAGCTGTCCCACGAACTGTCACACTCCACCTGTTGTCCAGTGAGCCGTCTCAGCTGTCCCACGAACTGTCCGGCTCTGCCAGCCATCTCGGTCCACGCCCCTGGCCGCCAGCTGATTGCTCCTGCAGCTGCTCCACTGGCTGTCTGCTGCCGCTCCTATCGGCCACAGGTCATCCCCGCCAGCCGCTCTGTCCGCCTGCACCCACTGGTCATCCCTGCAAACCGCTCTGCTATCTGCCTTGCGCTTGCTGGTTGTCCCTGCAAACCGCTCTGTTAGTAGCTCAGCAGCATAGCACCAGGCTCCCCACAGCAATAGTGATTACAGCTCTTCTGCAATATAGCACCAGGCTCTCTACAGCAATTTCAGCACATAATAGAGGAACCTCAGTGCTAGTGCTCCACTGGTCCACAGTGAAGTCAACTCTACAGCTCACAATTAGACTCCTAATGGAATCCAAACTAGTTTTAATATTCCATAGTGGAGAGACAAGGAGGTGCAATCAGTGCTGTTTAGGCCCTCAGACAAGACAAGACAACCAAGACCCATCCCCAGCCTTTCTCATTTTGACTGGGTTTGGAACCCATGCCCCTTGTCTAGCGAGTGCTACTTAGTTTATGGCGAATCCCTCTGTCATAAACAGTTCCACCATTCCATTGTCCTTGATTCACATAATTAGGGTAACAACACTTTTATCCTCCCTGCCTCAATAACTGAGAGACTGGGGATCCCACAGTGGCCAAAGTGACCATTTGGGATGCTGTGAGCATATACTAGATGGGGTGGGTGTGTCTATGCAAATTGGGTGTATCTATGCAAATGAGATCAGCCCCTGAAGTCTCTTTGCACCACTCGCTACAGTTCACCACCAGATGTCAGGGTAAAGCTTACCCTGATGCTGCTTACACTTAGATATTTTCAAAAATAGCCATTTTTTAATTTTCCATCCCATTTTCACTTCTACGCCAACAACATACACAATAAATTTCACCTCAAGCATAATTTTTTCCACAGAAACAAAAAAAGCATGAAGGCACACTGATTTTTTTTTTATACAGAAACACAAGATGCTGATGATAGCATATGTCATAACTGTGAAAGACACTGTCAAAGTAATTAGATCAAAATGGAAAATCCAGGCACATATACAATTTCCATTGTGTTTCAATATGCAGGAGAAGATGTCATTGTTTTATAGCAATTGCCTTTTTTATTGTGAAAATTTGAAGTGCCTTTGAATGCAGTATATTCATATTCTGTCTGGAGTCATCTACAGAATTTATAATTGCACTACATTTATGAGATAATCACTGAAATACATAATGGGAACAGCAGCCATTTAATGAATCTCATGGTGTGAGTGAGAAACAAACAGAAGAGAAATCCAACTTTATCTCTATTAGTTTATGAAGCATTTGGGAATTCAACCATTTTGCGAGGGGAAAATTTTCAAAGGCAAAAGGCAGACATCCAACTCCCACTGAAATTAAAAAGGGAATTCTACAAAAAGCAGAAACATGAACAAATTGCTAAGAATCTGCACAAAAAGCATAAGCATGTAGGGACAAAATCAGAACGACTAAAGCACAAAATGAGTTACACCTAGCAAGGGACATAAATGCCAATAAGAATAGGTTCTTTAAATATTTTAGGAGGAAGAGAAAGATAAAGAACATTGTAGGTCTTCTACTTAGCAAAAGAGAGCTAATAACTGATTTCCTCAAGAAAACTGAGGTTTTCAATGTTTATTTTGCTTCAGACTTCATTAAAAAGCTTGATGTTGACCAGATAATTAAACACAATCAATTCTGTGGGGGAAAAATGCAAGCCAAAATAAGGAAAGAACAGGTTAAAGAATATTTACATAAGTTAGATGTATTCATGACAACATGGATTGATGAAATATATCCTAGAGTATTTAAGAAGCTAACTGAAGCAATTTTGGAACCATTAGTGATTATCTTTGATATCTCCTAGAGGACAGATTAGATCCCAGAAGACTAGAAAAGGGCACACACAGTGCTTTTTTTGTGATGGTGCTGCCTGGTTCTCAGTACTAGCACCTCCAGACACAGTATCAGCACCTCCAGTCAGAGCTCAACAACTTTTCCCCTGAAGTACCAGCACTTTTTTTTTTAACAAAAAAAAGCACTAGGTATACATATTGGCTGTGTCTAGACTAGCCAGTTTTTCCACAAAAGCAGCTGCTTTTTGCAGAAAAACTTGCCAGCTGTCTACACTGGCCACTTGAATTTCTGCAAGAACACTAACTTCCTACTGTCTGAAATCAGTGCTTCTTGCGGAAATACTGTGCTGCTCCTGTTCGGACAAAAGTCCTTTTGCGCAAAGCTTTTGCGCAAAAGGGCCAGTGTAGACAACTCAGATTTGTTTTGCACTAAAAAGCCCCAATGGCGAAAATGGCGATCAGGGCTTTTTTGCGGAAAAGCGCATCTAGATTGGCATGGACGCTTTTCTGCAAAAAGTGCTTTTGTGGAAAAGCGTCCGTGCCAATCTAGACACTCTGTTTTGCAAATGCTTTTAATGGAAAACTTTTCCATTAAAAGCATTTGCGGAAAATCATGCCAGTCTAGACGTAGCCATTACCTATCTTGAAAAGGGGAATGATAAAACCAGGCAGGCCTGACACCAGGAAAGCTATTGGAACAAATTCATAAACAATTTGTAAGCAGCTAGAGGATAATAGTGCAAGTCATACCCACAACCAGACCAGGGTTGCTCACTCCACTGCCATGACTCATCCTTGCAAATACTGTATTGACGCAGCATTCAGGCATGCCACAGCATCTATCCCAGGGCAGAATCTATGTTAGTGGACCTACAGGGACAGGAATTTCACTGACCCCAACAAAGCTTCAAGTTAGTTAGCGCAACAGTACTAATTGGCCAGGAACCCTCCTGATGCCTTGCAGTGTTGTAGACTCCCTAGCTTTCCAGCTTGCCCTTGGTCTGGCTCCTGTTCCTGCCCCAGTTTTGCCTGAGTCTTGTTTGAACCCACTTCAGCCTGGTGCGAGTCCTCCTCTGATCTTGCTTCAGCCCCGCATCTGCCTTCTGACCCTAGGGCTGACTCCTAGCTTTGACTTTCAACCTGCATCCAAATTCTAGCTGTGATCCTAGTGTGGCTTGTCTATGCACTGTGACCTCTGTCCTGACCCACAGCCTGTTCTCTGGATTAGGTGCTGCTCTTGGCCTGGTCCTCACTCTACAGCTGGCCCCAACCAGCAGGAGGGGTGCTTGTCTATAACCCAGGGCCTGACTGATAGATTTGTAATAGCCAACATTAATTTGTCAAACCAACCTAATTTTATTTTTTTTTTGGACAAGGATATTGGGTAGGAGAAGCTGTATATTTTTGGAATTCTGTGATTTTAATTAGGCTTTTGACAGTCACTCACAACATTTCATAAGCAAAGTAGGAAAATGTGGTTTCAATGAAATCATTATAAGTGGATGCACAGGTGGTTGAAAGACCATACCTAAAGAGGAAGTTTGCTGTCAAACTAGGAGGCTGCTCTGACAGACTAACAATATCCTAAACAAATCTTCTGGAATTAACCCTTATTCAATAAGGGTAAACTTAATACAATAAGGTGCATGTATTAAAAGGCAATTATGTATGTGGTGTTGCGACACTGTCCCTTATCTTTCCTTCCTATGCGCTATCCCCTAGTCTATGCAGAACCTACCCCACCTCCCTACCTTCAGCCGTCCCTTATCCTGTCTTCCTAATGTGGGAGCCAGCTCCATCTCTGGTGCAACTAGTGTTGTCATTCCAGATGCTCCCAGGGTGGGCGGGACTCGAACCCCCAGGCGATTGCCCTATCCTAATGTACATTCTTCACCTTCAGTCTTTGAAGCCCCTGGAGAAATATGCAAATACTAATTCAATCTGGATTTTCCAGAGACCCAATAGCTAAAGAGGGGATTTTGGATAAAAACCTGCATTTTAAACTGATGGAGGCCATCTTCCTAGTCCAGCAAATGGACAGGATTAGAATTAAAAATGATTTTGACAAATTGGTGATTTGGTTTGAAATGAACAAGATGAAAGTCAATAAAAACAAGTGCAAAGTAGGAAGGAACATGTAGGAAGGAAAAGTACATGTAGGAAGGAAAAAAATAAACACACAACTATGAAATAGGGGGAAGAGTGACTAGGCAGTAGTACTGCTGAAAGGATCTGGAGGTCATAGTGCATCACACTAGAATGAGAGTCAACAATGTGATGCAGTTGCAATAAAGGCTAATATTCTGGGCAGTATTAACTGGAGAGTCATATGTAACATGGGATGTCACTGTCCTGTCATGGCCATTCTTGCGCAAAAATGTGATAACATCTACACTGCACATGAGTTCTTGCGCAAGTAAATTTACAGAAAAGTGTCGAAACAGAGGGCTTCTTGCGCAAGGGTTATTCCTTTCCCCACGAGGAATAAACCCTCTTGTGCAAGAGCTCTTGCACAAGAAGGCAGTGTGGACGAGCAACAGAGGTTTCTTGAGCAAGAAACCCCTATGGCTAAAGTGGCCGTCAGAGCTTTCTTGCTCAAGAAAGCATCCATAGTGCTATGGACACTCTTGCGCAAAAGCACATTTGATGTCTTTGAGACTTATCTTTGAATAATTTCAGTCCAAAAAATATTGCATGATCAAATATTGCATTATTCCTCAACAAGTTAACATAGCCTTCTCCAGACTGAAAAGTCCTTATCTGCTGTTAGTAAACATAATGAAGGTTTATAGGCATCAAAGATGCATCCATAAATTATGGCATTTGAGGATCTAGCTCAGAAGTCTCAGTTCTTATCAGTCAGAATGAAACAATCTCATATATGGGTGCAACTATTAAAGTTATCATAAACCAGAATGCTAGTTTCACACCCACTTTTGCACAAGTATAAATAATTATACAAAGCGCAAAGCATTAGAAAATGCCATAACATCCATTGCCACCAAAATAGGATGTTTTTAGATTGAAACTGAATTATACTAATAGGAAAAGAAATCAGAAAGCTTAACAAGCCCAGCTATATGTCATTACTGATTTCCCCAACCTTGCAACTAATAGTAACTTCTATAAGAATCAGGAATGATGCTAGAACTCAATATCATTCAACTCAATATTGCTGTGTGGTACTGCAATAGCTGCTGTTTAGGAATGACTAGAGAAAACAGTGGAGTAATTTAACTCACTCATGTCATTGGTATTTAAAAAGGTTTCCATGACTGTGAAATCTCCAGCTAATTATCTGTTTGTTTTTTTTATCGTAGGTGCCAATCAGGATCAACCTTATTTTTGCCCCCTTGCCTCCAAAAGACAACATCCTGTTACCAATCCTTTTTCTACAGTAATGTTAACATCTATTTTATGTTAAGCTTCCTGGAACTTTTATTAGCATCCACTAATCTTGAAAAATCCCACTCCTTTCCTACACCACCCATCCCAGCTCTGCTTCCTGGTCTCAGCAGAGGAGATCAAGAAAGACTGCCTTAGGCATATCCATAAGTCACTCCAGGATTGGTCTTGTGATTGCACACTGTAGCCCATCTCGCTGTTCTAAAGCCAGCCCAATTGCCCTATCACTAGCCTCATGCAAAGGGATGATCCTAGCAGATGCAAGTCCCTCCCCCGCCAGCTGCAGCACGTCTTCCTAAAATGGCCCCAGAACAGAGTGGACTGCTTGGAACATGCGGACGGAGCCACTATCAGCTTAGAGCTCTCCAGCCACTCTACCAGCCAAATGTGGGAGAAGGAGGGTATGTCTACACTACAGAGTTAGTTCGAACTAACTTAGTTCGAATTAGTTAATTCGAACTAAGCTAATTCGAACTAACGCGTCTAGAACTAAAAACTAGTTTGAATTAGCGTTTTGCTAATTCGAACTAGCATGTCCACATTGAGTGGACCCTGAACAGGGCTTAAGGATGGCCGGAAGCAGTGCCGGCAGAGCATCAGAGGAGGACTTAGAGCGTGGAGATGCTGTCTCAGGCTAGCCGAGGGCTGCGCTTAAAGGGACCCGACCCCCACCCCGGACAGACAGTTCTCAGGGGTGCCCCGCTTGAAAACCAGTCCTGGCTTGGAGTGCCTGGAATGCCCATACTGGGCACATCACAGCACTCGGCCATCAGACCGGCTGCACTTGCCGCAGGCTGCCATCTGGGGAGAGGAGGCAATTGGGGGGCTGCAGGAGAGCTTCCACCTCCAGAAGTCTGCAGAGCCAGCCCAGTCCTCCCCATCGGGGGCTCGTACCCCATTCCTCCCTCACCTCCTTCCACTTACCCTTCCCTAGCCCCCCTTCCTGATGTACAAAATAAAGATAACGTTTCTTCCAACATTGACTCTGTCTTTATTGAACAAAACTGGGGGAGACTGGGAAAAGGAGGTGGGAGAGGGGAAGAGAGAGGCTGGGAGAGGGGAGGGCAACTAAAATGATCAGGGGTTGGGAACAGGTCCCATATGAAGAGAGGCTACAGAGACTGGGACTGTTCAGCTTAGAAAAGAGGAGACGGAGGGGGCACAGGATAGAGGTCTCTAAAAGCAGGGGTTGCGTGGAGAGGGTGCATTCAGAAAAGTTCTTCATGAGTTCCCATAAAGAAGGACTAGAGGACACCAAAGGAAAGGACTGGGTAGCAGGCTTCAAACTAGTAAGAGAAATTTGTTCTTCAGAAAGCAAATAGTTAACCTGTGCAACTCCTTGCTGCAGGAGGCTGTGAAGGCTACAACTAGAACAGAGTTTAAAGGGAAGTGAGATCAAGTCATGGAGGCTGGGTCCATGGAGTAGTCTTAGCCAGGAGGTAGGAGTGGTGTCCCTGCCCAAAGTTTGTGGAAGGCTGGAGAGGGATGGCACGAGACAAATGGCTTGGTCACTGTCTTCGGTCCATCCCCTCCAGGGTCCCTAGGGTTGGCCGCTGTCGGCAGACAGGCTAGTGGGCTAGATGGACCTTTGGTCTGACCCAGGACGGCCATTGTAAGCTCAGGGCTCAGGGTCGGGGGTCTCAGTGGACCCCCTTGATTTTCATACACACCTGCTCCTGGGTGGCCAGGCTGGCAGCTCTCCTGCCCTAGACGGC
The DNA here is from genome assembly GCF_052426305.1 of Pelodiscus sinensis. Lineage (NCBI taxonomy): Eukaryota > Metazoa > Chordata > Testudines > Trionychidae > Pelodiscus > Pelodiscus sinensis. The sequence continues at coordinate 111,182,861 of NC_143055.1, read as the reverse complement.
CACTTTCCTGTGCCTAGTGCAGAGATCGTGGACGAGGTCCACGATGTTTGCACTAGCCCAGGAAGGTGCCCGCCTTTTGCGGTCCCGGGCAAGCTCCCGGGAGCCGCCAGCTTGTTCCCGGGAAGAGGGGGTGGGCTGGGGGACATCGGGAAGGTGGCTCTGTGCCGTGCCAGGTGCAGGGTCTGCTGGCTGGGTGCTGGCAGGCTTGCACCTGGCACGGGCACCGTAGCCAGCCCGTGCCTCTTTAAGGGGTCCGGGGCCGGGAGGGGGGCAATAGAGTTTCCCTGGTGTTGGCCAGAGTGGCCACCAGGGAAACCTGGGGAGGGCTAGCCTCCCACTAGTTCGAATTAAGGGTCTACACAGCCCTTAATTCGAACTAGTAAGTTCGAACTAGGCTTAATCCTCGTAAAATGAGGTTTTCCTAGTTTGAACTAAGCGCTCCGCTAGTTTGATTCAAATTCGAACTAGCGGAGCGCTAGTGTAGCGGCTATGAATGTTAGTTCGAAGTAACGTCCGTTAGTTCGAACTAACATTATAGTGTAGACATACCCAGAGGTAGTGAGCAGTGATTGGGTTTCTGACTTTAGCATTTCCTTCACTGATTGCCCCAATCCTGAAGCATTAGCCTGTGATAGTTTTGCCCACTTTATCCATTTGCACAGTGCTTTTAATAGATGCACACCATGAGCATTGTTCTGGTTTTGGCCCTTTTTCTGAGCTTTCATTCACCATTATTCTTAGCATTATTTTACCTTTATGAGAGATATTTTATCATTAAAAGCCTTCTTTGACTGTTTTAACTGAGCCTTATTTTATCATATTTACTTAGCCTTCTTTTAACATTTTATTTTTGAACAGAGGTTCTATGCCATTTTACCCCTAAGCGAACATTTACCTTTTAACTCAGACTACGTGACCATTTGGCATTTTAACGCAGAGCTTTTTGTAACCTTGCATTGTCTGAACTCCAGTTTGTATCGTTATTTATATATTGTGTTGTATCCTTGGTTTGTTGACTTTCATGTACCCTTTGTCATTCTGTAACATCCCCCCCGGCCCCAAAATCAAAACAAAAATTGCATTGTGGCACACACCTGGGAGCTTGTCTCATTTTTGCTAAGATTTGCTAGACTGCCTCTTGTATGGGTTTCTCCTGGATTCTCCTTCCTATGTCAAGAAGGGTCAATTCCATCTGTGCACATGCTGCCCATTATCGATGCCTGTTCTCCTTTCTTGGCAGCCACAGAACTTCTGCTGCTTCTCCTCCCCCTTTCTGTGTGTGGGTAGCCTCTTAGGAAAAAGGAATCCTATGACCCTTAGAAATATTTTGCAAAATGTAGCATGTCAGGAATCTTACACACCTTTCTGGGGATTCGACTGTAGTACCACCAGAAGCATAAAGACACTACCACCTCATCTTTAAAGTTCCCAAGGTTCTGTCTGTCACTGTCCAGGTGATGGCATATACAAGTTGAGGCAGAACCCTGGGTATTTTGCACCACACTGTCCATGAAATATAATCTGGCATTTCATATCATCATCATAGTCATCATTTAATATTGGTGTTGACTTATGTAGACATCCTGGTTGTGCTATGCTCTCCTAATGGTCATGCAGGTTCCATTGAGCACTCCTAGGACATGTGGGAAGGATACTAAATGGTGGAATTCAACCTTTTTCTCCCCAGTGGGTGGCTGAATTAGTGGGGAAGTTGATGTAGTTGTGCACAGGAATGATTATGATCTCTAAGATTGGTTGAGGAGCCTGGAGGCCATAGGCTGACTGATCTGAGTGGTGATCTGCTTGAAAGAGCCAGAAGCCAGTATGAGCAGGGAAATGCTGACCTGTATGGTGATGGTTACGGCTGGCTTCTGTGCATGGTGATAGAGCAATCATAAGAAGGTGATGCAGAATGTCACACAGTGCAGGCGTGTGTCCAGGTCCAGTCAGGAGGATAGGTTTGCAGGGTTGGCCAGTGACAGCAGCTAGCTTCAGCCTGCAGCTCAGCCTGGGGCTCACTTTCCACCTGAGCCTTGGGCGCCTACCCTTTCTGCCCCAGGCCTCCTTTCCTCCTCCTCTTGCGGTCACAGCATGAGGCTGTTATTGGCCATACTGGACTTTGCATACTACTCTCCCTTGTGCACCTGCCCCACTCCTTTCTAACAAAGGGTGTCCCTGCTATTGATCCCAGCCTTCCCTTTTCCAGAATGTCCTTTCCACCTCCCTTAGCCACCTCTGCCTGTCCCTGACCTCCAATATGTGCTCTTGAACAACAGATGCCCCTCTGGCAAACTCTGTACTGTGCTAACCTGATTCCCCTCCCTTTCCAGCTTATACTTAGTTTTACTTAGCTGCTGTCTCTTGAATAGAGTTCTCTTTGCTCTCTTGCTTTGGTTCATGTTTGAAACCTCATCCATGCTTGCCCTACAGTTCCCTGCAGCTCATAGGAGTGTGTTTCATGTGTGGAGTCTTGCACTTATCTGTTCTCTCATTCTGTCCTGTGTGGTGTGGGCTGGTGTTTGCTGGATATGATGCATGCTCAGAGCATGTCTACTGGACAGACTGAGGAGCAGTCCCCTGGTTTGTGCTAGGGCTTAGACAAAAGGTAGGTGATTGAGCACGTAGAGTGGTGGCAGCAATGTGCATGCCCCAGGGTCTGAAACTTAGGCCCTGTGGAGACTTTATACCAAAGAAATATAGTCACCAAGTGAATTTATGCACTAACAAGGCTTGGAAACAGCTGAGCAGGAGTGTTGTGGAGAACAGTGCTGCCTAAAAATGGGATTTAGGTGCTTAAATACCATGGTGGATTGCATCTTTTGGGCATACACAATTCTGACCCACAGTGAACATTGGTCTACTCATAGTTTGGCACTTTTAAATGTACAATAACAAAAGCAAGCCTTTTAGGAAGTGACAGGGATTTATATTTGCCCCGGTGAATCATTCGATCAATCCTACTGAATTTGGGCCAACTACCATATTTACAATTCAACTGTGCCAGATGTGAGACATTTTTTCATAATTAGGCTCCCAGGGCTTCTGATATCCTTGACCGTGACACAATTCCATGGAGGTCAATGCAAGTTTAATCAGCCTAAGGGAAAACAGAATCTGTAAGTAGAGAACAGCTGAAGAGTTTACCTTTGTTGATTTGTGGGTGAATATAGCAACTCTGAGGGAGTAGCAGCATTGCTTCTGAAATAGTATCCAATATAAGGAGCTGAGAAGATATTCCTAGACAATTCTGCTAAAGAGCTTCAGTGCCATCCTGCAGCATTTCTGTTTTTTTCCTTAAGCGGTGCTTTTCAGTTATGACGAATGGGTATTATAATTCGACAATCTTACATCACATCTCTGAAAATGGAGAGCTAGTGCATACGGATACATGAACAGGTTCAAGCAGAGTAGACAAATTTAGTTCTGCAGTTCAGATTCCTGGCTGAAGAGGTCTACATTAACGTTACTGATGTTTAAATACCTTACTTCGGTGGAGCTGAGGCTGCTTAGAAGAGGTCTGAATTAGCCTTTAAAAGATCTTCTCCTTTACCCCATCACTTCTTTTGTCTGTAATTTGAACCAAGCCCTTCTATTCTAGGAATAAAATCCTGGTAGAAAAAGATTTTGAATTCTTTGTTCAGTGCTATATTTTCCGGCTCTGTTTCTTAAATATGGTCTAAGTGAATCATATCTAAATTCATCACTGACATTTTAGGAATCAAACCTGGTTTTCATAGTGCTGTGGTATCACAAGTGACCTTACTCTTCTGCCATCTGGGTCTCACTGACAGAAAGTTCAGACAAATGATCACTTTAAACACAGATTTACATTTCAAATATATTGCATTGCTCACAGATATCAACAAATGCTTCTTATGTGACATCAGAACACATGAGGACAGAATTAACCTTAGGCTTATGCCTTTAATGACGTCTACACGTTATTTTCTGTGTGGTAGTCTAAAGGTTACATTTCTTGATAACTATGAACTGTATAGGATATTTAAACAAACTTTTGTTTAAAATGCACATCTGAATCTCCAGTTGGTAAGAATGACATTCCTGAAGAAATCTCTTTTTAGCATGCTAGTCACATGAAGCTCTAGTCAGATTACAAACCAGTTTCTGTCCTGGTTTATGTCTTAATAAAAATGAACGCCTGGAACTTCACTGTTTAAACACTGCACATTGTGTTCTAATGTTAACAATAACATTCTTCTGCTAGTTGAACCAGAATTAAAACAGAATTGGAACTGCCGTTGCTATCTTGCTTGTGTCACAGAACTAGTACCACTGTGGGCAACAGGATCACAACTTGAGAGATCCACATTTAATCCAAACCCATTATTGTTTTAATATGGGGCGGGGGCTTAGGAATTTCACCTCATGGGAAATTCATAATGCTGCCCTTGTTCAAATGGAGGCAATCATCTTTTTAATTAAAAAGCCAGATTCTCAGCTGGTATAAATCAGCATAGGACCATGAAAATCAATGGAGTTATGCTCATTTATACTAACTGAGAAACTGGCTCAATATCTTAGGGTATGTCTACACTACCCCGCTAGTTCGACCTAGGAGGGTAATGTAGGCATACCGCACTTGCAAATGAAGCCCGGGATTTGAATTTCCCGGGCTTCATTTGCATAGCGGGGAGCCACCATTTTTAAAACCCCGCTGGTTCGAACCCCGTGCAGCGCGGCTACACGGGGCACGAACTAGGTAGTTTGGACTAGGCTTCCTATTCCGAACTACCGGTACACCTAGTCCGAAGCCTAGTCCGAACTACCTAGTTCGAGCCCCGTGTAGCCGTGCTGCATGGGGTTCGAACCAGCGGGGTTTTAAAAATGGCGGCTCCCCGCTTATGGAAATGAAGCCTCGGAAATTCAAATCCCGGGCTTCATTTGCAAGTGCGGTATGCCTACATTACCCTCCTAGTTCGAACTAACAGGGTAGTGTAGACATACCCTCATATCTCACATTCCCTTAGGCGGGTATGTCTACACTAGCTTGTTAGTTCGAGCTAGGTAGGGTAATTAGGGCAAGTGGAGTTGCAAATGAAGCCCGGGATTTAAATATCCTGGGCTTCATTTGCATGTTCCCAGGTGCAGACATTTTTAAATCCCCCTTAGTCCGAACTCCGTGCCCGCGGCTACAAGCGGCACGGAGTAGGTAGTTCGAATTAAAGATCCTAATTTGAACTACCTTTACTCCTCTTCAAGTCTTGCTTCTACATTCTAATTTGTCTTGAAGCAGTTTCTTTGGATCCCAGTGGGCCAACTTACCTCTTTTAAAATCACTGCTTTGTATTATAGTTTGCTTTATTATATTCAGCACTAATGCAAGCAACCTACAGGTGTGTTTCCTGCAAAATACTGTATTTAGCAGATAGTCTGAGGTTTGAGGCCTACAAACTTTGGCCAAAATAAGTTTAGGTAATCCATAAATTCTGGGGAACTGGAAGTAGCACGTAAGGGGCAATTTTATCCATATAAGGATATCCACACTACAGAAACACAAACTAACCATTTTCTGGTAGGTTCTGGACAAAATATGACAAAGAGTGTCATGGCAACTGTAACAGGGTGCCTGCCCTGCACTGGCCCTTTAAGACCAGGACTCAGGCCCTGAGCCAGGGCTAGAAAGAAAGAGGCCAGCTGGAGCTGTTTGGGCCAGGGAGAGCCCAGCTGGCAACTATCTAGGGCAGCACAATTGACTTGTGGAAGGCAGCTGAAGTCGTTAGGGCTAGTGAGAGCCCAGCAGGCAGCTATACAGAGAAGCCCGGTTGGCTTGGAGAGCCCAGCTGAAGCTGTTAGGGCAAGTGAAAGCCCAGCTGATGACTATAAATAGAGAAGCACAGTTTGCTTAAGGGGGAGCTAGTGGAAGGCTGACTGCAGAGGAAGCAGGTGCTCCTTGGAGGGAGATAAGCTGGAGAGGGCCAGCCAAAATTCCTCCTGGCTAGGGGCTGGAAAGAAAGCCCCTGGGTTGTGGGCAGATCATGAGGCCGACTAGGTAAACTGAGCCATTGAGACAAATGCCTATGATGAGCAACCCCAAACAGACTGTAACTGGCCCTGTGAGGGGCTATATGAGGACAGTCGGGGGCACTGAGGCACACTGGGGGTGTGCACCCCCTGACAGCCACAAATTGAAATATGTGATAATGGGGTAAAATCATAAATATACTAACCTATAACAGAAGAATGCCTTAACATTGGTAAGGGGAGGAAATACAAATAAGGGAGAGGGGAGAAACCATAAATTAATATGTATTAGTCATAGTAATGTTAGTAAACTTATTATAGAAGTGGCATGTCAGCCTGGGGGCAGGAGGAGAGAGAGTGAGGAAGGTGATGGAGATGGGGAAGATGATGGCTAACATTTCAGGTTGTTCTGCAGGGGATGGTATCCCTGATGATGTTCAACTGTACTTTCTATAGTCTCTCTACCTTGCTGAGTTAGAGGGTGTGTAATTTTGCTAAATGTATTAATAAATTACTTATTTGTAAATATAAAAATTCCTATTGTGTGTGTGTGTGTTGCACTCGTGCATGTCAAGGTTCCCAACTGTATAGTACTTTTAATAATACTGGGGCTGATATTAGGACAAGAACCTGTCCTATCCTTGAAGTGATAACTGAATTCTTATTCATAATCTATAGATCAGACTGCACCTTGAAAACTCTGCAGCTAATAGAATCCTTTTGTGTGACATCCATCTGATTTGGATCTTCCAACATTTTTCTTACCCTTCACGTCTAAGTTTAATGACATTTCCAAAAATGTTTCCCCTGGATGGAGTAGCAGTTACAATAACCCGCACAGCTCAAGTGTGCCCTGGGGTGCTGGAACAATATGTATGGTGGAGGTGCTAATAGTCATTGAGACAAACTGTAAACCCTGTATTTGATGGAAAACCCTTTAAGTCAGGGATGCTGCCACACCCCAAGTGACGCTGCCTCACCCTTAGTTCCAACATGTATCTTGTGCTCCGTATGGATTTCCAGAGTTCAAGTCTGATGGAGAAACTGAAGATATGAAACTGTATAGAAGGATCTGATAGTTGCCCGGTTGGTCTTTAAATAAAACCAAAGGGATGAGCTGAGAACTGGGAAGTAAAATTTTATGAAACTGGATTTGCTATCTGTGATTAAACTGCATCTTCATCCTAGAAACATGTTGAAGCCAGTGATATTAATTACTGTCAATAGCATAAAATAAGTAGGGTTCAGTTCTCTGTATCTACAGACAGGGACATTCTTAGGATTTATGGAACCCTACACAGTACTATTAAACTGGTGTCACTCTGCCTGTTGGCAGCCCGGAGTAGGGAAGATGATTTTTTTTTAGAGATATTTTATAATCTTCAGCAACACCCTAATGAAATATTTTTAAAGCAAATTTTAAACTAAGGTCCTGTGGACTAACACAGTGCATTCAGAAACTGACAGGATAAACCTGGGATTGGCTTTTTCAGTGTCAGGCTGTGTCTACATTGGCACCCTTTTCCGGAAAAGGGATGCTAATGAGACAAGTCGGAATTGCAAATGCCACGGGGGATATTTAAATCCCCCACAGCATTTGCAATTCTGACTTGTCTCATTAGCATCCCTTTTCTGGAAAAGGGTGCCAATGTAGACATAACATAGCCTCAGTGTTTTGCTAATAGGTCTGGCAGGCTTTTTCACTTTTAAGTGAACTAGAGCCTCTCTAGGGAATTGAAGCCATGGAGCAGGGATAGGAAGAGGTGGGAGGACATTAAGACCCAGTGATGCCCCAAATTGTCAGGTGCCCAGCACAACTGCATATCCTGATACATATAGGCTACGTCTACACTGGCCCCTCTTCCGGAAGGGGCATGTAAATTTCACCAGTCGTCGTAGGGAAATCCGCGGGGGATTTAAATATCCCCCGCGGCATTTAAATAAAAATGTCCGCCGCTTTTTTCCGGCTTTTAAAAAAGCCGGAAAAGAGCGTCTACACTGGCCCCGATCCTCCGGAAAAAGTGCCCCTTTGAAGTAAGAATAAGAGCCTCCAGAAAAGGGCACTTTTTCCGGAGGATCGGGGCCAGTCTAGACGCTCTTTTCCGGCTTTTTTAAAAGCCGGAAAAAAGCGGCGGACATTTTTATTTAAATGCTGCGGGGGATATTTAAATCCCCCGCGGATTTCCCTACGACGACTAGTGAAATTTACATGCCCCTTCCGGAAAAGGGGCCAGTGTAGACGTAGCCATAGCGTAATCACACAGTGAAGATACACTCAGGGAAAAGAGCCTGTATCCTAATCAGTATATCAGATCTAAATTATATAAGACAGAGTTTCTAAATCTCAGAATCATTCATCAGTGGCACTCTGAGACTGGAAGCAGTAAGGGGATGGTATCTATAACCAGCCTACCCGATAGCTCTCATGTAGGGCTGAGCTGACAAGCAGTCAAGGTATTACTCAGATGACCTCAGTTCTGCTGGAAGAAACATTTAATTCATTGTCAATTTGATAAAATACACATTTGTATAAATAAATTGATCCAGACCATGATTTTAATAAACATTGAGTTATTAGAATTAATACCCTCCCATACATATCTAGACATCTAAATATGTGGCTTGATTTTTTTAATAATGCTGAGCATCCAGTGGTCCCTGCTGAAGGCAGTGGAGCTCTTGCAATTCACTCTAGCTGAAGAGTTGATTCAGAAATATTTATATATGCATTTATGTCAACAATATTCATTGAGCAGACAGGAACATGCTACTGTTAAATACGATCCCAGGGCCTGATCCAACACAATTGTCTAGTTTTACATTAATGTTACTCTCAGAAGTTAGGTTCTTTTCTGCATAGAGATTCATGGGTGAGGATGGGGGAAATATGTAGGAGACAGTCATGGTTCCCCAGTTCTCTGGGCCCTTCTGTGCTTACCTTGGTTTTGGCAGAAACTAAAGCAGTGCACAGGCTATTCTAATATACATCAACTGGCAATAGCCCCTCAAGGATGAGACGGCAGCTAGAATTGGCAAAGCAGGGCCGTGTTTTGTCCCTGCTCACTCCTACAGGTGAACGGGGTTGCAGCAGTTGGAACAGGAACTGGTTATTCTGACTTTATACCATCTGAGAAATATCCACCAGTTACCTCCCCAGCTGGCCACAGGACAGGGAAAGAAAATGTGACCCATTGATCGATGAAGTATCAGACCTAATGGATAGAAATTATACCTTCACTTACAGCACTCCTTGTAATAAGGAAAGGATGATTAACTTGCTTCATGAAACTTCCCTGTTGAAATTAGGGAGACAGAAATGTGGATCTGATTGCAAGAATGTATTTTGGAGCCCAATATACAGCATTTCTGTGATACTAAATGATATGCTTCTAACTGATCTTTCTTGCAGGAGGAATTTAAGCCTTTAGCGATCTTGTTTTAAAATCAATGTGCAACCCAAAGACTGAGCACAGTATGGACTAGCAATCATTCAAGCTCTCAGGCTTTGCTTGATGACTGCACCAATCTGTAGTCAATTAGTGATCATGAGTTCTCTTAGAGAAACTAAAGATCACAGACTATCATCTGTATATGGTTCTTTTTCACTTGGGATTTTTCTTCCCATTTCAGAGGTATTATTCCGCAGGACTGACTTCACACACTTAATACTTTGAAAACTCTAAGGTTCTCTCTTTTCCTAACCTCCTACAATTCAGGTGGCACCTTAGTTGGTGATCCTGCGAATTGCTGAGCACTGTTTGGGAGTTGAGAGTTCCTTTAACCCCCTTTTACTTTAACTTCATATTCAGAAGTTACTCAGCACTTCGTAGAAGGATCTGAGGTTTTCCTGAAATATGCAATGCAAGATTCTAAATTTTTTTTAAATTACAGGTACGGTATATTTAATACTATTGATATAATTAAATTAAATGTCTTCTGGTATTTCTGTTTTATTATTGAGAAAATAACTGGCTCAGCATCCTATATACAGGCCTTCTGGGCATTTTCCCTGTACAGGCTGGGCTCGTCTACACTGGCCCCTTTTCCGGAAGGGGCATGTAAATTTCACCAGTCATCGTAGGGAAATCCGCGGGGGATTTAAATATCCCCCGCGGCATTTAAATAAAAATGTCCGCCGCTTTTTTCCGGCTTTTAAAAAAGCCGGAAAAGAGCGTCTACACTGGCCCCGATCCTCCGGAAAAAGTGCCCTTTTCCGGAGGGTCTTATTCCTACTTCAAAGTAGGAATAAGAGCCTCCAGAAAAGGGCACTTTTTCCGGAGGATCGGGGCCAGTGTAGACGCTCTTTTCCGGCTTTTTTAAAAGCCGGAAAAAAGCGGCGGACATTTTTATTTAAATGCCGCGGGGGATATTTAAATCCCCCGCAGATTTCCCTACGACGACTGGTGAAATTTACATGCCCCTTCCGGAAAAGGGGCCAGTGTAGACGTAGCCGCTATGTCTACACTGTAGCATTTTGTTGGCAGAAGAAATGCAAATGAAGGGCTCATTAGTATTTCTTGCACTCTCATTTGCATAGTCTCTTCCGATCCGTTTTGCGGAAGACGGTTTAGAGGAAAAAAACACAGTGTAGACACGGCCATTTTGCGCAAGATGCCTTATCCTTCAAAAAAGGAGGTATACAGGGTCTTTCGCAAAAGTGTTTTTTTGCGCAAAATGGCCCCATATACACTGTGTTTTTTTCTGCAAAAACCTCTTCCACAAAATGGATCGAAAGAGACTATGCAAATGAGAGCATGAGAAGTGCTAATGAGCACTTCATTTGGATTTCCTCTGCCGACAAAATGCTACAGTGTAGACTTAACCTGTGTGTCTGGGGTAATGGGCTGAAGTTTCTGGAATGTTTTCTTCAATTAAACCATGTAAAAGCTTAACAGCATATTTCTCTACCTCATAGCACCTGTACAGTTGTTTTACATAGTAACTAGCTTATGAATGGATATCCATATTACATACAGCTCTCTGAGCTTTTGGAGAATTCAAGGAAAAATAAAATGCATTTGATTAGGCAAGCTATTAGTGAATTGTATTTGAATTTATTAATCTCTCTCTTTCAAGATTTTCAACCTCTTGGTTTTATTTCTTCACCTCCAACTTTATTCTGGGCTTTCTCTGATAGCATATTTAAAGTGGCAATTTGTTTAGTTGCAGTGTGTTTGTTCTTTCATGTTATGTTCAAAATGTCTAGAAAAAGGTCACTGAAGTTCCATATAAGGTGATCGGGGAGGGGGCCTCCTTGTCAGAATTATGACCCTAAATTAGGTAAATTTCCATTGCTTTGGCTGGATCTAGGAATGTTGCTTTCTTTCCAGAAAGGGATGGTTTATTCAGGAAGTTCTTTAAACAAAAGTAAGAGAAGCACAATTTTTTAAATCAAATGTCTTATTTGTTTTAAGGGGGTCTTAAGGGAAAATAGCCCCAGACTCCTTTAGAATGTCTTAATTATTACCATCTTCCTTACTTTTCCCAAAATGGTGAGGAGTTCTGTGGCACCTTAAAGACTAACAAATTTATTAGGTCGTAAGCTTTCATGGGCTGCAGCTCACTTCGTCAGATGCATGAAGTGGAAGCTTCAGTTGGCAGAGCTTTATACATACCTACAGATATGGGAGTGTTAGATCAGAGCTAATGAGGCTAACACCCAAAGGAAAAAACTCCAGTGCTTAAAGGATCTTTACTATGACCGCTTAGATGCCAAAGGATTTTAGGTACTTGCAGTTAGGTGACAGCAGAGTAGGGGTTTCAAGGATCTCAGTGGTACCTAATGTGGTAATTTAGGCAGCTGAGTCTTTTTGTGGATCTGGATACCCAGCTTTAAAATGTTGGCCATGAACATCCTCAGTTTCACCTTCCATAAAAAGGGAATAAATTATAGGTAGTTTCTAACAGCCACTTGAGTTCCTTGGATACAATTTCTTACATAAATACACAGTATTATTATTGTCTCACCGTTTGAAAGGGATTTTGGAGAATGAAGTGCTAGGAGCTAAGTATTAGATTTAAAAGAACAATTTATTCCTTGTTCTTTTTTAACTCAAGTCTCAAATATACAAATGTAATAGTTTATAACAGTCCTTCTAAAAAAGATGTGTGGAATATATTATGCATTCTGATAATTGTTAACCACAAAGTATTACTACAGAAATTGAATATCTTCTCCCCTCAATTACTAGAAAAAATCTAAATAATTAAGGAAAACCAACGTTAATTGCAAAATGGTACAAATGCTAAAAATATTTAAAGCAAATTGTCAGTATCTAATCTGTAGAATGATGATCATCCCTCCTGCATAAACCAAAAGTATTCATGATCTATGATCACCCTGTCATAGGTTGGAACAGAAACAATGCTAGTGATGTACCCATGATTTTGATTAGGTTTGAACCTACGTTTTATTAATATTTTCTTAGCAGGATGTTGAGAGTATGCTTAGGAGAGGAATCAGGGAGTAGTCTGGAAGGTCCTTTAAAAACAGCACCACAAACTAACTGCCAGCCAGAAAGCAGCAGTTTGTGGGTAAAATTAACCAGAAAACCCCAATAAAATGTAGGGTTGTGGAAAAGGTTTTCTTTTCCCTTAAATCAATGAAGAATAATCCTGGGGGTGGGGGGGAGTTTGAAAATATTTCCAATTCAATCTTTCTGTCTCACTTTTAGGTGTTTACTTAAAAGAATCTGACAGCCAAATTGTCTGCAATTTTTGTGAGCTGGGAAATGTAGTTCACTTGGGACTCTTGTTTGGTCCCTAAACTTATTTTATTAAAATAGAGTTGTGGTTCTAACAATAAAAAAAAACAGAAAAGAAATGCAAACCCCTGATGAACCAGAGGTTCGAAAGATTGTCTAGGGGTGGCTTTTTGTGGCAAGGGACTGAGGCTGCGAAGGAGGAAAGCCCGAGACTTAAATGTACTTAACCAATTACAAACTTTATTGACGACAATCTGATTATATTAAATTACTGTCTCTGATTTGTTTAAGACAACATAGCATGCAAATAAAACATACATTAAAGAAAGTTAATACAACAATAATAAAAACTCCTCCTACAGCCAGTCCCTCTATGGTTATCTTGGAACAGCCGGTAGTTAGTTATTAGTTTGCCTATTCATTTAATAACCCCTCAATTCTACTTCTAGTTCTTATTTAGACCTAGGTGTGGTACCATTATACAGTATGGTCAATACAATACAACTAACTATTGCTAAGCTGGCAAATAATATATTAAGCAATACTTATTAGCCCAGTAACAATTATGATGCACAGACACAAAACAACACGTAGCATGTTCCGGATTCGTACACCCTGTCATGATTCGGTAGGTGGGAGGCGGCCTTAGGTGATCAACCCCTCAGCCAGGCTGGACGATACGTGCTTTGTATTTTGATACGGAACCTCCCCGAGCTTAGGGTGCAGGGTGCTTTATACTATACTTTTGACATCCGGTACCATATTAGGGTTCCTTTCTTGTGATATGACATCTGCCTCAAGGCATTGTGGTCAGTGCCTGATGCAGACATGACTGGCACATGTGAAAGCTAGCTATGTTTTTGTTTCCCTGCTCCAGGTGCTTGTTAACTGATGTATATTACAGCTCATTTCTCTTATTCCTGTCTTGTCCTGTTTTTTTTTTTAGTGCTCGTTAACTTAGTGTATGAGACAGCTTGTGTCCCTACTCTTATCTTTTTGGCCCAGGTGCTTGCCAAGTTAAGTTCTGTTTACTGAGACCACTGCTGAGCACCTGAGGGACTTCAAGCTCTGTTTCTGGATCTTCCTCAGCAGCCTGTGTTTTTCTTGTGACGGGCTTTAGTGTGGTAGTATGAGCAATATGTGCGAGGCTGTGGTCAAAAGGACCTGCTACACGACAATCCTGAGCCCTGTTTATAGTCTGAAATCATAAATATGTTGCAGTAGAAGGTCAGGAATTAAAGTAAAACAAAAAGCTGTCCCATGACACCCTGCTGGGACTAGGAACACAATATTCACTAATGAATGTTTTGAATTTTTTCTTCTTTACTATGTCAGATGTATGTAATGCTGAAATGCTGGAACCCTAAAAGTTAGGTTAAACACCATTTGTAGATTGGGCCAAAAGAACTGTATCTCACTAAACAAAGGCAATTTAGTAATTACGATGAAAACCACCTATTTATATATCTCATTATATATTTTAGAAATGTGGGTCTCCCTGTCTGTGAGTCCGTTTGTTCAAGAACTCCTCCTAAATGGGTAAGAAGTAGGACTACCAAATTTGATGTGCAGCTTCCTGTTATAATAACTTAAAGCAAGGTCAGATTTTGTTTGTGCCAGGACAGCGAAATGTGCCTGGAATTCAATTGTTTCTTATAAAATGGAAAGGAACGGGTCTGGTAGGAGGGATAGTTATATTATAGAATGACCTTAGCGGGACAGGAAGGACCAGAAATGGGGACCAGGGAATCTATAAACCCATTGGGCCAGTAGGTGGAGGGGTGAAGAAAGGGACAGCTCTCCACTGAATATTTCAGAGAGTCTGTCTGTTTGGGCATCTGTTTGTGTGTGTGTCTATTCCTCAGTTGGGGGACAGGCATCCCTCCCCTAGCTGTGCCCATTGCAGCTGCAGTGGCCATGGACAGGCATTTCTCACCTGGCACCAAACTGCTGTGGTGAGAGGCCTGGAAGTGTCCTCTCTCCCCTCACCCCCAGCTCCACCCTTGAACAATGATTTAAATGAAGAACAGCAGAGGAGAGTTTGTGTGTGTGTGTGTGCCTGTCTGCCTGTGCATCTGCAAGTCAGTTTGTTCAAGGACTCCTCCTAAACAGTAAGAGTGAGGACCATCAAATTTGGTATATAGCTTCCCCTTATCATAACTTAAAGCAAGGTCAGGGTTTGGTTGCATAAGGATAATGGGATGTGCATGGAATGTAATTGTTTATTATCAAACAGAAAGGGAGGGTTGTGATAGCAGGGAGAGTTATACTCCAGAATGACCACAGAGGGGCAGCAAAAGTGCCAGTCCGTGGGAGTAGCCACTGGCTGAACAGCATGGCCCCTGCTGTCCCAGACAGTCTAAGGGAGCCCCCACCACACCTCCCAGCCCCCTGCCCTGACTTCTGCATCCAATATTCGCTCTATTTTTTCCATCCATGTGTGGTATAAATGTTATGTGTACCAAAGCAAATGCAGATATGTACCACCAATAGAAATACATGCTACCAGCTGTGGAAGGCTCTGGGCACTCACTAATTTGCTAAGTGGCTCCTAAATTTCTCCTGGGTTGCTGCCCAAGGGTATGTCTACACTATAGCGCTAATTCGAACTAAGCTAATTTGAACTAACGCAGCTAAACCTAAAAACTAGTTCGAATTAGCATTTTGCTAATTCGAACTAGCGCGTCCACACTGATTGGACACAGGGGCGCATTTAAGGGCACCTGAAACCGGTTCTGGCAGGGCATCAGGTCAGTAGTTACTTTGTGTGGCTGCTGTCTGAGGCTATCTGAGGCTCGTGCTTAAAGGGACCCCCCTGGACAGCCGGTTCTCAGCTTTTCCTGCTTCCTTGCCAACCTCACTGAGGGACAGCAAAGCGTTGGTCTCTGTGCCCATCTGTGTTGGTGCTTCCCTTCGGGGGGGGCCGCCGCAGGTGGCAAGATGGAGCCACAGCTCGCCCTGCACCTTCTGGTGCACTTTCTGGACTTGCTGCTACAAGCCTGCCAGCAATAGCTGGAGGCTGCCTGGCACCACCTGGTGCACGTCAGCTCCCTGCCTCTCTGCCTGGCCACCCTGGGGGCCGTGGAGGAGCCGCGGCGGCGCCCAGACGCTGGTGTGCCCCACCGCATCTGGCCTCTGGACACCAGCAGCGACTGGTGGGACCGCATCGTCCTGGAGCGCTGGGAAGACCGACAGTGGACCCAGAATTTCACGATGAGGAGGGACACCTTCCTGGAGCTCTGCAAGTGGCTCACCCCTGCCCTGCGCAGCAGGGACACTCACATGAGGCCCGCCATCCCCCTCCAGAAGAGTGTGGCCATTGCCCTCTGGAAGCTCTCCATGCTGGACAGCTACCGATCCGTCGGGAACCAGTTCGGCGTGGGGAGATCCACCGTCGGAGAGGTGCTCATGCAGGTACGGCACTCGCTGGCCACTGGACCGGGGAGGGGAGGGGGGCTGCAAGGAGGGGATTGGCTGCCCCAGGAAAAAAGGGGGGGGGGGGAGGAGGCGAAAGTGCCCTGCACCGGTCTCTCCAGGCCATACTACACGCTGCCTGGGGGGGTTGCTTCCAGGAGTGGGGCGCGGGGCACTGCCAGGGCACGAACACTCCCAGCCACCCGGGCGCCCCACTGATTCGCGCTTTGCTGTGTCTCTCCGCAGGTGGTCAGGGCCATCAACCGGGTGCTGCTCCACAGGGTGGTCTGCCTCGCTGACCCGGATGCTGTCATCCGCGGCTTTGGCGCCCTGGGCTTCCCCAACTGCAGGGGGGCCATTGACACGACACACATCCCCATCTGTGCCCCGGAACACCAGGCCTCCCGGTACGTCAACTGCAAGGGGTACTTCTGCGTGATCCTGCAGGCCGTGTGTGACCACCGGGGACAGTTCATGGACATTAATGTGGGCTGGTCTGGCAAGGCACACGATGCATGGGTGTACCCCAACTCCTCCGTGTGCCAGAGGCTGCAGGCCGGGACCTTCTTCCCCAACCGCCACATCAGGGTCGGGGACGTGGACATGCCCAGCTGCCTGGTGGGGGATGTCGCCTACCCCCTACAGCCATGGCTGATGAAGCCCTACACGGGGCACCTCAATCCGTCCCACCAGGTCTTCAATGCCAGGCTCACCAGGGCCCGCATCGTGGTGGAGGGGGCCTTCGGGCGACTGAAAGCCCGCTTTCGATGCCTCCTCACCCGTCTGGACCTCGCCGAGCACAATATACCTCCTGTAGTGGCAGCATGTTCTGTGCTCCACAATTTGTGTAAGAGAAAGGGGGAGGCTTTCCTGCCATCCTGGATGGCTGAGGCTGACCGCATGGCTGGCCACTACGCTCAGCCCCACACCACCGCCATCCGGGAAGCCCACCGGGGGGCCGTCCGGATCCGGGAAGCCCTGTGGGAGAGCTTCCTGGTGGAGGAGGAGGACTGAACTCTCCCTGCATGCCCCACTGGGGCCTTCTTCCACCCTCTCCCCCTTCCCCTTCCTAACCACCCTTCCTAATGTCAAATAAAGACACCTGTTTTGGCAAACAACCTCTCATTTTATTTAACATAAGTGGGGTGGGGGGACGGAGGAGTGAGGGTGGGAGAGGGGAGGGGGAAACCTGGGAGGAAGGAGCTGGAAGGGGAGGGAAGGGAGGAAGGGAATGGAAAGCTCAGGGGTGGGGGTCCGGCTGCCTCTCCCGTCTTGCAGCACTGTGGGTGCTAGGGCCTCGGGGGGGGGGGGGGAGAATGGGTGTGGAGGTTGGGGCAGGAGGGACGGGGGCTGCGGAGGGAGCAGGGGGAGCGGGAGCAGGAGCAGGAGGAAGCGGGAACCGGTCGAGCAGGCTCTGGAGGTGGCCTCTGAGGGCACAGCCCTGCTCCTCCAGCGCCTCCAAGCTCCGCTGGCGCGGCCAAAGGTCCTCCTGGACCCAGTGGTCCTGGATGCGGAGCTGGTGATCCAGGAAGCGGAGGTGCCACCGCTGGTAGTCCTCCTGGTTCCTGGCTCTCCTGCTGGCCCGGGAGCGGGTGGCTGCTGCAGGCGGGGTGGTGCACCCTGCAGGCCCAGGTGCTGTGGCTGTGGTGAAACAAGAGCAGTGGTCAATTCTCCCTGAGGCCCAGGTGTGTGAAACCCAGCCCCCCTCTGCAAGGCCAGGGCCCCTGCATGACACCCAGCTGCTGCTCCGTGGTGGGCAAGGCCCAGGCGCATGGTCCCTGGGCTCCCTCTCTCCCCAGCCCCCCGTACACATAAGGGGAGCATGATGGTACTCACATGTGGAGGCCTCCCCGGCCTCGGATGACACAGGCAAGCGGCTCAGTGGGGTGCCTCGGGGGTCCTGGGTTCTGGGCAGGCTGCCGCCAGGCTCCTGGCTCTCTGTGTCCTCCTCCTCCTCCTCTGTGTCAGGGAGTGGTCCCTCTGCCCCGGGGTCAATCACCACCCAGGGGGCAGGGATGGCATGAGCCCCCAGGATGCAGTCCAGAGCCAGAAAGTGGGGGCAGGCCTCCAGGTCGGCCCCTGGCAGGCAGGCCCGGGAGTAGGACTGCCGCAGGTCCTTAATCTTGCAGCGGTCCTGCTCCCGGCTGCGGTGGTGGCCTCTGGCGGCCAGGCTGGCAGCTATGCGGCCGTAGACTGCCGCATTCCTGTGGCTAGTGCGGAGATCGTGGACATTGGAGGCTTCCCCCCAAACCTGGATGAGGTCCACGATCTCCGCACTAGACCACGCTGGCGCCCGCCTCTTGTGTCCCCGGGCAGGCTCCTGGGAGCCGCCAGGCTGGTCCCGGGAAGAGGGAGAGGGCTGGGGGGCATCGGGTGGCTGGCTCATGGGGTGTCAGGTGCAGGGTCTGCTGGCAGGGTGCTGGCAGCCTTGCAACTGGCACAAACACTGTAGCCAGCCCGTGGCCCTTTAAGGGCTCCGGGGCCGGGAGGGGGGCAGTAGAGTTTGCCTGGTGTTGGCCAGAGTGGCCAACAGGGCAAGCTGGGAAGGGCTAGCCTCCCACTAGTTCGACCTAAAGGGCTACACAGCCCTTAGTTCGAACTAGTAAGTTCGAACTAGGCGTTAGTCCTCGTGAAATGAGGTTTACCTAGTTCGAATTAAGTGCTCCGCTAGTTCGAATTAAGTTCGAACTAGCGGAGCGCTAGTGTAGCGCCTATCAAAGTTAATTCGAACTAACGTCCGTTAGTTCGAATTAACTTTGTAGTGGAGACATACCCCGAGAGCTCAGCTTACAGGGAACACTGCCTGGACTCCTTCCCTGAACCTCACCCCTGTTCTGACTCCTGCATCCCCCTGCCCTAACCCTCCCCACACTGCCCAGGTAAGAATCATTTAAAAAAGGGATAGAGAATAAGACAGAGTATCTTATTGCCTATATATAAATCTATGGTATGCCCACATCTTGACTACTGAGTACAGATGTGGTCACCTGATCTCAAAAATGGTATATTGGCATTGGAAAAGGTTCAGAAAAGGGCAACAAAAATGATTAGGGGTTTGGAAAGAGTCCCATATGAAGAGAGATTAAAAAGACTTAGACTTTTCAGCTTAGAAAAGAGGAGACTAAGGATATGTCTACACAGCACTGTTAGTTTGAAATAAGATTAGCAATTTACGCTACTCAAATTGCGTATCTTATTTTGATTAATTTCAAAATAGTCTATTTTGAAATTTGGCATGTCTACATAGCACCAAATTTCAAAATAATGCATTGTTTCGAGGGTTACTGGGATGCTGAAATAGTGTGCCTGTTATTTCAAAAATATTTTTCGAAATAATGGGAGGCTTGTTAAGATGCGGGGTAGCTATTTTGGGAAACCTCTGGTATCCTGAAATAGCCATGCAGTGTAGATCTAACCTATGGGGGGATATGATAGAGGCCTATAATATCATGACTGGTGTGAAAAAAATGAATAAGGAAAAGTTATTTACCCATAACATAAGAACTAGGGGTCACCAAATGAAATTAATAGGTAGCAGGTTTAATACAAACAAAAGGAAGTTTTTCTTCATGCAGTGCACAATCAATCTGTGGAATGCCTTGCCAGAGGATGTTGTGAATACCAGGACTTTAACAGGATCAACAAAGAACTAGATAAATTCATGGAGGTTAGGTCCATCAATGGCTATTAGCCAGGATGGGTAGGAAAGGTGTCCCTAGCTTCTGTTTGTCAGAAGTTGGAAATGGATGACAGAAGAGGGATCATGTGATGATTACCTGTACTGTTAACTCCCTCTGGGGCATCTGTCATTGGCCACTGTTGGGAAGACAGGATACTGGGCTAGATGGACCTTTGATCTGACCAGTATGGCCCTTTTTATGTTATGTTCCCAAACCCCTGCTTTGAGTACCACCAAACTCTGCTCGAAGTGCCCCACAGCTCCCAACACCCTGCCCTGGCTCCTGCACATCTCACCCTTGCCCTTTGTCCCCTACATCCCTGCCCTGACTTCAGTGCCCTCCACTTTCCGAGCTCACTGTCCTGAAGGAGCTGAGCAATGCCAGATAAATCTTCTAGTTTCCTACACGAGTCAAACATTTCAAATCTAAGTTTAGTAAATTAATGGGAAGATGCCACTGAAAAATAAAATGAAGGCATTAGCTTTCTGAAAGTGATCTACTTGCTATTCAGCTCAGAGGCACAGACAGCATTAAACAGTTCACTGGTATCTCAAGCAGCTCAGCCTCTCAACTATTTACTCTTCATCTGCTTTTTTTCACCCAATTCATGGACGATCTATTTTATATATCCCAACTTAACAGCGAATTAATAGCTCCATCCTTCCTTATTTATATGTTCAATAGTCAAGCCTGGTTAAAATAAACAGCAGGATACTCTCTTTCATTACACTTTTAATAAGTCAATATAAGATAAATCCAGAAATAGCGTGACTTGTCTTCATTAACTTGAGCTATGGCAGAAATTCCCTGCATAGGAATCTCTCTCCTTCTGTGCGGGAGAACATAGCAACACATCCAGCTAATATGTCTGAGTGGCAAGTTATTCTTATTGCCTTCTTACCTGCTTGCAAGTGGTTCCATAATTAATACCAAATACAATAAAACCTGTGCTATCTGGCACTTAACTAGCTGGAAAACTTTAGAAACTGGCAAATTTCTGAGCTGGGAAAAAACTTGTTAAAAAAAAAAAGGAAGCTGGCGCTTTAAGCGGGGCCGCTCCTCAGATGCTTCCCCCCACCCCGCTCCTGTAAGATGTGTGTGCAGCACGTACTGGGGGAGGGACAAATGGCCGCTACGGCCGCCTCACACCAGCCCGCATCTTGGCCTCCCCCCCCACAGCTCCCGGCACTGCCGTGGGTCATGGCCACCTAGCTTCCCCCGGGCCTCGTGGCCTCCTCCCCAGCAGGTCAGCCCCCTGTGACTCCTGGCAGACTGGCACCCCCGCGTTCGTGGACACCCTGGCAACCTGGCTCCCCCCCATAGGTCAGCCTCCTCATGGCTCCCCCCCGGCAGGCCACCCCCACCATCTCTGCCCCCCCTGCTCTCCCCTCACACCAGGCCACATCCTGTCCATCCCCCCTGTTGCTCGTGGCCCCCCCAGCAGGCTACATCCCAGCCCCTACACCGTTCCTGCTTCTGCCCCCATAAGCCCTGCATGGCTCCTGCTCCCTCCCCTCCCAGATACCTGGAATTTTTAGAAAACCGGCACGACCTAATTCCCGGGCATGCCAGATAACACAGGTTTTACTGTAATAACTTTTAAGTTTCATATCATCTCTGTTGACCAAAGACTGGCACCTTCCTCTTCACGTAATCTATAATTACATCTGTTTGTGACCACCAGATACGTTAAACAAGGAGTGGATGAAACACAGAAACCTTAAAAAAGGTGGCTAATGGAAACATCACAGACCTGATTAGACTGCCTCAAGGTATTTGTTGTCTTAAAACTACTGGCAGTGCAGCCTTCCTTTAATGCTCTAGCAGGAATTCTGGAACAATTTTTATAGTGGGAGTGCTGACAGCCTTTGAACCAAAATGTAAACCTTGTACATAAGGGCTTCAGGACTCTTAGGGTATGTCTCCACTACAAAGTTAATTCAAACTAACAGATGTTAGTTCGAATTAACTTTGATAGGCGCTACACTAGCGCTCCGCCAGTTCGAACTTAATTCGAACTAGCGGAGCACTTAGTTCGAACTAGGTAAACCTCATTCTACGAGGACTAACGCCTAGTTCGAACTTACTAGTTTGAACTAAGGGCTGTGTAGCCCTTTAGTTCAAACTAGTGGAAGGCTAGCCCTTCCCAGGTTCCCCCTGGTGGCCTCTCTGGGCACAACCAGGAAAACTCCTCTCCTATTCCCCAGCCCCGGGCCCTTAAAGGGGTAGACTCTGGCCAGACGGCACTTTGCAGAAACAACCCTGCCAGCAGTCTGTGCCCCTGACCCAGTGGCCGCAGGATGAGCCAGGCAGCCAGTGGCAGTGATGTGTTCCCTGCCCAGTCCCCCAGCACCCAGGGCCCAGCCAGGGGCTGTAGACGGCACGTGGCCTCCTGGACTAGTGCGGAGGTCATGGACCTCATTGAGGTTTGGGGGCAGGCCCCCAATCTCCATGATCTCCACACTAGGAGGGAACGCGGCTGTCCACGGCCACATAGCAGCCGCCATGGCCCAAAAGGGACACAGGCGCACCCAGGAGCAGGTGCGCCTGAAAATCAAGCAGCTGCATCAGGCATACGCCAGGGCCACCAGGGGTGGCGCCACAGCAGGGGCTGCCACCTGCCCCTACTTCCCTACCCTCAACCGACTCTTGGGGGGGCGGGGCGGTCCGTGCCAGCCCGGGGGACAGCAAGCCGGGACCGGAGGGCCCTGACCCGGGCACACCGGAGGGGCCACTGCAGGATGTCCCCGCACCGGAGTCGGCAGGGTCGTCCAGGGAGACCGTACTGGGTAAGTAGTTTGAATTAAGTAGTTCGGGGGGGGGGGGGGGGGAGGGGAGGCGGGAGGAAGACCAGATACTATGCGTGTGGGCCATGCCTTCCACGGATCACGCAGACACCTGTGCACGTGCAAGCAAGTGCCATGCCACCCTTAGGCAGGTGGCTCCAGCTGCATGACACCCAGGGGCCATGGCCCAATAGGCACATGCTTATGCGAAGAGACCTGACATGCTCCTGACCCCGGGGCGGGACCCAGCAGGATGCTTTCCCTTCACATGTCCCCTCTACACGGAGGCAGGGGACATCTCCCCCTTTCCCCCTGCTGCCCCGGCCACACTATACATGGCACAGGGACATGGGTGCGGTCTTGGGGCAGCTCCCAGTCCCGGGGAGAGCCAGACATCGTGACCATGGCCTCTGTACAAGCACAGCGGCTGTGACGGTGCAGGACATGGTCACCCTCACGTTGCGGAGTTGGGGAGGGGGCTGGGCATCATCCTCTGCGTCCCCAGGGAGAACTGACCACTTCTCTTCTTTCTCTACAGCTGCACCAGCTGCTCATGCAGGGCGCACCACCCCGCCCGGGACATGCTCCCGCACCCGCGGCCTGCTCCGGACCCCCACCATGGAGCAGGAGTACTGGGACCAGCACCTGGAGGCCCTGCGAGCCATGCACCGCACACTGGAGGGCTGGATGCGGGCAGACCTCCAGCTCCGCCAGGAGCAGCTGGCTGAGGTCCGAGGGCTGACCTTAAACCTGCAGGCCCTGCTGCAGAGCATGGTGCCCCATGCTGGTCCTGCGCCTGCTGCCCCCCCAACTGCTGTCCCTCCTCCCACTCCTGCCCCCCCACCTCTTCCTCCTCAACCCCCACACCCTCTTCCTCAATGTCCACACCCCCCACCTCAACCTCCGCACCCTCCACCCCATCCCTCCGGGGACGCTGAGGCCCCCTCCCTCGCCGTGCTCGGAGGCGGTTGGCCCGGCGAGACCCCCACCTTTGATCCCTGAGTTTCCCCACCCCCTCCTTTCCCTTGCTTCCCCCTTCCAGCTCCCTCCTCCCAGTTTTCCCCCTCCCCTCTTCCACCCTCTCTCTTCCCCTCTCCCACCTCCTTTTCCCTGTCTCCCCGAGGTTTGTGGAATAAAGAGAGTTTCTATTTTTTAACACGTGTCCTTTATTTTGTACATCAGGAAGGGGGGTTAGGGAGGAGTAAGTGGAAGGAGGTGATGGAGGAATGGGGTACGAGCCCCCGATGGGGAGGACTGGGGTGGCTCTGCGGGCTCCTCGGGGTGGAAGCTCTCCTGCAGCCCCCCAATTGACCCCCCCCCGGATGGCAGCCTGCGGCAAGTGCAGCCGGTCTGATGGCCGAGTGCTGTGATGTGCCGAGTGTGGGCACTCAGGGCACTCCAAGCCAGGACTGCTTTGCAAGCGGGGAACCCCTGAGAACTGTCTGTCCGGGGTGGGGATCAGGTCCCTTTAAGCACAGCCCTCGGCTAGCCTGAGACAGCAGCTCCATGCTCTAAGTCCTCATCTGATGCCCTGCCAGCACTGCTTCTGGCCAGCCTTAACCTCAGTTCAGGGTCCACTCAGTGTGGACATGCTAGTTCGAATTAGCAAAACGCTAATTCGAACTAGTTTTTAAGTCTAGATGCGCTAATTCGAATTAGCTTAGTTCGAATTAACTAATTTGAACTAAGTTAGTTCGAATTAGTGCTGTAGTGTAGACATGCCCTTAGGGTGCATCTAGACAGCACCCTTCTGTTGGAATAAGCTATGCAATTTGCACAACGCAAATTGCATAGCTTATTCTAAGTCTAAGTCAAAAGAGCTTATTTTGAAATTTTCCACTGTCTACAAGGCACCAAATTTCAAAACAAGGCACTATTCCGACAATTCCCTTAACTCTCATGGAACGAGGGCTAAAGGGATGCCAGAATAGTGTGCCCACTATTTCGGGAAATAGCAGGTGCTTTTAAAGATGCGAGTTACTGTTTTGGGATACTTCTGGCATCCCAAAATAGCAGCGCAGTATAGACGTACCCTTAGTTCCAGTACCTATGTGTACTGGGTAACTTCCTAGCAGCAATGGCAACAAGACAATAGTTACACAAAAGCATGTTTATTTTGTTACAGAAGCTACAGCAGACTTATGGTTCTGTTTTTATATGCTGACATATTTTCAGCCAACCTCAAGTTAGCTGCTAAACTTGCAGATGAGTTGAATGTTAGTACCTGGGCTGTATTCTTTCAGGCATCTCATTATACATCTTGCCTAGGTGTGTGTTTGACTAAAATTGATGCCTCATCCACTTGCTAGTAGGAAACAAAACTTCCTTTTGGACAGTAATTCTCAGGCTGGAAGGACAAATCATAAAACTGAAAGAAGGAAGATCAGCAAAGCCAGTCCTCTCCATTCATGGCAGAACCAAGCACCATCTAGATCATCCTGGATAATGATGGAGATTCCACAACCTCCTCAGGGAATTTATTCCAGCGCTTAAACATCCTGACAGATAGGAAGTTTTTCCGACTGTCCAACCTAAACCTCCATTGTTGCAATTTAAGCCCATTGCTTCTTGTGATATCACAAGATGTTACAGAGAATAATTTTTCTCCCTCCTTTATGTAACAACCTTTTAGGTACTTGAAAGGTGTTATCATGTCCCCTCTCAGTCTTCTCTTTTGCAGACTAAATAAACCCAGTTTTTCCAATATTCCGTCACAGGAGATATTTTCTAGACCTTTAATGATTTTTGTTGCTTTTCTCTGGACTTTTTCAAATCTGTCCACTTTTCCTGAAATGTGGTGCCCAGAATTGGACACAATACTCCAGTTCAGGCCTAATCAGTGTGGAGTAGAGCAAAATTACTGCTCATGTCCTGCTTACAACCTTCCTCTAATACATCCCAGGATGTTTCCTGCCCCCATTTTTTGCAACAGTGTTACATGGTTTACTCATATGTAGCTTGCAGACCAGTATGACCCCCAGATCCCCTTCTGCAGTACTCCCTCCTAGGTAATCATTCCCCATGTTGTAAGTGCTTAACTGATTGTTCCTTCCCAAGTGGAGTATTTTGCAGTTTTCCTTATTGAATTTAATTCCATTTACCTCAGAACATTTCTCCAGTTTGTCATTTTGAATTATGGCCCTATTCTCTTAAACATGTGCAGCCCTTCCCAGATTGGGATCTTCCACAAACTTTGTAAGTGTACTCTCTATGCCAACATCAAAATCATTGATGAAGATATTGAAGAGAAATAGACCCAGAACCAACCCCTGCAGAACCCCCTCATTGTGCACGACTGAACCACTGATAATTACTCTCTGAGAATGGATATCCAACCAGTTATGCACCCACCTTATCCTAGCCTCATCTAGGTTATATTTCCCTAGTCTGTTGATGAAAAGATCATGCAAGATTGTATCAAATACCTTATTAAAGTCTAGATTTATCGTATCTACCGCTTCTCCCTTATCCAAAAGGCTTTTTTCCCTGTTAAAGAGGCTATGAGGTTGGTTTGACATGATTTGTTCTTGACAATTCCATGCTGACTGTTGCTTATCACCTTAATAACTTCTGGATGTTTGCAAATGGATTCCTTAATTTGTTTGCTCCATTATCTTCACTGGTACAGATGTTAAGCTGACTGGTCTGCAATTTCCTGGGTTGTTCTTATTTCTCTTTTTATAGATGGGCACTGTATTTGCCCCTTTCCAGTCTTCTGGAATCTCTCTCATCTTCTATGACCTTTCAAAGATAACAGCTAATGACTAAGGGTATGTCTACACTACAAAGTTAATTCGAACTAACGGACGTTAGTTCAAATTAACTTTCATAGGCACTACACTAGCGCTCCGCTAGTTCGAACTTAATTCGAACTAGCCGAGCGCTTAGTTCGAACTAGGTAAACCTCATTTTACGAGGACTAAGCCTAGTTCGAACTTCCTAGTTCGAATTAAGGGGTGTGTAGCCCCTTAATTAGAACTAGTGGGAGGCTAGCCCTCCCCAGCTTTCCGTGGTGGCCACTCTGGGCACCACCAGGGAAACTCGAATGCCCCCCTCCCGGCCCCGGACCCCTTAAAGGGCTGGCTACGATGCCCATGCCAGGTGCAAGCCTTCCAGCACCCAGATAGCAGACCCTGCATCTGGCACGGCTTGAGCCAGCCACCCGATGCCCCCCAGCCCTCCCCCTCTTCCCGGGACCAGGCTGGCGGCTCCCGGGAGCTTGCCCGGGACCGCAAGAGGCGGGCACCCACCTGGTCTAGTGCGGACATCGTGGACCTCGTCCACGACCTCCGCACTAGGCACAGGAAAGTGGCCGGCTAGGGCAGGAGAGCTGCCAGCCTGGCCACCCAGGAGCAGGTGTGCATGAAAATCAAGGTGGTCCACTGAGACCCCCGACCCTGAGCCCTGAGCTTACAATGGCCGTCCTGGGTCAGACCAAAGGTCCATCTAGCCCAGTAGCCTGTCTGCCGACAGTGGCCAACCCTAGGAACCCTGGAGGGGATGGACCGAAGACAGTGACCAAGCCATTTGTCTCGTGCCATCCCTCTCCAGCCTTCCACAAACTTTGGGCAGGGATACCACTCCTACCCCCTGGCTAATACCACTCCATGGACCCAGCCTCCATCACTTTATCTCACTTCTCTTTAAACTCTGTTCTAGTTGTAGCCTTCACAGCCTCCTGCAGCAAGGAGTTCCACAGGTTGACTCTTTGCTTTGTGAAGAACAACTTTCTGTTACTAGTTTGAAGCCTGCTACCCATTCCTTTCTTTTGGTGTCCTCTAGTCCTTCTATTATGGGAACTAATGAAGAACTTTTCTGTATGCACCCTCTCCATCCAACTCCTGCTTTTAGAGACCTCTATCCTATCCCCCCTCAGTCTCCTCTTTTCTAAACTGAAAAGTCCCAGTCTCTTTAGCCTTTCTTCATATGGGACCTGTTCCAAACCTCTGATCATTTTACTTGCCCTCCCCTCTCCCATCCTCTCTCTTCCCCTCTCCCACCTCCTTTTCCCAGTCTCCCCGAGTTTTGTTCAATAAAGAGAGATTCTATTTTTGACCACACGTTTTCTTTATTTTGTACATCAGGAAGGGGGGCTAGGGAAGGGTAAGTGGAAGGAGGTGAGCAACCGATGGGGAGGACTGGACTGGCTCTGTGGGCTTCTGGGGGTGGAAGCCTTCCTGCAGCCCCCCAATTGACCCCTCTCCTCAGATGGCAGCCTGTGGCAAGTGCAGCTGGTCTGATGGCCGAGTGCTGTGATGTGCCGAGTGTGGGCACTCAGGGCACTCCAAGCCAGGACTGCTTTGCAAGTGGGGCACCCCTGAGAACTGTCTTTCTGGGGTGGGGGTCGGGTCTCTTTAAGCACACCCCTTGGCTAGCCTGAGGCAGCAGCTCCACGGTCTAAGTCCTCATCTGATGCCCTGCCGGCACTGCTTCCAGCCATCCTTAACCCTGGTTCAGGGTCCACTTAATGTGGACATGCTAGTTCGAATTAGCAAAACGCTAATTCAAACTAGTTTTTTAGTCTGGATCCGTTAGTTCGAATTAGCTTAGTTCGAATTAACTAATTTGAACTAAGTTAGTTTGAATTAGCGCTGTAGTGTAGACATACCCTAAGAGATCTCTTCAGTCGGTTCCTTGAGTATTCTAGGATGCATTTCATCAGGCCATGGTGACTGGAAGACATCTAACATGTCTAAGTAATTTTTAACTAATTCTTTCCGTGTTTTAGCTTCTGAACCTACCCCATTTTCACTGACATTCACTCCAATTGCCACCAACTTTCTTGTGAAAACTGAAACAAAGAAGTCATTAAACACCTCTGCCATTTCCATGTTATCTGTTAGGCTGTGTCTACACTGGGCCACTTATTCCGGAAAAGCAGCTGCTTTTCCGGAATAACTTGCCAGCTGTCTACACTGGCTGCTTGCTTTTCCGGAAAAGCAATGATGATCTACTGTAAAATTGTCAGTGTTTTTCCGGAAAAACTATGCTGCTCTCGTTCGGGCAAAAGTCCTTTTCCAGAAAAACTATTCCGGAAAAGGGCCAGTGTAGACAGCACAGTAGTCTTTTCCGCAAAAAAGCCCCGATTGTGAAAATGACGATCGGGGCTTTTTTCCGGAAAAGCGCGTCTACATTGGCCACAGACGCTTTTCCGGAAAAAGTGCTTTTCCGGAAAAGCATCCTGCCAATGTAGACGTGCTTTTTCCGGAAATACTTATAACAGAAAACTGTTCCGTTTTAAACATTTCCGGAAAAGGGTGCCAGTGTAGACGTAGCCTTACTGTTTTTTCCTCTTCATTGAGTAATGGACCCACCCTGTGCTTGGTCTTCCTCTTGCTTCTAATATATTTGTTATGCAATGTTTTCTTGTCACCCTTTCGCTATGTCAACACAGCAGCATTATTTCGGAATAACTGAAATAACAGTTATTCCATTATTTCTGAAATAACATAGTCCACGTCTACACTACAAGTAATTATTTTGACAGAATGTCGAGCTGAAAGATATCTTACTCCAACTCCTGTAACCCTCATTGTATGAGGAATAATGGAAGTTGGAGAAAGAGTGCCCTTTCTATCTGTAGACAGCAACAAAAGCCAAAATAAGTTATTTCGACTTAAGCTACGCAATTCACGGTGCTCAAGTTGCATAGCTTATTTCGGCTTTAGCCCTGCTGTGTAGACATGTCCTTTATGTTGCTAGCTAGCTTGAGCTTGTTTTGCTCCTACATACTTGTGTTATTTGTTTATATTTATCCCTTATAATTTGACCTAGTTTCTATTCTTTTTTGATTTTTAGATCATTCGAGATCCCCTGGGTAAGTCAGAGTGGTCTCTTGCCATAATTCCTATATTTCTTATGCAACGGAAAGTTTTCTCTTGTGCCCTTAATAATGTCTCTCTGAAAAACTGCCAACTGTGTTCAATTTTTTTCCCTTTTAGACTTGCTTCCTGGGGTCTTACCGCCCAACTTCCTATATTTGTCTTGAAATCCACTGTCTTTATTTTGCTGTTGTTCCTCCTACCATTTCATGATCACTTTCACCCAAGCTGCCTTCCATTTTCAAATTCTCAACCAGTTTTCCCCTATTTGTCAAAATCAAATCTAGAACAGCCTCCCCCACAATGCTTTTCTTTACCTTCTGAAATTAAAAACAAAAATGTCTCCCATACATTCCAAGAACTTTTTGGATTATCTGTGCTCTGTTGTGTTATTTTCCCAATAGATTTGTGGATAGCTGAAGTCCCCCATCACCACCAAGTCCTGTGTTTTGGATGTTTTTGTTAGTTATTAAAAAAATGTCTCATCCACCTCTTCTTCCTGCTTAGGTGGACTGTAGTAAACCCGTACCATGACATCACCTTGTTTTTTATGTCTTTTATCCTTATCTAGAGACTCTCAACAAGTCTGTCTCCTACTTCTATCTCAATCTCAGTCCAAGTTTATACATTGTTAACATATAAGACAACATCTCCTCCCTTTTCCTCTGCCTGTCCTTCCTGAGAAAGCTGTATCCTTCTATATCAATATTTCAGTCCTGCATGTTATCCCACCAAGTTGCCATGATGCCAACTATGTCTGTTTCCAGATTTAAAAAGTGTGCAGTGCTTAAGTGAGGTCATGGTCTGTTCAACTTGGCCATTCTGAATGCAAAAGATAAAGCTAAATAAACATTATGCCAGGCTCTGACACCTTATCTATCTACCAGCGAATAAAAATATTCTAACATTACCATATTCCTATGTAAAGTATATTTACTAGATGACTGGCTGTATCATAAAGGTTTGACATTATGAAATCTGTTAGCCTCATTAACAGACAATTATACTGTTACATTGCTGGAAAGAGTAGCTAAGAATTCCTTGTCAATTAAGCAGACTGTCTGGAGGCTTTGGATACATAATAGGCAACTTATGTATAGTTTGGTAAGAGGTAGCAGGACAGAAAGCTCAACTGTAGTGTGTTCTTGTAATTAAAGAATTCAGAGTCAGTTTTACTCTGACTAGTCAAGTCAACAGCCTAGCTACTAGACTGTACTATTTGCCAAAAGCCTTGTGGAGGACAATACCACTTCTAGAAAACCACCAGGAAGCACTGTGTCACAGGAGGCACAAAATTGCTTGGTCGTGCTTAGTGCACACAGTGAGGGAGCTGTATCCTTTGCATCCTCTGGGATGTTGTCTGATTAAAGGTGACCATTTAAATAAATGATCTGACTGGTGGTCAGTATCAAGTGGAGTGCCCCAAAGGTCGGTACTAGGGTCTGTTTTGTTCAACCTCTTTATGAATGATCTGAATGAGGGGATGGATTGCACCCTCAGCAAGTTCGTGGATGACACTAAACTACGGGGAGAGGAAGACAAATTGGACGATTGGGTCAAAAGAAATCTGATGAGATTCAACAAGGACAAGTTCAGAGTCCTGAAAAATCCCAAGCACTGTTACAGGCTGGGGACCGACTGGCTAGGTAACAGTTTGGCAGAAAAAGACCTGGGGATTACAGTGGATGAAAATATGGAATGATTATTCCCCTTTATTTGGTTCTGGTGAGTATTGTTTCCTAGTCTGGGACCCCGTTACAGAAAGGATGTGCACCATTGAAGAAAGTACAATAGAGGGCAAAAAAATTATTACTGGGCTGGAGCACATGACTTACAAGGAGAGGCTGAGGGATTTGGGCTTATTTCTCTTACAGAAGAGAAGAGTGAGGGGGGATTTGATAGCAACCTGTAAGTGCCTGAAGGGGGATTCCAAAGAGGGTGGAGAAAGGCTGTTCTCAGTAGTGACAGATGGCAGAACAAGGAGCAATGATCTCAAGTGGCAGTGAGGGAGGTCTAGGTTGGATATTAGGAAAAACTATTTCACTGGGAGGGTGATGAAGCACTGGAATGGGTTCCCTAGGGAGATGGTGGAATCTTCATCCCCAGAGGTTTTTAAGTCCTGTCTTGACAAAGCCCTGGCTTTAGTTGGGGTTGGTCCTGCTTTGGGCAGGGGACTGGACTCAATGGCCTCCTGAGGTCTCTTCCAGCCCTATTATTCTATGATCCTATCATTGTCATACAATTACCATATGCAGCTATGTATTGATGGGCCATCAAGGACACTCAGCTTTCACAATGTGATTCAGCAAAAACTCATGCTCATGTGACGCTGCACTCCATCTTGGACTAATGACTTTCGAAAAACAGAGGCTGCAGGCTTGTCTGGGATAGTAAAATTCTAAGCATGTGGCAGAGAACATAAAAATCTCCTGAAATATCTCCATTTTGCCTCTTTCCTGCTCTAATTCTCTAGACTGTGGATTTAGAACATGATCTATGGCCTGAGGATCTTCCAATTTTTTGGAAGGTCTCAGAGAGATGTCACAAGCCAGTATTCTATTCCATCACGGCTATAAACCTGATATAAGGACTTGGCAGTCATTTGTATGTGTATAATCTATTAACCTTAACATTTTTCTTTTATTATTAAATCTTTAGTTAGTTTACTAAGGATTGGCTGACTGTGATATCTGAGTAAAATCTGGGATTCACAGTGACCTGGGATATGTGTCTGATCCTCTGGAATTAGAATTGACCTTGATTATGGTGCAGTGGGTTTTTAAGTAACTACTCACTATATTAGACTTGGTTGTCTCGATGGGAGCCAAGTGCTGGAAAGCTTAATGGGGCCTTTGGCTTCTGATTAACTAGTGTGGTGCTACTGAAGAGCTTTTGTTACCGGCTTGGAGAATTGAATTATAAAATATAACACCAGTTTTTGGAGATGGTCTGCCCTGTTTCTGACAGTCTACCCTGAATCATCATCAGTGTGATCTATCCAGGGTCCCCACTCATACCATCTTTTAGCTAGGGTGCACTGGTATGTCCTTTTAACAATGCAATGCCAGATGTATTGACAACATTTATGCTAGTGACACAGTAAAGTATACTGAAGGGAGCTCTGAGGAACAGCTCACTTTAATAACCACCATGCAAAGGCCACCTTTATGTTGCTTGTGTGTAAGCAATTGGGGATATAAAGTGGTGGCAGGAGATGAGAGGGAATGTGGCCCTGTTTCCCTTTCCTTTCAAGAAGCTTTCAGCTCCACAGATTTTCATAGCTATCAGTACAAATTCTTTCTTTCTTCCTCTAAGGCAGAGAGAGAGGAACTGAACCTGGGTCTCACATCTCAGGTGAGTGCTCTTACCATCAGGCTAAAAGTTATAAGGTAATCACCCCACAGGCCATTTTTTATGGGACAAAACAGGTGCCTAACTCATTCCTCTGAGGCATGGCTTAGGCACCTGGACTACCTGACTCCAGGCAGCTGGTCCCTGGTTTTGGTTTGCTCAACAGTGCTAGGTGTTCCTTGAAGCTTGAACTGAGATGCCTATCTCTGAGAAAGGGACAGGGCCTAGCATACCTCCTTCTAGGGGGACAGCGTAGGCAGCTCCCTGCTAGT
Source organism: Pelodiscus sinensis (assembly GCF_052426305.1). Lineage (NCBI taxonomy): Eukaryota > Metazoa > Chordata > Testudines > Trionychidae > Pelodiscus > Pelodiscus sinensis. Next base: position 111,149,851 of record NC_143055.1, on the reverse strand, counting down.
GTGTTGGATTTTGTGGTTCACATTGCATTCTTAGCCATGTCTCTAAACTATTCATTGTATAAGGAGTCTAGGCACTTTGGGGACTGTAGGGTTGTTCCTGTGATTTTTTTTCTGGGCCTAAAAAATTAGGTGCCATAGTGCTCTGCATTGCACTGCCTGACTCCCTTTGTGGCTCATACCCCAACATTTAACAAATTGATGGCTGAATACAAGTTTTCCTGGAGATGCAAATCTGATCACTCTCTTGGATTCGCTTCTTCTTGGCAGCAACTGCTTAAACTCAGTTTTAAAAAAGGGGGAAAAATGCAAAGAGTTTCCATGAGTATTCATTTGAATTTTGAATGAGTTTATTGCAGACTTAATCTCTCCTTTTTGTGAACATATTTTGTGAATGTTAACTACTTATGAAAGTGAACTTTAATCTTGTCCATTTGAGTAGTCCAGCAAATAGATTTTAAAATAATTTTCTGTAAGCTTTCACATCAGAAATCTGATGAGCTAAAGTAATCCAATAAGGGTACAGAAACACGTGTGGCTTATTTAATCAATCACAACTAGACAAAGCTCTGGTGGTGAATTGAATATAACAAACCAATGGATTGTTCTGAAGGAACCATTATCTTGTGGACATCCCATCAGCAGCAAGAAGTGAAATTATTTCTTATGAGTTACTTGCTTAGCTGTACTTTTAAGCCTATAGTTTATTTGGGCACAAATAGCATTCAAAGAGATGAAAACACATTAATTAGTGAATTAGGCAGTGTGTGTCCAAGATGACAGCTATTATGCTGCCCTGGTGACATTGTGGCTTCCAGCACTTATGGGACAATATGAAAAACTGGTCCTGTTCTAATGAACTGGCTTTGTGAATGAGGAATGGTGCTTCTAGCAGCTGGAAATCAAAAGAAAGAGAGCTGCTGTCCACCAGCTAGGAGTTCTCATTTATCATACATAAGAGCGGGTTGTGCTTTTGGACCTGACAGTGAAATATTATAAGGAAAGCTGGGCCAAGTAGTGATCTATATGGCAATGGTATCTCTCTTCCGCAGTGCACATTCATTATACCATGCTAATGTGTCACTTTGTGGGAGAATTTATTTTTGCACCAGTGAAGAGAGTCTAAAATTCCATGATGGTACTCTTAGCACCTAATGGGCTGTTTCCAGTATTCTTAAGCATTTCAGGATGAGCAGTTACTTTACTGAGTTAACCTGTAATGCTTCTGGCCACCTATACATCTTGGTGATTGTGGATTATTTGACCCACTACCCCGAAGCCTTCCCATTACAGGCTGTATAGCAGCAGGACTCGTCAAGGTCTTTGCCCTGGTAGGGATCCCTCATGAGATCTTGACAGACCAGGGGACAAACATGACTTCTAGGTTGATGGCTGACCTTTGCCATCTTCTAGGCATACGAGTTCTCAGGATGTCCCTATACCACCCCTAGACAGATAGGTTGGTGGAACATCTTATTAAAACTCTGAAAAATATGCTTCGGAAATCTGTTGAAGAGGCTCCATGGCAATGGGACACATGACTTCCTGCATAGCTGTTTGCCATACAGGAAGTAGCTCAAGCCTACTAAGGCCCCCTTTGAACTTTTATATGAGAGATAACCCCGAGGTATCCTCGACCTTAAGAAGGAAGGCTGGGAAGAACAGGAGACTCAGGAGAAAGGGATTATCTACCACATACTACAGTTAAGAGAGAAGCCCCAGAAGTTAGGGAGTTTCGCTCAGAGGAACCTGGAACAAGCACATCAGAATGAAGTTCAGTACAGCCTCTTCCCGACTTATGAACCGGTTACGGACCAAGCAATTGGTTGTAACTCGGTTAGTTTGTAAGTTGAACCCCATAGAGTTACACATGACCGCGCTGTTTGTAAGCGCGGATCGCGTTCGTAACTCAGGGTCCGCCATTTATGACAGCTTTGGTTGTAGCTGCGAATGGTCGCTTGCAACTCGGGGACCGGCTGTATTATAATAAAGGGTCCAGGCCATGGAACTTTGAACTCAGAGATCAGGCCCTAATCCTGTTGCCCTCATCTGAGTGCAAGCTCTTGGCTAAGCAGCAAGGCCTTTTTGGAATCCCTGGAAAAATCAGGCCAGTCAATTATGAAGTGAGGTTGCTGAGATGAGATAAGAACATACCATGTCAATTTACTTAAACCATGGAGGAACCAGGAGGCATTACTGATTACTCCCTAGTCTGACCCATTCTGCCACACCCATTCTGCATTACTAGGCATGCAGATATAAAAGAGAGCAGCTTAGTTCTGTTAGAACTGACTGCTGGAGGGAGAGGATGTGCACCACTTGGTCCAGGAAAACCGAAGTGCAAACCCAGACACCGCAGCACCACAGCTCAGACTGAAGGTGAAATGCTTCCCAGAGGTCTCATGGAGTTTGGAGACCCCAAGAAGTGGACCAACCCAGACCTGGGAAAGAAGATGGAGAACCACACCGCAGCGGTGGGGACAGCAGCAGGAAGTAGCCTAGTGGAAGGCGATGGTTAAGCAGTGAGTCAGCTGATACCAGGACTCAGAGTATTTCCATTGGAGCTTCTCTCTGTTGACTCAGTGGCTGGAGTTACAGCCAGGGCTGGCCTTACCATGAGGTGAACTGAGGTGGCCACCTCAGGTTCCAGACTGTGTGTGTATGTGTGTGTGTGGCGGCGGGGGGGTGCCACTAGGACCCAGAGTGTAGAAAATTGTGTCTGCTGCTGGTGCATATATATCCTCTCTGCTCTAGATACACAAAGATGGTGGAGTGCCATGAGAGGAGTAGAACAGAAAGAAGGCAGAATTGAGACCTTTCAAAGTTTTCTCCCAAATGAGGGGGCATAGGGGCGTCATTTGAGCTCCCTGCCTCAGGTGCCAAAATATTGTGAGTTGGCCCTGGTTACAGCCACTAATCGAGCCCTGGGCTGGTGAGGAAGGGCCTGGATCCCCCTGCTGGGTGAGGAGGGGTGGTGGTGCAACCCCCTCCCCAATCTCTGAACAGAGAGCCACATTTCCCTGCAGATCAGGGCAAATTTGTTGACATAGGCCAGTGGGCCACACTGCCCTGTGGACAGGAGCAAGTTTTCAGGTTCTGGCCGGTGGGCCACACTCCTGCACCAAAGAGGGCAGACTTAGAGAAACGGGTTGGGGAGAACAAAATGGGACATTAGATGCACACTGCACAACTGGGCATGGTCAACCCCAATTGCATCACAGTATTTCATTTTTCACAGAAGACCCTAGCAAATCAGACTTGTAGAATAAATTTCCAAAAGCATTCCAGCCCTTGCTATAACAAAGAACAAACAGATGCTGCATTGAGCTTGCCAGTTTCCTTGGCCTTAAGTAAGAGATGCTTTTCTGTGGCAAGTCATGAAGCACTATGGCTGAGGATTATGTAAATGGTTGTTTATTATTTGGTCTCTATTTAGAGTCAACATGTAACAATGATATTAATTCACTGGTGCATGACAGAGAGAAGATTCTCAGCTGCTAAGCATTCAGGCCATGTGTGAGATCCGAGATATATGGCAGTAGCCTCAGACCCCTGGTATCTTGTGGAAGGAGAAGGGGTAGACAATAAACTTGGGAACAGACTCAAAGGTGAAGGCACCACTAAACCACAGTCTGACCTCTTGTATTTCACAAGCGACCAATATCATCCAGCACTTGCACACTAAACCCAGCACCCAAATCAATACCAAAATATTACAGCCCACAGGAAAATAGAATTGTGTCACAGCGGAGAACAGAAGGACTGATGTGTACCCATGCTCAAAGCAATGGCAGAAAAATCATTAAATGAGATATACCCAGATAATCCCAGCAAGTGGCCCACGTACACATGCTGAATAGGGATTGATCCAGTAATCTTTACCTAGGCCATATTTTAATTTAATCTTAAATAACTAAGCCCAGAGATTTCTAATGCCTCAGAACTAATGCCAAGCCCTTTGTGATGCCATTGAATATGTTCAATCACTTACACTTTAAAGCAGGCGCTGCATGTGGATCAAAGATAGTAACAGAAAAAGCAGCCCTGGTCTTTTGGTAATTTATATCCTAAGCAAACTGTTATTGGTACCAAAATAGTTGGATCCCTGGAATAAAACTGAAATGCTTGCTAGTGTCTGGACAACAGTCTAGGCTTCCTTTCAGGGTTGGATCTGTACAGATAATGATTAGGTTTTGTGTCACTGATGCTGTTCTTAAATTCATGATGTAGTGATTTATTTTATAAATAGGACCTGTATAAGCAGTACCTTTTCTACTTCAAAAACTGGCTGGTCAGAGTACAGCTAACTTTCAACTACAAGACAAACAATCTTGGGATACTTTGGTATGGGTGCACATAGTAGGAAGTCGCCTAGTGGAACTGGCCTTAACTATAGGTTTCATTGCATCAGTAAAATTATACTGAAACTATTATGTGCAGTTTGCAATAGAGGCATTAAATATAGATGACTAGAAAACTGAGTAGAAACCTGAAACAATAAATGAAAAGTTCACGGAAATGGGAAACAGCTAATAGCAATGTTTTTGTGATTAGAGGAAAAGAAATGTAAACAAACTGACTTTGCTATGTTAACTTTAACTTCTGTGAGCTGTCCCACAGTTTGTGCTCTTGAGAACTATGGTTTAGCTACCCAGAGAGCAAATCTAGGGGGAGAGGAAAGCTGTAGAAGTTCTATTGTGCTAAGATAGTTGGGGACCACATCACTGTATAAAGAGGATCTCTTTTAAGCACTGGGCCCCAGAGTGATTGCTGAATGGCACATAGTGCTAGATTCAGATATTTAGCCAATCCACCCATTTGATTTTTTGTCTCTGTCTCAGGGTATGGATACCATATCTGTCTCAGAACTAAATATATGGTCTCAGGAGTGCCATTGTCACATCTAATTTCCCTACTGATATTACTATTGGCAAGCAAAGATCTTTTCCATTTACTTCCTCTCAGGCCATGTCTTCACTAGGGGGAATATTGACGCTGCTGCAATCAATCTTCCAGAGTTCGATTTAGTGGGTCTTGTAAAGATCCAACAAATTGAACTCAGAGGTTACCCTCATCAGCAGCCAGTACTCCTGTGAGGAGTAAGGGATGCTGACAGGAGTGTTTGTTTCTGTTGGCTTCCCACTGTGGGGACAGTGGAGAAACTTAAATAAAGGTACATTGACTCCAACTATGTAATTAAGGTAGCTGGAAATGTGTTTCTTAATTCAACCTTCCCCTTTAGTGTAGGCCCAGAATTAGTATAGAAAAGCAGGCAACTCATTATGAAGTGGCTTGTTCTTTTTGCCAATATTTTCTAAGTAGGTATTTCAGTATAAACAGACTTTCCTATGTATTATCTCTTTTACAGAATGCAGGTAAGGAAGAACTCCCTCACTGGCAGGCAAAACAAGCAGGCCACATTCAAGGAAATCATTCAAATTATATCTCTCTGCAGCAGTCACAAAAGGCCATCTAATCAAGTCAAATCAAATAGAAATATAAACCTTCCTTGTCAGAGTTTTTCCCTTCCCAGGTTCAGAGCTGGCCTGGCCTGCCTCGAGGGATTTGCTTTATAAGCTGTAAGTCAGAGATTTTTCCTTCCCTACTTTTTCTGGGGTCAGTATGGCCTTTCCCCAGAAGAGACTGTTTCACAGTTTTTCCAAAATTCAATGAAATCCAGTATATAAAAGCGAAGACACTAAAATGTCTAAAAGTGGATTCTATCGCTTCTTTTTACCTTTTTTAGAGCTAACTCTCTCCCCTGTTGGGAGATATCAGGATTTGTAAACTCCATTCTGCCAGCATACAGTACTGTCAACAGTACTGTCAACAGTACTTAGTTGCCTGAAGAGAGTTCCTGCTTTTCCATCACCAGAGGACTACAGTTCAGGGACCTTAACACTGGCAGCCTTCCTGGCTTACTTCCCAAACTTCCAACTCTCTTCCCAAGACCATTTCTTCTCTTTGACCAAATGTGTTCTCTCTCTCTGCACTGAAAGGGTGGAAAATTCTGAAATGATACTGTGTTCAATGTATAAGCATCTTTTGCCACATTTACAATGCTATTACTGCCTGTTTATATACATTTTTTTATTATAAAAAGAGATGTTTACAATTTTAAGAAAATTCTACCCTGATACCTTCAAGATAAGAGTAAAATTCTTCTCTGATTACATAAGTGTAAGTTCAAAGTAACCCTATTGAATCATTGTTGAATGGCTAATATGGAATTGTTTAATATGTCTGCTACTTAAAAAAAAAATCTTAGCTTAGCCTAAACTAAACACACCTCTCATTTTATTAGGCTGTTAATTATTAAGCAATGGTTTGCTATTATTATCAGAGATACATCAGTGCTGCAAAATTGGAGTCCAGACCTACTCTTGAAAGTTTGGGGGTATTTGAATTTAGGATTTAGTTGTTCTAGGGGATAGAGCTAACCACAAAGTTCAAATCCTGAACCGGATTCCAACCTCCCAAAGTTCAGAATCATTTTGATTTGTCTAGTGTATCTATAGCTGTGTTATTTAATTATCCTCATGCTGAGGTATTACAGGGTTGAGGTGCATCCTCAGGGTGGTGGATTGAGGAAGCCCTCCGTGGAGTGATCCTGAGGGGCTGTGCCGAATAATACAGAAGAAGGTGCCGTGAACCACCAGTACCTAGTAGAAGGGAACCTCTGATTCCAAACCGGGGCAGACTGAGCTCGCTAAGCCTTTTTAGGTGCATCAGTCTAGGACAGGGGTCTCCAAACTACGGCCCGGGGGCCGGATGCGGCCCGCGAGGCCCTCTCATCCGGCCCGTGGAGACCTTTTTGGATTCAAAGGCAGAAGAAGTGAGATTGTTTCAAAACCCATTTGAAGCAGATGTGGCCAGTTGCCCAGATGAACTGCAGCTGGAAGTCATTGAGTTGTAAGCAAATGACCTCCTTAGGGACAAGTTCAAAATAGGACTGGTGGGTTTTTACCAGTTTTTGCCCAAGGAAGACTTTCCTAATGTCAAAACTTTTGCATCAAGGTACCTTTCAATCTTTGGAACAACATACCTGTGTGAACAAACATTTTCAAGAATGAAATACGTGAAGAACAATTTGAGAACAAACTTGTCCGATGATAATCTCAGGTCACTGTTGATGTTAGGGACAACAAATGTAAAGCCAGAAATGTCTGCTATTTTGGCATCCAGGAAACAATTTCACCATTCACACTAATACAGGTGTTCATGTGTGGTGTATGAATGTGTTATTAAATAATAACTGAATAAAATAATATTAAATAAATAATTAAAAACAACATCCATGTATGGATTGTTTTTTATTTGGACCTCAAGTGTGTAGTCGGCCCCCGAACTGCTGTTTGATAGTTAATGCGGCCCTCGGGCTGAAAAGTTTGGAGACCCCTGGTCTAGGAGAAGGTAACTCCGATCTCAAACCTGCACTCTCTCCCTCTAGTGTACATGCTGCAGTTTCTGTGCCTGTGCACAATGGTTGGAGTGAGAAGAGAGAGTGGGTTTGGAACTCACAAGCCTGCCTCACTTGAATCCATTCATATGTCATGGTATCTCTCTTGTCGCCAAAGATTTACCTCTTGATGAAAGTCCTACGGCGATGGGTAAATATCATCAGATGCAGGTGGAGGATACCACTGGAAGCATTTAGTCACAAAACTGCACATAGGCGGCCCAGGTGTGATGGTCGTCTGTCTGCTGAACTGGAGCAACAGCAGCTCCCGTATCCTGCCTGGGTGTCTCAGCAGCCCTATTTAGGGACAGCACTACTTTCTTCAAAAGAAGAGGGGAAGAAAAAATAATCCCTAAACACAGCTTGTTCCAACTGCACCCTCTCGGCTAACTGCAACTGTCACAAGAGAAATCAATGACTAAACAGAAATTACGCTTTGCATCCTGGAACGTAAGATCCTGGCCCATGTTCTTTACAATTGGCTTTCACTACATGTGTTTAAAAATGGTATTATTCCTGAAAGCCAGTGTGGATTTCATGCCGGGCGAGGCACTGCCATTATGATATTTACAGCCAGACAGATACAAGAAAAATGTAGAGAGCAAGATACAAGAGAAATGTAGAGAGCAATATCAGGACCTCTATGTGATTTTCATCAATTTGACCAAGGCATTTGACATGGTCAACAGAAATGGGCTCTGGAAAATACCTGGACGAATTGGTTGTCCTGAAGAATTTATCAACATTGCTCGGTCTCTCCATTATGGCATGCTTGGTTGCATCCTTGACAATGGAGACACATCAGCACCTTTTGAAATATCAAATGGTACAAAGCAAGAATGTGTCCTTGCTCCTCTGCTGTTCAACATCTACTTTTTAATGATGCTGTTAGTTGCTTTTAAGGACTGCACGTTGGGTATACCTATTCAGTTTTGAACAGATGGCAGTATTTTCAATCTCCGGAGACTCCTGGCTCGCACTAAAGTGGTTACTACAACTATTCGTGTCCTTCTGTTTGCTGATGACTGTGCATTGCTGTCTCATTCAGTGAAGGATGCACAGGAATTTTTTGATCGGTTTGTTACTTCTGCTCACCGTTTTGGACTCACAGTGAGCCTCAAGAAGACAGAAGTTATGCCTTAGCCTGTCTGGAAAGAGCCCAGCATGCCAGTGATTACTGCTGCTGGTACAGTCCTTAAGGCTGTTGACATGTTCTGCTACCTGGGAAGTGTACTGTCCTCTAGCATAAATGTGGATCATGATGTATCTGCTCTCCTAGCCAAAGCCAGTGCTGCCTTTGGAAAACTGACCAAACGCCTATGGAATGACCATGGTATTAAACTCCATACCAAGATAGCAGTTTATCAGGCAGTTGTCCTGAATGTCCTGCTGTATGGCTCAGAGTCATGGACAAATATATCATCGCCATGTTTTGAAGCTTGATCAGTTCCATAATGCGTTGTCTGAGGAAGATTGCCCATGTGAACTGGTGGGACAAAATTCCTAATACGGAGGTTCTTAAGTTGTGTGGGGTCATGGGCATGGAAGCAATGCTTATGAACAAACAGTTTCACTGGATTGGTCATGTTATGAGGATGGATGATACACGGATACCAAAGATGGTCTTCTATGGCCAGCTTGCTCATGGAAAGCACTCTATCGGTGGTCAATATAAGCGCTATAAAGTCATTTAAAGGCCAATATGAAGTCACGCGGCATATCTCCCAATGATCTGGAAACTCTAGTTCAGGACAGATTGTCCTGGCAACAAACCATTGTACAGGCTCTTAATTGCTTTGAGAGTCAGTGTATCCAGGCATTGCAGGAAAAGCGGAGGATCCGAAAAGAACACACAGTGCCTGCAGTTGGCGGCTTTTCATGTGACATCTGTAATCGGCTCTGCTGATCAAGGATTGGTTTAGTTGCTTATCAAAGGCATCATAGAAGATGAGATCTGTCGATCAATGGCTCAGTCCAAGAAGAATTTAACTATGGATATGTTCAAATCACGTAGGGTGTGTCTACACAGCACCCTAAACTCAAAATAAGACACGCAATTTGTGCTACACAAATTGCCTATCTTATTTCAATTGTATTTTGTAATAACGCACTATTTTGAGACATCCCTTAACCCCCATGGAACAAGGGTTACAGGGATGGCAGAATTGCATGCCCGTCGAAAAATATTTTGAAATAATGGGCATGTTTAAAAGACGCCAGGTATCCACTGATACCCTGAAATAGCCCTGTCTCTAGCCATACTAGGATGTGTTTGTCCATCACTTCTCAAGAGACCCCCTAGGAACAGAACTGCACTTACAGGGACAGTAGCACAGTGATATGAGGCTGTTTAGCTAATATGTCATGTATCCTTCCTACATGGCAGAATGCAAAGCACCTACTAGCAAGTGAGGTTTCTGTTACAGATTTGGGCTGGCTGCATTGTGGAGATAGGTACAACTAATGTGTTTTTTAAGATCTTTGATACACTGCCAGGTATTTCTAGGTGCCATTACCAGCTCAGATACAATATGTTACACATGGTTCTAGTGGCTGAATGTTATAATACAGTTTTAGCATTCCATCAGCGTCTGACTACAATGCGACAGGAACCATGTCTTCTCATCTTCCTTTTGACGTATACATATCAATGGTGCTATGTAAGTATTAATAAAAAAGTCTTGGGACTGCCACGAGGATGAGTAAACATGAGCGATAAATTGAATGCAGGTCTGTAAGCACTTGCACTGGCATAAATGTGGGCATAAACTGAGCATACATTTGATCAGGAAGAAGGGAAGGGAGGAGAGAGAGATATTTGTGTTCTGATGGGAGGGAAGAAGGAGAGGAAGAGAGTGAGAGACAGAACCCAGACTTGTCTTGCCTTGAAGGTTGAGGGCTTTTCCCCTTCTTTTCTAAAAATGTTAAACCAGTTTCATGCTTTTTCTGTCACTCTTTCCCAGGGTGCTTCTAGCTTGCAGGGTTTTTTTTTTTGTTTTGAAAAATGACCATTTTTCAAGAAAAACCTTCACTTGTGTCCACACTGCTATTTCGTTCTTTCAAAAGAAAATTGAAAGAACGCAGGGGTTTTTCCGACATTGGTAAACCTCGTTCTACCAGGAAGAATGCCTTTTCTGAAAGAGCTCTTTCGGAAAAAGCCGTGTGTGGATGTGGAAGAGGGAGTTTTTTCGAAAGAAGAGAAAAGAGGAAAAAGCACGGGTACCCTGGTGACCACTCCGTGCATAGTAATCACAGCTTACATGTGAGATAGCATCCACACTGAATGGACTCTATCTTTCAAAAAAGCAGATCGATTTTTTAATACACTTTGGCAGTGTGACGCTCTCTTTTGGAAAAAGTTTTTTTGGAAGATCTCTTCCAGAAAAGCTTCTTTCAAGAGAAGCCTATAATCTAGACTTACTCTTAGTCTCTGATGTGTTCACTTTCTCTCAAAGCTGATTCAGTTAGCCAAGCACTTTGAAGAGATAAAGCGCTCACTGTGGTAAGTATTATTATTGTGACCATATAGCATATTAAAAACCAGTTCCTTTAGCCAGTATTTCCAAGAACATGGAAATTGATACTCTTGCAGAATCATTTTGGGTCCTTTGATATCTTTTAAACATAAGCAACTATTGGAATAAAATTGGAGCTGTTTATAGCCATAGTGCTAAGAATGGTATGGCTTTGTGAAGTTTACTTTCAATCCATAAAGGTCTGGAGAAAATTGAAAAGAAAAGAAAAATATAATAACTCATCAGCTGTGAATTGTAATTAGATGCATAACGTGACTTGTCAGTTCCAGAATTTCCTTTTAAAATGTAGGTAAATCATGACTCTCATATATGATAGTGTCACAGCTTCAGAGGTGCTGAACATTTAGACTCCAGGTGTGATTATTTATATTTATTTATATTTCCTTTTAAGAGAAAAGTAAGTTTATAAAGTCAGAAGACATTGGGCAAGACATTTTGCTGGTTTAAAATTGGATAGTTGCATTAGACCCAATGTGTTAATAGCTGTACTGTCTGTAAGATAGACCTTGTACACATATTATAGATGATCAAAGCTTATATCTCACAAATGGAATAAGTCATCTCCAACACTTCAGAGATGAGTGTTCCATCTAGGTCTAGTTGGAACTATTCATAAGGAAATAAAAATACAACCAACCAGCTACTTATTTTTGCAAGCATCATATTTTCCTGTTCAGAACAGTCCTGTTCATTGGACCAGAATGAAATCAATTATTAATAATAAAATAAGGCATTTTCTCTCTTTTTCTTCCTCTGCCCCATCACATTTTGCACTTGGACATGTACCCCCCAGATCAAGTAGAAGAGACATAGTGGACTAGAACTTGTAAGTGGCAGAATATGATTGCTTAGATGTACATTCAATTGAACTCAAGAACTCAAGCTATCATCAGTGTTTGAAATGAACTCCTCAGCAAAAAAGGAAATTCACAGACATTTTTTAAAGCCATCTATCTAATTGCATAGATTACTGAGTACATGCAGAGTGCAGATAAGATTTGGGATGGCACAGATTCTGGAATTTTTTGAAAGGCAAAATAAACAAACATTCTTTACTACAAATTCAAATCAGAATTATAAAGGAGGTACGTATGCAAGTAGCAATATTGCTTAGGGAACTGGTTCCTAACCTTTTTCTGGTTCAAGTTCCCAATGTGACAGCTTGACATCTCTCTCACTATCCTCTCACTTATGCTTAGATGGTTACCACATAGACAAAGGATTGAAAAGCAGACTCTCTCATGTCCTTTTCTGTCATTTCTTTTTTCAGTCTTTTCTTTTGGTGGGCTTCCCACCACCCCTTTTTTTGCCTTTGTTGTAGAAAAATCTACGTTCATTTCTGAAAATGGGTTACAGGAATTTTGCTCTGCCCTTGATTATATTTCCCGAAAAAAATGTTTTTTCACTGTTTTTATTTGTCTCCTTTTCAGGGTAACAGATCTTGACAGCTGAAAACTCTCTGAAGGAAACGGATAGTGGTATTCATTCTCTATTCCAGTAATTCTTCTACTGAGTGATGAAGAGGGCACCTGACTACTGTAGGTATGCAGAGAGTATTAATGCAATTTAATTATTCAGCCATTTGATAAGCCTAGGCTAGGTAAAGGCACAAAGGAAGTGAGCTATGGGTTATTTAACAAAGAGAGTACTGGCGTGACCTTATTATATAATTTGGAGCTAAATACCTCTGTCAGTATTCCACGCACAATTCATTTCGGCTGAAAAGATGGATAGCATTTTATGATGAGTCTTCCAGAAAGAAGGCCAGCCCCTCTATCAGTTTCCATGCATAGAATCAAAAGGTTAAGAGAAAACCAGAGGAAGAAAAGAAAGAAAAGAGGCATTGGCAAGGTAAGCTTTGTAGGGAAGTTAATATAGCATTTTCCAGTGCTTCGCAGTTCTCTCTGCCATCGGTGTTCAGGCTGTCTGTAGTTGCTGAAATCATTTATTCAAAACTCCTGCCAACTTTATGCCACTAGAATTCACATGTACAAATTAAGTACGTTTGCAGAGACTGCTTCATAGGCACCTTACTGTATTACAGATTTGCTTGTGGAATTGTAATGTTGATTACATATGCAGTCGCAAGTACATTTATGAATGGGGTCTCTACCTTTTGGGAAACTGGCTGGTTAGTATTTTGTGCTACACTCATAAATAAAATCAACTCTTTAAAAGTCTCCCCATGCTCTGCTTAGGGAGCCAGGGGTCTATCTTAATGGATAAGTGATTCTTAATGGATAATGTGACTCCAGTGATTTTCTAGGCACCTAAAAGGTTGATGGAATGCTAAGGATCACAATACCTACGTCTTTGTGTGGAAGTGGGCTGATGGATTCAATTTTATGGAAGTGCTGGGCAATTCAAATCTTAGAGCTCGATGGGAGTCAAGTGTGCTTGACAAGTTGCAAAAACATCCAACCTTTATGCTAAACTCCTGCAGCTCACTCCCATCGACTTGCACAAGATGTGGTTGTTCAGCTCTCTGGAAATGAAAATATTAGACTATAAAAGTTGTAGAGGCAGGAACTTTATCATCTTGTATTTGTCTTCAAAACACCCTCCAAACCCATGGTATTGTCGAAAAGTGACCCCACAGTTCATGAATTCATAGCACATGCTATTGGGAAGCACAGCACAATGCTAAAAGACCATCAAGAAAAGGGATTAACTTGCTACATTTGTTAGTGATTTTTATCTAGTATAGGGAAGCCATGCAAGGCACTTCGTGAACTGAGTTCTATTTTAAAATCTACACCTTGACAAATCAATTGCTTTAACAATGCAATAAAATAATGACTTTTAATAAACAGGATGGGTTCATCAAATTGTACATTGTCAGAGGCAGCTGATAGTGAGAGCATAAGAAATAATTTAAGCCCTGCCTTTGTGTATAGGACCTACCTGGAAATTCATTATTAACCTAGTGAGTGTTTTTAACATGACAAGTCAATTAAAGAGGTCATGAGACTGTTAAAAGGAACAACGTTAAGATTGTCGTATTTCTACTCAGTGTGGGTCTCAACCGGGGAGCTGTCAGCTTCTGTGAGCCCCTGGCCAAAGTGGGAGGGGGGTTCTATGCTCCTGGAATAGGTGGGGCCTCAGGTGGAAGGGGCAGAGACAGGACAGCCCACCCTCAGCACTTCTCAGAGCTCAGCGCCCTCCACCCCAGCCCTGGAAGCACCTGGAACATTTTAAAGAGTCAGAACTCTGACAGGTCCAGGATATAACCGTTACAGGACCGCTTGGGAATAGTGACCATAATATAATAACATTCAACATTCCTGTGGTGGGAAGAACACCTCAGCAGTCCAGCACCCTGGCATATAATTTCAAAAAGGGGAATTATGCAAAAATGAGGAGGTTAGTTAAACAGAAATTAAAAGGCACAGTGACTAGAGCCAAATCCCTGAAAGCTGCATGGAAACTTTTTAAAGACACCATAATAGAGGCCCAACTTAAATGTATACCCCAAATTAAAAAACATAGCAAGAGACCTAAAAAAGAGTCACCGTGGCTTAACCACCATGTAAAAGAAGCAGTGAGGGACAAAAAGGTATCTTTTAAGAAGTGGAAGTCCAATCCTAGTGAGATAAATAGAAAGGAACATAAACACTGTCAAATCAAGTGTAAACATGTAATAAGAAAAGCAAAAAAAGATTTTGAGGAACAGCTAGCCAAAAACTCAAAAAGAAATAACAAAATGTTTTTTAAGTACATTGGAAGCAGGAAGCCTGCTAAAAAGCCTGTGGGTCCCCTAGATGATCGAGCTATAAAAGGAGCAATCAAGGACGATAAAGCCATTGCGGAGAAACTAAATGATTTCTTTGCTTCAGTCTTCACGGCTGAGGACGTTGGGGAGATTCCTGAATCTGCACCGTCCTTTGTGGGTGATGAATCTGAGGAACTGTCCTGGATTGAAGTGTCATTAGAGGAGGTTTTGGAACAAATAGAAAAACTTAATGTTAACAAATCTCCGGGACCGGATGGCATTCATCCAAGGGTTCTAAAAGAACTTAAATGGGAAATTGCTGAGCTATTATCTGTGGTTTGTAACCTATCCTTTAAATCGGCTTCCGTACCTAATGACTGGAAGGTAGGCAACGTGACACCAATATTTAAAAAGGGCTCTAGAGGCGATCCTGGCAATTACAGACCGGTAAGTCTAACTTCAGTACCGGGCAAATTAGTCGAAACAATAGTAAAGAATAAAATTGTGAAGCATGTAGAAGAACATAATTTGTTGGACAAAAGTCAACATGGTTTCTGTAAAGGGAAATCCTGTCTTACTAATCGATTAGAGTTCTTTGAAGGGGTTAACAAACATGCGGACAAGGCGGATCCAGTAGATATAGTATACTTGGATTTTCAGAAAGCCTTTGACAAGGTCCCTCACCAAAGGCTCTTGTGTAAATTACATGGCCATGGGATAAGAGGGAAGGTCCTTTCTTGGATTGAGAACTGGCTAAAAGACAGGAAACAAAGGGTAGGAATAAATGGTAAATTTTCAGATTGGAGAGGGGTAACTAGTGGTGTACCCCAAGGGTCAGTCCTGGGACCAATCCTTTTCAACTTATTCATAAATGATCTGGAGAAAGGGGTAAGCAGTGACGTAGTAAAGTTTGCAGATGATACCAAACTGTTTAGGATAGTCAAGACAGAAGCAGACTGTGAGGGACTCCAAGAAGATCTCACCAAACTGAGTGATTGGGCAACAAAATGGCAAATGAAATTTAATGTGGATAAGTGTAAAGTAATGCACATCGGGAAAAATAATAGTATGATGGGGGCTAATTTGGCTACGACAAATCAGGAAAGAGATCTTGGAGTTATCATGGACAGTTCTCTGAAAACTTCCACACAGTGTGCAGCGGCGGTCAAAAAGGCAAATAGGATGCTAGGAATTATTACAAAAGGGATAGAAAATAAGACCCAGAACATCTTACTGCCCCTGTATAAAACTATGGTACGCCCACATCTTGAATACTGTGTACAGATGTGGTCTCCTCACCTCAAAAAAGATATTTTGGCCTTGGAAAGGGTTCAGAAAAGGGCAACTAAAATGATTAGGGGTTTGGAACGGGTCCCATATGAGGAGAGGCTAAAGAGACTGGGACTTTTCAGTTTAGAAAAGAGGAGACTGAGGGGGGATATGATAAAGGTCTATAAAATCATGAGTGGTGTGGAGAGGGCTGATAAAGAAAAGTTATTTATTAGTTCCCATAATAGAAGAACTAGAGGATACCAAATGAAATTAATGGGTAGCAGGTTTAAAACTAATAAAAGGAAGTTCTTCTTCACACAGCGTGTTGTCAACCTGTGGAACTCCTTGCCAGAGGAGGCGGTGAAGGCTAGAACTATAATAGAGTTTAAAGAGAAGCTGGATAAATTCATGGAGGTTAGGTCCATAAAAGGCTATTAGCCAGGGGATAAAATGGTGTCCTTGGCCTCTGTTTGTCAGAGGCTGGAGAGAGATGGCAGGAGACAAATCGCTTGATCATTGTCTTTGGTCAACCCTCTCTGGGGTACCTGGTGCTGGCCACTGTCAGTAGACAGGATACTGGGCTAGATGGACCTTTGGTCTGACCCAGTACGGCCATTCTTATGTTCTTATGTTCTTATGTTCAGAGTTTGTCAAGGGTTTGGGGCAGCCAGGAGCTCTGGGCCCTTTGAATCGCTGGGCCAATTCCCATTTGTCATGGGGTGGAACTCACTGCCACAGCGCCTCCTGCTGGTAGCACTGGGAATAAGCTCATCCACAAGGCGCCTCCCTCTGGCTGCTGTCTCCCTGTGTGTAGCCAGACAGCCCCCCCCCCCCCATCTCATCCATCTTATTTGCCTCTCTGAGGTTCCTAAAGCATACAGGGCAGAGAAGGAGCAATAGTCTATGCTGGCTCATCTGATCCTGAGAAGCTGAAAAACATAGATATGAGGAGAGAGTGATTAAGGCAATAAGCTGGCCTCGAGGCTGCGAGAAGTACCCGGCTGGCACTCATGTTGATATGAACACACAGTCCCTGGGAGAGGAATCCCCCACTGAGAAAAGAATGCCCAGTACTTCCAATTTAGTTCTCTCTCTTACAAGTGTAAATTAAGTTCACAACTCCCTTGTAAGAACTGGTCTCACAAAAAGCAGATCAGCACTATTTGGCATCACAGATAAGAAAGAGAAATACGTGACCCCATGGGTATAAAGATGGGTACAGCAGCACACTCACTTTTGAGTGTCAGTCTACCCTCTACCTGCTGGTCGGGTTAGGTGTTTGACCTCCCGAGGTTCTATGGGGACGCCCACCTCGTATTTTTGTCTTTCCTAGGAATTGAGGGACCGGCCCTGGCCTGACATGCTGGAGTCGAGAGGCACAGAAGGGGGTAA
Source organism: Pelodiscus sinensis (assembly GCF_052426305.1). NCBI lineage: Eukaryota > Metazoa > Chordata > Testudines > Trionychidae > Pelodiscus > Pelodiscus sinensis. Next base: position 111,132,483 of record NC_143055.1, on the reverse strand, counting down.
AAATTGTACCTGGATGTGGTCCTCTGTCTTAAGTGTACACAGACTTAGAGCTCTTTAAAGGTTAGGCTGTTACTTGGTACTATTATTTCTGTTTTTCCTATCTTTATCTTCTTTGTAACCATTTTTAAGATCTATATTTTGCTAGCAGTTAAGAAATAGAACAATAGCCATTGCAACCATATGATTTATAAGCTTCAAATAAACCTGTAACTGTTTAAGCTTTAACCTGACTCCTTCAGCTGCTGTAACAGAACCAGGCACAATTTAAAAGAACTTCAGCCGGTCTTAAGGGACAGATATAGGGAGAGCTTGGGCATTTGGATTTGTGTCACTCCCAGTTGGCAGATCCGTTGGGGCACTTCTCAGCCTCCCCCAGGCTGCCCGCTGCGAAGGAATCACAGATTCTAGCAGCTAAAATCTGAAGTGTAATAAGCTCTCCCTGCAAACTTATTGGGGCGCTCGTCAACCTCCTCCAGGTTGCCCGCTGCAAGGGACCCCGGTCTCAGCAGTTGAAGTCTCGGGTGTATAGCACACACACACATACCACTCACTGCCCTGACTGTCGGCTGACACTGTGTCCTCACTTCATGCTTCAGTTCCAGACCTGCGTCACTCCCTATACTAACCTTGCCTCAATAACCCACTGCCATCATGTAGCTCCTGCCACAGGGGTGAACTGTAATCAGACATGGCCACTTATCATTGGCAAGGGGGTGTGGGCCTGCTGCCTTTTCCTATCCTGGCTTCCCCTTCTGCAGCCTTAGAACTCTCAGGCCTTGATTCAGGCCCTGCAGCAAGAAAGCAGCACCCTTAAACCGGGGATAAGGGCTAGAGTCACAAAGGGAACTCAACCTCAGCATCCAGTCAGTGTCATTTATTGCTACAAGATCATAGAATCATAGAATCCTAGGGCTGGAAGAGACCTCAGGAGGTCATCAAGTCCAGCCCCCTGCCAAAGGCAGGACCAATCCCAACTAAATCAACCCAGCCAGGGCTTTGTCAAGCCGAGACATAAAAACCTCTAGGGATGGAGAGTCCACCACCTCCCTAGGTAACCCATTCCAGTGCTTCATCACCCTCCTGGTGAAATAGTTTTTCCTAACAGCCAACCTAGACCTCCCCCACTGTAACTTGAGACCATTGCTCCTTGTTCTGTCATCTCTCACTACTGTGAACAGCCTCTCTCCATCTTCTTTGGAGCCTCCCTTCAGGAAGTTGGAGGCTGTTATCAAATCCCCGCTCACTCTTCTCTTCTGCAGACTTAAACAAACCCAGATCCCTCAATTGCTCCTCATAGGTCATGTGCTCCAGCACCCTAATCATTTTGGTTGCCCTCCACTGGACCTTCTCCAATGCATCCACATCCTTTATATAGTGGGGCCCCTAGAACTGGACACAATACTCCAGATGTGGCCTCACCAGAGATGAATAAAGGGTAATAATCACTTCTCTAGATCTGCTGGCAATGCTCCTCCTAATTCAACCTAATATGACATTAGCCTTCTTGGCTACAAGGGCACACTGTTGACTCATATCCAGCTTCTCATCCACTGTAATCCCCAGGTCCTTTTCTGCAGAACTGCTACTTAGCCAGTTGGTCCCCAGCCTGTAACTATGCTTGGGATTCTTCCATTCCAAGATGCCATATCTTACCAGGATTCAAAAAAAGTAGCGCATTTACAGCTAGGAATATCCAGAGTTTCATTAGTGAGGATTAAAAACAAAGTCTGAAAGGAATATCTTAAGATCTAAGGAAGTCTCCGACAGAGAGGTAGAAAAAGCCTTCCCCATGTGCCAGTTTTCCTGGTAGCAAAGGGATTATCTGTGTTATCCTGAGTATTAGGGGATGAAGAGATGCTCTGGCCTTCCCTACTGCCTGTTCGACATTAGAAGGTTACCCTGCCCCCTCACACACACTCTACTACAGCTGAACAAAGAGACATGTTCCCAACCAGCTGCTCACTAAGGGTATGTCTACACTACAGCGCTAATTCGAACTAACTTAGTTAATTAGTTAATTCGAACTAAGCTAATTCGACCTAGCGCAGCTAGACTTAAAAACTAGTTTGAATTAGCATTGTGCTAATTTGAACTAGCGTGTCCACACAGAGTGGACCCTGAACTGGGGTTAAGGATGGCCGGAAGCAGTGACGGCAGGGCATTAGATGAGGACTTAGAGAGTGGAGCTGCTGTCTCAGGCTAGCCGAGGGCTGTGCTTAAAGGGTCCCGACCCCCACCCTGGAAAGACAGTTCTCAGGGGGTTTCCCGCTTGCAAAGCAGTCCTGGCTTGGAGTGCCCTGAGTGCCCACACTCGGCACATCACAGCACTTGGACATCAGCCCGGATACACTTGCCGCACGCTGCCATCTTGGGAGAGGGGTCAATCGGGGGGCTGCAGGAGAGTTTCCACCCTGAGGAGCCTGCAGAGCCACCCCAGTCCTTCCCATTGGGGGCTCGTACCCCATTCCTCCCTCACCTCCTTCCACTTACCCCTCCCTAGCTCCCCTTCCTGATGTACAAAATAAAGGACACGTGTGGTCAAAAATAGAAACTCTCTTTATTGAACAAAACTGGGTGAGACTGGGAAAAGGAAGTGGGAGAGGGGAAGAGAGAGGGTGGGAGAGGGGAGGGCAACTACAATGATGAGGGGTTTGAAACAGGTCCCATATGAAGAGAGGCTAAAGAGACTGGGACTTCTCAGCTTAGAAAAGAGGAGATGGAGGGGGGATATGATAGAGGTCTATAAAAGCATGAGTGGTGTGGAGAGGGTACTTTCAAAGGAAAGTAGGAATAAGAGATCCTCCGGAAAAGAGCTTATTTTCCGGAAGATCGCGTCCAGACTGGCGCTTTCCTCCGGCTTATCTACAAGCCGGAAAAAAGCGGCAGCTATGTTAATGCAAATGCCGCGGGGGATATTTAAATCCCCTGCAGATTTGCCTATTCCAAAGTGCTACATTTGCATCCCTATTACGGAATAGGGTCCAATTTAGACACAGCCATGGAGGTTGGGTCCATGGAGTGGTATTAGCCAGGAGGTAGGAATGGTGTCCCTGGCCTCTGTTTGTGGAAGGCTAGAGATGGATGGCACGAGACAAATGGCTTGGTCATTGTCTTCGGTCCATCCCCTCCAGGGTACCTAGTGTTGGCCGCTGTTGGCAGACAGGCCACTGGGCTAGATGGACCTTTGGTCTGACCCAGAACAGCCATTGTAAGCTCAGGGCTCAGGGTCGGGGGTCTCACTGGACCACCCTGATTTTCATGCAAACCTACTCCTGGGTGGCCAGGCTGGCAGCTCTCCTGCCCTAGCCGGCCACTTTCCTGTGCCTAGTGCGGAGGTTGTGGACGAGGTCCACGATGTCTGCACTAGACCAGGCGGGCGCCCACCTCTTGTGGTCCCGGGCAAGCTCCCGGGAGCCGCCAGCCTGGTCCCGGGAAGATGGGGAGGGCTGGGTGGCAGCAGGTGGCTGGTTCGAGCTGTGCCAGGTGCAGGGTCTGCTGGCTGGGTGCTGGCAGGCTTGCACCTGGCACAGGCACCGTAGCCAGCCCGTGTCCCTTTAAGGGCTCCTGGGCCGGGAGGGGGGCAGTAGAGTGGCCACCAGGGAAAGCTGGGGAGGGCTAGCCTCCCACTAGTTCGAATTAAGCGGCTACACAGCCCTTAATTCGAACTAGTGAGTTCGAACTAGGCTTAGTCCTCGTGGAATGAGGTTTACCTAGTTTGAACTAAGCGCTCCACTAGTTCGAATTAAGTTTGAACTAGATGATCGCTAGTGTAGCGCCTATCAAAGTTAATTCGAACTAATGTCTGTTAGTTCGAATTAACTTTGTAGTGTAGACATACCCTAAAGCAAGAGTGTTATGTTTGTTGCAATGAATGGTTGCTTTACAAAAAGCCTATAACTTGCTTTCTGTAGAATTCCTTGCACCCTCCCCTGAAGCATCTAGTACTCTCCTACATCAGGCATGATACCAGACACTGGTCTGATTCAGTGTCACAACTCCCGTGTTCCTGGCGTAAAAAAAAATGTCTAAGTCAAGAGTGAACAAAAACATGCAAGCACCATTAATGCATGTGTAATCATGCCCTCACAGTAGATATCGTGTGTGTATACACTGGTGATTGTATGATTTTCCACACTCCATTGTACACACAGAACTGGTTTTTAAGTCCCATTACATCAAACGACTGGTTGAAATCACACATTCAAACAGCAATGACTCACTGTAATACTATGCAAATATTTTCGGATTCCAGGGGCAGGAATGTCTTAATGGGATTGGATAAATAAAAGATGAATCATTCTATTTAGGTGGCCTTCCAATTTAATCACAAAAGAGATCACAAAGACAGATGCTACTTTGCTTCCAGCTGGACACTCTTCCCGATGCATTAATTACTGCCTCACCAGCACCCTCTGGTCAAAGTGGAAGTTTGAGTGAAATGTGCAACACAAAGAATACCTACAGAAAAGAATCACAATAAAAGATTAGTGAAGTGGCACGGAAGATGCTCTCTCTGTCTCTACCGAAAGACTCAGCAGGCTTTGACGTCAGAAGCTCTGTTGCTGAGTAGAAAGCTTATAGTTATGGAAAGACTATTTGTCTCAGCTAGGTGCCAGCAGACCAATCACAATGACGACATTCTTTGAAAGGCAGAACTTGCCTTTAGATGAATGGTTATAATGACAACATGAATATTACAGTTCTATGAAAACATCCATTCACAGAGCAGGCTCCTTTGTGGCTTGCTTATGCACAGACAGGCTCAACTGAAAATGAGTTATCCAGCACTCCCTTTGAGAAATACAGTGTCATAATCAACCAAGAGTCTGTCGCAACATCTCAAATAACTAGCATCTTCTTTCTAACTTTCTAAGAAGTTCTATATATAATTGAGTAGCAGTGTTTGAAAATCCTGTGAAATCAAAGCCTGGATATATGAACCAAGCACCAAAGAATAGGCCACTGGGGAATGGCAGTGGTGTTTACAAGGAATTTATTAACATTCTTATAATCAGAAGTTGTTCTCCTTGTCTTTCAGTCTCACCATATACCTAGGCATTGATCCTGCAAACATTTATCACATTATGGAACTCAGAGAGACTGCCCATGTGCTAAAGTTAAGCTTGTTCAAATGTGTGTATAAAGTAAGGTGTTGATTAGACCTCCTGGTTATACATCTGTACAGTATCTTAGGCTATGGAGCCCTGAGTGGGACCTCTTGTACCGCTCCAGTTACCATACATGTGAGAGGGCTTCAAACTTTAAGCCTGTTTATCCTCATCAAACACTTGTGAGGTAGATACAGGGTCAGATTTCTGATTAGGCATGTGTTTAAGGGTTCCAGCATTCTAGGAGCATTTAAAAGTTAAAAGTGGAATAAATGATTCATTTTTTTAATGGAAAACATGAAGATCAGCTGTAGGCAGAGAGTGGGTGGGGATGCACTGAAAATGTGTCTTAGGGTGTGTCTACTCAGCAAAGGTATTTTGGAATAATGGCCATTACTCTGAAATAACTATGCAAGCATCTACACTGCAATTGTTATTTTGAATACTTTTGAAATAACAGATGGCTTATTCCTTCCGTAAATCTCATTCTTCGAAGAATAACACCTATTCTGAACTAGCTATTTTGATATAAGGTGTGTGTACACCCTCCACTTCTGCTATTTTGAAATAGACCCTCACCAGGGCCTTTCTAAGGGTATGTCTACACTACAGCGCTAATTCAAACTAACTTAGTTCGAATTAGTTAATTCGAACTAAGCTAATTCGAACTAGCGCATCTAGAACTAAAAACTAGTTCGAATTAGCGTTTTGCTAATTCGAACTAGTGCATCCACACTGATTGGACGCAGGGGGGCATTTAAGGGCACCTAAAACAGGTTCTGGCAGGGCATCAGGTCAGTAGTTGCTTGTGTGGCTGCTGTCTGAGGCTACCTGAGGCTCGAGCTTAAAGGGACCCCCCCTGGACAGCCGGTTCTCAGCTTTTCCTGCTTCCTTGCCAACCTCGCCGAGGGACAGCAAAGCATTGGTCTCTGTGCCCGTCTGTGTCGGTGCTTCCCTTCGGGGGGCCGCCGCAGGTGGCAACATGGAGCCACAGCTCGCCCTGCACCTTCTGGTGCACTTTCTGGACTTGCTGCTGCAAGCCTGCCACCAATGGCTCGAGGCTGCCTGGCACCTCCTGGTGCACGTCAGCCCCCTGCCTCTCCGCCTGGCCGCCCTGGGGGCCGTGGAGGAGCCGCGGCGGCGCCCCGGCACCGGCGTGCCCCGCCGCATCTGGCGTCTGGACACCAGCACCGACTGGTGGGACCGCATCGCCCTGGAGCGCTGGGAGGACCGACAGTGGACCCAGAACTTCAGGATGAGGAGGGAAACCTTCCTGGAACTCTGCGAGTGGCTCGTCCCTGCCCTGCGCAGAAGGGACACTCGCATGAGGCCCGCCATCCCCCTCCAGAAGCGGGTGGCCATCACCCTATGGAAGCTCGCCACGCCGGACAGCTACCGTTGGAGCGGTGCTCATGCAGGTATGGCACTCGTCAGCCACTGAGCCGGGGGGGAGGGGGGCTGCGAAGAGGGGATGGGCCACCCCAGGGACAAAGGGGGGGCGGGAGGAGGCGAAAGCGCCCCGCACCGGAGGGGTCGGTCTGTCCCAGCCGTACTACACGCTGCCAGGGGGGTTGCTACCGGGAGTGGGGCACGGGGCACTGCCAGGGTACGAAGGCTCCCAGCCACCCGGGCGCCCCACTGATTGGCGCTTTGCTGTGTCTCTCTCCTCAGGTGGTCAAGGCCATCAACCGGGTGCTGCTCCGCAGGGTGGTCTGCCTCGCCGACCCGGATGCCGTCATCCGGGGATTCGGCGCCCTCGGCTTCCCCAATTGCGGGGGGGCCATCGATGGGACGCACATCCCCATCCGTGCCCCGGAACACCAGGCGTCCCGGTACGTGAACCGCAAGGGGTACTTCTCCGTGATCCTGCAGGCCGTGTGTGACCACTGGGGCCAGTTCACGGACATTAATGTGGGCTGGTCCGGCAAAGCACATGACGCCCGGGTGTACCACAACTCCTCCGTGTGCCAGCGGCTGCAGGCCGGGACCTTCTTCCCCGACCGCCACATCAGGGTCGGGGACGTGGACATGCCCGTGTGCCTGGTGGGGGATGCTGCCTACCCATTGCAGCCGTGGCTGATGAAGCCCTACACGGGGCACCTCAATCCCTCCCGCCAGGCCTTCAATGCCAGGCTGCCCAGGGCCCGCATCGTGGTGGAGGGGGCCTTCGGGAGACTGAAAGCCCGCTTTCGATGCCTCCTCACCCGTCTGGACCTGGCCGAGCACAACATCCCTCCCGTGGTGGTGGCATGTTGTGTGCTCCACAATTTGTGTGAGCGGAAGGGGGAGGCTTTCCTGCCAGCGTGGATGGCTGAGGCTGACCTCATGGCTGGACACTACGGTCAGCCCCGCACCGCCGCCATCCGGGAAGCCCAGCGGGGGGCCGTCCGGATCCGGGAAGCCCTGCGGGAGAGCTTCCTGGTGGAGGAGGAGGACTGACCTCTCCCTGCATGCCCCATTGGGGCCTTCTTCCACCCTACCCCCCTTCCCCTTTCCCCTCCCTACCTACTGTAAAATAAAGACACCTGTTTTTCAAACAAAAACGTCTGTTTATTTCACATAACTGGGGTGGGGGAGGGAGGGGGGAAGGTGGGAGAGGGGAGGGGGAAACCTGGGACAAGGGAGCTGGAAGGGGAGGGAAGGGAAGAAGGGAAAGGAAAGCTCAGGGGTGGGAGTCCGGCTGCCTCTCCCGTCTCGCCACACTGCGGGTCCGGGGGCGTCGGTGGGAAATGGTTGTGGAGGGGGGGGCAGGAGGGACAGGAGGTGTGGAGGAAGCGGGAGCGGAAGCAGGAAGGGGAGCAGGAGGAGCAGGGGGAGCAGGGGGAGCAGCAGGAGGAGGAAATGGGAAGCGGTTGAGCAGGCTCTGGAGGTGGCCTCGCAGGGCACGGCCCTGCTCCTCCAGGGCCTCCAGACTCCTCCGGCGCAGCCTCAGGTCCTCCTGGACCCAGTGGTCCTGGGTGCGGAGCTGGTGATCCATGAACCGGAGGTGCCGCCTTTGGTACTCCTCCTCATTCCTGGCTCTCCTGCTTGCCCGGGCACGGGCAGCTGCTGCAGGCAGGGTGGTTCTGCAGCTGTGGTGCAACAAGACCAGTGGTCAATTACCCCAGGGGCCCAGGTGTGTGAAACCCAACTCCCCTCTGCAAGGCCAGGGCCCCTGCAGGATCTTCAGCTGCTGCTCCTTGATGGGCAAGGCCCAGGCGCATGGTCCTGGGGCTCCCTCTCGCCCCAGCCCCCCGTACACATAAGGGGAACACGAGGGTACTCACATGTGGACGCCTCCCCGGCCTTGGACGACACAGGCGAGCGGCTCTGTGGGGTGCCTCGGGGGTCCCGGGTACCGGGCAGGCTGGCAGCAGGCTCCTGGCTCTCAGAGCCCGCCTCCTCCTCCTCCGTCTCCTGGAGCGGGCCCTCTGCCCCGGGGTCTATCACGTCCCGGAGGGCAGGGACGGCATGAGCCCCCAGGAGGCAGTCCAGGGCATGGAAGTGGGGGAGGCCTCCAGGTGGGCCCCTGGCTGGCAGGCCCAGGAGTAGGACTGCTGCAGATTTTTAATCTTGCAGCGCACCTGCTCCCGGCTGCGCTGGTGGCCCCTGGCGGCCAGGCTGGTAGCCATGCGGCCGTAGACGGCCGCGTTCCTGTGGCTAGTGCGGAGATCGTGGACATTGGAGGCTTCCCCCCAAACCTCGATGAGGTCCACGATCTCTGCACTTGACCAAGCGGGCGCCTGCCTTTTGCGCCCCTGCGCAGGCTCCTGGGAGCCGCCAGGCTGGTCCTGGGGAGCAGTGGAGGGCTGGTTGTCCTCGGGTGGCTGGCTCATGGTGTGGCAGGTGCAGGGTCTGCTGGCACGGGTGCTGGCAGCCTTGCAACTGGCACAAACTGTGTAGCCAGCCCGTGGCCCTTTAAGGGATCCGGGGCCGGGAGGAGGGCAATAGAGTTTCCCTGGTGTTGGCCAGAGTGGCCACCAGGGAAACCTGGGAAGCATTAGCCTTCCACTAGTTCGAATTAAGGGTCTACACAGCCCTTAATTCGAACTAGCTAGTTCGAACTAGGCTTAATCCTCGTAAAATGAGGTTTACCTAGTTCGAACTAAGCGCTCCGTTAGTTCGAATTAAGTTCGAACTAAAGGAGCGCTAGTGAAGCGCCTATCAAAGTTAGTTCGAACTAACGTCCGTTAGTTCGAACTAACTTTGTAGTGTAGACATACAGTTATTTCTCCTGGGGCTGTAAATCTAGGTAGCACATCTACATTAGGGAAGCCTGCCTCGGATTAATTTTGAGGCTTCCCTGCAGTGTAGACATGCTACTTTGAAATAATATTCTGGAATAGCTTAGGGTATGTCTACACTACAATGTTAGTTCGAACTAACGGACGTTAGCTCGAACTAACATTCATAGGCGCTACACTAGCGCTCCGCTAGTTCGAATTTGAATCGAACTAGCAGAGCGCTTAGTTCGAACTAGGAAAACCTCATTTTACGAGGATTAAGCCTAGTTCGAACTTACTAGTTCGAATTAAGGGGTGTGTAGCCCCTTAATTCGAACTAGTGGGAGGCTAGCCCTCCCCAGGTTTCCCTGGTGGCCACTCTGGCCAACACCAGGGAAACTCTATTGCCCCCCTCTCGGCCCCGGACCCCTTAAAGGGGCACGGGCTGGCTACGGTGCCCGTGCCAGGTGCAAGCCTGCCAGCACCCAGCCAGCAGACCCTGCATCTGGCACGGCACAGAGCCACCCACCCGATGTCCCCCAGCCCACCCCCTCTTTCCGGGACCAGGCTGGCGGCTCCCGGGAGCTCGCCCGGGACCGCAAGAGGCGGGCACCTTCCTGGGCTAGTGCGGACATCGTGGACCTCGTCCACGATCTCCGCACTAGGCACAGGAAAGTGGCCGTTTAGGGCAGGAGAGCTGCCAGCCTGGCCACCGAGGAGCAGGTGTGCATGATAATCAAGGGGGTCCAGTGAGACCCCCGACCCTGAGCCCTGAGCTTACAATGGCCGTCCTGGGTCAGACCAAAGGTCCATCTAGCCCAGTAGCCTGTCTGCCGACAGCGGCCAACCCTAGGGACCCTGGAGGGGATGGACCGAAGACAGTGACCAAGCCATTTGTCTCGTGCCATCCCGCTACAGCCTTCCAACAAACTTTGGGCAGGGACACCACTCCTACCCCCTGGCTAAGACTACTCCATGGACCCAACCTCCATGACTTGATCTCACTTCACTTTAAACTCTGTTCTAGTTGTAGCCTTCACCGCCTCCTGCAGCAAGGTGTTCCACAGGTTAACTATTTGCTTTCTGAACAACAACTTTCTCTTACTAGTTTGAAGCCTGCTACCCATTCCTTTCCTTTGGTGTCCTCTAGTCCTTCTTTATGGGAACTCATGAAGAACTTTTCTGAATGCACCCTCTCCACCCAACCCCTGCTTTTAGAGACCTCTATCCTGTCCCCGCTCCATCTCCTCTTTTCTAAGCTGAATAGTCCCAGTCTCTGTAGCCTTTCTTCATCTGGGACCTGTTCTCAACCCCTGATCATGTTAGTTGCCCTCCCCTCCCCCAGCCTTTCTCTTCCCCTCTCCCACCTCCTTTTCCCAGTCTCCCCCAGTTTTGTTCAATAAAGACAGAGTCAATGTTGGAAGAAACGTTATCTTTATTTTGTACATCAGGAAGGGGGACTAGGGAGGGGTCAGTGGAAGGAGGTGAGGGAGGAATGGGGTACGAGCCCCCGATGGGGAGGACTGGGCTGGCTCTGCGGGCTTCTGGGGGTGGAACCTCTCCTGCAGCCCCCCAATTGCCCCCTCTCCCCAGATGGCAGCCTGCGGCAAGTGCAGCCGGTCTGATGGCCGAGTGGTGTGATGTGCCCAGTGTGGGCACTCCGGGCACTCCAAGCCAGGACTGGTTTTCAAGCAGGGCACCCCTGAGAACTGTCTGTCCGGGGTGGGGGTCGGGTCCCTTTAAGCGCAGCCCTCGGCTAGCCTGAGACAGCATCTCCACGCTCTAAGTCCTCCTCTGATGCCCTGCCGGCACTGCTTCTGGCCATCCTTAAGCCCTGTTCAGGGTCCATTCAATGTGGACATGCTAGTTCGAATTAGCAAAACGCTAATTCGAACTAGATTTTAGTTCTAGACGCGTTAGTTCGAATTAGCTTAGTTCGAATTAACTAATTCGAACTAAGTTAGTTCGAATTAGCGCTGTAGTGTAGACGTACCCTTATTCCGAAATAACTGTGCAGTGTAGACGTAGCCTGATCCTGAAAAGGTGTAAATCCAGCCCTGGGAAGGTAAGTTATACTATCCCCATATTACAGAGGGAGGCCTGAGACCTAAATCCTCAGAGCTATTTAAGCACCCGCTCAAAGTCAGACAGGATATTTAACAAGCAAGGAACTGAATCTAGGTCTCATGAATCAAAGACGAGCACCCTAACCATTATACTATTCTTTCTATCCATAAGACCAACAGGGATCATAACACTGCTTCATAAGACTCACTTAATAAATTACAGTATGCTAATATCTTTATGGCTGACCTAGAACAACGTTTCCTCAACTCCCGTCCCCTTTTACTCCTTCTCTACTTACGCTACATCGATGACATCTTTATGATCTGGACGCATGGCCAAGAAACACTGGAGACATTCCACAGAGATTTCAACAAGCTACACCCCACCATTAACCTCAGCCTGGACCATTCCACACAAGAGATCCATTTCCTGGACACCACAGTACAAATCAACAATGGAAAATTAGACACCACCCTCTACAGAAAACCCACTGACTCATACAGTTAACTACATGCTTCCAGCTCCCGTCCAGCACACACCATACGATCCATCATCTATAGCCAAGCCCTTCGATACAACCGCATCTGCTCTAATCCCACTGATAGAGACCAGAAACTTCAGGATCTCTACCAAGCATTTATAAACCTCAACTACCCACCCAGAGAAATAAAAAAGCAAATTGAAAGAGCCAAACGAATACCTAGAAACCATCTACTTCAAGACAGACCCAAGAAAACCAACAATAGAACACCACTTGTCATCACCTACAGCTCCCAACTTAAACCTGTCCAACACATTATCAATAAATTACAGCCTAAACTGGAACAGGACACTAAACTCCAAGAAGCTCTGGGAGACAGACCCATAGTCTCCTATAGACAACCACCTAACCTCAAGATGATTCTTACCAACAACCACAGGACATACCACCCTAATACCAACCCTGGTACTTTCCCTTGCAACAAACCCCGTTACCAGCTTTGTCCACATATTCACTCTGCTGACACCTTTATTGGGCCTAACCAAGTGAGTTATAAGATCAAGAATACATATTCCTGCGCCTCCAGAAATATAATCTATGCTATCATGTGCCGAAAGTGTCCGTCTGCTATGTACATTGGACAAACGTCTCAGACACTTCGCCAAAGAATCAATGCCCACAAAACAGACATTAGACTAGATCACAAAGAAAAAACAGTTGCTTGCCATTTCAACCAGAAAGGACACTGTCTCAATGACCTACTCACCTGCATCCTACTTCAGAAGACATTCAAATCTGCACTTGAAAGAGAATCCTCTGAGCTGGCATTCATGCTAAAATTCGACACTCTCCGCGGGGGGCTGAACAAAGACTCCAGCTATCTTACCCATTACAAAGATAGCTTCCCCAATTATCACCTCTAATACTATTAACTCACAGACATCTACCCTTCCCCACCTCTAATATCATTAACTCACTGGCATTCACCTTCCTTCCCCACCCCCCCACCCCCCCACCCCCCCGCAGGCCCCTTCTGTTCTGAAATGTGATTTGTCCTTTTCATATGTGTTCATTTTTTTAATTGTATCCTTTGGTATATATGGCTGTGACTAATTTCTTCCACTATTTGATCTGAGGAAGTGGGTCTGGCCCACGAAAGCTCATCACCTAATAAACCATCTTGTTAGTCTTTAAAGTGCTACATAGTCCTGTATTTTGTTTCAGCTACACCAGACTAACACGGCTACATTTCCATCATTAATAAATTACATTTTCCAAAGAAAATTAACATGATGTATGTGCCACAGTTTGCCAAAAATCACACCTCCCAAGCCATATGCAAGCAGAAAGGGCATTAATCCTCCTCTCCCAAACAAAATTTTCCTCGTCTATTTTTTCTGGAAATACCATAGTGACAGACTATATATAACATTCTCCCTGAAATGTTCACCTTTGGGGCTTTTTTTGAAAGAAGTTATTTGAGAGCTAAGAAATGAAGTCTACAATTGTGGACTAGATGAATAATTTGACATGCCATTCCCGATAAAAATAACGGATAAGAATCTTCCGCAGTGGCCCAGCATGTTCAGGGGACTGATAGTGAAATGCAATGTTCTTGAACTCAGAGGTTATGAGTTTGTCCTACAGCACCCAGAATTATGCAATGGCATGTAAAGTAATCTCTTAAATCTGGGACTCCCTGATCTGGAAACATCCGGGATGAATCAGTGTGGCAGGGAGTGCAACCTGGGGTAGGGTGATGGCAGGGAGGGTAGCTCCAGTCTGCAGCTGGGAGCACAGGCTGGACTGGGCTGTGGCAACAGGGCCAGCAGCACTGGAGCTAGCAGTGGAGAATGTAGCCTAGGCCAGGGCCGGGAGCTCCAGAACCCAGAGGCTGCATTTGGGAGCAATGCTGATGGCCGGGAGGGGCTGATAGCTGGGAGGGGAGCCTTGACCTCTCCTGGGCCGGTAAACTCCCTGATTTGGGACAGCTCAAGTCCTAAGAATGCCAGACCAAGAAGGTCCAACCTGTATTAAAAAACCTTCCAAAACCGATGAGCACTGGAGAAAGACTTGACATTCTCTGTTCACAACAGGAAGATTCCATGCTTCAGTGTTCACAGATGAGAGATGTGACATTATCAGTGGGGAGCCAGCTGAGAAAGCTCATTAGCAGGGATGCTGGCTAGCATCTGTGGGCAGATGTTTCTTCAAAGGCCAAAAGGAGTGAAGTGGTAAATTATTTTTTTAATGTAGATCTTCCATTCTCCCTTGATTGCCTTTTTTTTTTTTTTTTTGTTGTTGTTGAGAGGAGAGAAGTAATCTTCCTGTCCAATACCCCCACTGCTGGCAGATAGAGAAGAAAGGACCTGTGCCAGTCAAATTGTTCTTTGAATTTCAGAAATTCAGACCCTTGGCTCCCCAGGCCAATGCCCTATCCCCTGAGCCACGCGGGAATCCACCCCAACCCGCTACCTTCAGGTTGTCCCTTATCTGCTGTGTTGGTGGTCCTCAGTGAGAAGAATAAGGGATATTCTGAAAAAGAATTTTTTTCCCCAAAATTTGGCCCCGTGTAGACAGGCCCAATTTCAGAAAAGCCTCTTTCGGAAAAGAAGCAGAAAAAGATAAGCAAATTGCACTTTGCAATTTGCGTATCTTTTTTCTGACTTTTCTCAGCAGTCTAGACATAGCCTTCATGGACTGTCACACCAAAGGCATGGTAGGAAGGAACCCAGGGAGGGTGAATGAGTGGTTTCTCCCATTTAGATGATCTCAACGTGTTTCAAGGAGATTCCCTGCTGAGCCAGTAGTGGACCACTCCTCCCCTCCCCAGGCCCTGAGGGAAGAGAGGGAATGAAGAGCTACAGGGGAATATGGGGGTGGCTGAGTGAAGCCACAGACACATGGTGACTGGGGCAGGGATGCACAACCATAGGGAAATGCGGGTAGTGAGTGTCAGGGTCAGGATGGAGGAAGCTCCCTAACAGTCCCTCCCCATCCCTCAAAAAACCTGTTCCATACATCTCCCACTCCTACTCCACAACTTCCTACCAATTATTTCCCTCTGCCTCAGCTCCTCTGTTACCCAATCCCCCCCCCTTGTATTGCTACTGGTGGGTGTATTCTAGTTTGAATGAATTATTACTCAGAGTTCTGCATTCATATGCCTAGTAAGTATTCTAAAACATTTTCTGAATCTCATTTGTTCTTCGTATTGTTAAACATACTTATGTAATTATACTGTGTTATCTTGACAAACTATACAGAGTCTGTAAATATTTTGTTGTAGAATTTTTAAGTTTTTGGATGCGGAATACCCTCCCCTCAGAGTACCTTTTGAAGTGAATTCAGCACCGCAAGACAAGTCAATACAAGAGCCATAGAGAACGTAGTTCAGTGAGATTTACCTTGAAGACTTGATGAAAGGACCTTCACCCAGAAGTGACATTAACCCCATATGAAATCAGATTGTTTTACTTCATTTTTTCTTAAAGCAGGGCTACTCAACACCTGGCCCCTGGGCTGCATGTGGCCCGTGCCCCGTTTGTTTGCATACCATGGTGTGGTTTGAGTTTACGTGGGGCTCAACATGTGGCCCACAGGTGGGAGTCAAAACAAAAAAGTAGTCAATATAATGGCCTTTTGTTGATAAGCATTTTAGTAGTTAAATTCCTGGACTATCATTGCACATTAAAAGTGCTGTCATATGGATGGAAATAGGATATGTTATTAAAAATATTATTAATACCAGCAGAACTGATTTAAATGGGGCCTGTGTGTTGTGCAGTCTTCCCTTAATCTTTGTATTCATGCCCGTCAATGTGAAAGAAGCTATTTGCATATATATTTGCATGTATATGCAACCACACTTAAGTTGTGGTCCTCGGCATGTGCTGTGAGTATCATTGTGGTCCCCGGGGTTTCCAAAGTTGAGTGTTAAGGCTTTAAAGGTGAGAGAAGAAATGGAAACTGAACTAGTTTTTAAATAAAGGAGTCTTTTCCTGCCCTCTCTCTTTCTGTATGAGTTTAATAGCACAAGCTTGGGATCTCCTAGGCTGTCTATACAGCAACATTATTTTGAAATAACTAGCGTTATTTCAAAATAACAGTCTGAATCTATATAGCTGGCAGTTATTTCAACATAATGTTGAAATGCTGTCAAACTGGAGCACTTCTTACTCTGACTCCTGTAAATCTAATTGTATGAGAAGTAAGGGGAGTCGGAGGAAGAGTGCTCTATTTCAAAATAAGTGCTGTATAGACAGCACCAAAACTGGAAATAAGCTATTTCAAAGTAAGCTACACAATTGATGTGGCTTATTTTGCCCAGCTTATTTCCATGTAAACCCTGCTGTGTAGACACGCCCCTAGGAAGCATTGTTCCACGAGGAGTACAGGTAGTTCGGAATAGGAAGCCTAATCCGAACTACCTAGTTTGTGCCACGTGTTGCCGCGGGCACGGAGTCCGAACTAGCGGACATTTAAAAATGGCGGCGCCCGGCAACATGCAAATGAAGCCCGGGAAATTCAAATCCCGGGCTTCATTTGCAAGTTCAAATGCCTACATTAACCACCCTAGTTTGAACTAGGGTGGTAGTGTAGACATACCCCGATATAGTTATGGACTTAAATAAATGGCCTGCTTTTAAGAAGAAAATATGACCATCTTCTTTTCTTCTGCTTTCTGAAACATCAGGATGCACTCACTTTATGCTCAAGCTCTTCTCTGTAACTATGAGAGCCAGAAATATGGCTTTCCCCTGTAACGGGTTCTGCCCTTCAGGTGAGCACCCTCAGGTGGCTGAGGAAAGTCGCACAGTCTTTACTCGTCCATCTGGGTGAGTCAATGTCCAAGAGATGGCCGTAGAGCAGGCCTCTTCATTTACCCCCTGTTCTGGGTGTGGTTTGCAAGGCAGTTGAGGGGGACCTAGGCCCACCCTCTCCTCTGGGCCCCGGTCCAGGGACTCTAAATAGAAGTCACCTGCTTAAGTTTCAATGTCCACAGTCACTGTCACATCCCTGGGAAACTTCCCCAGGATAAAAAAGAGGGTTTATGAGAGAAAAGAGTGAATCTGTTGAAAAAGGGACCACACTGGAAAAGAAAGCCATACTGAATATCTCTGGAAAATTTCAGTGCAAAGTTCTGTCTCTTCCCTCCTCCTTGGGATATGCATACACACAACCTATTCAGACACTGCCCGTTAACAAATACAGTTTTCAGGTATTTTTAGACCACAGATCTAGGAAGTTCCAGCCCCTCAGTCTGTCCACTAGAATTGACAGTCATGTTATCCAAAGTGAGATTGATGAGAACATAATTTCCAAAGCATAACAAGAATGTTTTGCTAGACAGGGAGATAGATGAAGCACATGATTTCTTTTCATCATCAAATACCATAGTGAACTGTAATAATCATTAACAGTTAATGGTAACTAATTGTAAGATGATAAATCTCCAGGCAGCTTGTAAACATTCATTACATTTAATTTTACAAGAATCCCTGCAAGATAGGTAGATGGCACAGAAATAATGAAAGAGAGTTGGTAAAGTAAATCATCCAGGCAATACAGGATTGTTTTGACAATACATTTACTAGTAAAGTGTAACAACTAGTAGTCTGTGGCACCTCAGAGACTAACAATCAGGGCTGGCCAAGCGGTGGCGAGCACTGCTCACCAGCCACGTGGAAGCGCACGCTGCGCTTGCATAGACCGCGCTGCACATGCGCTGACCGCGCTGCATGGCCCTGCCAGCTTAAAATCTCCCCACTGGCAAGTAGATTGAATCATTTGTCGAGCCCTGCACAATAATATATATATGGTATCATGAGATGTTCTTGAGTAAAGTGTAGTGATAGAAGTTTAGTTTAGTTATAGAAATCCCACATAATAGAACTCGCCCCCCCTCCCCCAGGCCTCAGGATTATTCAGCAGTCTATTAAATGTGTCCAGAAGTGGTTTCCATCATGCATTTTTTCTATTTGTTAATATTGTCCCACACATTCCACTTATATCTCTGTGTTACACTTTGTAATTCCTCACTGCTCTTGGTGGATACATCCTTCAGATATTTGTAACCTGCCATCATAACCCCTCTTAATTATTTATTTAGCCAATTCATCACATTTAGCTCTTTCATTTTTTCCTCACAAGTCAGTCTTTAGTTTTGTTACTCTTTTCTGAAATTGTTCCAGCTTATCTGTCTTGTCTGGGGGTGCCCACAATTGAATGAAATATTCCATATATAACCAAAGTGGAGCTTTGTAGAGGACCATTGGCTTCCAGCATCATGCTATGATGCTCTGGCATACTCAGGCAAAAGTGCAATGGATTTTTTTTTTTTTTTTGCAGCTATACTACATTGCAAAAGTATGTCTATTTCCTTGTACAATGTTGCATATTGGTTTTTCAGCAGTTCTGCTTCTCAGGTTTCCTCAATTTGCTGAATAGTTGCATTTCAGTTATCTTTCTCCCAGATTCAATTTGGAAAAAAGGCAAGTCATCCAATCTCATTTTGATATTTTCTGCCTATGTTTCTAATTACTAAGTCCCTTTGTTTACTTCCCACTTTAATATTGCCTATGCATTGTAATATTATGTTGTTTCCTCCATATTATGGATCTCCAATAAAGATGTTGTGATGGCGCGTCGGGGAGCCCCCGACCCTACACCCCCATCCGCAGCCAGATGTGACTCTCAATCAGGCCATAGAATAGAAGGTTTATTTCCTTCTCAGAGATACAGTGCATCATAGGCTCGACGTTGACATAGGAGCCAGGGCAAACAGCCTAGTCCTCTTTGGGGAAAGGGGTTCACAGGCCCTTGACACCTCGCTCCCGCCCCGTATTGGTCTTAGTCTCCTTTTCTAATGCTTCCCCCAGCCAAGACTGACCAGCTCCCAGGCCCTGCCCCCTGCCAGGTCACCATCTCCTCCTCCCTTCCTTTGACTCTCCCTCTGGGAAGAGCCTTGTTAACTGCTTAGGCTCGGACTAGGTGTCTGGGCCAATATGAGGTTGAGTTAGTAGAAATCACACATCACAGCACAGCCAGCTGAGGACACAGGATTACAAAGCAGACAGCCCCCCACTATGTCACAGATGTTGAGTAAGACTAGACCTAACAAGTTCTTCATAGACCTGGTCAAATAAAATTAAAGAATTTGTGAAATTTTTTCATGCACTTTTTTTCCCCACAGTGCTTTTAACTAACTGGATGTATGTTACAATAAAATAAATCCTTGGTTTTCAGTCAAAGAGTATACAATCATGATTTAATAAAGTTTTCAATAAAAATCCAATTAAAATGTGTGAAAATATGTTAAAACTTGTTTTGAAAACAAAAGATGTAATGCAAGAGACTTTTCTTGACAAAAAGATTTCAAAGAGTTTTAGTCAGCTTTAGTCCTCAAGATCTAAGATATCAAGCCACAGCTTGAGGCATCACAAATATTTTTTGTTCCTTTAGATCATCAATTCTATAATTGTGATTTAAAGGCAGCTTCTCATCTACAGAGAGATGGATACTCATAGGGTGCTGGCTCATTATTTGCAGCTGCCAAGTCATACTGCAAGCCAGGTAAAATCCAGTCCTTTCCTAGTATCACTTTTTCTATATGAACAATGGCTGCATTGTACCACGGCACAAGTCACTGGGGTGGAATATAGCAGCTTGCTAAAATTCAGAGCCATACCACCTGTGAGCCTAGTATCCAGCTCCTGACCCAGGGGCAACTGCGATAGATAAAATAAAATTACTTCAACTAGAATTTGGCCAGTGAATGGGAGAGGACACCTCAGTACTTTTGGAGGGTGCTTTGTTAAGTGTTTAATGAGTGAACAGTATCAGTTTTAAGTCTCAGCTGGAAGGAGGCCAATGTGATGAGGTGTGTAATCCATCTCCACACCAGAGCTCAGTTCCGTATTGATTCAGAGGCAAACAAGTAGACACCCGTGCAGTGGTTATAGGTAGAATACTGTAGTGGGGTAGAGTGGTCCCCCACTGAGCCAGAGGTGGAGGAACCCCTCCGGGAGCCATTTGGGGCCCAGCCTAGCCCCACCCCCTCACCTGACCGGAAGTCAAAGGGCGGGGCTAGGACTATAAGAACGCTGCCAGGGAGCTCAGTCAGGGCGTAGCCTCTGAAGGAGACGGAGGGCTGTCCAGAGCTCCTGCCTGGGGAGAGTAGGACCGGGACTAGGCCGCTCTCAGCGGCCTCCCCGGAGGCCCTGCCAGGGCTACGGAGGCCGGGCCAAGCCAACCAGCAGAACCTCCCAGGGACCCAGAGGACTGGCCCGAGCCGGGGGATGGGCTGGAACCCTGATGGGTACTGGAACGCTGGGGCCGGACGAGCCCACGGGACGCTGCAGGGCTCCAACCCCTTGACCCCTGGATTGGGCCGCCCAGACCACGATGGGACGACACCGGCCTCGACTCCCCGACGAACCTGCTGAAGCTACAGGTACCTGGGAAGGGGGAGACGAGAGTGGCCCAGGGGGTAGTTCGGGCAGAGAGCCGCCCGCGGCCAGCAAGTTACGGGCCGGAGCCCTGCTGAGCCAGTCGCAGCTGCACTGCTGCCGTCAGGGCCCCTGGGCCGAGGCGCAGTGAGGTGGGTGGGCCTGCACCCCCTGCTACTCCCTAACCAGGTGGCAGTCTCCCCCTCACCGCTGCTGCTGCCAGTGCCCCTTGGGCCCACTCCTGAAGGAGGAGCTTCTAGGAACTGCGATTTGGGTGCGGCCACACCTGGCGTCAGGGTCTGGCCACCATTTACTGTCCCACCTGGAGTTAGGGCCTGGGTTTGGCTGGCGGTATTTGTTGACTGCCCTGCTCAAGAGCCCAGGCTTACCTGCGGTGCGTTTGGGACCGTCCGTGCATCCGGCGGGAACTCTTAAAGGGACAGGACTAGAACGGTTGCCCTGCCCCAAACTGTATGATACTAGACTGACAAGTGGTGGGCTTATTTCTCTGCGGCCCGGACCTGAAGCAAGGCCAGGTGCGCGAACAATTACCTCTTGGCCCGACCTGAAGGAAGGCCGGGAAGAGACTCGCCCGTCTGGACTAGTTTAAGGCGCGGTAACGCAGGGAGGCAGGCACGTCTCTCCCTGTGCGGGAGGTGGAGGAGCCGCCTCCTGAAGGCCTTCCGGCCTATCATAAACTACCCCTGGAATGGGGGGAAAGCTCAGGCTGTTGTGGACATTGCTGAAAGGGATCCGGACACCTGCCAGCAGGGCTAATTCTCCAACTCGACGGCAGGTGGCGCTGTGGCGAGCGGGAAGCTGCTACAAGATGGTGGAGAATGTGGCCACCTCGACCCCGCCCCTGATGTAAGGGGCTGAGTGTGTGCCTCAGTGGTTCAAAAAAAAAAAAAAGTTTAGGGTTTTTTTTTTCTGGTTGTTGGGGTTTGTTGGGCTTGGGAGTTTTCTTTTTCTGTTCTCCAAAGCCAGGATGGAACTGGACAGCATGGTGAGAGTGGTGGCGGAGCGCCAGAACCAACAGCTGCAACAACTGGTGGCCCGACACTGGCAGATGGCTCAGCAATTGGTCACCCAACATGGGCAGTTGGTACAGCAGCTAGGGCTTCAGTTCCAGCACCTCCAGGCGCTTCAACACCAGCACCTCCAGCAATGGCTCAGCTCCTGGCCCCAGCCCCACAGGTCAGTGCCAGGACTGGCCCCTGGGCCCGCCTACCCGGCTGGAGGGATTCAGGCCCCGAGGGGTGATGCTGAAAGTCCCCCCAAAACTTGCACGGGGCAAATGGATGAGCTTGGGCCTAGGGACGCTACTAGGCTAAGGGCTTGTTCCCCAACAACCCCACCCAGGACGCTCAGTCATGCCCCTACTCCCCTGTCACGAGCCCAGGCAGCTCCCTATATGGGACTGTTACCCACCAAAAGCTGGGACCAGGGGATGACAGAACCTCTCAAGGGGTGGCAAGGGAGCTGTCTGGAAGTGGGGTGCGACTACGGTCCGATAGGACCTGAGCAGATCTACATCCTGCCGGTCAACCAGGTGGAATTTGAGCTCCAAGAACCGACGGATGCAGACAAGGTAGCCGGTCTTCTGGACTCAGGCTGTGTACAGACTCTTGTTTGACAGGACATCTACAAGGGAGCTGTACCTGCGGTGTGTACATGGCGACGTGAAGGCCTATCCCCGCGCAAAGGTCAGACTCACCATCCAAGGGAGATCAGCAGAAATGGTCATCGGGGTAGCGGCAACACTTCCCTACCCGATTGTTCTAGGCCGAGACTGGCCCGGATTCACAGATCTGATGCGCGAAGCCACTCGCAGGGCTCTGGCCAATCACAGAAAAGTGGAGGGAACCCTTCTGGGGAAAATGCCACCCGAGGACCAGCCCGAGGAGTCAAATGAGGATGGGGAGCACCAGGGGGCAAAGGCAGGTGAATTGCCCAACAATGCCCGGGCACCGGCAGAGGCCAGGGCCCAGGCCCTGGCCCTGACAGACTTTCCCTGGGACCAGAGGGAGGACCCCACCCTGAGGGCAGCATATGAGCAGGTAGCCGCGATCGATGGCACCGTGGTAGACCCCCAGAGGGCATCCCACTGGCCCCACTTCGAAATGAAAGGCGACCGCCTCTATCAGGTGGTGCAAGACCCCCGGTATCAAGAGGTCAAGACCCAGATCCTTGTTCCCCGGGTTCATCGCCGGGCAGTATTGCAATTGGCTCACGATATTCCTGCCGCTGGCCACCTGGGGACTGAAAAAACATTGGCGAGAGTACTGTCCCAGTTCTTTTGGCCCGGGGTGCACCGGGAAGTACAAGACTATTGCCAATCTTGCCCAAACTGCCAGCTAGCCTCCGACCCGGGAGTGCCACGGGCCCCGTTAGTTCCCCTGCCAGTGGTGGGGACTCCTTTTGAAAGGGTGGCCATCGACTTGGTGGGGCCCCTGCCAAAAAGTAAAGCATAGTTCTGCCACATTTTGGTTTTAATGGACTATGCCACCAGATTTCCTGAAGCCATACCGCTGAGGAACACCTATGCCCAAACCATCGCCTCAGAGCTGGTACAAATTTTCGCTCGGGTCGGGCTTCCCCGAGAGCTCCTCACAGACCAAGGGACTAATTTTACGTCACAATTACTCCAACAGGTGTGTGCCATACTGGGGATACGTAAATTACAAACCTCCGTATACCATCCCCAAACTGACAGGTTGGTGGAACGCTTTAACCGGACTCTAAAGGGGATGCTATGGCGGTTTCCCCATGCAGAGTTGCAACAGTAGGACCTGCTGTTGCCTCCCCTGCTGCTTGCGGTCCGGGAGGTGCCCCAAGCGTCGACCCAATTTTCCCCCTTCGAACTTCTATATGGGTATCGTCCCCGGGGAATCATGGATCTCGTGAGGGAAACATGGGAGCAGACCCCTTCGACCTCACAGGGCCTCTTGCAGTATGTTTTTCAGCTCCAGGAGCGACTAAGACAAGCCGGAGCCCTCGCGCAGGAAAACCTACAAGCGGCTCAGGCCAGCCAAGAGCTGAATTACAACCGACGAGCCCAGGAAAGAAGTTTTAAACCGGGGGATCGGGTACTCCTCCTCCTCCCCATGGAGCAATCAAAATTTCTAGCTTGTTGGAAAGGGCCTTATGAGATCACCCAGCAGGTCGGGCCGGTAAACTATGAAATCTATCAGCCTGACTGGAAAAAGAAAATCCAGATAGTCCACATAAACTTCCTGAAGCATTGGCGAGAACGGGAGGCCCTGATGATTACCCCCTACCGGGCAGAACCTGCCCTAGGCCCTGAAACCCCCGAACTGGCAGAGGAAGGGGAACCACAGCTTGGAGACACCCTCTTTGTGACCCAGGTGAAACAGGCACACTGTCTCATCGATACATTCCGGAAAACTTTTACAACCCGACCTGGACGTACTGTGGTGATAACTCATAACATTCGGACCCCTCCAGGCCAAGTCATATGAGAAGGGACTCGTCCTCTCCCTCGCCGGATGCGGGAGGTAGTCGAGAAGGAGGTACAGACTATGCTTCAACTCGGAGTGATAGAACGCTCCAAGAGCGAGTGGCAGAGTCCAATTGTTCTTGTACCAAAGCCAGACGGTAGTATCCACTTTTGCATTGATTTTAGACGGATAAATGCCATTTCAAAATTTGATGCCTACCCCATGCCATGAACGAATGAACTGCTAGACCGCCTAGGGACTGCCAAGTTTATATCCACCCTTGATCTGACAAAGGGATATTATTGGCAGATCCCCTTGGATCCAGAATCAAGAGAAAAAACTGCGTTTTCAACCCCCTCTGGACTGTTCCAATTTACAAGAATGCCCTTTGGACTTCATGGTGCACCCGCAACCTTTCAGAGAATGATGGACCGCTTGCTAGCCCCACATACAGCGTATGCTGCCGCCTATCTAGATGTGGTAATTTATAGCCAAGATTGGGAGGAACATCTCGAGCGGGTAGCAGCCGTCATGCGGTCCCTTCGAGATTCAGGCCTGACAGCCAATCTGACAAATGTAAAATCGGCTGGCAGGAAACAACTTACCTGGGGTACCAACTGGGAAGGGGCCTAATCTGGCCGCTAATAGGGAAGGTGGAGGCAATCCAAAACTACCCAGCGCCTACCACTAAGAAAAAAGTAAGGCAATTTTTGGGATTAGAAGGATATTATCGCCGCTTTGTGCCGAAGTTCGCGACCCTAGCGGCGCCCCTCACGGCGCTCCTCACGAAAGACCGGCCCCAAAGGGTAACGTGGACGGCTGAGTGTGAAGCTGCATTTAAGAATCTAAAAGCGGCTCTTTGTAGTGAGCCAGTGCTGTTTAGCCCCAACTTCTCCCAACCATTCATCGTCCAGACAGATGCATTGGACTACGGACTTGGAGCAGTGCTGTCCCAGGAAGTTGAGGGAGAAGAACACCCAGTGCTGTATATTAGCTGGAAATTGTTTCCTCGAGAGCGCAGTTATGCAGTAATCGAGAAGAAGGCCCTAGCGATAAAATGGGCCATCGAGGCACTGTGGTACTACCTCCTTGGAGACTCTTTTCTCCTTTTTACAGATCATGCACCCCTACAATGGCTCCATCAAATGCGGGACACCAACAGCCGGATCATGAGATGGTACTTGTCCCTCCAACCGTATGTATTTACAGTAAAACACCGAGCGGGGAGGGACAACGCATATGCAGATGTCCTGTCCCGCATGGAGAAAGAACAGAAGCCCAGTCCCGGAAGCCGGGAACTGGACTTATGGGGGGAGGAGTGTAGTGGGGTAGAGTGGTCCCCCACTGAGCTGGAGGTGGAGGAACCCCTCCGGGAGCCATTTGGGGCCCAGCCTAACCCCGCCCCCTCACCTGACCGGACGTCAAAGGGCGGGGCTAGGCTGGACCCAAAATGGCTGCCAGGGAGCTCAGTCAGGGCGCAGCCTCTGAAGGAGACGGAGGGCTGTACAGAACTCCTGCTTGGGGAGACTAGGACTGGGGCTAGGCCGCTCTCAGCGGCCTCCCCGGAGGCCAGCCAAGGCGTCCCTGCCAGGGCTATGGAGGCCGGGTTAAGCCAGCCAGCAGAACCTCCCAGGGACCCAGAGGACTGGCCCGAGCCGGGGGACTGGCTGGAACCCTGATGGGTACTGGAACGCCAGGGCCGGACGAGCCCATGGGACGCTGCAGAGCTCCAACCCCTCGACCCCTGGATTGGGCCGCCCGGACCCTGATGGGACGACACCGGCCTTGACTCCCCGATGAACCTGCTGAAGCTACAGGTACCTGGGAAGGGGGAGACGAGAGTGGCCCAGGGGGTAGTCCGGGCGGAGAGCTGCCCGTGGCCAGCAAGTTACGGGCCGGAGCCCTGCTGAGCCAGTCGCAGCTGCACTGCTGCCATCAGGGCCCCTGGGCTGGGGCGCAGTGAGGTGGGTGGGCCTGCGCCCTCCCTGCCATCACCTAACTGGGTGGCAGTCTCCTGCTGCTGCCGGTGCCCTCCTGGGCCCGCTCCTGAAGGAGGAGCTTCTATGAACTGGGATTTGGGTGTGGCCACACCTGGCGTCAGAGCCTGGCCACCATTTACCGTCCCACCTGGATTTAGGGCCTGGGTTTGGCTGGCGGTATTTGTTGACTGCCCTGCTCAAGAGCCCGGGCTTAACCTGCGGTGCGTTTGGGACTGTCCGTGCATCGGACGGGAACTCTTAAAGGGACAGGACTAGAACGGTTGACCTGCCCCAAACTGTATGATACTAGACTGACAAGTGGTGGGCTTATTTCTCTGCGGCCCGGACCTGAAGCAAGGCTGGGCGCGCGAACAATTACCTCTTGGCTCGACCTGAAGGAAGGCCGGGAAGAGACTCGCCCGCCTGGACTAGTTTAAGGCGCGGTAACGCAGGGAGGCAGGCACGTCTCTCCCTGTGCAGGAGGTGGAGGAGCTGCCTCCTGAAGGCCTTCCGGCCTATCATAAACTGCCCCGGAAGGGGGGGAAAGCTCAGGCTGTTGTGGACATTGCTGGAGGGCAGTGTCCTGAAAGGGATCCGGCCACCTGCCAGCAGGGCTAATTCCCCAACTCGATGGCAGGTGGCACTGTGGCAAGCAGGAAGCTGCTACAATACAGAATCCTAGATAAAATGCTACTTGCTGGAAGAAACAAATTCAGCACCACCATTCTTATCTATAAAAAGGCAAATAAGGACAATATGGGGAATTACAGCAGTCAACTTAACTCAGAATCTGGAAAACAATAAATTTGCAAAACACTTAGGGATATGTCTACGCTGCATGACTATTTTGGGATACCTCTGGTATCCCGACATAGCTACCCCGTGTCTTCACAAACTTCCTGTTATTTCAAAATTTTTTTTTAAATAACGGGTGTGCTATTTTGGCATCCCAGTAACCCTCATTCCATGAGGATTAAGAGATGTCTCAAAATGGCATATTATTTTGAAATTTGGTTCTGTGTAGATGTGTCACATTTTGAAATAGCCTATTTCAAAATTCAATTGAAATAAGATATGCATTTTGCATAGTGGAAATCGCGTTTCTTATTTTGAGTTTAGGGTGCTGTGTAGATGCACCTCTACAAGATAAGGTGTAGTAAAAAATAGTATAGATTTGTCAGGAAACTTTCTTTACCAGGCTAATAAGCCTTGTGAATGGAGGAAGCAGTAGATGTGGTATATCTAACCTATAGAAGATACAGTCTCCCATGATCTTCTCATAAACAAACTAGGGAAATATAGTCTTGATAGAGCTATGAGAAGTTGGGTGCATAACTCTGTGGAAAACTGTTCCCAGAGAAGGATCAGAGAGGTAGCTGTGTTAGTCTGTATCTGCAAAAATAAAGAGGAGTCCTGTGGCACCTTAAAAACTAAGATTCATTTGGCATAAGCTTTTGTGGGCAAAAACTCACTTTGTCAGATGCATTGGAGTGACTGTAATTTCTTTGCCCATGAAAGAGTATGCCCAAATAAATTTGTTTCCAGAGGGTAGTTATCAATGGTTCACAGTCAAGCTGGAAGAGCCTATCAAGTGAGTTCCGTCAGGCATCAATTCTGGGTCTAGTTTTGTTCCATATCTTCATCAATGATTTAGATCAGTGGTCTCCAAAGTGGGGTACGCACACTCCAGGAGGTGCGCAAGACAATCCATTGGGTTGCGGGAAGAAAATATTAGAATTACTATTTCTATTTATTTTTTATCTAAAAAAATAAGAAAGAAATTAAGCTTCACTAATGTTCAATATACGGATTGACACTGGTGCCCTCACTCGGTCTGTATGTCAGATGGTCACGTGTCATGTACGGTACGTGAGGTATCCTGAGGGAAGAGTAGGAGTTCCACAATGTGGAAGGATTGACAGAGGTGCCCTCACTTGTTCATTTGCTTTCAGCATATTGCGACGTATTGCAGTTTGTGTGTGCCCGGTTAAGTATATTTACGGATTATATTATCTAGTTTTAACTAAACTAACCCTCACAAAATGGACAAGCAGCTTAAAAGATTCCTACAAAGAAACCGCAGATTGAAGATAATACTAATAATACGAGCACAAGCGAACAACAAGAAAATGGCAGAGCTGACACTTCTCCTACTCCTAGTATGAGCTCTTCATCAGCCACATTATGAGGTAAAAACAATGACAATCTAATCAGATCTGACAAGAATTTGGCCAAAAAAATTTGAAATGATCAAGAAGACTATTTGAAATATGGATTTACATCCACTATTGTTAACGATGAACCTTGCCCTAAGTGTATATTGTGCCTTGAGATATTAGCTAATGATAGTACAAAGCCATCACGATTAGCAAGACATTTAAAAACTAAGCATCCAGAACATGAAGACAAATCTCTACAATTTTTCAGCTATGTTTAAAGTCATGCGATACTCAATCCAGTACTTTACAAAATTTCAGTAAACTTAATGATAAATGTTTAGACGCCTCTTTTGAGGTTTCTTACTTAATAGCGAAAGACAAAAAGCCACATACCATTGGGGAAACACTTGTTCTTCCTGCCGCGGTAAAAATGGTTGAAATAATACACGGAAAACAATATGGTGACAAACTAAAATGCTTTCCTTTGTCAGCAAGTACTGTTGGAAGACGCATAGAAAACATTGCTGAAGATTTGAAGAAACAAGTATTAGAACAAATTATGCAGTGTGGGAGGTTTGCTGTACAGTTGGATGAAAATACAGATGTTTCTAACGTGTCTCAGCTTATGGTATTTGCTAGATTATGTTTCAATAATGAAATGCATGAAGAACTACTTTTTTGTGTGCCACTAAAGGAAAGATGTACTGGAGAAGATATAGTCTCAATAGTAAACAACTTCTTTAATAAAAACAATGTTCTATGGAAAAACTGTGTAAGTGTAACCACTGATGGAGCGGCTGCTTTGACTGGAGTAAAAAAAGGATTCCAGGGTAAGGTTACAGAGAGCACCACACGTGAAATTCATTCCCTGAATCATTCATAGGCAAGCTATTGCAGCAAAGAAGTTGGGGTGCACAAAGTGCTATAGGATGTCATTGATGTGGTTAATTTTATAAAAACAAGACCTTTAAATAGTAGAATCTTTACAATACTTTGTAATGAGGATGGGGAGTGACCATGAAAATCTTTTGTACCACACGGAGGTTCACTGGTTATCTCGTGGCAAAGTGCTTAAAAGAGTTGTCGAACTTAAAGATGTGACACATTTTTCTTTTACAAAAAGACAAGTGTTCCAAATTTGCTGACTTTTTCTGTGATGACAAGTGGCTATCAGTAGTATGCTACTTAGAAGATATTTTCAAAAAAATAAGCACACTTAATCTGTCCCTTCAAGGTAAAGGAAACTTTTTAACAATGAGTGAGAAAGTAACTGCTTTTCAAAAGAAACTTGTGCTATGGAGAGAGCATTTTGAAAATAGATGTTTGGAAAGGTTTCCATCCTTATGTGATTTTGTTGCCGAAAACAATGCAAGCGTGTCACCTATAAAAACTCTCATATCTGCACACTTAAAAATCTTGGAAACAGAATTTTCTAACCTGTTTAAAAATCTTCCAAATGAAGAGTTTCAGTGGGTTTTGAACCCATTTGTTAAACATATAAAAATGCAACACCTTCTGATTTAGTTTGCAAGAACAACAGATTGACATCAGGGAAGATGGAAATTTACTAGCCAAATTTCAGCACAAACCTTTGCATAATTGGTGGATGAGATTGAAAAATAAGTATCGTGATTTGGTAAGCGCAGCCAACGATGCACTTCTTCCATTTGGATCTACGTACCTTTGTGAGGTATCTTTTTTGGTTATCACAGCCATTAAAACCAAGTATTGAAATAAACTGAACTTAGAACCAGACCTTCGAATTGCTATATCACAAAGTGTTAAGCCAAGATTTTCAAAAATAATGAAGCATATTCAATCACATTGCTCTCAGTAAAAAATATTATTAATAATTTTTTTTAGTGAGAGCAAAAAGGTTTTCTGTACCATTAATAAATAAAATAAAATATATTTTTTTAAAAAAATTATTTTATTTCATCTTTCTCATCCTTTTTTAATTTCTATTTTTTGTGTGTTTTATAATGTGCATAATATATTAGTACAGTAGTACATATATATAATTTATAAATAAATATACATATATTGGGGGTGCGTGCTCAAAAATTTTTTATTGTTAGGGGTGCGCGATCAAAAAAGTTTGGCGACCACTGCCTTAGAGTACTAGTTTTCAATATGTGGTCTGTGGACTGCTGGGGGGTCCACACAGTATGTCTAAGATTTCCAAAGGGGTCCGCTCCTCCATTTGAAATTTAGTGGTCTGCAAATGAAAAAAGGTTGGAAAACCCTGCCTTAGAGATTTTTCCCATCCAATTTATGTTGGGAGAAATTGGATCACAGAACAAAGTGCTAGGATTGCAGGTGAAATATATAGCACCATCACAAATATCATATAAGAATTATTAGAGTAAGTCATCTTAATTAAGCTAAATGTTCAATAATAGCTTTTATATTTCATAGATAGGCACACAGAAAAAATGCAATTAAACCTTATGAGCTGGTGAATAAAACTTCAACTGCTCTTCTGAATGTGACAACCAATATTTTGTGGGAAGTATTGGCAAGGTAATATATGAATAGCCATTCAAATCTATGTTAATGCAAGCAAGCTTTCTGGTATAGGGTTTTAAAAGAATTTTGATTGGGTAAGTGCAGCAATAGGTATTTATTGCCAGTATAAAATTATGGATGCAGAGTTGTAATGAAAAGGAAATTCTTAACCATACATTTTGGGTGATTATTTGAGATCTACAAACTAAGATGCAAGTTAGAAGTAACAATTCAGTCAGTGCGGTCAAAGAAAGCTAGCTAAGCTGGGCTACAGCCATGTTTATGATTGATAAGACACAAGATACTGGATGTATTTCAAGAGGGATTTTGAAAACATCAGGGGCTAATTCATGGGCCTAGTTTTATAGGACAATAGCTTACATAAGATTACTTGTAGCCATTACAGACATAAAACACACACCTGTCTTTCTTCTGACTATGCCTTTCTCAGAAGGGACTATGGCATTATCCTTGTGCCTGGCCCTGTGTGTGCACAGTTGTGAAATTTCACTGCAAGTATAAGAATCTTTCTTCTTCCCATACTGGGGTTGGGGAGGAAGGGAAAGTTGAATGACACAATGGCTACTCAGCCTTGCAATTTTGCTATATCCTCTCATCATTTGGGGGGAAACTATTTTAATACTGTTATGCTAATGGGCGTGTGCATAGACCCTGCCTAACCTTCTATTCCCAGGATTGGCATGATAGCACAGAAGAACTGAGAGGCACTGTGATGGGGCACTGTGATATAAAGAAGATACCAGTTCTTCATATCATGCTTTTTGGAGTTAAGGATAGGACAGTTTGGACACTCCTCCCTTTTCTCATAAGGCTTCTTTCTTCTGAAGAAGTTTGGTAGTCTTGAGTTCTTCTGTCTCAGGTCCTGATCAGTACTAGCCTTGACAATGCGGTGTATACTCACATCTGTCTGCTATCTGACAAAATATAAAGGCTTACCTGAACCCTATAAAAGGGACTATGAACTGAGAGCAGTCTGAAGTAATACAGATGGGAGTGCATAGTTATCCAATTTCTTGGCAATCTTTTTAATAAATTCTACTAATTTACATGTCTACACTAGGAAATTATTTCAAAATAACTATTTCAAAATAGCGTGTCCTCGCTACAGGGAAGCCTCAAAGTTAGTCTGAGGTAGGGTCCCTTAATGTGGATGTGCTATCTCGACTTAGAGTCCCAAGCAGCTGATGAGTACACTTAGTTTTTCTTTGAGATTTCTGATTAGATGATACCGGGCAAGTCTTCAGATGGTGTAAATTAGAAAAGCTCCATTGAGCTTATGCCAACTAAAGTGACCCAGTAAATTCAGTTTATTCATGAGACAACGTTTACTTTATTTTCATTCTAGATAGGCCTTCTTCTGTAGCCAACTGATTGTACTCATCTAACTTTGTCTGACTTGGGAACACAATGTTTTTCATGTTGTTCTTGGTAACATTGCCCATTGAAAATAGATTTTAATCTGCAAAAATGTTGCACCTAATAATCTTTATTAATAAAAGGAAAGGTCAGTAAATAAGTTGCCTTTTATCATTAGAGGTTGGAGTTAATGCCAGAATTTCAATCTAAATCAATATGTGGCCTTTGCTTCTTTTTTTTCATTAGTATGAAGCCTACAAAGAGATCTCAAAAGAATTGACTAGGATTTTATTCAACATGCAAAAATGTTGTAAAAATTAAAAGTTTAGCCAATGGAATATTCAGGGAGACACAGCAACGCCTGAAGGTGCATGAGCAGCCAAGTCTCCTGGTAGAGCCCATAATCCAAAAAGTAATCCTAAAGTTCAGGGATTAAAAAGAGGTTTTATGTTGAGTTTTACAAGAAGATTGATGCAACTACACATGTGACCCAAGAACTTCATTAGGTCAGCTAGAAAGAGGGTGTTGAAGAGATTATAAGAATCTCCAGATCCTTGCATGTACATTCTGGATCACCAAAGAAAGTCTTACGAAGTCTGCAATGAAAGCCAGTGTCACACTGGTGATCGCTGCCAAAAGCAAGTACAATACTATGTAAGGAGTTATGTATTGAAAATACGTTTTAAAGTCTGTGTATGAGGGCTGGTCACCAGCAAAAATCTTCTGCCAGACAAGAGGGCTGCGTCTAGACTGGCATGATTTTCCGGAAATGCTTTTAACAGAAAAGTTTTCCATTAAAAGCATTTTCGGAACAGAGTGTCTAGATTGGCACGGATGCTTTTCCGCAAAAGCACATTTTGCGGAAAAGCGTCCGTGCCAATCTAGACACGCTTTTCCGCAAAAAAGCCCCGATTGCCATTTTTGCAATCGGGGCTTTTTTGCGCAAAACAAATCTGAGCTGTCTACTCTGGCCCTTTTGCGCAAAAGCTTTGCGCAAAAGGGACTTTTGCCTGAACGGGAGCAGAATAGTATCTCCGCAAGAAGCACTGATTTCTTACAGTAGGAAGTCAGTGCTTTTGCGATAGAAATGTAGCCGTGTTAGTCTGGGGTAGTTGAAGCAAAATGCAGGACAATGTAGCACTTTAAAGACTAACAAGATGGTTTATTAGATGATGAGCTTTCGTGGGCCAGACCCACTTCCTCAGATCAAATAGTGGAAGAAAGTAGTCACAACCATATATACCAAAGGATACAATTTAAAAAAAATGAACAAATATGAAAAGGACAAATCACATTGCAGAACAGCAGGGGGATGCGGGGGGGTGGGAAGGGGGAGGAAGGAAGGTAAGTGTCTGTGAATTGCTGATATTAAAGGTAGGGAGAGTGGGATGTTTGTGAGTTAATGGTATTACAGGTGATAATTGGGGAAACTGTCTTGGTAATGGGTGAGAAAGTTCAAAGACTTGTTAAGTCCTTGTTGGTAAGTGTCGAATTTTAACATGAATGACAGTTCAGAGGATTCCCTTTCAAGTGCAGATGTAAAAGGTCTTTGTAGCAGAATGCAGGTGGCTAAGTCATTTAGAGAGTGTCCTTTCTGGTTAAAGTGGCAAGAAACTGTTTTCTCTTTGTGATCTTGTCTGATATCTGTTTTGTGGGCATTAATCCTTTGGCGAAGTGTCTGAGATGTTTGTCCAATGTACATAGCAGACGGACACTTTCGGCACATGATAGCGTAGATTATATTTCTGGATGCGCAGGAATATGTGTTCTTGATCTTATAACTCACTTGGTTAGGTCCAATAATGGTATCAGCAGAATGAATATGTGGACAAAGCTGGCAACGGGGTTTGTTGCAAGGGAAGGTACCAGGGCTGGTATTAGTGTGGTATGTCCTGTGGTGGTTGGTAAGAATCATCTTGAGGTTAGGTGGTTGTCTATAGGAGACTATGGGTCTGTCTCCCAGAGCCTCTTTGAGTATGGTATCCTGTTCCAATATAGGCTGTAGTTTATTGATAATGTGTTGGACAGGTTTAAGTTGGGGGTTGTAGGTGATGACAAGTGGTGTTCTATTGTTGGTTTTCTTGGGTCTGTCTTGAAGTAGATGGTTTCTAGGTATTCGTCTGGCTCTTTCAATTTGCTTTTTTGTTTCTCTGGGTGGGTAGTTGAGATTTATAAATGCTTGGTAGAGATCCTGAAGCTTCTGGTCTCTGTCAGTGGGGTTAGAGCAGATGCGGTTGTATCGAAGGGCTTGGCTATAGACGATGGATCGTGTGGTGTGTTCTGGATGGGAGCTGGATGCATGTAGGTAACTGTATGAGTCAGTGGGTTTTCTGTAGAGAGTGGTGTCTAATTTTCCATTGTTGATTTGTACGGTGGTGTCCAGGAAGTGGATCTCTCGTGTAGAATGGTCCAGGCTGAGGTTGATGGTGGGGTGTAGGTTGTTGAAATCTCTGTGGAATATCTCCAGTGTTTCTTGGCCATGTGTCCAGATCATAAAGATGTCATCGATGTACCGTAGGTAGAGGAGGGGTGAAAGGGGACGGGAGTTGAGGAAACGTTGTTCTAGGTCAGCCATAAAGATGTTAGCATACTGTGGGGCCATGCGTGTACCCATGGCTGTGCCGCTGATCTGGAGGTATAAGTTGTTCTCAAACCGGAAATAATTGTGGGTGAGAACAAAGTTACATAGGTCTGCTATCAGGTTGGCAGTAGTCTCCTCTGGGATAGTGTTTCTAATTGCTTGTAATCCGTCTTCATGTGGGATGTTGGTATATAGAGCTTCTACATCCATGGTGGCAAGGATGGTATTATTGGGGAGGTTATCGATGTTTTGTAGTTTCCTTAGGAAGTCAGTAGTGTCTCGGAGATAGCTGGGGGTATTGGTTACGAAGGGTTTGAGAAGAGTGTCTACATAGCTGGATAGACCAGTAGTGAGCGTGCCAATACCAGAGATGATGGGACGTCCGGGGTGCCCAGGTTTATGGATCTTGGGAAGTAGATAGAACAATCCTGGTCGGGGGTCAGAAGGTGATTCTGTGAGGATTTGTTCCCGAGTAGCTGTGGGGAGGCTTTTAAGGAGACAGTGTAGTTTCTTTTGGTAGTCCAAGGTGGGATCAGAGGGGAGAGGTTTGTAAAATGTGGTGTTCGAGAGTTGTCTGGTTGCCTCCTGGTTATAGTCGGCCTTATTCATAATGACCACAGCACCCCCTTTGTCAGCTGGTTTGATTACAATGTCCAGGTTGTTTTTGAGACTCTGGATGGCATGGTGTTCAGCGCGGCTAAGATTGTGTGTCGCTTGTTGTCGTTTGCGAATAATGTCAGTCTGTGCGTTGTTGCGGAAGCTGTGTATATAGAAATCCAGATTGTAATTCCGACCGTCAGGGGGAGTCCATATAGAATTATTTTTCCTTTGGTGTTGGTAGGGGGGATCTGGTAGGTCAGATTGATGTTCAGTGGTGGTTTGGAAATATTCTCGGAGACACTAATACCAACCCTGGTACCTTCCCTTGCAACAAACCCCGTTGCCAGCTTTGTCCACATATTCATTCTGCTGATACCATTATTGGACCTAACCAAGTGAGTTATAAGATCAAGAACACATATTCCTGCGCATCCAGAAATATAATCTACGCTATCATGTGCCGAAAGTGTCCGTCTGCTATGTACGTTGGACAAACATCTCAGACACTTCGCCAAAGGATTAATGCCCACAAAACAGATATCAGACAAGATCACAAAGAGAAAACAGTTTCTTGCCACTTTAACCAGAAAGGACACTCTCTAAATGACTTAGCCACCTGCATTCTGCTACAAAGACCTTTTACATCTGCACTTGAAAGGGAATCCTCTGAACTGTCATTCATGTTAAAATTCGACACTTACCAACAAGGACTTAACAAGTCTTTGAACTTTCTCACCCATTACCAAGACAGTTTCCCCAATTATCACCTGTAATACCATTAACTCACAAACATCCCACTCTCCCTACCTTTAATATCAGCAATTCACAGACACTTACCTTCCTTCCTCCCCCTTCCCACCCCCCCGCATCCCCCTGCTGTTCTGCAATGTGATTTGTCCTTTTCATATTTGTTCATTTTTTTAAATTGTATCCTTTGGTATATATGGTTGTGACTACTTTCTTCCACTATTTGATCTGAGGAAGTGGGTCTGGCCCAGTGCTTTTGCGGAAATTCAAGCAGCCAGTGTAGACAACTGGCAAGTTTTTCCGGAAAAGTGGCTGATTTTCCGGAAAAACTGGCCAGTCTAGACACAGCAGAGATGTTTAGCCATCTATTTGCATGTAATTTGAGCATTGTGTTGTTCACAAGGGGGGGGGGAGTGGCGCGGGGAGGTCTTCCATCATCAGTCTCAATTTGATGCAAACAAAGGATTGTGAAAAAAAACTTAGAAAGAAACTAACCGGAAGAGAAACATAACTGACAGAAAGAACATTATCCTGAGGAGCACTTCATAGGCTTTCTCCACTATATTTGTGGGACAAAGGTGACACACTGTTACATATCACCTGGGAAGTAAATGGACAGCAAGTTTGCTTCATGAAAGTGAAATCACAACCAGATTTGCGTGAAAATAATGGAAAAAAATGTTGAATGATATACGCTTCTTCAGACAAGAGGTTAATCTGTTAGTTTAGTATCTAGAAAGCATGTTATGGTTTTGTTGTATATGTTACCAATATTCCTATATGTTATTACTTGAATTTATCATCAAAGAATACATATTTATTTTCACTGTAAATATATCTCAGTGCGGCGGTGTTTTGTCAAAAGTAAACACCTTACAAGTTTATGTTCTGTTCATTTAGGAAGAGCAGACCCGGTAATACTATGAGTACTCAGTGGACAAGGGGCTGAACACTGTAGGAAATGCTCTTTGTATGTGGAAGTTAGTATGTGCCTCTCTCAACCTGTTCAGAGAAAGCAAGGCCCGTGGTGGTTTGGAAAGCAGTGTTTGTGCTGTCAGGGAGCTGATCCGTAGCCAGCAAATGTAAGACTGTTTCACACTAAGAACAGGTGGTGGGTGAGGTGCCTTTTCATCCTGGATACTCAAGAGAATGTCATGGCAGAAAAAAAATCTTCGCAAGAGAACTGGAAGGAGTTAGAGTAGAAATTTACCATAGGTAGCTATGACTATGGAGGCAGCTAATTACCACTGCAATGTGACCCACTGCAAATTTCTTCTAAAGAAATATGGCTTATAGAACATATTTCTATTCATTGAAGGCTACAAGGAGTCTTGTAGCCTGACCTATATATCGTAGGCCTCCAACACAACACACTACTCATGACTGAAATGAGACCAAACTATAACAGCACACAGGAAAATAGACTATTATGTGCCATATAGGAGGGACTCAGGTGCACCTGACTCCACTGCAAAAGGTAGGGAAATGATGAAGTGAAATACATACAAATAACCCTGGCCAGTGTCTTATACCCACAGGAAACAGAGGAAGTTGACTCCTCCCCCCAAAGTAACAGGCATTATGAGCTGAGGGATAATTTTTTCCTGACCACATATATGCTGATAAGCTAGACCCTGAGCATGTGAGCAAGAAAGTCAGTTGCTTGGTTCCATCTAGTCTAGCTCTTCCTATCCACTGTTTCATCTCCTGCTGTGACTATTCCTGATTCTTCTGAGGAAGGGGACACTCATTTTGAGAGGGAAAATACTTTTCTGACCCCTTCAAGTGGCATGAGCTGAGGAAATGTGCATGACAACACTGATTAATTATAAGATTCCCCTGTAGGATATTGTTAACACATGTTTCAAACTCCATGATCCTACCCAGGCAGAAGTCAGGCTTGTCCTAAACAAAAGAAGAAATTTGTGCTTGCTTACTGCTTAAACACAAATTAAGGCAGAATTTTCAAGAAGGAAGAGAGAAAATAAAGGAAATTAAAATAGGTGAAAATAGCAGCAGCGAATATCCTTCCACAGAGACTCCATGTCTTCTGGGTCCCAGTAGGAAAATGACTGAAAGTATCAGGAAGGACAAATGCCCCAGGTCACCCCTATCTCCCCCTCACATTCACTGCACCTGAGGAGGCAAAGGAAAGGGTCATGACCTGGAGAGTTTGGTCAGTAAGACAGCCAAAAGCATGTGGTGAGAAATCTAATACAGTTTATTAAGTTAGGCACCAGTATTTTATCTTTATTTTTCTCATACCCATTTCTGTCTTATTTCTTGGGCTTACTTAAAAATCTCTTTATAATTAATAAACATTTTTTAAACATTTTACCTAATCCACTGTATTGAGGGGTCTGAGTAACTCCATTTGGGACGAATTGGATGCATGTTATTTGCTCACAGAAAAAATGGACTTCGCTTATTTGGACTGTCCAAGACACGGCTAGACAATGCAGGACATACATTTCCGGGGGACTATCTAGGACTGGCGTATTTTAGATTTAAGATGCAGGAAAACTAAGGATGGTAAGAGCCAAGGTGTGGCTGGCTGGCTGCCTGCAGCACACACCTAGACATAGCTGGTAGTGAGTTACATGATGGACGATATTTATGAGAAGGTTGGAGGCTATAGTTGCAAGACACTGTAAAAGGCACCCCAGGTTATAGGGCTGGGGTGAAAACTACTTCTGAGTCTGGGTTGTATCCTGGTATGTCGCAATCACTAGCAATCACATCAGGGAATTCTAAAATTATTTTATAAATTGTTTATATAAAATACACTTACGTCATTTTAGGGACAGTTATAGAACAATAAGATTAACGAAGAAGCAACATTCATTACCGTTCTTAGGCTACATTTCTAGGACCTGGGCTACATCGATTTTCCAGTGATACCTAGTCAGGGGTGTGTGAGTGGTTGTGCCTAGCATTTGCAGCAGGAGCCTGTACCTAAGAATAAGAATCTAACATCAGTCTTTAAGGTGCTGCTAGACTATTTGTTGTTTTTTAAGTTTTATCAGGGTTGAAGTCCAAGGCCAGGTGCCAGAACCAGGAACTGGAGCTGAGGGCCACAGACAAAAAGCACAAGTTAGTAATCAGACCTGAGAGTCAGAGTCAGATTATGTGAACTGAGGTGAGGTGAGCCCAAGTCAGAAGCAGAGCTGGGAGAGGAGTGGTCATGGGCAAATACTTGGTGCAGCCTCTGAACTACAGCTGCTGCCAGGCTAATGGGCTGGCCTTCTGACTGGACCAAGCAATCAAACAAGAAGTTCTAACAGGATGTCTAATTGATGTGACCCAGTTGTGCTCTTTATGCTGTCAGGAGACTGACCAGGGACAGCTGCAGGGCCTTATTCTTGTCACACAGTGACCTTCAAGATCACTTCCTCTTAGATCAGATAAGAGTATTTTTTTCTGCAAATAATATTGTCAAAGGAGAAAAATAAAAGAAAGACACATCACCATTCCCCTCTCATTGAAAGTAATTGACAAAAACTTCTACAGTTGCTAATTGTCACAAATCTTGACACCTTGCACAAATGGTTAATAAAATCCAGGAAGGGTTTGCAGTGAAGAAAGCGACTGTTCTTTGGAAAAATATTCCTGATGCCCATGTTACTCTATGGCTTCTTTTCATCAATATTCAAACTTCTCATGAGCTTCTTTACTTTAACAGGAATCTACAACCTGTATGGGACATGAGTAGCCCTACACTGAGATCATCTGAAAGGTTCATGTCAGTAACAGCTGCAAGGTCAAACTTAAAACATTCTATCAGAGAATGCATAGAGAGAGGAATTGGCAAAGTGTGTTATAAACTATAACCCACCAATATAGTCATGTTATTCCCACACCTTGCCACACTTGACTCCATACCAAAAGCAGCACTGATGTACTCTTCCTTGCCTGTCAATCTGATCATGTCATTCTCTGTTTTGAATCTCTTCAGTGGCTTCCCATGTATTACCCATCAAATGTAAGTGTGTTGCTGACTATGAAGGTCCTCATAACTCTTTCCCTCCCTGCACACCTCCTTTGCCTGGCTTCACACTATTCCTTATGCTCCATAAACTGTTATATTAATTTATCAATGTTTTAGTATCATAGAGTTATTCAAATAACTTTATGTAACAAGTACGAGGAATAGAACTAGAATTTGTACTGATAATACCTATAGATTTGGTTTTTCTAACAGGAGGCATCCCAACTTTTATTTGCAATTTTTGTGTGTGACTTTGAAGGGGAAGTCATACTAGATAGGACCAATTAATTAATAAGTGATAATATGCAGGTGGCTAAATTCAATTTAGAGTTGCTAATATTATTTGGATTGTTACTGAGATGAGTATTTCTTAGAGGATGATTCATTTATCAAATTTAGCAAGCACGTAGTTAATTTGCACAATTTGTTAAACTAAAAACAGCAAATTTATCTTGTTGATAATATCTGACACTTAATATAACAACTTCATTTGGAAATGATTCAAAAACTATAAACATACAGCACCGCCAATATGTAACCACTGCCAAGGTGGAGAGCTGCTGACAAGTGTGCCGTTTAATAGCAGCATGTTAGGAAATTTGGGGTGAGATTGTAGAGGAAACAGCTACTCTTCTGAAAACATACTAGAAGCTTTTATAGGGTCATATGGCACATGGGACCTCAGTTATTAAGATTTTATTTGAAAGATCACAGACAATATTTACTTTAACTACCTCAGAAGGATAACAAGGGAGGAAGAGTCACTCCGGGACTTATAGCAGTGGTTTTAGGTGGTTTATTAATTCCAAATCTATTGCTTAGGTCACTAAACTGTGCCCTCTGGCTCAGATCTCTAAGTGAGAACATAGACTATGTGATGCTATGTCATTCAGAATACACGTCCTCAGATCATGGATACCTTTACTCAATCAGATTTTCCATGCACCATAGATCCTTTCATTTTAAACTATTATTTTTGTAGTCAGTTAATAAATGGAAGACTGTGGCAAAGGCATATTCTGTAACAAGAGCATGATTTCACTGGAGTCCCAGGGAAAAGCAAATCAAAACTCTCCCTGGGGTTTCCAGTTTATTCACAGGGTTTCTTGTTCAACCAAAAGAATAAAACCACAGCAATATCTCTGCCCATAGCAGCTGAAATCCAAATACTATAAAACACCACAAAGGAGACAGCTGTTAAGAATCCAAAGTTCCCCATCTTGATTTCCAGCTAGTCAATCCCCTTCCTTCACACGCGATGAGGACAGTCCTTTTAAGGAGGGGCTGAAACCCAGTAAGTTCAACTATACTGACTGCTTCAGGTTTGGGGAGGCTCTCTTAGCAGACACACTGATCCCTACTTCCCCAGGATTTAGCTCCTCCCATTGATTTCTAACTCAGTAGGGTCATTTGCTTAGGGGCAGTAGGATTGACACTTTGGGTTAGAAATATTCCTGGAGGTTTCATCACATGGCAGTTTTTAATTAAAGAATAATCTTTAGTCCCTTGAGACTCCAGGGCAATCCTGGAGGGTTGGCAATTCTTTGGGCAGCAGTGTGGCAGAGGAATGACAGGGCTGGGGAACCCTCTGCAAAAGGCACCAGAAGTCCTATACAACCCACCACAGAGGCATGTGATACTCCACATAACAGCCACCTTATTTTTTAGCATTTGTACTTTGGGTTGAAAAGTTTTGGTGTAGCAGTTTGTGCTCTTGTAGGCAGTAGTGCCATTTAAGCCTGGATATGTAACGGAGGGTACAGCATGACAAACTCCAGGGATTTGTTTTATATTCATAGGGCTGATGTCTAAAAAGTAAGAACATGTGTTTAATATTTTACTGCTATCTCTGATGCTTTGCGCATATTTGTAAACTGTTCAGTTGTCACTAGAGTATTGAGATTGGTGACATGATACAATCTGACTGTTCTTCTAATTGAGGGTGACTAGAGTCTTGGGTTGTCAGCATTATCAAATCTTTTTATCAGCTGAACATTAAGACTTTCTCCTCTGTTTTTTTATCATGTAAATTATGTGAAGGAAAGTGATTGGAAAGTGAGAAGAAACAAGACCAGTCTAAGAGCATAGTAGGCTTGACTTTGCAGTACAAGGCTTTTGGGGCTAGATTGACAAGGAAGACTCAGGTGTTGCAAGACCTAACTTTCCTATAACTCATGAGTGCCCTAACTTCTTGGCTATGGGACATTGTGGAGTTAATATCTTCTGATGAAGCATGTCCACTTCATATGCAATAGTGAATTATCACTGAGCTAGTGAGTGAGAGAATGGGGAAAGGCAGGTTTCAGTTCCTGTGCAAATTAATTATTACAAAGAATAGTTTCAAACTGGAGAGATTAGGATAGCTCTGCCCCCAAACTCCCATAGCCCAGTGATTTGACTACTCTTATTCAAATCCAGCTCAGTTCCATTGTTGACTGTCTTAGCACTCCAATGTCCCATATTGAAAGAGATGACGCAGGTTCATATTTCACACACAAAATTGTTTTTCTAATCTGTTAGTGTTTAATTATTACAGGCAGTGACAGCTGGACAGGAAGCAAACACCTGCCAGTCAAGAGTCCAATGATCAGATGAATCTCTGCACTCCAACAGAAGTTCACTCACACACTGACTAATCCCATCAAGGGAGTCCTGCCAGGAGCCTGCTAAGTACAAGACTCTATTATTCTTGGGGATTTATTTACACACACACACTTACGGGACACAGGGACATCCCACATACACTGAGGTATACAATGGCATCATTTCAGAGAGTGGAACAAAATTGAGGAAATACTTATGCCTAATAATACCTTGTACAAGGCTTTGCAAAAATTACATTGCCAGACTGGGTTTATGTAACCAGCAAGGATCATGATTGCACGATTGAGGCAACAACTCCTACAGGGCCATTCATGGATTTTAATTGCTGTTTGTGAACTTAGTGAAACTGATTCATCCACTTTTCCACCCTTCACACCAGAACTATTTGAGGTGTGCACAATCACAGTGTGAGTGAACAAAATAGTTTTTTAAACAGCCCTTCAGTTATGAAAAATCCTTACCCAAAGAGGGCATATGTGGCACCAATGATGAAAACCCTACATATTGCAGTTAACTCACAAAGAATAATTTAGCCATCACATGGTCCAAACATGCACTACACTGCACCTCCTTCTTCAATGCTTGGTATGGTTCCTTGCAAGAAAAACATGTTTCTCTTCATAAGTAGTGAGACCTGCTCAGTACCATTCTGGGAGGCACAGACGTTTGGACAGGAGTCTTAAATTCAGTGTACCTGAAAGCATTAAAAATGAATGCCACCGCAATAGAAACTTTACACCATACAATAGTGCAAGGACAGAGATACCATGCCATTGAACTGGTACAGTCAAGGATGGATCCCTTAGATTTATACAATGACATACTTGGATCACATCAGCTATACATTTTGGGCTTGATATACCACTATGCAAGTCATAGCTGACAGAAAAGCTACAGCCTTATGATATTCTGAGCAGCAGCTGTTAGCCATTGGCTTAACGGAAAGAGGAATGGACTGGATGCAAGCCAAGGACATGTCTGCCTTAAACCCCCTCCTCAGCAGGCATAAAAATAATCTTTTTCCTTCCTTATATTCCATGCAAACACCCACGTGATACATCACGTGTATCACTACCCACGTGATACATTCAAGTATCCAAATAACTCAACACCCTTTGGTCTTTTCTAGCACTCCCAACCTTATAGGGAAGGCCTATTTGAGAAGGAAGAAATGATTGATCATAGTAGGTGTGAAAAATGGATTACCTGACAATGGGTATGCCCCACCTTGCCCATCTTAGAGGAGCCTTGCTCCATGCCCCTCCCCCCCCAAAAAAATAGCAATATGCTACTGGAATGAATCGGATAACAGCACCAAAGAATACTATGATGAAAAAAAGTGTTTGTTTTATTGGACTGGAAGAAGTGTGGCAGGAAAAATATAAAACCACCTGTACAATAGTGTAGGTGTAATATGACAATATTAAAACACCCCACCATTACTTGTTATTTTCTGGTCCATGAAGATAAAGGATGATAACGTGATAGATGCCATCAATGCCATGAGTTTTATTTTCTCTTGGGACAAGGGAGGTTAAATTGGACTGCCTCATTCAAATGGCTAGCAGGGAACAAGCAGAGCAGTCAATTAAGTGCAGCAACCAGACAGGAGTACTAATATGAAGTCTGGCTATTTTACATCAAGGAACTAAGATTCTGAAAGTATCCACACAAGTCCATACAGTAATGGTACATCATTGGATGACATTTTCAGAGGCTGGTCCCAGTGTTCCCTCTAAGATGTGTGGTAGCACAGCTTTACAGGTGATTAATCGGCCCCGCCCAGTCAGTCAGCTCCATGCATGAAGCCCTGAGCCTCTGACTGGGTAGGGCTGATTAATCACCTGTGAAGCTGTGCTGCTACAGAGGGAACACTGACTAGTCCCCCTCTGAGACATCAGTTTTAAATATTATCATTCGCCTTATTTTTTGTATTACAGTAGACTTCAGATAATCCAGCACCTTTTGGACCTAGGTGGTGCCAGATTATCAGATTTGCCAGAGAATTGGGAGGTCTGGTACAGCTGCACGGCTTAACAGCTGGCCAGGACACAATCTCTCTCCCTGTGCCCTCCCCTTTCCTCGTCACATCTTCTCTGTGCTGTAACCTGATCCTCCTCTCCCTCCCCTCTGCGTCGCCTCTGTGCTGCAACCTGATCCTCCTCCTCCTCCCCTCCCCTTTCCCCTTCGCTGAAGCAAAATGCTCTTCTCCGTACTGTAACACAATCCCACTCTCCCCGCCCAACCTTATGCTCCGTCTGGCTACAGCCAGCACGTGTGCTGAGCGGCAGACTTTTTAATCAGCTGGTCAGGAGTGCTTGGCATTTTGATGACCGAGTATCGGGAGTGCCGAACAGTTGGATGCTGGACTATCGGAGTTTTACTGTAATTGGATTTTTGTTTGCTATATGATGTTGGGTGAAGAAAATGTACCTCAAATTGAAATCACCAGCCCAAATTGATTTTACATTGCCTTAAACAATTAAGGAAGATGTGACCCATTTAAATA
This sequence comes from Pelodiscus sinensis, assembly GCF_052426305.1. Classification (NCBI taxonomy): domain Eukaryota; kingdom Metazoa; phylum Chordata; order Testudines; family Trionychidae; genus Pelodiscus; species Pelodiscus sinensis. The sequence goes on along the minus strand of NC_143055.1, from coordinate 111,087,662 downwards.
TATTGATATTAAAGGATCAAAAAGGGGAACAAGGTAGTTCTGAAAGCCTAATGGAGAAAATTGTTTTAAATGATAACTTATTGTTACTACTACTAAAACTAAAATGAAAACCAAAAACTATTTCTTCTTGATAATTATAATACCAAAATGAATACAAATATTACTACTTAAAATACTTACCTCACTGAGGATAGGACATTTTAGCTCTGTTTGCTCTAAGAAATCTTTGCTGTATTGGAAGACTTGGTTGTGAAATTAGTCACTGTTTTTGTGTGAGTGGAGGAATGCATGGTATGCTAATAAATAAGAGATAGGAGGTTGATAGCAAATAGGGTTGCCAGGTGTCCAGTTTTTGCCCGGACAGTCAGGTAATTGCGTCTTCTGTCGGTAAAAAAGCTTTTTTAACTGCCCCTTATATGAGATTAAGAGAAAACACCCACAATAAATTTGGATTGAATGTGGATATTGTAGCTCAAGTTCTTATTAGTTTTGGGAATCTTAAACAAATTTAGGATTTCACTTCAGTTTGGACAAGTCCCCAAAAGTTTATCCAAACTTCCTGAGTCTGTAAAACTTAGCTGGAGAGCTCATTAGAATTGTTTTTTCCACATAACGGGCAATGGTTCTGAGTGGTTCAAAAGCATGTACTTTCCACCAACAGAAGTTGGTCCAATAAAAGACTTGCCTTGTTTCCACAGTAGCATCTGTGTCAGTCAGGAAAAAAAAATCTTTCCCCTGGTGTTTTGGCACCACTGATTCAGTTCAGAAGCTGGAAATGAAGACACATGAGAGGAAAAAACAGTTGCAAGAATGGACCCTTAAAATTACTAATGCTGGTGATTAATGAAGAAAAGAAGAAAAAACAGATTTGAAAATATAATTAATAAACTGACAACTGACACAACTTAAATTTGATGTGCTGCTATTTTTTTTTTGCAAATATTCAGATGCTTGCTGGAATGCATGAAAACATTTATGAGCCCCCAAAGCTTCAAGGTTTCCCCTCAGAAATGCTTTGTTTTTATTTGTGTTTCCATTATCAATAATGCAATATGAATGATCACATGCTATTAATAATCAAATATTTGTAGTGAACTGGTCATCTGCACACTACTGAATCAGACTATTATCTCTCATGTCAAACAATTGTGCTGAAGTACTTCAGGTATTAAGACTCTATAGCACCATACACACAAAGAGCACAAAGTGAGTTCTTGCCTCAAAGAGCTTCTGATCTAGGATTTAAGCAATAGACACACAAAGCAGAGTAATAGGGAGATTGAAGAATGAGATAACAGCAGAGACAGGTGTGACTGTATAAATTAGTAGTCAATGGCCTCAGAGGTCACCAGCCAAACTGTTGGGTGAACACTTCCAAATCGTTGATTGATGGCAAGAAATGCAATTCCTAAACAATAGAGGGGAATGTACTAACTAATACATCCTGCTCTACAATTCACAGTAAAAAAGAAAAATCACAAAAACACATATTTATATATTTTTAGTAACATGTAAATCAACAAGAGCCAAAAATTACCTTGGACGCAAGTTAACAAGTACAAAAGCTGTAAACAACATTTGTTTATAGTCTTTAAATAAATATTATAAAAGACCAACAGCTTCTTTGACTGAGATTATTTAAAGTTTGTTTTAATTGTTATGAGACTGTTACAATGGATGCCACATAAAATATGTAAATAAATAGAAGAGAGCTAAATTGTCCAAGGTAAGTATCTTTTATTGGACCAACTTTAGTTGATGAAAGAGAAATGTTTTTGAGTTCACATAGAGCTCTTTTTCACGTCCAGGAAAGAGCTCTTTCTAGGCCTAAGAGTTTGTTTCTCTTACCACCATATAGAATATAGAATAGATATTATCTCTTTAATATCATGGGATTGACCTATCTATAAAACACAGCACAGTGTCTAAAATGATCAGAAAGTCTCCTGTCATTTACATTTGTATCCCTAGATTACCTCCTGATCTTGGGGCTTTCTTTCCTCACATATGCAGAAAAGACTATTGTGGTCCAAAAATATTGACAAGATTTCATGAATTTTTCCATTCTAATTCCATTACAACAAAGAAACAGCTTGTTTTTACTTCACAAATTATCTCCAGGACTTACATGTCTGAAGAAATATCTGGTTCCAGAATTTAAGTTCTCCTCAGACCTTGCATTTTCTGAACATACTCACAAGTTATAGACATCATAGGCTATGTCTACACTCGCGGCTTCTTGTGCCAGAAATATGCAAATGAGGCTAAGCGTGGAATATCACCAGGCTTCATTTGCATACCCAATGAGCCGCCATTTTTGCAGAAGAGGCTCTTGCGCCAGAAGGAGCTGTCTACACTGTCCCTTCCTGTGCAAACCCCTTTCCCCTTGAGCAATGCCGCTACGCCAATTATTTTCAGGAATACCGACATTGCGCAAGAGGGGTTTTTTTGCGCAAGAAGGGGCAATATAGACAGCTCCTTCTGGCGCAAGAGCCTCTTCTGGAAAAATGGCGGCTCATTAGGTATGCAAATGAGGCTCAGCGATATTCCACGCTTAGCCTAATTTGCAGATTTCTGGTGCAAGAAGCCGCGAGTGTAGACATAGCCATAGTGTTTACCACCCTGATGGGTAAGTGCGATGGGGTGTATCAACCCTGCACTGAGCTGATGGAGTTACCTTGGCCCAGCTGGCAGAGAGGGTCCCACCCCCACAGCCCTGCTGGGCACGCTCCGACAGAAGACTGACTATAAAGGCTTTTGGAGCGGCTCAGTCTGGGCTGCCTGCCTAAGGGGAAGGAGGTGCTGAGGGAGCTCAAGGAGTGGAAGGGCAGCTGGATGAAACAGTGGTACCCAGGCCAAGAGGGACTACATGGGAAGCTTCAGGACCTGAGTGTGAGGATAGGGACTGCTGACAAAACCCAGTAGAAAGTAGCCCATGGTGGGGAATTGCTCCCTGAGTACTCACTGTGTTGCAGCAGGATTCCCCACTGAGCAAGCAGTGGACTGTGCCACTGCCAATGGGATCCTGGGCTGGGACCCCATGGAGAGGGAGGGCCTGGGTCCTCATACCTCTGCATGGGGGAGTTTTTTTGGTGCATATTGATTGAGGCTGTTGGGCCATTCTGTAAACAGGCTGAGTGGCTGTTAGGTCACTGAATCAAAGAGAATAAGTTTGAGGGGTCTCTAAGAGCCTGTCACCCCTCAACAGGAAGAAACCTTCTCTCCACTGCAGGAATTAGTCAGTGAAATTCCATGGTAGGCAAATGGTCCGATACCTAGTACAATAGGATCTTCTTCCATGACTGTGGCTGTAAGGTGCAATGTTTATGATTTGTAAGCAGCTAGCATGAGCTCAGTTAATTGATTTAAATAAATGAATGGATTCATTGAATACATTTGGACTCCTTCAAACAATGAATTAAAGCCTGTTGTCTTACTAATGGGCAGTCACATGGGATCCATTTCACACTGCAGTAAGCTATGAGCAACTTAATTGAATGTAAGGGAGTTTAAATAATGTAAAACTAAGGTGAAAAGAGAATCCAGCACACCAAAATAGTTAGGACAACTGAAGGGAGTAAAGGCTGCAGGATCAGCTCCCATGTCCTTAATTAAAAGATACTCTTTAAGCTGCAAACATTTCATAAGTGCAGTTCTAGACATTGTTCTTTAATGTAATTGATGTTGTATTGTATATCTTTTTGTGTCCTGTCTGGATATATTTTATTACATTTACAATCATAAGCTTAATTTAAATTTAAAACAGCAGCAAAAGTGTAATGACTTTACTACACCCTGTGGGGAACTGCAGCTGTGTTAATACAGCTAATGGAAAATAAACTGCCACTGGAAAATTACATCCTGCTGGCTTGGTTGCTGCTTTGCTTTCACGGGCCCATTCTCTTTCTAACATCCTAATGGTGAGGTTAAAGTGAAAGAAGTGATTAAAGTTGAAACGACATCTTCCTACTTGCTCAGTCAGTTCCCAGAACTGCCTTACTCAGGCAAAATTCCTACTGTAGTCAATGGGTCTGTATTTGTGTCTCTGTAAATACAGAGTGGACCCCTGAGGATCTAATCTCATGTGTATACTCTGAGTCTTATCTGGAGTGACTATTGGCCTAATTTTCCCCATGTTGTTTACTTTCAAATAGGACTCTAGAAACTAGTAATATGGATGTGTGAAGTTCCTGTCTGAGAGGAGGAAAGATCTGAGACCATCTCCCCTTCACCTAGGGAATGTGAAGGGTATTTAGTCTTCCAAAATCCATGGGTCTCACAAGATGTGCTAGTGGGCAGGATCATTTGCAGGAGAACTATTCCCTCTGTTGCTGTCTCATGTTCTGCCCCTATAGTAGCCTGGCTCCTGTAGGGCTGGTTCTCTTCTAATCCTTGCTACGCCCATATCCACTGTGACACTGCCCCATATTTTTATGGGGTTTTAACATAAATATGCATAACTTGAGCTTGTAAACTGCTGAATGTGTATTTTCTATTTGTGTGTAGGTATCATTCACATATGAGAAGTTGGAAATATAAGGCATAAACCTATTTATTAAAGTAGCTCTTCTAGTGAAGGCCATTAGTTGTACTTAAGGAACTTAATAGCCTGGTGCTGAAGGCAATGATCTGTGAAGTCTTGTTTTTAGAGCAAGCCTGAACTATGGTTGGTCCCAATCCATTTTGAATTTTGTACTCTTTCATGGAGGGTTGGGGGGGGGCAATTAGGGGAGAAGAGGAGGAAAATTGGACTAAGACTTCCCACTTTGGGAAGCAAAAAATGATTGTCTTTAGCTGGCTTCAGATACTACTCACTACCTCAAGAGGATACATGTAGACATGTGGAAACATAAGAACTCATATGATGGAGTGAAGAAAAGCTTTTAGACCCAAGTCTGGAAAAAGATCAGCTTTGGCCTGCAGAACTTTGCCTGATATAAGGACTAGGGTGAGAAACTACGGTTTGTAACAATTTCTCTTAGTGTATTAGGCTGAGCTAGTGAGTTTTTTGTTTATTTTAGCTTAGTCACTTATTCTGATCTGTCTGTTATCACTGGCAACCATTTAAATTCTTCTTGTTATATGTAATACAATCACCTTTGTTTATTATGAAGCCCAGTATAAATAATTGTTACCTGAGTGGTGGGGAGCCCCAGCTGTGCATCTCTCTCATTGATAGAGAATGAACTTTTTGAGTTTTCTCTGTGTAAAATGTTGTATACAGAACAGGATGGATTTTTCTGAGGTTTTGGTCTCATTAGGACAGTGCTCCTGGAGGCTGTCAAGTCCTTGTAGCGGAGCCTTCCCAGAACTGAGCAGTTCTCAGTATCTTTACTCGGCTAATGGGGCTGTTTCACCAATCTTGTGCCTTTACTGCGGGAGTCCAGAACTTCAGGCTAAGCAGGACAAGGTGATAGGGCATCCCCAAGTGCAGGCAGGCAGGCTCAGTGGCATGATCAGCCCAGCAAGTGATAGTCTCATGGGGATGTCTGTGATTCCACTCATCTTCCTCTCCTGCTGTCAACAGGGTTCATTCACTTTGCAGAGCAAGCAGCAGAGAAAGTCAGCCTGGATGAGCTCAACTCCCACAGTCTTAGAACATATATAAAAAAAAGTTCTACAGTTAACTGGGTTCAGCCAAAAGAGGTTGAGTGATGGGGAAGTTGGGATTATAAAGCAGACTTTAACCAGAAAGATAATAACTAAATAAAGTACTTTGATACTTGGGCTTGATTATTGATCCTAGTGAAGATAATGGCAAAACTTCCACTGACTCCAAAGAGAGCAGAATCAGACTCATAATCATCTAAGAGAATGTGTTTCCTCCCGTGTGTAAGAACTGCATTGAGTATTAGGATATAAAATATTTTAAAGCCCAAGTCACTGCCTCGGAAAGGGGACTAAACAAAGAATAATCAGAACTCTTCAAATTAATGGTATATCTAAGAATAATGACAGGGGTTTGTTGCTGCATTTTGAACTTTTTGATGTGTCACAATACATTTTTACTTTTGGACCACCTGTGTGTATTGCATTAAGGCCTAATTTATGAAGGTCAGAAACAATATTTCAGGATGATAAAAATGTAGCTTGACCACAGCTGAAACACAAAGCTAAGATTTGACTCAATACAAAATTGATAACAGATTGAAGGGTACAATAGGATTTGAGCATAGGCCGCTGACTTGAATATTGCTCTAGAAAATACATCAAGAAACAGCTAGTTGTCCAAACAAAGCCACACAAGTTTTAATATTATCATCAGTTTTCAGCTATGTGAAAAAGTGAATGTTTCAATTGAAGTGACTCAATTCCTGATCCTTATATAATGTAAATTGGAAAGCAATCCTCAGGAGAGGAACTTTAGACAGAACACCAGAGCACACAATGGTTTTGTACCCTATCAAGTGGGTTTTTTCTGTTTAGTGATGAGGTAAACATAGCTTCAATAAATGTTGAGATGAAAGGATACTTATCTATTTGGAGGACAGCTATTTCTTATAAGATTTGGAGAACATATCCAAATAAAATGAAGATTGCACAATTTTTATTATCCTTATAAGGGTGGTAAAATTAAAATAGCTGATGCTTCAGATGAACAGTGGCTTGAGCATAGTCTGTAAGAATCTTACTACTACAACGTTTGCAAAATCTGCAACATTTCTTCTGTGAAGTTTGTGAAACACTGGAAGTTTACATGTTGAAGACTTCAGCATATGAAACTTTCTGTTTCTCGTATAGAAAATATGATACATGAAAGTAAGGCATGTCTGGCCTTAGCAATATTATTCAGGAGAGACAGGCCCGTTCAGTATTTAGAGCAGGGAACTGTAGTTCTAGATTCAAATACTGATTCTCCTTCACTGTGTGATCTATCTTAGGTATCGGTTGTTGTAGCCATGTTGTTCCCAAGCTATCAGAGACCACAAGGTGAGTAAGGTAATACCTTTTATTGGATCAACTTCTGTTAGAGTGAGATACAAACTTTCAAGCTTATTTAGACCAAACTCCTGTGTAAGCTTTAAAGTTTGTTGCTTTCCCTAGAAGAAGCTGATCCAATAAAAGGTATTACCTCACCCATCTTGTCTCTCTGTCTTGGCCATGGCACTCAGCTCTGTAAAACTGTTGTGAGAATAATAATGCCCTCATACTTTTTTTTAATCTCACTCAGGTATTGTTATTCTGATGAGACAGTCAATCTTAAGGGGCCCTGATTAAGGTCACAGCGTTGCTATTTATAAAGTGGGTTTTGCTCCATTACTGTCATCTACTATAATAAAACTCTGAATCTTCCTCCTCTATGAGCAATTGTGCTTGCTACCTGTGAACTGCTGCACTGGCCCTTTGTTACAATTTTCTTTATTTCCTTCCCTGCCTGGAGTAAATGGACCAGATTCTAACCCGATCTACATCACTGCAAATTTTAATAACTTCACTTAATTCAGGGCAATTAGCCTGAATATTTCAGTGTTGTACATGAGAGCAGACTCTGGACCAAAGTGTCCATAAAAGACGAAATCCACCCTTAAAATAAGTTAGCTCCCCCCCGAAATATATACAAATATATGGAACATCAACTGCAATAAAATACCTTAGACTATAATCCATATAGTGTAGGCCTTGAAATATTATACCTTAAAAATGTAACATGAGTCCATACAAATAAGCATAAACTGCATATGGAAAATTACTTGACTGAAACCCTCTATGGAAAATTCTTTTACTGAATAAAGATAAGCTGGTTGCTACTAAAAAGCTTGACTGCAATGGAGCACACTGAACTACGCCAGCCCTTTGGGGCAGGTTTCACTGCAGATACAGTATAAATCCACCAACACTGTAAACGAGATATTCACAAGGCATTTTTTTAAAAAAAGAGAAAGAAAGTCATCAGCGCTAGCAATTGAAATGCAGCAGTTGTGATTAGGCTTCTTCTAGCAGAAGCCTGTCTTGGCCATTATTTCGAAAAACACGAGCACTTACTTTCACAGCACGTATTCATGCAAAAACATTTATTTTCTTCTACACAGAAGGAGTGGGTTGCCTTAAATGCAAAGTGATCAAGGCCGGATTAATGCAGGGGCTTTAGGGACTACAGTGCGGAGCCCCGGCAAAGGGTGCCCACACAAAAGGATTTCTGGTCTGCTAGGGGTACGTCTAGACTACAGGCTTCTGTCGACAGAGGCTTGGTTGACAGATACTGTTGACAAAGCTTCTGTCGAGAAAGAGCGTCTAGACTACATCCAGTTCTGTCGACAAAGCAAGCTGCTTTGTCAACATGAGAGTGTAGACACAAAGGACAGTGTAGATGCAATAACGCCTTCTGTCGGGAGAACTCTGTTAACAAAAGGTGTTATTCCTCGTAGAATAGGGTTTACTGCCGTCGACCAAACTGCCGAGTTCTGTTGATGTTATGTCGACGGAACTCGGTGGTAGTGTAGATGCAGGTATAGTTTTGTCAACAAAAGTCCACTTTTTTCCACAAAACCATGTAGTCTAGACACACCCCTAAAGTCCAGTGGGGTAGCAGAACTCAGGCAGGCTGCCTGTATGCAGTGGCCCCAGGCCGCTCCTATGGAAAGACCTGAGTCTAAGCCCCTCCCTCCACATGTGATCATTGAAGCTGGCTGCTGACACACTTCTGCAGCCTTTGGAGGTAGGGAGGCAGCTCCGTGTGCTCCCCTCCCCCAGCTCTGCTGGGTTGGAGCTATTAGTGCCTGCTTGAGGTAACTAGGGAAGCTATGTATGCAGCCCACACCTGCAGGCACTGCCCCTGAAGCTCCCATTGGCCAGGTATTACAGCTAAAATGAGAGCCGCAGGGGTGGTGTCTGCAGTTGATGGTAGTGCTCAGAGAAACCTGCACCCTCCTTCGGGGGGGGGGGGGGGAGTCACAGCCAGGGACATGATGGCAGCTTCTGGGAGTTGTGCAAGACCAGAGTGGGCAGGCAGGGAGGGAGCTCGAGTCAGCTCTGCTTGGCCACCAAATGGGAGCTGCCTGAGGTAAGCCCCTTCCTACACCTCAAAAGCCTCATCCCTGGCCCCACTCCTGTGCCCACAGGCCCAGTTGGAGCCCTTACCCCCTCCTATGCCCCAGTCCTCTTCCCCTGCCTGGCGTCCCCTCTTGCATTCTTAATCCCTAAGTTTTGGCCCTAACCCAGGGTATGTCTACACTACCCTCCTAGTTCGAACTAGGAGGGTAATGTAGGCATACCGCACTTGCAAATGAAGCCCGGGATTTGAATTTCCCGGGCTTCATTTGCATAAGCGGGGAGCTGCCATTTTTAAAACCCCGCTGGTTTGAACCCCGTGCAGCGTGGCTACACGGGGCTCGAACTAGGTAGTTCGGAATAGGAATCCCCCCAGAGACTAAGGGAAACCCCACAAATCTCCCCACAGGAGAATTCATCCAACCCTGAAGATGATGTTAGGAAAGTATGGAGTATTGAATTTCAGTTCCCACAGCCAGAAAGAATTCTCCAACAAGGGAATGCCCTTCTCTTCCATTGCATCAATGAAGTTTAGACATTACATTGAGCTTTGGGGTGTAGCAAATATCTCTCCAGCTTTGAAAGCGTGAAATTGTTTGCTTCCTTGTCATTCAGAGACCAATATATTCCTTAAAAGTATTGTTTAAAACAACTTTCTCTCAGAAAATGAATCCAGATGGAAACAGATGATGCACTTCCAAAGACACAGGTTTTTGCAGAGCAGCAACCATTTCATATAAACTAGCAATATAAACTGATGAAGATCTCATACATATTGCCAAGACAGTTCTATATGTTAAGAGGTACAAACTCCTGTGACAATGTGCTGTACAGTAGGAAAAAAGGAGAATGTGGTTTGTGAGGCCTTTTAGTTTTAGTAGCTATAACTCAAAGTACTGTGCATATGCTGAAGTGGATTGCACAATGTAGACATCAGTGTCTCACAAGAATTAGCTGTTTAGTAAAGTACATAAATTGTCATTTCATTACAGTTTTTTTTAAAGAATCCAGCAAAGTATTTAAAATACATTTGTGCACTCATATACACAAAGTTTCCAGAATAAACAGAACCCTTCCTGAAATACAAACTGTTGTAGCCTTTGATTTAATTAAATAGCAATATGCACTAACAATAGTTTTTTTTTTACTTAGGTGGCTACATAAGATTATTATTAAAGCTGAGATTGGTAACAAAGACTTTATTCAATACTCTGATGTGAGCTGTTAAAATCATGAATCTTGTGGAGAAAGTGAATAAAGAAGAGTTATTTACTCCTTACAAGAATTAGAGGTCACAAAATGAAATGAATAGGTAGCAGGTTTAGAACCAACAAAAGGAAGTACTTTTTCAGACAACGCACAGCCAACCTGCGGAACTCCTTGCCAACAGATGTTGTGAAAGCCAAGACTAACAGGGTTCAAAAAAGAACTAGATAAATTCATGGAGGATACGTCCATCAATAGCTATTAGCCAAGATGGGCAGGAACAGTGTCCCTAGCCTCTGTTTGTCAGAAGCTGCGAATGGGCAACAGGATGGATCATTTTTATCTGTTCTGTTCATTCCCTCTAAGAGCCTCCAGCCTTGACACTATCTACTGCAGGAGACAGAATACTGGGCTAGCTAGACCTTGGTCTGAATGAATATGGCCATTGTTATGAGCAAGAAAATATAATTTTAATAATAGATAAGCAAGATATGTATAGCAAAGCATTCCCCTGCCCATTCATACCCACAGTCTTATGGAGATTATCAGAAGTGAAGAAGGAAAACCAGGAAATGTAAGTAGGAAGTCATGACCATAGTTTAAAGTATATCCCTCTTTTATACACCTTAACCTTATACTCCTCTCATATGTGGAATGATATTTAATTTGATTTTGTACCTTTGTTATTCGGAGCTACCATAATTCAGGTTTTTACTTTTATCATAAGCTGTTTGCGCCAATGCATTTCCCAATGGTTTAATATGTTAGTCTGGTTTTGTTCCAACAAAAATGTTATTAGTGTAACAGGAGAGTCTAGTCCCTCTTCCTGTTCTCTCTAGTTTCTAGTTGTGGCCCCTTGATTATTGCCACCAATGGGGAGGGAGGGAGAGAAAGGAGATAGGGGGATCCGGGCCCACCCTCTCTCCCGGATCACAGCCTAGGGCCCTAAGGACAGGTACACAGAGACTTGCCCTGCTGGTGGGGCGCCTGCCCGAAACTCACCAGCACGCCAGGCTTACCCGGCCCTGGGCTACTTCCTATCCCCCGACCCTAGCTCCCCCGTGATTCCCACCTTCTCCGTATTGGCCTCACTCCCCTGTGTGTCCCTTGCTTCTTTCTGCTCTACTCCCGCTCCCTCCTCCTGTTCTGTTCCTGCGTCCTCCTCTTGTTTCACTCCTGTGTTCTCGCCCTGCTCCGCTCCTCCCTCCTTCCCCCCGTCTCCAGCCCAACGGGGGTTTTAAAGAATCCGTGCTGGCGTCCCGATGCGATGACGTTGGTCGTCGCGCATGTTAGCTCCGCCCCTTCCCCCAGTCCCCACCCCTCTGCCGGCCATGTTCCTTGCGTGCCGCTTGTCAGCTGGGCAGCGTCGGCAGAAGAAGCGCGGCAATTCACCCCCACTCCTTGGGTTGTCCCCAGGAGCATCAGGGCAACCGCGGGTTCCGTGTGGGGGGGGCCCGCTCCGTCACAATTAGGTACAGGCTGCTCTTTGATGTTTGTTTGTCAGAAAATACATGATCTTGCTAAATCTTATAATCCTAAGACAAACACTCATGCTAAGTACCAGGCCCAGTAGGCCTCAGTCTTGTTGCAAAAGCTATTTTTAAATGTTTACATTCAAGTGTACTAAAAATAGGGATGAAAATAGGATAGGATGACTCTTGAATGAAGGATATTCACCAAATCTTAAAACAGATTAGAATCATAGAGCTGTAAGAGACCTCAGGAGGTCATCAGGACTAGCCCCCTACCCAAGGCAGGACCAATCCCAACTCCAATACAACCAATAAATCTCAAAATACAAGAAATATAACGATTGTAATTAAATAGTCTGAGGAATTTAATTTACATTATTGTGTTTTCCTGCATCTGAGATGTAGGCTGGAAATAGAGTTTGAGAATCTACTTCTAATTCTAAATAGCCAGATTTTAAAGAGAAATTTTCTTTTTAACGAGCAAAGAAACCCTTGGGATGATATGGATTTTTGATCACTAAATTCCTATGTGATCTTCCAAACAACCAAACTAAGCTAGTATTCTTCAGTCTCATAGGTTCTATAATGAGCCATGTAATCACCTAGGGTATGTCTACACTACAAAGTTAGTTCAAACTAACGGACGTTAGTTTGAACTAACTTTAATAGGTGCTACACTAGCGCTCCGTTAGTTCGAATTTAATTTGAACTAACGGAGCGCTTAGTTCGAACTAGGTAATCCTCATTCCACGAGGATTAAGCCTAGTTCGAACTTACTAGTTCGAATTAAGGGGTGTATAGCCCCTTAATTCGAACTAGTGGGAGGCTAGCCCTCCCCAGGTTTCCCTGGTGGCCACTCTGGCCAACACCAGGGAAACTCGTCTGCCCCCCTCCCGGCCCCGGACCCCTTAAAGGGGCACAGGCTGGCTACGATGCCCGTGCCAGGTGCAAGCCTGCCAGCACCCAGCCAGCAGACCCTGCACCTGGCACAGATTGAGCCACCCACCCGATGCCCCCCAGACGCTCCTCTTCCCGGGACCAGACTGGTGGCTCCTGGGAGCTTGCCTGGGACCGCAAGAGGCGGGCACCCACCTGGGCTAGTGCGGACATCGTGGACCTCATCCACGATCTCCGCACTAGGCACAGGAAAGTGGCCGGCTTGGGCAGGAGAGCTGCCAGCCTGGCCACCAAGGAGCAGGTGTGCAAGAGAATCAAGGGGGTCCACCGAGACCCCCGACCCTGAGCCCTGAGCTTACAATGGCCATCCTGGGTCAGACCAAAGGTCCATCTAGCCCACTAGCCTGTCTGCCGACAGCGGCCAACCCTAGGGACCCTGGAGGGGATGGACCGAAGACAGTGACCAAGCCATTTGTCTCGTGCCATCCCTCTCCAGCCTTCCACAAACCTTGGGCAGGGACACCACTCCTACCCCCTGGCTAATAGCACTCCATGGACCCAACCTCCATGACTTGATCTCACTTCCCTTTACACTCTGTTCCAGTTCTAGCCTTCACAGCCTCCTGCAGCAAGCAGTTCCACAGATTGACTCTTTGCTTTGTGAAGAACAACTTTCTGTTACTAGTTTGAAGCCTGCTACCCATTCCTTTCCTTTGGTGTTCTCTAGTCCTTCTTTATGGGAACTAATGAAGAACTTTTCTGTATGCACCCTCTCCACCCAACTCCTGCTTTTAGAGACCTCTATCCTGTCCCCCCTCCATCTCCTCTTTTCTAAAGTGAAAAGTCCCAGTCTCTTTAGCCTCTCTTCATATGGGACCTGTTCCCAACCCCTGATCATTGTAGTTGCCCTCCCCTCTCCCAGCCTCTCTCTTCCCCTCTCCCAGCTCCTTTTCCCAATCTCCCCCAGTTTTGTTCAATAAAGAGAGATTCCATTTTTGAACACAATTGTCCTTTATTTTGTACATCAAGAAGAGGGGCTAGGGAGGGGTAAGTGGAAGGAGGTGAGGGAGGAATGGGGTACGCGCCCCCGATGGGGAGGACTGGGTTGGCTCTGCGGGCTTCTTTGGGTGGAAGCTCTCCTGCAGCCCCCCAATTGTCCCCTCTCCCAAGATGGCAGCCTGCGGCAAGTGCAGCCGGTCTGATGGCCGAGTGCTGTGATGTGCCCAGTGTGGGTACTCCGGGCAATCCAAGCCAGGACTGCTTTGCAAGCGGGACACCCCTGAGAACTGTCTGTCCGGGGTGGGGGTCGGGACCCTTTAAGCACGGCCCTCGGCTAGCCTGAGACAGCATCTCCACGCTCTAAGTCCTCCTCTGATGCCCTGCCTGCACTGCTTCCGGCCATCCTTAAGCCTGGTTCAGGGTCCACTTAATGTGGACATGCTAGTTCGAATTAGCAAAACGCTAATTCGAACTAGTTTTTTAGTCTGGATCTGTTAATTCGAATTAGCTTAATTTGAATTAATGTTGTAGTGTAGACGTATCCCTAGATAGCTAATTTATTCCATATTATTATGAAATAAGCTGTGTGCACTTTTTTTGTGATGTTGAAGTGCAAATTAACCATCTACATATTTAAAGGTCTTTTGAAAGGCTTTAGTAAGTGTGACCCAATAACCTCTAATTCCAGCTGGCCAGAAAGGACAGAGAGGTTACATGAATCTCTTGAGTCTGATACATATATTCTAGTTCACCAGAATATGTCACATGATGTCTTAAAAGAAAACCATTGTCAATAGCATTGTAAAATGCATAGATGGATGTCATGTAAGGACTAATGTGCAGGGCTCGCCGAGCTGTGGCGAGCCCCGCTCGCCAGCCGCGCTGTCCAGCGATCTGTGCATGCGCAGATTGTTCTGTGCATGCGTAGATCTCCCAAACCCAGTTTTTCCAGGTTGTAATCTACTCACCACGAGTGAGTAGATTACATAGTTTGTCAAGCCCTGCTAATGTGCATATACTGAAAATATATATTTGAAATCTGTACCAAGATACTTGTCAAAAGCAAAGGTGAAAAACAGGTTTTCTGTCAGACAAGAGATGTTTATCCATCTATCTGTTTACATATAAATTATCATATTGTTCACATTGGTTTCCTATAACCAGTCTGAACTGAATGCAGATGAAGAATTCTATGGATTTCAGAAAAAAACTAACAGAAAGAGAAAAGCTGTGTGTGTGTGTGTGTGTACATACACCCTGTTTGAAGTATACATCAAAGGTTTCCTGAAATATATGGTGGATGGGGAGAAGAGATGCCAGGGTACCCTTCACTAATTAAGTAAATGGACAGTGACTTCACTTCTTGAAAAATGATTTGCGCAAGAGGGCTTTTGCCCGAACGGGAGCAGCACAGTATTTCCGCAAGAACACTGATGATCTTACATGAGATCGTCAGTGTTCTTGCGGAAATTCAAGCGGCCAGTGTAGACAGCTGGCAAGTTTTTCCGCAAAACAATGATTTTGCAGAAAAACTTGCCAGTTTAGACATAGCCGAGATGTTTAAAATAGTGTTGATCCATTAATGATGACAAGGGAAGCCATTGTGTGCTCTTATTCCTTTCCAGTGCTGTTAAGTGCCTGACCCAATTCAAACCTGTGTGGATAGGTGTATACAAGCATTATGTGATGACGCATTGTCCCCCAAATCTACTGCAATTCATGATTGTGTTAGACCCCTTTTAACAGGTCTGTTGGATTATGTTTAAGGTGTAGTGGTGTTGAGGGATACAGGGGAGTGGGAGTCATTGTGTGATTCCTAGTATGTTTCATTTTTTTTTGGCTGATTTGTTTTAAAAAGTCAACATGGGAAATTAAGGCAGTGGGAAGGTCAGATATCTGCCCTTTGCTGACTATAAGGAGGATAGTAGCTGTGTTGAAACATGGCAAATGTATTCGAACACAAAACATATCCACAACTTTCCTCTTCCCTGATATGTATCACCAAGACATCTGGGACATGTAAAAAGTTTTCCATGGGATTCCCAGCACAATTCTGTCAATCCCTATTCTAATTTTCTCCCATACCTGAAAATCTAATCTAGCAATTTTTTCATTTTGCATTAATCTCCAGCACATTGGAATACAAAATTCTTTGGGTGGCCAATACAGTTCACCAAACCCTTCCATTCAGTCATATGTACTGGATACTTTATCATCTCATAAACATCTTCCTAGCACAAATTGTGGGATTCCCACCACAGGATCAAAACAGCCATGTCTATTTTCCATTCAGGTTTGTGAAAGTTCACCATGTCCTTCAGAGAGAGATGAGCCTTAAAGGGATGAAAAGGGACCTTTAAAGGGTCACAGCTCTGGAAAGGAATTCCTCTTCATCAGCCCCCTAATCACATGGGGAACATTTTAAATAATTAAAAATATAAAATGTTTGTATCCCTCCATTGTTTGTCTCCTGTTCTTCCTCATGGGCAGCAAAAGTTTTCTGAGAAACAGGGCACATAATAGAGAGATATTTAAATGCTTTTGCGCAAAAACTTGCCAGCTGTCTACACTGGCCACTTGAATTTGCACAAGAGCACTGACTTTGTAATGTACAAAATCAGTGCTTCTTGTACAAATACTTTCATGCTTCCGCTCAGGAAAAAGCCCTCTTGTGCAAGAATACTTGCTCAAGAGGGCAAGTGTAGACAGGGAAGAACTGTTTTGCGCAAAAAAGCCCCGATGGCTAAAATGGCAATTGGGACTTTCTTGCGCAAAATCACATCTAGACTGGCCACTGATGCTTTTGCGCAAAAGCATCCGTGCCAAACTAGACGCGCTTTTGCAGAAATATTTTTAACGGAAAAACTTTTCCGTTAAAAGTATTTCCACAAAATCATGCCAGTCTAGACGCAGCAGGAGAGATGCGACTTTACTAACTTCCTTGTGACTCAGAAGTGCAGTGGAAACCTTTCCCTCAGGCAGCTTTGACAATGTGCTGAACTCTTCTCTTCCCACAGGAGATCTGCAATTCAAATTCCCTTCCCTTCTCCTTGACACTCGCTGCTTGATAGATGGCCAAGAAATGGGTAGACACGGGAACATGCTGTTTTTACTTTCCAAAGTGTCTAAAGATTGTGGTCTTCAAGGCAAGACACATACCCTGTAATAATGATTCTTTAGAAATAAGTAACATTAAGATTTGAAAAAAACCAACAAATGGCCTGGTAGTACTTTATAGACTAACAAAACATGTAGATGGTATCATGAGCTTTTGTGGGCACAGCCCACTCATGATACCATCTACATGTTTTGTTAGTCTATAAAGTGCTACCAGACCATTTTTTTTCTGTAACAGACTAACTCGGCTACCCCCTGAAGCATTAAGATTTGAAAAATCTTTCTTACTGGAGAACCATTCTGGGTTGGGCATAGCAGGGGGAAAGCTGGAGGGGACTTATAGGGGGATGGGACATGACACTGGTGCGGCTTTCTCTCTGTTCTGCTCATACACAGACAGAGAAGTGTCCCTAGGCAGGAATGGAGTCCCTAGCCTCTGTTTATACGAGGCTGGAAATAGATGACAGGAGAGGAATCACGTGAAGATTATTTGCTCTGTTCATTCTCCCTGGGACACCTGGCATTGGCCACTGCTGAAAGACAGGATGCTGGGCTAGATGGACCTTTGGTTTTACCCAGTGTGGCCATTCTTATGTCTAGCTGGGTTTAGCAGCGCATGATGAGCCATGGCAGGCTCAGTAACGGGGACCCATGAGAGCACATGATTCAGTTCCTTGAAGAAAGGTCATGTGTCAGAAGCTCTTCTGTATCAAGTGTTGGAATTTAGGCCTTCTTCTACATGTGCTTCTTCCATTTCCTGCACTAAACTGATGTCTAGTGCAGGCCTGATGCATCCAGCTTGTTTGCAATGTCACAGTATAGGTGGATGTCCTGGCTGCTCCTACCACAAGCATGCAGGATGCTGTACTCTGCCCAGCCACTGATCAAAACACTTGTATGCTCCATGGACCAGCTTGTTGCTTTTAGAGCTGTAGCCATTTACACCAACACTACTGAACTTTCCACATGGCAGCAGAATGTTGGTGACATATGGTCTGTGCAGTCAACTTCTACTGTGACGTACAGGGGAAAGGGACTTTTATAAATTGTGTAAGAGTCAGGAACAAACAGGTATAATGCATTGCAAGAGCATCTTCTCCTTTCCCCCATCCATGCTGCTAGATGAGCCAGGTACTACACTTCACCACACCAAACACATGCATCTACATATTCCTAGGTTAGGGTATGTCTACACTACCCCGCTAGTTCGAACTAGCGGGGTAATGTATGCATACCGCACTTGTAATGAAGCCCGGGATTTGAATTTCCCGGGCTTCATTAGCATAAGCGGGGAGCCGCCATTTTTAAATCCCCGCTGCTTCGAACCCCGTGTAGCGCGGCTACACGGGGCTCGAACTAGGTAGTTCGGACTAGGGTGCCTATTCCGAACTACCGGTACACCTCGTTTCACGAGGAGTAACGGTAGTTCGGAATAGGACCCTAGTCCGAACTACCTAGTTCGAGCCCCGTGTAGCCGCGCTACACGGGGTTCGAAGCAGCGGGGATTTAAAAATGGCGGCTCCCCGCTTATGCTAATGAAGCCCGGGAAATTCAAATCCCGGGCTTCATTAGCAAGTGCGGTATGCATACATTACCCCGCTAGTTCGAACTAGCGGGGTAGTGTAGACATACCCCCAGTTAGTTATTATGGAATCGACTCACCCTCAGACACTCCTGTTTCAGTGATTCGAGTGTGAACAATAGCGGTGTTATGGCACATCTGTGTGCCTGGAGACATGCAGAGATGCCAGTGTAGGCATAATCCTAGGAGAGGCTTAGGAGATGACAGAATCAAAATTTCCTGCTGTTTAATTGTGCGTGATTACATTTTCCATAGTTTTTCTTCTTTTACTTGACTAGAAATATTGTACTAATTATCCTCCATTCGCAGGACCATCTTTAGGATTTTTGGGGACCTACACAGTACTATTAAACTTGTGCCCCTATGCTCAATGGCAGTGAAGAGAAAGGGTAAGAACCAAGGATTTTTAGAGATGTGATTTTTATTACCTTCAGCAACCCAGTAATTAAATATTTTTAAAACAAATTTTAAATTCAGATACCGTAGACTAACTCAGTAAATTCAGAAACTGACTATATATACCTGGGAGTTCCAAATGCCTGTTAAATGTCTTCATTACCATTTGAATGGCTCTTCATTACCATTTGATGCTCTGTTAACAGGCATGGCAGGCTTTTTCACTGTTAAGTTAACTAGATCCTCTCTGGAGGCAGGAGAGCCACAAAACAGGGATAGGAAGAGACAGGTGGGTGGACAATAAGCCCTCGTGATTCCCCACATTTTCAGGTGCCCTTTGCAGCTGCATAACCTGCATATGGGTAAGGATGGCTCTGTCCATCCAATCAGGTAGTTGTGTGTGTGTTTAATAAAAAACAGTTTTTTTCTTCTTCTATTCTGGGCAAACAGAAGCTTTATTGAAAGTCCTTGAGACTTAGTAGATTTTATCTTTCTAGGTGGGAAGTGGATTAATTATTTTTCTTTTGTTTAGAAGGGTCTAAAGTGGAGGAAGAAAGACACTAAATAAACTACTAGAACTTCTTCTGAGCTTTAACTTTATTAACGAAGAAGGACATTTCTCATAAGAATTCTTCCAAACAGATGCCAAAAATCTCTGCATCTTGTTGCTTATCTGCTGTCAGTTCTTTAAATGCAGACATTATTATTTATAGTGTCCCTCACAATGTGCTAGGCACTTGATAAAACAAGCAAGAAGATGAACTCATTGAAACAGGAACTACATGATCTAATTTTAAAAGTGACGGAATGAGTAAGGATAAAAAAGATGAAGGATGAGGAAGGGCAAAGCTAATTTCTTTGAATATTGTTTTAATAACCCTTGAGGGAATGGAGAAGGAATCTGATTCCATATTAAAATGGGAAACAATATTTTGTGTTACTAGGGTTGCCAGGTGTCCAGTTTTTGCTGTTCATTATTCAGGTCCCCCATCTGGTAGGGTCTCCTCCCCCCCCCTTTTTTTTGCTCAACAACTTTGATCTCCTTTCCCCCCCCCCTTTTTTTTGCTTAACAGAATTTTTCCCAGTGTTTTTTTTTTTTTTTTTAGGAGGTGGGGGATATGTTCAGTATTTTTTGTTAAACCATCTCGCAACCCTATGTGTTGCTTTCTCCCCCAGGTCTATCCATCTTGAGCTGATAATGCCACTCATCCTCATGCGGGTGCTACTTGCTGTTCACCCACACTGATGTGGCTGCTTCCTCTTCTTGCACCAGGCCTGCAAGCTGCTGGGTTTCAGGGTGCTCTTTGTCTCTCTCCAACTGCAGCCTCTCCTGCTCCAGCTGTTGGGCTGTCTATAACTCTGTTCCTAGGATGTACTTAGTCTGGACAGAACATGTTGCTGTCTGTCAGCCTCTTCTGTGTTTCTATCCAGGAGGTTGGTTCTAAGATTCTCCCTGTCTGCTGCATCCTCTCCAAAGAGGCTGAAAGCTCTCTAGACCATCACTGGTCATTAGAATACAGCATAACAATTAGCTGTATCTTTGTTGGCTCCTCAGTGTAGCACTGCCAGGAATCAGAACCGGCAGAAAAGCCAGTCACTGGGCAACCTAACAAGTGCAGCTGGGATTCAGTAATAGTAGCTTCTCCTTGTTCCTTGCTTGTGCCTTGTTCCAGTCTTGCCTCTTCCCTGCTATCACGTTGGACCCATCCCAGTTCCTGCCTTGTACATCCAGTTTTGCCTCATTCCCCGTAACCAGTCTCTGACCTTCAGCTCCAGTTTCTGACTTTAGCTCTGACCCTGGGCTTCTGACCTCTGACTCCAGTTCAGATCCTGTGCCCGTATTCCTGGCTACTGATTTGTGCTCCATCCTGTAGACACAACTGCCCACATCTCAATCTTTGACATGAGCTGCTTTTCTCTGCATAGCTCAATGAGCTGCTTATTCTTTAGCTGCTCAGAATTCATTTCCCCCGTTCTTCTCTTAGCCATTCCTTTCCAGAAAAGACTAGTGCATCTTGTGTATTTCTCCTTCTATCGTACTTGCTTTTACTGCTGTTGGCTCTTCTGCAGTTCTTACTGTTACAGATCCCACAAACATTGCCACCATAAATGTCCCCGTTCAGGTCTATTGCACTTGCATTTTCTCCACATTGTTCAGCAAGGTCACATGCACTCAGACTTTTGGGTCCATGGCCAATGTTCTTTTTTGGGTGGAGACAAGCATCTTTCTCTCTCTCTTAACTGGTGTATTTCCAGTCTGAGCAGTTCCCCACCTTCAGTGTTACTCCCAAGAAAAGACAATCTAACTAAACATGCTTGCTTACTTGCTTTTCTTGGAGACGTTCCATTGGTAACTTAGAACTGTGAGAAGTTAAGTAAAGCATACTTTATTTTTAAGATAAAAGCATTACAGAGAAAACATTAAAATTAGTAAAAAAAAAAAAAACTCCTAAAAACATTCTACTAAGCTTACTAGAGTCCAGCTTCCTATCCCCACATTGGCTCTGCTTGGTGTTAGTCCTTCTAACCTTCCTTCAAGACTGGAGCCTTTCAGAGAGTGCAGCCCTCCAGAAATTGGATATTCTGGTTGTTTGCTGGATTTGAATAAAAGCCCATGAATCTGTTTTTAACCAGGCTATTTACCCCCAAATCCTTTCTTTGTCTGTTGGTCCCTGGGGAATTCAGTCTGAACTGAATGTGAAGTATGTGAACTTTTCCAAGGGATGGCTTCAAAGGGCTGCTAGCTGGTAGAATTACATTAGCCTCTCCCTCCTAAAGAAGTTACATACAATCTCACAATAACACATACACAATTGCATTTTTAATATAATTAATCTCAGAGTATTAAAATCCATTCAAAGGTTTCATGTTTAGTTTCACAGCACGTTTTTTGATGTCTAATTTTCCCAATTTTGGCCTTAAAATCTTTCCCAGATTAGACAAAGCAACAAAATACCGAAGTATTCTGTATCCATTTTCTTGAAAGGCCTACATTTCTTTATAGGTATCTCTGCTGGGTATCCTGGCTGTCTCGTCAAATTTGTTACACAGCCTTGCATGTCATCAAAAATATCAATATCCTCTACATCCTGTTGTTTATCTTCTGTGAATTCTTTAAGGGCAGCATAAAGTTTGCTAGCAGATGACAGAAGCCTCTAGAATCAGTTCTAAATTTGGTTCATTTGTCTCCATCCTCTCAGCATCTTGCACAGTCTCTTATTATAAAGCAATAAGATGTGTTTGCACAGGAATCACTGTGCTTGGCCCAAGCACAGTGAACTGAAGTGTATGTGTGGTATTAATTACTTAATATTTCCATCACATTTGTATTGTACTTCAAATCTGCCCGAAAGGGCCTGAATCCATTAACACTCATGTGTAAATGAGACCGTACAGAGTGATTTATTAGCAGCTTAATTTATACCAAAGGTTAAATAAAACATAATTTCTTGAAGGCAGAGTATAAATTGTAGGTCATCTCTTCTAATTGCTTTTAGGAAATACAGTAGTTTGCCATTCAGCAGATACAATGTTTTGTAAAGCATTATATATTTTTAAAAAACTTGGACCAGTGCCCAACATAACTCTTCAAACACAACCTAAACAGTACTCTCCACCCAGCACACCAGAGACCCCCCAACACAGCACTCCAACTAACAACACAGTACCTCTGTCCAGCATCACTCAGTATAGTCTGTATCCAAAATTCATTGTTTAACAAATGAGATTTGCACACATGCTCAAAGTTTCTTGAATTTTGCTCCCATTATAGTCAATGGCACACCTCCCATTGATTTCAGTGGGAACAGACTTATCCCATGCTGAGCACTTTTAAAAACACCATCCATAATTTCATATTGCATTGATTACATTTAAAAAAATCATCACCGAATAAGCAGCCACAAAAGGCTGTGGGAAGCAGTTACAAGAGCATGTGATGTAGGGCCTGTCTTTGGCACCCTGCTTTTTTTGCTTCTGCTTATTCTGTGGTTGGGGAAAAAAAAACACCTCACAGCAATCTCCTAGCAACAAGGGAATAATTTCTCCAAATCAGAATAAACCTCCTAAAGCCTGATAGCTAGTCTATATCAGTGGCTTGTGCAGAGCACTTTAACAAAGAGTGCAAGGAGTGCAAACCTTGTCTGCTGCTGAAAAAATGAGTAGCAAAGTGAAAGAGCAAAACATTTACTGGTCATTAATTAGAATGAACTGGTAAAGGAGACAGGTTTGTGCATTCACACCTGAAGATAAACTTGAAGTCAATCATTTGTAGGAGTATTAAACATAAATATCGATGTAGAATACTGTCCTCCACAGAACTTGGGGGAGGGGGCGAGACCACAGCTTCCCACTTTAGGAGATACAATATCTTGGTTCTTTCCTAGATGAATATCCCTAAGCAGACCACCTTTTAGCTTCCCATTGTAAATACTTAAAAAAATAACCCACCAGCCAATCCTCCAGCACATGCAGCCTCATACTATCTTGTCAAAGTGCTTCACATTTACCACAGCCAGACTTGACCAAGCCCCTTGCTCGGCTGTCCTAATCAAACCAAAAGAGAGTACCTCTGTTTGGCTGCACTACCAGAAAATGCGCTAAGTGTGTCCCATTTGTAAAACACTCTGAGTATCTTACAAATTGAGTAAGAAGGATGGCTGCAATGGGGTGCTGCATTCACTGCTCCGTGATTCCTCCTTGTGGCTCATCTAGGGAGTTAGCTCTGTCAAGCTTTCCTGCAATTAAGCTCATTTCTCCCCTCACCTGTTCCAAAGGCTCTTCTGCACCAGTAACTGTAGCAGTTTCCTCTTTGTGGCTTAGCCCTCTAAGTCACATTGACAATCTCCCATGGGAGGAGTGGGTGTGTGGGGGGAAGCTTTAAAGTCTGCTTACAGACTGCCCCCAGCCATTCCCAAATGGATACTCCTAGTATAGTCCTGCAGCACTTTAGAGACAAACAAGAAATGAAGATGGTAGTCTCTAAAGTGCTGCAGGAGGACTATTGGTTGGTGTTTTTAAAGTTTTTTCAATTACGGACTAACACAGCTACTCCTCTGAAACTATTGCTAGTATGTTACTACAGCACTCGCTACTCTAGATTCCAGTCCAGGAACTCTCAAACTGGCATCTCTGGGTTTTTCATCTCTAAGCCTTTTCTGCTCCTTCCCTAGATTGCTCTTTTCTCTTGTATCAGGGAGCATAACTGCAAGTCTCTTGCCTCTCTCCCCCTGTCTACCAACTCCTTCTCTTTATAGATCCTACCTGACTACTCCCCTAGCTGGACTTCATCAGGCAACTGGGCCCTAATACGCCCTACATTTCCTCCAGGTGTAGCCTTAAGTTAAATGGTCTGCTTTACGTTTTATAGGGTGGACACCCCATCATAGATAACTGAAAAATGAGGGTAAATTGTCCTACAATTTCTAAAAATCAGGACAAAACTAAATATTTCATAGAAAGCATGCACAAACCTTATTGTATTGTCTGCCTCTTGTATTCCCTCTCCTCCCCCACCTAGCAGTTTCTTACTGATGAGGAATTCTGAAAACACATCCTTGCACTCAGAATTTTCAAAACTGCAATGAATCTGCAGTTTGGCTTTTAATGGGCCAATTCCAATCAATTTCTTTCATCTCATCATGTAGAATTCATTAATTAAAATACTCTTACAGCGTTATGAATTGCTACAGTAAATGGAAAATATGTAAGAACCTATTTTCCCCCCAAATTCTTTAAGCTTCTGTTTTTACTTGGATTTATCATCTTGCAAATCTTGAGCTATTTCTCTCCCACACTTGTGGAGTCTTGAGGTCCTTCCCTTTCCGTGAGTGAAGTGCCAGCCCCATCCCCCACTCTGCCTAGGGAACCAGCAAGACTGTCAGCCCCGGTACGTGACGTAGAATTTTACTGTGTTCTATCCTGGCAAATTTGCAGAACTCTTTAAGGCGTTGAACTTCTAGTGTTCAAATGCTAAAATGGCTGTAAGTTTTAAAAAACTTTTTTTTTTACATCAGTGTTTAGTAAGGTCATGCCAAATCTTGGGCTGTTGTATATGATATGAGCTAAACAATTGGCAACAAGAGCTTTTGATTTACATTTTCCATAGGATACACTTTCTGCAATTTCAAAATCCCTGAAAATAGTTCTATCAACTTTTATTGTGCAATTTACAATTGGGTCAGAGTGGTGGAGTTTCAAAGCATGAAATATTTTGGTGAGTTCAGCTGCAGTAATTCCATCATCAAGGCATATGAAATCTGGAAAATGCTTGGAACATTTTGTAACATCCATTGTTTTATTTTTGGCAGAGTGATGTATGGTATTATATTTATAATGAATTCAGACATCAATGTCACAATTACAGTAGTTGCAGGAGGCATAGTTATTTCCTTTCCTCTCTCTCTTTTAATGAATTTAAATTCTTCTTGCCAGGTGGCTGATAAACCTACTTTTTCTTTTTAGCATGGTCTTTCCTGTGATAAGCCTATTTTTTACATGAACAGTCCTTCCTGTTATTTGTAGTGAGAACATGGTTCATGGAATGATGGGGTCTTGAGAAATACTAGAAGGAGCCACCTCACATGGGTGGAGAGTGTGAGCAGTGTTACCACATCCTGAAGTACAAGATAGAGTGCACCAACTTGATATGAAGCTGAAAGTGTTCTCCAGGTTAGATATGTGGAACGCCCAGCTGTTGCAGCCCTCATGGGGAGCTCAAGTACAGTAGAACCCACTGTCACTGCCCAGGAATCTCAGAGAGCTCAGATATGGAGGCCACTGTTAGTGCAGGTTGAACATAAGCGTGGCAGGTTGCCTCCAGGATGCCACTCATAACTGGGGTGCCACTGAGCCTCTCCAGCCCGGGCTCCCATGTACAGCTATGCAAAGCTCAAAGCCCTCCAGCCTACACTTCCACCAGTATATACAGAGGTAGGGACAGACCCAGCTACTATTACATACAGGCGATCTCATCAGCCCCTGTATGGGAAGGCTCCAGATAGGATACCTACCAGCTATTCAGGCATTCATTCTGCCTGGAGTATAAACCCATAATGATACCGTCTTCCACTGCACACTTCCACTGTACATCGTAAATTCCTTAATGTGGCAAGGAGTGTGCAACAGCTTTTTGCACCTGAATTATGATTTCCACACAATGGTGTAGATGAACCCAACATAAGATTATTACCTACAAAAGATCGACTTTATGTGATGATAAGTGATTGCACACAGATCAAAGCTGATTACTTAGCAAATAAACAAAAACACAAACTGAAGTTAGTATACTAAATAAGTTGGTTATGAATAGAAGAGTCTCAACCTAAAAGATGATACAAGCAGGCTGTAGTCTTAAGGGGCAAGCTGCACTTGCTTATTGCTTGGAATCCTCAGATGTTCCTTTCACAGGCAAAAATTCCCGTTAGCCTTGGTAAAACACATCCCCCAGTTTAGTCTGTTTCTCAGGTGTTTCAAGAAATCTTCTTATATAGGCAGCAAAGAAACAAAGGTGGGTGTCACTCCTTTCCTTGTATAGCTTTTGCATATGGCAAGAATCCTTCATTCCCAAAGCTTGGTTGCCAGGGCAGTCTGTGGAAAAATACTGACATCCCAAGATCGAGTCCAGAGATACACGGTCTCAGCACGTCTTTCTAGTGTCATAGCAACCATTACTCAGAGACTATCTGTAACTTTCTCTCATTCCCCATATGGGAGATAAACTTCTCCTAAGGCCTATTGTTTTTTCCCTTAATGTCCCATTTCCTTAAATTGGCCCTTCTGTACCCAGCTATCTAGGCTGAAAGCATCTTGTCTAGTGGACATTTGGAATCCAGGTGTAATTGCATTTGAAATACAGATACACAATCAATATTTCTCACTTCAGAGGAATGATATATGCATGCATACAAATAGGATAATCATATTCAGCAAATCCTAAATTTTTCAGTAACATTTTACATGGCGTATCTTGCATAAAATACATCATAATTACGCTATAATCGTATCATAATAGTGTCACTATGAAGAAAACGAGGTGCTATATCACAGTAAGGATGATGATAAAAGGGACTAAAAGCCTTTGTAGCCTAGGGCCAATGAGCGAAGTTCCTGGATGTGGTAATGGGAGGGAAGCCAAAGTCTGACTCGGACTGCACTGCCCAGAGCAGGATGGGATGGGGAGTGAGAAAGAAACCTAGAATCAGTGTGACCCTGAGCTGTGAAGAGAGAGATAGAGAGAAGAGCTAGCCAGACCTTCTGAGCTAGAGAAAAAGGCTTGTTGCCCCACTGGAGCAGAGAGGAGGCATCAGGCTCTGTTCACAAAAGTCTGTTGCTCCACACCATTGTGCTAGCACCTTACTTTTGAAAGTACAATATTTTCTAAATATATTAATACGTGTTAAAAAGAAACAAAAATAATCTTATACAAAATAGTTACATTAACTACAGAGTTTGTAGATGTATTTTATATCTTTTCTTTCTTACAATACAGTCCTTGCAATTTAAGAAACTTGCCATTTCAAGTGAAATAAATTCACATAGAAGATTTTCCATGAAGAGAAACATGATAAATTTAAGCTACAAAGTAATCATGTACAGGAAGCAGATGGAAGATGAATAATGTTCCACCTGGATTTCATCTTAAATCTGTGGTATCTGATTTTTTTTTAAATTACCTGATGTGCCAAAAGTTCCCTCTAACAAAATTAATTTGTAGAAAAACGATGACAAGCTGTAACCTGACTAGATGTAATAGACCAAGTTTTTATCACTTATTAACTGTGTACCATGACTAAGCCTTGATGTTATGTGACTTTTCATCTATGGTTAACTGTTATTAACTACTGTATGTTCTGGGAAAATAAATGATTCAGACTCTTATTATGTCCCATAGAAAGCAGATTTTCATTATTCAGATTTCTGTCCTCCCATTCATTTTCAAGCAATTGTTGTATGAATCTAGGCTTCTTCCAGTAACTTCAGATAAATATTTTCTTTGTTTGTCATTCTGAGTGGTTTTTTTTCCTACTGTCTTATAATTTGCATGAAAATACATGTATGGCTAATTACCTCCTGGACAATAGCAGAATTAGCTATTTTATTCAAACATACAAATGATTAAGAATTTTATTTCTGAAAATTAAACATCAGAGCAAAAATCACTCTTGACACATTTACCATGCAACTTCATAGGCTGCTCTGCTTCTGTTTATGAGGATTATACCACTGTATTTGCCCATGATGTGCTGCCAGATGCTTTAAAGGTGGATCTGGAAAACTCTCAAGAGGTAAAGTGAAAATAAAATAAGAGAATACTAGAACAGGAAGGAACAAAAGACAGAAGTATGTAGCACTTTAAAGACTAACATGATGGTTTATTAGGTGATGAGCTTTCGTGGCCCAGACCCACTTTCTCAGATCAATATTTATCTGAGGAAGTGGATCTGGCCCACGAAACCTCATCACCTAATAAACCATCTTGTTAGTCTTTAAAGTGCTACATACTTCTGTCTTTTGTTTCAGCTAGACCAGACTAACACGGCTGCATCTCTATCACTATTCTAGAACAGGAAGGGACCTCGAGAGGTCATCGAGTCCAGTCCCCAGTCCTCACAGTAGGATCAAACACTGTCTAGTTCATCCCTAATAGATGTCTATCCAACCTGCCCTTAAATACCTCCAATGATGAAGATTCTACAACCTCCCTAGGCAATTTATTCCAGGGTTTCACCACCCTGACAGTTAGAAACTTTTTCCTAATGTCCAGCCTAAACCTCCCTTGTTGCAATTTAAGCCCATTGCTTCTTGTCCTAGAATATTGTATAGAGCTCAAATCAGGTATAGTAAATTGATTTATCTGAAAAATAATGTTAACATTTTAATTGAAAATTTCCTTATGCCGTTATATATTCCCCTTACATTAAATTAACAATAGACCTGTACCACAAAATTCAGAAGCAAATTTTCCCAAAGCGTAAGGAATATTCTGCATCTGGGTTTTGGTTCAGGCCCATTAATGTAGAAGGGCCTAGTCTAAAGTTTGGATTTAGCTACAAATTTCCACCAAGTTTGGGGTGGGCAGAAATGTGGTTGCTCTAGTGTTTTATTTAGATCGAAGACAGAAAGAGAAAAATAATTAATACCACATATGGTATTTGTGCAGTACCCTGCTACTATAAAGCAGCACAAGTTTGCTGATTTCAATGCAGACATACCAACGTACACTAGAAGAGGATCTAGCCCAACTTCTATATGTTATAAAACATTTATGTGTCTACACTGGGCCACTTATTCAGGAAAAGCAGCCGCTTTTCCGGAATAAGCTGCGAGCTGTCTACACTGGCCGCTTGCTTTTCTGGAAAAGCAATGATGATCTAATGTAAAATCGTCATCGTTTTTCCAGAAAAACTATGCTGCTCCTGTTCGGGCAAAAGTCCTTTTCTGGAAAAACTGTTCCGGAAAAGGGCCAGTGTAGACAGCACAGTAGTCTTTTCTGCAAAAAAGCCCCGATCGCGAAAATGCCGATTGGGGCTTTTTTGCGGAAAAGCGCGTCTACATTGGCACGGACGCTTTTTCAAAAAGTGCTTTTCTGGAAAAGCATCCTGCCAATGTAGACGCGCTTTTCCGGAAATACTTATAACGGAAAACTGTTCCGTTTTAAGCATTTCTGGAAAAGGGTGCCAGTGTAGACGTAGCCTTATTGTGTGAAGACTGGATGGTAAAGATAGAGTTACAAAGTTGATGGGAGTTTTGAGTTTGCAAGGACTACAGAATTACTCTAATTTTGTAAGTGATCATTAATGCTATGATTTAGGTACAGATTGCAAAAGTCACAGAATCTAGGACTTCAGGCTGCAGTGATCAGGAACGAGGACCCTGAGGAATTCAGCACCTCCAGTGGAAGGTTTACTCTGTTGGCCATAGGGTCAGGAAGCTGCTGGGTACCCCAGCAACCTCATAGCTCCTGGAGCTCCAAATCACTGCTGAAGGCAGGGTTCCCGGTAGCTCCTTGCTGCTGCAGGCAGTGGGAAATGCTCAGAGCTCCTGGCTGCTGCTGCCAAGGGGGGGTCTCCTGTAACTGCTGGTGGCAGGAAAACTTTGCAGCTCCTGACCCCTGTAGCCAGCAGGAAACCTTAGAATTAGGCAGCAGGAGTACCCCATAGACCTCAGCTGCTGCAGCAGGTCCTAGCCTCTGCACAGCTGGACCATTTCAGGAGGGGCAGAGTTCTACAGATCCCCATTTTGTCACAGATATTTTTAATAAAAGTCATAGACAAGTCATGGCTTTGTGAATTTTTCATT
The DNA here is from genome assembly GCF_052426305.1 of Pelodiscus sinensis. Taxonomy (NCBI): domain Eukaryota; kingdom Metazoa; phylum Chordata; order Testudines; family Trionychidae; genus Pelodiscus; species Pelodiscus sinensis. The sequence continues at coordinate 111,057,707 of NC_143055.1, read as the reverse complement.
TTTGCCAGTGACCCGACCCTGATTTCTATTAAAAATATCTGTGACAAAATCTTCACATGAGTGGTCATTAAAGACTCTTAAGTGGAGTCATCCAAATACTGAAATCTGGTTAAATGAAAATTCCATGACTAGCCATAATAGCTCAAAAAGAAAATCACAAGATTAGAGCTGAGATGGCTACCGGAAGTTTATATTTTTTTAGGCTGCACACTGACACAATGACTGGTGGTTTTAATTTCAAACTTTTAAATGTATAAGGCACTTTCCCCCTTGCGAATAGCTTGAGTTTTTTTTGTTACCAGTTTACATAGGCTAACAGAAATGATGGCATTATTAAGTGAAGATCTGACCCTTGCAGCTAGAATTGATGACACTATTCATTATTTAAGCCTGATTCACTGGAAGACTTTCAGAGCACGGTTTATTTCAATGCCAATAATCACAGCCAATTTAGTCATGTTGCAATATTAATTATAAAAGTGCAAAAGACAGAGATAAAAAAGCTAGACTTAGTTAAACTCCAAGATAGTCAGATTAAAGCAATTTAAAGTGGTGTGAGCTTAAATGATTACATTGCCTAACTCCCTCTTACTGTATGAAGTGTAATCTATTTCTGATCTTCTCCATAAATGCAGAAAGTCCTAAATTGTGGTGTCCCTGAGGACAAATGGAAAGCTGCAGCAGTATCTGATAATATTGTTATTTCAGCTCTTGCATTCCATCTCTTTGCCTTTGTTTCCAAAAGTTAATATTTTTCTGTATTTAACATACTGTGCGGCGTAATTTCATTCAATATTGCCATACTTAAAGTGTGCTTTCAGTGTAAATGACTAGAAATGGCATTATGGGGTTTCAAATGTATTGTATCTCAATAATTTTCTTTTACTGTGTGCTTAATGTACAAGTAAAAAGACTATTTTTTTCTCTGTCAACTCCACAAATCCAGCCTGAGACCTGAAATAAAAATTAGACTTTTCTTTGCTGCACTTCATCACTAGTAAGAAAGGTTGAACAGGCCAAATAAGACTCACAGTAATATCAATACATTCCCCACTCCCTTCTATGTATATCTTGGTTGATGTTTGTATAGTCTAATTTCCTTCAGTAGGTTTCATCATATGTCACAAGAAGAAAATTAACTAACTTCCTATTTTATGCATTGACTCTTTAGGATAATTAGACTGAATAATAGGGCTAGTAGGATTTGTTCTCTAAGTAAGCAGTTAAAATAATCAATACAGATGTGGAATAGATCCACAGAGTATGAAAATACTATTAGTGTTGACTCACCTTTCATAGTAGAAGCACACATTTAAAGATTTTAAAAAGAAAGAAGGGCCCAAATCAAATACTCTGAACTTTGGGAAAGTTTAGATTTGGATCCATTAAGAATAATTAAGCTATGAAATGGCATGGCTCTCTTTCATGTTCATTTAAACATTTATTCATAGTTCCAACCAAATAGCTGGCTATTTAATTTAGGTGAGTAAACTGTTTCTTTTTTTAATCTGAACTATCCTGGACCTTCACTTTGGGTTAGCCACAAGATAAAACTTGTTTGATTTTTGGAAAAAAAATCAGCGAACTGTTTGACAATTAAGTTTAATAGATTAATTTGCGGATCATTTTGTGATCATAATTGTGATCATTTTGCCTGATCTTGTGTATAACAATGTTCACATAACTTCCTCAAAATACTTCCTAGAATAAATCTTTTAGAAAAATTGCCAATGATAGACAATTGTCAGCCGAAATGGTCAGGGCAGTGAGTGGTGTGTGTGTGTTATACACCCGAGACTTCGACTGCTGAGACCGGGGTCCCTTCGCAGCGGGCAGCCTGGGGAGGCTGAGAGATGCCCCAACGGATCTGTCACCTGGGAGTGACACAATCCAAAATGCCCAAGCTCTCCCTATACCTGTCCCTTATGACCGGCTGAAGTTCTTTTGTTTGTGTTCGGTTCGGGTACAGCAGCACAGGTTCAAGTCAGAAGTTTGACACGCACTGGCTTATTTATAGGAGAAAGAAAGAGAAAATAAAATAAAGAAACTTGGTTCAGTATATATATATTTATAAGTGAATGAGGGCACCCCACTTATTCCCAAAGTTTAAATCACCTTACCAAAGGCAGTTTACAATAGAAATGAAGCAGTTTGCCTTAAGAAACTATAATAAAGTAACTAAACTTATAACAGAGTGACAATTAAAGTGTACACATAAAGAAACACATTGCAGGTACAATTCTCACCCCTGTGTTCCAGACTTGGCGTGGCCAGCGTCTTTCTCTCAATCCCTTGGGAAGAAGTAGGGCGAGGTTGGGAGTCCCACGGACCTCGGGAGACAATCAATACCTGCCAGCAGGTGTAAGTGATTGGAGCTAAAATGGGGTGGGCTACTAAACCCCTCTTTATACCCCCTGGGTCATGTAGGCTTCTTCCTGGTCTCAAGTGGCCAATTAGGAAAAATGGCTTTGAACGCCAAGTTTCCCCAAAAGGGTGCAAAGCATAATTCACACCTGGGAAAATGCAGACAATGGGCACCTCTGGTATGTGATGGGCGAAGATTCCTCTCCTGGGACAGTGCAGGCATGTCAATTACTGGTACTAGCCATCAGGGCGACGGGAGGCCCCGGATCGTCAGCTAGCCCATTTACTGTCTGTTTTTTGTTTATGGTAGAGTCAGGGACAGGCAGCATACCTGCGTTCCCAGGGCATCAAAGGCTGACTGCCTTTCTCTTGCTCTCTGGGGGGAGGGAGGGAACAAGATGGGGTTCATGTCTGGCTACAACAATTCACCATGACTCTTGGTATATTGTTCCAATAGTTAATTACACTCACATTAAAAATGTACACCTTATTTCCAGTCTGAATTTGTCTAGCTTTAACTTCCTTCATCTTTTTCACAATCACTTCTTTCCAGGATAGAATCATGTAAGTATGACCTATATGCTTTGTTCTTGGATATATATACATTACATCATAATAAAATACACATATTTGCTTGCACTCAGCTTACCAAGCAATCCAGATCACTGATTCAATGACTTGTCCTCTTCATTATTCACCATTTACCCAATGTTTATTGTATCAGCAAACTTTATCAATGATGATTTTATGATATTTTCTAGGTCATTGATAAAAATGGTAAATGACATAGGCCAATAACTATCCTTGTGAGAATTCATTATCAATACACTTGCTCAGTGATAAGCCCAATTTATAATTACATTTAAGACTAATTAGCTATCTTTTAATCCATTCAATATATTCCATATTATTTTTATATCATTCTGTTTTTTAATAAAAATGTTATGCCTTAAAGAAGTCTAAGTATGTTACACCAATCCTATTACCTTTATTAACCACACATATAATATCATAAAAAAGATAGTTACTCATAGACTTTAAGGTCAGAAGGGACCATTATGATCATCTAGTCTGACCCCCTGCACAGTGCAGGCCACAGAATCTCACCCACCCCTCTTAGAATAATCCTCTCACCTATGTCTCAGATATTGAAGCCTTCCAATACTTTGAAGGCCCCAACATGCAGAGAGTCCTTCAGCTGTGATCTGTGCCCAATGCTACAGAGGAAGGCGAAAAACCTCCAGGGCCTCTGCCAATCTACCCTGGAGGAAAATTCCTTCCTGACCCCAAATATGGCGATCAGCTAAACCCTGAGCATGTGGGCAAGACTCATCAGCCAGACACCCAGAAAGTTCCCTATATCAACTCCTATCATCCCTCCATTGACCTATTTCCAACTGGAAATGAATGGTCAATTAGTTACCAAGATCATGTTATTTCATCCAACCATCCCCTTATCATAGAATCAGAACTGGAAGAGACCTCAGAAGGTCGTCAAGTCCAGCCCTCTGCTCTAGGCAGGACCAATCCCATCTAAATCAACCCGGCCAGGGCTTTGTCAAGCCGAGACTTAAACACCTCTAGGGATGGAGACTCCACTACTTCCCTAGGTAACCCATTCCAATGCTTCACCACCCTCCTAGTAAAATAGTTTTTCCTAATATCCAATCTGGACCTCTCCCACCACAACTTGAGACCATTGCTCCTTGTTCTGCCATCTGTCACTACTGAGAACAGCCTCTCTCCATCCTCTTTGGAACCTCCCTTCAGGAAGTTGAAGGCTAGTTTAGTTTGATAGGATCTATTTTCCATAAACCTATATTGATTGGCATTAATTATACAACTCTCCTTTAATTCTCTTTAGCCATTCCTGTATCAGCCACTTCATTATCTTTCCTGGGATTCCTGGCAGATTGACAGGCTTATAATTATTTTTGTCATCCCATTTATCCTTTATAAATATTGGCACAATTTTAGTTTTCTTCCAATCTTCTGGAACTTCCCCAGTGGTCTAGGATGTATGGAAAAGTACTGAGCAAACTGCTCAGCCAGCTCCTTTCATACTCTTGGATTGAAGTTATTATGCCCTCTCTCCGCCCCCACCATGCTTTATGAAATGGACTTCTGAACACAAATATACATAACTCAAAGATAGTAGGGAGAAATTGCTTCATGTAACCTATCAATCCTCATGTCATAATCTGCTGGATCTGTTTATTTTATTTTGGTGCATAGACATATGGAGTGTGGAACGCATTATGGCATTTAAATGTGTGAGTGAAAGCCAACACGGGGGTTACCCTCAATGTCTTGATGACTATTAAACAATCTCTTTTGTCTTTAAGTCTTAGCAGTGGTTGGTATGGGAAAGTCACATGTTCATCCCAAATGGCCAGTTGACTTTCATGCAAGGAGGGAATCTTTAAAAACAATAGGAAAGTAGGAGTGTGCGGTCTTTTGGCTGGCTGGTGTGGCACACACAAGAGAGGGAGCCAGTGACCCCAAGGAAAAGGAGACTGCCCTGGTTTGGAAGGCTTAGCCGGGAAAGAAACAGTTTTAGGGTGAGTTCGTAGTAAGTTTCTACTAAGTTTGTACTGAAAGTTTAGTGTAGAAGTAGCTATGGCTATGTCTACACTACAGCGTTTTTTTCGGAAAAACAGCCATTTTTCCGAAAAAAACTTTACTTATGTCCACACTGCAATTGCATTCTTTCAAAAGAAAATCGAAAGAACAGAGGGGTTTTTCTGATATTGGTAAACCACTTTCAACGAGGAAAAAGTGTGTGGATGGGGAAGAGGGAGTTCTTTCGAAAGAAGAGGAAAGAGGAAAAAGCACAGGTGCCCTGGTGGCCATTCCATCCATAGTAATCACAGCTTACATGTGAGAGAGCGTCCATTCAGTCTGGACACTCTTTCGAAAAAGCAAATCGCTTTTTTGATGCACTTTGACAGTGTGGATGCTCTCTTTCGGATCTCTTCCAGAAAATCTTCTTTTGAAAGAAGCCTGCAGTCTAGACGTAGCCTAAGTGTTATTTTGAGTTTGTAATCTGCTTTGTTCTGCCTATTCTCATCTAGTCCCACTTAAATCCTATTGCTTGTACTTAATAAAATCACTTTTTTTTTCTATCAAGCCCAGTATACATAATTACCTGGGGGTGGAATCAGTGTGTACATTCCCCCTTTCATTGTTAAAGGGGGCTTACCCAAACAATTCATTGGGAGATATGATCCCATTTGAGGAGTGGTATCCCAGGAAACTGGGCCCCAAACTCCATTTTCCTCGGGCCTGAAGAGATTCAATGTCTCCAGTGCTTCTTGGGAGGAGCAGGGGGGCGTGATTGTCAGCTCTGTGCCTTGGCTGGGGGAGATCAGGGAGCTGGCCCATCAGGACAGGGTGGTGAGAAGCCTCCGAGAGCACAAAGGAGGGTGGCAGTGGCCTTGTCAACACCCAGGGAATCACCCCCAAGGGATCATCGGGTACCTCACCCCATCACACAAGTTATCTGGACCCGCTGATTTAAAATATTTAACTTTAGGAGCTGCTGTTTAATATCATTCTGAGATACTGTTGGAATGGACATAGTGTGATCATATGATATAACTGCATCTTTTTTCTCGCCAATACAGAACAGAAATATGTATTGAACACTTAGCCTTTTCTGCATTAATATTGATAATTTACCATTCCCATCTTGTAATAGACCAATACCATTGTTAGAATTCTTTTTGTTCATAAAATTACTTTAAAAACTTATTGTTCTTAACTTTTCCCACCATAGTTCACCTTTTATGCCTTTGTTTTCCTTATCCAGGGTATGTCTACACTAGAAAGTTAGTTCGAACTAACGGACGTTAGTTCGAACTAACTTTCCTATGCGCTACACTAGCGCTCCGCTAGTTCGAATTTGAATCGAACTAGCGGAGCGCTTAGTTCGAACTAGGTAAACCTCATTTTACGAGGACTAACGCCTAGTTCGAACTAGCTAGTTCGAACTAAGGGCTGTGTAGCCCTTTAGTTCGAACTAGTGGGAGGCTAGCCCTCCCCAGGTGGTGGCCACTCTGGCCAACACCAGGGAAACTCTATGCCCCCCTCCCGGCCCCGGACCCCTTAAAGGGGCACGGGCTGGCTACGGTGCCCGTGCCAGGTGCAAGCCTGCCAGCACCCAGCTAGCAGACCCTGCACCTGGCACGGCACAGAGCCACCCACCCGATGCCCCCCAGCCCACCCCCTCTTGCCGGGACCAGGCTGGCGGCTCCCGGGAGCTTGCCCTGGACCGCAAGAGGCGGGCACCTTCCTGGGCTAGTGCGGACATCGTGGACCTCGTCCACGATCTCCGCACTAGGCACAGGAAAGTGGCCGTCTAGGGCAGGAGAGCTGCCAGCCTGGCCACCCAGGACCAGGTGTGCATGAAAATCAAGGGGGTCCACTGAGACCCCCGACACTGAGCCCTGAGCTTACAATGGCCGTACTGGGTCAGACCAAAGGTCCATCTAGCCCAGTAGCCTGTCTGCCAACAGCGGCCAACCCTAGGGACCCTGGAGGGGATGGACCGAAGACAATGACCAAGCCATTTGTCTCGTGCCATCCCTCTCCAGCCTTCCACAAACTTTGGGCAGGGATACCACTCCTACCCTCTGGCTAATAGGACTCCATGGACCCAACCTCCATCACTTTATCTCACTTCCCTTTCAACTCTGTTCTAGTTCTAGCCTTCACAGCCTCCTGCAGCAAGGAGTTCCACAGGTTAACTATTTGCTTTGTCAACAACAACAACAACTTTCTCTTACTAGTTTCAAGCCTGCTACCCATTCCTTTCCTTTGGTGTCCTCTAGTCCTTCTTGATGGGAACTCAGGAAGAACTTTTCTGAATGCACCCTCTCCACCCAACCCCTGCTTTTAGAGACCTCTATCCTGTCCCCCCTCCGTCTCCTCTTTTCTAAGCTGAACAGTCCCAGTCTCTGTAGCCTCTCTTCATCTGGGACCTGTTCCCAACCCCTGATCATGTTAGTTGCCCTCCCCTCTCCCAGCCTTTCTCTTCCCCTCTCCCACCTCCTTTTCCCAGTCTCCCCCAGTTTTGTTCAATAAAGACAGAGTCAATGTTGGAAGAAACGTTATCTTTATTTTGTACATCAATAAGAAGGGGGGCTAGGGAAGGGCAAGTGGAAGGAGGTGAGGGAGGAATGGGGTACGAGCCCCCGATGGGGAGGACTGGGCTGGCTCTGCGGGCTTCTGGGGGTGGAAGCTCTCCTGCAGCCCCCCAATTACTCCCTCTCCCCAGATGGCAGCCTGCGGCAAGTGCAGCCGGGCTGATGGCCGAGTGGTGTGATGTGCCCAGTGTGGGCACTCAGGGCACTCCAAGCCAGAACTTCTTTGCAAGCGGGGCACCCCTTAGAACTGTGTGTCCGGGGTGGGGGTCGGGACCCTTTAAGCGCAGCCCTCGGCTAGCCTGAGACAGCATCTCCATGCTCTAAGTCCTCCTTTTATGCCCTGCCGGCACTGCTTCCGGCCATCATTAAGCCCTGTTCAGAGTCCACTCAATGTGGACTTACTAGTTCGAACTAGCAAAACGCTAGTTCGAACTAGTTTTTAGTTCTAGATGCGTTAGTTCGAACTAGCTTAGTTCGAATTAACTAATTCGAACTAAGTTAGTTCGAACTAGCGCTGTAGTGTAGACGTACCCCCATTTTCTACAGTTCCCCACTTCTGATTTATATTCATTATTATCAACTTCTTCTTTCTTCCATTTATTATATAACTTTTTATAGCTGCCTTCACTTCCCCTTGAACCCAGATCTGTTTTCTAAGCAATATACCTTTACTCCTTGATTATTTCTTTAGAATTTTTTTTAAAACACCCAATTATCTTTCAAATGTGTCTGTTTAAATTCTTTCCTCAGCTGATTTGGCTTTAATTATTTTTAGCTGTGTGAAATTGATCTTTTTAAAGGACCAAATGAATGTATCACTGATTTGGACTTTATTCTTGTTCTACATTATAAATCTGACTGAGTCATGATCACTTCTACTTAAGCTGCCATTACTTTTTAGCTCTGGGTATGTCTAGACTACATGGATCCGTTGATGGAGGCATGTAGATGAGTTTACTAGACATAGGTAAATGAAGTGGCGATTTAAATAATTGCCACTTCATTTACATCAGAATGGCTGCCGTGCTGTGCCAATCAGCTATTTGGTGGCATAGCGGGGCAGTCTGGACATGCCGCGGTCAACAAGGGAAGCCTTTGTTGACTGCTCCGGTAAACCTCATTTCATGAGGCATGAAAGGCTTCCCTTGTCGACCACGGTGCATCCAGACTGCCTCGCTGTGCCGCCAAACAGCTGATCGGCACAGCACGGTGGTCATTTTGATGTCTAGTACACTCATCTACATGGCTCCATCAACGGAGCCATGTAGTCTAGACATACCCTCTGTGACCAGTTTCTCTTTATTTGTCAAGATAAGGTCTAATGTTGTTTTTACCAGCATGCCACTACACTTTCTGATTCAAAGTGGAAGAAATCCTACAAATATAGGGCTGGAAGGGTCCTTAATAGATCTTCTAGTCCAGTTTCCTGAACTCAGTGCAGGACTAAATATTATATAGATCATCCCTGAAAGGTTTGTCTAACCTGTTAAAAATTCTAATGATGGAGATTCTATAATCTTCCTAGGCAATTTGTTCCAGAGCTTAACAACATTTTCCGTTAGGAAGCCTTTCCTAATTACAGTCATAGAATATTAGGGTTAGAAGAGACTCAGGAGGTCATTTAGTTCAAATCCCTGCTAAAGCAAGATCAACTTAGGGTGTGTCTAGACTACATGCCTCCTTCGACGGAGGCATGTAGATTAGCCAGATCGGAAGAGGGAAATGAAGCCGCGATTAAAATAATCGCGGCTTCATTTAAATTTAAATGGCTGCCCCGATCTGCCGATCAGCTGTTTGTCGGCAGATCGGGGGAGTCTGGACGCGATGCCCCGACAAAGAAGCCTTTCTTCATCGACACAGGTAAGCCTCGTGAAACCAGGTTTACCTGTGTCGATGAAGAAAGGCTTCTTTGTCGGGGCATCGCGTCCAGACTCTCCCGATCTGCCGACAAACAGCTGATCGGCAGATCGGGGCAGCCATTTAAATTTAAATGAAGCCGCGATTATTTTAATCGCGGCTTCATTTCCCTCTTCCGATCTGGCTAATCTACATGCCTCCGTCGAAGGAGGCATGTAGTCTAGACACACCCTTACTGTCTAACCTAAATCTCCCTTGCTGCAATTTAAGACCATTGCTTCTCCTCAGTAGATAAGGAGAACAATTTATCACCCTGCTCTTTATAGCAGCCTTTTATGTGCTTGAAAACTATTATCATATGAATTTGTACATTTAAATGTAGAATTAATTACTGCAGTATCAGTCATTATGACACAAGTTGTACAAGGGCAGAGAGGTGGTGCAGGGATTCTCTGTGAGGGCTAGAGGGAAATGTCATGTCCCCTAAAGTAATATTCTAGGTTATAGGCAGAGAGATGTTTCATTCATCCCAAGCACGACTGTTGTCATGTATCGTTCATTTGGCCCTCATTAGACATCTGCTGTATTCAGTTATTCTGCGTGAAATTAAACTTGACAGGGATGTTCAAGGTTTATTTAGATTAACAACTAACTGATCTGTGGGGGGCGTACTACTACTGTAGCCCAGATAAATAATTTTAAAAATTGTGCACATGTTCAGAGATGCATGGAATTTGAGCAAATTGAAAAAATTAAAGTAAACAAATTTAAAACCAAAAATCCTCTGTCTCAGGATTTTGCTGTTGCACAATAATTCCTAGCAAATTAAGAAAACTAGAGCCTCGAAGCTCAGTTTAAAAGCTAATTCTACAAATGTTTATTCAGATGGATATTTTTTACCCATATAAATAAATACATTGAAATTAATTTATTCATGATACTTGAATGTGGAACAGTTGCAGGACTGGTCTCTCTAGTCTGGAGCTCTAAGGACAGGGTAATGTTTTGCAGGGCACAGGACTTGATGACTTCTTGAGGTCTCTTCCAGTTATAGTATTCTATGATTCTATATTGATGCTGGAAGCCATTTTTGCTAAAGAAAGATACCATCATCACACAAAGAAATCTCACTGATACCAAAGAATAAGTCCCAGCAGTCCAGGGGGATGTTATCTTTGATGTACAAGTAAATTTCAAGAACTTAACTCCCAGGTTATTCTAAGAACATGTACTTACTTGTACACTGCTCAGTACACTTAACATAGACTACGTCTACACTGCGGGCTTCTTGAGACATTTTCCGCAAAAAGTTCTTGCATGAGAGACACAAGAGGGTGTCCACTCTGCAAGCGCTTTTGTGCAAGAGATGATGGGCTTTTGCACATGAGAGAGCATCCACACACTGCGAGGATGCTCTTACGCAAGAAAGGCCACCCGGAACTACTTCAGGCAGGGTAGAAGGTCACCAATTGCTTCCGAGGGCTGGTGCCGGAGACTTGCAGAGATGCGCACTTAAAGAGACAGCCCTGGACATCCGTTTCTCTGCTGCTGCTGCCTGCTTGCAGACCTCTCTTGAGAGACAGCAAAGCTGTTAGCAGTGCCTGTTGTGCTTGCCCTGTGCTTCTTGGGACAACACAGCTTTCCATTGCCTTTTTCATTGCTGCCATGGAGGCAGAGCTGCCCCTGGGCATGTCCTGGATCCACATGGTCATGCTGGAGTGTATGCTGCACGTGGTACATAGTGCCATGCAGCTACTTCAGGAGTGTGACCAAGATGACATTGTGGAGTCTTTCTCCTGGGGTGCTGCAGCTTCACTGCTGGACCCACAACCCACTGTGGAGAGGTGGTTCTGGAGGCTGGACACCCGTTCTGACTAGTGGGACTGGCTGGTGATGGAATAACAGGATGACCAGCAGTGGCTGCACAACGCCAGGATGAGGAAGGACACCTTCTTGGAGCTGCGCATCTGGCTCATCCCTGCACTCTGCAGACAGGACACCCACCTATGGCCAGCCATCCCCCTGCAGAAGAGGGTCACCATCGCCCTCTGGAAGCTTGCCACCCCTGACAGTTACCGGTCGGTGGGTAACCAGTTTGACGTGGGCAAGTCCACCATCGGGGCCATCCTCATGCAGGAAGAGCCCTCTGGGGCTGCAGTCCCTGCACGGGGGGGAAGAGGGGGTCAGTCCTGGCTGGGAGGGAGGAGTGGGGAAAGACCCGTCCCCGCAGGGGGCTGTGCTGTCCTACCCTCACAAAGGCCTGCTGCTGGGGGGAGTGCAGACTCAGGGGGGAGGGCTCCTAGAGGGTTCGGAGGGAGAGGGCATGGGAGGGGGTGGGCACCTCACAAGGGCTCACGCTCCCCCTCCTTCTCAACCTCTGTTTTCTGTGTTTCTCTGTGTCCTTTTGCAGGTGGTGAGGGCCATCAACGCCCTCCTGCTGAAGAGGGTCATCCGGATGGGAGACATGGATGCCACTATGGCCAGATTCACTGCCTTGGTATTTCCCAACTGTAGGGCAGCCATTGATGGGACACACATCCCCATCCGAGCACCTGACCATGGAGCGGCACGATTCATCAACAGAAAGGGTTACTTTTCCATCGTGCTGCAGGCCCTGGTCAATCACCAGGGACACTTCATGGATGTTTTTGTGGGGTGGTCGGACAGAGCACATGACACCCGCATCTTTAGAAACTCCAGCCTGTACCACAGGCTGGAGGTGGGCACCTTCCTCCCCAGCCAGGAAGTCGCCATTGGGGATGTGCAGATGCCATTGTGCATTGTGGGGGATGAAGCCTACCCCCTCATGCCCTGGCTTATGAAACCATACACCGGACACCTGGACCCCAGCAGGGAACAATTTAATGTCCACCTGAACTGGGCCAAGAACCAGGTGGAGTGCACCTTCAGCTGTCTGAAGTTAAGGTTTCGTTGTCTCCTGACCTGCCTCAACATGGGGGAGCACAACATTGCCGAGGTCGCGGTGTGTGATGTGTTCCACAACATTGTGGAGAGGAAGGGAGAGGCCTTGCTTCTGGGCTGGGGGGCAGATGATGGCCAAGTGGGCTGTGTGTATGAGCAGCCCCGGACAGCTGCCACCCGGCAGGCCCACCAGGCCAGGGTACTCATCCAGGAGGCCCTGACGGAGAGATTCTCGCAGGCACCCCAATAACTGTCCCCAGGGACTACTATCAAGGGGACCCTGCCTAGCGGCCACATCCCTTCCCCGCCTCAATCCCTCCCTTCCCCCCCTTCCTCACTTCCCAGTAAAGATGCCTGTGTTGCAAACAAACAAAACTTGTTTAATTTAACATCAATGAAAGAGGGGCAAGGGGAGGGGGCTCTGAACTGGGAGGGGGGCTTATGACTGCCTGGGATGGCTGCCAGTGCCACCTCGGTGCAGAGGCCTTGTTGGCCTAGTGGCTAGGTGGGTGCAGGGAGCACAGGGAGGTGCTGAGGATGGGGGACAGTGGAAGGGGGGGGAAGGGGAGAGCATGGGGGCAGGAGGGGAGGCACAGGAAGCAGCATGGGCCATGTGAACCACCATGGTGGCCATGAGATCACCGAAGCGATCATAGCACTCTGACAGTGGCAGTGGTGGACTGGCTGGCCCCTCACTCCTGGTTGGTGTGACTGTGGAGAACACAGAAGAGAGAGGTGGTCAGTCATTCCTGCAGACTGTCTCTGAGGCTGTGTCCTCCTCTGAGCAGCGAGCAATAGTCTGTGGCTCAGAGGAACGGGCTGCCTGCTTCCTCCCCCCTGCCCATGGACAAGCAGCTCAGAGAAGTGTGGCCTCTGGGGGATTCCCTCAGCGGTGGCAGAGGAGCTGGGAGCAGCCTGGTGCTCCCTGGGGCCTGCACGCACAGAGATGGCTTGCAACGATGTGTACAGACATGGCTGCTGTCTTGCACTGGCAGGCATGGCCCCGTAGTGTGTGCGGCACTCCTCGGGGTATGTGGGTCTGGCCTGTGCCCTTGCGGCCAGCTACTCCCAGCCTGTGCACACCCTCCCCCCGCAGTGGGATGTGTGTCCAGCAGGATCCTGGGTGTGCTCAGGGGCTGCCTGCTGCCTCCACGTGCTACACAGTAAAGTTGCACGAGGTTACACGTGTGCAGAGCCCAGCACGGTGCCCAACCAGAGCAGCATGAATGACACACTGTACATAGTTGTCTCCTCCCTGTCCCCTGTGCAACTGCCCCCCCCCTTGAGTGGGTGAGAAGGACACCACTCACCTGAGAATCCTTCCTCAGCTTCTGAGGAGACCTGGGAGACATCATGGCTGGCAGGCACTGGCTCCAGGGAGAAGGTAATGGTGACACTGGCCTCCTCTTCCTCCCCTGAGGTGCCCGGCTGGCCCTGCCCCTCCTGCTCCTGCTCTGGGCAAGTGATGATGTGGCTCCCCGGGACTGTCCACAACAGTGGAGGAAGTGTCCTTCTCCTTGTCCCCAAGGATGCGGTGCAGCTTGGTGAAATGGGGGCAGCTGTGGGGTCCTGCCTCTGGGCGCTTGTCAGCCCACATGTAGGAGAGGTGGAGCTCCTTGACTTTACTCCAGACCTGCTTGAAGATCCAAAGTGGGTGACCTCAGTTGGCCAAGGCATCCGCCTTGAGGCCGTAGATCTCGGCATTTCTCCACTGGGCCCGGGGATCCTGCAGGGCCTCCTCTTGTCCCCACAGCTCCAGGAGGGCCTCGATCTCAGGCCCAGACCAGGCAGATGCACACCTCTTGGTGCCTCTAGGTGGGTCCTCCCCATGAGGGCTGGGGGAGGCCATGGGGGGGGGGGGGGGTCTCGGGGCAGACGTGCCTCATGCTGCCTGTAGCAAGGGAGTGCCATCGGGAGATGGCTGTTGCTTTAGAACAGCTTCCTGCCACTGGGCTTCTGCAGGGGGCCTGCACCTTTAAGAGGGGCCAACAAACAGGAACTATAGAGCTGTGATGAGTTTTCAAGAGTGTCCAGGCAGAGCACATGGGCTTTTCCCTGGAGGCCAGTTCTTGCGCAAAACTCCTCTGCAGAATGTCCACATTAACCTTTTTGTGCAAGAGCTCTTGCACAAGAGGGCTTATTCCTCATGGGGAGAGGAATAGCTCTTGTGCAAGACTACCTCTTTTCCAACGCTTTACTGTAAATTTACTTGCGCGAGAACGTGCGTGCAGTGCAGACGCTCCGCAAGTTTTTGCGCAAGAACAGGCATTCTTGTGCAAAATCCTGCAGTGTAGACGTAACCCATATAGAGTTCAGTCAACAATGTATTAACATCTGACTGTACTGTGATTCACACTTGCCTTATTTCACACTAAAACTGCACCAATCATCTCAAACACTATGTATGTTTTATTGGATAGTGCATCTTGAAATGCATTAGACATGACATTTTTTGTGTAAGCTGATCATGGCAAACTGTGAATAATCTAAAAAGTGCTTTGCCTCAAGCTGAAACAGAAGTATGAGGTGTGTCATGAACATTTCCCAGTTGCAGAGGTTTATTTACAGTCCCATGTCTTAACGAGCTCTTTCCTTCTCCTGCCCCCAACATTGCTACTTCAATTGAAGTAATTTAGCAGTTGCCTTTCACACACTTGCATGGGCTTTGAATATAGCATATAGACATTTTAGAAGCATTTAAATACTCTGCCTTTCACATCTCTATCAAAGATAAAGAAGATGATTTGCGAGAAAGATGCCAACACACAGAAGATGACAATTTTGATTGTAGGTTCAAAGTAATAACAGGGATGTCAGATAAGAAAAAAAGGCTATTTGTAAGGCTGTTTGTCTTGGTAATTAAAAAGACTCATTGGGATGTGAAGGTAAAAGACATTCTCACTAGTTTTAATCCAGTGTTCCTATAGAACAAATACTAAAACATCAAGGGCTATGTTTTCAAAGACCATATGCCATTAAACTGGTCTTTCACATCTTTAATAACAGGCCATAACATTCTCTCCTCTGGATATATAGATTACACATCTAGAATCATAGAACACTAGAACTGGAACTCGAGAGGTCATCAAGTCCAGTCCTCTGCCCTCACAGCAGGACCAAGCATCATCTAGACCAGGCATGTCCAAAGTCCGGCCCGCGGGCCAATTGCGGCCCGTGTTCCAGTTTAATATGGCCCCACAGGTAATTTGGCAATATCTATCTTTAATGGCCCCCAACGAATCCAAATGTATTGAGATGAATACATTGTAAAATCTCAGTTAATGTCAGTTGGTCTAAATCAGTTATAAATATATTTGGACACAACATATATACTTGGTGTTATGTTCCTGTTCATATTTTTTGAACTTAAAAGTTGACAGACAACCTTTATTACCAATAATATGTAATGTACTTTACAATGTTCCTGACATATATTTCAGCTTCCTGGATTTTTTTTTCATCTGGCCTTCAGATATGAAAGGCAGAGTGATTTAACACCTGTTTAGATTTGTCATCCATGTGACGAAATGAAAAGTATGCCGTTTGCAATAAACTTTACATAAAATAGTTAATTTGCATTTAATTTTAATGGTTCAAAGAATGTCAGGCAAAATGGTCGGCCCTCACGCATGCTCACTTCATCAAATCTGGCCCTCTTTGAAAAAAGTTTGGACACCCCTGATCTAGACCATCCCAGATAGATGTCTATCCAACCTGCTCTTAAAATATCTCCAGCAATGGAGATTCTACAACCTCCCTAGGCAATTTATTCCAGTGTTTAATCACCCTGGGTATGTCTACACTACAACGTTAATTCAAACTAACTTAGTTCGAATTCGTTAATTCGAACTAAGCTAATTCGAACTAACGGATCCAGACTAAAAAACTAGTTCGAATTAGCGTTTTGCTAATTCGAACTAGCATGTCCACATTAAGTGGACCCTGAACCAGGCTTAAGGATGACCGGAAGCAGTGCCGGCAGGGCATCAGATGAGGACTTAGAGTGTGCAGATGCTGTCTCAGGCTAGCCGAGGGCTGTGCTTAAAGGGTCCTGACCCCCCCCCCCGACAGACAGTTCTCAGGGGTGCCCCGCTTGAAAAGCAGCCCTGGCTTGGATTGCCCAGACTACCCACAATGGGCATATCACACCACTCAGCCATCAGCCCGGTTGCACTTGCCGCAGGCTGCCATCTGGGGAGAGAGGGCAATTGGGGGGCTGAAGGAGAGCTTCCACCCCCAGAAGCCCACAGAGCCAGCCCAGTCCTCCCCATCGGGGGCTCATGCCCCATTCCTCCTTCACCTCCTTCCACTTACCCTTCCCTAGCCCCTCTTCTTGATGTACAAAATAAAGATACCGTGTCTTCCAAAATGGAATCTGTCTTTATGGAACAAAACTGGGGGAGACTGGGAAAAGGAGGTAGGAGAGGGGAAGAGAGAGGCTGGGAGAGGGGAGGGCAACTAAAATGATCAGGGATTGGGAACAGGTCCCATATGAAGAGAGGCTAAAGAGTTAAATTCGAACTAACGGAGCGCTAGTGTAGCGCCTATGAAAGTTAGTTCGAACTAACGTCCGTTAGTTTGAACTAACTTTGTAGTGTAGACATACCCCTAGATACTTAGGAAGTTTTTCCTAATATCCAACCTAAATATCCCTTGCAAGTCCATTGCTTTTGTCCTATCAGCAGATTCCTGATACCTATCAGCAAGTCCATGTTCCTTCTCTCATGCACATTTTCTTCTTCTCATTGTGAATATTCACCCTCTGCGAGGTATTTGTGACAGTGTATACAGAGTCAGGACCACATCCTGTCACTCAAATCCCCACTACTGTAGGTTGAGATCTGATTGTAAGGTTACATAACTGAGAAGTCCTGCAGCCGAGGGGCTAATTAGAAAGGGAAGCACTTACATCAGCTAGTAGGAGTACATACATTGAGAGTAGTAATAGAAATGTAGCCATGTTAGTCTGTTGTAGCTGAAGCAAAATGCAGGACTATGTAGCACTTTAACAAGATGGTTTATTAGATAATGATCTTTCGTGGGCCAGACCCACTTTCTCAGATCAAATAGTGGGAGAAAATAGTCACAACCGGCATCTGCTCTAATCCCACTGACAGAGACCAGAAGTTTCAGGATCTCTACCAAGCATTTATAAACCTCAACTACCCACCCGGAGAAATAAAAAAAGCAAATTGAAAGAGCCAGACGAATACCTAGAAAACATCTACTTCAAGACAGACCCAAGAAAACCAACAATAGAACACCACTTGTCATCACCTACAACCCCCAATTTAAACCTGTCCAACACATTATCAATAAACTACAGCCTATACTGGAACAGGATACCATACTCAAAGAGGCTCTGGGAGACAGACCCATAGTCTCCTATAGACAGCCACCTAACCTCAAGATGATTCTTACCAACAACCACAGGACATACCACATTAATACCAACCCTGGTACTTTCCCTTGCAACAAACCCCGTTGCCAGCTTTGTCCACATATTCATTCTGCTGATACCATTATTGGACCTAACCGAGTTATAAGATCAAGAACACATATTCCTGCGCATCCAGAAATATAATTTATGCTATCATGTGCCGAAAGTGTCCGTCTGCTATGTACATTGGACAAACATCTCAGACACTTCGCCAAAGGATTAATGCCCACAAAACACAGACAGGATCACAAAGAAAAAACAATTTCTTTCCATTTCAACCAGAAAGGACACTGTCTCAACGACTTAACTACCTGCATTCTGCTACAAAGACCTTTTCCATCTGCACTTGAAAGGGAATCCTCTGAACTGCCATTCATGCTAAAATTTGATACTCTCCGGGGGGATTGAACAAAGACCCCAACTACCTTACCCATTACAAGGATAGCTTCCCCAATTATCACCTCTAATACCATTAGGTCACAGACATCTTCCTTTCCCCACCTCTAATATCATTAACTCACAGACACTTACCTTCCTTCCCCTCACCCCCTGCATCCCTCTTCTGTTCTGAAATGTGACTTGTTCTTTTCATATGTGTTCATTTTTTTTAATTGTATCCTTTGGTATATATGGTTGTGACTATTTTCTTCCACTATTTGATCTGAGGAAGTGGGTCTGGCCCACGAAAGCTTATTATCTAATAAACCATCTTGTTAGTCTTTAAAGTGCTACATAGTCCTATACATTGAGAGGAAGGAGACCCTGGAAGAGGAGGGGTAACAGTTAATCCGAACTAAGGACTGCCGTGGGCAGTCAGTTCGAACAAAGGGGATTTAAAAATGGCGCCCACCCAGGAACATGCAAAGGAATCCCGGACTTCATTTGCAACTTTGAATGCCTACATTAACCACCCTAGTTTGAACTAGGGGGTTAGTGTAGACATACCGAGGAGATTTGATCTTAAAGGTAGGCAGGGATTTCTGTTTATATCAGCAGATGCAAATAGAGGAGTTGGCTGGAGCCTGAAAATAGCACTATTGCAGAGGCCTGCTGGAACAACAAAATACAAGGATGGTGGAGAGAGGGGGAGTCGTATGGTTAAACTTAAGACCTGAAAGGACTCTTAGGGTGTGTCTACACAGCAAAGTTATTTCAGAATAATGGCTGTTATTCTGAAATAACTATGCAAGCGTCTACACAGCAATTCCATTATTTCGAAATAATTTCAAAAACGGACAGCTTATTCTGACTTCTGTAAACCTCATTCTATGAAGAATAACTCCTATTCCAAAATAGCTATTTCAAAACAAGGCGTGCGTAGACGTTCCACCGCTGCTATTTCAAAATAGTCCCTTACCAGGGCCATTCTAAGTTATTCCTCCTAGGGCTCTAAAATTGAGATAGCATGTCTACATTTGGGAAGCTTGCCTCTGATTACTTTTGAGGCTTCCCTGCAGTGTAGACGTGCTATTTTGAAATAAGCTATTTCGGAAGGTTTTGGTCCCCCTGAACCAAAACCTTCCCTCCCACAATCCAGCCCAGCACCAGCCTCTGGGCAGTTAAGACACACACACCATGTTAAAAATCAAAAATATAATGTTTATTAACAATTAACGTTAAAATAAAGAACTGTGTTAAAAAAATAGAACTGCTCAACAAGTGTTAAAAAATAAACTGTTTTTTGAACTGTCAATGTGTGTTTAAAACTGGGGTAGGAGGGGGGATGTCAGCCTGGAGGGAGGAGAGAGGGCAGGCAGCTTAAGGGAAATGGTGGTATCACCTGGGCCGCAAGGTTTTGCCACTTCTGGTCCGTGGACCCTGCCGTCCTCGGGCTTGAGTCGGGGCTGTGCCAGTGGAGGGGGCTGCAGATGGCTCTGCTCTAGCAGGGAGTGGGGGCAGGGCTGGAGGGGTAGCAGGGGCTGAGGGAGAGGAAGGGGGGGGAATCAGAGGGGGCTGGAGCTGGATGGGCAGGAGGAGTCCCCAGGGGAGAGGACCTGGCATAGCCAGGGCCTCCCGGACACCGTCACACATCGTGCTCCACGGGGGGAGGAAATCATCCAGGAGCCGATTATGCCAGAGAGCCTCCTCCCTGGTCCTTTCGGCCATGGTCTCCTGCATTCTTGCCATGGTGCCCTCAATTTTTTCCATGGCCTCCACATGCCTCCTCAGGAGGTCTTTATAGGCCCTCCAATGCCTGCGGGTGCTGTGGGTGGGTGGTGGTACAGGTTTTCCATGGCGGTCAGCAGCAGCAGGTCCGGCTGTGGAGGAGAAGAGGGGGAACTGATCAGTGTTAGGAATTCACACACAAGTCCTTACAACAAGGGATGGGAATGTTGTTACTGCAAGGCCACATCTGGTCCTGCCAACTGCCTCGGCCACACAGGAGCCTCGTTGTGGCTAGGGCAATGTCTGTCTCCACCACCCACATCCTCCCTCCCTCCACCATAGCTGTACAGGCCAGGGAAGTGTGCAGCGACAGGGGACTGCAGCACCTTGGGTCTCCCATGGCCCCCACCCACGTAGCCACCACTTGCCTGCCTGCTTGCACATGCAGAGAGAGATGCAAGCTGTCCAGGAGAACCAAGACGTGCACATTGCTCTGCATCCTCTCTGCTCCTACCTCCCCCGTTCTGTGTCTGTGACCCAGACTGCACTCACCTGATGCTCCCTCACCAGTGTCGGAGGATGCATGTGAGGCCTCCTGGGTCTCAGGCTGCAGGGTCAGGATCAGAGTGTCTGCCATGTGCTTCTCCTCCTCCTCCACATCTTCCCTGGGAACCTCCTGCTGGCACTGCTGCACCAGTGTGTGCAACCAGGGCCGGCCCGAGCCATTTTGGCGCCCCGGGTCCGGGCGCACGGTGCATGCATGGGCCCACCCTGGGGCACAGGCCCACCCTTGGGGCGCATGGTGCATGCACTGCCCGGCTGGCTGTAAGCGCGCAGCCTTGGGCCCACCCCCGCCTAGGGAGCATGGGCCCGCCCCCGGGGTGCATGGCTCATGCGCTGCCTAGCCCGGCCTGGCCACCACTGCTGGCACACAGAGCCTGGCTGTGCAGGGCGCCGCAGCCGTGGCGGGGAAAGGCGCTGCTGGCTAGCGCCGTGGGGATGGGGGGGTCGGTGCTGAGGGAGCTGGGCGTGAGGTGCCTGATGGCAGCTATAAGGGATGCCATGCGCCCCTTACAGCTGCCATCAGGTGCTCCCCACTGGTTGGCGCCCTGGGCAGTTGCCCAGCTCGCCCACCCCTTAGTCTGGCCTTTGTGCAACCCTGTCTGCACAAGCACTGGTGCAGACATAGGTTCCCAACTTACCAGGATGCGGTTGAGCTCATTATAATAGGCACAGTGCAATGGAACTGCACCTGACGTGGAGCTGTGCTTCATATAGCCCTGCCTTAGCTCCTTCACTTTGGCCTGTACCTGCTGGCATGTCCTGGGGTGGTGTCCTTTATCTGCCAACCCCTGAGCCATGCGGCTGTAGATATTGGCATTCCTGCACTGGGACTGCAGGGCCTGGACCGCTTCCTCCTTCCCCCACAGTTCGAGCAGTGTCAGGACCTCTGGCCCTGACCAAGCCGGGGCTCTCTTTTTTTCAGCTGAGGGCACCAAAGCTCGCTCCCTTGAACGTCCTTGGGGGCCTCGTGCTTTGCACATGGGCACGTGACAGGGAGAGCTGTGTGCTGACAGGCTTGCTCTGTGGCCAGCTTCCTGTCAGAATGGCTGCCCGGGGCATCTGTGCCTTTAAAATATGGCTACAGACAGGAGCAAGAGAAGTTTTCCCTAAAGAAGGACTGTCCAGCAGGGGTTTTCCTTGGAGGTCTTTTTCTGTCGACAAAAAACCCCTGCGTCCACACTGCCCTTTTTGTCGACAGAATTCTGTCGACAAAGGCGTTATTCCTCGTAAAATGAGGTTTACCGCCTTTGACAAACTGCTGCGTTCTGTCTATTTACTGTTGACAGAACGCGGCCATAGAGTAGACGCAGGTTTAGTTTTGTCGACAAAAGTAGACTTTTGTCGAAAAACCCTGTAGTCTAGACACACTCTTAGAGAACCACCCTGTGACATTATTGGGGACTCGTGTGGGATCAGTGTCCTGCGTTTGTGTGAGAAGCCAAAAGAAGCAACCCGTGCTAGTATGGACGACTGAGGAGAAATGGAAGAAACCCTGAAATGGATGGGAAAACAGCAAAAGGAGCAGCAACAGTCAAGGTAGCTCGTTCAACAATCCTGGCAAGGAGAGTAACAACCCAAGCTGGTGTGGTGAGCGGAGCAACACAAGTCTCTACAGGGATTTAATTAAGGAGCAGATGGTAGCCCAGCTACAGATGCCGCAGAGTCCCATGAATCCTGCAGCTAGGGATGACAATAGAACCCAAGGAATCAGATTCTGCAAATTGGTTCTGACCGATGGCTGGGATAAGGCACTGCGGGCGTGGTGCGTGACTTGCTATCTGACAGGTGAAGCCCAAACTGACTGTGTGTCTTTAAGGAAAGAACATGCCAGGAACTATGCTGTAGTCAAGGCAACCATCACAGATAGAATGGGTCTGTCACTAGAGAAATAACAAATGTAGGGCAAGAAAATGGACAAATGGAATAAGGCCCAGGGCTTCTGCACAGAGAGGCACTGATCCTAGTCTACATTTCTCTAAACTTTACAGGCTCCATTTTAAAATATATTGCTTTGGGGTGATATCTTGGAATTGAAGTCACCTAGAGCTTTTCCATGGACACACATTGAGCTACGACTTTACCATAGTGACTTAATTCTCCATGAGAGGAGTTAAGCCTATTGGAGAAGCTGCCCTTCCTGGCTTGGATATGGCTCCTGAGATTGTGTTCACAAAGCCTACCCTCTCCTGCTGCACAGTATGCAGATACTAAAACATAGGGGGCTAAATTTTCGATGCCCCTTAATGCCACTCAACTGTGAGATTAGACAGGATGCTCATCCATGTACAGTCGCAACACTCAGTGATGACACAGTTACTGAACATCTCAGTAATAGGTACACCACAGTCAGAGAGCAGTTACCCACTAAGCACACTTCTGAGTGAAGTACTTGTTCCTATGCAGGAAGCAAAGAAAGCTCCAATCTCCTAGGGGTTCAGGGAACAATTCAACCATAATAACTTCTTCCTGCTGGAATAAAATTTCTACACTATAGGTTGTCTAATAGTAAGGCTGTGGGGAAACATTTATTGCAGAGTATGTGATATGACTGCAAACTTCAAGGCTTTCCTTTTAGCTGTTGGAGCAGTGGGGCTTTGGGGTGTGTTTTCTGGAAGATTTAATATCGTTTAGAATGGGTAATGTGTGCACACTAATATCAGGAGTTCGGCCATACCTCCAATAGTTAACAATAAATCTAATACACACAAGTGGCAAATAGAAATGGAAGACATGGGAAGGAGAAGAAAGATGTTACGTATTTAGATTTATAAACAGACAGCAAGCAGCCTCCCATTGCTCTGGATTCTTTTGTAATACATGATTAAAATAAAGTATACCCAAATGTCCACATTAAGCAAACGTGCAAGGAAAAAGTAACCAGACAGAACAGAGAGAGTTCCAAACACTAATCTCACTTGCTCAAAGGTAAAGGCAGAAAGCAAAGCAAATCTTAAAGCACTCAATGCAATCCATTTCCTGTGTATCACAAATGAAAATGTAATATAAAGAAAACATTCTGAACGGTCTCTTCACATAAAGGCAATCCTTTCCTGTAGAAGTGCTTAAAAACAAATATTTTATGCTTCTTTCTTGGATTTGGTCCAATTTAATTTCTTACAAATAATATTAAGCTTTAATAATGAATTTTGTAATCCAAAAATCTCAGATTTATGGTGGGCTCATGTAGAATAGACGTTTAAAATGGACTCTGAAGAAAAAACTAATTTAGACTGCCCACAGCATCAAGAAATGGTGTCTATTTGGAAAAATTTCTTCCTGATTTTATGCATTGTAACATAGAAACTGAGATAGTGGATTAAAATTATCGGTCTCGTGTGATATAGGCCTAGTTGGAGCAAGGAGTTCATTTCCTTTGTTAGTTGATTTGAGGTCAACCTGTTAATAGAGCAGGCAGGCTGCCAATCTTCCTAAACCAATTTCTCAGTCGTGACCCATATACGTTGAAAGAGGCAGCTTTGAAAATATTAGCACAATTCTCAAAACCAATCCTATATTCCCCTCCTGCTCAGTGAGCAGTGCATTTCTCCTGCCACTTTGCTGAAACTTTACGTAAGGGAGACATTTTAAAATATCTTGTACAGGTTAAACTCCTAAAATCTAGGACCATGGATATTGCTGGATCTGAGAGACCCAGCTGGTCAGGTTCAGGGACTGGACTGGTGGTGGGGAGTGCAGCCCCAGTGGCAGCGGACTAGCACAGTGGAGAGCTGGGGCTGGTGGCAGGAGTGCAGCCCCATCCAGGCTGGAGGCAGCAGGACCTGGCACCCCTAGCATGGTGGGGAGCACAGCCCTGGCAGGGCTGAGGAGCTATGCTAACAGCTGGGAGGGAGCCTTGACTTCCCTTAGTCCAGCAAACTCCGTGGTTTGAACTGCTCAGGTCCTGACTGCATCTGAGATACTAGAGTTGACTTAGTTGCTGGGTACAGTGGCCCCAATCCAGCCAAGCAATTAAGCAAGCGAATAACTTGAAATAGAGAAATAGTCCTATTGAAAAGTATGGGTAATACCCTGGTTCCCATTGATTTCATCCAAAGGGCTTAAAGTGCTATGAGATAAGGAAATATTATCCATGTTTTATAAATGAGGACTTAAGGTACAGTGTAGGTTAGGTTTGCTTCAGTTCACACAATAAGTCTATGCCAAGCCAGAAATGGAAAGAAATCTCCTGTATTCTAGCTGAATGCTTCATCCATTAGCCCATACTTTCTTGCTAGTGTGTCCCATATCATAGAGTTGGAAGAGACCTCATGAGTCCAACCCCCTGTCCAAAGGAGGACCAACCCCAACTAAATCATCCCAGCCAGGGCTTTGTCAAGACGGGACTTAAAAGCCTCTAGGGATGGTGGAGATCCCACTATCTCCCTAGGTAACCCATTCTAGTGCTTTACACCCTCCTAATAATACAGCTTTTTCTAATATCCAACCTAGACCTCCCTCACTGCAATTTGAGACCATTGCTCCTTGTTCTGCCATCCGTCACTACTAAGAACAGCTTCTCTCCATCCTCTTTGTAACCACCCTTCAGGTAGTTAAAGTCTGCTATCAAAAATATATAGACTAAATAAGACCAAATCCCTGAGTTTCTCCTCATAAATCATGTTCTTCAGCCTCCTAATCATTTTTGTTGCCCTCCACTGAACCTTCTCCAACATGTCCACATCCCTTCTGTAACGAGGCCCCCAGAACTGGATGCAATACTCCATATGTGGCCTCACCAGTGCCAAATAAAGGGGAATAATCACTTCTCTATATCTACTGGCAATGCTCTTCCTAATGCACCCTAATATGCCATTAGCCTTCTTGGCTACAAGGGCACACTGTTGACTTATATCCAGCTTCTCATCCACTAATCTCCAGGCCCTTTTCTGGTGAGCTGCTACTTAGCCAATCAGCCCCAAGCTTGTAACAATGCTTGGGATTCTTCCATCCCAAGTTCAAGACTCTGCACTTCTTGATGAAATATACCTATTTCTGTTCATAATTCTCATCATCTTATTCAGTAGGGCCCAGACCATCAAGTGGTATAAATCAGCATGGTTCCATTTGCTTCAATAGATTTGCCTCATTTTACAGTACCTAAAGATCTGGCCCTAGATATTTATTATTATTATTATTATTATTATTACTATTAATAATTCAGTGGCTCTTTTCCTGTCTGACTCTCTCACAAGCTTGAAACAGGGTATTTGGTGCAGGCTATTACTGTATATTGATTTTTGTACCACAGTGTCACATTCCATACTGTCGATAGAAAAAGATGTAAAGCTGATGTGTGATGAGGATTTTATAGGTTGCACTTAATGTCAGTTATTGTTTTCACATGAACTAGATGGAGAGGAACACACAGCCTCATGAATAATAAAAGAAAGGAGAAAAAAAATCAAAGAGGTTGCTATAAAGGGGTTAGCAACATCCAGACACACGAGAAAAGGTTTGCACAGTGTTAGAATTATCAGTAGCAATATTTATTTGTATTATGGCTGGACCTAGAGGCAAGAGTCATACTGGGTTGGAAAATATACAAATATATATGACAGACAGTATCTGCTTCAAAAAGTGTACATGCTACATGTAGGGTATGTGAAGCCACATGCAACAGTAAAAGGCTCTGACCAGGGGAGGCAGCAGTGAGATGTGGAAACCTTTCCTTACTGCATCCCTCATCATTGGAGCCTTCCCTGGAGCAGAACAAGACTCTGGCAGTGGGACAGTACACTGATAAAAATAGCAGTGTCAGCTGGGGGGGGAGGGGGGAGAGGTACTGCTAGAGTGTACAGAGAGCCATATAGGATACCTTCCTCCAGGTTCTGATGGATCTGTACTTTGAATACCTAAGTAGCGTCTCACTGTCTCCACTGCTTTTTATGCCCATATTAGGAGTGCATGTAGTATATCTACTCCACATATAGTCATGGTATATGTGTTGGATGATAGGAAACAAGTGAGTAAAAACAAACAGATTTGGAGAGCAACAAAAAGCAATAGGATGATAATAGTTGACAGACTGGGCCGGGTCTGGGCACAGCTGAGGGCATCTGCTCGGGGCGAATTTCTCAAATTCGGGGCTCTCTATAGCCCCCAGACTGGAGACCTTCCCAAATAGGCCACAAACCAGTCCCACAGACCGCTTCAGCTGCCTGCTTGAAGCCTCATGAGCTAAACCCCTCCGACACCCCAGCAACATTCATGCCCCAGATGGCCCCAGGCCTCATACAGGTGCGGGGTTTTAGAACCCAATCTCACCTTCCTCAAACAAATTCTGTCTGGTTCCAAGAAACCAGCCACAGATCCCAGGTCAATATACACTCTGGATCTTACCCACAAATCATGCTGAGCTAATCCTTTAGAATCTAAAATCTAAAGGTTTATTACTAAGAGAAAGGAAAGCATGAGAGTAAGGTTGTTAAAGTGTCATACATAGTCATAACTCCACACAGACATTATACAGATATATGAAGAGCATATACAGAATCAGTAGAAAGTAAGCTTTTGTTTGACACCTCACATGGCCCTCTTTGTATCCACTTTTGTGGCAAACACTCCCCCATGGGCGCAGCAGTGACCTGGCTGCTTCCCTTAAACTTTGGTAACGTGACAATAGTCAGCATGAAAAACTGTGATCCCAGCAAACGAGACGCTTGACCTGTGCCAATTTTTTGTAGACATCACAACAGGGAAGAGGGATTTTGCAGGAGTAGTTTTTGGAAGGATAATGAAGTGGCTTTTTGGAACTTTACTAGAAGCTTCTCCAAGTCAGAAAGGGTAGCATGGAAGAAAGCACAAAGGTGCTTGTGGGAATGTCTTTTATAGGAAGATTTGATCTTTAGTAGAGCAGAAGTGGGAGTTGATATCTTGATAAAAGTGAAAACAAGTAGTTTGTGCTTGATGAAAAACAAAAGGAGGAGCCAGTAGGCAGAGTTGGAGAGAAGATGACATGGCTGAGGCAATCAGCTAGGAAAATGATCCTTCCAGCCGTGTTTTGAATGAATCCCTGCTTATTCACACTTTGTCCTCTACATAAAAATGCTAATTGATTTAGAAAAAGAACTAAATGTCCTCAAAGGAAAATAGAATCAAACAGGTGCACAATCTGGTTTAGAAAGTGCAGCATAAAAATACGACAATGCGAGAGACTATAGTTGAAGCCTGGATAACTTGGCTTTGTACAAAGGACAAAGGCAGATGGAACAACTTCCCAAACTTGGGTCAAACATTTTAAGAGCAGAAGGAATCATTATGACTTACTATCTAACATAGCCCATAGAATTTTACCCAGTAACTCTTGCATTAAACCTTCTGATTTAGCCAGGACATACTTTGAGGCAATGTCTACACTACTAGACTTATTTCAAAATAGCCATTTCAAAATAACTCCCGAAATAACGATTTTGAACTAAGCTTATTCCTCTTCATAAGCAGGAGTTATTTCGAAATAACAAGCCCGTTATTTTGAAATACAAGGTGTGCATCCACACTACCAAATCTGTTTATTTCAAAATAACTCCCCAGTGTAGACATGCCCTTAGAAACACACTCTAGATTGAAAAACTCAATTATTTTGGAAAATGAACCATATCCCTAGGAAATGTGTGGCCAATGAATCTTCACATTTCTATCACAGTTTTTCAGGGCTCCCACCCAATTACAACCCACCCTCTATTTTCTGTAATAGAAAACCATTTTGGAGAATGGCTCTTCAACTAATAGGCTACGTCTACACAGCAGCCCACTGCAGAGGTATCCTGAAATAGCTATTCTGCATCTTTTGAGCACACCTGTTATTTCAAAATATAACTCCGAGTGCAGGTTAGACCTACAAAATCTCCCCCATTTTTTCTCCATGGTGATAGAGATGAATGTAAATGAAGAACAATGTGGGGAGAGGTGACAAAACTGAACATTCCAGAAATTTCAGGAAGATTTATTCTGAGGTTGTTCCAGGAATGGGAAAAACATCAAGTGACAGGTTCATGAATTGTTCACTGGTCACAGAAGACAATAATATGACTTTTTTTATTCCTTCAGGATTATGTACTCTCAGCCATTATCTCAGACTACTGAATGCAGTCATCCAGGCCTGTAATCCTCAATCAATTGAAGCAGAATAATTGACTCCCCAATATTCCTCATTAAAGGTAGAATCATAGAATACTAGGACTGGAAGGGATCTCGAGAAGTCTTCGAGTCCAGTCCCCTGCCCTCACGGCAGGACCCAGTACTGTCTAGACTATCCCTGATAGACATTTACCTAACTTACTTTTAAATATCTCCAGAGATGGAGATTCTACAACCACCCTAGGCAATTTATTCCAGTGTTTGACTACCCTAACTGTTAGGAACTATTTCCTAATGTCCAACCTAAACCTCCCTTGCTGCAGTTTAAGCCCATTGCTTCTTGTTGTATCTTCAGAGGCCAGGAAGAACAAGTTTTCTCCCTCCTCCTTGTAACACCCTTTTAGGTACCTGAAAACTGCTATCCTGTCCCCTCTCAATAGTCTCTTTTCTAAACTAAACAAGCCCAATTCTTTCAATGGTAAATAATGTTACCTTGCCTTTGATTTCTGCCTGGGGGTCTGGAGTACGTTTCATTAATTGTGCTTTTGGATTATTATAATCATTTCTTCACAGGGGGGCTGACAGAATTACCAGGCCCCGAGGCAATGGAAGAGCAGATATGCCCCTCCCTACAGCAGGGGTGGAGTGGGGCATTGGGCAGATGGGGCACGGCCGGAGCTACAAGTCCTCAGAACCACCCAAACCACACTATGTCCTTCTCCCAGCCAGCCCTCACAGCCCCCTGAAGTGTGCCACCTAAGGCACTATTGATGATTTAAAGCACTTGGGCATCTGACCACCACAATATGGTTGTGGCAAAATATTAAAAGCTGAGGTGAAGTGTGGATTCATAATTCAAATCAAATTGGGAAATATCCCCTAACTACCTATGAGGTACCAAAGAAGAATTGATTACTCTAGTGATTGGCACCTGGCTGTAGCACTTGATTTGGGTAGTAGGAGAGAAGTTTTGTATTTCATCACTCTCCACCCCCTTTATTCTGGGTAGGCACAAAAAGAAACTCCAAATCTGCTGATAGTGAACTGGCCAGAGAGGGAAAAGAACTGTAGTCACTCCTTTGATTAGGCCCACACATAAGAACATAAGAAGGGCCATACTGGGTCAGACCAAAGGTCCATCTAGCCTAGTATCCTGTCTTCCTGGTAGTGGCCAATGCCAGATACCCCAGAGGGAATGAACAGAGTCACTATTGGACCTTACTGTATGTGCATAAACATGTGGTCAATACCCTCCTAACTAGCAGGCCCTGCCTACAATGTTCCTCTGTAATTCTCATCATAGAGGGCCCGGTTTACTCTCTGGGGGTATGTCTACACTACCCCCCTAGTTAGAACTAGGGGGGTAATGTATGCATACCGAACTTGCTAATGAAGCCCGGGATTTGAATTTCCCGGGCTTCATTAGCATAAAGCCGGCGCCGCCATTTTTAAAAGCCGGCTAGTGCGAACCTCGTGCCGCGCGGCTACACGCGGCATGGACTAGATAGTTCGGATTAGGCTTCTAATCCGAACTATCTAGTCCGTGCCGCGTGTAGCCGCGCGGCACAGGGTTCGCACTAGCCGGCTTTTAAAAATGGCGGCGCCGGCTTTATGCTAATGAAGCCCGGGAAATTCAAATCCCGGGCTTCATTAGCAAGTTCGGTATGCATACATTACCCCCCTAGTTCGAACTAGGGGGGTATTGTAGACATACCCTGTCAGGTTTAGGAGAGAGAACAGAGGCAGACTCCTATCTACTGTTCCTGATGTTAGCATCATTTTTTGGCTCTTGTGTTTCCTAGTCTGCAACAATGACAATGTGTACGTTTAGAATTCTTGATTTTTTTCCAAGAAGAATTCAAATGGCTGTAAAAGAAAAAGGCATGGGTGAAAAAAAATTGTGAAAAAAGTTGCTTGAGAAACAGATTTGTTAGAATCAACAGATTTAAGCAAAGACTGAGTGCAGGTCTCAGATATACACATCCATATATGACAATAAACACAGCCTGACACACATACACTACACAACTTGAAAGCCAGGGCACTAACTTAAAAAAACCTAAATCAAAAAAATATTGGGACCTCAGCCAAACACCACTGAAGTCAATGTGATTCTGGATCTGGCACCCACTGGCTAAATTAGCACTGATGGTGTATTCGCCTTTTTACATAATGAGCTGCCCCTCTTCCCTTTCCTCAGAGCATGTAGCGGGAGCACCTTCTCCTCTTGCAACTTTCCATGTTGAAGCTGACAATCAGGATAATGAAATCAAATCATGGGGAATAATCCTGCCTTAGTAATACTGTCACATGCATTTCATTTTTTTTTTTAAAAAAGACTAATTCAATTAAAAAATGGAAACATGTCTCAGGGCTCTGGGTGAGATGGTTATACATTACTTATTTCAATAGAAGGATATGGAAATTGCTAAAATAATCTAGATTGGTTCTTTAGAGAGAACAAATTTATTTCAAATTAAAATGTCTAATTTAACAAGGGTACTCCACCAGAATATTAATATTCATTTTCCTAACCTCTTTAGTTTTTTGGCTTCCAACATTTGCTGAAATTCCAATTGCTTTGAGAGAAATTTAACTATATTCAACTAAACTGTATTTTAACATTAGATGCACGACATAAGATTAAAGTTGGGGAAATTATTATAGTTTTGTCCCCATTTACCTGGTCCATACCTTTCTATCTATTTATTTTAGAAATGTGTGTCTGACCATCTGTGAGTTCTTTGGTTCAAGAACTCCTCCTAAACGGTAAGAGCTAGGACCACCACATTAGGTATGCAGGTTCCTCTTATTGTAGCTTAAAGTAAGGTCAAGGTTTGGTGGTGCCATGAAAATGGGTCCTGCCTGTAATGGGATTGTTTCCATAACATGGAAAAAGAGGGGGCTGTTAGGAGAGACAGTCATACTGCAGATCATCACAGGGGCAGTTGCATCAGTAAAACTGTAGCCAGCTGGGGGCTCTAAATGCTGCCAGTCACTCTCCACAGACAAGATTCCCATGCTGGTGCAGGATAGGATTCCTCCTCAGCTCCTGTGCTGGCCCCCATGCCACACAGAACAGGGTCCTCAACAAATTAAGGGGCCCTAGCTGATGGAGGGCCCCTCCCAGCTTCTGCTGGGGCCTGGGACTTCCCTCCTATTCCCTGTGTGGCTTCTGCTGGGGGCTTCCCCCTGCTGCCCAAACCCTGCCTCCTGGTGTGGCTCCTATCAGGGGGCTTCCTTCCTTCTCTGCTGGACTACTCCCTCCCTTGCCACACAGCTCGTAATAAAGGCTAAGGGCTTCCCTTCTTCCTGCATGGCTCCTGCAAGGAGTCTGGGGCTTCCCTCCTGCTGCCATTGGCATCCCTTTCCCTGTACATGGCTCCTGTTAGAGGCTTCCCTCCTTTCCTTCCGGTGGCCCCTCAGTCACATTCATGACATCAATAGCTCAAGCATGATCATAAAGAGTTAATATCAACCAGGAAAGAAAGTATGTTCAGAGCAATAATTTCTACTTAATTATGCCTTGCGCAAGGTAATCTAGTCATTTGCTCTGTTTATCCATGCTGGTATAATCACACAGCTGTTCTTGGTGTGGTGGGAACAGAAATTGGCAAAATTCTATTTTAGATAAGTTTATTGCTAAGTTTCAGTTTAGCAATACAGTTATGTCCGGACAATACCATCTTCCATTTTTTAATGGATTGTATACTTCAATTAGACCAGTGCTAAGAAATTGTCCAACACTGGGAAACTCAAAATTTTTTTTTTTACTAGCTCTGAAATGGAAAGTTTACAAATTAAAATTCTGTCCCATTTTTTGTGGCTTCGTCAACATTTAATCTTTTGTTTAGATTTTTATGGTGAATTAGCATTGCAATTTTCTGCTAGATAAGTGACAATTGCATAATGTTGCCATTTTAAAACTACGGTGAAGTACATTGTTATTTATTTCAACAATTTAAAGCTATATAGGGTGAATTTTGCTCAGCTTTATTTCAGACTTCTTATTAAAGAACTTCTCACCATTATACTTTGCAAAAGGATATGGTCTCTTGAAAATTCAAACTCGTTTTAGCTGAGAACACAATATTGGCTTCATAGTTTGAGCCTTTTCCTTAAATGTGAAAATGTGTATAATTTAAACCGTAATTCTGCAAAAACTAAAAAGATGTATTCTTGGACCTTGGAACATTGCTCTCTTTTTACACACAAACAGAATAGCATTTCTATGGGCTTGATCCCAGTCCCTGGAAATAAATAGAAAGCCTTGACTCTAGTTTTGGATCAGGACTTTAGAGGTAGATACAAAATTAAAGTAGACACCATGGCTTCGTCTAGACTGGCAAGTTTTTCCACAAAAGCAGCTGCTTTTGCGGAAAAGCTTGCCAGCTGTCTACACTGGCCACTTGAATTTCTGCAAGAACACGGACTTCCTACTGTCTGAAATCAGTGCTTCTTGCAGAAATGCTATGCTGCTCCCATTCAGGCAAAAGTCCCTTTTGCGCAAAAGCTTTGTGCAAAAGGGCCAGTGTAGACAGCTCAGATTTGTTTTGCGCAAAAGAGCCCCAATCATGAAAATGGCAATTGGGGCTCTTTTGCGCAAAAGCGCATCTAGATTGGCACGGACGCTTTTCTGCAAAAAAGTGCTTTTGTGGAAAAGCCCCCGTGCCAATGTAGACGCTCTTTTCTGCAAATGCTTTTAACAGAAAACTTTTCCGTTAAAAGCATTTGCGGAAAATCATGCCAGTCTAGACGTAGCCATGCGTTTCTACCAGAGGAAGAGAAACTGATACAGGTCGGTAATACAGGCAGTCCCCGGGTTAAGGACAAACCTACAGTCCCTATCTTGTACGTAAGTTGAATCTGTATGTAAGTCGGAACTGGCGTCCAGATTCAGCCACTGCTGAAACTGATCAGTTTCAACAGTGGCTGAATCTGGACGCCAGTTCCAACTTATATACAGATTCAACTTAAGAACCCCAGGCATCCCCAAGCCAGCTGCTGCTGAAACGGATCAGCGGCTGATTCCAGGAAGCCCGGGGCAGGGGCTTCCTGTAGTCAGCCGCTGGTCAGTTTCAGCAGCAGCTGACTTGGACACCTGGGGCAGAGCAGCTGGGGTGCTGCTGGGTTGGTCCAGTAGCGCCGCTGCTCCTCGGCGCTACTGGACCAACCCAGCAGCACCCCAGATGCTCTGCCCCAGGTGTCCTGATTCAGCCGCTGCTGAAACTGATCAGCAGCGGCTGAAACTGATCAGCAGCGGCTGAATCAGGACTCCTGGGGCAGAGCAGCTGGGGTGCTGCCGGGTTGGTCCAGTAGCGCCAAGGAGCGGTGCTGCGGGACCAACCGGCAGCACCCCACCTGCTCTACCACAGGCCCGGGGCTTTGCTCCACGTCTCCCTAGTCTGCTGGGGGGGGCGCACTAGCTGCGTCCCCCCCCAGCAGACCAGGGAGATGCTGAGCAAAGTGGAGGAGGACCCGGGCGGGACCGTGGCGCTGATCTGGCTCCTCTCCCCACCCCCCAGCAGACCAGGGAGAGGCAGAGCAGCTTTTCTTGCCCTGGAGGACGGGGGCGGCGGGACCGGGCATCCGCCGTTCCCGTCGTCCAGGGCGAGAAAATCCCCGTTCGTATCTGCGGATCTGACATAAGTTGGATCCGCGTAACTCGGGACTGCCTGTAATTAAATTTGGTTCCATATAAATTATTGGACTTCCTGTAGCCTTTATATACACTGACCTTCATTTTTACCACTTTGTTTGGAAACCTTTTGTTTGTTAATAAAGCTTTGTTGGATATAAAACCATAGTATACCCACATCTTGAATACTGCATACAGATGTGGTTGCCTCATCTCAAAAAGAGATATATTGGCATTGTAAAAAGGTTCAGAAAAGGGCAATAAAAATGATTAGGAGTCTGGAACATATGAAAAAAGAGAGTAAAAAGACTGGGACTTTTCAGCTTAGAAAAGAGGAGACTAAAGGGGGATATGATAGGGGTCTATAAAATCATGACTGGTGTGGAAAAAGTGAATAAGGAAAAGTTATTTACTTATTCCCACAATATCAGAACTAGGGGTCACCAAATGAAATTAATAGGCAGCAGGTTTAAAACAAATAAAAGGAAGTTCTTCACTCACTGCACAATCAACTTCTGGGACTACTTGCGAGAGGATGTGGTGAAGGCTAGGACTTTAACAGGGTTAAAAAAAGGGCTAGATAAGCTCCATGAATCTAGGTCCATCAATGGCTATTAGCCAGGATAAGAGCTGGACGGAGGCATGGGTGAGCCGGGCAGCTGCCCAGAGCCCCAACCCATGGGGGAGGCCTGATGGCAGCTGTAAAGGGCGTGCAGCGTCCCTTACAGCTGCCATCAGGAGCTGAGTGCCTGGCTCCTGCAGCACCGGCCCTGTGGCGCCGGACAGCAGCACCCTTGTGCCCACAATTGCAGGGCCCCGCACGGCGCAAGCGCCAGCAGCGCTGGCTGGACCGGGCTGGGCAGCGCATGTGCCGTGCGCCTGGGGGCGGCACCCCACACCCGGGCTCAAGGCACCAAAAGGGCTTGGGCCGGCCCTGGCCAGGATGGGTAGGAATGGGGTCCCTAGCCTCTGTTTGTCTGGAAATGGATGACCAGGGAGGGATCATGTGAGGATTAGCTGTTGTGATCCCTCCCTCTGGGGCATCTGGCATTGGCCACTGTCGGCAGACAGGATACTGGGCTAGATGGACCTTTGGTCTGACCCTGTATGGCCGTTCTTATATTCTTACCCTACCCCAGAGTGCAGACTACCTGGATCCTGAGAACTAGCAGCCGACTGGGAGCCTGGTAAATGCCAAGTGGGAGTTAGGAAGTGGCCCAGGGAAAGCGAACGATTGTCAGACTAACTTAATAACGCTTTAAAATGTGTCGGAGTTTTGTGGATCAGATCCCCACTGACCACCAAGTCTGCCATTGCTAGGACTCTAGGTTGGGACATGGCAGAGCAGGGAGGGCCTGCATCTCCCCTACCACCCGACTTACCAGGTGGCAGTCTCCCCCTCCCCATTCATGCCAAAGGGACTGTTTGTTTGGCTGCCCCAGCCTGAACCATGGCCTGGGCTATCCTGTCTCTGGAACTGCATTTGTATTGCTGCCTGCCCTGCCATTAGGCCCCAGGGTCTGAAAGGGGCTGCTGGATTGTTATTTATAGGCCTGAGCACAGGTCAGGGGCCCAGGACTAAGCCAGCCAGCTTACAGCCCCCCAAAGGACTCTGACTCTTTCCCTGCTGCACTGTCAAGCTCCCAAAGAAACAAGTAACATACGCTCCAGTCCAAAAGTTGCTAGACTGTCTCCAGTCATGCTCCTTATTTGTTTGGTGTAGCAGGCCCATGGTCTCCCTCACCATCCGCCTCAGACCAAGTAGGTTGCGCTGCCTCATTACGTGGTTCCTGTAGGCACAGTGTTCAACAAGGGAATTAGCAGCCTTTGATAAGCACTTAGCAATTCATGACTCTGGACTTGGACATGGGACAGAGCAAGAAGCAGTTTATTGCTTGGCCTCCTGGCTCAGGCAGACAATACCCAAACACAGGTCTCCTGGAGTAAGGTGGATGTGTGGCCATCCCAGTGGCGGGATTGCTTGCACTCTGAGTCCACCAGGTCCCAGCCCAGGGTCTAACATGGGAGAGTGTTCTGAACTGTCAGCAGGGATCCCACTGAAACACATTGAACTCTGGCCATGCAACCCAACCAACATCTGGTTTATATGGGCTACTGCCTACTACAGTTCTAAGTGCACCTCTGTCTCCTGAGGTTCCATAGCCTTCTCAGGATAAAAAGCCAGTGGTTCCCTCAATCACTCCTCTGGGTACTTGTCAGTCAGCAGTCCCAGCCCTTGGGGCTCTTTATGCTGGGGAGCTAAGGTGCAAAGCATATCAGTGGGCGAGAGAGAACTCCTCCTTTGCTCTGTTGTCCTCCAACTGACCTGTAGGGCCTGCCATGTAAGCTTCCCGTCCTGCCCCTTTGTTTCTGTTGGGGGAGGAGAGTGTGGCCGATTTGGCTTCACCCACCAGGAAAGTGGTGTAGAACCTCCCTGAAACAGTGCAAGGCTTATCTTTTAGAAAAAAATCCAAGATTGTTTTACAAATGGTCAGTAATAGAGAATCTACCACTACCCTAGATAAACTGTTACCATGGTTACTGCTTGCCCTGTTGAAAACATACACCTTGTTTGAATTTGTTGTGCTTCAATTTCTAGCCTTTGGGTTGTATTCTACCATTCTCTGCAAGACTGAAGAACCCATTATTAAATATTTGTTCCTCACATGGATTATAATCGAGTCACCTCTTAACTTTGTCTCGGTTAAGCTAAATAGATTGAGGTCCTCGAGTCTGGAATTATAAGACATGTTTTCTAATCCTTAATCATTCTGGAGGATTTTGCTTTTGTACCAAAAGAACAGAGGAAAGAAGAGAGCTAGTTAGGACAAAGATCAAAACCTCATCTGATGCAAATCTACATAGCACCCAAATCTACATAGCTCCATTCAAATCAGAGTTTTGCAAATTTCTTCTACCCAAGAATCTGTCCCAAGAAGTGTAATGAGTGAAAGTAGAAAAACCCAGCTAAGAAAAGGAAAACATGGAAGTCAGATCAGACAGTTTGATATTTTACTGTAGGTTTTTCAGATTAGAGGCTTATATCACTAAGCAATCTTCATGGTCAAACAATGTGGTTGTCTTTCATGTTGGCACTAAATTATTTTGTCAGAGCCATTCAAACAAAATAAGTTCTTAGTGTGAACTCCTCCTCTGGCTATTATTCTACTGACTATAAGCAAAGAGTCATCAGTGTAATGCACAATTTGAAAGGCCCTATTAATGCTTTTTATAACCCACATAGTACACTTTCACTTCACATACTTTGTAACTGCAGGTTTACATCTCAATCATAGGTAGGGCTCAAATGATTTATGCTAAGTTTCGTTATCTCATCATAATGACACTCTCCTATACAGATTTGTTATATGTTGGTTATTTGTGCCAATGCATGCTCCCTGTAGTCTCTATCTCCCAGTTAATGAGATCAGTGAGCTCAAGCAAGATTCAGTGCCTGCAAATCATGTTAAATTGGCAGCAAATGGATATTTAAAAAAGAGAAGTTTTCAGAGATGGTAATCACTAAACAGCAATAATGGTTCTGAAATTCAATAGGATGCCGATTTATGGATGATAATATTTCAGCAGCTGTCAGTGACAGCCTGAAATATGCCATGTTAGCCATAAACACATCCCACATGCTAAACCAGCTGCCAAATGAACTAACATTTGGTTCATCTTTTGCAAACTAATAAGAACTGCTTGATTACTGATCTAAACAGTCGTGACATGAATAATTATGAAAAATAGCCATCAGGCTTGCAGCCTACTTTTCACATTCACATTCCTTGACTTACTAGAAAATATTACATTATATGGTGTAACACCTGTAATGTCCTGAATAAGCTATATGGAATGATGTTAAACTTTATTGAATTAAATTGAACCATATTGAATTAGTGTTAATGCCTTTGGGGTACTTTGTATTAAAAATGCAATTGTGTGTGTTGGTGAGTCATGATAAGTACATTCTCTAGGAGGAAGATTTGGTTTACATTGTTTCTGAGAACCTCCCAGCAGGGGTCCACAGAATTGTGTGCCTGGGACTCACTGTAGTGTACTAAATAGCTATGTAGATGGTTTGGCTTCAGAGACTAAGGCTACGTCTACACTAGGAGTTTTTGCAGAAGATCCGTGTGCCTTAAAAAAGGAGTTATACTGATCTTGTGCGAAAAGGAAACATCCACATTGCTTATTCTTGCGCAAAAACTCTTAGCGCAAAAACGGATTGGCAGAAAAGATGCATATGAGATTGTAACTTATGCTAATGAATTCCTCATTAGCATATTTTCTGCTGCAAAACCTCGTAGTGTAGATGTAGCCTGAGCTCCAGCTAAGCTGCAGCATCCTCACAGTTATTCTTAGGGTATGTCTACACTACACAGCCTTGAGCGACATGGCTGTGTTGATAAAGCCGTGTCACTAAGTTAGACAGCATAAATACTGTGTGTTGGCACTTTTGCGGACAAAACTGCCACCCCTTATGAGCAGCATTTTCTTAGTCAGGCAGAGCACTGTTTACACTAGTCCTTGCCATGGCAAACCTTTTGTTGTTTGGAGAGGAGATGTTTAAGCACTTGTGAATGACAAAAGCTTTGTCACTCAGTTGCCAGTGTAGACAAACCCTTATTAGACATTGCAATGAATCACAGCAATGCAAGACTGAACCTGGGCTAGAAGACTTTTTTCCCAGATGCAATGTAGACAAATCCTCAAAATTCCGTGGTAAAGACTGTTGATAGAAGGATCCCAGTTAGTCTCAGATGTAGGGAGAGATCATAAGGAAATAGTCAGGACCCAAATATATTTATATTTCTCTTTTGAAACTGGACATACTATGTGTGGCCTGATTTAGAGAAAGTATTATACCCGTTCTCCCATTTTAAACCAGTAATTCTGCAGGTGACCATGTTTCTGCTTAGAAATAATGTTAATAGTTTGTAAATGACATACAAGGATGTATAGTTTTATGAGCTTAGTCCACAGAACAGACCAGTGTCTCTGTATAGTTTATGGAGGAATCAGAATGACAGTACGTTCTGTTTAGTAAAGTACCCAAAACAAAGATCTAGTTACTGAAGGTTGTGACTTGAATTCCTAAGGTCTGTTTCAATCTCTGATCATATTGTAAGCCATTTTCAAAAGACAGTGATGGGCACAGTGCAATGGAAGCAGATCGTGCCCCCAAACTGTGCAATTTTTTTCTGCACTCTTATAGATATGGCAGCAAAAGGATCTAATGTGAACAAAATGCAGGACAATGTAGCACTTTAAAGACTAACAAGATGGTTTATTAGATGATGAGCTTTCGTGGGCCAGACCCACTTCCTCAGATCAAATAGTGGAAGAAAGTAGTCACAACCATATATACCAAAGGATACAATTAAAAAAAATGAACAAATATGAAAAGGACAAATCACATTGCAGAACAGGAGGGGGATGCAGGGAGCGGGGGGGGGGGGTGGGGGCAAGGAAGGAAGGTAAGTGTCTGTGAATTGATGATTAGAGGTAGGGAGAGTGGGATGTTTGTGAGTTAATGGTATTAGAGGTGATAATTGGGGAAACTATCTTGGTAATGGGTGAGATAGTTCAAGTGTTTGTTGAGTCCTTTTTGGAAAGTGTCGAATTTTAACATGAATGACAGTTCAGAGGATTCCCTTTCAAGTGCAGATGTAAAAGGTCTTTGTAGCAGAATGCAGGTGGTTAAGTCATTGAGAGAGTGTCCTTTCTGGTTAAAATGGCAAGAAACTGTTTTTTCTTTGTGATCTTGTCTGATATCTGTTTTGTGGGCATTAATCCTTTGGCGAAGTGTCTGAGATGTTTGTCCAATGTACATAGCAGACGGACACTTTCGGCATATATATGGTTGTGACTACTTTCTTCCACTATTTGATCTGAGGAAGTGGGTCTGGTCCACGAAAGCTCATCATCTAATAAACCATCTTGTTAGTCTTTAAAGTGCTACATTGTCCTGCATTTTGCTTCAGCTACCCCAGACTAACACGGCTACATTTCTATCACTATTCTAATGTGAACAAGAATGACTTTTACTAATACCTCAGGACTGTGTCTACACTGACTGCTTTTCCGGAATAACTTGCCAGCTGTCTACACTGGCCGCTTGCTTTTCCGGAAAAGCAATGACGATCTAATGTAAAATCATCATTGTTTTTCCGGAAAAACTATGCTGCTCCCGTTTGGGCAAAAGTCCTTTTCTGGAAAAACTGTTCCGGAAAAGGGCCAGTGTAGACAGCACAGTAGTCTTTTCCGCAAAAAAGCCCCAATCGCGAAAATAACGATCGGGGCTTTTTTGTGGAAAAGCGCATCTACATTGGCACAGACGCTTTTCCGGAAAAAGTGCTTTTCCGGAAAAGCATCCTGCCAATGTAGATGGGCTTTTTCCGCAAATACTTATAACGGAAAACTGTTCCATTTTAAGCATTTCCAGAAAAGGGTGCCAGTGTAGACGTAGCCCAGGGGAAAAAGGAAAACCAGAGGAAAAATTACAGACTTATTAACAAACAAGAAGGAGGTTGAAATTAATTTTGATTAATGATTGAGATATTAACATTTTTACAGTCCATTGATAAGAAAAATAAGGAAAACAAGGCCCTGATCCATTGCACGTTGATAGATTCTATGTAGACATGAGTTTGCACAGTGATATGACAGCAAATAATGGCACTGAAGTTGTGACATACAGGGGTATCATATTATAGAAGGAGACAACAATCCATGTTTACCCAGCTCCTGTGCAGCAGTACCTAGAATGTGGCAGTATATTCATTCGTCATTGCTATAATGATAGAAATATATTATAGGGATCTCAGAGAAAAAAAGTCAAGTGGCATGGCAAGACTGCTTTATGAAAGAAGATTAAAACAGCTGAATACATACTGGTTGGCTAAATTGAGTAAGGGAAAATTACAGTATGCCCTTTTATAAAGGCTGCAGTCACCATGGACTGTAAGGGTTTATTTAAGTGGAGCAACAGGGTATAACTAAGGTTAACTGGATGAAATTAAGAAAAGGGAAATTTAGATTCACTAACAGGAAAAGTCTCTCTGAATGAGAATCTCAATAGAAGTGATGGAAATACTATTGGCTGGGACTTTTAAAGTGACTCTAGAGCAGTGCTTAAACTTTTTAAGAATGAGGAACACCAAACAATTATTTTTTTATGAGGAACACCAAGGATTTTTTGTTGAGCAATAAATAAATAAATAAATACATAAATAAATGGCTGGGGGGAAGTTACTGAGAAAAAAGGGCCTGGGGAAAGTTAGAGAAGAAAGGTCACCTGCCCCTTTAAAGGTGGCCATTTTGAATTCTGTTCTCTGTGGCCAGAACACAGTTTAAGAAACATTGCTCTAGAGGAAGTACTGCAAAATGTATTGTAAGGAACATTTTTGGATTAGCAGAGAGATGGACGGACGGTTTAACTACTCTTTTCCATTTCTAATAGCTATACATGGATTTTTAATCAGCTCCTCTTCTTTAACTATAACCACTGCTCGTTTAACTGATTTCAATAATATGTTTGAAAACACTCTGTTTAACCTGTTTGGTAGCTTACAGTTCAAAGAAAATATAAAGCTGTTGTGGCGGTGTATGCCTACCCCGTCAAAGGAATGGGGTTATTCCAGGGTGCGGTCACCACCTGCTTGGTCGCCGGACTGACAGCTGTCCCACTAGTTCAGAAGTCTTTTGATCCTTGCACAACTCTAAGTCCGAAAGTCGACCTGCCCCCTCCCCTCCAAGGAAAAGTGGCCGATGCGCCAAAGTCAATAAGCCTTCCTGGCTTCAGGGCAGTATAGCCTAATAGCCAATGCTAATGAGACTGGGGTCAGCCCCTGGTAGGGGAACCTGGGCCCACCATGCTCCACCAGGTCCTGACCCAGGGCCCTGTGAGCAGTAGTGTTGCCTACCACTCCCTATCAGCAGGCAATCTGGCCAAAACATGCCAAAGATGTCCTGGTTGGGAGAGGCAGCTCCTGCACCCTCTCTGGGTTGCTTCCTACCAGTCCTGCCGGGGCATCGTCCCACATGGAAGCTGGGTCTCCTGGCTCCCCAGCAGTGGTTTGTCCCTGGGTCACTGTTGAGACTGAGTAGTGGCAGCTTCCTGGAACTTCAGATCCCTCTGTTGGAGATGCAAGCTGCAGTAGCACTGGAGCTCTGTCTAGAGATCTTTCCTCATCACTGGCCAGCCCAGACTGAGCTGCTCTGGCCTTTTATACTGCCCCAGCACTTGGAGTATGCCCAGTCTCGTTGAAGGGGCGGGACTTCCTCTGCCCACAGGGCTTTCTCACACCCCTGTTCTAGTGTGGGGTATGCCCACCCCGCCACAGCTGTCCAATGGAGTTGGAATAGAATTGGGTCTAGAGGATGTTATGGATTTATTTATTTTTCTGGTTGTTTATAATCTGATGAAGAAATGTTTGTATATTAGAAATTCAGTAGAGGTAATTTGTAAAGTAATGCAAATGAAGATAGTGGTCATTGTGAATATACTTATGGTTGCCCTGGGAAAGTAATTAAAGCTTCAGAAGCATTCTCTCAAATACTGTATACTAGCTCATATACCTTACTAATATTGAGCTTGCAAAGACAAAGTTTTAACAATTTTAATGGTGACTGGCTACAGTTTATGATTTGCAGATTTTAAAGGCTCACACTAGCCTAAAGAGAAATAAAGGGCTCCAAATATAAATATATTTAATCAGAACGTAAGTAAAGAGTCTAACTTTTTATAATGGCTCCTAATTTTATACCCACAATTAACTGAGCACACAAAATTGTGGTTGTAACTAAAAGTAGGCACAATTAGATCAGCATGTGTACCTGCATTAATGTGCACCTACAAAATATGTTGGGATGATGAATTTCTCTGCTTCTGGTGCCCTTGCAGCAAATGTACACAGGAGAAGCAGGTGACTGTTGTAATACCCTCTCTCAAGATTAGGGGCCTACCCAATTCATGGTCCACTTTGCTCAATATCAAAGTCATAGGATTTTAAAAATTGCAAATTTCATGAATTCAGATATTTAAATCTGAAATGTCATGATGTTGTAACTGTAGGGGTCCTGGCCTTACTCTGGAGGCAGCAGTGCAGAAGTAAGGGTGGCCTGGGATTGTAATCCCTACATCTGCAGTGCTGCTAGTGGTGCGCTGCCTTCACAAATGGACACTAGCTTCTCCAGCCATCCAGCTCAGAAGGCAGTGGAGAAATAAGGGTGGTGATACTGTCACCTTACAGTGCCTCTTTTGCACCTTACAGAGGCTCCCCCACGAGCCTCTTTTGCGTTGGGAATCCAATTTGATAAACACTGGTCTCGCCCCCTCCCCTGTGAAATCTGTATAGTATAGGGTAAAAGTACAAAAAAGACTAGACTTTACAGTCTGACATGTTATTCACAGCTGTGAATTTGGTAGGCCCGTACTCTCAAGATGTCAATGTGGTGATGTAAATATTCTGCAGGAGGTTCCCCCTACTACATTGAAACTTGATTTCCCATTTTTCTTGTGTGCTGTGGCTTGTCTATTCAGCTGCCTGTCCAGGCTGCATCGCGAATCCTAAGTGAACTTTACCATCTGCCAGCTTTTCCAAAGTCATGCAATTTGTCTCAGTCTTGGACCTGGGTTGTGGTCCATCTATCTGGGCTGCTCTAGTGAGGAGATGTGACAGATATTGCAGTCCCATGCAGTACCTTTGGGGTCTGTTGTATTAGAGGAATAGTTTATGTATAATTGTTTCTAATGGGGAGGGCTACCACAGCTCCTCCAGGAACTAAAAACAGCCGATTGATTGGATACATTCACTCAGGTTCCCAAATCTCCAGTTCTTACTTGTTCAGATTGAATTTTCCAGACACCATCAGACAACGAAGTGACTTCTGGACAAATAGCCTGAGTTTAAACTGTTGAGGGGCCTTCTTTCTGATCCACCAAATGGACAGGACCAACTGACCCATGGACAGGCCTCAATCCTTGTTAAATTCTTGGGCAGGTCCTGACCTAGTAATGTCTCATAGGATTGATGGGAGATCTTTGGTAAGGAGGAGGAGTTTAAAGGTATAGCTCGAGAATGCCGGGGGGTTATCAGGAAGGCAAAAGCGCAAATGGAATTGCGACTGGCTAAGGATGTGAAGGATAACAAGAAAGGTTTTTACAGGCATATTAACAAGAAGAATGTGATCAGAGAGGGTATGCGGCCCCTAATGGATGAAGGAGGTAACCTAGTGACAGATGATGTGGGGAAAGCTGAAGTACTCAATGGTTTCTTTGCCTCTGTATTCACGGACAAGGTCAGCTCCTGCACTTCTGCGCCAAGTGATGCAAGATGGGATGAAGATGGACAGCCTGTGGTGGGTAAAGAACAGGTTAGGAACTATTTAGAAAAGCTAAAC
The DNA here is from genome assembly GCF_052426305.1 of Pelodiscus sinensis. Lineage (NCBI taxonomy): Eukaryota > Metazoa > Chordata > Testudines > Trionychidae > Pelodiscus > Pelodiscus sinensis. The sequence goes on along the minus strand of NC_143055.1, from coordinate 111,013,186 downwards.
GTACATAAATCCATGGGTCCGGACTGAGTGCATCCGAGGGTACTGAGGGAGTTGGCAAATGTCATTGGGGAGCCTGTGGCTATTATCTTTGAAAAGTCGTGGAGAACGGGAGAAATCCCAGATGACTGGAAAAAGGCAAATGTAGTGCCCATCTTCAAAAAAGGGAAGAAGGATGATTCAGTGAACTATAGGCCGGTCAGTCTTACCTCGGTTCCTGGAAAAATCATGGAAGGGATCCTTAAGGAATCCATATTGAGGCACTTGGATGAGAGGGAATTGATTAGGAATAGTCAGCATGGATTCACAAAGGGCAAGTTGTGCCTGACCAATCTGATTAGCTTCTATGATGAGGTAACTGGCTCGGTGGACATGGGGAAGTCAGTGGATGTTATATACCTTGACTTTAGCAAGGCTTTTGATACGGTCTCCCACAATATTCTTGCCAGCAAGTTAAGGGATTGTGGATTGGATAAATGGACGGTAAGATGGATAGAAAGATGGCTAAAAGGCCGGGCCCAGCGGGTAGTGATCAATGGCTCGATGTCAGGATGGCGGTCGGTTTCTAGCAGAATGCCCCAAGGTTCGGTTCTAGGACCGGTTTTGTTCAATATCTTTATTAATGATCTGGATGAGGGGATGGATTGCACCCTCAGTATGTTTGCGGATGACACTAAGCTTGGGGGAGAGGTAGATATGCTTAAGGGCAGAGATAGGGTACAGAATGACTTAGACAAATTGGAGGACTGGGCCACAAGAAATCTGATGAGGTTCAACAAGGACAAGTGTAGAGTCCTGCACTTGGGACGGAAGAATCCTAAGCATAGTTACAAGCTGGGGACCAACCGGTTAAGTAGTAGTTCTGCAGAAAAGGACCTGGGGGTTACAGTGGATTAGAAGCTAGATATGAGTCAACAGTGTGCCCTTGTAGCCAAGAAGGCTAACGGCATATTAGGTTGCATTAAGAGGAGCATTGCCAGCAGATCCAGAGATGTCATCATTCCTCTTTATTCGGCTTTGGTGAGTCCGCATCTGGAGTATTGTGTCCAGTTCTGGGCCCCCCACTACGAAAAGGATGTGGACACATTGGAGAGGGTCCAGCAGAGGGCAACCAAAATGATTAGGGGGCTGGAGCATATGACTTATGAGGAGAGGCTGAGGGACTTGGGTCTGTTTAGTCTGCAGAAGCGAAGAGTGAAGGGGGATTTGATAGCAGCCTTCAACTTCCTGAAGGGAGGTTCCAAAGAGGATGGAGAGAGGCTGTTCTCAGTAGTGACAGATGGCAGAACAAGGAGCAATGGTCTAAAGTTGTGGTGGGAGAGGTCCAGATTGGATATTAGGAAAAACTATTTCACTAGGAGGGTGGTGAAGCACTGGAATGGGTTGCCTGGGGAAGTAGTGGAGTCTCTATCCCTAGAGGTGGTTAAGTCTTGGCTTGACAAAGCCCTGGCCGGGTTGATTTAGTTGGAATTGGTCCTGCCTAGAGCAGGGGGCTGGACTTGATGACCTTCTCAGGTCTCTTCCAGTTCTATGATTCTATGACAGGAGTCTCTGATGCTGATGAGTTCAATTAATTAGTCAGTGATAAAATCTCATGAGGTTGAAGTCCTGGGCTGTCTCTACACTGCACCCCTTTTCCAGGCTCGGGGCTTTGCTAGAGAAAAGCACCGGTCTAGATGGGATCTTTCGGTAAATAAAGCCTTTTCCGAAAGATCCCTTATTCCTGATTTTAAGAGGAATAAAGGATCTTCTGGAAAAGGCTTTATTTTCCGAAAGATCCCGTCTAGACTGGCGCTTTTCTCTGGCAAAATCCCGAGCCAGAAAAAAGCGGCAGCCATGTTTATACAAATGAAGCGGGGGATATTTAAATCCTCCGCTGCATTTGCAATTCCGACTTGTCTAATCTGCATCTGTAGCAGCCACCTGCCGTCGAGTTGGGGAATTAGCCCTGCTGGCAGGTGGCCGGATCCCTTTCAGGACACTGCCCTCCGGCAATGTCCACAACAGCCTGAGCTTTCCCCCCATTCCAGGGGTAGTTTATGATAGGCTGGAAGGCCTTCAGGAGGCGGCTCCTCCACCTCCTGCACAGGGAGAGACATGCCTGCCTCCCTGCGTTACCGCGCCTTAAACTCGTCCAGGCGGGCGAGTCTCTTCCCGGCCTTCCTTCACGTCGGGCCAAGAGGTAATTGTTCACGCGCCCGGCCTTGCTTCAGGTCCGGGCCGCAGAGAAATAAGCCCACCACTTGTCAGTCTATCATCATACAGTTTGGGGCAGGGCAACCGTTCTAGTCCTGTCCCTTTAAGAGTTCCCACCCAATGCACGGACGGTCCCAAACGCACCGCAGGTAAGCCTGGGCTCTTGAGCAGGGCAGTCAACAAATACCGCCAGCCAAACCCAGGCCCTAACTCCAGGTGGGACAGTAAATGGCGGTCAGACCCTGACTCCAGGCGTGGCCGCACCCAAACCCCAGTTCGTAGAAGCTCCTCCTTCAGGAGTGGGCCCAGGGGGCACTGGCAGCAGCAGCAGTGAGGGGGAGACTGCCACCCGATTAGGTGATGGCAGGGGGGGCACAGGCCCACCCACCTCACTGCACCCCGGCCCAGGGGCCCTGATGGCAGCAGTGCAGCTGTGACTGGCTCAGCAGGGCTCCGGCCCGTAACTTGCTGGCTGCGGGCGGCTCTCCGCCCGGACTACCCCCGGGCCACTCTCATCTCCCCCTTCCCAGGTACCTGTAACTCCAGCAGGTTCGTCGGGGAGTTGAGGCTGGTGTCGTCCCATCAGGGTCCGGGCGACCCAATCCAGGGGTTGGAGCCCTGCAGCATCCCGTGGGCTCGTCCGGCCCCGGCGTTCCAGTACCCATCGGGGTTCCAGCCAGTCCCCTGGCTCGGGCCAGTCCTCTGGGTCCCTGGGAGGTTCTGCTGGCTGGCTTGGCCTGCCCTCTGTGGCCCTGGCAGGGACGCCTTGGCAGGCCTCCAGGAAGGCTGCTGAAGGCGGCCTAGCCCCGGTCCTACTCTCCCCAGGCAGGAGCTCTGGACAGGCTGTCACATTACTGAGTTGGAGGGAAGCAGCCAGATCGCTGCTGCACCCCTAGGTGGGGGTGTTGGCCCCAGAAATTGATATAAAGGGAGCCATGTGGGGTATTGAATGGGAGCTTATTGTTTGTTGATCTTATGTACGCTATTTATGTGATTATATAATGTCTGTGTGTGTAGGTAGGAATCTGTAATCTGTGTGGAAGCTGAATATTTCTCTGAATGTGGTTAAGCATTGCTATGGACAGGCTGAGTAGCGAAGCCCTGTGGAACAATGGCTCTCAATAGGCTATGGACACACCCAAAGAATGGGATTTGTCACCTGAGGGCAGCCAGCAGGGAACATAGAGATTGGCCTCTGACCAGGTGACTTGCTGCATACAAGAAGAGGCCAGGGAGGAGGTATAAAGAGGCCATGCGGTCGATGCCATTTTGTTCTCAGCTCAGCACTTCATCCCAGAGGCAGCACTGCAGGGATTGAAGAGCCCGGAAGACCTGTGAACCCATCCTGATCGTAGGATGTGCAATAAGAACTTTTAAACCAGCAGCTGTAACATCTCTGCTAGAGCCTGCATCGAGAACTGGGAGATTCGGTGCATGTAACGTACTGTACTTTAATAACCTTACTCTCATGCTTTTCTTTCCTGTAATAATAAACCTTTAGATATAGATTCTAAAGGATTGGCCCAGCGTGATTTGTGGGTAAGGTCCAGAGGGTAAATTGACCAGGGATCTGTGGCTGGTTTCTTGGAACCGGACAGAACTTGTTCGGGGTAGGTGGGATTGGGTGCTAGGACCCCCCACCTGTGTATAGGCCCGGGGCCATCTGGGGCACGGATATTGCTGGGGCGTCGGAGTGGTTTTGCTCGTGAGGCTTCAGGCAGGCAGCTGAAGCGCTCTGTGGGACTGGTTTGTGGCCTGTGTGGAGAGGTCACCAGTCGGGGGCTGTTAGTAGCCCCGGATTCGAGCAGTTCGCCCTGAGCGGATGCCCTCAGCTGTGCCCAGACACGGCCCGGTCCGTCACACAGGCCTCCGTCTCCTTCAGAGGCTAGGACCTGACTGAGCTCCCTGGCAGCCTTCTTATAGCCCTAACCCCGCCCTTTGACTTCCAGTCAGGTGAGGGGGAGGGGCTAGGCTGGTCCCAAGATGGCTTCCAGAGGGTTTCTTCTGCTTCCGGCTCAGAGGGTGGCCATTCCATGCCCCCACTACACTCCTGAGAAGGAGGAGAGGCAGCGGGGTGCAGGGGCTGCACTCTTCCTTCTCTCCCCACCCCGCTGGTTCCTGCTCCTGCACCAGCCGGAGCCCTCCCCACCCAGCTGCCCGCCTGCTGAGGCCTGCTCCCCGGACGTTGCTGCACCCCACCACCACCACCTGCTGCTGTTGCTGCCTGGGGGAAGAGGGGGGGCCTGCCGGCTGCCCTCCCTCTCCCCTCCACCACTGCTCCAGAGGAGGAGGACCACCCCACCGGCACCCACTACCCGGAGGCCTTCCACCGCCGCCTGCCCGCTGCTGCTGCTGCACCCCTCTGAGGGGGAGAAGAGGAAAACCATCAAGAACTGTGGAGGGGGTTCGTTAACAGACTGAGCTTTTCGAATCTGCTCCGGGGTGGTGGTGAATTGAACTGTTAAAAGGATGGCTGGGGGAGAGGCTCAGAGCCCTCCCACCAGTCCAGCTGCCCCCCCCCACCCGCTGCCACCACCCCCAATGCCTCCTCCACCGCCCTTCACCACCTGGACTGTCTCTTCACCCCCTTGCGGGGATTGCTGCCCCGCCTTCCACCTGGGACTCTGCAGCAGCTGTGGGCAAGGTCGAGCCCCACACAGTGCTCGTGGGTGTGCTCCCTCCCCCCTCTTTTGGACTTGGCCCCCCTCCCTCAGCTATACCTGGCTGGGGGGCCACCCTCACCCCCGGTCAACCACCCTGCCCCAGCAGCTTGGTTTTTTCCCCACTGCCTGCCCCTCCCTGTTAGCTTAGTTTGATTCCTTCCCTCCCTTCCCAAAGTCACTTACCCACCACACCTGTTCCCAAGGTTATCTGCCACGCCCCTGCCCCAGCCAGTCCAAGAGTGTGTGCCCCGCCCCACCCAGCTGTTGTTTGCCTCCATCTTATCCCTCCCCACCCCCCCAGCCACCCCCCAGCCCTTGAGCACCACCAGGTTTGCTTCGCCCCCTCCCTACCCTGAGCGTTTGTGCCCCCCCCTTTTTAGTTAGCCCCCTTGTTCACTGCACCTCCCCAACGGCCCCATAACCCCCCCCCTTGTATCCCAGTGCAGCCGGAGGAGCCGGCCCCCGCCCTGTACCCATTACCTTGCCCCCTGTCTGCCCTGCCAGCACCCTCCCCCTCCGCTTCCAGCCTTGCGGGGAGGAGTGGTTGCTGGCCCCTCGGTTCCCCTGCTCCATCCCGCCCTTTTTGGTTCTCTCCCTCCCAGCAACTAGTCGGCGGGAGGGAGTAGTTGCTCCCCTTTTTCCCCTTTTCCCCTTCCCTCCCAATTATACGCCCCCCCCCCACCCTCCCCTTTCCTTGTGTGCCCCTGCCCCTGTATTAGCGCCCTCCTCCTCTGCTACAGTCTCAGCAGGGAGGTGAGGCTGCTAACTCCCCCCCCCCATATCTTCAGTTGCCCTCCCCAAAACCAACGCCCTCCGTCTCTCCCACCCCCTCCATTTCGGACACCCTCTTCCCTCGCCTGCTGTCTGGTGGGGAGGAGTGGTGAACCCTTGCTCCCCTTCCTGTTATCTGTGCCTCCTTCCTACCCCCTTCCATGATGGAGGCAGACCCTACCACGGCCCCCTTGCTACCACCAGGCCCAACGACTGCTGCGGCTGAGCTCCCGACCCTAGGCCCGAGCTCCGCCGCCACCACGGCCGCTGCTCCCACAGACACGGGAGCAACCACCACCTCGGCCGGAAAAAAGGGCGGGGGGAAGAAAAAGGGCAAAGGTCCAGCCCCGAAGGCCAAATCCACCATGGCCAAAGCTGCCCCGCCCTCCGCAGCCCCTCCTTCCCCTGCTGTCCCCTCCACCAACTCTGGGGGTGACACAACCAAGGCCCCCAGAGCGTACGCCCAGGTGGCCGCTGCTACCCCCTCACCTGCCCCGTCATCAACCCCGACTGCCGCCTCCAGCTCCATCCCTGGTGGCCGGGAGCTTAGCCCCTTTCCCACCATGACCAGGAGGCACGGCGTTCGCTGCCTCCTGGTCGCCGCCTCGCCCCACATGGAAACATACGTGCGGGCATTGGCGAGGGTGGTGGGGGCCTCCAAAATGTACGGCAAGGCGGTGTTCTTCCTTGCCTCGGAGGCCGCCGCCCAGGAGGCGGTGGAGAGGGGCCTGGCGGTGGAGGGCGTGCACGTGCCCCTCGAACCGCTGGAGGACCTGGGCGTACTGGTGGTCCTCACCTCCGTCCTGCCCTTCCTCCCTAATGCCGCCCTACTGCCCTCCCTCTCCACTCTGGGGAAACCCATTTCAACCATCAGCCCTCTCCCGTTGGGCTGTAAGGACCCCGCCCTCCGCCACGTCCTATCTTTCCGCCGGCAGGTACAGCTTCAGCTGCTGCCGGCGGCGCGTGGCGGGGAAGCGCTCGAGGGGTCCTTCCTGGTGCCCTACCAGGGGGCCCACTATCGGATCCACTATTCCTCGGGGGAGACCCGGTGCTTCCTCTGCCGGGCGATGGGACACGTCCGGAGGGACTGTCCCTTGGCCCGGTCGGAGGAGGCGTCTGGACCCCTGGGGCCCGTAAGGGCGCCGGCCCCACCACCGCCGGCCCCCCTGGTAGTCCGGGCTCCGCGGCCGCCCCTCCTCCAACCGACGGCCCTGCTCGGGAGCCAGAGGCGTCCCCTCTGGCATGCCCGAGCGGACAGGAGGGCCCCACCTCTATTCGATCAGTCACTGCGGGGCCCGAGGAGGAGAGGATGGCGCGGTTGCCGCAGGGCGAGGGAGAGGGCCCTCCCCGGGTGGAGGAATCCCCTTCTTTCCCACCCTTGCCACAACGCCGTCCCCGAACACCAAAAGTGCCCCCCGGCCTTGCCCTTGCTGACCAGCCCTCCACTTCCACCTCGGAGGGCTGGACGCTCGTCGGGGGCAAGCGCAAAGCCCGCCGGTCGCGGACTCAATCTCCCCCCTCCGATGAGGAGGGCGGGAAGGCCCCCCTCTGAAAGATCCCGAGGGGGGCCGGCGCTGCCGAGAGCGCCCCTGACGAGCATCAGCGGGAGGCGCCGGCCGAGGAAGCCGCGGAGCTTCTTCACGAGGAGGCCTCGGGTGGAGCCCCCCCGGCCCCGGTTCCAACTGAGCCCCCCTCCGTCCCCGCTGAGGTAATTGTTGCCTCAGCGGCCGGAGGGGAAGGCTCCAGGGCCGAGGGGATGGAGCTTAGCTCCATCTTCGAGGAGATCGAGGCCCTGGGTCTGACCCCGCTCACCCAGGGGGAGGACGACCCTCTACCAGCGGGCCTCGGTCTGGGCGGCGACTCTATGGCGCTGCCCCCTCCTCTCCCCGATCCCGTGTCCCAAGTGGCTGACCCCGTCCTCACGCTCAGGGCGCCCCTGATACTGCCCACTGGCCCGGCCGACTCGAGCGCTGGAATGGATGCCGCCGAGCCCTCCGGGGCGACGGCTGGCGCCGAGCGGCCGGGTCCCGGGGTTGGCGGTGCCCCCTCTCCAGCTACCGAGGCGGGGCAGTCATCCCCCTTTCCCGTTGGGGGCCCAGCAGAAAATGCCATCCAGGCCAACGCCGAGGCATTAACACCTGCCTCTCCACCTGAGCCCGGCGTCGGCACGGGCCCCCTTCCTGGTTCCGACCCCAAATTTCCCATTCGGGAGGCGCCACAGCCCGGTGGGATTGCCACAGGGGACCCCTTCCCAGACCCCGTCCAGGATCTCGATTCCCTCCCATGTCCCGATCCTCCCCCTACTCCCGCTTCCGCCCTTTACGAACCCATCTCCAGCCCCGAGTCCTCCCCTGTTCCTGATCCCTTTCCTACCCCCACCTCTGCCCCATTCCCTGTCCCCGACCCACTGTCCGGCCCTGAACCTACCCCTCCCCCCAGCCCTGCCATGGAGGTAACCCCTCCCCTGCCGTCCCCCCCTTCTTTTCCCATCCTGGTCTCCGTCGTGTTGACCGATCCGTCCCTACTGCCCTCCCAAACATCCGCCAGTGCCACCCCCGCGAGGGCCGTCTCGTTCCCGCTAGCTGCGGGCGGCCCTTCGGGGGTCGTTTTTGTATCCCCGGGCTAAAACCCATTGGGGGCTGCCTTGTTCCCTCCGCCGCCTCCTTCCCTGCCGGGGTCGGGGGCGGGCAGCGCGGCGCCAGCAGTAACGGCGCCGCGTCGGGGATCGGATCCCTGCTTGTCCGTCTCCGTGGCCCGTGAGTCTCATCTGGGGGCCCGGACGGAGGAGAATCCTGGTTCCCCCTCGGTGCTGAAGGGCGAGCTGCGCCAATTCCTCGCGGATAACCGCGGGGCGAAAGGAAAGGTGCAGCTCGCCCTCCAGTGCTGGGGGGACTTCCACTCCATCCTCCAGGCCACTAGAGCCCTGTTGCAGGAGGGGAGAGGGACCAGTAGGCAGGACGACGCGGCCTACCGTCAGACCCGCAGGTTTCGGGACGCTCTCCTGACCTTTGGGTTCGGCTAGCGGTCTGCTGCGGGGCCTGCGTGAGGCCGCCGACTCGCCTGTCCGCGAGGATCTACCCCAGCCCTCACTATGAATTGTACCACCTTTGCAACCTTGAATGCCCGGGGCTGTAGGGCGGGTCTCCGCAGGAGCCGGGTGCTCTCCTTCCTTCGGGAGCGGGGGTAATCGGTGGCATTCCTGCAGGAGACCCACACGACTCCAGCCATCGAGGCTGGCTGGCGGCTGGAGTGGGGGGACGGGATGTATTTTAGCCACCTCGGCGCTTATTCAGCCGGGGTGGCCACCCTGTTCTCCCCTGCCCTACGGCCCGGGGTGCTGGGGACAGCCGAGGTTGTCCCGGGCCGCCTGCTGCACGTCCGGGCCGGCGTGGAGGGGCGGACGTTGAACCTGGTCAACGTCTATGCCCCGAACGCGGGCCCGGACCAGGTCACCTTTTATCGGCAGGCGGCCACCTTCCTCGGCACTTTGGATCCTCGCGAGTGCCTGGTCCTGGGCGGGGACTTCAACACCACCCTCGATGACCGGGACCGTGTAGGACTCGCGAACTGCCAGGCCGCGGCGGACGTCCTCAGGGAGATCGTGGAACATCACTCCCTGGTGGACGTCTGGCGAGACCACCACCCGGACGACAGTACCACCTTCACTTACGTCCGGGGGGGGAAAACATGGTCGAGCCACTCCCAGTTGGATCGCATTTACCTATCACGATTCCATCTGGCACGAGCCCACTCCTCCAGCATCCGGCCGGCCCTGTTCATGGACCACCATTTGGTGTCCGTGAAAGCCTCTCTGACTTCGGAGAGGCTGGGTCCGGCCTATTGGCATTTTAATAATAGCTTGCTGGAGGACGTGGGCTTCGTGGCGTCCTTCCGGGAATTCTGGCAGGCCTGGCGGGGGCAGCGGCCTGCTTTCCCCTCGGCGTGGCGATGGTGGGATGTGGGGAAGGTGCGCGCCCGGCTCTTCTGCCGTGCTTACTCCCGGGGCGCCAGCCGGCGGAGGGATGCGGCAATAGAGCAGTTGGACCGGGAGGTCTTGAAGTTTGAGAGGCGCCTGGCGTCCGCCCCCAAGGATCCACTCCTCCATGAGGCGTGCCGGGAGAAGCGGGAGGAGCTCCGGGCCCTGGAAGATCACAGGGCCCGGGGCGCTTTTGTTCGATCTCGCATCCAACTCCTTCGGGAGATGGATCGCGGCTCCCGCTTCTTCTATGCCCTGGAGAAAAGGAGGGGGGCAAAAAAGCACGTCACCTGCCTTTTGGCGGAGGACGGCACCCCCTCACGGATCCGGCGGAGATGCGTGGAAGGGCCAGGGCCTTCTACGCCAGTTTGTTCTCCCTGGATCCGACCGAAGCTGACGCCTGCAGGGCACTCTGGACCGAGCTCCCAACGGTCAGCGCGGGCGACCGAGACCGGTTGGAGCTGCCTCTCCCTCTGGCCGAGTTCTCGGAAGCCCTCCGTCTCATGCCCAACAACAAAACCCTGGGCATGGACGGGCTGACCGTCGAGTTCCACCGCGTGTTCTGGGACGTCCTCGGCCCGGACATCGTCACCGTCTGGGCCGAGTCCCTGGAGAGCGGGGTCCTCCCTCTGTCGTGCAGGCGAGCGGTGCTCGCCTTACTGCCGAAGAAGGGGGACCTCCGCGACCTACGGAATTGGCATCCCGTCTCGCTCCTCAGCACGGACTACAAGATCGTAGCGAAAACCATCTCGCTGCGACTGCGGTCCGTGCTGGCGGACGTGATCCATCCCGACCAGACCTACACCGTCCCGGGCCGTAGTATATTTGATAACTTGTATTTGGTCCGGGATCTCTTAGAGCTCGGGTGTAGGGACAGCTTGTCGTTCGCCCTCCTGTCCCTGGACCAGGAGAAGGCGTTCAACAGGATGGACCACGGGTATCTCCTGGGCACCCTGCAGGCCTTCGGCTTCGGGCCCCGGTTTGTGGGTTTTCTCTGGGTGCTGTACGCCCTCGCGGAGTGTTTGGTCAGGCTCAACTGGACCCTGACCGAGCCGGTCAGCTTCGGGTGGGGGGTACGTCAGGGGTGTCTGCTGTCGGGCCAGCTGTACGCTCTGGCGATCGAGCCCTTCCTCTGTCTCCTCCGTAGGAGGTTGACGGGGTTGGTGCTTCGGGAGCCGGAGCTGCGGCTGGTCCTGTCGGCGTACGCCGATGACGTGCTCCTCGTGGTCCAGGACCCGGGCGACCTGGCGCGGGTGGAGGCTTGCCAAGCCGTCTACTCGGCAGCCTCCTCCGCCCGGGTCAACTGGGTCAAGAGCTCTGGCCTGGTGGTCGGGGATGGGTGGCGGGCCGGCTCCCTCCCACCCGCGCTTCAGGCCATCAGGTGGAGCGCGGGTCCGCTGCTCTATCTGGGCGTTTATTTATCCGCCACGCATCCTTCTCCGCCGGAAAACTGGCAAGGTTTGGAGGCCAGGGTGGGTGAGCGGCTGCGGAGATGGACAGGACTGCTCCGGTGTCTCTCCCTTCGCGGGAGAGTGCTGGTGCTCAATCAGCCGGTCCTGTCCATGCTCTGGCACCGGCTCAACACCCTGCGCCCGGCCCCAGAGGTCCTGGCCAAGCTCCAGAGGGCAGCTTTGGGGTTCTTTTGGCCAGGACTGCACTGGGTCTCTGCAGGGGTCCTGTCCCTCCCCCTGGAGGAGGGGGGTCAGGGCCTGGTCTGCATACGCAGCCAGGTCCGGACCTTCCGCCTCCAGGCCCTGCAGAGACTCCTCTTCAGTGCAGGTAGTCCAGCATGGGGCACCTTGGCGCGCGCCTTCCTCCGCCACCTCCGAGGGCTCCGATACGACCGGTAGCTCTTTTTTATCCACCCGAGGGGTCTTCCGCGAGACCTCTCAGAGCTGCCGGAATTCTACCAGGACCTCCTCCAGACCTGGAAGCTGTTCTCGGCGACCAGGTCCGTTGTGGCCTCCGAGGGGGCAGACCTCCTCGCGGAGCCCCTGCTCCACAATCCAGCCTTGTGCGTGCAGGTGGCGGAGTCTCCCTCGGTGCGCCGGAGGCTGATCCTGGCAGAAACCACCATGTTCGGAGACCTCCTGGACTACGACAGGGGGGACTGGGTGGATCCCCGAGCGCTCGCTCGGCGCATGGGGCTCTCCACCCCCCGAACTTCCCTGCGCCTACTCCAGGAGGTGAAGGCGGCTTTGCCGCGGCCCGCTCTCGACTTCCTGCAGCGGTCCTTGCGAGAGGGTACACCCCGCCTCCTGCAAAGCCTCCGTCCCTTATTATTGGGCCCCTGTTCCACGGGCCCCCCCGGCCTCCCCATCCCTGGACCCCCAGCCGGCTGCAAAATCTGCAGCCGGTCTGTTTCCAAACCGCGCCAAGGCAACATCTGTACACGCTCGTGCTCCACACCCTGCATTTCCCCACCCTCGTGTCCCGCCCTGATACCAAATGGCGGGACTATCTAAGACCCGTAGAGGGTGGGGAACCCCTATGGGCCAGCGTCTATTCCGATCTAATTCCGCGGCCCATCGGGGACATCAGTTGGCGGCTCCTTCACGGAGCTGTGAGCACGGGTGTGTACTTGGCGCGGTTTACCCCCATCCCAGACACCTGCCCTTTCTGCGGCGTGAGGGAGAACCTGGCGCATATTTACCTGGAATGCGCCAGGTTGCAGCCCCTATTCCGGCTCCTCCAGAACCTCTTATTGAGGTTCTGGCTGCACTTTTCCCCCCACCTATTCATTTACGCACACCCTATCCGTGGCCCCACAAAGTCGCGAGACCTCCTCGTCAACCTCCTCCTGGCCCTAGCTAAGACCACCATCTACAATACCAGGAGCAGGATGTTGGATGAGGGGGTTCTCTGCGACTGTGGGGCCTATTTCCGTTCCTCCCTGGTTTCACGAATCCGGGCAGAGTTCCTCTGGGCGGCGTCCACTGGCTCCTTCGACAGCTTTGAGGAGCGGTGGGCGCTGTCCGGGGTTCTCTGCTCGGTGTCCCCATCCGGCTCCCTTATTTTGAACCTCTAGCCCGCACTCCTTGATCCTTTAGTCATTATTTGTCCCAAGCAATCAGTTGAACATGGGTCCAGTGTCCCTCCCATAAGGTTGGGGAGGGGCTTTTAGAAGGTGGGCGGGCGAAGCCCGCCCACCCTCCCATGATTCCAAATAGACCAGCCAGAGCCCTCCCCACCCAGTTGCCTGCCTGCCCGTCTGCCGAGGCCTGCTCCTCGGACGTCGCTCCAGCCGCTGCACCCCACCACCATCGCTGCTACCACCACCTGCTGCTGCTGCTGCTGCCGCCTGAGGGGAGAGGGGGGGCCTGCCGGCTGCCCTCCCTCTCCCCTCCACCGCTCCAGAGGAGGAGGACCACCTCACCTGCACCACTACCTGGAGGCCTTCCATCTCTGCCTGCCCGCCCGCTGCTGCTGCTGCTGTGCCCCGCTGAGGGGGAGAAGAGGAAAACCATCGAGAACTGTGGAGGGGGTTTGTTTTAAAGACTGAGCTTTCTTCCATCTGCTCTAGGGGTGGTGGTGAACTGAGTTGTTAAAAGGGGGGCCGGGAGAGAGGCTCGGAGCCCTCCCCCTAGTCCAGCCTCCCCCTCCCTGCTGCCACCACCCCCAACGCCCCCTCCACCACCCTTTACCACCTGGAATATCTCTTCTCCCCCTGGTGGGGTTTGCTGCCCCGCCCTCCACCTGGGACTCTGCCGCAGCGGTGGGCAAGGTTGAGCCCTACACAGCGCTCATGGGTGTGCTCCCTCCCCATCCCCCTTGGACTTGGCCCCCCTCCTGTAGCTACATCTGGCTGGGGGGGCCTCCCCTCACCCCTGGTCACCCACCCCACCCCAGCGTTCTCCTTTCTTCCCCACTGCCTGCCCTCCCCTGCTAGTCTGGTTGTTTTCCTCTCCCTCCCCAAAGTCACTTACCCACCACACCTGCTCCCAAGTTTGGTACCAGCCACGCCCCTACCCCAGCTAGCCCAACTGTGTGTGTGCCCCGCCCTACCCAGCTGCTGCTTTGCCTCCATCTTATCCCTTCCCACCAGCCGCCCGTCAGCCCTTGAACACCACCCAATTTGCCTCTCCCTCCCTGCCCCGAACGCCTGTGCCCCATCCCTTCCCCCCGCTCTTTAGTTAGTCCCCCTGTTCACTGCACCTCCCCAACGGCCCCATAGCCCTTCCCCCTTGTATCCCAGTGCAGCCGGAGGAGCCGGCCCTTGCCCAGTACCCGTTACCCTGCCCCCTGCCTGCCCTGCCAGCGCCCTCCTCCTCCGCTTCCAGCCTTGCGGGGAGGAGTGGTTGCTGGCCGCTCGGTTTCCCTGTCCCTAACCTGCCCTTTTCTGGTTCCCTCCCTCCCAGCAACCAGTCAGCGGGAGGGAGTGGTTGCCCTCCCTTTCCCCCTCCCCCCCCTTTTTCTTCCCAATTGCACACCCCCCACTTCCTTTGTGTCTTCCTGCCCCCGTCATAGCGCCCTCCTCCTCTGCTACAGCCTCAGCAGGGAGGAGAGGCAGCCAAACCCCCCCACATCCTCAGTCGCCCCTCCCGAAACCAGCGTCCTCCCTCTTCCCCACCCTCTCCCTCACAGATACCCTCCTCCCCTGCCGGTTGTCTGGTGGGGAGGAGTGGTTAACTCTTGCTCCCCCTTGTTATCTGTGCCTCCTTCTTTCCGCGATGGAAGAAGCCCCTGTTCCTGTTGAACCCATGGTCCCCCTGTTGCCACCGGGCCTAAAGAATGCCGCGGCCGACCTCCCGACCCCAGGCCCGAGCTCCGCCACGGCCAATGCTCCCTCAGATTCGGGAGCAGCCACCACCTCGGCCGGGAAGAAGGGTGAGGGGAGGAAAAAGGGCAAAGGCCCAGCCCCAAAGGCCAAACCCACCACGGCCGTAGCTGCCCCGCCCTCTGTGGCCCCACCATCTACCGCAGCCCCTCCTTCCCCTGCTGTTCCTTCCACCAACTCTGGGGGTGACACTACCAAGGCTCCCAGAGCGTACGCCCAGGTGGCCACTGCCGCCCCCTCACCTGCCTCGTCATCCGCCCCGACTGCCGCCTCCAGCTCCATCCCGGGTGGCCGGGGCCCCTTTCCCACCATGACCAAGAGGCACGGCGTTCGCTGCCTCCTGGTCGCCGCCTCGCCCCATGTGGAAACGTACGTGCAGGTGTTGGCGAGGGTGGTGGGGGCCTCGGCCGTGGTGACGGCCTCGAAGATGTATGGCAAGGTCGTGTTCTTCCTTGCCTCGGAGGCCGCCGCCCAGGAGGCGGTGGAGAGGGGCCTGGCGGTGGGGGGCGTGCACGTGTCCCTCGAGCCATTGGAGGACCTGGGCGTACGGGTGGTTCTTACCTCCATCCCGCCCTTCCTCCCCAATGCTGCCCTGCTGCCTTCCCTCTCCACCTTGGGGAAACCCATTTCTGTCATCAGCCCTCTCCCGTTGGGCTGTAAGGACCCCGCCCTCTGCCATGTCTTATCCTTCCGCCGGCAGGTACAGTTTCAGCTGCTGCCGGCGGCACGTGGCGGGGAGGCACTCGAGGGGTCCTTCCTGGTGCCCTACCAGGGGGCCCACTATCAAATCCACTATTCCTCGGGGGAGACCCGGTGCTTCCTCTGCCGGGCGATGGGGCACGTTCGGAGGGACTGTCCCTTGGAGGAGGCGTCCAGGCCCCCCGGGGCCCGTAAGGGCGCCGGCCCCACCATCGCCGGCCCCCCTGGTAGTCCGAGCTCCGCGGCCGCCCCTCCTCCAACCAACGGCCCTGCTCGGGAGCCGGAGGCGTCCTCTCCGGCATGCCCGAGCGGGCAGGCGGGCCCCGCCTTTACTCGATCTATTTCTGCGGGGCCCGAGGGGGAGAGGGTGGCGCGGTTGCCGCCGGGCGAGGGAGAGGGCCCTCCCCGGGTGGAGGTATCCCCCTCCATCCCACCCTTACCACAACCTTCTCCCCGAACACCAAGAGCGCCCCCCGGCCTTGCCCTTGCTGACCAGCCCTCCACTTCCACCTCAGAGGGCTGGACGCTCGTCGGAGGCAAGCACAAAGCCCGCCGGTTGCGGACTCAATCCCCCCCCTCCGACGAGGAGGGCAGGAAGGACCCCCTCCGAAAGATCCCGAGGGGGGCCGGCGCTGCTGAGAGCGCCCCCGACGAGCATCAGCGGGAGGTGCCGGCCGAGGAAGCCGTGGCGGCGAGGGCGGGCGACGACGCCCCCCCCTGCGGAGCTTCTCCACAAGGAGGCCTCGGGTGGAGCCCCCCGGCCCCGGCTCCAACTGAGCCCCCCTCCGTCCCCGCTGAGGTAATTGTTGCCTCGGCGGCCAGAAGGGAAGGCTCCGGGGCCGAGGGGATGGAGCTTAGCTCCATCTTTGAGGAGATCGAGGCCCTGGGTCTGCAAGTGATGGACCAGTTTAACTGGTAGTGGTAGTTACTACAGTGCCAAATATGTAGTGAGTTGAGACTGTTCAACTCCCCAATGGACTGACCGAGGGTGAGGAAGGTGTGGGTCTTACATAAAAACTGACAGCAAGGAGGTTAGACTCCTATGCCACTTCTGTGAGTGATACGGGGTTGTTGGCTGTATGTATTTTGATCCAGGCACAAATATTTCTGAAGTTACGGCCTTGGCGAAAAAGAACATTCACCACAGTACCAGCTGCTTGCTCAGGGACATGGAAAATTCCTGCTCAGCAACTGAAATGAACAGCCAGTACGGGCTGTGAAGCAGCATTTCTGCCATATTGAATGCTATTCTCCTTCAGGCATGCTGACATCTTTCCCTGCCTCCTCATGGCACAGCTGCAGCATTTGTTCATTTTCCAAATCTGTCTGACTAGCTTGAGAGGAAAGTTTGGAAGAAAAGCATTTCTGCTAAAGAGATACCCTATTCCATATCCTGTTTATTCTCTTAACTCAGAGTTCACTGGTAATTTCCTTTTACACATCTGTAGTATGTTCAAGCACTTATAATAATAATGCTTGCAAATGAATAGAACCCTACCAAATTCATGGTCCCTTTTGGTAGATTTCACAGTCATAGGTTTTTTAAAATGGTATATTATTGTATAACTACCTTACTGCTGCCTGCAAAGCAGGGGCCTCAGTCAGCAGTCACTCTCCATTTGCTTAGTTCTCCAGGGCTATGTCTACACTCACGGCTTCTTGCACGAGTAATATTCAAATGAGGCTAAGCGTGGAATATCGCTGAGCCTGATTTGCATACCTAATGAGCCACAAGAAAAACCCTCTTGTGCAATGCCGTTACACCTATTACTTGACAGGAAGAATGACATTGCGTAGGAGGGTTTTTCTTGCACAAGAAGGGGCAGTGTAGACACTCCTTGTGCAAGAGCCTCTTCTGAAAAAAATGTTGGCTCATTAGGTATGCAAATCAGGCTCAGCAATATTCCACGCTTAGCCTCATTTGCATATTACTCGCGCAAGAAGCCGCGAGTATAGACATAGCCCAGCAGTGCTCCCTCTAAGGTGCGTGGCAGCATGGCTTCACAGGTGATTAATCAGCCCGGCCCAGTCAGTTAGCTACATGCAGGAAGCCCTGAGCCTCTGACTGGATGGGGCTGATTAATCACCTGTGAAGCTGTGTTGTCACTCAGCTTAGAGGGAACACTGCTCTAGAGGCTTCTGCTTAGAAGTAAGGATAGCATGGTATGGGATCATCACACTTATTTCTGTACTGCTGCTAGCAGGCCACTGCCTTCAGAGATGGGCACCTGACCAACAGCTGCCACTTTCCAGCTGCCCAGTTCTGAAAGCAGTGCAGAAGTAAAGGTGGAAATACTGCGACCTATCTTCCCTAAAATAACTTTGTGATTCCCTCTGCAATTTCCTTATGGGCCAGGACCCTAACTTGTGAAACATGGGCTTCCTGTGAAAGCTGAATAGTATAGTGTAAAAATGGCACAAAAGACAAGATTTCATGGTTTGTGATGCATATTTCATGGCAGTGAATTTGGTAGAACTCTTCAAATAAGCAACAATTACATTTAATTAATTTTGGATACCTCAGTTGTTAGGTGACCCATTTTACTACATCTTGTTTTCCCCTTACAAACAGCTACTACATGCCCATATTGTTGGCACTTACAACACTTGAAGTAGGGATGTATAGCTTGGCCCTGACTATCTTAAACCCTACTATAATTTTCTTAGGTAGACTCTCTCCCTTAAATGCAATGAATTGATGGCTTTTCTTTTCACTTATTAATTAGTCACACACTGTATCTTCTCCTCCAATTTTGATACTCATCCTCAGTCACTTCTAATGGCGCTTCTTTTTTCCAGTCAGATACTTTAATTGTTATATGAACTTTCCCTAGCATTTTGGCTTTTAAGACTTTAACAGCTTTCTCTTTGCTTTTATACTTTTCCTGACTTACAAAGTTCCCTGTGGTTTGATTAATCTAGTCAGCTACTTGAACAAGGTGAAGATCTCCTGATCTCATTTCTTTAACTAAGGGTTTTACAACAACAACAACATTTTAGTTTACTTCTTCCTCTCAACTTTTGCTTTTTTGCTGATATCATCATCACCTGCTTCTGCTCTTTTCTGCCATCTCCCCTTTCCCCTCCCCAACTTTCTATCCACTGGTCCTCTCTAACAGCATTTTCTTCACTTTCCAGAGCAACTTTGCTTGGGGTCTGAAAAGGTTCCATCTCCTACCAACCCAACCAGATCTATAGGAAAGCAGATAACTCCTCTCTACTCCAAACTTCCCTGTTTTAACCTACTACTCAGCTCTGTCTCAGCTGCATCTAGTCATTTATTAAGGCAGGTCTACTCCCCCCAGCTGCAGCCTTAATTGAGCTCTCCAGCTCATTCACCTTTTTGTTACCAGTCTGGAGAAAACATCCAATCATAGTAACATAACAAGACACTGAAGGAGTGAAATAACAGTTAAGAAGAGAGCCAGAAGATGATAGAGCCATAAAAGCCCAGGGCAGATAGGGTTTCAAAGAATGTCAAAAGCAGCCAATTGGTCAAGAAAGACAGATTGTGTTGTACTGGATCTTAGGTTAAACTAGAATCATAGAATCATAGAATAATAGGACTGGAAGGGACCTCAAGAGGTCATCGAGTCCAGCCCCCCGCCCTCAAGGCAGGACCACGCTCCGTCTACACCATCCCTGACAGATGTCTATCTAACCTGTTCTTAAATATCTCCAGAGAGGGAGATTCCACCACCTCCCTTGGCAATTTATTCCAATATTTGACCACCCTGACAGTTAGGAATTTTTTCCTAATGTCCAATCTAAACCTCCCCTGCTGCACTTTAAGCCCATTACTCCTTGTCCTGTCCTCAGAAACCAAGAGGAACAAATTTTCGCCTTCCTCCTTGTGACACCCTTTTAGATATTTGAAAACTGCTATCATGTCCCCCCTTAATCTTCTTTTTTCCAAACTAAACAAGCCCAGTTCACGAAGCCTGGCTTCATAGGTCATGTTCTCTAAACCTTTAATCATTCTTGTCGCTCTTCTCTGTACCCTTTCCAATTTCTCCACATCTTTCTTGAACTGGACACAGTACTCCAGCTGAGGCCTAACTAGTGCAGAGTAGAGCGGCAGAATGACTTCACGAGTTTTGCTTACAACACACCTGTTGATACAACCTAAAATCATATTTGCTTTTTTTGCAACAGCATCACACTGTTGACTCATATTCAACTTGTGGTCCACTATGACCCCTAGATCTCTTTCCGCCATGCTCCTTCCTAGACAGTCGCTTCCCATCTTGTATGTATGGAACTGATTGTTCCTTCCTAAGTGGAGCACTTTGCATTTCTCTTTATTAAACCTCATCCTGTTTACCTCTGACCATTTCTCTAACTTGCTAAGGTCATTTTGAATTATGTCCCTATCCTCCAAAGAAGTTGCAACCCCACCCAGTTTGGTATCATCTGCAAACTTAATAAGCGTATTCTCTATCCCAATATCTACATCATTGATGAAGATATTGAACAGTACGGGTCCCAAAACAGACCCTTGAGGAACTCCACTTGTTATCCCTTTCCAGCAGGATTTAGAACCGTTAACAACAACTCTCTGACTACGGTTATCCAGCCAATTATGCACCCACCTTATCGTGGCCCTATCTAAGTTATATTTGCCTAGTTTATCAATTAGAATATCATGCGAGACCGTATCAAATGCCTTACTAAAGTCTAGGTATATGACATCCACCGCTTCTCCCTTATCAACAAGGCTCGTTATCTTATCAAAGAAAGCTATCAGATTAGTTTGGCATGACTTGTTCTTCATAAACCCATGCTGGCTATTCCCTATCACTTGATTACCTTCCAAGTGTTTGCATATTATTTCCTTAATTGCCTGCTCCATTATCTTCCCTGGGACAGACGTTAAACTGACCGGTCTGTAGTTTCCTGGGTTGTTCTTATTCCCCTTTTTATAGATGGGTACAATATTTGCCCTTTTCCAGTCTTCTGGAATCTCCCCTGTCTGCCATGATTTTTCAAAGATCATAGCTAAAGGCTCAGATACCTCCTCTATCAGCTCCTTGAGTATCCTGGGATGCATTTCATCAGGACCTGGTGACTTGCTGACATCTAACTTTCCTAAGTGATTTTTAACTTGTTCTTTGTGTATCCTATCTTCTAAACTTACCCTCTCTCTGCTTGTATTCACTACGTTAGGCACTCTTCCAGACTTCTCGGTGAAGACCGAAACAAAGAAGTCATTGAGCATCTCTGCCATTTCCAAGTTTCCTGTTACTGCTTCTCCCTCCTCACTAAGCAGTGGGCCTACCCTGTCCTTGGTCTTTCTCTTGCTTTTAATGTATTTATAAAAGGTCTTCTTGTTTCCCTTTATGCCTGTAGCTAGTTTGATCTCATTTTGTGCCTTTGCCTTTCTAATCTTGCCCCTGCATTCCCGTGTTGCTTGCTTATATTCATCCTTTGTTAGTTGTCCTAGTTTCCATTTTTTATATGACTCCTTTTTTATTTTGAGATCATGCAAGATCTCCTTGTTAAGCCAAGCTGGTCTTTTGCCATATTTTCTATCTTTCCTACACAGCGGAATTGTTTGCTTTTGGGCCCTTAACAACGTCCCTTTGAAATACTTCCAACTCTCCTCAGTTGTTTTTCCCTTCAGTCTTGCTTCCCATGGGACCTTACCTACAAGTTCTCTGAGCTTATCAAAATCTGCCTTCCTGAAATCCATTACCTCAATTGTGCTGGTCTCCCTTCTACCTTTCCTTAAGATCACGAACTCTATTATTTCGTGATCACTGTCCCCTATACTGTCTTCCACTTTCAAGTTCTCAACTAGTTCCTCCCTATTTGTTAAAACCAAATCCAGAACAGCTTCTCCTCTGGTAGCTTTTTCAACCTTCTGAAACAGAAAGTTGTCTCCAATGCAGTCCAGAAACTTATTGGATAGCCTGTGCCTCGCTGTGTTAGTTTCCCAACATATGTCTGGATAGTTGAAGTCCCCCATCACCACCAAATCTTGGGCTTTGGATAGTTTTGTTAATTGTTTAAAAAAGGCCTCATCCACCTCTTCCACCTGGCTAGGTGGCCTGTAGTAGACTCCTAGCATGATATCACCCTCATTTTTTACCCCTTTTAGCTTAACCCAGAGACTCTCTACACGGCTATCTCCTACATTCATCTCCACTTCAGTCCAAATGTGTACATTTTTAATATGCTTATTACCCATACTTCTCGCATTTGTATATAGGCATCTAAGATACTAGAGTTTTTAATAAGTGGAATTTAGTTAATCAGGACTGATTTGTACTCACTATACTTGAACTCAAGTAGTTTGTGCTTATAGGCTCCAAGTTTCCATGGTTCTTAAATCCTGAATCATTTCCTTAATAAATAAATAAAAATAAAGCAAATCCAGATTCTCGAACTGGATCACTTATAGCCAGTGCTTAATTTCTATTGCAGGAGGTGCTAGGGTTCAAGCAATTTCTTTTATATTCAGAATTGATGCACCAAGCCCAGAGGTGATAAGGCTCAGCCATGGCAAAAATTAAGCGCTGCTCATATTACAAACTTGTATTCAAGGTTGAGGTCTTTCAACAGTTCACATGTGACTATAGTTGGAATGCTTCAGTCCAGTGTCCCTGAACTAAATATTATAGTCAGCTGTTTCCAGTAAGTTGAGATCCATGCAGAGGAACATCAAAGGCTGTATTTCTCAGAAGAAAGGACTTCTAGACTTCACTGTGATGACATGTGGTCTTTAATTTCCCCAAAGATTTCAAAAGTTAATGGACCGAATTCAGCAGATGTTCAGGAGGTCCCCTAGTTAGGGTTTTTTCCCCCCTGGATGGGATTGTTTTGGTGAAGAATAGCCAGATAAAATTGATTGGAGTTTGTGTTCAGCTTGCTGTAGCAGACTGGTTTGTATTTTAAGCCATCCAAATATAACTTGAAGCCCCAGGTACAGTATTTAAACCATATTATTTTGTAGAGTATGGGTCAGCCAAAATAGATACAACAACACACATGCCCCACTCTCTGAAAGTGTTAACCACAGGGAGAAACTTTCTGGGACTTGTTTCATATCAGAAAAGATTTCTCTTTTGTGTTTCTTGGATAGCAGAGCCTATATTGAGTGAGAAAGAAAAGGGAACATGGTATGAATTAATAGCAACTTGCCAGAAAGTTTTCAAACCATTTAAGACAAAGGTCTAACTTTACTTATACTATCATAAGTAGACTTATGGGCTGTGTCTAGACTGGCAAGTTTTTCCAGAAAATCAGCTGCTTTTCCGGAAAAACTTGCCAGCTGTCTACACTGGCCGCTTGAATTTCCGCAAAAGCACTGACTTCCTACTGTAAGAAATCAGTGCTTCTTGCGGAAATACTATTCTGCTCTTGTTCAGGCAAAAGTCCTTTTTGCGCAAAGCTTTTGTGCAAAAGGGCCAGTGTAGACAGCTCAGATTTGTTTTCCGCAAAAAAAGCCCCGATTGCGAAAATGGCAATTGGGGCTTTTTTGCAGAAAAGCGCGTCTAGATTGGCACGGATGCTTTTCCGCAAAAAGTGCTTTTGCGGAAAAGCGTCCGTGCCAATCTAGATGCTCTGTTCTGAAAATACTTTTAACAGAAAACTTTTCCATTAAAAACATTTGCGGAAAATCATGCCAATCTAGACGCAGCCATGAAGTTTATGCTCCTGTCCTTGAATGTCTTTTCTATTATTTGTCTGCATAAACACCTTTAGCTGTTATGGGCCAGATCACTAATAAACAGGTAGCTGTAATAGACTAAGTATAGCTAATCTGTTATAGTTAAGCGTATAATTATTTACCTGTAGCACCTACTCTTAAGATCTGCAAGCTATCAGGCAGAATTTGCCTTCTTCTTGAGGACTTAAAATCATACCCTAGTATAGATTTTCTGGGGCATAAAAGTTCAGGGAAAGTAGGTTCCCGCATGCAAATTAATATCAACCGCTGATAATGTCCAAACACTGTGGAAAAAGTTGATCCTGTCCTTACATGCTCTCATTATTGCAGGCCATTGCTGTAGCACTGTGACATGGTCACCTTACCCTTCTTAGCGCCTGGAGTTCCAATGCCTCCATTTCCCCTTGTTTAGTGCAAGCCCTTTCATCTGCTGCTCTTGGACCGGCAGATTCCTATGTTGTCACACCATAAAGTCCAGACAAAACAAAGTTCCACAAAACTAAGTCTTTCAGCAGTTTCAGACTGGTTCTTCTGCCTAGTTCCAGGATGCACAGTCCTCCTGCCTTTTCTGTCAGGGGTATGCATGGGGTTTATAACACTGTCCCCAGCTCAGGAAACTCACAAGAGATCTTCCACACTCAGTTGCAGTCCATGAAACCTACCATGGTCTATTTCTCCAATAAACCTTTCCTGACTGGTCTCAGACTAGTAGGAGCCTTCCTGTTCCCTAATGGTCTCTCTCCTCAGGCTATACCTTCCAGGAAACCTCACCCATGGGCTTCTATAATTTGATCCTGGCACATGATCCAACCACCAGCCCTAACCTAAATCCATTGCTATGCCAGGTGGGACTGAACCCAACTCCTTGAAAGAGTCATATACCAAGCACTTCTTTTCCCACTTCAGAAAATTATATGGTAAAATCTGGGGAATGGAAAGTCTAACTTGTTTGAAACAAAATGAAAAATAAGTATTTTGCAGTTTGTAGACCTTTTCTCAACTAGGCAGCTTTGGATAGTGAGACAGCTGAGTCATCTAATAAATCTTCTTTATATCTTACTGTGAAAAATCAAATCTAACTGGGCTTTTCTTGGCTCTGTATCTTGCCTTTAACATTATTTCCATGGTTATATAATTAGAACAATAATTGGCTTATGCTCAATGATTGTTTCTGCATAGCCATAGAACTTATTGCTTTACTTATCTTTGCTTATTTATCTGTTAAGAAATTTTATTTTAGAGCTTTAATCTAACCTTTAGTTCCCGCTAAAATGTACAGTATTCTCTGCAAATTATTTGTAGGATCCAAAATCTGCAAGCCAGAATTCTGAGGCTAATTTGCTCCTCTGGAGAATCCTGTGATGCTATAAGGAGAGAATGTGGAAATGATTTTGATCTCTCATTATCTTCCAAAGGAAGGAATTCACAAGAGTAGGTTGTTTCTTTTGCATGGAAAGCAAACATCCCCTTCCTACCCAATCAGTTCATGTTATTAACTCAGACTTTCCTTGTATTTTTAGCTGCTACTTGTTCTACTTCTCCTTGTTAGGGCTACCAGAATCTGAGCCTAGCTTCTTCAGCTGCTAGATGATGAACTGGAAATGAGTTGGCTGACAAAGCAGCAAAACAGGCTCTAAGACAGAGGTGGGCAACCTGCAGGCCCCATGCGGCTCATTAGAGTAAGCCACTGGATCATCAGGGTAGGCCACTAGAAAGGCTGTTTACCTTGCATCCACAGGGATGGTCATCTGCAGCTCCCATTGGCTGTGTTTGCCATGCCCGGCCAATGGGAGCTGTGGGAAGTGGCACAGGCCACAGGGACTTGCTGGCTGCTATTTCTCTCTGCTCCCATTGGCCAGGAACAGTGAACAACCTGTCTGGCAGCATGCCAGCATCTTACCCTGGTGAGCTGCATGCAGCCCATGCGCTGCAGGTTTGCCCATCCTTGCTCTAAGAAATGAGAAACTGGATATTAAGAGACTGCAAGAATTTAAAAGTGCTCATGAAGGAGTTTGCATAGAGTCAGGATAGAAAAAGTGAAAAAGTACAGCAGACTTCCAATAGTTATTGGATATGCCTGAGTATCAGGAGGTACTCCGGCAGGGGGGCTGTGATGGGTCGGTGGGGGGGGAGGGAGACAGGTGGGGAATGGCGTGGTGTGGGGCGAACCAGGTGCTGATGAGGGGCAGCGCTGCAGGACCAACCCGGCAGCACCCCAGCTGCTCTGCCCCAGGGCTTTCCCCAAGTCCATCGCTGGTCAGTTTCAGCGGCAGCAGTAGACTTGAGGAAGCGGTGTGGAGCAACTCCCAATTGTCTGGCTGGCTGGAGCGCTTCCGGGTTCCAGTTGGTGCTGGACTATTGGATGTCGGACAACTGTGCTGTGTCTAAACTGGCCAGTTTTTCTGGACAATAAGCTGCTTTTCCGGAAAAACTTGCCAGCTGTCTACACTGGCCGCTTGAATTTCCGCAAAATCACTGACTTCCTATCGTAAGAAATCAGTGCTTTTTGCGGAAATACCATGCTGCTCCCATTCAGGCAAAAGTCCCTTTTGTGCAAAACTTTTGCACAAAAGGGCCAGTGTAGACAGCTGAGATTTGTTTTCTGCAAAAAAGCCCTGATAGCGAAAATGGCGATCGGGGCTTTTTTGCGGAAAAGTGCGTCTAGATTGGCCATGGACGCTTTTCCGCAAAAAGTGCTTTTGAGGAAAAGCGTCCATGCCAATCTAGATGCTCTGTTCTGAAAATACTTTTAACGGAAAACTTTTCAGTTAAAAGCATTTCCGGAAAATCATGCCAGTCTAGACGTAGCCCTGGAGTTTTACAGTAGCATTTTTAGAGTATTAATGAGCAATTGTGCCTTAAATTTAATTTATTAAAATGACATTAAGATAGTCTATGTACCATGGGAAATCCAAAGACATCTGCTGCTCACGTTCTATGGCATTGTGGGCAAAGTTCTATGGAGACAAATTTTCTTTATGGAAAAACTGTGTTGACTTGAAATCAATTTTTTTCCCAAAGGGAGATGGAATAGTGAGCATGTCAGGGAGATGGAATAGTGCCAATAAGCCTTGCTGTGTTTCCTTAAGGATACCATGCTGAGTGAAGGATATAGATTTTTTATTAAAAGTGACTAAAAACGAATAAAATGGCAGTCATAGCCTCATATGTTGAATTTGCTGTGCCAAAATACAAAGGCAAAAAAGGGGTAGCCTGTGGAGGCAGTGAAGAACTTGTAGGCCCTGTCTGGCACTAGGGAGTGAAGTCAGCAGTGGGGTTAAGGAAGAAGCCCAGAACAAGAGTTAGGCCTGGGATTTTCTTCTGAATAACAGAAGTCTGGCAGAAGGCCAGGAGACAGTCACTGGGGTTATCCTAGGCTATTATCATCTGAGTATCTAAAAACCTTTGTGAAAGATCTGGTACGGCACTTGAATTGGACCCTTCTCCTGAAGCACTAAAATCAGAAGGGAACAAACATTGCCTTCATCAAACAAACATGGAGATAAGGAGATACATCTGGCATGGGGTGATCTTATCCAAACAGTAGGGAAGAAAGAAGGATTTGCAGAACATCATGTCTGGAATGCTCTTGTGCTTCAGAAGACATTAACTACTTTAGGACCCCAAATTTATCTTGCTTAGACATAAATCACCCATCTTCATGGGAGCAGCTTATTCCCCCTGCAGATGTGTATGGGTGGGCATAGACAGGAGTTGGCGAGTAATTGCTGCTTTCTTCATCACATTTTGAATCCCAATCTGAGCAGTGGAATATAGTTATTATTCCCCTGTGTGTCTGAGAAAAAGCTGTTACAATCTAGTCTTTAGATAACACTGTCATGCCCGTTAGCTGGAGACAGGGAAAAAAAATAGTGCAGGTAGCACCTGGATGCTGGTTAAGGACTGAAAGAGAGGCTATGCTGGGTGCTCTGTAGCAGCATCCCTGAATAACAGGTGAGGATAATGTGGGGATAGAAAACAGAGTGATGGGAAACAACGGCTTTGTCATATCATGCACACATAGCTGTAGAGGTTCTTTCCTTAGCTGCAAAGATCCATTTAAACAAGAAAACTTCAGCATCTCCTGACTTTCATGTTTACAAAGTTGCCATGTAAAGCCCTAAAAAGTTGCCATGTTTACAAAGTTGCCATGTAAAGCCCTAAAACTTCCTTTGACTTTTGAAGGTTATAATAGCTGTTCTGAAAGACACCTGTGTTTTTAAACTCAGTGGCTGTTTCTACATTATTTTATTTGCCTCTTTAAAATGAGGCCAGGCAGGCACTTCTACAGAGCAGGAGTCACTTATTGTAAGTATATATTTTAATAATTACCTATTATTAATGATATAATGCAGTATTTCTTTTTAATGGGTGCTCAGTCAACTTGTTGTTTTGAACATTTGTACTGCAAAGTTCTGATTGCCATTAAACTCACATAAATCTGAGTAACTTTCCCAGGTGTGCTGTATTCAGCATGGGGAAATATGGTCACCATAACTAGGGCATAGTGCCATATGGGATCAGACCAATGGTCCATATAATCCAAAACCCTGTATCTGAACATGGACAGCACCAGCTGTTTCAGAGGAAAAAATTCGGCAATATGAAAGTTTCTATTGAAAACTTCCACCGCTACCTCCAGTGGTTAAAAGTTGACTTCTGACCCAAAGCCTGAGGCTTTGTCTTCCAGAGTTCTGTGTTTTTGTTTGTTTCTCTTTATTCTGACAACACTGGATTTTCTTTTTATCTATAAAAACATCCTATCCTTTCTGACTTCTGCTAATCCCTTACCTGTGTCTGCCAGCATCATGTCTGCACTGCTATGGTAGCCTCACTGGGAAATTTATCTAGTGGAGTCAAGACCCAGACAACCTGCTGCATTGCTTATTGCAGCTCAGCAATTGGATAGGGCTAGTTCATGGTGGTGCAGGGAGCTAGCTCTTTTGTGTGGTGACTCCAGAATTGAAGCAATCCTTAAAAAAAACAAAGAATCAAAGTTGTAGCTAGGTCCAGATTCCTGGATTTGAGTGAGCTCAATGTAGGATGTGGGGCAGAGAGAAAGATGACTCTTAGATTAGGGACATTTCTGGCAGGTGCAGATTGCTGGAACACAATGAACTCAGGTCTATCCCCTCCTGCCTTTAGCTCATTCAGAAATGTCTCCTACACTTGGAAGGGGAAGCAGGACATGCTGAGCTGCCTGTCCCTGTTTATGCAACCTACGAACTCCCTCTGTCGGAACAGCTCTCCAACCTTGAAAGTTTCTGTGATCAGAAATGTATTAGAATTGTAAAGCAGAGTGTCCTTTGGCTGTGTTTGTATCACATTTGCATTCACTTTCTGCAAATATTCCAGCAAATGAGTTTACTGCCAACCGTGTCACTCCAACACAGCATATCTGAAATGAATGTAATTGCAAATGGTTTGTGCAGAGGGAATTAGAGCTCAAAAACGTGAATGTTCATTCTGGAAGTTTGCTTCTATGAATTATGTTAGGCTTTTGTTCCCCAAATAAATTATCACACGAGCTGTATGTCCAAGCAAAACAGCTAGGAGTTAGAATGATGAGCACCGGCATCTGATGGAAAGCCCAGTGAAGTCACAGGGTGTATGTTTCAAAGACCACTGAGGTCAGTGGAAGGAATGGGTTCCCATTGTGCTTGGTGCTGTACAAATACATTGCAAAAGGCTCTCTCTTCCCTAACACTCTTAAAATCTAATTGGTCAGGACAAACACAAGATGGTAAAGTCTACAGAGGCACAGGAAGGTGCAGTGAATTGCTCATGGTCACACAGTCCCAGTTTTGGGAGATTCAACCTGTACTATTAAATTCAGCAAATTAAGTCACTCTAATGGTCAGGATCCCAGCTGAGGAATGAGTCTTAGTATTCTTCTCTTTTCCATCTTTCTTTCCTTCCTTCCTTCCCACATTCTCTTTTTTTCATCTCTTGTAGCTCTCTGGTTTGAAACACTTTTCAGTTCTCAGGTATCGTGTATATATGGCTGGCTTAGAAATGAAAACATGTGAACAACAAAAATATTTTGTAGGATTTCTTTTGTACATACCAGAATGAATAAACATGCAAACACAGTACTCCAGAGGAAATCCAGAGTAACTTAGTGACTTCAGTTTATATTGAATTGAAATGAGAGTAGAATTTAGTTCTGCAATCTATCTTATATCTTCATCAATGTATATTAAAATCTCGAATAAGGTTGTGGGGAACCTGTTGACCACTGAAAGAATGAAGAGAGACCAAACTTATTTTGCTGGACTATGTTGTCTCATTTATTTGGGAGCCACCTATTTGTGTCCTTTTGTTGTCTCTTGTCTAATACTTTGATTGTAAGACCCCAGGCTCAAGTTTTGTCGACAGTACAGAGGTTTGTAGGAAAATGGCCGCTTTTCTGACAAAACTTGAGTTACGTCCACACTGCAATCATGTTCTTTCGAAAGTAAATTGAAAACAGAGGGGGTATTCTGATGTTGGTAATCCTGGGTACGTCTAGGCTACATGGCTCTGTCGACGTTTCATGAGGCATACCAGAACGGTCAACAAAGGCTTCCCTTGTCGACCGCACCGCATCTAGACTGCTGCGCTGTGCCGGATCAGCCAATCTTTGGCACAGCACGGTGGCCATTTTTATTTTAATGAAGCGAGGATTATTTAAATCCCTGCTTCTTTGACTATGCCGAGTAAACTATTTTACATGGCTTCATCGACGGAGCCATGTAGTCTAGACGTACCCACTCTGTCTATAGGGAAGAAGACATTTTCTGAATAAAAAGGTGTGTGTGTTGAGCCTCCAGAAACGCCTCTCCACAGTGGGTTGCAGTATAGCTCCCTCACCTAGGGAAAGGGTCCCCAGAATGAGCTCAAGGTCGGGCTCATGTAGGACCAGGAAGGCAGCCTGCAGAAACTGCAGCATGGCTGTGTGGGGCCATCACATGCCCATGGGCAGCTCTGGCTCCATGGCACCAAGAGAAGCTGTGACATCCAAAAAAGCTGGGCAACCACAGCAGGCACTGCGAGAGCTTTGCTGTCCCTCGAAGAGGTAGGCAAGCACACAGCAGAAGCAGAGAAGTAGCTGTCCAGGAGGGTCCCTTCAAGCACGTGTGTCTGCAAGGCTCTAGCACCAACATTCGGAAGCAACTGGTGACCTCAAGCCCTGCCTGAAGTGGTTTTGGGTGGCTTTTTATGCGCGTGAGCATCCAGTCAGTCTGGACCCTCTCTTTCAAAAAAGCACATCACTTTTTCAATGCACTTTTGTGTGTGGATGCTCTCTTTCGGAAGAAGTTTTTTCAGAAGATCTCTTCCAAAAAAAGCTTCTTCCGAAAGAAGCCTGAAGTCTAAACATAGCTTCAGGGAATATACCTAAACACTAGAGTAAGATAGATAATAGTTGTGCTTCAAAGATCAATTCTCTCTCTGATACCCTGTCTATCTAGAACTTTTTAAAAGTATTTATTCACTTTCTGTTCAAAAAGAAGGAAAAAGAAATGTCTTTGATGGAATTGCCATGGTTCATAATGTTTGGCTGTCCTCCTTAGAAGGACATAGAATCACTTGTCTTTGGAAGCACTAGTACTGAGAGCACTAAAAATACCTTTACAGTGCATGTTGGTGTGTAGACAACTTAATAAACATTCACATTTGGGCCTGGGATCTGCACATGTGCTTCTGACGTTAGTATTTATGCTTATTTCCATCTAATTGGATTCAATGAAAGCTGTTCCTCAGGTGTACACAAAAGAGTGAGATTTAAAATGGATTACTTATTTATATAACTCATCAGAGGCTTAGTGGTTTTTTTCAGAAAGAACAAGACATCATTTATCTTCTTTTAGGCAGCTAGTGATTATCTCTTTCTTAACTTTTTCCTTTTTAAATAGTCTTTTAGATAAAACTGAATAATCAGAGATTTCCAGAGTTTCCAGTTACAAGAAATTAAATGCAAAGCCATAGTGCATTCTGGAAGGAATATGTTAGAATGAATAACTAATAACATCAACCATTTGCAACATTGCTATTCAGCATTGGAATTCTTTATTTGTTTGTCAAATACTACAGCATTTTTTGCACTGCAGGGCCTTGGCCTTCATCTTCAAGATCATTAACAAGTCAGGACACAGCTACATCAGTGACCATGTGTTCATCTTCCTCTGGGACAAGGTCTCTAACCAAACCTTGGACAAGAGCTGTAATCAAATGGGCTGCGTCTAGACTGGCATGATTTTGAGGAAATAATTTTAATAGAAAAGTTTTTCCATTAAAAGTATTTCCACAAAAGAGCATCTAGATTGGCAAGGATGCTTCATCTACCAGGGAAGGGCAGGAGACTATGGCTATGTTTACACAGCAGTGCTATTTTGGGATACCAGCGATATCCCAAAATAGCTATCCCACATCTTCACAGCACGCCCATTATTTCAAAATATAACGGGCTCATTATTCTGACATCTCTGGATACCTTATTCCACAAGGAGTTAAGGGACTTATGAAATAGCTTAATTTCAAAATTCACTCAAAATAAGCTTCACAATTTGCGTACCTCAAATTGCATAGTTTATTTTGAGCTACAGGTGCAGTGTAGATGCACTCTTAGAAATCTATGAGGGACCTCACTATTCAGGACTATTTTACATGTGGAAATGCTTATGCAGCATGGTGACAGTCTGATGTCCAACATACCCATGGGATTTTCAAAAGTAAAGCATACACTTGATTACGCATGTTGGGCTGAAGTATGGGTCTAATCCAGTGTTTCATTTACAGATGATAGTGAGTTAATCCCCTCTGCCAATTGCATTTCTCCATCTGACCCCGTGTTCAACTGGTGAGAATGTTGGCTGTTCTGAAAATGTCTTGGACTCCTCCTGGGATGGTCACCTGCTCAGGGACAATCCAGAAGGAGTTGACTTATGGGAGCATGCTGCCTTCTTAAATCTGGTGAAATCATGCTGTAAGGGCCTTTGAGTGCCACCAGAACAGACTACAGCAAAGATCAGCTGATTCTTAGTGCCTGATTGGCAGAACTATTTGAGACCTGGAATTTCAATTCCATGGGAATTTCTGACATTTCCAATAGCAACCCCCAACGGACAAAAAAACAGTCCAAATCTGGGGAGAGGGGAATCCCGACATTTTTCCATGAAAAGAAAATTCTGTAAAATTTTTATTTGGAATTATTGAAATAATTTGTTTGGACTTTAATACTTAATATTTTAATCAAATATGAAATGTGTATATATAACATTATTTTAGAAAATATAAAAGTTTAAAAAAACAAACACAGTAAGTAACAATAAATTTTTACCTTTTTCCCCATAGCAAATATTTTCTGAAATTGACGTTTCCATAAAATGTTCGAGTTTGACAACATTTCATTTTCTGCACAGAAAACTGTTCCATCAATATTTTTCTGATGCACTCTACTTGGCCAGTCAGCAAAAGACATTGCTTTAACATGCTCTATTTCTGCAAATATGCCAAACAAATTTGTAATGTTATCCAGATTGGCATAATTCCATATACTACAGAATGCAGTGTTATCACTGAGATAAAATTATGTCCTTCCATAAGATGGAAAAAAAGTTTCACTGTGTGTACTTTGAACAAGAAGGTAACACATGCAAATAAAATAAAAACAATCAATTTTTTGAATACACAGTGGCTGATTCTCAGCTGACAAAGTATCAGAGCTTCATAATTACAACCTCTGCTTCAAACAGTAATGAAAGATCAGATGGTTATACAAATACATTCTATATAAAGGCGATTGTCTTTGAAAATCATGGCCTAAGAAAATTTCAAAAGTGACAATATGATAAAATACAACAGTTATCACTTTTGAAATTTTCTTAGTCCTAGATCTAAAAAATGAATGCCCAAAAGCTAGATTCCTAAATAACTGACCTGATACTCAATAGCACAGAACATCCAACAGTTGTCATTGACCTTAATGATGATAGTTGGGTATTCAGCAATTTGGGGAGGAGAAAAGAGGCACATGTTTCAGTAGATTAGTAATATAAATTCTTTGTAAACCTTTTCTCATGTGTGACACCTGTTGGGGTTGTTTACTAATAGGGCTAGTTGTGTTGTTCTTTTTTCCCCTGTTCCTGAGTTGCTCTCAGATAATTTTTGATTATTTTTTAAAGCATTTGTTATTTTCAGAATGCTTTATGCAAACACATTTCTGGGTAGTGTTTTGGGTTTTTTGTGTGTGAACTGTTCACTTCAGCAATTCATTATTTGCTGTGCATAATAGGTGATGGCTGGTCACCTAAATCACATGACATTGTTTCTGTTCTCTGATTAGATGATTGAAAAGATTTACAACAAAGGATAGGTATAATGATAGCAAATAACCCAGATGCCATTTCTATCATGAATTTTCAGGCAATTAATAATTTCTGCCTAAAATCCAGATGCTCCTGCAGTTAATGACCTCTTTTTAAACTGATAGTCATTGGAATGTTTCTGAACAGTAAATAGGAAGGCCCTAAGATGAAGCATAAAAACTTCCTGCGAGTGTGGCAAGAGTTAGAGAGCCACTGGACTCAGATAGCCCTGTCACGTTACAAGTGCACCCAATGGGAAGGCCTGGAGGGGAGGGAGGAAAAAGAGGCAACCTGGCTCAGATGAGAGCTGTCTGTTAAAGAGGCAGGAGCTAGCAGCCTCCCTATCTGGTAGAAAGGGAAGGGTCACTTGCCTGCCAGTTAAGGCAGCCACCAGAGAGTAAATACTGTCAGCCTGGCCAAGGGAAACTATGGAGGAGACCTAGGAGCAAAAGGGGTGACCGAAGCACAGAGGCATTGTGGGTTCAACCTCATCAAATTGACAGCCTCCTGCCTGAAGGAGCAAGGGACCGTGTCCAGGTTCCACCCAAGTTTCAAGAGAGGGTGCGACTGGAGTGAAGTCATCCCAGTGACTCAGATTATAGATCCCATGCCAAAACTGAGAGGTGGGGGGAAGGAAGTAGCACTGGGCAAGGGCAGAATTTCGGGAGGGTAGGGGAGAAAGCAGCCATGCGCTCCGGAACGCGGCTTGCTTTTTATCCTGTTTCCTGGACTATCAGGAAGTGAGGGGAAAGTACTTGCATTCTGCACATGAAGGGAGCTCACCAGCCAGGTGTAAGAGGCATGCATGGAATACAAGGACTTTCTCCTCACTCCCTGATAGTTGAGGGAATGGGATGAAAAGCACGTAGAGTCCCAGAGCGAACGTCTGCGGCCCCCCTCTGCCCTCCCAAATTCCACCCTTGGCCCTGGGCAGGTGATTTAGTCTTCCTGCTTGGAGGACCCTTGTTGAGGGGTTGACTTGCATGCAGCACTAGGCTGCGACCTGGTGGAGAGAGAAGCCCTGGGTTCCCATACTCCACTGCCTAAAAGACTGAGGCTCCTTAACTGGGGAATCAAAGGACTGGAGATCAGGTGAGTCTACCTTAGCAAGTTAGAAAAATGGTCAGAGGTAAACAGGATGAGGTTTAATAAAGAGAAATGCAAAGTGCTCCACTTAGGAAGGAACCATCAGTTCCATACATACAAGATGGGAAGCGACTGTCTAGGAAGGAGCATGGCGGAAAGGGATCTAGGGGTCATAGTGGACCACAAGTTGAATATGAGTCAACAGTGTGATGCTGTTGCAAAAAAAGCAAATATGATTCTAGGTTGTATCAACAGGTGTGTTGTAAGCAAAACTCGTGAAGTCATTCTGCCGCTCTACTCTGCACTAGTTAGGCCTCAGCTGGAGTACTGTGTCCAGTTCTGGGCGCCACAATTCAAGAAAGATGTGGAGAAATTGGAAAGGGTACAGAGAAGAGCGACAAGAATGATTAAAGGTTTAGAGAACATGACCTATGAAGCCAGGCTTCATGAACTGGGCTTGTTTAGTTTGGAAAAAAGAAGATTAAGGGGGGACATGATAGCGGTTTTCAAATATCTAAAAGGGTGTCACAAGGAGGAAGGAGAAAATTTGTTCCTCTTGGTTTCTGAGGACAGGACAAGGAGTAATGGGCTTAAAGTGCAGCAGGGGAGGTTTAGATTGGACATTAGGAAAAAATTCCTAACTGTCAGGGTGGTCAAATATTGGAATAAATTGCCAAGGGAGGTGGTGGAATCTCCCTCTCTGGAGATATTTAAGAACAGGTTAGATAGACATCTGTCAGGGATGGTGTAGACGGAGCTTGGTCCTGCCTTGAGTGCAGGGGGCTGGACTCGATGACCTCTCGAGGTCCCTTCCAGTCCTATTATTCTATGATTGATTCTATGATTCTACCACTAGGCTACCTGGCTCTCCAAGCAGTCTTTGAGACCCTCTAAATAGCAGTTCAATTAATTTGCCACATTTGCAAACTGTTAATGGATCACTTTTGGAATTACATGGGAATCTATTTGTTAATCTAATACATTCCTTTTTGTGCTTGTATCTCTGCTAGAACAGGTTTCTAAAGCTGGACAATTGTGTTAAATGCTTGCCATGTTCAAATGAGATTTTTCTCACCAGGGAAATCAACTTCTGATCATTTGGTTTCTACTCCCAGTTTTTTCCAAATGGTGAAATACAATTTAACTAAAATATTGCTTTGATACACAGTGCTTCATTTTTATGCTGTTTGTTCAAAGGGAAATGAACAAGAGGTGTCCACTGTTCCCTTTTTGTTGTTAAAAAGAGTGATGCTGAGCACAAATTAGTGTACTAGATTGTAATTTTGTTTTTGTGACTTTGAATATCAATGATTCAGTTTCCAAAGATCAAAAAACCATGTTAAGTTAATCTTGCTTAGTTTTATATGGCTAGACACCCAAACTGCAGTGCCCCTTTTATATAACTTTTGCCTCATATTCGTATACCCATAGGTATTTGTATGTGGTTGCACAGGATGCTAGAAAATTCTAATCAGTTGTGCTATAAACTCAAGATACTTTAAAACTAGACCAAACTATACATATAAGCCAGCAAATAATATCTTTAAAGACTGTTTGTTGCCAGGTGTCTGGTTTTTGCCTGGACAGTCGGTTATTTCTGGTTCCTGTTTGGTAAAAAAAACAAAAAACCATTTTTTTTCCTGCCATGTTCAAGATTTTTTGTGAAAGTATCTGGCAACCCTATTTGTATGCCTAGCTTCCTCTAAACCTTTCCATACATGCTTTCTGTACTATCTGATTTTATGAGGAGAGTCAAAGAGAAGCCATGGTAAGGCAAGCAGTTATTTTTGCAGGAAGAGTAACCCACAGTTAAATAGCCTAGTAAACCAGCAGCTAAAAGAAAGAAAGAAAATATTTAAAAATGTGCATCCATAAGATACTGGCATAAAAAAGTAAACAATTTTATGACTCTTGAAAAGAGAGTTTTTCAATTCATATTTCATTTTGTGTGTCTCCGTGTCCCTTTACAAAATAGCACACTCAAACCAACAGAAGTGAATGTAGGCTTGAAACATGCAGACCCTACATGGCTTAGTTCCTAAAGTGCCAACATAATCTTTTCCTGGAGCAAGGACTAAAGTAATGAAATTTAGAGCAGGTGAATTCTTTTGGTGAAAACATTTTGCGGATTTGGAATCACCAAAACATTTCACAAATTTGTGTTGGTTTTGCCAAATTGTGTGTGTGTGTGTGTGTGTGTGTGTGTGTGTGTGTGTGTGTGTGTGGAGCGGGAGAGAGGATTCAGAAAAGTATGTGTTTTGTTTTGGTATTTTCAGAATGAACCATTTTGATTTTTCAGTCTAGTGACGTTTCAGTTTGATTTAGATAGTGCGCTTAGATATTTGGGTTTTTTTTGATATTTTAAAATAAAATGTTAAGAAAGTTTCAAACACTTTGCTCAACACAAAATGACTCTGTTAAAATACTTTGTGATACACTGAGGATTTCAGAAAAATATGTCTTTGGTTCAACCCAAAATATCTTTTTAGAACTGCCAAAGGAACAGAATCTATTTGCACAAGTCTAAATGTGATGCATATAGAGATATAAGCACTTTTTCCTGACATTCTGAAATCTTTCAAATTATTTTTTAAAATATGTGCATTGATTATTTGTCAACAGAATTAGCTTCTTTTCTATTGGTTTATTATTCTATGAAAGAATTACACTTAATTGAAAGTGCACTTAATTAGAATACCTTTGTTTATGTTGTATGTCTATTAGCCCTTCAGAAAACAAGCATGTTAATTTTATCTCTAAACAGGACAAATGTTTTTCCGTTACCAATTATATATTACTCGGGGCAGCTAAACTGCTGTCTGTGACTATTAAGGCATATAACACTTTAAGAAAAAAGTAAACCAATGAGGCTATGGTTATCAGTGCCTTAGCTGAGAACAGCATTTTATTAGCCATAGATGATAAAAAAGCTGAAGTTATTGCCATGGAAACTAATTAGTTTTATTATACCAGCAAGGGAAATTGATGATGATGTGGAAATCTGATTTCTACAGCTTAAAGGGCAAGGCACAGACAAAAATGACCTTTACAGTTTTGAAAACTGAACAGTAATTTGCAGGTAAATGGTATTGCTGGGTCACTATGGGAACTTTTTCTCTCCAAATACTTGTTTGAATCTGAAGTGCAATGTTTTTCAGTGGGAGTTTTGCTTGAGTAGAGATTGAAGAAAGGTGCCTTTACAATTATATGTACCTGTTACTAGAGAGCTTTTTAATCCATCAGACAAAGACATAAGAAGATCCAGTGGTTGGATGTTGAACGTAGACTATGTCTATGCTGCAATCTCAAATTGACATACGTAGGTTGTTAATTGCTGTTGTGGCTGATGTCCATGCTACCCTTCATCTATCAGTGGTGTGTGTTCTCACCAGGAATACTTCCACCAATTGAAGAGGGCAGGGTGGGGGTCTGAGAGTCAGGGCTGTCAGCTCCATGCAGCTCTCCACTGGGAACCCAGGTACCCCACAGAGATTCTTGCCTCCATGCTCCCAGCCAGGACTGGGCTGGTGATTGCTCAGGACTTCTCTCTTCTTGTAGGGAGAGCCACACCCTGGAGTCCAGCTGGCAGCTGTGACACTGGTCAGCAGCTTGAGCCAGCTGGCAGCCCAGCTTGGAATGGAGACCCAGCAGCAACCCAGCTGGGGAGCCTGTAACTCATGATGAGCCAATAGCTGATGTAAGAAACACAGTGTCTATGCAGACAATCCATTGCTCTAATTACACAGATGTAGTTTGGTAAGGTGGTTTTATGATGTTGGTATAGCAGGGGAATTACATCATTGGGAAGAGCATTGCAGTGTCTTGACTTCCGTTGTTTTGTTGATGAAAGCTGGCTTTTGTTGATAAGACAATGTAGTATAGACAAGGCCTTTGAAAAATGTGGAGTAGACATGCATTTTCAAAAGTGACTATAATTAACCAGTCTGTGAGGAGCAGCCAGTTAGGCCTATTTAAGAAGGACTGCAGGGCCTAGCAGCTTCAGTTGCTCCCTGGAGCTAGAGGAGGGAGACCTGGCTAACTTGCAGGAAGAAGAAAACTAGTGGACAGAGCTGGGTAGGATCAGGTAGTAAGAGCAAGTTCCTGTCTGACTGCTAAGACTGGCTGCTGAGACCCAGAGATAATGGTGAAGATGGTGCTGGAGTTATGGGAAGTGGCCCAGGAAAAGATACTGAGAGGTTGAAGGAGATGCAACACGTGGCTGCCAGCTCCAGAGTCCCTGATCCAAGACCTGGAGTAGTGCATGGGCCTGGGTCCCTATCCTACCCTACTCTGGCTGGTGTGCCAGACCCTGAAGAGGATGCTGTGATCCATCGAATGCCATGGGTCCAGGAACAGAAGTGATGGTGGGCAAGACACCACTGAAAGTTGGCACATTGTCCTGTGGAGCTGATCCACAAGACCACCAGCAGGAAGTGCTAGTGTAGTGAGTTGCATCCCATCACAGTTACAAATAAATATATTTTAAAAAGCAAACTGAAGTTTCTCTTTTACCTGTCAAGGAGAGAAGCGAGGGCATGGCCTTTCTGTCCCTGCCCCATTTGTGGTGGCTAGTGCCTATGAGGATGCTATCAGGGAGCAGTCTCTATTTCCAGTACCTGCAACTTGATATAACCCCTGCCCCTAGAGGATGTACAGAGGGAAGGATAATGGTACTAAATTTCCCAGGTACATTTATCATGGCTGCCTACACCAGAGGCCTCAAGACAAAAAAAGCACAAATAGTGACAGTGTAAGCAAATGAGTCAAGGTTTTGTAGCTGGGGGCTGTAACAGCTCATATCTCCTGTGGTGCATCAGGCTCTTACTAGTGGGTTATACATTCACTTGGGGACTGGTCGGATCCAGAGTAAATAGATGTGAGCATTATTAGCAACTAATTAAGTCAGGGTAACTCCAGACAGACACAGTATAGGCAGATGCAACACCGCTCTGCCAGTGTGTCTTAATCTTGACAGTAGCACACAATGGAGTGAGATAGTGGCCATCAAGGGGCTACCTGTCAGCAGGTGACAATTTATTAAATATATCCTGTATAAATAGTTTCTTGTTAATGTAACTACTCCTTCAGTTTCACAAAGAATTCTGGTTAGTTTGTTCTGAGTCAAAATGATTTTTTTTCTTAAAGCTGTACTACCCTTATTCTCCATTAACTAGCTTTTAATGTGGAAACACCAGCTTTTCATAGGTATTCAGTTTATTACAAAATAAGATATGAATCTTTAATAACATAGGTTTGAGCACCCGTATTCAGTTAGGCTTATCTTCCTGTAATACTGACTCCTTTGCTGTCAAAGACTACCGATGATATGGCTGGAGAAGCTGATGATCATGATCAAGTGTTTGGGAAAGTCTGATTGTCCAAATGGATATGAAAGCTAAAGCCACCTGATCCACACAGAGAGAGTCTGACCACAGAGGGAAAGATTGATGCATAAATTCAACTAAGGCTTTCAACAAAGACTCTTCGTTAATGGTTAGGTGGAGCTTTTAAATTCAGCCCTGAATATGAGGTGATGTATAGCTACACTATCCTAGCAGGAGCTCTGAGAAGGAATTATGTCTCCGAAAACAAGGTTTCTTCACATTTCCTTTGTGCAGTAGGGGAAGGAAAGATGTAGCACCACTTTTCAGGATGTGGCTACTTTGTTTTTTAGTGCAGGCCAGCTTTGCTTTTCCCTTCCCCCTCTCCATACACTTGGTAACAGGAGGAAAGACAACATTTGGAGCGTAGGCTGAACGCAGAATGTGAGATGGTCCCATATGACTGCACACCTGATGGGAGAAGCGGCCTTTCTTATATATTTTTACTGGGACAAGCTATGTACACACTTCCAGTGATAGGGCTTGGGTAATAGTTGGCATAACTTCTCAGACCTTATTTAATTGTTGTTAAAAATATGGTTCAAAAACTGCTAATGAAAACTCAGGCCTGTGCCCACCAGAGCTTTTCTTTTGCCACAGGTTTAGCTGTGTAATCCATCACTCCCTCTATAGCTTGACAGAGACAAGGGACTTCATTTCAAAGCATGTTCCACCCAACAATTATTGTGACCTTTCACCTAGTCAGTGATTGTGTCCTAGTTACTGTGTGGGCACACTAACATCAATCTAAAAAAAGGCCTTGAAAATGTGTTTAATTTGGTTGAACTAAAAAAGCCACATGTAACAGTAACATTGGAGAGGAGGAGGAAGCTTCAGAAAAAAAGAAGCACTTCTCCATGGCCCTCTTTTCTTAATATACCTTCTCACTGTTACAATTACATTTAAGTACAGGTTAGTTTCCATCAGATCATGTCCAAAATATTTTATTACGCACTTTCCTTTGAGTTATTGCTTTTAACTCTCTTTCCTTGTAAAACAGTTCTTAGAAGAGCGAGCTACATAACTGCATTACTAAAAAACCACTTGCTGGGATTTTAATGTTAAAGTCATTACCACAAGACAATCTATGGAGGTGATGGCTTTTTATTACTCCATTGAGACAATGAGGCAAATGTTTCAGCTGTGTTATAGTGGTGATTTTTGGCACACAGGGTCACGCTTATCAGGGGGGAAAATCGCAGTTTGTTCCAAATGCTGGTTCTTTCCTTTACTCTCTGAAGGGAGATGTAATGGGTAGGCTAAATGGCCCATTGTCTGGATCCCTGGGACACGGGCCCCACATTTGGATGAGACTCAGTTGTGAGGCAGAGCATCAGGCAGGTGGTATTTACTTCCTGCCAGTTGCTTGAGGGTTTGCTGGGAGATAACATGGAGCCAAGCTGAGTCCAGAACCTGTGTGAAGTAGCCAGGTCAAGTGCTAGATATCTATCTGTGTAATGGGGACATAGAGAGGAATCCACCCTGTAATGTGACAGTGCCAAAGTATTGCAGGTATTTTTGTTTGTTTGTTAGAAAAGGGGGTCTAATAAAAACATAAAACATAATCTTCAATTTCAGACAATTTTGGAATTTTTGAAATTTGTTCATTTTGAAATTGGGGCAAAATGCTCACCCCAGAAATGTACTGAAACGTCAGTGTGGCAGCAGATCCTCTTACCCCTTCTACATCTTGCTTCTGGGTAGGGTCTTCTTATGGATTAGGGCTTTGAACACCCACCCTCCCCTCCTTAAATCCTGCTCTGTCCCCTTTTTTCTGTGCTTCTTTCTTCATCTCTTTCATGCTTCTTTTTCCCTTGCTTCTTTCCCTTGGCTCCCATTTCCTCCTTTGATTTCTCTTTCTGGTCTCTGAGTCCCAGGCTCATTCTTTACAATCATTCAAGATTATCTTGTTCTGTAGGAATAATCATATACTCTTATTCATGCTTGTTAGTTAGGTCCATCAATGGCTATTAGCCAGGATGGGTAGGAATGGTGTTCCTAGCCTCTGTTTCTCCGGAGGTGGGTGACAGGGGAGGGATCATGTGAAGATTATCTGTTGTGTTCCCTCCCTCTAGGGTATCTCGTGTTGGCCACTGTTGGCAGACAGGATACTGGGCTGGATGGACTATTGGTCTGACCCAATATGGCCATTCTTATGAGGGAACAGACATCAGCGCTTAGGCTTTATACAAGGATAAATATTTTTCTATGAATTTTCATTTCCAAAAATGTAGTTTAGTCCCTCCCCCACTTTCTTTCAATTTTACTCTTAATAAGAAGCATGACTTCTCTGGCAAGCCGGGGAAGAAGAGACACCTTGGGAGCACTCAAAGAGAATCAGAGCTAAACCTGAATTGAGCTGATGAGCAAGTGAGCCACAACACCCAGTG
The DNA here is from genome assembly GCF_052426305.1 of Pelodiscus sinensis. NCBI lineage: Eukaryota > Metazoa > Chordata > Testudines > Trionychidae > Pelodiscus > Pelodiscus sinensis. Next base: position 110,971,232 of record NC_143055.1, on the reverse strand, counting down.
GTTGGGATGAGGGCTGGCAGCCCAGAAAGTGACATTCCTCAGACAGGCAGCAGCTGAATGGGATATGGACTGGAAGTGGCCCGTGGAAGATGACTGACACCATATAGAGACCGATGAAAAGCTGGACCAGCCTCACAATGCCCTGAGTTGGTAGGTGGTGGAATGCAGTTGGCCTGGGTTTCCCGATTCCCATCCAAATTGTAGCCACAGGCTGCTTGCCATATTGGACTGTGCCCATTAGGGAGGAAGCCAAGCACTGCCCTGATGGCAAACCTGTATTGTATGTTATAGTTCACAGAGGATGCGGGATGCATCTGCATGCATGTGCAGTTTTCTGACTCTTGTAGAAAACTACTGCGCATCTACTGCACATTCAGAATGGCTTGTCGAACCAAGTGGGCAAGTTTTATTCCCCTTGGATGAAGAATGGTCTGTCAACACGACAATACTAAGGTCAATATTTCTGATCGGATGAATCCCTTTTGTGGATTTATTTGCAACCTGTCAGAACAGGAAATGCTGCCTTTTCTGTTCAGGGGCATGCCTCAGCCCTGAGAACATCTCTCATGCATTTCTTTGTCCTTGGGAAAAGGGCCTTCTCTATTCCCCTCTCATTCTACTGATTCCAAAATAATAGGCTTTGCTTCAGTTGACCGAAGCAGCTGTTTTTTAGACCTACACAGGTTGTCCATCAGGGAACTCTTACCCTGTCTTAAGTCAAGAGCTTGATATCATAAAATCATGGGGAAGATCTCCTGGCCTGGTTTCACAGGGTAAGTCTACACAGCAACATTACTTCAAAATAACTTAGTCCACGTCTACACAGCAGGCAGTTATTTCGAAATGTTGAAATATTGTCAAGATGGAGGACGACTTTCTCTGACTCCTGTATCCCTCTTTGTACAAGGAATAAGGGAAGTCAGAGGAAGAGTGCTCTATTTTGAAATAAGTGCTGTATAGACACACCCAAATTTCAAAACAATCTATTTTGAAATTAACTATGCAATTGACATAGCTCAATTTGCAAAGCTTATTTCGAGTTAAGCCCTGCTGTGTAGACGCATCCACAGAGATTAAATTTAGTGGAGAGACACTGTTTGTTTGGAAGTAGCCTAGAAAGGCCTACTTAGCAGCAGGGAACTTAGCCACAAGGGCTACTTGTCCTTGTAAGTGGTAGTGTTTTATCTGAGCAGCTAGCTATGTTATATTTCCTATGCAAATTGTGATTCAAAAGATTTTGGGTTATTTACTTGAGTCAAATTTGGTGGTCAGTTCTAGCAAAATACAGTTGGCTACAATTTTACAGTTTTATTCCCTTGTTATGTCTAGGATGGTATTCGCTAACTTTATGACCACCAGGTTCCTTAAAGGCCTTCATATCTATTTGAAATCCTACTCCAAAGCAGGATTTTTTTAAATCAGCCTTTATGGATCTCCCTTTCAAACCATTACCCATGTACTGGCTGCTACATTTTTCAGCAAAAGTGGCCTTCCTAATAGCCATCACTTCAGCAAGAAGACTAGTGGTACTACATGTTCTAGTTACAGCTCCTCCATACACTTTTTTTTTTAAAACAAGGACAAGGGTGCAGCTTAGGTAGCACCATAAGTTTCTCTTCAAAGTAGTATGATTTCTATCTCCACCAATATATCTGAATACCACTTTTCTTTGCAAAACTCCATGAACAAAAGTTTCGTGGTTGGGATGTTTTCATTTGGAAATAACAAAACCTTGTTGGATCACTTCCCAGATATTCAGCACCTGCACGGACCAAATGAGATGGCATTCTGTAATGACATAACTTTTCAAGTAGATTACCAGCTGTATTTTCATGTACTGCAAAATCAAGGGCATACTCAGACTCTATAGCATTTTTGAGTAATGTCCCTAAAATGGACATCTGCAGAGCAGCAACTTAATCTTCAGTCCACACCTTTGCTCATCATGAATGAGGATACTGCATTCTGCCCCTAAATTAACAAGTTCCCTAACATTGTCTAATTCATGGAATCACAGAAATGTAGGACTAGAAGGACTAGAATGTCATCTAGTTCTGTCCCCTGTATTGAGGCAGATTTAAATATTACATAGACCAATGTTTCTCAACCGTTTTTTTTATAAAGTACCCTCTTATTTATATATATAAAAACTGTAGGTAGTAGGAGTACTTTCTATATATATAGAAAGTACTCCTCCTACCTACAGTTTTCAGACACACTTTTTGCAACACATTTGTTTAAACGTAGCCGGGTGGGCGATGACATTTTTGGGTGTAAAAAAGTACAATAATAATAAAAAGCTGTAAAACTTAAAACAAAAATTCAGTTTTCTCCAAATTTCAGTTGTTGATGTGTCCCCCCCCCCCCCAGACTTCTTTCAAGTACCCCGAAGGATACTTGTACCACTCGTTGAGAAACACCGACATAGACGAACTCTGAGTGGTGTTTGTGTAATCTGCTCTTAAAACCCCCTAATGATGAAGATTCCCCAACCTCTCTATGGCTGTGTCTACACTACAGAGTTTTTTTGGAAAAACGGCTGTTTTTCCAAAAAAAACTCATGGAGCTTCCATACCTCAAGAATGTTTTTGTGCAAAAAAATCAAAAGAACAAAGGGGTTTTTCCGGTGTAGATATTTCTCATTCTACGAGGAAGAATGCCGTTTTGCAAAAGAGCTCTTTCACAAAAAGGTGTGTGTGGATGGGGAAGAGGGTTTTTTTGTGCAAAAAGAGGAAAGAGGAAAGCGCAGAGGTGCCCTGGTGGCCATTCTGTGCATAGCAATCAGAGCATCCATGCAGTCTGGTTGCTCTCTTTCGCAAAAGTACATTGCCTTTTCAATACACTTTTGCAGTGTGGATATGCTCTTGTGCAAGAAGTTTTTGCAGAAGATCTCTTCCAATAAAAGCTTCTTGTGCAAGTAGCCTGCAGTCTAGATGTAGCCCATGTAATTTGTTCCACTGTTTAACTACCCTGATAAGAAATTTTTCCTAATGTCTAACATCCAACTTCTTTGCTTCATTTTAAGCCTATTACTACTTGTCCACATGTTTCCCAATATATGAAGCACAGAACTGAACACAGTGCTCCAACTGAGGCTTTATCAGTGCTGAGTTGAATGGAAGAATTACTACTTAATGTTTTGCTAATGCATCCCAGAATGATATTGGCTTCTTTTTGCAACAGTTTTACATTGTTGATTCATTTCGATTATGATTTACTGTAACTTCAAAAAAAATTTCTGCAGTAGTCCTTCAAAGGCGGTCATTTCCAATTTTGTATTTGTGCAATTGATTGATTCCTTTCTAAGTGTAATACCTTCTACTTCTTCTTTATTGAATTTTTATCTTGTTTATTTCAGGCCATTTCTTTGGTTTGTCATGATTGTTTTAAATTCTAGTCCTGTCCTCTTGTCCTCTAGTCCTGTCCTGTCCTGCAAAATGTGTAAAGGCAGTCTTTATGCCATTATCCAACTTATTTATGAAAATATTGAATAAAACGACACCCAGAACACCTATTCAATACACCTTACCAGCTTGATTGTGAACCATAGATAACTACTCTGAGGATGGTTTTCTAACTAGTGGTGCACCCCCCCTTGTAGTTGGATCATTTGGGCTATATTTCCCTAGTTTGTTTATGAGAAGATTATGTAAGGCAGTATAAAATGCCTTAAGGTCAAGAAACACCAAATCTACTGCTTTCTTTTGTCTACAAGGCATATTTACCACATTTTCTGTCTTCTGGAGCATTTGTTGTCATCCTCATCAACATTTGAAAAGTGTACATAGAGTAGGGAAAAACCTGGAACATTTTCTGACACTAGATTGTCACAAATTGTACACCTGTCTTTTTTAAAGCTTAAAATACAAGAAAACCCCCCCACAAAATAAATTCACCAGTAACATGGTTTAAAGAATACAACATATATTCATATATTTATCAATACAATGCCTTTTTTGTAATAGCCACAGTTTAAAAAAAGGACAATTTATTCCAGAACTATACATTTTCTGTACATAAATTCCTTAGACAGAAACTGTACATGAACAACCAGAAAGATTTTAATACACACGTACTATATGAGCACAAAGTTACAATGCTTAGCTTTTTGTAGCCAGTGTGAACTCTCCCAGCAGAATTGTGTTAGTATATCTTCATACCTGTGTGCATTTAAAATCTTTAAATCAGGATATTTGAGGGGGAAAAATGAAAACAGACATTGTATATGCTCATGTTTCATCTACTGAACTAGGAAAGGGTTATAAAAAATTATAAATATTTTGCTGAAAAACAGGGCCTGATATTCATAAATATGGGCACTAGGCGTGTATGAGCAGTGGCTTAATGTCTGGTCCAGAAGTCAATGGGACTTTTTCCTTTGACTTCAGTGGGTGTTGGATCCAGTTGTTGACACTCGAATCATATATTGCTGTATCTGTATCATTTTCTAATATAAAAAAGTAATGTTTCTTTAAATCATTTCTGTATTTACCTTTGGAATGGAGTTAATGTGAAAGATGTCTCTAATGGGGAGTAGGGGGCACAATAATGGAAAATTTCTCCATTTTGTACATATTTCTGCTTATTTCTCCATTTTGTACATATTTCACTACAGCTCTATATTGGCTTGTTTTGTATGATGCAAAGTCAAGGTTAATTGTTGACTTACTTAGTTTGTGATCCACTATCACTCCTAAATTCTTGTATCTGAAGTATTCCTTCCAAGGCAGGCATTTCCCATGTTGTATTCAAGTTACCTAGTTTCTCATGTGTCACAAAAGATGTTAGCTGGTGTTTTGACAAATAGGTCACAAATTGCATGAAAATGTGCATATTGCTACACAGGTTTATTTTAATGAACTTAAAATATTTTTTAAACCTTGTTGTAGCTCTGCCAAATCAAGCCATTTAGACTTATTGAGATTTTTATAGTCTGCTCTCATATCCTAGACATTTTACAAATTTTAACATTCACTGCATGAATTCTAACCATTGCCACAAAATACCCCAAATCAGTCTCCTATATCCAGCTTACCTACCTGTTAGATCACTCTCACTCCTAATGCCTCCAGGAAGAGAGACATTGCAGCGTGTCTGGAAAATTAACAGATGAGCAGAGCTGTGGCAATTGTAGGATTGGGTAAAAGACTTGTTTATAGAGCATTGGGAACTCCATCAAATTTAGTAGCAAGAATTTTTCTTTTAAAAAAAGATGATGAGAAAAGTAGGTACATTTTAGAAGTCAATTTTTTAAATTCTGAATTTCCAGTGTGTATGAGTAACTGACAGAACAAACATCTATAGAATATTTTGCTCCTAAAGAACCTCTGAGCCAGATTCTTATATTAGTTATTCCAGTTTAAATCCTGATTGATGCCACTGAAGTCAGTGTGGTTACCCTAGACTCAGTGGAATAACCGAGATAAGAATTTGTTCTTCTTTTCTTATGTGATAGGTTGGAACTGGTTTACATCTAGTGAGGACAATTATCTCCTTTTTCTCCTAGGCACAACTATTGGTTTACATTGTTGTTCTGTTCAGAAATATATTTGCATCTATTTTAGATAAAAGCAAACATGTCAACATAACATACTGACCTTCCTGCTTTGAATCTTTGTCTTCTTTATTTGTGTAGCTCAGTTAAAAATCCTTGGGAGAAATCCTGATCTGGTTGAAATCAATGCTAAAGCTTCCATTAACTTCCGTGGAGACCCGATTTCTCCATTAGGTACTAGAACAATGTTGCGCGTGTGCGCTCACACACACACGCACGCATACACACACACAAAATAAATGTATGATTACTGTCACACCCCCAGAGATAAGGATTCTGGTTAAAATAAAAGGTAGTATAATGCAATATATTAAGAAGCTGATGGTTTCCTGTAATTTAAGACTTTAAAAAAAAGACTCTTAACTGTAGCCTTTTAATCTTGTACAATTATGCAATTGAACACAAATAATATTTTAAAAAGTTACTTATGTAATTAAAATGTATTCAAAGTAAAAATAAACTTTTTTTTATAAAGTACACTTTAATGTATATTAACAAACTCCAAAGTTCCCTGAAATGCAACCTGTATTGTGTCGTTGGGTCTAAATTACTTTAATCTGCTTCCCTGTAAGATGATAGGGTATGTCTACACTACAAAGTTAATTTGAACTAACAGCCGTTAGTTCGAATTAACTTTAATAGGTGCTACACATGCAAATGGCTAGTTCGAACTTAATTCGAACTAGCGGAGCACTTAATTCGAACTAGGTAAATCTCATTCTACGAGGACTAACACCTAGTTCAAATTAAGTAGTTCAAATTAAGGGCTGTGTAGCCACTTAATTTGAACTAGTGGGAGGCTAGTCCTTTTCAGCTTGCCCTGGTGGCCACTCTGGGCACAACCAGGGAAATTCTTCTGCCCCCCTCCCAGCCCCGGAGCCCTTAAAGGGGCATGGTCTGGCTACGGTGCCCGTGCCAGATGCAAGCCTGCCAGCACCCAGCCAGCAGACCCTGCACCTGGTACAGCATGAGCCAGCCACTCGCTGCCACCCAGCCCTCCGCCTCTTCCCAGGACCAGGCTGGCGGCTCCCAGGAGCCTGCCTGGGTCCGCAAGAGGCGGGCGCCCGCCTGTTCTAGTGTGGAGATCGTGGACCTCATCCAGGTTTGGGGGGAGGCCTTCAACGTCCACGATCTCCGCACTAGGCACAGGAAAGTGGCCATCTAGGGCAGTATAGCTGCCAGCCTGGCCACCAAAGGCCACATGCGAACCCAGGAGCAGGTTTGCGTGAAAATCAAGGTGGTCTAGTGAGACCCTCGACCCTGAGCCCTGAGCTTAGACCAAAAGAACATAAGAACGGCCGTACTGGGTCAGACCAAAGGTCCATCTAGCCCAGTAGCCTGTCTGCCAACAGCGGCCAACACTAGGTACCCTGGAGGGGATGGACCGAAGACAATGAACAAGCCATTTGTCTTGTGCCATCCATCTCCAGCCTTCCACAAACAGAGGCCAGGGACACTGTTCTTACCCCCTGGCTAATAGCACTCCATGGACCCAACCTCCATGACTTTATCTAACTTCTCTTTAAACTCTGTTCTAGTTCTAGCCTTCACACCCTCCTGTGGCAAGGAGTTGCACAGGTTGACTATTTGCTTTGTGAAGAAGAACTTTCTGTTATTAGTGTGAAGGCTGCTGTGCTGTCCCTCATCATTTCATTTGGTGTCCTCTAGTCCTTCTATTATGGGAACTAATGAAGAACTTTTCTTTATGCACCCTCTCCACACCACTCATGATTTTATAGACCTCTATCATATCCTCCCTCAGTCTCCTCTTTTCCAAACTGAAAAGTCCCGGACCTGTTATATGGGACCTGTTCCAACCCCCTGATCATTTTAGTTGCCCTTTTTGGAACCCTTTCCAAGGCCAAAATATCTTTTCTGGGGTGAGGAGATCACATCTGTACACAGTACTGAAGATGTGGGCGTACCATAGTTTTATACGTCCCCTCCTCCTTCTTCCCCCTTCCAGTTCCCTCCTCCCAGGTTTCCCCCTCCCCTCTCCCACCTCCTTTTCCCAGTCTCCCCAGAGGTTAATCCCCCTCCCCCCAGTTTTTTTAAATAAAGAGAGTTTCTATTTTTGAACACACGTGTCCTTTATTTTTTACATCAGGAAGGGAGGCTAGGAAGGGGTAAGTGGAAGGAGGTGAGGGAGGAATGAGGTACGAGCCCCCGATAGGGAGGACTGGGGTGGCTCTGAGGGCTCCTCGGGGTGGAAGCTCTCCTGCAGGGTCTCCTGGATTCTGACAGCCCCCCGATTGACTCCCCAGATGGCAGCCTGCAGCAAGTGCAGCCGGGCTGATGGCTGAGTGCTGTGATGTGCCGAGTGTGGGCACTCAGGGCACTCCAAAACAGGACCACTTTGCTTTCCCTCGTCGAGGTAGACAAGCAAGCGGGGAACCCTGAGAACTGTCTGTCCGGGGTAGGGGTCCTGTCCCTTTAAGCACAGCCCTCGGCTAGCCTGAGGCAGCAGCTCCACACTCTAATTCGTAACCTGATGCCCTGCTGGCACTGCTTCCAGCCAGCCTTAACTTCGGTTCAGGGTCCACTCAATGTGGACATGCTAGTTCGAATTAGAAAAACGCTAATTCGAACTAGTTTTTAAGTCTAGATGTGCCAGTTCGAATTAGCTTAATTCGAATTAACTAAGTTAGTTCGAATTAGTGCTGTAGTGTAGACATACCCATAGCTATTTTTAATCTTACTTCTGTTACACAAAATGCTTTCAGTTCTTTATGCCCATCAAAAACATCATGGTTTTAATGTGCATAAAGACTAAAGGCTTATTATGTGTGATAGTATCTACGTTTACCATATTTCTATATATATTATAGAAAAGATGCTGTATATTATAGAAAAGATTTGTATTTGTTGTTTGTTCACTCCCATTGTGTATTAAATAGCTAGGGATCTAAACTGTGTCATACGTTAATACTTCTGGATCATACAATAGTTCTCGTATTGAAGAAAAATGGGAAAATTCTGATATTAAAGCCATAAAGGGGTTATTTCATAGTTAGGTGTTTTGCAAACGTGGAAGTTACAGAATCCAGTATCATCACTATTCAGGCTATTATTTCATCAAATACTGTTGTTTCATCCACCTTGTCTAAGCCCTGGTCTATGGAGCTATTTCAAAACAATTCCCCTCTTTTTGAAATAACAAGAGGAGTGTCCATACTACCAAGCCTGTTATTTCAAAATAACGGGCTGATTGTTTCAAAATAACTTCTGCTGTCCACAAGGAATAGTGCTTGTTTCGAAATAGCGGTAGTATGGACGCTCCACTGCTGCTATTTCAAAATAACTGCTCCCCAGAGTCATTCAAAGTAATTACTCCTCAGTGCTTCCTGGAGCTCTAAGTCGAGGTAGCGCATCCACATTCAGGGAGCCTGCCTTGGACTAATTTTGAGGATTCCCTGTAGTGTAGACATGCTATTTCGAAATATATTATTATTTTGGGAGTTATTATTTCAAAATAAGTTATTTCAAAATAATTTCCTAGTGTTGACATGCCCTAAATAGAGGAAGTCTTAGAAATTTCCCTTGCTATCCAGCAACAATAGAAATGAGTCATTAAAGACTCAGGATTAGCAAATTTATGGTCTGATCACCAAGGTTCAGAATGACTTTTAAATAGTGCTGAGTGCCCTCAACCCATACTGGGCAAAATCCTGAAATTCTTACTAATTAGGCTACATCTAGACCGCACTGTTAAATCGGAAAAAGATACACAATTTGGGTTTTTTATTTACTTTCAAAAGAGTCTCTTTCAAAATTTGGTGTGTCTACATAGTGCCAAATTGTGAAAGAAAGTGCTCTTTGGAGACATCCCTTATTCCTCGTAGAACGAGGTTTACAGTGATGGTGAAAGAGCGCATCCAATCTTTTGAATTTTTTTTTGAAAAAGTGGACACGTTCCTTGCATGCAGCATTGCTTCTGGGGGATAATTCCGGTATCCAGAAAAGCAATACAATCTAGCCATAGCCTAAGTGCTTGTTCAAGCAATTAGACTTTGAGTGGCAGTCAGCCTGAGTAAGGACAAGGTAACCCCTGGACACAGATTTCAAGATTTAGCCCGGTGTCTTCAGTGGAAAACAGAGGTTTGCAGAAGCACTCAAAAGGATCTCCAACTCCTTGGGCTCTTACCCCAGGAAGTAATTTTAAAAAAGAATTGTTTTCATCTAATACAAAAAATAGGACCCTAAGATTTTTGTTTCATATTTACAAATGAGCAAACTCATTTTTACAAATGAGCTTCCAAAAATGTGTTCACAAGATTTAAATATGCACCCATAAGACTGCACAATTTGTGGGGAAAATGCATATTGGGACAACTATGGTCTATGAGGACAGATTTCTAAACACTGGGCCCTATTTTTAGATGTACAATTTGCAGGTGCAAGTAGTTGCAACTCTTTGTAGATAGCTCAGGTTAGATTGAACCCACTAATGTCACAATACTAAGTACTTAGGCATTGAAATGATTGATTTATACTATTTTGTAAGTATAGAAACAGAGGACCGGTTAAGGTTGGATTCCAAAGTAAACCCTTAGGCTGTGTCTAGACTGGCATTATTTCCACAAAAGAGTGTCTAGATTGGCATGGATGCTTTTGCGCAAAAAGTGCTTTTGCGCAAAAGCATCTGTGCCCAGTATAGACGCGCTTTTGCGCAAGAAAGCTCCGATGGCCATTTTAGCCACCGGGCTTTCTTGCGCAAAAAATTAAGGTGCCTGTCTACACTGGCTCTCTTGCGCAAGTATTCTTGTGCAAGAGGGCTTATCCCTGAGTGGGAGCGTCAAAGTATTTGCGCAAGAAGCACTGAATTCTTACATTAGAACATCAGTGCTCTTGCACAAATTCAAGCGGCCAGTGTAAACAGCTGGCAAGTTTTTGCACAAAAGCGGCTGCTTTTGAGCAAATCTTGCCAGTATAGACGCGCCCTTTGAGTTCATTGAACAGCACTGCAATTCTCTGAAGCCCTGTGGAGACCTTGATGAAGGATAATTTTTCATATGCCATAAACATCACACAAATGTCTCAAAGGACTGTTGGAATTATGTTCCCAGTGTCAAGAGCCATACCCAAGTGGTGGTGCCAATTACAAAATATGGGTTAGGATTCGGTTAGAGTTCAGAATAAAGTTTGAGTAGGGATGGAGTTCAGGTTTGGGGTTTCAGTTGTGCCAAAGCACACTGAACCATTTTTTAGCACAAAATGATGGAAAGCTGCCAGGATGAAGAGCTCTCATAAGTTCTCTTTTGCCTTGGGTCAAACTATCTGCAGAAATAACAAGTAGTCCTGTGGGACCTCAAAGACTAAAAAAATCATCTGGGCAGAAGCTTCTGTGGGCAAAGACCCACTGTGTCAGATGTATCCATACTTCTATTTAGAATGCATCAGACAAAGTGAATTTTTGCCAATGAAAGACTATGCTCAAATAAATATGAGACTTTTAGGTCACACAGGACTCCTGGTGATTTTTACTAAGGAAGTAGCTTTTCATACGTCAGCAGGAGAGCACTGATCCATGTTTAACTGTGATCTGGTGATACAGACTGGCTGTGTCTAGACTGGCCAATTTTTCTGGAAAATCAGCCGCTTTTCCAGAAAAACTTGCCAGCTGTCTACACTGGCCGCTTGTATTTCCACAAAAGCACTGACGATCTCATGTAAGATTGTCAGTGTTCTTGCAGAAATACTATGCTGCTCCCATTTGGGCAAAAGTCCTTTTGTGCAAAACTTTTGCGCAAAAGGGCCAGTGTAGACAGCTGAGCTTTGTTTTCTGCAAAAAAGCCCCGATCGCGAAAATAGTGATCGGGGATTTTTTGCAGAAAAGCGCATTTAGATTGGCACAGACACTTTTCCGCAAAAAGTGCTTTTTTGCGGAAAAGCGTCCGTGCCAATCTAGATGCTCCGTTCTAAAAATGCTTTTAACGGAAAGCTTTTCCGTTAAAAGCATTTCCGGAAAATCATGCCAGTCTAGATGTAGCCACTATGTTTTAGAACCTTTACTATGAGTTTGTAGTCTGGTATAGCCCCACTGAAAACCACTCCAACTGGAGGTCGAATAAGTCCTATTTGCCTCACACGAGGTGGTATATCTGCAGATGCAAGGGTTGGAACAAGGCACGTGAACCGTTCAAGCCCTATTTTGAGCATCTGAGAGAGTCTTAAGTGGAATTTAAGAGGTGCACAGTTAAGCCTCTGTACTGGGCTCAGTTCCATCAGCATTGACTTCAATAGGACCATGCTCATGAATAAAGCAAGTAGGCTTAGGCTCTGAACTTGTACAACAGTGAACTGAATTTGGACCTTACCAGGACTTGATACAAAAGGAATTTTAACCCAATCTTATGTAATTTTCATCCTGTAGAATTCATAAATAATGTAAAACTCCAGTACAGTTTGAACTATAGTTAGTTTGAAGCTGCCTGGTTACATTTCAGTGAGTGAAACTTAAATATCAGCAAGTCAGCTGCAGGTCAGCACTTGCTCCTCATACAGGAGGAAGAGTTATGTTGTGTAGCTTTAAACAATCCTAATAAACATTTCTGTGAACAAGATGCCACTGTGTTTTCATACTCATGTAAACAAAACAGATGTCTTATAATTCCTTTTCTCCCCACCCCCCGCCCACAAAAAAAAAAAAAAAAAAAAGCACAAACATAAGCAGGGCCAATAAATCATATGGTATTTACAACTAGGACTTGTTGACTAAATCTCATCTGCCATCCTGTAGCTTGGATGGTAGAAGAGCATTGTTGCTTTCATGTGCAATACTGTTCTTTTCACACCCATCAAAAATTTTACCCAGGGCCTTAGGAATACTCATCTATTGATGTATAGGGGGAGTTGGTAAAACTTGAGGCTGTTGAAGTGGTTTTCGAATTCCTGCACGAATAGCCATTGACGCTTGTGTCCCGCGCAGCAGCTCTTTTCTTACGGGAAGACTTGGAATGATCACCATCATTGGGATCAAACACCACGGTGGTGGTGGACTCCATTCTGGAGACAGTGTACATGCTACTTTGCCGGGTGGGATGAAACCTGGCAGCCTTGAGCTCCAGCTCATCATAGCTGGACACCTCGATAAATGGGCACCAACGGAATGCTCTCTTGAAACCAGCCCGGAATCTGAGAAGAAAGATATTTGGTTAAACTGCATAGGCAATATTGGGGGGCCAATGCAGGGTCAAGTGCCCCCGATTTTTGCTCAACTTGACAGAGGGGATATAGATGGGCCCTGTACTTCTTCTATAGCACCTGCCATGGTTCCTATCCCTGGCAAGTGGGGACCAGAAGGGGCAGGACAGAATCACTTATCATGCTGGCTGAGGTTGGCCGCTTTGGGTTGCTGCCTCTGTGCTGTGTGGGGAGGTGGCAGCTGCCTGTCTTTTCTGCTTTCTGAGGGTATGTCTACACTACCCTCCTAATTCGAAGTAGGAGGGTAATGTAGGCATACCGCACTTGCAAATGAAGCCCGGGATTTGAATTTCCCGGGCTTCATTTGCATGAAGCCGGCCGGCGCCATTTTTAAATGCCGGCAGTTCGAACCCTGTGCCGCGCGGCTACACGCGGCACGGAGTAGCTAGTTCGGATTAGGCTGCCTAATCCAAACTAGCTGTACTCCTCGTGGAATGAGGAGTACAGCTAGTTCGGATTAGGCAGCCTAATCTGAACTAGCTACTCCGTGCCGCACGGCTACACGGTTCGAACTGCCGGCATTTAAAAATGGCGCCGGCCGGCTTCATTCAAATGAAGCCCGGGAAATTCAAATCCCGGGCTTCATTTGCAAGTGCGGTATGCCTACATTACCCTCCTACTTCGAATTAGGAGGGTAGTGTAGACATACCCTTACTGAATTCAGCATGTTTCTGGCTTGCGGGGCCCCTGTCCCAGACAGTATGGCCTGGATGAGTAATAGAAGGGTTAGTCTGTCTCCTTAACCAAGTTCTCTCTCAAGCTCTTGATGGCTTCAGTTCAGTAATACTAATGGAAAAACTGAAAAATGATCTGATATGTAAAATTAAGGGCAATATCATCTGTGAAGAGGTGTAAAGATACCTATTCTGAATCATACCAATCTAGACCACGATCCTGCAATCTGATGTAGGCAAGGTGACTCATGCCTGTAAAAAGCCCCTTAAATAATTGCGGCCTGATTTTTTTTCACCCATAAATCCCAGTTACATCAATTGCAAATGCAGCCCCCTTGAAAATAAGAACCTAGGAGTAGGTGTGACTTTATCTTCAGCATCTCCAACTGCATATGAGTACCGAGTAATAATGCTATGAACATTTTATCATCCAATTGAGACTGCAATGTATAATAGAAATATTATGATGTATGTGATTTATAATACTACAATAAAAGCTTTATTTTAAATTGCATCCCAATCCCCTATTGTGTAAAGTCAGCTGTCTTTGGAATACTGATTAGTAAGCATACTGTATAGATTTCACATACTCCAGTAACAAAGCACCTTAACTTATATTTGGTGCATTTTAAACAATTAGGGCCTTGTTCTGCAAGCCCTGACAAGTGGCACATCCATTCATTTTTATTAAATGTTCTGCATGTGTTACTTGACAGGAGGAGGGCTAAATTTTGCTCTTACATTTGTCAATGTCACAGGTATTCATTGGAAGAATTACATTAGCATTGAACAGAAACCTGATGAAGGACTTTCACCTCACATGGTACATATTTTTTCTCTTGTTGAGAATCTTTACTATTGAAATAAAATTTCCTTTGCCACTTTCACAGTCAAATCATATATATTCTGGCTAAGCTCACACATACCCAACAGTTTCATAATTCTCACTTACCTCTTATTAAGGCAGCAGTAGATAATGGGATTGTACATTGTGGAGCTCATGGCCAGCCAAAAGCTGCCTAGGTAAATTTGCTGAATGTATTTCCACCGATTTAAGTGTTGGTAGATCCCTGTAACTATGAAGTAAATGTGGTAGGGCAGCCAGCAAATTGCAAATGTCAATACAACGACAATCATCATTTTTACAACCTGAAAGAAGGGAGTAACAAAGCCATTTTATAATATGTTATATTGTTTTGTACTTAGCACAAAGATGTCCCCCTCACAATACTATTGCAGTTAGCACCAATTGGACCTCTTCTTGATCGTCTCCCTATTAAAGTTAGTCAGGCTGAAGTAAGGCTGCACCTTTTTTAAACAGCATTTTTGTTTTTAATCTGAATTTCTTTCATTTCCATTTTTCTCTGGAGAACAGCATCCTCCTCTCTAACAGTATGAGAGACTTTTATAGCATTATCCACATTGAATTTTGTATAAAAAATGGACACAGCATCTGAAGCTTCAACTTTTTCCATATTATCATTTTTCTAGCTCTTTAGCCATAGGGATAAGGTTATCATATTTTCCATGTGGTCACCCCTGCATGGCCTTTATTGCCCCAAAGTCTGTTGTAGAGAAGAGACTCTTTACTAGCTGCTTAACAGCTATATACCCTAAGTCCTCGATGGTAAATGGAAGTTGAGTAAGCAGTGGTGAGCCGGGAAGGCCCACCAGCAGCAATCTCCATTTTTAATGTAGTTTCAGCTGGTGTGTATTTTCATCATCCATCATCAACTTCGTTGTCATTGTCATTGTCATCATCTTCCTTGGTTTTGTGGGGCATTACACCCCCCAAATCACAACAAAAGATAAATGAAGAGAAGCTTTGGTGAGAGTCATGCACGACAGAGGAAGAAAGTATTCAAGTATTTCTAGCTGCCGCCTTATCCTCTTCAGCTACAGAAATTACTAATCAAGTCATTCTCAACACAAAATTTCAGAAATGAGCATGATAGATAACATTTTGTGGATGTAAAATGAAAACTAGCCTGATTAGGCTTACACTGTAAGTCTTTGGCTGTGTGTGTGAGTGTGTGTGTATGTATATACTGCAAGTAGACCTGGTATTGTCACCTATAAGATTGCCTATCACTTCTAATTATAAAGACCCTGTTTCAAGCAGCTTCAATTTTGCCAAGCTTTAAGCACTGAAGTAAAAATTTTCCACATTAAGTCTCTCTTTTATGAAGACTTTTTTGAAAGTTTCAGCTAAGCGTGTTGAACCTTAATCTGCCCCCCAGTACATATGCATGATGGTATAGTCTTTAATTACATGAATATATGGTCATGTTTTCTACATTCGGATTACTTTTCATTATATTTTTGCTACAAGATTCACCAGGCTACTTACTATCTGGAACAGTTGCAAAAAAAGACTTTAGAAGTTCAGACCACTTATTACAAATAATAAACAGTGACAGCTGCTTGCACAAAATATGCATTTGTTTATGTGTATCACATAATGTTCAAATTAACAGTACTTTGCATCCATAAATATCTGTTTGCGCCATTTGCTTGGGAGGTGTGTGTGTGTGTGCCTGTGTGTGTATGAAACCATTTCCTGCATATGGATCTCAGCCTCTACTTTTTAAAATATATAGTACCACTTTGTGATTTTTTTCATGAGTATAATTTGTCAGGTAAAAGTGTTGCATACATCTTGAAACAAGGCCGGAAATACCGTGTTGAAACAAATTATGGTTTGCACTGTGTTATATTTTACTCTTTTGGATATATCTGTCAGGTATTCATCTGTGATTAATTATAGTCTTAGGACTAATTTATACTGCTGGAAGACTTGGTGCATACGTTCACCACATTTTAGCATTTAATTCAGAAGGGCCTCTGCATGGTCTCGAGATTTGCATCCACTTTTTCGTGCCTGCATGGATCTGTGAGTTCAAATGATAATTAAAGAAATATCTTATAGCACTTAGATGTCTAATTATTTGCAACCGAAATGAGTCAGCTAAACATCTGATACAACAAATATTTTCATAAACTGCCCATAACATTACCACTGAAATTGTTTACCAGTAGGAAAAAATAAGTAGAAAATGGGAGGCTGCTAATGAAAGTCAGACTCCAATTCCTTACCATCTAAACAGTCAACTCAGTATGTATGTATGCAAACAATCCATCTACACAGTTCTCAAGAAACTGAAGGAGAAGAGCTTTTCAATAATGTATGTGGTTTGAAACTGGCTTCACACTGTGATTTTCATACCCTGGAGCTCCAGGAATTGCTAGGACAGTGATATTACAGGTTACCAATTCTGGCATCACTAAAATGTGTTAGCTTCACAATTGCCTGAGAAAGTAGCCTTTCTGTTTCTAACACCTAAACTGTTACAAAAGCAGGTTAATGTGTAAATACTTAAAGGACAAATCAAGGCTTGCTACATGAGTTGCCCATTTAGAAGATCATCTGAAGGTCGTCTGAAAAAACACAAACAAACTAGTGAAGGCAGAATTATCTCAAAAATCTGTTGCTACCTTTTCCTTGAATTCAGTGTCAGAGAATTTTGTGCGGAAGAAATGTATTGAAGTAAATTGCTTAGATGGCTGTACTGGACTTGTACAAATCTGCCTGGTTTGGATAGCTAGCATTCTTTCTATTTAGTCTGCAGTGGTGAAGCTATGCTCCACTGGTAAGTCAGGCAAGGAAACACATCACAGGTGTGATTGTATGGAGCCTTCTTGCTGTAATGATTCCAGGTGCGCAAAATATTCTTAATAAAATACTAAAGTACTTGAAAATGATAAGATCTGATATTCCTCGCACAACAGAGTCTATCAGGAGTAGTTTCTCTAAAGTAAATGGGCGTGTATGTTGATTATGGTCTATAGGAGATGTCCCCTGGCGTTTGAGATTTTGCTAGGAACTTGTAAAGGAAGAATTTTAAGAGAGAAAAAAGAAATTGCACCTATGTCACAATTCTCAATTTTCCAAGGAAAAAAAATTACTTTCAAATTTGAGCATATATTTTGCATTTACTTGCATAATTACAATGTGAAAACCAGGTATTTCATTGGCCATTGGGTTCAAGTGAAAATCGGGGAGTAGGAGGTGATCAAAGATTGCATGAAATGAAAGCAAGACAAAGTTTATACTCAGAGGTCTGTAAAATTGAGGGAGGTTATAATTCACCTGCAAACATACTCCTATCTCCTCCTGGTGAAACATCATCACATCAGTATTGGGAAAGGCAAGAGTATCTGGATCCCATGCCACGGGGGGGGGGGGGGGTGTTAAGCATTGAGAACAAGGGTGCATGTGCAGAAATCGAGGGGAGAAAAGATCAAAGGGAGTTGAAACAGAGGGAAGGGGAATATGGCTATATGAGGACAGGAGGGAAAAGTATTGGGGAAATGGAGAGGAAAGCCAGTTTGGAAAGGAGCAGGAAGAGGATTGTAGTGAAAAGCCAAAGTGAAACATTTATCAGAAAATATAGGCTGCATTCAAGTAACTGTATGAACAAGATTTGCTTGCTTTTCAAACCCTCTCCTTTTGCATTCATGGCAATCTCCCATTAATTAATGACACAACAAAGGGGAATAAAAGCAGCTCTGAGCAAAACATGCATATTAAAAAGATAGAATGAGTGAAACATTGTATTGACAGGACTGCAGGTGCTCAGACTCGGACTGCATATGTCGTGATTTGAATAGCAACGTTAGATTCGCTTCATTCAGTGCTGACTGTATATATAAAAACCTAAATGTAATCTGCTCTAAATCATTGTGCGAAGCCATTCAGTCCCCAGGTTCAATCCAAACATTGTTAGATGTGTTTCTCTCCTTGACAGTGGCTGGTAGTTCATGAACAGGCTTTGCATTTATCATGGTTTGTAATGCCTCTTAGTTTGACTCAGGTTTAACAAAAAGTTCTGAAAAGATTAAACACTCGCATTAGCTCCAGCAAGGAGTTATGCTGGAGCACAACAAGGAGAGTGAAACAGTACTTGTACCTACTTTTCTCCAGGCTCCAGTTTACACCTACATTAGAAATTTTGGTTGAAAAAAAAAATCCCTTATGGTGCTACTGTTCTTTCAGCTCCAGAGGAGAGGAAAACATCTTACTAATGTTGTGCTAATTATACAGAATATATCTGGCAATACAGAATTCAGTTTATTTTCTTTCTTTTTAATATGTATTAAATATGTATTTTGCACTTTTAAAAAAATGTTGCAATTTTTGGCTGCTTTTTTCCCTTTGTTCCATGTATTATATGCCACATTTTGTTATATTAGGGGGGGATCTTGCAGATCCTCGATCAGGAGAGTAACCTTACTCATGGAAAGAGTCTTGTTGGATTACTCTAAAGCAGGGATGGGGCCCTGAGGCCCAGGGTCCCAATGTGGCCCCCAGCTTGCCTGGATTTGGCCATCAGGGCTCATTAGGGAGCCTCATTAGGGTGCTCCAGACCCACCTCAACTTCACTGCAGGGCTGGAGCACACAAAATCTACTAGGCTGTCCCCCCCAGGCTTTGGTGTGTGAGGGGAATATGAGGAGAGTCTTTCTCCTTCTCAGGTGGGGGTCATGTCAATGAGGAGGGTTTTTTTTTTTTTTGGCTTCTCACTAGTGTGCAGCCCCCAACTGATTTTTCTGTGGGTCAGCAGCCACCAAGACAAAAAAGGTTCCCTGCTCCGGCTCTGAGTACAGCCTTACAGTACTGGCCCTGAGATTGATGAATCAAATTAGGATTTTATTTAAGGGCAATCCTGGATTATTTATGCAGATGTCTCACCCAGATAGAGGACTATTTAAAAATGAGTTAAACTGTGTACTTTGCAGGCTTGCTTGTTTGCTTCGTAAGTCATTTTGCTCGCACAAATTGCAATTTCTCATTAATCACCAGTGTGCAAAAGAAAGAGTCAGCTGAAAGGAAAGAGCAGGGAATATTAAAAAGCACAAGGCATGCTTCTCTAGCATGAGTAAAGGTTGCTTATCTTCTTCCTTGTGAAATATTTGTTGCTATTTTAAAAATTAATAGGAACTAAAGTGTTTCACTACATTCACAAAGAAGATCAATAATGTTTGGTTTGTTGTAGTGTTGTTGTTGTTTTATTTTACACACATGGGAAAGGTTATCCCAGGAATAGCTAAACAGATTGGCCTGACTGATTCATATATAACCCTGACTTTGGCATACCACGAATGGGAGTCACTCACCAAATTGCATGGCAGCATTTTATTGCCTTTCTATAGCAAACCTTTTCCTGTTGTTTCTACCAGATGAATAAGACTGGATTCTTAACTCAGTTGCACCAGACTGAGTAACTTTATCAACTTCAGTGGCATTACAAAGATGTAATTTAAGAACCAGACTAATATTTCTGTAAGTATGTCTTCGTTTATCAGTTCATGGGTTGTTTAGCTATGTTAAAGTAATGAAATTTGCAATATGTATCTTAAGGCTTGTAAATAAGTGGATGTTTTAAAGTAAAAATAAGTCAAGCGTTTCTTCGCTTTTAATTTTTACCTTGTCATAGCAATATATTAGAACCTTTGCATTGTTACTGATGGGATTTTTGTCTCCACGATTTTCTGAAAGATTAATCCTGTGTCATTTAAGTCATTAAGAGACTTTACATTTCAAACATCCTTTTTTTGTTTGTTTCATCTTTTCACTTAACCCAGAAGGAAAATTTGATTGTTGAAATAGCACATCTTCCCAATCTGATAAAATGTATTATTAGTGAGACTTCTTATACCCATAGATGGTTAAAAGCAATGGTCCCCAACGTTTTGGGGCTGCCGGGCACCTGGGGGCGTGGCCGCTTACGCGCTGCGCGTACGGGGGCGGGACCACTCACAGGCCGCGTGACTGGAGGCAGGACCAAGCATGCGCCACACGCCCGGGGCCGGCACCGGCATGTGCCGTGACCCCGGGCAGGGGCTGCCCAGGTGCCGCGCACCCAAGGCCGAGGCCAGGGCCGGCACCAGCACGCACGGCACACCCGGGGCCGGGGCTGGGGCCGGGGCCGGGGCCGGCCATGCACCTGGGGCTGGCACCTGCCGCACACCCGGGGGCGGGGCCAGCCCAGATTGTTCTGCGGGCACACATAAATGGCCCGGTGGGCACTATGGCGCCCGCGGGCACCGGGTTGGGGACCACTGGTTAAAAGGAACCCCTATGTTACAAAGTAACAAGACTTTTGTCTTTTGGTGATGAAAACAAAAATGTATGGATCACTTGATGTGTTTCTGTTCTATTTATTCCTTCTGGAGCACCTGGCTTTCGCCACTGTCGGACTTTTGGTCTAGTCCAGTATGGCCATTCTTATGTTCTTATGCATGCTTCCTAAATCAAAGAATCATGGTACTTTAGATGGAAAACATTTATTTGATCAGGGGTCGACAATAATTTTGTATAGGGGGACCACTCCAAGGATTTGTCAAGTACTGCACCCCTTCATGATATTAATGGAGGAAGTGTGGGGTCTGTGATGGAGGTTGGATGTAGAAGGGAGTTTGGGGTAAGGGGTTGGAGTGCCGGAAGGGGTCTGGGATTTGGAAGGGAGTTTGAATGAAGGAGGGGGTTGTGATCTGGGACAGAAGACTGGAGTGCAGAAGGGGGTAAAGAGTCTGGGAGGGATATGGGGTGAGGAGAGGATTCTGACCTGGAGAAGGGATGTAGGAGATGGTGCAAGGTCTGGCAAGGGGTATGAGTGCAGAGAGGATTCTGAGCTAGGTCTGGGAGGAGATTGTGAGCTGGGGTAAGAGTGATGGAATGGGTACAGACATTTGGGTTGTGACCGATGGTAGAGGATTGGTGTGCACGGTCTGGGAGGGGTGTGTGACTAGAGCCAGGGATATAGGAGGGGGTGCAGGATATTGGGGTACAGGGTCTGGGAGAGGGTAGGTGTGCAGGAGGAGGGCAGAGGATTGGGGGGAAAGGGGGTGGGGTATGCCGAGAGTATGTAAATATTAAAGGGAAAACCAAATAGGCTAAACTGGTAATCTATTAGGGTATGTCTACACTACCCCCCTAGTTCGAACTAGGGGGCTAATGTATGCACCTCGTTCCACGAGGCGTACAGATAGTTCGGATTAGAAGCCTAATCCGAACTATCTAGTCCGTGCCGCGTGTAGCCGCGCGGCACGGGGTTCGCACTAGCCGGCTTTTAAAAATGGCGGCGCCGGCTTTATGTTAATGAAGCCCGGGAAATTCAAATCCCGGGCTTCATTAGCAAGTTCGGTATGCATACATTACCCCCCTAGTTCGAACTAGGGGGGTAGTG
The DNA here is from genome assembly GCF_052426305.1 of Pelodiscus sinensis. Taxonomy (NCBI): domain Eukaryota; kingdom Metazoa; phylum Chordata; order Testudines; family Trionychidae; genus Pelodiscus; species Pelodiscus sinensis. The sequence continues at coordinate 110,949,553 of NC_143055.1, read as the reverse complement.
TAGACATACCCTAAGCACCTAAAAATTGGATAGTTAAAAGAAGCAGATAAGGATCATAGGGTAGCAATTAGAGAGGAAGAGTGAGTACTAACACAAGAATCTACACAGACAAAGAGCTGTTGGCACCTTCATTGTTTGTTTGGTTGATAATGTCCCAGCCATCCATTATCTCGATTGAGGCCATACGTGTGAGAATTAAATTTATGAATTAATTGTAATTCTAACCTTTCTCTGTGTATTTGGATTGTATATTTGGTCTGTAACAAGATAGTCACTTGGAGATCTTTTAAAGTGTGACCAGGTAGATTAAAGTGTCCCCAACAGGTTTCTGTATGTTCCCTTTACGGATATCTGATTTGTGTCCATTGATAACATAAGAACATAAGAACATAAGAACGGCCGTACTGGGTCAGACCAAAGGTCCATCTAGCCCAGTATCCTGTCTACCGACAGTGGCCAACACCAGGTACCCCAGAGAGGGTTGACCGAAGACAATGATAAAGTGATTTGTCTCCTGCCATCCCTCTCCAGCCTCTGACAAACAGAGGCCAAGGACACCATTTTATCCCCTGGCTAATAGCCTTTTATGGACCTAACCTCCATGAATTTATCCAGCTTCTCTTTAAACTCTATTATAGTCCTAGCCTTCATCGCCTCCTCTGGTAAGGAGTTCCACAGGTTGACAACACGCTGTGTGAAGAACTTCCTTTTATTAGTTTTAAACCTGCTACCCATTAATTTCATTTTGTGTCCTCTAGTTCTTCTATTATGGGAACTAATAAATAACTTTTCTTTATCAGCCCTCTCCACACCACTCATGATTTTATAGACCTCTATCATATCCCCCCTCAGTCTCCTCTTTTCTAAACAGAAAAGTCCCAGTCTCTTTAGCCTCTCCTCATATGGGACCCGTTCCAAACCCCTAATCATTTTAGTTGCCCTTTTCTGAACCCTTTCCAAGGCCAAAATATCTTTTTTGAGGTGAGGAGACCACATCTGTACACAGTATTCAAGATGTGGGCATACGATAGTTTTATACAGGGGCAGTAAGATGTTCTGGGTCTTATTTTCTATCCCTTTTGTAATAATTCCTAGCATCCTATTTGCCTTTTTGACCGCCGCTGCACACTGTGTGGAAGTTTTCAGAGAACTGTCCACGATAACTCCAAGATCTCTTTCCTGATTTGTCGTAGCCAAATTAGCCCCCATCATACTGTACGAATAGTTGGGGTTATTTTTCCCGATGTGCATTAATTTACACTTATCCACATTAAATTTCATTTGCCATTTTGTTGCCCAATCACTCAGTTTGGTGAGATCTTCTTGGAGTCCCTCACAGTCTGCTTCTGTCTTGACTATCCTAAACAGTTTGGTATCATCTGCAAACTTTACTACGTCACTGCTTACCCCTTTCTCCAGATCATTTATGAATAAGTTGAAAAGGATTGGTCCCAGGACTGACCCTTGGGGTACACCACTAGTTACCCCTCTCCAATCTGAAAATTTACCATTTATTCCTACCCTTTGTTTCCTGTCTTTTAGCCAGTTCTCAATCCAAGAAAGGACCTTCCCTCTTATCCCATGGCCATGTAATTTACACAAGAGCCTTTGGTGAGGGACCTTGTCAAAGGCTTTCTGAAAATCCAAGTATACTATATCTACTGGATCCCCCTTGTCCGCATGTTTGTTAACCCCTTCAAAGAACTCTAATAGATTAGTAAGACAGGATTTCCCTTTACAGAAACCATGTTGACTTTTGTCCAACAAATTATGTTCTTCTACATGCTTCACAATTTTATTCTTTACTATTGTTTCGACTAATTTGCCCGGTACTGAAGTTAGACTTACCGGTCTGTAATTGCCAGGATCGCCTCTAGAGCCCTTTTTAAATATTGGTGTCACGTTGCCTGCCTTCCAGTCATTAGGTACGGAAGCCGATTTAAAGGATAGGTTACAAACCACAGATAATAGCTCAGCAATTTCCCTTTAAGTTCTTTTAGAACCCTTGGATGAATACGTGGGCAGAGTTGGCACCGCAGCTGATTGCCGGGCTAGATTCCTGGATGTTTATGATGTGGTTGCATAGCATGGTTACTGAAAAGAATTCATTTCAGGTTGGGGGGTATCTGTAAGTGAGAATAGGCTTTTCCCAAGGCCACTGAGAGTGAGGGATCATTTTTCAAGATAGGTTGAAGATTGTGTATAATGTGTTGGAGGGGTTTGAGTTGTGGACTGTAGGTAATAACAAGTGGAATTCTGTTATTTTCTCTTTTGGGTCTGTCTTGAAGTAGTTCATGTCTGTCTCATGATCTCATTCTTTTGGTCATATGCTTTGGGCCCATCAGTCATGTGAAAATTCAAACTAAGTTTAAAATTCACACTCAGAGCTAGCATGGGCCTATATTCCTAAAAATCCTAGTGATTTTGTTAACATTTTAGTTTATATCAAGAATGTTTTCGTGATAATAGCAATGTACACGGGATCAGAACAGTAAAGAATCACAAGGTTTGAAAGCACCGATATTCTTTCAATCAGGTTAGACAGGTGCCAATTTCAGCACTTCATAAATTGTTTTGTTCTTCAGATTTATAAGCCACTTTCTGGCAGCTTTTAAAAATATCTACCTTGGCAAGCCAGTTGAATAATGCAAAAATAAAAGTTCCTGATGATTTTTTTTATTTAAATAGGAACTTAAAGAAAAATCTCAATGTAGACTGGTTTTACCATCACACTTCTGTTTCTGAGCTTCATAAATTTGCAATAATCTCCTACAGACTGTGGTGTTCTTTACAAAATTAAAGTTAATCTGACATTTTCAGAAAGAGATTTGGCTCTTGGCATTGTTATACTGCCCTTCACTGATGTTGCCTGTTCCTCTGTGGTGATATCTCTGAGCTTTGCCAAAAGAAAATTATCCAGTTTCTTTATGTAATTATGTCAAGCAGAAAATGCACATAGAATTTTCTCCAGTCTTAATAATTTGCTGTTGGATTTTGCTTAAATGCCACAAACTTGGATTAACCCACAGTATAAAGAGGGGAAAGGGGGAGCTCCATATGGGCTTTCTTGTGTGGCATGGAGTAAGAAAACGACAGAAGGAATAAAAAACTAGAGATGTCAAATGTTTATTAGGAAATCTAGTCTCTCTCCTGCCAGTGCAGGATTGTAGTACAGTAAAACTCCATTAGTCCGGCATCCAGTGCTCCGGGACTCCTGATGGTCCGGCACCATCAGGAACCTGGAAGTGCTGGGGCAGCCGGACAGGATTTCCCCATTCAGCTGCTGCTGAAACTGATCAGCAGCTGAATGGGGAAGCTGGGAGCAGAGCAGCTGGGGTGCTGCCAGGTTGGTCTCGTAGCGCTGCCCCTTGGGCTTCCTGGAATCAGCCGCTGATCTGTTTCAGCAGCGGCTGAATCGGGGACCCCTGGGGCAGAGCAGCTGGGGTCCTGCCGGGTTGGTCCCGCAGCACCGTCCTTTGGCGCTGTGGGACCAACCCGGCAGCACCCCAGCTGTTCTATTGCAGGCATCCCCGATTCAGCTGCTGCTGAAACTGACCAGCAGCGGCTGAATCAGGGATGCCTGGGGCAGAGCCAGACTATCGCAAGGGGGGGCTATGAGAGGTCTGGGGTGGCATCCCCTCCCACCCCACTCCAGACCCCTCCTAGCCCCCCTTCTGATAGTCCGGCATATCTGATAATCCGGCACCTCCTGGGTCCTAAAGATGCCGGATTATCGGAAGTTTACTGTATATTCAACTTTTCTCCTGTTTTAAATGGCTTAAGTGGGAATTGTGTAATACTTAACTGAAGTGGCTGCTTCTTGATTTAATTCCATTAGACTTGCCTACCTTTTTAAATTAAGGATTGAAAAATTATCTTTCTACCACTACATTTCATATTCAACCCCTGATTATGGGCCACATGAGTTTCTGAGAGTCAATGAGGGTACATGGGGTGAATGTAGGATTATGTCTTCCTTCAAGTACTTGAAATAGAAAGTTCAACAGATAACTGGAAGCAAGAGGCCAAAACATTCTTCTGCATTACCAAAGAGAAAATCACTTTTACCCAGTTCACAGAATTCACACTTGCTATTTCACAGATGGCAAAAGGTTACTGTTCCTGGGGGGAGGGAGAAGTTACACTTGAATTGGTATTTCACTCCATGTCTGAAATGAAATAAAAAATAATTGGAGCAATGGAAGAGATACAGAGGCTTTTGGTGTAGCCATTTTGGAGCAGAGTGCAGGATTCATGACCTGGAAGGTGGACTTAATTCAGCAAAATTGCAGAGATTTGGAAAATTAAGGACCTCTAGGAAGAGGGCACCTCCTCATTGTTATGAGTTGCCAAAGAAAACAGAGGGAGAAGATCTTACAGTCATTATCTAATCATACCCAAGTACCAAGTTTTGAATGGCTCAGCACCTGTGTCAATTTTTTCCCATGCACCCATTAGGCATAGTTCATAATTTTGCTACTAGGACAGGGTGAGAACTAAAGGGTGAACTCTAGCATTGCTGATAGTGCTTATCAGCTCCGAGGGCTCACGTGTAAGGGATATCTATACTGCAATCACAGCTCCTGTAGACAGGCCAAATCTAGAGTTAATCGAGCTAGAGTAGTGACACTGTAACAACATGGGTTTCAGCTAGCCACTTGAGAGGCTTATACAGGCCACACAAGTCTGTGCGGCCTCACTACTTCAGTACCTGAGCCAGCTAGATTAAAGCTAGCTTGGGTGTGTCTATGTGACCTGCAGTCCCCTTACTAATCCCTGGCAAAACAACACAGCAAGAGGGGAGAAAACAGCTTATTCACTGTTCAGTTGACTCCCACAGCATCTACTGTAGGCTCATAATACCCTCTCTTGCCAGCACAATGGAGCTTTAATTCCTGTAATTCTGCACAGCTCTAAAAGCCATAATTTAGGTCTATACTGATTAAAATGACTTTGATAACACTGTGAGGGTTCCTCCCTCGCCTTGCTTTATGAAAATTGGTTTGTGAATATAGATGTGCATAGCTTAGAGATGCTTTGGACAAAATACCTCATGTAACTTTTATCGAATGTAATGTTACAGTCTGCAGGATCTGTATATCCTCTCTTGGTACATGTATCATTCTTGTATGTGAAGTTGAAAATATGAAGTGTGAGTCTGCTTATAGTTTGAAAACGTGCTAATGGGAGTCATTACTGGTGCCCTGGAAGCCTAATGACTGGTGATCAACTCTCCAACTTATTTGTCCTGTACATCCTGCAGGCGGTTGGCCTGGAGAGAGAGGTGATCAGACCACATGATGCTGGAATCTATTTTATACCTGGTATTTTTCCAGGGAAGGGGAGATGTAAAATAATGGATTACTGCCCTGAGGGGGAGTCTATTTAAGCAATGGGAAGGAATCTCCATTTTGTCTTTGGCTGGCCTGGGAAACTGCCTGGCACAACCTAAAAGGATTCAGAGAACTTTTAAAGAGGGCTTTAAAACAATAGTGTTTGCCTCTGACTTGAAGGTTTAAAAGTATCAGAGGTCGTAGAGACTGTCCAGTTTGGTCAATATTTTGGACTTGAAGATTAAGCCTGAAATAAGAGCAGCTCTTTAGGCGAAGAATCTGCATGCAATAAGTTTCTTAGTGAATTAGAATGGTTTTCTTTTAATTTTAATTTAGTAGCTTACTTTGATATATCTGTTTTCATTTGAAACCACTTAAAGACTAAGGTTTGTACTTAATAAGGACACTTTTGCTTACTATCTGGCCCAGTATAAATAATTGTTACTTGAGGGGAGCATCTACTATGCATGTCTCTCTTTGATTGATAAAGGAAGCTTATGTGACAAACTTTTACAGAGAGAAAGATGGATTTATTTGGAGGCCTGGGGCCCATTTGGGGGTCAATTTCCTGGGTGCTAAGCCCTAGAACTGCATCTGCCCAGAACTGAAGTTCTGCGTGTCTATGTTGCTCTGCTAGGTGGTAACCCCAACTCTATGCCTTGTCTGGGGAAGACCCAAAGACTCTGGACCAGCAGGAGGGTAATGGGGAGCCCCAGAGAACAAAGAAGTGAGCATCAGTGGCATGATCAGCACACTAGGGAACAATCCCAAGGGAACATCAGTGACTGCACCCCATCACACACTTTCGTTTGTTTTCTGACTAGTCTCTCTAATATCCTGGGACCAATATGGCTACAAGAACATAGTGACAGTCACATCCTATAGAGCTTGTCAAAGTTTCTGCGCCATAGGAACATATAGGTCCTCTCTTACTCCTAGTGGTCCTTTCTGTTTAGGATAACCTGGAGGGATGTGTGGGGAAGCGTGTACTCCTTGCCACGCTGAGCCTGTTCTGTGGATAAACAGAAGGCTCCAGTTTCCAGATGTGTCAAGTGATATATTTTAGGAGCAGAAAATTCATAATGATATCGAAAGAATCAGCAAGTCTGACTTCATTTACTTCTGCTACAGGAAGGCAATAGTTATAAATAAATTTTAAAATTAACTGACAAAAAGGTCTATAAGGCATGATGGACAGATATATTAGGAGAAGGCAAATGCTGTGTGAAAGCCTATGAAAACGAGAAAGGATAAATCACATTCTTTGCAAAATCAAACAATCATCATAAAATATTTTGGTGTGGGTAATTAATTTTGGTTTCTTTTAACAAATTCTGAAGCAATCATTTCCCATTCTCTCATGTTCCAGTTTTTCCCCAGGGCAATTACTGAATGCAGGAAGAGAAACAATAAAACCCAAACCATGATGCATAACAGTGAGCTGCTTTTAAACTTTATATACAGTATGATGAAAAGGATTTAAGGATTTTTTCAGAGTAGGAACGTTACTGCCTCCTGTCATTGCAGGCTTGGGACCATGTTATCATTCTGGGTAGTAAGATTGTTCATGGAACTTCAATGGAAGTTCAATTTAATGGTATCCAAGAAAATCTGTGTCTTGTTTGTTAGTCTTTTAGGTGCTATTAGACTATTTGTTGTTTTTTTATGTCTTTATATTGTATTTGTGTTTTCCATTCTCACGTATTTTTAATGCCTATGGGTGCCATTTGTTGGGCAAAAATGACATAATTTTTAAAAATAGCGTTACCATCTAGAAAGCGTACTCGTGGTATTTTGGCCCTCAGCCAACAACAACAAGAACAAAAACCTTGTGATGAACATAAAATAAACACAAAGTTCCCTGGCACTGGAAATAGTTCATTGGAGCTGGATCACTCAATTAGGCCACCTTGTTGCACCTGAAGTGTGGGCTATCACCAATCAAATATGAGTCCCAGCTGGTTGTTACAAAGGACAGGAGCACAGAGTAGAGGGGGAAGGGGATGAAGATAGCTGTGGAGAGAGAGAGAGAGCACGTGTAGGAAGTAAGAAAGGATCTCTGAAATACCTCTCTTGGAAGTAAAGTCCTGCGGGGTTAAAAAGTAAGCCCAGAGGAAGAGATAGCCTTGGGATCCTCTCCTGAGTAGCGATGTCTGGCAAGAGGCCAGGAGACAGAGAAGCCCCAGGGAGCCCCTGCCTTGAAAGTAGGGTAAACCCTGAGAGGTTGTGGTGCCTGAGAAGAATACAAGTATACAGTGGGCCTGTGATGGCCTTGTGTGAAAGGCCTATAGATAGGTGAAGGTAGAAAAAAGTCAAATGAAGAAGCAGGATAAGTCTGAATAAACAGACAGTGGCTGTTTACTATAGGTTCCCTGGGCTGGAATCCAGTGGAAAGAGAGGGCTCGGGTTCTCCTACAAGCCTACTGAGAGAGGTAGTGTAGAGACAACAGGGGCAAAAGGACTAGTAAGGAGGGAATTGGATTAAAGACTGGGTGTGAAGCTGTTGGACTCTGTTATCTGGGGGAGTGAGCATAACTGACCTGGATAGATGAATCACAGAAACTTAGAGCTGGAAGGGACCTCAGGAAGACATCAAACTATTCTGAATTTTAATCCTGTTCTCCAAAGTGCTTGCAAGTCCTCCCAGCTGGGTGTTACCTGCAGATTTTATAAACATACTTTCCTCTCCATTACCCAAGTCACTAATGAATAGGGTTGCCAGGTGTCCGGTTTTGAACCGGACAGTCTGGTATTTGAGCTTTCTGTCCAGGAAATAAATTGAGAAAATACTGGACATATAAGTGTCCGGTATTTTCTAATTAAGTTTTATTATTATCACTAGTCAATTAGCCCATCATAAGACGGGATTTTCAGGTCTCTCCTCCATGTCAGTCTTCTCTCCTGAGCCTCCGGTCTCTTGCTCCGTCTCTCTCTCTCTCCTCCTCCTCCTACTGCCTCCCCCTCTCTCTCTTAGCTCTCCTCTGCCTTCTGCCTATCTCTCTCTTTCTCTTCTCCCCCTCCTGCCTCTCACTCTCTCTCTGCTCTCCTCTGTCTCCGTCAGGGATGCATGCTCGTCCAGGCCCCACCCCTGGCCGTGTACGTCACCGTCCTGTCCCCCTTTGCCTCCCGCTGTGGCGCTTGGTTGACTTCTGCACCGCTCAGCCAGGCTTTTGCAGGGGAGCAAGCAAAGCAAGCGGCTGTTTGGGCTCCCCCGTGGTGGCCCGGCTGGGCAGCTCAGAAGTCAGCCGAGCACCAGGGCAGGAGGCGAAGGGAGATGTGAAGGGGGGCGGGGCAGTAACATACATGGCTAGGCCCTACCCCCGGCCGTGTACGTCACCACCCTGCCCCCTTCCCCTCCTGTCATGGCGCTTGGCTGACTTCTGAATCGCTCAGCCTGGCCACCGTGGGGGAGCAAGCATCGCAAGTGGCCATTTGGGCCCCATGCTCCCCATGCAGCTTGGTCCCCCGCGGCGGCCCGGCTGAGTGGCGCAGAAGTCAGCCGAGCACCAAGGTGGGAGGTGAAGAACTTGACTCAGGCAACAGCGCCACCCAGAGGGTACAGCCAGTGCTGCCCAGAGGGAACAGCCAGAATTTCAGGCAACAGCGCCACCCAGAGGGAACAGCCAGCATTTCAGGCAACAGCGCCGCCCAAAGGGAACAGCCAGCATTTCAGGCAACAACGCCGCCCAGAGGGAACAGCCAGCATTTCGGCGTTACAGACTCTCAGACTCTGGGCTACTATATATATCAGTGGTCTCCAACCTTTTTACACCCAAGATCACTTTTTAAATGACAGACCAAGCCAAGATCTACCGCCCCGCCCCTTCCTTGAAGCCCTGCCCTCTCTATTATCCTCCTCTCCATCACCTGCTATCCCCAATCCTTATACTGCTGTTTTAAAAAAAATATTCTTCTGTAGGTAGAGGTTTTTCCAACATTTGGCCTGTCTAGACTGGACCAAATGTCAGGAAAAAAAACCCCTTCTTTTGGAAGCCACCTTATTCCTTGTGGAAAGAGGAATATAGGGGTGACCAAAAGAGTCTGTTTGTTCTTCCACTAAAAAAGTGGAAGAACAAACGCAATCCTGGATTTAGAAGAGTTTTTCTGGGATATCTCCAGAACCCTGAAAAACTCCAGTCTTAGCTGTACACTTGCTGTATTGAGACAGGATGTGTAGTCTCTGGGGTGGGAATGAGGGATTTGGGTGTGGGAAGGGGTGAGAGAAGCAGGCTCTGGGAGGATCTCTAGATGCAGGAGGAGGTGGAGAAGGGGTCACTGGCTTGGGGAGGGGGCTCCAAGCTGGGCAGTGTTAGGATACTAAGCAAGCCACAGGCTTGCAGATGTGAGGGTGCAGGAATTTGGGTTGGGATATCTGAGGGGCTGAGGGCAGGAGGTTCCAGTGTTTGATAGGCTCAGATCTAGGGTCTGGGGAAGGGGGAATGCAGGAATGGTTGTGGCCAGATGGGGGCTTGGCTCCAATTGGAGGTTTGTTGGCAAGGATTCATTTTTAAATAAAATACTATGTTAAACACAAAAAAGTTTCTTCATTGTCTTTATTTATGAGAATGGCGGGGAACCTGCCTTGAGTCAGGGGTCACTGACACATCGAAAAGTCATTTGGGAGCAGGGGACACAGTACTGGGGAGGAGTGCTAGTGGGTTCTGGAGCAGGGAACAGGGTGCCAGTGGGGGCAGGGTGTCAGGACAGGTTTCTGTAGCAGGGGACAGGGTTCTGGGGGGGGGGGGGGACAGGTTTCTGCAGAGGGGAGCAGGGGGACAGGTTTCTGTAGTAGGAGACAGGGTGCCAGAAGGAACTGGTTTCTGCAGGGGGGGCAGGGAGCCGGGGGACAAGTTTCTGCAGGGGGGGGGCAGGTTTCTGCAGTGGCATAGGGGGGCAAGGGAGAGGGAACAGGGGGCCATGAGGGTGGGGGACAAGTTTGGGGCAGAGAAGAGGGAACAACGTTGGGGGCAGGAAGATTCCTACACCAGCCACGGAAGAATACCTCCGACCCGCGCTCCCTCCGGACTGATCGTAGGGCAGCCAGGTTGGAGCGAAGAGAAGCGGCTGCCCGGGCTGCCTATGGTGCTCAGCCAGGGTGCACCAAGCTCCACGTGAGCAGGCGCAGAGGGGAAGCCGCCCAATCTGCTGGAGCACGGTTCAGCTGCGCGTAGCTCCAGCTGTGCTGGAGCAAGCTTCCTGGGCTGAGCGCAGGGCAGCTGGGCGGGAGCGAAGAGATGTGGCTTCCCAGCCAGCTGGGCATAGCACTCAGCCAGGGTGCACCATGCTCCAAGTGGGCTGGCGCAGAGGAGAAGCTGCCTGGCCTGCTGGCTGTGGCTTTCAGCCGGGAGGAGGCTGAATCATGCTCCAGCTAATCGGGCGGCTTCCCCTCTGCGCCTGCCCACGTGGAGCTTGGTGCACCCTGGCTGAGCGCCATGGCCAGCTGGCTGGGAAGCCGCTTCTCTTCGCTCCCACCTGGCTGCCCTGCACTCAGCCCGGGAAGCTTGCTCCAGCACAGCTGGAGCTAGACTCAGCCTCCCTGGGCTGAGCGCAGGGCAGCTGGGCTGGAGGGAAGAGAAGTGGCTGCCCGGCCAGCTGGCCATGGCGCTCAGCTCAAACTCCACGTGGGCAGGCGCAGAGGAGTAGCTGCTGATCAGCTGGATTGCTGGGCAGCCTCTTTCAGCTGAAAGCCACAGTCATCTGGCTGGGGTGTTTCAGCCCTCCCGAACTCCCAGCTCCCACCATTCCTTGCAGCTACTCACCTGTGTTGTTGCTTGGTGAGTAGCTGCTCTTCCAATGAGGAAATCTAATGTAAATGTACTGCACAGGCGTGCAGTTCAGAGAGGGCTCAAGAGCTACTCTTAGAGCCCCTGGGAGCTACCTGTAGCTCGCGATCTACTGGTTGGTGACCACGGATATATATGATGTTATGACATGACTTGTGCATGAGTATTCTCCCTCACTCTCTAGGCCTGTGCTATACTCTACTATGCCGATTCGCTGCTTGGATACAAGCATCAGTACGTAGTTGCGTACTGCCTGGCTGGTAGCGTGAGCGTGTCTACCTGCCAGGGAGTAAGCAACTGCATTGTAGTGCTGAATATTTTCCTTCTATAAACATAAGATTCGCAAAAGTATTGTCCTTTGTCTAGATTTCATCTTTCTTGTATATTGCAGCGCTCTTTTAAGGTAGGGAATATTTTTTCAGCAAAGAACCCGCTGCTCCAAATTTGTTAAAACTGGTTCAATATTCTGTTTCAATTCCTGTGTCAAATGCCGGTGTGGAAAGAATTTTTAGTGTCACGAGTAATCTATGGACAGATGAATGCAACAGATTGAGTGTTGAGTCAGTAAGAAATCAACTTTGTGGGGTTTTTTTTAATATATGTACAGTAGTTTGGCTAGCCTCTTTCATAGATAATGTATGGTAACTAGTGAGGGATACATTATTTTGGTTCATGGATTCTACCATTGCTTTAATAAAAAAAAGCTGAAATTCATCCTTGGATAAAAAGAGCTTACTTACTAAATTGCTTATAGAAGGAATATCCTTTTTAACCGTGCTACTGCAGTGACCTAGAGACACAGGCAAAACTGCGACCAATCTGCACTTGAAATAGCTTGACTACTGTGAATATGCTACATCATTGTCACCTACAATGATGCTATCCCACCAATTTAATTATCTATGCCTCTCTAGTGTAGAAAATGCTGTAAAAGGACAGGTCAAATGACTGAAATTGTTGACTTACTCCATAGCTTTTGTGGTCATCCATCCTTGATACTAATTTCACATACCATAAGTCCAAAATTAATTTTTATTAAGTCCAAAGTTTATTCATCTAGTTTAATTATCCAAGCCACCAGTTCTGCTTGTTTGCATTTAGCAACCCAAGCATTGAAGTTTAATGGTATAATGAATCCCATAATTAATCATGATGGATGTAATAGTTGGCTGCATGAACTGCCATAATAGCTTCCTATTTTAAGATATGTCTCTGTCTACATATCTGAACAAATTCTTTTGTCCACTTCTATGCTATGTAGCTTTTTGTGGTTTCTTGTCATTGAGTATGGAACTGGAAGGAACCTTGAGAGGTCACCAAGTCCAGTCCTATGCACTCTTAGCAAGAACAACCACCATCTGAACCATCCCTGACAGGTGTTTGTGAAACTCCTTTTAAACATCTCCAGTAACGTAGATTCCACAACCTCTGTAGGCAATTTATTCTGGTGGTTAACCACCCTGACAGTTAGGAGGTTTTCCCTGAAGTCCAACCTAAACCACTTTTGCTGCCATTTAAGCCCATTGCTTCTTGTGCTATCATGAGATCTTAAAGAGAATTTGTCTCCCTCTTCCTTGTAACAGTCTTTTAGGTACTTGAAAGCTGTTATCATATCCCCTCTCAGTCTTCTCTTTTCCAGAGTAAACAAAGGCAATTCTTTCAATCTTCCCTCATAGGTTGTACTTTCCGGATCGTCAATCATTTTTGTTGATATTCTCTGGACCTTTTCCAATTTCTTCACGTCTTTACTGAAATGTGGCACCCACAACTGAACAGAGTACTCCAGTTGAGGCCTAATTAGTGCAGAGCAGGGCAGAAGTATTACTCCTTGTGTCTTGTTTACATCACTCTTGCTAATTCACCACAGGATGATGCTTGCTTTTTTTGCAACATTGTTACACTGTTGATTCATGGTTAGCATTTAGTGTGTGGTCCACTATGATCCCCACGTTCCTTTCTGCAGTACTCCTCAGTAGACTGCCATTTCCCATTTTTGTATGTGTGCAACTTATAGCTCCATTCTAAGAGGGGTACTTTGCATTTTTCCTTATTGAATTTTATCCTATTTACTAAAGACCATTTCTCCAGTTTCTCCAGATCATTTTGAAATTGTAACCCTATCCTCCAAAGCACTTGTGATCTCTCCCGCCTTGGTACCATCTGCAAACTTTATAAGTGTACTCTCCAGGCTATCATCTAAACCATTGAAGATACTCAGAACCATCCTGTCCATAGGACAAATCCGGGAGGCTGCCCTAGGCCTTGTGCTTTTGGGGCCCTTGTAGTGGCTGCCCCAATCTTCCTATGGATGAGAGTGACTGGGGGAATTATGGAGCCTGGTGTGGCCTCAGCACAGGTCGCCCCCTCACTCACCACAAGGTCAGTGGGAACTGGAGCAGCCCAGCACCCTGCTCCACTCCACCCCACCACCCTCTCCTGACCAGCTGTGAATGGCTTCTCAGAGGTAGCAGGAAGCAGAGCATCCTGGCCCCATTGCTCTCTACTTCCCCCACCACAGAGAAGTGAGGCACGGGTTCTGCACCCCTTAAGTATGGCCCTGAAGATACTGCACAGTACTAGACTCAGAACTGATCCCGAGGAACTCATTCATTATGTCCTTCCAGCATGACCATGAATCACTAATAACTACTCTCTGCGTATGTCCACACTTCATTTGCAGAATCACGGACTGCAACTATTTCGAAATAACAAACGCTGTGTAGACACGGTTATTTTGAAAGAAACCCCTTCTTTTGAAATAACCCTTACTCCTCAAAAAATGAGGTTTACTGGTTATTTCAAAAGAAGGGATTTCTTTCAAAATAACCGTGTCTACACAGCATTTGTTATTTTGAAATAGTGGTGGGCCGCACTTATGCAAATGAAGCACAGGAAATTCAAATCTGCGCTTCATTTGCAATTTCGCTCAGCTGCGTTTGCATCCCTCTCTCGAAAGAGGGTGCAAGTGTAGACATACCCTCTGGGTATAGTTATCCAACCAGTTAGGTACCCACCTTATAGTAGCTCTATCTAGGTCATATTTCCATAGTTTGTCAATGAGAAGGTTGTGTGAGACTGCATTAAATGCTTTACTGAAGTCTAGGTATACCATATCTACCACTTTCCTCCTTATCCCCAAGGATTGTTACCCTGTCAAAGAAAGCAATCAGGTTGCCTTGTCAGGATTTGTTGTGTCACTTGTTGCCTTAATATCTTCTAGATGCGTGAAAATGGATTCTTTAATTATTTGCTCCATTTACTTTCCTGGTATAGATGTTAAGCTGACTGGCCTGTAGTTTCCTGAGTTGTCCTTATTTCCCTTTTTTATAGAAGGGTGCTATATTTGACTTCCAGTCTTTTAGAATCTCTCTGATATGCCATGCCTTTTCAAAGATAATAGCTAATGGCTCATTTATCTCCTCAGTCAGCTCCTTTACTATTCTGGGATACATTTAATAAAGCCCTGGTGAGTAGGGATGTAATAGTGTAGTCAATTAACTGATTAATCTATACTCAAAAGCTTATTGGTTAATGCTATAGACTACACACATTTCCCTCCCCCCTCTTGCCAGAAAATTTTTTAGCAGGCTGGCCAGCAGCCTGGCTCAGTCTCGGCTTGCGATGGGTCCAGGACCTATCCCTGCTGTGGCTCTGCATTTAATGTATATTAGGAATCAGGCAGGCAGCCAGCCTGGCTTAGTTCCAGCTTGCACCAAGTCTAGGAGCTCAGACTCCTCCCCACCCCCAGACAGGGGCTGCTGCCACCTCGCGCTGCTGCCTCTGATACAAAGGCAGCAGCATGGGGTGACAGGAAGCTGGCTTTTAAACTGGCTCCCCTTGTGGACTAGCTCCTGCCTGGCACCCCACACTGTGGCTGCTTCTGATACAGAAACAACAGTGTGGCGTGGCAGGGGCCTCCTTGGCCTGGCAGCTGGCTCCACCCACAGGGACTATAAAATAGTCAAGTAACCGATAAGAATTCATGAGGATAGTTGACTATTCAATTAATCGATATTTAACATCCCTACTGGTGACATGAAAACATCTAAGTTGTCTGAATAATTTTTAACTTGTTCTTTCCCTATTTTAGCTTGTGAACCTAGCCCATTTTCACTGGCTTTCGCTATGTTAGGCATCCAATGGCCACCTGCCTTCTCATTGAAAACTGAAAAAAAGAAATCATTAAGCACCTCTGCCATAGCTGCATTATCTGTTGTTATTATTCCCTCTTCTTTGAGTAATGGGCCTACCCTCTTTGTCTTATAGCTATGGCTTTTGTTTTTACCAACACTATTAACATGTTTTAATATATAGTCTCTGACCTTACTTTGCAGCATGTTTTGTATCAAACATGTAATGCTATTGCTTTATTTGATGTAGATGGTGAGATATGATACTGTCAGGGAAATCTTGATAGGGATAATAATACCATCTCATTAATTGCAGTTTTAACCCCTTGACTCTTTCCCTATAGAAAGCTGTTAATATAATTAATACCATTTCCCTGACACATTTTAATAGCACATCTATTATCTTTCCATAGATGGGAAGATTATTTTTTCATGTAAAAATTAGGTGTTACTTACAGATAAACAAGTTTTTATTTAGTGAAAACATTTTTTTTTCTAGAATAAAAAGGGCTGGTGTCAAGGATATCTGTCTCAGATGCAGCATAGGAGGACAAAGCTCCTCAACTGATTTGACTTGAAGCATTGATTCCCAAGCAGGATCTTACTTTGTTTAAAGAGATAGTGGCAAATGCACAGGATTATGGCTTTGATGCTTGTCTTTCTCACCAACAGGAGAAAGATGAAATGATCCAGTGATCCACCCTTCTGTCTCTACTGTTCTGAGAGCAATATGATTATAACAATACTACATACCACTCTTGAGGCTGGCAGTTATGCAAATAACATCTGGGGGGTGGTAGTAGCAGATAAAAAAGGAATAACACAGGTCAGGGCAGGTGACAGGCACAGCACTTGTAATATGCTGGAAATACATTATTTTCTGTTTTTCCAAGAAAGAAATAATCCCTTCCCCACACCTGGGTATACTGAGACACTCTTGGATGGCCATATGGAATGGCTATTAACTGAAGGCAGCAGCATCTAAAGCTTTCAGAAGAAAAACGTACAAAGAATTCCTGCTATCTAGTTTTAAATAGTATGTCAAAAATTCCAAAAACAGAAACAGTAGGGCTGTGTCTAGACTGGCAAGTTTTTCCACAAAATCACCACCCACTAAGCTAATTCGAACTAACGCGTCTAGAACTAAAAACTAGTTCGAATTAGCGTTTTGCTAATTCGAACTAGCATGTCCACATTAAGTGGACCCTGAACCGGGCTTAAGGATGGCCGGAAGCAGTGCTGGCAGGGCATCAGATGAGGACTTAGAGCGTGGAGATGCTGTCTCAGGATAGCCGAGGGCTGCGCTTAAAGGGTCCCGACCCCCACCCCAGACAGACAGTTCTCAGGGGTGCCCTGCTTGCAAACCAGTCCTGGCTTGGAGTGCCCGGAGTGCCCACACTGGGCACATCACAGCACTCGGCCATCAGACCGGCTGCACTTGCCGCAGGCTGCCATCTGGGGAGAGGAAACAATTGGGGGGCTGCAGGAGAGCTTCCACCCCCAGAAGCCCGCAGAGCCAGCCCAGTCCTCCCCATCGGGGGCTCGTACCCCATTCCTCCCTCACCTCCTTCCACTTACCCTTCCCTAGCCCCTTTTCTTGATGTACAAAATAAAGGACAATTGTGTTCAAAAATGGAATCTGTCTTTATTGAACAAAACTGGGGGAGACTGGGAAAAGGAGGTGGGAGAGGGGAACAGAGAGGGTGGGAGAGGGGAGGGCAACTACAATGATCAGGGGTTGGGAACAGGTCCCATATGAAGAGAGGCTAAAGAGACTGGGACTTTTCAGCTTAGAAAAGAGGAGACGGAGGGGGGACAGGATAGAGGTCTCTAAAAGCAGGAGTTGGGTGGAGAGGGTGCATACAGAAAAGTTCTTCATTAGTTCCCATAAAGAAGGACTAGAGGACACCAAAGGAAAGGAATGGGTAGCAGGCTTCAAACTAGTAACAGAAAGTTGTTCTTCACAAAGCAAAGAGTCAACCTGTGGAACTCCTTGCTGCAGGAGGCTGTGAAGGCTAGAACTAGAACAGAGTTTAAAGGGACATGAGATCAAGTGATGGAGGTTGGGTCCATGGAGTGCTATTAGCCAGGGGGTAGGAGTGGTGTCCCTGCCCAAGGTTTGTGGAAGGCTGGAGAGGGATGGCACGAGACAAATGGCTTGGTCACTGTCTTCGGTCCATCCCCTCCAGGGTTCCTAGGGTTGGCCGCTGTCGGCAGACAGGCTACTGGGCTAGATGGACCTTTGGTCTGACCCAGGACGGCCATTGTAAGCTCAGGGCTCAGGGTCGGGGGTCTCACTGGACCCCCTTGATTTTCATGCACACCTGCTCCTGGGTGGCCAGGCTGGCAGCTCTCCTGCCCTAGCCGGCCACTTTCCTGTGCCTAGTGTGGAGATCGTGGACGAGGTCCACGATGTCCGCACTAGCCCAGGAGGGTGCCCGCCTCTTGCGGTCCCGGGCAAGCTCCCAGGAGCCGCCAGCCTGGTCCCGGGAAGAGTGGGAGGACTGGGGGGCATCGGGTGGCTGGCTCGAGCCGTGCCAGGTGCAGGGTCTGCTGGCTGGGTGCTGGCAGGCTTGCACCTGGCACGGGCACTGTAGCCAGCCCGTGCCCCTTTAAGGGGTCCGGGGCCGGGAGGGGGGCAATAGAGTTTCTCTGGTGTTGGCCAGAGTGGCCACCATGGAAACCTGGGGAGGGCTAGCCTTCCACTAGTTCGAATTAAGGGGCTACACACCCCTTACTTCGAACTAGTTAGTTCGAACTAGGCTTAATCCTCGTAAAATGAGGTTTTCCTAGTTCGAACTAAGCGCTCCGCTAGTTCGAATTAAGTTCGAACTAGTGGAGCGCTAGTGTAGTGCCTATTAAAGTTAGTTCGAACTAACATCCGTTAGTTCGAACTAACTCTGTAGTGTAGACATACCCTCTGTCTGGGAAACTGATACTATCTAAACTTCATCCACATTGTCCTGAACTTTTGAAATTCTGCAAAACTGGGGCTCTTCAAAATACCAGGAACTGTTTTACCCATCTCTAGTTGTCAAGGAGAACATCCTTCAATTTCATGTAGGTTAGAAGCTACTTTGAAAAGGATGTGGGTGTGATGCAATGCTACATATAGACAGGCAAAATAGGAATGTCTTCAAAGCTGTTGATAATTTGGTATGTTTTTGAGGTCTCAACCACTTTGCAAAGAAACTTCTGACAACTTCTTTAGAAGTCCTACACATGCTATTCATTAACTCCTAGCATTTTATTTGCAGTGATCAGTAGTTCCAATAATCTGTACCCTTTACCTGTACCTCACTGCATAAAGTTGAACTCTGCTAGTGTTCTTCGTAATAAAACGTAATCCGTGCAGGGCCTCCATGAGTTCAAGTTAACTTGCTAAGTTTCTCTTCATTTGAAAAAAAGCAAAGCTGCAGGTTTTTTGTTTTTGTTTTATTTATTTATTATTTATTTATTTATTTTTCTGAGTTTTGCTGGCAGAACACGTGAACTTAATTTGGAGCCTGGTCTATCAATTTGCCTTTTTTAATGACACTTACACATTCAGAATAGTGATAGAAATGTAGCCGTGTTAGTCTGGGGTAGCTGAAGCAAAATGCAGGACAATGTAGCACTTTAAAGACTAACAAGATGGTTTATTAGATGATGAGCTTTCGTGGGCCAGACCCACTTCCTCAGATCATCTGTCCAAATGCCAGTTGCCTCACAAATCATACTTGAGACAACAGTGTAATTGAAGAGCTATCTAAAGGCTCCACGACTAGCACTGCTGATGCAAGTACTATAGGTTGCATGCACTATTCATCCTCTCATTATGCTTTGGCAAAGCATGAATTCCAGTACATGCCCACAGTGGGCAGAGAGATAGTAGGAAGTGGCCTTTGAAAACAGGGGGTCACCATCATATTAGAAACCCCTTAATTAAGTAACCATTCCTCTTGGGTACATTTAAGGTCCTAAATGGCCATTATTTTAAAGGATTGAAGGGATTTAAAGTTAGACTATTAGCAACACAAAGTAAATGCCAGCTATTCTCTTCACAGCCCTAATGCTTTCATCAGACATTCTTAATTTAATGTAGCCACTATTATCCAAAGTATTGAATTTCTTCAAGAAAGTGGGAAGGCTTGGCTCCTCTAGCTCAGGAGTTTGCATTCAATATTTCCTTCCAAACTGCCTTTTACAAACTGCATGTATCTTTACTGTCAAACTCTGGGTGTCATTTACCACTCCTTTTTATGACCTAATTAGGAGGTGTCAGTAATAAGCCAGATAATTGCCCAGTAAAGAGTTTTCACTGCTAGCGTTCTATAATAATGTTCATTTTGCAAACAGCAACTTTTTTTTGGATGGGTAATATTGTGAATGAGAGATTCATTTCCTAGTTAAGGACCCTGTAAAAGACCTAAATAGAGCACTGTGGAAATGCTTTTAATTTGGCCTGAAATGAATCTAAAGCATGTAGCTTCCTGAGGAAATATACAATAAAAGTACCTTTTCCAGATTTCCTTCATAATTGCATGTCAGTTTTCATTTAGTTTAAAATTATCATGTCCACCTCCCCTAGCAAGAACAGAGTTGAGGCAATGACTGGTAAGAAAGTCTGTTAAAAGATGGTTACTTGAGCGGGCCCTAATGATTACTCTTTTACGAGGTGCTGTCACTTTGCTTTTCAGAATAAAGCTATTCAAAGTCCTGTCCAATGTTTTCCCTGCTGGGAAATTATTGCATAATAAACTATCAAGGACATGGGTTCAGTCTACACGTCCTTCAGAATCCAGGATATAGGTGAGAGAAACTGGTTTCCACCTATACATAGAAAACATTGCATTCCCCTCACCCCAAGGCACATCTGGACTACCAATACATGCATGTAGAGAGGGAGTCAGAGCTACGTGACGCATCCTGCCCCAGAAACACTCTTGGTAGCTGTGACCTCTCCCTTCCTACATGCTCCCTTCCTCCCACTTCTGCTGTCTGGGAAAAACTCCTTCTATGTTCCTTTCTATGCTTTTGAAACGATGGAAGGACCAAAGAATCCATCCTGTGGTTTAATGCATTCTGCATCAGGACTTTGGCAGATTTTTCCCCCCTGTTGTTGTTGAGTGGTAGCAAGCCAGAATTTTATATGTAGATGGCCAGCAAGTATGGATGGATTTAATTAAAGCAGATAGTTATTTACAGTAACATAACATTGCGTTCCAGGGTCACAGCTGTCTAAGGCATAACACTGCAACGCTATTAGCAAGCAGAATTTATTGGTGCCCTCTTATGCGAATTTTAATTGTGATGGAGAGCTGGTGGGAGAGTTGGAATATCTGATTCACAAGTATTTAACGAAATGTTCTGCTCAGTTTATGGGATTTTGTTCATTATTCATAAATATTTGAATAATTTTGGGATGACTTCAGTCAGACTAATTGAGTATCTGCTCCCCAAACAAAGTTAGGATTTTGAGATTAGGCCCAAGATTTGCACATTCAGACAGCTTAAAGAACTTTAGCACAAATAATTGTTTATCTGAAATTGAATAAAGGGGCTATTTATTCTGTTACTATCATACTTAAAATGTTCTGTCTTCCACTTAAGAAGCAGAAACAATACAATCTAATCCATGTGGCTGATTGCACAACTACTGAGTAAATTGCCAAAGTAAACGGTTCACTAACAACCTATAAGATGAAATATTATACAAAAAAAGGTTGGACTTCCCTGGTCTGGCACCCTCAGGACCAGTTGGGTTTTGGATGAGGGATTTTACCGGATTTGGGGAGTTTGTTTCTGGCCCCCTGTTGAAGACTCCACCCCTGCCTTAGCCCTCCTCCCCCGGGTTCCTGGGTCCCCCAGCAGCCCAGCTGAGGCATGTACCAGTTCCTGTCCCCGCAACCTCATTGGGCTGTGTGCCCACCCTTCCATCATGCCGGGGTCTGAGCCCCCCAACCCCTGCAGAACACCAGGACTCTCTGATCCTAGAACATCCATGGTCCTTCCAGACCACAGATGTTGCTGGATCAGAGAGTTCTGGTTTATAGAGGTGCAACCTGTAATTATAACTAATGAAATACATTGAAATAACAATTGAAAGGACTAGTTTGATTCTCACTATAAAAGGTACTAATCTTTAATGCATGGCATTCATTACATAAAAAGCTAAAGCAGTTGTGGTCTGTGCACAGGCCACGCTTGCTATAAGTTGCCTCGGAATACGCCGGTTCTGCACTAACATTGTTGAAGAATTTACGAATTTAGACTTTGTTATAAGTCTTCCCATTCCCTGATCTTACATCACTAAAAAAAAAGAAAAAGGAAAATTCACTCAAACAAAAGTCAACTGCTTGAACACAAATCGAAGAAAGCGACCAACTCGTGTTCTGCACAGACATAAGAACATAAGAACGGCCATATTGGATCAGACCAAAAGTCCATCTAGCTTGTCTGCCGACAGTGGCCAGCACCAGGTGACCCAAAGAGGATGGACCGAAGACAATGATCAAATGATCTGTCTCCTGCCATCCTTCTCCAGCCTCTGACAAACAGAGGCCAGGGACACCATTTCTATCCCCTGGCTAATAGCCTTTTATGGACCTAACCTCCATGAAATGATCTAGCTTCTCTTTAAACTCTGTTATAGTCCTAGACTTCACAGCCTCCTCTGGCAAGGAGTTCCACAGGTTGACTACATGCTGTGTGAAGAATTAAACCTGCTACCCATTAATTTCATTTGGTGTCCTCTAGTTCTTCTATTATGGGAACTAATAAATAACTTTTCATTATCCTCCCTTTCCACACAACTCATGATTTTACATACCTCTATCATATCCCCCCTCCCCCCCAGGCTCCTCTTTTCTAAACTGAAAAGTCCCAGTCGCTTTAACCTCTCTTCATGTGGGACCTGTTCCAAACCCCTAATCATTTTTGTTGCCCTTTTCTGAACCCTTTCCAAGGGCAAAATATCTTTTTTGAAGTGAGGAGACCACATCTGTACACAGTATTCAAGACGCAGCAGATATGGAGGAATACTGTGCACTGTAGCAACCCACACCAAGCATTGATGCGCTCTGTCTTCATTGTGTGCAGTCATGTTGTGCATAGGTACAGTGCGCCTGCTGTGTCACCCTTTACAGTACATTTCATTTGGGATAGTATAGTATTGTGTTATGTTGTACAATCCTTCCTCATGCCTAAAGGAAGTGCAAGTGAAGTTAAAAGTAAAGTTGGTGGGTGTAAAAGGCATTCGAGTAGTGTTAGTCAGGATGTGAAGTTGGATGTATTAGATAATAATAGGAAGGGTGAACTCTCTGCTGATATTGCTCACCATCTTGGTCTGCCTCTGACGACCGTAGGCATGATTATTAAGAATCATAAGAAAATTTTGGAGACAGCAAAACATGGCCAAAGCATGCTTCTGTGAAGGTTACACAGCAAAGAAGTGACAGGATGGAGAAAATGGACCGCTTGTTATCTACATGATTGCAGAATACGCCTGTCAGCCTAGCCTTCATTCAGGAGAAGGCCATGAACTTGTATAAATACATTGCAATAGAAGGAGAGACTGGTCAACCTGGACCTTTTAATGCCAGCCATGGATGGTTTCACAGGTTCCATAAAAGATACGACTTCAACAATACGCGAGTGCAGGGAGAGGCTGCAAGTGCAGACAAGAATGCAGCTGAAGCATTTCCCGAAATGCTGAAGACCATCATTGAAGAAAGAGGCTCTGACCCACAGCAAGTTTTTAGTGCGGATGAAATGGGTTTGTATTGGAAACACATGTGGTCTAGGACCTACATTTCTGTGAATGAGAAGTCAGCTCTTTGATGTAAGGCCTTGAAGGATTGCCTATGTCTGTTGTTAGGGGGCAATGCCAGTGGAGACATGAAGCTAGTGTATTGTAGTGAAAATCCACATGCTATGAAAAACGATGTGTAATTTCAGCTTCCTGTCATTTGGAATTCCCACAGAAAGGCCTGGATGACCAGGAAGCTTTTCCGTGAATGGCTTGTGAATTATTTGGTTCCAGAAATGAAAAAGTATTGTGAGGAGAATAATCTTATGTTCAAAATTTTCCTCATCCTGGACAATGCTATCACCCACGACCTGGATTTTAAATCCCTCTGTTCTAACATCAAGGTTGTTTTTATGCCACCAAGGATAACCTCATTCATGCAGCTGATGGATCGGAATTTTTGGCAAACTTCAAAGCTTATTATTTGCAGAGGATGTTCTGCAGACTCATCTCAGAATCCTGTGAAGAAGGAACACCCACAGCCCAGGAATTCTAGAAAAAATTCAACATAATGGATTCTGTTATGGTCATCAGTGCTGCCTGGAAAGAAGCAAAATGCAGGACAATGTAGCACTTTAAAGACTAACAAGATGGTTTATTAGATGATGAGCTTTCGTGGGCCAGACCCACTTCCTCAGATCAAATAGTGGAAGAAAATAGTCACAACCATATATATCAAAGGATACAATTTAAAAAAATGAACACATATGAAAAGGACAAATCACATTTCAGAACAGAAGGGGGATGCGGGGGGGGGGGGGAGGAAGGTAAATGTCTGTGAGTTAATGATATTAGAGGTGGGAAAAGGTAGATGTCTGTGAGCTAATGGTATTAGAGGTGATAATTGGGGAAGCTATCTTTGTAATGGGTAAGGTAGTTGGGGTCTTTGTTCATTCCTTCCCGGAGAGTGTCGAATTTTAACATGAATGACAGTTCAGAGGATTCTCTTTCAAGTGCAGATATAAAAGGTCTTTGTAGCAGAATGCAGGTGATTAAGTCATTGAGAGAGTGTCCTTTCTGGTTAAAATGGCAAGAAACTGGTTTTTCTTTGTGATCTTGTCTGATATCTGTTTTGTGGGCATTAATCCTTTGGTGAAGTGTCTGAGATGTTTGTCCAATGTACATAGCAGACGGACCTGGAAAGAAGTATCCAATCAGTTAATTAACAGTGTCTGGAAGAGCCCGTAACCTGATGCTGTGCATCATTTCTTAGGCTTTCCAATAGCCTTCATACATAAGGAAATAGTCCAACTATCAAAGGAGGCTGGCTTTCAGAAAATTGAAGAAGATGATGTGAAGGAGTTGTTGAAATTTCATTCTTTGCCTCTCAGTAATGAGGATCTAATGGAGTTGGATAGACAGCACCATGAAGAAGATAGTGTCGATGCAGATGCAGATGCTGGCCTCATAATCCCTATCCTCTGATGTGTTTTTGACCTGTATGAGGAGATGATGGATATTCTTAAGGAACACAGCCATCTCTTTGATCTTCAAGAGCAGTAGATGGCTTGTCATGTTACAGATAGATTTTAGATGCCATCTTAAGCGCACCAAGCAAACAACACTGGACACTTTCTTTACTAAAAATGGAAAACGAATCCCAAACCATTCATGGAAGCACCTCAACCAGGACCTTCTGGCATTAAAAAGCAGAACACCCCCCCATGCAGCAGCTGTTGAAGAGCCTCCAGAAGTGGTGATGTTGTTTGTTATTGACACCAATGCATCAGGTGGGGTCACCAGTCATCAAGGTGGTGGATGTTTGTTATGCTGAGATGGCTGTTGATGATTCTCCATCTGTTTCCTTATTCTCATCCTCATCCTCCAACTAATTCTCCATTAACACCAACAAGCAAAAACGTCGCCTTCTCAGAGTCAGATTATTAAAAACTACAGTAAAATATCATAAAATCATGTTTACCTGTTGTTAAAATCAGTAGTGTGGCATTTCCTAAACCTCCCCTTATTCCATAGATTCTTATGGAGTAAAATTCCCTGCCTTGCATCTTTAATGCAACATAAAGACTGTTCCAGAATGCATCCCACCCCATTTACATTAATTATGTGGAAAAATTTCCCTCTTTACATTGTTTCACTATAAGTTCATTTTTTTTGTAATGTATCTTGGACATATAGTGAGGACGGTCTGCACTGCCAGTTCCCAAGTCTGGATCAAGTCAATAAAGAGCTACTTTTCAGAGAACGGAGAAAGGTGAACCCAAGATCTAGAAGCGTCACTTCAGTTCTGTAATAAGGTAGGCCTTCTGTTTCCACATCTCAAGGACACAGTTGTATTTCTGACTAAGTGTTACTCAGAGGCCCTTAGAATTGGAGTGAAGAGTGAAAATCCAAACATTTACATCATTTGTTTGAACAACAACCAAATTGAAAAAAACACAACCCTGTCAAAATCAATTGCAATTTTCATTGAGAGTTCTTTTATTACTGTCTCAAATGCCATTCTGTTTGGAATAAAACACTTCCAATATTTTACAACTTAATTGCTAGTGATTTCAGCAGGGAAAAAAATCAATATAAATAGGTTTAATGGAACAGTACCTTTCTCTTAGCTTTGAGCTGCTCGTGGTATTTGTCCGATGTGTCACCTGGAATCTCTCCTCCCCAAAGGGTAATTCCAACTATGGTATAAGTGATACCCATGACAAGCAGTGGAAAGCAATATACTAATACAATCACAATGACATGATACCTGCAATAAAAAAGTATTGAACGGATAAATGCTTTAAAAGGAACTATTCAGGTAGAATTTTCTGAAAGTGTGAGAAGTAAACAAAAGACAATTTTTCTACCTAAGAGGTCAGAATCTCAGATAGAGTAAATGGGTGCCTATTTACACCATCTATTGATATACCCCAGTTTTATTATTATTATTTTTTACTGTTTGTCATGGAAGTCTTAAGTAAACTGCATTAAAGCAGACAGAAATGGTTTAAGGTCTGAAGTCATTATCGAAACATATAGGTCTTTGAACTCATACTGTTATTAAATGAGAGTAACTCATTGAAATAAGCAGAGTAACAGCCCTGTAAAACAGTGTTACTATGACCAGATTTCTGAGTAGACTTCAGTGTTGTACAATAAAGTACACATAATGTTTAAAATCAAAATATTTGAAAAACTCACATCTTCAACTACTGAGACCTGACTTTCTCATTCACTATTTCCCATGGGGATGCCTCAAAAACATTTATAACAAAAAACAGGGTAGTCCTGTAGCACCTTAGAGACTAACAAAAAATATATACAGTATTATGAGCTTTTATGGGTACAACCCTCTTCTTCAGATGAGTGGAGCAAAAAGGAGAAAACACCCACATTTTAAGCTGAAAAAAGACTATATGACTATTGTCAAAGTCAGACAGGACTCACAGATTTGGCAGACTGCTCTGTTTATTCTGCAAAGCTTTGCTAGAATGCATGGAGAAAATGTGAGTACCATACAAGGTTCAAACCCCTTGATTTTATACAGTCAAAAGGCCAAGTTAACAAGATCAAAGGGTGTGGCAAAACTTCACATTATTAGTGTGGTTAAGTATCTTCATTTCAATATTAAGCACACAGCAATCTCCTGGCTATATCTCCCTGATTATCTGGAATTGTTTCCTGTCTAACACTTAATGTTCCTTTTCCTGTTAAACTCAGGCCCAAATTGGCTAGCACCTTGATCTGCATACCTACAATCAACATTAACATACTTTTCTTCTTTCTCTTAAAAAGACAAACAGAATTCCTTCAACTTATTCAGTTATTACAGCACAATTCATCTTTTTCTTACAGTATAATTCTTTCTACTTTCACACTATATAACAGAAGTCAGACCTTAGTGACAGTTTTAGTGAAATGTTATTGAAGAGCAAACACTGAATTTTAACTTTGATCTTCACAGAAATGAAAGATAAACTTCTTCCATATAAATTTGTCTCTTATAAGTAATGTACCATCCCAAACTCATGCAAATTAAGGACTAGGTCTTTAACTGGCAGAAATCGGTGTAGCTCCATTGTCTTCAATAGAACAATATCAATTTACACCAGAGAAGGATATGACTGAAAATATCTGCACACCAACCTGTGATCATGGTATAAGTACTTTGAAACATATTTTCAATGCAGATGTAGAATTAAATAAATAAATGCATTCTAAGTATAATTCAAATACATTATCATTATATATTAGAAAGCTTGTTTTACATCTTTAAAATATCAATGCTTGGTTTCTTAGAAGATAAATTATTCTTGTAAATTCCTCCATAAAATTGAAATAAACCTGCAGTTTAGATATAGCCATGCATGCATTTAAAAGAAGAAAAGCTTACGTAAAGTGTTGTTTGAGACCTCCTGGCCATGCTACATAGCAAAGAGTTCTTCCAGGCATCACTCTGGTTATGGAATATAGGCACTGGGGAAATGCAAGGAGGAAAGCCAAAAGCCATATACTCCCAATGACCACCTTAGTTACTGTTGCAGACAGTCTGGGCTTCAGGGGATCGATAATGGCTATGTATCTGTACAAAAAAGAAACGAGAATTCTTCATGTGAGAAATCTCCAGTGATGACTGTGTTCCTGTATCAAACCAGCTTGTGCAAAGGAGTGAATGATTTTTTTTTCCTGTCCGGAAAAGGCATAATGGTTTTATATTCTTCAGATGGTCAGTGACCATGACTCTTTATACCAAACCCCTTGTTTTATACCAGGGCTACTCAACACAAAGCCTGCGGGCCACATGCGGCCTGTGGCCCATTTGTTTGTGGGCCTTGGTACAGTTTGGGTTTATGTGGGGTTCAACACGGGTCTGTGGGTGGGATCCTTTGAACATGGTATCCACTAGGAACAGTTCCACAATGGTGAGTCAATATAATGGTCTTCTGTTGATACGTGTTTTAGCAGTTAAATTCCTGGACTGTCATTGCTCATTAAAAGTGCTGTCATAAAGGTGGAAATCGGGTAAATATTGCATTTATTAATATCAGCAGAACTGACTTAAATGGGGCCTGCATGTTGTGTAGTCTTGCCTTAATCTTTGTATTCATGCCTGTCAGTGTGAAAGAAGGTATTTGCATATATTTGCATTTATATTTGCATGTATATGCAACCACACTTAAGTTGCGGCCCTCAGCATGTGCTGTGAGTATCATTGTGGCTACTGGGGCTTCCAAAGTTGAGTAGCCCTGTTTTATACTGTTTAATGTTGGGCACAGATTGGGTTATGTTAACGCTTTGGCCTGTATATTCCATCTACAATAATACAACAGTGGTCTCATAGTACTTTCTGTAGGAATAGGGCCAAGTACATTTGGCTCATTAATAAGATAGTATGTTTCAGCAATCTTTTGCTGCAGACATACTGTAAAAGTTACATTGGTGCCCAAGACCAGTAAATGGCCACAGTCTAATTTAAGAGCCGCTCTGTAACTAAAGAAACTGATACATACCCATGCATTTTATTAAGTAAGCATACATTTCCTTTAGTTTCATGCAATCAATAGTACAAACAAGGCCAGATTGTGACTGTCCCGTCTTAGAGATTCTAGGTGGGAAACTGGCCAAAGGAAATTTATCTCCTCCTTCCACCCATGCACAAACAACACAAAAGATGAAGGTTCTAGTAGAAATGTGTGGCTAAGGTAGGAACATTTTGTTGATGATGTTTGAGGCAGAATAACATCTAAGTGGCTCTCCTGTAACTGTGCTGGCTGTACATTTAAGGAGGTACCTCATAGAAAACTACCAAAACATAGGAAAAGACAATCTTTCAGGAACTATAGTCTCTTCAGGAGGAAGGAGAACAAAGAACATGATGAAAGGAGCAGGAGATCTGGGCAGAGGTGTGAATTAAAAAGTGAAAACTAAGTTAATCTTTCTGCCTTTTGATTTCTGTCTTGATGGAAAAACAAATCAGAACCAGGATCTCCAGTTCACACCTACATACACTTAACATGGTTTTTACATATCTCTGCATAGCTCTGCTTTCATCTCTAAATTGAGTTCCAAATTAACAGCTTCTCCTCTAAATTCCCTGATCACACTTTATTTACCAACACCTGACTAAAAGACTGATTCACAAAGGGTTGACTTTCCTTATTAATAAGCATGTTGGAAGACATGGGTCAAAACTGTCTTTTAAAGAATTTCTTTCTTTCTGTGAAAATCAAAATAACTGACAGAATAACTGAGTAATTTTTTTTATCTGATGCCCTATAGTTTCTAAAGCCATGTCCTGGGAGGCTTAGAACCATGGAGTCTTTCAGAGCTTCTAACCTCCCCGCCATGGAATCAGGAGACTGGAAGTCCTGGAATGTGCATCGAAGTCTGGGGCTTTGAAGTAACTTGCCTTGGCCTTGGAGACCCCAGGACTTTGAGGTTTCTAGGCCAAAGGGTCGCCTATATAATTTGACTCTTAAGCAGGCAGTCCTGTGATTCTAGAAGTGTCTGAAAGATGAGGGGAGGGTGCACTGCACTCTGCACTCCTTCCCCCTGAGACTCCGCCCCTTTCAGGAGTGCCAAGCCAGCCCCCTCCCTGCACCTGACCTAGGGGCCCGCAGAGGCTGTCGATGCCTCTGAGCATCAGGCAGTGCGCACAGTAGGGCTTCCCAGAGCTGCAGACCCTCAGAACCCAAGCAGCTGCTGACTACAATAGACATTCTTATCTATTCGAGTCAGAAGCTCCTAGGATCCCAGGGAACATATTTGTTTCAGAGAAACCACGTGCCCATGTTCGTGAAATGACATTTTTTTCGAGTTCATGGGAAATTTAATTTTTTTTGTTTCAGTCCAAATCAGAACAAAACCAAGATTCAAAATTTCTTGGAACTGGAAATCTCTACTTTTGTCCAGCTCTGATCCCCAATTCTGATATTCTATGTTGGGTTTCATAAACAAATGCTTTTTTCCCCAACAACAAATGCAGTTATTGTGTGAATTGCAAATCACAAATAGTCTAACAACATAAAATGTTAAACTGTTAAACTCACTTTCACATAGTCTTTGTCTGTTATGAACACAATAAGCAAAGCCTCTCAAAGGAAAAAGAAAACTTAGAGGAATATGAATATGAACTTGGCTGATTTATCATTAGCTCTTTTTGAATTATTAAAAAGAAGAAATATCTGTGCAGATTTCCCTGGCTTATCAATCACAAAGTTAAATATTAAGTCAGCAGCAAATTTATTATTGGGATTTATTATAGTATTCTATGTCCTCTGTCTCCTCCAGTGAACATCTACCTAATTATGTCTTTGTTCTTTCTTTCTTTCTCCTTCTCCCCTCAATACTGTCCCAACCTAATTTTCAGATGTTCTGAGTACTAGCAAATCCCACTAGAGCCAGTGAGAGTAGCTTCTAGCACCACAAAAGACATTTACCACACATCTGCTCTGTGTGTGTGTGTGTGTGTGTGTGTAATAGCACGACGAAAGACATGAACCACACATCTGCTCTGTGTGTGTGTGTAAAGAGCTCTGACATTTTGACCTAAGGAAGAAGTATGTTAGCTATTGGCAACAGAAGGATTTTTAGTGTATATCAAAGCTGCATTAGCCAACAGAATGCAATGTAGACATGCAAGTTTAAACTGTGGAGGTACATGTGCCCATGCAGAGGCCAATTTACTTCACCAAAGCTCCAAGCAACAGCTTTCTTGATATGCTGTGAGCGTAGGATTGGAGCAATAGAGTATTTGTCGGGAATAAAGTTTAAACACTCTGGGTATGTCTACACTACCCCGCTAGTTCGAACTAGCGGGGTAATGTATGCATACCGAACGTGCAAATGAAGCCCGGGATTTGAATTTCCCGGGCTTTATTTGCATAAGCCGGCCGGCGCCATTTTTAAATGCCGGCTTGTTCGAACCCCGTGCCGCGTGGCTACACGCGGCACGGGCTAGATAGTTCAAACTAGCAAGCTATTCCGAACTATCTGTACGCCTCGTGGAACGAGGTGTACAGATAGTTCGGAATGGCTTGCTAGTTCGAACTATCTAGCCCATGCCGCGTGTAGCCGCGCGGCACGGTGTTCGAACAAGCCGGCATTTAAAAATGGAGCCGGCCGGCTTATGCAAAGAAAGCCTGGGAAATTCAAATTCCGGGCTTCATTTGCACGTTCGGTATGCATACATTACCCCGCTAGTTCGAACTAGCGGGGTAGTGTAGACATACCCTCTGGGTGTGGAGCAAGCAAACAAGAAGGTTTATTACACACAACGTTGGTGGAGTGTCACTTAGCTGGTTAGGCTGATGGACACTTCTAAGCAAAACATTACAATAGATTAAATAGGGAGCTGATGAGCGGGGGGCGGGAGGGGGGAGACAATTGAATAGGTTCTAGTAGCAAGACGAAATGAGCACGTAAGCCAATAAGCTAAGAAAGGTTATATAGCATCTCCGCCCACAGTCAGTAAAACACCTTATATCTAA
The DNA here is from genome assembly GCF_052426305.1 of Pelodiscus sinensis. NCBI lineage: Eukaryota > Metazoa > Chordata > Testudines > Trionychidae > Pelodiscus > Pelodiscus sinensis. The sequence goes on along the minus strand of NC_143055.1, from coordinate 110,918,086 downwards.
TACAGATGGTTTTTTCTTAACAAGCTAAATGAGCCAACATAAACAAATGGACAATCTAATGGCAACTTGTGTTTAATTGAAGAATGATGCATCTATGAAGGAGATGGTGGCGCACTGGTGTGATCCATGGGTTCATGGGCCCATTATCTAGGATTAAAGCAAAACAATGAGAGCATATTGCATTTACAAAATTAGCAATAATCTGAGTTGGTGCAGCCCCCTGGAATGCGGTTGCTAGGGCAACCATGCCTGTCTTAAGGTCCCTCCTCTCATGCTCACTACATTTCTGTTAGGCTTATGGGCATATTCCAGACTTTAGAATGGGAATGGGGGGGGGGGGATTTTAGCTAAATACCATGGGCTTCCTTGGATAATTTTACCCTATAGTGTCCAATCTTGCTTCTACTAAAGTCAAGGGCAAAAAATTCTCACTGACATTGGACCTCAGAAAAATGTTGGCACCAGTGAACAGTGTTCCCAGTAACTGTACACTAGTGTGGCTTCTCAAGAGAGATTCGAATGCCCCCCAGATGATTAGCAGAGTGCCCGCTGCTAGGTTTTTTTTTTCCTACTGGTGGTGCACATTCACACATGCCTCAGTGCACATAAAAAGTTATTTCACACATGGATGGAAAAAATCTGCACATGGATGAAAAAGATTAGAAGGAACATTGCTCATCACCTTTTAATAGTTCCAAGGTTGTCAGAAAATTCTTCTGGCACTAAGAAGACAACTGGTTCATGAAGGGAAATGAAAAGATGATATTGATTCATCTGAAATCCCTATATAATCAAAAACGCATTGGGCGCTTTGGGAGCTAGTCTGAAAAATCTGGGATTGAGAACTTGCTCCCCTAGAAATATTTCAAACCATCATTGTTCTGGAGGCAACAGGAAGCAAGCTAAGAAACCAGAAATGTGGTTTAACTTGACTGTGACTTTATTAAGTAACACACCAAGGAACTTCCTGGAAATAACTCTTCCAGTGCAGGTTATCTTTCCTTTCACAATATATTTTACCTGGGGAAGGGCTGATGCCCGCTCCCTACCCTGGACCCGGAAACATGGAAGTGACCCTGTCTCCCTTCCCTCTTTCAAGAGTCGTCTCCTTTCTCTCTTTCAAGGGTACTAGATATTAGAGGCAACAAGTCCTATCCCCCACCTTGTTTAGGAGTTGATTGTACTAACCCATTTCCAATTCCAGTGTACTGAAGGTACTAGATCCCAGTGACTGATCCCGCCTGCACTGGGTACCTGCCAATGTGCACCAACATGAACACCTAATTTTTGGGGGTGAGGTCACCCAAATGCCCAGGCTTTACTGGCTATCAGCAAAAAAATCTTCTCAGCTCCCAGAAGACAATGAAGAAAATGTTCATACTGAGGCTCCAAACCCCAGTCCTACTCTAAACCAAAGCAAATAGGTGAAGGATCTTTTCAGGATAAAATGGTGGCTCAGACGTCAGGGAATTGCTCCTAAACCCTCCCATTTGATGCTGGGTAGCCATTCAAGTTATGGTATACAATTGTGTTCAGTCAATCAAAATCAGCCACAAGGAGGGGAAGGCAGTGTGCAATGCTTCCTCTAATCTTTTCCATCCAAGAGTGGATTTTTCCCATCCATGACTAGAATAATGTTATGTGCATGAGGCATATGCTAATGAGCACCACCAGTAGGAATACAAAACCTGCCGGTAGGCACTCCACTAATCGGCTGGCCGGCATTTGAATCTCTCCTGAGTAGCAGCTCCAGTGCTCATCTTACAGGGAACACTGCCAATGGGAATAGGCAGATTTGCTCTGCTTCTAAAAATTCATGCTGCAAATGACTAATTCAACAAAAATAAATGGGGTGTATGTTGTTTGTGATTAAAAAATGTAAATCAACAGAAAAGATTTAGTGCAAAAAATTAACTATGTGCTTGTTCATCACAACAAGAAGTTGAAAACTGTTATTATCCCATCCAGCATAAACACCAAATCAACACTTGGAAGGTAATTACAAGATACAAGGTACAAGATTTACATACATATCTTGAAATGGATATATATAAATACAGCTAATAAATGATGACAAGTAAATATGTGTATTCAAAAATTTCAGTTGTCAGCATCGGCAGGAATGACTTGTGAATTATTCATCTTCTGCTGTGAGTTCTGAATATAGATTTCTGCTTTTCAGAGTCTTTCAGTGACAGTTAATGCTTAACTTTCATAATCAAACTTTGATGTTTGGGTTGCTGGGACCATACTAGAGCAATCATAAACCTACTGAAAATTGTCCTAGGTATCAGTTTCATAGTCTTGATGATTCAGCTCCTATTAAAGTCTAAGGGAGTCATTCTTCTGATTTCATCAGAGTTGGATGAGGCCCCAGAATAACAAAACTGAAATGTCATGGTTTTCAGAGACTCTGGATTCCTTTTCCTTCAGGACTGATCTTATCTGCTGTGGTCAAAAGACAGCCAAATATTGTTTCCTTCAGATCTGCTCAGTTTCTCTGGTCAGGGTCCAGGACTTACTGAATAATACTTGCTTGTTAGTTTCCTAAATCAGGACAATCTGTCTGATTCCTGAGGAATAATTAATTACATTTATGAGACCCAAATAGTATTGATGAGAGATTTGAGTCAACGACTTCAACTGGAGCAAAATTGGAGACACCCTAGCTTTGTGCTAATGTTGCACTCTGTTGGCTGGTTACCGCTCACAAATAATATGAAATCTTTCTATAGATGAGTCAGTGTAAATTTTCCTTTCAGTCATGTGTTCAAGGGCCTGAGTAGTATGTTTGGAGCTATAGCACCAATAATTCAGTCCCAGCTCTGAAGATGTTATGTTCAGATAATAGGCTCTCAATAACTAAGCCTTATTTTGATTTATCTTGTGTGAAAAAGAAAAATCAATCTGCTTTTAAATGGCTAGTCATAAGTCTCCTTGCACATATTTTGAAAATTATGCAACAAATGAGCAAATCCTTTATTTCTTATATTGCAAAATGTCAAGGATCCAGGATATGTGTACTTCTAAACAAGCTAAATGCCATTCCACACCACAGAAGAAGCAGAATTCAGTCCAGTTAAGAATAATAGCTACTCCAGAGGGTGCGTGGGTGCGTGTGGAACACAGCTGAGCTGGATATAGGACTGTGAACTGTGCATCAATAAATAGAGAGCAATTTTCTTGCATTTAACATAATTTTTGGACAATTGCAATAAAATTGATATTGTAGAAACAATGCCAATTTCCAAACTGAATTATACACATGCCCATCTGCAGGCACAGTCAGGAGCACTGGAACAATTTGAATAGTGATAGAGTTGAGTGCCATTGAACTATAAACCCTGTGTCTGATGGAAACCACTTTAAACTAAGGGATGCAGTAGCACCCAGCACCTAGTTCAGTTTCTATCGACACAGTTAGAAACCATTAAAAATTCGAAATGATTTGTCTAGCTTATTAAATATGCGGGGGGAAGGGAGAGGAGAGGGAGGAGAGAAGTTATCTGTTCCAACTTGAGCTGAATAGGTTAACCGAGATGCTGATAGAGGAAAGAATTAGAAGAAAATGATAGTTTGCATACAAGGGTTTCATCTGCAGCAGACACCACTATAGTATTTCAGTGTACACAGGCTCTGTTTCCCCAAAGCTGTGATTGGCTACCCAATAGTGTCTATGGTATTTACATTTGGATCTGACTGGTAATTAAGAAACTCAAGGAAAGAGGGGGAAGAATCCTACTTCTGGGTGGATCTAATTAAAAACTCTGCAGTAAAGAGTCCTTCATGTGCTGCCTGGGAATAGCAACACAAACTAGAAAACACAAACCTGGAGGTTCTATGACATTTTCTAAATGACCAAACTGACCTTTATATTTTGTCCACCTGAAAGAGACACATGCATCCCTCACCCTTCAAAACCCTTGTTCATGAGAGTAAGCCATACTTTGGCAATTAGCATAATTGGTTTTATGGGACTACTTACCCAGGTAAGGGTTTTCAAGACCAGACCCTTGGTTGTCAAACTAATGTCACTGCTTGGTTTTTATAGCCAAAATTATCAAAAGTATCTGATGATTTTGCTGACCCAATTTGAGACACTTTAAAATGGCCTTAAATATACTTCAAAATTTTCATATGAATGAGCTAGTATAAAAATGGTCACACTTTATGTTAAGTGATAATTTATAAAGGGTTAATGCATTCTTAAAACATCACTGAATCATCTAACTGAAAAATTATGTGAATTTAAAAGTGTTTCATGTGGTAAAAAGCTTGTTTAGTACCTGGTTAAATTCAACAGTCTACAACAATTGAACAAATATCTCTGAATTACCATGAACTTTTAAAATTACTTACAGATGCACTCTCAATATAAAGTGAGACCATAAAATATAAACAAAAAAAGGAGTCTCCCTCCATGCCAGTGGAAATTCCATGGCAATTCAAATTATTAAGAACATAAGAAGGGCCATACTGGGTCAGACCAAAGGTCAATCTAGCCCAGTATCCTGTCTGATGACAGTGGCCCATGCCAGATGCCCCAGAGGGAGTGAACAGAACAGAGAATCATCAAGCAATTCCTCTCCTGCCACACATTCCCAGCCTCTGACAGAGGCTAGGGATCCCATTCACACACATCTGGGCTAATAGTCATTGATGGACCTAACCTCTATGAATGTATCTAGTTTTTTTTTGAACCCTTTGAAAGTCCTGGTCTTTACAACCTCATCTGGCAAGGAGTTCCACAGGCCGATTGTGCACTGTGTGAAGAGAAACTTCCTTTTGTTTGTTTTAAACCTGCTACCTATTAAATTGCTAATGCATGTAAGTACAAAATTATCAAAAGTATGTCGTTGAACCTGATGTTCTAAAATAGAGTGAATATGTCAGGCAATACAAGCAGTACAAGCAGTCTGGCTTATAATAGGAGGAACACAAAGATTTGTGTGTTAAACAGCAACAAGAGGAAGCGTTAATCTGGATTTCCTATGCTTATTAAGCTCCTTGCTGCAACACAGCCTGATCCTCTCTGGTAATTCTGGAGAACCAGGAACTCTATAAACACCCCTCATCTCCCTTTATTTATAATAAAATATTAAAATATATCATAACATCATGTAGAGCACAACAGTTCTAAATAAACCACTCATTCTTTAAGCCTATTTACACTATTGTCTCCTCAACGACTATTAGCAATCGTGCATATTTAAATAGTCCCAAGGAGTATTCTGAAGATCAAGTTTTGGAGGAGGTTTGATCAGTCTTTCAGAGCGTGGTCTCACTTCTGCTGAGTTTGTACATGGTGTTCTATATGGAGGGGGCTCACTTCCTGACAAAATACTTGAGGACCCAGAGCCTCTCTTTGTTGTGTTGAAAAACATTGAAGATGAACTTGATTTTGCTGGAGAACAAATGTCGTAACAAATGTAGTTAATGGTATAGGTTGTTTAGCAAGAGGGATTTGCTAGGTGTCTACCATAACATCGAACTTTGAGAAGGCTTTGGCTTCTGATAACTGTGGGGAGCATGTGTCTCTCTCTGCACATGCTCTGGATTTTGCCATTGGGCAACCAATCCCTGCACACCAGTCAGCGGGTTCTTCTATGTGGGCAATAATCCCCATGACTTCCACTGTCTTTAATTCTTTTGTGACTTTCCCTAGCAAAGGCACAGGCATGTGCCGTGGGAGTGGGACTGAAAATGCAAAGGGGACTGCTGATGTCACCAGTTTTATTTTATATTTTCTTGACAGCTTTTGGAGCCCTGAATACATCTGCTGTGGAACTTGCTTTTTGCTATTAATACATTCTTGTTTTCTGCTAGGTGTAGTCTTTGCACTGCTGGTAATCCCTGTAGAGGAGTTGGCTAGCATCATATTACATTAAAAAAATCCTATAAAATACTTATAAAATTCTTGGATTTCGACTTTTAATACTCCCATCATCTAAAGAAGTGGGTTTTGCCCACAAAAGCTCATGATACTATCTACATGTTTTGTTAGTCTTCAAGGCTCTATTAGACTGTTAGTTGTTTTTTAAGTTCTTCTAGTTACAGACATAACTTCAGAGGGGTAGCCGAGTTAATTACATATTACTTATTGAAGAACTTTCTGTCCTTTATTCCAGTTTCCCATGGTACTGGCCATAAACATCCAATTTAATGTTACTAGCTAGTGACAGTAAGTGAGATTGTACTCTGACACCAATTAGTTCTTCTGGAGAAGGCTGACTGGGGTAATTGAAGTTAATTATCTAATTAGGTGAGGAGACTGGGTGTGCTAAAGAGCCAATTAGTCCATCAGTTTAAGACGGATAAGAAGGGCCCAGGAAGGCAGTGAGGGAAAGAAGAACTAGGTTTGCTGAGCCTAGTCTGGCTGAGACCTTGGGGAAGGGAGTACTCTGCTCCTCTCAGGTCCCTGGGAAAGGGCCGAAAACACAGGACATTGCATAGCATTGCTGTACAGGCTTCCTTTAACCTTTCTGTAGAAAGAGTGATTTCTCACTTCTGAATCCATCTAGTATAAGGACATAAACATAAAGATCCATGCTTTGAGCAGCGATTAGAGAACTCCCTAACCAGGAAGTTCTTGTGTTTAAGCTCATTCCTGCACCACATCTTGGTGGTAACTGTGGAAGACCAGGTACCCCGTCAGGGCACCCATAGAGTCCATTGAGCACATGGTCACTACAGGTGGTTAGCATGTTTGAAATATAGGTACTTCCCTTTTGGTAAAAAACCATGGAACCAAACTTTAGACACCAATCGGTTCAAACTGTGTCCCAAAGCAGAAGTGGATTTAATACAAAACATTTACCATAGAGCAGGGAGAGAAACACAACGTGAGGGGCGAGGTTACTTTACTCCTTCAGGAGGAGGCCTGGAAATGTTCAGATTTGAAAGCTTATTCTTTTCTTTCACCCAAAATATCACAAACACACGTGTATGTTCCAGAGGAAGTTTCTAGCTGGCAGTTTCTAGCTGGAAGATCCTTGAGAAGCACATGAAGCTAACTGAACTGGAAAAAAAGTTTTAGGAAGAAAAGCCACGACATTCTGCATGCTTGTTCCAAGAAGACAGAAATGGATCGGTGTAGACTGAAATATGTGGTAAAACCAAAATAAGCCTTGTAATTGTTACCATTGGGGATATTAGATATCGAGTAATAGAATAATCAAGTAACTACATGAATTCTTATCAATTACTTGACTATTCTATAGTCCCCAGGGGTGGGGCCAGCAGCCAGTGCGCTCTGGTCCCATTCCTGAAGAGCTCTCTGACACCCCGCACTGCTGCCTCCGTATGAGAGGCAGCAGCACGGGATGACCGTCCATGAAGGGAGCTATTTTGAAAACCAGCCTCCCACACACAGACAGGCTGCCTAATTCAGAGGCCGTAGCATGGGGTGTCAGCAGCCCCTGAGCTCCCTGTGGACAGAGGCTGCTCTGCCTCCCATGGAGCAGCCTTTGTCTGTGGTGATCCTGGGTTCCCCATGGACAGGGGCTGTGACCACAAAGCACCTCTGCCTGAGGTGGGCTCAAGCTCGCTGCAGCCAGAGGTAGGGTTGCCAGATGGTTTCAACAAAAAAAACGGATACACTTGACATTACATCACAATCTACATTACACCTTATTTAGAAAATACCGGACATCTATATTTTCTCATTTATATTTTCTCAATTTGTTTCCCTAACAGAAAGCTCAAATACTGGACCATCCGGTTCAAAATCGGATACCTGGCAACGCTAGCCAGAGGTTGCCCTGGGAGATGTAAAGCAGCTGCTGTCTGCAGGGAGCTCAGATGTCCTCTGGACAGGGGCTGCTTTGTGGCAGCCTCCCTTGCCCGCCTTCCCCGCTGCTTCTTATAGAGGCAGCACTGCAGTGCTAGGAGGAACTGGCTTTTAAGCCAGCTCCCCACAGCTAGGGTTGCCAGGTGTCCGGTATTGACCTGGACAGTCCGGTATTTTTGCCTCCTGTCCGGTAAAAAAATTCAGAAAATACCGGACACCTAAAATGTCTGGTATTTTCTGTTTTTTTTCCCTGCCAGGAGGTGAAAATACCTGGCAACCCTACAACACATTCAGCAACTGGGCTTGGCCACTCCTGGACCCCCGCTAGAAGCCCCTGGATGCCCCTCCACTCCCCCGTTCACCTGGTTCCGCAGGGGCTTGTCTTGTGGCTGGAAGAGAAAAACAAAAATGGCTACTGGCAAAAAAGCCTCTTCTTAAAGGGGACATGCTAATTTTTAATTATTTAATTTTCTTTTGCTTAATAACTGCTGTCGGATCCCTTTTTTTTCTTAACAACTTTGTTCTCACCCTTTTTTTTCTCAACAGAATTTTTTCCCCCGGTGGTTTTTTTGGGGGGGAGAAGGGTGTTCGGTTTTTTTGGTTAAACCATCTGGCAAGCCTACCCACAGCACTGGCTTCTGCTCCCCCCCTTGCAAGGTGGGGAAAATGCGAGTAGTTGACAAGATTAACTGATAAGCATAGGCTTATTGGTTAATTGTCTGGTCGATTACTCATTGATATCCCTCGTTACTATTACCGTAAGTGAAATCAGTGAGAAAATGAACTTGGAGATGATTGAACTTCTTAGTTCAGCATTTGATTTGAACTTGTCAGAAGTTTCCTGCTTCAGATAGTAAAATTTACAGGGAGAACTATTGTAAACATTGTCTACCAGTCTGGAAAGATTGGGGGGGCAACCTCTCTTTGTCCACTACCTGCGATAAAGTAGATAGTGGACAATATGTTAAACAGAAGAGAGAAAATAGTTTTGTTCAATTTAAAAAAATATATAGAATGTCATTTGTGCCCAAACTATTAAAGTATGAATGAATCTCTTTGCAGGCACATTGTAAGTTCACAAAGTTCACATAAAGTAAAATGCACAATCTGCCTCCTATGTCTTAGATTAGATGACCTGTGTACAGAAGCTTATTTCACTTGTTTGCAGATACACAACACTGTTACCACCCCCCCCCCTCCGCATATCATGAGATTTTTATTTAAAAAAATGCATTTGGTGTCAGGGATCAGCACCACCATGTCGCTTTGTAGACACTTGACCAGATTACTGTACTTAGTGATGGACATTGGAAGTGTGGGGCTACGTCATTCAGACTCTTGTGTCCATGTATGGGCACATTGCTGGTAGTTGGTGTTTATGTGGGATTTTGCCTTTTGATATTTAGACTCACGTTTTTGTTTTTCTTTGCAATTATTAGGCTAGACATTTATGTTTAAGTGAAACCTGAATTATTCATATGGTCACAAGATCGGGGCTATAAGAAAAAACACCAAATATCATGAGACTCACAATAAATTGCTACATGGACAGGGAGAAGATGATTTTCATCTGAACCTTTGATCTAGTTGGCAAATCTGGAAATAAAACCTATAAAACCTCACACTGTTTTATACCATTGTCTGTCTTTGTCATGCAGTGACCCTGGGTAGCACAGTATTATTAGGATTAACTCCATCTGTTAGTACAAAGCCATACTGTTGTTTAGTTTAATCAATGTAGAGACTGAGGCAATTATATCTTTTTGTAAAATTGTCTTAAATTAGTTACCCAGAAACTGTATTTTGAAAAAAGCATGTTTGGAGATAGCATAGAGATAGAAATGTCACATTTAGAGGACACTTAAAAAATGTCTTTTTGCAAAATCCCAGGAGAGATAAATGCACAGTTTATCAACAAAAACAATTCTGATGACAATGTCCCAGCCCCACAACTTCTCTACATATAACATATTTGAACACAAGATATAATAGAAGTCACAGTATTGCTTCTATGTACTCTTCTATGAATAAATTTAGGATGAAAGGTAACTAAAAGTTGATTCCTACCACTATGCATATTTATTTTGGCAGAAGATTTTTTTATAGCTATTCTTTCTACACATAAACTTGCACTGGCAGATGGGAGAAACAGCATATGATGTGTCGTTTAAAATAAACAGCTTGTTTTTACAATTTTTTGAACAGTGACATTTGCTATTTCCAAAACCTGAAGGGGCATCAATAAAAGAACCTAGGCTCCCAATGTAGTTTGTTTTCTGCTGTTTCAGACATACATTTTTAATTGTCTAAAGTGACAATAAGCAATGTTATTTTGACAGTGGGGCGGGGATAGGTTCCAGGGATATATCCTTATCCTCCAGAAAGAATGCTATAATAGGGCCAAATCCTATTTCCACATACCAGCTCTAAATAAGTGGCACAGAGCACTAATGCCAGGGTGGGCAGGAAACAATTCTACCTTCTCCACCTTGCAGGTAGGCTGTAGAGCACTGGAGCTTTTGTAATCTCCACTTTCACCCTACAATGGGGTCTTGGGCAATAGGTTTGTATAGTTGCTGACCTACTAGCCACATGTTGCTTTTTTCTCTTGCTGCTGCTCACACATCCCCTGCTTGCTATATAGAAGGTACTGTCCTGATGCACAGTAGTATCATCTCTGTGCAATCTCATGATGGTTCTGCCACTTTGAGAGCCACCTATCCCTGTGCAGAAAGAAGAACTCTGCCTCACCTGTTCCTCACCATCTTTTCCGCAGCCATCACCAATTTCTCAAGCTCCCCCTGGGTATGTCTACACTACAGCGTTATTTCAAAATTTCTTATTTTGAAATAGTTAATTCGAAATAAGTTATTTCACAATAATGCGTCTACATACAAAATGCATTTCGAAATAGCGCATCCACACTGAGTGGACGCTGAATCGCGTTTAAGGCCAGCCGGAACCAGGTCCGGCAGGGCGTCAGGTCAGGAGTTACTTTGTGTGGCGGCTGCCTGAAGCTATCTGAGGCCTGTGCTTAAAGGGACCCCCCTGGACATCCAGTTCTCAGCTTTCCCTGTTTGCTTGCCTACCTCGATAAGGGACAGCAAAGCATTTTGTCTCTGCGAGCTCTGATTGCTCTCATTCAGGATACCACACCTCTCTGGAGCTGGAGCTGCCCCTGGGCACTCTGGTGCTTCTCGTGGATGTGTTGCTGCGAGCCTGGCTGCACTTGCTGCAGGCTGCCATCTGGGAGGTCCATCAGGGGCTGTCAGTATCCAGGAGGCTCTGCGGGAGAGCTTCCACCCTGAGGAGCACTAAGAGCTTGTGCTTCATTCCTCCCCCATGTCCTTCCACTTACCCCTCCCTAACCCCCCTTCCTGATGTCAAATAAAATACATGTATTTTCCTGAACACAAACTCTCTTTATTTAACAAAATGGGGGGTTGGGGAATGAAACTCTGGTGTGACTGGGGAAAGGAGGCGGAAGAGGAGAGAAGACAGGATGGGAGAGGGGAGGGGAAAACCTGGGAGGAGGGAGCTGGAAGAGGGAAGCAAGGGGAAGAAGGGGGTGGGGAAGCTCAGGGTTGGGGATCTCACCAGACCAGCTTGATTTTCATGCAAACCTCCTCCTGGGTTCTCATGTGGCCTTTGGTGGCCAGGCTGACAGCTATCCTGCTATAGACGGCCACGTCTTAAAGAAAGGATAATGCTGTTTCAAATTATGTGAACATTTCCATTGAGTCCCCAGCACCCTAGATGCCATCTGCAGCAACAGATGTTACAGTTGCAGCTTTGGGCAAGTGGGACTGTCCTAATATGGATTCTGAATTGTCCACACCCAGCCAAAGACTCTGGGCCTGAATTCTTCTCTGGAGTTTTGTGAGTGATGAATTTTTGACCATAATTTACTTTTCCACAGAAACTTATCACTGGCTCCTTTCATTGATTAATTTGCATGTTCTCTCCAGAAGTAGTTGCTTGAACAGTACAATAACCAGTTACAGACACGAGGCAGCCTGGTTTTTTGACCATGAAGATGTGTGTTAGTAATTTATAGCAGCCCTTGTTTAGAGTTATACTTGGGCCACATGTAAGATGCACTAATGAGCTCTCTAATACAAATTTTTAATCTACCAAATGTAACTCATGAATGGTATAAAGCATTTTACTGTAGGTCGATAACATATGAAATGTATGTGTTAAAACACATTGAAGGGGTATTTTTTCAATATTTCACCTAAAACCAGCAGGTGAAATCTTCAGCTGATGTACATGGACACAGGTCCAGTAATATCGATGGAGCTCTACCATTTATAGCTGTTAAAAAGCTGGCCCCATATTGTGAGGTTACTACCCAGTACCCATTGGAGTCAATGGGAGTTTTTCCACTAGTTTCAATGGGATTTGACTCAGGCTTGGCTTTTTGTCAAATTTAAAAATACAGTCTAAAGTAAAGTCAGCAGCTATCTCCCATCCTGAAGTCAGACAAAGTTAAAAATCCAATAATATTCAGGTTGTGGGCACCTCATGAAACATTCTATGGGCAGTTCTTCTTCCTGTGTGTGTGTGTGTGTGTGTGTGTGTGCATGTGTGTGTGTGTGTGTGTGCGTGCTGAGGGGGCTCTAGTTAATTTAACATGGCATGGAGAATAAGAGAGTTTCCAAAACAGCTGTTCGTAAGCCTGTTTTATATTGACACATCACTTAATAAACAGGCTGCTGCAGATTACCTAACCTGCCTGTGGCTTTGGTTTCTGGGTTGTATCTGTAAAGATTCTAGAAATGTCCACAGTCCTCCTGTCCCATAAAGGAGTGTTGGAATAAATCTGGCCAATCACCTCTTCAAACAAATCCACTGATTGATACTTTGTATATGCTATGGTGGAAGCAAAGAACACTGTCGTTGCTTCTCGAACAATCATTGCAGGGACGTTCAAAAAAATCTTTATAATGCAATAGTAGGTAAAATTGAAATTGGATTGAAAGTCTGACCTTTCAGGGACTGTGGCAGATAAAGTAGATTTCCTCTGAAATACTAAAAATGATCTTTCTCTTACCCATCGTTCCCTAAGCTGAGGGAAAATTGAAGCTAGTCATGAAAAAGTGTCAATTTTCCTCACAAAAAAGCTGCAGTTTTCCTTGTGGCTTTTGCTTTCATTCCAGGTTATTCTGACTGCAATATGCCTCAGAAATGTATTTACTTAGCCTTAAATATGAGTGTTCCTTGGATTAAAGAGATTTTTTTTGAAATAGGAACACCACCCAGCAGGGTGCTATTGAAAAAGTTCTTTAGAATTAGCCTTCCGAGCTCTGGTAGGACTGAGGAGAGCTCTTTTGTCTCCTGACCCTCCTGATCTCATTATGGTTTATATATTATTTGCATTTTATTAGGTATATATGGTAGAGATGGGCATAAAAGTATCACCTCGTAACCTTTGGAGGTAGTCAAGGTATGAACCTGGATGCAATAAAAATTTGCTACTTTGGCAAATTTCTTATATAACTAGTTTATTTCAGCAAAACATTTATAATCTGATTTTTTATTTCCCGACGCATCACATAAATGCAAATCTCACAAAATTGTGAATAGTTTTGTTGGAAGCAGAATACCAAAATTGTGTAATTTATGCCCCTGAGTGTAGAATAATTATGAAATTAAGTAATTAGGGTTATCTTAACTTTGGTTAAGTAAATGTAAATGTTGTGAAGAAAGGCCATGATTAGCAAATTGAAGCAAGGCCTTGAAAATAGTAAGTAATAAAGCCAGAAGAAATGAAGAAGGGAGGATGTCCGTTTCAAAAAATTACTAAGGAGATAAGAAGTTTCTAAAAAGAAGGCCTCTGACTGACAGGAATAATTGCAGATGATTTAAAATAAAACAGAGTATCTTAAAATGAGCCATCATATTTCTTCCCAGCCCCAGTGAACCCCTCAACACAGTATGGAAAAGCTGTTGGGCAGCAAGAAGGAGGGGAGGAAAGACCTTATGACGAAAGCAGGTTTTAAATCTTATCTAGATTAACATTAAGATTGGAAATAAGTGTGAACTGTCTCATTGATTTTTAGTTAAAATCAGTAATTGGCAATGACATCACTCGTTTGTTAAAGGGTACAAAAAACCTCTTAAAGGGTTGAATGTTAATACCCCTGACCACACTGAAATTGACCAAGATGGGTCTAAAAATGCCTGAGTTTACCCTGTTGGTAAGAATCTTTATCAAATGTTTATAAATCTGTTAGAGTATAGGCAATTGATTTTTATTTAGGCTTTTTAGGCATATTTAGTACCAAATAGATACTATTTGGCCTTTGGATTGAATAAAGTTATGTAAATATAAATATTCAATATACATATTAATAATTTTGAATAGTATTAATAATTCTAGGCAACTCAGGCCCCATTAAAGTTGATGGAATTTCTATCATCATTGGAAATTAGACCAGAACCTTCAGTATTAAGTCCACTTAAATCTTATATAAATTATGTAAAACTATGAAAAATGTGATAGCTATAGATGTTCATCAGAACCTCATTCCTGCAGGTTCAAGGTTAGAATGTACAAAAATTAGCCATATTTTTGTGGTTTTGGGAAAAAAATCAGCTTTCTTAAGTGGCCTGCAAAATATTATGGTATATATGAGAATATGTTTCCACTTCAGTCTAGGCTTATATAAAATAAATGATATTTTCTATTAATGCAACAGCTAATACATTAATAATAGTAAACCATTCTAGCTGTAAATTATATCTTCTTTCAAAAGCAAATGAAGACTTAGAGGACAAAAAACAACTTAATTATCTAACAACAAATTGGCTGAATTTTGTTGGTGAAGGCTAATGGAGTTTTTAATTTGATAGAGCTTCAGAAATTATGAGTGTTAAATTGTAAATGATAAGATCTAAAGGTAGAACTGAAGTTATTGAAACCAGGAGCTAAAAGTAGAACTATTAACAGGAAAATGACTCTGAGAGATAATAGCTAACACAGCTAGATATTCAGCTGTTGAAAATTGCTCCAGTTCCACTGGCTTCCATACAGTTTTTCCAGTGTAGACTAGTTAATGATTTGGTGCAGTGTATTCAGAGGATGAAGGACGAATGTGAAGAAGGAAAAATATGAGGAGCAGAGTGTAGAAGTCTTGGGAAAGAAAAGAAAGAGTCTTTTTATTCAAACTAGAGAAATGGGATCCAGTTCATGTGTGTCTTAGTTTCAGAAATGTCTGCTATATTTGTGTGCTCAAATTAATAGGCTATGTGTATATACAGATCTTACTGCAGCACAGTTATGCCACTGTTAGATCTCCCCAGTAGCTGCTCAATGTGGAATGGAGAACCACCCTCAATGAGTGGCAGTAGCTGTGTTGGCAGGAAAGCATCTCTTCCCAGTGTAGTGCTGACCCTATTGCTGCTTCTGCTGGTGTCAGTTAACGTTAGCCAAGGGTGTATTTTTTAAACCCCTGAACTACAAAAGTTTTGCCAACAAAAGTGCTAATGTGGACATAATGTAAGACAGTATTATGCCATGAACCCAATCACTGATGTAGATAGTCAGAAGTGCTGCAAATCAAGCCCTATGTGTCTCACACTTGGCACTAATCCAGGACAAAAACAGTCGAACTAGAGGACATGTCTGAAAAAGAAATCCTCAATTCCTCTATGCTTTACTGTCCCCCTCTGTGAAGAATGCTAACTGATCATGCTGGGAAGCCCGATCTGTAAACTATTAACATTTGCAAAGTGTCTAGCAATATTTGGATGGAATGACACTATGCAAGTAAATTTTTATTATGTGAATATTTTTATTGCGGTAATAAATGATATTCAGAGCAATATCTGGGTACTCAGATATTTGCTGAGAGTAGATGTCAAAGGCCACAGCTTTTTACTTACTCGCAGAAATAAGTCAAAGAGGCAGACATGACAGAAGGGGTAATTAATATGCATGTGTAATGGGATGAATGGGAAATGTATTTCATGGAATCATAGAACACTAAAAATGGAAGGGACCTTGAGAGGTTATCGAGTCCAATCCCCTGCCTTCGCAGCAGGACCCAGTACCATCTAGACCAGTGATTCCCAACCTTTTTCCCATGGAGGAACTCCTAAAATAATTTTTCATATCCCAAGGAACCCCTACCTATGAAAACATTTGCTTGGCCAGAAAAAGTTGACAGCGGGGAGCGCAATTCAATTACTGCTAAATTATTGTCAAGAAAATGTATTTGTAAAGAGCTGTTATATATGTGTGTGTGTGTGTGTGTGTGTGTGTGTGTGTGTGTGTGTGTGTGTGTGTGTGAACTTACATTGTAAGAAAAAAAATGTATTTATTCCATGATTTCTCACGGAACCCCTGATAATGGTCTGCAGAACCCCAGGGTTCTGCGGAACCCTGGTTGGGAAACATTGATCTAGACCATCCCTGATAGATGTCTATCGAACCTGCTCTTAAATATCTCCAGAGATGGAGATTCCACAACCTCCGTGGGCAACTTATTCCAGTGTTTAACCACCCTGACACTTAAAAAGTTTTTCGTAATGTCCAACCTAAACCTCGCTTGCTGCAGTTTAAGCCCATTGCTTCTTGTCCTATCATCAGAGGCCAAGGAGAACAATTTTTCTCTCTCCTCCTTGTGACACCCTTTTAGATACCTGAAGACTGCTATCATGTCCCCTCTCAGTCTTCTCCTTTCCAAACTAAACAATCCCAGTTCTTTCAGTCTTCCTTCATAGGCCATGTTCTTTAGACCTTTAATCATTCTTGTTCTTCTCTGGACCTTCTCCAATTTCTCCACATTTTTCTTGAAATGTGGTACCCAGTACTGGACACAATATTCCAACTGAGGCCTAATCAGCGCAGAGTAGAGCGGGAGAATGACTTCTCGTGTCTTGCTCACAGCACTCCTATTGCATCCCAGAATCATGTTTGCTTTTTATTTAAACAGCATCACAGTGTTAGCTCCTATTTAGTTTGTGGTCCACTAAGACCTCTTGATCTCTTTCTGCAGTACTCTTTCCTAGACAGTTGCTTCCAATTCTATATGTGTGAAACTGATTGTTCCTTCCTAAGTGGTGTACTTTGCATTTGTCTTTATTAAACTTCATTCTGTTTACCTCAGACCATTTCTCTAGTTTGTCCAGATCATTTTGAATTATGACCCTATTCTCCAGAGCAGTCGCAACCCCTCCCAGCTTGGTATCATCTGCAAACTTAATAAGTGTACTCTCTATGCCAATATCTAAATAGCTGAGGAAGATATTGAACAGAACCATTCCCAAGACAGACCCCTGTGGAACCCCACTTGTTATGCTCTTCCAGCAGGATTGTGAACCATTAATAACTACTATCTGAGAATGTTTATCCAGCTAGTTATGTACCCACCTTACAGTAGCCCCATCTAAATTGAGATTTCCAACAATCTCAAATAGAATTTGCATCCCAGATTAGTTAGCAAATTGACTTCCTTGGAGGGTAGAGGGGGAAACCCTTCACTGCAGACTTTGTTTTGGAGGTTTGGTATGTTTCAGATTATGTAACTATTTTGAGTAGATTCCATTTTGGATCTGAACTTTTTAAAGCAGATGAATGTAAAAAATAAATATAGCTAGTAAAACATGAAAATATATGTGTTTAATATCCTATGATGAGATTTAAGATAAAAAAAGGTAAATCATGAACTGAGTGCTCTGAATATTCTTATGTATGTTACATGTTGGGCTTGTGGAATGAATCCAATGTTAACAGTAAGGAAAATGAAGATAAGGAATTGAGAGCCCTTGAGAGACACCCCGCTCCCCCCACCCCCTGCCCTTTATGCATTATTGCTATCTGAGGAGAGCAAACCTCACCAAATGCAAAACATTCCTGAGATGAAGAATTCCAATTTCAGTAGATTAATTTATTGTGGTAGGAAGGCTGGTACCCCTTCAAGTCTTAACCCTGAGAAGATTTTATCATTTATTACTCTAGGATTAGTCCATTGATATCTAGCTATGATGCTCTTAGAGTCAATAACTTATTTCAGGATGTGTTGTATTAGCCCAGCAGGCCAGGATATGAAAATTAAGATATTAGTATTTTTTAGCAAGGATCCAAGGGTATGTCTATACTACAGCGCTAGTTCGAACTAACTAAGCTAATTCGAACTAACGCGTCTAGAACTAAAAACTAGTTCGAATTAGCGTTTTGCTAATTCGAACTAGCAAGTCCACATTGAGTGGACTCTGAACAGGGATTAAAGATGGCCGGAAGCAGTGCTGGCAGGGCATCAGAGGAGGACTTAGAGCGTGGAGATGCTGTCTCAGGCTAGCCGAGGGCTGCGCTTAAAGGGTCCTGACCCCCACCCTGGACAGACAGTTCTCAGGGGTGCCCCGCTTGAAAACCAGTCCTGGCTTGGAGTGCCCAGAGTACCCACACTGGGCACATCACAGCACTCGGCCATCAGCCTGGCTGCACTTGCCGCAGGCTGCCATCTGGGGAGAGGGGGCAATCGGGAGGCGGCAGGAGAGCTTCCACCCCCAGAAGCCCGCAGAGCCAGCCCAGTCCTCCCCATCGGGGGCTCGTACCCCATTCCTCCCTCACCTCCTTCCACTTACCCTTCCCTAGCCCCCCTTCTTATTGATGTACAAAATAAAGATAACGTTTCTTCCAACATTGACTCTGTCTTTATTGAACAAAACTGGGGGAGACTGGGAAAAGGAGGTGGGAGAGGGGAAGAGAAAGGCTGGGAGAGAGGAGGGCAACTAACATGATCAGGGGTTGGGAACAGGTCCCAGATGAAGAGAGGCTACAGAGACTGGGACTGTTCAGCTTAGAAAAGAGGAGACGGAGGGGGGACAGGATAGAGGTCTCTAAAAGCAGGGGTTGGGTGGAGAGGGTGCATTCAGAAAAGTTCTTCATGAGTTCCCATAAAGAAGGACTAGAGGACACCAAAGGAAAGGAATGGGTATCAGGCTTCAAACTCGTAAGAGAAAGTTGTTCTTCAGAAAGCAAATAGTTAACCTGCGGAACTCCTTGCTGCAGGAGGCTGTGAAGGCTACAACTAGAACAGAGTTTAAAGGGAAGTGAGATCAAGTCATGCAGGTTGGGTCCATGGAGTAGTCTTAGCCAGGGGGTAGGAGTGGTGTCCCCGCCCAAGGTTTGTGGAAGGCTGGAGAGGGATGGCACGAGACAAATGGCTTGGTCACTGTCTTCGGTCCATCCCCTCCAGGGTCCCTAGGGTTGGCCGCTGTCGGCAGACAGGCTACTGGGCTAGATGGACCTTTGGTCTGACCCAGGACGGCCATTGTAAGCTCAGGGCTCAGGGTCGGGGGTCTCAGTGGACCCCCTTGATTTTCATGCACACCTGCTCCTGCGTGGCCAGGCTGGCAGCTCTCCTGCCCTAGACGGCCACTTTCCTGTGCCTAGTGCGGAGATCGTGGACGAGGTCCACGATGTCCGCACTAGCCCAGGAAGTTGCCCGCCTCTTGCGGTCCAGGGCAAGCTCCCGGGAGCTGCCAGCCTGGTCCCGGGAAGAGGGGGTGGGCTGGGGGACATTGGGTGGGTGGCTCTGTGCCGTGCCAGGTGCAGGGTCTGCTGGCTGGGTGCTGGCTGGGTGCTGGCAGGCTTGCACCTGGCACGGGCACCGTAGCCAGCCCGTGCCCCTTTAAGAGGTCCGGGGCCGGGAGGGGGGCATAGAGTTTCCCTGGTGTTGGCCAGAGTGGCCACCAGGGAAACCTGGGGAGGGCTAGCCTCCCACTAGTTCGAATTAAGGGGCTACACACCCCTTAATTCGAACTAGCTAGTTCGAACTAGGCTTAATCCTCGTAAAATGAGGTTTACCTAGTTCGAACTAAGCACTCCGCTAGTTCGATTCAAATTCGAACTAGCGGAGCGCTAGTGTAGCGGCTATGAATGTTAGTTCGAACTAACGTCCGTTAGTTCGAACTAACATTGTAGTGTAGACATACCCCAAATTATTGCACATAGAAAGAAACATTGAATTAAAATTCCTTATCAAACCAATCATGTATTCTGCCATGGATATTCCCAGCAAACAAAACCATGGAATATAGTGGTCTTTTGGGATTCATATTTCAAGGAGATCTATCTATCTATCTATCTATCTATCTAATCTGTGTTTTACCCCAGAGCCACCAGTTCCTTTGAGTGCACTGTTTAGGATTAAGGTTTTTCAGAAAGAAGACCTGTTGGGGTGCCTGTGTAGCATGAAAATTTGTCTCTCTCACCAACAGAAATGGGTCTGATAAAAAATATTACCTCACTCACCTTGCCTCCAAAATGAAGGTAAAAGCAGTTATGCCTAAATGAAGGCTGCAGGATGGGCCTGATTATGAAAGGGGAGTATGGATTTACTGGAAAAAAATAAGCTCCAGTTTCCAAGAGCAACATCAAGCATAAACTATGCACATGGAACAAAGAGCTTGAACACTGTGTAATTAGTTCATAAGCAAAGGCAGTGAAATACGGAACAATAAAGGAAAAAGAAAATACTGAGTACAATACAAAGAACACAAGACATGGGCACAGACCTGCACTTTTAAGAGTTTCTTTTGTTAAAATGAACAGAGTAGTTCAGTGGTAAAACACATTAGTCACTTTCTTTCTGTTTAAAACAGTAATTTTATATTGTAGAAAATGTATTGGATTAATTGTTTCCTCTTTGTTTAAGCAAATAGTGGTAATTAGGGCAGTGGGATTCCTATAGGTTTTGTTTTGCGAAGAGGTTCCTGGCATCTATCTGCAGTTTGGTTCTTGTCAGTTGGACATGAGTCACCCCTGCCAGGTCATTTGTAGCTCAGACAAAATACCCCTTCCTATCCTAGACTGAACCCTTGTGCCAGAAGCACCTCTTACTACTCTACAACATGCCCTGTAACTTTTTGTGAATGGCCTGAGCTAAACCTTTTGAAATCAGCAAAAAGTTTCCCACTGTTTCTTCGGATTAAGCCCTAAGACATTCTAAAGTCTAAAGAAATAGTTTATGGGGGTTGTTGAAGGGAGGGGTAGCAAAGCAGCATAATTCAGAGAGGGAGGCTCACTGCCTTTAAACTTTAGTAGTTACACTCTGTGGCTAGCTAGTTCCAGTTACAACTGCCTGCTTTCACATAAAACAGTATAGTTCTAGTATGAGTGGACATGTCCCCCACGCTAGCCCGGATAGAATTAAAAAAGGTCTGAGAAACCAATAAAGTTTTTCTGCCTAACCTGAGAGAAGGAGGGCTAGAGTTAATTGAGAATGAAGCCCTGCTGGAGAAAGGTTTAGGACATCATATAAAAAGAGGAAGCTGAAAAAGAGGGAAGTTTGCAGTGAATGGAGATTTCTAGTCCTGAGATGAGGGTGGTTTAGTGACAAGAAGGAAGTTTAGCGTGAGTGTAATCCCTGAATGCCCATCCTGGTATAAGCAGACTGGTAAGAAGCTAGGGAGGGTGAAGTATGGGAAACAGAGTAAGCTCTTGAGGCAAAAGGAGGTAGGGAGGCTTGCCAGAAAGGAGCTTAGGGAAACAAGGATGAGGATTGAGGATGTGAATTGCTGGTTATAGGTTGCCTGAGTTAGAATCCAGTGTAGTGGCTAGGCTGGCTTCCTCTGCAAGCCCCTGGTATAGTGACATTGAACACTTACGTGGAGATGATCTATAGACTGTTGTTCTGTTGGATTTGGAAACCCCAAAAGGGGTGGATTAAATCATGCTTTGGCCCAAGGGCTGAACTCTGGGGTCAGAGACTAATGCGGCAATGGAATAATTGTCAGCAGGAGATGCTACCTGGAGAAAGCGCTGCGCATGAACAATGGTGTGAGTGAAATACAAAGTAGATACAGTATTTGAAATTTCCAAACTAGGACATTCGGAATGAATGCCAAGATACCTACATTACATTGTGTGCATTTATTTCTCTGAAGGTCTTGTTTTGCTTGATCAGAAATATGAGTAAGTTGGGGGAAACCTATTATTGAAATAAGATTGGGTTGTTGAGATAAGATCAACTTTTAATTAAAATATGGATTTCACATTGATAGTCATCTAAGTGGAAGTTAATTATAAAACACTTATCCATGACTGATTGGAGTACTACATTTTATCAGGTTCAAAGTTTTTTTGGGGGGGGGAGTATGTGTGTTTTTGGTTTTCTTTTACTATGAATCAATTATAAATGACAAAATGACAGTTCTATGGCAAATGAAGAGCCTGAAAATAGAAAACTCTTGTAATTTTTTTTTGCAAGATTCTGCTACCTTTACATTGCACAATTATTTATTTTTTTTACTCTGCAGCTGGCTGTACTGACAAACATTGCAACTTTTACCGAGTAAAGTACTAGCCCAAGAAAAAAGGGGGGGCAGAATTTTGCCCTTTTTATTTATTAAATCAGTTTCACTGTTTAAAATTCATAAAAGAGAACTGGTTCTTGGCATAGAAGAGAGAAAAAGAGAGAAAGACACCCTTCCCTTCTTTCCAATAACAGTGTCGCTCCACTGCTGAGTATAGTAACAAAATCTTGGGCATTATAGATTGACTTTCAAGAAATGAGTAATGCAGAATCCTAAATGTAACTTTCTCTCTCTCACTCCCCCAATGCTCTCTCTCTCAGCCTATGCTGAACTGCTTTGTTCCTGGAAAGCTACTCGAAACCCACGGAATGAGCTCTCTATCTGCTACAGCTTCCTCCAAGGACTACTACATATAAAAGCTAATAACAATGTAGCATTTCTTCAAGCAGAAAAAACGTCTTTGCTTCCTGTGAAAAAGGACTCTAAGTATGTGTAACGTTGTCTGGTGACTCTTTCCATAATAAAATGTTTATGAATGAACTATGAACCTTAGAAAGAATGAGAGAATTGTTATGGAAACATTGGCACTGCATTACTTGTAGAGATATTTTTAGGGTGTGTTAATAGTATAAATACCCATGAAAAGAAATAAATGGAAATGGAAATGCTACTTTTCATTGTGTACATGAAACACTCAAAACATTTTGTTCTGGGTGTCTTCAACTCCATGCTGACAATGCCTGAGGTGCTATGGTCCCAAACCTACCCATTTTCACCCTAGTATTGCCACAGTTAATTTCCAGGCCTAAGCACAGAGTAGTTCATATGGTAAGCCTGATTTTTCTAGATTGGAAATGGATATAGGGAATATAAGCTGTAAACTACCCAACAATCTCATCCTTTTTCCAGCATGTCCACATCACCATCTCCTTTATATTAAGGTCAATCTAGCTGGTGGAGAAAGGCAATGAATTGGACACAAAGTATGTGTCTACACTGTACCATAGGTCAAAATAAGATACACAATTAGAGCTATGCAAATTGCGTATCTTATTTCGATGTTATTTCAGAATAGCTTATTTCAAAATTTGACATCTACACAGCGCTTATGTCAAAATAAATTGTTATTCCAAAATGTCCCTTATTCCTCGTGGAATGAGGTTTATAGGTATATTGGAACAGTGAGCCTGTTATATTTTGAAATAGTGGACATGCTCAAAAGACACAGAATAGCTATTTCAGGATATTGGAGGTATCCCAAAATAGCTCTGCAGTGTAGACATAGCCAATGAGTAGAATTATTATGATCATTCATTGGGCCTGGTACCAAAGCATCCCCTTAGTGTTTTACCCTTGGAACCTCAGAATTTTTCCTAAAGAACCTGAAAGTGGGGAAATAGAAATGAAAATTGGTAGGGGGAATTTATCTACATTCTCCACTTCTGAACCCAGCATTCCTTGCTGCAATGATCTATCAGCTTCATAGAGGAGATCACCTTTGTCTGGGATGGCCTGTGTGGATTCCAGGCACTTCACACAGCACATAAAATTAATGAAGCATATCCCTCCAAGAACTTGACTTGTCATGCAGCAGAGAGTCCTAGAAGTACTGAAGGAAATCCACACCACTTGAGATTGTGATCAATGCCCTTTCTGATAGTTAACGACACGTGGGACAGTGAAGAATAACCAGCACTTGGTGAATACTAATAAACACAATCAATAAAAGTTAATTATAGATATGCATTTGCTTGAGTCTTGGAACCTTGAGTTTTAAAAGCTTCTAGTCATATGGGACATATATGTCTCTGCAAGAGAAGCTGTTTGTTTAATGCGAGGCCTTTGGTAGCATTTCACCCCCGTGTTTTAAATTTGATGCTGTGGGCATATGGTTCTTAAATATTATTTCTTAACATTATTTACTTGACATGTTAATTATATTGTATCTTAATTCAGTGCAGTTTCTTAAGTGCCCTAGCAGACTACACAGGAGTGATTTATAAATCAAATAGCAGTAAAGTAACCTTTGCATTTTTATAATGCCTTTCATGTGGGGAGAATTAAGCATATAACAGGCAGTAACAAACTATGACTTACAGCACCTCTGTGAGGTAAGTATGAGAAACAGGTCACTTTACCCATGCCCTAAATGCATATGTATCCGAGGTGGAATGTGCCACCTCTTTAATAGCACTTACACACCAGTTTAAGACAGGAAGTAAAGAGTGTAATATAGTCACTTGATAATGTTGGAGGTGTTTAGATTGGAGTTAAAATGGGACCAGGATACTAGAAGCAATATCATCACAAGAGCTTTAATGAAAGCAAGCAGGAATCCAATGCTGTTCTTTTCTCTAGGAAGTGACATCTTTGAGTTCAGTGTCCTCTGACTGACTTAGGTCCCTTGAGGTCCTTGAGGAGTTGGGCTTTGGATCCTCTTTGGGGTTCCCAACTACACTGTTTCATTATGAATCTACAGGAATGTGGTGTAGAAGCTGCTGAGGAAGGCTTAAAAAGGATAGACCATGTGCATTTGGATGCCTTGCCCAGATGCTTGTGTGTAAAAAGGCAGCAGTGGCTGCTGTTCTCCTGCTTGTGCCTCAGAAGGGGGGGATATTTGTCTTAAAAGACTTTTGATGAGCCCTGAAGGGAGCTGTATATTTGTTTATTCCCTTGCAGGAAAAAGACTCATTGCACAATTGATTGCAAACTCGTCCTCACCCTCCAGCAGTTTGTGTGTGTGTTTTTTCTCAGTGCAGCTGTCTGGGGTGGGAGAGAGACATTTTCTGGTGACAGTCCTTGTTCAAATCCCTGAGCCTAGTCATTTGTTCTCAGAAATAAGTCAGAGGGGAGAAATGGCACCGAATGAATTTCCAACACGTAGGTGCCTTTCAACCTGTTAAACCCAAGCCAAATGTTTCAGGTAAGTGTTAGGTCCAACAGGTGGAGCAGAGAGTGGTTTTTCACTCATTCCAGAAATATACCAATCTCTCTTCCTTAGGGACTTTGTAACACAGGACAGCTTCATCTTTGATTCCAGTCTCCTGGAATAATTAACAATATTCAGTGCAATGCAATATCTCAATTTTTTTCCTAAAAAAATGTGCACAAGGCATCAGGCTAGCTATAAACGAAATCTTAAGGCCAGAGCCTCAGTGATCACTAAAGACCTTTTGTAGCCTTGAGATATTAAATTAGCCCATATTGGGCAGCTGGGGAATCTACAGCTCTCATAAAGATGGCATAGATGGATTTATTTCATCTGCTCTCTCTTGCCTTCAGCTGAGGAGTGTGTGTTAGAGGTGAGGGTAAAGTGAGTTGATAGCAGGAGCAGAGCCAGAGCACTGCGTGCTCTTACAATATGGGACTGGTAGAAGGGCCCTATTTGGCCCAGGAGCAGAGGGAGGAGAAAGGTGACTTAGAACTACTCTTCCCTCTGCTCTGTCAGCTGTACTTGGCATGAGTTCATGCGGCTGAGAAGTCAGCCTTCAGACTTACAATGAAGTAGAACTCCCAAAGAAGTATTATGATCTGCTCTGTAGAAAGAAGGTTGCTGCTGTCTTTGCCTTCATTTATAAGTTTTAAGAGCTTCATATGACTGATCCCAGTTTCATATTTTCTAGCAAATTAAATGAGTGAACAGCTTATGAATTCTCTGGCATTAAAAGTTACAAATACACAGCAATGATAAAAAAAGCAGTAAAGAATCTTAGAAATAATTACATTATCTATCTTTTGCTGCAGATCTGCAACCATAAGCTGCCAGTTTTTCTGAATGTAAACTAAATTGCTTGGGCTCCTGGAGAAAGTGCCCTTTCAATATGGCATGTGTGGAAGTGATCAGGAAAAATGGCATGCTTCCAAAGTGAGAGACATAGACTGCTCTCAGATGCTTGCAAGATCAGTGAAGTGAAACTTTGATGTGAAAGATTCGATGGTCCCATCTCTCTCTTGTTGTCATAGGAACCGATGTATCAATCCTATCCTGTTAGCAGCAAGAACATCAGGCTGAAGCTTTGCCCCTGTTCTGTTTTCTTTCATACACTTCCTTGCTCTGATTATTGAGAAAGAAACCATATACTTGATTAAAAATATAATTTGTCCTGTAGCCACACCTATTGGCACACACAAATTACAATGTAAATAGCTTCGCTATCTATGATCAGGAGGGGCAAAGAAGAAAGAAGCTTTGTTTGGAGAGTTACTGCCAGCGGAGTTTGAGGTTGCTTTCCCCCTCTTCACGAGACTGAATCCTTCTCAGTAGCTGTCAGCTACTGAAATACAAAGAGGGAAATTTGAAAGTCTTCCTCTAATGACTCTCCAGCAGCAGCAGCAGGGTTTAGCACAAAGACATGGATTGTATGGATGGAGCATCTTCCAGGGTGAAGAGCAGCACTCACAACAGGAGTTGGTACCGCACAATTGATATTGACAGGCTGGGAGCAAAGACAGCTACTGAAGTCATCACACAGGAAAAGCATGTGAGAAAGCAAGACTAAAGGAGAAGAGGGAAAAGATGATGAAGAGAGAGAGAGATACACTGAGAGAGGTAAATGAGACAGACAGGGAAGAAGAATTAAAATGAGCATGAGGGAGGGATCCTGAAAACAAGTAGTGGAAAGTCAGTGCTGATCTGTCAGACAGAAGGGCTGCAGTGGGATATCCACAAAGCACACATTGGGTGCAGTGTTCATCACTCAATTCCCTCAACTATTAGGCTTTCTCACTCAGGGATTTTCCAATAGAGAGATTCTGCCTCCACCCCATCATCTCCCCGCTCCTCTCCCTTCACTCACCTGTCCACAGCAATTGCTGTCATGGAGTAGATGCTGGCGAAGACTGCAGTGATGGGAAAGAAGTTGTGGAAGCGGCAGTAAGCCTCCCCAAAGTACCATTCGTTGTGCAGGGCATAGATGAAGTTGATGAGGGTGTTGAAAGCAGCCATAGAGGCATCTGAGAAGGCCAGGTTCACAAGGAAATAGTTAGTCACTGTCCTCATACGCTTGTGAGCCAAGATGATCCAGATGACAATCAGGTTGCCAAAGACAGCCACGGCCACCACCCCACCATATGCCAGAGACCACAGGGCAATGCGCCAGGAGGGCTGCACAAATTGGTTGGAGAAGTTAGCCGCTGAGGATGCTATTGGGGAGGAGATGTTACCAGCCTGCCCCCAGTTGCCTCCTGATCCAGCAAAGCTCATGTTCCAGTCGCTGCTCTCATTCGCATGCCAGCTGGATGCAGGTAGAGCAGTCATCTTGAGTGTCCTGCCCTCGTCCCGGCAATGTTAAAGTCTCCCCCACTTCTTGCCCTCCCAAAAAAGAAAGTTGATCAGCAAAGCAGCCTAGAGGAAGAGAGAGAGGGATTGGAGCAGGCTCAAGCAATGCCACATGGGGTAGTGCTGCTTAAACCTTAAAGGATGTCACCCCAGCTGGACCTGGAGAGCTGCTGCTTGTCAGTAGTACACGCTGTCCCCTTCCCTCTCTGAAGCCAGCTCTTTCTCCGCTTTGCTAAAGGAGAAGGGGATCAGGAGCTGGGATGTCTTTTATAGGGTCGTGTGTTCCCCGGCGTCATCAAGGGAGCAGGGCGATGACACCTTTTTCTCTCTGTTCTCCCTCCTCCTCTCCCCAGCTTTCATTCACTGTGAGCAGTAGCCACTTTCAGTAGCTGCGAAGGAAGGCACAAGGAGAATGAATCCTTTCTCTCTCCCCCTCATCCCCCCCTTCACCTCCCTATTCACCCTTTCGTGCTCATGCCCGCTGCTCATAATACTCCTTTCTCCAGCTTCCTGAGCTCTGTGTTATTGGAATCAGTGGAACATTCTGAATCTCAGATGCTAATAAAAACACGCTCTTTGTCACTTGCATTCTGCATTCTATCAGAACTTTTTCTGACACATGCTGGGCATGCTGCTAAGGGCAGCAGCCAGTCTGCCTGGCAGTATTGCTGAATATCAGATACATCCCTGATTTGTATTAACACATTCTTTAAAGCCATTTATTAGGACCCTCTGCTTATACTCCTTTTTTTCCCCTCCTCTATCAAGTTTTCATTTGACCGCATGCTGCTTATTCCTGCAGTTGCCATAGATCTAAAGCAATGACATTTTTTTTCATGGGATAAATGAATGATAATCTGGTTGCTTTCCACTCGCACTTCTTAACATGTAATAGCCAATTCTGTCCGGACACACTTATAAAATTGTAAATTCATTAATCTTTCCTCAGAGTATAATCTTTGAATCTTATAAAACCACCAGTTTATTCAGCAACTGTTGATTTCAGTCGATAACATGCTATAGCCTTTGTGTAGCATTGACAGTAAAGTAAGATTTTCCTAAACCTGGGTAAATCAACAGGATTTCATTTTCTTTGTACAGAAAAAAGATCCAGTCATCCAGGTTTATAATGATTTTTTATGTTGTACAAACCCTACCTGCTCCAAATTCACTGGGCAGAGGTGAACATTTTTAGTTTACATGACCTTCTTGTAACATTTTATTATTTTGAGCAATCATTCATTGCAATCTTCATTGATCAATGCCAGTTCCTAACTAGATGACATAAAGCAGATGCATTTATAACCTGCTATAATGCCTGAAACTACACATTTCTTCATTCTTTAGCTGCAACTGGCATAGAGATTATGATTCGTATAGATGTTGATTGGAAGTCATTGTTAAACCCATCAAACACGAACTATCTGAAGCATTGCACTCTGAAGGCAGAGGGTGCATTTCAGTGCCATTCTACTTCATACTTCAACAATTGGGAATTAATACTTGCATTCAGGATTTATTTTCTTTGTGCTGTCTCTTGGCTGATGTATTTACTCAGAGTATTGCAGTTAATTGCACTGTTCTGATTCTATTCCAGTGCATGGGAAGAAAATTTGTTCAACCTTCTGGGATACAGTGCAAATCGTGGGATGACATTGGAGGACAGTCCACAATGGGGTGAATCATCCTGAGTCCTCATTGCAAATGTGAGGTTGCCAGTGTGTGACTGTTACCCATAGAGAATTGAGCCTGGATATGTCTACACTAGCCCCCTAGTTCGAAGTCTTTATGGGTATGTCTACACTAGCCCCCTTCATTCTTTCCTTTTCAAGGCCACTTGAAATCCTCTAATTTATAGCCAGATTCTGTCACCCTTACCCATGCTAATAGTTCTTCATAATGGGCTCAATGTGGCTTTGCCACAAGCCCCAAATAAGAGGCAGAGCACTGTTCCAGGAGCAAATCAGAAGCTAGATTATGACTCAGAGCACCGATTTGGTTCCCTCTTTGCTCTCATCAGGAAGTATTCAACTCCATCCTTATATACTGAGCACATTGGCTCAACTCTACCAGCTGCTGCTTGGAGAAGGGCCAAGCCAGAGTCCCTTAACCCCTTCATCCCTGTCTGTTGGCTGCCTGGCCAACAGTTTAGAAGGGAGTGATGCTGCTTATAGATATAACTCTTCACAAGGTGCTGCTACCCCCAGTCTGGATAGTCAGGGCAGGGCTAGCCTAAATCTCATGCTATGCAAGTAGTGCCATTGGTAAACTTAATCCTTACATTTTAAGTTCTTCTTGGTAAGGGACTTGATGCCATCTATGTATGTGAAACTTCTCACACACCATCAGCGCAAGGATCACCAGACACTTCAGTTCCAGCATGTGGGAACAACAGGTCTTTGAACTGAGGAAGTGTTCTGCCTTCTGTGTGTTAACTCTTACATACATTGCTTTGCTTTCCCTTGTGGACAAATGGGAAAGCTGAGGCTGTCTTTGGCTCCTGGCAGTTATAATTTACATATTCCTCAGGAGTTCCTTAATGTTCCCCACATTGGACAATTTGGACTCCCCTCTTACCGCACCTCCCAAAACTGATATATTTGCAGTATGTTAGCAGATACCTGAAAGGGGAGATGAGTGTGAGAATGCCTGTCCAATGGGAGAATTGCACACCCTAATCCGAACAACAGGGATCTGAGACTGGGTAGCCAGATCAAGTGTGCAAGGGTTTGGAATCTAGTCTCTTTGGGGATTTTCTGAGAGAGTTTACTTGAGATGCTAGGGTACCATTTTATATCCTTCTGTGCTCGGAGCTTCCCAAACCCCGAGCTTTAAAATCTTGAGGGAAGTGAACTTGACCCTATGGGACCAGCAATGGACTCGAGTAGAACTGGTGCTGTTGCAGTCAATGGACTGAAGTAGACAGGTGAGTAAAAATGTCTCCTAACTCCTAATTAGCCACCACCAGAGCTAATCAGGTGAATGCATAAGGATCAAGGGCACATTTTCACTTGCAGCACTGGAAATTGATGTTTTGGCATTTAATTAAGTGGGTCTAGAATAGACTCCATAAATAGAATGCTGGTGTCTGTATTCCTTGCACTCGTGAGGAGTAAGGGAAACCAATGGGAGTGTTTGCTCCCATCGGTCTCCTCCTGCAGGGAGGATGCTGCCAACTTTGGCTTAAGGTAAGCCGACTCCAACTATGTATTCTACATAGCTGGAGTTGCATACCTTAAGCTGACCTCCCTGGTCTAGTGTAGACCTAGTCTGAGTTCTTGGCCCCGATGAGCAGAACAATTAATGACATTAGCTGTCATTAGCTGTACTCCTTCTACGCACTCTTATTTTATGTAAACATTTGGTTATTGTGTGTTCCCCAAATTAAAAGGTATTTCTACTTTCAGATTCCCAAGCCTTCCTATGCATTTGTGAATGGGAAAGAAACACCTGGTGGATCAAGATTAAGTTTTGTTGCATATGCTGCTGGATCATCCTTTAGGATTTCATCATAGCTGCCTTACACATCTTGTAGTTCCTTTTAAAAAGCTCCAGCAGAAACCTATCACGCTGAGCATGCAGTGGAAGCTTATTTATCCTGACCTTTTTGTGGGGGAAAAAAAGTCTTACAAGTTATTCTGGTACTTTGGGAGGTCTGGGCATTCGATTTTACCTTCCACAATTCCCCTGGGCACCAAAAGCCCTTTTGAAATCTCTCAGAGAGCTTGTACCAGGAAAAGTGGGGTTATATGGCTAGACTGCAACTGTATGGCTGTATAGAAAAATAGCACCCAACACAGTATAGCTACATACAGTGCTGCACTATTGCTATTCCCCTTAGGGCTCTCCCACCTGATAAGTTGTTTGTGATTCCATTTCCTAACGCGGACATTGTTTTACAATCTCATCCCTTTCTTTCATCTAACTCACTGGGTAAGCTGGGGGGAAGGGCTTCAAGGAATGAACCTTTTAGTGGCTGCTTGGATACTTCAAAAGTTTTCCTCAGTTGGGTTGCTTCTTGACTGCTTTGAAATTCACTGTTTATCAATATTTCATTCCAACAGCAGCAGAATTGCCATCACTCTGAAATTCTTAGCATTGTCCCATTTATTATGGCAGCTTGCTTACATTACTCTAGGATCATGAGCCTGGCTGACTACTTTCAGTTATGAACAAATAGTTTTATTGCTTCTTATTTATGGAGCTGTTTTCGTAAAACAGTTGGAAATCTGTTTGGATGCCGACTCCTGGACGTTGTTCACATACGTTAAAATTTTGTTCTCTCTGCCAAGCCTTAGTAACTTGGCAGGATGTGGGGGTATCTCCACAAGGGAGTGTGTGGGAGTGAGTGCAGGAGGAGGTTGAGGGGAAGGAAGGTGACAGGAATCATTCTGTCTAAACCACAGAGCAACAGCATAGCTTTTCAACAGATGTTACTTTGTCTAATTGCTAGAATACCTGCACCAGCTCCAGTGTCTACTCTGTACAGAAGAGTGTGGACCCAGGGACCATGTAGTGACAGATCATCTGGTTCCAGCCCTACTTTGTCCCCAGTACCTCTTCTTTGTCGCACA
Source organism: Pelodiscus sinensis (assembly GCF_052426305.1). Taxonomy (NCBI): domain Eukaryota; kingdom Metazoa; phylum Chordata; order Testudines; family Trionychidae; genus Pelodiscus; species Pelodiscus sinensis. The sequence goes on along the minus strand of NC_143055.1, from coordinate 110,886,177 downwards.
GGGATTTAAGTTCCCTATGTGCCTTCTCCCCCTCCCCACACCTATTTCCCTCCTAGTTATGCAGCAGAAGCTCACTATCTTTCCTGGAAGACTTCCTGCACACTGGAGGTGGAAGAAGTTGTGTTTCACTCCAGAATCAAAGAAACTACAGAATGTTGTCAGACAGCAGTTATGTTTGCTTAGTGCCCAGTAAGGAAGGACATGCTGCTGTAACAAGACCAATTTCATTTCTGCAGGTTTTATAGTATTTGTATACAAATGAAGTCAAACCTGTTAACATTTTTGGCTATGGCTAAAGTAGACAGTCTTAATATGATTCAGGAAACACACTAAGACAGTAGGGTTTTCATATGAAGATGTGATAAGATGCTTTTGTATACTCTATAAATTTTAGCACTTGCCTTGTCTATAGCATCCTTCTGTCCTAACCTTTATCATAGATACATAAGATTGGGGCAATAGATAAAGGAACAAATGCAGCAAATAGTCTGAGAGAGCCATTCCTGTTGTACATAACACTAATATATTTTGCTTTGAACTACACTTCTGTTTTTCTAGTTTATGCATTTATTGAACATAATCTATTTCAAATTACTAGGACTTTCATTCAGAGTTCTCAAATATAGATCTGCATCATGAGCTTAATCCAAAGCCAGCTGAAGGTTTTTCCTGTGGGAATCTTTCCCCTGACTGCAGTGGACTTTGGATCAGGTCCTAAAACAAGTAGGTATGTCCGCACAGCAAGTAGCAGCCCACGGCTGTGAGTCTCAGAGCTTATATTCACAGATTTGGGGTCCTGTGATGCTATAATGCTAAAAATAGTTGTGTAGGCATTGTAGTGTGGGTTCAAACCTGGGCTCTGAAACAGGTTTTTTTTTTAAATATTGAAATCTTTAGATGTTTCTAAACACTTTTTTCCCCTATATATTTTGGCTGAAACTATTAATCAGATTTGACCTGAATTTGCAGAAAATAAATTCTTGCTGTCTACCAAGGAACTATTGGCATTACAAGGGGTTTCTTGAAGTATTATCTCAAGACATTTCATTTTTCCTTGCAAGGGTTTTGTCCAGAGAGAAACATATACCCAAATCTTTCCCTCTTTCTGTAAGGGACATTCCCTCAGGCTCTGTTCCCTATTACAAGGATTTATTGATAGGATAATATTTTTAATACGTGACACTTTTTCTGCATGAAATAAAATCTTCAGCACAGAATGGTCATAACTTGGAATTCTCTAATTTAGCATGTGCTACAAGCTGACTGATTTTAATGTGCTTTTCCTGAGTGTAATTGAGGGCAGAGGTTGTTCCAGTATATTTAATCTTCGGTGTTTGTGATTTGGCAAATAAAAAACCATATCAAGAAGCAGCAATGTCTGCCCCTGGAAAGGTGGGACATAAATAATTTTGATAAATATTAAATCTATGAATTAATACAAATTAATCTGGCAGTTGGCTATATTTGGAGATTAAGAAGATTACATTTGCTGTATGTCCTTACCCATGTAAAATACGTTTTCATTTCTGTGACTCTCGGTGTGGAGAGTTCAGAGGAATACCAGAGGAAGCTTCACGCAGAAGAATTCCTTTGTACTTGGCAGAACCAGGTCAGTTTGGGACATGATGTTAGCCTTAATCCATAATCTCATTTCAACAAATTCCCAACTGTTCAATTTTCGGCTGCTTATTTTCAAATCCTTTTCTCTATTTCAGAAGATAGTGTTTTTAAACTGGATAAAATGGAAGGTATTTAAAATAATTTCTCCATGATTTTTCTGAAGGATTGGGTAAATGCCTTTGTTGGAACTAATTCTCTAATAACCTGTAAAGAAATCATTCATCTACTCTGTAATGACTTTATCCTTCTTAATTGCTCTTTTAACTACATAGCCACCAAAGCAGATCCCCATAACTCTACAAAAGGATCAAGCTCTGCTTCAAATCCTACACCCTTTCGAAACCTATTAATGATACTTATAAGAATGCAATTGTAACGCTAGATACCAAATAGCATGATCCTGCTTTGGGCCAGGGGCTAAACTTGACCTTCTGAAGTCTCTTCCAGCCCTAGGATTCTATGAAGTATGCAAGCATTCATCTAGGAAGTGCCCTTCCCAGCAGAGGTGGAATTGTGCTCTACATTCATTTTTAAGGTGTGTGCATGAACAGAGTTGCAACAGGTTGGCAGAATTCAAAATTAACACAGGTAGTAGCTACTGTACTCTTAAGTAACCATTATTATCTGCATAGCATCACTGAAGGCCATAAGATCACTAATTAGAATACCTCCATTCCTTCCATTTCATGCAATTGCATTTGTGTGTGTAAGCATCATGCAAGCCAACTGGATTTACAAAACTGAAGAACTGGAACAAATGCCAGATTTTAGTGACTAAAAGTCTCAACGGGTAGCTGTGTTAGTCTGTAACTTAAAAAAATGAGTGTGTTTTATAGCAATTCTTTGATTACCAGTTCAAAAAAGTGTTTGATTACCCAGCAGCTTATGACCTTACCTTCTCTAATCTAAATAATGAGCTTTCATGGGCACAACCCACTTCTTCATGTGCCCATGAAAGCTCATGATAATATATATACATTTTTGTGAGTCTTTAAGGAGCTACAGGATCTCTCTTTTTTGTTGGTGACTAAAGACATAGATGAGCACTTAGTGAGGGTATGTCTACACTACAGCGCTAATTCGAGCTAACTTAGTTAATTAGTTAATTCAAATTAAGTTAATTCGAACTAACGCATCTAGAACTAAAAACTAGTTCGAATTAGCGTTTTGTGGACCCTGAAGCGAGGTTAAGGATGGCTGGAAGCAGTGCCGGCAGGGCATCAGAGGGGGACTTAGAGCGTGGAGATGCTGTCTCAGGCTAGCTGAGGGCCGTGCTTAAAGGGTCCCGACCCCCACCCCAGACAGACAGTTCTCAGGGGTGCCCTGCTTGCAAAGCAGTCCTGGCTTGGAGTGCTCTGAGTGCCCACATTGGGCACATCACAGCACTCGGCCATCAGCCCGGCTGCACTTGCCGCAGGCTGCCATCTGGGGACAGAGGGCAATCGGGGGGCTGCAGGAGAGCTTCCACCCCCAGAAGCCCGCAGAGCCAGCCCAGTCCTCCCCATCGGGGGCTCGTGACCCATTCCTCCCTCACCTCCTTCCACTTACCCTTCCCTAGCCCCTCTTCTTGATGTACAAAATAAAGATAATGTGTCTTCCAAAATGGAATCTGTCTTTATTGAACAAAACTGGGGGAGACTGGGAAAAGGAGCTGGGAGAGGGGAAGAGAGAGGCTGGGAGAGGGGAGGGCAACTAAAATGATCAGGGGTTGGGAACAGGTCCCATATGAAGAGAGGCTAAAGAGACTGGGACTTTTCAGCTTAGAAAAGAGGAGATGGAGGGGAGACAGAATAGAGGTCTCTAAAAGCAGGAGTTGGGTAAAGACGGTGCATACAGAAAAGTTCTTCGTTAGTTCCCATAAAGAAGGACTAGAGGACACCAAAGGAAAGGAATGGGTATCAGGCTTCAAACTCGTAAGAGAAAGTTGTTCTTCAGAAAGCAAATAGTTAACCTGCGGAACTCCTTGCTGCAGGAGGCTGTGAAGGCTACAACTAGAACAGAGTTTAAAGGGAAGTGAGATCAAGTCATGGAGGTTGGGTCCATGGAGTGCTATTAGTCAGGCGGTAGGAGTGGTGTCCCTGCCCAAAGTTTGTGGAAGGCTGGAGAGGGATGGCATGAGACAAATGGCTTGGTCACTGTCTTCGGTCCATCCCCTCCAGGGTCCATAGGGTTGGCCGCTGTCGGCAGACAGGCTACTGGGCTAGATGGACATTTGATCTGACCCAGGACGGCCATTGTAAGCTCAGAGCTCAGCGTTGGGGGTCTCAGTGAACCCCCTTGATTCTCTTGCACACCTGCTTCTGGGTGGCCAGGCTGACAGCTCTCCTGCCCAAGCTGGCCACTTTCCTGTGCCTAGTGCGGAGATCGTGGATGAGGTCCACGATGTCCGCACTAGCCCAGGGGGGTGCCCGCCTCTTGCGGTCCCGGGCAAGCTCCCGGGAGCCACCAGCCTGGTCCCGGGAAGAGGGGGAGGGCTGGGAGGCATCGGGTGGGTAGCTCGATCCGTGCCAGGCGCAGGGTCTGCTGGCTGGGTGCTGGCAGGCTTGCACCTGGCACGGGCACCGTAGCCAGCCCGTGCCCCTTTAAGGGGTCCGGGGCCGGGAGGGGGGCAATAGAGTTTCCCTGGTGTTGGCCAGAGTGGCCACCAGGGAAACCTGGGGAGGGCTAGCCTCCCACTAGCTCGAATTAAGGGGCTACACATTCCTTAATTCGAACTAGCTAGTTTGAACTAGGCTTAATCCTCGTGGAATGAGGATTACCTAGTTCGAACTAAGGGCTTCGTTAGTTCGAATTAATTTCGAACTAACGGAGCGTTAGTGTAGCACCTATGGGTATGTCTACACTACCCCGCTAGTTCGAACTAGCGGGGTAATGTATGCATACCGAACTTGCTAATGAAGCCCGGGATTTGAATTTCCCGGGCTTCATTAGCATAAAGCCGGCGCCGCCATTTTTAAAAGCCGGCTAGTGCGAACCCCGTGCCGCGCGGCACGGGGTTCGCACTAGCCGGCTTTTAAAAATGGCGGCGCCGGCTTTATGCTAATGAAGCCCGGGAAATTCAAATCCCGGGCTTCATTAGCAAGTTCGGTATGCATACATTACCCCGCTAGTTCGAACTAGCGGGGTAGTGTAGACATACCCTATGAAAGTTAGTTCGAACTAACGTCCGTTAGTTCGAACTAACTTTGTAGTGTAGACATACCCTGAGGGACTTGAAGCCAATATGAGCTAGGCACATAGGTGCCTAGAGAGGTGCTTTTTAAAAATCAATCTGCTTGTTGAGTTGCCTAGAAACCTTTGAAAATCTTGCCTTAGGGCAGTGGTTCCCAAACTTTTCAGCATCATGCCCCCCTTTTTGATTTTTGAAAAACCCTCACTCCCTTCCCACAAAATTAGCAGCAAAACTTGTTTAGCCAAAAAAAGGAAATGACTGGGGCAGCACAACTAGATGGGGGGGGGGGTATTGTTACCAGGTAGACCCCCGCCCCCCAAAAATGGACACACTTGATTGTGGGCGGGGGGGACGGACCAGCTGGAAGGGGGGCAGGGCTGGCCGGGAGGAAGAGGGAGTGGGAAGCAGAGCTGGGGGGAAGGGGTTGGGGGCTGTGAGGCTGACTGGGAAGAAGGGGGGCCCAGGAGTAAGGGGGCAGGAAGCACAGCTGGGGGGGTAGGAGGCCGTGGGGCTGGCCAGGAGGAAGGGGGGGGGGCCGGGAGGAGAACTGGCGAGGGAGGGCATGCAGCGTCGCTGGCTAGGGGAGATCAGGAAGAGGAACGGGTCAGCAGGAAGCAGAGCTGGGGAGCGTCAGGGGCCGCGAGGCTGGCTGGAAGGAAGGGGGGGCCCAGAGGAAGGTGGGGCAGGAAGTAGAGCTGGCGAGGGGAGGGGGAGTGCAGCAGCGCTGGGTAGGGGACATCAGGAAGACGAACAGGCTGGCAGAAAGCAGAGCTGGGGGGCGGTGCAGGGGGGCTGGCCAGGGAAGATCAGGAGGGGAAGTAGGGGAGAACCTGCCAGCCAGGAAGCGGGGGGTGAGCAAATCGGCCAGCACAGATCCCAGGGTGCTGCCTGTCCTGTGCAGGCTCCCAGGGTGCTGCCAGTCCTGTGCAGGCTCCCGGCGATGCATGAGTGATGAGGAGGCTTCTCCTCCTCCTCACACTCAACCAACTGAGGGATTCCAGTGGCAATCACGGTCCCACCTCTCAGCTGGGACTCCCAGACGGTCCCCCTGCCCACACCAGGCTTCCGTCCAGTGCGCAGCCAGAAAAATCAGAAAATACTGGACATTGTATTTTCTGATTTTTTTTTTACTGGACAGAGAGCGTGAATACCGGATTGTCTGGTATAATACCAGACACCTGGCAAGCCCGGGGGGGGGAGGGACTGAATCACCTCCTGCCACCCCCCCCCTGGAATTTTTTCAGGCCCCCCCAGGGGGGCACGCCCCCCACTTTGGGAACCCATGCCTTAGGGTCTATTCCAATCCCTGCTGAGGTCAGAAACCTTTTTAAATGATATTCATTGGTCAACATATGCAAAGGTGTTCAAAATCTACAGATACCATTGACTTCCTTAAATCCATTGCTGTCTGCAGGATTGGTTATCTAATCTAGGAGTAATGACAGGAATAAGACACAAGACGAAGGAAAAATATGAACTCAAGACTCTGCCCTAGAGAAGAAGGCTGAATATTTGGAATTTGAGCTGACCAGGAAATGAGAAGTGTGTTTTATGGCTATTCTTTGTTTTGTTCCAATACAGAACAAAAACGATGTTGTAAAAATTGTGTTTTTGTAAAACACACTAATACATTTTAGTTCTTGCACATGAGACATAACTAAAGCAACTTTGTTCCACTATGCTAGTGGAAAGTGGACTTAAAACTGGTTTAAGCTGCTCCTGGAGGATTTCTCCTCCCTGGGTGGCCTTGGGGCCATCTTGAGAAACCCTATCTTGGTGAAGAAGAATGCAAGTTCCTAATGGCACATGATGCTGGATTGTGCTGCAGAGTGCAAGCATGTGCTGTATTTGGTCATCTTAAATACCTCCTGTTGGGCAAGATGATTCCTATGAAGGTGGAAAGGAATGATCCTTCGTATAGGCCTATTGATTTTCTTTTGGTGTGTGTTTTACTTTTAGTTTCTGTCATCCCCACTCAGTTTTCTGTTCTGCTCTCTTCATCTGGTATAACACTTCTAAGAACCAGTGGGATTTGTGTAGGAGATGAAGCAGAAGGCAACATTTAGGGAGGGTCAAAGATGCTGATTATCCAGACTTGTATATGATGTTAATGACTCACTAAGTTGGCAGCTCCTCATTCCATTGGTGGGCTATAGTTGATCCTCCTTGCTTGGAGTTGTCCTCTGCATCAAAATATAGCCTTAGGACATAGACTGAATAGGGGCTAGCTATATTTGTTTGTCCAGAAATTGCCTGAAAGAGTCCTAAAAAGGAGAGAAAGGAAATGAATTTTTGTGGCTTTGCTGAACTTGAACATGGAAGTTGTTAAGTCTTTTTTACCACTTCATAAAAGTGTTTGATTACCCAGTAGCTTATGACCTTACCTTCTCTAATCTAAATACATAGCAACGTGTATATTTATATGCACATATTTAAAAAAGGGAAAACCTGGTCCCAAATATTTAAAAATAATTAACCATTTATATATTAAAAATAAAAGGTGATTTACACATTGCCCTGAAATATTGTACTACGTATAGGCTACGGCTACACTGGCATGATTTTGCGCAAGATCTCTTTTGCAGAAGAGTTCTTGTGCAAAAACTCTTCCACAAGAGAGTGTCTATACTGGCATGTGCCTTTGTGCAAGAGATGTGCTTTTGTACAAGAGTATCCTTGCCAGTGTAGACGCTCTCTTGTGCAAGAAAGCTCTGATGGCCATTTTAACCATAAGGACTTCTTGCGCAAGAAATTCATATTGCCTGTCTACACTGCCCTCTTGTGGAAGAACTCTTCCGCAGGAGGGCTTATTCCTCATGGGGAGAGGAATAACTCTTCTGGAAAAAGCCCTGTTTTACAGCGCTATACTATAAATTTACTTGTGCAAGAACGCTTGTGCAGTGTAGACAGCAGGCAAGTTTTTGCACAAGAACGGCTGTTCTTGCACAAGAAGCTGCCAGTGAAGACATAGCCCTAGAGTATTGATCTGTTCCCATAATTTATAATCCAATATGGTTCAGTAACTGCTAACAGAATAGTGCTTCTTTCTTAACGTTCCAATACTTTTATGTTAAATAAAATGCTGAGTCTGATTCTCAGCTATCTTGTACTTTGAATAGTTATTTACATCTCTTTGTATCGAGAGCAAAATGAGTGCAAAATTCAGCCATTCTACCCTGGTAACATTTTAAAACTCACTTTGCTCTAAGGTAAAAAAGGAAAGCAGGGAAGACTCCAGCTCATCCATTTTGAGAATTGCACTGTTGTTGCAGAATTAGTAAAATTCATGGATCCCAAGGCCCAAGGGGACCATTGTGATTATCTAATCTGACCTTCTGTATCACACAGGCCATGGAACTGCTCCAAAAATCTACCCTTGGCTTAAAAGGTGCTTGTACCTCTTTGTTTCCACCGGTGCTGATTGCTTTTATGATTCCTGCTAAGGAGCCTGATTTTACTGCCACTTCACTTACATAACCTCTGTTGATTCCAATCAGAGGCCTCTGCAAAGAGCAGTACAAACAGGTCCTTAATAAAATTACTGGTCTTGCTACAGCATTTTTAATGACATCTCCTCATAAACATTGGCTTAAGTGAAGCCTTTCACTGTCCTTCCTTCCCTGGTGTCTCCTTTTGTGCTGTGTTTACATTTTTGGATGAACTCTGCCTACATTTTTCTGTGACACAAAACAGTCTTCTATTTTACCCAAGTTCAGATGTTTTCCTGCTTCCGCCCGAGCTCTCCCTAGAATCTCAAGAGGAGCCATTTAAAGCCCTGTTTTTGTACCTTGTTTCCAAGTATCTCTTGCTTTTCCTTTTTCTCTGGCAGTTTGCATGTCTGTCACCTTCTTTCTCATCATACACAATGGGCTACGTCTAGACTGGCATGATTTTTCGCAAATGCTTTTAACGGAAAAGATTTCCATTAAAAGCATTTGCGGAAAAGAGCGTCTAGATTGGCACGGACGCTTTTCCACAAAAGAAATTTTTGCGGAAAACCGTCCGTACCAATCTAGACGCGCTTTTACGCAAAAAAGCCCCGTTCACCATTTTAGCCATCGGGGCTTTTTTGAGCAAAACAGTACTGTGCTGTCTACACTGGCCCTCTTGCACAAATGATTTGCGCAAGAGGGCTTTTGCCCAAACGGGAGCAGTATAGTATTTCCGCAAGAAGCACTGATTTCTTACAGTAGGAAGTCAGTGCTTTTGCGAAAAAGCGTCCTGCCAATCTAGACGCGATTTTCCGCAAATGCTTTTAACGGAAAACTTTTCCATTAAAAGCATTTCCGGAAAATCATGCCAGTGTAGACGTAGCCTAGATGCAGATCTTTTGGAAAATAAAGCCTTTTCTGAAAGATCCCTTATTCCTCTTAAAATAAGGAATAAGGGATCTTTCGGAAAAGACTTTATTTTCTGAAAGATCTGCATCTAAACTGGCGCTTTTTTTTGTCAAAGCACTAAGGCGGAAAAAAGCGGCAGCCACGCTTATGCAAATGAAGTGGGGGGGATTTAAAGTCCCACTTCATTTGCAATTGCGATGTGTGTTGCAATTTGCATCCCTTTTACGATGTGTCTAATTTGCATACCTTTTACGGAAAAGGGATGCAGTCTAGACACAGCCGAGCTGTTTACACTGGCCCTTTTGTGCATAAGGACTTTTGCCCGAATGGGAGCAGCATAGTATTTCTGCAAAAAGCACTGATTACTTACAGTAGGAAGTCAGTGCTTTTGCGGAAATTCAAGCGGCCAATGTAGACAGCTGGCAAGTTTTTCCGGAAAAGCGGCTGATTTTCCAGAAAAACTGGCCAGTCTAGACACAGCCTAGGAGTCTAGTTGTGAGCTGCAGTGTTGACTTCTCTGTGGGCCAGTGGAGCACTAGCACTGAGGCTCCTCTATTATGAGCTGAACTCGCTGAAGAGCTGAAATCACTGTGTGCTATGGGGAGCCTGGTGCTATACTGCGGAAGAGCTGAAATCACTGTTGCTGAGGGGAGCCTGGCGCTATGCTGCTGAGCTACTAGCAGTGCATCTTGCAGGGGCAACTAGCAAGCGCAGGCAGACAGCAGAGCAGCTGGCGGGGACCACCTGCGGCCAGTAGGAGCAGCAGCAGACAGCCAGCGGAGCAGCTGCAGGAGCAACCAGCTGGCTGCCAGGGGCGTAGACCGAGATGGCTGGCAGAGCCAGACAGTTCGTGGGACAGCTGAGGCAGCTCACTGGACGACAGGTGGAGTGTGGCAGAGTGACTCACATTGACGGCAGCGGCAGAACCCTACGGAGAGGCGGAGCCATCAGCGGACCACGTAGGGTGTATCAATCCCCGCCTCTCCAGGTTGGGATGGTAAAACCCTACCAGGTGAACTTTTGAACCCTGGGGCGGCACTGACCCGGGGCAGATACTTTTGGGGTGTTGGACTTTGGGTGATTTTTTGGGTTGCTGGACTTAAGAGACTCTTGGGGTGTTGGATTTTTGGGACTTTGGGGGATTCGTGGCTGGGGGAAGGGTCTTTGCTCATGTTTAGTCTATGAATCCGAATTGTGGTGTTTTCCAAAGTTAATGCTGATGTCGGTTACCTCATGTTATTAAAGGTTTGCTGCTATACTGAGGCTCTGTGCTTGTGAGAGGGGAAGAATTGCCTCTTTGAGGCACCCAGAGGTGTATGTAAGATTTCCCAGGTCACTGGGTGGGGGCTCAAGATGGTGTTGTATCACCTTGTTGGGAGGAGACCCCTAGATACTGAACCCGGCCCTTGCTTCTATTAACTCGGCCTGGCAGAAGGGTTACAATATTAAATCTAAATTGAAACTGATTACAAATGTTAGGTAACCATATAACAGTTTACATAGGGCAGGGTCAGGAGGCTATGCTTAGAGAAATAGTTGATGGGAGGGAGAGAGAGAGAGAGACCTCACCACTCCACGGAGCTTGCACTGATTGGGGTTCCCAGATGATGATGGTATCCAGGGGTCCAGAGGGTAGGAGAAAAGCAGAACAGAGCTCCCAGCATGATCAGTCAGCAGATGAAGACGTCTCAATGGAACTGATGCAGTTTAAGTCCAGGTATCAGAATAGTTTTTCTTGAGGCAAGGATAGGCATTTTTATAGGGATAGTTCAAAGAGAAAGACGAGAGACAATAGAGACCGATCACCCCTGGTTATGGGTAATGTTCCTTGAATGAGCTCACAATGCAACTAGTCAGTTTCAGTATTTTAGATGTCAATAGGATCGTTACTAGAATTGGTCTGATAATGACTAATTTGGGTGTGAGGAGGCCTAGGTTCATTAGTATCTGGAGCAGGGATTTCCCATCAGGCAGTGCTTCTCTGCTTTCGCTGTCCCATAGTTTACTGCGGTTCCTGCCTTGGAAGAGCTGCTCTCTATTCTGTATGCTAATGAGATGTCCCTTTGTTCCATCTTTAATGCAAATGAGGCTGGGGTGTTTCCTTAATTGTATCATCCTTGTCTGAAGCAGTTTAGGTGTGTCTTCCCCCGGCCTTTTCGTTGCTTTGTCTTTGATTCTAGCTGAGGCCTGAGGGAGGGGAATGGTTTTCCATGAATGTCACTCCCTGGCTCCCCAAGAGCACAAGGCTGACAGGTGACCATGTTCTGGTTCCCCAAGAATCACAGAGCTGGTGGGTAACAGCTATAGGAGCACACCAATATTTTGTTGTGTAATAAAAGTATTAAGCTGACCTTTCAAATCTTGATTTGGGGGTTATTAGTCTTTTGCACTTAGCATTGCAAAGAGTATAAGGAATAGCCAGACTTAACATCACATCAAGACAGTGATATTCCCATTATTTTAACTCCAGCGTCAGATCAAAAGGCTAGGGGCAGATGTTTCCTTTATTTAAAACATTTTCTACACATTTTTCTTCAGATAGTTCCTGAAGCTTCATGATGGATTAAACGTTCTTTACTGCAAAACAGATATTTCGTATAAAAAGTATTTCTTACAGCATCCCACTCTACACATCAAAGGCTAACTATAATCAAAATCATTTCGAGGATAATACTACTTATGTTATGATACCCTCTCATTACAGTATCAAACAAAAACTGGTCTGGTAACACTTTATAGATTAACAAAACATTATAGTCACAGTTTGTCTGTATGTCATGTTGTAAACTGAATTACAGGCAGTCCCCGGGTTACGTACAAGATAGGGACTGTAGGTTTGTTCTTAAGTTGAATCTGTATGTAAGTCGGAACTGGCGTCCAGATTCAGACACTGCTGAAACTGACAGCCAGTTCTGACTTACATACAGAATCAACTTAAGAACCCCAGGCGTCCCCAAGTCAGCTGCTGCTGAAACTGATCAGCAGCTGATTCCAGGAAGCCCGGGGCAGAGCAACTCTGCCTGGGGCTTCCTGTAGTCAGCGCTGGTCAGTTTCAGCAGAAGCTGACTTGGGGACGCCTGGGGCAGAGCAGCTGGGGTGCTACTGGACCAACCCAGCAGCACCCCATCTGCTCTGCCCCAGATGTCCTGATTCAGCCGCTGCTGAAACTGACCAGCAGCGGCTGAATCAGGACCTGGGGCAGAGCAGCTGGGGTGCTGCCGGGTTGGTCCAGTAGTGCCCACGGGCGCTGCAGGACCAATCGGCAGCGCCCCAGCTGCTCTGCCCCAGAGTCCAAAACAAAAGCCTGGTCTGCTGGGGGGGGGGGGGAGCACACTAGCTGCGCCCCCCCCCCCCAGCAGACCAGGGACACGGGGAGCAGAGCCGCAGCGGCAGCGGGGTGCCGCGCCTCTGAGGCTTTGCTCTGGCAAAGCCTCAGAGGCGAGGGACCCCGCCACGGCTGCGGCTTCAGTCTGGGTGCCTGTGGTCTGCTGGGGACGGTCCCCAGCAGACCACAGGCACCCGGACTGAAGCCGCAGCCGCGGGGGGGTCCCACGCCTCTGAGGCTTTGCCAGAGCAAAGCCTCAGAGGCGCGGGGAACCGCCGCTGCTGCCGCTCCAGTCTGGGTGCCTGTGGTCTGCTGGGGACGGTCCCCAGTAGACCACAGGCACCCTGACTGAAGCCGCAGCCGCGGGGGGGTCCCGCGCCTCTGAGGCTTTGCTAGAGCAAAGCCTCAGAGGCGCGGGGAACCGCCGCTGCTGCCGCTTCAGTCAAAGCGGCAGCAGCGGCGGTTCCCCGCGCCTCTGAGGCTTTGCTCTGGCAAAGCCTCAGAGGCGCGGGACCCCCCCGCGGCTGCGGCTTCAGTCCGGGTGCCTGTGGTCTGCTGGGGACCGTCCCCAGCAGACCACAGGCACCGGGTCTCAAGGGGCAGCAGCAGCGGTTCCCGCGCTTCTGAGGCTTTGCTCTGGCAAAGCCTCAGAAGCGCGGGAACTCGCCTGGTGCCCCTGGTCTGCTGGAGACGGTCTCCAGCAGACCAGGGGCACCGGAGCAGCTTACGAACGGGGCTTTCTCGCCCCGGAGCTCGCAGGTAGCAATCCGCTACCTCGACCTCCGGGGCGAGAAAGCCCCGTTCGTAAGTGCGGATCCGACGTAAGTCGGATCCGCGTAAGTCGGGGACTGCCTGTATTCCTGTATTCTTTGTTATGCCTGTCTTCCTGACTTATGGGCATCATAAGTCTTGATACTGTAATTGCAAATTTTTAAATATTTGGATGTTTACATAAGACTGATGCAGTTTCAAAAAGTAAAAATTAAGCAACGATTTCTTTTGCTACCAACTGTCTGTGATGTTAAGTCATATTTGTGCTCTCCTGATTTCTGTCCCTACTGTGAAAATCAAGCAATGGTGCTAATTTTCCTACAAATGCTCAATAAACACATAGTTCCTCAGACTGATATAATAATTTAAAGTGGCAATGAACAAACTTTGTGAACCACTTCTTAATAGGAAACTTCCAACCTGGACCATGTACCTTCCCATTTACAACATCACTGTATTACACAGTAGGGCAGATGAGAGGGTGGTATTCCATTTCAGAGCAACTTTCTGAACCAAATATTTTGGCTTAGATGAAATAGCATATTTTGTTGAAATTTCTTCTTGTCAAATACAGTCTTACCATTTTTAAACTATAGTGATTTCTCCGAGAGTTATGCTAAGGAAGCTTTTATTTAATTAATTTAACTATCTTCAGAATAATGTGATTAGTCTGTTTTGAAAAAGACTGTTAGAAATAAATTCCTTTAGATACATAGATTCTTGTAGTACTCACTGACTAGTATCTGAGGGTGTGTCTAGACTACAGGGTTTTTTCGAAAAAAGTAGCCTTTTTTCGAAAAAACTTCCCCTGCGTCTAGACTGTTGCTGTGTTCTTTCGAAAGTAAATCGAAAGAAGGTGGCAGTTTTTTTCGACCGTTTTATGAGGAATAACGCCTTTTTTTGAAAGTGCCTGGGTGCTCTCTTTCGAAAAAGCGGCTTGCTTTTTCGAAGATACTGATTGTAGTCTAGGCGCTCTTTTTCGAAAGAGGCTTTTTTGAAAGTATCTTTTGAAAGTATCTTTCGAAAAAGCCTCTTTTGAAAGAGGCTTGCAGTCTAGACATAGCCTGAGTGCCTTAGAGATTTTTTTTTTAAGTTTAAAACCCACTGTTTTAATTCCGTTTTCAGTTCCATTCCCCTAATTCCTGTGAACATTTGGGTATGTCTACACTACAAAGTTAATTCGAACTAACAGACGTTTGTTCGAATTAACTTTGATAGGCGCTACACAGGCAAACCGCAAGTTCGAACTTAATTCGAACTAGAGGAGCGCTTAATTCGAACTAGGTAAACCTCGTTCTATGAGGGCTAATGCCTAGTTCGAATTAAGTAGTTCGAATTAAGGGCTGTGTAGCCACTTAATTCGAACTAATGGGAGGCTACCCCTCCCCAGCTTTCCCTGGTGGCCACTTTGGGCACCACCAGGGAAACTCTTCTGCCCCCCTCCCAGCCCCGGAGCCCTTAAAGGGGCACGGTCTGGCTACGGTGCCCATGCCAGGTGCAAGCCTGCCAGCACCCAGCCAGCAGACCCTGCACCTGGCACGGCACAAGCCAGCCACCCGCTGCCACTCAGCCCTCTGCCTCTTCCTGGGACCAGGCTGGCAGCTCCCAGGAGCCTGCCCGGGGTCGCAGGAGGCGGGCGCCCTCCTGGTCTAGTGTGGACATCGTGGACCTCATCCATGACCTCCGTACTAGGCACAGGAAAGTGGCCGGCTAGGGCAGGATAGCTGCCAGCCTGGCCATCCAGGAGCAGGTTTGCATGAAAATCAAGGTGGTCCAGTGAGACCCCCAACCCTGAGCCCTGAGCTTACAATGGCCGTACTGGGTCAGAACAAAGGTCCATCTAGCCCAGTAGCCTGTCTGCCGACAGCGGCCAACACCAACTACCCCGGAGGGGTTGGACCGAAGACAATGACCAAGCCATTTGTCTCGTGCCATCCATCTCTAGCCTTCCAAAACAGAGGCCAGGGACACAATTTCGATCCCCTGGCTAATACCACTCCATGGACCCAACCTCCATCACTTTATCTCACTTTTCTTTAAATTCTGTTCTAGTTCTAGCCTTCACAGCCTCCTGCAGCAAGTATTTCCACAGGTTGACTATTTGTTTTGTGAAGAACAACTTTCTGTTATTAGTTTGAAGCCTGCTACACATTCATTTCCTTTGGTGTCCTCTAGTCCTTCTATTATGGGAACTAAAGAAGAACTTTTCTTTATGCACCCTCTCCACACCACTAGTGCTTTTATAGACCTCTATCATATCCCTCCTCAGTCTCCCCTTTTCTAAGCTGAGAAGTCCCAGTCTCTTTAGCCTCTCTTCATATGGGACCTGTTCCAAACCCCTGATCATATTAGTTACCCTCTCCTCTCCCACCCTCTCTCTTCCCCTCTTCCACCTCCTTTTCTCAGTCTCCCCCAGTTTTGTTCAATAAAGAGAGATTCTGTTTTTGAACACAAGTGTCCTTTATTTTGTACATGAGGAAGGGGAGCTAGGGAGGGGTAAGTGGAAGGAGGTGAGGGAGGAATGGGGTACGAGCCCCCGATGGGGAGGACTGGGGTGGCTCTGCGGGCTCCTCGGGGTGGAAGCTCTCCTGCAGCCCCCCGATTGACCCCTCCCCAGATAGTAGCCTGCGGCAAGTGCAGCCGGGCTGATGGCCGAGTGCTGTGATGTGCCAAGTGTGGGCATTCAGGGCACTCCAAGCCAGGACTGCTTTGCTGTCCCTCATCGAGTTATACAAGTGAGCGGGGAACCCCTGAGAACTGTCTGTCCGGGGTGGGGGTCAGGACCCTTTAAGCACAGCCCTCGGCTAGCCGGAGACAGCAGCTCCACGCTCTAAGTCCTAATCTGATGCCCTGCCGGCACTGCTTCCGGCCATTCTTAACGTCGGTTCAGGGTCCACTCAATGTGGACATGCTAGTTCGAATTAGCAAAACACTAATTTGAACTAGTTTTTAGGTCTAGATGCACTAGTTCAAATTAGCTTAGTTCGAATTAATTAATTCGAATTAAGTTAGTTTGAATTAGTGCTGTAGTGTAGACATACCCTTTCTTTGTGAGCTGGTCCTCCTCCTTGGGTTGATCGGATGGTGGGAAAATTATGAACTTGCAGCTTGATTCTGTTGCATTAAGGCAGCTTTTCTGCAAACAATTGGACAACTAGGTTCTGTGTCCATTAATGTCGTTAATTTCATTCCCTATATTCATGTGGAAAGAAGGATATTTGTACAAAAGCAAAAGTATTTGGCTTTTGACATTCTTTTTTTGTTTTAGTCTTCCAATCAGGGCATGGAAATAATAATTAATGGACCAGTTACACACAAGTAATTATAAGGATTTATGAATGAAAAAACTGGAAAATGTCAGACAACTGCAGTGATGAAAAATTGCATACACCAGCTAGGAAAACAGAATTCCTTTCTCACAAGAGGCTCTAGTGGTTCCCCTTCTCCAGGGGGACTTCTGTTTCCTCTGTTACTGTGTGTATTTCAAGCTAGTGCAGGTACCTCTGCAGTTGTAGCAATGCTCACAGCTATGGCATGGCTTTACAGGGGTTAAAACTGCAGCTTAGGTGCAATTAGTCCTCTTGTTTAAATTTAGTTAGAACCGATAACTCCACTTGGAGATTCCAGGTAATTATGGTGATGATATTGTGCTGTCTGTAGTCTTTGCTGAGGCCTGATGAACTCAACTGACAGATTGTTTTTGAAACAAGGTGACCATTTATTCTGGAGAGGGAGGGAAGGATAAAGAATTAGGATAAATTCTATATACACAACCAATGGAAACGATCAATGATTTTCATAAACTAGATGAGGATGGTGGGACAATTTGTGTAGGGGGGTTTCTGAGAGCCTCTGAAGCAAACTAAAAATCCTGGATATGATGAATCCACTTCAAGTCACCAAGGGGTATGACAACGCCTGTACTCCAGTCCCTAAGAAACTAGATTATATCCTGGCAGTATCATTATGCCCAGCCCTCTTAACTGCTATATCCTGGTGTCAAGGGAAGTCAGAGTGGCCAAGTCAGGTGGAAGGGGCACACTGACATTTCTACCCAACAATCTTGGCATCTGGTCTGTAGGATTCTCCTAAGGGAGGCAAACAGCTATATTTCCTTCATATGTTCTTAGAAAGGGGGAATGTTTCTATACTGTGACCCAGCAGTAAGATTTACATCTTGCTAGCCACTCCATCACAGGGCTGTTTATCCTCACTACACTATTTGTCTCTTCTGACTGCTATTGTTTCTTGCAAGTGTATCCATTTTAGTGCCAAAACTGTAGATTCTCATCATTTAGAAAAGCTGCCTTTCAAAAATATATAGATTTGTCTAATAGTCAGAATGCATTTCCTATGAATCCATATGAGTATTTTATTTTGGTATTGCTACAGTTGACAGTTTATACTACCCCTGCCCTTTTTCTTGCTCAGTATAATCCAGTTTCTAAAATATTCTGGTTTTGTTGATAAGGTTGGAAGAGCTTTCTGACCACAATGGGCTTTCGCTACAGTTTTTAAAATCTTACCGTAGACAAAATAATTACATTTGAGCCTTCTCTGAAAAAGAAAAGTCTTGACAGCTTTAATATTTGTAACATTATGAAGCAATGAAATTAACCAAATGCGGATTCAGGATTCAGATGAGCTGAACATTACAAATGACAGAAAACTATACAGCATTACATTTACCAGCACAGTATAGGTTATAGAAAAGTATATTTATATAAATTTAAGATGTGACTTAAAACTACCAAATGTTGGACCTTTTGTCCTGAACTGATGCTAAAGAGGGGGAAAAAGAAATATTAACACGAGTTAAGGGAATATGATAGATTCCCTTTAGGCCTATAAATGCAAAGTAACTATGACTTTGGAGGAGTTACTCTGCCTTTTTTCCAATGTAACTGAGATTGGAGCGTAAATCCAACCATTAAAAGATGTTTCAAAGTCAAATCAGGTTAAAGGAGATATAAGATTTATAGCATATGACTTCTGTGCATCTTAACTCCAAGGTATATTTCCAATACTGAATATGTTCTCCCTGTTTGGATCATATAATATTCTTCTAGGTGCTAGCTCCCTTGTGCAAACTCTTACTGCCAAGTGAGTTCTATTAGTGTTCACTGGAGATAAATGTTTGCAAGACGGACTCCTAATTCATACCCAAAGTAGTAATGAAATTAACTAGCAGGTTCAGCCTGAAAGCAAATAGCAGAAATATGAGAAAGGAAGAAAACAGAAAAAGTGTGCTGAAATTAGGACTTGTCAAAAATGAAACATTGTTTGCAAAATATTTTGCAAAAAATGTTTCCCGAGTTGGAGAGGAGAGTTAGTCCAAATGTCTGAATTTTCTGTATTTTTAAAAATCTACTTTCAACTCACTGTCCCATGGGGAACATGTCTAGTTGATCATTCTCTCCTGGCCTATGGTGAGCACCGTAAGGGGTTTAGTAATGCCACACAGGTAGAGCTTAGGTTTAGGACTGATTTTACTTCTATTGAAGTGAATGGCCAAACTTCAGTGAGAGTGGATGCTTTCCACTTATATTAAGTGGAGAAATCTAGTGAACAACAGGTGATTTCCATCCATAAACTACAGAAAATGTAGCCCCTTTGCACTAGTTCTCCCTTATAGTTGAAACCCAAGGCAGCTATGTCCGTCTGCTGCCTTTCTGGGACACCCCAACACAGTTCAATATCTGCTTACTAGACAGTGCTAAATAATAGTTTTCTCATATGATAATGTGGGAAACTCTTGTTAAATTAAAATGTATGTAGGGAAACATACATTCTCCACTACTGCATGTTATTTTTCCCTGTACAGATAGAAGTCATGGTGGGATCTAAGCAGCTGCACTAAGGTAATATACATGCAGGGGAACAATCTCCTCCAATCATTGGGGGCATAATTATGCAAGTGCTCTGTGTGCTTGATCCAAAGATAGGGAAAAGATTCCCATGGATCTGAATGGACACGAGATCAGGCCCACCTATGGAATACTCATGAAAAGGGCATGGTCTTATAGCCCTTTGCAACATAAGTGCCAAATCAGTGGGTTGGAAGTACACTCTTATTGCTGGGTTAGTAAGTGTCCTGCCTCAAATACACTATGGATAGCAAATTCACCCTCCCTTCCGTCCCCTCCCCCCCACACACTCTTACCACTTTAGGCCAGATAAAAGGGCTTGACCCATTCTCAAATTATGCTCTTAGATGTTTTACTCTGCACTGTATGACATTGTCGAGTTAATAGACACATTTGCCCTTTGATTTACAACATTCTGGTATTTACCAAGTAGTGATCTATGCCTACCCAACACATAATCTCATCTGCAGTTAAAGGACAATCTGTACCCATAGGCATGCTGTGTCATTAATAAAATGACACAGACATTATCAAGGAAGCATTACTGATTTTGCTGTCAAAATGAAATAAAAATATTATAGGAAGTTATGTTGCCCTCTTTTAAATAAGTAAAGCATTTGTATACGTAGGTTTAAAAATCTGTACAACCCCCTTTCTGGGAAGTACTCATAGTCAACTGTATCACTTTGAAATTCTTCTCTGGGAGCTCTACTACATTCCACTGTATGTTATGACTGAACACATTAACATGTTCTGACTATTCTTACTCTTGGAAAAATTGCCAGAGAGCATAATGTTTAATTATACACAACTGTCAAAATATTCCTACAAGGTTGATTTCTATTCATTTACTCTGGTCATTTGAAAGTGATCAGACTTGACAGTATATAGTAGAAGATAATTTTCTTCTTTGATTAAAAGTGAAAATTAAAAAGAGAAATAGCTTTAGCATATTATGCCAGACTGTCATCTACCAGTAATGTTATCCCTGAAACTTTCTCAAAGAAAACTTAAAAAAGAGAGCTGAACAGAAAAAAAAAAAAATGAAGGATCAATCATTGTGGAAATAGTATCAACTGGTTAACTTTCAGAATGGATGTTATAGCTCATTGCTGAGAATGCATGTTAAAAACATTATTGAGAATCACTTTTGCTTTTAAAGTGTCCTATGCCGAATGTGCTACTACACTGATACTGTTCTACTTGGCTTGTGGAGACTAAAGAGAAACCTGTTTATACTGCATTGCTCTTGCATGTCTGTTCAGCAAATGCCAAATACTGTAAGGCTACATCTAGACTGCAGGCTTCTTTCCGAAGAAGCTTGTCTGGAAGAGATCATCCAGAAAACCTTCTTTCGAAAGAGAGAGTCCACACAGCAAAAGCGCATTGAAAAAGTGATCTGCTTTTTCGAAAGATAGCGTCGACATTGATTGGACGCTAGCTCTCATTTAAGTTGTGATTGCTATGGACGGAGTGGCCACCAGGGCACTTGTGCTTTTTCCTGGAGGCCTCTTCTTTCAAAAAAATCCCTCTTCCCCATCCATACACACCTTTTTCCAAAAGAGCTTTTTCAGAAAAAGGCTTTTTCCTTGTAGAAAGAGGTTTACCGCTGTCGGGAAAACCGCTGCATTCTTTCGACTTTCTGTTGAAAGAATGCAATTGCAGTGTGGATGTAAGTGTAGTTTTTCTAGAAAAACAGCTGGTTTTCCAGAAAAATTCTGCAATGTAGACATACCCTAAGTAGAGTGATCTTTTGTAGGTAGAAAGGAAAACCTGTAAGTATGGATTTAAGTTTCTCCTTTTCCATCTGTTTCAAAACCAACAGGGACAATAGACATAGGCATAGGTGAAGAACTACCATTGTCTGATGAAAATATGTCTGAAAACATAGCTCTCTGGGGCAGAGATTGTCTATTCTGAGTTATAGCACCAAACATAAAGGAGTCCCAATCCCGGCAGGGTCTTTAGGTACTAACAATAATAAAAGATATTTACTACTATTAATAATGCACCCAGTAGGTGAGAGAGAAGTAGTCTATCCAGTAATCAGTACTATGATGGGGTGTATATACCTGTACTCCCAATACGGACAGGAAAGGCTTACTAGCCTACTTTGGAGGAAAGGAAAAATTGCTGGCCTCCTCCAATGTGGGAATTAGAGCTCTCTCACTCAGTGGATTCCCTAAAATAGGACATATTCACTCTTGATCACATACGGAAAGGGCTGACATCCAAGGCTCTAATTTTCAAGATAATTTCGTCTGACCTTGTGCACAGTGCAGTACACAGAACCACATCTACCCACTAACAGGCCTCTAACCGAATTATTCAAATCTTCAAACATGATTTAAAGTTTTCAAACACACATAGGTAAGGCCTTAGCTAACAATGCAAACATCCAGTGTAGACATAATTTACAGTAATGAAGAATAATTTGCATATGTGTAGCTAATTTATTGATGAAAATCCCACTGGAGACAAGATTTTGTATTTAGTCAACTCTGGACATGCATGGTATCCTCTGGTGAGTCAGAAGTGCTTGCATCTATGTTAGAAAAGGGATTTTAGTCCCAGGAGAGTCTAGATTTGAGAAATAGCTATAATCTGCCTCCAAGGGAGAAAGATCCTGTGGGAAAGGAATTGTTCAGCAGAGAAAAGAAAGCATAGAAACAGCAGGAAAAAGAAGAGACCCAGTTTGGAGAGAAAGCAGCATTGTTACCCAATATATTTTAAATAAACTTTCCCCTCTCTCATCCTTTAACATACTCACTGGGGACTGATCCTGTTGCTGGCTCTACCCTGGCTGCTATTAGTGATGAGAGGCTCCTTTTAAACTTACCTCAGGACCTCCCTGGTAGTAGTCTCTGAGGGTATGTCTACACTACAAAGTTAGTTCGAACTAACTTTCATAGGCGCTACACTAGCGCTCCGTTAGTTCGAACTTAATTCGAACTAACGGAGCGCTTAGTTCGAACTAGGTAAACCTCATTTTACGAGGATTAAGCCTAGTTCGAACTAGCTAGTTCGAATTAAGGGCTGTGTAGACCCTTAATTCGAACTAGTGGGAGGCTAGCCCTTCCCAGCTTGCCCTGGTGGCCACTCTGGCCAACACCAGGCAAACTCTATTGCCCCCCTCCCAACCCCGGAGCCCTTAAAGGGCCACGGGCTGGCTACACAGTTTGTGCCAGTTGCAAGGCTGCCAGCACCCAGCCAGCAGACCCTGCACCTGCCACAACATGAGCCAGCCACCCGAGGACACCCAGCCCTCCACTGCTCCCCAGGACCAGCCTGGCGGCTCCCAGGAGCCTGCCCGGGGACGCAAGAGGCGGGCGCCCGCTTGGTCAAGAGCGGAGATCGTGGACCTCATCGAGGTTTGGGGGGAAGCCTCCAATGTCCACGATCTCTGCACTAGCCACAGGAACGCAGCAGTCTACGGCCGCATGGCTGCCAGCCTGGCCGCCAGGGGCCACCAGCGCAGCCGGGAGCAGGTGTGCTTCAAGATCAAAGACCTGCGGCAGTCCTACTCCCGGGCCTGCCTGCCAGGGGCCGACCCGGAGGCCTGCCCCCACTTTCACGCCCTGGACTGCCTCTTGGGGACTCATGCCGTCCCTGCCCCCCGGGATGTGATAGACCCCGGGGCAGAGGGACCGCTCCAGGAGACGGAGGAGGAGGAGGAGGGCTCTGAGAGCCAGGAGCCTGCCCAGGACCTGGGACCCCCAAGGCACCCCACAGAGCCACTCGCCTGTGTCGTCCGAGGCCGGGGAGGCGTCCACCTGTGAGTACCATCATGTTCCCCTTATGTGTACGGGGGGCTGGGGCAAGAGGGAGCCCCAGGACCGTGCGCCTGGGCCTTGCCCACCACGGAGCAGCAGCTGGGGATCCTGCAGGGGCCCTGGCCTTGCAGAGGGGAGCTGGGTTTCACACACCTGGGCCCGTGGGGTAATTGACCGCTGGTCTTGTTGCACCACAGCTGCAGCACCTGGGCCTGCAGGGCGCACCACCCCGCCTGCAGCAGCTGCCCATGCCCGGGCCAGCAGGAGAGCCAGGAACCAGGAGGACTACCAGAGGCGGCACCTCCAGTTCCTGGAGCAACAGCTCCGTCTCCAGGACCACTGGGTCCAGAAGGACCTGAGGCTGTGCTGGAGGAGTTTGGAGGCCCTGGAGGAGCAGGGCCGTGCCCTGCGAGGCCACCTCCAGAGCCTGCTCGACCGCTTCCCATTTCCTCCTGCTCCTGCTCCTGCTCCCCCTCCTGCTCCCCCTGCTGCTCCCCCTGCTCCCCCAGCTCCTCCTCCTGCTCCCGCTCCTGCTTCCTCCACACCCCCCGTACCTCCTGCCCCACCCTCCACAACTATTCGCCACCGACGCCCCCGGACCCGCAGTGTGGCGAGACGGGAGAGGCAGCCGGACTCCCACCCCTGAGCTTTCCTTTCCCTTCCTCTCTTCCCTCCCCTTCCAGCTCCCTCGTCCCAGGTTTCCCCCTCTCCTCTCCCACCCTCCCCCCTCCCTCCCCCCACCCCAGTTATGTGAAATAAACAGACGTTTTTGTTTGAAAAACAGGTGTCTTTATTTTATAGTAGGTAGGGAGGGGAAAAGGGAAGGGGGCTAGGGTGGAAGAAGGCCCCAGTGGGGCATGCAAGGGAGAGGTCAGTCCTCCTCCTCCACCTAGAAGCTCTCCCGCAGGGCTTCCCGGATCCGGACGGCCCCCCACTGGGCTTCCCGGACGTCGGCGGTGCGGGGCTGACCGTAGTGTCCAGCCATGCGGTCAGCCTCAGCCATCCAGGCTGGCAGGAAAGCCTCCCCCTTTCGCTCACACAAATTGTGGAGCACACAACATGCCGCCATCACGGGAGGGATGTTGTGCTCGGCCAGGTCCAGACGGGTGAGGAGGCATCGAAAGCGGGCTTTCAGTCGCCCGAAGGCCCCCTCCACCACGATGCGGGCCCTGGTCAGCCTGGCATTGAAGGCCTGGCGGGAGGGATTGAGGTGCCCTGTGTACGGCTTCATCAGCCACGGCTGCAGTGGGTAGGCGGCATCCCCCACCAGGCACACGGGCATGTCCACGTCCCCGACCCTGACGTGGCAGTCGGGGAAGAAGGTCCCGTCCTGCAGCCGCTGGCATACGGAGGAGTTGCGGTACACCCGGGAGTCGTGTGCTTTGCCGGACCAGCCCACATTAATGTCCATGAACTGTCCCCAGTAGTCACACACGGCCTGCAGGATCACGGAGAAGTACCCCTTGCGGTTCACGTACCGGGACGCCTGGTGTTCCGGGGCACGGATGGGGATGTGCGTCCCATCGATGGCCCCCCCGCAGTTGGGGAAGCCAAGGGCGCCGAATCCCCGGATGACGGCGTTCGGGTCGGCGAGGTGGACCACCCTGCGGAGCAGCACCCAGTTGATGGCCTTGACCACCTGTGGAGAGAGACACAGCAAAGCGCCAATTAGTGGGGCGCCCGGGTGGCTGGGAGCGTTCGTGCCCCACTCCCGGAAGCAACCCCCCTGGCGGCGTGTAGTACAGCTGGGACAGACCGACCCCTCTGGTGCGGGGCGCGTTCGCCTCCTCCCCGCCCCCCCCTTTGTCCCTGGGGCGGCCCATCCCCTCCTCGCAGCTCCCCTCCCCCCCCCAGCGCAGTGGCCGACCAGTGCCATACCTGCATGAGCACCTCTCCGACGGTGGATCTCCCCACGCCGAACTGGTTCCCGACGGATCGGTAGCTGTCCGGCGTGGAGAGCTTCCAGAGGGCGATGGCCACCCACTTCTGGAGGGGGATGGCGGGCCTCATGCGAGTGTCCCTTCTACGCAGGGCAGGGGCGAGCCACTCGCAGAGCTCCAGGAAGGTGTCCCTCCTCATCCTGAAGTTCTGGATCCACTGTCGGTCCTCCCAGCGCTCCAGGACGATGCGGTCCCACCAGTCGGTGCTGGTGTCCAGACGCCAGATGCGGCGGGGCACGCCGGTGCCGGGGCACAGAGACCAACGCTTTGCTGTCCCTCGGCGAGGTTGGCAAGGAAGCAGGAAAAGCTGAGAACCAGCTGTCCGGGGGGGTCCCTTTAAGCACGAGCCTCAGATAGCCTCAGACAGCAGCCACACAAAGCAACTACTGACCTGATGCCCTGCCAGAACCAGTTTCAGCTGCCCTTAAATGCCCCCCTGCGTCCAATCAGTGTGGACGCGCTAGTTCGAATTAGCAAAACGCTAATTCAAACTAGTTTTTAGTTCTAGACGCGTTAGTTCGTATTAGCTTAGTTCGAATTAACTAATTCGAACTAAGTTAGTTCGAATTAGTGCTGTAGTGTAGACATACCCAGAGATGTTTGCAGTTCCACGTGCAGGGCCAGGCAGAACTGCACGGTCTCAATGCATGAGACAATGGTGTAGGGAGGAAAGGTTTTTGATTTATTAGAAACTGGGGAAACTTCTGGCAAAAGGAGCACCTGTACAAGATGGGCTCCACCTAAACCAAAATGGAACCAGATTGTTAGCATTTAAAAGATTGCAGAGCACTTTTAATATAAGAGCTGAGGGAAAATCAACCAGTGTGGAAGAGCACATGGTTCAAAGAGAGACATCACTAAAAGGGAGAATCTATTAATGGAGATTCTCTATGTCCTAGTAAGAAGGAGAGGATGGAAAATTATAAAATACAGCCAGGTCTGATCAGAAACAGTCAAATGAAAGAGTCCCATTCAATTACATCATGTAATGGCAAACAGCTAAATAGTGACAAGTTTTTTAAATAATTATGTACTAATGCTAGAAGTCTAATTAATAAGAAGAGTAAATTAAAGTATCTCCTATTAAATGAGGACATTGATATAATAGGCATCATAGAAACTTGGTGGAATGAGAAAAATCAATGGAACCCAGTAATACTAGGTTACAAAATATATAGGAAAGACAGAACAGGTCATGCTAGTGGGAGAGGGGGAATGGCACTATATGTGAAAAAAAAGCAAAGGATCAAATGCGGTAAAAATCTTAACAGAACCAAACTGTATGATAGAATCTCTATGGACAATAATTACATGCTCTAATAACAAGAGTATAGTAGTAGGGATATATTAGCATCCATCTGTCCAGGATGCTGATAGTGAATATGAAATATTCAGAGAGATCCCAGATGCTATTAAAACTAAAAAAAAAAAACCCTCAATAATAATGGGTGATTTCAATTATCTCCACATTTAGTATATACCACCTTGGAATTGGATGCAGAGATAAAATTTCTTCACGCCTTAACTGACTGCTGCTTGGAAAAGCTGATCCTGGAACCCACGAAATGAGAGACAATTCTTGATTTCTTGAGCACAGGATCTAGTCCAATGGTGAATACAGCTGGACCATTTGGTAATAATGACTATAATATAATTACATTTAACATTCCTGTAGTAGGAAAAACACCACAGCAGCCTATTTTTGTAGCATATAATTTCAGAATGGGGAACTATGTAAAAACAAAGAAGTTAGCTAAACAGAAATTATAAGGAACAACACCAAAGTAAAATTCTTGCAAACTGCATTGAAGCTTTTTTAATTGACTGCAATAGAGGTTGCACACCCCAAATTGTAAAAAAAGAAAAATAAAACAAAACAATTGCCATCATGCATAAACAACAAAGTAAAATAAGCAGTGAGAGGCAAAAAGGCATCATTTAGAAAGTGGAAGTTAAATCCCAGAGAGGAAAATAGAAAGAACATAAGCTCTGATAAATGAAGTGTAAAAATACACAGGAGGCCCCCCAACTTGTGACACGATTGGTTCCAGGGGAAGCGTTGCAAGTCGGGGGTGTTGTAACTTGAACCCGCATTTACAATAGTCATCATGTGCCATCGTAAAGACATAAGTCGGGGGATTTCAGCCCCTTCCGCACTTGATTGTAAGTGGGGGGGGGTGTCAAAATTCGGGTGGTCGCAAGTCAAGGGCCTCCTGTAATTAGGAAGGCCAAAAAAAAAAAAAGAATTTGAAGAACACCCACCCAAATATTCAAAAATTAATAGACAAAAAGTACATTAAAAGGAGGAAGCATGCTAAAGAATGCTTGGAACCACTGGACGAGATGCTAAGGTGCAATTAAGGACAATATGGCCATTATGGAGAAACTAAAGGAATTCTTTGCATTGGTCTTCACAGCTGAGGATGTGAGGGAGATTCCCAAACCTGAGCCATTCGTCTTAGGTAACAAATCTGAGGAATTATCTCTGATTGAGATGTCCCAAGAGTATTTTTGGAACAAATTGATATGGCAATAAATCACTGAGACCAGATGGTATTTACCTGGGAGTTCTGAAGAAACTCAAGTGTGAAACTGTAGAACTACTAACTGTAGTCTGTAACCTATCATTTAAATCGACTTTTGTACCAAATGACAGGAAGATAGCTAATATTACACACATTTTTAAAAACAGCTCCAAAAGTGATCCTGGCAATTATGAGTCTCCAGTACCAGACAAACTGGTTGAAATTATGGTAAAGTAGAGAACTGTCAGGCATAAAGATGAATATAATTTGTTGGGAAAGAGTCAACGTGGTTTCTGTAAAAGGAAATCATGCCTCACCAATCCATTAGAATTCTCTGAGAGGCTCAACAAGGCATAAGGCAGATCCAGTGGATATAGTGTACTTAGATTTTCAGAAAGCCTTTGAAAAAGTCCTTTACCATAGATTCTTAAGCAAAGGAAGCTGTCATGGGATAAGAGGGAAGGTCCTCTCATGGATTGGTAGCTGATTAAAAGATAGGAAACAAAGGGTAGGTGTAAATGGTCAGATTTCAGAATGGAGAGAGGCAACTAGTGGTGTCCCCCATGGGACTATTCTGGGACCAGTCCTATCCAACATATTCATAAATGATCTGGAAATGGGGTAAACAGCAAGGTGGCAAAATCTGCAGATTTTGCAAGACTATTCAAGATAGTTAAATCCCAGGCAGAGTGCGAAGAGCTACAAAAGAATCTTTAAAAACTAGGTGACTTGGCAACAAAATTGCAGCAGAAATTTAATGTTGATAAATGCAAAGTAATGCACATTGGAAATCATAATCCCAACTATACATATAAAGTGATAGGATCTAAATTAGCTGTTACCACTCAAAAGAGAGATCTTAGAGTCACTGTGGATAGTTCTTTGAAAACATCCACTCAGTGTGCAGCAGTAGTCAAAAAAGCAAACAGAATATTAGGAGTCATTAAGAAAGGGATAGAGAATAAGACAGAAAATATCATAATGCCTCTTGCTATGGTACATCCACATCTTGAATACTGTGTGCAGATAGGAGCGGCCCAAGGCTGGCTGCGGCAGCTGGTGCCCCAGGCAGAATGCATGATCAGTGCCCCCGCATGCACGGCCGTCAATGGCATAACATAATCATCAGGTGCCCCGTGACATCATCTTCAGGTGCCCAGTTGAAGGCAGCGCTCTAGGCGACCTCCGAGTCTGCCTATACTCACAGGCCTCCCATGCGTGCAGATGTGGTAGTCTCATCTCAAAAAGATATATTGGACTTGGAAAAGATTCAGAAAACGGCAACACAAATTATTAGAGATATGGAATGGCTTCTGTATGAGGAGACACTAATAAGACTAGGAAGTTTCAGCTTGGAAAAGAGACAACTAAGGGTATGTCTACACTACAGAGTTTTGTCAGAAAAATGACAAAATAGAGGAACATCCACACTGCAATTGCATTCTTCCTCAAGAAAATCGAAAGAAGAGAGGTGTTTTTCTGGCATTGGTAATCCTCATTCTATGAGGAAGAAGCCTTTTTGTGAAAGAGCTCTAGCAAAAAGGCAAGTGTGGACGGGGAAGAGGGAGTTCTTCGAAAGAAGAGGAAAGATGAAAAAGCACAAGTGCCCTGGAGGCCGTTCCTTCCATAGCAATCACAGCTAACAAGTGAGATAGCGTCCTTTCAGTCTGGATGGTCTCTTTCAAAAAAGCAGATCACATTTTTGATGCACTTTTGCAGTGTGGACGGTCTCTTTTGGGAGAAGTTTTTCCGGAAGATCTCTTCTGAAAAAAGCTTCTTCGAAAAGAAGCCTGTTGTCTAGACTTAGCCCTAGGTGGATGTGACTGAAGTGACAAAAAGCAGTGAAGCCAGAGGAGCTACAGGCATTGTTAGAGTGAAAGGATAGCTGCAGTACTGTGAACATATGGAGACACCATAGATGCAAGGTGTGCTCCTAAACTTGCCCAATGGTTTTAAATGGGAATTTCTTTCCATTAGAAACTACTCTTAGCATCTGTCACCACATTATACATATTTTAGGTCAACTTGAATTCTGTGCAGACAGGAGAAGTATTAATTATTCCTTGTTTAAAAGGAATTAATACAAAATAAATAAGCAAAAATGTGGGAGAAAGGAAAAAGCAATTTGAGAAAGCAGCAAATGTCTGTAAGACCAGGGCAAACAGGAAAAAAAAGGCAGAGAAGCAGATGTAAGAGAATAAATTATATTTATAACACAAGGTGGGAATTTCAAAAGAGCCCAAGTAAGTTAGGCACCCTGAAAATGAATTGGATACCTAAGTACCTTTGAAAATATTACTCATAAACTCTGGTCTATTTTCAAAACAAACAACAATTTACAAAACAGTTTAGCTCTCTCATATGTAGGGTGAAGTTTGCCTTGAACTGTAGATTTTTTTAACTTTTTTGGTTGTTTGACATATCTTAAAAATGATGGGGATGGAGTAGAGGAGCAACATGTAGAAACTGCTCCAGTAAACAGAGATGGAAATTGTCTTGAATCTCCTTTAAAAATAAATCTCTGCAATTCTTAGCACAGAGTTGTTATTTGGAAACCATTCACTTTTGAAGGAAAGTTTAATTTGCTTTGAACTAAGAGAAATCTTCCAATGCTTCTCTACTCAGAAAGTACTTTTGAAATATTCAAAGTCTCCTTCCAAAGTCTGTCTTTTGTTCCATTTCTTGACACATTTATTTTCTAATAAAAAGTACAGCTAGAAAGGTCCACATAGAGTGTCTTTAAGTAACTGTTTTAAGGGTCATCACTTTGTAATGAATGGACACACGTTTACCTCTCCACACACCTTTTCCCTCTCTTTTTAGGGTGAATGAGCTCAATTTTTCCCCAACGTAGCTCCTTTTTTGTGTGTCACTGGTGTTATTGTTCCTCTCAGCAGAATTGTGGCAATAAGGTTTGTGACAGAAATATCATTCCTTTGTCTCTAGGGCAAACCTGTTTATTGCCTTCACCGAGGTAAAGCTCTTTGGCTTAAATGTGTTCTAGTAATATTATACAGAGGGAATTCATAAATTCACATCTAATGTTAACACATCCATTGTACAATCGTGACCACTGTGGTGTTAATTTTCAATTATCTTACAAAGCATGTTTTGTATAAACATAATTGCAGTAGTCTGTAGTCTGGGTGTGAATACAGAGGTATATCCTTGGCTTCCCTGGGTAAATTCAGGACCTTGTTAACTGTTTTTGAGTCAGGTCAGCTGTCAAACCCCATGATATCACCAACTGAGAGGACTTGTTGGCCTGTAGTGAGAAGGACAAAGCGGGGGTCAGGGTTATCCCCATTAGGAAACATGATTCAAGGATTTACATTTATGTCAGTTTGAGACTAACACTCAAACCAATTGCTGCCTGCTCACGTGCCAGAGACACAAATGTGTCTAGAGAGCTGTTCATTTTTATGTCTTCACTAGGGGTGTGTCTAGACTACAGAGTTTTGTCGACAAAAGTGGACTTTTGTCGACAAAACTATACCTGCGTCCACACTACCGCTGAGTTCTGTCGACATAACGTCGACAGAACTCAGCAGTTTTGTCGACGTATGTAAACCTCATTCTACGAGGAATAACTCCTTTGTCTACGTAGTTCTGTCGACAAAACAGCAGTGTGGACGCAGGGGAAAAGTTATGTCGACATAAAAGGCCTCCAGGGAGAACCCCTGGTGGACACTCCTGCCACAGCTTGCAACTCTATTGTTCCTGCCTGTAGCCATCTTTAAAAGGCACAGGCACCCAGGAGCAGCACTCTGGCAGCAAGCGAGCTCCAGAGCAGACCAGGGCTGTACTGCTCAGTTCAGGTCGAGCTATGTCGCAGGGACAAGCCCCCCCCAAACCCCTCCAGCCCTTCCAGGGAATCATCCCCCCGGGAACCCTGGGGCTCGAAGCGCCGGGCACCCTCCTGGTCAGGGCCGGAGATAAAAGCCCTCCTGGGCCTCTGGGCTGAGGAGGAGTCCCTCCAGGCCATGCAGTGCAGCAAGAGGCAGAATGCCGACATCTTTGCCAGAATGGCAGAAGCCCTGGCCAAACAAGGCCACCATCCCCGCACACTGGAGCAGGTTAGGGCGAAAGTGAAGGAGCTGAGGCAGGGGTATGTCCGGGCCCGTGAGCAGAGCTCCCGCTCTGGGGAAAAGTCGTATTCCAGTGACTATTACAAGGACCTGGACAGGATCCTGGGGGCAGGGGATCCTCTGCCTCCTGAGAGACTGCTGGAGTCTGGGCTCGAGACCCCCGTTGTCCAGCAGCCGGAACACCTGCTGGGGGACCAGGAGCTCCAGGAGGAGGCAGACGAGGAGGAGGACGGCACCCAGAGCACCCAGGAGCCAGGCCTCGAGATACAGGAGGCCTCCCAGACCACCTCGGACCCTGGGGAGGGAACATCAGGTGAGTGCTGTGAGGGTCCAACACACACAGGGCAGGGCAGGCGGGAGCAAAGGGGACGGTGCAGTGCTCTAACATGTCATGCTGAGCAAGGGCCGGGGGGAGGGAGAGGGCACAACCATGGCTGCCCTCAGGGAGGACCGTGCTACCCCCCTACATCCACACGGCTGCTAGGCACCGCTTGTTCCTGCAGGCAGGGATGCCACATGCAGGCATGGGCTGGAGACGCTGGGACCGCCTCACAGCTGCAGGCCTCTCAGCACTCTGTGGGAAGCCTGACCGTGGCCCGACATTCATCCGTGTTGCTCAGCCATGGGGATGGGGGGAGGGGTATGACGGTGGCCTGCACACCGCCTGGGCCAGGCTGCACCATGCCTTACTGAGACACACATGAGCAGCCTCTGACCCTAGCACAGGCACTGCCTGCTGAGAAGAAGGAGGGCATGGCCTCTCAGGGAAACGGTGAGCATGCATGACTGATGACTTTTCCCTCTTGTCCTCCACAGCCGGACCAGCTGAGCAGGAAGGGGGCGCCCCACCTGCCCGACAACCCAGACGGCCGCAGGGCACCCGTAGGCACTGGCGCACCTATCTAGAGCTGGTGCGCCAGCACATTGGAGTCCTTCACGAGATGAAGGACTCCATGGAAAGGAGGCTGGAGGCAGATGCCGAGTGGCGCCGGCAGTTGCTGGTAGAATTTTGGCAGCAGCGCAGGGACATCTGCGCTGCCATCCAGGGGGCCATGGCCTTCCCCGGTCCTTTGCCTGCTCCTGCCCCTCCTCCTCAGCCTGCCCCCTCCTCTGCCCCTGTCCCCTCCTCAGCCCGAGCCCCAGCCCCACCTCCTGCTCAGCCCCCTTCTGTGGCATCCCGCACGCGCAGCCGGGCGCGACAAGGCCGCCAGAGCCAAAAGAGGAGGAACTCGGCCTCCAGGCAGCCCCCTCAGCCATGAGCCTCCCTCCCCCATTCCAAGTTCACATTCCCCCTTCCCACCAGTGACGCATTTTTTTAAGCACTTTATTTTCTATAGCAAGCATTTTTATTTTGTCTCTGAATCGAAGAGTTATTTATTTTCAATTGTTACAAAAAAACAGTTAAATAAAGTGTACTGTATTTTTCAACATCATCTGTCTCCATTCTCAGTGAGTGGGGACTGAGTAGAATGGGTGAATGTGGGGCAGGGAGGGGTTGCAGGGAGGAAGGCACCAGGGGTATGGGGCAATCCCACATGTGGAAGTCCCTGGGGACAATCAGGGGCCTCCCTGTGAGAATTCCTCCCTCAGGGCTTCCCGAATGCGCAGGCCCAGCTGGTGGGCTTGCCGTGTGGCAGCTGTCCGGGGCTGCCCAAACTGCCTCCCCTCCATCTCCATCTGTGTCCTCCATGCAGGGAGGAAGGCCTCCCCTTTCCTCTCTACGAGGTTGTGCAGCACACAGCATGCTGCAACCACATCAGGGATGTTGTGTTCTCCCATGTCCAGCCGCGTCAGCAGGCACCTAAACCTGCCCTTCAAACGGCCGAAGGCGCACTCCACCTAGAAGCGAGCCCTATTCAGGCGGGAGTTGAACAGTTCCCTGCTCGCGTCCAGGTGGCCGGTGTAGGGCTTCATGAGCCAGGGCATAAGGGGATAGGCCGCATCGGCCACAATGCACGTAGGCATCTGCACATCCCCGACAGCCAGGTTCCTCTCTGGGAAGAATGCCCCAGTCTGAAGCCTGTGGTACAGGTAGGAGTTCCTGAACACACGGGCATTGTGTGCACGGCCTGACCACCCGACACAAACATCCATGAACTGACCTCTGTGGTCGACCAGAGCCTGCAGCACCATAGAGAAGTAGCCCTTCCTATTGATGTACTGTGCTGCTCGATGGGGCGGGGCACGGATAGGGATGTGGGTCCCGTCCAGTGCTCCACCGCATTTTGGGAACCCCAGCCCCGCAAATCCAGCCAGGATGTTCTGCAGGTCTCCGAGGCGAACGGTCCTGTGGAGCAGCTCTGCATTGATGGCCGTCACCACCTGCAGAACGGGAGAAATAGAAACACACAGCACAGGACTTTAGAGGGATTGGC
The DNA here is from genome assembly GCF_052426305.1 of Pelodiscus sinensis. Classification (NCBI taxonomy): domain Eukaryota; kingdom Metazoa; phylum Chordata; order Testudines; family Trionychidae; genus Pelodiscus; species Pelodiscus sinensis. The sequence goes on along the minus strand of NC_143055.1, from coordinate 110,852,381 downwards.
TCACCTGATGAGAAGTGCTCCCCCCTTTGTCCCCCAGACAATCCCTTCCCTGGCCCTGCACCATGGCAGGGGGAGGCTGAGAGGGCTTCTGCCTGTGCCACCCTATCCCCAATTCCCTGTGCCTGGTCCTGACTGCCCCCTGGACTGTCCCCCGAGAGTGACTTACCTCCATCAAGACGGCCCCAACGGTAGACTTCCCCACACCAAACTGATGCCCCACAGAGCGGTAGCTGTCGGGGGTGGCCAGCTTCCAGAGTGCAATGGCAACGCGCTTCTCCAGGGGGATGGCGGGCCGCAAGTGGGTGTCCTGGTGTTGCAGTGCAGGGGCGAGCCAGGTACAGAGCTCCCGGAAGGTGACCTTCCGCATCCGGAAGTTTCTGAGCCACTGATCGTCGTCCCACTGCTGCAGCACTAGCCGGTCCCACCAGTCCGAACTGGTGTCCAGCCTCCAAACCCGCCTCTCCAGGAAAAAGTTGGGGGGCAAGGGCAGCAGGGCTGCAGCTGGATTCTGAGCGAGGGGCTCAAAGCTGGCCTCAGGATCCAGCTCTTCTGCAAAGATCAGCATGCTCTCCTGAGCATGAAGCAGAGCTTCCAGCAGCATGGTGTGGGGCCATCGCCTGCCCAGGGGCATCTCAGGTTCCATGCCCAAAGAAGCCAAAATAACACACAAACAAAAGACCAAAACAAACAAACACACAGAAGAACAAAAATACAAACAAACAAAAAAACCCAAAAAGTCTAAACCCAAGCAAGCAAACACACACAGAAGCAAACACACACACAAACAAACAAACAAACACACAAACAAACAGACAAACCAGATAATACACAGCTGTGGTGTCCAACAAAGCAAGGCAACCAGAGCCAGGAAAACTGCAGCAGCTTTGCTTTCCCTGTAAAGGTTGGCAAGCTAGAAGCAGGAGCAGAGCAACGGCTATCCAGGAGTATCCCTTTAAGCATGCGTCTCTGCAGAGAGCTTGCAGCAGTGCCAGGGCTTTATGGCTGCCCTTGTGACCTTTCAGAAGCACTTCCGGGTGCCTCCTTCTGTCGACAGAGCATCCTGCAGTCTGGACGCTCTTATGTCGACAAAGCTGATCGCTTTGTCGACAAAGCGATGTAGTCTGGACGCTCTATGTCGACAGAAGTTTTGTCGACAGTATCTGTCGACAAAACTTCTGTCGACAGAAGCCTGTAGTCTAGACGTACTCTAGAGGCTGGAGTCCGTCTCTGGAATTAATTCTGGCACATTGCCTGCTTACTGCAGTTTATATTATTGTCTTTCCTTTATTGAGGGGCTCAGAGATGACTGAGTGGCAGTGCCTAGAGAGCGAATATGATGCTGTTGGGTAGAATAAAGTTAAAATATGAGGAGGATCTTCAGCTGGAGTAAATAAACGTAACTACATCTAATTGATCCGTGTTGAGAATCTGGCCCTGCACTTGCAGGCTAAGATCCTAGCTACCTTAAAATTAATATGAGTTTATTTTATCAAAGAAAATATTCAGTTTTCAGAAGGAATATCTTAGCATTTATAAGGACACTACTGTTTACTTGCACTATGGCTATGTCTACACTCACGGCTTCTTGTGCAAGTATGGCTGTTCTTGCGCAAGAATCTGCAGAGCGTCCACACTGCCCGCCTGCTCTTGCACAAGGAAATTTACAGTACGGCGTGGTAAGAGGGGGCTCCTTGCGCAAGAGCTACGCTCTTTTTTGACAGGTGTAAGCCCTCTTGCGCAGGAGCTCTGGCGCAGGAGGGCAGTGTGGATGCTCAGCAGGGATTTCTTGCGCAAGAAAGCCCTATGGCTAAAATGACCATCAGAGCTTTCTTGCGCAAGAAAGTGTCCACACTGCCATGGGCGCTCTTGTGCAAAAGCACAGCTCACACATGGCAGTGCGGATGTTTTCATGCACAAGAGTTCTTGCACAAGAAGCTGCGAGGGTAGACATAGCCTATGTGAACAGTTTTCTTTCATATGAATGACAAACGAGGCAGGGTGCTTTCTGCAATACTAATGGGGCCCATATCATTGCCTTGATAGAAAATGGTTACCAAAGGGTGATAGTTCTGTGCGCTGAAAGAGACTCGTAAAATGAAAGATAAATGAAGAACAATTTTTTTTGTATTATACATGCAGTCACAAATCAATTTCCTTGTGTTTTCTGGATGATGATAGATGCAACTCTCATGAGAAGGTTGTTCTGGTAAGAACAAAGGCGTTCTACTATGTCTTTTATAATGACAGAAGAATACTCAGTTTTCATGCAAATTTTAGAAATATATACTAGAAGATTTACCTGGCATAGCTCAGATTCTTAATTCTACTTTTGTTTTCTGGAAAATAAAATGAAAATGTACATGCTTCATTTAAATCATTGCTCTGGGGTGGGGCTATGGATGAGGGGTTCAGTATGCAGGCTGCCCTGGAGAGAGAGGACTATCTCAGCCCTCTCTCACCACAGCAGCTTGGGGCCAGGTGAGAAGCATCTTTTCATGGTGGCTGCTGTTACAGCTCCAGTTGTCACAGCTGGGGAAGAGGTGCATGCCTGGTCTGGGTCAGGTCCAGGTTTGTTGGGCCCCCTGTGCTCCCCAGCCAGAGTGAGGATGTAGCAAACTGTGCACTTTCCCCTTACTCCATGATGAAGGGGAATAGCCAGCCATATTGCTGTATGTATTGGAAGGAGAGTTTATCATAGAATCATAGAATCATAGAACTGGAAGAGACCTCAGAAGGTCATCAAGTCCAGCCCCCTGCTCTAGGCAGGACCAATTCCAATTAAATCAACCCAGCCAGGGCTTTGTCAAGCCGAGACTTAAACACCTCTAGGGATGGAGACTCCACTACTTCCCTAGGTAACCCACTCCAGTGCCTCACCACTCTCCTAGTGAAATAGTTTTTCCTAATATCTCCCACCATAACTTGAGACCATTGCTCCTTGTTCTGCCATCTGTCACTACTGAGAACAGCCTCTCTCCATCCTCTTTGGAACCTCCCTTCAGGAAGTTGAAGGCTGCTATCAAATCCCCCCTCACTCTTCGCTTCTGCAGACTAAACAGACCCAAGTCCCTCAGCCTCTCCTCATAAGTCATATGCTCCAGCCCCCTAATCATTTTGGTTGCCCTCTGCTGGACCCTCTCCAATGCGGCCACATCCTTTTTGTGGTGGGGGGCCCAGAACTGGACACAATACTCCAGATGCGGCCTCACCAAAGCCGCATAGAGGGGAATGATGACATCTCTGGATCTGCTGGCAATGCTCCTCTTAATGCAACCTAATATGCCATTAGCCTTCTTGGCTACAAGGGCACACCGTTGACTCCTATCTAGCTTCTCATCCACTGTAACCCCCAGGTCCTTTTCTGGAGAACTGCTACTTAACCGGTTGGTCCCCAGCTTGTAACTATGCTTGGGATTCTTCCGTCCCAAGTGCAGGTCTCTACACTTGTCCTCGTTGAACCTCATCAGATTTCTTGTAGCCCAATCCTCCAATTTGTCTAAGTCATTCTGTACTCTATCTCTGCCCTTAAGCGTATCTACCTCTCCCCCCAGCTTAGTGTCATCCGCAAACTTGTTGAGGGTGCAATCCATCCCCTCATCCAGATCATTAATAAAGATATTGAACAAAACCGGTCTTAGAACCGAACCTTGGGGCACTCCGCTAGAAACCGACCACCATCCTGACATCGAGCCATTGATCACTACCCGCTGGGCCCGGCCTTCTTGCCATCTTTCTATCCATCTTACCGTCCATTTATCCAATCCACAATCCCTTAACTTGCTGGCAAGAATATTGTGGGAGACCGTATCAAAAGCCTTGCTAAAGTCAAGGTATATAACATCCACTGACTTCCCCATGTCCACCAAGCCAGTTACCTCATCATAGAAGCTAATCAGATTGGTCAGGCACAACTTGCCCTTTGTGAATCCATGCTGACTATTCCTAATCACTTCCCTCTCATCCAAGTGCCTCAATATGGATTCCTTAAGGATCCCTTCCATGATTTTTCCAGGAACCGAGGTAAGACTGACCGGCCTATAGTTCCCTGGATCATCCTTCTTCCCTTTTTTGAAGATGGGCACTACATTTGCCTTTTTCCAGTCATCCGGGATTTCTCCCGATTTCCACGACTTTTCAAAGATAATAGCCAAAGGCTATTTGCCAACTCCCTCAGTACCCTCGGATGCACTCAGTCCGGACCCATGGATTTATGTACGTTTAGCTTTTCTAAATAGTTCCTAACCTGTTCTTTACCCACCACGGGCTGTCCATCTTCATCCCATCTTGCATCACTTGGCGCAGAAGTGCAGGAGCCAACCTTGTCCGTGAATACAGAGGCAAAGAAAGCATTGAGTACTTCAGCTTTCCCCACATCATCTGTCACTAGATTACCTCCTTCATCCATTAGGGGTCGCACACCCTCTCTGATCACCTTCTTCTTGTTAACATGCCTGTAGAAACCTTTCTTGTTATCCTTCACATCCTTAGCCAGTCACAATTCCATTTGTGCTTTCGCCTTCCTGATAACCCCCCGGCATTCTCGAGCTATACGTTTAAACTCCTCCCTGGTCATGTGTCCAAGTTTCCACTCTTTGTAAGCTTCCTTTTTTGTGCTTAAGTTCACCAAGGATTTCCCCTGTAAGCCAGTCCGGTCTCCTACCATGTTTGCCTCTCTTGCTACGCATCGGGATGGTTTCTTTCTGTGCCTTCAATAAGGCTTCTTTAAAATACTGCCAGCTGTCCTGGACTCCTTTCCCCTTCATGTTAACATCCCAGGGGATTCTGCCCATCAGATCTGCTTTTTTGAAGCAGATTTTAAAGTCAAAATCTGCTTTTTTGAAGTCCAAGGTGTGTATTTTACTACTCTCTTTTCTTCCTTTGGTCAGGATCCTGAAATCTACCATCTCATGATCACTGCTTCCCAGGTTGTCACCCACCTCCACTTCCCCTATTAGTTCCTCCCTGTTTGTGAGCAGAAGGTCAAGCTGCGCACTGCCCCTGGTCGGATCCTTCAGCACCTGTGTCAAGAAGTTATCCCCAACATTCTCCAAAAACTTCCTGGATTGCCTGTGTACTGCCGTATAGGTTTCCCAGCAGATGTCAGGGTGATTAAAGTCCCCCATGAGAACCAGGGCCTGTGATCTGGAAGCTTCGCTTAGTTGTCCGAAGAAAGCCTCATCCACCTCATCCACCTGATTCGGTGGCCTGTAGCAAACACTAACCACAACATCAATGCTGTTGTTTGCTCCTTTAAACTTAACCCATAGACTCTCAACAGGTTTTTCTCCCTCTTTATACTGGAGTTCAGAGCAATCGTAGTGCTCTCTTACATATAGTGCAACTCCTCCTCCTTTTCTCCCCTGCCTGTTGTTCCTGAACAGTCTATACCCTTCCATGACAGCGCTCCAGTCATGCGAGTCATCCCACCAAGTCTCTGTTATCCCAATTAAATCATATTTCTTGGTCTGGGCCAGGGACTCCAGTTCTTCCTGTTTGTTGCCCAGGCTTCTCGCATTAGTGTACAAACACTTCAGGTAACCAGTTGATCATCCTATCTTCTCCATTCGAAACATGGGTACTCCTTTCTTGCCCCTTCCTCTCTGCATTTCTTCCCGGTATCCGACTTTCCCACTCCCCTCAGGGTTTTGGTCACCGTCCAAAGCCCTCCTCACTAGGTTTGCAAGCCTGCCCGCGAAGATGCTCCTTTCTCTCTTGGTTAGGTGGATCCCATCTCTTCCTAACAATCCTTGCACCCGGAACAGAGTCCCATGGTCGAAGATACCAAAGCCCTCTCTGCGACACCATCTGCGCAACCACGCATTTACGTCCTCAATTCGACGATCCCTGCCCAGTCCTTTCCCTTCAACAGGGAGGATGGAGGAGAATACCACTTGCGCTCCAAATTCTTGGATCCTTCTTCCTAGCGCTACATAATCCTCAGTAACACTCTCAAGATCATTCTTGTTTCAGCCCTCCTTCCTCCAAAGGGCTCCTGTGGGGTGGGAGGCCCAGGTCTGGGGCAGTCCTAGGCGGGGGTGGGGCACACGCCCAGTCAGGCTCTTTCATTTTCCTGGTGATTCTGTCTCTTTTGTGTGTGATTTTCTGAGAAACACTCCCATTCCTGGCATGTCCCATTTTCCTGCCATAGTCAAACCCTTACCTTCCTTTAAAGTATGATCAGAAGAAGCAGCGTACCAAATTTGATGGTCCTAGCTCTTACCGTTTAGGAGGAGTTCTTGAACAAATGGACAGATGGATGGACAGAAAGACAGGCAAACTCTCTCAAATATAGAATAGATAATATTTATATCCCATGCAATGTGTTTCCTAATAAAACATTTTTATATATTTGATACAAAAGTAGCGTGAAAATCCGAAAAAAAACCCTTTTGCTAAAACCTAGGATATTTGCTGTAAAAATTGGTTTAATCTGAAAGGGCTTCCACATTAGTGATGAAGGAATTGAACATTTGCAGGGAAAGATGGTGGGTTTTTTTCTGGTGAGGTGATTTTATGTATTCGGTATATTTGCTTGGGTCCTTAACTCTGTTAATTTTTGTTTTCTTCATTTAAATTATTGCTCCGGGGTGGGGCTAGGGATGAGGGGCTCACTGTGCAGGTTGCCCCAGGGAAAGAGGTCTACCCCAGCCCTTTCTCACTGCAGCAGCTTGAGACCAGTTGAGAAGTGCCTCTCCATGGCTGCTGCAGCTCCAGAGGGCACAGCTAGGGGAGGGGTTCATGTCCCCCGACTGTGGCAGATCCCTGTGTTCTCTAGCCACAGTGAGGAATGCCACAAACTGTGCACTTTCCCCTCGCTCCTTGACAAAGGAAACAGCCAGCAATGTTCCTGTACAAATGGAGGGTGTGCGTTAATCTACTCTCAAACCAGAAGGTTGTTGCTGCCCTAAGGAGAATGTTGAAGAGGCTGACAGGCTAGTTGTGTTGGGAAGCAAAACTCAGCTGGCATAGGCAGGTGGGCAACAAGATGACTCTCATCGCTGATCATCACAATTACAATTTCTTTCGTAGTGCTAAAATGAGACAAGATGCCTTTTAATTTTTTATGATCAACTGACTTGTGAGGGACAAAATTATTACAAAGCTCTAGAAAAACAATCAATGGCTGCAAGATACTTCTCTTTCACAAGTCTTTTCTGTAGTTACACGTTGTAATAATTGAAGACCCCTCCTAGCTGAACAACTTCAAATTTGATAGAAAAATTCTAACTCAGTCCCATATCTAATCTGGCAATATGATGGCCAGGATCTCTTTGTCCAGTGATCTTAGGAAAGGAGGGGGTGGAATTGGCATTATGATGAAAATTCAGTAAAAACCTTCATCATTAAGTGGTTACTACAACTCTATAACTTACGTTATTAATGCAGCTCTGATTCCATGGTGCCAACTCACATATGGAAAATAAAGTCTGGTTAGAAGATAAACACCATGGCTACATCTAGACTGGCATGATTTTCCAAAAATGCTTTTTGCGGAAAAGTGTCCGTGCCAATCTAGACACGCTTTTCCGCAAAAAAGCCCCGATCGCCATTTTCGCGATCGGGGCTTTTTTGCGGAAAACAAATCTGAGCTGTCTACACTGGCCCTTTTGTGTAAAAGTTTTGCACAAAAGGACTTTTGCCCGAATGGGAGCAGCATAGTATTTCCGCAAGAACACTGACAATCTTACACGAGATTGTCAGTGCTTTTGCGGACATTCAAGCAGCCAGTGTAGACAGCTGGCAAGTTTTTCTGGAAAAGTGGATGCTTTTCCGGAAAAAATGGCCAGTCTAGATACAGCCCATTACTCTAGCACCGTTACACCATTAGAGCCAGCACAGTGGGCTAGATTTATCTGAGATCATAATCTATTACTAGACTCATCTGGGTGATGGTTGGATTTTCTGGACAACTCACCAATCTGCAAAAACATATACACTAATCTGCAACACCAACTTTATTCCCAATGGACAATTATTAATTTATAACTGGCTCCTTTAACACTCTCAAGAGCAGAGGCATTCTTTATATGCTATTGAATTCTCCTTAACAGGGGGTCAAAACTCTTTCCTGTCTCTGAAAACCTCATCAGAAATGGCTTAGACTATTGATTCTTAAATTGAAGCCTGTAGATCATAACTGAGGAGAAAACATAAAAGTGGAAATGAAAACAGGACTCTAGAAAGCATCTCTGAGTTGTATCATCACTATTACCAGTGACATATAAAATGAGTTGCACAGCATTTTGAACTTAACAAAAGAACCCTTTCTGTAATATAGCAGAGGGAATTGCTATGGTGTATGGTGGATTATATATGATATACCTTTAACCAAGTTTACAGAAGAGTGTTAGATGTTTGGAATTTTTTAATTAAAATGAGAAGCTTCCATTGGCTTTTTTCCTGCATCAGGTAATGGATCTTTTGATTAAATCTCTCAAATCCCCATTGTGGTTTTGTCTGAAATTAAAGTCTTTATTTCTTTCTACATATAGCAGATACTAAAGATTAAAGCTTTAATCTTTTACTGTTGCCAAATTGATCCAGATATGATGTATTGATAAACATTTTGTTTCACAAAATTGTTCTAACAACTTAATTTTGTCAAGTAGGACTCTTGGTGGCAATAACATACAGGGACATGGCTTATGGGATGGAGAAACTAATTTCTTGTTCTATGTCTTCATGGGTACAGAATGTTATCTAAGGAATTCCTTCCAAATGAATCTGGTGAAGAAAGAGCTCTTTATCGCTCTGGCGCCAGCATGCACGCTTTCTTTTATTAGTGGCAGAGATAAGAAATCCTGAGCTGGCATATGTACTTACCATGTATTCTAGCCATGCCTTTAAGAATCATCACTATCTCAAGAGATAAACTAGCATTCCTTGGTGCTAAGCAGTAGCTTTTCAAACTCCTTATTGGTTTACCATGCATACGCACCTTAATACAGCTTAATATTTTTCAGTTTGTTATAAGATTTCACACAGATCTTTTAGTGCAGTGTTTCTTAAACTTTCGTGGAGAACAACAGAGTTCAAAATGGCCCCACCCTTAAAGGGGCAGGAAACCTTTTTTTTTTTTGCTCAATAACTTTCTCCCGACTTCCCCCCCCCCCTTTTTTTTGCTCAATAACAACAAAAAATCCTTGGTGTTCCTTATAAAAAAATTGTTTGGTGTTCTTCTGTCTTAAAAAGTTTAAGAAACACTGTTTTAGTGTAATTAAAGGTGCGGGGAGTGGATTGATGGCATTCTATAACTTCAAAGGAAAGGGTGTTTATAATGGCACAACACAAAGGATTAAGGCAGTGTTTCCAAATTTTATTTGGCCATGGAACCCTTTTAAACTCAATATAATTTTGTGGAACCCCTAATAACAGTCATATATGGAGCTGAAATAGTAGACCACAAATAAGTAAGGATAATAATAAACAAATGCTAAACAAAGTCATGCATTTGTCCAACACAGAGCTAGTATATTTGTATCCAGTCACCCATGTGATTCATGCTCTCCGAGAGCGAGTACGGGTTTTTTCGGTGGTATATAACAGGTGATCGCACCAGTGACTGAGTGCGTGCACAGCACTGAGTACTGACATCATCGTCCCCACTCTCTGGCTAAGCTGGCATTACACAGGGACACTTATCATGGCAAACACAAATGAAAATTGTTTTTAATAAAATTCATAAATGCTTAGCTATTAATTATTATTTTTAAAAATAATAAAACATTATTGTAATGGAATTTTCTCGCAGAACTCTTATTTTCACTTCGTGGAACCCTGGGGTTCTGCAGAACGCCATTTGGGAAACACTGGGTTAAGGATCATGGTGTTATACATATGTGTACGCAATCAGCTGACGGTGGGAAGACCTTTGGAAAATAAACCCATTGCCTGTAAGAGTAATACCATGATATCTGTACATGGTATGTGGTCAAAGAGGAACACTTTGTTTACTGAGGACAGAGGCAGCTTTCACTCACTATTGGTCAAATGCTAACCAAACAGAAAAATTGTTTAACAAACACTTTCATGAGTAAGAATGCCAGAGTGTGTGTGTAGCAGCAGTAATAAAAACTGAACTGGACTCATAATGTTGTTGCTCTAATCTTTGTAATCACGTTTTCATTGCTGTCATTCTAATCCCCTCTCCTTTCATCCTCCCATTGTTTGAATCCACTCTTTATAACTTGACTTTTCAAATTACATTTTAAGCTTTCTGGGTCAGGGTCAGTGTCATATAATGTATTTATACAGCACAGGATGATGGAACTCTGATTCTGCCGGGAACCTGAGTGTGTGTGCTCCTATAAAACAAACAAATGTATTATGGTTTAAGCTTACACTCTTTTTGTCTATCTTTAGCCTGTGGATACTGGAAAACAGGTGTATGTGGAAAATGTACTTGAATTGTAACAGTTTTGAGAATTTTTCCACAATTGACTATTCCTCCAAAATTTGTATCAAAGTGATTATTTTTCTTTAATTTAAAAGATTTCCGTCTTCCAATCAGGAAGCCAAAGTAATTCCCTTTCACAGAACCTATCATGCAATATGATTACCCAAAGTGGAGAGCTTGTAACCCAATCATAACCCAAAAATTGTTCATTGACACTATTTAGCTAAGAAATAATGACTACACTCCCAGAAATGAGGATCTGCTCACAAAGAAATACAAAGAAAACATTACATTTCAATTGGATATTATTACAAGGAATAATTAGATCAAGACTGATAATAGCAATTGTGCAAAAGTATATGGAACAGCTGGTAGCAGAATCCTTGTGTAGTTCCCCTGTCAGTTGCGTACATTACCATGTAATCTTAATATTAGACATAGCTGAGAAATAATGCAGAGATGATAATATATATATAATTCGAGTTGAAATAGACTGCTTTTGGTGGCAGTAGGAGGAAATACTAGCTCACTCTTTTGAGGAGAGTTCTATTTGATTTTCCTATTTAGAGCCTAGAAACCCAGAGGCCATGCCAAAGAAATTCCACTCTCTGTACAAAAGCCTACCTAACCTAAAATCAACCAGGCACTACCACATGTGTTACATAGAGAACTTCTCCTGGACAGTTAGTAATATAGCATCAGGCTTCACAGGAATCTGCGGTATGAGCTTTAGCTCTTTTCAGCTAATGAGGAAATTATGGTAGTACAGAGTTTTAGGGCTATAAATTTTGGAGATGAGAAAACCCTACTCCACTATTAACTGCATCCCACTGCAAATGCAGGATATAGACTTGTCTCTCCCTCATCACACACACCCTGGTTTGGTGAAACAGGGACAAAAAAAGGACATAACATCTATAATATGAGTTATGAGTGTGATTCCCAGCTTGCATACACACATTAGCACTCATGAAGCTAGCATGAGCATGCATAGCAGTGTAGTCACAGTCGCACAGGCTAGACAGCTGTGGCTGAGCTGTGCAGCAGAGGTATGGCTGAGCTGTGCCAAATAAATATCCATCTGTTTCAGGGGCATTTGTACTTTCTCTGGCTTAGCCATGTCTCTGCTGCCATGACATGTGTTACTGCGACTACACTGCTATTTGTACTAGTGCTAGCCTGGCTATGCATACCCAAGCTGGGAATCACACTCTTAGCTCATAGGGTAGATGTAGACTTAAGGTGAAATTCTGGTCCCATTGAAGTGAATGTCAGAACTCCTCTGACTTCAAAGGTGAGATCTTCATCCTCCTGATGTTAAGCAGTCTTCAGTCTTAGGCAATCTTCTTGTAGAAAAACTCCCCTACGAGCAAATTAAATGTTCGTTGCACTTACCAGTTCTCAGATGATAAATGTGACTGAACAGTTATTGCAAATGCAGAGTCGTTCTATTATGTCTTGTAATGCTTAGCCACATTTTAAAAAAGCCCCTTGAATTCTGCAGATGAAAAAGCTATTTTGGGCCACTATTGATAATTTAAAAATATAAAAGGGGTCTATACGTATTCTGCTAAATTTTATTTTAAAGAATGAGGAAAAGTTACAAAGATGTGAAAGTATACAAAATGCCTACGTTGATATTCCCCTTTTAGACACTTAAAATGGCCATATAGATATCGCTTACCTCTCCAGGTGGTCTATAATCTACTTTCCCTTGATATATATATCTATTGTCCCTGAGGCCAATCCCTGCTTTTAAACAAATACAGTAAAACTCCATTAGTCCGGCATCCAATGCTCCGGGACTCCTGATGGTCCGGCACCATCAGGAACCCGGAAGTGCTGGGGCAGCCGGACAGGATTCCCCCATTCAGCTGCTGCTGAAACTGATCAGCAGCTGAATGGGGAAACCGGGAGCAGAGCAGCTGGGGTGCTGCCGGGTTGGTCTTGTAGCGCTGCCCCTTGGGGCTGCGGGACCAACCCGGCGGGACCCCAGCTGCTCTGCCCCAGGAGTCCCCAAGTCAGCCGCTGCTGAAACTGATCAGCGGCTGATTCCAGGAAGCCCAGGGCAGAGCAGCTCTGCCCCAGGCTTCCTGGAATCAGCCGCTGATCTGTTTCAGCAGCGGCTGAATCGGGGACCCCTGGGGCAGAGCAGCTGGGGGCCTGCCGGGTTGGTCCCGCAGCGCTGTCCTTTGGCGCTACGGGACCAACCCGGCAGCACCCGAGCTGCTCTATTGCAGGCATCCCCGATTCTGCTGCTGCTGAAACTGACCAGCAATGGCTGAATCAGGGACGCCTGGGGCAGAGCCAGACTATCGTAAGGGAGGGCTATGAGGGGTCTGGAGTGGCATCCCCTCCCACCCCACTCCAGACCCCTCATAGCCCCCCCTTCTGATAGTCTGGCATATTTGATAATCCGGCACCCCCTGGGTCCTAAAGGTGCCGGATTATTGGAAGTTTACTGTAGTTTAATTACAGCATTCTCCAAAAATAAACTGACTCCAAGGCATTTCAAAGATGTTAACCTAACATTCCTATTTTTCTTTCCAGCTCTGCCTATTTATATATTATCATTCAAGTTTTGAGAAGAATTATTTTTCTCTTCAAATGACCTTTTTAGATAGTCCTATAGACCTTGGACTACTCTGTGCTTAGAGTATCTAAGGCCTGGTCTACATTAGAAAATTGTCTACTTAGCTGTTGCTTAGGAATGTGAAAAATCTGCACCTCTGAACAGCATAGTTAAGCCAACACAACTTCCAGTGTAGACAGCTGCTAGGTTGAAAAGAAGTTTTCTGTATTCTGTTAATTTCCTCTGGGACACCTGGCACTTGCCACTGTTCGCAGACAGGATACTGGGCTAAATGAACTTTTGGTCTGACTCATTATGGCCATTCTTATGTTCTTATGACCTAGCTCCAGCCTCTTGGGGAAGATGGATTATGTAGACAGATGGGAGAACCCTTCCCATTGGTACCGGTTGTATCATTGTATTAACTGTATTTCAAACTGAGTTAGGGCAGATGATGCTTTCTCTTCACTAATCCTCTGTATTTATGTATTTGCATTGTACTATGTGTTGAACAAGAACTTATACAACTTCTTATTGTAAATTAGTCCAGCTTTATAATATGTAGTACAAACCAAAAATAAAAGTCTCAGAGTGGTAGCTGTGTTGGTCTGTAACTTAAAAAAACAACAACAAAAAAAGTGGTCCTGTAATACCTTACAGACTACAAAAAAATGTATATAGTATCATGAGCTTTCACAGGCACAACCCACTTCTTCAGATGAGTGGGAGCAAGAGGCACAGAGAGTACGGAAATCCTAAATTTTAAGCAGAAAAAAGTGAGGAAAGGGGAAGGAGAAAGGAGGAAAAAAACCCCTGTCAATTATAGTGTCCATGCTAAATTAGGTTAATAGAATGGGCTGTAAGTGTCCGGTACTTAGCTTTTGATTTCATTTGGGTGTTAAATATAATGGCCCATCCAGCTGATGTCTTTGTTCAATCCCTGGATAAATGGGTCAAATTTGTATATGAAGGCCAGTTCTGCAGTTTCTCTCTCTAGTTGAAATTACTTTGCCATAGAATGGCTGCTTTTAAATCTGTTAATGAGTGTCCAGGCAGATTAAAATGCTGCCGAATAGGTTTCTATGTGTTACCATTGCGAATATCTGATTTATGTCCACTAATCCTTTGTTTTAGAGACTGTCCAATTTGGCCAATATATATGGCAGAAGGGCATTTCTGGCACTTGATGGCATCTATCACATTAGAGGATGTACAGTTGTAGGAGCCTCTGATGTAGCTGATTATGTGGTTAGGTCCTGTCATTGTGTTGCTTGTATAGATGTGTGGACAGAGTTGGCAACAGAGTTTATTGCAGGGGTAGTTTCCTGAGTGAGTATGATGGAGATGTGCTGAATGGTTGCTGGAAAGAATTTGCTTCAGGTTATGAGGTTGTCTATAGGTGAGGACTGGACTGTCTCTAAGGCCTGTGAGAGTGAGGGATCATTTTCCAGGATAGGTTATAGATTGTTAATGATGTGCTGAAGGGGTTTAAGTTGGGGGGCTGTAGTGATGACTAGTGGTGTTCTGTTATTTTGTTTGTTGGGCCTATCTTGAAAAAGCTGATGCCTGGGTACTCGTCTGGCTCTGTCAATCTGTTATTTCACCTCCTCGGGTGGGTATTTAAGTTTTAAAAATGCCTAATAGAGATCCTGTAGGTGATTGTCTGTGTCTGTGGGATTGGAGAAAATCTAGCTGCATCTTAGGTCCTGGCTGTAAACAATTGATTGTGGGATTTGTCCAGGATGGAAGATAGAGGCATGTAGGTAAGTACAACAGCTATTCCAGTTATACAAGAGAACATTTGTGAAAGGTAGGGGACATGGAAGAATATTTTTTGCAGTAATTTATGGAAAGATTGGGTGAACAGAAAGAGGAAAACCTGTTTCCTATCACAGATGTTTTATAAAATTCCACAAGACAGTTAATAAGGCAAAGAAGAGCCCAATCTATTTAATCTCAGTCTTGATTTTTCTCACTTGAAAAATTATAATTGATTTTTATTAAGGAAGGCATCTAACAACAAAAAACTGAAGCTACAGTTGAATTATTTGATACGTTTCTTGGTTTACAAATTTCTTACACATAAAGTGCAATTTCGACTACCTATGATCTCCTAACAAAAGCATGTTTTTGTCAGTTAGGAAACATTGGTTGAATTAACAATGGCTTTCTTAGCTTTAAATTAAATTTAGAATTTCACAGTCATCTAGAAGCTCAGTCACCCACTTATGTTGCATTTGATTCAAATAGACTTTGGAGTATATTTGTTTTTCAAACAAAAAAGCATGTACAATATTTTATGGACTTTTACTAAATTACCTTGTGGTTCTTAGAGGAAAACTATTCTTTGTTGCTTAGCAGAGTTAAAATACTTTGTGGGAGTTACTTTTGCTCATTATTTAACACACACATATATATATGTTATATATATATATATATAGTTCCACAATACAACATGGCATTACAAACTGAGGTTAATCCTAAACAGGCAACAATACATTTCCAAGATGTAGGAATTCCATGGCAAAACCACAAGAAAGATTCTACAAATAGAATAAGGAGGAGAGGTATATTTATATCCCAAATGCTCCATGGAATAAGTAGGTTTTTAGAAGCTTCTTGAATAGCATGAAAGAAACAATTTTGAGTGGAAAGACTAGACTTTCTGGTTAACATGCCTGAATCTCTCTTCTTCATTGACAACAGACTAGATGAAACATGAATATTCTGTCCATGGTGTAAAATATGTTGAGCTTCATTATGCATCAGAGTTGAGTGCCTATTTAAAGTCAGGGACAGCAAACATGTCCAGATAACTTCTTCTGCCTGACCACTATCTTTTTAGCTAATAAAATTTAACTGTAAATTAAAAAACCAAATGTCAAGCAGTGTCTGGATGATATCAACTAGTCTTTTGGACACTTCCACGCTTGCAGGATCTCCCATATATTACAGGTGGCATTGTGAATGGATAAAAAGAAAAGCTATTCCCAAAATTAAGGCCAACCATTTAAAGATCTTGATAAGAGTACATCATAATATCATGAGTCTTAGAAGGCAAATTGCACATGGATCTCCAGAGCCATGAAAAACGTAGCGATTATGCAAAAAATACAGTAGAGTCGATTTCAAGAAGAGTACATCTGATTTTCCATGAGAAACACATAAAAGGGCAATGAAAAAAATCTGGACAAATTAATGCTGCCTACAATATTAACCACCAGCTGGATGAGCAGCAGCAGAAAAGAAAATCACACATGCAGTAAAAATGTGATTAGGCATATACTGATTACATGTTGTTGATTTGTATTGTCTGTTCTTTTCTGTAGATCATCTGTATGGCCACTAGCCTTTCCTGTCTGGATACCGCAGAAGTTAAGAACTATATAAACTTTGCTGAAGGTCACTACATTATAGTGATGGGCAATAAGAAAAGAGCAGCCTGCAGGGTTAGTCCCTGATGGGCCACTGAAGCTATGTTTACCTGCACCTCCTCAGGTATTTGAGGATCACCGCTCTGGTTGGCTGCAAATTGCCATTGATGGCCAATACAGAACTAACCCTGCAGACTGGATACAGCCTGCAGACTGAAATTTGCCCACCCCTGCTATATTAGCTTTTTTCCAGCTCCACTGACTGACTGTTCTCAGTTTGTTTGGGAAAAGATTTTGCAGTTTTCTTGATGCCCCTAGGTTATCAGGCTAATGGTTCCACGGGGCTTGGTTTTGTTTCCACTGATCCACTGGCATAATCTGGAATGGTTGTCTCAGTTTTTACCTGTTGTAATTCCATCCAAGACTGCTTCCACTCAGCTTTCCCAAGAACTCAGTTTGACTCCTGATTTAATCTGTCCTTGTACTGCAGGGCAAATTCTGGCTCATGAGCTCAATCCAGTGCACAGGATTAGTCCTTGGTGGGCCCCCACTTCCATGTTTACCTGCACCTCCACAGGTATCAGGGTATGTCTAAACTACAGCACTAATTCGAACTAACTTAATTCGAATTAGTTAATTCGAACTAAGCTAATTCGAATTAGTGCATCTAGACCTAAAAACTAATTCGAATTAGTTAATTCAAACTAAGCTAGTTCGAATTAGTGCATCTAGACCTAAAAACTAATTCGAATTAGTTAATTCAAACTAAGCTAGTTCGAATTAGTGCATCTAGACCTAAAAACTAATTCGAATTAGTTAATTCAAACTAAGCTAGTTCGAATTAGTGCATCTAGACCTAAAAACTAATTCGAATTAGCATTTTGCTAATTTGAAATAGCATGTCCACATTGAGTGGACCTTGAACCA
Organism: Pelodiscus sinensis; assembly: GCF_052426305.1. NCBI lineage: Eukaryota > Metazoa > Chordata > Testudines > Trionychidae > Pelodiscus > Pelodiscus sinensis. The sequence continues at coordinate 110,835,112 of NC_143055.1, read as the reverse complement.
AAGTTAAGGCTGGCCGGAACCAGTGCCAGCAGGACATCAAGTTAGGACTAGCTGAGGACTGTGCATAAAAGGGACCCAACCCCCACCCCAGACAGACAGTTCTCAGGGTTCCCCGCTTTCTTGTCTAACTCGAGGAGGGACAGCAAAGAAGTCCTGACTTGGAGTGCCCTGAGTGCCCTCACTCGGCACATCACAGCACTCAGCCATCAGCCCGGCTGCACTTGCCGCAGGCTGCCATCTGGGGGGGTCAATCAGGGGGCTGTCAGGATCCAGGAGGCCCTGCAGGAGAGCTTCCACCCCGAGGAGCCCGCTGAGCCACCCCAGTCCTCACCATCGGGGGGCTCGTGCCCCATTCCTTCCTCACCTTCTTCCACTTACCCTTCCCTAGCCCCCCTTCCTGATGTAAAAAATAAAGGACACCTGTGTTCAAAAACAGAAACTCACTTTATTTAACAAAACTGGGGGAGGGAGGGATTAACCTCTGTGGAGACTGGGAAAAGGAGGTGGGAGAGGGGAAGAGAGAGGGTGGGAGGTGAAAACCTGGGAGGAGGGAGCTGGAAGGGGGAAGCCAGCGGAAGAAGGAGGAGTGGAAGTATAAAACTATGGTATGCCATATCTTCAGTACTGTGTACAGATGTGGTCTCCTCACCTCAAAAAAGATATTCTGGCCTTGGAAAGGGTTCAGAAAAGGGCAACTAAAATGATTAGGGGTTTGGGACAGGTCCCATATGAAGAGAGGTGAAAGAGACTGGGGCTTTTCAGCTTAGAAAAGAGGAGACTGAGGGGGGATATGATAGAGGTCTATAAAATCATGAGTGGTGTGGAGAGGGTGAATAAAGAAAAGTTCTTCATTAGTTCCCATAATATAAGGACTAGAGAAGACCAAATGAAATGAATGGACAGCAGGTTTAAAACTAATAAGCGAAAGTTCTTCACACAGCACATAGTCAGCCTGTGGAACTCCATGCCACATGAGGCTGTGAAGGCTAGAACTATAACAGAGTTTAAAGAGATGTTAGATAAATTCATGGAGGTTGGGTCCATGGAGTGCTATTAGCCAGGGGGTAGAAATGGTGTCCCTGGCCTTTGTTTGTGGAAGGCTGGAGATGGATGGCACGAGACAAATGGCTTGGTCATTGTCTTCGGTCCATCCCCTCCGGGGTAGCTGGTGTTGGCCGCTGTCGGCAGACAGGCTACTGGGCTAGATGGACCTTTGGTCTGACCCAGTACAGCCATTCTTATGTTCTTATGTTCTAAGCTCAGGGCTCAGGGTCGGGGGTCTCACTGGACCAACTTGATTTTCATGCAAACCTGCTCCTGGGTTCGCATGTGGCCTTTGGTGGCCAGGCTGGCAGCTATCCTTCCCTATATGGCCGCATTCCTGTGCCTAGTGCGGAGGTCATGGACGTTGGAGGCCTCCCCCCAAACCTCAATGAGGTCCACGCTCTTCGCACTAGACCAGGCAGGCGCCCGGCTCTTGTGGCCCCAGGCAGGCACCTGGGGGCCGCCAGCCTGGTCCTGGGAAGAGGCGGAGGACTGGGTGGCAGCAGGTGGCTGGTTCATGCCATGTCAGGTACAGAGTCTGCTGGCTGGGTGCTGGTAGGCTTGCAACTGGCATGAGCACTATAGCCAGACCGTCCCCCTTAAGGGCTCCGGGGCTGGGAGGGGGGCAGAAAAGTTTCCCTGGTTTGGCCCAGAGTGGCCAGGGCCTGGGAAGGGCTAGCCTCCAACTAGTTTGAATTAAGTGGCTACACAGCCCTTAATTCGAAATACTTAATTAGAACTAGGCATTACTCCTCATAGAATGAGGTTTATCTAGTTTGAATTAAGCGCTCCGCTAGTTTGATTTAAGTTTGAACTAGTGGTTTGCATGTATAGATGCTATGAAAGTTAATTCGAACTAACGGCTGTTAGTTTGAATTAACTTTGTAGTGTAGACATACCTTCAGAGAATTGTAGCTCCCGGTTCCTGAGGCTTCCCGCCACTCGCATTGGCCGTGAACGGCAATTTGCAGCCAACCAGAGCTGTGATCCTCCGATACCTGTGGAGGTGCAGAGGTATTCAACTGTTATGTAAATACAATTCATGCTGGAATGGGAAAGAAATTCTGGTGTGGTTATGTAAATACAATTGAGTCAGCGCTATTGGCCTGATAGATATTCAATTGTTAGAATGGTATTTTGCCTATTGTAACTAATTTGGCTGTTGTGGGGTCACAAACCATGTTAACCCTAAATGTAGGAATTGTAAAATAGGACCACCCGTGCTTGCAGGAGAGACACTGTCATTGTAAAGACTCGTGGATGGACAATCCTTTCCCTTCCTGACACAGTGAAGTGAATTGGAGGGGAAGAATGAGCTCTGAACCAGTAGGCTACATGCCATCGAGGCATGAGCTGTAAGATTGGTTCAATCTATTTCTCTTTACCCCCTGTTCTTATGACAGAACTGAAACAGACTCCATAAGGAGCCTCTTTATTTTCTGCTGGCCTGCACTGTGGGTCAAGAGCTGAAATCACTGAGAAGCTGAAATCACAGAGAGCTGAAAACAGATCCAAATCTATCACAAGACCAGTGGCAGCAGGCGGCCAGATGGCAGGAGCAAGTGGCTAGAGAGCAGACAGCAAGGCAGATAGTAGGAGCATTCGGCTGGCAGGAGCAGCAGCAGGTGACCAGTGGCATGGCTGGCAGGAGCAGTGGCGAGTGGCTGGCAGGCAGCCATCAAAGTGATGCCAGGGAACAGTGAGCAGGTGGATGGTGAGTGACCAGTGGAGTGGGTGAGATGCCTCCTCCCACTTCAGGATGGGAGGTGAGCTCTGCAAATTACCTCTGAGCTCTAGTCTGCCATGACCAAGGGCAGCAACTATTAGTGGAGTGCAGAGAAGGGTTGAGCATGTGAACAGGAACATTTCCATTGCTGGACTTGTGATTCTGAGAGGGAAAGGACATTGCCAAACCATTGAGCTGGGACGTTTACTCGTGGCTTCATTATGAACTCTATTTGGGGTGTTTTCCCAAGTTAATGCTACGTTATTTCTCTCCTTCTTTCATTACAAGTTTTTTTTCTACTCTCAGACTGTGCTTGCGAGGGGAGAAGCATTGCCTCTCGGAGGCACCCATGGTGTGTGTGAATTTCCCAGGTTACTGGGTGAGGGCTCAAGCCAGTTCTGTGTGGGATGGATGAAAAGTAGCCCCTAGCTATTCTATCTGGCCCTTGCTGCTGGTGCTTGTGCTACCTGGCAGAATGGTTCCATATAGAAAAATACCATTCTCTATTCAATTCTATGGGGTTTTTAGAAATCTAGTGGGTTCATCCTTTCTAAATTCAATAACTCTTTTTACATAAGGGAGAACATTGTATAATTACCATGGAAAATGCCTACAGAATATAGTAGATTGAAACTAGTGGTCTGCAGAAACACAATAGGGTTCCGTGAAACTATAATCTTGCACAATTTAATAAATAATTGCATCCCTGCTTTAGAATAAAAATCGTATACTTAAAGGTGTACATAGACAAACATTTTAAACTTGTATTAATTTTGGGGGCTTTTTTTTTATAAAGGGCTACTAATAATGGAATGATCAGACACATGGAAACGAATATTAGATACTACAGCCAGTATAATCAACACACTTTTCAGGGGGTTAGAATTGAAACAAAACAAGAAATAGGTAACATGATGAATTAGGAAAATCATAAATGTATCTGACAAAATTAGCTTCTGACAGCACATGTTTAATTCATTATTACCATAATCAAGCTGAGCTTGTTGATTAATTTGATCTTCTACGTTGCCTTGTGTCTGACAAACAAACTCTATGCCAAAAACACTTTGACTGCATAATTGAATACCACATATCTGGGGATCAAACAAAACAAAAAGAAGGTTCATCAAAGTATTGTGTAGTAATTAAAGAAAAGTAAAGAAAATGTGACCGGCAGGAAAGAAAGCATATTTACCTCGGGGATGCAAGAGTCTGATACTTCTACTTGTGCAAGTCTCTTTAATTCCCAGACAAGTTGCTCTTCTGGAAAACACTAAATTAGAAAATCATTGGAGAGTGTAGGAAAACACATATAACATGTCAGTGTTTTCTTTCAACTAAAGCAATACACGGTGTAGAAATTGACACTTGGCAGATAGTATCAAACAAGGAAAATATACTTGTGTAATATCCATGAAAAATCTAGTGAGTATTTTCCCCACTCTCTCTCTCTCTTTCTCTGAGGACTGTGGGAATGTTTGGGAGTGAGACAAAGAGTGGAGTGGATGTTTCTTTCTGTTGGGGGAAATGGAGCTCTGGTTTGTGCTTATGGGATTAATTTCAGGATTTCTCTTATTTTAGCAAGCTGACATAGAGTAGGGGAGACCCTACACTTTGTTGTGGATTCTGAGGGTTTAACCCCATGGCCATGGGTTATAGGTAGTGCCTGCAGACTCTGCCTTTGTGGAATAATATGTTCTAGCTGTGGGGAAGGTGACTAGGTTTTAAAGCCTCCCCTCATAAGTAAGGTTGTTGTGTTGCCCCACTTTGCCTTGTTGATCAGGTGGCTGTGCAGGTGATTTTTTTTTGTATGGGTTGTTTTTTTGTCCCTATAGTGCAGCTCTCAACACCTGCTATTAAAATTGCCATTGCTAATGCCCACTGTTTTTTAGAAAACAAGCAGCTGGCTAGAGACCTGGTAAGTTCTGGTCCAATCATTGGCCCTGTTAGAAAGATTCCTTTTGGGCGGTAATGCCCTAGAGGTATCCCTTCACAGGCAGGACTGTATATCAAACAATGCTTCCAAAGTTCCAAAAATTTCCCCTCAAGATAGAACTAGGGAGTCGGCTGAAGTTGATAGCATCTGAAAACTTTGCCTGATTTCATTGTAGGAGGCTGGCACTATTTGGTTAATCAGTGCCTTGAAAAGGACAATGGTGACCCTGTATCTATGAACATGGGGCTTTCTGAGAGAAAAGCACAAAGTGAGGCTGCTGTGGTAGAGCCTGGGTCCCAACTGGATCTCAGTATCTCTCGGGTTGTTGGTTCTAGAGAGATAATGTCACCCAGACAGGTTCGGGGAGACAGTATTACTGGTTCTGTGGCCCCTCATTCAGTGACCTCTTGGCCTGAGTCTGTCCGTGAGAGAGAGGCTGAGCTTGTTTCTATGAAATCTGGGGCTTTGGCTGTGGATTCTAGGTTGCTGGCAAAGCTCTGAAGTGGCAACTGGCCATTGGTCATTTCTGAGGATGCTGGGAAGTGAGCTAGTTTGGTCAGCACAATTGGGAAGCACATGTTGAGGGGTGATCAGGGTGTCTTTTTTGCCAGGGGCATGTTACACTTTCTGGTTGTAATTCTGCCCCCCTTGATCCCAATGGCCCTTTCTCTCCAGTTTCTCTGAGGTTCCCTTCCATTGAGGACAGTAGTCTGGGCGTGGGGCGTGACAAACTCACATATTTTTTAGATTCTGAACCCCCTGAGGGGGATATACTCTGGATGCCATTAGTACATTCCTGAATAAGAAACTCAAGAAACATGGAGTAGAGGTGGCAGATGGGTATTCTGGTTTTAATCTGTTGTAGTCTGCTTAACATAGGGATTAATGAAGCTAGGAGAATTTGGTCTTTTTAAGGCATGGGGGGAGAAGTTTTTTGTTTGTTTTGTTTGTTTGTTTGTTTGTTGAGTATAAGTCTGATGAATAATTTTAAGTGTAGTTCTCTAAATGAATGTGAATGGACACAGGGACTTTAGAAAATGTATGGATCTTTTTGGAGTACCTGTCCCAGAAAAGGGAAGTAGCCACATTTTTGCAAAAGATGCACACAAATCCAGGCAACTGAGCTGACTGGCTTGTTGATTGGAGAAGGGAGCTTCTGAGTCATGGTTCCACCATAAGCATAGGGGCTTGCTGTCTTTGCATATAGGGTAAAGCCTAATTCAGTGGTTGTTCAGGGAGCTGTTCCAGGCCACTAACTGATGGTATGAGCGACTTTTGTGCAACAACTTTTTAAATTAATGTCTATGTTTCTATTGTAGCAAAAGAGACCATATGGGATTTTTAGAGCTTGGTGCCCTTTTGACAAATGATGTGACACATAATGTTTTAATTTGGCGGGGGAGAATTTTAATTGTACTCTTAATGAGAGATGGAACCACATCCACTGTCTGCTTAGTGACCTGCAACTCTTACAGGCTTCTGATCTGACTGAAATCTGGAAGCATTTTCTATCTCACGAGCAGCAGTACACCTGGTTTAGTGCTTGTGCCCACTCTTAATGGCCCACTTTGACCATTTTAATGTTGTTATTCATTTGTCTCATTTATTTTCTAATTGTATTTCATATCATAGTTTGGTCTTATTTATGTACTGTTCCTTCTATTCAAGGCTGTCATCCATAAAGGAACTTTAACTCTTGCCTGCTACAAGATGTTCCCTTCTGGGACTCATTTACTTTTGGGGAAGTGGGGAGTCTCAAAAATGTTTTTCCTCTCCTTGAGACAATGGTGGATTAGAGTTAGGTGGCTGGAGTTCTCAGGGCTGCTTGTGAACCGCTTATTTATAACCCTACCATGAGGATTCCTAGTTTTGTTTCTAGGAGCCTTTTCTCTTCTGTTATTGCAGCAAGGTGTTATTCCTTTAATTAAATATATCTTTGTGCAAAAAAGTCCTCTTGAATTTAACAGCCAAAAAGATCCTGGAAGATTTAAATAGGATTTAGGATTTGGAGAATGGGAAGCCTTTCTACAGAATTTTTAAGCCATTAATGAAATATGGTATCCCTATTGTAAAAATTTTGGGGTATATTTAAAGGGTTTACTTCCTGTTGTTGAGGCTGCAAGACAGAGGGAGGTGGTTGTATTAAATGTGCATTTATGTGAGAAAAATGAAGAAATGTGCAGATAAAATGAACATGTCAAATGAGACTTCAAAATCTTCAACCCACACGAGTAGAGTTACAGTGGGAGTTACAAAACCTCAGTACCTTTTAGGATTAGTCCCTAGATGTGCAAAACTATAGGAAGCTTCCCCACTAAATTAAGTGTAATCCTACTAGTGTGTGCATATTTGATTTGAAATCTAAAGAGAAACGAGGATGCCCTGCCATCACTTCAGGTAGAGACCTAACATGCAAGTCAACTTCTTGTGCATCTGCTGAAGTTAGGATATTAATGTTTCATTTTTCTGTTTGTACAGTACCTTGCACAAAGGGGTCTTTGTCCATGAATGGGGTTACTACAAACTAAAGTAATATGAATAATTGCACAAGCTTGTAAGTGTTGCCAATTCTATTCTATCCCAGGGCCAAATTCTCTGCAGGTGCGAACTGACATAGCTCTGTTGAAGCCAATCTGTTGCATCCTAACCTACCAAAGTTCAACTGTTTATATCAACAGAGAATTTGGCTCAAGGTTTTTGTTCTATGCTCATCACAGGGGGATAAAACAGATGGGCCGGACCCTTGGGCAAGGTAGGGGGAGGGCCTGGCTCTGTGTTCCCAGAAGGAGCAGGGCTTTGGGTAGAAGGGGTGTAGCTGGGGGCATCCAGACTTCAGCACCACCTGGAGCATGCCGTGCTGCAATCCCTCATTGCCAGGGTCATGCCCCGCAGGGCTCCAGCGGTGATTTAAAAGGCCTGGAGCTCTGGCTGCTGCCACTTCTGTGGTAGCAGCAACAGTGGCCAGAAGCCCTGGGCCCTTTTGAATCACTGAGCCATGGGGCAACTGCCCCTTTTGTTCTCCCCATCAGTGGGCCTGGCCCATCTCCATCATTTCCAAGCACCTAGAACATAGTCAGCATGAGATTCCTACTCAGAGAAAGCTGGATGGAGGGGTGGGGAGGGGTAAAGCGAGTGGAGTGGGAAAGTGAGTAACTGTTCTGGGGCCTGGCGATTCTAAATGGCCCAGAGCTCCTGACTGTCACTGCTATGGTGGCAGTAGCGACACCTGGAGCCGTGGACTCTTTAAATCCTCTCTAGAACACTGCATCGCACAGCACGCTCCAGGTGACCATAGGGGTTAGAGGGTGCTATGGCACAGTGTGCTCTGGGCATCCTGGCCCCACCCTTTTCTCCTGAGGCACTACCTCTTCTTGGAGCATGGAGCCAACTCACCCCCTACACACACACACACCTTGCCTAGCGTGACTCTTGGCTCCCCCAGCTTGAGGGTATGAATTATTCACTGAGACTGCTCCCTCTAGATTAGAAACAAGTGATGTCTGTGATGGTAATGGACTATCTTCCCAAGGGAGGACATATAAAAAAAATCCTCCTATTCCTGCTTATTTATTTCTTCTTGGTCAGAAGCTACACCATTGTCTTTCCACAAATACAAGGACAGATACTCTTATCTACTAGAAGGCAAAGGGAAAAATAACAGATCAGGAACTGTTCATCTACTCTGGCTTCATTGCTGGTACTAAGAGAGAGATGTATCCCAGTTTCATAGCAGGAACAGCACCCAGAAGTGAAAAGAGCAACTAACTTCTATAAGGTCACCAGAGTGCTTGTTAACTCAAATGCATTGAGAATTCAGTGTCATTGGTCTACAATGGAACTTGAAGTACCTATACTCAGAAGATAAAAGGACAGACTATTTTTCATTATTATTAATTAATAATTTAATTAACAATTTCAATACACCTTTATAAAGGAAGTGAAATAAATCTATAATTCAGTCATTACCAAAATGGTTTTCCCGCAGAGAGGCAATTTAGAAGTCTGTGATAATTGAAAGCATGATATAAGGTTAGAGGGAAAATCTGTAGGTTCTATTCTATAGGCAATTGCTTAATAACAACTTACCTACCTAGCAGGGCTGTTATGAGGATTAATTAGCTAATGTTTGTACAGCTCTTAATTCCTTTTGGCTTGTGAGTCAGACTATGATTTGCCTTCCATGTACTACCTAGCGAAAATTCTTTCCATTAATAAATTTAAAAAGAAATCCCATTTTCTACATATCTAAAAATGTTAGTTCTTTTGAAAGATGTCAGCATGAAATAAAGAAGGTAAGTTTTCTTTCTAGTCACAGGATATATGCAGCATGGGGAGTAATCACAAAAACTTCCCCATCCTACACCTCCACCATTGTTCAACTCTGCAAAAATCACTTTTAATGGTAAAAGTGGTATTACCTTGATTTCTCCACTTAGACTACCATCCAAGGTGCTACTCCAAACTGTGGATTCAATCTCTGGAACTGGACTGACTGCTGAATAATTTCAGATTTTTCCCGCAGGTCGCCATTAAATGCTAGAAGTTTTGGTCTACAGTCTGGTGAATAGTGAGCTAACATCTTTTCCAATATTTAGCTATAAAATCCAGATGAGTCAGCAATACTAATCCAACATAAATAGTCAATGCTAAAATATATAAAACCAGGATCTTGCTTTGACATGGGGGGGGAGAGCGGATTTATACATTATCTTTGCTTGTAAATATAATTTTCTAACTTTTCCTCCATTTCTGTTATGGAATCCAGAGCAATTATGAATATTCAAGTCACTTAAGTGCTCTAAATCATCATTCTACTCTCTTTCTCCCAGTCTTTAGAGACATTGCATCTTTTTGAAGTGCAATAAAAGAAAGGAGCACAAATCAAATTCATTAACCTTTGTCTCTTACTTCCTAAATCCCAAATTCCGTTTGCTTTTTACTTTACTTTTTCTTTGTCAATTGTTCTATGATCTTCTTTCATGCTGCTTTACCAAAAAAAAAAAAAAAAAAAAAGAATTTCCTCTTTTTCCTCCTTTTCCAGGACGGATTCTGTAATATGTGGGGCACCCTCAATTGCTCTTGACTTAATTGCAAATTGAAAGTGCTCAGCATGACAGGCTTGGTCCATTTTACTCCATCCTCTGTTGTCCTTGCTGTTCCTTGCATTGGATTGGTTTTGTTGCCTTGCTCTGTGAAATCAGATCTCTGTCCCCCTTGGACAGACAATGAAATTCAAATGAGAGTCCTGGCACCTGGGAGTGCGAGCCCCGACCCCAGGGAGCCCGGCCAGGCAGGACAGCAGCAGGACTAGTGAGCCCCATCCATGGGGAACACTGGCCAGCAGGGGCAGGAGCAGGACCAGTGAGCCTGGTTCCCAGGAAGCCCCAGTTGGGTGGGGCAGCAGCAGGGCATCCAGTGGCAAAAGAGGGGCAGCCGGCAAGCCCCATCCCTGGGAATTTCTGGGCGGGCAGGGGAGAAGCACGGATACTACAGCTGGGGAGCTCCATCCCTGGACAGCCTCTGTGGGTCGGAGCCCAAGTCCAAGCCCTCCAGGCTGGAGCCCAATGGCAGTGAGGCTGCAGCAGAGCCAGCCGTAGGGAGTGGGAGTGTCCTGGGAGGCCAGTGGCAGGGACCTCCCCTGACTGGACAAATTCCCTTCTTCGGGATGGGTCAGGTCTCTAGAGTGCTAGACAAGGGAGCTTCAACCTGTATTTTAAGTTGAGCTACGCAAGTGACATATCTCAAGTTGCGTAGCTTAATTCGACTTCAGCCCTGCTGTGTAGACACACCCTTAGACAACAGTGCCTTTCAAGCTACTGAGCTAGTCCTCTCCTTGTGGTCATCAGAGGGACTACCACAACTACAGACAGATTGTCATCAGCTGGGAGGAGGTAAAGGGTAGCGCCTGCACTCCTGGGGTCATACAACTTCCTCCCCCCCATTCACGCCATTTTGTGCTAGCCTGATGGCTTCTTACTAGTATCTTTTAGGGACGCACCCCACAGGTCTCTCCCCATTGCTTGGATTCCTACCTTGATTAAAATCCACTGAGGTCAGATCATGGTTCTTTGTCTGTCTTCAAGGTCACGCTACAAATCTTATCTTCAGATGGTTGGTTACTCACACATTCACTGACTCACGTATGCACACATGAGCTTGACAAAATAAAGGGAAAATCACTAAATGATCTAGCAGAATGAGAGCAAAATAGATTAACACAGCTGAAAGCATCGTGAGCTAGGTTAGAGCTCTTAATAACAGTTGATTGGTTAAACAAAACCTCCCATCTTAGTAACATTCTCTTTTCACTGCACCATACTTTTTATGAGCCAAAGGCTTTCAGCCTGACAATGTAGCTTACCTGCAGATTTTAGCACAACCTGTAGCGCACATCTACGTCGTGTTGCCACATGAAACTATTTTTATAGGGTACATCTACACAGCAGTGTTATTTTGTAATAACTAACGTTTTTCCAAAATAACGAAGTCCATGTCTATACTACGAGCCGTTATTTCAACATAAAGTTGAAATAAGAGCAAGCTGGAGAACTTCTTACTCTGACTCCTGTAACCCTTAAGAGGAGTAAGGGAAGTTGGAGGAAGAGTGCTCTGCCTCGGACTTCCTGCTGTGTAGACGGTGCCAAAAGCTAAAATAAGCTATTTTGACTTAAGCTATGCAATTGACGTAGCTGAAGTTGCGTAGTTTATTTCAGCTTTAGCCCTGCTAAACATGCTCATATTTACTAATTCTATGTAGCTTCCTCCTAAAACTTCAATGGTCCATTTCCTATAGTGTATGTACATTTCAAAGTAGTGTTTGTATGATGTAGGGGTCTTTGAAACTGAATTCCCAAGCCAATTAAGAAATCCATGACAATTAACTCTGATACCTTGGAAATTTTCAAAGATCATCTACTGCAGGGTTTGGCAACCTATGGCTTGCAAGCCTGTGACTGGGCGCTTGCCCTGCACTGGCTCTTTAAGGGCTGAGAGTGAAGCCCCAGGTGAGGCAGTTCTGGTTTATTAGAGCCCAGTTGGGGGCTATATAAAGAAGGACTCCTGGAGGGAGAGGGAGAACTCAGTGCTGCTCTGGAGAGAGAGAGAGTAGGAGGAACCTGACTGCCAGAGAAGCAGTTGGCTTCCTAGAGATAGAGCAGTGCTGGGGATGGAAGGCAGGGCTGGGGAGGCTCTGGCCAACCAAGCTCCCAGGCTGCAGGGCCTGAATCAAGGCCTGAAACTACTATGGCTGCAAGGGACAGCCATAGTAGGCAGGGGCAGCAGGTCCACATCCCTATGCTAGTGATGAGTGGTCATTACAGACTGCAGTTTGCCCCGAGGCAGGGACTAGATGAAGACTGACAGTGGGTGACTGAGGCAAGGTGGGTACAGGGGAATTGGGTGTTCCCTGGGAGAAGAACTGGGGGATCCATGGGAGGGGAGGACCCTGGAGTGCACAGTGGAATAAACCACCCTCCCTCTCCGGAACGAGGTGCAGAGAGACTGGAGTGGGCACTGCCGGAGGGCAGTGTCCTGAAGAGGACACCGTGGTCAAAGAGGAACACGGGGAGACACCAGGTAGATGGAGGCGTCCAGCGAGTCAACAAACTAATTCCCAGAGCAACCAGCTGGAGGCGCTGTGGTGGGTCTGCCCCGTGACAAAGGCATATATGGCTCACTTAAGAGCCAAATACGACTCACAGCTCGAGCTCAGCAGCTTCATGTCCCCACCCCTGCAACAGGGAGCCCATGTTAGTGTGATCCAGCTTCACACCCCTCACAAAATTGGAATCAGACATAGGGCATTCTTCCTCCGACTTCCCTTATTTCTCATACAGTGAAGGTTACAGGAGTCGGAGTAAGAAGTCCTCCATCTTGACAGTATTTCAACACTATTTTGAAATAATTACCTGCTGTGTAGACACTAACTAAGTTATTCAGGAATAGTGCTAGTTATTTTGAAATAGTGTTGCAGTGTAGATGTTTCCTTAGATGGTTCTTTGTTGACCACTTGTTCTGAATTTTGATGTAGTTTGGCTCTTTGGTTTGAAAAGGTTGCCAACTCCCGATCTACCGCTGCGTCTCCTCTGAGACATCTGAATGAGCATCCTCCCTAACTCATGTTCTCCCGGAATATATGAAATGCTCTTAGAAAAGATAAAATAAAGTCCATACCATAGTGCAACTTGATTGGTCAGACAAGGTTCTGACCACTGCATTAAGATGATTTTATTTTGGTTGAAATGATAACTGTGGTTAGCCTTGATATTCATAAGGTCCTAACAACCAAGAGTTTAGATGGGGGTAGGGAAACAGCTGTAATCTTTGTTAGCCCCCCAAAACTATCGATGGCAGTGGGACAGGATGTAGGTAGCTTACACAGAAAGTGTGCTCTTCCTGCATGTAACACAGCTATGCTCAGTGGGTATTCCCCTTGTCCAGCATGCATTACTTGAAGAGGACAGCTGATGGGCTGTCGGACTCCACTGGTCATGTTCATCATTGTATGGGATGCAGTGGATATGCAGCATGGAGCTGCTCTGACATGGTGGGAGGATTTCCTTCTCACACTTTGCAAACCAAGTAGGAAATACCTTGTACACAGGCTGAAGACTTGGGCTTCAAGATTTGGTCCAAAGTGATTAACTCCTAAACTTGCTCAAGAGCCTTTTCCTTCTTTACGCCAATGGCTAGAATGATAACAGAGCCAATGTTTTTTTTTCTCCAGTTTTGATAATGGTGGGATCCATTGATGTCTATTAGTCAGCTATTGCAGAGTCTATACCCAGTCCAGGAATAGAGGACTGCAGAAACTGGACAGGAATCCATTCAGTTCATGAACTTTGCTGGCTAATGTGTCATCACTGATTTGCCTGCTTCCTCAGCTTGGTTCCCCGTGGAGTGCTATATGTTGTAGGTCACAGTCAGAGAGCATGGCCTCTCTACAGAGTGGAACAATAGCTGTTCTGGTGGGTGTTTTGGGGAACTCTGTGACCTCTAGGAATTCACTCCAAATGAGCTCTGTTTTCCTTGTCACTATACCAGGACTCCATCTCCTGGAGTGCTGCCCAACAAGGCAACACAACTTCTTTATTGTTTCACACAAGAATCTGAGTTGCTCAGTTAGCTGAGTGTAACTTGGAGACCTGACCACTATAGGTGGAGACTGTTGATTGTAGCTGTCTGTGGGTTTTGTTTTTTTTAACTATTAATTTGGTTCTTTTTGGACTCTGTGTAAGTTTTCATAACACTGGCCTTGGGGAGAAGGGACTAGCTGAAGGCTGCCTTATTTATTTTTGTGAACAGGAAGTCAGTGCACTAGCCCCTAGTCACATTAAATTCTTCTGAAAATGTTGCACCTAATGTTCGTACAAGGAACACTTAAGAATATAACTTGAAAGAGCAGAGGAAATCATGTATGTTTATATATTAGTTAAATCTGAACATTTGACAGCACCTCCATCTATTTAATATGTTTGCCTCCCTGTATAGTCACTTTTACTTTTTGTTTGTGTGAAGCTCTTCTACCTAACAAAAGGATAAATACATTGTAGAAAATGGTGATTGTAAAACCACAAATCGTTAGGTGGATTCAGGGACAGGTGTAGCACAAGAGACTTCATTTAACACTAATTTCTAAAGATTAGGCTTCAAATTCATTTCCTTTACATTGGAAATAAGCAGTAAGTAAACTTTTTAAAAATTTGCTGATACATAAAAAGATATATGAATTTTAGGGTGCCTATTTCTGACTATATTTCATCCACAGTAACTTACACTGTGAATGTTCAAAGTTAAAAATTTAAAAAGGCATCTTGTAATGAGTTGGAGTATTCCATTTATAGTATGAAGTAAAACACATTTTAACTGGTGACAAATTGTCATGAACATTTTTTGTGTTTATCATGACCTTTCAAAAACTTCCTGCAGCATCTTGTATCACTTTCACAGCCCATAACATTTCCAAGTATTCTAATGTCATCTGAACATTTCTCCTAGTCTTTTTAGTATTTTCATACTACTCCTTCCATTTGTGTAATTAAAATGAGTGAAAATCACCTTTGCTCTTTGTATCTGAGTGCTTTGAAAAGAAGATCATAGTCATACCAAAGCTTGTTTGTAAGGTTTTTTTTTCATATATAAAACACTTTTAGGGCATGTCTACAGTGTGGAAGGTAAAATGGAAGGTTCGAGAATGTGGCCAGCCCCAGAGAGGTTCAGAACAGGCAGCCTTGTATTGAATATTTTTAACTTTTATTAAAATGCTTTTAACTATAACTTTTTATTTATCAACTTTTTACATGCGTGGGCGCCAGATAATTATTAACAGTAACAACAAACAAACTGCAATACAATAGAGGAAAATGCCCTGGGGTTTCTCTAAGGCTAAGTAATTATCAATAACAACCCAGGGATTTTTATCAGTTATATTTACATTAATTTTACTCATAAGGTCTTACATCTATCTAAACTCCTAACTGTACTATTTAACAAACTTCTAACTAACTTACTCTTAATACTATTATTTATCAAACCTTTAACTAACTTTACACAGCAATACTCACAATTATCAGACATACAAGAGACAACAGCATATTCGTTATTCGTTACGCTCTGCAAAAGATTCGGTAGATTCGGTGAGCGGGAGGGGGTCCTCGGGTGATCAGCCCTCAGAACCTGGCTCGTGTTCTGCCTTCCAAATGTTCGGGAACCCTCTACTGCATGCAGGAGGGGTAGCTGTTTTATAGAGAGAACAAGAGCTTTCCCGCGCCTCGTTGTGATAGGCTTGACAGATTTAGTCTGCCTAGTGACAGGCTGAGGGGAAGGGGAGGGGGTGAGATGGCCCTTGAGTGGCGCGAACTTTGTATGACCCTTACCTGCCTGGTGTCTTACTCCTGGTTTTTACTGATTTTAAGTCACATAGTGCAGGATTTTTGATTTGAGGGGAAGGTAAACTTGGGCTAGGAAGACTATGCGCACGAGGCCTGGCCAGAAAAGAGCCTGTTTTCACATACAGTAGGAAATTATTTCAAAATAACTTATTTTGAAATAATAATTTCAAAATAGCGTGTCCACACTATGGGAAAGCCTCAATTTATTCTGAGGCAGGCTCCGTTAATGGGGATGTGCTACCTCGACTTATAGCCCCAGGAAGCACTAGGGAATAATTAGTTTGAATTACTCTGGGGAGTAGTTATTTTGAAATAGTGGCACCAGAGCATCTACACTACTGCTATTTCAAAATTAGCGTTATTCCTTGTGGAAAGCAGGAGTTATTATTTCAAAATAATGGGCTTGTAGTGTGGATGCTCCTTTTGTTGTTTCGAAATAAGTAGAGCTATTTCAAAATAACTCCCTAATGTAGACCAAGGCTTATTTCCAAGCTACACTTGTGCTGTCTGAAGGCTTTTCTACCTCAAGAACTCTACTTTGGATTTTTTTTTTTTAGGCATATTAGGAGTAGTACAGGAATCAAGCATTAACTAGCAGGGACACAGTTCTCTCCATTAGTGTGATCACAGGAGAGCAGTTTGCCTCCCTGGCCAGTCTACCAAAGAAGTGGGGAACCTGTATGTCCCTTCAACCTTGGCTGGAAAGTATTGGCTGGCAGAGAAGGTAAGACAAATTGATCCTGCTCAGAGTGGTATAAAACACGTGTGTAGCAGAACACTGTAATGCAGAATAAATCAGCAAAATGCTTCTTGGGCCGGTATGTGTGGGAATTAGCCTGTGCTCAGAGCTATTCTCTAGCATACAGTAATCATTTTAAAGAGATATCAAGACCTTGTTCTATGGATATACCAGCCATATGATACATCAATGAAAATGCAGAGTAATGCCACTGACTTGAATCATACATTTGTAAAAGAAGAGAGGCAAGATCAAATACCTTTTTTCTTTCATCATTAGTGAAAAATAGTAATTCTAGTTCCTGTACCCCAGCTTATTAATTATTGGCAGATCAGCAACAAATAGGAGAGCAAGCTCTTCACCTAGTGTGATTTCTTGCTGGCAGGGGTTTTTTTTCCTGAACAATTCAGTTGTTTGAACTAAGTTGTGTAAATGCAGAATGACTTGAAACAGAGAACCAAAAGAACTGTTTAGTGCCAGCCAATCTTCACCGCTGAGAATTTAGCACTTCACAGAGATGAGCTCAGGAGTGACCTTTTTGAAATGCTTCTTACGTTTCTTCTTCTGCCCATGACACCAATCAGCCATGACACAGTATGGGGAGGCGAAGGACTCTGACGAGGAAGAAGAGCTGTCAGCAAGGTGGCTGCAAAAGATAATAGGAAAAAATAATTATTCCATCTTTCAAGCCTAGCATGTCCTTCTATGCTGTAGAGTGTGGTGATAAAATCCTTTAAAATGCCATTTTCCATACTGTTGACTGATTGTGGGTGAGTAAGTTTGACTACTAAACTGGGCCAGAGCAGGGCCACCAATGGCAGGGCAGGGGAAAGGAGTCAGCTTCCCTAGGGCCTGGTGATTTAAAAGGGTCTGCGGTTTCCCGCTGTTGCCAGAGCCCTGGGCCCTTTAAATTGCAGCTGGAGCCTTGCGTGGCATGATCCAGTCACTCAGAAGGGCTAACTGGGGAAACTAGCCCCAACCCTACCCTATCCACCTGAGGCCCTGCCCCTTCCAGGGACATGGATATGGTCCCCCTCCAACCCTGGGCAGGGGCCTGACAAGTCTCTCTGCAGCCTTGGGCCTGATCCTATTTCCCTGAAAGTCATACAGTTTCATTTCCCCACTGGCTTTGAAGGAAGCAAGAGTGGGTCCAGTCTTCTGAATGTTGGCAAATAGCTGCATAAGTAAATGGGAAGTAAGTTAGAACAGGAAAACCAGTGGAAGAGGAACAGGGCACCTCTCACTTGTGTGTTGGAGTATTTGTTTTCTGACTCATCCTCATGTGACAAGTAGAAGGAAAAAGCATGGGGGCCACCCTAGCTTTAGTAAAGTTACGGGGCCTTTTAAGCCCAGTGGGAGAGCAGCGGAGGCAGACATTGTGGCCAGAGCGGTCAGTGCAGGGAGCTGCGGGAGCCTCCCAGAGGCCAATAGCAGTGACATCATGGTAACACGGCATCTGCACTGGCACAGCTTGGGCATCAGACACTCAAGGGAAATTCTCTCCATGATCTGCTTGATTCCCACACAGAGATGAGTGGCGTTTGGCTCTCAAGAATCCAGCTGTCCAGCGCTGGGGTAAGGAGATGAAGATAAATCTCTATGTTAAGAATTTGTATGTAACTTTGTTTCATTTTCACATAACCTTGTATTAAGTCTTTCTATATATAACTTTGTATTAAGTCTTCTTATATTATAGAAATGGTGCATTAAGTCTTTTCATAATGTTATAGTGCTTAGGAATAGCTAAGGTAAAGAAAATGTCTCTGTGCTAGGAGTTGAATAGATCTCTCCCCTTTTATATGAATTGCTCTGTTGCATGACTGAGGCGTAGAAGGCAGGCACTTCGGAACAGCTGCAAGCATTGGAGAGGGGACAGCAGCTAGACCCCAGGACACTAAGACCTATCAGGTCGGCTCATTGAGAAATGATCAGATACACTGATGGCCCTGGGAGTCAGAAGCCAGCACCTTCTTTGGGAGCAAATTCAAACCCCTCTTTGGAGATGAATGTGGCAGCGGTGTTTTGGCCACACCCCTAGCCAGAGCAACTAGCTATACAACACCTGAAACACTCTCTGCACCCTCCCCATTTCCTGTCAAGCCCCTTCTGCTGCTGTCAGAAAGTTGCCTGGGATGGTGCCTCACCATGGCTCCTGAGGTCTCAGGCAAATTCTCAGCTCCCGTAGCCCCAACCCCTCACCCAGCGCGACATGGCTTAGCCCTAGCCCTGGGGCTGCTCTGCCCTAGAGTGTGAGGGGAGCAGGATGGGCCAGACAGACTGTCCCACAGGGGGCATTTGTGTGGATACAGGGGGGCAGCAAGAATTAAGGACCTCAGGTCTGTGCATTGGGGGCAATGGGGTCAAGAGAAGAGTCCTCCCAAAAGTTTCTTCTTCTACTTCTGGGGAAGGCAGCTGAGCAGGCGGGGTGCAGGGTACAAGTCCCTTTCAGCCCTACCCTCCTGGTGAAGATGGAAGCTGAGAGAGGGGAGGGAAGAAGGTGGCCAGAGCCTCCTCCCAGCAGGCTGGCCTTGCACAGCCTCTGTGTATGGTGAAGGTTCCTCCTATCAGATGTCTGGCCTACTTTCTGCAAAGCTCTCTGGCTTTTACTTGTTTCTGCTTTCCTGTTCATAGCCGTCGACTAAAGGAATATGGGTCCTATCCCACCCGTCAGTATAGGGCTTGAACCCATAACCTTGGTGCTAGTAACACCACACTTAAACCAGCTGAGCTAGCTGGCCCACAGGAGCTAATTTCCAAAATGCTCCTTCCAGAAAGGAACCTTGGGCAGCTGCAGGGACATTGTGGGCTCTGGAACAAGGTGGATGGGGCAGCAGATAGGCTCACAGGTGGGGGAATTAGTTCAAGTGGCAGAGCAGTTGCTTAGCATACAAAAGACAGTGATATCAATATCCATGTTCTTCACTGAAGGAAAATCCCAATTTCTCTTGTCACAGGCAGAGCCAGTCAGGGGGCTAAAGGCTTCTAGTGCTCCCCCACCTCCAACTTACTTTCCCCCAAAACCAGCTGCTCTGGGGCTCCCTTTGCATAGCAGTGACAGAAGCTATGGGGACAGGTCCTAGGGGGGCAGAGTTGCCCCATTGGGACTCAAAACCAGACAGAAAGAGCCATCTCCTCCCCCTTCTTGTTTGCCTTTTCTTTTCTCTTCTTTCAGTCCCACTCCTGCTTGGGCCTGGTTCTGTTCTGGTGAGTCCAGCTGGGCCAATGGAATCCGCATCTGCTGAGCTGTCCCTGGGGACTGTGGGGAGGGGTCCCTGATGACTGCACAGGCAGAGGAGGCTGGTATCTGTCTCTGCTCAGGATCCAGAGCCCTAGAGCTAGCTGAGTTTCCTGGGTCAGATGCTGCTGCCTCAGACATCATGATTTGGGAGCCCAGGCTGAGTAGTGGGTCTGTAGCAGGAAGATGTTCACTGCAGCCCTTCTGAGCCCACCCCGGATGGAGATGTTCCCCAGTGCCTGTTACTTGCCCCTTGAGGCAGCCCCAGGCTCTGCTGGCATCAGCTCCAGGGGCTGGAGAGAGAACCAGCAACAAAACTCGGGAGGGGCAGGAAAGTGACTCAGCCAAACCAGCCTCTAACAGCCTGAGTTTGTGCTGCAAACAGCCGCGGGGAAGGAAAAGTACCAGCTGTAAAGTCACTCGCTAACCTCAGCGCAGTGATCACCCATTGGTCCCAGGGAAACTGTGCAGCCAAGCGAGCAGGGGGGTAGGGAGGTGCCGGTGCAGCTGGGTAGGGGCTGGGAGTACAGGCAGGCTCCCTGTGGGGAGCAGTGACTCCACCTCCATACCCAGCAGCACTTGCCCCAGAACCCGCATTTGCTGCGCCGGCGGGAGCTGAGCCAGAGGTGGGAGGAGCCTTGTCCCCAGGGCTGGCTCTAGGTTTTTTTCTGTCCCAAGCAAAAAAATTTTTGGATGCCCCTCCCCCCCCGGTTTTTGTCCGGGGAGGGTCCGTGGGTAAGTGCAGCTTGTGCGGCTTCCTGGGGATCCCAAACCCCAGGCATTTTCTTCTCCTAGGAGAGAGCCAGGGACTCCCCACATGAGGACAATGGGAGGGCAGGTTCATCCACAGCGAGCCAGCTAAAGACTTCCAAAGCATGCAGCTGTTCACATCACCTAGTGCTGGAGTCCCGGTCCCAATCCTTACTCTGCAAAGGGATTTTATTACTAGAAGCCTTATAATCACTCAGACTCCAACCCCAACACATAAGCTGCCCAACTCTTGGTGTCCATGGAGAAGAATCAGCTTCACTATACAATGAAACAGTTCAAAGGGATTAAGAGAACTTTTGTTTCAACGCCCCAGATCAACTGTCCAGACCAAGACAGGCACCAGACAACAAAACCCCACTAGCCTAGGACCTGTTCCATAAGCACAGCCCCATGCTTTCTCCTTCAGGGACAGACCAAACAGCCTCTGAAGCAGGGTGGGTTGATTTAAATAGCTTTGATTTAAATCTCTAATTTTAATCATGATTTAAACTGGCAAGCAGAAAACCTAGGTTTAAATGAGCAATTAATCATTTAAATTATATTTTTAAAATATTTTCCTACAGAATGGTTGAGTCTTATTGATTAGCAACCTTTAAAAATGTTTATTTACAACTAAATATAACATTTATGCCAAATTTGGTGCTTCTATTTACTAACCAGGAGAATACACTCAGTACAGCTACCAACTAAATAAATGCCCAAATAATTGTGTAACTTACATGTAATCAGATTCTTAATTTTTATATTTTTATTCTATTACAAAATGGTGTGTAATAGGAACACTTAAGAGACAAGTTTTACCCCATTTATTATTTGCTAAGTGATGGCTACTTTTTTTTAAAACATATGATTTGCATCTACTTCTGTCTGGACGGAAATTCTATTTAAAACAAACAAAACCAGCTTTTATTTTTTGTATGAAATAAACTACCTTAAATGTGAAGGACACATAACAAAAAAGTATCCAAACACAATTTGCATCTAAAATTCACTTATTAAACAAAGGAAATATCCATAGTGAATTTAACAGATCGAATCTAGTCATCATGTTCTTCAAGATGTTATAATGCTCTCATAACCAGTTTTTTACTGCAAGAAGAAGAAAACAAGTTTTTCAGCTTCATCAACTCTCGGTTTGTAACAGTGAATGAACTAATCATTGAATTGAATTAGCTGAATAAATCGAATTGATAAAAACACTCTCTCTTCACCTGCAGAAGAAGCTACTGCTGATGTAAACACTGGTTCCGGGTGCTTACATAGCAACTTGCACTAATGAACTGGTAGAATTTCTTTAAAAGTTGACAGGAGACGTATTCTATTTAATTTTTAAATTTAATTCATAAGGTATTTAAATAGGTTATGAAAAATTTAGGCCATCTCAATTTTTAATTTAATTTTAAAGTTATATTATTTAAAACAAAGCCTATTTAAATGGGATCACAATTCCAATTTTAATAAAGCTCCCCTACCCCAGACAGGAAAGGACTTGGGGACACGGGCACTGGGAACACCAAAGTTCTCCTTCCTCAGAGGAAGGGAGAGGGAGAATCACCTGGGTCCCAGGCAGGTATGAGGTTGTCAGGACACAGCACAAGGGGACAAAGGGGCTGGGTTCCTGGGCAGGTGTGTGTGTGGGAGGGTTCAGGGCCCAGAGAGTTAGGGTTGGGTGGACTGTTTAGAGAGCCAGACACGAGATGGGGATCCAGGTGGAAGGCGGGGAAGAGGAGGAGAAGATATGGGGGGAGGGGGTTGCGAGACAGTGGGCAAGGTAACACAGGCTGAGGGGTGGGGAAACACGATCACGGGAGTTGCAGGGGAGAGAACAGAGGCAGGCAGGCAGGCGGGGGGAAGTTGCAGGGGGGCACACGGGAGGGGGCCGCACTCACAAAGGTGAAGAAGAACCCGGGTACAGCATCACCAGTTGCGGCTGCCCCACATCACCCTCACAGCTTGAGGTGGCCGCCGGGGGACTCCTGCCTGCTCCTCCCACGGGTCGGAAAGCCGCCCCTAACAAGGTGCCGCCCAAGCATCTGCTTGTTTTTCTGGTGCCTAGGGCTGGCTCTGCTTGTCCCACCCACTGGTGGTGGTGGCGGCCCGACAGGAGCTTTAGCACTGATGTTACTGGAGACTTTACAGCGGGTCCTTTTTGCTCTCTGCGCTTGTCCCCACTGAAAAGTCGAACACCTCCTGCTCGAAAACAGAAGGAGCAGCCGCCTGGGCGGGGATCGAACCTGCCACTTTGGCGCTATTCGCACCAGGATCTGACCAACCGAATGCCCCGGCCTGTGGGCAGGACACGACTCACGTCTTTTAACTCAGGGGAGCAGCTCCGCCCCTGTGCCACTTCCCCAGGGACAGGGCCAAAGACTCCGAGACTGGCTGAGGCGCTTCACCGCCTCTTGCCAGCACGTGCTCAGGCAGGAGACCAGACACGGAGGCGGCAGAGGAGCAGGAGGCGGCTGCAAGGGGCCAGCTAGGGCGAGGGACTTCCCATGGGCATGCGAGGTGTACCGCGTGGGGGAGACATTAGCCACTGGAAACTCACTAGCCACTCAGACTTACCTTAGCGTTGCCTGACTGCGCAGGCGCCGATTTTCCCGCCAAAAGAGGGCGGAACCCCCGTCGCTACGCCCCTTAGCCCCGCCCACCAACACCGACAGCGTTCGGACGCGCGTCAGCGTTCCCTGACTGCGCAGGCGCCGATTTTCCCGCCAAAAAAAGGTATAAAAAGGCCTCATATGACCACGCCCTTTTTTACTGCACGCAAGCGCTCCCTCCACCCGCGTGCGGCTGGGCGGGTAGCGCGTTTCTCGAGGAGACTCACCCGGCCGGAGACCCTCGCGCTGGAGCAGTAGCGGCGCCGCGTTGCCAGGAGGCGTCTGGAAGTTTCCTGCAGGTGAGCGAACGCGCTGGGCGGGACCCGCCAGCGCTGTTCTCCCCCGCCCCCCCCCCCGAGCCAGGGACTCGCCCCCGCCCGTCAATAGCAGCGCGGCCGCGGCGCCCGACGCGAAGGGCAGCTCGGCCCCGGCCAACGCGTTTCCCTCCCCCCGCCCCGGCCCGGCCGGGCCGCCGCCTCCCGACACGGAGCAGAGCAAGGGCAGCACCACTGGGGCAAGCGCGTCCCCAACCGCCCGTCTGGGGTACGTGAGGCTGGAAACCGTGATAGGATCTGCGGTGAACGTTGCCTTTGGGGGTTGGGTCTATATCCACAGCTGGTTGGGCTACATGTGGTAGGCTTTGTGAGTG
Organism: Pelodiscus sinensis; assembly: GCF_052426305.1. Lineage (NCBI taxonomy): Eukaryota > Metazoa > Chordata > Testudines > Trionychidae > Pelodiscus > Pelodiscus sinensis. Next base: position 110,811,523 of record NC_143055.1, on the reverse strand, counting down.
CGGTGATTGCCTTCACTGGTGCTGGTTCCTGGGACGGTTTGTCCAGGTGTTGCTCATTGTGAATGGTGTGTAATGGGAGTGCTTTGTTACAGGTGGATCTTGAAGGGGTGCCAGGATAGGGGCAAGGCTTTGAGCTGGGCCTCCTTCCTATTGCCACCAGCCTTCCACCCAAAGCCAGGCAGAGGGGAAACGGAGGGAGCTTCCCTTGGAAAGCTGCGATAGGATCTGGGGTGAGTGTTGCCTTTGGGGGTTGGGTCTATATCCACAGCTGGTTGGGCTACATGTGGTAGGCTTTGTGAGTGCGGTGATTGCCTTCACTGGTGCTGGTTCCTGGGACGGTTTGTCCAGGTGTTGCTCATTGTGAATGGTGTGTAATGGGAGTGCTTTGTTACAGGTGGATCTTGAAGGGGTGCCAGGATAGGGGCAAGGCTTTGAGCTGGGCCTCCTTCCTATTGCCACCAGCCTTCCACCCAAAGCCAGGCAGAGGGGAAACGGAGGGAGCTTCCCTTGGAAAGCTGCGATAGGATCTGGGGTGAGTGTTGCCTTTGGGGGTTGGGTCTATATCCACAGCTGGTTGGGCTACATGTGGTAGGCTTTGTGAGTGCGGTGATTGCCTTCACTGGTGCTGGTTCCTGGGACGGTTTGTCCAGGTGTTGCTCATTGTGAATGGTGTGTAATGGGAGTGCTTTGTTACAGGTGGATCTTGAAGGGGTGCCAGGATAGGGGCAAGGCTTTGAGCTGGGCCTCCTTCCTATTGCCACCAGCCTTCCACCCAAAGCCAGGCAGAGGGGAAACGGAGGGAGCTTCCCTTGGAAAGCTGCGATAGGATCTGGGGTGAGTGTTGCCTTTGGGGGTTGGGTCTATATCCACAGCTGGTTGGGCTACATGTGGTAGGCTTTGTGAGTGCGGTGATTGCCTTCACTGGTGCTGGTTCCTGGGACGGTTTGTCCAGGTGTTGCTCATTGTGAATGGTGTGTAATGGGAGTGCTTTGTTACAGGTGGATCTTGAAGGGGTGCCAGGATAGGGGCAAGGCTTTGAGCTGGGCCTCCTTCCTATTGCCACCAGCCTTCCACCCAAAGCCAGGCAGAGGGGAAACGGAGGGAGCTTCCCTTGGAAAGCTGCGATAGGATCTGGGGTGAGTGTTGCCTTTGGGGGTTGGGTCTATATCCACAGCTGGTTGGGCTACATGTGGTAGGCTTTGTGAGTGCGGTGATTGCCTTCACTGGTGCTGGTTCCTGGGACGGTTTGTCCAGGTGTTGCTCATTGTGAATGGTGTGTAATGGGAGTGCTTTGTTACAGGTGGATCTTGAAGGGGTGCCAGGATAGGGGCAAGGCTTTGAGCTGGGCCTCCTTCCTATTGCCACCAGCCTTCCACCCAAAGCCAGGCAGAGGGGAAACGGAGGGAGCTTCCCTTGGAAAGCTGCGATAGGATCTGGGGTGAGTGTTGCCTTTGGGGGTTGGGTCTATATCCACAGCTGGTTGGGCTACATGTGGTAGGCTTTGTGAGTGCGGTGATTGCCTTCACTGGTGCTGGTTCCTGGGACGGTTTGTCCAGGTGTTGCTCATTGTGAATGGTGTGTAATGGGAGTGCTTTGTTACAGGTGGATCTTGAAGGGGTGCCAGGATAGGGGCAAGGCTTTGAGCTGGGCCTCCTTCCTATTGCCACCAGCCTTCCACCCAAAGCCAGGCAGAGGGGAAACGGAGGGAGCTTCCCTTGGAAAGCTGCGATAGGATCTGGGGTGAGTGTTGCCTTCGGGGGTTGGGTCTATATCCACAGCTGGTTGGGCTACATGTGGTAGGCTTTGTGAGTGCGGTGATTGCCTTCACTGGTGCTGGTTCCTGGGACGGTTTGTCCAGGTGTTGCTCATTGTGAATGGTGTGTAATGGGAGTGCTTTGTTACAGGTGGATCTTGAAGGGGTGCCAGGATAGGGGCAAGGCTTTGAGCTGGGCCTCCTTCCTATTGCCACCAGCCTTCCACCCAAAGCCAGGCAGAGGGGAAACGGAGGGAGCTTCCCTTGGAAAGCTGCGATAGGATCTGGGGTGAGTGTTGCCTTTGGGGGTTGGGTCTATATCCACAGCTGGTTGGGCTACATGTGGTAGGCTTTGTGAGTGCGGTGATTGCCTTCACTGGTGCTGGTTCCTGGGACGGTTTGTCCAGGTGTTGCTCATTGTGAATGGTGTGTAATGGGAGTGCTTTGTTACAGGTGGATCTTGAAGGGGTGCCAGGATAGAGGCAAGGCTTTGAGCTGGGCCTCCTTCCTATTGCCACCAGCCTTCCACCCAAAGCCAGGCAGAGGGGAAACGGAGGGAGCTTCCCTTGGAAAGCTGCGATAGGATCTGGGGTGAGTGTTGCCTTTGGGGGTTGGGTCTATATCCACAGCTGGTTGGGCTACATGTGGTAGGCTTTGTGAGTGCGGTGATTGCCTTCACTGGTGCTGGTTCCTGGGACGGTTTGTCCAGGTGTTGCTCATTGTGAATGGTGTGTAATGGGAGTGCTTTGTTACAGGTGGATCTTGAAGGGGTGCCAGGATAGGGGCAAGGCTTTGAGCTGGGCCTCCTTCCTATTGCCACCAGCCTTCCACCCAAAGCCAGGCAGAGGGGAAACGGAGGGAGCTTCCCTTGGAAAGCTGCGATAGGATCTGGGGTGAGTGTTGCCTTTGGGGGTTGGGTCTATATCCACAGCTGGTTGGGCTACATGTGGTAGGCTTTGTGAGTGCGGTGATTGCCTTCACTGGTGCTGGTTCCTGGGACGGTTTGTCCAGGTGTTGCTCATTGTGAATGGTGTGTAATGGGAGTGCTTTGTTACAGGTGGATCTTGAAGGGGTGCCAGGATAGGGGCAAGGCTTTGAGCTGGGCCTCCTTCCTATTGCCACCAGCCTTCCACCCAAAGCCAGGCAGAGGGGAAACGGAGGGAGCTTCCCTTGGAAAGCTGCGATAGGATCTGGGGTGAGTGTTGCCTTTGGGGGTTGGGTCTATATCCACAGCTGGTTTGGCTACATGTGGTAGGCTTTGTGAGTGCGGTGATTGCCTTCACTGGTGCTGGTTCCTGGGACGGTTTGTCCAGGTGTTGCTCATTGTGAATGGTGTGTAATGGGAGTGCTTTGTTACAGGTGGATCTTGAAGGGGTGCCAGGATAGGGGCAAGGCTTTGAGCTGGGCCTCCTTCCTATTGCCACCAGCCTTCCACCCAAAGCCAGGCAGAGGGGAAACGGAGGGAGCTTCCCTTGGAAAGCTGCGATAGGATCTGGGGTGAGTGTTGCCTTTGGGGGTTGGGTCTATATCCACAGCTGGTTTGGCTACATGTGGTAGGCTTTGTGAGTGCGGTGATTGCCTTCACTGGTGCTGGTTCCTGGGACGGTTTGTCCAGGTGTTGCTCATTGTGAATGATGTGTAATGGGAGTGCTTCGTTACAGGTGGATCTTGAAGGGGTGCCAGGATAGGGGCAAGGCTTTGAGCTGGGCCTCCTTCCTATGCCACCAGCCTTCCACCCAAAGCCAGGCAGAGGGGAAACGGAGGGAGCTTCCCTTGGAAAGCTGCGATAGGATCTGGGGTGAGTGTTGCCTTCGGGGGTTGGGTCTATATCCACAGCTGGTTGGGCTACATGTGGTAGGCTTTGTGAGTGCGGTGATTGCCTTCACTGGTGCTGGTTCCTGGGACGGCTTGTCCAGGTGTTGCTCATTGTGAATGGTGTGTAATGGGAGTGCTTTGTTACAGGTGGATCTTGAAGGGGTGCCAGGATAGAGGCAAGGCTTTGAGCTGGGCCTCCTTCCTATTGCCACCAGCCTTCCACCCAAAGCCAGGCAGAGGGGAAACGGAGGGAGCTTCCCTTGGAAAGCTGCGATAGGATCTGGGGTGAGTGTTGCCTTCGGGGGTTGGGTCTATATCCACAGCTGGTTGGGCTACATGTGGTAGGCTTTGTGAGTGCGGTGATTGCCTTCACTGGTGCTGGTTCCTGGGACGGTTTGTCCAGGTGTTGCTCATTGTGAATGGTGTGTAATGGGAGTGCTTTGTTACAGGTGGATCTTGAAGGGGTGCCAGGATAGGGGCAAGGCTTTGAGCTAGGCCTCCTTCCTATTGCCACCAGCCTTCCACCCAAAGCCAGGCAGAGGGGAAACGGAGGGAGCTTCCCTTGGAAAGCTGCGATAGGATCTGGGGTGAGTGTTGCCTTTGGGGGTTGGGTCTATATCCACAGCTGGTTGGGCTACATGTGGTAGGCTTTGTGAGTGCGGTGATTGCCTTCACTGGTGCTGGTTCCTGGGACGGTTTGTCCAGGTGTTGCTCATTGTGAATGGTGTGTAATGGGAGTGCTTTGTTACAGGTGGATCTTGAAGGGGTGCCAGGATAGGGGCAAGGCTTTGAGCTGGGCCTCCTTCCCCTTGCCACCAGCCTTCCACCCAAAGCCAGGCAGAGGGGAAACGGAGGGAGCTTCCCTTGAAAAGCTGCGATAGGATCTGGGGTGAGTGTTGCCTTTGGGGGTTGGGTCTATATCCACAGCTGGTTGGGCTACATGTGGTAGGCTTTGTGAGTGCGGTGATTGCCTTCACTGGTGCTGGTTCCTGGGATGGTTTGTCCAGGTGTTGCTCATTGTGAATGGTGTGTAATGGGAGTGCTTTGTTACAGGTGGATCTTGAAGGGGTGCCAGGATAGGGGCAAGGCTTTGAGCTGGGCCTCCTTCCTATTGCCACCAGCCTTCCACCCAAAGCCAGGCAGAGGGGAAACGGAGGGAGCTTCCCTTGGAAAGCTGCGATAGGATCTGGGGTGAGTGTTGCCTTTGGGGGTTGGGTCTATATCCACAGCTGGTTGGGCTACATGTGGTAGGCTTTGTGAGTGCGGTGATTGCCTTCACTGGTGCTGGTTCCTGGGACGGTTTGTCCAGGTGTTGCTCATTGTGAATGGTGTGTAATGGGAGTGCTTTGTTACAGGTGGATCTTGAAGGGATGCCAGGATAGGAGGCAAGGCTTTGAGCTGGGCCTCCTTCCCCTTGCCACCAGCCTTCCACCCAAAGCCAGGCAGAGGGGAAACGGAGGGAGCTTCCCTTGGAAAGCTGTGATAGGATCTGGGGTGAGTGTTGCCTTCGGGGGTTGGGTCTATATCCACAGCTGGTTGGGCTACATGTGGTAGGCTTTGTGAGTGCGGTGATTGCCTTCACTGGTGCTGGTTCCTGGGACGGTTTGTCCAGGTGTTGCTCATTGTGAATGGTGTGTAATGGGAGTGCTTTGTTACAGGTGGATCTTGAAGGGGTGCCAGGATAGAGGCAAGGCTTTGAGCTGGGCCTCCTTCCCCTTTCCAGCAGCCTTCCACCAAAGCCAGGCAGAGGGGAAATTGAGAGGAGCCCCAAGAGGGCGCTTGCCTTGGAAAGCTGCGGTCGGACCTGCAGTGAGTGTTGCCTTGGCAATTTGAGACTGTCCTGAGCTGGTTGGGCTACATGTGGTAGGCTCTGTGACTGCGGTGATTTCCTTCACTGGTGCTGGTTCCTGGGACGGTTTATCCACGTGTTGCTCATTGTGAATGGTGTGTAATGGGAGTGTTTTGTTACAGGTGGATCTTGAAGGGGTGGCAGGATAGGGGCAAGGCTTTGAGCTGGGCCTCCTTCCCCTTGCCACCAGCCTTCCACCAAAACCAGGCAGAGGGGAAACGGAGGGAGTTTCCCTTGGAAAGCTGCGATAGGATCTGGGGTGAGTGTTGCCTTCGGGGGTTGGGTCTATATCCACAGCTGGTTGGGCTACCTGTGGTAGGCTTTGTGAGTGGGGTGATTGCCTTCCCTGGTACTGGCTTCTGGGACGGTTTGTCCAGGTGTTGCTCATTGTGAATGGTGTGTAATGGGAGTGCTTTGTTACAGGTGGATCTTGAAGGGGTGCCAGGATAGGGGCAAGGCTTTGAGCTGGGCCTCCTTCCCCTTGCCACCAGCCTTCCACCAAAGCCAGGCAGAGGGGAAACTGAGGGAGCTTTCCTTGGAAAGGTGCAATAGGACCTGAGGTGAGTGTTGGAGCTGTATCCACAGTTGGTTAGGTTACATTTGGTAGGCTTTGTGAGTATCTGTCCAATGCATGGGCTGCTCTTCACCTATCAGCTTCCCCCCCAGCCCTTAGTTTAAAATCAGCTCTGAACTTTTTAATGTTAAGTGCTAGCAGTCTGGTTCTATTTTGGTGTTGGGGAAGCCCATCCTTCCCAGTTGCTAATCTAAACCCCTTTTCTCTACACCATCTCATCCACGCCTTGAGACTCTGAAGTGGTGCCTGCCTACGTGGAAATGGAAGCATTTGAGCGTTTCACGGGTAACATCTGGGAGGAGCGCAGGTAAGTTCACTTTTGGGGGAGTGGAGAGGAAGGAGGACTGTGCTGTCAGCTGGTGTGTGTGTGTGTGTGTGTGTGTGTGGGGGGGGGGGGGCGGTGGAGGGTGGGGGGGAAGTGTCTAAGTGTCCGTCTGGTGCTACTTGCAAGGACTGTGTAATCGTGTTTAGCCATTTGAAAAGTGTGAATTAGGGGCACTTTGTTGCGGGTAGGCCTTCACGTGTCGTGGTTTATGCTCCTTTCTGTTTTCCTCGCTAGCATTTAACTTCTGCCTTTGAATTCAAAGGGTGCCCTTTTCTCTCACGCTGCCTTTTGCTTGGTGGTTTAAAGCAGTGGTGGCATGTTCTTAGTTTGGGGTATTCATTTTAAGTTGGGCCTCTTGTATGTTGTCTTTGAAAAGTTTCCATGCAGCTTGCAGGGATTTAACTTTTGTCACTGTAGCTTTTTAATTTCTTTCTAACCCACCTCCTCTTCATTTTTGTGTGGTTCTTCTTTATAAAATTCAGTACCACTGTTGGGCTGCCAAGGTGCTTTCCCCAGCACAGGGCTGTTAAATTTTATTCCCCAGTGGTCAGCAATTCCAAGTGGTCCAGTTGTTGTTCTCTCTTGGACTAGATCCTGTGTTCCACTTAGGACCAAGTCAAGAATTACCTCTCCCCTTGCAGGTTCCAGAACCGGTTGCTCCAAGAAGTAGTCCTTAAGGTATCAGAAGAAATTGTGATCTGTGCATCTCATGCTGAGGTGAGCAGCCAGGGTACCCAGTGAATATGGAGATAGTACTGTGGAGGAGATTTTTATTTTTTGTAGCCATAGTGACTGACATGCAAAGGGAGATTAGTGAGGCTCTGCTGGTCAGGTGGTTGATAATGGGATCCCTTCGGCTCTCATCCCTACGGCTCTCATTATTATTATGCCGCCCTGTTGTGGTTCTTCCATTTTCTAGTGTGCTATGACTCTCACATTGATTGTCCTCATTCCACCAAGTTTCTGTGATGCCTGTTGTATCATAGTCTCCTTTGATATGGGGCACTCTAGTTCACGCATCGTATTATTTAGACTTCTAGCGTTTGTGCAGAAGCACTTGGAAAAGGGCCACTACTTACCTTTCTGCCACTTTCAGCCGTTAGACTTTTTTTTTTGCTTGTTTTTCTCGTCTTATTTTTTCTATCCTTGATCATTTTCCATCCTCTCTGCCTTACTGGAAGAGAGGCTCTCTTAATAGACCCTCCTCTAAGAGCTGTCTGTCAGATGCATGTGCTTCTGCGCAAGAGGTCTGCTTTTCCCTACTCCTTAGTTTAAAAACTGCTCTACAACCTTTTTAATGTTAGGTGCCAGCAATCTGGTTCCATTTTGGTTTGTGTAGCCCATCCTTCCTGTATAGGCTCCCCCTTCCCCAAAGGTTTCCCCAATTGCTAATAAATTGAAAGCCCTTCTCTCTATGCCATGGTCTCATCCATGCCTTGAGATGCTGAAGTGCTGCCTGCTACCTGGAGAAGGCATTTGAGAGAGTTTGCCTGGGAAAGGAGGTCAGGTAAGTGTGGCTTTTAGGGTGGGGGTGGTGCTGTGTTGTGGGCGGGTGCGGTGAGTATGCAAATGTCTGTCTGGCTTGACTGGTGATAGTTGCAGGGACTGAGACTGCACACGTTTGGCAGGTTGAAAAGTGTGACTTGGGAGTGCTTTGTTCCAGGTGGGCCTTCAGTGGCTGATTTGCTCGGAAAGGCAGCCAGAGTGAGCGGGGAACAGAGCAGCAGCTGGCGGGGGGAGGGGGAGGTGTGGTTGCCTGGCAAAGGTCCGTGAGGTGCTGGGGTAGGTGTGGTTTTGGGGGCAGGGGGAGCTGTGTTAAAGGTAAGAACAGGCCTAGTGGGTCGGACCAAAGGTCCATCTTAACCCAGTGTTGTGTTTTTTTTGACAGTGTCCGATGCCAGATGCCCCAGAGGGAGTGACCCCTCACCTGTTGTCCATTTCCAGGTTCTGACAGAGTAGGGATGCCATTCCTACCCATTGTGGCGAACAGCTGTTCATGGACCAAGCCTTGATGAATGTGTCTAGTTCTTTTGGAACACTGTGGAAAAAGTCCTGGTCTTCACCACCTCCTCTTGGCAAGGAGTGGCACAGGTTGACTGTGCCCAGTGTGAAGGAAAGACTTCCCTTTTTTGTGTTGAACCTGCTAGCTATTTATTTGGTGACCCCTAATTCTTACATTATGGGAAAAGGAAACAACATTTTTCCTTCTTGCCTTTTTTCCACCCCATCCTGATTTGAGAGATCCCTATCCTATCCTCCCTTTGTTGCCTCTTTCTTTTAAGCTGAAAAGTCCCAGTTGCTTTTTCTCTCTCTTCATACAGGAAGCGTTCCAAACCCCTCATTTTTGTTGGCCTTTTCCAATGCCAATTGATTACTTTAGAGATGAAACTACCACATCTGTAGGGCGTATGCAAGCTGTGAACATACCATGGCTTTCTCTAGAGGCGACACGAGATTATCTGTGGTGTTCTGGGTCCCTTTGTAGAAGGATTCCTTGCCTTTTCTCATTGAGTGGATTTTGTCCGAGAGCTCCCCACAGTTGACTCTAAGATCTCTCTTGGGAGTGGTTATAGCTAAATTAGTCACCATCCTTTTGTCCGTATCATCGGTATTTTTTCCAATATGCCTTACTTAATATGCTCCCCCACCAGCACGACCTGTTCTGTCCTGTCCTTCCGATACTGTCCCGTTGATCGTCCTCATTCCCCCAAGTTTCTGCGGTACCTATTGTATCATAGTCTCCTTTGACATGGGGCACTGTAGTTCACGCATCGTATTATTTAGACTTCTAGTGTTTGTGCATAAGCACTTGTGGAAAAGCACTTGGCCTCTACTTAACCTTTCTGCCACTTTCAGCTGTTAGACTCTAGTAAAGTATGACTTCTCTTTATAGAAAGCTCGTTGACTTCTTCCCCAACAAACTCTGTTCGTTTGTCTGAATTTTATTGACAGTGGTGTCAACTAATTTTCCTGGTACTGACATTAGAGTTACTAGTCTGTAATTGCGAGGATCCCCTCTAAAGCCTCTTCTAAAAGTTGGGGTTCCGTTGGTGTCATTCACAGAAACGTAGAGCTGGACGAGACCTGAGGAGGTCAGAAGTCCAGCTCCCTGCCCAATGCAGGAGCAAACCCAATTAAATCAACCCAGCCAGGGCTTTGTCAAGCCATGACTTAAGAACCTCTAGGGATGGGCATTCTACCACCTCCCTCATCCAATAAGGGCCCCCTCACCCTCTTATTGCTAACATGCTTGTAGATACCTTTCTTGTTACTTTTCACATCCCTTGTTAGCTGCAATTCCAATTGTGCTTTTGCCTTCTGGATAGCGCCCCTGCATTCTCAAGCAGTAAATTTATACTCCTCCCTAGTCATCTGTCCAAGTTTCCACTTCCTATAAGCTTCCTTTTTTGTGTTTAGGCTCACCAAGGATTTTCCCAGTAAGCCAATCTGGTCGCCTACCATATTTGCTTTCCTTATTGCACATTGGGATGGCTTCTTCCTGTGCTTTTACTAAGGCTTCTTTAAAATACTGCTAGTTCTCTTGGACTCCTTTCCCCTTCATCTAACCCTCCCAGGGGATCCTGGCTATTCGTTCTCTGAGGGAGTCAGTCTTCTTTTCTGAAGTCCAAGGGGTGTGTGTGTGTGTGTGTTGCTACTCTCCTTTCTTCTTTTGGTCAGGATCCTGAAATCTGCTGTCTCATGATCACTGTTTCCCAGGTTATCACCCACCTCTATTTCCCCAACTAGTTTGTGAGCAGCGGGTCAAGCTGCGGATGGCCCCAGTTGGTTCCTTCAGCACTTATACCAAGAAGTTGTCCCCAGCATTCTCCAAAAACTTTCTGGATTGTCTGTGTATTGGTCTCCCAATAGATGTCAGGGTGATTGGAGTCCCCCATGCGAACCAGGGCCTCTGCTCTGGAAGCTGCTCTGTTGTCTGAAGAAAGCCTCAGCTTCATCTACCTGGTCCGGTGGTCTATAGCAGACACCAACCACAACATGACCCCTGTTGCTTCCACCTCTAAACTTTACCCATAGACTCTCAACAGGCTTTTGTCCCTCTAGATACTGGAGCTCTGAGCAATCATACTGCTCTTACATACAATGCAATTCCTCTTTTTCTCCCTGATCAATTTATACCTTTCCATGATAGTGCTCTGGTCATGTGAGTTGTCATACCAAGTCTCTAATTCCAATCAAATCATAGTTTTTTGATTGGGCCAGGGCTTCTAATTCTTCCTGTTTGTTTCCCAGGTTTCTTGCATTTGTGTACAAACACCTTAGATAACCAGTTGATTTTGCCCTATCTTCATTTGAATTAGGGGTCCTCTTTTGTTTCTCCTTCCTCCTTGTTTCCTCCTGATATCCGACTTTGCCACTTACTTCAAGGCTTTGGTCACTGTCCCATGAACCTAGTTTAAAGCCCTCATTAGGTTTACAAGCCTGCTTGCAAAGATGCTCTTTGCTCTCTTGGTTAGGTGGATCCCATCTCTTCCTAACAATCCTTGTGCCTGGAACAGTCCCCTCCAACACCACCTGCACGACCACACATTTAGTTCCTCAATTTGACGATCCCTACCTTTTCCTTCAACGGGGAGGATGGAAAAGAACACCACTTGTGCTTCAAATTTCCTGATCCTTCTTCCCAGTGCTACATAATTTGCAGGGACCCGCTCAAAGTCATTCTTGGTTGTATTGTTCATTCCCATGTGCGTAAGCAGGAAGGGGTAGTGATTGAAAGGTTTGGTCCATTTTGGAAGAGTCTTGGTCATCTCCTGAATTCGAGTTCCTGGTAGGCAGCACACATCTCAAGATTCCAGGTCTGGATGGCAGATGGATGACTCGGTCTCTGTTAGAAGGGCATCTCTCACCTCCACCACCCATCTTTGGCTGAGCCTAAATAAGGTAAGTATTACAACAAGTTTATAGAAACCTTCCTGAAAGTTCCCAAGATGGACCGATGCTCAGGACCTCAGATCTCATGGCTTGTAGAGAGCATTGAGAGGAGCACTGAGGAGAACCCTTGGAGTCTTCCTTGCTGCCTGTGGAAGCTAACCGGCAAAGTTGCTGGCTATCTGTGGTAAGCGTGGCTTGTGTGTGTGAGGGGCGGGGGGGAGCTGTGTTAAGAGCGCGTAAGAAAGGCTATACTGGGTCAGACCAGAGGTCCCTTTAGCCCAGTATTCTGTGTTCCAACAGTGGCCGGTACCAGATGCCCCAGAGGGAGCCAACAGACGGAAATCAAGTGAGCCCTCTCCTGTCGTCGGTTTCCAGGCTGTGACTGACTGACTGACAGACCGGAGGCTAGGGACGCTGCTGATGGACCTGATCTCTGTGAATGTATCTAGTTCTCTTTTTGAACCCTATTAGAGTCCTGGTCTTCTCAGCCTCCTGTGGCAAGGAGTTCCGTGGGTTGACTGTGCACTGCGTGAAGGAAAAACGTCCTTGTTGTGTCAAATCTGCCACTTACCTTGTCAAAGGCTTTCTGGAAACTTAAGTACACTGTATCCACTGGCTTCCCCTTGTCTGCATGTTTGTAGACCAGCCCCACAACCTCCCTCCCCTCCCATTCGGACAGATGGCAGAACAAGGAGCAATGGTCTCAAGTTGCGGTGGGAGAGGTCCAGGCTGGATATTAGGAAAAACTGTTTCACTAGGAGAGTGGTGAGGCACTGGAGTGGGTTACCTAGGGAAGTAGTGGAGTCTACATCCCTAGAGGTGTTTAAGTCTCGGCTTGCCGAAGCCCTTGCTGGGTTGATTTAGTTGGGATTGGTCCTGCCTAGAGCAGGGGGCTGGACTTGATGACCTTCTGAGGTCTTTTCCAGCTCTGTGATTCTATGACAAGTACCCAGTCAATGTGGGGATAATTGAAATGCCCCATTATTATGGAGGTTTTTATTTTGATGGCCTCGCTGATGCCTGTTGTATGAATAGTCTCTTTTTATGAGAGGCACACTTGAAACATGTCACTATTGATCAGTCTGCCATTTCCTGAAGTTAGACTTTCTTTTGATTATCTGATCTTACCGGTACTGGATTACCTTCCAGCCTCTCCTCCTTACTAGAAGAGACTCTATTAATAGTCCCTCCCCTAAGAGGTGTCTGCCCAATCCATGGGCTGCTCTTCACCTATCAGCTTCCCCCCCAGCCCTTAGTTTAAAATCAGCTCTGAACTTTTTAATGTTAAGTGCTAGCAGTCTGGTTCTATTTTGGTGTAGGGGAAGCCCATCCTTCCCAGTTGCTAATCTAAACCCCTTTTCTCTACACCATCTCATCCACGCCTTGAGACTCTGAAGTGGTGCCTGCCTACGTGGAACTGGAAGCATTTGAGCGTTTCACGGGTAACATCTGGGAGGAGCGCAGGTAAGTTCACTTTTGGGGGAGTGGAGAGGAAGGAGGACTGTGCTGTCAGCTGGTGTGTGTGTGTGTGTGGGGGGGGGGGCGCGGCGGAGGGTGGGGGGGAAGTGTCTAAGTGTCCGTCTGGTGCTACTTGCAAGGACTGTGTAATCGTGTTTAGCCATTTGAAAAGTGTGAATTAGGGGCACTTTGTTGCGGGTAGGCCTTCACGTGTCGTGGTTTATGCTCCTTTCTGTTTTCCTCGCTAGCATTTAACTTCTGCCTTTGAATTCAAAGGGTGCCCTTTTCTCTCACGCTGCCTTTTGCTTGGTGGTTTAAAGCAGTGGTGGCATGTTCTTAGTTTGGGGTATTCATTTTAAGTTGGGCCTCTTGTATGTTGTCTTTGAAAAGTTTCCATGCAGCTTGCAGGGATTTAACTTTTGTCACTGTAGCTTTTTAATTTCTTTCTAACCCACCTCCTCTTCATTTTTGTGCGGTTCTTCTTTATAAAATTCAGTACCACTGTTGGGCTGCCAAGGTGCTTTCCCCAGCACAGGGCTGTTAAATTTTATTCCCCAGTGGTCAGCAATTCCAAGTGGTCCAGTTGTTGTTCTCTCTTGGACTAGATCCTGTGTTCCACTTAGGACCAAGTCAAGAATTACCTCTCCCCTTGCAGGTTCCAGAACCGGTTGCTCCAAGAAGTAGTCCTTAAGGTATCAGAAGAAATTGTGATCTGTGCATCTCATGCTGAGGTGAGCAGCCAGGGTACCCAGTGAATATGGAGATAGTACTGTGGAGGAGATTTTTATTTTTTGTAGCCATAGTGACTGACATGCAAAGGGAGATTAGTGAGGCTCTGCTGGTCAGGTGGTTGATAATGGGATCCCTTCGGCTCTCATCCCTACGGCTCTCATTATTATTATGCCGCCCTGTTGTGGTTCTTCCAAGTTCTAGTGTGCTATGACTCTCACATTGATTGTCCTCATTCCACCAAGTTTCTGTGATGCCTGTTGTATCATAGTCTCCTTTGATATGGGGCACTCTAGTTCACGCATCGTATTATTTAGACTTCTAGCGTTTGTGCAGAAGCACTTGGAAAAGGGCCACTACTTACCTTTCTGCCACTTTCAGCCGTTAGACTTTTTTTTTTTTGCTTGTTTTTCTCGTCTTTTTTTTTCTATCCTTGATCATTTTCCATCCTCTCTGCCTTACTGGAAGAGAGGCTCTCTTAATAGACCCTCCTCTAAGAGCTGTCTGTCAGATGCATGTGCTTCTGCGCAAGAGGTCTGCTTTTCCCTACTCCTTAGTTTAAAAACTGCTCTACAACCTTTTTAATGTTAGGTGCCAGCAATCTGGTTCCATTTTGGTTTGTGTAGCCCATCCTTCCTGTATAGGCTCCCCCTTCCCCAAAGGTTTCCCCAATTGCTAATAAATTGAAAGCCCTTCTCTCTATGCCATGGTCTCATCCATGCCTTGAGATGCTGAAGTGCTGCCTGCTACCTGGAGAAGGCATTTGAGAGAGTTTGCCTGGGAAAGGAGCTCAGGTAAGTGTGGCTTTTAGGGTGGGGGTGGTGCTGTGTTGTGGGCTGGTGCGGTGAGTATGCAAATGTCTGTCTGGCTTGACTGGTGATAGTTGCAGGGACTGAGACTGCACACGTTTGGCAGGTTGAAAAGTGTGACTTGGGAGTGCTTTGTTCCAGGTGGGCCTTCAGTGGCTGATTTGCTCGGAAAGGCAGCCAGAGTGAGCGGGGAACAGAGCAGCAGCTGGCGGGGGGAGGGGGAGGTGTGGTTGCCTGGCAAAGGTCCGTGAGGTGCTGGGGTAGGTGTGGTTTTGGGGGCAGGGGGAGCTGTGTTAAAGGTAAGAACAGGCCTAGTGGGTCGGACCAAAGGTCCATCTTAACCCAGTGTTGTGTTTTTTTTGACAGTGTCCGATGCCAGATGCCCCAGAGGGAGTGACCCCTCACCTGTTGTCCATTTCCAGGTTCTGACAGAGTAGGGATGCCATTCCTACCCATTGTGGCGAACAGCTGTTCATGGACCAAGCCTTGATGAATGTGTCTAGTTCTTTTGGAACACTGTGGAAAAAGTCCTGGTCTTCACCACCTCCTCTTGGCAAGGAGTGGCACAGGTTGACTGTGCCCAGTGTGAAGGAAAGACTTCCCTTTTTTGTGTTGAACCTGCTAGCTATTTATTTGGTGACCCCTAATTCTTACATTATGGGAAAAGGAAACAACATTTTTCCTTCTTGCCTTTTTTCCACCCCATCCTGATTTGAGAGATCCCTATCCTATCCTCCCTTTGTTGCCTCTTTCTTTTAAGCTGAAAAGTCCCAGTTGCTTTTTCTCTCTCTTCATACAGGAAGCGTTCCAAACCCCTCATTTTTGTTGGCCTTTTCCAATGCCAATTGATTACTTTAGAGATGAAACTACCACATCTGTAGGGCGTATGCAAGCTGTGAGCATACCATGGCTTTCTCTAGAGGCGACACGAGATTATCTGTGGTGTTCTGGGTCCCTTTGTAGAAGGATTCCTTGCCTTTTCTCATTGAGTGGATTTTGTCCGAGAGCTCCCCACAGTTGACTCTAAGATCTCTCTTGGGAGTGGTTATAGCTAAATTAGTCACCATCCTTTTGTCCGTATCATCGGTATTTTTTCCAATATGCCTTACTTAATATGCTCCCCCACCAGCACGACCTGTTCTGTCCTGTCCTTCCGATACTGTCCCGTTGATCGTCCTCATTCCCCCAAGTTTCTGCGGTACCTATTGTATCATAGTCTCCTTTGACATGGGGCACTGTAGTTCACGCATCGTATTATTTAGACTTCTAGTGTTTGTGCATAAGCACTTGTGGAAAAGCACTTGGCCTCTACTTAACCTTTCTGCCACTTTCAGCTGTTAGACTCTAGTAAAGTATGACTTCTCTTTATAGAAAGCTCGTTGACTTCTTCCCCAACAAACTCTGTTCGTTTGTCTGAATTTTATTGACAGTGGTGTCAACTAATTTTCCTGGTACTGACATTAGAGTTACTAGTCTGTAATTGCGAGGATCCCCTCTAAAGCCTCTTCTAAAAGTTGGGGTTCCGTTGGTGTCATTCACAGAAACGTAGAGCTGGACGAGACCTGAGGAGGTCAGAAGTCCAGCTCCCTGCCCAATGCAGGAGCAAACCCAATTAAATCAACCCAGCCAGGGCTTTGTCAAGCCATGACTTAAGAACCTCTAGGGATGGGCATTCTACCACCTCCCTCATCCAATAAGGGCCCCCTCACCCTCTTATTGCTAACATGCTTGTAGATACCTTTCTTGTTACTTTTCACATCCCTTGTTAGCTGCAATTCCAATTGTGCTTTTGCCTTCTGGATAGCGCCCCTGCATTCTCAAGCAGTATATTTATACTCCTCCCTAGTCATCTGTCCAAGTTTCCACTTCCTATAAGCTTCCTTTTTTGTGTTTAGGCTCACCAAGGATTTTCCCAGTAAGCCAATCTGGTCGCCTACCATATTTGCTTTCCTTATTGCACATTGGGATGGCTTCTTCCTGTGCTTTTACTAAGGCTTCTTTAAAATACTGCCAGTTCTCTTGGACTCCTTTCCCCTTCATCTAACCCTCCCAGGGGATCCTGGCTATTCGTTCTCTGAGGGAGTCAGTCTTCTTTTCTGAAGTCCAAGGTGTGTGTGTGTGTGTTGCTACTCTCCTTTCTTCTTTTGGTCAGGATCCTGAAATCTGCTGTCTCATGATCACTGTTTCCCAGGTTATCACCCACCTCTATTTCCCCAACTAGTTTGTGAGCAGCGGGTCAAGCTGCGGATGGCCCCAGTTGGTTCCTTCAGCACTTATACCAAGAAGTTGTCCCCAGCATTCTCCAAAAACTTTCTGGATTGTCTGTGTATTGGTCTCCCAATAGATGTCAGGGTGATTGGAGTCCCCCATGCGAACCAGGGCCTCTGCTCTGGAAGCTGCTCTGTTGTCTGAAGAAAGCCTCAGCTTCATCTACCTGGTCCAGTGGTCTATAGCAGACACCAACCACAACATGACCCCTGTTGCTTCCACCTCTAAACTTTACCCATAGACTCTCAACAGGCTTTTGTCCCTCTAGATACTGGAGCTCTGAGCAATCATACTGCTCTTACATACAATGCAATTCCTCTTTTTCTCCCTGATCAATTTATACCTTTCCATGATAGTGCTCTGGTCATGTGAGTTGTCATACCAAGTCTCTAATTCCAATCAAATCATAGTTCTTTGATTGGGCCAGGGCTTCTAATTCTTCCTGTTTGTTTCCCAGGTTTCTTGCATTTGTGTACAAACACCTTAGATAACCAGTTGATTTTGCCCTATCTTCATTTGAATTAGGGGTCCTCTTTTGTTTCTCCTTCCTCCTTGTTTCCTCCTGATATCCGACTTTGCCACTTACTTCAAGGCTTTGGTCACTGTCCCATGAACCTAGTTTAAAGCCCTCATTAGGTTTACAAGCCTGCTTGCAAAGATGCTCTTTGCTCTCTTGGTTAGGTGGATCCCATCTCTTCCTAACAATCCTTGTGCCTGGAACAGTCCCCTCCAACACCACCTGCACGACCACACATTTAGTTCCTCAATTTGACGATCCCTACCTTTTCCTTCAGCGGGGAGGATGGAAAAGAACACCACTTGTGCTTCAAATTTCCTGATCCTTCTTCCCAGTGCTACATAATTTGCAGGGACCCGCTCAAAGTCATTCTTGGTTGTATTGTTCATTCCCATGTGGGTAAGCAGGAAGGGGTAGTGATTGAAAGGTTTGGTCCATTTTGGAAGAGTCTTGGTCATCTCCTGAATTCGAGTTCCTGGTAGGCAGCACACATCTCAAGATTCCAGGTCTGGATGGCAGATGGATGACTCGGTCTCTGTTAGAAGGGCATCTCTCACCTCCACCACCCATCTTTGGCTGAGCCTAAATAAGGTAAGTATTACAACAAGTTTATAGAAACCTTCCTGAAAGTTCCCAAGATGGACCGATGCTCAGGACCTCAGATCTCATGGCTTGTAGAGAGCATTGAGAGGAGCACTGAGGAGAACCCTTGGAGTCTTCCTTGCTGCCTGTGGAAGCTAACCGGCAAAGTTGCTGGCTATCTGTGGTAAGCGTGGCTTGTGTGTGTGAGGGGCGGGGGGGAGCTGTGTTAAGAGCGCGTAAGAAAGGCTATACTGGGTCAGACCAGAGGTCCCTTTAGCCCAGTATTCTGTGTTCCAACAGTGGCCGGTACCAGATGCCCCAGAGGGAGCCAACAGACGGAAATCAAGTGAGCCCTCTCCTGTCGTCGGTTTCCAGGCTGTGACTGACTGACTGACAGACCGGAGGCTAGGGACGCTGCTGATGGACCTGATCTCTGTGAATGTATCTAGTTCTCTTTTTGAACCCTATTAGAGTCCTGGTCTTCTCAGCCTCCTGTGGCAAGGAGTTCCGTGGGTTGACTGTGCACTGCGTGAAGGAAAAACGTCCTTGTTGTGTCAAATCTGCCACTTACCTTGTCAAAGGCTTTCTGGAAACCTAAGTACACTGTATCCACTGGCTTCCCCTTGTCTGCATGTTTGTAGACCAGCCCCACAACCTCCCTCCCCTCCCATTCGGACAGATGGCAGAACAAGGAGCAATGGTCTCAAGTTGCGGTGGGAGAGGTCCAGGCTGGATATTAGGAAAAACTGTTTCACTAGGAGAGTGGTGAGGCACTGGAGTGGGTTACCTAGGGAAGTAGTGGAGTCTACATCCCTAGAGGTGTTTAAGTCTCGGCTTGCCGAAGCCCTTGCTGGGTTGATTTAGTTGGGATTGGTCCTGCCTAGAGCAGGGGGCTGGACTTGATGACCTTCTGAGGTCTTTTCCAGCTCTGTGATTCTATGACAAGTACCCAGTCAATGTGGGGATAATTGAAATGCCCCATTATTATGGAGGTTTTTATTTTGATGGCCTCGCTGATGCCTGTTGTATGAATAGTCTCTTTTTATGAGAGGCACACTTGAAACATGTCACTATTGATCAGTCTGCCATTTCCTGAAGTTAGACTTTCTTTTGATTATCTGATCTTACCGGTACTGGATTACCTTCCAGCCTCTCCTCCTTACTAGAAGAGACTCTATTAATAGTCCCTCCCCTAAGAGGTGTCTGCCCAATCCATGGGCTGCTCTTCACCTATCAGCTTCCCCCCCAGCCCTTAGTTTAAAATCAGCTCTGAACTTTTTAATGTTAAGTGCTAGCAGTCTGGTTCTATTTTGGTGTAGGGGAAGCCCATCCTTCCCAGTTGCTAATCTAAACCCCTTTTCTCTACACCATCTCATCCACGCCTTGAGACTCTGAAGTGGTGCCTGCCTACGTGGAACTGGAAGCATTTGAGCGTTTCACGGGTAACATCTGGGAGGAGCGCAGGTAAGTTCACTTTTGGGGGAGTGGAGAGGAAGGAGGACTGTGCTGTCAGCTGGTGTGTGTGTGTGTGTGGGGGGGGGGGCGCGGCGGAGGGTGGGGGGGAAGTGTCTAAGTGTCCGTCTGGTGCTACTTGCAAGGACTGTGTAATCGTGTTTAGCCATTTGAAAAGTGTGAATTAGGGGCACTTTGTTGCGGGTAGGCCTTCACGTGTCGTGGTTTATGCTCCTTTCTGTTTTCCTCGCTAGCATTTAACTTCTGCCTTTGAATTCAAAGGGTGCCCTTTTCTCTCACGCTGCCTTTTGCTTGGTGGTTTAAAGCAGTGGTGGCATGTTCTTAGTTTGGGGTATTCATTTTAAGTTGGGCCTCTTGTATGTTGTCTTTGAAAAGTTTCCATGCAGCTTGCAGGGATTTAACTTTTGTCACTGTAGCTTTTTAATTTCTTTCTAACCCACCTCCTCTTCATTTTTGTGCGGTTCTTCTTTATAAAATTCAGTACCACTGTTGGGCTGCCAAGGTGCTTTCCCCAGCACAGGGCTGTTAAATTTTATTCCCCAGTGGTCAGCAATTCCAAGTGGTCCAGTTGTTGTTCTCTCTTGGACTAGATCCTGTGTTCCACTTAGGACCAAGTCAAGAATTACCTCTCCCCTTGCAGGTTCCAGAACCGGTTGCTCCAAGAAGTAGTCCTTAAGGTATCAGAAGAAATTGTGATCTGTGCATCTCATGCTGAGGTGAGCAGCCAGGGTACCCAGTGAATATGGAGATAGTACTGTGGAGGAGATTTTTATTTTTTGTAGCCATAGTGACTGACATGCAAAGGGAGATTAGTGAGGCTCTGCTGGTCAGGTGGTTGATAATGGGATCCCTTCGGCTCTCATCCCTACGGCTCTCATTATTATTATGCCGCCCTGTTGTGGTTCTTCCAAGTTCTAGTGTGCTATGACTCTCACATTGATTGTCCTCATTCCACCAAGTTTCTGTGATGCCTGTTGTATCATAGTCTCCTTTGATATGGGGCACTCTAGTTCACGCATCGTATTATTTAGACTTCTAGCGTTTGTGCAGAAGCACTTGGAAAAGGGCCACTACTTACCTTTCTGCCACTTTCAGCCGTTAGACTTTTTTTTTTTGCTTGTTTTTCTCGTCTTTTTTTTTTCTATCCTTGATCATTTTCCATCCTCTCTGCCTTACTGGAAGAGAGGCTCTCTTAATAGACCCTCCTCTAAGAGCTGTCTGTCAGATGCATGTGCTTCTGCGCAAGAGGTCTGCTTTTCCCTACTCCTTAGTTTAAAAACTGCTCTACAACCTTTTTAATGTTAGGTGCCAGCAATCTGGTTCCATTTTGGTTTGTGTAGCCCATCCTTCCTGTATAGGCTCCCCCTTCCCCAAAGGTTTCCCCAATTGCTAATAAATTGAAAGCCCTTCTCTCTATGCCATGGTCTCATCCATGCCTTGAGATGCTGAAGTGCTGCCTGCTACCTGGAGAAGGCATTTGAGAGAGTTTGCCTGGGAAAGGAGCTCAGGTAAGTGTGGCTTTTAGGGTGGGGGTGGTGCTGTGTTGTGGGCTGGTGCGGTGAGTATGCAAATGTCTGTCTGGCTTGACTGGTGATAGTTGCAGGGACTGAGACTGCACACGTTTGGCAGGTTGAAAAGTGTGACTTGGGAGTGCTTTGTTCCAGGTGGGCCTTCAGTGGCTGATTTGCTCGGAAAGGCAGCCAGAGTGAGCGGGGAACAGAGCAGCAGCTGGCGGGGGGAGGGGGAGGTGTGGTTGCCTGGCAAAGGTCCGTGAGGTGCTGGGGTAGGTGTGGTTTTGGGGGCAGGGGGAGCTGTGTTAAAGGTAAGAACAGGCCTAGTGGGTCGGACCAAAGGTCCATCTTAACCCAGTGTTGTTTTTTTTGACAGTGTCCGATGCCAGATGCCCCAGAGGGAGTGACCCCTCACCTGTTGTCCATTTCCAGGTTCTGACAGAGTAGGGATGCCATTCCTACCCATTGTGGCGAACAGCTGTTCATGGACCAAGCCTTGATGAATGTGTCTAGTTCTTTTGGAACACTGTGGAAAAAGTCCTGGTCTTCACCACCTCCTCTTGGCAAGGAGTGGCACAGGTTGACTGTGCCCAGTGTGAAGGAAAGACTTCCCTTTTTTGTGTTGAACCTGCTAGCTATTTATTTGGTGACCCCTAATTCTTACATTATGGGAAAAGGAAACAACATTTTTCCTTCTTGCCTTTTTTCCACCCCATCCTGATTTGAGAGATCCCTATCCTATCCTCCCTTTGTTGCCTCTTTCTTTTAAGCTGAAAAGTCCCAGTTGCTTTTTCTCTCTCTTCATACAGGAAGCGTTCCAAACCCCTCATTTTTGTTGGCCTTTTCCAATGCCAATTGATTACTTTAGAGATGAAACTACCACATCTGTAGGGCGTATGCAAGCTGTGAGCATACCATGGCTTTCTCTAGAGGCGACACGAGATTATCTGTGGTGTTCTGGGTCCCTTTGTAGAAGGATTCCTTGCCTTTTCTCATTGAGTGGATTTTGTCCGAGAGCTCCCCACAGTTGACTCTAAGATCTCTCTTGGGAGTGGTTATAGCTAAATTAGTCACCATCCTTTTGTCCGTATCATCGGTATTTTTTCCAATATGCCTTACTTAATATGCTCCCCCACCAGCACGACCTGTTCTGTCCTGTCCTTCCGATACTGTCCCGTTGATCGTCCTCATTCCCCCAAGTTTCTGCGGTACCTATTGTATCATAGTCTCCTTTGACATGGGGCACTGTAGTTCACGCATCGTATTATTTAGACTTCTAGTGTTTGTGCATAAGCACTTGTGGAAAAGCACTTGGCCTCTACTTAACCTTTCTGCCACTTTCAGCTGTTAGACTCTAGTAAAGTATGACTTCTCTTTATAGAAAGCTCGTTGACTTCTTCCCCAACAAACTCTGTTCGTTTGTCTGAATTTTATTGACAGTGGTGTCAACTAATTTTCCTGGTACTGACATTAGAGTTACTAGTCTGTAATTGCGAGGATCCCCTCTAAAGCCTCTTCTAAAAGTTGGGGTTCCGTTGGTGTCATTCACAGAAACGTAGAGCTGGACGAGACCTGAGGAGGTCAGAAGTCCAGCTCCCTGCCCAATGCAGGAGCAAACCCAATTAAATCAACCCAGCCAGGGCTTTGTCAAGCCATGACTTAAGAACCTCTAGGGATGGGCATTCTACCACCTCCCTCATCCAATAAGGGCCCCCTCACCCTCTTATTGCTAACATGCTTGTAGATACCTTTCTTGTTACTTTTCACATCCCTTGTTAGCTGCAATTCCAATTGTGCTTTTGCCTTCTGGATAGCGCCCCTGCATTCTCAAGCAGTATATTTATACTCCTCCCTAGTCATCTGTCCAAGTTTCCACTTCCTATAAGCTTCCTTTTTTGTGTTTAGGCTCACCAAGGATTTTCCCAGTAAGCCAATCTGGTCGCCTACCATATTTGCTTTCCTTATTGCACATTGGGATGGCTTCTTCCTGTGCTTTTACTAAGGCTTCTTTAAAATACTGCCAGTTCTCTTGGACTCCTTTCCCCTTCATCTAACCCTCCCAGGGGATCCTGGCTATTCGTTCTCTGAGGGAGTCAGTCTTCTTTTCTGAAGTCCAAGGTGTGTGTGTGTGTGTTGCTACTCTCCTTTCTTCTTTTGGTCAGGATCCTGAAATCTGCTGTCTCATGATCACTGTTTCCCAGGTTATCACCCACCTCTATTTCCCCAACTAGTTTGTGAGCAGCGGGTCAAGCTGCGGATGGCCCCAGTTGGTTCCTTCAGCACTTATACCAAGAAGTTGTCCCCAGCATTCTCCAAAAACTTTCTGGATTGTCTGTGTATTGGTCTCCCAATAGATGTCAGGGTGATTGGAGTCCCCCATGCGAACCAGGGCCTCTGCTCTGGAAGCTGCTCTGTTGTCTGAAGAAAGCCTCAGCTTCATCTACCTGGTCCAGTGGTCTATAGCAGACACCAACCACAACATGACCCCTGTTGCTTCCACCTCTAAACTTTACCCATAGACTCTCAACAGGCTTTTGTCCCTCTAGATACTGGAGCTCTGAGCAATCATACTGCTCTTACATACAATGCAATTCCTCTTTTTCTCCCTGATCAATTTATACCTTTCCATGATAGTGCTCTGGTCATGTGAGTTGTCATACCAAGTCTCTAATTCCAATCAAATCATAGTTCTTTGATTGGGCCAGGGCTTCTAATTCTTCCTGTTTGTTTCCCAGGTTTCTTGCATTTGTGTACAAACACCTTAGATAACCAGTTGATTTTGCCCTATCTTCATTTGAATTAGGGGTCCTCTTTTGTTTCTCCTTCCTCCTTGTTTCCTCCTGATATCCGACTTTGCCACTTACTTCAAGGCTTTGGTCACTGTCCCATGAACCTAGTTTAAAGCCCTCATTAGGTTTACAAGCCTGCTTGCAAAGATGCTCTTTGCTCTCTTGGTTAGGTGGATCCCATCTCTTCCTAACAATCCTTGTGCCTGGAACAGTCCCCTCCAACACCACCTGCACGACCACACATTTAGTTCCTCAATTTGACGATCCCTACCTTTTCCTTCAGCGGGGAGGATGGAAAAGAACACCACTTGTGCTTCAAATTTCCTGATCCTTCTTCCCAGTGCTACATAATTTGCAGGGACCCGCTCAAAGTCATTCTTGGTTGTATTGTTCATTCCCATGTGGGTAAGCAGGAAGGGGTAGTGATTGAAAGGTTTGGTCCATTTTGGAAGAGTCTTGGTCATCTCCTGAATTCGAGTTCCTGGTAGGCAGCACACATCTCAAGATTCCAGGTCTGGATGGCAGATGGATGACTCGGTCTCTGTTAGAAGGGCATCTCTCACCTCCACCACCCATCTTTGGCTGAGCCTAAATAAGGTAAGTATTACAACAAGTTTATAGAAACCTTCCTGAAAGTTCCCAAGATGGACCGATGCTCAGGACCTCAGATCTCATGGCTTGTAGAGAGCATTGAGAGGAGCACTGAGGAGAACCCTTGGAGTCTTCCTTGCTGCCTGTGGAAGCTAACCGGCAAAGTTGCTGGCTATCTGTGGTAAGCGTGGCTTTTGTGTGTGAGGGGCGGGGGGGAGCTGTGTTAAGAGCGCGTAAGAAAGGCTATACTGGGTCAGACCAGAGGTCCCTTTAGCCCAGTATTCTGTGTTCCAACAGTGGCCGGTACCAGATGCCCCAGAGGGAGCCAACAGACGGAAATCAAGTGAGCCCTCTCCTGTCGTCGGTTTCCAGGCTGTGACTGACTGACTGACAGACCGGAGGCTAGGGACGCTGCTGATGGACCTGATCTCTGTGAATGTATCTAGTTCTCTTTTTGAACCCTATTAGAGTCCTGGTCTTCTCAGCCTCCTGTGGCAAGGAGTTCCGTGGGTTGACTGTGCACTGCGTGAAGGAAAAACGTCCTTGTTGTGTCAAATCTGCCACTTACCTTGTCAAAGGCTTTCTGGAAACCTAAGTACACTGTATCCACTGGCTTCCCCTTGTCTGCATGTTTGTAGACCAGCCCCACAACCTCCCTCCCCTCCCATTCGGACAGATGGCAGAACAAGGAGCAATGGTCTCAAGTTGCGGTGGGAGAGGTCCAGGCTGGATATTAGGAAAAACTGTTTCACTAGGAGAGTGGTGAGGCACTGGAGTGGGTTACCTAGGGAAGTAGTGGAGTCTACATCCCTAGAGGTGTTTAAGTCTCGGCTTGCCGAAGCCCTTGCTGGGTTGATTTAGTTGGGATTGGTCCTGCCTAGAGCAGGGGGCTGGACTTGATGACCTTCTGAGGTCTTTTCCAGCTCTGTGATTCTATGACAAGTACCCAGTCAATGTGGGGATAATTGAAATGCCCCATTATTATGGAGGTTTTTATTTTGATGGCCTCGCTGATGCCTGTTGTATGAATAGTCTCTTTTTATGAGAGGCACACTTGAAACATGTCACTATTGATCAGTCTGCCATTTCCTGAAGTTAGACTTTCTTTTGATTATCTGATCTTACCGGTACTGGATTACCTTCCAGCCTCTCCTCCTTACTAGAAGAGACTCTATTAATAGTCCCTCCCCTAAGAGGTGTCTGCCCAATCCATGGGCTGCTCTTCACCTATCAGCTTCCCCCCCAGCCCTTAGTTTAAAATCAGCTCTGAACTTTTTAATGTTAAGTGCTAGCAGTCTGGTTCTATTTTGGTGTAGGGGAAGCCCATCCTTCCCAGTTGCTAATCTAAACCCCTTTTCTCTACACCATCTCATCCACGCCTTGAGACTCTGAAGTGGTGCCTGCCTACGTGGAACTGGAAGCATTTGAGCGTTTCACGGGTAACATCTGGGAGGAGCGCAGGTAAGTTCACTTTTGGGGGAGTGGAGAGGAAGGAGGACTGTGCTGTCAGCTGGTGTGTGTGTGTGTGGGGGGGGGGGCGCGGCGGAGGGTGGGGGGGAAGTGTCTAAGTGTCCGTCTGGTGCTACTTGCAAGGACTGTGTAATCGTGTTTAGCCATTTGAAAAGTGTGAATTAGGGGCACTTTGTTGCGGGTAGGCCTTCACGTGTCGTGGTTTATGCTCCTTTCTGTTTTCCTCGCTAGCATTTAACTTCTGCCTTTGAATTCAAAGGGTGCCCTTTTCTCTCACGCTGCCTTTTGCTTGGTGGTTTAAAGCAGTGGTGGCATGTTCTTAGTTTGGGGTATTCATTTTAAGTTGGGCCTCTTGTATGTTGTCTTTGAAAAGTTTCCATGCAGCTTGCAGGGATTTAACTTTTGTCACTGTAGCTTTTTAATTTCTTTCTAACCCACCTCCTCTTCATTTTTGTGCGGTTCTTCTTTATAAAATTCAGTACCACTGTTGGGCTGCCAAGGTGCTTTCCCCAGCACAGGGCTGTTAAATTTTATTCCCCAGTGGTCAGCAATTCCAAGTGGTCCAGTTGTTGTTCTCTCTTGGACTAGATCCTGTGTTCCACTTAGGACCAAGTCAAGAATTACCTCTCCCCTTGCAGGTTCCAGAACCGGTTGCTCCAAGAAGTAGTCCTTAAGGTATCAGAAGAAATTGTGATCTGTGCATCTCATGCTGAGGTGAGCAGCCAGGGTACCCAGTGAATATGGAGATAGTACTGTGGAGGAGATTTTTATTTTTTGTAGCCATAGTGACTGACATGCAAAGGGAGATTAGTGAGGCTCTGCTGGTCAGGTGGTTGATAATGGGATCCCTTCGGCTCTCATCCCTACGGCTCTCATTATTATTATGCCGCCCTGTTGTGGTTCTTCCAAGTTCTAGTGTGCTATGACTCTCACATTGATTGTCCTCATTCCACCAAGTTTCTGTGATGCCTGTTGTATCATAGTCTCCTTTGATATGGGGCACTCTAGTTCACGCATCGTATTATTTAGACTTCTAGCGTTTGTGCAGAAGCACTTGGAAAAGGGCCACTACTTACCTTTCTGCCACTTTCAGCCGTTAGACTTTTTTTTTTTGCTTGTTTTTCTCGTCTTTTTTTTTTCTATCCTTGATCATTTTCCATCCTCTCTGCCTTACTGGAAGAGAGGCTCTCTTAATAGACCCTCCTCTAAGAGCTGTCTGTCAGATGCATGTGCTTCTGCGCAAGAGGTCTGCTTTTCCCTACTCCTTAGTTTAAAAACTGCTCTACAACCTTTTTAATGTTAGGTGCCAGCAATCTGGTTCCATTTTGGTTTGTGTAGCCCATCCTTCCTGTATAGGCTCCCCCTTCCCCAAAGGTTTCCCCAATTGCTAATAAATTGAAAGCCCTTCTCTCTATGCCATGGTCTCATCCATGCCTTGAGATGCTGAAGTGCTGCCTGCTACCTGGAGAAGGCATTTGAGAGAGTTTGCCTGGGAAAGGAGCTCAGGTAAGTGTGGCTTTTAGGGTGGGGGTGGTGCTGTGTTGTGGGCTGGTGCGGTGAGTATGCAAATGTCTGTCTGGCTTGACTGGTGATAGTTGCAGGGACTGAGACTGCACACGTTTGGCAGGTTGAAAAGTGTGACTTGGGAGTGCTTTGTTCCAGGTGGGCCTTCAGTGGCTGATTTGCTCGGAAAGGCAGCCAGAGTGAGCGGGGAACAGAGCAGCAGCTGGCGGGGGGAGGGGGAGGTGTGGTTGCCTGGCAAAGGTCCGTGAGGTGCTGGGGTAGGTGTGGTTTTGGGGGCAGGGGGAGCTGTGTTAAAGGTAAGAACAGGCCTAGTGGGTCGGACCAAAGGTCCATCTTAACCCAGTGTTGTGTTTTTTTTGACAGTGTCCGATGCCAGATGCCCCAGAGGGAGTGACCCCTCACCTGTTGTCCATTTCCAGGTTCTGACAGAGTAGGGATGCCATTCCTACCCATTGTGGCGAACAGCTGTTCATGGACCAAGCCTTGATGAATGTGTCTAGTTCTTTTGGAACACTGTGGAAAAAGTCCTGGTCTTCACCACCTCCTCTTGGCAAGGAGTGGCACAGGTTGACTGTGCCCAGTGTGAAGGAAAGACTTCCCTTTTTTGTGTTGAACCTGCTAGCTATTTATTTGGTGACCCCTAATTCTTACATTATGGGAAAAGGAAACAACATTTTTCCTTCTTGCCTTTTTTCCACCCCATCCTGATTTGAGAGATCCCTATCCTATCCTCCCTTTGTTGCCTCTTTCTTTTAAGCTGAAAAGTCCCAGTTGCTTTTTCTCTCTCTTCATACAGGAAGCGTTCCAAACCCCTCATTTTTGTTGGCCTTTTCCAATGCCAATTGATTACTTTAGAGATGAAACTACCACATCTGTAGGGCGTATGCAAGCTGTGAGCATACCATGGCTTTCTCTAGAGGCGACACGAGATTATCTGTGGTGTTCTGGGTCCCTTTGTAGAAGGATTCCTTGCCTTTTCTCATTGAGTGGATTTTGTCCGAGAGCTCCCCACAGTTGACTCTAAGATCTCTCTTGGGAGTGGTTATAGCTAAATTAGTCACCATCCTTTTGTCCGTATCATCGGTATTTTTTCCAATATGCCTTACTTAATATGCTCCCCCACCAGCACGACCTGTTCTGTCCTGTCCTTCCGATACTGTCCCGTTGATCGTCCTCATTCCCCCAAGTTTCTGCGGTACCTATTGTATCATAGTCTCCTTTGACATGGGGCACTGTAGTTCACGCATCGTATTATTTAGACTTCTAGTGTTTGTGCATAAGCACTTGTGGAAAAGCACTTGGCCTCTACTTAACCTTTCTGCCACTTTCAGCTGTTAGACTCTAGTAAAGTATGACTTCTCTTTATAGAAAGCTCGTTGACTTCTTCCCCAACAAACTCTGTTCGTTTGTCTGAATTTTATTGACAGTGGTGTCAACTAATTTTCCTGGTACTGACATTAGAGTTACTAGTCTGTAATTGCGAGGATCCCCTCTAAAGCCTCTTCTAAAAGTTGGGGTTCCGTTGGTGTCATTCACAGAAACGTAGAGCTGGACGAGACCTGAGGAGGTCAGAAGTCCAGCTCCCTGCCCAATGCAGGAGCAAACCCAATTAAATCAACCCAGCCAGGGCTTTGTCAAGCCATGACTTAAGAACCTCTAGGGATGGGCATTCTACCACCTCCCTCATCCAATAAGGGCCCCCTCACCCTCTTATTGCTAACATGCTTGTAGATACCTTTCTTGTTACTTTTCACATCCCTTGTTAGCTGCAATTCCAATTGTGCTTTTGCCTTCTGGATAGCGCCCCTGCATTCTCAAGCAGTATATTTATACTCCTCCCTAGTCATCTGTCCAAGTTTCCACTTCCTATAAGCTTCCTTTTTTGTGTTTAGGCTCACCAAGGATTTTCCCAGTAAGCCAATCTGGTCGCCTACCATATTTGCTTTCCTTATTGCACATTGGGATGGCTTCTTCCTGTGCTTTTACTAAGGCTTCTTTAAAATACTGCCAGTTCTCTTGGACTCCTTTCCCCTTCATCTAACCCTCCCAGGGGATCCTGGCTATTCGTTCTCTGAGGGAGTCAGTCTTCTTTTCTGAAGTCCAAGGTGGGTGTGTGTGTGTGTGTGTGTGTGTGTGTGTTGCTACTCTCCTTTCTTCTTTTGGTCAGGATCCTGAAATCTGCTGTCTCATGATCACTGTTTCCCAGGTTATCACCCACCTCTATTTCCCCAACTAGTTTGTGAGCAGCGGGTCAAGCTGCGGATGGCCCCAGTTGGTTCCTTCAGCACTTATACCAAGAAGTTGTCCCCAGCATTCTCCAAAAACTTTCTGGATTGTCTGTGTATTGGTCTCCCAATAGATGTCAGGGTGATTGGAGTCCCCCATGCGAACCAGGGCCTCTGCTCTGGAAGCTGCTCTGTTGTCTGAAGAAAGCCTCAGCTTCATCTACCTGGTCCGGTGGTCTATAGCAGACACCAACCACAACATGACCCCTGTTGCTTCCACCTCTAAACTTTACCCATAGACTCTCAACAGGCTTTTGTCCCTCTAGATACTGGAGCTCTGAGCAATCATACTGCTCTTACATACAATGCAATTCCTCTTTTTCTCCCTGATCAATTTATACCTTTCCATGATAGTGCTCTGGTCATGTGAGTTGTCATACCAAGTCTCTAATTCCAATCAAATCATAGTTCTTTGATTGGGCCAGGGCTTCTAATTCTTCCTGTTTGTTTCCCAGGTTTCTTGCATTTGTGTACAAACACCTTAGATAACCAGTTGATTTTGCCCTATCTTCATTTGAATTAGGGGTCCTCTTTTGTTTCTCCTTCCTCCTTGTTTCCTCCTGATATCCGACTTTGCCACTTACTTCAAGGCTTTGGTCACTGTCCCATGAACCTAGTTTAAAGCCCTCATTAGGTTTACAAGCCTGCTTGCAAAGATGCTCTTTGCTCTCTTGGTTAGGTGGATCCCATCTCTTCCTAACAATCCTTGTGCCTGGAACAGTCCCCTCCAACACCACCTGCACGACCACACATTTAGTTCCTCAATTTGACGATCCCTACCTTTTCCTTCAGCGGGGAGGATGGAAAAGAACACCACTTGTGCTTCAAATTTCCTGATCCTTCTTCCCAGTGCTACATAATTTGCAGGGACCCGCTCAAAGTCATTCTTGGTTGTATTGTTCATTCCCATGTGCGTAAGCAGGAAGGGGTAGTGATTGAAAGGTTTGGTCCATTTTGGAAGAGTCTTGGTCATCTCCTGAATTCGAGTTCCTGGTAGGCAGCACACATCTCAAGATTCCAGGTCTGGATGGCAGATGGATGACTCGGTCTCTGTTAGAAGGGCATCTCTCACCTCCACCACCCATCTTTGGCTGAGCCTAAATAAGGTAAGTATTACAACAAGTTTATAGAAACCTTCCTGAAAGTTCCCAAGATGGACCGATGCTCAGGACCTCAGATCTCATGGCTTGTAGAGAGCATTGAGAGGAGCACTGAGGAGAACCCTTGGAGTCTTCCTTGCTGCCTGTGGAAGCTAACCGGCAAAGTTGCTGGCTATCTGTGGTAAGCGTGGCTTGTGTGTGTGAGGGGCGGGGGGGAGCTGTGTTAAGAGCGCGTAAGAAAGGCTATACTGGGTCAGACCAGAGGTCCCTTTAGCCCAGTATTCTGTGTTCCAACAGTGGCCGGTACCAGATGCCCCAGAGGGAGCCAACAGACGGAAATCAAGTGAGCCCTCTCCTGTCGTCGGTTTCCAGGCTGTGACTGACTGACTGACAGACCGGAGGCTAGGGACGCTGCTGATGGACCTGATCTCTGTGAATGTATCTAGTTCTCTTTTTGAACCCTATTAGAGTCCTGGTCTTCTCAGCCTCCTGTGGCAAGGAGTTCCGTGGGTTGACTGTGCACTGCGTGAAGGAAAAACGTCCTTGTTGTGTCAAATCTGCCACTTACCTTGTCAAAGGCTTTCTGGAAACCTAAGTACACTGTATCCACTGGCTTCCCCTTGTCTGCATGTTTGTAGACCAGCCCCACAACCTCCCTCCCCTCCCATTCGGACAGATGGCAGAACAAGGAGCAATGGTCTCAAGTTGCGGTGGGAGAGGTCCAGGCTGGATATTAGGAAAAACTGTTTCACTAGGAGAGTGGTGAGGCACTGGAGTGGGTTACCTAGGGAAGTAGTGGAGTCTACATCCCTAGAGGTGTTTAAGTCTCGGCTTGCCGAAGCCCTTGCTGGGTTGATTTAGTTGGGATTGGTCCTGCCTAGAGCAGGGGGCTGGACTTGATGACCTTCTGAGGTCTTTTCCAGCTCTGTGATTCTATGACAAGTACCCAGTCAATGTGGGGATAATTGAAATGCCCCATTATTATGGAGGTTTTTATTTTGATGGCCTCGCTGATGCCTGTTGTATGAATAGTCTCTTTTTATGAGAGGCACACTTGAAACATGTCACTATTGATCAGTCTGCCATTTCCTGAAGTTAGACTTTCTTTTGATTATCTGATCTTACCGGTACTGGATTACCTTCCAGCCTCTCCTCCTTACTAGAAGAGACTCTATTAATAGTCCCTCCCCTAAGAGGTGTCTGCCCAATCCATGGGCTGCTCTTCACCTATCAGCTTCCCCCCCAGCCCTTAGTTTAAAATCAGCTCTGAACTTTTTAATGTTAAGTGCTAGCAGTCTGGTTCTATTTTGGTGTAGGGGAAGCCCATCCTTCCCAGTTGCTAATCTAAACCCCTTTTCTCTACACCATCTCATCCACGCCTTGAGACTCTGAAGTGGTGCCTGCCTACGTGGAACTGGAAGCATTTGAGCGTTTCACGGGTAACATCTGGGAGGAGCGCAGGTAAGTTCACTTTTGGGGGAGTGGAGAGGAAGGAGGACTGTGCTGTCAGCTGGTGTGTGTGTGTGTGTGGGGGGGGGGGCGCGGCGGAGGGTGGGGGGGAAGTGTCTAAGTGTCCGTCTGGTGCTACTTGCAAGGACTGTGTAATCGTGTTTAGCCATTTGAAAAGTGTGAATTAGGGGCACTTTGTTGCGGGTAGGCCTTCACGTGTCGTGGTTTATGCTCCTTTCTGTTTTCCTCGCTAGCATTTAACTTCTGCCTTTGAATTCAAAGGGTGCCCTTTTCTCTCACGCTGCCTTTTGCTTGGTGGTTTAAAGCAGTGGTGGCATGTTCTTAGTTTGGGGTATTCATTTTAAGTTGGGCCTCTTGTATGTTGTCTTTGAAAAGTTTCCATGCAGCTTGCAGGGATTTAACTTTTGTCACTGTAGCTTTTTAATTTCTTTCTAACCCACCTCCTCTTCATTTTTGTGCGGTTCTTCTTTATAAAATTCAGTACCACTGTTGGGCTGCCAAGGTGCTTTCCCCAGCACAGGGCTGTTAAATTTTATTCCCCAGTGGTCAGCAATTCCAAGTGGTCCAGTTGTTGTTCTCTCTTGGACTAGATCCTGTGTTCCACTTAGGACCAAGTCAAGAATTACCTCTCCCCTTGCAGGTTCCAGAACCGGTTGCTCCAAGAAGTAGTCCTTAAGGTATCAGAAGAAATTGTGATCTGTGCATCTCATGCTGAGGTGAGCAGCCAGGGTACCCAGTGAATATGGAGATAGTACTGTGGAGGAGATTTTTATTTTTTGTAGCCATAGTGACTGACATGCAAAGGGAGATTAGTGAGGCTCTGCTGGTCAGGTGGTTGATAATGGGATCCCTTCGGCTCTCATCCCTACGGCTCTCATTATTATTATGCCGCCCTGTTGTGGTTCTTCCAAGTTCTAGTGTGCTATGACTCTCACATTGATTGTCCTCATTCCACCAAGTTTCTGTGATGCCTGTTGTATCATAGTCTCCTTTGATATGGGGCACTCTAGTTCACGCATCGTATTATTTAGACTTCTAGCGTTTGTGCAGAAGCACTTGGAAAAGGGCCACTACTTACCTTTCTGCCACTTTCAGCCGTTAGACTTTTTTTTTTTTGCTTGTTTTTCTCGTCTTTTTTTTTCTATCCTTGATCATTTTCCATCCTCTCTGCCTTACTGGAAGAGAGGCTCTCTTAATAGACCCTCCTCTAAGAGCTGTCTGTCAGATGCATGTGCTTCTGCGCAAGAGGTCTGCTTTTCCCTACTCCTTAGTTTAAAAACTGCTCTACAACCTTTTTAATGTTAGGTGCCAGCAATCTGGTTCCATTTTGGTTTGTGTAGCCCATCCTTCCTGTATAGGCTCCCCCTTCCCCAAAGGTTTCCCCAATTGCTAATAAATTGAAAGCCCTTCTCTCTATGCCATGGTCTCATCCATGCCTTGAGATGCTGAAGTGCTGCCTGCTACCTGGAGAAGGCATTTGAGAGAGTTTGCCTGGGAAAGGAGCTCAGGTAAGTGTGGCTTTTAGGGTGGGGGTGGTGCTGTGTTGTGGGCGGGTGCGGTGAGTATGCAAATGTCTGTCTGGCTTGACTGGTGATAGTTGCAGGGACTGAGACTGCACACGTTTGGCAGGTTGAAAAGTGTGACTTGGGAGTGCTTTGTTCCAGGTGGGCCTTCAGTGGCTGATTTGCTCGGAAAGGCAGCCAGAGTGAGCGGGGAACAGAGCAGCAGCTGGCGGGGGGAGGGGGAGGTGTGGTTGCCTGGCAAAGGTCCGTGAGGTGCTGGGGTAGGTGTGGTTTTGGGGGCAGGGGGAGCTGTGTTAAAGGTAAGAACAGGCCTAGTGGGTCGGACCAAAGGTCCATCTTAACCCAGTGTTGTGTTTTTTTTGACAGTGTCCGATGCCAGATGCCCCAGAGGGAGTGACCCCTCACCTGTTGTCCATTTCCAGGTTCTGACAGAGTAGGGATGCCATTCCTACCCATTGTGGCGAACAGCTGTTCATGGACCAAGCCTTGATGAATGTGTCTAGTTCTTTTGGAACACTGTGGAAAAAGTCCTGGTCTTCACCACCTCCTCTTGGCAAGGAGTGGCACAGGTTGACTGTGCCCAGTGTGAAGGAAAGACTTCCCTTTTTTGTGTTGAACCTGCTAGCTATTTATTTGGTGACCCCTAATTCTTACATTATGGGAAAAGGAAACAACATTTTTCCTTCTTGCCTTTTTTCCACCCCATCCTGATTTGAGAGATCCCTATCCTATCCTCCCTTTGTTGCCTCTTTCTTTTAAGCTGAAAAGTCCCAGTTGCTTTTTCTCTCTCTTCATACAGGAAGCGTTCCAAACCCCTCATTTTTGTTGGCCTTTTCCAATGCCAATTGATTACTTTAGAGATGAAACTACCACATCTGTAGGGCGTATGCAAGCTGTGAGCATACCATGGCTTTCTCTAGAGGCGACACGAGATTATCTGTGGTGTTCTGGGTCCCTTTGTAGAAGGATTCCTTGCCTTTTCTCATTGAGTGGATTTTGTCCGAGAGCTCCCCACAGTTGACTCTAAGATCTCTCTTGGGAGTGGTTATAGCTAAATTAGTCACCATCCTTTTGTCCGTATCATCGGTATTTTTTCCAATATGCCTTACTTAATATGCTCCCCCACCAGCACGACCTGTTCTGTCCTGTCCTTCCGATACTGTCCCGTTGATCGTCCTCATTCCCCCAAGTTTCTGCGGTACCTATTGTATCATAGTCTCCTTTGACATGGGGCACTGTAGTTCACGCATCGTATTATTTAGACTTCTAGTGTTTGTGCATAAGCACTTGTGGAAAAGCACTTGGCCTCTACTTAACCTTTCTGCCACTTTCAGCTGTTAGACTCTAGTAAAGTATGACTTCTCTTTATAGAAAGCTCGTTGACTTCTTCCCCAACAAACTCTGTTCGTTTGTCTGAATTTTATTGACAGTGGTGTCAACTAATTTTCCTGGTACTGACATTAGAGTTACTAGTCTGTAATTGCGAGGATCCCCTCTACAGCCTCTTCTAAAAGTTGGGGTTCCGTTGGTGTCATTCACAGAAACGTAGAGCTGGACGAGACCTGAGGAGGTCAGAAGTCCAGCTCCCTGCCCAATGCAGGAGCAAACCCAATTAAATCAACCCAGCCAGGGCTTTGTCAAGCCATGACTTAAGAACCTCTAGGGATGGGCATTCTACCACCTCCCTCATCCAATAAGGGCCCCCTCACCCTCTTATTGCTAACATGCTTGTAGATACCTTTCTTGTTACTTTTCACATCCCTTGTTAGCTGCAATTCCAATTGTGCTTTTGCCTTCTGGATAGCGCCCCTGCATTCTCAAGCAGTATATTTATACTCCTCCCTAGTCATCTGTCCAAGTTTCCACTTCCTATAAGCTTCCTTTTTTGTGTTTAGGCTCACCAAGGATTTTCCCAGTAAGCCAATCTGGTCGCCTACCATATTTGCTTTCCTTATTGCACATTGGGATGGCTTCTTCCTGTGCTTTTACTAAGGCTTCTTTAAAATACTGCCAGTTCTCTTGGACTCCTTTCCCCTTCATCTAACCCTCCCAGGGGATCCTGGCTATTCGTTCTCTGAGGGAGTCAGTCTTCTTTTCTGAAGTCCAAGGGGTGGGGGTGTGTGTGTGTGTGTTGCTACTCTCCTTTCTTCTTTTGGTCAGGATCCTGAAATCTGCTGTCTCATGATCACTGTTTCCCAGGTTATCACCCACCTCTATTTCCCCAACTAGTTTGTGAGCAGCGGGTCAAGCTGCGGATGGCCCCAGTTGGTTCCTTCAGCACTTATACCAAGAAGTTGTCCCCAGCATTCTCCAAAAACTTTCTGGATTGTCTGTGTATTGGTCTCCCAATAGATGTCAGGGTGATTGGAGTCCCCCATGCGAACCAGGGCCTCTGCTCTGGAAGCTGCTCTGTTGTCTGAAGAAAGCCTCAGCTTCATCTACCTGGTCCGGTGGTCTATAGCAGACACCAACCACAACATGACCCCTGTTGCTTCCACCTCTAAACTTTACCCATAGACTCTCAACAGGCTTTTGTCCCTCTAGATACTGGAGCTCTGAGCAATCATACTGCTCTTACATACAATGCAATTCCTCTTTTTCTCCCTGATCAATTTATACCTTTCCATGATAGTGCTCTGGTCATGTGAGTTGTCATACCAAGTCTCTAATTCCAATCAAATCATAGTTCTTTGATTGGGCCAGGGCTTCTAATTCTTCCTGTTTGTTTCCCAGGTTTCTTGCATTTGTGTACAAACACCTTAGATAACCAGTTGATTTTGCCCTATCTTCATTTGAATTAGGGGTCCTCTTTTGTTTCTCCTTCCTCCTTGTTTCCTCCTGATATCCGACTTTGCCACTTACTTCAAGGCTTTGGTCACTGTCCCATGAACCTAGTTTAAAGCCCTCATTAGGTTTACAAGCCTGCTTGCAAAGATGCTCTTTGCTCTCTTGGTTAGGTGGATCCCATCTCTTCCTAACAATCCTTGTGCCTGGAACAGTCCCCTCCAACACCACCTGCACGACCACACATTTAGTTCCTCAATTTGACGATCCCTACCTTTTCCTTCAATGGGGAGGATGGAAAAGAACACCACTTGTGCTTCAAATTTCCTGATCCTTCTTCCCAGTGCTACATAATTTGCAGGGACCCGCTCAAAGTCATTCTTGGTTGTATTGTTCATTCCCATGTGCGTAAGCAGGAAGGGGTAGTGATTGAAAGGTTTGGTCCATTTTGGAAGAGTCTTGGTCATCTCCTGAATTCGAGTTCCTGGTAGGCAGCACACATCTCAAGATTCCAGGTCTGGATGGCAGATGGATGACTCGGTCTCTGTTAGAAGGGCATCTCTCACCTCCACCACCCATCTTTGGCTGAGCCTAAATAAGGTAAGTATTACAACAAGTTTATAGAAACCTTCCTGAAAGTTCCCAAGATGGACCGATGCTCAGGACCTCAGATCTCATGGCTTGTAGAGAGCATTGAGAGGAGCACTGAGGAGAACCCTTGGAGTCTTCCTTGCTGCCTGTGGAAGCTAACCGGCAAAGTTGCTGGCTATCTGTGGTAAGCGTGGCTTTTGTGTGTGAGGGGCGGGGGGGAGCTGTGTTAAGAGCGCGTAAGAAAGGCTATACTGGGTCAGACCAGAGGTCCCTTTAGCCCAGTATTCTGTGTTCCAACAGTGGCCGGTACCAGATGCCCCAGAGGGAGCCAACAGACGGAAATCAAGTGAGCCCTCTCCTGTCGTCGGTTTCCAGGCTGTGACTGACTGACTGACAGACCGGAGGCTAGGGACGCTGCTGATGGACCTGATCTCTGTGAATGTATCTAGTTCTCTTTTTGAACCCTATTAGAGTCCTGGTCTTCTCAGCCTCCTGTGGCAAGGAGTTCCGTGGGTTGACTGTGCACTGCGTGAAGGAAAAACGTCCTTGTTGTGTCAAATCTGCCACTTACCTTGTCAAAGGCTTTCTGGAAACCTAAGTACACTGTATCCACTGGCTTCCCCTTGTCTGCATGTTTGTAGACCAGCCCCACAACCTCCCTCCCCTCCCATTCGGACAGATGGCAGAACAAGGAGCAATGGTCTCAAGTTGCGGTGGGAGAGGTCCAGGCTGGATATTAGGAAAAACTGTTTCACTAGGAGAGTGGTGAGGCACTGGAGTGGGTTACCTAGGGAAGTAGTGGAGTCTACATCCCTAGAGGTGTTTAAGTCTCGGCTTGCCGAAGCCCTTGCTGGGTTGATTTAGTTGGGATTGGTCCTGCCTAGAGCAGGGGGCTGGACTTGATGACCTTCTGAGGTCTTTTCCAGCTCTGTGATTCTATGACAAGTACCCAGTCAATGTGGGGATAATTGAAATGCCCCATTATTATGGAGGTTTTTATTTTGATGGCCTCGCTGATGCCTGTTGTATGAATAGTCTCTTTTTATGAGAGGCACACTTGAAACATGTCACTATTGATCAGTCTGCCATTTCCTGAAGTTAGACTTTCTTTTGATTATCTGATCTTACCGGTACTGGATTACCTTCCAGCCTCTCCTCCTTACTAGAAGAGACTCTATTAATAGTCCCTCCCCTAAGAGGTGTCTGCCCAATCCATGGGCTGCTCTTCACCTATCAGCTTCCCCCCCAGCCCTTAGTTTAAAATCAGCTCTGAACTTTTTAATGTTAAGTGCTAGCAGTCTGGTTCTATTTTGGTGTAGGGGAAGCCCATCCTTCCCAGTTGCTAATCTAAACCCCTTTTCTCTACACCATCTCATCCACGCCTTGAGACTCTGAAGTGGTGCCTGCCTACGTGGAACTGGAAGCATTTGAGCGTTTCACGGGTAACATCTGGGAGGAGCGCAGGTAAGTTCACTTTTGGGGGAGTGGAGAGGAAGGAGGACTGTGCTGTCAGCTGGTGTGTGTGTGTGGGGGGGGGGGTGGGGGGCGGCGGAGGGTGGGGGGGAAGTGTCTAAGTGTCCGTCTGGTGCTACTTGCAAGGACTGTGTAATCGTGTTTAGCCATTTGAAAAGTGTGAATTAGGGGCACTTTGTTGCGGGTAGGCCTTCACGTGTCGTGGTTTATGCTCCTTTCTGTTTTCCTCGCTAGCATTTAACTTCTGCCTTTGAATTCAAAGGGTGCCCTTTTCTCTCACGCTGCCTTTTGCTTGGTGGTTTAAAGCAGTGGTGGCATGTTCTTAGTTTGGGGTATTCATTTTAAGTTGGGCCTCTTGTATGTTGTCTTTGAAAAGTTTCCATGCAGCTTGCAGGGATTTAACTTTTGTCACTGTAGCTTTTTAATTTCTTTCTAACCCACCTCCTCTTCATTTTTGTGCGGTTCTTCTTTATAAAATTCAGTACCACTGTTGGGCTGCCAAGGTGCTTTCCCCAGCACAGGGCTGTTAAATTTTATTCCCCAGTGGTCAGCAATTCCAAGTGGTCCAGTTGTTGTTCTCTCTTGGACTAGATCCTGTGTTCCACTTAGGACCAAGTCAAGAATTACCTCTCCCCTTGCAGGTTCCAGAACCGGTTGCTCCAAGAAGTAGTCCTTAAGGTATCAGAAGAAATTGTGATCTGTGCATCTCATGCTGAGGTGAGCAGCCAGGGTACCCAGTGAATATGGAGATAGTACTGTGGAGGAGATTTTTATTTTTTGTAGCCATAGTGACTGACATGCAAAGGGAGATTAGTGAGGCTCTGCTGGTCAGGTGGTTGATAATGGGATCCCTTCGGCTCTCATCCCTACGGCTCTCATTATTATTATGCCGCCCTGTTGTGGTTCTTCCAAGTTCTAGTGTGCTATGACTCTCACATTGATTGTCCTCATTCCACCAAGTTTCTGTGATGCCTGTTGTATCATAGTCTCCTTTGATATGGGGCACTCTAGTTCACGCATCGTATTATTTAGACTTCTAGCGTTTGTGCAGAAGCACTTGGAAAAGGGCCACTACTTACCTTTCTGCCACTTTCAGCCGTTAGACTTTTTTTTTTGCTTGTTTTTCTCGTCTTATTTTTTCTATCCTTGATCATTTTCCATCCTCTCTGCCTTACTGGAAGAGAGGCTCTCTTAATAGACCCTCCTCTAAGAGCTGTCTGTCAGATGCATGTGCTTCTGCGCAAGAGGTCTGCTTTTCCCTACTCCTTAGTTTAAAAACTGCTCTACAACCTTTTTAATGTTAGGTGCCAGCAATCTGGTTCCATTTTGGTTTGTGTAGCCCATCCTTCCTGTATAGGCTCCCCCTTCCCCAAAGGTTTCCCCAATTGCTAATAAATTGAAAGCCCTTCTCTCTATGCCATGGTCTCATCCATGCCTTGAGATGCTGAAGTGCTGCCTGCTACCTGGAGAAGGCATTTGAGAGAGTTTGCCTGGGAAAGGAGCTCAGGTAAGTGTGGCTTTTAGGGTGGGGGTGGTGCTGTGTTGTGGGCGGGTGCGGTGAGTATGCAAATGTCTGTCTGGCTTGACTGGTGATAGTTGCAGGGACTGAGACTGCACACGTTTGGCAGGTTGAAAAGTGTGACTTGGGAGTGCTTTGTTCCAGGTGGGCCTTCAGTGGCTGATTTGCTCGGAAAGGCAGCCAGAGTGAGCGGGGAACAGAGCAGCAGCTGGCGGGGGGAGGGGGAGGTGTGGTTGCCTGGCAAAGGTCCGTGAGGTGCTGGGGTAGGTGTGGTTTTGGGGGCAGGGGGAGCTGTGTTAAAGGTAAGAACAGGCCTAGTGGGTCGGACCAAAGGTCCATCTTAACCCAGTGTTGTGTTTTTTTTGACAGTGTCCGATGCCAGATGCCCCAGAGGGAGTGACCCCTCACCTGTTGTCCATTTCCAGGTTCTGACAGAGTAGGGATGCCATTCCTACCCATTGTGGCGAACAGCTGTTCATGGACCAAGCCTTGATGAATGTGTCTAGTTCTTTTGGAACACTGTGGAAAAAGTCCTGGTCTTCACCACCTCCTCTTGGCAAGGAGTGGCACAGGTTGACTGTGCCCAGTGTGAAGGAAAGACTTCCCTTTTTTGTGTTGAACCTGCTAGCTATTTATTTGGTGACCCCTAATTCTTACATTATGGGAAAAGGAAACAACATTTTTCCTTCTTGCCTTTTTTCCACCCCATCCTGATTTGAGAGATCCCTATCCTATCCTCCCTTTGTTGCCTCTTTCTTTTAAGCTGAAAAGTCCCAGTTGCTTTTTCTCTCTCTTCATACAGGAAGCGTTCCAAACCCCTCATTTTTGTTGGCCTTTTCCAATGCCAATTGATTACTTTAGAGATGAAACTACCACATCTGTAGGGCATATGCAAGCTGTGAACATACCATGGCTTTCTCTAGAGGCGACACGAGATTATCTGTGGTGTTCTGGGTCCCTTTGTAGAAGGATTCCTTGCCTTTTCTCATTGAGTGGATTTTGTCCGAGAGCTCCCCACAGTTGACTCTAAGATCTCTCTTGGGAGTGGTTATAGCTAAATTAGTCACCATCCTTTTGTCCGTATCATCGGTATTTTTTCCAATATGCCTTACTTAATATGCTCCCCCACCAGCACGACCTGTTCTGTCCTGTCCTTCCGATACTGTCCCGTTGATCGTCCTCATTCCCCCAAGTTTCTGCGGTACCTATTGTATCATAGTCTCCTTTGACATGGGGCACTGTAGTTCACGCATCGTATTATTTAGACTTCTAGTGTTTGTGCATAAGCACTTGTGGAAAAGCACTTGGCCTCTACTTAACCTTTCTGCCACTTTCAGCTGTTAGACTCTAGTAAAGTATGACTTCTCTTTATAGAAAGCTCGTTGACTTCTTCCCCAACAAACTCTGTTCGTTTGTCTGAATTTTATTGACAGTGGTGTCAACTAATTTTCCTGGTACTGACATTAGAGTTACTAGTCTGTAATTGCGAGGATCCCCTCTAAAGCCTCTTCTAAAAGTTGGGGTTCCGTTGGTGTCATTCACAGAAACGTAGAGCTGGACGAGACCTGAGGAGGTCAGAAGTCCAGCTCCCTGCCCAATGCAGGAGCAAACCCAATTAAATCAACCCAGCCAGGGCTTTGTCAAGCCATGACTTAAGAACCTCTAGGGATGGGCATTCTACCACCTCCCTCATCCAATAAGGGCC
This sequence comes from Pelodiscus sinensis, assembly GCF_052426305.1. Taxonomy (NCBI): domain Eukaryota; kingdom Metazoa; phylum Chordata; order Testudines; family Trionychidae; genus Pelodiscus; species Pelodiscus sinensis. Next base: position 110,770,143 of record NC_143055.1, on the reverse strand, counting down.
CCCTCACCCTCTTATTGCTAACATGCTTGTAGATACCTTTCTTGTTACTTTTCACATCCCTTGTTAGCTGCAATTCCAATTGTGCTTTTGCCTTCTGGATAGCGCCCCTGCATTCTCAAGCAGTATATTTATACTCCTCCCTAGTCATCTGTCCAAGTTTCCACTTCCTATAAGCTTCCTTTTTTGTGTTTAGGCTCACCAAGGATTTTCCCAGTAAGCCAATCTGGTCGCCTACCATATTTGCTTTCCTTATTGCACATTGGGATGGCTTCTTCCTGTGCTTTTACTAAGGCTTCTTTAAAATACTGCCAGTTCTCTTGGACTCCTTTCCCCTTCATCTAACCCTCCCAGGGGATCCTGGCTATTCGTTCTCTGAGGGAGTCAGTCTTCTTTTCTGAAGTCCAAGGTGTGTGTGTGTGTGTGTGTGTGTGTGTGTTGCTACTCTCCTTTCTTCTTTTGGTCAGGATCCTGAAATCTGCTGTCTCATGATCACTGTTTCCCAGGTTATCACCCACCTCTATTTCCCCAACTAGTTTGTGAGCAGCGGGTCAAGCTGCGGATGGCCCCAGTTGGTTCCTTCAGCACTTATACCAAGAAGTTGTCCCCAGCATTCTCCAAAAACTTTCTGGATTGTCTGTGTATTGGTCTCCCAATAGATGTCAGGGTGATTGGAGTCCCCCATGCGAACCAGGGCCTCTGCTCTGGAAGCTGCTCTGTTGTCTGAAGAAAGCCTCAGCTTCATCTACCTGGTCCAGTGGTCTATAGCAGACACCAACCACAACATGACCCCTGTTGCTTCCACCTCTAAACTTTACCCATAGACTCTCAACAGGCTTTTGTCCCTCTAGATACTGGAGCTCTGAGCAATCATACTGCTCTTACATACAATGCAATTCCTCTTTTTCTCCCTGATCAATTTATACCTTTCCATGATAGTGCTCTGGTCATGTGAGTTGTCATACCAAGTCTCTAATTCCAATCAAATCATAGTTCTTTGATTGGGCCAGGGCTTCTAATTCTTCCTGTTTGTTTCCCAGGTTTCTTGCATTTGTGTACAAACACCTTAGATAACCAGTTGATTTTGCCCTATCTTCATTTGAATTAGGGGTCCTCTTTTGTTTCTCCTTCCTCCTTGTTTCCTCCTGATATCCGACTTTGCCACTTACTTCAAGGCTTTGGTCACTGTCCCATGAACCTAGTTTAAAGCCCTCATTAGGTTTACAAGCCTGCTTGCAAAGATGCTCTTTGCTCTCTTGGTTAGGTGGATCCCATCTCTTCCTAACAATCCTTGTGCCTGGAACAGTCCCCTCCAACACCACCTGCACGACCACACATTTAGTTCCTCAATTTGACGATCCCTACCTTTTCCTTCAGCGGGGAGGATGGAAAAGAACACCACTTGTGCTTCAAATTTCCTGATCCTTCTTCCCAGTGCTACATAATTTGCAGGGACCCGCTCAAAGTCATTCTTGGTTGTATTGTTCATTCCCATGTGCGTAAGCAGGAAGGGGTAGTGATTGAAAGGTTTGGTCCATTTTGGAAGAGTCTTGGTCATCTCCTGAATTCGAGTTCCTGGTAGGCAGCACACATCTCAAGATTCCAGGTCTGGATGGCAGATGGATGACTCGGTCTCTGTTAGAAGGGCATCTCTCACCTCCACCACCCATCTTTGGCTGAGCCTAAATAAGGTAAGTATTACAACAAGTTTATAGAAACCTTCCTGAAAGTTCCCAAGATGGACCGATGCTCAGGACCTCAGATCTCATGGCTTGTAGAGAGCATTGAGAGGAGCACTGAGGAGAACCCTTGGAGTCTTCCTTGCTGCCTGTGGAAGCTAACCGGCAAAGTTGCTGGCTATCTGTGGTAAGCGTGGCTTTTGTGTGTGAGGGGCGGGGGGGAGCTGTGTTAAGAGCGCGTAAGAAAGGCTATACTGGGTCAGACCAGAGGTCCCTTTAGCCCAGTATTCTGTGTTCCAACAGTGGCCGGTACCAGATGCCCCAGAGGGAGCCAACAGACGGAAATCAAGTGAGCCCTCTCCTGTCGTCGGTTTCCAGGCTGTGACTGACTGACTGACAGACCGGAGGCTAGGGACGCTGCTGATGGACCTGATCTCTGTGAATGTATCTAGTTCTCTTTTTGAACCCTATTAGAGTCCTGGTCTTCTCAGCCTCCTGTGGCAAGGAGTTCCGTGGGTTGACTGTGCACTGCGTGAAGGAAAAACGTCCTTGTTGTGTCAAATCTGCCACTTACCTTGTCAAAGGCTTTCTGGAAACCTAAGTACACTGTATCCACTGGCTTCCCCTTGTCTGCATGTTTGTAGACCAGCCCCACAACCTCCCTCCCCTCCCATTCGGACAGATGGCAGAACAAGGAGCAATGGTCTCAAGTTGCGGTGGGAGAGGTCCAGGCTGGATATTAGGAAAAACTGTTTCACTAGGAGAGTGGTGAGGCACTGGAGTGGGTTACCTAGGGAAGTAGTGGAGTCTACATCCCTAGAGGTGTTTAAGTCTCGGCTTGCCGAAGCCCTTGCTGGGTTGATTTAGTTGGGATTGGTCCTGCCTAGAGCAGGGGGCTGGACTTGATGACCTTCTGAGGTCTTTTCCAGCTCTGTGATTCTATGACAAGTACCCAGTCAATGTGGGGATAATTGAAATGCCCCATTATTATGGAGGTTTTTATTTTGATGGCCTCGCTGATGCCTGTTGTATGAATAGTCTCTTTTTATGAGAGGCACACTTGAAACATGTCACTATTGATCAGTCTGCCATTTCCTGAAGTTAGACTTTCTTTTGATTATCTGATCTTACCGGTACTGGATTACCTTCCAGCCTCTCCTCCTTACTAGAAGAGACTCTATTAATAGTCCCTCCCCTAAGAGGTGTCTGCCCAATCCATGGGCTGCTCTTCACCTATCAGCTTCCCCCCCAGCCCTTAGTTTAAAATCAGCTCTGAACTTTTTAATGTTAAGTGCTAGCAGTCTGGTTCTATTTTGGTGTAGGGGAAGCCCATCCTTCCCAGTTGCTAATCTAAACCCCTTTTCTCTACACCATCTCATCCACGCCTTGAGACTCTGAAGTGGTGCCTGCCTACGTGGAACTGGAAGCATTTGAGCGTTTCACGGGTAACATCTGGGAGGAGCGCAGGTAAGTTCACTTTTGGGGGAGTGGAGAGGAAGGAGGACTGTGCTGTCAGCTGGTGTGTGTGTGTGGGGGGGGGGGTGGGGGGCGGGGAGGGGGGGGGGGAAGTGTCTAAGTGTCCGTCTGGTGCTACTTGCAAGGACTGTGTAATCGTGTTTAGCCATTTGAAAAGTGTGAATTAGGGGCACTTTGTTGCGGGTAGGCCTTCACGTGTCGTGGTTTATGCTCCTTTCTGTTTTCCTCGCTAGCATTTAACTTCTGCCTTTGAATTCAAAGGGTGCCCTTTTCTCTCACGCTGCCTTTTGCTTGGTGGTTTAAAGCAGTGGTGGCATGTTCTTAGTTTGGGGTATTCATTTTAAGTTGGGCCTCTTGTATGTTGTCTTTGAAAAGTTTCCATGCAGCTTGCAGGGATTTAACTTTTGTCACTGTAGCTTTTTAATTTCTTTCTAACCCACCTCCTCTTCATTTTTGTGCGGTTCTTCTTTATAAAATTCAGTACCACTGTTGGGCTGCCAAGGTGCTTTCCCCAGCACAGGGCTGTTAAATTTTATTCCCCAGTGGTCAGCAATTCCAAGTGGTCCAGTTGTTGTTCTCTCTTGGACTAGATCCTGTGTTCCACTTAGGACCAAGTCAAGAATTACCTCTCCCCTTGCAGGTTCCAGAACCGGTTGCTCCAAGAAGTAGTCCTTAAGGTATCAGAAGAAATTGTGATCTGTGCATCTCATGCTGAGGTGAGCAGCCAGGGTACCCAGTGAATATGGAGATAGTACTGTGGAGGAGATTTTTATTTTTTGTAGCCATAGTGACTGACATGCAAAGGGAGATTAGTGAGGCTCTGCTGGTCAGGTGGTTGATAATGGGATCCCTTCGGCTCTCATCCCTACGGCTCTCATTATTATTATGCCGCCCTGTTGTGGTTCTTCCAAGTTCTAGTGTGCTATGACTCTCACATTGATTGTCCTCATTCCACCAAGTTTCTGTGATGCCTGTTGTATCATAGTCTCCTTTGATATGGGGCACTCTAGTTCACGCATCGTATTATTTAGACTTCTAGCGTTTGTGCAGAAGCACTTGGAAAAGGGCCACTACTTACCTTTCTGCCACTTTCAGCCGTTAGACTTTTTTTTTTTGCTTGTTTTTCTCGTCTTATTTTTTCTATCCTTGATCATTTTCCATCCTCTCTGCCTTACTGGAAGAGAGGCTCTCTTAATAGACCCTCCTCTAAGAGCTGTCTGTCAGATGCATGTGCTTCTGCGCAAGAGGTCTGCTTTTCCCTACTCCTTAGTTTAAAAACTGCTCTACAACCTTTTTAATGTTAGGTGCCAGCAATCTGGTTCCATTTTGGTTTGTGTAGCCCATCCTTCCTGTATAGGCTCCCCCTTCCCCAAAGGTTTCCCCAATTGCTAATAAATTGAAAGCCCTTCTCTCTATGCCATGGTCTCATCCATGCCTTGAGATGCTGAAGTGCTGCCTGCTACCTGGAGAAGGCATTTGAGAGAGTTTGCCTGGGAAAGGAGGTCAGGTAAGTGTGGCTTTTAGGGTGGGGGTGGTGCTGTGTTGTGGGCGGGTGCGGTGAGTATGCAAATGTCTGTCTGGCTTGACTGGTGATAGTTGCAGGGACTGAGACTGCACACGTTTGGCAGGTTGAAAAGTGTGACTTGGGAGTGCTTTGTTCCAGGTGGGCCTTCAGTGGCTGATTTGCTCGGAAAGGCAGCCAGAGTGAGCGGGGAACAGAGCAGCAGCTGGCGGGGGGAGGGGGAGGTGTGGTTGCCTGGCAAAGGTCCGTGAGGTGCTGGGGTAGGTGTGGTTTTGGGGGCAGGGGGAGCTGTGTTAAAGGTAAGAACAGGCCTAGTGGGTCGGACCAAAGGTCCATCTTAACCCAGTGTTGTGTTTTTTTTGACAGTGTCCGATGCCAGATGCCCCAGAGGGAGTGACCCCTCACCTGTTGTCCATTTCCAGGTTCTGACAGAGTAGGGATGCCATTCCTACCCATTGTGGCGAACAGCTGTTCATGGACCAAGCCTTGATGAATGTGTCTAGTTCTTTTGGAACACTGTGGAAAAAGTCCTGGTCTTCACCACCTCCTCTTGGCAAGGAGTGGCACAGGTTGACTGTGCCCAGTGTGAAGGAAAGACTTCCCTTTTTTGTGTTGAACCTGCTAGCTATTTATTTGGTGACCCCTAATTCTTACATTATGGGAAAAGGAAACAACATTTTTCCTTCTTGCCTTTTTTCCACCCCATCCTGATTTGAGAGATCCCTATCCTATCCTCCCTTTGTTGCCTCTTTCTTTTAAGCTGAAAAGTCCCAGTTGCTTTTTCTCTCTCTTCATACAGGAAGCGTTCCACTACTTGGCCTCTACTTAACCTTTCTGCCACTTTCAGCTGTTAGACTCTAGTAAAGTATGACTTCTCTTTATAGAAAGCTCGTTGACTTCTTCCCCAACAAACTCTGTTCGTTTGTCTGAATTTTATTGACAGTGGTGTCAACTAATTTTCCTGGTACTGACATTAGAGTTACTAGTCTGTAATTGCGAGGATCCCCTCTAAAGCCTCTTCTAAAAGTTGGGGTTCCGTTGGTGTCATTCACAGAAACGTAGAGCTGGACGAGACCTGAGGAGGTCAGAAGTCCAGCTCCCTGCCCAATGCAGGAGCAAACCCAATTAAATCAACCCAGCCAGGGCTTTGTCAAGCCATGACTTAAGAACCTCTAGGGATGGGCATTCTACCACCTCCCTCATCCAATAAGGGCCCCCTCACCCTCTTATTGCTAACATGCTTGTAGATACCTTTCTTGTTACTTTTCACATCCCTTGTTAGCTGCAATTCCAATTGTGCTTTTGCCTTCTGGATAGCGCCCCTGCATTCTCAAGCAGTATATTTATACTCCTCCCTAGTCATCTGTCCAAGTTTCCACTTCCTATAAGCTTCCTTTTTTGTGTTTAGGCTCACCAAGGATTTTCCCATTAAGCCAATCTGGTCGCCTACCATATTTGCTTTCCTTATTGCACATTGGGATGGCTTCTTCCTGTGCTTTTACTAAGGCTTCTTTAAAATACTGCCAGTTCTCTTGGACTCCTTTCCCCTTCATCTAACCCTCCCAGGGGATCCTGGCTATTCGTTCTCTGAGGGAGTCAGTCTTCTTTTCTGAAGTCCAAGGGGTGGGGGTGTGTGTGTGTGTGTGTGTGTGTGTGTTGCTACTCTCCTTTCTTCTTTTGGTCAGGATCCTGAAATCTGCTGTCTCATGATCACTGTTTCCCAGGTTATCACCCACCTCTATTTCCCCAACTAGTTTGTGAGCAGCGGGTCAAGCTGCGGATGGCCCCAGTTGGTTCCTTCAGCACTTATACCAAGAAGTTGTCCCCAGCATTCTCCAAAAACTTTCTGGATTGTCTGTGTATTGGTCTCCCAATAGATGTCAGGGTGATTGGAGTCCCCCATGCGAACCAGGGCCTCTGCTCTGGAAGCTGCTCTGTTGTCTGAAGAAAGCCTCAGCTTCATCTACCTGGTCCAGTGGTCTATAGCAGACACCAACCACAACATGACCCCTGTTGCTTCCACCTCTAAACTTTACCCATAGACTCTCAACAGGCTTTTGTCCCTCTAGATACTGGAGCTCTGAGCAATCATACTGCTCTTACATACAATGCAATTCCTCTTTTTCTCCCTGATCAATTTATACCTTTCCATGATAGTGCTCTGGTCATGTGAGTTGTCATACCAAGTCTCTAATTCCAATCAAATCATAGTTCTTTGATTGGGCCAGGGCTTCTAATTCTTCCTGTTTGTTTCCCAGGTTTCTTGCATTTGTGTACAAACACCTTAGATAACCAGTTGATTTTGCCCTATCTTCATTTGAATTAGGGGTCCTCTTTTGTTTCTCCTTCCTCCTTGTTTCCTCCTGATATCCGACTTTGCCACTTACTTCAAGGCTTTGGTCACTGTCCCATGAACCTAGTTTAAAGCCCTCATTAGGTTTACAAGCCTGCTTGCAAAGATGCTCTTTGCTCTCTTGGTTAGGTGGATCCCATCTCTTCCTAACAATCCTTGTGCCTGGAACAGTCCCCTCCAACACCACCTGCACGACCACACATTTAGTTCCTCAATTTGACGATCCCTACCTTTTCCTTCAACGGGGAGGATGGAAAAGAACACCACTTGTGCTTCAAATTTCCTGATCCTTCTTCCCAGTGCTACATAATTTGCAGGGACCCGCTCAAAGTCATTCTTGGTTGTATTGTTCATTCCCATGTGCGTAAGCAGGAAGGGGTAGTGATTGAAAGGTTTGGTCCATTTTGGAAGAGTCTTGGTCATCTCCTGAATTCGAGTTCCTGGTAGGCAGCACACATCTCAAGATTCCAGGTCTGGATGGCAGATGGATGACTCGGTCTCTGTTAGAAGGGCATCTCTCACCTCCACCACCCATCTTTGGCTGAGCCTAAATAAGGTAAGTATTACAACAAGTTTATAGAAACCTTCCTGAAAGTTCCCAAGATGGACCGATGCTCAGGACCTCAGATCTCATGGCTTGTAGAGAGCATTGAGAGGAGCACTGAGGAGAACCCTTGGAGTCTTCCTTGCTGCCTGTGGAAGCTAACCGGCAAAGTTGCTGGCTATCTGTGGTAAGCGTGGCTTGTGTGTGTGAGGGGCGGGGGGGAGCTGTGTTAAGAGCGCGTAAGAAAGGCTATACTGGGTCAGACCAGAGGTCCCTTTAGCCCAGTATTCTGTGTTCCAACAGTGGCCGGTACCAGATGCCCCAGAGGGAGCCAACAGACGGAAATCAAGTGAGCCCTCTCCTGTCGTCGGTTTCCAGGCTGTGACTGACTGACTGACAGACCGGAGGCTAGGGACGCTGCTGATGGACCTGATCTCTGTGAATGTATCTAGTTCTCTTTTTGAACCCTATTAGAGTCCTGGTCTTCTCAGCCTCCTGTGGCAAGGAGTTCCGTGGGTTGACTGTGCACTGCGTGAAGGAAAAACGTCCTTGTTGTGTCAAATCTGCCACTTACCTTGTCAAAGGCTTTCTGGAAACCTAAGTACACTGTATCCACTGGCTTCCCCTTGTCTGCATGTTTGTAGACCAGCCCCACAACCTCCCTCCCCTCCCATTCGGACAGATGGCAGAACAAGGAGCAATGGTCTCAAGTTGCGGTGGGAGAGGTCCAGGCTGGATATTAGGAAAAACTGTTTCACTAGGAGAGTGGTGAGGCACTGGAGTGGGTTACCTAGGGAAGTAGTGGAGTCTACATCCCTAGAGGTGTTTAAGTCTCGGCTTGCCGAAGCCCTTGCTGGGTTGATTTAGTTGGGATTGGTCCTGCCTAGAGCAGGGGGCTGGACTTGATGACCTTCTGAGGTCTTTTCCAGCTCTGTGATTCTATGACAAGTACCCAGTCAATGTGGGGATAATTGAAATGCCCCATTATTATGGAGGTTTTTATTTTGATGGCCTCGCTGATGCCTGTTGTATGAATAGTCTCTTTTTATGAGAGGCACACTTGAAACATGTCACTATTGATCAGTCTGCCATTTCCTGAAGTTAGACTTTCTTTTGATTATCTGATCTTACCGGTACTGGATTACCTTCCAGCCTCTCCTCCTTACTAGAAGAGACTCTATTAATAGTCCCTCCCCTAAGAGGTGTCTGCCCAATCCATGGGCTGCTCTTCACCTATCAGCTTCCCCCCCAGCCCTTAGTTTAAAATCAGCTCTGAACTTTTTAATGTTAAGTGCTAGCAGTCTGGTTCTATTTTGGTGTAGGGGAAGCCCATCCTTCCCAGTTGCTAATCTAAACCCCTTTTCTCTACACCATCTCATCCACGCCTTGAGACTCTGAAGTGGTGCCTGCCTACGTGGAACTGGAAGCATTTGAGCGTTTCACGGGTAACATCTGGGAGGAGCGCAGGTAAGTTCACTTTTGGGGGAGTGGAGAGGAAGGAGGACTGTGCTGTCAGCTGGTGTGTGTGTGTGTGTGGGGGGGGGTGGGGGGCGGCGGAGGGGGGGGGGGAAGTGTCTAAGTGTCCGTCTGGTGCTACTTGCAAGGACTGTGTAATCGTGTTTAGCCATTTGAAAAGTGTGAATTAGGGGCACTTTGTTGCGGGTAGGCCTTCACGTGTCGTGGTTTATGCTCCTTTCTGTTTTCCTCGCTAGCATTTAACTTCTGCCTTTGAATTCAAAGGGTGCCCTTTTCTCTCACGCTGCCTTTTGCTTGGTGGTTTAAAGCAGTGGTGGCATGTTCTTAGTTTGGGGTATTCATTTTAAGTTGGGCCTCTTGTATGTTGTCTTTGAAAAGTTTCCATGCAGCTTGCAGGGATTTAACTTTTGTCACTGTAGCTTTTTAATTTCTTTCTAACCCACCTCCTCTTCATTTTTGTGCGGTTCTTCTTTATAAAATTCAGTACCACTGTTGGGCTGCCAAGGTGCTTTCCCCAGCACAGGGCTGTTAAATTTTATTCCCCAGTGGTCAGCAATTCCAAGTGGTCCAGTTGTTGTTCTCTCTTGGACTAGATCCTGTGTTCCACTTAGGACCAAGTCAAGAATTACCTCTCCCCTTGCAGGTTCCAGAACCGGTTGCTCCAAGAAGTAGTCCTTAAGGTATCAGAAGAAATTGTGATCTGTGCATCTCATGCTGAGGTGAGCAGCCAGGGTACCCAGTGAATATGGAGATAGTACTGTGGAGGAGATTTTTATTTTTTGTAGCCATAGTGACTGACATGCAAAGGGAGATTAGTGAGGCTCTGCTGGTCAGGTGGTTGATAATGGGATCCCTTCGGCTCTCATCCCTACGGCTCTCATTATTATTATGCCGCCCTGTTGTGGTTCTTCCAAGTTCTAGTGTGCTATGACTCTCACATTGATTGTCCTCATTCCACCAAGTTTCTGTGATGCCTGTTGTATCATAGTCTCCTTTGATATGGGGCACTCTAGTTCACGCATCGTATTATTTAGACTTCTAGCGTTTGTGCAGAAGCACTTGGAAAAGGGCCACTACTTACCTTTCTGCCACTTTCAGCCGTTAGACTTTTTTTTTTTGCTTGTTTTTCTCGTCTTATTTTTTCTATCCTTGATCATTTTCCATCCTCTCTGCCTTACTGGAAGAGAGGCTCTCTTAATAGACCCTCCTCTAAGAGCTGTCTGTCAGATGCATGTGCTTCTGCGCAAGAGGTCTGCTTTTCCCTACTCCTTAGTTTAAAAACTGCTCTACAACCTTTTTAATGTTAGGTGCCAGCAATCTGGTTCCATTTTGGTTTGTGTAGCCCATCCTTCCTGTATAGGCTCCCCCTTCCCCAAAGGTTTCCCCAATTGCTAATAAATTGAAAGCCCTTCTCTCTATGCCATGGTCTCATCCATGCCTTGAGATGCTGAAGTGCTGCCTGCTACCTGGAGAAGGCATTTGAGAGAGTTTGCCTGGGAAAGGAGGTCAGGTAAGTGTGGCTTTTAGGGTGGGGGTGGTGCTGTGTTGTGGGCGGGTGCGGTGAGTATGCAAATGTCTGTCTGGCTTGACTGGTGATAGTTGCAGGGACTGAGACTGCACACGTTTGGCAGGTTGAAAAGTGTGACTTGGGAGTGCTTTGTTCCAGGTGGGCCTTCAGTGGCTGATTTGCTCGGAAAGGCAGCCAGAGTGAGCGGGGAACAGAGCAGCAGCTGGCGGGGGGAGGGGGAGGTGTGGTTGCCTGGCAAAGGTCCGTGAGGTGCTGGGGTAGGTGTGGTTTTGGGGGCAGGGGGAGCTGTGTTAAAGGTAAGAACAGGCCTAGTGGGTCGGACCAAAGGTCCATCTTAACCCAGTGTTGTGTTTTTTTTGACAGTGTCCGATGCCAGATGCCCCAGAGGGAGTGACCCCTCACCTGTTGTCCATTTCCAGGTTCTGACAGAGTAGGGATGCCATTCCTACCCATTGTGGCGAACAGCTGTTCATGGACCAAGCCTTGATGAATGTGTCTAGTTCTTTTGGAACACTGTGGAAAAAGTCCTGGTCTTCACCACCTCCTCTTGGCAAGGAGTGGCACAGGTTGACTGTGCCCAGTGTGAAGGAAAGACTTCCCTTTTTTGTGTTGAACCTGCTAGCTATTTATTTGGTGACCCCTAATTCTTACATTATGGGAAAAGGAAACAACATTTTTCCTTCTTGCCTTTTTTCCACCCCATCCTGATTTGAGAGATCCCTATCCTATCCTCCCTTTGTTGCCTCTTTCTTTTAAGCTGAAAAGTCCCAGTTGCTTTTTCTCTCTCCATACAGGAAGCGTTCCAAACCCCTCATTTTTGTTGGCCTTTTCCAATGCCAATTGATTACTTTAGAGATGAAACTACCACATCTGTAGGGCGTATGCAAGCTGTGAGCATACCATGGCTTTCTCTAGAGGCGACACGAGATTATCTGTGGTGTTCTGGGTCCCTTTGTAGAAGGATTCCTTGCCTTTTCTCATTGAGTGGATTTTGTCCGAGAGCTCCCCACAGTTGACTCTAAGATCTCTCTTGGGAGTGGTTATAGCTAAATTAGTCACCATCCTTTTGTCCGTATCGGTATTTTTTCCAATATGCCTTACTTAATATGCTCCCCCACCAGCACGACCTGTTCTGTCCTGTCCTTCCGATACTGTCCCGTTGATCGTCCTCATTCCCCCAAGTTTCTGCGGTACCTATTGTATCATAGTCTCCTTTGACATGGGGCACTGTAGTTCACGCATCGTATTATTTAGACTTCTAGTGTTTGTGCATAAGCACTTGTGGAAAAGCACTTGGCCTCTACTTAACCTTTCTGCCACTTTCAGCTGTTAGACTCTAGTAAAGTATGACTTCTCTTTATAGAAAGCTCGTTGACTTCTTCCCCAACAAACTCTGTTCGTTTGTCTGAATTTTATTGACAGTGGTGTCAACTAATTTTCCTGGTACTGACATTAGAGTTACTAGTCTGTAATTGCGAGGATCCCCTCTAAAGCCTCTTCTAAAAGTTGGGGTTCCGTTGGTGTCATTCACAGAAACGTAGAGCTGGACGAGACCTGAGGAGGTCAGAAGTCCAGCTCCCTGCCCAATGCAGGAGCAAACCCAATTAAATCAACCCAGCCAGGGCTTTGTCAAGCCATGACTTAAGAACCTCTAGGGATGGGCATTCTACCACCTCCCTCATCCAATAAGGGCCCCCTCACCCTCTTATTGCTAACATGCTTGTAGATACCTTTCTTGTTACTTTTCACATCCCTTGTTAGCTGCAATTCCAATTGTGCTTTTGCCTTCTGGATAGCACCCCTGCATTCTCAAGCAGTATATTTATACTCCTCCCTAGTCATCTGTCCAAGTTTCCACTTCCTATAAGCTTCCTTTTTTGTGTTTAGGCTCACCAAGGATTTTCCCAGTAAGCCAATCTGGTCGCCTACCATATTTGCTTTCCTTATTGCACATTGGGATGGCTTCTTCCTGTGCTTTTACTAAGGCTTCTTTAAAATACTGCCAGTTCTCTTGGACTCCTTTCCCCTTCATCTAACCCTCCCAGGGGATCCTGGCTATTCGTTCTCTGAGGGAGTCAGTCTTCTTTTCTGAAGTCCAAGGTGTGTGTGTGTGTGTGTGTTGCTACTCTCCTTTCTTCTTTTGGTCAGGATCCTGAAATCTGCTGTCTCATGATCACTGTTTCCCAGGTTATCACCCACCTCTATTTCCCCAACTAGTTTGTGAGCAGCGGGTCAAGCTGCGGATGGCCCCAGTTGGTTCCTTCAGCACTTATACCAAGAAGTTGTCCCCAGCATTCTCCAAAAACTTTCTGGATTGTCTGTGTATTGGTCTCCCAATAGATGTCAGGGTGATTGGAGTCCCCCATGCGAACCAGGGCCTCTGCTCTGGAAGCTGCTCTGTTGTCTGAAGAAAGCCTCAGCTTCATCTACCTGGTCCAGTGGTCTATAGCAGACACCAACCACAACATGACCCCTGTTGCTTCCACCTCTAAACTTTACCCATAGACTCTCAACAGGCTTTTGTCCCTCTAGATACTGGAGCTCTGAGCAATCATACTGCTCTTACATACAATGCAATTCCTCTTTTTCTCCCTGATCAATTTATACCTTTCCATGATAGTGCTCTGGTCATGTGAGTTGTCATACCAAGTCTCTAATTCCAATCAAATCATAGTTTTTTGATTGGGCCAGGGCTTCTAATTCTTCCTGTTTGTTTCCCAGGTTTCTTGCATTTGTGTACAAACACCTTAGATAACCAGTTGATTTTGCCCTATCTTCATTTGAATTAGGGGTCCTCTTTTGTTTCTCCTTCCTCCTTGTTTCCTCCTGATATCCGACTTTGCCACTTACTTCAAGGCTTTGGTCACTGTCCCATGAACCTAGTTTAAAGCCCTCATTAGGTTTACAAGCCTGCTTGCAAAGATGCTCTTTGCTCTCTTGGTTAGGTGGATCCCATCTCTTCCTAACAATCCTTGTGCCTGGAACAGTCCCCTCCAACACCACCTGCACGACCACACATTTAGTTCCTCAATTTGACGATCCCTACCTTTTCCTTCAGCGGGGAGGATGGAAAAGAACACCACTTGTGCTTCAAATTTCCTGATCCTTCTTCCCAGTGCTACATAATTTGCAGGGACCCGCTCAAAGTCATTCTTGGTTGTATTGTTCATTCCCATGTGCGTAAGCAGGAAGGGGTAGTGATTGAAAGGTTTGGTCCATTTTGGAAGAGTCTTGGTCATCTCCTGAATTCGAGTTCCTGGTAGGCAGCACACATCTCAAGATTCCAGGTCTGGATGGCAGATGGATGACTCGGTCTCTGTTAGAAGGGCATCTCTCACCTCCACCACCCATCTTTGGCTGAGCCTAAATAAGGTAAGTATTACAACAAGTTTATAGAAACCTTCCTGAAAGTTCCCAAGATGGACCGATGCTCAGGACCTCAGATCTCATGGCTTGTAGAGAGCATTGAGAGGAGCACTGAGGAGAACCCTTGGAGTCTTCCTTGCTGCCTGTGGAAGCTAACCGGCAAAGTTGCTGGCTATCTGTGGTAAGCGTGGCTTGTGTGTGTGAGGGGCGGGGGGGAGCTGTGTTAAGAGCGCGTAAGAAAGGCTATACTGGGTCAGACCAGAGGTCCCTTTAGCCCAGTATTCTGTGTTCCAACAGTGGCCGGTACCAGATGCCCCAGAGGGAGCCAACAGACGGAAATCAAGTGAGCCCTCTCCTGTCGTCGGTTTCCAGGCTGTGACTGACTGACTGACAGACCGGAGGCTAGGGACGCTGCTGATGGACCTGATCTCTGTGAATGTATCTAGTTCTCTTTTTGAACCCTATTAGAGTCCTGGTCTTCTCAGCCTCCTGTGGCAAGGAGTTCCGTGGGTTGACTGTGCACTGCGTGAAGGAAAAACGTCCTTGTTGTGTCAAATCTGCCACTTACCTTGTCAAAGGCTTTCTGGAAACCTAAGTACACTGTATCCACTGGCTTCCCCTTGTCTGCATGTTTGTAGACCAGCCCCACAACCTCCCTCCCCTCCCATTCGGACAGATGGCAGAACAAGGAGCAATGGTCTCAAGTTGCGGTGGGAGAGGTCCAGGCTGGATATTAGGAAAAACTGTTTCACTAGGAGAGTGGTGAGGCACTGGAGTGGGTTACCTAGGGAAGTAGTGGAGTCTACATCCCTAGAGGTGTTTAAGTCTCGGCTTGCCGAAGCCCTTGCTGGGTTGATTTAGTTGGGATTGGTCCTGCCTAGAGCAGGGGGCTGGACTTGATGACCTTCTGAGGTCTTTTCCAGCTCTGTGATTCTATGACAAGTACCCAGTCAATGTGGGGATAATTGAAATGCCCCATTATTATGGAGGTTTTTATTTTGATGGCCTCGCTGATGCCTGTTGTATGAATAGTCTCTTTTTATGAGAGGCACACTTGAAACATGTCACTATTGATCAGTCTGCCATTTCCTGAAGTTAGACTTTCTTTTGATTATCTGATCTTACCGGTACTGGATTACCTTCCAGCCTCTCCTCCTTACTAGAAGAGACTCTATTAATAGTCCCTCCCCTAAGAGGTGTCTGCCCAATCCATGGGCTGCTCTTCACCTATCAGCTTCCCCCCCAGCCCTTAGTTTAAAATCAGCTCTGAACTTTTTAATGTTAAGTGCTAGCAGTCTGGTTCTATTTTGGTGTAGGGGAAGCCCATCCTTCCCAGTTGCTAATCTAAACCCCTTTTCTCTACACCATCTCATCCACGCCTTGAGACTCTGAAGTGGTGCCTGCCTACGTGGAACTGGAAGCATTTGAGCGTTTCACGGGTAACATCTGGGAGGAGCGCAGGTAAGTTCACTTTTGGGGGAGTGGAGAGGAAGGAGGACTGTGCTGTCAGCTGGTGTGTGTGTGTGGGGGGGGGGGGCGGCGCGGCGGAGGGTGGGGGGGAAGTGTCTAAGTGTCCGTCTGGTGCTACTTGCAAGGACTGTGTAATCGTGTTTAGCCATTTGAAAAGTGTGAATTAGGGGCACTTTGTTGCGGGTAGGCCTTCACGTGTCGTGGTTTATGCTCCTTTCTGTTTTCCTCGCTAGCATTTAACTTCTGCCTTTGAATTCAAAGGGTGCCCTTTTCTCTCACGCTGCCTTTTGCTTGGTGGTTTAAAGCAGTGGTGGCATGTTCTTAGTTTGGGGTATTCATTTTAAGTTGGGCCTCTTGTATGTTGTCTTTGAAAAGTTTCCATGCAGCTTGCAGGGATTTAACTTTTGTCACTGTAGCTTTTTAATTTCTTTCTAACCCACCTCCTCTTCATTTTTGTGCGGTTCTTCTTTATAAAATTCAGTACCACTGTTGGGCTGCCAAGGTGCTTTCCCCAGCACAGGGCTGTTAAATTTTATTCCCCAGTGGTCAGCAATTCCAAGTGGTCCAGTTGTTGTTCTCTCTTGGACTAGATCCTGTGTTCCACTTAGGACCAAGTCAAGAATTACCTCTCCCCTTGCAGGTTCCAGAACCGGTTGCTCCAAGAAGTAGTCCTTAAGGTATCAGAAGAAATTGTGATCTGTGCATCTCATGCTGAGGTGAGCAGCCAGGGTACCCAGTGAATATGGAGATAGTACTGTGGAGGAGATTTTTATTTTTTGTAGCCATAGTGACTGACATGCAAAGGGAGATTAGTGAGGCTCTGCTGGTCAGGTGGTTGATAATGGGATCCCTTCGGCTCTCATCCCTACGGCTCTCATTATTATTATGCCGCCCTGTTGTGGTTCTTCCAAGTTCTAGTGTGCTATGACTCTCACATTGATTGTCCTCATTCCACCAAGTTTCTGTGATGCCTGTTGTATCATAGTCTCCTTTGATATGGGGCACTCTAGTTCACGCATCGTATTATTTAGACTTCTAGCGTTTGTGCAGAAGCACTTGGAAAAGGGCCACTACTTACCTTTCTGCCACTTTCAGCCGTTAGACTTTTTTTTTTTGCTTGTTTTTCTCATCTTATTTTTTCTATCCTTGATCATTTTCCATCCTCTCTGCCTTACTGGAAGAGAGGCTCTCTTAATAGACCCTCCTCTAAGAGCTGTCTGTCAGATGCATGTGCTTCTGCGCAAGAGGTCTGCTTTTCCCTACTCCTTAGTTTAAAAACTGCTCTACAACCTTTTTAATGTTAGGTGCCAGCAATCTGGTTCCATTTTGGTTTGTGTAGCCCATCCTTCCTGTATAGGCTCCCCCTTCCCCAAAGGTTTCCCCAATTGCTAATAAATTGAAAGCCCTTCTCTCTATGCCATGGTCTCATCCATGCCTTGAGATGCTGAAGTGCTGCCTGCTACCTGGAGAAGGCATTTGAGAGAGTTTGCCTGGGAAAGGAGGTCAGGTAAGTGTGGCTTTTAGGGTGGGGGTGGTGCTGTGTTGTGGGCGGGTGCGGTGAGTATGCAAATGTCTGTCTGGCTTGACTGGTGATAGTTGCAGGGACTGAGACTGCACACGTTTGGCAGGTTGAAAAGTGTGACTTGGGAGTGCTTTGTTCCAGGTGGGCCTTCAGTGGCTGATTTGCTCGGAAAGGCAGCCAGAGTGAGCGGGGAACAGAGCAGCAGCTGGCGGGGGGAGGGGGAGGTGTGGTTGCCTGGCAAAGGTCCGTGAGGTGCTGGGGTAGGTGTGGTTTTGGGGGCAGGGGGAGCTGTGTTAAAGGTAAGAACAGGCCTAGTGGGTCGGACCAAAGGTCCATCTTAACCCAGTGTTGTGTTTTTTTTGACAGTGTCCGATGCCAGATGCCCCAGAGGGAGTGACCCCTCACCTGTTGTCCATTTCCAGGTTCTGACAGAGTAGGGATGCCATTCCTACCCATTGTGGCGAACAGCTGTTCATGGACCAAGCCTTGATGAATGTGTCTAGTTCTTTTGGAACACTGTGGAAAAAGTCCTGGTCTTCACCACCTCCTCTTGGCAAGGAGTGGCACAGGTTGACTGTGCCCAGTGTGAAGGAAAGACTTCCCTTTTTTGTGTTGAACCTGCTAGCTATTTATTTGGTGACCCCTAATTCTTACATTATGGGAAAAGGAAACAACATTTTTCCTTCTTGCCTTTTTTCCACCCCATCCTGATTTGAGAGATCCCTATCCTATCCTCCCTTTGTTGCCTCTTTCTTTTAAGCTGAAAAGTCCCAGTTGCTTTTTCTCTCTCTTCATACAGGAAGCGTTCCAAACCCCTCATTTTTGTTGGCCTTTTCCAATGCCAATTGATTACTTTAGAGATGAAACTACCACATCTGTAGGGCGTATGCAAGCTGTGAGCATACCATGGCTTTCTCTAGAGGCGACACGAGATTATCTGTGGTGTTCTGGGTCCCTTTGTAGAAGGATTCCTTGCCTTTTCTCATTGAGTGGATTTTGTCCGAGAGCTCCCCACAGTTGACTCTAAGATCTCTCTTGGGAGTGGTTATAGCTAAATTAGTCACCATCCTTTTGTCCGTATCATCGGTATTTTTTCCAATATGCCTTACTTAATATGCTCCCCCACCAGCACGACCTGTTCTGTCCTGTCCTTCCGATACTGTCCCGTTGATCGTCCTCATTCCCCCAAGTTTCTGCGGTACCTATTGTATCATCGTCTCCTTTGACATGGGGCACTGTAGTTCACGCATCGTATTATTTAGACTTCTAGTGTTTGTGCATAAGCACTTGTGGAAAAGCACTTGGCCTCTACTTAACCTTTCTGCCACTTTCAGCTGTTAGACTCTAGTAAAGTATGACTTCTCTTTATAGAAAGCTCGTTGACTTCTTCCCCAACAAACTCTGTTCGTTTGTCTGAATTTTATTGACAGTGGTGTCAACTAATTTTCCTGGTACTGACATTAGAGTTACTAGTCTGTAATTGCGAGGATCCCCTCTAAAGCCTCTTCTAAAAGTTGGGGTTCCGTTGGTGTCATTCACAGAAACGTAGAGCTGGACGAGACCTGAGGAGGTCAGAAGTCCAGCTCCCTGCCCAATGCAGGAGCAAACCCAATTAAATCAACCCAGCCAGGGCTTTGTCAAGCCATGACTTAAGAACCTCTAGGGATGGGCATTCTACCACCTCCCTCATCCAATAAGGGCCCCCTCACCCTCTTATTGCTAACATGCTTGTAGATACCTTTCTTGTTACTTTTCACATCCCTTGTTAGCTGCAATTCCAATTGTGCTTTTGCCTTCTGGATAGCGCCCCTGCATTCTCAAGCAGTATATTTATACTCCTCCCTAGTCATCTGTCCAAGTTTCCACTTCCTATAAGCTTCCTTTTTTGTGTTTAGGCTCACCAAGGATTTTCCCAGTAAGCCAATCTGGTCGCCTACCATATTTGCTTTCCTTATTGCACATTGGGATGGCTTCTTCCTGTGCTTTTACTAAGGCTTCTTTAAAATACTGCCAGTTCTCTTGGACTCCTTTCCCCTTCATCTAACCCTCCCAGGGGATCCTGGCTATTCGTTCTCTGAGGGAGTCAGTCTTCTTTTCTGAAGTCCAAGGTGTGTGTGTGTGTGTTGCTACTCTCCTTTCTTCTTTTGGTCAGGATCCTGAAATCTGCTGTCTCATGATCACTGTTTCCCAGGTTATCACCCACCTCTATTTCCCCAACTAGTTTGTGAGCAGCGGGTCAAGCTGCGGATGGCCCCAGTTGGTTCCTTCAGCACTTATACCAAGAAGTTGTCCCCAGCATTCTCCAAAAACTTTCTGGATTGTCTGTGTATTGGTCTCCCAATAGATGTCAGGGTGATTGGAGTCCCCCATGCGAACCAGGGCCTCTGCTCTGGAAGCTGCTCTGTTGTCTGAAGAAAGCCTCAGCTTCATCTACCTGGTCCAGTGGTCTATAGCAGACACCAACCACAACATGACCCCTGTTGCTTCCACCTCTAAACTTTACCCATAGACTCTCAACAGGCTTTTGTCCCTCTAGATACTGGAGCTCTGAGCAATCATACTGCTCTTACATACAATGCAATTCCTCTTTTTCTCCCTGATCAATTTATACCTTTCCATGATAGTGCTCTGGTCATGTGAGTTGTCATACCAAGTCTCTAATTCCAATCAAATCATAGTTTTTTGATTGGGCCAGGGCTTCTAATTCTTCCTGTTTGTTTCCCAGGTTTCTTGCATTTGTGTACAAACACCTTAGATAACCAGTTGATTTTGCCCTATCTTCATTTGAATTAGGGGTCCTCTTTTGTTTCTCCTTCCTCCTTGTTTCCTCCTGATATCCGACTTTGCCACTTACTTCAAGGCTTTGGTCACTGTCCCATGAACCTAGTTTAAAGCCCTCATTAGGTTTACAAGCCTGCTTGCAAAGATGCTCTTTGCTCTCTTGGTTAGGTGGATCCCATCTCTTCCTAACAATCCTTGTGCCTGGAACAGTCCCCTCCAACACCACCTGCACGACCACACATTTAGTTCCTCAATTTGACGATCCCTACCTTTTCCTTCAGCGGGGAGGATGGAAAAGAACACCACTTGTGCTTCAAATTTCCTGATCCTTCTTCCCAGTGCTACATAATTTGCAGGGACCCGCTCAAAGTCATTCTTGGTTGTATTGTTCATTCCCATGTGGGTAAGCAGGAAGGGGTAGTGATTGAAAGGTTTGGTCCATTTTGGAAGAGTCTTGGTCATCTCCTGAATTCGAGTTCCTGGTAGGCAGCACACATCTCAAGATTCCAGGTCTGGATGGCAGATGGATGACTCGGTCTCTGTTAGAAGGGCATCTCTCACCTCCACCACCCATCTTTGGCTGAGCCTAAATAAGGTAAGTATTACAACAAGTTTATAGAAACCTTCCTGAAAGTTCCCAAGATGGACCGATGCTCAGGACCTCAGATCTCATGGCTTGTAGAGAGCATTGAGAGGAGCACTGAGGAGAACCCTTGGAGTCTTCCTTGCTGCCTGTGGAAGCTAACCGGCAAAGTTGCTGGCTATCTGTGGTAAGCGTGGCTTGTGTGTGTGAGGGGCGGGGGGGAGCTGTGTTAAGAGCGCGTAAGAAAGGCTATACTGGGTCAGACCAGAGGTCCCTTTAGCCCAGTATTCTGTGTTCCAACAGTGGCCGGTACCAGATGCCCCAGAGGGAGCCAACAGACGGAAATCAAGTGAGCCCTCTCCTGTCGTCGGTTTCCAGGCTGTGACTGACTGACTGACAGACCGGAGGCTAGGGACGCTGCTGATGGACCTGATCTCTGTGAATGTATCTAGTTCTCTTTTTGAACCCTATTAGAGTCCTGGTCTTCTCAGCCTCCTGTGGCAAGGAGTTCCGTGGGTTGACTGTGCACTGCGTGAAGGAAAAACGTCCTTGTTGTGTCAAATCTGCCACTTACCTTGTCAAAGGCTTTCTGGAAACCTAAGTACACTGTATCCACTGGCTTCCCCTTGTCTGCATGTTTGTAGACCAGCCCCACAACCTCCCTCCCCTCCCATTCGGACAGATGGCAGAACAAGGAGCAATGGTCTCAAGTTGCGGTGGGAGAGGTCCAGGCTGGATATTAGGAAAAACTGTTTCACTAGGAGAGTGGTGAGGCACTGGAGTGGGTTACCTAGGGAAGTAGTGGAGTCTACATCCCTAGAGGTGTTTAAGTCTCGGCTTGCCGAAGCCCTTGCTGGGTTGATTTAGTTGGGATTGGTCCTGCCTAGAGCAGGGGGCTGGACTTGATGACCTTCTGAGGTCTTT
Source organism: Pelodiscus sinensis (assembly GCF_052426305.1). Taxonomy (NCBI): domain Eukaryota; kingdom Metazoa; phylum Chordata; order Testudines; family Trionychidae; genus Pelodiscus; species Pelodiscus sinensis. The sequence continues at coordinate 110,748,922 of NC_143055.1, read as the reverse complement.
TCCAGCTCTGTGATTCTATGACAAGTACCCAGTCAATGTGGGGATAATTGAAATGCCCCATTATTATGGAGGTTTTTATTTTGATGGCCTCGCTGATGCCTGTTGTATGAATAGTCTCTTTTTATGAGAGGCACACTTGAAACATGTCACTATTGATCAGTCTGCCATTTCCTGAAGTTAGACTTTCTTTTGATTATCTGATCTTACCGGTACTGGATTACCTTCCAGCCTCTCCTCCTTACTAGAAGAGACTCTATTAATAGTCCCTCCCCTAAGAGGTGTCTGCCCAATCCATGGGCTGCTCTTCACCTATCAGCTTCCCCCCCAGCCCTTAGTTTAAAATCAGCTCTGAACTTTTTAATGTTAAGTGCTAGCAGTCTGGTTCTATTTTGGTGTAGGGGAAGCCCATCCTTCCCAGTTGCTAATCTAAACCCCTTTTCTCTACACCATCTCATCCACGCCTTGAGACTCTGAAGTGGTGCCTGCCTACGTGGAACTGGAAGCATTTGAGCGTTTCACGGGTAACATCTGGGAGGAGCGCAGGTAAGTTCACTTTTGGGGGAGTGGAGAGGAAGGAGGACTGTGCTGTCAGCTGGTGTGTGTGTGTGTGTGGGGGGGGTGGGGGGCGGCGGAGGGGGGGGGGGAAGTGTCTAAGTGTCCGTCTGGTGCTACTTGCAAGGACTGTGTAATCGTGTTTAGCCATTTGAAAAGTGTGAATTAGGGGCACTTTGTTGCGGGTAGGCCTTCACGTGTCGTGGTTTATGCTCCTTTCTGTTTTCCTCGCTAGCATTTAACTTCTGCCTTTGAATTCAAAGGGTGCCCTTTTCTCTCACGCTGCCTTTTGCTTGGTGGTTTAAAGCAGTGGTGGCATGTTCTTAGTTTGGGGTATTCATTTTAAGTTGGGCCTCTTGTATGTTGTCTTTGAAAAGTTTCCATGCAGCTTGCAGGGATTTAACTTTTGTCACTGTAGCTTTTTAATTTCTTTCTAACCCACCTCCTCTTCATTTTTGTGCGGTTCTTCTTTATAAAATTCAGTACCACTGTTGGGCTGCCAAGGTGCTTTCCCCAGCACAGGGCTGTTAAATTTTATTCCCCAGTGGTCAGCAATTCCAAGTGGTCCAGTTGTTGTTCTCTCTTGGACTAGATCCTGTGTTCCACTTAGGACCAAGTCAAGAATTACCTCTCCCCTTGCAGGTTCCAGAACCGGTTGCTCCAAGAAGTAGTCCTTAAGGTATCAGAAGAAATTGTGATCTGTGCATCTCATGCTGAGGTGAGCAGCCAGGGTACCCAGTGAATATGGAGATAGTACTGTGGAGGAGATTTTTATTTTTTGTAGCCATAGTGACTGACATGCAAAGGGAGATTAGTGAGGCTCTGCTGGTCAGGTGGTTGATAATGGGATCCCTTCGGCTCTCATCCCTACGGCTCTCATTATTATTATGCCGCCCTGTTGTGGTTCTTCCAAGTTCTAGTGTGCTATGACTCTCACATTGATTGTCCTCATTCCACCAAGTTTCTGTGATGCCTGTTGTATCATAGTCTCCTTTGATATGGGGCACTCTAGTTCACGCATCGTATTATTTAGACTTCTAGCGTTTGTGCAGAAGCACTTGGAAAAGGGCCACTACTTACCTTTCTGCCACTTTCAGCCGTTAGACTTTTTTTTTTTGCTTGTTTTTCTCGTCTTATTTTTTCTATCCTTGATCATTTTCCATCCTCTCTGCCTTACTGGAAGAGAGGCTCTCTTAATAGACCCTCCTCTAAGAGCTGTCTGTCAGATGCATGTGCTTCTGCGCAAGAGGTCTGCTTTTCCCTACTCCTTAGTTTAAAAACTGCTCTACAACCTTTTTAATGTTAGGTGCCAGCAATCTGGTTCCATTTTGGTTTGTGTAGCCCATCCTTCCTGTATAGGCTCCCCCTTCCCCAAAGGTTTCCCCAATTGCTAATAAATTGAAAGCCCTTCTCTCTATGCCATGGTCTCATCCATGCCTTGAGATGCTGAAGTGCTGCCTGCTACCTGGAGAAGGCATTTGAGAGAGTTTGCCTGGGAAAGGAGGTCAGGTAAGTGTGGCTTTTAGGGTGGGGGTGGTGCTGTGTTGTGGGCGGGTGCGGTGAGTATGCAAATGTCTGTCTGGCTTGACTGGTGATAGTTGCAGGGACTGAGACTGCACACGTTTGGCAGGTTGAAAAGTGTGACTTGGGAGTGCTTTGTTCCAGGTGGGCCTTCAGTGGCTGATTTGCTCGGAAAGGCAGCCAGAGTGAGCGGGGAACAGAGCAGCAGCTGGCGGGGGGAGGGGGAGGTGTGGTTGCCTGGCAAAGGTCCGTGAGGTGCTGGGGTAGGTGTGGTTTTGGGGGCAGGGGGAGCTGTGTTAAAGGTAAGAACAGGCCTAGTGGGTCGGACCAAAGGTCCATCTTAACCCAGTGTTGTGTTTTTTTTGACAGTGTCCGATGCCAGATGCCCCAGAGGGAGTGACCCCTCACCTGTTGTCCATTTCCAGGTTCTGACAGAGTAGGGATGCCATTCCTACCCATTGTGGCGAACAGCTGTTCATGGACCAAGCCTTGATGAATGTGTCTAGTTCTTTTGGAACACTGTGGAAAAAGTCCTGGTCTTCACCACCTCCTCTTGGCAAGGAGTGGCACAGGTTGACTGTGCCCAGTGTGAAGGAAAGACTTCCCTTTTTTGTGTTGAACCTGCTAGCTATTTATTTGGTGACCCCTAATTCTTACATTATGGGAAAAGGAAACAACATTTTTCCTTCTTGCCTTTTTTCCACCCCATCCTGATTTGAGAGATCCCTATCCTATCCTCCCTTTGTTGCCTCTTTCTTTTAAGCTGAAAAGTCCCAGTTGCTTTTTCTCTCTCTTCATACAGGAAGCGTTCCAAACCCCTCATTTTTGTTGGCCTTTTCCAATGCCAATTGATTACTTTAGAGATGAAACTACCACATCTGTAGGGCATATGCAAGCTGTGAACATACCATGGCTTTCTCTAGAGGCGACACGAGATTATCTGTGGTGTTCTGGGTCCCTTTGTAGAAGGATTCCTTGCCTTTTCTCATTGAGTGGATTTTGTCCGAGAGCTCCCCACAGTTGACTCTAAGATCTCTCTTGGGAGTGGTTATAGCTAAATTAGTCACCATCCTTTTGTCCGTATCATCGGTATTTTTTCCAATATGCCTTACTTAATATGCTCCCCCACCAGCACGACCTGTTCTGTCCTGTCCTTCCGATACTGTCCCGTTGATCGTCCTCATTCCCCCAAGTTTCTGCGGTACCTATTGTATCATAGTCTCCTTTGACATGGGGCACTGTAGTTCACGCATCGTATTATTTAGACTTCTAGTGTTTGTGCATAAGCACTTGTGGAAAAGCACTTGGCCTCTACTTAACCTTTCTGCCACTTTCAGCTGTTAGACTCTAGTAAAGTATGACTTCTCTTTATAGAAAGCTCGTTGACTTCTTCCCCAACAAACTCTGTTCGTTTGTCTGAATTTTATTGACAGTGGTGTCAACTAATTTTCCTGGTACTGACATTAGAGTTACTAGTCTGTAATTGCGAGGATCCCCTCTAAAGCCTCTTCTAAAAGTTGGGGTTCCGTTGGTGTCATTCACAGAAACGTAGAGCTGGACGAGACCTGAGGAGGTCAGAAGTCCAGCTCCCTGCCCAATGCAGGAGCAAACCCAATTAAATCAACCCAGCCAGGGCTTTGTCAAGCCATGACTTAAGAACCTCTAGGGATGGGCATTCTACCACCTCCCTCATCCAATAAGGGCCCCCTCACCCTCTTATTGCTAACATGCTTGTAGATACCTTTCTTGTTACTTTTCACATCCCTTGTTAGCTGCAATTCCAATTGTGCTTTTGCCTTCTGGATAGCGCCCCTGCATTCTCAAGCAGTATATTTATACTCCTCCCTAGTCATCTGTCCAAGTTTCCACTTCCTATAAGCTTCCTTTTTTGTGTTTAGGCTCACCAAGGATTTTCCCAGTAAGCCAATCTGGTCGCCTACCATATTTGCTTTCCTTATTGCACATTGGGATGGCTTCTTCCTGTGCTTTTACTAAGGCTTCTTTAAAATACTGCCAGTTCTCTTGGACTCCTTTCCCCTTCATCTAACCCTCCCAGGGGATCCTGGCTATTCGTTCTCTGAGGGAGTCAGTCTTCTTTTCTGAAGTCCAAGGTGTGTGTGTGTGTGTTGCTACTCTCCTTTCTTCTTTTGGTCAGGATCCTGAAATCTGCTGTCTCATGATCACTGTTTCCCAGGTTATCACCCACCTCTATTTCCCCAACTAGTTTGTGAGCAGCGGGTCAAGCTGCGGATGGCCCCAGTTGGTTCCTTCAGCACTTATACCAAGAAGTTGTCCCCAGCATTCTCCAAAAACTTTCTGGATTGTCTGTGTATTGGTCTCCCAATAGATGTCAGGGTGATTGGAGTCCCCCATGCGAACCAGGGCCTCTGCTCTGGAAGCTGCTCTGTTGTCTGAAGAAAGCCTCAGCTTCATCTACCTGGTCCAGTGGTCTATAGCAGACACCAACCACAACATGACCCCTGTTGCTTCCACCTCTAAACTTTACCCATAGACTCTCAACAGGCTTTTGTCCCTCTAGATACTGGAGCTCTGAGCAATCATACTGCTCTTACATACAATGCAATTCCTCTTTTTCTCCCTGATCAATTTATACCTTTCCATGATAGTGCTCTGGTCATGTGAGTTGTCATACCAAGTCTCTAATTCCAATCAAATCATAGTTCTTTGATTGGGCCAGGGCTTCTAATTCTTCCTGTTTGTTTCCCAGGTTTCTTGCATTTGTGTACAAACACCTTAGATAACCAGTTGATTTTGCCCTATCTTCATTTGAATTAGGGGTCCTCTTTTGTTTCTCCTTCCTCCTTGTTTCCTCCTGATATCCGACTTTGCCACTTACTTCAAGGCTTTGGTCACTGTCCCATGAACCTAGTTTAAAGCCCTCATTAGGTTTACAAGCCTGCTTGCAAAGATGCTCTTTGCTCTCTTGGTTAGGTGGATCCCATCTCTTCCTAACAATCCTTGTGCCTGGAACAGTCCCCTCCAACACCACCTGCACGACCACACATTTAGTTCCTCAATTTGACGATCCCTACCTTTTCCTTCAGCGGGGAGGATGGAAAAGAACACCACTTGTGCTTCAAATTTCCTGATCCTTCTTCCCAGTGCTACATAATTTGCAGGGACCCGCTCAAAGTCATTCTTGGTTGTATTGTTCATTCCCATGTGGGTAAGCAGGAAGGGGTAGTGATTGAAAGGTTTGGTCCATTTTGGAAGAGTCTTGGTCATCTCCTGAATTCGAGTTCCTGGTAGGCAGCACACATCTCAAGATTCCAGGTCTGGATGGCAGATGGATGACTCGGTCTCTGTTAGAAGGGCATCTCTCACCTCCACCACCCATCTTTGGCTGAGCCTAAATAAGGTAAGTATTACAACAAGTTTATAGAAACCTTCCTGAAAGTTCCCAAGATGGACCGATGCTCAGGACCTCAGATCTCATGGCTTGTAGAGAGCATTGAGAGGAGCACTGAGGAGAACCCTTGGAGTCTTCCTTGCTGCCTGTGGAAGCTAACCGGCAAAGTTGCTGGCTATCTGTGGTAAGCGTGGCTTGTGTGTGTGAGGGGCGGGGGGGAGCTGTGTTAAGAGCGCGTAAGAAAGGCTATACTGGGTCAGACCAGAGGTCCCTTTAGCCCAGTATTCTGTGTTCCAACAGTGGCCGGTACCAGATGCCCCAGAGGGAGCCAACAGACGGAAATCAAGTGAGCCCTCTCCTGTCGTCGGTTTCCAGGCTGTGACTGACTGACTGACAGACCGGAGGCTAGGGACGCTGCTGATGGACCTGATCTCTGTGAATGTATCTAGTTCTCTTTTTGAACCCTATTAGAGTCCTGGTCTTCTCAGCCTCCTGTGGCAAGGAGTTCCGTGGGTTGACTGTGCACTGCGTGAAGGAAAAACGTCCTTGTTGTGTCAAATCTGCCACTTACCTTGTCAAAGGCTTTCTGGAAACCTAAGTACACTGTATCCACTGGCTTCCCCTTGTCTGCATGTTTGTAGACCAGCCCCACAACCTCCCTCCCCTCCCATTCGGACAGATGGCAGAACAAGGAGCAATGGTCTCAAGTTGCGGTGGGAGAGGTCCAGGCTGGATATTAGGAAAAACTGTTTCACTAGGAGAGTGGTGAGGCACTGGAGTGGGTTACCTAGGGAAGTAGTGGAGTCTACATCCCTAGAGGTGTTTAAGTCTCGGCTTGCCGAAGCCCTTGCTGGGTTGATTTAGTTGGGATTGGTCCTGCCTAGAGCAGGGGGCTGGACTTGATGACCTTCTGAGGTCTTTTCCAGCTCTGTGATTCTATGACAAGTACCCAGTCAATGTGGGGATAATTGAAATGCCCCATTATTATGGAGGTTTTTATTTTGATGGCCTCGCTGATGCCTGTTGTATGAATAGTCTCTTTTTATGAGAGGCACACTTGAAACATGTCACTATTGATCAGTCTGCCATTTCCTGAAGTTAGACTTTCTTTTGATTATCTGATCTTACCGGTACTGGATTACCTTCCAGCCTCTCCTCCTTACTAGAAGAGACTCTATTAATAGTCCCTCCCCTAAGAGGTGTCTGCCCAATCCATGGGCTGCTCTTCACCTATCAGCTTCCCCCCCAGCCCTTAGTTTAAAATCAGCTCTGAACTTTTTAATGTTAAGTGCTAGCAGTCTGGTTCTATTTTGGTGTAGGGGAAGCCCATCCTTCCCAGTTGCTAATCTAAACCCCTTTTCTCTACACCATCTCATCCACGCCTTGAGACTCTGAAGTGGTGCCTGCCTACGTGGAACTGGAAGCATTTGAGCGTTTCACGGGTAACATCTGGGAGGAGCGCAGGTAAGTTCACTTTTGGGGGAGTGGAGAGGAAGGAGGACTGTGCTGTCAGCTGGTGTGTATGTGTGTGGGGGGGGGGGGGGGCGCGGCGGAGGGTGGGGGGGAAGTGTCTAAGTGTCCGTCTGGTGCTACTTGCAAGGACTGTGTAATCGTGTTTAGCCATTTGAAAAGTGTGAATTAGGGGCACTTTGTTGCGGGTAGGCCTTCACGTGTCGTGGTTTATGCTCCTTTCTGTTTTCCTCGCTAGCATTTAACTTCTGCCTTTGAATTCAAAGGGTGCCCTTTTCTCTCACGCTGCCTTTTGCTTGGTGGTTTAAAGCAGTGGTGGCATGTTCTTAGTTTGGGGTATTCATTTTAAGTTGGGCCTCTTGTATGTTGTCTTTGAAAAGTTTCCATGCAGCTTGCAGGGATTTAACTTTTGTCACTGTAGCTTTTTAATTTCTTTCTAACCCACCTCCTCTTCATTTTTGTGCGGTTCTTCTTTATAAAATTCAGTACCACTGTTGGGCTGCCAAGGTGCTTTCCCCAGCACAGGGCTGTTAAATTTTATTCCCCAGTGGTCAGCAATTCCAAGTGGTCCAGTTGTTGTTCTCTCTTGGACTAGATCCTGTGTTCCACTTAGGACCAAGTCAAGAATTACCTCTCCCCTTGCAGGTTCCAGAACCGGTTGCTCCAAGAAGTAGTCCTTAAGGTATCAGAAGAAATTGTGATCTGTGCATCTCATGCTGAGGTGAGCAGCCAGGGTACCCAGTGAATATGGAGATAGTACTGTGGAGGAGATTTTTATTTTTTGTAGCCATAGTGACTGACATGCAAAGGGAGATTAGTGAGGCTCTGCTGGTCAGGTGGTTGATAATGGGATCCCTTCGGCTCTCATCCCTACGGCTCTCATTATTATTATGCCGCCCTGTTGTGGTTCTTCCAAGTTCTAGTGTGCTATGACTCTCACATTGATTGTCCTCATTCCACCAAGTTTCTGTGATGCCTGTTGTATCATAGTCTCCTTTGATATGGGGCACTCTAGTTCACGCATCGTATTATTTAGACTTCTAGCGTTTGTGCAGAAGCACTTGGAAAAGGGCCACTACTTACCTTTCTGCCACTTTCAGCCGTTAGACTTTTTTTTTTTGCTTGTTTTTCTCGTCTTATTTTTTCTATCCTTGATCATTTTCCATCCTCTCTGCCTTACTGGAAGAGAGGCTCTCTTAATAGACCCTCCTCTAAGAGCTGTCTGTCAGATGCATGTGCTTCTGCGCAAGAGGTCTGCTTTTCCCTACTCCTTAGTTTAAAAACTGCTCTACAACCTTTTTAATGTTAGGTGCCAGCAATCTGGTTCCATTTTGGTTTGTGTAGCCCATCCTTCCTGTATAGGCTCCCCCTTCCCCAAAGGTTTCCCCAATTGCTAATAAATTGAAAGCCCTTCTCTCTATGCCATGGTCTCATCCATGCCTTGAGATGCTGAAGTGCTGCCTACTACCTGGAGAAGGCATTTGAGAGAGTTTGCCTGGGAAAGGAGGTCAGGTAAGTGTGGCTTTTAGGGTGGGGGTGGTGCTGTGTTGTGGGCGGGTGCGGTGAGTATGCAAATGTCTGTCTGGCTTGACTGGTGATAGTTGCAGGGACTGAGACTGCACACGTTTGGCAGGTTGAAAAGTGTGACTTGGGAGTGCTTTGTTCCAGGTGGGCCTTCAGTGGCTGATTTGCTCGGAAAGGCAGCCAGAGTGAGCGGGGAACAGAGCAGCAGCTGGCGGGGGGAGGGGGAGGTGTGGTTGCCTGGCAAAGGTCCGTGAGGTGCTGGGGTAGGTGTGGTTTTGGGGGCAGGGGGAGCTGTGTTAAAGGTAAGAACAGGCCTAGTGGGTCGGACCAAAGGTCCATCTTAACCCAGTGTTGTGTTTTTTTTGACAGTGTCCGATGCCAGATGCCCCAGAGGGAGTGACCCCTCACCTGTTGTCCATTTCCAGGTTCTGACAGAGTAGGGATGCCATTCCTACCCATTGTGGCGAACAGCTGTTCATGGACCAAGCCTTGATGAATGTGTCTAGTTCTTTTGGAACACTGTGGAAAAAGTCCTGGTCTTCACCACCTCCTCTTGGCAAGGAGTGGCACAGGTTGACTGTGCCCAGTGTGAAGGAAAGACTTCCCTTTTTTGTGTTGAACCTGCTAGCTATTTATTTGGTGACCCCTAATTCTTACATTATGGGAAAAGGAAACAACATTTTTCCTTCTTGCCTTTTTTCCACCCCATCCTGATTTGAGAGATCCCTATCCTATCCTCCCTTTGTTGCCTCTTTCTTTTAAGCTGAAAAGTCCCAGTTGCTTTTTCTCTCTCTTCATACAGGAAGCGTTCCAAACCCCTCATTTTTGTTGGCCTTTTCCAATGCCAATTGATTACTTTAGAGATGAAACTACCACATCTGTAGGGCGTATGCAAGCTGTGAGCATACCATGGCTTTCTCTAGAGGCGACACGAGATTATCTGTGGTGTTCTGGGTCCCTTTGTAGAAGGATTCCTTGCCTTTTCTCATTGAGTGGATTTTGTCCGAGAGCTCCCCACAGTTGACTCTAAGATCTCTCTTGGGAGTGGTTATAGCTAAATTAGTCACCATCCTTTTGTCCGTATCATCGGTATTTTTTCCAATATGCCTTACTTAATATGCTCCCCCACCAGCACGACCTGTTCTGTCCTGTCCTTCCGATACTGTCCCGTTGATCGTCCTCATTCCCCCAAGTTTCTGCGGTACCTATTGTATCATAGTCTCCTTTGACATGGGGCACTGTAGTTCACGCATCGCATTATTTAGACTTCTAGTGTTTGTGCATAAGCACTTGTGGAAAAGCACTTGGCCTCTACTTAACCTTTCTGCCACTTTCAGCTGTTAGACTCTAGTAAAGTATGACTTCTCTTTATAGAAAGCTCGTTGACTTCTTCCCCAACAAACTCTGTTCGTTTGTCTGAATTTTATTGACAGTGGTGTCAACTAATTTTCCTGGTACTGACATTAGAGTTACTAGTCTGTAATTGCGAGGATCCCCTCTAAAGCCTCTTCTAAAAGTTGGGGTTCCGTTGGTGTCATTCACAGAAACGTAGAGCTGGACGAGACCTGAGGAGGTCAGAAGTCCAGCTCCCTGCCCAATGCAGGAGCAAACCCAATTAAATCAACCCAGCCAGGGCTTTGTCAAGCCATGACTTAAGAACCTCTAGGGATGGGCATTCTACCACCTCCCTCATCCAATAAGGGCCCCCTCACCCTCTTATTGCTAACATGCTTGTAGATACCTTTCTTGTTACTTTTCACATCCCTTGTTAGCTGCAATTCCAATTGTGCTTTTGCCTTCTGGATAGCGCCCCTGCATTCTCAAGCAGTATATTTATACTCCTCCCTAGTCATCTGTCCAAGTTTCCACTTCCTATAAGCTTCCTTTTTTGTGTTTAGGCTCACCAAGGATTTTCCCAGTAAGCCAATCTGGTCGCCTACCATATTTGCTTTCCTTATTGCACATTGGGATGGCTTCTTCCTGTGCTTTTACTAAGGCTTCTTTAAAATACTGCCAGTTCTCTTGGACTCCTTTCCCCTTCATCTAACCCTCCCAGGGGATCCTGGCTATTCGTTCTCTGAGGGAGTCAGTCTTCTTTTCTGAAGTCCAAGGTGTGTGTGTGTGTGTTGCTACTCTCCTTTCTTCTTTTGGTCAGGATCCTGAAATCTGCTGTCTCATGATCACTGTTTCCCAGGTTATCACCCACCTCTATTTCCCCAACTAGTTTGTGAGCAGCGGGTCAAGCTGCGGATGGCCCCAGTTGGTTCCTTCAGCACTTATACCAAGAAGTTGTCCCCAGCATTCTCCAAAAACTTTCTGGATTGTCTGTGTATTGGTCTCCCAATAGATGTCAGGGTGATTGGAGTCCCCCATGCGAACCAGGGCCTCTGCTCTGGAAGCTGCTCTGTTGTCTGAAGAAAGCCTCAGCTTCATCTACCTGGTCCAGTGGTCTATAGCAGACACCAACCACAACATGACCCCTGTTGCTTCCACCTCTAAACTTTACCCATAGACTCTCAACAGGCTTTTGTCCCTCTAGATACTGGAGCTCTGAGCAATCATACTGCTCTTACATACAATGCAATTCCTCTTTTTCTCCCTGATCAATTTATACCTTTCCATGATAGTGCTCTGGTCATGTGAGTTGTCATACCAAGTCTCTAATTCCAATCAAATCATAGTTCTTTGATTGGGCCAGGGCTTCTAATTCTTCCTGTTTGTTTCCCAGGTTTCTTGCATTTGTGTACAAACACCTTAGATAACCAGTTGATTTTGCCCTATCTTCATTTGAATTAGGGGTCCTCTTTTGTTTCTCCTTCCTCCTTGTTTCCTCCTGATATCCGACTTTGCCACTTACTTCAAGGCTTTGGTCACTGTCCCATGAACCTAGTTTAAAGCCCTCATTAGGTTTACAAGCCTGCTTGCAAAGATGCTCTTTGCTCTCTTGGTTAGGTGGATCCCATCTCTTCCTAACAATCCTTGTGCCTGGAACAGTCCCCTCCAACACCACCTGCACGACCACACATTTAGTTCCTCAATTTGACGATCCCTACCTTTTCCTTCAGCGGGGAGGATGGAAAAGAACACCACTTGTGCTTCAAATTTCCTGATCCTTCTTCCCAGTGCTACATAATTTGCAGGGACCCGCTCAAAGTCATTCTTGGTTGTATTGTTCATTCCCATGTGCGTAAGCAGGAAGGGGTAGTGATTGAAAGGTTTGGTCCATTTTGGAAGAGTCTTGGTCATCTCCTGAATTCGAGTTCCTGGTAGGCAGCACACATCTCAAGATTCCAGGTCTGGATGGCAGATGGATGACTCGGTCTCTGTTAGAAGGGCATCTCTCACCTCCACCACCCATCTTTGGCTGAGCCTAAATAAGGTAAGTATTACAACAAGTTTATAGAAACCTTCCTGAAAGTTCCCAAGATGGACCGATGCTCAGGACCTCAGATCTCATGGCTTGTAGAGAGCATTGAGAGGAGCACTGAGGAGAACCCTTGGAGTCTTCCTTGCTGCCTGTGGAAGCTAACCGGCAAAGTTGCTGGCTATCTGTGGTAAGCGTGGCTTGTGTGTGTGAGGGGCGGGGGGGAGCTGTGTTAAGAGCGCGTAAGAAAGGCTATACTGGGTCAGACCAGAGGTCCCTTTAGCCCAGTATTCTGTGTTCCAACAGTGGCCGGTACCAGATGCCCCAGAGGGAGCCAACAGACGGAAATCAAGTGAGCCCTCTCCTGTCGTCGGTTTCCAGGCTGTGACTGACTGACTGACAGACCGGAGGCTAGGGACGCTGCTGATGGACCTGATCTCTGTGAATGTATCTAGTTCTCTTTTTGAACCCTATTAGAGTCCTGGTCTTCTCAGCCTCCTGTGGCAAGGAGTTCCGTGGGTTGACTGTGCACTGCGTGAAGGAAAAACGTCCTTGTTGTGTCAAATCTGCCACTTACCTTGTCAAAGGCTTTCTGGAAACCTAAGTACACTGTATCCACTGGCTTCCCCTTGTCTGCATGTTTGTAGACCAGCCCCACAACCTCCCTCCCCTCCCATTCGGACAGATGGCAGAACAAGGAGCAATGGTCTCAAGTTGCGGTGGGAGAGGTCCAGGCTGGATATTAGGAAAAACTGTTTCACTAGGAGAGTGGTGAGGCACTGGAGTGGGTTACCTAGGGAAGTAGTGGAGTCTACATCCCTAGAGGTGTTTAAGTCTCGGCTTGCCGAAGCCCTTGCTGGGTTGATTTAGTTGGGATTGGTCCTGCCTAGAGCAGGGGGCTGGACTTGATGACCTTCTGAGGTCTTTTCCAGCTCTGTGATTCTATGACAAGTACCCAGTCAATGTGGGGATAATTGAAATGCCCCATTATTATGGAGGTTTTTATTTTGATGGCCTCGCTGATGCCTGTTGTATGAATAGTCTCTTTTTATGAGAGGCACACTTGAAACATGTCACTATTGATCAGTCTGCCATTTCCTGAAGTTAGACTTTCTTTTGATTATCTGATCTTACCGGTACTGGATTACCTTCCAGCCTCTCCTCCTTACTAGAAGAGACTCTATTAATAGTCCCTCCCCTAAGAGGTGTCTGCCCAATCCATGGGCTGCTCTTCACCTATCAGCTTCCCCCCCAGCCCTTAGTTTAAAATCAGCTCTGAACTTTTTAATGTTAAGTGCTAGCAGTCTGGTTCTATTTTGGTGTAGGGGAAGCCCATCCTTCCCAGTTGCTAATCTAAACCCCTTTTCTCTACACCATCTCATCCACGCCTTGAGACTCTGAAGTGGTGCCTGCCTACGTGGAACTGGAAGCATTTGAGCGTTTCACGGGTAACATCTGGGAGGAGCGCAGGTAAGTTCACTTTTGGGGGAGTGGAGAGGAAGGAGGACTGTGCTGTCAGCTGGTGTGTATGTGTGTGGGGGGGGGGGCGCGGCGGAGGGTGGGGGGGAAGTGTCTAAGTGTCCGTCTGGTGCTACTTGCAAGGACTGTGTAATCGTGTTTAGCCATTTGAAAAGTGTGAATTAGGGGCACTTTGTTGCGGGTAGGCCTTCACGTGTCGTGGTTTATGCTCCTTTCTGTTTTCCTCGCTAGCATTTAACTTCTGCCTTTGAATTCAAAGGGTGCCCTTTTCTCTCACGCTGCCTTTTGCTTGGTGGTTTAAAGCAGTGGTGGCATGTTCTTAGTTTGGGGTATTCATTTTAAGTTGGGCCTCTTGTATGTTGTCTTTGAAAAGTTTCCATGCAGCTTGCAGGGATTTAACTTTTGTCACTGTAGCTTTTTAATTTCTTTCTAACCCACCTCCTCTTCATTTTTGTGCGGTTCTTCTTTATAAAATTCAGTACCACTGTTGGGCTGCCAAGGTGCTTTCCCCAGCACAGGGCTGTTAAATTTTATTCCCCAGTGGTCAGCAATTCCAAGTGGTCCAGTTGTTGTTCTCTCTTGGACTAGATCCTGTGTTCCACTTAGGACCAAGTCAAGAATTACCTCTCCCCTTGCAGGTTCCAGAACCGGTTGCTCCAAGAAGTAGTCCTTAAGGTATCAGAAGAAATTGTGATCTGTGCATCTCATGCTGAGGTGAGCAGCCAGGGTACCCAGTGAATATGGAGATAGTACTGTGGAGGAGATTTTTATTTTTTGTAGCCATAGTGACTGACATGCAAAGGGAGATTAGTGAGGCTCTGCTGGTCAGGTGGTTGATAATGGGATCCCTTCGGCTCTCATCCCTACGGCTCTCATTATTATTATGCCGCCCTGTTGTGGTTCTTCCAAGTTCTAGTGTGCTATGACTCTCACATTGATTGTCCTCATTCCACCAAGTTTCTGTGATGCCTGTTGTATCATAGTCTCCTTTGATATGGGGCACTCTAGTTCACGCATCGTATTATTTAGACTTCTAGCGTTTGTGCAGAAGCACTTGGAAAAGGGCCACTACTTACCTTTCTGCCACTTTCAGCCGTTAGACTTTTTTTTTTTTGCTTGTTTTTCTCGTCTTATTTTTTCTATCCTTGATCATTTTCCATCCTCTCTGCCTTACTGGAAGAGAGGCTCTCTTAATAGACCCTCCTCTAAGAGCTGTCTGTCAGATGCATGTGCTTCTGCGCAAGAGGTCTGCTTTTCCCTACTCCTTAGTTTAAAAACTGCTCTACAACCTTTTTAATGTTAGGTGCCAGCAATCTGGTTCCATTTTGGTTTGTGTAGCCCATCCTTCCTGTATAGGCTCCCCCTTCCCCAAAGGTTTCCCCAATTGCTAATAAATTGAAAGCCCTTCTCTCTATGCCATGGTCTCATCCATGCCTTGAGATGCTGAAGTGCTGCCTGCTACCTGGAGAAGGCATTTGAGAGAGTTTGCCTGGGAAAGGAGCTCAGGTAAGTGTGGCTTTTAGGGTGGGGGTGGTGCTGTGTTGTGGGCGGGTGCGGTGAGTATGCAAATGTCTGTCTGGCTTGACTGGTGATAGTTGCAGGGACTGAGACTGCACACGTTTGGCAGGTTGAAAAGTGTGACTTGGGAGTGCTTTGTTCCAGGTGGGCCTTCAGTGGCTGATTTGCTCGGAAAGGCAGCCAGAGTGAGCGGGGAACAGAGCAGCAGCTGGCGGGGGGAGGGGGAGGTGTGGTTGCCTGGCAAAGGTCCGTGAGGTGCTGGGGTAGGTGTGGTTTTGGGGGCAGGGGGAGCTGTGTTAAAGGTAAGAACAGGCCTAGTGGGTCGGACCAAAGGTCCATCTTAACCCAGTGTTGTGTTTTTTTTGACAGTGTCCGATGCCAGATGCCCCAGAGGGAGTGACCCCTCACCTGTTGTCCATTTCCAGGTTCTGACAGAGTAGGGATGCCATTCCTACCCATTGTGGCGAACAGCTGTTCATGGACCAAGCCTTGATGAATGTGTCTAGTTCTTTTGGAACACTGTGGAAAAAGTCCTGGTCTTCACCACCTCCTCTTGGCAAGGAGTGGCACAGGTTGACTGTGCCCAGTGTGAAGGAAAGACTTCCCTTTTTTGTGTTGAACCTGCTAGCTATTTATTTGGTGACCCCTAATTCTTACATTATGGGAAAAGGAAACAACATTTTTCCTTCTTGCCTTTTTTCCACCCCATCCTGATTTGAGAGATCCCTATCCTATCCTCCCTTTGTTGCCTCTTTCTTTTAAGCTGAAAAGTCCCAGTTGCTTTTTCTCTCTCTTCATACAGGAAGCGTTCCAAACCCCTCATTTTTGTTGGCCTTTTCCAATGCCAATTGATTACTTTAGAGATGAAACTACCACATCTGTAGGGCGTATGCAAGCTGTGAGCATACCATGGCTTTCTCTAGAGGCGACACGAGATTATCTGTGGTGTTCTGGGTCCCTTTGTAGAAGGATTCCTTGCCTTTTCTCATTGAGTGGATTTTGTCCGAGAGCTCCCCACAGTTGACTCTAAGATCTCTCTTGGGAGTGGTTATAGCTAAATTAGTCACCATCCTTTTGTCCGTATCATCGGTATTTTTTCCAATATGCCTTACTTAATATGCTCCCCCACCAGCACGACCTGTTCTGTCCTGTCCTTCCGATACTGTCCCGTTGATCGTCCTCATTCCCCCAAGTTTCTGCGGTACCTATTGTATCATAGTCTCCTTTGACATGGGGCACTGTAGTTCACGCATCGTATTATTTAGACTTCTAGTGTTTGTGCATAAGCACTTGTGGAAAAGCACTTGGCCTCTACTTAACCTTTCTGCCACTTTCAGCTGTTAGACTCTAGTAAAGTATGACTTCTCTTTATAGAAAGCTCGTTGACTTCTTCCCCAACAAACTCTGTTCGTTTGTCTGAATTTTATTGACAGTGGTGTCAACTAATTTTCCTGGTACTGACATTAGAGTTACTAGTCTGTAATTGCGAGGATCCCCTCTAAAGCCTCTTCTAAAAGTTGGGGTTCCGTTGGTGTCATTCACAGAAACGTAGAGCTGGACGAGACCTGAGGAGGTCAGAAGTCCAGCTCCCTGCCCAATGCAGGAGCAAACCCAATTAAATCAACCCAGCCAGGGCTTTGTCAAGCCATGACTTAAGAACCTCTAGGGATGGGCATTCTACCACCTCCCTCATCCAATAAGGGCCCCCTCACCCTCTTATTGCTAACATGCTTGTAGATACCTTTCTTGTTACTTTTCACATCCCTTGTTAGCTGCAATTCCAATTGTGCTTTTGCCTTCTGGATAGCGCCCCTGCATTCTCAAGCAGTATATTTATACTCCTCCCTAGTCATCTGTCCAAGTTTCCACTTCCTATAAGCTTCCTTTTTTGTGTTTAGGCTCACCAAGGATTTTCCCAGTAAGCCAATCTGGTCGCCTACCATATTTGCTTTCCTTATTGCACATTGGGATGGCTTCTTCCTGTGCTTTTACTAAGGCTTCTTTAAAATACTGCCAGTTCTCTTGGACTCCTTTCCCCTTCATCTAACCCTCCCAGGGGATCCTGGCTATTCGTTCTCTGAGGGAGTCAGTCTTCTTTTCTGAAGTCCAAGGTGTGTGTGTGTGTGTGTGTGTGTGTGTGTGTGTTGCTACTCTCCTTTCTTCTTTTGGTCAGGATCCTGAAATCTGCTGTCTCATGATCACTGTTTCCCAGGTTATCACCCACCTCTATTTCCCCAACTAGTTTGTGAGCAGCGGGTCAAGCTGCGGATGGCCCCAGTTGGTTCCTTCAGCACTTATACCAAGAAGTTGTCCCCAGCATTCTCCAAAAACTTTCTGGATTGTCTGTGTATTGGTCTCCCAATAGATGTCAGGGTGATTGGAGTCCCCCATGCGAACCAGGGCCTCTGCTCTGGAAGCTGCTCTGTTGTCTGAAGAAAGCCTCAGCTTCATCTACCTGGTCCAGTGGTCTATAGCAGACACCAACCACAACATGACCCCTGTTGCTTCCACCTCTAAACTTTACCCATAGACTCTCAACAGGCTTTTGTCCCTCTAGATACTGGAGCTCTGAGCAATCATACTGCTCTTACATACAATGCAATTCCTCTTTTTCTCCCTGATCAATTTATACCTTTCCATGATAGTGCTCTGGTCATGTGAGTTGTCATACCAAGTCTCTAATTCCAATCAAATCATAGTTCTTTGATTGGGCCAGGGCTTCTAATTCTTCCTGTTTGTTTCCCAGGTTTCTTGCATTTGTGTACAAACACCTTAGATAACCAGTTGATTTTGCCCTATCTTCATTTGAATTAGGGGTCCTCTTTTGTTTCTCCTTCCTCCTTGTTTCCTCCTGATATCCGACTTTGCCACTTACTTCAAGGCTTTGGTCACTGTCCCATGAACCTAGTTTAAAGCCCTCATTAGGTTTACAAGCCTGCTTGCAAAGATGCTCTTTGCTCTCTTGGTTAGGTGGATCCCATCTCTTCCTAACAATCCTTGTGCCTGGAACAGTCCCCTCCAACACCACCTGCACGACCACACATTTAGTTCCTCAATTTGACGATCCCTACCTTTTCCTTCAGCGGGGAGGATGGAAAAGAACACCACTTGTGCTTCAAATTTCCTGATCCTTCTTCCCAGTGCTACATAATTTGCAGGGACCCGCTCAAAGTCATTCTTGGTTGTATTGTTCATTCCCATGTGGGTAAGCAGGAAGGGGTAGTGATTGAAAGGTTTGGTCCATTTTGGAAGAGTCTTGGTCATCTCCTGAATTCGAGTTCCTGGTAGGCAGCACACATCTCAAGATTCCAGGTCTGGATGGCAGATGGATGACTCGGTCTCTGTTAGAAGGGCATCTCTCACCTCCACCACCCATCTTTGGCTGAGCCTAAATAAGGTAAGTATTACAACAAGTTTATAGAAACCTTCCTGAAAGTTCCCAAGATGGACCGATGCTCAGGACCTCAGATCTCATGGCTTGTAGAGAGCATTGAGAGGAGCACTGAGGAGAACCCTTGGAGTCTTCCTTGCTGCCTGTGGAAGCTAACCGGCAAAGTTGCTGGCTATCTGTGGTAAGCGTGGCTTGTGTGTGTGAGGGGCGGGGGGGAGCTGTGTTAAGAGCGCGTAAGAAAGGCTATACTGGGTCAGACCAGAGGTCCCTTTAGCCCAGTATTCTGTGTTCCAACAGTGGCCGGTACCAGATGCCCCAGAGGGAGCCAACAGACGGAAATCAAGTGAGCCCTCTCCTGTCGTCGGTTTCCAGGCTGTGACTGACTGACTGACAGACCGGAGGCTAGGGACGCTGCTGATGGACCTGATCTCTGTGAATGTATCTAGTTCTCTTTTTGAACCCTATTAGAGTCCTGGTCTTCTCAGCCTCCTGTGGCAAGGAGTTCCGTGGGTTGACTGTGCACTGCGTGAAGGAAAAACGTCCTTGTTGTGTCAAATCTGCCACTTACCTTGTCAAAGGCTTTCTGGAAACCTAAGTACACTGTATCCACTGGCTTCCCCTTGTCTGCATGTTTGTAGACCAGCCCCACAACCTCCCTCCCCTCCCATTCGGACAGATGGCAGAACAAGGAGCAATGGTCTCAAGTTGCGGTGGGAGAGGTCCAGGCTGGATATTAGGAAAAACTGTTTCACTAGGAGAGTGGTGAGGCACTGGAGTGGGTTACCTAGGGAAGTAGTGGAGTCTACATCCCTAGAGGTGTTTAAGTCTCGGCTTGCCGAAGCCCTTGCTGGGTTGATTTAGTTGGGATTGGTCCTGCCTAGAGCAGGGGGCTGGACTTGATGACCTTCTGAGGTCTTTTCCAGCTCTGTGATTCTATGACAAGTACCCAGTCAATGTGGGGATAATTGAAATGCCCCATTATTATGGAGGTTTTTATTTTGATGGCCTCGCTGATGCCTGTTGTATGAATAGTCTCTTTTTATGAGAGGCACACTTGAAACATGTCACTATTGATCAGTCTGCCATTTCCTGAAGTTAGACTTTCTTTTGATTATCTGATCTTACCGGTACTGGATTACCTTCCAGCCTCTCCTCCTTACTAGAAGAGACTCTATTAATAGTCCCTCCCCTAAGAGGTGTCTGCCCAATCCATGGGCTGCTCTTCACCTATCAGCTTCCCCCCCAGCCCTTAGTTTAAAATCAGCTCTGAACTTTTTAATGTTAAGTGCTAGCAGTCTGGTTCTATTTTGGTGTAGGGGAAGCCCATCCTTCCCAGTTGCTAATCTAAACCCCTTTTCTCTACACCATCTCATCCACGCCTTGAGACTCTGAAGTGGTGCCTGCCTACGTGGAACTGGAAGCATTTGAGCGTTTCACGGGTAACATCTGGGAGGAGCGCAGGTAAGTTCACTTTTGGGGGAGTGGAGAGGAAGGAGGACTGTGCTGTCAGCTGGTGTGTGTGTGTGTGGGGGGGGGTGGGGGGCGGCGGAGGGGGGGGGGGAAGTGTCTAAGTGTCCGTCTGGTGCTACTTGCAAGGACTGTGTAATCGTGTTTAGCCATTTGAAAAGTGTGAATTAGGGGCACTTTGTTGCGGGTAGGCCTTCACGTGTCGTGGTTTATGCTCCTTTCTGTTTTCCTCGCTAGCATTTAACTTCTGCCTTTGAATTCAAAGGGTGCCCTTTTCTCTCACGCTGCCTTTTGCTTGGTGGTTTAAAGCAGTGGTGGCATGTTCTTAGTTTGGGGTATTCATTTTAAGTTGGGCCTCTTGTATGTTGTCTTTGAAAAGTTTCCATGCAGCTTGCAGGGATTTAACTTTTGTCACTGTAGCTTTTTAATTTCTTTCTAACCCACCTCCTCTTCATTTTTGTGCGGTTCTTCTTTATAAAATTCAGTACCACTGTTGGGCTGCCAAGGTGCTTTCCCCAGCACAGGGCTGTTAAATTTTATTCCCCAGTGGTCAGCAATTCCAAGTGGTCCAGTTGTTGTTCTCTCTTGGACTAGATCCTGTGTTCCACTTAGGACCAAGTCAAGAATTACCTCTCCCCTTGCAGGTTCCAGAACCGGTTGCTCCAAGAAGTAGTCCTTAAGGTATCAGAAGAAATTGTGATCTGTGCATCTCATGCTGAGGTGAGCAGCCAGGGTACCCAGTGAATATGGAGATAGTACTGTGGAGGAGATTTTTATTTTTTGTAGCCATAGTGACTGACATGCAAAGGGAGATTAGTGAGGCTCTGCTGGTCAGGTGGTTGATAATGGGATCCCTTCGGCTCTCATCCCTACGGCTCTCATTATTATTATGCCGCCCTGTTGTGGTTCTTCCAAGTTCTAGTGTGCTATGACTCTCACATTGATTGTCCTCATTCCACCAAGTTTCTGTGATGCCTGTTGTATCATAGTCTCCTTTGATATGGGGCACTCTAGTTCACGCATCGTATTATTTAGACTTCTAGCGTTTGTGCAGAAGCACTTGGAAAAGGGCCACTACTTACCTTTCTGCCACTTTCAGCCGTTAGACTTTTTTTTTTTGCTTGTTTTTCTCGTCTTATTTTTTCTATCCTTGATCATTTTCCATCCTCTCTGCCTTACTGGAAGAGAGGCTCTCTTAATAGACCCTCCTCTAAGAGCTGTCTGTCAGATGCATGTGCTTCTGCGCAAGAGGTCTGCTTTTCCCTACTCCTTAGTTTAAAAACTGCTCTACAACCTTTTTAATGTTAGGTGCCAGCAATCTGGTTCCATTTTGGTTTGTGTAGCCCATCCTTCCTGTATAGGCTCCCCCTTCCCCAAAGGTTTCCCCAATTGCTAATAAATTGAAAGCCCTTCTCTCTATGCCATGGTCTCATCCATGCCTTGAGATGCTGAAGTGCTGCCTGCTACCTGGAGAAGGCATTTGAGAGAGTTTGCCTGGGAAAGGAGGTCAGGTAAGTGTGGCTTTTAGGGTGGGGGTGGTGCTGTGTTGTGGGCGGGTGCGGTGAGTATGCAAATGTCTGTCTGGCTTGACTGGTGATAGTTGCAGGGACTGAGACTGCACACGTTTGGCAGGTTGAAAAGTGTGACTTGGGAGTGCTTTGTTCCAGGTGGGCCTTCAGTGGCTGATTTGCTCGGAAAGGCAGCCAGAGTGAGCGGGGAACAGAGCAGCAGCTGGCGGGGGGAGGGGGAGGTGTGGTTGCCTGGCAAAGGTCCGTGAGGTGCTGGGGTAGGTGTGGTTTTGGGGGCAGGGGGAGCTGTGTTAAAGGTAAGAACAGGCCTAGTGGGTCGGACCAAAGGTCCATCTTAACCCAGTGTTGTGTTTTTTTTGACAGTGTCCGATGCCAGATGCCCCAGAGGGAGTGACCCCTCACCTGTTGTCCATTTCCAGGTTCTGACAGAGTAGGGATGCCATTCCTACCCATTGTGGCGAACAGCTGTTCATGGACCAAGCCTTGATGAATGTGTCTAGTTCTTTTGGAACACTGTGGAAAAAGTCCTGGTCTTCACCACCTCCTCTTGGCAAGGAGTGGCACAGGTTGACTGTGCCCAGTGTGAAGGAAAGACTTCCCTTTTTTGTGTTGAACCTGCTAGCTATTTATTTGGTGACCCCTAATTCTTACATTATGGGAAAAGGAAACATTTTTCCTTCTTGCCTTTTTTCCACCCCATCCTGATTTGAGAGATCCCTATCCTATCCTCCCTTTGTTGCCTCTTTCTTTTAAGCTGAAAAGTCCCAGTTGCTTTTTCTCTCTCTTCATACAGGAAGCGTTCCAAACCCCTCATTTTTGTTGGCCTTTTCCAATGCCAATTGATTACTTTAGAGATGAAACTACCACATCTGTAGGGCGTATGCAAGCTGTGAGCATACCATGGCTTTCTCTAGAGGCGACACGAGATTATCTGTGGTGTTCTGGGTCCCTTTGTAGAAGGATTCCTTGCCTTTTCTCATTGAGTGGATTTTGTCCGAGAGCTCCCCACAGTTGACTCTAAGATCTCTCTTGGGAGTGGTTATAGCTAAATTAGTCACCATCCTTTTGTCCGTATCATCGGTATTTTTTCCAATATGCCTTACTTAATATGCTCCCCCACCAGCACGACCTGTTCTGTCCTGTCCTTCCGATACTGTCCCGTTGATCGTCCTCATTCCCCCAAGTTTCTGCGGTACCTATTGTATCATAGTCTCCTTTGACATGGGGCACTGTAGTTCACGCATCGTATTATTTAGACTTCTAGTGTTTGTGCATAAGCACTTGTGGAAAAGCACTTGGCCTCTACTTAACCTTTCTGCCACTTTCAGCTGTTAGACTCTAGTAAAGTATGACTTCTCTTTATAGAAAGCTCGTTGACTTCTTCCCCAACAAACTCTGTTCGTTTGTCTGAATTTTATTGACAGTGGTGTCAACTAATTTTCCTGGTACTGACATTAGAGTTACTAGTCTGTAATTGCGAGGATCCCCTCTAAAGCCTCTTCTAAA
The DNA here is from genome assembly GCF_052426305.1 of Pelodiscus sinensis. NCBI lineage: Eukaryota > Metazoa > Chordata > Testudines > Trionychidae > Pelodiscus > Pelodiscus sinensis. The sequence goes on along the minus strand of NC_143055.1, from coordinate 110,726,231 downwards.
AGTTGGGGTTCCGTTGGTGTCATTCACAGAAACGTAGAGCTGGACGAGACCTGAGGAGGTCAGAAGTCCAGCTCCCTGCCCAATGCAGGAGCAAACCCAATTAAATCAACCCAGCCAGGGCTTTGTCAAGCCATGACTTAAGAACCTCTAGGGATGGGCATTCTACCACCTCCCTCATCCAATAAGGGCCCCCTCACCCTCTTATTGCTAACATGCTTGTAGATACCTTTCTTGTTACTTTTCACATCCCTTGTTAGCTGCAATTCCAATTGTGCTTTTGCCTTCTGGATAGCACCCCTGCATTCTCAAGCAGTATATTTATACTCCTCCCTAGTCATCTGTCCAAGTTTCCACTTCCTATAAGCTTCCTTTTTTGTGTTTAGGCTCACCAAGGATTTTCCCAGTAAGCCAATCTGGTCGCCTACCATATTTGCTTTCCTTATTGCACATTGGGATGGCTTCTTCCTGTGCTTTTACTAAGGCTTCTTTAAAATACTGCCAGTTCTCTTGGACTCCTTTCCCCTTCATCTAACCCTCCCAGGGGATCCTGGCTATTCGTTCTCTGAGGGAGTCAGTCTTCTTTTCTGAAGTCCAAGGTGTGTGTGTGTGTGTGTGTGTTGCTACTCTCCTTTCTTCTTTTGGTCAGGATCCTGAAATCTGCTGTCTCATGATCACTGTTTCCCAGGTTATCACCCACCTCTATTTCCCCAACTAGTTTGTGAGCAGCGGGTCAAGCTGCGGATGGCCCCAGTTGGTTCCTTCAGCACTTATACCAAGAAGTTGTCCCCAGCATTCTCCAAAAACTTTCTGGATTGTCTGTGTATTGGTCTCCCAATAGATGTCAGGGTGATTGGAGTCCCCCATGCGAACCAGGGCCTCTGCTCTGGAAGCTGCTCTGTTGTCTGAAGAAAGCCTCAGCTTCATCTACCTGGTCCAGTGGTCTATAGCAGACACCAACCACAACATGACCCCTGTTGCTTCCACCTCTAAACTTTACCCATAGACTCTCAACAGGCTTTTGTCCCTCTAGATACTGGAGCTCTGAGCAATCATACTGCTCTTACATACAATGCAATTCCTCTTTTTCTCCCTGATCAATTTATACCTTTCCATGATAGTGCTCTGGTCATGTGAGTTGTCATACCAAGTCTCTAATTCCAATCAAATCATAGTTTTTTGATTGGGCCAGGGCTTCTAATTCTTCCTGTTTGTTTCCCAGGTTTCTTGCATTTGTGTACAAACACCTTAGATAACCAGTTGATTTTGCCCTATCTTCATTTGAATTAGGGGTCCTCTTTTGTTTCTCCTTCCTCCTTGTTTCCTCCTGATATCCGACTTTGCCACTTACTTCAAGGCTTTGGTCACTGTCCCATGAACCTAGTTTAAAGCCCTCATTAGGTTTACAAGCCTGCTTGCAAAGATGCTCTTTGCTCTCTTGGTTAGGTGGATCCCATCTCTTCCTAACAATCCTTGTGCCTGGAACAGTCCCCTCCAACACCACCTGCACGACCACACATTTAGTTCCTCAATTTGACGATCCCTACCTTTTCCTTCAGCGGGGAGGATGGAAAAGAACACCACTTGTGCTTCAAATTTCCTGATCCTTCTTCCCAGTGCTACATAATTTGCAGGGACCCGCTCAAAGTCATTCTTGGTTGTATTGTTCATTCCCATGTGCGTAAGCAGGAAGGGGTAGTGATTGAAAGGTTTGGTCCATTTTGGAAGAGTCTTGGTCATCTCCTGAATTCGAGTTCCTGGTAGGCAGCACACATCTCAAGATTCCAGGTCTGGATGGCAGATGGATGACTCGGTCTCTGTTAGAAGGGCATCTCTCACCTCCACCACCCATCTTTGGCTGAGCCTAAATAAGGTAAGTATTACAACAAGTTTATAGAAACCTTCCTGAAAGTTCCCAAGATGGACCGATGCTCAGGACCTCAGATCTCATGGCTTGTAGAGAGCATTGAGAGGAGCACTGAGGAGAACCCTTGGAGTCTTCCTTGCTGCCTGTGGAAGCTAACCGGCAAAGTTGCTGGCTATCTGTGGTAAGCGTGGCTTGTGTGTGTGAGGGGCGGGGGGGAGCTGTGTTAAGAGCGCGTAAGAAAGGCTATACTGGGTCAGACCAGAGGTCCCTTTAGCCCAGTATTCTGTGTTCCAACAGTGGCCGGTACCAGATGCCCCAGAGGGAGCCAACAGACGGAAATCAAGTGAGCCCTCTCCTGTCGTCGGTTTCCAGGCTGTGACTGACTGACTGACAGACCGGAGGCTAGGGACGCTGCTGATGGACCTGATCTCTGTGAATGTATCTAGTTCTCTTTTTGAACCCTATTAGAGTCCTGGTCTTCTCAGCCTCCTGTGGCAAGGAGTTCCGTGGGTTGACTGTGCACTGCATGAAGGAAAAACGTCCTTGTTGTGTCAAATCTGCCACTTACCTTGTCAAAGGCTTTCTGGAAACCTAAGTACACTGTATCCACTGGCTTCCCCTTGTCTGCATGTTTGTAGACCAGCCCCACAACCTCCCTCCCCTCCCATTCGGACAGATGGCAGAACAAGGAGCAATGGTCTCAAGTTGCGGTGGGAGAGGTCCAGGCTGGATATTAGGAAAAACTGTTTCACTAGGAGAGTGGTGAGGCACTGGAGTGGGTTACCTAGGGAAGTAGTGGAGTCTACATCCCTAGAGGTGTTTAAGTCTCGGCTTGCCGAAGCCCTTGCTGGGTTGATTTAGTTGGGATTGGTCCTGCCTAGAGCAGGGGGCTGGACTTGATGACCTTCTGAGGTCTTTTCCAGCTCTGTGATTCTATGACAAGTACCCAGTCAATGTGGGGATAATTGAAATGCCCCATTATTATGGAGGTTTTTATTTTGATGGCCTCGCTGATGCCTGTTGTATGAATAGTCTCTTTTTATGAGAGGCACACTTGAAACATGTCACTATTGATCAGTCTGCCATTTCCTGAAGTTAGACTTTCTTTTGATTATCTGATCTTACCGGTACTGGATTACCTTCCAGCCTCTCCTCCTTACTAGAAGAGACTCTATTAATAGTCCCTCCCCTAAGAGGTGTCTGCCCAATCCATGGGCTGCTCTTCACCTATCAGCTTCCCCCCCAGCCCTTAGTTTAAAATCAGCTCTGAACTTTTTAATGTTAAGTGCTAGCAGTCTGGTTCTATTTTGGTGTAGGGGAAGCCCATCCTTCCCAGTTGCTAATCTAAACCCCTTTTCTCTACACCATCTCATCCACGCCTTGAGACTCTGAAGTGGTGCCTGCCTACGTGGAACTGGAAGCATTTGAGCGTTTCACGGGTAACATCTGGGAGGAGCGCAGGTAAGTTCACTTTTGGGGGAGTGGAGAGGAAGGAGGACTGTGCTGTCAGCTGGTGTGTGTGTGTGTGGGGGGGGGTGGGGGGCGGCGGAGGGGGGGGGGGAAGTGTCTAAGTGTCCGTCTGGTGCTACTTGCAAGGACTGTGTAATCGTGTTTAGCCATTTGAAAAGTGTGAATTAGGGGCACTTTGTTGCGGGTAGGCCTTCACGTGTCGTGGTTTATGCTCCTTTCTGTTTTCCTCGCTAGCATTTAACTTCTGCCTTTGAATTCAAAGGGTGCCCTTTTCTCTCACGCTGCCTTTTGCTTGGTGGTTTAAAGCAGTGGTGGCATGTTCTTAGTTTGGGGTATTCATTTTAAGTTGGGCCTCTTGTATGTTGTCTTTGAAAAGTTTCCATGCAGCTTGCAGGGATTTAACTTTTGTCACTGTAGCTTTTTAATTTCTTTCTAACCCACCTCCTCTTCATTTTTGTGCGGTTCTTCTTTATAAAATTCAGTACCACTGTTGGGCTGCCAAGGTGCTTTCCCCAGCACAGGGCTGTTAAATTTTATTCCCCAGTGGTCAGCAATTCCAAGTGGTCCAGTTGTTGTTCTCTCTTGGACTAGATCCTGTGTTCCACTTAGGACCAAGTCAAGAATTACCTCTCCCCTTGCAGGTTCCAGAACCGGTTGCTCCAAGAAGTAGTCCTTAAGGTATCAGAAGAAATTGTGATCTGTGCATCTCATGCTGAGGTGAGCAGCCAGGGTACCCAGTGAATATGGAGATAGTACTGTGGAGGAGATTTTTATTTTTTGTAGCCATAGTGACTGACATGCAAAGGGAGATTAGTGAGGCTCTGCTGGTCAGGTGGTTGATAATGGGATCCCTTCGGCTCTCATCCCTACGGCTCTCATTATTATTATGCCGCCCTGTTGTGGTTCTTCCAAGTTCTAGTGTGCTATGACTCTCACATTGATTGTCCTCATTCCACCAAGTTTCTGTGATGCCTGTTGTATCATAGTCTCCTTTGATATGGGGCACTCTAGTTCACGCATCGTATTATTTAGACTTCTAGCGTTTGTGCAGAAGCACTTGGAAAAGGGCCACTACTTACCTTTCTGCCACTTTCAGCCGTTAGACTTTTTTTTTTTGCTTGTTTTTCTCGTCTTATTTTTTCTATCCTTGATCATTTTCCATCCTCTCTGCCTTACTGGAAGAGAGGCTCTCTTAATAGACCCTCCTCTAAGAGCTGTCTGTCAGATGCATGTGCTTCTGCGCAAGAGGTCTGCTTTTCCCTACTCCTTAGTTTAAAAACTGCTCTACAACCTTTTTAATGTTAGGTGCCAGCAATCTGGTTCCATTTTGGTTTGTGTAGCCCATCCTTCCTGTATAGGCTCCCCCTTCCCCAAAGGTTTCCCCAATTGCTAATAAATTGAAAGCCCTTCTCTCTATGCCATGGTCTCATCCATGCCTTGAGATGCTGAAGTGCTGCCTGCTACCTGGAGAAGGCATTTGAGAGAGTTTGCCTGGGAAAGGAGGTCAGGTAAGTGTGGCTTTTAGGGTGGGGGTGGTGCTGTGTTGTGGGCGGGTGCGGTGAGTATGCAAATGTCTGTCTGGCTTGACTGGTGATAGTTGCAGGGACTGAGACTGCACACGTTTGGCAGGTTGAAAAGTGTGACTTGGGAGTGCTTTGTTCCAGGTGGGCCTTCAGTGGCTGATTTGCTCGGAAAGGCAGCCAGAGTGAGCGGGGAACAGAGCAGCAGCTGGCGGGGGGAGGGGGAGGTGTGGTTGCCTGGCAAAGGTCCGTGAGGTGCTGGGGTAGGTGTGGTTTTGGGGGCAGGGGGAGCTGTGTTAAAGGTAAGAACAGGCCTAGTGGGTCGGACCAAAGGTCCATCTTAACCCAGTGTTGTGTTTTTTTTGACAGTGTCCGATGCCAGATGCCCCAGAGGGAGTGACCCCTCACCTGTTGTCCATTTCCAGGTTCTGACAGAGTAGGGATGCCATTCCTACCCATTGTGGCGAACAGCTGTTCATGGACCAAGCCTTGATGAATGTGTCTAGTTCTTTTGGAACACTGTGGAAAAAGTCCTGGTCTTCACCACCTCCTCTTGGCAAGGAGTGGCACAGGTTGACTGTGCCCAGTGTGAAGGAAAGACTTCCCTTTTTTGTGTTGAACCTGCTAGCTATTTATTTGGTGACCCCTAATTCTTACATTATGGGAAAAGGAAACAACATTTTTCCTTCTTGCCTTTTTTCCACCCCATCCTGATTTGAGAGATCCCTATCCTATCCTCCCTTTGTTGCCTCTTTCTTTTAAGCTGAAAAGTCCCAGTTGCTTTTTCTCTCTCTTCATACAGGAAGCGTTCCAAACCCCTCATTTTTGTTGGCCTTTTCCAATGCCAATTGATTACTTTAGAGATGAAACTACCACATCTGTAGGGCATATGCAAGCTGTGAACATACCATGGCTTTCTCTAGAGGCGACACGAGATTATCTGTGGTGTTCTGGGTCCCTTTGTAGAAGGATTCCTTGCCTTTTCTCATTGAGTGGATTTTGTCCGAGAGCTCCCCACAGTTGACTCTAAGATCTCTCTTGGGAGTGGTTATAGCTAAATTAGTCACCATCCTTTTGTCCGTATCATCGGTATTTTTTCCAATATGCCTTACTTAATATGCTCCCCCACCAGCACGACCTGTTCTGTCCTGTCCTTCCGATACTGTCCCGTTGATCGTCCTCATTCCCCCAAGTTTCTGCGGTACCTATTGTATCATAGTCTCCTTTGACATGGGGCACTGTAGTTCACGCATCGTATTATTTAGACTTCTAGTGTTTGTGCATAAGCACTTGTGGAAAAGCACTTGGCCTCTACTTAACCTTTCTGCCACTTTCAGCTGTTAGACTCTAGTAAAGTATGACTTCTCTTTATAGAAAGCTCGTTGACTTCTTCCCCAACAAACTCTGTTCGTTTGTCTGAATTTTATTGACAGTGGTGTCAACTAATTTACTAGTCTGTACTAGTTACTAGTCTGTAATTGCGAGGATCCCCTCTAAAGCCTCTTCTAAAAGTTGGGGTTCCGTTGGTGTCATTCACAGAAACGTAGAGCTGGACGAGACCTGAGGAGGTCAGAAGTCCAGCTCCCTGCCCAATGCAGGAGCAAACCCAATTAAATCAACCCAGCCAGGGCTTTGTCAAGCCATGACTTAAGAACCTCTAGGGATGGGCATTCTACCACCTCCCTCATCCAATAAGGGCCCCCTCACCCTCTTATTGCTAACATGCTTGTAGATACCTTTCTTGTTACTTTTCACATCCCTTGTTAGCTGCAATTCCAATTGTGCTTTTGCCTTCTGGATAGCGCCCCTGCATTCTCAAGCAGTATATTTATACTCCTCCCTAGTCATCTGTCCAAGTTTCCACTTCCTATAAGCTTCCTTTTTTGTGTTTAGGCTCACCAAGGATTTTCCCAGTAAGCCAATCTGGTCGCCTACCATATTTGCTTTCCTTATTGCACATTGGGATGGCTTCTTCCTGTGCTTTTACTAAGGCTTCTTTAAAATACTGCCAGTTCTCTTGGACTCCTTTCCCCTTCATCTAACCCTCCCAGGGGATCCTGGCTATTCGTTCTCTGAGGGAGTCAGTCTTCTTTTCTGAAGTCCAAGGTGTGTGTGTGTGTGTTGCTACTCTCCTTTCTTCTTTTGGTCAGGATCCTGAAATCTGCTGTCTCATGATCACTGTTTCCCAGGTTATCACCCACCTCTATTTCCCCAACTAGTTTGTGAGCAGCGGGTCAAGCTGCGGATGGCCCCAGTTGGTTCCTTCAGCACTTATACCAAGAAGTTGTCCCCAGCATTCTCCAAAAACTTTCTGGATTGTCTGTGTATTGGTCTCCCAATAGATGTCAGGGTGATTGGAGTCCCCCATGCGAACCAGGGCCTCTGCTCTGGAAGCTGCTCTGTTGTCTGAAGAAAGCCTCAGCTTCATCTACCTGGTCCAGTGGTCTATAGCAGACACCAACCACAACATGACCCCTGTTGCTTCCACCTCTAAACTTTACCCATAGACTCTCAACAGGCTTTTGTCCCTCTAGATACTGGAGCTCTGAGCAATCATACTGCTCTTACATACAATGCAATTCCTCTTTTTCTCCCTGATCAATTTATACCTTTCCATGATAGTGCTCTGGTCATGTGAGTTGTCATACCAAGTCTCTAATTCCAATCAAATCATAGTTCTTTGATTGGGCCAGGGCTTCTAATTCTTCCTGTTTGTTTCCCAGGTTTCTTGCATTTGTGTACAAACACCTTAGATAACCAGTTGATTTTGCCCTATCTTCATTTGAATTAGGGGTCCTCTTTTGTTTCTCCTTCCTCCTTGTTTCCTCCTGATATCCGACTTTGCCACTTACTTCAAGGCTTTGGTCACTGTCCCATGAACCTAGTTTAAAGCCCTCATTAGGTTTACAAGCCTGCTTGCAAAGATGCTCTTTGCTCTCTTGGTTAGGTGGATCCCATCTCTTCCTAACAATCCTTGTGCCTGGAACAGTCCCCTCCAACACCACCTGCACGACCACACATTTAGTTCCTCAATTTGACGATCCCTACCTTTTCCTTCAGCGGGGAGGATGGAAAAGAACACCACTTGTGCTTCAAATTTCCTGATCCTTCTTCCCAGTGCTACATAATTTGCAGGGACCCGCTCAAAGTCATTCTTGGTTGTATTGTTCATTCCCATGTGGGTAAGCAGGAAGGGGTAGTGATTGAAAGGTTTGGTCCATTTTGGAAGAGTCTTGGTCATCTCCTGAATTCGAGTTCCTGGTAGGCAGCACACATCTCAAGATTCCAGGTCTGGATGGCAGATGGATGACTCGGTCTCTGTTAGAAGGGCATCTCTCACCTCCACCACCCATCTTTGGCTGAGCCTAAATAAGGTAAGTATTACAACAAGTTTATAGAAACCTTCCTGAAAGTTCCCAAGATGGACCGATGCTCAGGACCTCAGATCTCATGGCTTGTAGAGAGCATTGAGAGGAGCACTGAGGAGAACCCTTGGAGTCTTCCTTGCTGCCTGTGGAAGCTAACCGGCAAAGTTGCTGGCTATCTGTGGTAAGCGTGGCTTGTGTGTGTGAGGGGCGGGGGGGAGCTGTGTTAAGAGCGCGTAAGAAAGGCTATACTGGGTCAGACCAGAGGTCCCTTTAGCCCAGTATTCTGTGTTCCAACAGTGGCCGGTACCAGATGCCCCAGAGGGAGCCAACAGACGGAAATCAAGTGAGCCCTCTCCTGTCGTCGGTTTCCAGGCTGTGACTGACTGACTGACAGACCGGAGGCTAGGGACGCTGCTGATGGACCTGATCTCTGTGAATGTATCTAGTTCTCTTTTTGAACCCTATTAGAGTCCTGGTCTTCTCAGCCTCCTGTGGCAAGGAGTTCCGTGGGTTGACTGTGCACTGCGTGAAGGAAAAACGTCCTTGTTGTGTCAAATCTGCCACTTACCTTGTCAAAGGCTTTCTGGAAACCTAAGTACACTGTATCCACTGGCTTCCCCTTGTCTGCATGTTTGTAGACCAGCCCCACAACCTCCCTCCCCTCCCATTCGGACAGATGGCAGAACAAGGAGCAATGGTCTCAAGTTGCGGTGGGAGAGGTCCAGGCTGGATATTAGGAAAAACTGTTTCACTAGGAGAGTGGTGAGGCACTGGAGTGGGTTACCTAGGGAAGTAGTGGAGTCTACATCCCTAGAGGTGTTTAAGTCTCGGCTTGCCGAAGCCCTTGCTGGGTTGATTTAGTTGGGATTGGTCCTGCCTAGAGCAGGGGGCTGGACTTGATGACCTTCTGAGGTCTTTTCCAGCTCTGTGATTCTATGACAAGTACCCAGTCAATGTGGGGATAATTGAAATGCCCCATTATTATGGAGGTTTTTATTTTGATGGCCTCGCTGATGCCTGTTGTATGAATAGTCTCTTTTTATGAGAGGCACACTTGAAACATGTCACTATTGATCAGTCTGCCATTTCCTGAAGTTAGACTTTCTTTTGATTATCTGATCTTACCGGTACTGGATTACCTTCCAGCCTCTCCTCCTTACTAGAAGAGACTCTATTAATAGTCCCTCCCCTAAGAGGTGTCTGCCCAATCCATGGGCTGCTCTTCACCTATCAGCTTCCCCCCCAGCCCTTAGTTTAAAATCAGCTCTGAACTTTTTAATGTTAAGTGCTAGCAGTCTGGTTCTATTTTGGTGTAGGGGAAGCCCATCCTTCCCAGTTGCTAATCTAAACCCCTTTTCTCTACACCATCTCATCCACGCCTTGAGACTCTGAAGTGGTGCCTGCCTACGTGGAACTGGAAGCATTTGAGCGTTTCACGGGTAACATCTGGGAGGAGCGCAGGTAAGTTCACTTTTGGGGGAGTGGAGAGGAAGGAGGACTGTGCTGTCAGCTGGTGTGTGTGTGTGTGTGTGGGGGGGGGGGGGGGGCGGCGGAGGGTGGGGGGAAAGTGTCTAAGTGTCCGTCTGGTGCTACTTGCAAGGACTGTGTAATCGTGTTTAGCCATTTGAAAAGTGTGAATTAGGGGCACTTTGTTGCGGGTAGGCCTTCACGTGTCGTGGTTTATGCTCCTTTCTGTTTTCCTCGCTAGCATTTAACTTCTGCCTTTGAATTCAAAGGGTGCCCTTTTCTCTCACGCTGCCTTTTGCTTGGTGGTTTAAAGCAGTGGTGGCATGTTCTTAGTTTGGGGTATTCATTTTAAGTTGGGCCTCTTGTATGTTGTCTTTGAAAAGTTTCCATGCAGCTTGCAGGGATTTAACTTTTGTCACTGTAGCTTTTTAATTTCTTTCTAACCCACCTCCTCTTCATTTTTGTGCGGTTCTTCTTTATAAAATTCAGTACCACTGTTGGGCTGCCAAGGTGCTTTCCCCAGCACAGGGCTGTTAAATTTTATTCCCCAGTGGTCAGCAATTCCAAGTGGTCCAGTTGTTGTTCTCTCTTGGACTAGATCCTGTGTTCCACTTAGGACCAAGTCAAGAATTACCTCTCCCCTTGCAGGTTCCAGAACCGGTTGCTCCAAGAAGTAGTCCTTAAGGTATCAGAAGAAATTGTGATCTGTGCATCTCATGCTGAGGTGAGCAGCCAGGGTACCCAGTGAATATGGAGATAGTACTGTGGAGGAGATTTTTATTTTTTGTAGCCATAGTGACTGACATGCAAAGGGAGATTAGTGAGGCTCTGCTGGTCAGGTGGTTGATAATGGGATCCCTTCGGCTCTCATCCCTACGGCTCTCATTATTATTATGCCGCCCTGTTGTGGTTCTTCCAAGTTCTAGTGTGCTATGACTCTCACATTGATTGTCCTCATTCCACCAAGTTTCTGTGATGCCTGTTGTATCATAGTCTCCTTTGATATGGGGCACTCTAGTTCACGCATCGTATTATTTAGACTTCTAGCGTTTGTGCAGAAGCACTTGGAAAAGGGCCACTACTTACCTTTCTGCCACTTTCAGCCGTTAGACTTTTTTTTTTTGCTTGTTTTTCTCGTCTTATTTTTTCTATCCTTGATCATTTTCCATCCTCTCTGCCTTACTGGAAGAGAGGCTCTCTTAATAGACCCTCCTCTAAGAGCTGTCTGTCAGATGCATGTGCTTCTGCGCAAGAGGTCTGCTTTTCCCTACTCCTTAGTTTAAAAACTGCTCTACAACCTTTTTAATGTTAGGTGCCAGCAATCTGGTTCCATTTTGGTTTGTGTAGCCCATCCTTCCTGTATAGGCTCCCCCTTCCCCAAAGGTTTCCCCAATTGCTAATAAATTGAAAGCCCTTCTCTCTATGCCATGGTCTCATCCATGCCTTGAGATGCTGAAGTGCTGCCTACTACCTGGAGAAGGCATTTGAGAGAGTTTGCCTGGGAAAGGAGGTCAGGTAAGTGTGGCTTTTAGGGTGGGGGTGGTGCTGTGTTGTGGGCGGGTGCGGTGAGTATGCAAATGTCTGTCTGGCTTGACTGGTGATAGTTGCAGGGACTGAGACTGCACACGTTTGGCAGGTTGAAAAGTGTGACTTGGGAGTGCTTTGTTCCAGGTGGGCCTTCAGTGGCTGATTTGCTCGGAAAGGCAGCCAGAGTGAGCGGGGAACAGAGCAGCAGCTGGCGGGGGGAGGGGGAGGTGTGGTTGCCTGGCAAAGGTCCGTGAGGTGCTGGGGTAGGTGTGGTTTTGGGGGCAGGGGGAGCTGTGTTAAAGGTAAGAACAGGCCTAGTGGGTCGGACCAAAGGTCCATCTTAACCCAGTGTTGTGTTTTTTTTGACAGTGTCCGATGCCAGATGCCCCAGAGGGAGTGACCCCTCACCTGTTGTCCATTTCCAGGTTCTGACAGAGTAGGGATGCCATTCCTACCCATTGTGGCGAACAGCTGTTCATGGACCAAGCCTTGATGAATGTGTCTAGTTCTTTTGGAACACTGTGGAAAAAGTCCTGGTCTTCACCACCTCCTCTTGGCAAGGAGTGGCACAGGTTGACTGTGCCCAGTGTGAAGGAAAGACTTCCCTTTTTTGTGTTGAACCTGCTAGCTATTTATTTGGTGACCCCTAATTCTTACATTATGGGAAAAGGAAACAACATTTTTCCTTCTTGCCTTTTTTCCACCCCATCCTGATTTGAGAGATCCCTATCCTATCCTCCCTTTGTTGCCTCTTTCTTTTAAGCTGAAAAGTCCCAGTTGCTTTTTCTCTCTCTTCATACAGGAAGCGTTCCAAACCCCTCATTTTTGTTGGCCTTTTCCAATGCCAATTGATTACTTTAGAGATGAAACTACCACATCTGTAGGGCGTATGCAAGCTGTGAGCATACCATGGCTTTCTCTAGAGGCGACACGAGATTATCTGTGGTGTTCTGGGTCCCTTTGTAGAAGGATTCCTTGCCTTTTCTCATTGAGTGGATTTTGTCCGAGAGCTCCCCACAGTTGACTCTAAGATCTCTCTTGGGAGTGGTTATAGCTAAATTAGTCACCATCCTTTTGTCCGTATCATCGGTATTTTTTCCAATATGCCTTACTTAATATGCTCCCCCACCAGCACGACCTGTTCTGTCCTGTCCTTCCGATACTGTCCCGTTGATCGTCCTCATTCCCCCAAGTTTCTGCGGTACCTATTGTATCATAGTCTCCTTTGACATGGGGCACTGTAGTTCACGCATCGTATTATTTAGACTTCTAGTGTTTGTGCATAAGCACTTGTGGAAAAGCACTTGGCCTCTACTTAACCTTTCTGCCACTTTCAGCTGTTAGACTCTAGTAAAGTATGACTTCTCTTTATAGAAAGCTCGTTGACTTCTTCCCCAACAAACTCTGTTCGTTTGTCTGAATTTTATTGACAGTGGTGTCAACTAATTTTCCTGGTACTGACATTAGAGTTACTAGTCTGTAATTGCGAGGATCCCCTCTAAAGCCTCTTCTAAAAGTTGGGGTTCCGTTGGTGTCATTCACAGAAACGTAGAGCTGGACGAGACCTGAGGAGGTCAGAAGTCCAGCTCCCTGCCCAATGCAGGAGCAAACCCAATTAAATCAACCCAGCCAGGGCTTTGTCAAGCCATGACTTAAGAACCTCTAGGGATGGGCATTCTACCACCTCCCTCATCCAATAAGGGCCCCCTCACCCTCTTATTGCTAACATGCTTGTAGATACCTTTCTTGTTACTTTTCACATCCCTTGTTAGCTGCAATTCCAATTGTGCTTTTGCCTTCTGGATAGCGCCCCTGCATTCTCAAGCAGTATATTTATACTCCTCCCTAGTCATCTGTCCAAGTTTCCACTTCCTATAAGCTTCCTTTTTTGTGTTTAGGCTCACCAAGGATTTTCCCAGTAAGCCAATCTGGTCGCCTACCATATTTGCTTTCCTTATTGCACATTGGGATGGCTTCTTCCTGTGCTTTTACTAAGGCTTCTTTAAAATACTGCCAGTTCTCTTGGACTCCTTTCCCCTTCATCTAACCCTCCCAGGGGATCCTGGCTATTCGTTCTCTGAGGGAGTCAGTCTTCTTTTCTGAAGTCCAAGGGGTGGGGGTGTGTGTGTGTGTGTGTGTGTGTGTGTGTTGCTACTCTCCTTTCTTCTTTTGGTCAGGATCCTGAAATCTGCTGTCTCATGATCACTGTTTCCCAGGTTATCACCCACCTCTATTTCCCCAACTAGTTTGTGAGCAGCGGGTCAAGCTGCGGATGGCCCCAGTTGGTTCCTTCAGCACTTATACCAAGAAGTTGTCCCCAGCATTCTCCAAAAACTTTCTGGATTGTCTGTGTATTGGTCTCCCAATAGATGTCAGGGTGATTGGAGTCCCCCATGCGAACCAGGGCCTCTGCTCTGGAAGCTGCTCTGTTGTCTGAAGAAAGCCTCAGCTTCATCTACCTGGTCCAGTGGTCTATAGCAGACACCAACCACAACATGACCCCTGTTGCTTCCACCTCTAAACTTTACCCATAGACTCTCAACAGGCTTTTGTCCCTCTAGATACTGGAGCTCTGAGCAATCATACTGCTCTTACATACAATGCAATTCCTCTTTTTCTCCCTGATCAATTTATACCTTTCCATGATAGTGCTCTGGTCATGTGAGTTGTCATACCAAGTCTCTAATTCCAATCAAATCATAGTTCTTTGATTGGGCCAGGGCTTCTAATTCTTCCTGTTTGTTTCCCAGGTTTCTTGCATTTGTGTACAAACACCTTAGATAACCAGTTGATTTTGCCCTATCTTCATTTGAATTAGGGGTCCTCTTTTGTTTCTCCTTCCTCCTTGTTTCCTCCTGATATCCGACTTTGCCACTTACTTCAAGGCTTTGGTCACTGTCCCATGAACCTAGTTTAAAGCCCTCATTAGGTTTACAAGCCTGCTTGCAAAGATGCTCTTTGCTCTCTTGGTTAGGTGGATCCCATCTCTTCCTAACAATCCTTGTGCCTGGAACAGTCCCCTCCAACACCACCTGCACGACCACACATTTAGTTCCTCAATTTGACGATCCCTACCTTTTCCTTCAGCGGGGAGGATGGAAAAGAACACCACTTGTGCTTCAAATTTCCTGATCCTTCTTCCCAGTGCTACATAATTTGCAGGGACCCGCTCAAAGTCATTCTTGGTTGTATTGTTCATTCCCATGTGGGTAAGCAGGAAGGGGTAGTGATTGAAAGGTTTGGTCCATTTTGGAAGAGTCTTGGTCATCTCCTGAATTCGAGTTCCTGGTAGGCAGCACACATCTCAAGATTCCAGGTCTGGATGGCAGATGGATGACTCGGTCTCTGTTAGAAGGGCATCTCTCACCTCCACCACCCATCTTTGGCTGAGCCTAAATAAGGTAAGTATTACAACAAGTTTATAGAAACCTTCCTGAAAGTTCCCAAGATGGACCGATGCTCAGGACCTCAGATCTCATGGCTTGTAGAGAGCATTGAGAGGAGCACTGAGGAGAACCCTTGGAGTCTTCCTTGCTGCCTGTGGAAGCTAACCGGCAAAGTTGCTGGCTATCTGTGGTAAGCGTGGCTTGTGTGTGTGAGGGGCGGGGGGGAGCTGTGTTAAGAGCGCGTAAGAAAGGCTATACTGGGTCAGACCAGAGGTCCCTTTAGCCCAGTATTCTGTGTTCCAACAGTGGCCGGTACCAGATGCCCCAGAGGGAGCCAACAGACGGAAATCAAGTGAGCCCTCTCCTGTCGTCGGTTTCCAGGCTGTGACTGACTGACTGACAGACCGGAGGCTAGGGACGCTGCTGATGGACCTGATCTCTGTGAATGTATCTAGTTCTCTTTTTGAACCCTATTAGAGTCCTGGTCTTCTCAGCCTCCTGTGGCAAGGAGTTCCGTGGGTTGACTGTGCACTGCGTGAAGGAAAAACGTCCTTGTTGTGTCAAATCTGCCACTTACCTTGTCAAAGGCTTTCTGGAAACCTAAGTACACTGTATCCACTGGCTTCCCCTTGTCTGCATGTTTGTAGACCAGCCCCACAACCTCCCTCCCCTCCCATTCGGACAGATGGCAGAACAAGGAGCAATGGTCTCAAGTTGCGGTGGGAGAGGTCCAGGCTGGATATTAGGAAAAACTGTTTCACTAGGAGAGTGGTGAGGCACTGGAGTGGGTTACCTAGGGAAGTAGTGGAGTCTACATCCCTAGAGGTGTTTAAGTCTCGGCTTGCCGAAGCCCTTGCTGGGTTGATTTAGTTGGGATTGGTCCTGCCTAGAGCAGGGGGCTGGACTTGATGACCTTCTGAGGTCTTTTCCAGCTCTGTGATTCTATGACAAGTACCCAGTCAATGTGGGGATAATTGAAATGCCCCATTATTATGGAGGTTTTTATTTTGATGGCCTCGCTGATGCCTGTTGTATGAATAGTCTCTTTTTATGAGAGGCACACTTGAAACATGTCACTATTGATCAGTCTGCCATTTCCTGAAGTTAGACTTTCTTTTGATTATCTGATCTTACCGGTACTGGATTACCTTCCAGCCTCTCCTCCTTACTAGAAGAGACTCTATTAATAGTCCCTCCCCTAAGAGGTGTCTGCCCAATCCATGGGCTGCTCTTCACCTATCAGCTTCCCCCCCAGCCCTTAGTTTAAAATCAGCTCTGAACTTTTTAATGTTAAGTGCTAGCAGTCTGGTTCTATTTTGGTGTAGGGGAAGCCCATCCTTCCCAGTTGCTAATCTAAACCCCTTTTCTCTACACCATCTCATCCACGCCTTGAGACTCTGAAGTGGTGCCTGCCTACGTGGAACTGGAAGCATTTGAGCGTTTCACGGGTAACATCTGGGAGGAGCGCAGGTAAGTTCACTTTTGGGGGAGTGGAGAGGAAGGAGGACTGTGCTGTCAGCTGGTGTGTATGTGTGGGGGGGGGGGGGCGCGGCGGAGGGTGGGGGGGAAGTGTCTAAGTGTCCGTCTGGTGCTACTTGCAAGGACTGTGTAATCGTGTTTAGCCATTTGAAAAGTGTGAATTAGGGGCACTTTGTTGCGGGTAGGCCTTCACGTGTCGTGGTTTATGCTCCTTTCTGTTTTCCTCGCTAGCATTTAACTTCTGCCTTTGAATTCAAAGGGTGCCCTTTTCTCTCACGCTGCCTTTTGCTTGGTGGTTTAAAGCAGTGGTGGCATGTTCTTAGTTTGGGGTATTCATTTTAAGTTGGGCCTCTTGTATGTTGTCTTTGAAAAGTTTCCATGCAGCTTGCAGGGATTTAACTTTTGTCACTGTAGCTTTTTAATTTCTTTCTAACCCACCTCCTCTTCATTTTTGTGCGGTTCTTCTTTATAAAATTCAGTACCACTGTTGGGCTGCCAAGGTGCTTTCCCCAGCACAGGGCTGTTAAATTTTATTCCCCAGTGGTCAGCAATTCCAAGTGGTCCAGTTGTTGTTCTCTCTTGGACTAGATCCTGTGTTCCACTTAGGACCAAGTCAAGAATTACCTCTCCCCTTGCAGGTTCCAGAACCGGTTGCTCCAAGAAGTAGTCCTTAAGGTATCAGAAGAAATTGTGATCTGTGCATCTCATGCTGAGGTGAGCAGCCAGGGTACCCAGTGAATATGGAGATAGTACTGTGGAGGAGATTTTTATTTTTTGTAGCCATAGTGACTGACATGCAAAGGGAGATTAGTGAGGCTCTGCTGGTCAGGTGGTTGATAATGGGATCCCTTCGGCTCTCATCCCTACGGCTCTCATTATTATTATGCCGCCCTGTTGTGGTTCTTCCAAGTTCTAGTGTGCTATGACTCTCACATTGATTGTCCTCATTCCACCAAGTTTCTGTGATGCCTGTTGTATCATAGTCTCCTTTGATATGGGGCACTCTAGTTCACGCATCGTATTATTTAGACTTCTAGCGTTTGTGCAGAAGCACTTGGAAAAGGGCCACTACTTACCTTTCTGCCACTTTCAGCCGTTAGACTTTTTTTTTTTGCTTGTTTTTCTCGTCTTATTTTTTCTATCCTTGATCATTTTCCATCCTCTCTGCCTTACTGGAAGAGAGGCTCTCTTAATAGACCCTCCTCTAAGAGCTGTCTGTCAGATGCATGTGCTTCTGCGCAAGAGGTCTGCTTTTCCCTACTCCTTAGTTTAAAAACTGCTCTACAACCTTTTTAATGTTAGGTGCCAGCAATCTGGTTCCATTTTGGTTTGTGTAGCCCATCCTTCCTGTATAGGCTCCCCCTTCCCCAAAGGTTTCCCCAATTGCTAATAAATTGAAAGCCCTTCTCTCTATGCCATGGTCTCATCCATGCCTTGAGATGCTGAAGTGCTGCCTACTACCTGGAGAAGGCATTTGAGAGAGTTTGCCTGGGAAAGGAGGTCAGGTAAGTGTGGCTTTTAGGGTGGGGGTGGTGCTGTGTTGTGGGCGGGTGCGGTGAGTATGCAAATGTCTGTCTGGCTTGACTGGTGATAGTTGCAGGGACTGAGACTGCACACGTTTGGCAGGTTGAAAAGTGTGACTTGGGAGTGCTTTGTTCCAGGTGGGCCTTCAGTGGCTGATTTGCTCGGAAAGGCAGCCAGAGTGAGCGGGGAACAGAGCAGCAGCTGGCGGGGGGAGGGGGAGGTGTGGTTGCCTGGCAAAGGTCCGTGAGGTGCTGGGGTAGGTGTGGTTTTGGGGGCAGGGGGAGCTGTGTTAAAGGTAAGAACAGGCCTAGTGGGTCGGACCAAAGGTCCATCTTAACCCAGTGTTGTGTTTTTTTTGACAGTGTCCGATGCCAGATGCCCCAGAGGGAGTGACCCCTCACCTGTTGTCCATTTCCAGGTTCTGACAGAGTAGGGATGCCATTCCTACCCATTGTGGCGAACAGCTGTTCATGGACCAAGCCTTGATGAATGTGTCTAGTTCTTTTGGAACACTGTGGAAAAAGTCCTGGTCTTCACCACCTCCTCTTGGCAAGGAGTGGCACAGGTTGACTGTGCCCAGTGTGAAGGAAAGACTTCCCTTTTTTGTGTTGAACCTGCTAGCTATTTATTTGGTGACCCCTAATTCTTACATTATGGGAAAAGGAAACAACATTTTTCCTTCTTGCCTTTTTTCCACCCCATCCTGATTTGAGAGATCCCTATCCTATCCTCCCTTTGTTGCCTCTTTCTTTTAAGCTGAAAAGTCCCAGTTGCTTTTTCTCTCTCTTCATACAGGAAGCGTTCCAAACCCCTCATTTTTGTTGGCCTTTTCCAATGCCAATTGATTACTTTAGAGATGAAACTACCACATCTGTAGGGCGTATGCAAGCTGTGAGCATACCATGGCTTTCTCTAGAGGCGACACGAGATTATCTGTGGTGTTCTGGGTCCCTTTGTAGAAGGATTCCTTGCCTTTTCTCATTGAGTGGATTTTGTCCGAGAGCTCCCCACAGTTGACTCTAAGATCTCTCTTGGGAGTGGTTATAGCTAAATTAGTCACCATCCTTTTGTCCGTATCATCGGTATTTTTTCCAATATGCCTTACTTAATATGCTCCCCCACCAGCACGACCTGTTCTGTCCTGTCCTTCCGATACTGTCCCGTTGATCGTCCTCATTCCCCCAAGTTTCTGCGGTACCTATTGTATCATAGTCTCCTTTGACATGGGGCACTGTAGTTCACGCATCGTATTATTTAGACTTCTAGTGTTTGTGCATAAGCACTTGTGGAAAAGCACTTGGCCTCTACTTAACCTTTCTGCCACTTTCAGCTGTTAGACTCTAGTAAAGTATGACTTCTCTTTATAGAAAGCTCGTTGACTTCTTCCCCAACAAACTCTGTTCGTTTGTCTGAATTTTATTGACAGTGGTGTCAACTAATTTTCCTGGTACTGACATTAGAGTTACTAGTCTGTAATTGCGAGGATCCCCTCTACAGCCTCTTCTAAAAGTTGGGGTTCCGTTGGTGTCATTCACAGAAACGTAGAGCTGGACGAGACCTGAGGAGGTCAGAAGTCCAGCTCCCTGCCCAATGCAGGAGCAAACCCAATTAAATCAACCCAGCCAGGGCTTTGTCAAGCCATGACTTAAGAACCTCTAGGGATGGGCATTCTACCACCTCCCTCATCCAATAAGGGCCCCCTCACCCTCTTATTGCTAACATGCTTGTAGATACCTTTCTTGTTACTTTTCACATCCCTTGTTAGCTGCAATTCCAATTGTGCTTTTGCCTTCTGGATAGCGCCCCTGCATTCTCAAGCAGTATATTTATACTCCTCCCTAGTCATCTGTCCAAGTTTCCACTTCCTATAAGCTTCCTTTTTTGTGTTTAGGCTCACCAAGGATTTTCCCAGTAAGCCAATCTGGTCGCCTACCATATTTGCTTTCCTTATTGCACATTGGGATGGCTTCTTCCTGTGCTTTTACTAAGGCTTCTTTAAAATACTGCCAGTTCTCTTGGACTCCTTTCCCCTTCATCTAACCCTCCCAGGGGATCCTGGCTATTCGTTCTCTGAGGGAGTCAGTCTTCTTTTCTGAAGTCCAAGGGGTGGGGGTGTGTGTGTGTGTGTGTGTGTGTGTGTGTTGCTACTCTCCTTTCTTCTTTTGGTCAGGATCCTGAAATCTGCTGTCTCATGATCACTGTTTCCCAGGTTATCACCCACCTCTATTTCCCCAACTAGTTTGTGAGCAGCGGGTCAAGCTGCGGATGGCCCCAGTTGGTTCCTTCAGCACTTATACCAAGAAGTTGTCCCCAGCATTCTCCAAAAACTTTCTGGATTGTCTGTGTATTGGTCTCCCAATAGATGTCAGGGTGATTGGAGTCCCCCATGCGAACCAGGGCCTCTGCTCTGGAAGCTGCTCTGTTGTCTGAAGAAAGCCTCAGCTTCATCTACCTGGTCCAGTGGTCTATAGCAGACACCAACCACAACATGACCCCTGTTGCTTCCACCTCTAAACTTTACCCATAGACTCTCAACAGGCTTTTGTCCCTCTAGATACTGGAGCTCTGAGCAATCATACTGCTCTTACATACAATGCAATTCCTCTTTTTCTCCCTGATCAATTTATACCTTTCCATGATAGTGCTCTGGTCATGTGAGTTGTCATACCAAGTCTCTAATTCCAATCAAATCATAGTTCTTTGATTGGGCCAGGGCTTCTAATTCTTCCTGTTTGTTTCCCAGGTTTCTTGCATTTGTGTACAAACACCTTAGATAACCAGTTGATTTTGCCCTATCTTCATTTGAATTAGGGGTCCTCTTTTGTTTCTCCTTCCTCCTTGTTTCCTCCTGATATCCGACTTTGCCACTTACTTCAAGGCTTTGGTCACTGTCCCATGAACCTAGTTTAAAGCCCTCATTAGGTTTACAAGCCTGCTTGCAAAGATGCTCTTTGCTCTCTTGGTTAGGTGGATCCCATCTCTTCCTAACAATCCTTGTGCCTGGAACAGTCCCCTCCAACACCACCTGCACGACCACACATTTAGTTCCTCAATTTGACGATCCCTACCTTTTCCTTCAGCGGGGAGGATGGAAAAGAACACCACTTGTGCTTCAAATTTCCTGATCCTTCTTCCCAGTGCTACATAATTTGCAGGGACCCGCTCAAAGTCATTCTTGGTTGTATTGTTCATTCCCATGTGCGTAAGCAGGAAGGGGTAGTGATTGAAAGGTTTGGTCCATTTTGGAAGAGTCTTGGTCATCTCCTGAATTCGAGTTCCTGGTAGGCAGCACACATCTCAAGATTCCAGGTCTGGATGGCAGATGGATGACTCGGTCTCTGTTAGAAGGGCATCTCTCACCTCCACCACCCATCTTTGGCTGAGCCTAAATAAGGTAAGTATTACAACAAGTTTATAGAAACCTTCCTGAAAGTTCCCAAGATGGACCGATGCTCAGGACCTCAGATCTCATGGCTTGTAGAGAGCATTGAGAGGAGCACTGAGGAGAACCCTTGGAGTCTTCCTTGCTGCCTGTGGAAGCTAACCGGCAAAGTTGCTGGCTATCTGTGGTAAGCGTGGCTTGTGTGTGTGAGGGGCGGGGGGGAGCTGTGTTAAGAGCGCGTAAGAAAGGCTATACTGGGTCAGACCAGAGGTCCCTTTAGCCCAGTATTCTGTGTTCCAACAGTGGCCGGTACCAGATGCCCCAGAGGGAGCCAACAGACGGAAATCAAGTGAGCCCTCTCCTGTCGTCGGTTTCCAGGCTGTGACTGACTGACTGACAGACCGGAGGCTAGGGACGCTGCTGATGGACCTGATCTCTGTGAATGTATCTAGTTCTCTTTTTGAACCCTATTAGAGTCCTGGTCTTCTCAGCCTCCTGTGGCAAGGAGTTCCGTGGGTTGACTGTGCACTGCGTGAAGGAAAAACGTCCTTGTTGTGTCAAATCTGCCACTTACCTTGTCAAAGGCTTTCTGGAAACCTAAGTACACTGTATCCACTGGCTTCCCCTTGTCTGCATGTTTGTAGACCAGCCCCACAACCTCCCTCCCCTCCCATTCGGACAGATGGCAGAACAAGGAGCAATGGTCTCAAGTTGCGGTGGGAGAGGTCCAGGCTGGATATTAGGAAAAACTGTTTCACTAGGAGAGTGGTGAGGCACTGGAGTGGGTTACCTAGGGAAGTAGTGGAGTCTACATCCCTAGAGGTGTTTAAGTCTCGGCTTGCCGAAGCCCTTGCTGGGTTGATTTAGTTGGGATTGGTCCTGCCTAGAGCAGGGGGCTGGACTTGATGACCTTCTGAGGTCTTTTCCAGCTCTGTGATTCTATGACAAGTACCCAGTCAATGTGGGGATAATTGAAATGCCCCATTATTATGGAGGTTTTTATTTTGATGGCCTCGCTGATGCCTGTTGTATGAATAGTCTCTTTTTATGAGAGGCACACTTGAAACATGTCACTATTGATCAGTCTGCCATTTCCTGAAGTTAGACTTTCTTTTGATTATCTGATCTTACCGGTACTGGATTACCTTCCAGCCTCTCCTCCTTACTAGAAGAGACTCTATTAATAGTCCCTCCCCTAAGAGGTGTCTGCCCAATCCATGGGCTGCTCTTCACCTATCAGCTTCCCCCCCAGCCCTTAGTTTAAAATCAGCTCTGAACTTTTTAATGTTAAGTGCTAGCAGTCTGGTTCTATTTTGGTGTAGGGGAAGCCCATCCTTCCCAGTTGCTAATCTAAACCCCTTTTCTCTACACCATCTCATCCACGCCTTGAGACTCTGAAGTGGTGCCTGCCTACGTGGAACTGGAAGCATTTGAGCGTTTCACGGGTAACATCTGGGAGGAGCGCAGGTAAGTTCACTTTTGGGGGAGTGGAGAGGAAGGAGGACTGTGCTGTCAGCTGGTGTGTGTGTGGGGGGGGGGGGGGGGCGGCGCGGCGGAGGGTGGGGGGGAAGTGTCTAAGTGTCCGTCTGGTGCTACTTGCAAGGACTGTGTAATCGTGTTTAGCCATTTGAAAAGTGTGAATTAGGGGCACTTTGTTGCGGGTAGGCCTTCACGTGTCGTGGTTTATGCTCCTTTCTGTTTTCCTCGCTAGCATTTAACTTCTGCCTTTGAATTCAAAGGGTGCCCTTTTCTCTCACGCTGCCTTTTGCTTGGTGGTTTAAAGCAGTGGTGGCATGTTCTTAGTTTGGGGTATTCATTTTAAGTTGGGCCTCTTGTATGTTGTCTTTGAAAAGTTTCCATGCAGCTTGCAGGGATTTAACTTTTGTCACTGTAGCTTTTTAATTTCTTTCTAACCCACCTCCTCTTCATTTTTGTGCGGTTCTTCTTTATAAAATTCAGTACCACTGTTGGGCTGCCAAGGTGCTTTCCCCAGCACAGGGCTGTTAAATTTTATTCCCCAGTGGTCAGCAATTCCAAGTGGTCCAGTTGTTGTTCTCTCTTGGACTAGATCCTGTGTTCCACTTAGGACCAAGTCAAGAATTACCTCTCCCCTTGCAGGTTCCAGAACCGGTTGCTCCAAGAAGTAGTCCTTAAGGTATCAGAAGAAATTGTGATCTGTGCATCTCATGCTGAGGTGAGCAGCCAGGGTACCCAGTGAATATGGAGATAGTACTGTGGAGGAGATTTTTATTTTTTGTAGCCATAGTGACTGACATGCAAAGGGAGATTAGTGAGGCTCTGCTGGTCAGGTGGTTGATAATGGGATCCCTTCGGCTCTCATCCCTACGGCTCTCATTATTATTATGCCGCCCTGTTGTGGTTCTTCCATTTTCTAGTGTGCTATGACTCTCACATTGATTGTCCTCATTCCACCAAGTTTCTGTGATGCCTGTTGTATCATAGTCTCCTTTGATATGGGGCACTCTAGTTCACGCATCGTATTATTTAGACTTCTAGCGTTTGTGCAGAAGCACTTGGAAAAGGGCCACTACTTACCTTTCTGCCACTTTCAGCCGTTAGACTTTTTTTTTTGCTTGTTTTTCTCGTCTTATTTTTTCTATCCTTGATCATTTTCCATCCTCTCTGCCTTACTGGAAGAGAGGCTCTCTTAATAGACCCTCCTCTAAGAGCTGTCTGTCAGATGCATGTGCTTCTGCGCAAGAGGTCTGCTTTTCCCTACTCCTTAGTTTAAAAACTGCTCTACAACCTTTTTAATGTTAGGTGCCAGCAATCTGGTTCCATTTTGGTTTGTGTAGCCCATCCTTCCTGTATAGGCTCCCCCTTCCCCAAAGGTTTCCCCAATTGCTAATAAATTGAAAGCCCTTCTCTCTATGCCATGGTCTCATCCATGCCTTGAGATGCTGAAGTGCTGCCTGCTACCTGGAGAAGGCATTTGAGAGAGTTTGCCTGGGAAAGGAGGTCAGGTAAGTGTGGCTTTTAGGGTGGGGGTGGTGCTGTGTTGTGGGCGGGTGCGGTGAGTATGCAAATGTCTGTCTGGCTTGACTGGTGATAGTTGCAGGGACTGAGACTGCACACGTTTGGCAGGTTGAAAAGTGTGACTTGGGAGTGCTTTGTTCCAGGTGGGCCTTCAGTGGCTGATTTGCTCGGAAAGGCAGCCAGAGTGAGCGGGGAACAGAGCAGCAGCTGGCGGGGGGAGGGGGAGGTGTGGTTGCCTGGCAAAGGTCCGTGAGGTGCTGGGGTAGGTGTGGTTTTGGGGGCAGGGGGAGCTGTGTTAAAGGTAAGAACAGGCCTAGTGGGTCGGACCAAAGGTCCATCTTAACCCAGTGTTGTGTTTTTTTTGACAGTGTCCGATGCCAGATGCCCCAGAGGGAGTGACCCCTCACCTGTTGTCCATTTCCAGGTTCTGACAGAGTAGGGATGCCATTCCTACCCATTGTGGCGAACAGCTGTTCATGGACCAAGCCTTGATGAATGTGTCTAGTTCTTTTGGAACACTGTGGAAAAAGTCCTGGTCTTCACCACCTCCTCTTGGCAAGGAGTGGCACAGGTTGACTGTGCCCAGTGTGAAGGAAAGACTTCCCTTTTTTGTGTTGAACCTGCTAGCTATTTATTTGGTGACCCCTAATTCTTACATTATGGGAAAAGGAAACAACATTTTTCCTTCTTGCCTTTTTTCCACCCCATCCTGATTTGAGAGATCCCTATCCTATCCTCCCTTTGTTGCCTCTTTCTTTTAAGCTGAAAAGTCCCAGTTGCTTTTTCTCTCTCTTCATACAGGAAGCGTTCCAAACCCCTCATTTTTGTTGGCCTTTTCCAATGCCAATTGATTACTTTAGAGATGAAACTACCACATCTGTAGGGCGTATGCAAGCTGTGAGCATACCATGGCTTTCTCTAGAGGCGACACGAGATTATCTGTGGTGTTCTGGGTCCCTTTGTAGAAGGATTCCTTGCCTTTTCTCATTGAGTGGATTTTGTCCGAGAGCTCCCCACAGTTGACTCTAAGATCTCTCTTGGGAGTGGTTATAGCTAAATTAGTCACCATCCTTTTGTCCGTATCATCGGTATTTTTTCCAATATGCCTTACTTAATATGCTCCCCCACCAGCACGACCTGTTCTGTCCTGTCCTTCCGATACTGTCCCGTTGATCGTCCTCATTCCCCCAAGTTTCTGCGGTACCTATTGTATCATAGTCTCCTTTGACATGGGGCACTGTAGTTCACGCATCGTATTATTTAGACTTCTAGTGTTTGTGCATAAGCACTTGTGGAAAAGCACTTGGCCTCTACTTAACCTTTCTGCCACTTTCAGCTGTTAGACTCTAGTAAAGTATGACTTCTCTTTATAGAAAGCTCGTTGACTTCTTCCCCAACAAACTCTGTTCGTTTGTCTGAATTTTATTGACAGTGGTGTCAACTAATTTTCCTGGTACTGACATTAGAGTTACTAGTCTGTAATTGCGAGGATCCCCTCTAAAGCCTCTTCTAAAAGTTGGGGTTCCGTTGGTGTCATTCACAGAAACGTAGAGCTGGACGAGACCTGAGGAGGTCAGAAGTCCAGCTCCCTGCCCAATGCAGGAGCAAACCCAATTAAATCAACCCAGCCAGGGCTTTGTCAAGCCATGACTTAAGAACCTCTAGGGATGGGCATTCTACCACCTCCCTCATCCAATAAGGGCCCCCTCACCCTCTTATTGCTAACATGCTTGTAGATACCTTTCTTGTTACTTTTCACATCCCTTGTTAGCTGCAATTCCAATTGTGCTTTTGCCTTCTGGATAGCACCCCTGCATTCTCAAGCAGTATATTTATACTCCTCCCTAGTCATCTGTCCAAGTTTCCACTTCCTATAAGCTTCCTTTTTTGTGTTTAGGCTCACCAAGGATTTTCCCAGTAAGCCAATCTGGTCGCCTACCATATTTGCTTTCCTTATTGCACATTGGGATGGCTTCTTCCTGTGCTTTTACTAAGGCTTCTTTAAAATACTGCCAGTTCTCTTGGACTCCTTTCCCCTTCATCTAACCCTCCCAGGGGATCCTGGCTATTCGTTCTCTGAGGGAGTCAGTCTTCTTTTCTGAAGTCCAAGGTGTGTGTGTGTGTGTGTGTGTGTGTGTGTGTGTGTGTGTGTGTTGCTACTCTCCTTTCTTCTTTTGGTCAGGATCCTGAAATCTGCTGTCTCATGATCACTGTTTCCCAGGTTATCACCCACCTCTATTTCCCCAACTAGTTTGTGAGCAGCGGGTCAAGCTGCGGATGGCCCCAGTTGGTTCCTTCAGCACTTATACCAAGAAGTTGTCCCCAGCATTCTCCAAAAACTTTCTGGATTGTCTGTGTATTGGTCTCCCAATAGATGTCAGGGTGATTGGAGTCCCCCATGCGAACCAGGGCCTCTGCTCTGGAAGCTGCTCTGTTGTCTGAAGAAAGCCTCAGCTTCATCTACCTGGTCCAGTGGTCTATAGCAGACACCAACCACAACATGACCCCTGTTGCTTCCACCTCTAAACTTTACCCATAGACTCTCAACAGGCTTTTGTCCCTCTAGATACTGGAGCTCTGAGCAATCATACTGCTCTTACATACAATGCAATTCCTCTTTTTCTCCCTGATCAATTTATACCTTTCCATGATAGTGCTCTGGTCATGTGAGTTGTCATACCAAGTCTCTAATTCCAATCAAATCATAGTTCGTTGATTGGGCCAGGGCTTCTAATTCTTCCTGTTTGTTTCCCAGGTTTCTTGCATTTGTGTACAAACACCTTAGATAACCAGTTGATTTTGCCCTATCTTCATTTGAATTAGGGGTCCTCTTTTGTTTCTCCTTCCTCCTTGTTTCCTCCTGATATCCGACTTTGCCACTTACTTCAAGGCTTTGGTCACTGTCCCATGAACCTAGTTTAAAGCCCTCATTAGGTTTACAAGCCTGCTTGCAAAGATGCTCTTTGCTCTCTTGGTTAGGTGGATCCCATCTCTTCCTAACAATCCTTGTGCCTGGAACAGTCCCCTCCAACACCACCTGCACGACCACACATTTAGTTCCTCAATTTGACGATCCCTACCTTTTCCTTCAGCGGGGAGGATGGAAAAGAACACCACTTGTGCTTCAAATTTCCTGATCCTTCTTCCCAGTGCTACATAATTTGCAGGGACCCGCTCAAAGTCATTCTTGGTTGTATTGTTCATTCCCATGTGGGTAAGCAGGAAGGGGTAGTGATTGAAAGGTTTGGTCCATTTTGGAAGAGTCTTGGTCATCTCCTGAATTCGAGTTCCTGGTAGGCAGCACACATCTCAAGATTCCAGGTCTGGATGGCAGATGGATGACTCGGTCTCTGTTAGAAGGGCATCTCTCACCTCCACCACCCATCTTTGGCTGAGCCTAAATAAGGTAAGTATTACAACAAGTTTATAGAAACCTTCCTGAAAGTTCCCAAGATGGACCGATGCTCAGGACCTCAGATCTCATGGCTTGTAGAGAGCATTGAGAGGAGCACTGAGGAGAACCCTTGGAGTCTTCCTTGCTGCCTGTGGAAGCTAACCGGCAAAGTTGCTGGCTATCTGTGGTAAGCGTGGCTTGTGTGTGTGAGGGGCGGGGGGGAGCTGTGTTAAGAGCGCGTAAGAAAGGCTATACTGGGTCAGACCAGAGGTCCCTTTAGCCCAGTATTCTGTGTTCCAACAGTGGCCGGTACCAGATGCCCCAGAGGGAGCCAACAGACGGAAATCAAGTGAGCCCTCTCCTGTCGTCGGTTTCCAGGCTGTGACTGACTGACTGACAGACCGGAGGCTAGGGACGCTGCTGATGGACCTGATCTCTGTGAATGTATCTAGTTCTCTTTTTGAACCCTATTAGAGTCCTGGTCTTCTCAGCCTCCTGTGGCAAGGAGTTCCGTGGGTTGACTGTGCACTGCGTGAAGGAAAAACGTCCTTGTTGTGTCAAATCTGCCACTTACCTTGTCAAAGGCTTTCTGGAAACCTAAGTACACTGTATCCACTGGCTTCCCCTTGTCTGCATGTTTGTAGACCAGCCCCACAACCTCCCTCCCCTCCCATTCGGACAGATGGCAGAACAAGGAGCAATGGTCTCAAGTTGCGGTGGGAGAGGTCCAGGCTGGATATTAGGAAAAACTGTTTCACTAGGAGAGTGGTGAGGCACTGGAGTGGGTTACCTAGGGAAGTAGTGGAGTCTACATCCCTAGAGGTGTTTAAGTCTCGGCTTGCCGAAGCCCTTGCTGGGTTGATTTAGTTGGGATTGGTCCTGCCTAGAGCAGGGGGCTGGACTTGATGACCTTCTGAGGTCTTTTCCAGCTCTGTGATTCTATGACAAGTACCCAGTCAATGTGGGGATAATTGAAATGCCCCATTATTATGGAGGTTTTTATTTTGATGGCCTCGCTGATGCCTGTTGTATGAATAGTCTCTTTTTATGAGAGGCACACTTGAAACATGTCACTATTGATCAGTCTGCCATTTCCTGAAGTTAGACTTTCTTTTGATTATCTGATCTTACCGGTACTGGATTACCTTCCAGCCTCTCCTCCTTACTAGAAGAGACTCTATTAATAGTCCCTCCCCTAAGAGGTGTCTGCCCAATCCATGGGCTGCTCTTCACCTATCAGCTTCCCCCCCAGCCCTTAGTTTAAAATCAGCTCTGAACTTTTTAATGTTAAGTGCTAGCAGTCTGGTTCTATTTTGGTGTAGGGGAAGCCCATCCTTCCCAGTTGCTAATCTAAACCCCTTTTCTCTACACCATCTCATCCACGCCTTGAGACTCTGAAGTGGTGCCTGCCTACGTGGAACTGGAAGCATTTGAGCGTTTCACGGGTAACATCTGGGAGGAGCGCAGGTAAGTTCACTTTTGGGGGAGTGGAGAGGAAGGAGGACTGTGCTGTCAGCTGGTGTGTGTGTGTGTGGGGGGGGGTGGGGGGCGGCGGAGGGGGGGGGGGAAGTGTCTAAGTGTCCGTCTGGTGCTACTTGCAAGGACTGTGTAATCGTGTTTAGCCATTTGAAAAGTGTGAATTAGGGGCACTTTGTTGCGGGTAGGCCTTCACGTGTCGTGGTTTATGCTCCTTTCTGTTTTCCTCGCTAGCATTTAACTTCTGCCTTTGAATTCAAAGGGTGCCCTTTTCTCTCACGCTGCCTTTTGCTTGGTGGTTTAAAGCAGTGGTGGCATGTTCTTAGTTTGGGGTATTCATTTTAAGTTGGGCCTCTTGTATGTTGTCTTTGAAAAGTTTCCATGCAGCTTGCAGGGATTTAACTTTTGTCACTGTAGCTTTTTAATTTCTTTCTAACCCACCTCCTCTTCATTTTTGTGCGGTTCTTCTTTATAAAATTCAGTACCACTGTTGGGCTGCCAAGGTGCTTTCCCCAGCACAGGGCTGTTAAATTTTATTCCCCAGTGGTCAGCAATTCCAAGTGGTCCAGTTGTTGTTCTCTCTTGGACTAGATCCTGTGTTCCACTTAGGACCAAGTCAAGAATTACCTCTCCCCTTGCAGGTTCCAGAACCGGTTGCTCCAAGAAGTAGTCCTTAAGGTATCAGAAGAAATTGTGATCTGTGCATCTCATGCTGAGGTGAGCAGCCAGGGTACCCAGTGAATATGGAGATAGTACTGTGGAGGAGATTTTTATTTTTTGTAGCCATAGTGACTGACATGCAAAGGGAGATTAGTGAGGCTCTGCTGGTCAGGTGGTTGATAATGGGATCCCTTCGGCTCTCATCCCTATGGCTCTCATTATTATTATGCCGCCCTGTTGTGGTTCTTCCAAGTTCTAGTGTGCTATGACTCTCACATTGATTGTCCTCATTCCACCAAGTTTCTGTGATGCCTGTTGTATCATAGTCTCCTTTGATATGGGGCACTCTAGTTCACGCATCGTATTATTTAGACTTCTAGCGTTTGTGCAGAAGCACTTGGAAAAGGGCCACTACTTACCTTTCTGCCACTTTCAGCCGTTAGACTTTTTTTTTTTGCTTGTTTTTCTCGTCTTATTTTTTCTATCCTTGATCATTTTCCATCCTCTCTGCCTTACTGGAAGAGAGGCTCTCTTAATAGACCCTCCTCTAAGAGCTGTCTGTCAGATGCATGTGCTTCTGCGCAAGAGGTCTGCTTTTCCCTACTCCTTAGTTTAAAAACTGCTCTACAACCTTTTTAATGTTAGGTGCCAGCAATCTGGTTCCATTTTGGTTTGTGTAGCCCATCCTTCCTGTATAGGCTCCCCCTTCCCCAAAGGTTTCCCCAATTGCTAATAAATTGAAAGCCCTTCTCTCTATGCCATGGTCTCATCCATGCCTTGAGATGCTGAAGTGCTGCCTGCTACCTGGAGAAGGCATTTGAGAGAGTTTGCCTGGGAAAGGAGGTCAGGTAAGTGTGGCTTTTAGGGTGGGGGTGGTGCTGTGTTGTGGGCGGGTGCGGTGAGTATGCAAATGTCTGTCTGGCTTGACTGGTGATAGTTGCAGGGACTGAGACTGCACACGTTTGGCAGGTTGAAAAGTGTGACTTGGGAGTGCTTTGTTCCAGGTGGGCCTTCAGTGGCTGATTTGCTCGGAAAGGCAGCCAGAGTGAGCGGGGAACAGAGCAGCAGCTGGCGGGGGGAGGGGGAGGTGTGGTTGCCTGGCAAAGGTCCGTGAGGTGCTGGGGTAGGTGTGGTTTTGGGGGCAGGGGGAGCTGTGTTAAAGGTAAGAACAGGCCTAGTGGGTCGGACCAAAGGTCCATCTTAACCCAGTGTTGTGTTTTTTTTGACAGTGTCCGATGCCAGATGCCCCAGAGGGAGTGACCCCTCACCTGTTGTCCATTTCCAGGTTCTGACAGAGTAGGGATGCCATTCCTACCCATTGTGGCGAACAGCTGTTCATGGACCAAGCCTTGATGAATGTGTCTAGTTCTTTTGGAACACTGTGGAAAAAGTCCTGGTCTTCACCACCTCCTCTTGGCAAGGAGTGGCACAGGTTGACTGTGCCCAGTGTGAAGGAAAGACTTCCCTTTTTTGTGTTGAACCTGCTAGCTATTTATTTGGTGACCCCTAATTCTTACATTATGGGAAAAGGAAACAACATTTTTCCTTCTTGCCTTTTTTCCACCCCATCCTGATTTGAGAGATCCCTATCCTATCCTCCCTTTGTTGCCTCTTTCTTTTAAGCTGAAAAGTCCCAGTTGCTTTTTCTCTCTCTTCATACAGGAAGCGTTCCACTACTTGGCCTCTACTTAACCTTTCTGCCACTTTCAGCTGTTAGACTCTAGTAAAGTATGACTTCTCTTTATAGAAAGCTCGTTGACTTCTTCCCCAACAAACTCTGTTCGTTTGTCTGAATTTTATTGACAGTGGTGTCAACTAATTTTCCTGGTACTGACATTAGAGTTACTAGTCTGTAATTGCGAGGATCCCCTCTAAAGCCTCTTCTAAAAGTTGGGGTTCCGTTGGTGTCATTCACAGAAACGTAGAGCTGGACGAGACCTGAGGAGGTCAGAAGTCCAGCTCCCTGCCCAATGCAGGAGCAAACCCAATTAAATCAACCCAGCCAGGGCTTTGTCAAGCCATGACTTAAGAACCTCTAGGGATGGGCATTCTACCACCTCCCTCATCCAATAAGGGCCCCCTCACCCTCTTATTGCTAACATGCTTGTAGATACCTTTCTTGTTACTTTTCACATCCCTTGTTAGCTGCAATTCCAATTGTGCTTTTGCCTTCTGGATAGCGCCCCTGCATTCTCAAGCAGTATATTTATACTCCTCCCTAGTCATCTGTCCAAGTTTCCACTTCCTATAAGCTTCCTTTTTTGTGTTTAGGCTCACCAAGGATTTTCCCAGTAAGCCAATCTGGTCGCCTACCATATTTGCTTTCCTTATTGCACATTGGGATGGCTTCTTCCTGTGCTTTTACTAAGGCTTCTTTAAAATACTGCCAGTTCTCTTGGACTCCTTTCCCCTTCATCTAACCCTCCCAGGGGATCCTGGCTATTCGTTCTCTGAGGGAGTCAGTCTTCTTTTCTGAAGTCCAAGGTGTGTGTGTGTGTGTGTGTGTGTGTGTGTGTGTGTGTGTGTGTGTGTTGCTACTCTCCTTTCTTCTTTTGGTCAGGATCCTGAAATCTGCTGTCTCATGATCACTGTTTCCCAGGTTATCACCCACCTCTATTTCCCCAACTAGTTTGTGAGCAGCGGGTCAAGCTGCGGATGGCCCCAGTTGGTTCCTTCAGCACTTATACCAAGAAGTTGTCCCCAGCATTCTCCAAAAACTTTCTGGATTGTCTGTGTATTGGTCTCCCAATAGATGTCAGGGTGATTGGAGTCCCCCATGCGAACCAGGGCCTCTGCTCTGGAAGCTGCTCTGTTGTCTGAAGAAAGCCTCAGCTTCATCTACCTGGTCCAGTGGTCTATAGCAGACACCAACCACAACATGACCCCTGTTGCTTCCACCTCTAAACTTTACCCATAGACTCTCAACAGGCTTTTGTCCCTCTAGATACTGGAGCTCTGAGCAATCATACTGCTCTTACATACAATGCAATTCCTCTTTTTCTCCCTGATCAATTTATACCTTTCCATGATAGTGCTCTGGTCATGTGAGTTGTCATACCAAGTCTCTAATTCCAATCAAATCATAGTTCTTTGATTGGGCCAGGGCTTCTAATTCTTCCTGTTTGTTTCCCAGGTTTCTTGCATTTGTGTACAAACACCTTAGATAACCAGTTGATTTTGCCCTATCTTCATTTGAATTAGGGGTCCTCTTTTGTTTCTCCTTCCTCCTTGTTTCCTCCTGATATCCGACTTTGCCACTTACTTCAAGGCTTTGGTCACTGTCCCATGAACCTAGTTTAAAGCCCTCATTAGGTTTACAAGCCTGCTTGCAAAGATGCTCTTTGCTCTCTTGGTTAGGTGGATCCCATCTCTTCCTAACAATCCTTGTGCCTGGAACAGTCCCCTCCAACACCACCTGCACGACCACACATTTAGTTCCTCAATTTGACGATCCCTACCTTTTCCTTCAACGGGGAGGATGGAAAAGAACACCACTTGTGCTTCAAATTTCCTGATCCTTCTTCCCAGTGCTACATAATTTGCAGGGACCCGCTCAAAGTCATTCTTGGTTGTATTGTTCATTCCCATGTGCGTAAGCAGGAAGGGGTAGTGATTGAAAGGTTTGGTCCATTTTGGAAGAGTCTTGGTCATCTCCTGAATTCGAGTTCCTGGTAGGCAGCACACATCTCAAGATTCCAGGTCTGGATGGCAGATGGATGACTCGGTCTCTGTTAGAAGGGCATCTCTCACCTCCACCACCCATCTTTGGCTGAGCCTAAATAAGGTAAGTATTACAACAAGTTTATAGAAACCTTCCTGAAAGTTCCCAAGATGGACCGATGCTCAGGACCTCAGATCTCATGGCTTGTAGAGAGCATTGAGAGGAGCACTGAGGAGAACCCTTGGAGTCTTCCTTGCTGCCTGTGGAAGCTAACCGGCAAAGTTGCTGGCTATCTGTGGTAAGCGTGGCTTGTGTGTGTGAGGGGCGGGGGGGAGCTGTGTTAAGAGCGCGTAAGAAAGGCTATACTGGGTCAGACCAGAGGTCCCTTTAGCCCAGTATTCTGTGTTCCAACAGTGGCCGGTACCAGATGCCCCAGAGGGAGCCAACAGACGGAAATCAAGTGAGCCCTCTCCTGTCGTCGGTTTCCAGGCTGTGACTGACTGACTGACAGACCGGAGGCTAGGGACGCTGCTGATGGACCTGATCTCTGTGAATGTATCTAGTTCTCTTTTTGAACCCTATTAGAGTCCTGGTCTTCTCAGCCTCCTGTGGCAAGGAGTTCCGTGGGTTGACTGTGCACTGCGTGAAGGAAAAACGTCCTTGTTGTGTCAAATCTGCCACTTACCTTGTCAAAGGCTTTCTGGAAACCTAAGTACACTGTATCCACTGGCTTCCCCTTGTCTGCATGTTTGTAGACCAGCCCCACAACCTCCCTCCCCTCCCATTCGGACAGATGGCAGAACAAGGAGCAATGGTCTCAAGTTGTGGTGGGAGAGGTCCAGGCTGGATATTAGGAAAAACTGTTTCACTAGGAGAGTGGTGAGGCACTGGAGTGGGTTACCTAGGGAAGTAGTGGAGTCTACATCCCTAGAGGTGTTTAAGTCTCGGCTTGCCGAAGCCCTTGCTGGGTTGATTTAGTTGGGATTGGTCCTGCCTAGAGCAGGGGGCTGGACTTGATGACCTTCTGAGGTCTTTTCCAGCTCTGTGATTCTATGACAAGTACCCAGTCAATGTGGGGATAATTGAAATGCCCCATTATTATGGAGGTTTTTATTTTGATGGCCTCGCTGATGCCTGTTGTATGAATAGTCTCTTTTTATGAGAGGCACACTTGAAACATGTCACTATTGATCAGTCTGCCATTTCCTGAAGTTAGACTTTCTTTTGATTATCTGATCTTACCGGTACTGGATTACCTTCCAGCCTCTCCTCCTTACTAGAAGAGACTCTATTAATAGTCCCTCCCCTAAGAGGTGTCTGCCCAATCCATGGGCTGCTCTTCACCTATCAGCTTCCCCCCCAGCCCTTAGTTTAAAATCAGCTCTGAACTTTTTAATGTTAAGTGCTAGCAGTCTGGTTCTATTTTGGTGTAGGGGAAGCCCATCCTTCCCAGTTGCTAATCTAAACCCCTTTTCTCTACACCATCTCATCCACGCCTTGAGACTCTGAAGTGGTGCCTGCCTACGTGGAACTGGAAGCATTTGAGCGTTTCACGGGTAACATCTGGGAGGAGCGCAGGTAAGTTCACTTTTGGGGGAGTGGAGAGGAAGGAGGACTGTGCTGTCAGCTGGTGTGTATGTGTGTGGGGGGGGGGGCGCGGCGGAGGGTGGGGGGGAAGTGTCTAAGTGTCCGTCTGGTGCTACTTGCAAGGACTGTGTAATCGTGTTTAGCCATTTGAAAAGTGTGAATTAGGGGCACTTTGTTGCGGGTAGGCCTTCACGTGTCGTGGTTTATGCTCCTTTCTGTTTTCCTCGCTAGCATTTAACTTCTGCCTTTGAATTCAAAGGGTGCCCTTTTCTCTCACGCTGCCTTTTGCTTGGTGGTTTAAAGCAGTGGTGGCATGTTCTTAGTTTGGGGTATTCATTTTAAGTTGGGCCTCTTGTATGTTGTCTTTGAAAAGTTTCCATGCAGCTTGCAGGGATTTAACTTTTGTCACTGTAGCTTTTTAATTTCTTTCTAACCCACCTCCTCTTCATTTTTGTGCGGTTCTTCTTTATAAAATTCAGTACCACTGTTGGGCTGCCAAGGTGCTTTCCCCAGCACAGGGCTGTTAAATTTTATTCCCCAGTGGTCAGCAATTCCAAGTGGTCCAGTTGTTGTTCTCTCTTGGACTAGATCCTGTGTTCCACTTAGGACCAAGTCAAGAATTACCTCTCCCCTTGCAGGTTCCAGAACCGGTTGCTCCAAGAAGTAGTCCTTAAGGTATCAGAAGAAATTGTGATCTGTGCATCTCATGCTGAGGTGAGCAGCCAGGGTACCCAGTGAATATGGAGATAGTACTGTGGAGGAGATTTTTATTTTTTGTAGCCATAGTGACTGACATGCAAAGGGAGATTAGTGAGGCTCTGCTGGTCAGGTGGTTGATAATGGGATCCCTTCGGCTCTCATCCCTACGGCTCTCATTATTATTATGCCGCCCTGTTGTGGTTCTTCCAAGTTCTAGTGTGCTATGACTCTCACATTGATTGTCCTCATTCCACCAAGTTTCTGTGATGCCTGTTGTATCATAGTCTCCTTTGATATGGGGCACTCTAGTTCACGCATCGTATTATTTAGACTTCTAGCGTTTGTGCAGAAGCACTTGGAAAAGGGCCACTACTTACCTTTCTGCCACTTTCAGCCGTTAGACTTTTTTTTTTTTGCTTGTTTTTCTCGTCTTATTTTTTCTATCCTTGATCATTTTCCATCCTCTCTGCCTTACTGGAAGAGAGGCTCTCTTAATAGACCCTCCTCTAAGAGCTGTCTGTCAGATGCATGTGCTTCTGCGCAAGAGGTCTGCTTTTCCCTACTCCTTAGTTTAAAAACTGCTCTACAACCTTTTTAATGTTAGGTGCCAGCAATCTGGTTCCATTTTGGTTTGTGTAGCCCATCCTTCCTGTATAGGCTCCCCCTTCCCCAAAGGTTTCCCCAATTGCTAATAAATTGAAAGCCCTTCTCTCTATGCCATGGTCTCATCCATGCCTTGAGATGCTGAAGTGCTGCCTGCTACCTGGAGAAGGCATTTGAGAGAGTTTGCCTGGGAAAGGAGCTCAGGTAAGTGTGGCTTTTAGGGTGTGGGAGGGTGGGGGTGGTGCTGTGTTGTGGGCTGGTGCGGTGAGTATGCAAATGTCTGTCTGGCTTGACTGGTGATAGTTGCAGGGACTGAGACTGCACACGTTTGGCAGGTTGAAAAGTGTGACTTGGGAGTGCTTTGTTCCAGGTGGGCCTTCAGTGGCTGATTTGCTCGGAAAGGCAGCCAGAGTGAGCGGGGAACAGAGCAGCAGCTGGCGGGGGGAGGGGGAGGTGTGGTTGCCTGGCAAAGGTCCGTGAGGTGCTGGGGTAGGTGTGGTTTTGGGGGCAGGGGGAGCTGTGTTAAAGGTAAGAACAGGCCTAGTGGGTCGGACCAAAGGTCCATCTTAACCCAGTGTTGTGTTTTTTTTGACAGTGTCCGATGCCAGATGCCCCAGAGGGAGTGACCCCTCACCTGTTGTCCATTTCCAGGTTCTGACAGAGTAGGGATGCCATTCCTACCCATTGTGGCGAACAGCTGTTCATGGACCAAGCCTTGATGAATGTGTCTAGTTCTTTTGGAACACTGTGGAAAAAGTCCTGGTCTTCACCACCTCCTCTTGGCAAGGAGTGGCACAGGTTGACTGTGCCCAGTGTGAAGGAAAGACTTCCCTTTTTTGTGTTGAACCTGCTAGCTATTTATTTGGTGACCCCTAATTCTTACATTATGGGAAAAGGAAACAACATTTTTCCTTCTTGCCTTTTTTCCACCCCATCCTGATTTGAGAGATCCCTATCCTATCCTCCCTTTGTTGCCTCTTTCTTTTAAGCTGAAAAGTCCCAGTTGCTTTTTCTCTCTCTTCATACAGGAAGCGTTCCAAACCCCTCATTTTTGTTGGCCTTTTCCAATGCCAATTGATTACTTTAGAGATGAAACTACCACATCTGTAGGGCGTATGCAAGCTGTGAGCATACCATGGCTTTCTCTAGAGGCGACACGAGATTATCTGTGGTGTTCTGGGTCCCTTTGTAGAAGGATTCCTTGCCTTTTCTCATTGAGTGGATTTTGTCCGAGAGCTCCCCACAGTTGACTCTAAGATCTCTCTTGGGAGTGGTTATAGCTAAATTAGTCACCATCCTTTTGTCCGTATCATCGGTATTTTTTCCAATATGCCTTACTTAATATGCTCCCCCACCAGCACGACCTGTTCTGTCCTGTCCTTCCGATACTGTCCCGTTGATCGTCCTCATTCCCCCAAGTTTCTGCGGTACCTATTGTATCATAGTCTCCTTTGACATGGGGCACTGTAGTTCACGCATCGCATTATTTAGACTTCTAGTGTTTGTGCATAAGCACTTGTGGAAAAGCACTTGGCCTCTACTTAACCTTTCTGCCACTTTCAGCTGTTAGACTCTAGTAAAGTATGACTTCTCTTTATAGAAAGCTCGTTGACTTCTTCCCCAACAAACTCTGTTCGTTTGTCTGAATTTTATTGACAGTGGTGTCAACTAATTTTCCTGGTACTGACATTAGAGTTACTAGTCTGTAATTGCGAGGATCCCCTCTAAAGCCTCTTCTAAAAGTTGGGGTTCCGTTGGTGTCATTCACAGAAACGTAGAGCTGGACGAGACCTGAGGAGGTCAGAAGTCCAGCTCCCTGCCCAATGCAGGAGCAAACCCAATTAAATCAACCCAGCCAGGGCTTTGTCAAGCCATGACTTAAGAACCTCTAGGGATGGGCATTCTACCACCTCCCTCATCCAATAAGGGCCCCCTCACCCTCTTATTGCTAACATGCTTGTAGATACCTTTCTTGTTACTTTTCACATCCCTTGTTAGCTGCAATTCCAATTGTGCTTTTGCCTTCTGGATAGCGCCCCTGCATTCTCAAGCAGTATATTTATACTCCTCCCTAGTCATCTGTCCAAGTTTCCACTTCCTATAAGCTTCCTTTTTTGTGTTTAGGCTCACCAAGGATTTTCCCAGTAAGCCAATCTGGTCGCCTACCATATTTGCTTTCCTTATTGCACATTGGGATGGCTTCTTCCTGTGCTTTTACTAAGGCTTCTTTAAAATACTGCCAGTTCTCTTGGACTCCTTTCCCCTTCATCTAACCCTCCCAGGGGATCCTGGCTATTCGTTCTCTGAGGGAGTCAGTCTTCTTTTCTGAAGTCCAAGGTGTGTGTGTGTGTGTGTGTGTGTGTGTGTGTGTTGCTACTCTCCTTTCTTCTTTTGGTCAGGATCCTGAAATCTGCTGTCTCATGATCACTGTTTCCCAGGTTATCACCCACCTCTATTTCCCCAACTAGTTTGTGAGCAGCGGGTCAAGCTGCGGATGGCCCCAGTTGGTTCCTTCAGCACTTATACCAAGAAGTTGTCCCCAGCATTCTCCAAAAACTTTCTGGATTGTCTGTGTATTGGTCTCCCAATAGATGTCAGGGTGATTGGAGTCCCCCATGCGAACCAGGGCCTCTGCTCTGGAAGCTGCTCTGTTGTCTGAAGAAAGCCTCAGCTTCATCTACCTGGTCCAGTGGTCTATAGCAGACACCAACCACAACATGACCCCTGTTGCTTCCACCTCTAAACTTTACCCATAGACTCTCAACAGGCTTTTGTCCCTCTAGATACTGGAGCTCTGAGCAATCATACTGCTCTTACATACAATGCAATTCCTCTTTTTCTCCCTGATCAATTTATACCTTTCCATGATAGTGCTCTGGTCATGTGAGTTGTCATACCAAGTCTCTAATTCCAATCAAATCATAGTTCTTTGATTGGGCCAGGGCTTCTAATTCTTCCTGTTTGTTTCCCAGGTTTCTTGCATTTGTGTACAAACACCTTAGATAACCAGTTGATTTTGCCCTATCTTCATTTGAATTAGGGGTCCTCTTTTGTTTCTCCTTCCTCCTTGTTTCCTCCTGATATCCGACTTTGCCACTTACTTCAAGGCTTTGGTCACTGTCCCATGAACCTAGTTTAAAGCCCTCATTAGGTTTACAAGCCTGCTTGCAAAGATGCTCTTTGCTCTCTTGGTTAGGTGGATCCCATCTCTTCCTAACAATCCTTGTGCCTGGAACAGTCCCCTCCAACACCACCTGCACGACCACACATTTAGTTCCTCAATTTGACGATCCCTACCTTTTCCTTCAGCGGGGAGGATGGAAAAGAACACCACTTGTGCTTCAAATTTCCTGATCCTTCTTCCCAGTGCTACATAATTTGCAGGGACCCGCTCAAAGTCATTCTTGGTTGTATTGTTCATTCCCATGTGGGTAAGCAGGAAGGGGTAGTGATTGAAAGGTTTGGTCCATTTTGGAAGAGTCTTGGTCATCTCCTGAATTCGAGTTCCTGGTAGGCAGCACACATCTCAAGATTCCAGGTCTGGATGGCAGATGGATGACTCGGTCTCTGTTAGAAGGGCATCTCTCACCTCCACCACCCATCTTTGGCTGAGCCTAAATAAGGTAAGTATTACAACAAGTTTATAGAAACCTTCCTGAAAGTTCCCAAGATGGACCGATGCTCAGGACCTCAGATCTCATGGCTTGTAGAGAGCATTGAGAGGAGCACTGAGGAGAACCCTTGGAGTCTTCCTTGCTGCCTGTGGAAGCTAACCGGCAAAGTTGCTGGCTATCTGTGGTAAGCGTGGCTTGTGTGTGTGAGGGGCGGGGGGGAGCTGTGTTAAGAGCGCGTAAGAAAGGCTATACTGGGTCAGACCAGAGGTCCCTTTAGCCCAGTATTCTGTGTTCCAACAGTGGCCGGTACCAGATGCCCCAGAGGGAGCCAACAGACGGAAATCAAGTGAGCCCTCTCCTGTCGTCGGTTTCCAGGCTGTGACTGACTGACTGACAGACCGGAGGCTAGGGACGCTGCTGATGGACCTGATCTCTGTGAATGTATCTAGTTCTCTTTTTGAACCCTATTAGAGTCCTGGTCTTCTCAGCCTCCTGTGGCAAGGAGTTCCGTGGGTTGACTGTGCACTGCGTGAAGGAAAAACGTCCTTGTTGTGTCAAATCTGCCACTTACCTTGTCAAAGGCTTTCTGGAAACCTAAGTACACTGTATCCACTGGCTTCCCCTTGTCT
The DNA here is from genome assembly GCF_052426305.1 of Pelodiscus sinensis. NCBI lineage: Eukaryota > Metazoa > Chordata > Testudines > Trionychidae > Pelodiscus > Pelodiscus sinensis. The sequence continues at coordinate 110,685,924 of NC_143055.1, read as the reverse complement.
GCATGTTTGTAGACCAGCCCCACAACCTCCCTCCCCTCCCATTCGGACAGATGGCAGAACAAGGAGCAATGGTCTCAAGTTGCGGTGGGAGAGGTCCAGGCTGGATATTAGGAAAAACTGTTTCACTAGGAGAGTGGTGAGGCACTGGAGTGGGTTACCTAGGGAAGTAGTGGAGTCTACATCCCTAGAGGTGTTTAAGTCTCGGCTTGCCGAAGCCCTTGCTGGGTTGATTTAGTTGGGATTGGTCCTGCCTAGAGCAGGGGGCTGGACTTGATGACCTTCTGAGGTCTTTTCCAGCTCTGTGATTCTATGACAAGTACCCAGTCAATGTGGGGATAATTGAAATGCCCCATTATTATGGAGGTTTTTATTTTGATGGCCTCGCTGATGCCTGTTGTATGAATAGTCTCTTTTTATGAGAGGCACACTTGAAACATGTCACTATTGATCAGTCTGCCATTTCCTGAAGTTAGACTTTCTTTTGATTATCTGATCTTACCGGTACTGGATTACCTTCCAGCCTCTCCTCCTTACTAGAAGAGACTCTATTAATAGTCCCTCCCCTAAGAGGTGTCTGCCCAATCCATGGGCTGCTCTTCACCTATCAGCTTCCCCCCCAGCCCTTAGTTTAAAATCAGCTCTGAACTTTTTAATGTTAAGTGCTAGCAGTCTGGTTCTATTTTGGTGTAGGGGAAGCCCATCCTTCCCAGTTGCTAATCTAAACCCCTTTTCTCTACACCATCTCATCCACGCCTTGAGACTCTGAAGTGGTGCCTGCCTACGTGGAACTGGAAGCATTTGAGCGTTTCACGGGTAACATCTGGGAGGAGCGCAGGTAAGTTCACTTTTGGGGGAGTGGAGAGGAAGGAGGACTGTGCTGTCAGCTGGTGTGTGTGTGTGTGGGGGGGGGTGGGGGGCGGCGGAGGGGGGGGGGGAAGTGTCTAAGTGTCCGTCTGGTGCTACTTGCAAGGACTGTGTAATCGTGTTTAGCCATTTGAAAAGTGTGAATTAGGGGCACTTTGTTGCGGGTAGGCCTTCACGTGTCGTGGTTTATGCTCCTTTCTGTTTTCCTCGCTAGCATTTAACTTCTGCCTTTGAATTCAAAGGGTGCCCTTTTCTCTCACGCTGCCTTTTGCTTGGTGGTTTAAAGCAGTGGTGGCATGTTCTTAGTTTGGGGTATTCATTTTAAGTTGGGCCTCTTGTATGTTGTCTTTGAAAAGTTTCCATGCAGCTTGCAGGGATTTAACTTTTGTCACTGTAGCTTTTTAATTTCTTTCTAACCCACCTCCTCTTCATTTTTGTGCGGTTCTTCTTTATAAAATTCAGTACCACTGTTGGGCTGCCAAGGTGCTTTCCCCAGCACAGGGCTGTTAAATTTTATTCCCCAGTGGTCAGCAATTCCAAGTGGTCCAGTTGTTGTTCTCTCTTGGACTAGATCCTGTGTTCCACTTAGGACCAAGTCAAGAATTACCTCTCCCCTTGCAGGTTCCAGAACCGGTTGCTCCAAGAAGTAGTCCTTAAGGTATCAGAAGAAATTGTGATCTGTGCATCTCATGCTGAGGTGAGCAGCCAGGGTACCCAGTGAATATGGAGATAGTACTGTGGAGGAGATTTTTATTTTTTGTAGCCATAGTGACTGACATGCAAAGGGAGATTAGTGAGGCTCTGCTGGTCAGGTGGTTGATAATGGGATCCCTTCGGCTCTCATCCCTACGGCTCTCATTATTATTATGCCGCCCTGTTGTGGTTCTTCCAAGTTCTAGTGTGCTATGACTCTCACATTGATTGTCCTCATTCCACCAAGTTTCTGTGATGCCTGTTGTATCATAGTCTCCTTTGATATGGGGCACTCTAGTTCACGCATCGTATTATTTAGACTTCTAGCGTTTGTGCAGAAGCACCTGGAAAAGGGCCACTACTTACCTTTCTGCCACTTTCAGCCGTTAGACTTTTTTTTTTTGCTTGTTTTTCTCGTCTTATTTTTTCTATCCTTGATCATTTTCCATCCTCTCTGCCTTACTGGAAGAGAGGCTCTCTTAATAGACCCTCCTCTAAGAGCTGTCTGTCAGATGCATGTGCTTCTGCGCAAGAGGTCTGCTTTTCCCTACTCCTTAGTTTAAAAACTGCTCTACAACCTTTTTAATGTTAGGTGCCAGCAATCTGGTTCCATTTTGGTTTGTGTAGCCCATCCTTCCTGTATAGGCTCCCCCTTCCCCAAAGGTTTCCCCAATTGCTAATAAATTGAAAGCCCTTCTCTCTATGCCATGGTCTCATCCATGCCTTGAGATGCTGAAGTGCTGCCTGCTACCTGGAGAAGGCATTTGAGAGAGTTTGCCTGGGAAAGGAGGTCAGGTAAGTGTGGCTTTTAGGGTGGGGGTGGTGCTGTGTTGTGGGCGGGTGCGGTGAGTATGCAAATGTCTGTCTGGCTTGACTGGTGATAGTTGCAGGGACTGAGACTGCACACGTTTGGCAGGTTGAAAAGTGTGACTTGGGAGTGCTTTGTTCCAGGTGGGCCTTCAGTGGCTGATTTGCTCGGAAAGGCAGCCAGAGTGAGCGGGGAACAGAGCAGCAGCTGGCGGGGGGAGGGGGAGGTGTGGTTGCCTGGCAAAGGTCCGTGAGGTGCTGGGGTAGGTGTGGTTTTGGGGGCAGGGGGAGCTGTGTTAAAGGTAAGAACAGGCCTAGTGGGTCGGACCAAAGGTCCATCTTAACCCAGTGTTGTGTTTTTTTTGACAGTGTCCGATGCCAGATGCCCCAGAGGGAGTGACCCCTCACCTGTTGTCCATTTCCAGGTTCTGACAGAGTAGGGATGCCATTCCTACCCATTGTGGCGAACAGCTGTTCATGGACCAAGCCTTGATGAATGTGTCTAGTTCTTTTGGAACACTGTGGAAAAAGTCCTGGTCTTCACCACCTCCTCTGGGCAAGGAGTGGCACAGGTTGACTGTGCCCAGTGTGAAGGAAAGACTTCCCTTTTTTGTGTTGAACCTGCTAGCTATTTATTTGGTGACCCCTAATTCTTACATTATGGGAAAAGGAAACATTTTTCCTTCTTGCCTTTTTTCCACCCCATCCTGATTTGAGAGATCCCTATCCTATCCTCCCTTTGTTGCCTCTTTCTTTTAAGCTGAAAAGTCCCAGTTGCTTTTTCTCTCTCTTCATACAGGAAGCGTTCCAAACCCCTCATTTTTGTTGGCCTTTTCCAATGCCAATTGATTACTTTAGAGATGAAACTACCACATCTGTAGGGCGTATGCAAGCTGTGAGCATACCATGGCTTTCTCTAGAGGCGACACGAGATTATCTGTGGTGTTCTGGGTCCCTTTGTAGAAGGATTCCTTGCCTTTTCTCATTGAGTGGATTTTGTCCGAGAGCTCCCCACAGTTGACTCTAAGATCTCTCTTGGGAGTGGTTATAGCTAAATTAGTCACCATCCTTTTGTCCGTATCATCGGTATTTTTTCCAATATGCCTTACTTAATATGCTCCCCCACCAGCACGACCTGTTCTGTCCTGTCCTTCCGATACTGTCCCGTTGATCGTCCTCATTCCCCCAAGTTTCTGCGGTACCTATTGTATCATAGTCTCCTTTGACATGGGGCACTGTAGTTCACGCATCGTATTATTTAGACTTCTAGTGTTTGTGCAGAAGCACTTGTGGAAAAGCACTTGGCCTCTACTTAACCTTTCTGCCACTTTCAGCTGTTAGACTCTAGTAAAGTATGACTTCTCTTTATAGAAAGCTCGTTGACTTCTTCCCCAACAAACTCTGTTCGTTTGTCTGAATTTTATTGACAGTGGTGTCAACTAATTTTCCTGGTACTGACATTAGAGTTACTAGTCTGTAATTGCGAGGATCCCCTCTAAAGCCTCTTCTAAAAGTTGGGGTTCCGTTGGTGTCATTCACAGAAACGTAGAGCTGGACGAGACCTGAGGAGGTCAGAAGTCCAGCTCCCTGCCCAATGCAGGAGCAAACCCAATTAAATCAACCCAGCCAGGGCTTTGTCAAGCCATGACTTAAGAACCTCTAGGGATGGGCATTCTACCACCTCCCTCATCCAATAAGGGCCCCCTCACCCTCTTATTGCTAACATGCTTGTAGATACCTTTCTTGTTACTTTTCACATCCCTTGTTAGCTGCAATTCCAATTGTGCTTTTGCCTTCTGGATAGCGCCCCTGCATTCTCAAGCAGTATATTTATACTCCTCCCTAGTCATCTGTCCAAGTTTCCACTTCCTATAAGCTTCCTTTTTTGTGTTTAGGCTCACCAAGGATTTTCCCAGTAAGCCAATCTGGTCGCCTACCATATTTGCTTTCCTTATTGCACATTGGGATGGCTTCTTCCTGTGCTTTTACTAAGGCTTCTTTAAAATACTGCCAGTTCTCTTGGACTCCTTTCCCCTTCATCTAACCCTCCCAGGGGATCCTGGCTATTCGTTCTCTGAGGGAGTCAGTCTTCTTTTCTGAAGTCCAAGGTGTGTGTGTGTGTGTGTGTGTTGCTACTCTCCTTTCTTCTTTTGGTCAGGATCCTGAAATCTGCTGTCTCATGATCACTGTTTCCCAGGTTATCACCCACCTCTATTTCCCCAACTAGTTTGTGAGCAGCGGGTCAAGCTGCGGATGGCCCCAGTTGGTTCCTTCAGCACTTATACCAAGAAGTTGTCCCCAGCATTCTCCAAAAACTTTCTGGATTGTCTGTGTATTGGTCTCCCAATAGATGTCAGGGTGATTGGAGTCCCCCATGCGAACCAGGGCCTCTGCTCTGGAAGCTGCTCTGTTGTCTGAAGAAAGCCTCAGCTTCATCTACCTGGTCCAGTGGTCTATAGCAGACACCAACCACAACATGACCCCTGTTGCTTCCACCTCTAAACTTTACCCATAGACTCTCAACAGGCTTTTGTCCCTCTAGATACTGGAGCTCTGAGCAATCATACTGCTCTTACATACAATGCAATTCCTCTTTTTCTCCCTGATCAATTTATACCTTTCCATGATAGTGCTCTGGTCATGTGAGTTGTCATACCAAGTCTCTAATTCCAATCAAATCATAGTTCTTTGATTGGGCCAGGGCTTCTAATTCTTCCTGTTTGTTTCCCAGGTTTCTTGCATTTGTGTACAAACACCTTAGATAACCAGTTGATTGCCCTATCTTCATTTGAATTAGGGGTCCTCTTTTGTTTCTCCTTCCTCCTTGTTTCCTCCTGATATCCGACTTTGCCACTTACTTCAAGGCTTTGGTCACTGTCCCATGAACCTAGTTTAAAGCCCTCATTAGGTTTACAAGCCTGCTTGCAAAGATGCTCTTTGCTCTCTTGGTTAGGTGGATCCCATCTCTTCCTAACAATCCTTGTGCCTGGAACAGTCCCCTCCAACACCACCTGCACGACCACACATTTAGTTCCTCAATTTGACGATCCCTACCTTTTCCTTCAGCGGGGAGGATGGAAAAGAACACCACTTGTGCTTCAAATTTCCTGATCCTTCTTCCCAGTGCTACATAATTTGCAGGGACCCGCTCAAAGTCATTCTTGGTTGTATTGTTCATTCCCATGTGGGTAAGCAGGAAGGGGTAGTGATTGAAAGGTTTGGTCCATTTTGGAAGAGTCTTGGTCATCTCCTGAATTCGAGTTCCTGGTAGGCAGCACACATCTCAAGATTCCAGGTCTGGATGGCAGATGGATGACTCGGTCTCTGTTAGAAGGGCATCTCTCACCTCCACCACCCATCTTTGGCTGAGCCTAAATAAGGTAAGTATTACAACAAGTTTATAGAAACCTTCCTGAAAGTTCCCAAGATGGACCGATGCTCAGGACCTCAGATCTCCTGGCTTGTAGAGAGCATTGAGAGGAGCACTGAGGAGAACCCTTGGAGTCTTCCTTGCTGCCTGTGGAAGCTAACCGGCAAAGTTGCTGGCTATCTGTGGTAAGCGTGGCTTTTGTGTGTGAGGGGCGGGGGGGAGCTGTGTTAAGAGCGCGTAAGAAAGGCTATACTGGGTCAGACCAGAGGTCCCTTTAGCCCAGTATTCTGTGTTCCAACAGTGGCCGGTACCAGATGCCCCAGAGGGAGCCAACAGACGGAAATCAAGTGAGCCCTCTCCTGTCGTCGGTTTCCAGGCTGTGACTGACTGACTGACAGACCGGAGGCTAGGGACGCTGCTGATGGACCTGATCTCTGTGAATGTATCTAGTTCTCTTTTTGAACCCTATTAGAGTCCTGGTCTTCTCAGCCTCCTGTGGCAAGGAGTTCCGTGGGTTGACTGTGCACTGCGTGAAGGAAAAACGTCCTTGTTGTGTCAAATCTGCCACTTACCTTGTCAAAGGCTTTCTGGAAACCTAAGTACACTGTATCCACTGGCTTCCCCTTGTCTGCATGTTTGTAGACCAGCCCCACAACCTCCCTCCGCCCTCCCTCCCCTCCCATTCGGACAGATGGCAGAACAAGGAGCAATGGTCTCAAGTTGCGGTGGGAGAGGTCCAGGCTGGATATTAGGAAAAACTGTTTCACTAGGAGAGTGGTGAGGCACTGGAGTGGGTTACCTAGGGAAGTAGTGGAGTCTACATCCCTAGAGGTGTTTAAGTCTCGGCTTGCCGAAGCCCTTGCTGGGTTGATTTAGTTGGGATTGGTCCTGCCTAGAGCAGGGGCTGGACTTGATGACCTTCTGAGGTCTTTTCCAGCTCTGTGATTCTATGACAAGTACCCAGTCAATGTGGGGATAATTGAAATGCCCCATTATTATGGAGGTTTTTATTTTGATGGCCTCGCTGATGCCTGTTGTATGAATAGTCTCTTTTTATGAGAGGCACACTTGAAACATGTCACTATTGATCAGTCTGCCATTTCCTGAAGTTAGACTTTCTTTTGATTATCTGATCTTACCGGTACTGGATTACCTTCCAGCCTCTCCTCCTTACTAGAAGAGACTCTATTAATAGTCCCTCCCCTAAGAGGTGTCTGCCCAATCCATGGGCTGCTCTTCACCTATCAGCTTCCCCCCAGCCCTTAGTTTAAAATCAGCTCTGAACTTTTTAATGTTAAGTGCTAGCAGTCTGGTTCTATTTTGGTGTAGGGGAAGCCCATCCTTCCCAGTTGCTAATCTAAACCCCTTTTCTCTACACCATCTCATCCACGCCTTGAGACTCTGAAGTGGTGCCTGCCTACGTGGAACTGGAAGCATTTGAGCGTTTCACGGGTAACATCTGGGAGGAGCGCAGGTAAGTTCACTTTTGGGGGAGTGGAGAGGAAGGAGGACTGTGCTGTCAGCTGGTGTGTGTGTGTGGGGGGGGGGGGGGCGGCGCGGCGGAGGGTGGGGGGGAAGTGTCTAAGTGTCCGTCTGGTGCTACTTGCAAGGACTGTGTAATCGTGTTTAGCCATTTGAAAAGTGTGAATTAGGGGCACTTTGTTGCGGGTAGGCCTTCACGTGTCGTGGTTTATGCTCCTTTCTGTTTTCCTCGCTAGCATTTAACTTCTGCCTTTGAATTCAAAGGGTGCCCTTTTCTCTCACGCTGCCTTTTGCTTGGTGGTTTAAAGCAGTGGTGGCATGTTCTTAGTTTGGGGTATTCATTTTAAGTTGGGCCTCTTGTATGTTGTCTTTGAAAAGTTTCCATGCAGCTTGCAGGGATTTAACTTTTGTCACTGTAGCTTTTTAATTTCTTTCTAACCCACCTCCTCTTCATTTTTGTGCGGTTCTTCTTTATAAAATTCAGTACCACTGTTGGGCTGCCAAGGTGCTTTCCCCAGCACAGGGCTGTTAAATTTTATTCCCCAGTGGTCAGCAATTCCAAGTGGTCCAGTTGTTGTTCTCTCTTGGACTAGATCCTGTGTTCCACTTAGGACCAAGTCAAGAATTACCTCTCCCCTTGCAGGTTCCAGAACCGGTTGCTCCAAGAAGTAGTCCTTAAGGTATCAGAAGAAATTGTGATCTGTGCATCTCATGCTGAGGTGAGCAGCCAGGGTACCCAGTGAATATGGAGATAGTACTGTGGAGGAGATTTTTATTTTTTGTAGCCATAGTGACTGACATGCAAAGGGAGATTAGTGAGGCTCTGCTGGTCAGGTGGTTGATAATGGGATCCCTTCGGCTCTCATCCCTACGGCTCTCATTATTATTATGCCGCCCTGTTGTGGTTCTTCCAAGTTCTAGTGTGCTATGACTCTCACATTGATTGTCCTCATTCCACCAAGTTTCTGTGATGCCTGTTGTATCATAGTCTCCTTTGATATGGGGCACTCTAGTTCACGCATCGTATTATTTAGACTTCTAGCGTTTGTGCAGAAGCACTTGGAAAAGGGCCACTACTTACCTTTCTGCCACTTTCAGCCGTTAGACTTTTTTTTTTTGCTTGTTTTTCTCGTCTTATTTTTTCTATCCTTGATCATTTTCCATCCTCTCTGCCTTACTGGAAGAGAGACTCTCTTAATAGACCCTCCTCTAAGAGCTGTCTGTCAGATGCATGTGCTTCTGCGCAAGAGGTCTGCTTTTCCCTACTCCTTAGTTTAAAAACTGCTCTACAACCTTTTTAATGCTAGGTGCCAGCAATCTGGTTCCATTTTGGTTTGTGTAGCCCATCCTTCCTGTATAGGCTCCCCCTTCCCCAAAGGTTTCCCCAATTGCTAATAAATTGAAAGCCCTTCTCTCTATGCCATGGTCTCATCCATGCCTTGAGATGCTGAAGTGCTGCCTGCTACCTGGAGAAGGCATTTGAGAGAGTTTGCCTGGGAAAGGAGGTCAGGTAAGTGTGGCTTTTAGGATGTGGGAGGGTGGGGGTGGTGCTGTGTTGTGGGCTGGTGCGGTGAGTATGCAAATGTCTGTCTGGCTTGACTGGTGATAGTTGCAGGGACTGAGACTGCACACGTTTGGCAGGTTGAAAAGTGTGACTTGGGAGTGCTTTGTTCCAGGTGGGCCTTCAGTGGCTGATTTGCTCGGAAAGGCAGCCAGAGTGAGCGGGGAACAGAGCAGCAGCTGGCGGGGGGAGGGGGAGGTGTGGTTGCCTGGCAAAGGTCCGTGAGGTGCTGGGGTAGGTGTGGTTTTGGGGGCAGGGGGAGCTGTGTTAAAGGTAAGAACAGGCCTAGTGGGTCGGACCAAAGGTCCATCTTAACCCAGTGTTGTGTTTTTTTTGACAGTGTCCGATGCCAGATGCCCCAGAGGGAGTGACCCCTCACCTGTTGTCCATTTCCAGGTTCTGACAGAGTAGGGATGCCATTCCTACCCATTGTGGCGAACAGCTGTTCATGGACCGAGCCTTGATGAATGTGTCTAGTTCTTTTGGAACACTGTGGAAAAAGTCCTGGTCTTCACCACCTCCTCTGGGCAAGGAGTGGCACAGGTTGACTGTGCCCAGTGTGAAGGAAAGACTTCCCTTTTTTGTGTTGAACCTGCTAGCTATTTATTTGGTGACCCCTAATTCTTACATTATGGGAAAAGGAAACAACATTTTTCCTTCTTGCCTTTTTTCCACCCCATCCTGATTTGAGAGATCCCTATCCTATCCTCCCTTTGTTGCCTCTTTCTTTTAAGCTGAAAAGTCCCAGTTGCTTTTTCTCTCTCTTCATACAGGAAGCGTTCCAAACCCCTCATTTTTGTTGGCCTTTTCCAATGCCAATTGATTACTTTAGAGATGAAACTACCACATCTGTAGGGCGTATGCAAGCTGTGAGCATACCATGGCTTTCTCTAGAGGCGACACGAGATTATCTGTGGTGTTCTGGGTCCCTTTGTAGAAGGATTCCTTGCCTTTTCTCATTGAGTGGATTTTGTCCGAGAGCTCCCCACAGTTGACTCTAAGATCTCTCTTGGGAGTGGTTATAGCTAAATTAGTCACCATCCTTTTGTCCGTATCATCGGTATTTTTTCCAATATGCCTTACTTAATATGCTCCCCCACCAGCACGACCTGTTCTGTCCTGTCCTTCCGATACTGTCCCGTTGATCGTCCTCATTCCCCCAAGTTTCTGCGGTACCTATTGTATCATAGTCTCCTTTGACATGGGGCACTGTAGTTCACGCATCGTATTATTTAGACTTCTAGTGTTTGTGCAGAAGCACTTGTGGAAAAGCACTTGGCCTCTACTTAACCTTTCTGCCACTTTCAGCTGTTAGACTCTAGTAAAGTATGACTTCTCTTTATAGAAAGCTCGTTGACTTCTTCCCCAACAAACTCTGTTCGTTTGTCTGAATTTTATTGACAGTGGTGTCAACTAATTTTCCTGGTACTGACATTAGAGTTACTAGTCTGTAATTGCGAGGATCCCCTCTAAAGCCTCTTCTAAAAGTTGGGGTTCCGTTGGTGTCATTCACAGAAACGTAGAGCTGGACGAGACCTGAGGAGGTCAGAAGTCCAGCTCCCTGCCCAATGCAGGAGCAAACCCAATTAAATCAACCCAGCCAGGGCTTTGTCAAGCCATGACTTAAGAACCTCTAGGGATGGGCATTCTACCACCTCCCTCATCCAATAAGGGCCCCCTCACCCTCTTATTGCTAACATGCTTGTAGATACCTTTCTTGTTACTTTTCACATCCCTTGTTAGCTGCAATTCCAATTGTGCTTTTGCCTTCTGGATAGCGCCCCTGCATTCTCAAGCAGTATATTTATACTCCTCCCTAGTCATCTGTCCAAGTTTCCACTTCCTATAAGCTTCCTTTTTTGTGTTTAGGCTCACCAAGGATTTTCCCAGTAAGCCAATCTGGTCGCCTACCATATTTGCTTTCCTTATTGCACATTGGGATGGCTTCTTCCTGTGCTTTTACTAAGGCTTCTTTAAAATACTGCCAGTTCTCTTGGACTCCTTTCCCCTTCATCTAACCCTCCCAGGGGATCCTGGCTATTCGTTCTCTGAGGGAGTCAGTCTTCTTTTCTGAAGTCCAAGGTGTGTGTGTGTGTGTGTTGCTACTCTCCTTTCTTCTTTTGGTCAGGATCCTGAAATCTGCTGTCTCATGATCACTGTTTCCCAGGTTATCACCCACCTCTATTTCCCCAACTAGTTTGTGAGCAGCGGGTCAAGCTGCGGATGGCCCCAGTTGGTTCCTTCAGCACTTATACCAAGAAGTTGTCCCCAGCATTCTCCAAAAACTTTCTGGATTGTCTGTGTATTGGTCTCCCAATAGATGTCAGGGTGATTGGAGTCCCCCATGCGAACCAGGGCCTCTGCTCTGGAAGCTGCTCTGTTGTCTGAAGAAAGCCTCAGCTTCATCTACCTGGTCCAGTGGTCTATAGCAGACACCAACCACAACATGACCCCTGTTGCTTCCACCTCTAAACTTTACCCATAGACTCTCAACAGGCTTTTGTCCCTCTAGATACTGGAGCTCTGAGCAATCATACTGCTCTTACATACAATGCAATTCCTCTTTTTCTCCCTGATCAATTTATACCTTTCCATGATAGTGCTCTGGTCATGTGAGTTGTCATACCAAGTCTCTAATTCCAATCAAATCATAGTTCTTTGATTGGGCCAGGGCTTCTAATTCTTCCTGTTTGTTTCCCAGGTTTCTTGCATTTGTGTACAAACACCTTAGATAACCAGTTGATTGCCCTATCTTCATTTGAATTAGGGGTCCTCTTTTGTTTCTCCTTCCTCCTTGTTTCCTCCTGATATCCGACTTTGCCACTTACTTCAAGGCTTTGGTCACTGTCCCATGAACCTAGTTTAAAGCCCTCATTAGGTTTACAAGCCTGCTTGCAAAGATGCTCTTTGCTCTCTTGGTTAGGTGGATCCCATCTCTTCCTAACAATCCTTGTGCCTGGAACAGTCCCCTCCAACACCACCTGCACGACCACACATTTAGTTCCTCAATTTGACGATCCCTACCTTTTCCTTCAGCGGGGAGGATGGAAAAGAACACCACTTGTGCTTCAAATTTCCTGATCCTTCTTCCCAGTGCTACATAATTTGCAGGGACCCGCTCAAAGTCATTCTTGGTTGTATTGTTCATTCCCATGTGGGTAAGCAGGAAGGGGTAGTGATTGAAAGGTTTGGTCCATTTTGGAAGAGTCTTGGTCATCTCCTGAATTCGAGTTCCTGGTAGGCAGCACACATCTCAAGATTCCAGGTCTGGATGGCAGATGGATGACTCGGTCTCTGTTAGAAGGGCATCGCTCACCTCCACCACCCATCTTTGGCTGAGCCTAAATAAGGTAAGTATTACAACAAGTTTATAGAAACCTTCCTGAAAGTTCCCAAGATGGACCGATGCTCAGGACCTCAGATCTCCTGGCTTGTAGAGAGCATTGAGAGGAGCACTGAGGAGAACCCTTGGAGTCTTCCTTGCTGCCTGTGGAAGCTAACCGGCAAAGTTGCTGGCTATCTGTGGTAAGCGTGGCTTTTGTGTGTGAGGGGCGGGGGGAGCTGTGTTAAGAGCGCGTAAGAAAGGCTATACTGGGTCAGACCAGAGGTCCCTTTAGCCCAGTATTCTGTGTTCCAACAGTGGCCGGTACCAGATGCCCCAGAGGGAGCCAACAGACGGAAATCAAGTGAGCCCTCTCCTGTCGTCGGTTTCCAGGCTGTGACTGACTGACTGACAGACCGGAGGCTAGGGACGCTGCTGATGGACCTGATCTCTGTGAATGTATCTAGTTCTCTTTTTGAACCCTATTAGAGTCCTGGTCTTCTCAGCCTCCTGTGGCAAGGAGTTCCGTGGGTTGACTGTGCACTGCGTGAAGGAAAAACGTCCTTGTTGTGTCAAATCTGCCACTTACCTTGTCAAAGGCTTTCTGGAAACCTAAGTACACTGTATCCACTGGCTTCCCCTTGTCTGCATGTTTGTAGACCAGCCCCACAACCTCCCTCCCCTCCCATTCGGACAGATGGCAGAACAAGGAGCAATGGTCTCAAGTTGCGGTGGGAGAGGTCCAGGCTGGATATTAGGAAAAACTGTTTCACTAGGAGAGTGGTGAGGCACTGGAGTGGGTTACCTAGGGAAGTAGTGGAGTCTACATCCCTAGAGGTGTTTAAGTCTCGGCTTGCCGAAGCCCTTGCTGGGTTGATTTAGTTGGGATTGGTCCTGCCTAGAGCAGGGGCTGGACTTGATGACCTTCTGAGGTCTTTTCCAGCTCTGTGATTCTATGACAAGTACCCAGTCAATGTGGGGATAATTGAAATGCCCCATTATTATGGAGGTTTTTATTTTGATGGCCTCGCTGATGCCTGTTGTATGAATAGTCTCTTTTTATGAGAGGCACACTTGAAACATGTCACTATTGATCAGTCTGCCATTTCCTGAAGTTAGACTTTCTTTTGATTATCTGATCTTACCGGTACTGGATTACCTTCCAGCCTCTCCTCCTTACTAGAAGAGACTCTATTAATAGTCCCTCCCCTAAGAGGTGTCTGCCCAATCCATGGGCTGCTCTTCACCTATCAGCTTCCCCCCAGCCCTTAGTTTAAAATCAGCTCTGAACTTTTTAATGTTAAGTGCTAGCAGTCTGGTTCTATTTTGGTGTAGGGGAAGCCCATCCTTCCCAGTTGCTAATCTAAACCCCTTTTCTCTACACCATCTCATCCACGCCTTGAGACTCTGAAGTGGTGCCTGCCTACGTGGAACTGGAAGCATTTGAGCGTTTCACGGGTAACATCTGGGAGGAGCGCAGGTAAGTTCACTTTTGGGGGAGTGGAGAGGAAGGAGGACTGTGCTGTCAGCTGGTGTGTGTGTGTGTGTGTGGGGGGGGGTGGGGGGCGGCGGAGGGGGGGGGGGAAGTGTCTAAGTGTCCGTCTGGTGCTACTTGCAAGGACTGTGTAATCGTGTTTAGCCATTTGAAAAGTGTGAATTAGGGGCACTTTGTTGCGGGTAGGCCTTCACGTGTCGTGGTTTATGCTCCTTTCTGTTTTCCTCGCTAGCATTTAACTTCTGCCTTTGAATTCAAAGGGTGCCCTTTTCTCTCACGCTGCCTTTTGCTTGGTGGTTTAAAGCAGTGGTGGCATGTTCTTAGTTTGGGGTATTCATTTTAAGTTGGGCCTCTTGTATGTTGTCTTTGAAAAGTTTCCATGCAGCTTGCAGGGATTTAACTTTTGTCACTGTAGCTTTTTAATTTCTTTCTAACCCACCTCCTCTTCATTTTTGTGCGGTTCTTCTTTATAAAATTCAGTACCACTGTTGGGCTGCCAAGGTGCTTTCCCCAGCACAGGGCTGTTAAATTTTATTCCCCAGTGGTCAGCAATTCCAAGTGGTCCAGTTGTTGTTCTCTCTTGGACTAGATCCTGTGTTCCACTTAGGACCAAGTCAAGAATTACCTCTCCCCTTGCAGGTTCCAGAACCGGTTGCTCCAAGAAGTAGTCCTTAAGGTATCAGAAGAAATTGTGATCTGTGCATCTCATGCTGAGGTGAGCAGCCAGGGTACCCAGTGAATATGGAGATAGTACTGTGGAGGAGATTTTTATTTTTTGTAGCCATAGTGACTGACATGCAAAGGGAGATTAGTGAGGCTCTGCTGGTCAGGTGGTTGATAATGGGATCCCTTCGGCTCTCATCCCTACGGCTCTCATTATTATTATGCCGCCCTGTTGTGGTTCTTCCAAGTTCTAGTGTGCTATGACTCTCACATTGATTGTCCTCATTCCACCAAGTTTCTGTGATGCCTGTTGTATCATAGTCTCCTTTGATATGGGGCACTCTAGTTCACGCATCGTATTATTTAGACTTCTAGCGTTTGTGCAGAAGCACTTGGAAAAGGGCCACTACTTACCTTTCTGCCACTTTCAGCCGTTAGACTTTTTTTTTTTGCTTGTTTTTCTCGTCTTATTTTTTCTATCCTTGATCATTTTCCATCCTCTCTGCCTTACTGGAAGAGAGACTCTCTTAATAGACCCTCCTCTAAGAGCTGTCTGTCAGATGCATGTGCTTCTGCGCAAGAGGTCTGCTTTTCCCTACTCCTTAGTTTAAAAACTGCTCTACAACCTTTTTAATGCTAGGTGCCAGCAATCTGGTTCCATTTTGGTTTGTGTAGCCCATCCTTCCTGTATAGGCTCCCCCTTCCCCAAAGGTTTCCCCAATTGCTAATAAATTGAAAGCCCTTCTCTCTATGCCATGGTCTCATCCATGCCTTGAGATGCTGAAGTGCTGCCTGCTACCTGGAGAAGGCATTTGAGAGAGTTTGCCTGGGAAAGGAGGTCAGGTAAGTGTGGCTTTTAGGGTGGGGGTGGTGCTGTGTTGTGGGCTGGTGCGGTGAGTATGCAAATGTCTGTCTGGCTTGACTGGTGATAGTTGCAGGGACTGAGACTGCACACGTTTGGCAGGTTGAAAAGTGTGACTTGGGAGTGCTTTGTTCCAGGTGGGCCTTCAGTGGCTGATTTGCTCGGAAAGGCAGCCAGAGTGAGCGGGGAACAGAGCAGCAGCTGGCGGGGGGAGGGGGAGGTGTGGTTGCCTGGCAAAGGTCCGTGAGGTGCTGGGGTAGGTGTGGTTTTGGGGGCAGGGGGAGCTGTGTTAAAGGTAAGAACAGGCCTAGTGGGTCGGACCAAAGGTCCATCTTAACCCAGTGTTGTGTTTTTTTTGACAGTGTCCGATGCCAGATGCCCCAGAGGGAGTGACCCCTCACCTGTTGTCCATTTCCAGGTTCTGACAGAGTAGGGATGCCATTCCTACCCATTGTGGCGAACAGCTGTTCATGGACCGAGCCTTGATGAATGTGTCTAGTTCTTTTGGAACACTGTGGAAAAAGTCCTGGTCTTCACCACCTCCTCTGGGCAAGGAGTGGCACAGGTTGACTGTGCCCAGTGTGAAGGAAAGACTTCCCTTTTTTGTGTTGAACCTGCTAGCTATTTATTTGGTGACCCCTAATTCTTACATTATGGGAAAAGGAAACAACATTTTTCCTTCTTGCCTTTTTTCTACCCCATCCTGATTTGAGAGATCCCTATCCTATCCTCCCTTTGTTGCCTCTTTCTTTTAAGCTGAAAAGTCCCAGTTGCTTTTTCTCTCTCTTCATACAGGAAGCGTTCCAAACCCCTCATTTTTGTTGGCCTTTTCCAATGCCAATTGATTACTTTAGAGATGAAACTACCACATCTGTAGGGCGTATGCAAGCTGTGAGCATACCATGGCTTTCTCTAGAGGCGACACGAGATTATCTGTGGTGTTCTGGGTCCCTTTGTAGAAGGATTCCTTGCCTTTTCTCATTGAGTGGATTTTGTCCGAGAGCTCCCCACAGTTGACTCTAAGATCTCTCTTGGGAGTGGTTATAGCTAAATTAGTCACCATCCTTTTGTCCGTATCATCGGTATTTTTTCCAATATGCCTTACTTAATATGCTCCCCCACCAGCACGACCTGTTCTGTCCTGTCCTTCCGATACTGTCCCGTTGATCGTCCTCATTCCCCCAAGTTTCTGCGGTACCTATTGTATCATAGTCTCCTTTGACATGGGGCACTGTAGTTCACGCATCGTATTATTTAGACTTCTAGTGTTTGTGCAGAAGCACTTGTGGAAAAGCACTTGGCCTCTACTTAACCTTTCTGCCACTTTCAGCTGTTAGACTCTAGTAAAGTATGACTTCTCTTTATAGAAAGCTCGTTGACTTCTTCCCCAACAAACTCTGTTCGTTTGTCTGAATTTTATTGACAGTGGTGTCAACTAATTTACTAGTCTGTACTAGTTACTAGTCTGTAATTGCGAGGATCCCCTCTAAAGCCTCTTCTAAAAGTTGGGGTTCCGTTGGTGTCATTCACAGAAACGTAGAGCTGGACGAGACCTGAGGAGGTCAGAAGTCCAGCTCCCTGCCCAATGCAGGAGCAAACCCAATTAAATCAACCCAGCCAGGGCTTTGTCAAGCCATGACTTAAGAACCTCTAGGGATGGGCATTCTACCACCTCCCTCATCCAATAAGGGCCCCCTCACCCTCTTATTGCTAACATGCTTGTAGATACCTTTCTTGTTACTTTTCACATCCCTTGTTAGCTGCAATTCCAATTGTGCTTTTGCCTTCTGGATAGCACCCCTGCATTCTCAAGCAGTATATTTATACTCCTCCCTAGTCATCTGTCCAAGTTTCCACTTCCTATAAGCTTCCTTTTTGTGTTTAGGCTCACCAAGGATTTTCCCAGTAAGCCAATCTGGTCGCCTACCATATTTGCTTTCCTTATTGCACATTGGGATGGCTTCTTCCTGTGCTTTTACTAAGGCTTCTTTAAAATACTGCCAGTTCTCTTGGACTCCTTTCCCCTTCATCTAACCCTCCCAGGGGATCCTGGCTATTCGTTCTCTGAGGGAGTCAGTCTTCTTTTCTGAAGTCCAAGGTGTGTGTGTGTGTGTGTGTTGCTACTCTCCTTTCTTCTTTTGGTCAGGATCCTGAAATCTGCTGTCTCATGATCACTGTTTCCCAGGTTATCACCCACCTCTATTTCCCCAACTAGTTTGTGAGCAGCGGGTCAAGCTGCGGATGGCCCCAGTTGGTTCCTTCAGCACTTATACCAAGAAGTTGTCCCCAGCATTCTCCAAAAACTTTCTGGATTGTCTGTGTATTGGTCTCCCAATAGATGTCAGGGTGATTGGAGTCCCCCATGCGAACCAGGGCCTCTGCTCTGGAAGCTGCTCTGTTGTCTGAAGAAAGCCTCAGCTTCATCTACCTGGTCCAGTGGTCTATAGCAGACACCAACCACAACATGACCCCTGTTGCTTCCACCTCTAAACTTTACCCATAGACTCTCAACAGGCTTTTGTCCCTCTAGATACTGGAGCTCTGAGCAATCATACTGCTCTTACATACAATGCAATTCCTCTTTTTCTCCCTGATCAATTTATACCTTTCCATGATAGTGCTCTGGTCATGTGAGTTGTCATACCAAGTCTCTAATTCCAATCAAATCATAGTTCTTTGATTGGGCCAGGGCTTCTAATTCTTCCTGTTTGTTTCCCAGGTTTCTTGCATTTGTGTACAAACACCTTAGATAACCAGTTGATTGCCCTATCTTCATTTGAATTAGGGGTCCTCTTTTGTTTCTCCTTCCTCCTTGTTTCCTCCTGATATCCGACTTTGCCACTTACTTCAAGGCTTTGGTCACTGTCCCATGAACCTAGTTTAAAGCCCTCATTAGGTTTACAAGCCTGCTTGCAAAGATGCTCTTTGCTCTCTTGGTTAGGTGGATCCCATCTCTTCCTAACAATCCTTGTGCCTGGAACAGTCCCCTCCAACACCACCTGCACGACCACACATTTAGTTCCTCAATTTGACGATCCCTACCTTTTCCTTCAGCGGGGAGGATGGAAAAGAACACCACTTGTGCTTCAAATTTCCTGATCCTTCTTCCCAGTGCTACATAATTTGCAGGGACCCGCTCAAAGTCATTCTTGGTTGTATTGTTCATTCCCATGTGGGTAAGCAGGAAGGGGTAGTGATTGAAAGGTTTGGTCCATTTTGGAAGAGTCTTGGTCATCTCCTGAATTCGAGTTCCTGGTAGGCAGCACACATCTCAAGATTCCAGGTCTGGATGGCAGATGGATGACTCGGTCTCTGTTAGAAGGGCATCTCTCACCTCCACCACCCATCTTTGGCTGAGCCTAAATAAGGTAAGTATTACAACAAGTTTATAGAAACCTTCCTGAAAGTTCCCAAGATGGACCGATGCTCAGGACCTCAGATCTCCTGGCTTGTAGAGAGCATTGAGAGGAGCACTGAGGAGAACCCTTGGAGTCTTCCTTGCTGCCTGTGGAAGCTAACCGGCAAAGTTGCTGGCTATCTGTGGTAAGCGTGGCTTTTGTGTGTGAGGGGCGGGGGGAGCTGTGTTAAGAGCGCGTAAGAAAGGCTATACTGGGTCAGACCAGAGGTCCCTTTAGCCCAGTATTCTGTGTTCCAACAGTGGCCGGTACCAGATGCCCCAGAGGGAGCCAACAGACGGAAATCAAGTGAGCCCTCTCCTGTCGTCGGTTTCCAGGCTGTGACTGACTGACTGACAGACCGGAGGCTAGGGACGCTGCTGATGGACCTGATCTCTGTGAATGTATCTAGTTCTCTTTTTGAACCCTATTAGAGTCCTGGTCTTCTCAGCCTCCTGTGGCAAGGAGTTCCGTGGGTTGACTGTGCACTGCGTGAAGGAAAAACGTCCTTGTTGTGTCAAATCTGCCACTTACCTTGTCAAAGGCTTTCTGGAAACCTAAGTACACTGTATCCACTGGCTTCCCCTTGTCTGCATGTTTGTAGACCAGCCCCACAACCTCCCTCCCCTCCCATTCGGACAGATGGCAGAACAAGGAGCAATGGTCTCAAGTTGCGGTGGGAGAGGTCCAGGCTGGATATTAGGAAAAACTGTTTCACTAGGAGAGTGGTGAGGCACTGGAGTGGGTTACCTAGGGAAGTAGTGGAGTCTACATCCCTAGAGGTGTTTAAGTCTCGGCTTGCCGAAGCCCTTGCTGGGTTGATTTAGTTGGGATTGGTCCTGCCTAGAGCAGGGGGCTGGACTTGATGACCTTCTGAGGTCTTTTCCAGCTCTGTGATTCTATGACAAGTACCCAGTCAATGTGGGGATAATTGAAATCCCCCATTATTATGGAGGTTTTTATTTTGATGGCCTCGCTGATGCCTGTTGTATGAATAGTCTCTTTTTATGAGAGGCACACTTGAAACATGTCACTATTGATCAGTCTGCCATTTCCTGAAGTTAGACTTTCTTTTGATTATCTGATCTTACCGGTACTGGATTACCTTCCAGCCTCTCCTCCTTACTAGAAGAGACTCTATTAATAGTCCCTCCCCTAAGAGGTGTCTGCCCAATCCATGGGCTGCTCTTCACCTATCAGCTTCCCCCCCAGCCCTTAGTTTAAAATCAGCTCTGAACTTTTTAATGTTAAGTGCTAGCAGTCTGGTTCTATTTTGGTGTAGGGGAAGCCCATCCTTCCCAGTTGCTAATCTAAACCCCTTTTCTCTACACCATCTCATCCACGCCTTGAGACTCTGAAGTGGTGCCTGCCTACGTGGAACTGGAAGCATTTGAGCGTTTCACGGGTAACATCTGGGAGGAGCGCAGGTAAGTTCACTTTTGGGGGAGTGGAGAGGAAGGAGGACTGTGCTGTCAGCTGGTGTGTGTGCGTGTGTGGGGGGGGGTGGGGGGCGGCGGAGGGGGGGGGGGAAGTGTCTAAGTGTCCGTCTGGTGCTACTTGCAAGGACTGTGTAATCGTGTTTAGCCATTTGAAAAGTGTGAATTAGGGGCACTTTGTTGCGGGTAGGCCTTCACGTGTCGTGGTTTATGCTCCTTTCTGTTTTCCTCGCTAGCATTTAACTTCTGCCTTTGAATTCAAAGGGTGCCCTTTTCTCTCACGCTGCCTTTTGCTTGGTGGTTTAAAGCAGTGGTGGCATGTTCTTAGTTTGGGGTATTCATTTTAAGTTGGGCCTCTTGTATGTTGTCTTTGAAAAGTTTCCATGCAGCTTGCAGGGATTTAACTTTTGTCACTGTAGCTTTTTAATTTCTTTCTAACCCACCTCCTCTTCATTTTTGTGCGGTTCTTCTTTATAAAATTCAGTACCACTGTTGGGCTGCCAAGGTGCTTTCCCCAGCACAGGGCTGTTAAATTTTATTCCCCAGTGGTCAGCAATTCCAAGTGGTCCAGTTGTTGTTCTCTCTTGGACTAGATCCTGTGTTCCACTTAGGACCAAGTCAAGAATTACCTCTCCCCTTGCAGGTTCCAGAACCGGTTGCTCCAAGAAGTAGTCCTTAAGGTATCAGAAGAAATTGTGATCTGTGCATCTCATGCTGAGGTGAGCAGCCAGGGTACCCAGTGAATATGGAGATAGTACTGTGGAGGAGATTTTTATTTTTTGTAGCCATAGTGACTGACATGCAAAGGGAGATTAGTGAGGCTCTGCTGGTCAGGTGGTTGATAATGGGATCCCTTCGGCTCTCATCCCTACGGCTCTCATTATTATTATGCCGCCCTGTTGTGGTTCTTCCAAGTTCTAGTGTGCTATGACTCTCACATTGATTGTCCTCATTCCACCAAGTTTCTGTGATGCCTGTTGTATCATAGTCTCCTTTGATATGGGGCACTCTAGTTCACGCATCGTATTATTTAGACTTCTAGCGTTTGTGCAGAAGCACTTGGAAAAGGGCCACTACTTACCTTTCTGCCACTTTCAGCCGTTAGACTTTTTTTTTTTGCTTGTTTTTCTCGTCTTATTTTTTCTATCCTTGATCATTTTCCATCCTCTCTGCCTTACTGGAAGAGAGGCTCTCTTAATAGACCCTCCTCTAAGAGCTGTCTGTCAGATGCATGTGCTTCTGCGCAAGAGGTCTGCTTTTCCCTACTCCTTAGTTTAAAAACTGCTCTACAACCTTTTTAATGTTAGGTGCCAGCAATCTGGTTCCATTTTGGTTTGTGTAGCCCATCCTTCCTGTATAGGCTCCCCCTTCCCCAAAGGTTTCCCCAATTGCTAATAAATTGAAAGCCCTTCTCTCTATGCCATGGTCTCATCCATGCCTTGAGATGCTGAAGTGCTGCCTGCTACCTGGAGAAGGCATTTGAGAGAGTTTGCCTGGGAAAGGAGCTCAGGTAAGTGTGGCTTTTAGGGTGTGGGAGGGTGGGGGTGGTGCTGTGTTGTGGGCTGGTGCGGTGAGTATGCAAATGTCTGTCTGGCTTGACTGGTGATAGTTGCAGGGACTGAGACTGCACACGTTTGGCAGGTTGAAAAGTGTGACTTGGGAGTGCTTTGTTCCAGGTGGGCCTTCAGTGGCTGATTTGCTCGGAAAGGCAGCCAGAGTGAGCGGGGAACAGAGCAGCAGCTGGCGGGGGGAGGGGGAGGTGTGGTTGCCTGGCAAAGGTCCGTGAGGTGCTGGGGTAGGTGTGGTTTTGGGGGCAGGGGGAGCTGTGTTAAAGGTAAGAACAGGCCTAGTGGGTCGGACCAAAGGTCCATCTTAACCCAGTGTTGTGTTTTTTTTGACAGTGTCCGATGCCAGATGCCCCAGAGGGAGTGACCCCTCACCTGTTGTCCATTTCCAGGTTCTGACAGAGTAGGGATGCCATTCCTACCCATTGTGGCGAACAGCTGTTCATGGACCAAGCCTTGATGAATGTGTCTAGTTCTTTTGGAACACTGTGGAAAAAGTCCTGGTCTTCACCACCTCCTCTTGGCAAGGAGTGGCACAGGTTGACTGTGCCCAGTGTGAAGGAAAGACTTCCCTTTTTTGTGTTGAACCTGCTAGCTATTTATTTGGTGACCCCTAATTCTTACATTATGGGAAAAGGAAACAACATTTTTCCTTCTTGCCTTTTTTCCACCCCATCCTGATTTGAGAGATCCCTATCCTATCCTCCCTTTGTTGCCTCTTTCTTTTAAGCTGAAAAGTCCCAGTTGCTTTTTCTCTCTCTTCATACAGGAAGCGTTCCAAACCCCTCATTTTTGTTGGCCTTTTCCAATGCCAATTGATTACTTTAGAGATGAAACTACCACATCTGTAGGGCGTATGCAAGCTGTGAGCATACCATGGCTTTCTCTAGAGGCGACACGAGATTATCTGTGGTGTTCTGGGTCCCTTTGTAGAAGGATTCCTTGCCTTTTCTCATTGAGTGGATTTTGTCCGAGAGCTCCCCACAGTTGACTCTAAGATCTCTCTTGGGAGTGGTTATAGCTAAATTAGTCACCATCCTTTTGTCCGTATCATCGGTATTTTTTCCAATATGCCTTACTTAATATGCTCCCCCACCAGCACGACCTGTTCTGTCCTGTCCTTCCGATACTGTCCCGTTGATCGTCCTCATTCCCCCAAGTTTCTGCGGTACCTATTGTATCATAGTCTCCTTTGACATGGGGCACTGTAGTTCACGCATCGTATTATTTAGACTTCTAGTGTTTGTGCATAAGCACTTGTGGAAAAGCACTTGGCCTCTACTTAACCTTTCTGCCACTTTCAGCTGTTAGACTCTAGTAAAGTATGACTTCTCTTTATAGAAAGCTCGTTGACTTCTTCCCCAACAAACTCTGTTCGTTTGTCTGAATTTTATTGACAGTGGTGTCAACTAATTTACTAGTCTGTACTAGTTACTAGTCTGTAATTGCGAGGATCCCCTCTAAAGCCTCTTCTAAAAGTTGGGGTTCCGTTGGTGTCATTCACAGAAACGTAGAGCTGGACGAGACCTGAGGAGGTCAGAAGTCCAGCTCCCTGCCCAATGCAGGAGCAAACCCAATTAAATCAACCCAGCCAGGGCTTTGTCAAGCCATGACTTAAGAACCTCTAGGGATGGGCATTCTACCACCTCCCTCATCCAATAAGGGCCCCCTCACCCTCTTATTGCTAACATGCTTGTAGATACCTTTCTTGTTACTTTTCACATCCCTTGTTAGCTGCAATTCCAATTGTGCTTTTGCCTTCTGGATAGCGCCCCTGCATTCTCAAGCAGTATATTTATACTCCTCCCTAGTCATCTGTCCAAGTTTCCACTTCCTATAAGCTTCCTTTTTTGTGTTTAGGCTCACCAAGGATTTTCCCAGTAAGCCAATCTGGTCGCCTACCATATTTGCTTTCCTTATTGCACATTGGGATGGCTTCTTCCTGTGCTTTTACTAAGGCTTCTTTAAAATACTGCCAGTTCTCTTGGACTCCTTTCCCCTTCATCTAACCCTCCCAGGGGATCCTGGCTATTCGTTCTCTGAGGGAGTCAGTCTTCTTTTCTGAAGTCCAAGGTGTGTGTGTGTGTGTGTGTGTGTTGCTACTCTCCTTTCTTCTTTTGGTCAGGATCCTGAAATCTGCTGTCTCATGATCACTGTTTCCCAGGTTATCACCCACCTCTATTTCCCCAACTAGTTTGTGAGCAGCGGGTCAAGCTGCGGATGGCCCCAGTTGGTTCCTTCAGCACTTATACCAAGAAGTTGTCCCCAGCATTCTCCAAAAACTTTCTGGATTGTCTGTGTATTGGTCTCCCAATAGATGTCAGGGTGATTGGAGTCCCCCATGCGAACCAGGGCCTCTGCTCTGGAAGCTGCTCTGTTGTCTGAAGAAAGCCTCAGCTTCATCTACCTGGTCCAGTGGTCTATAGCAGACACCAACCACAACATGACCCCTGTTGCTTCCACCTCTAAACTTTACCCATAGACTCTCAACAGGCTTTTGTCCCTCTAGATACTGGAGCTCTGAGCAATCATACTGCTCTTACATACAATGCAATTCCTCTTTTTCTCCCTGATCAATTTATACCTTTCCATGATAGTGCTCTGGTCATGTGAGTTGTCATACCAAGTCTCTAATTCCAATCAAATCATAGTTCTTTGATTGGGCCAGGGCTTCTAATTCTTCCTGTTTGTTTCCCAGGTTTCTTGCATTTGTGTACAAACACCTTAGATAACCAGTTGATTGCCCTATCTTCATTTGAATTAGGGGTCCTCTTTTGTTTCTCCTTCCTCCTTGTTTCCTCCTGATATCCGACTTTGCCACTTACTTCAAGGCTTTGGTCACTGTCCCATGAACCTAGTTTAAAGCCCTCATTAGGTTTACAAGCCTGCTTGCAAAGATGCTCTTTGCTCTCTTGGTTAGGTGGATCCCATCTCTTCCTAACAATCCTTGTGCCTGGAACAGTCCCCTCCAACACCACCTGCACGACCACACATTTAGTTCCTCAATTTGACGATCCCTACCTTTTCCTTCAGCGGGGAGGATGGAAAAGAACACCACTTGTGCTTCAAATTTCCTGATCCTTCTTCCCAGTGCTACATAATTTGCAGGGACCCGCTCAAAGTCATTCTTGGTTGTATTGTTCATTCCCATGTGGGTAAGCAGGAAGGGGTAGTGATTGAAAGGTTTGGTCCATTTTGGAAGAGTCTTGGTCATCTCCTGAATTCGAGTTCCTGGTAGGCAGCACACATCTCAAGATTCCAGGTCTGGATGGCAGATGGATGACTCGGTCTCTGTTAGAAGGGCATCGCTCACCTCCACCACCCATCTTTGGCTGAGCCTAAATAAGGTAAGTATTACAACAAGTTTATAGAAACCTTCCTGAAAGTTCCCAAGATGGACCGATGCTCAGGACCTCAGATCTCCTGGCTTGTAGAGAGCATTGAGAGGAGCACTGAGGAGAACCCTTGGAGTCTTCCTTGCTGCCTGTGGAAGCTAACCGGCAAAGTTGCTGGCTATCTGTGGTAAGCGTGGCTTTTGTGTGTGAGGGGCGGGGGGGAGCTGTGTTAAGAGCGCGTAAGAAAGGCTATACTGGGTCAGACCAGAGGTCCCTTTAGCCCAGTATTCTGTGTTCCAACAGTGGCCGGTACCAGATGCCCCAGAGGGAGCCAACAGACGGAAATCAAGTGAGCCCTCTCCTGTCGTCGGTTTCCAGGCTGTGACTGACTGACTGACAGACCGGAGGCTAGGGACGCTGCTGATGGACCTGATCTCTGTGAATGTATCTAGTTCTCTTTTTGAACCCTATTAGAGTCCTGGTCTTCTCAGCCTCCTGTGGCAAGGAGTTCCGTGGGTTGACTGTGCACTGCGTGAAGGAAAAACGTCCTTGTTGTGTCAAATCTGCCACTTACCTTGTCAAAGGCTTTCTGGAAACCTAAGTACACTGTATCCACTGGCTTCCCCTTGTCTGCATGTTTGTAGACCAGCCCCACAACCTCCCTCCGCCCTCCCTCCCCTCCCATTCGGACAGATGGCAGAACAAGGAGCAATGGTCTCAAGTTGCGGTGGGAGAGGTCCAGGCTGGATATTAGGAAAAACTGTTTCACTAGGAGAGTGGTGAGGCACTGGAGTGGGTTACCTAGGGAAGTAGTGGAGTCTACATCCCTAGAGGTGTTTAAGTCTCGGCTTGCCGAAGCCCTTGCTGGGTTGATTTAGTTGGGATTGGTCCTGCCTAGAGCAGGGGGCTGGACTTGATGACCTTCTGAGGTCTTTTCCAGCTCTGTGATTCTATGACAAGTACCCAGTCAATGTGGGGATAATTGAAATCCCCCATTATTATGGAGGTTTTTATTTTGATGGCCTCGCTGATGCCTGTTGTATGAATAGTCTCTTTTTATGAGAGGCACACTTGAAACATGTCACTATTGATCAGTCTGCCATTTCCTGAAGTTAGACTTTCTTTTGATTATCTGATCTTACCGGTACTGGATTACCTTCCAGCCTCTCCTCCTTACTAGAAGAGACTCTATTAATAGTCCCTCCCCTAAGAGGTGTCTGCCCAATCCATGGGCTGCTCTTCACCTATCAGCTTCCCCCCCAGCCCTTAGTTTAAAATCAGCTCTGAACTTTTTAATGTTAAGTGCTAGCAGTCTGGTTCTATTTTGGTGTAGGGGAAGCCCATCCTTCCCAGTTGCTAATCTAAACCCCTTTTCTCTACACCATCTCATCCATGCCTTGAGACTCTGAAGTGGTGCCTGCCTACGTGGAACTGGAAGCATTTGAGCGTTTCACGGGTAACATCTGGGAGGAGCGCAGGTAAGTTCACTTTTGGGGGAGTGGAGAGGAAGGAGGACTGTGCTGTCAGCTGGTGTGTATGTGTGTGGGGGGGGGGGGCGCGGCGGAGGGTGGGGGGGAAGTGTCTAAGTGTCCGTCTGGTGCTACTTGCAAGGACTGTGTAATCGTGTTTAGCCATTTGAAAAGTGTGAATTAGGGGCACTTTGTTGCGGGTAGGCCTTCACGTGTCGTGGTTTATGCTCCTTTCTGTTTTCCTCGCTAGCATTTAACTTCTGCCTTTGAATTCAAAGGGTGCCCTTTTCTCTCACGCTGCCTTTTGCTTGGTGGTTTAAAGCAGTGGTGGCATGTTCTTAGTTTGGGGTATTCATTTTAAGTTGGGCCTCTTGTATGTTGTCTTTGAAAAGTTTCCATGCAGCTTGCAGGGATTTAACTTTTGTCACTGTAGCTTTTTAATTTCTTTCTAACCCACCTCCTCTTCATTTTTGTGCGGTTCTTCTTTATAAAATTCAGTACCACTGTTGGGCTGCCAAGGTGCTTTCCCCAGCACAGGGCTGTTAAATTTTATTCCCCAGTGGTCAGCAATTCCAAGTGGTCCAGTTGTTGTTCTCTCTTGGACTAGATCCTGTGTTCCACTTAGGACCAAGTCAAGAATTACCTCTCCCCTTGCAGGTTCCAGAACCGGTTGCTCCAAGAAGTAGTCCTTAAGGTATCAGAAGAAATTGTGATCTGTGCATCTCATGCTGAGGTGAGCAGCCAGGGTACCCAGTGAATATGGAGATAGTACTGTGGAGGAGATTTTTATTTTTTGTAGCCATAGTGACTGACATGCAAAGGGAGATTAGTGAGGCTCTGCTGGTCAGGTGGTTGATAATGGGATCCCTTCGGCTCTCATCCCTACGGCTCTCATTATTATTATGCCGCCCTGTTGTGGTTCTTCCAAGTTCTAGTGTGCTATGACTCTCACATTGATTGTCCTCATTCCACCAAGTTTCTGTGATGCCTGTTGTATCATAGTCTCCTTTGATATGGGGCACTCTAGTTCACGCATCGTATTATTTAGACTTCTAGCGTTTGTGCAGAAGCACCTGGAAAAGGGCCACTACTTACCTTTCTGCCACTTTCAGCCGTTAGACTTTTTTTTTTTTGCTTGTTTTTCTCGTCTTTTTTTTTTCTATCCTTGATCATTTTCCATCCTCTCTGCCTTACTGGAAGAGAGGCTCTCTTAATAGACCCTCCTCTAAGAGCTGTCTGTCAGATGCATGTGCTTCTGCGCAAGAGGTCTGCTTTTCCCTACTCCTTAGTTTAAAAACTGCTCTACAACCTTTTTAATGTTAGGTGCCAGCAATCTGGTTCCATTTTGGTTTGTGTAGCCCATCCTTCCTGTATAGGCTCCCCCTTCCCCAAAGGTTTCCCCAATTGCTAATAAATTGAAAGCCCTTCTCTCTATGCCATGGTCTCATCCATGCCTTGAGATGCTGAAGTGCTGCCTGCTACCTGGAGAAGGCATTTGAGAGAGTTTGCCTGGGAAAGGAGCTCAGGTAAGTGTGGCTTTTAGGATGTGGGAGGGTGGGGGTGGTGCTGTGTTGTGGGCTGGTGCGGTGAGTATGCAAATGTCTGTCTGGCTTGACTGGTGATAGTTGCAGGGACTGAGACTGCACACGTTTGGCAGGTTGAAAAGTGTGACTTGGGAGTGCTTTGTTCCAGGTGGGCCTTCAGTGGCTGATTTGCTCGGAAAGGCAGCCAGAGTGAGCGGGGAACAGAGCAGCAGCTGGCGGGGGGAGGGGGAGGTGTGGTTGCCTGGCAAAGGTCCGTGAGGTGCTGGGGTAGGTGTGGTTTTGGGGGCAGGGGGAGCTGTGTTAAAGGTAAGAACAGGCCTAGTGGGTCGGACCAAAGGTCCATCTTAACCCAGTGTTGTGTTTTTTTTGACAGTGTCCGATGCCAGATGCCCCAGAGGGAGTGACCCCTCACCTGTTGTCCATTTCCAGGTTCTGACAGAGTAGGGATGCCATTCCTACCCATTGTGGCGAACAGCTGTTCATGGACCGAGCCTTGATGAATGTGTCTAGTTCTTTTGGAACACTGTGGAAAAAGTCCTGGTCTTCACCACCTCCTCTGGGCAAGGAGTGGCACAGGTTGACTGTGCCCAGTGTGAAGGAAAGACTTCCCTTTTTTGTGTTGAACCTGCTAGCTATTTATTTGGTGACCCCTAATTCTTACATTATGGGAAAAGGAAACAACATTTTTCCTTCTTGCCTTTTTTCCACCCCATCCTGATTTGAGAGATCCCTATCCTATCCTCCCTTTGTTGCCTCTTTCTTTTAAGCTGAAAAGTCCCAGTTGCTTTTTCTCTCTCTTCATACAGGAAGCGTTCCAAACCCCTCATTTTTGTTGGCCTTTTCCAATGCCAATTGATTACTTTAGAGATGAAACTACCACATCTGTAGGGCGTATGCAAGCTGTGAGCATACCATGGCTTTCTCTAGAGGCGACACGAGATTATCTGTGGTGTTCTGGGTCCCTTTGTAGAAGGATTCCTTGCCTTTTCTCATTGAGTGGATTTTGTCCGAGAGCTCCCCACAGTTGACTCTAAGATCTCTCTTGGGAGTGGTTATAGCTAAATTAGTCACCATCCTTTTGTCCGTATCATCGGTATTTTTTCCAATATGCCTTACTTAATATGCTCCCCCACCAGCACGACCTGTTCTGTCCTGTCCTTCCGATACTGTCCCGTTGATCGTCCTCATTCCCCCAAGTTTCTGCGGTACCTATTGTATCATAGTCTCCTTTGACATGGGGCACTGTAGTTCACGCATCGTATTATTTAGACTTCTAGTGTTTGTGCAGAAGCACTTGTGGAAAAGCACTTGGCCTCTACTTAACCTTTCTGCCACTTTCAGCTGTTAGACTCTAGTAAAGTATGACTTCTCTTTATAGAAAGCTCGTTGACTTCTTCCCCAACAAACTCTGTTCGTTTGTCTGAATTTTATTGACAGTGGTGTCAACTAATTTTCCTGGTACTGACATTAGAGTTACTAGTCTGTAATTGCGAGGATCCCCTCTAAAGCCTCTTCTAAAAGTTGGGGTTCCGTTGGTGTCATTCACAGAAACGTAGAGCTGGACGAGACCTGAGGAGGTCAGAAGTCCAGCTCCCTGCCCAATGCAGGAGCAAACCCAATTAAATCAACCCAGCCAGGGCTTTGTCAAGCCATGACTTAAGAACCTCTAGGGATGGGCATTCTACCACCTCCCTCATCCAATAAGGGCCCCCTCACCCTCTTATTGCTAACATGCTTGTAGATACCTTTCTTGTTACTTTTCACATCCCTTGTTAGCTGCAATTCCAATTGTGCTTTTGCCTTCTGGATAGCGCCCCTGCATTCTCAAGCAGTATATTTATACTCCTCCCTAGTCATCTGTCCAAGTTTCCACTTCCTATAAGCTTCCTTTTTTGTGTTTAGGCTCACCAAGGATTTTCCCAGTAAGCCAATCTGGTCGCCTACCATATTTGCTTTCCTTATTGCACATTGGGATGGCTTCTTCCTGTGCTTTTACTAAGGCTTCTTTAAAATACTGCCAGTTCTCTTGGACTCCTTTCCCCTTCATCTAACCCTCCCAGGGGATCCTGGCTATTCGTTCTCTGAGGGAGTCAGTCTTCTTTTCTGAAGTCCAAGGTGTGTGTGTGTGTGTGTGTTGCTACTCTCCTTTCTTCTTTTGGTCAGGATCCTGAAATCTGCTGTCTCATGATCACTGTTTCCCAGGTTATCACCCACCTCTATTTCCCCAACTAGTTTGTGAGCAGCGGGTCAAGCTGCGGATGGCCCCAGTTGGTTCCTTCAGCACTTATACCAAGAAGTTGTCCCCAGCATTCTCCAAAAACTTTCTGGATTGTCTGTGTATTGGTCTCCCAATAGATGTCAGGGTGATTGGAGTCCCCCATGCGAACCAGGGCCTCTGCTCTGGAAGCTGCTCTGTTGTCTGAAGAAAGCCTCAGCTTCATCTACCTGGTCCAGTGGTCTATAGCAGACACCAACCACAACATGACCCCTGTTGCTTCCACCTCTAAACTTTACCCATAGACTCTCAACAGGCTTTTGTCCCTCTAGATACTGGAGCTCTGAGCAATCATACTGCTCTTACATACAATGCAATTCCTCTTTTTCTCCCTGATCAATTTATACCTTTCCATGATAGTGCTCTGGTCATGTGAGTTGTCATACCAAGTCTCTAATTCCAATCAAATCATAGTTCTTTGATTGGGCCAGGGCTTCTAATTCTTCCTGTTTGTTTCCCAGGTTTCTTGCATTTGTGTACAAACACCTTAGATAACCAGTTGATTGCCCTATCTTCATTTGAATTAGGGGTCCTCTTTTGTTTCTCCTTCCTCCTTGTTTCCTCCTGATATCCGACTTTGCCACTTACTTCAAGGCTTTGGTCACTGTCCCATGAACCTAGTTTAAAGCCCTCATTAGGTTTACAAGCCTGCTTGCAAAGATGCTCTTTGCTCTCTTGGTTAGGTGGATCCCATCTCTTCCTAACAATCCTTGTGCCTGGAACAGTCCCCTCCAACACCACCTGCACGACCACACATTTAGTTCCTCAATTTGACGATCCCTACCTTTTCCTTCAGCGGGGAGGATGGAAAAGAACACCACTTGTGCTTCAAATTTCCTGATCCTTCTTCCCAGTGCTACATAATTTGCAGGGACCCGCTCAAAGTCATTCTTGGTTGTATTGTTCATTCCCATGTGGGTAAGCAGGAAGGGGTAGTGATTGAAAGGTTTGGTCCATTTTGGAAGAGTCTTGGTCATCTCCTGAATTCGAGTTCCTGGTAGGCAGCACACATCTCAAGATTCCAGGTCTGGATGGCAGATGGATGACTCGGTCTCTGTTAGAAGGGCATCGCTCACCTCCACCACCCATCTTTGGCTGAGCCTAAATAAGGTAAGTATTACAACAAGTTTATAGAAACCTTCCTGAAAGTTCCCAAGATGGACCGATGCTCAGGACCTCAGATCTCCTGGCTTGTAGAGAGCATTGAGAGGAGCACTGAGGAGAACCCTTGGAGTCTTCCTTGCTGCCTGTGGAAGCTAACCGGCAAAGTTGCTGGCTATCTGTGGTAAGCGTGGCTTTTGTGTGTGAGGGGCGGGGGGAGCTGTGTTAAGAGCGCGTAAGAAAGGCTATACTGGGTCAGACCAGAGGTCCCTTTAGCCCAGTATTCTGTGTTCCAACAGTGGCCGGTACCAGATGCCCCAGAGGGAGCCAACAGACGGAAATCAAGTGAGCCCTCTCCTGTCGTCGGTTTCCAGGCTGTGACTGACTGACTGACAGACCGGAGGCTAGGGACGCTGCTGATGGACCTGATCTCTGTGAATGTATCTAGTTCTCTTTTTGAACCCTATTAGAGTCCTGGTCTTCTCAGCCTCCTGTGGCAAGGAGTTCCGTGGGTTGACTGTGCACTGCGTGAAGGAAAAACGTCCTTGTTGTGTCAAATCTGCCACTTACCTTGTCAAAGGCTTTCTGGAAACCTAAGTACACTGTATCCACTGGCTTCCCCTTGTCTGCATGTTTGTAGACCAGCCCCACAACCTCCCTCCGCCCTCCCTCCCCTCCCATTCGGACAGATGGCAGAACAAGGAGCAATGGTCTCAAGTTGCGGTGGGAGAGGTCCAGGCTGGATATTAGGAAAAACTGTTTCACTAGGAGAGTGGTGAGGCACTGGAGTGGGTTACCTAGGGAAGTAGTGGAGTCTACATCCCTAGAGGTGTTTAAGTCTCGGCTTGCCGAAGCCCTTGCTGGGTTGATTTAGTTGGGATTGGTCCTGCCTAGAGCAGGGGGCTGGACTTGATGACCTTCTGAGGTCTTTTCCAGCTCTGTGATTCTATGACAAGTACCCAGTCAATGTGGGGATAATTGAAATCCCCCATTATTATGGAGGTTTTTATTTTGATGGCCTCGCTGATGCCTGTTGTATGAATAGTCTCTTTTTATGAGAGGCACACTTGAAACATGTCACTATTGATCAGTCTGCCATTTCCTGAAGTTAGACTTTCTTTTGATTATCTGATCTTACCGGTACTGGATTACCTTCCAGCCTCTCCTCCTTACTAGAAGAGACTCTATTAATAGTCCCTCCCCTAAGAGGTGTCTGCCCAATCCATGGGCTGCTCTTCACCTATCAGCTTCCCCCCCAGCCCTTAGTTTAAAATCAGCTCTGAACTTTTTAATGTTAAGTGCTAGCAGTCTGGTTCTATTTTGGTGTAGGGGAAGCCCATCCTTCCCAGTTGCTAATCTAAACCCCTTTTCTCTACACCATCTCATCCACGCCTTGAGACTCTGAAGTGGTGCCTGCCTACGTGGAACTGGAAGCATTTGAGCGTTTCACGGGTAACATCTGGGAGGAGCGCAGGTAAGTTCACTTTTGGGGGAGTGGAGAGGAAGGAGGACTGTGCTGTCAGCTGGTGTGTGTGTGTGGGGGGGGGGGGGGGGGGGCGGCGGAGGGTGGGGGGGAAGTGTCTAAGTGTCCGTCTGGTGCTACTTGCAAGGACTGTGTAATCGTGTTTAGCCATTTGAAAAGTGTGAATTAGGGGCACTTTGTTGCGGGTAGGCCTTCACGTGTCGTGGTTTATGCTCCTTTCTGTTTTCCTCGCTAGCATTTAACTTCTGCCTTTGAATTCAAAGGGTGCCCTTTTCTCTCACGCTGCCTTTTGCTTGGTGGTTTAAAGCAGTGGTGGCATGTTCTTAGTTTGGGGTATTCATTTTAAGTTGGGCCTCTTGTATGTTGTCTTTGAAAAGTTTCCATGCAGCTTGCAGGGATTTAACTTTTGTCACTGTAGCTTTTTAATTTCTTTCTAACCCACCTCCTCTTCATTTTTGTGCGGTTCTTCTTTATAAAATTCAGTACCACTGTTGGGCTGCCAAGGTGCTTTCCCCAGCACAGGGCTGTTAAATTTTATTCCCCAGTGGTCAGCAATTCCAAGTGGTCCAGTTGTTGTTCTCTCTTGGACTAGATCCTGTGTTCCACTTAGGACCAAGTCAAGAATTACCTCTCCCCTTGCAGGTTCCAGAACCGGTTGCTCCAAGAAGTAGTCCTTAAGGTATCAGAAGAAATTGT
This sequence comes from Pelodiscus sinensis, assembly GCF_052426305.1. Classification (NCBI taxonomy): domain Eukaryota; kingdom Metazoa; phylum Chordata; order Testudines; family Trionychidae; genus Pelodiscus; species Pelodiscus sinensis. The sequence continues at coordinate 110,652,506 of NC_143055.1, read as the reverse complement.
GATCTGTGCATCTCATGCTGAGGTGAGCAGCCAGGGTACCCAGTGAATATGGAGATAGTACTGTGGAGGAGATTTTTATTTTTTGTAGCCATAGTGACTGACATGCAAAGGGAGATTAGTGAGGCTCTGCTGGTCAGGTGGTTGATAATGGGATCCCTTCGGCTCTCATCCCTACGGCTCTCATTATTATTATGCCGCCCTGTTGTGGTTCTTCCAAGTTCTAGTGTGCTATGACTCTCACATTGATTGTCCTCATTCCACCAAGTTTCTGTGATGCCTGTTGTATCATAGTCTCCTTTGATATGGGGCACTCTAGTTCACGCATCGTATTATTTAGACTTCTAGCGTTTGTGCAGAAGCACTTGGAAAAGGGCCACTACTTACCTTTCTGCCACTTTCAGCCGTTAGACTTTTTTTTTTTGCTTGTTTTTCTCGTCTTATTTTTTCTATCCTTGATCATTTTCCATCCTCTCTGCCTTACTGGAAGAGAGACTCTCTTAATAGACCCTCCTCTAAGAGCTGTCTGTCAGATGCATGTGCTTCTGCGCAAGAGGTCTGCTTTTCCCTACTCCTTAGTTTAAAAACTGCTCTACAACCTTTTTAATGCTAGGTGCCAGCAATCTGGTTCCATTTTGGTTTGTGTAGCCCATCCTTCCTGTATAGGCTCCCCCTTCCCCAAAGGTTTCCCCAATTGCTAATAAATTGAAAGCCCTTCTCTCTATGCCATGGTCTCATCCATGCCTTGAGATGCTGAAGTGCTGCCTGCTACCTGGAGAAGGCATTTGAGAGAGTTTGCCTGGGAAAGGAGCTCAGGTAAGTGTGGCTTTTAGGGTGTGGGAGGGTGGGGGTGGTGCTGTGTTGTGGGCTGGTGCGGTGAGTATGCAAATGTCTGTCTGGCTTGACTGGTGATAGTTGCAGGGACTGAGACTGCACACGTTTGGCAGGTTGAAAAGTGTGACTTGGGAGTGCTTTGTTCCAGGTGGGCCTTCAGTGGCTGATTTGCTCGGAAAGGCAGCCAGAGTGAGCGGGGAACAGAGCAGCAGCTGGCGGGGGGAGGGGGAGGTGTGGTTGCCTGGCAAAGGTCCGTGAGGTGCTGGGGTAGGTGTGGTTTTGGGGGCAGGGGGAGCTGTGTTAAAGGTAAGAACAGGCCTAGTGGGTCGGACCAAAGGTCCATCTTAACCCAGTGTTGTGTTTTTTTTGACAGTGTCCGATGCCAGATGCCCCAGAGGGAGTGACCCCTCACCTGTTGTCCATTTCCAGGTTCTGACAGAGTAGGGATGCCATTCCTACCCATTGTGGCGAACAGCTGTTCATGGACCGAGCCTTGATGAATGTGTCTAGTTCTTTTGGAACACTGTGGAAAAAGTCCTGGTCTTCACCACCTCCTCTGGGCAAGGAGTGGCACAGGTTGACTGTGCCCAGTGTGAAGGAAAGACTTCCCTTTTTTGTGTTGAACCTGCTAGCTATTTATTTGGTGACCCCTAATTCTTACATTATGGGAAAAGGAAACAACATTTTTCCTTCTTGCCTTTTTTCCACCCCATCCTGATTTGAGAGATCCCTATCCTATCCTCCCTTTGTTGCCTCTTTCTTTTAAGCTGAAAAGTCCCAGTTGCTTTTTCTCTCTCTTCATACAGGAAGCGTTCCAAACCCCTCATTTTTGTTGGCCTTTTCCAATGCCAATTGATTACTTTAGAGATGAAACTACCACATCTGTAGGGCGTATGCAAGCTGTGAGCATACCATGGCTTTCTCTAGAGGCGACACGAGATTATCTGTGGTGTTCTGGGTCCCTTTGTAGAAGGATTCCTTGCCTTTTCTCATTGAGTGGATTTTGTCCGAGAGCTCCCCACAGTTGACTCTAAGATCTCTCTTGGGAGTGGTTATAGCTAAATTAGTCACCATCCTTTTGTCCGTATCATCGGTATTTTTTCCAATATGCCTTACTTAATATGCTCCCCCACCAGCACGACCTGTTCTGTCCTGTCCTTCCGATACTGTCCCGTTGATCGTCCTCATTCCCCCAAGTTTCTGCGGTACCTATTGTATCATAGTCTCCTTTGACATGGGGCACTGTAGTTCACGCATGGTATTATTTAGACTTCTAGTGTTTGTGCAGAAGCACTTGTGGAAAAGCACTTGGCCTCTACTTAACCTTTCTGCCACTTTCAGCTGTTAGACTCTAGTAAAGTATGACTTCTCTTTATAGAAAGCTCGTTGACTTCTTCCCCAACAAACTCTGTTCGTTTGTCTGAATTTTATTGACAGTGGTGTCAACTAATTTTCCTGGTACTGACATTAGAGTTACTAGTCTGTAATTGCGAGGATCCCCTCTAAAGCCTCTTCTAAAAGTTGGGGTTCCGTTGGTGTCATTCACAGAAACGTAGAGCTGGACGAGACCTGAGGAGGTCAGAAGTCCAGCTCCCTGCCCAATGCAGGAGCAAACCCAATTAAATCAACCCAGCCAGGGCTTTGTCAAGCCATGACTTAAGAACCTCTAGGGATGGGCATTCTACCACCTCCCTCATCCAATAAGGGCCCCCTCACCCTCTTATTGCTAACATGCTTGTAGATACCTTTCTTGTTACTTTTCACATCCCTTGTTAGCTGCAATTCCAATTGTGCTTTTGCCTTCTGGATAGCGCCCCTGCATTCTCAAGCAGTATATTTATACTCCTCCCTAGTCATCTGTCCAAGTTTCCACTTCCTATAAGCTTCCTTTTTTGTGTTTAGGCTCACCAAGGATTTTCCCAGTAAGCCAATCTGGTCGCCTACCATATTTGCTTTCCTTATTGCACATTGGGATGGCTTCTTCCTGTGCTTTTACTAAGGCTTCTTTAAAATACTGCCAGTTCTCTTGGACTCCTTTCCCCTTCATCTAACCCTCCCAGGGGATCCTGGCTATTCGTTCTCTGAGGGAGTCAGTCTTCTTTTCTGAAGTCCAAGGTGTGTGTGTGTGTGTGTGTTGCTACTCTCCTTTCTTCTTTTGGTCAGGATCCTGAAATCTGCTGTCTCATGATCACTGTTTCCCAGGTTATCACCCACCTCTATTTCCCCAACTAGTTTGTGAGCAGCGGGTCAAGCTGCGGATGGCCCCAGTTGGTTCCTTCAGCACTTATACCAAGAAGTTGTCCCCAGCATTCTCCAAAAACTTTCTGGATTGTCTGTGTATTGGTCTCCCAATAGATGTCAGGGTGATTGGAGTCCCCCATGCGAACCAGGGCCTCTGCTCTGGAAGCTGCTCTGTTGTCTGAAGAAAGCCTCAGCTTCATCTACCTGGTCCAGTGGTCTATAGCAGACACCAACCACAACATGACCCCTGTTGCTTCCACCTCTAAACTTTACCCATAGACTCTCAACAGGCTTTTGTCCCTCTAGATACTGGAGCTCTGAGCAATCATACTGCTCTTACATACAATGCAATTCCTCTTTTTCTCCCTGATCAATTTATACCTTTCCATGATAGTGCTCTGGTCATGTGAGTTGTCATACCAAGTCTCTAATTCCAATCAAATCATAGTTCTTTGATTGGGCCAGGGCTTCTAATTCTTCCTGTTTGTTTCCCAGGTTTCTTGCATTTGTGTACAAACACCTTAGATAACCAGTTGATTGCCCTATCTTCATTTGAATTAGGGGTCCTCTTTTGTTTCTCCTTCCTCCTTGTTTCCTCCTGATATCCGACTTTGCCACTTACTTCAAGGCTTTGGTCACTGTCCCATGAACCTAGTTTAAAGCCCTCATTAGGTTTACAAGCCTGCTTGCAAAGATGCTCTTTGCTCTCTTGGTTAGGTGGATCCCATCTCTTCCTAACAATCCTTGTGCCTGGAACAGTCCCCTCCAACACCACCTGCACGACCACACATTTAGTTCCTCAATTTGACGATCCCTACCTTTTCCTTCAGCGGGGAGGATGGAAAAGAACACCACTTGTGCTTCAAATTTCCTGATCCTTCTTCCCAGTGCTACATAATTTGCAGGGACCCGCTCAAAGTCATTCTTGGTTGTATTGTTCATTCCCATGTGGGTAAGCAGGAAGGGGTAGTGATTGAAAGGTTTGGTCCATTTTGGAAGAGTCTTGGTCATCTCCTGAATTCGAGTTCCTGGTAGGCAGCACACATCTCAAGATTCCAGGTCTGGATGGCAGATGGATGACTCGGTCTCTGTTAGAAGGGCATCGCTCACCTCCACCACCCATCTTTGGCTGAGCCTAAATAAGGTAAGTATTACAACAAGTTTATAGAAACCTTCCTGAAAGTTCCCAAGATGGACCGATGCTCAGGACCTCAGATCTCCTGGCTTGTAGAGAGCATTGAGAGGAGCACTGAGGAGAACCCTTGGAGTCTTCCTTGCTGCCTGTGGAAGCTAACCGGCAAAGTTGCTGGCTATCTGTGGTAAGCGTGGCTTTTGTGTGTGAGGGGCGGGGGGGAGCTGTGTTAAGAGCGCGTAAGAAAGGCTATACTGGGTCAGACCAGAGGTCCCTTTAGCCCAGTATTCTGTGTTCCAACAGTGGCCGGTACCAGATGCCCCAGAGGGAGCCAACAGACGGAAATCAAGTGAGCCCTCTCCTGTCGTCGGTTTCCAGGCTGTGACTGACTGACTGACAGACCGGAGGCTAGGGACGCTGCTGATGGACCTGATCTCTGTGAATGTATCTAGTTCTCTTTTTGAACCCTATTAGAGTCCTGGTCTTCTCAGCCTCCTGTGGCAAGGAGTTCCGTGGGTTGACTGTGCACTGCGTGAAGGAAAAACGTCCTTGTTGTGTCAAATCTGCCACTTACCTTGTCAAAGGCTTTCTGGAAACCTAAGTACACTGTATCCACTGGCTTCCCCTTGTCTGCATGTTTGTAGACCAGCCCCACAACCTCCCTCCGCCCTCCCTCCCCTCCCATTCGGACAGATGGCAGAACAAGGAGCAATGGTCTCAAGTTGCGGTGGGAGAGGTCCAGGCTGGATATTAGGAAAAACTGTTTCACTAGGAGAGTGGTGAGGCACTGGAGTGGGTTACCTAGGGAAGTAGTGGAGTCTACATCCCTAGAGGTGTTTAAGTCTCGGCTTGCCGAAGCCCTTGCTGGGTTGATTTAGTTGGGATTGGTCCTGCCTAGAGCAGGGGGCTGGACTTGATGACCTTCTGAGGTCTTTTCCAGCTCTGTGATTCTATGACAAGTACCCAGTCAATGTGGGGATAATTGAAATCCCCCATTATTATGGAGGTTTTTATTTTGATGGCCTCGCTGATGCCTGTTGTATGAATAGTCTCTTTTTATGAGAGGCACACTTGAAACATGTCACTATTGATCAGTCTGCCATTTCCTGAAGTTAGACTTTCTTTTGATTATCTGATCTTACCGGTACTGGATTACCTTCCAGCCTCTCCTCCTTACTAGAAGAGACTCTATTAATAGTCCCTCCCCTAAGAGGTGTCTGCCCAATCCATGGGCTGCTCTTCACCTATCAGCTTCCCCCCCAGCCCTTAGTTTAAAATCAGCTCTGAACTTTTTAATGTTAAGTGCTAGCAGTCTGGTTCTATTTTGGTGTAGGGGAAGCCCATCCTTCCCAGTTGCTAATCTAAACCCCTTTTCTCTACACCATCTCATCCACGCCTTGAGACTCTGAAGTGGTGCCTGCCTACGTGGAACTGGAAGCATTTGAGCGTTTCACGGGTAACATCTGGGAGGAGCGCAGGTAAGTTCACTTTTGGGGGAGTGGAGAGGAAGGAGGACTGTGCTGTCAGCTGGTGTGTGTGTGTGGGGGGGGGGGGGGGGCGCGGCGGAGGGTGGGGGGGAAGTGTCTAAGTGTCCGTCTGGTGCTACTTGCAAGGACTGTGTAATCGTGTTTAGCCATTTGAAAAGTGTGAATTAGGGGCACTTTGTTGCGGGTAGGCCTTCACGTGTCGTGGTTTATGCTCCTTTCTGTTTTCCTCGCTAGCATTTAACTTCTGCCTTTGAATTCAAAGGGTGCCCTTTTCTCTCACGCTGCCTTTTGCTTGGTGGTTTAAAGCAGTGGTGGCATGTTCTTAGTTTGGGGTATTCATTTTAAGTTGGGCCTCTTGTATGTTGTCTTTGAAAAGTTTCCATGCAGCTTGCAGGGATTTAACTTTTGTCACTGTAGCTTTTTAATTTCTTTCTAACCCACCTCCTCTTCATTTTTGTGCGGTTCTTCTTTATAAAATTCAGTACCACTGTTGGGCTGCCAAGGTGCTTTCCCCAGCACAGGGCTGTTAAATTTTATTCCCCAGTGGTCAGCAATTCCAAGTGGTCCAGTTGTTGTTCTCTCTTGGACTAGATCCTGTGTTCCACTTAGGACCAAGTCAAGAATTACCTCTCCCCTTGCAGGTTCCAGAACCGGTTGCTCCAAGAAGTAGTCCTTAAGGTATCAGAAGAAATTGTGATCTGTGCATCTCATGCTGAGGTGAGCAGCCAGGGTACCCAGTGAATATGGAGATAGTACTGTGGAGGAGATTTTTATTTTTTGTAGCCATAGTGACTGACATGCAAAGGGAGATTAGTGAGGCTCTGCTGGTCAGGTGGTTGATAATGGGATCCCTTCGGCTCTCATCCCTACGGCTCTCATTATTATTATGCCGCCCTGTTGTGGTTCTTCCAAGTTCTAGTGTGCTATGACTCTCACATTGATTGTCCTCATTCCACCAAGTTTCTGTGATGCCTGTTGTATCATAGTCTCCTTTGATATGGGGCACTCTAGTTCACGCATCGTATTATTTAGACTTCTAGCGTTTGTGCAGAAGCACTTGGAAAAGGGCCACTACTTACCTTTCTGCCACTTTCAGCCGTTAGACTTTTTTTTTTTGCTTGTTTTTCTCGTCTTTTTTTTTTCTATCCTTGATCATTTTCCATCCTCTCTGCCTTACTGGAAGAGAGACTCTCTTAATAGACCCTCCTCTAAGAGCTGTCTGTCAGATGCATGTGCTTCTGCGCAAGAGGTCTGCTTTTCCCTACTCCTTAGTTTAAAAACTGCTCTACAACCTTTTTAATGCTAGGTGCCAGCAATCTGGTTCCATTTTGGTTTGTGTAGCCCATCCTTCCTGTATAGGCTCCCCCTTCCCCAAAGGTTTCCCCAATTGCTAATAAATTGAAAGCCCTTCTCTCTATGCCATGGTCTCATCCATGCCTTGAGATGCTGAAGTGCTGCCTGCTACCTGGAGAAGGCATTTGAGAGAGTTTGCCTGGGAAAGGAGCTCAGGTAAGTGTGGCTTTTAGGGTGTGGGAGGGTGGGGGTGGTGCTGTGTTGTGGGCTGGTGCGGTGAGTATGCAAATGTCTGTCTGGCTTGACTGGTGATAGTTGCAGGGACTGAGACTGCACACGTTTGGCAGGTTGAAAAGTGTGACTTGGGAGTGCTTTGTTCCAGGTGGGCCTTCAGTGGCTGATTTGCTCGGAAAGGCAGCCAGAGTGAGCGGGGAACAGAGCAGCAGCTGGCGGGGGGAGGGGGAGGTGTGGTTGCCTGGCAAAGGTCCGTGAGGTGCTGGGGTAGGTGTGGTTTTGGGGGCAGGGGGAGCTGTGTTAAAGGTAAGAACAGGCCTAGTGGGTCGGACCAAAGGTCCATCTTAACCCAGTGTTGTGTTTTTTTTGACAGTGTCCGATGCCAGATGCCCCAGAGGGAGTGACCCCTCACCTGTTGTCCATTTCCAGGTTCTGACAGAGTAGGGATGCCATTCCTACCCATTGTGGCGAACAGCTGTTCATGGACCGAGCCTTGATGAATGTGTCTAGTTCTTTTGGAACACTGTGGAAAAAGTCCTGGTCTTCACCACCTCCTCTGGGCAAGGAGTGGCACAGGTTGACTGTGCCCAGTGTGAAGGAAAGACTTCCCTTTTTTGTGTTGAACCTGCTAGCTATTTATTTGGTGACCCCTAATTCTTACATTATGGGAAAAGGAAACAACATTTTTCCTTCTTGCCTTTTTTCCACCCCATCCTGATTTGAGAGATCCCTATCCTATCCTCCCTTTGTTGCCTCTTTCTTTTAAGCTGAAAAGTCCCAGTTGCTTTTTCTCTCTCTTCATACAGGAAGCGTTCCAAACCCCTCATTTTTGTTGGCCTTTTCCAATGCCAATTGATTACTTTAGAGATGAAACTACCACATCTGTAGGGCGTATGCAAGCTGTGAGCATACCATGGCTTTCTCTAGAGGCGACACGAGATTATCTGTGGTGTTCTGGGTCCCTTTGTAGAAGGATTCCTTGCCTTTTCTCATTGAGTGGATTTTGTCCGAGAGCTCCCCACAGTTGACTCTAAGATCTCTCTTGGGAGTGGTTATAGCTAAATTAGTCACCATCCTTTTGTCCGTATCATCGGTATTTTTTCCAATATGCCTTACTTAATATGCTCCCCCACCAGCACGACCTGTTCTGTCCTGTCCTTCCGATACTGTCCCGTTGATCGTCCTCATTCCCCCAAGTTTCTGCGGTACCTATTGTATCATAGTCTCCTTTGACATGGGGCACTGTAGTTCACGCATCGTATTATTTAGACTTCTAGTGTTTGTGCAGAAGCACTTGTGGAAAAGCACTTGGCCTCTACTTAACCTTTCTGCCACTTTCAGCTGTTAGACTCTAGTAAAGTATGACTTCTCTTTATAGAAAGCTCGTTGACTTCTTCCCCAACAAACTCTGTTCGTTTGTCTGAATTTTATTGACAGTGGTGTCAACTAATTTTCCTGGTACTGACATTAGAGTTACTAGTCTGTAATTGCGAGGATCCCCTCTAAAGCCTCTTCTAAAAGTTGGGGTTCCGTTGGTGTCATTCACAGAAACGTAGAGCTGGACGAGACCTGAGGAGGTCAGAAGTCCAGCTCCCTGCCCAATGCAGGAGCAAACCCAATTAAATCAACCCAGCCAGGGCTTTGTCAAGCCATGACTTAAGAACCTCTAGGGATGGGCATTCTACCACCTCCCTCATCCAATAAGGGCCCCCTCACCCTCTTATTGCTAACATGCTTGTAGATACCTTTCTTGTTACTTTTCACATCCCTTGTTAGCTGCAATTCCAATTGTGCTTTTGCCTTCTGGATAGCGCCCCTGCATTCTCAAGCAGTATATTTATACTCCTCCCTAGTCATCTGTCCAAGTTTCCACTTCCTATAAGCTTCCTTTTTTGTGTTTAGGCTCACCAAGGATTTTCCCAGTAAGCCAATCTGGTCGCCTACCATATTTGCTTTCCTTATTGCACATTGGGATGGCTTCTTCCTGTGCTTTTACTAAGGCTTCTTTAAAATACTGCCAGTTCTCTTGGACTCCTTTCCCCTTCATCTAACCCTCCCAGGGGATCCTGGCTATTCGTTCTCTGAGGGAGTCAGTCTTCTTTTCTGAAGTCCAAGGTGTGTGTGTGTGTGTGTGTTGCTACTCTCCTTTCTTCTTTTGGTCAGGATCCTGAAATCTGCTGTCTCATGATCACTGTTTCCCAGGTTATCACCCACCTCTATTTCCCCAACTAGTTTGTGAGCAGCGGGTCAAGCTGCGGATGGCCCCAGTTGGTTCCTTCAGCACTTATACCAAGAAGTTGTCCCCAGCATTCTCCAAAAACTTTCTGGATTGTCTGTGTATTGGTCTCCCAATAGATGTCAGGGTGATTGGAGTCCCCCATGCGAACCAGGGCCTCTGCTCTGGAAGCTGCTCTGTTGTCTGAAGAAAGCCTCAGCTTCATCTACCTGGTCCAGTGGTCTATAGCAGACACCAACCACAACATGACCCCTGTTGCTTCCACCTCTAAACTTTACCCATAGACTCTCAACAGGCTTTTGTCCCTCTAGATACTGGAGCTCTGAGCAATCATACTGCTCTTACATACAATGCAATTCCTCTTTTTCTCCCTGATCAATTTATACCTTTCCATGATAGTGCTCTGGTCATGTGAGTTGTCATACCAAGTCTCTAATTCCAATCAAATCATAGTTCTTTGATTGGGCCAGGGCTTCTAATTCTTCCTGTTTGTTTCCCAGGTTTCTTGCATTTGTGTACAAACACCTTAGATAACCAGTTGATTGCCCTATCTTCATTTGAATTAGGGGTCCTCTTTTGTTTCTCCTTCCTCCTTGTTTCCTCCTGATATCCGACTTTGCCACTTACTTCAAGGCTTTGGTCACTGTCCCATGAACCTAGTTTAAAGCCCTCATTAGGTTTACAAGCCTGCTTGCAAAGATGCTCTTTGCTCTCTTGGTTAGGTGGATCCCATCTCTTCCTAACAATCCTTGTGCCTGGAACAGTCCCCTCCAACACCACCTGCACGACCACACATTTAGTTCCTCAATTTGACGATCCCTACCTTTTCCTTCAGCGGGGAGGATGGAAAAGAACACCACTTGTGCTTCAAATTTCCTGATCCTTCTTCCCAGTGCTACATAATTTGCAGGGACCCGCTCAAAGTCATTCTTGGTTGTATTGTTCATTCCCATGTGGGTAAGCAGGAAGGGGTAGTGATTGAAAGGTTTGGTCCATTTTGGAAGAGTCTTGGTCATCTCCTGAATTCGAGTTCCTGGTAGGCAGCACACATCTCAAGATTCCAGGTCTGGATGGCAGATGGATGACTCGGTCTCTGTTAGAAGGGCATCGCTCACCTCCACCACCCATCTTTGGCTGAGCCTAAATAAGGTAAGTATTACAACAAGTTTATAGAAACCTTCCTGAAAGTTCCCAAGATGGACCGATGCTCAGGACCTCAGATCTCCTGGCTTGTAGAGAGCATTGAGAGGAGCACTGAGGAGAACCCTTGGAGTCTTCCTTGCTGCCTGTGGAAGCTAACCGGCAAAGTTGCTGGCTATCTGTGGTAAGCGTGGCTTTTGTGTGTGAGGGGCGGGGGGAGCTGTGTTAAGAGCGCGTAAGAAAGGCTATACTGGGTCAGACCAGAGGTCCCTTTAGCCCAGTATTCTGTGTTCCAACAGTGGCCGGTACCAGATGCCCCAGAGGGAGCCAACAGACGGAAATCAAGTGAGCCCTCTCCTGTCGTCGGTTTCCAGGCTGTGACTGACTGACTGACAGACCGGAGGCTAGGGACGCTGCTGATGGACCTGATCTCTGTGAATGTATCTAGTTCTCTTTTTGAACCCTATTAGAGTCCTGGTCTTCTCAGCCTCCTGTGGCAAGGAGTTCCGTGGGTTGACTGTGCACTGCGTGAAGGAAAAACGTCCTTGTTGTGTCAAATCTGCCACTTACCTTGTCAAAGGCTTTCTGGAAACCTAAGTACACTGTATCCACTGGCTTCCCCTTGTCTGCATGTTTGTAGACCAGCCCCACAACCTCCCTCCGCCCTCCCTCCCCTCCCATTCGGACAGATGGCAGAACAAGGAGCAATGGTCTCAAGTTGCGGTGGGAGAGGTCCAGGCTGGATATTAGGAAAAACTGTTTCACTAGGAGAGTGGTGAGGCACTGGAGTGGGTTACCTAGGGAAGTAGTGGAGTCTACATCCCTAGAGGTGTTTAAGTCTCGGCTTGCCGAAGCCCTTGCTGGGTTGATTTAGTTGGGATTGGTCCTGCCTAGAGCAGGGGGCTGGACTTGATGACCTTCTGAGGTCTTTTCCAGCTCTGTGATTCTATGACAAGTACCCAGTCAATGTGGGGATAATTGAAATCCCCCATTATTATGGAGGTTTTTATTTTGATGGCCTCGCTGATGCCTGTTGTATGAATAGTCTCTTTTTATGAGAGGCACACTTGAAACATGTCACTATTGATCAGTCTGCCATTTCCTGAAGTTAGACTTTCTTTTGATTATCTGATCTTACCGGTACTGGATTACCTTCCAGCCTCTCCTCCTTACTAGAAGAGACTCTATTAATAGTCCCTCCCCTAAGAGGTGTCTGCCCAATCCATGGGCTGCTCTTCACCTATCAGCTTCCCCCCCAGCCCTTAGTTTAAAATCAGCTCTGAACTTTTTAATGTTAAGTGCTAGCAGTCTGGTTCTATTTTGGTGTAGGGGAAGCCCATCCTTCCCAGTTGCTAATCTAAACCCCTTTTCTCTACACCATCTCATCCACGCCTTGAGACTCTGAAGTGGTGCCTGCCTACGTGGAACTGGAAGCATTTGAGCGTTTCACGGGTAACATCTGGGAGGAGCGCAGGTAAGTTCACTTTTGGGGGAGTGGAGAGGAAGGAGGACTGTGCTGTCAGCTGGTGTGTGTGTGTGGGGGGGGGGGGGGGCGCGGCGGAGGGTGGGGGGGAAGTGTCTAAGTGTCCGTCTGGTGCTACTTGCAAGGACTGTGTAATCGTGTTTAGCCATTTGAAAAGTGTGAATTAGGGGCACTTTGTTGCGGGTAGGCCTTCACGTGTCGTGGTTTATGCTCCTTTCTGTTTTCCTCGCTAGCATTTAACTTCTGCCTTTGAATTCAAAGGGTGCCCTTTTCTCTCACGCTGCCTTTTGCTTGGTGGTTTAAAGCAGTGGTGGCATGTTCTTAGTTTGGGGTATTCATTTTAAGTTGGGCCTCTTGTATGTTGTCTTTGAAAAGTTTCCATGCAGCTTGCAGGGATTTAACTTTTGTCACTGTAGCTTTTTAATTTCTTTCTAACCCACCTCCTCTTCATTTTTGTGCGGTTCTTCTTTATAAAATTCAGTACCACTGTTGGGCTGCCAAGGTGCTTTCCCCAGCACAGGGCTGTTAAATTTTATTCCCCAGTGGTCAGCAATTCCAAGTGGTCCAGTTGTTGTTCTCTCTTGGACTAGATCCTGTGTTCCACTTAGGACCAAGTCAAGAATTACCTCTCCCCTTGCAGGTTCCAGAACCGGTTGCTCCAAGAAGTAGTCCTTAAGGTATCAGAAGAAATTGTGATCTGTGCATCTCATGCTGAGGTGAGCAGCCAGGGTACCCAGTGAATATGGAGATAGTACTGTGGAGGAGATTTTTATTTTTTGTAGCCATAGTGACTGACATGCAAAGGGAGATTAGTGAGGCTCTGCTGGTCAGGTGGTTGATAATGGGATCCCTTCGGCTCTCATCCCTACGGCTCTCATTATTATTATGCCGCCCTGTTGTGGTTCTTCCAAGTTCTAGTGTGCTATGACTCTCACATTGATTGTCCTCATTCCACCAAGTTTCTGTGATGCCTGTTGTATCATAGTCTCCTTTGATATGGGGCACTCTAGTTCACGCATCGTATTATTTAGACTTCTAGCGTTTGTGCAGAAGCACTTGGAAAAGGGCCACTACTTACCTTTCTGCCACTTTCAGCCGTTAGACTTTTTTTTTTTGCTTGTTTTTCTCGTCTTTTTTTTTTCTATCCTTGATCATTTTCCATCCTCTCTGCCTTACTGGAAGAGAGACTCTCTTAATAGACCCTCCTCTAAGAGCTGTCTGTCAGATGCATGTGCTTCTGCGCAAGAGGTCTGCTTTTCCCTACTCCTTAGTTTAAAAACTGCTCTACAACCTTTTTAATGCTAGGTGCCAGCAATCTGGTTCCATTTTGGTTTGTGTAGCCCATCCTTCCTGTATAGGCTCCCCCTTCCCCAAAGGTTTCCCCAATTGCTAATAAATTGAAAGCCCTTCTCTCTATGCCATGGTCTCATCCATGCCTTGAGATGCTGAAGTGCTGCCTGCTACCTGGAGAAGGCATTTGAGAGAGTTTGCCTGGGAAAGGAGCTCAGGTAAGTGTGGCTTTTAGGATGTGGGAGGGTGGGGGTGGTGCTGTGTTGTGGGCTGGTGCGGTGAGTATGCAAATGTCTGTCTGGCTTGACTGGTGATAGTTGCAGGGACTGAGACTGCACACGTTTGGCAGGTTGAAAAGTGTGACTTGGGAGTGCTTTGTTCCAGGTGGGCCTTCAGTGGCTGATTTGCTCGGAAAGGCAGCCAGAGTGAGCGGGGAACAGAGCAGCAGCTGGCGGGGGGAGGGGGAGGTGTGGTTGCCTGGCAAAGGTCCGTGAGGTGCTGGGGTAGGTGTGGTTTTGGGGGCAGGGGGAGCTGTGTTAAAGGTAAGAACAGGCCTAGTGGGTCGGACCAAAGGTCCATCTTAACCCAGTGTTGTGTTTTTTTTGACAGTGTCCGATGCCAGATGCCCCAGAGGGAGTGACCCCTCACCTGTTGTCCATTTCCAGGTTCTGACAGAGTAGGGATGCCATTCCTACCCATTGTGGCGAACAGCTGTTCATGGACCGAGCCTTGATGAATGTGTCTAGTTCTTTTGGAACACTGTGGAAAAAGTCCTGGTCTTCACCACCTCCTCTGGGCAAGGAGTGGCACAGGTTGACTGTGCCCAGTGTGAAGGAAAGACTTCCCTTTTTTGTGTTGAACCTGCTAGCTATTTATTTGGTGACCCCTAATTCTTACATTATGGGAAAAGGAAACAACATTTTTCCTTCTTGCCTTTTTTCCACCCCATCCTGATTTGAGAGATCCCTATCCTATCCTCCCTTTGTTGCCTCTTTCTTTTAAGCTGAAAAGTCCCAGTTGCTTTTTCTCTCTCTTCATACAGGAAGCGTTCCAAACCCCTCATTTTTGTTGGCCTTTTCCAATGCCAATTGATTACTTTAGAGATGAAACTACCACATCTGTAGGGCGTATGCAAGCTGTGAGCATACCATGGCTTTCTCTAGAGGCGACACGAGATTATCTGTGGTGTTCTGGGTCCCTTTGTAGAAGGATTCCTTGCCTTTTCTCATTGAGTGGATTTTGTCCGAGAGCTCCCCACAGTTGACTCTAAGATCTCTCTTGGGAGTGGTTATAGCTAAATTAGTCACCATCCTTTTGTCCGTATCATCGGTATTTTTTCCAATATGCCTTACTTAATATGCTCCCCCACCAGCACGACCTGTTCTGTCCTGTCCTTCCGATACTGTCCCGTTGATCGTCCTCATTCCCCCAAGTTTCTGCGGTACCTATTGTATCATAGTCTCCTTTGACATGGGGCACTGTAGTTCACGCATCGTATTATTTAGACTTCTAGTGTTTGTGCAGAAGCACTTGTGGAAAAGCACTTGGCCTCTACTTAACCTTTCTGCCACTTTCAGCTGTTAGACTCTAGTAAAGTATGACTTCTCTTTATAGAAAGCTCGTTGACTTCTTCCCCAACAAACTCTGTTCGTTTGTCTGAATTTTATTGACAGTGGTGTCAACTAATTTTCCTGGTACTGACATTAGAGTTACTAGTCTGTAATTGCGAGGATCCCCTCTAAAGCCTCTTCTAAAAGTTGGGGTTCCGTTGGTGTCATTCACAGAAACGTAGAGCTGGACGAGACCTGAGGAGGTCAGAAGTCCAGCTCCCTGCCCAATGCAGGAGCAAACCCAATTAAATCAACCCAGCCAGGGCTTTGTCAAGCCATGACTTAAGAACCTCTAGGGATGGGCATTCTACCACCTCCCTCATCCAATAAGGGCCCCCTCACCCTCTTATTGCTAACATGCTTGTAGATACCTTTCTTGTTACTTTTCACATCCCTTGTTAGCTGCAATTCCAATTGTGCTTTTGCCTTCTGGATAGCGCCCCTGCATTCTCAAGCAGTATATTTATACTCCTCCCTAGTCATCTGTCCAAGTTTCCACTTCCTATAAGCTTCCTTTTTTGTGTTTAGGCTCACCAAGGATTTTCCCAGTAAGCCAATCTGGTCGCCTACCATATTTGCTTTCCTTATTGCACATTGGGATGGCTTCTTCCTGTGCTTTTACTAAGGCTTCTTTAAAATACTGCCAGTTCTCTTGGACTCCTTTCCCCTTCATCTAACCCTCCCAGGGGATCCTGGCTATTCGTTCTCTGAGGGAGTCAGTCTTCTTTTCTGAAGTCCAAGGTGTGTGTGTGTGTGTGTGTTGCTACTCTCCTTTCTTCTTTTGGTCAGGATCCTGAAATCTGCTGTCTCATGATCACTGTTTCCCAGGTTATCACCCACCTCTATTTCCCCAACTAGTTTGTGAGCAGCGGGTCAAGCTGCGGATGGCCCCAGTTGGTTCCTTCAGCACTTATACCAAGAAGTTGTCCCCAGCATTCTCCAAAAACTTTCTGGATTGTCTGTGTATTGGTCTCCCAATAGATGTCAGGGTGATTGGAGTCCCCCATGCGAACCAGGGCCTCTGCTCTGGAAGCTGCTCTGTTGTCTGAAGAAAGCCTCAGCTTCATCTACCTGGTCCAGTGGTCTATAGCAGACACCAACCACAACATGACCCCTGTTGCTTCCACCTCTAAACTTTACCCATAGACTCTCAACAGGCTTTTGTCCCTCTAGATACTGGAGCTCTGAGCAATCATACTGCTCTTACATACAATGCAATTCCTCTTTTTCTCCCTGATCAATTTATACCTTTCCATGATAGTGCTCTGGTCATGTGAGTTGTCATACCAAGTCTCTAATTCCAATCAAATCATAGTTCTTTGATTGGGCCAGGGCTTCTAATTCTTCCTGTTTGTTTCCCAGGTTTCTTGCATTTGTGTACAAACACCTTAGATAACCAGTTGATTGCCCTATCTTCATTTGAATTAGGGGTCCTCTTTTGTTTCTCCTTCCTCCTTGTTTCCTCCTGATATCCGACTTTGCCACTTACTTCAAGGCTTTGGTCACTGTCCCATGAACCTAGTTTAAAGCCCTCATTAGGTTTACAAGCCTGCTTGCAAAGATGCTCTTTGCTCTCTTGGTTAGGTGGATCCCATCTCTTCCTAACAATCCTTGTGCCTGGAACAGTCCCCTCCAACACCACCTGCACGACCACACATTTAGTTCCTCAATTTGACGATCCCTACCTTTTCCTTCAGCGGGGAGGATGGAAAAGAACACCACTTGTGCTTCAAATTTCCTGATCCTTCTTCCCAGTGCTACATAATTTGCAGGGACCCGCTCAAAGTCATTCTTGGTTGTATTGTTCATTCCCATGTGGGTAAGCAGGAAGGGGTAGTGATTGAAAGGTTTGGTCCATTTTGGAAGAGTCTTGGTCATCTCCTGAATTCGAGTTCCTGGTAGGCAGCACACATCTCAAGATTCCAGGTCTGGATGGCAGATGGATGACTCGGTCTCTGTTAGAAGGGCATCGCTCACCTCCACCACCCATCTTTGGCTGAGCCTAAATAAGGTAAGTATTACAACAAGTTTATAGAAACCTTCCTGAAAGTTCCCAAGATGGACCGATGCTCAGGACCTCAGATCTCCTGGCTTGTAGAGAGCATTGAGAGGAGCACTGAGGAGAACCCTTGGAGTCTTCCTTGCTGCCTGTGGAAGCTAACCGGCAAAGTTGCTGGCTATCTGTGGTAAGCGTGGCTTTTGTGTGTGAGGGGCGGGGGGAGCTGTGTTAAGAGCGCGTAAGAAAGGCTATACTGGGTCAGACCAGAGGTCCCTTTAGCCCAGTATTCTGTGTTCCAACAGTGGCCGGTACCAGATGCCCCAGAGGGAGCCAACAGACGGAAATCAAGTGAGCCCTCTCCTGTCGTCGGTTTCCAGGCTGTGACTGACTGACTGACAGACCGGAGGCTAGGGACGCTGCTGATGGACCTGATCTCTGTGAATGTATCTAGTTCTCTTTTTGAACCCTATTAGAGTCCTGGTCTTCTCAGCCTCCTGTGGCAAGGAGTTCCGTGGGTTGACTGTGCACTGCGTGAAGGAAAAACGTCCTTGTTGTGTCAAATCTGCCACTTACCTTGTCAAAGGCTTTCTGGAAACCTAAGTACACTGTATCCACTGGCTTCCCCTTGTCTGCATGTTTGTAGACCAGCCCCACAACCTCCCTCCGCCCTCCCTCCCCTCCCATTCGGACAGATGGCAGAACAAGGAGCAATGGTCTCAAGTTGCGGTGGGAGAGGTCCAGGCTGGATATTAGGAAAAACTGTTTCACTAGGAGAGTGGTGAGGCACTGGAGTGGGTTACCTAGGGAAGTAGTGGAGTCTACATCCCTAGAGGTGTTTAAGTCTCGGCTTGCCGAAGCCCTTGCTGGGTTGATTTAGTTGGGATTGGTCCTGCCTAGAGCAGGGGGCTGGACTTGATGACCTTCTGAGGTCTTTTCCAGCTCTGTGATTCTATGACAAGTACCCAGTCAATGTGGGGATAATTGAAATCCCCCATTATTATGGAGGTTTTTATTTTGATGGCCTCGCTGATGCCTGTTGTATGAATAGTCTCTTTTTATGAGAGGCACACTTGAAACATGTCACTATTGATCAGTCTGCCATTTCCTGAAGTTAGACTTTCTTTTGATTATCTGATCTTACCGGTACTGGATTACCTTCCAGCCTCTCCTCCTTACTAGAAGAGACTCTATTAATAGTCCCTCCCCTAAGAGGTGTCTGCCCAATCCATGGGCTGCTCTTCACCTATCAGCTTCCCCCCCAGCCCTTAGTTTAAAATCAGCTCTGAACTTTTTAATGTTAAGTGCTAGCAGTCTGGTTCTATTTTGGTGTAGGGGAAGCCCATCCTTCCCAGTTGCTAATCTAAACCCCTTTTCTCTACACCATCTCATCCACGCCTTGAGACTCTGAAGTGGTGCCTGCCTACGTGGAACTGGAAGCATTTGAGCGTTTCACGGGTAACATCTGGGAGGAGCGCAGGTAAGTTCACTTTTGGGGGAGTGGAGAGGAAGGAGGACTGTGCTGTCAGCTGGTGTGTATGTGTGTGGGGGGGGGGGGGCGCGGCGGAGGGTGGGGGGGAAGTGTCTAAGTGTCCGTCTGGTGCTACTTGCAAGGACTGTGTAATCGTGTTTAGCCATTTGAAAAGTGTGAATTAGGGGCACTTTGTTGCGGGTAGGCCTTCACGTGTCGTGGTTTATGCTCCTTTCTGTTTTCCTCGCTAGCATTTAACTTCTGCCTTTGAATTCAAAGGGTGCCCTTTTCTCTCACGCTGCCTTTTGCTTGGTGGTTTAAAGCAGTGGTGGCATGTTCTTAGTTTGGGGTATTCATTTTAAGTTGGGCCTCTTGTATGTTGTCTTTGAAAAGTTTCCATGCAGCTTGCAGGGATTTAACTTTTGTCACTGTAGCTTTTTAATTTCTTTCTAACCCACCTCCTCTTCATTTTTGTGCGGTTCTTCTTTATAAAATTCAGTACCACTGTTGGGCTGCCAAGGTGCTTTCCCCAGCACAGGGCTGTTAAATTTTATTCCCCAGTGGTCAGCAATTCCAAGTGGTCCAGTTGTTGTTCTCTCTTGGACTAGATCCTGTGTTCCACTTAGGACCAAGTCAAGAATTACCTCTCCCCTTGCAGGTTCCAGAACCGGTTGCTCCAAGAAGTAGTCCTTAAGGTATCAGAAGAAATTGTGATCTGTGCATCTCATGCTGAGGTGAGCAGCCAGGGTACCCAGTGAATATGGAGATAGTACTGTGGAGGAGATTTTTATTTTTTGTAGCCATAGTGACTGACATGCAAAGGGAGATTAGTGAGGCTCTGCTGGTCAGGTGGTTGATAATGGGATCCCTTCGGCTCTCATCCCTACGGCTCTCATTATTATTATGCCGCCCTGTTGTGGTTCTTCCAAGTTCTAGTGTGCTATGACTCTCACATTGATTGTCCTCATTCCACCAAGTTTCTGTGATGCCTGTTGTATCATAGTCTCCTTTGATATGGGGCACTCTAGTTCACGCATCGTATTATTTAGACTTCTAGCGTTTGTGCAGAAGCACCTGGAAAAGGGCCACTACTTACCTTTCTGCCACTTTCAGCCGTTAGACTTTTTTTTTTTGCTTGTTTTTCTCGTCTTTTTTTTTTCTATCCTTGATCATTTTCCATCCTCTCTGCCTTACTGGAAGAGAGACTCTCTTAATAGACCCTCCTCTAAGAGCTGTCTGTCAGATGCATGTGCTTCTGCGCAAGAGGTCTGCTTTTCCCTACTCCTTAGTTTAAAAACTGCTCTACAACCTTTTTAATGCTAGGTGCCAGCAATCTGGTTCCATTTTGGTTTGTGTAGCCCATCCTTCCTGTATAGGCTCCCCCTTCCCCAAAGGTTTCCCCAATTGCTAATAAATTGAAAGCCCTTCTCTCTATGCCATGGTCTCATCCATGCCTTGAGATGCTGAAGTGCTGCCTGCTACCTGGAGAAGGCATTTGAGAGAGTTTGCCTGGGAAAGGAGCTCAGGTAAGTGTGGCTTTTAGGATGTGGGAGGGTGGGGGTGGTGCTGTGTTGTGGGCTGGTGCGGTGAGTATGCAAATGTCTGTCTGGCTTGACTGGTGATAGTTGCAGGGACTGAGACTGCACACGTTTGGCAGGTTGAAAAGTGTGACTTGGGAGTGCTTTGTTCCAGGTGGGCCTTCAGTGGCTGATTTGCTCGGAAAGGCAGCCAGAGTGAGCGGGGAACAGAGCAGCAGCTGGCGGGGGGAGGGGGAGGTGTGGTTGCCTGGCAAAGGTCCGTGAGGTGCTGGGGTAGGTGTGGTTTTGGGGGCAGGGGGAGCTGTGTTAAAGGTAAGAACAGGCCTAGTGGGTCGGACCAAAGGTCCATCTTAACCCAGTGTTGTGTTTTTTTTGACAGTGTCCGATGCCAGATGCCCCAGAGGGAGTGACCCCTCACCTGTTGTCCATTTCCAGGTTCTGACAGAGTAGGGATGCCATTCCTACCCATTGTGGCGAACAGCTGTTCATGGACCGAGCCTTGATGAATGTGTCTAGTTCTTTTGGAACACTGTGGAAAAAGTCCTGGTCTTCACCACCTCCTCTGGGCAAGGAGTGGCACAGGTTGACTGTGCCCAGTGTGAAGGAAAGACTTCCCTTTTTTGTGTTGAACCTGCTAGCTATTTATTTGGTGACCCCTAATTCTTACATTATGGGAAAAGGAAACAACATTTTTCCTTCTTGCCTTTTTTCCACCCCATCCTGATTTGAGAGATCCCTATCCTATCCTCCCTTTGTTGCCTCTTTCTTTTAAGCTGAAAAGTCCCAGTTGCTTTTTCTCTCTCTTCATACAGGAAGCGTTCCAAACCCCTCATTTTTGTTGGCCTTTTCCAATGCCAATTGATTACTTTAGAGATGAAACTACCACATCTGTAGGGCGTATGCAAGCTGTGAGCATACCATGGCTTTCTCTAGAGGCGACACGAGATTATCTGTGGTGTTCTGGGTCCCTTTGTAGAAGGATTCCTTGCCTTTTCTCATTGAGTGGATTTTGTCCGAGAGCTCCCCACAGTTGACTCTAAGATCTCTCTTGGGAGTGGTTATAGCTAAATTAGTCACCATCCTTTTGTCCGTATCATCGGTATTTTTTCCAATATGCCTTACTTAATATGCTCCCCCACCAGCACGACCTGTTCTGTCCTGTCCTTCCGATACTGTCCCGTTGATCGTCCTCATTCCCCCAAGTTTCTGCGGTACCTATTGTATCATAGTCTCCTTTGACATGGGGCACTGTAGTTCACGCATCGTATTATTTAGACTTCTAGTGTTTGTGCAGAAGCACTTGTGGAAAAGCACTTGGCCTCTACTTAACCTTTCTGCCACTTTCAGCTGTTAGACTCTAGTAAAGTATGACTTCTCTTTATAGAAAGCTCGTTGACTTCTTCCCCAACAAACTCTGTTCGTTTGTCTGAATTTTATTGACAGTGGTGTCAACTAATTTTCCTGGTACTGACATTAGAGTTACTAGTCTGTAATTGCGAGGATCCCCTCTAAAGCCTCTTCTAAAAGTTGGGGTTCCGTTGGTGTCATTCACAGAAACGTAGAGCTGGACGAGACCTGAGGAGGTCAGAAGTCCAGCTCCCTGCCCAATGCAGGAGCAAACCCAATTAAATCAACCCAGCCAGGGCTTTGTCAAGCCATGACTTAAGAACCTCTAGGGATGGGCATTCTACCACCTCCCTCATCCAATAAGGGCCCCCTCACCCTCTTATTGCTAACATGCTTGTAGATACCTTTCTTGTTACTTTTCACATCCCTTGTTAGCTGCAATTCCAATTGTGCTTTTGCCTTCTGGATAGCGCCCCTGCATTCTCAAGCAGTATATTTATACTCCTCCCTAGTCATCTGTCCAAGTTTCCACTTCCTATAAGCTTCCTTTTTTGTGTTTAGGCTCACCAAGGATTTTCCCAGTAAGCCAATCTGGTCGCCTACCATATTTGCTTTCCTTATTGCACATTGGGATGGCTTCTTCCTGTGCTTTTACTAAGGCTTCTTTAAAATACTGCCAGTTCTCTTGGACTCCTTTCCCCTTCATCTAACCCTCCCAGGGGATCCTGGCTATTCGTTCTCTGAGGGAGTCAGTCTTCTTTTCTGAAGTCCAAGGTGTGTGTGTGTGTGTGTGTTGCTACTCTCCTTTCTTCTTTTGGTCAGGATCCTGAAATCTGCTGTCTCATGATCACTGTTTCCCAGGTTATCACCCACCTCTATTTCCCCAACTAGTTTGTGAGCAGCGGGTCAAGCTGCGGATGGCCCCAGTTGGTTCCTTCAGCACTTATACCAAGAAGTTGTCCCCAGCATTCTCCAAAAACTTTCTGGATTGTCTGTGTATTGGTCTCCCAATAGATGTCAGGGTGATTGGAGTCCCCCATGCGAACCAGGGCCTCTGCTCTGGAAGCTGCTCTGTTGTCTGAAGAAAGCCTCAGCTTCATCTACCTGGTCCAGTGGTCTATAGCAGACACCAACCACAACATGACCCCTGTTGCTTCCACCTCTAAACTTTACCCATAGACTCTCAACAGGCTTTTGTCCCTCTAGATACTGGAGCTCTGAGCAATCATACTGCTCTTACATACAATGCAATTCCTCTTTTTCTCCCTGATCAATTTATACCTTTCCATGATAGTGCTCTGGTCATGTGAGTTGTCATACCAAGTCTCTAATTCCAATCAAATCATAGTTCTTTGATTGGGCCAGGGCTTCTAATTCTTCCTGTTTGTTTCCCAGGTTTCTTGCATTTGTGTACAAACACCTTAGATAACCAGTTGATTGCCCTATCTTCATTTGAATTAGGGGTCCTCTTTTGTTTCTCCTTCCTCCTTGTTTCCTCCTGATATCCGACTTTGCCACTTACTTCAAGGCTTTGGTCACTGTCCCATGAACCTAGTTTAAAGCCCTCATTAGGTTTACAAGCCTGCTTGCAAAGATGCTCTTTGCTCTCTTGGTTAGGTGGATCCCATCTCTTCCTAACAATCCTTGTGCCTGGAACAGTCCCCTCCAACACCACCTGCACGACCACACATTTAGTTCCTCAATTTGACGATCCCTACCTTTTCCTTCAGCGGGGAGGATGGAAAAGAACACCACTTGTGCTTCAAATTTCCTGATCCTTCTTCCCAGTGCTACATAATTTGCAGGGACCCGCTCAAAGTCATTCTTGGTTGTATTGTTCATTCCCATGTGGGTAAGCAGGAAGGGGTAGTGATTGAAAGGTTTGGTCCATTTTGGAAGAGTCTTGGTCATCTCCTGAATTCGAGTTCCTGGTAGGCAGCACACATCTCAAGATTCCAGGTCTGGATGGCAGATGGATGACTCGGTCTCTGTTAGAAGGGCATCGCTCACCTCCACCACCCATCTTTGGCTGAGCCTAAATAAGGTAAGTATTACAACAAGTTTATAGAAACCTTCCTGAAAGTTCCCAAGATGGACCGATGCTCAGGACCTCAGATCTCCTGGCTTGTAGAGAGCATTGAGAGGAGCACTGAGGAGAACCCTTGGAGTCTTCCTTGCTGCCTGTGGAAGCTAACCGGCAAAGTTGCTGGCTATCTGTGGTAAGCGTGGCTTTTGTGTGTGAGGGGCGGGGGGAGCTGTGTTAAGAGCGCGTAAGAAAGGCTATACTGGGTCAGACCAGAGGTCCCTTTAGCCCAGTATTCTGTGTTCCAACAGTGGCCGGTACCAGATGCCCCAGAGGGAGCCAACAGACGGAAATCAAGTGAGCCCTCTCCTGTCGTCGGTTTCCAGGCTGTGACTGACTGACTGACAGACCGGAGGCTAGGGACGCTGCTGATGGACCTGATCTCTGTGAATGTATCTAGTTCTCTTTTTGAACCCTATTAGAGTCCTGGTCTTCTCAGCCTCCTGTGGCAAGGAGTTCCGTGGGTTGACTGTGCACTGCGTGAAGGAAAAACGTCCTTGTTGTGTCAAATCTGCCACTTACCTTGTCAAAGGCTTTCTGGAAACCTAAGTACACTGTATCCACTGGCTTCCCCTTGTCTGCATGTTTGTAGACCAGCCCCACAACCTCCCTCCGCCCTCCCTCCCCTCCCATTCGGACAGATGGCAGAACAAGGAGCAATGGTCTCAAGTTGCGGTGGGAGAGGTCCAGGCTGGATATTAGGAAAAACTGTTTCACTAGGAGAGTGGTGAGGCACTGGAGTGGGTTACCTAGGGAAGTAGTGGAGTCTACATCCCTAGAGGTGTTTAAGTCTCGGCTTGCCGAAGCCCTTGCTGGGTTGATTTAGTTGGGATTGGTCCTGCCTAGAGCAGGGGGCTGGACTTGATGACCTTCTGAGGTCTTTTCCAGCTCTGTGATTCTATGACAAGTACCCAGTCAATGTGGGGATAATTGAAATCCCCCATTATTATGGAGGTTTTTATTTTGATGGCCTCGCTGATGCCTGTTGTATGAATAGTCTCTTTTTATGAGAGGCACACTTGAAACATGTCACTATTGATCAGTCTGCCATTTCCTGAAGTTAGACTTTCTTTTGATTATCTGATCTTACCGGTACTGGATTACCTTCCAGCCTCTCCTCCTTACTAGAAGAGACTCTATTAATAGTCCCTCCCCTAAGAGGTGTCTGCCCAATCCATGGGCTGCTCTTCACCTATCAGCTTCCCCCCCAGCCCTTAGTTTAAAATCAGCTCTGAACTTTTTAATGTTAAGTGCTAGCAGTCTGGTTCTATTTTGGTGTAGGGGAAGCCCATCCTTCCCAGTTGCTAATCTAAACCCCTTTTCTCTACACCATCTCATCCACGCCTTGAGACTCTGAAGTGGTGCCTGCCTACGTGGAACTGGAAGCATTTGAGCGTTTCACGGGTAACATCTGGGAGGAGCGCAGGTAAGTTCACTTTTGGGGGAGTGGAGAGGAAGGAGGACTGTGCTGTCAGCTGGTGTGTGTGTGTGGGGGGGGGGGGGGCGCGGCGGAGGGTGGGGGGGAAGTGTCTAAGTGTCCGTCTGGTGCTACTTGCAAGGACTGTGTAATCGTGTTTAGCCATTTGAAAAGTGTGAATTAGGGGCACTTTGTTGCGGGTAGGCCTTCACGTGTCGTGGTTTATGCTCCTTTCTGTTTTCCTCGCTAGCATTTAACTTCTGCCTTTGAATTCAAAGGGTGCCCTTTTCTCTCACGCTGCCTTTTGCTTGGTGGTTTAAAGCAGTGGTGGCATGTTCTTAGTTTGGGGTATTCATTTTAAGTTGGGCCTCTTGTATGTTGTCTTTGAAAAGTTTCCATGCAGCTTGCAGGGATTTAACTTTTGTCACTGTAGCTTTTTAATTTCTTTCTAACCCACCTCCTCTTCATTTTTGTGCGGTTCTTCTTTATAAAATTCAGTACCACTGTTGGGCTGCCAAGGTGCTTTCCCCAGCACAGGGCTGTTAAATTTTATTCCCCAGTGGTCAGCAATTCCAAGTGGTCCAGTTGTTGTTCTCTCTTGGACTAGATCCTGTGTTCCACTTAGGACCAAGTCAAGAATTACCTCTCCCCTTGCAGGTTCCAGAACCGGTTGCTCCAAGAAGTAGTCCTTAAGGTATCAGAAGAAATTGTGATCTGTGCATCTCATGCTGAGGTGAGCAGCCAGGGTACCCAGTGAATATGGAGATAGTACTGTGGAGGAGATTTTTATTTTTTGTAGCCATAGTGACTGACATGCAAAGGGAGATTAGTGAGGCTCTGCTGGTCAGGTGGTTGATAATGGGATCCCTTCGGCTCTCATCCCTACGGCTCTCATTATTATTATGCCGCCCTGTTGTGGTTCTTCCAAGTTCTAGTGTGCTATGACTCTCACATTGATTGTCCTCATTCCACCAAGTTTCTGTGATGCCTGTTGTATCATAGTCTCCTTTGATATGGGGCACTCTAGTTCACGCATCGTATTATTTAGACTTCTAGCGTTTGTGCAGAAGCACCTGGAAAAGGGCCACTACTTACCTTTCTGCCACTTTCAGCCGTTAGACTTTTTTTTTTTTGCTTGTTTTTCTCGTCTTTTTTTTTTCTATCCTTGATCATTTTCCATCCTCTCTGCCTTACTGGAAGAGAGACTCTCTTAATAGACCCTCCTCTAAGAGCTGTCTGTCAGATGCATGTGCTTCTGCGCAAGAGGTCTGCTTTTCCCTACTCCTTAGTTTAAAAACTGCTCTACAACCTTTTTAATGCTAGGTGCCAGCAATCTGGTTCCATTTTGGTTTGTGTAGCCCATCCTTCCTGTATAGGCTCCCCCTTCCCCAAAGGTTTCCCCAATTGCTAATAAATTGAAAGCCCTTCTCTCTATGCCATGGTCTCATCCATGCCTTGAGATGCTGAAGTGCTGCCTGCTACCTGGAGAAGGCATTTGAGAGAGTTTGCCTGGGAAAGGAGCTCAGGTAAGTGTGGCTTTTAGGATGTGGGAGGGTGGGGGTGGTGCTGTGTTGTGGGCTGGTGCGGTGAGTATGCAAATGTCTGTCTGGCTTGACTGGTGATAGTTGCAGGGACTGAGACTGCACACGTTTGGCAGGTTGAAAAGTGTGACTTGGGAGTGCTTTGTTCCAGGTGGGCCTTCAGTGGCTGATTTGCTCGGAAAGGCAGCCAGAGTGAGCGGGGAACAGAGCAGCAGCTGGCGGGGGGAGGGGGAGGTGTGGTTGCCTGGCAAAGGTCCGTGAGGTGCTGGGGTAGGTGTGGTTTTGGGGGCAGGGGGAGCTGTGTTAAAGGTAAGAACAGGCCTAGTGGGTCGGACCAAAGGTCCATCTTAACCCAGTGTTGTGTTTTTTTTGACAGTGTCCGATGCCAGATGCCCCAGAGGGAGTGACCCCTCACCTGTTGTCCATTTCCAGGTTCTGACAGAGTAGGGATGCCATTCCTACCCATTGTGGCGAACAGCTGTTCATGGACCGAGCCTTGATGAATGTGTCTAGTTCTTTTGGAACACTGTGGAAAAAGTCCTGGTCTTCACCACCTCCTCTGGGCAAGGAGTGGCACAGGTTGACTGTGCCCAGTGTGAAGGAAAGACTTCCCTTTTTTGTGTTGAACCTGCTAGCTATTTATTTGGTGACCCCTAATTCTTACATTATGGGAAAAGGAAACAACATTTTTCCTTCTTGCCTTTTTTCCACCCCATCCTGATTTGAGAGATCCCTATCCTATCCTCCCTTTGTTGCCTCTTTCTTTTAAGCTGAAAAGTCCCAGTTGCTTTTTCTCTCTCTTCATACAGGAAGCGTTCCAAACCCCTCATTTTTGTTGGCCTTTTCCAATGCCAATTGATTACTTTAGAGATGAAACTACCACATCTGTAGGGCGTATGCAAGCTGTGAGCATACCATGGCTTTCTCTAGAGGCGACACGAGATTATCTGTGGTGTTCTGGGTCCCTTTGTAGAAGGATTCCTTGCCTTTTCTCATTGAGTGGATTTTGTCCGAGAGCTCCCCACAGTTGACTCTAAGATCTCTCTTGGGAGTGGTTATAGCTAAATTAGTCACCATCCTTTTGTCCGTATCATCGGTATTTTTTCCAATATGCCTTACTTAATATGCTCCCCCACCAGCACGACCTGTTCTGTCCTGTCCTTCCGATACTGTCCCGTTGATCGTCCTCATTCCCCCAAGTTTCTGCGGTACCTATTGTATCATAGTCTCCTTTGACATGGGGCACTGTAGTTCACGCATCGTATTATTTAGACTTCTAGTGTTTGTGCAGAAGCACTTGTGGAAAAGCACTTGGCCTCTACTTAACCTTTCTGCCACTTTCAGCTGTTAGACTCTAGTAAAGTATGACTTCTCTTTATAGAAAGCTCGTTGACTTCTTCCCCAACAAACTCTGTTCGTTTGTCTGAATTTTATTGACAGTGGTGTCAACTAATTTTCCTGGTACTGACATTAGAGTTACTAGTCTGTAATTGCGAGGATCCCCTCTAAAGCCTCTTCTAAAAGTTGGGGTTCCGTTGGTGTCATTCACAGAAACGTAGAGCTGGACGAGACCTGAGGAGGTCAGAAGTCCAGCTCCCTGCCCAATGCAGGAGCAAACCCAATTAAATCAACCCAGCCAGGGCTTTGTCAAGCCATGACTTAAGAACCTCTAGGGATGGGCATTCTACCACCTCCCTCATCCAATAAGGGCCCCCTCACCCTCTTATTGCTAACATGCTTGTAGATACCTTTCTTGTTACTTTTCACATCCCTTGTTAGCTGCAATTCCAATTGTGCTTTTGCCTTCTGGATAGCGCCCCTGCATTCTCAAGCAGTATATTTATACTCCTCCCTAGTCATCTGTCCAAGTTTCCACTTCCTATAAGCTTCCTTTTTTGTGTTTAGGCTCACCAAGGATTTTCCCAGTAAGCCAATCTGGTCGCCTACCATATTTGCTTTCCTTATTGCACATTGGGATGGCTTCTTCCTGTGCTTTTACTAAGGCTTCTTTAAAATACTGCCAGTTCTCTTGGACTCCTTTCCCCTTCATCTAACCCTCCCAGGGGATCCTGGCTATTCGTTCTCTGAGGGAGTCAGTCTTCTTTTCTGAAGTCCAAGGTGTGTGTGTGTGTGTGTGTTGCTACTCTCCTTTCTTCTTTTGGTCAGGATCCTGAAATCTGCTGTCTCATGATCACTGTTTCCCAGGTTATCACCCACCTCTATTTCCCCAACTAGTTTGTGAGCAGCGGGTCAAGCTGCGGATGGCCCCAGTTGGTTCCTTCAGCACTTATACCAAGAAGTTGTCCCCAGCATTCTCCAAAAACTTTCTGGATTGTCTGTGTATTGGTCTCCCAATAGATGTCAGGGTGATTGGAGTCCCCCATGCGAACCAGGGCCTCTGCTCTGGAAGCTGCTCTGTTGTCTGAAGAAAGCCTCAGCTTCATCTACCTGGTCCAGTGGTCTATAGCAGACACCAACCACAACATGACCCCTGTTGCTTCCACCTCTAAACTTTACCCATAGACTCTCAACAGGCTTTTGTCCCTCTAGATACTGGAGCTCTGAGCAATCATACTGCTCTTACATACAATGCAATTCCTCTTTTTCTCCCTGATCAATTTATACCTTTCCATGATAGTGCTCTGGTCATGTGAGTTGTCATACCAAGTCTCTAATTCCAATCAAATCATAGTTCTTTGATTGGGCCAGGGCTTCTAATTCTTCCTGTTTGTTTCCCAGGTTTCTTGCATTTGTGTACAAACACCTTAGATAACCAGTTGATTGCCCTATCTTCATTTGAATTAGGGGTCCTCTTTTGTTTCTCCTTCCTCCTTGTTTCCTCCTGATATCCGACTTTGCCACTTACTTCAAGGCTTTGGTCACTGTCCCATGAACCTAGTTTAAAGCCCTCATTAGGTTTACAAGCCTGCTTGCAAAGATGCTCTTTGCTCTCTTGGTTAGGTGGATCCCATCTCTTCCTAACAATCCTTGTGCCTGGAACAGTCCCCTCCAACACCACCTGCACGACCACACATTTAGTTCCTCAATTTGACGATCCCTACCTTTTCCTTCAGCGGGGAGGATGGAAAAGAACACCACTTGTGCTTCAAATTTCCTGATCCTTCTTCCCAGTGCTACATAATTTGCAGGGACCCGCTCAAAGTCATTCTTGGTTGTATTGTTCATTCCCATGTGGGTAAGCAGGAAGGGGTAGTGATTGAAAGGTTTGGTCCATTTTGGAAGAGTCTTGGTCATCTCCTGAATTCGAGTTCCTGGTAGGCAGCACACATCTCAAGATTCCAGGTCTGGATGGCAGATGGATGACTCGGTCTCTGTTAGAAGGGCATCGCTCACCTCCACCACCCATCTTTGGCTGAGCCTAAATAAGGTAAGTATTACAACAAGTTTATAGAAACCTTCCTGAAAGTTCCCAAGATGGACCGATGCTCAGGACCTCAGATCTCCTGGCTTGTAGAGAGCATTGAGAGGAGCACTGAGGAGAACCCTTGGAGTCTTCCTTGCTGCCTGTGGAAGCTAACCGGCAAAGTTGCTGGCTATCTGTGGTAAGCGTGGCTTTTGTGTGTGAGGGGCGGGGGGAGCTGTGTTAAGAGCGCGTAAGAAAGGCTATACTGGGTCAGACCAGAGGTCCCTTTAGCCCAGTATTCTGTGTTCCAACAGTGGCCGGTACCAGATGCCCCAGAGGGAGCCAACAGACGGAAATCAAGTGAGCCCTCTCCTGTCGTCGGTTTCCAGGCTGTGACTGACTGACTGACAGACCGGAGGCTAGGGACGCTGCTGATGGACCTGATCTCTGTGAATGTATCTAGTTCTCTTTTTGAACCCTATTAGAGTCCTGGTCTTCTCAGCCTCCTGTGGCAAGGAGTTCCGTGGGTTGACTGTGCACTGCGTGAAGGAAAAACGTCCTTGTTGTGTCAAATCTGCCACTTACCTTGTCAAAGGCTTTCTGGAAACCTAAGTACACTGTATCCACTGGCTTCCCCTTGTCTGCATGTTTGTAGACCAGCCCCACAACCTCCCTCCGCCCTCCCTCCCCTCCCATTCGGACAGATGGCAGAACAAGGAGCAATGGTCTCAAGTTGCGGTGGGAGAGGTCCAGGCTGGATATTAGGAAAAACTGTTTCACTAGGAGAGTGGTGAGGCACTGGAGTGGGTTACCTAGGGAAGTAGTGGAGTCTACATCCCTAGAGGTGTTTAAGTCTCGGCTTGCCGAAGCCCTTGCTGGGTTGATTTAGTTGGGATTGGTCCTGCCTAGAGCAGGGGGCTGGACTTGATGACCTTCTGAGGTCTTTTCCAGCTCTGTGATTCTATGACAAGTACCCAGTCAATGTGGGGATAATTGAAATCCCCCATTATTATGGAGGTTTTTATTTTGATGGCCTCGCTGATGCCTGTTGTATGAATAGTCTCTTTTTATGAGAGGCACACTTGAAACATGTCACTATTGATCAGTCTGCCATTTCCTGAAGTTAGACTTTCTTTTGATTATCTGATCTTACCGGTACTGGATTACCTTCCAGCCTCTCCTCCTTACTAGAAGAGACTCTATTAATAGTCCCTCCCCTAAGAGGTGTCTGCCCAATCCATGGGCTGCTCTTCACCTATCAGCTTCCCCCCCAGCCCTTAGTTTAAAATCAGCTCTGAACTTTTTAATGTTAAGTGCTAGCAGTCTGGTTCTATTTTGGTGTAGGGGAAGCCCATCCTTCCCAGTTGCTAATCTAAACCCCTTTTCTCTACACCATCTCATCCACGCCTTGAGACTCTGAAGTGGTGCCTGCCTACGTGGAACTGGAAGCATTTGAGCGTTTCACGGGTAACATCTGGGAGGAGCGCAGGTAAGTTCACTTTTGGGGGAGTGGAGAGGAAGGAGGACTGTGCTGTCAGCTGGTGTGTGTGTGTGTGGGGGGGGGGGGGGGCGGGGCGGAGGGGGGGGGGGAAGTGTCTAAGTGTCCGTCTGGTGCTACTTGCAAGGACTGTGTAATCGTGTTTAGCCATTTGAAAAGTGTGAATTAGGGGCACTTTGTTGCGGGTAGGCCTTCACGTGTCGTGGTTTATGCTCCTTTCTGTTTTCCTCGCTAGCATTTAACTTCTGCCTTTGAATTCAAAGGGTGCCCTTTTCTCTCACGCTGCCTTTTGCTTGGTGGTTTAAAGCAGTGGTGGCATGTTCTTAGTTTGGGGTATTCATTTTAAGTTGGGCCTCTTGTATGTTGTCTTTGAAAAGTTTCCATGCAGCTTGCAGGGATTTAACTTTTGTCACTGTAGCTTTTTAATTTCTTTCTAACCCACCTCCTCTTCATTTTTGTGCGGTTCTTCTTTATAAAATTCAGTACCACTGTTGGGCTGCCAAGGTGCTTTCCCCAGCACAGGGCTGTTAAATTTTATTCCCCAGTGGTCAGCAATTCCAAGTGGTCCAGTTGTTGTTCTCTCTTGGACTAGATCCTGTGTTCCACTTAGGACCAAGTCAAGAATTACCTCTCCCCTTGCAGGTTCCAGAACCGGTTGCTCCAAGAAGTAGTCCTTAAGGTATCAGAAGAAATTGTGATCTGTGCATCTCATGCTGAGGTGAGCAGCCAGGGTACCCAGTGAATATGGAGATAGTACTGTGGAGGAGATTTTTATTTTTTGTAGCCATAGTGACTGACATGCAAAGGGAGATTAGTGAGGCTCTGCTGGTCAGGTGGTTGATAATGGGATCCCTTCGGCTCTCATCCCTACGGCTCTCATTATTATTATGCCGCCCTGTTGTGGTTCTTCCAAGTTCTAGTGTGCTATGACTCTCACATTGATTGTCCTCATTCCACCAAGTTTCTGTGATGCCTGTTGTATCATAGTCTCCTTTGATATGGGGCACTCTAGTTCACGCATCGTATTATTTAGACTTCTAGCGTTTGTGCAGAAGCACCTGGAAAAGGGCCACTACTTACCTTTCTGCCACTTTCAGCCGTTAGACTTTTTTTTTTTTGCTTGTTTTTCTCGTCTTTTTTTTTTCTATCCTTGATCATTTTCCATCCTCTCTGCCTTACTGGAAGAGAGACTCTCTTAATAGACCCTCCTCTAAGAGCTGTCTGTCAGATGCATGTGCTTCTGCGCAAGAGGTCTGCTTTTCCCTACTCCTTAGTTTAAAAACTGCTCTACAACCTTTTTAATGCTAGGTGCCAGCAATCTGGTTCCATTTTGGTTTGTGTAGCCCATCCTTCCTGTATAGGCTCCCCCTTCCCCAAAGGTTTCCCCAATTGCTAATAAATTGAAAGCCCTTCTCTCTATGCCATGGTCTCATCCATGCCTGGAGATGCTGAAGTGCTGCCTGCTACCTGGAGAAGGCATTTGAGAGAGTTTGCCTGGGAAAGGAGCTCAGGTAAGTGTGGCTTTTAGGATGTGGGAGGGTGGGGGTGGTGCTGTGTTGTGGGCTGGTGCGGTGAGTATGCAAATGTCTGTCTGGCTTGACTGGTGATAGTTGCAGGGACTGAGACTGCACACGTTTGGCAGGTTGAAAAGTGTGACTTGGGAGTGCTTTGTTCCAGGTGGGCCTTCAGTGGCTGATTTGCTCGGAAAGGCAGCCAGAGTGAGCGGGGAACAGAGCAGCAGCTGGCGGGGGGAGGGGGAGGTGTGGTTGCCTGGCAAAGGTCCGTGAGGTGCTGGGGTAGGTGTGGTTTTGGGGGCAGGGGGAGCTGTGTTAAAGGTAAGAACAGGCCTAGTGGGTCGGACCAAAGGTCCATCTTAACCCAGTGTTGTGTTTTTTTTGACAGTGTCCGATGCCAGATGCCCCAGAGGGAGTGACCCCTCACCTGTTGTCCATTTCCAGGTTCTGACAGAGTAGGGATGCCATTCCTACCCATTGTGGCGAACAGCTGTTCATGGACCGAGCCTTGATGAATGTGTCTAGTTCTTTTGGAACACTGTGGAAAAAGTCCTGGTCTTCACCACCTCCTCTGGGCAAGGAGTGGCACAGGTTGACTGTGCCCAGTGTGAAGGAAAGACTTCCCTTTTTTGTGTTGAACCTGCTAGCTATTTATTTGGTGACCCCTAATTCTTACATTATGGGAAAAGGAAACAACATTTTTCCTTCTTGCCTTTTTTCCACCCCATCCTGATTTGAGAGATCCCTATCCTATCCTCCCTTTGTTGCCTCTTTCTTTTAAGCTGAAAAGTCCCAGTTGCTTTTTCTCTCTCTTCATACAGGAAGCGTTCCAAACCCCTCATTTTTGTTGGCCTTTTCCAATGCCAATTGATTACTTTAGAGATGAAACTACCACATCTGTAGGGCGTATGCAAGCTGTGAGCATACCATGGCTTTCTCTAGAGGCGACACGAGATTATCTGTGGTGTTCTGGGTCCCTTTGTAGAAGGATTCCTTGCCTTTTCTCATTGAGTGGATTTTGTCCGAGAGCTCCCCACAGTTGACTCTAAGATCTCTCTTGGGAGTGGTTATAGCTAAATTAGTCACCATCCTTTTGTCCGTATCATCGGTATTTTTTCCAATATGCCTTACTTAATATGCTCCCCCACCAGCACGACCTGTTCTGTCCTGTCCTTCCGATACTGTCCCGTTGATCGTCCTCATTCCCCCAAGTTTCTGCGGTACCTATTGTATCATAGTCTCCTTTGACATGGGGCACTGTAGTTCACGCATCGTATTATTTAGACTTCTAGTGTTTGTGCAGAAGCACTTGTGGAAAAGCACTTGGCCTCTACTTAACCTTTCTGCCACTTTCAGCTGTTAGACTCTAGTAAAGTATGACTTCTCTTTATAGAAAGCTCGTTGACTTCTTCCCCAACAAACTCTGTTCGTTTGTCTGAATTTTATTGACAGTGGTGTCAACTAATTTTCCTGGTACTGACATTAGAGTTACTAGTCTGTAATTGCGAGGATCCCCTCTAAAGCCTCTTCTAAAAGTTGGGGTTCCGTTGGTGTCATTCACAGAAACGTAGAGCTGGACGAGACCTGAGGAGGTCAGAAGTCCAGCTCCCTGCCCAATGCAGGAGCAAACCCAATTAAATCAACCCAGCCAGGGCTTTGTCAAGCCATGACTTAAGAACCTCTAGGGATGGGCATTCTACCACCTCCCTCATCCAATAAGGGCCCCCTCACCCTCTTATTGCTAACATGCTTGTAGATACCTTTCTTGTTACTTTTCACATCCCTTGTTAGCTGCAATTCCAATTGTGCTTTTGCCTTCTGGATAGCGCCCCTGCATTCTCAAGCAGTATATTTATACTCCTCCCTAGTCATCTGTCCAAGTTTCCACTTCCTATAAGCTTCCTTTTTTGTGTTTAGGCTCACCAAGGATTTTCCCAGTAAGCCAATCTGGTCGCCTACCATATTTGCTTTCCTTATTGCACATTGGGATGGCTTCTTCCTGTGCTTTTACTAAGGCTTCTTTAAAATACTGCCAGTTCTCTTGGACTCCTTTCCCCTTCATCTAACCCTCCCAGGGGATCCTGGCTATTCGTTCTCTGAGGGAGTCAGTCTTCTTTTCTGAAGTCCAAGGTGTGTGTGTGTGTGTGTGTGTGTGTTGCTACTCTCCTTTCTTCTTTTGGTCAGGATCCTGAAATCTGCTGTCTCATGATCACTGTTTCCCAGGTTATCACCCACCTCTATTTCCCCAACTAGTTTGTGAGCAGCGGGTCAAGCTGCGGATGGCCCCAGTTGGTTCCTTCAGCACTTATACCAAGAAGTTGTCCCCAGCATTCTCCAAAAACTTTCTGGATTGTCTGTGTATTGGTCTCCCAATAGATGTCAGGGTGATTGGAGTCCCCCATGCGAACCAGGGCCTCTGCTCTGGAAGCTGCTCTGTTGTCTGAAGAAAGCCTCAGCTTCATCTACCTGGTCCAGTGGTCTATAGCAGACACCAACCACAACATGACCCCTGTTGCTTCCACCTCTAAACTTTACCCATAGACTCTCAACAGGCTTTTGTCCCTCTAGATACTGGAGCTCTGAGCAATCATACTGCTCTTACATACAATGCAATTCCTCTTTTTCTCCCTGATCAATTTATACCTTTCCATGATAGTGCTCTGGTCATGTGAGTTGTCATACCAAGTCTCTAATTCCAATCAAATCATAGTTCTTTGATTGGGCCAGGGCTTCTAATTCTTCCTGTTTGTTTCCCAGGTTTCTTGCATTTGTGTACAAACACCTTAGATAACCAGTTGATTGCCCTATCTTCATTTGAATTAGGGGTCCTCTTTTGTTTCTCCTTCCTCCTTGTTTCCTCCTGATATCCGACTTTGCCACTTACTTCAAGGCTTTGGTCACTGTCCCATGAACCTAGTTTAAAGCCCTCATTAGGTTTACAAGCCTGCTTGCAAAGATGCTCTTTGCTCTCTTGGTTAGGTGGATCCCATCTCTTCCTAACAATCCTTGTGCCTGGAACAGTCCCCTCCAACACCACCTGCACGACCACACATTTAGTTCCTCAATTTGACGATCCCTACCTTTTCCTTCAGCGGGGAGGATGGAAAAGAACACCACTTGTGCTTCAAATTTCCTGATCCTTCTTCCCAGTGCTACATAATTTGCAGGGACCCGCTCAAAGTCATTCTTGGTTGTATTGTTCATTCCCATGTGGGTAAGCAGGAAGGGGTAGTGATTGAAAGGTTTGGTCCATTTTGGAAGAGTCTTGGTCATCTCCTGAATTCGAGTTCCTGGTAGGCAGCACACATCTCAAGATTCCAGGTCTGGATGGCAGATGGATGACTCGGTCTCTGTTAGAAGGGCATCGCTCACCTCCACCACCCATCTTTGGCTGAGCCTAAATAAGGTAAGTATTACAACAAGTTTATAGAAACCTTCCTGAAAGTTCCCAAGATGGACCGATGCTCAGGACCTCAGATCTCCTGGCTTGTAGAGAGCATTGAGAGGAGCACTGAGGAGAACCCTTGGAGTCTTCCTTGCTGCCTGTGGAAGCTAACCGGCAAAGTTGCTGGCTATCTGTGGTAAGCGTGGCTTTTGTGTGTGAGGGGCGGGGGGAGCTGTGTTAAGAGCGCGTAAGAAAGGCTATACTGGGTCAGACCAGAGGTCCCTTTAGCCCAGTATTCTGTGTTCCAACAGTGGCCGGTACCAGATGCCCCAGAGGGAGCCAACAGACGGAAATCAAGTGAGCCCTCTCCTGTCGTCGGTTTCCAGGCTGTGACTGACTGACTGACAGACCGGAGGCTAGGGACGCT
Organism: Pelodiscus sinensis; assembly: GCF_052426305.1. Classification (NCBI taxonomy): domain Eukaryota; kingdom Metazoa; phylum Chordata; order Testudines; family Trionychidae; genus Pelodiscus; species Pelodiscus sinensis. The sequence goes on along the minus strand of NC_143055.1, from coordinate 110,615,948 downwards.
GCTGATGGACCTGATCTCTGTGAATGTATCTAGTTCTCTTTTTGAACCCTATTAGAGTCCTGGTCTTCTCAGCCTCCTGTGGCAAGGAGTTCCGTGGGTTGACTGTGCACTGCGTGAAGGAAAAACGTCCTTGTTGTGTCAAATCTGCCACTTACCTTGTCAAAGGCTTTCTGGAAACCTAAGTACACTGTATCCACTGGCTTCCCCTTGTCTGCATGTTTGTAGACCAGCCCCACAACCTCCCTCCGCCCTCCCTCCCCTCCCATTCGGACAGATGGCAGAACAAGGAGCAATGGTCTCAAGTTGCGGTGGGAGAGGTCCAGGCTGGATATTAGGAAAAACTGTTTCACTAGGAGAGTGGTGAGGCACTGGAGTGGGTTACCTAGGGAAGTAGTGGAGTCTACATCCCTAGAGGTGTTTAAGTCTCGGCTTGCCGAAGCCCTTGCTGGGTTGATTTAGTTGGGATTGGTCCTGCCTAGAGCAGGGGGCTGGACTTGATGACCTTCTGAGGTCTTTTCCAGCTCTGTGATTCTATGACAAGTACCCAGTCAATGTGGGGATAATTGAAATCCCCCATTATTATGGAGGTTTTTATTTTGATGGCCTCGCTGATGCCTGTTGTATGAATAGTCTCTTTTTATGAGAGGCACACTTGAAACATGTCACTATTGATCAGTCTGCCATTTCCTGAAGTTAGACTTTCTTTTGATTATCTGATCTTACCGGTACTGGATTACCTTCCAGCCTCTCCTCCTTACTAGAAGAGACTCTATTAATAGTCCCTCCCCTAAGAGGTGTCTGCCCAATCCATGGGCTGCTCTTCACCTATCAGCTTCCCCCCCAGCCCTTAGTTTAAAATCAGCTCTGAACTTTTTAATGTTAAGTGCTAGCAGTCTGGTTCTATTTTGGTGTAGGGGAAGCCCATCCTTCCCAGTTGCTAATCTAAACCCCTTTTCTCTACACCATCTCATCCACGCCTTGAGACTCTGAAGTGGTGCCTGCCTACGTGGAACTGGAAGCATTTGAGCGTTTCACGGGTAACATCTGGGAGGAGCGCAGGTAAGTTCACTTTTGGGGGAGTGGAGAGGAAGGAGGACTGTGCTGTCAGCTGGTGTGTGTGCGTGTGGGGGGGGGGGGCGCGGCGGAGGGTGGGGGGGAAGTGTCTAAGTGTCCGTCTGGTGCTACTTGCAAGGACTGTGTAATCGTGTTTAGCCATTTGAAAAGTGTGAATTAGGGGCACTTTGTTGCGGGTAGGCCTTCACGTGTCGTGGTTTATGCTCCTTTCTGTTTTCCTCGCTAGCATTTAACTTCTGCCTTTGAATTCAAAGGGTGCCCTTTTCTCTCACGCTGCCTTTTGCTTGGTGGTTTAAAGCAGTGGTGGCATGTTCTTAGTTTGGGGTATTCATTTTAAGTTGGGCCTCTTGTATGTTGTCTTTGAAAAGTTTCCATGCAGCTTGCAGGGATTTAACTTTTGTCACTGTAGCTTTTTAATTTCTTTCTAACCCACCTCCTCTTCATTTTTGTGCGGTTCTTCTTTATAAAATTCAGTACCACTGTTGGGCTGCCAAGGTGCTTTCCCCAGCACAGGGCTGTTAAATTTTATTCCCCAGTGGTCAGCAATTCCAAGTGGTCCAGTTGTTGTTCTCTCTTGGACTAGATCCTGTGTTCCACTTAGGACCAAGTCAAGAATTACCTCTCCCCTTGCAGGTTCCAGAACCGGTTGCTCCAAGAAGTAGTCCTTAAGGTATCAGAAGAAATTGTGATCTGTGCATCTCATGCTGAGGTGAGCAGCCAGGGTACCCAGTGAATATGGAGATAGTACTGTGGAGGAGATTTTTATTTTTTGTAGCCATAGTGACTGACATGCAAAGGGAGATTAGTGAGGCTCTGCTGGTCAGGTGGTTGATAATGGGATCCCTTCGGCTCTCATCCCTACGGCTCTCATTATTATTATGCCGCCCTGTTGTGGTTCTTCCAAGTTCTAGTGTGCTATGACTCTCACATTGATTGTCCTCATTCCACCAAGTTTCTGTGATGCCTGTTGTATCATAGTCTCCTTTGATATGGGGCACTCTAGTTCACGCATCGTATTATTTAGACTTCTAGCGTTTGTGCAGAAGCACCTGGAAAAGGGCCACTACTTACCTTTCTGCCACTTTCAGCCGTTAGACTTTTTTTTTTTGCTTGTTTTTCTCGTCTTTTTTTTTTCTATCCTTGATCATTTTCCATCCTCTCTGCCTTACTGGAAGAGAGACTCTCTTAATAGACCCTCCTCTAAGAGCTGTCTGTCAGATGCATGTGCTTCTGCGCAAGAGGTCTGCTTTTCCCTACTCCTTAGTTTAAAAACTGCTCTACAACCTTTTTAATGCTAGGTGCCAGCAATCTGGTTCCATTTTGGTTTGTGTAGCCCATCCTTCCTGTATAGGCTCCCCCTTCCCCAAAGGTTTCCCCAATTGCTAATAAATTGAAAGCCCTTCTCTCTATGCCATGGTCTCATCCATGCCTTGAGATGCTGAAGTGCTGCCTGCTACCTGGAGAAGGCATTTGAGAGAGTTTGCCTGGGAAAGGAGCTCAGGTAAGTGTGGCTTTTAGGATGTGGGAGGGTGGGGGTGGTGCTGTGTTGTGGGCTGGTGCGGTGAGTATGCAAATGTCTGTCTGGCTTGACTGGTGATAGTTGCAGGGACTGAGACTGCACACGTTTGGCAGGTTGAAAAGTGTGACTTGGGAGTGCTTTGTTCCAGGTGGGCCTTCAGTGGCTGATTTGCTCGGAAAGGCAGCCAGAGTGAGCGGGGAACAGAGCAGCAGCTGGCGGGGGGAGGGGGAGGTGTGGTTGCCTGGCAAAGGTCCGTGAGGTGCTGGGGTAGGTGTGGTTTTGGGGGCAGGGGGAGCTGTGTTAAAGGTAAGAACAGGCCTAGTGGGTCGGACCAAAGGTCCATCTTAACCCAGTGTTGTGTTTTTTTTGACAGTGTCCGATGCCAGATGCCCCAGAGGGAGTGACCCCTCACCTGTTGTCCATTTCCAGGTTCTGACAGAGTAGGGATGCCATTCCTACCCATTGTGGCGAACAGCTGTTCATGGACCGAGCCTTGATGAATGTGTCTAGTTCTTTTGGAACACTGTGGAAAAAGTCCTGGTCTTCACCACCTCCTCTGGGCAAGGAGTGGCACAGGTTGACTGTGCCCAGTGTGAAGGAAAGACTTCCCTTTTTTGTGTTGAACCTGCTAGCTATTTATTTGGTGACCCCTAATTCTTACATTATGGGAAAAGGAAACAACATTTTTCCTTCTTGCCTTTTTTCCACCCCATCCTGATTTGAGAGATCCCTATCCTATCCTCCCTTTGTTGCCTCTTTCTTTTAAGCTGAAAAGTCCCAGTTGCTTTTTCTCTCTCTTCATACAGGAAGCGTTCCAAACCCCTCATTTTTGTTGGCCTTTTCCAATGCCAATTGATTACTTTAGAGATGAAACTACCACATCTGTAGGGCGTATGCAAGCTGTGAGCATACCATGGCTTTCTCTAGAGGCGACACGAGATTATCTGTGGTGTTCTGGGTCCCTTTGTAGAAGGATTCCTTGCCTTTTCTCATTGAGTGGATTTTGTCCGAGAGCTCCCCACAGTTGACTCTAAGATCTCTCTTGGGAGTGGTTATAGCTAAATTAGTCACCATCCTTTTGTCCGTATCATCGGTATTTTTTCCAATATGCCTTACTTAATATGCTCCCCCACCAGCACGACCTGTTCTGTCCTGTCCTTCCGATACTGTCCCGTTGATCGTCCTCATTCCCCCAAGTTTCTGCGGTACCTATTGTATCATAGTCTCCTTTGACATGGGGCACTGTAGTTCACGCATCGTATTATTTAGACTTCTAGTGTTTGTGCAGAAGCACTTGTGGAAAAGCACTTGGCCTCTACTTAACCTTTCTGCCACTTTCAGCTGTTAGACTCTAGTAAAGTATGACTTCTCTTTATAGAAAGCTCGTTGACTTCTTCCCCAACAAACTCTGTTCGTTTGTCTGAATTTTATTGACAGTGGTGTCAACTAATTTTCCTGGTACTGACATTAGAGTTACTAGTCTGTAATTGCGAGGATCCCCTCTAAAGCCTCTTCTAAAAGTTGGGGTTCCGTTGGTGTCATTCACAGAAACGTAGAGCTGGACGAGACCTGAGGAGGTCAGAAGTCCAGCTCCCTGCCCAATGCAGGAGCAAACCCAATTAAATCAACCCAGCCAGGGCTTTGTCAAGCCATGACTTAAGAACCTCTAGGGATGGGCATTCTACCACCTCCCTCATCCAATAAGGGCCCCCTCACCCTCTTATTGCTAACATGCTTGTAGATACCTTTCTTGTTACTTTTCACATCCCTTGTTAGCTGCAATTCCAATTGTGCTTTTGCCTTCTGGATAGCGCCCCTGCATTCTCAAGCAGTATATTTATACTCCTCCCTAGTCATCTGTCCAAGTTTCCACTTCCTATAAGCTTCCTTTTTTGTGTTTAGGCTCACCAAGGATTTTCCCAGTAAGCCAATCTGGTCGCCTACCATATTTGCTTTCCTTATTGCACATTGGGATGGCTTCTTCCTGTGCTTTTACTAAGGCTTCTTTAAAATACTGCCAGTTCTCTTGGACTCCTTTCCCCTTCATCTAACCCTCCCAGGGGATCCTGGCTATTCGTTCTCTGAGGGAGTCAGTCTTCTTTTCTGAAGTCCAAGGTGTGTGTGTGTGTGTGTGTGTTGCTACTCTCCTTTCTTCTTTTGGTCAGGATCCTGAAATCTGCTGTCTCATGATCACTGTTTCCCAGGTTATCACCCACCTCTATTTCCCCAACTAGTTTGTGAGCAGCGGGTCAAGCTGCGGATGGCCCCAGTTGGTTCCTTCAGCACTTATACCAAGAAGTTGTCCCCAGCATTCTCCAAAAACTTTCTGGATTGTCTGTGTATTGGTCTCCCAATAGATGTCAGGGTGATTGGAGTCCCCCATGCGAACCAGGGCCTCTGCTCTGGAAGCTGCTCTGTTGTCTGAAGAAAGCCTCAGCTTCATCTACCTGGTCCAGTGGTCTATAGCAGACACCAACCACAACATGACCCCTGTTGCTTCCACCTCTAAACTTTACCCATAGACTCTCAACAGGCTTTTGTCCCTCTAGATACTGGAGCTCTGAGCAATCATACTGCTCTTACATACAATGCAATTCCTCTTTTTCTCCCTGATCAATTTATACCTTTCCATGATAGTGCTCTGGTCATGTGAGTTGTCATACCAAGTCTCTAATTCCAATCAAATCATAGTTCTTTGATTGGGCCAGGGCTTCTAATTCTTCCTGTTTGTTTCCCAGGTTTCTTGCATTTGTGTACAAACACCTTAGATAACCAGTTGATTGCCCTATCTTCATTTGAATTAGGGGTCCTCTTTTGTTTCTCCTTCCTCCTTGTTTCCTCCTGATATCCGACTTTGCCACTTACTTCAAGGCTTTGGTCACTGTCCCATGAACCTAGTTTAAAGCCCTCATTAGGTTTACAAGCCTGCTTGCAAAGATGCTCTTTGCTCTCTTGGTTAGGTGGATCCCATCTCTTCCTAACAATCCTTGTGCCTGGAACAGTCCCCTCCAACACCACCTGCACGACCACACATTTAGTTCCTCAATTTGACGATCCCTACCTTTTCCTTCAGCGGGGAGGATGGAAAAGAACACCACTTGTGCTTCAAATTTCCTGATCCTTCTTCCCAGTGCTACATAATTTGCAGGGACCCGCTCAAAGTCATTCTTGGTTGTATTGTTCATTCCCATGTGGGTAAGCAGGAAGGGGTAGTGATTGAAAGGTTTGGTCCATTTTGGAAGAGTCTTGGTCATCTCCTGAATTCGAGTTCCTGGTAGGCAGCACACATCTCAAGATTCCAGGTCTGGATGGCAGATGGATGACTCGGTCTCTGTTAGAAGGGCATCGCTCACCTCCACCACCCATCTTTGGCTGAGCCTAAATAAGGTAAGTATTACAACAAGTTTATAGAAACCTTCCTGAAAGTTCCCAAGATGGACCGATGCTCAGGACCTCAGATCTCCTGGCTTGTAGAGAGCATTGAGAGGAGCACTGAGGAGAACCCTTGGAGTCTTCCTTGCTGCCTGTGGAAGCTAACCGGCAAAGTTGCTGGCTATCTGTGGTAAGCGTGGCTTTTGTGTGTGAGGGGCGGGGGGAGCTGTGTTAAGAGCGCGTAAGAAAGGCTATACTGGGTCAGACCAGAGGTCCCTTTAGCCCAGTATTCTGTGTTCCAACAGTGGCCGGTACCAGATGCCCCAGAGGGAGCCAACAGACGGAAATCAAGTGAGCCCTCTCCTGTCGTCGGTTTCCAGGCTGTGACTGACTGACTGACAGACCGGAGGCTAGGGACGCTGCTGATGGACCTGATCTCTGTGAATGTATCTAGTTCTCTTTTTGAACCCTATTAGAGTCCTGGTCTTCTCAGCCTCCTGTGGCAAGGAGTTCCGTGGGTTGACTGTGCACTGCGTGAAGGAAAAACGTCCTTGTTGTGTCAAATCTGCCACTTACCTTGTCAAAGGCTTTCTGGAAACCTAAGTACACTGTATCCACTGGCTTCCCCTTGTCTGCATGTTTGTAGACCAGCCCCACAACCTCCCTCCGCCCTCCCTCCCCTCCCATTCGGACAGATGGCAGAACAAGGAGCAATGGTCTCAAGTTGCGGTGGGAGAGGTCCAGGCTGGATATTAGGAAAAACTGTTTCACTAGGAGAGTGGTGAGGCACTGGAGTGGGTTACCTAGGGAAGTAGTGGAGTCTACATCCCTAGAGGTGTTTAAGTCTCGGCTTGCCGAAGCCCTTGCTGGGTTGATTTAGTTGGGATTGGTCCTGCCTAGAGCAGGGGGCTGGACTTGATGACCTTCTGAGGTCTTTTCCAGCTCTGTGATTCTATGACAAGTACCCAGTCAATGTGGGGATAATTGAAATCCCCCATTATTATGGAGGTTTTTATTTTGATGGCCTCGCTGATGCCTGTTGTATGAATAGTCTCTTTTTATGAGAGGCACACTTGAAACATGTCACTATTGATCAGTCTGCCATTTCCTGAAGTTAGACTTTCTTTTGATTATCTGATCTTACCGGTACTGGATTACCTTCCAGCCTCTCCTCCTTACTAGAAGAGACTCTATTAATAGTCCCTCCCCTAAGAGGTGTCTGCCCAATCCATGGGCTGCTCTTCACCTATCAGCTTCCCCCCCAGCCCTTAGTTTAAAATCAGCTCTGAACTTTTTAATGTTAAGTGCTAGCAGTCTGGTTCTATTTTGGTGTAGGGGAAGCCCATCCTTCCCAGTTGCTAATCTAAACCCCTTTTCTCTACACCATCTCATCCACGCCTTGAGACTCTGAAGTGGTGCCTGCCTACGTGGAACTGGAAGCATTTGAGCGTTTCACGGGTAACATCTGGGAGGAGCGCAGGTAAGTTCACTTTTGGGGGAGTGGAGAGGAAGGAGGACTGTGCTGTCAGCTGGTGTGTATGTGTGGGGGGGGGGGGCGCGGCGGAGGGTGGGGGGGAAGTGTCTAAGTGTCCGTCTGGTGCTACTTGCAAGGACTGTGTAATCGTGTTTAGCCATTTGAAAAGTGTGAATTAGGGGCACTTTGTTGCGGGTAGGCCTTCACGTGTCGTGGTTTATGCTCCTTTCTGTTTTCCTCGCTAGCATTTAACTTCTGCCTTTGAATTCAAAGGGTGCCCTTTTCTCTCACGCTGCCTTTTGCTTGGTGGTTTAAAGCAGTGGTGGCATGTTCTTAGTTTGGGGTATTCATTTTAAGTTGGGCCTCTTGTATGTTGTCTTTGAAAAGTTTCCATGCAGCTTGCAGGGATTTAACTTTTGTCACTGTAGCTTTTTAATTTCTTTCTAACCCACCTCCTCTTCATTTTTGTGCGGTTCTTCTTTATAAAATTCAGTACCACTGTTGGGCTGCCAAGGTGCTTTCCCCAGCACAGGGCTGTTAAATTTTATTCCCCAGTGGTCAGCAATTCCAAGTGGTCCAGTTGTTGTTCTCTCTTGGACTAGATCCTGTGTTCCACTTAGGACCAAGTCAAGAATTACCTCTCCCCTTGCAGGTTCCAGAACCGGTTGCTCCAAGAAGTAGTCCTTAAGGTATCAGAAGAAATTGTGATCTGTGCATCTCATGCTGAGGTGAGCAGCCAGGGTACCCAGTGAATATGGAGATAGTACTGTGGAGGAGATTTTTATTTTTTGTAGCCATAGTGACTGACATGCAAAGGGAGATTAGTGAGGCTCTGCTGGTCAGGTGGTTGATAATGGGATCCCTTCGGCTCTCATCCCTACGGCTCTCATTATTATTATGCCGCCCTGTTGTGGTTCTTCCAAGTTCTAGTGTGCTATGACTCTCACATTGATTGTCCTCATTCCACCAAGTTTCTGTGATGCCTGTTGTATCATAGTCTCCTTTGATATGGGGCACTCTAGTTCACGCATCGTATTATTTAGACTTCTAGCGTTTGTGCAGAAGCACCTGGAAAAGGGCCACTACTTACCTTTCTGCCACTTTCAGCCGTTAGACTTTTTTTTTTTGCTTGTTTTTCTCGTCTTTTTTTTTCTATCCTTGATCATTTTCCATCCTCTCTGCCTTACTGGAAGAGAGGCTCTCTTAATAGACCCTCCTCTAAGAGCTGTCTGTCAGATGCATGTGCTTCTGCGCAAGAGGTCTGCTTTTCCCTACTCCTTAGTTTAAAAACTGCTCTACAACCTTTTTAATGTTAGGTGCCAGCAATCTGGTTCCATTTTGGTTTGTGTAGCCCATCCTTCCTGTATAGGCTCCCCCTTCCCCAAAGGTTTCCCCAATTGCTAATAAATTGAAAGCCCTTCTCTCTATGCCATGGTCTCATCCATGCCTTGAGATGCTGAAGTGCTGCCTGCTACCTGGAGAAGGCATTTGAGAGAGTTTGCCTGGGAAAGGAGGTCAGGTAAGTGTGGCTTTTAGGGTGGGGGTGGTGCTGTGTTGTGGGCGGGTGCGGTGAGTATGCAAATGTCTGTCTGGCTTGACTGGTGATAGTTGCAGGGACTGAGACTGCACACGTTTGGCAGGTTGAAAAGTGTGACTTGGGAGTGCTTTGTTCCAGGTGGGCCTTCAGTGGCTGATTTGCTCGGAAAGGCAGCCAGAGTGAGCGGGGAACAGAGCAGCAGCTGGCGGGGGGAGGGGGAGGTGTGGTTGCCTGGCAAAGGTCCGTGAGGTGCTGGGGTAGGTGTGGTTTTGGGGGCAGGGGGAGCTGTGTTAAAGGTAAGAACAGGCCTAGTGGGTCGGACCAAAGGTCCATCTTAACCCAGTGTTGTGTTTTTTTTGACAGTGTCCGATGCCAGATGCCCCAGAGGGAGTGACCCCTCACCTGTTGTCCATTTCCAGGTTCTGACAGAGTAGGGATGCCATTCCTACCCATTGTGGCGAACAGCTGTTCATGGACCAAGCCTTGATGAATGTGTCTAGTTCTTTTGGAACACTGTGGAAAAAGTCCTGGTCTTCACCACCTCCTCTTGGCAAGGAGTGGCACAGGTTGACTGTGCCCAGTGTGAAGGAAAGACTTCCCTTTTTTGTGTTGAACCTGCTAGCTATTTATTTGGTGACCCCTAATTCTTACATTATGGGAAAAGGAAACAACATTTTTCCTTCTTGCCTTTTTTCCACCCCATCCTGATTTGAGAGATCCCTATCCTATCCTCCCTTTGTTGCCTCTTTCTTTTAAGCTGAAAAGTCCCAGTTGCTTTTTCTCTCTCTTCATACAGGAAGCGTTCCAAACCCCTCATTTTTGTTGGCCTTTTCCAATGCCAATTGATTACTTTAGAGATGAAACTACCACATCTGTAGGGCGTATGCAAGCTGTGAGCATACCATGGCTTTCTCTAGAGGCGACACGAGATTATCTGTGGTGTTCTGGGTCCCTTTGTAGAAGGATTCCTTGCCTTTTCTCATTGAGTGGATTTTGTCCGAGAGCTCCCCACAGTTGACTCTAAGATCTCTCTTGGGAGTGGTTATAGCTAAATTAGTCACCATCCTTTTGTCCGTATCATCGGTATTTTTTCCAATATGCCTTACTTAATATGCTCCCCCACCAGCACGACCTGTTCTGTCCTGTCCTTCCGATACTGTCCCGTTGATCGTCCTCATTCCCCCAAGTTTCTGCGGTACCTATTGTATCATAGTCTCCTTTGACATGGGGCACTGTAGTTCACGCATCGCATTATTTAGACTTCTAGTGTTTGTGCATAAGCACTTGTGGAAAAGCACTTGGCCTCTACTTAACCTTTCTGCCACTTTCAGCTGTTAGACTCTAGTAAAGTATGACTTCTCTTTATAGAAAGCTCGTTGACTTCTTCCCCAACAAACTCTGTTCGTTTGTCTGAATTTTATTGACAGTGGTGTCAACTAATTTTCCTGGTACTGACATTAGAGTTACTAGTCTGTAATTGCGAGGATCCCCTCTAAAGCCTCTTCTAAAAGTTGGGGTTCCGTTGGTGTCATTCACAGAAACGTAGAGCTGGACGAGACCTGAGGAGGTCAGAAGTCCAGCTCCCTGCCCAATGCAGGAGCAAACCCAATTAAATCAACCCAGCCAGGGCTTTGTCAAGCCATGACTTAAGAACCTCTAGGGATGGGCATTCTACCACCTCCCTCATCCAATAAGGGCCCCCTCACCCTCTTATTGCTAACATGCTTGTAGATACCTTTCTTGTTACTTTTCACATCCCTTGTTAGCTGCAATTCCAATTGTGCTTTTGCCTTCTGGATAGCGCCCCTGCATTCTCAAGCAGTATATTTATACTCCTCCCTAGTCATCTGTCCAAGTTTCCACTTCCTATAAGCTTCCTTTTTTGTGTTTAGGCTCACCAAGGATTTTCCCAGTAAGCCAATCTGGTCGCCTACCATATTTGCTTTCCTTATTGCACATTGGGATGGCTTCTTCCTGTGCTTTTACTAAGGCTTCTTTAAAATACTGCCAGTTCTCTTGGACTCCTTTCCCCTTCATCTAACCCTCCCAGGGGATCCTGGCTATTCGTTCTCTGAGGGAGTCAGTCTTCTTTTCTGAAGTCCAAGGTGTGTGTGTGTGTGTGTGTGTGTGTGTGTGTGTGTTGCTACTCTCCTTTCTTCTTTTGGTCAGGATCCTGAAATCTGCTGTCTCATGATCACTGTTTCCCAGGTTATCACCCACCTCTATTTCCCCAACTAGTTTGTGAGCAGCGGGTCAAGCTGCGGATGGCCCCAGTTGGTTCCTTCAGCACTTATAGCAAGAAGTTGTCCCCAGCATTCTCCAAAAACTTTCTGGATTGTCTGTGTATTGGTCTCCCAATAGATGTCAGGGTGATTGGAGTCCCCCATGCGAACCAGGGCCTCTGCTCTGGAAGCTGCTCTGTTGTCTGAAGAAAGCCTCAGCTTCATCTACCTGGTCCAGTGGTCTATAGCAGACACCAACCACAACATGACCCCTGTTGCTTCCACCTCTAAACTTTACCCATAGACTCTCAACAGGCTTTTGTCCCTCTAGATACTGGAGCTCTGAGCAATCATACTGCTCTTACATACAATGCAATTCCTCTTTTTCTCCCTGATCAATTTATACCTTTCCATGATAGTGCTCTGGTCATGTGAGTTGTCATACCAAGTCTCTAATTCCAATCAAATCATAGTTCTTTGATTGGGCCAGGGCTTCTAATTCTTCCTGTTTGTTTCCCAGGTTTCTTGCATTTGTGTACAAACACCTTAGATAACCAGTTGATTGCCCTATCTTCATTTGAATTAGGGGTCCTCTTTTGTTTCTCCTTCCTCCTTGTTTCCTCCTGATATCCGACTTTGCCACTTACTTCAAGGCTTTGGTCACTGTCCCATGAACCTAGTTTAAAGCCCTCATTAGGTTTACAAGCCTGCTTGCAAAGATGCTCTTTGCTCTCTTGGTTAGGTGGATCCCATCTCTTCCTAACAATCCTTGTGCCTGGAACAGTCCCCTCCAACACCACCTGCACGACCACACATTTAGTTCCTCAATTTGACGATCCCTACCTTTTCCTTCCCAGTGCTACATAATTTGCAGGGACCCGCTCAAAGTCATTCTTGGTTGCATTGTTCATTCCCATGTGCGTAAGCAGGAAGGGGTAGTGATTGAAAGGTTTGGTCCATTTTGAAAGAGTCTTGGTCATCTCCTGAATTCGAGTTCCTGGTAGGCAGCACACATCTCAAGATTCCAGGTCTGGATGGCAGATGGATGACTCGGTCTCTGTTAGAAGGGCATCTCTCACCTCCACCACCCACCTTTGGCTGAGCCTAAATAAGGTAAGTATTACAACAAGTTTATAGAAACCTTCCTGAAAGTTCCCAAGATGGACCGATGCTCAGGATCTCAGATCTCATGGCTTGTAGAGAGCATTGAGAGGAGCACTGAGGAGAACCCTTGGAGTCTTCCTTGCTGCTTGTGGAAGCTAACCGGCAAAGTTGCTGGCTATCTATTGGTGTATGCGGAGTCTTCAGTGTGGCTGTTTGGTCCAGAGTCTCAGATGACCTGAAAGGACTCTTCCGTGCAATCCACCACTGGGATGGTCTGCCCTGAGCTGTTCGGCTGCCAGCCTTTTATGTGGTCTAAGGTGGGACACCCTTGTGAGGGAGACCTGGTAGAATCTGCCCCTACAGCGAAACTCCATAGGATTTTGTGATATAATTCTGGTTGTAACTGGAACTTGTTTACCCTCTCTGCTGTAAAAAGGCAGGAAAATATTTGCCTGTCAAACCCAGTGTCATGGGACTGACCTTCCATTTTGTTTTCAAAATGGATGCCCCATAATACCTTTAAAAACCTAGGATTTTTACCCTTAATCTTCTCCTTGAAGGATAGAATCATAGAATAATAGGACTGGAAGGGACCTCGAGAGGTCATCGAGTCCAGCCCCCCGCCCTCAAGGCAGGATCAAGCTCCGTCTACACCATCCCTGACAGATGTCTATCTAACCTGTTCTTAAATATCTCCAGAGAGGGAGATTCCACCACCTCCCTTGGCAATTTATTCCAATATTTGACCACCCTGACAGTTAGGAATTTTTTCCTAATGTCCAATCTAAACCTCCCCTGCTGCACTTTAAGCCCATTACTCCTTGTCCTGTCCTCAGAAACCAAGAGGAACGAATTTTCTCCTTCCTCCTTGTGACACCCTTTTAGATATTTGAAAACCGCTATCATGTCCCCCCTTAATCTTCTTTTTTCCAAACTAAACAAGCCCAGTTCATGAAGCCTGGCTTCATAGGTCATGTTCTCTAAACCTTTAATCATTCTTGTCGCTCTTCTCTGTACCCTTTCCAATTTCTCCACATCTTTCTTGAAATGTGGCGCCCAGAACTGGACACAGTACTCCAGCTGAGGCCTAACTAGTGCAGAGTAGAGCGGCAGAATGACTTCACGAGTTTTGCTTACAACACACCTGTTGATACAACCTAGAATCATATTTGCTTTTTTTGCAACAGCATCACACTGTTGGCTCATATTCAACTTGTGGTCCACTATGACCCCTAGATCCCTTTCCGCCATGCTCCTTCCTAGACAGTCGCTTCCCATCTTGTATGTATGGAACTGATTGTTCCTTCCTAAGTGGAGCACTTTGCATTTCTCTTTATTAAACCTCATCCTGTTTACCTCTGACCATTTCTCTAACTTGCTAAGGTCATTTTGAATTATGTCCCTATCCTCCAAAGAAGTTGCAACCCCACCCAGTTTGGTATCATCTGCAAACTTAATAAGCGTACTCTCTATCCCAAAATCTACATCATTGATGAAGATATTGAACAGTACGGGTCCCAAAACAGACCCTTGAGGAACTCCACTTGTTATCCCTTTCCAGCAGGATTTAGAACCATTAACAACAACTCTCTGACTACGGTTATCCAGCCAATTGTGCACCCACCTTATCGTGGCCCTATCTAAGTTATATTTGTCTAGTTTATCAATAAGAATATCATGCGAGACCGTATCAAATGCCTTACTAAAGTCTAGGTATATGACATCCACCGCTTCTCCCTTATCCACAAGGCTCGTTATCTTATCAAAGAAAGCTATCAGATTAGTTTGGCATGACTTGTTCTTCACAAACCCATGCTGGCTATTCCCTATCACTTTATTACCTTCCAAGTGTTTGCATATGATTTCCTTAATTACCTGCTCCATTCACTTCCCTGGGACAGACGTTAAACTGACCGGTCTGTAGTTTCCTGGGTTGTTCTTATTCCCCTTTTTATAGATGGGCACAATATTTGCCCTTTTCCAGTCTTCTGGAATCTCCCCTGTCTGCCATGATTTTTCAAAGATCATAGCTAAAGGCTCAGATGATGACTGAAAGAATATAATGGTTCACTAAACTAACAAACCATTAAGGCTAGGTTTTTCTGATGAAACACGGATTTAACCTTTTGTTGATTCTTTGTTTTCACAGGTTTACAATATATACAACTAGTTAATACAGCAAGGTACATTAACATGAACTGTTGAATAAGCAATTACATGAGAACAGGGTGTAATAAAATTACCCAAGCAGATCTAACTTCTCTCAGATCGTTGGTGAAAATCATCTCCACTATGAAGCTTTAGTTTTTCTTTGGTTTCTTGGTAATAATTTATCTGCCCCATAGCATGTTGTACCATAATTAATGTACTTAAATCTTCATGGTAGAGTTCTACTCAGTGAGTTTATGTATTAACTTTTTCAGGGCTTCCAAATTAGTACCTGTATGTATAGGATGTAAAGCATCGTATAATTTCTACACCTTAAAGACATCTACCTTAACACTATGCACTGATACGTTTACATCACCTCCTTGCAACGTTAGTACCTGGCACAAACAGATTTCCCATGCCTGTGTTGGAAACATTAGAAAATTAGTTTACAACAAAATTAGCACATTTGCTTAGTATACAAAGCAATTTGTATCTGTTTGGACCACAGTGGATGCAGAAGTTAGACTTATGAAAGATTTCATACATACGCATTCCCCGTGCTGGGTTCAGACATGAACCTTCTTCCTCCCAGACTTGAGTGTATGTGAATAGCCTAATTTTGGTTGATGTACACAGGCCTGCTAATTGACAGGGATGTAATTTCTGTAATGCCCAATATGGACCCATGTATGTTCATTGATAGGCATAAACAATGTTTCTCCAGAAAACCTACCAAGAGTGATCAGTGGATACATTTGTTCTGTCCTGGTAGATTTTACAGTTAGGATGGCTTCAACTGAAAATACTTAAGTGAACATTTTCCACCAATTGGAATACTTTTGTTTGGATTGAGACATGATTAAATGGGAGCTTTTTAATTTCAATTGAGATTCTTAGATAAAACCATTTCTAATGATCTCTTTTGCTATAGAGAGCAACCACTGCTGAGCTTGAATGCATACTAATGTTTCAGATGTATTTGATTGTAACACACTAAGTGCATTCACAATTCAGAAATTATCTTGCTGCTGAACCTGGAGCCAAAAAGGTGTAATTTTGGTAACATCTACTGTAGTAGTGGATACTCTTACAGGCAGTATCTAGTGGTTCTGACAGACTGTTAATATTATGACCCAGTTTCCCTAGCCTTTGAGATGCCACTGATCAACTGAGCTGATCCACCCCCAAGCTTGCTCCTGCTCCTTGCATCCTCTACATCTCTCCGCTCCCTATTGGGAACTGATATTATCTCTTGCCACCATTTATACCAACCTAGTATTCGTGGTGTAGCATAGTAAGCCCGTGAATTCCTGGTGTTTGTGAAATAAATCTATATTGGAATTACTACCCTTTTGATAGAATATTGGCATTCTATCAAGGTACAAACAACATCTCTTAACTGTTATTGGTCCTACCCAATAAATAGATGGAGGAGGAACCACTTGAATTTCCTTCTCTATAAATATTTCAAATGGCCCTCTAAACTTCCCCATTTCTGTATGGTTAAGTGTGAGGATTATGGTTATGCTTCCGGTGCTGGCTACATTAAAAACATCATTAGAAGGGTTTAATATATTAAACTTAGATTTAGTATAACCCAAAAATATGTATTCTCTGTATTCCCTGAGAGCACATGTTAAAGCTACAGTGATAATGTTATCATTAGGCAATTGAATGAATATGGGCACTTTTCCTTAAGTTAGAATCTCGATGGATTAATTCCCCTCTTACCAATATTTCTCCAGGAGTTACAAGGAGTGGAGACGCAATATGGAAATGAACACATTTAGATACATTCCCAAAAAGCATGACTTAAGGTACAGTTTGTTAACATTTGCAGCCAGATTCCATTCAGAACTTTTCTTGAGTTTGATGTGTTGTGTTGGCTACCCATGGGTAGTTAGATATAGGTTCAGAAATAATCAGATATCAAGTATCTAACAGCCTATAGGATATGACTGAGGCTGGTACGCACTTATCCTTTCTTGGGACCATTTCATATTTACCTACATTCCAGGATTGCCATTTTCTCCCTTCAGTTGTGATGGTTATAGTTGTAGTAAGGGTTGCGGGAAACAATTTATAGTCCTCATATTCTTCATCTATTAATTCTTGTGTTAGCAGATTCTCTAATTTCCATGCTTTCCTTGAGGTTGATTTGCTCATTGTCATCCAAATCTAGACAGACCCAAGTCATTCATGGTGCCTGGATTGATTTTTGCACTCCCATTGTTCATTAGATCTTATCTTAAGCATTTGCAATACATGATGCTCTTCATCTGATAATACTAGATTAAGACTCACTATAACTATATACGAGAGGGGAAGAAGGGACGTCGTCCTCTTTTCTGTGTTCGTCCCTGAAGAGAAGAGATTGCGAGTGAGTTATTTGCTCATGTTAGTTTCATATTTTCAGCTCTTGACGTGTGTGGCAATCTCCCCCTTTCCAGGATTAACAGAGCTATGAAACCATTTTAAGTTTTTCCTTCTGGTGTTTATCTCTACTTGATAAACAGTGGGTCTTGCTTGTTGAGTGATTCTAGCAGGTTCCATCCAATGTGGACTTAACACATGTTCCTTCTTCACAAACGATTTATACGGGACCAGATCTCCTTGTTCCCACTCACGGAATGTTAAATTCTTGTTCACACTTTGATCTATGCTTTTTATGTTGCTTTTCAAGTGAACTGCCACAGATTTCTGTAGTTCAGATATGCAAATGAGAAATTTATTTTTTCACATTTCTGAGAGTTGTCTAGGTTGGAATTGCTCAGGAAGGAACCCCTCCTGGAAACCACTACTTTTCTGGAGATATACATTGGATAGCCAAAAAGTACTTCATGTGGGCTGAACCCATGTGACCCTGCAGTAGATCATATAGCCATTAAAATAGCGAGTTGTGTCCCAATCTCTTCCTGAAGATTCAGTTAGCTAAATTTTTCCGCATGCTATTGGTGTTGTCAACCAATCCGAAGATTAGGATGTCCTGCAATCTGGAATTTTTGTTGGATTCCTAAGGCCACACACACTTCTGACCTCTCCTGTAAAGTGACTACCTTCAGCTGAATCAATTATTGTAAGTAATCCAAATCTGCTGAATGCACGATATAACAGGAATTTTGCTGTATGTAGGGCAGTACATTTGTCTGTGGGATATGCTTCCACCCATTTACTAAATGCATTTATCATGACCAGGCAGTGAATATTACCCTTTTTTGATTTTAGATATGGTACTATGTAATCCACTTGAACTCTATTCCAGGGACCCACTACCTTTTGAGGTAGGTCATTTTTTGAATGATGGTTGTTGGCAGCACATGGGAAGCAGTTGTTAAAATGTTCTGTATCTCAAGCGATGGTTGCTCACCATCCTACTATGAGCAACCGATCTAAAGTTTTTTCCACTGTACAGTGTCCCTGGTTTACAAGCAAGCTAAATCCGTTCTTGTCAAATCTATAGTTATTACTAAGACTGGAAGAGAGACTCTCTGCTCAATATCTTGTACCATAATTAATTCATATGACTTGGATATTGTCCATGATTTCACTTTGCCCTCTTTAAGTAACTGACTTATCGCTGGATCTCTTTGTTGTAGTCAGACTATATCGACACAATCAATGTAGGATTTTGGGCGCACACTGTACTTATTTTTGCTGAAACTTTTTCCCGTAATGTTGCAGATTTAGCAGCTTGCTTAGCCATTAGATCAACTTGATTGCTCAAGATTGAGATTTCAGCATGGTTATGCCTATGCGCTGTTACTTCAAAAAGATAAGTATCTCCTTTGTGTTTCTGTGCCTAATCCCAAGCATAAATTAAGTAAACTGCATAAGCTATTGGATTGCCTAGATGTCGTGCTCTGAACTTTCCATACTGGCATCCAGTCAATAAAGGCTCTTAAAACCCAATCAGTCCGTACATACAGTTATATAATCAGCAGGACTTGCATTTTCCAGTGCTGCTGTAACAGTTACAATCTCTGCAGCTTGAGCAGAAAGTTGCTTGATTGTACCCATATCAGGGTACAATCTCTGCATTTAAAGCAGCAAATCTGGTAGCAGGTTTACATTATTAAACAGCCTACGGCTATCTACTAGTCAGATGTTTTTGCATCCTCAAACTTCTCTCCCAACTTGAATGGTGAGAACATTTCAGGTATTTCCATATCATATGGCAATAACAGACTTGATGAATTGTGTTTTTTCCACAGTAATGTCCCTATTCATAGTGCTAAGGTCCACTGAGCCAGTCTTGTGTGACTAAGTCTACCATTATTAGCCTTCCCTGACAAGACACATCTAGTAGATCTGTGTGTGTGGTTCTTAGCATAACAGGTGCTATTCCAATTGTATATTTCCCAATGTGTAAGTGCCCACACTAAGGCTAGCACCTCTTTTTTCACAGTGAAAATACTGTTCCTCCACAGGGGACAAGTTTCTAGACCCGTAAGCAATGGATTTCAGGGAGGTTCCCTGTTGCTGCAGTAATACGGCTCTTATAGAGACTGATGTACATGCAATTTGTAAATGGAACGGTTTATGGGGGTCAGGGAATTCCAGAGCTGGAGCTCTCATCAAGGCTTCTTTGAGTGCTACCCCTGCATCCTTTTGAGCTTGTCCCTATGTGCATTTCTGATTCCCCCCCCCCCCCCCCCCCCCCCGGGAGTTGGTAGAGCAGTTCGGCTTTCTCGCTGTAATTTTCTATAAAATTGTGGGAGAAGCCTACCAAATCCAGAAAAGATCTTAATGTCCCTGCATCTGTTGGGTCAGGTAACTTTGAGATTAGATCTATTCTTTTCTGGACACTTGCCCGTAGGACCTAATTGCACACCAGGTATTTTACCTGTTGCATAATCAATTGACCTTTTTCAGTGGTCTCCTAAATTACTTGGAGCACCTTTTTCAAAGCATTCAAATTTTCTTCTCGGGTCTTGGTGCTGATCAGTGTATCATCCACATAACTAACTACTTGTTGGGTACAATCTAAAGCTTTCCACATCCCTGTTGTATACTGATGACCAGGAGGCATTGTGGAACCCTTGTAGTACCCTAGTAAATGTTAGGTGAGTTGATATAGGTAAAAGCAAATTTGTCATAGCATCTGGGATCTAGTGGAATAGGAAAGAACATATTGGCCAAGTCCAGCACTGAGTACCATAGTGCTCCACTAGAGATATCTGACATGATCTCTGGATACTTAGCTACTACTGGTGCCAATCTTGTTGTTACCCTGTTTAATTCTCTGTAGTTGACAGGTGTCAAGATGCCTTGTCTGCCTTTTGAACCAACCATATAGGAGAATTACATGGGTTTGTACACAGGATCAAGACTTGTTGTTTCATTAAAGCCTCAGTGGTGGGTTTAATACCTTGTTGAGCTTCTATTACGAACTTACACTGTGCTGGTTTTGGATCAGGATCAGGACCAGGCACCATTACCTTAGCATTCATTTTGCAACGATCCAGTTTTGATTGTGCAAAAACTGCAATATGGCTAACAGCTATTTCGTTTTCCCAATTTGGTGATTTGAGAGGCTGCTGTGTCTTTAGTACTGATATTCGGTGTGCAGCAGGGATGATTTGTCTCTCCTTACCCTCTTATGCTACACAGACAGCCTGGTGAGGGAGGTCCACAATCACCTTGTATCTTTTTAGCAAGTCCATGCCCAAAATTCCTTGTCCCTCTAAAGATTGTAGGCCAAAAGAACCCTCTTGTTTTAATGGTCCTAATACACAGAGTTGTTGGGTAAAGAGCACCTGGTTTTCTTTATCATTTTACCACACCAGTGATTTTTAACTCTTAGAGGGACGGATAAATGTGAATTTCTCATCAGCAAGGATGCTGATGGATGCCCCTAGTGGCCATCACTTGTTGTGTAAAGTTTCTGAAGCTGCCTTTCACCAGGATTTGAGTGGTGGGCCTACCCCCTTGATCATTATTCAGAGGTGTCACCACTCTGGGACTTGAGGAAGCCAAGATTCCCTAGTATGGCGATCGTTTTGCTTGACCCAAGACAGCAGCCAAGGGATCTTGATTAACCTGCTGTGCCTGTTCGTATCGAATCAATCTCTTGAACATTTCATCCAAGGGGAGTTTAACATCTCTCCACGATTTATATTTTGCAGAGCACTTTGCCAGTACCATATGTGTAGTGGTAACGTCACCCTTCTCACCTTCCAGTAACAGTTTTGAATGAGGTTGGTACTGGTTAGTTTTTGACATTGGCTTTGACCCATATTGTTTGGGTTGGTGGTGTTTGCCACTGCACATCTGACTTTTAGTAAGTGCTGCTAAAATGAATAATTGCTGCTGCTCAAATATTTCTTTAACTTTGTGTTCCAGTTCCTGTAAACTGACATGATTTAGATCAGTTGGACCCAATGCCAATCTAATTCCAGGTGCTAACCCTTGTAACTACAACTCTTAATTAAGGCAAGTCATAAATTGTTACCCTGTGTGCTATTCTACCCATACTAGCAAGCCAAAACAAACTTTTTGCACATGAAAAAACTTTCAGGGTGTTCCCCCTCATGCTGTTTTTCTGTATACACTAAGCCAATTGCATTACAATTTAGAAAAACCATCTTAAATGCTCCTCTATACACTTTAGCGTGGTCATTATGGCTATTCATGATTACATCATAAGGTACATTAAGCCTGCATCCTTTTAGTGTTACAAGATCATCATGCATCACATTTGGTGTTAGACACATGAGAAAGCCAGTCTAATAATTATCTTTAGTACGTTTACGCAAAGCCTTTGCTTGCTCAGGGGTCAGTTTTATCATCTTGTTTAATTACTGGGGCTTGATTCAGGCCTGGATATCTGGTAAGTAGTAGTGATTGGAGCCATTAGTGGGAATTGAATGTCCTCCAGGAGGTTGTGACATTGATTGATATCCCCTTTCCATCCTCACAGGGTGCTGTGGGGAGCGTAGGATATAATCTATGGCCATACCCCCTACTATATTGGTTATTTGTCCATTTTTTGTTGGACTGGAGATATTTTGGAAAATCATCACTTTCCCCATTACTTTCATATTCTGTCAGAACCCGAGCACTCCTTTTGGCTTTGATTTGCTACAGGGCAGTCATACTGCTTGGCATTTAGACAGCCCTCTAAGATTTTAATTCTTGTAGCTTGTGAATTTCCTTTTTACACTCTACGGGCTACTTTAAAAGTGGGTTTTTCTCTATCTTGCATTAGACTCCTAATGACAGCTTATGCCTCTTAAGTCCAAGTCTCTATCCTCAGCAGTTTTCTCTGCGGTAGTGGCTTATTTGTGGGCCTGTGCTATTGGTGATTCTAATTATATTTGATTAGTTAACAAGGTGGCTCTTGTCTTTTTGGGCTTAAGATCTAGTGCCATTTATTCAGACCTTAATTTAATTTCCTATTTTTCCCTTGGGAGGGATGTAGTCTCCTCCTTCAATTTGGCAACCTGCGTTTGTAACACTTGGCTAGTGAAAGCTAAGCCATCCACTAGGGCACTAGGTTTATCAGCTTTTTTGGGCTGAGGTTTACATATACAGTAGCATTCTCATAAGCTGTTAACTGTTTTGAGAGCATCAGGACTAGCTATCATGCCCTCTCTCCATGGATTTCTAGCTTGTTTTTCCAAATTCAGAGAAATCGAATGAAAATGTATTTGACTCAGTCTCTCAACCTTTTAGTAGAACTACATGGGCCATTGTGGGTCAGAATCTCCTAAGAGCCTTACTATTGCCCTCTAGAAAAACAAAATGTACAAGCATCTGTCTAACTAGTCCCTGTTGCTTGCTGCCAAGCAGCCATAGACATGTGCTTCTGTGGTGACCTGCACTGTCCCCAAACTAGTCTTTTCTCAGACTTGTAAATTATCAAAATGGAATGAAAGTTAAACTGTTTATCCCTATCTGCCCTAGCTACACAGACTTCTTCCACCCTGAGATTCCCTGGGTATTGCACTCTTTATGCTTTGCTGTCATGGCCATCGTTTAAAAATACCTCTTAGAGCCTTTGGGCCTTGCTCTGAAATAAAATAAAGTTGGCAGGATTTGCCACAGTTACCAATTGTTAGGTGGCTAAATGATTTTAGAAATAAGGCTACAGGGGCCCCTTAACCAAACTAGCCCCTTTGTCCAGTTATGAGACAGCCAGCATGTGTTGTCTGTTGGTGTGCCTTCCTCTTCCCTTAGAGAACAATTCACTGTATGTAAATGGAAAATGTATTTAGGGAACATTTACAAAAATAGGAAATTGAGTAACCAGCAGTGGTTCAAAAAATAATTTAACCTGTACAGTAGTCAGTCCCCGGACCCCACTGAACAAAGAAGCCTTTGGCTGAGTCTGAATAATGTCAGTATTACAAGTTTATAGAAGTTTCAATAAAATTTCTAAGACAGACACTCAGCATCTCATGGCTCCTGGGCAGCCTAGAGCAAGGAACACTGAGAACCCTTGTAGTTGTCTTAGCTGCAGCTAGAAGGTAATTGGCAGGGTTGCTGGTTAGCTGGTAGTATTTGTGAAGTCTTTAGTAGGGCTGGAGTCTAGATGCCCTGAAAGGAAAAACCTGTGCAACCTGCCACTAGCATAGGTAGCCATGAGCTGTTTGCCTGCCAGCCTTTTATGCAGTCTAAGGGGGGTAACCCCTGTGAGGGAGACCCCATGAAATCTGCCCCTACAAGGAATCCCTGTATGAACTTCTGGGGGTAAATCTGTTTTGGACTTGAACTTATTGACTTCTCTGCTGCAACAAGGTGAGAGAAGCTTGGCTTGTTTGACCCAGTGCCATGTGACTGGTCTTCCATTTTGTTTTCAAAATGAATACTTTGTAATACCTTTACATTACAAACCAAACATTCCTAAACTAGGGTTTTTACCCTTACCACCTGCTTTGCACAAGGAGAAAACTATTCCTGATCTTCTATGGCTGAGTTACTATGAAGTTGCTGCTATTGGCCACTGGAGAGTCAGATGGCTCACCACTCTGGCCATGTTGTCTGCCCCTGCGACTCTCCCCCTGAGCTCAAAGCCACAAAATGCTGCTGAAGCCAGGGTTGCTCCAGTGCTGCAGGTTCTGTTCGTACTGGATTATGCAAATGGGGCTGGGAAGCTTGATCTGGGTGTGCTCACAGACTCATTGGGGCCCATAGCAGGGGTGTCCTCTTGTGGAGCTTCCTTGCTCACACTGAGCTCCAGCCCGTGACACTGTGGCAGCAGCAAACATTCCCCCCCCCCCCCCCCCCCCCCGACATGGTTTGACAGAGATGTGTCTGACCCTTTAACTGGTACCAGTGAAAGGCTGGGCTGGTAGACAACTGGGCCTCACCCCATGGGGGAGGGGTAGCAGTATCCAGTGTTTCCTGAAAGGTGACGGGGAAAATCCTCCTTCCCCTCCCTACCTGGCTTTACCCAGGCAAGGCAGCAGTGGGAGGGGAACTGTGGGCTCTCACATGGGGAGGCTTTTACATGACTGGTGTCTCCTTCCCCAAGCAGAACCCAGGTGGGGAGGAGCCTGCATCCCATGGGTGTGTGGCCCATCAGGGCAATGTGAGTGCCGCTGCCACACTTTGTGCTGGTGGTGTCCAACTGCAGGCCTGTCCCCTGCAGCTCCCAGTGGCTGTGGGTCCCTGTTCCAGCCAATGTATTCAAGATGTGGGCGTACCATAGTTTTATACAGGGGCAGTAAGATATTCTGTCTTACTTTCTATCCCTTTCTTAATTCCTAGCATCCTATTTGCCTTTTTGACCGCTGCTGCACACTGTGGAAGTTTTCAGAGAACTGTCAACGATAACACCAAGATCTTTCCTGATTTGTCATAACCAAATTAGCCCCCATCATACTGTAAGTATAGTTGGGGTTATTTTTCCCGATGTGCATTACTTTACACTTATCCACATTAAATTTCATTTGCCATTTTGTGACCCAATCACTCAGTTTGAGATCTTTTTGGAGTCCGTCACGGTCTGCTTCTGCCTTGACTATCCTAAACTATTTAGTATCATCTGCAAACTTTACCTCGTTGCTTACCCCTTTCTCCAGATCATTTATGAATAAGTTGAAAAGGATTGGTCCCGGGACTGACACTGGGAGTACACCACTAGTTACCCCTCTCCATTCTGAAAATTTACCATTTATTCCTACCCTTTGTTTCCTGTCCTTAACCAATTCTCAATCCAAGGAAGGACCTTCCTTCTTATCCATGGCAATGTAATTTACACAAGAGCCTTTGGTGACTTGGAATCTCGAGAGGTGTGCTGCTTACCGGGAGCTCGCATTCAGGATGTCCTGAAAGGCTTACCAAGCTGATCAAACCTTTGGATTGCTACCCCTTCCTGCTTCTCCACGTAGGAACTAATGACATGGCCAAGAATGATCTTGAGTGTGTTACTGCGGATTACATAGCGCTAGGAAGAAGGATCCAAGAATTTGGAGCGCAAGTGGTATTCTCCTCCATCCTCCCTGTTGAAGGGAAAGGACTGGGCAAGGATCATTGAATTGAGGACGTAAATGCATGGTTGCGCAGATGGTGTCGCAGAGAGGGCTTTGGTTTCTTTGACCATGGGACTCTGTTCCGGGCACAAGGATTGTTAGGAAGAGATGGGATCCACCTAACGAAGAGAGGAAGGAGCATCTTCGCAGGCAGGCTTGCAAAGCTAGTGATGAGGGCTTTAAACTAGGTTCGTCAGGGGACGGTGACAAACCCTAAGGGGAGTGGGGAAGTCGGATACCGGGAAGAAATGCAGAGAGGAAGGGGCAAGAAAGGAGGACCCATGTTTCGAATGGAGAAGATAGGATGATCAACTGGTTACCTGAAGTGTTTGTACACTAATGCGAGAAGCCTGGGCAACAAATAGGAAGAACTGGAGGCCCTGGCCCAGACCAAGAAATATGATTTAATTGGGATAACAGACTTGGTGGGATGACTCACATGACTGGAGCGCTGTCATGGAAGGGTATAGACTGTTCAGGAACAACAGGCAGGGGAGAAAAGGAGGAGGAGTTGCACTATATGTAAGAGAGCACTACGATTGCTCTGAACTCCAGTATAAAGAGGGAGAAAAACCTGTTGAGAGTCTATGGGTTAAGTTTAAAGGAGCAAACAACAGCATTGATGTTGTGGTTGGTGTTTGCTACAGGCCACCGAATCAGGTGGATGAGATAGATGAGGCTTTCTTCGGACAACTAAGCGAAGCTTCCAGATCGCAGGCCCTGGTTCTCGTGGGGGACTTTAATCACCCTGACATCTGCTGGGAAACCTATACGGCAGTACACAGGCAATCCAGGAAGTTTTTGGAGAATGTTGGGGATAACTTCTTGACACAGGTGCTGAAGGATCCGACCAGGGGCCGTGCACAGCTTGACCTTCTGCTCACAAGCAGGGAGGAACTAATAGGGGAAGTGGAGGTGGGTGACAACCTGGGAAGCAGTGATCATGAGATGGTAGATTTCAGGATCCTGACCAAAGGAAGAAAAGAGTAGTAAAATACACACCTTGGACTTCAAAAAAGCAGATTTTGACTCCCTCCGAGATCTGATGGGCAGAATCCCCTGGGATGTTAACATGAAGGGGAAAGGAGTCCAGGACAGCTGGCAGTATTTTAAAGAAGCCTTATTGAAGGCACAGAAAGAAACCATCCCGATGCGTAGCAAGAGAGGCAAACATGGTAGGAGACCGGACTGGCTTACAGGGGAAATCCTTGGTGAACTTAAGCACAAAAAGGAAGCTTACAAAGAGTGGAAACTTGGACAAATGACCAGGGAGGAGTTTAAACGTATAGCTCGAGAATGCCGGGGGGTTATCAGGAAGGCGAAAGCACAAATGGAATTGTGACTGGCTAAGGATGTGAAGGATAACAAGAAAGGTTTCTACAGGCATGTTAACAAGAAGAAGGTGATCAGAGAGGGTGTGCGACCCCTAATGGATGAAGGAGGTAATCTAGTGACAGATGATGTGGGGAAAGCTGAAGTACTCAATGCTTTCTTTGCCTCTGTATTCACGGACAAGGTTGGCTCCTGGACTTCTGCGCCAAGTGACGCAAGATGGGATGAAGGGTGGACAGCCCATGGTGGGTAAAGAACAGGTTAGGAACTATTTAGAAAAGCTAAACGTACATAAATCCATGGGTCCGGACTTAGTGCATCCGAGGGTAATGAGGGAGTTGGCAAATGTCATTGTGGAGCCTTTGGCTATTATCCTTGAAAAGTTGTGGAGATCGGGAGAAATCCCAGATGACTGGAAAAAGGCAAATGTAGTGCCCATCTTCAAAAAAGGGAAGAAGGACGATCCAGGGAACTATAGGCCGGTCAGTCTTACTTCGGTTCCTGGAAAAATCATGGAAGGGATCCTTAAGGAATCCATATTGAGGCACTTGGATGAGAGAGAAGTGATTAGGAATAGTCAGCATGGATTCACAAAGGGCAAGTCGTGCCTGACCACTCTGATTAGCTTCTATGATGAGGTAACTGGCTCGGTGGACATGGGGAAGTCAATGGATGTTATATACCTTGACTTTAGCAAGGCTTTTGATACGGTCTCCCACAATATTCTTGCCAGCAAGTTAAGGGATTGTGGATTGGATAAATGGACGGTAAGATGGATAGAAAGATGGCTAGAAGGCCAGGCCCAGCGGGTAATGATCAATGGCTCGATGTCAGGATGGCGGTCGGTTTCTAGCGGAGTGCCCCAAGGTTCGGTTCTAAGACCGGTTTTGTTCAATATCTTTATTAATGATCTGGATGAGGGGATGGATTGCACCCTCAGCAAGTTTGTGGATGACACTAAGCTAGGGGGAGAGGTAGATACGCTTAAGGGCAGAGATAGGGTACAGAATGACTTAGACAAATTGGAGGACTGGGCCACAAGAAATCTGATGAGGTTCAACAAGGACAAGTGTAGAGTCCTGCACTTGGGACAGAAGAATCCCAAGCATAGTTACAAGCTGGGGACCAACCGGTTAAGTAGTAGTTCTGCAGAAAAGGACCTGGGGGCTACAGTGGATGAGAAGCTGGGTATGAGTCAGTGTGCCCTTGTAGCCAAGAAGGCTAATGGCATATTAGGTTGCATTAAGAGGAGCATTGCCAGCAGATCCAGAGATGTCGTCATTCCCCTTTATTCGGCTTTGGTGAGGCCGCATCTGGAGTATTGTGTCCAGTTCTGGGCCCCCCACTACAAAAAGGATGTGGCCGCATTGGAGAGGGTCCAGCGGAGGGCAACCAAAACGATTAGGGGGCTGGAGCATATGACTTATGAGGAGAGGCTGAGGGACTTGCGTCTGTTTAGTCTGCAGAAGCGAAGAGTGAGGGGGGATTTGATAGCAGCCTTCAACTTCCTGAAGGGAGGTTCCAAAGAGGATGGAGAGAGGCTGTTCTCAGTAGTGACAGATGGCAGAACAAGGAGCAATGGTCTCAAGTTGTGGTGGGAGAGGTCCAGGTTGGATATTAGGAAAAACTATTTCACTAGGAGGGTGGTGAAGCACTGGAATGGGTTACCTAGGGAAGTAGTGGAGTCTCCATCCCTAGAGGTGTTTAAGTCTCGGCTTGACGAAGCCCTGGCCGGGTTCATTTAGTTGGAATTGGTCCTGCCTAGAGCAGGGGGCTGGACTTGATGACCTTCTGAGGTCTCTTCCAGTTCTATGATTCTGAGGGACCTTGTCAAAGGCTTTCTGAAAATCTAAGTATACTATATCTACTGGATCCCCCTTGTCTGCATGTTTAACCCCTTCAAAGAACTCTTAATAGATTAGTAAGACATGATTTCCCTTTATAGAAACCATGTTGACTTTTGTCCAACAAATTATGTTCTATGTGCCTGACAATTTTATTCTTTACTATTGTTTCGACTAATTTGCCTGGTTCTGAATTTAGACTTACCGATCTGTAAATTGCCAGGATCGCCTCTAGAGCCCTTTTTAAATATTGGTGTCACATTGGCTACCTTTCAGTCATTAGGTATGGAAGCCGATTTAAAGGATAGGTTACAAACCACAGATAATAGTTCAGCAATTTCGCATTTAAGTTCTTTTAGAATCCTTGGATGAATGCCATCCGGTCCCGGAGATTTGTTGACATTAAGTTTTTCTATTTGTTCTTAAACCTCCTCTAATGACACTTCAATCCAGGACAGTTCCTCAGATTCATCACCCACAAAGGACTGTGCAGATTTGGGATTCTCCCGAACGTCCTCAGCAATGAACACTGAAGCAAGGAAATCATTTAGTTTCTCCGCAATGGCTTTATCATCCTTGATTGCTCCTTTTATATCTTGGTCATCTAGGGGACCCACAGGTTTTTTAGCAGGCTTCCTGCTTCTAATGTACTTAAACATTTTGTTGTTTCTTTGAGTTTTTGGCTAGCTATTATTCAATTTTTTTTGCTTATTACATTTTTACACTTAATTTGACTGTTTATGTTCCTTTCTATTCATCACACTTGGATAGGAGTTCCACTTCTTAAAAGATGCCTTTTTGTCCCTCACTGCTTCTTTTACATAGTAGTTAAGCCACAGTGACTTTTTTTAGGTCTCTTGCTATGTGTTTTAATGTGAGGTATACATTTAAGTTGGGCCTCTATTATGGTGTCTTTAAAAAGTTTCCATGCAACTTACAAGATTTGGCTCTAGTCACTGTGCCTTTTAATTTGTTTTACTAACCTCCTCATTTTTGTGGAATTCCCCTTTTTGAAATTAAATGCCAGAGTTCTGGACTGCTGAGGTGTTCTTCCCACCACAGGAATATTAAATGTTGTTATATTATGTTCACTATTCCCAAGCGATCCTGTAACGGTTCTCCTGGACCTGATCCCGTGCTCCATTCAGGACTAAATTGAGAATTGCCTCTCCCCTTGTGGGTTCCTGTACCAGCTGCTCCAAGAAGCAGTCATTTAAACCATTGAGAAATTTTATATCTGCTTCTCTTCCTGAGGTGACTTGTATCCAGTCAATATGGGGATAATTAAAATCCCCCATTATTATAGAGTTCTTTATTTTGGTAGCTTCTCTAATTTCCCTCAGCATTTCAATGTCAGTATCGCTGTCCTGGTCAGGTAGTCGATAATATCCCTATTGCTAATTTCTTCTTATTGGAGCATGGAATTACTATCCGCAGTGATTCTATCGAACATGTTGATTCATTTAATATTTTTTTCATTTGATTCTACATTTTCACATACAGTGCCACTCCGCCACCCACCCAGCCTGCTCTTTCCTTTCTATATATTTTATATCCTGGTATGATTGTGTCCCATAGATTTTCCTCATTCCACCAGGTTTGTGATGCCTGTTAGGTCAATTTCCTCGTTTAATACAAGGTACTCTAGTTCATCCATCTTATTAGTCAGATGCCTAGCATTTGTGTAGAAACACTTTAAAAATTTGCCACTGCTTGTTTGTCTGCCCTTCCCTGATGCATTGGATTCCTTTATATGCAGTTGTTTGTCTGCTCTGGCCCATGGTTTGTCCTCTCCCCTCCTCTCTTTCTGACCACAGCTTAGAGAATCTCTATCAATGTATTCTCCTCTAAGAGAAGTCTCCCTCTGATTTACGTGCTTCTCCGCATCAATCAGCTTTCTCTCATCTCTTTGTTTAAAAACTACTCTACGGCTTTTTTAATGTTTAGTGCTAGCAGTCTAGTTCCACCTTGGTTTAGGTGGAGCCCCATCCTTCCTGTATAGGCTCCCCCTTTCCCAAAAGTGTCCCCAGTTCCTAATAAATCTAAACCCCTCTTCCCTACACCGTCTCATCCACATATTAAGACTCTGAAGCTCTGCCTGCCTACCTGGCCCTGCGCGTGGAACTGGAAGCATTTCCGAGAATGCCACCGTAGAGGTCCTGGATTTCAGTCTCTTTCCTAGCAACCTAAATTTGGCCTCAGGACATCTCTCCGACCCTTCCCTACATCATTTTTACATATATGGACCGTGACCACCGGCTCCTCCCCAGCACTACACAAGTCTGTCTAGATGCCTTGAGAGATCTGCAACCTTCACACCAGGCAGGCAAGTGACCATACAGTTCTCCCGGTCATCACAAACCCAACTATCTGTTTCTAACGATTGAATCACCCACTACTGTCACCTGCCTTTTTCTAACAACTGGCATTCCCTCCCCTCTTCGAGGTACCCTGTAGAAGGAGGGTCCCAACTACAGGATGGCTTCTCTGTTTCCATTGAATGCTCTGTTCCCTTGAGACTTTCATCCTCCTTAAGAGTACTGGGGCTCTTAGACTAGAGGTGGGACAGTACTACAGTATCCTGGAAAGTCTTATCAACATAGCGCTCTACCTTTCTTAGCTCCTCCAGTTTAGCCACCCTGCCCTCCAAAGCCCGAACTTGGTCTCTGAGGGTCAGGAGCTCCTTGCAACAGGTGCACACATACGACACCTGCTCACAAGGCAGGTAATCATACATATTATACTTGACACAAACAGGATAGCCCCCACTCTGCTGCTGGGCTTCTGTCTCCATTTTTCTTATGAATAGGTTTAAGTATAAACTGGGCTTATTAAATGTCTGAAATAAAGTTATGTCTAAAGAAGGGTAGAAGTCACTAGTGCCCTTTAAACTCCCTCTCCAAACTCCTTGTTAGCTGCTCCTGGTCACAAGCACCCTGGTAGCCCCTCTCCCTGACTGAGGTTCAGCCAGTTGAGGCTTCTAGATTTCAAACCTTTTAGAAGCTCCTTCAAATAAACAAACCAAACAGACAAACACAAGCTCAGCACACAGCAAGTAACCCCCCCAAACACACATTATAGATAGCCACTTACCACAAGAGTCCCGTATTTACTCCTCCTTTACCTGGAGAACTCCCTCTCCAAACTCCCTGTTAGCTGCTCCTGCTCGCAAGCTCCCTGGTCGCTGACTCACAGCTTATAAAGCCCTGGTAGCCCCTGCCCCTGACTGAGGCTCAGCCAATTAACAGCGGCTTCTAGGAGTTTGTCTAGATGGCTGGCTAACCTCCATTTAGATTAATGAACCATTAGAGAGAGCAACAGGCCTTAGGAGAAGCTTATTTAGCACCTGGGAATCCCTCCTGAGGACCCTATAGTCAACCTCTAAGTGATGGCTGCTGTTGCACTACATGGACATGTGATCAGGTCCCCTGGTGCTGGGTTCCATCTTGATATATCAGCATTTCTCCACTGACTGAAACACAGGGTTCCTGCCACAAGTAAAAAGCAGGGAAGTGACTCATCTTGCTTCTCCACTGACTCCTCAAGGAAACACCTGAGGAACGACGACTGAATTGGGGGGAAGTGCTGGACCCTGGCTAAGGGATTTTTTAGCCTGTGAATGAAATATTCAGGGATTCCATGCTATAAGTGCAGCTTGCCCCTTAAATCTGCAATGTAGCATAGTGTAGGGCAAGAATTTGCTATTCATTTCTGATCTATATAGTACTGGATGGACCTCCTTGGTTTGGTACCCTCAGGACCTGACTGGTCCTGGATGAGGGATTTGGTAGGATGAGGGATTTTCTGAGACCAGAGAAGGTAATTGTCCCCCCTGCCATTGCCTCCCCCCACCTCACCCCACTCCACCCCTGACCTGGTCACTGGCCTCCCAGCTGGCTCCTGCCTCAGGCCTTCTTGCCCCTCCAGCCCCACTGGGCTTCCAAGTCTCATTGGGCAGCTCTGCTTTGACACACCAGGTTCTTGGTCCCAGGGGGCAGCCTCAATGCCATGTGATGGGCTCCTAGTCCCATGAGGAAATCCCACTGCTGGCACTTACTACTTTGCCCGGCCTGGCCCTCTCAGAATCCAGCCACCAGCCTTCCACCGAGTCTCTCTGGTCCTGGAACATTTGTCATCCTGCCAGACCATGGATGCTGCTAGACCAGACAGCCTCAGTTTAGAAAGGTGCAAACCTGGGTATTAAGCTTAGTTTGCATTTTTCTTTATTTGCTAGATAATCTAGCTTTTGTGTTTATTAAACTTGTTTCTGTGTTTCTAAAACCAGTGTGGGAGTAATTTGGGCAGAAATCTGCATTCCTCTCCATAGTGAAATAGGCGAATTTCATTGGCGTATGCTGGAGAGCTCCCTGTACAGTGCAAGATGATATAATTTTTCATTTACATTTACTTGCATGAGTAGCTGGTAAATTTCCTATTTGGAGACTTCCTATGCAGAGCTAATCATGGTGTGTAACAGCTGCTGGGTGTGTCCTTACCTGGAGGTATGATGGTGAATGGGCAGGCTAGAGAGCATTGTGACTGCTGAGCAAGTTACAAGTGTTAAAGGGAAATCAAGCTGGTTTGGCTGAGGAGCTCAGTGGTTCTGGAGTTCTAGGTAGCACTTTGGGAGTATCTCATCCCAAAACAGTCACTCATTTCTTTAGCATAATTTGAATGGTCTGAATTTTTGTTTGCATGAAATGTCATGGTTCAAAGACCCCCAGCTTTTTTAAAAAGATAAGCTTCTAAAATTCAGTCGACTTATTCATCCAAGCCACCAAAAGAGATGAAGTTGTTTTTAATCTGTCTCCTTCCCCCTGGCATTCTAGTGGTTTATCGTTCATCACTTAGGGTTCCTCTTGTGGTGTCTATGAAAGAAATAGCACTGAATGCTTTGAGTACTTTTGTACCTATTTTTTTTTAAGAAACCACCGTGATGTTTACAGCTCATCCATGGGAATTAAGCCCATTTATTTTCAGTTCTGAAAGTCATGCACTGAGCTGCATAGAAGCCACTCTACTTCCGAAGTCTGGTACAGATAATTAAATATGGAGACTTCTGTTTAGTATGATACTTTGGTACAAAATTTGCTTTTGTAGAAAAGAATTATTTTAATTTGGATTCAGTGAGAGGAAGGACTTGCTTTCTCCACATCACATTTCTTGTGTGTTTCCCATGCTGCTAAAATGCAATACCAGGGGTCTATGGGAATTAATCTAGGCCGAATGTATATATGTATACAGATGTGACTGGAATAAGAAATGAACCTGGATGACACTGAATAATAACAGAGCATGTTAAAAATGTGGTACCAACATACACAAGCTGGTGGTGAATAATAAATCATGTTTTCATTGTCAGTTTAACACTTTAAGGAAAATGAGTCTGTGGCATACACTTGTCAATAAAATAGCCTGGCCCTCAGAACTGCATTTTCTAGAGGGGCTTTTATGATTTCTTTAAATGGCTTTGTACATTACATTTTGATCCAGGCTGTCTTTGGCCCTTACACAGAGTATTTCCTACCCTACACACCCACATCTGGCCCCAGCCCTTGTGCTCAGAGGGGTATTTATTGTCCTCACCCGGTGTCAGTCACCATAAGGAGTTGTCTCTCCAGATTGTTGGCCTGCTGCCTTCACACCTACCCTGGGTATCATGAAATACCCTGAGGAATAATATTTCCCTGCATATACTGAGAGGCTGGTGTCTGCTAACAATCTGGCCACAGTTTGCATGCCTGAGCTTTTGGTGTCCTACCATCCTATGTCTATGATGAATTCTACGTATCAATTGCACAAGAGGGCCAGTGTAGACAGGGAAGAACTTTTTTGCGCAAAAAAGCCACGATGGCTAAAATGGCAATCGGGGCTTTCTTACGCAAAATTGCGTCTAGACTGGCCACGGATGCTTTTGCACAAAATCTAGATGCGCTTTTGCAGAAATACTTTTAATGGAAAAAATTTTCCATTAAAAGTTTTTCTGCAAAATCATGCCAGTCTAGTTGCAGCCTTGATGTTTATGTACTGCACTTACCAGTTAGTGAGAGTGAGAAGGATTGTTTTTAGAGAGATCTTATAAGTTTCTCAGTTGATTGCCAAGTATCAGAGCTGCATCTGACGAAGTGGGTCTTTGCCTACAAAAGCTTATGCTGCAATACATCTGTTAGTCTATAAGGTGCCCCGGGACTCCTTGTCTCAGTTGGTTGTGTGTGTTTGTCATGTAAAGCAGTGAATACTTCATGAGGAAAAGTCTAGTATCTCTGAATTACAAAAATCAAAACTATAATCATTTAGACCAACTTCACAGCGTAATGATTAAAAGAAATCTTGCTGCTGTGAGACTGAGGAACATATGCCTTGGTGAAGCTAAAGGCAGAGCATCCCAAATACAACCCCTCAAAGGATGGGGGAAACTGAAGATAATTGTTCCTCTACACCTTTTTTATTTTTTAAAAAATTTCTCAGGAACAAATCCTACCCCTTCCACAACTGTGAAAGCGAGCAGAGAAAATGTGTTTTCTGCAGCAGAAATCCTGCTGGTTTGGACATGATGTGATAGGACAGACTTGAAGGGCTCACAGCAGTAAGCAGTCTGCTGCTGCTTTAAAAAGGAGTAGTCTACACCGCTAGCCGCAGCCTGACATTGCTTACAGCTTGTGAATTGAAGCATTGATCATATACCCTGGGTACACAATATGCAGGACAGCACCTTAGCCAGCCTTCTCTTAAGCACAAAGGAAACATCCTAAACTTCTTTTTAGATGCCAGAGAAGTCATCTCCACTCTTACTATCCACTTACATGGACCCTATCATCATAGGGTCCAAGAGCCTCTCAAAATCCTGTGAGGTGGTAGTTACGCCTCTGTTTCACAAATGGGGACTAGAGACAGGTTGGAGAGCTAGATCCTTAAAGCCCTATATCTGACAGCTTTTACTGGAGTTTGAGGCTCAGCAAGCTGGTGTGTATGCTGTTCCCTTGGGGACAGTGGTTGTGCTATTTGTGAGTACAATGGAGAAGGAGTTGGACGCTACAGGGGACTCTCTTCAAAGGGGCTGGGTTATGCCAATTGTTAGGCAAAGTAAGGCTGGTATAGACCAGAGAAGATTGTGTAGCTAAGAAGCTGGTGACATCAGGGGCTTAACAACCAGTTAAGCACCAGAAAGTCTCCCTCTTGCAGGGTGTGGGAGTAATAAGGTGACTTTCAGTTCTGGGTACCTTGAGAACTATCACAATGGTACAAGAATCTTGAGCTCCTATTGGCTCATGGGCAGGACTAGAAAAACCCCTGTAACAGAGACTGGGGGAGAAGAAATTATGAGAGTGATATGCTTAGTGAGAATCTCACTATTACCTGTCTCTAGCTCCATGTGGGCAAATGAATGGCTATAGAGAGCAGAGAATGTTTGCTCCATAACCCAGTCTGCTCCTGTCTCATGCACCAACACCACTTTCTGCAGACTTTTTGTTTTTATTTCCTGGATGTCTTCTGTTCAAGTCTGACCAACCCCCTTGTGAATCCTGACAAGATCATACCTTGCCATCGAATGGCTGGACATTGTATGTATGTATCAAGCTATGTGCCAAGATATGCTGGCATAAATATTCTCTGCAAGTACATAGATGATAAAGAAATTAGACTAATTTACTGACCATTCAAGAAAATCACTTTACTTGAATATTAGAATATATATATTGATATTAACTAGAGGCTATGGGAAAATGAGGTGTGTATGTGTGGGGTTCTCAAAAACCAAAACATTTTGGGGATTTTATGTTTTGATGAAAAGTAAACATTTTCCCAGGGGAAGTACATTTCACTGAACAGCAAGCCCAGATTTTCCAATGAACAGGCTTTTTTCCCAATAGAAAATTTTCAACCAACCTTAATTTTAATATGTTAAGCTACAATTTGAATGCTATCTATCTTAAATTAACCACATAGACTAAGGCCATAATCATCTTTCCTGATAGACAAGGGAAGCTATGAAGATTAATTTGGCTCCTGGGTCAATGTCTGCATTTATAAGTTTTCTCTGCAACCTGAAATTCCAATTTGTACTTGCATAGAGACCCGTGTATACCATCATCTGTTTCGAAAAGGGAGACAAAACACTGCCAGATTCATTCAGACACAATTCTTTTAATGTATGGCCTTTCGGGGGGTATGTCTACACTACCCCGCTAGTTCGAACTAGCGGGGTAATGTATGCATACCGCACTTGCTAATGAAGCCCGGGATTTGAATTTCCCGGGCTTCATTAGCATAAGCGGGGAGCCGCCATTTTTAAATCCCCGCTGCTTCGAACCCCGTGTAGCGCGGCTACACGGGGCTCGAACTAGGTAGTTCGGACTAGGGTGCCTATTCCGAACTACCGGTACACCTCGTTTCACGAGGAGTACCGGTAGTTCGGAATAGGACCCTAGTCCGAACTACCTAGTTCGAGCCCCGTGTAGCCGCGCTACACGGGGTTCGAAGCAGCGGGGATTTAAAAATGGCGGCTCCCCGCTTATGCTAATGAAGCCCGGGAAATTCAAATCCCGGGCTTCATTAGCAAGTGCGGTATGCATACATTACCCCGCTAGTTCGAACTAGCGGGGTAGTGTAGACATACCCTAGCATTGATGATGATAAATGAGTCAGGAAATAGACTGATTAATCTTTAAGACGTGCTTATTTTTCTTTAAAAAAAGCATGTTCCCTGCCCTTTTGAGAATTAAGCTTTTTGGAATTCTACATGGCAATTCCAACAGTGTTTGTAAAATATTAAGTCTTCATGTGAAAGGATGGAAGTTTGGTTTTGTGGTTAGAGGAGTAGTCTAGGACTTGAGAAATCTGAGCTTAGATATCAGCTTCTTCCCAGACTTCCTGTTTGAACTTGGCAAGTCATTTAGCTGTTCTGTGCTTCAGTTCTGTATCTGTAAAATCCCTTTCTTACCACACAAGATGTTGTATAGATAAATTATATTTAAAAATTGAGGGGCATATAAGTACCTTCTACACAAAGGTATTTCGAAATAAGAGCCATTATTTCAAAATAACTTTACCAGCATCTACAAGCCAAACCGCTCTTTTGAAATTAAATCGAAATAGCAATTTCAAAATTGGTGCTATTCCTCATGGAATGAGTTTTACCAATTTTGAAATAAGCCTCCGCTATTTTGAAATAAGTGCTGTGTAGACACTTATTTTGAAATGGGGGGCTCCAACCCTTCCCAGGGTGCCCTGGTGGCCACTCTGGGTGCAACCAAGAAACCCCCCCTCCCCAGAGCCATTAAAGACCACAGTGCCTGTGCCAGCTCCAAGTCTGCCAGCCCAGAGCCAGCAGTCACTGCACCTGACCCAGTGGCCCCAACATGAGCCAGGCAGCCAGTGCTAGCCAGTCTTCCACCACTCCCCAGGACCAGTCTGCTAGCTCCCAGGAGCCTGCCAGGGGTTGGAAAAGGTGGGTGCCTGCTTGGTCCAGTGTAGAGATCAGGGACCTAATTCAGGTTTGGGGGGTTGCCTCCAACATCCATGATCTCTGTACTAAACAGAGGAACACACCATCTGTAGGTGGGTAGCTGCCAGCCTGGCCACCAAAGGCCACGAGAACCCAGAAGCAGGTTCGGATGAAAATAGAGGAGCTGTGGCAAGCATATGCCAGGGCCACAGGGAATAGCTCCCAACCAGGGGCAGACCCAGACTCCTGCCCGTATTTTAATACCATGGATCACATTCTGGGTGGCAGGACTGTCCATACCCCCAGGTGGTCATTGACCCTGGGGCAGAGCTTGCTGCCTCTTGCTGCTCCAGCCTCTGCAGCCTCCCCAGCTACCGCTCCTCTTTCCACTTCTTCCCCTCCTGCTTCTTTCTCCCCACCCTCCCCACATACCCAGGGATGCCGAGGCCCCAGCACCAGAAGTGCTGGAAGACAGTTGGGCCAATGAGACCCCCAACCCTGAGCTCCACCCCCTTCCTACCCCTGCCAGCACCCAGGTTTCCCACTCCCATCCTCCCTCCTCCCCTCTTCCATCTTCTTTTCCCAAATTCACCTCAGTTTCATCCCCCCCACCCCAGTTTTGTTCAATAAAGAGGCTTTGTTGTAATGAACACAAGTGTCTTTTATTGTACAGCATGAAGAGTGGTTTGGGAGAGGTAAGTGGAAGGACGAGAGGGAGGAATGAGGCACAAGCCCCCAGTGCGGCACACCAGGGAGATTGTTACTGCCTGCAGAACATGCTGCCAGGCTCACAGCAACACATCCAGGAAAAGCACCAGAGTGCCCAGGGGCAGCTCTGGCTCCAGGCTGCAGAATGCTGTGGTGTCCTGAGTGAGGGCAATCGGAGCACACAGAGAAAAATATTGCTTTGCTGTCCCTCAGCGAGGTAGGCAAGCAAGCAGGGAAAACTTAGAACCAGCTGTCCGGGTGGGTCCCTTTAAGCACAGGTCTCCGATAGCCTCAGGCAGCAGCCACACAAGGTAACTACTGACCTGATGCCCTGCCAGAACTGGTTCCAGCTGGGCTTAAATGAAATTCAGCATCCTATCAGTGTGAATGTGCTGTTTGAAATGCTTTTTGTGTCTAGACGTGTTATTTCGAAATAATTACAGTAGAGTCCGGATTATCCGACCTTCAGTAATCTGACATTCTGCTTTATCCAACTCTGCAGCTCCCAGGGACAAAGCGGTGCCAGCAGGAGCAGCGGCTATAGGTTGGAGCCGCTGATGCCGGCGCTGCATCATCCCAGGGTGCTGCAGGCATCAGCTTGCATTTTACAACTATAGGTTAGACTAAAAGGAGTTCCCTCAGCTACCTGTGTACTCAGAGGGGAGACAGCCATCAGGAAAGTTATGACAACTCATTAAGACTTCATAAGCCTAAATAAAAGTAGTTATCATGGGAACATTTTCCTAGATAAACCCTAATGGATGCTCCTTCTGAGCAGAATAATCCAGTCTGAAGCACAAAGAGACTACACATCAAAGAAATTATGGTAACCAGATGAAAAACTCCCATTAAAAAATGGGGGATTTCTTTGAAGCAGTTAGGGGAAGGCAGACAAGCATGGTCACATAGATGATCAAAATTCACTTAGACCAATTACTCTGCAGGGCTAAGAATGAAAGAATCACAAGTCTCTGCTCTCAGCTGGCTGCTCTCAGTTGGCTGTACACTGAAAGGGGGAGGAGTGCAAAGGGGAGTCCAGCTAGCTCTGTAACCATAACAGAATTATTTTTAGTTTTTTCTTACTACAGAGTTCTGTGTTGCTTGTAAGAATGTGTCTCCCACCAACAGGAACTGGTCCCATAAAAAATTATCTCATCTACCCAGTGAGTTTTATAAATGAATTTAGTTAAGCAAGTGCAAATCCCTGTATAAACACTCTTAATTTGGTTTAAACTGTCCTTATATTGGTAGGAGCTTCAATGGATATAACAAGTTTTAAACTGATATTTGATATTGGCACGGCTGTTGGGGTATATAAACCCCATGGTAGGACTGAAAGGCTACATCTACACTGCAGGCTTCTTGCACAAGAACTGTTTTGCGCAAGAGCAAGAGCACATCCACACTGTGATGTGCTCTTGCACAAGAGTGTCCATGGCAGTGTGGATGCTCTCTTGCGCAAGAAAGCTCTGATGGCCATTTTAGCCATAGGCTTCTTGCGCAAGAAACCACTGTTGCCCGTCCATACTGCCTTCTTGTGCAAGAGCGCTTGCACAAGAGAGCTTATTCCTCATGGGGAGAGGAATAACTCTTGTGCAAGAAGCCCTCTTTTTCAACGCTTTACTGTAAATTTACCTGTGCAAGTATGTGCATGCAGTGTAAATGCTCCACACGTTTTTGCACGAGAATGGCCGTTCTTGCGCAAAAAGCCTTCAGTGTAGACCAGTGGTCCCCAACCATTTGAGGTTGCCGGGTGCCGGAAGCATGGCTGTTCACCTGCTGGGTGCCAGAGAGCGGGGACACTTGCGTGCCCGGGACCAGCACCCCCCCCCCCCCATGTATGCGCCGTGCACCCGGGGCCGGTGCCCCCTCCAAGCGCCATGCGTCCAGGGCCAGCTCCAGCACCATGTATGCGCCATGTGCCCGGGGCCAGGCCAGCCCCGAGCACTTGGCAGGTGCATGCAAATGCCCCCACGGGTGCCATGGCGCCCACGGGCACTGTGTTGGGGACCACTGGTGTAGACGTAGACAAAGTGCTAAAGAGCAACTCAGAGCCTTTGTGTGGTTTCATGGAGACCTAGAACGCATTCCAATGTGGATTGAACCTAGTAATCTTATAGCTAACAACAGAATTACAATGGAGTGACATATTATCCATAAAACAATTCAGGTATCTCTACCATTCTCCATATTCTTCCATATTAGTTAGAAAGTAAAACAAAGTCTCTGGTGGACTTTTTGGAGCCTTTCACTTTTTACCCTTCTCTGGACATAGGGAGCTCAGGTTGGGCCTACTTTAGTTTTTTGCCTTTATTTGTTTGTTTGTTTTAATTTAATGTTATGCATTCAGGAGGGAACAGTAATTATGTTAATGGCGGGGGTGTTTCATGAGAACTGAGTGCAGAATTTGACCTTTTAACTAAGAAATGTAAACTCAATTGCTTATGGTTAGATATCTTGCAAGCAGACTGTAAATAAGAAAGGAAAACAACTCCTTGGCGCATATGCACAAACAACTCTTGTGATTAAAGAAACAAACATTTCCAAACAGGTTTAAACAAGTTGCATTAAACATGTATCTAAAAAGAAAAAATAACATCCAGTAACTGTGAAATGGAGGAATGGACTTTCTCCATTCTCACACTGACAAATTTGCAAAAGTTAATAGTGTTCATGACAGGGGTGGTTTAACAATGGTAAAGAGCAGAAATTAAATGAATTGCTCCAATAGCTATATGTAATTTTGTAACTAGGAAAACAACTAATTACCCTCCAATTTCAGTTATCCAAATGTAAAGGGATATTGAATAGTTTAAGAATATTAAAGTTGAGGGAAATTCTGTAAGTAATTTTTATATAACAGGGGACATAACTTTGCTTCAGATCATCTTTGATATTGGAGATTCAAAGAAGCTAAAGTGTAGAATGATAAATAGGGCATACAAAAAAGGAAATTTGAGGTTGAGGAATTTGAAAACCTAGATGGAAAAAAAAAAGCTGTCTAGACAGTGCTTTCTAGCTCCTGTCATACAGAGCCACCTTTTTACTGCAATCTTTTAAACCTCAACTTGCTGTTTCCCTATTTGAGATGCTAGTTACCATCATAATTATTCAAGTCAGTCACTTATCTTCCATAATTCTCTACTCCTTAGAGACTAATAAGATATGTTATTAGTATCATAAACATGCACAGAGACAACACGTTGTATAACAGCATATAAACTATAAATAACTGCATTTTTTCCAGTGATCAGACCATCAGAAAAGAAATATATTTTGGTAACTTAGGGAACGATGAGTTGTAGCAGCCCTTAGAGAGAATTTTAATTTAATATAATTCCATAGACTTTAAAGCCAGAAGATACCATCATGACTATCTAGTCTGACCTCATGGATGTCTCAGGGCACCAAATATCACCCTACAACTCCTACTATAGACTCATAACCTCTCAGTGAGTTATTGAAGTCCTCAAGTCATGATTGAAAGACTTTAAATTACAGGCAGTCCCCGGGTTACATGGATCTGACTTACATCGGATCCCTACTTACAAACGGGGTGAGGCAACCCCGCACTAGCTGCTTCCTCCCAGCAGACCAGGGAGATGAGAAGCTAGCGTCCCCCCCCCCCCCAACAGACCAGGGAGACGTGGAGCGGCTTTTCTCAGCAGACACCTCAGCTTGAGAATAAAGGACTGAGGGAAGTGAGGTGTGGGAGAATAAAACTGAGCTCTGGAGAAATGTTTGGCTGGAGTTTCCCCTACAATATGTACCAGTTCTGACTTATGTACAAATTCAACTTAAGAACAAACCTACAGTCCCTATCTTGTATGTAACCAGGGGACTGCTTGTACAGTCAGTCCACTCTTTAAACCAGCAAGTGACCCATGCACCATGCTTGCTAAAACATTAATCAGCCGAATGCTCAGAGAGGAATTTACCATCCTGTTGTTTTGCTATGCATCTTCCATTTTCCTGTTCTCATTACTGTGCTCTTGAACTCTTATAACTTTCCACATATTTATGAATAGGAGTTGACTTTACAAGTGAAAAAGCATAGAGTACAGGGCCAGATAATCAGACCTTCTGAATAATATTATGCTTTTGTATTGAAGAAAATAACATATGCCTGGATTTATCTAAAAAACAGGATATTCTTTGCATGGATAGAGCCCTGAATCCACATCAGAGGTATCTATAATGCCAATTTCCAGAAAAATGAAATTATTTTATGTGCTACAACTGAACATAATTGTGGTTTAATCTCTGGCAGAAGTAATTCACACTCTTTGATCTACTATACTTCATGGCTACGTCTACACTGGCCCCTTTTCCGGAAGGGGCATGTAAATTTCACCAGTCGTCGTAGGGAAATCCGCGGGGGATTTAAATATCCCGCGCGGCATTTAAATAAAAATGTCCGCCGCTTTTTTCCGGCTTTTAAAAAAGCCGGAAAAGAGCGTCTACACTGGCCCCGATCCTCCGGAAAAAGTGCCCTTTTCCGGAGGGTCTTATTCCTACTTCAAAGTAGGAATAAGACCCTCCGGAAAAGGGCACTTTTTCCGGAGGATCGGGGCCAGTGTAGACGCTCTTTTCCGGCTTTTTTAAAAGCCGGAAAAAAGCGGCGGACATTTTTATTTAAATGCCGCGCGGGATATTTAAATCCCCCGCGGATTTCCCTACGACGACTGGTGAAATTTACATGCCCCTTCCGGAAAAGGGGCCAGTGTAGACGTAGCCCATAGGTGTATTTTTCATCAGGTGTATCAATGCTGCTTCAGTGCTTTGAGATTAGTGAGTTTAGGACATCAGTTCCTTGGCATTTCAGAAAAATGTCATTTTAACTTTTTAACACCTCAGGCTTCTGAAATTTCAGGAAACTTTTATTGGTGCGGGGATTTCTAGCCATGGATTGCTTTGCTTTATTAGTGCATGTATGTATTTATTAATGTGGTGTAGAAGAGCTTTCCTTCACCCCCTGATCTCGGGCCTATGGTATGGTCTAGAGGACATCTTGATGTCCTTTCCAGCCCTTTCTAT
Organism: Pelodiscus sinensis; assembly: GCF_052426305.1. Taxonomy (NCBI): domain Eukaryota; kingdom Metazoa; phylum Chordata; order Testudines; family Trionychidae; genus Pelodiscus; species Pelodiscus sinensis. The sequence goes on along the minus strand of NC_143055.1, from coordinate 110,572,654 downwards.
GATCCTGGGAAATGTCGTTTAGGAATTGGTCGCTCATTTAGCTCATGTTGTTCGCATTGGTTAAATTAGATACTGTAAATTCTTTGAAGATCATTTTGAGTGTTCTTCAATGGGATAGCAATTTACCTGGTCATATTGTATCATTTCCAAATAACTTTTTGTTCTGAATGAAGTGGAAATTTATAATCTTTTTAGCTAAGGAATTATGGATAAGCTTTCTATAAAATTAGTTGAACCAAACAGCTAATGGAAATATATCCAGTAGAGTTCAGGTACTCATGGGCTGTGTCTAGAATGGCATGATTTTCCACAAATGCTTTTAACGGAAAAGCTTTTCCGTTAAAAGCATTTGAGGAAAAGAGCGTCTAGATTGGCATGGACACTTTTGTGCAAAAGCAATTTTTGCGGAAAAGTGCCCGTGCCAATCTAGACGCAGTTTTGCGAAAGAAAGCCCCGATCACCATTTTTGCCATCGGGGCTTTTTTGCACAAAACAGTTTTTAGCTGTCTACACTGGCCCACTTGCGCAAAAACATTTGCGCAAGAAGGCTTTTTCCCGAGAGGGAACAGCATAGTATTTGCGCAAGAACACTGACAATCTTACATTAGATCGTCGGTGTTCTTGTGCAAATTCAAGCGGCCAGTGTAGACAGCTGGCAAGTTTTTCTGCAAAAGCAGCTCCTTTTGCAGAAAAACTTGCCAGTCTAGATGCAGCCATGGAGAGAACATGAGAGCTGGCCTGGCCTATAAGCTTTCATTTCCATTTTTCACGAATCATATAATTTATGAGACCACCCTAATTTGGGTTGTGGAATTGATTTTTTGAATTCTGTCAAATTTCTTTCTTGAAATTTTTTTTTTAAATAAAGAAAGGCTTTTATTGAAACTTTTCTTTGTTTCTCAGTCAGATATTTCAATATGTCATGGTACCAGCAGTAGGATTTGAGTTGATGGATATTTTAACAAATACCTCCTCACTGTTTAAAACTCAGGAAAGATAATTTGAAGTGTGTAGGTTTCAGAAGTAAACCCAAGAAATCGGGGAAGGTGTGTCTGCTAGACCTAAATTGAAAAGGTTGGATGTAATTTTGAAATCAGTAAAAAGAGGATCATAGACAGGTGATACCTATCATGAAAGTGTGACTAGTATTAGTTCTGGAGATTATGGCTGTCACTGCAATCTTGAAATGGATGCCTATGGATCAGGCCCAGAAGGAGAAATGTCGTCTGAGGGAGAGTTAGCAATCATGATTTCTAATATAAATGTTGAGCATGCTTCTAAAGTCAGTGTGACATCATGATCAAATAGCTATCTAAAACCTGACCCTTCTTTGACATGACCTGTTGCCACACTTCCTGCCTACAGTGACAAAAGAGTAAGTATTGATCTTACAGTGAACTGTTAAGAACCAGGGCATAAACCCCAAACTAGTTGTTCTATACTTAGGTTTCACAAATCAGTTATCAAGGGTAAATTCAGACAGAGCAGGAGAAGGAGGTCGGGTTGGATTGCCTTTGGGAGTTTGTGCAGTGTTTTTGTTGATTCCCCAAACTTTCCGCCACCACAAAAACCCATCTCTTTAACACCAGTATCCTTCTGGTAACGCTGTATGGCTGCAAAACCTGGAACATAACGTTCACGGAAGAATTAAAACTGCAAATCACCCAAAGAGCAATGGAAAGACGGGTGTAAGTAGGCTACAGCATGTTATATCCTGTTGGAAAGGGTGTCACATCTTCTGTTGATGATCACCCTTCACACTAATTAATGCCTCTCTCCTGTCCAATAAGTTACTCAATCAGAGGCTCACAATACAACCACTCAATTACTAGCTTACTGTATGGGCTCAGATGTTATAAATGAAATTAATGCATGCAGCAACTCACAAGCATTCAATAAGTCGAAACACTAAGCACATTCTTGGACTTTTAATGCCTGTTCTAACAATACAAATGCACAGGTAAGCCAGACTGATTCCAGCTGTATATTTGTCAGCATTCATTTGAGACATGGGGAGACCATGGCATGAGCTGCCACCTGGTCTGCCAGCATCACACCTGTATCAGGTAAAGGGGTTTCTGAATATGTTTGGTATCCCTGAATCAATCAGTGGTGTTGTAGAATTGTCATGTAACAGTTATTCATTCTAGTGGTCTCTAACACTAAGTTTAAAATTGTGACTCATAGCACACATCCCATCTGGTAATTTACAGAAAGTAAAAAGTGATTCCACAGACATACCAGAGACTTACTTAACCCTTGATCATCATGGAAACTCTGGATTTCAATCTAGTCAGATTGATCAGATTAGGGTTGTAATCTAATGAATTTCAGGACAATCCAGACTAGTATTTATTTGACCCTGTGACTCTTAAATTATATTTATATTACTTGTTGACAGGAAAAATATATTTTAAATCAATATTAATGCCTAGGTAGGTTTGCAGAATTGAAGCTTTGTAGATGTTCTTCACTGATACAGAAATATGAGGTTCCAAGATTTTGAATGTTGTCAAAGTTGTCATCTTGACAATGACAACAAATTTACAAGACTATATCTCTGTGCAGGGACAAACTAATTTTAGATTTTAAAAATGCAATTAACAGACTGTGTACAATTAACCTCAGCTGGAACAACTACAAACTTTCAACACTGCAATGTATGAAAGTCTACACAAGTTCTTTTAGTAGAAAAGTAAAACAATTTCATCCAATTACTATGTTCTTATACATGCAGAGTCTTGTTTCTTAGTTACCTGTAATATAATTTGAGCTATTGCAACAGTGAAACAACAACAGCCACAAGAACAAAATTAGGCCCACAGTTTGATCTACTTATGGAGGGCCATATTCTACTGCACATGGTTACATTTAATAGTAATTTCTTGGGCCTGGTCTATTCTATGGGATAAGTTTGAATTAAGATACACAACTCCAGCTACATTAATTATGTATCAGAGGGGTAGCCATGTTAGTCTGGATCTGCAAAAACAACAAGGAGTCCTGTAGCACCTTATAGACTAACATGTATTGGAGCATAAGCTTTTGTGGTCAAAGACCCACTTTGTCAGATGCATGTAGTGGAAATATCCAGAGGCAGGTATAAATATGCAGGCCAGAATCAGGCTAGAGATAACGAGGTTAATTCAATCAGGGAGGATGAGGCCCACTTCTAGCAGCTGATCTGGAGGTGTGAATATCAAGAGAGGAGAAGCTGCTTTTGTAGCTAGCTAGCCATTCACAGTCTTTGTTTTTATTCATTTTAAATAGGACAAATACATAAAATAATTTTGTCTGGCACAAAAAAAAAATGTGAGCATAAATGCAATTGGTGAGGACATGGATTTTCTTAACTAATTTAAAATATGTTAATGGGCAATATCTGAAACAGCTGCCTATAGAAAATATGAAAAAATCAATAGAAAATATGTCTGGATCACAAAGGCCTCAGTACTGCAAATACCTGCAATTGTGCTTAACTTCATTCACACCAAGAGCCATACTGACTTCAGCATGACTTTAGCAAAATTAAGCAAGCTACTACATATTTACAGGATTTGGGTATAATTGGTTTCTTTCCTTAAGAGTAGGAAACATCTCAGGTACAGCTCCCACTAAGTTCTAAACCAGGCAAAAGGCCCAGTTCCGCTCAGTGTTTTTCAATATATCCTGAAGTCTAAAACATGGAGAATGTTTATTTGTTTCCCATGAAAATGATGATACACCAGACTTTTTGGCAATCTGCTCTGACCTATTAACTCCTAACAAACTTTGTTAGGGTATGTCTATACTACAGCACTATTTTGAATAGTTAATTCAAAATAACGCATCTAGACACAAAAACTAATTCGAAATAGTGTTTTTCTAATTCAAAATAGGGTCCACTCAATGTGGACGTGCTGAATCGAAGGTAAGGCTGGCCAGAGCCAGTGCCAGCAGGGCATCAGGGTCGGACTTAGTGTGTGGAGCTGCTGCCCCAGGCTATCCGAGGTCTGTGCTTAGAAGGACCTGCCTTCCCCCATGCCATCCTAGACAGACAGTTCTCAGGTTTCTCTGCTTGCTGGTCTACCTCGCTGAGGGACAGCACAGCATTTGTGTCTCGGAGTGCTCTGCTTGCCCTCACTCGGGACACCACGGCACTCTGCAACATGGAACCAGACCTGCCCCTGGGGACACTGCTGCATCTCATGGACACATTGCCAGCAGCCTGGCTGCACTGTCTGCAGGCTGCCATCTGGGAGGACCATCGAGGGGCTTTCAGGATCCAGGGGGCCCTGTGGGAGAGCTTCCAACCTGAGGAGCACTAACAGTCTCCCCGGTCTGCCCCACTGGGGGCTTGTCTCCATTCCTTCCTCTTGTCCTTCCACTTACTTTTCCCTAGTCCCCCTTCCTGATGTCAAATCAAATATGCATATTTTCAAAAATAGAAACTGTCTTTATTTAACACAACTGTGGGGGATGAAACTCTGGGGAGACTAGGGAAAGGAGGAGGGAGAGGGCAGGAGAGAGGGGGGGAGAGGGAAAACTGGGAAGAGGGAGCTGGAAGGGGGAAGAAAGGGGAGGGGAAGCTCAGGGATCATAGTTGGGGGTTTCACCGGGCCACATGTCTCCCAGCACGGCGGGTGCGGGGGCCTCGGCGTCCCCAGGGGATGGGGAGAAGGGTGTGGAGATTGAGGAGGAGGGTGTGGAGGTTGAGGAGGGAGAGGCAGGAGAGGGAGAAAGAGTGGGAGGAGAAGCAGGAGCTGGGGAGGCAGCAGGCGCAGGACCGGTACAGAGCAGCACGCTCTGCACCAGGGCCTGCAGATGGTGACAGATGGCACGACCCTGGGCAAGCAGCACCCGCTATAACTCCCGGTCATCCTGCACCCACTGTTCCATGATCTGGGTCTGGGCTCTCAGGGCCTGCAGGTGCTGCTCTCTGTACCCCTGCCACATGGTGGTGGTCCTGCTGAGGCCACGGGTGCGGGAGCATGTCCCGGGCAGAGTGGTGCGCCCTGCACAAGCAGTTGGTACAGCTGTAGAGAAAGAAGAGAAGTGGTCAGTTCTCCCTGGGGAAACTGGATGATGCCCAGTCCCCCCTGAGAGGTGAGGGCCACTGTGCCCTGCACTGTCAGAGCTGATGTGCAAAGTGGGAGCTGCCCCAAGACCACACCCGTGCCCCTGTGCTGTGTATAGTGTGGCCAGGGCGGGGGAGATGTTCCCTGCCCCTGTGTAGAGGGGTTGTGTGAAGGAAGGGTGTCCTGCTGTGTCCCGCCCTAAGGTCGGGAGTGTGTCAGGTCTCTTCACACACACGTGTGGCTAGTGACCCCTGGTTGTCACCCAGCTGGAGCCACCTGCCCAAGGGTAGCACAGCATGTGCTTGCATGTGCACAGGTGTCTACGTGATCCATGAGAGGCATGGCCCACACGCGTGGTCCCTGGTCTCCCTCCCTGCCTTTCCCCCCGAGTAGGGGACAGTGCTGGAACTTACCTGGTATGGCCTCCCCAGATGGCCCTGCCAACTCTGATGCCAGGACAGCTGGTGGTGGCCCCTCTGCTGCAACTAGGTCAGGGCTCTCAGCTCCTGGCTCTCTGTCCCCGGGCTGGCGTGGACTGCCCTGCCCCCCAGGATTCGGTCCAGGGCAGGGAAGTAGGAGCAGGTGGCAGCCCCTGCTGCAGCACCACCCCTGTTGGCCCTGGCATACGCTTGCCACAACTCTTTAATTTTGAGGCGCACCTGCTCCTGGGTGTGCTTGTGTCCCTTGTGGGCCATGGTGGCCTCTATGCGGCCATAGACAGCCGCGTTCCTCTGCCTAGTGCGGAGATCATGAACGTTGGGGGCCTCCCCCCAAACCTCAAGGAGGTCTATGATCTCCACACTAGTCCAGGCAGGTGCGCACCATCTATGCGCACTAATCCAGGCAGGCGTTGGCCCCTGGGTGCTGGGGGACTGGGCGAGGGATGGATGGCTGCCACTGTCTGCCTTTGTACGGCAACTGGGTGAGGGTCTGCGGCTGCTGGCAGGCCTGGCTCTGGCACATGCCCAGTAGCCAGACTCTATCCCTTTAAAGGCCCCGGGGCTGAGGGAGAGGAGAAGAGTTTTCATGGTTGTGTCCAGAGTGGCCACCAGGGGAAACTGGGAAGGGCTGGAGGCCCCCTAATTCGAAATAAGTGTCTACACAGCATTCATTTTGAATTAGCTATTTCGAATTTGGTGTTATTCCTCGTAGAATGAGGTTTACCAAACTTGAAATAAGTGCTCCACTATTTTGAATTTATTTTGAAATAGCAGTTTGGCTGTGTAGACGCTATTGAAGTTAATTTGAAATAACGGCTGTTATTTTGAATTAACTTTGTAGTGTAGACATACCCTTAGAATGCTAGAAATATTACAACTTACAGGTTGAGCCTTTGGTGCCTCCCTGATAAACACTCATATTGACAGTGGGTAATGTTGAGGGTTGTTTTGGGGGGTGGGGTTGGCAGAAAAGAAAGGAAGAGGGTCATTTGTTATTGGTGCTCTGTCAGTGCTCTGCTTCACACTCTCTGAACAGGCATCTGAGGAAAGAGGCTGCAAGGATGGAAATTGGGCAACTTGCCATCCCATACCAGCCTACCCCTATATCCTTTGGAGCCTCTTCCAAGCTTATGTTTTGCTGAGACGTTTCCGTTATGTACAATGGAAGGAGGACAGAGCTGTGGTAATACGCTCCTGCTTTTGCATGGGCAAGAGGAGATTTACATGCTTTAGCAAGTAGAGATTAATTACTTACATTTCTGCTGAGTTTTGAAAGTAGTCTACATTTAACCCAGTTCAGGGTACTGGTGACATACTTTGGTGAAGTTCTGGTGGATTCTTCATTTTATTGCTTGTATTTTCCAGAGACATGCAAACATCCGAGACAATAATCATTCTTTAGATGTCTGCAAGCCTTTGTTCTTCTTCGAGTGATGTCCCCGTGGGTGCTCCACATTAGGTGCTGGGATTGCCCTGGTGCCATAGGACGGAGATGTTTAAAGCTGTAGTCAGCTAGACCGCGCATGCGTGGGGAGGGGCGTCTCGCGGCATTTGCACTCTCCTGCGCTGCGCGATCCGGTCTCAACCAGTTCCTCTTCAACCACCTCAGGCTGCAGATGGAGCAATCCTCTCTCCTTCTTGTTCAACCCTAACACCGGCCTGAGATGCACCATCACCGCCAAAAGTGCAGTTGGCACCGGCATCGACACAGGCTGGCCGCGATTCCCATGCCACTTATCGGCCGGCACCGGCCTTGGCACTGGAGCGCACAGCGGCCAAAGCACATGCAAAGACTCACCACATTCTTAGCCCATCCCCCGGTCTCACCGTTGCTTGTATTTTTGCTGGCTCCATCACCATCTCCACCCCCACCCCCACCATCAAGTAGGAGATCACCATGGCTTTCCAGGAGATATTCCCCTCCTGACAGACTTTCATCTCCATTTCTGACACCTCCTAGAGATTGTCGAGTGTCTTCCCATCACTTCTCTGGTTTGCCTTCACCACTCAGGCATAGATCATACTCCCCTTCTCTGTCTCTTCACTCGAAAAGGTCATCCTGGCACTACAGTTATACCGCGCATCGTCATTATGTGCGTTCTCTATCGTGCTCATCCTACTATTATCAGGATCATTGTCACCATTCCTGCTATCATAGGGACTTCTCATCTCATCATCGTTGTAGTCATTATTCACCCGAATCGCCTCCACATTCCATAATGGTCTGTTCCTCCTCTAGACACTCCCTACATTCTGTCCCACTACCCTCTGCTCACCATTCATCACCTCTCCTCAGGTTACCGCAGAGTCACATCTCCCTGAAGTATCTCCCACTATTTAGTCCTCCTCTCCTGAGGACGTGGTCATTCCTGGAGACATCTCACTGCCAGATGACTTGAGACGGTTTCAAGATCTTTTTAAGAGGGTAGCAGTCTCTCAAGAAATCCAACTCACCGAGGGTAAGGACAGACAACACCATCTCGTGAAAAATTTGCAGATTACCCGTTCTACTAAATTAGCCAGACCTTTGGATGAGGCTATCTTGGAGGTTACTAACAAACTTTGGCAGACTCCTGCCTCCGTCCTCCCCACTAACAAGTGGGCTGATAAAAAATATTTTGTACCCCCAAAGGGGTCAGAATTTCTGTTCTCCCACCCTCATTCCAACTCTCTGGTACTCGATGCAGCCCAGCAACAAGCCAAGGGCCCTCAGTATAAAGCAAACATGTCTGACAAAGATTCAAAAAGATTCGATTTATTTGGGAGGAAGGTATACACCTCGTCAACTCTGCTCCTTAGAATCGCTAATTACTTAGCGCATTTATCAAATCATAATTTCAATAATTATGCAAAGCTCACAGACCTTATGGAAGCCCTCCCTGAAGCTAAGAGACCCCTTCTTAAATCAGTGGTCCAGGAGGGTTACACCGCTACTCGAACCAGTCTCCAGATTGCCATGGATGTAGTAGACACTGCAGCATGCACCACGACCACTGCTGTAGTTATGCGTAGAGTCTCACTCCTCCAGTCAGCAGTAGTGCCAAGGAGCTACAATCCAAAGTGGAGGACTTGCCCTTTGAGAAGGAGTCACTCTTCGGGGAAAAGACTGACTCAGTTTTACATTCCAATAAGGACACTAGAACAACCTTACGGTCACTCGGAATGTACATTCCACCTTACAGGAGGAAACGTTACTCACCTTTTCAAAGGCGTTATGATTATCTCCATCCCAGACAACATTGGCAACCACAACACCACCAGTTCAACCAGCCACGCCAAAATCAGTGGTAGAGACCAATAAGACGCTGGAATCAGAATAACCATGTGCAAATGCAACCAGGCAATAAACAGCATGTTTGACGTGTTGGTCGGGAGCAATCATGCAGCCCCCCAGAGCCTCAGTCACATCTTTCACCATCTTCTAAGGCCCTTTTACAACCAATGGGCCAAGATCACTAGAGACGCTTGGGTCTTAGAAATAATCCGTTCAGGTTATATTATTCCATTCTGTTCTCTTCCCCCCACAACGCCCCCATCCCCATCCCTCTTCAGGGACCCCTCTCATGAAGATCTACTATGAGCCAAAATCTCTCATCTCCTCCACATAGGAGCAATAGAGAGGGTACCATCTCAGTTTCAAGAGACAGGATTCTATTCCTGTTATTTCCTCATAGAGAAAAAAACTGGCAGATGGAGACCTATACTGGACCTTCAACAGTTAAACACATTCAAAAACAACGTTTCAAGATGGTGACCTTAACTTCTATTCTTCCAGCCCCGGAGCAGGGAGATTGGTTTGCTGCTCTTGACCTCAAAGATTCCTATTTCCATGTGATGGTTCACCCCACTCACAGAAAATGTTTACGTTTCACAATTGGCAAAGACATTTGTGGTCATCGCTGCCCATCTTTGACGCATGGGAATCATCCTATATCCTTACCTAGACGATTGTCTAATAAAAGGATGTTCATCGACAGAAACTTCAGACATGGTACTTTCCTTCTACGAGGTCTCCTTCTCAATGAAGACAAATCCACCTTGATACCTACTCAGAGCCTAGAGTTTATAGGTGCACGCCTCGACTCAGTCACAGCAAGGGCCAAAACTTCCCAGGTTTTGGGCGTTGTAACACCTATTGGACCAACTTCTATACAGGTGCTCAGTATAAGTCGTGATGGTTCTCAAATTAATGGGTCATATGGCCTCCACAACTTACGTCGTTCCCCATGCTAGGCTGCATTTTCAGCCTTTACAACACTGGCTGATCACAATATATGATCCCATAACGCACAACATACGCAAGTGGGTAACCGTCCCTTCCACAGTCAGGTCTTCCCTCCAATGGTGGACGGTCAATGACAATCTACTTTCAGGCACTCCGTTTTGTCACCCGCCACCTCACTCTCACGTGAACACAGATGCTTCCCTCATCGGCTAGGGAGCTCACATGGGCAATCTTTCCGTACAAGGTCGTTGGTCACCACAAGAATCTCTTTTACACATAAATCTCAAGCTGAGGGGCGTGGCCAACGCCTGCAGACACTTCTGTACACACCTCCACAGCTCCACAGTGGGTGTCCGTGTATTACATAAATTGTCAGGGAGGTGCACAATCCCCATCGCTGTGTATGGAAGCAACCCGACTATGGAATTGGTGCATTGCGAATGACACAACCCTTGTGGCATCCTATTTACCTGGCATCAGCAATATGATAGCCGATTCTCTCAGCAGGAATTTCTCAATGCACCACGAATGGGAAATCGATCGGCACATCCTTCATTCTGTTTTTCGCTGTTGGGGTTTCCCACGAATAGACCTATTCGCCACTGCCAGCAACAGAAAGTGTCACCGATTCTGTTCTAGGTCACCACTCCTTAGGGGATGCCTTTCTCCTCAGTTGGAACGGTCCCCTCATGTACGCTTTTCTGCCTATCCCACTTATCTTCAGAGTCCTTCAGAAGATCAAGTCCGACAAAGTCTCGGTCATCCTGCTAGCACTGGAGTGGCCTCGCCAACATTGGTATCCAATTCTCATGCGACTGGCACGACGTCCACCATACCACCTACCGTTAATCGAGAACCTTCTGACCCAGGAGCGAGGCTCTCTTCTTCATCCACAGTTACATTCTCTTCACCTGTCAGCCTGGTACCTAGTTGGCTGAATGCCTCCGAGGCCCTGTGTTCAGATTGTGTCAAGGATGTTCTTATACACAGTAGAAAACTAAACGCACGTGTCACTTACCTTTCCAAATGGTGATGTTTTACTTCCTGGTGTTCTGAATGCAACCTCGATCCTCAAATGGTTCCAGTCTCCATCATCCTAGATTATATGATTCACCTGCAGCAGAATGGACTACTTTAGCATCTATAAGAGTCCATCTCACGGCACTGACTGCATTCCAACAACTGATAGAGGGAATTTCACTCTTCGTTCACCCCCTCATTAAGAGGTTTCTCAAAGATCTATTAAATCTAAACCCTCCGCTCCGCATGCCCACCCTGCTGTAGAATCTGGACTTAGTACTCTCCACCTTAACAACACGTCCCTTCGAACCTCTAGCCACCATACCTCTCCAGACTATCACCCTAAAGCTGGTCTTCCTGATTGCCATCACGTTGGCGTACAGAGCAAGTGAGATCTCAGCACTAATGGCTTCACCCCCCTACACCATCTTTAACAAGGGTAATGTTATTCTGAGACAGCACCCAGCCTTTATTCGTAAGGTTTGCTAGAGTTTCATGTTAATGAACCAGTAGTGCTACCTGCTTTTCACCGAAAACCTCATGCCTCTCCATGTGAGGCAACCCTCCATACACTGGACGTATGCAGGGCCCTAACCTTCTACTTGCAGTGTACTAAACCATTTAGGAAAACTGATAGGTTATTAGTTTCCCTCGCGGAGCGATCCAAGGGACAACCCCTATCATCCCAGAGAATTTCTAACTTAATTGTTTCCTGTATAACCCAGTACTGTACACTACGAAACGTTCCCCTTCCACAATGCCTCAGGGCCCACTCCACTAGGGCAGTAGCTACTTCTATTGCTTTCCTTAAAGGTGTATCCCTTGCTGATATATGTAGAGCTGCCACCTGGTCTTCCTATGACACATTTGCTAAACACTACGCCATTCAATCTAGATGGGTCTCAGATACTTCTGTAGCATCCGCAGTGCTCTCTTCTTTACATACATAGTGACATCCAAATCCCACCTCCTTCACTCGGGTGGGTACTGCTTCTCAGTCACTTAATGTGGAGCACCCACGGGGACGTCACTCGAAGAAGGAAGCAAAGTTACTCAGATCCTGAGGCGGGTCCGAGGAACTGGTTGAGACCGGATCGCGCAGCGCGGGAGAGCGCAAATGCCGCAAGATGCCCCTCCCCACACATGCGTGGTCCAGCTGACTATGGCTTTAAACATCTCCATCCTGTGGCACCGGGGCATGCCCAGCACCTAATGTGGAGCACCCACAGGGACACGCATCTCAAAGAATGACAGTTACTGCATGAAGGTGAGTAACTTCGCTTTCCGATGATTGATTAAACATGTCATAGCAATGATGAATTTCCTTTAGTATCCGTCCAAACCTGATGTAGACAAGCAATGACTTTGCAAAGCCAAGTTCCAGAAAGCGCAGAAAGTACATAGAGATACAGAGATTCCCTTGTGTTCACCAAAATAATTCAATGTAAATGTCTCTAGTGTAAGCCTGTGTCTTATAATCATTATGAGATATGTGTGGAAACTATGAGAAGATTTATGTAGATACACAAAAAATTACGTTCTTTAGGTCTGTGAGTTAAGACAAATCATCAAAAAGTAATCCACATATCCCTGGCACTGGCAGACATTGGAGAAGAGACACTTATCTCATTCTGGCAGGTCGTATGTGACTTCTTCTTATCAATGTTTTGTTATCTTTATCCAAATCCTTGTATCATACAACATTTATTTTACTTCCTTATGTTTCCTGGTAGCTATAGAATGATAAAGCTATTTGGTATGTATTGCACTTTTGAGACTTCCTGTGAGTTAGTTGAAAATTGCTATTAGAGAACGAATCACTCACACTGTATCTCTCATGAACTTCTTTTTTATTTATTTTTCATCTTGTTATTGAAGTAAGTCATCCAAACTGACAGTATATTTTTTTGCTTTATTGATAAAAAGATTTCTATCACATTTCTGAATAAGAAATGATAAGAAGGCAAGTCAGAAGTATTTTTTCCTGCTATGTCTAGATAGTCTCCTCCACAGGACTGCAAATTGAGACTTCTATTGATAGTTTCTTTCTTGAGAAAGATATCATCATGGCCAAAAAGAAGTGACTTCTAGAAATGTCAAAGTCTCTTCTCTTTAGTGCAGGTGGGACAGGATCCCTTCGAGGTATAACCTGGGACTGTGGGACCACTGTGCCCCCACAGCTCTCTCCAGCCTGCGCTGTCCCTTGCAATGCCTTGCTAGTGACCACCAGCAACCCCTCCAGGTCCTATTGTCATGGGCTACGTCTACACTGGCCCCTTTTCCGGAAGGGGCATGTTAATTTCAGCTATCGTAGTAGGGAAATGCGCGGGGGATTTAAATATCCCCCGTGGCATTTAAATAAAAATGTCCGCCGCTTTTTTCCGGCTTTTAGAAAAGCCGGAAAAGAGCGTCTACACTGGCCCCGATCCGCCGGAAAAAGCGCCCTTTTCCGGAGGATCTTATTCCTACTTTGAAGTAGGCTGAAATTAACATGCCCCTTCCGGAAAAGGGGCCAATGTAGACGAGCCCATGCAGTGTCAGGGCTGTTCCCCACTCTGGCACTCTGAGTGCAGAAGGTTGAGGGCCTGTAAGAAAGATTTAAAACTTTGCCTCTAGAGGCACGGGTTACCAAAAAAACGTTGCCCCAGAATCACAATACACAGATTTTGGGGAATCGCTGCTACCATCAAGTGATTTTTCTCCATAAAACCAGGGGTGAACACTTGAACCCACTCTCACGGATACCCCAAGTTTTTTTTGCCTTTAAAGAGCTTGGAAAAGAAAAGAGGAAAACAAGCTGCAGTCGCTAGTAGCTGACCTCTCAGTCTGAGGTATGTGTAGATGCATACAGACAGACCGACCTTCCAGGACATAAGAATAAAACAATCACCTTTAAAAAAAGGGATTTTTTTATGACAAAAAAAGAGATAAACTTGATAAAGCATAGGAAAATACCCTGATTGCAACTAGATCCACTTTTCCTTTACTTAATTCCAATCTTTTCTTTATTCAGTCCACTTCCATGCCCTGAATTTCTTGGAGACATGGTAGTCCTGCCTGGGTTTAAATCATTCTGTGTTCCTCATCTCCTGGTTTTTCTCTCCCCCACAAAGAAAGCAGGCAAGGAATCAATATCCAATTCAAATTTCAACCCTCTATCTCGACTGGTTCTCCCATCCCCCTGGCTAACACCTTTGCTAGTTACCTGAATTTAACCCCTTAGTCACAGGGTACTGGTCAGCACTCCTGCATAGCTTACAGGTTAAGTTTAGAGGCGGGAGCAACAGGAGTGATGATGTGGTTGGTGTCTGCTATAGACCACCAGATCAGGTGGATGAGGTAGACAAGGCTTTCTTCAGACAACTAAGAGAAGCTTCCAGATCACAACTCCTGGTTCTCATGGGGGGGCTTTAATCACCTTGACATCTGTTGGGAGACCAATAAAGCAGTACTCTGATAATCCAGGAAGTTTAAACACACAAAGGAACCTTATAAGAAGTGGGAACTTGGACAGATGACTAGGGAGGAGTATAAATATATTGCTTGAGAATGCAGGGGAGTAATCAGGAAGGTGAAAGAACAATTGGAATTGCAGCTAGTAAGGGATATGAAAGGTATCAAGAAAGGTTTCTACAGGCATTTTAGCAATAAGATAGCCCTTACTGGACGAGGGAATTAACCTAGTGACGGATGATGTGGGAAAAGCTGAAGTACTCAATACTTTTTTTGCCTCTGTCTTCACAGACAAGGTCAGCTCCTAGACTACTGCACTAGGCAACACAGTATGGGAAGGAGGTAGGCCACCCTTGGTGGGGAAAGAACAGGTTCAGAACTATTTAGAAAAGGTAGACATAAACAAATCCATGGGTCTGGATTTAATGCATGTGAGGGTACTGAGGGAGTTGGCAAATGTCATTGCAGAGTCTTTGGTCATTATCTTTGAAAACTCGTGCAGATCAGGAGAGATCCTGGATGACTGAAAAAAGACAAATGTAGTGCTCATCTTTAAAAAAGGGAAGAAGGACAATCCAGGGAACTACAGACCAGTCAGCCTTACCTCAGTCCCCAGAAAAATCATGGAGGGGATCCTCAAGGAATCCATTTTAAAGCCCTTGGAAGAGGGGAATGTGATCAGGAATAGTCAATATGAATTCATCAAGGGCAAGTCATGCCTGACCAATTTGATTAGCTTCTATGATGAGGTAACTGGCTCTGTGGACATGGGGAAGTCCGTGTATAGCCCTGGAATTTTGTAATTAATAAGTCACAAATGTATATACATGTTATAATGAATGTATGTTATAGCAAAAGGTTTGGATTAAACCTAAATACAAGATGTAGGACTCAGACAGGCCAGGAAGATTTGTTAACTTAGCTCCAGCTCTGTTTGATGTTAGCATACTGAAATGAAGAGATGGAATATTGTAATGCATAGTGATGTCAGCATTAGATAAAGCCTTGCGGTAGATAGAAAGAAGTTTAATGTTGAAAGACTTTGTAACTTTGTTAAAGTGACTAGAAGTACCCCTTTGTTTCATGGTGCAATTCAGTAAATATATTGTTTGTGTGAATGAGAGAGAGAGGCTACGTCTAGACTACATTCCTCTTTTGACAGAGGAATGTAAATGAAGGACTTCGAAATTGCAAATGAAACTCTGATTTACAAATTTCACGCTTCATTTGCATAATGGATTCCAATCGCTTTTTCAAAAAAGGATTTTTTGAAAAAAACCCACCATGGTTTAGATGTGGTTCTTTTGGGAAAAAATCCTTTTTTGAAAGAACCTGTAAACCTAATTTTTTCGGGCATTAGAGTTCTTTCAAAAAAGGGTGTTTTTTTTTCAAAAGAAGACTCAGAAGCACCAAATAATTATCAACTACGTGAAAGCACACTGAAGACGCAGAGTACTGGGACAGATTGACGAACCCTGAAGTTAGTGGCAAGCACCCCTTGATAGGGAACCAATAACAACTTTCACTGGAAAGACAACACCCACAAGAGGTCATCAGCATATTGATATCAGATGACTGTGAGAACCAGGGCCGGCTTTAGGAAGCGCGGGGCCCCAACCCTCCTCCAACCAGGATTTTTTGGTGAGCAAAAAAACAAAAAAAAAACCACGCACTCACACAACAAAGCACAACCACACAAAAATATCACATCAGAAGTAGATCTGACCAAAATGTAGTTAAACATTTAAAAAAAAATACCATCCTTTATTATGCAAAATTTTATTCAAAATTTAATCAGTTACCTTAAGTGTAGGCCAAATATTTTCAATTGAAAACTATCCCATTTTATCAATAAAGTTTAAAGTTTGATTTTTAAAACATTATCAGAGGGCGTTGCAGTTTTCTGTTACATTGATTTACTTTTTAAATAGCAAAAAATGAGTCTTTGTTAAGAAAGTGTCAGTTCTGTGGTCAAATTCCAGGCCTTAGTGACTTCAGCACCAATGATTTCACTAGGTAATATGGTACCTCACCACCATTGCCTCCTTTGCACTGCTCTTCGACACATTGCCTGCATGTTCAGTCCAAGATCAGTCTAGACAAGATTTTATCAATGATTTTTGCTCAGGCGATCACTGAGACAAGACAGGGACTCTCAACTGATTCTAGTCAGCTCTGCCTTTAAACACTGGGGCTACATCTACATTGGCATCCCTTTCCTTGAAAGTAGGAATAAGAAATCCTCCGGAAAAGGGCTTATTTTCCGTAGAATCGCGTCTAGACTGGTGCTTTTCTCCGGCTTATCCCCAAGCCGGAAAAAAGCGGCAGCCATGTAAATGCAAATGATGCGGGGGATATTTAAATCCCCCGTTGATTTGCAATTGCGACTCGTCTCATTAGCATCCCTTTTCCAGAAAGGGATGCCAATGTAGACGTAGCCTGGATGTAAGGTGTCAGATATAATTGAGGACTCCCAAATAGACTCTACACCACCAGAAATAAAACCTGTTTCCATCTTTTGTGACTTTCAGTTAGATGTGACTCACTATCCTCTGCTTAGTGTTCAAGTTATGGTAGACCCTAAGCCAGGTCATATTAAGTTCAGGTCTTTTAATCATACAATATGGATAACAACATTTCATTCTCCCAGCTCTAAGTCTTAAGTGAATTTCATCCCATTAGAGCCAAAATTGATCACCTTGACCCAGCAAGTGTGTCTACTGATATCTGTGGCAAAGTAAATAAGGTCTGCTCCTGAAGCCTTTTCCTACAGTTGATTAGCAGATGGCAGTAGATAGGTCATTCAGACCACTGGCTGATAATAGTTATAGTCACCCTGACAAGTCATTAACCATAGTCATGGACTCACCCTACTCTCGATTGCCTCTCTGATTCTCTGATGACCTGTGACAAAAATGGAGGGTGGAAAGGGAAACTGAGACCTCTCTAAATTCACCAATCAAAGAGCAGTATTGCCAAACCAAAAATCACAAGGAACGCCTACACAAAGTTATGAGAATGGTCTACAAATCATAAGATATTTTAAAAATAAAACATGTTGGATTTTTATTGGCCTTTTGTTTGAGTATTTAGGGTTAATGTTTTAAAGCTTTCCTCCTTAGCTTTAAGACCCAGAAGTATAGAGAACTTTTTTAAATGAAAGCTGAGATTCCTACATAATCAACTGACTCCAGGCCTTTAGAAAAACACCAAGACTGGCATGATTTTCCGCAAAAGTTTTTCCGTTAAAAGCATTTGTGGAAAAGAGCATCTAGATTGGCATGGATGCTTTTCCGCAAAAACACTTTTTGCAGAAAAGCATCCGTGCCAATCTAGACGCGGTTTTGCTCAAGAAAGCCCCGATCGCCATTTTCTCGATCTGGGCTTTTTTGCGCAAAACAATACCGCGTTGTCTACACTGGACCTCTTGCTCAAAAGCATTTGTGCAAGAGGGCTTTTGCCTGAATGGGAGCAGCATAGTATTTCCGCAAGAACACTGACAATCTTACATGAGATTGTCAGTGTTCTTGTGGAAATTCAAGTGGCCAGTGTAGACAGCTGGCAAGTTTGCGGAAAAACTTGCCAGTCTAGATGCAGCCCAAATATTTTGAGACTCATGGTAAAACAATGGAGGAATTCTTGTGAGCCCATGCTTTTCCCACAATAAAAATAAATTAAAAAAAAACAACATCTTCTCCACTAAACATCCTAATGAGATACTGCAAATGGTGAATTGAATTCAACAGCTCCTGATATGAACAGGTATCAACCTAGTTTTTCATATTTGTGATGGGTTACCAGGAATCATACATGATAACATGAAGTCTTTCCACTCTCAAGTCAGCATATTCACAAAGCACCTATAATTTTGATCCATTTTATATTATTTTTCTCCCAGGGGCAACTGACCCCTCCGGCCCCTTCACTATGCCACTGCCCCCCCTCCTGCAGATCTATCATCTTATGGATGTGCAAGATCTATGAGACCTGTCCCATGAATCTGCAGTTAGTGTCTGTAGCGCCTGCTTCTGGGTGGTGTCTCAATGCTGTCACCTCCAAAGAGGGGGCTTCCCAAAGCAGGCCTTTGCTGCTGACCCCCAAGGCATCCACAGGTCCAGTCTCCTTTCAATGGGCCCACTTCCCAGGGCTCATTGATCTTGGATCTGGCTTCCATCCCCTCTTCAACCCCCATCAGAACTACTGTGCCCTCCTGGCTTTGGAAAAGAATAAACAGGAGGATTGGAAATTAACCCATCCAGTCTCACATCCCCTAGGCAGGGAATGAGCCTACATTAGGCCCCAGCTGGAGTATCATGTCCAGTTCTGGGTGCCACATTTCAGGAAATGTGGAGAAACTGGAGAAAGTCCAGAGAAGATCAACACAAATGATGAAAGGTCTAGAGAACATGAGATCTGAGGCAAGGCTGAAGAAATTGGCCTTGTTTACCTTGGAAAAGAGAAGACCGAAAAGGGACATGAGAGCAGCTTTCAAGTATCTAAAAGAGAATCATAAGGAAGAGGAAGAAAAATTGTTCTGCTTGGCCTCTGAGATTAGGATGAGAAGCAATGGGCTTAACTTGCAGCAAGGGAGGTTTAGGTTGGACATTAGGAAAAACTTCCTGCCTGTCAGGGTGGTTAAACACTGGTATAAATTGCCTAGTGAGATTGTGGAATCTACATCACTGGAGATATTTAAGACCAGGTTAGACAGACACCTGTCAGGGATGAGCTAGGGCAACTCAACTTTGGAAGCCCCAGGGGCCACACTGATACTTACAGAACATGCTGAGGGCCTCAACTTAAGTGTGGTTGCATGTGCAAGCAAATATCTCTCTCACTGACAGGCATGAATACAAAGATTAAAGCAAGACTACACAACACACAGGCCCCATTTAAGTCAGTTCTGCTGATATTAATAAAATGCAATATTTACCTGATTTCTACCCATGTGACAGCATTTTTCATGAGCAATGACAGTCCAAGAATTTAACTACTAAAACACATCAACAGAGGATCATTACACTGACTACTTTTTTGTTTTGGCTCCCACTCACCGGCCATGTGTTGATCCCCACATAAACCCAAACTGCACCGCGAAATGCAAACAAACTGGCCGTGGGCAGTGTACCAAGTTATTAATAAATTTTTTTAAACCTTTACCTTTTCTCCCTGCTGCTACGTCTCCTCTCCTTGTTCCATCATCTCCCCTGGTGCCTGCTGCCTCCCAACTCCTCACCCTCGTCTGCTGTCCTGACTCCTGTCCTCCTCACTGTCCTCAGCCCTCCTGCGACCTGCCCCCCTCCACCAGCCCTTCTCTCCCCCCTGTGCCCACTCCTCCAGTAACCCCACTCTGATCATGTGAGCTACCCCTCCTCATCCCCTCTTCTAACACCTCCCTTGTCTCTCTCCTCTGGTGCTGGTCCCTCCCCTGCAGGTGTCTGCCCTTCTGCTTCACCCCAAAATCCCCTAGCACCTGCACCTTCCCTTAGCCCTGCACACTCCTGGTGCCTCCCCCTTCCCTTACTGCCCCTTTCCCCTTTGCCCTCTTTTTCCCTGATGCCCATCCCCTCACCACCCTCTGCCCCCATTCCCCTCCTGCCCCTTGGTGCCTTACACATGCCTTGCTCCATCCCCACCTTTCTCATGCCCACCCCTTCTTTCAAGCCTTCTCCCAGCACCTCCCCCTGTAGCCTCCGATGCCCCTCTCCTCTCCCAGCATCACCCTGTCCCCTCTCCCAGTGACACCTCCCCTCCTGCCATTGACCCCCTGGCATTTGTCTCTCCAGCACCCCTGTCTCTTGGTGCCTTCCCCTCCCCCTGCCCAAGCCCCTTCTCCTTCCACCCCTCCCCCTCTGCCCCTCTGCCTCTGCCCAAGCCCCCTTCACCCCATCCCACCCCTCCCCCACGACCCAAACCCCCACCTCTGCCTAAGCCCAAACCCCTTCCCTTTCCGCCACCACTGCCACACAAGCCTGTTCCCTACCTTCTGCCTTCCACGTTGCAGTTGTGGGGCTGGAGCCAGAGCTGGAGCCAGCGAGGCCCCACAACATGGCCTCCCAGGACTTGTAAAATCCTGGGCCATGACACCCGGGCATCCTCCCCGCCCATGCTGCACTACACATGAGCAGCAGCAGGCAGCGAGGAGGAGCCACGCATGGAAAGGGCCGCAGGGGACGCTCTGGGGGCGGGGTAGGAGGATGCGTGAGGATGCCGGCAGAAGGCAGAGCCAGGGGGGAGAGCCAGCTCCACATAGTGGTGTAGCAGGGCCCCGGCTCTGTAACTTGCCAGCCGGCACTTCCTGGCTCAGGAGCACGGGGCCCCCTTAGGCACGGGGCCCGATTCGACCCATTTGGTCGAATCGGCCTAAGGCCGGCTCTGGTGAGAACAACCTCCAGATAAACGTATGTTGCAGAAAAACTGATTGTGATGCTAAGTGACTGATGAAGGCCTGACAAGGCAAAATGCATGGACTTGTATGAAAAGAAAATCATATAAAAGATGGGGTGTCTTGTATGGTGCTTTGGGTTCCCGTCCTGCCAAGTGGAGAATCAGTCCGGACTGACAAGAACCTGGCTCCCCACCCTACCACCTGACCTATCTGGCCAATAGGTTGGGCCAAGCAACAGACTGGTAACTATTCAATTAGCAGAGCATGTGTGTATCTGTGTGTGTGCGTATGTGTGTGCAAATGCATATGCTACTTTGTTATATTATCATTAAATGAGGCATGTTGCCTTATCCCCCTTAAAAATATCCTGTGTGCTTCTTTTAAGTATAGCAAGTGGATGTGATATACCTTGACTTTCACACAATATTCTTGCCAGAAAGTTAAGGAAGTATGGATTGGATAAATGGACTGTAAGGTGAATAGAAAGCTGGCTAGACTGACAGGCCCAACGGGTAGTGATAAATGGCTCAATGTCTGGTAGGCAATTGGCTTCAAGTGGAGTGCCCCAAGGATTGGTTCTAGAGCTAGTTTTGTTCAACATCTTTATTAATGACTTGGATGGGGGATGGATTACATCCTTAGCAAGATTGAGGATGACACTTAGCTAGAGGGAGAGGTAAGAACTTTGGAGGGCAGGGATAGGGTCCAGAGTGACCTAGACAAATTAGAGGATTGGACCAGAAGAAATCTGATGAGGTTCAACAAGGACAAGTGCAGAGTCCTGCACTTGGAACAGAAGAATCCCAAGCATTGTTACAGGCTGGGGATCGACTGGCTAAGTAGCAGTTCAGCAGAAAAGGACCTGGGGATTACAGTGGATGAGAAGCTGGATATGAGTCAACAGTGTGCCCTTGTAGACAAGAAGACTAATGGCATATTAGGGTGCATTAGGAGGAGCATTTCCAGCAGATCTAGAGAAGTTATTATTCCCCTTTATTTGGCACTGGTGAGGCCACGTCTGGAGTATTGTGTCCAGTTCTGGGGCCCCCACTACAGAAAGGATGTGAACGCATAGGAGAGGGTCCAGTGGAGGGCAACCAAAATGATTAGGGGGCTGGAGCACATGACCTAGGAGAAGAGACTGATGGATTTGGGCTTATTTAGTCTGCAGAAGAGAAGAGTAAGGGGGGATTTGATAGCAGCCTTCAACTTCCTGAAGGGAGATTCCAAAGGGGATGGAGAGAGGCTGTTCCCCCCTCCTGTTCTGAAATGTGATTTTTCCTTTTCATATTTGTTCATTTTTTTAATTGTATCCTTTGGTATATATGGTTGTGACTACTTTCTTCCACTATTTGATCTGAGGAAGTGGGTCTGGCCCACGAAAGCTCATCATCTAATAAACCATCTTGTTAGTCTTTAAAGTGCTACATTGTCCTGCATTTTGCTTCAGCTGTTCACAGTAGTAGCTGGGATGTTTTAGTTGGGGTTGGTCTTGCTTTGCGCTGGACTCAATGACCTCTTGAGGTCTCTTCAAGCCTGAGGGTTTTATGATTCTATGATAGGCAAAAAAGTCAGAGTAGTTACCCAAACACCATAAAACACTAACACTCAGTCTAGACTTTCAACCCTATTAGACTGGGCAACAACTAGATCAAGCAGTTTTTCTCACCCCACTGGATGTTGCAGTTCATGGTACACAGATTTCACCCTTGAAATCTGGGCCAGTCCCTTCAGTTGGAGTCTTCAGTCTTCTCAGTGCCCTGGTTGTTTGCAGCATAGATGGGGGCAGGAGAGAGGCAAAACATGGGCCTCTATGTTCAGTTTTCATACCTTCAGTCCATATGCTTGGGAAGCACATGTACAGGCATGTCTGAGGCATTACTCAGTTTCTGTGCTGAGTTGAGAAATTCCCCTGGAATACCCTCCTGCAGGTGAGTCATTGCACTGTAGTTCCCTTGCTGGACTGTGACCACTGACACCCTATCTGGGTGTTGGTAACTCCCCTGGGTATTGTCTCTATGAAGCTAATATCTGGCTGATTTCCCAATTTACAGCATGTTTTAGTGACAATCATACCACACAATCACATAATTTCATATGCATCGATTATTTATATATATATATACAGCTACAGAAATTACTTTCAGCGGTTCATAACCTTTCCCTGACACTTTATCAGGCATGTTTTATATGCAAGATCAATATAATATAAAATGAGGAATATGGAGGTTACAGGGCACTGCCCCAATGCACACTGTGTACCTTCTTATGGATACTGCTGGCTCCAGTAAATGATGCTCCATCGTGATCCAAGAGCACCACACTTGCATATTAAGATGACATTCGCTATTGATTACACTGTAAAGCTCTGTAGGGTGCATTTGGCTCCCTCTACTTTAGACAAGTCTTGGTATTCATAATGCATATCTGCTTTCTGGAGACAACAATTTTAAGCCCAGCATAATTAATGGCACTGGATGAAGAAGGGTCCTATAATTTGGAGATAAAAATACCATACACTGCACAAAAGAATTAACACAATTGGAAACTTAATTGATCATTAATAATACTCATTTTACAGATTGCAGATTTAGACTGTGTTAAATTAGATTTGTGTTTTCTGGTATTTTGTCTTTGGACTTGATACGATACACTTTAGAAGACTTGTGCTATATATGACAGGTGAAAAGAATAACGTTTTCAAAACTGACAATCTTAAAATAAAATGTAAGGATTAGGTTTTTAGCAATAGTTTCTTCACAAAAGTCTTCTTTGGTTAGGAGGAAGGCCTCTGAAGAGAGCCCAGATGCACTCTTCAGCATTTTCAGAAGCTTCAGGGGGTAGCCAAGTTAGTCTGTTACAGAAAAAAACAACAAATGGTCTGCTAGCACTTATAGACTAACAAAACATGTAGATAGTATCATGAGTTTACGTGGGCATAGCCCACTTCTTCAGATGACCACAGTTATGAGTCTGGGATGTGTTTCCTTATTTCTAAATTCTAGTCAGCATTTGTTTTCTTATTTCTAAAAACACCTTCATTCATGCATGGCAGATATGAGAGGCATTGCCTCCCCTGGTTCTTAATGTGTAACCTCTCATTTTTTCCTATCCCTATTCTCACCATTTCTGCATACTCCTTTAGCAGTCTGTTCCAGCTTGGTGAGGCTTTAAGCAGAGTGGTTCCAGTAACTTAAAAGTGAAAACATAAAAAATAACAAATAGTCTAGTAACACCTTAAAGACTAGCAAAACATGTACATGGTATCATCAGCTTTCATGGGCAAAATCCACTTCATCAGATGACAGGAGTATAATAAATCCAGATCCAAGAATAAATAAGGGAAGGGGCGAGAGGAGGAAGAAAAAGAGAGAAATGAATAGATCCATCATAATCATCGAGGAACCCACCCCTGCAATCAGCCCCAGTGCCAACTCTGCCCACACATCTATACCAGCGATTTCATCACTGGACCCAGTGACATCAGCCACCTGATATTAAAGGCTCACTTAACTGCACATTTACTAATGTGATCTATGCTGTCAAATGCCAGCAATCCCCCACTACAATGTATATTAGCCAAACTGGACAATCTCTACGGGAAAGAATTAATGGACACAAATCAGATATCCGAAAAGGCAACACAAAAACCTGTTTTGAGAACACTTTAATCTTCCTGGACACGTATTAATGGATCTCTAAGTCACCGTTTTGTTTCAGACCAATTCTACAAGCCAAATACACAGAGAAGGATTGCAACTTAACTTCATTCACAAGTTTAATTCTTATGCAAATGGTCTGAACTGGGATATAGGGTGGCTCACACACTATCTTCCACCTTTTAATGACTTAACCAACCAACCACCCAATGAAGGTGCTAATGGTTCTTAACAGCCTCTTGTAACTATTTGAACTATCTACTCACGGTCTCTCTTCTTCTTCCTTCCCTCCCCCTTCCCTTACTTATTCTTGGATCTGGATTTATTATACTCGGGTCATCTGAAGAAGTGAGTTTTACCCACAGAAGCTCATGATACCATGTACATGTTTTGTTAGTCTTTAAGGTGCTACTAGACTATTTGTTGTTTTTTAAGTTTTTTCTGTTTCAGACTAAGTCAGCTACCTCTCTGAAACTTTTAAAAGTGAAAAGCCTTCCAGTTTGCCAGACCTATGAGCAGCATATTGAACCAGTGAAAGAGCCATTAAGTGGTAATGGAGCCATTTAACAGGCATTTGCCAACCCAGAGGTATATACTGTCAGTTTCTGAATTTATTGACAAAAATAGTTGTTCATTAGTAAAATATGTCTACGGGACCTTAGTTTAAAATTTGCTTTAAATATTTCATTAGTTTGTTGCTGAAGATTACAAAATTGCATCTCTAAAAAATCCTCACATAGATTTTTAGATAATCTGAGTATTCAGCATTAGTCTTAAATACTTAGATCTTCAAACATATTTTAAACAAATACTTCCAAATAATACCCTTATCTAAAATATACATTTTAATTTTAATTACTATTGTACAAAAACTTGTTTCCAAAATCTTTCTGTCCTTTCCGTCTAGTCTTTCTTCCTCATTTCTTTCATACCCTCATTGAAGGGAGCGTTTAAAGTGAAAACACCTCTTTTCTTGCAGATAGCTGGACAAATGAGTTTACTTTTCTTTACTTCTGACTATTTGATGAACTATTTTTAAGAGAACCCTCCACCAAAATCAGTACCTTACTAAGATATAAAATCTTTTGTTATGCCTAAGTCTTTTGAAACATATATTAACATAAACACATAGTGACATTTCATAAACATGTCTATTGTTATGGAGATCATGTAAAATAAATTAGTGTTCCCTTTTTCTAAAAGCAATGAACTTTGTTATGAATACACTAAATCACTCTGATTGACTAATTTAAACTAATGTCTTTGCTTCAGTGCATTAAATATGTAGTAATCCGGAATGATTACTTTTTGAACACTTACAAGTACATTTAAAATATAAAACCATTATAGAGATACTGATGAAGAAAATGTAAAACAGAGAAGAGCTGCATCATGTATTCCATAATATATAATGTTGTATTCAGCAGATAGCTGACTTGCCTTCACTACAAAGTTTTCCCAAATAAATCTGTAGCAAACTTCAGGGCATATAAAAATCTGAGTCTGACATTTTTTATTTCCAAATTTAGTGCTTTTAATTAGTTACCTTCTGTATGTCTGTTCTTCACAATCTGGCATGTAGTGAAAACATGCTCCATTTTCTTTAGAAAGAAATTGTGGAAAAATGTTTTTTTTTTCAAATGTCATATGCTACATTTGGGGTCAAGGATTTGGTGGGAAGGGGTGAGCAAGAAATGGGAGGGAAGAAAAGAGAGAGACAATGGGGAGATTGTGGGGGCTGGGCAGAGTGGGGGAGGGGCCTGGGTCCAATAAATCAAGGACCTCAAACTCCCGACCCGTGGGCCATCCTCATCTGGAGAAATTACACAATTGTCCATTAGTGTCCCTCAACCATGCCCCTTCCCTCCACCACCCCGCCCTCTTCCCTCATGGCACCCTGTGTCTGAGCACATGGCTTTGGGGATCAGCAGAAGGATCTGGCACAGGGAGTCAGCAGTGGTTGGTCCCACCTCCCCACTCCCCACAGCAGCAGGGAGTTGTGGGAAAGCAGAAGGAATACACCCACGAAGTGGAGGGACCTAACTGTTGCTCCCATGCCAGGCCCCTCCAGTAATCCCCAAAGCTGCATCCTCAGGGGATGGGTGCCATGGGAGGGACAGAATGGGGAGATGGTGAGAAAGGGTGGGGTTTGGGGAACAGTAACAAACAGCCTGCTCCTAGCTCACCAGAACTTCTGGGCTGGATTGCACAATTGCTCTGGCCGGGGACGGTCCATAGGCAGGCCTGCCAATGGGAGGGTGTCAATGGGGGGACAACTGCAGTGATTCAAAGGAACCCAGGGCAGTAGCAGCAACAGTAGCTCGAGTCCTAGGCTCATTAAATCACTGCCAGAGCACCATGGCACATGCTCCGAACAGTGCCTGGGGACCAGATGGAAGGGGGCGGGTGGTGCTGTGTGGCTGGATGCCTTTGGCCCCACCCCTTCCACTCTTGGCTCTGCCCCTTCCAGGAGCACAGAGTCACCTTGCCCAGAGACCCACGGAGGCTATTGGCCTCCCTTCTTGGGGGCCACAAGTTTGAGACCCCTGCGGTAAATGTTATGCATGTTTGAGAGATTCCTCCAAGATTGGGCTTGAAATTAGACAAAAGAAGTGAAGTTCTGGAACATCCTTCCAAGGGAGACAGTGGGGACAAAAAACCTAACAGGCTTCAAGAATGAGCTTGATAAGTTTGTGGAGGAGATGGTACGATGGCATGGAGCCGATCTGCGACTGCTAGCAGCAAATATCTCCAGTGGATCTCACTTACTACAGAGAATTCTTGCCCGGCGTCCAGCTGGGGGGTCTTGCCCACATTCTCCTGATCTACCTGATTGCCATATTTGGGATTAGGAAGCAATTATCACATAGGTCAGATTGGCAGACACTCTGGGGGATGGTTTCCTTCCCCTGTAGCAGGGCTCTCTTGCAGATATCAGCTAGTGTAAATGGTGGTTTCTCTATCATTTGAGATAATTAAATCATGATCTGAAGACGTCAGTAACTCATCCAGCGGCTAACGGTCTTTTACAGCAGTGGGTGGATGTGGTTCCATGGCCTGCAATGTGCAGGAGGTCAGGCTAAATGCGGAGGGTTGGGGGAGAGGAGGGACAGTCTTGCTAGATCCCAAGGTATGGGGGCCAGCTCTGCTCTCCTAGAAGAGGCGGGCCTCAGGTGGAAGGAGCGGGGCTGGTAGTAGTCAGCCCTGTCCATAGAGCACTACACTGTAACATCCTCAGAGCTTCCCGGAGTTTGCCATGTGGTGCTCCGGTGGCAGTTTGAAGGGCCCAGGGCTTGGTCTACCACCACTGCCACAGTATCAGCAGCGATGTCTGGGAGCTCCAGGCCCTTTTGAATTGCAGTTGTCCCCTTTACCCACCCCTGTCGGTGTATGTGAATCGTTGGTTCCCGATACTTCCTAGACAAATCATAGTTGAAGGTCATGCCACATGACAATAGTTCAGTTTTTCATGCCATAGTTCAGAAATTATTTCCCCTATATTTGCAGTATGCTGATTGACACTCTAGATGTTCTATATTAGGCAATTTTTAATATACCAATTCTTCAAATGTGTACACAACCACACACAGGTCATTTTAAAGCTCATCTCCTGCAAAGTGCTAGATACCCTTATCTCCCTTTTCAGTCAGTGGGGCAATGTTCAGCACCCTGTGGAATCGGAATTGGGGCTCTCAAGTGATCATGTATGAAGGAGGAAAAGGGATGAGCATAATAGAAACATGAGTTTGATGACCTCACAACAGCCTACTCTTTTCCCCTCCACAGCCACCGCTTGCAATCCAACAATGCCCCGTTTCTTACTGTACATGCCTACCTGGAGAGTTAAGAGGGTCTGTTTGTTGGGATAAACTGAAGAGACCAGCAATGGAAGAAGGTTTACTAGTTTCACAGATGCTGCCATTGAGGTTTCCTGATCTGAAGCTCAGAAATATAGTAATCCTTAAATTCAGTTCAAGTGGAGCTGAGCAAGGAGAAAAGTTAAACTTGTAGGCTACATCTAGACTGGCATGATTTTCCGGAAATGCTTTCAATGGAAAAGTTTTCCGTTAAAAGCATTTCTGGAAAAGCGCGTCTAGATTGGCAGGACGCTTTTCCGCAAAAGCACTTTTTGCGGAAAAGCGTCCGTGGCCAATCTAGACGTGCTTTTCCGCAAAAAAGCCCCGATTGCCATTTTTGCAATCGGGGCTTTTTTGTGGAAAACAAATCTCTGCGGTCTGCACTGGCCCTTTTGCGCAAAAGTTTTTCCGAAAAAGACTTTTGCCCGAACAGGAGCAGCATAGTATTTCCGCAAAACCACTGACAATCTTACATGAGATTGTCAGTGCTTTTGCGGAAATTCAAGCGGCCAGTGTAGACAGCTGGCAAGTTTTTCTGGAAAAGTGGCTGATTTTCTGGAAAAACTGGCCAGTCTAGACACAGCTGTAGAGTTCTTGGCTTTTCAGTTACCAGGGTGGACTGGCATAGTTGGTAAGAGGAACTTAATAAAGTAAAGTGATTCTGGATAGAAGGTTGATTGAGTTCCTTTGTTTGAGCATAGGGGCTACATCTAGACTGGCAAGATTTTCCGCAAAGGCTTTTAATGGAAAAGTTTTTCCGTTAAAAGCATTTGCGGAAAAGAGCATCTAGATTGGCACGGATGCTTTTCCACAAAAGCATTTTTTGCGGAAAAACGTCCATGCCAATCTAGATGTGATTTTGCGCAAGAAAGCCCCGAACGCCATTTTTGCCATCGAGGCTTTTTTGTGCAAAACAGTTTTTAGCTGTGTACCCTGGCTCTCTTGCGCAAAAACATTTCCGGAAAAGGGCTTTTGCCCGAATGGAACGTCAAAGCATTTGCACAAGAAGCACTGATTTCGGACAGTAGAACGTCTGTGTTTTTGCGCAAAACCAAGCGGCCAGTGTAGACAGCTGGCAAGTTTTTGAGCAAAAGCAGTGGCTTTTGCGGAAAAACTTGCCAGTCTAGATGCAGCCAGGGAGTGTGGAACATCCCAGACTACACTGAGGATCAAGATAAATATTTAACACAATTATAATTCAACATCCTTATTGAAGAGTCAAAGTAAACAGTTTGAGAAACAGCCCACAGTTTGAAAACTTTTTGTCAATAAATTTTGGTAAACAGATACATGTATAGAAACCAGAAATGGCTCAGCAATTTTCAAACACATTAAAAGGGATAAAACCTCTGAATATTTTTTCATTGTGAATAGTATAACCCACTCTATTGTTGTTCCTATTGCTACTGCCGAGTCTGGAACAGAACAGATGAGAACTGAATTTTGTTATAATAAATTAATTCAGTATGCATTATAGTTAAATACAAATACATAATGAAAATTACAAAAATAAATCACAAATGTGTGAGGCTTCTTTAGAATGCCAAATACTGGGAAAAGAAACAGAACCTACTTATATTTCCCCATCTGAAAATCTGGAGGCTAAGGTGAAGCAATAACTCCCTCAAGTAAGTAATGAAGTGATTAAGTCATGCTCCTTGAGCTTAAATCACATGACAGCAGACACAAGGCCTGGTTTTAGGACATTAGAGAACAAATATCATAAGACAGCTGCCTGATTTAGAACATTGTATACTATTATGTGATAAATATCAAATGTGAAATGTTGCCAATTAGTGATCATCATAATCAGTTCCTAGAATAGTTTGACTGGAAAAGTCATATTTTTAATATCTTACAGACAGGGTGGCTGACAGACTTGCTGGGTCCCGGGCAAGGTGTGGGGGTGGGAGGCCTGAATCCATGCTCCCAGAAGAGATAGGGCCTCGAGTTGAAAGGGTGGAGTTGGGGACAGACAGCCATCTGTGTAGTCTGGAGTGTGCCACACCCCTCCGCACCTTCCCAGGCAGCCCTCTCAGTTGCCTGGAATAGTCCATGCAGTGCTCCAGTAGCAATTTAAATGGTCCAGAACTCCAGACACCACAGTAGTAGTAGCAGGCAGAAGCCAGGGCAAGTCTACACTATGGCCAAAAGTCAGCTTAAGGTATGCAATTCCAGCTAGGTAAATAACATAGCTGGAGTCAATGTACCTTAAGTCGAGTTTTGGTGCTGTCCCCACAGTGGGAGATCAATGGGAGAAATGCTTCCATCGTCTCCCCTTACTCCTCGCAACTGAGAGTACCATGGTTGACAGTGGTGCCCTCAACATTTGATTTAGTGGGTCTCTACTAGGCCTGTTTGGTCTGTATCTTGATGCACGGTCATCAAAGACTCGCCTCTGTAAACATCCATTAGCTGAACTGGCACTGGAGATTTGGTGACAGATTTCATCATCAATGTCCAAGGTAGGGGAAGCTGTTGACATTCTCCAGCACTTGGTCATCTGCCGTGATGGTTGGTTTGGATAACGATATAGCGGGTGGTGGCTGAAAGAGAACCTTGGTCTTTTGTGCACCGAGAGCCAGTCCCAACCTGTGGTAGGCCATGGCAAAAACACTGATGATTGCTTGGAACCCATCTTCTGAGGTGGCACTGACCTGAGCATCGTCAGCGTACTGAAGTTCTACCACTGACGTTGGGGTCTTGGTCTTGGCTCTGAAGCAGCCCAGACTGAAGATGCTATCATCCATCCTGAAGGTTATTTCAGCTCCACCTGGGAGGTCATCTCCAATAGTCTGGTGCATGCTAGTGAAGGTGCTAGCCCTTGTTCGACTCCAGTCCTTACATCAATTGGTTCAGTTGCATCGCTATTGTTGAATATCACGGCCTGCATGTTATCAGGCGTATAATATTGACAAATTTTGGTGGACAACCAAAGTGTTGCAGTATCTTTCAGAGGGCCTCACGGTTGACAGAGTCAAATGCTTTAGTCAAATTGAAGAATGCCAAATACAGAGGCTGACGTTGCTCCTGACACTTCTCTTGTGTTAGGCGGACAGAAAAGATCATATCTCTTGTTTCTCGCCCTAGTTGGAAGCCACATTGTGACTCAGGAAGGATTTCTTAAGCCAATGGAAGGAGTCAGTTCAGAAGGATTTGGGCAAGAATTTTACCTACACTTGAGAGCAAGGAGATCCCTTGGTAGTTTCTGCAGTCCATCCTATCACCCTTCTTACAGATGGTCACTATGATGGCATCTTTAAGCTTGCTGAGTGTGGTTTCCTCTCTCCAGATCATCAGAATGAGTGAGAATAGGCATGACAGCAGGAATGGTCCTTGCTGTTTGAATATCTTGGTGAGGATTCCATCAGTGCTTGTGACCTTGCTGTCTTTCATCTTTTTTGCTGCTTCTTGGATCTCACAGATAGAGGGCTGACAATCCACATAGACAGGAAGGCTGGTGATCACACAGAAAATGCTGTCATTGATGGTTGCGGCTCGGTTGAACAAGTGGCTAAAGTGTTCCTACCACCGGCTCTTGATGCAGACCAAGATGGACATCTAAAATGCCGTAGTCATTCCAACGTTGTTATTTGGAGCTGAAACCTGGACTCCCCATAGATGACATATTAAAGATCTGGAGAAATTCCACAAAAGGTACCTGAGGATAATATTGGACATCATGTGGCAGGACAGACAGACCAAAATTAGTGTCCTCGCAAAGGCTGATTTCCACAGCATACAGGCAATAATCACCCACAGGCAGCTACGATGGTCTGGTCACGTGGTCAGATTTTCTATGCTCAGTTGAGGACCAGAACGAGTTCTCCTGGTGGGCAGAGGAAGAGCTACTGGGATATCCTGGGAGAGGCAGGTGAAGGATCAGATAACGTGGGGACCACAATCAAGAACGGAGCTCGACACTTTGAAATCAAGCGATGTCTCCATGAAGAAGATCAGAGAGCTTGATGTAAGGAGCATGCCTGGGCCCACAACAGTGCTGCTGGTGTCGGCTCCGACAGAGATAAGAGACCTCACATGCACCCACTGCCAGAGAATGTTCTTTGCCAGAATTGGCCTAATTTCCCATTTATGTACTCATCAGTTATAGGTGTCCAAGGGGAAATCTTACATGATTCAAGGGATTCCAGAGAGACTAGACCCATTAAAGTGAATACTGGAAGATAGACCACCACAGCGTCAACCTCCACAGCAGTGAAGACATGCTTCCAGGCCTTTTTGTATTGATGGTCCCCAGGACAACTGCCACTTTATTGCCTCCCACCCCCGGGTAGCAGGCTTGCTTACAGAAAAGCCTAACTTTAGCCTGTTCTTCAGAAAAATAAAAGTCTCCCAGATGATCATATGAGCTTAAATCTCCAAAGTTTCCAAGTGGGAAAAATATGCCAAGTTTCCTTAATAATTTTGCAATGGTGACAAATTTGACAAGAAACTTCTCCTACCCCCTCAATTTCATCTCTTATTATACAGAAGCTTCACTAATGTGGAGAGGGGCAAATGTGCAATGTTTGCAGTTCTGCTTGTAGGAAAAAGAGAAAACTACAGTCTGAGAAGGCAGACTTTTTGGCATGTAAGTGCTCAGTACTTGGAGAAAAGAGATCAGAGAGAGCAAGACACACAGCCATGTGTATTTTTTTAATGTTTTTATATTTAGGAGTCAAATGTGGATCCTAGAAAAAATGTGAATAGTTAATTCCACTCCCTTTTATCAAACCCATCCATGCTTTTGAACAATTCTCTAGGGGACCTGCAGGGAACTGGGTATTTTTAGAGGCCTTCAGTGCGATTACTCATGTGTGTAAAGTTATGCACATTTAAGTAGCTTTCTGAACTCAGGATCCTAGTTGTGTGACCCTAAGTATGGTTATAAGAGCCATTTCAGTTTTTTTTCTTTAGTCTTTGTGATTCATTCTGGCTAATGACATATTTGATGTTGTTATTATATTTTATTTATTTGTGTTACAGGCTGCTCCTAGGAGCAGCCTGTATTGATCAGGACTCCTTTATGTTGGAAACTGTATGAACACAGAACAGAGATTGACTCTGCCCTCAAAAGCCTGAAAGCATTCTGCTCCAATTGAAATCAATGATAGTTTGCAATTGATTAAAAGGAACAGGTTTTGTTCCGCAGATGTCTGAATAATTAATATAAAATCTGAAACACAGAAAGTGCTTACAATATAGTTCTGGGGTTTATCCCCGGTTTTGTTCCTGACTTTTGTGACAATGAGAAAATCACTTCAGTGTAGCTCTAAACTCAAGGGGAATTAGCTGAACCTGTTACATTTTCTTGAATGGAGCGAGTTCATATGCCCAAACTTTCCATGCTTCAGTTCATCTGTGATATACAATGGGAATTATAATCATGTCCTGCGTAGAAGTGCTGGGAAGTCCACAGAAGTTGTGAAATTGAAAAGTAATAATAGTAGTAGTAATTATAGTATTAAATCAAGAGTAGTCAAAACTATTGATTATCCTCTTGTTAATCTCTTTCTTCCTAGAACAATTACCAGTGATACCCATTCACTTCTTCTTGTTCTTAAATCCCCTTTTCTAGCTATTTTACTTTCTCTATAGAGACTTAACTCAACCAATATTATTCTGTGTAGGATTTTATAAAATGCCTATTGAAAATGTAAGGATATCACATTCTGCACATTTCCCTTGCCTATGATAACTGTAGCAGCTCCAAAAATACAGAGAAGTTTATTATCCAATACCACTCTCTAATACATATATTTCTAGTCAATTCTAGTATTTATTTTTTTACTAAAGCGTCAACATTATTTCTAATATTTTTCACACCACTGATTTAAGGCACAGTGGTTTGCAACTGCTTCTGCTGCTGTGTTCCTATTTTAAATAATGGTGACATATTTGTTACTTTCAGTCCTTAGTAATCTGATCTGCCATGCAAGTGTTTTTTTTAAAAATATTTGTATCCAAAAACTTCTAAAAATATTTGCCAGCGCCATTCTAATCTCATAACTCTGCTTTCCTGACTCCAGGAGTGTATTTAGCTTACAGAATCATTTCAGTTTATTTGCAAACTATTTACTTCTTTCCAATTACACTTGGAAATATGATACCTATCATTCCTCTATTATCTGCCTTCTATATAAAGAATGAAGCAAAAGAACTGCTTGGCAAGTGAGCTATCTCCTTACCCAGTTATGTCTACACTATGCACTTTGCCAGAAGAGGCAATGTAAATAAAGCACTGATTAGCATTTTGTTGTGCTTCATTTGCATAATCTATTCTGAGCTGTTTTTGTGCAAAGGGTTTTTGCACAAAACAAGCAGTGTGGCTGTAGCTGTTTGGCGCCAAACCCCCTTTTTGCAAAAGATCCTTATGCTTTCCTGGGGGAGATATAAGGATCTTGTGCAAAAAAGGGTTTTTGCACAAAAAGGAAACGTCCACCCTGCTTGTTTTTGCATGTGACGGGCCGATCCCATCACCCGTGCTGGGCCCGGACACACTGACAGCTCGCGCCACGAGCAGGGAGCTGGGCGAGCGCCGGCTGTGCTGAAGCGCATGCGCGGTAAGCCGGCGGCCGCTTTTAAGTGCGGCGCCAGCACACCGGGGGGGGGGGGGGGGGGTGTACCCGAAGGATGGAGAGCGAGGCAGAGGACGCCGAGGCTATGAGTGGGAGGCTGAAGAGGACACCGTGGGACCCTGACAGGGGTGCCGCAGCGGTCGAACCAACAAGTGTCTCGCACCGTCCCCCAACCGACAAGTGTCTCGCACCAAAAAGGCAGCAGGAGGCAAGCAGGAGGTGGTGACGGGGAGCCCGGGCCACAACCAGCAGGGGCCGAGGCCGTAGAGGCTCAGCGAAGGGGCACCAGCCAGGAGGCAAGCAGAAGCCGCCCCACGGCCAGAGAAGATGTCTAGCCCCCTTCTCCTAGCAGAGTGCTGGGCCGCAATGGCAACCAGACCCGCAGGGCAAAAGGGGATCCCATGGCACCAGAGCAGCCTGTAAGGGAGGTAGGAAAGTGGCCCGAATGGAGGAGCACCCGTAGGAGGAATGACTTCTGGCGGGAGCCTCAAGAAGGACGGTGACGAATGGACGTCTAGGTCCCCGCCAGCCAGGAAAGGGCCAGATGTTGTACCCTTCTGGGCCTGGGGAAGGGAAGATGCCCGGGAGTACAGGAGGGCCCGAACATCCCTCCATCACGCCCATGGTGCAGGAGGCAATCCGACCATGACAGGACTCATGGACTGGTGAGACCTAGACTTTGGGGGACAGGGACTGGGAACTCGGCAGGCCCCAGGGCAGAAGCAGGAGGGTTCTGGTCATATCGGGGCCACCCCGATATAGGAGAACCCTACTACGCCCTACAGGCCCAGAGCAAACTGTCAGTGGGCAGGGGAGGGCCCCTCCATGAACTTAACGTGGGCCCGCCCTGCCCCACAATCCTTCGGGGCTAAGAGGGAGGGGGGACATTGCGCCAGAACTCCTTGCTCAAAAATGGCTCAGAATAGATTATGCAAATAAAGCGTTACAAAATGCTAATCAGTGCTTCATTTACATTGCCTCGTCCAGCAAAGCACATAGTGTAGACAAAGCCCTCTTTATTTCTTATACCTCACTATTTTTTTTTTTTTGGTTGAAAAAAGTTCCCTTTATCTTCGGTGATTATACTTGAAAAATCCTCTGGTATTAGTGGAAACAGCCATGGCAGTTTGGCATGAAATTATTTTTGTGTGATATATTTTGTTCCTGTCAAGTTCATGTTAATTTGTTTCTGTTGCGTTTTACTTAGTTTCAAATGCATATTTGAAACAAATGTTCACCGTTTCAAATTTGAAACAAATTTCAAACATTTCACATGGTGAAATATGATATAGAAGAATTTGCTCTGCTTTTGGACAGAGGCACAAAATCAATTCAACCCAAGTCCAGTCTGCAACATGAATCAATAATGTTTGAATCAAGGTTTAAACATACTGAAATTGTAACTAGAAATTGTCCAATCATGTGGAATTCTGGCTTGTGGGATGATGCTAAGAGGTGAGGCTCGGTGCCTGTGAACACTTAGATAAACAAAGTATCTCATGGCCCACCAGCAGCTTACTCGGGCGGGCCTGCAACCCAACTTTGAAAACCCCTGGTCTAGGTAGTCCTCACAGCCTTACTATGCAAGTTGGTTAAGCTGAGTTGAATTTGGCTCTTAAAACAAGTGTTCATCCAATTTATACTTCATGAAAAACACAGTATATCCTCCCTCCAAATTACAGCATTCTCTGTGTTTCTATTGCATCTATTCTGTGATTATAGAGCAAATTAGCTGAGGATTTACAATAAAATCTGTGTATAGTTAATTGAAAAGAGGTACAGGCAGTCCCCGAGTTACGCGGATCCGACTTACGTCGGATCCGCAGTTACGAACGGGGCCCGTCTCCCTGGTCTCCAGCAGACCAGGGAGAGGAAGCAAAGCGGCGGAGCACGCGGGCAGCAGACAGCCCAGACGCGTCTAGGCTGTCCACTGCCGGCGTGTTCCGCGGCTTTGCTCCCCGTCCCCCTGGTCTGCAGACCAGGGAGACGGGGGGCAAAGCAGAGCAAAGCCGCGGAGCCCGAGGGCAGCAGGACAGCCACGGTGCGTCTGAGCTGTCCCGCTGCCCCCGTGCTCCGTGGCTTTGCTCCGGACGCCTGTGGTACAGCAGCTGGGGCGCTGCTGGTTGGTCTCGTAGCGCCGCTCTGGGTGCTACTGGACCAACCCGGCAGCACCCCAGCTTCTCTGCCCCAGGCGTCCTGATTCAGCTACTGCTGGTCAGTTTCAGCAGCGGCTGAATCAGGACGCCTGGGGCAGAGCAGCTGGGGTGCTGCTGGGTTGGTCCAGTAGCGCCGGCGTTACTGGACCAACCCAGCAGCACCCCAGCTGCTCTGTCCCAGGCGTCCCCAAGTCAGCCACTACTGAAACTGACCAGTGGCTGACTACAGGAAGCCCCTGCCCCAGGCTTCCTGGAATCAGCTGCTGATCAGTTTCAGCAGCAGCTGACTTGGGGATGCCTGGGGTTCTTAAGTTGAATCTGTATGTAAGTCAGAACTGGCGTCCAGATTCAGCCGCTGCTGAAACTGATCAGTTTCAGCAGCGGCTGAATCTGGACGCCAGTTCCGACTTACATACAGATTCAACTTAAGAACAAACCTACAGTCCCTATCTTGTACATAACCCGGGGACTGCCTGTATTTTAAAAATGATGTTTGGTTTCAGACCAACCACCTCCCCAATGATCATAGTAACTGCATAGCCCAAATTCTTCACACTTCCTATGCAGTTATAGCTGTCTGAAATATTGTGTGCAGGTTACATCTGAAGATTCCCTCCCCCAAGGTTAATGCCATTTTTGTCTTTATTCTTCATGCCCTATTTTGCTGTTGGAGGAGTTCATAAAATCAAGAGTTCTCAAAAACCGAACATCTCAAAATAATGATAAGTCTGGAGCATAAGCTATAAGATGGGGAATTGCTTCACTTTCTTCTTGCCCTTCAAGCCACTGCACACTGATTTCCAATGCAATTAAATCATTGGAGTGTGAAGGGATGTTGACCTGTTCTTCATTAACATCACTTTTGTTTTTTTCCTTCTGGGGGAAAAAAAGGTTCATATGAATCAAGGGTGGGAAAGAGGGCCTCCACGGGTCAGATCTGGTCAAGCCTGCCTGCCCTCAGGTCAATCAGGGCCTGGAGACAGGGGAGTGTGCGAAGTTTCCTCCCCTGCCAGGGGTGCTCGGTGCTTAGAGTGAACCACCAGCTATTCAGAACAGCTGGTGGTTCTCTCTGGGGAGGTGCAGGGACAAAGACTTTTTGTGTTCCCTCAACCCCAAGACAATCAGGGTCTGTGGGCAGGGGAGCAGGAAGTGTCCTGGCCCCGCCCCTTCTGACCAAGGCCACCCCTTCCAGGGAGGCCTGGAGCCACTTAAAAAATTTGTGAAGTGGCCCCTCTTCTAAAGGTATTGCCCACCACTGATATAAACAGTTGTTCATAAGACTGGCATTTGTAAAATGGAGCTTTTTACTGTTCTTGAATGTAATTTAGCAGAAGCTAAATAATAACATTCTCTTGCAGATAGTTCCACAAAAAGTTACCTTCATTCAAAAAGGCTGCCATGTTGTACTCATTACAATGTGACTGAGGCTACAGACTCCCCTCAATTATGAGAAGGGCTGGTGAAAACTTGAAATTTCCACTCCATGGGAAATTCCAACATGCCAAAACCAGTTTTTCTTTGGTGTGTCATAAATATTAGACACATCAAAATTTCCCATTCATTGGAAATTCTAATAATCTTTTTGTTTGGGAACAAATCAAATCCTTTTGGCACCATTTTTAAAATTTTAAACAAAAAACATAGCATGTGGTTGCCCTGTGGCATCAGGGGCAGCCCAGAGAATTGGGAAAGGGTGGTCCTCTGACAGAATGGGGTCAAAGCACCCTAGAAGCCTGAGAACCCCATCTGAACAGAGCTGCAGAATACAATATAATTAACACAAAGGTTATATTTTCTCTTTATCGCTAATGTTTTACAGCCTTTGGACAGTCATAGACTTTATTAAGAAAAGTACCAACTGCAAAAATCTTATGTCTAGTAATCATTGCATGGATTCACGTGTTCTTATTGGTTCCATGAAAGAAAAATGAAATACAATAAAATAAATATTTTGAAAAGTCTGACAGTGCCAAATACACATATGTCCAAAAATGTGCACAGGGTTTCTGGAAAGGAAAGGGAAGGAAGCAGGACAAAAGATAGCAGGAGGAGTGGAACTCAGTCAAAAACACATGATGAGTAAAGAGATAGAATTACTACTTATTACCTTCTATTTTTTCACTCTCCTTTGATGTGGGCAACTGCTGAACAAACTGAAACAAGCAATATCTTCAGTATAATCTAAGTACTTGGGCAGTGTGAACCATTGTCTGAGGAAAACCTGGGAGTCAGGTGGACACTTTAGTACAATTTTTGGTTTCACTATGTGATTGAGTCATGGGCAAGTCTCTTAATTTAAGTGTCTACCTGCCAATTTTTTCACCCATAATTTTTTTCTCCATTGTGAAGTGCTTCCACAGATGAGAAGTGCTATATGAGAGACAATGTATTACTACTGTTATAATTCATATCATTGGATGCTCCTGTACTGTGAGACAGGGATGTTTTGTTATGCTGGTTAGTAAAAATAATCTAAAAAGCTACTCATTATTTTCCCATAAGTTAGAAATCAACAGAATACAAATTGTAGAAGGGCAGGTTTATTCTACTTTTGCAGCTCCTTGATCTTGATCTCTCATGAGGCAAATGCGCTCCCTAAAGTTGCTTAGAGCAACTCACAATCCGTAGCCCCAAAGGGCTGTTTTGGCATCTGGGAACTGTTAGGGTACATTGATGCTTCAGCCACTTTCTCTTTTTTCCAAGCACAACTTCCACTCTGTGTGAGAGAGGGTAACTTAGAGCCGCTACACCAAAGGATTCTCTCTGTGCTGAGCCAATTCTCAAGAGTCCAGCTAATCTTATTGAGTGAGCCCACTGTGCCATGAATCTGGGCCTCTCATGAGTTATTGTGTACTTTTGCCCAAAGCACAGGACTATCATGGTACCTCTCTGCCACCATTCCAAAAACAAGGTTGAAGTCGAGAGTAAATATTAACAGCCCAGGATATAATACAGTGTAGGGATGTTGTAATTATCTGTAAAATAAGTATTAAAAACTCAGGACATTCAATTAAGTTTAAACTTAACAGAAATCCAAATATTAAAGCATGGAAATGCAGTTATGGCACCTGACTAACTTTGCATCTTCCTTGTAGTAACATCATGCATTAACAAGGTTAGGTTTAAGACACTGTGCTCCCAGAGCTTATCTTTAAAGAGAGAAAGGGAAAAAAATAATATTTTTTCATGGTATCACTATTTCACTAGGAGGGTGGTGAAGTACTGGAATGGGTTCCCTAGGGAGGTGGTGGAATCTCCATCCCTAGAAGTTTTTAAGTCCCAGCTTGACAAAGCCCTGGCTGGGTTGATTTAGTTGGGGTTGGTACTGCTTTGGGAAGAGGGCTGGTCTCTTCCAGCCCTCGGAGTCTATTCTATGATCCAGACAGGGCAAATTTAATGTTATTTAGCTGCTGTAAGCAGGCATTTACATTTTGAGAAGGGATAACACAACTAGCAAAGCCATTCTTTTAACAAAGCCATTTTTTATAACTGAAGTCTGCCTCGTTTCCTAGCAGCCACCTGAAAACTATTGAGGAGCTTGGGTTTCCTGGAACCATGGCTCGGGAGCAATGCCATCATGTGGACTGCCTCAGGGTTGAAACCCCAACACCTTCCAAGCTTTGTGCTGGGGAGCAGAGTAGCTGGAAGAAATGGGAGCCCTGCCTCCAAAGGGCTTGCAATTTAGAAGCACAAGGGGGCACTACAATTGAGAGTTCTGTGTGTGTGTGTGTGTGTGTGTGTGTGTGTGTGTGTAACTTGTCCACAAAATAGAAAACTAGTCTGAATGTATGCTGAAGGTGGCTTAGCATACAAGTTGGTCTGAATGAGTGCTTAGTTGTTTTGAGAAGGAGCACAGAGGAGGTGGGTGTGTTGTAAATTTTGCTAAAGTATTTAATGTATATGTCCTTCAAATATTTACAAGAATTAAAAGCTCTCTACTATGCATTAGCCAGTAAGTGTTAATTTTGAATGAATATAAAACACAATGAAGAAATAAATTACCTTGAATAAATGGAACATAAATTGGAATGAAATTTAGGCATAGAATTCCATTAAGGGTCTCTACCAGTTTTTAAAGGCAGAAGTTAAATGAGTTGTGTTCCTGGTAGAGAAATAAATAACCCTAACTACTAAATTTATACAGGCTTGTAAAGAGTTTGATAAAGAAATCTACATACATGCGTATACATGCTATTATAACTTTAATTTACATTTTAATGCATTGCAATGTATAATTCCCTAAATGGCCATGGGATTGCTAAAAGCTTCATATTCTAGGATATATGATTCTGCAAAAGGACATGTAGCTAAAAATTATCCTCTGATTTGCTCTGTTAAGTCAATGAGGCATGGTTTGTTGCAAGCTTCCAGAACTGTCAACAGCCTGTACATAACATAAGAATGGTAGGGTCAGAAGATTGATCTATGTAGCTCATTGTCCTGTCTTCCAAGTGCATCCAAGCACAGGCAGTTTTCTGGGTGACCCATTCCCCTGTCTTTTGCTACCAGTTTCTGGCAGTCTGAGGCTAGGGATACCCAGAGCATGGGCTTTCGACCCTAACCAGCTTGGCTAACAGCCATTGTTGGACTTATCCTCCTAGAACTCATCTAATTTTTTTGAGACCCATTATAGTTTTGCCTTTCATGATATTCCCTGGCAATGAGCTCAACAGGTTGACAGTGTATTTTATGAAGAAGAACTTCCTTTTCTTTGTTTTAAACCTGCTGCCCATTAATTTCATTGTGTGACCCCTGGTGTGTGTGTTTTGTGAAGGAAGAAATAACACTTCCTTATTCACTTTCTCCACCCCAGTCATGATTTTATCTTCTCCACTCCATCATATCCTTCCCTTAGTCATCAATTTTCCAAGCTGAAAAGTCCCAGTCTTTTTAATCTCTCCTCCAATTGACACTGTTCCATACTCTTGTTTATTTTTGCTGCCCTTTTCTATATCATTTCCAATTCAGAACAATGCACAGTGTGTGCATACCGGGGATTTATATAGTGGCACTATAGTATTTTCTGTGTTGTTATCTATCCTGCTCCTAATGGTTCCTAACATACTATTAGCTTTTTTGATTGCTGCTGCACATGGGGCAGATGTTTTCAGAGAACCATCCACCGCTAATTTAGAAGCTCACTTACTACTGCTCATACTGGGACTTAGCTCTGTCTGTTGCAGTGTGCCATCATCTGGACAGTGTCTCACATGTCATCATGCTGCTCTGCTTCCTCCACCATCTCCATGGACCCGCATCACTCCTGGACTGCAGTGTCCTCTTGAGGACACCGCCTTCTGGCAATGCCCACCACTCCGTACTTGACCCTTTCCAGGGGGTCAGCAGGCCTCCGTCAATACACCTGCCACCATAGCCAACTGCTGCCCTAAAGTCTGGCCCCTTGCCTCAGGGAAGCTGCAGTCTATAAGGGCCCATGGTCCTTGGTGGCGAGATGTGGCGCAAATGCGGAGGGGAGGGGACTCAGGCCCACCCACTACTCTGGGTCCAGACCCAGCAACCCTCTAGTAGCAGCCTTGTCCTGCCCTCCTTTGCTCCCATTAATTGCCCTCACTGTTTCCTGGAGCATTTCCCCACGGCCCTTAAACCTTCTCAGCTCTTGTGTCAAGGCTGCAACTTGGCAGGTATCAGGCTAGAGCCTCTCTCTTGCACCCCTTGCCTGCCCAGCATGGCTCCGCTCAGGGTGCTTCTCCCCAGGAACCAGTCCTTCACCTTCACTGATCAGAACCTAACTGTCCTCCGCTCTGCTGAGCAGCTCCTTGTCTCAGCTCCCTGCCCCAGCAAGCCACCTTTCAATTTGCTCCCTATAAGCCTTTCCCTGATTGGAAGGTTTTAACCCGCTGGCCTTGTTTTAACCCTTCCCTTGCCAGAGTGGGACAGCCACCTCACTATAGTGCCAGATTTAAAACCCACTAACAAATTAGTAGAGTCAAGTAGACGAGCACAGCATTTTCATTGCATGAGAGCAAGTGAGTGAGATTTATAGCTGAACTGT
This sequence comes from Pelodiscus sinensis, assembly GCF_052426305.1. Lineage (NCBI taxonomy): Eukaryota > Metazoa > Chordata > Testudines > Trionychidae > Pelodiscus > Pelodiscus sinensis. The sequence continues at coordinate 110,529,808 of NC_143055.1, read as the reverse complement.
ATCCATAGATGAGCAGTGGTATTCTTATGAGAAGACAGCAGCTAAACAAATATAAAATCCATATCTCTATTTTTGGGTAAATGAGAGTTAATGATAACAGAACTTTGCACAGTTTATTGTATTCCCAACATTTCATTTGCAGTAATATACTTTCTGTTTTATCCTCATTGATGGCAGTGCTTTTAGTTAGAAGTACCTGTTAGCACCTTTGTTGGGTAATTTTTTTTTTTTTATCCACATTGGATGTGCAACACTTCGGTCATTTCTGCACTCTTGATATGGTGTCATTTCTTATTGGTATTACCACAACTGAATATCTTCCACAGACGATTTCAGAATTATAAATGATAGTGACACTATCATTTCCTTTTAGAGTTTAGCTTGGGTGTCAGAGGTATAATCAAGAACTAGTAGATGTCAGAATCTATCCTAACTAGATAAGTGCTACCTATATATATGGGAGAAATCATGTCTCTGCCCCTGGTACTCAAGACAAACCTATGAGAATGCCAATCTACTTATGAAATAGTAACACTGTAATGTCACTAAATTGTACTGCAATGGAACACAGTAGTTAAGGAGTTAATTACATTATTGCCTGAGGCTATGTCTAGACTGCAAGCCTCTTTCCAAAGAAGCATTTTCTAAAGATACTTTTGAAAAAGCCTGTTTCGAAGAAGAGCGTCTAGATTACAGCCAGTACTTTCGAAAAAGCAAGCCACTTTTTCGAAAGAGAGCACCCAGGCACTCTGGATGCTCTCTTTTGAAAAAGCACAGTTTGCATTACATAGCGCCTTTTTTCAAAAACCTTCGTAAAACGAGGTTTTCCATGGTCGAAAAAACTGCTGCGTTCTTTCAATTTACTTTCAAAAGAATGTGGCAGCAGTCTAGATGCAGGGGAAGTTTTTTTAAAAAAAGGCCACTTTTTTCGAAAAAATCCTGTAGTCTAAACACACCCCAAGTAAAAACTTAATATCTACAAAATTTCTAATCAGGGCAAAGAATAATAAAGAATAAGAAAAAAGGGTCATCGTATCTTGTAATCAAATGAAACAAAGACTGTAAAACTGATTTTTAGGAAGGACATCTTCAAGACGATAACGAAGAAGACATAGCAGGTTTGTGGTGCGATGTCAGTGTGGGGTGTGAAAGAGATCTGTAGTTCAGATTTTGACTCTGCATACTCCAAACACTGAAAAAAATCCATTTTCCCTTATCTGGGTTGAGCGTGACACTCTGAAACAAGTATTATTTGAGTATCAATTGCCTACCAGATACCAGCACAGCAGGGGGAAAGCTTCATTTAAAATACCTGTGATTGCTATCAGTTGTTGAGATAAGCAGTGCATAGGCCTATGATGAAACTCTCCCAAAACAGTCAGTGATAGAAATGTAGCCGTGTTAGTCTGAGGTAGCTGAAACAAAAAACAGGACTATGTAGCACTTTAAAGACTAACAAGATGGTTTATTAGGTGATGAGCTTTCGTGGGCCAGACCCACTTCCTCAGATCAAATAGTGGAAGAAAATTGGCACAACCATTTGATTGATCATTTGATTGTATCCTTTGGTATATATGGTTGTGCCAATTTTCTTCCACTATTTGATCTGAGGAAGTGGGTCTGGTCCACGAAAGCTCATCACCTAATAAACCATCTTGTTAGTCTTTAAAGTGCTACATAGTCCTGTTTTTTGTTCCAAAACAGTCAGTGTTTTCATTTCAGAATAGTAATAGAGATGTAGCTGTGTTAGTCTGGTCTAGCTGAAACAAAAGACAGGACTATGCAGCACTTCAAAGACCAACAAGATGGTTTATTAGGTGACCAGCTTTCGTGGGCCAGAGGGAGCGAGAGTGTTATAGTTTTGAGGTTTTGTAGGTTTTCCCCCAACATGGTCAAAATTTACAGCATGTTTCAAACAAAATGGCTGAAATTTAAGTCTAAATCTATTTTAAATGCAATTTGTATCTTTCTTGTAGGTTTATTATCTTTCCTACCATAAAAAGATTGATCAGCAATTGATGCACTTGGAAAACTTTGAAAGAAATTGCACTTAGAAAAATATTTTATTTCAATATCTAGAATTTTCTGCAATTTTCCCTTGATTTGGGTGAAGACAGTTTTGTTTATTGAGATTTCATCTGTTACTGCTTAGTCTCTAGGGGTATGTCTACACTACCCCGCTAGTTCGAACTAGGAGGGTAATGTAGGCATACCGCACTTGCAAATGAAGCCTGGGATTTGAATTTCCCGGGCTTCATTTGCATAAGCTGGGCGCCGCCATTTTTAAATCCCGGCTGGTTCGAACCCCGTGCCGCGCAGCTACACGCGGCACGAACTAGGTAGTTCAGACTAGGCTTCCTAGTTCGAACTACCATTACTCCTCATTCCTCGAGCTCTGTGAGTGGCTCGCCTCTGTTCTGTGGCGATGGGATACACACATGAGGCCCGCCATCCCCCTCCATAACCATGTGGCCATAGTCCTCTGGAAGCTCTCCATGCCGGATAGCTACCAATCCATGGCAAACCAGTTTGGCGTGGGAAAATCCACCGTCGGAGCAGTGCTCATTCAGGTATGGCAGGCTCCAGCCACTGTGCGGGAGGGGGGGGGGGGGGGAGGAGATGCAAAGAGGGGAAGGGCTGCCCTAGGGAAAAGCAGGTGGCGGTGGTGCAAGTCCCCTCCCAGGGAGGGTTTGTTCTGTCCCAGCCTCACTACGGACCGCCCGCGGTTGCCAGGATTGCAGGGGAGGGTGCCTCTGGGGAGGAGGTGTGGGGCAGTGGCAGGGAAGGAGCACTGTCAGCCACCCAGGCACCCCAGCAACTCTTGGTTTTGGGTGTCCCTCTGCAGGTGGTCAAGGCCATCAATAGAGAGCTGCTCTGCAGGGTCATCTGTCTCACTGATGTGGACACGGTCATCGAGGGCTTTGGCATCCTGGGCTTCCCCAACTGCGGGCTGGCAATCAATAGGATGTACATCCCCATCCGTGCCCCAGAACACCAGGCCTCCCTGTACATAAACTGGAAGGGGAACTTCTCGGTCATCCTACAGGCTGTGTCTGACCACCGGGGCTACTTTCTGGACATTAACGTGGGCTGGTCCAGCAAAGCACACGATGCGCGGGTGTACCATAACTCCTCCGTGTGCCAGAGGCCGCATGCCAGGACTTTTTCCCCCTACTACTACATCAGGGTCGGGGACGTGGACATGCCTGTGTGCCTGGTGGGAGATGTGGCCTACTCACTACAGCCCCGGCTCATGAAGCCCTACACGAGACATCTCAATCCCTCATGGCAGGCCTTAAATACCAGGTTCAGCAGGGCCCGCATCATGGTGGAGGGTGCCTTCGGCTGGCTGAAGGCCTGATTTAGATGCCTCCTCACCCACTGGACCTCTCAGAGAGGAATATTCCGCACGTGGTGGTGGTGTGCTGTGTGCTGCACTATTTGTGCAAGAGGAAGGGGGAGGCTTTCCTGCCAGCCTGGATGGCAGAGGCCAACCACTTGACTGGCTTGTATGCGCAGCCCCAGGGGGCTGTTGGTATCCAGGAGGCCCTGCGGGAGAGCTTCCAGATGGAGGAGGAGTGAAGTCTCCCTGGTGTACTCCACTGGAGCCTTGTGCCTTATTCCACCCTCACATCCTTCCACTTTCCCCTCCCTAGCCCCCCTTCCCAATGTAAAATAAAAACACATGTGTTGCCAAAAACAAACTCTCTTTATTGAACATAACTGGGGTGGGGGGAATGAGGGTGGGAGAGGAGAGGCAAGAGGGTGGGAGAGGGGAGAGGTAAACCGGGGAGGAGGGAGCTGGAAGGGGGAGGCAAGGGGAGGAAGGGGAGGAGAAGTTCAGGATTGGGGGTCTTGCTGGTCCACCTGTCTCCCAGTACTGTGGGTGCGGGGGCCTTGGCATCCCCTGGGGGGAGCGGATATGGAGAGTACGGCAGGTGGGGAGGGGTGGGAGGAAGAGGCGGGAGGGGGACCAGGAGTGGGAGGAGGAGCGATAGCTGGGGCGGCAGCAGGGGCTGCAGCGGCAGGAGGCACCAGGGTTTGCAGTGGTTGCAGATGGCACAACCCTGGGTAAATAGCTCCCACCAGCTCTCCCACTGCAGCTGCAGGTCTTCATGTACCCAGTGTTCCAGGATGCAGACCTACCTTCGCAGGAGCCCCAGGTGCTACCGCTGGTACTCCTCCTGGTTCCGGGTCACCCTGCTGGCCCGGGTACAGGAGGATGTCCTGGGCAGGGTGGTGCACCCTGCACTCACAGCTGCTGCGGTTGTGGAGAAACAGGAGAAGTGGTCAGTTATCCCTGTGGACACAGTGGGTGAAGCCCAGCCCCCCTCTGTAAGGCGAGGACAGCAGGTCTCCGCACCATCAGAGCTGATATGCTTGCACATAGGCCATGTTTGGCATGTCCTGCTATCTCCGGGAATGTGAGCTGGCCCAGGACTGCACCCATGCCCTGTTCTGTATATAATGTGGAGGTGGAGTAGGAGGGGAGATGTTCCCTGCCTCTGTGTAGAGGGGGCTTATGGAGGAAGGGCACTGTGCAGTGTTCCTCCCTGGGGTCAGGATCATGTCATGTGCCTTCATACATACACGCATGTGGGTAACAGGCCAGGGCCCCTGCGTGGCAGCCAGCACAGGTTGCTGTGTGCTCTGTGGTCAGCAAGGCCCACATGCGCAGTCTCTGGTCTCCCTCTCCCCCCTCCTCTCCCGTCCCTCATAAGGGGACAGTGATGGCACTAACATGTCGAGGCCTCCCTGGCCTCTGATGACACTGGGGACATGGCTCCTCTGACACCTTGGGGGTCCTGGGGGCTCCTGAGACTCCTGGCCATCCTCCTCCTCCTCCTCCTCATCCATGCCCAGGGTCAATGACCACCTGGGGGGCAGGGACCATCTGACCCCCCAGGATGTGGTCCAGGGCATCATAATAGGGGCAAGGGTCTGTGTCTGTCCCTGTTTGGGAGCTGCCCCCTGTGGTCCTGGCATAGGCCTGCCACAGCTCCTTTATCCTCATGTGCAACTGCTGCTGGGTGCGCATGTGGCCTTTGGTTGCCAGGCTGTCAGCCATTCACCTGTAGATGGCCGTGTTCCTGCATCTAGTGCAGAGATCATGGATGTTGGAGGCCTCCCCCCAAACCTCAATCAGGTACTGGACCATGATCTCCGTACTGAACCAGGAAGGTGCTCACCTTTTGTGGCCCCTGGCAGGCTCCTGGGAGCTGCTAGCCTGCTCCTGTGGAGCAGTGGAGGGCTGGGTGCCAGTGGCTTGCAGGCTCATTCTGGGCCAGGGGCAATGACTGCTGGCTTTGGGCTGGCAGGCTTGCAGCTGGCACAGGCACTGTCGCCAGAGTCTACCCCTTTAAGGGCTCCGGGACTGGAGGGGAGCAGAAGAGTTTTCTTGGTTTGGCCCAGAGTGGCCACCAGGGCACCCTGGGAAGGGCAGGAGGCCCCCTATTTCAAAATAAGCATCTACACAGCGTTTATTTTGATTTAGCTATTTTGAATTTGACGTTATTCCTCATGAAATGAGGTTTACCAAATTTGAAATAAGCACTCTGCTATTGTGAATTAATTTCAAAATAGCAGTTTGGTTGTGTTGACACTAGTAAAGTTATTTTGAAATAACGGCTGTAATTTCGAAATAACTTCACTGTGTTGACATACCCTAACTATCATGAGATTTGCAAGACTTCTTCATTGCAAACCAGATTTATTTAAATAGGTTGCATTGGAGTGACAGCTGAAAATTAGTCCTGCTGTCTTTAGTTTATTTGTAGTATCAATAGTTTCCACGGTAACCAAATGTAATGTCACAGTTTTCAGGATAAAATTACTTCACATGGGGTATAAACAAAAGAAACCGATTAACTTTTGGGCAAAAGACATACAGATCCTTTTTTAATCCAATGATCTTGTTTACTAAACATTCAATGGAATAAATATAGATAATTAATAGGACACATTTACAGCATGGATTATGATGGTTGCTTTCTAGAACTAGATGTGTAGCATCTGACAAGCTAGATTTAGAGCCCATAATCACCCACTGAGTTTGTCAATTAATTCAGTTACACAAGTCCAGGGTCCTCCATGATGACCTTAAAGGAAGTACCCTTCCTGAAATATTTGCCCCAGAAATTTTGTTAACCTTTACAAAGAAACAGGACAGAGTTTGCAGTTTCTAGAGAAACTTCAAGGCTGGCCAAACATTGTCCACACTCTAGTTAATTACTCTGAGGAACCAGTAATTATGAGCACCCCAGAAATGCCACTTTCAGGGCTGAGACTTTTGTTTCTACATGACAAGAAAGAGACCTGGTGTGTCATAGAATCAAATATATGAGTAGTTTGCTGTTATGTATATAGGTCTATTTCTTTAATAATTGATTTTATAGGTTGCTTCTACTTAAGGGTGGTCAGAATATAAGAGGTCTCTCTTGAAAAAATATTGAGGTTTCATTCTCAATATGAAAGAAACAGAGTGCTTTCAAATTTCTAATAATAATAAAAAACCCAGTGTTTATGTACATATTGTTAGGATAGGATGTCGGAGACTCAATGTCAATTCCAGGCTCTAGCAGGGACTTGAAGGTTGGTGTCCTACATACCAAGTAAGTGCTCTCAGCAATGGGCTATGATGGGGTTGGATTTTGTGTGTGTGTGTGTGTGCGCGCGCACGCGCACGCGCACGTCATCCTCTCTCTCTTGCTGTTCCTTTCTCCGTCAATTCCATACTGGCCCCAAGAAACCTTCCCAATGAAATTTTTGGCAAAACATACAAGTTTCCATGAAAAGATTTAGTTTTGATGAAATAGTATTTTCTGACAGAAAAACACTGAAAAAGGATTCCTGAACAGTTCTATTTCTAATCTATCTTCTGCTTAGTTATCTTGTACCCAATGTAAATAGTCTGTCCTGCTTCTGTTGAAATGAATGGAAGTTAAGCAATAGGAGTAGGAGAAATTCTTGGGTTTGTACAATAATTGAAATGTTGTGCTGGTTCACTTCCTGTCAGTTTAGTAATTTAGGCTATGTCTACACAGCAGTGTTATTTCAGAATATCTGACGTTATTCCAAAATAAAATAGTCTGCGTCTACACAGAAGCAGTTATTTCAACATAATGTTGAAATAATGTCGAGCTAGAGGACTGCTTACTCCAACTCCTGTAACCCTCATTGTAGGAAGAGTAAGCGTAGTCAGGGGGAAAGTACTCTCTCTCGAAATAACTGCTGTGTAGATAGTGCTTAAAGCCAAAATAAGCAATTTCAACTTCAGCTATGCAATTAGCATAGCTCAAGTTGCGAAGCTTATTTCAAGTTTAGCCCTGCTGTGGGCTAAAATAACTTCAGCCTAGGCTACTGTCGTTGAGATTATGAGAGGTAAGAGAGAAGAAGAAACATTCTGTGTACTGTATATTCTAGGGAAGGAGTGGACAATATACCAGTTTTGTCAGTTCTAAACTGGTGTGGTTGCAAGGGCTGCCCAAATGAACCAGAAGATGGACCTGGTCCTTCCTCAGCTTATACTTCAGATGTGAGCTTTTATCCTTTTCTCTTTTGGAATTGGCTGAGCTTGTCATTGTGACAGGCTTCCCAGGATACAGCCTGGAACTGTGGGACCATTGTTCCCCCTTGACTTTTTTAGCTGGGCAGTCTTTCACAATGCTTTGCTAGTGACAAGAAGAAAACCCCTCCAGCCCCTGTTGTCACTCAGCACAAGAGCATGTGTAGTACACACCCAGATAGGCGTTCATTAATGCGCACAAAGCTACTCATGAATCACAAGAGGCATGTCTACACAGCAGGGCTAAAGGTGAAATACACTATGTAACTTGAGCTACGTCAATTGTGTAGCTTAAGTTGAAATAGCTTTTTTTGGCTTTTTTCTCTGTCTACACAACAGGAAGTCTGAGGAAAAAGCAATTCTTCCTCCAGCTTCCCTTACTTCTCATAAAATGAGGGTTACAGAAATCAGAGTAAGAAGTGCTCCAGCTCACCATTATATTCACATTATTTAGAAATAACAGTTTGTAGTGTTGACACGGACTGTGTGATTTTGGAATAATGTCAGATATTCTGAAATAACACTGCTGTGTAGATGTACTCATAGGCTACGTCTAGACTGGCATGATTTTCTGGAAATGCTTTTAACGGAAAAGTTTACCTTTAAAAGCATTTTCGGAACAGTGTGTCTAGATTGGCATGGACACTTTTCCACAAAAGCACTTTTTGCGGAAAAGCGTCCGTGCCAATCTAGACGCGCTTTTCCGCAAAAAAGCCCCGGTCGCCATTTTCGCGATTGGGGCTTTTTTGCAGAAAACAAATCTTAGCTGTTTACACTGGCCCTTTTGCGCAAAAGGGACTTTTGCTCGAACGGGAGCAGCATAGTATTTCCACAAAAAGCACTGATTTCTTACAGTAGGAAGTCAGTGCTTTTGCGGAAATTCAAGCGGTCAGTGTAGACAGCTGGCAAGTTGTTCTGGAAAAGCGGCTGATTTTCTGGAAAAACTGGCCAGTCTAGACACAGCCATAGAGAAAGACCCCAGGCAAATCCTCTCAGCTCCCAGCACTATACCTCAGGAATATATTGTCTTACACTGCTCAATATGAGCTAAGCAAATTTATTAATTGGTTCACCACTTCATCAATGGAAAGGAAACATACACTAGCATTTGTAAACCTGAGCAAATTATCAGATATTTCAGGCAAACACACCGGTAAAGTTAAATAGTAAAACAAGTATATTGACAACAAAAGATATATTTCAGTGACTATAAGTGATAGGCAAAAAATCAGAGTTATAAAATATAAATATACAAAAAGAAATAAAATATAAACATTCTGTCTAAACTCTCAGCCCTATTAGACTGAACAATAAATAGATGAAGCAGTTCTTCTCACCCCACTGGATGTTGAAGTTCATGGGACTCAGATTTCACCCTTGAAATCTGGGCCAATCCCCTCAGTTGGGATCTTCAATCTTCTCAGTGTCCTAGTCAATTTTTTTTAAGTAAACAACAGTGACAATTAAAACTTTTAATTTACCAGGCTGTTTCAGACAGTCCTATGAGATGAGGATTTTGTATAGAATATTATTTCCTCTCTAGTGCATTCTAAAAAGTAATTCTTTGTATATGTAAGGCAGAGTTTCTGAGTTTTGCTTTTTCCTCTTTTTCATCTGAAGTTGCACTGAAGATAGAGTACTTATCTTGCATTCCATTCAGCAGTGCCAAATTGACTGGGGACATGCAAGTGCATCCCTAATCTCATGAAAATTTGTGTCCGTAGATCTCAAGTTATATCATACCTTCTCAGGCACGGAGAGTCATCATCAAAGAAAAAGTAAAGAACTCTACAGAGGAAATTATTTGAAAAATGACTCATGCTACTTTAAAAAAGATAATCAGAGTGTTCTGTTGATTGACTGCATGCAGAAGAGAAATCTCTGTCATAAAGTGCATGCTCGGTTAAAATTCCTGGATAGTTAAATTGATGTGGAGATCAATTAATGATACAGAAAATTAATCTCACCGAAGGGAGAAAATTGGAACATTTACCAATACCCATCTCTAGGACTTTTGATTATGTTTCCTCTTATCTCTGCCATTAGCTCTTTTCTTACTTCATATGTATCTCTTGGGTGCTAGTTCCATATCATTCAAACATTACAAATTGGATAGGCCAAAAATGACTAGTTACGTGACCTTAGCAATTAGCTTAGTAGATACAAGCAAAATATAAACAGCTAGAGAATCCACTGTACAAATACCAGAAAGATGGCACAATCTGATTTCATATATGAGATCTGTACCCAATAATGTATTTTAGCAACCTTGAACTCTAAATTCATTGTACCACTCTCCTTTCAGACCCAGGGGTGCATAGTGGAATAAAGGGGTGCATAGCGGAATAAAGGTTGGAGAATGAGCCAGAAGAAATTTAGAGATTCAAATGGGACACATGGGAAGGGGAAAAGATAAACCTGGAGCAAAATGGAGCAGGAATTATGGCCAGGTGGAAACAGAAATGAGAAACAATGAGCCAATGGGAATCAGAAGAAACCAAGAGCCACGGGCTGAGGAGACAGAAGGTGAAGGGAATAAACCAGGAGTATCTGATGCAAGAGAGAAATTAGACATTTAGAAGGGGAGGGAAACCAGGAGCAACTGAGACTTGTGAGAAAAATAAGGGGACTTGGTACACAAGAGCAACTGGAGGAGAAAAGGTGTTTTGTAGTTAGGCTGAATGAGCAGCAGGAGGGGGAGTATGTTTGGAGATACAGAGTAGGGAACATGTAAAAAACAAGAGATGAGTAAATGAGGGACAAGTGAAAAGAAATACAAAAATGGGAAAAGGTACAGGAAGAGAGGGGATGTTTTTCTGGCAGAAGGATCTTAGATCCCACATGTGACCCCAGGATTTAAAGTGACTGAGATACTCAGTAGTAAAAATAACGTGGCACCTTTCTCTGAGACATAGATATTTTAGACTAGATGGATGCATAGTAGTCTGGGTACACAACAGCTCATTATTCAACCTGACATGTGACTGCATCTCTTCCCATCAAAACGTCATTGCAAAAAGTTACCTAACTCCCGCAACAGACAAAAAAAAAAAAAAAAAAAAAAAAAAACCACAAGTAAAATAATCTGAAGTTTTTAGAGAGATGTCTTGAAAAGAAACTTGCACAAATAAAAGGGGAATATAATTATAATGCTTTTTACTCAAGCATTTATCAGCTTTGTCTCATAAATAACTATAATCAGCCTTTTTGGCATAACTGTTTGAGGCTGACTTTTCAATGCAAGCTATGTTGCAATGACAAAAGAAGCATCTAATACAAAAAGAGGCTAAATATGAAGCTGCATCAAAAATCTTTTTAGTTTCAGTTGATTGCTTTGCAAAAGGGCTCCCTTTCTTGGAAAGAGTGATCACAAAGAGCAGTGAGGTTTTTGGCCTTAATTCTCTCTGGGTATGTCTAAACTACATGCCTCTGTTGTCCTTGTCAATATTCCTGATTGCTGCTTATAAGAAACTAATATCCAAGTGCTACAGTGATGGCAAAACTGGATTGCTAATATAAGATCATTTATGAATAGAATCAAAATCCCCTACTAAATTAGTGTTTTAACTTTGATCTAAAGCTAAAATATATAATGCAGAGATAAAACATAAATATTGTGCAGTGCCAACCATATCCCATAGCTAAAAGGCAACATCTGTTACGTAGTGGGTGTTATGTCTTTTCTGAAGATCAGTTGCTGAAAAGAACCATGCTGAAGGGGTACATATTTGGCTTTTTCCACACTATTGCTGGTGAATTTACTTTAATATGCAATATATACATGTATAGGAACTTGTACAATTTTATGTTTTTTCCTGAGTACATGCTAAGAATCATGCTACAGGAAATAATAGTTACTGCACGTTTTGCAGCCCTCTTCTGCCAAATATTTATATATCAATTGAACAGGATTGGCTAATTTTGACTGTGTCAACAAATGGTTTCAGAGTGATCCACATAATCAACACAATTTCTGCATATACTGAATCTAATTTAATAATCACATCCATCAATGATAAATGGAATGTATTATTCCAATTAAAGTCTCCATTACCAATGATTCAATCTAATAAGTATTCACTAAAAATTTATCTTGGTTCTTTCATTTTAATAAATTGTTTCAATTTTCTTGAATTACGCTGTCTTTTCTATTAATTGGTAGTCCAGTGAAAAATCATAATGTCTTTGGGTACTTGAAAGCTAGTCTTAGGTTAGAGCCAATAATAAAAATTTCTTTAAGGATCATAAAATTGTCTTAAGACAAAATGTTTGAATCCCTGGACTTTTTGCTGCCATCTGTCTTGAACTTTACTGGACACTGAATAATACATTTCCAAATAAGATATCCTTCTTAGATAAGGGGCTTTAAGTTTGGCTTCTTTCTTATTCCAGCAAAACATCTTAACAGAATTGTCAAAGAGATGAATGCGTAATTCAAGTCATACTATAGATGCTGGAACTAGAAGTAGGGTGACCAGATTTTCCTCTGTTGGTAAAATTACTCGTATTCAGCCAGCTTGAACAGCAATGTGTACTTCTGTGATTCACCCCATCACAGGCTACTTTCAGGGACAGATGGTGCCTAACCTCCTGCCCATTATGAATGTAGCCCTAAGTGTACACTGATGCAGTAGTGTTCACCTGAGTCCACAAAGAGTCTGAGACAATAGATGTAAGAAGGGCATATGGGCATTAACTCTGAGTGATAATGCTTGGTTTATGGACAAAGCCTGACCTGGGGTAAAGCTTGTGAGACAAACACTAATATTTGATTTTTCAACTTGGCCTGTCTTATGACATAGACATTGATATCTGAGATATCTATATAATATCAAAAGATAAGATACAAACCAGGATAGAAAGACAAGAAAATAAGAAGTCATATAGCACTGGCTGGAGATGACATGTGGGAGAAGAGGAAGAGAGAAATAGAATGATCCCATGAGAAAAGGAATATATTACAAAGTATTCTAGAGGAAAAAATAATCCAAAGGATTTTTAACAATTATGAAAATACACCAGATCTGACCATTGCTCTATGTGCTGGAGGACTGGAGAATATCACATAATTAGTAGTAGTAAAATTCAGTAAATAGACCATAAAATCAATGGAAGACTTGCCATCTGGTTTTACGCATTCCCTACCAGCACTGAGCATAATGATCTCCAGTGTTTCCCTTACTGAGAACAAATAAAAAGCACATATGGAAGAGTACAGTTTCACACAGGCTGTACATGAGCAACCCGAGAAAGAGGTTGCAATAAGAAAACAATGGGCTATTTACACTCAAACTATAGTAAACCTCAGTGGAATTCCCCAATCCCCAGGGCCACCAGTTTTCCTTGTTGACACACGAGCTTCTGTTCCATCCATTACAATGACTTTTCTTCTGCCGTTGACAATATTTTCCCATTGGTAGTCTCAGCCATGATCTGCAAAGATATTTAGGTGTTTAATATCTACATTTAGACAGCCAAATCTTGGATTTAGGCACCTAAGTCCCAGTTTTAAGTTCCAGTGAGATCGACAAAACTCCTGTTGAAACCCGTGGGCATCTAAACTCACATATCAGCTAAGTTTTAAGGGTAAGAGTTCCCTTGGGAATTTATGTTCCTCTCTCTGGGCATACACACTGCTACCTCCCTCCAGGCATTTAATTCCCAGAGCAATACACAGACTAAGTGAAGACAGGTGAACAAATGCCTATATCACACATGAGGGTCAGATCAAGAAGGCATGCTCAGGTGCTGCCTATTGGATAGGGTCCTCTCCAAAAATTGATGATAGCTGGCAGTTTTGGTGCTCACCTTATAACTTTTAGCTTAGTGGTTAGAGCACTCACCCTGAGACATCCAGAGTCAATTCTCTTCTCCAGTTGATGGTGAGAAAAGGTTTGAACAGGGTCTCCCACTGTCCCACTGAAAAGGCATTTGGTCAAAGGCATTTGGTGAAAAGGCATTTGGCCAAAGAGGAAAAAAGGTGGGAATAACTCTATAGTTTGATGGTTAAGTCCCCCTAAATCCCATCACTCTTTAATTATTTAGCCACAGTGGAATGGCATCAAGAGAAGAAACACCCCTCTCCACGTGAAGGATTATCCCATAGTGCCATATCTGAGTGGAGGGGATGTCTCTTCTAATCTTTTCTCCTCCTCAGGTAGAGAGAATATTTGAATCTGAGGATTGTCTACATAACTACCACCAGGCAGCTTTGAACCTGGGACCTAGAAACTTAGTGTTGGAACCTTTACAGCTTGAGCTATAAAGCAGTTGCCTCTTAGGTTAGGCTGTAAAGCTCCTTTGTTTTCTCTCTTGCTGTAAGTGGTCTAAGTGCCACTATATGGGGCAGAGATCCACACTAGGGTTGTGTCTACATTGACAAGATTTTGGGCAAAAACTTGCCGCCTGTCTACACTGGCCGCGAGTTCTTGCGCAAGAACACTGACGTTCTAATGTAAGAAATCAGTGCTTCTTGCGCAAGAACTCTGACACTCCCTCTCAGGAATAAGCCTTCTTGCGCAAGTGTTCTTGCGCAAGAGGCCAGTGTAGACAGGCAACATGAATTTCTTGCGCAAGAAAGCCCAATGCCTAAAATGGCCATTGGAGCTTTCTTGCGCAAGAGAGTATCTACACTGGCACGAATGCTTTTGTGCAAGAGCACATCTCTTGCACAAAAGCACATGCCAGTGTAGACGCTCTCTTGCGCAAATACTTTAATGCAAAAACTCTTGCGTTAAAAGTATTTGTGCAAAATCTTGCCAATACTTTTGCGCAAGAGGGCCAGTGTAGACAACGTGGTATTGTTTTGCACAAAAAAGCCCCAATGGCGAAAATGGCGATCGGGGCTTTCTTGCGTAAAACCAAGTCTATATTGGCACGGACGCTTTTCCGCAAAAAGTGCTTTTGCGGAAAAACATCCGTGCCAATCTAGATTCTCTTTTCCGCAAATGCTTGTAACAGAAAAACTTTTCCATTAAAAGCATTTGCGGAAAATCATGCCAGTCTAGACGTAGCCGAAGTGTAAGGTAAGTCAAAGGGAGAGTTCCTCCTGGTGACCCAGCAGGGTTTAGACATTGTAAAAAGTCAGCATAAGGTACATCAACTGCAGCTACACCATAGATAGGATAGACCTGCCCATAGTCTCCGTCATCCCAGGTGAGTGTGTTATTAGCAGCGGGCTCTTCCTCCTTTGCCAGCTGTTTTCTGTGGAGTGCTGCAGGTGCCTAAAGTATTCCTGTAAGAAATTAAAAAGGATCCTAAGCTGCCTGACTCCAAGAGAGGGGCTCCCTCCTATGGTCACTCAGCAGAGATAAACACTTCCCTGGAGCCTTGATTTAGTCACCATGAGAACAGAGTTGAGTACAAACCCTCTTGGTTGGCATCTGACTAGCCTAGGGAGCCCCTGTCTCCTCATATGCTGACTCTATTTGACCACATTCTGAACCCCTCATTCAGGCTTTGTAGATGGTCTTTTTCCTGTGATTTTCAAGGTGCTTCAAAGCTAGGCCCTGCCAAATACAGAATTGCCACACTAAAGAACCTTTGCGGATCTGAGTCTCCAGTCTATGGTGTATCTTTGAACAACCATATCTATACATGTATTCAGACTTCTCTGGACATGGTTTTCAACATGAAATATAAGGGAAAGTGTAGTCTGAGCCGGCAGGAGCTGAGGGGCTTTTGCTTATAGTCTTACACATATTATTTGTGAAACACATTGGCTTCGTTGCTTTCCTGCAGTTGTATGGATATCTGCTATTAAAGAGCCAGCCATTTTGGAGTTCAAACCTAAAAACATGTTACAACACAAACTCATTTATCAAAAGAAAATACTCTGTGTTGGAAGCTGCAGAGGGAATCAAACATCAGAAAACAAGAGGAAACGACCCCTACACAAAGGATGTCCAATTTTAGTTTGACCTGTAAAAACAATTTGAGATTTTGCCCACTCTAGCAATAGGTTTCCCTGAGCTCACCCAGTCCTTATCTGACATCATTTTACACAACCCTCCCCAAACTGGGTTTATTTCAGATTAGGATAATTTAGGTTTACGATTTGATCCTGCAAACACTTGTGGTATAAGTCAAATGATCAGCTCTGCCCTCAAAACTTGGAGCATTTAAATTGGAAATAGGCACATTTTGAGGCTTAGTGCTGCTTTAAAGAATAACAGAGAATTCAAAATATTTCAGTTTAGTTAACCTTTTGACTGCTGCATTAACAGCAGAATTGCAACACCTAAGAACCTTTGTGGATCCCAGTCTGCAGTCCTAGTGCTTGTCAGTAAGAAATTACAGCAAATGAGTGACACCCTCTGACTGAGTGTTTCTCACATTGTCTTTACAGGTTTTTAACAGCATCTACTTTAAAAGAAGATTTAATTCAGATGAGCTTTGATTCAAAAGTATTTGAGGGTTTTCGTCAATCATGACTGGAAGATGTGTTAAACCTGTTGTCAGTTTGCTTAATTACTATTAAAACTTGATCAGATGCATGAGGGTGAGGATTTCCCATGTGAAACTGTTGAAAAAAATGTTCTCCCTTTAAAAGGATAAATTGCACTACAGTGATTGGAAAAAATTAGGTTAAGGTGGCTAGAGGAATGGGGAAAAAGTAAGAAAAAAAATACTTAGTGGTTTTAAATTATCATGTTCAAAACAGTATGAATTCATTGATTCTATTGTGTACAGAGTAAGATTAGAGAGTTTTGAAAGCAAGGTTAAGGTTAAAGCTCACTAATATTTAGAAATGAGAAAAACTCTGCGGGACAGCCTAGAGAGAAGTCTGGATTGCTGGAAGGTTCATAGTATATGCAAAGGCTACATCAATATTTTAAAGTTGGAGGTGCTTCTATGCTCAAGCTGATGCATAAGCTTCTTGCTGAAGTGGTCTGAGATGTACTACATTTTTAAGGGCACATAAGAGAATCTGCCATATAGCCTTATCCCAGAACATTCCTATGCAATGCAAATAATAGTGGAGAAAATGAGGAGAGACAACTTTAATTCCTCCAATGATACCCAACATTACTGTCTTATATTCAGGTGAAGGTTAAGAAGAGTTGGGCTTTCCTGCCTGTTTCTGCTGCAAACAAAACAAGGAAAGAAATTTAAGTTCCCAACCAAAAACTCTTCTGTTTTCTTAGTGGGGAGCACACAGTATCTCCCAATTGCTCCATATGGAGTATGTCATTTTTTGACTGAGAGTGGAGTGTCCCAGAAGAACACTGTGCATTTTTAATGAGTCTCTCCATTAATTTTAATTGGACTTGCTTTAGGCTTATGAGAACCGTTTTAAAAACAAACTACAAATTTGACAACTGCTTACTCTAGTGTCTCTAATTCCCAATGTATTTTCGGTACAAACTACTGTGCTTTGTTTTGGAGG
This sequence comes from Pelodiscus sinensis, assembly GCF_052426305.1. Lineage (NCBI taxonomy): Eukaryota > Metazoa > Chordata > Testudines > Trionychidae > Pelodiscus > Pelodiscus sinensis. The sequence continues at coordinate 110,512,856 of NC_143055.1, read as the reverse complement.
GCCCAATCCTATGATCAATGGAAGGGTAACCCACATACCTTCTGAGTGTGGGGAAAAGTCCCATCAAATAGTACTTGGGGGAGGAGGGGCAGGGGAAAGAGAGTCAGAGACAGAGAAAAGTTTGCTCTACAGGGTTAGTGGAGAGTTAGCTGGCTTTTAACTCAAGCTGTAGAGGCTCATGAAATGCCTTTGGCCAATTGAAAAAACAATGAATAATTCTGCAGCACCTTAGAGGCTAACAAAAAATGTAGATGTACATTTTTGTTAGTCTGTGAGGGGGTGCAGAACTATTTATTTGCTTTTCTAATTGTTTTCAGTTACAGACTAACATGCTACCCCTCTTAGGCTACGTCTACACTGGCAGCTTCTTGCGTAAGAACTCTTTTGTGGAAGAGTTCTTGTGCAAAAACTCTTCCACAAGAGAGTGTCTACACTGCCATGTGCTTTTGCGCAAGAGCATCCATGGCAGTGTAGATGCTCTCTTGTGCAAGAAAGCTCTGATGGCTATTTTAACCATAGGGGCTTCTTGTGCAAGAAATTCATGTTGCCTGTCTACACTGGCCTCTTCTGAAAGAGTTCTTGAGCAAGAGGGCTTATTCCTCATGGAGAGAAGAATAACTCTTCTGGAAGAAACCCTGTTTTACAAAGCTACACTGTAAATTTACTTCTGGAAGAACGCTCGTGCAGCGTAGACAGCCGGCAAGTTTTTGTGGAAGAACAGCTATTCTTCCGCAAGAAGCTGCCAGTGTTGACGTAGCCTCATGAGACTTTTAGCCAATTTGTCAGCATTTCTGGCTGTCTGAAGCTATTCCTGTTAATGCTACAAAACAAATGAAATTACAGGGACTCTACCACCACTTCTGTGAAACAATGGCAAATGTAGGGCTAATACAGCAGAGAATGAAAGACATGACAGTGTTAGCTGGAGACCAGGATTGAGGTAGATTAGCAGAGTTATATGAAGGAAGCTTACATAATACTTACCTACATTATGCCTTATTCAACGCAGAAGAACCTGTTTTTTAACAGCAAGAGACAGGGTTTGGTGTTTTTACATACAATAAGTTGGTGGGTGGACTTGGTAGTGAAATTAAAAAGGGATGCGTGAGATTCACACTCCCTTCCTAAACCATTTCCAGCTTCTGAATCTACTTGAAATATAGCTCTAGCAAATAAAATTTGTAATAATCTAATCTTGAGATAATCTCATCCGAAGAGGTGGGTATTGCCCACAAAAGCAATGTTATTGCTCATGACATAAATAAATATATTTGTTAGCCTCTATGGTGCCCCAGGACTATTCGTTATTTTTAAAGTTACAACCACAGCTACCACTTTGAGACTTGAAGTGACAAGGATGGCAGATGGGGTAGATCTTCATGAAAATCAGTGTAAAAGTCACCCTTGTCTGGCCAGGCATAGACATGATGAATTTGGTGACAAAGTGACTTTGCTCTTAATCTGTGCCATCTCTTCCTGTTGTCTCTCCCAGCATCACCTTTTTTTCTCTCTAGATTGAGCCTCATCTTACTCTGATCCACAGCCCAACCTCTCAGATGCTCCTACTACGTCACTAGAGGTGGAAACATGTGAGGAATATCAGCATACTGAAAACAGTGCAGCCCAAACATCTTCACTAGCTTCTTTATTGGTCTCATCCATACATGGGAAATAAGAATGCTCTTTGGCTTGACAAGAAATTGCCCTATACTACTTTTTGGGATTTCATAATGAAAGGTATTACTGCAGGGATGGAGGGTTTAGCTGCATAACAACATCAATTGACGTAATACTCTCTGGCTGTGTCTACACTGGCGCGATCTTGCACCAAAGCAGCCGCTCTTGCGCAAAAACTTGCTGCCTGTCTACACTGGCCGTGTGTTCTTGTGCAAGTAAATTGACGTTCTATTGTATGAAATCAGGGCTTCTTGCGCAAGAACTATGATGCTCCCACTCAGGAACAAGCCCTTTTGTGAAACTGTTCTTGCACAAGAGGCCAGTGTAGACAGGCAACATGAATTTCTTGCGCTAGAAAGCCCTATGGTTAAAATGGCCATTAGAGCTTTCTTGAGCAAGAGAGCGTCTACACTGGCATGGATATTCTTGTGCAAAAGCACATCTCTTGCACAAAAGCACATGCCAGTGTAGACGCTCTCTTGCACAACTACTTTAATGCGAGAACTCTTGCGCTAAAGAGTTTTTGTGCAAGATCATGGCAGTATAGACGTAGCCTCTGACTTGTACATTTGATTGCAGAACAGCAATGAAAAGTTAACCCAGAAAAGACATGGCAAAAATCAGGATCCCAGATTCCTCAAATCAATGTATACTGCATTACTAATGCAGCATTAGTATACATTAGATTAAAATTTTTTGTGTGCAGCTTTATCATTATCTTAGCACCACACTATGTATAATCACTAGCACAGTCATGGATTTTCAATGCCATTGTTTTATAATTTTCGAGATGATGAAACTGATTCCAAGAAGTATAGCACCTTTTTGCAGAAAAAGTTAATATTTTAGAATATGGAACACATTACTGAGAGGAAGAGAGGAAAAAAAAATCTCAACAGGCAAATCAGAAAGATGAACCTATAGAGTTAGATTTAAGAAAAACATTTGATTCACATAGTACAATTCATTGCAAATCAGACACAGTTCAATTTAAAGCTGTGCTGCAGAAGTGGCAGTGATTCATATGAGTTTTGATTGTGTCTACTGAATTTCCATCAAAGCTATCTGTGTGCTCATTGTGTCTGGATAGCCACAATCATTACATAGCTACTACGCACGGTCTGTTATGTGTGTTTAATTGCATTTAGAAAGATAGTTCAATAGCTGATCCAAAAGTTTTGTTTTATTTGAATTTTTCACTAAAAATAGTTAACATTGATTATTATTTATTTGTAATCTATAAGCAAGTGGAAAAATTGGTTTAATTGTTTTTGTTTAATGTTCAACCATCTGTGATCACAAGGTAAAGGTCAGTATTGCTCCAATATCAGGTCTAGCAAACCTGTCTGAACCCAAACCTGCACGACAAGTTCCCAGTAAGGACAAACCATGACAAAATAAGATTAATTTGACCCTAAAGCTTTTTGTATGTTAGAGGCTGTGACATGGTTTGGTTTAAAAAATATTGCAGGCCCATTTCATTGGAAAGGGTTTGTACTTCCGATAAATGAGCACCCTTTTATGCTAATATTGACTGTCTGAACGAAGGGAAGAAATAGTGAAAGCATTTGCTGTTTCGGAGGCATTGTATTTGAAACATTCATTATGTGGGTGCTCCCTGGGCATCTAACAAGACTTGGAAAATGTTTCTTCAATGATTTCCATAAGTAGTGCTGTGTACTGGTTGGTGCTTTAGTCAGTGAGTCTTGCAGAAAAAAAATACTTTTCTAATAAAACTGTGGCCATCTCATTTCATTGCTGCTTATACAAATCCCAGAGAAGTATGTGCCTCTCTTTCACATTTCTAAACTTTCTTTGTCTTGCTCTTACTCTGACTCTGGCTATGCTTAGCAACCATCTATTAAAACTACGAGTTTCTCTCTCCTCTCCCCCGACTGAACCCTTGAATTCTGTGAATATTACACAGGCTGAACCTTCCTAATCCAGCGCCCTTAGGACCTCACCGGTGCTGAACCAGAGAATTTGCTGAACCACATGAGGTCAATATTGTTTAGCAACACTTCCACTGCTTATGGGGCTCTTAGAAGACATGTAGGGGTAAATTAGAGCTAAATAACAGCATAGAACAATGAGTTCCAGGACTGAGACTATAAACAAATGTTATGGGATTCTAAGCTAACTAAAATCATGGTGGACCACAGATGTTGCCAAATCAGAAAGTGCCTGACTAGGGTCAACCTGTACTAGCAGTTCACTAAACAATATCTGACGGGATACCAGCCTACCTTCCTAGTTGGGTAGGACTCCATCCTTTGGCAGTATGTAGCGATGTACAGCATGTTAGACACAATTTTGTCTCCTTGTTACATAAAAAACAATGGCTACAGGAACTACATGTTTTCTTGTCCATGGATTCCTGCTTTCTTCACATTTTTAAACTGTAGCTAAGTCATACAGTTTTCCTTGGCCTCATCTGTAATCTGTGTGGATGACTCTTTCTCCATGACAGTCTATAAGGAGGAGTATGACCTGCATAAAAAAATGATAAAAATATAATTGAAATTTTTTTGGTACTTCTGAAACGTACTGAAAGAAATGGTATTGTCTTGCTTATGTACCTGAGACAGGAGAGACTGCACTGAGACATACCATATTTTGCTTTAATGATTTTCCTTGCATTGTTCAGATAGGCTGTGTCCAGACTCCATGCCTCCGTCGACGGAGGCATGTAGATTAGCCAGATCGGAAGAGGGAAATGAAGCCGCGATTAAAATAATCGCGGCTTCATTTAAATTTAAATGGCTGCCCCGATCTGCCGATCAGCTGTTTGTCGGCAGATCGGGAGAGTCTGGACGCGATGCCCCGACAAAGAAGCCTTTCTTCATCGACACAGGTAAACCTGGTTTCACGAGGCTTACCTGTGTCGATGAAGAAAGGCTTCTTTGTCGGGGCATCGCGTCCAGACTCTCCCGATCTGCCGACAAACAGCTGATCGGCAGATCGGGGCAGCCATTTAAATTTAAATGAAGCCGCGATTATTTTAATCGCGGCTTCATTTCCCTCTTCCGATCTGGCTAATCTACATGCCTCCGTCGACGGAGGCATGGAGTCTGGACACAGCCATAGTCTGAATTTTTTAGGATTAACCATATCTGACTTTGAATAGAACTAACATTTGATATGTTATGATAGTGACTTTTTTGTTGTTCTGCCTTCAAACAAAAATTAGTTCTGTATAGATTGTTTTATTTTTCTGCCAATACTAATCTCCCCCTAAGATGCATTTCTGGCTGACTGTGTACACTGAAGACTTGCTGTTTTACTTTTATATAGCAATAACATTTTATACTATAAATCCTGGAGGGATAGCCATTTTATTAAGGAAAAGATTCAGAGGAAATGATTTGGTAGCTTTGAACCTGAGTGCTCAGAAGATACTAAGATAAGCTGTAAGGATATTGTAAATGTCAATCTGTTTCTTTTTTCTTTTTCTTTTTCCTTCTTTTCCTTTTTCTTTTTGCAGCATCATTAACAACTTTGTTAATCATTTCCAAATACAACAAATATGCCAAAATACCATCATTATCACAATACATTAAGTAAGTAAAGAAGATTAGGATACAGGAAGGGGAAAAGAGAGATTGATCTTCAGAGTCTACTTTAATCATAGATCTCGAAGTCAGAACAAATTGCTTTGAATTTTACTAGCATTCCCCTTCAGCAGAATGCCAGTTGTTTGTTACCTGGGAGGTCAGCTGCATTACTAAGCCAGGCAACAATAGACAGACTTCTCCAGTTTTATAGGATTAATTTTTTTAGCTACTGAAGCTGCCTATTGAAACCACACCACCTTGTTGCCAGGTATTATCAATTTATCCAAAAAATGCTTAAGGGGAAGGCTGAGAGTTGCCAGCGTCCATGTCATAAATAAGACTTTCCACAAGAAGCCAAAATACAATGCCTGGCTTCACAAAAAGGAGATAGGAAATTCCCCCTCCCCAGAGATAGGCAGAGCTGTAATTTGTTCACACCCAGTTCAGGTTCTTAAGTGAGCCTCAGAGGAACATTTGAAAATATTGAATTCTTTAAATCAGAGGAAAAAGAAACAGGGAGACCTTTAGGGCATACAAAAATCCAGGAGGGACGCTCATTTTCAGTATATTAATCTTACCACACAAACTGAAGTTTGATCTGTCCAAATTATTAGCCACTTGAGCATTAATTGGGCCTATGTTTATTTTAGGGATTTCCTGAATAGTACTGGGAAGCAATATTCCCAAAAATTTCATGTAAGAGGATTGGCAGGAAAAGTCCCAATCTGAGGAAAGCCTTTGTGTGAATCTTTGTTAATTCCTAGGATTTTCTGATTTACCCCCAAGTAATTTTATATAAAGAGAGGTGCCCAAAGTTATCAATAATGGTAAAAATTGAAACCTCGGGCTTAGATACAAATACAAGAATATCATTTACAGCAGGCATAACTTTGTGCTGTATCTGGCCCATCTGGGTACCTTGAATATATTGATTCACTTGCATAGAATGGCTAAACATTCTAGAGTTAAATCAAACAGACAAGGAGAAAGGGGGCACTCTTGCCTCATGCTTCTCTCTAACGGAGATGCCATTAGTAACCACTCTGGAGGATGGATCAGAATATAAAAATTTAATGCAAGCAGTAAATGGATTGCTAAATCCACATTGTGTTAACATATGAAAAGATTGTCTCAGGTTATGCACTTAGAGGCCTTTTTGCCATAAAAAAATAAATGACAGCAAAGGATTCTTTAGCATCTTTCTTGGTGGTGACAATCAGTCAGTTGATGCAAATTATCTGAGCCATGTCTATTACAAAGGAAGCCTAGCTGATTTATGTGTATGATCCTGTGAGAGAACTTTATAGTTCTTCAGAGCTTGTAATTTGTTCTCTCTGAGGCCAGGTCTACACTAAATGGAAGATCGCTGCTGCCATCATCGATGACTTCCGGCTTACGATTTAGCAAGTCTAGTTAAGACTTGCTAAATCAAATTCAGAAGGTACCCCTGCTGGCTGCCAGTACTGTTGCTTGTGAAAAGAGTAAAGGAAGCTGACAGGAACATTTGTTTCCCTGCTGTGGGAACGGCAGGGAAATGTGAAACAAGGTACATAGACTCCAGCTACATAATAAACGTAGCTGAAGTTGTGTATCTTGCTTCAACATTCCCTATGAGTGTAAATCTGACTTGAGATCATCCTCCACTTCAGAAATTCTGTGTTCTGCTTCACTTAACCATCTGGATCTCTGTCACAATGGTCAGTAGAGTAAAAGCTATAGATTGAATTCAAACAATGCCTGCAGTCACCTGCTGTATTACAGCCATCATCTGTGTTTCCTCTTCTCTGGCACCGTTTAGTTTGCAGAAAAGGGGAGGAAGATCTCTTCAGTTTACTTCAAAGTGATTTCAGATTCAGAGAGGAAGATGGAGAGCTAGAGGACATGTTAGCAACTGCAGTAGTCAGATGCAATCTTTCTCGCCAGTGGATGGTGGGTTTAAGGACATGGTATTTGGGGAATCACCCTGAACCACTTCAGAACTCAAGCAACCTGAATCTACACCAGTCGCAGCAGCTTCTGGTGTCCAAGGTCAAATGTATAGTTTAGGATATTGCATAGATTATGGTGGACTCATATAGTAACTAAGATTATATAAATAAAGTTTATAAATCAGCAACCTATTGGGGATATGCCTGGTAAAAGTTCACTGTTACAGATATTTTCAAAGACTGTTTAAAAAATTCTCCTAGTGATAAAGTATTTTAATACTAACTCACACAGTTACCAAAAGAGGAGTCCCAGAACTCTTACCCTACGCATATTAGCATAGGACCCAAATATAAGGACCTGATGCAAAGCTCATAGATTTCTACCATTGACTTCATACAGAGGGTTTTTTTCCCCCTTGAAATCAATGGAAAAATTGGACTGTGTGCTGGAGAGTTGCGTTAGGAACCTCAGTTGAGGAATTAACTACAGGTTGTACCTTTTATCATTAGGAAAATAAAAATGATAGAGCAGCTATTTCTGTTAAAGAAAAACTGGGGGATGTAAAATTTTAACTGAAAATTAAAATGGATAATTTTGGATGGAGGAAGGCAGGTTGAAAATACGCTTTTTAAAGAGCATTTTTAATGCTCTGAGCCTGGTGCTGTAAAAATGGTTGATAATAGATCATTCATGTATAAAGCAAACATTGCAATAAACATTGAAGGAGACTGGTTTTAGTAAAACATGGGAAATGTGACAAGAAAAGCACAGACTGAAACAGGTTCTTATGGCACAAATTCACACTTTGAAGGCACTGAATCGCTATGGGTATGTCTACACTACAGAGTTAGTTCGAACTAACTTAGTTCGAATTAGTTAATTTGAACTAAGCTAATTCGAACTAACGCGTCTAGAACTAAAAACTAGTTCGAATTAGCGTTTTGCTAATTCGAACTAGCATGTCCACATTGAGTGGACCCTGAACAGGGCTTAAGGATGGCCGGAAGCAGTGCCGGCAGGGCATCAGAGGAGTACTTAGAGCGTGGAGATGCTGTCTCAGGCTAGCCGAGGGCTGCGCTTAAAAGGACCCGACCCCCACCCCGGACAGACAGTTTTCAGGGGTGCCCTGCTTGCAAAGAAGTTCTGGCTTGGAGTGCCCAGAGTGCCCACACTGGGCACATCACAGCACTCGGCCATCAGCCCGGCTGCACTTGCCGCAGGCTGCCATCTGGGGAGAGGGGACAATTGGGGGGCTGCAGGAGAGCTTCCACCCCCAGAAGCCCGCAGAGCCAGCCCAGTCCTCCCCATGGGGGCTCGTACCCCATTCCTCCCTCACCTCCTTCCACTTACCCTTCCCTAGCCCCCCTTCCTGATGTACAAAATAAAGATAACGTTTCTTCCAACATTGACTCTGTCTTTATTGAACAAAACTGGGGGAGACTGGGAAAAGGAGGTGGGAGAGGGGAAGAGAGAGGCTGGGAGAGGGGAGGGCAACTAACATGATCAGGGGTTGGGAACAGGTCCCAGATGAAGAGAGGCTACAGAGACTGGGACTGTTCAGCTTAGAAAAGAGGAGATGGAGCGGGGACAGGATAGAGAGGTTGGGTGGAGAGGGTGCATTCAGAAAAGTTCTTCCTGAGTTCCCATAAAGAAGGACTAGAGGACACCAAAGGAAAGGAATGGGTAGCAGGCTTGAAACTAGTAAGAGAAAGTTGTTCTTCTTGACAAAGCAAATAGTTAACCTGTGGAACTCCTTGCTGCAGGAGGCTGTGAAGGCTACAACTAGAACAGAGTTTAAAGGGAAGTGAGATCAAGTCATGGAGGTTGGGTCCATGGAGTGGTATTAGCCAGGGGGTAGGAGTGGTGTCCCTGCCCAAAGTTTGTGGAAGACTGGAGAGGGATGGCACGAGACAAATGGCTTGGTCACTGTCTTTGGTCCATCCCCTCCAGGGTCCCTACGGTTGGCCGCTGTCGGCAGACAGGCTACTGGGCTAGATGGACCTTTGGTCTGACCCAGGACGGCCATTGTAAGCTCAGGGCTCAGGGTCGGGGGTCTCAGTGGACCCCCTTGATTTTCATGCACACCTGCTCCTGGGTGGCCAGGCTGGCAGCTCTCCCACCCTAGACGGCCACTTTCCTGTGCCTAGTGCAGAGATCGTGGACGAGGTCCACGATGTCTGCACTAGTCCAGGAAGGTGCCCGCCTCTTGCGGTCCTGGGCAAGCTCCCGGGAGCCGCCAGCCTGGTCCCGGGAAGAGGGGGTGGGCTGCGGGACATCGGGTGGGTGGCTCTGTGCCGTGCCAGGTGCAGGGTCTGCTGGCTGGGTGCTGGCAGGCTTGCACCTGGCACGGGCACCGTAGCCAGCCCGTGCCCCTTTAAGGTGTCCAGAGCCGGGAGGGGGGCAATAGAGTTTCCCTGGTGTTGGCCAGAGTGGCCACCAGGGAAACCTGGGGAGGGCTAGCCTCTCACTAGTTCGAATTAAGGGGCTACACACCCCTTAATTCGAACTAGTAAGTTCGAACTAGGCTTAATCCTCGTAAAATGAGGTTTTCCTAGTTCGGGGAATAAGCCTGTCCTCCACCCCCCTAGCCAGTGCAGGGTTGGTACACCCTGTCACATAAGCCTTGAGCACGTAGTGGACTAATGTACTTTAGTGCTGTAGAGAGACGTGCTACAGCCTTCCATATTTTTATCATATCTTCATTTGCTAGATATCAAACCATTTAAAAAGTAAAAAGATACAAATTCATGTCACTCTTTCAACTAGCAAATGGCCCTCAGTACAATCAGTAGCATTCTCATAATGTTGATTAGGATCCTCACCTATTACACACACATTGGAAAATAGCACGCCACTGGGATAAATCAGCATATGCTGGAGAACTATATCTGACTGCTTTGTGTGTCAGTATATTTTACTGCATATTACCAAGTGTGAAATAATGTATTGCTGCTAGTTATGAAATGGGGCTATCGAACCATCAACTTCAATATAAAACTCTTCCTACTATCCACACTTTCAAATATAGTTTTATTAATGAAGCATATAAATTGAAATTGGGAAAACAGCTTTGATCCTTTACAGGAACACTCGATTCATTTAATCTTTCATAAATTCACCCTTTCTTTGAATGTCTGCATCTAAATGTTGCTTTTCATTGATGGTGGTACCAGATAACATGATTGCAAACTCTTTGGGCAGGAATAGGGTTTTTTTGTTCTGTGGTTTTGCAGTAACTGCCACACAGGGCCCATGACTAGGTTTCTCAGGTGCTACCACAGTACAAATAATGAAAAATATTTTTTACACCATGCATAGTCAACCCATGGAACTGTTTGACAGAGGATGTGGTGAAGGCCAAGATACCAACAGGATTCATAAAAGAACTAAGAGGGGTATGGATGGTATCACTAATCTTTGTCTGCTAGAAGCTGGGAATGGGCAACAGGGGATGGATCCCCTAATGATTAGCTGTTCTGTTTATTCCCTCTGGGGCACCTGGAGTTGGGCAGGTTTTTTTACATTGATATTAAAAAAAAAAGACAGTATTCTATTAACTACATGCTCAAATTCTGGTGGAGTAAGTTGTTATTGTTGTTGACTATGCATGAGATCACCTCAGGAATTGTGACTTCAACTCCTTCAGTCACAGGGTTCTTTTAAATGCCTTTGGGCAACACCATCATTAAGACCAGGCAAAATAATCAATTATAGCTATTTCCATGTTAAACCAGGGAAAGAAAACATTAAACAAAATGACAGAATATAAGTGAATCCTATGCACCTGAGAAGAATATTTGTCAATCACTTATAAGAAAACATTTTAATGAGTTGTCCTAAAAAAGGCTAATTGCAAATAGTTAGACCCTTAAATTAAATTAAATCTCTCTATTTATGTTTATCAATGTTTAATGCCCCTCTTCTCTCCAGAAATACATGGTTTAATCATTTGGTGATTAATAGAAGAAATTTCCCTATTTTAAATTACAACAGCATTTCAATATTCCAATAAAATCATTTTGCACTTGTTATAAAATCATTGTTATACAAGTTTAAATGTAATCTCTTTCCAGTATTTTAGGTAACTTTCTCCCACCAATTCAGGATGATGTTTTGGGTGAGGTTTCCTTGAGATGGTCTCTTCTTAAATCTTCTCTGTTTTTCTTATCTCTCTGTGACAGCTTGCTTGTAGTGGTGGACAGGATAAGTTGATTAGTGTTTTGCTTTTGTAAACAGGATGGAGGGTGTTGCTAGTGTATGATGAGTACTCACTTCAATTTCAGATACTCTTCTTCCTATGTCCATGAAATAGTAGGAAAACACACTCTCCCAAGCTTATTTAGCTTCACACTTGGTAGCAGTCAGCCTTTCACTGACTCCAAGCCACTGGGGTTGGGTTAGGTGGCACCTTCCATCTTCCACTGTGCAGTCTGCTTAATTACTTTTGCTCCTCTTGGGGCAGTAAAGCATCAGATAACCTTTAAATTTATTTTTTACTCTTCTGTTTTATTCAGTCCATTTTATGAGACTCTTTTGTCAGTTTGACAGGAAATGAAATTCTGTTTTCAAAAAGGCAAATACCCTTGTTCTTTATATAAAAGTTTAGTTCTCAGAAAAGTCTTGTAAATTAAGTGATTCTGTAAATAAAATAAGTTTAGTTAATAATCATCTTTCCAAAAATTATAAAGATTTAAAATTATTTTCATGAGTTTGGTGAAGGGCTGCTTAATCATTACCAAATAACTAATTTCCCAATTAATATAAATATTTCTATACTCACATTGCTTCTTTTATTAGTAACTAGTTAGAGTACGTCAACACAGAAGTGTTATTTTGGAGTAAATGATGTTATTCCAAAATACAGTGCATGTCTACACTATAAGGGTATGTCTACACTACCCTCCTAGTTCGAACTAGGAGGGTAATGTAGGCATACTGCACTTGCAAATGAAGCCCGGGATTTGAATTTCCCGGGCTTCATTTGCATAAGCGGGGAGCCGCCATTTTTAAAACCCTGCTGGTTCGAACCCCGTGCAGCGCGGCTACACGGGGCTCGAACTAGGTAGTTCGATCTAGGCTTCCTAGTGGAATGAGGAGTAACAGTAGTTCGAACTAGGAAGCCAAATTCAAACTACCTAGTTTGTGCCCCGTGTAGCCGCGCTGCAGGGGTTCGAACCAGCGGGGTTTTAAAAATGGCGGCTCCCCGCTTATGCAAATGAAGCCCGGGAAATTCAAATCCCGGGCTTCATTTGCAAGTGCGGTATGCCTACATTACCCCGCTAGTTCGAACTAGGAGGGTAATGTAGACATACCCTAAGTCTTTATTTTAAAATGTCAGGCTAAAGGACTTCTTACTCCCGACTCATGGTAATCCTCATTTCACAAGGAGTCAAGGAAGTCAAAGGGAGACTGTACTTCCTTTGACTTCCTGCTGTGTAGACAGCACCAAAAGCCAAATTAAGCTATTTCGACTTAAGCTATGCAATTGACATAGCTGAAGTTGTGTAGCTTAATTTGACTTTATCCCTGCTGTGTAGACGAAGAGCATTGTACCCACGAAAGCTCATGGTACCATCTACTGTACATATTTTGTTAGTCTTTAAGGTGCTGCTAGACTATTCGCTGTTTTTAACTTATACCTTTATAGTATTATTTAACCTTGCTATATTTGTACTGAAAACTTCCTATAATAAGGAAATCAGGCAGCTACTATATATAGGCTTACATTTAACACAGAATATTTGCAAATATACGTCTTAGAAATAGCTTATGCCATTTTAAGCATTTGAAAAACAACAAGGGCTTTCATCTTTCATTAGAAACATGAGTTAGAAGTAAGCAATGTCTTCTGTAAAACATCTTCCCCGTACATGTTGTCCCAGCTTAAAGAATGAAGACTTTTTGTGTGTTTAACAATGAAATAGATTTCAGTAAGAATATTTCTAGAATACTTCATGTGGATTTAAAACTAAGGTGGAAACAATGTTATGATCCTGATAGGATGAGATTACATCACTTGGTTTCCCAAATACAGAACTATTTAGTGAATACTTCTGCCATGTCTGCATTATTATGGATAATTCTACCATGTCCCTCTTACAAAGGACGAATACCATATTCTGAAGTGAGGCCTCCTGCAGTATCTCATGTTGAATCTGTTCCACTCTGGAGAAATAATGAAAGAGTGATTGGAGAAGAGAGATTCAATCCAGGGTCTCCCACCTCCCAGATAGAGACCCTCATCACTGGATTGGCAAGTATCGTATCCGGCTGAGATTAAGGCTTCTCTATAAAATTCATCCTTTTGTATATATAGTTAGAGAAATGTGCAAAGCGTTTACACATGGTACCCACTACGCAACAATTGAGCACCAAGAGAAAGAGATATACGTGAGAGGATTATTCTAGGAGAGGGTGGGTGAGATTCTGTGGCCTGCATTGTGCAGGGGGTCAGACTAGATGATCATAATCAAAGCTTGCCGAACCGTGGCGAGCCCTGCTCACCAGCCACGCTGTCCGGCGATCTGCGCATGCACAGATCGCCTGAACCTGGCTCTTCCGGGTTGCAATCTACTCGCCATGGATGAGTAGATTGCATTATTTGTCGAGCCCTGATCATAATGGTCCCTTCTGACCTTAAAGTCTATGAGTCTCTGAGAAAGCAGCACTATTTCTGCCTGGCTACTACAAGTAATGTATGAGGTACACTCCCAACTGCCTCTGTTTTACTTCAAGTTCTGCATAAGATGTTTTCAGGGGGATAAGGGAAAACACCACATTTATTGGTGTGTGAGTGCATGAATGTATATATTACATTCATGCACTCACACACACCAGCACACCCTATCTTCTTGTTGTTACTAATAGTTACTCCCCCTAACTGCATTGGCCAAGTGATTTAGATGGAGGAGGGGTGGAGCCAGGCTTCTGCCGATCTGGAACGATGCTCTGATGTTGACAAGATGAGACCCAGGGTCCTCCTGCAAAATGCCCTTGCATGAGAGGGGCGCTACTATAAATCAAAGGTATCATCTTATGCATATGCAAAATCTGTTTTTTGATATGTATATGCAGTTAGTCATCTGTGGTGCCTTCTTCTTGGGTGTTGTCTTAATGCTGCCACATTCACCTTCAGAGAGGGTGCTTCCAAAATCAGGCACTTGCTGCAGATTCCAAAGGCTTGCATATGTCCAATCTTCTTTCAATGGGCCCACTTAACAGTCTTACTGTCCTTGGATCTGGCTTCCATCCCCTCTCCAAAGTTGAAATTGTCAGGAAGTGCTTGCCTTTCATGCCTTATCCACTCATACCTCATTCATTCAACAGGGAAATCAATTAAGTAAAAGGGGAGAGATCTATTTTGGTATGAAGACATTCTCTTTACCTTACTTATTTTGGGGGGGGGGGGGGAACTATTCTACCAAGACTTACTACAAAAAACTTAATACAAAGCTTCTGTGTCCTATATGAAAAGATACATAGCTTCTATGTAAAAGGACTTGATGAAGAGTGTGGAGGTGTATGCACACCCTGTCACAGGAGTGAGAATATTCCGGGGTAAGGACACCACCCAGTCGGTGTGTAGGGGCCTTAACGGTTCAGTCCTTTGGGGTTTCCTTTGCCCTGGTCCCTTTCATTGCTGGGGGCTCTCTTGACAGTTGAGTAGGGGTTCTGGTTTTTTTCACTGCGAGGTAATCCTCCATCAGGCTTACTGCACCCGTCAGTGTGGTTGGCCAAAGTTGTTGCACCCACTCCTTGCCTCCTGGAAGTGGTAGCTGTACAAATTGCTCCAGAGCTACTAGCTCAGCGACTTGGGGTCCAGTTAAACCCTATGGGTTCAGCCACCTCCAGCAATGGTCTCGGATTCTTTGGGCAATGGCCTGAGGCCAGGCCCTGGGGTCCCCTTCTTTATGTAGACTTTGTTGGTAAATCACTGGGCTAATACTGGTGCTATCTAAGAAGGCTGCCTTCACCTGCATATACTCCAGTGCATCGCAGGTGTCCGGATTGCAATAAGTGATCTGTTCTGATCCTGTTAAATAAGGGACCAATATGGCATCCCATATTGTTCTTGAGGCCAGCAAGCAGCCATAGCAACCCACTTGAAGGTGACTAAAAAGCCTTAGGTCATCCTCTGGCCCCATATTTGTTAGCTAGATGGGCTGCTCTAGTCCAGTGTCACCTGTCGCTGTCCCTGTGGCCCCTGGGTTTGGTGGACCTCTTGGTTGTAAAAGCGTAGCTACCTGTGGAAACAGGCCTTCTTGTTGGGTCTGGTGTTGGGTAGTCAGTTCCCAGAGAAGCTGTTGTTGCTGCTCCTGCTGTTGCGACATCTGCAGTTGATGTTGTTGGGTCAACTGCATCTGATGCTGGTTTTCTGCTATCCATTGCAGGACCTTCTCCATCTCTATTACTTTCTTGGCTACAGGGACTAGGTAGTTCCCCTATCCCACTTTCCCTCTAGCTGGACCTTTTAGCAGGTCTCGGATTGTATCCATATTCTCCACCACAGGCATGCACACCCCACCACAAAAAGCGAGAATATTCCGGGGTGAAACCATTGCCTGATCGGCCGCAGGGTCATCAGCTGTCTCTCTAGTCTGTAAATAAATATCCCCCTGCCTCTGGGTAACACAGAGTCTGTAAGCAGCCTTGCTTGCAGGGCAGTATGTCCCAATGGCCAGAATCTGTAAGCAGCCCTTGTCACAGGCTTACTGGCCAAAGTCAGTAAATAGCCCCTGTCTCGGAGCAGCACAGAGAATCAGTTAGTAGCCCTTATTGCAGAGCACTATGGCCTAATCTATAATCTAAGGTCAGAGTCTATAGGCAGCCCTTGTCTCAAGGCAGTATGGCCTAATAGCCTGAGTCTCTAAGTAGCCCTTGGCTCAGGGGAGTGGGGCCTAAAGGCCAGGGTCAGTGGGATTGGGGGCTAGCATCCCAGTATGGGGACCCAGGTCCTGACCCAGGGCCCTGTGAGTGGCATATTGGTCTATCGCTTCCTCAGCAGGGAATCCAGCTGAAACACACCACGTGTACCTGGGTTGGAGAGGCTGCTCCTGCACCCTCCTTGGGTTGCTTCCTACTGGTGCTGCTAGGGTGTCATCCCACATAGCGGATGGGTCTCCTGGCTCCCTGGCAGTGGCTTCTCCCTGGGACTGTGTAGTGGCAGTGTCCTGGAACTTCGGTTCCCACTGTCTGGATCACTGTCCATGGCAGCTTCAGAGCCTCGGCTGGGGGTCCTTCCCCTTCGCTGGCCATCCCAGACTGAGTTGCTCTCTTGCCTTTTATGCTGCCCCAGCACTTGGAGCATGCCCAGTCTGGTTGAAGGGGCGGGATTTCCTCCGCCCACAGTGTTTGTACCCCTCCTGCTCTAGTGTGGGGTATGCCCGCCCCATCACACAGAGATTATAAGAAGATGATCCACACTCATATGAGAATGATTAATACAGAGATGTATGTACACCTCCACCTGAGGCATGAGGGGAAATGTTTACAATGCTATGCAGCCAATGTTCTCCTGTGTCTCATATCTGAGAAACTGTTTTTAACCTAGACTATTCATATTTTGAATTGCTAATGGACATATAGACCCAGCAAGACCAAAAACTGTCACATTCAGTAGCTGCTGCCTGCCTATTTGACATATTAAAAGGAAGCTCCCTTTTATCCATTTGCTATATAGAGTATAATTCCTGTTTGGTTACATGCAAATCTATATCTAATCCCATCTGTTATCTCACAGGCCCTTCTCTCAAGCTTTCTATCTATCCAGATAGATATTTTAAGAGGAATAGGGGATCTTTCAGAAAAGGCTTTATTTTCCGAAAGATCCACGTCTAGACTGGCACTTTTTTCTGGCAAAGCTCCGTGCTGAAAAAAAGCGGCAGCCATTTTTATGCTAATGAAGTGGGGGAGATTTAAATCCCCGCTTCATTAGCAATTGCGATATGTCTAATTTGCATCCCTTTTATAGAAAAGGGATGCAATCTAGACGTAGCCTATTTGTACACAAAATGGAGTCCTGATACATGACTAAGGCATTGAGCCAATACTGCAGTACACCTAATACTAATCGTTAATAAAATGAACTGTAATACCCTGGAAAACATAGGTCGCCAGTTGCTTGCACAGTCTTAATCTAGATGCAAACTCTATAGAGTAACATGAAATATTAGGAACAAAGTGATGCTTCTATAAAATTAATGAAAAAATAAGATGTCTTTTTACTTCAATGCATGTTTATTAACCTCCTATATAAACAGGAGGCACAGAACTCTGGTATAATACATTTTCCTGTGGGTAGCAAAACTACATTGGTTGTTTAAAATAAATTACTCATTTCTATGCTCTTGTGTGAAATGCTCCTTATACAGAAATATCCAGCAGATAACAACAATTGCATATGACAAATGATCTTGTCCAAAGCTATATATGTAACACGTGTACTAATGATTCAGACCAAGCAGTGAGAAGATATGTCTATGTGTCAGGGATCATCTAGATAATACATAGTCCTGCCATGAGAGCAGGGGACTGGACTAGATGATCTCTCGAGGTCCCTTCCAGCTCTATGAGCCTACAATTCTCATCCTGGGGAACACAGCTACACTAACAGTACTAGACAATACCTATGGGCATCTGTGATGCTGTTTCTTTTTTCATTCCCCCCTCCAGTTTCCATGTCTGGTCATGTTAAAGCTGCTGCTTTTCCCCCTCCAAATCCAGAAACCACTAGAAATATTTCCTCTAGAGCTGTCATTACCCATCCGCAATATACAATATGCAATATACAGTTGCATCTTAATGTCTACCCACCTGCCTCCTCCTATTCCTGTTCTGTGACTCTGCTTCCTCTGGAGAGTATCTAGCTAACTTTAAAGTGGGAAAAAAAGCCTGCCAGACCTATCAGCTGAGCATTGAACCTGTGAAAGAGCCATTCAAGTGGTAATGAAACCATTTAACAAGCATTTGCCAACCCAAGGTCTATCCTGTTTATTTCTGGCTGTACTGTGTTAGTCCAGAGGACCTTAGTTTAAAAATTGTTTTAAAACATTTCATTAATATGCTACTGAAGACTATAAAATCACATCTCTAAAACTCCTTCATCTCTCCCCACCTCCCCGGACTGCCATTGGGCATAGGGGCACCGCATAGGGCTCCATAAATCCTGAGGATGGCCCTGAAGCTAGTGCCTTGTAATATTAGTTGACTTGCTCCCAAATTTTAACAATGGGTTTCCTCAAAAATACTCTGCTTCGACCTGCAATACGTACAATATTGCTTCATTAAAACACATGCCACATCTTAACTCCAGGCTTTTTCGGCCTCCACAAAAACCTTCCATTGACTCCATATAGTTTTCTTCCCAAATCCATTTTGATCTTTCCTCCATCGCCTCGTGGATTGGTCCAATGCCATTCTTTCTCTCTGTGGCTCCCCATCCTGGGAGATGTTGCACAGAAGCATCAGTACAGGGGGTGGCAGATATGCTGTGCCATCAAGCCCGCTGTTGGCAGGAGTGATGGTAGGTAAGCTATTCTGCACTCTCTGGCTATAGGGCAATTTGGGAGAGCAGCAATTCTTTTCTGATAGCAGACTCTGTTTGTTAATAGGTGAATGTCTTCCTGGGATGGACAGGTTCCATATGATTGCTGGAGATCTTCCCTTCCTGTTATGGAGTGTGGGGAAGCAAGTTTCCCTCACTCTGGGGAAAGTGGGAACACAGTTTCAGGCAAGGGTAAGGGCAGTCAACCCTTTGCAACCCCCAGATCCTGCTGCTCCTTCCCCAGACAGTCGTCAGCATTTCTCAGCCATCATGTGGGAGTCTGGTATCTGTTTAAAGGGCCCAGAGCAGGGGCACCTTGCAGAGAAGAGCCTCAAACTTGACCTTCAAAGCATCTTTGATTCAAACTGCCCCTTACTACGCTCTTCTTATGGCGCTAGTGTCCGACTGCTCAAACTCTCTGACGAGGCATTCTGCCTCAGCCCCCAGCCTACCAGAAAAGTTTCCCCCTTGTTCTCACACAGGTTACAGTGCATACAACAGGCTGACACCATGAAGGGGATGTTGCATTCACTGAGATCCAGGCGGGCAAGGAGACTCCTAAAACGTCCCTTTAATTGTCCAAAGGCACATTCCACCACCATTCTGTACCTGAAGCTGTGTTTACACAAGAACACTGGAAACCTGATTTGTTGTACTCCCACAAGCCTGTTAGAAATATATAGATAGCATCAGGGCCTAGCACCTCTCAAGTGAGTGTCCAAACCACTAGGCTAGGGAATATATGATATGGGTCTCCCTCAGTCAGTCCTGCTGATGTTGTTCCACTTTAAATAACTGAATAATTAAGTATTAATTCAGCCAGAGGTAAAGTGACTGTAGAGCTTACGGGTCACAGTGCTCACTTGAGGTGGAAAAGTCCTGTTCAAGTCCCCTCCCACCAGTGAAACTCTGCCCCATCTCCCCCATCCAGTCAGTACCTTATGCACTTTTCTGCTCACTCTCCTACTGGCTATTTCATGTGAACTTGCTTGAGGGGCCTAATCTGGTAGGCAGGCTCTGAGCACACCTAGTAGATCAGACACGGCAGGGGATTAGGCAGCTGAACTCCTAAATTCCCTGTTTCATGATCACTCTGGGTCTTAGGCACTGGGTGGAAGAAACCGTGCACATGCTCAGAGGCAGAAATATGGGTGCTGACTGAGCGGAACTTTTACTACTAAAACATAGGCACCAAAATGAATTTAGGCACCTACACGGCTAGGGAGATGTATTGTGAATCACAGTGGTGTACAGCTGGGATAAAAGCATCAAAGTCACATTGATGATCCCTCCAAAAATAAATAGCAAACTCCCAGCTCTTTGGACCTTCCTCTGTGATGTTAGGAAGGTAGATTAATTCAGAATCATTCCCATCCTGCCCTGAGAAAGATATGTATGTATTTTATATATAATATTTTAAATACCTATCCAGGAACCTGAATAAACATTAAAAATACAAAACAATGTCTTGAATGTTTTTAACATACTTTATGGCCAGTGCTGCTTTACAGTTTTGTCCATTGGATTTTAACTCTTTGCCCAGGAGTGGGCAATAAGTGGTCTGCAGGCAGGATGCAATTCGCTAGGGCTAGCCCGGGGGGAGGGGCACAGGATGCTGTATTTACCTGCACATCTGCAGGTTTGGCCACTCACAGTTCTCATTGGCTACGAGCCAGTGGAATGGTGTGGGAAGAGTGTCCCAACCCATGCCACTTTTCAGATCCCAGTGGCTAGAAATGGCAAAGCCCAGCCAACAGGAGAGTAGCTGTTCCTGGGGACACTCATGTACATAAAGCACCCGGTGGCCCACGAGGGGCTAATCCTAGATAATCACATCTGGCCCACAGCCTGCTCATTTCCCAGCCCTGTTTTAACCTATTAACAGTACAGCACTTGAAAGCCATGTGTGAACTCAAATAGTCTGTTCATTTCAGCAGCTGCAATTTGAAAGAGTGTAGAGAATGATACAGGAATAAAAAAAAAAAAGCCTGAACAAATTAGGTTGTGATAGCATATGGACAGCAAGTGTTTTGCTTCTGGGACAGAAGGAAAGAACCAGATTATGCAGGAAAAGAGCCTGCATTTGTGAGGAGAGGAAAGAAAAGTCAGAGATGGGGGGAGATGGTGGTGGTGTCAAAAGCGAAGAAAGGAGTTAAAGGGGCTTAAACGAGGAACACGTTTTTGCTTGTTCTTTATACAAGCACTTATTGTTTGGAACTGTCAGCAAACACTTCTGAATAACCTGCACATGTGCAGAAATCAGAATCAGTCTGTAAATGATTTGATAATCAAAAGGGGGCTAAATGAGTTGTGAATATTAGTTGGACCACCTCTCAATATGAGGAAAATTGCTTCCTGTAAAGATAGGACAGTTTGAAAGAGAAAAGAAAGCAGAATCAAACAAGCAATAAATTAAAGAGAACCAATTAGAACAGCTATCAAACTGTGAGATGAACCCTTTCATTCTTCATCCCCTCCCCTCCCATCTTGAGTATCAGTCTAGACAACAGGTCTCCCAGGTGATAACAGGCAAACAGTCCTGTTAATTCCCCTGTCTTTTCTTGCCATGTTTCCTTAAGGAGCAATGCCAGACAATTACAGGTGGGTATTAATTGTTTATCTGAAATCTCCAAACCTCACAGCTGCAAAACTGAGCTGAGAATTTCATGAGAATGAAGGTTGGGGTTTTTTTTTGCAAGTTTTCCAGTGACAGCCTCCAAAGCCTGCTGGGAACTCTGTTGCGCTTCCCAGTGTACCGTTGTCGATATGTAAATGAATAAATTTGGCATGGACAGTTTGCCAAATAAGACATGGTCCTGGGTTCCACTGGAGGGTTGTTTTTCATAATCCAGATAACTTTAATGTATTTCCTTTAAAGCAGAGTGAAAGAACAAAGTAGAGTAAAACAACCAAGATTCACAGAATGCAGCCCCCCCCCCCCCCCCCCCCGGCCTTTGGATTATCTGAAAGTTGGTCTCTTCAGAAAAAGTTTTGTGTGGCTTTGTCTCCTTGGCTTTAGCTATCCCATGGACACTAAGGGTATGTCTACACTACCCCGCTAGTTCGAACTAGCGGGGTAATGTAGGCATACCGCACTTGCAAATGAAGCCCGGGATTTGAATTTCCCGGGCTTCATTTGCATAAGCGGGGCTCCGCCATTTTTAAAACCCCGCTCGTTCGAACCCCGTGCAGCGCGGCTACACGGGGCACGAACTAGGTAGTTCGAACTAGGCTTCCTAGTTGGAACTACCGTTACTCCTCATTCCACGAGGAGTAACGGTAGCTCGAACTAGGAAGCCTAGTTCGAACTACCTATTTTGTGCCCCGTGTAGCCGCGCTGCACGGGGTTCGAACGAGCGGGGTTTTAAAAATGGCGGAGCCCCGCTTACACAAATGAAGCCCGGGAAATTCAAATCCCAGGCTTCATTTGCAAGTGCCGTATGCCTACATTACCCCGCTAGTTCGAACTAGGAGGGTAGTGTAGACATACCCTAATGCTCATAGAGATTTCACTACGTTCCCTGTGGCTCACCATTCCTTCCCCTCTAGTTTCTTTGGATATGTCTACACTACAGCGCTAATTCGAACTAACTTAGTTCGAATTAGTTAATTCAAACTAAGCTAATTCGAACTAACGCGTCTAGAACTAAAAACTAGTTCGAATTAGCGTTTTGCTAATTCGAACTAGCATGTCCACATTAAGTGGACCCTGAACCGGGCTTAAGGATGGCCGGAAGCAGTGCCGGCAGGGCATCAGAAGAGGACTTAGAGAGTGGAGATGCTGTCTCAGGCTAGCCGAGGGCTGCGCTTAAAGGGACCCGACCCCCACCCCGGACAGACAGTTCTTAGGGGTGCCCCGCTTGCAAACCAGTCCTGGCTTGGAGTGCCCGGAGTGCCCACACTGGGCACATCACAGCACTCGGCCATCAGACCAGCTGCACTTGCCGCAGGCTGCCATCTGGGGAGAGGGGGCAATTGGGGGGCTGCAGGAGAGCTTCCACCCCCAGAAGCCCGCAGAGCCAGCCCAGTCCTCCCCATCGGGGGCTCGTACCCCGTTCCTCCCTCACCTCCTTCCACTTACCCTTCCCTAGCCCCTTTTCTTGATGTACAAAATAAAGGACAATTGTGGTAAAAAATGGAATCTGTCTTTATTGAACAAAACTCGGGGAGACTGGGAAAAGGAGGTGGGAGAGGGGAAGAGAGAGGCTGGGAGAGGGGAGGGCAACTACAATGATCAGGGGTTGGGAACAGGTCCCATATGAAGAGAGGCTAAAGAGACTGGGACTTTTCAGCTTAGAAAAGAGGAAACGGAGGGGGGACAGGATAGAGGTCTCTAAAAGCAGGAGTTGGGTGGAGAGGGTGCATACAGAAAAGTTCTTCATTAGTTCCCATAAAGAAGGACTAGAAGACACCAAAGGAAAGGAATGGGTAGCAGGCTTCAAACTAGTAACAGAAAGTTGTTCTTCACAAAGCAAAGAGTCAACCTGTGGAACTCCTTGCTGCAGGAGGCTGTGAAGGCTAGAACTAGAACAGAGTTTAAAGGGACGTGAGATCAAGTCATGGAGGTTGGGTCCATGGAGTGCTATTAGCCAGGGGGTAGGAGTGGTGTCCCTGCCCAAGGTTTGTGGAAGGCTGGAGAGGGATGGCACGAGACAAATGGCTTGGTCACTGTCTTCGGTCCATTCCCTCCAAGGTCCCTAGGGTTGGCCACTGTCGGCAGACAGGCTACTGGGCTAGATGGACCTTTGGTCTGACCCAGGACGGCCATTGTAAGCTCAGGGCTCAGGGTCGGGGGTCTCAGTGGACCCCCTTGATTTTCATGCACATCTGCTCCTGGGTGGCCAGGCTGGCAACTCTCCTGCCCTAGCCGGCCACTTTCCTGTGCCTAGTGCGGAGATCGTGGACGAAGTCCACGATGTCCGCAGTAGCCCAGGCGGGTGCCCGCCTCTTGTGGTCCCGGGCAAGCTCCCGGGAGCCGCCAGCCTGGTCCCGGGAAGAGGGGGAGGGCTGGGGGACATCGGGTGGGTGGCTCGATCCGTGCCAGGTGCACGGTCTGCTGGCTGGGTGCTGGCAGGCTTGCACCTGGCACGGGCACCGTAGCCAGCCCGTGCCCCTTTAAGGAGTCCGGGGCCGGGAGGGGGGCAGACGAGTTTCCCTGGTGTTGCCCAGAGTGGCCACCAGGGAAACCGGGGGAGGTCTAGCCTCCCACTAGTTCGAATTAAGGGGCTACACACCCCTTAATTCGAACTAGCTAGTTCGAACTAGGCTTAATCCTCGTAAAATGAGGATTACCTAGTTCGAACTAAGCGCTCCGCTAGTTCGAATTAAGTTCGAACTAGCGGAATGCTAGTGTAGCGCCTATTAAAGTTAGTTCGAACTAACTCTGTAGTGTAGACATACCCTTTCTGATCTGACCTGCCCTCACAGGCTTCCATTGGTGGTTCTTTGCCCTGCCCCATGTGACCTATCTGCTTTTCAGAAACTGGCATCTGTGTCCCATGCAGACTCTTTTTTCCAGCATCTCAGCAGCCCCCTCTCTTACTCCTTGTGTGGTGCCTCCTCCATCTTAGTAGCAGCTGCCTCCAGCTCTGCCTGCCAGCAGCCTTGCCGGCTGAGAAGTAATTTCAGGAGGATAGGACTGGAAACATTGCTGCTGTGAGATAGAAATGGCTGCCAGGAGGTCAGAAGGGAAAGTGGCCACTGAGCTACTGGGAGATGAGCATCTCTTGTTAGAAAACCCACCTCTATCTGCTTCATGGCCTTGAGACAGCGATTAGGACTATAGTCATCTATGATGGGTTTTGAACCCTCAGCCTACCCTGGTCAAATGGCAGACTGTTGGCAGCTATGCCAATTCCGGGACAGTGACTTCCACAACTCCCAGGAATTACAGCCTCCTTCTACCCTGGACCAGCGATGCCAATCCTGACTTGTAGTTTGCTTGCTGCATCTCTCACAAGCACTTGGCAGTAGTTTTCACCTCATCATCACGACCCATGGAAGGCCCTCCTGAGCTGACTGTCAAAGAGATCTGGTCAACATTTTCATTCAGAATCATCAATGTATGATGTCAGACCTTCACTTAAACAAAAATTGTCATGGAGAATTTATTTTCTTTGAAATGTTCTTGTTTGTGAATATTGAAAATAGTCTGTTGTGTTTCCCCCCTTTTCAACAGTAGAAAAGAGAAGGAAAAGAAAATATAGGAGGGGGAGAAAATAGAAATCTCAAAGCCAAAAGTTTTCAGTTTTTGAAAAGTTTTCTGGTTTTGTCTTCCAAACAAACTGTGAAGTAACCTGTGAACTGCCATTCACCTTATGACCATTTTTTGTGTGGTGTACCTCCTTGTCAGTATGTTTAGCCTTTTTTTTGGTGGGCTTGTAAACTCTTCAGGATAGAAGCTATGTGCTTGTACAGTGTCTATTACAACTTAGGAGCTACCAAGAACAGCAGTATTTCAGCAAAGTCATATAAATGTAACAGGAAGAAAAGCAATGAAGGGTTTATACACCCACAGTGATTAATAATTATTTAATTGGCACTTTCTTTATGTTCCTAATGCAGCAAGAAATATGGTGGCAGGACGCCTGAACTGGTAGGAAGGGGAATTTTCAATATTTAAAAAATAAAAATGAAAAACAAAACCCAACAAAAACAATCAATCCCAAAGACCTCATTACTTTACTACTGTGCTGCCTGGCATGACACTCAAATAAAAGCTCCTTGTGCATGTTCACTGTCTCCTCTGGAAGATTAGCAATCAACTCTAAATAGGATAAGCATTCTTCAAATTAGAAATGAAATAACATGTAAGTGTTTTGTGGAAAGCTAATTTCCACACCCACCACTCTGGATGCGTACTGCATTTCAGTTTTTCTTTTCTTCTTTGAAAAATCAGTTTTACCCTGAAATCTTTCCAGAGAGCAGCTCTGTGTGCGCGTTTGTGTATCTGCGTGCATGCGTGTGTGTGCGCGCGTGTCTGCGCGCGCATGCATGCACATATTGTTTGGCACTAACCAGTTGTTCCAGTACCCACTGAGGGTGTGTCTAATGGCTTTTTTTGAAAAAACTTCCCCTGCATCTAGACTGCCGCCGCATTCTTTCGAAAATAAATCGAAAGAACGCGGCAGTTTTTTTGACCGCGGAAAACCTCGTTTTACGAGGAATAATGCCTTTTTTCAAAAGTGCTCTTTTGAAAAAAGGCGCTATGTAATGCAAACTGTGCTTTTTCGAAAGAGAGCATCCAGACTGCCTGGGTGCTCTTTTTCGAAAAAGTGGCTTGCTTTTTCAAAAGTACTGCTTGTAGTCTAGATGCTCTTTTTCAAAAGAGGCTTGCAGTCTAGACGTACCCTCAGTCTTCATTTGTGAAATTGACAGGAGCCTTCTAACCCAACAGCTAGAGACAGAGAAAGTTGGGGTGCTCTGCCTGTGGAATTCAGAAGCTGAGGTGGAGAAAGCCAGGCTAAGCCTTGCAGCTGGCCAGGGGAAGTGTTTGTCAGTTTCACTAGCGGAAAGTGAAACTGACAAGAGCTTTCCAAGTGGGGGGAATCATTTCAAATTTTCCAACAGAAAAACCAAAAACTACAGAAAAATTCAGCTTTGATGAAAGGATATATTTTGGTTAGATAATCATTTTGATGAAGTTTTCTTTGACCAGTATGATATGAAATATGGTTTCAGTTGACCACCAGCTGCAATTCAAAGCTTATTCTTTAACTGCTATCAGTCTTACCACAATGAGGAATGTTTCTCCTTGTGAAATAGCTGATGAATCATCAGCTTAATAAAGCAGACAAACATTAAAAGGTGCAAATCAGGAGCAGTACTACAGGAGGGACCTGTTTTGAAAGTGATTTTACACCCCATATGTAGCCATAGGAAGCAGAAGCATTTTTACTATGAGAACCCTGCTTTCAAGATGTTTGGTTAGCACATCACACATTATTATTATAATAACTCTCATGTAAAAGTTCATTCAATGAACTTTGAGGAGGGCAACAGGTTGGTAAGTTTTAATCAAAATTTCAAATCTGTTTCTCAGATTCAAAATTTTAGCTTGTCTAAAACCTCAACATTTTATGAAAACTATATTTTAGGCAAACAAAATATTTTGATGTATAGTTTTGATAAAAATGCACAAGTGTCAAGAAAGCCAGTTTTTTACTTTTTTCCATTTTTGGGAAATAGGTCACTTTTTGTTCTTTTTTGTAGCTGGTCAGGAAACATAATCTGCTCTAGTCAAGGCACAGGAACTGGAAATTAAGGTACCTGGCTTCTAATGTCAGATCTGCAACATAGGCTCTTATATCAGTTATCTTCCTATGTGGAGAGTCACTTCACACAGAAACTCAGTTTCCCCACTGATATTGAATACAGGCAGTCCCCGAGTTACGCGGATCCGACTTATGTCGGATCCGCAGTTACGAACGGGGTTTGCTGGCCGTCTCCCTGGTCTGTTGGTCTCCAGCAGACCAGGGAGACGGGGAGCAAAGCCGTGGAACACACCGGCAGTGGGACAGCTGCGGCACGTCTGGGCTGCCCGCATGCTCCGCGGCTTTGCTCCTCGTCTCCCCAGACCAGGGAGACGTGGAGCAAAGCCAGGGAGCATGCGGGCAGCGGTCAGCCCAGACGCGCTGCGGCTGTCCCGCTGCCGGCGTGTTCCATGGCTTTGCTCCCCGTCCCCCTGGTCTGCTGGAGACCAACAGACCAGGGAGACGGGGAGCAAAGCGGAGCAAAGCCGTGGAGCACGCGGGCAGCGGACAGCCCAGACGGGCCGCGGCTGTCCTGCTGCCGGCATGCTCTGCAGCTTTGATCCCCGTCTCCCTGGTCTGCTGGTCTCCAGCAGACCAGGGAGACGGGGAGCAAAGCCGCGGAGGACCTGGGCGGCAGGACCGCGGTGCGTCTCGGTCCCCTGCCCGTGTCTCCCTGGTCTTCTGGGGGGGGGGGGGGGCGCAGCTAGTACGCCACCCCCCCAGCAGTCCAGGCTTTTCTCCGGACGCCTGTGGTAGAGCAGCTGGGGCGCTGCCGATTTGTCCCGCAGCGCCGCTCTGGGCGCTACTGGACCAACCCATCAGCACCCCAGCTACTCTGTCCCAGGTGTCCTGATTCAGCCGCTGCTGGTCAGTTTCAGCAGCGGCTGAATCAGGACGCCTGGGGCAGAGCAGCTGGGGCGCTGGTGGATTGGTCCAGTAACGCCGAGGAGCGGCGCTACTGGACCAACCCAGCAGCACCCCAGCTGCTCTGCCCCAGGTATCCTCAAGTCAGCCGCTGCTGAAACTGACCAGCGCTGACTACAGGAAGCCCGAGGCAGAGTTGCTCTGCTCCGGGCTTCCTGGAATCAGCGCTGATCAGTTTCAGCAGCAGCTGACTTGGGGACGCCTGGGGTTCTTAAGTTGAATCTGTATGTAAGTCGGAACTGGCGTCCAGAATCAGCCTGTTGAAACTGATCAGCGGCTGATTCCAGGAAGCCCGGGGCAGAGCAACTCTGCCTCGGGCTTCCTGTAGTCAGCCGCTGGTCAGTTTCAGCAGCGGCTGAATCTGGACGCCAATTCCGACTTACATACAGATTCAACTTAAGAACAAACCTACAGTCCCTATCTTGTACGTAACCCAGGGACTGCCTGTATATATTGTGATAGTTGAATTATGGAGTCAGATAAGTTAAGATCAGCCTTTATTTTGCAAGGCTTATTGGAAAAATGAAACTTTTGAAGTTTGTCTATTGCTCTAAATATTCTAACTACAACATATTGAAACAGTTGATAGAGAAACAGGTCATTACATTTTTTCCACATCATTACTACGGGTAGAACCTATCTAGTCAGGCATCCTTGCAACCTGACCGGTGCTGAACCAGAGAATTTGCTGAACCACAGGAGGCCAATGTTGTCTAGCAGCATTACCAACACTTCCACTGCTTACTTGGCTCCTAGAAGACATTTAGGGTTAAATTAGAGCTAAACAACAGTCCAGAACACTGAGAGCCAGGACTGGTGGTGAAACCAAACATTATGGGACCACGGGAAATTTAGCATAGTAATAGAAATGTAGCCATGTTAGTCTGGTGTAGCTGAAGCAAAATGCAGGACTATGTAGCATTTTAAAGACTAAACAAGATGGTTTATTAGATGATGAACTTTCGTGGGCCAGACCCACTTCCTCAGATCAAATAGGGAAATTTAGCTACACTCATGATAAATGGACATCTGGCTAATCATATTGGAGCATAGGTATTGCTGGACTAGAGAATGCCAGATTAGAGAAGTTCAACTTGTGCATGGGTTTAGTAAAATTTGGATTAACAGTTTACTGCAGCTCCAATACTTGTGAATTGCAAAAACGCCACTATTTTTATATTGTTGACACAGTCTACACATTACCTTATTCCAGCCAATTTATAGCTAAACTCATGCTTCAGTTAGTTGTTTCCTGAAAATAAGAAACACAAATTATCTCTCTCTATATAAGAAATGTTTCATGTGGGACAACAGAATGATGTCAGCACGTCATCTGCATCCTCATGCTGCCGCTGCCCGCCTCCACCTCTGTCCTCAGCTGCTTGCTGTGGCCAGTTTTGGCACCATCCCCTCTGAGCATGGGCTGCTCCAACTCCAGCTCCCAGTTCAAGCCAAGGGAGCTGTGCTGCTGGGGAGGAGGTGCTGGGACCGGGTCCCCTCCGCCATCTGAGTCTGATGCCCTCTGCCATCAGAGCCTGACTCCCCATGCTTCTGGACCATGCCAGGTTCCATCCACCATCTGAACCCCACCTCCTACCCCCAGGCTGCCCCGCATCCTCTCCACTACCCACGCCTAACCCCCCACTCCGCCCTTTTACCCTTCCACTGAGACCCTGCATCCCCAGCCTGCTCCTGCCCCCTCTCCCCTGGCCAGACACCTACCCCCAGCCTGCTCCTGCACCCGCTCCTGCTCTTGCAACCTCCCCCTGGCCAGACACCTACCCCCAGAGAGAGGGGGGTTGGCAAGCATAGCAAGCAGGGGGCACAGCCCCCTAGTAATTGTTTATATTCCTTGTACAAACACTACCTTTCAATTATTTTACCATTCTTTTTAAAAAAACTTTGTTTTCCAAAGGAAATTTTTAATGCATTTCTAAATATTATAGATACTGTGGATGAAAATATTTGGTACAGTTTTGTATCAGTAACAACTGATTTGAACTACTTCAGAAGAAAAAAAATCTCTAGCTTTCATTTCTGTGGGGATTTTTTAAGTGCCTTTCTCTCTGTTTATTTTTCATTTCTGCATAATTTCAAGCTATTATATTAGCAACAGGAAATATTCAGTGGTGGAATTTTGAGTATCTGCTAAACAACTTTGGATATGAGCTAATAATTTTGGTTTAATTATTAACAAAGAAGATCATTCTTGCATGCTAATTCATTTTTAATATCCATCACCCTACATTGTTTCATAAGAGTATAGATGACACCATTTAATAAAATCTGCAACGAAGTGGCTGTTGCTACTCATTTGCCCTTCTGTTATCACCACATACTCTTTGTGGCAGCAAGGGAGACAAGAAGAGAAAAGATATTTACTTACATGAAGGGTGGAAAAATATAGAACCTGCCTGAACAAGCACTTTTAAGAACTGATTTTCAGAGGTGCTGACAAATTCTGATATCAGCTGGATTTATGGAACCATGTAGTCGGGCCTTCAGAAAATCAAAAAAGGTGAGAAGCTATAATAAGGAATACAGTTAAGGAAGTTAAAATATATTAAAATTATAAACTGAATATTAAGGAAAACTGATGCTGTCTTAAGATGAACTGTCCCCATCCGTCTTTTCTAAGCAGCGCTCATTTCAATGATTGCTATAAAATTGACTATAAAAAAGACCAGCCTTGTTTTACTGCCTTGAATATTTTAAATAGAAAGGCGGGGTAAAAATATTGAAATAAATAAAATAAATACTGTCTGAGCTGAGAGAAGTTAATGTGAACAAAGTTTATGAAATCAGAAAACAACATTTGACATTTTAGCTTTAATAATTGGAATTGTTATTACTAATAGATCTTGCCAACCTATTAGTTGAGAAGAATATTTAGAAATCAGTTCTTTTCGTGGTGAGCAAATTGTTCACAAAGCAATCTCAATTTTTGGCCAAATATGCTATTGCTATTTACTAATTAATATTCTTTTCTTAGGTATTGTTAATGACTTGCCCATTTTGATTTATTGGTTATTCTTATTCATGTCATTTGATTAGTCAGCTGTGTCACATGGTATTGTTTTTACTCAACATTCGGATAAACTTTTAAACCAGGATTACAACAAGTTAATCTCTTGTGTGAGTTTTTGAATGAATAAACATTTGTGTAATCATCCTGATGTTCATAAAGACACATAATTTCATAAATTACAATGCAATGACTGATAAGCACCTTATGAATGCAAATTTATTTATGAAAGGTCCATAATCCACTCAAAGTTCTGGATACTCTCATTGCTAGCTAGTATTTGCATACACAGCTTCAAAGCCCTGAGAGGGCTTCTGGAAACAAAGATTCAGTTGATCTAAAACAGCCTTAGATAATACATCATTATCCTTTTTACAGGGCGAGACTGCTTTTGAGTGAGCATTAGCAGCTTCCTCCATGCTGGCTTCCAGGCTCAGGCCAGGAATTAGAGCCGCACAGCTATGCTACTGCATCTCTGTGCCGCTGTACCATTTCAGTACAGACATGTCTTACATTGACAGAAGGGGGTTTTTCTGTGGCTGTTAGTATCACCCTTTCTGAGCTAGATCAATGGAAGCATTAATCTGCTGTCTACAGTGGGGATTAGGTTGGTGTAGCTATGGAGCTCAGAGATGTTGGATTTTTCACACCTCTGTGTCAATCTAACTTGGTTTGAGGGTTTATTCATGAAAATAAATGTGTTCTGTCACATCATTATAAGATAGTCACTGAATTAAATTGCCTCCTTTCTAGCTAGGTTCCAGCAGTGAAGAACAGTCAGAGTTACAGTTGAGAGTCACATAATTACATCCACAATAATTATACATAATGTCAAGACAGCTACAATTGGGCAATTTTTTAAACTATATACAGGCAGTCCCCGACTTACGCGGATCCGACTTACGTCGGATCCGTACTTACGAACGGAGCTTTCTCGCCCCGGAAGTCGGGGCGAGAAAGCCCCATTCGTAAGCTGCTCCATTCGTAAGCTGTCTCCAGCAGACCAGGGGCACCGGGCGGGTTCCCGCGCTTCTGAGGCTTTGCCAGAGCAAAGCCTCAGAAGCGCGGGAACCGCTGCTGCTGCCCCTTGAGACCCGGTGCCTGTGGTCTGCTGGGGACGGTCCCCAGCAGACCACAGGCACCCTGACTGAAGCCGCAGCCGCGGGGGGGTCCCGCGCCTCTGAGGCTTTGCCAGAGCAAAGCCTCAGAGGCGCGGGACCCCCCCGCGGCTGCGGCTTCAGTCCGGGGGCCTGTGGTCTGCTGGGGACCGTCCCCAGCAGACCACAGGCACCCAGACTGGAGCGGCAGCAGCGGCGGTTCCCCGCGCCTCTGAGGCTTTGCTCTGGCAAAGCCTCAGAGGCGCGGGACCCCCCCGCGGCTGCGGCTTCAGTCAGGGTGCCTGTGGTCTGCTGGGGACCGTCCCCAGCAGACCACAGGCACCCAGACTGAAGCCGCAGCCGTGGCGGGGTCCCTCGCCTCTGAGGCTTTGCCAGAGCAAAGCCTCAGAGGCGCGGCACCCCGCTGCCGCTGCGGCTCTGCTCCCCGTGTCCCTGGTCTGCTGGGGGGGGGCGCAGCTAGTGTGCTCCCCCCCCCCAGCAGACCAGGCTTTTGTTTTGGACTCTGGGGCAGAGCAGCTGGGGCGCTGCCGATTGGTCCTGCAGCGCCCCTGGGCACTACTGGACCAACCCCGCAGCACCCCAGCTGCTCTGCCCCAGGTCCTGATTCAGCCGCTGCTGGTCAGTTTCAGCAGTGGCTGAATCAGGACGTCTGGGGCAGAGCAGATGGGGTGCTGCTGGGTTGGTCCAGTAGCACCCCAGCTGCTCTGCCCCAGGCGTCCCCAAGTCAGCTTCTGCTGAAACTGACCAGCGCTGACTACAGGAAGCCCCAGGCAGAGTTGCTCTGCCCCGGGCTTCCTGGAATCAGCTGCTGATCAGTTTCAGCAGCAGCTGACTTGGGGACGCCTGGGGTTCTTAAGTTGATTCTGTATGTAAGTCAGAACTGGCGGTCAGTTTCAGCAGTGTCTGAATCTGGACGCCAGTTCCGACTTACATACAGATTCAACTTAAGAACAAACCTACAGTCCCTATCTTGTACGTAACCCGGGGACTGCCTGTACAGTTCTTGGCAAGTAGAAGAATACAAGAGCCCAAATCTGACCTGACTTGCCATACAATGCATAGAAATGACTCCATCTCACAACAACCTGTCCTAAACAATAAGAAGGGAGTCTCATCTACTTGTCTCAAAATTATGTTCTTATTCAACAATACTCAGACCCATTTTTTTCTCCTTATGGAAAGGGTCCTCATACTGCACCTGCTGCTTTGTTATTCTGGCATGTATTTCAAGAGGTCTACTGCATAAGGGGGGCCATGTACAAAAATAAAATATTGACGAGTGCCTCCCAGACAAAGTGAATGGATTTTGATGACATTTTCAGTATAGTATATTCAGTTAGGATAATAGGATTCAGAAACCAGCATTAGTACTTTCAGTAGCATTTCTGCAGCAGTGATAATCCGTACCCAATGTTTAGCTTCACAGACCGGAAGCCTACGGCTTTTTATGAACAAGGGATTTTGTTCTTGACATTGAAAGTATTTGTCTATTTTGCTATTTTTGCAGTTAGTGTATTTTTGTGTCGAGTGAGAGAGCTAGACAGCTGTTGAAGACATGACCAAACATTTCTAGAGATGAAGGTCAGCAATACGGAGTTTTCAGTTTGAAGGTGATCAAAGTCCATTGCAAAACACAGTTGTTCAGATAAAAATGTGCAATGTTGCACTTCCATTCTAGCATTTATTTTGACCAATACCTGGTGTGACCATTAAAAATGATCAATCTTGGAGGGGTACCCGTGTTAGTCTGCAACTTAAAAACCTTTAAAAAAGAGTGGTCTTGTACCACCTTAGAGACCACTCATTAAAAATTATGTTGGTCTTACAAACCCTTTATTGCCTTTTAATTGTGTCTGTTAATTTTTCCCTCCATTTTGATTTTGCTTCCTTCATCACACAATTTTTGGTGGTGTTAAATATGATGGCCGTGTGCAATGCAAAGCTGCAACTGCAAAATCATTAGTGCTGTGTCATTACTCCTATACATTTACATAGATAGGTCTGGCGGAGCTTTTTCAGAAGGATAGTTTCTAGGCTTGGGATGAGTGGGTAGGTAGCGCCAGATGTAAATTAACAATGAACATTTGTAGTTGTGCCATGATTATATGACTCGCAATGTATAATCTTCTGTTCAGCTGGCAACAGAGGCTTGCTTGTGGGGAGTGTGGTGGCACTGAATTCAGGCCTATTATAGAGATAAGCCTAAGCTACAAAACATGGACCTGGATCCAAATTTCTCTGGCTTTGTGCACATTTGGGTGTTGGATCCTCTGTTCCATTTCAGACCCATCCTGAATATAAAAGCACTTAGAGAACAGCTGATAATGTGGACTGTGTGCCAGAGCAATACAAACTAATAAAGGCTGGCAGACTGTTAAAAGAGCAGTAGAAATAAACAATGGAATACCTCCACACTTAAGTGCCAAATAAGAGGAGCTTTCTCTTTATAGCTCTACTGATTGATAGTTATCTGCTTTTAATTAAAAAGCTCTACAATTGAATTGGCCTATGTATATGGTAAATATCCATAACTCAGGCCTCACTTAACTGCATATCTGACTGGTTTAATGGTAAAGACATCCACTGAGCAAAATATTATGACATATAAAGAAGAGAACTATTTGTTTTGGAGAAATGGTACATGATCACAAAGTTTAAAGGCACCAGCGCAGTCACAATAGATCAGAGTTCAAGATGTATATTCAACCATATCTAATATTTCCAAATGTTTAAGTGCTTAACTGTGCAATCATAATGATGGAATAATGTTTCTGTCTTTTTTATTATTAATTTTTCTAGTTTTTTTTAAAGGAGGAACAAGAAGAAATTCTAGTGTCTCAGTCCTGCACATGCCTTGGTCCCATAAACAAAAACTGCAAATCAAGACTGTAAATTGAGTAATCTGAAACTATTAGTCTTGCCTGCATAAAGTAGTTCACTAGACCTTGGCTACCCTTGACTGAGGTCACTAAGCACAGTGACCATAGAAGAAGGCCTCCTGAATACTCAGGAAGATATGCCCCTTAAGCCTGATTTGGAACATGAGTATATTAAATGTGCGTGAATTTCTAATCTCCGGACTTTTAACTCCTGATGAATTACTATTGTATGATTCAGCACTGGTTAAATCAGTGGTATGCAATAAAATGGTAGCAGTTTACCATGGTTAGCCCATAGTGGGTCTCTGCCACTATATTTACCTACACCTTCTTAGGTAGGGGCAATCGCACCCCCCATTGGCCAGGGACAGTGATCTACAGCCAACAGGAGCTATGATCTCCCATACTTGCACAGGTGCAGGTAAATACAGTAGCATAGGCACCCACCAGGGGCTAACCCTGGCGGATTGGATTTGGCCCACCCCTGGGTTAAATTCTACTCCATTATGTAGAGATGTTTTATGGTAATATGGGCTTGGCTAAGTTTTTGCTCTACTTCATCACTGAGCTACATCAGTGTCCCAGGAGAAATCCCAGTAAAGAAGCTGTTTCACTGAGATAGACTGTACAATATGTAACCTTTAATTCCAAAGTGCTGCACATTATGTGGGATAGATTTCAGACATAGGTCTCTATTTTTGTTGTCCTTGAGCTGGGTAGTAATTAGTTCAATGGGTTTTAATGGGCCATTCTCTCTCTGGCGAAGGTGAACCAATTCCATTAACTTCATTGTTCACAGCAGCAAAAAAATTGGCCCAATATGACCAAACCTAGAGGTAGCTACATAATGTAAGTCTGTCAGAATTTGGGCCTTAACCGGATAGAGCAATACTTAGGGCTGAATTCTGCCATCCATACACTGAGTAGGAGATTAGTATGTAAGTACTAATATTGTTATCAATGGGACTATTCATACAGAGCCAAAATATAATGAATACACATATAGGGTATGTCTACACTACAGCGTTATTTCAAAATATCTAATTATTTCGAAATAGCTTTTTTCGAAATAACGTTTCTACACACAAAATTAATTTCAAAATAGCTTTTTGCTATTTCGAAATAGAGTGTCCACACTGATTGGATACTGAATCGCATTTAAAGCCAGCTGGAACTGGTTCAGCAGGGCATCAGGTCAGAAGTTACCTTGTGTCCAGGGCAGCCAGCAGGGCACCCTGGGAAGGGCTGGAGGCCCCCTATTTCGAAATAAACATCTACACAGCATTTATTTTGAAATAACAATTTTTAAATTGGAGCTATTCCTCATGGAATGAAGTTTACCAATTTCAAAAAAAGCCCTCCGCTATTTCAAATTAATTTTGAAATAATGGAATGTCTGTGTAGATGCTAGGATAGTTATTTTGAAATAACGGCTGGTATTTCAAAATAACTTTGCTGTGTAGACATACATACATAATGAATAGCTCTTTACTCCTCAAATGGTCCTACTGAAGTAAAAGTGACAAGATTTGGCCCATAATAAGTAGCTATCCCATATGAGTTAGCGTGATAGACCTGTGTGTGCAGTGAATATTTAATTTATTAGTGTACAAGATACTGCACGTAGATGTCCTAAAAGGATGTTAAAGGCTCTCTCACTCTCTCCCAGACTTCTACCATGTTGTTCTCTGTTTATGATGCCAATTTATGAGGGATTCCGTGTTTTCCTCCTTTCTCATAACACACTTGTCTTGAAACTGAAATCAATAGGACTACTTATGTGACAGAATCAGGTTCTCTGATGTTAGCAGTTCTATGATGGTGGAGGATAGTTCTGGCAGGAGGAAACATGATATCACTACGAGACCCATAGCCGTACTGAAAATAGACATACTGTTCACAGCCCCAGTCCCGTAATAGCAGCACTCCTTTTCCCCATGTCAGTCTTATGAGTCTAATGAGAATAGGAATATATAAGGACATAAATATCAACAATGAATTGAGTCAGCCTGGAGGACTCTAAGGGTGCGTCTAGACTACACGGCTCTGTTGATGGAGCCATGTAGATGAGTGTACTTTGCAAGGGGAAATGAAGCAGCGATTTAAATAATTGCTGCTTCATTAAAATAAACATGGCCTCTGCGCTGTGCCGATGATCAGCCGATCCGGCACAGCGGGCAGTCTAGACGCTCCGCGGCTGACAAGGGAAGCCTTTGTCACCTGCTCCGGTAAACCTCATTTCACGAGGCATACCGGAGCAGTCGACAAGGCTTCCCTTGTCGACCGCGGAACCTCTAAGCTGCCCGCTGTGCCGGATCAGCTGATTTATTTAAATCACCGCTTCATTTCCCTTTGCCGAGTACACTCATCTATATGGCTCCGTCGACAGACGCACCCTCATCTAGACGCACCCTAATAGCTTTGGAAATCAAAGGCTGTAATGACCGTGCAACAAAACACTTTGCTTTCAACAATACTATCGTTTTTGTAAATGCAGAACTGAGAGGCACTTTTGGCTGGCAGTGAAATGCCTCACAGGTACCTTATCTCTTTAATGTTCTAGCAAATCATGGCAGTTCTTTCCAAAGGAAGCTGGATGTCTCCAGTAGGATGGCCAGTAGGCAAATAAAATGTCTGGCCTGAAGGCAAAAGCAGCACTATTCATCTGCTTGGCAATGCCAGACGCCATTTTTCCAGTCAGTCACTCAGTATTCAGTGCAAAAGCAGCTGATCGGGGGACAGATGGAAGATGGCTTTTTTTTTTTTTTTTTTTTTGGAGGGGAACTCCAATGCTACATGATCTTTTCCTCATGACTTGGAGGACAGGTGGGCTGGCTCTGAAGTGGAACAACTCTGCCTTATGTTCTGTATCTATAAATATTTATTTCATTCACTGACCATTTTAGCAATCCTTAATTACGGGAACATTGAGTTGCTTTTCCCTCTAAGCTTCTGTAATATAGATAGGAGCCAAAACTGGGGGTGGCCTACAGAATAAAGGGGCTGTCCCGGGCAGCATCAGCAACTCTCTTGCATTGAGAAAATGTTGGAAGGAATCTGGCCCTGTGTCTGAAAATGAAGCTACTGCGACATACCTGCTCAAGATTCTTTGAGAACTGCAGATGAGTGATCACATTGTTAAGGATGAAGACCTGGCAGATGACCCATGCTGGGCGTAAGGGGGTGTCCCATTAGTTGCATATAATCACCTTTCTTTTTCATTTTTTCATTTTTCTTAAACACTCCCCCATTCCACTGGGGATAAAGGGGAATTATGAATGTCTGTAAAGCTGCAAAGTTAAGCATGCCAAGGTTAGGAAATACCAAAAATCAAGGTTACTTGTTCAATATGGATATTGCTTTCTTGTTAGTATGTTTTATGA
The DNA here is from genome assembly GCF_052426305.1 of Pelodiscus sinensis. Classification (NCBI taxonomy): domain Eukaryota; kingdom Metazoa; phylum Chordata; order Testudines; family Trionychidae; genus Pelodiscus; species Pelodiscus sinensis. Next base: position 110,474,573 of record NC_143055.1, on the reverse strand, counting down.
TAACAGTCTATAATTGCATGATCACATATTATTTTTCACCATAGGTCCCTTCCCTTATTCAATGCCCAGGATGGGTGGAGCTCAATGTACAAGACAAGCTCTTCAGTCCCTTTTCTTTTATGCTCAGTCATCATTCAATGTGGCAGCCTTTAGTTTATTTACAGCACCCCATTCAAATTCTGCATTGAATGTGGAATTCTTTTTCTTCCCCTGACCAGATCTGGCCTGCTGTGAAGGAGATTCCCTGTGTTCCCAGATATAGCAAGAACACTGAAGAAGTTCTTCTCCAAATTCTTTGGTGATCTACTCCCCAGAGACCAGACAACACAAGAGGAATGATTAAAATCCAATATACAATGTTTTACCTATTTTTGCATCATCTCTTCTGCTGAATGACAGCAAGGATAAGTATGTAGTTACGCCATAAGTCAAAGCCTCTCCAAGTACTAGAATACCAAAGTTCCATTGAAAACAAAGTGCAAAATAAATTTTGAAGGTTCATTCTTTGTTTTCTGGGTGAAAAAATCATCAAGAAAGTTCTTATACTTGTCAGAGAAGCTGATTCTGCTGTTCACTGAATTTCTCATTGCAGCATAACATTTAATCTTCAATACATGATGTAGCAAAGCAGGTACAGGACTGGTGCTTCTTATCTGGCTTAATCAGCAGGGGTTCCAATTGGTCCTGGATAGAATTCCAGCCATAGAGTGTACCAGACACTGCACAGATAATAAGGAGCAGCATATCTGAGCTAGAAGCAGTCACAGCAATGAGGTGACTAATCATTGAACAGTTATATGGCAACATTCTCCCCACAATCTATAGTGCAGATCAGCGATAAGCTGCAGATTTGTGGCTGCATTTCAAATATGCATGGGGGGCCCCCCCAATACATCTGTGCACTTACACAGATTTACACCGTCTGTGAATCACAATTGGATGGCACCCAACAGGTACCCAAAATGAAATATGATTTGGGCTAAAGTTTTTTAAGGCTACAATACTTCCAGCCCAGAACTATGCAGTCTATGTCAAATACCACAGCTATCCCTTTGTTCGTGTAACCAATATGCAGCTGTTGCTTCAGATGCAGAGGACACTAAATATATTGTAGGTACTTTTCCTCACAACTTCCCTGTACCAATAGGGGAAATCCTATTATTCACAGCATACAGACAGGCATCTGGGGCATGGAGAGACTAAGCAACTTGCTCAGTCACACAGAAAGCCAGAAGCAAAGCAGAGAATGGAATCTAGATCTTTATTCCCAAGCTAGAGCCCTAACCTCCTTCCTTTCACACTAACACAGTGTGTGGACTCTCAGATCTCACACATGCCTAGGTTTACTAATGTTAAATGTCACCAAGCAAATGTGAGCATCCCAGAACAAAGGAACTGATATACAGGATTAGACAAGAGTTCCCTCTAGTCCAGCAGCCTGTTGCCGGAGGCTAGTACCAAACGTTTCAGGGGAAGGCAGCATCCACTGAGAAAAGCTGACTGGGAGCAAGTGGGGAGTTTGCTTTATTATTTTCTTCACCCAGACTACACGTCCCAGGGCCTGATTCTGAATTCCTTTCACTCCAGTTTAAACCAGAAGTAACATCCTTATTGTAAATGTAGTTACACCAGGGGGAAGCCAAAAAAGTGACCCCGAACAAGCCTCTTTTGTGTGTAATTGCAGTATATTCATGAGTGGAAGTGCTCTCAAATCCTCATTACAACACATGAAGAGCTTCTGAGGTTAAGCTGCAGAAATGTCCAATCCCAACAAAATACAACTGTTTTGATTCACGTGGAGACTTCCCGTGTGTTCAGAAATATATATCTATAACTTGAAGGCATTTGTTGTTTAGTAGCCCATCATATTCACATCTGCTATCTTGTCTACTGCCATCTGTTGCAGATGGGAAATATCATTTAGGAGTAAAAAATATCAGATTTTCATGTAGTCTAAAGTGGAAACCAGATCATATTGTTTTCTTTCTGGTATTAGCTGTAATAACCCAGATGTGTCTAGTAGTGCATGGAGGGCACCAGTTTTTCATGGCATCTGTAGAGCTCTTAATTTTTACGGCATAGGGACCGAGTAGTCTTGTGTTTTGTTTCACAGTGAGTTGATGCTTTTCTCTTGATATATTGTTATGAAATGAAGAAATTCATAGGTATGGAAAAATTATAAACCACTTTGCAGAGTGTGATGCTTTAAGGTTCAACCCAGACCAAGGTGGAGTTGTCTCATCACCTAACCTGCAACTACGGATGCCTTAAAAACTCTGCTGCTGTGGCTAACAGCCCTGAAACCAACAGCCAGCAGACAAGCTTGCAGGTCACACCTTGGCTTGTACTACCCAGTTACTTTTGGCAAGGTGATCCCATCATCTTCCCAGTCCTGTATTTCCCCAATACTAGCTATACTGTAGTTTCCAGACCTTTCTTGCAGAAGTTATTATGAAAGCCCCACCAATTTACAATCTGTTTGGGTCAATTTCATGCCCACAGGATTTTTAATTCATAAATTTCATGATTTGGGATATTTAAATGTGATACTTCAGGATTTTGTAACTGTGTGGTTTCTGACCCAAAAGTGTTGTGAGGGGTTTAGAAGGTTATTGGGGATAGTGGGGGGGAGGTCATTGTATTGCCATGCTTATTTCTGTAGTGCTGCTGGCAGGCACTCACTTGAGAGCTGGGCACTTGGCCAACAGCCACGGCTCTCTAGACACCTAGCTCTGATGACAGCATAGAAGTAAGGGTCACATAGGTTTTTCAGTTTATCAACAAAATTACATTTGATTTTAAGGCCAAATATAAAAGAGATAAATGTATAGTATGCCACGCCCAACTTACCCTTTACCTAAGCAGCTTAGAGTTATGATACCTCTGGACAAAAGGCATGCATTTTCCAAACAGAGGGCCAGTGGTGTAGTGAGGGGCAAGTGGGGGGGGGGCAGTTGCCCCTGGGCACCAACTTAGTCCCCCTCCACTCCCCGTCATCCTTCAGCTAACCTACTCTTCCTCTTCCCACCGCTGCTGGCTGGAGCCTCCTCCCCTCCTCTCCACCCCCAGCCCGACCCTCCTCCATCTCCACCAGCAGGTTAGTGCATGCGGGAGCCCAGCCCCAAACAGGAGGGGGCTGGGGAAGACATGGTACGAGCTCCCCATGCTCTTCCCAGGGTCGGGCTCAGCAGTGTGCCAGGTTTGGGGCCCCACTGTTTGGCTGCAGGGTGGGGGGGTGCAAATTTTGCCTTTGCACCTGGGTGCATAACACCCTCACTATGCCTCTGCAGAGGGCTCAATGTGAACCTTGAAGATGATGTGTAAGAGGATTTTTTAAATTATGATTGGACCCTTGTTTTATGATGAATTAAGTTCACTTAAGGAATTGATTTTTTTTCTAGTAACTTTTACTTGTAAAATAGCAGGAGTGCCATCTCCAGTCTATCCCTAGTGACCACATAAGTATCTCTTTATATAGTGATCTCTCACATTTTAATTGAAGGGATGATGTTGAATCTTTTAGGGGGATCCTTTTTCCACAATGTTAGTTGTACATTGGAATTGAGTGTGATTTAAAAAAAAGTTAAAGAACTGACTGAGAATTTCTTCTGTGTTTTCACATTCCTAGGATGTCAGCTTTTGATTGTTGCACTAGTCACCACAGAGTCATCTTCAAGGGCAGACAAGCCCTGAATTTGTAATGTAAAAATAAGGAGGGTGTGTGGGAGAAACAACATAAAAACCTTGCCATGCTCTTTTCACAGCATAATGAAAAACAATACACACTCTCAGATTTTAGGTAACTTGAAAAGCACCTCTGTACTTGGAAGGGGTAGGGGATTTCAGCATGCTTTGGGAAAAAATCACACACTCAGTATGTAGTAAACATAGGTCAACCCTGCTCCTATCCCATGTACCGCTATGGCAGTTTTTCCATTGAAATTATTATGGGCAGAAACAGAACCTGTAATTTTTATTCTTGAGGCACTTAGTGATGTAGAAGCCCTTGTGTGGGCCCTCTCTAGGTGGACAGATTTAATCCTAACTAAAACTGAATGTATTCTGTTTTGGTGTTTGCTTTTTCCATTGAGGGGGGAAGTATTATCTGGATGAAGTAAATGGGCCTGCTTCTGCTCCTGTTTACACCAGTGTAAGTTAGGACCAACTCTAATGAAGCCAGTGGAGCTACTTGAAAAGCAATGTTCTACTCTGTAACAAAATGCAGGACTATGTAACACTTTAAAGACTAACAAGATGGTTTATTAGATGATGAGCTTTCGTGGGCCAGACTCACTTCCTCAGATCAAATAGTGGAAGAAAATAGTCACAAGCATATATACCAAAGGATACAATTTAAAAAAAATGAACACATATGAAAAGGACAAATCACATTTCAGAACAGAAGGGGGTTGCGGGGGGGGGGGGGGGGGGTAAAGGAAGGTAAATGTCTGTGAGTTAATGATATTAGAGTTGGGGAAAGGTAGATGTCTGTGAGCTAATGGTATTAGAGGTGATAATTGGGGAAGCTATCTTTGTAATGGGTAAGGTAGTTGGGGTCTTTGTTCAGCCCCCTGCGGAGAGTGTCGAATTTTAGCATGAATGCCAGTTCAGAGGATTCCCTTTCAAGTGCAGATTTTTCTTCCACTATTTGATCTGAGGAAGTGGGTCTGGCCCACGAAAGCTCATCATCTAATAAATAGTCCTGTATTTTGTTTCAGCTACACCAGACTAACACGGCTACATTTCTATCACTGTTCTACTCTGTGTGACTAAATATGGCAAAACTGGCCCATAAGTGGAGTAAATTGTTGGTGTGATCAGTTTAGACTTACCAAGAAAGAGCCTGATTCTCTTCCCATTTGCACATACATTACATATTTAGAAATTAGAGCAGTTAACGTGTAAAACCAGTGTAAATGAGATCAGAATCTGGGACAGAGCATTAGAGATACTTCAGAGAGGTACTTGAGAGATTCTAGTTCTGGTGTTATTTCACATTAGATTATTGTGCCTATTCAGTATTTTCCCAGTAGTATACTATGAAATTAATGTATATATTCATTGGAAATATTAGTCTCCTGCTATTGTTTAACAAATAAGCCCGTGGGAAATAATTGCCTGAAGAATAACACAATGGGGTTCATTCTCTTCTCGTGTGCTTGTAAGTCAGGAATACATCCACTGAAGTCAGTGGAGTAAAATAAGTGTAAATGAGAAGAGAAATAGACATTGAAATTAAAGCAGCGGGGTTTTTATTTCAATCATTCCACTATCCTGGAACATTCTAGCTGCAGGGAGTCATTGACTCATAATTCATAAAATGTTGCTTATTCTATTAATGTTAATAACACTTGCAGTGAATAAAGCTAAGAAAATGGTAGAGAGCAAAAGTAATCTTATATTATGGTGAACGTTCCCCAGAATCAAACTATTTTCACTTGCCTCTGATATGGGTAGGACAAAAGGAAAGTCTTTTATCAAAAATATAAATGGGCTTAATCCAAAGAGTTTATAGGTAAATCTGGTCCTAAACTTCCCTAATCCATAAAGTTGATGTAATAGCCATATATTCCTGTGGTAATGGTAGTACTTGTGAAATACTTGTGGACTACACGCAAGTATTAACAACTCTAAAATCTACCACCCAATTCACACTTCATTGCTCTATAAAACTTTGTTACAAAACTTTCATAATGTGTATTTGGTGAGGCCATTATTTATTGTTACTGTTATTTTATGCTTCAAGTCCAGCTCCAGCAATTTTCTATTGTACATCAAACAATGGGAAGTGAAACAAAAATCCTTATACCTGCCATCACAGAAAATTACGTATTTTAACTTTATATCTGTTGTGACTCCCTGGAGGAATTTTCCTATCCCAGTCATTTGACTGGGTAAATGTTGAAAAAAGGGACAACAGTTTCAGGTTTAATGCCACGAACAGAATTTAGCTGGTGACAGATATATAGAGACTTTTTTCTGAGCACTATAGTGGTAGCCAAACATCCCACAGAAACACATCCATTTTTGTTGTTAATCTAGTCACCAGTTTCTCCTCCTTCAAAAGCAGGCACAATTTCTGAAATGTAAAATTTTAACATCCATAGCAAACTTCAGGCATTACTCATGAAAGGAATAAAATTACAGTGCTTCACAGTGAGCTCTGTCTGATTTTCTTTTGTTCCTTAGGGAGTCATCACAGAAGATACTTAAAATTGCAGTTTTAGGACCTGGAGATTATGAGCTTTTCATAGCTGTACCATGCACAATCTCCAGAAAGTTAACGTAGCCTATAAAATGTCACCACAGTTCACTTCTGACCTCCAGCAAGATACTTTTTATGTTTTAACTCCGCTGTTGTATAAGTAGAAAAGAAATCCCAAATACACTGATCACCTACAGTCCTTTTCTTCAGTGTATTTAGTGGCAGAATCTGTAAACAGGTTGAACCTCTCTAGTCCGGCATGATTTTAGTTACCAGATGTCAACTTATTATGGGTGTATCCAAGTTTTCTACAGTCCCGCAAAGTTTGTTTACAGCCACCAATCCTGGCTCTCAGTGTTCTGTGTGGTTATTTAGCTCTAATTTACCACTTAAATCAAGGGCAGAGTTTCAAGACAGCAAGAGGGCAGCAGCCATGCTCCTCTTCCCCTGACAAGAAGGGAGCGAGGAGAAAGTTCTTGGATTCCATGATTTACACCTCTGCCCTCTCCTTTCACCAGCCAAGAGTGAAAGGTATGCACAGATTCCAAGTACTTTCCCTTCGCTCCCTTATTGGCAGGAGAATGGGAAGAAAAGCAAGCCCCATCCTGGTGTGAACAGATGCTGCTCCCTGCCCTGCTCACTCAAAACTTCGCTTTTGCCTTAAATGGCTTCTAAGAGCCCAGTGAGCAGTGGAAATGCAGGTAATGCTGCTAGACAATATTGACCTCTTGTGCTTCAACAAATTCTCTGGTTCAGCACCAATCAGGGCCTGAGTGTGCCTGATTATAGAGGTTCAACCTGGAGTAGACATTGGGTTAATTGGTTAAATGGTTATTTTAATGGGCTTCATTTTTGCACATGTATTTTAAATTCCAAGAAGTGCATTTTGTACATTTTAAATAAACTCTCCCTACTAAAGATGATGTTGTACAGTAAAATGGATGATGTTGTACAATAAAAAAAAATGTAGCTCCAGATACAGGAGTCTTGCTAATTACTGGCTGTATCACTCTAGTACATGCAAAATAAAGTGTGTGTGATTTTTGCGCTTTTAGAGTTGAAACCCAAACCTTGCTCTCCCATAAAATGAGATGAAAAGACATTTTTAAGATACCCTTTGTGGCTCCTTGCATCAGGAGACAAAGGCTCCAGTATTTAGCAGTCCACTCTGAGCTACCCAGAGGTGATAATGCATTCTAGAATCACTGTAGAGCAGTGTACTACTATTCTGGCTCCACACAGAGCGTGCCTCATACGTTATTTTATGGGGATGAAGACTTGTAAGGAATCTTGTGGCTACCTTGGACAAAGCCTGTGTCAGGGAAATTCTCCCCCGACTGGTGTCTTATGGCCCTTTTAAGCTGATGCAGCCTTTTACTCGTGCCATAGCAAGGCCCAAAATTATGACCTGACTCTGGAGCCAATAAGCCAATTAATCCATTAATAAGGAAACTGTATAAAATGGCCCAGGAAGGAGAGTTGGGGCTGGGATCTGACAAAAAGGGGTTCTCAGTGTACAGACAGCTCTCTTTTGCCTTTGAAGGAGTTAGAAAGTGGAGATCCAGTATCAAGGTGTGAAGAACACTGATAGGTATTGATGGAGAGATTAAAACACTGTCAATCAACTGCACAGTGATATCTGCAAGCTAGAAGGTCTCTGTATTCATCGAAAAGGCCAGGGTGAGACTCAGTGTGCCCAGTCACAGCAAGTATATGCAAAAAATTCATATAAAATAGAAACAGAACTGACCCTTTACACCAACACAGTCCAAGCCGTACTATGAAGTTAAAACATTTAACATAAAAACATCTATTTTGAATCTGTTTGCCCTACCTCTTTCCCTATCCCCACCATCTTTCCTTCTTTTTTCCCAGACTGACAGAAACCAGAAGACATATAAATCTCAGAGTCTGATTTCCGATCTCTTCCAGGCCAAAGAAATTTCAGGGATCCTTTGAACGCCTTTCAAAACCATAAGCTTTCTGTAATTTGCCTCTCTGAGAACACAACTGGATATTTGTAATGAGGAATGATGGACAAACATTTATTAATAAAATAATCTTTTCCTTCTGACAAATTATCTTAAAAACAGATTATAACTACTGATTTAGTTCACTATTTAGAACTGTTTGAGAAATAACTTTTGTTAAGAAAGCTCATCTGAAAGATTGCCCACAAATAGATCCCATAGTATTTCTAAGTATATGACACCTGAAGTTCCTTGTGTGATCAGTTACTTAAGTCACACAAGGTGATATCCTGACCCTATTGAAGTAAAGAAGAGAAGTTTGCCATTGACTTCTGTGTCAGGCCAGGATTTCTCCTACTGTAGTGTCACTGTTTTTTGATTGAATAATCTTCCTAATCACAACTCCCAAAAGGGAGCTTTGCCATGGACTGCAGTGGGAGCCCATGTCAGCTAAATCATAGCAGAGAGCATACTTAGATCACTCTTCTTTTCAATGTCTAGTCAGTGTTATTCAGGAATGAGGTTCAGAGTACAGCAAGTAAGCACCCTCTAGTGGCGGCATTTACCAGACTCAGAACCTAGAGTATTCTATCCTCAGAGTTTCTGCCTCTGTAAATAAAATTAACACAGAAAGACTGAGGGTATGTCTACACTAGAAAGTTAGTTCGAACTAACGGACGTTAGTTCGAACTAACTTTCCTAGGCGCTACACTAGCGCTCCGTTAGTTCGAACTTAATTCGAACTAACGGAGCGCTTAGTTCGAACTAGGTAAACCTCATTTTACGAGGACTAACGCCTAGTTCGAACTAGCTAGTTCGAACTAAGGGCTGTGTAGCCCTTTAGTTCGAACTAGTGGGAGGCTAAGGCTTCCCAGGTTTCCCTGGTGGCCACTCTGGCCAACACCAGGGAAACTCTATTGCCCCCCTCCCGGCCCCGGAGCCCTTAAAGGGCCACGGGCTGGCTACTCACTTTGTGCCAGTTGCAAGGCTGCAAGCACCCGTGCCTGCACAGCCTGCACCTGCCACAGGATGAGCCAGCCATCCGAGGGTTCCCAGCCCTCCACTGCTCCCCACGACCAGCCTGGCGGCTCCCGGGAGCCTGCCCGGGGGCGCAAAAGGCGGGCGCCCGCCTGGTCAAGTGCAGAGATCGTGGACCTCATCGAGGTTTGGGGGGAAGCCTCCAATGTCCACGATCTCCGCACTAGCCACCGGAACGCGGCCGTCTACGGACGCATGGCTGCCAGCCTGGCCGCCAGGGGCCACCAGCGCAGCCGGGAGCAGGTGCGCTGCAAGATTAAAGACTTGCGGCAGTCCTACTCCCGGGCTTGCCTGCCAGGGGCCAACCCGGAGGCCTGCCCCCACTTCCATGCCCTGGACCGCATCCTGGGGCCTCATGCCGTCCCTGCCCCCCGGGACGTGATTGACCCCGGGGCAGAGGGACCGCTCCTGGAGACGGAGGAGGAGGAAGAGGGCTCTGAGATCCAGGAGCCTGCCGCCAGCCTGCCCAGGACCCGGGACCCCCGAGGCACGCCACAGACCCGCTCGCCTGCATCGTCAGAGGCCGGGGAGGCGTCCACCTGTGAGTACCCTCGTGTTCCCCTTATGTGTACGGGGGGTTGGGGCGAGAGGGAGCCCCGGGACCGTGCGCCTGGGCCTTGCCCACCACGGAGCAGCAGCTGGGGATCCTGCAGGGGCCCTGGCCTTGCAGAGGGGAGCTGGGTTTCACACACCTGGGCCCCTGGGGAAATTGACCGCTGGTCTTCTTGCACCACAGCTGCAGCACCTGGGCCTGCAGGGCGCACCACACCGCCTGCAGCAGCCGCCCGTGCCCGGGCAAGCAGGACAGCCAGGAACCAGGAGGACTACCAGAGGCAGCATCTCCGGTTCCTGGACCGACAGCTCCGTCTCCAGGACCACTGGGTCCAGGAGGACCTCAGGCTGCGCCGGAGGAGTCTGGAGGCCCTGGAGGAGCAGGGCTGTGCCCTGCGAGGCCACCTCCAGACCCTGCTGGACCGCTTTCCATTTCCTCCTCCCCCTGCTCCCCCTCTTGCTCCCCCTCTTGCTCCCTCTCTTGCTCCCCCTACTTCCGCTCCTGCTTCCGCTCCTGCTTCCTCCACACCCCCTGTCCTCTCTGCCCCCCCTCCACAACCATTTCCCACCGACGCCCCCGGACCCGCAGTGTGGCGAGACAGGAGAGGCAGCCGGACTCCCACCCCTGAGCTTTCCTTTCCCTTCCTCCCTTCCCTCCCCTCCCCTTCCAGCTCCCTTGTCCCAGGTTTCCCCCTCCCTTTTCCCACCTTCATTCCTCCCTCCCCTCACCCCAGTTCTGTGAAATAAACAGATGTTTTTGTTTGAAAAACAGGTGTCTTTATTTGACAGTAGGTAGGGAGGGGAAAGGGGAAGGGGGGGGGGTAGGATGGAAGAAGGCCCCGGTGGGGCATGCAGGGAGAGGTCAGTCCTCCTCCTCCTCCACCTGGAAGCTCTCCTGCAGGGCTTCCCGGATCCGGACGGCCCCCCGCTGGGCTTCCCGGACGGCGGCGGTGCGGGGCTGACCGTAGTGTCCAGCCATGCGATCAGCCTCAGCCATCCAGGCTGGCAGGAAAGCCTCCCCCTTCCGCTCACACAAATTGTGGAGCACACAACATGCCGCCACCACGGGAGGGATGTTGTGCTCGGCCAGGTCCAGACGGGTGAGGAGGCATCGAAAGTGGGCTTTCAGTCGCCCGAAGGCCCCCTCCACCACGATGCGGGCCCTGGTCAGCCTTGCATTGAAGGCCTGGCAGGAGGGATTGAGGTGCCCCGTGTAGAGCTTCATGAGCCACGGCTGCAGTGGGTAGGCAGCATCCCCCACCAGGCAGACGGGCATGTCCACGTCCCCGACCCTGATGTGGCGGTCGGGGAAGAAGGTCCCGTCCTGCAGCCGCTGGCACACGGAGGAGTTCCGGTACACCCGTGCGTCGTGTGCTTTGCCGGACCAGCCCACATTAATGTCCGTGAACTGTCCCCGGTGGTCACACACGGCCTGCAGGATGACGGAGAAGTACCCCTTGCGGTTCACGTACCGGGACGCCTGGTGTTCCGGGGCACGGATGGGGATGTGCGTCCCGTCGATGGCCCCCCCGCAGTTGGGGAAGCCGAGGGTGCCGAATCCCCGGATGACGGCGTCCGGGTCGGCGAGGCGGAACACCCTGCGGAGCAGCACCCGGTTGATGGCCTTGACCACCTGCGGAGAAAGACACAGCAAAGCGCCAATCAGTGGGGCGCCCGGGTGTCTGGGAGCGTGCGTGTCCTGGCAGTGCCCCGCGCCCCACTCCCGGAAGCAACCCCCCTGGCGGCGTGTAGTACGGCCGGGACAGCCCGACCCCTCCAGTGCGGGGCGCTTTCGCCTCCTCCTGCCCCCCCCTTTGTCCCTGGGGCGACCCATCCCCTCCTCGCAGCCCCCCTCCCCTCCGGCTCGGTGGCCGACGAGCGCCGTACCTGCATGAGCACCGCTCCGACGGTGGATCTCCCCACGCCGAACTGGTTCCCGACGGATCGGTAGCTGTCCGGCGTGGAGAGCTTCCATAGGGCGATGGCCACCCACTTCTGGAGGGGGATGGCGGGTCTCATGCGAGTGTCCCTTCTTTGCAGGACAGGGGCGAGCCACTCGCAGAGCTCCAGGAAGGTGTCCCTCCTCATCCTAAAGTTCTGGGTCCACTGTCGGTCGTCCCAGCGCTCCAGGACGATGCGGTCCCACCAGTCGCTGCTGGTGTCCAGTGCCGGGGCGCCGCCGCGGCTCCTCCACAGCCCCCAGGGCGGCCAGGCGGAGAGGCAGGGGGCTGACGTTCACCAGGTGGTGCCAGGCAGCCTCGAGCCATTGCTGGCAGGCTTGCAGCAGCAAGTCCAGAACGTGCACCAGAAGGTGCAGGGCGAGCCATGGCTCCATGTTGCCACCTGCGGCGGTCCCCCCCGAAGGGAAGCACCGACACAGACGGGCACAGAGACCGACGCTTTGCTGTCCCTCGGCGAGGTTGGCAAGCAAGCAGGAAAAGCTGAGAACCGGCTGTCCAGAGGGGTCCCTTTAAGCACGAGCCTCAGATAGCCTCAGACAGCAGCCACACAAAGCAACTGCTGACCTGATGCCCTGCCAGAACCGGTTTCAGCTGCCCTTAAATGCCCCCCTGCGTCCAATCAGTGTGGACGTGCTAGTTCGAACTAGCAAAACGCTAGTTCGAACTAGTTTTTAGTTCTAGATGCGTTAGTTCGAACTAGCTTAGTTCGAATTAACTAATTCGAACTAAGTTAGTTCGAACTAGCGCTGTAGTGTAGACGTACCCTGAGAGAGCTCAAGTAGAAGAGGAGAGAGAAGCAATACAACTGAGAAGGCATTCATCAAACACCATACTTGTACTGTGTGTAGAGTCCAACACTATTAGTACACAGAGGTACATTTCAGTCAGCTGTGTATTTGACTAATTATTTATCAGGCCTCAACTTCCAGGAAAGTCAAGAAGAATTGTGAGTGTAGCTTGCTTTCCAGGATCAGGCCCTAACTTTTTCTTGAACAAAGATTGGCCAATATGTAAACTACGTTTAGAAGGCAATTTCTAATACTTGTTAAGTGAGTACCAAGGTGCTAAGGTTGAGGTAAAGACAGTATGCTATACTTTTGCCTCTGGACATTATCTTATTCTCACGTACACGATTCTGTTTTAAATCTCATTCTAACCTTTCCTTTTGAAGAGCGTGGCTACGTCTACACTGGCCCCTTTTCCGGAAGGGGCATGGTAATTTTTGAGATCGTAATAGGGAAATCCGCGGGGGATTTAAATATCCCCCGCGGCATTTAAATAAAAATGTCCGCCGCTTTTTTCCGGCTTTTAGAAAAGCCGGAAAAGAGCGTCTACACTGGCCCCGATCCTCCGGAAAAAGCGCCCTTTTCCGGAGGATCTTATTCCTACTTTGAAGTAGGAATAAGATCCTCCGGAAAAGGGCGCTTTTTCCGGAGGATCGGGGCCAGTGTAGACGCTCTTTTCCGGCTTTTCTATAAGCCGGAAAAAAGCGGCGGACATTTTTATTTAAATGCCGCGGGGGATATTTAAATCCCCCGCGGATTTCCCTATTACGATCTCAAAAATTACCATGCCCCTTCCGGAAAAGGGGCCAGTGTAGACGTAGCCCGTGTGTCATATTAGGCTAATAAGTCTAGGCTTTTTTTTCTCTGCACTCTAAGTGCCCAATATTTATGCTGTCATTGTACAGCTGAAGCTGTGTGCAAAAAACAAAACAAAAACAAAAAAAATGCAGCAACAGCAGTAAATCAACATTACGTTATTTATAAATTATCTACTGCCGCGTTGCAAAACAATTCAGAAGGAAATCTCATACTTACGCACCTCACCGTAAGTAAACAACACAGTCAAAAAGTTTCAGTGCAAGACATTTAAAAAGATGAACTTCCACCAGACTGGGTCCCACATCATTACTCACATATAAAACCAGTGTGAAAGATTAATCCATGTTATACAGGCATGGCTATGGAATAAATGTTTATGAGTTGAAGAGCAATCCAAAAGCAAATAGTGAGATTGATACACTTTTTTTTTTAATTTGAGAGATCAGATTCTTAGATTTCACTGGTATAAATTAGAAGAAATTCTATAGGCTAACATGACAGAGAGCAGAATCTGGATAAAAAAATTGACTAAATATGTTGCCATATTAATGAAAAACAAAATGAACAATCTGTTAAAGCATACAGTAAGTATTTTATCCAGAAGCCTTCTTAGCCCTTGGCTAGGTGGATGTAAAATAAACTTAAAGCAGGCTTAATAACACTCCTGAAGCTGGCTACCCTCACTGTGCCATCTGTCCATCTCTCCTTCTATTAGCTCCCCTTGTAGACAGACATGGGTCATCTCTAAAGATTAGTACCCAAACTCTGTACTCAGGCCATGTCTCCACTTGCCAGATGTAGATCGATCTTCTGGCATTTGATTTAGTGGGCCTAGTAAAGACCCACTAAATTGAGTGGTGAGGGCCCCTCTGGTTGGTGCTGATACTCCTCAATTTGTGAGGAATAAGGGAAGTTGATGGGAGCACTTGCTCCCATCAACTCCCATTCTGAAGAGAGCACTAAGCTCTGCTTAAGGTGTGTTGACTCCAGCTAAAATACATTATTTACGGAGCTGGGGTTGCGTAACTTAAGCCGATCTTCCAGGTCTAGTATGGACCTGGTTCCATCGATGTAAATACAAAACCAGAGTAACTACATTGCAATCTATTGCATTTTCTTCTGTTTTCATTTTCAACCAGAAGTGATTAATATTGAAAGACAGGCCGGTCTCATTCCCAAATATTGGAAATCTTACAAAAAAAGCAGTTCTAGTGCTGGGTTAGTGTGGGCCATGGGGCATGATACTATTGTGCAAGTCAGAAGATTTGGGTGCTATTTTTAGCTCTGCCATGTGGCCTGAAACTTGTCATTATACTGTTTTGTACCTTCCTTTTATTTCCTACTTCTGTCCTCCTGATTAGACTGTAAGCGTTTGGGAGCAGGAAATGTCTTATGTATTTGGGTATTGAATGATGCAAAAGGGTCCTGTTGGAGGCCTCCAAGGCTGTGTCTACACTGGCATGAATTTCCGGAACTGCTTAAAACGGAATACTATTCCGTTTTCAGTTTTTCCAGAAAAGGAGCGTCTACATTGGCAGGCTGCTTTTCCGGAAAAGCCCTTTTTCCGGAAAAGCGTCTGTGGCCAATGTAGACGCGCTTTTCCGGAAAAGAGCCCCGCTCACCATTTTCGCTATCGGGGCTTTTTTCCGGAAAAGACTACTGTGCTGTCTATACTGGCCCTTTTCTGGAACAGTGTTCCGGAATAAGGACTTATGCCCGAGCGGGAGCAGAATAGATTTTCCGGACTAGAGGCTGATTTTGTACAGTAAAGCGTCATTGCTTTTCCGGAAATTCAAGGGCCAGTGTAGACAGCTCGCAGCTTATTCCGGAAAAGCAGCTGATTTTCCAGAATAAGTGGCCCAATGTAGATACAGCCCAAGTGTTACTGTAGATGACTGATGATTTTGTAATATGCTCCCCTCTGGGACAAATGCTGATCCACAGAGGATACGAGTTGTTACAGCCCCAACCTACAGAAACTTGGCTTTGTATCTCAAGCGGTAGGAGCTTATGCTTTTAGCCCCACACATCCCCAGTTGAGTATTGGGGGCAGCTGTCCCACTAATATATAGAGTGTTTGCTAAGTCCTACAGTATCGGGGGAAGAGGGAGGAAAAGGGAGAGGGAGAGATACAGTGCTTTGAACAGCATTCAGCAATAGCTTCTAAAGTTATGAGTGCTAAGTTTGCTCCACCATTGATATTCGGCACATCATAGCCTCTTGATGTGGAAATTATTCAAGGATCTCCCATTCAGCATTGTTATCACTAATGACTGCCACTGGATGGCCTGTGGGACTGAACATCCTTTTTTAAGCATGACCAATTTGGTAAGAAAATTATTTTTTAAAGTGTAATTCAAAATTATTTGGGTTTAGAATAACAGGCTTTTAAATATTCCTTTAGTAGGATATGTGAGAACATTTCAATGATTCAGTTAATAAAATTCCTCCTCAAAGTACAGTAATTGATCACTCTGAGTTACGAGGCAATCTAACAGCAAATTTATGTAGAACTTCAATTTCTATGGGATTATTGCTGGAGATTGCAGGTCATTTAGAAAATAAAAAACCACTCTTTATTGTGGATAAGTAAATATAAGTGTCAAAAACAAATACAGGCAGTCCCCGAGTTACGCGGATCCAACTTATGTCGGATCCGCACTTACGAACGGGGCTTTCTTGCCCCGGAGCTCGCAGGCAGAGGGACCGCCCAGGGTGAGAAAAGCTCCGGGGTGAGAAAAGCTGCTCCGGGTGCCCCTGGTCTGCTGGGGACTGTCTCCAGCAGACCAGGGACACCTGGAGCAAAGCTGGGGAGGTGGAGGGGTCCCGCGCCTCTGAGGCTTTGCTCTGGCAAAGCCAGGGAGGCGCGGGACTCCGCCTCCGCTGTGGCTTTGCGCCCAGTGTCCCTGTTCTGCTGGAGACGGTACCCAGCAGACCAGAGGAACCGGGAGCAAAGCCGCAGCGGCGGCGGGGTCCCGCGCCTCCCCGGCTTTGCCACAGCAAAGCCTCAGAGGCGCGGGACCCCTCCGCCTCCCCGGCTTTGCTCCGGGTGTCCCTGGTCTGCTGGGGACCGTCTCCAGCAGAACAGGGATACCGGGAGCAAAGCCACAGTGCGGCTTTGCTCCCCGTGTCCCTGGTCTGCTGGGGGGGGGGGCGCAGCTAGTGTGCCCCCCTCCCCCCAGCAGACCAGGCTTTTGTTGTGGACCCTGGGGTAGAGCAGCTGGGGTGCTGCCGGGTTGGTCCTGCAGGGACCTGGCAGCCCAGCTGTTCTGTCCCAGGCTCGAGATTCAGCCTGTTGAAACTGATCAGTGGCTGATTCCAGGAAGCAGGGGGCAAAGCAATTCTGCCTCCAGCTTCCTGTAGTCAGCCCCTGGTCAGTTTCAGCAGCCGCGGCTGAATCTGGAGCCAGTTCCGATTTACATATAAATTCAACTTAAGAACAAACCTATAGTCCCTATCTTGTACGTAACCCGGGGACTGCCTGTATATGGTAATTCTTCCTAAAATAGATGACAGAATCAGATCATCAATGCCCTGCTGTGTTACCAATCATAAACCTAATACACTGTTAATATTATTTTCTGAGTAGAATAAAAATTGAAATTGCCCTTAAGAACCCTATAAGTTCCTTTGTTGTTTTAAAATGCTTAAGTTGTTTTAAATGTTAACATTACATCTAGGTTTCAAAAGGTAATAAGGATGAATCAAGCCCCCGTATTAGGAAAAATGGAAAGAAAGCAAAAAGTATCATTCAGAAAACAAAAGGGAGATTTTTCAAGCTATTTCCTTTAACACCTGCCACACAACCTCATAAGTTTAAACAAAGTGTATGATACTACAGATACATGCTGTACGGATCTGAAAAAAACAAGACTAATTGAAACTGGCTTTGTTCTATAATAGGGTTGCATCTCTCTCTTTCTCTAACTAGGCTTGTCTGAAATGACTATTTTCACCATCACAGAATGGTCTTAGGTGACCTGCTAGTCTTGCTTCTGTAAAATCATTGTGTCTTTCAGCTATCTATTAATAGAGAAACTGTGAGTCCGTTGCCTGAAACAAACCCACAGTCAACCTCTAGATATGTAAGATTGTATTTTACTAGAGATTTCTCTTGCTGGAGTCTGAAATGAAGTGACATAACAGCTTCAGCAGCTGTCACTCTGGTTGCCAAGGGTTATGCTTCCTTTTTGACTTTATTGACTCCATTTCCCCTTGAGCATCTTTTCAAAGATACAGACTAATGGCTGGTACAAAGCATAGTGGCATGAGGTAGGGCATGAAAAGGTTATGCTGGGGAGGGGGAGAAGGTGGCAAAGAGAGAAGGTGCGATTTGCTCTGGCTTCTTCCAAATCAGAAATGTCAGCTCTGATTTTTGAGGCCTTGAACAGCAAAAGAAAAGTTCATCCTTTCAGTTCTAATGAGAACTGAAACGATAATTGATCTTTCAGTTTAGTGGTTAAGATGAAAAATCTGGGAAGGAAAAAAAGGTTTGTTGTGAATCAAAACTGAAATCAGCTTCTCACCTAAATGAAAAATTGAGGGTATGTCTACACTGCAGAGTTTTCCCGGAAAAACAGCCATTTTTCCAGAAAAACTACACTTATGTCCATACTGCTACTGCATTCTTTTGACAGAAAGTCGAAAAAACTGAGGGGTTTTTCTGACAGTGGTGAACCTCTTTCTATGAGGAAGAAGCTTTTTTCCAAAAAAGCTTTTTCTGAAAAAGACTTGTGTGGACACAGAAGACAGTGTGTTTTCGAAAAAAGAGGCCTCCAGGAAAAACACAGATGCCCTTGTGGCCATTCCACCCACGGTAATCACAACTGAAATGCAAAATAATGTCCAATCAATGTGGACACTATCTTCTGAAAAAGCAGATCGCTTTTTCATTGTGCTTTTGCTGTTAGATGCTCTCTTTCGAAAAATAATTCTGAAAGATCTCTTCTGGAAAAGCTTCTTCTGAAAGAAGCTTGCAATCTAGATATAGCCTAAGAAAAAAACCAAACTTAATTCTTGTCAAAATGAAATGTTTTCAAGGATAAATTTTAAACATTTTCAAAACTTTTGTTTTCAGGGGTTTTTTTTTTTTTTGGCTGAAATGATTCACAAAATTTGAGCTGAATTTGCAAATAATGTTGGTATCCAGAAAAATGGATTCTTTTGACAAGATTACTGTTCACTGAAACAAAAATCACCCACCTCTGGTTTTAAAAAAACATTAAGCACAACAGCAGACATGCATCTGGCTGTTTAGAGATATGAAAGAACAGATTTGAGGCTAGTGATAATACAATTTCACCTCATTGATCACATAGGATGCAGGGGAGGTGCCACAAGAAATTAAAAGAAAATGTTGTAACAGACCTACCTAAACCAAGAAGCCAAGTCCAGATTTTGGCAAGTACTGTGCCCTACCTATCCACCGTTGTACTATCATCTCCATTTTCAAGAACCTTTTCATCAGAGATTTATAACAATTTTGCCATAACAATTCAACAAGATGAAACATTACCTATCCTATAAAAGGACTCTATGGCTATGTCTACACTGGCGGCTTCTTAGAATCATAGAATCATAGAATTATAGGACTGAAAGGGACCTCGAGAGGTCATCGAGTCCAGCCCCCCGCCCTCAAGGCAGGACCAAGCTCCGTCTATACCATCCCTGACAGATGTCTATCTAACCTGTTCTTAAATATCTCCAGAGAGGGCAATTCCACCACCTCCCTTGGCAATTTATTCCAATATTTGACCACCCTGACAGTTAGGAATTTTTTCCTAATGTCCAATCTAAACCTCTCTTGCTGCACTTTAAGCCCATTATTCCTTGTCCTGTCCTCAGAAACCAAGAGGAACAAATTTTCTCCTTCCTCCTTGTGACACCCTTTTAGATATTTGAAAACCGCTATCATGTCCCCCCTTAATCTTCTTTTTTCCAAACTAAACAAGCCCAGTTCATGAAGCCTGGCTTCATAAGTCATGTTCTCTAGACCTTTAATCATTCTTGTCGCTCTTCTCTGTACCCTTCCAATTTCTCCACATCTTTCTTGAAATGTGGTGCCCAGAACTGGACACAGTACTCCAGCTGAGGCCTAACTAGTGCAGAGTAGAGCGGCAGAATGACTTCACGAGTTTTGCTTACAACACATCTGTTGATACAACCTAGAATCATATTTGCTTTTTTTGCAACAGCATCACACTGTTGACTCATATTCAACTTGTGTTCCACTATGACCCCTAGATCCCTTTCCGCCATGCTCCTTCCTAGACAGTCGCTTCCCATCTTGTATGTATGGAACTGATTGTTCCTTCCTAAGTGGAGCACTTTGCATTTCTCTTTATTAAACTTCATCCTGTTTACCTCTGACCATTTCTCTAACTTGCGCAAGAAATCTTGCGCAAGAACACATCCTCCCTGCCATGTGCGAGCTGTGCTTTTGCGCAAGAGCATCCATGGCAGTGTGGACGCTCTTTTGCACAAGAAAGCTCTGATGGCCATTTTAGCCATAGGGGTTTCTTGAGCAAGAAATTCCTGCCGAGCGTCCACACTGCCCTCTTGCACAAGAACTCCCGCGCAGGAGAGTTTACACCTGTTAGAAAAGAGTGTAGATCTTGTGCAAGAAGCCCTCTCTTACCATGCCGTACTGTAAATTTCCTTGAGCAAGAGCAGGCGGGCAGTGTGGATGCTCTGCGGGTTCCTGCGCAAGAACGGCTGTACTTGTGTAAGAAGCCACGAGGGTAGACATAGACTATAATTATGGGGGAATGCAAAATTTAGAAAAGGAATAAGATTGCAAACCAATTTTTTTTAAAAGATCTTTCTGCAAAGTATCATTTAGAAATGCGATTTTGTAAAATGTGCTCAGGATTGTTGTATCGTGTTGGTCACAAGAGGTTTGAGAGACAAGATAAGTAGAGATAATATCTTTTTTTAGACCAACGGATATTACCAAAAATATTACCTGCCCCATGTTGTTTTTCTAAAACTGGTTCAGAATCAGTGTCAATAGCAATACAATAACCTGTCTGCTCCTATCTGTGGGTGTGTCTAGACTACACCTCTCTGTCGACAAAGAGATATAGATTAGGCACGTTGAAATTGCTAATGAAGCTGGGATTTAAATATCCCATACCTCATTGTCATAAACATGGCCACTGCTTTTTTCAAAATGGAGTTTTTTCGAAAAAAACATGGCAGTCTAGACGCGGATCTGTCAAAAATAAAGCCTTTTTTGACAGATTCTGTAAATCACATTTTTTGAGAAATTCAGGATTGGTTGAAAAAAGCTTTATTTTTTACAGATCTCCATCTAGACTGCCGTTTTTGTTTTTTTTTAAACTCCGTTTCGAAAAAAAGTTGTGGCCATGTTTACCCTAATGAGGCACGGGATATTTAAATCCCAGCTTCATTAGCAATTTCAACATGCCTAATCTACATCTCTCTCTCGACTGAGAGGTGTAGTCTAGACACACCCTGAGATTCCTCTCTTTACCCAAACCAGAATTACTCACTGGGAGCCTCTTATTCAGGTGATAATTCACCACCATCCCCAATTTTTTCCCGAGAATCACTGCTTCTCAGGATACAGTCCTCCTCCTGTAAGTTAAAATCCACATTCTTTGTTTTCAGATGTATGCATTTACATTTAGCCATATTAAAACATATTGCTTGCATGTCCCAGTTTACCACACAATCTGAGTCACTGTGAATAACTGATCTGTCCTCTTCTTTATTTACTACTTCTCCAATTTTTGTGTCAAACAAGGGATTATTTTATGTTTTCTTTGAGATCATTGACAAATACATTAAATATAATATAGGGCCAAGAACTGATCCCTGTGAGACCCCACTGGAAACAGACATGCTTGATAACAATTCTGCATTTACAGTTACATTTTGACACCTATCAGTTAGCCAATCTTCAATCCATTTAATTTGTGCCATGTTTATTTTGTCACTCATTTTTAATGAAACTGTTGTATGTGGCACCCAGTCAAATTCCTTACAGAAGTCTATTACATCAGCATTGTTAGCTTTATAATCCAAATTTGTAATTTCATCAAAAAGATATTAAGTTAGTCTGATAGGATCTATTTCCCATAAACCTAAGTTGTTTTTGCATTAATTGTGTTACTCTCCTTTAATTCTTTAGTAAATGCATCCCATATCAGCCATGTCATTATTTTGCCAGTGATTGATATCAGGCTGACAGGCCTATGATTACCCAGGTCATCCTATTTACCCTTTCACAAATTGGCACATAACATTTGCTTTCTTCTAGAACGTCCCCGGTGTTCCAAGTCTTATTGAAAAATCAACATTCTTGGTCCAGTGATCTCCTTTTTGTTGAATGCTGATATTGCGCTTGGCATTGTACAGACATCACATACGGTAAATTCCTTTCCTCGGCTTTAAATCAAATACAGATAATACAGCACGGATTAAATGAAACACTGCAATTTCTAATAAAGTCTAATTGACCTTCCCGTGATATCACCTGCTAAAGGTCCCTGGAAGAGATTTTCCCGTCATATTTTTCTTTTGTAGTGTGGTGCTGTGGGAAGATTTGTAAGAGGCCTTGGGAATCCTCCCTAAACCATAAAGATCCCCTTTGACCTGCGCCATCTCCATGCCTCCCAAACCCACTCCAATCCAGAATTATATTTTGCATGTAGATCTGCAGGCCATAGTTTGAGGGGGATTTTCCTTTGTGCATGAGCAGTAAGTATTTTTCCAATAAAAATGTCCTGACAATGAACCTCTAGACTTATTATGTATGTACAGCATGCAAATCAGATGCAGCCTAATGTAATAGCTCCAGAAATGTAATCCCCATGTATTTGTGTCCCTAACCAGTGACTAGCAGAATGGTGACTATGGTGTATTTGTGTCCCTAACCCATGACTATGGTGTCTAATGAGCTATTATAGGGGTGTAGGCCCAGCTGACTTAGTCCTAGACCTCAGACCTGTGCTCAGGCCTGTAAGTAAACAGTTGGAGGTCCCCTTTCAGCACGGGCCCAGAATACAGGGCGGGGCAGGTACCCAAAAGTAGTTCAGCAGTCTTTATACCAGTCCAAGCCATGGCGCAGGGCGGGGCGGGCACACATAAACAGCAGCTCAAGGGCTTGGGCCTGGCTGCAGTCTGAGCATACAGTTTAGAGCAGTGGTCCCCAATCGTTTGGGGTTGCCGGGCGCCAGGGGGCGTGGCCGTTCACCCGCCGGGCGCCCGGAGGGGCGGGGCCCCCCCCATAGCCGCATTCCGGGGCCAGCGCTCTCCCCCCTCCTCCCCCAAGCGCCGCGCGCCCGGGGCCGGCACTGGCGCTCTCTCCCCCCCCCAAGCGCAGCGCGCCCGGGGCCGGCGCTCCCCCCCAAGCGCCGCGCGCCCGGGGCTGACGCTAGCGCTTTCTCCCCCCCCCCATGCGCCGCGGGGGGTGAATCCGCGGCGCCCCCGGGGCCGGCGTTCACAGTGCGCCACGTGCCCGGGGCCAGGCCAGCCCTGAGCACTTGGCGGGCGCCGAGAAATGCCCCCGCGGGCGCCATGGCGCCCGCGAGCACCGTGTTGGGGACCACGGGTTTAGAGCTATGCTCTTAGTCAGGATGGGGCAGCAAGCACAGAACAAATAGTTAAACAGTTTAAAGCTCAGGCCTATCTACAGGCTGACCAGGGCTCAGGTTTCCTCGCTGGCGGAGAGCTGACAAGCACAGGGGTTTTTACCTCTATCAGGGGAACGTGCCACCCAAAGAGGGGTGTTGGGGGGGATGGGAGAAGCAGGCCCACCCGCTCCATTGCATCCCAGCCCAGTGCCCTAACCGTGGCAGCACGGCCTTCCACTGGGTCGGTGGGGATCCTGGCCACAACACGCCAGCCAGGTCGCGGGGTCAGCGGAGATCTTAGCCTCAACATGCTGTCCAGTTGACTTCCATCTCCTCAGCTGGCCTGAGGTCAGTTATCCCTGGGCTGCTTCCCAGTTTCCCCTGGGGACCTACCTGGCTCCATTTCAGTTCAGCGGAGTCTTCCAGGAACGGAGGTGCCAGCAGTGTGTTCAGGGGCTTTGGGTCAGGGTCATGCAGGGGCCCGGGTATCCCAGCACAGTCTTCAGGGCTCGGAGGCGGTCCTAGGGGTCCTGGCCAATCTTTGGGGTCCTGAGTCAGTCTTGGTAGCCTGGGTCAGTCTCCTAGGCCTGGCAGTGGCCTCGGCGGTGTTGGCCAGTCTTCTGGACCCGGCAGTAGCCCTGATGGCCCAACCCAGTCCTCCCTTCAAGGTCAGCACAATTGGGCCTTCTTCCTCCAGACCTTGGGCCAAGCATCTGGCTGGCTCAGCGGCCAGGTTCCAACTGAGCTCTGGTTCTTTTACTTCTGGTCCTGCCTTCCTGCTTCTTGTTGGTGGGGATGGGTGAGTCTGGAATCTTAGGGAGCCCACTAAGGAATATTAGGGAACCCTTCTTCCAGGTCAGAGGGAGGCCATGCCTCTGGCCTAGTCTCACTACAAGTGA
Organism: Pelodiscus sinensis; assembly: GCF_052426305.1. Taxonomy (NCBI): domain Eukaryota; kingdom Metazoa; phylum Chordata; order Testudines; family Trionychidae; genus Pelodiscus; species Pelodiscus sinensis. The sequence goes on along the minus strand of NC_143055.1, from coordinate 110,450,745 downwards.
TTATCACTCAATAAATCATGTATTTAAAATGTTCATGACTGGATATAAAGAAGTGCAAAGGGTGAATCAACTGCATATATTAAAAAAAATCACTCACATGCTATTTACAAGCAAGAGCATGGGGCCTCCTTTGGCTGCATTACTAATTTATATATATAAAATATTCCAAGATGAGGTCTTCATTTCACTCTTACTCCTGTGCATAGTCCCTTTGAAGCCAATGAAACAAAGGCAAATGTGATGTTAGCACAGTGAAATAGACGTTGTAGCCGCTTTGCACTGGTGGAGCAGACTACGATGGCAGCTGGATCCATATAAATGAATATCTGTGCCTTCTACTCTGGGTGTCTCTTTAGCCAGCCAAATTGACCTTACAGGCCAACCCCCTTCCAGGTCAGGGTAAGTCTGCACAGATCTCTCCATCCATAGACATCCATAGCAGTCAATGTTCTCCCCACAGGGTGACTTCCTTCTACACCTAGGATGACTTTACTCCTTCTTTTCTCTTTACTTCCCTGCACTGCATAGACCTCCTTTCCCAAAAGCACAGACACACACTCCACGGGCTGAAATTCAGCTGCGTATATTTATGGCCTGAACATCTTTCCGGCTTTCCCGAGACACAGGAAATAATGCCTGAGGCACAAGGAACAGTATTTAACATTCGTTCCCCGCAGTTCAGTTACAAACTTGTGCTAAGAACAGACAGGCAAAATGGGGACTGACCCTGGCATAGAACACCCCTCTGGGCCTTAAACCAGGTGTGTCAATGCATGTGTAATTATACACAGACATAGATACAAACATATTACCTGTTTTTGTCATATTTTACCACAACAAATGTTACCATTCAGTGTAATGCATTTTACATAATTTTTAGCCATGTAACCTTTTTCGTCGTGGGTAATCCTGTGTGCTTTCAAATTCCAGAACAATAAATATATCAGTACTTTTAGAATGTTTTTATTAATAACCTTTCTGTCCAATGCAAAGCACTAACGTTCTTTTGGGTTTTTTTCAGGTGGATAGCCTGAAAGTCATATATAAGTTCATAATGTCTGAGCCATACATAGGTGATGAATGAAAAACAAAAACAACCCCCCTCCCACACACACACACCACACAAACTATGAAGCAAAATGCAGGACAATGTAGCACTTTAAAGACTAACAAGATGGTTTATTAGATGATGAGCTTTCGTGGGCCAGACCCACTTCCTCAGATCAAATAGTGGAAGAAAGTAGTCACAACCATATATACCAAAGGATACAATTAAAAAAGTGAACAAATATGAAAAGGACAAATCACATTTCAGAACAGAAGGGGGATGCGGGGGGGGGGGGAGGGGGAGGAAGGAAGGTAAGTGTCTGTGAATTGATGATATTAAAGGTAGGGAGAGTGGGATGTTTGTGAGTTAATGGTATTACAGGTGATAATTGGGGAAACTGTCTTGGTAATGGGTGAGATAGTTCAAATTCTTGTTAAGTCCTTGTTGGCAAGTGTCGAATTTTAACATGAATGACAATTCAGAGGATTCCCTTTCAAGTGCAGATGTAAAAGGTCTTTGTAGCAGAATGCAGGTGGCTAAGTCATTTAGGGTATGTCTACACTACCCTCCTAGTTCGAACTAGGAGGGTAATGTATGCATACCGCACTTGCTAATGAAGCCCGGGATTTGAATTTCCCGGGCTTCATTAGCATAAGCGGGGAGCCGCCATTTTTAAATCCCCGCTGCTTCGAACCCCGTGTAGCGCGGCTACACGGGGCTCGAACTAGGTAGTTCGGACTAGGGTGCCTATTCCGAACTACCGGTACTCCTCATTTCAGCAGCGGGGATTTAAAAATGGCGGCTCCCCGCTTATGCTAATGAAGCCCGGGAAATTCAAATCCCGGGCTTCATTAGCAAGTGCGGTATGCATACATTACCCCGCTAGTTCGAACTAGCGGGGTAGTGTAGACATACCCCCAGAGAGTGTCCTTTCTGGTTAAAGTGGCAAGAAACTGTTTTCTCTTTGTGATCTTGTCTGATATCTGTTTTGTGGGCATTAATCCTTTGGCGAAGTGTCTGAGATGTTTGTCCAATGTACATAGCAGACAGACACTTTCGGCACATGATAGCATAGATTATATTTCTGGATGCGCAGGACTATGTGTTCTTGATCTTATAACTCACTTGGTTAGGTCCAATAATGGTATCAGCAGAATGAATATGTGGACAAAGCTGGCAACGGGGTTTGTTGCAAGGGAAGGTACCAGGATTGGTATTAGTGTGGTATGTCCTGTGGTGGTTGGTAAGAATCATCTTGAGGTTAGGTGGTTGTCTATAGGAGACTATGGGTCTGTCTCCCAGAGCCTCTTTGAGTATGGTATCCTGTTCCAATATAGGCTGTAGTTTATTGATAATGTGTTGGACAGGTTTAAGTTGGGGGTTGTGACCATTCTACACGAGAGATCCACTTCCTGGACACCACCGTACAAATCAACAATGGAAAATTAGACACCACTCTCTACAGAAAACCCACCGACTCATACAGTTACCTACATGCATCCAGCTCCCATCCAGAACACACCACACGATCCATCGTCTATAGCCAAGCCCTTCGATACAACCGCATCTGCTCTAATCCCACTGACAGAGACCAGAAGCTTCAGGATCTCTACCAAGCATTTATAAATCTCAACTACCCACCCAGAGAAATAAAAAAGCAAATTGAAAGAGCCAGACGAATACCTAGAAACCATCTACTTCAAGACAGACCCAAGAAAACCAACAATAGAACACCACTTATCACCTACAACCCCCAACCTCATTCCACGAGGAGTACAGCTATTTCGGATTAGGAAGCCTAATCCGAACTAGCTACTCCGTGCCGCGTGTAGCCGCGCGGCACGGGGTTCGAACTGCCGGCATTTAAAAATGGCGCCGGCCGGCTTCATGCAAATGAAGCCCGGGAAATTCAAATCCCGGGCTTCATTTGCAAGTGCGGTATGCCTACATTACCCTCCTAGTTCGAATTAGGAGGGTAGTGTAGACATACCCTCTCTGAATAAACTATTCGCTTTTACCAAAATAACTTCTCTCTTTTCATCCACATTCTTTGTTCACTGATTTCTATATGGCCCGTTAGTGTGGGAAATATTTCCTTAGCTTTATTGCATCGATAACTACATTTTCCTCAGTTAAGTCAGGTGTGTATCAATGATTCGTCATGCGCATTGATTCCATTTGATTGCATAGTATCTCGCCTATTAAGATACTTTTATTTCTTATCAGACAGCACCCTCTAGTGAAAAGCAAAACTAAAACAGCAGCCTCCATCTTTAAAAGAAAGGAATAGGCAGATTAAAAAGGACTGGAAATCTGAACTATGATTCCCGAACATTAAAGAAATCTGTCATTTAAGTTTTAGGATGAAATTCACCCTAATGCAGAGGACTCACACAGGACTCTGTGTTCCCTGTAAGACCCACTTAAGCTCTTAATGCAGTCCTCAGTGCTCTGCCAGAGTACCTCAGCTTGGGAGAAGGTAGAAAATACCTTTCCCTCTAAGACAGCAGAGCCACTCTGTGGTAGTTGGACAAGTTTCTTCACTCCTCTATAAGGGGAGAAAGAATTTTCCTGACTCAACTGTGTCCCAGACCCTGCTGCTGCCATGTACAGCTGGTCCCCACACTTCAGAGAATTTGTGCAGCCCCTTCAGATCTTGCACTCTCTTCTTGCCAGTGGAACTATTATCAGGAAACACTTTGTAGCTGAAGAGGTAAGTGCAGGAGTTGTCTCTTAACATGAGTCTTACATGGTACCTAGGACTTTGAGGGGGAACTTTTTAGTTGTGGCCAACTTCTCTTGAAGTGTCCAAAAAGTGGTTGCATGGTGACCCCTGTGTTAGCTGACACCTTGGGGACAGAGACAAAAACCGTCAGAGCTAAAAACACAAGCTATTACAGCATAAGCAAAACAGCAAGCCTCTGTGGCTATGGGCTGTAACAACTTAGCCTCTGAGGACTGGCATAGAGAACTTGTCACACACACACTCAGCAGTAGATTTGCAATTTCTTCATTGTTCCTGGTCCCATATCAATAACATTTGTGCTGAATTTGTGCTGAAACTGGACTTTTTACATGCCAGGGCTGAGCCCCAGCAGCTCTAGGCTGGGCAGTTCATAATCCCAGCACCTCTGGGTTGGTGATGTCAGTTGTGAAAGTTAAAAAAAATTGCTTGAGCCCCAAAACTTCTTTCAGATTAAATACTGATCAATAGTGCTGATAATGGTGAAATTCACGCCTTTGTCAGGGCCAGTATAAGGACTATATACACCTGGAGTCTTACGTTGAGGGTTTAAGAAGAACTTAAGCTGTGGATAAGTCATGTCAGCCTTCTCCTTAGAGTTACATTTTACAAATAATCTACATTGGCCACTGGAATGCAGAGTCCATATCTCTGCATAGATGCAAGCAATGAAGGCTGGCAAATACCTGCTTTGTGTGAGAGTTGGTAGTTCTGATTCAAAGTTGACCACTGGAACACATGAAAATGCGACCGCCTGGGTTCAACATTAGTGAAGTTTTTCAGGAGAGCTTTGGATTTAGCATAAGAGGATACAGTATATCACACAGGGATTTCCCATGAATATTAAATATTTGAAGATAAAGACTAAGTTGAAAAACCTAGGCTAGTTGGAAGGAAATGAACAATATGCCCTGTAATTATCTATATACAAATTCAAAGAGTATGGGAAATGAACTTAAAATGATACTATAGGAAAGAAATTATGACTTGGTAGATATTACAGAAATGTAATGCAATAAATCACCGAGCTGACATGTTAATATTGATGGATGCAATCTGTACAGGGAAAAAAATGAGAATAGGTTGCACTATACATCAAAAGCTTATGTGCAAGGAGTGCAGCACAGTTAAATAATGAAAGAAGTGTTAATGATGTTTTATGATACATGATAAGAAAGAGATTAAATGAAAGGAAAAATATGTGTAGCATCTGAGAGAGTTCACCAGATAAGGGTGAAGTGCTGCTAAAACAGATATCACTGAAGACAGTCAAACATGACAGTGATCCAAAAAGATAATCATGGGATAGTAAAGCTAAACTACCATCTGTTAATGCACACAGAAAAGCATGAATCATCAATGGACCATGAAGAGAATTTTCATTTTCAGATAATAGAAAAGCCAACTAGAAATGGAGCCATTTTGGATCTGATATTACCCACTTTAGACAAAGAAAAAATCTTGTAGCTCTTTGGCTTTTTAACAGCGCCCAGATTCTCTCAACAATTTGGGCCTCCAGGTGTTATTTAATAATCTTGCTTATGCCTGGTCTCGCCTAGGCATTGAAAACAGCTACCACCTATTGTAGAGAGAGAAAGGAGTCCAGTGGTTAAGAAACTAGCTTGGGATTTGGTAGACCTGGTTTCTACTCTTGGCCAGAATTGAGATGTCAAGTGTATCATAGGCCACATAACTTAGTTTTACCGTGTTTTATTTCCTCATCTATAAAGGATCGGAAAATACTACTTTCCTACCTTATAAAGGTGTCACGAAGATAAAAACATCAAAGATCATGAGGTGTTCAGACACCATGATAAGAAGGGCTTTATTAGTACTTTAGGGTATGCCTACATAGCAGCATTATTTTGGAATAACTGACATTATTTTGAAATAACAAAGTGTGTGTCTACGTAGCAATCCACTATTTTGAAATAATTTCAAGATGGTTGACTTCTTACTCTGACTCCTGTAACCCTCATTTCATGAGGAGTAAGGAAAGTTGAAGGGAGAATGTTCTTTCTTTGACTTCCTGCTGTGTAGATAGCACCAAAAGCTGAATTAAGCTATTTCGACTTTAGGTGCACAATTGACATAACTGAAGTGGCATATCTTAATTTGACTTTTGCCCTGCAGTATAGACATATCCTTAGATATATGTGCAACAGAAATCAGTCACCAAAGTTAAATTGGTTAAAGAAAAAGAGGCAGCAAAATAATGTACAGAAGGCCATTCCACTACAAAGAAAGATAGGAAAAGGATATTACTATAACCCTTTTATACCACATAGATAATTTTTACCTTTTGATCATTGAACGCTACTACTGTCCTGAGCAAAAATGTCATAAAATGAGGGGTTCCATAATAGTACTGATGCTTTGAACTGGTTTTAGCCCATGGGTATTTTTTGGCTGTGACTAAACTAGACAAAGAGATCATATTTTAAAACATGTTGTCCATATATTTGAACACTGATGGAAACAACATTTGATGCCTCTATAAACTCACCTGATCACGGCCAACCCAGTGGTCCCATGTAGGGTTGACCATGACTAGTAAACACATCTTTATGCTTTAGCTGTAGTGCTGTTTGATAATGTGTTCGGTAAAACAAGTTAGCTCTATCTTTTATTAACCTAGTTGGCCTAGTTCCTTAGCCTACACGTGACTTTATTATAATAAGAAAATGGGCAATTTCAGAAAGTAAAATGTTGGATGCATTTTCTGAATCGCAGGAAAAAGCAAACTTGAGTTCCAGTTAGATTCCCAAAATAATCTTATAAAGAGTTTCAGCTTAATTGCATCGCTTATTCTGAAGGTTTGTTTAGGTACATTAGTAAAGGCAAAGCTGCCTGTGACCTCAGGAAAAAAAATAGAATTTTATTTCCTCTCATAAAAGGGAAAAATCAATTATAATCTAAATCTTATCCTAGTTCCAATTGACTTAAAGATTATAGCTAAAATACAATATAGTAAGGAGTCTTAAAAATATTTAGCCAGATCCTGCTCTCATCAAATTCAGTAATCAAACTTCCATTGAAGTTAGTGAAAGCAAGATCACTGCTATTACTTCCTTCTTTAGAACCAGATTATGACTTGCTGGGTGTGGGGTTTGGGCAGAATTATAGTCCTTGCACTCATGCAAGCACTCACAGCAGTGGTCATTAAGTATTAAATTGAGATGTCAGAGTTGTTTAACTCTTTCTTTTGTTACTGTCTGGAGCATGAAAAAACAACAAATGAAACTGTAATCTTATCTTGCTTATACATTTATTAGAATTATTATTTTTTCATGTACTTCTGAGACATTCACTGATTGCCAGTATTGCAAGAAGCACCAAGAATTTTAGGAAATAAGATGGGGCCACTCATTAAGCAATAATTTCCCACGCATATGCTTTAGTACTATAGAATGATTCATAACTTGTTTTTTTCTTTAACAATTGGAAAGAACTGGGAGGAGAATTCAGCTTACTCTGAAGATATTTTACGCCATAAGAGATCAATTCTGCCTATTTTACACTGATGCAAAGCCACTGATTTCCCTTGAATAAATCCTTATGCTGTTGAAGAAATCCAACAGCATAAAGGAGAAGCCTTAGAAGTATAGAATCCTAGAGCTGGTAAGAGACCTCAGGAGGTCATTGAGTCCAGCTCCGTGCCCAAAGCAGGACCAATCCCAAATAAATCTTCTCAGCCAGGGCTTTGTCAAGCCGAGACTTTAAAAACCTGTAGGGATGGAGATTCCACCACCTCCCCAGGTAACCCATTCCAGTGCTTCAGCACCCTTCTGGTGAAAAATATTTAGAATTCACTTAGCAATCAGGTTATGATGGTCTCTAATAATACAAGAAATAAAAGTGCTTTGCCCAAGGACAAGCCACTCAGCCAACTCCGTGGCAGTCAGGAATGGAACCAGGGCTTCCTAACTCCAAACTGCAGGGCCCAGCCATTAAACATGAATTCCAGTCATCTGAAGAAGTGGGTTGTGCCCATGAAAACTCATGATACCATCTACATGTTTTGTTAGTCTATAAAGTGCTACCAGACCATTTGTTTTTTTCTGTACAGACTAACTCGACTACCCCCTGAAGCCGTTAAATATAGACACTCTATTTTGTACCTCCTTCTTGTTTGGCATAGTCAATGAGAATTTTTCTGTTTACTTCAATGGAATTTGACTCAAGCACTTGAACTTAAGAGGAATAAGCCAACAGAGTTACAGTTTGTGGCTAAAAAAAATCATTACTGGTCTGATGGATGCTGATACTCCAGGGGCTTGGAAAGAGATTTTGTTCAGTCCAGGTCTGCAATCCTAGTGCTCCACAAAAAGGGTGAGAGGGAGAACATGGGGATAAAGGATTTGCATAGAGAGCAAGAAAACTGGACTTAGGAAAGGGACAAGAGAAGTGACTGAAACTGATTGTAGATTAGCAGAACTGGCTGGATGTTGAAAAGCAATATTAATTGAATACCTTTGACAACTAGTGGAAAACTATTCATGGAATATATTGATGGGCATGTTTCCCTGCAAATTATCAATAACCCCAAAGAAGGTAAAGGGAACATACTGCAGGGAAAAAATGTGAGTAAGGCTGAAAAAAAAGAGGCCTATGAGCTAGAATCATGGTACATTTTGCCTGCTTTGTTCTGGTCTAACAAGATAGAACAGCCCTAAATAAGGCTTAAGTGATTAAGAAGGGTTTACATTGCTTCATGTTTGCTGAGTAGCATAAAGGGGAAAGGAGCGATGCTCTAAGAGTAAAGATTAAGATTGGCATTCAAAAATGTATTTGTGGAAACATTATTATGAGGGAATACACAAAGACAGAAGGAAAGACAGTCTAAACTGATCAGGGCAAACACATAGCTTCAAAAGGAAGAAAAAATAATAATTAAGGTTATACACACACCCACATAAATACACTTTAGTTGAATTTTGTTTGGCAGTAGCATGAGACACTTTCAGCAGGAATTTTATGGCATCTTTTTCATTTATATTTACAGAGGGGAGAGTAACAAAAATATTCTCATTTGATAATACCTTGATGTCTCAAATTAATTCCCTTCAGCCACATTTGCTCCTTGTTTGTGGTTGCATTCCTCAAATGTTAGTTTGGTCATCTATAAAAGATGGGAAAATACTACTGACATGGATGATAATGGAAGAGACTTAATTGTAAGTCAGGCTGAGAAAAGAAGGAGCCATATGTTAGGAAGGTCTGAACCACTGCTTCCAATGCAGGCAAACTGAAAGGGGAAAAGAGTCCTGGGTCTGGTTATGTAAACCCTGTTCAGCCAATGCTATCGGCCTGATGGATGATTAATTTGTTAGAATGGAATATGGTGTATTGTAACTAATTTGGCTGTTGTGGGGTCACAAACCATGTTAACCCTAAATGTAGGAATTGTAAAATATGACCGCCAGTGCTTGCAGGAGAGACACTGTCATTGTAAAGAGTCTTGGATGGAAAAGATTCCCCCTTCCAGACTCAAGTGGAGTGGACTTGAGGGGAAGGAGCTTGAACCAGCAGTCTACATGCCTTCCAGATGTGAGCTGTAAGACTGGTTCAGCCTGTCTCTTCCCTCCTGCTGCTCTCCCCCGCTCTAAGGATAGACCTAAAACAGACTCCATAAGGAGTGTCTTTGTTATTTTGAAATATTACTCCAGTGGGAGCTGGAATCTTTTGGCCAGCCTAGGTGGTAGGCCAAGAGCTGAAATCACTGAGAAACTAACAAAGTGCAGAAATCACTAGGTTTAGCCCAGAGCCAGACTCATTGTGGAAGCAGCAGCTGGCAGGAGCAGGTGGCTAGAAGGGAAGTTGGTGGGAGCAGCAGGCAGGCAGCCAGCAGGAATAGCAGCAGGCGGCCAGCAGGTCAGCTGGCAGGAGCAGGTGGCCAGAAGGGCACTGGCGGGAGTGGCCATCAGGCAGCCAGAAGGAGCAGTGGCAGGCGGCCAACGGGGTGGCTTGCAGGAGCAGGCGGCCAGTGCTTATAGGCCTGATGGATGGTCAAGACATTTCGTATATAGCTTCAAAAGAAACACAAACATCTTGAAATCCACATGAAATTTATTCTCTAAACTGCTTTTTCTCTCTTGCTCTGATCATATACATGTAACCCTTCTGCCAGGTAGCACTGGCAGCAACCAGGGTCAGGTTCAATATCTAGGGGTTCCTTTTCATCCATCTCACACAGAACTGGCTCGAGCCCTCACCCAGGAGCTTGGAAAATTCACACACCTCTGGGTGTCTCTGAGAGTCAATGCTTCCCCACTTGTAAGCACAGAGTCTGGCAGAAGCAGGCAGCCAGCAGGGCAAAGAGGGTCTGGCAGGAGCTGGTGGTGAGTGGCCAATGAAGTGGGAGAGATGCCTCCTATCCCCACCCTCCCAAGGGTGGGAGGTAAGCTCTGAAAATCACCTCTGAGCTCTGATCTGCCCTGACCAAGGCAGAAACTGTGACTGAGGAAGGAGAAAGTTTGGGCATGTGAATGAGACACTTAGGCTGTGTCTAGACTACGTGCCTCAGTCGTCAGAGGCATGTAGATTAGACACATAGGCAAAGTCAAATGAAGCCACGATTTAAATGATAGCAGCTTCATGTAAATTTACATGGCTGCCGCGCTGAGCTGACAAACAGCTGATCAGCTGTTTGTCCGCTCAGCGCGCTAGTCTAGACGCTCCCCTGCCGACATCAAAGCCCTTTGTCGGCAGCCCCGTTATTCCTCGTGGGATGAGGTTTACCAGGGCTGCCGACAAAGGGCTTTGATGTCGGCAGGGGAGCGTCCAGACTAGCGTGCTGAGCGGACAAACAGCTGATCAGCTGTTTGTCGGCTCAGCGCGGCAGCCATGTAAATTTAAATGAAGCCGCGATCATTTAAATCGCGGCTTCATTTGACTTTGCCAAAACAACAAATCTATATGACTCCGTCGATGGAGCCATGTAGTTTAGACGTACCCTTACATTGCTGGACTTGTGAGCCTGAGAGGCAAAGGACATTGCTCAATCCATTTGATCTGGGACATTTACTCATGGTTTGGTTATGAACACTGTTTGTGGTGTTTTCTCAAGATAATGCCATGTGACTTCTCTCCCTCTTTCATTAGGGCTGTGTCTACACTGGGCCACTTATTCCGGAAAATCAGCCGCTTTTCCGGAATAAGCTGCGAGCTGTCTACACTGGCCCTTGAATTTCCGGAAAAGCAACGACGCTCTACTGTACAAAATCAGCCGCTATTCCAGAAAAACTATTCTGCTCCCCCTTGGGCATAAGTCCTTATTCCGGAACACTGTTCCGGAAAAGGGCCAGTGTAGACAGCCCAGTAGTCTTTTCTGGAAAAAAGCCCCGATCACAAAAATGGCGATCAGGGCTCTTTTCCGGAAAAGCGCATCTACATTGGCCACAGACGCTTTTCCGGAAAAGGGGCTTTTCCGGAAAAGCAGCCTGCCAATGTAGATGCTCCTTTTCCAGAAAAACTGAAAACGGAATAGTATTCCATTTTAAGCATTTCCGGAAATTCATGCCAGTATAGACACAGCCATAAGTTTATTTTCTACGCTCAGACTCTGTGCTTGCAAGTGGGGAAGCAATGCCTCCCAGAGGTGCCCAGGGGTGTTGTGTGAATTTTCCAGGATACAGCATGGGACCTCGAGCTAGTTCTGTGATGGATGGATGAAAAGGAACCCCTAGATATTGAACCTGACCCTGGCTGCTGCCGGTGCTACCTGGCAGAAGGGTTACACGTATATGATCAGAGCAAGAGAGATAAAGCAGTTTAGAGAATAAATTTCATGTGGATTTTAAGATGTTTGTGTTTCCTTTGAAGCTATATATGAAACGTCTTAAATCCATGAATAGTAATAGAAAGGTAGCCGTTTTAGTCGGATCTTTGCTAAAATGAAAGAAAAAACTATGTAGCACTTTAAAGACTAACAAGATGGTTTAATAGGTGATGAGCTTTCGTGAGCCAGACCCACTTACTCAGATCATATTCATAAAGAGAATTGGCATGACCATATATACCAAAGGAATACAATTAAAAAAGTGAACACATTATTAAACTGTATTTAAAATTAAAATTTTAAATCCATGAAGGAAGACTAGAAATCAAGAGATTTACAGCATTGTGATGTGTACTGTATAGGCCAGGTGATGGCGTCTCAGCTCTCACATTTGCAAGGTGGATACAATGAATAAACCTAAGAAAAATAGAATCACAGCAAATCAAGTTCAGTTCTGTTCTGATTCTGTACTGTCATCTAGAATGGCTTTAGATAAGGACAGTCTCACTGTAGGAGGTCTGTGAGTCTCTCTCTGGCTAGCTGGGCAGGAGACCACACTCCCTTGCTTCCCCCACCCCTCCTGGAGCATCTCAGTCCAGGGGAATCAGTGAGGAATCACTGGGGCAGAGCTGGTTATCAGGAAGTCTCTCTGTTCCACAATCTCTCTCAGGGCAGCCAACAGTTAACAGGGCCTGGCTGACAATCAGTTCACGCAATTAATCAGTCTCACTGCCCAGGTCCCTCAGTCATAAGAACATTAGTATGGGTCAGACCAAAGGTCTATCTAGCCCAGTATCCTGTCTTCAGACAATGGCCAATACCAGATCCCCCAGAGGGAGTGAACAGACCAGGGATCATCAAATGATCCCTCCCCATCACTCATTCCCAATGTCTGACAAACAAAGGCTATGGCCACCATAACCATTGATGGACCTAACCTCCATGAAATTTATCTCGCGCTTTTTTGAATCCTTTTAAAGTCCTGGTCTTCTCAACATCCTCTGGCAAGGAGTTCCACAGGTTGACTGTGCATTGTGTGAAGAAAAACTTCCCTGTGTTTTTAAACTGCTACCAGCCAGGGTAGGACACCCAACAGTCAGTGTGCCATTGGTAGTTCAGTGGGGGAATTAGCTCCCAGGCAGGAGCTAATATAGGGATAACATATTAATGTATTGAAAATGATTCCTCCAAATGGAAGTGACTCCCCATAATTTGTTCCCCACAACTTAAAGTGTTTAGATTTATTATTAATTCCTCTTATTATTATTATTATTTGTTAAGATTGTTAAATGTTTAGATTTATTATTATTATTGCCCCTTTAGAATATAATGTATTAGGTCATGTAACTTAGAACTGTTAAGAATATAATCCTATGTAGCCAGAAACAGCCCCCTCTCTGTGCCCCAGGGCATGCTCAAGCTTGTGCAAGGGGCTGCTTGAAATTGACATTGCAGAGATACATTGTAACAATGCATTGTCAAGGCACTAACTCTGCTATGGGAGCCAAGCCCTGTAATTGACTAAGGGCATTGTTACATAATTGACGCCCGTTCTCTTTAAAACATTATAACTTTACTCAGCTCTCAGAGAATGTTTTAAGCAATACCACCCAGAAATTTTTGTAACTACAACTTTTATTATTATACAAAATACTGTATGGGAAACATTAATTAGGGAATGTATGAGAGAGTGCTTGGATGATGAGTGAATGGTTCTGAGAGGTGCCAGCCTGAGAATACAGCAACAAAGGGCTGAAGAAGGCGTCAGGTGCCAGTGCAACCAAAAGGTGTCAAGTGGAGAAAACCAAGTACTGGAGGTCCACCCGATGAGATCACTGACGAGCACCTGGCAGCCACCCTGGAGACATCAGCATGATGCAGCAATTTCCATAGACTGGCATGGGAAGAAATTCCTATAAGAACTGGACTAAAAAACTATGGAATCAGAGTCCAAGGTTCTGCTGCCAGCCTACCAGGAGCTTCAGATGTGCATCTGATCAGGACTTCGCTCCCCACTACCATCACTTGTGTACAGAGTACCTGGCCAGTATTCTGTCACAAGCAACTTCCAGGCTGGTAACTATAACAAATATACAGAACCTGAATGAATGGATGAATGAATGTTTATATGTATAAGGGTTAAGTAGTTAAACAACGTTGTTTGCTTCTATCTTTTCTTTATTTTTCATTATTATATTTACAATAAATGTGGCTTTTTGCCTTATCCCCCTCATAAGATCCTGCTTGCTTTTAGTTGGTACAACACTAAAGCAAATGTGTCTGACACCCTAGCTCCAGCAGGCAGCAGACCTATCCAGACCTCCTGGCCTATTGGTGAGGAAATGGCTACTCCTATAAGGATGAGGTGGCTGGGGTAGAGGGAAGCAGGATCTCCCATTCCACCCAGCCTAGGGCCCTATCAATGGCAGGGTAATCTGCCACTAAATCAGCTTGGATCTGCCCTCACTCCCTGGCCAGTCCACAAACAGTCCCCCAGCTAAATCCTATTCAGCTTCTCTGGGCTACTTCCTACCTTGCCTTCCCAGTCTGAGGGTTCCAGGTTTGTCCTCCATCTCTCTTGGGTAAACTGCAAGTGACAACCATGGCAGCTCATTGGAGTTGCTGGCATCCAGCAGCTCTGGAAGTCCTGCTGGGCCTCTGACACAGCAGCAGTCTCAGACTGTTACTAGTTCCAGCCTTTGGGGAGAGATGTCCTATTCCTCTGGCAGCTCTTGGGCGGCTCCAGGCTCCTGCAGTGGGGAAGAGACATCCTTCTCCTCTGGCAGCTCTTCTCCAGCCAAGTTAGAGGACTGGCCCTTTATCATCCCATACCCTGTCCTGCCCTTCTACTTCTGGCGGGGTGGCTACGATGTCCTGGTTCTGCCCACCATGGGGCTGTTGTGGGTCTTTTCCTGCCTGGCCAGACAAGGCACCGAATCCCCTTCCTATGCTCACAGTTAGCATATTAGCTATGACTCTGCAAGGCACTGAGAGATCTCAGTTCCCATTGACTTACTGAATCCCTGTGCAAGCGGTTTCTTCTAGCTGACTGCAAAGGGATTAAATAATACATCAATACCACTGGGAACTGGAGGCGGGGGAAGCTTCACTCATGCATTATAATTGTAAAGTATCATTTTCTAGACCTGAATATAAAAATCACATTTACTCCTGACACAGAGAAGTTACATTTTTCCTGCTTCACAGCCTGTACGTCATGCTGGGAGGATGATTTTGATACAACCTTCATTGAAAAAAAACCTCATGTATTGATTATATCAGTAATCATTAAGGGTCCAACCCAACAGAAGTTGATGTCAGTGATGCAGGATGAAGCCCTTACACAGCCACAGGCCCTTGGACCTTCTCAAAAAATCGGTGTATGTCACGTGTGGAAGTTAATAAATGACAGACGGAAAGAAACACACAGAGAGACACACACACATGCTGCTCAGATGCGTAGGCTTTCTTTTCAAGGATAGAATGCTGTTTCCTTATCTCACAGGCCCACACACGCAGTAAAATGGCTGATCCAATGAAAGAATTTCTCATCTTGCAGAATAAAGGTGATACCTGTAGGCAATACTGTGGGATGTGGCGTGTAAGGGGAAAGCTTTCAGCTACACTTTATCCCCACGGGGAAAAAATATTTATCACCACATCTCAAACATTGAAAAAGGAAATGATGGATGCATAATAATCTCTGCTGGCCTCCCCTGCCACATGCTAGAGCTGCCCTTTCAAAATCACAGGAATTAATTGCAGTATTGAATAGAAAAAACATAGGTTGCTTTGTATAGCTCGGAGAAGAAATTCAGCATGGATGAAGAGAAAGCAGAGTAACACCTTGGCACTTTCTGACCATTTGATGCACTGACCATAGTAACAGTACTTTACACAGAATATCACTTTTCTCCTGGAAGACCTCAAACCAGTTTAAAAACTGTGGGCCAGATTCTCACCTGGCATAAATTGGTGTAACTCCATGGACTTCAAAGAAATGATACCCACTGAAACTAGCTGAAGATCATTGCTAAAACTTGAGCTATGCCCCAGTAATTTCCATCCCTGAAAACTTTTATTACTTTCCTCTTAAGTGGTACCCCTTCTTGTCTGCCTAAAACACTGCCACCCAAACCTGCCTTTTCCTTTGCCCTAGTCATATATGTTTCCCCTCTCCTCCCACCCACCTCCTTCTCTTCAAATCTCTGCACAGGGTCTGCTCTTCTGAATTCAACTCAGTCTTCTCATCTTCACATTTTAAAACACTCAGGGTATGTCTACACTATGGGATAAAGTTGAATTAAGATACACAATTTCAGCTATGTTCATTGCATAGCTGAAGTCAGAGTACTTTAACTCTGCTTTTGGCGCTGTCCATACAGCAGGAAGTTGAAGGAATCACACTCTCCCTTCGATTTCCCTTACTCCTCATGGAAGCAGGACGAATAGCATCAACTACTCTAATCAAAGTTAACCGAGGCTACATCTAGACTGCTGGCTTCTGGAAAAGATCTTCTACACAAACTTCTTGAGCAAGAGAGCGTCCACACTGCAAAAGCATATCGAAAAAGCTATGTGCTTTCGCGCAAGAGAGCATCCAGACTGCCTGGATGCTTTCTCGCAAATAAGCAGTGATTGCTATGAAAAGAATGGCTACCAGGGCACCTGTGCTTTTTCCTCTTCCCTCTTCTTGCACGAAAAACCCCTCTTCCCCATCCACACATGCCTTTTTGTGCAAGAGCTCTTGCGCAAAAAAGCATTCTTCCTCATAGAATGAGGATTACCAATTGCACAAAAACCACTCTGATCTTTCAATTTACTTGCACAAAAACGTGCTTGAAGTGTGGATATTCTGTGAGTTTTTGCAGGAAAATGGCTGTTTTTCCATAAAAACTCTGTAGTGTAGACATAGCAGGTGTGCCTACCTTCTCTTACTTCCAATTACTCATAAAATCATGAAATCTCATAATCAGAAGTTCTTGCAAGATTTCACCCATATCCAAACTACAAACTGGGAATTTCAGTCTTATCACTTCTGTGAACTGCCCCAGAATCAAACCTTGTAGGAACAAGTTCAGTTCTGAGGATTTTGAATCCTTCACAAAGAAATGCAAAACGGATCACATTTTAGGTTCTGTTTTTACTCCTTTTCTAGTCCTATTAGTTAGAACTAACTCCAAGCCTTTAGCCACAAAATTGTACAATTCCTTTAAGAGCACCACAAAAAAACAAAACAAAAAAAAACCCCAAAAACAAAACCCAACAACAAACAAAACTAAAAAGCAAGGAGGCTGGGAATGACATTTACAGCTAGTATCACTCATTAGCAGCATATATTATATTAAGAGTGTCATTTGCCTCTTCCCTAGACTGCTTTAACTCTAGTGTGCTTCCACTGTTTTCAGTGGAGTTAATCCACATTTATACTCTATGACTACGTCTACACTGGCATGATTTTCCAGAAATGCTTTTAACGGCAAAGTGTTCCGTTAAAAGCATTTTCGGAAAAGCGCGTCTAGATTAGCAGGACGCTTTTCCGGAAAAGCACTTTTTGAGGAAAAGCGTCCGTGGCCAATCTAGATGCGCGTTTCCGCAAAAAAGCCCCGATTGTCATTTTTGCGATTGGGGCTTTTTTGCGGAAAACACTACTGTGCTGTCTACACCGGCCCTTTTCCGGAACAGTTTTCTGGAAAAAGACTTTTGCCCGAACGGGAGCAGCATAGTTTTTCCAGAAAAGCACTGATGATTTTACATTAGATTGTCAGTGCTTTTTCGGAAATTCAAGCGGCCAGTGTAGACAGCTAGCAAGTTTTTCCGGAAAAGCAGCTGATTTTCTGGAATAACTTGCCAGTGTAGACACAGCCTATGTGAGAGTATGCAAATGAAGTGCTGATTAGCATTTTGTCACACTTCATTTGCAGAATCTAGTCTATCAGTTTTTGTGCAAGGGGTTTTTGCATAAAAACAAGCAGTGTGGACGTTTACTTTTTGCACAAAAACCTGTTTTTGTGCAAGATCCTTATCCCTTTCTGGGAGAGGCATAAGGATCTTGTGCAAAAGGGGTTTTTGCGCAAAAAGAAAATGTCCGCACTGCTTGTTTTTGTCCAAAAATGGCTTGAATAGATTATGCAAATGAAGTGTGATAGAATGCTAATCCATGTTTCATTTGCATACTCTCTGCCTGCAATAGCTGGCAGTGTAGACAAAGCCTATGAATGAGAAAGTGATGCAGACTAAAAAATGTGGAACCAACAATAGGAAATGTAATAAAGTTAAATTTCCTCCTCATTCTCTCTCAGACAAAAGCTGCTTTGATTTTCTCAAGGTTTTGTTGAGGAGTTAGCTCACTGTGGGTACGTCTACACAGCAGTGTTATTTCAGAATAATTGACATTATTCCAAAATAACACAGACCACATCTACACTACAAGCAGTTATTTCGATATAATGTCAAAATAATGTTGAGCTAGAAGACTTCTTACTCCAACTCCTGTAATCCTCATTTTATGAGGAGTAAGGGAAATCAGAGGAAGAGTGCTCTTTCTTGGATTTTTTGTTGTGTAGACAGCGCCAAAAGCCAAAATAAGCTTATGACAGTTATGTGCCCCAAAGAAGGTTGTTCTCTTGACTCTCTCCCAGATCCACACTCATTAATACTTCCCTGTCTTTCTGGTCCTGTATGCTTCAGCAATCAAAGTCTATTCTGTGTTTGCAATTGTCCAAGGAAAACCCCTCTGATTCATTAAGTTAGTTCTTGCTCAGGCCTTCCCATGGATCCATGAATTGACCAGTGGTTTCTAATTGTTTTCACTAACCCACTGCCTTGGAACAATATATCTTCACCATGCAGATTTTCTCATATTTTATAGGCAAGGGAATGGAATGTACTCTTCTCATTTGCCTTAAACCCAAACGCTTGTTTGTTATAAACCCTCCTGAACCTCTCAGTCCTTGCCTTGACTTGTGTTACATCATCAAATCATGCTTCTAACTAAAATGCAGAATGATTCCAGTATGATTAAAACAATGAGCAAAGTATAGCAGGCCCAGCCAGCCCCTTTCACCTCCTTGATGATTCTGTCTCTTTTCTATACACTTTTATGCATCCCTGTCTGAACTGGGGGGGAGGAGGTGTTGAAGCTGAGCTCAGAGGAAGCACTAACGACTTGCCAGATCTCTCTCCCTCCACACGGGAGTGGAGAGAAGCAGACATCCCCACCTTTCTCCAAGGACCGGAGTGGGTGGTCCCAGTGTGGAGCCCTGGCCCTGGCAAGCAGGGTGGAGAGAACACTCGTTTTTTCACTCCCTGCCTCCCTGGTTGGAAACCCAACACTGAAAGGAATGATCACAAATCAGTGCTGGGCAGGGCTGGCTTGTATCTCTCCAGCTTGCTGGGGAAGACGGGAAATTTCCTCAAAGGAGCGCAACTGTAACCCAGCCACCTCTCTGGCCCCACACCCTCAGTGTTAAAACCCCCCTGCTCCATGAGTTTTAAACTGCAAGCGGATTGATTTGTGATGGGGGGGGGGGGGAAGGACTCTGCCTTCTGATGATCGATCACTTAGTGGTTCTCAGCCTCATCGTCACTGCCAGCCACATATACAGCTCCCCGTGTGTTCTGTGAGCTGCCTCCACGTACTATACAGCCTACCTGCATGGCCATCAGGATGACATGTGCCACAGCTGTGTGCTGATTGGGCCATAAATGGCCCACAGGCCATGTACTACTGACTTTCGGGCAGGTCGTGCTCCATATAAGGAACAAGCCTGGTGCCAGGGGGTTAACAATGAGCTCTGTTGGAGCCCGACTTGATATCTTCCAAGGAGCAAATGCAGGGGGAGAAGTTTGGTGGGCTGATGTTCTCAGTGCAAGGCGTGATTAAGGCATCTTGGGTCACTGCCAATGTCGGCGCTAGCTACACTGGGAAGATCTGTGGGTTTGGGATAAAATAGAGATGATATTTTGGATTAAACTCCCCTCCTTCTTCCTGCCCTCCTCCCATGTTCTCCTCCTGCACAGAGTGAAAAGGGCCTTAGCAGCTGCTCTGCCGTTTCCCACTCTTTCTTTCCCCTCATTGGCCGAGGGGGAGGCAGCTGATTGGCTTTTATATGCTTTGATATGCATCTAAATCATGCCATTTCAGGCTCTCGACAGACAGTTTTACGCTGTTGACAGTGGCCCTGATGGTTAACTACCGCTCTGAACACCAGGGGTGTCATTAGCCAGGGACAATTAATCCCCCAGGCGGGCATGCTGCAAGGCTCATCGCTCTATTGATGTTCCCCGAGCTGCTAAGGGATCTGTTCTCCAGCTGCTGCCTGCGTGCACCTGCTGCAGTGTTAGCACATCCTGGCCCTCCTTCCCCCACAGCACGAGCCATGTTCACAGCCTGCTTGTGTGTCTTATTCCTGGTGCAGGTGGGAGCAGCAAATTCTAGTGGCTGGGGAGAGCTCTGAGAACACAGGAGAGACACTGATAGGCTGGGAAGGAGGGGGAAGGAAGGCAGTAGGTGGAAGAAGGAGGGCACCGTTGAAAGGAGGGGAGCAAGGGTGTTATGTGGAAGAGAGAGGTGCTACCAAGGGCAGCAGAGATGTAGCTTGGGTTATGCAGGCTGTCAAGCGGGTCACAAGCAGGGCAGCTTTTTCTTTCTCCTGCAACCTGATTGGTTTGTTGTGAGGCTCTGGATACACGGATACACTGCTGCTAGCTGCCTGATACCACCTTCCAAAAAACCTTGTCCCCTGCTGTAGTATGACCCTTCCCCCCCCCCCAAATTATGCCACTTGCCACTGTGTCATCCACCACCTTTCCATAGTTTGGCTGTCATGGGCTCACTGTGAGAGAGGCCTTGAGCCTGACTGACAAGGAGATCTGCACTGGAATCCTTTACAAGCACAGTGTCCTAGAAAATAAAGATTTGCTGCTACACTGGCATACACCTCTCCTCTGACTTATTCAGAAATGATACCCTGGCTGACTCTCTTTTGTGGCTCTAAACTGCCCAAATGCCTCCCTCTCCAGTTTGTAATGTAACTTGCCTCTTAGGGTATGTCTACACTAGCCACCCTAGTTCGAACTAGGGTGGCTAATGTAGTCATTCGAACTTGCAAATGAAGCCTGGGATTTAAATATCCCGGGCATCATTTCCATGTTCCCGGGCGCCGCCATTTTTAAATGCCCAGTAGTTCAAACTACCTGCCCGTGGCTCATTGCAGGAGGAGTAACAGTAGTTCGAATTAGGAGCTTTAATTCGAACTGCCTAGCCTGTGCCACATGTAGCCATGGGCAGGTAGTTCGAACTACCAGGCATTTAAAAATGGGAGCACCTGGGAACATGCAAATGATGCCCGGGTGGCTAGTGTAGACATACCCTTAGAGTGATGTCTGCTAATTGCTGACCCATTCAAATGTAACTTGAAACAGGAGGAGGTAGGTAATATTTAAACTGCACTTTATTTGCTTACCATGCTCCTACTCCATTGACCCATATATAATGTCACTCTTACTGATGTGTTCAGCTAATGTACTCAGGGCCCCCCCCCCCCCAGCTGTATTTACTAATGCAGTAAGCTCAAAGTAACAGATTAAGTGAATCTTTGCCTTTATAACATTTGAAAATATACAATCATTTTAAAGTGCAGGTGTTTTTATAGAGGTTGCGAAATTTGTGTTGATTATACAGAACTCTACTGCTCTATATATTTATCCCCCATCACCAGAGTATGTGTAATTTATCCTTACGGCACCCTCTTGAAATAAGACAGCATTAGTAGTCTAGTTTGTTAGAGGGAGAATATAGGTGCAGAGAAATTAAGACCCAGATTTTCAAAGGTCAGTAGGCACCTAATAGTGCAAACAGGCATTAGTGACATTTGCAGAAGTGTCTGGTGTCCAACTTACATTGTGCAATTATGGGTATTAGGCATCTTGATGCAGTTCAAAGTCCTGCCAGCCATCTGTCTGCATTTTAGGACACTACGGGTATGTCTAGACTACATGGCTCCGTCGACGGAGCCATATAGATTTGTTTGTTCGGCAAAGGGAAATGAAGCCACGATTTAAATAATCACGGCTTCATTTAAGTTTAAATGGCTGCCCCGCTCTGCCGATCAGCTGTTTGTCGGCAGATCGGGGCAGTCTGGACGCTCCCCTGTCGACATGAAAGCCCTTTATCGACCTCCCCGGTAAACCTCATCCTACAAGGCATAACGGGGAGGTCGATAAAGGGCTTTCAGGTTGGCATGGGAGCGTCCAAACTAGCGCGCTGAGCCAACAAACAGCTGATCAGCTGTTTGTCGGCTCAGCGCGGCAGCCTTTTAAATTTAAATGAAGCCGCGATTATTTAAATCATGGCTTCATTTCCCTTTGTCGATCAGCTTAATCTACATGGCTCCATCGATGGAGCCATGTAGTTTAGACACACCCTAGGCTACATCTACACTGCTGCACTATTTCGGGATACCTGCGGTATTTTGAAATATAACGGGCTCGCTATTCCGACATCCCTGTAAACCTCATTCCATGAGGAGTAAGGGACATTTCAGAATAGCAATTTATTTTGAAATAAGTGTGGATAGCGCCAAATTTTGAAATAAGCTATTTCGAAATAAGACCAAAATAAGATACACAATTTGCAAAGCTCAAACTGCATATCTTATTTCGAACTATGGTGAAGCGCAGATACACCTCTAAAGACCTTTGAAAATCTGGTCTCTTGTGACTTGCCCAAACTCACCCAGGAAGTCTGACAGAGACAAGAATTACACCCACATATCCTGAAGCCCAGTTCAGGGCTTTAAACATCAAAAGTGGAAGAATTTCAATATAAACAGCAGCAATGCTCACTTTTTCTGTGCCAACGCTGTTTAAACCTGAGCTGGAGGGACATCTAAGGCTGGGAACCTAGTTTATTCTCCAGGCCCATTCAGACCTTGGCCTCTGTGCTCAACCTGATAACAAGGGTATTGTGTTGTGGACATTAGTCCACTGGCAATTAGACTGATAGCCCCCAACTAATTTCCCATAGTGTACCGAATAGCTCTTAAATGTAAGAGCAGGTGTTTTCTGATAGCATATACTTAACTGGTATGTAGAGTCTCAGGTTATGTCGACGGAGCCATGTAGATTTGTTTGTTTGGCAAAGGGAAATGAAGCCGCTATTTAAATAATCGCGGCTTCATTTAAATTTAAATGGCTGCTGCGCTGAGCCGACAAACAGTTGATCAGCTGTTTGTCGGCTCAGCACGCTAGTCTGGACGCTCCCGCGCTGACATGAAAGCCCTTTATCGACCTCCCTGGTAAACCTCATCCTTTCAGGTTGGCATGGGAGCGTCCAGACTAGTGCGCTGAGCCAACAAACAGCTGATCAGCTGTTTGTCGGCTCAGCGCGGCAGCCATTTAAATTTAAATGAAGCTGCGATTATTTAAATTGCGGCTTCATTTCCCTTTGCCGATCAGCCTAATCTACATGGCTCCATCGATGGAGCCATGTAGTTTAGACACACTCCTACAGGTCTGCAGTTGGTAGCAATATATTTTTCAGCTATATGAGCAAAGGTGACGTTTAAGAACAGGACACTGGTCGGGGGGCATTGGCTGGCACATGATTTTAAAAAAGCCCAGACATGAAAGAATGAGAAGCCGCATAAACAGGTATGCTGCCTAGTGCCCTCAGCTACCATTAAGTAATGCAAAAATCTAATTGTGCTGAATGGAAATGTACATCTTCATCACTGATGATGACATGGAAGAAAATTACTATATGATTGGCATCATAATGGCCAATGGTAAAATGTGATGACACACCAATATGATATACATCTCCCTTAGGAATGATAAATCAAAGGTTATTCGTTTGGTTTTGATTTATGCCTGTAAAATGTTATCCAGGGAAATCGTGATTTAAATCTTTTAAACCATAAGAAGGATGGAAGTGCCCTCTTCTGGTTGCATATAAGAATTGTAAGCCTGACAATGGTTTTCCCAAGTGATTTATTTTGCTCCTGTATTTTTTACCTTTTAATTTTTTTAATTGCAGGTACTAGTCCCCTGCAGTCTCCAGTATTCTCAGTAATATAATTCACTGTCCTTGCCTGTATTTTGTTCTCTGTTTTGAAACTAGAGTGGATAACATTTAATCCTCTGAAATCTCCTCACAACCAGAGGTCTTAATCTTACTGGTAATCTTATTCCAGGAATAGAGAACAGAACTGGGTATGGCCTGTACAGTTATTACTGGAGCTGGGTGAAAAGATTCATATTTTCTGAACTGGACTAGACACACACAAACTTGTGAGCGCGGATGATCAAGATTTTGTCCGTGCAGGGAGAAATCATGTTTGCATGCTTTTTTCCTAATGGTTTGTTCCAGCTAGGGACTGCTTTACCTTGCTTTTGATTTAACTCATGGTAAAACAGAAGAAGGCTAAACTGGAGGTCAGGAAGCAAATACGGGGGGGAGGGTGCCATCATGATCTTGCTAAACCTTCCCCTTATTCTCCCCTCCAAATGACGGACACATTTTTCCTCAACCACTGTGGACACCACCACAATCCTGCCTGTCACTCAAGCTCATAATCTGGGTATCATGTTCTACTCAGACCTGTTTCTAGGCTCTCACATACAAGATATGTATTTTGTTTTTTTTCTGCATCACTTCTCTAAGGTATGGCCTTGGCTACCCATCCACACACCTAACGTTCTTATCCAGGTTCTCATCATACCATGTCTCAGTCATTGCAACATTCTTTTCTCTGGCCATGACTCATGCAACCTTGCCCTGCTTAGATCCATCCATTTATCCATCCATCCAGTTCATTTTCCTAGCTCATTACTTTGACCACATAATCCCTGTCTTTGCATCCATCTGCTGGTTCCCCCTTCTCTTTTACATCAAACATAAACTACCAATGTTCACTTTCAGAGCTCTCACAATCTGTCTCCAGCCTACTTATCCCCTTTTTTTGCCACTGAAATGTTGACCCCTATTTCCAATCAACACACAATATCAGCCTCTCCACTTGTTAAATTTTCAAGGCACCTTCATGCTGCCTCCCATGGTCTCTACACACACAGAGGTGTACCCTGTAAACATCTGCAAAGCTACCTCATTATCCTCCTTTGAATCTCTCCTTAAAATGCTCCTTTTGATGCCTACAGACTTCGACAATAATTAGGTCACTGATGTACTGGTACCTCAGCGTATCATGCTGACCAGTTGTCTCATTGTTTCCTTGTATTTTTAAGTCTGTCTGTTCCCATTTGCTTTTTCTTGTCTTAGTCTGGGCACTCTTTGGGGTAGGAGGACTGCCTTTTTGTTCAGTATTTGTACAGAACCTAGCACAGTGGGGTCAGAAGCTCCAGGTGCTTTGGAAATAATAATAATAATAATATTAATATGAGGAGGGTCCTCTGCTCCTGTGTAGTGCCTCCTTACTTCAATGGGTTAAATTAGGGTTCCAGGAGTCTGCTCATAGAGAACTCATGGAATAAAAAGAGGATAACCCAAATGGGTAACTCAACACATGACAGCAATATCATATGAGATGCTTAGATTCTGATGTTATAGTTGGCCAAAAACACTTTAAATGAAAGCCCTGCATTCTGATCCCTTTTGGTGGGGGGCAGCAGGGAAAAGTCACTGTTTATTTTTGTTTCCCAAGAGAGAATGAAAGTGTATTTGTGGCCTCTCCTTCCCCTACTCCCACCCAGGACCCCATATCTTTCTAATGTATAAGGAGGCTTGAAAATATCTGTTTTTTTCCCTGCCTCTAGTTAAAGTTATAAGACCAGATCCTCAGTCCCATCAATGAACAGACAACCACTCTCATGAGCTAATTCTCAGCTATCTTGGTAACCAACAGTACACAGCACTATAATGAAGAAACATGAATGACAAGGCTAGATCAACTTTTCACTCTCATACCATCAATAGGAAGAAGTAGCAATGGTCATTATAATAGTCCAAATGTAATGCAATGGAAGTAGTGAAGGAAGGGACCAGCTGTTTGGACACAGAGCTAGAAAACAGGTTTCAAATTTTGACTGTAAATTAAACTTCCTCTGAAGCCGTTGGCAATCAAATTTTTAGCCATGGTATGTGTGTGTGTAATGGTAGGCATCTAAAAATGGGTGCCTTTGCCTCACTTTTCCATCAATAAAAAGATGACAATAAGTTGCAAGTTAATAACCTAAGTTACAAAATGCATGTGGGGTAAAGTATTGTAAAGATTTACAAGCTTGTTATTATGGCTTGCATAGTTGCTGTTTCATATTTCAGGATGGGTGCTCCACGCCCCTTCCACTCCAAAGCCCTTCCCTTCTATTCCATTCCTTCTCCCAAAGCCCCATCATCACACTTCCTCTTCTTGTCCCCGCACCTTCTGGAACCTTCATGTTCCAGCAGCTTCCAGCACCCTTCCCTGCACTTTTCTGTCCCTTCACTTTCCCGTCCCTGCTCTTTCCTGTCCCAGCACCTTCCTCCTGCCACTGAGAAGCTGATCACTGAGAAGTTGAGCACCCACTATTTTTTCCAGCCCTGAAGAACCCAGTGCCTATGATGGCTTGAACTATTGTTTTAGCAGCAGAGAACTGTGGAAGGGGTTTTACTTTGGCCCGCATACATCAGTGCATGCCAGACAATGGATCCAAAACCCAAAGCACTTTTGGAGATTGTGAGCTGCTCTGAACTCATTCAAAATAAAGGAAACTCCCGAATTGCAACCCCCTGCACTTACAGCATTTTTTAAAGTGAAGAAATGGCTGAAAGCTCCTCGGCATGCATTTACAATGGCACCTGGTGTCAATGAGGGTTTTGAGTTACGATGCCCCCAACTTGCAACGCTTCCCCGGGAACCAATTGCATTACAAGTCTGGGGTCACCTATGATTAAGTCTGAGGCACAGTGTGAAGACTTACAATGGTATCTCACTAAGCAGGGAACATGGGCAAAAAAATGGCATATTCAATTCACTTTAGATAAATGCAAAGTAATGCACATTGAAAAACATATTCCTAACTATACAGACCAAAGGATGACATCTAAATTAGCTGCCGCCAGTCAAGAAGAGCTCATGGCATCATTATGGATAATTCCCTAAAAACATCTGCTTTTTGTGCAACAGCAATAAAAACATAACACATTAGAAACCATAAGGAAATGGAAAGATAAAAAGACATCCACCAACTACCTGCTATATCACTTCATGGTACAACCACACCTGGAATACTGTGTGCATTTCCAGTAACCTCATCTCAAAAAAGATACATTAGATCTGGAAAAGGTACACAGAAGGGCAGCAAAAATGATTAAAGGTATGAACCATCTTCCCTATAAGAAGAAATTAAAAAGATGGAGACTTTTCAGCTTGGAAAAGAGACAACTGTGAGGCAATCTAATAGAAATCTATAAAATTATGACTGAGCTGGAAAAAGTAAAGCACAAGAATCAGGGGTCACTCACTAAAATCAACAAGTAGCAGGTTTGAAACAAACAAAAGGAAGTATTTTTTCACACAGCACAGACTCAACCTGCGGAACTCATTTCCAGGAGATTTTGTGAAGGCCAAAGTTATAATGAGGTTCAAAAAAGAATTAGATAAGTTTGTGGAGGCTAGGTCCATCAATGGGTATTAGCCAAGGTGGTCAGGTGTCCCTACCTTCTGGTTGTCAGAAGCTGGGAATAGATGAGAGGGGATGGATCACTTGATGGTTACCTGTTCTGTTCATTCCCTCTGGAGCACCTGGCATTGGCCACTGTCAGAAGACAAAATACTGGGCTACCAGGACCATAGATCTGACCAAGTATGGTCATTTTGATGTCTTCTGGAGGTTGACATAAATTAAAGAAGTTACTGGGAGGGGCCCAGAATCCAGAATACACAAAGGATGCTTAAGGCCTCCTCAGTATTGGAGCACAGCATGGAATCTCAGCCTATGTCTACACTACACTATTCTTCCGGAAAAAGCTATGCAAATTGCAATTCGCAATTTGCGTAGCTTTTTCTGCTTCTTTTTTTGGAAGAGCCTTTTCCGACATTTGGCCCATCTACACTGGGCCAAATGTTGAAAAAAAGACTTTTTCAGAACATCCCTTTTTCAGAATGAGGTTTACAGGGCTGCCGAAAAAGCGCATCTGTACTTCCGAAAAAAGTTTCGGAAGAGGAGACGCGTTCCCTGGATGTGGCAGAGTTTTTCCAGGATCCCGGAAAAACTCTGCTGTGTAGACATAGCCTCAGTGTGCTTTTCTTGTAATATAAGACAAATGTTGACAACACTGAATTACTAAAATACAATAGTAAGACACATTGCACTCAACAATGAATTCCAGATTCCATTCAGGAATGTTATATAAACAGGACAAGAATCAAATCCATAGTAGTAGAAACAAAGTCATTGTACAGAAATATCAAAGGATAAACATGAGATTTCAATTTTGTCCATATTTATAGTGATAATGAAACATCTTGTATTTATTTAGTGCCTATTATCCTGAAAGTTCTGACTTTACAATCTATAATTAAGAAAAGGAAAGATATTTCCATTGTCTGTAAACAACGAGATGTTGCATAGCACATCCATAGATAGCATTAGAAAACAAATAATTCTGAATATCACCAATGGAAATGTTATCCTTAACTCCGCTCATTGAAATTAGCTTCCCCAGGAGGATGCTAAGAAAGAAAAATCAACGAGAGTCTAACAGAACCCTCAAAGATAACCATCAACAACGTATAAGAGAAAACATGTATGGTACCCTTTAGAAATAACATGGATGGTTAAATTATAACATGAATAAATATAGCATAGGCACTGAAACATGAACACAGACTAACTGATCAGAGGGAATGCTTTGATCAATGGTATTGAGTTTGCAGATGTGGTACGTCAAGTAAAATTAAACCTTGGGAAAGAGAAGCAAATCACCAAAGACGTTAAAGCAGTACAGTTTCTGTAACCTATTCTGAACCCAGATTTACAGAGCTCAAGCCTGTCTCACACACTTAGTTTTTGATAGGCAAAATCTAATTGAAGCCCACATACTCAAGGAAGTTAGATGCATAGAAAGGTAAAAAAAAGGGGGGGGGGGCTGAAAATGATAACTGGATTTGTGAAGGACTAGTAAGAGACTTGATGATATTCAGTCCAGGAAATACGTGTACATAGCTCTTTTGTGTGACTTGGATATATTTGGAGAATTTTTGCAATCTTTATACATGAATTCTTCATATCAAAGAAGGCACAATAGGCAGAAAATAATGCAAAAGACAAAGAATGCTTGAGAATGTATTGGATATATAGATCAAAATGGAAGGCACATATTTATTATCTCTATTGCATGCAAAGATACTATTTCCCTTTTTCTCATTATGTTATTATTCCTTTAATACAGAGAACACTTTTCTTCCCTCTGTACCCCCTCCCAGTTACACCTCCCAAACATGCACAAAAATCCGTTAATATTTTGTAATAAATTAAGCATTGGGAATAAGGATAGCACGTGCTGATAAACCTAATCAAGAGGCATGCACACTTCTGTTGGATAATTTTGCTCTCAAAGTTCCTGTAATGAGGAATCTAGGTGTTTGGCCATTCAAAGAACCTCACACTCTGTAATGGATTGTAGGTGGAAAAATACATCCCATTTTATAGATGGTGAACTTGCTAAATTAATCACCTTGCTCCAGGTTACACAGTAGGTGCGAGGCTGAAGTAGGAATTAACCCTGGTCTTCTCCATCCCATTCAAGTTCCCTATCCAAACACACTTAGGAAAAGGCTTCTCAACTGAGAAAATTCTGTTGTCTCTTTCTTGCCTGTAGTTGACACTTTTTCGAACAATAACATTTTGCTAGCTTTGATCTCCAAGATGAAAGAATTAGTGGATTGATCTGATCCAAGGTTTGTGGAAGGCTGTAGCGGGATGGCACGAGACAAATGGCTTGGTCACTGTCTTTGGTCCATCCCCTCCAAAGTCCCTAGGGTTGGCCGCTGTCAGCAGACAGGCTACTGGGCTAGATGGACCTTTGGTCTTACCCAGTACGGCCATTGTAAGCTCAGGGCTCAGGGTTGGGGGTCTCAGTGGACCCCCTTGATTCTCATGCACACCTGCTCCTGGGTGGCCAGGCTGGCAGCTCTCCTGTCCTAGACGGCCACTTTCCTGTGCCTAGTGCGGAGATCGCGGACGAAGTCCACGATGTCCGCACTAGCCCAGGCGGGTGCCCGCCTCTTGCAGTCCCGGGCAAGCTCCCAGGAGCCGCCAGCCTGGTCCCGGGAAGAGGGGGAGGGCTGGGGGGCATCGGGTGGCTGGCTCGATCCGTGCCAGGTGCAGGGTCTGCTGGCTGGGTGCTGGCAGGCTTGCACCTGGCACGGGCACCGTAGCCAGCCCGTGCCCTTTAAGGGATCCGGGGCCGGGAGGGGGGCAATAGAGTTTCCCTGGTGTTGGCCAGAGTGGCCACCAGGGAAACCTGGGGAGGGCTAGCCTCCCACTAGTTCGAATTAGGGGGCTACACACCCCTTAATTCGATCTAGCTAGTTCGAACTAGGCTTAATCCTCGTAAAATGAGGATTACCTAATTCGAACTAAGCGCTCTGCTAGTTCGAATTAAGTTCGAACTAGCGGAGCGCTAGTGTAGCGCCTATGAAAGTTAGTTCGAACTAACATCCGTTAGTTCGAACTAACTCTGTAGTGTAGACATACCCTTAGAGTTCTTTGGAGGGGTCAACAAACATGTGGACAAAGGAGGATCCAGTAGATATACGCTGTGTCTAGACTGCATCCCTTTTCTGTAAAAGGGAGGCAAATTAGACATATCGCAATTGCAAATGAAGCAGGGTTTTAAATCCCCCCTGCTTCATTAGCATAAAAATGGCTACCGCTTTTTTCTGGCTCGGAGCTTTGCCGGAAAAAAGCGCCAGTCTAGATGCGGACCTTTCGGAAAATAAAGCTTTTTCCAAAAGAGCCCTTATCCCTCTTTAAATGAATGGGATAAGGGATCTTTCGGAAAAGTCTTTATTTTCCGAAAGATCCGCGTCTAGACTGGCACTTTTTTCGGGCAAATCTCCGATCCGGAAAAAAGTGGCAGCCATTTTTATGCTAATGAAGTGGGGGAGGGTTAAATCCCCGCTTCATTTGCAATTGCGATATGTCTAATTTGTCTCCCTTTTATGGAAAAGGGATGCAGTCTAGACACAGCCATAGTGTGCTTAGATTTCCAGAAAGCCTTTGACAAGGTCCCTCAACAAAGGCTCTTACGTAAATTAAGATGTCATGGGATAAGAGGGAAGATCCTTTCCTGGACTGAGAACTGGTTAAAGACAGGAAACAAAGGGTAGGAATAAATGGTACATTTTCAGAATAGAGAGGGGTAACTAGTGGTGTACCCCAAGGGTCAGTCCTAGGACCAATCCTATTCAACTTATTCATAAATGATCTGGAGAAAGGAGTAAACAGTGTGGTGGGAAAGTTTGCAGATGATACTAAACTGCTCAAGTTAGTTAAGACCAAAGCAGATTGTGAAGAACTTCAAAAAGATCTCACAAAACTAAGTGATTGGGCAACAAAATGGCAAATGAAATTTAATGTTGATAAATGTAAAGTAATGCACATTGGAAAAAATAACCCCAACTATACATATAATATGATGGGGGCTGGATGGACCTTTGGTCTGACTCAGTATGTCCTTTCTTATGTTATGTTCGTAAGCATGGGAGGCAAGGCTTCTTGGCTCTCTGCTGTCTGCCAGGTGGACTGTGCAAGAGCTTAGCAAGCTAGTTGATGGGAAGCCAGACAGGGTACTGTCAGGAGCCTGCACAGCTTCCACTGCCCTTTCGTGGCAAATTGAACAATCTCCATGAAAGGTTTCTACTTGGACAAATCTGCATTCTCTGAGGGGAAAAGTGTTTCATCAGAATTTCTGAAAAAATTTACACTCTAGGCAGACATGAAAGTGGGCCGGTATGGCATACTGGTAAGAAGTGGCCACCAGTACCGGCCCGTACACACCCAATGTTAAAGCACTGCCACAGCTTCTCCTCACCCTTTCCACCCGTCGTGTCAGCAGCCTTGCCAATAAGGTCCAGCAGTGTTACCATGGCAATGCTTTAACATTGCTTTCCCTTTTCCCCTCCCCAGGACCACTGACCGGGAAAGGGTGGGGGAGAGAGAAAAAGGGGGGCAAGGCCATTGATGGTGGGTGGGGGCAAAAGTGGCAGGTGTTATGGGACCTAGAGATTTTAAAGGCCCTATCAGACTCCCAACCATTGCCAGTGCTGCCATGGCAGCAACCAAAGCCATGAGCCCTTTAAATAGCCACTGGGGTTGCAGGCAGACACCCTTCTGCCTGAGGCCCTGCCCCTCCCAGGGGCCTAGCACCATGCCCCCCATACTGGAAATATTTTTAAATTACTGTCACTCCTGCCTATACAGATTTAGAGGCCTAATTTAGGCACCCATTTGTGAAAATCCTGGCTCAAAACAATCCCAGTGAGGCCAGAAGGGGGAAAATGATGGTTTGGGAGCAGAACTGTTACTTAAGCATCCATTTTGAATAGATTATGATGCAAGTCATGCTCTTATCCCTTTCATGTCACTTATGTAAAGAAAAATCTTAAAGCAGTTATTTACTGCAGTAATGCTTAGGAAGAAAAAAACCCACAGCAAGTGTATTTTCAAATGCCCTTAGCAGGTTTCTTTTTATTTTGCTCTCCAAAGCCACTGCTATTCAAGTTCTCTCCTCCTCAGAGCAATAACAACTAAATTGTTCTATGCATCACATGGAGAGGTATTCACAGAGCTCCCATTAGCAAAAAAGGAGCCAGGTACATTTTTTCCCTATACTGCTTTAACAGTTCAATCCTCTAGGACAGTAAGATGTGCTTCAAAGGGAGAGACTGTTGGATAAATATTAATCATATAATGCTGTCTCGTTAATAGTTCATGTATTTGTCTACTACAATCACATTTTTTAATCCTAAATCTATAATATTTTGCATTGGTCATGTTTATATTAATGGTTTGAACAGTTAAACATGCACTAAGTATAACAAATCTGTATTGGATGCATAGAGACTTGTTGTTTGTTTTGAAGAGAGAAAAGGGACCTGACATTTGAATTTACATTCACACTTTAATAATCCACAAACCCTAATTCATCTGCAATGAGTTCATGTTCCTTGACTTACATTAATTGCATTGAAATTTCCCTCAATTATCTAAACTCTCAGTGGTCACAATCCATTCAACATCCTTTGCATCATACAGACAAGCTGAGGTTGGACTGCATTTAGATGCATATGTGGAGAGAAGACATGATGTCTTCCAATGGCATACAATCCTTTCAAATTCTAAGAAAAAAGTGCAGTGGGAAGATTTAATTTATGTTAAACTAACTCTGGCATATGGAGAATTTCAATATAATTGGTTGTATTGAGGCCAAGCCTAGAAGTTTAGATTGTAAACATATACAATTATATATTAGATATATGGGTTGGATCTCTCTGGTCTGACACTTTCGATATCTGACCGATCCTGAATGAGGGTATTTGTCAGACCAGGGGAGGTCTGCTGCTACTGGCCCCAGCCCACTGCCCCTCCACCTCCCCCCCCCCCCCACTGGGCTGCCACGACTCACCTCTATTATCAGGCTGCTGTGCTGCTGCAGCCCTGGTCCCTGGTCCCTGGTCCCAGCTCCCAACCATCCTACCACTGGGCTCCCAGCCAGGCCTCCCTGGTCCAGGAACATCTGTTGTCCTGGCTGACAATGGATGTTGCTGGACCAGAGAGTCCCAGTTTTGCGAGGTCCAATCTGTATTCTATTATCCATTACAGGCAGTCCCCAGGTTACGTACAAGATAGGGACTGTAGGTTTGTTCTTAAGTGAATTTGTATGTAAGTCGGAACTGGTACATATTGTAGGGGAAACTCTAGCCAAACATTTCTCCAGAGCTCAGTTTTATTCTCCCACACCTCACTTCCCTCAGTCCTTTATTCTCAAGCTGAGGTGTCTGCTGAGAAAAGCTGCTCCGCGTCTCCCTGGTCTGCTGGGAGGGGGCGCTAGCTTCGCGTCTCCCTGGTCTGCTGGGGGGAAGCAGCTAGTGCGGGGTTGCCTCACCCCGTTTGTAAGTAGGGATCCGATGTAAGTCGGATCCATGTAACCCGGGGACTGCCTGTATATGAACATCTTATGAATTACATAGTATTAGAGGAGAGAGAAAGGGAGGGAGGGAGAGAAAGAGTCTTAAGATATCAATATGCAAAGACTAGGAATTGCCACAGAATATCAAACAAATAGTCCCTCATTCCGGCATCCTGGATTTGAGGTGTCATTTCAAGATTTTTCAGAGGAAGGTGTAAAAATCCAAGTGGACAATTTTACCATATATTAATGTGGTGGTGGGGTGGGAGGATAGAATAGTCTTCCAACCCCAGGCAATTAGGGGTTGGTTTGTC
Source organism: Pelodiscus sinensis (assembly GCF_052426305.1). Classification (NCBI taxonomy): domain Eukaryota; kingdom Metazoa; phylum Chordata; order Testudines; family Trionychidae; genus Pelodiscus; species Pelodiscus sinensis. The sequence goes on along the minus strand of NC_143055.1, from coordinate 110,416,725 downwards.
TTGAAGTACATAAGTTGGTAACTCGTGTTAGGGTATCTGTGGATGGTTTCTTACCATTCATATAAATGTTTAGTCATTTTTGGAGTCTAGTAAGGTCTTGTCCTCAATAGCATCTATGACAGAGTTCTACAGGTTAATTGCCTATTGTGTAATAACAATTAAAAAACCATTTTGACAGACTGCTTTTGCTTTTTTAATTTAGTTGGTGGATGTCTTGTGTGTCTACTTATACAAACACATGTCATTTTATGCCTAAAATTATTTATATATCTATAGCTATATGATTAGAGGGAAAAGATTAATAGTTGCAAACACTTAAGAAGAGATATTAGGAAGATTTATTTATTTTAATTACATACTAAAATGGGGCTCTAAGAACCCTTGATGCAACTTACAAATGCCACAAAATTATTCCCCAAACATAACTAGAATGCAGCAGTGCAATTCATTATAACCCAACATCAGTATTCCAGGCAATGCAAAAGTTCCTAGTAGTTGTACATTTATGTATAGTGTATAGTATATAAAAATATTAAACCCTTGGCTTCAAATGAAGTCGAACATGATTTGCATATTACTACTGATGTCCTTAACTTTGACTTCATCTGTTTCCAAGGTTGTGTTCCTTATCTTTTTTTAAGTTGTTACTTGAAACTATTTCGTTTCACATTCTTTTTATCTGTACCAGCAATCTGGAATTTGTGAACAGCCTTGTGATAACAAATTAGCAAGCACCTGCAGCGAAGGAAATCAGTATGGTAAGAGAAAATATATAGGTTTCAGTATTCCAGGACGCTGGTTATAAAAATACACTGTAACCTCTATACTGTAGATGTCCCTAACTTGGGAACATCTCTGGTATGGACTCTGGCAGGGAGAGGAGGAAGCAGCTTTGTGCACTGCTTCTCTCCTCCCCACCCCCAGCTGGGGGAACTGTGGCATAGTGACACATTTTGCCAGAGGCTTTTCCCCAGCACTCTCATAGCAGCGGGGAGTGGTTCCTGGGAGGTGGAGGGGAGAGGGGGACACAGAATGCCAGGTAAACTCCCTACCCTAGCCCCCTCACCCACTCCCTGTCCCAGCAAAATCTTTAGTCTGGTAAACCCTGTTTCCTAGGGCTTCCTGACTAAAGCGGTTCAAGTGTATTAAAATAGCACGACCAAACCTTTTTTAGCAACACTCTGATAAACTGGGATTCTAAAAGGTGGATTAGAAAGAAAACCAGGTGAAAAAAGAAGTAAACTATAAATAAATATCAAATATAAAAAAAATTCAGATGATCTCAGTGTAAATGACACCTGAGTCTGACTTCACAGCAGGCCATGGTTCTTAATTGAACATTCTAACTAGCCCCATTCATCAAAGAGATCACTCAGAGGGAAATTTAATTATCACGATTAATCTATCTAAAAAAAAAAAAGTCTCAGGGAAGCATACACTGAAAATGTTTTGGGAAAGAATTTTGGGATGTTAGAGCCAAACAAATGAAAGCTCAGATCTCTTTCTCATCCATACAATCCAAAAAGAAAAGTTAGAAAAGAGAGGCAGAATACTGTAAATAGAGAACTTAGTTATGCCACATATGCACAGTCCAATGTAATGTTGAATACACAGCTGCTCAGTCAACACAACCTATTGTGTACCAGTTGCCCTCCATGAGCCGCTCTGAGTGAAAATAGATTTGAACAGGGCCTCACTGCCTTCCTTCCACCTTTGTGGCATTGTACAGTCCTCAGGAAAAAGGATGCAAAAGTCCCTGTGCCCAGGGATAAAATTTTGCTTGGCCCTGGAGGACCGCTGCAAGCATCTCACACCCCACGGCCTCCCCTCAATGGTGGTAAGTAAAAGATCAGCCTAATGTGGCCGTGAACTTGTTAATTTTTGTACCGTGCTTTTGAAAATGAAAATTCCTATTTGAATTTTTTTGTGTGTAAACAGGCTCAATTCAGCACTGGTGTAAACAGGAGCAAATCCATTGCTTTCAATAAAATTGCACTTCCTTATGAGAGGGTTGAATTTGGCCAGGATTCCAAAGTTAGGGTTCTTTTGTTAAGTATAATGGGCCAGAGTCTCTTCTGAGCAGAGTGCACCACAGAAGAGTGTAGGGGTTTGGGAAGGGCAAATAATTTTGGATTTGCCGGGGGGAGGGCGGTGTCTACTGGCTCCCAGTGTAATGTACAGTAGCCTGTTTATAGTTCTTGAATGTTTGAAAAATTAACACCAATTCATCCTGCTGATCCCAGCTTTATTTCCTTGACTCCAAATTAACGCTACTCTGCAAAATCAGCTCCAGGGATGTGGGCCAGGGATGCCATATGCATGAGTATCATGTGACTTGGCAGCCTTGGGCAGGGAATGTGGATTTTTTGGCTGCTTACTGTGTGGGGAGCGGAGGCTTCTTGTATCTTTCTCCTTCCATACACACCAACACAGGAGGTCACTTGGGGGGGAAAAAAACCTACCCAAAGAATGCAGGAAAGTAAATATTAATGAGAGAAGCTGTGGGATTCCCCTACAGTCAGTCAGTGATGATTTGGAAGCCAAATGAGTGATGGATAACGCCATGCAGAGGGTTGGTGCAATCCCATTGCTCATCCAATGCCAGATTGTGTTTGCCCATTTCAATGGTGTTCAATTGTTGACAGAAGGTGCATTGACTGGCACATTTAGGGTATGTCTACACTACAGCACTAATTCAAACTAACTTAATTTGAATTAGTTAATTCGAACTAAGCTAATTAGAATTAGTGCATCTAGACCTAAAAACTAGTTCAAATTAGCATTTTGCTAATTCGAACTAGCATGTCCACATTGAGCGGACCCTGAACCGAGGTTAAGGATGGCTGGAAGCAGCGCCGGCAGGGCATCAGGTTAGGACTTAGAGCGTGGAGCTGCTGTCTCAGGCTAGCCGAGGGCCGTGCTTAAAGGGACCTGACCCCCACCCCAGACAGACAGTTCTCAGGGGTTCCCCGCTTGCAAAGCAGTCCTGACTTGGAGTGCCCTGAGTGCCCACACTCGGCACATCACAGCACTCGGCCATCAGCCCGGCTGCACTTGCCGCACGCTGCCATCCGGAGGGGGGGGTCAATCAAGGGGCTTCAGGAGAGCTTCCACCCCCAGAAGCCCACAGAGCCACCCCAGTCCTCCCCATCGGGGGCTCGTACCCCATTCCTCCCTCACCTCCTTCCACTTACCCCTCCCTAGCCCCCCTTCCTGATGTACAAAATAAAGGACACATGTGTTCAAAAATAGAAACTCTCTTTATTGAACAAAACTCGGGGAGACTGGGAAAAGGAGGTGGGAGAGGGGAAGAGAGAGGGTGGGAGAGGGGAGGGCAACTAAAATGATCAGGGGTTTGGAACAGGTCCCATATGAAGAGAGGCTAAAGAGACTGGGACTTCTCAGCTTAGAAAAGAGGAGACTGAGGGGGGATATGATAGAGGTCTATAAAAGCATGAGTGCTGTGGAGAGGGTGCATAAAGAAAAGTTCTTCATTAGTTCCCATAATAGAAGGACTAGAGGACACCAAATGAAATGAATGTGTAGCAGGCTTCAAACTAATAACAGAAGGTTCTTCTTCACAAAGCAAATAGTCAACCTGTGAAACTCCTTGCTGCAGGAGGTTGTGAAGGCTAGAACTATAACAGAGTTTAAAGAGAAGTTAGATAAAGTCATGGAGGTTGGGTCCATGGAGTGGTATTAGCCAGGGGGTAGAAATGGTGTCCCTGGCCTCTGTTTGTGGAAGGCTGGAGATGGATGGCACGAGACAAATGGCTTGGTCATTGTTTCGGTCCATCCCCTCCAGGGTCCCTAGTGTTGGCCACTGTTGGCAGACAGGCTACTGGGCTAGATGGACCTTTGGTCTGACCCAGTACGGACATTCTAAGCTCAGGGCTCAGGGTCGGGGGTCTCAGTGGACCACCTTGATTTTCATGCAAACCTGCTCCCGGGTGGCCAGGCTGGCAGCTCTCCTGCCCTAGATGGCCACTTTCCTGTGCCTAGTGCGGAGGTCGTGGATGAGGTCCACGATCTCCGCACTAGACCAGGTGGGCGCCCGCCTCTTGCGGACCCGGGCAAGCTCCCAGGAGCTGCCAGCCTGGTCCCAGCAAGAGGCGGAGGGCTGGGTGGCAGCGGGTAGCTGGTTCGTGCAATGCCAGGTGCAGGGTCTGCTGGCTGGGTGCTGGCAGGCTTGCTCCTGGCACGGGCACCGTAGCCAGCCCATGCCCCTTTAAGGGCTCCAGGGCCGGGAGGGGGGCAGATGAGTTTCCCTGGTGGTGCCCAGAGTGGCCACCAGGGAAAGCTGGGGAGGGCTAGCCTCCCACTAGTTCGAATTAAGTGGCTACACAGCCCTTAATTCGAACTGCTTAATTCGAACTAGGCGTTAGTCCTCGTAGAATGAGGTTTACCTAGTTTGAATTAAGCGCTCCGCTAGTTCGAATTAAGTTCGAACTAGCGGTTTGTATGTGTAGCGCTTATCAAAGTTAATTCGAACTAACGGTTGTTAGTTCGAATTAACTTTGTAGTGTAGACATACCCTTGTACTCCATGCAACTAGGGGAGTACAGTAACTGGTTCCTTCAGACTCCCCTTAGAGGGGCACAAAGCACCGTTCCAAAATGAATTGGAAGAGTGGGGTCTTGGCCACAGTGGCTCAGAAACAAGACCAGTACACGGTGAAAAGTCCACTATGCCCCATAAAGAGAATTAGCCATATGAACTGGGGGGAAAATGAGGGAGGCATCATGCTAGGGCCTCCTCCCCATGTTATCTTTCTGGTCCATTGGTTCCATAAAAGGCAGATTCCTCACGATGTAATAAGATCACAGCATAGAACCCACTGTCATTCATGAGAGTGATGAGGGTTTGGGAATGCCAGAAATTGTGACCTGAGCTGATAGTGTGAAAAGTTGCAGATTGCTCTCCAGATATTGGTAAAATTGTTTACTGATTTTATATATATTTGGCTTGCTGCATTATTCAGGTTATACTAATCACCCGAGGCGAAGGAAACAAGACTCCACAGCAGATTGAATTACTGTTTAATTGGGCATCCTGTGAAATAAACATTATAGCTTGGAGAAGACTGAAACGTGAGTCACAAGTCTGGCGAGTTGTAAAGCGTTCAAGAAAATGATGAGAACACTCAGGCTAGACTGGCACAGAAGGAAGGAGACAAGCTCAGGAGCAATGCTCAGCAAAAGGGTAATATATAGAAATGAGGACTTGTTTCCACCTCAGAAATCTGAGCTCTGGTAAAGGCTCCTATGAACACAACTGGAAAAAAGATGAAATGTGCATATTATTTCTCATTTTAAAATGATTTTGTTTCTATTTGATGTAGATTGTTATCTTGTATCTATTGTGATACTGAACACCTTCCCATAATGCATGATGGTCTGGTTCAGCAAAGCAATTAAGGTTGAATGCTACTGACTTCCGTTGACTTCAGTGGGAGCTAGGAGCATAAATAGAAGTTAGGAGCCTAATTCCTTTGGAGGATTCAGCCTTTAAGCATTAAATTTAAGCATATGCTTAAATGCTTTGCTGAAACAGGATTTACATTGGTTAACACCTGCCATGTGCTCCCCTTATGTTTCTGATATTCTGCAGCTATTCTGATGACTAGATTTACTGGCAGGCCTGTTTGCAGAAACAACAGACAATGCTGCCGAATATTCATGAAAAATGAATTTCAAATGTGCAGTGATGAGTATTTGCACCATTTTTTTGGTGAAGTATAAAATAATAATCTGAGTGGTTCAAATGCTAATAAAAGTGACAGATTGACAGACCTAGAAGCTGAAGTCTGGGCTGTACTCACATAACAAGTAGCTGTAGCAATGTGAGCTTCTACTCCCTGCTCCGCTAAGTTTGTCTCAATTCTGACCATCTCTAGAGCTTAAAGTCCTGCTCAGTTTCCAGTCACTCCTTTGCGTCTCTGCTAAGATTGCCAGCTGTAATAATGGATACCCTTCCAGCAGAAACTGGCCAGTAACCAGATCAAGAGCTCCATTTCACACAGACAACTGAATAGTTATTGGACTGTGAGAATTTTTAGTTGCTATTATGCAGAAGTGGCTCCAAACCAACCACCTTGAAATGAAGGGCTCGACAGCCTATTATCTTTTTTCTGAGCTATCCAGTTCTTTAACACCCCTCCTCCCCCCAAAACCAAAAAAACCCCAACAACAACAACAAAACTTCAGCATGTTTATTCCTTCTTGGAATTTGCAAAGGTTGCCAGTTTGCCTCTTACCACCAGATGGCCTAACTATTCCACCATTCACCAGGAAGGGAGACTCCATTAGAGAACAGCAGCTGTAACTTATATGCTTTGCATATTTTTGGTATTGAACAACCCTCGCATTGACATTTACTACTTATTTGACTGATTACAAATGATCAGGGCTTTTTACCGGACCTTTTCTCTGCACAATATAGAAAAGGTATGTTGTCAACAGTCCAGTGCTATTCTCAGAGACTGAATACTATTTCCTCTATTTGCCTTTTGGTAAAATATACTCGTATTATTGTTACCCACATACCTTGAACTCTCCTTAAGCTTCAGCAGATGCAGATGCAATAAATTGTTCCCTGCCTCTTACACATGCCCTAAAATAGTAGATTTCTTGACCCTGTAAAAAAGAATTCTCCACTGGCCAGTTAAACTGAGTTTAAATTTGCTTTGTGTCTCCAGAGCAGTGCAAAGCAGATTTAACGGGCCAGAGAATCTGACCCAGAGAGTGTGAGGTGTTGGCTTTGACTTATACAGCCCTAAATGATTTGGGATTTGAAAAATGTGACCCATCCCTGCGTGATACTATTTCAGATTGATCAATGGGATTGTGTGAGCTAACAACTACCTTGTTTAAAAAGGGAAGATGCACCAGGGCTTTGTCTATGAGGAGTCCTGGTGTAATGTCAGCAGACCCCAGAAATCTGTGGGCAGAATCAACTGTGGGTCCTCTGGAGCTTAGTGCATGAGCCTCTGCCACATGAGCTGAAGTCCTAGGCTACATCTACACAGGGATAAAGAACACACAGCTGGGCTGGGTCAGCTGATTCAGACTCGCAGGGTTTAGACTCCGTGGCTAAAATATCACCATGTTGACAATCAGGGCCTAGCTGGACCCCAAGTTCTGGATGAGAGGATGGGTGATACATTGGGAAAAAGAGAAATGGTAGGAAGAGACAATGTATTATTTTATGTAATATGACACTGATTTCTTAGTGCATCTTTTAATGTTTGCACAATTGCCCTGGCCTACACCGGGGAGTTATTTCGAAATCACTCCCCTTATTTCAAAATGGATACACCTACACTGCATGCTTATTTTGAAATAGCATGTCTACAATACAGAGAAGCCTCAAAATTAGTCCAAGGCAGGCTTCCCTAATGTGGATGTTCTACCTTGATTTAGAGCCCTAGGAGGCACTGGGGAATAATTACTCTGAATCGCCTTGGGAAGGAGCTATTTCGAAATAGCAGTAGTAGAGCAGCCACTCTACTGCTATTCCAAAATAGCTATTTCGGAATAGGCCTTATTCCTTGTGGCATGAGGTTTACAGAAGTCAGAATGAGCCATCCATTATTTCGAATTTATTTCAAAATAATGGAAATGCTGTTAGATGCTTGTATTGTTATTTCGGAATAATGGCCGCTATTCCAAAATAATATTGCTGTGTAGAAGCAAACAAGTGGAGTGTCCACCCTACCAAGCTCATTATTTCAAAATAATGGGCTGGTTATTTTGAAATAATAACTTTTGCTTTCCTGAGGGAATAACACTTATTTTGAACTAGTTATTTTGAAATAGAGGTAGTGTGGATGCTTTACTTCTGCTATTTCTAAATAACTGCTTCCCAGAATCATTCAAAGTAATTACACCCCAGTGCTTCCTGAGACTGTAAGTCGAGGCAGCACGTCCACATTAAGGGAGGCTGCCTCCGACTAATTTTGAGGCTTTCCTGTAGCATGGACACGATATTTTGAATTAACTTATTTCAAAATAATAACTCCTGAAATAACTATTCAAAATAATTTCCTAGTGTAGACATGCCTTAAGACCCTTGGCTATGTGCTTTAAAAACAAATCTAAGAGTGAGTCTACACTGCAGGGCTTAACTCGAAATAAGCTACGCAAATTGAGCTACATGAATTGCATAGCTTATTTTGAAATTGGGAGTGTCTACACAGCACTTATTTCAAAATAGGGCACTCTTCCTCTGACTTCCCTTACTCCTTGTACAACGAATAAAAAGTTGCATATCTTAATTCAATATCCAGATTGACAGTATTTCAACATTATTTTGAAATAACTGCATGCTGTGTAGATGCGGACTAAGTTATTTTGAAATAATATTGCTGTGTAGACATACCCTAAATGACAAAAACATTTTGTGTCCTTTTATATTTTTCTAAGGATTTTATTACTTTTAAAGTGGAGAATCCCAAAGTGGGGAGAGACCAAAAATGCTCTGTGGCAGAACACATCTGCTCTAGATATGTTCAGGTCAGCTTCTGAAAGGTAATGAAATTGTTTCATGACGATCTAAACCAAACTGCGGAACTTTCTGAGACTACTCGTGTCATTGTATCCAAAGCACAGATGAGATCTTGGAGCAAATTTTCCTAAAGCTCCCAGTAGTTACTTAAATTTCAGTACATGGGGAAATTTTTTGAAGTCTTTAATTACTGTGGTAAATTGGTTAATCATTACTATAGGGAAATGGGAAATGCTTGCTAATTGGTAAATATTTCCAGTTTGGTGATAAAAAATGTCTCTGAGCAATATTGCTCTAATTTCATCCAATTTAATCCAACCGCAGGCCCTACTCTGATAATCAAGGAGAGTCCAGGTCAGAGTCTCATCTCAGTTACACTGAAATCAATTGTAGTGCAATCCACATTACAGGAATTAACTCAGATTTGCACCAGAGTGACTGAGATCAGAATCCACCCCTTAGTACTAGGTTCTGTATCCTTGGAGAATAAAATTAATTTTGAATTCTTGTATTTTCTGCTTGCTTGTGCTCTTATTTACTAACTGTCTGTCTGAGTAAACTATTCTGGGTCAGCCTGATTTAGGTATCCTTTATTACACAGTTTCCAATTCAGTAAATTTTTAATCAAGATTAAATTGAAGCATGGTTTTATATATATATATATATATATATATATATATACTCACACACACAATATTTATTTAGTGAAAGCACTGAAATTCCCTAAACCTATATTTGAAAATAGCAATAGTAGAACCAAGGTTAGGCAGGGTTTTATTATAGTTGTTGTTATTATTTTAAAGAGGAGTGTTAAAAATATTGTCCTTTTAAAGGCAAGTTAAGACTTATTTTTAAAATCACATTAACTAAAAGCTTGTTAAGGAATAAATAGTCTAGAGGATAATTGAGACTTAGCTAGCTTAAGCATTAATGCATCAAAATCAGATGCCAGATCATTAATTAATTCTACAAATTATAGTGTTGCCATTACTGGCAAATACTGAGACTAATACGAAGGCGCAAATTAAATTGCATAGATTTTTTTTCTCTCTATGGCTTGTGCCCAAAATAAAACACAATGATTATTTTTAGACGATTAAATCCAGATTTTTGTATTTTTAAAATTGTTCACTAATTCTTAAATTTTCAGACTCTTTCTATGTATATGGATATCATTCTATTTATAGAATATGCATATCATAGGTATAAGCAAATTTTCTTTGGTGCTGAAACATACATAAAGTAAAACATACCCAAGTTGACAGAAAAGTCAATTCAACATGCTCTAAAATGCACAAAAATTCAGATGCCTTCAAATCAGCATGCTTGGTGAAACATTGAACAAAAGCAGGCCTTGCAAAGTGGCTTGTATCACAGAATCATAGACGATCAGGATTAGAAGACATCTCAGAAGGTCATCTAGTCCAGTGTTTCTCAACCAGTGGTACGAGTATCCTTAGGCGTACTCAAGAGAAGTCTGGGAAGGTACATCAACACAACTGAAATTTGGAGAAAACAGAATTTTTAAGTTTTACAGTACTTTATTATTTTTGTACTTTTTACACCCAAAAATTTCATCACCTGCCCAGCTACGATCAAGTTGTTTAAAGAAATGTGTTGCAATGGTAGAAAAAAATTGTGTGTGTCTGAAAACAGTGGGGGTACTTATAAATTTTTTAAAGGTGTACTTTATTTGAAAAAAAATTGAGAAACACTGATTTAGTCCAACTCCCTGCTCAAAGCATGACCAATTCCAGATATATCATCCCAGCCAGGGCTTTGTCAAGCCTGGCCTTAAAAACTTCTAAGGATGGAGATTCCATCATCTCCTTAGGTAACCAATTCCAATGCTTCACCACCTTCCTAGTGAAATAGTTTTTCCTAATATCTATCATAGACCACCCCCACTGTAACTTGAGGCCATTGCTCCTTGGTGTGTCATCTGCCACCCCTGAGCATAGCCTGGCTTGATCCTCTTTGGATCCCCTTTCTGTTAGTTAAAGGCTGCTATCAAATCCCTATCTCATTCTTCTCTTCTGTAAACTAAATGAGACCTCTCCTCATATGTCATGTGCCCTAGACCCTTGATCATTTTTGTTGCCCTCCACTGGACTTGCTCCAATTTGTCCACATCCTTTCTGTAGTGGGGACCTCCAAATTGCACTCAATAATTCATACGTGGCCTCACCAGCACTGAATAGAGAGGAATAATCACTTCCCTCCATCTGCTGGCAATATTTCTGCTAATGTAGCCCACTATGCCATCAGCCTTCTTAGCAACAAGGGCACACTGTTGACTCATATCCAGCTTCTTGTCTATTGTAATCCCCAGGCCCTTTTTGGCAAAATTTACCACTTAGCCAATTGGTTCCCAGCCTATAACAGTGCATGGGATTCTTCCATCTTAAGTGCAGGATTTTGCACTTGTCCTTGTTGAACCTCATCAGATTTCTTTTGGTCCAATCCTCCAGTTTGTCTAGATCACTCTGAACTTTATCCCTACCCTCCAACATATCTACCTCTTCCCCTCATCTTAGTGTCATCTGCAAACTTGCTAAGAATGCAATCCATGCCATCATCCACACCATTAATGAAGATATGGAACAAAGCCAAACCTGGGACCAAACCTTGGGGCACTCTGCTGGATTCCGGCTGCCAGGTAGACTTTGAGATGTTGATCACTACCTACTGAGTCTGACGATTTAGCCTGCTTTCTGTCTGCCTTATAGTCCATTCATTCAGGCCATTTAACTTTCTGGCAAAAGAATTCTGTAGGAGACTATATCAATAGTTTTGCTAAAGTCAAGATTTATCACATCCATTCATATCCCCAGAGCCAGTTATCGAATCAGAGAAGGCAATTAGGTTGGTCAGGTATGACATGCCCTTGGTGGATCTCTATTGACAGTGGAGGGGCTGACAGATTCACCAGACCCCTGGGCAAGGCATGGAGGCATCTCCACACCTTGGGAAGGAGCAGGGCCTCGGAAGATTGGGCAGGGCTGGAGCTAGCCTGCCCCAGACAGTTCTTCGGAACACCTGGAGCACACCATGCCTACCCATAGGCAGTTCTCAGTGCCCAAAGTGCACCTTGCATGGCTCCCACAGAAATTTAAAGGATCTAGGGTTCTCAACTGCAAGGTCCCGAAGCAGTTGCCCCCTTCAATTCCCCCCTCCCCATTGGTGGGCCTGCATATAGACTGTTCATGATCACCTTCCTCTCTTCCAAGTGTTTCAAAATGGATTCCTTGAGGACTTACTCCATGATTTTTCCAGGGACTGAGGTGAGGCTGACAGGTCTGTAGTTCCCCAGATTCTCCTTCTTCCCCCCCTTTTTTTTAATGGGCATGATATCTGCCTTTTCCCCATGATATCGGACCTTCCCTGATCTCTATGAGTTTTCTCAATGGCTCTGCAATCATATCAGCCAACTCTCTCAGCACCCTCAGATGCACTGCATCCAGCCACATAGACTTGCACATTTCCAGCTTTTCTAAATAGGCCTTACCTTGTTCTTTTACTAGTGGGTGATGCTCACCCCCTCCCCATATTGTGCTCCCCAGCAGAGCTGACTGGGGACTGACCCCGTCTTTGAAGACTGAGGCAAAAAAAGCATTGAGTACTTTAGCTTTTTCCACACCAGCTGTCACTAGGTTACCTATCCCATTCAGAAAGGGTCCCACGTGTTTCCTAACCTTCTTGTTGCTAAGATACCCTTCTCGTTACCCTTCACATCCCTCTCTAGCTGCTACTCCAGTTGCACTTTGGCCTTCTTGATTACACCTCTGCAAGCTCTAGCAATGTTTTTATATTCCTCAGTAGTCATCTGGCCAAGTTTCCACCTCTTGTGAGTTTCCTTTTTATGTTTAAGCTCACTGAAGATTTTTCTCTTAAGCCAAGCTGGTGGCCTATCCTATTTGCTATTCTTTCTGAAGTGCAACAGCATCAATCTCTGTCAGACCAATCGGGAGAAATGAATTAGAGATGACATAATAGTCGCATAAAAGCGCCTTTGGAACATCACACAAATGAAACATTAGAGTACACAAGCAACTGCCCAATAGCATCCTTTGGCGCCTCAGAACTATTTAAATGCCTCCCCACCAGTCCCAGGGGTAGTAAAAATACTTCAATGGACTTCTCTTAAAATAGAAGATTTAGAGACAGCACAATCATTGGTGAACTGCCTCAAAAGCTGCTGTCTTGACCATGGGCCCAATAGTAGTAACCCATAACTTGCACACAACTTGCCCACAAGGTAAGAACACTTAGAGTAACCCAATTTTGATAAAACCATAAGAATGGCGTACTAAGTCAGACCAAAGGTCCATCTAGCCCAGCATCCTGTCCTCTGAGAGTGGCCAATGCCAGGTGCCCGAGGGGAATGAACGACGGGTAATCGTCAAATGATCCTTCTCCCATCACCCATTTCCAGCTACTGACAAACTGAGCCTAGGGCCACCATTCCTACCCATCTGGGCTAATAAGTATTCATGGACCTAACCTCTATGAATTTATCTATCTCTTTTTTGAGTCTTGTTAAAGTTCTGGCCTTCACAACATCCTGTAGCAAGGAGTTCCATAGGTTGACTGTGTGTTGTGTGAGGAAAATGCTTCCTTTTGTTTATTTTAAACCTGCCACCTATGAATTTCATTTGGTGACCACTAGTTCTTGTGTTATGGGAGCAAATAAATAACTTCTCCTTATTTACTTTCTCCACACCAGCCATGATTTTATAGACCTCTATCATAGCCTGCTTTAGTCTCCTCTTTTCTAAGCTGAAAAGTCCAAGTCTTATTAATCTCTTCTCATATGGCAGCCATTCCAAACCCTTAATCATTTTTGTTGCCCTTTTCTGACCTTTTTCCAATGCCAAGATATCTTTTTTGAACTGAGGCGACAACATCTACATGCAGCGTTCAAGATGTGGGCGTAACATGATTTATATCAAAGCAATAAGATATTTTCTGTCTTATTCTCTATCCCTTTCTTCATGATTCCTAACATTCTGTTTGCTTTTTGACTGCTGCTGTACACTGCGTGGATGCTTTCAGAAAACCATCCACAATGACCCTCTCCTGAGTGGTAATAGCTAATTTAGTCACCATCATTTTATATGCGGTATTGGGATTGTGTTTTCCAGTATGCATTATTTTGCATTTATCAACATCAAAATTAATCTGCCATTTTGTTGCCCAATCTCCTAGATTTGAACATTCCCTTTGAAGATCTCCATTCTCCACAGTCTGCTTTGGACTTAACTATCTTGAGCAGTTTAGTATCATCTTCAAATTTTTCCTCCTCACTGTTTACCCCTTTCTCCAGATCAGTTAGGAATATGTTGAATAAAATTGCTCCCAGTACAGACCACTCTGGTTACCTCTCCATTCTAAAATCTGACCATTTATTCCTATACATTATTTCCTATCTGTAAAAGACTCTCCTAAATTCAAGGTCAGATGCAGCCAACACGGCTGTGTGCTTCTCTCCTGAATCCTTTTTTGTCGATGAAGACTTAATGTAGTAAGAAAAAGACCTAAAACATAAATACATGTGTCACAGGCTGGTACAAGGCCTGAGGCCTAGGGAACAGAGGTCAAGACTTTGCTAATATAAAGTAAAGTTAAACTATAAGCAAGAGGTGGGCCTTGTAGCTTCTGGCCACACTTAGTAATCTTCTGTGATAGTCCATCCAGCTAGGTCTCAGTAAAACATGAGAAATCAGGGGGCTCATCCATGACTAAAGTATAGGTAGTAAAAACCCTTTTATCCAATAATTTTCCATTTAGCAGCATGAACCACAGAATAGAGTTCTTGTCTGCAAATAACCTGAGACACAGAGATGAGAAAACAGAGAGTAATACTAACTGGTAGATGGTTTCTTCCAAACTAGTGCCTCCATGCCCGTCGCAGCAGGTTTGATTATACGATTATTATAATAGGTTCCAGTGGGATTTTATTAAAGGAATTTGGCAGTTTGGCTGTAATACAAGGCACTTATAGGCTACATCCTGTATGTTGAGCTAAGGCAAAGCTAGCACACGCATGCCTGGGACCGTCCACCCAGATAGCAAAGTCAATATGTATATATTAAGGACCTTTCATCTACATAAAGCATATGGCATAGGGGCTTCCAGAAATACCTTCAAATTTAACAGCTATGCCACTGTTGGATAAGACCAGATTGAATAACCTGATAGGATAGAAATAACAAATGTGTTTCATAACCACAAACAGTCCATTATAACAAACTGATATATAATTTGAGATCAATGATAGACTAACCTAAAGACACGTCATCATTAGTAAGGTGAGGAAATACAAATAAGGAGAAAAGGCAACATCCCTTACTGAATATGCATGAAACATAACAACATCAGCGTCGTGTATTATAAAAGTGGCATCCCAGCCTAGGGGCAGTAGAGAAAGAGATGCAGTCCTTGGAAAAGCGACGAAGAGTCCTGTGGCACCTTATAGACTAACTGAAGTGTAGGAGCATAAGCTTTCGTGGGCAAAGACCCACTTCGTCAGATGCATGTAGTGGAAATTTCCAGAGGCAGGAATAAATATGCAGGCCAGGATCAGGCTGGAGATGACCAGGTGGATCCAATCAAGGAGGATGAGGCCCACTTCTAGCAGCTGATCTGGAGGTGTGAATTCCAAGAGAATAGAAGCTGCTTTTGTAGTTAGCGAGCCATTCACAGTCTTTGTTTAATCCAGAGTTGATTGTGTCAAACTTGAAGATGAACTGTAGCTCAGCAGTTTCTCTTTGAAGTCTGGTCCTGAAGTTTTTTTGCTGCAGGATGGCTACTTTTAGATCTGCAATTGTGTGTCCAGGAAGATTGAAGTGTTCCCCTACAGGTTTTTGTATGTTGCCATTCCTAATATCAGATTTGTGTCCATTGATTCTTTTACGTAGGGACTGTCCTGTTTGGCCGATGTATATAGCAGTGGGGCATTGTTGGCACATGATGGCATATATTACGTTGGTGGATGTGCAGGAGAATGTACCAGTGACAGTATGGCTGATCTGGTTAGGTCCTGTGATGGTGTTGCTGCTGTATATATGTGGGCAGAGTTGGCACCGAGGTTTGTTGCAAGGATTGGTTCCTGAGTTCGAGTTATTATGGTGCGGTGTGTAGTTGCTGGTGAGAATATGCTTCAGGTTGGCGGGTTGTCTGTGGGCAAGGACCGGCCTACCTCCCAAGGCCTGTGAGAGCGAGGGATCATTGTCCAGGATGGGCTGAAGATCACTAATGATGCGTTGGAGAGGTTTTAGCTGGGGACTATAGGTGATGGCCAGTGGTGTTCTGTTGGTTTCTTTCTTGGGCTTGTCCCGTAGCAGGAGGCTTCTGGGTACACGTCTGGCTCTGTCAATCTGTCTCCTCACTTCCTCGTGTGGGTATCGCAGTTTACAGAATGCTTGTTGAAGGTCTTGTAGGTGTAGGTCTCTGTCTGAGGGGTTGGGGCATATGCGGTTGTACCATTTGGACATTATACCATTTGGACATTCAGTCCATTTGGACATTATACCAAATGGACTGAAGGTGAAAAATCCATTGCTATCTACATACTTCACAGACTACAGATATAGCTAAATAAACCCCAGGAGAATAATTTTAAAATGACCTAGTCTTGTGACAACGGACATTAGCTGAGTATTCAGTACATCGTAAACTATGGAGATCCGTGGGAAGGAGGTCTGGTCATGATGATTGCTTCCAGCCTGAAGTGTAGGGTTTCCTTGCCAAAACGGGAACTTGCTGGATTGTGAGCCTTCAGATGGGATTGAGATGGTTCTGGACTCAATGTACCACTCACCCCGGTGCATTCTTGAGTCCCTTTGTGAGAGAACTCAATCCTCACTACACAGGCATTGGAAATGCTGAGGCTGATTGCTCTTGGTGATTTCATTCTCCATGTAGATGAATCTTTTGAGGTAGGTCTGGATTTCCTGGCCACCATAATGACTGTGGGCCCATTCTCAGACAGCTGGTCCAACTTTGGATCTGATTTTTAGATTGGGATTATAAATCAAGCAATTGGATTTGCTGCTGTTTGTTAGTCATAGTTCAGCAGTGGCCCAGTCATTTTATCAACCTTTATTTCTGAGTAGGAGATTGCGACTTTTCCTTTCAGATGTGAATCTTATTGCTCTTATCCCTGATTTTTTTTTACCTCAAGATTAGACCAGCACCACGCTCGATCTGGGACTGCTGTTTGAATCCGTTTGGAGATGGAACAAGAATGTAATGACTTGCTTACGTACTAGGACATCTCACTGTGTGCATAGGACACCAGGGCTCCATGATCTGCACGGACTGTTTATTGGTCTCTGGGTGGACCTCATGTGTTGGTTATGAACTACAAAGCCACAAATGGCCTGGGACCATCCCATCTAAGGGATCATCTTTCTCCATATGTCATACTGCCACTACTGAGGTCAGGCAGCTCACTTGTGTGAGGGCCCCCTTGTTATAAAAGAGAGGGGATGGCAGGTAGGGGAGGACTCTCAGATTTTGGAATTCAAACACACACATACAGATGCCCATTGGTCTGAAATAGTCTGAATTTGGTGACCTTTCAGACATGCTCTTTCATAAGGCTTTTGGAGAGGGCAGTGGGTGTGCTTCCCACAGTGGGAGTCACTCTAGGGCTACGTCTACACTGGCATGATTTTCCGAAAATGCTTTTAACGGATGAATTCCTGTTACATTTCTGTTTTAATGCTCCTGGGATTTCACCGTGCCAATAATGATGTGCTAGGTCACCTAAAACCTCAGATAGGTGTCTCTGTCATGATTTTATAGACAAAAACCCCACCCCAAATTATTTATTGAAACCAGAGATTTTTGCTCCCATTTTCTGAGACTGCAGCTTCTAGCTCTAGGAGACGTCAGCTTGGATTGTTTTAGAAAGTAAAGATTTTTCACTTCTTTGCAAGGTGAGATATTCTCCGTGTTGTACTTACTAATTCTACCAATGTCCTGGAAAATGCAAGCCTCAAATGAGAGCTATAAAGATATTGAGTGACTCAGGGAACATTCAGCTGCTGTGCAAACATCCTCTACATAAGTATGTCGAGCTCTCTTGCTCTTGGTTTCATCATTTTCCATTCATGGAAGTTAATTAATTACAGTAATTAAAAACCACACCAAATCTATGTGGGCCTAACAGAAACTTTGTTCCAGATGGACTCTGCCACATAATGAGGGAGAGTTGAGAGTGATCTTTTCCCTTTGAAAAAAAAAGCGCGTTCGTGAGACTGTGTCTTTGGCAGTTTGGGGAGAAGGAAGCAAAACTCACCATCTTTCAACATTGCAGGTCAGATGTTTGTTGACAAAGGAAGAGAAAGAGAGCAATTCGAATGGTATCAAGTAGGAACATATTTGTTGTCCATTTAGAATTATTGTATTCATTTTAGGGGGGTTTCAGTCATTGGTATGTAGATAATTTTTGTATGCTTTTAAGATATATCAGTACAAGCCTGCAGCTCTCTTACCACTCGTGGTTATGTAACCCACATCCACTCACAGTTTGTCTTCTTGAGGAAGTTATATCAGTAGACACTGTGGCCTGATCTACACTTAAAACTCAGATTGACATACATATGGTGCTCAGCAGTGTGAATAATCTATTCCCCTGAGCACTTCAGCTAGACCAACCTTAACAGATGGCGTAGACACAGGCAGGTCTGTGGAAGAACGGGAGGCGGGGGGAAGGATGTTCCTTCAGTGACAGAAAAAAACCTTTCATCATTGTAGCCTCTCTGTTAAGTCCAATGGCAGCAGTAGTTATGCCACTATAATGCCCATCGTTTAGACTTGATGTAAGATGTGAATTTAAACCAATATAGTTATACTAGTATAAATGGACATGTGGACAGGCTTATTCTGGCATAAGAGAGCCTTCTTTCTGTTTATCTTGCATCTTGGTGGAAGGGGTTTACGCTAACCAGAAAACAGCCATTCTTATCCCCAAATAAGGATATCCACAGGGAGTAATAGTGATATAAATACACCGATCTGACTGGTAAAACATAGGCAAGCATTTGTGTGATGCTCTGCCCCCCTCTACCCATGGCTGTGTCATATGCAGAGGCTGATGACTTTGCTGTATCACTGGATTACAAGAACTAATTCTTTTAGTTCAGGCAGTGAAGGCTCATGTTTTAGATCTAGAGGTCTTTATTTCAATCCCCATTGCTGATGTCCCACCCAGGGGCATTATGGTTCAGTTACATGTTCACTGACACTTATAATTCCTCAGTGAACATATTAACCAGAAGAAGACATCCCTTAATGCATGTTGTTTCTACTGAGTCATCTTTACTCTGTGTAAATGGCATTGAAAAAAGAGAGGTAACAAAACAAGCAGAAAAAAAGTTTCGGAAATAACCTGTGGAAGATTATAAATTTCTGTAGAAGAAAACTATTTTTTCTGAAGCCATTACCCACTGTATAATTGTGTGTTATTAGACACAATGGGTGAATCCTGGCTCCATCAAAGTCAGTAGGATGTTTCCCTTGGACAGCAATAGAGCCAGAATTTTACTGAATGTTTAAAATTACTTCTCCACCTTTTTCAACATTGAAATTGTATGCCAAAAAGAAATGTGCAGTACATACATTCTCTCGCTGCCATTTCTAAGGAAAAAGACTGACCTAAATCCCAGTCATTAAGATAACTCATTGACTGGGATCATCATAAAACCCAGATGTTGTTGTCCCATTTAATTTTGGGTAAAATAATTTTGTTTCTCTCTTAATATGATTGATCTCATGGATAAAGATTAAAATATCTTTCAATGAGAAATAATGGCTTGAAATGCATTTGGAAAAAACTACTATCCAAAGTGACTGAAGTAAAACTTCATTGTGTTTCCAAATGTGAAACCTCATTCTCATTCAAAGAAAGAAATCCAAGCAATGCTAAGTGTATATTTTGCTTCGTAGCTCTCTGGCAAAGTACATGAGCTTTTACCTATAAATGACAAAAGCGTAGGAAAATTGAAAAAAAATATTATGTTAACTGACAAAGGCAAAATAAAGTTTTCCTTAGTTCCTACCATTTCCTTAAAATACATTAGAACTTCCCAAATATACCTGACAATTTAGCCACAAAATATACAAACCCAAATTATAGCATCTTTTCAGTCACTTAGGTGTGGCTGCCAGCTCCCCTATTGAGCATATTTTGACATATAGTGACTATATTTGGTGTTAGAAAGGAATTTTGCCCCAGTTCCCTGGAAGGTTTTCTCCTTCTGCTGCAGCATGGGACATTTGTTGGGGCTATTTCAGGAGTCAGTGGGTGAGGCTGTGTGTCTTGCAGTGTGCAGGGGGTCCGAATAGATGATCACAACGATCCCTTCTTTCTGCAATGTGACAAGGCAATTTTTGCCAGAGGGCCTTCTATGGAGTGTCATGTCCTCCCATGTTCTTAACATTTTGTGCCTTTTTAAGGCCGACAGGCAGAAGTGAACCTGGGATCTCTAAAGCTTAGTGCATGAGCAGCTTGAGCTACACAGCCAGCCACTGTTCAACTAAGGCTGTAGAGCACATTCATTCTTCCTCTTTCTGTAAGGGTGCATCTACACAGAGGCTAGCTCAAAATACGCTACAGGATTTGAGCTGCGCAAATTGCATTGCTTATTTTGAGAGAGTCTATTTTCAAATATGGCGGTGTCTACATGGTGCCAAATTTCAAAATAGACTGCTATTCCGATAAGTCCCTTAATCCTCGTGGAATGAAGTTTACTAGGATGTCAGAATAGCCAGCCCATTATTTCAGATGTGATTAGAGGTTTGGAATGGATCCCATATGAAGAGAGATTTAAAATACTTGGATTTTTCAGCTTAAAAAAAGAGGAGACTAAGGAAGGGATATGATAGAGGTATATAAAATCATGACTGGTGTGGAAAAAGAGAATACGGAAAAGTTATGTACTTATTCCCACAATATAAGAACTAGGGGGTCACCAAATGAAATTAATAGGCAGCAGGTTTAAAACAAATAAAAGGAAGTTTTTCTTCACTCAGCGTACAGTCAACCTGTGGAACTCCTTGCCAGAGGTTGTGGTGAAGACTAGGACTTAAACAGGGTTAAAAAAGAGCTAGATAGATTCATGGAGGTTAGGTCCATCAATGGCTATTAGCCAGGATGGGTAGGAATGTGTCCCTAGCCTCTGTTTCTGTAGAGGTGGGTAATGGGAGAGATCACTTGAGAATTATCTGTTGTGTTCCCCTGCTCTGGGGCATCTGGTATTGGCCACTGTTGGCAGACAGGATACTGGGCTGGATGGACCATTGGTCTGACCCAGTATGGCCATTCTTATGTTCTTATGCCTTCTGTGATTTAGCTTATGTCACTTAGAATGTAGTTTAGAGTAAAACAATAAAAGAGAGGCTTAATTTTAGTTCAAAGGGTCCAGGCGTAGGGGGTTACCTGTAAACTATACTGGTATCACTAGCAAAACCCACAAAGGAATGTAGATCTCTGTATAACCCTTTCTCTTCCAAAATCCAGCTCTCCTCAGTAGCCTCTGCAGCTTCACCTCAGCTATAAGGCTCCTTCTCTGCTATGCATTCCTGGAAGACAGCCGCAGCTCTTCTTCTAGCTGTAGCTGATGAAAACATGCTGACCAGCCTGCTACTCCTCAGGGTGGCTTTGCCTAATCCTGCTCCCTTTGCTCTTAGTGTTCTCCCATCTGTCTGCCTGTTTTCCTCCACAGCATTACTCTTCACACTGAGATGCCCTGTCGGCCTATTGATTAACACAGCCCTGGTGAAGTCATTGTTCTTAGTTTTTCCCTCTATGCTTTTGATCATTCTCCCATAGACTTCTTTTATCCAGACCCTTTGTTTGTGCCTTTAATGTATGAGCCAGATCCCCAGCAAGTATAAATCAGCCTAGATCCATTGAAGTCAGGGGAACTATACTGATTTACTCCAGCAGAAGATCTGATCCACCTTTTCTCCTTTGGTTCTTTAATCAATCAGATTTTCTCCATTCTCTCTTCTTCTTTTAACCACTTTTAACACATCGCTCCTTTGAATTTTTATGCAGCCTGGTTTCGTTTACTGTTAAAAATGCCACTCCAGTAGCAGGCACATCATTTTCTGAACCTCTATCCTGGGAAGAGACCGAGTAAAATGTCAGTTTTTCACTTCTGCTCCCAGCCCATATGTTTTCAAGCTGCACTAAGAACATAGTTTTTTAAAGGACAAACTCAGGAGATGCCTTCTGATATCAGCAATGATAGTCATAAGCTGCTTCTGAAGAAGCTGGTGGGAGTCCATCTCTTCACAGAAAAGTCATCAGTGCTGCTTATTCTCTAACCTTGCACACCAAGTTCAAATTCCTTCTCACTTCTTTCAACCCTGTACAATTCAACTCCTTCCTCTCTCTCCCCCCACCCCACTTGGGCCTTTGCTCCTATTTTTAGACAAGACAGTTTTGTACTTGTAATACTAAGACTAGCACTAAAGAGACTGGATTCACTTTCTGGTTCTGCCACAGACTTTCTATGTAACTGGGGGTATGTCTACACTACCACCCTAGTTCGAACTAGGGTGGTTAATGTAGGCAACCGAAGTTGCAAATGAAGCCCGGGATTTGAATTTCCCGTGCTTCATTTGCATATTGCCGGGCGCCGCCATTTTTAAATGTCCACTAGTTCGGACTCCGTGCCCGCATCTACACGCGGCACGGACTAGGTAGTTCGGATTAGGCTTCCTATTCTAAACTACCGTTACTCCTCGTGGAACGAGGTGTACCGGTAGTTCGGAATAGGAAGCCTAATCCGAACTACCTAGTCCGTGTCGCGTGTAGCCGCGGGCACGGAGTCCGAACTAGTGGACATTTAAAAATGGCGGCGCCCGTCAATATGCAAATGAAGCATGGGAAATTCAAATCCCGGGCTTCATTTGCAACTTCGGTTGCCTACATTAACCACCCTAATTCGAACTAGGGTGGTAGTGTAGACATACCCTTGGAGAGGTCACTTAATCTTCATGTGCTTCTGGTCCCAACCTGTAAAATGGGAATAATAATGCTCCTTCTGGCAGTCTTGCTTATTTTGAGTGTGAGCTCTTTAAGATAGTGGTGGTCTCTTAATATGTGTAGGATCTAGGAACATGATGCTCTGATCTCTGTTGTGGGTCTCTAGATGATAGGACGCTTTCCAGGTATCCAGTTTTTTACCTGAATACCCAGTAGAAAAGGGAGTCTGGTAGTTCTGGTTAGCACTGCACTAATTAGGGGGCTAGAGCACATGACCTATGAGGAGAGGCTGAGGGATTTGGGCTTATTTAGTCTTCAGAAGAGAAGAGTGATGGGGGATTTGATAACAGCCTTCAACTTCCTGAAGGGAGGTTCCAAAGGGGATGGAGAGAGGCTGTTCACAATAGTGACGGATGGCAGAACAAGGAGCAATGGTCTCAAGTTACAGTGGGGCAGGTCTAGGGTGCATATTAGGAAAAACTATTTCACCAGGAGGGTGATGAAGTACTGGAATGGGTTCCCTAGGGAGGTGGTAGAATCTCCATCCCTAGAGGTGTTTAAGTCTCGCTTTGACAAAGCCCTGGCTGGGTTGATATAGTTGGGATTAGTCCTGCTTTGGGCAGGGGCTGGACTCGATGACCTCCTGAGGTCTCTCCCTGCCTGTCCTGGCTCTACACAGTTTCCAGAAGTGGCCAGCATGTCCCTGTGGCCTGTGGTCTCTGTGCTAGGTGACCAAGTGTGAACAATTGTGACAAGGAGGTAGGGGGGTAATAGTCATCTGCATAAGGCAAAGCCCCAAATACTGGGACTGTCACTATAAAATTTGCCTTAGAAGGGTAGCCGTGTTAGTTCGGAGCTTTAAAAACTATGAGTAGTCCCATGGAACCTTAATATTTGGTCACCTGACTCTGTGTTCTTCCCTCGTCCTGAGCAACTGCTCTACAGCCCCCATTGACCAAGAACTGCAGCCCCTGGCCCCTATGCCTCGAAGCTGCAAGGACATGCTGGCCACTTCCAGCAGCTGCATGGAGCCAGGGCAGGCAGGGAGCCTGTCTTAGGCAGCTTCTGGTCCATGGTGCAGCAGGGCTGAAATAAGAACTGCTTGGATGGAACTTGCACACTGAACCCCCACACTCTAGCCTCCTGCCCCATGTTTGAATACCCACCCAAACTCCTTGCTGGAACCTGCACCCCATCCCCTTCTATGCCACAACCCTCTACCCCAGTCCTGAACCCTCTTCTGCACAGCACCTCAAAGCCCTTATTCCCGGAGCCCATTAGCTGGTGTCCACATGCATCCCCACCTGCATCCTAACCCTTTGCCCCAGCCCTGAACCCCCTCCTGCATGAAAAACCCCTCATTCCCATCCTGCACCCCAAGCCCTTCATCCCCCACCCCACAGCCCACACCTAGCTGGAGCTTGCACACCCTCCCAAACTCCAACCCCCTGACTCAGCTCAGAGACCCCTTCTTCATCTCAAACCCCTCAACCCTGGCCCCACCCCATAGCGCACACCCCCAGCTGGAGCCCTCACATCCTCCCATGCCCTATTCCCCTGCACCAGCCCAGTGAAAGTGAGGGAGGGTGGGTGATAGCAAGCAACAGAGGAACAGGGTATGGAGTAAATGCAGGGCAGGACCTCAGCCAGGACAGGGCAGGGGCAGGGCCTCATTGAAGGGTGGGATGGGGGCAGAGCAAGGATTCTTAGTTTTGTACAGTTAGAAAATTGCCAACCTTAGATGATACCATAACAGACATACTGACTATACCTCATAGTAGTACAACAAATGTTGCCTTATTTTGCCACAATCTAAGAGCTGGCCATGCTTTTGTGACATGTATACATTAGTCCAAAACTTTGAGTTATTGGCTGAAATTATTCAGGCAATAACTCAGTCTGTAGATGATTCAGGAGTTCATTACAAGTTTTCAAATTCCAGATGATTTTGGTGGGGTCTAGTTAGACTTACAGGTCATCTTTTTGTTTCCATGCTGCAACTAGATGAGTTTTACTCTTTAGAACCTCTGCTTGGTGCTGGGTGGTGTTGGTGGCCTGTGATGTACAAGAGGACACATCTGGCTTTAATTGCTATGACTATGATTCTGTATAAGTATTAATATTTTGGTATTTTTGTATTTAATATGCACAGTTCCAGCAGTTGTCCCTAGCCATGAACTCCTTCACTAGAAAAGAAATAGAAGGAAAAACACAAGATGGTTGGGAACATAGGTGAGGCAAATGTGTTAAAAACATCAAACAAATATTCTCAGGAGTTTATCTTTTGCAGTATTTGCCCAGTTCTGCTCATTTCTCACCATTATTTACCTTGCCCCTTTGTTCTGCCAATATATTCTTCCTCACATCTCCCTTCACCTTTTGACACTCATCTCATACCTTCTTCTGGATTCCCCTTACATTTTGATCTCCATCCTCCACTCAGCGTGCCAGGTATTCACCTTCATTGGCTTCTACTTCCTCCTCAAAGTTCTCTTCTTCCCAGAAGCCCAGCCCGTGTCTTAATATATACAGGCTTTTCAAAGGAGAATGGGGATGCAGAACCTGTCTTCATGTGAACAGCTGAAGCAACTGCAAACAAAGGAGTGGGCTGAGGCAGTTCAATGGCAAAATGCAGCCCCTAATAAGGTTGTCTAGATTTCAACTTCAAGGGTTCAAGGCTGGCATAAAGTTGTGTTTGAAGCAACCAGGAAATGCAATCTGATGAGATCCCTAGAAGAAGATCTGTGGGTTGCTGTAAGGATGTGGAGAGGGGTAGAGGCTGAGAATAGCAGCTTGCTGCGACTTCCTTACCTGGGATTCCTGCAAAAGGGAGCAGCCTACGTGAAGCTTACTCCTATTGCTTTCCAAGTAAACAGGTTTCACTACTACTTCACTCCAACTATGTCCAGATAGCTGCTTTTTATTGGAAAATGGAACGCAAATTGCATACCACAATTTGCGTACCTTTTTCCAATAGTTTTGTCGGAAGAGGCTTTTCCAAAAATTGGCCCATCTACACTGGGCCAAATTTCAGAAAAACTTCCTCTTTCGGAAGAGCCCTTCTTCCTCATGGCGCTTCTTCTACTCTTCCACAAAAAATGTCAGAAGAGCAGACGCGTTTCCTGGACACAGAGTTTTTCTGGGATCCCTCTAGTATCTCAGAAAAACTCCATAGTCTACATAGCCTCTCTCTCATCAGTTTCTGCTCCTGACAGGAAACTGACTTGCAAGGCATCAAATATCAGCGACTGCTAAGGGAACGACAATCCCATAAAACATCTCTGTGAGGATGTTGAATTTTAAAATGAATTCACTTTAGCCCTTGCTCCCCCCTCCCTCTTTTGGAGTTGCTGCCTCTTTCCAGCAATGGGCCTCCCAGAAAGCAAATGTGTAGCTTGGGTGTGCAGAAGTATTTGCATTGGGAGTGGTATATTTACATGGGATAGGCCATTGTTTGCCACAGCAGGGTAACAGAGTTCCCATATCTTAGGTAGGCCAGCACAGAAGCAGCCTAAATAAGCCAGCCTGGGATCTGACTGCACTGTCAGGACATGTGTGATTACTCTCTGTGGCTGTGATGAGAGAAAATGAAATGTAAATTCGGCACCCAGGCAATACATTTCACAGCAGCCTAATTTCCCTAGGAATGATGCCTTGGGCACTGCCTGTGTCGCCCAGGAAGGAGCAGGTTTAAATATTCTAAGATTCCCTAATCCGCTTTATCTGCAGCTTCTCTCTAAACTGCTGTGGCTTCCTCAGAGATTTAAAGCCACAGTGGCTTCTTCTAGGTCTTTTCCTGATTATTATGCTTATGTTCCTCCAGTCAAGAAACAGGAACATTAGCATGTGATTTACAGGCCAATCACCGCTACCAAGACAGCTTGAATTTCATATATTAAGCAGTGAATAACTGCAGAGAATTGGCCATGTTCAATCTGTAGATTTTTTTTACTGTGATAAGGTTTCATATTAGTGGCCTCTCAGTGTTAAGAAAGTCCTTTTGTAGCTAGATTCTCTACTGGGTATTTAGTCTGTAGAATGGTGTTGGAAGAACATGTCTGATTTTGAATTCCATTTTTCATTCTTATGTTTGGCAGCCTCTCCCTTTTCCATTCATATTTCAAACTCCCTTTTTGTATATCTATACTGCTTTAAGTGCTGGAGGGACTCACTTGTCAATGTATTAATTTACTTAATGAAATCAGGCAAATAAACTAAAGAAATAAATCTACAAATAATTTTAAAAAAAAAACCAATTCCTGGGGGGAAAACTCTGGAGGCTAAGGTGTCTCCTTTCTACTAGAAATCCCTAAGGAAAATATGAGACTGTCTTTCTTGCTTCCATTCTAGGTACTTATTTTTAAATATACCCTAATTAATTAAGAAAAGGGCCCCCATGTGGTTTGGTTTCAGTAGCATCAGGCAGAAGGAAGAGACATGAATAAACAGAAAAGTCAAAAAAATTAAAACAAAGTTATGAAGTCACTTAATACTCATGCAGAGTATTTACTTTTCAAAACCAAAATAAATCCATTGGTTTCAAATTCTCTCCCAGAGGCCTCATAGTTTGTACTATTAATGAATTTTTTTTTCTGGCCTGCAGAATTATTTCCATTTGAGAAAAAAGCAAAGACTTTTTATGAGGTTTGGGAGGACAAAACAGCATCTAAGCCACAAACATCAACAACTTTTGTAGCTGCCCTGTTTTGTAAACAGGTAACGCAAACACTGCTCTTTGCCTGAGGCTTTAGCATGGCGAATTTCACAGTTGAGCTACTGCTTACAGCCAAAGTACAAACGTGTGAGGAAGAGGGGCTATAAAAAAAATACATGCTTAGTTATGGTATAGCTGAGCAGAGCGAATCATGTAAGTGAGCTGAACAGGCCAATATTTTGATTCAGGAATGCATAGTAATTTGGCTAACATCTGTGAAGTCACTGCATTAAAACCCTGATGCACATGCTTAATTTTAAACACATTAGAAGTCATATTGACTTTGATGGGATTATTATTTAAGGCACCGGGGTAAGCGCTTAGATGAAGTGGGCCCTTATTCTCTGATCCTAGGTACAAGCTCAGTCCCACCAAGTTTTCACCAGCTGCCTGGATCCTTGCCTATATGTAAGGGGACTGTTACCCCTTACTAAAACTCTGTGGGAGTTTTTTGGTTTGCCAGCTCCCAGTTTCAGAAGGGGAAGGGTTCATGAGACTGACAGACCCCAGAGACAATGGAAAGCAGCCAACACTCCAGCTCAGCCTGATTGACAGGTTGGACAGGCCAGTGAGGAAGGGGAGAGGACAGGCCCCGTCCTCCCTGTGAGCTGGGATTGTTCTGGCTCTCTCTGAGCAAACAGAGAGCTGAGAGACTGCCCAAGGAGTGCAAGCTGTGTGCAGAAGAAGTCCTGCAAAAACAGAGAGCTGAGAGACATCCCAAAGAGTGCAAGCTGTGTGCTGAGAGGCAGTTTTTGCAGCAGCTGAGCCAGACACACACAGCTCAAGGAGCACAGACCCTGTGTTGAGCAGCAGACTGGCAGTGCTCAGAGAGCCAAAAGGAACAGAGAAGCAACACAAGAAGTTAGAGACTGGCCAAGCAGCACAGTCTGCAGCTGGATGTGGTGAGCAGCTGGGAACTGCAAAGTGTGGGGAGAGGCTCTGGACTGGGAGAGTGGTCTGGCCACTTAGAGCTTGAGGCTGTGTGGTCACTGTCAGAGCAAGCGTGTCCAGCCTGCAGCCCCTCCCCCCCTTGCAGGACATCCAAGGCCTCTAAGGGGCCTCTAAGGAAGAGACTGTGGACTGTCCTTACACTCTGCAGGCTGCTGTTTTGATGTCCCTGTGCTACAGAGCAGGGCTGTGTGTTCTCATTTAACCATTCTCATTTTTTCTTATTCTTGTCTCTTTAATCAGTTGATGTTTAATAAATTGTATTTGCTTTGAACCTTATGAAGTGATCACTGAGCCAAGAAGGCCTGCAGTGTAAAGAGAGCACCTTGGAGTGGGGACACCCTAACTCCTGCCCCTAGTGACTACAAGGTCGGGGATTAAGCCCCAGGAAACCTGGGTCCAGCCTTGTTGGGGTTTCGAGGGCTCTGCTACTCAGGAGAGTGGAGGGGGAGCCCTCAGGATCAGGGAGGCCATGGGGTAAAGGAAGTGGGAGCGGGGACTCAGATCCTTTCGCTGGTCCTTTTCACCGGGGTGGTATAAAAGCCAGGAAAGTTCCCCACAATAGCGGGACCATTCCCCTGCTTACATATAGTATTCTAACCATTTGTGATAGACTCCCTCTCCTGCTCTTTCTTTCTCTTTAACATGAAATATACTGTAATTGGAATGTCAAGATTCTTGCTTAGGAAGGGAGAGGAGAAGGAATTTATAGGGGAAATCCATCTCTCCAATAATGAATGCATGCAGCTCAGACCAGATTGGGTCCTTCAGCTGTTTTATTCCTCCTTTGCATCTCAGCACAGGGGCTGCAGCAACAGCAGAGCACAGAGATCTCCCTGTTCAAGCTCCAGACCCATCAAAGATGCTCAGGGTCCATTTTTTAAAATAGTTTCAGGGGAACTCTTTGATAAGAATATCCCTTTTTGCCACTAATACTGTAAACATGACATATCAGCTGTCACTGTGAGTAGAATTAGCTTAGGCTACATCAGGAGGATGGAGCAATGAGGTACACAGGGACCTAAATCCTGCCCACAATTACACTTTTTAAAAGTAGTCAGTATTTTAATGCACTGCAGACCATAGCCTTATAAGGGATTGCAAACGTGGGTTTTGTTGTTGTGAGCAAATTAGGCATCAATAATTGTGAGGTCACAAAGTATTCCTCAGCACCACCACCACCTCAAGGGAGCACAGCAAACATGTTTCTGTGAGCACACTTATGGGCTTCCAAAGCCACTAACCAATTAGAATGTCTGTTATTGGAGGGTAGGGTTGGACAATAACCAGCCACCAGAAGCAGCACTCCACAGTGCCACTGGGGTTTTCTCCTGATCCAGGCTATAGATGAGAACTGCTGCACACAAAAGCCTTGTCTATACAAGGTGTTATTTGCCAGAAGTTTCCAACCAATAACACTGGTTCAGCTCTTCTAGTGGTACAGACAAGGCAACAGTGGTTTCGCAACCTTGGCTCATCAACAGGGTGGAGAACAAGGCAGTAAGCATGCCTGTGCCCAAAGGAACCCACCCTTTAAATGCTACCACTGGATGGGGCAGAACTAGTGCTGACAACCATTACAAATATTTGAGAAAAAGCCTAGTATAGACACAGTCTGACAATTCATCAGGGTTGCTATTGCTACTTGGTACCCTCAGGCTTATTTGCATCAGTACATGGCCAGTTAAAATCCTGCAACTTTCACCAGCATTAAATGCAGACCAAAGGAGAGTAGGAGCTCATGCATGAGAAATGGCTCAACCCTGAACTCTTTGTGGGACTATTCTTGAAGTTAGCAGAGTCCTGGTTGCAAAGATGTGCTGCAATGGTCACACAGAAGAAGGTAGTTTGCAAACTGAACAACTGGCTTGCAATCTGACCCCGCTACACAGTGTGAGGCTATGGATTATCCTTCTTGTTCTCTGAATTACTTCAGTACAACAGTGGTGCAGGTTTCTGGATGGCTAATGACTTATTTAATTTTCCTTGCTTGCTTGTTCAGTTTGTTTTTTCTGTTTCTTTGGGGTCATGGTGGGTGAAAATCCAGGCTCTGTTTGTCATCTTATTCCATTCATCTTAACTCTAAAAATCCACCTGTAGATATAGCAGCAAGCCTACACCACTACCTTTTGCAGTGTGAGTAAGATCTAGTTATTGACTCACAAGAGTGGGTCTTAATATTATTTTGTTGCCTTCTTTAGGTAGAAGTGAATAAATCCAACTGCTAAGGCTATAGATCAGCTGTATAAAGACTGGACACTCACAGAGGTCTAGAAAGCCCTGTATATGTTTTCTAGGATTATCCTTTAAAAATATATTCACAATCTCCATTTGGGAACTCATTTTGGGAACCTCCATTTGGGAACCTCATATTTCTGGAATCACAACTTCCAGCCACTTGGAACTACAATATGGCTTATATTGAACTCCTCCTTAACCCTGTTCTGATAAGCCCTTTAAAAGCTACTGTTTATATCCTTCCATCATTAGTGAGCTGGAATTCCCAATATCTATTTAAATTAAATCAGAACTTTTAAAGACATAGGCCAAATTCAAGAGTGGAATTTCTTCCATTGAGAAGGGCAAATTGTCTCTGCCTACCTGACAAATCAGGAAAAAAACCCAACCACATTGAGGCCTACTTCGAATTGTAAATAAAGATCAGACTCTTCAGAAAGATTTTTAAAATACTGGACTTCACAACCAAATATGCCCAGAATTAGAGGAAATCATATGTGCACTCAATCACATTTAAATCCAGGGGATCAAAATAGCTGCTCCATATGTCTTGTATTTATAATAGGTATGCCTATATAATAATAATGCATAGCCCCCATTTTTTTTCAGCAAAGCTGTGCAGGAAAATATTAGAATTCATGAATTAGGGTGCATCTAGACTATGTGGAGGCAGGAAAAGGGAATAAGGGAATTTGTGTGCAGCCATCTTGGTCTTGTTAACAAGAGAGCAAGAGTCAGGCTAAGTCTGTGGCCTGACAACGCGAGATCTGTAATTAGACGCTGCCTTCGCCTCTCGCCTCCATACGGAGATAAGGATAGAATGCTGACTCTGGTAGGGACCTTGAGATAAGGAGCATCTGGGTGGAACTAAATAACTGTTAGCCATTGGTGTTTGTAATGGGAAGGAGACTAATTGCTATTGTTATTATATATAATAGACAGTATATAAACTGCTTCATAATTGCTTGTATTCGAAGATCTGCCTCGGTGAGGGGGGGGCTCCCCCCCTGTCCGAACCAGTTTTTCCCTTGCTGCAGCTCGTAATAAGTAAGTTAGTAATAAGAGGGTGATCAGAGAGGTGGTGGGGCCCTTACTGGATGAAGGAGGTAACTTAGTGACAGATGATGTGGGAAAAGCTGAAGTACTCAATGCTTTTTTTGCCTCTGTCTTCACAGACAAGGTCAGCTCCTAGACTACTGCACTAGGCAAAATAGTATGGCAAGTAGGTGGGAAGCCCTTGGTGCAGAAAGAACAGGTTAAGAATTATTTAGAAAAGCTAGACATACACAAATCCATGGGTCTGGATTTAATGCATTGGAGGGTACTGAGGGAATTGGCAAATGTCATTGCAGAGACTTTGGCCATTATCTCTGAGAACTCGTGCAGATCGAAAGAGATTCCGGATGATTGGAAAAAGGCAAATGTAGTGCCCATCTTTAAAAAAGGGAAGAAGGATAATCCAGAGAACTACAGACCAGTCAGCCTTACCTCAGTCCCTAGAAAAATCATGGAGGGGATTCTCAAGGAATCCATTTTGAAGCACTTGGAAGAGGGGAATATGATCAGAAATAGTCAACATGGATTCACCAAGAACAAGTCATGCCTGACCAATCTGATTATCTTCTATGATGAGGTAACTGACTCTGTGGACATGGGGAAGTCATTGGATGTGATATACCTTGACTTCAGCAAAGCTTTTGATTCGGTCTCCCACAATATTCTTGCCAACAAGTTAAGGGAGTATGGATTGGATAAATGGACTGTAAGATGGATAGAAAGCTGGCTAGATTGTCAAGCTCAATGGGTAGCAATCAATAGCTCGATGTCTGGTTGGCAGTCGGTTTCAAGTGGAGTTCCTCAAGGATCAGTTCTAGGGCTGGTTTTGTTCAACATCTTTATTAATGACCTGGGTGATGTGGGATATGGAACCCTCAGCAAGTTTGCAGATGACACTAAGCTAGGGGGAGAGGTAGATATGCTGTAGGGCAGGGATAGGATCCAGAGTGACCTAGACAGATTAGAGGATTGGGCCAAAAGAAATCTGATGAGGTTCAACAAGGACAAGTACAAAGTCCTGCACTTGGGATGGAATAATCCAAAGCATTGTTACAGGCTGGGGACAGACTGGCTAAGTAGCAGTACAGCAGAAAAGGACCTGGGGATTACAGTGGATGAGAAGCTGGATATGAGTGTGCCCTTGTAGCCAAGAAGGCTAATGGCATATTAGGTTGCATTAGGAGGAGCATTGCCAGTAGATATAGAGAAGTGATTATTCCCCTTTATTCGGCACTGGAATATTGTATCCATTTCTGGGGCTCTCACTACAGAAAGGACGTGGATGCACTGGAGAGGGTCCAGTGGAGGGCAACCAAAATGATTAGGAAGCTGGAGAACTTGACCTACGAGGAGAGGCTGAGGGATTTGGGCTTATTTAATCTTCAGAAGAGAAGAGTGAGGGGGGAT
This sequence comes from Pelodiscus sinensis, assembly GCF_052426305.1. Lineage (NCBI taxonomy): Eukaryota > Metazoa > Chordata > Testudines > Trionychidae > Pelodiscus > Pelodiscus sinensis. The sequence continues at coordinate 110,383,852 of NC_143055.1, read as the reverse complement.
TTGACAGCAGCCTTCAACTTCCTGAATGGATGTTCTAAAGATGGAGAGAGGCTGTTCTCAGTTGTTACGGGTGGCAGAACAAGGAGCAATGGTCTCAAGTTACGGCTGGGAAGGTCTAGATTGGATATTAGGAAAAACTATTTCACTAGGAGGGTGGTGAAGTACTGGAATGGGTTACCTAGGGAGGTGGTGGAATCTCCATCCCTAGAGGTTTTTAAGTCTCGGCTTGACAAAGCCCTGGCTGGGATGATTTAGTTGGAGTTGGTCCTGCTTTGGGCAGGGAGCTAGACTCGATGACCTCCTGAGGTTTCTTCCAGCCCTTGGATTCTATGGGTACGTCTAGATTACATGCCTCTGTCAACAGAGGCATGTAAAATAGGCTACCCAACATAGTCAATGAAGCAGGGATTTAAATATCCCTGGCTTCATTAAAATAAAAATGGTTTCCGCGCTGTGACGGCTCAGCGGATCGTTGTCACAGCACGATTCAAGATGCAGATCGGTCGACAAGGGAAGCCTTTGTCGACCGCTCCTGTAAACCTCGTTTCACGAGGCATAACGGAGCGGTTGACAAAGGTTTCCTTTGTCGACTGATCCGCGTCTTGACTTGCGCGCTGTGCCGACGGTCAGCTGAGCCGGCACAGCGCGACATCCATTTTTATTTTAATGAAGCCAGGGATATTTAAATCCCCACTTCATTGACTGTGTCAGGTAGCCTATTTTACATGCCTCTGTTGGCAGAGGCATGTAATCTAGACATACCCTAAGATTCTATGATTCTGTGAACAGAGCCAGGGAAAGGCAGGAAATGTTTGTGACGTGGTTTGATTTTTTTCATTTCTGCTCGGAGGGAGGCAGAGAATTGCTTATCATCAGCATATAGCTGGTCTTGTCACTCCAACAGCAGTTTCAGCTCTATCCTGGAAAATGGAATGAGAAGATTGAGAACAGGAGACAGTCAGTGTCCTATGTACAACATAGCAAGAGCCCTCAAATTCTGTGGGAAGTATTTAATTATTCTATTGTTCTTTATTCCCATCCCCCCCATTCCCTTACCAACACTCACAACTGTGGCTGATATTTAAACCACTCACTAATGAAAAATTCATCTATGGTTATTTTGGGGAATGATTCTTATCCAGGATGGAATTTTCTTTGTGCTGTCCAAGTGGCCTGGTTCCATACCCTGGGTCTTGGCTATTGTGGTGTTGTCCAGAAGAGGGAAGAACTTCCTTCCCCCAAGCATCCCAGGGAAGTCGGGGGGAGGGAGAGTTATGACTGGCTTCAGAAGTTTATCTATGTAGGCCTTGATTGCTCAGGCAGCCCAGCTCTCAGCCTACACTTCTAGCTCCCCTTGCTCCCTGGCTACAAGCTACCTGCCTGACTGACTGCTTGACATCTCATGGCTTGCTCTGTGGAAGAGTGTAGGGAGCATACACTGTAATTCAATTAAGACTGCCTTTCGGGGAAAGCTGGAGATCAAGAGGCAGCTGCAAACATGTCCCAGTAAGGCAAGGGGCCAGAACACAAAATCCTGGATCCTTAACCACAGAAAATTGGACAGTTCCTTGGCAGAATGGCTGAATTGTGTGCCATCTTCAAAATGTGCCAAATTTCACAGCCACAGAATCCATAGGGCCCTGACTGAGGTGAATGAGGTACAGCCAGCACCTCACAACTGTTGTTTCTGGCTTCCTGCAAACTCCAGACCACACTGCTGCCTTTATTTAGGCTCCGTTCCTGTTGTCAAGGTCACTGCTGCAACAATTAGGGCTAGAAACATATTTTTGTAAAAATGAAAGCCAAGATTCTAGAGCCGCATTCTGCTCAGGGGGGCGGGGTGTGTATGTGTGGAAGGGGTAGAGTATGCAGCTGAGAGACTTTGAAGAGGCATTGCAGTTACCCAGCACTTCCTTCAGGAATCACTCTGGAAGGAACAAATGGAGCTACTTCAGACAAATTCCATCCACCAATTGCAGTTCCCACAACTGGGTTATTAGTATCACCTTTGTAAGAAGGAGCTGATGGCCACTGATAGAACTAGCTGACCTTTATCCATTGCCTCAATGAAGATTTTAAAAGGTCTGATGGCTGCAGGGTAGAATTTTATAAATCTGTGGTGCCTTCTGCAATAAACCATAAAATGTCTGCACTATAGAAAGCTATGTGAGGATGTTGTTGTATTAGCGGACCTGTCAATATTTCAGTACATGTAAAATGGCAATAGGTTGGTACTCGTGCTTGTGGTTTCTTTCCATCTGCACTCCAGCTCTTCATCCTCTCAGCTTAATCCGCAAAAGATAATGATGTCACTAAGCTGCAAAAGGGAAAGAAATCATGTTCAGAAACAAAGACGAAGGGAGACTATTTCAGTGACTTCTCTTGCTCATCATGGACCCCCTCACACTCCAGTCTTGGAGTTTCATCTTCCATCTTTATAAACCAGGTTAAATGGATCTAGGCCCCATGATCAGTATGTTTCACTGCACACCAGGTGTCGTGATCTTGCTTCACTGCACACCAATACTTTCAACGAGGGGGAGTGAATCATCTTTAACCCAGGCTCCGGAGGCTGATGCCTTATCCATTAAGGCACCGAGACCCACTCTACTTTCAACTGATGCCATCTCCAGCCCTAGGGAAGCTGGTGGTGGCTGCTCATTTGCTCCAGGAGCACTAGGGGTGTGGGAGTGGCTCCACCCCACAATCCCAGGCTCTGGAGGCTGATGTTTATCCATTAAGCCACTGGGACCCACCTCCCTACATTCCAGCTGATGCCTTCGGGTACGTCTTAAAGTCAAATTAAGCTATGCAATTTCAGCTACGGCAATTGCATAACTGGAGTCAAAATAGCTTATCTCGGCTTTTGGTGCTGTCTACATGGCAGGAAGTCAAAGGAAGAACACTCTTCCTTCAACTTCCCTTACCCCTTGCGAAATGAGGGTTACAGGAGTTGGAGTAAGAAGTCCTCCATCTCGCCATTATTTCGCCATTATAAAGGCTTGTAGTGTAGATGTGTGCTGTTGTGTAGATGTACCCATAGACTCACTACACCTTCAGCCATCTTTGGCCCTGGGGAAGCTAGATCATAATTCTTTACCAGGAGCCAAGGGCCTTACCTGTGGTCTCCTTAAGAAATTAATGTTATGGATTACTGTTATTTTAGTTAGTTAAAAAAGTCATTATAATATTTTTATATTTCTTTCTACACTTATATCCAAGGACCCTAACGTTCTGGCCCAGCTTCAGTTTGTTCTTCACCTATGAGTTCTGCTACTTGCTTTAATGAAGGCATTATAGAAAACCACGGAGAAATTCTGTGGTGCTTCAAAAACTGATAGGTGCACAGTAAATCCTGAAGAGGTAATAACCCATTTATTCTGCAAAAGCTCAGTCCATTTCCCAAGGGCTAGTATGTGTTGATTGTGCTAGTCATGACCGTCTCTTCAGGGGGATTTATTTCATTAACAGGCATGTTCTTCCTTTTTGAATGTCCACCCATGGAAATTCACATAAGGTATTATATTGTCCTGTTTGTATGAGGAATCTTTTATAATCTCAATATTACTTTGAAAGGAGAAAAAAAGATCTAGAGTGTTATCACGGCATATCTTTCACTGTGAAGTTAGCCTCATTAAAATGGCCCTTGCCAACTCTGTGTTCCTTCAGATACTTATCTTGGAGCACGTAACATCTGTAAAATGGCAGGCCCTTTCCTTACTTTATGTGGTGCTTAGGGGAAATAAAACTTAGATTTAAATTATTGCAACTTCAGTTTAAAAAAGAAATAATGGAATGACTATCTTAGTAAAACATGCCTCTGTGTAAGTCTTCTATATACACATACGCAGGCCATTTGTCCAGTTTTATGCCAAATCAGCCTTTTTTCTCTATCGTTTTGTCCCCTGTCCAGTACTGAGAGAAAACGAGATGGTTTGCTCTACTATTATGAATGGAGGACACCACTGTGAAGAGTATGGACTGCTGGTCCAACCAGGATGAACTCGCATAAACTACTGTCACAGAAGTAGAGGAGGGGATGTACAGTTGGGCACGGCAACATTCCTGCAAGTACTGGAATGTCGGGTATTTTGGGGGTGCAGCTGTGGCCATCCACTAGAGGAGTTATGTCCTAATAACAACAGTAACTAACATATAGGGCTTAGGTGGTACTTTTCCTCCTTAGGACTCAAAGCATTTTGCAGAGGATTGGTGATCTAGGAGTGGTGTATAAACAGCAACAGCCTTATAAGCATTATTTTTTGTACAGAATCCTTCACTTTGTTTCTGTTATAAGCAGCCACCTCTGTTTCCCATAGTCCCAACCTGCAAAAGTTTACATATGTTCCTAACTTTGTGTGCACAATTCATCCCTTTGAAATTAAATCCAGATCATCAGCTACAGCAATGGAGGGCGCAGTATAGCTCAGGAGGTTGCCTTTGCACTCTCTTATCCTGGGCTAAACTTGCAGCAAGGGAGGTTTAGGTTGGACATCAGGAAAAACTTCCTGCCTGTCAGGATGGCTAAACACTGGAATAAATTGCCTAGGGGGGCTGTGGAATCTCCATCACTGGAAATGTTTAAGAGCAATTTATTCAGACACCTGTCAGGGATGATCTAGACAGTGCTTGGTCCTGCCGTGAGGGCAGGGGACTGGACTCGATGACATCTCGAGGTCCCTTCCAGTTCTAGTGTTCTTTGATTCTATGATTCTATGTGTTAGGTCAATCCCTTGCCATAATTTAGAAAACCCAGTAGACTTCTCTAAATTACACCAAGTTGTAGCCCCAAGATACCAATGAAGCAGCCAAGAATCAGTAAATTATAGGGATATCCTGCCCCTGGCCCTTTTTCCCGAGTCACATCCACTATGTCCCTGGAGGATTTCTGTACATTGAGGTGTTTATCCAGTGGCCATTTACACCAGCTTTAGGGTTGCTTTGCTCCAGTAGTGTAGCATAAAGCAGCCATAAAAATAGAGAAGTAGTTGGGTCTCTAATTTTGTATATCAAATATATGGGACTAGTGTCATATTTTGACAAACCTCTCTATTTACTAAAAATTAGTTTAATTTACAGCTAGCTTTCTCTGTGAGCTATGAATTATAAAGGTTACATATAATAGAATTACACTTGCTGAAATCATGGTGTTGTTTGGTGGTCTCGGCCATTACAAAAGTGCAAATCCCAGTCTCTCCATCACATTTTAATGTGGAGGCATTTCAGAGGAGGAGGAGAGAGGTTGCATCCAAGATTGGCAGAGACAGAAAAGAGGAATTAAAAATAAAATACCCAAGGAAAAGCATGTGGGAAAGCAGTAGGCACACAGAAAATGAATCTGAATGGTAAATAAAGGAAATGACAGAAAAAAACGCTCCTGAAAAGATGTGGGGAGGGCCACAGGGTCTTGAACCCGGTGGCTGCTAGAACGAAGATTAGCATAATGGAAAAGTATGTGGGATTTGTGGATTTGGAGAGTTAATTTCTTTGGACCAGACTGTAATGAGCTACAATCATTCCCAAGGGAATAAGGGGATATATATGAAACCCTCTTACTCTCCATGTGCAGGTTGCCTAGTAGTTATTCATGTTATGGGCAGTAGCAAAGGGAAGCAAATAGCCTCCCTTCTTTTTTGGCACGTGTAAGCAGATAGGAAGGTATATTGAGAGGAGCATTAATTCTGTTTTCCCCCACAGTCCCGACATTGTAGCTGAGCCAATATGCCAGGAAATGTAATGTGTGACAGGTACTGGGTTAGTGTAGATTATTTTCCCCACAGACCAAAGGCAGGGAACTAGGAATCAGATTAGACTACATGGTTGCTGGTCTGTTCCTAGAACAGCGTCAAATGTTCAGGGCTTTGGCAAAGCCACACGTCAGCCCTTTAAAGAGAGTTTGCCAACCCCAGAGGGTGCAAGCACTCGAAGCTCCCTGCACATTCACAGCAATGTTATGGTCTGTGTTGTAAAATCAGCATAAGTCAATAAGAGAGGACACAACTTGTACCATAGGGAGTTAACTGGTTGGCTGATGTACAGGGAGATTCACAGTAATTTTGTTCAAAGCTGCTCTCTCCTTTGCCCAAGATGTAAATTCCTCTAGAGGAGACATTCTGTGAGAGATGTAAATTCTCCTATGAGTTTCCATGTGACAGCAGTAAATTCTTTTATTGCTTTTTAAGCTGAATTTTCCATGGTCAGTTCTCCTAGGAGACTACTTTTGCGTGAATTTCCTGGTCGCCTGGACAAGACCAAGACAAATTTGAAGTCAGGATGTTACCATAACTCAGTTCAACAATGAGCCAGACTCAGGAACAAAGTAAACAGAGGTGCCAGCTGCTCAGAACGTAGACTTAAGTAGTAAATAGAATAATTTATACCAATTTAGCATTCAGTGGGTTTTCAAAGTCACATGACAAAAATGGGGGGTTGTAACAGGAAAACACTCAGAAGGAGGACACTAATAAGACGCAGGCCACACAGCCCACTTACAGCAATTTCTGAGCCGCTTGTGCCTGTAAAATACAGCAGCATTGATTTTGCCTCTAAAGAAGTCCATTGGAGCACTGCCTGTTTCCCCAGGTATCAATCTGGTCCAGAGAGTTCAAGAAAAAAAATAAAACTTGCACCGAAATAAAACGTGTATTTTTATATAAAGATGTATTGGGTAGCCCTCTAATTGAATCCACCAGGGGGCACCTTCCCTATGGGAGTCTACTACTCACCAACAGCAGGAGAGTACACAAAGCATTCTTCAGACAGAAACAGATGGAATCTGCCTGCATTGATCCTCAGTCCAGCCTTTCAGAAATTCTGACAGAAGCTTTTGCATTTATCAATGAAGCAGCTAGATGGGGAGTTAAGGTGACTGACAGAGAGATTTAAATAGCAGGCACCAGAGGATTTGAATAGCAGGCACTTCATTAACAAAACACTCAGGAAAGGTAAGACAAAATGTATTGTGCCTCTGGTGTTTCTGGGTTATGCCCCCCCTGCTCCCAAGTACAAATTACATCAATTAACAAACTGAAAGAGGTAGAATTGGGGGAATAAGTTTACATTGACATTAAAGGAAAGCTATTAGAAATCCTTTAAATTTCCAGGGTTTGTGAATGATTCTGCTGGTGCTGCATATTCAGCTGAGAAGATGCAGCTAATAATTTGCCAAAATGGAACAGAATAAACCCCGAGAGTTCGGATTGTAGACTGTGTGTCCATTAGAGGAAATCAGAAAATCAAAACTGACACAGCATAATTTCCCATATACTTGCATTAACAATATCCTCCAGTACTCACAGAATGGTTCACTTTAGGCTAGTAAACCACTTTATTCCACTCTATCACAGCAAAGTGTCCTCATCTGATATACCACTACAATGGATGGAACTCACTTTTCCATTAAGAAGATAGTGCACCTTGTTAAGACTTATTTTAGTCCATGGTTCCAGGAATGTTTCAATTATCTCGTGTTTTTAAAGAGTTTAAAACTTGATGTTAAAAGTCCCCTCCCAAATGGTACAGTAGGCTTTACAGAGCAGTGCTAGGTGACAAATAATTGGGGGGGTTATGATCTGTTGTTATTAGATTGGGTGCTGCTAACAAGAGCACAAATTAAGAGTAATGAACTCTACTATTCAGATAAATGGTGCGGTAATTGTAAATCCTTATTAATGCACTATTCTCGATTTGTATTTGTGTATTGGTGCTTATTGGCATCTTTGTAGAACTCTTAGAACAACGTACAGATAACCTTTTGTGCTACAAGCTAATGAAATTCCATTAGTGAGCAATGAGAAACCCAGCTCTTCTTTCAGATCACTTTAAGCCCTGTTGAAAGCTTAGGAACAAGCTTGTTATTGCAGGATTTTTATTCTCACTTTCAGCTGCATTTTAGTTTAGCTGCTCATTTCTGGGCAGGGAAGCAACAAGTTAGCTATCCTGGAAACTGCACTGCTTTAAAATAATGATCGTGCTGGGGAAAATGGAATATTCTGCCATGGCTTTGCTGCAAGCCACCAAAGTACAGACCCAGGGCTACAAAGCTTCAAGAAATGTGAGAAACAGCAAAGAAAATAGCAAGTGACAGACAGTAATCATTCAGGAAGGCAGATGGGCACCTATGAAAACCTTGCTTGGAAAAGTGAAAACTCTAAAGTTACTACGAAAATTTCTGAAAACTTTTTAATGGACAGATGCTTTATTTAACTCAATTGACTGTTACTTCATTACCTCAGAGAGACTTGGTGAGTGGTGGGATTGGACCTTTCTTCATTAAGGTTGTAGACCCTTGGGTCTTTGAACAGACCCAGTGTTTGAAGCCTCTGGGAAGTCAATCCCTCCCAATCATGGAGATGTCGTGTATCAAGGCTTAGTATATAAATCAGCTGCCAATCAAACTCCTGAGCAGACTGTCAGGAGCAGCAAACAGGAATTTCGACTGGAGTTTTAAAAGAGAGTGTGATGCCTTCTGTTTGAGGTATGGCTCTACTACAGGTTAAGAAGATATGTGGTCTAGAAACATATGTTTCAGTGCTGTGCCGCATCTGAGAAAAGCAACCACATCTTGAACAACCACACTGAGAAGTTGTTACCACAGAAGGCAAAAGTGGAAGGGATAAGGAATGCAAGAGACCAGAAACTGAAACAATGGACTAGGGGTTTGTGATTCAGAAGGAAAAGAGAGCCAAGAAACATTCAATTTGGCTAGAAGTACCAAGTCATTACATTCAGCAAGTCAGCTGTTGAGGAATCTGGAAGCAGCTTGTCAGATAGGCTCTTTAACCTGTTAAGAAAAGTGGACAGAAAATGTAGCAAGGGCCAGTCTCATAAATACCTGGAAAATCCAGAAGACTGGAAGAGTGCTAATGTTGTGTCGGTATTCAAAAAGGGCAAGCAGGGCCTTCTAGCTATAAGCTGGCTAGCCCAGCATTAATGTCAGGAAAACAAATGGAAAAGCTGGTACTAGATTCAGTTGATAAAGAATTAAAGAATAGGAATATAACAACTGTCAGTCAATATGTTTTGTATGGTATATGGATGGTGGCCACTCCTTGGTGTCTGCAGCTGAGAGGGGCCAGGCCTCCTTGCTGCAGCGTTCCTGGACCTATCCTACAAAAGGGAAACTAGTAGTCTATACAGGGATAAGGGTTTGCCCCTCCCTTTCACAGTAGAACAAGGGAATCAGTCCCCCCCAAGGCCCAGCCCTTCCATTAGGTGGAGCTAAGAATAAATCTCCTTAGGCTCCGGGCAGGACCAGGCAATCAATCATCTGGATTCTGGTGCCTCAGCCAGACAGGACAAGGGTACACGAGTCAGTTTCTCTAGCCCCAAGCAGGTTGGGGTGATTGCACCCAAGGCTCTGGTATTCCAGTCAGACTGAACCAGTGCCAATAATAATCAAGATTCCCTGGCCTTCAAGCAGGGCAGGGTAGTTAATAATCCAGGCTCTGCTCTCACAGTCAGACAGAGCCAGTACCATAGCAGTCTGGCTTCCCTGGCCTCTCAGCAGGACAGAGATGAATACCATGTGGTTTACTGGCTCAGGGAAAGAGTTGTGCAACATAGCACAGGCCTCCTGCTACTGGCCTATCAGTTGCAGGGTCCCTCACTGGCTCAGCGGGGTCTGCCACTGGCTCAGCAGGGATCTACCTGCAACATGCTGACCCAGACTCAGGTGCACCAGATTACTGCCCGGCTCCTCAGCGTTATTTCCACACACACATACATCCCCGGCCTACCCGGACCCATGGGTAGGCTTCTAGCTCCTCTGGGTGCACCGCTAAGGCTCTCTTTGGTGCTCGCCTCCAGCCATGGTGCAAAAGTGTCTCTTGCCTCTGGACACTCCTCCTCAACTGAGCAGCGAGGCCAGTTTTTATGCTTTCTCTTCTTGTCCTGCCCCTCCGCTTCTGGTGGGTGGGATGGGACCTCCTGGCTCCACCCACCAGGCAGTTTGGGGCATGTCCCCAGCATCTGTGGCTGATGGAGGCCACGCCTCCTCACTACATATAGACAATAGATTTTTGTTAAACAAAACTTGATTCATTCCTTGCTGAGATTTCAAGTTTGGTTCATAAAGACAACTGTGCAGTTGTCATATACTTAAACTTTTTCCAAGTGTTTGAATTAGTATCATACAATATTCTGATTTTAAAAAAGAGTGGGGTCCAATATCAGCAAAGCACATGTTCAATTGATTAAGACTTGACTAATAGATCTCAAAAAAGAGCTATTAACAACGAATCATCATTGAATAATGATGTAGCTGGTGGGGTTTCACAAGGATCGGTACTGGCCCCAATAAGGCTCAAAATTTTTATCAATGACCTGGAACTAAATAGAAAATGACTGCTAATAACATTTGCAGATGACACAAAGATTGGTGGAATAGTAAATAATGATGAGGACAGGTTGTCATACGGGATGATATGGATCTCTTGTTTAGTGGGCCCAGGGAAACAAAATATGTTTAACACAGCTAAATGCCATCTAGGAACAAGGAACACTGGTCAGACCTACAGAATGGCAGATGGTATCCTGGAAAGCAGTGATCCTGAAAAAGATTTACACTTCATCACAGACAAGAAACTGGGACCAAAAGGGCTAATTTGGTCTTTGTGTGTATAAAAAGGGGAATAGTGAGAAAGAGAGTGGAGAGAAGATTTTATCTCTATATGGCATTGATGAGACTGAGGCTATGTCTCGACTACAGGCTTCTTGCACAAGAAGCTTTTTTCGGAAAAGATCTCCCAAAAATCCTTCTTGTGAAAGACAGCGTCCACATTGCAAAAGTGCATCGAAAAAGTTATTCCAGACTACCATCTCGTGTAAGCAGTGATTGCGATGGACAGAATGGCCACCAGATCACCTGTGCTTTTTCCTCTTACCTCTTCTTCCAAAAAACCTCCTTCTTCCCCGTTCATACATGCCTTTTTCCAAAAGAATTCAAAAGGCTTCTTCCTCGTAAAATGAGGATTACCAATTGTGTAAAAAGTCCTTTGTTCTTTTGATTTCCTGTCAAAAGAACTCACTTGTAGTGTGGATGTAACTCAAGTTTTGTCGGAAAAACAGCCAGTTTTCCGACAAAACGCTGTAGACTAGACATAGCCTGAGACTGGAATACCGAAGTCAGTCCTGGTGTTCAGATTTTTAAAAGAATACTGAACAATTTGAGATGGTGCAGGAAAAAGCTACAAAAATTGAGAGTCAGAGAAAATGTCCTATGGTAACAGGATTAAAGAGCTTACAGTGAGAACCAATGGCTGGAAACTGAAGCCAGAAAAATTCAGTTTAGAAAGAAGGCCCAATTTTTTGCAGTGTCAGTGATAAACCACTGGAACAAACTACCAATCTCCATCAATTGGTGTCTTCGAATCAAAACTGGATACCTGTCCAGAAGATATGCTTTAGACAATCACAAATTACTAGGCTCAATACAGGGGTAACAGAATGAAAAATTAATGGTCTGTGATGTAAAGGAGGGCAGACTAGATGTCTGATGATTCCTTCTAGCATTAAACTCTATGAATCCGTACAGGCTTTTATAGATATTAGGGATTTCAAAATGTTAAAATTAAACACAGTGAAGTCAAATCCCGAGCTAGTTTAAATCAAGATATCAAAGAAGTCAAGGAAGCTACACCAATTTACACCAGCTGAGGATCTGGCTCAGCTCTCCCAAAAGGAATAAAATATGCATGTGTTGTGCTGGAGTCTGTCCATTAACTTCAGTGGGCTTTGGATTAGGGCCAGAGTTGGCTGTAAGTATGGCTTCTGCCTGCACAACACATGGTTGATATTTGATTAGGAACAAGGGCGCCTAACAGTTTTGTTCTTGCCAGTTGCCTCATTTGGCACAGAGCTGTCTTCCTGTAACTAGCTCCGCATGCTGCTTTGGTGTGTCTGTTGTTTTTTGCAGTCTAGACAGGCATCGAGGGCCAGAGTAATCAGAGGCTGTAGGGGCTGCAGCCCTGGGGCTAATGGGATCACCACAAAGATAAATCCCCAGATTGCTAAAAGTTCAGCGGCTCAGGCAGGCTGCCTGCATGCCATGGTCCCTTGCCACTCCTGGAAGCAACTGGCTGCTAACATGTCTCTGCAGCCCCTGGAGAAGCAACTCCATGCATGGCTCCCACCACCAGCACTGCCCCCAGAATGGGAGCTGCAGGGCACAGACAGTGCATGGAGACATGCGTTCCCCCTCTTCCTAGGGACTGTCCCAGCAGCCATCCACTTCTGGCAGTGGTGTGGGGATTCTGCCTGATCCCTGGGGCACTGCTGGCTAAGAGCTGCCTATGGTAAGTGCCTCCCAAAGGGTGGGCTCCTGCTTCCTGGCTAGAGGACAGATCTGCCTTTAGCAGATATTCCTGCTGTTCCAGCTATTAGTGACAAAGGCTGCAAGCCCAGAAATTCCTCTGTCTCATGAGTCCTGTCTTCAACCAACCCGTGAGGGTCTGGAAGGAGGGGAATCCAGATGGCACTGCATAGCAAATATCGTCAGTTTACAAGTATAGCAATGGCTTTGCTAACTGCCAGCCCTAGAGACCTAACTCAGGATCTGAGAGCCAAGCTGGCGTCTTTCCTTCTCTTGCATCTTCATCAGCACAGAAAGTTCCATAAGGCAAATTTTGCTTACATCTGCATTTGCCCCATTCTTCAATATTGCACAGGTGCAGCTTAGGGCAGAATGTGACACTCAAGCTGGAATTGAGGCCGATATTTTCAAAACTGGGAACCTAAAGTTAGGTATGAAGCACCTAGATAAAAGCTGTTTGATGTTCAAATGCACTGAATATCTGAAGTACTCTAGCAGCACTAGTGAGAATGGTGCCTGACCCCTCTGAAAATCACTTTTATTTAGGTGCCTAACATTAATTTTAGGTGCTTAAGCTGTGATACTAGTTTTAAAATTTTTGCCCATAGATCATATCATTTTTCTATCTAAAAAAAATCCCCAATATTGGTCGCTGATCTCAGCACATACTCTTCTGAAAACACAGAGAACTGATTTTTTGACTAAATAAAAGAAGATGCCATTTTCCTATAGACGTCTGATGGAACAGAATAGAATCAAACATAGATCCAAATTAGCTTTTGTGTATAGATGCATTATTTCGAATTAGCTTAATATGAATTAACTATCTCGAATTAACTATTTTGAATTAAGTTAATTCGAAATAGCAGTGTAGTGTAGACGTATCCATAATGTTTTGTGTTTTCATAATATCATAGAGGGAGGGGGCAAAGTTTAACAGATAGAGGTGAGGGGGTGCAGGAAGTGGAAGTGCTCCTACCTCCCCCACAGGGGTTTCTTAAAAAGATAGCTCCCTATTAGGTGCATGGGTTGTACTGGCTCTATAACATACTAATCTTTTTTCCCAGAAAAGCCTGTTCCCAAGTGCTCTGTGTTATCAAGCTTCAAGATGTAGATGTGGATGACACACATCCATTTTCCATAGCAATCTCCCTTCTTCAGTCCCATAGGGTTTCCCTTCATGAATTACTATGGATGGTGACAGTTTTAATTTATGCTGAATTCCCTCCACTGCAGTCCCTCCCCCTCAGAGGGGTTTGGAGGAGGAGGAGCCTCTGAGGTAATCATAGGAGCCATGTTGCCATTGAGGCCAGACACCTGGAGTCAGCCAGTGTACCCCCACTGTAAGGAATTCTCTGTTGTTTGACATCTTGGGAAGGTCTTTCCATTGCCTCCTGCTCCTGATCCTCTCCAGCACCAGGGGGAGGAGGAAGCAGGGCACAGACAGACAAGGAAGGTGACTATGGTTGACTGGAGTTTTACTACACTCTCGTCTCTCTGGTCAGGCAGGATGGGCCCTGGGCAAGGTGTGGGAGGGCAGCTCTATGCTCCACAAAGGGGCAGAACCTCGGGCAGAAGGGGCCACCCAGACTTCACCTTCCCTCAGCGCCATCTGGGGTGTGCCACCTGGGGCTCCGGCAGCAATTTCAAGGGCAATTTAAAGCAGCAGCAGCTGGAGCCCTGGGCCCTTTTGCATCACCGAGCCACAGGGCAGTTGTCTCCTAAGCTCCACCCCCCACACTTCCTGGTGGCAGGCCTATCTCTTGTCATATGTTGGGGCTGTTCCTGTGACAGGACTGGTGACACTGAGTCAGGGATCTATGACCAATCGCCCACCATTCTCACTCTTCACACAGTTTGAGTTTGACTATACAGATGTGGTCTCCTCACCTCAAAAAAAAGATATTTTGGCCTTGGAAAGGATTCAGAAAAGGGCAACTAAAATGATTAGGGGTTTGGAACGGGTCCCATATAAGGAGAGGTTAAAGCGACTGGGACTTTTCAGTTTAGAAAAGAGGAGGCTGAGGGGGGATATGATAGAGGTATATAAAATCATGAGTGGTGTGGAGAAGGCAGATAAAGAAAAGTTATTTATTAGTTCCCATAATAGAAGAACTAGAGGACACCAAATGAAATTAATGGGTAGCAGGTTTAAAACTAATAAAAGAAAGTTCTTCTTCACACAGCGTGTAGTCAACCTGTGGAACTCCTTGCCAGAGGAGGCTGTGAAGGCTAGGACTATAATAGAGTTTAAAGAGAAGCTAGATAATTTCATGGAGGTTAGGTCCATAAAAGGCTATTAGCCAGGGGATAGAATTGGTGTCCCTGGCCTCTGTTTGTCAGAGGCTGGAGAAGGATGGCAGGAGACAAATCGCTTGATCATTGTCTTCAGTCCATCCTCTCTGGGGCACCTGGTGCTGGCCACTGTCGGCAGACAGGCTACTGGGCTAAATGGACCTTTGGTCTGACCCAGTACGGCCGTTCTTATGTTCTTATGACTCAGAAGGAGGGGCAATTCAAGCTCAAGGGTGGGCCATAATGCGAGGGGAAGGACATTTCCTGAACCATGCCTAAATTTTGCGAGAGAACGATGGTTTTCAGAGCCAAATACACATCCTGTTCTTCTTGGCATGCTCCTGATGTTCCCCCTCCTCAATGGGCATTCAAGTGCAGCTTCATGAATGTCCTAGTTTCCTATCTGGGAATAACCCAGGTAAGGAAATACTTTTCACCCTGAGAGTAGTAAGGGCTGCTTTCTAAAGGGTTTTCATTTAGAATATACACTGCTAGCAACACAGATGCTCTGGAAATAAACTTCAGAACTGCCAGAAACATTATTTGAGAAAGTTAGACATTCAATTCTCCCCGTCAATAATGAAAGTAAAAACGTAGCTTAATAGACAACTAGACTACACCAGCTGGCTGTGCTGCACGAATCTTGCATTCTTGCTGCAGAGTTTATTAGACATTATATAGCCCTGGGAATGGAATATCCTGTTCCCATATGCTGCATCGGCGAGAACTAGGACTTAGTCAAACCATTCATATATTACCATTCAGCAGCAAGTCCAGGACACAAATACTAAACTGAATCAGTCTCAAGCTGCTGAAGAGATACTTTTCTTTGAAGCACTTTTCATTTTAATTATTTTCTAGTCTCGATTCTGAATCATACCCTCTCAGAGGCTTTTAAATATAGCAGTTTGCTACTGCCTCTGGACACAGGTCAATGGGCATTACACCTATAAAGTCAAGGATAGAAGTGACACCTATGTCCTTTTCTCTTCACAGACATTGTCAGTCCTCTCAGTCTGTTTCTTATGAAATGCAAATCTTGTGTGAATTCTTTGTCTTCTTAAATGTTGCATGATTGTGTTTATACTGATTTCAATACAGCAGCTGGTATGGGATTTGTAAAATAGTTCTTGCTCTTTGAGATATGTGACAAGCTTAACATCATCCGCAAGGTCATTTAGCAAATGGGTATTATGTGCCTTTTTAATTTTTTTGGTGACACAACAATAGTTTTATTAAACAATGTAGATATCTAAAGTTCAGAGACTACGCCCAGCACATTTTAACAAAGCTACAGTATGTATTCTGAATTAGAGTGAAAACCATTAAAATGCTAACTCTACAGAGACAGTAGTACAGAGAGCATGGTTACTGCAGCTTCTCAAGATGGTGGCTATCGAGTCTTTACCTAGTGTACTTCACATTGTCCTTTTAAAGATACAACATGCCCCAAATTTCATGTTGTAGCCAAAAAAAAAAGCTATCATCAAAGATTGGCATATGTAGTTAGATAGAGAGAGAGATAAGCAATTGATTGATTGATTAATTGCTTTTGCAAAGAAAAGCCAAGACAGCAGTGAAAGTTTTGCCAAGACAGCTTCAGATAAATAGTCTGCAGCATCACTTCCCAAGTGTGGAGTTACAAAAGGCAAATGGGGAAAGTGTTTTGTTCAACTATCTCCAAGAATTACTGAGACAATCAACTTACTCATTTTGATTCTAACGATGGCCTCAAATATTTCCGTGACGTATCTCCAAACTCACTTCAGGTAAAGTTCTACATTTAAACTAGCTTTGTCTTTTTCATTCCAACATACACTTGTTTGGTTTAGAAACACGCATACTCCATGAACTACTACTGTGTATTTTTAGTAATTAATGTCCTATAAATAACTCTCATTGAGGTGCTTGGAGAATAAAAAAGAAATGTTAGTGTATATTTTACTCAACACATGGCTGAACCACCCTCCCTACCCCAGGTTACTTATTTGACAAATAGTAGTTGACTCTATATAACCCTGGTCAGATAATGAAAATAATGAATTCTATTATATATTTTAGTGAGCCTGTCTGTCTGTCTGTGTGTCCATCTGTCTGTGAGTCTGTTTGTTCCCTAAATGGGAAGAGCTAAGACCACCAAATTTGGTATGCAGCTTCCTCTTATCCTAACTTAGAGCAAGGTCAGGGATTTGTTGTGCCAGGACAATGGCATGTGTGTGGAATGTGATTTGTTTCATTTCAAACAGGGAGGTGTGAGATAGCAGGGAAAGTTATACTCATGAATTACCACAGGGGGCAGCAAGCACAGGGGAGGCAGTAAGTGCCCCAGCCCCAGGGAGTGGCTGGCAGCACGTCGCCTGCCACCCCAGCCTGCCCTGGAGAGCAGCTGCCAGTCATTTCACAGGCCCTATTGTCCCGCACACCACCGTGCCATCTCCAGGCCTCCATGCCATGCAGTCTCTGCTGCCCTAGGTCACCCCCAGGTAGCAGCCACCAATCTGGCTGTCTCTGGGGAGCAGCTGCCGACTGGATCATGTGGTCCCCTTCCTCCCCGGGCCAGCCCTGGGGAAAAGCGAGTAGGTGGCCTGTGCAGCCCCAGAGAAAAGCCAGTGGACAGGCTATGTGGGCCTCTCTGGTCCCACCTCTGCCCAACCCCGAGCTAGGGAGAAGTCAGTGTGCAGGCTATGCAGCCCTAATTTCCCCGGGCCAGCCCTGGCCCTGAGCAATGCCAGATAAGACTTCTAGTATCCTAGGGTATGTCTACAATACCCCGCTAGTTCGAACTAGGAGGGTAATGTAGGCATACCGCACTTGCAAATGAAGCCCGGGATTTGAATTTCCCGGGCTTCATTTGCATAAGTGGGGCTCTGCCATTTTTAAATCCCCGCTCGTTCGAACCCTGTGTACTCATTCCACAAGGAGTAATGGTAGTTCAGACTAGGAAGCCTAGTTCGAACTACCTAGTTCGTGCCGCGTGTAGCCGCGCAGCACAGGGTTCGAACAAGCGGGGATTTAAAAATGGCGGCTCCCCGCTTATGCAAATGAAGCCCGGGAAATTCAAATCCCGGGCTTCATTTGCAAGTGCGATATGCCTACATTACCCTGCTAGTTCGAACTAGCGGGGTAGTGTAGACATACCCCTATATTTATAAAGTACCTTTCAGTCTGAAGATTACAACTTGACCCACATCAGTCATTTCTGGGGTAGAACACTGCAGTTCTGCAATGCTAGCCAACAGTCTGACGGGTCGTGAAGAAGAATGCAATATATTTTGAAACTACAGAACAGTTATTCTAAAAGGAATTTGGCTATGATATGGGGGTTAATAAACACCCTTACCCTAATGGTGTAGGTTACTTAAAGGCCACATGTGATCAGAGCCTCAGTTTTACCTTTCATATAGAAGATGGCACCTTTAACAGCCTAATTGTCTCAAAACCATCCTTGGCAATGACTCAGAGGCAAGAGTGCCCCCTAATGCATTGTTAATCCCACTTCCTGTAATAGCAGCATTTTCTTTGGAAGGTTTTCATCCAAACAAGGACCAGCCTTCTGAAGTTTAGTCTATAAGATTCCATCTCAAGATGGTGTATCAGTCTACATGGATAGTGGATCAGCGGGGGAGTGGGAAAATGAATTGACAACCTTGCAGCGGGGTGGGTCTAACCTGAAAAATTCTGCATCTGCATAGATGCATTACACTCAGGGAAACTCTCAAACACCTGTATTATCTATTACTCTCAAATACCTGTGGGTATGTCTACACTACAAAGTTAGTTCGAACTAACGGACGTTAGTTCGAACTAACTTTCATAGGCGCTACACTAGCGCTCCGCTAGTTCGAACTTAATTCGAACTAACGGAGCGCTTAGTTCGAACTAGGTAATCCTCATTCCACGAGGATTAAGCCTAGTTCGAACTAGCTAGTTCGAATTAAGGGGTGTGTAGACCCTTAATTCGAACTAGTGGGAGACTAGCCCTCCCCAGGTTTCCCTGGTGGCCACTCTGGCCAAAACCAGGGAAACTCTACTGCCCCCCTCCCGGCCCCAGACCCCTTAAAGGGGCACGGGCTGGCTACGGTGCCCGTGCCAGGTGCAAGCCTGCCAGCACCCAGCCAGCAGACCCTGCACCTGGCAAGGATCAAGCCACCCACCCAATGCCCCCAAGCCCTCCCCCTCTTCCCAGGACCAGGCTGGCAGCTCCTGGGAGCTTGCCCGGGACCGCAAGAGGCAGGCACCCACCTGGGCTAGTGCGGACATCGTGGACCTCGTCCACGATCTCCGCACTAGACACAGGAAAGTAGCCGGCTTGGGCAGGTGTGCAAGAGAATCAAGGGGGTCCACTGAGACCCCCGACCCCGAGCCCTGAGCTTACAATGGCCGTCCTGGGTCAGACCAAAGGTCCATCTAGCCCAGTAGCCTATCTGCCGACAGCGGCCAACCCTAGGGACCCTGGAGGGGATGGACCGAAGACAGTGACCAAGCCATTTGTCTCGTGCCATCCCTTTCCAGCCTTCCACAAACCTTGGGCAGGGACACCACTCCTACCCCCCGGCTAATAGCACTCCATGGACCCAACCTCCATGACTTGATCTCACTTCCCTTTAAACTCTGTTCCAGTTCTAGCCTTCACAGCCTCCTGCAGCAAGGAGTTCCACAGGTTGACTCTTTGCTTTGTGAAGAACAACTTTCTGTTACTACTTTGAAGCCTGCTACCCATTCCTTTCCTTTGGTGTCCTCTAGTCCTTCTTTATGGGAACTAATGAAGAACTTTTCTGTATGCACTCTCTCCACCCAACTCCTGCTTTTAGAGACCTCTATCCTGTCCCTCCTCCATCTCCTCTTTTCTAAGCTGAAAAGTCCCAGTCTCTTTAGCCTCTCTTCATATGGGACCTGTTCCCAACCCCTGATCATTTTAGTTGCCCTCCCCTCTCCCACCTTCTCTCTTCCCCTCTCCCACCTTCTCTCTTCCCCTCTCCCACCTCCTTTTCCCAGTCTCCCCCAGTTTTGTTCAATAAAGACAGATTCCATTTTGGAAGACACGTTATCTTTATTTTGTCCATCAGGAAGAGGGGCTGGGGAAGGGTAAGTGGAAGGTGGTGAGGGAGGAATGGGGTACGAGCCCCCAATGGGGAGGACTGGGCTGGCTCTGCGGGCTTCTGGGGGTGGAAGCTGTCCTGCAGCCCCCCAGTTGTCCCCTCTCCCCAGATGGCAGCCTGCGGCAAGTGCAGCCGGGCTGATGGCCGAGTGCTGTGATGTGCCCAGTGTGGGCACTCAGGGCACTCCAAGCCAGGACTGCTTTGCAAGCGGGGCACCCCTGAGAACTGTCTGTCCGGGGTGGGGGTTGGGACCCTTTAAGCACAGCCCTCAGCTAGCCTGAGACAGCATCTTCATGCTCTAAGTCCTCCTCTGATGCCCTACCAGCACTGCTTCCAGCCATCCTTAACCCCGCTTCAGGGTCCACTTAATGTGGACACGCTAGTTCGAATTAGGAAAACGCTAATTCGAACTAGTTTTTAGTTCTAGATGCGTTAGTTCGAATTAGCTTAGTTCGAATTAACGCTGTAGTGTAGACACACCCCTTATTATCTATTGTTAGGGTTAGGGTCAAATCAAGGCAAAATTTGTAGATAGCAAAGATGGTTTATGAGGAAAGCTGTTAACTGACTACTGTTAGGACACTGTTTGGCAGATGTAAGTGGATGTTCATGTAGTTGGCCAGCCCCTAAAGAATACAAACAACATCAGCATGAACGAGAAGGGGAGCTGTAGCAACACAGAAGTTATTGCTGAGGATATTTTAGCATTTAGAAGAAGAAAATCCTCCCGAGCATCTATCACAGATCACAATTTGATAAAACTGTTCCAGAGAGCTGGGTAAGCGAGGCTCTAATTGAATAGGAAAGTGATGAGACTGCCTGTCAGCCGTGCCGCACGCTGGACAACTTTTGATAGCAAAAAAGCTTAAAGGGACATTTTCAAGGTCAAAGGCCCCAACATGACTTAGCTGTTATCTTAGGTACACCTGATTGCTTGCTTCCCTGAGAACTCTTTTTTAAATAAAAATATTCCAGATTGTTTCCTTGTAAAACAAACTAAAAAGCCACATGCCTTGAGGTTTTTTTGACTCATTATGATACTAAGTTAGGACCAAACTTGGCCTTTTATAAGAAGTCCCATTTTCATGTTACTAGGCTCCATACTGGGAATATGAATTCTTCTTTTCATGCTTCTAGGAATTTTATCTTATCTCCTGGTTCTGTTCCTGCAGTCCAGGATGGCTCTCTTGGGGAAATCTCCCAGTAGGGAATCCTCTCTAAAGATGGTTGGGTTGAAACAGGGTTTCCCCTCACACATGAACACATCAGGTGCATCTGGGGAAGGGGTCAACTATCTTAAAGATGGTGTCGCCTTCACACTTCACTTGTGCATCTGAAAGCTCAGAGGAAGATTGGAACTTTCCCCTGGAGCAATGTGGTCCATCCCATTCCTAACTCAGAACTGTGCCTACACGATACAATTAAGTCCATACCAGTTACACAGCGACACCTACTGCAATCACCACCCTACTGTGTGAAAACCCTGGACTGAACCCAGGATATAATTAAATGTTATGCCTTTTCACAGTCACTATCAGGGAAAACAAACAGAATGTATCAACAGAGAAAGAAAGTGACTTCAGGTTTAAGCTTCCAAAGGAGGTGTGAAACTTGAAACAAAAAACAAACAGGATTCCTCTAAAAAGAAAAACTCTGTTGCCCAGGAAAGCAGGACCCAAGAGGCATTTATTTGGTTTAGCATTTGATTAATTGTGTTTTGTGTTTTAATTTCCTGTAATTGAAGCACATGGCTACCATGGTGACAGGCACTATAGAAATGAGTAAAAATAAATGAACGAAAGTTCAGAACAGTTTTGATGGAGCCCACACTAATTAGAGTTTAAGACAAACAGGCAAATATTTTCTAGGATTTGTGTCAACTGTATCCAAATTCCTCCTCTGCAAAACCCTCTAGACATTAAAAAAAAAAAAGGGAGCAGATGGTAGTAGGAATACCCACAATAAGATCTCTGGGAGCAGCACTACCGCAAAATGACGTAGTGATAGGCTGTTGAGCAGTCTGGGTTGAATCAAGCGTGAAAGTACCAAACTCAGAGCAGACTGTTGAGAAGCAGGGCACAAACCCCAAACTGGTTGTGAGGTCTATAATTAATTTTCACCAATCAGTTATTGAATATAAACTCCTTAGCTGCTCTAACAACCTAACCATGGAGTCACAAGCAGTCCCCTGGGGTATTCTGATCTATCTCACCACCCAGGTCAGCCCACCCATAGGTACCTAGCAACAGTCAAGTACCTAGCAACAGTCAAACTTCTTCCTCTGCCTCCGTCACTGCAGTGTCTCTTGCCCACTGGCAGCCCTGTTGATCTACTCCCTCCCTAGCTTTCCAGCTCCTCCCACCACAATGAAACAGCTGTTTGGGGGCATTCAGAGGCTCTGGGAGGGAGGGGAAGGAGTGAGGACACCGTGCACTTGGGAGAAGGGGGTGGAAAGAGGTGGGTTGGGGTGGCATAAAGGCAGGGACAGAAAGGGGAGTTGAGGGAAAGAGTGGAACAGGGGCAGTGTCTGGGATTGAGGACGGGACTGCGCCTCTTCCCCATCCCCCACCCCTCGCTGGAGCAGAAGTCAGTGCCTATGAGCCTACCTTTGTGATAGATGATCCCTTATATCAAACACCACAACATTATTCCATTTACTCTAGTCCCAAAGGACCAGGCACTTACCCAGATCAACTGTTCCTTAGATCATACACCAGAGACAATACGTGTAGCCAATCCTGTCATAAACTAGCTGAAGATTTATTAACTCAGAAAAGGAAACAGAGTTATTTACATGGAGCAATTAACTATAAATATACACATACAATCTGTAGTCTTATGTTTCAAAAGGTAATAGAAACTTCTGTAATAAGCAAGCGCTATATGCCCCACAAGGCTAAGCCACTGGGGATCACTTGCTTATGCCTAGACATCCTGCCCCTTGCTCCCTAGAGTCTAAGCAGCAAAGAGGTACAGTTCCTCCAGTTTATGGATTTTTATTCCTTTCCTTTCTGCTTTGAGTTGTAAACTCAGCTGATGGCAGAAATTCACTTGCACAGTTTTTCTGTGTGGGGATGGGGGCAGGAGGAGAACAATTAATAAAGTCTTTCCTCTGATGTTCCCCAATAGTGATAGAAATGTAGCCGTGTTAGTTTGGTGTAGCTGGAACAAAAAACAGGACTATGTAGCACTTTAAAGACTAACAAGATGGTTTATTAGGTGATGAGCTTTCGTGGGCCAGACCCACTTCCTCAGATCAAATAGTGGAAGAAAATTTCCCACGAAAGCTCATCACCTAATAAACCATCTTGTTAGTCTTTAAAGTGCTACATAGTCCTGTTTTTTGATCCCCAATAGTTCATCTAGTGTTCATGGGCCTTCTTTGTCCAGCAGGACCTAACACCCGTTGGAGACTAGTATTTCACACTAGGTATGTCTCCCTCCTGTCGGGTGATTTACACAGTTACAGACCCTTTTTTACAATGCTAATGCCTATTTTACCAAAGCTAACTCTCAGGTGAACCAGACTGACTCCAGCAAGGTGTTTGTCGGTGTTCAAGTGTGGCCTGGGGACCAGAGCATAAGCTAATGTCTAATGCTTATTTGAATCTTCCAGACTCTTGAGGCTCAATACTAATGCACCCCCTTTTTCCTTCATTATGGTAAGATTCCTTGGTGGGCAGGAATAAAAGGAAAAATGCCTCCTACAGTGTGAAGGATTCTTGTATTGAACTTTTTGGAAACTCTGAAAAGATTTGTAGCCTCGCGGCATGGAGTCCACACTAGCGGACATTTAAAAATGGCGGCGCCCGGCAAGATGCAAATGAAGCCCGGGAAATTCAAATCCCGAGCTTCATTTGCAACTCCGATTGCCTACATTACCACCCTAGTTCGAATTAGGGTGGTAGTGTAGACATAGTGATCAGCTAGGGGAAGAGCTCTGGCTGCTGCCAGCCACCATCCCCCCAGCTGCCCAGCCAGCGTGGTCCCCACCACCTCAGCCAGTCCCAGGGAGTTGCTGGCAAGGCAGCACAGCCCAGCCAGCCCCAGTAAGCTGTCACCCCACCAGCATGGCTCCCACCAGCCTGGCCATCACCAAGCAGCTGCCACCCACATCCCTGGCGCTAAGCTCCACACCTCTTACCTTGAGCCCCCTCCCCCCCCCCCACACACACATCCAACCTCCTGCCCTGACTCCTGTACCTGCACCCCCTGCCCTGAGCCCCCATGCCCTGCCCTAGCTCCTGTACCCCTCACATCCTGTCCTGAGCCCCCCCAACCTCCTGCCCAGATTTCCACACCCCTCACAACCTGCCCTGAGCCCCTTTTCACCCATCAGCTCTGACTCCTGCTCCCTCCCACACGCAGTCTGCTGCCCTGAGCCCTTCCTCACCCCCAGCCATGAGTCCTGCACCCCCACACACCTTCAGCCCCCTGCCCTGAGCCCCTGGGCCATTAAGTCTCTACCCTGACTCCTACATCTCCTACTACAATCCCAGCCCCCTGACCTGAGCCCCTCCCTAGGGACCCAAGCAATGCTGGGGCAATATGCTAGTAATTTATAAAGCATTCACTTAAAGGCGTACTAAGCACCTTACAAACATATAATAAAGACCATCCCCATCCTTGTTCTAAATATAGACAACAATGGTCTCATAAAACAGCTATCTTTTTCCAACACTGAACAAGAAATTTTATTATTCACCGTGGAACTTCTGCCTAGAACCTTCTCTGTCCTGCCAGACTTCTCCTGCCAGACTTCTCATTACAGAAGGCAACACATCTAGCCTCAGACTGTTACTGTTGCTATTGTCAGTGCCTATGCAGGCTGATCATGATGCACTATTCTATTCATATTCACATAGATCATAACAAATTCACTTTATTCACAAAACATCTGATAACAATGCAAAAACTACTCCAGGGGGAATTCTGCACCAAGAAATTAAGAATTCTGCTGCAAAAAAATAAAAAATTATATGCACAATATGTTAAAATTTGGCATAATTCTTCATATTTTATTTGTCAAAATAATGCAATATAGTCTCTTTGGTTTCAATTCTTTCAGTAATTTTTTTTAATTACAATACAATGGATGGAGAATGGGAGCAGGGGAC
Organism: Pelodiscus sinensis; assembly: GCF_052426305.1. Lineage (NCBI taxonomy): Eukaryota > Metazoa > Chordata > Testudines > Trionychidae > Pelodiscus > Pelodiscus sinensis. The sequence goes on along the minus strand of NC_143055.1, from coordinate 110,359,031 downwards.
ATTTGAGGAAATTCCCAAACCACCTTGCCAAATATTAATGTAACTGAGTTTGATCCCTTATTTCTAGTTATTAGTCAACAAATATATGCAGTCATATGCTCAGTGCTACTTGCTAGGCAATTGATGAGCAAGTGAGGACTGGGGAATCAAACTTACAATTTATATTGCCTACTGACCATTACTAAACAGATCAGTAGCAAACAGTTCCCGGAACACAGTTTGATAGGAAATTATTTCAGTTCAAAAAAATTAGGCCAGTTCTAATCAATAAAGCACCATACAAATATATAAGGCATGACTGTTCTTTACACCACTCTGGAAATGTAAAGGAGCCTTAAAACTTTTACATCTGTTTTATATTCTTGGGCCAATTCACAAAGACAAAAGGAACAATCCACTAAGCAGGCAGGCTACTACATTCTTCTCTGCTTGAGGGAACAGAACCTGCCCCATGCCTAGTTCCTTGAAACATCCCAAAGTCTTGCTCCTCCATGCCAAGGAGGCTACAATAGCAAGTGAGAGGGACAGAGTCAGAATCAGTCTCTGTCTCTCACTCCACTGCAAAGTCCCTGTGATTTACATCTCTGCTAGTTGCTCCATGCACCTGAACCAACCTGCCAGGGAGGGGCACATGACCACTCTTGCAGCTTTCCTTTGTTTCCCTGTCAGAAGTCATTTTTCTGCAGGAAACCAAAAAAAAATCCACAGGGGACATGAATTCTGCACATGTGCAGTGATGCAGGATTTCCCCAGGAGTGAAAAATTAATCATAATTGGAATGAGAAATGTATGGGTAGACTGGACACATAATGCAAAATAGAATCTCGCATAGTTGGTCATTTCTTCCAGGGCAGCAATATTTTACAAAGAGTAAGGCCTCAATATAGGTTGTAAATGTACAGATTATGAAAATACTAATACAGTATTATAATGCAAAACAGGGATAGAGAATAAGAGAATATCTTATTGCCCTTATATAAATCAATGGTACGCCCACATCTTGAATACTGCGTACAGATGTGGTCTCCTCATCTCAATAAAGATATACTGGCATTAGAAAAAGTTCAGAGAAGGGCAAATGATTAGGGGTTTGGAACAGGTTCCATATGAGGAGAGCTTAAAGAGACTAGGACTTCTCATCTTTGAAAAGAGGAGACTAAGGGAGGGCGGGATATGATAGAGGTATATAAAATCATGAGTGGTGAAGAGAAAGTGAATAAGGAACAGTTATTTACTTGTTCCCATAATATAAGACCTAGGAGCCACCAAATGAAATTAATGGGCAGCAGGTTTAGTACAAATAAAAGGAAGTTCTTCTTCACTCAGCACACAGTCAACCTGATATTGCTTATAAAGGTTCCATTTTCCAAAAGCAGAGTTGTCAGGGTAATCAGCCATAGCAAAGCACTCATGAGTGCCCACGGTAGACAAATTGAGAAGGCTAGGACTATAACAGGGTTTATAAGAGAACTAGATAAATTCATAGGGGTTAAATCCATTAATGGCTATTAGCCAGGATGGGTAAGGAATGGTGTCCCTAGCCTCTGTTTGTCAGAGGGTGGAGATGGATGGCAGGAGAGAGATCACTGCTGCAAAAAAAGCAAATACGATTCTAGGTTGTATCAACAGGTGTGTTGTAAGCAAAACTCGTGAAGTCATTCTGCCGCTCTACTCTGCACTAGTTAGGCCTCAGCTGGAGTACTGTGTCCAGTTCTGGGTGCCACATTTCAAGAAAGATGTGGAGAAATTGGAAAGGGTACAGAGAAGAGCGACAAGAATGATTAAAGGTCTAGAGAACATGACCTATGAAGCCAGGCTTCATGAACTGGGCTTGTTTAGTTTGGAAAAAAGAAGATTAAGGGGGGACATGATAGCGGTTTTTAAATATCTAAAAGGGTGTCACAAGGAGGAAGGAGAAAATTTGTTCCTCTTGGTTTCTGAGGACAAGACAAGGAGTAATGGGCTTAAAGTGCAGCAAGGGAGGTTTAGATTGGACATTAGGAAAAAATTCCTAACCGTCAGGGTGGTCAAATATTGGAATAAATTGCCAAGGGAGGTGGTGGAATCTCCCTCTCTGGAGATATTTAAGAACAGGTTAGATAGACATCTGTCAGGGTAGACAGAGCTTGGTCCTGCCTTGAGGGCGGGGGGCTGGACTCGATGACCTCTTGAGGTCCCTTCCAGTCCTATGATTCTATGATTCTATGATTATCTGTTCAGTTCACTCCCTTTGGGGCACCTGGCATTGGCCACTGTTGGCAGACACCGGCTGGATGGACCTTTGGTCTGACCCAGTATGGCCATTCTTATATTCTTATGTTCTTACTGTCACATGCATATATTGTGAAATGTATATTGTATTAAATGCATCCATTATGTAAGCAGCTACAACTAATTTGACATGTATAAACTGCAATGCACTGTATATACTGAATATGCCGAACACAGAGAGAAACATCCGGGATTTCAAAACCGAATGTTTTATCTGCCTTGGTATTCCTTTATACCACTCAGGACTTATGAAATAACAAGCATTTTGGAGTAGGGAAGTAGAGAAGTACATACTTGTCTACCGTGGGCACTCATGAGTGCTTTGCTATGGCTGATTACCCTGACAACTCTGCTTTTGGAAAATGGAACCTTTATAAGCAATATCAGCATCTGCTCTCCTGACATATTGCAATGCCCCAGTTTAGCCATTATGGAACCCTGTAATCACCAACAATGGACTTCATTTTCCCAATGGGGAACTTGCTGTTTGCTGCATCATTAGAATTTGAATATATCACATCTCCTCCTCATCTCAGCCAGTTCAAAGGCAAAGACTGTAGGAACAGCTGTCAATATTGCAAGAAACAACTGATGAAGGCATAAAGTGACAGCTGTAACCTATGGAGAGTGCTAGTAAGCTGGAGAAAAATAAGATAATGGTCCACGGTCCTACACAGTGTCTCACTATACAGGAAAGGTGTCAATTTGGTACGTTGTACACGTATGCACATATGCAACAGCTAGTATGTGAAAGGAAAAAAAGAGGTTAATTTTACCATTGCAGCTATGGTAAAGATTAGGATGGACTGATTTATACAAATGGAGAAGGTAACTGAACTGGCAATTCAGAATGCTCAAGAATCTCTGCTTCATTTACTGTGGCACCATTTGGCCCATGGCTTGCAGCTTTTATGTTTTATGGCGTACATTTTGGTTCTGATTATTAACCGTGCCGGAACCCAACTCCAATACTGCTGAAAGAATGTGATGTCCATCCTTAAGTACTGGTGCAGTTAATTGAGTCTATGATTTCACCTACTGAGCTATTTAACTACTTGTATTGTGGGTGCAACCATTAGGTTTCTTTATGGATGTAATTAAGCCTGTGATAAACTGGGAGAGCAACATTATCCCTGCAATATTGAAGGCTAGTTTTCAAAATGCAGGTTTCTACGTAATAAACAGCAATGTACATCTTAAGCAAGACATTTAACCAAAAGCACAGGAATAGAAATATTGCATAATGTGATGTGATCCTGATAACACTGCTGCAAAGGCCCTAACTTGGGAATTTCCTAATATTTTATGATTTTTCTCCTGTTTCTGATAACAAGGCCAGGTTTTGGCAGAATTTTCTTATGTGGGTTCATGGCAACATGCATCATCTCGCTCCTGCAAATGATCCCAACAATCTCAGTCCATGCCTATGCTTCTGGGTTAGGGGAGGCTATGATAATCATTTCAGGGCTTTGCCATCAGACCACCATTTCTGTGTTCAAATCTGTGGCCAAAAGTCACTAAAGTATCTTCCCCACATCTCTGCGAGGGAGATAAGTCATGGTATCATTTGTTATCACTCCCACCTGACTGTCAGAAGAAATGAGACACAGAAGAGAAATGACTTGCCCAAGGCCAAGATACAAGTTCTTTGGGACAGCAAACATGTTTTTGTGGCATGTCTGTACAGTACCTAGCACAATGGATCCCACAATAATCCAACCTCTTAGGTGCTCCCAAACACTACAGATAATGAGTAATAACACTAACCATCAGCTCCCGGAGAAGCAGAAGTTGGGCCCTATCCCACAAGTATAGACTAGACCTGCAGACCTTACCCACTAGCTGGGTATTTCGATAGACATTAGCTTCCATTTAGGCACCAAAATAAATGGCCACATTGTCAAAAGAACTCCCTGCCATGCTGGGTTTTCTTTCAACAGCCAGAAAGTGTCACAACAGGAGCTGCTGGATGCTCAGAGCTTTTGCAAATCTTTGTGGGGGCCCAAATGGGAGCTGAGCTCTTTGGAAATGTGGCCCTACTTCTGGTGCTAAGCTCTTGGAAATCCGGCACTCTGGGGATTCAAAAGCCAAGCCTAAATAGATAGACTTTCCTGAAAAAGAAACTGGGAATCTTCTGAGGTTCCCCCTTATCTCTGGGCATGGCTCTGAACTTTCTGTCTTGAAAAATGGCTGCTTTCTGCTTCATTGTTTTGTATTATAAAACAATTATATATGTTAAGACAAAGCAATGGGGGTGAAACAAGGTGTACCGATAGTTCGGAATAGGCACCCTAGTCCGAACTACCTAGTTCGAACCCCGTGTAGCCGCGCTGCACGGGGTTCGAAGCAGCGGGGATTTAAAAATGGCGGCTCCCCGCTTATGCTAATGAAGCCCGGGAAATTCAAATCCCGGGCTTCATTAGCAAGTGCGGTATGCATACATTACCCTCCTAGTTCGAACTAGGAGGGTAGTGTAGACATACCCTGGGTGATTTACTCCTTTTCTTACATCAGGCTCAGTGATTGGAAATGCTGTCATAGTCCTTCAAAAACTTTCACCAGATTCCAGCACCTGGGATCAGAGCTAGAGAAGTTTAACAAGGCAAACAGTAGCTGAAATTATCCTGAAAAATACACTCTGCTCATCGTCACTTCTTAGCAGTGAAGGACAAGAAGAGGGCACAAAGAGCATGGTGGGCAACAGAGTAATAGGCTGGGTAGGGACCTGATGCAAGACGCAAAGAAGAGGATACTTTTGAGCTCCTTGCTGAGCAAATGACAAGTAGCAAACAATTACTTAGCACAGTTAGCCTGTTTTTCTTCTTGTGGCAGATCCACAAGCAGCTTGCAATTTCTGGGGTTTATTTGCTCTTCATATGTGTGTGTGTGTGTGTGTGTGTGTGTGCAAAAGTCTTTTCAAATACATAAATAAATTCAGTGGATTGATCACAAGTACTCCAAAATCTGAGCTGCATTGTTTAGTTATAACCGGTTAGAAAAGTCACTACACTATGGCTTTTGCCAGAAGAGGCAATGCAAATGAAGCGCTGACTAGCATTTTGTTGCACTTCATTGGCATAATGTATTCCGAGCCATTTTTGAGCAAGGGGTTTTTGCGTAAAAACAAGCAGTGTGGACGTTTCCCAGGGAGGCATAAGGATCTTTTGGGCAAAAAGGCCATAGCCACACTGCCTGTTTTTGCGCAAAAAATCTTTGCGCAAAAAAGGCTCGGATTAGATTATACAAATTAAGAGCGACAAAATGCTAATCAGTGCTTCATTTGCATTGCCTCTTACGGCAATAGCCATAGCATAGACATAGCCACATAGTATAGCTTCCATTCCCGGACTGGATGAGCATACAAGTACTTGTGCAGAAATTTGTGTTGATTATGTAGCAAGAGGAATGGAATGCTGTTCCTTTTCTCTGGGTGGGCAAAATCGACAAGAAAAATGAAGTTAGAAATCTTTTTTTCGGTACATGAAATCAGAAGCTGTGACTCTGGATATGCAGGAAAGAGATCTGCTGTTGGTACATAGTTACTTTTCAAAGTGCAGACACACTTCATTCTTCAATGAGATTTCTTTAGACTACATCACTCACCAGTAATGTGCACCTTGCAATGCAAGAGCCAATGCAGCCTCTGAATATATAGAGATGCTCTTTGGTATGGCAGATCAGTCCAGGTTTTGAGACCAGTATGGATAAGATTTTGCACATGAGCATGCTGGAAAACAGCTGTCTTAGAACTATGGCATAGTGGTAATGGTTAGGAAGCAGATTACAGGACTGAGGAAACAAGATGATCTCAGCAGATTATTTCTCCAGAGAATTTAAAGGACAATTACATAGCTTTAATATCTCTGAAGATCAGTGGGAGTTGTGTGTGCACAACTAGTGGGCTGATCAAGTATCAGGAATTATAATGTACAAAGTGCAGAGACAGGAAATATAGAGAGCAGAAAGAGAAAAATCCAGATGTAGTGACAAAGATGAGGCATGTTATATACCTGTGCATGTGTGATGGGATGCAGGTAGGCCAAATGGCCCAGGGTAAGAGGGTTTGTTTTTTTTAAATGAGGGCTCAGGAAAAGCTCTTAGAACCAAGATGTGATATTAAAAAGTTTGCCTTGCCACAGCTACATTTGATTTATAACGTGTCTACGTGAGCTGGGAATTACGCCTGCAGACCAAAATGTTGATGTACACTAAGGAGCTTCTGCTCCAGCTCATGGCCAAATAAGGGCCAGCAAAAATTGCATTCCCTCCTATTATCAATGGGATGCTACCCAAGTGGTTCTTCCGTACTCCCTTGTCTACAGCAGAATATTGTACTGATTTAATTATACCAGTATAGTGATAGCAATGCTAGTGTGCATACAATTATAAAGGTACTTTATATAGGTGTTAGATAAAAGCTCATGCTGCCATATGCAGATGATTCATAAAGGGTAAAAAAAAAAAAACCAAAGGCTGAGAAATTAAAAACTGGATCCCAGTAATCCCTGTAGTGATTGAGCTTGGTGATATTCTAAGTAAAAAGAGCTCTCAATTCCGTGTAGCTGTTTCCATTGCTTCACATTATCCCAACATATCTCCAAGTGTTCAGTGCAACACACATAATGACAGTCCTGCAAATCTTATTATTCAGATAGTTATGCCATCTTATCCTGGTACAATTTCTCCCCTTTCTGGATGGAAATAGCTATCTCTATTTTAGAGTTTTATCTTTATCACTCGATTAGTGAAAGATGACACCCCCTAACTGACATAGTAGTACCGATGAAACTTTTATAGTGTAGACTAGCCCTGAAGAGCAACTCTGAAAAGATAAACTTAAAAAACAACAAATAGTCTGAAAGCACTTTAAAGACTAACAAAACATGTAGATGGTGGTATGAACTTTTGTGGGTACAGCTCACTTCTTCAGAAGAGTGCAGCCATGGCCCTGCTGCCTGTAAGCATCAGCCAGCAGAGTGGACAAACCACGGAGAAGAAAGGTTGTGTAGCAGTGTGCTTCCTTCTGCAGATCCAGTGGAGCTCTGGCAGAGGATTTGCTTCCCTGAGGCTGTCTCTACTTCAGAGCTTTTGAAAAGCTCTGCTGCATCCAAGGAACACTTCCGCTTTTTTAGAACAGTTTCTGAAAAAGAGGACATGTTCTTTCAGTATCCCTGTATTCCTCATTGCATGAGGAATAAGGAATGTTCCAAAAGAGGAGGTTTTTCTGACATTTGGCCCTGTGTAGACGGGCCAAATGTCAGAAAAGCGTCTTCCAGAAAAAAAGTGAAAAAGCGTACACAAATTGTGCTTTGCAATTTGCGTATCTTTTTCCAATAGAACTCTGCAGTCTAGGCATAGCCTGAGATAAAATGGCTCCCAGTGTGCACTCTGATGTCGCAAGAATCACAGGTCCAATGATGAATACCCAAGGGGGGAAAGGACAGAACCAGGTGGACAGTTTTAGCAAATAAAAATTATTTATTTAGGATAGTGGTGAATTTATAGTATTTATTCCAAGATTTTTAATAGACCGTGTTAATAATGAATTTACAGTATTTATTATATTTATTCTATGGCTTCTAGTAAAAGGTGTCAGAGATATAAGGATGGGAATGTCAAGGGGAATAGTCTCTAATTTTAAAATATCCAGCTACAGTAATTAAATAACAGTGATAACTACAAACTCTTATGTACTATCCAAAAACAACTACAACACTAAGCTTATACAACAGGAAAAAATCAAATCATACATACCAACTTATACAGCACATGGAACATTTCACAGATACCGGTTCGGTTGCAAAGACCTTGGTTACGCCCAAGAGTCAGGGGAGGTGGCTGGTCGGTTGATCAGGCTGGCAGCGCTTTGAAGTGTACAAGAAGGCACACGCACGGTGCTACGTGTGTTGTGAACACCTCCTCGAGTGAACTGTGCGATGGGTATTTATCCCCAAATCTGCACATCGCTTTCCTGCGCTTGCATATTACCATATATGGCCCAATGGTCACCAAGTGGGGGGGGTCGGTGTTCCAGGGGTTGGGCCGAAACTGTGCAGGTTTCATGCGACCAGGTAAGCCCCGCAGTTCTCACGCCAAGGTGATGGGTGGGAGAGTCTGAGGCTATTTTCCCCTTTTCACACCTTTCCTTTTTCTAAAGGCAATGGTATGCAGGAAGTGTGCGGCCGGTTTCTCTCAAGGAGTACTGCAGAAAAAGAGCGGCCTGGCCAAACTTTTTTACTGGGGGGGGGAGCAGTTTCTTTTCTCTAACAAGAAGGTCAGACTCCAAACTAATGCTAGCTTGGGGCTAATTTCTACTATTTAGCACTTTGACAGGAAAACTAATTTATCGAAAAAGGAAACACTTTGTATGGGCTCACACATTAGTTCAACTAAAAGTGTATTTCTAAACTGATTTAGAAAACTAAAGTGATAGAAACCACTCTTAACTGAAGTAAGATTGTCTACTGGTTTAAGCAATTCCTTACCAACCTAAGTTAAATTGTGATAAACTACTCTGAAACTGAACTAAAAGTGTCTACAGAGGGTTTTGCACTGGCTTAACTAATTTGGAGTTTAAACCAATGTAAGATAAATCTGTACCATTTTAGTGTGTTAGGCTTTGGTAAGGTGTTTGATATAGTTCAGCATGGTATTCATGCAGAAAAATCTAGGAAAAATGTATTATTTTTGTTATAAGAATACATTTATACTACACCGTCAAGCGAAAAGAGATTTATAGACAAAGAGTAAAACATAATTCCTGCCTACAATCTATGAGCCTGATTCTGTTCCGCAGAGTTCTAGTGGTGACAATTTTGTGTCTAATTCTACCCCTCATTTTCATTAACAATTTAGAAGCATGTTCCAGTTTGCAGACCAGACAAACTGAGAAGGAAATGCAAATGCCTGGAAGGACAAGATTAAAATTAAAAGACTTGAGCCAATACAAAGAGATTCAGCAAAAGACCAATATGAAAGTAGTTTGTGTAACAGAATAATTAAATGCACAATGCAGAAGTGGGGAAATATTAGCTGCAGGTCATGAATTCATTGGATGGTTGTGGGAGGCATATTTGCAATAGATGGGAAAATCAATGTGACCAATACAACACATTTGTTTTTGCCATAGTCAATAAATTGCTATGTTTTTGCTGGTCGGCACTGTCACGGGTCTGCAGCAGCACTCTGAAGTATTGATGTTCCACTGAAAATGTCAGCATTTCGGAGCTGGCGTGGCTGTCTTCAACTTGTTCCAACCACATCACCATTGCTAGTATCATTTCAATGAAAGATCAGTATTTCAAACAACACTGCAATGCAGAGACTTAAAAACCTGCAGTCTCCTGATGAAATCTCTGGGGTAAATTGTAACTTGGACTACATGTGTCCACCTAAGGGAGTAAGAATTTTGGCTTGCAGCAAATTATATTACCCATTGTCTTGAAATAAGGATAATGCAGGAGAGGAATTGTGAGATGGGTTCCTTTCAGGCATAATTCCCCCTCCTCCCAGCTATTCTTCTGATGAGACAGCTTACACACCACCTCTTGCTCAAGGCTGTGCCATAGGACACAATCTAGCCTTCTGGTACAAATGTGTTGTCTCTGTTTTAAGGGACTTGACAAAATAACACCCTGCATTCATTATTAGCTAGTTCAAAGCCAACTTATTTTGTACTTAAGTATAACTTGAGTCAGTGTAGACACCATAATAGTGAAACAGTATGGGTGTTTTTTGGGGGAAACAGACAAGATAATTATGTTGTTCTAATCAGCAACCCACAGCAAACCAATGGAATGATTTGTTCAGTTTGGGACATCACATTTTAAGACAAAAAAAAAAAAGACAGATTGGAGAGAGTTCATAGAGGAGCAATCAAAGCGATAAAAGGTTTAGAAAATAAGACCTTTTAGGAAAAGCTATGAGAACTTGGTATGTTCAAGCTGGGGGGAAAAAAAAGACTGAGGGGATAGATAAATGTCTATAAATACATAAAGGGGTGTTATAAAGAGGACTGGTACCAATTTTCATTAGTTAGTAAGGCTAGAGCAAGAAGCAATATGCTTAAATGGCAGCAGGGGAAAATTAAGTAAAAGATTAGGAAAAAATGTTATAAGCAGAGTTAGGCAGAGGAGCAAGCTCTTAAAGAAGTCTGTAGAGTGACCATCAATGCAGAGATTCAAGGAGAGGCTAGACACCTGCTTATAATGCTGGTTTTGGAATTATTAATTCAGTGCAACAATGCAGAGAGTTGGATTAGATGACCTGCTAGAGGTGTCTTGTCTTCTGACCTAAACAGTTCTGTGATTATGATATCGGCACTGCCCAAAGGGAATCAATCAGTGCAGGAAGAAAGACAAGGAACTACGGCATAGCTCAGCTAAAATGTCCGGGTACGTCTACACTGCATCCCTAGTTCGAACTAGGGATGCAAATGAAGACAACTGAAGTAGTTAATGAAGCGGGTGTTGAAGCAAACGCCTTACTTAGTTTACGCGGCTAAACAGACAGTTTTATTGGCCAATAAAAGCAAAGTGAGCCAAACGTGGTCCCAGCAAAGCTGGGTTTAGTAAGGCTGCTTAATACAATTAATTTTAGTATTTTATACCCTTAACCAAACAAGTTTGACGTTAGGGCAAGAAATTAAAGAGAACTTTAAAGAGGAATTATTATTAGCATAGAAAGAAACAGGTTAAAAGGGAGTTCGAGCTTTAGCTTAAAATAGTTTATTAACACATTTCAACAGCGCATCCCTCTGGTCTCTCCCCACCTTGGTGAAGGCCAGTTTACTTCCTTGTGCAGACACAAGAAACTGAAATGGCTTTTTGTTATACAGAATGGCTTTTAGCTAAATATGAAATAGCTTTTACAATCTCCCCCCTTTTAGCCTTTTAAAGGCTAACCATTAAACCGTTTTACATTTTTATTTTTATTAAAGCCTTTATATACATTTTTTGTTTCTTTTTTTGCCCATTATATTTTAACATTATTACTTTTACATTTTTTTTAGTGAGGGTTTGTTCCTTGTTTTTTAGAATACAAGAAATACAGCATTTGATTAGCAAGAAACAAAAATAAGCACAAAAGAATATAGCCAATACTAAAACTACACATTGCAAAATTTAAGTTTTCACATGTTTAAACCAGCCTTTTAATTAAGCCCAGAGGGTTCAGTTTTTTTCTTGCTTTAGGCGTTTCACAGTTTTTTTAATTTTTGAGGCATTTTTTTTTTACTTTTTTGCTGGTGTTAGAAATATACCCACAGCATTTTTTTTTTACTAAGGCACAAACCCCGCCCTTACTAGCTAGGACATAGTTTAGGGCCATTTGGTTTTGGCTTTTTTTTACCTTGGCTTCTGAACCATTATATGTTCAGCAGTACTTTTTAATTGGGGTTAAGGCTAGGCGGATATACCCTGGGTTAGTAAACCTTTTATCCTGCCAAGTATTATTTGGCTTTGTTTACTAAACAGTGTGCCATTTGAGTGTTGTTTAGTGGGACTGGAATTATTGGGATACCTCTTTCTGAATGTACAGGACTGTGAGCACATATTTAGCAACCTGTGGAATTAAATTTTTGGGAACTTGGTTTATTAAAAGCATAAATATATTTGAACCATATAGGTGTTAACGGCTAGGTATTAAAAACAAGATTAAGCATAAGCTTAACATGAATTGTTTGTTCAGCCTTATGCTGGCTGTTCTTTAGGACTTTGTAGATTTTTTTACCTATTGCTGGCAGGTTTTTTTGGGCCGCAGCTGGTACCTTGGCCTTGGTTTTTTAGGATCGTTTGCTTCAGGGCTTGGATTGCCGGTACCAAGCCTGCGCTGATCCTTGTTTACTTTTGGACCTGGATTTTTGGTACCAGGTTTGCGGTGATCCCCATTTGCTTCTGGACCTGGGTTTCCGGTACTAGGTTTGTGGTGCTTCTTGTTGGGGCCAACTTCTGTAGGGGCCAGGACAGGTTTGCAGTGGGATGCGTGAATTCAGGTGGGCAATTTTTTACACTTTACAGCAGTATGGGTGGTTAGAAGGACTTGGTAGGGACCCTTTCACCTGGGTTCCAGGGCAGTCTTCCGTTGGCGAACTTTTACGCAAACCCAGTTTTCTGGTTGTAGTTTATGGCACGACTTAGTCGGGGCCTCTTGGAAGGCGTTTTTAACCTGTGAATGATAGGACTGTACACACCTTATAAGTTTTTGACAATACTTGACTATGCTTCCTTTAATGAGTATGGCATTAGCCAGGTTAATGTTTGGGCTGCTTAACAGTTTTATAGGTTGGCCACATGCAATTTCATGTGGACTGAGTTCAGTTTTCCGATTAGGAGTGGCTTTTATGCTTATTAGGGCAATTGGAAGCGCTACTATTTATGTTAAGCCAGAGTTTTTATATATTTTAGCAAGTTTGTTTTTTAAAATTCTGTTTTATCTTTTTACTGCTTTTGCGCTCTCCAGGTGTCGTGCACAGTGCAGTGCTTGTCTGGTAGAGTAGTACTTTTTCAGTTTTTTTTTTAAACAATTTTGCCCAGTAAAGTGGGTACCTTTATTACTGGAGATCACAAGGTGTATTTTCCATGATGGGATGTAATGATTTAGAAGTTTTTTAGCTACTGTGATGTCATCATGTTTCCTGCAGGGATAAGCTTTTACCCATCCCAAAAACAAGCAAACAATAACCAGCACATTATTTAAAAAATTGACATTTAAGCAATTGAATAAAGTTCATTTGTAAATTCAGAAATGGTTCCAAAGGCGGAGGTCTGGTTGCCGGAACTGTTTTTACAGGTTTACCCATGTTGTGGGCTTGGCAGACAGGGCAAGCCAGACAGTAATTTTTGGCTGCTTGGGAGAATTTGGGAGCAAACCAATTTTGTTTTAAGGATTGCTACCATCCCCCCTTTTGCCAACGTGCGACAATTTAGGGAGCACGGGGGCAAGGTGAGGTAGCAAGACCACTGGGGCAACAATGTGGCCATCAGAGCTGCACCACAAGTGGTTTGGGCGCAAGGTGCACCCTGCCAGTTTTTACTTCTGCTTTTTTGATTTTGGGGCTTGGTTTTGCAGGAGGGCCAGTTCTGAAAGAGATGGCGTAGGAGCTGGCAATGGTAGGAGAGAAGGGAAAAACAGCAGGTAGAGGAGCAGATTTTGCTACATTTCAGACAGTACAAACTGCATAGCCTGCTACTAAAACTTCACTAGAATTATAAAAGCAAAAAAGCCATTTGTGTAAAGCACAAAGTTAAGATTATTTAAGGGACTTAAATTATTTTTTTATTAACACAACAATATTGTACACACAACAATGTTAAAAATACATATATTACAATTAAGACACACACAAGACAAATCTGGTTAGAACACAGAACACAAACTTATTATGTTATGACACAGAACTATGATTTTTTTTTTTTAGTTAATTTTTAGCTGATATTAGCGCTATTTGATGATTTAAAAGACAAAGAAAACACTTGTACCTCCATTGGGGTGGCCCATTATAACTTAAAATACTGCCTAAGATTTGTTAGGAGAACCGGTTACAGCTAGTGCCTTACCACTTTTATGGGCGAGTGAGCTGCAAATTTTTGAGAACAAGAGCGCTTTATCGGTACTTGTGACCTTTCACTCCCTTGAATTACCTCAGAGATGCTAGCCCTTTTCAACAGTGGCATGCCTCAGTTTTCCTCTTGTACTGCAGACCAGGCTTTTTCTTTACTGCTACAGAAACTCTTAGAACAAGGTGCTTGCTAGTTACTATTCCAGCAAGCAAAAAGGTTTTTTTTTCCTGAAAAGAATCACATGCAATGTTACAGACTTACTTATGGGGGACAGTGCTCCCCCCCTTCTAGAACAGACAGGCAGTTTGCAGACACACACAACCTTGGATCTGAAAGCAAGCCAAAGGTGCTATTAGCTCAGCCTTGAACAGAAACACTGTGAAGTTTCTGGGCTTGGATTTTTTTTTTTTAAACAATAATTAGGTTTCTTGGAAGACACATTTAACCCTTAGGGTGCAGGTATTACAAATTTACAATGTATAGATTTTATTCTTTTATGCGGTTAACCAATTAAGTTTTAGTAGAATTCCTTATTTTTTTTTTAATAGATTTAACAAAGTGTCTGTAACCAAATGTTTAACTTGACTGTTTTATTGCTAAGATGATAAAAAGAGACGACAAGAAACAAGGAGTCATTTCTTAAAGCAGGTTTCCCTTCATATATAACAACAATTGCTTAATTTCGTTCACTTTCCTATGCAGTTACTTTTTACCTTTACATACTTTTTAATTATTTGCTTCGTCCTTCTAAAGAAAAACATTTTTTATTTTTAGTAACTTTTTAATGTCTGTATTTTTACTTTTTTTATTCCTTTTTATGGTTTGTTTTTGCAGAGCTTTACTTTTATCTTTTAGGGCTTTAATTTTTTTTTTTTTTCAATCTGTTAAATGCTTACAGGTCCTTGGACCATTATGCACGTACATGTAGTACACAGGGGTGCTTTTTGGCAGTGTGGAGGGATGTTTAGACTAACCCTCACCTAAACTAACTTTACACACTCCAAAGAAAGAGTCTGCCGGGTCTAGAGTGTCAGACCTTAGCAGCTTATGAAATAAGGGGAGTTGTTACTCCCTTACATATTTATTGAGTTTTGAGGTTCAGCTGACCCCCCCTTGCGTTCAGAGCTCCCTTATGGGAGAGCCCTGGTGCAGCTGGGATTAGCTTAAGTTTTAGACCTATACAGCGGCATTTATTTTTTACTTATTACATTTATACTTATTTTTTACACACAATTTTTTTTCTCCTTTTTCACATTTTTTTTACAGTTTTCACATTTAGATGCATTTTTATTTATTGTCCAGTTCCCATGGGTTTCTATTAAGTGACGCTGCCCTAAGACACCCGGCACTTAATATCAGACTTCATTAGGATCCTATACCAGAAGGCACTTAACATAAAGGCACTGGAATTTCTGTAGACTGACCTACCCCCATTTTCTGCGCGCGCTTAATTTTGTAAGGCACCGAACCAAAGTTCGCCTGCTTACACCATATTCTGCAAGTCACCGAATCAGGATCCGCCTGCTCGCTCTGCGAGTCACTGAATCAGGATCCGCCTGCTCGCTCTGCGAGTCACCGAATTAGAATTTGCCTGCTTGCTCTGCAAGTCACCGAAACAGGATTCGCCTGCTTGCTCTGCGAGTTACTGAATCAAGATCCGCCTGCTCGCTCTGCGAGTCACCGAATCAAGAATTCACCTGCTCGCACTGGTCCCCCCCCTTTTTGTTGCGAAGCACTGGACTCAAGGTCCACCTGCCTCGCAGGGGTTTCCGGCACCTGCTCCAGCCCGGCAGAACACCACGTCCTGGCGCCTGGAGACAGCCTGACGGAATGGGGCACTATGGCCTGGGGTTAGCCTCAGAGGTTAGTACTACGCCCACAAATAACAGAGAGAGACAACAAAGCTTCCCCACAGTTCCGTGTGCCGAGAGAGAGTAATGGCACCACACCAGCTTTTAGCGTCCGAACACAGAGGGTCCAGCGCATGGCTGCCTCACTAGAGACACCGGTGTGCCCTTTTGGAACTGTGACACATAACACAGGCCTAATAGACAAAAACAGACACAGACAGACAAAAATGTTAGCCGCTCCACAAAATTGAATTCCGTAGCTCCCCTTACCCCGATGGCTGGCCGTCACTCCAAATCCCAAGCCCTCAACCAGGAGATTTCGTAACAGGTATCCCCTTTACCTTCTCTTGAGCGCTCTGAGAGGTTTGGAAGTGGAGTGCCGGTCCGTCCATATGGGCAAGTGGCACGTTAGGAATCTCGGTGGGACCTCCAAATTGTCGAAGCAAACGCCTTACTCAGTTTACGCGGCTAAACAGACAGTTTTATTGGCCAATAAAAGCAAAGTGAGCCAAACGTGGTCCCAGCAAAGCTGGGTCCAGTAAGGCTGCTTAATACAATTAATTCTAGTATTTTATACCCTTAACCAAACAAGTCTGACGTTAGGGCAAGAAATTAAAGAGAACTTCAAAGAGGAATTATTATCAGCATAGAAAGAAACAGGTTAAAAGGGAGTTCGAGCTTCAGCTTAAAATAGTTCATTAACACATTCCAACAGCGCATCCCTCTGGTCTCTCCCCACCTTGGTGAAGGCCAGTTCACTCCCTCGTGCAGACACAAGAAACTGAAATGGCTTTTTGTTATACAGAATGGCTTCTAGCTAAATATGAAATAGCTTCTACACGGGGATTTAAATATCCCGCGCTCCATTAACATGATCTCGCCGGCGCGCTAGTTCGAATCACAGCTGATTCGAACCAGGAAGTGCGCGCCGGGACGCGTTAGTTCGGACTAAAGCCCTTAGTCCGAACTAATGTTACTCCTCAAAAAATGTTACTCCTCCAAAAAATGAGGAG
Source organism: Pelodiscus sinensis (assembly GCF_052426305.1). Lineage (NCBI taxonomy): Eukaryota > Metazoa > Chordata > Testudines > Trionychidae > Pelodiscus > Pelodiscus sinensis. The sequence continues at coordinate 110,342,339 of NC_143055.1, read as the reverse complement.
TAACATTAGTTCGGACTAAGGGCTTTAGTCCGAACTAACACGTCCCGGCGCGCACTTCCTGGTTCGAATTAGCTGTGATTCGAACTAGCGCGCCAGTGAGATCATGTTAATGGAGCACGGGATATTTAAATCCCCGCTTCATTAACTACTTCGGTTGTCTCCATTTGCATCCCTAGTTCGAACTAGGGATGCAGTGTAGACGTACCCCCCTTTATGAGGAGGTAGATTCTCTGCTACAGCCAAGATCCACTTTTAGCAGTAGAGTTGGGAGTCATCAGGTTAATAATTTCCTGATTCTCTGCTTGGCTTCCTCCCAGTCCTAGGTTTGGCCCCGATAGGAGCAACTTAAGGATCGTTCTAAAATACATCAGCTAGAAACAAAGGACTCTTTGCCAATGGAAAAATAGGTGGTTTACTATCCTTTGATGCTGCATTAGCAACAGCACATAGAGGGTGTGTCTAGACTATATCCCTCTTTTGACAGAGTGATGTAAATTAGACACTTCAAAATTGCAAATAAGGCCGGGATTTGAATTTCCTGTGCTTCATTTGCATATTCGTGTCATGGTGCTATTTTGAAAGTGAAACCGCAGTCTAGACGTGGTTCCTTTGAAAATAGAAGCCTTTTTTGAAAGATTCTGTAAACCTGAGGTTTCTACTTTCGAAAAGGCTTCTATTTTCGAAAGAACTGCATCTAGACTGCGGTTTCACTTTCAAAATAGCGCTTTTTCGAAAGAGCGCCATGACACAAACATGCAAATGAAGTACGGGAAATTCAATTCCCAGCCTCATTTGCATTTTTGAAGTGTCTAATTTACATCCCTCTGCCGAAAGAGGGATGTAGTCTAGACATACCCAGAGAGCATACTGGAGTAGTGAGCCTGCCCCTTTAAGTTCTAGCCTCTGATTCCCATCACAAGTAACATCTTGTATTTACTGTACAGCACCATGCAATGTACGGTCCAATGTAAATAACTGATAATGGTTAGTTAGCAAATACCAGTCAGACAGCTGCAAACATTGTTTTCATTTGTTTCTCAAATTGAATGAATTTAAATCCACACATTCTGAAATTGTCATATTTTAAAAGAACTATTACAGCCAAAGCAAGATGATTTTAAAACATGAATTCAAACTCAATTAAACAGGTACTATGTGTTCTACTGTGGTGGGGTAAAGGTCAGTACTGCCCCATTTATTCAAGCAATGCTGTTCTGAAACTCACTAAGATACGACTTGATCCAGATTCCACTGAAGTCAGTGGGAGTCCTTCCACTGACTTCATTGGGATTTAGATAAGGCTCTATAATAACGTTCTTGCATTCAGCGGCAGCTAAATAATGTGAGTAGTGGAGATTGCTAGTGGCAGGGCCAGCCCTAGCTCCAAATGGCACCCCTGAGCAAGGAGCATTTTTGATGCCTCCCTGCTCTCCCTCTCCTCCCGCCCCATACACACACTCCATTTGTTAAACTTTTAAATGCCTTGGTTTTTATTGCATTTGTAGCCCATTTCAAAATGTTGATACATGATTTGCATACATGATTTATCCTTGTCGTATAAGACGATAAATTTGCACACTAGGATCTGTAAATCTGTATTTCTTCATGCCTATATAAGTAAATAAAAAGTTTCTATAAGCTGAGAGGAAACAATTTGTTTTAACTTTAAGAATAGTTGAAATGTCCTAACACCAAAAAATTGAACTGTGCCCCACACTGGGTAGACCCGTATTAAACAGTGTTACGATAGGCAACAGATTTATATTGTTAACCCTTGTCCTTTAGTTTAAAAGGTCTCTTTTCTTGACTTCTTTGGGGGCATCTTTTATTTTCTGTGGTGAAAAACAGATACGGATGCGCAAAAGCATCTGTGCCAGTGTAGACGCTCTCTTGAGCAACAGGGCTTATCCCTGAGTGGGAGCGTCAGAGTATTTGCACAAGAACCACTGATTTTGTACATTACAAAAGTAGGGTTTTGATAGAGCTCACTGGTTAATCATTTAATATGTCATTTCTTAGTCACTACTCACACTCTTCAAGTTTTAAAGCACAGGTACGAGAATTACACAATAAAACAAAGTTCACAATATCGCGGCTAGGTTCTCTCATCACCTTATTTTTATATCTCCTTGACTGATTGGCAATTGGCAAGGGTATGACTGACAACATTCCAAGAGGTTCAAGAAAAATGTATTTCTCAGAAAGTCTGGAAGGTTTCATAAGATTTTTACAAAGGTCCAAAACATTCTAGGAGGTTAGTGAAAATGAATCCACATACAGAACATCCAAAACATTTTACTTCAAGCATTCTATTTTCTCTTTTGTTATTAACAACAAAGTAGCACTCCAAGCCTATCACTACCCAAGCCTGACACCTCAGGTGGTCGCCTCAGTCCCTTGCCCCTAAATCCAGATTTTGCGCAAAATCTTGCCAATGTAGACACAGCCTAGTGCAATATTTCATGCCATATCAAGAACTCTAATGCAATATTTGTAAGCCATTTTTAACTTGGTCATCGGCAAATGTATAAGCGACATCCAGAATTTAGCTCTCAAATCAGTGATTGAATCTCTGAATAGGCTGTTAAAAATTATGTACCTTCTGCAGGCAGAGATGGCTGCAGACTGAAACAAAGTACAGTAGAAAACCAGAATTATGGATTGATTTCTCAACCACACAGCTAGTTTGCAACTGGAAATAATCAGGCAGCAACAGAGACCAAATTAAAAGGGAAGGGGGAAATACAGTACATTACTGTATTAAACTCAAACTACTACTAAAAAAAAGGAAAATTTTAAAAAAATTGGCAAGGTAAGGAAACTGTTTCTGTGCTTGTTTCATTTATATTAAGATGTTTAAAGCAGCATTTTTCTGTCACACAGTAAAGTTTCAAAGCTGCATTAAGTCAATGTTCAGTTAAAAGAACAACTATAACCTTTCCTGAGGTGTTGTGTGAGGTTTCGTGAGGTCCTACTGTAGTCTTTTGGGGGATGGTGCTGCTTCATATAATGGTTTCAAGCTTTTCTGCACAGCTTTGAGGAGTAGAAATTTGTTTTAAAAAATGGAAACTGACATTCCCAGGAAATCCCTTGACTCCAGGTGTTTGGGCTTTAATAAAAACACTGAATATCACGAGACGCTTGATGAAATTGACAGTTGGATATCTCCATCACGTTGAAGAGTTATTAGATTTTTAAGACAGCATCATTATCTCAGTTCACTCGTTTGGATAGCTCAGATGCTACAATATTTCCATTTTAAAGTAAAATATTTGAAAATCAGTTTCTCCTTTATATATCTGCCAAAATCTCCATTGTCCTCAACATCTCAGTGAGCATCTTAAGTAGGGCACTTTCTTGCACTATTTCAGTTGTTTCCATTGAAAGTGGAATAGTCTGTAGTTACTGATTTGGGATCTCAAACAGTTTTAGCCTTTCAGCTTACCTTTAAGAAAACATGCAGCGTTCCTTTCCCTCGAGCAGCCCCATGTTATTACTATAGCCACAGCCACATCATCAGAGTTACAGTACTAGGAGTTGTAGATCATCAGTCTGCTGTCACACTAGTGATGTATGATGGAAAAAGCCATCCATCTGAAGATGCGGAGCACAAAGGGCTGTTGCTGTAATGATGTCGTATAGTACAAGCTGAGAATGCAGAACACACACTGAAGGTTTTTCCATAATCTGTGTAAACTGAGACTCATCAGAAGAAAAGGGGAATATGTTCATCATTTTTTTCATTCATAAGTCTCCCCAAACCCTGACACATAATTTGTTTCTGTATTTTAAAACATCCCCCTATGAATCCTGTGGTATTGCTTCTTTCTTTCCAGCCTCTGGCTTGCCACACACGTGGAAAGGTGTGGAGAATTGCAAGAGGGTTGATGTTATATGTGAACTAAGGGCACCTGAGACAGATATATAAAAAATGGGTCAGTGGCAGGATAAAATGGGGAGCGCTGAGGTAAACAGAGAGTAAACCTAGCCAGGGGCCTTAGAGAGAGCTAAGTAAAAGAAATGTCAGATGAGTGCTAGATTTTGTTGTAGAATGAGAGGGCCTTTCAATTGCTGTTTGTTTAAAATCCTGCATTGTTGTCAAATTTGTTAAACAATTTTTTATGTAATGCCAACTCGTGACAACAAAACCTGGGCAAAAGAGCTCTTGCAGAAAGCCATTGCATTTAGATATCACTGGCCCACTTTGCCAGTTCACAGTGCTAGCGGCAGCCAGGGTTCGGCCCCCCAGCGATCCCCATGTAACCACAGAGAGGGCAACAGAGTTGCCTGCATTAAACCAGGGACTGCATTTTAGCCTGACAACTTTCCCTATTCATTTGTATCTGAGCGTGAGATGACTTTAATGAAGCCTGTCCCTGGAGAATCTGGCTGAAGGGAGAGAATTGTTTTGTGATAGGCAGAAGGAGGAGAGATGAAACTGTCAAACTCATTTTGACGTGACTGATCAAACTGTGATTTAATGGAAGCCTAGTGCACTAACACACTGACATCCATAGCAGACCCTGCTTCAACCTCCTCCCCCTGTTTGCTTTTTGCTCCCTTGTGAAAATTTTCCCATTTTCATTGAACTGTAATGTCATTTAGCAAATTTTGCCGTCACTTTGCAAAACGGTCAGCAGCTATTTAGAAATAAATTCCTAAAATGGATTGTCATCCTTGACAATGTCATGGGGAGAGCAGGTAATTGGCTCTTGCTCTTAGATGTTTAATAGCTCAGCAGCAGAAATGTCTCTCAAAGATAAAAACAATTTTATGAATGAGTGCTGTAGTACCTTGGGAGACCAGCGGGGTATCTCATCCCTTTCATTCTATTACCTCTCTATTATGCAACATTTTCCCATTGCAATTCATTTGTTTTGGTTTTTTCATTTGTGTAATTATAAGAGCAGAGAAAAAGGGAAGACTGACCAATGTTCAAGAATTCCTTAATAATTCTGAATACTTCCATTCTGCATCAGTTTACAGAAAATTATTTTTGCTACAACGTTTTATCCTAACATTTAGCCAAAATGAATTTCATCTCTCCAAAACCGTATTGGAAAATATGAATTTCACTTGTTATATAAATATTGATGATTTTAATTATTTGTGTTCTGGGTGTATGATGCTTATGGCTGTAGTTCATACACAACATATGTGAATGGCTCACTTCTTTTTGCACAGTAATGAATTACAGTTAAAGTGTTGGGTAGCACAAAGCGTAGGGATGTAATGGACATGAATGCAGGACTATGGGTAAATGGATACTAGCAGTGGCAGGCAATATCATACACTCAAATTGCCCTGCATGTGTGTAACAGGAAGAGAGAATATTGAACCCAGAGTGATATCAGGATGGAACTGAGTCTGATCTTTGATTCAGTGTCTCTGAGTGGACATTGCATCAAAGAAATACCATGGTCAAGACTATAAACATTGAAGGACTAAAGTTAGGCTCCTAAATTGATATTTGAGCCCTTAAATATGCAGACTGACTTTCAAAAGTGTTGCACAATCAGAAGCTTGCACTGACTTGAATAAAAATGTTGGCAGCTGTATAAAGGAAGGCATCTACATGTGAAGAAGGAAAAGGAGAGTTTGAGGCAGCATAAACACTCTTTCTGGAGGATCTTCCTCTTGGAAGCACATCCCATTGTTGGTTTTCTCAGCCTGGAGTCATTTTTACCATGCTGTAAGTCCAAGTAATTTTGCTATATCCATAAATGTAGTGACAGTCTAGCAGCACTTTTGATCTATGCATGTATGTGTTTGAACTATTTTATCTTACACTGGGTATCAAACAATTATCAGGAACACCTGCTGGCTGACATAGGTGGAAAAAATAGAATTCTGACACCAGTCAAGCAGACAAAGGCGAATTGCTGTTTGACAAGTCCTAGGCATAAAGAAGTTTGTAGTTTTCATCCTAAATAGAGCCACAGGGCAGTTAATGAGGTCATCAAGAGGGATGAATAAAGCAGGGGCATGAGACACGAGAAATTCCGATAATGTCAAATCCATCTGGAGTTTCTGTTAACTTTCTACAAGTTGTCTCTACATTTTCACAAAGATGATCATGGGGTCAGCATATTCGATCCCTCTGATGAACATTTAGGTATCATTACACTGGCCCTGGTAGAAGAGTTCTGGATAAAAGATACAAAAATGTGTATATGTATGTATTCTGATATCAAATGATAGATATCAGATGAAATTTGATGTTGTTTATAAGGTGAGGGACCAATAAGATTATTAGTGTCATGCACTGCCAATGGCTTTCCAGGTGGGGGACATTTTCATCACAATGATTATCCAGTGGTTTTGTTCACTGTTCACAAAATCAAAATTTGCCTTGGGAAAATTTAAATGCTCTAAAAATAAAATTGAATTTTCTGGTGGAAACTCATTCTCAGCTCTTGGGCCCTCCTACTTCTCAGCAGCTCAGCTGGTGGGCTGCTGGGAAGCCCAAGCCTCCAAGTAGTTCAACTCTCAGGCAACTTACCAGGTTAGGGATCCAGGCTAAACACCACATCAGAGCTATTGCAATTGGACACTGCAATGGGCTTGCACCAGATGATTCGGGCTCAGGGGCTATTTGATTGTGGTGTAGTCCTTGAGGCTCATGATGCAGCTTGAGCACTGGGAACCTCCCACCTCCCGGGGGCCTAATCAGCTGGCACAGGCCAGTTGTGAGTTTTTAATTGACCTCCACTAGTGGACTGTCCTGAGCTGCAACCCCTCAGATCCCAATACCTTTGCCCTAAGAGTCTAGGCTCTCCCCCTGAGCTGCCGGCACTCCTGCCTGGCTGGCTGCTGGGGCAATGGGCAGTTCAGGGAACCATGGTAATGGTTTAAAAGGGGTCAAAGCAAAAGTCACTTTTACTTTTTTGTTTTGTTTTTGTTCCGTGTGAAATTTTCATTCTTTTTTCATTCAGCTTTGGAATGGATTTTTTTTTATTTTAATTTCAGAGTTTCCCACAGAATGGGAATTCCTGTTTCTAGCCATCTCTGCCTTCCCGATTATACAGCTATTCACACAGGTCCAGCAGAAAACCTTCACTGGCAGCAGTCTCCGTAACTCACATGCCTACATTAGCATTTGCCGGCGCTCTATTGACATCCACTTTGTCCAAGCCCTTCTGATTGATCTCATATTTAACAGCTGCTTCCTTAATGATTTTCCTTTTTTCATTACTTTGACATTTTGAGGCTGCGTTTTCTTCCTTTCTCTATTTAACATTTTGTTCACAACTAGCCTATTTCCAGCTGCCACTTTTTAGAGGCAAGTCAGAGCTCTGTTTTCCTGGACAGAAAACGAGTATAACAGAATATGATTTCTCCCTTTTTGTGTATGTGTGGTGAGATGCTTTCTCTCCAGACGCTCTCTCTAATGGCCATAGAGGATAATCTTGGCCAATGGTCCTTCTAATATTTCCCATTCCTGTGCCGAAGAAATTTTGTTATGGGCACCGAGGCAGGTAGACATGTGCACCACTAGGAGAAACACCTGCTGCCGATTTGGCACTGTGAACACTCATCCTCATAAGCCACGGTGCACATCACAAAATTTATTCTGCAGAAGGGTGGAAAAAATTAGAGGGAACATTGGCCCGGATTATTCTCTCTGGTGATGGAAAAATGGGAGTTGATGTTTTAAATGAGGATCTCCACAAGGATTAATTAATAGGGAGTCTCCCTCATTTTTCATTTAAAGGATGGGATATATCACCCCATCCAGACTAATCTCCTGGAATCCACAAGAAGACAATGCCACCCATTCACAAGCTCTGAATCTCCAGTGTATTTCTGGACCTGGTGTCCTTCTCTTGCTGGCTTAGAAACATGGTTCCAAAGAGGCATTCTCCAGCAGGTCTGCTAGACCCTGGTGAGAGATGTTTCTGAGGACTGGGAGGCAGGAGGAATTAATTCACCATGGGGAGAGCTTAACATTTTTGAGTAAATACTTCTGGCCAGAGAGGAGAGATGTGCCTCTTCGCACCCCAGGTCCAGTCCTGCCTATCTCTTCCCATCCTGACTCCAACCCTTCCCTCCACATGGGCCCTAGACCACATGGAGAACTGTGTGCAGAATAATGAGTGGAGACTGGGGCAGTGCCATTCTTTCTGCAGGGAGAAAAGGGTCAATCGACATGCACTGGGGCTGGCACATGATATGGGCCTATGTCACTTTTTGGAGAAACTTTCAGATATCCACAACTAGAAGCTGTTTCCAATTCAGGTTCATTCTTAAGGGTTACCTGGTCCTTGTCTCATGGACTGCCTCTAACTAGCTAAATGAGGTCTTGTTAACCACAGTTTGTCTTCTAATTGATTACATGCCAGCCAAGCCATATAAACTGATCATCTCCTTGCACAGAGGATTAAGAGTCTGCGGCTGCTATTTGTATTATAATGACTGACAAGGCAGAACTGACCAACCAGAGCTGACAACTTTCCAGCTTTGAGATAAAAGAAAGAGCTGTCCACTTTTTTATCTCCATAAAGGCGTCATTCAAACAATTTTTGGTGCATTTACCTTACGTTTTTAAAAAGAAACAATAGTGTTCTCATTCTCCAATTAGAAACCATTATGTCTGGGGAAGGTATATTTGCAAGCAATAAAATAAGTGCTCCGTTCATATTTTATAGGCCACGACCTGGGATGGCAAGAGAAGAATAAAAATTCAATTTATAAAAATAGACATAAACTTAAGCTTTCCTTGGGTGTTTGACATTCCACTAACACTGGAAACATTCAGCTGCTCATAAGCCAGCAGGCGTTTTCCTTTGCTGATTCTATTTTATTTACCATCAAGAAGCTCATACTCATTGCCTGTGGGGAGGAGGCTAGAAAGTGCCCTGCCTAGGTGCTCTGGAAAATATGCTCTTTGTAAGGATTGATTCCACATTCAAAGAGAGTCTTCAAATCCTTCGTGGGCACCAGCCTCATTTTCTGTTTTCCCCTGTATCTCTTTATATCATTTGCTCCCCCTCTTCCTTTTTTGTTAATTTATTATGCAGGGTGCTAGCACACTGCAGATTGAAAATCAGAAACGCCAAACTAATTAAGATTCTGCATCCTTCGGAAGGTATGTTAAAAAATATATAGATTTCTTTTTCTGTGTGAAATGTCATGAAAGTAGATTCTGAAGCTTTGACAGGTGTAGGAAAAGGAGAAATGTTTGCCATTTGTCTTAATGACACTTATACATTTGGAGAGCCAAGGGAGAAAGGGAGGGGGGCATGTCGGGGGGGGGGAGTCCTGAAGATGTGTGTACAGTTCTCAGAAGCAAAAGATATTGGAATTCCTCTTCCTTTTACTGTCTACAAAAAAGAGATGGGCAAGCTGCAGAAAGTAAGTGGAGGTTTTCAAACATACCCCAGCTTTTCAAGTAAACCTTTTAGAAGGCTTGGCTAACTTTTCCTGCCTGTCATCCACAGGCATTAGCTATTCCTGAATTCACTCAGCACTTCAAATAGAAATGCATAAATACCATGGGGAGGAGAGAATATATATTTGGGATTGCTGAAAACATGGTACATCAAATTCCATGAAGTCTCATGTCATTAGATTTCTAATGCCAGAGCAAAGAATTTAGGATGAGACCTGGAATTCTGGATATTGTTTCTAAAAAAAAAAAAAATGGGGTGAAATCCTCCATCCTATTGAAACCACAGGCAAAATTCCCCTTAATTTCAACAGAGCCAGGATTTCACTGCTGGCCTTCTTGTTGAGTGACATTAAGAATTTTCTCAATTCTCTCTTTAGTCCTATTGTTAGTTAAAGTTCTTAACTCTTGGATTTGTGGGGGGGGGGGTAGCATTCACACACCACTAATATAGGGTCCCATCTTTTCTCTCTCTTTCACACTCTCATGTCTATGTTTTCTTTCTCTCCTTAACCTCTCGTCTCTGCCCTGGGCTGAGTGAATGGGTTGCTAGAAATATGAGGGATGGTTTAATTATTTTTTCCCAGCTCAATCTATACAGAATCTTTGAGCCCAGCTAACTGGACTGAACAGCTCTATGGTGTGCTAGCTACCACTTCCTGCAGCTGTGAGTCATCTTTTCTAATAAGACATCTCGCCCTTTGTAAGTAGAACGCTAAGTCACACCTCTTCAGAGAAGCAACCAGCCAGCTACAAATACTATGCCATGGAAAGGGTCAAAGTGGCCCTGATGTTGTGGACCACAATGCAGTGAATGAAATCTCAGTACTAACTATGGGATGCACAGTTGCAAACCTTGAAAGCTCTTTTTGGGGAGTTGTGAGTTTGCATAGGACACCAAGAAAATATTAGAGAAAGGGATTTGATGTGGCATTCATTTGTTCAACAAATAAAAAGTTTTCTGTAACCTCAATTTCAAGATTCAGTATTTATGAAGTCAGTAATTTCCATTAATAAGTCATGCAATAGCATTGCAGGTACATTTGAATCTGATTTGACAGCTATGCAATACCTTACTCTCAGGCACTAATTCTGGGTGAGCTATTCACAGCAAAAAATTTATTGGTTAAATTTAGCCCTTTTCCCTGTTTGTGAATTGTCCTCAAACAACTCACAATGAATTAGTCCACTGCTCAAAATTATTTGACAAGTAATGCAAACATGTTCCAGACTACGAATTATTGGTAAGCTATTCATTGTGAATAATTGCTTAATGTATTTGATATTCAAAATTTAAACTATTTTTACTGGGCATGTAGGTCACATGATATTTTCTTTCCAAGGCAGATATATATAACTACAGTTAATTGCTAGAGCTTTTGATAAGTGGCTTGTTGTTCTGTGTCTCAATTTGTTTGGCTCCCAGTAAATTCTCAAAGGCAGGCACTGTCTTCTCTTCTCTTCTCTTCTCTTCTCTATATTCATATTTCCTAGCATAATGAGGCCATGTTCTCAGCTGACTTCATGTGTCATTACTGGACTATTGGTTTGTTGTATGATTTTGGGGACAATCAATTGGCCTCTCTGAACCTGAGTTACCTCACAACAATAACACTCTGGAGTAAAGTGAGGCAGAAGCTACTTACTGCAGTATTCGTTGCCTTATTCAAAATGCCTGTCAGTCTATGTTGTACCTCCAACCATGCTAGAGATGGGCTCCATGTAATGGAGTGGAATTGATAAACAGCAATAGTGATGTTCTCCCAGACCCCTCTTGCCAACCAAATGCTAATCTAAAACTCCACCTACTTGTGCTACTAAAATGAAATTTTAATCACAATAGATTATGCAGATTTTTATAATATAATTGTTCCTCTTCTTAACATTTAATTGTAGTAATTAAGCATCAAAGTAAACACTCAGATGAATAAGCACAGTTAATGCCTTCCAGAGCTATTGTGCCAGACAGCAGAACCCCTCTGAAATTTTTAAAATTCTGTCCATACTTTCATACACAACCATAGCAGCTACAATTTTTTTTAATGAAAGCGTAGACTCTAGAGCACAAGATAGTAACCAATGTACGAAAAGGCTGGCTTTAAAAGCCACTGTGAACAGGACAATCTGATCCCAGTCCAGGTACACTTATAACATTAAGTACCAGAGAGAAAGATGCAGAGAGTTCTCTTCCGGTAACTTGCCTCCCCCAACATAAAAATATATCTTTTATTTCTTAACAGAGCACCCAAAGATGTTCAGATGTTCAGCACCCAAACATGCCACAAGGTGCTGGTAATATATTTATTTTTTCCTATACAGTTAATTGCATTTTGTTGATTTATTATATATGATAGGGTGTGTCTAGACTATAGGGTTTTGTTGACAAAACTATACCTGCGTCCACACTGCCTTTGAGTTATGTCGACATAACATCAACAAAACTCAGCAGTTTTGTTGACGTATGTAAACCTCATTCTACGAGGAATAACACCTTTTGTTGACAGAGTTCTGTCGATAGAAGGCATTATTGCATCTACACTGTCCTTTGTGTCCACACTGCTATGTCGACAAAGTGGCTTGCTTTGTCGACAGAACTGGATGTAGTCTAGACGCTCTTTGTCGACAGAAGTTTTGTCGACAGTATCTGTCAACAAAACTTCTGTTGACAAAACCCTGTAGTCTAGACGTACCCATACTGTTTTAATGAAAGTAGCTGTTGTGGCAGACAAGAAAATATCCAGTACTACAGTGGAACCAGTGATCACTTTCATGTTAAGAATCAGTCGCACATGTATGAAATGGTTCTGTTGTATATACCTTTATAGCTTGCTTTCACCTTTTCTATGCACAATTTCTAATCGTACAGTGAAGAACATATTATTGGGACGTATGTTCGCACATAATGCACCAGAATATGGGCCTGTAACATGTTGTTTCAATGCAGAGCTCGCTTAGTATCTCTGAAAGAAAAAGACTAATGCTCTTGGAAATGGGATGAATAGGAAAGACTTTTTTTTTCTTATAACGTTAATGACATAGAATTCTGTCGTTCTGTTAGTGCAGTGATGTGAAAAATAGAAAGCCTGTACTCCCTGACCCCTTAGGTGTCCTTTACATCTAGAGGACAGAATGCAAATAAGACATGAGTGGAAATGAAAGCACATTTTGGTTGGGTTGGGAGAAGGTGAAATCATTACCGATGATTTTTGTTATTAAAAAGAAAGGCTGGATTTGAATGTGTCAGATGATGAGGACTAAATGCTAGAGGCTACATTTTGCCTAAGCCTTCCTGGGATGTGCAGCATGCGGGCAGGGTGTAAATATTCCTCTCCCATTGGGCAGCCCTTTGCAGAGCCAGACAGAACAATGGTCCCTGTGCATAGAACCCAAATGGACATAGGGAAGGGGTGAGAGGCAGAGGCATAACCTCTCCCCATCTCGTACTGGCCAGACATGCAAGGTAGAATAAATACCACAGAGAGGCGTTCTCTAGGACTTTTGGGAAAGGTTCTTCAGCTTTGTGCTTTCCGTGTGGCAGGGCAGGTCTGAACGCCTCCTTGTTCTGATCCATGCCTAAATGACCCTACATCAAGAATAGATAATAAAATGGTGGCAGTTCACCAGGATCAGCCCCTGGTGGGCCGCTGTCACTATATTTACCTGCACCTCTGTAGGTACAAGGGATTTCAGCTCCCATTGGCTAGGAACAATGGTCAACAGCCAATAGGAGCAGTGATCCCCTGTACCTGCAGAGGTGCAAGTAAATACAGCAGTGTGGGGACCCAGAGGTTAACCGTGGTGGACGGGATTCGGCCCATGGACCAGTACTTGCCTTCCCGTGCCCGACATCATAAACTGATAGAAACCGTGTCCTCCTTAGTACAGCACCTCCTTTGATTTTACTTTTTTGCTATACCCTTTTTGCTATTTGATCAAGCTTCACGTCTGAGTAAATGGCAAACTTCCTTCTTGTCTCACTTGGAAGGGCATGAAACTTGAGACAAGCAGGAGAGATTTTTAAAAGGGGAAATGCTGGTTACATATAGAAACAAAATCAATACAATTAGAGAAATTGGGGGGAAGAAAGGCTTGTGCTTAAACTGCCCAGTAGAAACTCTAATGTGGTCTCTGGCATTTACACAGGAAGTTGTGCAACTATTTACCAAGTACTCAGCAAATACGGTTTTTAGCCATGGCAACCTCTGTGTCACGTGGCCTGCATTTCACATATGGCTGTTTCAAATAAATATACCAGAGACCTTGTCTGTGTCACCCACTGTATAATATTGGTTTACTACTCTTTAAATTATCAGTTCGCTGGACTTGTAACATTTGTGCATGCGAGTATCAGACAGCACTCATGGAGAAATAGCTACAAATTATAATTGGTTCAGATAAAAAAAGGAATTTGTTTACCCATCTCATTCTAGAAAAAGGTTTGCAAAAATTGCTTCCTGAATGGAAAAAAAAAGTGACCCAGTTATCCCAAAATGTATCAGCCTGATTATAGTAATAAAATTAAAGTGTGGCTGCTGTGACAGGGACTGGAAAATCCCACATGACATACAGTTATAGTCTTCCCCAGCTGTTATACATGGTGCATAAACACATACATCTTAGTGATAATTTAAACATACAGGCTACGTCTAGACTACATCCCTTTTTCGGAAAAGGGATGTAAATTAGATGTATAGCAATTGCTAATGAAACGGGGATTTAAATCTACCGCGCTTCATTAGCATAAAAATGGCTGCCGCTTTTTTTTTGGCACAGACCTTTGTCGGAAAAAAGCGCCAGTCTAGACACTGATCTTTCAAAAAATAAAGCCTTTTCCAAAATATCACTTATCCCTTATTTCAAGAGGGATAAGGAATCTTTCAGAAAAGGCTTTATTTTTCGAAAGATCAGTGTCTAGACTGGCGCTTTTCTCCGATAAAGCTCTGTGCTGAAAAAACTGGCAGCCATTTTTATGCTAATGAAGCATGGGAGATTTAAATCCCCGCTTCATTAGCAATCGCTGTACGTCTAATTTACATCCCTTTTCCAAAAAAGGGATGTAGTCTAGACGTAGCCACAGAGTACTGCATTAGCATCAAGCTCTGATTTTGGGGTGTGTCCTCTGGTTCTGAACACAGTTTCCCACCCACAAATAACAGTGCCCGCTTTGTCTACATGTCTACGCAGCAGGGCTAAACTCGAAATAAGCTACGCAACTTGAGCTACGTCAATAGCTTATTTCGACTTTTTGCGCTGTCTGTACAGCAGTTATTTTGAAACAGAGCACTCTTCCCCCGACTTCCCCTACAGCGCATGAAATGAGGCTTACAGGAGTCAGAGTAAGAAGCCCATTATTTAGAATTTATTTTGAAATAACGGGCTTGCTCTGTGGACACGCACTACGTTATTTTGGAATATCTGATGTTATTCTGAAATAACACTGCTTTGTAGACCTAGCCTAAATGTTATGCATTGTCACTGCATTTACTTGCAGGTGCAATTATTTGCTGGTACAAAATTGGACCTACAGGCTCTGAGCCTATGTATCCATAATCCATTGTTCACTTCAGTCTCTGTTATGCAACCCGCTTTGTGCTTGATTCACAAAGCATACAAATCTGCTGCAGTTGACAGTCCGTTAGCTCAAGCTCTACAAGCTCATCCTTTCAGCTCTTGAGGTCCATGTTCAGTTGTTGGTAGTGACAGAGATGACACACCTGCCCTGTTCCATATGTTCAGCACCACTTCCTACAATTGTAGCGCTTATCTCAGAGTTTGCAATGAGCGTTAATATCTTAGTTTCTATAGTGCAATCTGAGTGCTGAGCTCTATGAAGTGTAGTTTCCAAGCTTGGTGTTTGTTTATTTCCTGCCATCAAACCAGTGACATCATATTTTCTGTGTTTTAGTGGTCAAAACTACCCATTAAGTGCTGAAGCCTGGATGATCGAAGGCTATCCACCAGCCACAAATCTCTTTCTCTGTATATGTTATGAGTAGTTTAAAAGAATATGCATTAAAACAGGTTTAGGCATGGGGTTTTGTTGGTTGTTGGTTTTAGGGTGTTTTTTTTTCATGTGTGTGACAGGAGACTGATTGTAAAAGCAGGAAAGAGCGAAATAAATAGAGACAGTCAGACTCTGTGCCTTTCCCTGTTTGAAGAGAGACCTGATTGTTTGCCGTACATTTGTCAAACACTGAAAAACTTTCAGCTAAAATGTATATTTAATAAAAAAAACTGGTTTGGATTCAAAGTGTTTAAACAGTTGTACAGTAGACTTCTGATAATCCAGAACCTATGGGACCTAGTTGGTGCCGGATTATCAAATATGCCGGACTATCAGGAGGTACTATAAGCTGCTTATATATATACATTATATACGGTATATAAAGTGTTCTTAACCCTTTTTATTATACATACTGTATACAGTATACTGTAATATTTTAGGTTTTTTAAGCCTTTTTTACCCTTTTTGCTCAGTTCAGCTGCTGCCGCTGTTACCTTGTGACTCATTTTTTGCTGAAGTTCACTCACTAGGCTCTTGCCATTTTGATGCCGGACTATCAGGAGTGCTGGACTATTGGATGCCGGACTATTGGAGTTTTACTGTAGCAGGAAGTGTTTGTAATGTGATAGGCAGGCTTGCCAACAGGAGGGGGCAAATGTGAGCAGTTGCCTTGGGGCCTTGCAATTCAAAAGGGCCCCTGGCACCTTGCCACCAACATGCCACTGCTGCTAGAGTAGTAATGGTCAGAACCTTGAGCCCTTAAAATCACCACTGGAGAGCCACATGGCACAGTCAGGGTGGCTCTGATGGCTGCCTGGAGAAGGGCAGCACACCCGTCCCTCTTTCACCCACGGCCCTGCCCCTTCTGGGAGCATAGAGCTAGGCCAAAAACTTGTAGATCTTCCTGCCTAAAAGTAGTCATCTAGGTGGCAGATTTTTAGGTTATTCTAGAGTGCCATAAATGTATCCATAGTTAAATTTAAAATGTTTATGGAGTCTCCAATCTACTTGTCAGCAGCATGACTGTGAAGGAATCCGCCTCTCTACCCACCAGAGCTCCAAGTGGGTAGAGAACGAGCAGGAAATCCCACCCCAGTTTTCCTACTGCTGGATTTCATCGCACTGGAAGGTGAGAATGCCACACTAGAAGAGACTGCACACCGTGGGCATCAGGAAGGGACCATGGGCCACTACTGTTAAACAATATCCAGAGCAGGAGCTCTTAGGGATGGATGAAAGGCCCAAAATACAGCCTGTATAGCTGCTTCCATTTTGCACTGCATGCAAAACTTGGCCACCTAAAGAAAGGTGATGTGTTAGTGTGGAATGAAAAGGTTGAGGATGGAGGGGAATATTGGACTATTTGTTTCTTATGGAGTAAGAGTTCCTTTATTAAACCTCTTGAATACTTTTGTTAAACATTTTGAGTTTCTTTGTACTCCTCTGGTTCAGTCTATGCTAATAAAGGTGTTAGAATGTATCTATGTATTTGAATATTTTTGGGTAAAATCCTGCCTCACCAAAGGTTACAGAAGAAGTCTCCATCCTAAGCCAAGGGACTGGGAATTTGGGACAATCTAGCAAAGTTTATTTCTATTATTATTTAATATTTACACCATAGTAGCACCTAAATGCCACAACCAATCATCTTCCCATTGTAAATGTACATTCTGAGCCCCATCTCTTCCTCCTGGCCCTCCATTTTTCTTATAAGTATAGTCCACCTTTAACATTATGGCTACGTCTACACTGGCATGATTTTCCAGAAATGCTTAAAAGGGAATACTATTCCATTTTCAGTTTTTCCGGAAAAAGAGTGTCTACATTGGCCCCGGAGTTATCGTCGTAATGAAGTGCTTTTCCGGAAAAGTGCGTCTACATTGGCGGCGCGCTTTTCCAGAAAAGCAGAAGCCCGGAGCCATTTTGAAGAGGGCAAAGGCCACCAGACCTTTCTGGGGGCGGGGCCAGAGCGCCGTTCAGACACGTGGTTAAAGGGGTCCCGCCGGGCAGCCGTTGGTCTCTTGCTCCCGTGCCTTGGGGCCTCTGCCAGGGACTGACACCCTTCGCAGGGTCTGTGGTTGCCCTCTGACTTTTGGGGACACCGCCCTTTGGCCCCCAACTGCTTTTGCCTGTGTTTTTTTTTTTTCTGCCCTGCTCTGTCTGCTATGGAGCCACGGGTGGCCATGTGCCTGGTCGGGCCCCTGTTGGGGCTGTACAGGTGGCTGCGGCTCCTGCTGCAGGCCGGTGCCATGCTGTTCATGGACCAGGAGGCAGAGATTGCCTTGGACTCCCTCACCAGGGAGGCCGTGGCAACCGTGTGGCATCAGCACCCGACCGTAGACCAGCCCATCTGGAGTTTGGAGAGCAGCACCGACTGGTGGGACCGGGTGGTCCTCGGACGATGGGACGACCACCAGTGGAGCCAGAATTTCTGGATGAGAAAGCGGACCTTCCTGCAGCTGTGCACCTGACTCACCCTCGCGCTGCAGAGAGCCACCACCCGGCTGCAGGCACCCATCCCCATGAAGAAGAGGGTCGCCATCGCACTCTGGAAGCTGGCCACACCGGACAGCTACCGCTCGGTGGCCCAGCAGTTTGGGGTGGGAAGATCAACTGTCGGAGTGATCGTCATGGAGGTAAGTCCCAGGGGGAGTGGGATGGGGGGAGGGTGCTGCACTCTAGGCCCAGGGACAGCCAAGACTCCAGGCTGGGTCGCCCAGGGGTTTGGGCCGCCCCTCCCTTGCACAGGCCCGGTGGGGGGGGGGCATGCGGCGAGGGGGGCCCTGGTGTGTGTGTGTGTGTGTGTGTGTGTGTGTGTGTGTGTGTGTGTGTGTGTGTGGACAGAGGGAATCAAGGGGGGGGCCCAAGGGAGCGCACACTCACCCCTGCCATATGTGATGTGTTCACTTGTGTTTCTCTGCACCCTTCTGCAGGTCATCCACGCCATCAACAACGTCCTGCTCCCGTGAATCATCCGCCTGCGCGACGTGGATGATACCATGGCCGGCTTCGCTGCCCTCGGGTTCCCCAACTGCGGGGAAGCCCTGGACGCCACCCACATCCCCATCCGGGCCCCGGAGCATCGAGCGGGCCATTTCAGGAACCGCAAGGAATACTGCTCCATCGTTATGCAGGCCCTCGTGGACCACCGGGGCCGCTTCGTGGACATTTACGGGGGCTGGTCCAGCCGGGCACATGACGCCTGCATCCTCCGGAACTCTGGACTGTATCGCAGGTTGGAGGCGGGCACCTACTTCCCCCGGCGGGACTTGACTGTCGGGGATGTGCCTATGCCCATCTGCGTCGTCGGGGACGCGGCCTACCCCCTGATGCCCTGGCTAATGCGGCCCTACACGGGGCAGCCGGACCAGAACCGGGCCCGGTTCAACGACTGCCTCAACCAGGCCCGAAACCCAGTAGAGCTGGCCTTTGGACGTTTAAAGGCCCGCTTCCGTTGCATGCTCACCCGTCTCGAGATGGGTGAGCAGAATGCAACGGAGGTACTGGCCGCGTGCTGCGTGCTCCACAACGTTGTGGAGCGCAGTGGGGAGGCCTTCCTCCCTGCATGGATGGCAGCCGAGGCACAGACCTTGGAGCAGCCCAACACAGCTGCCGTCCGTTAGGCGCGCCAGGATGCAGTGCATCAGAGAGGCCCTGGTGGACGTTTGCCCAAGCCCCGTAGTAGGGTTGCCTGGGTCTCCCCAGACTACTCCCTCCCATTCCCTCCCCTTCCCCACCCCCTCCCCTTACCTCCCCCCCAATTGTAAAGCGTCGGGTCAAAGCACGTCGGCCGTCATCGAGTCTGTTCGTCAGGTGCGTCGGGCTTAGTTAGGGTTTTTCTTTTTAGCTTAGGCTAGGGTTTAGGCCACCATCGCCTGTCCCTAAGAACAGCCACGAGGATGCGGGGTTCATGTGGAAGGCTGAAGTCAGCGTACCTGATTCCAGTCATCTTCCGTCGAGGGATCTCCTGGCTGTTCCTCTCCTGAGGCCTGGAAGGACCAACAGATTGAGGTGGCCAGCAACACCACCAATCGTCCTCCCTGCGCCTAGACTATGTTTAATTATCTGTTGTGTGCATCTTGTAACCGTTCTTGCTAGTTTGTTATCTGTGTAAATATAGTTTGTGGGTTACATGTTACTGAAAAGTGTCAGCATTTCTTTCTGCGCCACAAACCACTGACCACTTACGAAGGGGCCCCCCCAGTGATAGAGTACAGATTTCGTTCTCCACAGTTTGCCATGTTAAATTTAAGTGGCTACTTGGCATCTCACATCATTTCGTACACTACCTAGAGTTACACAATACCCAACACAGGAATGAACAGCAAAATAGAGAACTGTTTATTTACAAGGGGGAGGGGGGGAAACCTTCAACTGGGACAGGAAGGGGGGAGGAGACCTTCAACTGGGACAGGAAGGGGGGAGGAGACCTTCAACTGGGACAGGAAGGGGGGGCAGTTACTGGGACGGGCGGCCCCTGCGAGTGCTCCTCCGGGGGCCAGCCTGCCCATGCTGGGCAGACCGCGTGGGGGCAGGCTGCACGCGGAGGTGGCCAGGGGCAGGGGCAGGAACAGGGGCATGAGCTGTGCTACGGGAGGGATGGCGGGGGCCTGGGCTCCGCCCATGCCATAGTGAATGGCATGCACAATATGTGCCGTCAGTGTGTCCATTGTGGTGCTCATCCCTCGGCATTCGTCCAGGAAGGCAGCCCAGCCGTCCTGCCGCCACTGCAGATCCCCCTGCACCCGCTCCACGATGGAGGCCTGGATTGCCCCAGGCATTGACGTGCCAGCGAAGCAGCTGGTCCCTCTGGCAGAGCCTGTGCCTCCGGGGTTGGCCTGCTGGGGGTGCCGCTGCTGCCGCAGTGGAAAGTCTGGTGCTGGGTCCCGTTGCAAGAAACAGAAGAAAGGATGGGTCAGGCAGGCAGGCCGTCTACTGTCCCCACACCACATGCCCTCCACCCCTGAGCCCAGGTGACCCCACAGTTGTGTGGCTTGGGCCCACTCGGTTCCCCTCCTGCCTCTGTGTTGTATGTTTGCAAGGAGGACCGCCCCTGGAGTAGGGTCCCCCCTCCAGTACTGTAAGCACCTGTCTGTATCCTGGCCCCGTGGAGAGCGGGAGGGTGCTTGTGCTGCGTTCACTTGTGGAACTCCCTGCCGGTGGAGAATGTGAAAAGCTTTGGGCTAATCACTGGTATTAGACAGGAGCGAGATGCATCCCCACGCAGTGCCTGGGAGCATATCTGGCAGAGGAGGTCTGGGCTCTCAGATCCCCTCGTGTGGAATATCTCCTGGACGGAACCAGAAGAGTGACTGGGTGGGGAGATGTTCCATCCTTGCAGCAACACTCAGGGGCCCTTCCCCCTCCCACTATCCCTCCCGCAAGCCCGGTAGCCCAGGGACATGTGTGGCCACAGTGGGGACTTCCCTCGGGGAGGCAGCCAAGGCACCGGGAGCAGGCGAGGGGCATGGTGGGGGTCCACGGTCACAGGACCATGACACTGCAGTGTACCCAATAGCAGCTGGCTGTGCCTCACAGCCAGGCATGGGACAGTGTGCCGTTCTCCGTGCTGCACCCTTGGCGGAGCTGCAGGCTCTGGACTGAGTCCCTGGGGCCCTGGCCGGTTCCAGCCGGCATCCACCATTTCCCCTGGTCCCGCCGACTGTGTGTGAGCAGCACGGTCCCAGGCGTGCCCTGCAGCTGCCTGCCGCGGCCACGTGCTGCTCGGTCACCAGGCTGCACGTGGTTGCACGTGCTGCTTGCTGCCTCATGCTACGCAGCGTGCAGCTCACGTGGCTTGAGTGACATGCTCTCCCCCTCCTCCCTCCGGGCACCTGCCTCCCCCCCCCACCCTCCGCCCCCCCCTGTTGGGAGTGCAAACTGCACAAACTCACCAGTGGGTTCCTCCCCGGCCTCGGCCTCGGAGGAGCTGCTGGAGGGGGCCTGCTGGGCGGTGGCTATGCTGGCCTCCTCACCGCCAGACACACTGACGCTGTCTTCTCCCTCCCCTGGCTCGGTGTGACGGTTGATGGGGGGGTGCTGGCAGGTGTCCACAGGGACAGCTGGGGTTTCCGGGGCTGGCTGGCCCAGAAAAGCATGGAGCCGGTCGTAATAGGGGCAGGCATCGGGTCCTGCCCCCCTTCCGTCGGTGGCCCGCACATACCCCAGCCGCAGCTCTTTTACTTTGGACCGCACCTGCTCACAGTTGCAGCCGGGGTGTCCCTGCTGCGCCAGGTTCTGCGCCAGCCGCGTGTACAGGTCTGCATTGCGGCGGCGGGACTGCAGGTCGTGGCGACCCTCCTCCTCCTGCCACAGGTCCAGGAGGGTCTCCAGCTCCCTGGGGGTCCAGGATGGGGCCTGGCATTTCCGGCCCCTGGGGGCTTCCTCTCCTGCGGGTGCAGGTGGCTCACCACCCGGAGCTGCCATGCTGGGCTCAGAAGTGGCTGTTGGGCAGCACAGCGGCACGTGGCAGAGCTCAAGCTGAACGCTCTCCGGCAGGCTCCTGCCACGGCCACCCAGCAGCCTCCGAGCTCTGTAGGAGCTCGGGTTACCAGGAAGTTCACGGCTCCTATGGGGTCTCGCGGCGTCCAAAGAACTTTTTTCCATGTCTTCTGCTTTTCTGGAAAAGCTGTCTACACTGGCCCTTTTCCAGAAAAGCTTTTCCGGAATAAGGACTTATGCCCGAGTGGGAACAGCATAGGGTTTCCGGAATAGCGGCTGATTTTGTACAGTACAGCGTCGTTGCTTTTCCGGAAATTCAAGGGAGACAGCTCGCAGCTTATTCCGGAAAAGCATCTGATTTTCCGGAATAAGTGGCCCAGTGTAGACACAGCCTATGAGATGGCAGCAGCATGTTGAAGTCTGCCTCAGCAGAAAGGCGCTATAATAAAAGAGGATTTTATTTCCAGGCTATCCAGTTTGCCTTTTTTTTCTCTGCAAATATATTTATCTTCCAAATTTAACACTGAAGGACTCTGCCATGACACCACAATGGGATGGTTTTAGGGGGAGGGTGACAGGCAACAACGACCGGAATATTCAATGGTTACAGAGAGTGAAAATAAATGACTTTGTAAACACCCAGTTTTCTAGCTGCAAAAGTCTGGTATGTGGAATTATTCTTTACTGTTTAACTATGTGTGTTTGCAAGGCCTCCTGGAGTGAGTGAAAGAACCTCCCTGGAGAGAAAACAAAGTTCTCAGTGGGTAAAGGAAATGAAAGAGAGAGAGCAAGTGTGTGTGGATGAGAGAGTGATGCATAGCAGTGAGATATATAGTTTCTCTTCTATACTGCATGGGTGATGGAATAATTCTGACTAACCATGTATTGCATGCCTTAGCCTATTTAGGCATGATAAGGAAAAGGAAAAGTAAGGTCAATATAAGGCTTTGTAGATAGCAACAATAAAAGTTATTAAGGTTAGAATTTGCCAATAAAACTACATACATAGTAACCACAATCTCACTATAGGGATAATCTCAGAACCAACCACGTACTAACTCTTGACAAATACAGATTTTTGTAATGGCTACCAGCATACCAATCATTATATATGATGGTTTTTTGGGTAAGTAGGAAGTTCAGCAAATCCTTTTTTCCCCCTAAAGGCTGACATGAAATATTTTATTTAACCCAAATCCCTGTTTCTCAGTGAGGTTTTTTTTTTTTTGGAGGGGGCAAGGAGGGTTGCTTATGTAAGTATAATGTGAGGCAGGCCATTGATTAAATTGGTATCCGATAAGGGTGTTCACCCACTTCCATATGGGTTTGCCAGATCCCTATAACCCCAAGTGACAGGGAGCCAGAAAGCCAGCCTTTGGAGAAAGTCTTTGTCTGAAATGGTACTGGGTCTTCATTTCAGCCAGGCCTAATTTAGAGCAACCTTGAAGTTGCTCCGATTCATGGCTAAGTCCAATTTGGCTCCTTTTAGCCCTAATAATAGGTGTGTTAATAATTGACAACATCACATTTGTCCCAGCTCTCTGATTCTTCTGTATTGTTGCGTCTAGAACTTCATAAGAATTTTCATCACACAGTTCATGTTTCCCTCTTTCCCTTTATGAGACCTCTTTGTAAAGAAGCTGTATTTGTTTCAATTTAAAAAAAAAATTGAAAATTCAAAATGGAGCTCCATTTTGTGCATAAATGTCTGAAGGTTTCGACAGCAGCTGCTGCAGGAAGTCACCTATTTACTAAGCTTCATAGAGCTGATCAAATTACTTGTTGCAAATAATTTATCTGCCAAGCTTACCCCTTTTTCTGTTCTTGAATTATCTGCAAACGTGTAATGATTATTATGAATTTTTTCACTTTTTGCAAGTCTTACACAAATATTTTTTGCAAAAGAAAATATTAACATATATGCCATTCTTAAAATGGTTGCTATGAGTATTCACTACTTGGGATTCTGTATTTGTGCTGACTGACTGGTATGTGGTATTGTTTCCAGTCCCTGATTACATGACCTATACTTTTACATGGGAGACAGGGCTGAACAAAATTGCTGGAACTTTCTTATTCTAAAGGAGTAAGTGTATTGGGGAGGTAGCATATTCATAAGAGACAGACAGTAGGGGATAAGTAGGCATAGAGCATATTAGGGTACTTGAAATCTTTCCCTTTTCTTTTTCTAAATGCAAGAATATTATTTTTGACAATGTAAGTGGATGTAAAATGTAAAAGCACCTCATTTCTTTCCTGTATCTGAGGGAGAAAGAAAAGGAAAATAATCTACGTATGTTGCCTGCTTAGCAGAGTTTGTTTCATTTTTTTCTTGTCACAGTGACACAAATTATTTGCACTTGTGTCTGCACTGCCATTTGCAAAACATGTAGTCACTACTTTTAGCATCTCACTATTTGATTAACTGTCTCAGAGCCAAGACTGGTAGGAGCGTGTAGAGCTTCTTATCATGAACTGAAGTATTTCACTGCCATCTGCATAAGCAGGATTCAGGGGTCTCCTTATTCTGTCACACCCCCAACCTATCACTGTTGTCATGAATCACGTGTATGGGCTTTGTCCTCCTTTGGAGGGGTGCTCTCACTCACACCCTTTCCTGTCGCAGTGGATTAATTGGCGTAGTGCCAGGTCTCTGGCCCTGGAGTTTGGGAGCACTATCTCACAGAGTCCTATAATGAACACAACTGTATTTCCGTGGTCAACCAAGCATGTCTGCTGAATTCACCTGTGTCCATTTTCTGCCCCTTGCTTCAGTTCAAACATGGTCAGTCACAAATTAGCAGTTGTGTGGCCTGCTCAGGCCCAGTTGCTAAGGGGCCCTCACGCATATCATGCCAGATCATTCTTGGGGAGCACTGATCGCCGCTGCATGGCCTGCCCATCACCTGATCGTGGCCCTCTGCCCAAAACCACTGCTTACATGTCTGTGAACATTCAATACCATGACTCAGCCTTAGCAGCCACAGCTGTAGCATACATCAATGCTCTATACTGTGTACATGAAAAGCAACACACTACTTATTATATAAGAACATAAGAATGGCCATACTGGGTTAGACCAAAGGTCCATCTAGCCCAGTATCCTGTCTTCTGACAGTGGCCAGTGCCAGGTACCCCAGAGAGGGTGGACTGAAGACAATGAGCAAGCGATTTGTCTCCTGCCATCCATCTCCAGCCTTTCACAAGAGGCCAGGGGCAACATTCCTTACCCCTTGGCTAATAGCCTTTATAGCCCTAACCTCGATGAATTTATCTAGCTCTTTTTTAAACTCTGTTATAGTCCTAGCTTTCACAAGGCATACCTGCGCCGGTTGACAAAGGGTTCCTTGTTGACAGCGGCACGTCCAGGCTGCCCCAATCTGCCGACAAACAGCTGATCATCAGCTGGTCGGCAGAGCGCGGCAGCCATTTAAATTTAAATGAAGCCGCAATTATTTAAATCACAGCTTCATTTCCCTCTGCCGATCAGCCTAATCTACATGGCTCCATCGACGGAGCCATGTAGTTTAGACACACCCTTGGTGACCTCTAGCTCTTATATTATGGGAACAAGTAAATAACTTTTCCTTATTCACTTTCTCCACACCACCCATGATTTTATATACCTCTATATATTCCCCCTCAGTCTCCTCTTTTCTAAACTGAAAAGTCCCAGTCTCTTTAGCCTCTCCTCATATAGGACCTGTTCCAAACCCCTAATCATTTTAGTTGCCCTTTTCTGAACATTTTCTAATGCCAGAATATCTTTTTTTGAGGTGAGACCACATTTGAATGCAGTATTCAAGATGTGGGTGTACTATAGTTTTATATAGGGGCAGTAAGATATTCTTCGTCTTATTTTCTATCCCTTTTTAAATAATTCCTAGCATCCTATTTGCTTTTTTGACTGCCGCTTCACACTTCATGGACATTTTCAGAGAACTATCCATGAAGACTCCAAGATCTCTTTCCTGATTAGTTGTAACTAAATTAGCCCCAATCATAGTGTATGTATAGTTGGGGTTATTATTACTATTGCTGTAGCACCTAGGAGCGCCAGTCATGAAGCAGGATCCCATTGCAGTTGGTGCTGTACAAACAGAGAACACAAAGGCAGCTTGGCTAAAAATGTGTAATCTAGGCCATTTCCCACATGAATCTTATAGCACATATTGTCATTGCCACCGTTTTGGGGTACCAGCACCTTGATTGCTCCTCTCCTTTCCATAGTCCACGTTAGTCAGGTCTCCAGCCATCACCTGTCTCTGAGTAAAAACCTTTGTCTCACTTTCTTCTAACTATGCCTTTAGGTCTGCACAGCTTTCTGTCAGCTACTGTGATGTTCCCCAGCACACCAGTCTGCTGAAAGGCCAGTACTTTACTGCCTCTCCAAGGGCTATAAGCAGCATATGGCTGGCAGTTACAAGTTGCCATGCAGCTCTTTCTAGGCAAACACCTGTATTCTTAAAAGAAAAATGTAATACAAACAAGAAACAAATGTAAACACCAACTAAACATACCGGCTACGTCTAGACTGGCATGATTTTCCGCAAATGCTTTTAACAGAAAAGTTTTTCCATTAAAAGCATTTGTGGAAAAGAGCTTCTAGATTGGCATGGACGCTTTTCCACAAAAGCACTTTTTCCGGAAAAGCGTCCGTGCCAATCTAGATGCAGTTTTGCACAAGAAAGCCCCGATCACCATTTTCACAATCGGGGCTTTTTTGCGCAAAACAATACCGCATTGTCTACACTGGCCCTCTTGTGCCCAAGAGGGCTTTTGCCCGAACGGGAGCAGCATAGCATTTCCACAAGAACACTGACAATCTTACATGAGATCGTCAGCGTTCTTGCGGAAATTCAAGCGGCCAGTGTAGACAGCTGGCAAGTTTTTCCGCAAAAGTAGCTGCTTTTGTGGAAAAACGTGCCAGTCTAGACGCAGCCACCAAGAGTCACATATCTGGGGCTGGGGTAGGTTAAAGTCTTTTCAACCTTCCTGGAAGGGGGGAGGCCCCCGCTGGAAGGAAAGGGCCTGCCATTTTTCTAAATCAGAAAGAAGGCCTTGAGTTAGTTTTAATGGAGCCTTTTTATGCCAAATGTACTGCCTTTGCCTGTTAGTCTTTGAAAAATGCAGTTTAAACTAGTACACACAAGCCTCCACAAGCAATGGTACCTCATTATAACCTCAGTCATTCATTTTAATCACCACCTATTCTTTTGATTTTTTTTAGAGGAACTGTGGCTACAACCACCATCCATGCTAGAACTGCATATAAGCCATGGCCCACAGTGTTATGTAAACTTCATGTGCTAATGTCCTCAAAGCTCTTGCATCAGATTGCAATATCTGTCACAGCCACATCATAATACTGAAGAAATTACTCAACGGCAATAAAAAAAGTGGTCGTGGCCCTCGTTCCAGTCTGAAAGATCTGTGGGTGCTTCAGCTAGTCTTATGCTGTGCACTTACTTTGGTGAAAATGATCAACATGTCCCTTCAACTAGCTGAAGCCAAAGCTGGTGATGGAATACAATTCCATATTCCGTATGAGTCGGTTCTACAGGCAGGTTTAATTTACAGACCTTAGTTTACTTTATAAAATTTCCTTTTGTGTGATGCTGCTTGTGTGTCAGCCTGTGGAGTGATGATTGATGGTCCCACTGCTGCCACTGTCAATGAGCTCTAATTTAATTAATGGCTTCAGCATGTGGGTAACATAATTCCTCTAGCACCTACCCACCCAGGAAGAGTGCAGAGACTACAGTGTAGCTGACACGTCTCGGGGGCATCAAAGGGTGGGACGAGGTGTGCACCTACACAAGAACCAGCCACAGGCACTCCAATTCTTCATGCTGTGTGTCTATATTAATCTTCACAAGGCCTCTGAAGAAGACAGAGGGGGCTGCATATGAGGGAGCCTGACCAGTAGGACAGGAAGTTTACTGATGTGACTTTCCCCCTCTTCTGCATGTCCAGCTGATATGCATCTATCTTATGTGAGAGTCAGGCTACTGCATATCTTTTACTCCTGCATGACACAGGGGCAAGGATTTGGGCTACTGAGCAGTACTGTTGTTTTTAAAAGCTGAGAGCTCAGAACTTGTGACAGGAAGGATTCTGGAAGGTTTAATGGTGTCCATTCTATACAGATACCAAACTGAAATGTACCCAAAACTTATTGTATCTGAATTTATCCAAACCTCACTGCTTATGAAATTAAGCTAGAAAACTCCAGGGGCACCACAACATAGTTCAGCTTCCTACTTGTCATTGGCTCACAAATATCAGAAAATAACCTTTCTACTTTCTGTATCACACTGGTTCTTGTCCTGGTCAAAACCAAGCAGGGCAGAGGTACAAAGCAATGGAAATAAAAACTCACCAGGAAAATAACCACATTTTAAAGATTTGGGCTGTGTTCAGTGTATGTTATAGGCAAAGGGGGAGGCGGTGTCTTTTTCTCATGACTCAGTGCAGACATCCCTAAAAGGCAGGGAGTTGGCGAAATGACTAAATTAGGACACCCAATAATTATAATAATAATTAATAAATGATCCATTGAAATGGGAATAAAGTGGCGTATAGAATCCTGGCTTCATGTGTCCACAAATTCTGGCAATGTATTATTTAAGTGTTTTTATGCACTGAATAGCATTGCTCCAGGAAGGTATTAAACAATGATGTATTACTTCTGCACAGGGAAGTAGAATTTTTATATCCCTGTTTCTCTTGTGTTAAATCTTAACACAGGAGACACAGACACACCCTCATGTGTGATATGGAGAACATGATTCTATAACCTGGTAATATTCACACCTCTGTAGTTCAAGAGCCAAGTTAGAGATCAAGATTACCCAAAAGATCCACAGTAGTGTGAATTTATTTTTTCATTTACTATTAACAGACGTTAGTTCGAACTAACTTTCATAGGCGCTACACTAGCGCTCCGTTAGTTCGAACTTAATTCGAACCAACGGCGCGCTTAGTTCGAACTAGGTAATCCTCATTCCACGAGGATTAAGCCTAGTTTGAATTTACTAGTTCGAATTAAGGGCTGTGTAGACCCTTAATTCGAACTAGTGGGAGGCTAGCCCTCCCCAGATTTCCCTGGTGGCCACTCTGGCCAACACCAGGGAAACTCGTCTGCCCCCCTCCCAGCCCCGGACCCCTTAAAGGGGCACAGGCTGGCTACGCTGCCCGTGCCAGGTGCAAGCCTGCCAGCACCCAGCCAGACGACCCTGCACCTGGCACGGATCGAGCCACCCACCCGATGCCCCCAAGCCCTCCCCCTGTTCCCAGGACCAGGCTGGCGGCTCCCGGGAGCTTGACCGGGACCGCAAGAGGCGGGCACCCGCCTGGGCTAGTGCGGACATCGTGGACCTCGTCCACGATCTCCACACTAGGCACAGGAAAGTGGCCAGCTAGAGCAGGAGAGCTGCCAGCCTGGTCACCCAGGAGCAGGTGTGCATGAAAATCAAGGGGGTCCACTGAGACCCCCGACCCTGAGCCCTGAGCTTACAATGGACGTACTGGGTCAGACCAAAGGTCCATCTAGCCCAGTAGCCTGTCTGCCGACAGTGGCCAACCCTAGGGACCCTGGAGGGGATGGACCGAAGACAGTGACCAAGCCATTTGTCTCGTGCCATCCCTCTCCAGCCTTCCACAAACCTTGGGCAGGGACACCACTCCTACCCCCTGGCTAATAGCACTCCATGGACCCAACCTCCATGACTTGATCTCTCGTCCCTTTAAACGCTGTTCTAGTTCTAGCCTTCACAGCCTCCTGCAGCAAGGAGTTCAACAGGTTGACTCTTTGCTTTGGTGTCCTCTAGTCCTTCTTTATGGGAACTAATGAAGAACTTTTCTGTATGCACCCTCTCCACCCAACTCCTGCTTTTTGAGACCTCTATCCTGTCCCCCCTCCGTCTCCTCTTTTCTAAGCTGAGAAGTCCCAGTCTCTTTAGCCTCTCTTCATATGGGACCTGTTCCCAACCCCTGATCATTGTAGTTGCCCTCCCCTCTCCCACCCTCTCTCTTCTCCTCTCCCACCTCCTTTTCCCAGTCTCCCCCAGTTTTGTTCAATAAAGACAGATTCCATTTTTGAACACAATTGTCCTTTATTTTGTACATCAAGAAAAGGGGCTAGGGAAGGGTAAGTGGAAGGAGGTGAGGGAGGAATGGGGTACGAGCCTCCGATGGGGAGGACTGGGCTGGCTCTGTGGGCTTCTGGGTGTGAAAGCTCTCCTGCAGCCCCCCAATTGCTCCCGCTCCCCAGATGGCAGCCTGCGGCAAGTGCAGCCGGGCTGATGGCCGAGTGGTGTGATGTGCCCAGTGTGGGAACTCAGGGCACTCCAAGTCAGGACTGCTTTGCAAGCGGGGCACCCCTGAGAACTGTCTGTCCGGGGTGGGGGTCGGGACCCTTTAAGCGCAGCTCTCGGCTAGCCCGAGACAGCATCTCCACGCTCTAAGTCTTCCTCTGATGCCCTGCCGGCACTGCTTCCGGCCATCCTTAACCTCAGTTCAGGGTCCACTTAATGTGGACATGCTAGTTCGAATTAGCAAAATGCTAATTCGAACTAGTTTTTAGTTCTAGATGCATTCGTTCGAATTAGCTTAGTTCGAATTAACTAATTCGAACTAAGTTAGTTCGAATTAGCGCTGTAGTGTAGACGTACCCTGAGAGCCTTATATTTGAGAGTGTTGAGCACCCACAATTTTGAGTGCTTGAGACTTTTGTTCAGAATTTATGAAAATCAGGCCTCTGGTCTTTCCTTTTAAGAACATAAGTGATCTCTTTCCTGCCATCCATCTCCACCTTCTGACAAACAGAAGGTAGGGACACTACTCCTTACCCATCCTGGCTAATAGCCATTATGGACTTAAACTCCATGAATTTATCATGAAGACTTAGCAAGTTCTGTGACACCAAGTTGTATCATTCCTGGGCAGAGGTAATCTTGAAAAGTTCATTTGACGCTTGCCCATCCATCATTTTGGGGATGCTTATTCAGTCAAAATATTTACTATTGATGAAATATGTGTCTCTGGCTTACTCTCCTGCTTTCTGAATACATAACACATGGATTCTGCAGTTCACTGTGCCAGAAAAAATGTTTGTCCCTCTTCCCAGATCTGTCTCTCTTTGGAACTGGCATTTTTTAAATAGTTGAATTCCACCCTGCCAATTTGTTTCTTTACTTGCTTGTTTCAAGATCAAGGTAAAAAAATCTACATTTTTTCCTGTGTTTTGGATTTTTGGTTGTACGGAAGATTTCTGCTTCAAAAGAGCATGGTTCTTCTCCTAGATACCAGACTTCACTTTGTTATGCATTGTTGCCTTGCTTCCACGTAGGAGAGAGAACCCCCAGCAATATCTTGTGTCCCCTGTGGTCTAAAAAAACAGGTAATGATGCATGGATGTGCAGTGAAATTTTACAAATGTGCACTGACTTTTTAGAAGTAGGTCCTCTGTTTGATATGTTTTCATCAGCCCACCTAGAGAATATGTGGAGTTCTCAATGCTGCTGACTAGGAACTACATTCTTTATTGTAGTGCAGTGACTTTTTGGAAATTTTGAAGGGTCCGCTCTGCCCCCAAAATATGATCTGCTGCTTGACCTGAAAGTCAGTTGGCTTATTAGTCTGCTTGCCCTATAATATGTTGTATAAAAGTAATAAAACTTGTAAAACCATAATGGCATGGGCTTTGGACCTTGGTATTCATGTGTGGGTCTGGGAACATGTACTGACATATCTGTCATTAAATTTGTTGTATTTTGTTTCACGGTACAAATAAATTCAGAAGAAAGCTCAACAGATAAATAAGTATGGGTATGTCTATACTACAGCGTTATTTTGAAATAAGTTTGAAATAACACGTCTACACACAAAATGCATTTTGAAATAGCATTTTGCTATTTTGAAATACTGCGTCCACACTGAGTGGACACTGATTCGGAGTTAAGATGGCCAGAACCAGGTCAAGGTTAGGGCATCAGGTAAGGAATGTCTTTGTGTGGCTGTTACCTGAGGCTATCTGAGGCCTGTGCTTAAAGAGACACCCCCCGCCCCCTCCCCGGGGCCAGTGTAGACAGCATAGTTCGTGAAAAAGGCCAGTGTAGACAGCATAGTTTTCATAGTATCGTGAAAAAGGCGATCAGGGCTTTTTTGCTGAAAACCGCGTCTAGATTGGCCACAGACGCTTTTCCGCAAAAAGTGCTTTTTCGGAAAAGCATCCTGCCAATCTAGATGCGCTTTTCCAAAAATGCTTTTAATGGAAAACTTTTCCATTAAAAGCATTTTCGGAAATTCATGCCAGTGTAGACATAGCCAGTGGGTGAAGCCCAGCCCCCCTCTGCGAGGTGAGGATGACCGTGCCCTGCACCATCAGAGCCGCTGTGCTTGCACAGAGCCCATGGTCAGAATGTCCAGCTATCCCCGGGAGTGGGAGCTGCCCCGAGACCGCACCCATGCCCCTGTGCCGTGTATAGTGCGGCCGAGGTGGGGGGAGATGTCCCCTGCCTCTGTGTAGAGGGGACTTGTGAAAGGAGGGTGTCCTGCTGGGTCCCGCCCTGGGGTCAGGAGCATGTCAGGTCTCTTCACACACGCGTGTGGCTATCAGGCTACAGCACCTGTGTGTCACGCAGCTGGAGCCACCTGCCCAGGGGTGGTACAGCACGTGCTTGCACGTGCACAGGTTGCTGCGTGATCTGTGGTAAGCAAGGCCCACGCCCACAGGCCCTGGTCTTCATCCCCACCAGCCCCCGGGAAGGGGGACAGCATGATGTGGCCTCCCCGGACGACCCTGGTGACTCTGCTGCTGGGACAGCTTGGGGGTCCGGCCTCCCTGGCACCCTCTGTGGTGGCTTCTCCTCCGTGCCCTGGTCAGGGCCCTCTGTTCCTGGCTTGCTGTGCCCTGGGCTGGCATGGACCGTCCCGACCCCCAGGAAGCGGTCCAGGGCCTCGAAATAGGGGCAGGTGTGTGCCCCTGTTGGGGAGCTGCCCCAATTATTTAATTTTCATGCACACCTGTTCTGGGGTGCGCATGTGGCCTTTAGTGGCCATGGTGGCAGCTATGCAGCTGTAGACGGCTGCGTTCCTCCATCTAGTGCGGAGATCATGGACGTTGGAGGCCTCCCCCCAAACCTCAATGAGGTCCATGATCTCTGCTCTAGTCCAGGATGGCGCCCGCCTTCTCCGGTCCCTGGCTGGCTCCTGGGAGCTGGAGGACTGCGTGGTGCAGGGCTGGCTGGATCTGGCTGCCTGGCTCATCTTGGGGCCACTGTGTCAGGGTCAGTGACTGCTGGCTCTGTGCTTGCAGGCTTGTAGCTGGCACATGCTGTGTGGCCAGAGTATACCCATTTAAGGGCTGTGGGGCAGGGGGAGAGGAAAGGAAGTTTTCCTGGTTTGGCCCAGAGTGGCCAACAGGGCTCCCTGGGAAGGCTGGAGGCCCCCTATTTCAAAATAAGCATCTACACAGTACTTATTTTGAATTAGCTATTTCAAATTTGGCGTTATTCCTCATAGAATGAGTTTTTAATTCGAATTAAGCACCCCGCTATTTCGATTTTATTTCAAAATAGTGGTTTGCTTATATAGACGCTATTAAAGTTAATTTGAAATAACCCCTGTTATTTCAAATTAACTTTGATGTGTAGACATACCCTATATCTCTACAGCAGAGAGTTCTGTGTGTGTGTGTGTCTATATATATAGTGTATTTATAAAGGATGCAATATAATACTCAGTTGCCATGTGTTCACCTCCATATATTCATTGTATGTATATGTACACAAACATAGTTATGTATGCATGTAATTATACAGCATTTTTGTATATATATGAATTAGGGTTGTCAATTAACAGGTGTTAATTCCTGCAATTAACACAAAGAACAATTAATGCATTAATATTTTTAACGCTGGGGCGTTTCAAAGGGGCAGCCCAATAGAAGCCTAGGATCAGCTGGAGTCTCCCGCTGACCCTGGGCTCAGGCAGTGCTGCCCCTTTCAAATGCCACCACTATGTTTCAAAGGAGCGGTGCCTGGGGGCAGCTGAGTGGTGCTGCCCCTTTGAAGCGCTGCCCTGGATCAGCCAGATCCAGCACAACGCAGCCCAGGATAAGCTGGGGACTTCAGCTGATCCTGGGGTCCCATGGCGCTTCCCCTTTGAAACGCCACCGCAGCATTTCAAAGGGGCAACTGCACTTTGCCTGGGATCAGCTAAGGACTCCAGCTGATCCTGGGCTCCCACAGTGCTGCCCCTTTGAAACGCCACCACAGCATTTCAAAGGGGCAGCATTCGCGATTAATCGCAATTAATTTTTTTAATTGCTTGACAGCCCTAGTATGAATGTATATATGTAGTTGAGCATGTAAAAACAGGATATCTGTATAACAAATATATATATAAACTACTGTATTTATGTGAATATTTATGCATATAATATATAACATTCATGTGTACATAAATACTGAATACTGTTCAGTCTTGATCATTTGCTAACCAGACAGCAATATTGCTCAACAAGCAACAGAGAGTCAGGAAGGGCTGGAATGAATGAACAAATGAATAAATGACACGAGGCAGTTGTGAATACAGGTGTGTGAGGGAAAGAGGTGCTGTTGTTGTATGGGCTTGCTCAGCTTCTAATATATGCTGCTAGGATGCAAGTGAAAATAAATAGGATACAGTGCATTATAAATGGGCTTGGATAAAAGCAGGGCTCTGATTGGCTGAAGAGGTTTTCACTGAGCTGTGTCTCAGTACACTCACACAAGTCAGGGCTTGTTAGCCTCAGTGTTCTCTTTGCTATCCACATGCCAATGAAAGGCAGAGGGAAAAAATGGACATTTCAGGTGTTTTATCTACAATTTTAGTTCTAGTGTTCTATGAGATCCCAGCAGGTGTATCTGCTTTCAGGTACTGGCAGCTTGCTTTAAGGCAGGTGTGATTCTGCTAACAACCTTTTAGGCTGTCGTGCTGGGAAGCGGTCTGCTTTTACCCAAGGCACGCAGGTAGGTAACATGTCTATGACCACATACCGTACCTTCCCATATGTTACTTTATTGCTCATTTTAACCTCTTTATCAAAATGCATGTCCCTCAACATTTTGCCTACTGTAGCTCAAATCATATTTGGACAAAGCAACTTTGAAATGCGTTTTATTGATTAGGGAGAAAACAGATCCATGGATGCCTCCTGGAATGCTATGAAACATAGTCTCTTCATAAACAATAATATTTATTCTATCAGTATTTTCTGTGTTGTTCTTTTAATTTTTTTTCCTTAATAGAAGGTTTGAATTTATTAAAGATTATGGGACAGATCCTCAGTCCCATGCCAATCCATTTGCATGGTCCCAGAAGTACAAAGCCAATGTAACCAGCTGCCAAGGGTTTCTCCTGACATGGGGGAATCTCATAGTAGCCCAGAGCTGATTTTGCCAGCTGAGTGTCACTTGCATTTGCAGCTCCTGGCATGTCGAGGGTATGACCAAGGGAGAGAAGATGGGCAGAGTACCAGTGCACTGCAGCCATTCCTATTTAGTATCAAAGCCTCCAGACAGTGGTTACCATCTGGTGCTAATTAAAGCAATCTTAACACTGCCCTAACTTGTGCCAGAGGAATGTGAAGATGGCAGAAAACCAACTTTGGACTGCGCACGTTGGCTTGCACATGGAGCACACTGTAGCTTGACCTGAGGTCTAAGATCCAAATTCTGATTCTGATTTAGTTACATTCATGTGATCTGAAATAACTACAACAGAACCAGGTGAATTCCTGCAAATTTACACTGTGGGGGCATTGTTGTGGATTGCTGTGAAAATTATTATAAAATACAGAAGATGAAAGCCCAGACTGATCCCAGGTATAACACCATTGACATGAATGTGTTTACATCAGGGATATATTTGGCTCAAAGGCTTCTGGTAATGAATAAGGAATAGGAAGAAACAAACAATTAAGAAGAGATCCTTTTTTCCCACAAATTTCCTTTTTCGTTAACAAAATATTTGAAGGGAAATAGAGAATATCCAATGCAAAGTAGCAATTGGATTGTTTTCAAATGAAATATTTTTCAAATAGTTTGAAACCTTAAATTACCTAAATTCTGATTCACTGAAGGACAATCTTCACTTATTTATATATTTGCTTCCCATAACCAACTCTCCATAAAGCTTTCCATGAGTGATATGCCTGAATATTCTGTTCAAAGCTCTAAACTGTTTTGTAAAATGTATGCACCTAAATTTGGGTTATTGCTAATTGTGTACTATATGTATCATATGATTTTTAAGCAAAACTTTCATCTGTTGAAATCCCAGCATGATTCCCAGATGTACAGAATCTCCTTTTGTTTAGTCTGTTTACAATGAAAATTTTTCAACATTAGCTTTCTCAAAGTTTTCTCTCCGCATCAACTGGTCTTTCAGAAGGAAACTTTTTGTTTGTTTGTTTTGGTGTATTATTTAGCGTTGTTTTGGAAATACTTACGGTTTAAAAAAAATCCATACAACATGGATACAGTATTTTTTCTCTCTTCCTGTCTTTCTTTTTTATATTGCTGTAAAACTCCAAATATTTTATATGTCTTTTTCAAATCTAAAAACTATCATTATAGAAAATTGGCACTTTTATTATTCAAGATGAACATTTTATGAATAGCTACTTTATTAGATTTACAGAGGGGCTTTTTTACATTAGAAATGATACTGTAAAGCATAGGAAACGGTTGGACCTATCTCATCATTGTAAAAGATATTTTACAAAAGCATTTCTGTTAACATAATGTATTATTTTACCATTTTCCAATTTTAGCCTTTTTACTAATATTCAGTATAAAGTATATACTTAATATAAATAAAGTGACACCGGCACCAAAGACACATTTTAAGTGACCAGTTTAAAGGATTTCCAAGGGTTCCTGTTCATATTTTCATGGAGGAAAGGTCCATCAGTGGCTATTAGCCAAGATGGTCAGGGATGCCAGCTCTGTTCTGGATGTCCTGAATTTCTGACTTTCAGAAGCTGGGGGCAAATGGCAGGGAATGGATCACTCAATGATTGTCTGTTCTATTCATTCCCTCTGAAGCCCCTGATATTGGACACTATTGGAAGACAGGATACTGGGTTAGATGGAGCAATGGACTGATCCAATATGGCTGTTCTTAAGTTCTTACATTTTGCTTCATTTCTGTTTTTTTGCCAGACCAGGGGAGGTCTCCTGCCACCAACTCCCAAGCCCATCTCCTGCTGCTGGCAGGCTGCCCTAGCAGGCATCTTCGCCTTCTCCCCACCCTCAACCTGACTGGGCGGCTTCCCCAGCTGCTGCCAGCTTCCTGGCCCCACACTCTGGGAGCTCTGTGGGGCTCTGGCTCTGGGGTTGCTGCATGACTCCGGCCCCATGCAGCCACAGGGCTCAACTCCAGCCTCACACTCCCAAGGGCTGCCACAGTACCCCAGCCCCGCTCTCCAGGAAGCTGCGGGGGGAATCCAATCCCGCTCTCCAATGGGGCTCCGCCCACAGCCATGAGCTCCTGGGGACTGCCGCACTCCAGCCCCACACTGACCGGTGCTGCCGGGGGACTCTGGCCCAGTCCCACACTGCCACAGGCTCCTAGAGGCTGCCACCAGGGCTGGCTCTAGGCACCAGCAAAGCAAACCCGTGCTTGGGCACCACATTTCCAGGGGCAGCATTCCGGCGTACTTGTGTGTACTTGTGTGTACTGTGCCGTCTATGTTCTGCCCCCCATCCACGGTCACCTGCCAGCAGCAGCCCCTTCCATGTTCCCCCGCATGTGGAGGGATGGGGTCCCAGCACCCAGGCAGGTGTCCTATAGCAGCACTGCCCGAGTCTCTTTTCTGCGGGGCCAGGACCTGCATGTGCCCCGCTGCGCATGCTGATTGGCCATCCAGCTCCATGTTACAGACCCGCTGGGATTCTGTGGGGGGAATAGGAGGGGGAGAGGCGCGGGGCCCTGTGGGGGGTCATGGTGCATGGGCATCCATACAGAGGGGGTGGCCAGGGAGCCCCAGCCCCTCCAGCCCTCTCCATCCAGCCTCCGTGCTTGGCCACGCAGGGCAGCAGTGTCTCCCCGGCTCCCGAAGGGGAAACTGAGGCAGCAGGGAAGCAACTTTCCCCAGGCCAGCCAGCGGCAGGTCTGGGGACAGAACCCAGGTGTCCAGGCTCCAACCTGGTGCTCTTGGTCATTCGGGGCCGGACCTGGTCTCAGGCTGAGCTCTTATCCCCGTGCCAGGTTGTGCCGGGCCAGATCCTGTGGTCCATGCCAAGCGTGCCAAGCAGAACTCCCCCTCCCTCCGTGCCAGGGGGCCTCATCCGCAGCCAGAGCCACCCCCGCTCCGGGTCTGTGTCGCTGCCAATGAAAAAAAGGGAGGGGGGGATTTTTTTGCTTGGAGTGACAAAAAACCTAGAGACGGCCCTGGCTGCCACAGTGCTCTGGCTCCAGTCTCATGCTGCCCGCAGCCAGGCTACTGACCCTATTGACCCGGCCCCGGCTGACACTCCAGCCCTTAGGCTTCCGACTCTCTGGTCCAGGAGCATCTATGGTGCTGCTGGACGACAGATGTTGCCGGACCAGAGAACGCCAGTTTCTGGAAGTACAACCTGTAGGTAGCTGGCTTTAGGGGCTTGATTCTGAAACGTGCTGAGCACTCTTAGCTTTCACTGTACTCACCCCAAATAATTGTAAATGGGAGTTGCAATTATACAGCAACCCCAGGATCAGACTCTTGGGTCATATTTTAAGACAATTGTCATTTGTCATTGTCATTTATGTTTGTGTGTTTATGCAAATCTGCATGTGTACACTGGTCCTGCGTTATAGATTTTTTTTGTTGATTCTTCTTTTGCTGAGAATGACCTAGAATTGCCAATTCCGAAAAGTCATTCCACGGGGAGGTAATGACTGTCATGACATCATTAAGCTGCATCATCCTAGCACAAATTAGTGACAACATGTTGTAGTGCAACATTCTCTGAATCACATTCACAAATTATCTTACAATACATGCCATGAGGTGATGTTGCAGCAACAGCCACAAACCACTTAAATGTCCTTCATCTATAGCTTTCAAGACATAGGTTCACTCCTTTAAAATCCAAATTATGAGGTGAAACTCAAGGCAAGTGACTCCTCTAGACAGGGGCAAAGCTTGAAAAGTTTAGGCTTGGATTTAAATCTCTCTTTGAAGGGGTTAGGGTGAAGCCTCAGGAGACATAGATTATCACATGTCTACCTGCTGCAGGGATTTTTGCACTCAGAAGCATCCAGTGCTGTCCACTGTGAAAGCCAGGTTCCTAGACTAGATGGATCATGAGTCTGATCAAGTCTGACAGGTCCTTCATTCCTAATTTCTTCTTTTTCTGCTGGTGTTCAAAATATTACAAAGGGTTTAGGAGTGTGCAGACCTGTGAATGAAAACCATGATCCTATAAAAGACCTTTAAAAGGGGAGTGTTCACATACCAAATGGCTTTACTTAGTTGATCTTGATGATTCAGTTGACCTTTGTGTCCTGATCAGACCTTGACACTTCCAGCATTCTTAAGCACAATGCAAGTGTCATGTGCCCTTGGCACCTAAAAACTTCTCCAACAATTTGTCAAGATTCACCCCTAAAAGGTTAAGAAACAAACAGAATCATTGATAAATAGGTGAATAGGAACAGAAAATGTTCTTTATATGGTTAATGAACAGGTCTTTGAAAAGAAAGCAGGTAAAAAAATACTTACACTGAAGTTTTGGGCTAAAGGAGGAAAGTTTTTTCGATTAAGTTTTAAAAAGACATAATGACTATGGTCTGTAACGCTCACAGGCTACAACTTCAGGCATCCTATTCTAGTGTCTACCGCTTTTATATATTCATATCTATAGTGGATTATATGCTATCTATCTATCTATCTATCTATCTATCTATCTATCTATCTATCTATCTATCTATCTATCTAGCAAGAGAGAAACACTTTTATAGCGGACACCAGTACGGACCACTGTATTTTAGGTTGTGAAACAATCTCCATGAAAACACTCTGAAAGTTTCAGACTCAAAACTTTCTCAAACATTCACCTCTGGGACTGAACAGGTTGATGATGTGCCCCAGAATTAATTTTTTAGAAACTAGCTACATGGGGATTATGGAAGAATAAGGGAAAAGAAAACCCACATCTACCACTTTTAAAAAAAGCAACGTCTAAAATTTGAAATGGATGTAATTATTAACAGGGAAGGATTTGTCTTTGATTGGATATGGCTAGGACTAGCTGAAATTGTATACTGCTGACGTGTAGCAGGAAATTTTCCTAATGTACATTTAAAAATGTCCATTTAAAAAGCAACACATTTTGCAGCTATGTGAAACTAGTTTTCGTGGGATGGTTTGGTTTAAGGAATTCAGGCCCAGATTTTCAAAAGTATTTTTAACCACTCAGGAGCTGAGCCTCACAATTTTCTGCAAAAGTCAGAGGCGTAACTATGCTCTGGTAGCTGAAAATCTGTACAGTGATGAATTTACAAGCTCTGCTGGTCAAATAGTAATAGATTTAGGTCTTCACTATTTCACTTAACAACCCTAGTATTAATAAAGGTGTTAGTAGAAAGCTTAGAAGATGAAGGATGGTCTTGTTATTAAGGACTGGACCAGGGATCAGCAGATATGAATTCAGTTTAGGTCCCTGCTCTGAGTTATCAAATCATAGAAGTGTCCTTGGGCAAGTCATTCAATCTGTCTTTTTGCCTTACTTATCCCTCTGTAAAATGTGGGAAGTAATACCTTTCTCCCACTCTTTGTTTGATGTGTCTATATAGGCTCTTATCTTGCAACCACTTATGCACATGCTTATGTCAATGAGACTGTTCGCATGGTTACAGTTAAGCATGTGCATAAGTGATTGCATAGCAGGGGCTGTAGATGTATGTATATAAGCTATATATAAGCAAGTGTTTTTTCTTACCAAATTAATTTATGATACATAAAACAGTGGAGCCATGATTTCAGTTGAAACTTCTAGATGTTACTGTAATATAAATAAATGAATAACAAAATAAGGATATGCAAATATAGGTTATATAGTTAAAACAATCTGAAGTCAGAAAATGCAGCATCCAGGGCTGCGTCTAGACTGGCAAGTTTTTCCGCAAAAGCAATTGCTTTTGCGGAAAAACTTGCCAGCTGTCTACACTGGCCGCTTGAATTTCTGCGAGAACACTGACGATCTCATGTAAGATTGTCAGTGTTCTTGTGGAAATGCTATGCTGCTCCCATTCAGGCAAAAGCCCTCTTGTGCAAATGCTTTTGCGCAAGAGGGCCAGTGTAGACAATGCGGTATTGTTTTGCGCAAAAAAGCCCCGATCGCGAAAATGGCAATCGGGGCTTTCTTGTGCAAAACTGCATCTAGATTGGCACAGACGCTTTTCTGCAAAAAGTGCTTTTGCGGAAAAGCGTCCGTGCCAATCTAGACACTCTTTTCTGCAAATGCTTTTCTGTTTAAAGCATTTGCGGAAAAACATGCCAGTCTAGCTGTAGCCTAAGAGTTCAACCGCAATGCTAACTCTACCCTCTTTAAGTGTGATATTTGACAGAGTGCATTAC
The DNA here is from genome assembly GCF_052426305.1 of Pelodiscus sinensis. Taxonomy (NCBI): domain Eukaryota; kingdom Metazoa; phylum Chordata; order Testudines; family Trionychidae; genus Pelodiscus; species Pelodiscus sinensis. The sequence continues at coordinate 110,300,894 of NC_143055.1, read as the reverse complement.
CATACAAATACTAGTATATTAAGATAAACTGCCTGAGAGTGCTCTTAACCTTGGTCTACACTAGGGAGTTACGTCAATAATGCACCTTATTTTGAAATAATAAGTGGAGCGTCCACACAACCAAGCCCATTATTTCGAAATAAGGGACTGGTTATTTCAAAATAATAACTGCTGCTTTCTATGAGGAATGACCCTTATCTTGAAATAGTTATTTCAAAATAGCAGTAGTGTGGACACTCCACCGCTGCTATTTCAAAATAACTATGCCCCAGAGTCATTCAAAGTAATTGCTCCCCAGTGCTTCCTGGGGCTCCAAGTCAAGGTAGGGCATCAACATTAAGGGAGCCTGTCTCGGATTAATTTTGAGGCTTCCCTGTAGTGTGGACATGCTATGTTGAAATAGTTATTTCAGGAGTTGTTATTTCAAAATAATTTCTTAATGTAGACATGCCCTTAGTATGCAGTAAGAGTATTCACATGTGGAGTTGATGCAGAGTAGTTAGTGTGCTTTAAATTCACATCTTTGCACACTACAGGCACACCTGCACAGCAGGGCTAAAGTTGAATTCAGCTACGCAACCTGCGCTACGTCAATTATGTAGTTTAAGTCAAAATAGCTTAATTCGGCTTTTGGCGCTGTCTCCACAACAGGAAGTCGAAAGAAGAACACTCTTTCTTTGACTTCCCTTACTCCTCATAAAATGAGGGTTACAGGTGTCAGAGTAAGAAATCCTCCAGCTCACCATTATTTTGAAATAATGGCTTGCATGCAGACACACACTGTTATTTCAGAATAACGCTAGTTATTCTGAAATAACGCTGCTGTGTAGACATAGCCTAATTTCTCTATGTAGATAAATATGAAGCTAATAAAGAAAGGGTGATAGCATAGGCAGTAGGTGCCCAGAAAAAATTAACTGTAAATCCATTCAGTTTTGCTTTTAACAGGATGCTAAATCCTTTGGATTTACCTACAATGTCACTTTGCCGCTCTGTAACTTTCTTGCATGGGGTGTGAAAAAAATTACAGCACTGTAAAGCACCAGTGTAAACAGGCTCCCAGTGCTGTTAGCCACTCCCCTTGTAGAGGTAGTTTGCCTACAGCACTGGGAGACCTCTTTCCCAGAACTGTGGTCGAAATCACACAGCCTCGTTAAAGCGCTGCTGCAACTCGGCAGTGTAGACAAAGCCTCGCAAGCAATGCTATTTTAGCTGCACCATAGCCCTGGCCTGAAAACATCCCATAAGCATGTATAATTGAAGAGGATTTAAAATGTGAGTCATAATGACACACTTCAGAAGTTGAAAGTAAAGGAAATAGAGCGCTAGGGCACAAGCGACAGTGAATGAGTTCCATGAGGGTTTGCTTACAATAGGAACTAATGTATCCAACATACTTGAAATGTCATGGAAACTTCCCAGTGCACAGTGAAGAATTCACAATAATAGCAATTAAACTCCCAAAAGAAGCAAAGAGCCCCAGGAAGAAAGCAAATCGGAGCACAAATACCTTTCCAGAAATGCTAGCCAGTTTAGCGTCCACACAGTGCCACAGTCTTTAACTGGCCAACAAGAGGCCAAAAGCAGAACATCATACAGATTCCAAAGGACTGCACAGACCTATCGGCACTGCTGCATTTATACTCTCACTGAATCCTTAGGTGCCACCTGATGTTACCACTTCAGGGTCCCACATAGCTCCTTCCTAATACCAGAGCGTGCATGGCTCCTTGAAGCCATCAGGGGAGCACAGGTGACAAAGCAATGGAGATTTGAACTGCTTCCCCAGACTCACCGTTTGCTGCAATTGTGTATTTACAGCAAAGAAGAAAGGAATAGTCCACTGCCAGCAGTGTGAGCACTACCAATACCTCAAGACCCACTGCTTCTTTACAGTGCTATTCTCTATTATACAGTGCTATTCTCTGGTCGTATTTTTACAGTTTGACTTCTCCTTGTCAGCTGCAATGAGGTACAGTCCCAATTTATTAACTGAACTCAGAAAGTCCACTGAATTATCTGAGTGTAACATAGGTACCAACTCCACTGATGTTCTGGAGCAAAAGCACCCCACAGAAAAAAAATTAGCAGATGCTTAGCACCCACCAGCAGCCGGTCCTCTTATCCTCCTGCCCACCATGAGCCCCGCTGATCAATTCCTCCACCTCTCTCCCAGCACTTGCTGCCCAGTGTTTTACAGAGTGCAGGCAGCTTTGGGAGGAAGGGGGAGGAGTGGGAATAGGGCACACTTGGGGTAGGGAGTGGAAATAGGCACCGCAGTGTGGGATGTGGATGAAGAGCTGGGGGCGAAGCCTGGGCAGAATGGGGGCAGGAAGAGGTAGGGTGGCAGTGGGGTCTTGAGGGAGGGAGTTGGGTGGGGGCAGAGCCGGGGAATGAGCACTGCCCTAGCACCAGAGGAAGCCAGAGCCTCTGAAGTGTAAGAGTAAATACCATATTGTTAACATTGGAATAATTATACAGATAGCATCTTCTTCTGGCATATGGTTTCTGACAGCACAAAAATAAATTAAATGCTGGGTAAGTAACATAGCTAATTTATCATGGCAACATCATTTGGAGACACCAAAGTGCATCCACCCACTTTCAAGATGATAACAAGGGCAGATGGCACGTTGTTTGTGCTTGAGCAGGGACAGGATGAGGAGCTCAAGTGTCCCCAACAGGAAAGATGTAAGTTAAACCTCCTGTGACCACAGAGAATCCTGTTGTATTGAAGAAGGATCTTTTAGGTTTGTCCTGAGAGGTAGGCAAAACTGATTTGAAGTTTCCATCTGGAAAGAAACGCACCAGAAATCCAAAATACAGACTCGCGCCAACTGCCGCCATTGTTCCATAGAAAGGTTGTGTCCTGTGTGTGGTCTGAGAGACTCCTCTGTTTCAGAAATTTGCATCTTAACTTTAACCGGTTTTGAGATGAAATTGTGACTTGATAGCGGGTTGTGTGCACTAAAGCAGCCAGGAACCTGCCATCAGACCTAATCAATCATGTGAGCAATGCCAGCCAGCACTGGCAGGTTGGAAACTGGTGTGTTGGTAGCACAAGTGATGATAAGAAGGGCAGAGTTGGCCCCTGAGTCCAAGTTGCCTCAATAATATGTGGAGCCTGAAGCTACAAGGGTACGCCTACACTACAGTGCTAATTCGAACTAAGTTAGTTCGAATTAGTTAATTCGAACTAAGCTAATTCGAACTAACGCATCTAGAACTAAAAACTAGTTCGAATTAGCGTTTTGCTAATTCGAACTAGCATGTCCACATTAAGTGAACCCTGAACCGGGCTTAAGGATGGCCGGAAGCAGTGCCGGCAGGGCATCAGAGGAGGACTTAGAGCGTGGAGATGCTGTCTCAGGCTAGCCGAGGGCTGCGCTTAAAGGGTCCTGACTCCCACACCGGACAGACAGTTCTCAGGGGTGTCCCGCTTGCAAAGCAGTCCTGGCTTGGAGTGCCCGGAGTACCCACACTGGGCACATCACACCACTCGGCCATCAGCCCGGCTGCACTTGCCGCAGGCTGCCATCTGGGGAGAGGGGACAATTGGGGGGCTGCAGGAGAGCTTCCACACCCAGAAGCCCGCTGAGCCAGCCCAGTCCTCCCCATCGGAGGCTCGGACCCCATTCCTCCCTCACCTCCTTCCACTTACCCTTCCCTAGCCCCTTTTCTTGATGTACAAAATAAAGGACAATTGTGTTCAAAAATGGAATCTGTCTTTATTGAACAAAACTGGGGGAGACTGGGAAAAGGAGGTGGGAGAGGGGAAGAGAGAGGGTGGGAGAGAGGAGGGCAACTACAATGATCAGGAGTTGGGAACAGGTCCCATATGAAGAGAGGCTAAAGAGACTGGGACTTTTCAGCTTAGAAAAGAGGAGACGGAGGGGGGACAGGATAGAGGTCTCAAAAAGCAGGAGTTGGGTGGAGAGGGTGCATACAGAAAAGTTCTTCATTAGTTCCCATAAAGGAGGACTAGAGGACACCAAAGGAAAGGAATGGGTAGCAGGCTTCAAACTAGTAACAGAAAGTTGTTCTTCACAAAGCAAAAAGTCAACCTGTGGAACTCCTTGCTGCAGGAGGCTGTGAAGGCTAGAACTAGAACAGAGTTGAAAGGGACGTGAGATCAAGTCATGGAGGTTGGGTCCATGGAGTGCTATTAGCCAGGGGGTAGGAGTGGTGCCCCTGCCCACGGTTTGTGGAAGGCTGGAGAGGGATGGCACGAGACAAATGGCTTGGTCACTGTCTTCAGTCCATCCCCTCCAGGGTCCCTAGGGTTGGCCGCTGTTGGCAAACAGGCTACTGGGCTAGATGGACCTTTGGTCTGACCCAGGACGGCCATTGTAAGCTCAGGGCTCAGGGTCGGGGGTCTCAGTGGACCCCCTTGATTTTCATGCATACCTGCTCCTGGGTGGCCAGGCTGGCAGCTCTCCTGCCCTAGCTGGCCACTTTCCTGTGCCTAGTGCGGAGATCGTGAACGAGGTCCACGATGTCCGCACTAGCCCAGGCGGGTGCCCGCCTCTTGCGGTCCCGGGCAAGCTCCCAGGAGCCGCCAGCCTGGTCCCGGGAAGAGGGGGAGGGCTGGGGGGCATCGGGTGGGTGGCTCGATCCGTGCCAGGTGCAGGGTCGTCTGGCTGGGTGCTGGCAGGCTTGCACCTGGCACGGGCACCGTAGCCAGCCCGTGCCCCATTAAGGGGTCCGGGGCCGGAAGGGGGCAGACGAGTTTCCCTGGTGTTGGCCAGAGTGGCCACCAGGGAAACCTGGGGAGGGCTAGCCTCCCACTAGTTCGAATTAAGGGTCTACACAGCCCTTAATTCGAACTAGTAAGTTCGAACTAGGCTTAATCCTCTTGGAATGAGGATTACCTAGTTCGAACTAAGCGCTCCGTTAGTTCGAATTAAGTTCAAACTAACGGAGCGCTAGTGTAGCGCCTATGAAAGTTAGTTCGAACTAACATCCGTTAGTTCGAACTAACTTTGTAGTGTAGACATACCCCAATACAGAATTCACCAGGTGTAATAATTAGAGCGTAGCTATATGTTCATAAGGTTGCAATGCTAGCACTGCACAAGTTGCCAGCATGCTGCAGAGGACTGCAACTCTCAGCAGATAAGATCATTTAATGTTGCCCAGTATGAGCAAGCATGTCCTTTGTGAACCAGACATCTCTAGATGCCAGACAGATTCAGAAGGAGCACTTCTGCAGTTTAAAAATCGCTATCTCTTCTCCTCAGCCAAATAGGGTTTTATTCAATGTTACACAGGTCTTTTTGATTCTGGAATTCATTGTTCCAGGATTCATCGCAGCCCAGATGTGTTGACCTCTAGCTTACACTGTTTAGATCATCTATTTTCTTGGTCTGTTGCCAAGGTGATGTGCTGAAGGACATAGGACAATCCAGTGTGAGGGTTATTTTTAATGTTGGGGCAAGTATTATTTTTTTTTGCGGGGGGGGGGAGTTCTATGTTTTCAGAATTTTATCTTTGTTTCTATATAGTTAATGTATTTCTAAAAGCACTCAGAGCCATTAAGGATAAACTCAAAGCGATAATCTAAAGGGATAGCAAATCCAAATATATTAGATAAAAAATAAATGCAGAAGTTTGAGCTAACAGTCACTAGATTCTTATGCCTGCATGTGCAGCAAGTGGAGGACACTCCATTCTAGAATTCATCTTGCTCCTTGGTCCAATATAGTTCAAATGTGTGAACCTCCAGGGTATGCTATAAGGCCTACCAATTTATCCTGGCTTTTGCCTAATGGGATGGATTGGGAGGGAGCTAGCTCTGGAATGATGTGTGGAGTTTTTCAGCTTGACACGGTGTCATTTTAGAATTTAATTGCAAGTGATTTTACATTTTGTGCCTGGAGGTGGCAATAGGCACATTTACAATACACTGGCAAATACGTATTTTTAAAAAACCTGTTAAAATTGTAGGAGGCATAGCTTAAAAATAGGAGTGGGTGGTTTCTTTGGGTGGCTGTTTGTTATGGGGGGTGTTATTATTATTTTGACTTTTTAAAAATTTGTGTTCCAGGTATTGTTATAAGAGTTCTTATATTACAGTGAAACATATTATTTCAGTGAACACACATCTGGACCCTGGAATATCACAGGATTCATACCCTGGACAAACTACATATTTCAGGATTGATATGGGCAATGCAGACATTAGATAGAATTATGCAAAATTTTCAGGCTCCAACAACGGAGCTTGTGCATTTTGTGAACTAAAGCAACTGACTTAAAGAGCTTTGACAATTTTTCCATGAAGCTTGAAAGTGCTTTGCACTGTAGCAGTACTACATAGTTCAGAAGCTCTTCAAGGAAAGGGCTGGAGATTTAGGACAGTTCCAAACCAGAAGATTATGTGGCTATTGGAGCTAACAAATGTAGCTTTAACTCATCCACCAATAAACCAAATACATTTCCTTTCTAATTCTTCAAGAATCAGATCCTGCAGGTATCATACAGTCAACGTGCAGGCAAATCTCTTGTTGGCTTGGCCTCAATCTGTAGATGTAAAATGCCCAAATGTAGATGTTTGTAGCTTCAAAACTGATAATTTTCATACTTAATGCTCAACAAGTACTATTAAACAATCCAGGTTAGAAGGTCTTTGCTTCAGCGAGAGAAGCAAAGCAAACTAAAAGGTGAATAATCAAGAATTATTTCAACTTCGAATACCTGGGATTTTTTTTCTTTTTTGTTTTTATTAATGGATATTTAGCTTAGATATCCGTGGGGGGAATCATTCTTTTTTAAAGATTCAGCATCCATGTCCTTTGGATAAGGACCTACAAAAATTCCCAGTCCACAGCTTTGAGTCACCTAAAGCTTTGTGAAGGAAAAATAGGAAAAATAAGATTTGATGTTGCTGGTATTTTTAAAATAAAAAAACTGGCAGGCAAACAAACAAAGCAGCAAAATAACTTTTCTGTCCTTCTCCATAAACCTTAAAAGGGGGAGGAGGGAGGGCACAAAATTAATATATGTGTCCTTGCTGGACATCTTTTACCTTGTCTCTTTTCCATTCCACATGTGAGTCTGCAGCTCTTCTTGGAATTCTTCAGGAGAGGGGCCATGATGATCCCATGATACCAATATACAAATAAAAGGAACCGGTAGGCATTTGAAATGTTGGCTTTCTGGTGCTCAGGAATAACCGAAGGTGGATGCCCTGTGTCCATTACAGATCAGTCTGTATGCATCATTTCTCTGTTATGGATATGATCCTTGTTCATTTTATTGTTATGCTGAGTATTTGGATTGTTCAGGGTAACCCTATTGCATTGCATCATTATGAAGAGCTTCATTTCACAGCTGATAGGCACGCGTGGATACAGCAGGTCTGATCCGCTACATGCAGTGCTGTTGTATGTAGGGCAGAGCAAGGGTGACGATGCACATTCAGATCAGAGCTAGGTAAGCATTTCTTTTCAAACATCTCTGATTTGTCACAATTGCATGGGTTGTTATCTTCCCTAGCCTTCATTCCCATCATCTTCTCACTCCTCTTCCATGTGTCTACTGTTTACCAACATCAACCAATGCCATCAGCTACCACTGTCTCTGTGATGCTTCAGAGATTTCAGGAGGTTCCTCTAGTTACGGGCAATCTTCTGTGTCTACACTCCAGAAATGGTAAGCAAAGGCACCAGAAGGGCAGCCTGATCAAATAGATAGGGCCCTGGAATGGCAGAAGATGTACGTTCTACTTGCTCTACCACCAATCTGCTCTGTGACCTTGGTCAAGTCACTCTTGGCACCTACGCTTTCTTCCATGTAAAATGGAGATAACGATCCTTATCCACCTTTGTAAAACTGTTGGAGTTTTATGGAAGAGATATACCATATGAGAGCGTAGTGTTGTTATTTATCATCATTAAAGTTGCCTTCTTATGTGGGAAAGTCAGCCTCTTTGGAACCGCTGGTTGATGCTCGTATTGCAAATGTAGCCGTCTGTGGTGGGATGATAAAGTGCAGTTTCCTGTATGCACACATTCCACTCCTAAAAAGGGACCCTTGAGGCCAGGGTCTTTCTGGTAGCTGGAAAAAGGGCAGGACATTGGGCTCAGGAGTACGAGGAAGAGAGGGAACAGGGCATGAAATGCATCGCTTTATTTATTATAAAACCCTTGGAGAAGAGCACCAAAAGAGAGACAATTGCAGCATCCACAGGTAAGGTTGAATGTGGCTTTGTGTTGTTTGAGTAATAAAAAGGAAGAAGTATAGGTGATAAAACTAGGGGTGAGGGGAGTGCTGCAGCACTCCTTGACTTGAAGCAGTTTCCGTTATATACAGGATTTACCGTTCGGTTCAGTGGCTCCCAGCACCCTCACAATAAACATGTTTTCTGGCACCTCTGAAAGGAAGGAGACGACTGCTGAGTCTGGGAGAGCTGAAGAAGGCCTATAAGGGAGAGAAGAGCACAAAGCCATTTCTTAGTGACAGAAGTGTCCTCTAACAAGTATATTTTTAGCCCTGATGCATCCTCATAGGCAGGCCATAAAGTGACCTTTCCCGTTATATTACCATCCTTAGCAACCAAACATGCTGAGCCAAATGCACCCCGGGTGAAGTCAGTGGTGTTGCACCAGTCATGCATTTGTCCCCTAAAGTATAATGGGGCATGCTGTTTTTACAACCGGCAGTTTTAACATGGAGGAAATCTAATACCCAGTAACCATATGTTAGAGAGCAAGAGGGAGAGAGCACGTATGTACAATAAGTGAGTGTTTTACAATGAAGGTGGAGGGGTATGTAGGTGTGAGAGTGAGAGAGCGCATACAAACAGCTGTGGAAAAAGATGAAGGAAGAACATTTAAATCTTCTGTGTATGTTAGAGGCAGAGAGAGACATCTACTGGTCCATTTATTACCTCTTCTGAGAGCCCCTCCCCCAGTAATTAACATAATGCTTTCTCTCTTTCCAGTTGACAGCCAAGAGCATAATTAGAGTCTAATAAAACATTGAAAAGTCACAAATGTAAAATGGAATAAACAATAAACAATGGGGTAAGAGAGGATGCAGAGCTGTGATGGCTGGATAATGCCTTAGATAAACTGTGCGCACATTGACACTGTCACGCTCTCGGCAGCCCCAAGTGTGCTGGTAGCTTGGTGCAGACAGACAGCTCGAATTAATCCCAAGAGGAGCGCATGACAGGCGAGTGAAGCAGACAATTAGAATGAAGGAGGAAATTGGAAATGGCAAAGGTGTGAACATATGTCAAATTACAACTAAATGATAAATTACAATTCTGTCATTGAAATAAGCGGTAATTAAGAAAGATTTCAGCTACCCCTCTTGGAAAAAAAAAGATTTTTTTCTTTCCTTTTTTTTATATGTATATAATATATATGTCATGTGGATTTATTTTGTGAATTGTTTCCATCCATCTCACACATTCAGGCTGGTTCATCCTGGCTCTTTAGGGCTGAATTATGTGTGTACATTAAAGATAATACCTTTCTTTCCTTTTCCCCCTCTCCCTCCCCATTCCACAGACTGGCAGAATGATGGTGTCAGAAATGAACAGAAACCTGATAGTATCTGATAAAAACCTGCACTGAGGGGTGTGTATGTGTTTGTGTATAAATAAATAAAGCCCGGTCTGTTGAAGCTGCTACACTAATTATTTTAAATGAGCACAGAACAGTCCAGCTGACAATTAGGAAATTCTACTTTATGGCTTGGGGGATTCAGATGAAACCTCATAATCACTATATGCACATCCTTTCCATTTAGCCAGCACTGAATGTGGGTGGGGTTTCTTGGCAATTTTAGACCACTTAACCACAATTTAAAACAGCTGTGTAATTACCAGGACTTTTGAATTCGACAGCCAATTCTAATTTACAGTGCACAACACCTGTGCTTTGTTAACTCCCTCCAATATCAAAACAGTCACAATGACCAACCAAAAGCCAGTGTGGGCAGATTATGCTGTGTGGTCTTCAGATGTCCACCCATATATGAGCAAAAAAGGGGGTGGCGAGTCCCAGTGATACATATCTAAAATATTCAGTGTGGTCTCTGGAAACAAGATTTCCCTGGTAATAACAGACATTTTGGAAAACCTTCAGAGTTCTTCCCAAAGCAATATTATCTTAATAGTTAATAATGCCTATTCTCCAAAGAAGAGAAAAACAAATGTCAGTGCTAAATGCTGAGTTTTATGGCAGCATAGATACAATATAAGATAATTACAATAATACTATACACTTATATAGCACCTTTCACTCAAAGATCTCAAAGCACTGTAGAAAGATGAGTATGTCTGTAAAGGCAAATCATTGAAATATAATACAATTTTGATAACAAAAATCCATTTGTGATACCTCATCATACAAACTGATACCATATCTGCATACTATGATCGCTTTTCCTTGTGCTTTATTATTGCTTTCAGCTTTCATTCTTCTGAGAATAACTAATGGAGTAGGGGTTTCAAAAATATAACCAAGAAATGTCAATTTGAAATGCATTATAATGTCTATTCATTTATATATTTATTTGTGAAGAGAGGAGGAGAGAGATGTCCTATATATAAATATGATAATTCAAAGCAAGAATGAAAAAGCTAAGTTTCCACTACAAAATGTGCAAATGTACAAATAAAGGGTGAAGGGATAAAATATTCCAAACAGTTAAACAAATAAATGTTTTTCTCTGACACAAAGGTTGGCAGCACTGACCATCACCATAAGATAAATCACTTTGCAGTAGCTCTAGCCAGATAGTGAAGGTCACGGTCTGACTCGCTTAATTAGGAAGCATGTTAAAAGTTAAAGGGCAAAGAGTCATGTTAATTACATGAGGTTTCCCTTGGAGCAAACTTAGGCAGTAACTGCATTGCAAGGGTAAGATGGCATTATGTCATCTTATTCATTAATCAACCCTGTTGCAGTGTTTGCTGGTTTAATGCACTTCTTAATACGGAAAATTTATCTAAATCCAATGGTCTATTGCAGGTAAAGCACTCATATTTAATTTAACTTGATTACTGTAATGCTAAATTTCCTGGACTCCATTCACCTGCATTTTTTAGGCCAGATCTATGCTGGAGGAGAAAATTGATGCAAGAGATGCAACTCCAGTTACGTAAATTGCATAGCTGAAGTAGATGTATCTTGCATTGATGTTCTGGGATGGCCCCAAAGCAGGAGGTCGATGGGAGAAATGCTCCCATCAACTTCCCTTACTCCTCACTGTCACCCTCAGCATTCAATTTAGCGGGTCTTTACTAGACTCGCTAAATCAAACCCCAGATGATTAATTGCCAGAGTATTGATCCTCCAGTAAGTGGAGACAAAGATTTAGTCTACCTTCACTGATCCCTCAGGGTATGTCTACACTACCCTCCTACTTCGAAATAGGGGGGTAATGTAGGCATACCGCAATTGCATATGAAGCCCGGGATTTGAATTTCTCGGGCTTCATTTGCATAAGCGGGGCGCCGCCATTTTTAAATCCCCGCTCGTTCGAACCCCGTGCAGCGCGGCTACACGGGGCACGAACTAGGTAGTTCGAACTAGGAAGCCTGCACGCGGCTGCACGGGGTTCGAACGAGCGGGGATTTAAAAATGGCGGCGCCCCGCTTATGCAAATGAAGCCCGGGAAATTCAAATCCCGGGCTTCATATGCAATTGCGGTATGCCTACATTACCCCCCTATTTCAAAGTAGGAGGGTAGTGTAGACATACCCTCTGGTTCTCAGACTAGGGTTTGTACCAGGTTATAGGGCAGGGATGGCCAACCTAAATCTGAGAAGGAGCCAGAATTTACCAATGCAGATTGCCAAAGAGCAACAGTTCTATGTCACCCGCCCTGATCATCTCCCCACCACCACTTTCAGCACATCCCGCCCCCTGGCAGCCCCACCGGTTAGTGCCTCCTTCTCCTTTTCCTCCTGCCCACAGTGATCAGATCTGTCTGTGTGGGAGACGTTGAAGGGGGAGGAAGCATGGGTGTGACAGGCTCAGTGGAGAGGGTATGAAAAGGCAGGATCCTAGAAGGAAAGGGAAAGTCGGCACCTGTAGCTTCAGCCCTGGATTTGGTACCTATGCAAGGAGCCGCATATTAACTTCTGAAGAGCCACATGTGGCTCTGGAGCTGCATGTTGGCCACCCCTGTTATAGGGAATTAGTAACCGCCCTCTGTTTATGGCTAAACCTGATGATATTCCTGACTTTATTTTGTTTTAAGACATGATTTCCGAATGGAAAAGGTTGAGAACCACTTGTTTGGGTGTCAAGGTGCCATGTTGCCCCTTCCCTTCTTCTGGGAGGTTCTTTATTACTAATTATAGGAGTTGTAACAGCTGATACTTCCAGAGAAGAATCATCTGTCTTTCCCCCTATTTGTTTTCATTTCAGCTTCTCTTCTTACAACCAGGAACAAACTTGCCTGGGGTAATCAAATACTCATAGACACCACCAGGAATGCGAGAATAGTAACTATTGTCACATTCATATGGGAATTAAACAAGCAAAGCCCTCTGAGGGCTGCTCCCAATTCCTTTCTGAGTGGCCTCTCAAAACAATCAGACATCCCAAAACATCTAGCCCTAAGAGAGATCTCCTGTCATCCTTCTGACCTTCCTCTGATGGTCTTCCAAAACATCAGGGCTACGTCTACACTGGCATGATTTTCCGCAAATGCTTTTAACGGAAAAGTTTTCCGTTAAAAGCATTTTTGGAAAAGCACGGCTAGATTGGCAGGATGCTTTTCCGCAAAAGCACTTTTTGCGGAAAAGTGTCCGTGGCCAATCTAGACGCGCTTTTCCGCAAAAAGGCCCCGATCGCCATTTTCGCCATTGTGGCTTTTTTGAAGAAAACAACTCTCTACTGTCTACATTGGCCCTTTTGCGCAAAAGTTTTTCGGAAAAAGGCTTTTGCCCGAACGGGAGCAGCATAGTATTTCCACAAAAGCACTGACAATCTTACATGAGATCATCAGTGCTTTTGCAGAAATTCAAGCGGCCATTGTAGACAGCTGGCAAGTTTTTTCGCAAAAGCAGATGATTTTGCGGAAAAACTTGCCAGTCTAGACACAGCCCAAGTAGATAAGTCTTTTCTTCTGTCAGGGGCTAGTCCATCAGTAGGGGGTATCAAATCTATCACCTCATGACTTGCCAATTGCTTAATTTTGGAGAACAAGACCTCCAGATATCTCATAAAATCACTTATTAGATAATACCTCAGGAGGAAGTCTTTGTGCACCTTAAACACCAGAATAGTACCTGAGAACAAAGGAAATGAGGTCTTTCTTTCAAAACCAATGCAAACTTCTATATCCCTTTCATAGTGTTAATGGCATGGATAGTGTTGTTTTCCCTATACCCAAACACAAATCCAGAGGGTGCTTCTAGGTTCAAGACCAGCTTGAGCATCCTGCCTCCAAAGCAATTGGAGTGAACTGGTAAAGTAGGACTGCACAATTACAAAATGGGAGAGCACTGGCTTGGCAGCAGCCCTTCTGAGAAGGCTCTGAGAGTTATGGTGGATCAGAACCTCAACATAAATCACCAAGGATATGTCTACACTACCCTCCTAGTTCGAACTAGGAGGGTAATGTAGGCATACCGCACTTGCAAATGAAGCCTGGGATTTTGTGGGAGCAGAGGGTCCCCTAAAGAAGACCAGCAGCGAGAGGGGAGGCAGGTTGTGCTGGAAGAGGCTTGGTGTGGGTGGCTGAGTTTGGTGGGGATTAGAAAAATGTGTGTGTGTTCAGCTTCCCTCTGTGTGCTGGCTGGCTGGGATTTGGAGTAACCCTGCTATCAGGAACAAAAAACAGGACTATGTAGCACTATAAAGACTAACAAGATGGTTTATTAGGTGATGAGCTTTCGTGGGCCAGACCCACTTCCTCAGATCAAACAGTGGAAGAAAATTGTCACAACCATATATACCAAAGGATACAATTAAAAAAATGAACACATATGAAAAGGACAAATCAAATTTCAGAACAGAAGGGAGATGGGGGGGAGGGAAGTAAATATCTGTGAGCTAATGATATTAGAGGTGATAATTGGGGAAGCTATCTTTGTAATGGGTAAGATAATTAATGTCTTTGTTTAAACTTAGGCATAAAGTGTCGAATTTAAGCATGAATGACAGTTCAGAGGATTCTCTTTCAAGTGTAGTCTTAAAAGGCCTTTGAAGCAGGATGCAGGTAATCAAGTCGTTGAGACAATGTCCTTTCTGGTTGAAATGGCAAGAAACTTTTTTTTCTTTGTGATCCTGTCTAATATCTGTTTTGTGGGCATTGATTCTTTGGCGAAGTGTCTGAGACGTTTGCCCAATGTAAGTAGCAGACAGACACTTTCGGCACATGATAGCATAAATTATATTTCTGGAGGAGCAGGAATATGTATTATTGATCTTATAACTCACTTGGTTAGGTCCAATAATGATATCAGCAGAGTGAATATGTGGACAAAGCTGGCAACAGGGTTTGTTGCAAGGGAAGGTACCAGGGTTGGTATTAGTGTGGTATGTCCTGTGGTTGTTGGTAAGAATCATCTTGAGGTTAGGTGGTTGTCTATAGGAGACTATGGGTCTGTCTCCCAGAGCCTCTTGGGCTGTGTCTACACTGAACCCCTTTTCCGGAAAAGGGATGCAGATTAGACACTTCGGAATTGCAAATCCGCAGGGGATTTAAATATCCCCCGCAGCATTTGCATTTACATGGCTGCCGCTTTTTTCCAGCTTGGGGATAAGCCGGAGAAAAGTGCCAGTCTAGACGCGATTCTCCGGAAAATAAGCCCTTTCAAGTAGGAATAAGAAATCGTCCGGAAAAGGGCTTATTTTCCGGAGAATCGCGTCTAGACTGGCGCTTTTCTCCGGCTTATCCCCAAGCTGGAAAAAAGCGGCAGCCATGTAAATGCAAATGCCGCGGGGGATATTTAAATCCCCCGCGGATTTGCAATTCCGAAGTGTCTAATCTGCATCCCTTTTCCGGAAAGGGATGCCAATGTAGACGTAGCCTTGGAGTTTAGTATCCTGTTCCAATATATGCTGCAGTTTATTGATAATGTGTTGGACAGGTTTAAGTTGGGGGCTGTAGGTGATGACAAGTGGTGTTCTATTGTTGGTTTTCTTGGGTCTGTCTTGAAGTAGATGGTTTCTAGGTATTCGTCTCGCTCTTTCAATTTGCTTTTTTATTTCTCCGGGTGAGTAGTTGAGGTTTATAAATGCTTGGTAGAGATCCTGAAGTTCTGGTCTCTGTCAGTGGGATTAGAGCAGATGCGGTTGTATCGAAGGGCTTGGCTATAGACAATGGATCGTATGGTGTGTTCTGGATGTGAGCTGGAGGCATGTAGTTAACTGTATGAGTCGGTGGGTTTTCTGTAGAGAGTGGTATCTAATTTTCCATTGGTGATTTGTACTGTGGTATCCAGGAAATGGATCTCTTGTGTAGAATGGTCCAGGCTGAGATTGATGGTGGGGTGTAGGTTGTTAAAGTCTCTGTGGAATGTCTCCAGTGTTTCTTGGCCATGCATCCAGATCAGAAAGATGTCATTGATGTAGCATAAGTAGAGAAGGAGTAAAAGGGGACGGGAGTTGAGGAAACATTGTTCTAAGTCAGCCATAAAGAGAGCGTACTGTGGGGCCATGCGTGTACCCATGGCGGTGCCGCTGATCTGGAGGTATAAGTTGTTCTCAAACTGGAAATAATTTTGGGTGAGAACAAAGTTACATAGGTCTGCTGTCAGATTGGCAGTGGTGTCCTCTGGGATAGTGTTTCTAATTGCTTGTAATCAATCTTCATGTGGGATGTTGGTGTATAGAGCTTCTACGTCGATGGTGGCAAGGATGGTGTTATGAGGGAGGTTATCGATGTTTTGTAGTTTCCTTAGGAAGACAATAGTATCTCGGAGATAGCTGGGGGTGTTGGTTGCATGGGTTTATGCTATCAGGATGTGTGCTTGTGTGGAGCAGGTCTGGGTCCACACTCCCCTCTCCCACTTTATTCCCCTTTTCCCCTAAGAGCCCCATAGGGAAACTGAGGAGGAGGGCTGGGTTACTGGCTGCAGGGGGGGGTATGACACTTGAGTTGTTGGGGAGGAAACCTTTCAGTTGTCCCCCCCCTTCCCGTCAGCAGTTGTTCTTGTCCTCCTGCTTCCTTGGTTGGCACAGAAGTTTTGTTCACTTTTTGGGAGTGGGTGGGCTGCTGGTTCCCCAATGTGAGGCAGGTGAGTGGGTGCAGAGGAGATACATGTTAGTGAGATAAATCAGCTCTCTCATGTGCCCCCTAGGAAAATGAGACACAGTGGATGATGTCTGGCTGGATAGTTGAAATACATTTACCTTCCATTCAATTCTTGATGACCTATCTACACCCTTAGGTTTTGTTTATGTTTTCACTATAAGTTGTATTTATCAGTATGCTGAAATTTCTCAGGTCAGGGGGTCTTGTTAAAGCTGTTTTTGAGCAGTGTTGTTCTTGCACCAAGATTAAGAATAAAGAAATTTTCTTTGCTCCCATTTTAACCTGCAAACTTTCCTCATGCTGTGGAAGTCACTGAGGTTCCTAGTGTGAGAATCTGAAGCTAAGATGTGATTGTTGTGACTTGCAGTTTCAATGAGGCACTTAAACTCAGAAGAACTCAATGGGAATATAGGCTTTGCCCCATCCCCCCAGCTGCTCTGGCTTATAAAAAGGCTTGGTGGAATGTACTTTGTATGTTTTTTAACTTTGTATAATATATGTTTTAAGCTTTTTGTCTTTCTAAAATTTTCACAGTTATTGGGAAATTAGGGATGGAAGTCTGATAATTTTTTAATGACAGATGGAGTGGAGATGCAAATAGTTCAAGTTTTAAAGCCATTAAAATACAAACAGAGAGACAAGGTGGGTGAAGGAATATCTTTTTATTTCTTTTTTTTTTTTTAATTTTGGAACAGCTTTGGTTGGTGAGACAGTAGGCCTTTTGAGTTTCACAGACCTGGAGATAAGCTTTGAGGAGTTCCAAAGTTTATCTCTGTCACCAACCATATTTGGTCCAATTAAAGATATAACTTCACTCACCTTGTGGCTCTCATCCAGGCACCAAAATGACTACAATAAAACAAAAAACACTCTATCACATGTCAAGATATACAAAATAAATGTCCTAATACCAGACATGATTTGTTGATTTAACTATTCATTCTCTCGTGTATTTGTAACAAGCCCAGTTCAGAAATTTATTTAATTTAATTTAACCTCTGACAAGTTCTCAAGAAGCATTTTTCTTGCTTTCCCTATCTGTAAATAATTTAATTATTACTGATGGAAATATTTCAGGATTTCTGTGTACTGCGAAATTAGCTAATTTCTAAGGGCATGTCTACACTACCCCGCTAGTTCGAACTAGCGGGGTAATGTAGGCATACCGCACTTGCAAATGAAGCCCGGGATTTGAATTTCCCGGGCTTCATTTGCATAAGCGGGCTCCGCCATTTTTAAATCCCCGCTCGTTCGAACCCTGTGCCGCGCGGCTACACGCGGCACGAACTAGGTAGTTCGAACTAGGCTTCCTAGTTCGAACTACCGTTACTCCTCATTCCACGAGGAGTAACGGTAGTTCGAACTAGAAAGCCTAGTTCGAACTACCTAGTTCGTGTCGCGTGTAGCCGTGCGGCACAGGGTTCGAATGAGCGGGGATTTAAAAATGGCGGAGCCCCGCTTATGCAAATGAAGCCCGGCAAATTCAAATCCCGGGCTTCATTTGCAAGTGCGGTATGCCTACATTACCCTCCTAGTTCGAACTAGGGGGGTAGTGTAGACATACCCTAAGTTATTAAAAAAACCCAATCAAACAAACAAAACAAAAAACACAAACCCCTCGAGATTTCAGATGCCGAAGTATCCTCTGGAACCACAGTTAAAGTTGTCTTCCCCAGTCCCACCACAATCTGAACTGGCTCCCCTAGTGAGTTAGAAGTGGTCAGAGGGTTGCAGGAGGGCAAGATTCAGCCCCCATCTGACAGCATGGAGCTCACCATGAGCTGCAGGCCAAACACCAGGCATAAGGGGCAAGTGCTGTGACTGCCAGTGTTTCTTCCGAGCAGCTCAAACTGTGGAGGAAGAGCCCACTGAAGGGCAAGTGACCCACTTAGTCTTTTTTACAACCATTTCACAATCTGATGCTATTCAAAAACAGCAGCCTGGTTTCTGTGTGTCATATCTGGTGGGAAATATTTAATTCATGGGTGGGGAACCTTTTTTGGGTTAGGCATTGCTGACCCACAGAAAAATCAGTCGGGGGCCGCATACCAGTGAGAAGCAAAAAGACCCCAAAGAGAACCCTCACTGATGTGGCCCCCAGCTGAGAAGACGAAAGACATCCCCTTTGCACACTAGAGCCTTGGGGGGCCCAGGCAAGTAGATTTTGTGTGCTCCAGCCCTATGGGAGGATGGCAGAAGGTTGGAGCCCAGAGTGGGCTCCCCAATGCTGGGGGGAAGCCCTGCGCCTTGGGGGCTGGATCCAGGCAAGCCAGGGGCCCCATCCAGCCCCCAGGCCTTAGGTTTCTCACCCCTTATTTATACTAAAATAATCCCATTTCCCATGTAGTTCTTAAAAGAAGGACTTGGCTAAGAAGGACTAAGACAACTCCCTTTGCAAGGAGGAGAGACAATAGCCCTGTATTCAGGGGAGCAAGGGACTGAGCAGCTTCCAAGGGAAATGGGGGGCACCATGCCCAGAGTAAGGGAGACAGGGTTGCCAAAATGCAAGTTCACCAAGGCCAGCACTGTATGTAGGAGTGAGGAACCCCAAGACTTGCGGGCCAGATCCAGCGTGTGGGGGAGAAGAAGCACGACACTGCACATTTCCCCTGGCTGGGGGAAATGCAGTGCTGGAAACTGCTCATAGGAGAGTTTCCCCACTGCTCCCATTGGCCAGATTTCAGGGCCACATCAGTGAAGAGATTTTGTTTCTTTGGTTTTTTTTGGGGGGGGGGGTGCCTCTGGTGTGGCCCCCAACTGATTTTTCTGTAGGTCAGTGGCTCCCAACCCAAAAAAGGTTCCGCCCTCCTGATCTGCAGTTTTCCAGAAGGAGCATCCTCATCAATGGACCATTCAGTTCTTTTCAGGAGACTACAAATTGGTGGGGTCCCTCTTAACAGGCTGGTTTGTTTTCAGACTTATTTTAAGAGTGCCAGTTAGAGATTACTGTGGCCCCACTGACAAATTGCCAGGATAATCAAGATATTTGTTTCCCAGTAAAGCTTCCTTCCTAGTGCTCACATAGTCAGCTTCCCCTGCTAGGCATTGCTTTGGTTGTACATCACACCATTCAGGGGACATAGAAAGTGCTTTGCACATATGGGTTGTCTTTGAACTGGTGTGAAGTCTATGGTGTAGATCATCACGTGGTGTTTCTAGGGCCTCCGTGCTGTGTACTTGCAAATGAAAATGCTTTGCATGTCTCTTCTCCTTCATTCTCATTTGATTCAATCTCATTCCTTCATTCTTCATTTGATATCCAGTGAACTTGGTGCAGATACTGTGTAGATCACAGCTTCTATACCATTAGTAAATTGAGGTGTACCATATTATTACATGGTGTTATTCAAATATTTTCAGCAAATGATGCTGCGAAACAAGACCAGATATGCAAGAGATCAAAGTTTTACAAAGAAAGAACAACAGTTTGTAAATACCATATTATATGGGTTCTCATCACTAGAGTCTAAACCACCCCCTGCTTCCTATCTTGCTAAATGGATTTGTGGTCCCTACTAGATAGGCAGGGTATTAAAGGATCATGAAGTCCCTTTATCGCCTTGTAACAGAACCATACTTCCATGTGCTCTCTCTCTCTCATGTCTACTGCTACTGTAGCTACCAGTAAGCACATGGTACACAGATTCAAAAAATATAATTCTGTCTTATACTGATGATTTTTCTCCCATCACATTAAACAATTTCCCAAATGGAAACAACCCAAGTGTTTGTCTTCCCTAAGGAATCTCACCAACCTTCTCTCCTAGATCTCACGTTATGCTTTCAAAGTGCCTAGATCAGGATGAGTCTTTCTAGTCAAGGGTCCTCAGCCCACTGGAAATGTCTTCCCCAGAACACCAACATCCCTATAGTGCCTGTTTTTAGTGGAACTGATTTTTCACAGTGGACTTCTGTTGTTATACTGCCCAAATTCGCTCATGTTATCAACTTTAAGCCACAAAGCTGTATCTGCTGTTCCATTCCTGAAAAATTATCAATTTTGGTTTTGTGTGAGTGTGTGTGTGTGTGTGTGCGCGCGCGCTTGTGGTCATGCTAGATATATTAAAATGTGTTACCAGCAGGCAGCAGCTATAACCAGACACTGAGCTATGGTAAGGAAAGCATAGTTTATATGTAGAGCAATGAGTAGAAAACAGCATTTGAAGCCAAACATATATTTGGAACCAAAATTATTGACATAAAAGGAGCATGCTTTCAATAGGTGTCTGCAGTATGTGTTCAGCTCCGCTGCACACCCATTACTGCAAGAGTGTGGTTATAGGTTTACAAAAATGCACATTTTTAAAAAAAAAGGCTTACTATATCAGATCACAACTAATTGATTGTGGCTACACTTTGCAGTTTGAAAAGAAAAAAAATCAGGCTATTCAGATAGTCTATGACAAATATTTAAAAATAAACTGAATTAAATATAATGATGCAGCGAAGACTCCAATAAGAGGAAAACTGTTCTGCATTCCCACTATTATGAAAAAGATTCTGAGAGCACTTAAAAAGTTTGTCTCTAAAATCTGGGATATTATTAATAAAGATGTTTCAATCCTATAAGAACCCTACACTACTGCAGTGAACATTCTTAGATAACAATTGATTTCAGTATTTTGGGAAACCAGGTTCACCCTCCAGCCAAGATTAAAAGAACATAAAACTACTAGCATTACTGCTGCCAATCATATTAAATTATGTTCTAATAAGAGGAAGCCGTTGCCTGTGACAAACAAACTGGATTTGGACAGCTTCAGCATACTGCAATCTGCATCATTTTTAGAGATAGGAAGAAGGAGGAAGCAAATTCAATCAGCAAATATCAGGCGCTGGACACATCCTTGAATTAGCAAAGATGTTGTGATGTGTTCTGAACCTTGGAATGCTGTTACGTGTTTTCTCCCCTCGTCCCATGTCCAAAAAATCCCTTTGTGTACTCAGCATGACTCTGGCCTTTTAACTTTTAACATGCTTCTCCAATTAAGCTGTTCTGGCCCCAGACTCAAATAGCTGTCTGCAGCTGCTACAGATTGATTGATCCCCAGATAATGGTTCCAGCTGATGACCAAGATGTCAAAGGGAAGCTATTTTAGTAATTTAGGGTTTATCTGGTCTACAGCTTAACTGATTTTTGCCTTTAGTTTTGCATTTTCACACCTGCACTAATTTTGAAAGCTGCCTTTCCCCTCACATCCTGAAAATTCTTTGTATTTGATTGTATAATAGTAGTGCTATTGCTGGGAGAAAATATCTGAGCACTTTACAGAGAAAAAAAAAACATGTCACAGAGTACAGACAAAATGTAATGGTCACCAAACAATTGTAGTTAAGCCAGTAGACAGTTATATACTATTTTTGTTTCAGCAAGTATTGGCTGGATATTTTCATACACTCCACAAGCCCATTGTGAAATGGGATGAAAAAAAACTGAGGGGATAAACACAGGATTATAATCTTTCTGTAGCAAATAAGAATAGCTTCAATTATACATTTGAGAGAGAGAGAGAGAGAGAACAACCAATAATGTATCTATTTTATTTTCATAAATTATAGCATCTGCATTACTTATAACTGGCAGTACCTTCAGGTCAGCACTTGTGTCATATTCAGTTATTAAGCAAAAAAGCCAAGAACAGTGGAGGCTTTGCTAAAATATGTACTCACACTTAACTACTGTCTATACTAAGGCCCCAGTCCTGCAACAGGATTGATATCAAATTCAGTGGGACTCCATGTAAATAGAAGGGTGTGCTCCCAGTGGTTCAAACCATAAGAATAGCCACACTGGGTCAGACTAAAGGTCCGTCTAGCCTAGTATCCTGTCTTCCTATAGGGGCCAATGCCAGATGCCCCAAAGGGAGTGAACAAAACAGGTAATTATCATGTGATCCCTCCCCTGTCATCCATTTCCTGCCTCTGATAAACAGAGGCTAGGGACACCATTTCTACTCATCCTGGCTAATAAGTATTGATGGACCTCCATGAATTTATCTACTTCTTTTTTAATCCTATGAAAGTCCTGGTCTTCATAACATGCTCTGGTAAGGAGTTACACAGGTTGACCATGTGTTGTGTGAAGAAAAATTTCCTTTTGTTTGTTCTACACCTGCTACCTATTAATTTCATTTGGTGACCCCCCCCCCCCCCAGTTCTGATGTTATGGGAACAAGTCAATAACTTTTCCCTGTTCACTTTTTCCACACCAGTCATGATTTTTTAGACCTCTATCATATCCCCTTTAGTTTCCTCTTTCCGAATGTGAAAAGTCCTAGTCTTTTTAATCTCTTTTCCTATGACACCCATTCTAAACCCCTAATCATTTTGTTGCCATTTTCTGAACTTTTTCCACTGCCAATATATCTTTTTTTGAGATGTGGTATTCAAGTTGTGGGCCATACTATGGATTTATATAGAGGCAATAAGATATTCTCTGTCTTATTCTTTTTCCCATGCTGATTAGCAAAATCACTGCTGAGCATAGTTTCCCTGACCAATTAACAGAGATACTTTTATCTCAGAACTATATTATAGCTATACTGCCTTAGGCTTTGTCCTCACTATGGACTGAATGTTATTTCTCAAAGTTGTTTGAAACACAGTTTACAACCACTGTATGCTAAAAGTGGTTGTCATGCAGGTTTAGCTGACTGTGTATGAGATTTCCCACACATCATCTGTTACTCATGTGTATAACGTCAGTGACCAGGGAAGTATAGGAACTAGTAGTCCCTGCTTCCTGCTGCAGATCCTTTACCTGTAGTTCACAGTAATAACCAGAGAACCCCACAGCTACACTTTCTCTTTAGAGAGATCCTGGTGGTGATGTTATTCTTGGACTAATTGGAATCCATTTTAGTTTTGGAGAGAGTTGAAAAATAATAGGGTGATGGAAATCAAAGAATGGTGAAAAAAGACTAGAGGAATATTGGATTGAAGGGGGTGGGGCCTATTATTACATTACCTTGATGTCTAGAAATTTCCATGTACTTTTTATTGGTCATTTTTATTAACTACATTTATTCCTGCAGTGCCAGTGAGCCAGCCATAATGGGGTCCCACTGTGTTACAGACAGAGTGATGGATAGTCCCTCCTTGAAAAGAGCTTACAGTAGAGGAGACTGCAGGGTCAGGAATGGGAGAACACACATAAGGAGAGTGAGCCACTGTGGGCATGTCTGCACTGCAATTAGATACGGGTAGCTGGCCCGTGCTAGCTGACTCGGGCTCAGGGATGTTTAATTGCAATGTAGGGGTCTGGCGTCGTGCTGCAGTCCAAGCTCCAGAACCCTCCCACCTCACGGGGGGCTAGAGCCCAAGTCCTGCCCAACCCAGTACATCTATACCACAATTAAACATCCCATTATCTGGAGCCCCAGGAGCCTGAGTCAGCAGGCATGGGCCAGCTTCAGGATCATAATTGCAGCATAAACATACCCGTAGAGGCATATCCAATGCCCGTTGAATTTCATGGAGGTCAGTGGGTAATGGATCAGGCCCTTAGACAACAGCATGACTCATGTGATGTGGCTACAGGGTCAGGTCCATAATTTTAACACACAGATTCTTCAATTCTAAGGAAGGAAGGGACCATTGTGATCCTCTAGTCTGACCTCCTGGCATAGGCCATAGAATTTCCCCCAAAATAATCCCAGAAATAATTCCCTCCAAAATATCTGAGATTGATTTAAAAATATTTAGTGATGAAGAACACACCACAACTCTTGGTAAATTGTTCCACAGTTCATTATTTTCTCTCTCAAAAATGTATGCCTTATTTCCAGCCTGAATTGATCAAGCTTCAATTTCCAGCCTTTAGATCATGTTACTCCCTTTTTCTGCTAGATTGAAGAAACCATTATTACATATTTGTTCCCCATGTAGGTACTAATAGGTTATAATCAAATCACCCCTTAACCTACTTTTTATTAAGCTAAAAAGATTTTGCTCCTTGAGTCAATCACTAAAAAGCATGTTTTCTAATCCTTTAATCATTTTGTGGCTCTTCTCTGCAACCTCTCCACTTTATCAACTTCCTCCTTGAATTGTGACACCTGAACTGGAACCTAGTATTCAAGCAGTGGTCATACCAGAGTCAGATACAGAGGTAAAATAGCAATTATTTTTCTACCCAAAGATTCCCCCCGTTTGTGTATCCAAGGATCACCTTAGCTCTTTTTGGCCACAGTGTCAGGAGCTTAAATTCAGGGGATTATACACCATGACCCCCAAATTTTTTCAGAGCCACTGCTTCCCAGGATAGAGTCCCTCATCCTTTTGTATGGCCCCCATTATTTGTTCTTAGATGTGAACATTTACATTTAGCCATATTAAAATACATATTGTTTGCTTGTACTCAGTTTACCCAGTAATCTAGATCACTCTGAATCAGTGATGTATCTTCTTTTTTATTCATCACTCTTCCACTTTTTGTGTCATCTGCAAATTATATCAGGGATGATTTTAAGGTGTTTTTCTAGGTCATTTTTCTTCTAAAATGTCAAGTAGCAAAGGGCCAAGAACCAAACACTAAAATAATTCATTGGAAACAGACTCACCCAATGATTTTGCATTAACAGCTACAAACAAACTACGCGACTGGAAATACACAAATTGCATAGCTTATTTCAAGTTAATTTTGAACTAGCGTATTACATAATTTGGTACTGTCTACACAGCGCCAAATTTCAAAATAAACCACTATTCCAAAACATCCCTTAATCCTCGTGGAACAAAGTTTACAGGGATGTCGGAATAGAATTCCCATTACTTCAAAAGGAATTTTCAAATAACTGAAACACTCTCAAGATGTGGAATAGCTATTTCAGGATACCGGAAGTATTCCAAAATAGCGCTGCAGTGTAGACGTATCCTCAGTTACCCAGTTTTTTAACCATTTAATGTGTGTCATATTAATTTTATATTGTTCTAGTTTTTTTAACCAAATATCTTGTGGTCAAGAACTTCATGGTAGTCTAAGTATTTTACATCAGTGGTATTCCCTTTATCAATCAATCTTGTAATCTCATAAAAATACCAAGTTTGTTTGACTGGTGCTGTTTTCCGTAAACCCATGTTGATTTGCATTAACTATGGGTATGTCTACACTACAGTGTTATTTCAAAATATCTTATTTCGAAATAGTTAATTCAAAATAAGTTATTTCGAAATAACACACCTACACACAAAATGCATTTCAAAATAGTGTTTTGGTATTTCGAAGTAGTGCGTCCACATTGAGTGGATGCTGAATCACATTTAAGGCCGGCCGGAATCAGGTCCGGCAGGGCATCAGGTCAGGAGTTACTTTGTGTGGCTGTTGCCTGAGGCTATCTGAGGTCTGTGCTTAAAGGGACCCCCTCAGACAACCGGTTCTCAGCTTTCCCTGCTTGCTTGCCTACCTCGATGAGGGACAGCAAAGCATTTTGTCTCTGTGTGCTCTGGTTGCCCTCATTCAGGACACCACAGCATTCTGCAACATGGAGCTAGAGCTGCCCCTGGGCACTCTGGTGCTTCTCGTGGACGTGTTGCTATGAGCCTGGCTGCACTTCCTACAGGCTGCCATCTGGGAGGTCCATCGGGGGGCTGTCAGTACCCAGGAGGCCCTGCGGGAGAGCTTCCACCCTGAGGAGCACTAAGAGCCTCCCTGATCTGCCCCACTGGGGGCTTGTGCCTCATTCCTCCCTCACGTCCTTCCATTTACCCCTCCCTAACCCCCCTTCCTGATGTCAAATAAAATACACGTATTTTCATGAACACAAACTCTCTTTATTTAACAAAACGGGGGGGGGGGGCGGGAATGAAACTCTGGTGAGACTGGGGAAAGGAGGCAGAAGAGGGGAGAAGAAAGGGTGGGAGAGGGGAGGGAGAAACCTGGGACGAGGGAGCTGGAAGGGGGAAGCCAGGGGAAGAAGGAGGTGGGGAAGTTCAGAGCTCAGGGTTGGGGGTCTCACGGGACCAACTTGATTTTCATGCAAATCTACTCCTGGGTTCGCAGGTGGCCTTTGGTGGCCAGGCTGGCAGTTATCCTGCCATAGATGGCTGAGTTCCTCCATCTAGTGCAGAGGTCATGGACATTGGGGCCAAACCTGAATAAGGTCCATTATCTCCACCCTGGACCAGGAAGATGCCCACCTTCTCTGGGCCCTGGCAGGCTCCTGGGAGCTGGCAGACTGCTCCTCGAGAGCAGTGCAGGGCTGGCTGCCAGTGGCCTGCTGGCTCATGTTTTGGGTCAGGGGCAGTGACTGCTGGCTCTGGGCTGGCAGGCTTGGAGCTGGCATAGGCACTGTGGCCAGAGTCAACCCCTTTAAGGGCTCCAGGGAGGGGGGAGGGAGAGGAGTGTTCTTGGTTGAGGCTGGAGTGGCCACCAGGATACCTTGGGAAGACTGGAGGCCCCCTATTACGAAATGAGTGTCTACACAGCACTTATTTCAAAATAGCTATTTTGAATTTGGCGTTATTCCTCATGGGTATGTCTACACTACAGAGTTAGTTCGAACTAACTTAGTTCGAATTAGTTAATTCGAACTAAGCTAATTCGAACTAATGCATCTAGAACTAAAAACTAGTTCGAATTAGCGTTTTGCTAATTCGAACTAGCATGTCCACATTAAGTGGACCCTGAACCAGGCTTAAGGATGGCCGGAAGCAGTGCCGGCAGGGCATCAGAGGAGGACTTAGAGCATGGAGATGCTGTCTCAGGCTAGCCGAGAGCTGTGCTTAAAGGGACCCGACCCCCACCCCGGACAGACAGTTCTCAGGGGTGCCCCACTTGCAAAGCAGTCCTGGCTTGGAGTGCCCGGAGTGCCCACACTGGGCACATCACAGCACTCGGCCATCAGCCCGGCTGCACTTGCCGCAGGCTGCCATCTGGGGAGCGGGAGCAATTGGGGGGCTGCAGGAGAGCTTCCACACCCAGAAACCCGCAGAGCCAGCCCAGTCCTCCCCATCGGAGGCTCGTACACCATTCCTCCCTCACCTCCTTCCACTTACCCTTCCCTAGCCCCTTTTCTTGATGTACAAAATAAAGGACAATTGTGTTCAAAAATGGAATCTGTCTTTATTGAACAAAACTGGGGGAGATTGGGAAAAGGAGGTGGGAGAGGGGAAGAGAGAGGCTGGGAGAGGGGAGGGCAACTAAAATGATCAGGGGTTGGGAACAGGTCCCATATGAAGAGAGGCTAAAGAGACTGGGACTTCTCAGCTTAGAAAAGAGGAGACGGAGGGGGGACAGGATAGAGGTCTCTAAAAGCAGGAGTTGGGTGGAGAGGGTGCATACAGAAAAGTTCTTCATTAGCTCCCATAAAGAAGGACTAGAGGACACCAAAGGAAAGGAATGGGTAGCAGGCTTCAAACTAGTAACAGAAAGTTGTTCTTCACAAAGTAAAGAGTCAACCTGTTGAACTCCTTGCTGCAGGAGGCTGTGAAGGCTAGAACTAGAACAGAGTTGAAAGGGAAGTGAGATCAAGTCATGGAGGTTGGGTCCATGGAGTGCTATTAGCCAGGGGGTAGGAGTGGTGTCCCTGCCCAAAGTTTGTGGAAGGCTGGAGAGGGATGGCACGAGACAAATGGCTTGGTCACTGTCTTCGGTCCATCCCCTCCAGGGTCCCTAGGGTTGACCGCTGTCGGCAGACAGGCTACTGGGCTAGATGGACCTTTGGTCTGACCCAGGATGGCATTGTAAGCTCAGGGCTCAGGGTCGGGGGTCTCAGTGGACCCCCTTGATTTTCATGCACACCTGCTCCTGGCTGGCCAGGCTGGCAGCTCTCCTGCCCAAGCTGGCCACTTTCCTGTGCCTAGTGCGGAGATCGTGGACAAGGTCCACGATGTCCGCACTAGCCCAGGTGGGTGCCCGCCTCTTGCGGTCCCGGGCAAGCTCCCGGGAGCCGCCAGCCTGGTCCCGGGAAGAGGGGGAGGGCTGGGGGGCATCGGGTGGGTGGCTCGATCCGTGCCAGGTGCAGGGTCGTCTGGCTGGGTGCTGGCAGGCTTGCACCTGGCACGGACACCGTAGCCAGCCCATGCCCCTTTAAGGGGTCCGGGGCCGGGAGGAGGGCATAGAGTTTCCCTGGTGCTGGCCAGAGTGGCCACCAGGGAAACCTGGGGAGGGCTAGCCTCTCACTAGTTCGAATTAAATTCGAACTAGCGGAGCGCTAGTGTAGCGCCTATGAAAGTTAGTTCGAACTAACGTCCGTTAGTTCGAACTAACTTTGTAGTGTAGACATACCCCATGGAATGAGGTTTACCATATTCAAAATAAGCCCTCCGCTATTTTGAATTAATTTTGAAATAACAGTTTGGCTGTGTAGACACTAGTACAGTTATTTTGAAATAAAAGCTGTTATTTCAAAATAACTTTGCCGTGTAGACATACCCTACATTACCTTCTGTTCATTCTTTATTAATTAAGCCCCTCTTTTTTCTTCCTTGGGATCAATATCAAGCTGACAGGCTTATAATTACCTGGATCATCTCATTTACCTTTTTATATATATTGGCACAACATTAGCTTCTTTCTAGTCTTATGGAATTTCCCCAGTGCTCCAATATTTACTGAAAACAAACATTAACAGTCCAGAGATTATGAGCCAGCCCTTTAAAAACTCATAGGTGAAAGTTATCTGGGAATTTCTCATTTCAAATTGTCTAATTTTAGACACTATTGTTTAACATCCTCCTGAGATACTAGTGGAATACAAAGAATGTTATCACCATATGATGAGATTATATAGAATGGAAATGTGTATTGAACTTTTCTATTTTTTCTGCGTTATTGATAATTCTATCATTTCCAGCTAGTAATAGATCAGTACCATTGTTATGATTCTTTTTGTTCATAATGTATTGTAACAAAACCCTTCTTTGTGTCCCTTGGCTTCCCTTATCACTCTCCTACAATTCCTAACTATTGATTTATATTTATTTCTATCAACTTCCCCTTTCTTCTGTTTGATATGTATTATTACTATTTACAGTTGTCTTTACTTCCTCTCTGACTCAGTTTATTTTTAAATTAGCACAGCCTTCTTCCTCAGTTGTAGGGTTGTGCCTTGCGGAACAACTAATAAGATGTTCTTAGAGGATTTGCTATTATCCTTCACATTTTTCTGATTAAATTCTTTCTCCCTGTTGATTAGGCTTGTAAAGGTTTTCAGATTTCTGAAATTCACCATATCAAAGAGAGGTGTTTGTATGTGTGTGTATTTATTTTACTGCTTTGGTCTTAGAATCCCACCATCTTTGAATTAGAAAATTGTCATTTATTATATTTGGAAATTTATCTAATGTGTTGGTACTGACAGCAGGAGATGTCTACTAGTTGTCGCTCATACTGAAGTCCCTCCCCCATGAGCACACATTTTCCCTTCATGCATTATAGACCGGTGCATAAAGAGGTGGTCTTCCTGTTCCCTAGTGTGATTTGGTGGGCTAGAGCAGACACTGAGTACCCCATTTTGTACTTCCATCTTATGTCTTATCTGCTCGGACATTGATCCACAAGCTTTCAGATTCATTTTCTTCTGAGTTAGTGACTTGGGAAACAGGTATTGCCATGTCTGATGTAGAGTACCATTCACCCACCCGTTACCCACTTGAGCCTTCCTAAACAGGATATAGTTATTGATTTTAACATTCCAATCATGTGAATCATCCTATCAAGATTCAGCAGATCAAATTTATGCTTACAAATTAGCAATTCTAATTCCTCTTGTTTGTTGTCCAGGCTAGTGAATAAGCAATTCAAGAATTTCTTCTTGTCGGCATAGATTTTGCTGGGCATGAGTAAACTTGTCTATAGCTTGATTTGAGTGCAAGTGCAAGTTGTAAACAAAGGTGTGACAGGCAGCTTGATTTGAGTGCAAGGTTAATGAAAGCAGGGCTCTGAGAGGCTGTGTGCTGGTGTGCTTTTATGCTGGCCAAGATAAGTGGGAACACAACACCCTGAACTGAAAAGCTTGAAATGACGATAAGGTGAGGACATAAGCAATTGGTCCTTACACAATCTATAAAGTGAATGGTCTTTATGTGATCCACACTATATCCAAACCAATTAGATTCAAGAAGTATAGATGTTAGTATTAAGGGGGAAATGTACATAAACTGTAGTGTGGGGCATGATTTGGAATTGTATACAAACCCTGCACGTAAACACTGTCAGGGCCTGGCCAACATGGCCATAGGGCTGCTATGTGTCCAATAGAGTAACATGAGTGACAAGCAGAAGTCAGATTGAGTTTTGGATCCCAGAGAACAGGATGAAATGTCCTCCCGGAACTGCACACAGTCATCCACAGTGTTCCTGATAAGTCGAGTGGAAATAGCCTTAAAGGGAATCTTCTCTTTGTGCCCTTCGGTTTCTTTATTATTTGCTTTTTAGCCCCCCTCCTTTTCTCCAGGGCATAGAAGAAGCGGGAGCCGCAATCCATCTCCCGGAGAAGGTGGATGTGAGATCGAACAAAAGCACCCCGGGCCCTGTGATCTTCCAGGGCCCGGAGCTCCTCCCACTTCTCCCGGTACACCTCGCGGAGGAGTGGATCCTCGGGGGCGGATGCCAGGCGCCTCTCAAGCTTCAAGACCTCCCGTTCCAACTGTTCTATCGCCGCATCCCTCCGCCGGCTGGCGCCCCGGGAGTAGTCACGGCAGAAGAGACGGGCGCACACCTTCCCCACATCCCACCATCGCCGCACTGAGGGAAAGGCGGGCCGCTGCCCCCGCCAGGCCTGCCAGAACTCCCGGAAGGACGCCATGAAGCCCACGTCCTCCAGCAAGCTATTGTTAAAGTGCCAATAGGCCGGCCCCAGCCTCTCCAAAGTCAGAGAGGCTTTCACGGCCACCAAATGGTGGTCCGTGAACAGGGCCGGCCGGACGCTGGAGGAGTGGGCCCATGCCAGATGGAATCGTGAAAGGTAGATGCGGTCCAACCGGGAGTGGCTTGACCGTGCTTTCCCCACCCGGACGTAAGTGAAGGTGGTACTGTCGTCCGGGTGGTAGTCCCGCCAGACGTCCACCAGGGAGTGATGTTCCACGATCTCCCTGAGGACGTCTGCTGCGGCCTGGCAGTTCGCGAGTCCTACACGGTCCCGGTCATCGAGGGTGGTGTTGAAGGCCCCGCCCAGGACCAGGCACTCGCGAGGATCCAAAGTGCCGAGGAAGGTGGCTGCCTGCCGATAAAAGGTGACCTGGTCCGGGCCCGCGTTCGGGGCGTAGATGTTGACCAGGTTCAACGTCTGCCCCTCCACGCGGGCCCGGACGTGCAGCAGGAGGCCCGGGACAACCTCGGCGGACCCCAGCACCTCGGGCCATAGGGCAGGGGAGAACAGGGTGTCCACCCCGGCGGAGCGAACGCCAAGGTGACTAAAGTGCACCCCGTCCCCCCACTCCAGCTGCCAGCCAGCCTCGACGACTGGAGTCGTGTGGGTCTCCTGCAAGAAAACCTCCGAGTACCCCCCCTCCCGAAGGATGGAGAGCACCCGGCTCCTGCGGAGACCCGCCCTACCGCCCCGGGCGTTCAGCGTCGCAATAGTGGTGTAAATCATTATGAGGGCTGATGGTGGGTCCTCGCGGGCAGGTGAATCGGCGGCCTCACGCAGGCCCCGCAGGAGACCGCTCTCCGACCCAAAGGTCAGGAGAGCATCTCGAAACCTGGGGGTCCGGCGGTAGGCCGTGTCATCCTGCCTATTTGTCCCTCTCCTCTCCCGCAACAACGCTCTAGTGGCCAGGAGGATGAGATGGAAGTCCCCCCAGCGCTGGAGGGTGAGCTGCACCTTTCCTTTAGCCCCGTGGTTGTCCGCGAGGAATTGGCGCAGCTCACTCCTCAGCGCTGAGGGGGAGCCAGGGTTTTCCTCCGTCCGGGCCCCAGGATGAGACTCACGGGCCACGGAGACGGGCAAGCAGGGATCCAATTCCCGACGCGGTGCCGTTACCGCTGGCGCTGCGCTGCCCGCCCCCGATCCCGGCAGGGAAGGTGGCAGCGGAGGGAACAAGGCAGCCCCTAACGGATTGGGGACTGCGGATACAAAAACTACTCCCGGAGGGCCACCTGCGGCTAACAGGAACGAGACAGCCCTCGCGGGGGTGCCACTGGCGGATGTTTGGGAGGGCGGTAGAGACGAGTCGGGTAACACAAAAGGGATTAGGATGGGAAAGGAAGGGGGGACGGCAGCGGAGGGGTTTCTTCCATGGCAGGGATGGGGGGAGGGGTGGGTTCAAGGCCGGACAGAGGGTCGGGGTCAGGGAATGGGACAGAGATGGGGGTAGGAGAGGGATCGGGAACCGGGGAGGCTTCAGGACTGGAAATGGGTTTGTAGAGGGCGGAAGCAGGGGTAGGGGGAGGATCGGGACGTGGAAGGGGATCAGAATCCCGGGTAGGGTCTGGGAAGGGGTCCCCCATGGCAATCCCACCAGGCTGTGGTGCCTCCCGAATGGGGACTTGGGGGTCGGAGACAGGAAGGGGGCCCTCGCCGACGCCGGGCTCAGATGGAGAGGCAGGTGTTAATGCCTCGGCGTCGGCCAAGATGGTGTTTTCTTCTGGGCCCCCAACGGGAAAGGGGGGTGATTGCCCCGCCTCAGTTGCTGGAGAGGGGGCACCCCCAGCCCTGGGACTTGGCCGCTTGGTGCCAGCTGTCGCCCCAGAGGGCTCGGCGGCATCCGTTCCGGCGCGCGAGTCGGCCGGGCCAGTGGGCAGTATCGGGGCACCCCGAGTGTGAGGACGGTGTCGGCCACCTGGGACACGGGATTAGGGAGAGGAGGGGGCGGTGCCACAGAGTCGCCGCCCAGACCAAGGCCCGCTGGTAGAGGGTCGTCCTCCCCCTGGGTGAGCAGGGTCAGACCCAGGGCCTCCATCTCCTCAAATATGGAGCTTAGCTCCATCCCCTCAGCCCCGGAGCTTTCCCCTCCGGCCGCCGGGGCACCAATTACCTCAGCGGGGACGGAAGGGGGTTCAGTTGGAGCCGGGGCCGGGGGGGGCTCCACCTGAGGCCTCCTCATGGAGAAGCTCCGCAGGGGGGGCGTTGTCGTCCCCCCTCGCCACCACGTCTTCCTCGGCCGGCACCTCCCGCTGACGCTCGCTGGGAGCGGTCTCAACAGCGCTGGCCCCCCGCGGGATCTTTCGGGGGGCCTTCCCGCCCTCTGTATCAGAGGGGGGATAAGGAGCCCGCGAATGGTGGGCTCCACGCTTCCCCCGAGCGAGCGTCCAGCCCTCCATGGTGGAGGTGGAGGGCTGGTCAGCAGGGTCGGGGCGGGGAGGGGACTTTTGGTATTCGGGGAGGGCATTGTGGTAAAGGTTGGGAAAAGGGGGGTACTTCCACCTGGGGGGGGGCCCTCTCCCTCACCCGGCAGCAACCACACCACCCTCTCCTCCTTGGGCCCCATAGAGACTGATCGAATGGAGATGGGGCCCACCTGCCTGCTCGGGCACGCCGGAGGGGATGCCTCCGGCTCCCGAGAAGGGCCGTCGGTTGGAGGAGGGGCAGCCGCGGAGCCCGGACTACCAGGGGGGCCGGCGGTGGTGGGGCCGGTCGGAGGAGGCGTCCGGGCCAAGGGACAGTCCCTCCAGACGTGACCCATTGCCCGGCAGAGGAAGCACCGGGTCTCCCCCGAGGAATAGTGGATTCGGTAATGGGCCCCCCATGTGCACGCCCCCCACCGCCTGGCCCCTCTCCACCGCCTCCTGGGTGGTGGCCTCCGAGGCAAGGAAGAACACCGCCTTGCCGTACATCTTAGAGGCCGCCACCACGGCCGAGGCCCCCACCACCCTCGCCAACGCCCGCACGTAGG
This sequence comes from Pelodiscus sinensis, assembly GCF_052426305.1. NCBI lineage: Eukaryota > Metazoa > Chordata > Testudines > Trionychidae > Pelodiscus > Pelodiscus sinensis. The sequence continues at coordinate 110,266,892 of NC_143055.1, read as the reverse complement.
TTTCCACGTGGGGCGAGGCGGCGACCACGAGGCAGCGGACACCGTGCCTCCTGGTCATGGTGGGAAAGGGGCCCTGGCCACCAAGGATGGAGCTGGAGGTAGCAGTCGGGGCGGATGACGAGGCAGGTTAGGGGGCGGCAGCGGCCACCTGGGCGTACGCTCTGGGGGCCTTGGTTGAATCACCCCCAGAGCCAGTGGGGGGGAACAGCAAGGGAAGGAGGGGCTGTGGCAGGTGATAGGGCCACAGGGGACGGGGCGGCCTCGGCAAGTTTAGTCTTTGGGGCCAGGCCTTTGCCCTTTTTCTTCCCCCCGCCCTTTTTTCCGGCCGAGGTGGTAGTTGCTCCCGAATCTGAGGGAGCGGCGGCCGTGGCAGCGGCAGAGCTCGGACTTGGGGTCGGGAGGTCAGCCACAGCATTTGTTGGGCCCAGTGGTAATGAGGGGACCGTGGGAGTGACGGGGGCAGGGACTTCCTCCATCGTGGAAGGGAGGAGGAAGGAGACACATAACAGGAGGGGGGAACAAGGGTTAACCGCTCCTCCCCACCAAACAGCAGGCAGGGGAGGAGGGTGTCCGTGAGGGAAAGGGCGGGAGAAAGGGAGGGCACTGGTTTCGGGAAGGGACAACTAAGAAAGTGGGGAAATTAGCGGCCTCTCCTCCTTGCCGAGGCTGTGGCATAGGAGGAGGGCATTATTGCGGGGGCAGGGACACACGAGGGAAGGGGGTGTAAAATTGGGAGGGAAGGGGAGAAAGGGAAGGGGGGGGCAACCACTCCCTCCCACCGACTAGTTGCTGGGAGGGAGGGAACCAAAAAGGGCAGGATAGAAACAGGGGAACCGAGAAGCCAGCAACCACTCCTCCCCGCAAGGCTGGAGGCGGAGGAGGAGGGCGCTGGCGGGGAAGACAGGGGGCAGGGTAACAGGTACTGGGCGGGGGCTGGCTCCTCCGGCTGCACTAGGATACAAGGAGGGGGGCTATGGGGCAGTTGAGGAGGTGCAGTGAACAGGGAGACTAACTAAAGGGGGGGAGGGATGAGGCACAAGTGCTCGGGGCAGGGGAGGACAAGGCAGACTGGGTAGTGCTCGAGGGCTGGCGGGCGGCTGGGGGGGAAGGATGAAACGGAGGCAAAACAACAGCTGGGTGGGGCGGGGCACACACACTTGGGATAGCTAGGGCAGGGGTGTGGCAGATAACTTTGGGAACAGGTGGGGTGGGTAAGTATCTTTGGGAAGGGAGGGAAAGAAACAAACTAGGCTAACAGGGAGGGGCAGGCAGTGGGGAAGAAAACAAGCTGCTGGGGTAGGGTGGGTGACCAGGGGTAAGGGTGGCCCCCCAGCCAGATGTAGCTGAGAGAGGGGGGCAAGTCCAAAGGGGGGGAGGGGAGGGAGCACACCCAAGAGCACTGTGGGGGGCTCGGCCTCGCCCACCGCTGTGGCAGAGTCCCAGGTGGAGGGCAGGGCAGCAAACCCCACCAGGGGGAGAAGAGACAGTCCAGGTGGTAAGGGGCGGTGGAGGGGGCGTTGGCAGTGGGGGGGGGAGGGCGCAGCTGGACTAGGAGGAGGGCTCTGAACCTCTCCCCCAGCCCCCCTTTCAACAGTTCAGTTCACCACCACCCCTGGAGCAGATGAGAAAAAGCTCAGTCTTTAAACAAACCCCCTCCACAGTTCCTGATGGTGATGATCTCCTCTTCTCCCCCTCAGCGGGGTGCAGCAGCAGCAGTGGGCAGGCAGCGGGGTAGACCTCCAGGTGGCGGGTGCTGGTGGGGTGGACCTCCTTCTCTGGAACAGTGGTGGAGAGGAGAGGGAGGGCAGCAGGCAGGCCCCCCCCCTCAGGCAGCAGCAGCAGCAGCAGGTGGTGGTGGTGGGGGTGGTGGTGGTGGGGTGCAGCAGCTGGAATGACATCCGGGGAGCAGGCCTAGGCAGGCAGGTGGGTGGGAAGGGCTCCAGCTGGAGCAGGAACCACGGTGGGGGAGAAGGAAGAGGGCAGCCCCTGCACCCTGCTGCCTCTCCTCCTTCTCACAAGTGGAGTGCGGGGGAATGGCACCCACTGAGCTGGAGGTGGAGGAACCCCTCCAGGAGTCATTTTGGGGCCCAGCCTAGCCCCGCCCCCTCACCTGACCAGAAGTCAAAGGGCGGGGTTAGGGCTATAAGAAGGCTGCCAGGGAGCTCAGTCAGGGCCCAGCCTCTGAAGGAGACGGAGGAGTGTCTAGAGCTCTTGCCTGGGGAGAGTAGGACTGGGGCTAGGCTGCCCTTAGCGGCCTCCATGGAGGCCAGCCAAGGCGTCCCTGCCAGGGCTACAGAGGCCGGGCTAAACCAGCCAGCAGAACCTCCTAGGGACCCAGAGGACTGGCCCGAGCCGGGGGACGGGCTGGATCCCCGATGGGTACTGGAACGCCGGGGCCGGACGAGCCCACGGGACGCTGCAGAGCTCCAACCCCTTGACCCCTGGATTGGGCCACCCGGACCCTGATGGGACGACACCGGCCTCGACTCCCCGACGAACCTGCTGAAGCTACAGGTACCTGGGAAGGAGGAGACGAGAGTGGCCCAGGGGGTAGTCCGGGCAGAGAGCCGCCCGCAGCCAGCAAGTTACGGGCCGGAGCCCTGCTGAGCCAGTCGCAGCTGCACTGCTGCCATCAGGGCCCCTGGGCCGGGGTGCAGTGAGGTGGATGAGCCTGCGCCGCCCCCCCCCCCCCAGCCACCTCCTAACCGGGTGGCAATCTCCCCCTCACAGCTGCTGCTGCCGCTGCCCTCCCGGGCCCGCTCCTGAAGGAGGAGCTTCTACAAACTGGGGTTTGGGTGCGGCCACGCCTGGCGTCAGGGCTTGGCCGCCATTTGCCACCCGCCTGGAGTTAGGGCCTGGGTTTGGCTGGCGGTATTTGTGGGCCGCCCTGCTCGAGGGCTGAACCTAATAGACTGCAAGTGGTGGGCTTATTCCTCTGCGGCCTGGACCTGAAGGAAGGCCGGGAAGAGACTCGCCCACCTGGACTAGTTTAAGGCGCGGTAACGCAGGGAGGCAGGCACGTCTCTCCCTGTGCTGGAGGTGGAGGAGCCGCCTCCTGCAGGCCTTCCGGCCTATCAAAAACATCCCCCGGAAGGAGGGGGAAAGCTCAGGCTTTTGTGGACATTGCTGGAGGGCAGTGTCCTGAAAGGGATCCGCCACCTGCCAGCAGGGCTAATTCCCCAACTCGATGGCAGGTGGCGCTGTGGCAAGCGGGAAGCCGCTACAGAGGGACTATCTCTTATTGAGTGCATGTAAAGTTCTAATACAGAGGATTCCAATCTCAGTGGGGCTCTAAATGCTAGAATAAAACAAACAAATAATAGTGAGAATAACAACTCCATTAAGGTCAGATCTATTATCTGAATCTAAAATGTCAAGACAAAAGTTGTCATAAATTATCAATTTTTAATTGCATTCTTTAATGAAGAGACAATTGTTCTTTAAGAAGCTTACTACTGTCTATTAAATACAAATCTTTAGCTGGCATAAATTAGTCACCTATACTAATTTATTTTAGCTAAGGATATAACACAAAATATTTCCCAATGTAAACACTGACATGTTAGGTCTCTTTAATGGCTTCCAATTTTTCCTGGCTGACACTTTAAAATATAGACTGAATTCAACCATATTTCAATACTGAATTAGTTCCTTCAGAAATGATTTCCTTTAAAATTGCTGCTATGGTATGACAAAAGTACAAAGTGGGTTGGGTTGTTGGCTTTTTTTTTCCTGAGAATGGAAGTGTGATAATTAGACAACATATTCTGCATAAACTAGAATAGTAGTTATATAACATCAATAGACTTTTTAATTAATTCAATTACATTCCGAGTTTGCAATCTTCTTTAGAATCCAACTTATATTTAAACAGAGGAAAATAAATTATTTTTCAGTACAAAAAAAAGCATCAATTTCCTAATTTGCACATAGTGAATTTCTAACAAGGCAGAAAAAATTAATCCCAGGTTTGTTATTTTTTTCTTGATATGTTTTTTTAAGGTGCTTTTAACTGTAGCTTCTGAACATATTAATGAACAGAAAGGTACAAAGGGCAGGATGTTTTAAAGTAAAATAGCATCTACGGTGATAGATGCAGACGAGACAGAAAGTAGGTCTATATAGGGAAATATGTATAATGAATTATTTGATGCCATATGTATAAAATGAATATTTTAATGAAAAATTATTTTAAAATTAAGGTTCAGATATAAATCGTGAGTCTTACTGCCAAGACACACATGTGTTGTAAAGCTAGAACTGATATAATTACACATGAATAATAATAGTCTGTAATTGACAAATAGCCTATTCAGAAGGAAATGTGGGGGAGAGGAAATTAACAAACATTTAGAATAGGATATTTTCTGAGTTTGTGTGGTACCTTTCGGATGTCCTGAGTTATCTTTGGCGAGGCAGTTTCTAAAACACAGAAGCTTCTATGCAAAACAGACTGTATTTCAAAGTAGTGAGAAATATGAACAAGAAATTTGAGAAATGAACTAGATTTCCACAGTAATATGAAGATCTCTTATCAACATCTCCTGCTGTGGGTGGATCTACTTGTTGCACAGACTAACAGTGCTGTGAGAATGCTGGCAGACAGAGGGGAAACTGCTGTGTGTTCCTTTATGCATAATGATAATGACCAAAAAAAAAAAACTCTTTCCCATTTAGAATTGGAATCTCAGCTAAGGATGAGAGGATCAAGAGAGGATACTCATAGATCTCTCGTTTTATTTTAACAATATAGGACTGAAGATTTTTTCTTCTTAGTGAAGAAGTTTGCCTGTTAAGCTATTGAGTATTACTTATGTGGAATCATAATTACAGAAAGAGTAAAGATGATTATAGATGATTTGTTTCATTATGAAACGAAACAAAATAACCCCCCTCATTTTTGCTTTAAAACATTAAGGACTGCCAATCATTCAAGCAAAGAATATGACAACAGAACTTGGCTGCTACAGTCCTGAACTCTTTAATGATTTGATCTTTGATTTGATCTTTGATATTTGATCTTTGATTTCCCCGCTCTATAATAGCAAAGATCAGATTGGATAAATTCCTCCGTTATTTATTACACATCTAATTCATGCAACATAAGCAAATGTATCATTAACCTAGCTCTATTTCTCTTTGTCCTTCCATTCATGCTGTCTTAGTACCAAACATACATGCGCATGTGTAGCATCATCTTAAAAGACTGACAGGATCTGATCTGTGTCTTCTTGCAGAATGGAGTCTTCATGGTCATGAGGGAATGGATGTGTAATGCTGTGCTGATACCAGCCAAGTAATAGAATGTGGTGCTGTTAGGAACATTATTCATAGTTGATGAACACATACCTTTTCTAGTGAAACACATACATTCCAGAAAGAAATGCATAGATCATTTGCTGAAGCACATTTATTATAGCGAAATGTGTACCTCAACTAATGAAACACATAGATCATAGAGCAAAATGATTATGTGTATACTGGGCAGACTTAACCATTTCTAGAATTATTTTTAAACCAACTATTGTGGTAAGGAGACCGACGGTGATTTTACCCCCTTGGATTATTAGTCCAAGAAATTTTATCTCGACATATAATGACAGTTAATTCCCATGTAATAGCAAATGTATTAACCACCCCTGTGCTGATCACCCATTCAATCAAGACACCGCCTTTGATTAAAGAGGCTGAATATATGTTGAAACCAATTATTTGGTTGTGTTAGATTAATTTTGCTGTCATGTGTTAGTGAGCACTGCATCTGGTTTACTTCCTAGTTGAAAATTAAGCCTGATACATTTTTTTACACTTTCCATAGTATGTTACTTCTGCAGGCACACTTGAGACTCTGGACTGTATCCTTATCCTTAGCAACTAGAAATAGGATGTAAGCCTGGAGGACTCCACCAGGGTCAAAAATAAACTATCAATTCCCACTATATAAATTCAGTTTGTTCTGGTTTTCTATTGCCCCAAGGAATGGAATGGGTCAAACACTATGTTTATGACTAAGGAATCCTCCAACCAGAGCCCTAACTCAACAATGTTGGGAATGGATGTGAATTCCAGGCTCATGTTTTAGCACTGACATAATTCACACAAACAGACATTCATACAGAAAATAACCTCATGTGGAAGTCACCTGACTTGTCCCATTATACAGAGTGCTTGCATCAGCCTCAAAAAAGCTGGAGCCTTTTATGACTGCACACATTTGATGAACAAAAACAAAGATGTATTATGAAAAATTGCTATGAATTGGCATTTTGCTGGATTGATTTATGTTCAGTTCTGCGGTGCGTTTCATTGTACTGAAAAAAAATTGAGAGAAGAGGTTAAAAAAGCCAATTAATGTTAAGAGTAATGAACAAAAAATAGGTCAAAGAAAAGTGTGAAGACTCCAGTGTAAAAATGATTATCCTTAAGACCCTCTTCCCCTTTTTCATGAACTCCATTGGCTTCCAATTGTACAGAGTATTGATCTGAATTTTTTTTTCATTTTAACTTTTAATTACTTAGCAGCAGCTGCAATCCAGAACCTTGCTGATTTCATTTCAAGATAACATCCTGAATGTTGTACCAGCATCACACCCCTGTGCACTCTATCCATGGGAAATCAAACAGCTGTTCAGAGAATAAGCCTTCCTACACTTCCTGGCACTTAGCTGCAAGACCTTTTCAGCTCCTTTGCATGTCACCAAATTGTGTAGCACCTTTTCTGTCCAGCAGTACCTGCATCAGCCATGCTGGAGATTTTTTTAATCTGACTTACAAACTTACCTTTTTTTAACATGTTTTTAATATGCAATCACTGTTTTTTGAGTCCACAAGGAAGCTTTTTGGATGCTTATTGCACTTCACTGTCTCCACTGTGATCCTTTTTGATGGAAGAGGCTGCTAAAATAAACAGGGTTTTGGACTGGATATTTGCATGTGTATTTCAATGAGATACAGCATTGTTTTAAGTTTATAGAGGCTCATTTCATTATTCGGTAAACCTTTCAGTGAACCTAGGATTTCACTGTATAATTTATGTTTCCAGACACAATTCAACAGCATAATCTTATGATTTATGTGCTTCATTTATAATTTGATCATTTCAATATAATGCATGTTTTTCTATATGATTTATGTACAGTCCCTCATGATGTATGTGTTTCACTCGATATATGTATTCATCAGTGATGTATTATATCTCTGATGAAACCTTCCCAGGAAGGAAGGTGACCACTCTAGCCTGAGGCCAAGTCCTGAGGTTAATTGCAATCAATTCACCTTCCATGCAATTACACTTTCATCTGCACACGCCTGTGAAATGAGCATGCTTAACATGATATCAGCAGGGAAGCAAATGTGCCTCTTTTCCCCTTAGAACCAATAAAGCAAGCCGTGGCCTTAGAGGGAGGGCTTATCTCTTGCCTTTTTAACATTTCCATTGAAAAGGGTGTGAGAATAATTAACTATATCCCCACTGGGCTGCTTAGCGCAGGTCTGATTATAACGTGTTCTGAGAACATTAACCCAAATGCTAAGTAAAGACAATGACAAGGCAATAGATGCATTTGGATTTCAAATGAACATCCTTTACATAATAAATGCATGTACGACCAGCTGATACTTTATAGAGAGCTTTGCAAAAAACCTCTCTCTGTAGAGCCAACTCCCCTCATATATATTCTTCGCCGTTATTCTTCCTTTTTTTTTAAATTGCTGATGGTATTAAAATAAGATCCTGAGTTCATCTGATCTTTTAACCTATCAATGCACCAGCTGCAATCATAATCTTTTTTGGTGACATCACAATTAGTGATTGCTGAGAGGACTATATTATCAGATTCAGAATTAAGATAAATTCCACTTCCTGGAAAAAGAGGGGTCCTATTTCTTCTCTGCATTGGAGGAAAGAGCAGGTGGGGCTCTCCTTGTGTTCCAGATAAGGCATAGGTGCTGCCATATTCTGTGCCTGGCTGCAGTAAGTGAGCAAGTTGCATATGGAAAGTGAGCATGTCAGGGCTCAAACCTACCTACTTTGCATGCTGAGCAGATGTTGTTTTGCTTTTCCAGAAAGTTTGAAGGCTTGGAGTTTGAGGTCATTGCCACTACTCCATTATAATGAAAGTTTAGGATTTGTCTATAAATATGCAAGAACATTACAAGTACATTGGCAAATCCAAAAGGCCTCCGTTCTTATGAGACAAAACTCTATCAAAGTCATAACTGGGCAAGAATATCAGGATATGAGCCCTAAAATACTTGGATAGAATCTTCCAAATGTCCTGATGGTAAGGCTTAAGTAAATGTACACACACAAACATTCTGTTTTTGCTTGTCTCCAGTATTACCATCCCCAAATTTGGGCTATAAAGGCCCAGACCTTGGTCATGTGATGAATGTAAAGCACAGGATGTGTAGGATAACATGTCAAAAAAAGGCAGTTCAGACTGGACAGCCCTCTGCTGTTCTTTCACATCCCTTTGTGCAGATGAAGATCTGGCATTGTTTAATTACAGAACAGGAAATGCCAGGATTTGGTTCTGCGCATGCAAAAACCTGGTCATTTCAGAAACGTGCAGGATTGAGATCTATGCCAAAAAATTTTTTAAAAACTCACTTTTTTACACTATAAAGTGCATTACAAGCTTAATTTTTTTTAAATGTACAATGGAGAGGGTGTTTCAGGTAACTGGTGATGGGATACATATTCCTGATACTATAGGCCAAGATGTGAATCTGTACAAGGTTTATTGTAACTCAAAGTTACCATCTGATGGCTGGTGAATTACCAGTGTCATATCTTTAACACTATGTGTTCCAGTTGCTCATGGAGGACCCTGGAGTCTTATGCTAGTTTCAGGCACACTGCTTCTAGCCACCATTTTGGATTTGCTCCATATTAGCAGGGACACTCTCTGTAGATACTCTTGAGGCCTTAAAAGCTTCATTTTTGTTTTAAAAAGCAGGTAAGTGGATTTTTCAGCTTTAGAAATGGCTGCCAGGGACTCACTCTTCAAAGGAGCAAAATCCAAAGTGGTGACTGTGAATGAGTCTCTATTCCACTTTCAAAGGTTTAAGAGCTTTGTTTCAGTGGGAAAGGCACCGGCATGCTCATATCTGCATTGCCAAGTAAGCACAAAGCTTTTCAACCTGGCTGCACAGGCTGACCGTCGCCATATTGTATTTGTTCCTGAGTAGACCTAGGGATGTTTTTAAAGGTTTCAAAGCATGTCATGGATTAGAAGAGTATATCTTAGATGGCAGGAATTTTCAGAGCCCTGGAAAGCTGTGCTGTTTACTCACAGAGCCTGTTACCATTGGAACAAATTATGGCAAGGGATTTGAAATGAATTTGTGATCTTGCGTTTAGGTGCTAAAAGACGTCTGTCCATATTATAAAAAAACACCACCACTCTTTATTTAAATTTATCTAAAAAGAGACCCCATCCAGTTCAGTGTCACTTTTACAATGAGACGTACCTACGCAAAAAAGCAGTAAGATGCTCTGTTTGCCCATCACATACACAAAACTAATACATAATTAAAAAATGAAAACATTAGAAATACATTTGGATTGGACTGGATTTTTGCTGAAATACGGGTGTGTGTTTCACTGAAACACAGCTCTTTTGAAGGGATGTAAAATAATGCTTCAAAGTTTAAGACAATCTCTTAACTATTAGGCTGTGTCTAGACTACAACGTTCTATTGGGCAAAGATACACAAATTGTGAACTGCAATTTGCATATCTTTTTCTGCTCTTCTTCCAAAAGAGGCTTTTCTGACAATTGGCCCAGTTATACTGGGCCAAATGTTGGGGGAAAGCCTCTTTCAGAACATCCCTTCTTCCTTGTAGAACAAGGTTTACAGAGATGCTGAAAAAACGTGTCTGTTTTTCCGAATTTTTGGGAGGAAAAACAGATGCATTCCTTGGATGCAGCAGAACTTTTCCAGAATAACTCCAGTATCCCCCAAAACCTCTGCAGTCTAGACATACCCTTAGAGATTAAGATGAAACCATCATGGGGCATGAGAACATCTCCTGAATGCAAGGTACCTTGCACCTTCTTCTGATGCATCTGGTACTTACCACTGTTGGAGATAGGATGTTAGACTAGCTGGACTATTTGGCATGTTCCATGGTCCCATATCTCAGTATGCCCCTCAACCCCCCTACTCTCCAAAAACTTGAGGGAAAAAGATGTGCTCCACAATGTATCTGGAAAATTTACAGAATTTGTCCTTGATGGACTAACAAATTCTAGATGGGCCTTCACAGAAAAAGAACTATCATCAACTCTCTTCCGTTTAAACTGCACCAATACTAATCATGACGATGGTGATATCTTGCAGTGAGAGAGAAAGTGTCTTTGCAATCATGAGGTCCCAAACTATATAGGGCTTTTATGTCTTATAATCAATGCCTTGAACCTCACCTTGTAACCCCTGGAGTGATGTGCTCCAGTTCTCTAAGAAGCAGACTGATACATTCTCCGCTATACAGTTGTACGTTTTAAGATCAGATGGGGCCACTGTGATCACCTAGTCTGAACTCTTACGTATACAGCCCAAAACACTTCCCTGAACAGAGAACATTACAAATGCGACAGGAATGGATAAATGGCTAGATCCGCACCTGAAATAAACAGCCACAACCATCTTGTCAGGCCATCAAGTGTTCTTGGCCAGAGCTCCTATGTGTATATCCAGCAGCAGTTTAGGATTTAACAAGTCACATAAACTGCAAATTTGTTACATAGGGCAGCCACGCTTTTTCAGTTTGGTGTGTAATATAATCCTTGTCACTTCTCCCAGTTGCTTTCTGCATTCTACCCACATGATCTCAGACTTGGCTGGATTTTGCCAGCTCAACCACTGGCTAGTCTTCCGACTAGGCTCAGTTTCAGAGGCTTTGTTCATACTGCAAAATTGAACCACAGGTAATGGAACTAGTAGGATAGCACTTTTATTACACCCATATGCTATCCAGGCTATTTAGATTTCAGTTTTTCTGTGTTCACAATAACACTGTACTACACAGTTGCAGTTGCATGACCTGTGGGTATCTGTATCACAAGTCCAGAAATCTCTCTCAGAATCAGTGGATTTTCGGGAGATTATGAAATGGTCTTGCAGCAAGCGGTGAGACTTGTGAGAAAGTTGCCATTATCTACTAAGAAAATGTGTAATGGCCCCACCCAAGAATTCTCAAAAAACTCCTTTAACTGGTGCCAATTTTAGCTCTTTTCTTAAAATGGAGGCCATATTGACTACTCAGTTTTCAGTCACTGTTCAGCAGGAATATTTTTGATAGACCCTTTGAAAAGCTGTTATGAGGTCTCTGAAACAGCTGTGGTGAGGTGGTGGAGGATATGCTGGCATTACCTGCAGACAGCCAGAAACCAGGTTCATAAACCATCAAAAAATGGTCATGCTCTCACTGAATCTCAGGGGAATAGGTGCACACTGTAGTAAATGATCTATGATGGGGAGGACTGCTTTTAAAATGAGGTAACAGCTACAGAGTAGTGGAACAAAGTTGCTCTCAAGATCTGAGACAAGCAGCAGTTACATCATTTCAGGATTAGAGATTACCAGACTCTGATAATCAGACAGTGGACAGCCTTATGCAAGCTGGATGCCATGGATAGGTACCGGTCAGCTGGGCAGAAGTGTTAGATCAAGATGGCCGGTGTACCAATGAACACTAAGGCTACGTCTTATCTACAAGCCTCTTTCGAAAGCTTCTTTCGAAAGAGATTGTCTAGACAGCAACCAGTATTTTCAAAAAAGAGAGCTGCTTTCACAAAAGAGAGCACCCAGGCAGTCGAAAAAGCCCTTTTGTGTTCAATAATGCCTTTTTTCGAAAGAGCACTTTTGAAAAAAGGTGTTATTTCCTCATAAAATGAGGTGTTCCGCGGTTGAAAAAACTCCCACGTTTCGATTTAATTTCAAAAGAATGCGGCAGCAGTCTAGACACAGATGAAGTTTTTTCGAAAAAACCCTGTAGTCTAGACACACCCTAAGGGAGCTGGAGTCCTGAAATATATTGGAATCACTGATGGAACCAATGTGCCCATACAGTGTCCCTCAAACCCAGCATGTCCAGGAGCATATCAATGAAAAGAGACACAACAGCAGTGGTGCAGGTTGTAGTGCAGAAGCGAGCCAGATCCAGCCCTGCCCAATCCGACTCATGAGCCACTCTCCCTCCTCTCTTTCAGCTCAGGACTTTCAAGCACAGAGCAGCCAGCCACTCCACTGCACAGACCCACTTTGTGGAAATGGATCAATGGGAGCTGAGAGATTTGCTAGGGACAGGGGCAGTACATGAATCCTCCCCCACCCACTGACGCCCGGAGCAGAGAGCCACAGGGAGCAGTCAACCATTTTGAGCATCCCGGGGCTGTGACTGGCAGAGACCCTGCCTTGGGGTCTTGCAGGGCTGCTGGGTAAGGTGCCTCCCAGCCACAGCCTCCTTCTGTCACCCCAGCACCTCCTTCCCTCCTCCAACTCCATGCCTCAAGTTACCATCCAAACCTTCTGCACGCCTCTCCCAGATCACAACCCCCTCCCAGACCTTGCACCCCCTATTATACCTGTTCCCCAGGCCAGAATCCTCTCCTTGACCCATACCCTCTCCTGGACCCTGCCCCCAACCCTCGTGCCTCAGATCACAAACCCCTCCTTCACTCACACTCCCTCTCAGACCCCACACCCAGTTCCCTACCCCAAGCGCAGCCCTTGACCACTTACCAAAATCTTGGAGTGGCCCGCCCACCAAAAATTACTGCCCACCCCTGCTTTAGTGGATTGTCATAGAAGCTAGCCAAAGGTATTACACTAAGGTTTCAAAAACTCTGAACTTTTAAAAAATGAACAAATTAGAGCACTATTCCCAACCAACACCTTTGGCACTGATGGTGTTCCTGTTCCTGTATTTGACGTGCTGATGAATCCTTCTCCTGACTGCATAACCCCAGATTCACTTTTATGTTCAGTCAGTAAACGATGGCAAGGGAGTGTGTATTTGGCTGACTGAAGTCAAGATGGAATTGCTTATTGGGAACTCACAATGAAGGCTACTGATTAACACAGTGATTGTCATATTTGCCTGCTGCATTTTTAAACGTGGAGTTTTCAATGACTAGTATCAACCTACATATGGACTGGTATCAACCTACATATACGCAGCCAAACCCTGAGCTGCACATGAGGCTGTTAGCACAATTTACAGTTCAAATTAGGAATACTCTGTGCATACACTTTCTAACTGATGGCAAGAAACTGGTTGTGGAGCAACAAAACAAATATAACTTGTAGTCTGTAGAATACGTCCTTTAATGCTGAGTTTTGTTTGATGTGTTAGCTATCCATTTCTCTTGATATGCTGAGGAAGTTTATGGAATATTACTGTAGTACTGAACTTTCCAGGTGGTAGGATTATACTAGGGATGGATTAATGTTCTTATGGAGAAAAGAAGCTATGCTACTTTGATGTTAAAAATGATATTGTTAATGTGGAAAGTACAAAGCCTTTGTTTTCAAGAATATATTCTTGTTATACCCAAAGAAGCTGCAGGCCAGCTGTAACATAAAAAAAGGTAACATCTAAGAGCAGGGCCAATATGGATATTCTCTGACAATTGTGGTGAGTGCAGGTACATTTTCCTCTCTGCTCTTATACAGGGAGTGAATTTGTGAGGGGAAGGTAATGACAGGGATATTACAAGAGAGCTAATCTAGGTATATCAGAGATGGGCTTAGCAGCTGCCTCTCGTATCACAGAAGCACAGCAAAAGGAACTGCCAAGGCAAGGGGTCAGTGAGGAATGACATAGCAGGGGGAGATACCACTATGTGGATCAATCTACTCTTTTATAAACCCTAACAATGGCATTTGTTAAAACCTGGAAACTTTTTTCCAGTTCCTAAACCTGCAAATTCTGCCCCTTAGATATGTTACAATAAAAAGTGGCATAGCTGCGACAGAATATGTTTCATCCTTTGATTTCTTTTCCCTACTTCTCCTACTGCCATACCAACTTGGCTAATGTCTTCTTTGCAACTATGCTAAAATCCTGGATTGACCAAAAGAGACCTTGACAATAGACTGGCTATCTTCTGATGCAGCTGCTCATCCCCCGCATTGTTCTACTTCGTGGAGCCATTGTTTTTCTTCTCTCCACATACCTCATGATTGAGTTTTAAGGCTCTTTTTGCAAATGAGGCTGGCGGGAGCCACACCACCTCATGACTGAATCCAGTTCTCCATAAAATGGACACATTTTCCACACAGACCAATTATGGATGAGGCCTTTAATAAGCTCTCACTCCTTTTATTTCCCTGTAGCACTTTTTGCTGCTTTTGGTGATGTTAGCTCCTGTCAATTAATCAGTCACTAACATACTGAATTCTTTAATTCTGGCTCAGGTTGAGTTTGAACAAAAGTTATTGGACAACATTTCAAAAAGTTAAGTTTCTAACTCCACAATTTAGATTAACAAAAATAAATATAATACATATTATATTATAAATAAAATAAAATTATATTATAATAAATAAAATAACTGATTTTCAAAAATACTCACCACTATTGAGCAGTATGTAGAGAAGGAAAGTATAGAGAGAGGGAAAGTGGGTGAGAAATCTCAGAATCAGTGACAGAAGAGATGGAAGAGGGAGGTAGGGAAGCAGGGAAAATGGTAGGAAGGGTGAAAGGGTAATGGTCACATTGTCAGTCTTCTTTTTAGACAACACCCTGTGTGGAGAAAACAGTGTGCTGGGGATTTAAGGAGAGAGTCCAAGACAGCATGCAGGTGGATGGGATTGCCACTGCAGGATTTAATGAGGGAGGAAAAATAGAATTGTTCAGTTAGAAAGATGGAAGAACTGAAGAAAGCGAGCATGAATATGTAGTAGAGAAAGTCTGTGTGGTCACTACTGGATTTTCCTCAGAGGTGCTTGGTAATGCAGACCAGGTGGCATACTACCATACCAAGTAGTATAATTAATAGATCACATAATTCATAAATAAAAAATTGCTCACATGCAGTAGATCTCCTCTGACGGAATTCTAACAAGCCTAGCAAACGGGTTACCTGACCACCACTGAAATGCGACTCTTTCCGAAACGTAGGGTAGCGGCCAAACAACTGACAGTATAAATAAGCAGCAAGGGAAGATTTTGGCCGAGAGTGTGGAGTCAACAGCTTCTGTTAAGAAAGATGCCATGTAAAGGCCCTTTAAAGTCTGTGCAGAGCAGGGCTTTGTAAAGCCAAGCCCCAAAGGCCCAGCAACAGCAAAATGACATTATATCCTCTCTAGTCTCCCTGGAAGCAGGGGCCAAGCAGATCCTTGCAGATTCCAACTAGGAAGAGCTAAGCAGCTTGCCTAGCTTTAGTCCCTGTCCCTCTGCCCCAAAGAGCTCATCCTTATCGGGGAGGGAGTAAAAGGGAAGCTCAGACAGGCAGAGGGGGGAGGAACATGTTTGTTAGAGCTTCCCACTTTACGTGGCCGGGCCCCTAATAGGCAAGGCAGCTGGCAGGCAGGAGAGTTATTACCGATCCCCGGGAGCGCTGCAATTTCCCATTAGCTAAGCACATTAGCAATCGGGACGCAAGGGGTCGCCCGTCATTTTGCACGTGTGGCAACCAATGGGGCTGCCGGAGGCTCCTTTTCCCAGGGAGCGGGCGGCGAAGGGATGGGATGGGGGAAGATAATCCGCCCAGCCTCAGTCGTCCGCGCTGCGAGCTGGGGGGGTCGGGGCTCCGTCATCAGCACCCACCACCCCCTGGTGGTGCTTTGTCTCTGGCTGAACCTGCCCTCCCCTCCCCCTGCACCATCTCGCAGCCAGACCAAACACACGGAGCCCGCTGCCTCCCCCCTGAGCTCCGTGCAGGCCCCTCCGGGGGCCGGATTAGTGTGGCGCAGGGCGGAAAGCCCCGCCCCCGCCGCAGGACCTCGCCCCACCCCCTCCACGAGATCGAGCCCCCGCTTCTCCTCTGCGCTCTGCGGTCCCCTCCCCAGCCGCGCGGCAGCTGCAGGCGTCGCTGGCCCGGCTCAGTGCCGAGCCCCGTGTGCGGCCGGGGCAGGCTCGGCACGGACGCGGGCCGAGCGCACACGAGCCTGGGGAGGGATTTTCCTGCCCGGCCTGGGAAAGCGCCATGGAAAGCTCGGGGACTGGAGGAGAAGGCGCGACACCGGGCGATGCTTCCCAGCAGGCGCCTCGCCCTCCCCCTCCCCCGCCGCCTGCTCCGACACCCCACCCCCAGCCTCCTCTAATGAGAGCACATTAAGCCGCTCTCAACGCCCTGGTGCGCGCTTACATTGCAGAGTCCCTGCGTGGCAATGCACAATGCAGCCCGAGGATTTCTAGCGTGGTGGAGCAGGAGAGACAGAAAGGAGCCGACGCTTTGCCAGCCAGCCCCGCGCGCCCCGCCCCACCGCGCAGCAGGGATTTAAGTGTGTCTCCTTCTCGGGAAAATAAATGCCTGGTTTGGCCCCCTCCCTCCCTGCTCCCCACACACGCACACTAAAGGGACCCTCCCCCCTCGCCGCTTCCCTCTCACAAAAGGCATCTGTATGTTCTCCGGGCATCTCACACCGCTGCACACTGGGGCCACTGTCCGCGTTTGCAATTATGGACCACACACATGCATGGTTTATGCTCGGGGTTTATAAAGCTTTCACATTTTATTCCTTCGCACACACTGCCCATTATTTTTAAGCTTCTCGCACAGATAAAAGAAATATGTAATAGGGGAGGAAGACTGACAGCCCAAATGGGTTTTTTAAAAACGATTCCATGGAAATTAAACTATTTTATTTACCTACCTACTTGGCTGCATGGGGATCAGGCATAAAAATGGGCGTAATTCTTGAGGAGAAAGAATCCACCTCTCTTCACTGAGCTGGAGATTTAATGTCACTCATTAAGCAAGGGAGAAAAAGAGCCTATTCCTTCCTTATAATCACAAAGGATATTCAAGGTTACAGTGAATGCACCGCTCAAACCTGATGCCCAAGAGGAAATAAACCACACCAATTCCTGTTCTGTTGCATTGCATGAGAGTGCAAGTGCCCAAGAAAGTGCTGAGTTCCCAAGCTGGTAATAAAAGTGCCAAGGTGGAAACATTGAGCAGATTGACAGAGCTGCATTGTGGCGTCCTGGTACTGAAGTAAGAGAGGTTCCTCAGTTTCCCCAAAGGTGGCATTCTTTAACTCACTGCCAATACCACTGGCACTACCCCAAGATGCAACTAGCAGAGGATGGGAACTGAAGAGCATTAATGCATTAAAATCCAAATCCAGCCTACGGCCAATTTTAAGAAGCAGAGGTCAGTCTATAGAATATATTTATGATTCCCTCCCCCTCCCCCTTTGCTGAATTGAAGTGTTTTTCTGCGTCTTCTTTTCCTCTATATGATTTTTTGCCTTGCTGTTTGAACTCTCCTGATACCCAGCACTGGGTTTTGCAGCCCCTTTTCAAAGGCTGGCAAAACAGTCGTTCCTACATTGCCTTTCAGAGGGAGCTTCACTAAGTCGGGTCTGTGGGCCACAAGCGGTGTTGAGAAAGGAAGGAGGTAACCAATAATGAACTGAACAATGATCATCCAAACCAAATTGGTGCAAGAAATCAATACCCATCCCCCTTTCCACTGCAATAATCAAATATTACTTCACTGTAAGTAAAATAACTTTAAAGTCCATAATATTGCATATCATTGTTGGAATCTTGCACAGGGGAGCAGTTCACTGCTAGGGACCAGAAGGCTCCTCCACCCCATTGTTATGGAAGAATGGTTGTCCTGTCTTTTCTCTTTTCTTGGTGTAATTCCCTTATTGTTCTTTCTCCTGACCAGCTCTCTATGTGGGGGATGTGCTGTGTGATATCCACTTGTGGCAGGAGCAGAATTACCAGTGAAGTAGTTGTTTCCAGCTCTGGTAGCCAGAATAGCTACAAAATAATTCATTGCCATCCAGTTTTCTCTAGATTTTCCCTGCCACGTTGTCTTATACGTTGAGTTCCTCTAACTTGCTCCAGACTCAGTACTTTTACAGGGACATAAACAGCAGTTCCTTAGACATAGTGGTAATCAATCTATCAGCCCCCTAGATTATTCAAACCGTCCTCTTTCTTTCCCCAGCACCACCTGCACAGTGCTCCTTTCTCCTGTGAATGAGATCTCATCTTCTGTGCCATCTTTTGAGATGCATTCTGGTATCTTTTGCACAGAAGCTAATATCTAAATGGACCTGCTATTTTGCAATATCTGCTGCTTTGCTTAACGTAGCAAAGACATTGCTCATAGGTTACTTTTTTAAAGGGTGCCATTCCCTTTAATTTCACAAAATAAATATAAATATGTTTTATAAACAAAAAAGCTGTTTCTTCCTTTCATACCCTCCTCCCTCTCAGTGTCTGCAAAATTGGAAATATTGACAACTGAGATGCTCACGTGTCTTAAGGAATAAACCTTTGAGGATAACCTGAATGTTTGACATCCTTTAGTTAAATATGCAGACAAGCAAAATCTCCAGGTCCTAGTTGGTTATTTTAATTGTTCCACACTGATAAAGCAAAGTAGGACTCCTGACAAAACTGACTCTTCTTGTTCTACATCTTAAAAGTGACATAACCATATAGAACCTGTAAATCTGCGGGGGGATTCAATTGATTACATTGTTTTTAATTGTTTGATATAGTGAATTAAATGTGTATTATTATCCAAAAGGGATTTCAGAGATGGAGGGACATTTACTGATTATCAATAATAATACGGTATTTTTTATGGAATTAACAAAATGTATATAGCCCATAAGAAGACAATAAGCCTTTGTGTCTGTTTGGATGAAACCTCCTGGTTTTCTTTGTTGTCTGAATGTATTTCACTCTTGTGTCAAAGTGTGTCAACTCTAACCTTTCCTTTTGCACTGCTGGCACCTCTCCAGTCTCCAAAATGCCTGTTTGACTCCCAACTGACACCTTTATCTGATAGAGTCACAACACCTCTCTGCATAAAGAGCAGGCATTTTCTACACATCAGCATACTCCAAAAGGTAATTAAAAACCTTTAGATTTGTTGTGCTGTTGCTTTCCCAGATTCAACAGAACAAATATAACTTCTGCTCAATTAAGATCTAAGATTAAGAAAAAAAGAGGCCTTAAAGACAGTTCTTTATTTCTGTGCATTAGAACTGTATCCCTATGTTTGTTTATTTCCCTCCATGGAAGAAAATCTGTTCATAAAAAAATGTATTTATTTGACTTGACCACCATTTATCAAACAAACAAACAAACATCCAAATCTGTTTGTGCGTCTTGCTGCTTATACTAGGGGTACATTCCTCCCCATTACAACAGCATTGAGCACATTTTATAGGAGGAATAACGAAAAAAAAAAAGATGCATGATACATGTGGAGGAGCCTTCCTTCTGCTATCCAGAGAAAAAAGAACTAAAAGGATTATAAAAGTTCAGATTAAAATGATATAAAATCTAGCATTTGGCTCCAACACTAGTGCCTTGGTCCTCTGCAGCTAATCTGTATGCACTCTGTGACCTCCTCGCAGCGAACCCTGCTAAATATATTATTCCCACGGGGGCTTTCACTGCTGCTTGGTGTCAGAAATCAATATGTATGAGGCGCGTGGATGGGAATTTCTAATAGATCTGCCTGGCCCTGTGCTGCTTTTCAATATCTGCCTTGGACTATTAGTGCCGGCTCGGTGCCTGTGAAATAACCGAGATAATCTTTTAAGGTGCACTGTTAAGGTGGAACCTAAATGTTGCTGTTTCAATTATATATATATATATATATATACACACACACAGTATTGTCTGCATGCATATATATGTGTGTGTATATATATACACACACACACACAGAGTACTGTGTATTGTGTGTATATATATTATTTTTCAGACAATATTGTGGGTAACCTTGTGTGTAGCCTGATTATAAACAACAGCGGGGATTAAAGTATTAAGGGGAGTGTTCTAACATTAAATTTCTAAGAAAGGGCTTAATTTTTGTAGGAGGAGAACTACAGGTTGAGCACCAAAAATGCTTGAGCAGGAAGGGAAAGGAGAGGGTTCCCGAGCTCTGTCTCTAAAATCATGTTTGCTCCAGTTGTGGGTGAAAGAACAAGATTGCCACATTATTCTGAATAATGAACCCATTTTACCTATAGGAGATGAGATTGCAATTCTGCGGGGCTCTCCGTTTTAGTATAATTTATGCACATGAAAATTATTGCACGAGTGACAGGGAGGGAGGGGGATGGAGGCGGATATCCGCACAAAAAATGTTGTTTTAAATCATTATTGCACAGTTATGACATGTCATTATTTATCCTTCTATCTGCCTGGCTTCCTCGGATGATAGCAGTGAGGTGGAGAGAGCATATTCATTAGCGTGCCAGTTCCCCCCCCCCAACACACACACACACACACACACACACACACACACACACACACATTGATGACTACACCTTCTGTATTCAGCAGCCCCCCTGGCACGTAGCGGACTGAGGCTCAGGTCTGAGAGCTGTGTACGGGGAACGCTGCATCGTGCTCTTTTATTCTCCTTTTCACTCTTTGTTTTCAGTTCAATGCACAGAGGAAGCTGTTTCAGTTCAATGCACAGAGGTGCGGTGTATAAAAGCAATAACTTGCAAAAGGACCTTTCTCTCGCCTTCTCTCTCTCTCTCTCTGTCTCTCTCTCTCTCTCTCGCCCTCTCCTTTATTAGGGGGAAAGGTAATCACTAATCCATGCATACATTCATCTGGCTTTATGCACAGCAAGGCTGAGTTCAAATCACTGCTAGAAATGACATGTAGAGAGCCATCACCTAAGAGCATTGTGTTTAGCCACATTTGGCTCTGATGCTCTTGTGAGCTTGTCACCCTCCCAGAGGTTGAAGAACTGGCATATAGCCCTGTATATTTTTTTCTTTCCTCCCTGCACACTTCACTTAGCACAGCACAATCCACCTGACAACTCTCCAAAATCCCCTTGACTGCTTGTCTGGCCTTATCTGGAGTTAGTATGTGTGAGGCAGTAGGCTACAATTAAGCAGGATGTGCGGTCTAGGGAGAAACATAGGGGGGAATACCTAAAGTAGTATAAGTATTCTGACAACTTAGAAGTAAAACCTAGAGTCTCCAAAGGGTGAAGAGGGTGTTTTATCCATTAGAATTTCAGCACAATAAGGTGAAATCAAAATAGTTGATTTCCTTGTTTGTGGTTGTTTCTAAACACACGCTAATTTATCTGCTGGTGCCACAGCTCTCCTTGAATTAAGCAGTGTGTTTTCCCACTTCAAGAAATAACATAAATGTTGGTCTTATCTGAAAAATGTAAAGGGACTGCTCAGACACTTGGTTAGAAGCAGATTCTGTTATCCTCACTGGGACAGCATGTTACCTTACTCCACTAATGGGCCATTAGAGAGAAAAACTGTATCTTGTCAGAGTTTTTCTAGGACCCATTCTCCAAATTAAGACTCTAAGTTTTTTCTATGTATGGCATTCTGGCAGAAATATACAGAGCTGCAAATTTTCAATCTAGATTTTAAAAACCACCCTCCAGATTCTGGGAATTTACATCTGCGGATTTGACTTCGCCTGTTAGGGACGGGAGTGAATTTTGGATGCATGCCCATGTTCCAAGTCCAAACCTACTCAAAGTTCAGAGGTGCTTGGCTCTGAGCAGTCTGGCTGAGTGCAACCCCTGCTTAGAACCCTGCCCCAGCAGAAAAGCAAAGAACATCATCTTCAGCTGAAGTGGAATTCCAGGCATACCGTTTGTAGCCCCTGCACACTGAAAAATGCAAATGTTTATAAAGGGCTCTACAGTGTCTGCAGTTTTATCCTAGATGTAGAGAACCAGCCAGCCAACTGTTTCGTTAGCTCTCGTATCCATAATGCAGGCAGTTATAATTTAACACATGCCATTCCCAAGAGTTTAATAGGTATGAAGTTCCTTTCCCTCCCTTCTATTTGTCAACCCATCAATTAAGTAGGTATATGTGAAAACAACCAACCTGTGTGTTTTCTGCATGTCCTAAGGAGGTGTAACGGTGTGACTGTAAGTATTCACTGAGGGAAAAGGGGATCTGAATGAGGCTTTGTAAACTGTAGACTTTATTTTTCACAAATGCTGAAAAACAGCAATGTAATTCAGAGGCCTACACTGACAACCATGGTTTGTTTTGCATTACAAAATCAGTTGACCCATTGACAACCCAGTTGTCACCCAAAAGGGTAACAGGTGATTCTGTTTTGTAGTAGAGGGCTACGTCTAGACTGGCATGATTTTCCGCAAATGCTTTTAACGGAAAAGTTTTCCGTTAAAAGCATTTGCGGAAAAGAGCGTCTAGATTGGCACGGATGCTTTTCCGCAAAAGCACTTTTTGGGGAAAAGTGTCCGTGCCAATCTAGACGCGCTTTTCCACAAAAAAGCCCCGATCGCCATTTTTGCAATCGGGGCTTTTTTGTGCAAAACAAATCTGAGCTGTCTACACTGGTCCTTTTGTGCAAAAGCTTTTGCGCAAACAGACTTTTGCCCGAACGGGAGCAGCATTTCCGCAAGAAGCGCTGATTTCTTACATGAGATCGTCAGTGTTCTTGCGGAAATTCAAGCGGCCAGTGTAGACAGCTGGCAAGTTTTTCCGCAAAAGCAAGAACTTTTGCGGAAAAACTTGCCAGCCTAGACACAGCTGAGGTGTTTTGTAGTAGAGGTGGGACCTACCAATATTGTAACCTGAATTCCCTAGCACAGTTGCTTTCATAGAGTGAACAAGGATTTTGGACTTATTTAGCCACTCCTGTGATGAACTTCTCGAGATTATACAGAGCTATGTTATATTCATGAAGAGAGTAAGCCAGTAGCGCACAGCTGAAAGAAAACCTTCCATAGTACGGCACTGGATTACCTGTTTAGAGGGGAGAAACTTTTACGTAGCATCAGAAAAAGCTATGTTTTAGATCCTGCTTCTCCTGTAAACTTTTACAAAAATAAGAGTATTGTTGGTGATGCTATTGGTGACCCACAGTCTTCTGTATTCTGTATGAGAACACATTTCATAATCCATGACACTATGATTTACATTACTTTTCTATGTATGCATATGAAAGTTCTCTATCTTCTATCACATTTTCCATCCACTCATCTTAATCAATTGTCTTTAACACGGGGAACCCATCAATATCCATTTGCTTGTGATACCTCTTTGTCTTGCCAGTATAGACAGAAGGGCAAGTCTCATGATAAAAGTAGTTTCCTTCAAAAATTGCACAGGCCCGCACAAAATAGTATGGCTCTTTTATTTATCCCCAAATACTGGAAAAGTGCAAATAGAAAATAAAAAAAAATGTTTCCTTGGTTAGTTTTTCAAATGGATCATACTTGTGTAAGGAGAAGCATGTCTTAGGGTATGCCTACGCAATAAAGTAAAACCTGTGGCCGGCCAGAGCCAGCTGGCTCAGTCTGCTGGTTTGCTACATTGTGATGCCGACTTCTTTCGTAGGCATGGGCTGCAACCCATAGTCTGGGACCCTACAAATTCATAGCATCCTAGGGTACTGGCTCCGGCCCACGCCTGGAAGGCTGCACCACAATGAAACAGCCCAGTGCCTCAGCCCTGTGGACCTGAGTCAGCTGGCATGGACCAGCCAGGGTATTTTCTTTGCTGTGCAGACATGCCCTTAAAGGTCCCATGGTGAATCCAGTTGACTGGCATTTTGCAGATGACTCGCAGTTCAGCAAGTCTTCATCTGGGTTATTTCAGTGTGTTTTGAACACTTAGGCCCGAATATTCAAACTTTGGTGCCTAAATTAGCCATCTGGCTCCATATTTAAACACGTAAGCAAGTGGTCTAATTTTCAGAGATAATGAAACACCACATTTCTCGCAGATAATTTGAAATAATGGTGTAATATACCCTTCTGTAATAAAACCACCATTGGGGGCGTAATTCTGGGTGTGTCTAAATTACATCCCTTTTTCACTAAAGGGATGTAAATTAGGTACGTCGATATTGCAAATTAAGCCGGGATTTAAATATTTACATAATGGTGGCCGACGCTTTTTTTTTAAATGGGGCTTTTTCAAAAACAAAACAAAACAAAAAACAGCAGGCTAGACGGGGATCTTTCAAAAATAAAACCCTTTTTCAAAAGATCCTTAAACCTACAGGCAACGTCTACACTGGCCCCTTTTTCGGAAGGGGCATGCTAATTTTGAAAGTGGGAATAGGGAAATCCGCGGGGGATTTAAACATCCCCCGCGGATTTAAATAAACATGTCCGCCGCTTTTTTTCCGGCTTGGGGAAAAGCCGGAAAAAAAGCGTCTAGACTGACCCGATCCTCCGGAATAAAGCCCTTTTCCAGAGGATCTCTTATTCCTACTTTGAAGATGGAATAAGAGATCCTCCGGAATAGGGCTTTATTCCGGAGGATCGGGCCAGTCTAGACGCTTTTTTTCCGGCTTTTCCCCAAGCCGGAAAAAAAGCGGCGGACATGTTTATTTAAATCCGCGGGGGATGTTTAAATCCCCCGCGGATTTCCCTATTCCCACTTTCAAAATTAGCATGCCCCTTCCGAAAAAGGGGCCAGTGTAGACGTAGCAATAGTGTAAAACATTACGAGTATCCAAAGCACAAGTTGTAGAAGGGCATACTTCTGAAACTAATTTGAATGAGCGCTGATATAATCCCTTATGAGGTAACAGAAACAGCAGACTATTAGATGTGAAACAATGATGAGTGAAATTTCACATTATTATTCAGTGTTTTCCACACTGTATCAGGAGAGTTAGGAAGACAAACTTCCGCAACTGAATAACAATGCATGTATCTGATCTTTCTCCAGAGTCCTGCTTTATATCGCTGTACCCTAAATGTTCACGGATGGGATTTGACAAAGGGTGTCCCCTTGCCTTACTTCCATAGGTTTCTTACCTGCATGGTTTTTTCATTCACATCACCACAATTCATTACTGTCTTCTGAGTGTTCCCCCCATTACAAATCTTAAGTTATTTTTGCTCCATTTTTAGAGACTCTGAAATACAGTTGCTTTGTATATGTTGAGATTATGAAGGTAAAATGGTTAGGTGGGAAAAAGAAATGGTAAAAACCTGGTTATCTCTTGGGCCATGTTACCTATATTGAATGCCTGAAGCTACAGTAAAAGCTCAGGATAGATCAAATTCATAGATGAATGGAAATTTTACAGCTTCCATTATAAAGTTTTTTTTTAATCTTTTAGTAACATGCATGTTATTAAGAGACATAGGAGTGGTTAAAAGGGTTCCATGGGAACTCCGCCATTTAGCACAGACTGGCCACCAGTATTTTAACTGCTGTGTCATCTAACCCTAGTCACAATAGGTTATATGAGACAGAAGTTAAAACACCGATGGCTGCTGGCACCCTGTCTGTGCCAACACACCCATCAATGTAACTCCGCTGGTATATACAGCAAATGCAGACAACTAGCCCTCCCACCATTATCCTACAATGTATCCTTCACATAGCAAGTGATCTTTGTGGTCAAATTTCTGCTCTATTGGCACAGGTCAGGTTTTCTCAAAAGTACAAATTCGTCTTCAGACATCTTAGATCTCATTGCATGGTATTTCTTGTCAGCATCCACTACTTTGCGATCACGTATCACTGTGACAATTTGGAAAGTCTATTGATGCAAAACTTATGAATTTTGATGGATATTATAAATGCTCTATATTGGTATGCCTCAAAGTTTTTTGAATCAGACACTTGCTAACAGGGATTGTGTCTTATACAGCCTGGACCCTATCTAGACAGCTTTTACAAGAACATCAACACTTAATTCTATAGGTTTTCTTTAACCATGAGTTGGTCAAAAGAGCCCTTGAGCTGCAAGAAATCCATTTTTCAAGTCTTGATTTCAGGTGGGCAGTAACCAAGCATGGATCACCTGACAGGAGAACTTAGTTACCTGATGGTTTACCAGGATGGTCACGTGACAGAAATAACTGAAAGTTATCAGAGGACAAGGTCTGGTCTTAGTAGCTCTCTCTCTTCAACCTGAACAAGGAGCAGGGAGAAACAAAAGGAGATAAGGGGACAGGACTGGACTGACCAAAACCCACAGACTCTCAGAGCGTTGAACACATGGGAAAGAAGGGACAGTTATGTAAATGTTTATTTTTGTTTTTTTTGCATGGTCTCCTGTTTTTCCTATGAGTAAAGTGTGTTTGTTTTTAGAAATCCTTTGCAGAGTGTGTCCATACTTTGTGTGGCAGCCTGAGAGCAGAGGGATGCAGAAACCTAATGGAAGGCCGATACGTGGGGAGCTGGGTAGGCGGTTTTATGTTCCCGGTATAGGCAGCCAGAGACTGCGGCCCAGCCAGTTCAACACCTGAAGCCCATCTGTCATCAGCCTGAAGGGAAGGCTAATTAGAACCCCTACGGCCAATTAAGGCTAATGGGCGCACCATAAAAACCCTACCTCAGGTAAGGCTGGTGGGAAGGAGTGGAGGGACGGACCAGAAGAGAGGCGAAGGAGAACAGAGCAGCCCAGCACAAGAGGCTAACCCTAGGCAGCCTGCAACAAAGCCTGTCCCAAGGCATCGGGAGGAGGTATTCAGGAAGGGTTGGGGAAGTGGCCCAGGGAGGGGTCACTGTTCAGTGGGGCAAGGGCCAAGCCTAGCGACCCACTTGGGTCTATCCCCCACCCCCTCTCCCAGGGTCCTGGACTGGAACTCAGAGCAAGTGGGCGGGACCGGGTTCCCCACAACCCTCCTCCCGGCTGGTGGGCTGCCAGCAAGAAACAGGGGAGGCCCTATGGACTAATGGAGGGTCTGACCTCCCATACCTTGGACTTGCCTATGATGAAAAGGGCTCTGATAGCGGGGTACCCTATCAGTGATAGGGACGCCGCGAGCCTCTGAGGCACACCAAAAAACCTGCCAGGAAGCACAGGACCCCGGGGTTTAGCCCCAACTGGCCACAATTGTCTCAGAGCCCCGAAGAAGGAAACAATAAACCAGAGCGTTTATAGCTGCAGTAGCACTCTAAGAGCATGCAACAGCTACTGGGGAAACTTGGAAGAACTGGTGCAGTTTTTAGGCTGAGGCAACTGAACAATACCATCCTCATTGCTAAAAGGGGTGTCAGGCACAGGACCTGTATCTGGACCATGTGTCTGGAGGCCCACAGGCCGCCAGCCAGGCCCTAAACTCTATGGAAAGGGCAATATCCGAGAGGCTGCATTGTGTTGGTGGGGGATGGAGGACAGAGCTATTGGTTCATCTGTGGCAATGGAGCAGCATGGGAGAGAGAATTTCCACCCTCACGTAAAGCT
Source organism: Pelodiscus sinensis (assembly GCF_052426305.1). NCBI lineage: Eukaryota > Metazoa > Chordata > Testudines > Trionychidae > Pelodiscus > Pelodiscus sinensis. Next base: position 110,239,543 of record NC_143055.1, on the reverse strand, counting down.
GCATCTGCCCATTTCACCAAAAGACTCAGCAAGACAAGAACTCTTGGGACCTCCAGTTTATGTTGATTACAGCAGCCTGATGAGTGCCCAGCTGGGAAAGCTTTTGGAGCATAGTGCAGAAGATACCGTAGGCTCTAGGGAAGCCTGAGACAGATGGGGTGACGGGGAGATAGTCATAGGTCTGAAATTCCAATGCAACAGACTCTAGGGTGCCAACAGCTACTTCAAAGCAGGGAGGAAAAGCTTCCCCTTTTATTGGGTATCCAAGGCTGCTGAGTTCATTATGGACAGCCCTCAACATGCCGTTGTGATACTAGGGTGAGCAGACAGAGAACATGACCATGGAGGTTCAGTCACTGAATCAGAATGTGCATTGTACTGCATTCCCAAGGCCTCTTTTCAGAATCAGAAGATGTGAAGGTCTGGAGATGATAGAAAGCAGGATGAAGGAAACTCTGCACAGGGTATGTTACTGTTATTTATTCCTGTGCCTTTTATCTGCTTGCTCTGGGGAGCGGGGTGGGGGGAGGCTGGCTTTCTCGGCTCACATGAATGCTTCTGTTATTTTGGTGAAATGGGTGGATGCATTTCACGTGAGGGTGGAAATTCTTTCTCCCAGGCTGCTCTATTGCCACAGATGAACCAATAGCTGCTCTATTGCCACAGATGAACCAATGCATCCCCCACCAACACAATGTAGCCTCTCAGATACTGCCTTTTCTATAGCCCATCTTCCGTCATTCCACCCTTGTTTTACAGCACAGGACTATTGATCCAAGTGAGGGCCAAAATGGATCAAGCTGTGCATAGCAGATAACTGAGCCATGTCATGGCACTGGATTCAAAGTGGTGGCCAAGTGGGCGAAAATTAAACTCCATATGTCAGTAAAACAATATGGGAAACACCAAAGCTGATTTACTGATTGCAGTGAACTCCATAGCCTTATCATGTACATCAGGGCTACTCAACTTCGGAAGCCCGGGGGGCCACAATGATACCTACAGCACACGCCAAGGGTCACAACTTAAGTGTGGTTGTATATACATGCAAATATATATGCGAATAGCTTCTTTCACATGGACAGGCATGAATATAAAGATTAAGGCAAGACTACACAACACGCAGGCCCCATTTAAGTCAGTTCTGCTGATATTAATAAAATGCACTAGTTACCCGATTTCCACCCATATGACAGCACTTTTAATGAGCAATGACAGTCCAGGAATTTAACTACTAAAATGCATTAAACAGAAGACCATTATATTGATTATTTTTTTATTTTGGCTCCCACCCACAGGCCGTGTGTTGAGCCCCATGTAAACTCACTGTACCATGAGCCTGCTGTACATGATGTTGTATCACTTAGCCCACATGCCACTGCTGAGGGCTACACCAGAGCACCTATGTGGCCTTTCATTCTGTCTTTCTATGAAATGCATGAAATACGGACATTATTATTATGTCAGACACTGTTCGTGTCCAAAACAACCACAGATAGAGGCTGAGGCAGGAAGGAGGGACCATCACCTTGTGCAATTGTCTGTAGGCCTGAAACAACAATCTAGTTCATTCTTGAGGATTTAAGGCAAAAATTAGGGTTAAAATAATCTCAGAAAATATCGAGCAGAGCTGGCGCTCCAACTTGGCAATTATAAAACAGTGCTAATTCTCCTACCCTCTCTAAACCTCTCCAGCTCTGTGGCATGCTTGTGTTATCACCTGAAAAAATAACTCAAGAGTAAATTATCCAGCCTCCAGACCACTCAGTAAGACAGGCACTTCCTTTCCCTTGCAGGAAAACTTAACAGAGAAATTCTGTCCAGGCACATTTCAGTTTACAGTAACTCAATGTAACTCTTTTGTTCTGCACAGTACACCCCCATACTCTCCAATACTTTCATATATCCAATCTTCTCAAAATATCCTTCTCAAACAACATTAGGGGCACAAAAATAAATTAAATATTAGGGAGCCCATGGGGGTTTATGTGCTTACCATCTTGAATCCCAGAGCAAAGTGCTTTGTGTAAAGGCTTCAGAGATCAAGAGTGAACTGAAAATCTTACTTTCTTGGTATTCAGAGATAACAGTTAATATACCTGTTAGCTCTCTCCTTATACCCAACAGCACCCCAGCTGCTCTGCCCCAGGCGTCACCAAGTCAGCTGCTGCTGAAACTGACCAGCGCTGACTACAGGAAGCCCGAGGCAGAGTTGCTCCGCCCTGGACTTCCTGGAATCAGCTGCTGATCAGTTTCAGCAGCAGCTGACTTGGGGACGCTTGGGGTTCTTAAGTTGATTCTGTATGTAAGTCGGAACTGGCGGTCAGTTTCAGCAGCGGCTGAATCTGGACGCCAGTTCCGACTTACATACAGATTCAACTTAAGAACAAACCTACAGTCCCTATCTTGTACGTAACCTGGGGACTGCCTGTATTGATGTAACATTCTCCCCGTGCTGCTGGGGCTCCTGAGATGTTGAAAGATTCATTTTTTAGGTCCTCCAGCAGCCAATTATTTTTCTGACCAAAGAGCAAGCGCTGGCCATTCAGTCTGATCCCTCGTTTGAGACTATATTTTGGAACAGCACTTAAACCCTTCTCCCATAATTCCCTTTTGCTCCCAGAAGGCCTTTCGAAATCTCTTGCAAGTCACTGCTTTAGGGAGCAATGGCAGACACAGTGGGATAAACTACCCTGAAAAGCTTGTGGAGAGTATTGTAAAGAGGGGAGAGTATTGTAAAGAGGGGTCAGAATCATTCCCAGGCAAGATATATGTTGTGGATAAAACATACCAGTGCTGTTTTCACCAGTAGAATCCCACTGGTTTAATTAATAACTCAGTGTGGAGCTAGCAAGAATGAGTTAGAGTAGACAAACATGGCATGGAAATTAAAAAAAAAAAATTCAGAGCCCATTCAGCACTAGCATTTGCTCACTCACTGGAAAACAGGTATCTCATTTTCCAGCACAGGCCAGGCCAATCGCTATGAAATTCCAAAGTAGACCATTTACAATGTTTTTGAGGAACGGCAGCAAAAGATTAACCCTTTTGATGGCCTTTGCCCTTCATCACCACTAGCTTTCCATATAAAGGCAAGTAGATATTGAGCAGGTGCTCTCACACACCAACAGCTACACCCAGGAGGAAACAAAGAGAGAACATTTATTGCGTCATGTATGGCTATGTCCTGCAAGGAAAAGTCAGAAAAAGATACATAAATTGCAAACCGCAATTTGCGTATCGTTTCCTGCTTTTCTTCCAAAAGCAGCTTTTTTGACAATTGGCCCATCTACATGAAATGGCCAAGTGTTAGGAAGAACCCTCTTTCGGTACATCCCTTCTTTCTCGTAGAACGAGGTTTACGGGGATGCTGAAAAAACACGTCTGCTTTTCCAAAAAAATTTTCCCTCCAGTATTCTGGAAAAACTCTGCAGTGTAGACAGCCTGGCTACGTCTAGACTGGCATGATTTTCCGCAAATGCTTTTAACGGAAACGTTTTCCGTTAAAAGCATTTGCGGAAAAGAGCCTCTAGATTGACACAGACGCTTTTCCGCAAAAGCACTTTTTGCGGAAAAGAGTCCATGACAATCTAGACGCGCTTTTCCACAAAAAAGCCCCAATCGCCATTTTTGCGCAAAACAAATCTGAGCTGTCTACACTGGCCCTTTTGCCCGAATGGCAGCAGCATAGTATTTCTGCAAGAAGCACTGATTTCAGACAGTAGGAAGTCTCATAGACTCATAGACTCATAGACTTTAAGGTCAGAAGGGACCATTATGATCATCCAGTCTGACCCCCTGCACAGTGCAGGCCACAAAATCTCACCCACCTCTCCTAGAATAATCCTCTCACCTGTATCTCAGATATTGAAGCCTTCAAATACGTTGAAGACCCCAAGATGCAGAGAATCCTCTAGCTGTGATCTGTACCCCATGCTACAGAGGAAGGTGAAAAACCTCCAGGGCCTCTGCCAATCTACCCTGGAGGAAAATTCCTGCCCGACCCCAAATATGGCGATCAGCTAAACCCTGAGCATGTGGGCAAGACTCATCAGCCAGACACCCAGAAAGTTCTCTATAGTAACTCCTATCATCCCTCCATTGACCTATTTCCCACTGATAATGAATGGTCAATTAGTTACCAAGATAATGTTATCTCATCAAACCATCCCCTTCATAAACCCATCTAGTTTAATCTAGTTTAAGTCAGTGTTCTTGCGGAAATTCAAGTGGCCAGTGTAGACAGCTGGCAAGTTTTTCCGCAAAAGCAAATGCTTTTGCGGAAAAACTTACCAGTCTAAACATAGCCCCTGAGTTTTAAATAACAGGAAAAGAAAAATAATGAAACAGGCGCACTCTCTCCAACTCAGCACTTTATGTGAACTATAGACCTTTCGCTGTATATAGACAAACACAGATCACAGTGGGCATAGGAATCACCCATTGGTTCAGCATTGGTGAAGAGTATAAAGTCTCATGCCATTGAGCTTCTGAGCTGCTTAGGATACTGGTACGGAACACAGCAAACAGGAAAAAAAAACCCATTCAAGTATGCATGCAGATGCACTGCATATAATACAAGTAAGTGATCAGACAACCATCAAGTGGGACATAAATACACACACACACACACACAAATAAATAAGCACACGCTTAAGTCAAATCAAAATGTAAAATGGAAACAATATTATGAAACATCATGTCTACACCCATGTACTACAACTCTTCTGGCTGGTATTGCCCTGAACTTTGACTTTTGTGGCTCAGGATTACATATGGCAATTGCTAACAGGGGAAAGAGAAAAATCTATATGAGAGAGAAAAATCATTTTGCACTGAACAGGAAAACTATGCTTCAAGTTTGGCAGCAGCCAGAGTGGGAAAACAGTTGCCAAGCATGGATATGATAAAACTGCATAGTAACCACTTACTGTGGTCGTTGTTAATATACTGCTCCAAATTCTGCTCTCCATTACATCTGTGTAAATCTGGGGTTATTCTATTTAATCAGTGCATAAATTGGGCCATTATTTAAACAAGGCCTCACAATCTGAACTAGCTGTTTGTTTCCTAGTTTTCTTGCTACTCCTGCAAGGGAGGATGAGAACAGTTAGATCAGCTCAATCAGGGAACAGCCTTTGGCAAACAGAGCTGTTGATCAATGGGAAATGTGAGGTCAGAGACAGAAAGACAAAGCACCGCACATCAGTTTCCCTCTAAGACTGATAACAATATAGGTGGAGACAAGCAGAGTCAAGTTTAACAGAGCTCCCTTCAAAAGCTGTTATATGGAATATAATGCAAGACATACATCCAGGAAGTCCAACTCCTGCAAATGGCTCTCCAATAAGTTAAGAGTCTGCTCTACAAACTGGAAGCTGCTAGCTTACAGACAACACGGAAAGAGCTAGGAAATCAAATGCATGTAGAGTGGTAGAAGGTTGCCTGTCTTACATATGGAGAACACAGTCTAAAATAAACCCTTTCCCCATAGTACCTTGCATGCATGAAAAAAGATGATATTGAAGAGTCTCTAACATCAATAAAATACTGGGATGAGTAAACTATATAACACTACCCAGAGACAAGATAATACATTGCATTATAGAGGACCTGGGCAACTTTCACAGTGAATCACGAGCTTTGTTACCGACAAAGACACCTGTACCTCCACTACCTCCTTTAGTCCTTTCTCTTTCAAAAAAGAATCCAGCCAGTGCTGTGGGCTTGGTAACAACAGAAAATTGGCCATGGTTTTAAGAACTGCCTGAAAATATGGCAGCTTCCCTTGATTGCCATGCCCACTGATCAATAATTCAGTATTTTGGAGATATAGGGATATTCTTTTTCATTAGACATCACTTTGTAGAGATTAACATCCCTGTTTCGCCTTTGTCAAATTTCACCATCAGTCCTTGAACTTGATAAAAAGCATTTTGGCCATGTTATCATGAGATGTTGATCCTCAAGTTATTTAGCTAGGGCATAAAAGTGTGTGGAAAATGTTAAAAATAAAATGGAGTTTAAACACAATATTAAAGAAATTGAAAAAATAAATCATTTCCCCTCCATAATGCCCCACTGTGATTAGGTGCAGCCATACCTATGATCATGCCCCTTCTTTTGAAATGCCTTCTCACAACGGGCACCTGATAGTGTATACATTAGAATTGAGCTGAACTAGTACAATATATTCTGGGGGCCAAATTCAGAGGTGAGTCTAAATTGGTGTAACTTGCATCTTAATCTGACCCTCTCGGCATGTAAATTACAACAGTTCAGATGCAATGAGACTCTTTTAAACTCCCCTAGATTCACATCCACTTTTCCATATTTAACTTTTGACAGTTTATACATCACCTTTGAAAGTGGTGTTGTAAAGGGCTCTAAACTGGTGCAATTTACATGCCAAGAGATCAGAAGAAGAACAAGCAGCAGCAAAAGCAACTAACAGGAAACTGCATATCTACGGCCAAAATCATGAGCTTGCTCAGGCAGACATTCACCATTTTCATCTGAAAATGACATTTTCCTGTCTGTGGAAACTGATTTTTGTTCCTGAAAAAAAGATTAGGTGAAAGCAAACAATGTTTTGCATTCCTGTGAACCTAGGAAAACAGTGAATAGTCACTGCGGGTGCGATTGTTTTTGCATGGCTTATATTTCAGGTCATGCTTTGAGGCTGCATTAAGGACCACTGAGGCTTGGCGCAGCCCAGTGCGCTTTCAAATCCCTGCAGCATGGGTTGAATAGAAACACTTAAAAAAGTAGAAAGAACACTGGAGGGTGGGTTAAGTGATGTGACAAATGGGCTGAATCTGCAGCGCTAGAGAATCACTGGGGATTTACCATTGATTTCTGTGGGAACAGACGCATAATTCCACAATTTATATGAAGACAGTAGAACATGCAGATACATATTCTAGGGGAAAATCACTCTTGGGCACACGACCACATTGAATATTCCAGTCCCACCTGCCTTATAATGTGAGCTATTCAGATCAATGGTAACAATCCGTACAACTAAGAAGCAGGTTACACACGATGCAGCATGTACTTTGCATAAGCTGCAGTAGAGTCCATGGAAGCCAAAAGATATAGTGAGGGAAATCCATGAAAATAATAATAAGTGAATTATTACTGATAATGACAAAAAAATCCCAGTAATTTCTATAACTAGCTACCTAAATATGTTACTTGTTTTAACATACAAGAGTAATAACTATAGAAACTGCCATGATGTGACAGAATACCACATCAAAACACAGCAGCACATCATGTCTGAGGGCCTGTGATGTGTTCCAATGCAATTTTTACTTCAGCGTGACTATCAATTGTAGGAGGTTTCTTCAAACAACCATCCCAGATGCAATCTGCCTCCGTATATATTGCACGTGGGAGAGAAAGAGAAGGGCTGAAGCACCGGGTCATTTTAAATGAGCAAGATGTAGACAATAGCAAAAGACCAGCTAGCATATTTGCCGTGTGAACATCCAGCCCATATGTCTGGTGATATTTGATTAAAAAAGTATCAATCACTATTTAGCTGCCACAAGAGTAAAAAGAGGGTCTGCTCTTTTCTGTACCGGTTCAATTACTGCCCTCGTCACTGTAGCATCTGAGTGCCTTCCAGAAGCACAATAAGCAATGTGACCAACATCTGTTATGTGTGGTTGATTCATTTGTTCTCTCTGGTCTTTTTTTCCAAAAATGGAGGGAGAATTGTGTGAACTACAGAGGTGAGATTTTTTTTTTAGAATTTTTAGTGCCAAGTTATTATACTTTTCATTTAAAAAAAAAAACCCAGCACAGTCTCTTACACTTAGGGTTCTCTTACAATTATCATTTTCACTTTTATTATTTTTTATTGACAGCAAACTTAATAAGCACTGGAGTTGGCAGAGACACCTGTAGTAAAAATTACCTAGCATGTTCCATCACAAGATCTTGTTTTCATGTGTTTGTAACTTTGCATAACCTTACCCTTTTGTGCTGAAACTTTCCATGACAGCTGTCTGACTCAAGCTGAATGTGTTTTCAAAGTTTCAGGGAAAGTCATTATCTCCAATAATGAGATTGGGGGAAATAGCTCATTTTGCTGATGTTAATTTTGTGCATTTTTTTCAAGACTTCTAACACTTCCAGGGTTGAAGTTTGGCAGGGGGCAGTCCTCTGCTCGGACCTATTCCTCATGTTGTCTGCATGAAAATTCACTCAGGTTATTAGTCACAGAACATTGTCATTTCACATTCTTGGGGCTTCCTAGAACCATCCTGGTAAAATCTCCGAGTGGTCCATCTATACTGCACAGCCTGGGAGAACTCTCAACATATCCATCACTTTGTGAATGCTGTACCTCTGTAGAGCTCCCCAACCTGTGAACCACACTATGTGCTACAGCAGCTGGAGATCCAGATAGGAAGATAATCTCATGCTACTAGCAACAGTGGCTGTTGCCCTTTCAGCCTAAGAGAGGTCGGAGTTAAAGTAGAGGGGGATGAAGCAAAAGAGGAGTTCTGCTTCTGTTCTCCGGAGTGGGGGAGCCACACTCCCTCCTGCAGCTTCCACTTTGCCTGGTGCAGTGGAACACCCACTGTGGTTTAAAAATTGGAGGAAAGCCTGTTAGGCCACCAGAAGACCACCATGAATTCTGGTCTTAGTGTTTGCACTCCACCATCTTTATTCTCAAGCAAGAACTGACATGGTACCTTAGTGCCATTCCCACTTTCTCATTGAAGTGAAAGCTTTCATCAGGTTACTTCTGGCAAAGCTGGCCAGAGGATCCTGGGTCCAGGAAAGCCACTCCCCTCCCCCCCCCTTCTGCTCCTAATATGCCCACTCCCACACTCTGTATGTTGCTATGCCAGGGGCACCAAGTGGGAGACCAGTGCTATACAGCCACATATACCAAACCTATGCTGCTTCTGGGCTGGTATTAGAGTCCTGGGACCCGATGCTGGCTCTTCCTTTGGCCCATTTTTTGCTGTTTAAAACTTATGCATTAACCTTAAAGTAGGCAGATTGGCCCACGGAGGAATTCTATCACATTCTCTTGGCCACCTTGCCCTTCAGAATGAATATGCCAAATCTGTGTGTGTGGCTTTGTTGTTGATAACCATATTCTCCTCCAGGCCGGGACCAAAATCCAGGAATCTGATCTCCCAATACTCCTGTGCTGCCTAGCATGAATTGCTGTGTAAATCACTAGCTAAGTATGTATCACATCCTCCTGTAGTGGCCAGCTGGCATATTACTGTTATCAATTACGCTTTGAAGGTCAAATGATAGAGCTGCTATTCTGGGCATCTAAGGCTACGTCTACACTGCATGATAATTTTGGAATAAACTATTCCAGAAGAAATGCTCCAAAATAGCTTATTTCAAAATAGCACCATCTACACTACAAGGAAGCCTGGAAATTAGTCCAAGGCAGGCTCCCCTAATGTGGATGCGCTACCTCCATTTAGAGCTCCAGCAAGCTCTAAATGGAGTAATTTCTCTGAATGGCCTGGGGGAGGAGCTATTTCCAAATAGCAGCAGTGGAGTGTCTACACTACTGCTATTCTGAAATAGCTATTTTGGAAGCAGTGTTATTCCTTGTGGAATGCGGTTTTACAAATACTGAAATAAGCCACCCCGTCTTTCAAAATAACGGGTTAGCTGTGTAGATGCTCGCATAGCATTGTAAAATCTAACACTCTACACTGAAAAGAAAAGGCCAAAATTAAGGCTGCTGGTGCAATCATTATAGTGCTCTCTTGTTCACATGGACTATGAATCAATGTGTTATTCAGGAACCAGGCTCATTCCAGGCCCAGGATGAACAGAGGAGGCAGATAATTTCAAGAAGAGAAAGGTCATTCTCTTGCATTTAAGGCATTGGACTGGGACCTACGGATGTTAAATATCAGTTAATTGAATAGTTGATTTACCTCATGAATTCCTATCGGTTACTTGACTATTCTATAGTCCCCAGGGGAGGGAGCGGCAACCAGTGTGCTCAGGCCCCACTCCAGAGGAGACCCCTGCCACCCCTTATCAGAGGCAGCAGAGTGGGGAGTGACAGACAGGAGCTGGTCCACAAGGGGAGCCAGTTTAAACCAGCTTCCCTTGCAGACCAGCTGCCTGTCGCCCCATGCTGCTGAGTGTGGGGTGGCAGTACCCCTGTCCAGGGGGGAAAGGGGAGGGTCTGAGCTCCCAGACCTGGTGCAAGTCAGAACTAAGATGGGCTGCCTGCCCACCTGGTTTCTAATAAACTTTAAATACAGAGCCACAGTGGGGATAGGTCCCAGACCCAGCACAAGCCAAGACTAAGCCAGGCTGCTGGCCAGCTTCCTAAAAAATTTACTGGCAAGAGGAGGGAAATGCGTGAAGTCTATAGCATTAACTGATAAGCTTTTGCTTATCAATTAATCGGTTTATCAACTACACTATTACATCCCTACTGGGACCCAGGAGAACCAAGTTCTGATTCTGCCACAACTTCCTATGGGTATGTCTACACTACCCTCCTAGTTCAAACTAGGAGGGTAATGTAGGCATACCGCACTTGCAAATGAAGCCCGGGATTTGAATTTCCTGGGCTTCATTTGCATAAGCGGGGCGCCGCCATTTTTAAATCCCTTCTCGTTCGAACCCCGTGCATTCCACGAGGAGTAATGGTAGTTCGAACTAGGAAGCCTAGTTCGAACTACCTAGTTCGTGCCCCGTGTAGCCGTGCTGCACGGGGTTCGAACGAGCAGGGATTTAAAAATGGCGGCGCCCCGCTTATGCAAATGAAGCCCGGGAAATTCAAATCCCGGGCTTCATTTGCAAGTGCGGTATGCCTACATTACCCCGCTAGTTCGAACTAGCGGGGTAGTGTAGACATACCCTATGTGATGTTGACCAAAACTGTCCTTATGTATTGTCTCAGTGGACCCTAGCTACTTCCTAACTTTTGAGTGGTTGACTTTGCAATCTTAACATTCTTATGAGAGTTTCATATGTAACATTTATAAAACACAAGCCAGCTTGACAGATAAAGAGACTGAAGATTTCTATTTATCCATAGAATTGGAACAGTTAATACAGCATAGTTGGTGTCAGGGCATGTTTCCCCCATCTGCCCTACCAACTTTATTCTGGAGGCCCAACCTCTAAAGAGGAGAAAGTTGTTTAATCTCTGTGTCTCTCTTGACAGGCAACCCATGGCCTCTCTGATTAGTTATTCCCAGATGTAGGAATGGTTGTCTGTTAAGATACTTGTCTAGTAAGAAATGGTCTGAGCACTGAACAGCCTTTATATAGTAATTAATTTTGGTTACTACCAACGTGGCTGTGTTTGAACCAACTTTTTACAAGAAAAAAAGCAACACCTGCCAGAAGTAGCTGTTTGAACTCTCCAGTCCTCTAGCAGTTACTTTTTATTGCTGTTTTACAGTACAACAATTTTATTTGACTCTACGAAGTCCTGCTGACTTCAGAGGTGCTGGATGGTGCACAAATTTGTGCCTTTGCCTTCTAAAACTGAAGACTTTTGTATGTCTTCTACGTTACATTGATATTCGAATGAGAACTCTTGTAGTCCAGCTCTACTAGTGAATCAAAATACATGGTAGGTAAATTCTGTGCTAAATTTGTTTGAGCTGGAAGTTGCTTTTTGCATGCTATAGTATTTAAAAAAGAAGATCTATGAAACAGGCATGAGGTTTGCCTGTTAAAAGCAAACTCCAATCCTATTTTCTCAACCCTACAATCTGAAAGTTCAAAAAAGGTAGGAGACACTCCTCATGCTGAATAAAATGTGAAATGAATTTGAAAATAAGGTTTTCAATTACAATTGGTATTTTTGAGTTTACTACTGGTAGCATCTGTGGGGACAATTACAGAAATCTGGTTAAATCGAATTGAAGTCTGCACCAGATTTATGTCCCATATGTTTGGGAGATTTTAAAATCAGGAAAGAACTGACATACATACACTTTTAATCCAGATCAAGGGCCAAATTTATTAACCCATAAAACTCTTCTTCCATCCATAAGAAATGAATGAACAATGGATAAAAATACACCAACTTAGCCATAGGCTGGAATTTATGATTGCTCACAAAACTTAATCAGCAGATCACATGGCACAGCATCAAAAAAGACAAATCAGTTCAAGCAACGCAAACCTTCAGCATTAAAGGCTAAACAAGTAAGAGTAGAATATTAGCAAGCAATAATTCAAATCACAGTGTTAACTTTCTATAAAGCCATTATTTATTTTATAATCCTCCAGTGTAGCTTGGGCACTAGATGCATGTAACCACATCTCCTAATTTAGTTACCGTCTTGAACAAATACATTCTCATTTAATATTTCAGCTGATCAGATTAACTACTAAATTCTGGGTGTGGGTGGCAAAATGTAGGCACATGAAAGACCAATTATACTTAAAATCCAAGGTGTTTCTCCTTCAGCCCATTGGCCTCAGAGATTCAGAACTAAGATGCGGCGGGGGGAGGGTTGCAAAAGATGTCAAATGGGATAATGTTCTAGGTCATTATCTTGCTTTACCTTACAAATCAATGCAATGTACCTTCATTTTTTCAGATCAAGATCACCTAGTATTCTACATGGTCATCAGGAGGTTTTCCTGCATCTCGTGGATTGCAGACCCGATCCATAATTCTTTCTTCCAGGCTTCCAAAATAACACGTGTGAGAGAGGATGAAGGTGTCCCTCACTGGTGTGCATGTATAGGATAATGTGTATGAGTGAGGAAGAGAGAGGTAGGATGTGTATTGGCTCATGTCCATTTCAGTGCTGGTCTTTTTTAAGTATACAGTCCCTGGCTAAGGGTGCACATACATGTTACATCTGGTGCAGAGGGAATTCATGTCAGGAAGTCTGGACAAATAACAGGAGTCCTCGATCTGGGTTAATTTTTCTTTCTCTCTCTCTCTCCTCCCCTCCCCCAACATAAATTGTCTCCCTTGCTGGTAAGCAAGAGTTATATTTCTCCCAATTGTGCTCCCTGGGAGAGGTGCAGACAGTTAGTGTAACCACCTGTTATTAACTTTGTAAAGAGGGAAGCATTAAAGGAATAAGAGTGTATAGGTTAAAATTCTCTTCTTGGGTGAACTTTTTATGCCTTAGAAACCAGACAGAACCACACTGAATAATTAATTCAGGTTCTGTTTTTCATCATGGTATCTGCACACTTTTATACTGGAATTGTTGTGAATTCCTTTCCAGTAAAGACAATCCTTGACTTTACAAACCAAACCTGATTTATACTGCCTATGGGCTCCAATTAGGGGATCTCTTTTGCGCACCCTGTGACTGAAAAATGATTATATTTGGTCAGGAAGTATATTCAAGTTTTATTGGAAAATTAACCCCTTAGGGAAATGCTTCAACACAGCCATTTTTCTGAAAAGAAAAAGTATCATAGTCACATCTAGGCCTCAAATTATGAAGCTGTCAGAGACTGTCCATCCTGCTTTAGTATGAACAATTAGAAAAATAATGGGAATGTTTTACTTGTGAATGTTAAATCTCACTTAGTATTGTTAAATCAGCCCTGCAAAGGGTTACAGTTTTCTGTTTCCCTCAGTGACTGCATCTCATGTAATAGCACTTTTCAGAGGCACCTACCTAGCCAGTTTCCTGTTTATCATATTCATCATCACAATAGTATCTGCACAACCAAAAGATTGAAAACTAATTTAGGACCTGTGTCTACCACCTTTCCCCTGCTGAATAATACCTTCCACCTCAAGTAGTACCATTAATCTCTGTCTTTATTACTTATTTTGTAGTTTATTGACAGTGAGAAGTGTTTCTTATCTTGTTAGTTTTTAGGGCCACATATAAGTCTCACTGGCATGAATGGGAGCTCTGCTCCCAGTCTCTAAGGGCATGTCTATACTGGGGAGTTATTTTGAAATAACAAGGTGTGCATCACACTCCACCAAGCCTATTTCAAAATACTGGGCTTGTTATTTCGAAATAACAACTCCTGCTTGTGAAGAGGAATACACTTATTTCAAAATAGTTATTTCAGGAGTTGTTATTTTGAAATAACTTGTTTCAAAATAACCTGGTAGTGTAGACATAGCCTAAGGTACCATAGGACTACGCATTGGTGACAGTGTTTGCCCTCAGAGTTACGATGAGTAAAATAGGTATTTTTTTAAGTGAAAGTGAGCTATAATTATGACCTGATCCTGAAAGGCATCTAATGAAATCACGGGGAGTTAGAGAATGCTTAGAACCTCACAACAGGCACTTGGTACCTTGCATGATCAGGCAAAATAATTGCAAAATTGTTCTTTGGAGTAACATGCCAGAAGCTGAACTGGCTAGTAGTTAAAGCAAATAACAGTCAATTCTTATAAGAGTGGAGCTTCCCTATAACAGGATATTACTTTCTCCATGCTGGGATCATGAATGAGTTTATGTTTTTCTTTAAAAAATAAACCCTTCTTTGTTAAAGAAGCAAGCAAGCAAGCAAACACTACAAAAAGTAGAGACAGTTCTAAACAGCAACGCTCAATTTTTCCTGAGTTCAGGGATGTTTTTGATTATGCCCATCTCTGCCATAAACATTTTAAGTTCAAACAAACAGCATAAAAGGAATAGGAACAGAGAGACTTTTCCCTAGTTCCAAATCAACCATCTCACCAGCTGAGTATCCTTTCCAACCAGAATCCTAGATTTAATCTAGAGATCACTGCCTTTTGCTAGTAACCCGCAGCCCTTTTTCTGTATTCAAATTGTATTCAAGATTCACTCTGTGCATTGTTTAATGAGAGTTATAAATCTCAAGAGAGCATATATCCTTAAAGATTTCAGCGAATGAAAGCTGGCTCAGTGAAAAATCTGCCTCTATTCCTTTCATTTTGTTGCTTACTTAAAAAACCAACTAGTACACTGACATCTAGTTGGAAAATTGCTGGGTATTCAGAGAAACTCTGAGACCAAATTACCTAACTCTTTCTTCTGAACCTTCAACAATCAGTTTTTGATGCTGTAGCCGAGGCACAATGTTTATCAGAATATATCATCAGAACAATATGATTCCAAACTCCATAAAACCTGGTTATATGTTGTTGTTCTATTCTGCAGTCAAAAACATTTAAAAATGTTTGAAGTTGTTCCAACGTCTGTAACCACAGTAAGGATTTACAATGTGCAGGAACCTGTTTCTTCTGCTTCTTGTAGTTTATGAGGCAACTGAAGAGCAGAACTTTGTACTGAGAAGTAGTAAAATGAGGGTAAAGTGCTATAGCTGCTCTGTAACCAACTATATTCATGGTTCAAAATATTCCAGTAACACAATGGCATTTTATTCTCAGGAATTACTGTTTGTTTTAATGACTATGGATGAAATTTCACTTTCTCCTATGTAGATAATTCAGTCAAGTATCATCCTCATTATTTTTTTCCATCATACAAACATGTTTCAGTATTATTGAGTTATTTTTCTTTATCTACTTTGCTTCTATGTCAGTAATTTTTTCATATTCTCAAAAGTCTAATGTAACATTTTCAATCTTTAAAATTAAAATGTCTTCTCTCATAAAAATTAATTGTACTGTGTCATCTCCATGTACACAACTTTTTCATCAACTGCCAATTGAAAATTAAAAACTTTATGCCACTATTGTACCAAAGCTTTGTAATGTTCATTCAGGTACATTTTCATCTTCTTGGTTATTTTGAAGATTAGTTTTCTAAGGATAATGTTTTCATTGTTAAAGATCCCACAAACAAAAATCTATCTATGGAAAAAGAGAGATATTTTGAATACTAAAGTCCTTTATTTAACAACACAGAAATATCACAAAAACAACTTTACTGGGCAAACTGAATGTTTGTATACAGTTTTGTACATGCCCCATAAGTGACTTTTTAAATAAATACACTGTTTTCCAAAACTGCTTTTTTCATAATTGCACAAGCATACATACACCTTACACAAATATCTTTTAGAAAATTTAATAGATAACTGCACAGTTCAGAAATAGGAGAACACTGTGAAAGGAGTACATTTTTGTGGCCCATGTTTCTGAAAAATCTCCCAGTTCCCTGCAATTGTGAAAATGGAATACTTTCTAACATAGGCGCTGTCTTTTATTCAATAGCAATACAGTAGATCTCAGTGTGAAACTGCCAAATTTAATAAAACAAAAATCTGAAACATTTAGCTGCTACATGAGAACCAACTGTTTGATATCACTATGCATCTAACCATGATCAAAGACCCACTACCGCTTTTTGCTGAATGTATTCGACCCTGAATGGTATGTTCATTTAACTACTTTCTTTCTTCATTATTTGATTACAGATAGAACCAGTTTAGAGACTTTATATTCTTTAGCATTAAATGCACAATTTACATACGAGGGGTTCTGAACAAAAGGGAATTATTTCCTTTCTTGTAGAGGGTGTCTATTATTAATTAACATATGTATACGTGAGCCTCCCTCACAACATTATTATTAAATAGATTTATGTGGGGTATAATAAAAATAACTTTTTTGTATTGGGCATGTTTTGTGCTCACACCTAGAAGGCTTCAAAGTTGTAAAATGAGGTTTTTGCATTGTGAAAATGAAGAACACAAGAAGGAATCAAAAATTTATATTGTAGAGCATTTTAGGATTAGAACTTGACAATCTGATTTATAAATATGTAAAAACCATATATAGGAGAGAGAAAGCGAGAGGACAGAATAGGGAATTCCTTCTTGAAACATCAAAAAACAAAATTCTCTCTATGCACTACATCATATAAATATTTTTACCGAAATATAAAAACTTTGTGATGTAAAGAAACAGTGTCCATTAACACACACACAAAAAAAGTGGGAATAAAAGAAACACAATCCTTATTCAATTTTAAAAATTAACGGGTTTGTTTGCTTTTCTTAATTTTGAATTAACATGTAAAACACCACAATTACATATACAGATCCATCAGTTCTTGAAAACAAAACAAGAAAACAAACAAAAAAAAAACCACATCAAGACATGCAACATTAGGGTATTAGACAATTAAGTACATTGCTATCAGTATCTTTGTACACCTAATGTAGCCTCAACTGAATTTTATCTCTACTTCTGTCAGAGCAATCACTATTTTCCCAAAAAAACAAGGCAAGCTCACCAGCCAGATGTGCAAATAAGTCTTCAGTTTTTAAATCAATTAATTTGGTAAAGAAGACCTTATGTAGCTCTCATTGGTCAGCAGTAACAGAGGTCTTAATCAGAAAGTCCTAAATGAAATAACATCAGGTACAAAGCTGCCAAGTAAATGAATATAAAGCTTATTTTATGATTATGTAATTAATGATCTTTTATAAACTATAAGAGGGGGCCCATGTTGGGAGCACATGAAAGATAGCATTTATTTTCTGAAATTACATATAAGATGTCATGCTACACAGAACCCGGGATGTAGGTGTCAGCCCTAATGGTTAGAATGCACATGCTAACTCCTCCAGCCCAACACACCAGCCTTCTGAAGGCTCTTGTCCAGCCCCTCATACTACTGAGCCTTGATTCTTCACAGACAATTCTAGGATTCTTCTGCCATCCACTACTCTTAGTTTTCTTGACCATTGCCATGGTTCCTCAGTCCTCAGGCTCTCCCAGAGCTCTGACTCTCCACAGTTGCACTCTCTGCTGCTTCTCTAACTCCCCAGGATTCATCAAGCAAGTGAGGGTGATCATGTGCCAACAGTGTGCAACAACTAGCAGATAATGGAGAAAGTGCTGATATGCTATGCTATTGGCACACGCACTGCATCCTTAGCCTGTTCTGTTCTGCAAGGCTACCAGCATTTATCGTTCTATCATGTATACAAGAAACAAACACATTCAATACATGGTGGAGCAGCATTCTCTTACTTGCGTAGGACGGCCTTTTCATATGAGTGAAAACAAAGCTGAGCTATAAATAGGTGATGAGGTAATCTGTATGAAGTGTACGTAAGCTCAGTATGCTTCATATCCTTGTATTACATCTGAGTTATGTAACTCCAAGCTCTGCCCTTTTGAGTAAATGTTCTGTATACCTAAACAGGAGAAAGAATGGTAAAGCATTTCACTGGGAGCCCAAAGGACCACCAGTGATTCAGCAAGGCCAAGATCAGTGGATAAAGAAAGATGCACGGGGACAAATAGTTACTCTTTAAAAAATGTGGGGTTTTCTTATATATTTAAAAAATACCCAGGCTCTGATGGCCTGCACAACTGCAGGAGAGATCCAAGCCTGTCTAAATTTTATAAACAACTCTAATCACTAAATGTTGCACATGGAGCGAAAATATTTTCATATATTTTATAAAATTTTAATTCCATCTATTGAAAAACCTACATAGCAACTCTTTGTGGGAAGGTAAATACATTGAGTGATAAGATTTTTCTCAGATATTGTACTCTTTTCATTGTGTATGCTAGAACACGCTATATATAAATTATTCACTCCTCATGTTCACATGTCCATCTATGCTGCGCATTTCACCTTACAGTACAGTCAAAAGCAAGTCAACTACGGTGTGTTACTTTGGAGGGATAACTTTCTGTAAAGCTCTTTTGGAAGTAACGCAAGTGCACAATCACTACTCTAAAATAGTGCTCAAAAAGACTGATTTTAGATCTTATGTCTTCCCCTCTTACAACAATATAACTGAAGGTAATTGCTAGATGTATCATAATCCTTTAATCTTATAAAACTTGGCATCAAGTCTCTATGGAAGGATGCATGGTAAAACAGTGCTGCTGCTAAATAATCAGCAAAATAATATTTAAAGCTAGAATTTATTGCTCCAGATTTAACTTGCAGAACCACACTGTTGTGTACAAACTGTTAATCTCCATAGATGCTCAGACATGATTGTCTCCTTGTGTCTAAACACACAAAATACAAGCTGCTATCTGTACAGTTTACAGTACTGAAACACATATATTTGAAAATGAAGTATAGATATGTTACTTTTCAAAGATACATGATTTTATAGCAGGGGTTTACCCAAACTTTTTTTTACAGCCACTTTAAAAATAGACAACAACTTCACTAGTATAGCTAAATTACATCAAATAAAGATTCAGTGTACTGAATGTGAATAAACTGGTCAATTCTCCAGCCTCCCAGATTGTTTATGTTTTGTTTTTGAGGAAACCCCTATACATAAATGAAAATAGTAT
Source organism: Pelodiscus sinensis (assembly GCF_052426305.1). Lineage (NCBI taxonomy): Eukaryota > Metazoa > Chordata > Testudines > Trionychidae > Pelodiscus > Pelodiscus sinensis. Next base: position 110,220,363 of record NC_143055.1, on the reverse strand, counting down.
CTGAGTATATTCTTCAATGGTGGACTAAGCAGTTTCTTAAAACAAGACTTTAGCTTGCCATTCACTTCGGACTGTCTTGAAAATAAGATAAACTACTGCTTAAAAGAACCATCGGAATGCTTCAGCGCTGGGAACAGGTGTTCTCTATAAAAAAAAAAAGCAAGAAAACAAGTTAAGCTTTTTTATGAGATATTAATAAATAAGATTTCTTCTTGTTTTTTCTTTATATTTCAGCCATATTTGTATTTATCTAGCTATAATATGATGCCTCATATAACTCAACAATTAATAGAAACATCCTTCCTCTGAGAATGTGCCATTTCAGGATTTTATACATACACACACACTTTGTACTATTTCCTTATTAATTAAACAATAATGGAAATTAAAACATAATTATAAAAATCTAGAATGTATAGCAGGAAAAATGGACAGTAGTCATAGAATAACCCTACCATTTTGAAAAGGTTTTTGACTGCTGACTTATTGGATGTATGCTTATGATGGGGGGGCTTTGTAGATGCACACTTTAGCAAGACATTACTTTTAATGCAAGAATAATGAAGACAATCGTAATGTGCACTGTGAAATGATGCACCTGTGCTAATGTCTTGGGAGAATAGGGCAACATTTTCAAACCTCAAGTTGGCAGTCTTATTCTAGATTTTAGCACTTAGGTTCTATTCCAGAAAATCACTAGAACTGGACCTGTAAGCATGTAAATGGTACAAATGCCTTCAACAAGAAGAGTGACTTGCTTAAAGTTGAGCACATGCAGAAATGCTTTCCTGGATCTCTGCTTTAAATAAACATGGCTTACTTCCCTGAGGTTCTGCTTACCCACAACTCCCACTGCAGACAAGCAGTCAGTACTTCTGAAAACTACACCACTCTCTTCTAAATGCCTTAATCAGCCCCTGAACACCCAGCTTTTGCACCCAAGTTTGAAAACACTGACCTATCATTAACAGCCATAAAGTATAACCTACAGTTATAAATGTATAAAGTATAACTTAAGCCTTGTTCTTGCAAAATTCTGAGTGTTTCTGTGAGGTACTATGTGCCCTCAATTCTCTCTGAATTCACTATGGGTTGGTGGTACAGAGCATCCCAAAAGACTGGACCATGGGGTCCATTTCTATTCATACTATAATGAATGCCTTTGTGTTGAAATAATTCTTGAAGACTATGTTGATGCTTTAGTTAAAGAATGCCACTGAAAAGAAGAAGTCTTTAAGTTATATTTTTAATGGAGCCCTTTTACAAAATAAAATGTTTCCATTACAAAATACAGCTAATAAATCATGCACCCAGAAAATTTAGTGGATGCAGCACTACAGGCACCGCTAATCAGTCATCTCAGTTAAGGCATCTTTTCAAAGTTCCACAAAACTGATAATTACCACGGCAAACATTTCATACCACAAAAGTAATCAATTATAATAACCAGGCTCAAACAGTCTGCAGGCCGCCTTGTAGAAATACTTAAAATTAAATCAGTTGAATAAATATGGCAAGGGAATAAAACGGAAGCAGAGTTCTTCTTGTTTTATCTTTATCATTCATTCCCACATAAATATCAGAGAGGAAAGAATTTTTGCTGTGTAATCAGAAATCTAAATTATTCAATATCTTATTTCTGTCTATGAAAGTTAAAGTTTTAATAAATCATCTGAAAAATTTGCTTCCAAAAATGAGTTTGGTTATTGTATAAATATGCTCTGAATATTCAAGTGTTCTTTGTTAGTATGTGCCAAAATAGGTATTGATTATGTCCCCTATAACAATTGCTGTTTTTCTCTATCACACATACTCAGTTCTAGGGTATGTACCTGTAATAACAAAGCTAAGCACAGCTTCCTTCAAAAGTATACTGAAGAGAGATGATATGCTTGCTAGACCATCCACAGAGTTCTGTGTACTTGTAAGATGGCTGCTGCTAATATAATTTATAATTTATAAAGAAGTTGACTATAAAAGAAGCTTGAGTTTAGAACAATAGCAAGCAATTGCATGTCTAAATCAACCTCAGAGGAATGGGCTAATCACATATAAGTATCACACTTACATATTGTCTTTGAAAGCAACATTTAAGTATTCTACTATGAATACTTTTTTATATCTGGGTTTGAGCTAGTCTTTATTTACTTTCTTGCAGCATCAAGTTGAGTTACTCTGTCAGACATTGTCGTATCAGCTGGAAGTAAAGGTGCAGCGTCTGATTAAAAGGTCAATCAGACCTTTAAACACACAGAATAATATTTCTGAAGGGCAAAGCTGCTGTTTAATATCAGTGCTTCAGAAACAACTACAAGATAAGGTCTTTTGTATCAGCACAGGAAATTTTAATTAAACATATAGTATAATTAAAATGTATTGCACTAGCCACTGACTTGGGAATCAGCTGTGACTATTTTTAATTATTAAACCATGCAAAAAGCAAAAGCAAACAAAAAACAAGGATTGACAAGATGGATCAAATTAGGTCAAACCCAATTTATGGGACGAAATTCTTTGATTTTTACCCTCACAATGGACAAGGCTATATTTAGGAGAAAAGAGATCTTTCAGCCAGTCTGGTGGCTCAGCACACCAATCCATAAGCTTAAGTGCAATGACCATCTACCTTCTGGTTGTATAAATTCAAGAGTCCCAGCTGGGGAATCAAACTCTTGATGAGATTACAGTGAGTTTCTGAATCTCGGTTATGCTTGCAGGGAATCATTATCCTGAGTGACAGGAAAGACAGATTCCCCTGGAAGTTAGGGGGAGGGGAAGTAAGGAATAGAATTGGAGTTGATCAGCACTGTTGAAGGCAGTCTTCACTGATCATGCAGGTGCAAGTACAGCAGCTTCCTTCCCAGGAGGGAACTTAAAAACCTGCAGCCCCAGCTTCTCCTAACAGGTAATGCTACAAAGCATACTGTTGCAGATAATTTATCTCAAAATAAACCTGATATGAAATGACCTTCAAGCTTAAAACTTTCTATTCTGTTTTTCTTTTGGTCAGCTTTAACTAACAAAGGTATTTTCTATGTAAGTAAAAGAAGTAGCTCAAACATTTGAAATATTATATTTTAATTGCATTTTTGAAGTCAGCTTCACACAAACAGCCTAGAGAATTACATTTTTGGCTTTAAGATAAAAGAAACACAATCAAATCCCTTTAAACAAACACACACCAAAATAATATTTTTTAAATTATAAATATTGGGTCTGCATCTGTTCCCATGGGCAAAAATGCTCATTAACTTTAGTAAGACCAGGTCCTTTATACAAATACACAAATACACACCCTTCCAATACAGCAAAATAGTAAAATGTACTGAAATTACAAACTCTTTAAATTCTTCACTACAGGCTCTATTTTAACTGGAACTCAGCTACTCTTTTGGCATAAGAATTCAGACGTTTAAAAATGTATTCTATATACACCGCTGCTGTGGCTGCAGCTCTAACACAGTGCTGCTGTACCAGTCTTTGCAGATGCTAGATCACATATATTTTATTATTTTATATAGTACATTAGGGAAACAGTTTTGTGGCAGCATAGGGAAATAAAAAAAAAGAAATGTATCTGAGAAGGGTACATAGTTATGACCTGAGTATTTGTAAATTTCAAAGGAAAACCCTTTATATACAGTAGCAAATTCAAATCTGGGCTTTTACACACACCCACCTACTTGCAGGCCAGTTTTCTGAATCCCTTATTCATGTTGAACACTACATACTGACATGACTAGTCCGAGTAAAATAAACATGCCAGACCATGGGAGGCTTGGGACACACATACACAAGAAGCTGTTTCTCTCACCATTATGGCCTGTGCAAAGGCCTATCACAGTTAACAGTCCCTGAACTTGGAAAACTGACTATTCACTCAATATGCCCCAAAGGCACAGGTATCATAAGTGGAACAGGAGGGCCCTTAGGTCCTCTCCTGACCCCAAACCAAGTTGTGCAGTGAGACAGCTGCATAGAAAAAAGCAGGCTTGACCATTCTGCACAGAGCTTTGTGTGCTGGGGAGTTTGGGAAAGAAGTGTGTCTCCAAGAAGGACATTCCCTTCCTAAGGATGCGTCTACAGTGCACCATGACTTGAAATAAGAGTTGCCATACAAGCTACACAAATTGTTATCTTATTTCGATGCTATTTCAAAATAGCTTATTTAATCATTGGGTACTGTCTACACAGCGCCAAATTTTGAAATAAAGTGCTATTCCAAAATGTCCCTTACTCCTCGTAGAATGAGGTTTACAGGGATATCAGAATAGCGAGCCCAAAATAAAAGGCTTGCTGTGAAGACGCGGGATAACTATTCCTCTGGTATCCTGAAATAGCGTTGCGGTGTAGACGTATCCAGAAAGTCCCAAGTCACAAAAGCAGTTCTGAACTTGGATCACTGGTAAAAATGGCACAATTTTGTCCAGTGAGACGTATGCAATTGTGAATGTGGCTGGAAGGAGAAGAGGAAGCTAGTCTTCAAGGCCCAGGGTAGATGCTCCACAATTCCAGCATGTTACATTTTGCATCAATAACCAGCCCAGAATCCAGTGCTGGCTACCAGTTACTATTGACTGAATAACTATCTGAGTAGACTTCTTGGCTGTGTCTACACTGGCACCCTTTTCCGTAAATGGGATGCTAATGAGACACTTCGGAATTGCAAATTCCGCGGGGGATTTAAATACCCCCCACGGCATTTGCATGAACATGGCTGCCGCTTTTTTCCGGCTCGGGCTTTTGCCGGAGAAAAGTGCCAGTCTAGACGGGATCTTGCGGAAAACAAGCCCTTTTCCGGAAGATTCCTTATTCCCTTGAAAGTAGGAATAAGGGATCTTCCGGAAAAGGGCTTATTTCCGCAAGATCCCGTCTAGACTGGTGCTTTTCTCCGGCAAAACCCCGAGTCGGAAAAAAGCAGCAGCCATGTTCATGCAAATGCCGCGGGGGGTATTTAATCCCCCACGGCATTTGCAATTCCGACTGGTCTCATTAGCATCCCTTTTCCGGAAAGGGGTGCCAATGTAGACACAGCCCTATGTATAATAACAGCACAACTTTAGTTAATTAGAAGACTAATAAACTCTAAAAAATCCATGAAGCAGTCAGAAAACAGAAGAACATTAGAGGAGACCAGGCATGTGGCATCCTCCTTTCCCATTCCACTAAGCCAAACATTTTACCTGCAAGCTAATGGAGGCTCCATTTTACCTGAGCTTCCTCTTTTAAGGCTACTTAGAGATGGCTGCTACTCACAGGAATATATTTAAGGCTGTATCCTCCCAAACACACACACTTTCCCACCATGCTTGCCTTCCTCCACATGCTACTTTTCTTGAAGCAGCTCCTGGAAGAGCAGGGACAAGGTAGGTATGAAATTTCTTCTTTGCCTCACACAAAGCCAGATAGATTACCTTCGTGCCGGAAACTATGCAAGGATTAGGAAGAAGAAATAATTCCCCAAACCAAGGGGAGGATGCAGGGCATAACTCTTGTGCAGGCTACAACCGTTGTACTTTCTGCAGGGGGTTGCGGCTCATAACCTCCTACTCTATATACTTCAATGTCCTCTTCAAAGTGACAAGGTGAAGCTGACACAGAGTCAAGCTATGCTATGCATATGTGGTAGGATGTCCCTATCTGCACCTTCTCTGCAGACAGTTTGTTCCTCCCATGAATATACTTACACATATCAGAATGGCTTTGAGGTACCTAATAAATGCAAGATTCAATTCAAGAGTTTTCCTGAAATTCTCCCTCAGGCTAGAGAGTTTGGAGGGTCATAGAGTGTGTAAACTCCTAACCTTTCATACCCTGGAAATCTACATAGCCCTGAAACTACTGTCTAAAGCACAAGCTGCTTTTTCAAGCTACTTCTCTGCCTTGCTCCCAACCCTCCTGATGGATCTTGCTGAGGTATGCTGCCATTGAACAAGCTAGCTGTGCCAGCACAAATACAAGTTATTGTGTCTCAGGCAGGCATGAATACAACTTAGGCATGAATATCCACTAACAGAGGGAGAGGGGGAGGGTTGGTTCCACAGAGAGCTACTCATCACCTTCCAACCCTGGCATCGCCCCCACAAAATCCCATGGTGCTCTTACCCCACAGAAGAGCTTTCTCAGGATCTGGACAAAGATGGAAGCATACCCTGGAGCAGTCATTCTCCACCTCTGCCAGGATCTGCTGGATTCTGCTATCTTCCACCCAGAGACTCTATCTTTCTATTATTTATAAATTATACCACAGTGTAACAGACTCTAGGACAAATAGTGAGCTTGTTTTATTCATCTGAGTGAAAAGATCTCTTGCCATACCAGAGCCTCAGTCCTGTGTTTCTTCATACCAGGGATGACATTTAACATTTATGTTAAAAGTCAGTTTTATTTATTTTGAGGGGACAGGCATTTTTTTTTTTACTCGTAGTCATTTTTCCACTTACACTGCACATCTTCCATGCTGTATTTGACACAAACCAGATTTAGAACAGACCAGATCAGGAAATTCATTTGACTTTCTCTGCCACCAAGTTCATACAGCTAAAAAAGTAAACCACTACACTGGATATGACATAGAAATAAAAACTAAATCACTGATTCTGGACCAGGTTCTTATACTCCAATTCATTTTCTGTACCTCACTTAGCAAACAGTCCCAGAGATTTTAAGGGGCTATTTGACACGTGAAGTACAACTCAAGGTATCAGAACTGGCTGATAATTACAGAACTAAAGATCTGTCCTTACAGGGCCAGAATTCTTCACTCGAACTCACTGTCAGTAGTATTCCAAAGTAGTCCCAATTGAAATAAATACATGCAGTAGATACTTCTGAGTGGAAGTAAGCATGACAGGACATAGTCTTTATCTTCATTATTTGTTCCCTATATTAGCTTGCTTTTCCTTGAATTTAATTAGAAGCATCTTTAAAAAGCATGAGATTAAATTTTGGGAAATGGGGAAAGAATTTTAACATTTCAGAAAATATCAGTGTGCAGTATCATCGTGGAAAACACTTAATAAATACAGATCAGTAACTGGTTGCATGGGATCAGAACTAATGCTGAGAAAGATATCAGCTGTGAAATATTAATATAATGGAGTTCCTAATCATGTTGATGAGCATCTACTTTTATGAGTACTCTTATTGGCTTTCAAGGAGACTACTCACATAAGTAAGATCTCCCCAACATCAGTAGGTGCTCCACAATCTGGCCCTAAATCCCAAAACCTAGATTGTGCCTTTAAAATGAGCTTATTTGAAGACTAGGCACGTACATGTGTCACTCCAAGATGCAGGAAGAGCCTTGGAAAGAAACGGTTTAACCCTTCTTCTTCTGAGCTGGGAAATAATTTGCTACGGTCACTTTCTAGAACAATCCCTCTTCTGCCAGTTCAGCTCTGCTGGCCAAAAAACTTAGGGATGGAGTCACAGCTCTGTGTCTTCTCCACCCATCTGCTCATGAGGGGGAGTAGCACGCTTGTAAATCCTGCTTTCCCCATTGCCTTTACACTCCGAGCAGCAATCTGGAAAGGCGGTGCTAGATCGTGGTGAGGATCTTGCTTGCCTTTGTGTTACTGTGCAACCACAATCCTGCCCTTAATTAACAGCTTTCTGTCAAAGGTGAATCAGAAGAAATTAACATCAGTGGAATGTCATTTAATTTTTAAAAATTCCTGTGGCTTTTCATCTATACCTGAAGCTAAGGACAGAGCTGATCAGATGCAGAAGGCAGCTTCTAAACGGCTTATGACAGCTCCATTATTAATGATTATTTAATAAATAATGCCCAAAGACCTCAATTGGGATCAGGAATTGTTTCTTGTTTGTTCTGACGGGCCTCTGACAACCTATTTGCTTTTTTTCAGGGAAAGGGAAGGGACATATAGAATCACTGTAGTAAAGAGAGCTACTCATCAGCTAGAAAAAATGTTGATCTGACCAGAGGAGATATGAATTACTTTCAGAATCACCATTCAAATTAAAATATGGCACCATCCAATTTATTGACCTTATAGTAATCCTAAACACTGCATTTGGCTATTTCACAACAACATAATATAAATATCAAGAAATTACACTGCAAAAGTACTAAAAACCAAAACCATTTGTCAACCATTTTCAGCTCTGTCCCTGTTCGCTTCAAAAATCTGTCTTGCTTTTTCTTCTCATTCTGCTCTGCTATGAATTAACAGCTAAAAACTCCCTTTTCCCTCCACACACACACAGTCTGCCACTATTGTAATTTAATCCCTATGAACACCAGCCATCAGTCTCTATCACTTAGCACTCCCACCCCTCCCCCCATGCAGGCATTCTTGTTAACATTCAATCCATTAATAAGAAATCCCTGTTGGTACATCATCCTCTGAAACATGACTTAGCACTCAAGCTCTGACATCTCTTTAATGTCCTCTAGGTTATCTTTTTTCTAAGAAACCGCAATTCAAGACATAGATGAACCATGGTTTGTCATCACAAGATCTAAATATAAATCTCCCTTCTCCAGACCTATCTCAATAACTATAACTGCCTTTGAGCAACTCTTAATCCTCCTTCCCACACCACTGAACCTAAAATGATCTAATCAATAGGACATCATGGCCAATTAATCCATTAGGATTCCTCATACTGTGCAACAAGCAGAGTTAGTCAAAAAATGGTCACATAAAAGGTTTCCTTATTTGTGGCAAAACTGTCAAAAAATGTCAAGCAGCTCTAGTAATTAGTAGTGACATCTTCAATTTATGGGAGACAGCAGTTGTTTTTAATCAATGTTAAAGATGCCGAACGGACAGTGGAGAAGTCTGGTGAACACCACATATACACAAATTAGGTCCAGCAGGAAGAGCAGAAGCACAGTCTTCCCTACAGTACTTAACTCAAATTCCTCAACTGGAAGGATCACCTATAGAGGTTAAAAGGTTGTTTCCCAGGCTATTCAGTCCTTGGCCTCTCTTCTGAGACCACCCCAATGATAATTAACATTCAACTTGGATGATTTTGCAAGGTGGCCACACTTACGGGATTAACACCTCCAATTCATTGTACATAGGTCACCAAACAACCAAGGAGTGTTAGAGTTTATAGTCCTCACCATCCTGGACTGGGATGAACTGATCACTTACTGGGGGCAGGTTTCAAATTTCATTACCAATCCCTTCTGTCCATGAGATCCCCACCTCTCAATCACTAGTGAGTTTACTATTCATATTAATGACTCCTCCATGCATTTTTTGCCTCTTTTTTTCCTCCCCAAAACATTTTTCCTTTGTCACTGTCATCCACTCAGATCAAAGCTTCAACATAATCCACTTCCAGCTCCCCTTTTTCTTCTCAGGCTATGCTGCGTCAGGATGATCGCTCCTTCCACAAATTCAAAATTGCATTCCTTTACCTTACAGCTATCTGTAATAACCTAAAACACACAGGCCACACAGTCCCCACTCAATGAATCATCTCAGTCCTCCATAAGCTAGCATCATCTCCATTCCTCCCACTTATGAGCTTGTCATTAACTTACAACTTCATCATTTCCTTAACTCTTGACCAGTTTATCTTCTTCTGATCTTATACAGCCTCCCATGCCACATGCTTCCCTAGCACCGAGATCATCTCCATGGCATTAACTCAGTTTAATGCATGGAAAATAAGTTGAATACATTTCAGTTCACTATCCACTGGGCCATGTGGAAGCCCAATTCACACCTTAAAAAACCCCTACTAGTGTATGAAGATGGAGTTTCTCTTATCAATCATCCAGGATCCTGGGAATTCATTGCCAATACAAATCCCCTCTTCATTCTAACTTCTCACTCCAAAACTCCTGCACCAAGGTAGTATTTGCTATTGTCTTTCTTTTGAAATTGAGAAGCTATGTCTACACTAGTGAGCTTAAAGTGGAACAGCTGTACCAATGCAGCAGCTGTAAGATTGTTCTTGTAGCAGCTCTATCCTGAGGAGAGCTCTCCCATCAACATGATAAAGCCACCAAAAGAAGCATCTCCTGCTAACATAGCTCTGTACACATGAGTACTTATGCCAGTGAAACTTATTATCATTCAGGGGTCTGTTTTTACACCACTGGGCAACCTAAGGGGTAGTGTAGACATGACATAAGTGTTGTGTCACTCCATCACTACTTTTACCTCAGTCACCTTTTCCTTTACATCTGAAATCTGGCACCCCTTCCACAGCACTGCTAATGGCCACAGCTGTTCCAATTACAACCCATCAGTGGTCTGTGTGAACAAAACCAGCTCCTGAGTTGATCTCCCCGAAAATATGGCACCACCTTCCCCACACCTTTGCAATATTATATTAGTATAGTTTACCTTTGATTCTACTGGAGATTTTGTTGTGGCTCTGAAAGTGGCAGGCCACTCCACCACCATACGCCAGAAAAGATCTCATTTTACCCTTCCTTATTCACTCCCTTCCTTTCTCTCAACAAAGTTATGGAGAAAGCAAAAAACCTCTGAGCTCTTTAAACATTTTTCTTAGCATGCACTCTTTGAATGCTTTCAATCTGTTTTTTTAACTCTTTCACCATCTCTAAGAACATGCCTCTTTAGATGGTTGATGATAAACTCTCTGCCCATAACCACAAAGTCCTCTTTCTGCTTACACTATTGTAGCTCAATGCAGCTTTCAGTATTATCAGTAGTTTTGCCCTTCTTCAAACCAGGATCCTCTCTAGCACTGTCTCCTCCTGGTTGTCTCTGGGCTGCCACTCTCCCCATCAAAGCCTGGAAGATAATAACCAACTTTCCATCTCACTTCACCATAATGTTTGACTGCAGAATACATCAAACACAGTAGTTCTTCTCTTTGATAAAAGGTCCTGTTTGTATCATGCTTTAAAATTTTGCTCCCCTTCTTAAATCAGATCTGTACTTTGCTCTACAACGTCAGGCATCATACTAACCACCGATAATATTTCCTGATATTTTGATCATGTGTATATTTTTGTACCGTCAGCTATGAAACACTGCACGGATTCATCCTTACCTTGATGCTAAATTATTTACTCCTGCTTTTGTCAATTCCTGTTCTGACTATAGTAGTTTTCTCCTGGTCTGAATACAGCAGGCTACTATTTTCCTATAAAAAGTAAGGTTGTGTCACTCCTATCTTTAGTGGGGTTCTACTGGCACTGAATCCAGATCAAAACTGTTGATTGTGAGAACTCTCTGTAGCTGTGTCTATCCTACCTATCTGTCCTCATCTACACCCCCTCCTTTGACTACCTATTTTGAACTCCACTGTGCCCTCCCGTACAATTCACTGTAACTGTCTTGAGATCAGTGTGTTGCCTCTTCCATCTCTCTCTCTTCTCCACTCTTTAAGCCATGGAATAATTTCCTCCCTTTAAAACCTCTCCATTCTCCTTACCTTACAAATGGCACTTTTAATAAAGTGTTTTATGACACTGAGTATTACTACATAACATAAATTGTAAGTCACTGCAAGTCAGTATGGAGTTGAAATGCACACTATCCTGAGACAATAAACAATGAAGGTTTCTGAAATGTTAAAAATTCAGTAATCTCAGTAAAAACAGTAACAGTGGAAAAAAGAAACACTATTATACCTAAATAAGAAAGTTTTGGAAGAGTTTATTACCCTTTAAGAACAAGACTCACAGTATGACCTAGACTTGAGCTACAGGCCATTCTCACTATAAGTCCAAGATACATTCCAAAAAACTTGGACTTACAGTGAAATAAATTAAAGCGGAGAATTTTTTTCCCACTGCTGACTTCTATTTGAGCAATTTTTTTTGCATGACTTAAGAGCAGGGAATGGGAGGACTTATATAACGCATCAGTTCCTATAAGCGTCAACAACTTTAATGTGGAATGGATGTATATCGGGGCAACTTATAGTGGGGACGTCCAGTATTGTAGGATTTTATAATATGGCACTCATCACTGTAGTATCTGAGCACGTGGTTAAATATTAAGAAACAGTGAAACTTTAGAGAACTGCAAAAATCCAGTACGGTTAACACATACTATCGATTTTACAGTTTTAAAATAAATTAAGAGGAAACCTAGGAGTTCCTGGGAAGAGAAAATACTTCCCATAATGTTTGAGAGTAGAAGTTAACAAGCCTGCTGGGATCTTTTTAGCCCCTGCAGAGCTAAGGCTTCAACATTATTAAATAGCTGTCGCATCTGAAGTATGGTGCAACATAACTCAATAAACAACAGAAAACATATGATGCTGAATAGGGGAAGGCTTTAGATTACCCTGCAGAATAATTCAATTTTAGGACAGGTGTTTGCATGTGATGGAACAAGATATGCCTGCAAAAAATATAAATGTATCAAAAAAAAGCCACTGTAGCTTGAGTTTACGAAAGCGGAATAGTGTCAGATTAAACTGTATGCGTTTCAAAACATTATTGTTCAAGGTAAGCACTCAAAGGAGAGATTTAAGGAAACAAGAGGCTAAATTGAATCCCCACCCCCCAAAACATCTAGGTTACAACAACAGAGAATGCTATTCCTCAGAAATAATTTTTGCATATAGGAAAAATTTTCAAAAGTTTGTGACTTAGGCTTTATTGAAAATGGAGTTCCTAAGTCCCATTGAACCACTTATGAGACTTAGCAGCATTTTCAAAAAGTGACTTTGGCATTAGGAGCCTATGTCACTTAGATGCTTTTGAAAATTTCATCTTAAACCCTTCGCATCACGTCCTATCCAACAACCATTTCAAATTCAAACCAGTGATGGAACAGATCTGTAATATATTAGACTTAAAGATGTGAATTCTAGATTTACCAACATAGAGATATTTTACTCATCAAACTTAAACTAACAACCTAGACATTCAAAGTACCAACTTTTCTTTCACTGGTATTTTGTTAAGTTTGGTCTGAAATTCTATGTTCGTAGCATTACTACAATATCAGTATCTTAATGGTCACTATACAACAAATACATTGCTTGGTACAGCAATTAGAAATTGGCTTTTATCCAAGGCAGATTTTTAAAAATATATATTTTCAAAAGCATTACCACATGCTTGCTATTCATAGTATACCAACAGCTGAAGTCCTAACTCATTCCTTCCTAAAGCAAAACTCCCACAGACTTCTGAAAGAGATTTGGAAGACTAAGTAATAAATATAAACTGAGTGGGAACTTGAGGATTTGGCTGATTAAAATAAAATATAATTACTTAATATTAATGCAAATATTTAGGCCCTAATTCTGCAACTCTCACACTGAACAAACCATACTGTAACATACTGAAACAAGTAGTCCTATTGGTTTAAATGAGACTACTTGGTAAGCAGGTCAAATCCCAGATAATGTCATTATTTATATGATCCAAGCATTTGACAAATACACCACTAGATACAATTTTCAAACTTAGGAGTCACTTTAGGAAATGGGGATTTGGTTTCTAAATCACCTAGGCACTTCTGAACATGTTACATCTCACATTTATTTCTGTCAGACAAATATTTGGTCTCATTTACCATATGAATTGTGAATCAGTCAGTTCAAACCCACCAAATCAATATGCACCGATTGCAGGAGAGCTGCACTAGTGTAAAACTGGAAAAATGCAGTCACAATGCTAGATTAAATCGTAGCCTCACTGAAGTCAATGGCAAAACTCCCATTAACTTCAATGGGTCCAAAATTTCACCCATTGTATTTATATAAGGTATAATACCTTAAGATCACTGAATCAAATTCCTTGATTTAAACAATGTGTAGACTCATTAAAATAAATGGGGTTTCCAAGATGATAAGTCAGGGCTGAACCTGACCCATAATCCTGACTCATCAGTGTTTTACTTTAGAACATTTTAAATGCAACAGAAATTCAAAAACTGTCATAACTTATTTATCTCTGATTATTCAAGTGTTTTACTGATGAACAATATTAGACCAATGACTAGTAAATACAAATAATTTTTGAGTGAAAAATAGAGTTTGCAGAAAAAAAATAGTTTAACCAAGTTTGGCTGGATAGCTGATTCCTTAAAATTACTACCTAGTTTTGGTGGTGCTAGATTTCTTTCATTTTAAAAAGCATTCAACCCTTTCTTTCCTGTCTCACACAACACAAAATTCTAGTGCATTTTATAAACAGTACCCCTTGAATGTCTTTCATGAAAGGTGAACTAAAATATTGGGATTTTATTTTATAAATGTGTTGAAGAGTACGCTATTTTTTGTTTGGCTTTTAGTTCTAAAAATTAAATAAAGACCGTAAGAAAATATTAAATTTAATAAACAGATTAAATACCATCCCTGTTTAAAGAAGCTACCAATTCCTCCACTGTTCTAAGGATCCAAAAGCCCTTGTAGATCAGTAAATGGACTTTAAGCCTGACCTGACAAGATGCTGAATGCTTTCTCCAAGGTCCTCAGTTTACTGGTCTCCCATGACTTAACTGAAAGATGAAGACATTTCACACCTTCCAGGACCCACTCCCATGTGTAGAACTGCAAATGGCTTCCATGAGATTTTTGAGCAGCCAGAGTGAAGATGCCTGCAGCTCTTCCAGATCATACTATGGAGCTGCAGCAGGCATCATTGTGATGCATATTGTTTCGATCATGGAACCTCAGATGCCAAAAAGAACTAATTATTTAATTCAGTCTATCACACCCATCATTGTAATATCTGGGTGAATGCTACAAAAATTAATTTAATAAGCTATTGTAAAATTTCAGCAAAACTGCCTCTGTCTCCTGCACCCACTGACAAGATAAATACCTCCTTGGCTATATGCTCAATTTAAGAAGCAGCAGCAGAAAACAAGAGAAAAATGCATCTTGCTATGCTGCTAAAAAAAAACAAAGAAACAATAAAATAAAATGACTAGATTCTAATTCTAGCACACTGCAAGAAGTGGTGAATTCAAGAGCCAAGAACCTTCCATTAGGAATGTTCTACCACTCCCCCTAAGAATTAATTGTGGAGATGGAAAAACAAGAGCATGGTGGTCGAATGCAACTGAACAACAAGGAAGAAACCGTAAAAAGTAAAGCCAAAACCTTGTCGTCACTCCGCGGAGGATCGACACTGCCTCGATTGAGTTTCCGGATTTCAATTTGGCAAGTCTAGTTAACACCCGCTAAATCGAACTCAGAAGGCATCCCCACTGGTAGCCAATACTCTTGCTCTTGCAAGGAGTAAGGGAAGCCGATGAGAGTGTTTGCTTCCATTGGCCTCCCACTATGGGGACAGCACCAAGCTCAGCTTAAGTTAACCGACTCCTGCTATGCATTCTACATATTTTATGTAGCTGGAGTTGTGTACCTTAAGCCAAGCTTCCAGATCTAGTGTAGACCTAGCGCAAGACAGGTGAGGGCTTTATGGCTGACAACCAAATTCTTGAAAAAGAGCCTGGAAGAGACTGATGCAGTTGCTTAGATTGTAAGCTCTTTGGGGAAGGAACATTTTGTTTTAGCATCGTAAAGTTCTGGTCCAGACTAGGGCAACTGGGCACTATGCTAGCACAAAAAAGAACTATAATAGTAACAATTAATGATTAATGCTGGGCACGACACCAAAACACAGTGAGCTAATCACTAAGCACAGACAGCAGCTTGTGCTTCCTCCTGACCCTGATCATATTAGCTACCTGTTCCCCCTCAATTTTCCAGTTTTCCCTCATACTATTGGTTCCCTCCACAGTATGTAACTTAAAGCTAGAAAGACATGAGGGAAAAATGCCTCCTCTGAGGCCCCACTAATTGACCGCTATCCATATTGTTACTTTAACAATGTTCACATTTGCCACCAAAACAAGGAACAAAAGTGCTGAGGTTGCCCACAGATCCCCCTTTTCCCTAGTGGCAATGCCATATGCTGCTACATTTTCAGGGTCAAATGCTGCTTCCATTGAAATCAATTGACCCAATCCTTTACCCAATTAATTCAATCTCAAAACTCCCGCTGAGTTCAAAAGGAATAGGACGAGGCCCTTAATATTAAATTGTAATATTAGAAATTTATTTTGAATGAAAATGTGTTTATTTTTTCAATAATACTTAAATTAATTAACATTCATTTTGTGTATAAATAAAGTAAGTTACACTGAATATTATAATACTATACCCAAGTATGAAAGGTATTTAATGTTTGGCTCAAATTCCACTTTTACTCAGTTGAGTAGTTCAGTGCTTGATTTTGATATGCTGATATATATCAGGACGGGTACAATTGAAATCAATGGAGTTACACCAGCATTAAACTGAAGCTAGTGAAATCATAATGAGGCCTACTGACTTCAAAGAGAAAGGGGCAAAGTAAGATTAGGATATTAGTCTTTGCAACTTACAGTAAGAGTTATATAAATGTGTGCTATTGGGAAGAAAATAAGTAATCTCTCTGGATAAAAAATGTTTATACCTCTTTAAATTCACTGTAAATCTAAATAAACAGTGCATATATATACACAAGTATGCAGAGCGGTACATTATGTCAATCTTATTGTCATACATTTATTAATATTATACATAATATCACTTAATAAGAATAAAGTTCTGTTAAAAATACCTACAGCACAGGATTGCTTTTAAAGTAAGATGAATATAAGTAAAATATGAAAAAATAAAAGCAGATTTAAAAAAAGGCTAGAAAGAAAGCATTTAATTAAAAATGTAAAGGTCAGGTAATCTGAAAGTATGAATGAGAATCTGTCTTAAACTCAGTGTACTAACCTGGAGAGTTACATCATATGCCTTCATTGCACCAGGACAAGAACAGATTTAAGGGGAAAAAAGAGAAATGAATTCAGTGGATTCCACCAATTTACTGACTTTTTTTACACAGTTTTGCTTTCAATCTTTAGTCATTTCCATATTTTGTAGACAACATCCTTTATATTTTCTATGTAACTGACAACCACAATTTCCATATCTATATAAAATGGAACTTGAACCCTTGATTCGTATTATATTATCTCAGTAAGGTGTCTGCCCATGCCATAGTGTTTCACCTAAGGAGATCTGTTGATTTACAAAGACCACAAGACAAGCTAGCTTGAGAAGCCAGTTCAGCAAGCAGACTATTCTCACCCACCTGCAACCACTACTGCTGTTTCAGTTCAGTCATGTAGGCCCTGTCACTCTCTGACATGCTTCCAGCTGGTTGCCTTACAACTAGAACAGTGTTGCTGCACATGTGCTTGAGGCAGTCATGCTGTTGTTCTTTATTATTTAATTAAAAAGGAAGAGGAAAAAAAGACGAAAAATGACCAAAAATAGAGAGTTATCCAATTTAGGAACTTTTCCCTTCCTACTGACAAATAACATGCCTGTAAGGATATTAGTCACATGCCGTGACATGCTTTGTGACTGGATATGACCTACGGAGAATGAACGTCTACTGATATCTCTACAGCTGGAGAGAGAAATCTGCTTCCTTCCAGTCATAATATAGCAGTAGAGGTGTATGTATGTCTATGTGTGTGTGTGAGAGAGAGAGAGAGAGAGAGAGAATGAAGAAAAGTAGTGAAGGCAGGTGGTTATGAAAATACACGTGGCTAATAAAACCATGAGTTTTTTACCAGTCATAGCAGTTAAATAATTTCAATGGATAGCATTCTCATAACATGCCTGAACAATTTTTAAGGCTATGGAACACCTTTGTCAAGAGCAAAAAAATGTGTTCAGAAATGCACACGAACTCATACAAAGGTCTGCTAACATATACACTAATCTCCTTTAGAAATATCTCACTTTCTGAACAAATCAATAATCCATCAGGTTCTATCATTTATCGTAAATAATAAATCGCAAAGGCATCTTGGTTTGTTGGCCTAGTGAAAAAGAACGTTTTGCCCAAGCGGTATAACAAAGTTCAACATCGCTGAACAAGTACCATTGGAAAAAAGTAATCTTTTCTCTTTAAATTGTGTATCAATATTAAAATTCAGCATTATCTGTTTATTTGAAGAGTGGGTAATTATAAACATTCTTTGAAAACTTTCTACAAAAATTAACAGAAGTATATTGTTTACCAAAAACAGTAAGTGAAATCAAAAGTTAACAGCTGATATCTAGTACCTGCCAGAAATCCATATAATTTGTTGAGTTTCTGTGTTACTGGATTACTTACAAAAAGCAGCTGAAGAAAATGTAATGAAAACAGGCTAATAATCAAACTTTCAGCATGGATAGTTCACTCTTTCAAGAAGCAATGAACTTTGATGGGACTCAGTACAATAAATCACGATGGCCAAATTTTAACAAAAATTTCTTCAGGTCAACGGCAATATTAATATCAGTAAGGCTGTATTCATTTATTTGCTGTCAAACTGAAGGGTTGTTTTTGTTTAATCTCAGACCTTGTTGGAGAAAACTCCTGCAACCAATGATTTAGAAAATAACCACAAACACATATAAACTGGAAAGTTGCAGATTCTCACTGTGTTGCTCTGTTCTGTGACTGCAAATCTTAATCTGTCACCCAGTTTACACTGTACTCCTCTGTACTAAAGCTACCATTTCCCCCCTCCCAACACCTTCAGACGTGTCTGATATGTGCATCTAACCAGCAACACTATAATTTTAATAATGACAAGGGATTACATATGATTACTAGTCTTTCTTCTGTCTTGTTTTCCTTTGTCTAAAAATATCACTTAATTTTACATATATTTTGTATCTTTGTCATTGTCTCTTGTACTCAGTACATGAACTGAAATTCCCACATCATATCTGTCTGTGTTTTGTACGTCTAGCAAACTTGAAAACCTGTCTTTACAACTTTGTGATATTCAATACATTGTCAGTTCTGAGGACACATTGTAAAAATAAACGTATATACAGTTCAGTTCAGACATAATTTCAGTCATACCTGTGATTAGGTTTACATCACATTTTAATACACTGTAAGAGGGTTACCTTGTAAAATGCATTGCCAAAAAGAATTTGTAGCACATTTCACCAAACTATTTAACTCTGTGGCTATCTTTCTTGAATCAAATTGCCATCAGTCGCCTTGAAAATAACTAGCTAGCTATTACTTTGTTCTGAACTGCTAACCACTATAAAGCGTTCAACTACATTCTTCTCCTGATCTCCTTCCCCTCCCCGCCACCAAAAATCAAAGATAAAGTCATATAGAAAAGTCAGATAGAAACACAGTAGAAAAAGCACAGAGATTTCATAATGGCAACAATTAAGTTAGAAATGAATAAACACCCCATTTGCTTTCAGGTTTAAAAGTGTTTGCCCTCCACCCTTGGTTTCATGTAAGTAAAAATCTGTTCCATGTCACCAAAGAGAACTCTTTAAAATAACAGATAAACACACAGAGCTTGTTCCAAGAATTGTATAGAATTTGATGTGCCCAGCTTGTTTGGAGGTGTGAAAGAAACCCCTAATAGAAGCTTTTAATTTGTCATCTGTGATGTTAGTTGTGACTCTATGAAACTACAGTGATTTTTTTTTCCAAGGACCAAAATATTTTGTAAAAGGGAGTTCCCCTCCCCCCTCCACGTTTCCTTCCGGCTCTTTATTTAAGAGCATCCCCCACCCTCTCCTTTCAGGGTGGGATCCTACTAGGTGCCAGTGTCACGTGTGCGGGAACCCCCTTACAACCTGCACGAGGCTTCCGAAAAGGGCTGCTGCATCTTGAAGCTAGACAAGAAGCACTGGAGGGGCGGGGGCAGGGGGTTGAGGAGGGACGGAGGGAGGCTGGGAAAAAAGAAATCATCTCCTCTGACCTCTAGTGAAGTGCCAGGTTTTTTCTTTAGCTCCTCACATTTCCTAAATTTGCAGATCTGGTGTCCCGTTTTGCGGTTCCTGCAGCTGCTGCAGACGCCACAGTTGATGAGCCTCTTGCAGGGCACGCAGACCCCGCACCTTTTCCTCTTCTTCTTGGCAGGGTTGGCGGCCCCTCCTCCCCCGCCTCCCGCCGCCGCCCCCCCTCCTCCGGCGGCTCCCAGGGAGGAGGAGGACGAGGAGGAGGAGGAATGGCTCTGCGGGCAGTCTGCCAGATTGGCAATTTGAAACGCACTGTCTGTGACGGCGGCGGAGGCGGCGGCGGGGGAGTGCAGGGCTGTCATGACGATGACCCCGGGAGGTAATGAGATGCCCCCTAAAGCCGGGATAGCGGAAAAAGTCCCCACGCGCTCGGGGAGATTCATTATCTCTGCTTCGGCAGCGCCGCATTTGAGCTTGTTCATGCATTCCCCCGCCAGAGGTCTGCAGTGGTCGGGGGACAAGGTGGAGAGGAAATTGTTGTTTGCCATTTGCAAGGCGGGCTGCTCGGCTGGCGGGCAGCCAGGCTTGCCCAGCCGCTGGGACTCGTTCCGATGGTGCAGGCTGCTGCTCCGGCCGGCGTGCAGCGAGGCGGCGGCGGCGGCGGCGGCGGAGGAGGAGGATTTCCTAGCGCCGCCCGCGCCGCCGGGGTTGCTGCTGCCGCCGCCGCCGCCGCCGCCGCCGCTGCCCCAGAGCATGGCGGTGGCGGCGGCGGCCGTGGCGCTATCGCAGTTCCAGGGGGACATGCCGATGCGGGCGGCGGCGGCGGCGGCCGCGCTGGGGAAGATGGGGGTGGTGATGCGGGCGATCTTGGCCGCCTGGGGGAAGGCGCCCCCATTGGTCTTGTAGAAGGTGGCGAAGGAGCGGTAGCGCTCCATCTCCGAGTTGTAATCCACAAGGCTGTTGAGGGCCCCCTCGGGCAGGTGGTTATCCTTGGGCAGCCCCGGGGCCTCGGGGTTGGGGCCGCTCTCCACGCACACGTTGGTGTTCATGGTGGCGGGGGGGGTGCACCAGTGAGGGGCAGGGCGGAGGGTCACAGGGGCCGTCGTCTGGAGGGGATGGATGGGGTCGGTGGGTGAAGGGGGAGGGATGGAAGGGGGGAGGGGAGAAGGTTAATCCTCTTTGGGGGACATTTCTGCAGACGGCAAACTGTCAGGCAGCCTCTTCGTTTGCATTCTCACAGGAACGGTGGCAACTAAAATAAAGAAAGTCATGTCCACAAAGGTGTCAGCAAGGCCCCCGAAACGCGCCGCCACGCGCCGCAGCGCCTTTGCACCCGCACCAAGCACGCCACCAGCCCGCCGCCGCCGCCGCTCTCGCCTCCCTCCTCCCCCTGCGTGAATGCCTCAGGAGCTGGGCGATGGGCAACCCCGGGGGAGGCACAGGGGCGCTGACACAAATGCCAAGGGGAAGGGGGCAGGTGGGGGTGCTAAAGACGTGCAAAGGGGTGGAAAGGCGGTAATCCCTATAACCAGAGGGCAGTTGAGTATTATGAAACGGGGGGATCTGGGTGGCCAGAGCATGCAGATGCGAAGTAAAGCAGAACGCAAAGCAAACGAAGGGGAAATTAGCACATGAAGTGCTGAGAAAGTCCACAATGCTTTAGAGAATCAACTGTACGCAAACAGGGTACGAAGAGCCTGCCCACATACAAGCTGAACTAAAGAGGCAGGGGAAAAAACGAAGGGGGGGGGGGGGAACTACCAGCTGCCACTGTGTCCTTCTGTGGCTGACGGTCATTAGTTTGAATCCCAGCACAGCTGGTTGTGTTAGGGTCTTAATTCAATGTACCAAGGACAGGTCTCAATTGCACAAACCATTTGGTGGTGGTGGTGCTTGTGGGATAGAGGGGAGGGGGGTGTTCTGCTTGTTTAAAAAATGAACAAGTAGAGGAGATAAAAATATGTAAGCCAGGCATTTCACAGTTTTTGACCTGGAGCCTGCAGTTCTACTAAGGATTGAACATCCCCAATTCTTCTGGAGGCTCTTTTACATCCCCACGCCATGGGGGCTGCCCAAAACTAATTTAAAAAGAAGCACCTCCTGCAGGCATTACAGAAATATACATTGGTTCATTTTTTTAACCCCCCACTCCATCAGATACATGGTTACCTGCTGAAGTAAACATTAGTGGGTTTGACAGGTTTATTATTAATATTTTTAGAAAAGTTGAATGCAGGAATAAGGATTTTTGGGCCTTTTATTTTTCATGGGCCATTCTTTATATCTCATGGAAAGGGGTACTTTAGTGTGGACCATGGGAAAAGAACCACTATTTCAGTATTTAGAAAGTAAAGCAACACATAACTCAAACATAATTCTATGATCAGACTCTGTTTTCTAGATTCTTCACCAAGGGATTTAATTAATATTAGCATTTGATTTACTTCAGGGACACCAAATGGGGCCCAGTACTGTTTCAGGCTAAAATATGTATAGTTCAAATGATTATCAATTATAGTAATTAGGACCATAATTAGATTAATGAACCATTCATAGCCCAACCTACCAAGTGCAAAAACTTCATCATTAACTGATGTTATATTCTAAAAAACAGGGTTTATGTAAACAAATCCAGATTATGGTAGAATAAATCTAGATAAGAAACCTCACCCTTCTTTGGATTAGGAACTAGTATGCATCTTTCAATCACAGACCCTAATCACACATGAACCACCTCTATTTTCACGTAAGGAAAAACCTGAGACTATTGCTCCCTTCAGGGGTCTGATGGCAAAAAAGGGTGCCCCCAAAAAGCTCCAGGCTAACCACAGACTTGGAAGAGAGAGGCTAAGAATTTACACATAGCAAAAACCTCTAGTTTCTATAAATGAAACTGTAACCTCATGTCCATAATAACTACTCGATAAAACTAGTTTGGCCAACCATGTGTAGAAAATTCAGACAACTGGTAAGGGAAATGTATTAATAGTTTAGCTTTTTTATTCAAAATCTTAAACAATGCAAGCATTTTGTGGTTTATTTTCACAGTACTAAAGTGGCTTTTCTGCATAAAATCTTTCTTTGCTTGCTGCCTCTCCAGTCCCCCACCTCCTATCCCCCTTCAAGGTTTATTGCCACCAGAAAGGAGAAAATGATGGTGGCCCACCAACCAGGTCATTATTGTTTAATCGATGCATCTCTGGAGCATGAAAAGGGTACCTAAGACGCAGCTATTGATTTTTTCTTAACTATAGACCACATTTAAAAATAATAATGAAAATAGCTATCCAGGCTGCATGATTTGGTTCCTGCTTAAGCCAGTGTGCCTGTACATGTTCAATATTGCATGTCTGGTCTGCCAGAGACATAGAGATCAAAGGTCATATTTAACATTCAGGAGGAGGGGCGGGGTGCAGATTAATTAATAAATTAATACAGCGGCGCCTTTTATTGCCCCACGTCTCGCATTAATCTACTTTTACGATCCTAGAGGACAGGAACAAAACCAGCCTCTCCCCCCTAAAAAAAAAACCCAACCAAAGAAACAAACAAAAAAAAGCAGAAAGAAAAGCAAAAAGGGAGAGCAAGAGAACCAAATAATCACTTACCAGTCTCTTTATTTGGGGGGCTCGAAATTGCAGACGCTCCCAGCCTGCCTGCCTTTAATTAGTTGCACATCACTCCCTAGCACAAAGAAGAAGAAATATCCAGATGTGTCTTGGCAGCTCCTCAATTACAACTTTGATACTTGTAAACAAACTGTGAAGGGGGGCGGTGGGAAAAATAAAGACGCCGATCCACTCAACAAATAACTGTAAGTGGCTTCCCCCCCCTTGTTGCAGAGAGAAAGGAGGAGGAGGAAGGGGTGGGGGAGAGGAAAGAGCAGGCACTGGGTGAGTGTGTGTGTGCGTGTATGTGTGAGAGCGCCTGGCTGTGTGCTCGGTGGTCTCCTCTCCCTGCGCGCTGCTCTGGGTCCGTCTCCAGTCGCTGTGTGCGAGGGAGGGAGGGAGCCAGGGAGTCTCTCCCTCTCTCTCTCTGTTTGTGTGTGTGCGGGTGTGTGGTTGCTGGGGGAGGGGAGGGAAGAGGAGGGGAGGGGGTGATTGGCTCCGAGGTGAGGAGGATGCAGGGATGTGGACACCTACTGATGATTGGCTGCAAATTACACCGGGAACAGGAGGCGCACACGGGCCACTGCTTCGCTCCACAAATCCCCTGCTCAGCGCAGGAGCCAGCCACGTTCGCCTGCCATCCCCGCGAGCAGGAGGGCTCGCTCAGTAGGTGGGGGGTTCCTGGAGAATCATTTGTAAGGAGCAGGCACTTGGCAGAGGCTCCCAGCCCCTTGATTCCCCAGCAAACTTGCCTCGGTGCGGGGATGTGGTGGCTGCTGGGGGCAGGCAGAGCCGAGCCGCAGAATGGAGTGGGAAGGCCCTTGCTTGTTAAAAGGATGCTTTTCATGCGCACCCAGCCTCACCCCCTGCATAACCATTTTCAGGCGGCCGCCTGGAAGGAGCAATTTCTCTTGAGAAGCGTTAGAGGAGGAAAAGAAACGGCTGTACTGAAGAATGCTTTCAGAGCTGCATTGAAATGAACATAGCCTGCATCTGGGAAGTCAAGAGATGGGAAAGACCTATCAGATCATCCAGTTCAGCTCGCTGCCAGTGCAAATGAATCTAAACCTTAATACTATTAGAGGAGGGTCTGAAATGAATATTGTAATGATTTGCCTCGCCTGCTCTTTATTGACTTCAAAAATATTATTTCTGTCTCTGTAGGGAGGTATAGAATTTGCCTGTGATATGCAAGGACTGTAAGTGCAAGTAGGCACACGTTTCTGCTTTGGATTTGTCAGGCAGTGACTTGAAATAAAACTGTTTTAAAACTTTGATGCTTTGAACATGCAGCCACTAATGGATCCACATGTAGTTTACATTTAACATACAGCACTTTTCAACATTTTTATGATATAGTGATCTAATCTATGCCCTCATATTACTGATGTATGATCATGACATTTGTATCTAGTCTCATCAGCCATGCATGCTTAGAGAGAGAATACTGGCAGGTTCCTGTATCAAGAAGTTTGCAATCTGAGGACCCAGTTCTGCCTATGGATCTATACAAGTAACTCTTAAACTTCAATAGGTATTTCAGGGCCCAAATTACACAAAGCGGCTAGGAATGACCAAACATTCCAGATAGTTGAAACAAATGGTTTAAAGTTTAGGGAGGATCACCTTTGCAACAGTGAAAACTTGAGATATGCCTATTAGGTAAGATATCCCTCTTTTAGGAAACCATAGCACTGTGGTTGTGTCAGCATTTGGGTTATTAATGGGGGATTTTTTTCTGGGGTTTGCAACATGACTGTGTTTCATTTGGATCTGAAAATTAACTGCATCAGTGATAATGTTTCAGTTAAGGAGTACAGAACAAACTTGGACCAGACCCTGCAGTCTTTACTCAGCCTTTACTTAGATTTTGTCACTTCAACAGCTCATAAATGAACACAAATCAGACATCAGGAGTGGGAACACACATAAACCTGTAGGGAAACATTTTAACCTACCTGGTCACTCAGTCTTGGATTTTAAAGTAGCCATTCTTCTACAAAGGAATTTCACCACCCAATTACAGAGAGAGACTGCAGAACTGGAATTCATCTACAAATTTGACACTGTTACCCTGGGCTTGAAAAAAAAACATTATTTGGTTAACCCACTACAAAGCCAATTTCCCCTGCCTTTGACATCTGAATTTTCACATAAAAATCTATCAATGGGACATGTTCCACCCATTTAATTAGCCTCATTTACACGGGTCCTAAAAATGACAGGTACTTCTTTTGCTATTATAGATATCTTGGATTCTGTTATTTCCACTCCAGCTCATCTGATGAAGTGGGCTTTGCCCGTGAAATCTCATGTTTCTATATATATTTTTGTCAGTCTCTAAGGTGCCCCAGGAATACTAATTGTTTTTAAAGTTATAGACTAACACAGAGACTACCCCTCTGAGGCTTGAAGAGTGAAAACTCAAAAACAGCAAGGACTCTACAAGCTGAAATACAACTGAACAAATCATAATTTTTAAAACTAACATATCTGTAAAAATACAGCCTGTCTGTGGTTTTTTTGCAAACAAAAAAGGGCTACATTAATTGAATAAATTATGTATCAAGTTTTTTATCCATACTAAATTGTTAGGACACTGGCTCTCAAAGGGACCTTGCCTGGTTTACTGCAAATGAGCATGGAAACCAAACAGTTAATTCATAAATAGATATGATTATTTTTTTAAAAAAATTTCAAAACAAAATCTTAGTCATTTATAAATTGTGGGAAAGGTGGGAAAAGGCTATAATTTAATTCACTTTATTGCACTCATATAAAAAAAATGAAGGCATTATCTTTAAACTGAAATCTTTTAGTCTTTTCATGTATAATATGAACTAATATTCTCTGGGATATTTCATAGGAAAAACTACATTTAGAAAAGTTATACATTCACAGTAACTTTTTCTCAACAAAAAATCATGAGGAATTTTGGCGCATGGATTTTGTGAGCATGAGCAATGGCTGTGTCGATGCTCCACCAACTAAGAAGGATTTACATGGTAGGTGAGCTGTCGATTAGGTTTATAATCTGCATTTTAAAAGTCCCTAAAGTCATATTTATATTATAGATCATTGTGCCTCATTTACCACCGTTATAGCGAATCAAGAAAATAATCTGAATTTTTAAAAGTCCTTAAATACAGAATCTGCATTTTAAAATGTCTATACTTACATGTTTACACAATATACTGTAACAATTTCAAAATAGTCAGTATGGTCTCTTGTGACAACTCTGCTGCACCTTTCAGAGTATTATTTATCTTACTTTGATATTGTTTTGGTTGGGAAGAAGGAATATAAAGGTAAACAATTTATATTTAAATAAGGACATATATTACCTGGGCAACTCAGGAACATTTTGTGTTAAGATTCATTCTCAATCCTTGTCACTTTGTTTCTAAAGTAGTACAACGATCTCACAGCAATGTTATGTGCCATCTGTGTTTAATTTTCAGTGTATGTTTCAGACATGGTATTATTCTTAATTTTGAATGCACTTGCTTTTGTCACTTGGCGTCATCACAACATAAATATCTCTCAAATATTTTTGTTTGTTAAATTATTACTTTGAATGAGTTATACTTTTTAATAACCTCATAGGAAAAATGAAAAACTCAGATAAAGTTTTTCATTCATTAAAAGGAACATTCAATTTACTTGTGTTCTATGAAATAGATTACAACACAGTATTTAATTTTTTGTTTCTTTTGTGAAAATGTTAAAGATAATCAGTATCTTTGGAGTGGGTCAGCTCTTAAGTATTCTGTGTAAAACCCTTTTTTAGTGATCGTTTGTTTTGTTTTGATATATGATTATATCTTATTTTACCTATCTGCACAATGAAAGTAAGAATATAGCAGGAATGGATTACTGGAAAATACTTAATAACTATGAGTTAATCAGCCACTCCACACTGGAATGAAAGGAGTTAATAGAAGCCTGCCAAACCCAATCCCAGAAAGGAGCAATGGAGGTGATTTCTCCAAGCAGCCTGGAGAGACTGCTTAGGAAGCAACCAACTGGAGGGAGGATGCCTGAAACAGCCAATCAGGGCCAAGAAGGCTGCAGCAAAAGGCGCTACAAGGCAGAACAGGGTTAGTAGCTGCAGGAAGCCCAAGGAGTGAGAATTGTGTCCTTAGCAGGCTGCGGCAAGAGTAGCACCTTGGACAGAGCAGTTGCTGTCATGACCGGGGGAGGGGGGGGGGAGGGGGGGGTGAGACAGTAGCAGGCTCCTGGCTAGATCCTGGCCCTGGGTAGCTAAATGCTCAGAGGTAAGGGCGAAAAAAGTGTTGGACTATGGAGAAGTGACCAAGGAAATTGAAGCAACATTGCATAGAGTTAAAGAGATGCATCTGGAGGCTGCTTTATACAAGATTTGTGGATTGGGACCTGGAACAATTGGTGAGCCTGGGAAACCTCTCCCCCCCACTCCCCACCGCTGCCCCCGTTTGCTACTGGGAGAGTGACTGATGGACAATATTTCCAACCTGAAATGGGCAAACACAGATGGTGACACGGGCCCATGAAGCCTATTCCGAACTAGCTAGTTCGTGCCGTGTGTAGCCGCGAGGCACGCAGTCCGAACTAGCCGGCATTTAAAAATGGCGCCAGCCGGCTTCATGCAAATGAAGCCCGGGAAATTCAAATCCCGGGCTTCATTTGCAACTCCGTATGACTACATTACCCCCCCCCCCCCCAGTTCGAACTAGGGGGGTAGTGTAGACATATCCTTATTCGGACCATCCATTATGCCGAATTCCAGGGTCTTAGCTTTTTGCTCGTCATTCATTCTGCAGCTATGCCTGAATAGCTGTAACTTCTATTGTATCACCTTCTGCAGTAGGTTCTCTTTCAGCTGTATTTTCCCATATAATTCCTTGTTGGTGACCTTCTGCATACATCCTATTCTCAGGATCTTACTATAACAACTCCTCTCGAACGCCAATATCCTTCTCTTCGAATCTTTCGTTATCACCCAGGTCTCACATCCGCACAACATGCTGCTAAATACACACATTTTCAAGACATTCAGCTTCATTCCTAAGCTAATCGCACTGCCTGGGTTTAAATCATTCTGTGTCTCTCAACTCTTGGTTCTTCTCTCCCCCACAAAGAAAGCAGGCAAGGAACCTATATCCAATTCAAATTTCAACCCTCTATCTTGACTAGTTCTCCCCGTCTCCTGGCCAACATCTTTGCTAGCTACCTGAGTTTAACCCCTTAGTCACCGGGTGCTTGTTAGCACTCCTCCTGTCCATTACATGGCCAATGGGAGGATGCCACTATAGTGAGTCACAGCATCGTGGTCCATCAGTATTACAGATATTGTATCTAAATTGGAGAAGGAGGCAGAGGATAATGATCTCTGTGGGAATAAAAGTTCTCCCTAATGTCTATCATCTTAGGCCTTTTTCCTGTCAGTGTTGAATTTCTGCTGTCTTTGCTTCTCATGCAGCCCAAAGCTTAACTCTACAGCTCTCAAATTGTTCACCAGTAATTTGATGCTGCAATTTCACACAACAAAAATTCCTATTGACATTAATGAGAATCTTACCTATATACAAACTAGTTGCTCAGGCTCCTGTTTGTCATACTCGAGCAAAAATCCCAAAGGCTACGTCTAGACTGGCCCCTTCTCCGGAAGAGGCATGCAAAGCAGGCAAGTCAGAATAGGGAAATCCGCGGGGGATTTAAATATCCCCCGCGGGATTTAAATAAACATGGCCGCTGCTTTTTTTCTTGCAAGTAGGAATAAGAGATCCTCCGGAAAAGGGCTTTATTCCAGAGGATCGTGCCAGTCTAGACACTCTTTTCCGGCTTTTCCCCAAGCCGGAAAAAAGCGGCGGCCATGTTTATTTAAATCCCGCGGGGGATATTTAAATCCCCCGCGGATTTCCCTATTCTGACTTGCCTGCTTTGCATGCCTCTTCCGGAGAAGGGGCCAGTCTAGACGTAGCCAAAATGTGCGAAGTGTTGGATATTTATACTTGATTCTACCATTCCTATGACAGCCTTAACCAAAATAAAATGTGTTTTTCATCATCCTGAAAAAGAGAAATTCATACATATTTTCATTTTTAATCTGGACATGGCAGGTCACTGACCATGTTTATGTCAGCATTTATGATTTTAGTTGTCAAACTGCTATCACTAAAATAAAGTTGATTACTTATATTATGTACTCCAGCCACATTCCATTTTATATATAATCTGGATTTGTGGAATTATGTCAATGACACACATTATGGTTCAATGGATGTTGTGTTCCCTCTCTGTGGCTGACTTACTAAGGATAACTACCTGCTACTGCTTCCTGATAATGGATTTAGTGCTGTAGATCAAGTAGTAAAAATGTATGCCAAAGGCCCAGGATTAAAACTGTTCTATGGCAGGGGTGATTACAGCTGCATATGGTGACAAACTGGACATAAATATAGAAGAGTTACTAGTCCAGTTTAGTGAGCTATTGAGATATTCCCTTGTTCCACCATTTAGTGTTAACAACCACACAAAAAAATTAGGCTTTGTCTACACTGCCAAGTTTTGTCATCGTGAGCGATATTGACATAATACGCATTAGAATACAGTGCTCAAGCTTGCTCTCTCTGTCAACAGGTCATGTCCTCATTGAGGACAGATCATGATACATTCCTTTCTGTCCCAGTTCTCCATGGGCTTCTGCTTTCTTTTCTGCCTTTTTTTCCCCCAATGGCCATTCTTTCCTGTTCATCCTGTCAACTTTTGTGAGAAG
This sequence comes from Pelodiscus sinensis, assembly GCF_052426305.1. Taxonomy (NCBI): domain Eukaryota; kingdom Metazoa; phylum Chordata; order Testudines; family Trionychidae; genus Pelodiscus; species Pelodiscus sinensis. Next base: position 110,190,306 of record NC_143055.1, on the reverse strand, counting down.
GGCTGGATCCTGCACTTCTGTGTTCTGCTAAGAGTAGTTCATCAGAAAGGAAGACTCATACATGCCAGATATTCTGCCTGATATGGACTGCAGCGCAGCAACTTTAGATTGCTTTTGGCATTCACAGAGCATTACATAGGGTAGACTGTTGCTTTTGGGCTCATGAAAAAAGCATTGAATGATATGATAGGATTTCATTGTCATGCAAGTGAGGGATGAAGAGCAGTGGCTACAGAATTTTTGGGTGTGGAAAGCTACCTTCATGGAACTGTGTGCAGAGCTCACTTCAGATATATGGCATCAGGACACCAGAGTAAGAGCTACCCTCTCAATAGAGAAACTTGTGACAACCACTGTCTGGAAGCTGGCAACTCCAGATTGCTACGTGTTGGTTGAAAACCAATTTGGAGTGGGGACAGCCATTGGGACAGCATTAATGCAAGTGTGTAAGGCACTAAATCACATCCTGCTGCAAAAGAAGGTGACTCTGGGAAATGTGCATGAAATAGGGGACAGCTTTTCAGAAATGGATTTCTTTAATTGTGGAGGGGTGATAGATGGCACACACATTCCAATTGTAGCACCAGACCACTTTGCAACAGACAACATCAATAGGAAGGGGTACTTTTCCATAGTGTTGCAGGCGCTTGTGGATCACCATGGGCATTACATTGACATCAGTGTGGGGTGGTCTGAGATGGTACATGTCCCACATATCTACAGGAACACTGGCTTGTACAGAAAACTGCTATTGGGGACTTTCTTTCCAGACCACAAGATTAGAGTGGGAGATGTTGAAATGCCCATAGTCATCCTGGAAGACCCGGTGTATCCCTTAACAGTTGTAGCTCATGAAACCTTTGAAAGTTCCATCTCTTATTCTTGTTCAGAATTTTTTTTAACGTCCTTCATTTTATGGCTGGAATGGATTTTACTCTGAAAACAAAATGAATCTTTCTTACACGTGAGTGTTCATTGTGCAAAAAAAGCAACTACTAATGATGAAGCAGAAGGTGAAGTCCTGTTTATATTATATGCTCACCAAAGCAACTCCATGACTCAATAGTGCTGAGTAGGGCTATGTTTTCTTCCTGGACCTTTGCATCAAGCCACTCTTACTCCTGGATTGGTTGGCTTGCTGTTCAAATAGCATACTTGTCGGACTATAGCTTGTTTGCCTCACATGGCTGTATTAAAGACAGAAATGGAACCATAATCTTTAGTTAAGATTATTCAAAACATCCTATCATAAGACCCTTTTTTCAATTGCTTATATTTTCCCCCAGACTTACTGGTGGGGCTGAAATTTTCCATGTTCAATGTCTGTCAGGGGCAGAATTCTTTTGTTTTTTGAAAGTTTCAGCTAAAATCGTTCAGCTATTTCTCAGAAGATGGCCAGGCAAAAATACATTGTTTTGCCCTTTAAAAATAATACAACCATTTTGTTGAAGCACTAGTGCTCCCAGACACCGAAGCAGGGATATGAAATTTGGTACGAGGTATGCCAGACCTGGGAAATTCACCCAAATGGTGCAAATGTTGAGCCTTTGAAAAATCTCAAACTCACATGTAATCAGTAGAGACTTGTTTGAATTTAGCAGCTAAAATCTCCAAAGATTCCATCTGTACTGGGCACATTCTGGTTTGGGGATGCAGGGACTGAGGAGGACTGACATTTACATGGAATATCCCATCAGTTGGGGAAACTGGCTTTCATGCACCAGAACTGAGAGCAGTGAGTCCATCACTCCTGGGCTTTTAACGTCTTCTTGCTGGAGTCTAAGCAGTGGAGAAGGGAAGAGCTGATTGGCTGGAATGCAGAGAAGCCAGGGGTTGGAAAAGTGAACTGGAATCTGCAGGAGCCACAGGTGGATTGCAGCTGACTGGTCAAAGAGGAGGGAAGGGAAGCAGAAGGAGACATAATGGGGGGATAGGGCAAGAGCTGGGACATGAAGGGCGCTTATAAAAGAGCAGAGGGTAATCAGGGAAGGAGCTAGAGGATGGGAAGTTTGCCTAGGAGGGGGCAGTAGCAGGACAGGAGCTGAGACATTGGAGGGTGTGCACAGGATCAGAGAGGGCAGACTCAGAAGCTAGGGGAAATAGGAGAAGCTGGGGAGAAGGAAGGAGTGAAGTTGGGTGAGGGATGAATAGTGAAACAGGGAAAGAAACAGAGAGTCAGACAGAAGTAGAGAGGGGAAGAGACAGGCTTGGAGGGCTATAATCATTATAATCATGTCCCCTCCAGAACATGGAATTTGGCTCAGACATTTCCATGGTAGATGGACCATAAAAGCCCGTATAAGTGAAATTTAGAGCAGCAAGCAAAGACAATTTGCAAATGCCTCATAAAACAACTAAAGAAAAAAATATATAAGTCCTAGAGAGAGACAATCTGGATGAGTTTCTTCTCTAGAGAAATATACTTTCTTTGTAGCTGTGAGGTCACATAGCATTTCTTACTGAGATAGCCAGAGATTTTGTTAAGACCTTATCCATTTGCATAAGCTCTGTGACAAAAGTATACATATTTTACTGTCCACCTTAGCCAATGTCTTGTTCCTTCATCTGTTACCACATTTTAAATGTGTTGGTTAGGCTGGAATAAACTTCTGGCTTTCAAAAAGTTAGTTATTCACATTAGTATGATTTATGGATAAGGCTTTTACTGTGAAGAATTACTATTAATCTCATGGTTCAGATATCTTCTTGGTGCCAACACTACTTATATCCTTTTAAAGGCTATCTTTCTGACTGGCAGCTAGCATCAGAACAAAGGATGGCCATTTCCCTTTCCTTTCCCTGATGTCACGTTAATCAACCTTTGGTATTGCTATTAGAAGGTATAAAAACATACTACATGTGCAGACCTGGCTGAGGATCAGCTAGAAATACTGGAGCCTACGTACTCAATGACATACAGGTGAGTACAAGAGTTTCAGAAGGCTAATGATGGCGTGGACACCATTTATATCCTTTTTATATGGTTTCAAAGGTGTTATGTTCTGATAGATGCTGAGATTACAGTGCCTAACAGGTGTATAGTTAAGTTTTCAAGGGGCATCTCCTGCATAATATGGGACACCCAACTGCTGGCATCCATCCCATGAAAAATACTGTAACCTCTGCATCTGAGATAAAGCTAATACCTATCATGTCTACATTTGGATCAGCAGTTCCCTGAATACTGTCTAGATGGCTACAATCAGGGCACCCACATAGCAAATGTCCACTGAAGAGCTGACTCAGAAGGTAAATGGCAGTCATAATAAAGTCCATCAGTTCCTGAGGGATGATAGGCAGAACACATCAAGTGCCACAAATTCAGCCAGAGAGCAGATGCCGGGATATGGAAAGAGGTCAGAAATAGAAGTATTGGAGACACTGAGAAGAGCAAGAGAGGAGGTACAGGCAAACTATACCATGAAGAATTTAAGAACAGGGCTATCTGAGCACATATACACATGTATAACAAAATGTAATTAAGAAAACTGGGAACTTTTATCTTTCTCCAAAATATCCCTTTTCTCACATGGAGTTGCACACCCCCACACTGCTGATTATCTCAAATGTATGGTTACTCTGTGATGGACTGTACCAACCCTGCACTGGGGCTGTGAGGGTTAACTCTGTCCACTTAGCTGAGGAGGCCTCACCCCCACAGCCCTGCTGGGCATGCTCCAGCTGGAGGCCCAATATAAAGCCTGTGGAGCAGCTAGTCAGAGCTGACTGCCAATAAGGAAGGGGGTGCAGCAGGAGCACCTGAAGAGGAACTGCAGGTACACCAAGATGCTGATGACAGAAGCAGCAAAAGCCCCCAGCCTAGTACCCCGGTTGCTCAGCATGTTTTGGGGATCCCTTCTGAGCTGGGTGGCAGATAAACCCACTGCTGCCAGGGTCCTGGTTTGGTACCTGGTGGAGAGGGTGGACCAGGTATCCCTCCCCAATCCTTACCAACATAAGTGGGGATCTACACTGTGGCTATTGACTCTAGCTGCTGGACTGCACTTCTCTGCAGGAAGAGGGTGTGGCTATGGACTCTGGCTGCTGGGCCACACTGCCCCAAGGGAAGAAGGCGTGGCTATTGATGGGCAGGTTTCAGTTGTGGACTGAGGCAGCCCAGACAAGTTACTGGGGTAGACAGGAGGAGAGGCATAGTCCCTTACCCCAACTGGCACACACATGGAGTTGGGCACCACTCGTCGAGCCTAAGAGGCCTGTCACCCACCTCCCGAGGACGTTGGGTACACCAACCTCATGGCACACCCAAATAATTTTGCAGGTACTGCTGTTCTTCCACTCTCAGCAATGCTGGTTAATGCCAACCCCATTATTACAATATACAATGCAACAACGTGAAGAAGTGCCCTCTAGAGAATGTCTTCTTATATGTCACTTGCTAACTTATATGCTGTGAAGTTCTCTTTGCAGCACATGCTGACTGAAGACTCTTTCTTGGTGTAATTTTACTATCTATTGTACAGTACAGAAGCAGGAAACAATGCCTGAACTACAGGTATGCTGTTAAAACATGCTATTGGCAGACCAGAAGATAGTATCAGTTTTCAAGAAATAAAGAGTCCTGTAGTTATCTCTATGTGGTACTGGAGCTACTTCATTCAAAGGGGTGGAGGTGCCATCTTACATGGATTTTCACACGTGGACACTGTTAATTAATGGATTTGGAAATGTTGTAAATTGTTAGCCTAAATGCTGCCACTCTGCAACTTTTCGGCTGACAACTAACATAAAGTAATACGGTGATTTCTGCTGCAGTTTTATAGGCGGAAGTACTTTGAGGTAATGTTCCTTTCAGCATACATCATGGCAATTCAATATTGCAGTTTGTCATTTCACCAGGGCAGTGCCCCAATTGATAAAAGAATTGCCTTAATGGAAAAAAAGACTAGTGTTTTAAATAATTAAGGTGTCAACATATTTAGAAAAAATAATACATATCATGTGGTAGCAAGAGATGGCTTTCTTGAGACTTACAACAAAAGAGGACGCTGCCAGTGATTACGGCACATACACGCAGTCATAGAAAAGTTTTGTGTTAATGATTAATTTTGTTTTGTGGCCATGCCTGGTTTTATTTAGGTTTTATTGGAGCTATTGTGGTTACCAATTGTAATGTGGTTGTAACATATAAGAGTGCTGGTAAAAGATGTGTCCCTACCTATAAGACCTGGTTTAGACTTATGAAAGGTATGCCCTATCTGATATACCAAAGGCCATGATGGGGCATGGCTGAAGGACAGATCCCCAGCTCTGGAAGCTTGTGGCAGCCAAATGCAATTTAGAGCAACTTTAAGGCTGCTCTGAATTATGCTGCAGACTGAGCCAGTCCCTAACCTCTTCAGGATTGCAGCAGCACAAATGTGGCTTAAATTTACCATCTCTCTATGCCCCACCCACAGCTTCACTGAACTGAGCTCTGGCATATATGATGACCTGACCCCTGGTGTCTGCATTTAAAATACTGTTCCATTTTTTTCAGCAACCAAAAGATGGATAACATATCAATGTACAAAGTATTGGGTAATTTTCTGAAATTATTAGAGTAAACTGTAGTTTGTTATGTTATTTTGCTGCTGGCTGCAGCTAATAGTTTGCTCTGTGTTTTTAAAGAATAGACCCCCAAAGAAATTTGCCAGCATCTGTCTCAATCAAAATGCAAAAAGTCATAATAAGGAAAGTCTTTGAAAGAAGTGAGAGCTATGTTCTCTGAATGTAGATTTTTAAAAAAATAATTTGAATTTTGCAGATTGTAGTTATTATACAGTTATTTATGAGGGAATTATTCTTGGTTTTGTCTATAAAAAAACAAGAAAATTGTCTACTACCTAAAATTGAGTACTCCCATAAAATGTAACTTGATATTTTCATAGAGAACATTTTCAGAGGATCATTAGAAAACATGAACCCATTGTTAGTGCAAATTAATATTGATTAATGGTGCCGCCAGTGAAAGGATTTTGTTACAGTTGTCAAAGACCTGAGAGATTTACAATTGTATTTAAAATGTTATTTTAGTAATAATTTTAGACAAATTGCAAATGTTACCTAATTACAGTATTGCTTAGTGTCTATTTTACTGTCAGACACCTATAATTGTGTGTAAACAGCTGTCTAAACTATATCTATTGATAATTCTTCAAGACTCAAATATAAATATGTCCATTCACCATTCAATTCATTCCACGAATTTCAGAATTTCATTGAAATTGCCAGTCAACAGGTATTAAAAATACTTTAAATTGCAGGTGGAACTGAGCAAAATTATGAAATGTCCTTATCCAAATGAAATTTTGAACATTTTTCTCAAAAATTGGACAATTTTGGGGCCATTTTAATTGCAAGTTAGAGAGACAACAAACGTTGCACATTTTTTGTGTGAAATCAGACTATATGCATAGAACCGAAGGGAGTGGCAGCTTTTGGTCTTCTTTTTGTCTAAGTTAGACCTTTAAATATTGAGGCACACACAACTGGGGGAAATATATTTCTTTGCAGGGGGCCCACACTAGCCCAACATAGATGTAACTGTATCTAAACAGATCTGAAGATTGGCTGTGTGCAGATTCGCCTCTCCTCTCCCCCTCTGACATCTATTACGGGGTGAGTTATTAGGACAGAAGGAGAATAAGGTGTAACACAGAGAGCATTTATTATAGATGACAGGTAAGTGAGACCAGGACCCCTTCAGGTAGCAACAGAATATGCAATACACGTTTGGTTGTTAACATGAGATGTTATGAGCTTGAAACTCAGAGCCCTGAATCTCCCTTGCTAAACAGTTGGTATAAAGCAGAGGAAAACCACAACGGATGCTACAGTACCATATCCAATGAAAGGGATACACAACGACAATGACTCAGGATTCCAACAGCGACAAAGGTGAACTCAGGAACTCTAGGACTCGGGAACTTGGTGTCTTTCTCCCTCTGGGCAGGTCTTCTTGTCTTGCCCACACAGTCTCTGATTGACTTCACAGTCTGCTTACCCTCATAGTCTTGACTGTTAGTATGTGCACCACTTATGTGATGGAACAAATGCATAGAAATAGGAGTTGATGTAAAACAAGAGTCCAAAGTTCTGTGAGTCCTGGTCTCTTGAATTCTTCCTGCAGATTGGCTTACCTTATGGGCCTCACTGCCTCTCACATGAACAGGCCTAAGTGATGGCAGCACCACTTTAAAATAGCATGTGGTTACTAGGCAGATTAGGCTGTCACATGACTTAACTGTCCTAACCTTTCATTCTTTAATTTAAAAAAATGCTAGAAAGGGCACCACATTTTCTAAGAAGTAGGGTGTCTAAGTGGAGGGCTTAACTGCACTTTACAAATCCAAGATGGAGTCTGCAGAAAACAAGTCAGAAAGGTTTTACCCAACACCGCCAGGCCCATGTATTATTTAAGTCCCCCTAAACCCCTGAAGTTAAGTGGCACATTGACCTTATTCTGACCCAGGTATAAAATTCATCTTTAGGGAACACTTCTGAATGTTTGAGTGTTGATTATTGGAACATTTGCAGACTGCATCAGTGAGGAGGCATCTTCATCATTCTCAGAGCTGGACTCTGACAGTTTCTCTAGTTGTTCTTGCTCAGCATTGCTATACCTAATCTATTGAAACACCAGAATCAAGTTATTGGCCAATTAAGTCAGATAGCTATAGAGAACAATGTTGACAAGGGAAAGTTTGATTGGGGAAAAAAAAGAGACAAATTTCCTTTTCCTGCTATGTGATCTAGATTCGTCTTAGATCTGTAAAAAACATAGAAGACATGGAATTCTAAGGCATGTCAATACAGGGCCACCAAGGAAAATTAAGGTGAATCAACTAAAGATGTGCATCAGTGCACATAAATTAAAGCGCATTAAATCTCTGTGTGGCTGTTCTAACTCATGTGTACAGTGGTCTTAGTTCATTCTTGAACATACTTAACAAATGGGTGTTGATGTAATATCTTTAGTTAATTCTCTTATATTTTCCTAGGCGTTTCTGTGTAGACATGGCCTTAGAATTCCAACTCTTTTATGTAGGTCTGGTTTATCCTAGAAAATTAGATCAATTTAACAACATCGGTTGGGATATGTTAAGCTGCCGAGCAATGTTAAGCTGACTTTAGTCCCTGAAAGACAGTACTAGCCCAATGGAAGAATTCTTCCATCAATCTATCTACTGCTTTTCAAGGAGATGGCTTAACTATGCCAATGGGCGAACCCTTTGCATTGGTGAAGATGTCTACACTGAAACATTACGGTTGTGCTACTATGCCAATGCATATTTTTAAGTGTGGAAATATTATTTTCAGTACTCACAGAAATATATAAAACATTGGAAGCAAATTGACACATGATTTCAGACTACTTCAGATTCAGCATTATCTCCACTATTCTACCTGTAATTAATATCAGTCTTCTTGATTTCCTGCTGCATCCCATAAAAAGGATTTTTTCATTTTCTTTGTAGGATAGCAACTCATTTTTTATTCCTGTTATCAACCCTGTGCCTTAATATGCATTTACTTCCTGCTGTCTCAAACATGGGGCTGTTCTATTTTATTCAAAAATATCCTTCCCGTAAAGCCTTCAGAATTCTGGTCCAGTCCCAGTAGTAGCTTTGCTTACAGCCCCTCCTCTTCGACTTCAGTCTACACCGATGATCTTCAGAATCCTCATTCAGTAATAAGTTACCCTTTCCCCAGCTGTGCCCACTGGAGTTGCAGCAGCCATGGAGGGGTGTTTCTCACCTGGCCCCAAGCTGCTGTAGTGAGAGAAGGCTGAGATAGTCCTCTCCCCAGGAGCAGCCTGCATACTGAACCCTTCATCTTCAGCCCCACCTCAGAGCAACTATTCAAATGAAGCATGTGCATTTTTATTTTATTTTCCAAAAGAACAAAAATTAATTGAGGTAAGGATCCAAGCAATGCCCATGCAGAGTTCCACCTCTGCCTGCTGACCCTGGCACAGAGCTGCTGCAGCATCTCTGTTCTGGGCTGGCGGAGGGACTGTGCCTCCTTTCTCCCTGCTCTCCCCATCCCCCAGCTGTGGCTTTGCTGTGTACTAGAGGTAACATTAATCTATCACAGCTGTTAACAAATTATTAAAGTACTAGGCTGTGTCTACATTGGCACCCTTTTCCGGAAAAGGGATACTAATGAGACACTTTGGAATTGCAAATGCCGCGGGGGATTTAAATATCCCCCGCGGCATTTGCATGAACATGGCTGCCGCTTTTTTCTGGCTTGGGGCTTTGCCGGAGAAAAGCGCAAGTCTAGACGGGATCTTTCGGAAAATAAAGCCTTTTCCGGAAGATCCCTTATTCCTCTTAAAATCAGGAATAAGGGATCTTCCGGAAAAGGCTTTATTTTCCAAAAGATCCCGTCTAGACCGGCGCTTTACTCTGGCAAAACCCCGAGCCAGAAAAAAGCGGCAGCCATGTAAATGCAAATGCCGCGGGGGATATTTAAATCCCCCATGGCATTTGCAATTCCGAAGTGTCTCATTAGCATCCCTTTTCCGGAAAAGGGTGCCAATGTAGACATAGCCCTAGAGTACAGGCAGTTAAAATCTCTACTCCGTCATATTTCAGTGAGATGGGTGGGCCTTTTTTTTGTCCTGTGCTTGGACAATGTATAGCACAATGTGTTCATGATCCATGAGATGGGGTCTATACTGCAGTCCTTAACTCGAAATAAGCTACGCAAATTGCGCTACCTCAATTGTGTATCTTATTTCGAAATAGCTTTTTTTCAAAATAGGGAGCATCTACACAGCCTTTATTTCAAAATAGAGCACTCTTTCTCCTACTTCACTTATTCTTCGTACAATGAGGGTTACAGGAGATGGTATTTTGACAGTATTTCAAAATAACTGCCTGCTGTGTAGATGCAGACAAAGTTATTTTGGAATAGCACTAGTGTAGCAGTGTAGATGTACCCCTAGGCACTATGGTAATACACAGAGGCCAACTCTTTCATTCTTCTTCTTCTTGTCCTTATCACCAGTGCTGAGAGGACTCCAACAAGATTCTGCTACATTTATACTCCCGGGTTGCCTATGGGGCTGGTTTAAGAACTGTTGATCTTTTATTCTGTGTTCAAGTTTTTGTGCTTTGGCCCTTGCACTTCTTAGCTTCTGGCAGCCCTAGCAAAGTAATCCTCGGTTACTCAAAATGTGAGGGTGTTCATGAACTAGAGCCCATGGAGGGCAGAATCCTGAAGAGCAAAGTGCTTTGAGCCCATTCAGCACTTGACTCTGAGCTCACGCTACAAAGAGCATGATGCCATGCCCCTAGATGGGACAGGTATTCCACAACTCTCACACGAGAGCAAATACAATATTGTTTGAATTATAGAAATGTAGAAGAAACAACTAAATCATTCCAGATAGGGCTTTGTCGAGCTGGGCCTAAAAACCTCTAAGGATGGAGATTCTACCACCTCCCTAGGTAAACCATTCCAGTGCTTCACCAGGCTCCTAGTGAAATAATTTTTCCTAATATCCATCCTAGACCTCCCCCATTGCTCCTTGTTCTGTCATCTGCCACTACTGAGAATAGCCTGGCTCCATCTTCTTTGGAACCCCCATTTCAGGTAGTCCCTCATCCTGATCAAATCCCTCCCACCCCATTCTTCTTTACTGTGGACTAAATAAGACCAGTTCCCTCAGCCTCTCCTCATAAGTCATATGCCCCAGCTCCCAATCATTTTCGTTGCCCTCCACTGGACTCTTTTCAATTTGTCCACATCTTTTCTGTAGTAGGCGGGCCCACATCTGGACACAATATATGTGGCCTCACCAGTATCAGAGAGGAATAATCACTTGCCTCAATCTGCTGGCAATGCTCCTGTTAATGAAGACCAATATGCCGTTAGCCTTCTTGGCAACAAGGGCATGCTGTTGACTCATCTCCAGCTTTTTGTCTACTGTAAGTCTCCAGGTCTTTTTCTGCAGAACTGCCATGCAACCAGTCTGTGCTCATATTATTCAAGAGAAAATGGCCTATTTAATTAATCCTTCTAATTTCTTTTGCCCTCAACAGTACATTGACGATCACACTTTTTCTCTTTTTACTTTCCTGTTTCCGAATCCTTCACTAAGCTTTATTTGCTATTTCTGCTAGGCCACCTAAACTATGCCATGCGTATTATACCTCGGGGTAGATCATTAATTCCTACCTCTTTGATTTAGCGGCAGCCTCATTCAGATCCCGGTATCATTTTATATCCCTCAATTTTCTTTTTCTGTCAGTTGGAAACTCAACTTTTGGTTCTGCTTCCTTAAACATTAGAAGAAAGTACATTTCTTTTACTTTGACCTCATTTCTTCAGCTGACAACATTTAGCTTTTTATTGATGTCTCCCCAAATCGTGGTTTTGCCATTTAATACAAAAGACAGTGTTTCCATGTTTCAGTTAAGCTATTCTGGTACATATGATCTCTAGATTCACTCCACACATCTGTCTTTGCAATTCTGAGTTCAGTGTTGCTGCCAAAATCATTTGGGAATTTCTGTGGAGGCAAATGTACTTTTTCCTATATTGATATCTTAACTGTACTGAGTATCACAGCATTAAGATAAGCCATCTCAGTTCTTTTATGATTAGGTTTCTGTGTCCTGCAACCTGAATTATCATTTGTTGTTAGTTTTTTAATTAAAGATGTCCACATATAAAGGTGTGTTAACAGACTAGCTAACTCTGAATGTTACTGTAATATACAAAATTTCAGGTGATTAACTTTTGATATAGACATGAAAATTATACTCACTATTTTGATAATGATAATGGTCTGCTTGGAAAAATTAGAGTGATGTACCTTGTTATTAGGGCTGTCAATTAATGTGCGTTAACACCTGTGATTAACGCAGAGCATAATTAACGTGTTAATTTTTTTAGCATGTTAATTGCAGGTTTTTCCATGGCGCTGCCCCTTTGAAATGCTGCCAGGTGTTTCAAAGGGGCAGTGCCATAGGAGCATGGGATCAACTGGAGTCCCCAGCTGACCCTGGGTTCCGGGCAGCACTGTCCCTTTGAAATGCCACTGCTCTGTTTCAAAGGGGCAGTGCCTGGGGTCAGCTGTGTAGCACAGCTCCTTTGAAGTACCACCCTGGCATTTCAAAGGGGCAGCACAATGCAGCCCGGGATCAGCAGGGGCAGCTCTGCAGGGAGTCGGAGTCAGCTGGGGACTCCAGATCCCGGATTCTTTGCTGTGATGTCCCTTGGAAATGCCACCACAGTGTTTCAAAGGGGCAGCCCAATGCAGAGACAAGGATCATTTCAAAGGGGCAGTGCACATGATTAGTCACGCGATTAATCATGATTAATTTTTTTTAATAGTTTGACAGCTCTACTTGTTATCATTAAATGGTATCTCCAAAGCTTAAATCTTAATGCTCCTCTGGATCAATTTAGATTTTCTGTGATAGAATCCAGTTTTATTTCAGTGTAATGCTCAACAACCCTCCATGTCTGTTGCAGATTCATCAGAAAGGCATCTCTTTTAAACAAAACAATGTTGATGGATTATAAATGCTAATGTGCCTTAGAGCATGTCTACACTAGGAAATTATTTCAAAATAACTTATTTTGAAATAATAACTCCTGAAATAACTATTTCGAAATAGCGTGTCCACACTAGAGGGAAGCCTCGAAATTAGTATGAAGCAGGCTCCCTTAATGTGGACACGCTACTTCGACTTCGTGCCCCAGGAAGTACAGGGGAGCAATTACTTTGAATGACTCTAGGGAGTAGCTATTTTGAAATAGCAGCAGTGGATCATCCATACTACAACTATTTCAAAATAGCTATTTCAAAATAAGGGTTATTCCTCATGGAAAGCAGGCGTTATTATTACCATTTCAAAATAATGGGCTTGGTAGTGTGGATGTTCCACTTGTTATTTCAAAATAAGGGAAGCTATTTTGAAATAACTCCCTACTGTAGTCCAAGGCTCAAAGGCAAACATGTATTTGATGTGCTAGAGGGGAGACAGCCAATGGGAAGTAATAAAAAGGATCAAACACACTCTGGCTGTCAACAGAATGCTCAGTGATATATTTTTATTGATTTATGTGGCTCTGTGTACAGTTCTTTCACTTTGCTCAGGCCTACATATGGGTAAAATTTGTAACAGCACTTAAGGCCCGCTGAAAGGAGAGTTGGGCTCCTAAGTGATTTAGGGACTTTTGAACATTTTACCCATAGTCTCTGTGAAACCCTTCCTATTCTGCTTTCTTTTCCATTCCTGATTCTTCTCTCACAACCTTTAAGTGTTCATTGGAAGTTAGCATTTAGTACTTTATTCAGAAACAATGACTCTCAAGAGGATGGCCATTGAATTTTTTCAAATTCTAAGTTAGTGCAATTTAATGATGTGACCGAATGTACCCTGGAATGTCATAAATGCTTAAGGGCTTTTTTTATTTTTTTTCTCAAAGGTGTAGGGTTAGTCATAGATAAGCCAGGGAATAATACTGCTTTATCCCAGACTATGTCTACACTATGCTGTTCTTCTGGAAAAAACTACAAAAATTGCGAACCGCTTTTTCTGCTTCTTTTTTCAGAAAAGGCTTTTCCAACATTTGGCCCGTCTACACTGGGCCAAATGTTGGAAACTCCCCGTTTTTCAGAACATCCCTTCTTTCTCGTATAACGAGGTTTACAGGGATGCCAAAAAAGCATGTCTTCTGTTCCGAAAAAAATTTCAGAAGAGCAGACTTGTTCCCTGGACATGGCAAAGTTTTCCCAGAAAAACTCTGTTATGTAGACATAGCCCCAAGTCTGTTTTGTCATCTCTATCATCACAATTCAGCTATGGGAACAATTTTTTTTCTTTTTTTTGGTACAAGGCCCACTACCATGGGGTCGGGGGCAAAGGAGACAATTGCCCTGGGGCCTGGCAATTCTAAAGGGCCCAGGGCTCTTAACCATTGCTGCAACTGCAGCAGTGTCAGTGCCCAGAGTCCCGGGGCCTTTAAATCATTGCCAGACTGCCACACAGAGTGCTCTGAGCAGCTCTAAGGGCAGGGGAAAAGAAACATGGTACACTTTGGGTGGCACTGAGGACTGGCTGCCCCTGGCCCCACCCCTTCTGACTGAGGCCCCTCCTCTTCCAGGAGCACGGAGCCATGATCACTCTCCCCCTCTGCCCTAGGGACAGACATGGAGGTCAGCTCCCCTGTTTTGTATCCTGTTATGGTTCTAACAGGCAGTGGCTGGAATTTAAAGAAAGGTCCAGCATCCACACCTGGTCTACATTTTCCAATGAGTTCGGCTTCCATTTAGGCATCAGAAAGAAAGGCCAAATTTTCAAAGAGCTCAGCATATTGGTGGCCGAGCTACGTGTGAGAAGAGGTGCGGCTGGGTGCTGAACATTTCTTAAAATCAAGCCCCAAATGCAAAAGCTAAGCACTTGAAAATGAGGCATTGAGTGCTTATGGAAATCTGGCCCTAAAATTGGGGCGTGACGCTATTTGCCATGACTGATGTCTCTTCAGATGAGACTTAATATATCCTTCCCATTTGTAGTTATTAATGATCCCACTGAAAAGAATCTACATTTCTGCTGGCCTAAATCTTTCCTGTTGTTCTGCATGGGAGAGATAAGTCTTCATGTCTCAATGTAAACGTATGGCCTGGTCATTTGAAACACTGAGGCTCCTCCAATTCTGAATTGACTGCAGTGGAGACTGAGGGCAACCAACACCTCACGGAAAGCACTTGGGAGAACTGGCTCTATAGCACAGAGCTGATAAAGAGCGGCCATTGCATCCCACCCTATTGGTAGCGTTTCAGTAGTTGGCAATGTGCTTTGGGATCTTTCTGATGAAAAACACTCTACATTATATCAGCCTTATAATCCAAATTGGTTAGAATAAATTTTTCTTTCCAGAGGAGTTGATCCAAACTCCTAAATTGCGACATAAATTATTAAGTACTTTTCATTTCAGCTTTTTAATTTATACATCTGGTTTATAATTTTGGTGGGAAGGGTTTCATAAGATAGGAACACCACATTAATTTTCTATACAACAGTGATATTTCATTCTTCTAAAACGTCTCACACTACCTCATTTCTTGTAGACGCTCCTGAGTCATGTTTTTATCTGCCAAGATGACAAGTTCAGAGGTCTTTGGCAAAGTCTGCATGGAACTCGTATGAAAAATAAGGAGCTAGAATAGCACTATCCAAGTATGATAGATATAAAGCAGAGTGTTGTAAAGGCCAAACAATTAGGGAATAATTTCTGGAAATGGTGGCAGTAATTAATGAGCAGGGTTTGGGGACAGCTAGCGAATATAGTTTCGTGAGTGAAATACTAAAACATGTTGTTGAATCCATTTATTGTAACGGATAGTAACAGACATCTGTGGTAATGATTTCTGTCTGTGTTTGTCAACTTACAAAAGAGTTCGGCTTGGAAAAGTGACCACATAAAGAGATGGCATCCTCTGACTCAATAGGCCTTTTCCCAGGTTGCATTCAGTCATATGTGCAAGAGACACAAGTCCTCCTGCACAGGTTGAGAAACAGATGATGCCTGATAGGCAATGGCTATGGTAGGGGGTGTACAAGTGGGTGTAAAGGCTGCATGGTCCATTTAAATGATGCAACTTACTCCCACATGTCATGTGACCCATGCTGCATGCTAGGATGGTGCATTGTATGGGTTTTTTCCCTCCTACATCAACCCCTCTCTCCCCACAAAGTCCCTGTTGGGTTCTGTGCATCCCTAAAAGCTGGGACTACATCTACACTGCAGGCTTCTTGCACAAGAACTGCTTTGCACAAGAGTTCTTGTGCAAAAGGTCTTGCGCAAGTGTGTGTCCATACTGCCATGTGCTTTTGCGCAAGAGATATGGTTTTGTTCAAGAGCGCCCATGGTCGTGCCAACACTCTCTTGCACAAGAAACTTCTCTTGCTTGTCCACACTGCCTTCTTGCGGAAGAGCTCTTGCATAAAAAGGCTTATTCCTCATGGAGAGAGGAATAACTCCTGCACAAGAAGCCCTCTGTTCCGACACTTTGCTGTAAATTTACTTGTGCAAGAACGCGCGTGCAGTGTAGATGCTCCGCAGGTTTTTGCACAAGAATGGTTGTTCTAGCACAAAAAAACTGCAGTGTAGACGTAGCCAGAGAGAAAGAGCAGTCCGTGCATATCCCTGAGAGCAGGGACTGCAATTGTGAGTAGCTGCCTTATACGGGCCTTGACACTAGTGGCATGAAATGTGTCTTTCTTGTAAATGACAGCTGCAGTCTGGCCCTGAGGAAGCTGCTGAGTCTATTCCATCTGGTGCCTTTTCAACAGAATTATTGGTTAGGCTGTTGAGCCATCCCAGCAAAATATACTGAGGGCAAAAGTGTTTACACAGGTGTCTCTGAGAGCCCATAATTTGGCCTGTAGCACCTTATTACCACCATCACGCTGCTCTTTGTCAGTCTTCTCTTTTTAGATTGCGAACTCTTCAGAGCAGGGATTGTTTTTGTTTATTCAATGACGAACACAACCTGAGCCCTGATCTCAGTTGAGATTGTAATACAAATTAATAAACCTTTACAATGATGATTCATGAAATGGAAAGAATCCAGGCTCACATCTCAGAGCCCTTAGTGAGCTTGCAGGACTGAAATTAGGGAAATCATCTTTTTACTTGTGTAAGCAGTATCTGAATCAATGCTTCCATTGCAGCCACCTGGAATGGGAAAGGAATCCTGGGTGTGGTTATTTAAATACATGTCAATCAGGTTGCTCAGGCCTTCTAGATGTTCAGCTGTTAGAAGGTGCTTTGCCCATTGTAACTAATGTGGCTGTTATGTGGGGGGGTTACAAACTGTTAAAACTAACTGCAGGAATTGTAAGATATGACCAGCAATACTTGCAGTTATTGTGGGAATGCACAATGCAGAAAAGTCAGACTGTGTTTAATTCAGTTAAAAGAAGAGACCCTATCAGTGTAAATACACTTGGATGGACAGAGGCAGGTCTTTCAGAGCCCTGTAGATTGAGCTGTAGAGGGAGCAGGTACATCAGGTGTGAGCTGTAAGGGTATGTCTACACTACCCTCCTAGTTTGAACTAGGAGGGTAATGTAGGCATACCGCACTTGCAAATGAAGCCTGGGATTTGAATTTCCTGGGCTTCATTTGCATAAGTGGGGAGCTGCCATTTTTAAAACCCCGCTGGTTCGAACCCTGTGCAGCGTGGCTACATGGGGCTCGAACTAGGTAGTTCGGACTAGGTTCCTATTCTGAACTACCGGTACACCTTGAACTACCGGTACACCACGAGGTGTACCGGTAGTTTGGAATAGGAAGCCTAGTTCGAACTACCTAGTTTGAGCCCCGTGTAGCCGCGCTGCACGGGGTTTGAACCAGCGGGGTTTTAAAAATGGTGGCTCCTTGCTTATGCAAATGAAGCCTGGGAAATTCAAATCCCGGGCTTCATTTGCAAGTGCGGTATGCCTACATTACCCCACTAGTTCGAACTAGCGGGGTAGTGTAGACATACCCTTAGAGTGGGTCACCTGGTTTATACCCACTGTTTTAAGGTCAGAATTAAAGGCTCCATAAGGAGATCCTTTTGTATGTGAATTCACTCCAGTGGCTTCTGGAATCTTTTTGTGGCTGGACTGTGCTTTGAGCCTAAAGCCAAATCCACCACAAGCCAGCAGGGTAGTGATGTGGAGGTATGTGTTGCAGCTGGTGATTGATGGAGAAGTGTGAGGAGCATCCAGCAAAGTTGTGGCTGTAAGGGGCAATGAATGGGCCAGCAGGGCAGTACTGGAAACAGCAAGCAGGTGGATGGTAAGTAACCAGCAGAGTGGGTGAGATGACTCCTACCCCCACACACTCCGGCTGTGTCTACACTGGCACCCTTTTCCGGAAAAGGGATGCAGATTAGCCAAGTCGGAATTGGAAGAACAGTTGCACAAGAGAGCTTATTCCTGAGCAGGAGCATCATAGTTCTTGAGCAAGAAGCACTGATTTCACACATTAGAACATCAGTGTTCTTGCGCAAGAACTCCCGCCAGTGTAAAGTGGCTGCTTTTGCTCAAAATCATGCCAATGTAGACACAGCCCTAGTTAATGTTTTTGTTCAAGCCCAGGGTCCTACAATTGACAGGTACCTTTTCCCCCCCTCTGATATAAAATATTTGGTTTCTATTATTCCTCTCCAGCTCATCATCTGATGAAGTAGGTTTTACTCATGAAAGGTCATGATACTATATATTTTTGTTAGTCTCTAAGGGTATGTCTACCCTACCACCCTGGTTCAAACTAGGGTGGTAATGTAGGCAAGCGGAGTTGCAAATGAAGCCCGGGATTTGAATTTCCTGGGCTTCATTTGCATAAAGCCGGGCGCCGCCATTTTTAAATGTCTGCTAGTGCGGACTCCGTGTAGCGCGGCTACACACGGCACGGACTAGGTAGTTCGGAACAAGGAGTAGGTAGTTCGGAACGTGAAACGAGGAGTAACGGTAGTTCGGACTAGGAAGCCTAGTCCGAACTACCTAGTCCGTGCCGCGTGTAGCCGTGCGGCACGGAGTCTGCACTAGCGGACATTTAAAAATGGCGGCGCCCAGCTTTATGCAAATGAAGCCTGGGAAATTCAAATCCCGGGCTTCATTTGCAATGCCGCTTGCCTACATTACCACTGTAGTTTGAACTAGGGTGGTAGTGTAGACATAGCCTATGGTGCCGCAGGACTACTCATTGTCTGTAAATAATTGTGAGGCAATAAACATGGAGTACCAGGATGGTATTTTAATACACAGAAGAGCAACACTTTAAAAGTCAGATTTAACATTCTTGCCTGTTTACTTATTGCCCACTATGTTTGTATGCAATATAAAAGTCATGGTTGGGGACTTCAGATGCTTGAATCATAGAAATGTAGGACTGGATGGGATCTCAAAAGACTATCAAGGCCAGCAGCGCTCTGCTCTGAGGAAGGACCAAGTAAATGAAGACCATTTCTAACTGTTGTTTTTCCAACTTGTTCTTAAAAATCTGTGATGGGGATTTTACAGCCTTCCTTGGAGCCCATTCCAGAACTTAACTACTTTTATCATGAGAAAGTTTTGAATAATACCTGACCTAAATATCTTGTGCTTCAGATTAAGTCCATTATTTCTTGAAGGCACAAGAGCATAAAAATGGCTATGCTGGGTCAGATCAATGGCCCATCCAGCCCAATATCCTCTTGTCCAATAGAGGCCACAGGCTTTAGAGGGAATGAACAGAATAGGGCATTATCCAGTGATCCACTCCCAATTGTCCAGTTCTAGATTCTGACAGTCAGAGGTTTAGGGACACCCAGAGCTCAGGCTTGCTGCCCTATCTTGTCTACTAGCTATTTCTAGGCCTGTCCTCTAATTATTTTCTAAGCCCAATTATACTTTTGGCCTTCACAACATTTCATGGCAATGAGTTCCACAAAGGGGTGATGCTTTGTGTGAATCAGTATTTCCTGATGTTTGTGTTAACCTGGCTTCCTAATAACATCATTGGATGACCCCTGGTTCTTGTATTACATAACTAACATCACTTTCTGCATGCTTTCCACACCATACGGCTACATCTAGACTGGCATGATTTTCCGCAAATGCTTTTAACGGAAACGTTTTCCGTTAAAAGCATTTGTGGAAAAGAGCATCTAGATTGGCACGGACGCTTTTCCGCAAAAGCACGTTTTGCGGAAAAGCGTTCATGCCAATTTAGACGTGCTTTTCCGCAAAAAAGCCCCGATTGCCATTTTCGCAATCCGGGCTTTTTTGCGCAAAACAAATCTGAGATGTCTACACTGGCCCCTTTGCGCAAAAGCTTTGTGCAAAAGGTCTTTTGCCCAAATGGCAGCAGCATAGTATTTCTGCAAGAAGCACTGATTTTAGACAGTAGGAAGTCAGTGTTCTTGTGGAAATTCAAGTGGCCAGTGTAGACAGCTGGCAAGTTTTTCCACAAAAGCAGCTGTTTTTGCGGAAAAACTTGCCAGTGTAGACACAGCCTACGTGATTTTATACTCCTCTATTGTCCCATGTCATCTCTTTCCTAAGATAAACAGTTCTCTTTTAAATCGCTTTGTATGGAAGCTGATCCATATCCCCTAATCATTTTTTGTTGCACTTCTCTGCACCTTTTCCAGTTCTATGATCAAAACTACATGCAGTATTCAAGGTGTAAGTGTACCATGGATTTATGATATTTATGGTCTTATTATATATCCCGTTCTTGATGGTTTCTAACATTTTTTCCCAATCACTACTATTATGTTTGCAGAGAACGATCTACCATGACACCCAGATCTCTTTCTTGGCTGCTTACAACTAACTTAAAACCCATCAATTTGTATGTACGAATCACCCCATACGAGTCGTGAGGTTAACGTAGCCCGTTATGCCATTTAACTCCCTAGGATGCACCTGGAGAAGAAGCCAAGGAGCAGAGCTTGATTAGATATGAGGCTCAGCTGGACAGGAATAGAGAGGCCTGTAAAAAATCCAGGAGCTAAAAAGCAAAAAGAGGCTGTAGGGAAGAAATCTGTAGTCACTTCCTGGGAGGTGGGAATGGTGTTTGGGACTATAAAGCAGCATCTATAGCATTGGTTCCTCTAATTTTTTCCACCCCTGAGGAGAGTGAATTGTCTTATGTGCACCAGTGTGGTGGTGGTGATGTTAGACACATCACCTTCATATTGGTGCACATAACAAAATTCATTTGGTGGGGGTATGGCCAATGGATTCTGAGCATAGGACTCAGGGCTAGGGCAGAGGGTTGGGGTACAGGCTTTGTGGTTGGAGATGAGGGGTTCATGGAGGGGCTTTGAACTAAGGATGGGAACTCTGGGGTACAGGAGGATGCTCAGGGCTGGGGAAGCCTCAAGATGCGCAGGTAATTGGGGCTTAGGCTTACCTGGGAAGCTCCCTGCTGGGTCTAGCAAGGAAGAGCCTCTTCCCCCACGTGCAGCAGCTTGGTGTTTGGGCCAGCATGGAGGGGCTACTCTATGCTAGCCCCAACTCTGTGCTGTGGCCAGAGGAGAGGGGTGCTTCTTACTGGCTGCAGCAGCTTCAGACTTGGGGAGAGAGATCTCCCTGCTGTGGCCCTGAGCCCCTCATGGAGCTTAATAAGAAGCTGCATGGCCATGAAGGTTAGGGGAAATTCAGGACTACTGTTATTACCTTGTGCTGTGTCTACATTGGTGCGATCTTGCGCAAAAGCAGCTGCTTTTGCACCAAAACTTGCTGCCTGTCTACACTGGCCGCGAGTTCTTGCGCAAATATACTGACGTTCTAATGTATGAAATCAGTGCTTCTTGCACAAGAACTATGATGCTCCCACTCAGGAATAAGCCCTTTTGTGCAACTGTTCTTGCGCAAGAGGCCAGCGTAGACAGGCAACATGAATTTCTTGCGCAAGAAAGCCTTATGGTTAAAATGGCCATCGGAGCTTTCTTGTGCAAGAGAGTGTCTACACTGGCATGGATGCTCTTGCGCAAAATCATGCCAGTGTAGACGTAGCCTGGGAGGAGGAGAGTTTGGAAGAACAAAAGAGGCTCAGGGAAAAGCAGCAAGGGTCAGGAACGCTCATCTTGGCTGCTAATGAGGGGGCATCTAAACTGGAACTCAGAGTGGATAGGTGGTTTCCATGCCAGCTACTGGGGATGTGACACCGGGTGGATAGTGAGCAGGAAGACTGCATGAGCCCATTTGTCAAAAAACCCCTTAGTACTCGGGAAGGGGGAAACATGTCTAGGGACCTGGCTGGAGACCAGTGGAAGAGGGAGCACCATGCATTGCAGATGGTGTGAAAAGAGGATTGGATATGCTGCTGGAGACGGGCACAGTGCTGGGCCAGAGCTCATCTGTGGAATGACCAGGAAGTGATGCCATTCAGTGAGTGGATCCCTTTATTTTGACTATATCTGTTTAGTTTCATCTGCCTCGTTACACTTAACTATCCATTTGAATGAGATCCCTTTTGTAAATCAGCTGCAGATTTAACATCAGCAATGCTTGACCACTGCCCTCTTTATAACAGCCTTTAATGTACTGGAAAATTATTAGCCCATCCCGTCCCTTGTCGTGTTTTTCCTCGAGACTAAATATGCCCCATTTTTAAGCTTTTCCTCACAGGTTAAGTTTTTCAGAACTTCTTAATTACTCTTGTTCTCTTGTGGACTTTTTCCAGTTTATCCACATACTTCCTAAAGTGCCCGCAATTGGACTAGAACCAAGCAGAGAGGGACATTTAGCTCCTGGATCTTGTATGTCCAGGAGAGCTGAGAGGATTGCTGGGCCTCTGGGCAGTGTGTGGGGGGGGATGCCAAGCTCTTGGAAGGGACAGGACTGTGAAGAGAGACTCCCTCCCCTTGCCCACCAATGGCCGTCAAAGCTGGCCAGAGTGTGCTGCTTGAGGTTCCCATGGCAATTCGAAAGGGCCCAGGATTCCAGCTACCTTAACTGTTCCCTTTCCCCCTCTCCTGTTGGCAAGCCCTGTGCACATTACCACTCTTATAAATAAACCTGTGATGAAGTATTTCCTCCTTTCTTGTCCTGAAAGGGTTAATGTAGACCCAAAAAAAGGGCCAATTAGCCAGGCTCAGCCGAGGGGAATTAGGAGGAATGTGTAATCCTCTGAATGAGGGAGCTCAGCTGAGGAGGAACAAGCTGGGCTGGGTTTTATTACAATGGCAAGGTGATAGTGGAGGTAGGCTACAGGGAAGTAGTCTCTCTGGAAACTATAGTGGTGGGAGGCATTTAGGAGACTGGCAAACCCAGTGGGGAGGCTTGGATTCCCCCTGCCAGCCACAGAGGAGGGTAGAATCATGAAGCTTTGAGAATCCTGACCGGGCTGCAGGGCTGAATTACAGGGAGAAGGCTGCAGCTTGTGGTGTAAGAGAAGGACTGAGGAGTGAGGGAGAGGTGCTATCCCAGTGGTAAGTAGAGCACCCTGTCACAATACCCTTCAATATTAGCCTTCTTCACAACTTCATCACTTTGATTCATAGTTAATTTGGGGTTCTCTAACCCCAAGATCCTTTTTGGTAATACCAGTTATTCTCCCTTCCTTCCCCCACCCCTCCATTTTGTGCTTATGCATTTCTTTGCCTTCCTAAATGAAATACCACTTCACACTTAATTAATTTCATCTTGTTGATTTTAGACCAATTCCCCTATTGATTTTGAATGTTAACCCTGCCCTCCCAGTGAGATGCCCATCTACAGATTTTTATAAGCATGGTCTTCATTGCATTGTCCAAGTCATTAATGAAAATATCAAATAGTACCAGTCCCAGCATTAACTCCTGTGTGACCTCACTAGATACACCCTCGTCGTTCAAGAATAAGTAGAGGGGCTTGAATTAAAACCAGAGAAACAGTATGCATAATATACTTAGTGTTCACTCTATATAAGCTACTTTAAGTAGGTGCATAAACACCATAATTGTCTCCCATCTTCATGCTTGGCATCTTATTTCCAAATAGTCACCCCTCACTCCAAGGGCACCTATGCTTTGTTCTTTCCTAATGATTGCAGCAAAAATGTTTTCAAAACTGGGTGCCTAACATGCAATTCCTATTGATGATAGTAGGAGATGAGGGTGCTCTGAAAGCCAGGCCATTTCTATGTAGCAATCTAAATATTTTTTTAGATGTGTGTGTATATATCCTAAGGAAGGCTACTTAAAATGTCTATTAAAACAATTTAAAGACTTCTGTAATTGCCACCAGCTGGATTTGAACCTGGGACCTCTGGAGCTTAGTACAGAGGCCACTACCCTTTGTGCTAAGAACTAACTAGCTCTCAGCTTGTGCTGTAGAGGTCTCTTGTTCTTATCTGTTACTGTGGTGCAGGTGCCACTGCATGGGACAGTGAGCCACACTAGAGGTGTGGGTTACACCGGCAGTGATTCAAGCACCCAGATTTGAAAATGGTGGCCCATATTTTTTGCATATTGATGATACAGTCTGGATGTGTCCACCTGAATCTAAATCCCTGTCTGTCTTTAAAGATCTATCTCTCATCTTTTGCTTTTGATTCCATCTTGTCTTTATTCTAATTTTAATATCAAATATGAATCATTGGCATGTTACTTTTTCACAATGGCATTAAGAATTTATTACTTAGTGTTGAAAGAGCAACTCTGAGTAGAGGCTTAGAATGTTTTTATTTCACCAAGAAACAAAATCAGCAAAAACATTGCTGCCTGCATAGTAGTGACAGGGAGATGGTGACAAGGAGACAGTATTTCTTTCTCTCTCCCTTTCTTAAGGAGAGGATAGTGTTAAACTACTATCCAGTATAAGCAGAGATTTTTATGCTGAGGTCTCCAACTCAGTGAATTTACATTTCGTAAGAACACCCTGAGGGGCTTTCAGCTACTTTGCTTAAAAGGTAGACAGATACATTTACAGCAGTGCATGCAGTGCTTCCTGTGCTAACGCAGTCATATAGCCACAGCTTCTCTCTTTTCCACATGTGTATTAAGGGTGACTTAGTTTTAAGTGGATAATGGGGAAGGACACTTTTATGTGTAGGCTGGGAATATAGTTCAGTAAAGAATGTGACTGTAATTACTAGTAACAAGGATATAAATTTCTGATTCTTTGAATTTTGCTAGTGTTCTGAATGCATTTACACTGTATAACTGCTTTATTTGTAGGCTGAAATTGGTACACTAGATTTTAAGGATATGAAATTATTTTATTCTATTAGTGAGCTGTTTGCCTTAAAAGTGGCTGTTTTTTAAAATATGATTGCATTTAAACATTTTTGGTAATGTAATTATTGAAAATTTTACCTGGATTACATAAATCACCTGATATCTTTCTTATTTTTGGAGAGAAAAAACCTTGAATCATTTCTTCAAGTTCATAATGACTCTAGTGAGAAACAGCCAACATTTATATTAGTAATCTGATGATATCGAAAATATCCCAAAATGAGGAAAAACATTTCTTAAAAATGTAAGTTGGTTTAATGAGTTACAACTTCAAGGATTTAGAGTACAGTCAATTATTTCTGATAATATTGGAAAGATACTACAGGTTGAACCTATCTGGTCCAGCAACATCTGTGGCCCAGCATGATTTTAGTTAGCTGGATGTTGTGATGGATAGGAGGAGTGCTGACAAGCACTTGGTGACTAAAAGGTTAAACTCTGGTAGATCGGGGGTGTTATTAGGGAGCCAGGCAAGCCAATGGCAGAGACTGTGAAGATTTGAATTGTAAAGATCTACCTGCCTGCCATTTTGCTTTTTGTATGAGTTTAAGCTGGGAGCTGTGGGAAACAAGATGAATTAATCCAGGCAGGACTACCATCCCTACAAGGAATACTGGGCATGGAAATGGACTGGACCTCGAAGTATATTGTGAGTAAATAGGGAAAAAATGTATATTTAGTTGCGTGCAGGTTATTTACTTTGTTTTGTTGTTTGGCTAAGCTTCTCTGTGCTAAGCCCATGTGTCCTCCTCCTCCTCCTTCTCCCCCCACCCCATTCACTATATCTAAGCTGTACACAGAGCTGTTTCTCTGTGTTTTAATTTGTTTTTCTCAGTTGCTCTGTAACACCTAGTAACCAACTATGCTTTATTAAGTATATGTTTTTGTTTTTGTTAATCATCTTTTTTTAAGGCGATTATTTGATTCTTGTGTCTGGAAGGTATCAGAGGATCTGTGTATGCATGCCTAAGACTAAGAGATCAGCTATGAGAGACTGCAGTTTTTCTGTTTTTTTCTCAAGCCCTCTTGCAGAAAAGCTTGGGGGTACCCCTGTGAAAGAAGATCAAGCGCTTCTTCCTGCATTTCAGAAGAAGGGGTCTTTGTTTTACTCTTAATAGTGTCAGCTACCAGTGTTCCCTCTAAGCTGAGTGGCAGCACAGCTTCACAGATGATTAATCCGCCCCACCCAGTCAGAGGCTCAGGACTCTGTGCATGGTGCTGACTCACTGGGCAAGGCTTATTAATCACCTGTGAAGCTGTACACAGCTTTGAACACTGGCAGCTATTTCCCAAGGTCAGGAAATCTGTGACCTTGGGGAGTTTTTATAAGCAGATGCCTGAAGAGACAAGGTATTTAAGGTCTCTTGTGAGCCCCCACCTTTTGTCAGAATGGGAAACATCCTTGACAGATGACCACTTATCATGGCTGTGGCCAAGTTTCCCACAGTCCCATAAAGTTTATTTACAGCCACCAGTCCTGGCTTTGTGTTCTGTCCTATTGTTTAGCTCTAATATACCCCTAAATACCTTCTAACAGCTCAGAAGTATTGGTAATGCTGCTAGATAACATTAACCTGGTCTGGAAAATTCTCTGGTCTGGCAACAGTCAGAGGGTCCTGGACTAGAGAGGTTCAACCTGTATTGGTTTCTCTTTCTGATGGGGAAGAATATACTCACTAAACTGTAGGCTGGATGTTGAGTTTTAAATTATTCAGCTTTATCTTCTGATTGGAAAACACTACTGGAAAAAGCTTTGTACAACAGCATTTTTATTCATCAGACTTCCATTTTCACGTAAATGTGGGATATTTTAGAACTTCAATTTAAGAGCAAATATAGTATCAAAATGTCTAGATTTTAGCCTGCTACATCTTTCCTTTTCCAGTGTGTTTTTTTTCCAGCAGCAATTGTGGATTATAACAAATTGTACAAAATGGTGCTTTTGAACAAATGACCGTATAGCATGAAACTATCACTGCCGTAGCTTCAAAGACATAAAGGGCAGATCCCTAGGTGAATGGCCATTATGTTAACCTGATCCAGCATAGAGCTTTCAAAGTTCTTATGTGTATTTAAAATTGCAGCCATTTTGCAAGAGCATCTCAGAAATATTGTGACTTTATACCTGCTAGATGCTACTCCTACTATTTCTGTACTCAACTGTTCCATTATTACTGAATAAGAGTTATTAACATCAAAACACAAGCGTTAAGGATTTGATTGTGCTTTAAAAGAACAGACCTGTGCTGCGGGTAGACGGGCTTGCTGTAATTAGAACCCCAAGAAGAACTCTGAGCAGGACCTGCACATTTATGGCCATCTCCTGCAAAGGTGCAAAAAGGAATCAGGAGTTGGAGGAGCTGCTAGCACCTACTTCTCCACTCTTTCCACGGCTACGCAGCACCACCTATGACTTAGCTCTAAGCTCATGGTTGACCACTGAGTTTTATTGCTGCTTAAGAAGAAAAAGACAGGAACATGGTGAAAGAAGCATAGCCACAGCCACATTTATAAAGGAAAATTTGAAGATTCTTGTCCAATGGAGCCAGAGAGAAACTAGCATATAGCACAGGCCTTATGGATTGTATAGAGATTGGGACTATGTTTATAGATGTATAGATTTCAAGGCCAGAAGGGACTGTTATGATCATATTAGTCCAGTGATGGGCAACCTAGGTTAGTGAGTGACCGGCATGAGTGACCCTACATCTCAGTGGGCTGCAAGATAGTCATAACCAAGATGGTTTCCTGGGATAGGGTAGTTTTGCTAACTGCGCTTGCATACATAGAATGTGTGGGAGGTGCTGATTGGACCTTAGCAGAGCTATGATTGGCTGCAGAGGTAGCAAACATGGCTGTTATAGTCAGTGTTATGTACAATCAGCAGCGCCTTACTTCACATGCCCCTGTTTTACACATGTCACTTTTCCTAATACTGATATGGGGGTGGACTGTAGAGGGAAACCAGGAGACTCTGGCTACTGTGTGTAATGGTGTGTTCTCACAAGTCCTATTGGGATTGTTTCCCCAGTGTGCTCATCATTCCACTGCCACCTATTCTTGTGCTCTTGGGCTCCCCATCACCCTATCCTGATGGGCCAGATCCTCTGGTCTCCCCCAAACAAGGCACAGAGTTGGGATTATCACCCCCTGCAGAGCAATGCAGGAAACTGAGCCACTACAGGTCTGGGAAGATGCAGCTCTAGGGCTCAGCACAAAGGAAACCAACCCCCTAAAAGGGATCAAACCCCTAAATAAATCCTCCTTTCTGTGTTAGTTTTACAGATGGGGGAAACTCATGAGAATGTTCAACCTCCCCTCCCCCATCTTTGTCAGTGAAAAAGAGAGATGAACAGTGGTTGCTTCTCCCAGGTAACAATTATTTTCACTGGGCCTGATAGTAAACAAGTGATTTTTATTGAGTGCAAACAGTAGGATTTAAGTGGCTGCAAGTGAAAACAGACAGATGAAAGTAAAATGAATAGAAAGCACATAGCTAGTTCCAATTCACTAAAATTTGTTACTTGCAAATTCTTACTCTAAACCACTGTTCTTATTTCAGGTTAAAAAACCCCTTCAAATCAAAGTTGGTCTCTTACTCTATTGGGTCTCCAGCCCTCATAGAGTGTGCCAGGCAGTTTCAAAAGCCAGCTGAAGACAAAAGGCTGATAGCTTCCCATTGCTTAAGAGACAGCCCCAGAGTGGGAATCTTTCTGTTTGGCATCTCTCCCCCCTCCCATAGAAAAACATCAGGTTCAAAATGGATTCCAGTACCAGGTGGTATGGTCACATCTTTCTAGGACGATCCACCTTCTGGACTTACAGGACAAACAAGGCTGTTCACAAGTCATCGAGTTGATCAAATCATTAGGCTCATGGGGCATTGCTGATGGATCTCATTCGCATATTTAAAACTATAAACACTCTCACTTCATATTCCTAACTTCACATACAAGAATCCTATATGCACAAAAATAGGATATACAGATCCAGCAGATTGTAACTCTAAAATTGGTATGTTAGATGACCTGTTTTGCATAAAGTATCTTCAAGTTATGCATAGCTAATTCACATGCCAATTCACATGAGGAGGCATGTTACACCCTGCACATGGGGAACATTAAACAAAATGGGCCGCAGGTTACTCACCATTGATTTCGTCTGACCTGTTACAGAGCACAGGCCATAGAACTTCCCCAAAATAATTCCTAGAGCATATGTTATACGAAACTTAGTCTCAAAATATTGCACAAGGTGGGGAGGAGGAGGAAGCAAGGAAAACGACAGAGTGGTAACAGTGGGGACATTGTAATTCCCTAGACGTAAGAGTGGATTATATTAAGTGGCATAAGTAAAACTTGATTTGGTGCAGGACTGCTTTCTAATTTAATGGCAGCATAAATGGACAACAAAAGAAAGAATGTCACATTCAGTATCAAGCAACACAGAGTATAATTTAGGGCACTGAAGGTAGAAGAAGGTATAGGGAGTGTAGTGATTGCAAGTTATCTGGGTAGTGACTTAAGCAAAAACAGAAGCTGGGGTGAGATCCTGTGCTGTACCCCTACGACATACAGGACAGAACTAAGTCTGTGGGAGAGGTGAGTGAAGATGGTAGTGCAAATCAAATGTGAAAAATGTAGTTCAACAAATATACCGCTGTGCCATTTTAAGCACCTAGAGAGACACATCGAAATAGGAACATTCCCATGAAGGAAAAGCATTCAATTCCTCCCAATTTCTGTAGCAATTGTCATCTCCCAAGAGGTTTTCTGGTGAGTTTGAGGTTTGCTTGTAAATGCTCTAGAAATTTTCCTTTTTGGGACATTAATATTGGTCAGCACTGCTGTGACATTGTGCTAGCGCATAAAGCCCCCAGGTAGTGTATAGGCTTTTTCCTGTGGAGGGACAGTCTGATCACATTCATCCCCTTGGTGAAAGTGGAGTAATTCCACTGAAGTAAATAGAATTTCTCCGTTTTTACATTGATTCAAGATTTGGCTCATACCATGGTTTTCAGTTTCCTTTATTGCATTATTCTACAACTTAGCAGGTCTGACAATGCCATTCCATCCAAAATTGAACAATTATAAACACTGTCCGGAAACTCTAAAGTAGCAAATGCTTAAAAAAAAATCCTGCAAGGAAATAAAAAAAAATCAAGGGAGAACTTTCGCTTAATACATTCAAAGTGCACAGCCTGCCAAGCAATCAGTGGGGCCGTTAAAGGATCTGAGTGGGAAGCCAGTGGACAGGCTGATATTGCCAAGAACCCCCATGAATTCTTTGCTTGAGAATTTGTGAAAGAAGCTGAAGGTCATGTCCTGGAAACTGGGATACATTTTCTTGAGGGGAAAAGTGAAATGTTTTATCATCACCCCAGAGCAGATAGTTAGGCAATAGAACAATTAAAAGTTGACAAGGCACAAGATCCAGATCAGCTGCATCTCAGAGTTGTGAAGGAACTAGCAAGGGAAATGAGAGAACCTTTAGTAATGATGCTTGCAAAGGAGGAATGTTTGTCTAAATGCCTGGAAGGTAGCTACTCCAGTTCAGCTGTATTTAAAAAAAAAAAAAAAAAAGTCAAAGGAGGATTTAGGAATCTACTCACCAGTAATCCTAGCTGTGGTTGCTGAACAGCTATTGGAAACATTAATAAGGGACAGGATTATGAAATATATAAGAAATGCATAATCTGGTACAGGGGAATCTGCACATTCAGATCACCCATTGCAAATGTGCTTGGCTTCTTTTACTATGTTAGTAAATCAGTAGGCAGAAGTGAAAGGCTGTCCATAATTTATCTGGATTTGAAAAATTCATTTGGTGCTGTACCCCACAAAAGATTGATCTACAAAATCAGTAAGCATGGAATGGGAAGAGAGCAGTAACACATGGATTGAAAATTGTCTGAGGCACCAGAAACAGGATGTCAGCAAAATGAAATGGTTCAGGGTGAATAGAGGGACAGTAACAAGACAGTTCTCCCAAATTTCAGCAGGATGCCCACTTTTTTGTTAAACTTTTATATAAATGGCCCACAGGGGATATATTTTTTTAAAGTGGAATTTTTTGCTGATGGCAGATAAAGTGGAGAATGGTGCACAGAGCAAGCAAATTTAAAATGATTTGAATAAATTATGGTTACACTCAGTTAAAGACAAGCACTTCAGTGCAGCTAAGTGAAAGGTAATACACGGAAAGGAAGCACAGAATGGAATACTGACCAGGGCTAAGGACACATCTGTGTCTAAATACTAAAACTGTGGGAATAATGGTAGGCAGAAATAGAGAAGTTTTTGAGGTATTGTTCTGTGTTTTGCATGCTTGGCTATTTCTTTTAGAAAAGCTAAATTGACAAACCTTTTGGGGGATCTAAAAATAATATTGGAATTAAATGTCCCAGGTTTATAGTAAGGGGAAGTGATTTAATAAAGAACTGACAATGAGGGGCTCTGTAGCCATTTTTTCTTCTCTCCCTGTGCCCCAAAAAACAAAGTATACATTTTCCCTGCGCGTGCGTGCACACACACATATGCTTTTCCCTAACACAATTTAGTATTTTTCTGTTTATTCTCTCACTCTGAAAGGCAGTTTTCTCAAGTGGAAAAAAAAAAGCCAGATCACTCTAGGCACAAATTCAGGAATATTCAAGTTCACAGTTTTCATTAATAATCAAGTTGAACATCTGGATTAAGGGGTCAAGCAAAACTCTTCCAGCCAACTAAACATGATCTCCATGATCTACTGTTATTACATAAGGATAAATCCCTAGAATTTATCCTGGCTTTGCACTCCATGAACCAAATTTGTGCAGGTTTTGCCTATATATGTGCATGCAGAAAAGAAAATGTAGTAAGAACAACAAGAAGGAAAGGGACACTTTAAAAATACCACTAAAATAAAAGCTGCCGAAATATATGCTCAAATGCCCTGTTTCTGAGGCAGTGTATAATCAAAAGGGGAAAGAACATGTGAAAAATAAACTAAATGTTATGGTTACTCCACAAAACTCTATCCCAAGCTGTCCAGTCTTAATACATTCAAGAGCGTGGGTGTATAATGGAGGGGCCTTTGGGAAAGGAGAAAGACAGGAAGCTGGAAAGGGGAAAGAGCAGGAGACAGATGAGGCTCAACACCATTGTAGATAGCAATGGCCATAAGCAGGGTGACAGAAGGGATGATATGGGAGAGAGAGAAAGGAAAAGAGGCACCTTTCAAAAAAAATCAGTGCGGTGACAAACAGCATATACTAGCCTGCACAGTAAAACACATTCCCATTAAGCACATGATGAGTACTTACCAACACCTGAAAGGCACAGACTGTAAGAAGAAAGAGTGTAACAGTGCTTGCTTGCTTACTTGCTTTCTAAGATGACACACATGGGGAAAAAAAGGCTGAGAGCTACAGCCTGAACAACAATCACCAGCCCCATCCTTGGCATATCTTAGCACTAAAGCTCCATCTGTACAACCCTTACGGACACAGTTCCCCACACCACTGAGGTAACCACTCACCTAAGCTAGCCAAAGTGAGGGTTGTGTCTTAAGCCTCACCCCCTCTCAGGGAATTTAGCACCTACCAATGGCTGGAGGCAGGTACCTCATGCTGCTTGGGAGTCTCAGCTGCAAACCCTCTCATGGTTTTAGGGGGCTATATAGGTCTTGTAGGGATGAAGGCTTCCCCCATAACTTCTAGCCAGAGGTTGGGGTACTCACGTGGAATGTGGGAACACCAGCTTCAGGTTCCTGTTCCACCTAAGGGTGAGAAGGAATTTGAAGTGGGATCTGCAGCCTCTTACGTGAGCTATTACAAGCTCTAACCCCTGAGCTCTTGATGTCTGACTTGGGCTCTCTGGCTGAAGCTTCACTGCAAATAAATAAAGAGCTAATGCTTCTGCCTCATCTCTCATAGGTAGGGTTTTTAATCCCTCTGGGTTTTACCGATACAGTCCAGTTTTTGGCTTCTATGTTTAGGTGTCATTTAGGAGTGCCAGGTGACTAGTTTTTTACTAAAAGGGCTGGTGAAAAGGAGGACTTGGCCATCCTGAATGGTACACAAGCTAAAAATCCAGTTACCTGGGGACAGGGAAGGTGCCAGGTCATTAACCCATGTCAATCCCTGCTGCTTCCTACCTGCAGGCAGGCTCTTTGAGGCAAGCCAGAAAGCTATGGAGAGAGGGAGGAGAGGAGCAAGTGATGGAGACGGAGCCTCCCGAAAAGAGGCAGAGTGGGGTTGGAGCCTTGGGAGTCTGATTGATAGCAATTAGACTGCAACTCTAACTCCAAGGGAGGGGAGACTTGAACTGGGGGGGGGGGGTCTCCCACGTCCCTGGTGAGAACTCTAACTACTAGACTAAAAGTTATGAAGTTAGCACCATCACCTTATGTGAGTTTCCCTGCACAGATTCAATCCAGCTCTAAACAGGCTTATCAGATCAGGCCCTGAAGATGAGTCGGACAGAGGAATGTCCATCTTCCCCTGGTTGATGCATCACACTGGGCCTTATGCATATGGATGCCTTGAGGGAACCTGCGGTGCATATGTTCGGGGCACCAAAGGAACTTGGACTTCAAAAACAGATGAGCTGAGTGATATAAGCCACCTATACATTCTGGGCACCTGAGTGAGTGCTGTGAATCATAGTGGGTCTTGATTTTGGGATTGAAGGACCAGAAGTGGTAGTTAGGTGCCTAGGTGGTAGTTACATGCCATTCTTTTTGTGAATCTAGGTCTTCATACTGTGACGGGATATTCCATCTTCTTTATGGGAATACGCTTGTGTCAAGGCTGATTCCCCACTCTGGCACGATGAATGCAGAAGTGTGGGCCTGCAAAAGCAACCCTAAAACCTTATCTTTCCAGGCATTGGTATAAAACTTCCCCCAAAATCCTAAAAACCTAGATTTTGGGGATAAAAATCCACTGCCACCATCAAGTGCTTTTGAACCCACAAACAAGGGTGGACACTTGAAACCAACCCCAGGGGCACCCCAAGCTCTTTTTCCCAAAGAGCTTGAAAAAGAATAGAGAAAATACAAATTGCAGTCTGTGGCTGCAATCCCCTAGTCAGAGGCATGCAGATCCCACAGACATATTTTTCTAGGACACAGAACTGAACCAATACCAGGTTAATAAAAAAGAAATAACTTTTATTATCAAAACTATACTCTTATTGCAAGCATAATGACTAGATGGAAAAAGTCACCAATTAATATACTCATGGGGACTCCCATGGGTCAAAACTTAGTTACAAAAGAGAAGAATCCCCATTTCTAACAGCACAGACATCAGATCCAAAGTCCCACAACAGAAAACAATAAAACCTAAAGGAATTATCTAAACTTTACCCTACTTACACATTATGAAGAGTCTTTTTCTTGCAGAGAGACATGTCTTCTGTCTCCCTCAGTATCTACAGCAAAACTGGCTCAGAGACGAAGGAGGGAAACCCAAAAATTCCTTTCTCAGTTTGAAATCCTGATCTGCATTTCTATTGGCTGAGCAGATACCTGGTTAGGTACAGGGACATAGTTAACCCCTCAGTCCCCAGGCTGCTGCCCAACCCTCAGTGTTATGGCAGCTTGTTAATGTTTATGCAAGATTCTTCATGCTGGCATCCATTTTGGAGGCTGTATTTTTCCACAAGAGCACAGGGGAAGTTTATACTGAACACACAAGATTCTTACCTTATGTTAAACCTATTAAGGGTGGGAAATGAGGTAATCTTGGTCATAAGCTCTCCCAGGCTACCCCACCTATGATGACTGCTGGAAACATCTAAGACTGAAGTGGGGGAAGGATGGGCCCAGACTGGAAGATTTTCTATTATCTGCTATCCCCTAGTCAGAGGCATGCAGATCCCATAGACATATTTTTCCAGGACACAGAATTGAACCAATACCAGGTTAATAAAAAAGAAAGAACGTTTATTATCAAAACTATACTCCTATTGCAAGCATAATGACTAGATGGGAAAAAGTTACCAATTAATATACTCATGGGGACTCCCATGGGTCAAAACTTAGTTACAAAAGAGAGGAAACCCCATTTTTAACAGCACAGACATCAGGTCCAAAGTCCAATAACAGAAAACAATAAAACCTAAAGATTTTCCAGTCTGTGAAAGAAGCTTATTAGAATAGTTTTGAGGGTGAGATATTACATGTAACTAATTTATTTAGTGTATTAAGCTTAGCTTTTGTGTTCTGTTTTATTTTGCTTAGTAACCTACATTGTTCTGTGTGCTATCTCTTATTGCCACTTAAATCCTACCTTGTACACTTAATAAATCAGAGGAGCTATGTACCTGAGTGCTGAAGATAGTTATCTTGCTGTGCTGTTTTCAGTTAGGGTCTGCAGCTTTGCGGGCATGACACAGATCCTGTGTCTGTGTGGCAGCAGTCTAGCATGTCTGACTCAACAAGACAGCATAGTAGGGGACCAAGACAGAGGAGGTCTCAGCACATTGGGTAACAGTCCCAATAGGGTCCTGATTCAACACGCTTGCCTAAAGATTTGTTGATTGAATCTGGTTTAATGACCAGCTTCAGGGATTTAGCTGCTTAATTTGTAGGCAAAGATTTCATTTTACCATAGAAATGATTTCATCATCTCACAAGTTTCTGGACATAGAATTGTACATACTAGAGATGAAGAAAGCTTACTAGCTCACTAATTCATCCCCCTGACAGAGTTTGTCTTTGTTTTATGGTCTACTTTTGGAAAAACCCAAACAATGGGGACTTGGTTACTTCTCTTGGGAGACCATTTTACAGTGTAATAGAATTCACTGTAAGGAAGTTTTTCCTGATATTCACCCTACAGTTTTCCTTTATTAACTTCATCCCACTATTATCTAGTTATTTTGCTATCGGGCTAGATGATGTGTATGTTGCACACTTTGGGTACTTGTTAGCTTTTATTTTGTCTCCCTGCCTCTTGTTCCCATAATTTACTACATATTTAAGCTAAAATGTTGAAACATTGAAAGGTGTGGGCTTTGGTTTTTCCCATTGAAAATGTAAACACTGTAGGATGAAAAACATGCTCTTCAGGGCAGGCACTTGTCTGCCTTTGTGTTTGTACAGTACCTGACAAAATGGGATCCCAGTTTTGATTGGGCACTTGGACACTGCTGCAATGCAAATAATAAAGAATAACAATAAAGAGATTTTGATTTTTTTTTCTGTGCTCCAGTCACAACCGCAGCTATTCAAAGACAGAAGCTGAGTGGTTCCTCTGCGTTAACGTTTGCATTATTGCTCCTAGGTAATTTGGATGCCCACTTAGCTCTATGATTCTCTTTGACCATTTTCAGACCTTTAGCATTTGAGTCAAGAGGCTTCTTTCTTTAGAAATTATAATAAGATTCAAAAGCACATTTCCTAATTTGTTTTAGCAGGCTGCGATGATTTCTTTTTCTGTCCATATTGAGACAGATTTTTTTTCTCGGCATATGATATAAAACATTCTCTATTGGTTTTTAATAATTCTGTCTAAAACCAAGTGCATTTAAAACCTTAAAATATTTTTAAATTATCCATAAGGAAATAAAAAACCTTGCTTCCCTCCCCCCCTCAGTCAGTAAGGGACAAATTCAGAGGTAAATCTAATGCCTTGTCTATTCTTACAGTGGCATTTAGCATACAAGAACTAGTCCTGTAGCTATGCAGCTGCATCCACGCTCATCCCTACAGTGCGTAACTACGTGCAGCAGTGAGAGGCCCCAGCAAGGAGGAGGCAGCATTAGGGAAAGGCTCTGGCAGCTTCCCTCTTCCAGAGCCTTTCACCACTGCCTCCCTTCTGCCTAACCCTATCCCCATTATAGGAGCCTTTCCCTGCAGTGAGGACAGGCTGTGGCAGGGAGGAGGCACTGGGACTCTACACAGCTAAAAATAGCAGTTCAGATGGGAATGTGGAGAGCAGTGCAGGGTACGTACCCTGAGGGTGCAGGTGTGCAAAGCACTACAGTCTACTCCGTTCTCCTTAGATGGTGAGATATCACTTAACAATGGATATCTGTGCTTGCAGTGTCCAGACTCTACACACAGCCCTAAGTGTAGACATCTTAAATAAATGTGAAGAAATCTATTGTGCTACCTATAGCAGACAGTATGAGTATGTCTAGACTACATGACTCCATCAACGGAGCCATGTAAACTAGTTTACCCGGCATAGGCAAAGAAGCGGGGATTTAAATAATCCCCACTACATTAAAATAAACATGGCCACCACGCTGTGCCGACGATCAGCTGATCCAGCACAGCGCGGTAGTCTAGACGCAGATCGGTCAGCTGGGGAAGCCTTTGCCAACTGATCCTGTAAGCCTCATTTCAAGAGGCATAAAAGTCATTATTTAAATCCCCGCTTCTTTGTTTATGCCACGTAAACTAGTTAACATGGCTCCGTCGATGGAGCCATGTAGTCTAGACATACACTATGGTATAAAATACACATTATTCTATGGGATAGTTTAACTCCTTGCATCTTCTTTGGTTATTTCCTTTCTTGCTACGCTGTCTAACATCTCATCTAACACCTCACTTGTCAAGGGCAGGTTTAAAAATTTCATGCATCAGCATGGCATAGGATGTAAGCTCTCAGGCATCTGATGTGTCCCTACAGTTGCCAACCCTCCAGGAATTATAGATTAATCTTTAATTAAATATTATGGCATAAGAAAACCCCCAGGAATACATGTAACAAGAATTGGCAACCCTATCTCTCTCACATGAATAACTCTGGCATGTCATGGAGATTCACTGCGGAGTTTAAAGACATAAGAATTGCTATCCTTGAGTAAATACAGTGCTGAGCTCACTTGGAATTCACGATTGCAAATCTCAAATTAGATTTTATTTAAAAAATATTCCCTTATGGAACATTTATCTGTAACTTAATTGTGCTGCAGAAACTTCATGTTTTTAGAGTCTGCTCTTCACACCATGGTCCTTCTCTAATGTTAGATGTGCTATAATCTATTCCTGATGCACTTACATTTTTTCATGTTCCTATGCTAGTCAGAACACTCATTGTTCTTTCTGCACTAGACACACATAATCCTTGTCTCTTATGTCACATGCTAAAAGCACAATCACTAGAATGAGCTATGTTCCCTCTTAGGACTTAGAGCTTTCTAAGGCCTTATTGTATATAATATTACAAAATGGGTTAAGAATCTGACATCAGATAAGTGTCTGAAAAATAATACTGCATTAAAACAATATATATTAGACCTTAGTGCAGTTATTATTAAAAAAAAACATTTGTGGGATAATAGTAGCTGCAAACATTGTTTTAATATAAACATGTAAAAAAAAAGTCATAAACATAGTACTCTTTGCAGCATTTTTAATTTAATTAGCACTTTATATATTAGCACTTGCTGATAAATATTTTAGTCCGACAAACACAAATATGTGTGTAATGAGGAGTTGTCCCATTAATTTAATTGGCACCACTCATA
Source organism: Pelodiscus sinensis (assembly GCF_052426305.1). Taxonomy (NCBI): domain Eukaryota; kingdom Metazoa; phylum Chordata; order Testudines; family Trionychidae; genus Pelodiscus; species Pelodiscus sinensis. The sequence continues at coordinate 110,152,107 of NC_143055.1, read as the reverse complement.
TACTGAACTATAAGTGGTTGCAGGATGACTACCTTATTTTGGAAAATTCTTCATTTTTCTTACTGTGAGATGAATCCTGCCTTGGAAGTCCCATTAACTCCAATGTGAATCATGTATGCATGTCTACAGGTAAAATGAGGCTCAACATTCTGATCCCCATGTATTCAGTTTCCCACTAATTTAGTTTCGTAGTAGGATGTGTGATGATTTCAGGATAAATGACATGAGGAATATTAGAAAAACTTGGGGTAAGGGGAGATGTTCAAAGTCAATTAGGTGACTTTCAGTGGGAGTTTGGCTCTGAGCTGTCATTTGTGTCTTTCAAAAAATCTCCCAAGGTTTTAGATTGAACAGTGATTTGCTGAAAAATATCTCTTTCTGTGGGTGGAGAATTGAAGGGCTAGAGCGGTCCCCTCAATGTCTATGCAATAAAAGCACATCTGTCATCATAAGTGCATATGTATTAGCACACAAAGCAATGCAAAATCTTTCCAATCATATTTTAATTAAAATATTATTTAACAGTGTTTCTATGGAATAATTATATAGTATCGCACATCATTGGTCATATTTTAAACAAACATTTAATTCAGTTTACATGTACATTGCATTCCCTCTGTAGGGCTGTTCATGGGATTGCCTGTTTTGAGGAGGTTAAAAGTGCATGGCGGGATGTTTGAAACAACCTATAGTGATGTTCAGACCCGAAATGCAGTAGCCTCATTTTTTTTTAAATGAATTTAATACTGGTGAACTGAGTCCCGAAGACTTACATCTTTTATATCCACAGAAAAGATTCTGCAAGGGCAGTTGTAGTGCAGGTTTTCTCATTATCAATACCTATTACTCTGACCTTGTGGGACTCCCTTTAACAACAAGCAATTTATTATTTACGTCAACTCACTTTGTCCTCTCTACAAAGTCTACCAAAAAAATGACACATAGGACTGTGTTTCTTGTGATGAAACTGGACTGATATCTCCAAATCATTTCACGTAGCCCACTGCAGAGCTATCCCACACAGGTTGCAATTATTTTAGTAGTACTTCCCTCCAATCTGAACTGACTTTCACTTGAGGATACAATGCCAAATCCTATTGGCCTTATGAACAAAATTAGCCCCACAAAACATTGCAAGCAAAATTCGGAGCTACGTAACGTCAATGACTTCAGGTGAGTTTACTGAAGCTATAGGGATTTAACTGGAGTGAATTTGGCTTACTGGGGCTATACACAGGCCAGATTCAAGGCAAGTAGCATCTTACATCATGCATACTCTCCCAGCCCTGTGAGAAGTGCCAGAGACCTATGCCCTGTGACGACCTGCACTCTGCATGCCTTAAGTGTCTGGGCGAAGCCCATTTGTCCGAGGCCTGTAATACAGCCGGTCCCCAAGTTGCGAATGGTCGACTTGCAGTTGTGACTGAAGCTGTCGTAAATGGTGGACCTCGAGTTACGAACGCGATCCGCATTTGAACTCTTGGCGATGCTGGTGTTGGTTACTACACCTGTCCTATAAGGTCAGTGGTCCCCAATGTGGTGCTAGGTCAGTGGTCCCTAACGTGGTGCCCACAGGCGCCATGGCACCCACCAGAGCATTTATGTGCACCCGCCTAGCCCTGCCCCCGGGAGCCTGGCGCATGTGTGGCCCCCGCCCCGGGTGCACGGCACATGCGTGGTGCTAGCAAGGCGTGCGGCGCATGTGTTGCCCCATCCCCGGGCGGCCCGTCAGCCCCGCGCGTCCCCCAAAAGGGTTGGGGACCACTGCTCTAGGTGGCCACCATATTGCCAGACGTGTCCGAACTGAGATCCATCATGGCAGATCCCTCACTTCCCCCCCACCCCAATATAGTTTTATTCAAAGGCAAAGTCAGGTTGCACCCTACCCTGCATTGCTGCCGAAGGCAGTGTCCAACTTTCACGTATTGCAGGACATCTTCCTGCCAGTTTTTTACCCCAAGTCCCATGCATCGGGTAAGGAACAGGTGCTACACCCTTTGGCCATTTGGAGGGCTCTAGCCGTTTATTTAGAAAGAACAAAGCCCTTCCACAGGTCACCTCAGCTCTTTGTTGCTGTAACAGAGCGGATGAAAGGCCAGCCGGTATCAGCACAAAGGATCTCCTCTTGGATCACAGCCTGCATTAGGGAGTGCTATGGTATGACTGGGATTCCAGCCCCTCCCTTCACGGCCCACTCGACTAGAGCTCAGGCCTCTTCCACAACCTTCCTGGCTTGGGTCCTTATTCTGGACATATGCAGGGTTGCCACGTGATCCTTTGTCCACACCTTTGCTAACTATTATGTGCTGACTAATCAGGCATGGGAGGATGCTGCCCTGGGTAGAGCTGTCCTCCACTCAGTGGAAGGTTAGAACTCTGACCTCACCTCCTTGGGTGTCTGCTTTGGAGTCACCAACGTGGAATGGACATAAGCAATCACTCAAAGAAGAAAGAACGGTTACTTACCTTGTATCTGTGGTTCTTCGAGATGTGTAGCTCATGTCCATTCCAAATCCCACCCACCTCCCCTTCCTCGGAGTAGTCCAGTAAGAAGGAACCAAGTGGGTGGAGGGCCAGCAGGGTACATAGTGGCGCTGGTATACCGGCCTCTCCAGGGGGCTCCCCCACTGGCCCGGCGGGTGTTGCTAGGGAAAAAGTTTCCGATGACATGTGCATGCTGCATGCACACCTACATGGAATAGACATGAGCAACACATTTCGAAGAACCACAGTTATGAGGTAAGTATCCATTATCATCTTCAGGTAACCAGAATCCAACAGTTTATATACTGCTATCATTCTATCTTCTGTCTTCATTGAGAATCCACAATGGACTTTAGACTGTGAAAGTGAAGAGGACAGCAGGTTAGGTCCAGAAGAAGTAAGTTAAAATAGGTTATAATTAAAATATTGCCAATAGACTAGAAAATTTACAGTGTACAAGGGATCTCTTGCTGGGTAAAAATTGTCAAAGTATTTATTAGAAGAAAAAGCAAACCTAGCCATAGCTCAGACATTTCAACCAGATTCTCAGCTGGTGGGGTTCACCATAGCTCCATTAATTTCTATCCTAAACCAGATTAGATGATAGACCATTGCTCTTTAAGGTGAAATATTTATTCTGTATCATTATATCATATAAAGAGTAATGAATAGCTGTAATTCTATTTTTGTTTTGACTAATTACAGCAGTAAGGACAGTACATAAGTGCCAAAAATTACATTCGTAAATCTGTATTTTAGCACCTAAATAAATGGCCTGGTTTTTCACAACTGCTTAGCATCCAACACAGGATGCTAACAGAATTTCCAGGCCCCTGGGCAAGGTGGGAAATCCCAGCACCGGGCCCCCAGAAGGGCTGAAGCCTCAGGTGGAAGGGGTGGAGCTGGGGCTAGCCTCCTCCAGCCAGCTCTTCAGTGCTGCTTGGTCCACACCACCCATGGCTCAGGGAGCAATTTAAAGTGCTCCGGTCCAGCCCCAGCCACTGCTGCTGTCATGGTATGATCAGCCCTTCCTCTCCTACCAAAATCCCCTCCTTTCTCAACCATCCACCCCACCATCTGTGATCTTTTCTTTTCCACCCTCCTAACAAAACAAGCTCCCTCCCACATTCCCAATGGTTGCTCAGTCCTTGAGAAAGCAATCCAACCTGACCCCCCACTTCTGCACCAGATTCCCTCCCTTTGATTAACAACTTTTCCCCTGCTGTGTGCTCTGGCTTCCTGCCAATTGTCTCACTTTGAACACATTTGTTATCAATCCAGCTTCCCATTTTGATATCTGGCTCAACAGTCAGGTTATGAATTTCTTGTTTTCTTCCCCTGCAATCCCATGTCATAGCCTGGCCCTTGTGCATTGTTTCTATCTGCCCACTCAATCTTCCTTCCTTATTCATTCTCTCTCTGTCTCTCTTGCTTGTTTGTTTTCTTGCTTCATTCTTCTATCCCTGGAATCCCCTGTTCATTCCTACATTTCCTGCGGGGTTCACCCTGCCTTATCTCCCTCTTTTCTCTGTGGTTACAACACTACAGACAGGACCAGATCTGCTAAAAGTAGGGCTCTCAAGGAATGTCCTTCAATAGGAAAAAAAATGTTGGTGCACCCTCTGGATCGTTCAAGCCCTGTTACATCCTTACATTCACAACATGGTCTACATAGAGAGAGAGAGAGCAGAGAAGTAATGCTTTACGGTCCCTGATCTATCCACTGAAAGGAAGAAACAGTGAACAATGGTGAAGTAGAAGAGAGAAAAAGCTGAAATTTACTATCACATTGGTAGATATTTGGCAAGTTAGTTACAGGCAAGGAAGATTGCATTTAAGGATGAATGAACCAGAGTCCCCAGTGCTGATAACAGCCAGCAATTCCAAATTCTTCCAGTGCATTACCCAATTATCTCAGTACTAATAATATCACACCCTGAACCTACTTAGCCCTCATTAGAATTAATTACAATGTTGCAGACTATCCTGTGGGGGGTTGAATGCCTCCTGGGAAGTGCTGAGCTTTGGGGCATATTACAGGATCAGGCCCCTACAATTAGGAACTCAATTAGAAGAAATAAATGGTCAGACTCTGCTCTCCGTTACCTTCCCTCCACCCCCATTAATTTCAGAGCAGTTTTAGTATGTCAGAGCAGAATTTGGAGCAGGTTTTTTTTTTTTAAATATTGCTAATATTTATACAAATACAGGCCATGCAGCACTTCACATCCTGCCAATATCCTCAGTGTAAGTACAGGCAGTCCCCGGGTTACGTACAAGATAGGGACTGTAGGTTTGTTCTTAAGTTGAATCTGTATGTAAGTCGGAACTGGCGTCCAGATTCAGCCGCTGCTGAAACTGACCAGCGGCTGACTACAGGAAGCCCGAGGCAGAGTTGCTCTGCCCTGGAATCAGTCGCTGATCAGTTTCAACAGGCTGAATCTGGACGCCAGTTCCGACTTACATACAGATTCAACTTAAGAACCCCAGGCGTCCCCAAGTCAGCTGCTGCTGAAACTGATCAGCGGCTGATTCCAGGAAGCCCGGGGCAGAGCAACTCTGCCTCGGGCTTCCTGTAGTCAGCGCTGGTCAGTTTCAGCAGCGGCTGACTTGGGGATGCCTGTGGTAGAGCAGCTGGGGTGCTGCTGGGTTGGTCCAGTAGCGCCGCTCCTCGGCACTACTGGACCAACCCAGCAGCACCCCAGCTGCTCTGCCCCAGGCGTCCTGATTCAGCCGCTGCTGAAACTGACCAGCAGCGGATGAATCAGGACGCCTGGGGCAGAGCAGCTGGGGTGCTGCCGGGTTGGTCCAGTAGCGCCCAGAGCGGCGCTGCGGGACCAACCGGCAGTGCCCCAGCTGCTCTACCACAGGCATCCGGAGAAAAGCCTGGTCTGCTGGGGGGTGGGGGCACACTAGCTGCACGCCCCCCCCCCAGCAGACCAGGGAGATGCGGGCGGTGGACCGAGACGCACCGCGGTCCCGCCGCCCGGGTCCTCCGCGGCTTTGCTCTGCGTCTCCCTGGTCTGCTGGAGACCAGCAGACCAGGGAGACGGGGAGCAAAGCCTCGGAGGACGCCGGCAGCAGGACAGCCGCTGCGCGTCTGGGCTGTCCCGCTGCCCGCGTGCTCCGCGGCTTTGCTCAGCATCTCCCTAGTATGCTGGGGGGGGCTTTCCCCCCCCCCCAGAAGACCAGGGAGATGCGGAGCAGCTTTTCTCGCCCCGGAGGACACGGGTGGCGGGACCACGACGCATCTGGGCGTCCCGCCTCTCCAGTCCTCCGGGGCGAGAAAAACCCCATTCGTAACTGCGGATCCGACATAAGTCGGATCCGCGTAACTCGGGGACTGCCTGTAGTAAAAGAAATTGGGTCAGTGTGGACAAATGTGGGGTCTCGCATGACTTCATTCATCATGGACTAGTTGTGTGAATAATTGCTCAGGAGTTAAGATGGGTTTGTATAGTCTACATTAGTGTGCACACTGCTGCAGCTTCTCTGCTGCCAAAACAGCTAAATAAAAACTAGCGTGGGCATGTCTACATGAGCTGCCCTCACACTCCATGATAGTAATGGGAACATCATTGATGCTAGGAGTGCTGCTGCATCCCTTGGCTTGCAGCAGTAATAAAAACTCAAATAGATGGTTCTGCCCTCAGCACCCCCATTGTAAAAATTGTCCCTGCAGACATAACCTGAGACCGCTTACTTAGGCCACTGCATGTGTAGGCCTCCACACAGTGATCCGATTACAACGTCTTTTGATGATCACTGACAAAGTATCCAAAATATCGGACATGCCTGGGGCAGAGAAGCTGGGGTGCTGCTGGGCTGGCCCCGCAGCGCCGCTCCTCGGTGCTACTGGACCAACCCAACAGCACCCCAGCTGTTCTGCCTCAGGCGTCCCCAAGTCAGCTGCTGCTGAAACTGACCAGCAGCTGACTACAGGAAGCCTGAGGCAGAGCAGCTCTGCCCCGGGCTTCCTGGAATCAGCCGCTGATCAGTTTCAACAGCGGCTGAATCTGGACACCTGAGACAGAGCAGCTGGGGTGCTGCCGGGTTGGTCCCCACAGCACCGCACCTCGGCGCTGCGGGGACCAACCCGGCAGCACTCCAGCTGCTCTACCCCAGGTGTCCCCAAGTCAGCTGCTGCTGAAACTGACCAGCAGCTGACTACAGGAAGCCCGAGGCAGAGCAGCTCTGCCTCGGCTTCCTGTAGTCAGCTGCTGATCAGTTTCAGCAGCGGCTGACTTGGGGACGCCTGGGGCAGAACAGCTCGGGTGCTGTTGGGTTGGTCCAGTAGCACCACACCTTGGCACTAGCTGCGCCCCACCACCCCCAGCAGACCAGGGAGACGCAGAGCGGCTTTTCTCGCCGCGGAGGACGCAGGCGGTGGGACCGTGGCGCGTCTCGGCGGTCCCGCCACCCGCATCCTCCGCGGCGAGAAAAGCCACTCCGCGTCTCCCTGGTCTGCTGGGGGGAAGTGCCCCCCGCGCCGCCAGAGGCGGCGACAGTGAGGGAGGCACCCCGCACTAGCGGGCCCCCCCCCCGGTTCATAACTAGGGGTCCGACTTAAGTCGGACCCATGTAACCCGGGGATTGCCTGTATATACCATGTACCACAAGTACATCAGTATGGATAACAAATAATCATATGAAATCTGAGCGCCCTTGAGTTTTGGCTGTCAGCTTCAGCAGCAATTTTCTTCATAGGGCATACCTATTTTTTGCCTTAGCCCAAAGTAGCTTTTAGAAAAATTGACTGTAGCTATAAGTAATAGATGTAGCATCTTCATTTCTTCATTGGATTCCCAGAACAATTTCAGTATTTATCTGCATAGTGAGCCTTTAAATTATTGATCATATGCATAGTCCAGATAACACATCTATAACATAAGCATATAATATGGAGAATAGCTAGACCCAAATGTAAGATGATTTTTTTTTTATTTGGATTACAATATAAACCTTAAGAGCAAAATCTGAGTTGTTTATATATATATATCACCAGGAGTCATAAGTAAAATAATATTTTTATATATGTAGAAGGTTTTATATAATTGAGGCTTACCAAAATAACTCTCGAATAGCAACAAAAAACATAAAAAAGCTTATCATTCAAATTTAACATTTTGCATCACTTCCTGCCTTTCATAATGTTTGTTTCATCTGCTGCACACTTTCTCTAGTCTCCCAAAAGCTACTAAATCTGAGTACATTTCCAGAAGTAAAGCTGCAATATATAACTGAAATCCCTTCAAATATTTTGAGTTCTCTGGTGACATCTCTAACAGTAAATTATAGGTAGAGTCATGGTCGTGCCACTATTTGTCATGGTTGAGAGAACACTATCATTCTATATTCATCTTTTCAATTGCTTATAATTTTCTCACAATATGACGGTTTTTGATGAATTTTCTGATGCTTGGGATTGAACCAGAAGTGATACTTTTGGAAAATTTTATGACCCTTTTTGAGTGTAGGATTGTTGGGTTCTTCACAGCTAGACAACTCAAAAATAAGCTTTGTTTAAAAATGTTTCAGTTTGGCATGAGAATGGCCATACTGGGTCAGACCAATGGTCCATCTAGCCCAGAGCTACTCAACTTTAGAAGCCCCAGGGGCCACAACGATACCCACAGCACATGCTGCGGGCTGCAACTTGTTTGGTTGAATATTTATGCAAATGTATGCAAATAGCTTATTTCACACTGATGGGCATGAATACAAAGATTAAGCAAGACTACACAACACGCAGGTCCCATTTAAGTCAGTTCTGCTGATATTAATAAAATGCAATATTTGCCTAATTTCCACCCACGAGAGTATTTTAAATGAGACATGAAAGTCCAGGAATTGAACTACTAAAAAGCATATCAACAGAAGAGCATTATATTGACTATATTTTGTTTTGGCTTCACAATTCTAACAAATAAAACAAAAACTGCTAATACAATATTTACTGAAATATAAGTACAATGTGAAGTTTAAGGCACCGAGGAGAGAAGTGGCATGGCTAGAAAAGGAACCCAGTAATCCTGCTTCCCAGAATCCCTTCCTTTCCCCTGCCTGCCCCACCAAGCACCAGCTCCCACAGTCCTCACAGGGCAGAGACCAGAACCCCCAAATCTAACCACCAGACCCACTGCCCGACAACAGGAAAGGAAAGAAATCAGAAGTTTTAATGCCCAGTTCCCTGCTCTAACTCAATGCACCCATCCCTCCCCCAGAGCCAGGCACCCTCCAGCCCTCCCACTCCAATTCAATGCCCTTCCCCTCCCCTAGAGCCAGGTACTCCCCAACCCCCTGTTCTAAACCAATGCCCCTCTCTTCCCACAGAACCAGGCATCCCCAGCCTTCCTGCTCTAAACCAATGCTCCTCCCCTCCCCTCCCCCAGAACCAGGCACCCCCAGCCTTCCTGCTCTAAACTAATGACCTTTCCCTCCTGCAGAGCCGGGGACATAAATCTAGTGGGGCAGAGGGTAACACCCTGTGTCTCATCAGAACAACGCACTTTTCCCTCCAGGTGCTGGGGCCCATGCTCAACGCGGCTGTGAATGGTCCGAGCGCGCGGCTCCAAACGTTCCATTGAAGAAGGCACGTCTTCCATCCCCTCCCCAATCCCCTTTGCAGGGCAAAAAATTGCAGACATTTCTTGCCTTTTAAAAAACCCATCCGGATGGTGATTTAACATGTGCAAACAAGGACGTGTCCAGGGAAAAGTGGACGTATGGTAACCCTACCCAAGCTCCAGTGCGGACCTTTCTCACTCCAGCCTTGCTGCCTGGCTCTGCCGCCACCTCACTCTCACCCTGCCCACGTCTCTTGCTGCCCAGCTCTGCCACTGCCTTGCCACATGCCTCACTATCCGGCCCCCCCACTGCCTCTTGCTACCCTTGCAGCTCTTGCGTGCATGTCACCACAGCCTGGCTCAGTGCCATGCTGCGTGGCTTCACTCGCGGGGAGGTGCAGCCGCTCTGGGTAATGCAGTGGGAGTGTTCTTCCACTGCCTCTTGCTGCCTCCACCCCGCCAGCCGGCAGCTCCTGCACACCCAGCCTGTCTCAATGTGGCACCACACAGCTCGGCTCATGGTGAGTCGCTACCAGTGGAACCCACAGCAATGAGACAGGCAGGCAAGCCGGGAAGCAGCTCACGGCACTGCTGGCTGCATGCACATGGGCCACGGGCCTCAACTGGCCCTCACGGGCTGCATGTTGAGTAGCCCTATTCTAGCCCATTTATCCTGTCTTCCAACAATGGCCAGTTCAGATGCTTCAAAGGGAATTAACGGAACAGGATGATTATCAAATGATCTGTTCCTTGTTGTCCAGTCCCAGCATTCAGAGGCTTGCGGATACTGGATTTCTATTATCCACATGTTTGTTGATACCCTTCACCCCGAAAGAAGGCCAATAGAGTGTTGAAGCATGCTTTGGCCTTTGCAAAAGCCAGTGATGCCAGTTTGAGTCTTCCCCAGCAGATTGTGTTCATCTGTGTCTCTAATCATTCTGTTCTTTACTGTAATTTCAACCAATTTGTCTAGTGCTGGTATTTGGCTTACTGGCCTGTGATTGCCCCTGGAGCCTTTTTTTAAAAATTGGCATTGTATTAGCTCTCCTTCAGTCATCTGGTACAGAAGCTAATTTAAGTGATAGGTTACACCAGCAGTTCCCAACCGCAGGTCTGCGGACTGGCACCAGGCCACGAACTGCTGGCTGCCAGGCTGCGGCGGCTCTGGGGCTAGGATTTGGGATACACCACCCAGCACCTCCCCTCTTGCTACAGCTGTTGGGAGAGGCATGTCCTGCCCGCCTCTCAGCCAACCAGCACCGGGCAGGGGTGGGATCTACTCCCGGCTGCAGCCTGTCATGTCAGCCTTAGAGCAGCCATGACATGGGCAGCAGCGCTTAGCTGGGGGCTAGAGGCAGAGCAGGGCTAGGTGAGGGGGGTGGGGCAGGCACTGGAGGCTAAAGTGGTGGGGCTATGGGTGGCTCTGAGGATGGGGTCTTTAAGAGGCAGGAGGCTGGCACTGGGGGGCTATGTGGGTGAAGCTAATACTGGGGGGCTCTGGGGATAGGGCTAATACGGGGGGCACTAAGAGGTAGGGGCTGACACTGGGACAGTGGGGGTGGGGCTGGCATGGGGGGGCCAACACTGGGGACTAGGTGCTGGCACTAGGGGGAACCCTAGGGTGTTGGGTGCAGTGGGGCTCTGGAAGCAGGAGGTTGGCACAGGGAGTGGGGGTCTGGTGGTGGACAGCTCTAAGGAGTGTGGGCTAGCGCTGAGGTATTTTGAGTGGCAGGCTGACACTGGGGGGGGGGCTCTGAGGATGGGAGGTTGGCACGGGTATTGGGTGGAGAGGATGCTGGGGGGCAGTGGTGGGTTGGGGGGCTCTAGGTGTTAGGTCTGGCACTGGGGGGCTCTGTGGCTGGGGCTTTTCATACCATGGACCAGCAAAACCCATCCATAAACGTTTAGTGGACTTGTAACATTTTATTTGCATATTTGAATATTCGTTATTTGGATAATGAGTATGGAACCATGCAAATAAAATGTTACCAGTCTACCAAAAGTTTGTGAATAGTTTTGCCGGCCTGTGGTTGGGAACCACTGGGTACCAGTTAGTGTTTCTGCATTTTCATATGATAGTTACTTCAGAACGCTTGGCTGACATCTAGTTCTGGTGACGTATTGTTTAATTTATCGATTTATGCCAAAACCTCCTCTACTGACATTTCAGTCTGGATCAGTTCCTCAGATTTGCCACCTAAAAAGAATGGCTCAGGTGTGGGAATCTCCCTCTCATCCTCTGCAGTGAAGTCTAATGCAAAGAATTCATATAACTTTTCCACAGTTGCCTTACTTGAATGGTCCCTTAGCTCCTTGATCTTCCAGTGGTCCCCTGTTTGGCAGACTGCCTGTTTCAAATGTACTTAAAGCACTTTTTGATGTTAGTCTTCTGCTAGTTGCTCTTTAAACTCTTTTTTGGCCTGCCTAATTATGTTTTTACACTTCACTTGCAAGAGTTTATGCTCATTTCATTTTCCTCAGTAGGATGTACATTATGATTGTTTTAAGAACCTGAAAACTAAAATAACTAAGGTTAATAGGGTAAAATCTGTGTGGATGGAGAACATTGGCCCTAAATTATGGATCTTAAAAGTTAAACTGTTGGAGGTCCCTATACAGATGCACATGCTTAATTTTGCACACTGTAAAAGTCCCACTGAAGTCTATCCAGGTGTAATCAGAGTCTGAATCAATGCATGGAATGCAGCCAGCTGGAATGGGAAAGAAATCCTGGGTGTGGTTATGTAAATCCAGTTCAATGAGTGATATAGGCCTGATAGATATTCAGTTTTTAGAATATTTTGCCTATTGTAACTAATTTGGCTGTTGTGGGGTCACAAACCATGTTAACCCTAAATATAGGAACTGTAAAATGTGACCACCAGTGCATGCAGGAGAGACGCTGACTTGGATTGATAAGGCTTTCTCTTCCAGAACCAGTGAAGTCAATTGGAGGGGAAGGGAGAGCTCTGAGCCAGCAAGCTACATGTCTTCCAGGCATGAGCTGTAAGATTGGTTCAGCCTGCTTCCCTCTCCTCCCTCTCCCCCCCCCCCCCCACTTTTCTAATGATAGAACTAAGACTGGCTCCATAAGGAGTCTCTTTAAAATAAAATGTTATTCCAGTGGATGCTGGAATCTTTTGGCTGGTGAGCCAAGAGCTGAAATCATTGAGAAATTAACATCACACAGAGCTGAAATCACTAGGTTTGGCCTAAAGCCAAACCCATCTCAGAGGAATGGCAGATGGCCAGCAGGGTGGCTGGCAGGAGCAAGTGGCTAGTGGAAGCAGTTGGCAGGTGGCTGGTGGGAACAGCAGCAGGTGGCCAGTGGGGAGGTTGGCAGGAGCAAGTGGCTGGCAAGAGCGATTGGCAAAAGCAGCACATAGGTGGTATTGCCATGTGCTCAATGAGTGAAGACATCAGGATGCTGTGCCTATGGACTCTGGGTCTGCACTGACTGGACAGAGCCGTAAGTGGGGGTTGAACTAAAGATCTTTAAGCAAAAGACTCTGCCCTGTGGAATCTGGGGATGGTGCTTTGCTTACGGGTTTTCTTTGTTTATGGGTGTTCCTATTGGTTGATGCTAGATTACTGTTACTAAATAGACTGTTTCTATCTCTGATTCAGTGCTAGTGAGAGGGGAAGAATGGCCTCTAAGGATGCCCAGTGGATAGGTTGGAATTTTTTGCAGTTCACTGGGTGGGGGCTTGAGCCGGTTTGATTACTTTGTTGAAAGAACCTCCCTAGATACTGAACCCGGCCCTTCTGGCTGTCGACTGCTACTGGCAGAAGGGTTACACAGGTGCTCAGAATTCAATATATACTTACTAGGGATGTAAAATCCCAGTTAATCAGTTAAACATAACATTTAATCAGTTAACTGGTTAAACGAGGACAGATGAGCTGGAACACTTCCTCTCTTCCCCCCCTTCCCCCCCCCCCCCCCCCGCTCCACCAGGGACTGGCGCTGCTCTGGATGGGCTTCTTAACCATTCGCATCCCTAATACGTACATGCTTTGATGGATCAGAGCCAGTGTTCAGCATCTTGCAGGATCAAACCTTTATTGACCAGTCATTCAGCTACTATGTTGGAGCTAGAACTGGGCTAGTACAAGACATACCAGCAACTTTCCTACTCCCATCTAGTTCTATAGAATTGAAGTGTTTGTTTTAAAGAAAATATCTGGCTGTTAAGGGGTTGGGTGCTCTCAGTTTTGTCTCTGAGGTGAACATATGGTGACATCAACCTGTGCGTATGAATCCTGAAACAAAAGCTTTCATTGACTTTCAATTAACTTAGATTTCTAAGTCACTTAGGTGCATTTGAAAATGTTACCTATTATTTTTCCCCATTGTTTCCATCTTGTTTTCCAGTAACTTAAACGTTTAGAATTTTTTATAGACAATAAATTGCAGGATTTGTGACTTATAGGTCTGTCTGGTCTTTCCAAAAGTACTCCCCTGATGATTCCTCCCATCCCTGCTCCCTCTTGCATGTTTGCTTTTTTCCATTTTAGAAGGTTATCACATAGGCCCCAATCCTTCAAGAGAAAACCAAGTGAGTGTAGCAGACTGATGCCCTACAAAAAGTTGCCAGATTGAGACCATTTTTTGTTTTATTTCTCGCCAATATATATAAAAATAAAATCACACTATTTGTTTTACAGAGAGGCTAAACTTTATGTATGTATTTATTTAGCATCTATCTTTACCCTAGGGACGGTTGTAGAGGCACCTATTATTTTCACGTCATAAAACGGAGGTATTGTTCGAGATTGAAGTATCAAAAGAGAAAGTGATGGAACAAACACATCACCAGGACTGAATGGTATAACACCAGACTTCTGAAAAAGCAGCCCATCTGCTTCATAACACAAATATGTGATGTCTCATTAAAATCTGAGTGAGAGGACTAGAGGGTAGCACTACTTTTCTGTCTTTTAAAAAAGAATATCCAGGGTTATTCTGGGGATTGCAGGCCAGTAAACTTTACTTCAGTACCAGGAAGACTGGTAATCTGTTTCCAATTATCATTTCAACCAAACACTTAGAAAAACTTGATATGATTAGGACAAACCACCCTGACTGCCTGTAAAAAGAAAACCTTTTCTGTCTAATCACTAGGACTCTTTGAGCTTTTCATTTAAAAAAAAAAAAAAAAGATTGTGAAAAACCAGCCAATGTGCTATATTGGACTTTCAAAAAGCTTTTGACAAATTTCCCTACAAGAGGTTATTAAGGAAACTGCATAGCATGGTGAGAGAGGCAAAGTACAGTTATGGATCAGAAACTAGCTAGGACAGAAAGCAAAGAGCAGGAATAAATTGACCACTTCCAATATGGCAAAAGGTTAACTCTGCTTGTCACTAGGATCTGTGCTAAGATGTGACTTGTGTAATATACTTGGTTAAAGGTATGGAAAAGGCAGCAAACAAGGAACTGGCAAAAAATTTTAGATCCAGTTGTTCAGTTCAGACTAAAAAAACACTATGACAAACTTCAAAGGGCCCAACAAAGCTAAGTGAATGAGCAGCACAGTGGCAGGTTAAATTTAGTGAAGGTAAGTCCAAGATAATGTATATTGAAGAAATTATCTGAGCTGCTCATATATTTTACTGAGTGCTAAATTAAGTGTAACCACACAGGCAAAAACTGTAGGTAACACTGTGGATGTCTCAGTGAAAACCATTGCTCAGTATGCAGCAGCATTCAAAACATCAAACAATATGTAATGAAGGGAATATAATATAACACTAATAACATCATGCAATTACGTAAATTAACGTTATGCACTCACCTGGAATACAGGGCAGCTCTTCCACTGTTGTAAATAGGAAGCCTTCCTTTAAAGTCAATGAGGACCTAGCTTACTGTGTTCCATTTTGGTCACTCTATCTGAAAAAGGTATGGCAGAAATAGGCCACTATGATTAGAGGCATAGAAAGACATCTATATAAGGAAAGATTGAAAAGAGTGGGACTGTTCCTTTCTGAAAGGAAATGGGAGTAGACATGACAGGTGTGCAAAATAATAAGAGGTAGAGAAAGCAAATTGGACATTCCTATTTACTGTCATAAGTACAAGGGAAAAGTGACACCTAAAATGGTTAAAGGGAAATCCTGTAGGTAATGCATAGCTAACCTGTGGAACTCATTGCTATAGCATATAATTGAGGCTAAGATCTTAAGAATCAAAAAGGGAAGAGATGCTTAAGAGAAGTAAGAGCATGCACAGTTAGGATAAAATGAAGAAAAGGTATAAAACCTCAGACTTCATGGTATAAATCAACCTCTAACTGACAGGTGCTAGGCCAATATTTACCTTATAAGTAGGTTATTCCATAATTGGCTAGTATGTGGTTTCTTGCTCCTCTGCAGCGTTTGATTCTGGCAACTATCAGAAACAGGATACTGGACTTAGATGGATCACCATTTGGATCCAGTACACCAAATCCTACTGTGTTGACGCTACTAAAGGCAGATGGGATGTTCAGTTGTCTATTGTTCAAACTGTTCCTTTAAGGAATATTCCTGTTCAGTAGAGGCATAAAAGAGTAGAAAAAGGAGAACAAAAAACAGGTCATTTTTCTCAGTAGAGGCCACCATGAATTTGTTTTTCATGTTTTCCCAATGATCCAGCTACTGTAAAAAACTGCTGTAAATCCAATATGCAGACTATGTGTAGTAGCAGTAATAGTTTTGTCTTATTTATTGGTAAGAAGCAAACACTGGGTCCAGCACTTACTGCACTGGCAGGAGGAGTGGAGACAGGAAGAACATACCAAAATTCTATGTCAGATGTGATTATTCAGCGTTCCACAGCTAATGATTATGAACCACTGATTCAATATGACCGGGGTGAGATCCTGTATCTTGCATAGCATCTCATACAGAGAAAGGGGTTACTGTCAAAGCATGTAGGATTGTAGGGAGACAACAATAGATGTAATTGTTTCAAGGAGTCTTGGGGGAAAAGGCCTGATTCCAAAACTAATTTAATTTTAACTTTTTAGTAGACTGGATCAGGCTCTTAGATTAGAGGATTTGTGAGTCAGGACTCATAGCTTTTAGTTCTCATTTTACCACTGAAAAGTGTTTTAACTTGTGTAAGTCATTCAACTAGTCAGATCTTCAGTTTACCCATTTGTAAAATGGGGATGATAATGATTACCCATCCCATAGATTTTTAAAGGTTTGGGTTTTTTGGTTTTTGTTTTTTTTTTTTCAATTAATACTTGCCAAGTTCTTTAAGATCTCTGAATGGAAGAGCTGTCAATGCAAATAATAAACTGCTTGAAATTGAATGCTTAAACATCAGTTGGCCATGGTTGCTTTTATACAGTTTGACAATGTTATAAAAATGATCTCTTTGAAGACACGTAGGTCTATACTGCTGTGTTCTTTCGGAATAACTGACTCTATTTCGAAATAACAAAATGCGCATCTACACAGCAAGCCATTATTTTTCGAGCTGGAGGATGTCTTACTCTGACTCCTGTAATCCTCAATTTATGAGGAGTAAGGGAAGTTGAAGGAAGAGCATTCTTTCTTCAACTTTCTTCAACCTCTTACTAATAAGCTATTTCAACTTTAGCTACATAATTGACATAGCTGAAGTTGCGTATCTGAATTTGACTTTTGCCCTACCGTGTAGATGTGCCCTTACTCTTAAATACCTGTATTCTATCGATGATGTATTTCCCACTTGTGAATGCATAAATGTATTTCTTTCAAGATTTCTTTTCAAGTCCCAATATGGTCAAAGGATAATACACAAATATTTTTTCTGTTAATCTATAGCACTTCTTGGGATACTTAAAAATACCATAACAACCACTGTTCCCTGAAGATGTTTTAAAACCAGCATTCTTTAAAATTGTTGGTTTATTGTGACAAGACAAAGAACGTTCATGAAAGAAGATTCATTGATGAACCTAGTCTGAAGCACATTTAAAGAGGAAGAAGCTTTATACAGGCATTTTATTTCTCTTACACAAGGAAAACATATGGTGGATAGATTGGAAACAAATGAAAATGTAAAATGTCACTTTGTATGGTATCATTCTCCAGAAAGTTACTATGCTCAGCAGGGTATAATTCCATGGGGTTTAAGAATTTGCAAGAAAAAGTCAGCTTTATACAAATATAAAGAAGGAGTTTGCAAAGTTTCTTAATAGCATTGGGCCAAATTCTCATACTCTTAATCATGTTGAGCACTAATTTCAGTGGCACCAATTATAGAGGATAGTACTATTTAATGTGAGTAAAAGTCAAAATCTAGTCCAACATAATGTTGTATAAAAGGAACTAACTGAGGGTATGTCTACACTACAAAATTAGTTCGAACTAATATCCGTTAGTTCGAACTAACTTTCCTAGGTGCTACACTAGCGCTCCGTTAGTTCGAACTTAATTCGAACTAACGGAGCGCTTAGTTCGAACTAGGTAAACCTCATTTTACGAGGACTAACGCCTAGTTCGAACTAGCTAGTTCGAATTAAGGGCTGTGTAGACCCTTAATTTGAACTAGTGGGAGGCTAAGGCTTCCCAGGTTTCTCTGGTGGCCACTCTGGCCAACACCAGGGAAACTCTATTGCCCCCCTCCCGGCCCCGGAGCCCTTAAAGGGCCACGGGCTGGCTACACACTTTGTGCCAGTTGCAAGGCTGCAAGCACCTGTGCCTGCACAGCCTGCACCTGCCACACAATGAGCCAGCCATCCGAGGGCTCCCAGCCCTCCACTGCTCCCCAGGACCAGCCTGGCGACTCCCAGGAGCCTGCCCGGGGGCGCAAAAGGCGGGCGCCCGCCTGGTCAAGTGCGGAGATCGTGGACCTCATCGAGGTTTGGGGGGAAGCCTCCAATGTCCACGATCTCCGCACTAGCCACAGGAACACGGCAGTCTACGGCCGAATGGCTGACAGCCTGGCCGCCAGGGGCCACCAGCGCAGCCGGGAGCAGGTGCGCTGCAAAATAAAGGACTTGCAGCAGTCCTACTCCCGGGCCTGCCTGCCAGGGGCCGACCCGGAGGCCTGCCCCCACTTCCATGCCCTGGACCGCATCCTGGGGGCTCATGCCGTCCCTGCCCCCCGGGACGTGATTGACACCGGGGCAGAGGGATCGCTCCTGGACACAGAGGAGGAGGAAGAGGGCTCTGAGAGCCAGGAGCCTGCCGCCAGCCTGCCCGGGACCCCCGAGGCACGTCACAGACCCGCTCGCCTGCGTCGTCTGAGGCCGGGGAGGCGTCCACCTGTGAGTACCCTCGTGTTCCCCTTATGTGTACGGGGAGCTGGGGCGAGAGGGAGCCCCGGGACCGTGTGCCTGGGCCTTGCCCACCACGGAGCAGCAGCTGGGGATCCTGCAGGGGCCCTGGCCTTGCAGAGGGGAGCTGGGTTTCACACACCTGGCCCCTGGGGTAACTGACCGCTGGTCTTCTTGCACCACAGCCGCAGCACCTGGGCCTGCAGGGCGCACCACACCGCCTGCAGCAGCCACCCGCGCCCGGGCAAGCAGGACAGCCAGGAACCAGGAGGACTACCGGAGGCGGCACCTCCGGTTCCTGGATCGACAGCTCCGTCTCCAGGATCACTGGGTCCAGGAGGACCTCAGGCTGCGCCGGAGGAGTCTGGAGGCCCTGGAGGAGCAGGGCCGTGCTCTGTGAGGCCACCTCCAGAGCCTGCAGGACCGCTTCCCATTTCCTCCCCCTCCTGCTCCCCCTCCTGCTCCCCCTCCTGCTTCCGCTCCTGCTTCCTCCACACCCCCTGTCCCTCCTGCCCCCCCCTCCACAACCATTTCCCACCGACGCCCCCGGACACGCAGTGTGGCGAGAC
This sequence comes from Pelodiscus sinensis, assembly GCF_052426305.1. Taxonomy (NCBI): domain Eukaryota; kingdom Metazoa; phylum Chordata; order Testudines; family Trionychidae; genus Pelodiscus; species Pelodiscus sinensis. The sequence continues at coordinate 110,133,231 of NC_143055.1, read as the reverse complement.
GGGAGAGGCAGCCGGACTCCCACCCCTGAGCTTTCCTTTCCCTTCCTCCCTTCCCTCCCCTTCCCTTCCAGCTTCCTCGTCCCAGGTTTCCCCCTCCCCTCCCCCACCCTCATTCCTCCCTTCCCGCACCCAGTTATGTTCAATAAACAGATGTGTTTTTTTTTCAAAAACAGGTGTCTTTATTTTACAGTAGATAGGGAGGGGAAAGGGGAAGGGGGGTAGGGTGGAAGAAGGCCCCAGTGGGGCATGCAGGGAGAGGTCAGTCCTCCTCCTCCTCCACCAGGAAGCTCTCCCGCAGGGCTTCCCGGATCCGGACGGCCCCCCGCTGGGCTTCCCGGATGGCAGCGGTGCGGGGCTGACCGTAGTGTCCAGCCATGCGGTCAGCCTCAGCCATCCAGGCTGGCAGGAAAGCCTCCCCCTTCCGCTCACACAAATTGTGGAGCACACAACATGCCGCCACCATGGGAGGGATGTTGTGCTCGGCCAGGTCCAGACGGGTGAGGAGGCATCGAAAGCGGGCTTTCAGTCGCCCGAAGGCCCCCTCCACCACGATGCGGGCCCTGGTCAGCCTGGCATTGAAGGCCTGGCGGGAGGGATTGAGGTGCCCCGTGTAGGGCTTCATGAGCCAGGGCTGCAGTGGGTAGGCGGCATCCCCCACCAGGCAGACGGGCATGTCTACGTCCCCGACCCTGATGTGGCGGTTGGGGAAGAAGGTCCCGTCCTGCAGCCGCTGGCACACGGAGGAGTTGCAGTACACCCGGGCGTCGTGTGCTTTGCCGGACCAGCCCACATTAATGTCCGTGAACTGTCCCCGGTGGTCACACACGGCCTGCAGGATCACGGAGAAGTACCCCTTTCTGTTGACGTACCGGGACGCCTGGTGTTCCGGGGCATGGATGGGGATGTGTGTCCCGTCGATGGCCCCCCCGCAGTTGGGAAAGCCGAGGGCGCCGAATCCCCGGATGACGGCGTCCGGGTCGGCGAGGCGGACCACCCTGCGGAGCAGCACCCGGTTGATGGCCTTGACCACCTGCGGAGAGAGACACAGCAAAGCGCCAATCAGTGGGGCGCCCGGGTGGCTGGGAGCGTGCGTGTCCTGGCAGTGCCCCGCGCCCCACTCCCGGAAGCAACCCCCCTGGCAGCGTGTAGTACGGCCGGGACAGCCCGACCCCTCCGGTGTGGGGCGCTTTCACCTCCTCCCGCCCCCCCTTTGTCCCTGGGGCGGCCCATCCCCTCCTCGCAGCCCCTCTCCCCCTCGGCTCGGTGACCGACGAGTGCCATACCTGCATGAGCACCGCTCCGACGGTGGATCTCCCCACGCCGAACTGGTTCCTGACGGATCGGTAGCTGTCCGGAGTGGAGAGCTTCCAGAGGGCGATGGCCACCCGCTTCTGGAGGGGGATGGCGGGTCTCATGCGAGTGTCCCTTCTTTGCAGGGCAGGGGCGAGCCACTCGCAGAGCTCCAGGAAGGTGTCCCTCCTCATCCTGAAGTTCTGGGTCCACTGTCGGTCCTCCCAGCGCTCCAGGACGATGCGGTCCCACCAGTCGCTGCTGGTGTCCAGACGCCAGACGCGGCGGGGCACGCCGGTGCCGGGGCGCCGCCGCGGCTCCGCCGGGGCGCCGCCGCGGCTCCTCCACGGCACCCAGGGCGGCCAGGCGGAGAGGCAGGGGGCTGACGTTCACCAGGTGGTGACAGGCAGCCTCGAGCCATTGCTGGCAGGCTTGCAGCAGCAAGTCCAGAACGTGCACCAGAAGGTGCAGGGCGAGCCGTGGCTCCATGTTGCCACCTGCGGCGGCCCCCCCGAAGGGAAGCACCGACACAGACGGGCACAGAGACCAACGCTTTGCTGTCCCTCGGCGAGGTTGGCAAGCAAGCAGGAAAAGCTGAGAACCGGCTGTCCAGGGGGGTCCCTTTAAGCTCGAGCCTCAGATAGCCTCAGACAGCAGCCACACAAAGCAACTACTGACCTGATGCCCTGCCAGAACCGGTTTCAGCTGCCCTTAAATGCCTCCCTGCGTCCAATCAGTGTGGACACGCTAGTTTGAATTAGCAAAACGCTAATTCGAACTAGTTTTTAGTTCTAGACGCGTTAGTTCGAATTAACTAATTCGAACGAAGTTAGTTCGAACTAGCGCTGTAGTGTAGATATACCCTGAGAGTCTTAACAATGTGTGGAGTAGAATATATACAGAAAAAAATAGTGGTTGATCATGAGACACTGAAAAATGTAAACCAGCTGAGGGTATTTAAATCAATTAGAAATGAATATGAAAGAGGAAAGATCTACTGATTTTTTTTTTTAAGGGATAAGCATAAGGAGATGGCTAGACAACAAGCTTTTGTTGGAAAAAGTTACGCAAAATGCGCTGTGCATTTTGCGTACCTTTTTGCCAATTCTTTTGTTGGAAGAGGCTTTTCTGACATTTGGCCCATCTAGACTGGGCCAGATGTTGCAAGAAAACCCTTTCAAAAGCCCCCTTCTTACTCATAGAACGAGGAATACAGGGCCTTCTGAAAGAGTGCATTTGCTCTTCTGCAGAAAAAAAAAAAAAGGCGGAAGAGCAAATGCATTCCCTGGACACGGTACAGGCAGTCCCCTGGTTACGTACAAGATAGGGACTGTAGGTTTGTTCTTAAGTTGAATCTGTGTGTAAGTCGGAATTGGCGTCCAGATTCAGCCGCTGCTGAAACTGACCGCCAGTTCTGACTTACTTACAGAATCAACTTAAGAACCCCAAGCGTCCCCAAGTTAGCTGCTGCTGAAACTGATCAGCAGCTGATTCCAGGAAGCCTGGGGCAGAGCAACTCTGAAACTGACCAGCAGTGGCTGAATCAGGACCAGAGCAGCTGGGGTGCTGCTGGGTTGGTCCAGTAGCACCCAGAGCGGTGCTGCGGGACCAACCGGCAGCGCCCCAGCTGCTCTGCCACAGGCGTCCGGAGAAAAGCCTAGTTTGCTGGGGGGGGGGGGCATACTAGCTGCGCGCCCCCTCCCCCACCCCAGCAGACCAGGAAGACACGGGCGGCGGACCAAGACGCACCGCGGTCCACCGCCTGAGTCCTCCTCGGCTTTGCTCCCCGTCTCCCTGGTCTGCTGGAGACCAGCAGACCAGGGAGACGGGGAGCAAAGCCTCTGAGGACGCCGGCAGCGGGACAGCCGCGGGGTGTCTGGGCTGTCCCGCTGCCGGCTTCCCCCGCGGCTTTGCAAAGCCTCGGGGAAGCCGGCAGGGGAGCAGCCCAGGCACGCCTGGGGTGCCCTGCTGCCCGAGCCCCTCCCCCCTGCCCGCAGCTTTGTGTAAGCGGGGGAATGGTCCCGCTATTGTGGGGAACTTTCCTGGCTTCTATACACCCCGGTGAAATGAACCAGCGAAAGGATCTGAGTCCCCGCTCCCACTTCCTTTACCCCATGGCTCCCTGATCCTGAGGGCTCCCCCTCCACTCTCCTGAGTAGCAGAGCCCTTGAAACCCCAACAAGGCTGGGCCCAGGTTTCCTGGGGCTTAATCCCTGACCTTGTAGTCACTAGGGGCAGGAGTTAGGGTGTCCCCACTCCGAGGTGCTCTCTTTACACTGCAGGCCTTCTTGGCCCAGTGATCACTTCATAAGGTTCAAAGCAAATACAATTTATTAAACAACAACGGATTAAAGAGAAAAGAATAAGAAAAAAATGAGAATGGTTAAATGAGAACACACAGCTCTGCTCTGTAGCACAGGGACATCAAAACAGCAGCCTGCAGAGTATAAGGACAGTCCACAGTCTCTTCCTTAGAGGCCCTGGATATGCTGCAGGGGGGGCTACAGGCTGGACACGCTAGCTCTGGTAGTGACCACACAGTCTCAAGCTCAAAGTGGCCAGACCCCTCTCCCAGTCCAGAGCCTTTCCCCACACTTTGCTGGTCCCAGCTGCTCACTACATCCAGCTGCAGGCTGTGCTGCTTGGCCAGTTCCAGCTCCTTGTGTTGCTTCTCTGTTCCTTTTTGCTCTCTGAGCCCAGCCAGTCTGCTGCTCAACACAGGGTCTGCTCTCCTTGAGTTGTGTATGCCTGGCTCTGCTGCTGCAAAAACTGCCCCTCAGCACAGCTTGCACTCTTCTTGGCAGTGTCTCAGCTCTCTGTTCCTTTTGCAGGACTTCTTCATACAGCTTGCACTGCTCTTTTCAGCTCTCTGTCTTTTGCAGGACCTCTTCTGCACACAGCTTGTTCTGCTCTTTCAGCTCCCTGTTTGCTCAGAGAGAGCCAGAAAAATCCCCACTTACAACCTGTCAGTCAGGCTGAGCTGGAGTGTTGACTGCTTTCCATTGTATCTGGGGTCTGTCAGTCTCATGAACCCTTCCCCTTCTGAAGCTGATAAACCAAAAAACTCCCACAGAGTTTTAGTAAGGGGTAACAGTCCCCTTACATTTGCAAAACCTCGGGGAAGCCGGCAGCGGAGCAGTCCAGGCGTGCCTGGGCTGCCTCGCTGCCCGAGCCCCCCCAGGCGCGCCTGGACTGCTCCGCTGCCGGCTTCCCCGAGGTTTTGCAAAGCCACAGGGGGGCTCAGGCAGCGAGCCCCTCCGCAGCTTTGCTCCGTGTCTTCCTGGTCTGCAGACCAGGGAGACGTGGAGAAAGCCCCGGAGTACACGGGCGGCAGGACCGCGAGGTCCCGCAGTCCATGTACTCGGGGGCAACGCCGTTCGTAACTGCGGATCCGACATAAGTGGGATCCGCGTAAGTCGGGGACTGCCTGTAGAGCTTTTCTGGGATACCTCCAGTATCCCGAAACCCTCCCACAGTTCAGCCATACCTTCGAAGGGAAAATCTCAGCTAAATCTCACAACAGAATCCATCAATCCCCTCTGAAACAGAGGCACCCATTTTCCACTCTGTATGTAGGAACTCCCCTTAACTTTAACTTAATATGTGCTAATTCCCCATGTACAGATTGGAGGTTAGGTGTGACTCCATAAAAAACAAGTCACAGTAGTAGCAGGCGCATATGATCTCAGAATATGGTGAAGCTGCTACACGAAAGATTCTAGAGATTGCATGTATTTTTAAGAATTTCAGCTAGCTCTTCAACTGATGTTAATCAGTTTATACCAACCATCTCCTATAGAAGCGTTTTAGAGCATGAGGAAAAAAGGAAGAGAGAAGTGACCTACAGACCCAATCTCTTTTTGAGAGAGTCTTACAGCCATTTGACTCACAGGATAAAGGTGTCTTCAAACCATGCAGCGTCCCCATTATTCCACCCTGTCCTATCTTGTCAATGTTAGAACTGCTATGGCAGGATCATATGAGTGGTCACTTTGCAATTAAGAAAATTTGTCTACCAAGCTTTATGATGTCAATGAAGAATATCCTTTCCCAGTTTAAGAAACCTAAGACTAGAATAGAAGCAACTTCAGACCATGGAACAGGCAACTTAATAGATGCAATCCTGGGGCAGAGGTACTGATCCGTGGGAGAATAAAACATGCTGATCTTGGACCACTTTGTACTATTCACCCTCAACCATAAAGGAAACGAAGAGAGTCACATGTTAGCAGTTTCTCTGAAGGAACAGAGAATCAAGGAGTGAAAGGAAGATCCAAGTGAAGAGCCAGATTGTGCCTTTGCTTAGACCAGAGATGGGCAATAAAATGGCAGTGGGTCACCTGGGTTAGCCTGACATGCTGCTGCTGCTATATTCACCTGTTCCTCTGGAGGTATGGACAATTACAGCTCCGATAGGCTGTGAATTGCCCTTCTCGGCCAATGGGAGCTCTGGGAAGTGGCACGGACCAGGATACTGCTTCCTGCAGCTCCTTTTGGCCAAGGACAGCGATATGCATCTAATAGAGTTTCAATCCACCATGCTTGTAGAGGTGCAAGTAAATACAGCAGTGGCAGCCCATCAGGGGCTAACCCTGTGGAACCGGATCCAGCCTGCGGGTTGGTATTTGCCCACCCCTGGCTGGGTGATGAAGTCACATACACTAGTCACATGCCTCTTCGGATCTCAGATCTACACACTAATTAAACAGTTCCATAGAATGAGCTCTCCAAGCCCAAGTCAGCTGATGTGGGCCAGCCATGGGTGTCTAATTGCAGTGTAGATGTAATCTTTGTCCTGTTTCAAATAATAATTTTACTGAACACATTGAAATATTTAATCTTACTTCCTTGTCTGTGAGCAGCTGCAGCATTACATTTAAATTTCAACTCCTGTTTGATTTAATACTTCCACAAACTATCTCTCATCTCCAGCCTGACACTTCTGCTCAGGACTGGCAGCCTCTTTGGAACACGTTCCCTGCACACAACCATAAGGTAGCTTGAAAATAAATAATTTAGAGAGGAAAATCTCATTTTAATGCTTTCTTCTCTGTTGACATGACAAAACAAATGTCAGATGCCTTGCCCAGTCTTGTGTCAGGGTTGTTCTGCCACTTGTGCACAATATTTTGATGTGCTCTTTCTCATCTGTAGTTAGAGTGGGATGTTCAAAAGCCCCTACAGCCAGGGCCCGCTCTGTTTTTTGCTGCCCCAAGCAAAAACATTTTTGGCTGCCCCCCCCCCCCTTTTTCGTTGGCTTTTACACATGTTTGCACTTTGCAATTTTTTTTGTTTTGGTTTGGGTTTTTTTGACTGTTTAAAATTTAAAAAAAAATGAAAACAGAAAATTTGTAGTTAGTGAAATAAAACAATTTCCTACTAGTGTACTCATTTAATTTTAACAAAATCACAATTATAATCATTTTGGGTTCAACTATGCAATGTAATGAAAAACGTTAGTGTCGTCCGGTGCACCCAGTTTCTCATAAATTAAAAGAATGTATATGAACTGAATTTTTCTGGTTTTTATACTTGTGTAGCCTTTTAATAATTCAGTAAAATCTAAATTTTTTGCAATGGTACTTTCAACTGAAATTAATGCGAGTCCTGACAAATGATTTTGAGACATGGTGGACCTCAATTTTTTTAGTAATTTCAGTTTTGAGAAACTGCGCTCACCAGAAGCCATGGATACTGGCAATGTTAAAAGAATGTGTAATACTATAGCAGTGTTTGGAGTGAAAAAAATAATTTCTCGCTATAAATTCTAATACTGCTGGTGCCCCTTATTCTTGACCCACAGCCAGGCTAGCCATGGGCTTCCCCCACCAGCTGCCAGTGCCCCTCATTCTCTGATACACAGCCCCCATAGCCAGCCCAGCCCAGCCCTGCCAGTGCCCCTCACTCCCTGACCCACAGCCCTGGGCATCCCCCCCTCGCCCCATCCCCACTGCCCAGGGGCCATTACCTAGAGGCCAACATCTCCTGACAAATTCCCTCGGGGTCTTCCTTGAAGAGGTTGGTGGCCTGGCTGGCCTTGCGCTGGAGGTTGCTGATGAAGACAGGGAGTTATTTCAAAATAATTTTCCTAATATGGACATGCCCTTAAGGAGACAAGATGGTGAGGTAGTGTTTTTTTTTGGACCAACTTCTATTGGTGACGGAGACAAGTTTTCCAGCTCACACAATGCTCTTTTTCAAGAGTGGGAAATATACCTTAAATCTCTACCTTATTGTTCTTATAGAAATAGGCTACTTTCTAATTGTGGTTTGAATGCATGAAAAACTAACACCACAAATAGTTAGTTTATATTTCCTTAAGTACCAAAAATAGAAGGGAGAACTTGTGCCACATCTAAAACTCAAGTCGTTTACAGTTATACCTAATCAATCTTCAAACCAATTACAATCCACTAACAATACCACACTGTTTTAACATACTTGTCAACCAATTATAGCACATAAGACATCTAAACTAAATCAATAAATATTTGTATTGTTAAACTAGATTTGTTTTGGAATGCAGTGGCTCCTTATGGGGCTCTAACACATGTATGTTATCAGGTAAACTGAGATCACTGGGTATGCACATTATTTTTGTGTGTCCACCTTGTTAGTAGCCATTATATATTCAAGTTTATGAGGTATTACAGTGGGAGAGGAGAGTTGTATGTGCCCAATACAACTATATATGGAATGAAGCTTAGAGACATCAAACACAAAAGTTTACCCTGCCACCAACCCAGATCAACGAAGTTTAATTCTTTAAAGAAATATCTATGAAACAGCATGTGTGGTTCTTTGAAGAGTGTAGAACAGTTAATATTCTGTGTGTGCACGCGTGTGTGTGTGTGTGTGTGCTGGATCCTTGTTTGACTCTACCACAAACATGAACAAGAGAAATATACTAGGAACAGACTTCAAAGGTTGTGACTGACCACATAGCTCAGTTCTGAAGGAACACACAGCAAGATGCATATGCGCTATCCCCGATCTTTTCCGGACTCAGTCAAGGCTGAAAACGTTGCGTACAGCCACTCACAACTCTCCATGAGCACTCCAGATGCACTCTATCAGCCAAACCTGTCAAGTGCTCTCCCAGACTCACTGATGATCAAGAAGGGAACCTGCTACAGCCTCCAACTAGGGAGACCACAGTCTCTTCATTCACCCAATTAATTCTTCCTTTGACCTCTAACAACAGCCACAGCAGGAGCCAAATGCCCCCCAAATCTGAACAACGCAAACGCGGAGCTCTGGGCTAATTCAGCACCCTGTGAAGAGGAAGAGGAGCAGAGAGTTTCTCCCAATAAGAAGGAGCAGTACAGCCCCTGGAGTGAAGGGAGACCTGCCACTGTAAGACTCCCACAGCCTGGCCTCAGGCAGAAGGGATCTGATGAAGTTGGGGGTTCTCAGAAAGCCCAAGCTCATGGGGAGGGTCCATCCTACTACCTCTCTTGGCACAGTGACTGTTCTGGGCAGAAAGGGGGCATCCTACCTGGGATTTCCACATGAAGTAGGTGGAGGGGTGGCTGCTGGGTGCCTGCTGGCCCTTCCTCTGCTGGAGCCACTTTCTGGGGGAGGAAAAGAGGCTATTGGTGCTGCTGCCGCTGCTGGCGGCGTTGAGAGCAGAGGTGGAGGGCGTTTGCACCAGGAAGGGCAGCTCCCAGACCGTGTTCCTCTTGCCCCGCGGGCTCAACTCGTACTTGAAGTGGAAGTTGCTCGAGGGGGACTTCTCCAGCGGGGTGCTGGGCGTGGTGAGTGTGCCACCACTGTTGAGGGACCGCCAACTGCCCTGGCCCAGGGCGTCCTGGCCGGGCCATCCCCCTCTTCTAGGCTGCAGCTGCCGATGATGGCTGGGTCCAGGCTGCGGGTCTGGTGGAGCCTCCACTTGGAGAGGCTCTTGGAGGAGGTAGCAGCTGGGGAGTAGCAAGAGACAGGGCCAGCCAGCAGGCTCCACACGTGTATGGTGCCAGCGCTGCGCAGCAGATAGTGGCGTCTCCCGCGGCCCTTTAAAATCGGCATGGCGTGGCTGGGCATTGCAAGGGGCGGCTGCTTACCTGGAAATGCTGCTCCTGGAAATGTGCCGCCCCAAGCACATGCTTGATTTTCTGGTGCCTAGAGCCAGCCCTGCTACTGCACCGAACTCTATTCAAAGTCAAAGCAAGTTAAGCACCTACCTGTTCTAGGCACGTTAAAAATCTCAGACTTTATCCTACCTCATCACAACCCAGTAGATGCTTCACCCCTTAGAGCTAAATTTGGCTATCCCTTACTCACCATGAGGTCAACTCTGATACCCTTTCTCATCAGTAGCATTTCATTCTCAATCTAACCCGTGGAAATAAACAAAGTTTATTTCAGTGATAAAACACTTAAGGGCTACGTCTACACTGGCATGATTTTCCGGAAATGCTTTTAACAGAAAAGTTTTCCATTAAAAGCATTTTCAGAAAAGCGTGTCTAGATTGGCAGGATGCTTTTCTGGAAAAGCACTTTTTCCGGAAAAGTGTCCGTGGCCAATCCAGACGCGCTTTTCCACAAAAAAGCCCTGATCGTCATTTTCGCGATCTGGGCTTTTTTGAGGAAAACACTACTGTGCTGTCTACACTGGCCCTTTTCCGGAACAGTTTTCCGGAAAAAGACTTTTGCCCGACCGGGAGCAGCATAGTTTTTCCAGAAAAGCACTGATGATTTTACATTAGATTGTCAGTGCTTTTCCGGAAATTCAAGTGGCCAGTGTAGACAGCTGGCAAGTTTTTCCGGAAAAGCGGCTGATTTTCCGGCATAAAATTGCCAGTGTAGACACAGCCAAGGTGTTTAAGAAGAAATCTGATCCACTGAGGAGTACCTTAACCATCATGCAATCCCCAAGAAAGCAGTAGAACTATTTGTGCAGGAAGTTTCTACTCTGGCCCTTTTGATAGTTGTCAGGATTGTCTAGTCCTGGGTTCCTCTGAATGCTTGTTAAAGGTGCCTCCTGGTTCACTAGAAATAAATCTACTGAGCTCATGTATCTGTAAGTATTAAGGATTCTCTTTGTAATTGGCCTCTGATGGATAAAGTCAGACTGGTTTGGTGTTCTACAATGGGGAGAAGGGGGTAATAGGAGATAATTAGGCAAAGTCAATCAGCCTAATATCTCCCTTCCCACTGTATTTTTAACTTTAAATAAAACCAGACCTCATGCAGCTGTGCAGGGCATGGGAGTCTAAGCCTATTAAAGAAATCTCTAATGACTGTAAAACTACCATTAATTGAAATAAAAATATTTTCACACAATTTTCACATTGTGTAAGTGTCTCCAAAATAATCTTAATGCAATACATGGTGTACAAACTGTTAAGGCTGACAAGTGCAAGATGTAATTTGCGCTAATTAGCCCAAAGTAGGGGCAGTGTGAAAATAACATGATGCATTAATTTTGTGGTTTACATTTGACAAAGTTTGGAAGAATTTATGAAACATTCTCCCCAATCCTGAATGCTTCAGTCAACTGCAGCCTATAGAATATTGTGTGGATGATGTATTTCTTTGGGTGCTCATGGAATCCCTTTTGTATATACAGCCACTTTTTTGGTTTGGCCAAATCTGGATTTCTACAGCTCTGTTGTACATTGTTTTCCTGATGTTTCTGGTCATTCTGAGACATGGGTGTAGGGAATGGGAGGTATGAATGCTATCCTTCGGGGAATAATTTCCAGCCTACTTCATCTTCTAAAAGTCTTCCCAATCAGTTAAATGTGAACCTTTTTTGATGCTACTGTAAGATACTAAGAGATGTTCATTCAAGGCCTGATCCAGATCTCCCTGAACTAAATGAAAGAAGGCCCACTAAAGTCAAGGGGGATATTTGTATTTATTCTGAATACAGGAATCCAAGGATCACAGTAACAATGCCATTTTATGAGGTTATTTTGAAAAAATATTTACTCCGTGCTGAAGAGCATTTTAGAACTATTGTTTTCTTGTAACTCATTTTTCCATTTGGCCAAATTAATCTGGGTATGAGTTACATTGAGTACGACTTTTGGTTCATTATTTCCAGAGATGTACTGAACATTTTGGAAATATGTCTGAGTGACTGGCCCAGTACTGCCACGGACAAACAGATTTGTCCATTTTTAGATAGAAAGCATATAATTGTATAGGGTTATCAGAAAATATTTTATGGTGATCAAAATGATTTAATAATTAAGTACTGATTATGTGCTTGACACTCAACTGATCACCAAATAAGACTGTTCCTGCCCCAGAGAACTTAAGTTCTAAATATCTTGGTGACAATTTTCAATTCTCAACCCTAAAGTATTAATCTGGAAGACAAAATGATCTAATGTGCTACAATATGCAGGCAAAATGATCAAAATGATTATGGTTATGTGGGTTATTAGTTGCAGGCTTCTTAGTGGTTCATTTTTATTTCGCTCATATTAGATTTCCCTCTCTCCATATAGCAGTCCCAGCTGCAGTTTCAGTGTCTTTATACCTGTCCTCCTCAACACATGATCCCTCCCATTTGTATAAATTATCAACTAACTAATAAGGTAAAATATAATTTTATTGGTTTCTGAAGTCAAGCATTCAAAAGTTAGGAATGTTATAATAGCTGATATAACTGTAATTATGCCCCCTTGTGGATCTTTCCTGTACAGATATGAGGCAGGGTTCCGGGGGCGGGGGGAGGATATTATATGATCATGTAATTAAAGACTGATATGTATACATTAAAGAATAAAATATATATGAACAGAATTGAAGTTTCATGGGCTATCGTAAACCTTATGCCTTTCTAACTTTTGAGTGCTTGACTTTGCAGAGTTCTTAATTTAAAAAAAATTATATCTGTTTTTAAGAGAAAAACTGAGTAAAACATTTTGTGTGGGTAGGAAATCAAGACAGATGATGAGCCCTGGATGAACCTTTTAGAGCACAGACAAAGAAAAAAAATTGAACCTGAGAAATATTGTGTAGGAAGAAGAGTCAGTCAAGGTTTGGATGTGTACAACATGGGAGAAGCTGAAGCTGATTGCATTATAGCTTGGCATGATGAGGATGAGGGTGATGTGCTCAACAGCAACAGAGAATGTTATGGGAAGTAGTAGGGATAATATTCTCGAGGCAAAATAAGAAATGCAGTTTTGGCCATTATAAGGTTGAGTTGATGGCAAGACATCCAGCAGATAATGTCAGATAAACAAGCTAAGATGTGGGATTAGATGGAAGGAGACATGTCAGGAGAAGGAAGAGATTTCAGAGGAAGCTTTGTCAGAAAAGAACAAGAGCACTTAGGAGACACTTCTTGTATATCTCCAGAGAACATGGGAAAAGGGAGGAAGAGAATTCTTCAGAAGAGGCTCTAATGGAGCAGGCACAGGAGAGAACTGGGAGAAGATAACTTTGTGAAAGTCAAAGGAGGAGTAGTGTCAAGCAAGAGATTGTGATGCACAGACTCCAAAGTGGCAGACTGCTTAAGGAGAATGTTGGCAAGAAAGACAGAAAGATGCCAGAGATGGGGAAGGTTTTAGGAGGAATTCAAGGACTGTCCTATATGAAAATTAAACAAGCTAGTCAAAACAATGGCCTGCAGGGTGTTTAAGTCCTGTATATCTGCTCATTTCTATTCTAATATAATCAGTTTGTCTTTTGGAGGTGTTCCTGTGATTAGAAATTGAAGACAAAAAAGCGGAAGGGCTCTGATGCCCGGTTTGCAGTCCAAACCTGCAGACGTGGCTTTATTAATAAGTGTCCATTAAACCAACAAATCAAAGCTGCACCATTAATAATTTGAGAGCAAAATCTGTTCACCCAATATTGCCCATTATACCAGCTGTTCCAATTAACCACTTACTGTTTTAATATACTTCAGAAAATATTTGTGGCACAGGAACTTCCTTGGGAGATGCTGTTTGGTTCTGGTACAACAGTGTGGGTTGTGTTTAGAAAATAAATGATTATAGCACATTACAACATTATATTACACCCTCTGTGCCACTTGGCAACTACTGGGCTAAAAGGAACAGTCTAACCTTAAAAACTCTTGACTAAAATTTTTGTGCTGTGTAAAACAATAAAAACTTTGCCTTTTTGTTTAATGAACTATCTAGTTCTGATAGCCTGGTCAATTTACGCTGTCAGCCCTGGTCTACATTTCCAAATAACAACCCTTAGTTTGAAATAACAAGCAGAGTGTTCATACTACCAAGACCATTATATTGAAATAACAACTCCTGCTTGTCGTGAGGAATAATGCTTATTTTGAAATTATTATTTCGAAATAGTGTTAGTGTGGACATTCAGCTGCTTCTGTTTCAAAATAATTGGCCTCCAGAGGCCTCTCTCACGTCCTTGTGGCCACTCTGGCAACTCCACTGACAACTCCACTGCTCCCCTTCTCCTGCAAAGTTTAAAGCAACAGACAGAAGAGGAAGGGCTTGTGGCACCAGGAGAACCCTGTTAGCCCATGCCACACAGCACCCTTCATTGGAAGAGCTATGTCTGACCCCAGTGCTCCTTTTGCGCCCACCTTGGCTGCCAGCACACCCACAGCAACCTCTGATGCCCCTGTCTAGAGGTGAAAGAGGGCACCAGCCTGGAATGATACAGAGATCCCAGATCTCACCAAGGTCTGGGGGGAGGAGACCAACATCCAGGATATCTGCACCAGGAGGTACAATGCAGACATCTATAGCCAGATATCCACCAGCCTAGCCGACAAAGGGCACAGCAGGACCCTGACCAGGTCCACGTGAAAGTTGAGGCACTCTGGCAGGTCTACACAAAGGCCAAGGAGTAACATTCCTGTTCTGGGATGGCCCACCACACGCTGCTGCTACAAGCAGCTGGATGCCATCCTGGAAGGTGGGGCTAGTCACCCCCTGCATAGCTGTTGACTCCAGCCAGGTCATACCCAGCGTCAGCCTGCACAGGTTTGTGGAGGAGGAAGAGGAGAAGCAAGCTAGCCAGGACACCATGCCCACCAGCTAGGAGGTCGTCATCAACCTGGAGCCGGTCCCTCCTTCCCAGGATGTCTCCCAAGGGTTGGATGATCCTTGCAAAGGCACTTCAGGTGAGTTCCTTCACTTTCCCAATACACACGCGAAGCAGGCAGTGAGGGGCTGTGTGCTCCTGGCTCAGCCTTCTCGGCCTGGGACTTTCACAACAAACTGTGCATGTGGGTGCACATGGAGCATCAATCCAGCGCACTCAGCCCCAGGAGGCTCTTGCTGCTTCTCACAAGGTTCCTGCACAGGCTTGCCTTACTCCGGACTCCGTGGTGGGACACCTTCCCATGACAAGCCACCACTAAGGAGGTTGGGGTCTTGGAAACACACAGCAGTGTTGCACACAGCACAGGGTCATGCCCACAATCAGGCAGCATCCACTCCCAGTCAAGCGTGGTGTTGCAAAGGAGACTGATCCTAGGAACCTGCTGGGGGGGAAGAAAAGGAAGGGAACCCAGTAGCACTCTCTCTGGCACTCACATACCCCTCCCACAAAAGCCCTTCCCCTCCTCTCCTCCAGTGGGCAGAGATAGAAGTCCCTGCGGGACACCGCCAATGCCAGACCTGTGCAGGACACGGAAGGAAGCCAAGATGCTCCACCCTCCTCCCATCCACAGGCTCCTGGGCTGGCCAGCCTCTTCCAATGTCTGCTTGTCCTCAGGACATGGGGGTAGCAGTGCTCCCCTGGGACATCTTTGCCTCTGCAGGAATGTGCCCACTGTCTAGGTAACAGATGGCCTTGCTCAAAGCATATTGCCAGCATCTAAACTGAGACCTTCGGTATTGGCTCAGAGACTTGTGCTAGGCTTCATAGACAGTGTCTCCTGGGATGACTGCCCTGGTCACTTGTCTTCACAGCTGGGCCAGCTGCAAGCATGGCACACCCACCACCTCCAATGCCATCAGCACAACTCCCGGATATCCACAGATGGAAAAGAACCCGCGAGGATCTGCTGCAGGATCAGATGGCCTGCCTCTCGTCCTTCATCTGAAGCTTTAATAAGGTGCGCTGGGAGTGGGACTGCTGATGGCAAAGAGCACTGGGCTGACCAGAAGCAGAGGAAGACCACGTGGGAGCAGCTGTTGTACCAGCACAAGGCTGTGTGCTCCTCAATAACAGTAGTCATGGAGTGCATGGCTGTATGTACACAACAGGCCACCAGACATCTCCTCGCCACCACCCCCTCCCTATGCCCTGCCCAACTCTTCACTCCCTTCCTCCCAACTCCCCACCCTTACCTCCGGTTTCTCCTCACAGTGCCCAAAGGGGCTGCTGGGGTCCCCAAACACATGACAGTGGGGCCTCCTGAGCTTCCTGAGGCAGGCGCCAGTCCCAACCCCATCCCTAAACCCTCCTCCTCTCCCTCCACACGTTCCTTCCCCAGTCCTTCCCCTGTTGCATATACCCCAAATAATTTTTTTTTTCAAAACAAAAAGGCTTCTTTATTTGCTCTGCAGGGGGGAAGGTAGGAAGGCTGGAGGAAGAAAGGCGCACACAGAGGTTATGGGGAGGCCCAGGGGAATCTCACAGGTGGCCTTGGCTGAAACTCTCCCACAGGGCCTCCCGAATGAGCACAGCCCCCTGATGTGCGCACCATATGGCAGCAGTGTTGGCTGCTCATATGCCCAGGCCAGCAGATCAGGCAGGAAAGTTTTCCCCCTTGCTCTCATATATGTTGCAGTGCATACAGCAGGCCATCATCATGTAGAAGATGTTTTGAATGCTGACGTCCAGATGGGTAAGGAGACTTCTGAACCTCCCCTTTAGGCAGCTGAAGGCACACTGAACCACCATGCTGCATCTGCTGAGCCTGGCATTGAAGTTCTCCTTGCTGGGGTCATCTCCCCATGTAGGACTTCATCAGTAAGGGGTAGGCTGGTGAATGTACCCAGAATGCACATGGGCATCTTCACATCTCTGACCTGATGGTACGGTTGAGGAAAAAAGTGCCAGCATACACCCTCTAGAACAGGTTTGAGTTCTGGAAGATGGAGGCATCATGCGCCTTACCCGACTGCCCGACATAAAAGTCCATGAACTGGCCCTTGTGGCCCATGAGTGCCTGCAGCACCATTGAAAAGTACCCCTTCCTGTTGATGAAGTCTGAGGCACGGTGGTCTGGGGCTAGGATGGGGATGTACATGCCGTTTCTGGGCCCCCTGAAGTTGGGGAAGTCCATGGGGTAAAGCCAGTGATGATGGGGTCAGCGTGCCCCAGGATAATCACCCTCCATAGCAGGATGGTGTTGATGGCCTTGACCACCTATAGAATCATAGAAACAGAATCATAGGGTTGGAAGAGACCTCAAAAGGTTATTGAGTCCAACTCTCTGCCCAAAGCAGGACCAACCCCAACTAAATCATCCTAGATAGGGCTTTGTCTTAAAAACCTCTAGAGATGGAGATTCTACCGCCCTCCTAGGTAATGCATTATAGTACTTCACCACCCTCCTAGTAAAATAGTGAAAACCTGCATGAGCGAAAACCGTGGATTTCCCCATGCTGAACTGGTTCCCCATGGAGCAGTAGCTGTCCGGCATGGCGAACTTCCACAGGGCAAAGGCAACGTGCTTCTGCAGGGGGATGACAGGTCACATGCAGGTGTCCCATCCTTTGAGGGCAAGGGCGAGCCATTTGCAGAGCTTGAGGAAGGTGGCCTTCCACATGCGGAAGTTCTGGAGCCACTGCTGGTCATCTCATCTCTACAGGACGATGTGGTCCCACCAGTTGGAACTGGTCACCCTCCCCCAGAAGTGGTGTTCCAGGGTGTGCAGGTGATGGAGGATTATATGGTGATTCAGGAGCATCAGGGCTTTGGTGAAGAGGTCCCCCAGTCTGGGCTGCTGGACGTGGTCTTGAATCAGCACATGGGCAGTGTGGATAAACTGTGCCACGAGGTGCAGCACGAGGCCCATGAGTCAGTGCTGTGGGGTCCGCAAGGGCAACCAGAGCGCATGGCATGAGTTTTGTGTTTGTCAAGGGCATAGGCAGTGGAGAAGTGGCGTGTGAGACATGACTGTAGAGAGGAGCCCCTTCAAGCATGAGTCTCAGCTAGCCTCAGCAAGCAGCTACAGGAAATGACTGCTCTCCTGATGCTTTCCCTGGAGTGCTTCCAGGGGCTTTAAATGCTATTCAGGCTCCAGCGTGGACACGCTATTTTAAAATAATGTTGTGCTATTTCGTGGGGACTTGTAGTGTGGATGCACTATTTTAAAATAGTCATTTGGGAGTTGTTTTGAAATAAGCTATTTAAAATAATTTCCTAGTGTAGACATGCCCTCAGTAAAAAGTGTTCTAATATTCAAGGTTGTGCATGAGCTATTACTGAGCATAGAATGGATGCGGCCTTTTCATTGTCTTCAGAAGTGCTTTTGGATAGTTGGAGTATGAAAGGCACTATACAAAACCAAATTGTATGCTATTTATTGCATGTATGGAAACAGAACTCCTGATACATTGTTTTTAAAGTGACAGCCCAGCAGGTGTCCCTATAAGTTGATAGTATGGTACTGAGAAACTCTGAAACTTACTAGGAAATAAGCAAAATTGTATGAACATGTTAAAGTAGACATTTTTTGATTGAGGCAGGCAACCTTGCTTGATATATATAAATGATTAAGTGAATTCCTTCTCCTCTATTAAGAAAGGGTTCTATGGGATGATTCACTGTTTTTAAATGAGATCTTCTCCGCTTATAAATGCACTTTGACATGAATATCACTTAATAGCAAAATATTTTTAAAACTTAATGACATGACAACTGTCAGCTCTATGTGCATGTGACAGTTTATATGTCTAAAAGTGTATGTGTGTCTATATGAAAGAGCTCAGATGAGAGGGTAGAAGCTACTGCATGGTTTTTTTTTTTTTTTTAATATTTCAGACTTTTGCAGTAATATAAAGTGTGGTCCCTAAATTATTACAAGTCTTACTGACACAAGTAGTCACATTGATTTCTCTGTGACTATTCGTATGGGTAAGCTGAGGTGAGCTGGCCCATAGCAAAATCAGACAGGAAAGAACATAATAAAGAAGAGTTCTGTGTAGCTTGAAAGCTTGTATCTTCCATCAACAGAAGTTGGTCCAATAGAATATATTCTCTCACCTACCTTGTTTCTTTCTCATAATGCATTAGAAGTCAAAACGATCCAAAGACAGTAAGGCTACATCTATACTGTAGCCTTCTTGCAGAAAAGCATATGCAAATGAAGTGTGGCGTGGAATACCAGCTGCTTTTGCTCAAAAACGCCCTCTTGCACAAGAGGGGTTTTTTGCACAAAAAGGAGCCGTCTACACTGCTCATTTTTGCGCAAAAGCGTCTTGTGCAAAAGCAGCTGCTCATTACTTATGGAAATGAAACATGGATTTTCTACTTTATGTCTGCTTTAACGTGTTCATCCAATTTTTAACATGTTCATCCACTCGGGCACCCCCACCCCATCACCGACAGGCACCTGTGGAGCCACAACACCAGTGGGGACTGGTGGGAGCGCCTGGTGCTGGGACAATGGGGCGACCAGCACTGGATGCAGAACTTTAGGCCGCGCAGGGGGACATTTCATGAGCTCTGCACCTGGCTCGCCCCTGCGCTCCGGAGGCAGGACACCTGCCTGCGCTCCGCCATCCCCGTGGAGAAGAGGGTTGCGATTGTCCTGTAGAAACTGGTCACCCCGGACAGCTACCGCTCCATGGCAAACCAGTTCAGGGTGGGCAGGTCCACTGTCGGCGCGGTCGTCTGGCAGGTAAGGCCCTCCATGGACCACAGGCCTGTCCTGGGGGAGGGAAGGAACCAGACCGGGTGGGGGGAGGCTGTAGGGGCAGGGGGAAGCCCCGCACCCGTGGGGTCATGCTGTCCCTCCTGCACTCAGCCCCGCTGGTTGGGGGGGGGGCGGGGAAATCCCAGGGGGCAGAGGGCCCTAGCCTGTGTGGTGGGAGGGGCCATCAAAGGGAGGGTGAGCAAACCCGAGGGGCCAATGTACGCACTGTCTCTCATTCCATGCATCCCCTGTGCTCCCATGTGCCCCTCTGCAGGTCGTCCACGCCATCAGTGACGTGCTGCTCCAGAGGGTGATCTGCCCCCGTGACGTGGACACTACCATTGCCGGCTTCGCCAGCCTTGGGTTCACGAACTGTAGGGGAGACATAGACAGGACCCACATCCCCATCCCGGCATCAGAGCACCGAACGGCCCGGTTCATAAATCCGGAAGGCTACTGCTCAGTGGTGCTCCAGGCATTCATGGAGCACCAGGGCCGGTTCCAGGACATTTATGTGGGGTGGTCCGGCCGGGTTCACGACACTTGCATCTTCAGGCACTCAGGCCTGTGCCACAGGCTGGAGATGGGCACCTACTTCCCCCAGCGGGAATTTACCATTGGGGATGTCTTGGGGGATGCGGCCTACCGCCTGATGGCCTGGCTGATGCGGCCATACACCAGCCAACTGGACCACAGCCAGGCCACCTTCAATGCCCACCTGAACTGGGCCCGCAATCCCATGGAGTGCGCCTTTGGGCGTCTGAAGGCATGATTCAGGTGCCTCCTGACCCGCCTGGACATGGGGGTGCAGCACATCCTGGAGGTCATCTCGGCATGCCGCGTGCTGCATAATATTATTGAGGGGAAGCGGGAGGTCTTCCTCCTGGGGTAGATGGCAGGTGAGAGCCAGGCCTACCAACAGCCCCAAACGGCCGCCACCTGGCAGACTGGCCGCCACGGGGTGCGGGTCCAGGAAGCTCTCCGGGTGATACTGGACCAGGCCCCACAATAGGCCACCCCTACACCTCTGACCTCAGGGATGCCCCCGTGCCCCCACTTCCCATTCCCATCACCACCCCATCCCTCACCTCCCAATAAATAAAATGCACTTGCTTTATATAAGGCACTTTTATTTACACAGGGAAGGGGGTGCACTGTGGGGAGGGAGGAGGAAAGGGCCCTGAACTGGGAGGAGGGGGAAGGAGGGGGCCCTGAACTGGGAGGGCCTCATGGGTGTGAAGGTAGGCCTCTGCCACCCCCATGGGTGCGGGGGCTGCACCAGGAGGTGCCGATGTTGGGGGGCCACATGATGGGGCATGAGCACATCAGGGGCGAAGTGGGGGGAGGACTGAGCATGTCAGGAGGGGAAGGGGGGCGGGCTGGGCAAGGTGGGGGGGCAACAGGAGGGGGCCTGGCCATGCTGTGCTGCGGCACAGGGCCCATGCGCTCCGCAATGGTTCCCAGGAGGGCGTACATGCGGTCACAGCGCTCAGTGTACTGGCCCCATACCCACTCCCACCACCCCTCGTCAGCACAGATTTTTTTCCTGAGCGAGTGCTCCATGCGCTCGATGGCACAGACATGGTGGCGGAGAAGGTGGTGGTGGTCTCGAGTGCGCTGTGATGGGCTACTCGGTGCTGACAGAATGGGGCTGGAAGGTCCCTCGCTGGAAGGGGGTCCCACTGTAAAGGAAGCAGATGAGAGCGAGATCATCAGTAACCCCTGTCCCATGGTGTTCCGGGCGCCCCGTGCCTTCCTCATGCCACCACACGTGCCACAATGCCTGGGGACAGGTAAGACTGATGTGGGGGGATTCCCCTAAGTGCAGCAGGGGGGCCTGAGGTGGGCGAGGGGATCCTGGGAGGGCTACATGTGGGGGTGGCCTTCCCTTGGGGGCAGCTACTGTGTCCCATAGATGGCCATGGATTAGTGCTATGTGCAGTACCCTTGGGCTGCGTGATGTCCGCCCTGTGCCCTTGAGGCTGGGCTGCTCCCAGCTGGACCTCCTCTCCCCCCCCCCCCCCCCCGAGCTGGGTGTCCATGACCCCTGGGGTCCCAGGCACATGCTGGGGCTGGCAGCCGTGTTCATGTGCCACTTGTTCTGGCTGCACAAGGTTGCACTTGCTGTGTGCTGCTGTGCAGCACCTGACCAGGCTGTGCCATGTGCTGAGCCCTCTCCCCCACCCCATGGCCCCCCTGCACACTTGTGAGTGGCAGATACAACACTCACCAGATGATCCCTCCTCAATCTCCGAGGAGGCCCAGGACACATGGTGGCTGCTGTGCTGGGCTGGTGGCGTCTGGCTGCCATCCTCTTCCTCCTCGGTGGACTGGTTGCCCTCCTCTTTCTCCTCCGTGTCTGTTGGCTGGACCACTGGGGTGGCCAGGGCTAGTCCACCATGGCCTCCAGGGTCTCAGCCTCCTTGTCGGCCAGGATACTGTGCAGACGGTGGTAGTGGGGGCAGGCAGTGGCTCCACCACCCCCACTCTCGCTGGCCTGCACATAGCTGAGCCGCAGGTCTTTCATCTCGGCCAGGACCCGTTCCAGGGTCCGGGCTGGGTGTCCCTGTGTGGCCAGCGCCTGGGCCATGTGGGCAAATATGTCCGCATTTTGCCTCCTGGATTTGAGATTACAGAGGACCTCCTCCTCCTCCCAGAGGCCTGGACCTCAGCGTTGCCCCAGCATGGAGCCCACCGCTTTGTGCCCCTGTGGGCCTGCTAGGTGCTCTGGGGTGGCTCCTGGGTGGGACCTGAGGGACCTGGCTGTTGCTCAGCAGCGGCCATCGCTCCCTCTGGCACCTCCAAAGGCTACACATGGCTGCCCACCTTTAAGGGGAGGCTGGCTACAGGGAACCAGTGAGTGGTGATTGGGCATATGGAGCGTTGGAGAGGCCACCTGTATTTTTTCCCCGGAGGCCAATTCTTGTGCAAGAAACCCCTGCCGCGCGTCCCCATTGCCCTCTTTTGCAACAGCGCCTGAGCAAGAGAGCTTACACCTGATAGAAAACAGCGTAGCTCTTGTGCAAGGAGCTGTCTCTTATCATGCTGTACTGTACATTTACTTGCGCAAGAGCAGGTGGGCAGTGTAGACGCTCTGCAGATTCTTGCGCAAGAATGGCCGTACTTGCACAATAACCCACCAGTGTAGACATATAGTGTGGTTCACTGTCCCATGCGGTAGCACCTAGACCACAGCAACAGATAAGAACAAGAGAACTCTACAACATGGGCTAAGCGCCTGCTGGCTTTTAGCTCAGAGTAGAGGCTCCTATACTAAGCTTGAGAGGTCCCAGGTTCGAATCTACCCAGTGGTAGTTACAGCTACTTATTTTTAATATAGGCAAATTTCAGTGGAGTGTGGGCATGATTTTTGTGCCACTGAAGTCAGTGGCAACACTTGCCACAGACCTCAACAGAAGAAAGAGAGAGCATGTCTGCATATACGGTGCTTTACTTTTTTTTAAGTACGCTTTCTAATCTGAAAAATGGCTATTAAAAATGGCACCTTCTTACTCATTAGACCTGTTCTCTGTATGTGTTCAGAACCCCATCTGTTAATTTACTGACACATACATTTTTGCTACACTTTTTAATTGTTAGTCCTGTACCTGAGGGCTCCATTTAGAATAAAGCACTGATATTTGTGCCTGTAGTCATGTCTTCCCTCTGAGACTGACATGGAGCAATCGAGCTAGGACACCTTTGTCCTACCTATTGGAAGCAGAAGGGCGGGACAGGAAGTATAAAAGGCAGCTCTTTTGGGATGGAGCTGCTGCAGGAGACAGATGCCTCCAGCCTACTCCAGGAGCTGGAGCCCAGGGAGGATCCCTGCAGCACCAAGAACGTGCTGGAGATACCTGCCACCAAGGACACTGAGGAGTTGCTGGGACTGCCTGCTGTTAGCCCTATACCGTGGGAAGATGGAATTCAACCTTGAGACACAGGTACATGATGAGGGGAGTTTACAGTCTGGTGTCCCCAGGCTACTCTCTAGTCTGTCTGGGTACGTCTACACTACAGCGCTAGTTCGAACTAACTTAGTTCGAATTAGTTAATTCGAACTAAGCTAATTCGAACTAATGCGTCTAGAACTAAAAACTAATTCGAATTAGCGTTTTGCTAATTCGAACTAGCAAGTCCACATTGAGTGGATTCTGAACAGGGCTTAAGGATGGCCGGAAGCAGTGCCGGCAGGGCATCAGAGGAGGACTTAGAGCATGGAGATGCTGTCTCAGGCTAGCCGAGGGCTGCGCTTAAAGGGTCTCGACCCCCACCCCGGACAGACAGTTCTCGGGTGCCCCGCTTGAAAACCAGTCCTGGCTTGGAGTGCCCGGAGTGCCCGCACTGGGCACATCACACCACTCGGCCATCAGCCCGGCTGCACTTGCCGCAGGCTGCCATCTGGGGAGAGGGGGCAATTGGGGGGCTGCAGGAGAGCTTCCACCCCCAGAAGCCCGCAGAGCCAGCCCAGTCCTCCCCATCGGGGGCTCGTACCCCATTCCTCCCTCACCTCCTTCCACTTACCCTTCCCTAGCCCCTTTTCTTGATGTACAACATAAAGGACAATTGTGTTCAAAAATGGAATCTGTCTTTATTGAACAAAACTGGGGGAGACTGGGAAAAGGAGGTGGGAGAGGGGAAGAGAAAGGCTGGGAGAGGGAAGGGCAACTAACATGATCAGGGGTTGGGAACAGGTCCCAGATGAAGAGAGGCTACAGAGACTGGGACTGTTCAGCTTAGAAAAGAGGAGACGGAGGGGGGACAGAATAGAGGTCTCTAAAAGCAGGGGTTGGGTGGAGAGGGTGCATTCAGAAAAGTTCTTCATGAGTTCCCATAAAGAAGGACTAGAGGACACCAAAGGAAAGGAATGGGTAGCAGGCTTCAAACTAGTAAGAGAAAGTTGTTGTTCTTCACAAAGCAAATAGTTAACCTGCGGAACTCCTTGCTGCAGGAGGCTGTGAAGGCTACAACTAGAACAGAGTTGAAAGGGAAGTGAGATCAAGTCATGGAGGTTGGGTCCATGGAGTAGTCTTAGCCAGGGGGTAGGAGTGGTGTCCCTGCCCAAAGTTTGTGGAAGGCTGGAGAGGGATGGCACGAGACAAATGGTTTGGTCACTGTCTTCGGTCCATCCCCTCCAGGGTCCCTAGGGTTGGCCGCTGTCGGCAGACAGGCTACTGGGCTAGATGGACCTTTGGTCTGACCCAGGACGGCCATTGTAAGCTCAGGGCTCAGGGTCGGGGGTCTCAGTGGACCCCCTTGATTTTCATGCACACCTGCTCCTGGGTGGCCAGGCTGGCAGCTCTCCTGCCCTAGACGGCCACTTTCCTGTGCCTAGTGCGGAGATCGAGGTCCACGATGTCCGCACTAGCCCAGGAAGGTGCCCGCCTCTTGCGGTCCAGGGCAAGCTCCCGGGAGCCGCCAGCCTGGTCCCGGGAAGAGGGGGTGGGCTGGGGGGCATCGGGTGGGTGGCTCTGTGCCGTGCCAGGTGCAGGGTCTGCTGGCTGGGTGCTGGCAGGCTTGCACCTGGCACGGGCACCGTAGCCAGCCCGTGCCCCTTTAAGGGGGCCGGGGCCGGGAGGGGGGCATAGAGTTTCCCTGGTGTTGGCCAGAGTGGCCACCAGGGAAACCTGGGGAGGGCTAGCCTCCCACTAGTTCGAATTAAGGGGCTACACACCCCTTAATTCGAACTAGCTAGTTCGAACTAGGCTTAATCCTCGTAAAATGAGGTTTACCTAGTTCGAACTAAGCGCTCCGCTAGTTCGATTCAAATTCGAACTAGCGGAGCGCTAGTGTAGCGGCTATGAATGTTAGTTCGAACTAACGTCCGTTAGTTCGAACTAACATTGTAGTGTAGACATACCCTCTGTCTGTTTTATTGCCTCAATCCAGGTCATTGTGGTTTAGTTGGTTCTCTGCTGACCCAATGATGGAACCCTCCACCACTGTTAGCCCCCTGGGCTGGGACCAGGTGAGGTAAGACGGGTCCAGGTCTCCCTTCCACCTATCTACCTACCCCATCCTTTGAGTGGCAACCTCCCCACCTTAGGCCAAGGAGCTTCCATTTGTCTGCCATTTGCCAGAGCCATCTGTTTGTTGCTCCGCCTTGCCTGAGGGCCTGAGCCCATAGATGGTTTGTTTGGTGCTCAGCCCTACCTGTGGCCAGAGTAATGGACAACTTCCCACTCAGCCTTACCTAGAGGGCCAGGGCCTTAGAAACTAATTCCCAAATAGCCCTTGCCTTGCTAGGGGGCTGAGAACAAGAGGTATGTGTTCCCTCTGAGCCTGGTGGGCAGTGTCTGGTGGGACAAATGCATGAGGAGTGTCTAAATTAGCATTTACCAAGCTGTTAACTAACTGAATTTAATTGGTGATTCAAATGGGAGCCAATTCTATAGTCTGGCTATGCCTGCAGAGACCTACCATTTGTGGGTGTGTTTTACATGGGCAGTAACTTAGTACAGGTTGGATCTCCCTGGGCTGGCACCTTCAGGACTGGACTGGTCCTGGAAGGAGGATTTTGCCAGATCAAGGTAAGTCATTTCTGGCCCTCCTGCTGCTAGCCCCACCCCCTGCCTCGCCACCCCACAGGGCTTTTCAGTTCCCCTGGTAGCTGGGTTGCACGCTGGCCTTCCTGTTTCCTCCCTTTGATTCAACCCCCCCCCCTCCCCAGCCTAGCTGGGCTGCCCACTGGCCTTCCTGGCTCTCCCCAACCCTGCCCAGCTGAGCCGCTGGGCCACCGATGCTGCTGGACCAGAGAGTTCCAGTTTATAGAAGTGCAACCTGTATGGTAGTTCGTTCTGCAAACCTGTGTGGACATGAAAAAATATGTGTTGAATGTTTGCAAAACTGAGAAGCTATACATAATACATACCAAATCTTGTCTAAGAACTTGAAATGACACTCCTATGAAAAATGGTTTTTTCAATCCAGTTTTTTAATTTCTGGGTTTTTGAATCCACATTATCTGTTTCTAATGGTAAAATTCTCAAATCTGTTTCAAACCACACTGGAAAGGATTTTGTATAGCTCTAATGCAAATGCTAGTCAGAAAGATGGATGGATGTAGGGAGGTCACATGGCCTGCCAAAGTATAAGTTATGTTACTAAATCAACATATTGATCTGGGAACGCAATGTCCTGGAATCCTGAAAATGTCAGGCTCAGTCTAAATGCTTCATTTCTTTTAAATTAATTTGAGTCTTGCCAACTACTTTTGCTGATGAAATTAGATATCAGAAAAATGAAAATAGCAAGGCATCTGATGTTCATCAAATCCAGTTGCATTTGTCTGTTTTGAAAGACATGGATCACACATAAAATACCTGGTTGCTACCTAATTCCTCATTAAGGGAAACAACAACTTTACATGTAATTTGCATATTTGTATATGCAAATTAGGCATCCCAAATTCTGGTGATTCTTTGTGGATCTTCAGGGATTCCATCCCTGAAACTCTGGCAAAGGAGTTGAGAGGTAAGATTATACGATTGTCTGATGACATTAATCCATCTGCCTTTCTCTCTCTCACACACTCTCACAAAGATTAAAGGATCATCTAATACATGCCCTTGTACTGTGCATCAATGAGAAAGTAGTACAGTTGTGATGCAGAATCTCTGAGGGGGGGAAAGGAGGATGCTACTAGGCCCCACAACACTCCCACAACATTGTAAAATGAAATATGATGATACTTCCTTTGGAAACTATTGTACATGCCAGAAATGTTTTTGGCAATTATGAAAGAGAGTGAGAGAAAAAGAAGACCCCAGGAAAATATTAAGTTCAAGCCTAAGAGATGGTTATCTAGCTATCTAAGTTTGTACATCTGTCTGTCTGGGTACGTCTAAACTACATGGCTCTATTGACGGAGCCATGTAGATTTGTTGTTTTGGCAAAGGCAAATGAAGCCACGATTTAAATGATCGCGGCTTCATTTAAATTTACATGGCTGCCGCACTGAGCTGACAAACAGCTGATCAGCTGTTTGTCCGCTCAGCGCGCTAGTCTGGATGCTCCCCTGCCGACATCAAAGCCCTTTGTCGGCAGCCCCGGTAAACCTCATCCCACGAGGAATAACGGGGCTGCCGACAAAGGCTTTGATGTCGGCAGGGGAGCGTCCAGACTAGTGCACTGAGCTGACAAACAGCTGATCAGCTGTTTGTCGGCTCAGCGCAGCAGCCATGTAAATTTAAATGAAGCCGCGATCATTTAAATCGCGGCTTCATTTGCCTTTGCCTATGTGTCTAATCTACATGCCTCTGACGACAGAGGCATGTAGTCTAGACACAGCCTCTGAGTCCATTTGTCTGTCTGCAAGTCTGTTGGTTCAAGAATTATTCCTAACCAGTAAAAGCCAGGACCACCACATTTGATCGGCAGCTTCCTCTTATTCTAACTTAAAGCAAAGTCAGCATTAGGTTGTGCCAGGAAAATGGGAAGTGCCTGGAATGGGATTGTTTTCCATAACAAGGAAAGGGAGGGGGCTGATTGGAGGGACAGTGATACTGCAGATGACCACTGGGGGCATTGAGCGGGGGACAGTTATACTGCAGAGTGACCATTGGGGAAAGCTGCACCAGCTGAAAGTGGCCAGCTGGTCCCTGTCCTGACTTCTGCAACCCTGCTTTCAGTCCCCCATCTTCCAGCAGCCTGCCCTGTTTCCTGCATTCCCATGCCCTGCTCTGACCCCCCCCCCACACACACACATACACACCCAACCTCCTACCCCAATAGAGCCATTTATATCATATACATTTTCCTTTTAATTTTCACAAAAATCCCCAAATATTACCACAGTTAAAGGACTTGAGCAATACCAGGTACATTTGCTAGTAGGTAATAAAGAGAAATGCACCACATAGTAAAAGTCTGTTGTGTACATTGAAGCTAGTAGGCTAGCTCTCACTTACACCGGATGTCCCTATTCACTACCTCGTGCTGCCTCTAAGAATACCGCTGTGTTTTCTCAACAAAGTTCAAGGCAGGCATGTTATTCCATCAAACATGCAGCCTAAAATTAATCTTTATGCTGTGCAAATGAAGACAATATGCAATGTCACATGGCATCATACTTGACCCTCGGCTTTCCTTCTAGTGTGTCTGCAATATGCCTGTCTTTGTCTCTGCAACAAAACCCATGTACATCACAGCCTTAGCTTGGATGGTTCTGACATGTTCCCACATGCCTTTGTCTTTTTTCATACTGGTCACTACATTTCCCTTTTCAGTGGACTATTCAAAATACTGCCAACTTCTCAGATGTAAAAAGGTCAACAAATATCACCCTTGTAAGTCAATCAGTTTGTTCTCCATTCATTTCCATATAGAGTCTCCAAAATTGTTCTCCTCTTTTTTTAAACCCTCTCTTAATTTAGCCTAATCTATTGCTTATGCTTTCTGCCCCTTCTTTCATCCCTCCATTCCTCTAGCACTAATTATTATTTGTCATTTCTCAGCACCCCCTGGGACAGCCTGTTTGTATAACCCCTACCTTATCCCACCATTGATTTTTCTCTTTTCGTCTTATTTTTTTTCCTCCTTAAAGTGTGGAACATAACAGCACCGGTGCCCTTCTTAAGGCAGAGAGCAGGCTGAGCATGCAGAAATCACATGACTGTCTTACCCAGAGGAAGCATCTCTTAGAAGAGATGTCAAGATGCCACAATAGAATCATCCTAGTTGGAAGGTTTAAGTAGGACTTGAGTGGTATTTAGACCTTGTGCTTGGCCATCTTCCTGAGTCAGTTAACTTTAGATAATTTATGCTGCTTAAATCTCATACGAAATATAATACTTGGGAAATCCAGTTGCATTCCTTGTTCCTAATATATTTTTTCATGTATTGCATAAAATGAGCATGCATATAAAAATTGGAATCACATGTAAAATTCCCTTCTTTTCCATGCACACAACTAATCCATCTCTTACATACATCTACACAGCAGGGCTTAACTCAAAATAAACTACACAAATTGAGCTACATCAATTGCATAACTTATTTCAAAGTTGGGAGCATCTACACAGCACTTATTCAAAACAGAGCACTCTTCCTCCAACTTCCCTTACTCCTCATACAATGAGGGTTACTGGAGTCGGTGTAAGAAGTCCTCCAGCTTGACAGTATTTCAACATTATTTCAAAATAACTGCCTGCTGTGTAGATGTGGACTAAGTTATTTTGAAATAATGCTAGTTATTTTGAAATAATGTCACTGCGTAGACATACCCATAGTAGGCAGCCATAGATTTCTGTCATCTGAATGTCATAGCACTTTCCACCCATAAAAGAGACTAGAAGACTCACTGGAAGAGCCTATTCGATGAGGAAAGGATCCACAATGCAAACCCTCTGTCAGATGAATGGATGTACATGGAATATAAAATTCTGCTGATAACGCAAATTTACTCCATGACAAGAACTATGCATTTTTCCATGGCTGTTACAGATTTCACAGATTCAGGGAAATCTAGCCATTTTTAGAAATCCCTGAAATTTACTTTTTCACCTGAATCCACATGAAATTAAATATTTTCCCCTAAGAGTCTCCGTAGAATAGGTACCCTAAATAAAATATATTGACTTTACTTTTAGCCTAGCTTCTTACCGTACATCTTAAAATGATATACCAGGAGGCTATAACCTAATCTTAGTTGGTGGTGTACTGTAACCAGAAGATCATATTTTTAACAACATTGTGCAGAAAAATAATAGAATTTAAATGGATCATCTTAGGGAAAGAAAATAATGAAAGGTCTGTGTAAATACAATATATTAGCAGTAGCATACAGTGTTTTAATTTTATATATGATAAATTGCTCCCAAATTCCATAGTGATAAGCGAGAACATTTGACCATGGTTAAAAAACTTTCCGGAAACTTTGTTGTGAATGAAAAAGTATTTATCTCATTAACCAGGCTCTTCAATTAACTTTTCTAAAGTCCCAGAGAAATATGAAAAAATATAAAATATGTCAAACTATGATACTGAACCAGAACAGAAAGGAGCACCAAGGATAATGATCAACAAAAGAATAAAACAAGATTCATGCAATTTATTCTTTAAATTGATTATTTATTTGATAAAAATAATCAGACCCAGCTCAGAGGAATAAACTTTGTGGCACAAGAATTCATTAATCCCTATGAAGTGATTGCTGAGCTATCCGTTCAGTCTGTAAAAATCAATACAGTGAGTCAAATCTGGCCTGCCTTACTCACACGAGCTAGACAGACTATTTACTTAAATATGGGGAGCCAGATTGGATCCCAAATCCCAATGGTCAGATATTGAAGTCCTTTATTTCATGCATAGCTCAAATTTGCCTGCAGCCTGAGCTGCCTGAACAAGGACAGCAGATTTAGATTTCTGTTGTGACTTTGTCAGGACTTGATCTAGCAGCATGAAAATAAGTGAGAGTTTTGTCATTGACTTCAGTGGAACAAGATTAGGCCCTAAAAAAACAGTCCTGTCCAGCAATGTGTTCTGAGTGCCTGCCAATGTTAGAAGATCAATACAAGGCCCCAATCCAGCAAAGCATGTAAATATAGAACTAATCCCTTTGACTTCAAGTGGACTATGCATGTGCTTAAATTTCAGCATGTGCCTGTACATCTTGCCAAATTAGGGCTTAGATGCTTAGTTAGAACTTCCACTGAAGTCTATGGAAGCACTTTGCAGGTTCAGAATAGTCTTGCCTGGCCCAAGACTATACTACACTTTAAAACAGATTTCCTGAATTTCAGCTGTCTTGTTGGTTGGAAGAAGGATTTATTTTAGTCTCGTGCTCCTGCATGGTGAGAATTGATTAGTACAAATTCCAAAATCTTTCTGAGCTAATGGGATTTTGAAATTGGATGGAATATGGATTTATTTCAAATAGCACATGCTAATCTTAATATCAAATCTACATTTTGCTTTTTCAAACTCTGTTGAATTTAGGGCATAAACAGAGACATATATGCCATTGAAGTCTAAGGACTGATTTCTTCTACACAGAGCAGATGGTTTAAAAATAGGTAAAAAACAGTCAAAAAAGGGGTGGGGGGGATTAGAGAAATGCCATCTTTTATTTAACATACCAGCATCTTTTTCAGCCAGTTCAAAATCTAGACTGTACGTATGTACAAAAAATCCATAACTGTAATTATCTCTCCCAATTCCCGATATATATTATCACTCATTGTTTTGTCTGTATGCTAATTTCTAACAGAAATCACCAGAATTAAAGTGTGTTTTGGAGACATGTCAGTAGGTTACATTATACTATTTTGGTAATAAAAACCAGTTATGTAGAAATATTTCTACCTTTTGCTGATTTATCTTTGAAGTGAAGAGCATGGCCTCTTGCAGATTGATGGAGAGAAATCCTTGCCCATGTCCCTGCTAGGCAGTAGGGATGTCAACGTGTAGTTGAGAACACAATTAAGCAATAAGCCTGGACTTATTGCTTAATCTTCTTGAAAACACACATGCGCGAAGGAGAAGGAGCAGGTGCCAGCCCCCCAGGAGCACAGGATCTACAGAGCCATGTACCTCCTCCCCACCCCCATGCTGATGCCTCTGATAGGGCCCTCCCACAGACAGAGGCTGCTGCCATCCCATATCAGCAGGCAGGAGCTGGTTTTTAAACCAGCTCCCTGTCACGTGGCTGGATCTTGAGGGGAGCAGCCAGATCACTGATGCACCCATAGGTGGGGGTGTTGGCCCCAAAAATGGTATAGGAGGGGGCCATGTGAGGTATTGAATAGAAGCTTATTATCCGATAATCCTATGTATGCTGTTCTGGTGTTTGTATAATGTCTGTGTGTGCAATTATGAGCATGTACTTGTATGGACACTGAAGATTTCCCTGCATGTGGTTAAGCATTGGGCAGAGCCGAGCCTGTGGACATGCTAATTACCGAGGCCCTGTGGAACAATGGCTCTCAATGGGCTATGGACACACCTAAAGAATGGGGGCTGTCACCTGAGAGCAGCCAGCAGGAAACACAGGGATTGGCCTCTGTCCAGATGACCTGCTACATACTAGAAGAGGCCAGGAAGGAGGTATAAAGAGGCTGTAAGGAGCCCCAGATTTGAGCAATTCGCCCTGAGCGGGCGCCCTCACCTGTGCCCAGACACGGCCCGGTCCGTCACAGTAACTTCGGGGCTTCTTACAGCCCCCAGACTGGTGACCTCTCCAAACAGGCCACAAACCAGTCCCACAGAGCACTTCAGCAACCTACCTGAAGCCTCCCGAGCAAAACCCCTCCGACACCCCAGCAATATCCGTGCCCCAGATGGCCCCAGGCCTATACACAGGTGGGGGGGTCCTAGCACCCAATCCCACCTACCCCGAACAAGTTCTGTCCGGTTCCAAGAAACCAGCCACAGATCCCTGGTCAATTTACCCTCTGGACCTTACCCACAAATCATGCTGGGCCAATCCTTTAGAATCTATATCTAAAGGTTTATTATTACAATAAAGAAAAGCATGAGAGTAAGGTTGTTAAAGAATAGTACGTTACATGCACCGAATCTCCCAGTCCTCGATGCAGGCTCTAGCAGAGATGTTACAGCTGCTGGTTTAAAAGTTCTTGTTGCACATCCTAGGGTCAGGATGGGTTCACAGGTCTTCCGGGCTCTTCGATCCCTGTAGTGCTGCCTCTGGGATGAAGTGCTGAGCTGAGAACAAAATGGCATCGACCGCATGGCCTCTTTATACTTCCTTCCTGGCCTCTTCTAGTATGTAGTAGGTCACCTGGACAGAGGCCAATCCCTGTGTTTCCTGCTGGCTGCTCTCAGGTGACAGCCCCCATTCTTTAGGTGTGTCCATAGCCCATTGAGAGCCATTGTTCCACAGGGCCTCGGTAATTAGCATGTCCACAGGCTCGGCCCTGCCCAATGCTTAACCACATGCAGGGAAATCTTCAGTGTCCATACAAGTACATGCTAATAATTGCACACACAGACATTATACAAACACCAGAACAGCATACGTAGGATTATCAGATAATAAGCTTCTATTCAATACCTCACATGGCCCCCTCCTATACCATTTTTGGGGCCAACACCCCCACCTATGGGTGCATCAGTGATCTGGCTGCTCCCCTCAAGATCCAGCCACGTGACACTCCCCATGAAGACCAGCTTCTGCTTGCCACCCCACACTACTGCCTCTGATACAGAAGTAGCAGCATGGGCTCCCCAGGATTGGGACTGGGAGCACGCTGGCTGCTGGCCCTCCCCCTGGGGACTATCATATTGTCATGTAACCAATAATATTTTGTGGGGTTATATGACTATTCAATGAATCGCTCTCTAACATCCCTAGTAGGCAGATCCAGGACATCCACCCATTTAAAGGATACTTAAGTCCCACTTTTGATCCTGAACCTACACTATTATTTAGTGACATGACCACTATTACAGATTGATCTGCCAGCCCAGGAAAGTTATTTAGTTTCTTTTGCAAATGTGGTGAAAACAATAACTGACACCATGACATGAATTTCTATGTGGCCACTTTGAAAACTTGAGTCAATTTATTTTTATTTTAAGAATGGATGCCCGAAGTTAGACTGCTAGGTGCACAAGTGGCACCTGGGAGAAGCTGGGCCTTGGCTGCTCTGATGCATTTTCCGACTGGAATGGATTTAATATTCTATGTTGTTTTTCAAAATGCACTTTTATTTGATTCGATCGTTTAATGGGCAACTACATAGGAGAGAGAAAAGAAAAAGAAAAATGAGAATCAGTAGAGCTTTTTAAAACACATGTTCACCATGACCACCGTCTGCCAAACAATGACTGTTATCCAGCACGGAGCCCAAAATTTATTTTACCCATCCCTACTCTTTTTATCTAATACAATCTAGAGAGTCCAGGTATCTGCCAGAACTAATGTAGTAGCAGCCCATCCATCCAGGTAGGGGAAAGGGAGGAAGAAACCACAAGTGCAACTTAAAATTTCAAAGGTCTAAGATGGGATTTTTAATAGGTCTCATAGTCTAAGTGACTCAATATAAGTTGGATGCCCAACACCCTTTGGAACTTTAGCCTTATTCCAGAACTATAGGAAGTCTGTCACATCATGAAAATCCTTTTAAAAATTGTCAAGACATTGTTACTGAAGATGTGACTGCTTTCCTAAAGAGGACAATTGTTTTCAAATAACTTGTAATCCATTGTAGAGGGAGAGCATGTTGCTTGCAGTAGCTGTGAACCAGCTCCCATCTTTTCCTGGTCCCACTCTCCACTTGTACTCTGGTGAGTAGTGGAATTTTTTTCAGAGAGTTAAGTGACAGATAGGTTTGGCAGAAGCGAGAATTCTTTCTCAATTTGCTTCCTTCCATACTACTTTGTGTGTGGGGGGGGGGGGGGGGGGGGGAAGGGAGCATACAGGCCTCTAAAAAGTAGGAGTGCGCTGCCATGATATGATTTAAAGACTGAGCATGCAATTGCTATTTTTGATTGTGTTAACCCAGGCGTAATTATATAATTATCCACAAAAATTTAGTCAGAGCTTTGCATACCTAAATCATTAACTTTAACAATTGACAGGCTTCTTTGATTAGTATTTTCACAGTGTAGCATAGCATACGTTTGTCAGCTTTCCTATGATTAGTTATAATTTGGAATTTGTTTATGCAGAAATGTTTTTATTGCTTGTTTTGGGGGGCGGAAGGGAAATGAGGGCCGAGAAGACCTTTTTATCCTGTCAGTATAATTCTGTAAAATTTGTTAGTAAGGATATAAGTATATTTTGGTCTATTATTTTATTGCACTAATCTTGTAACTGTTCAATTAAGTTTTGAAATGTATGGTAAGGCTGATCTGAACTCCCAGAGGTGCTGAAATTATTTGTATAGTAGGGGTGTTGAGAGCCATTGCACCAAACTGTAAACCCTGTATACAATGGAAATCACTTCAAGTCAGGGGGTGCAGCAATACCTCCATCGCCCCTACTTATAGCACTTATGAAAACTTCCTTTTATGAGCAGTCTTTGATTTTTAGATCAAAATCAAAGCAAAGTGTGTTTTTGAAATTAACATGTTTTTAAGTTTATTGTTCTAAAATAACCAGCCTGACATATTTTGTAATCAGTGTAAAAATGTCACAATACCTTCAATATGCCATATACAATAATGCCTAGAGCCGTTTGAAAATGTCCCAATGAAAGGCTTTTTGATCAGGAAAAAAATGGAGTAATCAGAATCTGTTTTGATCTCATTGGAATTAAATATTACTATTTTTTTGTTTCAAAGTGACTTTTTGTTTAGAAGCTTGTTTTTAAGAAGTCAAAATTAAACTGATTTTTTTGTGAGACGTTTTTTAAAAAATATTGTGATTCAGAACAAAAATGGGTTTTTGAAATCACGGAATTTCCCATGAAATGGAAATTCTGATTCCTACACAATTTTATAATGCCAACTTAGCCTTTCCATCCAACATTGTGTAACCCTTCTGCCAGTAGCAGTTGCAACCAGAAGGGCCAGGTTCAGTATCTAGGAAGGTTCTTTCAACAAGGTGACTAAAACTGGCTCAAACTGGTAAAATTCCAGCCTACCCGCTGGGTGCCTTTAGAGGCAATTCTTCCCCTCTCGCAAGCACTGAGTTGGAGATAGAAACAGTCTGTTTAATAACAATAATATAGCGCCAACCCACAGGACCACACACAAACAAAGAAAACCCATAACATGAAAGAAACCTGTAAGCAAGTTACCATCCCTGGACTTTGCAAGGCAAAATGTTTTGCCTAAAGGTCTTTAGTCTAACCCCACTTCAAACACCCCACTTACAGCTCTGTCCAGTCAGTACAGACCCAGACACATCGCCCTGATGTCTCCGCTCATGGACCATGTGGCAATTCCATCTATGTGCTGCTCCTGTTGTCCACTTGCTCCTGGCAGCCTCCCCACTGGCCACCTGCTCCTTCTGGCTACCCCCCGCTGACTGCCTGCTGCTGCTTCCACCAACCGCCCCGCTGGCCGCCTGCTGCTGCTCCCACCAGCCACCTGCTGGCTGCTTGCACCTGCCAGCCACCCACTGCTGCTTCCACAATGGGTTGGCCAAACCTAGTGATTCCAGCTCTTTATCAGTTTCTCGGTAATTTCAGCTTTTGGCCGTCATCTAGGCTGGCCAAAAGATTCCATCTTCCATTGGAATAATACTTGAAAATAATCGAGACTCCTTATGAAGTCTGTTTTAGGTCTATCCTTAGAACGGGGGGAAAGGGGGGGGGAAGAAATATGTTGAACCAGTCTTACAGCTCATGCCTGGAGGGCATGTAGCCTGCTGGTTCAATCTCCTTCCCCCTCATCCCTACCACCCAATCCAATCTGTTTGAGTTTGGGAAGAGGAAGGCTTGTCCATCTGAGACTTTACAATGACAGTGTGTCTCCTGCAAGCACTGGTGGTCATATTTTACAATTACTATGTTTAGGGTTAACTTGGTTTGTGACCCCCCCCCCCCCACACACACACACAACAGCCAAATTAGTTACAATATACCACATTCCATTCCAACAATTGACCATCCATCAGGCCTATGGCAGTGGCTGAACTGGATTTACATAACCACACCTAAGATCTTTTTTCCATTCCAGCATGAACTGTATTTACATATCAACAGTTGATTATCCTGCAGAACTAAACAACTGAGTGAGCATAACCACATACAGGACTCCTTTCCCCTTTCAGCTGGCTGCATTGGAAGCAGTGGTTCAGACCCTGCTTACAATTGTAACTGGCATCATAATGTAAGATGAAGGTTATTCAGTTAAGCGATAATGAATGGTGTCATTCTTCACCTGATAGTATACTGTTCCTGCTGTAAGCTCTCAGGCTATGTTTACACTACAAAGAAAAGTAAAAAAAAAATGCGCAAATTGCAAAGCACAATTTGCGTATCTTTTTCTGCTTTTCTTCTGAAAGAGGCTTTTCCAACATTTGGCCCATCTACACGGGGCCAAATATCGGGGGAAAAAAACCTTCTTTCAGAACATCCCTTCTTCCTCATAGAACGAGGTTTACAGGGATGCCGAAAAATGTGTCTGCTTTTCCAAAGTTTTTTTGAAAAGCAGACAGTTCCTTGGATATGGCAGAGCTTTTCTGGAATAGCTCTGGTGTTCTGGAAAAGCTCTGTAGTCTATACATACCCTCAGAGAAGACCAGAAAGGAACACTGCATTCTTCAGAAAGAAAACCTATCTTTTGCTGAATTTTATTGACACAAGGTACTCAGAAGACTTTAACATGCTGCTGTCAAGTGGGAATGTTAGCCTGGTGAATCTACAAACATATTGGCTACGTCTACACTGCCATGAATTTCCGAAAATGCTTTTAACGGAAAAGTTTTCCGTTAAAAGCATTTTTGGAAAAGCACATGTAGATTGGAAGGATGCTTTTCCGCAAAAGAACTTTTTGCGGAAAAGCATCCGTGGCCAATCTAGATGCGGTTTTCCGCAAAAAAGCCCCGATTGCCTACTATGCTGTCTACACTGGCCCTTTTGCGCAAAAATCTTTC
The DNA here is from genome assembly GCF_052426305.1 of Pelodiscus sinensis. Classification (NCBI taxonomy): domain Eukaryota; kingdom Metazoa; phylum Chordata; order Testudines; family Trionychidae; genus Pelodiscus; species Pelodiscus sinensis. The sequence continues at coordinate 110,095,675 of NC_143055.1, read as the reverse complement.
TGAAAAAGACTTTTGCCCAAACGGGAGCAGTATGATTTTTCCGGAAAAGCACTGATGATTTTACATGAGATCGTCAGTGCTTTTCCGGAAATTCAAGCAGCCAGTATAGACAGCTGGCAAGTTTTTCCGCAAAAGCAGATGATTTTGCAGAAAAACTTGCCAGTCTAGACACAGCCGTAGTGTGGCTAACAGAAGAAAACTAAAAGGCCGGGGTTACAGGAGCATTTTTAATAGGTACCTAGGGAAGACAAATCCTCCCTGATAAAATACACAAGACAGACACCGGTCACACTCTTCCACCAGCAACTGATAGGTAACACCCATGTTGCTTCCATTGTGGTAAATCTGCCAGTTCAGATGATGCACATTTTTGCCAGACTTCAGTAACACCTCACTGAGACTCAAATATCTTCAAAGTCTTCTAGCATGGACTAGCCTTTATACCTCTGTGTTTTGTCAGACTTATGATTAACATGTGGCTGGGCTTCATATAAAGAATTCCAATCCAGAAGCCCTTATTCATCTAAATAGTTAGTTCATTCACATTAATGAGACTATTTAGGCGAATAAGGGAAGAGTGTTCAGGTTTAGCAAGTAAAAATGGGTTAGGATCTAGGACTTCCCAAGCCCCGCAGTGACTGCAGTTACAGATCTGCCACTTATTACTGCCACCTCCGGTGCTCAGGTATCACAGTATAAATGTTGGGCTAGACAGGCCTCCCCTAGATTTCTAATAATTTTGCCTAGTTAGTTTTCAGTGTCCTCCTTCAGAAGAGGCATTCTGTCAAAGGAAAGGACATGACAGACATGTTGAGGTAGGAAGATCTTTTCATCATAGCATGCAAATTTAAAAATATAATCTGTGAACAGTATTCCCATTAATAGTCATTGTAATGGCTTTAGCTTGGAAAAGCAATCGCACTCAGCTGCCTCTGCTCAGCTGCTCAGTTCCAAATCTCACTTTCTCTGTTTAGCTGACTGCTGGCATATTCAGTACATCAGCTCTCAAAAGGCTGGCTTGCTGCTGGGAATGCACAGGGAACCATCTCCTCTCTTTTTGTAGAAATTTTGGCTGCATGACTGAGTATGTTAAAATCAAGGAAACCAGAAGAAAAGAGTGATGTGTTACCTGAGTTTCTCCCACCGCTTGAAATCTAATGGAAGAGCGACATCTTTGTTGTGCTAGCTCCTGGTAACTTCTCTCTCCAGAGCATCTGTAAGTTCCAAGCTTTCAGCCTTGACTCTTTTAATTTTAATTGGTAGCCCCTGCCTGGAAACCAGCTGGAACTTGAATTGCCTGTATGTTCCCCGTGCTCCAGAGCAATAGCCTGTGTATTTCTCATGTCTCGGATCCGGTTCATCATGCTTTCTGGTAAGTACCAGTAAATGTGTATGCTGGTGTGTAACACAAACATTTAACTGTATATGCATATGTCAGGAAAGGGAACAGTACAAAATACATCCTATACTGCTATTTCCCATTAGAAGTATGTGAATTAAAACACCCCAATGTTCATCTCCACCCAAAAAATGCTGAGAACAACTCAAAACGGGTGCATGCAAAGGTGATCCAACAAAATGCCGGTGGTCTCAAAGGTTGCTCCAGCCACGTTTCCTTTCCCAGGCCAGGAAAAGTAAGTTTGTTATTTGTGAGTTTTGTTTGCTTTATACTGTGCAAATGATCATTCTGGTCTGGTCTGTAACTTTACAATCAGCCCTGAGGAAGGGGCAATGCAAATCTGCACAGTCCCAGGAGCAGACCACAGTGAACTCTGACTCCAAGTCCCAAAGCCTCCTTCCTTACTCTGGTTGAGGAACAAGCATTTCACTTCCTTTTTGGTGGAGCAGCTTGCTCCCCAGCATGCACCAGACCAAGACTCCTCACACTCCAATTGATCATGGTAGGGGGAGTATTAAGAATGTAGTCCCCGCTCTCTTCCCTATGGCTGGAACAGAGTCTCACCAGGAGAGTAAAGGATGGAAGAGAGTTGAAGCAGAGGACAATTCCTTCCATTGTCTCATCCCTCTGCAAGCCTGAGTAAGGGCTGTCACAATCTGTCTCTCTATCTGTAATGTTTAGCTATTTGCTGCCACTGTCAGTAATCTAATATATAAAGGAGAATGTTTGTATGTTTGTGTGCAAATAACTTGGGTACTATAAGAGCTACCTCAACCAAACTTTGCATGGGGTAACCTTTCTTCCAGGAGAAGGTACTTTTGGCAGTGCAGGGAGAAGCAGTTTCCTGGGGAAAACGACAGAGACAGTCACTCACTAAGGCCGGTGGGGGAGGTGCAAAGGGAGGGGTGGTGCTCTGAGCGGCAGCTGCCCTACTCACCTCTACCAGGCCATTCCACTGCACAGGCGCATCCAGGGCAGGGGAGCCCCCTCCTCTCTTCCCCCTGTGATGTCACTCGACCCGGGCCCCTCCCCTCTGACGGCAGCTGAGAGTTGCCGAGCGGTGGGCTGCAGCTCACCGCCGCTGCTAGGGAGCGGTTGCAGGCGCAGTGGGGCTGGTGCAGTGGGGCTAGCCCAGTGGGCAGGCGGCAGTGGTGCTGGGAGTGGCCCAGGGTCCGGCGCAGCTTCCTGGTTGCATAGCAGGGAGCCTGGCACCTGCTCGCCATGGCCCGTGGGAGAGGGGAGCCCCCAGTGCGGCCCCATGGTGCGGCAGGTAGCAGGGCAAAAGTTTCAGGGTGGGTGGTGGAGTCGTTGCCCCCTGCACCTGCAGCCCTGGGCATGAGCTGGGCCACCACACCCCACCCACCCTAGGTCCCGTGCTCGCCCCCTTCCGCCCGCCCCTCACACAGGGCACCCCCGGCAGAACCCCACCACCCGCCCAGAGCAATGCCAGGTAACTCCAGCTAGTAATCGTTTAAAACTCTAATGTTTCTTTTCCTTGCTGAGTGTTTTCTTTAACATGCCATATAAGACATTAAAATAATGCAAACTAATTTATCCCTGTTAAGCAGGCACAATCTCTCTGATTTAAAGCAAAATATTTATCACATTCTTACTGTCATCCGCTAGAAAGTTCACCTACTTTAATGTATTTCAGTACAAATAAGAAATGTACCTAGGTATCTCCTTGAACATCCTCAGACGTACAGTAGCTTTCAGATGTTGGTAGGTTTATTCAAAAACCTGCAGAAGTTCTTTTCTGTTGCAGGCCTGCAGTGCCCACTGCCATCAAGAGAGAGTATGTGGATATATGAGAAGAGCTAGTTTGTCCCATTACTTTCTCTGAAAGGCTTGTTTGCCTATTAGGGTTGGGAGCTGCCACGTGGGTGAACGCCGAGATTGGCAAACTTCAGATGAGCAGCAATTGGAATTTCCCAACTAGGTGAGTGATTTACCTTTCTAATTCCAGAAAGAGAAAAGCGGAGGAGCTCTTATTGATATTAAGCACTGAATAGCTACATCCTTTAAAAATACATGTATTTTTCTTTACTGGCAAGGAGAAAACAAAATGGAATTTAACTTGCCCATCTCTCTCTTGCACATGAATGTTCTCTCTCTCTCTCTCTCTCTCTCTCTCTTCCCCCTCCCCCTCCTGTTGAGTCTAGAGGTCTCTCCAGCTCAACTGCTATGAGAGGAAGTAGCATCAGTAGTAACCGTGTTACAAAGAGACTCTCAACCTTGAACCTTTTCTCTTCAGAACAGCTGAAACTCCCCCCACAACTTCTAGGACCAAATGCACTGCTGGGTCCTACAAACAGTTCTGCTTTTTTCCCTGAACTGCTGCAAGCTTCAAAAGGAAGGAATGGAATTCTCTCTGGCACAAAAGCAGCAGCACTTTTTTTTGTCATCTACTCTTGCCAGCAGAAAAAGCAAAGTGGGAATTAAGTAAAGTGTACTGCTTTACCTGCACTGGTATATTAAAGTGTTACAATCCTCTCCTAGCATGGATGCAGTTATATCTATATAAAAGGACTTGTACTGGTAAAGCTATTTCCATATGGGAAGGCAAATAATCTACACCAGTGTCAATGCACTCACGCTAGGGTTGTACCCATGCAACTATATCAGAAAAGAGTATACCCTGAATTGATACACCTATAAGATCATACCTAAATCTGGGTCAGTATTCATAGTGGATGCGTCTACACTGCACAGTTAATTTGAGATAACTAGGATTATTTCAGAATAACAATGCAAGCGTCTACACAGCCCTTCCATTATTTTGAAATAATTTAGAAGTAACAGCCAGCTTATTCCGAAATCTGTAAACCTCATTCTACGAGGAATAAAGCCTATTCTGAAATAGCTATTTTGAAATAAAGCGCGTTAGATGCTCCACTGCTGCTATTTCAAAATGGCTCCTCATCAGGGCCATTCTGAGTTATCCCTCACCAGTACTTCCAGGGGCTCTAAATTGAGATAGCATGTCTAGATTAGGGAAGCCTGCTTCAGACTAATTTTAGGCTTCCCTGCAGTATAGATGTGCTATTTCAAAATAAGCTATTTCGGAATATTTATTCCGAATATTCATATGCAATAATAGACCCTATAGTTTCAAATAATTATATTTTGGATCCTAACAGCTACAGCGCTTTCACACAGGAAGACACTTCTATAGATGGAGGTTTCCCTTCCCTAACTGATTGTGGAGCTTAAGGTTTGGTCCTACTTTAATATTTTCAATGAAGTTGGTGTGCTTTTTGCTAGGATTTGACAGGATGTGTTTTAGCACTTACAATACAAAAATGAAAGCATTTGGGAACAGGGACTGTATTTTCCTAAAGGTTTGTGTAACATATAGCACACTGGGATCTGACTTTGACCTCTGGGTGCTATTGAAATTGAAGTATTTATTATTATTATTATTGTTATTATTATTATTATTACAGTTGTCCAAGTATTGATTTCATTTACTTTGTTGTAAATAAATACAAAATATGGCTCTGTTTCAAACTTGGTTCCTTGGTGAAACAAATAATCATGTGAAAATCAGAAGCTAGCAATCCAGTAACTCCTTTGTCCCTGTCACCCTGTGAAAAGTAAAATACCGAAAGAAAAAAAAAGTTACATTAGTGGAAATGGGTTTCTAGGGAAAGAGGAGTATAGTGATTAAAGAATACTATTTAAAAGATATTTAAAGCTATGAAAATAAATATTAATGAGATTAAAATGCCTAATTATTGTACATCAAATGCAAATAGTAAGCCTTTTCAGTCACTGGAAAAAAATTCAAAGTGCATATAGATATAGTTCAAATTAGGATCATGCAAAATATCTACAGTAAAACCTGAACTCGTAAGTTTTTATCTTTCAGTGTGATTTGGCAAAAAGTCACATTCCACAAATTCCCTGCAAAATGTTTTTTCCCCACTTAAAAACTAGCTGCTGTTTATAGTAAAATTCTCTTAACATTTTCAGAAGTGTATATATTAATATATTGGATGTTTATTATGTGAAAACCTCCATTTCCTTACATCCCCCAAGGACACCGGTAATTTTGGGAATGCAACGTGACCTAGAAGGAAAAGTAAGAATATTTTTTCATTGCATTTTGTAAAAAATATTTGCCATGAGTGAAATTCATCCCTGTGTAGAAGGCCAGCATGAGGGATTCTGTGGAAAAAAAGAGTAAATGCTCTTACACAGGCACATGGTTAGTGTGGTACAGACAGGCCCACTAACAGAGGGGGCAAAGGCAGAAATTGCCCCAGGGCCAAGCGATTCAAAGAGGCCTGGAGCTCCTGGACACTGCAACTGCAGCAGCAGCTGTGTCTGGAGCTCTGGGCCTCTTGAATAGCTGTCAGAGTGCCACTGTGTGCAGCTGTGGAGGGGTGCACCACAGTCTGAATGGCACTAAAGACTGACTGCCCAAGGGCCCACACCTTCTGCCTGAGGCCCACTCTCTTTCTGGGGCATGGATCCTTGCCCCAGGACCTGCGGTGGCTATCAGCCCCGCTGATTATAGGCCACCTCCATCTAGCATATCATAACTTTCTAGTGTTTCTTTTCATGTTGTGTGTGTGTTTTTTAAATACAATTGTAGATATAGGACCAGTTCCTTGATCCCAGCTAATAGAACAAATAGAGATTTCTCTTCTGTAGATGAAACTCCTGGTGGCCTAGTCAACTGAATGCTCCCTTGTGACCCCAGGCATGGTGGGTATACCTATCAATCAAACTGCAAATATTTTTCAGATAATAGGGTATGTCTACACTACCCCGCTAGTTCGAACTAGCGGGGTAATGTATGCATACCGCACTTGCTAATGAAGCCCGGGATTTGAATTTCCCGGGCTTCATTAGCATAAGCGGGGAGCCGCCATTTTTAAATCCCCGCTGCTTCGAACCCCGTGTAGCGCGGCTACACGGGGCTCGAACCAGGTAGTTCGGACTAGGGTCCTATTCCGAACTACCGTTACTCCTCGTGAAACTCCCCCCCCCCCCGCCCCCCCGTCCTGCATCAGAATGAAATCAAGACCTTTTCAAGGTGGGTTTCTTTTTCTTGGTGGGGGGAAGGGAGGGAAGAGAGAGCCAGTCACCCCAGAAAAACCTGGGCCTTCGGGGACACTTACCTGGGATATAAGAGACCTAGATTTAGATTCCTACTCTGAATTAGGCGAAGCAATTGTTTGAACCCATGTTTCCTTCAGTTAGGTGAGTGCCTGAGCCACTAAGCTATTAGTTATGCTAGGATGGGACATTCTGATTTTGATCAGAAATTTTATCCAGGATCTAAGGACCTTTTCCTGGTGAAACAGGTATGTTCCCGCCAAAAGTTTTAGTTCTGGCATTTTTTGACAAAAACTGTTGTCAAAAGATTCCCAATCAGCTAGTGATAACTCAAACTGTAGCCTATATACCCTGACAGACCAACCAACTTAAGCTGAAGGCACTATCACACTCAAGGGATTTTGTGTTGGATGGCACACAAGTTAGGGGCAACACTAGAATTAATTCTGCAATAAAGACATGCCCTAAGACACCAAATCCTTGCAGCTACAAATGAGCCATGGGAGCTTCGTGATATATAGTATGGAACTCAGCTTCTCTCAGAAGGATGAACAATTGAATTGACCCTTGCAAGACTTTAATCTGTGGCATCAGAGAATCTATGTATCCTGGGTATGGGAAATGACCTCACGAGATGCTGCTGAGCAGCCTGTACTCCCAGGGAAGACAGACATAAGCCAAGGGATGTCAGTATTTGGGGAAAAATTCTCTGTGCCTCATTCCCATCAGGATAGTAATATAACAAATGCACATTTCCATGGAAAATAAACAGTGTAAACACATTGCTAATTCTAAAACAGAAGCATTTTACAAAAAAAAACCCTATATTTAAATTCCCTTTTCCTGTAAATTGTATCTACTCAGCATTACACTGAGTTAAACATACTAAAGATAGCAGTAGCTAGTAATGCAAACTAGATTGTAGTTAATTGTCATCATCTCCTGGGCTATGCTGTCTATGTCCCTTCACAGATCCTGAATAAAATTATTTACCTATTCACATAATGAGTGATGCATTTTGATATCCACACATACCATAGCTCAGGCATCCTTTGAGATCCCTACCTGTAATTAGGAACAGATGTAGAATCTTGTTCTTGAATGAAAAACAAATCCCATCCCTCATATTTCTCAGAGGGGTAGCCATGTTAGTCTGACTGAAAAAGCTTAAAAAACAACTAAAAGTCCTGCAGCACCTTAGAGACTAACAAAAAATGTAGCCCATGAAAGTTCATGATACCACCTACATTTTTTTTTCAGTTCTAAGGGGCTGAAAGACTTTTTAAAAGTTTTTTCATCCCTCATATGGTATGTGACTTCCTGGTGAGGCTCTAGAGATATCTCTAGAAGGATCCTTCTCCCTGCTCCTGACTTAATCACTTAACTCTACATGAGAATTTTACAAAGAGTTGACCTGAATACTGGTTTGAACAGTATTTTCCCATCTGGAAGAACACTTGGAGTGTTCATGGATAGCAGGGGAAGTATGCAACAGGCATGTACCAAATAACAATAACATATATGTATCTGGCCTTGTCCGTGATGGATAAAGGAGTATATAAAATCTCAATACCTCAAAACACGACATTTAGATCATACAGGTAGATTATTCCACACTGGAAAAATTCTAAAAATACGTATCAATATCACATAATTTCAGCAGCAATTGCTACACCTCAACCTGTGCGGTTTATAAACAATCATCAACATAACTTCAAAGAGGTAAATTTATTCTGCTGAATTTCACAGTGTAGTGTGCAACAGTCTAGAGAAAATCCTGCAAGTTCTTCCGGCACTGAGAAACAAAGTCTTTTTTATCAGCTAGTAAAGGTGATGATGAGGGAAAGAGCAAAGTACTCTATTTTTTACCTGCTGTATCTTTAGTTGACTTTCAGCCCACAGGCAGTCAATCCCATTGCCTGTTACAGAAGATGTGGACCATCCAATGAGGAGTTCCCTTGTACGCGCGAGGAGTAGAAGAGGTCTACATTAACCAGCTATGTGCATGACCAGCCTGTGGCCTCTTCTGTCCCTAAAAGACCCCCACAGGCATCTTTGCTTTTCACTGGTGAACAACTGACATTTGGAAGCCTAGTGAAATAGGTTCTCCAGCTGGCCAACTGCACAGGAAGCACTGGTCCTACAGACAGAGGGACTACAAGGATTGCATTCATAGCACATGCATGCATGCCTTCAAGAGCCTCTTTCCTCACTATTTTCTTTGGCCCATTTAGTCCTTGCCCTCTGTGGTTCTTTCTGGTCCTGCACAGTTTCATACCTGGAATGGGTGATTCTCCTTTATTCTATACAATTATAAATCCTGTGGAGCTAAAGAAAGCCATCAGGGCTTCAGTTCTGGGGGGAAAGTCATAAAAGCTCATGCTTGATGAAGCCTTTATTGAGCTCATGAGGGGTTTATTTTAGTTTAGCTTAAACCAAGCCCCAGTCAACTTGAACAAAATTGAAATAAGCCAATTTGATGCAAGGAGCGTGTTTACATACCAGTTGCCTAAATTGACTTAAAATCACACCTCTAAAACTGGAGCACCTTTCTCCTGTAGAAAAAGTCTGAAACCACATTCATTTTTCCATGGTAGGAGAAGTCTTAAGAACAGCCCGACTGGGTCAGATCATTGGTTCGTCTATCCCTGTATTCGATGTCTATCATCCAATCCTATGTTTTAGAGTTTTCCCAGCAGTGTAGCTACAATGGGTTCGCACGGTACCAGACCGAGCCATACTTGCGCCCCAGGCATCGGGCACGCGGCGCATGCATGGCCCCGCCCCTGGGCGTGCAGCGCCTGATTGACATGGTAAGGGGCGTCACGCCCCCGGGTGCGCAGCACATGCGCGGCCCTTCTTCCGGGCGCCAACTTATTGGGGGCGCCTGATTGAAGTGGTAAGGGGCACCGCGTGCCCAGGCATGCAGTGTATGTGTGGCCCCGCCCCGGGCGCCTCTTACCACCTCAGGTGCCCCCCATAGTTTGGCGCCCCAGCAGCTGCCTGGCTAGCCCTCCCTTAATCCAGCCCTTTGCACTACCTGGAAGCAGGAAGAGACAACAGCTGGCTTATTCACAGGACCTTCGTGGGTATTGCCATGTCTGATTGAATCTAAGACAGCCCAGACCAGGCTTTCACAGTGCAGTGGCCTCCTAGGGGTTCTGGGGCAGAGCTAGGGACAATCCCAACCCTGAAACAATCTTCCTCACCTCAGAGAACCCCTCTGATGGGCATTTCACAGGAGGGCCCAAGCAAGCCCACATATTTTTAATCTGAAAAAGGGAACCTGTATTATACCTTTCATCTTATCCTTTGCATTGTGTTTAAATGAGTGGTCTTTGATCAAGAAAGTGTGGGTTTACGAATGTGACTGTTCTCTTTGATTAAATCCTAAAACTAGATTAGTGAAGTCAGTAGAAGTGCCTCTGCCTCTGAGTCTTTATAAATGTTGCTAAAAAGGGCCCTTTTGTATGTCCCACAATGGGTTTAAAATGTTAATAAATGTAGTACAGGAGGGTATTTTATGTCTCTCCATTTAACACCGAGATGACAGCTGCGGTTACAACCAGTCTCGGGCCACAGCAGTCTTGCTGAATCTGAGGAAGAGGTGGCAACTGACAGAGCATTTTCCAGTCAGGTCATCAAAGTGCCTTAAAGGTGAGTAAGGGTGTTGGACCTCAATTATGATACGTGTGGTCCTGTAGAGGACCAGCCATCACGGGTTTCCTGTGCTGGAGTGAGACTGCACAGAGGTGGGCAATGATTAGCTGTCTGGTTCTACTTGGGGACAGCCCAACTATTTAAATCAGGTGTGGGGAGCCTTTTTTAGGTCAGGGGCCACTGACCCACAGAAAAATCAGTTGGGAGCCACACGCAAGTGAGAACCAGAAAAAAAAAAACCTTCACTGTGGCCTCTGAATGACAAGGAGAAAGACATTCCCCACGTTCCCCTCACACACCAGAACCTAGGGGGGCCCAGCCTAGTAGACGATGTGCACTCCAGCCCCCCGGGAGCAGCAAAGTGGGTTGGAGCACCAGCGTGGGCTCCCCAGTGCTGGGAGGAGCCCTGAGCCTTGGGGGGCAGATCTAGGTAAGTCAAAAGCCACAACCAGCCCCCGGACCTGAGGTTCCCCCACCCTGTTCTAGGTGAACTAGGCAGTTGCCTAGCATGCCAGGATTCAAGGGGCACCAAAACCCTGGCCAATGGGAGCAGTGAAGGGAAAAGCCTGAATGTGAATGCTTCTCTGCACTGCCCTTCCCCCAGCCAGGCAGGGGAAGGGGAAATGTCAGCACACAGAGCCTCTTCCTCCCTCTGCCAGGCAGAGCTGGTCACGCGAGGGCTTTAGTGCTGACTCTCCAGCTGCTTCCCCCAAATTATTGAATGCGGAGGGGCAAATTATAGTTTGCCTAGTGTGCCAAAAAACCTTTGGGCAGACCTGGTTCTGGAGGTTCTACTGTGAACTCAAAATGAAGGGCCAAATACATACAGAGCATCTGAATTATCCTGTGCCCGTGCATGTGTGTTGGCTCATTAGTGTCTGCTCTTTGCTAACACTCCCATCCATCACCGCTGTCTGAATAAGGATGGCACAAAGCTGTGGTGCTCTTTGTCCACCTATCTGCACCAGAACTGGCCAGGCACAGAGCAGTGAACAATCTTCGCTGAAGTCAGGAGCCTAAGTACCTTTGCGGATATGGGTCCTAAAACCTTCAGTAGGGCAACAGAACTCCTGCACCCGCGTGCAGCTCCGGGAAGTCCTGTTCAATATGCTGGCTGATTTAGCTGGAACTTTTGGGAGCCCCATCCCAGATTTGCATGTAGAACAGGATCCTGCTCAAAGTCTGGGGAAAGTGGGGCTCAGTTTGTGAGACCAATGTGACAGGTGTCTAGATGTCTCAATTAGCCACCTCTTCCCACTGCTAAGTGAAAACTAAAGGTGTAGAAATCCTTTGTTAGGCTGCATGCTTTAACTAGGTTTAAAGTACCATTGACAAGTATTTACTGTGTCCTTTTAGTAATCTGAAACACTGCCTTCACTCTTGTGCATTAAAACTGACCATGATTCACTGTTGTTAATGTGCATGCTCATTAGTTTTGTTAAGCACTAGGGTTCTGTCTAAGGCAGCATGCTGCTGTTTCTAGGCATCTATTCACTGCTCAGTGTAAGTGTTGTTTCACTCAGCGGGATTTGCACCCCATTGAAGGCCTGTCGGACAATAAATGACCGAAGTGGAGCTGTGAGTAACATTCTGCATTTTCGCTACATTATCAGCCCCAAATGCAAGGCAATAACCACTGAGATTTCATTAAAGCCTCACAAGATAATGTTGTCTGTTAGAACAAAGCAAGAGATTGTCGCTATTTCAGCAGGGCTGGAGATATCACTGGTTTATGCACCTGATTCACTTTTATCTTTATTTCCCACCCAATGGCTTTTTAGATGAAAAGCCAAGGGCTAACAGTCTTCCTCCTCCTCCTCCCCTTTCTGCTATTGTACAACAAAAAGGCTTATGAAACTATTATTATACTTTTATTTCCAATTATTGGTACTGAACTGCAGGTCAGCTAGGTTTAGAAGGAATAATCGTCCTAGGTTATGAAAGTAAGATTTGGTTCTCAGTCTTGGGCCAGAATTAGGTTGCCATTTTAACCACAGTCATGATGCATGCAATTATAGTCAAATATAGTGCTGTCTATAGCTCCTGCATTGTTCTCTTTATTTTGAATAAGGATGATTGATTCCTCATCTGCCTCTTAAGAATAGGTCTTATTTTCTCATGTTATGATTTCATCTTTAATTCAGAGCTTGTCGGCCCAGATTACAACTTTTCTTTGGTTGAACTTTGTGTTTTGGTCCCATATTAGCCATATTTGGGGTTTAAAATATATATAAACAAACTGACTGACAGGGGACTTTTTTTGTTCTTTAGGGCTTTTTCTATTATTGTTTCGGCATGAGTTTACAAAGCCGGTTCACTGCATGGAGCACTTCTTCACAGAAATATTGTCTTGTGGCCCATCTTCCATTCCATTCATGACAGTATAGTCTACTGTTGGCAGTCAAATAACATCCCTGTAGCAAAGGAAGCAATTGCTTAGAGGGGAAAGTAATATTAGGGAAGAAGGTAATATGTTTTAGCTGTCTGCTGCTTAATGCAATTTAGCAGGTGGAAAGAAGATATTGCCAGTTGGCCTGTAAGTTCTCCAGAGGCCAACAGTTTGGGCACTACTGGGGTAGGTAATGGTGTGAAGAAATACGGAAGGCACAATTTGTAAGGTAATCTGGCTCCATATATTTGTTCAGCAGAGGGGCCTATAACTTATTATTCCTTGTTAGTAAGTTGTGGAGCTACATCCAGCTGTTTTATTGTTCTGTGTTGTCAGTTAATAAAGCAATTACAGGCCACAAACAGAGCTACTTGACTGCAAATCCTCTCTGTTTGGAATCAATATTTTGAGTTGCACCACCTCACTGGCAATCCTAAAACATGAGTTATAAGATTCTCAATTCTGGACTGTCAGATGATGGTACTTCGGCAATGGTTAGTTGCAGAAATAATGTTAAAATTGTATAATATGTTAAGAATGTCTGTACATCTGGGGACAGTGCTTAGCCCAAAAATACAGTTTTTTAAATTAAAAATATATATCGTACATAATTTGAAAAAATAAGGTTAAAAATGTAACAATTCAGTTTAGACATTAGCATCAAAATATTCTGGTACATAGCTCATGAAAAGTTATACAGAAAGTTGGTTGTAGAAAGCAAATATGGCAATGAATGAAGATTGTCTTTTAGTATTTGAGAAATTAGGATAGGCTGTCCCTTAGAAAATATAATCCATGAGGAAAGTATTTGTTATTTTCCTGACTTTACTTCTTACCAGCACTCCAGCTCATCTCTCCTGGTATTGCCAATGTCCAGTGATGCATTCTAAATAGATGTCCCTCAAGCAGCTGATGGCATCCAACATCATGGGTTGCTGCATCAACCAAGCATAGAGTTGACTGATTCTGCATTCTTTCTACCCTCAATCATTGCTGGGGGCGGTCCCATGCACCCAGGACTCTGATGATCAGCACATGAGTTTGAACCTCATAGTCCTAGCTCAGAAGATGTCGGTCAGTGGGGTGTATTTCTCTAGCTTTCAAGACTGGGCACTGTGGAAGGCTTGGGTCCTGTTTTCAGGAATCTCTTCTTCCTTGGAGCAGATGGTGGTGGTGCAGCCTTCATAAAGTTTCCAAACCAGTTGGAGAAAGTTTTCAGGCATCCCAAACTCTCACTTCATGGCAAAATGTGCAGGTGGGGCATTGATCCAAAAGCATTAGCCGGGCCAAGTTGCGCTATGGCACATTGTGTCTGTGCCCTCCTGGCCATGCGGATGGCATGCTGAAGGACAAAGTTGTGTTTGTATCAGCTTTCACCTGACATGAAGCCTTTCTGGATGGACATCTGATGGCTCTACCATTCACCGAAGAGTCTATGATCCTAGCCATAAGCCAGCTGGCATACAGTTTATACACAGTGGAACAGAGAAAGACACATCTCCAGTTACTGGGATTATCTCACTCCTATGTTTTGCAGACAAGCATCATTGTAGACTTCTTCCAGGAGTGGGGAGAATGGCAAAATTGTTTGCATTTGTTGAAAATGGCAGTTAATGCCATGCTTTTGGGCTGTCATCTTTTCAGGAAGTCATAGTGAATACCATCTTTTCCTGGGACTGTGTTTTTGGTCTTTGGTCATTACTTCCTGTGATGTAAAGTCTTGTTCCAGGTCCCCTGCATAGTAAGTGCGAGAGAGGATGAAGGCATCCTGGATGCTGCATGTTGTTCTGAGCTACACGGTCAGACATATCCTTGAAGTACAAGACTAGTGTCTTGGACGGAATTGTGCAGTAAGATGAGGGCTTGTTGAGGCTCTTTCTGATAGTGACCTGCTTTGTACCTTGCACCAAAAGAGAGGTGCTTTTTCCAGCAGGGCAAAAGGAGAAAGTTCTAAGATGCTGATTTTCTGTCTGAATGTTGGCAAATCACCAAACCCCTCTATATCAACTTCCCCATCTGGGAAAAGGCTGTTTGGAGGCATGGTTAATATTTCTAAAGTTCTCTGAGATCCTCCAAAGATGGTAATCATGATAATTTTGCTTCACTAAGTATAGAACTTAATTAATCTCAACCCTTCATTACATAACCTATTGATTTCTTACCATGTGTGTGTCAGTGAGAATTACATATTAGCACATCATAGTGGCACTATGAACTGCATGGCATCTACCCATGTTTGTTTATATTTTTCTTTAAACTAATGCCCAATTAAACTTCATTTGAAATATCACTAGGCTGGAAAATGTATTTCCATGAGATTTGACAAAAGGCTGATGCCCCCTGTTGTTTGATAGGCACAACATGAGCACTAAAAAAGAACTGCTCCAAAACTTAGCTGAATACCTCCAGGTAAACACAGTCCATGTCTTTACTCCTTTTGGAAGAATGGCCTTTTGGTTATGGCATGGGATTGGATCTCCTCTCTCTGCTGCACACTGTGTGACCTTGAGAAAAACATAGTGTGGTAAATTTTCAGAAGCACAAAGGGCATTTGGGTGCTCAATACCTGTCAGGAGCCAAGGCTCTCATTTGTGTCTTTGAAGAACTCCCTTTTAATCTTTCACACTTCAGACAGACATCTGTAATATAGGAATAACAAGACCTTCTTTCCCACTCTTGCCTGCTTTGTCTATTTAGACTGTTGGGCAAGGACTGTCTCTTATTATGTGTATATAGTGCCTAGTACAATGGTACATGGATCTCAGTGGGAGCCTCTAGGCAATAATGTAACACAAATAAATAATAACTCACATGTGGCAAATGATCTTTGTCATTTTATCCCTGTAAGTGTAAAGTACCATTGCACTTAGCTCTCAAATCACATAATTTAAAAATGCAGGTCTTCTCTGATCAGCAACTCTATTTTAGAAAAGGCCAGGTTAGGCTTCCATGTTTGTTGTCTGTCTCTATGATTTCAAGAATGACTGACTGTGTTTGCTACGAGTAAAATTTGAACTCAAAACTTGAAACAAAACAATTTGAGTCCACAAATTTTTCTCTTTGATCATATCTTAAAATGGTTGTACATTCTGTACGCATCTGGGCTCCATCTGTACTGGAAGCTGATTTGCCTAAACAGACAGAGGTTGTTCTTTCAGATTTCTGCATCTGTAAGCAGAAAGGAATGAAAATCTTACAAGAAAGTCTATTCTTATGAGAATTCCTGCCCATTTCTGTGCAGACTTAAGAAACAGTTTCTATACATGTGCATGGGCATTTCAATAATTTGGCACAAGTCTAAAATCAGTAAAATAAAGAATATTGATTTCTTCTAATAGCCACCTTGTGCCCTGCACCTCCAAATGCAGTGGGAATGTCAATTCTTTATCAATGTGAGCTGTTGACATGGAAACAGATATGCTGAAGTAGAAGCTAACAGAAAATGTACAACTCTTCTAAGTTATACTTAGAACTGGTAAATCTGTGTGTGCTATAACGGATTTAAATACTAAATAAACTACACAGAAGAAATAAACAACTATTTGGGGTGATAGCCATTTTAGCTGTTTACATCATAGACTGCATTTAGCCTCCTGTGTTACTATGGTAACTGGTTTTGCTTAAACGTAGTTGTGGACGTACTTTAAGTATGATCTAAATTAGCTGAAGATGGAGGAGCCACACTGGGAAAAATAGCTGAAGGAACAATTTAATGTTCCCTATCAATCTTACCTTTCTGCTGTGTGCATTGGTAGGGGGAGGGGGAATGCAACAAGAAGGGCATGAACCAATGAGAACCTGAAACAGTGGACATACTACACCTTTTCAGTTAGGTAATAAATAGGCATAGAGTTTGCAATCAGTAGGTGGATGACAATGCTCCCCAAATCTGCTCACCTCCAGTTGCCTGGAGCAGAAGGGAAGATGGAATGGAAGCCTGGGAGACAGGATGAATGATAGACCCTCTGTGTCTTACAGGATTTCCCTGTGTTACTCTTTGGACTCTCTCCAGGACAAAAGAACAGCATTGCTGTTGTGGGTCTTTCTAATACCTACAAGTGAGTATTAACAAAACCAAAACTGCTCAGAGATCTAAGAATTAGCATGGACATTTCACTATTAATCACCTACGCTACTCCTCTAGTACAGAGAGGCATGGTCTCCGTGGGTGTGTCTACACAGCAAAGTTATTTCGGAATAACAGCTGTTATTCCAAAATAACTGTGCAAGTGTCTACACAGCCATTTCGTTATTTCAAAATATTTCTAAATAATGGACGGTTTATTCCGACTTCTGTAAACCTCATTCTACAAATAATAATGCCTATTCCGAAATAGCTATTTCTAAATAAGGTGTGTATAGATGGTCCACTTCCGCTATTTTGAAATACCCCCTCACCAGGGCCATTCTAAGTTATTCCTCAGGGGGCTCTAAATTGAGATAGCACGTGTACGTTAGGGAAGCCTACCTTCGACTAATTTTCATAGAATCATAGAGCTGGAAGAGACCTCAGGAGGTCAAGTCCAGCCTCCTGCCCACGACAGGACCAATCCCAACTAAATCAACCCAGCCAGGGTTTTGTCAAGCCAAGACTTGAATACCTCTAGGGATGGAGATTTCACCACCTCTCTAGGTAACCTGTTCCAGTGCTTCACCACCCTCTTAGTGAAATAGTTTTGCCTAATATCCAATCTAGACTCCTGTCACATTACCGAATTGGAGGGAAGCAGCCAGATCGCTGCTGCACCCCTAGGTGGGGGTGTTGGCCCCAGAAATTGGTATAAAAGGGAGCCATGTGGGGTATTGAATGGGAGCTTGTTTTCTGATCCTGTGTACACTGTTTATGTGAGTATATAATGTCTGTGTGTGTAGATAGGAATCTGTGTGGAAGCTGAATATTTCTTGGAATGTGGTTAAGCATTGCTGTGGACATGCTAATTAGCGAGGCCCTGTGGGACAATGGCACTCAATGGGCTAACGACACACCTAAAGCATGAGGGCGGACACCTAAGAGCGGCCAGCAGAGAGAGGCTGATGACCAGGTGACCTGCTGCATACCAGAAGAGGCCAGGAAGGAGGTATAAAGAGGCCATGTGGTCGATGCCATTTTGGTTCTCAGCTCAGCACTTCATCCCAGAGGCAGCAATGCAGGGATCGAAGAGCCCGGAAGACCTGTGGACCCATCCTGATCTTAGGATGTGCAATAAGAACTTTTAAACCAGCAGCTGCAACACCTCTGCTAGAGCCTGCATCGAGAACTGGGAGATTCGGTGCATGTAACGTACTGTACTTTAATAACCTTACTCTCATGCTTTTCTTTATTGTAATAATAAACCTTTAAATATAGATTCTAAAGGATTGGCCCAGCGTGATTTGTGGGTAAGGTCCACAGGGTAAATTGACCAGGGATCTGTGGCTGGTTTCTTGGAACCGGACAGAACTTGTTCGGGGTAGGTGGGATTGGGTGCTAGGACCCCCCCACCTGTGTATGAGGCCCGGGGCCATCTGGGGCACGGATATTGCTGGGGCGTCGGAGTGGTTTTGCTCGTGAGGCTTCAGGCAGGTTGCTGAAGCGCTCTGTGGGACTGGTTTGTGGCCTGTGTGGAGAGGTCACCAGTCGGGGGCTGTAAGGAGCCCCGGATTCGAGCAATTCGCCCTGAGCGGACGCCCTCAGCTGTGCCCAGACACGGCCCGGTCCGTCACAACTCCCCACTACCTAATATCCCCCACTGTAACTTGACACCAATTGCTCCTTGTTCTGCCATCCGTCACTACTGTTAATAGTCTTTCTCCATCCTCTTTGGAACCTCCCTTCAGGAAGTTGAAGGCTGCTCTTCTCTTCTGCAGACTAAATACTGTAAACCCAAATCCCTCAGTCTCTCCTAATAGGTCAACATAGTCCTGTATTTCTAATAGGTCATGCGCTCCAGCCCCCTAATCATTTTGGTCGCCCTCCATTGGACCTTCTCCAATGCGTTCACATCCTTTCTATAGTGGGAGGCCCAGAACTGGACACAATATTCCAGATGTGGCCACACCAGAGCAGAATAAAGGGGAATAATTACTTCTCTGGATCTGCTGGCAATGCTCCTCCTAATGCACCCCAATATGCCATTAGCCTTCTTGGTTACAAGGGCACACTGCTGACTTGTATCCAGAGGATCCCCATCCACTGTAATCCCCATGTCCTTTTCTGTTGAACTGCTACTTAACCAATCAGTCCCCAGCCTGTAACAATCCTTGGGATTCTTCTGCCCCAAGTGCAGGACTTTGCACTTGCCCTTGTTGAACCTCATCAGATTTCTTTTGGCCCAATCCTCTAATCTGTCCAGGTCACCTTGGACACTATCCCTGCCCTCCAGTGTATCTACCTCTCCCCCTAGTTTAGTGTCACCTGCAAACTTGCTGAGGGTGCAATCCATCCCCTCATCCAGGTCATTAATAAAGATGTTGAATAAAACCGATCCAAGAACTCATCCAACTAGAAACCGACCACCAACCTGACATCGAGCTGTTGATCACAACCCGTTGGGCTCAACAGTCTAGCCAGCTTTCTATTCATCTTACAGTCCATTTATCCAATCCATACTTCCTTAACTTGTTGGCAAGAATATTGTGGGAGACCATATCAAAAGCTTTGCTAAAGTCAAAGTATATCACATCCACTGACTTTCCCATATCCACAGAGCCAGTTACCTCGTCATAGAAGCTAATCAGATTGGTCGGGCACAACTTGCCCTTCGTGAATCCATGTTGACTATTCCTGATCACTTTCCTCTCTTCCAACTGCTTCAAAATGGATTCCTTGAGGATCCCCTCCATGATTTTTCCAGGGACTAAGGCAGTCTGTAGTTCCCTGGCTTGTCCTTCTTCCCTTTTTTAAAGATGGGTACTGTTTGCCTTTTTCCAATCATCTGGGATCTTTCCCAATCTCCATGAGTTTTCAAAGATAACGGTCAAAGGCTCCGCAATGATATTTGCCAACTCCCTCAGTACCCTCGGCTGCATTAAATCCGGGCCCATGGATTTGTGTATGTTTAGCTTTTCTAAATAGTTCCTAACTTGTTCTTTCCCCACCAAGGGCTGTCCACCTTCTTCCCGTACTGCTTTGCCTAGTGCATTTGTCCGTGACCTTGTCTGTGAAGACAGAGGCAAAGAAAGAATTGAGTACTTCAGCTTTTCCCACATCATCTGTCCCTAGGTTACCTCCCTCATGCAGTAAGGGCCCCACACCCTCTCTGATAACCCTCTTATTGCTAACATGCCTGTAGAAACCTTTCTTGTTACCCTTTACAGCCGTTGCCAACTGCAATTCCAATTGTGCTTTTGCCTTCCTGATAACTCCCTTGCATTCTTGAGCAATATATTTATACTCCTCCCTAATCATCAGTCCAAGTTTCCACTTCTTGTAAGCTTCCACTTCTTCCTTTTTGTGTTTAAGCTCACCACGGATGTCTGTGGTAAGCCAATCTGGTCGCCTACCATATTTGCTTTTCTTGCTGCGCATTGGGGTGGTTTCTTCCTGTGCCTTTAATAAGGCTTCTTTAAAATATTGCCAGCTCTCCTGGACTCCTTTCCCCTTCATGTAAGCATCCCATGGGATCCTGCCCATCAGTTCTCTGAGGGACTCAAAGTCTGCTCTTCTGAAGTCCAGGGTGTGTATTTTGCTACTCTCCTTTCTTCCTTTGGTCAGGATCCTGAAATCTACCATCTCATGATCACTGCTTTCCAAGTTGTCACCCACCTTCTTTGCCTACAAGTTCCTCCCTGTTTGTGAGCAGCAAGTCAAGCTGCGCATGGCCCCTGGTCGGTTCCTTCAGCACTTGTACCAAGAAGTTATCCACAACATTCTCCAAAAACTTCCTAGATTGTCTCTGTACTGCTGTATTAGTCTCTCAACAGACGTCAGGTGATTAAAGTCGCCCATGAGAACCAGGGTCTTGACATGGAACCTTCATTTAGTTGTCTAAAGAAAGCTTCGTCTTCCTCTTCCACCTGATCCGGCAGTGTATTGCAGACACCAACCACAACATCACCCCATTGCTTCCACCTCTAAATTTAGCCCATAGACTCTCAACAGGCTTTTCTCCCTTTAAGTTCTGGAGTTCTGAGCAATCATACTGCTCTCTTAGGGCATGTCTAGACTACAGCATTATTTTGAAACTAATCAATTAGCCCACCACAAGACGGGATTTTCAGGTCTCTCCTCCACGTTGGTCTTCTCTCCTGAGCCTCCGGTCTCTCACTCCGTTTCTCTCTCCTCCTCCTCCTCCTCCTCCTCCTCCTGCCTACCCCTCTCTCTCCCCGCTCTCCTCCGCCTTCTGCCCCTCTCGCCGTCTCTCTCTTTCTCTTCTCCCCCCTCCTGCCTCTCACATTCTCTTCACTCTCCTCTGTCTCCGTTGGGGATGCACACTCATCCAGGCCTCGCCCCTGGGCATGTACGTCACCGCCCTTCCCCCCTTCACCTCCCGCTGTGGCACTTGGCTGAATTCTGCGCCGCTCAGCCGGACCACCACGTAGGAGCAAACGGCGCAAATGGACTCTATCTCTCTTTTCCTCCTACTGCCTCGCCCTCTCTCTCAGTTCTCATCCACCTCCTGCCTCTCTCCATCTCTCTCTCTTTCTCTTCTCCCCCTCCCGCCTCTCACTCTGTGTTTCTCTTCTCCTCCTCCTGCTGCTGCATCTCTCACTCTCTCTTGCTGTTCTCTGCCTCCTCCATTCTCCTCTCTGTCTCCTCCACGTCCTCTGTGTCTGCTCCGCTTTCCTCCTTTTGAATCCAGTGCCCTTTCCTGATGTCGGAGACACACACTCGTCCAGGCCCCACCCCCTGGCTGTTCCCTCTGGGCGGCACTAGGCTGACTTTTGCGCCACTCAGCCAGGCTGTCGCATGGGAGCACACAGCACAAGTGGCCGTTTGGGCCCCGCACTCCCCATGCAGCACCCCTGTGCTGCATGGGGAGCGCAGACCCCTAACGGCCGCTTGCTCCCGTGCGGCAGCCCAGCTGAGCGGTGCAGAAGTCAGCCAAGCACCTTGGCAGGAGGCAACAGCGCCACCCAGAGGGAACAGCCAGCATTTCAGTGTTAGTCACAGACATTGGGCTACTATATATATATATCATCTTATTTCGAAACAGTTAATTAGAAATAAGTTATTTCAAAATAACACATCTACACACAAAATGCATTTCGAAATAGCATTTTGATATTTTGAAATAGCACATCCACACTGAGTGGACGCTGAATCACATTTGAGGCCAGCAGGTCATCAGGTCAGGAGTTACTTTGTGTGGCTGTGCTTAAAGGGACCCCACTGGACAGCCGGGCCTCAGGTTTACCTACTTGCTTGCCTACCTCACTGCGGGACAGCAAAGCATTTTGTCTCTGCATGCTCTGGTCGCCCTCACTCGGGACACCACAGCACTCTGCAACATGGAGCCAGAGCTGCCCCTGGGCACTCTGGTACTTCTTGTGGATGCGTTGCTGCAAGCCAGGCTGCACGTTCTGTAGGCTGCCATCTGGGAGGTCTATCCAGGAGGCTGTCAGTATCCAGGAGGCCCGGTGGGAGAGCTTCCACCCTGAGGAGCACTAAGAGCCTCCCTGGTCTGCCTCACTGGGGGCTTGTGCCTCATTCCTCCCTCTCGTCCTTCCACTTATCCCCTCCCTAATCTCCCTTCCTGATGTCAAATAAAATACATGTATTTTCATGAGCACAAACTCTCTTTATTTAACAAAACTGGGGTGGGGGAATGAAACTGGTGAAACTGGGGAAAAGAGGCAGAAGAGGGGAGAAGAGAGGGTGGGAGAGGGGAGGGGGAAACCTAGGAGGAGGGAGCTGGAAGGGGGAAGCAAGGGGAAGAAGGGGGAGGGGAAGCTCATGGCTCATGGTTGTGGGTCTCGCCGGACCAACTTGATTGTCATGCAAACCTGCTCCTGAGTTCGCATGTGGTCCTTGGTGACCAGGCTGGCAGCTATCCTGCTTTAGACAGCTGCGTTCCTCCATCTAGATTATGGACATTGGGGGCATCCTCCCCAAACCTGAATAAGGTCCATGATCTCCACCCTGGACCAGGAAGGTGCCTGCCTTCTCCAGGTCCTGGCAGGCTCCTGGGAGCTGGCAGACTACTCCTGGGGCGTGGTGCGGGGCTGGCTGCCAGTGGCTTGCTGGCTCATATTTTGGGGCCACTGGGTCAGGTGCAGTCACTGCTGGCTCTGGGCTGGCAGGATTGGAGTTGGCACAGGCACTGTGGCCAGAGTCAACTCCTTTAAGGGCTTCAGGGGCAGGGGAGGGAGAGAAGTGTTCTTGGTTGAGGGTGGAGTGACCAGCAGGGCATGCTGGAAAGGCTGGAGGCCCCCTCTTTCAAAATAAGTGTCTACACAGCACTTAGGGTATGTCTACACTAGCCCCCTACTTGGATCTAAGGAGGCTAATGAGGGCGACCAAAATTGCAAATGAAGTGTGAGATTTAAATATCCCATGCTTCATTAGCATGTTCCCAGCCGGTCGCCATTTTAGAAATTGACTAGCCCGAAGTAATTGCCCGCGTCTACATGCGGCAGTGAAACAGGATTCCGAATTAAAGCCCTAACTCGAATTAGCTGTTATTCCTCCTGTAATGAGGTTTACCAGCTAATTCGATTTAGGGCTTTAATTCAGAATCCCGTTTCACTTCCAATTTCTAAAATGGCGACTGGCTGGGAACATGTTAATAAAGTGCGGGATAATTAAATCCCGCACTTCATTTGCAATTTCAGGCGCCATCATTAGCCTCCCTAGATCGAACTGGGGGCTAGTGTAGACATTCCCTTATTTCAAAATAGCTATTTCGAATTTGGTGTTATTCCTCGTGGAATGAGGTTTGAATGTGGGGTTGCTGCTACCCATCGGATTGTCCAAGCTGGGACCACAGGATGACCCAGGGCGTTGTTAGTTACTTTTGAAAGGGTGGCCAGCGTGGCCAAGTGGCCTGAGGAACACTGGGTCACCCTATTGGCTCACTATCTGACGGGGCCAGTGCAGCTAGCCTACCGCAGCCTGTCATCGTGTGATGCGCTTCACTATTATAAGATCAAAGAGGCTATCCTGGACCAACTTGGGGTTACTCCTGAGATGTACTGACAGCAGTTCTGTGATGAGTGCTACGGTCAGGGGTAATAGCCATGAGCGGTCACCCAATGAGTAAGAAGTCGGATTAAGGTGGTTGGAGCTGGAGAACAAGTCAGGCTTGCAGGTGGCTGGGAGAGTTATCCTGGAGCAGTATGTGCAGATTTTGCCACCTGACGGGCAGAAGTGGTTGAGGTGGCATCTTCCTGGCACCTTGACAGAGGCCATCATGTTAATGGAGTATTACACCACTGTGGAAGGAGCAGAAGGGAAGGGTAAGACCCTGATGGTGGCCCCAGGCCAGAGGCCTGGGCCCCACCTGTTACAAGGACGGGGGTCCAGAGCAAGCCAGAGACCAAACCCAGGGCATTTCCCAGTCAGGAAGAAGGAAGGAAATTAGCACCGGTTTGGCACACACTCATCCTGGAAGGGAGGGGTGAAACGGCAGGGCCCCACCATGAGGAGAAGGAAGGGACCCGGAAAACAGAAGCAACCCCTAAAGGGGTACGCTGCCAGTGTGGACAGGAGGGTCACTTCCGGAGAGAATGCCCTCTTATGGGGTGTACGTATGGCCAGGTATTAACCACTGTGGCTCCAGTGATGGAAGTGGCAGGGGGCTGGATAGTAACAATAATTAAACCGAATGGGAAGCCCATAGAGGCAGTAATTGACTCGGGGTATGGCCAGACGCTGGTCAGGACAGACGTGGTGGGGGTGGACTATCCCAAGAACCCCCACGTATGGATGCAGTGTGTCCACGGGGATACCCACTTGTACCCCACAGCCCAGATCCAAATCCAGGATGGGTGGAGAACAGAGGACTTCCCAATGGTGGTAGCCCCGCATTTAACTTACCCCGTCTTGTTAGGCTGGGACTGGCCCAGGTTTGAACAATTATTGCGCCAATGGGGAAAGGAGACGAGTCACAAGGATTTGCACAGCGAAAAGCTCAAGAGGAGAGACACCCCCACCCTCAGCACCTGAGCAGGAGGCGGCCCATCAGCCACTGCCTGTCACCCTGGAAGTGGATGGAGGCGACTCAACTTCCTCACCCAACAAAGGGAGGACCCAACCCTGCAGAGAGCCTGGGAACAAGCCCAAGTGCCAGAGGAAGAACTGGAGGAGGATGCCCACCAACAACAAGGACCACACTTTGGGTACGTCTACACTGCATCCCTAGTTCGAACTAGGGATGCAAATGGAGACAACCGAAGTAGTTAATGAAGCGGGGATTTAAATATCCTGCGCTCTATTAGCATGATCTCGCCGGCGCGCTAGTTCGAATCACAGCTGATTCGAACCAGGAAGTGCGCGCCGGGACGCGTTAGTTCGGACTAAAGCCCTTAGTCCGAACTAATGTTACTCCTCATTTTTTGGACAAGTCCCGGCACACGCTTCCTGGTTCGAATCAGCTGTGATTCGAACTAGCACGCTGGCGAGATCATGTTAATGGAGCGCGGGATATTTAAATCCCCGCTTCATTAACTACTTCGGTTGTCTCCATTTGCATCCCTAGTTCGAACTAGGGATGCAGTGTAGACGTACCCTATGAGGTACAATGGAATGCTTCTATCGGGTCTGATGGAGGGAGAGGGCTGGGGACTGGTCTACCAATTGTTGGTGCCTTGGCCATATCAGAGGCGAGTTATGGAGGTGGCCCACGATAATCCTTGGGTGAGGCATTTGAGCCAAGAAAAGATGCAGCACAGGGTGTTGCAGCGGTTCTTTTGGCCCAGGATATATTGGGAGATCAAGGACTTTTGTGCATCTTGCCCCCAGTGCCAGTGCCAGTACTTCCTCAGCCCCTTGGGAAATACTGACCGATCAGGGTCCAAACCTCACTTCCCGGTGGATGACTGAACTTTGCAAATTATTAAAAATCAAAACACTTAGAACACCCGTGTACCACCCGCAAACAGACGGCATAGTGGAACGATTTAACAGAACCCTAAAGGCCATGCTCCGTAAATTAGTTCAGGACAACCTGTGCAAATGGAACAAATTATTACCAGCCCTCCTATTTGCTATTCGGGAAGTTCTGCAGGCATCCTCGGGGTATTCCCTCTTTGAACTTCTGTACGGGCAGCAACCAAGGGGGATTTTGGACCTCATTAAGGAGAGCTGGGAAGAACAGGCCTCGCCGGTTATGGGCTCGGTTCAATATGTGCTCTGGCTCAGACAAAAGCTACGGACTCTGGGAGAACTAGCGAAGGAAAACCTGCAGAATGCCCAAGACACGCAGGTATGTCAGTATAACCGGAACACCCAGCTGAGGGAATTCCAGCCAGGGGACCGGGTCTTACTTCTCTTACCAGCATGGGAGTCCAAGCTTCTCCCTGATGGCAAGGGCTATTTGAAGTGCTGCGGCGGGTCAGAAACATAGACTACGAGGTACAGATGACTGGGAGAAGGAAAAGCACCCAGATTTACCATGTCAATTTGCTGAAAAAAATGGAACCCCTGAGTTCTCCTCATTGAACCCCAACCAACAGACCTGGAGTTTGGACCATGGACCGAAAAGAAAGAGGCGGTGGGTGAAGTCTAAGTGGGGAAGGAGCTAGTGGGTAAACAACAAATAGAACTTTGACAAGTACTCGAGAAGTTCCAGCACGTATTGATGAGCAGTCCCGGAAGGACCACCTGGGCGTGCCACGCGATCATCACCAAACCGGGTAAAAAGGTATATGACACAGTGCGACTGTTACCTCGGAAACTGTGGGGTCTAGTATGGGAGGAGTTGCAGCAAATGCTACAATGGGGAGTAGTAAAGGAGTCCCACAGCGATTGGTGGAGTCTGATCGTGTTAGTGCCTAAGTCAGACCTGTTTCTGTATTGAATGTCGAAGAGTAAATGCCATCTCCTGCTTCAATGCATACCCCATGCCTCAAATAGATGAGTTACTAGAGCGGCTGGGACAGGCACAGTATTTGTCCACTATTGGCCTAACTAAAGGGTACTGGCAAATACCTATGGGTATGTCTACACTGCTACCCTAGTTCGAACTAGGGTGGCTAATGTAGGCATTCGAACTTGCAAATGAAGCCCAGGATTTAAATATCCCGGGCTTTATTTGCATGTTTCCGGGTGCTGCCATTTTTAACTGCCCCGTAGTTCAAACTACCTGCCTGCGGCTACACGTGGCACGGACTAGGTAGTTCGAATTAAAGCTCCTAATTCGAACTATTGTTACTCCTCCGTCAATCAAGAGTAACGGTAGTTCGAATTAGGAGCTTTAATTCAAACTACCTAGTCTATGCTGCGTGTAGCCGCGGGCAGGTAGTTCGAACTACGGGGCATTTAAAAATTGCGGCGCCTGGGAACATGCAAATACAGCCTGGGATAATTAAATCCCAGGCTTCATTTGCAAGTTCAAATGCCTACATTAGCCACCCTAGTTCGAACTAGGGTGGCAGTGTAGACATACCCTATATGTCCCCAGATTCGAAAGAAAAGACAGCCTTCGCGACACCATTCGGGCTGTACCAATTTGTGTGTAGGCCATTCGGATTACATGGAGCGTCTGCGACCTTCCAAAGGCTGATGAACTAGGTTTTGAGTGAACATCAACAATATGCGGCCGCCTACATTGATGATATTATAATCTTTAGAACATCCTGGAAGCAAAATCTTTGCCAGATAGACGCAGTGCTAGGGGCTCTGGCCCAAGCGGGGTTAATAGCCAACTCGAAAAAGTGCTGTTTCGGGAACCACGAAATGTCTTACATTGGATATACCGTGGGGAGAGGGCGGATACAACCCCTCGTGGACAAGGTGAAGGCTATCAGCGACTACCCACTACCAACAACAAAGCAGTAGGTACGCTAATTTTTAGGCTTAGTAGGGTATTACTGGCCGTTCGTGGTGGGATTCGCATCGCTGGCAGCGCCGCTCACAGACCTAACAAAGAATGGACAGCCCCAGAAAGTAAGGTGGACAGAACATGGCATTCAGGCATTCCGGACATTAAAAGAACGCCTGATTAACGGCTACGTATTAATTCAACCTGACTTTTCTAGACCGTTTATATTACAAACGGACACGTCTGTGGTAGGGTTGGGAGCGGTGCTGGCCCAGGACATAGGGGGAGGAGAGCATCCCGTGTTATGCATCAGCCGTAAGCTATTTCCCCGAGAGAAAAACTATGCAACCATAGAAAAAGAGGCCCTGGCGATTAAATGAGCCATAGATGCATTACGGTATTATCTTTTAGGAGACTGCTTTAAGTTGGTGATGGACCAGGCGCCGCTGAAGTGGATCCAGACAATGAAAGACACGAACGCACACATCATGTGCTGGTATCTGACAATGCAGCCCTATAGTTTTGATGTGGTGCACCAACCAGGGATGGTGCACCAGAATGCCGACTTTTTGTCAAGACTGCCTGAGATGAATGAAGAGCCGGGGGTGAGTATAAATTGTAGCATAAGGAGAGAGGAGTGTGATGGGGTGAAGCAACGCCGCATTACTGGGACCCCCTGGAGTGAAGGGGTGAAGCAACCCCTCACTGGGCAGGTGCCCCCGGAGCCAAGGGAGGCAGGGCGAGTTGACATGACCCACCCTGAGAAGGCGGCAGGGAGAGCTGCTCAGCCCCCGGGTGAGAGCCGGTCCAGGGCTGAGAGAGAAGCCAGTGCAGGCGCAGTGGAGCCAGGCCGGGCCGGAGACTCAGGCACAGGGCAATGACGCAGAGTTGGCTCAAGCTACGGGCTGACCGGGATACTGCCCGGGACCCACCATTGTAGGGTGCGCCGCGTGGGGCCGCCAGACTGGGCGGGGGTGGGGCTGCGCATGCGCATGCGCCAGGGCTCCCGGGGTGGGGCTGCGCATACACCATGTGCCCGAGGCCCAGGCCACACATGCACCACACTCCCGGGGGTGGCGCTACGCTCCCGGGGTGCACAAATGGCTCAGGCTGGCCCTGCAATGACGTCACCAGTCAGCCCAGAAGAGGCGACATTGGCGCAGCGCCGGAGCCGGGTGGCTGGCGGAAGCAGGCAGTGGGAGATTTAAAAAGAGCGCCAGACACCCAAGGAGGGGAGAAGGGTGTAGAGGTTTGGAGAGGTACGTGGGAGCCAGAGGAGGCAGGTAGGAATTGGTCCAGGGTGGGGTCGTGAAGCCCACAGGCTGATGCATTTAGGGGTGACTCCCCCATCAGTCAGGTTAGGGAAAAGTTCTCCCTGCCTTAGGGCCCTGGGCGGGACCTGGGAGAGAGGGAGGGCCTGGGTCTCCCTACCCTGCCATCTTCGGCGGGGCGTCTCTTGCTGATGTTTCCCGACCTTAATTGATCTGACGCTGGCGGCACAGGGCCGTGTGCAGGGAAGGGCTGGTGACAGCGATCGGTTGGCCCAGTCAGGAGACGGCGGGTGCCAACCCGCTCATAACAAGGTGATAGTGGTGGAGGGAAGATGACAATAAAACTGTGTAAGGGCACAGACTCTAACTGGTCCTTGTACAACCACCACCTGTCTTCTTTTGGGAGTGATGGT
The DNA here is from genome assembly GCF_052426305.1 of Pelodiscus sinensis. Lineage (NCBI taxonomy): Eukaryota > Metazoa > Chordata > Testudines > Trionychidae > Pelodiscus > Pelodiscus sinensis. Next base: position 110,066,576 of record NC_143055.1, on the reverse strand, counting down.
TGTGCAACCCCTGTCCCTAGGACTGTACTTTCCATGCCTTCTGGTAGATGGTGTTCCCTTCTGATTTCTTCCCGGAGAGGTCCCTGCCAAAGCATTCTCCACTGCAGTGCCTGTGGAGAGGGCCTGAAAGCGGTTACTTACCTGTAAGGAGAGAGCTGCCCTGGGGTGGGTGTGCTCACTACAATTGTCTAGCTCTGCAAGATAATTAACTGTTAACATGTAAATACAGCTCATGCCAGGATGGGGAGGGAATACGAGGTGTGGCTATGTAAATCCCATTTAGCCAGGGCTGATGGAGGATCAGTGTTGGAATGGAATGTGGTGTATTGTAAATAATTTGGGGCTATTGTGAGGTCACAAATCATGCAACCCCTAAATGTGGGAACTGTAAAACATGCCACCAGTGCTTGCAGGAGAGACACCACCATCATTGTAAGAGGTCTCCGAGGAACAAGCCTCCCCCCTTACAGAGTTAAGTGGACTGAGCTTGGGGGAAGGGTTAAAGGGCTTGAGTCAGCCTACTTCACACCTGGCAGGTGTGAGCTGAAAGACTGGCCCAACCTGCCTCTTTCCCCCTTTGTGTTAAGGACAGAGCTAAAGCAGACTCCACGAGGAGTCTTTTTGCTAGTCCAGTGGAAGTTGGAATCCTTTGTCAGTCCAAGTGGTGGCTGACGAGTTGAAATCACTAAGAGCTGAAATCACTGGTTTGGCTGGGAGCGAGACCCATTGCATCCAGCAAAGCGGCGGTGGCCAGCAGAGTGGCTGGTGGGAATCACTGGCTGGTCACGTGGCGTGGCCAGTAGGAGCGGCGACCAGTGGCATGGAGCAGCAACCAGCAGCGTGGAGCAGCGGCAGGCAAGGAGCGGCGACCAGCGGTGTGGCACAGCTGGTAGGAGCAGCGGCAGGCAACCAGCGGAGCATCCGGTGGCATGGAACAAGACAGCTGGTGGAGCGGCTTGTAAGGTGCCCCCTATCTATCTCCCCCACCCCCATTTCTACCCAGGTTGGGAGGTAAAACCCTGCGAGTGAACTTTTGGACTCTGGGTGGAACTGACCAGGGACAGAGACTTTTGGGGTGTCAGACTTTGGGACTTCGGGTGATTCTTGGCCGGGGGGGGGGGGGGGGCGCGGGCGGGCGGCTTAGCTCATGTTTGGGCTATGAACTCTGTGGTATTTTCCCAAGTTAATGCCGTATGACTTCTCTCTCTGTTTCATTAAATGTTTCTTTCCTACACTCAGACTCAGTGCTGGCGAGTGGGGAAGCATTGCCTCTCAGAAGCACCCAGGGGTGTGTGAATTTCCCAGGTTACTGGGTGGGAGCTTGAGCCAGTTCTGTGTCAGATGGACCCCAAGATATTGAACCCAGCCCTGGTTGCTGCCAGGCCTACCCAGCAGAAGAGTTACATACCTCTACAGGAATGGGGGATACCTGAGTTGGCCTTCTCCTTCTAGAGGTTACATGCTGCCAGTTTTCTTCCTTGTCCTATACTGCCCTGATTGGCTCTTCAGCCTGCTGTGGCTGCAGAATTAAACACTGCCTTCTATCATGGAAGTCTTTATCCTCTGATTGAACGTAGGGTTGATACTTGGGCCTCCAGTCCTCTAATTTTTTCTTCCAAAATGGCAACCAGCTTGCACTTAGTGCAAATGAAAGCCCTTCTTTCTTCTGGGAGGACGACAAACATGGCACATGTTGTGCAGGTAACAACAGCTGAGTTATCACCATCCATACTTGCCTTCCTTCTGAGATATTCCTCAGTTGTTATTCAATGCCTCCCTGAAGGGAAGGAGTGTAGTGAAAAGATGTTAAAGAATGGTAAGTGTATCTCACCCCCTTCCCACTTCCCCGTTTGAGGCTTTCCTGCAGATGCTGAAGAGAAAAAGAAAGAAAAAAGGATACAGAGATGGGAGTGTGACAACAGTACTAATTACATCAGAATGGATGTTACTCATCTTCAACAGTGGTGAGAAGGGGAGAAAAATTATCTACTATAATGCGAGGACCACTCCATGGCTGTGTCTACACTGGCAAGTTTTTCCGCAAAATCATCTGCTTTTGCAGAAAAACTTGCCAGCTGTCTACACTGGCCGCTTGAATTTCCGGAAAAGCACTGACGATCTCATGTAAGATGGTCAGTGCTTTTACGGAAATACTATGCTGCTCCCGTTCGGGCAAAAGTCTTTTTCCGAAAGACTTTTGCGCAAAAGGGCCAGTGTAAACAGTACAGTACTGTTTTCTGCAAAAAAGCCCCGATCGCGAAAATGGCGAATGGGGCTTTTTTGCGGAAAACTGTGTCTAGATTGGCCACAGACACTTTTCCGCAAAAAGTGCTTTTGCGGAAAAGCATCCTGCCAATCTAGATGTGCTTTTCTGAAAATGCTTTTAACGGAAAACTTTTCCATTAAAAGCATTTTCGGAAAATCATGCCAGTGTAGACGTAGCCTATGTGTTTATTTAGACCTTAGTTCAGGATGTCCTTCTTGTTTTTGCTGAAACAGACTAACACGGCTACCTCTCTGAAATGTATTAAGCAGTGATTATGAGTAAAGGAGGGCTAGAGGCATTAGAGAACTAAAGGTTAACAATATTCAAAGAGTGGGGATCCTGGGGACCGTATAACGTCCTGACAGGAGCGGCCCAAGGCTAGTTGTGGCAGTTGGTGCCCCAGGCAGAAGGCGCAATCGGTGTCCCCACCTGCACGGCTGCCAATGGCTGAGACATAATCATTGGGTGCCCGGGTGCTCTGTGACATCATCAGGGCCGGCGGCGCCCTAGGCGACCGCTGAGTCTGCCTAGGCTCACAGGCTGCCCCTGCGTCCTGAACATTGTAAGCTTAATGGAGGAGCGGGAAAATTCCTCTTCAACTGAGATATGACACAAAGGTTTTAAAAAAATATATTTTTCTTTTCCCATTTTTTGCATGATTACATTAGATAATGACATGCGCCTCCCAAAAGATTGTGCATCAATTAGCAGAAGAAGGAAGGACACACATCATTAATTGTACACAGGTCTGTGAAATATGAACATGGAGTCTAGGATAACTCATTCTAAAAATAGCAGGAAGGCCTGCTTTGTGTAGAGCATGTTTTGTTTTCATTCCCGTAATAAAATATTTGAAAAGCAAAAGGCACAGCACCGTTTAGATGCACTGATTGTTCCAGAAAGTTCTGCTGTGTTGTAAGCTGCAAAGTGAAATGCCAGGCAAGGAATTTAAGATTATGTAAATGCATTAGACACAAGCATACTTGCTATTTATATAACACCTTTCATCCCACAGTGCTTTGTATGCCCACTAGGGCTGCTGACTTTGGATGAATTCCTGGAGACTTTATCAAATGACATAATTTTTAAATTAAAAATTAATCTTTAATTCCTGGAGACTCCAGGACAATCCTGGAGAGTTAGCAACCCTTAATACCTGCTAAGCCATTGAAATGCTGCCATCTGTATTATTATTTATACAGATAATTTGTATTTGTGGCCCAGAGGCCACAGCTGAGATCAAGAGCCCACTTTGCTAGACACTGTGCATACAGCTGGTCTCAGAGGGTGGACATTCTACACAGAATAAACTGGATAAGGGAAGAGAAAAGAAATTTTATTCCCCCGTTTTACAGATGAGGAATTGTGGAAGCAAGGTCATGCAAGAAGTTTGTCCTAGAGATAGAAAGTGAACCCCTGTGTTCCTGAATCTAAATCTAGTGCTTTTTTCCTCAGGCTCCTCCTTCCTCTTCCAACTCATAAGAGGAAAGTTGTTGTCAAGCAGCAAACTGGACATTAGAAGGATAAGAGAAAAAAAATGTTTGAGCAAAGTTGTCAGTGAATCTGTCATGCTATGGGTGTTCCATATTTAGCCAGAACAGAGAGGACGGTGATTTTTGAGGGCTCAGGTAAAAACGTGAAAGGTGATCGTCTTGATATTGATCGCTGCTTGTGACAGGGTGTGCCAGCTCTGCACTGGGAAAGCTGGCCTTGACCAGGCGCACCTGCCTGAAGAAGCTCTGCCCCCACAGCTCTGCCGGACATGCTCAGACTGCAGCCCAGGTATAAAAACCTCAAGAGAGGCTCAGTCTGGGCTGGCTGCAGAAGAGGAAGGAGGAGCTGCTCTAGCTCCTGCAAGAAAACCCTCAGAGGGACTGACCCCGGAGATCAGCCAGCAAGATCCTGATGCCACAGCAGAGGATATGGAGGAAGGCTCTGAAAGGAAGACAGCAGAGACTGGTAGGAAGTAACCCAAGGTGGTCCCCTGGGCTGGGACCAGGTGGTGTAGGGAAGGCCTGGGTCCCCCTACCACCTCTCCAATTCTCGAGCCAGGGGCCAGATGCATTTCCCAGAGACTCTGGCCAGTAGGCCGCACTGCTCTGGTGAGCGGGGCGTTTACCATAGATTCTGGATGGTGGGCCACACCACCTGGGGGAGAAGGGCTTTGGCCTATAACCATATCTGTGTTACAGGAGATGCAGGGTTGTGGTTCCAGGAGGCCCAGGGGCTTGACAGGGCCCCCGTGTGAGGGACAAGTGCAAATATGATTCTAGGTTGTATCAACAGGTGTGTTGTAAGCAAAACTCGTGAAGTCATTCTGCCGCTCTACTCTGCACTAGTTAGGCCTCAGCTGGAGTACTGTGTCCAGTTCTGGGCGCCACATTTCAAGAAAGATGTGGAGAAATTGGAAAGGGTACAGAGAAGAGCGACAAGAATGATTAAAGGTCTAGAGAACATGACCTATGAAGCCAGGCTTCATGAACTGGGCTTGTTTAGTTTGGAAAAAAGAAGATTAAGGGGGGACATGATAGCGGTTTTCAAATATCTAAAAGGGTGTCACAAGGAGGAAGGCGAAAATTTGTTCCTCTTGGTTTCTGAGAACAGGACAAGGAGTAATGGGCTTAAAGTGCAGCAGGGGAGGTTTAGATTGGACATTAGGAAAAAATTCCTAACTGTCAGGGTGGTCAAATATTGGAATAAATTGACAAGGGAGGTGGTGGAATCTCCCTCTCTGGAGATATTTAAGAACAGGTTAGATAGACATCTGTCAGGGATGGTGTAGACGGAGCTTGATCCTGCCTTGAGGGCGGGGGGCTGGACTCGATGACCTCTCGAGGTCCCTTCCAGTCCTATTATTCTATGATTCTATGATTCTATGATTACTCTGTGACATGGCCACTGAATTCCAACCCAGAGAAGCCAGGCCAGAAGCCCAGCACACCTGCTATCAGTGCCTCCATATCTGGTACAAGAAACAAAGACCAAGAAAATTATTTTCAAAACTGCCTCAGCAATTTACAAGTCTCATTGAAAGCCAAATGGCTGTTTCTAAGTGATTTGGGTGCATTTGAAAATACCAACCCCACTTCTCAATGCGATCTTGGACTTCTAACATTTTACAATGTGGGAAAAATCAGACACACAAGAGAAAAAGAAAGAAAAATATCCAACACTGGCATAGCTTGTGGTTACCAGTCATAACAGCAGATGAGTCTCTCTCAACCTCAAAGGGAGAACTACTGAGTGAATTCACCATTCTCCCCCTCCCAATCAAACCCATGTTATTCCTCTGTGTATCTTATCCAGCTGTGTGATGGGGTGACAAACCCCAAGTTAGAAATGAAGGAACTCCTCCCCTTTACCTCTGCATTTTGTAGCAGGAGGAAGGAGCTTGGAAGGAAGCCAGATAGCTCAGATGGGGGCAGACAGGGGAGAAGAATTGGTCTAGGCTGAGATGTCTGAATGAGGCAACCATAGAAGCCCCTGGTATGACAAAGGGCTTACAAGCTGAGCCTAGCCAGGCAAAAAGTTGTTACTCCTCCCCGCCCCACACACACCTTTTTTTTTTTTTTTTTTAATATTATTTTGTGCTCTGACATGGGAGTTTGAGACTGAAGAGGTAAGTGAATGGTAGGAAATGCCCTTAGAGATGTTGAATGTCCTTGCCATGCTGTCACCATGCCCCTTTCCTATAGCCCTTTTCTGTTTCTGAGGCTCACCTCTTACCTTATTCTCCCTTCGTTCATTGCTTGCTCTGTCTCATACTTATTCAGCCATTCATTTTCACCAAACTGGGGCTATGGGTTGGGGAGAGAAAGAAAAGTGTCCAGTTGGGGGTACAAGCACTGGGCTGGGGAGTATAGCTGAGAAGTTCGAGTGAGTTGGGTTGGAGGTGCAGGTTTCAGGGTGGGCCCAGAAATGAGAGGGCTCTGGACTGGGAGAGAGGGTTGGGAAGGTGAGGAGAGGGCTCCAGAGAGTTCTGAGGAGGGACTGGCAATGAAGGGTTTGGAGTGCAGGAGGAGGCTCGCAGCAGGGAGCAGAGTTTGGAGTGCAGAAGGAGGTGAAGGGTGGTGAGCGCTGGAAGGGAGTTAGCATATGGAGGGGGCTTCATGTTAAGGCAGGAGAAATTTGGAGTACAGGCTCTGTGCTGCATTTACCTCAGGTGGCTCCAGAAGTGGCTGGCATGGGCGACCAGAGCATTCTGCACACCACCTCTGTCTGTAGGCATTACCCCATAGCTCCTATTGACCGCAGCACCTGGCCAATGGGAGCTGCAGAGTTGATGCTTAGGTTGGAGTCTGTGCTGTGGTCAAGGTCAGCCCACAGAGCCCCCTCTGTCGGCCCCTGTGCCTAGGAGCCAGAGGGATATGCCAGTTGCTTCCAGGAGTCACACTGAGTCAGCCTCTGTGGCCAACTGAACTTTTAATGGTTTGGTCAGTTGCACTGATTAAAGCTGCCAGGATCCTTTATTGACTAGGTATTCTAGTAAAAACTCAGACACCTGGCCATCCTGGGAGGCAGCTTAGAGGCATTTTAGGGTGCTTTGCTTTGTTGCCTTCATAGGGCCCTGGGTTGGAGCCTGATGGAGTGGAAGGCCTAGGCTCCATTACTGAACACCCTTATAGTAGAGGGGGTTATAAACCTCACTTCCAAGCCCTCTCAGAACCTGAAAGAGGATAGGGATGCTGAAAAGCCTGTGGCAAAGACAAGTCCCCTACAGGGGCCAAGGGAGAGACTGAAAGTCCTCCCATATCCTGAGGATGCCCCACTAGGGTTCTCTGAACAATGCTACTCTAGAAGTGGCCCAGCTTTGCTGGTGACCCAGTGTGGGGGGGCGGGAGAAGCCTGAGTCTCCACCCACACACAGTGGGCTGTCCCAGTGTTGGAGGAGTAGCTTGACGGGCAATGGAAAGTGAAGTCAGGTCTAGCCCCCATCTCACTCAATTTATTTTTGGATGTGCTCTTGAGGTTAGATACGATTCCTACCTCTGGAACTGAAGGACTCCTGTGTGTCAGGCAAATAAGGAGGGAAACCTGTCCCCTAAATAGTTCTGTGCTACTTCAAAGTCTCATTTGTCAAGAGGGAGAGTTTTATTTTGCTGAAATTTTTAAAAATGTTTTTTTTCCCAAAATCAAGTGCCTTTAGATTCTTCATGCAGTTGCTAGAGAGAATTGTACATGTGGGGTCTTTTATTAAATGACTTGGTAATCTCAGTCCAGTGTCTAGAGTGCAATAGATTGAATGATTCAACTGGTAAATGGGCTGTAGGGCTCTTCACTGCCTGTTCTGGGATTCCAATAGAACAGGTCAGTATTTACTATAAGTTGTCGTCAGCTGAGGGCAGTCTGGTGGTGGTCATGCAGAAAGGCTTTTTTGTTTTTCCTATTGGAAAAGGGTCCATATTACTGCAAAAATTCATAATTATTGGCAGGAGTTAGTACATTTCTTGGTAGTCTCAGACCCATGTAAAATTATTTATGTGCTCAATTTAAGAGGTGCTCCTTCCAAGGCAAGGTTGAACCGTATGTGAGGCCAGGTCTATACTACAGGAGAAAGTCGACTTAAGATATGCAACTCCAGATGTGAGACTGGCAAATTTGGTCAAATTTCTAAGGTTGGTGGGAGAAGCTCTCCCGTCGACATCCCTTATTCCTCATGAGCCAACGGAGTACCGGGGTCAACAGGGGCACCATCGGTGGTAGATTTAGCGCATCCTTTCTAGACTCAACGAATCAAGCCCTGAGAGATCAATCTCTGGTGCATTGATCTTGGGATAAGTGAAGACAAGCCCTGAGTTGGCAGTATGGGGAATCTTGCATTGCTATTTCCCATGCAGTATATGATTTGTGGATAAACAGAGAACTTCAATCTTTAGAACTGTCTATCACATTTATTAGCACCAAATTACTTTTGTTTCAAATGCTAGAGGCAGCTCTGAATGCTGAATCTAATTAGACTATAATTGTTAGGAGCTAAGCAACTGTGACAATGTTGGTGGAGACTTTCTGGGGCTTGTAAACTTGTGCGTGCAGATTTTACAGGTACAAAACTCACAGTAGTGTGTGGCAATCAGCATTTGAATAGACAAATCAGGTAACTGAATGTATATTTGTAGATGCAAAAATCTGTGTGCAAGTAAAACTTGCTTGTCATGTGCAAAGTGGTACAAAATATGTGGGTGCAAGTTTGAAGTTATCATTTTTATTGATCAAGCAGCTTTCATGAGTCTTGTTCCTTTTTTGGGGGGGTGCAAAGTTGTGCATTTAATTAAACCTCACTTCCAAGAGTCTAGACCAGTGTTTCCCAATTTTATTTGGCCACAGAACCCTTAGGGGTTTTGTCGAGGGGAAAAAAATACCAGTCAGTTTGAGAGGAGGCAGGGGAGTGTCACATTCTCATGGAACCCTTACTTTTGCTTTGCGGAATCCTGTCCTAGACTTCAGAAAAAGAACGGTGTATGGAAAACCAAGGTATGATCAGGAGAAGTAAACAGTAGAAAGTTGTGAGTTGAATGAGCTATGAACAGAGGAGAAGCAAACATAGGACTTTTGCTTGGGAACCATCCGAGAAGAGCTATGATGAGTGCAACATTATGGGAGGTTGTGTTGTAAGATGGTAGGTTGAATGTCTGAGTGTCTGACTGGGATCATATGACAGTTGCAGGGACTGTTTGAAAAGTGTGAATTATGAATGTTTTGTTGTTCCAGGTGGGCCTTGAGTGGTTGATTGAAAGGAAAGCTTTCAGCTGGAGCAATTGTTTCCAGCCAGCAGCTTTATATAAAAAAACATCCCATTGCAAACCAAGTGAGCTGTGAAGAGAAGGAGTTCGCCTCGGGGGAGTTCCCACAGAGTCTTTTTGCCTTTCAGGCTTCTGTGAGCAGTAAATACAACATCTGAAGAGACTCTTAGATGGAAGACAATATTGATAGTGATCAATTTGTCTGTCTCTCTCCCCAAGGATAGAAGCAACTTCATCTGTACAAAGTGCAAGCAGTGTCCATATTGGAGGAGGAAATTAAAGGATTAGAGACCCAAGTATCAACCCTGTATTGTATCAGAGTCAATGACAATTTTCTGGATAGAAGTCAGCATTTGTTACTGCAAACACAGTATACTGAAGAATCAGAAAGGGCAATGTAGAATAGGGAAGAAAATTGGCAGCATCTGATCTCCAGAAGAAGAAGGAAGAGAAGCCATGTATCCCTAATGCAGAGAGAAGAAAGAAATCATGTTCAGGCTCTCTGCACAGATACTACGGTGGAGAATGGTTTGGAAGTGTCATTTGAGGGAAAGGATCAGAAGAGATCCCATTGACTGGAAGGCATGGTCCTAAGGATGGGGATTCCACGATCACCACTCCCAAGAGAAGGAGATGGGTGGTGGCTGTTGGCAACTCCCCCTAAAGGGAAGAGAGTCATCCATATGCTTTCCAGATGGAGAAACTTGAAGGGTGCCACTTACATGGAACAAGAATTTAGGTTGTGACAGAATGTTTACCAAGACTATCAAGATCTCAGACCACTGTCCCTTCCTACTTCTCCACACGGGCCCCACTGATACAGCCAAGAATAACCATCAGCAAGTCATTGCAGATTATGTGGCTCTCAGAAGAATGATAAAAGACTTTAAGGCACAAGTCATGTTCTCAACCATCCTCTCTATTGAAGGAAAAGGCCCAGATCCCATTGAACTCTGGAGGTAAATGCGTGGTTGCACAGCTGGTGTTGGAGATATGGTTTTGAGTTCTTCGACCATAGAATTCTGTTCCATGAAAAAGAATTGCTAAGAAGAGATGGGATCACCTAATGAACATCTTCATACACAGGCTTGCTAACCCAGGGTATGTCTATACTACGGGACAAGGAACGATCGAAAGTGCCTCTGTCAAACTTCCAGGGTTCGAATTAGCGGGTCTAGTTAAGACACGCTAATTTGAACTGAGGAGACGCTCTGATTGATGGCAATAGTCCTGCTTCCATGAGAAGTAAGGGAAGTCAAAGGGAGAGCATTCTCATTTCGACTTCCTGCAGTGTGGACAGCACCAAAAGTCAAATTAAGGTACTTCGATTTTAGCTACACAATTAACATACTGAAATGGCATATCTTAATTTGACCTTGTCCTGTAGTGTAGACATACCCCTAGTGAGCAAGGCTTTGAACTAGATTGGCTGGACGATGGAGACCTATGAGCTGAGGTGAGTGGGGAAGTGGGATACCAGCAGGAAAACTATGGAGGAGGTGCCACCTAATCCCTACTGAGATAATAGGGCAAAATCAGCTTATTTTAGGAGCTGGTACAGGTTAGATCTCACTGGTCCAGCACCCTCAGGACCTAACCAGTCCTGGATGAGGGAGTTTGTTGTACTATGGGAGGTAATTTTTGGACTCCTGCTACTGGCCCTCCGGCCTGGCTGCTGGTCTTCCAGCCAGCTCCCCACCTCCTGCTGGCCCTACTGCCCTGCTAACCCTGTTGGGCAGCCATTGCTGTCCTGGCTCCGAGACACCCCAGGCAGCTGCATGTGCAGTGTTGGGGCTCCTGAACCAACTGGGCTGCCACATGTGCAGTACTGGGGCTCTGGGAGCCACGGGGCAGCCACATGTGCAGTACTGGGGCACCTGCCCACTGAGCTACCAGGACTCCCAGTTCTGCCAGGCAGCCACATCCAGGGTCTCCCAAATTGACTGGGCAGCCCCACTATGAACTTGCTGAGGACAGCCCATTACCCTACCAGCCCACAGGGGTCCAGCCCTCCACTGGGATTCTCTGGTCCTGCAACATCTGTGCCAGACCATGGATGTTGCTGGACCAGAGAATCACGGTTAGGAGAGTTTCAGACTGCATGTGAATGAAAGCAGGAAAATCAGGAAGAATTGGAAGTCCTGGTTAAGTCAAACTATGGTGTGATTTGAACAACAGGGACTTGGGGTAATTCACAGGATTGGAACACTTTTGAATGGGTGTAAACTGTTCAGGAAGGATAAGAGAGGGAGAAAGGGTGGAGAATTGTATTGTATGTGAGAGCAGTATGATGTTCAGAGCTCCAGTGTGAAACTGGAGAAGAAGCCTGTGAAGAACCCTTGGGTTAAGATTAGAGGAGAGAACAACAAGGGTAATGTTGTGGTGAGCATCAGCATCTGGTATACACTACGGCTACGTCTACACTGGCATGATTTTCCGGAAATGCTTTTAACGGAAAACTTTTCCGTTAAAAGCATTTTCAGAAAAGCGCAACTAGATTGGCAGGATGCTTTTCCACAAAAGCACTTTTTGCAGAAAAGTGTCCGTGGCCAATCTAGATCCGCTTTTCCACAAAAAAGCCCCGATCGCCATTTTCGCGATCGGGGCTTTTTTGCGGAAAACAAATCTCTGCTGTCTGCACTGGCCCTTTTGCGCAAAAGTTTTTTGGAAAAAGACTTGCCCGAACGGGAGCGGCATAGTATTTCCGCAAAAGCACTGACAATCTTACATGAGATCGTCAGTGCTTTTGTGGAAATCCAAGTGGCCAGTGTAGACAGCTGGCAAGTTTTTCCGCAAAAAGCAGATGATTTTGCGGAAAAACTTGCCAGTCTAGACACAGACCTGTAGGACGAGGTAGATGAGCCTTTCTTCAGACAACTAACAGAAGTTTCCAGATTACAGGCCCTGCTTCTCTGGGGGAACTTCACCCCAACATCTGCTGAGAAAGCAAGACAGCAGTGCACCGACAATCCAGGAAGTTTTTGAAATGTGTTCAGGATATCAACCAGGTACCATGCGGCTCTTGACCTCCTGCTCACAAATATGGAGGAAGTAGAAGTAGATGGCAACCTGGGCAACAGTGGCCATGAGATGGTTGAGTTCAGGATCCTGACAAAAGGAAGAAAGGAGAGCAGCAGAATAAGGGCCCTGGACTTCAGAAAAGCAGACTAATATGAAGAGGAGTGGAGTCCAGGAGAGCTGGCTGTATTTTAAAGAAACTTTATTGAGTTTGCAGGAACCAAACCAGCCCAATGTGCAGAGAGAATAGAAAATTTGGCAGGCAACCAGCTTAGCTTAACAGAGAAATCTTTGGTGAGCTTAAATACAAAATGGAAGCTTATAACATGACTAGGAGGATATGGCTCAAGCATGCAGGGGTGTAATCAGGAAGGCCAAAGTCAATTGGGGTCACAGCTAACAAGAGAGGTGGAAGGTAAAAAGGGTTTCTAGAGGTATATTAAGAAGAAAAGAACATTTGGGGCAGCTTACTGAATGGGAGATGCAACCTAGTGACAGATAAAATGGAAAAAGGTGAAGTACTCAATGTACTCCCGCCCCCCTCAGTCTTCACAGACAGTGTCAGCTTTTAGACAGCTGCACTTGGCAGCCCAGTCTAGGGAGGAGGTGAGCAGCCCTCAGTGGTGAAAGAACAGGTTATAGACTACCTAGAAAAGCTGAATGTGCACAAGCCCCTGGAGCCAGCTGCAGTGCATCCAAGAACATGGAGGGAGTTGTCTGGTGTGATTGAGGAGCCATTGGTCATTATCTCTGAAATCTTGTAGCAATCCAGGGTGGTCCCAGATGATTGGGGGAAAAGCAAACAATGCCCATCTTTTAAAAAAGGAAGAAGGAGTATCCAGGGAACTACAGACAAGTCAGCCTTACCTCAGTCACCAGAAAAATGATGGAGCCAGGTCCTCAGAGAATCCAATTTGAAACCCTTGGAAGAGAGGCAGGTGATCAGGAATCACAACAGGAAAGTCATGACTGACCAATGTAATTTCCTTCTGCGATGAGATAACTGTGCATTTGGGGAAAGCAGTGGTTGAGATATAACTTGACATTAGCAATGCTTTTGATATGGTCTCCCACAGTATTCTTGCCAGCAAGTTTAAGTAGTACGTCTTGGAGGAGGAGATTATAAAGTGGATAGGAAGCTGGCTAGATCATCTGGCTCAATGGAATTCAGTAGCTTTGCAAGGGAATTCAGTAGCTTTGACTGGTCACAGACAGCAATGCTGTCAGACAGGGTCCTGACCTTTCCTGACTTGGTCTCAATCTAGAATAAGAGCGGATGTGGAGCAGGTGTGGAGGGTGGCAGAGAGGGTGATGTGCTCACGGCTGCTGGGCCCATTTGGAGGCAGACAGAACTGTTCTGCCCTAGTGGGAAGGAGCCTGAGCTTCGCTTCCATATTCTGCTGCAGTGCGTTACAATAGTTCAGTCTGGAGGTAACATGTGTAGGCCTGGGGCGAAGGGACAAAGGTTTCTAGAAGGCTGGAAATGGAAGAAGAATGTTTACGCTGCTGATGTTACATAAGTAGCAGGATTGCCAGGGACCAATTGGTGGGGGAAGGACACAGAAGCCTTTGAAGGGTTAGGCAGTGTCCCAGCTAGTTCATCAAAGCACTTCCCATAATCTTGTTTTTTCTCCAAGCTTAATCTGAGGTAGCAACTCCCTCATCCAGGAATTGCTCTCTTGTAGCCAGAGTTAGGTCCTTGCAGCTGTGAAAAAGGTGGTGCTTTCTTTGCTGCTCGCAACACATAAATGGCACCAAAATTCACAGCCTGACCAGATCATGAAGCTACTGAGGGGGACCACATGGGACGTTTGTTGCAGAACCTCACAAATCAGGGTTTTGGCAAGTGCTGGTAACAGGTCCTCTGACAGGAATTCTGGGCCCTGGGGCAGAACAATCCCCATGCATGTACAAGCCACGCCTGTGCAGGTGAGGTACACCTGACATTTGGGCAGTGCTGTGCCTGCACTGATTGGTGCCCAGTGAGCTGCCAGCTGTGCTGCTGGGTTTGCCCTTTTGTCACACCCAGGGCTTGTATGTGCCTGCCTGGGAGGATTGCCAATGGTCTAATTCAACAAACTCAAAGACCTTTGCCCCACCCCTTCTGAGGCCACACCCCTTTCCTGAGATCTTGCCCCCCCCCTTCACTCCATCCCCCTCCCTCTGTCACTCAGTTGTCCCCAATCCTCTCACACTTTCACCAGGTGAAAGCAGGGCTTTTGTGGGCAGGAAGGGGGCAGAGGGTGCAATGCTGAGGTGTGGGAGAGGTGCAGGCTCTGGGAAGGAGGTTGATGGTGGGGCCCAGGCTCTGGGATGGGGCATGGGGTTGTAGCATGGGGAGGAACAGGATGCAGACTATGGGAGGGAGTTTGGTGTAGGCTTTAGGCTGGGGCAGGGTAGTTATGATGGTGCTGGCTCTGTGCTGAAGTAGGGGGTTGGGTCATGGTGCTTACCTCTGGTGGTGGCTCCTAGGATGGGGAGGCCAGGGGTGTCTGTGCCACTGCCCAGAGGCACTGCCCCCACTGTTCCCATCAGCTGCAGGTTCCTGACCAATGGGTCCTACAGAGACAGCACAGGGTGGGGTGGCACGCAGAGACACCCTCAGGGGCTGCAGGGACAGTGCTGACCACTTCTGGGAAGCAACACAGAGCAAGAGCAGGCAGGAAGCCTACCTTAGTCCCACTGCACTAATGTCGGTGGCTGGGGGCCTTTCTTGAATCACCCAGGCCTCTGGGAAATTGCTCTATTTGCCTCCTCCTCCCAACTCAGTGAGCCTGACCACTAGTGCTAATCTTCAGTCAGTCTTTGTCTACATTGCAGGGTTTTTGCGCAAGAAGCTTTTTGCGGAAGAAATCTTCTGCAAAAACTTCTTGTGCAAAAGTACGTCCACACCTCAAAAGCACATCACAAAAGCGATGTGCTTTTGTGCAAGAGAGCTTCCACACTGCATGGGCACTCTTGCACAAGGAAGTTCTGATGGCCATTCATAGAATGGCCATCAGAATACCTGCGCTTTTTGTGATAGGCTCTTTTTGTGCAAGAAACCCCTGTTGCGGGTCCACACACACCTTTTTGCTCAAGAATTCTTGTGCAAAAAGGAGTTACTCCTCGTAGAGAGAGGTATCCCTACATACCTCTGCTCTGCCATTTTGTTGTAAATGTTCTTGCGCAAAAACATGTTCGAAGTGTGGACGCTCCATGGGTTTTTGCACAAAAACCCTGTAGTATAGACAGAGTCTTAGTGTTAGTGGAGAGTGCAGTTTGGAGTCAAGGCATTGATGTCATAGTTTTCAGTTGACTACAGATCGCTGCCTTTAGCGCACTGGCCTTGTAGCTGGTAGTTTGCAGAGAGCTTGATCCACTTCAAAACCTTCCTGGGTGAACTAGCTGTGTTGGGAAAAAGAGTTAATAACAAAAAGAATCAGCAGCATGGACTGACTTGCATCCTCCCACCTGCCAGTGAATTAATATCCATGAAGACAGGATGGTGCTCAGGAGTGACCGAAAAGGCAAGCAAATTCAGATGTCTACAGATTGCTCTCAGAACTGGCCATCCAAAACAGAAGCTGCCACCTTTTGCACTATTTGAATGAGGAGATGTAATTCACTGCCCAACCGAACCACAGCCGGAGAGGGAAGCTCTAGTTCTAAAAGCACTAACAGGTCACTTTTCTTAAGAAAGCAGTGTTGTATGGGAAATCAGACAAGGGCCAGGTGAGCATTGACCAACTGTTACTCCAGATTCCTTCAGCTGGCACTCAGAAGTGAGTCTACTGACTTCTCTCATAAAAGCAAGAGGAAAATTATGCCATCTGGTTAATCCAACCGATCTTTTGCAGAGCAATTCTTAGAGAACCAGAGTTTAGGTTGGGCAGATGATTAGAGCTATGGAAGAAACACAGATACAGCCTCTGACTATTGTGGCAGGGTTAGTCTCCCTCCTGAGACCGTGACCACTTTTCTGTCCACTGTCCCACACTTTGAGGGCTGCAGCAGGGCCCTTACCTGCAGAGTTCTTGTCCCTGGGCCTTCCTGGCCCTTAGCATAAAGGATGTTGTATTGGGCTGAAGCCCTGGGCCAATCACAGCTGATCAGAAAGCCCTCTTCTTGCCCCAAAGGGGGGGGTAAGGGAGTCCTCCAACACCCTCTGCTCAACTCCTCACCTCCCCCTGTAGCCTTTAGCAGGGCTGGTGGTTCCTCTTGCTCCTCCATGCTGAGTCTCCTTAACACTGGGTTGTTTTCCTCCTCTCCACACTCCTACTCCCTTTCTTTCTTTCTTTCTTTCTTTCCCTCAGGGAGGGTTTTTAAAGAGGCCCCGGGGCAGCCCCAATCAGCTTCACCTGGCCCTTATTGATTTGCAGCCATCCTTTCTCAGCTGCCCCTAATTAGTCAGGATTGCTGCTGTTTCCTCTGCTATAGCAGCCTCTCTCCCCTTCCCCCAAGTCCTTTAACCTGCTCTGTGTCACTATGGAAAACTATGTCCAACCACTGTGTGCTTAAGACATGCTTATGTGTTCTTTCTGCAGGCTAAGCCTCAGGAAGTGAAATTAGGTTACAAAACATTCACAGAAGGGCGGGTCATGCCCAAGATGATACTCAGTGGCTGTGTCTACACTGGCGCGATCTTGTGCCAAAGTGGCCGCTTTTGCGCAAAAACTTGCTGCTTGTCTACACTGGCCGTGTTTTCTTGCGCAAGTAAACTGACATTCTACTGTATAAAATCAGGGCTTCTTGCGCAAGAACTCTGACGCTCCTGCTCAGGAATAAGCCCTCTTGCACAACTGTTCTTGCGCAAGAGGCCAGTGTAGACAGGCAACATACATTTCTTGCGCAATAAAGCCCTATGGTTAAAATGGCCATCAGAGCTTTCTTGCACAAGAGAGCATCTACACTGGCATAGATGCTCTTGCGCAAAAGCACATCTTTTGCGCAAAGGCACATGCCAGTGTAGACGCTCTCTTACTCAAATACTCTAATGCAAAAACTCTTGCGTTAAAAGAGTATTTGCGCAAAATCTTGCCAATATAGACGTAGCTAGTATGTCCAGCATCTGGAAACGAGCATCAAATATGGAAATTAAACAATTTCTTGCACAATGGCCTAAGCCAGATGGACGAATCCAATCCTAGGTCAGGTGAAGGTAAAGTCATACACTATGGACAAGGTAGATAGACATAGCAAATGTACAATAAGTCCAGATTGGTCACTCAGTGGCTATAGGGAAGACACTGCTGATGCAGAGGAAGCTGAAGTTAGTTACGTGATTAGAAGACTGCTTACACCTTTCCAAACTGCAGTGGTCTGAAAGCAGAACGGGAAGAAAGCTCTTTCAAAGTTTGCTATCAACATTGTCTGGAATATATTTGTGAAAAAGGAGCGGCTAAAGAGGGATGTTGTGAAGAGACAACTGTCATCCATCACAAAGCAGCTGGAAGACACTATGACAAAGCAGAATTGGGACTTCAAACAGCTGCAGAGTGAAAAGGAAGATACTGGAAAAACTCCAGAAGGTACAGGATAAACCTGATGGATTTCCAAAGAGATTTGCTAAATAGGTGTTAAAACATGCAGGGCCTGAGTGTGCAAGTGAAGTTCCCATAGTAAACACAGACATTGAGAAAATAAAACTGTTTGGGGTGGGAATGCTGAATGTGCATTGACAAGTATAATTGTGAAGATGAATATATACACTCTGCCTTGCATTGCAGGTGATTCTGGGACATCAGAAAAGAACCGAAGAGGTATTATATGGAGATAAAAGTCATGCAAACACAGGAAGGCTGTTAAAATACAGCAGCCAGCTAGAAACTTCTGAATGGCAGACATCTGTACCTGCTGTTTCAGATCGGAGAGGAAATGTGGTAAGACAAAGCCCAGGAGTTCTTAGGCTATGTCTACACTACAGTGTTATTTCGAAATATCTAATTTCGAAATAGTTAATTCGAAATAGCTTATTTTGAAATAACACATCTACATACACAACGCATTCCAAAATAGCATTTCTCTATTTCGAAATAGCGCATCCACACTGAGTGGACGTTGAATCACATTTAAGGCTGGTTGGAACCAGTTCCAGCAGGGCATCAGGTCAGAAGTTGCCTTGAGGCCAGGGCAGCCAGCAGGGCACCCTGGGAAGAGCTGGAGGCCCCCTGTTTCGAAATAAACATCTACACAGTGCTTATTTCGAAATAGCAATTCGAAATTGGCACTATTCCTCATGGAATGAGGTTTACCAATTTTGAAATAAGCCCTCCGCTATTTCGAATTAATTTTGAAATAACGGAATGGCTGTGTAGATGCCAGGAAAGTTATTTCAAAATAACTTTGCTGTGTAGACATACCCTTAGGCTGTGTCTAGACTGGCCAGTTTTTCTGGAAAATCTGCCGCTTTTCCAGAAAAATTTGCCAGCTGTCTACATTGGCCGCTTGAATTTCCGCAAAAGCACTGACTTCCTACTGTAAGAAATCAGTGCTTTTTTCAGAAATACTATGCTGCTCCCGTTCGGGCAAAAGTCCCTTTTGCGCAAAACTTTTGCACAAAAGGGCTAGTGTAAACTGCTGAGATTTGTTTTGCGCAAAAAAGCCCCGATTGCAAAAATGGCGATCGGGGCTTTTTTGCGCAAAAGCACGTCTAGATTGGCCACGGACACTTTTCCGCAAAAAGTGCTTTTGTGGAAAAGCGTCCATGCCAATCTAGATGCTCTTTTCCGAAAATGCTTTTAACGGAAAACTTTTCCATTAAAAGCATTTCCGGAAAATCATGCCGGTCTAGACGTAGCCCTGGAGAATAGCAGCTTTCTTAGGGGCTACAATCTGCCCTTTCCCTAACGAAAATCCAATGAGATGGCGAAAGGAGAGGGAAAGTCTTTCCCTGCTCCCTACTTTTTATATCCCATATAGAGGCCCAGAAGAATAGTCTTTTCTGGGGTGCAGGGAGCAACACAAAGGGGAAGAATGGGAAGAGGCAGGAAGTAAGGCAGAGCCATGGTACAATACCATATACCTCATGTGCATGTACACCAGCCAACAAAGCAGCTACCCGTGCCATGGGGAAAGTAGGTTATGCATCTTAAAGGGCTGTAGTAGTGTACTTGGAGAATTCAAGGAAGCATCATGTCTGCTTTCAGTGCTCCTTTCAAGCCCCGACATGACATGTCTCAACAGCACCATTTCACCTTCAGAGAGCAACGCAAGAAGTGACTGTTTTATTGGCTTTTAGTTAGACTATAAAACATTGAGGGAGATATATAATAAAATGTCTCTTTAAGACCACTGTATTGTTAGCCTGCTGGATGTGCTGGAGCTCTGACCAGCAGATTCCTGGCACTCTGATCATACAAATAGCCCTAAAACTTGTAGAATCCTGTGCAGTGAATCCAAATACAAGTGGATACCCAGGCCCCCTTATGAAACCCGGGAAAGGACTTCTGAAGATTTTTCAAAAGTACTCACATATTTCTTTACTAGTGATTTCAACGGAGTGCTTAGCTGCTTTTGAAAAAACTACTTGGTCCTGAAATATCCTTAAAAGCCTATGAATCTACCTTTCACCAGGACTGTATAAATGGGGCAGCACCCACTCTGTTTTGCTGCTCCATATACAAGGTATGTTATGTTCAGCAGCACACAAGCTGTTAAATATCCCTCAATGTGACTCACTTGGGTTGGATTCTATTTAAAAACCCACACCAGCTTCCTAGAATTGGATTGCTGAAAACGTCTGTTACTTTTATTTCCTGAATGAATGGGGAAAAGATGTCTGTACCCCACCAGGGCTTGGCTTTGTGCAAGCAAAAAAATCAGCAAATATACGTAGCGAGGCTCAGATTTTTCCTCTCAGCCTAGAGGGCTGGGTTTTATCACGGGGGTTGGAATCTGTCTCGGGAAGCTGCCATACTCTTTTTAATGTGCGCAAACATTGGCATTGTTTGTATAAATAACAGCCAAGCTAGCCAGTATGCCAATAAAAAAAACTTTTAACTTAATTATTAACTCTTTAGGTGCCATAGAGCTAGATGTAAAGCGATACCTGATTTACTTATTGCATTCAGTCATTTGTATAGAAAATGCTGGCATTGACATATTCTTTTAAAAAAAGAACCACTTGGAACAATACAATTTGATGTGTTGTTATATCAGCATGTATCTCAGCTGTTTATCTATCCACTTGTATAAATATATGAAGGAAGAGTGTTTTGTTAGACACAGTGAGTACAGAATACTTATATTGTGGCTCAATAATTAGGAGGAGTGCCCTTCTGTGGGTTAGAAAAACCTGTAAGAAGGATCCTTCCGTTAAGCTAGCATACATCAAAAATAATTGACAATGGTTAGGCTTCATTGTAGAGAAGTCTGCACTGGCATTGCAGCCACCAGCCCACCACCCACCTAAGAATTATTATTTGAAAAGGATGTCAGAGGATTATAGAAGATCCTTGTGTCTGCTCCAATTAGGATCAACACTTTTTGCTGCTTTCTCACTGCGCTTTTGGCTTGTAATGATGAAAACATATTGACCCCTGCTGGAACTGTAAAGTATTGCAGATTTTCCTGAAACCTGACCAAAAAGACAAATGATTTCTCAGCCAAAAAATTATTCAAACTTTTGTGTGCCCAAAGGTATGCTCGAATCTGAACAAAATGAATCTTTTTCAGTATATCTGAAGAACTATAACTTTAACAAAACATTTACCATATCTGACCGTTTCCTTACAGAATGTTTGTGGAGAACTATTTTTTTATCTACAGAGGAACTGGATTCCAAATATTATTATTTGAGATGGACGTTAAATGAGATAACTAGTAACTTAAATGCAATATGGAGTCTCTGGTCTCTATCAGTTCTTGGGTTTGAATCCCCTGCAGGTTGGCAGAGAACAAAACTTGCTACTATGCGGCAGCTGTAAAATAAGATGAGGGTATACATGAAGGCCATCATGGACAGATGCTCATACATGGTTACCATCAGAATGGGCACTCATGCGGGCAGGTTCAGTAGAGAAACCAAAAAGTGAATGGGCACAGAGACCAATATGTATATTCTTTCCTACAGGAAGCCAGCTGAAAGCCAGCTGGCATATACTAATAACAAGATAATACTTAGAAGAAATAGAAGGATTGTGAAATGAAATGAAATACAAGTTGCTTTTAAGAGCATTTTCTGGTACTACTGTGTTTGTAACTGCAAGTGATTTCTTCTCAGCTGGCGTGGCATTGACTGTCCTGTCACATCTGCCCACAATAACCACAAGCTATTATTTTCCATAGGAAAACTGGTAAGCAGAAATGACAATTTTCACTGCTCGATAAGTGGGCAGAGGCCATTTGTCTCCTCTGGAAGTAATCCTAAAGGTTTCACATGATGCCACTGTAGCTATTGGCAGTGGCACTGGGGTTGCCTTGTGGCTTTTCCATCAATGATGTAGGTGTAATTTACGCACACACACGGTGGCAAAGTGCTATGGTGTGAGCAAGTTCCAGATCCACAGCCCTGTGCAATGGTGACTTTAAAGCAACATCAAGACATGTTTGTTTTATGGTACCCTTTGTAAAACACTAAACAGCAGCTGTAAAACCCTTCCCGACATTGGGTCTTCTAGGAGCCTAGATGAGGCACTGCTGCAATGACAGTTACAGAGCCCCAAAATGTGCAGCATAGAACAACTCTCCTTTTTCAAGTAACAAACGCCTCTAGTGAGAGCTAAAGGAAACTGTGCAGCCCAGCTGGTTCCTCCTAGCATTGGCATTCACTTCTCACCAGCTCACTACACCTGAGGAATATTTTTCCCTAAAAAATTAGTCATCAAATAATGAGCAGGAGCAACTCTTGCTGCAGCCATATAAATTTACAGGAAAGGTTTTTCTCCCCTTTTTTTAAGATCGAATTCACAGAATGATGGCAGCTATGTCACTGACTGGGCTATTAAAATAGTATTTATGAGTCAATCACTTATTTTTAACTGCGACCTACATACAATTTATAATGGGAGGAGACTCATTAATTTGATAACAATCATTTACATTTTTAAAACTGTTTGACAAATCAATTTTTCATAAATCATAGGCATGGAAGAGACCACAAGAGATTGTCTGGTCCCCTGCACTTATGGCAGGACTAAGTATTTTGCAACAAATCCCCTTAAAAATACATTTAAAAAACACTAAGTATGAAACAAAGCATTAAAGCAAAGAAAGTCACCCATTATACTATTTTATCTCTCCTGCATAGATCCTAATGAGGCCTTGTAGCTAGACTTCTCCCACCTCTCTCACCGCACAAATCTTCAGTATCCCTTTTAATGGGGGTGGGAAGTGATGAGATTGCACAGAAGGATTCTCTGTCCCTTTTGTGTATGCAAAATAAAGCTGTGGTGACTAGCTTTGCTGAAGCCTAGAAAAGAGGCTTGAGAGCAGCCCAGGAAAGTTACAAGTTCAGGGTGACTAGAAAGGGCCAAGTAACAGTGGTGGAATATTTGATTATTCAGAAACACAGAGAGTCACATGTGTGATGAGGGGGAGAACCACATAATAAATTGCTGGGTGCAAAGGTGAGATAGATGTATGTGCCGACCTGGTGGTCATGGTACATGAAGGAACCAATGCAATAGGGAAAGGTAGCAAAGAGGTCCTGGAGACCAAATGTAGGCTGCTTAAGTAAGAGAGCAAAGTCCAAGCCCACTGTGACAGCTTCTCTGACATGCTTCTAATTCCATGCACAGGGCTGGAAAGACACACAATACTGCAGGGTCTCAATGCATGGATGAGATGGGGTTCTAGGGAGGACAGTTTTAGCTTTATTAGGAACTGGGGGACCTTTTGGGGAAGGAAAAGCCTCTATTTTGAAATTGTTGGTAAACTACAGGTAGGAGCTGGTCAGGAAGCATCAAGCAGAAGAGTCTTAATTAAATATGGCACATGAAAGGCAAGCAACTGAATATTGATAAAATGTATAGGTAGTTCTAGACTAATGCTAGAAGTGAAAATACTAAGGTGAACTAGAGTGCCTGGCATTCAATAAGGATATTGATATAGTACACATCTCAGAAATATGGTGAAATGAGGTGAATCAATGGGACACAGTAAAACCAGCCTACACTATAGAAATAAGAGCAGAGTGCCCTGGTGGGGGACCTGACATTGTAGGATGCAATTCAGACCAGTGAAGGAGGTGCTATGTCACCACCTTCCCTGCAAACTGGAGTGCCTCTCACTGCTTTGCTTCTGTAATTCCCAATCTGGGCTCCCAACAGCACTTGGGCCATACCTTGAGGCTACGTCTACACTGGCAGCTTCTTGCACAAGAACTGTTTTGCGGAAGAGTTCTTGTGCAAAAACTCTTCCACAAGAGCGCATCCACACTG
Organism: Pelodiscus sinensis; assembly: GCF_052426305.1. Taxonomy (NCBI): domain Eukaryota; kingdom Metazoa; phylum Chordata; order Testudines; family Trionychidae; genus Pelodiscus; species Pelodiscus sinensis. Next base: position 110,043,192 of record NC_143055.1, on the reverse strand, counting down.
CCATGTGCATTTGCGCAAGAGTGTCCACGGCAGTGTGGATGCTCTCTTGCTCAAGAAAGCTCTGATGGCCATTTTAGCCATAGGGGTTTCTTGCGCCTGTCTACACTGCCTTCTTGTGGAAGAGCTCTTGCACAAGAGGATTTATTCCTCGTGGGGAGAGGCATAACTCTTCCAGAAGAATCCCTCTTTTCTGATGCTTTACTGTAAATTTACTTGTGACAATGCGCGTGCAGTGTAGACACCCAGCAAGTTTATACGCAAGAATAGCTGTTCTTTCGCAAAAAACCTGCAGTATTATCGTAGCTTGAGTGTCTGTGCACAGCCACAATCCTGGTCCAGAGACTGACCGCTGCAACCTGTCATCAAACACCAACCATACATTGGGTTTTAGCAGCCTTGGTTACTACTTGCAAGGATGACCTTAATGTACTCCCATTCCTGGATTCCCCCCTAACAGTGTGTGTTGTGCACTGTCCAGCCTTTTCCTGGGTGGTCTAGCTATATTAGGTCCATTGTTCCTCTAAGGGGATCAATATACAGCAGTCTGAACCCTTAAATGGAATTACCTACACTGTTCACAGCACTGGATGGCTGTGTCTACATTGGCACCCCTTTCCGGAAAAGGGATGCTAATGAGACCAGTCGGAATTGCAAATGCTGCGGGGGATTTAAATATCCCCCACGGCATTTGCATGAACATGGCTGCCGTTTTTTTCCAGCTCAGGGTTTTGCCGGAGAAAAGCGCCAGTCTAGACGGGATCTTGCGGAAAATAAGCCCTTTTCTGGAAGATCCCTTATTCCTACTTGAAAGCCAATGTAGACACAGCCGATTAGTTTCATGAAAGAATAAAACAAGACAGTTATTTTGCAAGAATACAAGTGTAAGGCATTGAAATCAGGGCTGGTTACAAGAAAAATAAAGATAAAATGCTTCCTAAACTTAACAAACAAACAAGACTTAGATCATGGTGAGATTGCTACTGGAGTTTCCCACTAACATTGCTGAGCAAGATCAGGTCTAAATCTCCCCTGCGGGCCGTAGCCTGGTTCTTTTATTTTCTTTGAGGAAAGAGATGAATAAGGAGAGAAAACTGGGGGTGTTTTTGTCCGTCACTTTTATAGTTGTCGCCCTTTGAAATGCACTTTCAGGGTGGGGGATACACCTAGATCAGTTCCTTCCTGCTATGAGAATAGAGATAACGGAGTCTACTTGTGACAGAAGTTCTATGTGGCTGTGTGCTAAAACACAGATCAATCTGTTCCTCACTCTCTTTGCTGCCAAAGAACGGCCACTTGATTGCCCATCAACTTTGATCATACCTACCTAGAGGCATCAACTAATCCCTTCTTGTCTTTAAGGAACAGGTTTACCATACACCCTCTTCCAACTTGTCTGGTGAACACATTGTAGTCATAATTTCAGCTTCTGTTCATATTTTGTGATGTGCAATTTGTATAGACATTTCACAGAAGGGTACTGTTGACTGAGGAGTCATTCATTTTCAAATGCTACCTCACAAGGTATATTTGGTACAAAGATTGTGGAGTATGAATATGGGGATGCATTCAGTCACTGTTGGTATGTGGCCAGGCACAATTAGAGAAGAAAGAGAAAGGGAAATAAAATCTACAATCTTACCAGAGCAAGACAGAGAGTGAGTATGAAGGCTGGAGGAGAACTTGGGAGGAAATATAGTTAGTGGGAAAAGGAATTGATCAAAAAGCTGTGAGATGAAAATATATCCTGAAAATGGTGAGAAGCCCGCCCACCCACAGAGGACCTGAAGTACATGAACAGAGCTGTTTGAATACCTATTGCTGGAAATGCAGTTCAAAGGACAAGTGAGGTCCTACTAAAAGAAGAAACTCTGCTTGTGGATAAACTCAATGAAAAGAGATGCAGCTACAGGAATCTCAAATCTAAGGAACTCTTCAAGCCAAAACAAGCAAAGAATGGGATAGCAAGAGACATGGTGCTGCTCTGACAGCCAAGGAGTAGCCAATTTGATTCTTCTAAGTGACACTGTACATTATTAAGGAAACTTTTTAATTCTTATTCATAACAAAGCATTTGGTGCAAACTGCACAGAGTGTACAGGCTCAAAAGATTAAGGAGCTGGTAACCTAGAATTTATTAGTATAATTTGTAAATGTTTGGTAATGTTCTATATTATTTCTGTACCTGGTATTATTTTGGGGTTTCCCCTTATAAAGTTCTAAATATTTCAGATGATCCATTTTACCTCAGCATCTCTTCACAGTTAGCATACCCTAGCCAGATCACCACATATGCCCTAATCCTATTCTATGAGCATGCTAAGCAAACACTGTACTGTTTAGCATGCTCCCATCTGTCCCTGACCCTCCTATGTCACACAAGAAACTGTGAGAGCCATGAGGTGGCCTATTACTCCTTTCTTCAGGGGCTTTGGGAGGTGTTCTTATGAGTTGGTTATTGTGCGGTGCTATTATTACTGGTTGTGGCTCTGAGCCCCATGAATGGCAAAGTCTTTAGGAGAAAGACTTTTTCTCTTTTGCCTCTCAGCACAGAGCAGAGAGGCCAAAAAGAGGAAAGGAGGATGGCTGGCTGTCTCACATGGACCTGGCAAGAGTCCACTCTACAGTTTGACCTAGTTCCCTCCCATCAGCTAACATGTCTCGTGCCAGTGACAAAGATATAGAATCATAGAATCATAGAATAATAGGACTGGAAGGGACCTCAAGAGGTCATCGAGTCCAGCCCCCCGCCCTCAAGGCAGGACCAAGCTCCACCTACACCATCCCTGACAGATGTCTATCTAACCTGTTCTTAAATATCTCCAGAGAGGGAGATTCCACCACCTCCCTTGGCAATTTATTCCAATATTTGACCACCCTGACAGTTAGGAATTTTTTCCTAATGTCCAATCTAAACCTCCCTTGCTGCACTTTAAGCCCATTACTCCTTGTCCTGTCCTCAGAAACCAAGAGGAACAAATTTTCTCCTTCCTCCTTGTGACACCCTTTTAGATATTTGAAAACCGCTATCATGTCCCCCCTTAATCTTCTTTTTTCCAAACTAAACAAGCCCAGTTCATGAAGCCTGGCTTCATAGGTCATGTTCTCTAGACCTTTAATCATTCTTGTCGCTCTTCTCTGTACCCTTTCCAATTTCTCCACATCTTTCTTGAAATGTGGCGCCCAGAACTGGACACAGTACTCCAGCTGAGGCCTAACTAGTGCAGAGTAGAGCGGCAGAATGACTTCACGAGTTTTGCTTACAACACAACTGTTGATACAACCTAGAATCATATTTGCTTTTTTGGCAACAGCATCACACTGTTGACTCATATTCAACTTGTGGTCCACTATGACCCCTAGATCCCTTTCCGCCATGCTCCTTCCTAGACAGTCGCTTCCCATCTTGTATGTATGGAACTGATTGTTCCTTCCTAAGTGGAGCACTTTGCATTTCTCTTTATTAAACCTCATCCTGTTTACCTCTGACCATTTCTCTAACTTGCTAAGGTCATTTTGAATTATGTCCCTATCCTCCAAAGAAGTCGCAACCCCACCCAGTTTGGTATCATCCGCAAACTTAATAAGCGTACTCTCTATCCCAATATCTACATCATTGATGAAGATATTGAACAGTACGGGTCCCAAAACAGACCCTTGCGGAACTCCACTTGTTATCCCTTTCCAGCAGGATTTAGAACCGTTAACAACAACTCTCTGACTACGGTTATCCAGCCAATTATGCACCCACCTTATCGTGGCCCTATCTAAGTTATATTTGCCTAGTTTATCAATAAGAATATCATGCGAGACCGTATCAAATGCCTTACTAAAGTCTAGGTATATGACATCCACCGCTTCTCCCTTATCCACAAGGCTCGTTATCTTATCAAAGAAAGCTATCAGATTAGTTTGGCATGACTTGTTCTTCACAAACCCATGCTGGCTATTCCCTATCACTTTATTACCTTCCAAGTGTTTGCATAGGATTTCCTTAATTACCTGCTCCATTATCTTCCCTGGGACAGACGTTAAACTGACCGGTCTGTAGTTTCCTGGGTTGTTCTTATTCCCCTTTTTATAGATGGGCACAATATTTGCCCTTTTCCAGTCTTCTGGAATCTCCCCTGTCTGCCATGATTTTTCAAAGATCATAGCTAAAGGCTCAGATACCTCCTCTATCAGCTCCTTGAGTATCCTGGGATGCATTTCATCAGGACCTGGTGACTTGCTGACATCTAACTTTCCTAAGTGACTTTTAATTTGTTCTTTGTGAATCCTATCTTCTAAACCTACCCTCTCTCTGCTTGTATTCACTACGTTAGGCACACCTCCAGACTTCTCGGTGAAGACCGAAACAAAGAAGTCATTGAGCATCTCCGCCATTTCCAAGTTTCCTGTTACTGCTTCTCCCTCCTCACTAAGCAGTGGGCCTACCCTATACTTCTAAGTCTAGAGCTAGGAAGCAAGAAATGCTTGGCTTTCCACATCACAGCACACCATTAGGTCACCTGGATTCAAAGACAACAACGCTTAAGTTTGAGAGGTTCTATAAGGTTTACATTTGTATGCAATCTCAGTCTCGGAGAGGTCATATTAAGATGATAGTACCAACGGAAGTCTTGAGGAGGAATGCACCAAGGCGTGGAGTCAATCAGGGAAAATAGTGGGGCAAACAGAGTTCTAAAAGAGTCAAATAAACTGATTATGAAGGATTCAGGGACACATAGGCCAAGAATAATAAAATTGGAGATAATGGGTATAGGCAGAGGCACAGGATAAATGTGGAGGAAATTAGGGTTACAGAGCGCACACTGAGAGAAAATTCAAACACACTGGAGATGGGAAGGGGGGTCACATAGGTCATGCAGAAATCTCTGGGTTCCTGTAAGGTTAAATGAGGATAGTTAAGGAGGCACTCGGGGTCACAGAGAGGTCAGTGATGAAGCATATCAAGTTCATGGGCGTCAAACGAGGACATGAAATAGAACACTGGAGTCAATCAGAAAAAACTGGGCTGCAGATACAGACACAGAGAAGACAATTAAGCCCATTTGAATGCTGTGTGGTCATGTAAGGCTGTGAATTGTAGACAAGGGAGAAACTGGGTCAAACTGGCTAATGAGGAGAAATCTGGAGGCAATCCGAGTTACAGAGATGTAAATACCAGGCCATCTGAAGCCCCTGGGGGTCACACGGGGTCATGAAGAGTAAACCTGAAATCTCTGGGTTCCTGTAAGGTTAAATGAGGATAGATTAGGAGGCACTCGGGGTCACAGAGAGGTCAGTGATGAAGCATATCAAGATAATGGGGTCAAACGAGGTCATGAAATGGAAGCCTGGAGTCATGCAGGGGTCAATCAGGGAAAACTAGGCTGCAGTTAGTTGCCCAAAGTAGAAAATTTAGCCCATTTTGAATGAGGTGGGGTCGTGTAAGGCCATGTATTGTATAACTGGAGGCTATGGGGTCACCCGGGGTCAATGCGAAGTAATTTGCAGGCAATTAGAGCTTCAGAGAGGTCAATGGAAGGGCATTTAAGGCCACTGGGGTTACGTGGGGTCATGCAGAGTAAAGCTACAATCTCTGGGATTCTATAAAGTTAAATGAGGATAGATTAGGAGGTACTCGGGGTCACAGAGAGGTCAGTGATGAAGCATATCAAGTTAATGGGGTCAAACGAAGTCATGGAGTGGAAGACTGGGGTCATGCAGGGGGTCAATCAGGGAAAACCAGGCTGCAGTTAGTTGCACAGAGGAGAAAATTTTGCCCATTTTGAATGATGTGGGGGTCGTGTAAGGCCACGTATTGTGTAACTGGAGGATATGGGGTCAATGCGAAGTAATTTGCAGGCAATTAGAGCTTCAGAGAGGTCAGTGAGAGGGCATCTGAGGCCACTGGGGTTACACGGGGTCATGCAGCGTAAAGCTGAAATCTCTGGGTTCCTGTAAGGTTAAATGAGGATAGATTAGGAGGCATTTGGGGTCACAGAGAGGTCAGTGATGGGGCATATCAAGTTAATGGGGTCAAACGAGGTCATGGAGTGGAAGATTGGGGTCATGCAGGGGTCAATCAGGGAAAACCAGGCTGCAGTTAGTTGCACAGAGGAGAAAACTTTGCCAATTTTGAATGATGTGGGGTCGTGTAAGGCCACATATTGTGTAACTGGAGGATATGGGGTCACCCCGGGTCAATGCGAAATAATTTGCAGGCAATTAGACCTTCAGAGAGCTCATCTGAGGCCACTGGGGTTACACAGGGTCATGCAGAGTAAAGTTGAAATCTCTGGGTTCCTGTAAGATTAAATGAGGATAGAGTAGGAGGCACTCGGGGTCACAGAGAGGTCAGTGATGGGGCATATCAAGTTAATGGGGTCAAACGAGGTCATGGAGTGGAAGATTGGGGTCATGCAGGGGTCAATCAGGGAAAGCCAGGCTCCAGTGAGTCGCACAGAGGAGCAAATTTAGCCCATTTTGAATGATGTGGGGTCGTGTAAGGCCATGTATTGTATAACTGGAGGATATGGGGGTCATCCGGGGTCAATGCGAAGTAATTTGCAGGCAATTAGAGCTTCAGCGAGGTCAATGAGAGGGCATCTGAGGCCACTGGGGTTACACGGGGTCATGAAGAGTAAAACTGAAATCTCTGGGTTTCTGTAAGGTTAAATGAGGATAGAATAGGCGGCACTCGGGGTCAGTGATGGGGCATATCAAGCTAATGGGTTCAAATGAGGACATGAAATGGGGGGGGGGTATCACTCAGGGATGACTAGACTGCAGTTGGATGCACAGAGGAGAAAATTTAACCCAGTTTTAATGATGTGGGTTCATGTAAGGCCATGTATTGTATGACTGGAGGATATGGGGAATCTGAAGCCACTGTGGCCATGCACTGTGAGGCTCCAATCTCTGCGTTCCTGTAAGGAATAATGAGGATAAATATGGAGGCATCTGGTGTCATGGATTGCAAATACAAAGTAATGGGTCTGCTGAGGTCATAAATTGCTAGTCTAGAAGCAATATGGTAAGGGTCAATAAGGTGCTATTTAGACACAATCTGCATCACGTTAAGGGCATAGGGAGAAATTGGAGTCAAGTGAATTGCTAAAGAGCAATTCTTGAAGCTGTGGGGCCAGTCAGGGCCAGTCAGGAAAATCTTCTCTGAAGCTAGAATCACAATGGAGCTAATGTATCGATTTTGTAGGCTGTGGACGTCATGAATTGAAAGGCTGGAGATGACTGGCTCATGCAGGGGACAGTGAGGGTACATTTGGAAGCAATGACAGCACAGTATCACTCTGCTTATCATGGGGGGGACGTGACACAATGAGGTGAAATATTTGCATCTGTGTAGCTGGTGCAGGGGCCAATAAGGCTAAGTGTTGCCCTAAGCAGGGAGCCTGGCATGACCCCACACTCTAGCCTTGTTCTTCTTGACTCTACATTACCCCACTGCCTGCAGAAATGCTCTCAGTGACCTTGATTTGCTCCACATTTTTCCTGATTGACCTGCTTGGTTCCACTACCTCTAGCTTTGCTCTCTGTGACTGCATGTGACTGTCCTGGCTCATGCATTGCCTTTGTTGACCTCCCATATGACCTCCTAACCTCCCTCTCACACATACATTTATTAATAGTGATCCCTTTGTGAACCCCCTTGCCTTGCCTTCCCCAATCTGTGTGACCCCCTGGCTGCCTCCACATTTCCCCTGCCTGACCAAGTTAGTCCCAGATTCACCCTCACTGATCCTGTTATGGCTCCTCGTCACCTCCAGTCTTGCCATAGTGATCCATGCAGACTTACTCAAAACCAAACCCTTGTGGCTGTGAGTTCAATTCCCTTGCCTGCTCCTTTAATTTGCACCGAGGAAGAGAACTTTCTCTCTTGTCTGATTGCTATAGCCAGGGGGAGCAAATAAAGGAGGAAGGATTCATGGTGACCACTTTACAAGTCCTCATAATGAGCAGGAGCTACATTAATTTTGCATAAAAAAGCAAGAGTATTAGCATTCGAGCAAGTTTCCCTGAGAGGAGACTAGCCCTACCCTGCTCATGTCATGTCAGAGGCCACAAAGATCTCTCAGCAGCTGTGGCTCTTTTCCAAAAGAGCCATGAGATGCCTGTTCCTCCCAGCTTGTTTAGCTCAACTGGTTAACCTGCAGTGCTATTACTACCGAGGTTGTAGGTTTGATACCCTCCTAGTAGGGTAATCCTGGCTCTATTGTTTGACTGGCACAGGCTGGAGTTAGGGGCAAAACAAGGAAAGGAGATAGGCCAACAACTCCTTGGCTGTGTCTACATTGACCCCTATTCTGTAATAGGGATGCAAATGTAGCACTTTGGAATAGGCAAATCCGTAGGGGATTTAAATATCCCCTGCGGCATTTGCATTAACATGGCTGCCGCTTTTTTCCGGCTTGTAGATAAGCTGGAGAAAAGCGCCAGAATGGACGCGATCCTCCGGAAAATAAGCTCTTTTCCGGAGGATCTCTTATTCCTACTTGAAAGAGATCCTCCGGAAAAGAGCTTATTTTCCGGATGATTGCATCCAGACTGGCGCTTTTCTCCGGCTTATCTACAAGCCGGAAAAAAGCAGCAGCCATGTTAATGCAAATGCCGCGGGGGATATTTAAATCCCCCGCGGATTTGCCTATTCCAAAGTGCTACATTTGCATCCCTATTACGGCATAGGGGCCAATGTAGACACAGCCCTTAAGTGGGAACTGGAACTCTTGGAAAAGCAGGCTTAATCCTACTATTGCTTGTGTACCACGGGTGGGCTCTACTGCTTTGCACAACCTGCTGGATGCCTATGAGGTAAAGAGAGGGCGCCAGGCTCTTGATCAAAGTAGTAAGGGTATGTCTAGACTTACTTTCACTTTTGAAAAAAGATATGCAAATTTGGCAGTAATTTGCGTATCTCCTTCCGATCACTTTTTTGAAAAAGCAAGCAGTTTAGACGCAGTTCTTTTGAAAAAAACACCCCTTTTTTTAAAGAATCTTCTTCCTCAAAAATTGAGATTTACAGGTTCTTTCGAAAAAAGGGTTTTTCTCCCCCGAAAGAACCACATCTAAACTGCTTGCTTTTTCGAAAAAACTCTTTCGAAAAAGTGATCGGAAGAAGATATGCAGATTATATCAAATTTGCATATCTTCTTTCGACAGTGAAAGTCCGTTTAGACGTACCCCAAGAATGTGCCTGTCTCCATTCCCTCACTCACTCACCAACTCGCTCGCTCTCTCACACTGCAAGAGAGCAGGGTGGTGAACACAGGCATCAATCCCCTCAAGTGCAATGCGAGTGAAGAATGGAGAATTAGATTAGATACCAGAAAAACCTAAATATAAGGACATCTAAGAACTGAAACAAGTTTCCAATGGAGATTGCGGACTCTTTATTATTGGAGATTTCTAAGAACAGGTGAGACAAACACTTGTCAAGGATGGTTGAGGTTTACTTAGTCTATCCCCCATGCCACAGCAGGACCAGATGACCTGTTGAGGTCCCTTCCAGTCCTACGTTTCTACGACCATGACTCTATAAACAGTTCTTTCTGAAATATGGTGGGATGACAGGCTGGCCAATGGATTCCTATCACGATATATACAGGAAGGACAGATGAGATCACAGACTTGGGGGGATTACATCTGAAACTAAACACTATGGCTGTGTCTACATTGGCACCCCTTTCCGGAAAAGGGATGCTAATGTAGACTTTGGAATAGGCAAATCCGCGGGGGATTTAAATATCCCCCGCGGCATTTGCATTAACATGACTGCCGCTTTTTTCCAGCTTGGGGAAAAGCCGGAGAAAAGCGCCAGTCTAGACGTTATTTTCCGGAAAATAAAGCCTTTTCAAGAGGATTGCTTATTCAAGTAGGAATAAGAAATCCTCCGGAAAAGACTTTATTTTCCGGAGAATAACGTCTAGACTGGCGCTTTTCTCCGGCTTTTCCCCAAGCCGGAAAAAAGCGGCAGCCATGTTAATGCAAATGCCGCGGGGGATATTTAAATTCCCCGCAGATTTGCCTATTCCAAAGTCTACATTAGCATCCCTTTTCCGGAAGGGATGCCAGTGTAGACGTAGCCTATATGTAGCACTCCAAATTTTGAGGCAGAACAGTAGCATTATGTCAGCAACTGTCAGCCCACAATCATGTTGGTACACTCATAAGCAAGCTATCAGTAAATCCTCCCAGTTTCTAGATGGTTTCTCAGCAGGATGATATACTGAGGGAAAAACAGACAGCAGCACACTGATCAATATGCTGAGAATTTGTCTTATTATAGCCATCCATATTCATGATCGCCCCACCTGTTCAGGAGGGGCAAACACAAAGTTTGAATTAGTTAACTTTACTTTTGATCCTGACACATTTACACAATGTTTGCAGTCGAGATCACAAAAGAACGTGCAAAGCCAGAAGCAATTAGAAAACCAGTTTTCATACATTTCATTAAACATTACATTAACAGAAGGGCAAAATGTGAAACCCATGCGAACAAAAAAGTGTTACTCAAGAAGGTTCCAAAGGAGCTATAGTAATTACTTGATGAAGTGGCTAATTTAGTTTAATTCTGAACAACTTGGAAGCAGATCCATCTCCAGCATAACCTCCTTTCTACGTACTCTGCACTCTTCCATATACCTCAAAACTATAGACGCATTTTTAAATTCTTAGTTCCAAGTGAAAATGGCTCCTAAATCCAGTCAGATATTTTCATGATACATCTCTAGAAGAAAAGATCAGTCACATTGTTTAGGAATAGGTTGATTTTACAATGAGAAGGAGTCAGGCAGGAGAAGTGCTGTGCTGCTCACACCCCATTCCTCACTGCTCAGAGGCTTAAAACAACAGGACACTGCAAATACTGAAACAAAAAATGGAAGAATTAACATGTTTGCCAAACAATGTTCCACACACATCAAGATACGTTAATATAGATAAATCATGCCGGATATATCAAGAGAGAACAATCGCCTAGATGCAGACATTGTACTTCTATTACAAATCCGTTCTTCCATTATTTACACAGTTCCACTCTGTAAGGTATGCAACACATAAACTGATCATTGAGACAGTGAAGTAAACACGTGTGTAGAGAACAATGATGATTTATTTTACATTTTCATGCAGTCTGTATTGCCAAAAATTCATACTTAAGTACCTAAAACTAGGCACCTAAATTAAGTAATTAGGCTTCTAAATAAGCTGCCTGTTTTCAGAATTTCAAGCACATAGAATTTTCACAGAGACATAACACTGTTTTCCTATTTACGTTTTCTATATGACAGATAACCGTCATGTCTAAGTCTTAATATCAGTTTTCTTTGTGTTTCAGGGGTGATTGGATTCAGGATGTTTGTTTAAAATCCTTATAAAGATAGACACAAGCCTCAATTACAAACGTTCTGAAAGTTTGTGGAAAATGGGATCTGGATTCATTTCCATTTTCAATACATCTTTTATTTATCATAAAAACTGGCAGAATCTCTCTTTGGAAATGTATATATCAGACTGACTCAAGAAATTATCATTTAGATAAATAAATAAAGTATTTCCCCTTTTCCATGCCTGCAGCAGTTCGAATCCTTCACCGATTTTTATCAAAAGGCCAAGTGAGGGTTATTAATACATCTGAGTTATAGTCTTGTTCATGTACTCAGACTCAGTTTAAGGAAAAGAACTTTGAACTTTCCCCCTTAAAAAAAACCCAGTACCCTCTTGCATTGCACACTGCACTGCAAAGAAGAGAAAAAATGTATAATGTGACATGCATTTGAGAAGATGGAAAGGAAAGAAAAATCAAGTTAATCAAATGAAGATGAGATGGGTTTAGCTGCAGATGTGTTAACAATAAGAATTAACTCTGCTTCATACAGAAGTGTACTGCATTGGCATACAGGGCTCAGATCAGCACCACAACACCTGGAGCAGTGCTAATCTCACCAGAATGAGACTATGAAGACTCAGTTTGATCCTTTGTGTTTAGTTTCCAGAATTCTTCCTGAGGAGATCAGCAGCACCAATATTTCCATATCAGGGTTGATTGTTTTAAATCACAAAATATTTAAATCCCTGATTTTAATCATGATTTAAATCTGCAATCAGGCAGCATTGAAATAATGAATTTCAATCTTGTGTTCATTTGTACTTTTTTGTTATTTTCCCAAACTTAGAGGTTGGTAGATATTAAAACATGTAGATTTGCCTTTTCACTGAATTTGATATTTCTTTTTGCTGAACAGGAGTTTACATCAGCTATTCCTATTTATTTACCTTAACGGACATTTATTTAAAGTCTTAATTTTGAAATTCTGATGTTAGAAAATGGTGAGTGGCATATTTCTTATATACTAGATGATAGAAATCACAAGTGAACATCAATTCTATTTGGTTGGAAACTGGAATTCAAAATAGAAATTTGAAAAAAAAAAACATTTTTAGTACTTAAATGCACTGGTTACATGAGGAAAAAGTTACTCTAACACATTTTGCATTTAAAACAAACTAATGTGTTAAGCTAAGGAAGTATGGAAGTGATTCTTGCTAGTCACTGTATGCTTCAGTGTTTCAGATTTCATCCTCGCACTTAGTTTCTTTACATGGACAGGAAGAAGAAAAACAAGCTTTTTTGCCTTTTCAACTCCCCACTGATTGCGTAACTGCAAATGAACAAGTCAATGAATTGAATTAGCTGAATAAACTGAAGTATGTATAATCCATGCACCTGCAGAAGAGGTTACAGCTGTCAAAAGCTGGGTTAGCAGCCTAGCACACTGTGGGTTTAGGTGCTTAGCCAGTAACCTCCAGTTCTGTGGTTTGACATTCTTTAAAACTTTAGTAGTAAACATGTACCACTTAATATTGTTTATTTAGTATAAAGTATTTTACAGAGCAGTCATCAAATGTAATTTTAAATACAATTATTTCTAAAAAAACAATTTAAATTTCAAAAAATCTAATTTTTTTAAAGAATTATTCATTTGTATCCATCCTGTTTCATGCTATGCACTGCCTGTGCAACATGTATCTTCCATCTCTGGCTGTTCCCCTGCAGCAAGACCTTTTCCTTGCATCCCCTTGAGATCAGATTCTGTGAACTTCACAAGTACATCGGAGTTCTCAAAATTCTGCTTAACTCATTACCTCCTATCAAACTTGCCTTCCATTGGCACATAGAGAACAGCAACATAGTGTCAAAGGAGCTCTGTGATCCTGAAGAGGGTGCTCCTACCAGCACACTAGTCCCATAGTCCAAGTGGCATGAGGGCAGGACAGCCATCTGTTTTAAAACACAAACAGACCATATAAAGCAGGCAAGGAAGTTATAAAATAAGCTTCTATTCAGAGCTCTAAAAAAAATCTATTTGTAATTTTTCCATAGTACTGAAATTTGCTAAAAGGAAGACTGTTCACATGGAGTAGCTAGGGTAGGGCCAATTGGTGATACCCCGACTCCACAAATAAACCCATGGAAGTCAATGGAAGCTGTTAGGTGCTCAGGCATTTGAAAGAAAGGTTACTAATTAAGGGTATGTATACACTACCACCCTAGTTTGAACTAGGGTGGTTAATGTAGTCAATCAAAGTTGCAAATGAAGCCCGGGATTTAAATATCCCGGACTTCATTTGCACCTTGCCGGGCGCCGCCATTTTAAAATCCCTGTTAGTTCGGACTCTGTGCCCGCGGCTACACGCAGCACGGAGTAGGCAGTTCGAATTAGGCTTTCTAATTCGAACTACTGTTACTCCTCGTGGAACGAGGTGCTTAAGGACACATATCCTAAGGTGCTTAAGGAGAGGGTACTTACTTTTCAATAACTAGAGTTCTTCAGGGTATTCTGTCCCTGGATGTGCTTCAGGTTGACAACCCTCCCAGTTTCACCAGGAGTCTAATGGAATTAGGCTTAATCTCTCAGAGGCTACTGCAGCCAATCTGGGAGATATTCAGCTGTTGAAATCCAACAGTGCAGCGGGGCTATGGCAGGCCGCAGCCTACCATGGCCCCACGGTGCTCCCAGAAGTGGCTGGTACTTCCCTGCAGTCCCTGGAAGTACAGGGGGTTCCCCACATGCAGCCCCTGCTCTGAGTGCTGACTCCACAGCTCCCATTATACAAGAACCATAGATAGTCTAGAACCCTTGGCAGTACATAAACTCATTCAGCAAGCCCGTGCTTATATGGGCTGTATGTAGTCCTGAGCTAGACTGAAGACACCAAAAATGTTGTGTCTCATGTGGCGTAATAAATACTGACGCTCATGTAAGAGCTGAAGGAAGTGCCTTACTGTTGTCTGAAGCCTCAGCTGTAGTTAGTGATTAAACTGGAAACGGTGGAGAACCGGTCCCCTAGCACATGGGCTCTATCAGTTCAGGCAGCCAAATTAGGCCCATGAAATCTATTGACTAGTTGCTTATATCCCTACCCCAGGACAGAATCCTCTTCTGCATCCACAGCCCCACCCTGTCCCTGCACTCCATTCCCCTGCCCCAGATCATAACCCCCTCCTTCACCCAAACTCCCTCAGACCACATACCATCTCCTGCACCCCAGTCCCATACCTTGTGCACCCTTCTGCACTCAACCTCCATGTTAGACCCCACACCTCCCACACAGAAAAGTGTGGCTCTTGACCACTTTCCAAAATCTTGGAGTGGCCCCCCCACCAAAAATTATTGCACACCCCTGCTCTAGTCTATTTGCCAGCAGCTGGGAGTGAGTGACAGGGGATGGATCACTTGATGATTACCTGTTCTGTACATTCAGTTTGAAGCATTTGCATTAGCCACTGTTGGAAGTCAGGATACTGGGCTAGATGGACCATTGGTCTGACCCAGTATGGCCATTCATCTAGGCAGGGAAAGACTGTGGGAACATTTCAACTCTACTAAGAGGACCTCTGTGAAAACTCATAGGTCCATGATATAGATGATGTTCTGGGCCAATGATGAAACACAGAAAACATCTATGGGAGGGATGCATGGTGACATGAAAACACGTTTTGAAGTTTGAGGACAGTAAACTAATCCTCCTGGTTCAGGGATGGGATTATGGTAGCAAGTCTCCATCCTGAAATGCTTTGAAAGGATACAGGTGTTCAGGTTCCTGAGGTTTAGTCTCCAACCCCCATTTCTTTAGGGAGCCAGGAAATATTTGGAGTAAAAGCCTCTTCCCACAAATTCTGAGGCAGTTGGTACTTTTGTTTCTAGGCTGAAGAGGGACTGAAATTCTTGTTTCAAAAGATCCTAGTGAAACAGATCCCTGACGGGTGAAGAAGGAGAGGAGAATAGAATGGAAGTGGAGAGAGTAACATATTGCCACAACCTTTAAAATCCACCTGTCTGTGGTGACATATTCCTAAGTGGGTAAGAATGTGTCAGGTGGTTCCCAAAGGAAGGGTTGTAATTGGGTTCACACAGCACATTTAGAGAAGGGGATAGTTTATGGCCCTTAACTAGGCCATCAGAATTGTTGTTTGGGGCAGGTCAGAGTATGAAGGTTGTCACTGGAGTTGTCCCTTAACTATGAGTCCAAGGTCTCCTTCTCAGAGGCTCTGTAGGTCTGGAATAGGCCTGGTATTATTGATGTTGGAATGGCTGGGATTATTGTGCTGACTGAAATGGATTGGAATATCTCTTTTTTCAGGAATGTAGATTCTAAACAACCTCAGAGTAACCCTCTAACCCTTGAGGAAGTGAAATGAGTTGTCAGTATCGCAGCTGATTTTTTAAAAAGGCTTCAGAGGTCATTATGGCAATTATAGGTGAGTAAGCCTAACTTCAGTGCCAGGTAATTGGGTTGAAGCTATAGTAAAGAACAGAATTATCAGACAATATGTTAATGACACAACTTTTGTAAAGGAAAAAAAATCTCACCAATCAATTAGAATTAATTCAGGGAGAGAATAACGATGAACAAGGGTGATCTAGTGGAAATAGTGTTCATTGTCCTTCAGAAAGCCTTTGACAAGAACTCCTCACCAAAGGCTGTTAAACAAAGTAAGCAGTCTTGGGATAAGAGGATCAGAAACTGATTGAAAAATCGGAAACACAACGTAGAAATAAATGGTCAGTTTTCACAAGGGAGAGAGGTACAAGATTCCAAGGTCCTGTACTGTGACTGGTGTTGTTCATAAATGATCTAGAAAAAGAGGGTACACTAAGGTGGCAGATGGTACAAAATTTCTCACGATACTTAAGCCCAAAGCTGACTGCAAAGAGTTACAAAAGCATCTCACGAAATTCACTGAAGATGAAATTCAGTGTTGATAAATGCAAAGTAATGCTCATTGGAAAAAATAATCCCAGCTGCACATACAAAATGATGGCGTCTAAATGAGCACTTACCACTCACAAAAGAGATCTTGGAGTCATTGTGGATAGTTCTCTGAAAATGTCTTTTCAGTGTGCAGCACCGGACCAACAAGGCTAACAGTGTTAGGAACCAGTAAGATAGGGATCGATAATGAATGGAAAATATCATAATGCTATTATATAAACCTATGGGATGACCATATTTTGAATAATGCATGCAGTATTCATCTCCCCATTTCAAACAAGACATTAGAATTGGAAAAGATACAGAGAAGTGCAATGAAAATTATGAGGGGTATGGAACAGCGTCTGTATGAAGAGCGATTATAAAGACGGGGACAATTCAGATTAGAAAAGAGAGAATAAAGGGAGACACAATAGAGGCCTATAAAATCATATATGGTGTGGAGAAAGAGAATACTTACTCCTTCACATAACACAAGAACTGGAGGCCACCAACTGAAATTATTAGGCAATAGGTTCTCAGCAAACAAAAGGAAGTTTTTCTCCACATAACACACATTCAACCTGTGGAACTTGTTGCCACTGGATGTTCTGAAAAAAATTAAAAATTGTTAAAAATATTAGATAAGTTCACATACTAGCCCCATCAATGGACATTAGCCAATCTGGTTGGGGTGCAATTCCATGCTCTGGGCATCCCTAAATCTCTTTCAGAAGTATAAGGCTATGGCTACTCAGAGGAGGATACTGGACCACTGGTCTGATTCAGGATAGCCATTTTTAGGGTTAGTGAATAGAACTGAGAATTTTTTTCAGTGGAATAAGCTGTTTCAGCAAAGCTGTATCATTTCACAGGGATGTATCTGTTTCAATAAAAGTTTTGCCAGGAATGCAAGAAAAGGACTCACGCAGACTCAGTAGCTTGCAGAACAGACTCAGGAGTTGGGAAACCAGATTTCAACCTCTGCTCTGCCTGTTCATAACTAAGTTGTATTACATCCCAGATCACTCAAACCCCTACAGAGCAGGGACTTGACCTTTGGTCTCATCCACATCCAATGCAAGTACTGTAACCTCCCAATCACACAGTGACTTGCACACCATGCAAATGAATATTTCATAAGGGTTTGTGTTCAATATTATTAATTCCATTTTACAGGTGGGGAAATGGAGGCAGAAACCGGTGAGGTGAGATATGCAAGGTCACACAGGAAATGTTTCGCATGAACAGGTTGCCGAAAACTAATCAAATCAGAAATTCTATTTTATTTTATGACTTATTATAGACAAGTATCTTTTTTTAACTGATTATCTTTATACAATCAATCCATGCAAACTGTGTTGACGGCTATGTATCAATAAGAAATGTACACATGTTCAGTGATGCCCTGAAACCTACTGAACATTTGACAAGCCACACGAGATTATGCTATGCTTGGAAATTAAAAGGAAAGAGAATCCACTGGTCTCGACTATTTGAATAAAGTATTTAGATTGCTAGCCTTCACATGCTCTGTTTTTTCATGTTTTCAGTGTCAAGGTATTTGCTGATATATTTTTTAAAGAAATCGTCCTTTCCACAGCCATCGATCCGGATCCATTTTCACAGCTTCTACTTAACCTAGGAATTTTATGTTCTTTCCGGATTTCGTGTCTCTATATTTAAGATAAGGAATGGAGTCTGGAGTCAGTGTGCTGTGTTGCTAGCAGGATATTGGGGAAATGGAAATGCTGGGTTCCATTCTCAGTTCTGCTACTGAATCCATTTTGTGATTATGGGCAAGTCACTTGACCTTTCTGTACCTCCATTTATGAATGAGTATAATAATACTCGGCGCAGCAAGGCTTTAATAATTGATATGGTTTGAGACCTTTGAGAGAAAGGCTCTTTATGGGCCTGATCCAAAGTTCACCCAAGTCAGTGGGATCTGGGTATTGCTTTCAGAATCGGGCCCTAAGTGCAACGTGTTATTTTATTATTAATGAAAGCAAATTATTTCATTATCGGGGAGTCTACTTCAGCAAAAAAAAGAAAAGAACAAATAAAACCTCTCACTTTATCCATTCCATTGCTGAGAGGTGTTTGTGCAGGCAGGAAATCTAATAAGATCACTGCACTTAGCTTTGGTGACAGACGACCAAAGAAAATGTTGACTCCTTAGAAGAGGAAAGCTTGACAATGCAGCAGTACAAGTCATAGGGAAAACTACACAATGACTCATTATTTATTAACAAATAAACAACCCACAGCAGGATGTAGTAGTCTGGGATGGATGGATGGCTCATAAGGAGCGGAGGAAACTGCAAGACAACTGGAATATTATGACTATCTTTAACCACACAATGCAATTGGAGATTTCGTTTCACAGTTATTGCAGTTCTCTAATTCCATGTACACCATTCTGAAGTGACACAGAAAGGTTTCCCATGGTCAATAATTCCTTTGGAAGCATTTTTCTCAAACATTCCTGCTCATTTTATTTTTAAAGAACTGTCTAAATTGGGTAAAGTGGCTTTGAGAAACAAACACAAAAGCAATGTATTGAAAACAAAATTGACAATACCAAGTGTTCAAAATTCAAGTCAGGCCTCCGCCCTCAAAACTGAGAGTGGCTTTACAATAATGATTTTTTAAAATAATAATACATTGAGTTTAAAATCAGTGGGAGTTAGGCACCTAAATACTTTTCAGGATCTGGGCCAAACCGTTCTATATGAGGTAAGTATATGTATATACTCTTGGTAAGGAAATTTTAGATTTTGCCACACCTCATCAGTTGTCCCTTGTTTTTGTGAAATCGTGTTTGGGTGGGACACAGGCTTCAGTTCACAGTTCAGGAGTAGGACTAGTTCCGATAAAAGATTCTGGATTTGGACCCCCTTCTTAGCTGAGAGTCCGTTTCTTCAGAAAATAGACCTTTCAACCATCATTCCCCTGAGTGAACTGCTTCAGGCTCTCACTTGGCTGGTATACTACTCATGTACATTGTCAGGAAATTCTGTAGGACCAGCTTCTGGCACCCTCATACCAAGAAGGGCTTTATAATAGTGGAAAATTTCAACTATCCCCGTATTGACTGGGGACATGTCACCTCAGAGATAAAATATCTTGATTCCTTAAATGACTGCTTCTTGAAGCAGCTGGTACTGATACCCACAAGGGGAGAGGCAATTCTTGATTTAGTCCTAAGTGGATCCCAGGATCTGGTCCAAGGGGTAAATATAACTGGACCACTTGGAAACAGTGACCATAATGTAATAAAATGTAACATCCCTGTGGTGGGGAAAACACCTCAGCAGCTCAACACTGTGGCATTTAATTTCAGAAAGGGGAACTACACAAAAATGAGATTAAACAGAAATTAAAAGGTACAGTGACAAAAGTAAAATCCTTGCAACCTGTATGGAAACTTTATAAAGTCACCATAATATAGGCCCAACTTAAATGTATGCCCCAAATTAAATAACACAGTAAGAGAACAAAAAAAGTGCCACTGTGGTTAACCACTAAGTAAAAGAAGCAGTGAGAGATAAAAAGGCATCGTTTAAAAAGTGGAAGTTAAATACAAAGAGGAAAATAGAAAGGAACATAAACTCTGTCAAATTAAGTGTAAAAATATAATAAGAAAAGCCAAATAAGAGTTTGAAGAACAACTTGCCAAAAACTCAAAAAGTAATAGCAAAATGTTTTAAGTACATCAGAAGCAGGAACCCTGCTAAACAACCAGTGGGGCCCCTGGATGATTGAGATGCTAAAGGAGCACTCAAAGATGATAAGGTCATTGTGGAGAAACTACATTAATTCTTTGCTTCTGTCTTCATGGCTGAGGCTGATAGGGAGAGTCTTAAACCTGAGCTGTTCTTTTTAAGTGACAAATCTGAGGAATTGTCCCAGATTGAGGTGTTGTTAGAGCAGGTTTTGTAACAAATTAATAAACTTAACAGTAACAAGTCACCGGAACCAGATAGCATTCACCCAAGAGTTCTGAAAGAACTCAAATGGGAAATTGCGTAACTATTAATTGTGGTTTGTAACCTATCCTTTAAGTCAGCACCTGTACCTAATGACTGGAAGATAGCTAATGTGACGCCAATATTTAAAAAGGGCTCTAGATTGATCCTGGCAATTACAGACTGGTAAGTCTAACGTCAGTACCGTGCAAATTAGTTGAACCTATAGTAAAGAATAAAATTGTCAGACACATAGATGAATATAATTTGATGGGGAAACGTCAACATGGTTTCTGTAACAGGAAATTATGCCTCACCAATCTACTAGAATTCTTTGAGGGGGGTCAACAAGCATGCGGACAAGAGGGATCCAGTGGATAGAGTATACTTACATTTCCAGAAAGCCTTTGACAAAGTCCCTCAGCAAAGGCTCTTAAGTAAAGTTAATTGTCATGGGATAAGAGGGAAGGTCCTCTCATCGATTGATACCTGGTTAAAAGACAGGAAACAAAGAGTAGGAATAAATGGTAAGTTTTCAGGACAGAGAGAGATATCTAGTCGTGTCCCCCAAGGGTCCGTACTGGAACCAATTGTATTCAACCTATGTATAAATGATCTGGAGAAAGGGGTAAACAGTAATGTGGCAAAATTTGCAGATGATACTAAACTTCTCAAGATAGTTAAGACCAAAGTAGACTGTGAAGAACTTCAAAAAGATCTCATAAAATTAAGTGATTGGGCAACAAAATGGCAAATGAAATTTAATGAATAAATGTAAAATAATGCATACTGGAAAAAATATTTCCAACTACACATACAAAACGATGGGAACTAATTTAGCTATAACTACTCAAGAGAGAGATCTTGGAGTCATTGTGGACAGTTCTCTGAAAACATCCACTCAATGTGCAGCAGCGGCCAAAAAAAGCAAACAGAATGTTAAGAATCATTAAAAAAGGATTGCAAAGGAGGCTACGTCTAGACTACAAGCCTCTTTCGAAAAAGAGTGTCTAGACTACAACCAGTACTTTCAAAAAAGCAAGCCGCGGTCGAGGTTTTCCGCGGTCGAAAAAACTGCAGGGGACTTTTTAAAAAAAAAAAAAAAAAAACCTGTAGTCTAGAAACACCTTGAGAGAGAGAGAATATCTTATTGTTTCTGTATGAATCCACAGCATGCCCACATCTTGAATATTGCTTACAGATGTAGTTGCCTCATCTCAAAACAGATATATTGACATTGGAAAAAGTTCAAAAAAGGATAACAAAAATTATTAGGGGTTTGGAATGGGTCCCATATGAAGAGAGATTAAAAAGACTGGGACTGTTCAGCTTAGAAAAGAGGAGACTAAGGGGGGGATATGATAGTTAGTTAGTTAATGCCTATTACGCCCACTGGCATGTAGGGCAGCAACAAAGGTTCTACATTTTTGTTTGTGTTTGGCCATTTTCTTCAGTGTGTCCCAGTTGTAATTCATTCTCTTTGTGTCTGCCTCAACAGTATGCTGCCATGTTGTCTTGGGCCTCCCACGTTTTCGTCATCCTTCAGGAAGTTTTTCTTCACACAGTGTACAATCAAGCTATGGAACTCCTTGCTAGAGGATGTTGTGAAGACCAGGACTTTAAGAGGGTTCAAAGAAGAACTAGATAAATTTGTGGAGGTTAGGTCCATCAAATGGCTATTAGTTAGGATGGGTAGGAATGGTGTCCTCTGCCTCTGTTTGTCAGAAGCTGGAAATGGATGACAGGAGAGGGATCACTTGATGATTACCTGTTCTGGTCACTCCCTCTGGGGCATCTGGCAGTGGTCACTGTCGGCAGACAGGATACTGGGCTAGATGGACCATTGGTCTGACCCAATATGGCTGTTCTTCTGTACCATCACAGGAGTCCCACTGGCATCGATGCACTCCTGGCACAGTAACACACTGCTCAGAATGAGCATGCCTGACAGAACTGGACCCTATGGTTCTCCTGCAGAGATTCGTTGGCTTCCTTGATTCTGACTTTAGGCACAGGCCCAAACAAGAGCTGGTGCAGCACTGACGCTGGTGTTGCCCTATACGGCACTGTGACTCAGAGACTCCATGGTGAGTCAGAGTGCCTCCCCTGTGTCCTCTGCTTCTGGGAGGGAGAGGAGTGTTTGTAATTAATTATTTAGGCCCAGATGCACATAGGTCTTCAACACCCTAACATCCACCAAATTCAGTGGATATGAGATGCCTAAATACCTTTGAGGGTGTGGAGCTTACTGCTGGTCTACAAATGGCTACCCTCAACCCAATGCTATATCAATAAGTAGGGATGTGGGCACTGCTCCAAATATTCTATATTCACTTGATCTAGAGCAGAAGTGAGCAGGAGAATAAGTTTTAGTAGCTTGAGTATGGCTGTATACGGTGGGGAAATGTTCTTAATCCCTGCACACTTGGTCATAAATCTGAGTCAACATCTAGCCCAGGGGTGAGGAAGCTAAGGCCTGGGGACTAGATGTGGCCCCCAGCTTGCCTGGATCTAGCCGCCGAGGTTTGGAATTCCCCCCTCCCAGCACTGGGGAGCCCACGCTGGTGTTCCCGCCACCTTGAATTCCTCTGTGAGGCTGGAGCACTCAAAATCTAATAACCTGGGCCCCCCAAGGCTCTGGTGTGTGAGGAGAATGTGATTTTCCTGTGGGTCAGCAACCCCTGACTCATAAAATGTCCCCACCCCACCCCTGATCTAGCTCATTATTTGGCCTAGACAGAACCCAATGTCATTGCTCAATTACAATTATCGGAAAGCCACAAGCACCTTTCTAATCCCGAAGTGTTTGGTTTTGGTGGGATTCCTTCCAACTTCCATTTTTTGTTTCATCAGCTCTTTATTTCGCTACATCTCCTTCTCATATAGTATAGTTAGTTATCTACGTCTTCAGGCTTTCTTTCAAGCCCATCCATTCCAGAAAGGGTTCCTTTCATCTTTAAAATGATGAGCCAAACTGGATTATGTTGGCATATATGAGAACAGAATTCGGCCCTGTGTTGCTCAGGCCACTTTCAAGAAACCCTCCTTGTAAATCCCAGGCGAGGCCACTTCCCCTTCTGTTCCTGGCATATGCACTGAGCTCAGTCAAAGAGCAGGAATCATCAGGGAGAGAATTTTTACCTGTGCCAGTTCTGGACTAAACTTTGCCAGAGGCAAATAGATGTCCGTCTCCTCACATAATGAAACTGCAATTAAATATTTTTCTGCCATCCAACAATCACCTACTTTTCCTATGTGTTAGAGCCAGCTCTGGTTTTTAAACAGTTCCCAGGAATTACAATAGATCACATACTAGTCAACAATTCCATCCATTGCTAGTTAACTTTGATAAGTGGTTTTGGATCAGTCAGTGGCTGCTACTTAAAAAGAATTGTAATGAGCTCCTTTTGACTCTCATTGTCTTGACCTGCTGGATGCCTGTGGGTAGGCCCCCACCACTAGAAATTATTCCACTTTTTTTTAATGAATATAGTCTGTGTTGGAGAATTCTGCCATGGGCATCCCCAGCATTCCAAGGGGCTGAAGTCACCTGTTGAATAAGGAGGCAAAGCTCATAGCAAACCATATCAGCCAAAGGGAATTTAAAAAGCAGGAGCAAGAGAAGGTAGCAGTTTATAAACCAAAATAGGTAAAGGCAAACACCTGGGAGGGAGGCAAGGGAAGGGAAAGTTAGCAATACATAGCAAATAAAATAGAAGAGTGAAGTGGAATGTAAATAGATGAGAATGAAACTGGATTCTGGCATCTCCTACTATGTCATCTTCTGTAACATAAACTAGTTGAGGCAGGATAGGGGACGGTCCAAAGCAATAGTCAAGTGGGCAGAAGTAGTCAGGTACCTGGCAGGTGACTCTACATCAGAGGCAGTTCAAGGCAATGGTCAGTGGTCACAGAAGTCAGTAGCCAAAAGATTTAATCCAAAGGACTGGGCCACTGGATTAGGGAGGCAAGGTTATGAGAGGCAGCAAGGTAGGGTCAGGCAAAACAGCAAAGCATGGCAGTCAAGCATGCAGCCAATGGGCAATGGTTTGTTTCTCAGATAACTTCCTTTTCCTTTTGTGGACTTGTACAGTCCAAGTGCCCACTAGACTATCATGACCATCCAAATCATGAGTCTGAGGAGTGACTGCTGTGGACCTGTATACCTTTAGCACCGGCACTTTTGGTTGGAGGTGCTAATTCAATGCATGGCTGCGGTGCAGTGGCTAAGGATGCTGTCTAAGGACCTCTGGGCTTGGATCCGGATATCATCTCACCGTAGCCTTGTCATCCTTCCCCAGCTCCCTCCAGTTGTTTGTTATATTTGCTTTTTGGTTTGTGTCTTAAACTAGGTGCTCACTTTGTAAACCCTCATACACGTTTAACTACCTGTGAATAATCCCATGAAAATCAACAATATTGCTCATGGTAGTAAAGATAAGCATGTGCAAGCATTTGCAGGATCTGGGCCTCAGATTAGAAATTCTTTAGGGCAGGGACTATTTTCTATGTTCAGCATCCTAAGTCTTCTAGGCACTACCATAAAACAAATAATAAACAACTAATTCATCAATGGCAGTTGCACCCACTTACATCAGGCCTGAATTCGAACCAACCTCTTTATCTGGGCTCCCCTTTTTGCTGCTCCCTTTATTCCATTAGTAACTATATACACAGAAAAATGAACTGATTTCAGTAAAATGGCACTGACACACACACCTGGTTTCTCTCTCATTTTTATACAGTGATTACGCCACCTTCAAATTTTGGCCATAGTATCTAACACTTCACCAGACTCTTAGTTAACTTGCTTTCGTGCTGAATTTATCAAATGTTTATTGATGGCTTGTGTGTTACTTTATCTTTTTTGTAGTGGTTGTTAGTATACTTACTCGTTGTCTAATATGTTTGCAACATTTATTACCATTACCTTACAAAAGTAGTCAAGTACACGACTTTTAACAAATAAAACTGAAAGTGGGAGAAGATTTTTAGTTGGAGATATTAAAAATAGATTTTGAACCCTTTTTCCTATTTAAAATAGGTTCTCAAAATTCATTTTTAAATGGGCCAGATCCCCTGCTGCTGTTAATAAAACAACATCAAGTTGACAATATAATCCCATGCTTTTTGGAATAAATGCAAAATACAAATATATATATAACATGCAAACCCAGTACACAAAGTGAGAAAGCCATGCCCTTGTTCAGCAGATTCTGTTATTGTATTATTAGAGAAGTTAAATCATTAATAGACTGCAGGAAAAAATGTCTAGGTCCTATGAAAAGTCATAAATTGAAGCACAGCTAAAAACAAGAAATATAATCAATGGTCTAGATCAGTACAGGACAAAAACTTCCACACAACTAAGTCTGATCCAAATATATATATGTAGAAGCAAAAATGATATAGATCAAATTCTGCCATAATGCTAAATAGTTAAGACAAACACACGGTAATGAAACAACTGTCATATTTGCCTTTGTCCTCCCATTTTTTAAGCAAGTAATGTACATAATTCATTCAATCTTTGGAGAATGTAAAAATACAGTTTTCGTAAATTCTCACTTCCCAAAAATATTTTTGCATATATACACACTATGTATCTGCTCTGAATTATGCCTATGCAATGTTATTAAAGTGAGTTAGGGCTGTACAATGGATCCAAAGACAGAATTTGGCTCCATTTTTGTGCGCATGAAGTTTGCCCCAAGGACTAAGTAATACAGCAAGAGAGAGTATCCATAATGAGGAAGAGGGAAGTAGAAAGTTTATTTCTCCCTCTCATGGTTACAGCACTCTGACAAGAAGCGGAGTAGCACAAAGATCTACAAAAATCTTGGTTACAATGGGTGGTTATTCATTTAGTAGTAGCAATAACTGCAGCAATGTGCTGCCAGGATATACATTCACAATCAGATCAAATAAGGGTTCAGATAATCCATTTGTATGGTCAGTCTGGAGCACTAGAGCAGGGGAGGGGTATCCATTCATGCATGTGTATGTGGAGCTATAGAGGTCACGTGGAGGAGGATGGAGCAGGATGTGCTCCCACAGCAAACTGAGGCCAGACACAAAAAAGTCAGACAGCATTGGACTCACCTCAAATAAAGCAGGGCCTTGGAATGCTGTGGCACACTTACGAGCCAGAGGTCCTCTCCCTGAAGCACTAATGTTTGTATTCTCTGTGGGTGCTGTGTGGCCTGGGGATGGCGGGAGCTCTATATTCCCTCATAGGAACATAAGAATGGATATATTGGGTTGAGGCAGTGGTCCATCTAGCCCAGTATCCTGTCTTTCAACAGGGGCCAGAGCCTTCAGAGGGAATGAACAGAACAGGGTAATTATTGTGTAATCCACCCCATGCCATTCAATCCCAGCTTCTAGCAGGCAAAGGTTTATGGACACACAAAGCATGGGGTTACATCCCTGCCCAACCTGGATAATAGCCATTGAAGGATGTAGTCTCCATAAATTTATCTAATTCTTTTTAGTATCCCAGTTATACTTTTGGACTTCACAACATACCTCGGCAATCAATTCCACATGCTGATTATGCATTGTGTGACTCATTACTTCCATATGTTTGCTTTAAACCTGCTGCCTATTAATTTGCCTACCCCTGATTCTTGTGTTACGTGAAGAGATGATGACAATTCACTGTTCACTTTCTCCATGCAATTCATGATTTTACACATCTCTGTCCCATGCCTCTCTCCCTTTAGTTGTCTATTTTTCTAAGTTGAATGGTCCCTGTCGTTTTAATCTTTTCTAATAGGGAAGGTGTTCCGTACCCTAAACATTTTTGTTGCCTTTCTCTGTATCACTTCCAATTCTAATATGTCTTTTTTGAGCTGTGGTGATCAGAACTGATGCTGTATTCAAAACATGACCATACCATGGATTTATATAGTAGCATTATGACATTTTCTGTCTTATCTATCAATTTCAATTGCTCTTTTCCACTTTTCTGGTCTCTCTTTTCTGCCCTCGGTGCACCCATAAGGTATGTCTACACCGCATTCCTCTTTCGAGAGAGGAACGCAAATACAACTGAGCGAAATTGCAAATGAAGCATGGATTTGAATTTCCCGTGCTTCATTTGCATAATTGCATCTGGGCGCTTTTTTAAAATACCCTGTTTTGAAAGAAAAAAGGCTATCTAGATGGGGTTATTTCGAAAAAAAACCCTTCTTTTGAAATAACCCTTAAACCTCATTTTATAACGCGTAAGCATTATTTCAAAAGAAAGGGTGTTTCTTGAAATAACTGCATCTAAACAGCGTTTTTTATCTCGAAATAAAGTATTTCGAAAAAGCGTCAGGCCACGATTATGCAAATGAAGTGTGGGAAATTCAAATCCGCGCTTCATTTGCAATTTTGCTCAGCTGCATTTGCATTCCTCTCTCGAAAGAGGAATGCAGTGTAGACATCCCCATAGAGGATAAGTAATTTTCACACTTACCAAAAAGAACTCCCTCTTCCATTTCCTCATGTCCCTACACAGATTATAAACTAATTTGTCTCTTTAAATATTTTAGGCAAAAGAAACACATTCCCTCCCCCACAAAATGAGCCCTGATTTTTCTTGTTTGTGTATCATATGCTTACCATGTAAGGGCTGGTTTTAGGACTGGCTGGAGATTTTTCAGAAAGGAAGTTTTTAACAACCCAAAAGTGACAGTATGTTTCTTTGAATTTCCTTTTTTCTTCCTTTGGTTCTATTTTTAAAATATGGGAATAGATTCCAGCTGGATGACAAAATCTGCTGCCTCTAGGTATCTTTATAAAGAGGAAGTAAGTGTTCTTTTATTAGAATTACCTACTGTTTTATTTCTGTATTTGTTGTAGGCTTTTTTAAAATGTTGGTAGCAGCAGTTAAGAGGATACAAACACTGTGGCTAACAATTATCATGTCAGGTACGCAAGGAAACCAGAAGCGGTGGTGCAATTTTGGATTCTGCATATGAAAAAGGAGAACTGTTCCTAATTTTGGTTGGCATGGAGTTTGCAAATAAATGCATGTTTGTGATACACTGTGGTCTAGTTGACTGAACACAGACCTGAGACCCAGGAACTCTTGAATTTCAAGTCTTGCAGTGTGGTTATGGGTAGATCAGTGAACCACTCTGTCTTAGTTTCTGGATCTGTTAAATGGGGCTGATAATGTCTAAAAACATAAGAGTATTGTGAAGATTGAATAATAGCTTCCTGCTTATGTAGCACTTGTAATAACCGAGGGTATGTCTACACTACAGCGCTAATTCGAACTAACTTAGTTCGAATTAGTTAATTCGAACTAAGCTAATTCGAACTAACGCGTCTAGAACTAAAAACTAGTTCGAATTAGCGTTTTGCTAATTCGAACTAGCATGTCCACATTAAGTGGACAGTGAACAGGGCTTAAGGATGGCCGGAAGCAGTGCCGGCAGGGCATCAGAGGAGGACTTAGAGCGTGGAGATGCTGTCTCAGGCTAGCCGAGGGCTGTACTTAAAGGGTCCCGACCCCCACCCCGCACAGACAGTTCTCAGGGGTGCCCCGCTTGAAAACCAGTCCTGGCTAGGAGTGCCCGGAGTGCCCACACTGGGCACATCACACCACTCGGCCATCAGCTCGGCTGCACTTGCCGCACGCTGCCATCTGGGGAGAGGGGGCAATTGGGGGGCTGCAGGAGAGCTTCCACCCCCAGAAGCCCACAGAGCCAGCCCAGTCCTCCCCATCAGGGGCTCGTGCCCCATTCCTCCCTCACCTCCTTCCACTCACCCTTCCCTCGCCCCTTTTCTTGATGTACAAAATAAAGGACAATTGTGTTCAAAAATGGAATCTGTCTTTATTGAACAAAACTGGGGGAGACTGGGAAAAGGAGGTGGGAGAGGGGAAGAGAAAGGCTGGGAGAGGGGAGGGCAACTACAATGATCAGGGGTTGGGAACAGGTCCCATATGAAGAGAGGCTAAAGAGACTGGGACTTCTCAGCTTAGAAAAGAGGAGACGGAGGGGGGACAGGATAGAGGTCTCTAAAAGCAGGAGTTGGGTGGAGAGGGTGCATACAGAAAAGTTCTTCATTAGTTCCCATAAAGAAGGACTAGAGGACACCAAAGGAAAGGAATGGGTAGCAGGCTTCAAACTAGTAACAGAAAGTTGTTCTTCACAAAGCAAAGAGTCAACCTGTGGAACTCCTTGCTGCAGGAGGATGTGAAGGCTAGAACTAGAACAGAGTTGAAAGGGAAGTGAGATCAAGTCATGGAGGTTGGGTCCATGGAGTGGTATTAGCCATGGGGTAGGAGTGGTGTCCCTGCCCAAAGTTTGTGGAAGGCTGGAGAGGGATGGCACGAGACAAATGGCTTGGTCACTGTCTCCGGTCCATCCCCTCCAGGGTCCCTAGTGTTGGCCGCTGTCGGCAGACAGGTTACTGGGCTAGATGGACCTTTGGTCTGACCCAGGACGGCCATTGTAAGCTCAGGGCTCAGGGTCGGGGGTCTCAGTGGACCACCTTGATTTTCATGCACTCCTGCTCCTGGGTGGCCAGGCTGGCAGCTCTCCTGCCCTAGACGGCCACTTTCCTGTGCCTAGTGCGGAGATCGTGGACAAGGTCTACGATGTCCGCACCAGCCCAGGCGGGTGCCCGCCTCTTGCGATCCCGGGCAAGCTCCCAGGAGCCGCCAGCCTGGTCCTGGGAAGAGGGGAAGGGCTGGGGGGCATCGGGTGGGTGGCTCGATCCGTGCCAGGTGCAGGGTCCTCTGGCTGGGTGCTGGCAGGCTTGCACCTGGCACGGGCACCGTAGCCAGCCCGTGCCCCTTTAAGGGGTCCGGGGCCGGGAAGGGGGCATAGAGTTTCCCTGGTGTTGGCCAGAGTGGCCACCAGGGAAACCTGGGAAGACTTAGCCTCCCACTAGTTCGAATTAAGGGTCTACACACCCCTTAATTCGAACTAGCTAGTTCGAACTAGGCTTAATCCTCGTAAAATGAGGTTTTCCTAGTTCGAACTAAGTGCTCCGCTAGTTCGAATTAAGTTTGAACTAGCGGAGCGCTAGTGTAGGGCCTATTAAAGTTAGTTCGAACTAACTCTGTAGTGTAGACATACCCTGAGAATGCTGATGGTAACTTTCCTTTGTCTCATAGACACTCCAGGCCGAATTCTGTTTTTCTGTGGCACCCAGCACTCCTATTAACTTTCATATGAGTTTTAGGTAGAGGAAAAATAATTTTTTGCTGATACTCTGCCAATATTGTCATATCTGAAAGTCTGACAATATTTCTTTATATACCTCCACCAACACCAAACCTCCCCAGGCCTCCTTATTTACTTCTTACTAAAGCAAAACTGCTAAGAGACTTTGAAAGTGCTCAGTTGGGCCCAAAGCTCCACAAGTCATTCAGATTTACTTCCTGCTAAAAGGATCCATCATTTTTAATGTGTGTTAATCTACAACAGTGTTTCTTAAAAATCAGCTGCAGACCCACTCCAAGAAAGCTGCTACGGGGGCCGCTTCGGTTTGTTTACTTACTGGCTCCACAGACACGGAGCCTCGTGGCTCCCATTAGCTATGGTTTGCAGCCAAGGGGAGCCGCGGGAAGCAGCGGCCCAGGTCACACTGCTTCCTGCAGCTCCCCTTGGCTGCAAACAGCAAACTGCAGCCAATGGGAACCCCAAGGCTCCATGGGTGCAGAGCCGGTAAGTAAACAAACCAGAGCAGCGCTGTAGCAGCTCTCTCCGAGTGAGTCCGCAGACCACTTTGAGAAACACTGATCTACAACCTGTATGCACGTTTGCAGACAACAATTGCCTTTTTTATGCCAAAAAGGTTTTTTTTTAAGAAAATTCAATTTTTCAGTACAGCTGGTGCCTCCCTAGTCCAGCACCCTCGGGAGTTGAGTGGTCCTGAAGCGCGGACTTTGACAGACATGGGGAGGTCAGGGCTCCCCTCCTGGCTGTCAGTCCTGGTCCTTGGTGCCAGCCCCAGCTACTGGGTTCTGCTCCTGGCCCTGCTGGGGGCTGCCCTCCTGGGTGCCAATCTGAGTTGCACTCCTGGGTGCCAGTTCCACTGCCTTTGACCCAGCCAGGACTGCACTCCCCACCTGTGCTGGTCCGGCTGGGGCTGCCTTCCCAGGTGCCTGTCCAGGCTGTGCTCCTGGGCAGGGCTGTGCTCCCCACCACCAGCCCAGCCTCTGAACCTAGCCAACTGGGGCTCTCTTGTCCAGCAATATCCCTGGTCCTGCCAGACCAGAGTGGTTCAGCCTGTAGTCAATAGTTTGGTCTGATGACTCCACTGAACAATTGTAGTCTGACATGTTGCTTGGATTAACGGTCCTCAAAACAGTTTGATTTTCTTTTAAATATCTTAAAGTTGTTTTTAATCTGTCTTTTAGTCCATAGAAGATTTACCTAGAATTGTCAGATCCTTAACTCAAATAACGTTTTTCTTCATTTAAATCATGGGATGGGGCTGGGAATGAGGGGTTCAGTATATAGGATGCCCCGGGGAGAGAGAGGACAACCCCAGTCCTCTCTCACTCATGCAGACTGGGACCAAGTTAGAAGTGGGCAAAGCCAGGGGAGTGGGCATGTTCCCCGCCTGAAGTACAAACAGACAAACTCTCTGAAATATATGGTAGGTAGCTGTTGTTTCTCTACCCTGGCCCCCTGTTGGTCCACTGGGGTTATAGCTGTCCCAGTCCTCATCTCTGGCCCTTTGCTGCCCTCCTGTGGTCAGTATAACTCCCTCCAATCAGATCCCTCCCATTCCATTTTTTGAGAAACAATCTAATTCCAGGCACATATCATTGTCCTGGTACAACCAAACCCGACCTTGCTCTGTTATAATAAGAGGAAGCTGCATATCAAATGTGGTGGTCCTAGCTCTTACCATTTAGGAGTTCTTGAACAAACAGACTCACAGATAGGCAGACCAGAGAGACAGACACACATTTCTAAAATATATAATAAAAGATTGTTAGAGTGCTCACCACCTTAGTATCAAATCACTGGATAATGTACTTCTTTCTACTGATAACAGAATGCATCAAAAGACTAAACAAAAGGCATTAAGCCAGTCGTAGCTCTAGTAATGCTCGATGAAACTCCACTGAAATCAATGGAGTTTCACGTGCTTGCAACAGGGTGATATTTGGTCTGTTGTGTCAGATCTATTGACAACATAATCAGAAGATCATTAGTGGTATTTTTAGAACGGATTAGTCTGTTGGGTGATTGTACAATCAATCAACTAAAACTCTAAAAATTGCATTCTAAACCTGTGTGTGAAAGGCAAAATGTGAGATGCAGTTTGATACCAGCTCCTTTTAATCACTCTAGTCAGGAAACATTCTTTTCAGGTTTTTTTTTATTTGCTTGCCATTAGTTTATTTTTTAAGAGTTCACTGAGAAAAATGGCCAAGTATAATCTTGAAAAATGGTAGAATGGAAGTCCATTTGCTATTCTCTAAGACACACAGTAACCCTCTTCCTAAAGATGGGAAAGCCAAACAACAACAAAAATGTATTAATTTTTAAAGCTAAGCTAAGTTATAACTGTTACAAAGACACAGTCTTTGTCATTATCTGGAACACAAATAAAAAAAAGTGGAAATTGTTTAAGGTTAGCTACGAAAAGTTAAAAGTCAATTCAGATAAGTATAAATGTGACTGCAGATTATGCTTTGGTTTTCTGCCTCTTGAATCTAAAAACATATTCTACTCGATTCTTGAAAAACTTTTTGAAGTTCAATACATTCTTCAGAAACTAGTTGGGAGTCCACAACTGGTAATACTATTTATCTCATTTCAATAACAATGGTCTCATTAACATGCCAGCTGCTAAAATCTGTGATACCAACAGTATCCTTCTGCCAGCCTGCAGGAAAGCAATCCCGCCCAGTTTTGTTTTTAGAAGAAATCCAAGTCTAGCTAGCTAGATATCTGTCTGTTAACAGTAGCCATGGCAAAATCAATCAGACTTGCAAAATTCTACTGGACTAAAGTGGGTATGTTCTCATTTTGCTTTTTGAAAGGTAAATTAAAATTTCATTTTTTTTTTTTACCATTATCAATCAGCATGGAAAAGGGCAAATCAGAGGATTTTGCTGAGTCCATACATTTCTTATATTTGGGACACTGTGACAGGGTGTATCAGCCCTGCATTGGGGAAGCTAGACCTAACCAGGCTCACCTAGTTGAAGAAGCCCCGCCCCTGCAGCCCTGCTGGGCATGTTCAGACTGCAGCCCAGGTATAAAGGCCTGGAGAGAAACTCAGTCTGGGTGGCACCTGAGGAGGAAGTAGGTACGACCAGAGCTCCTGCAGACGAACTGTCAGAGGAATCAGACCTGGTGACTAGCCAGTGAAACACCAATACCTCAGCAGAGGAGCTGGAAGAAGGACACCAGCGGAAAATGGTAGGAAGTAGCCCAGAGCGGTAGAGTGTATCCCGTGGAGCTCAGCGTGTTGGGGTGGGATTCCCCGCTGAGCAAGCACTGCTAATAGGGACTTGGGTGGAGTAGGGAGGGCCCAAGTCCCCTTACCTCCTCCTCAAACCCGAACCCATGGGACCGGCACCCGCTTATTGCCGATTTTGGCTGCTAGGCCGCACTGCCCCAGTGAGAGGGGTGTTTATTATTGAATTCAGCTACTAGGCCACAATGTCCCTGCAAGAGGAGGGTGTTGATTAATAACTTCAGTAGTTAGCCCCTATGGCCCCAAAGACAGGGCCATGTATTTAGGATAGGAGAGGAAGAGTTGAATGCATGGGGTAGGGAGGGTAATTTCAAGAGCCCTAAGGACTTGAATACTCCCCCAAGGGGAAGGTGGTCTACCGTGCAACAGGGACTAAAACAAATAAAGATTTTGGTTAACTCTTGAATTGTCAAGTATTAATCAGCACCCACATGTACCATTGACTTCACTGGGACTTGCAAATGCTCAGCACTTCTGAAACTCCAGCTTCTATCTACATTTTGACTTGGATGCTCACCTTGAGGTGTCAGAGTTTGAGTGTCAGATCTTCAGCTCCTGTAAACCAGCAAACTTCCAATGCCTTCAAAAGAACTGTGCTAATTTACAACCACACCTCAGGGTCTGGCCATGAAAACGTTGGCTATAATTCCAATGCATCTCACAAGGATGCCATGTATCCTATTAATTAATATCTGCAATACATTCTAATTCAAGATTGCACACTTGGATTAAAGAAATCGTATACTGTAACTTTTAGGGGAAAAGCCTATATCCATTTTTGTGTTGTACAATCCCTAGTCCATCGTGGATACTGCCAGAAACAGAATCATTAGAATACATCAAACTCAGTGTATAGCTTTTCTCTATTATTTCCACAGCCTTAAGTAAAACGCATGAATTATGTGGCACAATGGACCTACTTTATGTGGCAGGGATCCCATGCAAAGTTCTGGTGCATTGAGCTTGCTTATTTAATAGTTATAATTATGAAGTTCTATATTCTGGTACCCATGTTCATTTTGAATATTAAGTACTTCCACTAAAAACAAATGGGACTATTTTCTGAATATTTACTAATCAAGGTAAACCAACATGGTGAGAAATGGCTCACAATAACAATGATTAGTAACACACACTGTTATCTCTAGTGGAAGGCACCTCCCTTTACCTCAGTTCAGAGAAACTGAGGTGCTCTTAGTTAGACCTCTGTCACTCATGAATCATGCTGGATCTCCTCCTTGCTGCTGACATTTGTGACCATGTGTTCAGCTGGCTGTATACCTGCTTACAAGCTGTTCAGGCAGTTAGGATAGGCTGTTTGTGCCAAGCAATGATAGTTTTACATGAACAGCTTGCATAATGATGCACATACCAGCCTTGCTGCAAATCCCTTATGCCCTCTTTGCTGCAGAGTGGTGGCACCATAGGCCTAGCTCAGCCACAAATGTCCCATGACACAGGGTCTGACTCAGAAGAGAAGTCAGCAGCTGCCAAGGCACAAAATTGGTTACTACCGTACAAGTGCCATGGTATTTCACAAGCAATTATCATAGCACGTAGGAGCCAGCATCTGGAATTGCTGAGACTTGGCAAGTGTTTGCTCCATTTGAGTAACACTTCAGTTGTGTAGGGAATCCTGTCTGGGCCTAAGTTCACTAAACACTTAATAGCTGTCTTCCTGTATCCCATTCAGTTCCAGAAAGAAGTAGAGCAACTGTGTTGGGTACAATGACAAGGAATAGAATCATAGAACATTAGAACTGGAAGGGATCTCGAGAGATCAAGTCCAGTCCCCTGCACTCATGGCAGGACCCAGTACCATCTAAACCCTCCCTGATAGATGTCTATCCAACCTGCTCTTAAATATCTCCAGAGATGGAGATTCCACAAGCTTCCCAGACAACTTATTCCAGTGTTTAACCACCGTGAGAGTTAGGAAGTTTTTCCTAATGTCCAACCTAAGCTTCCTTTCCTGCAGTTTAACCCCATTGCTTCTTGTCCTAGCCTCAGAGGCCAAGGAGAACAATTTTCTCCCTCCTCCTTGTGACACCCTTTAGATATCTGAACACCACAATCATGTCCCCTCTCGGTCTTCTCCTTTCCAAACTAAACAATCCCAATTCCTTCAGTCTTCCTTCATAGGTTGTGTTCTCTAGACCTTAATCATTCTAGATTATAGAATAGAGCCAAATCCTAGCAATGGGAATTGGCAAAACTGTGACACATACAAACAAATGCAGTCAAGATAATCAGCTGCCAGGGGTAGTGATGCTCAGCCTCTTTAAACTGGCCTTCCTTCTGGGTGCTTAGTTGAGGAAGTTTCCTTTCCTGTGCATCATTGGTATAGAAAAATATCCATTGACAGATAAGAAGAACTGATGACAACTTGCTCAGCATTCACTCTTAGGTTCCTAAAGGTAAGTATCTCAAGGTCAGATCCCGGGCCTGCTTCAGATGCTTTGGACTCCCTGCTGTGAACCTTTGAATAAATGCCTCAGGTCTGTAATGTAAGAGGCAGCAGTAGTTCGGGAAAGATTTGGGCTGATCTGACCCTAATTCTTCCAAGGGACTGCTCTTATGGCTAAGGCAGCAGCACTGTAGCAACACACCAGGAGACTTACTGACCTGGTGCAGTGTCAACACTTATATTACCCATCTACACTAGCACTGCAACAATCAAACTGAACTAGTGAACGAGACTTGTTCAGAACTCGGACAATCCTGCCTGCACTGGGAACACATGTAAAATGTTTTCAGTGTACATAATTTCATGCATGATCTAGGCCAGTGTTTTTCAAACTTGGGTTGCAGGGTTGCCAGTAAGCCACTAGTGGACCCGCACTGCTTTGTTTACTTAACATGTCTGTAGCTATGGAGCCTCACAGCCCCCAATGGCTATGGTTCGCCATTTCTAGCCAATGGGAGCTGTGAGGATCCGTGGCTATGGACACATTAAGTAATCAAAATGACGTGGACCTGCCACCGGCTTCCTTTGGCAGCCCCGCAACCGAAGTTTGAAAACGATGATCTGCGTATTCAAATCAATGGTGTCAATACCAAAGTTCTCCCATGTAGTTGGAATGACGGTTACTTTTCATTTAATTTATGTAAAAGAAAAGGGAAGATAAGAACAAGAAATGATTGTCCCAATTTTCCTCACACCACTTTTGCACTAGTGCTACTCCACTGATGTTACTCCAGTTTCACACTGCTGTAAGGGCATGTCTACACTAGTGAGAAGATTGAACCACCGGAGGTCAATCTTCTAGTGTTCGATTTTTTGTGGGTCTAATGTAGACCCCTAAACCAAACGCTGAGGGCAACCTCTGCTTGTGTCCGGTACTCTGGTACTTCTGTGAGGAGTAAGGGAAGCTGACAGGAGCTTAACATAGCTGGAGTTGCATATCTTAGGTCAACCTTCTGCTCCAGTGTAGACCAGGCCCATGTGAGATACTCATTAACTGTCACTGTTTAGAATGTAGAGATGCCCAGAGCATAAAGTTTCTAGAAAAAAAACCGAACAAAATCCCTAGCTTCTTTCTTCCCCCCACTGCTGGCATATGTAAGAGATGTTTATCTTTCTGTTTTATTCTCAAACTTCACTTCTCTGAAGTGATAGCTGCCAAAAAGTGTCTGAATTTCTGGCAAATTTGCACAGAGAGCTCTGATTACTGAATTATTATCATCAAGCTTCAGGCCCAGTACATTTCAGTATGCCAGAGCACCGCTTCACTTTTATCCCCTCCCCCAAACCCATTTGTTAATTATTAGTTGTCTGAAAAAGGAAGAGAGTTGAAAGGGAAATATTTAGTAATGAGAGAGCATGGCTGAAGTGAATACATTCTCCTGCAATACAGAATCATTCTTCAGAGCTATGTAATCCAACAAACATGATGACCCCTTGCATTCACTGCTCTGACCTCAGCAGGGACCTGGGGGAGCTGAGAAGTGCCCCTCACCCCGACAGGCAGCTCCAGTCATGCAGCACTGAGCCCATGGGCAATGCTCGTTAAGCAGCTGTGGGGCTGTGCTGCCACACAGTTTAGAGGGAGCTGTGATTGAGGCCCTTATTGACAGACTCCCCAAAGGTTAAAGAATGAACAGGCCTGGAGAATAAACTCCTTTCTCCCACTAGTTTCTACAGCTGAGACCAGGAACATCATGGTGAAGTCTACACTGCTGCTATCTCTGGTCTACAGATAGAGGGGAGGATTTCCATCCCCAAGGGTACCTTTCACCAACACTACCAATATTTCGCTTAATGGTTATCTTTTAAACTCAGTCCAGAACATGATAAAGGCCTGTCCATAACTGAAGTCTAGTCAAATTTCTCAAAAGACATATTTCAGAAAGTATAATTATAAAAACCTTTGTCTCTTCAAAACTGCACTGGAAGTATATACAGTAGGTTAATGCTTTCCAGATGTACAAATTAGCAGCCTTTTGTTTATAATACACAACCGCTGTCTCCATGCTTAGGCAGACACATTTCTTTGTGAATTAACAGAAGGACTGTCATGTATCACTGAGTTTCACTCTGTTTCTTCACATGGTTAAGATATTTGAGCTTTTTTTTCCCCCCAGGTCAAACATATTTCACCGGAAAGGTCGGAGTGTGGCAGTGCAGCTGTAATCTGGGCCTTCCCAAAGGGAGGAAGTAACACACAGTGCTTTTGAAGTGCTGATAAGAAGAGAAAACTACAATTAGGTTTTGCAGTTTCTCTGATGAATTTGCATTTTAAATTACTTTTCAGTATAATTATGTTTCATCTTTCTTTTCACTCTGACTTGTGTAACTGTTTCAAAAGCTGGATATAAATACTGTACAGGAGCACATTTGTTATTAAAACTGTATCAACGTGATTTTTGTTCTAAAATATACCTTTTGAGATTATTTTTTAGAAAAAAAAGTGGGATGGTGAGAAAATGAAGTGAAGGATGAAAGTTTCATAGGAGTTTTATCTTTTGGCTGGAAAGGTACATTCTCACTTACTAGCCCCTACTCTTGTGTAAGGAATGCAAAAATTCCACCACCCTACTTTGTATGGGGACCAATCTTGCCGTACACCAGCAGCAGTTTTAGGCCCAAATCCTATTATCATATTGAACACATCTTAGAAATACAATAGCAGTTAGCCTAAATTGGCCTATGCTTTTATATAACTCTGCTCACTTATGTGACATATCCCATGACCTTTTGCATTCACTGTAGAAAGTTTTGGCTTAGAGCAAATAGGGAATCTGCCAAGATCAGGACATATGAGTGCTTTACTATACCAGCAGAAAGGGGGTTACTCTTACAGGCCTGTACTGGTACAACCCAAAAGAGAGGACAAGACATGTTATTATTTTACCCTAGCACAGACTTGAGAGAATCCTTCATGCACTTGGTACCTGGAATTGATGTATTCAGAACAAATTGACAAGGGATATCCCATGATACCAGAAAAACAAAGTAGAAAGCTTACAGTTAAATCTAGGTTCAGATGGCATACACAGCACCTTTTACTTGTAGAGGCAGGATATAAAAAGAGGGCTTTGGGGTGCAATTTGGGGATTTACAATGCAGGGTATTTGTAACAACGCTGGATAAGATGGCTTCCCAAAGATGGGTATTGTACTCAGGAGCGGCCCGAGGCTGGCTACAGCAGCTGGCACCCCAGACAGGCAGCACAATTGGCACCCGCGCCTGTACGGCCGTCAATGGCTGTGACGTCATCACGGGGCACCCCGTGATGTCATCATCGGGCGCCCGGGCCAGCGGTGCTCTAGGCAACTGCCTAGTTCGCCTAGGCTCGCAGGCCGCCCCTGATTGTACTGAACCTTTTTCCTAGACTGTATTTGTATTGGTTTACAGCCGTGGGGTCAAAACAGTTCTGAAGCAATAACCACTATAATGGCTACTGCTGTAGCGAACTAAACACACTCAACTGGCCAAATTGCTATGTTGTTCAAGCAAACTAACCACATCCAACCAGGAAATAGCCACATGTGGCTAATGTGTTTGACATCATGGGCGGATAGCAATAAACATAACAGATACTGGTAGGCCCACCCAAAGAGGGTGCGAGACCTAAGACAGCGTGGCTGAGCTGCACGGCCACGTGGCTCCCAGTCAGGACAGCGAGTGAGTGGCTGGGTGGGCGAGGCCGGGAGCCGGACAGCGCAGGGCCCTGAATGCACGGGGTCCAAGGCAACCACCTCGCTCACCTTGCCCTAAGGCTGGGCCTGGATCCTGGCTATTTGGGCTCTTGAATATATTTTGTCATACTAATATATGGTCAAGCAACTGTCTGTACATTTTATTGGCAGACCTTACCTCTCCCACCCACATACAGCAATGCCCCTACATAGCTTCTCCACCAAACTGTGGGGGAGCATGAGAAAAGCTAAGAGATGCAGCTCTGCACAGATCCACTAGTCAAATCCCTGTGCAGAGAAAAGTGCAGAAGGCATGGACACAGATGCAACCCATGGACTGCCGCACTGGTGCTATGTAGGTAGACTCCATCCTTATCTATATCTGTGCAGTATCCCTGTGAATTACCCATTTAGAATAAGCTTTGCACCAGGGTCCAGAATTTGGCTCCAAGTTCTAAACCTAATTTTCTCTAGACTATTAAATTAAAGTATCTTGGCAGCTTTCCTACATAGATTAACCCATTGCCTGATTGACTTCACTGAAATTATTGTTTATCCCTTATTCCTGGGGATACAACATTCATAAAACAAATCATATCATGATAAAAAATGTACAGTGACTTCATTTTTCATTTCCCTACAATGACTCCAGTCCACTCACAAAATAATCAACACTCTGTTTTAAACCAGGACTGCTTGTTCAGCAAGTAGGTTGGGCTCTGGTTTTCCTAGGTGCTAAGCACCCACAACTCCCATTGAAGATACAGGGAGCAGCTGGTGCCCTGCAAATCAGTCCCTTAATGTCTCGATAAAACACAAAGCACACCTGGAGTTCTCTAGTCTGTTCTGAGAAAAAAAAAACCCATGTAACCACATTGCATGCGGGGAGGGAGGAACATACTCTGCTTTATAATAAAAAATGTATCTGCAGTTGTCAAGCACTTGAGTAGAGACCTGAAGGTTAGATGCATATGAATTATACTTAATTCTGTCAAACATTTGAATACAAAGTGCTATTTCATTATTGCTTTACTCCTTTTTATGTATTTATTGATAGAATGTTACTCCACTGTGTAA
This sequence comes from Pelodiscus sinensis, assembly GCF_052426305.1. Lineage (NCBI taxonomy): Eukaryota > Metazoa > Chordata > Testudines > Trionychidae > Pelodiscus > Pelodiscus sinensis. The sequence continues at coordinate 110,002,297 of NC_143055.1, read as the reverse complement.
AGAAACATAAGCCTGTAATAGCCTATTTTTTGTAATTGCAGAGTTTGAGTCAAGAAAATGATGGAGACTTTGTATTTGAATGTCACCACGGAGATGCAGTGTTAATTCTCTCTTCTGGATGCTAATGTCAGCTGATAATGGTAGTTTATAAAAGTGAATGTGCTCAGCTCTAAGCAAAGGACATCTGTTTACCTCACATCAGGATCTTGGTCTGTGGATTTATTGGGATGGTAATGGGTCTAGATCAGACTGAACGCTGGTGTCAGTCAGAAGTAATTCCATTAAAGCAGTGTTTCCCAAATAGTGTTCCGCAGAATCCCGAAGTCCACGAAGTGAAAATAAGGGTTCTGCAAGAAAATTCCATTACTATAACATTTTATGATTAAAAAACATTAATATTTTATGAGTTTTTTTTTAATATGTGCAATTAAACTAAATGTTGATCTCATGATCTTGTTTAGCATTTGTTTATTATTATCTTTACTTATTTGTGGTCTACTTTTTCAACTCCATATATTACACTGTTATTAGGGGTTCCGCAAAATTCTTTCTAGTTTAAAAGGGTTCCATGGCCAAATAAAATTGGGAAACACTGCATTCGAGTCAATGGGATAAAATTTCAGCTTGCTCCATTGGAGTTAATGGCGCTACAAGTGAGGATCTGGCCCAGAGAAGTTATTGCTGGTATATGCAGACTCAGAGAAGTATATGCAGACTCAGAGTCCACATATGAAATGTCAGAGTCCCAAAATTAAAAACAATTAAAATGATAAGGTAAAAAGAAATAAAATTCAATAACATATAATTTCATTTACAGAATAAACAGCATGATGCTTGAAATAAAATCCTTTAGATTTTATTAGTTGTTGATCCACCCAGCACAGCTACTCTGCCAAAGGATAAAATCCAGCAGAATAGTGGAGCTCCAGATGAAGAAGAACTGCACATTATAAATGCTGTCAATTATAATATTGATAATGGTTAAAAAATTACCCCAACACAAAAGTTTTTCTTTTAAAATTACCTCATATCAGACCTATACAGGTTCCAACTCTACTAATTTTGGTGTTGAAAGACAATGTTGTTTAAAAATAATAAAGATCAATCCCAAATGAAAAACAGGATTGCCAAGAACAAATTGCAGCCAAAGTCCAAATTTCAAATACATCCCATTAAAAGTTTATGAAGAGAAGCCAAACAAAAACTACACAGAAAATTCAAAGGACATAACAACTAGCTCTCTGTGGGTATGTCTAGACTGCATCCCTCTGTGAGCAGAGGGATGCAGATTAGGCAGGTCAACATTGCAAATGAGGCAGGGATTTAACTATCCCATGCCTAATTTGCATAAAAATGGCTGCCACGTTTTGACAACTCAGCACTTTCTCGGCAAAAAGCAGTAGTCTAGAGGGGGATCTGTTGAGAAAGAAAGCCTTTTTTGGCAGATCCTGTAAACCTCCTTGCAGAAAGTGCTGAGTTGGCAAAACGCGGCAGCCATTTTTATGCAAATTACGCACAGGATATTTAAATCCCTACCTCATTTGCAATGTTGACCTGCCTAATCTGCATCCCTCTGCTGACAGAGGGATGCAGTCTAGACATACCCACAGAGAGCTAGTTGTTACGTCCTTTGAATTTTCTGTGTAGTTTTTGTTTGGCTTCTCTTCATAAACTTTTAATGGGATGTATTTGAAATTTGGACTTTGGCTGCAATTTGTTCTTGGCAGTCCTGTTTTTCATTTGGGATTGATCTCTATTATTTTTAAACAACATTGTCTTTCAACACCAAAATTAGTAGAGTTGGAACCTGTATAGGTCTGATATGAGGTAACTAGTTCGAACTAGGGTGGTTAATGTAGTCATTCGAAGATGCAAATGAAGCCCGGGATTTAAATATCCCGGGCTTCATTTGCATCTTGCCGGGAACTGCCATTTTTAAATCCCCGTTAGTGCGGACTCCGTGCCCGCAGCAACACACGGCACGGAGTAGGTAGTTCAAATTAGGCTTTCTAATTCGAACTACCGGTACACCTCGAGGTAGTTGAACTACCTACTCCGTGACGCGTGTAGCCGCGGGCACGGAGTCCGCACTAACGGGGATTTAAAAATGGCAGCGCCGGGCAAGATGCAAATGAAGCCTGGGATATTTAAATCCCGGGCTTCATTTGCAACTTCGAATGACTACATTAACCACCCTAGTTCGAACTAGGGTGGTAGTGCAGACATACCCTAAGACTCATAGAATCATAGAATCCTTGGGCTGATTCCACCTCCTCCCTAGGTAACCCATTCCAGTACTTCACCACCCTTCTAGTGAAATAGTTTTCTCTAATATCCAACCTAGACCTCCCCCACTGTAATTTGAGACCATTGCTCCTTGTTTTGCCATCCATCACTACTGAGAACAGCCTCTCTTCATCCTCTTTAGAACCTCCCTTCAGGAAGCTGAAGGCTGCTATCAAATCCCCCCTTACTTTTCTCTTCTGCAGACTAAATAAATCCAAATCCCTCAGCCGCTCCTCATAAGTCATGTGCTCCAGCCCCCTAATCATTTGGGTTGCCCTCTTCTGGACTCTCTCCAATGCATCTCTATCCTTTCTATGGGGGTGGGGCTCAGAACTGGACACAATACTCTAGATGTGTCCTCACCAGTACCAAATAAAAGGAAATAATAACTTCTCTAGATTTGCTGGAAATGCTCCTCCTATTGCACCCTTAATATGTTATTAGCCTTCTTGGCTATAAGGGCATACTGTTGACTCATATCCAGCTTCTCATCCACTGTAATCCCCAGGTCCTTTTCTGGAGAACTGCTACCTAGCCAGTGGGTCCCCAGATTGTAACAATACTTGGGATTCTTCTGTTCCAAATGCAGGACTCTGCACTTGTCCTTGTTGAACCTCAACAGATTTCTTTGGCCTAATCCTCCAATTTATCTAGGTCAGTCTGGATCCTATCTCTGCCCTCCAATGTATCTACTTCTCCCACTATCTTAGGCTACAGCTACACTGTACCCTTCTTGCGGAAAAGCTCATGCAAATGAAGCGTGGCGTGGAATATCGCTGCGCTTCATTTGCATTATTAATTAGCAGCCGTTTTCGTACAAGAGGCTTTTGCGCAAAAAGGATCTGTGTAGATGGCTCCTTTTTGTGCAAAACCCCCCTTTTGTGCAAGAGCCATTCTTCCTGAAAAAAATGAGGAAGAACGGCTCTTGTGCAAGCGGGGGGTTTTGCGCATAAAGGAGCTTTCTGCACAGTTCCTTTTTGCGCAAAAGCTTCTTGCACAAAAGCGGCTGCTAATTTAATTGTGCAAATGAAGCGCGGCGATATTCCATGCCACACTTCATTTGCATAAGCTTTTCCGCAAGAAGGCTACAGTGTAGCCGTAGCCTTAATATCTTCCGCAAACTTGCTGAAGGTGCAATTCAACCCCTCATCCAGGTCATTAATAAAGATGTTGAACAAAACCAGCCCAGAACCGATCCTTGGGACACTCACCTGAAACTGACCACCAGCCAGATATTGAGTTGTTGATCACTACCCATTAGGCCCGACAATCTAGCCAGTTTTCTATCCACCTTATAGGCCATTTATCCAATCCATAATTCCTTAACTTGCTGGCAAGAATATTGTGGGAGACTGTATCAAAAGCTTTGCTAAAATCAAGGTATATCACATCCAACGACTTCTCTATGTCCACAGAGCCTGTTACTTCATCATGAAGCTAATCAGATTGGTCAGGCATGACTCGCCCTTGGTGAATCCATATTGACTATTCCTGATCACTTTCCCCTCTTCCAAGTGCTTCAAAATGGGTTCCTTGAGGATTCCCCCCCCCCCTTTGATTTTTCTGGGGACTGAGGTAAGGCTGACTGGTCTGTAGTTCCCTTGATTATCCTCCTTCCCTTTTTTGAAGATTGGCACTACATTTGCCTGTTTCCAATCATCCGGGACCTTTCCCGATCTCCATGAGGTTTCAAATATAATGGCCAAAGGCTCTGCAATGACATTTGCCAACTCCCTCAGTACCTTCGGATGCATTAAATCCGAACCTATGGATTTGTGTATGTCTAGCTTTTCTAAATAGTTCCTAACCTCTTCTTTCTCCACCGAGGGCTGCCTATCTCCTTCCCATACTGCATTGCCTAGTGCAATAGACTGAGAGCTGACCTTGTCTGTGAAGACAGAAGCAAAAAAAAACAGTGAGTACTTCAGCTTTTCCCACAAAATCTGTCCTATGTTATCTCCCTCATCCAGGAAGGGTCTCACACCCTCCCTGATCATCCTCTTATTGCTAACATGCCTGTAGAAACCGTTCTTGTTACCCTTCACATCCCTTGCTAGCTGCCATTCCAATTGTGCTTTCGCCTTCCTGGTAACTCCCCGGCATTCTCGAGCAGTATATTTATACTCCTCCCTAGTCAGCTGTCCAAGTTTCTACCTCTTACAAGCTTACTTTTTGTGTTATAGCTCACCAAGGATCTCCATGAACACTCACTGAGCAAGCTGAGGAATTGTTTACTAGATTGCACCTTTTGTTTCTGACACATGCGCTTGGCACACTGTTACAAGAGATGAACACAACAGTTCCTAACTCAGGACCTAGGGCAGGCCCGTACAGAAGTCAGAAGAATCAGGCTAAGACTCCCCTTTCTGACTGTCCTGTGTCTTCCTGTCAGAGCTACTGATGCTCTCTTGCTAGCAACATGGTGAGTCTCTGCCTAACTCTTAGCCTTTCAGATACAGCTCCCCCGTTATCAGCTGCTTCACTTTCCCTCATCAGCTAGCTATCAGGAGGCAGTCTCAAATTCATCACTCCTACTCTTAACCAGCAACTCTTGCAAGCTTGATGCTCTCTAAGGGTATGTCTACACTACCCCGCTAGTTCGAACTAGCGGGGTAATGTATGATTACCGAACTTGCTAATGAAGCCCGGGATTTGAATTTCCCGGGCTTCATTAGCATAAAGCCGGCGCCGCCATTTTTAAAAGCCGGCTAGTGCGAACCCCGTGCCGCGCGGCTACACGCGGCACGGGCTAGATAGTTCGAACTACGTAGCCATTCCGAACTATCTGTACTCCTCGTATTTCAAGTTCTATAGACCTCATTCTACGAGGAATAGCACCTATTCCAAAACAGCTATTTCGGAATAGGTGCTGTGTAGACAGATAATAGGGGCTATTTCGAAATAGGGGCCTCCAGCTCTTCCCACAAACAGGAAAGCCCTATTCCCCTGCCCTCCCTTGGAGCCCTTAAAGCTACAGCCTCTACAGGCAGGGTTTGTGGCTCGCAGCAGGCCTGACAGCCCTGAGCCACTCTGCAGCTGCACCTGACTCCATTTTGGCCCAAGATGAGCCAGCCAGACAGTGCCAGCCAGCCCTCCACTGCTCCCAGGGATCATTCAGCCAGCTCCCAGGAGCCTGTGAGAGGCCACAAGCGACATGCGCCTTCCTGGTCTGGTGCGGAGGTCCTGGACCTTATTGAGGTTTGGGGGGGATAAGACAAACCTCCAGGATTTCCACACCAGATGGAGGAATGCAGATGTCTATGGCTGCATGGCAGACAGCCTGGGGAGCAAAGGCCACATCCACACCCAAGAACAGGTGGGGATGAAGGTAAAGGAGCTCCACCAGGCTTATGTCAGGGCCAAGGAGGGCAGCTCCTAATCCAGGGCAGAGCCCAATACCTGCCCATATTATAAGGATCTGGACCGCATCCTGAGGCGGGGTAGTCTGTTTCCCAACCCTGCCCCATAGTTATAGACTCCGGGGTGGAGACGCCAGTCATCGCCCATGCTCGGCGTCCAGAGGACGACAACAAGGAGGAGGAAGAGATCTCGATGGAATGTTGTGCTCCCCAAGGTCCAGGTGGGTGAGGAAGCATCTAAAATGTGCCTTCAGGCAGCCAAAGGTACCCCTCAACCACCATGCGGACCCTGCTCAGCCTGGCATTAAATGCCTGTTGTGAAGGGTTGTGGTGGCCAGTGTAGGGCTTCATGAGCCACAGCTGTAGAGGATAGGCCACATCCCCCACCAGGAATACAGTCATGTCTACATCCCAAGCCCTGATGTGGCAGTTGGGGAAGAAAGTTCCGGCTTGCAGCTTCTGGCAGACACTAGAGTTCCTGAACACACGTGCATCGTGTGCTTTCCCTGACCACCCAACATTTATGTCCATAAACTGGCCCCCGTGGTCAGTCACAGCCCACAGGACCACTGAAAAGTATCCCTTGTGGTTAATGTACATTGATGTCCGGTGGTCTGGGGTACAGATAAGGATGTGTGTCTTGTCGATAGCCCCCCTGTAGTTGGCAGATGCATCCACTTCTGCAAGGTGGATGACTCTGCACAGCAGGATGCTGTTGACCTCCCTGACCACCTGCAGAAGGAGACAAACAAACCAAGAATCACACGGGTGCTAGGGCACCTCAGAGTTCCCCTCTCCCCCCTTCTACTTTCCCTTCCCCCCACTCACAACCCTGCAATCACGGCCCCTGCAGGCAGGGCTTTGTGTGGGCAGGACAGTACAAACCCTCCTGGGGAGGGGACTTGCACCACCTCCACCCCCACAGTACCCTATCATTTCCAAGGGAAGCCCATTCCCTTCTTCCACCCCCCACCTGGGACAAGAATGCCATACCTACATAAGCAGGGCCCCGACGGTGGATCTCCCCATGCCAAACTGATTCCCCACGGATCGGTAGCTGTTCAGTGTAGAGAGTTTCCAAAGGGCGATGGCGACATGCTTCTGGAGGGGAATGATGGGCCTCATGTGCGTGTCTTGTCACCTCAGGGCAGGGGCGAGCCACTCACACAGCTTGAAGAAGGTGCCCTTCTTCATTCTGAAATTCTGGAGCCATTGCTGGTCTCCCCAGCGCTCCAGAACAATGCGGTCCCACCAGTCTGCACTGGTGTCCAGATGCCAAATGGGTTGGGGCAAGGCACCCAGACCATGGTGGGTGATGTCCAGGTCCTGTAGCCACTCCGCCACATACACAAGGAGGGTCTCCAAGAAGCCCTGGGGGTTGGCTTCCTGCGGAGCTTGGGAGGCAGTCTGCAGAAAGTGATGCATGACATGCAGCAAAAACTCCAAGAGCTGAAGACTGTGTGGAGGCAGCTCCTGCTCCATAGTGGAGTGTGCTGAGGTGTCCTGAGTCAGTGCAACCACAGCAAGAAGAGAAAATGCTTTGCTGTCCCTCAGAGAGATAGGCAAACAAGCAGGGAAACCTGAGAAACGGCTGTCCGGGGGGGGGGGGTCCCTTTAAGAACGAGCCTCAGATAACCTTTAGCAGCAGCCACATGAGGTAACTACTGACCTGATGCCCTGCCGGAACTGATTCCGGGTGGCCTTAAATGCGATTCAGCATCCAATCAGTGTGGACGTGCTATTTCAAAATAGCTAAGCACTATTTCAAAACGCATTTTGTAGGTAGACACGCTATTTTGAAATAAAATATTCTGGATTATCTCTTCTGGAATACCTTATTCCAGAATAACGCTGCTGTGTAGACATAGCCTTAGATTACTGCAGTGGTCAAGACAATTATTTAATTCTGCCTTCTTAAATCTGCATTCAATATAATAACATGAGTTAGACAGGCTTGTAGTATTAAAATGAAGACACATCTCCACTGGGCCTATTCAAACCTCAGCAATCCAAACCTGTATGTTATGATAAGAAAATACTACTTACCTCACCAGAGTTTATCATCTTTAAAACACTCCTCTTCCATCTTCATGGAAAAGAATATCACTCAAATTTTTCATTTTAAAGGCTGATCCCACTTGAGTCCTCTTCTCTATCAGATAGTGAAGTTACCATCATTGTCTAATTAACGAGGGAATAAATTAAATGATAGATTTATATTACCCACATTGGAAATTATAATAATCATTGACGTTCATAGAGCACATCATGTTCTGTAAAAATCCAAAAGTACTTAAAGTAGAGACCAAATTCTGTTCTCAATTACCCATCCACAATAGCAGTGACATCCAGGGCTTGTATAAATCAAGTCAGGATTTATTGTGTGCATAATATAATCCACTGTGACCCCAGCTCAGCAAGGTGATGAAACGTGCATAGCTTTAGGCACGTGCTTAATTTTCAACATCTGAATAGTCACACTAATTTCAGTAAGAGTATTCTCATTGACTTCAATGGGATTATTCATGTACTTAGTTAGTAATTAAGAGTATGCTTAAGTGCCTTGCTGAATGGGGGACAGAAAGAGGGCAATTTCCAAAAGTTAAACAATAAACAATAGAAAGTTTGGATTTTCAGAGGACGTGTGTTCAGCATTTTCTGAAAATCAGATCCCCCTTCAAAATGTCTCAGGTTTGGGGCCCAAAAAGGGAGTTATGCAAAATCTCTTGACTTTTTTAAAATCCTGCTGTTTATTCAATAGCTATGCATTGAGAAGATAAGAAAAAGGTTTGTGTTGTCTTTGATTATCATAATTCAACTCAACATTAATAAAAAAAAACACCCTGAGTTTGCATTAGGGCATGTAAAGCCTAGCACTTTGCAATCTTAAATTCCCTTTGTATAGAGAATGATGTGTTAGGACTGTAAGTTCCTGGAGGCTGGGGGCAGATTCTCCGCGGGTGTACATTGACATATCACCTGGTAGAAATGTAAGTACCATGGAACTTTGCCAGTGGAAACAGATACCTAGAACTTCAGGTGCCTACAGGGTTAGGCAATAGCTGAGTGGTGGTTTTGTGAATGCCTGTGGCACCTAAAAGTTGGTCTGGGGTACTTAAACTGGAAGTTAGGTGCTTAGGTGAATCTAGCTCTAAATATTCAACTAATCATACTACATTGCAGGAATCCTTATTTATCCAAGAGAGCCCTTCTGAAATAAATGACTAGGCACATTAACCCTTCATTCTCACCTGCAGTGCCCCCTGCATGATTCACTTCGATATAGTTGGAAGCTGTTTGTCAAAACTGAGGGAAGAATATGTGGTCAGGTGGAAATCACCCCTTTCTGGTATGTAGAAGACCCTCTGTGCCACTGATGTCCAGACAATGGTGCAGCCATGTGGGACACACTAACACCATGTGGGCTTGGGATTTCGGTTCCAAGCCTCCATTCCAAATAAAGTGGCATAGAGAAGAACATTGGACAGTTGGGCCTATATTTACATGGATCCACAGCCTGGGAAACCCCATATAAGGAGCTCAGAGAGTCAAAGAAACTCTGTCAGCCCATAGACTGGAGAAATAGTCACAGGAGCCCTTAGTTTTCGATGGTGGCTGTCATTCTCCAAACTGCCATAGATATCTGTATAAAATGAATTTATTCAGGCATTATTTCCAGAATGACACCTTTCAGCTAAAACGCTCTGTTCATTGTCCACCTGGAGCAGCCAGCTAAAGCATGGGACAGATGCACAGGGAAGCAAGGCAGGAGGCATCCTCCCCGTTCCTAAGGCAACAGGACTGTTTTGGAGCCACTCCATGAATACTTTTCCCGTTAATGCACCAAAGTACAGGAGTAGACTGTGTTCCCGTTAATGCACCAAAGTACAGGACAGAGAACAGGACCATCTGTGCAATGGTGACTTCTCCCCTGAGCTGCCTGTGCCTGAGGCTCCCCAGGCAAGCAGCAGAGTTTCACATTTGTGTGCTCTCCCATGTAGTTCTCACACCGTGTGCCCTGACCTCACTATCAGCATTTATCTAATGTATTGAGTTATGTAAATTCACTATCTATGAACAAGCCACGACAAAAACATTTATAATGAGCTTATTCCTAGCAAGATGCTTACCTAAGCTGTTTATTGCCCATGCCCAAAACATAATTACACTTTCGCTGTTTGAGCTTCCCCTTTCCTCCAGCAGTTTCAGCCTGTGACAAGCAGGGAGTGAAGGATAACAGGAGCACACAAACTGTAACGCAGAAGAGGTAGTCTCAGTGGTGCTCAATTCACCCAATAAAAATAAGGAGCAGTAACTAAGCTGAAGATCATTATGGGAAACTTTGCTTTCTATCTGGCAGCAGAATCGATGCTGCTACGGAGGTCTTGGATTTGGGATGCTAGAGAGCAGCACATGGCATTGTGCACTGCACTGCAGCAGGGGGCTCTCTGCTCTGGTCAAGAGCCAGAGGATCTATCACTTGTCCATGCTCTTTTCTGTGAAACCCTATTCCAGCCATTAGGGCTGCAGTAGCCTCCACATAGTGACCACAGATGCTCCTTTCCTTCTACTCTTCTGCACAGACCCCCAAATCAGCTAGTAGGTGCAGAATGGAGATTTGGATCAGTACGACTGGCACGTGCACCACTAGAAGTATTGCTATAGTCTCTACTGTGAGTAGAGTCAGGCCTCAAGTGACTAGCCAGCCCTGAACTGACTGACAAACGACTACTAAGGAAATTATGTCATCAGTGCTGGCTCCTAAAGGCATCCAAGAATATCACCAGATGTAATTTCCACACTACTCAACCATGCCAAAACTAGAAAGTGCTGGAAGTGATGCAAGAGGGCCTTTGTTTGTGCAGTTGCTCAGTGTCCCTCCTTCCCTACACCTCCCTCCCCCACACTTCTGAGGCATCACTCTCTCCTCGTGTATTATAGAGAAAATGTGGGTGCCTAATGCAGACTCATGTGACTTTCTAGGCTATCCACCCATCGGAGCAGATTAGGGCAGAGTCCCCTTTCACTCACACTGGGATTATTCTGGATTAAATCCACTGAACTCAGTTGAGTCCTACCAGTGTGAAACTGATAGAAATGAGCTCGGAATCAGGTCCTAACAGTTATTGTATCGACATGTTTGGGGCATGATAGCGGCTAATCAAAATGATGTTTGAAACATGAATGCTTTTTATGAATCTAATATAAGTGTTTATAATTTGTTTGAAATCCACTGTCCAAAACATGCAGGTATAAACATTTATATTTAAGGCTGCCCATGAGTGTGTAATCTCTTCTTTTAATTGTGCTGTCCTGACTGGAAAGGCACTTCACAATTAAAAATGCTGAGCCAGATCCCAAAGAATTTATACCAGCTGAGGCTCTAACCAAGTGAATCTGAATGGATTTAGTAAAACTGATTAGCATTAGAAATAAAAATAGGTACAGATGAGAACCCTTTTCTTACTGCACTATAACGAACTACCACAGAAGAACTGAAGACATACCAGTAGTTCACAGAAGCAGAAGAGCCGTCAGGTTTGTACATGTCTGACAATTAACTTGCAGCACGCTGCAGATGTTTTCAGGCTTTTCTCTTCTGGCTTTTGAAAAAAAAAGTGCAGCATTATTCTCCACATGACTTCACTTTTAACCTGTTTTTTCAGGTTTACACTTTAAGTACTGTCTTAGTAAAATGCTAACAGTAAGGGTAAAGGTAGCTATTAAGCTAGTCAGCCTTTGATCCTATTATATTTTATAAGGCTCTACAAATGGCAAACATTATGTCTGTATGTCTGAGCTATAGCTGACACATATTTGCTACCTTGCGAGGGAATTAAAATCAGCAGCCACTGATACACACACCCCATTGAGGAAAAAAAAGCATTTATTAATGGTGTTACACTAATAGATCCAGTTACGCTCTCAGTTATGTAACATTCTGTTAGCAATGCAACCCACTATGACTAACACTATATCATTGAAAAGGCATTACCATTATAAACCCCTAATTTCAAGAAGGAGAGACTGCATCTACTGCAGTAATAATGAAGTGCAGGCACAAAATACAAGTTTTCTCTCCTCCACTCTCCAAAACATCTTCACCCCTCCATATCCCCCAACAGCAGCAGGAGAGTGGGTGCCATTCCTGACCCAATCCATCCATCCAGGCTCCTTCTTGCAGCATTCCTTTTAATAACACTCCTTCTCCTATTTATGCCCCCCTGGGTCCAGGAAACTTTCTGGATGATTAACTACTGAGACAAAATAACCACAGTTGTGGTGGAGTCTCCATCACTGGAAAAGTTTAAATTAAGATTCCTCTAAAAGATCAGCTCTAGTCCAACTACAGTTATTGGTCTTGCACCAGGAATTAATTTAGACAAACCCTATACCCTATCTTATATTAGTCAGACAAGAGGATCACAATGGTCTGTTCTGTCCTCAGCATGTATGAACCTATTGGCAGCACTCATCGGCTGAACCTCTGTTGGCTTGTCAAACCAGGTTTCACTGCCAGAAAACCGGAGGTGGTTTGCAAGCAAGGGAAACTGACTGAAGAGCAGGGCTAGTACTTCAGCAACAACCCACTCATCCTACTCTTTGTGCTCCCTGCTATATCTTACATTGTTATATCCAAGTTGTATCCCCCTGGTCCAGCACCCTCAGGATCTGACCAATCCCAAACCAGAAAACTTGCCATACCAAGGGAGGTCGATGCTGGCCCCTCAGCTGCCATTGGCTGCTGGGCTCTGTGTCAGCAGAGTGGCCAGCACTGACCAAGTGAGGACTGGAGGGCAACTCAGAGGAACTGGCAGGGTGGCCACGGAGGCAGGCTGTGCTCCTAGACCTCACTCAATCAATGCCAGCCCCTCTGCTGCCACTGGCTACAGGGCTCCACTTTAGCCAAGTGGGGTGGGACACTTGGGGGATGAGGCAAAGTGGCTGTGGAGCCTCAGGAGCACAGCCCAGAGGAGCACACTGAGCCATCAGCCACTCTACATCTGCCCCGGAGCATCCCCCATTCCCGCTTCTCCCACTGTCTCCCTCCCTGAGCATGTGGTGTGTGCATCGGAAGCTCAGGGGTTAGGGGAGGGCAGTGGAGGAGTTGCTGAGCACAGGGACCCTGGCTTTTCCCTGTGCATGCGCCAACTCAGGAGCACCCACAGAGATGCTGGACCACAGAAGTCTGGGCCATAGAGGTCAAACCTGTACAAAGAAAATGCAGAACTGATACATATAATGCAAAATCCCTGGGAGAGTGAAAGGTTTCCATTAGAGTCCGAGCTAGATGGGTTTGAGTCTGTTTCTGCTGGAAGGCAAAGGGAATTTTCCCTGAGGAAAAGCAGAGTCAGTGATGTTTCCGAATGTTATCTGAACATTTAAGATATGGCAAAGAGGTTTCCCTTCACTTGTCATTTCCTTGCTTTCAAGGGGTCTGTGTGGGTGAGTTTCACAGTTAAATGGCTTTATGGACCTATATCTGGACATCACAATGCATCACAATGAAATGCATACAGTTGCTTTCCTCTGAGTGAATACACAATTCAGTAAAAACAAAACAGGTGCTAAGCCTATTTGAAATGTGCGCTAAGTGTTCCTTTCAAATACATGTCAAATATGTATGTATCTTCTTTTTTAAAATCTCCCATATTTTAAAAGAGAAGATACATATATATTTGACATGTATTTGAAAGGAACACTTAGCGCACATTTCAAATAGGCTTAGCACCTGTTTTGTTTTTACTTAATTGTGTATTCACTCAGAGGAAAGCAACTGTATGCATTTCATTGTGATGCATTGTGATGTCCAGATATATGACATATGCAATATGTCAATATTTTCAACACACCCAGCGTCAGGAAAATTAACTCTGAAAGTTAACCAAAATTAACCAAAATTTCCTTTTCTGCAGTACTCTAGGGAAGGAGAACTGAAGAGAGAGATCTAGGTGTCATAGTAAACCCCAAGCTAAATATGAGTCAACAGTTTGACTCTGTTGCAAGAAAAGCAAACATCATTCTGGAATGTATTAACAGGAGTGCTGTACGCTAGAAAAAATAAATAATTCTGCTCTACTCCGTGCTGATTAGGCCTCAACAGGAGTACTGTATTCAGTGCTGGGTGCCACATTTCAGGAAAGATGTGGACCAAATTGGAGAAGGTCCAGAGAAATGCAACAAAAATGATTAAGGTATGGAAAATATGACCAATGAAGGAAGATTGAAAGAATTGGATGTGTTTATTCTGCAAAAGAGAAGACAGAGGGGACATGATAACAGCTTTTAAGTACTAAAAAGACTATTACAAGGAGAAAGGAGAAAAAATATTCTCCTTAACCTCTGAGGATAGTACAAGAAGCAAGGGCAGTTTAGGTTGGACATTAGGAAAAACGTCCTGTCAGTGTGGTTAAGCACTGGAATAAATTGCCTGGGGTGTGGAAACTCCATCATTAGAGATGTTTAAGAGCAGGTTAGACAAACACTTATCAGGGATCATCTAGATGGTGCTTGGTCCTGCCCACGAGTGCGGGGGACTGGACTTAGTGATCTCTCGAGGTTTTTTCCAGCACTAGTATTCTATGATTCTATTAAATAGCCCCTGCTGCAACATCTAGACTCTTGTGGGTGCTCCACTACAGGATTCAACCACATTTAGATAAATGGTGTCTATATGTTAAAAATATTTGAACAATGAGGCAAACATTTGTTTAAAAGCTTCTATTTTTAAGTGTTGCAATTTTGGGGTTCCCAACTTGTGATCTGAATTGATGGGCCTGATTTCAGAAGTGCTGAACATTCAGAACTCCAGTGGAACCCATGAGTGTCCAGCACTTTTGAAAACACATTAAAGGTTCTGATTCAGAGCACTCAAATGAAAGCACTGAAAATATGCTGGCCTAATATATGACGAGGCAAATGAAAAAGTGCAGGTTAGAGACATGAGCAAAGAATGATGTAATACGCCACTATATTTAAGGATTTAAAATCTCTATGATTTCAGTGATGTTTGGATCAGGCCTCTATTACACTGAATTTAACTTTTTTGAAAAAAAATCTTTTTTCCCTGCACCATACTGGCAATCCAAATTCTATCTGATCCTGGCAAAAGATATCTCAGAGAAAATTAAGTGTAGACTACTTGTTTGGCTGTTTAGAATGTTGTATAGTGCACGGATACCCCAGTACTGAGTGTAGTATAAAGCCTTATCAGATTGATTGCACATTTGCACAATAGCAGCAAGGTTAATTTTAGAACAATTAATTAATTGACTACACTACTCTCACTAATGGAGACATTGGTGACACTGTACCATAAATACAACATGCCTTGATGAATACCAATGCCCCTTTGCTCTTTCCTTTCCAAACACAAGTTCTCTAGTGGGTAGTGGGTTTTTTTTAGTGGCATCTACCATCCATCTCAGAACTCATAAAGTGACAAGGAGGTCATCTTAAAATGAACTGAGCTTCTTTTTATTTGATAGTCCAATGTTTACATTAATGAGAATGAGGTTCTTCACTCAAAGATCATTAAACAAGGCAATATGTTGTTAAACTTAACTATTGACAATGGCAACATAAGTCACCACAAGTTACAAATGATAAAAATCACAATTATCCAGCAATTACATTTACAGCTATAAAAACCCTTTCAGCCATTAAAGATGTTAATTCCCCTGCTCCTCTCTCTGCAGCATTTAGCATTCAGCCCATCCTTGAGAAATAGGAATCAGTTGATTCCAGGTGAAAAGGCAAACAAGCACCTAATGATGCAGAAAGGAAAATCAAATAACCCCTGAAATGAGGGATCATCTGCAAATTTCCATACACGACCATAAACATTAGGAATAGGCAAACAGTTTGGATAAAATAGGAAATTATTTTAAATGTCACCATGCTTCATACCAAACCCAAATTAAACTTGGTTTGAGAGTCAGTGAATCTAATGTAAAACGAAAAATGTTCCTGCCTTTTGCACTCATTTATAATTTCCCACTTCAGCCAACCTATAGGACAAAGAAATCCTAGCAATATTTCTGTTCTGACTAGCACCGGAAAGAACATCTTCTGTTCCCATTGTTTTGCAGCCTAAATTTCAGCTGCGTTTGTGCTTTTCATTCATATGTCAGTCCTTGCAATTTCATCCCGTACACTGTCTAAAGAATCATATTTTCCTACCTTAGGCATTTATTAAGCAGACAATATTCAAAGGTGATTTTTAAAGCCAGCCTTACGCATGTGCAAAGGGGTAAGGTAGTAAAGAAAGGAAAGAGGAGAAGGGCATAACCCTGCAGAGAGGAAGGAGAAGTAAGTAGCAACCTGAGCAGCAGTGACCATAAGCAGCTAGTAAGGCATGTGAAGGATAACATGAAGGGTTTCTACAAGTATTTTAGCAACAAGAAGGTGGCCAGGGAAAACATGGACCCTTACTGAATGGCGAAAGCAACTTGACAGATGTAAAAAAGCTGAAGAACTCAGTGCTGTAAGCCAGCTTACAGACTGCTGTACTGGGTAGCATAATGAGGAGAAGGTGAGTAGCCATCAGTAGTGAAAGAACAGGTCAAAGACTATTTAGAAAAGCTGGTCATGCACAAGTCCATGGGGCTGGATGCAATGTACCCAAGGGTGCTGACAGAGTTGGCTAATATGATAGCAGAGCCAGTGGCCATCATCTTTGAAAACTCACAGTGACTGAGAGAGGTCCCAGACAAATGGGAAAAGGCAAATACAGTGCCCATCATTAGAAAAGGAAGAAGGAGAAGTGGACAGTGATCACTGGCTTGAAGGCTAGTTGACAGCTGGTAACAAGAAGAGTCAGTCCTGGGGCTACACTCTGAATAGTCAGTTCACCAGAAGAGAATTAGTTAAATATTTCCATCTGCTCTAGTGTCTGGCCACTAATTTGTCCTTATAAAGTCCTAAGCAGCCCTAGCTTTCTAACATACAACCAGCATGGGACAGAGAAAATACTCATCTTGCATTCCTGTCAACTTTTTAAAAAATGTACAGTGGCATGCAGTGCAAAGGTTTGCACTAACTAATATAGAGAGAACATTTCAGGAATGTTTATAAATAGTATCTGAAACAGCCTTTTATGCTTACTGATATCACCCAGATGTCTTTCATTACAATGATTCTGGGACTTATTTCTTTGGTTATCTATCACTGCCCTCCAGTATTGGTTCTTGTTAATTAAATCTGCCTCAAAACAGGACACAGCTCTTCTAGATATGAAATGGCTGCAGTCCTTCTAGCAGCCTTGGCTATTGTGGTTTAATACACTATTGCATTTTTACATATGTTAACAATATGGCATAACACATTTCCTTGGCTTCCCATACTGACTTCAGAATTTGTCTTTTCATACCCGAACCAACCCAGCATTTCTTAAGTCAATTTATGTTTGAACTTAAAGGCTACAATGGACTGATTTTCAGGTGACCAGCACTCACAACACCAATTTAAAAAATCAATGGCCACTCAACGTAACCAAAAATCAAATTCCATATCTTTAGTGCTGGATCTAAACCTCTTTATAGGGGTTTATACAGACTGAAAATTCCCTTGTTAGAAAGTCCAGAACAATATATTAGATTCCATCATTAGTGACCTAGGATGAAGTCTTTTGCTATTGAATTCAATGAAGGCAGGATTTCAGAGTTAAATTTCTTTATTTAAAAACAAAGGATCAAGATACATACCCATCTGGTGAACATGCTTCTTTGCAAAGCAAGTGTGATTGCACTTGCAAGCAGGATACCTGCAGGTGTCAACTGCACATTCAAATACTTGATTTGTGTGCGCAATTGCAATGAGTGCCTGGTTAAATGTAGAGCCCAAAAATATGAATTAGTTTTTCAGTTTGATCTTGATTGCTTTTCAATTTCCCATAGATGAGAAATCCCATTCCAAGGCTTTATATCATATTAGCAGTTCCCTTGGTAAGAAATTCTGTGATGGGTAGGAAAGGATTTCATGAACAGTCTACCAAGCCCTATTGTAGAGATTATTCCTTCTCAAAATTCTGTTTCCATTATGGACTGCAGCTCAGTAAGTTGTCTGATCAAAGAAGCTATGAACTTGGAACATATCACAAAGAAGTTAGAGCTGCAAATTGTGATAGGTCAGCTACGTTGGTGCAGTTGCATTATATAGAAGCAGTGTCTGGGTGTCAAACAGGGACAAATCTTAACTATTTGGGGACCATGAGCAGCAAGTGGTTTGGAGCAAGGAGCAGGATTTGGGCCTTATTAACTAACTAGTGTGTATTTTTATAAATCTCTAGGCCAAAGCCACATCAAGGAGAACCTGATTCCGATATATTCTGAGAGCATAATTCTCACTGGCTTCAGAAGCATTTTATATGAGCTACCATAAAAAGCAACTGGAAAAAAAACAACCCACATTCTGACTTGCAATGGCTGCTGCAAGAGCTTACCACCTTTGATATCAGGCCACTCAAATTATATATCTAAGTTTAGGCATCCACTTAGAAGAATGTGACCTATAGCTCCTCCTTTTACCACATGAATTTCTTTTGCATAACAACATTATTAGTTCCTATGAACTGCATCTTACGTATCTGAAGTAACTGCAATTCCATTAATAACTGTAATTGTTTCAGACATTCATTAATTTTGATTTATTAACTTATTTAATTTCTCTTATTGTAATCTTCCCTACTCTATAAGTCATTAACTGTTTTAATGTTCTGGGTCAATAATAATTCTATCAGTTGTAAACTGTTTAATTAATAACAATTAGCACCTGTCATCAAGAGTTCATCTTCCTCTCTGAACCTTATTAATTTGATTTCAATATAAGTTTACCCTCTTTCTCCCCTCTCCCCCCACCCATCAGTTAGACAATTTGTTCCAATGCAACATAGACATTATCAAAAATCCCAGTACTAGTGCTGTGACATTTCTTCTTTTTCATAAAGCCTTATTGCTCAGAGTCAGGTGATGATATTATTAAGAAGCTAAGTTTTTAGCCTTTGTGGGTACAGAGAAAAAGATAAGAGCTAAAAAAAATATTTTAAAAAATCTCATTATTTTCAGGGCCCAAAATGATTTTAGACTTTTGGAGATTGGCATTGCTAACATATCTACAGGGGAATGCACTAATATTTTAAATTACCTTTCATGAAGGCACCTCAAATTCCTCTGAAATACAACTTTTCAAACTTTAATGGCAGCATAATACTAAATAATAAAAACAAATATTAAAGTGGCATATTATGAATAATGGACCAGATCTTCATCTTGTGTAAATTAGGGCCTCTGGGGTCTGGCTTCATCTCATTACCAGGAAGGTATTTACATTCTAAAATTAATTGAGCTTGGATGGACCTTAAGATAGACATGGAGCAACACTTTATGTCTCTCCAGTGGTGACACTGGAACAATTTTTATGGTGGGGGTGCTGAAAGCAAGTGATCCCCAAACTTTTTATCTCACCCCCTCCCTTACCTTTACCCTTGTCCATGCCCCCTCTCCTTAGAGCTGGGGCCAGAACCCAGCGGTGACTCTGGGAGTGGGGAGGACACAAAGGCATGAGGAGGCTAAGGCTGAGCCCACGGCGGAAGGTGTGGGGGGAGCAGAGCCCCTAGCACAGGTCCTGCAGCCAGGACCCCAAGCATGGGCCAGAAGTAGAGCCATAGGTGTGGGGCTGATGGCAGCCAGGACCCCAGGTGCAGGTCCATGAGTGGAGTCCCAGGTGCAAGGGCCAGCAGCACTGGAACCTTGGGCCACAGGGCCAGTGACCAAGACCCCATGCAAAACCTTGGGGTGTTGTAGCACCCCTGCACTACTAGCTCCCACACCTATCATCAAGGCTGTTCCCCACTCCAGCACAATGAATGCAGAAGTGGGGTCCCACAAGAGCACTCCAAAACTTTGCCTCTACAAGCTCTGGTATAAAAAATGTCCCCCAAAAATCCTAATACCTGATTTGGGGAAATTCACTACCACCACTCAAGTAACTCCAAGAAAACCAGGGAAGAAGTCACTTTGGAAACCTCTTCCCAAAGGTAAAACTCTTCCCTGCCCCAACCTTCATTTTACTCTGAGTTGGGAAAAACAGAGGGGATTCACAGACAACAGTGGACTCTGCCCTTATAACTAGGGACTGAGTCAAAGGACACAACAACCAACCAATTCTGGTGAATTAGAAAAAAGAAACAAACTTTTATTATTAAAACAAAACTACAGTTGCAAGCATAGTAAAGTGGAAAGATCCACCAATTGATCTAGGTACTCAGGGGGACTCCCTGGGCTAGCAGCTTTAGTTACAAAAGAGAAAAAAACACACTTGACAGCACAGACGTTAATTCCAAATTCCCAAACCAGGAAAAACAACAAATCCTGGCAAACTTTCTAAACTTTTCTCTACTTACACATTGTATGAAGTCCGTTCTTGGAGAGAGAAGAGTCTCCCATCTCTCCCAGTCTTGGAAGAAACTGCTCTAAATCTCAAACAAAAAAACAGAGAGAAAAACTTCTCTTTTTCAGTTTGAATTTTCTACCTGCATTGTTATTGGCTGACCACCCGATACCTGGGTAGGTACAGAAGACATAGTTAACTCCTTAGTAACTTGAAAACAGGTCTGCTATAAACAGAAGTAGTTTGGGGCACATGTTTTCTGTATAAGGTAAACTGAACAGGCTTGAAGAAACTATTTCCTGGAAAGACTGGCAATGTATTAGCTTTCTTTCCTGTACTGTACTGCTTTGCCTTTAGACAAGAAATTGGCAATGCTTGTTATTTGGCATCTTCAACATTTTAAATATTGAACTGCAATAGTCAAAGTATCGGCTATGAATTTTAGCACTATAATGAAACTATAATGGAAAATAGAAAATGTATATAAATAGAAAGATGTATCCACACAAATTACAAGTATAGCTTTCATTTTTCAGAGTTTTTTTATTTTGTTTAGGGGTGGGGTTTTTTTAAGCAATTTTTGAGTTTCATGTAGATGTTCAGAAACTGGGACGTCTCTTGGTATATTATGTAAAAAGTAATGTCAATAATATACATTACTCTAATGAGTAATTTTGTTGTAATATTCCCTAGTTCACTTTAACACAGTACTGCTTCAAACAGCACTACATTAAACCACAGTAGGGAACATTTAGTGCACACCAGCAATGTCTATACAGACCAATTAAAGCACAACACATTACCGCGCTTCAGCAATCAGACCCCTGAAGTCCACATTACTGCTCTGTCTAGACAAATCCTTAGATACAAGTAACCATTTCAAGTGTTTATTGGAAAAATACTAATGTCATTGCTTTTAAATCAGTTGTGTTTGATGAAAACTGAAAATCTGAAGCCTGATTGTGACACAAGTGGTCCTCACCCAAATACCCATTTGTATTTCACTATGGGTATTTCTACACTACAGTGTTATTTTGAAATATCTTATTTCAAAATAAGCTGTTTTGAAATAACGAATCCACACACAAAATGCATTTCGAAATAGTGTTTTGCTATTTCAAAATAATGCATCCACACTGAGTGGACTCTGAATTGCATTTAAGGTCAGGAGTTACTTTGTGTGGCTGCTGCCTGAGGTCTGTGCTTAAAAATACACCCCTCCCCCACCCCGGACAGCCAGTTCTCAGGTTTCCCTGCTTGCTTCCGTACCTCAATGAGGGACATCAAAGCAGGTTTGTCTCTGCATGCTCTGGTTGCCCTCACTCAGAACACCACAGCACTCTGCAACATGGTGCAAGAGCTGCCCATGCGCACTCTGGTGCTTCTCATGGACAGGTTGCTGCGAGCCTGGCTTCACTTTCTGCAGGCTGCCATCCGGGAGGTTCATCGGGGGGCTGTCAGGATCCAGAAGGCCCTGTGGGAGAGCTTCTATCCTGAAGAGCATTAAGAGCCTCCCTGGTCTGCCTCACTGGGGGCTTGTGCCTCATTCCTCCCTCACATCCTTCCACTTACCCCTCCCTAATCTCCCTTCCTGATGTCAAATAAAATACACGTATTTTCATAAACACAAACTCTCTTTATTTAACAAAACTCTGGGGTGGGGGGATGAAACTCTGGTGAGACTGGGGAAAGGAGGCAGGAGAGGGGAAGAGAGAGGGTGGAAGAGGGGAGGGGAAAAACTGGGAGGAGGGAGCTGGAAGGGGGAAGCAAGGGAAGAAGGGGGATGGGAAGCTCAGGGCTCAGGGTTGGGGGTCTCACCAGACCAACTTGATTTTCATGCGAACCTGCTCCTGGGTTCGCATGTGGCCTTTAGTGGTCAGGCTGACAGCTATCCTGCCATAGATGGCCGTGTTCCTCTGTCTAGTGCAGAGTTCATGGACATTGGGGGCATCCTCCCCAAACTTGAATAAGGTCCATGATCTCCGCCCTGGACCAGGAAAGCGCCCACCTTCTCTGGGCCCTGGCAGACTCCTAGGATCTGGCAAACTGCTCCTGGGGAGTGGTGTAGGGCTGGCTGCCAATGGCTTGCTGGTTCATGTTTTGGGGCCACGGGGTCAGGGGCAGTCACTGCTGGCTCTGGGCTGGCAGGCCTGGAGCTGGCACAGGCACTGTATCCAGAGTCAACCTCTTTAAGGTCTCCGGACAGGGGAGGATGGAGAGAGCGTGGCCACCAGGGCACCTGGGAAGGCTGGAGGGGATTTGTGAGGAGCACAATCACAGCACTTATTTCGAATTTGGCGTTATTCCTCGTAGAATGAGGTTGACCAAATTCGAAAGACGTACTCTGCTATTTCGATTTAATTTTGAAATAGCCGATTGGCTGTGTAATAACAGCTGTTATTTCAAAATAACTTTGCTGTGTTGACATACCCGATCAGAATGAAGTGTAATAAAAGTAGTCAACTTGGCTAAGTTTGGCAACAATCATAGATACAAACTTTATCCATACCAAGAATGTAAACAAGCACTTTTCACAGCGATAAGAGATTGTATATCAAGACAATGTTCATTATCCATACTGGTTGATTCAACATGACATATACTTAACCCACCTAATAATTAGCTGTCATCATGTGACAGTAAGAATGAATTCCAGCCCCAGTGAATTTATATGACAGACAAATTATACGAGAAAAGAAGGATTATCATCCCTATTATTAACAGATGGGAAACTGAGGCAGAGGAAGCAACTTAACCAAGGAAGTCTGTGGCATAGTTAGGACCTGAACACAGATCTCCTGAGCCCCAGCCCAGTGCCTCAATCACAAGGCCATTCTTCCTCTTAGTCTTGCCCTCATATATGTTCTTGTGTGTTCTTAATGTTACCATACTCTGACACTTTCAACAAGATCTACTGTTCCTCTAAGGTCCATATCCAGTTTTATTCTTTTTCAGGGGTACAGGGTATGAGTCATGCTTTTGTAAGGTCAATAATGAAATACTTTCACATAGAATCTAAAACTAGGAGGCAGCATTAACTAGTTCCAGCTAGCCTTTAACCCTATTAAAATGTGTTTACTTCAAAAGAAAAGAAAAAGTGTAATCCTTGGCAGTTGATTTATCTTAATCTTCCATGTAAAAAAATATTAAACAGCTGTATTAATACAATGTCAGACTTGCTTAATGGTTAAGGTGGTAGCATAAAAAGGTAGCTAATTATTAAGTGAGTTAATGTATGTCTTGTTATTTAATCTACCAGAACTGAATATGACCTGTCAAATACTTATTAGTCACTCATTCTCTATACATCTACTCAACATTAACAGGGCCCACAGTTAAACATCAGTATTACTTCACTTCCTGAATTATGCTGTCAAACATTATTCCTCTAACTGTTCTTTGGTCCAAACACATGTAATAGCATCCTCAGTTTGTCGAGACCAAGATAATATCCATAGACAACATGGAGGACAAAAAGAGCAAAGGGAAGGTTCTAGACAGTTAGTCTGAATGGGTTAGGTAGCTTGAGAGATGGACAGAGAGCATCTGTGAAAAGTAGAGATGAACAAGAATATACTAGCCTGGGAGGTATTCCCAACATGATACAAAGTCCACATTTTCAGATATTTTGGGCATTTCAGATTCTGAGTGTAAATTGCTGTAGCTCACTTGATTTCCATGAAGCCACAAAGATTTACACCAGCTGAAAATCTGGTCCAGCACTATCTCACATCCATAGCCATTTCTCCTAGTTACTGAAATTTCTGTTCAGAAAGACAATAGACTGACACAATCAAGCATCAATATTTTCCTCTCTCATTGGCAAGAAGGAAAGAGTAGGATCATCTCTAGTTGAGCACTGAAGGCATTGGTGTTGCACCAAATATTAATTTGGTGCAATATTTGTGAAGTGCTATTGGCCACAAAGTTTCCTGCAGGGAAACTGACATCATGGAAATCAGTTACTTATTTATACTATGCACACAAACCCTGCTCTTTTTAAACCAGGTAGATCCAACCATACACAGCCTGCTCCTGAACCCTGACTCCACCTCCCAGAGTTGCCATGGGAACAGCTGCATTCATCACTGCTCTCCTCCTCACAAATCTCCAACTGCCCTCCATAGACCATTCTCCCTCTTGTCTGAGCTATACGCCCCCAGAAGTCAGGAGATCCACCAGTCACAGTAGATTCACCTCTGCTGACCTCTCTCTGCTCAGCCAGTGCATCGCCATGTTTTACTTTATGATGTATGGCACCATCCAAGACATAATTCAGGCAGGTAGCAAACTACAGAATTCACTGCACTAAAATCTATTTGGAAATTTGTTGCAAGAATAGATTTGGGGGGAATTGACTCGCATATACTTTTTATGCATGTGGCAGCATATCTCTCAGCCACAGCACTGCCAAGTCCATGGGGTTTCCTACAACCATGGGAGGCTCTGAATGGCTAGTCTTAGTAAGCAATGAGTAGCTATCACTTGGGAAGCTATTATCATAGAAAGCACCTTTTGGGGGTACCTTCAAAGTCAGGCCAAAAATATTACAACTACACCCACAAGGATGGGGGGAGAGGAGGTTTAACACCACAGCTTCACTAGCCAATTGGACTGCGCTTTGCAGGAAGGACAGAGATGCAAAGCTCCAATAATGAATTATAATTGTTTGTTTCCTTTATACACGTTTACTGGGTGTTACTGACAGAACAGTTGTCCAATGTTAAACCAACAATTTTCCAGTTGCAGTTGTTTAGCCAGGCAGCCTCCTTTCTCAGAGTGTATTCAAGAAATCTTACTCATTGCTAGCACAATTTTCTTCCAATTTCTTATGGTTGCTTGGAAACAAGAACAGAACAGACATGCATGTGTCAGCAACAGTCTTCCATCAATGATCACACCTGCACCTAACATCAACATACCAGATGTAGGCCACATTTTTGGCTTATCAACCTGGACCAAGATTTTGTCTGAGTGCTCAGGATTTTTTTTAAAAATCAGGTATATAATAACGGATCTAGGCGCCCAATTTAAGTACAGGCACCCTTGTTTGAAAACGTTGGCCCTTCAGAAGGTCTCTTCTAGTCCTCGTAATACGGACTGTGGCCAGTATGCTTATTTTCATGTATGTATTGAAGGAAGTATGTGTATGGGGATGCCATCATTCCTGAACTCACCTTTTCTGGAATTTGAATTATCAGTTTTTTGGGAGGATCAAAGATAATATGAATGAGGGAAATAGGGTGTGGTAGGCTCAGAGGTTCCAGTTATTTACAACACTGGCAGTTCTTTTCAGAAGCTGAATTTGTATAGCTCCCAGTCTAACACCAAAAGGCAATACCACACCTGGGACTTCCGTAGCTTAGTGCATGAGCTTCTACAGCTTTAGCTAAAAGCCAGCTGACTCTCAGCTAAGGTTGTAGAGCAAATTCATTCTCTGTCTTTCTGTAAGAGGTCTAAGTGCCACTACATGGGACAGTACACCACACCCAGTAGGCATGAGTGTTACACCAGCACAATGGAATCCCTATCCTGAGAGAGCTTTTTCAACTCTATGTCAGTATGTTGGAGCATTGCAAAATCTTCAGTACTACAGTGTGTTGCTGGGTGAATAAAGGCCAAATTATCATTAATTTAGCTAGGAGCTATAAAAGCATAAAAATTTTAGATATACGGATTTAACATAACTCAAGAGAAAATATAAGAGAAAAGGCCATAAAAACGTGGGAAAGGAAGCCTATTTATTTGCTAGCAAAGGAGTGAATTTAAAAAAAACAGCCTGGCAAACCAGTCTCTTCCAACCCACTCGTGTGCACATAAGGGAAATTACCTGAAAATGCTAAAATTATTATACAGATCAAACAAAAGCACATAACTATAATTACTGGAGTATCTGTGTCTGTCTCAGGATTAGCAGCAGAATCTCCTCTTGCCTAGTAATAAGCTAAAGCGGTATGTTCTTATTTCTGTTCTTCTACCTTTTCCACCAAGAAAACAGTCAGGATCCAGTTTATAGAAGCAAAGTTTCTCCATGTTTTCTAAAATAAAGAGTGAATAGACTCAGCAAGAAAGGGAATTTTCCAGGTACACAGAGGACAAAGAGAATAAGGGTGAAGTGAAACACTTTTCATTAAAGGAAATTATTCATTTAATTATTCATTTTAATAACTGTATAGCTGGATTTGCTAATATCTCAAAGAGTCTCC
This sequence comes from Pelodiscus sinensis, assembly GCF_052426305.1. NCBI lineage: Eukaryota > Metazoa > Chordata > Testudines > Trionychidae > Pelodiscus > Pelodiscus sinensis. The sequence goes on along the minus strand of NC_143055.1, from coordinate 109,976,058 downwards.
TTTGAAACATTCCAAGAATTTCTCTATCATCCTTACGCTCATTCTACCTATTTAGTAAATGATTATCAAAAGTTTTAAGCATTCAAAGAAGACACTTCCTGTTGCTAAAACTAGATGGGGTCCTGCCAACTGGACAAGCTAACACTGCATTGATGACATATCAAGTTAAAGGATAATTAGCGGGTTTATAAGACACTAGAGAAAATAGGAGATCCTACTAGTCTGTTACCATTCATCATTGGCCAATGGCCATAAAGACTTCTTAGTGTAATGCTCTCAAATTCACAGAATCATAAAATATTAGAACTAGAAGGGACCTTGAGAGATCATCAAGTCCAATCCCCTGCCCTCACAGCAGGACCAAGCACTGTCTAGATCAGTGGTCTCCAACCTTTTTACACCCAAGATCACTTTTTAAATATCAGAACAAGCCAAGATCTACCTCCCCATCCTTCCCCCAAGACCTCACCTCTTCCTTGAAGACCCGCCCTCTCTATTCTCCTCCTCTCCATCACTTGCTGTCCCCCAGCCCTTATATACTCTACACTGTCTCTTTTTTTTCGATTATTCTGTAGGAAGAGGTTTTCCCAACATTTGGCCTGTCTAGACTGGACCAAATGTCAGAAAAACCCCTTCTTTCAGAAGACCCCTTATTCCTCATGGAATGCGGAATACAGAGGTTACTGAAAGAGCATGTTTGCTCTTCCACTAAAAAAAGCAGAAGAACAAATGCATCCCTGGACGCAGAAGAGTTTTTCTGGGATACCTTTGGAACCCTGGAAAAACTCCTGCAGTCTAGCCGTACCCTCACTGGGTTGAGGCAGAATGGGGTGAGAATGAGGGATTGGGTGTGGGAAGGGGTGAGGTGCAAGCTCTGGGAGGAAATTTGGATGCAGGAGATGGTGGAGAAGGGGACATTGGCTTGGGGAGGGGGCTGCAGGCTGGGGAGTGTTGGGGTCAGATGGAGGGTTGGAGTACTAAGCAAGCCACAGGCTTGTGGATATGAGGGTTCAGGAATTTGAGGAACATGAGGGGCTTAGGACAGGCGGGTCCAGTGTATGATAAGCTCAGATCTAGGGCCGGCGGGGAGAGGGTGCAGGAGTGTTATGATCCTGTGGCCAGATTGGGGCTTGGCCCCAATTGGGGGTTTGTTAGCCAGGCTTCATTTTTAAATAAAATACTATGTCAAACACAAAAAGTTTCTGCATTGTTTTTATTTATGAGAAGGGCGGGGAACCTGTTTTGAGTCAGGGGTCACTGACTAACAGAAAAGTCAGTTGGGGGCCACACAAGTGAGATGCAAAAAATAACTCCTCCAAACTCCCCCCCCCCCCCCCAGGCCTCTCTAATGTAGCCCCAACTGTGCTGGTGGGAGCAGGGGACATGGTACTGGGGAAGGGTGCTAGTGGGTGCTGGAGCAAGGAACAGGATGCCAGTGAGGGCAGGGGACAGGGTGTTGCTGGGGGTAGGGGACAGGGAGTCCCGTGCACCCACCTTCTCCCAGGACTCCTTCCCCCTCACCCCCACAGAGGAGGGAAGCCCCAGCATGCGCCTCCTCCAGGGACTTCCCCCCAACCCCCGCAAGTTCCCGGCATGCCACAGACCTGGGGGAGGGGAGCAGTCAGCGCACTTCCAAACCCCCGGGAGTGGCGCGCAGCTGCAGGACTTCCATCCATCCCGCAGGAAGCCGGCACTACCTCCATTGTCACTGGAGGTTTGTAGTGGTGCTTCTTGGGGGTGGGGCATAATGGGGGGGCCCCCGAACACCTCGTGATTGACTAGTCGAGCCCTTGCGATTGATGGGTTGATGACCACGGGTCTAGATCACCCCTGATAGATGTCTATCCAACCTATTCATAAATACCTCCAGTGATGGAGATTTCACAACCTCCCTAGGTAATTTATTCCAGTGTTTAACCACCCTAACAGTTAGGAAGTTTTTCCTAATGTCCAACCTAAATTTCCCTTGCCTGAATTTTAAGCCCATTGCTTCTTCTCCTATTATCAGAGGCCAAGGAGAACAATTTTTCCTCCCTCCTTCTTGTAACACCCTTTTAGATACTTGGAAAATGATATAATGTCCCCTTTCAATCATCTCATTTCTAAACTAAACAAGCCCAATTCTTTCAGTCTTTACTCATATGTCATGTTTTCTAGACCTTTAATCATTTTTGTTGCTCTTCTCTGAACCTTCTCCAATTTCTCCACATCTTTCTTGAAATGTGATGCCCAGAACTGGACACAATACTCCAACTGAGGCCTAATCAGCGCAGAGTAGAGCAGAGGAATGACTTTTTGTGTCTTGCTCACAACACTCTTGTTAATGCATCCCAGAATCATATTTGCTTTTTCTGCAACAGTGTCACACTGTTGACTCATTTAGTTTGTGGTCCTCGATAACCCCTAAAGCACTTTCTGCAGTATTCCTTCCTAGAAGGTTGCTTCCAATTCTGTATGTGTGAATGGCTTTCTTCTGAGATACTGCACACTAGCAGCTCCTATTGACAGAGAAAAGAGAGGTTTCCCCTCTTATTTTAATAGAGTCATGTAAACAATTTTGAATCAGATATAGTGGCAGTGTATGCCAACTCCATCGTGTTCAGTGAAATGGCATTTGTGGCGCTCTTTCAAAAATGGACTATGAAGATCAAAGCTATTAGAACGCCCACATAACTGGCTTGCTCTTCTGTTGCCCAGGCAATCCCCCCTCTTCAAGCCTGTTTGTACATTCTTGACATGACTAATTATAAATACAAACTACAAGCACCTGATTTTACAACTGCTTTGAAAAGAGAACCAGTTCACACATCAGTTATGTGGGAACTTCGCAGGATCACCAGCTCCAGCACACATCATGCTCTCAGTCTCTTTCACACGAGACTACATGAGAAAGGCCACTTTTGAAACAAAATTCATGGTGATATCCACTGTCTGTATCTATAGAAGGAGGAGAGGAAATGGAAAGTAGGCTGAATACACTTTAGTTCAGCATTTTATTCCAGATCCTGTGGAGTTGAGTGCCCTCAACTTCCACTAACTTCAATTAGGCGCATAATTGCCCACAGGAGGGAGACAGGGTAGTAAAATGTAGAGGAAAATCATCACAGCATAGAACAGGCATGCTTGAATGTCTAAGGAGGGAAGTCACTTTATAGGGAAACAATTTCATTTTTTATTATAATTTTCCCTCTGAAGGAGAGTTCGTCACATGTGAGGTAAAAACTAGTGCTTTCAAGGACTCATCAGAAGTCTCCAGAACTTCTTCTTTCCTACAGGAATGTGCTGCTAATCATGTTTCCGATATTGCTCAAAGACTCTTTTCAAGAGGAAAGTCAGGTTTCATATGGTTGGCAGCACAAAGTTAAATCTTTGTCATCATATGAAAATAATACATTCATTGTATTAAAAGATTCCAGCAAAGACCTGGGCGTTGTCGTGCCAGGCACTCTACAAGCAGGCAGTATTAGATGAGCCCTATCCTGAATCTAAACAGTACTGCCAAACAGAGGGGTGGGACAGAAAACAGAAACACAAAGAGGTGAAGTGCCTTGCAATGGGTCACACAGTAGGTTAACAGAAACCAGGTCTCCTGACTCCCATTCCAGATTCCTATACACTGGAACACATATTATCTTAAAAATCTACCACAGGGAGCTAATGGAAGCTACATGGATGGTACCTGCACAGTAGGACAACATACAGATCCACTCACCCCCTGGAGCTGCAGGGACATGCCTGCCATTTCTGAGAGAGGCATAGGGCCTGGGCAGGCAGGGAGCCTGCCTCAACCCCACTGCATCACCCAATAGGAGCTGCCCAAGGTAGACACCCTGCTCCCAAAACCACTGACCCAGCCCTGAGCCTTCTTCCACACCTAAACTCCCACCCAAACCTCCTGTCCAGAACATGCTCCTGCACACCAAACCCCTTGACCCCAGCCTGGAACCCCTTCCTGCCTTCCAAACCCCTCATCCCCAACCCTCTGCCCCAGCCTGGAGCTCCCTGCTTTATGATCCCACCCCAGAGCCGAGGGGAAGCCCCAAGTCTCCATGACCCACATGTGATCATTTTGTTTTCAATTAGGAAAAAAACTTGTATATAGGGGCCCCAGAATATCAAATAGCCCGGGGCCCACAGGAGAGTCAATTCAGCCCTTCCCCCTGCATACCAACCCACTGCTCAGCCCACAGCCTCTCAGCCCCAGCCCAGAGCCCACATCCCAGCTTCCTTGCCCCATTCTTGTGAAGGAGTGAGGGTGGGAGAGCATGAAAAAAGGAGGGAGCGGGGATGGAGTGACCAGGAGCAGGGCCTTGGAGAAGGAGCAGGGAAGGGTCATGGCAGTGGGGAAAGAGGCGGATCAAGCATATTTGCATTTGTGTGTTGACAGCCCTAGTCAATGTTAACCATACCATACTTACACCATGCTTTAAGATTCGTTATGAATTCAGTAATAATGTGGAAAGACAGACAGTGGTCAGGCCTGATTCATTATGCTTGACACGCACGAAATAACCACATACTGTAACCACACTTCAGCCAGGGCAGGGGAACTAAGATTTTACAATGACAAACAAGAATTGGTGTCCCAAACAAGGTCCGAGGCAGGAGCCATTCAGTGTTTCCTTTAAATTAAAAATAAAGAAGGTGCAAAGTAGCTTTAACATTTACATTACATACCAATCCATGAACATGATTGGGAATCCATCCTGGACGAAGACTGTGGAGAGGGTGGGGTTTGTGGGTTATAAGTTTTACAGGAGCTAGATGCTGTGTGGAAACAGAGCTAGAATTGATCCAAAAGAGCAAATTATACAAGTGTTATACACGAAAGCTGCTCCTAGCAAATTTTAAATTATGAGACCATCATTTATGAGCATACATAATTGCTAGAGGAATTATGCAGTTAATTACCAGGGAACAGATAGAATAAAGAAAAACTTCTATGACAAGTGATGTAAGGCCCCAGAAAATCAATTATAGGTAATGGTCTGCTGACTATTGGGGATTACTATTGACTTAACTGGTTATTTTTAATTTAATACAAATCACATTAAGCATGTTGAGCAGAAGTGGAAAGGGAGCACCCACCCTCTCTGTTCCCTGAAGTTTGTCTGAAGTATGAATGGTTTAAAAATTCAATGAATCCCAAATCAGCACTGCTGGTACGTTTCAGGATCAGAAAATATATAACAGTTACAGCTTGTTTCACCACACTACAAGTAGACCCTAGAATACATGTTGACTATAACCACCTCGGTGAAGTACAATTCTCTTTCTGAGTCTCCCTGGATCTCAGAGATGAGAGATGGCAGAACACTGCTCACCTAGAACAACAGCAAATTATGGCATGCTCCATGGGGAAAAAGTCAAGTCACACTCTCCACCCACTAGTTTTTAGGGGATGGGGGAGAAACAAGACTTGGAATGCCTGCTTACCCCCATGTGCCCAGACTAGGTTTGTTCAAAAGTCCCTGAAAACTGCTTTTTAATAGAAAATTGGGGTCCAACTATTTTTAGTGCCTGCTTTCCATGGAAAACATTGATTCTTTGTCAAAAGATAAACAAACTGCAAAATATTTTGGTCAGGGCTCGCCAAGCCGTGGTGAACCCCGCTCACCAGCTGCACAGTTCAGCATGCTGCGCATGTGTAAACTGCGCTGCGCAGCTGTGCCGGCTTGTAATCTACTCACCACAGGCGAGTAGACTGCACTAATTGTTGAGCCCTGATTTTGGCCACAGAAAATTAATATTTTGGCTGAAAAAAATATTTTGTTTTATATCCTGCCACTATGAATCACGGAGTGTAGGAGTGTAGTTTGCTTTCCGTCTTCATTCTCCTTTATGGGCTGGCTAGAATACACCACTCTCGATTAGGGAGACCATAGTGCATCATGGGAGAGGTAGTCCAAACAGGGAACCCAGTTTATAAGAGAATGAAAGCACAGGAACCTGAACTACAATTTCCAGTGGCACTATGGCAGCATTTCGAAATCAAAATATTTTGGTTTTTAATTGTCAGATATTTATTTTCCACCTAACTGTTGAATTTTTCCATGGAAAATCTCTTAAAATTATTTTTTCTGTTTTTGTCCAGTCAAAATATTTTGAGGAATTTAGCCATGTCTCTGAACTACAATTTCCTCTCTGCGTCTTCATTACTCCCAGGGATGAGAGATGGCAGCACACTACTGGCCTAGACTAACAGTAAATTATGACACACTCCATGGGGAAAATACCCAAGTCATTTTGAGAAGCCCATTTTCCAGCCTTCTTTAGACCACTAAAACTGAGTTGCCTGTGCAGGGAGATGAGTTAGGTTCTCACTTCCTCTTATTCCCCTGCAAGGGCACATAGTCCAATACAGCATCTAGTGAGATAATACACTATTATGCACATTGCAAGCACTCATGAGTCATTGGTATGTAGGCTGCTTTATTTCATTAAGGTGAAGGTGTAAAATCAAGAATAATTTAGTATTGTGATAATGGCTGTGAAAAGCATTAGTGTTTCTGCATATGATGTGCTAAAAATTTTGTGTGCTTTATATTACCATTGAGCAAGGGAACTGGCGATTTTTCTCTCCTTCCCATATGAAACTTATGTTTCTGGTTTCTGACACACTCTACACTAAGGGAAACAATTATTAAATCGTCTGCCATTCTAGTATTTGTTTTGTTTCACAGTTGATTACATCCTGCAGCACTAATCAATAACACCATTGCAAAAGTCATTGCCAAAGAAACATTTTTTCAACTCTCTCACCAATAGCTGACTACATCACTCCTGCAGCCCTCAACAGGACCAAGTATCCAATCAGTGATTTTTCCCTCTACGGTAGCCCATAAGATTTCTCTGATCAAACTTTCACACTACATACAGTTTGTCAGCTCTAGAGGCTAATATTCTGTATATGCAAAAACAACCTACAGTTCAACAGGATCATCAATAATGGTTCTTTGTTACTCTCAACTGTAAGATTCACCTTTAGGGGAAGAACAATTAGTTAAGTCTTAGCATCCAGGTAATCCTTACCCTCTCTTTCGAGATTGCTAGTCCTAATTAGTGACAACTAATAAGTGACATGGACTGTCCACTCATTTTGCAGTCAACAGTCCATCGGCTAGAAATGACCCTTCATTTCTTGCATGCCCAGGTAGGGGCCACACTGCCAGATCAGCAGGTGAGAGACTTCATTGGCAAAGATGAGCCAGATCAGCAGAATAGGTAACCGCACATCCAAAAAGAATGGAGATGAAGCCAGCTTGCATAGATTGGGCAGGGAACATATGGAAGCAGGAGGAAGAGACACAATGGTGAACGAAATAGAGGGGGAAGCACAGAATGGAGGGAGGTGGAAGTAGCCCGTAATGGACTCCATCCATTGTATAACTTTAATTGTATATTTTTAAATTATGTAGGACCAAATCCACTTTAGATTTCTCTTGTTTATACAACCACTTGAGCTTTATTCTTTTTATTTGTGCACTGCCAGAAACTTTGATAAAACAATCACCATGTAATTCACAGATATCTGATGTTCTTTCCATACTGCATTTGCTATTTACGCCAGTAGGCATGGTTTCCCATGCAGCTTCTGACTGCCAGTATCAAACACACTGTACTTCTGAAATTGAATCTCCACTGATGGTCATAACCCCCAGCAAAGACCAGTTTCCTCTTTTCTCTTCCTATGGAGACCTTCCTCTTCCTCTTCTAGATGACTCTGATAACACTGTCTGATAAACAGAAATATCAGGTGTGTGTGGATGCAGTATAGCTCACACCACAGGATGTTGTGCCCTATCTCTATGTTTCCTGGGGCAGCAGCATTTCCCATCTTGCTTTCACCAATCCTGGTGGGTTGCTTAATGAATAATCAACTATCTCCATTAGTGACAATGCTTTTTGCTCTTGTGGGATAGTCTTTTATGTAATATGCGAAACTAGTAAAAACAGGAGGGCAAGAAAATTCTGTTTCTGACCCCTCTGAGTGCTCCCCATATAAGGAATTTATAGTTGTGTCGAAGCAAAAACACGCTCCTCTTTGTTTAGGCGGCTAACAACTGATTGCTTTATTGATCAGTAAAGCAAAGTGAGCCAAACGTGGTCCCAGCAAAGTCGGGCCCAGTAAGGCTGGCTAATACAATCAGTCCTAGTATTTTATACCCTTAACCAAACAAGTCTGACATCAGGGCAAGAAATCAAAGAGAACTTCAAAGAGGAATTATTATCAGCATAGAAAGAAACAGGTTAAAAGGGAGTTCGAGCTTCAGCTCAAAATAGTTCATTAACACATTCCAACAGTGCATCCCTCTGGTCTCTCCCCACCTCAGTGAAGGCCAGTTCACTCCCTCGTGCAGACACAAGAAACTGAAATGGCTTTTGTTATACAGAATGGCTTCTAGCTAAATATGAAATGGTATCTACAGTTGTGTAACAACAGATGCATTTCTACCAATTCGCTAACTCTATGCAGCACGTGCCTGTTATGTGAGCTCAGTTCTGCCAACCTTACATCAAGATTTACCTTATTCTGCAAGCTGCCCCAATGGTTTTAATCATTCATTCTGCAACATTGTCTCCCTGCCTAGCTTGGGGTGGCCAACCTGTGGCTCCAGAGCCACATACGGCTCTTCAGAAGTTAATATGAGGCTCCTTGCATAGGAGGAAAAGGAGAAGGTGGGGCTGCCAGTGGGCAGGATATGCTGAGAGCGGTGGTGGGGAGATGATCATATTGCTGTTGTTCTTTGGCAATGTACATGGGTAAATTCTGGCTTCTTCTCAGGTTTAGGCTGGCCACCCCTGGCCTAACTTCAATGGGACAAACACTGAATGAACAGAATCACAGCACTGGTGTGATGTCCTTTTATATGGCTACTGTACAGTGTGTTGGCTGATGTAAATTTTGTTTTCTTTGGAAGGTGGGCTATATTTGAAGTGGTCTCTTTCTCAACTAGGTCTAGTTTTTGCTCCTTTTGTTTCTTTTATAGCGAGTAAGGATGGTATTTTAAGAGGTGTTTACTTTCATGCCTTTTTTAATCTTAAATAAACCTTTTTTTTTACAGTTCTAAGTACATGCTGAAACAAACATGAATTTGCGCAACTGATTATCTAATTTTCATATGAGGATTTGGCATGTGTATTTCTTGCTTATTTGACCATGTAATAATTAATTAGAATTAATTGTGATAGATTGCACCTTCATATTCTGCACACGCATTAAGTTAGAAAGATAAGATTTTTGCTGTATTCTTAAATAGAAAGGAAGCAGAGAAAGCATCTAAAAGACCTCATTTCACATCTGTTAGAAAAAGGTATTTTTAGTAATGAAGTGTTACAGTATTTGTGGGTGCATTTAGTGAGTTTCTCAGTAAACTGTCTAAATGAAATGTGTATATATCACTGACTAAAATAAAAAGTTATCTCCTAAATTAAGAGGCCAAAAAGGCCTGAAAAGTTAAATTAAGAAAATGCATATGCCAGATCAAAAACAAGGAATGTTTTACCACCTACTCAGATGGTTGAAAATGTAACCTGATTTAAGATTAGTATGGCTACTGTCTCTCATTTCAGAAGGTGTTTCTATGCCTGACATATTGTTCTGTAACAAACCACCAGCCAGAATCTAACATGGCAGAACTCTACCATTTTACAGAATATATATACACACCGTATAAAATATGATGATACAAAGCGATTTCATGTTAATTGTATCCATGGAGTTACCTACAAATGATGAAATACCAGCAATAATGCACGTTTTCCCAGAAAACAAGACTTCGGTGCATGAAAATGTCAGGGAATAGCCTACGAACAAGAATTTTCTTCCTCGCCTTCTTTTCCTTGAAAACGAGTCCCTGTTTTAATCCCAGTCTTGCCTCCTGAATAGGCATGAAGGGAGGGCCAGGTTTCACACATTTCCCACACCATGGGGAAGGAGTAAGCAGCAGCCTGGCCCCAAGATCTGGATAACCACATCAGGATTGGCTCCCCCAGTATGACCATGTGGTCCAAGTCACAATCTATGCCTATATGAGAGAACACGTAGCAGAGTTACAAAAGGCCAAAACTGTCCCTTTCATCAGAGGGTAGCATAAAGGAAAAGCAACTAGATTTGAGAGTGAGCAGTTAGAACCACCTAACTAGAGACCACAGAGGATAACGATTCTGAGACTGAAGCCTCTGACAGAAGCACCAATTTACTCAGATGAATCATCCTGAGATAAAAAAACAGTAAACCATCTAACCTGAGAATCTGTAAATGAAAGTCATAATGACTCTAGTGATGAATCATCTACCACCTGCTTCTAATCCAGAAGAGTGATAACAGCAAACAAAGCAGAACTAAGAATGGCTAGTTATTTGCATTGTTGGTCCGAGGATATGAGACAGACAAACAATGTAAGAGTGACAGTATAAATGAGGTAATACTGGACCACATGCTGTTGGTGGAAGGTACAGGTTTTCATGCTACATGGCATTCTTCTTTTGTCCCTCTCATTGATTAGTTTCATAAAACTAATCTGACAAAGACAATGCAGACTTGAATTGTCAGACACACAGAGGAACATAATTTGATGGGGGAAAAGTCAACATGGATTCTGTAAAGGGAAATCATGCCTTGCCAATCTACTCGAATCCTTTGGGGAGCATCTGGATAAGGGGGTTCCAGTGGATATAGGGTACTTAAAATTCCAGAATGCCTTTGCAAGGTCTCTCACCAAAGGCTCTTAAGCTTTATGGTATAAGAGGGAAGGTCCTCTCATGGACTGATAACTGGTTAAAAGATAGGAAACCAAGGGTAGGAATAAATGATCAGTTTTCACATGGAGAGAGGTAACTAGTGGTATCCCCCAGGGTCCACACTGAGACCAATCCTATTCAGCATATTCATAAAGTATCTGGAGAAAGGGGTAAACAGTGAGGTAGCAAAATTTACAGATGATACAAAACTGCTCAACATAGTCAAATCTAAAGCAGACTGTGAAGACCTTTAAAAGGATCTCACAAAACTCGGTAACTGTGCAACAAAATGGCAGATGAAATTCAATGTGATAATTGCAAAGTAATACATATTGGAAAATATAATCCCAACTAGGTGTAATATGATAGGCACTAATTTAGCTGTTACCACTCAAGGGAGAGATTTTGGAGTTCATTGTGGATAGTTTTCTGAAAACATCCACTCAATGTGCAGCAGCAGTCAAAAACACAAACAATGTTAGGAATCATTAAAAAAGAGATAGAGAATAAAACAGAAAATATCTTATTGCCTCTATACAAATCCATAGTATGCCCACAGCTTGAATACTGCATGCAAATGCGGTCATCTCTTCTCAAAAATATATCTTAGCATTGGAAAACCTTCAGAAAAGGGCAACAAAAATGATTAGGGGCACAGAATGGCTGCCATACAAAGAGAAATTAATAAGACTGGGACTTTTCAGCTTGGAAAACAGATGATTAAGGGAGGATGTGACAGAGGTCTATAAAATCATGACTGGTGTAGAAAAAGTGAATAAAGAGTTATTTATTCCTTCCCATAACACAAGAAATAGGGGGTCACTACATGAAATTAATAGGTAGCAAGTTTAAAACAAACAAAATGAAACTTTTTTCCCCCCACACAATGCACAATCTGCCTGTGGAACTCCTTGCCAGAGGATGTTGTGAAGGCCAGGACTTTATCAGGGTTCAAAAAACAACTAGAGAAATTCATAGAGGATAGGACTAATCAATGATATTAGCGAGGATGGGCAGCAATGGCTCTGACCATAGCCTCTGTCAGAAGCTGGCAATGGGTGACAGGGAATGGATCACTTGATTAATCTATTCTGTTCATTCCCTCTGGGGCAACTGGTATTGTCCACCTGGCATTGCACATAAGTTAGTCCACCTGTACTGTCCACTTGACATTGCACTGTAACAACTACAGAGGCATCTCTTTGCTAAGCATTACAGGTAAAAAATTTGCCCATGTCATTTTTAATCGCCTGTAAAAACTCATAGATAGAATCTATCCAGAAACACCGTGTGGCTTCAGGGCTGGCAGGTCAACAATGGACATGATTTTTTCTCTTCAACAACTACTTGCAGAGAGCAAGGAAAGCTGCTGTTTATAGCATTTGTGGACTTAGCAAAGGCATTCAATACAGTCAGTAGATCAGGACTGTACAAAGTGTTAACTAAAATTGGCTGTCCAAGAACTCTACTCAAGCTCATAATATCTTTTCATGAAGATATGAAAGCAACAGCATACTATGATGGATCTACATCTGAACCCTTTGTGGTGAAGAGTGGAGTCAAACAGGGATGTGTCCTTGCTCCTACCCTCTTTGCTATATTCTTCTCAGTCCTATTAAATTGTGCATTTTTAAACTCACACAGTGATGTATTTCTCCCCACAAGGTTAGATGGTTCTCTTTACAACCTAACACAACTCAAGGCTAAAACTAAGGTCAAGAAAGTCCTCATCAGAGAACTCCTATTCACAGATGATGCAGCGCTTGTCCACATAATAAAGACACGCTACAGGCACTGATGGATTCTCTGTCCAGAGTTAGTAAACTATTCTCTCTCAACATAAGCGTGAAGAAAATGTTGTGTTTGCCCAAGGTGTATCCGAACCACCCAAGGTCATTTTGAATGACAGTCCATTAGGGGTGGTTCAACAATTCTGTTACCTTGGGTCTATTGTCACCACAAATCTCTCCATGGACGAAGAACTGAACATCAGAATTGGGAAGGGAGCCACCACATTTGGCAGACTTACAAAACGAGCATGGAACAATCCCAAACTGACATTGAAAACAAAGATACTGATATACCAAGCATGTGTATTAAGTGTCTTGCTTTATGGCTCTGAGACCTGGACTACCTACTCGTGCCAAGAGAAAAAACTGAGCGGTTTCCACCTGTGCTGCCTTTGTAGAACCATGAATATTAAGTGGCAAGACAAAGTTTCAAATGTATATGTCCTATCAAGAGCTGGCATACCCAGTCTCATAGCAATCCTTAACAACAGACGACTCCAGTGGCTTGGCCATGTGAGGAGAATGAGTGATAAACGCCTTCCCAAAGAAATCTTCTTTGGTGAACTAACAAGTGGAGCAAGGGCAAGAGGTAGGCCAAAGTTAAGATTCAAGGATACATATAAAAACACTATAAAAAGGTTTAACACCAATCCAAGCTCTTGGGAATCTATGTCATCAGATCGCAACACCTGGCAACAATTATTACAACAGGGCACGTCATTTTTCGATAGGACCCATGCAAGTAATGCAAAAGAACTCCGTCTCAGAAGGAAAAAGTCTCAGACTCATGAAAACAGAAGTAGACTGGCACGTAGCTATTGTAATCGACTGTGCAAATCCAATATTGGACGCATAAGCCATGAAAGAAGTAGCAGATCCAGGCACAACTCATAGATTGTTACTGCCGCTGCTTACCACCATCTCTCGAGACGAATGGGCCATATATATATTATATGTGCATGCTTTCATTCAGAAGAAAACTTACAGCCACAATTAACCTTTGAAGTGAAATGAAGACACTAGGGGAATCTTTTTCCACAAAGGCAAAGAGTCAAAGGGAGAAAAATGCAGTTAGGTGGGAGCAGGGATAAACCAGGATAGGTCAGTCCACAACAGAAATGGGAAAGGAAAAAAGGAATGCAGAAGGTAGAGACTAAGGGCTGGAGAATAGAAGTGGTGAGACTCAAGGTCAGCCTAGCCTAAATAAGGCACGCAAGGGATTAGGATGATTAAATGTGATGCCTTCACTTAAAAGTATTCTTTCCCGCGCTCCTCTCAATTTTTTTATGAATACTGAAGCATTCCTTCTCTGCCCAAGCTCTACCTTACCTCTAAGTATTCCCTTCCACACAGGAAAACTCGGATCACAACTGAAACCATTTTATTATCCCCTCTGTGCATCTGCAGTGACACAAATGGGGTGGAACAGAGAAGGCTAAGCTCTTCCAGCTTTTCAAGATGTGCTGTTATTTTACTCTTCACTCTTGTGAGCATTTTCTGTTCCTGCTGATGACAGGGGGAAAGTACAAGTCTCAGAGGGGAGCTGAGCACGGACCTGGAACAGTTTTCTTGTACATGCAATAGTGTCTCTCTGTGACTGCACTTTTTATAACGGATCCATTCTTTCTTTATATTCCTGATTTATGGCAGCCAAAGGATTTTCACTGCTTTTTTCAGGATGTTGTTGTGCCTTGTTACTTTCCTAAAGGAAAGAGTCACATAAGTCTGTGGCTTTTCCTTTTCCTTTCCAGTTTCCCCTTTAAGTTTTGGATAACAATTTTCCTACCAAGGCCCCTACTGTTCCCTGCAAATACTCTGTAATTTCTTCCTAGCTATCATTAATGACAAGATTTATTGGCTAGGTTATGTGGGAAATCACTGAGTCTTTATGTCCTCTGTTGTTTTAAAGAGTGAGAATTACAAGCAAAACAGTGAGAGTTGGCAGGCAACCTAGCTTAAATCCAACCTTGGAACTTCCCATTTTGTATTAGCTGAGTCATATTTTTCCTGTAGTCAACCGGAGTGCCATCTGTTGCTGATGTATGATAGGGCTATCTCTCTGGTGAACTGCAAAATCTGCCTTGTTTCCACACACTTGTTTGCCTTACTGAGTGTCACCCTGGTTCCTAACCAATTACAAAATGTGTACTGGCCAAAGGAGATAAGACATTTTATTAATCACAGATACTACACTGTATGCATTTATTCCAGATACACTCCTTCTCTTTTAACAGAAAGTGCCTACTTGGGTAGAAATCTTTTTCTAGAAATAGAATGATGTATTTTAGTCTTGGTATCTGTTCTGTTGTCATTGCTTTTAAACCACAGATTTCTCTTGATTGGTTGGCAAATGGTGAAAACAGGAAATCAAAGACTGATTCAACTGCAAAATTGTAGTAAAAAGTGAAGAAGTCTGTTCAAATACCAGAATTAGGAAGAATTGCAAGGGTTGCTTGATTTGTTATAATAAATGAAAGACAACAATATTTCTAATGAAAGGATTTTACCTCAGCTCCTAATTTCACTGTCTAGTTTAACTTGAAAAAGAAGGGGACAGCGTCTAATGGTTAAGGCACAAAACTGAATTTTAAAATGGCACTGACTCATTTTGTGATGTTGAGCAAGTAACTTCACTGCTCAGGGCTGCAGTTTGCCACATCTGTAAAATGGGCAAAATAAGATTTCTCTGACGGGAGTATTGTGAAGCTTACAGTTGTAAAGTTCTATGAGATCCTATCCTGAAAGTGCAAGACAAATAGTACTACTATATATAAATGTACAGTACTTCCTGTAACTCTCAAATTATAATAAATTCTATGTTGTTACTATGTACAAATTTTGTAACTACAGTTGATTAAATATTTCATATGACAAATTTGATCACAAAAGATGAACTGTCAAAATGAACATTTTGATGGAAAACTGTTGGTTCTTTATCCTTTTTCTGGTTTTCAAAAACAATATTTTTCATATGCTTGTCAAAAAAAGGCCAAAAATTCTTGAAATTTTGGTTGGGGGGAAAAAGAGAAAGAAAATGCAGTACCTTCTAAATTTTCAGGATCTTTCTTTGAAATGACTGACAGAGCATTAAGAGGAACTGACCTGGAGATTGTTCACTTGAGACTGGAGCAGGGGTGGACAAATACCAGTCTGCAGGCCACAGCCTGCCTGCCAGGGTTATCCCCTGGTGGGCCACCACCATTATATTTACCTGCAATTGCCACTCTTGTTGGCCTCTGATATATAGCCCCTGGTGGGCCAGCACCACTAACCCTGGTGAACTCCTGCCATTTTATTGCCCACTCCTGAACTAGAGGAAAGTTAAAGAAGGTGTCAAGGAAGGGAAGGAAAGAAAGGAACAGGAATACAAGAGGAGAGTTTAAGGAAAGGACAGAAGAGAAGGGAGAAGCAGAGGTGCACAGGAGAAGCAAACAAAAATCAGAGTATAGAGGAAAGAAGAGGAATAGAAAATGTAGATGGAAAATAGAATGAAAAGAAGAAAGGAATTTTAATTTGGATTTTATAACAAGTCTCACATTACACACTATGTGAGCTCAGGTCTTGCCAGTTATAGCCCTATCTAAACATCAGTGTCAGGGACAATGGCCAATGCCCAATGCAAGTGCACAATCTTTGAGGCTCTCTTTAAAAAAATGCTACCTACTTTTAAAAAAGTTCGAGACCCCTCCCCAGACACATTCCCTTCTGTTAATCATCTTATTACACTTTGGGAATATTTAGATCATAACCGCTTTGATGGCAGGGACTGTACGAAGGATTGTATGAAGTCCTTAGCTCAGAATCGGTGCTATAAAAATAAGTATCATTTGGTATCCATTGGTGCTCAGGAGCTAGTTGTACAAATCTAAAAAAAAAATCAAAAGACAGTGTAAGAAATACCTAAAAAGTACAATAGGCTTAGGCAGACCCATATCATGCAATATATTGGCAGTAACATCTAAAGGTTATCAAGGAGCACTAACTATTGCATAAGGAATACTGATTGGGTAAGCTAATACGTCCCTACACAATTACAACTAAAATTACAATTAAAGTTATTTTTCAGGGCATAGTTGCATATTAACTGGATACTGTTCCCATTGAAGCAGATGACAAAATTGCTATTCATTTGAACTACAGCAGGCTCAAGCTCATTTTGTTTTTCTGAAATGAAAATGCAGAGGAAGAAGAGATTTAGTCTTTGAAAGATTTTTGAATGATGTGCGAGAGCTCCACCACTCTCTGAGCTGAACAACTGGCCTTCTATGTTACTGTCAGCACCTCCCACCTGTTGTGTGTGCCACTTCTGTCCCTCCCCGTGCTTCTCTGCATATCCCAGCTGTACTCTTCGTCCTCTGATACTCACTCATCTCCCTTGGCTGCTTCTCAAGTATGAAACAGACAAGATGAAACATGAGCCACAACATGTGTCCAAATGCCAATTGTCTGGTGTATCAGTGTTCAAACACATCAAAGGGAGATATGTCTGCAGCTATGACTAGGGGAACTTTTAACATCGACTGGTCATACAGGGAATGAAGGATTTTGTAAAAAAAAAAATGTTTAACACATTGTGGTCAGTTCTGGTAGACGGGACAAGACATTCATCCGTTTAACAGTCAGGGAGAGAAGAGGTACCAACAGACCCACCAATGGGGGAGGAGGAGGCAACTGCCCTAGGGTCCAGTGATTCAAAAGGGCACTAAGCTCCCACCTGCTGCCACCACTACAGCAGCAGCTGGAGCCCTGGGCCCTTTTAAATTGCCACTAGTGTGCCACGTGGCATGCTCCAGACAGAGCGTAAGGTGGTGGTGGGGAATGCTGTACTGTAGTCCAGGAATCACTGAGGGCTGGCTACAACAGGATCTGCCCCTTCTCCAAGTGCAGAGTTGGGCTCCTGCCTTAGCTAAGGTGAGGCTGTTGGCCACAGTGAGTATCACTAAGCAAGTCTGATATTTATTCTTCCAGACTTCGCTTTTTTTTCTTGAAACACAGCTTTTGCCATAGCAGATTAAGACAGAACAATAGCCAAAGGCTCTTTAGTTACTCTCCTTCATATACTGTAAATTGAAGTAAACAATTGGGACTAACTCTAGGCCTACATTACATCTACACCACTGTTAATGGGGCTGCACAGATTTAGGAAAGGGTGTAATTTCCTGCCCATTTTGCCAAACTCAGAGGCCAACAGGTGACTCCTGGTTTTGAAACTCTCAAAATATTAGCATTGTAATCTTAATCTAAAAGTATATTTTGACCATAAGTGTTGCTCTCACATCATACCCTGTACTGAGAGAAACAAAGGAGGTTTATTGACATGCTTGATAGAGTAACAAGGTGTGGAAAAAACCCTCAGGGAAATGAAAGGAGAAGAACCTAGTTCCAAATCATCTGGCTACACTGACTAAAGGCCAAATATTGAGCTTTTTTGAATCTGGACTGATTTTTATCATGACTCCAGTGGAAGCAGAACTTGGCACGTAGTTGCTGGTGAAAAAAATTCAGACAGGTTCCTTCCAGAGAATTCTGTCGCTTTTGTAAAGGGACTACTTGATGCACAAAAGATACAGTCTACTGATAGTACTGCAGGCTGGGGACATTCTTCTTTATTCAAGCACATGACAGAGTAGGGAGGGGAACAGTCACTCGGGACATGTCTATACTGGGGAGTTATTTCTAAATAACTCCTTATTTTGAAAAAAACAAGGTGACTGTCCTCACTACAAGTACGTCTACTCAGCAGTGTTATTCTGAAATAACTGATGTTATTCCGAAATAATAAAGAGTGTGTCTATACTACAAGCCTCTATTCTGACATAATGTTGAACTGGAGGACCTCTTACTCCAACTCAAGGTAACCCTCATTTTACAAGGACCTTTATCCCGCCTACCCCAGGGCCTCGTGGCTGTCTCCCCAACCAGTCCAGTACAGTCCCGTCCCGTCCCATCCCCAGTCAAGGACTGAAAACTTCACAGAATGGAAATATGAACCTCTCCTCTGGGGCTCAAACCCTAATTGTGAGTTGCCCCTGCATGAGGCAAGTATCTCTCGAATGGATGCGGGGAGAGGGGAAGGGGAGGACTTGCAATAACACTGTGTTCTTCAGGAGAAGACAGGAACCGCTCACTCCTGCCTCTCCTTATACTGCCACACACCACTTCACATGGCCCTGGTGAGCAGCCAGAAGGAACAACCTGCTCCACTTTAAGGGATGGAGCAGATTGCACTCCACAGTCATCATCTCTCCCAAGTCACTCTGCTAGGTCATTCATTCACTTTGGTTAATGACCTGAGCCTGTGAGGTGTTGTCTTCAGCCACGGGTTCTCAGCACCTCACAGAAATGGAGCCTTTTCTTTATTGCCCTGCACCAGTCACTGATTTCGGTGACTCATCCTTTTCAGAACAAAAAGGTGGGTGCTCGTGGATTTTTCTGAATAAGAATTTAAATGGCTGCCAGCCTCTCTGCTAACAGCAGAAAACCAGATTGTAAATGTATCATGATGCAATCAAGGCAAACAATTCCAGGGAGAGCACCAGCAGGCTTAATATTAGGACTCCTGGTGCTCATAGTCTTTGTTAATGACTTAACAATTGTTTGCGCTGGTATTGATATGCAGAGAGCGACACTTTCTATTTAAAACTGGGAAAAGCTGTCAATGAATTAGCTCTATTTTCAGAGACTGATTTTAAAAATATCTATTTCACCACCCACCTTACCTTAAAAATAAATGGAGAAAAATGTAAGTCTTTCAGCTGTGCACACAACATTTTCTGTGTGGAATGGTTTCCAGAAATCTGTATCTTTTCTAGCATGGTGCATTGTTCTGGAAGGTGAAATAAACCTTGATTTGTTAAGATGTAGTGCTGACTACATATGGCTAAGAATAGTAAAATAAGAGTGACAAAAGGTTTCTGTTCAGCTGCTCTATAAAAACATGTTACTATAGACCAGACTTAGCAAACAGTTGCTGAGCATTATAAAAAACACAAGTATGCTTTTACTGAGCACTGTCTGTGCATGAAAGGTGCACATTACCAGTGTCTGCACTGCAGATACAGCAGCTGTATCCTATTCTGGGAGCTCACCATCAGGGCTGTAACTTGGGTCAATGGAGTATTGTTCACACTAGGACAACTAATTTTTTAAGAGACTGGGATAAGTAGTGATTTCAGAAGGAAACAACAAGGATACGGCACAATCTTTTTGTGCAACAAGTGTGCTCAGGAAGGCTACACTGCGGGCTAATGTCGAGTTAAGATACGCAACTTCAGATACATTAATTGTGTAGCTGAAGTCAAAGTACGTTAATTTGACTTTTGGCACTGTTTACATAACAGGAAGTCAAAGAACACTCTTCCTTTGACGTCCTCATTTCACTCGGAATAAGGGATTACGTAAATCAGAGTAAGAAGCTTGTTATTTTGAAGTAATGGGCTTGCTGTGTAGATATGCACTCTGTTGTTTCAAAATAACATGAGTTATTTCAAAATAAGCGTGCAGCATAGGCATAGCTGAAAAGACTATTTCATCCAGGGGACACGTCTCTTCCAAGTTCCCCTTGTTGTAGCGCAACTCCAAGTAAAGGGGTGAGCCTGAATGGTCTTCAGTAAAGCGGGTTGTTTGAGAACCATTTTTTGGTCCTGGAGACAGTTTCCATGACAATTAAAACACATTTAATTTCACTGAAATTTTACAGAAAAAAAAAGTGTGGCAGCTGACAACCAACCATTTCAGCCAAAAAAAACCCTGACATGCTAACTTCTGGGAGCTAGTAGTTTGGGGTGGAAATGTTTTGGCTTTTGGGTGCTGAAAACCAAAAATTTCTCATGTTTGTTCTGGTTTTTATTAAATACAACGTCTCTTTATCTTCTCCATGAACCCTCTCCTCTCTTCAGGTTCTGTAATTCTTGACCTGCTACATTAAAATTTGCTTATGGGTCTCTCTCTTTCTGTACTCCAGACTGGAAAAAGTGGTGCACAAGCAGCAAGCTCAGCCCTCTAGTGACTCTATTTTATTGATCTCTAGGATTTCAAAAGGAACTTCATCTGGAAGAAAGCTGATTGAAGGATGATGGGCCTTAAATAAGCAGAGAAAGCTCTTTTAAGAGAAATCTTCCTACCAGAAATATCACATACTCAATGCAAAACACACAGGTTTGTATTTATAAGTTCAAGCGTGTTCTCATATAGACTGAGGGGAAAGTACCACTCCTGCAAATACCTCAGCCAAGACAGCCAAACTGCTCTGTTAGGTCAGGGGCGGGCAATAATTTGGCCTGAGGGCCCTAAGTGGCTGAGGGTGGAGGAGCGTGCGAAGCTTCCTCCGCTCTGCAAGAAGCACGTGGTGTTTTGAAGCGCCGCGCGCTGCTTGCAGGGCAGGGGAAGCACGTGGCGCTTCAAAGTGTCACGTGCTCCTGGCAAGGCAGGAGGAGGTTTCACACTCACCCTGCCCCCAGACCCTAATTAGCCTGAGGGCAGGGAAGTGACAGGACCTCCACGGGCTAGATCCACCCACTTATCGGACTGAATCCGGCCCACAGAGGCCCTTTTGCCCACCCTTGTGTTAGATAGAAATATCATCATTAAGGACAATGAGCCACATTCTTAGCTGCCATAAATCAGAGTACAATTGACAAGAGCGGAGGATCTGTTATGGAGTTCTCTGGTTTCCTCTGATGGGTTAAGTGCTCACAATGCAAAGCACTCAAAATGCAAACTGAAGTCAAAACTTCCACCCTACCATCAACCTCAGCCTGGATCAACCCACACAAGAGATCCACTTCCTTGACACTACAGTACAATTAAACGATGGACAAATTTCCACCACTCTATACTGGAAGACTACTGACTGCTATCCTTACCTGCATGCCTCTAGCTTCCATCCCAGACACATTTCTCAATCTATTTTATACAGCCAAGCCCTAAGATACAACCGAATTTGCTCCAATCCCACAGACAGAGACAAACACCTACAGGATCTATACAGAGCATTCTTAAAACTGAAATACCCACCCAGAGAAGTGAAAAAACAGATTGACTGAGCCAAAAGAGTACCCAGACAAGAACTACTTCAAGACAAGACAAGAAGAGAAAACAACAGAATTCCACTTGTCATTACCTACAGCCCACAACTTAAACCCCTTCAGCGCATTATCAACATTCTACAATCTATCCTGGAAAATGACCCTTCACTCTCACAGGCCTTGGGGGAAATGCCAGTCCTTGCCTACAGACAACCTCCTAACCTCAAACAAATTCTTTCCAGTAACCAACCAACACACCTCCATCATAATCCTGCAGGAACCCACCCTGCAATCAGCACCGGTGCCAATTCTGCACACACATCTACATACGCGATTTCATCACTGGAGCCAACAACATCAGCCACTACATCAGGGGCTCATTTAACTGAATATCCACTAATGTGATTTATGCCATCAAATGCCAGCAACATCCCACTGCCATGTATATTGGCCAAACTGGACAGTCGCTACGGGAAAGAATTAATGGACACAAATCAGATATCCAAAAAGGCAACACACAGAAACTGGTTGGAGAACACTTTAATCTGCCCAGGCAGTCATTAATGGATCTTCAAGTCACTGTATTGTTTCAAGCAATTCCACAAGTCAAATATACGGGGAAGGGTTGGAACTTAACTTCCTTTCCAAGTCTGATTCTTACCAGAATGGAATGAACAGGGATTTCGGCTGGCTCGCACACTACCTTCCACATCCCAAAGACGTAACCAACCAACCAACAAATGGAGGTACTAATTGTTCTTATCAGCCTCTTGTAGCTACTTGAAGAATCTAGTCACTGTCTTTTTTTCTTCTTTTTATTTTCTCCTTTTTTTCCTCCTTCTGCCCCCACTCTCCCTTCCATTTATTCTTGGATCTGGACTTTTAATACTTCAGTCATCTGAAGAAGTAAGTTGTGCCCATGAAAGCTCATGATACCATCTACACGTTTTGTTAGTCTTTAAGGTGCTACTATTAATTGGTTTTTAAGTTTTTCTAGTTACAGACTAACTCGGCTACCCCTCTGAAGCTTTCGAAGTAAAAAAGCAAATCTTCACTGTCTACAGCCATTGTGCCTAGCTGACTGGTTCAGCACTCCTCTTTCCTCAAGTCTCCTTCCCCAGTTCTCCCCTGAATAGATGAGCTTACTCAGCATGCCCATTGTGTGTTGCGTAGGGTAATGAGAGCACAAGAGGTAAATAATGACAGATCTGCCTCCATTGTCTGTTGCTTACCAGCAGGAAAAGCATCATTTTCATCAGGGGTTCAAATATAGAAGTTAATTGTTAATTCCAATTGAGCACTTCCTTTGGGAGGAGACCAGACTGCATGTGAGAATATTTTCAAAATACATTGGCAGAAAGACAGCCCAAAAATTAAGGGGGAGGATGAAAAGCACAAAAAACAACAACAAATAGTAATAAATCTATCAAAACTGACAGCTCCTGTGTCCAAGAGTTAATTACTGAATTGTCCTTCCAAAATGCCAGTATTGTCCCTGGTGCTTTTTTTGGGCTGCCTAGGGCTGAAGCTAGCCATTGTCTCAGGCTGTAAATCTAAATTAGCATCAAGTCAGTAACAAAATCTTCAGCTACTTGCTGAACAACGACTGATTTAGAACTTAGCCTGAATTATGAATGGTGCATTATCCGAGGCTGTTGCTCTGTGTTTTACACTTCATTCATAGAAATTAGAAGCGACAGAGACTTATCTGATCCTCCGCTCTGGTGTCCTGTCACACAGGACTGGTCAGAATATTTGCAGTGATATTTCATTTTCCCAAAATATGCGGTTTCAAAGAATGTGCCAGTTTATATGAAGTTTACATTGGGACATAGTGAAAGAGGCAAGAGACACTGTCCTGTTCTGCAGCTCTAGGACAGGGTACAGATCTGGGATACAGAAAGCCCAGTTTCAAGTCCCTCCTCTAGAAGATTGAAAATGATCTAGGAAGAACAGTTTGACCCTGAATCAGGGAAAAGAGGGACTTGAAGTGGGGCCATCAATACTGTAGGCTCCAGGCTTTCCCAAATTGCAAAGTTCAGGTTTTGATTAAAAAATAGGAGTGTACACAATTCAGTTTCTTAACTTAAAATTAAAATGGTTGTTTTTATTCCAGCACAGAAACAACAAAAAACCCTCAAAAGTTGATATAAGTAGAATTGTCGTACTCCTATTAATAAAATACTTAATGCTGCTGGAGCACTTTTGGCCTGTGAAAATCAAGGCACTTAAAGCTAGGAAGTGCTGTATTTTCCCCTATTACAAGTAGGGAAATAGAGCACAGAGAGCTAGAGTGAATTGCCCAAGAGTTTACAGGATGTCAATTGAAGAATCAGAAATAGAACCCAGGGGCTCGATTCTCCATTATCAGGGCTCAACAATTACGGCAGTCTACTCGCCTGTGGTGAGCAGATTTTAGCCCAGCATGGCGCCGCAGCTCAATCAGCGCATGCGCAGCGCGGTCTGTGCATGCGAAGCATGCCAAACTGCACGGCTGGGGAGCGGGGCTCGCTGCTGCTTGTCAAGCCCTATCCATTATCCATAACCTTCTGCTGTCATAGTGCAGAGTGAGTGGAAAACACATGAACAGTATCTGCCATTCTGTCTGGATAGTATGTCACACCCACTTTGCACTTTAAATGACTGCACAAGGTGCAAAGCAAAAAAAAATTGGGCCCCTTGTTTTCTGACTCACGTTCCTAAGTCCTGCAGCAGTCTGCTTTTCCATCTGCCATATAGTTCTTGCCTAAAACATACCACTTTTGCTTCCAGACTTAATGTCTATATACCGACAGGATGACAACATTAGTTTGACACAGAGTACAAATACCTTTTGCATAATTTCATAAAGGTTAGCAGGTCTGGAGAAGGCCACTTAACACAAACACCCCATCATACAAGTGTATGGAAGGAACCTCCAGAGGCCATCAAATCCAACCCCTTGCACTGAGGCAGGACCAACTAACCCTATACCATCCTGGACAACTGTTTATCTAGCCTGTTCTTAAAAACATGGCCACTCCTCTCTGCTTTATTACTGAATCCTTCATCCTCTCTCCATAAAAGTGTGCATCTGTATGCAAAAGTGCATGTGGGTTTCATTCCACTATTTCATCCTAGACCATTCACCCCATTCCCTAAAAAATAAGATTTTTGGAGACCTAATTTGCAATTTGTATGATTCCTTAGCACCTTTCTCTTTGAAGAGCAGATTAAAACGATCACTGAAGAGCAACAGGCATTCCATGTCAGGAATTAGTCATTTTGATAGTGTATCCCTTGACATCACCAGTCCTTCCCACAATACTTCTGTTATCACCCTCCTGTAGAATTGTTCAGGTTCTCTTTAAAACATGTACTAAAATATTTTAACAAATATAATCCCCAGTATTAAAAATTCCAGTTAAATGTGAGGAAATATAGAAGGGAGGAGAAAAAAAGGAGGGGTGGGAGGAACGGTATGACTATAGGTTAAACAATGATCTTATTAAATGCTCTCTTTTAGGGGAAAATTAAAGTGTTGCATTCTGAAACACCTGCAAGTTCAGCTAGCCTAAGCATTCCCCCAAAGATGGACCAAACGTGCAGGGCTAATGGGACAACAAGCAGCCAGTGGTGACTGCTTTGCAATATACAAAATGTTCCACATGACTTAAGAAAGAGGCTAGAAGGAGATCTGTGAAACAAGATAGCACATGCTACCATTTGGAGTCTAGAGGCACCAAGACATTGGATTCACACTCTTTTGTAACCGCAGAGAAAATAGGAGGGAATGTGGTTATATATAGACCCTAGAGGATCTAAACAAAAAAAAATGAACACAAGAAGTGAAATATTGTCTGTGATGGAAAAAGCTACATTCTTCAGCAAATTAGATTCATCCGGAGAATTTTGGCAGATCCCCTTGGACACAGACAGCTCCAACATCTGCACTTTCAACACACACCAGTTGGCAGATATTTCTTACACAGTCTGCCTTTCAGAACGTGCTCTGCTCCAAAAGTACTCCATAAAATGAGCCATTGCTAGAAGGCACGGAAGGTGTGAAAGTGTATATTGGGGAGCACTGCCAATGAACATCAAGAATGACTGAGGCAAGCACTGGAAATTGAGAGAGCTATTAAACTGAATAAGGCCAAACAAGCAACTGAAACAACACAAAGGGAATTTTGTCTGGTGAATCAGAGCTTTGGGCAATACTGAACATGCCAGGACCTGATAAAGGAATTCTAAGGCTGCTGGATATATTGAATTGTGTCAGAAAGTTCCTGTGTATCTAACCAGCTTGCACAACTGATCTAAGACATCTCCACACGCTCTCCAGATAGACACAAGCCAAAGCATGGTTCAGTGACCTAAGCTACATGTTGAGATCAGCTCTGGTGCTGCAATATTTGACCCATTGAAAACATCAAATCATTCATAGATGCCTCACAAGGTGAGACAGAAGCAGTGCTATTCCAGCATGGGACTAATGGGTTGACAATAGCACATCCCTCAAAGGCTAAGACAACCATAGGGGAAATGCATGAACAAATTGAAAAAGAGAGACACTAGGTCCGACATATGGATGTGCAAGATCTTGTTCATTTCTCTGTGGTCTTCGCTTCAAAGCAAAAACTCCGCCAACCATCACTAAGGATATAGCAGCTAGTTTTGAAAATACATAAGCATGGCATGGCTGCAGAGTTCCAACCTGGATGCCATTTAGAAATGGTATCAGGCCCACGGATGTGGGGAGAATAAGGGGCAATTGCTCTGAGGCCCAGTGATTCAAAGGGGCCTGAAGCTGCACACTTTAAGCAGTGCTAAAGGCTTGAAGCGGTGGGATGCCACTCTCTGGGCTCTGCTGAGGACCGGCTGCCCCCATCCCCGGCCCTCCTGCTATCAGCCCCACCCATTCCAAGAGCACAGAGCCGGGCCTCTCCTCATGTTGGGACCCACGGAGGCTATCAGCTCCATTGAATGGCAGACACTCAAAAGCATATGCTCCATCTCTCAGTACACAGCCTGGTGATCTGAAATAAACAGTAAATATACATGATCAAAACATCATCATTTGCTTTATCTCCAGGCATATGGAGTGAACCGGAGAAACAGCTCAAGATGAAAAGAAACAACTCAAGATAAAATGCTGCAAACAGTGATTCAAGCTATAAGTAAAAGCAGAGGGGAGGGAGGAAATCAACAGTTCCCACCTACATGTTCCAAGAGTTATGCTTTCAGCAATCTCAGGAGCATTCTTGAATGGAAACAGACCATGGGTCCCATGGTGATGAGAAGGAAAATATTGGAACAAATATACAATGTACATCTGGGAAAGACATCAAAAAGGAAAGCTGGAGATCTGGCCACAGATATCTAGTGATATAGAAATGGTGAGCGAGAATGGAACATTTCAAAAGCCTAGCAATTCCCTGAGGGAAGAAAACTGATACCATACCAACAACTCACAGTTCCAGTGGACAATGTTAAAATCTACATACTCAGCCTGGGAAGATATGGGATCATTTGATTATAATGGACTGCTTTGCCAATTCCATTGTAGTCACACCTGAAACCCCCATGCTACAACAGTTGTCAGGCATATTAAATTTGTGTTTGCACACAATGGAATTCCAAGAAATGTAATAGTGGAGAAGAGACCACAGTTCAAGAAGAGAGAATTCCTGCACTCTACTAAAATATATATCATGAGACATCTAGTCCCAGATAGCCTCAAAGTAAATGGATTACTGGAATGTGAAGAACATTCTAGAAGCCAATCAAAGCAAGAACAGATCTAAACTGATCACTGCTCAATCATATAGCAGCTCCACTGCAATGTAGAAAGTTACCTGCTAAATGCTTCAGATGTATAAATAGTCAATTATCAAATAAGGATCAAACAAAGGCTGATGAAGGAATCCCTGATAGCGAGAAGGAGACTGGGGAACTGTAAGCAGACGAAGTATAACAAAGGGCCACTTCTACAGTTAAAAAAGCAAAGACTGCATGAGAATTAGGCATTATGGACACTGGCTATTATGGACCAGTCACAGCTAGAGTGATCAACAGAGTATTATCTTAATTTCAGTGGGTAATCACAGTTGGAAGGCGAATATCTTACGAAGGAGACATAAACATCTACTCAAGACTAAGGACTTGGCAGAGACAAGTGAAGTGAAAACAGACACACAAATTGAAAATAATTCACAAATTGATTTTTGTATTGACTATGAGACTGAATAGTCTGTTATAGGCAAGAGGCTTGCCTAAAGAGGGTCTGGAATATAGCATTCATTAGGATTGCTGAAATACCCCCAAAAGCAGATCAAGACATCTTACGGTTGTGTTTAAACTACCTGAAAGATTCTGAAGTATTATATTTGTATTAGTTAGAACAGGAAATTTGGAAAGGAATCGAAAAAGATGCTTACAGATAAATGATTTATAACCAAGAACTTTTATTTTGTCAGTCCAAGTTATATATGGACATTGTCCCTGTTGAATCCATAGACCATACTTTATTCTTCAGTGAGACAACAGTGTAGTAGAAGAGAACCCTGCTATTAGCCACCTAAGGATACAGCTACACTGTGGGTTAAAGTCAAAATATGATGCATAACATCAGCTATGTTAATTGTGTAGCTGAAGTTGAAGTAGCTTAACTTGGCTTTAGGCGCTATATACACTGCAGGAAGTCAAAGGGAACACTCTCCCTTTGAGTTCCCTTACTCCTCGTGAAATGAGGGTTACAGAAGTCAGAGTAAGAAGCCTGCTATTTCAAAATTATTTCAAAACAAGGGCTTGCTGTGTGGACGCACACTCTGTTATTTCAAAATAACACTTCTGTGTAGACACGCCCTGAGAGCATAGGCAGCTGCTTTCCCTCTGAGCACCTCTCACACTGATCTTGAAGAGGGAATTCCTTCCTTTTATCTTCAGATAAAATCCTGTCTGCCTGGGGTTAAGAGAAATTGTACAGTCACATTGCCCTTGCATCTGCAGGGACCAGCTTTAATTCAGCAAGGAATTTCAAACAGGGAACTTCAAGCTCTCATCTGCCTGAAATCAGAACTAACCTCCTACCCCACAGCGCTAGTCGGAAGTTTCTCATTTTATTTTGTTTCCCTCTGGCCCCCCTAAACAAATGTAGGCTCAAAAGATGAAGGGACACTCTTTTCCTTTCTTTTCTCTAGGAACTAAAGACAAATCTTGAATCAGTGTTGGTCTCTCTGTTTTCTCCAACTTCCAATCTCATAAACCTTTGTTTTCATTTGAATCTCTTCTCTAAAGACTTAGCTAGAGATCTGTCAGTACCTATAATCTCAGGTGTATTACAGAGTTGCTTTCTTCCCACTGCTAGCCTCAAATTATTTCCTTAAATTCATTTCCTTAATTTTTGTAATCCACTGACTAAGAAAACATTTCCTCAATACAGAAGGTTGTCAATTTTTAAAGCACCTTCCTCTTGTTTTCAGTGGGAAACGCCACTTCATCATCCTGAGGCAGAAAAGTAAGTTAGGCAGTTATTTTTGTACACAAAAAGCCTAATTGTGGCATTTAACCACTGGCCCGAGGAAGAGGTATGGAGCGATATGTGTTGAGGGGAAATTTAGGAACAACTGTGTCTCAGCAATGATTTCCAAATATTTTAGCCTCCCCTTATAACAAATCCTATGTACACTGGAGAGGAGACTTTTTTCAACTGTGGTCTCCTCCTAAGCCTTTCCCTAGCAGTGTGGTTTTATCCTTATATTCTCTCCATCTTAATATACATTTGTTGCTACGAGATGTATTATATTTGCTAGATCTAAAATGTCCTTTTGTTACTCACTGGTTCTGCCACCTGACTCTACTAGCTCCACCTACTTCTGGATCATGTTTCCTGTAATTCACTTTAGCTTCATCTTTCATTTTAAAGAAGTGTGAAAATTATGGCAGATTGATGCCATTATTTGATGGAGACAGTTGCAGACAGGGAAGTTGATCTCTTGCTCCTGGATGCCTCCATGTGACTCATTTCTGCCCCAACATGCTTTGCTAAAACATTCCCAAAAGACAATGCACTGGATAGTAGTGGGTTGCACACTAGGATATCTACTCATGATGCACTAATTCTCCAACAATACAAGCAATCCTGGTGAGCACACCTAGCACCAACACGAGGAACAGAATGTTCACACACAAAAGCCATATACTAATTAAAGTGGCTTTATGCTAATTTAACTTGTGCTGACCAAAGTTTGTATCGTAGACATGGCTGATGAATACTACACAGGAAAAAGTCTTCTGGTAGGAGAGGACTCTTTGGTCTAACAAAGAAAAGCAGAAAAAGATCTAGAGGGTGGAAACTGAAGCCAAACAAATTCAGATCAGAAAGGCACAGGTTTTTTAATTTTCAGTAGGACTCATTAACTAATTAAACAACTTACCTAGGGAGGCAGTAGTTTCTTGACCACTTGGAATCTTTACATTAAGGCTGTGTCCAGACTCGAGGGTTTTTTCAAAAAAAGTAGCCTTTTTTCGAAAAAACTTCACCTGCGTCTAGACTACAGCCACGTTCTTTCGCAATTAAATCGAAAGAATGCGGCTTTTCTTTCGACAGTGGAAAGCTTCATTTCACGAGGAAGAACACCTTTTTTCCCTACACAGCAGGGTTAAAACCGAAATAAGCTACACAACTTAAGCTATGCAATTGAGGTAGCTCAAGTCAAAATAGCTTATTTCAGTTTTGGTACAGTCTACACAGTAGGAAGTCCAAGTCTGAGCATTCTTCCTCTGACTTCCCTTACTCCTCATACAATGAGGTTACAGGAGTCGGAGCAACAAGTCCTCCAGCTCGACATTATTTCAACATTATGTCAATATGCTTGCTGTGTAGACACAGACTACATTATTTCAGAATAACGTTAGTTATTCTGAAAGAACACTACTGTGTAGACATAGCCTGATGCTCCTATAATACTCTTGAACCTCTTTATTCTGGCAACCCTGAGCAAGAGGCTATACCAGATTAAAGATTTTGCCAGGCCAGGAAGGGCACTGCAGGGCCTAGGCATGAGGAGATTGCGGGTGTGGCACTTATTTGACATCCTGCTCCCATGGGCATATCCTGGCTCCATGCCCCCTGCCACTTCTACGCACTGCCCCCACGCCACTATGGGAATGGCAGGGAAGAGCCACAGGAACAGCATGTCACTGCACTGCCATTCCCCCAGCTGGGAAGAGGAGGAGCAGCAACATGCAGAGCCGCTTCTTCCTCTGTGCCACGGATGTTCCTGGATGAGGACACCTGAAGTAGGGAGATTCACGTGCACTTTCTTTCTTTTTAAATTTAGTGTAATTGTTGTTTGCTAGTTCCTGCATCCCTTTGAAGGTTCCTTTGCTTGTTGAGCTCCTTTTAATTTAAAATTGACTGGAATGAATTAAAAACCATCTGAAGGAGGCCAGTGTGATTAAGAAGTTCATAAAAAGGGCAGGACTAATATCAGACTGGGTCAGAAGCGGTTAACCATATTAGCTTTTTTCACATTTATTTACCCATTTTAATCCATTCTCATTAAATTGAAGGGAACAAACACACACCATATTTCTGCTATTTGCTGAAACTGACATTTTCACTTTCAATCCAAGGTGTCTCCTAAAGATGCCATTGGTCCAGCCATAGGAGACAATTGTCTGCCAGCTATCTGAAGAGAGAATCGAGTATTTAAAACAATATACATACATCTTTTTATACTACTCAAGAGTGGGTTCTGTCTTAACAACATTAGTTAAAGAGATTCATAATATTCCTGTTATTTCAGACTACAAGGCTTAAATAAGGCAGCCAACTTTATTATTAAGTTTTGCAAATATTACTTTTAAAATGTAATGTTTTTCTGATGGACAGTACTCTTATTGACTCCCAATTGCATAGGTTCTCCTGCAGCGTTGTCCTACAGTGGAACCCTTATGAAGTTAAGCCATGTGCATTTCAGAGAGCAATTCCATGATCTTATAACTTTTACTTGAAAGGAACTTTGAAATCATTCTAGAAGTGAAAGTTCTCTAGAATCAGAATTTCAATTTCCACAATGCAGTCCATTGAAAATGACATGAAACTTTCATTCAGAAATTCACTAACAGTGGTTTTACTATACCTGAGACCAGTGTATGGGTAGGCAGGACTTACTGTAATTTTTCAAGTAACTGTCACCACTGCCCTAAAGCAAAGCAATTAGCAAAGAGTGTATACTGTAGTTGACTAAGGAAGGATGATTAGGACAAGTAGATGGATTAGGGAGACACCAAGGTCTAAGGATAGAGCGGCTTTAGGATAGCAGACTTGGGACCAATCCCTAACTGCACTATGGATTCACAAATTGACCATAATTACCCTCTGTTTCAGTTTCCCTCCCTATAAACATAATTCATATCAATCATTGTAAAGCACTTGACTCAGATGTGAGCTGCAACTACAAATATGAAATCTTACTACAGTGCACAACCCCAAGCATTCAAAACTCAAAATTCAGCATCAAAACATCAAGAGATGGGAAAACTCATGATTTAAGCCCAAGAATAATAAATGTCGGTATGACACTGACAGTAGGGAGCACTGATATTACAAAAAAGATTAATGCATACAGAAATTCCAAACTATTTCATACAGTCCAAGCACTACTCACAGTCCTCGAATTCTAAGTATCCAGATGAGACATGAGGATCTTGACATAAACTGGCACATGCCAGCTCATGTCAAGATCCCCATGTCTCAATTAGGGTATGTCTACACTACAGCACTAATTCGAACTAACTTAGTTCAAATTAGTTAATTCGAACTAAGCTAATTCGAACTAACGCATCTAGACCTAAAAACTAGTTCGAATTAGCGTTTTGCTAATTCGAACTAGCATGTCCACATTGAGTGGACCCTGAACCGAAGTTAAGGCTGGCCGGAAGCAGTGCCGGCAGGGCATCAGGTAAGGACTTAGAGTGTGGAGCTTCTGTCTCAGGCTAGCCAAGGGCTGTGCTTAAAGGGACCTGACTCCCACCCCAGACAGACAATTCTCAGGGTTCCCCGCTTGCTGGCCTACCTCGCTGAGGTACAGCAAAGCATTTGTGTCTCGGAGTGCTCTGCTTGCCCTCACTCAGGGCACCACGGCACTCTGCAACATGGAACCAGACCTGCCCCCGGGGACTCTGCTGCATCTCGTGGACACGTTGCCAGCAGCCTGGCTGCACTCTCTGCAGGCTGCCATCCGGGAGGACCATCGAGGGGATGTCAGGATTCACTGGGCCCTGTGGGAGAGCTTCCACCCTGAGGAGCGCTAACAGTCTCCCCGGTCTGCCCCACCGGGGGCTCGGGTCCATTCCTCCCTCTCCTCCTTCCACTTCCCTAACCTCCCTTCCTGATGTCAAATAAAAGACTCGTATTTTCAAAAATAACAACTCTGTTTATTGAACACAACTGGGGAGGGGGAATGAAACTGTGGGGAGACGGGGGAAAGGAGGCGGGAGAGGGCAGGAGAGAGGGTGGGAGACAGGAGGGGGAAAACTGGGAGGAGGGAGCTGGAAGGGGGAAGCAAGGGGAAGGAGGGGGAGGGGAAACTCAGGGATCAGGGGTGTGGGTCTCGCCGGGCCAACCGTCTCCCAGCACGGTGAGGGAGGGGGCCTCGGCATCCCCGGGCGGATGGGGTGGAGGTTGAGGCGGGGGGTGTGGACGTTGAGGAGGAGGGTGTGGAGGTTGAGGAGGAAGAGGTGGAAGGGGGGGCAGGAGTGGGAAGAGGGACAGTTGTTGGGGGGGGCAGCAGGTGCAGGATGGGCACGGGGCACCATGCTCTGCAGCAGGACCTGCAGGGTAGCATTCCTGGCTCGCTCGTCAGCCAAGTGCTCCTGGCGGAGCTGCAGGTCTGCCCTCATCTAGGCCTCCACAGTGCGGTTCAGGGCTTGCAGGGACCCCAGGTGCCGGTCCCAGTAATCCTGCTCCGTGGTGGTGGTCCGGAGCAGGCCGCAGGTCCAGGAGCATGTCCTGGGCGGGGTGGTGCGCCCTGCACGAGCAGCTGGTGCAGCTGTAGAGAAAGGAGAGAAGTGGTCAGTTTTCCCTGGGGACACAGTGGATGATGCCCAGCACCCCCCTGCGACGTGAGGGCGACCGTGTCCTGCACCGTCAGAGCCGTTGTGTTTGTACAGAGGCCATGGTCAGGATGCCTGGCTCTCCCTGGGACTGGGAGCTGCCCCAAGACCGCACCCATGTCCCTATGCCATGTACAGTGTGGCTGGGGCGGGGGAGAGGTGTCCCCTGCCTCTGTGTAGGGGGGGGCGTGTGAAGGGAGAGCGTCCTGCTGGGTCCTGCCCCGGGGTCAGGAGTGTGTCAGGTCTCTTCACACACGCATGTGCCTATTGGGCCACGGCCCCTGGGTGTCACGCAGCTGGAGCCACCTGCCCAAGGGTGGCATGGCATGTGCTCGCATGTGCACAGGTGTCTGTATGATCCGTGGGAGGCATGGCCCATGCGCGCAGTCCTTGGTCTTCCTCCCCACCTCCCCCCCGGGCAGGGGACACTTACCCAGTATGGCCTCCCTGGCCGACCCTGCTGACTCCGGTGCCGGAACACTTGGTGGTGGCCCCTCTGGTGTGCCCAGGTGTGACAGCCTGTCACTGGTCGGGGGGCGGGGCGGCCAGAGCCCCGATCCCCCGGAGACTGACGCCGGGGAACCGGCTCTCCGGCGTTCCCCCAGCACGGGCGGGAGGCGGCGGCGGGCGGGGGCACTCCCCCCCGTGCCTGCACCGGTTGCGCCGCTTTAGCTCCTTCCCTGCGTCCCCGGACGGCGGGGGCGAGGGGGAGCGGATCAGCCGGGCAGCGGGGCGCTGCGCGGCGGCGTGCCCGGAAGGGGCGGGGCCCCAGGGAGCGGCTGCCGCGGCGGGCCGGCTCAAAAGGGCCGGCCGCCGGCGGAGAGGGAGGCAGGCTCCTGGCAGGAGCACCGGATCCGATCGAGAGGCAGGACGGAGCCCGGGCGGCATACACCGCAGCTGCCGGCCCGGCGCTGGTCCCGAGGCCTTCGGGACAGCCACTGCCCCTGGCGGTCCCTCAGCCCCACGGCAGATGGGGGGCGCACCCCACCACGTCGCACACAGCGGGAGCGGGACGGCCGGAGGCGGAACGGCACCCCAGAGCGCTCCCCAGAGACTGCTTCCGGAGGTGAGCCACCGCAGGACCCCAAACCAGGGTAGGTGCGAAGTCGGCGGGCACGATCGGCGGGCCCCGCCCGGAGGGAGGAAGGAGTCCGGGGCGGGGCGCTTTTGGCGACCTTGGGTGGACGAGTTGAGGAGGGATTAACCCCCTCATCCACCGCGTCGGGGCGCTAGCGAGTCCTGTCGCTTAGGGCCCCGGACTGGGACCCGGAGAGAGGGTGGGGCCGGGTCCCCCTCCCTCCACGAAGGAAACATCCCCCTACCCACGACCGTAGTGGAAGAACGCCAGCAGGCGGAACTCCAGCGAGTGGAAACTCTAAACCTGGGGCCTGCCGCCCCGTCCCGCAGAGGCGGATAACTATTGCCGGGTTCGCTGACCCCCCCCTTCCTACTGGGAGGAGGTGATCGCACCCATTGTCGGGGGTCCCCCCATTGGGGCCCCAGGGACTGAACAAGCCCTAGGAGGGGGCACGAGGGTTCGCTGACCCCCCCTCTCGGACCAAGAGGGGGTGATCGCACCCCGAAACCCCCACACGAGGTCAGGGCCCTCCGGTCCTGGCTCGCTGCCTCCCGGGCTGGCGCGGACCGCCCCGGCCCCCAGGAGTTGATCAAGGGCGGGGAAGTAGGGGCAGGTGTCAGCCCCTGCTGTGTCACCAGCCCTGGTGGGCCTGGCGTACGCCTGCCGCAGCTGTTTCACTTTCAGGCGCACCTGTTCTTGCGTGCGCCTGTGTCCCTTGCGGGCCATGGCAGCCGCTATGCGGCCATAGAAGGCTGCATTCCTCCTCCTAGTGCAGAGATCATGGAGATTGGGGGCCTGCCCCCAAACCTCAATCAGGTCCATGACCTCCGCACCAGTCCAGGTGGCCGCGCGCTGTCTATGGCCCCTGGCTGGCTCCTGGGTGCTGGGGGACTGGGCGGGGGACGGCTCGCTGGCACTGGCTGCCTGGCTCATCATGCGGCCACTGGGTCAGGG
Source organism: Pelodiscus sinensis (assembly GCF_052426305.1). Lineage (NCBI taxonomy): Eukaryota > Metazoa > Chordata > Testudines > Trionychidae > Pelodiscus > Pelodiscus sinensis. The sequence goes on along the minus strand of NC_143055.1, from coordinate 109,940,365 downwards.
GCAGAGACTTCTGGCAGGGCTGTGTCTGGAAAGTGCTGTCTGGCCAGTCTACCCCTTTAAGGGCCCCAGGGCTGGGGGAGAGGAGAGTTTTCCTGGTTTGGCTCAGAGTGGCCACCAGGGGGAACCTGGGAAGGGCTAGCCTCCCACTAGTTTGAATTAAGGGGCTACACACCCCTTAATTCGAACTACTTAATTCGAACTAGGCGTTAGTCCTCATAGAATGAGGTTTACCTAGTTCGAATTAAGCGCTCCGCTAGTTCGAATTAAGTTCGAACTAGCTGTTTGCCTATGTAGCGCCTATTAAAGTTAATTCGAACTAACGGCTGTTAGTTCAAATTAACTTTGTAGTGTAGACATACCCTTAGATACTTACAGAAACATAACTGGAATCTGTCAGGTTACTTGTTGGTTAATATTGATTTTAAAAGGTATTAGAATTCTAAGAATGTAAGTGGTGTTTGGACCATATCAAATATTAATGCATGCAGAAATTCAGAAATCTTATTTGTAATATCTGTGCTCCATACTGTAATGGAACATGGGTTATTGCTGATTATGTACTATATTTTGTATTACTTCTAAACTAACTTTTGTATGTTGGATAATTTAAGCAATATACCCAGACACTCATTCCTTAACCTGTGTATTATATAATGTTAACATTAGCTTTAATTAAAAAAATTAATAAATAACGTACTGTGAACCTCTCACCATCTGAATCATCAGAAAGGAGAGGGACATTATTAGCATGAAGAGCTGCTATAGAAATAGTTACACTCCTGAAAGAGGAGACCCATCAATACTAGACATGCTAAGACAGACTCTTGCCATCGAAAACGCCCCACATCTGGATTGTGAAACCATCAACAAGGACTATAGACACATGTTGTTGCTCTGCTCTATTCCCTGTGAAGAGGATTCCTCACATCATCTGTTTTGCAGCTCAGAGAACATGGCAGAAGGTAGATAATCTTCCCCTCCCCTCCACCCAAACATAGTGATCTCTGTGCCATCTTGAGACCGGCTATGGGGCAAAATATTTCTAGACACAACAAAAGATCCAAATGCTTAGGCTGGGTTAGCCCTAAAGGACAAATAGAACTTGCCGATTAGAGAAGCCAATAGTACCTTTTACAATGTAACACTGTAACTCACCTGTATTTCTATAGTCACTTGCTTTAACCTTGTAAATAACTAATTTCCTTTTAATTAACCTTTATATAGTTTATTACATGAATAATTACAAGCATTTTCCTTGGTGAGAGATCTCAAGTGCAACTGACCTGGGATAAGTGACTGGTCCTTTGGGAATAGGAGTAACCTAAATATTACTGTAATTCTTGGTGCAAAAAGCTAATACAGACACGTGCTCATCTGGGTAGACATCTGCAAGACAGACTAGAGTCATTTAGGGGACTGTCCATGTCTCCATGTTAGAGCTGTTAAGAGTTCCTGAGGAGTCTGCATGTGGTGCTGTCGGTAGGTTCTAAATTTCAAACTCGCAACCAATGTGGACTTTGTGCCCTCATTTTTTAACAGTCTGCCTTGAGGTTGATAGTCATGCTTTGGCATCACCATAGGGAGCATCACAATTGGGTTATTCCTGTTTGTCTTCTGATACTTTAAAATCAGATCTTCTCTCTATAATCATGAGCACTTTTTTTGTAAGTGACTCTAGGAGCTGCGGTTTTAAGACAAAAAAACACCAAACATCATGCAACGTGTGATCAAATCTGAGGACAACAATGTTGTTCTTACTATTATTATTGTCAGCAACTGTTAAGTGCATGTAGGAATATCTGATATACTTAGGCACATACTGGCCAAAACTTTCCAAGGTGGGTGGTGATTTTTGGGTTCTGTAACTTAAAAGTCTGACTATCTGTATGTTCTGAGTAACTGCCTATGTAAATCAATTCCTTTTTTAAAAAAGTGTCTCACGCTGGGTACACAAAAATTAAGGCATAGAGCATTTTTAGTCACTAGGAAATTTACACCACTCATTAATAGATGAGGCGGAAAGGACATCACCCACAGCTTTTTCCCTAGAGAGAACTAAAATATAGTTGACTGCCGAGAGCCATTGAACCACGCTGTAAATCCTGTACATGAAGGAAACCACTTGGATGCAGCAGCACCCCTAGCGCTAGCACCTGTGTCTTCTGGTCTCAAGCATCCACAGCCACTCTTCCTTTCTCTCACAGTCACCCCAATTCTCAAAATTAGTTCTTCCCCCCACACAGACATTGTTTTGGATGAAATTAGCTACACATGGATCTTCACAGCAACTACAAACATTTCATTCCTGTCAGCTTCACTTTTTTTTTTTTTTTTTTTTTGCCTTGGTCTTTCACTACTCTATTATGTGGAGGAGACAGAACAGGTTGTTCACTCCTCAATATCATCACTGCTATTTTTCAGTCTGACAGCCAGAAGCAAAGTGCTCTTGGAGCACTACCTATATGGAAGTGGCCCAGGACACAGGTTCAGGCTTTCCACCACTCTTTTTTCACTGTCAAGATATCAACCATCCTTTGACACATCTGCTGAGTTAATAACAAGAAAGTGATTCATATCAGATGTTGAATTTGAGGGCTTTTGTCCCCTGCCAATGGAGAAGAAACAAACAGTGCATTCCTATGGTATGCTGGCTAGCACTGCAGCATTTGCATCCTCCTACTGTTATGTTGTCCTATTCTTTTGCCAGGCAGTTCTGCTCCTCAGCAACAGGAGAAAAGGGGACACAAGCATGGCAGAGGCAGTAGTTTCACACAGAAGTGTGCAGGACATATTGTACATTTCAGCTACTAACTTTACCAGTGTTGCCACTAGACGTAGAAGACAAACTTTCTTCCCCACTCTTAAATAGTTTAAAAAGAAGCTTCTTGAGACAGAATTTTATCTTTAAAAATTACCTGTGACCTGCCAGTGACTTCTGACTGTGCCCAATAGCCAGGCGAAGAGGCCTACTGAGTTCCAGACTGTGAAGCTATGTAACACATCTGTGAAGTTATGTAACACTTCTGACTGATCACTAGAAACTCACACTTCTATTGCCAAAATTGCAGTTGTGTTAAAAGGATGTATTAGAGACTCAATGCAATACCCTTTGAAATCAGGTGAGAACACCACATGAGCCCTATATGGTTGAAAATGCAAAGTCTACAAAGTGCTGGAGACCTCTTCATGGAATAGGGGTGGGAATGATCAGTGTTCACATCTCACACCCAGTCAGAACCCAGCCCAGGCCGGAGAAGCTAATAACCCAATCAGCAGACCACTGGAGGGTGAACACCATACTGAATTGACAAAGATTAAAGAAAGGGGGAGTTCAGGAAGCACACCTCCCTTTCCTCCACCAATATTGTCCTGGGCTTGAGAAGTCCTCCGCCCCCCTGCTTCCTGCCTATTCACTGTCAGGAGCATTTTACCTGGGAGTGGCAGATGGACCCATTGGTGTCTGCCTGAAGAGTTAAAAGGTTCTTACAGCCCTTCCCACCAGTAGGTGGAGCATCACTGGCACTTTATAGGAGAAGAATTGTCTAAGCTTGGAGTCTTCCTGATCTCTCTACAAGAAGGTCCGTCCTGGGCTAGTTCCCCCATCCTGCCAGTGAGACAGAGAAGGAAAAGCTCCAGCTCTCTCCAGATTCCAGCTATTCATATACCATCCCTGTAGGACAGAAGTGGAAGGGCCATTTTGTTTCTCCCCTCTTGGCATTGCTTTGTGGGTAGGGTGGCTGGCAGTACAAAGACGTTCCCATACTCCGCTTTCCATGATTTACACCAGTGGGGTACGCTCTGAGCCTGCCTGGGACATGAATTCCCTGGTGAGATATTTATTTCCATTCTCTTTCTTGTGCCAAATCCCACCACAGCAGGTGAACCAATGTCACCTCTCCACATCACACTAGCACCTGTGCACCAAGAGAGTTAATGAGGCTCAGCACTTGGCAATAGCGGACCCTTAGTAAGTCCCACATCTGAACACGACATGCCAGTGTCACATGATTAATCACCCTAATGGCTGGTCCAGCTCTGATTATCTTTAGGGAACATGACAGACATGGCAGGGGATTTAATATCTTTTAACAATATTGGCAGAAGAGACAAACTTTCAAGTGCCACAGAGCTCCTCTTCAGGTTTTGGGGGAGGGGAATAAGGGAATGGCATTTACCCCTGGTATGAAAAGGCACACTTCATTGCTCAGCATTACTCATCTGCTCCCTATCACTATTTTCAGCCATGTGCTATTGTGGGAGCATGTCCAAGGCAAATAAAGTGGAACAGACTGACATGGCTTTGCCTACTACCCTACAGATAATCAATTATTAGAACAATAGTATTATTTCTAATGTCTCACCCTGTAGAAGTCAAAGCATAGCTCAGGTCCTGACGCTGTCAGCTAGTGCCATTTGTGATGTGAATACCTCTATAATTGAGGCTAGTTGCAGACCACCAGTCCCTTTCACATAGGCCATCAAACAGCTTTCACATAATTTCCAATCTCTGCTCACCTGGAGACCTGGAAGTGAAAAGGCTAGAGAGCCTATTGTCGGTTTCCTGAACCATCGTTTTTCTATTTGTGTTATGCTGCCATGGAATTTGCTTGCTGTAAGGTCCAGAGCTGAGATGAAAGAGTGAAAAGACTGGGGCTGTTAAAGAAGGAGACAAATAAGAGGGGGATACGAGGACATAGCATAATGAATGTTTAATGCTGACAGATCCAGGTAATTTGTGGGCAGAATCAAATCTGGGACCTGTGGAGCTTAGTGAAGGGGCCTTTACCACGTGAGCTAAAAGCCAGCTAGCTCTCAGCTCTGGCTGTAGAGTACACTCATTCTTTTTCTCTCTGTAAATGAGTGCCACTAGAGCCTCAGTGCCACTAGATGGGACAGTGAACCACACCCAGAAGGTGTGTGGTTAAAAGCTCTAGAGAAGATTGGGATCTTCTGCTCTGCCTCCTCGTAATGCACAAGGGAGTAGTCAAACTGAATGTTGAGAATTGAAAGCATAAATGAAAATTATTTTTCATGCAATATGCAACTGAGCCATGGAACTCATAATCACATGAAGTCGTTAAGGTGGAGAATTTAAACCGGATTTTCAAAGGGAATATGCAGAATTATAGATTATATGATATCCAGAATTATAATGAATGGCAAAAAAATTGAAAGGGATATTAAACCTCATGCTTCGGTTCCAAACCAATCCCTAACTACCAGATATTGAGATGAGATCTCGAGTGAGCAGAGGGAGACTATTCCGTACCACCCTACTACACAAACCTTATGCCCGCCTCTGAAACACATGGTTTCAGCCACTGTTGTAGACAAATAATTCCTACAGTGGCACTGAATTCAGAAGATGCTCTCGACCTGAAGTTATGAATTCCTTTCTGAAGAAAAAAGTGGGAGGGTTTCAGGTAACAATATGCTCTATACCAGCGGTTCTCAAACTTTTTGGGCTCCAGCGCCCTTTACATGCATAAAAATGTAGGCGAAGCCCCAGCAGTCCACTGATTGTATGTGTTGTACCTATTGATGTTTCCACTTTGTCAACCTTGCGGAGCCCCTGGAGATATCTCATGGAGCCCTGGGGCTCCCCGCAGCACAGTTTGAGAAACACTGCTTTATACCCCTCAAGTCCTGGCCATTGAGAACATTCTATACATATTGCTGGTTACTAAAGTTTGATCATTTGCTTTCACAGATTTCTTTTTCCACCATAATCCATAAATCTCAGTCAGTTTTGTCTTATTATTCCTATGGCACTGTTAAATTGTTTCCGTATTACGAAAGGAAGCATGACATTTCTGTGCAACTGTAGTGTGATAAGCTGCCTAACTGACTCTGGTAAGGTTGTTATGACAGTATCTGTGAGAATAGCATCTGCTTTGCTGGCTGTTACCTATTTTCTCTATAGTGATTTTCCTTTTTCCATTAAATAAAAGACCTGAATCACGCAATCAAAACAAGATAATTTTTCTTTTATGCATTCTGGAATCAGATGTGTTAAAAACTCAAGGATAACATCTCAGATCCACCCTCCTCCCACTCAAACTCTGGAGAAGTTTCAACTCAGATCCCCTTCCAGACTTCATAGCTACCTGAGCTAAGTCCAACTCTCAGATCCAGACATCCTGATCTTTGAAAAACTTCAGATCCAAATCCAGATATGAACATTTTGGTCAATTCCCATTTTTTATGTAAAGAAAGTAAAGATCTTGAAAGGAGGAAAAGTCATTTAAACACACTGTATGGTTTAGATTTCAATGATGTTCTCCATATTAAAAGCTAAAATGGCTTTTCACTCTGATGTTTTTGAGGCAAAAAATAGCTAATTACTGGTTTTCTTATATTTCCTTTTCTGCTTTCTAACTGCCCTGGAGGAATATGACAACACCCAAAAATCACCTGTTTGCCGGTTATTCAAGCCATCTCTCCTAAATGAGCTGAACACTCATAACATTCACTCTTGGTAATGGAGTCATCTCTTACTTTATTCCTCCTTACCTCTCCCACTTCCATCCTTTTACTATATTAGGGTATGTCTACACCGCCACCCTAGTTCAAACTAGGGTGGCAGTGTAGACATACCCCTAAAGTTTAACCCTCTCACCTCTCCATCATTTTCTCAGTTCAATGAGCTTCCTATTAGTTCAATGTTTTCATGCTTTGTCTTGAAAAAAAATCTTGAATTCACCAGTCTCCTTACATGCCCTCCTGGGTTTTCTATAGAAAAGCTTGAGCTGTTCCTAGGCAGCTTTTGATGTGCCTGCTGGAAATGGACACTTTCTTTAGGCAGGGCTGTTTCTTGCATAACACTATTAGAACACATTATTAAACAAAAGCTCTCACTGAAACTGAAGGAAAGCTTCCAATGACTTCAATGGAAGTAAAATAGGGTCCCAAGTTTGTTCAGTCCTGCCAGAAAAATCATAAACTAAAACAAAAATAGCCCTCCGCCCCTCCCCACACACACACACACACCAGAAATCATTCTTATCCACAGTAGCAAGGTATTGGAGGGGTTATAACAAACTAACAACCTTTAAAAAAAAAAGCAAACATGCGTATTCGCACAACTTATGCTAAATTTAATTTTCACTTTGATTTGTAAGAATGAGTGAGACTGATATCAATTTAGAAAACTTGCTGGAGTAAGTGAGCAGTTCCCTTGACTAAGTATGTTTTCATTCTCTAAGCGAGTGGTATCAAAAGCACACAGCTTAGGGCCGTGGTGTCCAACCAGTTCTATACTGTGGCTACTGCTATAGCAAACTAGCCACACTCAATCGGCTAAATAGCTACATGTGGCTAGCGGCTAGCATCTTGGACACCATAGATCTAGGGTTACTTGCACATGGACCCATAACACCTAATCGGATGCAGTGTTCCCTGTAAGCAGAGCACTTGGGCAGCCACCCAGGAGAGATTCAAATGCTGCCCAGCTGATTCACAGAAGTGTGTGTTTCTACTGGTGGTGCACATCCACGCATGCCTCAGTGCACATAACAAAATGTATTCTACACAGATGGAAAAATTAGACAGAATATTGATCTGGTGTATGCAAAAAAGAAAGTTTGAAATAGACATGCTGGCTACGTCTACACTGGCCCCTTTTCCGGAAGGGGCATGTTAATTTCAGCTATCGTAATAGGGAAATGCGCGGGGGATTTAAATATCCCCCGCGGCATTTAAATAAAAATGTCCGCCGCTTTTTTCCGGCTTTTAGAAAAGCCGGAAAAGAGCGTCTACACTGGCCCCGATTCTCCGGAAAAAAAGCCCTTTTCCGGAGGATCTTATTCCTACTTTGAAGGAATAAGATCCTCCGGAAAAGGGCTTTTTTTCCGGAGGATCGGGGCCAGTGTAGACGCTCTTTTCCGGCTTTTTTAAAAGCCGGAAAAAAGCGGCGGACATTTTTATTTAAATGCCGCGGGGGATATTTAAGTCCCCCGCGCATTTCCCTATTACGATAGCTGAAATTAACATGCCCCTTCCGGAAAAGGGGCCAGTGTAGACGTAGCCGCTCAGTTATAGAATGGAATATTGATACAGTGTCATAATGAGGTACTGTTCTTGCAAGAAGCTAAATTAATGTAAGCAGCATACAGACAGGTTTGTGTCTATATCAGGATTTTGAATCTAATGAAATTAGTGATTGTAGTTATGGCAGTGCAAGATTTCTAATGTAGACCAAGCCAAAGAGAACAAGAGGGATATGGGGAGAGCTGCTACTAACTCCTCTTTTCAGGTTTTCAATCCCTTGGAGAAAGGAAAAACCACCACCAAAATCCCCAGTAATTTGTTAAGGAAATTACATTTGGGTTTGAATCTTGAGGTGAAAGGTAAAGCCTGTTACCAATCCCTAGAGCTAGTCAGAGCTCCCTTCCACCCCCAGAGGTCCTATGTCTTTATGCTCAACTCTCAAGACACCCTAGAAAACAAGCAATAAATCCCCTAGCAGGAGGTCTTACAAAATCTCCACAGATTTATAGCAGGGACTTCCTCAAATACTAGTATTTATCTGAAGACACACACTGGAGAGGAACCCCATCACGGGTCTCTGTCTCATTCATCTCTCCTTGCTCATCCTATTCAGCTTTTCCTTTGGCTAGCTATTTTCTAACTCTGCTTCAGGAACTAGCCTTCAAAACTGCCAGGAAGTCATAGGGTGGTGTTGTAATCAGTGGCACACTCAATATGCTCTTAGTATTTCCCTGTAAATGACAAGCCTTTTTATTGCCTGCCATAGTACATGTGTGGCAAATTGTTTACTATGTCAAAAAATTCAATCCTGGGTCTTAATCTATATTTAGGCAACTAAATTAAAAAGTGGCCCAATATTCAAATTGATAGGCATGTGCAACTCTTCATTTGGATTAGTAGGAGTTTAGTACCTCTGAAAACAAAGCTAATTTTAGCTGGGTATGTAATTATAGATTTAGGAGCCTAACATCAGGCACCTAAGTTTGCATATATGAGATCAATGCTAAATACTACCTTTGTTTTCTATTCATGTTTTTAATATTAGGATAAATTAATTTTCAAAGAAAAACACCTAGAACAAGTTAAGAAAAACAAACTCTCTCAATATAGGGAGGTAGGAACACTATAAAAAAAAGTCAGTTTTAGAACTATGAACCTTAATAGCATCCCTTTCATGTAACCTGAATATCAGTTTTCAGCCAGATGTAAGAGAACAGAATGACATTTTTAAGTTCCATCACTACCCACAATTTGCTTTAAATTGGTGAGTAGGCCTAGTGGTCAAGGCCACAACCCCAGACTTTCAAGGAGATTCTGGGGAGGGGAGTCCAAGCCCTCACATTCCCACAGGTTCTGACCCAGAGTCCTTTGGGCTACCAATAATCTTGACAACAAAGGCTGCTTAATGCCATCCTCTTCCTCTCATACCTCCCCCCAGGATTAGCTCAGTCCAAGACCTTCACCTAGTGAGGAAATCCAAACCAAAAGAAGTAAGAGGGTGTTACCAAAAGTGGAAGGCCCCTTTGGGAAGCTGTATCACAGCCTTTTCATTTCCCCCTTATTCTGCTAGAACTGTGGACCACAAGTCTGCTCACCTCCAGCTCTACCATCCCTATCAACTAATTCCCTGCCTTTTAATTCCTCCAGCAGATGGCGTATTTGCTGCAGGTGTGGCAAAGCAGGGTTCTCTGCTCCCAAAATGAACCCTTAATCTTTTGTGGCTCGGTGTGGGGTTTGTACAGCCCATCACAATGGGCTAACAGTCATGAATGTCCTACCGAAGTTCATATTCAAAACCCAAATACCACAGATCTCCCGCTTCAATGCTCCCTGCTTTGCGTGTATAGCCACATCTGTTTTTTTGTTTGTTCTCTGTGGCCGTATAAACATGTAATGTATTATTTATTTTGCAAAGGCAGCAGAGTGGAGTACAAAAAGTAAAGATAGCATCCTGAATCAAACACTCAAGCCTCCTCAAGACTTCATCTGTATATCTAATAAAGGAAGAAACCACACCCACATGACCATCATTTAAAAAAAAGCAGACAATGGCTGCTAATAACGAGATCCCTGAAAAACAGTGCTGAGTTTAAAGAAAGTAGAAGCACCCATCCTTAAAAATACAGCAACCTCCTCTCCTGGCAAACACACACGTGCTACATTCAGGTAAGACCAGTATGTCAGTCTGGCTTCACAGTGCATATGAGTCTGCTAGTTGATAATGTAAAATTGGAAAAATGATGCATTTAAGCCATGATGCATTTGCCCACAAAAGATTATGCTCCAAAAAACCTGTTAGTCTATAAAGTGCCACAGGACTCCTCGTCACTTTTGCAGGAAGGGAAGAGACATGGTAAAAGTGGCACTAAAGGAAGATGATCTTGGATGTAGTGTTTTGACCTATAGGCGACACTCTTAAGAGTGTGAATAAAGTTGGTTACCTGCTCATTTTCCCCAAGCGCCTGCTTCTGCACCCACACATCCATCAGTAAAAAATCTCCAGATGTGAAAAATCATGGGCAACTTTGAAAAAAATCTAAAAATAATGCAATTCATGATGAACACAATGAACTGATCCAAGCCGTAGTCACATAGTAAGTTTCTCTCAAAGAACCCTACAGACAAAAGGCTACTTATACCCAATATACATCAAGGAGCTGGACTTATGTCAGATCTGGCCTATCCACGTGACAATTGCACTAGTTACATTGTGGGACACTAATTGCATACATCCTGTAGAAAGTTCCTTTAGAAGATCTGGAATTGTCAGTGATTGTGAAGTTACCACTAACTTTTTATCCTCTAAGAGCTCCACCTTTCTTTCATTAACTGCTTGCTCCCTGTTCTGACAGCAAACATCCTGGCAAGATTCCAGAAGGTTTTAGTTCCATAAAATGTAGATTCCAGAAAATGAAGATTCCAGAAAATGTAGTTCTCAGAAAGTATGGAAGGTTCCACGAGATTCTACAAAGGTCCAGAACATTCTAGAAGGTTAATGAAAAATGATTCCACATACCAAACATTTGAAACATTTTCCTTTAAACGTTCTATTTTACCTTTTGTCACTAACAACAAATGCAGGGCTCAGAGGAGCGGGGCTGAAGCCAGAGCTGAAGTGCTCTGCTTCCTGACAGAGCAGTAAAGAGAAGAGCAGCAGACTAGGAGATGAGCAGCAGGTGGAGAGGAGCAGAATAGGCTGCCATGTTATTTCATCTCCCACTGCCTAGGGGAGTGCAGGGAGGATGGCCCCTGCTGCCACCCTGCACCAGGCTCTCCCCAAGTAATCCCCCAGGCTTCCCTGGGCTCTGTGGCTAATATCCATAGGACAGTAGCAGTGGTCAATGCAGGGTATCCTAAAGCACAGGGTCTGGGGCAGCCACCCCAAACTATCCTATGTAAGGGAAGGCTTTTTGCCTGGGTTACTCACCCCTAAATTAGGCCTTGAGCATGGGTATATCACCTTCAGCTGCAGTGCAGAAAAAAGACAGAGATGAAGGGAGTGTGCAAATATGAAGTCCTGCTGATTTATATTTGCAAATTTTCTAGATACTTGTGAATAAAATGAGTAGGTGACACATTTCAAGGCTGGAAGTGATTTCCATCATATACAGGATTTAAAGTTTGGTTCAACAGCTCTCAGCACCTCTACTATACAAATTATTCCAGCGCTCCTGTTACGTAAGATAGTCCTTAGTATGTTCTGGTTAATTTACTTCTTCCCCACTTCTCAAATGCTTTATTATTCTAAGTAACACATTAATAGACTCATGACCACAACTATGGTCACAGTCTGTTTTAAGGATGCTAAGGAGTGGGATTTGGCTAATTGTGTGGTCGGTACAATTTGTATCGCCTGCACAATTAATTGGTAAGCAGAGGTGCTCTGCAGAGCCTCCCAGAGCAAGCGCGAGCCAGGACTTAGCCCACGGGGGTCTTACTAAATTTAAAAGGAAAAGCAGTAGCGTGGGTGGCTCCTGGAGCAATCTGGGACTGAGCAGTCCCGGCTCACGCTGGGTCCCAGACCACTGCTCCTCTGCCTTCCCTCCCTCTCCACGTCCCCCGCACCGAAGAGATGGTGCTAGGGAGGATCCAGCTTTTAGGCCAGCTCCCCCCAGCACCAGCTCCTGCTTGCCCTTACCCTTGCTGCCACTCATACAGAGGCTGATCAGGTAGTCAACTACTCGAGTAGTCACTTACATCCCTAGTCTGAGTAAAGGCGTAAATACAATGAACAAAATTCTGCTTTGACATAAATCCTGTGTAACTCCACCAGAGTCAAAGGGATTTGCACTGAAGTTTAAGAGGGGCAGAATTTGGTCTTCCATACTTCATACAGTTAAAATAAGCCATATTTTACATTAACATAGCGAACAGGGAGGCAAAGAATTCACTTCATATAACTCTTATCTCTTTCCACGTAATTGACAAACAGATCCACTAGGACCCATTGTATTTGTCATCAGGCAGCCCCACCTGAAGTATCTTCCTGAAGCAGTCCACTGCTACCTCAGTTTCCCCTTTGTGATAACCCCCACATTTTACACTGACTCTCTTGCTTGAATAATATCCCTCCTGGGAGCCACTTTATTACCAAGCTAAACATACACAAATCAGCCCATGACAAGAGTCCTAAAACATAGTCCCTGTTACCTCCAAGGCATGTAATCATTAAACCCCCACTCTTCCCAACAGGAAACACCCCAAACCTTTCTTCTCAGAGTGCATTCCCACCATCTTCCCTCCAGTGTCTTTTCTGAGCCCCTAGTCTCCTTGTCCATCCCCTTCCATCCTTTTGCCAGGAGAGCTACCCCAGGCTTTCCATCTTTACCAAGGGAGCATCCCTCACTCCCAGCAGGCCTGGCACAGTTCCTCAGGATTGAGCTCTCCACATGTAGAGATGTCTGTAGGTAAAACCCTGATTTACTCTGAGGCTTTCAGTTCTCTCCAAACCTTGAATCGAGTTTTCAAGCTCAGAGCCCCTGGTCTCTGGCAGATCATACCTGCCCCTGACTGAACCAATCCACTAGGACTCTGTTTGCCTAGATCTCTCCAAGATCCTATATAGCGTCACCCTCTTAACTGGACAAAAGGGAGCATCTATCCTGGGCACTGGATCTAACTCATTTACTGGATCTAACTCAACCTCCCTGTGGCTGCATTCCTTCAACGAAAGCCTGGTTTGCTCACTTGAAGCTTTGGAAGTGCTTGGGGAATTTTGGACTATGACTGTCAGTTTGGATCTCTGTCAAACTGTTTGGACATCCTTCACAAGCATTGCCATTCATAAAATGATAGAAGTGAGGAAGACACTGAGGGCTGGATCAGAGATTTAGAAATAATACTGCCTAGCACTTATTAAAAACCTTTCACCAGTAAATCTCAAAGCAGGGCAGTAACATTACCCCCATTTCACTGATAGGAAAAAGGAGTCACAAAAAAGGAGAGGCGGTGCTGAGAAAGGAAGACAAGTGTCTCACAACCCTGTTTAGTGTGCTTTTCATTAGAGCACACTTATTCATCTAATTTGTCCTATGATTATTTCAGTTGTATAGGCAAATGTCATAATTAGACATGCAAAAGGCCAATGAATACTTCTAACTGATCTTTTGTGCATGCAGTTTCCAGCTATAACGACGGTAATAGCATTTGTAAACTGCGCATACACACTCATAGTTGAGCATACAGTTTTGAAATGCTATCCTAATATTACTTGCCCAAGACCCCAGAATTATTCCACCCAGTGCCATAATAGGCCAAAGAACTTTGTAGCTCCTATTCTCATGCTCAGGCCATCAGACCACATTTTTGTGTTAAACCTCTTATTATCTAATTTATTGCAGCCCCAAATAAGCAAAAGACGTCCCTTACCACTACAACAGTGTATACAGAGACACCACTTTTTCTGCAAGGTTCTCAAGAAGCCACATGTTTAATCATTTGCATTTCTCACAACTGGCAAGGATCACTGTATTAGAATAAACAGATGGATCAAAAGACAGGCCTGAAGAAAGATAGAACAAACAACTTTTGAGCTAAGTAAATTTCAAGACCTACTAAAGTTGTGTGTCCTTTTTTAACAAATATATACCCTGTCTGAAAAATATTCATGACAATTTTTATAACCTCAGCCTAGAACTTCGTGCCCAAACTGTAAAAGTTTAATGAGGAGGGTGTGTTTTCTTTAAAAATAACTTTATCGAGACCTCCAGCATTCCTGCTGAGTTTAACATGCTCTTTAACTCTGCAGGCACTGCAGCCATTAGACAAAAGAAACAAGCAGTCTGGCATCCTTCACAACAACTACTGATGTACTGTACAAAGGTCACTTATCTCATAAATATGTGGCATGGGTTTTAGTCTCTTGTTTTTCAGAAATCAGCATTTGGAAGCTAGGAATGAATGCAAATACATTGTACCATGATTTTGATTTTGATTTTCAAAGTCTACCTGGATACCAATTGTGACTTTGTTTCCTTTTTCCTTCCTATCTATTTAGGTTTTCATAAAGCCAGCCATCACCATGACAGCTGAGCATTTTAATTGAAGCACTTTCCCCTTTTTATAAATGAAGATAGGTCCAGACACATGGGTCAGATTATCTGATTGTGTAAATCCATTGAAGTCCATGGAACTTCTCCAGGAGAGAATTTTGGCTCTATGTCCCTTCTATTAGGCTGCTAATAGAAGTCAGGAGATTTGCATTGTAAAGGAAGCTGCATTTGACAGCTGCATGTGTAATGGACAGCAGTATATTTGAAAGCCAAATGATAGCTGCTGCCTATCAAAAACGGGCACAGGGTCAGCCAGGAGGCCTCCAGATTAAGGTAGTTTAGAGCAACAGATTTGAGTAGAGGATACTGTTGTGAAGTGCTGATCCTGGCTTTATCAAGCTTGTGAGGAACTGGACTGTAGCAGATTTATTATCTTTTACACACACACACACAAAATAAAATTTTAAAAAAGCAATTAATCACACCTTCGGGAGAAAGCATTTGAAGAATGCGCCCATTTACTGCAACTAACTTTAGCAATAGGTCATGTGTACCTTAACTTTTGCTTCTCTTTTGCCCTATCTTGCATTGACAGAAAAATGAGTCCAAATTTGTAATACAGAACTTGCTGTTTTCTTTGTAAACTTCAAGTTATCCATATTTGCAATTACTTGCTAGTGTGGAGGAAAAAGGGGGGGCGGTGTTCTTTTTTAAAATCAACAAATGTCATAGTGGAAGCACGGGAGGGGAGAATTGGAAAGAAAGGCACCAGACTTGTTTCTAAACTGGGTGCAAGCCAGGGAAGATTTCAGGCCGACAAGAACCACCTGTTGCAATAGAGAAGGACACAGAGGGAGGTGGAGGAGAGATTTCCAAGATGAAATAAAAAAAAGAGGTGACCTTAAGGATCACTTTACCAAACACAGTGTGAATACCAAAGAACAATGCAGATAGACCTGCCTAAAGAAGAGCTCTGTGTAAGCTCAAATGCTTGTCTCTCTTAATGGACAGAAGACGGCACAACCAACGATATTACCTCACCCACCTTACTTCTCTAATTTAAACATGTAAATCTTAGACAAACTGCAGAGATACGAAAGATCTAGGCCTACAACCTCAGCTAGCATAAAATCATCTTAGCTCCATTGAATTCAATGAAGTGACACCAGTGTTCACCAGCTAGCCTGTAGTCGGATAGATAGTTCTCTTCTTTATCTCATTAGCCTCATAAAGATAACAGGAAGGAAAAGACCTCTAGTGTTTTATTAAATATGTAGAATTTAAACAGCTTGAAATACTGGTGAAAGCATGGTAGATGCTAGGCCTCCAGCAATAGGACAAAAACTGATGGCAAACAAAATGAAACACTTATCTTCAGATAAACTAGTTTGCACAGAGCCTCATTTTAATATCACTAACATCAGTTTAAACTGTGTGAAACTTGACTGAAGTTAATTATCTCATGCCACTATAAAACCAGTGTGAGGGGAGAATTTGAAAACAAAAAGATCTCACTGCTCAGAAAAATTTATTTTCATACTGCACAGAACTAAGAATTTTACCATATTTTTGGCTGGTTCTGTTTTTTTTTTAACCTTACAAAATAGAAATGACTTATTGTGCTAGCATTGTTTAAAAATACATTTCAATAGGATTATTATCTTCTTAGTGCTTAGAAGCCCATCATGCACCATGATTCCATTGTGCTAGGCGCTATAAAAATACAATACAAAAATGGTGACACATGAGACCAGGTTCCTCCTCATTATTAAGAAGAAATCTTTCTTCATTATTCTTTTCTTTTTTTTTTTTAAGAGAAACATTTCACTAAATAGATTTTCACATTGCAGAAATGTTTTTTTTTTTAAATCCATCAAAGTACCAAGCAATGAGCTTATTTCTAGGGCTGGCTTTCAATAGATTGCAGTCAGGTAGCTGCTCTGCTACCTATGAAACCCTGACCACGAATCAGGTTGTCTATGAATGATTTAGCACCAGGTTCCCTAGGAACATCCCCAGATACCCACAGAGAAAAATTAAGCTTCCACCCTCCATCTCCCTTCTTCCTGTGTCTCTCGCACCCGGGTGGTCCTGCTAACCAGCTTCTCTCCTGTCCTCCCAGCACTTCCGGAGCACCACAAATACCTACCCCTTTATGGTATATGAACACTCAGGTCATGACTACAAGCACAAATACAGGTTGAACCTCTCTAAGCCAGCACCCTTGGACCCGGAACGGAGCCAAACCAGAGAATTTCCCAAACCACAGGAAGTCAATATTGTCTGGCAGCATTACCAACACTTCCACTGCTTACTGGGCTCTGAGAAGACATTAAGGGTACATCTACACTGCCTTCTCTTGCACAAGAAAATATGCAAATGAGGCAAAACAGTGACTATAGCCGTGCCTCATTTGCATACTTAAAGAGCTGCCATTTTTGCGCAAGAGCCGTTCTTCCTGAAAAAAAGTGGCAGAACAGCTCTTGCACAAGACGGGGCTTTTGCGCAAAATTGCAGCTCATTAAGCATGAAAATGAGGCACAGCGATATTCACTGCTTTGCCTCATTTGCATATTTTCTTGTGCAAGAGACAGCAACGTAGATGTAGCCCAAGAGTTAAATTTGAACTAAATAACAGCACAGAACACTGGGAGTCAGAACTGGTGGCTGTAAACAAAATTTAGGGGATTGTGGAGAAACTTGCCCACACCCATGATAAGTGGACATCCAGCTAACTAAAATCATGCCAGACGATGCATGTTGCTGGGACCACAGACGGCTGGACTAGAGATGTTCAACCTGCATAAGTAACTATACTCACATGAAGTCCAAGTTCTGTTTTGTGGCATGAGCTCACTGGAATTACTCATCTGATAAGTAAGGATTGCATGCCTATGTGTTTGTGGGATTGAGTCCTGAAGTAATCAGTGACTTACTCCTTTATAAAAATCCTCAAGGGCCAAATTCCATTTTTAATTACTCCTATAGAAGCCCATTGATGTAAGTGGGATTGCACAAGTGCAAACAAAAGCAGAATTTGGCTCCAAGACTCAAGCAATCAACACATATGGAATCATTTCCTCTAGCAGAGAAAAATAAAGTTATCATTTCAGAATGCTACAGTCACTCTGGTTCACAAAGAAAGCAACCAAAGCCACTTGAGTTACAGATTTTAGAGATGCGTGAAAGTGACTGTTTATCTAGCCAATGTTGCCGGATGTCTCATTTTCTGTTTCTTAATCATCTCCAGATCCATTGCTTCAGCACAAGGGCTGAAATGCTGAGAACACAGGATATTTAGTTGAAGAGGCAAGGTGCCATATTAGCCATTATTATTTATTATTATTATTATGGTCACATCATGTGTAAGGAGAAAGTCAGAGGAAGAAGTTAAAGTTCTGTTTTGTGGAAGGTGACTGTCATGCTCTTTCTGCAACTCACATGGCCAGAGTAAACAGGAGGTGGGCATGGGTTAGTGGGGGAGGACGGGTGGAAATGATGACTCAATGACTTTTAAAGGTTATTAAAACCAAGCACACTGCCCACGTTTGTGACCAATTGGTTCTTGAAGAGAACTGAAGGCAGAAATTTTGGGGAGGGATGTCTTGCTGAGATGAAGATGGCAGCTACAATTCCAATAAAAGAACATTCTTCTGTGGCATGCAACATGCCTTTTCTGAGTGCCAGAAGGGAGCTGATACAAGACTTTCTCTGTGGTTGTTGCCACAGTATAGCTGAAGTGTAGCAGAGAAAGCAAAACATTAAATAACACCATCACTGAAAAAATGATGAGGTGAATTATCCAGGCCCTTCTCTTTTTGGACTCCATAACCTTAGAGCAGCCCTTGTAACTGTTTATCCACTTTTCAACCCCCAAAATATTGCCAGGCTTTGTGTGAGCCGCTTCAGTGGGAATGTACAGTGCCAGAGCAAGCCAGGAGGTGTAGCACGGTAGCAGCACCCTTGGCACAGACAAGCCAGTTCACGTATAAGTTGAGTCCACACTGGGAGCTGGAGAGTAGCAGCACTGCTGCTTCACTACCTATAGAAGACCCCTCTCCCAGCCTAAAGGAAGGAGCGACTGAACCTGGGGCAGGAGTGAGGTTATAGGGCCATAAGCAGAGAACCAGAGTGAAACATCAGAGAACTCCAGACAGCACCAGTGCTCTGGCACCCTGGGTCTAGCCTGGCTATCCAAGTCCAGCTCCATAGGTCAGCTCTGAATACTTTTGGCCACGACTGCACTGGATCTCCACCAGGATTTTGAGTCTCTCCTGGAGGAGCACCAGCACACTTTGGCTATGTCTACACTGCACCCCTTTTCCGGAAAGGGATGCAGATTAGACACATGCAGATTAGACACATCGGAATAGCAAAATCCGTGTGGGATTTAAATATCCCCCGCGGCATTTGCCTTAACATGGCTGCCGCTTTTTTCCGGCTTGGGGATAAGCCGAAGAAAAGCGCCAGTCTAGACGTGATTCTCCGGAAAATAAGCCCTTTTCCGGAGGATCTCTTATTCCTACTTTGAAGTCTAGACCACAGTTTTACTTTCGAAATAGCACTTTTTCAAAAGAGCGCCATAACGTGATTTTATGCAAATGAAGTGCGGGAAATTCTAATCCTGGCTTAATTTGCAATTTTGATAATTTACATCCCTCTGTCGAAACAGGGATATAATCTAGACACAGCCAGGGTGTCTACACACAAAGCGCACATCAAAATAGTGCTTAACTATTTCTCAATAGCGCGTCCACACTGATTGGATGCTAACTCGCACATAAGGCCATCTGGAACCAGTTCAGGCAGGGCATCAGGTCAGCAGTTACTTCCTGGAACTGCTGCCTGAGGTTATCTGAGACGAGAGCTTAAAGGGACCCTCCTGTACAGCTGTTTCTTGGGTTCTTTTCCTGCTTGCTTGCCTACCTTTCTGAGATAAAGCAAAGCATTTTCACTGCATGTTTTAGTTGCCCTGTTTTTGGACATCACAGCATTCCCAGCTAAGGAGCCAGAGCCCCCTCTGGGTATGCAGTGGCCCCTGACTGTCATGATGCAGTTTCTGCAGTAGTTTCCACAGGCTGCCCTCTAGGCCCTGCAGGAACACGGCCCTCAGCTATTTGAGGAGCCCCTCAACCTCTGTCTGGGAATGCAGCTCTTCCAGCTTCACCCCCGCTTCTGGCAGCTGGACACCAGTTCCAACTGGTGGGACCGACTCGTTATGGAGCAGTGGGACAACCAGCAGAGGCTCCAGAATTTCTGCATGAGGAAAGAGACCTTTCTAGAACTGTGTGCCTGGCTCATCCCTGCCCTCATGCAACAGGGCACCCAGATGTGACCTGTCAACCCCCTGGAGAAGCGGGTTGCCATCACTATTTGGAAGCTCGCCATGCTGAGCAGTTACCATCCATCAGGAACCAGTTTGGCATGGGGAACTCGACCATTGAGGCCCTCGTCATGCAGGTATGGCATTCTTGGGCTCCAGTCCTGTGGGATGGTGAAGTTCTCGTGAAATGAGGTGTACCGGTAGTTCGGAATAGGCACCCTAGTCCGAACTACCTAGTTCGAGCCCCGTGTAGCCGCGCTGCACGGGGTTCGAAGCAGCGGGGATTTAAAAATGGCGGCTCCCCGCTTATGCAAATGAAGCCCGGGAAATTCAAATCCCGGGCTTCATTTGCAAGTGCGGTATGCCTACATTACCCCGCTAGTTCGAACTAGCGGGGTAGTGTAGACATACCCCCAGTGACACTCTCCCCTGACCCTCCCCAGTAGAGGCCTGTGCCTTGCCCCTCTCTGCCCACCCTCCACCCCCACACCGAGACGATTTTAAAAAGCTGTTTGTTTTTTAAAAAAGAACTCTTTGGTTATTTATTTGCAGTAGAAGTAACTGGGGAGGGTCTGAGGAAAGAACCTGGAAGAGGTTAGAGGAGGGGAGAAGAGGAGGAGGGGGGATGAGAACCTTGGAGTGGGGAGGAGAGGCTCAGGGCTGGGGCTCAGAGTGGCACCTGGCTCTGGTGGTTCCTCCGCCTCGTGTGCTGGGACCTCGGTGACCATAGGAGGTGTGGGGCGGGGAGGCTAGGAAGAGAAGCAAGAGGCGGGACTAGAGTAGGGTCAGGCATGGGAGGAGGGGCAGAACCACGACCTGGGACGGGGACACGAGCAGCAGCAGGAACGGGAGCTCACTCGGGGTGGGCGAGAAGAGCCGGCATGGTCACACACAAGTTGCGTCCCTGCTGCAGCAACTCTGTCCAGGTCTCTCTGCGCCACTACGTGTTCTCCCAGACCTTCTGGATCGGTGTCTCATGCACGGCCCGGGGTATGGAGGTGTGGTCTCACATCAGTTCCTCCTGCATTCTCTGGCGCCTGCGGCTCCCCCCGGCCCCGATGGGCATCTGCCTCGGGTGGTGTTGCCTGCCCCCCTCTCACAGCTGGTCCAACTGAGGGGAATAAAAAGAGATGGTCAGCCATCCCTGGTGACACTGTCCCTGAAGCCTTGCCCTCATCTGTGAGCCGAGACCGACAGTTCTCAAGTCAGATGAAGGTGACAGGGGTTCCAAATAAGGCGTGTAGAGAGAGGTACAATCAGTAGCACGGGGCAGAGGCGTCAGTTCCTCTGGCTACATGGGTTGGAAAGGGACTATGTCAATGATCGGGAGAATCCACAACAAAAACCACCCATACACACAGGCACAAGGCTAATCATCCAGGCCCTTCTCTTTTTGGACTCCACTCCATAGCTTTAGGGCAGCCCTGTCCTCTAACTGCTCATCCATTGTACAGCCCCCAAAATATTGCCAGGCTTTGTGTGGGAAGCCTCAGTAGGGATTTATAGCACCCGAGCAAGCCAGGAGGTGTAGTGCTGCAGCAGCACCCACGGTGCGGTCGAGCCAGTTCACATGCGAGTCACGCCTGCTGCCAGGAGCCGGAGAACAGCGACACTGGGGCTTCACCAAGTGATGAGTACAGACGTCAAAGGGGCCTTATGAATATTGATGTGGAGGCTCAGGTTGCTTTCGTAAAGGAGCAGAAGGAAGCAAGATGGCTGCCCTTTAGGATTTGTTAGCAAGGGGAGCAGGCTGCATTTGCTGGATTGCTGCAAGGCTGAGGGACATAAAGAGGTCAGAGCGGTTATCTTAATGCCATGAAAACTCTCCCTTTCCTACAGTGGGGCTTTACTAGTGTGCTGCTGGGGGCTGGGGCGCCGGGATCCATAGCCTGATCTACAAGTAGAAAGAGGGGAATGAAATTTTTTCTGAAGCTTCTCCAACATGGCTGACAAATATAGTTTTTAAAAAATGTTTAAAAACTACAGGGCTGGTAGCTTTCCTCTGCTGAGTTACGCTGCTGTTCTGTTCCCAAACTTTGATTTTCGGCTCCTCTGAGAACCTCGGGCTGGCCGGGTTTTTTGTTTTAATGCAGGGAAGTGTTCATAATTTTAAAAAAGACTTCATGATTATCCTTATTATCAGTTGTTGCTGTTGGTGTTATTGTCCCACTTCTCTCCCCCCCCCCCTTTCAGTGGGTTTCCTTCTTTTCCTGCACCTTGTCTGTCACTGAATTTTATTGTGTTCTTTAAAGAGCCCCAGGAGGTGTTTCAAAGCTATAGTGGATTCCTGTTTTCTTTTTCCACTTCAGGAGGATTTTTCTGATTGAGTGTGAGAGTGGATGGGATTTTCTGCCTCTAACTTCCATTTATTGTTGTTTTATTTAATGTAAAAGGAGTGGCTGGTGTTATGCGGGAAAATGGGGGTGGGGGGGAGAGAAGAGAGAGGAATAGTTTCTTCGGACAAAAAGAAAACTCTTTCTGATAAAGACAGATCCAATGCCTTCAGTCTGGGCATTCTGGCTAGTTTGGGAGAATATCTGTAAGAGAATGTGTATGTGGAAAGTCTGTTTTCTGGCTTTGTGCTTCTCATGAATCAGCTTTCATTTGGTTTGAGGGTGAGTGACAGGCAGACACAAAGGCAGGCGCAGTCAAAGGGGGAGAAGGTGTGGGGGGAGAAGAGAATTGTGGAGTATGAGGACTACAAGGTCAGGGGCACTGAAAGAAATAAAACCCAATCCAAAGGGAAAAACAGAGAAATGGAGAAGAGATTTGTAGCAAGGCCTTTTTTCTTTGCCATCTGCAACACACTTTGTCAGCCTTGTTAAATCCCATGATCTGGGCCATTTACACAATGTGACTAAGAAAAATGCTTTATAATGCACATTAGTTAAAAAAATGCCTTTAAGCAAGGTACCTATGGTCTGATAGGGAAAAAAATCCAGAACATGATTTTTCAGACCTGACATCACTGTATCTTGATGTTGTGTTTTCATTAGCATCAAACCATTCCTCCAGCAACCAGCAGTCGTTTTCATACTCTTGGTGAAAAGGAGGCTTTTTGCTTGCTCTTTGATTCTTGGAAATTCAGCTAGCCCTTGTTCTGCTTAGCAGTTTTCCTTTTTTCAAAGGGTGAAGTGGGGGAGAAAAGTGATGAGTGTAATAGGCTTCCACTGACATGTTTCAGCCAAAGGTCTCATCATGAGATTTTTTTTTCCATGATGGAGAGTATGCAGATGAACACTGTGATAGCACTACATGATAAGCAACTGAGAAAAGGAACAGTGAATAGCAGTGTGGTTGTGTAATTTATTTTAAAACCAGAAATTTAGGAATTTCAGGGATGAAGAGTCATTTTCCTAAATAAAAGCAGGTGAGTGGGTGTTGTTTACTAGCTAATGAGGTCATTATATTTGCATTTTAATGGCAGGTTGACATACTGCAGTGGAAGGGAGAACATGTATATTCATTTGTGTATTTGCATGTATATTCTATGATGACACTTGCATTGGAGGCTGTGAATTGCAAAATAGGGCATGTTTGTAAAAGAAATTCAACAGCGGGGTGTTAATGGTCAAGAGTCATGAATACGTTTCAATTAGAAAGTGATGTGGATGATCAAAAGGTGAAGAAACCCACAGGACAAAGTATACATAGCCCCTTTAAATTACAGCCCCAAAACTGTTTGTTGAACATTTCACTTGTAAATCATTCTTCTGCTTATCTTTGAGGAGTTAGGCAAATTTGTTTTAAACAGTGAGTGTCCATCACGTGAGCTGCTTTTGCAGATTAAAAGGACACTATACTCTAGTCTCCAGAAGATAAGCACAGTCATTGACATAAAACAAGGAGGAGTCCTATGGCTCCTTAAAGACTAACAAACTAATTAGGGCACAAGTTTTCATGGGCACGAAAGTTTATCACCTAATACATGTGTTAGTCTTTAAGGTGCCACATGACTCCTCATTTCTGCCGAAACACACTAACACGGCTACTTCCTTGAAACTTGTCACAGTCATTGGCCAATCCTTATGGCTACTTGCAATTATAGTTTGATTTTTAAATGAGTATGGCCTCATCTTTCACAGCACTTAAACAACACATTCCGCCCAAGGAATGAACAAAAGAGACAATCCATTTGGTTGTGTGTACACTGCTATTTGTAAATCATGTTGCATGTACAAACATCAAATATCAAAAAGAAATACTTCCTTTCAGCTCTTCATTTCTCAGACCTGTTATATTTTAATGTGCTTGTTACTCTCTTTGAAAACTTTCTATCATTGTGGATTGTTTCTCTTCACTTCTATGTTACTAAAGTATCTAATTTTGAAAAGGATTACAAAAAGTAAACATTAATATCCATAGAGTCTTGATAAATCTGAATTGAGGCAGTTGGATTTATTCCTACTCCCTCAAGTGAATAAAGCTTTTTCCATTATATTATGTGGCCCATTATATTCTGATTACATGCGTACATTACCTATAGGTACTGTTTATGTATCTCATCATTTTTGCTACTGTTAGCTCTGTTATTTCCCTGTAGAAGAAGTAAAAGATAACAATTAGGAGCCAAATAGTTCTCCAATGGGTAATACATGGATTCTCTTCCTTCTGTGCATAGGAAATACTACGTAAAGCCAAAAAAAAAAGAAAAAAACCCTGTCAGAAAAGCCCACACAAATAAATTAAATCCAGCAACTAAGCCGGGGGAAATGTAGTGGTCCATTTGTTGAATTAGTTCTCTATTTTTCATTCTTCATTGCATGTGAAAATCTTTCAGTGGAAAACAATTTTGTTTGGAGAAGAGTTCCTCATAATTATCTCAGTGATTCCAAGGACCTCGGATATTAGTTGTGTGTACTGCCCATATCAGAACCTTTCACACACTGAACTAATTATTAATAAATATAGGGGTGGGAGGGAAGGGAGGCATTTTAGTTACTTAGATTCATAAATCTACCACATTGTTGTTAATAGTAAGACTTTTGCACTAGGACTCTGGCAAGGTATTGGTTGCTGGCCAACAGCCAGCGGAGCTGGTATTGTTTTGATATAGTGCGCATGGTCCTAGACTTTGGCATGTCAACATAGTTTAAAGAACAAGGAACGTGAGTCTGACGAGGCATTGTTATGACGGACAGATTTCCAAGGTTTCTCGTTGTCATTGGTACTATGTTAGGCAACAGAAATCGGTGGCCATAAGTATCTGGTTTCACTGTGACAACTTAAGACACTTTCAGAATTATTCTCTTACCCCCAGAACAGGAATTTTCAGCTGCCACAATTAGAAGAGGCCATTTTCACTTAATCTGTGCAGTTGTCACATGGTGTTCTGCAGCTTCTTCTTGAACTTCTTGGACTTACTTCCCTTGATGATCATATATAAATATTACTAACATCTAAAGGGCCCTTTCTGGGAGCTATGGGGAATGTTTCAGGTTTGATTTATTCTAAATTACTTTTGTTTATTAGATGATCACTCTACAGCCATTTAGAGTACCTACGTAGTCACTTTAAATACATTGTTCAGCTAAATGTGAAGTGATTTTTTATTAAAGCATCTATTTTTCAAGCTGAAACTTTGAATGAGCTCAAATTCTGGCTTATCAAACTAACCCTCTTCCGCAATCATTTGACTGCCACACAGTAGCTCCAAGTGTGGTAGTAGCAGCAGCAAAGCCAGCAGCAGCGAAACTTCCTGCAAGCCAGCTTTACAATTGGAACCGTAAAGTGATTGATTAAAATTGCCAAGTTTACTTGCAAGTTGGTGGTTATCTTGGAAACTGTTTTGGAGAACACAACCACAAGTGATTTTTGCCAAATAATATATAGTATTTACATAGTCCAACTCTCCGATTTGTTGTTAAGGCGCTTTGCCAGCAGTGAGTGTTGTGACATCATTTAGAATGGCTATGTGCTTTATCCACCGATTCTGAAATGGAGTGAGATGTACTATGATTCAAAAGGGGTGGTGAAATAAAAGACTATGGTCTGAAAAAGAGATAAAGCATAAGACTGCATCATGGCAGGAAGCCAAATAGAAATGATGTGCACCAATCATTTTCAGCATTATTCTGATCCTGTATGGTATATTACAGCAAACACCACCTATCCATTTAACTTGCTCCTGGAAGAAATGTCTTTTTATATAGTGAATGAGTTTGGTGAGAACTAAACAAACTATCAGGACTTGATTTAGAATGTTTTTCAGATGAGTAAGTGCATATTTAATTTTCCTAGTATACTGCAGACACAAAGAAGCGGAACTAGAAAGTACAATAAATAAATGGGATGGGGGAAGAGTTTGGACATGAGAAAGATGACTGAGTTAAGTCAATTACCATAGTCTCAGGGAAATGTTCAACGCATATGGACATCTGAGGTCAGGTAACAGAGCTGTGGACTTGAAATATCAACTGGGCTAATCCCAAAGGTAATCAATGATCCACAGACTTGAAATAAAAGGTTGTTCAGTTTCAAAAGACTGGACATATGTTTTGTGGTGTGAGGGTAAGCAAATGAAGGTGAGAAGAGGAAATAAAAGTTTCTTACAGTTTTGATTTGTTTCAAGGCCTTCCAAATGAACTGAACTCAGTTTTTCAAGGTGGATGAGGTGCTTAATTTGGCCAACATTTTTTAAAAACTGCATTGACTTAGAAGAAGAAGAAGAAAGCTTAATCAATCACTTATAAATAAGACTTTTTGACTTTAAACCCTTAAAATATACTTACTTCTGGTGCTTTAAAGCAGGAGTGGTGAACCTCTTTTGGGTCGGGGGGCCACTTGACCGTCAAAAAATTCAGTCAGGGGCCTCACACAAGTGAGAAGCAAGGGGCCTGGAGCACCAGCATAGGCTCCCCAATGCTGGAGGGGGGACCCTGGAATCATGCTAGGGCCTTAGTTTCCCCACCCTTTCTTTAAAACTGGGTGTTCTTAAGCAACATCTAGGTTTGTGACTTTCAAAGTCTGGCACATACTTCTTTCCATGCATCTTCCAAACACTTATCAATCCAAGCAGACTTCAGGGCCTTTTTGAAAAGTTTTCTGGGGGAGATGAGGTGGATTCTAAGCTAAAGATTCAGATGCTATGTTGTGGCAGTGGTTGGAATGGCCACCAAGGCAAGGCCCAATCCTCCCTGCCTTCCCTAATGTGATAGTCTTTACACATGGAAGAAGTCTCAGTAAAGTCCAGATACAAGTAATGATTTGTAGGACTGGGCCTACAGGTTGATCTGATATATAAACAAAATCATTTCAGTGCCATTGTCCTTTGCAATGAAACAGGCCTGTCATATGCTCAGGTTTAGCAGAAAATTAAGCACTTTAAACAGTATTTCAAAGCTTTCAGAAGTGTATTAGTTTGTGCTTTAGGAAGGTATCACCATATACTGCTACCACAGCAGTGTAATGTATAGGTGTATTTGCTTCATAAACCTTGCTGAAGAGCAAAGAGTTGAGTAAAACTTCTATGATGAGACAAGTTAATGCTTTCCCAGTGCTCCACTGCAATGTCTTACACTTCCACTTACTGAAAAATCTTTCTGGATTTTTACTCTCCAAAGCATACTTTGCACATTAGGACCATGAGAACAGCACTTGGGTGTTGGGTGAGAGCGCCTCAGAGATGCCTAGTTAAAAGTGAGAGCTAGGGAGGCAAAGTTTACAAAAAGCCTACTGTGTATGGGAAGAGTAAAAAAGGAGTGGTGCAGTGAGTGCATTAGATAACAGCAAGTGGATTTTAAGAAGCTCAATAAGACATTTTTCAACACATGCAGGTCAGCCATCTTACAGCTTTTTGAATAACAAGGTTGATGTAATCTAATTGTAAGGAGAAGTGTTTTTCTTGTACAATACCACTGCCAATCTTGCATCAGTTTCTAAAGCCAGCATGAGCCCTTGAAAACTTGTGCTTCACCAGAGAAACATCCTAGAGGAATCTTCAAGTTTAAACATGAATTTTTCATGGGCATGTAAGAGTGGATAATTACCTCAACATGGTCTATGTATTCTTTACTGTGCACATGAAACATTTCTTGAGATTAAAATAATTTGTCTGTTTATAATGCTGCATCACTCAAAGTTCCATCAGTCTTACACATTTTTGGCATGCGATACGATAAGTAGAATAATATCGGACACTGTTTTTGCTTCATTGTCATAACACTGATGCCCCAGCTTATCAGGTGAGTACACAAAGGTCAGGTTGATGACTCTCCATGCGGTTGTGTGCACATGCTTCTAGTGTTTACAAACACTATCCCAGAATGCCTAGAAACTGCCCAGGCACGGTCAGTGACTGCTGACCAGGAGCGTCCTTGTGCCTCACAGGGAAATAGTAAATAGTCTGGTAGCACTTGAAAGACTAACAAAACATGTAGATGGTATCATGAGATTTCGTGGGCACAGCCCACTTCTTCAGATGATTGTGAATTCTGGAATCTGCGGGGGGCGAAGGGTGCAATAAGTTTTTGTTTTTGTTACAGTGGAGACTGCCAAATAATGCTTCCCTCTTCCCCTTGTCCTGATTGCATTCTGGCTATGCAAGCACACTTGCTTGAGTTTTACTGATATTTAGATTCAGTGGGAGTTAAAGAAATGTTGTAAAGGTGTTAGATTTGAAGCTACTTTTTTTTCCCTTTCTTCCTCTTCCCCCACAGTATATAGTTTGTTATAGTTTGTTATAGTTTCTTCCTTAATTTGGAATGACTCATTGCTTCTGAATAGTGTAACTATCCCATCTTCACAGAACAGAAATTAAATCCTCAGTGATACAAACTTTAAATAAAATCAAATTTTTGGAAGGAGTTATTACTTAATGAGACATGTTGACATACACAGAAGCGTTTCTGTTGCGAAAGCGAATACCACTGTAAGCAAGTTTCAGTTCTCAGTAAAGCATAAGAGGTTCTGTAGACATCTCCCTGTTTGCTCAATCAACAGAACAATGCTTTCAATCTATTTAACAGGAGGTGGTAATTATTTTGTTGGTTTGCCAGGACGGTTACCAGCAGAGCAGATGAAAATAAATCTCTTGGAAGTACCCAAATTGACAATATAGTTTGTACGCTTATATACCAATATAGACAAACACCTGTCAGGAATGGTCTAGAAAATGTTTAGTCCTGCCAGGAGTACAGGGGACTTAATTAGATGGCCTCCCAACATCCCTTACAGTCCTTCAATTCTATACTTCACTATAAGTTGCCAAACAGGTTATGGAAGAGTAGAGAGAGGCTTTTGAGCTACACAATGCATATTGTTAACCATTTTTGGCTGAGGTTCCTAAAGTATTATTCATCATGAAAACATTAGTTTTGCTTCAAGCAAAATTTTAGTCTTTAGTGTCTGATAAAATTCTAAAGCCTAACAACCACTTTCCACAGGCAAGTACTCAGGGAGTGGGGAGTGGCAATGCATATCATGCTTTGGGAAATGAATCCAGGATACATGGTTCTTTTCTTGCAGACAGGAAAGCAATTGATGCTTGAACCTACAAGCAGCAGGATCCTTCTGCACACTTTGATTTCATCCAGATGGGTCTGAGTAATGCCGTCATAAAACAGACTATGTATCATAATCCATGTGCAGTGTTATGTGCATTTCTGCTATTTAGTGGCATGTCATCATTTGTTTCAGGTTGCTTCCATCTTGCATTAATTTAATTACAGTGGTTGTGTTTTACCATTACATACTGATTGGTTCTTTTTGATCTATCACTTCATTTCCTTGGCTCAGTTGTCTGTAAAGCATCCAACTTCTGGTTCTAGTTCATCCAGACTCTTCACAATGAGCAAAGAGGGGCCTGACTTGTTTTCTTTTTGGAGTCTTTCTTTAGCCAAGATTAGCTCTACAGCAGCTGAGTAGAAAAGTAAAGAAGGCAGAAGTAAAGATTATGGAGGAGGGCAGATGTTAGAAATCGGCTCTTCTGTTATTGCCTTTGTATTCCTTGTCTTGGGCCACCAGTGCAGAGGGAAGCAAGAGAGTACTCAGTAGTAATATTGGGCCTAATCTTGGTATTAAATGGCATTGCCCTGGACTTTAAGGCCTAATCCAGTTCCATTATTACTGGTGTTCTTTCTCTAGTTAGCTCTAGAGGTAACAATGGTTCCTGGATCATACCCCACTTTCTTGCTTCTGCTAATTTTTTTTTAATCTTTTGTTTAATCTGTGTGTTCTTTCAGTACCCTTTCATTTTTGTTTGAAGTCTCATACTTTGAAGTTATACAATTTTTATACTTGCCAAAGCACACAAAGCACTTTCAGCTGTTATGTAAGCAAAAAGAAAAGAATGGCTGCATATTTCTTCTTGTGCAAAAACTGCCTTACTTCCCTTTGCGTGGCAATACTACTGTGAAGAAAATGTTCTCTTGCTGCACTAAAACCAGAAGTTACTCCCCACACCCTGAAAAAAGGTTGAAGGATTGTGACAGCCTGTAAATTTAAAATACATGCAGAATTTAAAGCCTACACTTCCACTCTTAAAAGGGAACCTGCAAAAGATAAAAATAAATTGTACTTTGCCTTTTTCTTGGTCCTTTTTAGTACAGGTTGATCCTCTCTAGTCTGGCACCCTTGGGACCTGGATTGGTGTCAAGCAAGAGAATTAGTCTACCAGCACTACCACCACTTCCACTGGTTACTGGGCTCTTAAAAGACATTTAGAGGTAAATTAGAGCTAAACAGCAGCCCAGAACACAGAGCCAGGACTAGTGGCTGTAACTTTATGGAACCATTGGAAACTTGACCACACGCTGATAAGTGGACATCCAGCTAACTAAAATCTTACTGGAGCACCAAGGGCTGGCCTAGAAAGGTTCAACCTGTATATTCCTTCAATTAGCCAAGTTTGTGTTTTGTTTTCCTTGCTTTTTTAAAAGAGTCAGCAGAAATTCAGATCTTGTCTGTCCAGAAATGACACATCAACAAAACTCAAGAGAATGAAAATTGAGCAATTGAGAGGGAAAGGATTTATAAAGTAGACCGTTTTTAACACCTATTTAACTTGTATGACTTAGACATTTTGGGGAAAGGAAGTCTTTGTTAAATGTTCAGCACTCTGCTCTGCCATAAGTTAATGTGTGCAAGCACACACTGCATTTGCTCTGAGATACCCAGGAGGTTATCCACCAAAATCAGGAAAAATCTGACTTGCATTTTCTCCTCTTTAGGAATATCAATGAGAGTGAACAAAATAAAACCCTTTGTAGACCACCATAAACCCCCCAAAAAAGTTAAAAGTTGTGCCCTTTTTATTTGCATATCATCTTTGTTATACTAACGGGGCTTTTGGAGAGGGGGAGGAGACGAAAGAAGAGGAACAAATCAGCAGCAGCACCTAACAATGTCCATATATTGGAAAGGGACCTTTCAGCTTAATTACACTTCTTTCTGAATCTTGTGTGCTGACAGTTGCTTATGAATCACACCTGAGAACTGTAACCGAAAGAGATTAGGGGGGAAAGTGCATTTTTGCATTTGACAGCACGCTATGGCAGTTCTGCTGTCTCCTCTGTATAGTCAGGAGCTGATCCTGCAAATTACTCTGTGCTAGCAAACCATGTGGCTTGCACAGAAAGAACCCCATTGACTTCAGAGGGGCTCCATGGGGACAA
This sequence comes from Pelodiscus sinensis, assembly GCF_052426305.1. NCBI lineage: Eukaryota > Metazoa > Chordata > Testudines > Trionychidae > Pelodiscus > Pelodiscus sinensis. The sequence continues at coordinate 109,908,950 of NC_143055.1, read as the reverse complement.
AAGGGCCTGTGCACACAGAGCAGCTTAGAGAACTGAGGCATTATTTAGTCTTGAGCAGTGAGGGCAGGGTGGGAGAAAAAATGTTACTTTGTTTTTTGGCTAAAAAGGGGGGAAATATATCTATTGAACCATTAAAAATGGGCAGAAGGACTCAGGGGCAAGAGTAGCAACTGAAATTATTTGTAATACTTTTTTTAAATTGACTCAATTTAAAGTTAATGGTTTCTCTTTAAAAATAAACCCTGCAGCCAATGGGGATTGGAAAGAAACCTTCCCTGTGGAAAGGTTGGTCTATGACTACCTACAGCAATTGTTTTTGGTACAGAATACTAAACAGTCAGACACAAAATAGTGGACTAGATAGATCGCTGATCTAATCTGGTAGAGGCAGTCCACTTGCTGTTAAATATTAGTAGACTGGATAGTGAATGACTATTTATCATTTGTATAGCACCTTGGGCTCCAAGCAAGGATTAAGTATCAGAGGGGTAGCCGTGTTAGTCTGAATCTGCAAAAGCGGCGAGGAGTCCTGTGGCACCTTATAGACTAACTGAAGTGTAGGAGCATAAGCTTTCGTGGGCAAAGACCCACTTTGTCTTTGCCCACGAAAGCTTATGCTCCTACACTTCAGTTAGTCTATAAGAAGCAAGGATTAGAATCTCCTTGTGACCAGAGCCTTGCAATCATAAAATAAGGCTGTCCCTGTTAATACAACAAGGTAGATTGTCTAAAAGTAAGAGGTGGCAGTGAAAAACTGTAAGAGTTGCAGTGGTTTGCTCTCAGAACCCAACAGAAGCATTGCAACAGAAGAAAACTCAGACAATCTCTTCCTGGAAATGTTTCAAAACATGAAGTAAAATTACTTGAGGTTTGTAATACAGGAGGCCTAGAAATCCCAACCAAACATAACAAAAGAAACCTTCTGCCTTAAAATGCTGGTATTGTGAATAGACAAGACAGACAAAAGATGAGCGGAAGGGCTACAATTTATACGCAGCAGTTGGGAACCAAGGTACAGATATGTTAAGGAGCTGATTTAAAGCCCATGGAAGCCAATGGGTGTCTTTCCATTCACGTCAGTAGTCTTTGGATCAAATATTAAATGGCTTACCCAGGTACACACAGGAAGCTGGTAGCAGAGGTAGAACTGAATTGAGTCCCAGTGCCTTAATCTTTCCTGCCCAGGCAGACTGTAACAGATAACTGTCTGTTCTTGTAGAGATAACAGATGTAGCAATTTTAGGAAATGGAAACTAGAAGCAGAAACAAATGGCTTTTCACTTATTTCCAAGGCAAATTTTTATTAGCTCTTTCTGTCCATGAATGAGCTTTGGTGAACGTGTTTTGTGGTTTTACACTGGCACCACTCTGAAACAAAATGACGCAGCAGGTTGTACATACTGTTTTTCATTTAGAGAAGGAGCTGCCAGTGACTATTACTTGGATGGCAAAAGAACTACAATAACCCCTTTGGGTGATATGGGGATAATAGACTGGGGGTGGGATAGGAAAGGAAACTATTGTAATTTCACTGCCAGTGCCAGTGCTTCTGCACACCTCTAACAAAAAGAAAGCTCTCACAATGAGCTATTTTGAGTTAAAAATAGCATGTTGTGTCAGCTAATTGCAGTGTAGGGAGAGAGATGTATAGTGTCAGCTCAATGAGCAAGGTACTCCGATAGTTCTCATTAACCTTTAATGCCCTAAATCCTCCCATCAAGATGACAACATCTTCCACAGTCTGCAAACTGTTCCCATGAATTTGCTCAAAGGTATCATGTGAATGCCATTATGACTTGGCTTATCAATTTTAAGTCCAAGTGGAGCTCATGAGCCCTCTCACAAATGTGATACTTAGCAGTTAAGCTCATCAAAAAAGCAAGCTCCATTTGTTGTCAAAAATGTTCCCTGTTGCAAGAGGTAGCATACACAGATCTGGTTAGGAGTGAGAGGAGGGGTCTGTAATGTAATCCTAAAAGCTCTAATGGCCTTTAAATGTCATCTGTTATTTCTGAAATCTGAATCACCCAGGGTAAATTTCTCTCTTCTTCATTCCACTTGTCTTTCACATTGATACTTGGCTCTTTCTTTAGTTTTTATTTGGAAATATCCCTGCTCTCTGTAATCTTGGCTAATCTAATCTGTAAACATGATTTTGCAGTACATTTTCCAAGAGACCATACGCGGAATTATGGTGTATTATAATTAATCTTGAAATGTGTTCCAAAGCCAAGTAAAAATGTATTCGTTTAAACAATTTTCATATAGAGAATAAGTTTCATACAGCTATTGCTACAAATGCTGCCCATGGCAATGATCATGAGCATATAAAGGGTTTCCTTGCCGTATTTAAGGATCCAGCTCTGCTGTCAATACTTTTAGAAAGAGAGAATGAGAGAAATATACTTAGACTTTTCTCTCCCTTGTTTCCACTCCATTTCTTCTCAGGAAGAGTTTTCAGATCCAGCGAGACTCAAGCCACCACGTGGGTTGTGCGCACATGGCTTCACTGTTTACAAGCATGGTCCCAGAATTCCCAGGGGCTGTCAGGAGGGTGCAATATTTCAAGCGTCAGCTGTGTTAGCGGAGATTCCCAAAATCCATATTTCCAGTCCAGGTTTCCAATTACTGATAGCCACCATTGCCAATTACAGGGCTGACTGGACATGGTATTTCATCAACAAATTCCGGTTTAATCTCTCTTTTGTTACGATTAAGCGATATTCAGCACTAGGGCTTAGAATGAGGTCATCTATGGTGAACCAAAAATAGAAGCTTTACGGCTTGATAAAGAACTGGGACTGGATGATGCTAGTTGGACTTACCTACGATAGCGAGTAAAATTTCTTTGATGTTTGCCAAAAAGGCTACTTGGAATTCCAGTAACATTTACATTTGGCAAGATTTCAAAGCCATTCTCAAGCCAATGGATAGTTTTTCTCACTTCCATTTAGTTAGCAAACTGGGGAGCATTTGCTATTCAGGTTCGAGTGATGAGCCTCAGCAAAATGCAAACAGTTTGGAGCCGCTAATATTTGATGCTAACATTTGACGCCACGGTCTCTTTATTGCTCCGGAGAAGTGCCATCCTCTCAGTTTATTTTAGCAGGCCATTGGAATATAGCACACAAGAGGTTTAAATAGCTGTGTGTCACTGGATTAAATTGCCTCCTGTAGCCTAGGCAGAAAAACAAAGCACTCTTATTCCCAGTCACTCGGCTAAAAATTGTATTGACTTTTTGCAGTCCTCCTTAGGAGTTCATAGTTCAAGGACTCATTTATCTACTGTACCTTGCATTAAGATAACAAGATACAACAACTCAGGAAAACAAACAAAAAAAATGCTTTTTGGTACTTCCCCCCCTTATTTTGGTTTGGGGCATGATTTATTTATCTTTCTTCCTTCCCCTCCCCTCCACAGAAGCTTAAATGGCTTGAGAAGTGCAAACTCAGCAGGGATTGGTAACAGTTTAACTCTTTGTCCTATTCTCAGTTCTCATAGCAAAGGTCAACAGCAAATGAGATTCACAGCTGCACTTGAAACAGAGTCACTATAGATGGGGAGGGACACTGCTTATTTCTCTCCCTACCCGCCCCCCCCCCCTTTTCCTGCTGTATTCGCTGGAACGGCTAGAGCACATGGTAAGGGCCCAAGTAAATTTATTCGGGTGGCTGTAATTGCTTATCTCGTATTAAGAGGAAATGAAAGACTTGTGACTTTTATTTGTACTGGCCATATCTATAGCTTCTTGCAACTTCTGCTGATAAACAGAAATAATTTAGAGGCTACTTCCTCAAACGCCTAAATTGTGGTCATAATTTCAACAGCAGGGAGCCAGCAATATGCTACAGTCTTGGTATCTGTTATCTGTGTCCGAAGTGGAGTTGGAAACTGACTGTGTGTCCTTTCAAAACCTTGAATGTTGAAGGATTTGGAGTAATGTACAAGGGAGAGGGGCGGTGTTTTTTTTGTTTTGTTTTTCCCCCAAAGGATTGTATTCCAGGGACCCACATATTCAAAGTTTTGTTGTCTTTCTGGTAGCTGATATAAGCATTTCTTAGGTTTTAAAGGTATAATGTAATACCCAGCACTGCTCATTTGTTTACATCTGAGGAGGGGCCTGCCATGATATAATCAAATGTAATATACATTCACATATGCTATATGCATGCAAAACATTCCTTTTTCCCCTTCAACTAACCTCCTGCTTTGTATCACACAGCTGCAACGGGGGTACACTGAAGAGAGAATTAAAGAGAGTTAGTTGGCTTAGTTACACTAGTACTGGCGCCAGGGTTTACCTCTCAAGTAGGAGTTCCAGGTCATTCTGATGACTCGCCACGTGGCCGCGCGCACATGTTACAGTGTTTACAAACATGATCCCAGAATTCGTAAGGTCTGTTATGAAACAGCCAGCCAGTGCCGTATCTCGCAAGCTACGGTGACCTGCATTGTGAGTGTTGTAGAGAATATTGAGACTCTTGTAGAAAACACAAACTGGAGAACACGTTGGGCATTCAAGCAGATAATTTTACTTCTGTGTCGTTTGGAAATGTCCCTGTCATGAGAAGAGAATTTTCCACAGTCAATTTAAAATAGCAGTACCTAGTACCGAGTGACTAAGTGTTTTAGCAATGCAGGGATAAAAATGATTGTGTTCTTAAGCCTTGTAATTTTGTTTCTTAACTGAACTAAGAAATTATTTTTAAAGAGACACAAAGCAATATAAAGCTTCTGCCACAGTCTCCCAGTTTCTTTTTATTCCTTATTAAAACATTTCCTTAGGTATTTTGTGCATGTTCTGTAGAAAACATCCCGCTTTAATATTCAATTGTAGAAAGGTGAAAAGTCTCCTTTTTCTGAATAACATACCAAGATCTGCAGAATAGGACACTGCTTAAAGACTCAATTGTAAGTTCACCAAGAAATCTTTGGAAAAGGAGACTGTACAGTCACGTTGCCCCAGGAACTAAACTTGACTCATATTTAATTTACCACATGCTCCATATTCCAAGAAAGTTCACTGATATTTGGGTACATTAAATATGTCAAAGTTAACTTTTAAAAAAACCTTTAATTTCCATTAAGACAATAGTCTTTCTAGAAATTAGCAGTTCACTAGAAAACATCAGTAAATTAACTTTTGACAGATTTTCACTGATAGAGTGGAGGAGCTAGCAAAAAAAACATGTAACATTTGGGAGAGGTTATTTTGTATCTTGAAAAGAGAAACATAAATGTGACTGGTTGCCAGAGACAAACAGGCCTTTCCTGAAAATGCTGCTAAATTAATTGAAAACTATCCTTGCTCTTTAATAAACCACTTCCTGTTTTCAGTTTTGGAATCAAATAATTTTATAACAACCAATTATTTGATGAAGAACTTTCTTTCCCCAAAGAAGTAGTTTGCCACTTTCCTCTTCTATTTAGTCATAAAAATATATCAAATGTAGAATCGGATTCAACTGTCTCACACCTTTTTGTGCAGTTATTACATTACATGCTCAGGCTAATGTCATTATGGTATTTAATCAGAATTCTCCTTCTCCATTTGAATTTACATAGTCCAAAGTGGTTTGGTATTACTATCATCTAGAATAATATAAACTGCATGAATATCATAAGAGTTTGATTAACCATAAATCATTCTAAAAGTATAAATTGAGGATCTAGAAAAAAGTTATAACTAAATCCATTTACTTTAAGTCCTAAACTGTGTGGGCTCGTCTACACTGGCCCCTTTTCCGGAAGGGGCATGTAAATTTCACCAGTCGTCGTAGGGAAATCCGCGGGGGATTTAAATATCCCCCGCGGCATTTAAATAAAAATGTCCGCCGCTTTTTTCCGGCTTTTAAAAAAGCCGGAAAAGAGCGTCTACACTGGCCCCGATCCTCCGGAAAAAGTGCCCTTTTCCGGAGGGTCTTATTCCTACTTTGAAGGAATAAGACCCTCCGGAAAAGGGCACTTTTTCCGGAGGATCGGGGCCAGTGTAGACGCTCTTTTCCGGCTTTTTTAAAAGCCGGAAAAAAGCGGCGGACATTTTTATTTAAATGCCGCGGGGGATATTTAAATCCCCCGCGGATTTCCCTACGACGACTGGTGAAATTTACATGCCCCTTCCGGAAAAGGGGCCAGTGTAGACGTAGCCTGTGTGTGTGTATATATATATATATATTAACTCATTATTATCTTTAAAAGGGCATTAAGTACTTACAAAACATTCCTGACTGAAAGCCCTAGTGAATGAATTCCTCAAGATTGATTCAGTACAATCTCTCTCATACCACCCTGCCAATGTACTTCCAAATCACTTCTGGTGGAACGATTTGTAAGTATGAGGGCAGTTCATTTTCCATATCATTTTCCCATTCATTTTCAAACCCTCATTTCCATGCCTGTTCAATGTTGGCACCTCTGCTGAGTCTCCCAACATCTGTATCAGTGATGATAATGTTTTATGTGATGTGTGCCAGTTCTGAACTCAACCACTAATTCATTTCATATGGGCTACCAAATAGCTATCAGAGCATTAGAGTGGGAGGAGAAATGCTCTGGGTCCTAGGCCCTGACTTAACACTGGATGCACTCAGCCTCTTCATTTGTCTCATTTTAAATTGTATTCAACATGTGAGAGCAAAGGCATTTGCATTGGTTATTGATAGGGCCGTACCAAATTCAAATTCAATTCTCTTTGGTCAGTTTTAAAAATCATAAATGTCATGGCTTCAGATACTTAAACCTGAAATTTCATGTTGCTGTAACTGTGGTAGTCCCAACCCAAAGGGGAGACCTTGGGGGTGAGGGAGGGATAGAGAGGGGAAAGAGAAGTTGTAAGGCTAATGTATTGCCTCCCTTTGTTATGCACTGGTGATGGTAGTGGCACTGCCTTCAGAGCTGGGCCCCCACTAACATCTGCGGAGCTATGTGCAATCAGGTAGTCTGATCAAGCCCCAGAGACCTCTGCAGAGGCAGAGCAAGTCCCTTCTCTACCCAGCCCAGCTGGGATTAACATATGGAGACAGGCGTATGGTAAGAGCCCTCAGCTCTGCCCCCTCCCCTACACTAGCCAGATTTAACAGGTAAACCAGGTTTCACAGGGGAAGATCAGATTTCACAGTCTGAAGCATTTTTTCACAGCTGTGAATTTGGTAGGGCCCTAATTATTGATATCTTGTTACTGATGGGTGTGTAAGTGTTCTTTACACTACATTTACTAGATCTAGACCTTAATAGCTCTTTTAAAACACAGCACTCTTGAAAATGAATAACTCCTGTCTGCCCATTTAAAGAATTCCTCCTGGTCAAGCTGCATGTATCATGAATGTAGAACTAATCGCATAGCACTCAGACTTTATTGCGAATCTCTGCAGTTATAGGCAAATATGATGAAAGGCCTCTCCTCAACGTAACAGCAAGTTTTTACTGGGCACATCCTGCACTAGAATTCTCATCAAGAGTAATATGGAAACGTTTTTCCAGAAAAGCTGAAAGCATTTTGAAAATGTTCAGAAACCAAAAGACTCAAGGCTTGTTTATATGAAACAAAAAAGTTGCCTTTTCCTCATTATTAGTGTTAATGACACTCATAGTGTTTTGTATGGGGTGGAAGTTCATGCTTAATTCAGAAGAACTTCATAGGTGGAGGTGAGGTAAACATGCCAACTATAATTAACATATCTGTAGTGAATATTTAACTTAGTATTTTTTAAAAATAGATTCTAATTACTCTAAAAACTTACATAGTGACATTTTTCTAATAGTAATTATCACTGTAAAAGAATATTTTAAGTTGCTCCACACAGCAAGTTTAATCAAATAGCTGTTAGTTTATGAAAATTAACTTCTTTGCACAGAAGGGTGAGAGAGGGAGAGTAGTGTGAGATTAGTTTTGTGTGGTAAATAGTACGTTCTGATACTGTGTCAGTTTAGATGAATATCTCAAAATGCAGACTCTGTCATGGGTTTGTCATCTAGATATAAAGGTAAAGGAAATCCTGTCTAACAAGTTTAATGAAAGCCACACCTAAAGTCCAATTATGTCCTCAGATACATGGGCACAGTTCTTACTGAAGTGAGTGAGTTGCACCCACGTATCTGACAGAAGACTTAGAACCTTGCTCTAATTTCTGTTACATGGAGAAAACCTGCTGGTTGATAAGTCACATAGGTTGGAGAAATATTTCTTGACATAGTATTACACCTAAGAACAGTTGATTATTGGAGCATGCCAGTAGAAGGGGCACCCTAGATCAAACTAAACCAACCAGAAACACAGAGTTGTGAAGTGAGAGAGAAAGAGACATTTATCTTATGAACTTTACACTGAATTCTGTCGTTGAGGGATAGCAGTTATGGCCTTGTGGATGACGTATGAGGTACGTCCACTAAAACCAGTGGAGCTTAATGATTAACAAGGAAAGAAGTGCCTTCTTAGATCTGGTGGAGAGCATCTATTTCTCCATGTTGTTCTTTGGTCTCCTTTATTCATTGTTTCCTCAACTGCCTACCACATGTAAAATCTATTTTCAGTGGACAGAACAGAAAAAAAAATATGTAATGAGCCTAACAGAGAACCAATTTAAGTGTATAGGAAAAGATTCATATAGATTTCAGGCAGCTGTAGATCAGGCCTAGTGTTCTGGGCAACATTAAATTTTGATGGGTTTTTCTTGTAGTAGTTTGACCATTATTGAAGGAAAGGATGCCCCAATCCTACAAATCCCATAAAAACTGTCAGAAAAAGCATTCAAACCAACTCAAATTGAACATTGCCTATGTGTTTGCATGAAGACTTGACCATGAGAAAACAGGTCTGTGGCCTAGGAAACCACAAATTTAATTAGAACCAAACTTGGACAAGTCCCTAAAGAAAAGTGCAAAGAGTAAGAATTCCTCGATGTATCAGTGCTAATAACAATAATAAGGAAGATGGTGTGATTACTGAGTGAAGTGGCAAGATCTGCTGATGATACACAATATTTAGGTTAGGAGCACAAGAAACTCTGAAAGCACTTAAGAGAACATCAGACTGCACGAGAACAGACTAAGTCAATGTTTAGAAGCACAAGGAAGTGTATATTGGATGAAACTTTAAAATATATGAAACACTGTGTTCTGAATTTGTTGTAATCTGTTTTTGTGAGAATAAAACTACACTGTGAACTCCTTAGGGGAAAGAACCATGTACTTACAAACTGTGTGAAGCTGAGCACACTGTTGGCACTCAATATATAATAAAAATAACCTATCAAGGGAAAACATCTAGATATTGTTTCAAACAACTAAATGAGGCATCTTGCTCAATTTTTATCAATGATCAAAAAATTAAAAGAAACAAAAGCCCCAAAGACATGACACTGAATTAAGCAACAGTTAGCGTACAATACTGCAATTATCGCCATCCTAATGCACTGACCTTCCTAGATGTATCATTGACCTCTACTGGATGGAATTAGAACTGCTTGACTGTGCAGATAGACATACGCTATGAAAAGAATTCTTTAGCTCAAGCAGTAGAGACCTGTGCTGCAGGAGCAGGAGGATCTGAATTTTATTCCCCTTGATGCCATGGAGTTTTGAGCAACTACAGGAAAGTCCTAGATGGCCACATACCTCATCATTTTTCATACAATATACAAGTTTGGGTCACATCATTTCACAAAGGAGAGAGCAGAAAAGAAAAGATCAGGTAAAGGACCATGAATGCAACTGGGGGAGGGAAGGAACGATGTGGAAGAACAAGAGTAAATATAGTAGGATAGAGGTTTATATGGCCAGTCAAGCATTTGCATTTACTCATTCGTATTGTGTGGTATGAAAAAAGAGACGGCTCTTGGTGAAATTAAAAGGCAATCCATTTCAACTGGATATAAGGAAATGAATACAAGCTAGTGCAATCACATGAGAAACTTGCAGACATGGGATATTACTAAAACAAGTAATTTAGTAAGTAGGTGTCTTTTTAAAGTAGTGAAAGTAGTGGACATTCACACAAAATAAGAACCATCCCGGCTGTTACACTAACTACAATAACAATTATAGGGGTTTTCAGTTTCCATGCTTCAGGACATTAGATGATCTCTAGATGCAATCAGAAAGAAAACAATATTGCTCACTTGACAGGTATATTACCATGGGACTGTATACCTTTTACTTAAGCATGTGCACTGTAGCAGATCAGAACTAAATTGATAATTGTCAGCTTCTGTATGGCACTCCACAATGTACATGAGAAGTGTCCAGTCCCTAAAACATTCTCCACTTCAATATTCAGAACATGGTAGATAAAACTGATTATTATAAAGAAATATGTGCAAATGGGCCACCCATTAAACTGTATTCTTCATTCATTGAGCGAGTATCTAAAAACTATGCTTAAGTTTTGGAGATAGGACCTAGAATGGTCATCTAAATCATTCTTTCTAAGCTATTGGAACAAAGATGAAAATTATTTAACTTTTAAAGGCAACAAACAGCTTTTTAAAGACCAGATTCAAAGAACAGGAAAGCTCTCTCTGCTAGCTCTTTGTTTCTAGTTTTAATATTTAATGAACATGTGATATTGTTTTAAAGCTAGTCCTGATGGTCTTGTGAAGTGAATATTTAAAGCAGATGGCGGCAGTGCTTTAATAAGATGGTTACTATAGAAACACAGCACTATGAAAGCAATACTTTCTGCAGTGCATGGTCTCCTCACTAAACAATTTAAATGCCCTTGATCTATGTGAAGGAGTGCATTCAGGACTAACATAGAAGGGAAAAGAAAGGTAGCAAGCCTTTGCAGACTATTTATTTAACCTGGGACACACTTACACTGAACTGGATAGTTAACATTTTTGTGGCTTACAGAGGAGCTGCTTGAAAGTACACCCACTGTAAGAGGAGATAAGCAAAGACAGTTTTAAAAAAATCTCCAAGAACCTTAGTTCTGTTAGGGAGTTTTCCAGAAAACTCTATAGGAAACCTGGACAACTTTAAATAACCTTCTATTAGAGATAGGTTTGAACCTAAATAAATCAATGATCCAGACAGCATGAGCTCATAGAGTGTTCAGATCCAATGTTTAGATGTGTAGCTATGAAACTATGGTTCCTGTGTCCTTTTATCACACCTTTGCATATCTAAGAACTTTGCCTGTCATTGCAGAGTGCAACTACCTTGTACTCTGTGTTGTTGCAGCCTGCTACATAGAGGGATACACACTTCACTCTCATGGAAACTTTGGATTAATTGTATTTGTTTGTCTTCATATAACAGCAAATTCAGACTGAATGCACCTGCCTTTCTCTTTGTGGTTAGAAATACCAGCTCACTTGGTGCATTATTCAATTTTTTATATTAATGTGCTGTGCTTACTGATTTGACTTCCATTTAGGGAATTAAAGGAAAATGGGAGCTGACCTTTTACACTTTCATTGAGTGTCCCAGTAAATAAAAAAAGAAAGAGAATAATCAATTTATTAGAATAGAAACATTAGGTCTTTTTTGATGGATGGGGAATTCTTTTATGAAAAACCAACACATAAAAATTACACCTGGATGTGAGCAAACTTTTCTGGCTGTCTCATGAATTGAAAAGTTTGGTGTCAGTCAAACTACAGTTGTTGCATGGGAGAGTCCTCTTTCGTTTAAAAAAAAATAATAATGAGAAAGGCAGAAAGAAGACAGAAGTCCATTGTAAGTATTTAAAAAATAAACAAAGAGGTACTTTAATTTTTAAGATCCCAAAAGAAAGATATGAATCTGACTTGCACAGTTCCAGCAACAACAATTATAAGAAATAGTCACCCTTTCATAAAATCTAGGCCTCTTGCTTAAACTCATGAGCTGGGCTCTAATCAGCAATAAGTCCTGACCTACTTGGAGTAAAAGTTCCTAGGAGTTCACGTTGCAATATTTTTGCTCCACTTCTTGTAAGTTTTAACCAATTAGTCCCCTCCACTCTTACCTCACCCATCTCCCCTGTTACTGTTTATTTTCCCTTTTCCTCATTAAAAGCACATTCTCTTGCTTTACTTACAGACTTCGGGGCATGGGTTGTCTGTCGTCTCTCTTGTACAAGATGGGCATTGACACTAAGTATGTCTACATGGCATGCTGATTTTGCAATAAGCTATTTCTGAAGAAATATTCCAAAATAGCTTATTTCGAAATAGTATCTTTACACTACAGGGAAGCCTCAAAATTAGTGTGAGGCAGGCTTCCCTAATGTGGATGACCTACCTCAATTTAGAGCCTCAGGAGGCACTGGGGAGTAATTAGTTTAAATGGCCCTGGGGACGAGCTATTTCAAAATAGCAGCAGTACAGCATGCTCACTACAGCTCTTTCAAAATAGCTATTTTGGAATAGGCGTTATTCCTCATGGAATGAGGTTTACAGAAGTTGCAATAAGTTCTCGGTTATTTCAAAATTATTTCAGAATATTGGAATTGCTGTGTAGACGCTTACATTGTTATTTCGGAATAATGACCGTTATTCTGAAATAACGCTGCTGTGTAGACGCACCCTGAGATACCTGATTAAAAGGACTATTTCCCCACCTTGAAATTCACTCATTTAATTTGTTTCTGTATAACAATATCTGATTCCTTTATCTATCTTATGCTAGAATACAAGAGACGTTAGAATGAAGAAAACTATGTATGACACCAAATGCCTCTTCTTTTTGAGCCTGATCTGAATCTCACTTCCTGTTTTATCATCTGCATCTTCTGTCTCCGGAGACAGACCAAGGTGTTTCTTGGCCACATTTATAGTCTTGGTTAAATCATTTTGCTTGGTAACACACTATTACAAAATCCTGACTCCATTGCCCATTTATATTGCCTTTTAGATAAATATTTACGTGTACCTCTTCAGTTAAGTAAGATTATTTCTGTGGTACAGTGGGCAATGCTGCACACAGTTTTCCAGGTGAAGTTTAGCAAGTGCCATACAAAGAACTGGCATCACCTTTCTTGTTTATGATAGAAAATTAAGGTTAGAAGAGACCCAAGAAGGTCATCTGGTCAAGCTCCCTGGCCCCCCGCTCAAAACTGGACTAACTTCAACTAGTTTATACTCTATCCCTCAGCTAAAACAACCAAATAATACATAAGAAACAAATCAGAGAGTATGTACTGCAGAAAAGCATCTGATACTGAAAAAAATTGAAACTAACTCTAAATCTGTTATTCAGCAGAGCGTGCACATTTCTGGACTAGTTAACCTGCCATGAGACTGACACAGTATTCCCCCCTCCCCCCACTTCCAATATGCCAACTTTGATTTTTGTAACAGGAATATTTTTATCCATGACTGATAGTATGCAGGAACTTTTCCCAGCTGTGTTCAGGGTAGACATATTATAAGCTATTTTCGGTAATTACAGGGCAGCTCTCAAGAAAGAAGGCTTCATAGAGGGCAACGCTCAACAGAAGAAATCAGTCTGTAGTATCCTATTACAAGGAGTCCTGGGAGACCATGTATCAGAGGGGTAGCCGTGTTAGTCTGGATCTGCAAAAGCGACAAGGAGTCCTGTGGCACCTTACAAACTAACAGATGTATTGGAGCATAAGTTTTCGTGGGAGACCATGTGGTCCGGTGGATAGCTCACTGGGTTCTATTTCAGCCTGTGCCAGTGAACCTCTGTGATCTTGAGCAAGTGGTTACATCTCTGTGCCTGGGGCTCCGCACCTGACCTCTGTCTGCTTGTCAATTTAGTACTGTAGTCTCTCCTCAGAAGAACTTCTCTCTTCATATATATTTGTGCAATTCCTAGCACAATAAGGCCCTCTTTCAGCTGATGCTCAGTTACGCTAGGCGGTGTGTAAACATCTAGTAAAAATTAGTTACTGCCCCCGAAGAGTTTAAAGAGATGTTAAGGATGAATCAAACAGATGGCAGGAGCTAATGAAAAAAAAACAACCCAAAATTGGCATGGTGTGCAGCAGTCACATTTCCTGTTGTAATATAAATTGTCATTCACAATAATATAAGCCGAAATAACAACAAGTAGTCCTGTGGCACCTTAGAAACTAACAAATATATATAGGATCATGAGTAAAACTCACTTCATCAGATGAGTTGTGTGAAGTGTTCAGTGATAACTGATGGCAAATACTGACTTTGATTATCTCGCATAGGTAGCTGAGATACTAGTGTTTCTTTTACAGGGCTGTATTATGAATGCCTACCCACATATGCTCACACTGCACTCAGTGGAACCATTTAGGAGATTGACTGATCACCGATGTGAACAAGGAACTCACAACCAGGCCCATAGTTATTATAGGGAATACCTGGGATTGCCAGTACTTGCTCATGATAAGAGAAAAAAGCTGTGGCACAGGTGATAAAGGTTGAGAAATACTGATATTTAAATAGCCACCACAATATCTGAAGAACATGGGGACATGAGTGCTCTCTGATGCTAACATTTTCTGGCAACTAACAATTCTGATACATTGATTACTCTGAACAAATTTCTCCACTTTCGGCGAGTACATTCATGGCTTTAATTAGGCTAGTTAGCAATATGCTGTCTATTTAACCTTCCACTTAATCTATTATGATGTGTTCCATATGCACATCTCATTGAAAAATAGTGAAAGCATAATGCATAGCTTCATTCGTTTTCTAAAATGCCACTGAACAACAAGCATGTGGGTTGTTGTTGTGTTTGTTTGTTTGTTTTTTCATTCTGTGTGTGGAATTTGCAGAGTAAATTTTTAACGGACACAATTCTAGTGTCCACAATTCTTATCAATGGATGCGCTGGGATGATAGAAGCAGTAAGTGTTATAGGGTTGCACATCTAACCAGCATTAATTCAACACAAGTAAAATAAACACTGCAAAGTTAACAAAAAATAGCTCTCAATCACCCCAGTCTATGAAAGCCTTATATGAGTAAGGACAACATGTTTGGTTCCAAAGGGGCCATAGTATTGTTACTGGCATTCTGTATGCCCCCTTTACAATAAGCAATATAAATACAATATAGTTTTCCAAGTAGGCTGATGCTGACTGAGTGATGTTCAGTCCAGTGCAGAGGACTGTCCACAAGGCCTACCCACTACTTCAGTCCCATTAAGCTGTGACAGTGATACTTAAGTGTACAGGCCTGCTGACAGAAGGAAGCAAAGGGGGAAATTTCCCTGAGGCCTGATGGTTCTAAAGCATCTGGGGCTCACAGCCACTAATACTGTGCAGTGGTGGTGGCTGGAGCCGTGGGCCCTTCAGAACGGCGTGCTGCATGGCATACTCCAGAACCCCGTGCCATGAGCTCCAGCCAGCTCTGAGGGAGGCACCCAGGCATGGCTGCCCCAGCTCTGCCTCTTCTGGTCAAGGCTGCACCCCTTCGAGAAGCGCAAACTCAGGCCCCACACATTGTCCAGGGGCTTAGTGAGCCTACCAGCTCCCCTGTAAAAGCATAATCTTGTGCTAACTGTCTGCACTGGGATATATTTAATTTTTTGTGCACATTTCGGGTGTAAAATTAGATTTATTTTTTTTTAAATCTAATAGTGAGATCTGTGAGTAGCCTAACTGAAATCACATAGTAAAGCAGGCAAGATTTAGTATTGTACTTATTGCTTCAGAAAAGTGTGAGTATCAAGTCCTTAAATATGAACTGAGTTTGAACACACAATCCTAGATATGTCCACTAGAGCTGGTAGCCATTAGAGGCCAAGACACAAATCACCTTGCAAATTTAAAAGAATGTCTTTTGTGAGGGTTCACAAAGATACATATTCCAGAAAATGATTCCTCTTAGTGTTGGAAACAAAGACCTGAAGTGACAGCTGGGAATTTAAGACATCATGGCTGTGTCTACATTGGCATCCCTTTCCGGAAAAGGGATGCTAATGAGACACTTTGGAATTGCAAATCCGCGGGGGATTTAAATATCCCCCGCAGCATTTGCATTTACATGGCTGCCGCTTTTTTCCAGCTCGGGGTTTTTGCCGGAGAAAAGCGCCAATGTAGACGCAATTTTCCGGAAAATAAGCCCTTTTCCGGGAGATCCCTTATTCCTACTTTATTCCTTGAAAGTAGGAATAAGGGATCTCCTGGAAAAGGGCTTATTTTCCAGAAAATTGCATCTACATTGGCGCTTTTCTCCGGCAAAAACCCCAAGCCGGAAAAAAGCGGCAGCCATGTAAATGCAAATGCCGCGGGGGATATTTAAATCCCCCATGGATTTGCAATTCCAAAGTGTCTCATTAGCATCCCTTTTCCGGAAAGGGATGCCAATGTAGACACAGCCCATGAGAACTGTAACCCATCACATTTCTTGATGTCTTTGGAGAGTGAGAGTATGTCCTGTGAGCAATGTTCTAAATTACAAGTGTTGTATTTCAATAGTATGTGTTAACATGTGTGTGTATACACACACACACACACACACACACACACACACACACACACACATCTCACAAAGGATGAAACTGCATGAAAGAACTCTCCGGTATTGGTTGTGAATATTAAAAAAGCAATCCTCTTAAAACACTAAGAACAAATGTGATGCTTTCATGGGCCCAACCCAAAGCCCATTGAAATTAAAGGGGAAAATCATTGACTTCTGCAGGCTTCAGAGTAAACCCAGATTCTGATTCAGCAAGCATGCGAATAGCCCTATCGATTTTTTAGTAGGATGCTCATATGCTCATAATTAAGCATGTGTTTTAGGCATCTTGCTGACTTGAAGCCTTAATGAGTGAAGTGTACACAGCGCACAAAGCATATTGCTCTGTGAATCAAGGCTTCTGGTAATGCTTACTTAAGGAGATAAAAATCCCTCAATACCCAAATCAGTTTGTGTTCTCCCAACTCCCTCCAATTTTGCATCTGCTCTTATTCTGGCAATGTGAGCTGCCATGCAGTGTGTCATGTGGTAATATTACCATTTATCCAATAGACCCAAACTGTATGACTCTTGCAAGCCAAAGTTTAAAAGTGTTTTCTCTTCCCCGACTCCCCCCATCAACGTCCCTTCAGGGAACAAGTGATATAAACAAGAATACTCAACAGTCTTCCAAGAATACAGTTTTTGAAAGTTGGCTTATCACATGGCTAATTACATGTTCCAAGAATAATGTTCACCGATGTTTAACTTTTGAAAGGAATAGAAAAATTAAACTGCCATTTGCAGTGTACTATTTCCCCAAGTGGCAACTTTCAGGATAATATTTTTTATGCAAAATTAGGATGAGTGAAGAGTAGTTTAAAGTGGGAGAGGGATAGGAAGTCTTACTACTGAAGATAAAATGGACTTGCTGCCATTATTTGCAGCATGTGGGGAGAGGGCTTTGTTCAGTAGTAGCACTTATTTTTCCTATACTGCTTGGAATGGACCAAATCCAGCCCGGACGTCAGTGAGCAACTTGGCTGCATACACTAGGCCTAAACTCAGCCCACTTGTGACTGTGTTACCAACTCACTGAATTTTTTAGTCTTCGGAATATGTGCTATTTTTTTATCTATTTCAGTAAACTTGAATCATATGTTTGTGCTATTGCCTTTGACATTGAAGCAATCATCTTGTGTCATTTGATGTCAGATACTGTATTGATAACCAAGGCAACTGGCTGAAATAGCACTTGATTTAAAGTCAATCAATCAGATGGGGTTTTTTTTTAGCATCTTGTCCATTCAGCATTTTCCTAATAGTGAAATCTTTAGGATTATACTGGTTTTTGGCTGTGGTGCTCTAGAATCATAACTCTTCCACTCATCCTAATGAGATATGGTTAGCATGGCCAGTAAATTATTAGCATAAACCTTTGAAAGAGAACAGCGGGGAAAGAAGAAGTAGAAACAGGGTGAGGAACTGAAAGATACGGGACTTTTATTATTCTCAGTATGCAGAAAGTAAAACTTGTCTCCCACAGACATTTTTAATTAAGCACCCAAATAACAGCAGACTTTAATATGAATTTGGGTACACCTAGCATTAGGCACTGAGGTTTTGCCTTAATTTAGAGAAACTGTGGAATTACACCAGTATAAATCTGAGAACAGAAACTTCCTTGGAGTTACTCCTAACCAACACGAGTTGGTGACTTAACACAGTACAATACAGCTTTTTCAAACACGGTGAAACCAAAAACACCAGCTACACTGTTCCCAAAATGTATACCTCAGAGTATACTATAGGCTGAAAGAGAAGACCTTCCTGAGGGTTGGTTTTTTTGTTTTGTTTTGTTTTTTGCACACTAGGTAATAATACTGTTTGTTCAAGATCTTTTTATTTATATATGTAAAATAAAAGTAAATAGTCAATCTTATGAAAGTAAATACTAGAAGTCCTTTACCTACCTACAATTCAGGCAGCTGCCATGTAAATTTGCTTATGCTTTTGCTAGTCTTGACCTGGAGATATCTGTCTCTCTAGACTTGAGAGGTGGGTAGTTCTCATACCAGCTCAGTCATGATAATTGTCTGTTCAGAGACAGATGATGGAATACAACCACAAAATTACACGTGGTGATTGTTTGGTGATGAGAACTGAGCTAGGATTACCAAATACATGTTATTTAGGACTTCAAATTACTTTTGATTTCTGGTCCTCAGGTGAAAGGAGAATGCTTCATCCCCTAATCTAGCCAGATGTATCTTGGAGAATATTGGAATTATGATAAGCCCTTCCTGATTGTGTATGGGGGAAGGTATTAAAATAAAGGTATTTCCTTCTTCAGGAAAAGGGTGCTTGTAACTGACAGTTATTTTTAGTCTCTGTACACTATGAGTTGATATATGCAGCCTCTGACCTGCCTACTGATAACGCATTACCTCATTTGCAGCGCCAGCGTTGATGTGCATGCCTCTGTCCTTGTTTGAACCTGACAGGCAGGGCAGAGCACTGTACACTTGTCATGGTATTGTTTAGAGGATTGAACTACGGCCAAGGTCATTTTTATTTATGGTAACCACTAACAAAATCTGAGCACCAAGCATCAGCATTAACAACCGTGGGACAGATTCTGGTCTCAGTGACACCACTGAATTTGTCACATAACATTTTTGAAAATCCACGAGTTACTCTAGATTTCAGGCAGGTGTAAAAGAGATTCCAGTGAAATCGTACAGGAACATTGGGCCAGGTGTGAGCTGAGGTCAGTCTATTAACTGATGGAGCTATCCTGCTATACACCAGTTTACTATCTTCATTTCTCACAAAACTACCAAGAGCTCCTGGCCAAGGCAAACAGGATATTCACTGTGAGCAATCTTAAGACATCCTAGGAAGCTAGATAAGAAAGCCACCTGACTATTGACTAGTCTTATTTTTCTCTTTGAAACAGAAATTTAACCACAGCCATGACTGCTGTGCATCCATCAGTATGGACAATTAATCATCCACAGAGATGGCACAACTGCTGCTCTATGAATTAGCTAATTATACAGGCAGTGTATAAAACTGATTGGCTCTTTTGATGGCAAAGATCCAGCCAATGCGTCATTTCTGTGACATGCTCCACATCCACTGGCTGAAAGCCCTAGTTTCTCTTCAACTATGTTTGTCAGCCAACGGGCAGTGCAGTGTCCTTACGTTGACACAGATTCAGTTCCAATGGCGGTGGAAGAGAACTGAATTTACTTGTTGATCATTTTGAATAGTAAAAGTCACATGGTCGCTACACAACTAACCTATGTTATAAATTCTCCTAAACTATTTTGATTTGATTTGGAAACTAATGACAAGCATTTGTATCAGTTATTACAAGCAGTTGTTTCATGACCGCAAAGTATCTGGTCACTCGGTTTACAACGAGGCAAGGAGGACCGCCAAGTACCAGGAGTGAAAAACTCACAACTCCCTTTGTGCCACAACTTGAAAAGGATAGAGACAAGGAGTTTTTTAATATCTTTATAGTCTTTTTTTTAACTGTAAACTTTGTTTCACCTTTTCCTTGCTCTGCTTGCTTCCTACAGAGTGAAAAGGATCACTGCTTTATTTCGAAACCTGACTTCGTAGGCTTTTGTCTCTACTGTATCTGTAACCTCTTTTCTTTTAAATCTAACCTTCCTTGTTTCACATTCTCAGTCATCTATTTGACTCCCTTTCAGGTCCCTTTTTTTTAATCTTTCTTTCCTTTTTCCATGCCCAAAGAAGGCCTCTGATTTCTCTAATCTAATTAAGACCTGCATTTATATTTGGAAATGTACAACTTCACCCTACTTAATTCATTGTAGTCTGTTTTCTGCGATAGCACTAGGTTTTATTGTGGATTTTTTTTTTATCCTCTAGTCTTCCTCTCTGCATTGTGTGCTCCAGTATCTATGCTGTTTCCTATCACCGCTTTCAATGGTTTTAATCTTCAATTCTTATCATTAAAGTATGCAACCAACTCTTTTTCCTCCAAGGTAGTCAAATTAGAATAAGTCACTTTGTAGATTGGTAACATACTCCCAACTTCCTCTCCCTTTTTTGGTTTTGAGAACTTCAGGTCTTTTGCTGTACTGCTTTTTAAACGTTTCTCTCCAATAACCCATGATCACGATAATACAATTCATACAAAACCAAATGTGTATGAATGAAACCACATGAGCCCAGGAGACATTTTTAAAATGCACTACTCCATACCTGCACTGCTCCTGCGGGCAATGCTAACATTGTCAAACCAAATAATTCTGTCCTGTGGTTTCCACAAAACACTACAGTTGCTAAGTTTCTCCCCTTACAACAGGAAAACAATCAACACAAATGACCACCTCTGTCACAAAACAACCTTATATCTGTCAATCACAAAAGATAACACGTCCCTAGCTCAGAAAGGCTTGTTTGTTTGTGTTGCATGTGTTTTCTTCCCATTCCCCATCTCACTGTACCCAAAAATGAGGGTCCTCAACTGCATTGTTCCCATTGTGACATTTGAAACTACACTGCCTTTAACAAACCTGCTTACAACCTTAATCCCTCTCTGTTTCACAAAGTTAGGGCATCTCTGGAAGTATTAGCTACCTTTGTACTTCATTATTACTTTCTTTGTGCTACTCGCCCCTTCCTCCAAATCCTCCCTTCAAATATTGTCCCCGAATTTCATCTTGTTTGGTCTTTTCTCCTTCCCTAGAGCTTGAAGAAAAAAAAACCACAGTTGTGGCATTGCCCCTCTTGTATAGTTTTCTACTTTTTGTATGTCTCTTAATTGCTGTAAAACTAGTGTTCTTTGTTTGACTTTATCATTCATACTACTACCAAGGGACATTGCTATCATTTTTCTGTGACTCACCCTTGTTTTAACTAAACCAATTTTCAAAGAATGTTAAGTGCTGATTATTGAAGTTATCAATTGCATTCTGAAAAAATAAAGCAATGAAAGCAATCATTAATGAAATTATTAGAGTTATTATAAGTAGCTCCTTTGCATACTTATAATAACCACATAGTATGATTTTTAACATTTTTAACATTCAGATCACTTGCCCACATTCAGTACCCATATGAATTTAGTGAGTTGCATTGGCTTTGTGACAGGTGGTAATTGGGCTAGTGATACAAGAACGAAAAACTTCTCTAAGTGATCTTTGATGCAGCAATCTTGTGGTGGCTCTGAAGGAAACCATCAAAGTCTACTGGTTATTGACCCACTAAGTGGAAAGTGATAAAAATACAATACACAATAATGGCTTCATTCTTTGGAAGAGCTGTTTTTTACAATAACATCTCCCCTGATGGCAGAATTACCTGATTCAGAGTATAGAGCTGCAAACTTTAAAAAAAAAATCTTAATTAGGTATTTATGCAGTAGAAACTGCAAAGGAATTGGGCAATTGAAAACACCTCAGCACATGCAGTTTTCATAATATTGTACCCCCCATAACAAGCAATAGCATTTCATTCTAAATCATGATAGCATGATTTCAGACTACTATAGCAAGAAACAAAATCCATCATGGTTGAAAAATCCAGGGCAGTATTCTGACCTTAACTTACTAATGAAACTTTGTTAACTCTATATGATTTATTCTGATGCATGTCAGGATGTTTTACACATTTTGTATAAATATAGAAAACTCACACACAATCTGGAGATTCCTTTCTCCCAGGTCAGAAATGCAGTCATGTCTGAGTAGGAACATAACTGTGGTTTTGTGCAGTGTGGAAATGAACAGTAATTCATTATGCAGACCTCAATTTACAGTAGTTTTGGCCCAGTACCGGCACTAAGGGAAGATAAACCACACATTGAACAAAATACTAGACCTACTGCCTGCAGTTTCTGGCTTTTTTCCTCCTGAATTAGTCTGACTCTGCTGGGCCTATGCAAAGTAATCAAAGTGGTATGGCTGCTGCCTTTTTCTCTTTAGCAGTTTGATCTAAGCTTAGAGCTGGTTCAAATTTGTCATCCTAACTATTTTTTCACAGGAAAATGCAGACTTGGGTTGACTGAATCACTTGGTGAGTGTCTATTTAGGCTAAGATTTGGTCAAAGACAAAAAATGGATATTGTTGAAATAATTTCATGGCAGATGACCTAAGTGAGTGTTTGAAGGAAGTAGGAGAATCTCTACCTGTGGTCCTGGGGCAAATCATGGGAGTGCAGCTCAGTCGTATTACAGTAACTAGTCCAGCTCGTACACCAGAATAAAAGCTGCTGCCTTTCCATACCCCACAAGCAGAGGGTCCTGACTACAGGGTTGGCATAAAAGTGAGTCCAATGGGCCCTTTCGCAGCATATTCCTCTTTGGTGGCTCGTTCATACTACCCCTCTAGCATGTGGAAGAGCAGAGTCCTTCCTCTGAAAAGTGCATCTGCCAGCTCTCTGACCCTGCTGATTGAGGCTCTTATAAGCAGCCAGTTCTCTTCTCTGCACGGAATGCTAGTTAGAGTGTACCTGCTAAATTATTTCAATTTAACAGGATACAGAGCAGGCACAGGACCTGATCTCATTTAACAGTTTTACATCTCATACAACTTTGAAGTTACTCCTGATTTACATCGGAGTGACATCATAATCAATTCTGTAGCTTTTTATTGTACAGGAGAAATATTTCCACTACTGCATACCTGTAAATAAATCTAAAGAGCTTCTCTATTGCCCCATGATCTCAGATTAATTGGTGACCATTTCAGGGGACTCAGAATATGCAGTATATTTTCCACTCCCCTTCAGCAATGCATTCTAATTTCTAACCAGCAGTCTGATGTCACAAACCCTTATGGTGAATAAGAGAGTTCTAATCTGTTAGAATCTGTTCTTACTCCACCTAGACTTTTCTTGATAACTGTCCTGTGACTTACAGAAAAGAGTCGTTTTCTTCTAACATTAAAAAAGGAAGTTTTTATGTTCTAATTAACAGTTATTAACCTGGATTTGCTTTCTTTCTCATCTTCTGGGGAAAGCTTCTGTTTAGTACCCACCCAAATTCTCTTGTTGCTGGGCTTCCTGTCCCAGTTTTAAAGGACTGGGACAAATCTTCCAGCAATGCTGGCTAAAAAGACATTTGGGAAGTGACGTTTAGTTTCTTTTCTTCAGAGGAAAAGACTGCTCCTTAAGGGATCCTCTCTTCTCCCTGGTTCTTTCCTTGAGTTCACAAAGTAAAGAAAGGAAAAATCTCTATGTTCCCAGAGTTATCTTTCCTGAAGAGAGAAAGAGGGTTGCTTTTTACCCTGCTGAATTTTGTTTGGTCATTTTGTGAACATTTGTGCAAGGACACGGTCTCTGCTGCCAAGCAGCATTCTCAATTAATGTTTCCCTGTGGGCAGACCTAGGTCAGCCAGGATCTCTGGCTTGCAGAGGGCTCCCTCCCCGCTTTTAGGGAAGGGAGGGGTTGTACACTGTGGGCGTATCTAAGCGAGGCCAGGCACCAGCTGTTCAATAAACTCTGGCTCGGCCTCTCTAGGACTGGAATGGGATTTCACCAGAGCTGTACGGAGCAGCCTGGGAACATTGTGGCTGAAAGGAGCTTCCTGCTCAGAGCTCATACGTTGCTGAAGCAGGAGGAGTTACAGATACATAGGAAGGGAAGGAAGGAAGGATTCAAGCCAAAACAGTGTTAAATATATCCCAGCCCAATGAACTGAAATAGGTGGGTAGTTTTTGTCAGTGACTGATGCTTTTTTTGCAAAAGCAAATGCATCCTCCAAGCCTCAGAGGGCCTGCCTCTCTCTTTCCCTCTCTTATTTTAGAGGGTTTTTGGGAGTTTGGGGGGAGGGATGATGTTACTACTTCTCACAACAGAGCTGATGCTTCCAGGTCTCAGGACACAGGTTCCTTTACTGTTAACAGCTGAAGCAAAACATCATTTCATTGTAACTCCCATAAGACCCCGTGGCATTTTTTCCCTGCCTGTTAATTGTGAACTAATGCCAAAGATGTGATGATAATTTAGTCAAAGGCTTTGGAAAATCTGCCTGGTGACCAGATTTCCAAAAAAAAATGAGACATTTAGGGATGATTATGTTGAAAGGCTTTAACATTGACAGAGCAAAGGAAGCACCTATATGTACAGTTTTTGTTGTTCTTTGAAACACATGCCCTTCTCAAGTATGGATCAGATTTGCATCAGCAGCACTCCCTGCCTCAACTCCGTCACTTAAAAAAAAATCCCCCAAATCATCTGCATGATAGTGAGGCATAATAATCATTTGCATTTCTAGAAATGATTTCAAAGTAGACTCTCAAAATAACTAACAAACATCAAGGCTACATCTACACTGCAGCGTGACTTTGGGATACCTCCCAAAATAACTATTCCACATATTTTGAGCGCACCCATTATTTCAAAATATAACAAGTTCGCTATTCTGACATCCCTGTAAACCTCATTCCATGAGGAGTAAGGGATGTTTTGGAATAGTGATTTATTTTGAAATAAGTGCTGTGTAGACAGAGCCAAATTACAAAATAAGGTATTTCAAAATTGACTTGAAATAAGCTATGCAATTTGCATAGCTCAAATTGCGTGGCTTATTTCAAGTTATGGGTGCAGTGTAGATACACCCAAAGAGTCCTGTGGCAACTTAGAGACTACGGGCATGTCTACAAAGTAGGGCTAAACTCAAAATAAGCTACGCAACTTGAGCTATGCTAATTGCATACCTTCAGTCAAAACAGCTTATTTCGACTTCTGGCACTGTCTACACAGCATTTATTTCAAGACAGAGCACTCTTCTCCTGACTTCCCTTACTCCTCATACAATGAGGGTTACAGGAGTGAGCAGTGCTTAGTTTAGCTCAAGATTATTTTGACATTATGTCAAAATAACTGCTTGTGTGTAGATGCAGACTGTGTTATTTTGGAATAATGTCAGTTGTTCCAATATATAAGATGACCAGAATTTGAAAATGTGCAAGGAGGACACCGAGTTGACAAAAAAAACATACTTGTATATTAGGGTTGCCAGATGGTCAAGAAAAAAAAACGCGGGGGAACGCAGGATTTTTTTTGGCAAAGTAGGACAAGAAGGACAATTTTTCAAAGGAGGACAAAAGGAGGACATAATTATTGGGGGGGACAAGCCCCTCAACGGAGGACGTCTGGTTACCTTACAAAATAACGGTGCTGTGTAGACATAGCCTAACAGATTTACAAGTTTATGCATAAACTCTAATAAATCTGTTGGTCTCTAAGGTGCCACAGGACTCATCGTTGTTTTGGCAGATTCAAATGGGTAGCCATGTTAGTTTGTGACTTTCAACAAAGATGATTGATGCTTCCCTCCACCCTCATGAGCTACTTTGTCTTTGTGTAACAATTTTACAGATGGTAAAACTGAGCCACAGAAATTAATTTGTAGTCTAATCTGCGAGGTGCTACATAAGGTTTAACTCAAGTTTTGCAAATATGAACAGACAAATTTCATTCAGCACTATTTCCAACTTCCCCCATTCCTTCAGTTGTTGTCAACAATGAGTAATTTTTTTAGGCCGTGTCTACACTAAATTGGATGATCAAATCAAGATGTGCAACTCCAGCTACATTAATTACATAACAGGAGTCAAGGTACCTTGATTGAAGTTTCAGCTGTTCCCACAGCAGGAGGCCCATGGGAGAAAATGCTTCCCTTACTCCTCACTTCTCCTTTACTAGACCCGCTAAATCAAACTCCAGAAGACTGATCATAGCAGTGAAGACATGGCCTTAGTATGTGCAGGTTGATGATATGGCCTACACAAGTCTCTTAATTTAATGGAAAAAACAAAATAGAATCCAGGAGGGTCTTGCTGGACTTTCAGACCCTTGTTCTAGCCAAAAGACTCCTAGTTTTCACTTCAGGAACCAGCAGAGCTCCTATGATTTCAAAAGTCCAAGTTCTCTACAAACTCTATCTGCCCAGGATAGGCTGCATGACTCCATTTGGTGCTACAGATAGTCTAAAGGTGGTGGGTCTGGAGCAGGGGGGACCAGATGGTCTTCAAACATTTGAGCTTTTGGAGCTAATCCACTGAGAGTCATGCAGGGGTGGAATCGGAAGCAGACTTTCGCCTTCTTCCGTGGAACAATCTGGAAAAATTCTCCAAGGGGAATACGGGATTATCAAAGGGCCCCTCTCCTCTCACTTAGCACAGGGGGAAAATGTTTCCATATGCAGCTTTTCACATTGCAACTAGGCCACCACCCTGATCACCTGTTCCCCACTGCCTTCTTTATTAGTCCCTTCAATTTAGCAGATCCTGAGGCAAGAGATAGGCTTGGCACAATTCCATATGTAAGAGGGAGTTTGAGAGATTGGTGAAGAATTGTGAAATCGCAAGTCAAGGCTGAGCAGCCTGAGGAAACGCACTGTATTCATGAAAAAAAGAACAGTAACTTGGGGACTGCTTCATGCCAAAGACTGAAACTGCCATTACTGTGAAGATCACAAAGCAAATACAGGCAGTCCCCGGGTTACGTACAAGAAAGGGACTATAGGTTTGTTCTTAAGTTGAATCTGTATGTAAGTCGGAACTGGCATCCAGATTCAGCCGCTGCTGAAACTGACCAGCGGCTGACTACAGGAAGCCCGAGGCAGAGTTGCTCTGCCCCAGGCTTCCTGGAATCAGCCGCTGATCAGTTTCAACAGGCTGAATCTGGACGCCAGTTCTTACATACAGATTCAACTTAAGAACCCCAGGCGTCCCCAAGTCAGCTGCTGCTGAAACTGATCAGCGGCTGATTCCAGGAAGCCCGGGGCAGAGCAACTCTGCCTCGGGCTTCCTGTAGTCAGCGCTGGTTAGTTTCAGCAGCGGTTGACTTGGGGACGCCTGGGGCAGAGCAGCTTGGGTGCTGCTGGGTTGTTCCAGTAGCACCGCTCCTCAGCGCTACTAGACCAACCCAGCAGCACCCAAGCTGCTCTGCTCCAGGCGTCCTGATTCAGCCACTGCTGAAACTGACCAGCAGTGACTGAATCAGGACGCCTGGGGCAGAGCAGCTGGGGTGCTGCCGGGTTGGTCCAGTAGCGCCCAGAGCGGCGCTACGGGATCAACCGGTAGTGCCCCAGCTGCTGTACCACAGGCGTCCGGAGCAAAGCCGCGGAGCACGGGGGCAGTGGGACAGCCCAGACGCGCCGCGGCTGTCCTGGTGCCCACGCCGGCAGCGGGACAGCCGCGGCGCGTCTGGGCTGTCCGCTGCCCGCGTGCTCCGCGGCTCTGCTCTGCTTTGCTCCCCGTCTCCCTGGTCTGTTGGTCTCCAGCAGACCAGGGAAACGGGGAGCAAAGCTGCAGAACACGCTGGCAGTGGGACAGCCGCAGCACGTCTGGGCTGTCCGCTGCCCGCGTGCTCCGCGGCTTTGCTCCCCGTCTCCCTGGTCTGCTGGAGACCAGCAGACCAGGGAGACGGGGAGCAAAGCCTCTGAGGGCGCCGGCAGCGGGACAGCCGCGGCGCGTCTGGGCTGTCCGCTGCCCACGTGCTCCCCGGCTTTGCTCCCCGTTTCCCTGGTCTGGGGAGACGTGGAGCAAAGCCACGGAGCACGTGGGCAGCGGACAGCCCAGACGCGCCACGGCTGTTCCACTGCCGGCATCCTCAGAGGCTTTGCTTCCCATCTCCCTGGTCTGCTTGTCTTCAGCAGACCAGGGGGACGGGCAGCAAACCCCATTCGTAACTGCGGATCCGACGTAAGTCGGACCCGCGTAACTCGGGGACTGCCTGTATAAATAAAACTTGCACTGTCCTGTTAATATTGATGCAACTTCCTGATATTAATGAGTTATATACTATTACATGTACACAAGCTGGGAAAGATTAATTTATTTTTGGTAAATGTCAATTTCACTGTTTATACACCAACTGACAAAAGAATATTTCCATCGATAATCAATATTTACAGATAGTCAAATGCTGCTTGAGAACTTATTAGGGTTTGACTTAAGGATATTTATTCTGTATATTTTGACATCTGATGTTGACAATCAGTATTTTAGCAGCTATAAAATGTTAGCTTTTTTAATCTGTCATTAAATAATTAGTGTCACATTCCAATCCATTATTTATTGCAAATATGAAATTGAATGGATAAAACTAAAAAAATCATATCATAAGTAAAAATTAAATTCGGCCAACCCTATGCATAATGTACAGGTAATGGGTCAAATTAATACCTAATGTAACTATTGATCTCAAAGCAGTAAGTCAAGAGTTCAATTTGTGCCCTTCTTTCTATGGGGCCCTGAAGAGCAGAGGACCTAAACAATCCTCTTAAGAAGAAGAACCTTTAATTGGAAGAATTAGGTGCATTCTTGACTAAATTAATTACTTAAAGCCATAACTGACCTAAGCAGGAAGAAAAGTATGAGACTGATGGTGAAGATGATAAAGTTTAAAACATGTTAAGCAAAAAAAATACTTGTATCATGTTATTATCCTGATACACCAATAGGGTTACACAGAGCACACAAGGTAGAATTTGTATGGTCATTACATTCTTTGATTTCAAAGCTAATCTGACACCAGGAATTTGCTGTACTCGTATTTGGCAAAAAAAAAAAATCATCTCAGAAGGGCAGCCATGTTATATTGTAACTTTAAAAACAATGAGAGGTCCTGTGACACCTTACAGACTAACCAAAATATAAAGAATCATGAGCTATTGTGGGCAAACCCACTTCATCAGATCAGTTGGGTTTTGCCCACAAAAGCAAAAGCACAAAAGCAATGATTCTATACATTTTGGTTAGTCTCCAAAGTGTCTTTGGACCACTCATTGTTTTCAGATTTGGCAAGGTATTCCTTGCCATTTTTGCTTCATTTCTTGTTAATAATTTGGAGCTAAAATGCAGATTCAACACAAATGAGCTGTTTCTATAGTAAACGGGAAATACACAGCAATGACAAGGCCGCATCAAAAATGGAAATAACATATGCTTAAAGGCTGTTCTCTTAAACAGAGCACAAAAATTATCCATTTGGTGAAAGCCTGAATGAAAATATTATTATCAGCACTCTTGGGAAATGAAAAAGCCCTCAGGGTAACAGCGGGGTTGAGTGTGGTGCTGCCATTATAAAAGAAGCAAGATGACCTCAATTCAGAAATCCCCTGGATTTTATTTTACATATGAATAGGGGAGAAAACAAAAGCCAGTGAAACAGAAAACATGTTAAATGGTTGATATCCCTACAGCAGTGCAGCCCTAACCTATGTCTTAGGGATGCAGTGCAATGAATTGGTCTTCTAGATGAGAGGTCTGAGCGTGCAGACAGCTGCTCTATCTCTGAACATCTCTCCTAAACTCATCTTGTTCAATGAATTCCTGCCCTTTTAGCCTCAGATAAATTCTCATCATCTCTAGCTGTGGAGAAATTCTACCATTTCACAGTCACATTGTAGGATCTGTCATGCATCGGTGTAAATAAACTATTTATTTCATTTATTTAAAATATTTTTACCCTGTCTCTCTATTTAAAATATTCAAGGCGGCTTTCAAATTTTTTTAAAAAAAATCTTTTAGCAGGGAATTTTATGCCATGCCTGCCTTTAACAGGCAGATGCTTAATAGGAATTACTAAGGTTTTTTAGTCAACAAATAGGCAACTTTTCCTTCCATTTTACCTTCCCCTGCCTATAACAAAAACAAAAAAACAAACCACACATTGCATCAGATGATTTCTCTGTGAAAGCTCATGTGGATTTTCTAGCTGCCTTCAAATCTTTGGTTTCCAATTGATTTTGCATGGATAAAATTATCTTCTCACAAATTTGGATTTTTTTTTAATTTAGTTTGATTTTTGTTTTAATTTTCATCTGCTTTTCCTAGAATCCTACCAGTATTTTTGATAATTTGCTAGGGAAAGAGGAAATCATCCAGTATCTTCCGGAACCAGTTTGTTCTTTCCCTTCTCCTTTACTTATTCAGAAGACATTCCCCCTAACACAGAGCTTTTTATCTTGCCCCTGCATAGCATGAGCAAGCAGATTCTGCACTACTTGGGAAAACACCCAAAAAAACTCCAGAAACAGGATTCAGCTCTACAACATGAATAATTTTATAAAATATTTCCCTAACCTATTACTGATAAAAGCTTTTAATTGTACCTGACACACCCAGTCCAGGGAGTTTCTTAACAATGTTTAAAGTGTAAATGAGAAGGCCCCCTTCCATAGACTCCCCTACTACAGCTAACATTGCCTCTTAAAATATAAGTATACATCTTCCTTTTCAAGCTGCTCAACCCCCCCCCCCCGAAACTCACTTTACTATGATCTTCAGCCCCCAGCTCCCCACATGACAGTCCGTATGCAAAGAATACTACAAGCAGTCCCCAGGTTACATGGATCAGACTTACATCGGATCCCTACTTACAAACGGGCTGAGGCAACCCTGCACTAGCTGCTTCCCCCCAGCAGACCAGGGAGACGCGAAGCTAGCGGACCCCCCCAGCAGACCAGGGAGACGCGGAGCGGCTTTTCTCAGCAGACACCTCAGCTTGAGAATAAAGGACTGAGGGAAGTGAGGTGTGGGAGAATAAAACTGAGCTCTGGAGAAATGTTTGGCTAGAGTTTCCCCTACAATATGTACCAGTTCCAACTTACATACAAATTCAACTTAAGAACAAACCTACAGTCCCTATCTTGTACGTAACCCGGGGACTGCCTGTACTACCTGCTGTCTCAAACCACCCAGAGAGCTCTCACCAATCTCTCTAATTGTTCCTCTTTCATTTCAAGGGATGTTAAAAGCTGCCTGCCTTATTTTTAAAGTCTTACCTTACTCTAGCTTTCCTTCTCATTATCTCTATGTGGTCTCCTGTCCTTCCTCATAATCTAGCAGTGTGTGGGGGGGAGAAGGAGTGGAGGTACCATTTTCCTTTTCTTCCTGTATCTCTTTGCCTCATCAAAGGCTCTATCATGCAAGAGTCAGACCTACCAGCAAAGCACTTAAACATATGCTAAACTTTAAGCAGGTAAGTGGTCTCATTTAAATCAATAAGACCACTCATGTTAGTAAACATGCATAGAATGTTTTGATGGGGTAGTACCAGGTTTGCAGTACATTGCAGGTTACAGTCCCAACTCATCCTCTTATGTAAAATTCCAACTGAAAGTATATCTTTTTGCCCTTCCCTTTTTCCTTGTATTATTAACACTAACTATGCTTAACAATAAAGTGTTTTGGGATCCTGTTTGGAACAAAATAAAGATGGTATCTGAAATAAAGTTGTATGCACACTAGAAATGTCTTGCTCAGGGGTATTGCTCTCAAGTGGCATTACTACTGTTTGCTTTCTTATCTTTTCTTTGTTAGGATGTGGGGCCTTTCTTTGATTTCATTGGGCTTTGGATTAGGCCCTTGATCTTAAATTGAAGTGATGCAATAAGACGGTAATGAAGACTA
The DNA here is from genome assembly GCF_052426305.1 of Pelodiscus sinensis. Lineage (NCBI taxonomy): Eukaryota > Metazoa > Chordata > Testudines > Trionychidae > Pelodiscus > Pelodiscus sinensis. The sequence continues at coordinate 109,877,212 of NC_143055.1, read as the reverse complement.
ACGGGATGTTGAGATTTACGATCCAAACTACCAGGTCAGGGAGTCATTAAGGTTCTTCAAATAGAGGAAAATTACGAAGTCTAATATTGGGATTTATTTTTTTCTAAATTGTATCAAAACTGAAAGTTAATCATGAATGAGACAGAATGCTCGCAAATGTACTGACTTTTTAAATATGTGATCTATTTGATAGCTTAAATCTATCAAACTTATGTACTAAATATCATAAAACGGTGCTCAGAGGAAGCAGATTCATCTTCATTCTTAATAAACTTCTGTCCTTTTTCAATTTGCCAGTCATTTTGTTTTGTTTATGCCTGGTGGATCCAATCTACATTTTACTTTCTATTCATTGTAGATATTGTATACCCTAAAATGAAGAAATCCTCACATATATGTATTCTCTATAGGAGCGCAAGTATTTGTGCAAAGAATGCAAATTGAAGTGGCCAAAAATTGAAGACTCACTAGATACAGCTACACTGAGGCACTACTTTAGGATACTAGCAGTATCCCGAAATAGCTATTCTGCGTCTTTTAAGCAAGCCCATTATTTCAAAATGTAATGGGCTCACTATTCCAACATCCTTGTAAACCTCATTCCACAAGGATTAAGGGATGTTTCGGAATAGCGGTTTATTTCAAAATTTGGCCCTGTGTAAACAGCTCCAAATTACAAAATAAGCTATTTTGAAATTAACTTGAAATAAATTACATGAATTGCATAGCTCAAATTGCATAGCTTTTTTTGAGCTAAGGATGCAGTGTAGACATACCTACTGTTGCAAAATTATAACTGCATGATCATTAGAGACATCACAAATATAAAACGATTATAGTTTTGCCTGATTTTTGTATTGTTACAACTTCCTCATGTGCCATGCAAACTTTTGTGAAAAGAATTGGCTAACTGTGGCATTATGCTTTTCTGATGATCAACAATATTCATTGTATATATAAATTCTAATCCTGAAGGGACAAGAGGTAGTAATGTACACTTCCAAAATTCATATTACCTGAGCTTTGTACTATATTAGCCTGTAAATGAATAATAATGTCAATTTGTATTAACTTTTGTAGCCTATAAGAAAAATAATTTTCCAAAGTTTACTATTTAATGTCCCCTTTTAGTTGGAAGGTGGCATGTGCCCAGGGCATGCTATTAATTCAAAGAACCATTCAGTATCCCCAATTCACTGCAGGATTGAGCAGGGTTTTCCAGATACAGTTAGACCTAGTGTTCTGGCCTTGTACATCCTGCAGTTAGTGATTCAGGAAAGGAGTAATTCAAGTGAGGCTACCTTCAGAAGTAAAGAAGATAAGATGGAAGAAAAGTATTCTGGTGCAAATATGAAGGATAAGGTTTTATCAGTGCTGAGAAGTGTCGCGCTACTCTGATATAGGCCTTGTCTGCATTGGCAGTCATGTGTAAAGTATGTGTAACTACACACTAAGGGGAAAAGCAGGCTGTGTCCACACTGTGATATGTAGCTACATGTTGCAGTGAAAAGCTCTGGTGGGGGGGAGGTAGTGAGGAAAGGTTCCAACGAGGCCCCTACCTTGGGAGACTTTCCCCCCTCCAAGGTGCTGCAGGAGCCATGTCCTGGCTACAAAAAGAGATTGGGACCTTACACTGCTAAAAAAAAAAGCAGTGTTGATGGGAGGCACTGCTTGGATGTTCAGAGCGCTACAGAGGGTACATACCCTAAGGTTCAGGCATGTACCTGCATGAGTGTAGGCACATAGCCATGGAAGGTATAGCTGGTAACTCTTTATATTAAAGTTTATATAAAGACAACAAACATTTTTAATTCATCGCTGAGATGTCTATTGTAATTACAAAGCAACACCTGCATTTTAAAGAAATGCAAGGCTAGAGGATGAGTGTGGCAAGCTGTTGAAATACAGGGGCACAAAGGCACCGTCAAATGTACAAGCCTATTTCTTCTCAAATTTCCTCTATCATTTATGTGGCACCTCCATGCGTCGCGAAGATTCTGGGTCAAATTGACTTCAGCATCTCTGCCTCATGACACCATTTCGTGTGGACACAACTGGGGCAACCTACATGGGTGACACAGGTTGCAGTGGCACAATAACAGCGGCAGTCTCAGTTACTGTGCTAATTATGGAGCCTTATTATGGAGGCAGGAGATGACCCCCTGTACTACTTGTCTTTTAGGGTCTGTCTCTGGCTTTTGCCCCCCCCCCCCCTCCCTTATATCTCAGTTCTGTTTAAATTAAAACACTGGTGTTCACACAACTCCCTACATGTTTTCCCTATAGTTTAAACTTTAAGCATTGGTTATGAGAGTTGGCTCAGCACCTAGCCAGAAAGGGGGCGCGAGCAAGACAGTGGGCAAGTCTATTGATCCAGCTGAGTCTCTGGCTGCAAAACTCCCACAGAGCCCTACTGGGTGTCTGCCATGTTCACACAGGCGCGCTGGCAGAGCATACAGCATGGAACCTAGTGGCTCTCCCATGAGATGCTTTACTGGCACAATGAGGTGCCAGTTTGCAGAGTATTTAAGGTTTTTCTCTTCTTTAAAAGATGTCTGGGTACAGGACATTATATTCCCCCAATAGATAAGGTCCCTTCGTAGCAAGCTAGTCATCTGAAGCTGGCTGGAGTAGAGAAGGAATAATGTTCATTTTTTTAGTGCAATGCTTTATTCCTGACAATGGCATACAGTATAGTATTTCCTCAGGAAGTGCAAATGTTTCCTGTGCATGCAGTACTGCCCTCCTCTCCCGCCTTCTGTATTTCCCAGCGTTACGTAAGCAGCCATTCTGGCAGACTCTGAATGATTAGAAGCAATGCTTGCCACGCTAAGGCAGGAGCATTGTTGAATCAGTAGAGAAGAACACGGAGATGGAGCTCCTGGGTTCTCATCTCAGCACTCTGTTTGTAACCTGAAGGACACGACAATCTTTTCCCCATCTCAGTTTGCCACATTTTTAAAATGATGCTCATCACGGAAGAGGGTTGAAGTTATGTGCATGTTTGTAAAAGGCTATGAGGTCTTTGGCTAAGACCATGGTGTCCAACCAGTTCTGAAGCAGTAGCCACTATAGCAGTGGCTACTGGTATAGCGAACTAGCCACGCTCAACCAGCCAAACAGCCATAGTGTCCAAGTCAACTAGCCATACTCAACCAAATAGACACGTGGCTAGTGGGTAGCGTGTTGGACAGCATGGGGCCAAGAGGTGCTGTATACATGTAAAGTATTCTTTTCATAAACTGCTAAAAACACTCAAAATACAAACTAAGCCATTACGGCAACTTCAGACTTCATGAACTGTCTGTTTACAGCAACCGTAAAACCCTTTGAGTTCTCCATTTCATTATGGGAATGTCAAAAATAACTAGCAACATGCAAGCATTAACTGTGCCAAAGGGGGGAGATTAGAACACTGAAAGGAGGAAAATGGAGGACAGATGCAGCCCCTGTGTAGCATAGCCACAGCTTCAATCCCTCGGCAACTGTCTCTGTATCCAATAACTGGTCAATGGCCCCTCATTACCACCCTCTAGCATAAAATTCTTATCTGCCCATCCTCCCAAAAGCAATATATAGACATATAAATCATAATGGTGGGGAGAGAAATGGGGGCATGTCCTGGAAAGCAGGAAGTGGGTACACACAGCCCCCCTGGATTCGAGCAGGGGAGAATGGGGATATTGGTAAGAAAGGAGAGGAGCGGGCACACATAGCCCTGGCCACTAGAGGAGGGATGGGGGAACCCTGGAATAGTGTACCTCATGTGGGGGGAAAACTGGGATGTTGGGGGAGGGATACACAGAGTCGCTGCCATGGTGGAGAGGTGGGAATGGGGAGGCACAGAGTCCCTAGTGTGGAGAGAAAGAGATTCACTCAAAGCTGCAGGCCTTGAGGGTGGGAGAGAGAATGTGGACCCTGGCATGACAGGAGGGAAGTAAGACACACACAGAACCTCTGGAAGGGCAATACTGAGGGGGAGTTGCAAGGAGGCCACGAAACGGAGGGGGATGTGAGGTGGCACACAGGGAGCATGTGGGGTGGATTTGAGAGACGCAGGGAGCCCCTGGGGGGATTCAATGAGCTCAGCTGACAGAATCTACAGTATGTGCGACCTCATCATGCTTAGCTACCCACAGTTCGTTAAACACTAGGGCTATGTCTACACTCGCGGCTTCTTGCACGAGTAATATGCAAATGAGGCTAAGCGTGGAATATCGCTGAGCCTCATTTGCATACCTAATGAGCCACCATTTTTTTCAGAAGAGGCTCTTGTGCAAGAAGGAGTGTCTACACTGCCCCTTCTTGCGCAAGAAAAACCCCCTTCCACAATGCTGTTACACCTATTACTTGAGAGGAAGAACAGCATTGTGCAAGAGGGTTTTTCTTGCGCAAGAAGGGGCAGTGTAGACACTCCTTCTTGCGCAAGAGCCTCTTCTGAAAAAAATGGTGGCTCATTAGGTATGCAAATGAGGCTCAGCGATATTCCACGCTTAGCCTCATTTGTATATTACTCGCACAAGAAGCCGTGAGTGTAGACATAGCCCAACTGTTGCTCAAACACACCTTTTTTAAAATAAAATAAAATAAAGCCGAGAAATCAGAGGCCTAGGATAAGGTTCCCTTTTGCCTGGTTAAACTGGTGCACTACAAGACAGAAAAGGAGATCATTCTGAAAAGTGGATGTTGCTCAGTTTGCTTTGGCCGGTAAGTATGTGTTCATTACAAAATAAAAGGCTAGAAACAAAATGTATCCTATTGGATCGAACAGAAACCAAGGCCCTAAACCTGTATTCTGATCCACAGGGCAGACCCTTCCACCTGTGCCAGTTCCCATGGATATTAGTCAGCTTTTGTATGAGCACATGGGCCTAGTCTATTGTTTTCCACAGTTGTAAGAAGCATTTCCAATGGAAGGCCTGGAAGGACACACTTATTGGTGGTTTTACTCCTCTTTCTCCATTGCTTCCTTGGTTTGGCTTATTATGATGTCACCTGGAGGCCTCCACTAAGAGCAAAGCCTCACTGTGCTAAGCACTGTGTATACACGTTGAAAGCTGTCCATACAAACAACTGAGGATGATCTCAGAGCTCTAGCTCCAGTTTAAGCCCAAATGTCTGCACTCCAATTTCATAGCCCTGCATCCCGAGCCTGAGTCAGATGACACGAGCCAGCCACAAGTGTTTAATTGCAGCATAGACAGACCCTGTGTGACTTTCTTGGGTTCACACAGGAAGTCTGTGGCAAAGCTAGAAATTGAACTAATATATCCCAGTCCAGTGCTTTCAACCACTAGGCCAATCAGAAATGAGAGGAAAGGGCCATTCTTTCTCCCTCCCTATTCCAGGTGTGTGTCTAACTTGGCTACCATCGAACCAAGAGATGGCTGTAGACAAAATTAAATTTTCAAGAATGTTTTAGATAGACCCATTCAAGGCAAATCAGTCCCCATCAAGTTTACAAAAAGAATATCAATTGGACTTACGTTGCTCCCTTTGTGTGTGGCTTTTCAAAAGTAAGGACATTGAACAAAAAAACAAACCCTGTTTGAATCAGAAGCTTATTCCACACAGTAAACGTTTAAGTTTTCCAACCCACGAAGTCATGGAACATTTCAGTGTTTATGGGGGTGTGGGTTTCAAGCAGTTAGCTATTCCTGTTGCTCTGTTTTTGCAATGTGGTATTCTGCCATGACAAACAGCAAATAGGGAACAAGGAACTACTGCACCAATTAAAAGAGAAAATATCTTCTTCCTCAGAAGGAACCATTGTCTGCAAATGAGGTTTCATGGGTCAGAGTAAGATAAGTAGTTTTGGGGAAAGGGCTGTGGCAAGAGCTAAAGATAAGAGCATTTAAAAATGAAGACCCTGATTAGAAAAACATGTAAGCATGTTTAACTTGAAGCAAATGGGATTTAAGAACATGTTTCATTGCTTTCCTGAAAGGGGGCCCAATTTTGGGAATCCTTAACGACCATTTCACCCATGTGAAGTCAGTTGGTGTTCTACATGAGTAATGCAGGATTTGGCCTTAAACGTGAATCCTGCAAGCACACGACACAGGAACCAGTCTAGGGAAGTTTGGTATTTTAATAAGTTACCCTATGTTCAGCAGAGAAATGGGTATTCAGTACACATGCAATATGCAGCCCACATAGTACTTGCCAGCAGGGGCAGATGACCGTTTTGCGGGGCCCCGGGCAGCATAATTTCGCGGGGCCCCCCCTTTGCCATGGTGCATGCGCGGGGCTTTTTGAAGCGAGGGGCCCGGGGTGGCCACCCTGTTCGCCCTGCCCTATATCCGCCCCTGCTTGCCAGTGAATTTCATATATTTTGATTATTGTGTTCTTGATAAGGGTGAGGAGAAAAATTAGACCATTACTGTAAAGAACCTGAATCATCTCTGTACTTTTTTATGTTACTTGGTATAGAAAACAAGTGCTAAAGGATACAAGACTGATACCTCTACCTGTTTTATAGTCAACTTCTTTGGACTCTAACGAATAGCCATGAAAGAAAGTTGGACTACCATATTTGTTTAAAATCAGTGCAAGATTTTTTTCCCTACTCTCCTCAAGCGTGCACAATGAGGATATCTTATTTTTTAAAAATACAAATGGACTTCCCTATATGAAATCACTCTTATGAGAAGTTTGTAACAAATTCAATTAACCATACCAATAAAGGCAGGGCCATTGTGATCCATACACTACAGACCAAACCAGGAACATGCTCTATTTGCAGCGCAGATTTACGCTTGTTTGGGCAGGGTGTGGGACTATCATTGATCTGTCTGGAGAGTGCCATGCACACTAGTAGGGATGTATTAAATGTACATTCCTTATAAATATACTACTCTGCTCAACATTCATGTTTCCAAATCCAAGCAGTGTAACTTACAGCTGTACTGCTTCAGTGTTTCTTACAGTTTCGTGTGTTTTTGTATGGGTCCAGGGTCAGGAAAACCTGAATACTACTTATCTTTTAATGCATATCAATGCTTCTGTTGTACAGCTGGTCTACAGAACTGTGCTGCATGCACCGCTTGTCACAGAAATAGAGTTCTCTCTGACTTTGATCCTAGTAGATAACTATTGGGCTACTACTATGTAAGGTAAGGGTGGTGTGTTCATTAAGACCCCAAATTATTTGAGCACATCCTTAAAAGTTAAAAAAGAATCTCTGGATAATGACCCCAGAAGTTCTGAAGAGAAAAAATTGGCAATGGCACAAAAGCCTTTGCTTTTCATTGAAACGTGTCCCTCCATTTTCATTATTTTCCTGAATGACATTATCCTTTAGATAAGTCCATGGCGGATATATCCATCCATCAATATTATCCAAAATGGTCAGAGATGAAATGCCCTAGAGTGGGTGTCCCTAAAGCTCTGGTTGTCAGATTCTGGGATTGGATAAGATGGATGGATCAATCACTCAATAAGGGCTCATCTAGACTATGCTAAAGTGTCGAAAGAGGATCTGCAAAGTCCATGGGAATTTGCATATCTTTTTCTGATCTCACTTTTGAAAACACGTAGGTTTTTTTTCAGCAAAGCCCCCCCTTTTTCGAAAAGCCGTGAAAACCTCATTTTTTGAGCATAGTCTAGATGAACCCTTAATTGTCCTGTTCTGTTCATCTCCTCTAAAGCACCTGGCTGTGGCCACTGTCGGAAGACAGGATACTGGGCTAGATGAATCAGTACAACCACTCATGTTTTTTAAGCATCCTCCATTTAAGGTCAGAAATTAGAGATCTCAGATCTAATCTTAAAACTCTAAATTCAGGGGTATAGTCTGCAGGTTGCTACGCCCATTGGGAAGCAGCTCAGCAGGATCACCACCCTCGGACTTAGTGGGAAGTCGAGGAGATTCAGCATTCTATAGGGCCTTTCTCTAACGCTTGTATAGTGCCTGGCTCAACAGGTCCCGGGCTGCTCTGCGCCTCCTCGCAAACAAATAATAACTTCTGCAAAACATTTAGCACTTTGCAGAGTTGTGCCTTTTAAAGTGCACAGTGAAACAGATTATTTTCCCCATTAAAATGTTGATGCTGATCTGATTTGCTTTGGTTCCCCATGTACTACTTTACTGCAAGTTAATTGCATGTTTCTAAGGCAAATCTCTCTCATTTTTAGTCTTCCATGTTTAGGCAAAGCAAGCTTTCCAGAACATTTTCTTAGTCATCAGTACCTATCATGAATGTTTTAAGATACTGGTTGAAAAATGTTTCTGATTTACTACATGTCAATTATAAACCTTTGTTTTGAGCTAGATGGGGGTTTTATGATGGGTTGTCTGCTGGGTGGTATAATGAGCAGATTAGCTCTTGTTGTCAATTTCCCCTTCCCCCACAGTGAAATTATTAGCTCATTTTGTCATAATCAACCTGGCTGGCCATCATATTTTTAGGAAACCCAAAATATAATGTTCCTTTATGCATTTGACAGCAGAATACATTTCAGTTTAAATGGCTTCCCTGCACATTTTGTATCCTGATATGTCTCTCCCCTCCCCCTTTGTTCCATTATTTTTTTCTTAAAGAAAAAGCAGCTGTTCCTTTTCCCAAAGGCTCTATAAAGGTTATATCACCAACTGCAGGAGGTTGTGAGGGTTGGGGGGGTTTTTTGTTTGTTTTTTTAAGTAAATCCAGTTGTACGTGTTGGAGTTTAAAGCCTGACTACCCTCCTCCCTGTCCCCACCTGCCTTTAAAAACACAAAAACCTGAAGATTGCTGCTGGCAGGGTAAGGAGCAGCTGTGATATGAAACTTCAATTACAGTTCTTTCAGGACTGAAACACAACAGCTTTAAGCCCGCGCACGCATGCACACACACTTCTCCTTGGAATTTGACTAATACACGTGAGCCATTCCTTTAACATCTTACTGTAGCTGGAGACCATATTTCTCAGACTTCAAGCAGAAAGCCCAGTCCTGCAAACACTTATCACAGTGCTTACAACCACGAGAAGGTCCTTGCAGGGAGGGATTTGTATATTTAAATAAGAAAAAACACAGTTCATCTACTGCTCTTTCATGAAAAAGCACACAGGGATGCATATATCAAGTAGTTCTAATTATTGTTTTGTTGCTTCCCCCCACTGTTCCAACTAAAAAATTACTTGATAAATTCAAGGTATTTCTCCAAATTCAGACTTTTCAGCAAGAAGAATTATAATCAAACTCAGCACAACACCCAAGTCTCTGCCAAATAAATATATATAAATTGACCTCTGTGTCCTAAAGCAGTGGTTCTCAACCAGGGTTACATGTTCCCCAGAGGTACCCAGTGATCTTGCAGGAGGTACATTAACTCATATAGATCATTGCCCATGCTACATGAAAAGCTCCAGCAAAGTCAGTACAAACTAAAATTTCATACAATGACCTGTTAATACTGCTCTTTGCACTATACACTGAAATGTGAGCACAATATTTATATTCTAATTTATTTATTTTAACATTACGTGGTAAAAATGCGACAGTATGCAATTTTCCTGTAATAATGCACTGTGATGCTTTTGTATATCTATATTTGATTGTGTAAGCAAGTAATTTTTAAGTGAGGTAAAACTTGGGGTGCTCAAAACAAATCAGACTTCTGAAAGATGTACACTAGTCTGGAAAGACAACCACTGTACTAAAACAAATAGCATTACTGCCTAAAAATTATGAGCTTTGTATTTACACTGCTTATTTGTGCACCGAAAGACTCTCCATATCGAGACAGAAAATAATCGATTAGGGCATATCTACACAATAGGGCTAAAGCCGATATAAGCAACGCAACTTCAGCTACATCAATTGCGTAACTTACGTCAAAATAGCCCATATCGGTTTTTGGCATTGTCTGCGTAGCAGGAAGTCTGGGGAAGAGTTCTCTTCCTCTGACTTCCCTTGCTCCTCGTAAAACAAGTGTTCCAGGAGTCAGAGTAAGAAGTCCTCCAGCTCGACTTTATTTCGACATTATGCTTGTTGTGTAGACACAAAGACTATATTATTTTGGAATAATATTAGGTATTCCAAAATAACACTCCTGTTTAGACGTACCTTAATGAATTAGCATGTTGTGATTCCTTAGCAGAAAATGAAGCAAACTGACAAAAGTTTGTGGTATTGTGTTTTGTTTTAATTTGTCATTTGGCGTATGCTTTCTCTAATATCCTCAAATATCTTATTGTCTTTCACTTGTACCTCAGCAGTTTAAAACTCTCTTAAATCCATGTGGGCTATTGAAAGTCCTGGAAGGTTATGAGCTGAATTGAGTTGCCAATGAGTGGTAGCCTGCCAGAATGAAGAAAGGCTGACTGTTTCCAAAGCTTTAAAAAATTTTTAAAGGAGTGCCAAAGAGGAGTATAGAAGTTCCCTATAGCACTGTATAAATATCACCATTATGAAGATCTGCTATTGGAGCCTCAAAGCCTTAACTAGAGTTAAAACACAGTCTGCCATTTTTCTTCTCTTTTAGTTAGTTCTTCATCTCCTCATGCTGCATCTTGCCATAAAGGAAACATTTTAACATGGGGAAAAGATGTTCTTTGACACAGGAAATTGAAGGAAAGCTAAAATGTCAGCTCATTCTGGGATTCTAACCGATAACCTTTGTCAACACAGTAATGCTGAATTTCTGTGCTGCTCTGTAATTCGGTGGCTTGAGCAAAGCTTAACTTTAAGATTTTTAAATAGACTTCCTGTCCATAAAGACTACTGTTTTCCTGGTTCACCACCAAGGCAGAGTTTCTATAAAAAGGCCAGCCACCTGTCTCCTTCCAACTTTTTTCCTAAAAACATTTTAGCAAAATGTTTCATGCCATGAAATATATCAATTTGCCTTCTCACTGACAGTTTCCTACTAACTATTGCAGAGTTTTAAAGGGCAATAAAACAAGTTGTGTGTACTGGAATAAGCTGTATGTAAGAGAGAACTCAAATTTTTCAGCGAGCCATAGGAGCATTGCGGTGTCTATGACTTTAACTCTAGATTAGGATCAGTACAATGTCTTAGTTTATGATCTTCCAGAAAAATAAAAATAAAACAGAGCTTCAGCACAGGGAAAAATAAAATACTATTACCAAACGTTAACCTCAGAAACAAGGTTTCCATGTTGCTTCAGCCCTGAGGGACTTACACTGTGGCTTCTTGTTAAATATTGATGTAACTTGAAAATTGCTTCTTTTGACTTATAATTAGTGTACAATTTGGGATGTATGCTGTTTAGAATAGGGATGTCTCAGATCATCTTAAACTAGTGTGTTGGGTAGATCAAGATTTAGGACCAAAATCTCCTTTCCAATCTATATTATAATCTCCGGAAAATGAAAACATCATGTATTCAAACGATAACATCCATACCAAATATTTGCTCATAAAGTGTTTTTTTGTACTAAAAAAAAAAAAGAGAGAGAGTCATTCCTCAAGTTTCACATATTCTCTGCATTTCTGAGGGTACAGCTCCAAGAGACTGTGTTTTGCTAAACTGTTCCACTTTTCTTTAAACTATGAAATAGGGTCTAGACACAATTTAGCATTTTCTTGGGAAGGAATGAATTATTTCTTAGTGCTTCCTCAGAATGTATAGTTCCTAACAAGTTGTCTGCTACATAAGTGGTACAAATACAAAATCCAGAACAAGGCAATAAGATCAATTTTAATAGTCCATAAGGGATTTGGGGCCTAGAAATCCATTGACTGAATACTCTGAATCGCGAGTTTGTGTATGTATATTCATTCTGTTGCATCTATGAGAGACATAAATGTTGGTATTTTTAATTATTTTGGCTTCCAAAGCCCATTGGAGTCAATGAAAATCTCAGGGGTTCTGCAGATTTTTTTTCCTACTGCACAGTTAACATGTGGAACTCCTTGCCAGAGGATGTGGTGAAGACTAGGACTTTAAAAGAGTTCAGAAAAGAGATAATTTCATGGAGAATAGATCCATCAATTGCTATTAGACAAGATGGGCAGAGATGGTATCCCTAGTCTCTGTTTGCTAGAAGCTGGAGATAGGCAACTGGGGATGGATTGCTTAATGATTACCTGTTCTGTTTATTCCCTCTGGGGCGCCTGGCATTGGCCACTATCAGAGGACAGGATATTGAGCTAGATGGACCTTTGGTCTGACCCATTACGGCCATTCTTATGTTCTAGTTTGTTTGTTGTGCACGTGAGACTGCTGAGGAGATAGCCAGATGATTTTTCACTGCAATATCATCAATATATGGATGGCATGAGGCTTATAGATGATGTGATGTATCTGTTTTTCCATGTGCTGGACTGAGACAGGAACTTGGTTGAAAATGTTCAATCCAGAGAAGTCAAGGATTATGGTCGTAGGTTGGGGTATGTTGATGTCATCTTGAGGGTGAGGAGGGACTGGTGCCTGCCTACATTTCATTCAGGGAAATTTTCAAAGAGTTTTATTGCTTGATAAGTTTGGATCAGATTGCTTCTGGATTTTCAGCAAGTGCTTTTGGTCTAAAGCACCTCCTTTTCATCTGTTGTATATCTGGTAAGGCAACAGTGGTCAATTCCTCAGATATAGAATTTAGCATAATTCATGCCCTTGCTTATAGATTACAATCATCCATTGTGATGTACAAGAACTATTCTTGAGGATCACACAGAAGTTCAAACTGTGGCTGCTTGACTGCTTGGCAGCATTACCTTCAGGGATAAGCTTATCAGACCTCTGAAAATGGCATTAGCTTTTGCCCCAGTGCAGTTCAGCAAACAACTCCCATTGGCTTCAAGAGGTTTTTGCCCAAGTAAAGACTTCAGGATTTAGCCCACAGTTTGTAATGGTTTATGATGTTTACAGAGAAGGGCTATTTTGAGCTTATTTATTTCTTAGTTGAAATTCATAAATTGTTACTTCTGTAGCTTCTTTCAACCAAAAGACTCTCAAAGTGCTTTATAAACAAGAGGCATGAGGTTACCTACCATGGAAGTTCAGCCATTTCTAGGGTGGGACAGACCACTGTTTAATTGTGCAGAGTAATATTAAACAAGTTAAATCAGGAAGTGAGCCTACTGTTGTATTCAGTAGGGGAATTTAAGTAGGCAAAATTTAATTACTCAACTGGAATTTGGCCAAGGAACCTAGATAAATACTCCTCTCTTGAAGAAACTGCCATGGGAATTTGCAATCATTAGGACCTCCGTTTCATCCAAAAGTTTCTAGCACTACAGTGACCCTAAGCATCATGCTGAAGCATGCTGAGGCATTTAGTAATGACGTAGAGGGGACTGTCACATCATTGTTGTCATCTGTAGTTCCTTGACTTTTTATTTGGTGTTCTCCTATCTGACGAAGTCCAACCTCATTTAAATTTGAGATCAAAGCCCAAAGAGGTATAGCTGCAAAAATACACTATGAATGTCTAGGCTAGTCACCTTGGGAGAAGATACAGTATGTTCTCTGCTGTGTTTCTGGTTGATACGGAGGCACTAAAGAACCACCCGTCTTCAGACAGCAAGTATTCATGGACATCCTAACTGAGGATAGCCACAATTCTTCCTAATGGAATTCTGGCCAGCCCTTGCAAAAGCACCCAAAGTGAGTGGAACTCACTCCAGTTTCTTCCTCCTCCTCCTGTGCTAGATGCATGTACAGGGGCTGATTAAACTTTGATCCTGGATGTTTACTCAGCCAAACACCTTTGCATTCACAAAACCCCTAGCTAGCACACCAGCACAATACAAATAGTTAATAAAATATGAACCTCGGGAATTGGCTCAAAATAGAGAAGTTATTGAAAGGGAGCAAACTGACACAACTAAAATTACTTTTGACCCCCCCCCCCCCCAAAATGTTTCTTTGTTAGCAAATTGTACATGAGTGATTCTTGTGTTTTCTGTGCTTGTGAAAATTGCAGGTGCATTCTAAAGACGCACTTATGCATCTTTTAAAAACCAAAAACTAAATAATAGGCTTCTCATTCCTTGTGCCCTGTATGTGGCAAGAAATATGTGTACATCCCTGAGTACTTCAAGAAGGGTAATAGTGGTGGGCAGAATTACAGCTTGGTGGAATGTGAGATGCTGATCCATTTCCACAGTAATGTGCTATTTTTAAGTCATGCATCATGGCATCTTCAAAGAGACCAGTCATAATTATGATAGATTAGACTGCAGAGTCAGTCCTAGATGCAGTAATTGTTTCACAGATGCTGCTGATGTGACTTGAATTTCTAATAAGTTAAGGCCGGGGAGGGGGAGAATATAGAGAGAGCTGCTAAGTGTATTGGCTAACAGTTACAACTGGAGGAGGAAAAAAATAAACTACTATCCTTTAATAAAAGGTGAGCTTTCTTCCTCCACCACAAATGTAAAAAAGACCAGACTCCAGACTTTGCAGTCCTGAACAATTTGAGTCAATGGTAGCATTTAAAGCACATGCATGATGTACTACTAGCTGGAATAAATACGGGTATGTCTACACGACAAAGTTAGTTTGAACTAACGGACGTTAGTTCGAACTAACTTTAATAGGCGCTACACTAGCGCTCCGCTAGTTCGAATTTAAATCGAACTAGCGGAGCGCTTAGTTCGAACTAGGAAAACCTCATTTTACGAGGATTAAGCCTTGTTCGAACTAGCTAGTTCGAATTAAGGGGTGTGTAGCCCCTTAATTCGAACTAGTGGGAGGCTAGCCCTCCCCAGCTTTCCCTGGTGGCCACTCTGGCCAACACCAGGGAAACTCGTCTGCCCCTCTCCCGGCCCCGGACCCCTTAAAGGGGCACGGGCTGGCTACGGTGCCCCTGCCAGGTGCAAGCCTACCAGCACCCAGCCAGCAGACCCTGCACCTGGCACGGATTGAGCCACCCACCCGATGCCCCCCAGCCCTCCCCCTCTTCCCAGAACCAGGCTGGCGGCTCCCGGGAGCTTGCCCGGGACCGCAAGAGGCGGGCACCCGCCTGGGCTAGTGCGGACATCGTGGACCTCGTCCACGACCTCCGCACTAGGCACAGGAAAGTGGCCGGCTAGGGCAGGAGAGCTGCCAGCCTGGCCACCCAGGAGCAGGTGTGCATGAAAATCAAGGTGGTCCACTGAGACCCCCCAACCCTGAGCCCTGAGCTTACAATGGCCGTCCTGGGTCAGACCAAAGGTCCATCTAGCCCAGTAGCCTGTCTGCCGACAGCGGCCAACCCTAGGGACCCTGGAGGGGATGGACTGAAGACAGTGACCAAGCCATTTGTCTCGTGCCATCCCTCTCCAGCCTTCCACAAACCTTGGGCAGGGACACCACTCCTACCCCCTGGCTAATACCACTCCATGGACCCAACCTCCATGACTTGATCTCACTTCCCTTTAAACTCTGTTCCAGTTGTAGCCTTCACAGCCCCCTGCAGCAAGGAGTTCCACAGGTTGACTCTTTGCTTTGTGAAGAAGAACTTTCTGTTACTAGTTTGAAGCCTGCTACCCATTCCTTTCCTTTGGTGTCCTCTAGTCCCTCTATTATGGGAACTAATGAAGAACTTTTCTTTATGCACCCTCTCCACCCCACTCCTGCTTTTAGAGACCTCTATCCTGTCCCCCCTCTGTCTCCTCTTTTCTAAGCTGAAAAGTCCCAGTCTCTTTAGCCTCTCTTCATATGGGACCTGTTCCCAACCCCTGATCATTTTAGTTGCCCTCCCCTCTCCCACCCTCTCTCTTCCCCTCTCCCACCTCCTTTTCCCAGTCTCCCCCAGTTTTGTTCAATAAAGACAGATTCCATTTTTGAACACAATTGTCCTTTATTTTGTACATCAAGAAGAGGGGCTAGGGAAGGGTAAGTGGAAGGAGGTGAGGGAGGAATGGGGTACGAGCCCCCGATGGGAAGGACTGGGCTGGCTCTGCGGGCTTCTGGGGGTGGAAGCTCTCCTGCAGCCCCCCAATTGCCCCCTCTCCCAGATGGCAGCCTGCGGCAAGTGCAGCCAGGCTGATGGCCGAGTACTCTGATGTGCCCAGTGTGGGTACTCCGGGCAATCCAAGCCAGGACTGCATTGCAAGCGGGGCACCCCTGAGAACTGTCTGTCCGGGGTGGGGGTCGGGACCCTTTAAGCACAGCCCTCGGCTAGCCTGAGACAGCATCTCCACGCTCTAAGTCCTCCTCTGATGCCCTGCCGGCACTGCTTCCGGCCATCCTTAAGCCTGGTTCAAGGTCCACTTAATGTGGACATGCTAGTTCGAATTGGAAAACGCTAATTTGAACTAGTTTTTTAGTCTGGATCCGTTAGTTCGAATTAGCTTAGTTCGAATTAACTAATTCGAACTAAGTTAGTTCGAATTAACGTTGTAGTGTAGACGTACCCTACTAGAGCTATTATCATTGCTTGATTATCACATGCATCTGACGAAGTGGGTCTTTGCCCACGAAAGCTTATGCTCCTACACTTCAGTTAGTCTATAAGGTGCCACAGGGCTCCTCGTCGCTTTTGCAGATTCAGACTAACACGGCTACCCCTCTGATACTTGATATCATTGCTTGGTTTTTCCTAACTTTAAATTGCATTACAAAAAATGACTGGGATTTGTCTGAGTACCTTTTATGGTTTGTAATAAGATGAGACTCTGGAGGATTTTGAGTTTAGACACGGGGCATCAAGAATAATGCAAAATAACCCCAATCTACAGTTATTCTGAAGAAAGGAGGTGAGGCTTTTTAAACCAATCAGTTCATACTAGGCTTTCAAGAGTCAAATGTTTTAATCTTGCTTTGGAATGCCTTCTACCACCTCCTTTTATGCTGGAGCCAATCAGAATCCAAGGGATTAGTTGGTTTGTAGCGTGAGGCTTTTGCGAAGCCTGTGAAGAGTGCGTATATTTTTGACATATAGTAAGGAAGGAAACACGTGGCTTTCAAGGATCATGAGTTTCCCTCCTGAGGAGTAGGCACACTTTGAACAGAGGTTTGCATGCTGAGCTTATATACAGGACACACACTCCTAAAGTAGTAAGGCTCTTTTATCCAACAATAAAACCCAAAGCAAAAAGAGCTGTTGAAAACTTTTAGGAAGAGTTAAATTTTACCCTCTTTGATAAAGCAGAATCCAACCACCCGCGTAAAAATACTGATTTGTTTTGAGGACCATGGAGAGGATTCCCACAGCTCAGTCACATAGACTAATGCCTTGCTTTGATAAAAATAAAAAATAATCTGATTGTGCAGTGTTAATTACTGATTTTTTGTCTTTTGCTCAGAATACTATGTGTTTTAGCAGCTTACACACTCGCCTTTCACCGAGTTGTTGTTCTGCTGCAAGCTAATGTATCAGAAGAGACCAGATAGGGAAATGGAAGTAATTTCAATTTTAGTTAGGGTGAAAATCTGTTTCTCAAAACCCACTGAGAGGGATTGTATTTCTGCAGCATTCTTGACTTTGCATTTCTACTTTAAAGAACTATATGGAACGAGAGGAACTTATAAATTTCCCCTGATTTGCCCGTGTAATAACTACAGGCGGTCCCTGAGTTATGCGGATCCGACTTATGTCGGATCCGCAGTTACAAACGGGGCCCGTCTCCCTGGTCTCCAGCAGACCAGGGAGACGGGGAGCAAAGCAGAGCAAAGCCGCGGAGCCCGAGGGCAGCAGGACAGCCACGGCACATTTGGCCTGTCCTGCTGCCCCTGTGCTTCGCGGCTTTGCTCCAGATGCCTGTGGTACAGCAGCTGGGGCGCTGCCGGTTGGTCCCGTAGCGCCGCTCTGGGCACTACTGGACCAACCCGGCAGCACCCCAGCTGCTCTGCCCCAGGCGTCCCCAAGTCAGCCACTGCTGAAACTGACCAGTGGCTGACTACAGAAAGCCCCTGCCCCGGGCTTCCTGGAATCAGCCGCTGATCAGTTTCAGCAGCAGCTGACTTGGGGATGCCAGGGGTTCTTAAGTTGAATCTGCATGTAAGTCAGAACTGGCGTCCAGATTTAGCCGCTGTTAAGAACAAACCTACAGTCCCTATCTTGTACGTAACCCGGGGACTGCCTGTATTTCTATTATGCTATGGAATAGGCTCCAATGCCTTATCACCTGGTCAGCTTAAAGGATAAGATTCTGGAATATAGATTGTACACCAAACAATCCTGCTTTGTTACAAGGACAGACTAGATGCCATAACTAATCTTCTCCATCTCTAGTTTGTTTTTCAAATTGCTTTATAAAAAGTCACTTCGCTAGAGGCAGGGTTTGGGAAGCAATGTGACCATAGCATATTTTTGTGGTGTAAAGAATAATCCAAGAACATGGAAAAAAAGTGTTTTAAAGATTAAAAGCACATTTAAGAATACATGAGGGGGTGTGGGTAGTATATATCTAGCTGTCTAGTTCTGACTGCACCTCTGATGCTTCGATTGTCCCTGTTTTGAAGTCAACACCCTGAACAGAAAGAGATTCCCAGTAATCTTATATAGTGCTATCAATTCTTCTTATAGTAATTTTACATGGCCCCAAGAGCAATTCTTACTTAAAGAGCGTTTCTGAATTCTATTACTCACTTGAGATTAGTAAGGCAATAATACCCTGGAATTCAGTGCACATCGTATAAATTAGGGTGTAATTTGATATTGTAAAAAAAATTAAAGAAGGATAAATAATCCTGTCTTGTGCTCTTGGAGGCAAATCTACTGTGATACGAGAAATTTTCAAATGTAATAGTTCTCTCTGTGGAGCGGTAATATCAGCCACTTGTGATGCTCAGGCTTGCGTAGCAGTCCAAGTAACTATGAATTAATAATAAAGAGCCTCTCTTATTCCCTTTCTATGCAAACTAGAGGTAAGTCTTCATTGCAAAGATTTACCCGAGTCAAAATTTTTATCTCAGTCTCATTTGTACCTTTAGCACATTATGTTTCAGTTGACTTATTTTCCTAACTTTTCCGATAAGAAATCCTTCTAACATCTGACTGGTGCTCTGTCCATTTGTCTTCTGTCATTTAGGATGGTGGTGTTGGTGAAGGATAAAACCACAAAGAACAAATTATGGAGGGTGCGACAATAGCTTTCTCTACATTTTACTGGCTTATGAACCTTCAGTTGATCTGCCTACACAGAGTTAGACAATTGTTAGGTGGAATTTGTTCACAACACTCTGGCAGCAAATTTATCCAATGAATAAATATAATCTTTACCGTTTTTATTTAAGAGAAGAATTTCCAATGGCCCAACTTAAATCCAAGACAAACAGATTTTAGGCTTTTGCTGCTCAAACAACAAAGAAAAACAATTCTAAAGGCATGTTCATAGGTGGCATTCAGAATGTCAAGAAAATACAGCCAGCTCCATATGAGTATGTAACGTGATTTTAATTTTTTCCCCTTAAATAAATGCATCATAGGGATGTTAGTACTGTAGTAATAATGAATGAGTGTAGGAATGCCAGTCGAGAGTAGTCAGCTTTCGTTTTGTTTTCTCATACATGTCTTTTGTGAAGGGTAAGATCTTTGGCAAACCAAAATTAAACGACCTTATCCAACAGCTGACGAGTAAAGGGGCAGGGAAGCCTCTCTAACTGGCAAGCTTGGTGGCAATAATCCTTCAAGTCAGACAAGAGAGGCTTGGCATACTATAATCAAATAACAGGATTAGCTCTAAGTCTGGGAACTACAGTTTCTGCATGATTTTCCACCTTCCTTGGAAGAAAAATCATTACAGAAAAGCACAGGCAAAAAGTATGCAAGCAGTAAATACTTATATTTTCATTAAAAATGATCATTAATCATGCAAGAGATTTAGTGTTAAGATAAATATCTTTCTGTTTGAACAGCATTTTCTCATCCCTAGTTTAATTTTGCATGCCCTTTTATATACCAATCTGAGTTTCTCCCCTGCACATCCGTTGTTAGGAACTTAACTCTGTACCGAAAATGTTCTTATCAAGTTTGAAAACACACTTTAACTGATCATGTGCTGAAGTTTAGAATGCACGTCAAATTAAAACATGAACAAAGTGGTCTCAGGTTAACAAAATCAAGCATTGTTGAACCATTTTAAAAGGAAGTCCTTTTACAAAAACATTGCCTGGTTCAGTTTCACTCTGCTTGCTACCACCATCAGCTTCACATGTTCCAGCCCAAACTGATATCGTTCCAATTGAAGTTTCACCCTTAATTTTTAACAATACATCATATTTTATAATACCAAATTCCAATGCTTTTGGAAACAACCTCAGAAAACACTGATTTTTAGTAAACAGGCAGAAACAACTGTAAACTGGCAGATTGTGCCTAGATAAGTCAGTAGGACAGATGCTCAAATATTGTACCTGGTCAGTGATTGATGTGTAGCAAATAAAAACAAACTTAGACTTTTTTTCCCTCCCTTTTTCTCTTTCAGATACGTTAAAAGGGCAGCCTTGTGGATGGCCCCGGAGCAGGCCAGATGGAACAGGATAGAACCACCCATGTTGATGGCAATAGATTGAGTCCATTTTTAATACCACATCCTTCTCATGTTTGCCATGTGGAGCCCTTGACGGTGAAGCTGCAGAATGGAAGTCCATTGACAGAGAGAACCCATGCTGAAGTAAATGGTGACCATAAGTGGCTACTTTTAAAGAACAACTATGGAATACCTCATGTGAAGGGAAACCCAAATAACCGTACCAGCCCTGATCTCCTACAGGAAAAGAGAGTGTATTCCAAGTATATGCAAAATGGTGGGATAAAACGCACTTTTAGTGAGCCTTCTCTATACGGTCTTCATCAGAACAAGAAAATTAAACAAGATGAAGAGGTCAATGGTGAACAAGATGAACCAGAAGAAAAAAATGGAAAAACAACCGTCTCCAATTCATGCAGTGAGAAGAAATCTGTGAGTTTTACTGGACAAGAAAATGCAGCTTCTGATGTTACACAGTCTTCAAGAGGAAACTGTGATGGTTCAGAAAATCCTGAAGATCTCCAGATTCAGAATGAGCAAGAGAGAGAAAATATGACTTGCCACAACAAGGACATTGTCTTACTACTTAAGAACAAGGCGGTGCCAATGCCTAATGGTGCTACAGTTTCTGCCTCTTCCATGGAAAACATGAGTGGTGAACTCCTGGAAAAAACACTGTCTCAATATTATCCAGACCATGTTTCCATTGCAATGCAGAAAAACACATCTCACATAAATGCCATTAACAGTCAGGCTACTAATGAGTTGTCCTATATGACAACACATTCATCCCATACCTCAGGGCAGATCATTTCCCCACAGACCTCAAACTCTGAGCTGCCTCAAGTGCCAGCTGTAGTGGCTACTGAGGTCTACAATATGGGAGACTCCAGTAAACCACCTGTATTACCAGGTAGCTATTCACTTCAAAAATCGGAACTACAGCAGCAAAACACTGGCTATGATACACACCAGTTAGCCATCGGAAATAGGAGCGTTCAGAGACACATGGGACAGCTACCCAACCAAGATCTCGCTCTAAGTTCCAGCAGTAATCTGCAAGCTCAAAACAATAGCCTGGAAACAGAGCAAGCAGAAAAAAATGGTGCTTTTTTTAAACACAACTCAATGTTCAGTAAGGATTCCTTCACCCCTCCCCCTGCTTCTGCTCCTCCTCCTCCAGATCCAGAAATGAACAGCACTCTGTCCATTGGGGTTACAGAAGGGCATCACCCCTGTGACCACAGAAATGTTGAAAATCTCCCCAGAGAAGTGAAGAATGAAAGGCAGCAGGAGGGACGGGTGACCAAGAGTCCTGGCCTTGCCCAGCAACAACCTAAGCCTCAACCGAAGCTTCCACAGAAGCCTGAGGTGTCACAACAGGATGGCGGTGAAAGTGATCTGCCAACTGCCACAATGACCTCCATTCAGCAATGCACAGAAGAAACAAAGCCAACGTCAGAGCCTCACATCCAAGATCTGCAGGTAGCTGGGAGACATGGAGAGTTGCTGCGAAACTCTCAGCTGCTCCTGGGACAAAAAAACCAGGCGACTCTTCCTGACAAAGGAAAAGACCAAGTGAAGCAGCCGACCCAACATTATCCAACGCCAGGTTGGATAGAATTAATTTCCACTCATTTTCGCCACAGAGACCCCCCTCAGAAGCCCAATGAGGCTTTACTGAGGTCAATTCTTCAGTTCCAAGCAAATCCAATGGAACAGGTGCATTCAGACCAGTATCCTGGGAATCCTGATGCATTAAAAGGGCCTTCAGGACAGCCCCATAGTGAGAAAACAATACAACAGGAACCAATGCCTCAGCTGTACAAAAGTGAGGCACCCCAACGGCCGCTCCATCCTATAGCTGAGCAGCAGCTGCAAATCCAGAAGCACTCTCCCCAGCCACAGCTCACAGAGATGAAGTCTCTAGTGAAGGCCCATGTGCAGCAACACCATGTGCAGCAGCTTCATTTCCAAGCCAGACAAGAACAGCAAACTGAGCAGTCTTTGGGGACCCTGTTAAAACAGCAGCACTTGAATCTCCAGGCAACAGAGAAGGAACAATTCGTACATTCAAACATTTTACAACAAATGTTGCAGAAACCGGCACAGCAGACACAAGTGTCACGCAGTCCACAGCAGTTAACCCCAAACCACCATCCCCAGCCAGCCCTGCAAATGAAAAGCAAAGAACTGTCTCAGCCCTTTTCCCAACTCCAAAGCAACAATGAACAGCGACTAGATGGGGTATCCTACGCTCAGTTTAAACCAGAAGAACGTTTTCAAACAGAGACTACATGTATAAAAACAACTGAGTTCCCTCCTACCCCTCAGCTCGGACTAGAGCAGGAACAAAGTATCAACAATAAAACTTCCCTTTACAATCAGATCCTGAAAACAAATACTCATCTACAGCGTCCTGGCCATGTGCACTTGGTTTCTGAGAAGAAGGAAAACACCATAAGTGCTGAACTCTTGGGACTAAAGAAAAGGCAAGACTTACAATATATGCAATATTACCCAAATAGCATGGCCCCTAAGCAAGATGTGCAGCATCGCTTTCAAGAACAAGAGCACCAAACTCAGCAGGCTTCCGCTATGCAGCTACCCCTCCAACAACCTGAACGATGTGGTGGGAATTTGAAACAAGATCTTCCTGGTCAGCAAGCTACACCAATTCAGCAAAGGTACTTACCCCACAGCCAACATGCTCTCCCACAAGACCAGAGAGGATGTCACCCTCTGTCTCAGACCCACAAAGATTTTCAAAACCATGCTGCTCTCAGGTGGCATCTCTTACAAAAGCAAGAGCAGCATATGCACCAACAACCCAAACCTGAAATTTGTGCCAGTGTAATGCGCAAGCCTATAAAAGTTGAGGCTGGCTCAAAGTCTAATGTCTGCATGCATCTATCAACTGGACAGCTGGAAAACAAAACGTGGAAAAAAATAATTAAACAAGAGAATCAGCACTTCGGTTGTGAGAACCTGCAACAAAAGAGTATCATTGAGACAATGGAACAGCAACTGAAACAAATTCAGGTCAAATCACTGTTTGATCACAAAGCTCTTACTATCAAATCACCTAAGCATGTGAAGGTTGAAACAGCAGGCCCCATCACAATCCTATCAAGAAATTCGACTGCTGCAGAATTTGAGAGCCACGCTTCAGCCTTAGATCACCATGCAATTCCTTCAGCTGAGAAAACCCCAACGAAAAGAACAGCTGGATCTGTTCTCAATAATTTTTTAGAGTCACCTTCCAAGTTATTGGATACTCCTGTAAAAAATTTATTGGACACACCTGTCAAAACCCAGTATGATTTCCCATCATGCAGTTGTGTTGGTAAGTGACAAGAAATATACTAAAAACACATTGTTAATTCACAATTAGGAAGACAGCTTTCAAAGTTTTTGGGGGGTTGGTTGGCTGGTTTTATTTTGGGTTGATTTGTGAGAATGCCAGCCATTAGCAAGGGAGCATTTCAGTTTCTTTCCAGCAGCACTAGTTTTTTACACTAAAAATAGACCACTGCCCTAGGTTTGTTACAAAGCAGTTATCTGTCTGGTTTTGTGTGCTAGCACGTCAACGTATAGCATACAAATCTAATAAAAAGTAGATTCTTCAGTCTGTTTATCTCTTTGTATCCAGTTTTATTGAGAAGCAGGCCTGTATTATTCAAACACATTGGATAAAAAGATCAGATGCATAATTTAATTTGATGCAGTATGATTTAAGTCAAGGGGGGGAGATACTGCTTGTAGGAAAGCTGTCTCAAAACCTGAGATACTCGCTTGATTTTAACTCGGACACACAGTCTATTACTGAGAGTTTCACTAAGTAAGGCTTGCCTAAAAACAGAGGGTTGGATTTTGCATTGACCCTTCCATAGGTGCCTTCTTCCTTTCACTCCCTGGGTAATAAACAGTGTCAGGACCAAGCAGAATTTCAACTGCGGTGCCTACGGAAGCACAGGGACTGCTCCATCTCTGCTCTCCTCATTGCAAAGAGGCAAGACCACGGTTGCCCAGAGCAGGACTGGCGCTGCAGGGAGAACAGAAGTGTAGTAGCTGGCATGCTGCTCCTTTCCACTTTGCCATGCACTATTTTGTTGGGAGAAATGAGTCTCCATGCTGCCTCTTACTAGGGGTACATTCTGAAGTCTTTTTTTCTGGATTCTCTGCTGTGTTGGATTGAGACAAAATGTACAGTTCTTCGTTGTGACGGTAAATAGTTTTATTGTGTCCTCCCTGATTTATACATATACATTTTCTCTCTCTCTCTCACTCCCTCCACCACCCCCACCCGCCCCAGGGTATAAAGTTCAAAATAATATTCTCTACAAATACAAAGATAACCTTTCTCCCTTTCTCAAATGTTTTGAGTTGAATCTCAAGGAAACTGACATGAGGTTGTGGAGGAGGGGAAAGTACTACATCACCATATTGCAAGGAGGAATACAAAACTGGTTTCTTGTTTCTCCCTGCCACACTTCGCAAAATCACTTTGTAGAAGTGAAATAAGGAAATCAAAGGACTCGGCTTACATAGTCTTAATATACATATGTAAATGCATGTTTTACAGAAACATTTTGACATAATTTGTGGGCCTACCGTAGGCATATATGTGTGAAATTTGGCCCCCAAAATTGATAACAGGGTCCTGCCTGGCTAGCAGTGGGTAAGCTTTGCAATGCAATTTCTTCCATTGAATAATGACGCTTTAAGGCAATAACCTCTCTTTTATTTTAAACAGAACAAATTATTGAAAAAGACGAAGGTCCTTTCTATACCCATCTAGGAGCCGGTCCTAATGTGGCAGCTATTAGAGAAATCATGGAAGAAAGGTAATTGGCACAAAGGCACAGAACAGATTAACATTTATCCTTTTGTGCATGTCAGAATTTTTTCAGCCTTTGCACGTAGAGAAGTAAACAATTGCAAATGGAGTAATTATTTGTAGGCTTAGCTACTCCAGTGTTGCCAGCTTTACGTATTGTGCTATTCACCAGAGAGTCACAATATTTGACAGGGCTAATAGACTGCTGGCTGGCACAGGCTACCCTCTTTGAGACAGATGCCAGCAAACCCAAGCGGGGACAAGTATTCATGAGCCTGCCAGGCAAGAGTGTTGGCTATGGCTGCAAAAGCAGGCATAGACCTGGTGTTCCCAGTGAGAGTACACATGCCAAGATAGGGAAAAGATGGAGGGACAAGAGCACAGAAAATCAAACTTCAAGCAATATGTTATATATACAAAGACTTCTCAAGAAGCTAAATCCTGCTCACTTTACTCCTGCAAGGTGTTTAGTCATAATAACGGAAGCAAAGTAAGATTTGGTCCTGATACTCAGTGTGCATCTATACTGCACTCTTCCCTCAAAATAAGCTACTTAATTTGGGCTACGCAGGTTGCATAGCTTATTTCAAGGTAATTTCGAAATGCCCCTTAGCCCTCGTGGAATGAGATTTACAGAGACGTCAAAATAACACACCAGTTATATTTCAAAATAATGGACACACTCAAAAGACATGGAATTGCTAGTTCGGGATACTTCTGGTATCCCAAAATAGCTCCGCAGTGTAGACATAGCCTTAATAAGCAATTCTTTAGTAAAACATCCCTCTCCCATTGTATGAAGAGAGAATTATTTTGATTGATAGAATAAATTATATATCACAGGATGAGATGCTACTCTTATTTTCCACATTACCAGAAAAACAGATGCTTTGGATATGCATGTAATACTTATACAGAGATATGGGCCATTTATATATTACATAAATGTAAAATGCTGCTAACATTACTAAGGTATTGAAGTGGTGAACTCCAGAGTACAAGAGCAAACTTATCCTGCCTCTTGAACTCTGCCATACTACACAGCACATACATTAAATGGGATACGTAGGCACTACATGCCAAATCTGAGGTCCACATTCTACTGTCTCTCTGGTTTTACTTATTCCGTACCCAGGCTATTGGGAGTTTGCCTGGGTAAGGGCTGAAGGAGTTGGACCTGGTCTCTCAGGGCCAGATCGAAGCTGGCAGGTACACAGAAAAGTGGGATAGTATAAGGAGCTTCTTTCCCTTGCGGCTCCTGTGCCGGTCTGGCCCAGTTGTAGACCTTGCACTCACCCATGTACTTCTAGCTAGCATGATAAACAGCATTAGCAACTCTAACCAGGGTGTGAGATACTGGCTGCCCATGTGCCAGCTCAGGACATGGTCCAATGCCTCACTCAAATACTGATAAATACATAGTTGAAGTCAGTCTGGTTCACCAGTGTGTTAGTATTGTTACAATCAGCATTAGCATTGTAAAAATGTTCTTGCTGTTTAGGCTGAATGAATGCTTGTAAGTTGCTGCCTGCATTAATCTCACTTAACAACATCTGAGTCCCATGTGGTAAGGTGATATTTGAGCCTCATATTATAAGCCTCTGTGTCCGTGTACCTCATCAGACAGGAGACAGACGTTAACTAGTATTAAAGAGCTGATCTCCAACAAAAGGTATTACATCCTGGCCAACATGGGAGACCTCTCAACAGACAAACTATTGTGGAATATGATAGAGGACTGCTCACCCCTCTTGCTCCCCACCCCATCGAAGATGAGCTATCCAAGGGAATTCCTCCCATCGGCTGAGTTTGCAGCTCAAAGAGCAAGAGGGAAAGGGAATAAAAACTCCACACGAGAAGCATATCTTTATGCTGCTTGGATGCAGGGAGGGGGGAAGAATGACTGGGCATAAGAAAAAAAATCCCAGTGTTTAGTCTGGCTTAGAAAATCCAGGGTTAGCTCTAAAGGACACCTAGAGCTTGCTTATTATAGAAGCTTCTGTTACTTTTTCTAAATCTAAGTTTAGAGTCAATAGGGCTGGGGGTAACCTGAAGGTTACTGTGGTCTTTGATGTACAGGTTAATCTATCACAAAGGTAGGTTAACATGGGTGATAAGACAGACTGGAGTACCCAAGCGGTCTGTCTGTGATTCCATGTTAAGGCTGTAATAGTGCTTGAGGAGTTTACTCTTAATAATTGGTGCAATCTACATTTAGACCTCAATTTGGCGTTTGTGCCCTGCTTCCTAAGAGTTGGCCCTGTGGTTAGTACCCATGCTCTTGAGCCATTGCAGGGCAGTCTGGTAGGGTAGGAGGACCATATCCCACATTCCTCATTGTGTAGGGGAGCACACACCTTTAGAAGGTGGGATGCAGTATGTTTGTAATTCCCCAGCACTTTCAGCTCAGGGCTTTAGTTCCACAAATTAGGCCTTTACATTTCACTAGTAAAACAGAAAATCCTACATATGAGGCTTTGGCAGCATTAAAGAAGGAACCTTCATTTTTTGAACTTTTAAAAAATTTGAGTGCTTGATTTCACAGTTTTGTACATTTACTTTTTTACATTTAATTTCCACTGTTTTGGTTGACAACCTTCATACCCTCGGCTGGCTTCACCAGAAAAGCTCAAAAATGACTTGAACAGCAGCAAGCTGGGAGTCTTTTATATTGTAGAAGCAGTATAGTTCAAAATGGCTGAGGAACTACAAAGGTATTTGGCTCTTAGAGTTAATCCTACATCCCTAAATCCACATTCCTTTAAAAAACACACTGAAACAACTATACGCATATTCTAACACACAGGTATGCCTTTGTTGGGTTTAAATATGTATACCTTTGACATTACTGGCTTTCAACACATTTGCCTTTATTTTTAAATCCTTAGATCTACAAAACAAGCTAAATCTGGAATTTCTAGTTATGCGAGAATAAATGTCTCACATGAATCCATGGGAATGTGTATTTATCTTTTCCCTCATTCACCCTCTACACACAGTTCACATAATTCAAAACTATTAGCTCCTATTTTGTAACTCTAAGAAAAAGGTCAGAAAAGATAAAAAGTATATCTTATCTTCACAACCTACTGTTGTGAGAATATTATTACAGAAAAAAATTGCAATGCAATCTGATTAGCAAAGCACAGGAAACATTTTTTATAAAGAATTAAATTTGTTTTGCATATGGTAGATTAAAAAAAACCAGCTGTAAATTAACATCTCAGCCTTTAAATAGGAAAAAAAAGTGATATACTAATTGCCTTTAGCGCTTATACTCCTACATGATTGGGATTTTAGGTAAATAATTACCTGGGCTAGTACAGAATTACAACTCCAAGCACAACATCTAGGAATTACTTTCTCCCTCCCCCTCCCCCCCACACACACTTCCTTTACTGATGAAGAAAATTAAATACAAATGTGTGTTTAATTTAAACACATAAATAAGAACGGCAAAATTTAAAATGTTCAAATAACAGCGTTCGCTTGGCCACACAGCCACTGCCAGCAGACCTTTGACCAGGGTGACCAGGGCTGTACCCCAGGGCAATGTGCTGCTGGGGGCACATTGGAATAGACCCACATGACTTTACATGCAGCCAGCCAGCTGGGCTTATGGAAGGGAAGCACTGAAGTCCGCCCAGCTAGGGTCAGGGAGGGAGGGGAGAGAACAAAAACATACAGCCCAGCTGTAGTTTGAGGCACTCACTCTCTCAGGTAACTCCTCTGGTGGGAGCAGCAGCAGGGGTGGCTGGGTGCATGGGGGCTCCCCACTTTCCCAGGATAAAGGGCCCTGTAGAAGCCATGTGGGGGGCTCAGGTTGTGCTGGAAGAGGCTTGGGATGGGAGGATCAGGTTGATGAGGAAGGGGGGTTGAAGGAGGAGTGTGTGTGTGTGTGTGCAGCTTGTCTCTATGGGTTTCCTGGGGGCTTGGAGCCTCCCTGCTCCCTGGGCGTGTGTTGGTGTAACAGGTCCAGGTCTACCTCCCTTCACTTCCCCTTCCCTCCTAAGAGCCCCACTTGTCCAGGAGAGGGCTTGCTCTTTGGAACACACCTTTAGCACTGCACAGTGAGCACTGCCAACTGGGACGCTGCTTGCAGAATGCCTGCCAATATGGCTTCCATCCCATCCTGTCCCTTCCCTGCAGAGAGGCCACACATGGGGGCCATGCATTAGGTCACACCACCAACAACTTTTTCTGCCAGGGCTTGTCTGCCAAGCTCTCTCCTCCACTTCCTCCCCTGTTTGCTGGAGGCAGCCTAGGACCAAGATAGGAGAGGTAAACAAACAGCACCTGAACTAATAAGCTTCATTGGCTCCTGAGCCTCCATATGAATAGAAGGAGGAATGGGAGGTGTCTGCCTGCCTGCTGTGACCTTCTGGAAACACTTTTACCTTTCATTCAGTCCCTGATTTCTAATCCACAGCCTCAGTCTCTCTCTCTCTCTCTCTCTCTCTCTCATATTTTTTTTAACTGTTTCTGTTTCCACTACAAGTTGTGCTTAACAGGATTCTGAAATTCCTTGGGACAGAAGGCCTTGTCTAAGTTGTTCAGCACAGTGTTGCATGTATTTCTATACCGCATCAAGATTTAAGAATAAGGAAACTCCTTTCTTTACTCCCATACCTTGCAAACGTCATTCATCCTCTGGAAGTCATTGGGACTCCTGCTTTTAGTGTGAGGAACTGAGAGTGTGGGCAGGGGTGGTTGGTGAAACTAAGGCTAGAGGAGGCAAGCCCACAGCCGTACCCCCAGCTCCACCCCTTCTGCTGAGTCCCCACCCTTAAGGGAGCCCAGCTGCCTCCCCACCCCCATCACCACTATGGGGAGAGGGGACAGCACACCACACGCCCCAGCCTTCCTGATCTCTGGAGCACAGAGAGGGCGGAGGGCACACGTCCCCATCCCCGGAGCACAGGGAGGGAGGAGGGTGCATGGTCTCAGTCAGGAGCGCCACTGGCAGCAACACTCTGCCCCCAGAACACCTACAGTAGATGTTCTGGAGGGGGAGTGTGGGTGGAGCGAAGGCAGTGCCTCCCCTTGCCTATTATACCGGATGTCCACATCTGTGGGATTGTTGTGACTTACAGTGTTAATGAGGACCTTAAAACTGAGAAGAAAACTCCAGTGGGGATGCAGACTCTCTATTCCCCTTCCCTCTCCCCCTCCCCCCATACTGCAACCCTGCTGCTCTTCCTTATAAATAGGCTTGGTAGAATTAACTTTTTATTTTTCATAACCTTAAAATGTACTATAAATTGTTTGGTTTAAAGCTTTTTTGTATTTTTTATTATTTTTAATATTCACTGTTATGGGATATTGAAGGTCAGGTAGTTTTTTAATGTACAAGCTGAAACTCAAAGAGTTCTTGCTTTCAGACTGCCAAAATAAAAACAGAGAGACAAGGCATGTGTGTGAAGTAATATCTTTTTGGGTTTTAGATCAACTGGCTGGTGAAAGAGGTAAGCCCTTTTGAGCTTCAGAGGTATGGAGAAGAGCTTTGTGGGGTTCCAAGCTTGTCTCTTTCACCAACCATATTTGGTCCAATGAAAGCTCTTGCCTCACCCACCTTGTGGCTCCCATCCTGATATCAACATGACTACAACAAAAGAGAAAAACCCACTGTCAATATCATGTCAAGTTATAAATATCCTAAAACCAGACATGGTTTATTTAACTCTTCATTTGCTAGTCCATTTGTAACCAAGCCCAATTCAGAAGTTTATACCACTGAATTTGGATTATAACAAGTTCTTAGGCAGGATTTTTCTTGCTTTCCTTATCTGTAAATGTCAAGTATTATTGATGGAAATACGTTTGAGTTTGTTTGTGTGTATGTTGAAATCAACAATTAATTTCTAAGTTATCTGCAAAATACCACAACCCTAGAGTGTACAGGTCCCCTGGAATCAGAGTAAAAAGTTGCTTTCCTCTCCACCCACTCCCCCCCCCCCACACACACACACTTCCCCCCATTTGAATTGGCACCTCTGGCAAGCTAAGTAGCCAGAAGGCTGTGGGAGCACCATCGTTTCTGGCAAGATGCAGCTCCCATGTGGCAGCACAAAGCCTGCCTGAAACCACATACCAAGCCCTACAAGCCGCAGCAGCAGCACAGAAGTAAAAGTGGCAAATACGCCGTCTATCATGCTATCCTGTCTGTTTCAGCGTTGGTACACTATTGTGTCATGCAGAAGGGCTCTACAATAGCAGCCGTGGCCTTCGGCAAAGCCTCTGGGGGACACTGAAGGGGGAGTGTGTGTTTAAAAATGACAAGGAAGAGCTCACTGTTCTTTTATAGATACAGTGATTGTTCTGCACAACACAGCCTCTAACTGCCAGCTGGTGCCTTGGAAGGAGGGGAGGAGTTTGCAGGGCCATGGTTCTTACACATTCACAGCTTTGAGCCAGATTTTATTCCAAAAGGTTGTTATTACTGATTTACACCAAAATAAGCAAGAACCAAACCGGATCTCCAAATCTGCAAAGGTTTACAGACACATTAACAAAGGCATTATCTTTGTGCTTTCTGTAGATCTCTTTGAGTCTAGAAGGCAGGCATAATCCCTATTCGTGTTTAATAACTGAATGCAACAGGTGACTAGGACTGGATGATAATCGACTATGAGTATGTCTTTAAATAAATGATTAATGCCTTTTTGCTGACTTAAGCTTTGTCTAAAGCAGAAATCAGTATAGAAAGTGAGCTGAATGTAACTACTGCATCCCAACTTTTCCCTGACAATGATACACTTTAAAAAGGAATAGCTACAGTTTTTAAAAAGGATTTAAAATACTTATGAAATATATGTTTCTAAATCAACAAATACAGCAAATTCACTATAGAAAGGAGCTTTCAGGTTTGATAAATTTAGCACAGATGGACAATTTCTACCCCTTTATGGCCCATTAAATACATTTTACAAAATGGCCTCTTTCACCATAGCAACACATTATTGTACTGATCTGAATAAGACTGAACCATTATGATTCATCCCTTCTTGCTTAGAGCTAAGAGTTTCTTTCTCAAGATAAAACTCACCAATATGCTCAATCTAATTACATGTCCTTGTGGACCACATTCAAATGCAGCTGCTTATTGTGTTTTTGTTTGTTTGCTTATTTCCTTGTTTGTTTAAGATTTGGACAGAAGGGTAAAGCTATAAGGATTGAGAGGGTCATCTATACTGGAAAAGAAGGCAAAAGTTCTCAAGGCTGTCCTATTGCTAAATGGGTAAGAATGATAGCTACATATCTGTAAGCATAATTTAGTTTTGTTTGAACATTCATATAAGCAAAGGGAAAACACACACGTATTTATTTTAGTTGAAGTTCAATTAAAACAGTTAAGTGCCAACAATTGCCCACTCTGAGGGTAGAAACTGACTCAGACCTGTGCAGTTCCTTCAGCTGCATGCATGTAACACAAAATTTGGCCTAACGTAATGAAAAAGAAGATCTGTTTCTTTTAGATTTAAGATCCAGAATGTTTGACACTCTTCTTACCGTTGCATTTAGCCTAGAAATAATTAGGAGGTGCAACAGCGCTACCTTGATGTTTAGAAAATGCCCTCTGTGATCCACAGAGGCCATAGCGCACTCTTTTAGTCAACGTCATCTCCTCTGGCATGATCATTACTGAGTACTTAGGGTTGGTTGGTAGGAGACAAGATGAAGACAAATTGATGCTTTTTTAAATGATAGTCTTTTTGTATGCCAGACTGTGCCCTCCTGTAGAACTATCCACAGTAATATGGGCACTGGGAGGCAGGAACTATCTTTCTACTTTGAATTTCACCTACCGCAGTGTGCCTGCATCCATAATGTTTATATGTGATAATTAGTAACAGGGGCACATAAGGTCACAAAATGCAGAGGCTGACCTTAAGTTTGCAATTCATCATCTGGGCACAGCAGGAATCATAGGCAAGAAATGAGGACAGACTCCTCTGTGAAGCTTTTCTAGTCTCTTCCCCCCAATCTGGGTGGGCTCTCACAGAAGAGAGGCCTAAATTGTTCACAGTTGCTTTAGGGAGGATTTATCTGGGTACAGATATCGACTGTCATCTTGACAGAGGGAAATACCATGGGAAGAATCTAGCTTCTCTTGCCCCCTAGTTCAGTAGTTGCACTTCTAGGCACCATCTCTTCTATGCTCTTTGGCCAGGATCTCTCTCATCTAGGCTCTATTTCAGGAATCAGAAGGGAATGACCCTGGCCCTTATAAGTATACTGGTCAACGGAGGCAAGAATCTGTGTATCAGAAGCATTGGGGGGAGGAGGGAAAATGTATATTGGCACATGTAACTTTTTACCATTATTGCTAATATCTCATGTTTTCTTGCTTCTCACTAAGAAATGCCTTTTGGGGGGGGATGGTGTTGCCATGCATGCAGGTAGTTCGTAGAAGTAGCGATGAAGAAAAGCTGCTTTGCTTGGTGCGGGAACGAGCTGGCCATACTTGTGAAACCGCAGTGATAGTGATCCTTATCCTGGTATGGGAGGGGATTTCCCTGAGTCTGGCAGACAAGCTGTATTCTGAACTCACCGACACTCTAAGGAAGTACGGCACACTCACAAACCGACGGTGCGCCCTGAATGAAGAGTAAGTGAAACAAATCATATTCGCTTTTCCCTTGTATATGCAATCAAGCAACAGAAAGCTGATCTACACAAGTCGTGTATCTGATTTTCCTTTCACTGGGTTTACACTGGTTCACTATTAACTTCACTGGTGTTACTCTTGATTTAGACTGGTATACGTGACAGCCTGACAGGGATCATTACTTCATTGGGAATTGTAGTTGCCCTTGTCCAATAGAGAGCAAAATTTGACTCACAAAAGTTTAGGTTCATGGAAGTTCACAAAAAGAATTAGCTGTGTGATTTCTAAGTTGTGTGGCTATGGTTTTTCATTCTCCCCTTACCTACAAAAAAGTTAGAGACCTGAGCACAAATTCAAAGCTTCATCTAAACAGAGAAGCACTTTAAAAAAGCATAGTGGATAGCAAAATCTTGATAGTCTGTAAAAAATATTTAATGATTTTAAAATCTTTGAATCAACTATTTTACAGACAGGAAATTGTACATCTTGCTCTTTCTCCCTTTGATGGCTATACACAGGAAGAAATTCTATTCACAACAAGACTGACTTTATTACCAATATTCTGTTTTCTCTTTTTGGTAGTCTGGGCATGGATGGCTTTGTTTCAGAAGCTTAATCCTATTTTAGCTGGCAAACAGCAGTGAGTTAACTAGTTTATCCTAGAAAGTCAAAAGACCACTTATTCGACAAAGCTTTATCGTACAGAGCCAAAAGCTGAGCCAGAATAGTCAAGCACAGAATGCCAAAAAAAGAAGCAGAAATCCTGAACTGATGATGGGGAAATAAGGAGAAATGCCACACAAAAGAACTCTAGCCCCAAGTACATGAACACGTGCATTTCTGACATATATTGCCTGACTTTTCAAGCATGCAGACTTTTATCTACGCATAATTCTACATGCTGTTGATAGCACATAAATGGTTCTTTTCTTCCTTAGACGGACTTGTGCATGTCAAGGGCTAGACCCTGAGACTTGTGGTGCTTCTTTTTCCTTTGGTTGCTCCTGGAGTATGTACTACAACGGGTGCAAGTTTGCCAGAAGCAAGGTCCCAAGGAAGTTTAAGCTGCTGGGAGATGATCCAAAAGAGGTTGGTGTTACTTTTAAAGTGAGGTTCGCCTTGTTGTACAAAACGTTTCTGTGGTTCTTGAGGAGTTGAGATACAGTAGAAATGGGCAGAATCTCATGAATTCCACCCACATTGGGAAATTAAGGAGGTATCAGTCAAAATTGACTTACCCCAGTCCTTGAGTCAGCTTAATTGACTGCCTAAATGCTGGCAGCAGGTCAAAACCATGAGACATAAAACCACATGTGCAGGTTTTATGAAAGAGCAAGAAAGGGCACAGCCTGAACACTTGTGGCTACACCGGGCCTACAGACAAACTTCGCCCAGGCAGCTTCCACAAAGGCAGAATAGAGGATGTTCTAGGTTAAGGAATATAACTTTTGTAGCGTCAAGGTGGAGTAAATTGCAAGGAGCTAGTATGAGGGAGCTGCAAGATATAGTAGGAGTGAAGGAATGAAAGAACTGGGAGGACTCATTCAGTTGAATGATGCTACCTTGCCAAGAGTGTAGGAAAGTTTTCCAGAGTGGCCTGTAAAATACAGTAAGTGCGGGACCCAGAACTGTGTGCTGATCATATTAAAGTATATCATGGAGCACAGCAGCTGTGCAGGAAGCTAGGGAACAAGTTAACTTTGAAGTTCTGACTCCAGTGGATTCTAGATACCACCTAATTGTTAATGAGCTGCCTTTCTGAGGAGGGTTCTACTCTTTCATTGCCTGGCTTCTTTTCTGGCACATTTAAGAGGAAATGTGTCCCCTACAATGGGACTTATCTTATGGTCCATCCATCAGCAGACACTAAACATAGGGGACAATTTATACAAATCCCATAATACTTAGCATTTCATACACGTAGTCAGTGACTCATGTAATTAGAGAGCTGATCAAACTTTTTGGATTCTCAAAATTGTAATGAAAAAAGCAAGAATTATTATAACATTTTTCATTGATTTTTTTGGCCTTCTTTCAACCCGCTGCTCATGTGACATGTTTGTACTTTGCACTATATCTAGCAGGCATTATGTGGATTGTGGATTATGTTAGCACACTTTGTACTCTATTAATAATGTTAGCATGACTTAGATAGTTGTAACTTTTAACTCTCTTTTCCCCTCTGTAATAAAAAAGGTATGGTAGATGATACCACAACAAAGAAAGCATGATACATACTACACATGGGATCTACACAAAGACTCAAAGAAGTGACATCTTATGGGTTGTAACTTGTAGGTTGGAAAGGAAAGCAACATAATGGTTTAATAGCAACTGAAGAAAGGGACACAGCGAAAGGTTTTGATAATGTTATACTGTGATTTTGGTTTCTTGTAACCAGACCTCAAGTTGAAACTAGCAGGTGAAAAATTTTAACCAAATTAGCGCTTACCAAAACTGATGGATTTTTCACAGCTCTGCACCTGCTTTCAACATACGAACTCCTAAAAATGATTACATTTCTTTGTATAAAAACTTCTGCTCTTTCTAAACATTTGGAATGAGACCTGTATTTTTAATTTAAAAAACAGATCTGAAATTAGGATTCTGGGCATGAGAAAATAATGAAGCAACTTAAATTTATTACAGCACTTCATCTTTTTAAGAGCCTTTCATTTTGAAAGATTGCACCACTCTTAAAAATAAAAAATAAGTAGTCGTATCCCAAATTGCTCTGCATTAACCACACCCACAATTCTTGATTGCTAAAAAAACTGTCCTTTTTTTTTTTTTTCAAAGTCTGAAGTATTCCAATAATTTTAAATTGCTACATGGAGAGATAATTTCAGTGCATAAAGTGCTATGATTTCAGTATGTAAAACTCTCAAATTAGATGGATTAAATACGATATTGATTGAGCATTCAGGGGTGATTTTTACTCATGTTTTTCTCCTCAAGGTTTTTAAAACAAAGAATATATTTATTTAAAAAAATGTAGTAACTTGCCATATCATGTCTAGATTTAACCTCTGTATAGTACAGCACACCTCCCCTCCAGCCCTCTGCCCCCCCCCCCGCACTCCTGCCCCCCTACCCCACATAAGCTAAACCCTCTGCCCCCTCCTGAACCCATCACCTCTCCTGGATCCTGCACCCCAATTCTCTGCCCCAGATCACAGCCCACTCCTGCTTTAGGTCACAACCCAAACCCCTGCACCTCCTCCTGCACCCCAATCCCCTGCCCTATGTCACATCCCCTTCCTGTCCTAGGTCACAACCCAAACCCCTGTAATCCCTCCTGCATCTCAATCCCTCACCCCAGATCACAACCCCTTCCTGTCCTAGGTCACAACCCAAACCCTGCACATCCTCCTGCACCCCAGTCTCATGCCCCAGGTCATAACTGCCTCCTTTATCCATACTCCCTCCCAAACCCCACACACCCTGCTGTACCTCAGTCCCTTATCCCAATCTTCCTTCTGCACTCAGCCTCCATCCCAGACCCCACACCTCCTCCATTAATATCATGGAAGAGTGCAGCCCTTGACCACTTTCCAAAATCTTGGAGTGGCCCCCCATAAAAAAAAATATTGCCCACTCCTGTAGTTGCTTCCTCATAAGGACCATAAAAGTTCAGGTTTCTGGACATAGGTTGGGCTTATAAAAACTGCAAAGGGGATGACAGATTTATGGGATCTGTTTTCTCATCAATTGCAAGGAATTTATAATGTAAATTAGGATTTTTATGCCAGTCATGTCTATGGTATCATAGTGTCCAGCAGCTTCTACAAATGGTAGATTCCATGTAAAGTAATAGGGCGATTAGATGCTAATATAATAAAATTCTTTCCTCTGATGACAGGAAGAAAAGCTAGAGTCCAATTTGCAAAGCCTATCAACTCTAATGGCACCTACCTACAAGAAACTTGCACCAGATGCATATAACAACCAGGTAGGTCTGAAAGAGTTGGCAAAGTCACTAAAATGTTCTTTGCTATAAGTAATTGTTTACTGTTTGTGCCAATATTCCTCTTACATTAGACTAAACCCTCTCAAAGTAGAAATACTAATTTCAGTGAAACGTCTTTCAAGAGTGTCTGGCCCTGTATGACAGCTAATGGCTGCTGCTGCCTAAATATATCAATAGCATCTAGGACTCTAGAAAATGCTTTGCTCCTATGATTCATAAGGACCTTAAGGTTTCCAGATTCAGCATTATTCATTGTCAAGGCTGACACATGTCTGATTTCCTTGATTTGCTACAATCCAAATCTATCTCTGTATGTTTGGTTCCAGATAGGGCTGCCAACCCTCTTGGTTTAAGTGCAGGCTGGGTGACGGGGCAGCTCCATCCTTTCCACCTGAG
The DNA here is from genome assembly GCF_052426305.1 of Pelodiscus sinensis. NCBI lineage: Eukaryota > Metazoa > Chordata > Testudines > Trionychidae > Pelodiscus > Pelodiscus sinensis. The sequence goes on along the minus strand of NC_143055.1, from coordinate 109,839,050 downwards.
GCCCCACCCCTTCCAGTAGCCTGAATCTGAGCCCCTCCCAGCCTTGTCCAGAGCAGCACGTCTACCCTCCTGCACCCAAACTCCCTCCAAGAGCCTCCTCATCCTCTGCCCCAGGCTCAGTTCAGAGCCATTCTCAGAGACTCCAAGCCCCTCAGCCCCAGCCCAATGAAAGTGAGCGAAGGTGAGGGAGAGTGAGCAACAGAGGGAGAGGGGATGGAGTGAGGCCTTGGAGAAGAGGCGGGACAGGAACGTGGCCTTGGGAAGGGGGCAAGGCAACTCTAGTTTCAGGGCAAATCTATTAGCTTTGTGCTAGCCTTGAACCAGAATCCTCACCTCACTCTAATCCAGATTTGAATTCAAACACTGTGTTTTGTTTCAGATTGCACAGGTTCACATCTTTCAAACCTGGCTTTGATTTTCAGATTCGAATGAAATAAATCTCTCAAATTAAAAATTAAAATAATCACCAAACTAGCCAGGTTCTTCCTGGTGTGGAATCCACACCTCAAATTTCACATTTTAACATCACCCCCTAAATTAACTCAAAATTGAGCCCATGTTCACCTGAAAATTTCACGAATCCTTGCGAAGCTTTTGACAAATGTGGTCCAAATTCTAACTTTCTAATAAAACATGACACCAAGAATTGTGTGTGACTTGTGGTTTCATTGTGAACATTTCACAAAATTAGTAATAAAAACATCATAGAATATATTGTGCTGATGATCAGATATTTATTTTTGAGCACTATCATGCTTGCTTTTATATCAAAGATAGTGAAAGACTGTAATTTCTTGGCACAATGACAATCTAATGGTCAAATTCTGCAATGACTTCTTCTCCATACAGCTTATCGGAAGTCAGGTTTCCAAGGAACTGCAGTCTTCCTAAGTAGTTCAATATGTCTGAGCCTGTGTTTATAACTTAACAACATGCCAGATATTCAAACTATACACTGTATTTTATCATCTGAAGAAACTGGCTAATGGCAGGAAATTGAAAACTAATATTGAAGGAGAAATATTGTCAGCTAAATGCACAAATATGATAATGGCAGAAGCATGGAGCATGAACTACGGAAGGCAAAATGGAACTGAGTAGCAAGAAAAGAAAGAGGAGCTTGTATTCCCATTTTTATTACCGTAAAGGTAATTTTCTTGGAATTGTTCATCTCTAAGAACTATACTCTGCTATTGCCAAGAAATTAGGAAGCTAACATGCTCCAAAGTGATGGGATATTCCGTAATAATTCCATGTAATGGGCTGTCCAGATAAGTTTCAGTGATACTTGACTTTTGTTTCCAGATTGAGTATGAACACAGAGCGCCAGAATGCCGTCTTGGTTTAAAAGAAGGTCGTCCATTCTCAGGGGTCACTGCCTGCCTGGATTTTTGTGCTCATGCTCACAGAGACTTGCACAATATGCAGAATGGGAGTACATTGGTAAGTCACTGCTGAATAAAGCTGCCTTCTTTCAGCACTGATTTCTCATATTTAATTCATTATCTATATTTCTATTAAGTTTGCACATAATGTGAACTGCTAAAATAAGAGACATTCAGCAGTAGCTGAAGCTAAAATGTGAAATCCCTACAGGATTTTTCATTTTAAAGGAGACTTTAGAGAAAGAGCTAAAATAGATTTGGCTGGAAAGCATCAGAGGAACTGCTTTCCACTTGAAAACGTAGTTCCACTGAAATTGCAATAGTTCATAAAATCATGTTCATTTTGCCAAAACTCCATTTAGGAGAAAAATGGAGGGAATTTACAACTTCCCATGTTGATATTTTTAGAGTGAAATATTTTGATTTTTCCTTTCAAATGACTTTTCATTTTGAAATTTTAAAATGTGTTAAATTACAAACTTTAACTTTATTTCATATCTGCTATATATTTGAGAGCGTTTGTGTGTCTCTGTCTGTCTGTCCGCTCATCTGTCTGTGAGTCTGTGTGTTCAAGAACGCCTCCTAAACGGTAAAAGCTAGGACCAACACATTTGGTATGCAGTTTCCTCTTATCATATCTTAAAGCAAGGTAAGGGTTTTATTGTACCAAGACAATGGGATGTGCCTGGAATCAATTGTTTCTCTTAAAACAGAAAGGGAGGGGGGGGTCTTCTAGAAGGGACAGTCGTGTTGTATAATGACCATGAGGGGCAGCAAGGGTCCAAAGATGGGAACTGGGGCAGCTATAACCCGCTTGAAGCAACAGAGGATGGGGTGGAAAAAGGGACAGTTCTCTACTATGTATTTGAAAGAGTTTGTCATTTTGTGTGTCAGTCTGTCCCACCATTCACCCCTCCCCCTGGTGTGCCCACTGCAGCTGCAGCAGCCATGGACAGGCGCTTCTCACCTGGCCCCAAGCTGCTGCAGTGAGAGAGGGCTGGGGTTGTCCTCTATCCCCACAGCAGCCTTAATACTGAACCCCTCATCCCCAACCCCACTCCAGAACAATGATTTAAAGAACAACAACAATTATTTCAGTTGAGTCTCGAACAATGCTGGGTAACCCTCTAATTATATTATAACTGAAATATTTTGAGCTAGAAAGATTTTTTTCCCTCAAATTTTTTTTGCAGAAAATTCAAAATTTTCATTGCAAACGAGAACACCACCACATGTCAAAACACTCTCAAACATCTTTTCTATTCTTTCGTCAGAATTCAATAAATCCGTTGCTCTTGTCCACCAAACTCCGCTGCTCTCCAGAATTTGACCCTGTAAAAAAATATATGGGCAAGACTAGCTGATTAAGAAAGTTTATGGGTTATTTCTATCTACTGCACGCTGTCAAGGACAATGTGCAACAACAAAAAATCATGACTAGCCTACAATAATTGGAAGTAACTGCATTAGTACCTGTAAGCAGGTGACCTTCTCACCGTGGTCTGAGCAGAACATCCAACTGTTTTACAAAATCTAAACTCACTCCCTTCCTGGGGCTTGACTTTCTTCAAAAGAACATTAACAAAATACACACCTCCATCTGAGTTTCCTCCCCAAGACTGGCTGATCTTATGATTTTCCTGCAGATCTTTCTATTTTGTTGCTTCTCGTTTTCTTAGACAGATTCCTCCAACACCTCTTGTATCCAGGATGGAGTTCACAAGAGGTGCCTACTGCTACATCTCTGCAGCAGTTCCTTTAATCTGTATATGGCGATGAATCATCTAATCTGGGGTTGATTTAGCAAAGGAGTCCTTCATTCCCATGCAAGGCCCTAGAGTCTGCCGTCTTGCTGGCTGTAGCAGTCCAGGGATCTTTGCATTTCAGTTCCCATCATTAGCCAAGGAATTCACTTAACTTTTGAGAACACATGGCTACCCTGCTTAGTTCCAGGTGCTATATGGAATGTGAACAAAATACACATTACATAAAGGGTTGCTTAATATTGCCAAACATGGAAAAGGTGGAGGGAAGGAGTGAGGGAAGGGGCAGGCTTGAGTGCTGAATCAAGAAGCAAAAAAGAAGTTAAGTCTTAGCAAACAACTTTACAAAATAAAAAGGGTCAGCATTCAGTGGGTATCTACATTGGATGCTCTATTTGGCATTACATCTGTTACATCAAGAGCCTTGCAACCTGATGTTATTGGCCAACTGTCTGCCCTTAAAGAGTTATCTGAACTGACAGCTTAATGTAAAATAAGCCGAAACTCCAGAGTGTGCTATTATTCTCACACTGACTTGAGATTGTTTTTCTACCATCCCTTTCGGACAGGTGTGCACACTCACCAGAGAAGACAATCGTGAAATTGGCCAGATGCCAGAAGATGAACAGCTGCATGTACTCCCATTGTACAAAGTCTCTAATGTGGATGAGTTTGGAAGTAGTGAAGGCCAGGAAGAGAAAAAGAAGAATGGCAGCATCCAAGTCCTCAGCTCCTTTAGGCGCAAAGTAAGGATGCTGGCAGAACCTGTTAAGACATGCAGGCAAAAGAAGTTAGAAGCCAAGAAAGCGGCAGCAGAAAAGCTTTCCTCCTCGGAGAATAGCTCTAGCAAAGCTGAAAAAGACAAATCTGCAGGGGCACGCCACAAACAAGCCAGCTCGGAGGCTGCAAGTCATGCAAAACAGTTAGCAGGTAAATGCAACTCTCTTCTATTAGTCAGTATACTCCAAATTTTCCCATTATCACATTGCTAGAAACTTTGAAAACAAGAAGGATTTAGTCCACTGAATTGCTGCAGGAAGAAGGCAACCTAGTGGCAGATGATGTGGGAAAAGCTAACGTACTCATTGCTTTTTTACCTCTGTTTTTACAGACAAGTTCAGCTCCCAGACTGCTACAATGGGCAGCATAGTATGGGGAAGAGATGAGCAGGTTAGGGACTATTTAAAAAAGCTGGGCATGCACAAGTCCATGGGGCCACATGCAATGCATTCAAGAGTGCTGAGAGAGTTGGCTGATGTGATTGCAGAGCCATTGTCCTATCTTTGAAATTCTGTGGCAGTTGGGGGTGGTTCTGGATGGGTAGAAGAAGGCAAATACTAAAAAAAGGGAAGAAGGAGAATCCAAGGAACTACAAACAAGTCAGCCTCACCTCAGTCCCAGAGCAGGTCCTCAAGGATTCCATTTTGAAACACTCTGAGGGGAGGAAGGTGATCAGGCACAGACAACATGGGCAAGTCATGCCTGACAAATCTAAATGCCTTCTATGATGAGATAACTGGCTCTGTGGATATGGGGAAAGCAATGGATGTGATACACCTTGACTTTAGCAAAGCTTTTGATACAATCTCCCAAAGTATTCTTGCCAGCAAGTTAAAGGATTGATTGGATAAATAAGGTGAATAGAAAGCTGGCTAAATCATCAAACTCAACAGGTCATGATCAATGGCTTGATGTCCAGTTGGCGCCTGGTATAAAGAAGAGTGCCCCAGAGGTTGGTCCTGGGGTCAGTTTTGTTCAATTTCTTCATTAATGATGTGGATGAGGGAGTGGATTGTTCCCTCAGCAAGCTTACAGATGACACTAAGCTGGGGGGAGAGGTAAATAAACTGGAGGGTAGGGATAGGGCCCAAAGTGACCTAGACAAATTGGAGGATTGGGCCAAAAGAAATCAGATGAGGTTCAACAAGATCAAGCCGAGATTCCTGCACTTAGGGCAGAAGAATCCCATGCACTGCTACAGGCTGGGGACTGATTGGCTAAGCAGCAACTTTGCAGAAAAGAACCTGGGGATCACAGTGGAGATGAAGTTGGATATGAGTCAACAGTGTGCCTTTGTTGCCAAAAAGGCTAATGGCATATTGGGCTGCACTGGAGCCAACAGCTGGAAGGAAGTATTATTCCCCTCTGTTTGGCACTGGTGAGATCACATCTGGAGTATCGCATCCAATTTTGAAGAAGTCCAGTGGAGGGCAATGAAAATGACCATTGGGCTGGGGCACACAACTTATTAGGAGAGCCTGTGGAAACTGCAGAAGAGAAGAGTAAGAGGGGCCTTCAACTACTTCTTCCAAAGAAGATAGAGCTAGACTGTTCTCAGTGGTGGCAAGTGACAGAACAAGGAAGAATGGTCACAAGTAGCAGAGGTCTAGGGTGGATAATAGGAAAAACTATTTCACTAAGAGGGTGGTGAAGCACTCAAATGGGTTACCTAAGAAGAGGTTTTTAAGGCTTAGCTTATCAAAGCCTGGGCTGGAATGATACATTTAGGGTTGGTCCTGCTTCGAGCAAGGGATTGATCTAGATGACCTCCTGAGGTCTCCCTAATTTTCTATTATTCTCTTATTCTAACTGTAAAAGGAAAATTATCTGTGGTTCTCGAAAGAGATTCTTCTCTTTATATAGGTAGAAAATGTAATGGAAATTGCTTTGGTGTTTTATCTAAAGTCAATGTAAAATTATTTTTTTTCTTTTCACATCTACAGATCTTTTACGTCTTTCAGGACCAGCCCCGCTACAACAGCAGCAACATCAACAACGTACTCGCACTAACAGCCCTCAGTCAAATCCTATAAACTCTTACACTGGTTCAAGTCCTGCAAATCTTTATATGAGGCTGCCTAATACAGCTAATGCTTATCCAAGCTCTTCATATACTTCAGATCTCTATGGAGGGTCCAACACCATGAACCTTTATACAACCTCATCACAGCCTGCAGGGTCTTATTTGAATTCTTCCAATCCTATGAACCCTTATTCAGGATCATTAAGTCAAAATAACCAATATCCACCTTACCAATGCAATGGAAACATGCCAATGGACAACTGCCCCTCCTACTTGGGTTCTTACCCTTCACAACCTCAACACTTGGACTTGTATAGGTATCAGAGCCAAGACCCTTTATCTAAATTAAGTCTGCCACCCATTCATACACTATACCAACATAGATTTGGGAATAACCAGAGTTTTGGTCCCAAGTACTTGAATTATGGAAACCAAAATATGCAGGTAGACTCTTTCAATAATTGCACCAGTAGACCAAATGTACATCATACAGGGTCTTTTTCCCCTTACTCCACCCACGAGGCTGACAGCCACTTTATGGATGTTGCCTCCAGATTAAAATCTAATTTTACTAATCCAAGTGTGAACTATACTTCCATAAATAAAAATGGTGAACCTCACCTACACCCACCTTCACATTTAGCACATGATTACCACTCAGCTTCAAATATATTCAGTGGTCCTCCTCATTCACTACATCTCCAAAATAAGGATAGTGAAATGACTTCACACATAGCTAATGGGTTGTCTAATATGCTTCCAGGTCTTAACCATGATAGGACTATTCCTCAACATGGTTTAAATAAAAGTGATAGTCTGAATCCAGAAAAAGCAGAGGATCCCGAAGATGTCTGGTCAGATAGCGAGCACAGCTTTCTGGATCCAGATATTGGAGGAGTGGCAGTTGCTCCATCTCATGGGTCAATTCTCATTGAATGCGCAAAACGTGAGCTCCATGCAACAACCCCCTTGAAAAATCCCAACAGGAACCATCCTACCAGGATATCACTTGTCTTCTATCAACACAAGAGTATGAATGAGCCAAAACATGGTCTGGCTCTGTGGGAGGCAAAGATGGCTGAGAAGGCAAGAGAAAAAGAAGAGGAGTGTGAAAAATACGGTCCTGACTACGTGCCTCAAAAATCATATGGCAAAAAATCAAAGCGGGAGCCTATTGAATCACACGAACCCTCAGAACCAACATATATGCGCTTTGTCAAGTCTCTTGCACAAAGGACTATGTCAGTCACCACAAATTCCACAGTAACTACATCTCCATATGCCTTTACACGGGTTACAGGGCCTTACAACAGATATATATAACTTCATACCTTTGTTGGTTACCTCATTTTAAAAAACAACTTGTCGATAGAATAGTCATTTAGGTTGCGGGGGGGGGGGGGCGGGGCAGGAGGGAAAGAAACAGTATTTTCATTAGACTTGTCAGTGGAAAAACCTCAGCACACCAGCAGAAAGAGGTAATTTTACCACCATGCTTATTTTCCACTGACTTGTAAGTGGTCACAGATGGCATGTAGAAACAAGACCAAAGCATCCTATGCAAAAAAAAAAAAAAAAACAAAAACCTAAAAAAAGTGTTTTACAATTTACATTCAAAAACACTGGCTCCATTATTGGAAGGGAGAATCTGCAAATGTAATTTTTCCTTACAGTTTTGCACATCTGTGACCATTTCTAATAATATCAAGTTTGCATAGTCTTGGAACAGGAGCAAAAAATTAAAATACTGTAGTATTACAACAGCAGGAATCTTAAAATACCATCTGGTGCTGAATCTATGATGTACTGAAATACTGGAATTGTGGCTTTTTAACATGCAATTTTTACCGTAATCTTAATAGTGTCTTGATTTTATTTAACAAAATAGATACATATAGAACATAATGAATAGACAGCAAAAACACTGAATTTGTTTGGATATTCTAAAACATGGTGCTATCTAAGAAAATGGTGTCTTTATTATAACCGTTGACAGGTAAAGCCTTTATAATACTTTAAAATGTTAATGGTGTATTCAAATATCCTTGAACAACTGGGGGGACCTTTTCATTCATGTTTGTATTAAATTTGCCTCTTACTAAAACATGCTTACTTTTTAACACATGGGAATTGAAGGCCTCTGGATTTTGCTCATCCAGTCAAGTCCTGGTTGAGGAACAATAATATTTAGAGATTTTTTTTTAAATAGTGTTTCAGAAGCACTTTGTCTAACTAAGCTTGGCAACTTGAACAGTGCTAAGGTACTAAGAAAGAAAGATTACTTTAATTTTAAAAAGCAAAGATTAATTTTTTTTAAATAAAAGCTTTTAAATACTTTTGGCTTTAGCCATACATCTGCTGGTGGACTACATATCCATTTTTAATAAGTAAGTTACAATAAAAATGGGGTTTACTGGATACAAGGGAATGCTTTAGTACACAAAACACATTTTATTGGTGCTCATCTCTCACAGCTATACTGTAACAGTTTTTTACAATTATTATGACAAATTCATTGCTCAAATGACTACAATTTTAAAGAGCAAATTTTATATTTACCACAGGTAATAATTAGCAGCATGTGACAGACTCTACAACTAGTTAGCTTAGGCTTCTGCTATTTCAAAAATATCTGTATGCTCTTCAGATAATTGAATGGCAGATTGCTTTTGTGTTGATAATTATGTACATTGTGGCGTATGTCATTTCTCAGTGTATGTGTCCTCTTTTCCAGGAAGATTAAGCAGACTGATGCCTACATAAAATGAATAAAGCAGGGTTAGTTCTGTGTGATTCCATTGATTAAATGGAGGGTAAAAGGCAGCTGGCTTGCTGTGGTGGTTTTAAATCATTGATTTCTATTAAAAAAAAAGATCAAATGTTGTATAGTAAATTAAATTGTAAACAAAATCTTCTTTTTGTAACACAATGCTTTAGTATTTTAGTACTGTAAAATTATATATACACACACACACACTTATATTATATATATACACACCTATATATATTTGGGTTTGAAGCTGAATTCACATGATGGTGCTACTCAGCCTGCTACAAATATATCATAATGTGAGCTAAAAAAATACATTAAAAGAATTGAGTGATGTTCCTACCTGTCATATACCTCAACACTAGTTTGGCAGTAGGATATTGAACTATTGAACTGAGAGTGAAAGTTTATAATATTGTATACCACCCTACCCCCTTAGCCTTCAAAAAAATACCTTTTTTCTCAGTACTTGATATTTTAGCAAGTATAACTTGAACTTCAACCTTTTTATTTCCTACAAATTCAGGGATATTTCAGCTCATGTTCTCCTTATGCCAACATGTTGTCACCTGTGTGTATGTAAAGCTGTTGTAGGTTAATAAATATATTATTCTTGTGGGTTTTATTTTTATTTTTTCAGGGATTTAACTCTTCTCTTTTGAATCCCTCTTCTACTTTAATTTGTATGTGTATTGACGTAACAAACTAATTTTGTAAATTTGTTAGCTCTTTTTATTGTAATGAAAGTGTTTTAAAGTTTTAGACTGTTTTGCCTATTTCAAACAAAGAAAGAAAGTAGAATGCACTGAGCTAATTAAAGGGAAAATTGTAAGGCAGAGGTTTGGCAAGTGACCGTTTGCTAGAGTGTTTCAAATCACTCTCTAAACAAGGCTTCTGGGATACTGTAATGATTAAAATAATTTTTTAAAAGGTACAGTCTGTATGAGGGCTTCCCTAAACAAGCAGACCTCCATCACTTAGATATTTGTTGTGCAATATACTGTAAGATTGATCTAAAGACATGTTGTCTAGTAGAATTACAAACTAATTCTATTCAATGAAAGGAGGCCTTTTTGGTTTTATTGGTCAAATATTTATATTATGACAATTTAAATTCTTAGTATGTGGCTTTACCCACTGTAAATACAAACTTTTTTTAAAAAAAAAGTTTGTTTTTCATTGAAACAGGAGTTTCAAGGTTTTAAAACCTTAACTGTACTTTCCTTGCATATTAGGTTAATTAAATCATTTTAACATTTAATCTCTTGATTTTTTTATTTGAATCATTTTCATCATGCCATCCATAATAGATGTTTGGTTATATACCATTCACTGTCATTTGCCAAACTGCTGGCAAACAATAGCAGGAAGCTTAGTTGGAGATTCAATTATGTATTGTAAATACCTGAACTGTAATTTTTGGTGTACAGAACCCTGCCTCAGAATGAATGAAAAAGCAGACATAAAATTGTGTGTATAGGATTATCAGGTTGACTATAGCCATACTTGAAGATGCTTCTGAGTGGTGTCAACTTTACTTGAATGAATTTTTCATCTTGATTGACGCACAGTGGTGTAAAGTTCACATATAAAGCTAGTGGTTAACTTGTGTAGGAAACTTTAGCAGTTTGACACTAAGATAATGAACTTCTCTGTGTGTTTTCCATGCTTATGTTGTACCCTTTTTTTTTTTAACTTTAGTTTCACTCATTTTCATGAAATGTTTGATAAGTCTATAAAAATCTGAGGATGGTTATAAATACTGTAAGTATTGTAATGTAATGAATGCAGGTTATTTGAAAGCTGTTTATTATTATATCATTCCTGATAACTCTGAGATGTGGGTGTTTTTAATAAAATTTATATTTATTTAATGCACTCAAAGTCTGTCTTGCAGAAACTTATATTTCATGATGAATAATTTTTACAAGCATATACAGTCAACAATAGAGTGTATACAGTTCTGGTTTCCTCAGGTTAAGGAAAAGGCCAGTAAACTGAAAAGGATTTGAAGAAGCCAATTAAAAATGATTAAACAGTAGCAGAAATTTGGAGAAACTAGAGTTAAATAGGTATTGCTTTGCTAAATGCAACATTAACTGTCAATAAATAGTTAACATTTGTAGCCACCAAAGAAAAAGGAAGATTATTTCAAGTGTGCTAACAAGAATGGTCTAATTACTCCAGATACAGTTGAGTACAAGTAAATGTAGCCTGAACCTGAGAGAAAAAAAAATCTAACGGTCTGTTTACAATCTAAAACTGATTGTTCTGGAAGGTGCAAGGGTTCATTCATTTAGAGACTTGACAAAACACAGGGGACTTCACTGACACCTGTTTAGGAGCTCGCTAAGAAAATTTTGTTAAGGGAATAATCCCTGACTGTATTGGTGTAAGAACAAAACTATAGCCATACTAAGTCAAACCAATGGTCCATCTGGCCCAGTGGTCACCAACCAGTAGATCAGGATCTACCGGTAGGCCTTGGAGCCTCTGACAGGTGATCCTGACTGGTTTGGCTGGGAGGCTATCAAGCACTGCAACTTCAGTTGCCCCTTCACCCACTGTCATGCTGCCCCCCTGGGAGCCCTCTGCTTGCTGTGCAGGGTGTGGGAAGGAGAAGAGGGGGGTGCTGATGTCAGGATGTTCCTCCTACCCCCATTTCTACACCCTGTCTCCACACTGAGAAAAAGGGGATGGAGGGAGGGTTGGCAATGAAAAAATCTGTCACTCTCACACACTGGGCGTGTCTCTGTCATTCTCACAAACACACACTGTCCTTCGCTCTCATCTCCCGACCCAACACATACGTAGGGGGTTGTTGTTACTCCTTTTACTGCTTGCAAAGTGTGTTAGTTTTGATTTTTGACTGGTCTGTGCATTTCATCATTTTCATTTCTGTCTTACACTTAAATTTAATTCTTTGAGTAGTGAGTTCTAAAATGCCTGACCTGTCGTGGCAGTGTACTTATCCCTGTGGTAATTGCTGCTCAGGGAAGTGGCTGGCATGTCCCTGAAGCTCCTGAGAAGTGCAGAGCAGGGGGTCTTCACATGCCATCCTTGCCTGCAGACACTCCTGGAACTCCCATTGATCAGTAATGGGGAACTGTGGTCAGTAGAAGCTGTGAGCATAGTGCCTGTAGATGAGGGGCAATACATGGTGCAATGGAGCCATTGCTGTACATGCTAGCTGCTTTCAGGAGTGGTGCAGGGCCAGGGCAGGAGTAAGCCTTCCTTAACCACACTGCTCCACCACCTGGAAGCCATCTCTGTTAAATGGTGCCCATCCAGAGCCTGCTTCCTGAACCCCTGTCCCAGCCCTGAACCCCTCCTGCACCAAACCTTCTGCCCCAGACATGAGTCCCTCTGCACTCAAACCCCTTCCAAGAACTTGCACCCTGAAACTCCTCCTGCACCCCAATCCCCCACCCTGGGCTAAGCTTTGAGCCCCTCTCATACTCTGAACCCCTTTGGCCAAAGACCAGAGCCTGCAACCCAACCCTCCACCCCAGCCTGGTGAAAGTGAGTGAGGTTTGGGGAGGAAGAGGGATGGAATGAGCAGGGCCTCAGAGAAGAGCTGGAGCAGGGGCAGGGCCTCAAAGGGGCAGGAAGGAAGTGGGGCAAGAGTATTTGGTTTTGAGGTAGATCTTACATCACTTACATTGAAAATGTAATCTTGTGGTTAAAAAGGTTGGAGACCACTGGTCTAGCCCTTTAGTGAGGGGCTTTGTCAAAGATGTTCTGAAAGTCTAAATTAGGGTGGGGAACCTCTGGCCCAAGAACCAGACGTGGCCCTCAGCTTGCCTAGATCTGGCCCCTGAGGCTCAGGGCCCTTCCCAGCATTGGGGAGCCTGCACTCATGCTCCAGCCCCGCTCCCCCTCCCCCTCCCATCCGCCAGCCTACCATGGGGCTGGAGCACACAAGATCTACTAGGCTGGGCCCCCCTAGGCTCTCATGTGAGAAGAGAATGTGGGCAGTGTCTTTCTCCTTGTGATTCGGGGGCCACATCAATGAGGGTTTGGGGGGGTTTTTTGCTTCCCACTTTTGTATAGGCCCTGACTAATTTTTCTGTCAGTCATCGGCCCCCGACTCAAAAAAAGGTTCCGCACCCATGGTCTAAATACACTGTATCCACTGGCTCACCCTTATCCGCCTGTTTGTTTCCTCCCTCAAATAACTCTTGGAAAGCCACAAATAGATTGGAAACCACAAGTAGTCCTATGGCACCTTGGAGACTAACAAAAATGTATATAGTATCATGAGCTTTCATGGGCAAAACCCCTTCTTCAGACGGGCTGGGAAATTACAGATTGGTAAGGCATGGTTTTCCCTTAAAAATGGTGTGTTGACTCCTCCCCAACATATCATATGTACGAGTCCTGGTGACTTAGACATATCGGTTTATTCCAAACTCTCCTACTCTGTTGACACCTCAATCTGGGACAACTCCTTAGATTGGTCATCTAAAAAGAATAGCTCAAGTGAAGAATCTCCCTCACATGCTCTATCTACAGTGAAGACTGATGCAAAAAAATTCATATGGCTTCTCTGCAACAGCCTTGTCTTCCTTGCATGCTCCTTTAGCAACTCAGTCACCCATAGGCCCCTCTGATTGGTAGGATTTCTACTTCTGAGGTACTTAACAATGTAGCCAAATGCAAGGTATGTAGGCCATATTTACAATGGAGAATTGTATTGAGGGAAGCAGACTTTTGAGGGTTGTTCACAAGGGATAATTAGCAGACCAGGCACTCCCAGCGAAAATGAGTAATGCAGTCTTTGAATTCATGAACAGGGAATCTCAAGCAGGAGTAGGAAAGTTATATTACCTCTTTATTTGGCATTGGTGAGACTGATTTTGGGATTTTGAGGCCAGTCCTGCATTAATGATAACTGTATCATTTCCATCTAGTAATGGACCAATTTGATTGTTAGGATTCTGTTTGTTCCTAACTATGTTGGCCATAGAGTTTCTTTTTATTCCTTATTAATTTTCTACAATTCCTAGCTTATAGTTTATATTAATTACTATCAATTTCCTCTTTCTTCTATTTGTTATAGATTCTCCATTGCATTCACTTCCCCTCTAAGTTAGGTTGATTTTTATTAACCAGTGCAGCCTTCTTTTACAATGTTACTTTTGGGTACCCAATAAAGGTTACTTACACAATTCTCAATGATCATTCACATTTTTCTGTTTGAGTTCTTCTTCTCCAACTTATTTGGCTCATAATTGTTTTCAGCTTTGTGAAAATGGCCCTTTTAAAGGTGTTTTTTTTTAAATTGGGTTGGACTTTATTCTGTTCACAACAATAAATGTGATCAAGTCAATCACTTTTTCAAATCTACACTAATTTTTAGTTCTGTAATCAATTTCTCTGTATCTGTCTAGATAAGGTCCAATATAGAATTCCCCCATATTGGATGCAACATTTGTTTAGGAAATCTATAATATTTAGAAATTCCAAGGATATTTTAGTCCTGCCAGGATATAGAATTCAAAAGCAATTACAGTGATTTTGCTGAAACTTCTGAGATAATATCCAGCTTGCAAATATCAGTCACAAAGAAAGTTGTGACCTATTACAAGTGGAAGACTTTATCCCAGCATTAATTTAAGAAATACAGTAGGAAATATTTTAAAAACAAAATCTTTTTGCTTCATGCACCACAGAATGGAGAAATTAGATTCTGGATTCAAATGTGTAGCTTGTAACTCAGGCCTATCTCTATATATTAAAGATATACATGCTACCTTTTATTCAGGTCTTGAACTCAAAGAGGTCATTCCAATGAGCAGAAGTGTTTAGGTGTTCACAGAACTGGGTGCCCCAGGTTTTTTCTGTGGTTATGTTATGCATATTTTTATTGCTGTGCTGAAGTTTACTTCAATTCAATGAGTACAGAGGTTAAAAGTGATAAATTTCAATTTGCCAGTGAATTAATACTCTTATTTAACTAATACAAGAACTTGGCCTAAAAATATGCATCTGACATTTCATTCCCACCCAATTACTTCTGCCTTATGCAGAACTAATCATTTTGTTCTTTGAGACATACAATAGTTGACAACTTTATCTCAGAGAGAGCGGCCTGACCATTTTATTTTTTCACAAGAGCCAACTGACAGTTTCTCCCATCACTTACCACCGGACATTTTGTTTTCCAGCTGAGCTCATGTATTTAAGCAAGTTCCTTCATTTTTGGTCTGTGATTTTTTCTCTCTCTCTTTGTTTTGTTAAAATAAATATTGTGAAAGGAATTAACTGCTTATGATAGTTCAACAAAATTAACTAAACTTTATGTTCTGCCTAATAGTGACCTACAAAGGGAAAGTGAGTTAGGATTATATAAAAAAGGCCAGAGAATGGAGAAGGTTTGCTGTTCAGTGAGTTTTTCAATATTTTTCACTGCTTTCAAATACAAAACAAACAAAATCCCCAACTGTTATGAAACATAAGCTAAGCCGTGTCTTTATTAACGACCCACCACCATCACTTTCTGCTATTCTTCAGTTAAGGAGACAGAATTTCAATTCACATGTATTGAGTTCTCCGAAGAGTGTTACAGAAAAATCAGATGTGACATTTCTGATAGTAAAAGTAATAAGCAATAACTATAAATCAAACTATATTTATAAATAAAATAAACATTTCAGACCTTATTTATGCATCATGAGAAGAACATTATGATGCAAAAGAAGTCATAAAACCCTTCATGAAGCTCTCTTCTTAAAAACATGACACCTTTCAATTTAACTAGCATTGGAATCGAACAGAATATAGACTCATAGACTTTAAGACCAGAAAGGACATCATAAACACCTAGTCTGGCCTCCTGCATATTGCTGACCACAGGACCTTTGAGTTCAACTTTTGCAACTGTGTTTTAATTTAAAATATCCTGCGTTTCTCTCTTTGAATTTCTAACAAACTCATAGTCAAAATCAATCATTGGTCTCCACTAGGATCTTGCAGTGAATTCACTATTTCAATGTGAAACACACATTTTTTTTAGTTAAAACACAGCCTCAGTTTATGTTAAAACATAAGCTCCTAAATCACTTATCCAGTATCTGACAGCTGTGGTTGGTTGGTTGGTTTTCGAGGAGGGATTCCTTTAGTTCCTACTGTTTTTAATTATTTGAATTGCATTTAAATATGGAATGGTCTGCCTCCTTAATTTTTGTACTCCAGTTGCAATTATTTGTAAAAAAAAATAACAGCACCATTATCTTTCTATATGTAAACTTTAATGCAGAACATCTCAAAGAGATTTAGCTGGTGGGGAGAGGGTGGTTTAAAGCATGAACCTGCTCTGGGAAAGGACTGTAAATGTGGTATCATAGGGTTCTCAGTTTGTCTCTCACTGATTTCTGTATTTAACTTCCTTAGTTTACAAGTGGAAATATTTTTCCTCCTAATCTTTCTTTTAATTCACCTACACTGGACTCCATAGGGCAAATGTACTCCTCAAGATACTGGTGCAACCCAAGGTGCCCCTTCAATGGCTTTATAACTGAATAACACTTTAAAGCTCTGTTTCTATACAAAAGGGAAGAGAATCCAAAGCTCTCTACTGTGTTGTCTCTTCAGTTTCGCTAGCAGGAATTAAAATATATTTTTGTTGTTGAAATCCAACAGATGTGACTGCATCCACATAAAGGGAGCAGATCCTTTGGTGAAAAGATCTCCTTCTTTTCACATTTATTTTCCAAGGTAGAAGGAACCTCAGCCTCATGTTTCAAACACCCAGATTCCCTGCAAACAGAAGTTCAAATCACAGTAGGGTTCACTCAGTCCTTTCTCCTTCCAAGTCAAAAGGATTTCATGTGGATTTTGCAGAAAAGGCCTTTAAACTATGCCCTGTCTTCTTTACATGTAATCTAAAGAAGGCACTGTTCTTTTAATCCCACTAGGTCTTGGCCAAATCACTCTCCCCACTCACGCCATTGCTATGTTGTATATTGATTGGATACTACCCTCCATATGGGAGAATGCATTTTAGTGGATATTTAGGCCACACCTATACATACTGCATTGGAAATTGATCTTCTAGCATTCATTTTAGTGGGTCTAGTAAAGGAGCTATCACTCCCTGGTCTGCAGTGATATGTGTCAATTAGCCAAGAGTAAGGGAAGTCAACAGGAACCCATCAACCTCCCACTGCAGAGACGGCACCAAGCTCTGCTTAAGGTACGTCAACTCCAGCTACATTATTTATGTAGCTAAAATTTCATACCTTAAGCTGACCTTCCAGGACTAGTATAGATATCTTACAATCTATAGCAACTGGAATATGCTAGGCTGTCATTCACCAATGACAGGTCTACTTCAGGTAAAAAAGAAATTATATTGCGATATAGGGAGCAGTTAGATGATTTAGGCACAGACTGGCAATCAGAACATTCTGGATTCTAATCCTCACTTTCACATTAATGCCACCAGTGACTTGGGGCAAGATACTTCACTTCTGTCTCAAATTCCCCGGCTCTTGTGAAAAATAAGTGGATAGGAACCATAAAGCACTCGGGCCTTGAAAAGAATGGTAAGTGTCCGGTCCTTCTGAAGCCTTAGGCCCTACATACCAACTGATAGAACCAAGGATGTAATGTTAGGACAGGCGATTGTTGCAACAATAAACCTCCACTGCTATGGTGCCTGCTTAATGGTGACAATAGAGAGGACAGAAAAATTACAATGAGATTTTAAAAGGCTTTTTATGGTGTACTATAATATAGAAATTCTCTACAGTATGAATTCTAGAAATCAAAGAAAATGAGACAAAGTTGTGTTTCTGTCAGCTGTCTACTTAAAGGACACTGAACTGCTTGCAGATTTGTCATCTTTATTTTCAGCTGATGGCGCTCATGTTGAGTTAGCAGTATCACGTACTTTTCAGTGTTCACCAACAGTGTCATGGTTGCTATGAGATCATGTTACATTCAGAACAAAGCTGAATATTTAAATGTGGTTTTGATAACAAAGAATTCACTTTAAAAATAGCCATCTTATTTAGCTCTCCTTCTGTATTGTCTGCAACTTCTTACGGTGAATGAAAAAAACATTTCCCCCACTGCTGTGCTTATTATTGCTATTTACCAAATATGGCTTTGTCACCACAACCACCTATTCCCAATTGAACTTGAAATTAAGTAAATAAATTAATCAATAAAATCAAAGGTTTAGCTAATTTCTTTATCTAGGCATCACTCACATTGATTCCTCCCCTATAGACCTCTCAGAAAATAACTGGCTAATAAACCTGTCCTCTCGCCGATGGTTAACTTCGCAGTCTCAATGCAGAAAATGTTATAGGGCTTGTGTAAGTAGAGTCTTTACCTCACCAACTGCACAGAAGCATTTTACAATAGAACATGTAGGAATCAGGCCATTTGCTATTTATGTAAATTTTAACTGATTTTTTTAACTATTAACTTTTCCTTTGTTAATATTAATGAATGTTTGGGAGAGGTCCTTAGAGTCCATCTTATGAGACAAAGATGAGACAGTCCAGCAGTTCTGTTAGGAGAATGGGTTTGGTAACAAATTAGGATGTTATAGCTTGATTGCAAAAAGAAATAGAAGGAAACAGAGTAGATGGGAGGAAACATTTTGCACTTAAACAAAGAGCTTCTAAGTACTAGCTATGGGGGGGAAGCCTTAAATTATCTTCCAGAAATAACTAAGATAAGAAAATCATGTGGTTTCCTCAGAGGAGGGCTTTTTCTAAGTATGGCTGCGATGCCGGAAGCATTTACACATGTGCTTAAGAGACTGTCCATAAATTACATGATACATTAGAGTGTGGGTCCTTCATTTTGCATGGATTTTTTTCCCAGTGTTACCAACTAGTGTTGGAAAGGGTAGGTGGAAAGCCCCAAACTTCATACACACAAGTAGTACAATTGATTTTACTGGGTCTATCCAAATACATAACGTTAAGCACATGTGTAAGTTCTTGCAGAAGAGGACTAATATATGCCTTTTGAGATAAGAGTATCAGCTGCTAATTTCCTCCCTGAAAAAGACCCCATTCTTTCAGTTACAGCTGGGATATATGATAAATGTGCTTTCTGAGTGGGACTAATTGCTTCTTTATATAAATCTCACCACACAATTTATTGGTTTTGTTTCAAAAAAAGAACATTACACTCATCTAATTTTTTACTATTAACTATTGTCTATTTGGTCACATCTGATTGCACAGCTTCAGTATGTCTGACTCGCCCCAAGTCAGAGACACTATGTCTGATATAAGGACTGTACTAATATTAGCTTCTAGTGGACAGCAAATTGACAGAGTTCCTACTCAATCAGCTAACATGGATACATTTGTTCACAATAAAAGGAACCTATGATATGTTCTCCCTTCTTCTCGTAACACTAAGAAGTGAAACTTGGCCTAAGCAGAAATTCTTGGGTGTAAAACCGGATCTTCTCAAAGTCTCCTCCTTCTGTCTTCATGCTGACTATTTCTATTGTTCTTACCCTGAGCACCTTTTCAATGGATGGGGGAAACCGACTTGAGATAAACCCCCCTGTTCACTGGGACATTGCCCCTATATGTTATAGGAAGGCTGGGCACCCAGTCTCGTAGGATTGGATTGAATACTCCGGAGAGGGAGGACAATCCATGAATACTAGTCTGAACCTGGAGATCTAGGTTCAATTCCCTGTGGTTAAAGATTTCCTGTGTGACTTGGAGCAAGCTGCCGAGGCTTGGATCCACCAAACAATGTAAACATCGTGATCCCTGATTTTAGGTATCTAGAAAAATCCCAGGAACAACAGTGCAACCCACGAAACCTGAGTTAGGGGTCTATGATCCCTGTTCAGTGAATGGGGAGAGCGAGGCACCTCGGAATGTGATTCACCTCATGTGGAGAGCTATCTATGCTGGCCAAATGGAGATGCTGACAAGAAGTCTGTTCTCAGCTCTACCTCACTCACAAAGGCAGGTGCTTAAATCTGGCTCACAGAACACTGCCACCCTCTGCTAGTGACCCACCACTAGGAACCCCTCTCCTAGAGTCAGGTGGCTTAGACACTGATGTCATAGCTTGTGAAAATGTGTTAAAAGCCTGTGTCACTCCCCACAAAATGGGAGGAGGTAGAGGGAGGGGATGATGGTATCCACATTATAACTTTTAGCATGATGGTTAGAACATATTCATATATTCATAAATGGTCTGGAAAAGGATGAACAGAGAAGTGGCAAAATTTGTGGATCATGCAAAATTACTTCCAATAGTTAAGTCCAAAGCAGAGTGCTAAGAGTTACAAAGGGATCTCACATAACTGGTTGACTGGACAACAAAATGTCAGATGAATTTCAATGTTGATAAGTACTAAATAATGGAAAACATAATCTAAACTATACATATAAAATGATAAGGTCTAGATTAGCAGTTATAACTCAAGAAAGATCTTGGAGTTATTGTGGATACTTCTTTGAAAACAAAAAAACTTACCAAATTTTAAAGACAGAAAATGTCATAATGCCACCATATAAACCCATATTATGCCCATACCTTGAAATTGTCATGGCTCTGTTCATCCCATCTAAAAGAGAATATTAGAATTTGAAAAGATACAGATAAAGGCAACAAAAATGATTAGGAGTATGGAACAACTTTCCTGAGAATAGTAAAAAAGACGGATTATTCATTTCAGAAAAAAGATGACTAATAGGGATATGACAAAGTTGTATAAAATCATGAATGATATGGAGAAAGTGTACAGAGAAGTGTTATTTATCCCTTCGCATAACACAAGAATCAGGGGTCAACAAATAAAATGAATAAACATCAGGTTTAAAATAATCATTAGGAAGTACTTCTTCACACATAGTACAGTCAGTCTGCAGAACTCATTGCCAAGGGATGTTGTGAAGTCCAAAAATATAACTGGATTTTAAAAAAGCATTAGGTCAATTAGTGATTAATAGTCAAAATGGCCATGGATGTAAAATCATGCTCTGGGTATCCCTAAACTTCTATTTGCCGATAGAAGGGTCTGGACAAATAGGGAATGATCACTCAGTAATTGCCCTGTTCTGTTCATACAGGATACAGGGCTAGATAGGCCATTGGTCTGACCCAGTATGGGTGTTCTTATGGTCTTATATTCACTTCCCTATGTCACCGAGATGACATGTTACAGATCGTTAAGTGCTCAGATAATTTGGTAATGTGGATCAATGTACTGTATGTACTTTAGCTGGAAATGGAGGAGTTTGGTTTCTGTTTCTGCTCATGCTAACTCTGGAGTAGCTCTAATCAATTTGCCAGCCCATGTGGAAAAGTATTTTTAGCATATCCCTCCTCAGCGGCCAAGCAAAACAAAAACAAAAAGAACCTCACAACACATCTCTCTTCCATCAGCAGAATAAAAAAAAAAGGCTGGTGCACAGGGTGACCACTCCTAGAACCAGACCTGTGAAAATTATATCATTTTCACATTTGCAACTTTACCCCTACGGAAAAAATCTTGCTATCTGGACATGTCTTTTTCCCAACGCCTTCAGCCCTGAGGAAGGGGTTTGCTTTTGGAGTTGCTTCCTTATTGGCATACTCTCCCCACACCCTACAAAAATTATGGTTTGCTGTCAATCAATATCTGACGGGGCAGGGGAGAAGAAAGTTCTCCAAAAAATCTTCCATTTCATCTAGCCCACCTCAAAACACGTACAGACAAAAATAGCTGCTCAGCGTGTGTGGAAAATTGTTTTACTAAATGTGGAGGGAAAAGCATCGATTCAAACTCATGGACCTGAGAAGCTGAAATTGCAGAGAGTTGCCATTAGTACTCTTGCTGCTGTGAAATCTGAAAAGTGAAATGGTTGCTCATTCGGAGGCACATAAAGGCAATGAAGGAAGCCCAAATTACTTTTCTGAATTTCTTCTCACTTCAGTTATAATTGGGCACCCCAAGGTATTCTGTTCTCAGACACAGTGATGAGCAGTCAGAACTGTCACCGCATATATAGAAGATATCACAGAAATGACGGCCTGGGCAACTTTTAAATTGATTTCTCATAATGTGATCAATAAAATATTTTAGTATGGCCAATGAAATCCTGTGCACATCACCAGGAGATAGGAAAGATGCTGTCATCTGTCTGCAAAAGAACAAATATAGATCTGCTGACCTGTTGCTAATAAAGATCTATAGCAAATTATTTCTTTCCTGATGCCTAATGATACCTCAACTAGTACTTTATTGGCCAGCTTAGAGGAAGTATTGGCTGGAAATAACTTCCAACTGGAAAAGTGCCACACAGTTCTACAAAAGCATAGATTGTTGTCCGCAACAATAAATTTTAATGCAAGAATAGTCTCCAGCTCTATGTACACACTGTCTGTCTTCATTTTTTGAAGCTAGTTGTAAAAAGTTGCTAAACAAAATATTCCGTCATGCAAAACTTTTCTGAGCCTCCTTCATGAGCTAACTGAAATGTCTCACAGAAACTGAAACACCACAAAGAAGTTCACGTAAAATTTCTTTGCCAACTCCATGGGCATTAAAGGCATCATCATTACCACATGGTGACAGAAAATACCAAAGAATACTTGAATATTTTCCCTAGATAATGAGGATGTAGTCAAGGCAAAAAGATTGTCCACTTTAATTCTTAAAGGACTTAAATGCGCATTTGTTTAATCTCAGAGTCAAAACAAGTTAATGAAAAATAAAGCTTTTTTTTCTGAAGTCTTAACACCAAATATTCAAAAGGCAGCCACCAATGTGGTTCTCTTGGAAAGAGAAACCTATGAAACTTTGTAAAAGGTCTAGAATTCCAGAGCGAGCAGGGATTATGTGCCAAAAATTATTAGTGAATTTGGAGCACCTCCACTTCTGAATGTGTAATTTTGTGATAGATTCAAAATTCTAAGGGCACTATATGTGAAAGAAAGCACAGAATCAAATGAAGTAAAAAATCATAAATCAACCAAACCGTACCATACAATCTCTATGGATAGAAACTCCATGTTTGAATAATACAGAGTGTAGCAGTAGGAATATACTGTTGAATACTTGATTATTATGAAATGCTCAGGAAGATTAGAGAGGCTACAAAAACAGAAAGTTCAATAATTATGGGTGATTTCAACTATCCCTATATTGACCTGTCACCTCAGGACATAAAAATTGTAGGCACTATTTAATTTCTTTCTTCAATCAGCTAATTCTGGAACCCATAAGAGCAGAGGCATTTCTTCAGGAACTGGTCCAATTGGTTGTAAATAGCACCCATAATGTAACTGAATTTAAACAGGCCAGAAAAGGGGGCAAGAGGTATCAAAGAAGCCCATTCACTGTGGCACCTAACTTCAAGAGCATAAGAAGGGCCATACTGGATCAGACCAAAGATCCATCGAGTCCAGTATCCTGTCTTCCAATAGATGCCCCAAAGGGAATGAACAAAACAGGGAATCATCAAGCAAACCTTCTCCCATCACCCATTCCCTGCCTCTGACAGAGGCTAGGGACACCATTCCTACCCATCCCAGCTAATAGCTATTGATGGATCTAAACTCCATGAATGTATCTAGTTCTTTCTTGAACCCCATTATATTCCTGGTCATCACAACCTCCTCTGGCAAGGAGTTCCACAGGCTGACCATGCACTTTGTGAAGAAAAACTTCTTTTTGTTTATTTTAAATCTGCTACCTATTAATTTCATTTGGTGAAAGAGGAAAACTACACAAAAATGATGAAGCTAGCTAAATGGAAATTAGAACTAAGTTACAAGAGCGAAATGCCTGCAAGCTTCATGGAAAAATCTAAAACCACCACACCACAATAGAGGCTCTAATTTTTTTTAAAGTAAAAGGACTAAAATAATGTGCTATTTATGGCTAACCAAGAGAGTAGAAGAGACTGAGGCAAAAAGGTATTCTTTAGAAATTGGAAATCAAATTCTACTGAGGAAAATAGAAGCAGCATAAACTCTGGCAAGACTAGTGTACAAATATAATTAGGCCAACTTCACTGCAGAGGATGTAGCAGATTCCCCCACACCTTAGCCAGTCTTTCCAGGTGACCAATTTAAAGAATTGTCCCAGACTGAGAAATCAGTAGGAAAGGTTTGGGGAAGAAATGATACATTAAACAGTATTAAATCACCATGTCCAGATGGTACTCACCCAAGGATTCTGAAGATAAACCACAGAGGGGCTGACAGAACTGCTGGGCCCCTAAGCAAGATGGGGAAGTGGGAGTGGGGCAAGGTAGCCTCTCCTGCCAACTCTTTATCGCTGCCTGAAGCACATCGCCAGGTTCCAGCAGTGATTTAAAAGGCCCATGGCTCTGATCACCTTTGCTGCCATAGTACCAGCAGCGGCGGCCAGGTGCCCTGGCATCTTTTGAATTGCTGAGCCCTGGGGCAGCTGCCTCCTTTGCCCTCAACCCCCGTCAGTGGGCATGGAAATCCAACGTGAAAGTACAGAACTATGATACGTAACCTATCACTTAAACCAGCCTCTGAACCAGATGACTGGAAGATAGCTAATGCAACATCAATTTTTATTTTAAAGGCTCAGGAGGTGAGCCTGACATTTTCAGGCCAAAACAACGAGCAGTCCAATTGCACCTTAGGGGCTGAGAGATTTATATGGGCATAAGTTTGCATCCCCTAATAAATCTGTTAGCCTGTATCTGCAAAAACAATGAGGAGCTCTGTGGCACCTTAGAGACTAACACAGCTCCTCCTCTAAGAATTTTCAGGCCAGTAAGTTTACATTCAGTCCCAGGCAAACTGGTCGAAACTATAATAAAGTACAGAGTTATCAAACATAAACATAAGTTATTGGAGAAGGGGTAACATGTCTTTTGTAAAGGGAAATCATGCCACATCAATTCAACCAAATTATTTGAGGGGGTCAATAAATATGTGAACAAGAGTGTTCCAATTGATATAGTGTGCTTGTATTTATAGGGTACATAGATTTTTAGAAAGCCTTTGACAAGGTCCCACACAAAGACTCTTAAGAAAAGTTAGCATGGATCAATAATTGATTAAAAGACAGGAAATTCCAGGCAGGAATAAATGGGTAGTTTTCAGAAGAGGTAAAGAGTAGGGTCTCCAAGGATTTGGGACCAGTGCTGATTAATATATTCTTAAATGATCTGGAAAAACAATTAAGTGGCAAAGTTTACAGATCATACAAAATCACTGGAGATGGTAAAGTCCAAAGCAGAGTGTGAAGAGTTAAAAGGCATCTCACAAAACTGGGAGACAGGGCAGTAAAATGACTGATGATTTTCAATGCTGATTAATGCAAAGTAAAGTACATTGGAAAACATATTGCCAATTACACATCAATTGTTGAGGTCTTAATTAGCTGTTACAACTCTCTTGGAGTCATTTGCTGAAAACATCAGCTTCATGTGAGGCAGCAGTCAAAAAAGCTAACCAAATGTTAGGAGCTATTTGGAAAGGGATAGATAAGAGAACAGAAAACATCATATTGTCACTATTGAAATCATGGCACATCCACACTTTGAATACCACATTCAGTTCTGGTTGCCCCTCCTAAAAAAACTCGTATTAGGATTTGAAAAGGTACCGAGTAAAGCATCAAAATTTATTAGGAATATGGAACAGCTTCCCTTGGAGGAAAGATTTTAAAAAGACTGGAACTCTTCCTCTTTGGCAAGAGATAAACAATGGAGGATATGACATAGAATTATAAATTCACGAATTATTTGGAAAAAGTGAAAAGTATTACTTCCCCCTTCATGTACTACAAGGAACAGGGTCATCTGATGAAATTAATAGGCAGCAGGTTTAAAACAAACAAAAGGAAGTACTTCTTCACACAACATGCAATAAACCGGTGGAACTCATTGCCATGGGATGTGGTGAAGGGAACTTATTTGCCCTGTTCAGTTCATTCCCTCTGAAGCATATGCATTGGCCACTGTCAGAGGACACAAAACCGAGCTAGATGGAAAATTAGTCTGATGCAGTATAACTATTCTTTTGTTTTTATGTTAAAGAAAGGGTAAAAGGTATAGTTTGAGATGTGAACTCAGAGTCACCTATAGCAATACTATAGGAAGCTGGGTCAAAGGGAAAGGCGACTTGTTTATAAGACAGTAATATTTATGCACTATAATAAAGGATCATGTATTTTACTGAACAGCAAGTTATCTGTTTAAATAATAATTTGACAAAGCACCTTCTATTTCTCCGGGCATTTACAAAGACACAAACACAAGCTATTAACTGATTACTACATACCCAAGAAATTCAGCCACCTCTAGGGTGAAACACATTGGTTTAGCATGGAAAGGGATTTTACAAACTGCAAGGGAAATTTAGGAAGCTAAAATGTAATTTTCAGAACTGGCCTCTAGCTGAATACGGGTATCATCACCCCCAGCAACTTAAGACCACTTGGCAAAACAACTGAAGGACCACAAGTAAACAGGCCTTTGGGGCTACATCTCAGCTGATGAAATTAATGAGGAATGGTATATGCAGTAAAAGGTCAAATTTTCTCATGGTTTATGATAACTTCTGCAGTAGCAGGCTTCCTGGTGGTAGAAAGATCATGGTAGAGACATCTCACAATGCAGCCACTGCCACCCAACCAGGAGGCAGTAAATCCTAATTAGAGGGTGAAATTGGCAAGGAAGGAGGTACGACTTAGGCACCCAGGGAAAAATGCTAATTCAACACACTTAAAACGTGAACTGCAGGGGTAAATAGTCCATCTAGTCACCACCGCAATATAAATAATAATTGTCCCTATTTGGGATTCTTAGGCATTTCTGCTACATGCATATATAACACCAACAACAGTGAAAACACTGCCTGACCTCCCTAGGGAGAAATCACTCTTCCCCTAGAAACTTTACATTTGAAATTAGCCAATCTTGATTGCAGTGTCCTGTGGATAAGCGAGAGAGACCAAGGAACAGACCACCACTAAGCTCACAGGATATTTGCACTGTTCCCTGCTATTAAGCACTTTTTCCTGATTAATGTAAATAAGGCTGCTGAAAAACTTCAGATTGAAACAAGGCTTCAAGACACCATTTATTTTTAACCTTTTTTTCTCTACCATTATATGATTTTCCTTAAAAGCTGATGATTTCAGTACTTTGTTTTACATTCCCTCTTCCCCACGTGCTCTTGTACTACTACTGACTATCAGTCAGAAGCAACACCCATTAGCTCCTGAGCAAGAAGCCATCAAGAAGATGAGTTACCACGATCACCTGCATTTATTCAGGAAGTCTGAGAAAATGCATTTCTCTACAATCTGTATTTCCAAATGAGGCCAGGCATGCATATTAGCTAATGTTTGCTAGATGGGGGGTTTAATTTCACAGTAGAAACAACAACTGAAGCACACCCCTTTGTGCCAAAGTGTCAGAAGCTAGCAGCATTTTTTTATTTTTTATTTTATTTTTTTTGTTAGGTACCCCTCCCTCTCTAGGTAGCAACACAATAACTAGTTTAATAAATACATTTAATAAATACAAAACTCAAACTGCAACTGAAGATAAGGAGAAAATTCTTAGAAATTACACTTTAAAAAAACAAACTCTAAACTATACATTCAGAGGTCAAAATTCATAGTTACTTCAACATACCCAACAATGTGTTTTATCCAGAGAAGCATAACAACAGAAACTTTACGGATATTCAGAGAATAATTTCATTCAATGTAAGTTGTAAACCAACAAATCAGACGACTCACCTTCAAATCCTTTCTTAAACCATGCCACCACATCCAGTCCTCAGTTTCTTTGTGTTTCATTTTCAGATGACCTGAAAATTTAAACAGAAGGTTAATGCATCCAGGCTAGAAGGCATAAAATAACTGGGTATCTAGTAAAAAGGTGATTTTCAAAGAGCAACATATTGAAAGTTAGGTTACAAAGAGAAAAAATGAACTTTGACTATAAAACAAAACTTTTTTTATGAACACCCATTTAAATACCATTTTATCCAGTTTGGATAAAGGAAGCCTTTTTAAAAATCAACAATATTTTAAAAAATTCCTGAAACCGTCCAGAGATCTTTACACAAAAATTCTAGGAGAGCTTATTTCCTGGCATTTCTAAGATATCAAACAATTAAGGAAAAGGAGGAAATAAAGAAAAGAAAACACCACATAACCTAAAGAGCATCAGACCTTGTACAACATAAAAAGAGAGAAAAGGGGAAACCCAAAGTTTCTTAAAAAATCTTTTGCAGACAAAAATGGCTCTTTAACAGAGATAAACTTCTAATAATGGTAAAATAGACCAGTACTGAGCACTTTAAAGATTTCATTGTAAGTGGCCTTAACACAGAAGATTGCCTAATAGGGTTGATATAAATTTCACTATATATTTATATATTCACCTTGGGTCACATTCTGCCAGCCTTACTCACACTGGCCTCGTCTATACTAAGATTTTTTAACACTTTTTGGTTAATATTCCTATTGCAGACAAGCACACTTAAGTAGCGCTTTACTGTGGGCCATCACACTGGTATCAGAATCTTATAAAAGCAAACACAACACTGGCCAAAAAGGAAGAAGTTTTCCATTCCATCAAGTCTTTAAAAAAATACCTCATCATGGGAAATAATTGCAAGATACAACCCCACACTTACATATTGAGGAAGCAGTAAAAGTAGACATGGAATAAAGAAATCAGTAAAATTCAGATTACAAGTTACTTTACACTTTTTAGCTGGAACAAGACTAAATCTCATATGACAATCTATCCGAAATGACAATCTATCAGTTGTGCCCATGAAAGCTCATGATACCATCTACAGTTTTTGTGAGTCTCAAAGGTGCTGCAGAACTATTTGTTTTTTGTTTTTTAAAAAAAAACTCAGTTACAGACTAACATGGCTACCCCTCTGAAACTATCTGAAATGACTTAAGTCAGAAACAATTTAACTACAATCTTCTCATTTAGGGTTCCAAAATGTACCTTTCTATATAACAAGCTATGATTAAAAATTACAAAGTATCATAATTTGCAGGCATGAGATGTTCACCAGGGCCCTGATCCTACTGGCCAACATACATATGTGAGCCTTTGTGCCACTGTCAGAGGTGGGATACCAGACTAGATGTGCCATTTATCTATTCTGGAATGACAATTCCTGTGTCCTTACAATACAGGTGAAAAGGCAAAAACTGTATTTTATAGTATATGTATTCACGTATATCCTTCCTTCCCCCCCTTCGCCACACACACACACACTCATTTAAAGTGTATTATGGTTGAGTAAATATGACATCCCCATCCACCCAAATTGGCAGAAGCCCATCAATAATAAATTATGGGATATCATTTAACTGTGCCTTAAAGCCAACACAGCATGTTTCCACTGACAGTGACAGAGTCTGCATCATCACAAGGAACTTCCTTCTGCCTCCCACTGATAAGGAAACACACTACTCACAACCCATTAATCTCCATTCACAGAGTAACACAAAACCTTAATCACAACCTCCTGCTTCTCCCATAAAAACATAACACCCCGCTCACTGAATCTGTGCACTTATTTCATATTTGCCCAGTCATAAACCTTTTTAAATTAAGTTTTTCATTTATGGAATTGCTTCATTTTGGGCATGAGGGTCATGGATTGCCCCCACATTCCTGTGTCATGAAGGTACATGGAAAGAGTGAAAATATTTGAAATACGGAATATATGATTGAAATCAGGCTTTTTAACTGTTTTACTCAATTCACACACTGAGAAAAAATGCATAAAAGCAAGTTTTATAGCAAAAAACCCACCCTCACTATAATAGGCCATTAATTGTCTATTGTGCCACAAAATACATGTCACATGTGGTCATTTTATACACTTTTCAATGGCTTGTGACACGGTGTGCCTTAGTGAAGTAGCAGTTTCCTGTTGGTAGAGTTAGCTTCAGTGCACTTGTAAGTTAAGAACTGGCAGCCATTTTGAGTAAAGGAAAGCTGAGGTAAGGCTATAATGGTCAGGCTAGGCAAACAACGGTAAAGAACCTAATTACTTCCAATATCCATTTGGAGGCAGTATATTATTAATACTCATTGCTATCATTTGTGCTTTTCAAATCAGCAAAAGGGTTGAGAAATAGGCCACAGTGAAAACTTCAATATTTAGTTTAGTTTTAAAGGCTTTTGAGACACACACACAAATTTAGTTGGAAAGCCTCTAGAAAAAGCTTCTGAGGGAGTAGCTCAGTTAGTCTGTAACAGGAAAAACTTTAAAAACAACAAATAATCTGGTAGCACTTTAAAAACTAACAAAACATATAGATGGTATCATGAGCTTGAGGACACACTGAGTCCTTCCTGCAAAAGAGAGATTGAATCCCTCCTTCAGGTGAGCGTCCCTACCCCCCCTTTGTTTTTCTGCATTATAAATCTCAAGCACTGACCCCTTTTCCTGAAGAACTTTGTCTTTTGGGAACCTAAATTCTGAGCTGTGGCTCGGTATCGTCCTAAAAGAAGGTTGGGGAAGTGCTAACAAGACAAATTTTCTTTTGCCTTACACCAGATGACACCTGTGCACAGTGGGTGCCACACACTGCCGTTTTGCTTTGGTAGCATTTTCACATCCACTTTGCACAGCTGTAAATAAGCATATAAAGTGGAGAAGGAGGCTCAGGAGTAAAGCAAAGCTATAATACCCTAAGTGCTGTGGAAATGACCATCCTAATACATAGAACAGTTACACTTAACAAGCTTTCCTTGTTTGTATTTGTCACTGTTGCTTCCCTTTACACACAAAAGTGTTATATTGTTCAATGTTAAATGAATTTCCTGTTGTGGACATTTCTCTCACCTTTACAATCTGAAACTGTGAAAGTCATTCCTTCCATTCATTCCAATTAACTGATTTACGTGGAATAAAACCTTCCTTTAATTGGCTTGGGTACTTTAACTGTAATTGCATGATTCTAACTTTTTTCTAGCCTGCCCCAGCCCCCATTTTTGCTGTCAGGACTAGTTGTGGGTCCAGTAAAAGTTTTTTTGCTTCCACCCACCCTGAAAGCATGCATGCACTTGCCCACACCTACATAATCACATTGAAGCAAGAGGTAGAAAGTAGCAGACATAGGAGCTGCTCTCCCCACCCAGCCTCAGGCCAAAGCTTTACCTGTGTGAGCACAAGCTCTCTCGCTCAGGGCAAAAAAGGGGGAGTTGCCTCTGTTAGTTTAGCCACAGCTAGTAACTGGTGCAGCTGCAGCAGTGCAAATAAAGAAATCCATGATTTACAAGAGTTAAAATTACCCAATACATTGGAACTAATCCCAAGCATAGGCAAGGCCTCAGTTTTATTTACTCCTGTGTTAAGATTAATACTAGTTTGACTCAGTGGCAGATTTAGAGTTAGTGGGACTCTATGTGCTCCTCCCCCTTAGAACCAAGCCAAGAGAAATAACATTCTCTCTTATCCCCCGCCCCCCTTTCATTTTTTTCTCTTCATCCTGCTCCTATATGATAAGTAATAGGAAGTCAATGAAAATAAACCCGAGGGCTGGATGCAGGAGGGGGTACAGAGGTCAAGCTCTGAGAGGAAGTTTGAGTGCAGGGGAATGGGGTGTGGGAAGGAAGGGGTCAGGCTCTGGAAGGAAGTTTGGGTGCAGGGTATGACTCTGGGCTGGGATAGGGGGCTGGCCTGTGATAGGGGATCAAGTATGCTGCCCTTCCCTCAGTTCCCAGAGTGACCAGCACACCCCTCTGGCAGTGGCTCCTAAGAGGAGGGGCAGAGGGGTCTCCATGCACTGCTGCCTGCAGGTGTCTCCCCAATTGGAGCTGCGCAATCAGTCCTCAGCTCAGGAGCAATGCACAGAGACCCTCCTCCCTACCCTGGGGGCACAGGGACATGCCAGCTGCTTCCAGGAGCAGATAGTGTAGATGGAGGGAGACAGAGTGGTCCGGGAGCCGCTTTGGCCCTGCTGCTGGCAAGTCTTTGTGTGCCTTTGGCAGGGAGAGGCAGAGGAGCTCTGTGCACTGCTACAGGTGGGGGCAGCATACAGAACTGCCTCCCCCTGCCAAGGGCACTCAGAGACGTTCCAGCAGCCAACGGCTTTTGGGAGAAACCTGGGACTATCGGCCATTGAATTCTGCCTGTCTGAGCCCTGCTGCACGGCTGGCCAGAACTTGGGAGCAGCTTCCCAGATGAGATTTGTCCTACATTTTGGGAGGCCCTTGTGTCACTGGGGGCCCTTTGCCAGCAAACAGTTTGTTTAATGGTGCATCTGCTCACCTTAGCCAACTTGAAAAACTGTGAGGCTGTTGGGCTGAGTTCTCTTACATGTATTGTAAGTTTTATACCCATGATGGCTATAGTATTTTAAAATGCCCAATTATAATCTCTCCCCTAATTCTAGTAATCAGTGTGGGCTCTGTATATGTGAAGAGTTTCTCACTGTGGCTAGCACTGGTCAGAGCCAGCCCAAGGTAGGGGCTGACCAGGCTACCTCCTGGGGTGCCCCATTGTAGGGGGCGCCGCGCGGGGCTGCCAGACCAAGCGGGGTGGGTCCGCACATGTGCCGGGCGCCCAGGGCAGGGCTGCACATGGGCTGCACTCCCGGGCACTGTGCCTCACTCCCAGGGCCTGGGGCGCACAAATGGCTCAGGCCAGCCCTGGTACTGGTACACCTCCAGCAACAGCAAAAGTATGAGTGCAGAGAAGGCCTCAGGCAGCAGCTGCTTTTAGCACCATGGCATCTAATCTAACCATACTGCAAGTAAACTGATGTATGATGTAAAAAATCTGGTGGCCAAGAGCACCTTAACTATGCGAGTACTCCTATTATCAGGATCACTGATGAGTTTTAATCAGTGGGCACAATGGTGGGGAATATTTCAGCCAACATTCTTAACACAGAATCATGAACATCATCACACTAGTCCAGAGAGCAGGTAACATGTGGCTGCTCCAGGCATGGATCTGAACTACCTCAGATGGGCTGTCCCAGTGAAGCGACCATGCCTGCACTGTCTTATAAATAGACACATCTAGCTTCCCTTTTTTTCAGTTGTCACTGGCAGGTTTTTGTCTTATAGTTATGGGTTGATTGGTTTGTTTTTTTAAGTCCCAATAATAACAAAAGAGGCCACTTCGCTCAATTGTTTTTTAAAATAAATTTGTCCAAATGGGGAAATAAGCTCAATGTCCCTCTCCGAAGTACCATGACAATGGTAAAACTATCACTGCCAGATACCATGTGGCAGCAGACCAAAGGGAAAAAAAAGGCATTGAGATTCCAGCACTCAGAAAGCAGGAGGAAGGAGACAGGTGGCACTTCCAATGCACGGTACTGCATGGTACTGGAAGCAGTAGGGCGGCGATGCTACTGAAGGCACCTCAGATGCCACCTTTAAAGATTAAATTTCCAAAGGCAACAGGAAACAGCCATTCAAGGCAGCACAATATTCCCCTTCTTATATTAAGAAAGGCCTGACAGAGTCATAGCATGTCTGTGGTATGTACAGACACAGTTGAGAGGCCAGAAGCAAATCAGACAAGCAACTGCTCTGATGAAAGTGCTGAATTCAACTTCGTGAACAAATAAGCTGCAATTCCCTGAAAACAGGATAAACCAGTTCATATTGGTTTACAGAAAACAACCTTCATCCACTGCCGGCTAACAAGTGACAATGCTCTCAGCCAATAAGACATATCCCACCCAGCTGCCATTGGCTGATCAGTGATCCTGAGGGCTCACCATCAGCACTGTGTCAGAGAACTGGCTTTTTACATATGAACTCTTATGAGCGTCACATACCCCAGAATCCTGACACCTTTGTGTTTCCCCACAGAAATCTACACTGCCAGAAAGGCAGCAAGGGAGAAAGGTGGGTATGGGATATATGTTAATCTAGTCCTCTCTGTTTCAGTATGTAATTCCTGTGGCTATGTATTCTGACAGGTCTACTGTAGATTAGGTGCGAGTTACTATGCAGCAATAGAAATGACCCTGGGCTTCTGCCTAAATCATTGCTTGGAGTCCGCAGGTTTGAGTCAGAAGAAGAATCCAGCACTTCTCTTCCAGTTTTATTATTCCAAGTCTCTTTCCTCCATCCCAGTACTCTTCTCCTGTGAGAAGATCCCCCTTGATAAGGAGATAGCTGCTCCACTGACTTTTTGGTCTCAGACCCTTGCAGCTGAGAATAGAGTCCCTTTTGCTTTCTCCAACAGCTCATAGACTCATAGACTTTAAGGTCAGAAGGGACCATTATGATCATCTAGTCTGACCCCCTGCACAGTGCAGGCCACAAAATCTCACCCACCCCTCCTAGAATAATCCTCTCACCTATATCTCAGATATTGAAGCCTTCAAATACTTTGAAGACCCCAAGATGCAGAGAATCCTCTAGCTGTGATCTATACCCCATGCTACAGAGGAAGGCGAAAAACCTCCAGGGCCTCTGCCAATCTACCCTGGAGGAAAATTCCTGCCCGACCCCAAATATGGCGATCAGCTAAATCCTGAGTATGTGGGCAAGACTCATCAGCCAGACACCCAGAAAGTTCTCTATAGTAACTCCTATCATCCCTCCATTGACCTATTTCCCACTGATAATGAATGGTCAATTAGTTACCAAGATCATGTTATCTCATCAAACCATCCCCTTCATAAACCCATCTAGTTTAATCTTGAAACCAGATAGATCTTTTGCCCCCACTACTTCCCTTGGAAGGCCGTTCCAGAACTTCACTCCCTGGTATTTATCCCTCTAATATATTTAAACAGTGCAATCATGTCCCCCCTCAGCTAAAGCAGGCAGCTAAGCCAGGCATTGTGGGAGGAGTATTTCTGTTGTATCTGATGCCACATGGTGGCTACAAAGAGGCACTGCAGCTTCCTGAGGTTAGGTCCATTCCCCATTGACTCTTTAGCCCTTGTATGGTGTCAAGTATCAGAGGGGTAGCCGTGTTAGTCTGAATCTGCAAAAGCGACGAGGAGTCCTGTGGCACCTTATAGACTAACTGAAGTGTAGAGCATAAGCTTTCGTGGGCAAAGACCCACTTCGTCAGATGCATGTAGTCATGCATCTGACGAAGTGGGTCTTTGCCCACGAAAGCTTATGCTCCTACACTTCAGTTAGTCTATAAGGTGCCACAGGACTCCTCGTCGCTTCTTTAGCCCTTGTTGCCCTTTATATCCCATTCCAAGTCCATGGCACATCACCCGCGGCCACACAATTGAAATGGCGCTGTGCTGCATATGTTACAGAGAAGGGGTCCAAGCCACAAGGGTGCTAATCAGGATCTGAGCTTAATCAAAGTTCCATGGTGTTTTGCTGACAACACATCTGACATTTCTGCTTCAACAGGTTCCAGGGCCTTTACTTCTACAAAGGCTAAATTAATTGACATGGAAGTGCAATTCTACTTGGGAAAGGGGCTCTATAAATAGCTTTGCAGAGACTCATTTTTATTGGGACCCAACAATCCCAGATAAAATCTACTCATTTTTTTTTTCAGGAAAAAAATGGAGGGACGGTTTTGTTAACTGCTCACCTATGAAACACATAGAACCAAACTGTATGTTTCTGAGTCTTAATTTTATATTATTTTTCATCTCTAATTTGAAGTTGTATCACAATTCAATTTTGTTGTTGTTGGGGATGCACCAATCATAAAACAATGTAGCTCACATTCTCTCAGCAGAGCACATATATGTTCATCAGAATGACTAACAGGTCTCACCTAGGATGTCTCCAGGCACAGGGTTCTTTAGGATTTATTCATATTCAGGTGGGTTTTTTTTTTCCAGAACTGCTCTCTTTAAGATCTGTTAATTACTATAGTGTACATTCTCCCTCCCTTTTTATAAATATATACTCTTTATTGACCATAGTCTTTCAAAATTCAGGACAGTCTATGGAACGATTCACACAGCAATCTTACCACTTGTTCAATGTAATTCAAAATGTTCATTAAAAATAATTTGCTCTGCTAATACAAAAAAGCAAGATAATAAATGGCATGGACCCCCCCCAAAAAAAACCCCCAAACTGATTAGATGAAATCTCGTCTGAGTAGGTCATTTCCAAACATCTGTCTAATTCCAACTGCATTTGATTGTAGCGCCTATAAATTATGAATCCCAGGATGCACTTATACATCCGCAATATCATTATTTAAGCTTTTTAGCCCATTAGCTTAAAATCTTTGTAAGTCATCGCCCAGGTGACAAGTTGAAAAGTTGCAGGAAATCAGTATGAACTTCGCTCACCTTGAGTGAAGAGACTTATTTTCTCTTGACTGCCCATGCTAGAGATTTTTAATGACAACAACATTTGAAGAATAGCCATTAAATCTGAACAGCCGGGAATTCCCCAGTGAAAAAGTAATAGATTTACAAAGAGAGGGAGTGTGTGTTTGAGAAAATGAAAGAACTGCAGTGCTAGGCATTCATCTGCTCAGGCTATTGTGCATACATACATCTGCATTGATGGGTTTTGATGATGGGTAATCCCGGTAGCTACACCATGCCTAGCTAACCAAATAACCCCTGCTTGTAAGAATGTCCTACTGTAATGAATAAGGTGTAACAGAGAGGTTGTAAGGCTACCATCTCCCTAAGACTCTTCCTCATCAAGTTGTGGCAGATGGGTATGACAGCCAGATGGCTGGGAAAAGACACTTTCACACAGACCAGAGAACCAAAGGCTTTCAGTTCTCAAAACACAGGCCTCAGTCATACATGAGTAGGAGGGCTCTGATCTTTTCTGGTGGCCAGGCCCAACATTACACAGTCACTCTGAGCCCACTCCAGTTCCCACAACAGTACAAGGAATGTCAGCCTTTGACTTCCATGGTGCTAGACTGGGCCTATGCCACACTCCTCCTCATTCCTCCCTCTATTTACAGGAAACTCCCCTGACATCACAATGATTGCAAGGTCTCTGATTCATATCCTCTTAGGCCATCCCAGGTGGGACATGATTGGTGCCACTTCCCACTCTCTACATCCTCTTCTGTCCCTTGCTCTGCTGCTGCCCTATGAAAAATTCCTCCTTGTGCAGTAGGTTTATGACAAAGGGCTAAGTGAGTTAACTATTTTCCCATCTTCTCCCCCACATTCAGTCCCCTGCTTACACTTGGAGTTAAAGCCCTGGTATGTATTTTTAAAACAGAATGTCATTTCACTCCAGTGCCACTCCACTGATGACCAATTGAGGAACCCCATTCATATCTGGCTCATTGTGTTTCAACATTTTTAAGAACAATGTTATGAGCAAGTAGCCTAAGTTTTTGAGGTAGTGTAATGTGAAACAGAAGGACATGCCGTAATTCACTGGTTTCACTTCCTCTAAGTCATCCTTAATTCATTTTCACACTGCAAGACTGCTGGCTAAAAGCCTTAGAATTTCATCATTTTTAATGTTAAAAACCATGGGGAGGGGACACAAAACCATTTCATAGCAAGAACAGAAAAATGCAGTCTGAGTCCAGACTAGACTGGAAAGGTACAGTCGCTGCTGCACAAAACACAGTTACTGAGTTACATATATGCAAACAATTCTTGTCAGAATTTGACATCATGATACTACTAATTTCCACTTACAATCTATGCCAGGGATGTCAAACATAAGGTCTGCAGGCTGGCTCCATTTCTGCCCTCAAAATAGTGTAAGTAGATCTGCAGACTTCCCATGAATTTCTGGGCTTGTCTACACTTGCGTCCATGCTACAGAAAATCTATAGAGCCCACCAGAGTGTTTGTTGTCTAACTCCACTGTGTAGACTTCGTGTGTGTATTAAAACAGTAGCCTCCCCAAGAATTGAAATTAGGGAGGGTGTTCGAATTTATGGGGGGGTGTCAGGGCCGTTGAGGGGTGAGACCGTTAGGGTGAAGGTGAGCTATATGGCACCATAGTTCACAAAACTGGGGGGGGGGTGTTGGGGAAATTCAGGGGGGGTATACACCCCCATAGAGGGGGTGTAGGGAAATCCCTGATTAAAGAACATATAGTAGACACCAGCATGGTCCACATGGGGAAGTTAAAGTGCAACAACACAATGCTGAGCTCTACAAATCACACCCTGGTATCCACACTTCAGTATAGCAATCCAGCAAAACCTCGCATACTACTCAGTCCCATTTAAGAGATTCTAGAGAGGCATAAGTCTGGTACCCGTCCAGGTGAGAAGTGACACTGATGAGTGCTTATATGACATCTGGAAAACAGATGCCCCCAAACTAGCAAGTCAAAGAAAAGGACAGAATATTGGATCAGGCCCGCTATATGAAATTATACGCTGGTATACACTATCTTTCATAGGGATTTTAAAGTCATTTACAAGCATTAAGCAAGCATCATGGCTCCCTTGTGAAGTAAATGATATTACAGATGGATTTGGTAAGGAACAAAAAGAGGACAATAGACAAACCTGAGGACTAAAGTTAGACACCTGAATGGCTCACTGTTCAGAAGGGCCAGCAGTGACAGAGAGATGTTAATCTCTCAAAAATTTCTCTCTCAGACAGAAAGCATTCATGTTAAGAGCAAAGTCTAAGGCTGTTGAGTCCCACCTCTAAATATAGAGGCAACGCAGTTAATGAGTTGCTGCTGCCTCTCGTTCCTGGGAAGATGGTGCCATGGTTTTGGGGGGGGGCAAATGTGAGGAACTTTGGTGCCCCTTTTTCCTACCCCAGGCCAGTGCTAAGACCAGAGGGGATGAGGAGCCAGGACAAACGAGAAAGCTGCAGCTCAGATACTCCATCTGAGGAGAAGCAGGAACAGCAGGGCACTCAGGGTATGTCTACACAGCAAAGTTATTTTGAAATAACAGCCCAGATTTCTTTAAGGGATTTTTCCATTTCATTGTTTTTTTAGTAATTTTTTTAAAATGGGAATTCTATCAAGTGTATTTTTTTCTTCAACTCTATTAACTCCTATCATTACTATGTTTTAACAAAAAAGGGCTGTGGTCAATGTGGTTTGCAGAAACATTTTCTTACTAGTTTCTAAATCTTAAGCATTGATTGAGCTGTAACAAAACAGAGCACTACTCCAAATTTCTCTGTTTTATCTATTTTCTGTTAGGTTTACTGAGAAGCAATTCTATTCCAGATTTATCCTGTTTTTCTGGCTCATCTCAGTTGAGTCCAAGGATGAAAGTAACTTAAATTTCATATCACAACCTCCCTGGGGGAGGCCCTCAGGGCAGAAGGTTGTGATCTAACAGTACCAGTGAGAAATTGAAGTGTGGAGTGGTGTGCAGGTGAGCTCCAGATAGCGGATGAGGATGTGGGGGGGGTGCAGGAATCAGGGCAGGGGTTTGGGGATCCAGGAGTGAGAAGGGGCTCTGGACAGGAGGTAGGTGGGTGGGTGGGTGGGTGGGTGTGTGACAAAGTGCACGACTCCTCTGCCTTCTGCACTCCCCTGTCAGAGTGAAGAATGCAGCAAACTATGTACTTTCCCCTCACTTTCTGATGAAGGGTAACAGTCAGCAGTGTACGAAACTAGGGGGCTTAGCCCCCACCTCTCCCCCGCAGAGATTGCCTAGAGGCTCGGGGCTGGGACATTCCCATACAGGGGAGAGCATGCCCCCAGCCAGCCCCTTTCATTGGCCTGGTGATTTTGTCTCTTCTGTATGGTTTGATGAGAAGCAATTCCATTCTAGGCACATCCCATTTTCCTGCCACAACCAAACTCTTACCTTGCTATAAGTTATAAGAAGAAGCTTTATAGCAAATGTGGTGGTTCTAGATCTAACCATTTAGGAGGACTTCTTAAACAGACAGACAGACAAACAAGTAGTCCTGTGACACCTTAGAAACTAACAAAAGTATATAGAATGAGCTTTCATGGGTAAAGCCCACTTCATCAGATGAGTTGGAATGGAAATATCAGAAACTAAAATATATAACAGCAAAAGAAGTACCTGTTAATTGTAGGACCCCTGTTAATGAGGCTAATTAAGTGGGCTGGATGTATGCCATTCATAGCTTGTGGTGTGAAAAATGAGGACATTAAAGGCCTGGGAAAAGATTGCAGTACATCAAGGGGGTGCAGAAACTGTCCCATGAAGCAGTTCTGTCTGTCCCATTATTCCATGAACTTCCAGCTTCGTTTTGCATCATTTTTTTAACCTACCCTCTAAATTGTGTAAGCCATCTCTGCCGGAAAGCACAGATCCTGCACTGCTGCCCAGCCTGGCATGGTAAGAACCCAACATGGCTGTTCCTGCAATACTTCATGAGCTGCAAAATAGAAAGTGAATCTGGGGTGCTTGCCCTGCTGTCCGCCAAGGAAAGAAATAATTCAAGATTGCTGTTGGCAGTCACAAAGCAGCTGCATGAGATGCACCAAGATACTGGGTTTGGGAAACAAGCACTGAATGGTGTGATCACATCATGATGCATGTATAGAGTGATGAACAATGGCTGCAAAACTTTCAGATGCAAAAATCCTCCTTTCTGGTGGCATAAATACACCAGAATGAGAGCTGCCGTTCCTGCTGAAAAACAGGTAGTGATCACTGTGGAGAAGCTGGAAATTCCAGTTTGCGACTGGTTGCTTGCAAGTTTGGAGTTGGAAAATCCAACAAGAGAATTGCAGTGATGCTAGTAATCACCTCCTCCTGCAAAGGACTATGGCTTTTAGTATTGTGCAGGAAATATTTGATGGCTTCAAGGTAATGTGATTCTTTAACTGCACAGGGTGATAGAATATATATCCAAATTTTGACCCCAGACCATCTTGCAGTAGAGTACAGGCAGTCCCCGACTTACGCGGATCCGACTTACGTCGGATCCGCACTTACGAACGGAGCTTTCTCGCCCCGGAAGTCGGGGCAAGAAAGCCCCGTTCGTAAGCTGCTCCGGTGCCCCTGGTCTGCTGGAGACCATCTCCAGCAGACCAGGGGCACCGGGCGGGTTCCCGCGCTTCTGAGGCTTTGCCAGAGCAAAGCCTCAGAAGCGCGGGAACCCCCGCTGCTGCCGCATGAGACCCGGTGCCTGTGGTCTGCTGGGGACGGTCCCCAGCAGACCACAGGCACCCGGACTGAAGCCGCAGCCGCGGGGGGGTCCCGCGCCTCTGAGGCTTTGCCAGAGCAAAGCCTCAGAGGCGCGGGGAACCGCCGCTGAGGCTTTGCTCTGGCAAAGTCAGAGGCGCGGGACCCCCCCGCGGCTGCGGCTTCAGTCCGGGTGCCTGTGGTCTGCTGGGGACCGTCCCCAGCAGACCACAGGCATCCAGACTGGAGCAGCGGCAGCAGCAGCGGTTCCCCGCGCCTCTGAGGCTTTGCTCCCCGTGTCCCTGGTCTGCTGGGGGGGGGGGGGCGCAGCTAGTGTGCTCCCCCCCCCCCCCAGCAGACCAGGCTTTTGTTTTGGACTCTGGGGCAGAGCAGCTGGGGCGCTGCCGATTGGTCCTGCAGCGCCCGTGGGCACTACTGGACCAACCCGGCAGCACCCCAGCTGCTCTGCCCCAGGTCCTGATTCAGCCGCTGCTGGTCAGTTTCAGCAGCGGCTGAATCAGGACGTCTGGGGCAGAGCAGATGGGGTGCTGCTGGGTTGGTCCAGTAGCACCCCAGCTGCTCTGCCCCAGGCGTCCCCAAGTCAGCTTCTGCTGAAACTGACCAGCGCTGACTACAGGAAGCCCCAGGCAGAGTTGCTCTGCCCCGGGCTTCCTGGAATCAGCTGCTGATCAGTTTCAGCAGCAGCTGACTTGGGGACGCTTGGGGTTCTTAAGTTGATTCTGTATGTAAGTCAGAACTGGCGGTCAGTTTCAGCAGTGTCTGAATCTGGACGCCAGTTCCGACTTACATAGAGATTCAACTTAAGAACAAACCTACAGTCCCTATCTTGTACGTAACCCGGGGACTGCCTGTACATCAATTTCAAGGGCTACTTCTCCATGGTCTTGCAAGTATGGGTGGGTCACCAAGGGCCATTTCACCAACATCAATGTGGCGTGGTCAGAGAAGTTGTGTGATGCACACATCATTAGGAAAACTGAACAGTATGGAAACCTGCAAACAAGGCCTTTCTTTCCAGACCAGAAGATTCCAATAGGAGGATGTAGAGATTCCCACATTGATCCTGGGAGACCCTGCCTACCCCTTGCTCCCATGGCAATGGAGCCTTACACCAAGAACCTCCATAGCAGCAAGGACTTCTTCAACAACAGGCTCCCCGGGTGCTGAATTACCACTGAACGCACCGATACTGCCTTTTTGTCAGGTTAAACCTCAATGAGAAGAATATTCCAATGGTCTTTGCAGTCTTCTGTACTCTACATAATATTTGCAAAGTAAAGGGTGAAAAATTTCCCAAGGGGTGGAGTACTGAGGTTGATCAGCTGGCTGCTGATTTTGAGCAGCTAGATACTACAGCAATTAGAGGTGCAAAGCGGATGCTATTAGAATTAGGGAGGCTTTGAAGCAGCATTTTGACAATTATTCCTAGGAATGTGTCTATATGCAAGGCATTTGCCCATGCAATCTTTATTTGCCATCCTGAATGACCCCTGTTGTGCTGACTTCCTGCGGAAATATTCCTGCCAATAGTGGTTGTGTTTGAATATTAGCACCAACGTGTGTATGACACAGAGAGTCAATTTGCATCAAAACATTTAATAACAGGACAAAATACAAATGTTTCATCAAATGGGGACATGGAAATGAGAAACAGTCTCTTGGATACTGCTCTTACAGCGGAATGTCCAGCTTTCTCTGTGAAACCAGCCCCTAGGATGGGAGAGCAGAGAGTACTGAGGGACCAGGAAGATGTGCAGAATCTGATGGAGGAGTGTGGAGATGGGCATGGAATGGTATTGGTTTCAGGGAGACTTGTGCATGGATATGCTCTGACTGCAGCATAACAAGAGACTTGAGCATCTCTCTCTGGTCCTTCAGTGGCTTCATCATCCGCTCCTGCCCCCTCTCCTTTCCAAGCTATCCAGCCTATGTTCTTCAGGCATTGTCTCCATCCACGTTCTTGCTTTGCTATCTGCTCTGTCGATTGCCGCACTTCCGAAAATATACCCTCCTTACTCCTACTTTCCCGCCTTATCTGATGGAAGTGCACTGCCAGTATGGAGGAGTGGGTCCACAAGGGGACATCTGCAGAAGCCAAAGAAACAATGAACACAGACAGTATTGTAAACACGCTCACAGCTATGAATCACAAAAGTTACACACAACTCTTCTCTCACTGTGCCTTAGCAAGCACACAGAGTGGCATGAGTCCAAAACATGGTGAGTTTGGTGGTGTGGGAAATGGACAAGAAGGTACAAAGGGCCAGGGTGGTCTGTGAAGGGGGCTGCTACAAGCACTGAATATTGGCACCCTTTTCCATGAGTGGAGGTAATCAAACCAGATTATTCACTGCAGGGAGGGGGGTTACCCAGAGTGCTTCTCTTGCAGTCATGCAGCTTCGGACCAGCTCTGTATACTGCTTGCACCTCAGCTCTCTGCAGAAATAATTGGTGGCTGGTATGGCAAAGTTTTCTACTGAGGAGGAAGCAAGCAGCTCTCTCAAGGAACCTGCAGCAGAGAATTGCAGAATACCTACAGGAAAGTTTCCTAGATACCTCTATGGGGAATTGCTGGGACATCCTGGTGTATATTAAACAAACTTTTCCACTGAACCCACATGGCATAAATGCCTAGGCTCTGTTGTTAATGTCAGTCCCTTCTCCCTCCTCTGACACATACTTGAAATCTCAATCTCCTCTCACCGTGGTGCATCAAAGGAAAACGCATGCTGACCCACTTTCATGTCCCCTGCTTCATGCACACTGGAGACAGGCTACTGCTGGGACTAGCTAGACCCGTCCAGAGTCACAGAGAGAGCCTGACTCACCACATCACTGGATGGCCCTGTCACATGTTCCACATTCCCCTCCAACTCCACTTCTTGGTCTTCTACTTTTTCCTCAGGGATGACCACTGCCTCCAGTCCCCCAGAAGTATTCATGGGACTCACCGACAAGGTTGGCGTGCAGCTCATTGTAGAAACGGCATGTCTTTGGCACCACACCAGAGCAACAATTGGCTTCTCTTGCCTTCTGGTATGCCTGCCTCGACTCATTGATCTTAGCACGGTGTTTCCCTTTCATGCCCCTTCTCTGCATGCGCATAGGTATCAGTTCCTACAACTGAAGTGAAGCTGCAACTGCATAACCTCCTCTCCTCACATTTCCAGCTGATCCAACATCTCTGGTGTATGTACTCCACAAGGAAGCAAGTCAGTGGTGGAAAGCCAGCAGAATCAGCTGGGAAGATGCTGTGTGAATTGCCCATGCCAAGCCGGGCAAACAGAAGGAAGAATTTAAAAAATCCAAGGCCTTTAAAGGGGGCAGGGGCACATACCTGTGTACCTTTGGGGCAGCAGATACCAAACTGATGACCAGCGCTGTCATGATGGACATGGTGGGACACCACCCAGAGGCCAATTATGGAGACATGAGCAAGCACAGTGTGTACACTGATGCTGAGTCACTCTAGCTACATCACAAAAGGCTCTGTACCTCTCCTGGAGGTGGTTTTATGTCAGCATATCAGGAGAGTTACACTGGCCTGAGCATTTCAGTTTATACGCCTCCCAGTCTTTTGTGAACACAAGCTATCTTTTGTCAACACAACTTTGTAGTGGAGACAGCGCCTTAGATAAGCATCCAAAATACTGTGTCCTCTTGCGTACAGTAATTCCTCATTTAACACTATCGATATGTTTCAGAAAATGATCGTGTTAAGTGAAAACATGGTGGGTCAATTTTCCCATTGAAAATAATGGAAAAGGTGGGGGGTTACGTGTCAAGTGGTGGTGACTGTTGGGACTGGGACATAAGGTTGGGGGAGAAAGGGAACTGGGTTACAGCAGGGAGGGGAGGTGTTTGGCTCTGGGGAAGGAAAGGGGAGGAGAGGGGAGAGGGATTGGGGTGGGAGTATGACCCTGTGACGGGTCTGCCAGGACTCGCACTGCATCCAGTGAGGGGAGGTCGCTAAGGAACAGCGCGGTGAGCAGCGAACCCTCCACCGCTGGAGGGGGAAGACCTGCGCAGCCGCTGGCATCGGGTCGGCTGGGGAAACCCAGCCACCAGCCTTCAAGCGGGGACGGAGGAGAGTGGGGAACAGTGCGGCAAGCGGCAAACCCTCTG
This sequence comes from Pelodiscus sinensis, assembly GCF_052426305.1. NCBI lineage: Eukaryota > Metazoa > Chordata > Testudines > Trionychidae > Pelodiscus > Pelodiscus sinensis. The sequence goes on along the minus strand of NC_143055.1, from coordinate 109,794,230 downwards.
CCGCTTTGCAGGGAGGCAGGGGAAGCCCCGCACAGCCACCAGCAATGAGCCGGCTGAGGAAATCGTGTTTTTCCGGGGATGGTCATGTAATTCAAAAAATGTTCCCTAAAAAAAATCGTGCTATCGTGAAAACGTGTTAAGTGGGCACATGTTAAATGAGGAATTACTGTACTCTGGTTCACCTTCCACCACTAGTTGTAATCTAACTAGAGATATAGAAATAGTACTAACTAATGCTTTCAGCAGAGGAACAAGTTATCAGGGTTCCTTCTATTCCCAACTCTCCTTGGGTATGTCTACACAGCAAAGTTATTTCGAAATAACAGCTGTTATTTCAAAATAACTTTACTAGCGTCTACACAGCCAAACCGCTATTATGAATTTGGTAAACCTTGTTCCGCAAGGAATAACGCCAAATTCAAGATAGCTATTTTGAAATAAGTGCTGTGTAGACACTTATATCGAAATAGGGGGCCTCCAGCCTTCCCAGGGTGCTCTGGTGGCCACTCCATCCTCAACCAAGAACACTCCTCTCCCTCCCCCATCCCCAGAGCCCTTAAAGAGGTTGACTCTGGCCACAGTGCCTGTGCCAGCTCCAAGCCAGCAGTCACTGCCCCTGACCCAGTGACCCCAAAACATGAGCCAGCAAGCCACTGGCAGCCAGCCCCCAGGAGCAGTCTGCCAGCTCCCAGGAGAAGGGCCCAGAGAAGGTGGGCGCCTTCCTGGTCCAGGGTGGAGATCATGGGATCTTATTCAGGTTTGAGACGGGATGCCCCCAACATCCATGATCTCCGCACTAGACAGAGGAATGCAGCCATCTCTGGCAGGATAGCTGCCAGCCTGGCCATCAAAGGCCACATGCAAACCCAGGAGCAGGTTTGCATGAAAATCAAGTTGGTCTGGCGAGACCCCCAACTCTGAGCCCTGAGCTTCCCCTCCCCCTTATTCCCCTTGCTTCCCCCTTCCACCTCCCTCCTCCCAGGTTTCCCCCTCTCCTCTCCCACCTCCTTTCCCCAGTCTCCCTAGAGTTTAATTCCCCCCCCCCCCCCGTTTTGTTAATAAAGAGTTTGTGTTCATGAAAATACGTGTATTTTATTTGACATCAGGGAAGGGAGTCAGGGAGGGATAAGTGGAAGGACGTGAGGGAGGAATCTGGCACAAGCCCCCAGTGGGGCAGACCAGGGAGGCTCTTAGTGCTCCTCAGGATGGAAGCTCTCCCGCAGGGCCTCCTGGATACTGACAGCCCCCCGCTGGACCTCCCGGATGGCATCCTGCAAAAAGTGCAGCCAGGCTCACAGCAACATGTCCACGAGAAGCATCAGAGTGCCCAGGGCAGCTCTGGCTCCATGTTGCAGAGTGCTGTGGTGTTATAAGTAAGGACAATCAGAGCACGCAGAGACAAAATGCTTTGCTGTCCCTCATCAAGGTAGGCAAGCAAGCAGGGAAACCTGAGAACTGGCTGGGGGGGTCCCTTTAAGCACAGGCCTCAGATAGCCTCAGGCAGCAGCCACGCAAAGTAACTCCTGACCTGATGCCCTGCCGGACCAGGTTCTGGCCAGCCTTAAATGCGATTCAGCGTCCACTCAGTATGGATGTGCTATTTCGAAATAGAAAAAGGTATTTTGAAATGCATTTTTTGTGTAGATGCGTTATTTCAAAATAAGCTATTTTGAAATAACGCTGTAATGTAGACATACCCCTGTGGAAGAAAACAAGCCTTCACTCTGCGTTGTGTTTAAGCAACAAGTAGCCAGAGGCAGTTTATTCGAGCAGTATTGCAAGGGAAGATATCCATAAGCGGATCTTCAAATACAAAACAATTAAAAGCCAATATATATACCTTTCTATTACATATAACATTAAACAATTACTTCCATGCCCACTCAGTTCCCATCGGACACTGTCTTATCTCAAGGCTCTCACTGAGGTAAGCATTCCACTCTTATCAATATGGGAGAGACAGAAAGGCGAACACAGCGTCTCTTCTGGCTCTCGCGTTAGCAGGAGTCAGAGTGACCCAGACTCTTGCTCTGCTACTGACAAACCCTGAAATGGCCACCCAAATCCCCTTTCCCTTAGTCCTGCTTCCACACCCCTCTTGACTAGTTTTGAGATCCAAGGTAAAACATTTAACCTCTCTGTGCTTAAGGTTGCCCCTGTGTATAATCTACCTCCCTGGAATATTATTAATTTGAACATTAGGGAGATACAGTAATAATGTCAAAAGATACACAGTATTTTCTAATAAATGGTAGCAGGGAAAATGAGGGGTATAACCTTGGTTTCACTTTTCTTCTATCAATATTTAAGACAAATCTTGGAATAAGGATAGGTTTGCCTGAACCTGCTTTGAAAATTAACACAGCAAGAAGTCATTCAATCATCACAATTACTTCGGCTGCTAATAATGTAATCCTGTTAATAAAGTTGCAAAGAAAGCCCTTTTGGAATTAACTTGGCTCAGAATTCTTTAATGTAAACACTCAGAGGCAGCTGCCTTAGAACATGTTAACCCCTAAGCATGTGGTCAAACACCACACTTTCCATGAAAGAATGTCATCCACTTGAATAAAGCAAAAAATATGCACTGACTGGTCCACCAGAATTTCTGTTTAATGGAAAAATCAACAACTGGAGTTAGTTATCAGCACTGTGGAATAGTCTGTGCAGAATAGCTTTCATCTCATTGTACCAATACTGATCTAGCACTTTTCAGTAACTCCAGAAGGGCCACTTTTATACGTTTATCGACTGCACAGACTGGTAGTACAGACAAAACTGGCATGCTGCTCTCCTCCTTTCTCTTCTCCCCTCGCATTATCCCTTCGCTATGTGCTCATTTTCAGAACCATTTCATTGCATGATGGGTAATGTACATTATGAACAATTTTAATCTCATCTCCTTGGCACCCACCCTTGGTAGCTCCATGACAGTAGTGTGAGTTTCACATTAACAGAACATGTCGGTAAATTCTGATTATCAAACTTAAAGGGTTAACAAAAATGATGGAAGTGATAGCACCTTAATCCCAGAGGGCAATAAGTCACATCACAATTTGGCTATACAACAGAAAAGAACTGATGTTCTCTTTCAGGGTATGTCCGTAGAGTTTTGTCGGAAAAATGGCCATTTTTCTGACAAAACTTGAGGAACGTCCACACTGCAATTGCATTCTTCTGCAAGAAAATTGAAAGAACAGAGGGGGTTTTCTGGCTTTCGTAATCCTCATTCTACAAGGAAGAAGCCTTTTTGCGAAAGAGTTCTTTTGCAAAAAGGCATGTGTGGTTGGGGAAGAAGGAGCTCTTTCGGAAGAAGAGGAAAGAAGAAAAAGCACAGGTGCCCAGGTGGCCATTCTGTCCGTAGCAATCACAGCTTACATGCGAGAGAGCATCCATTCAGTCTGGATGCTCTCTTTCGAAAAACCAGATTGCTTTTTTGATGTACTTTTGCAGGGTGGACACTCTCTTTCGAAAGATGTTTTTTTGGAAGATGTCTTCCGAAAAAAGCTTCTTCCAAAGAAGCCTGTAGTCTAGGCGTAGCCTCAGAGAAGCTCCAGGACTCAGCTGACATAAGGACACAATTAACAGCTTTTAGCCCACTGGAAAGAAAAATATCTCCCCAAGCTGAATAGTGTATTTTATCACGCTTGGGAATACAGGACTTCACTTTCCAGAAAATAAGCAAAATGTGATACTTAGTCCAAACAGATAGTACTATGAAGACGCGAGAATGTGAATCAAACTAAAGGAAGATTTTCTTTTTAAATTATATCCTTGCTGTATTTATATTCTTATATTTTAGATATTCTTTAAAAAACTTCATTCCTTTTTCCAAAGAGCATACATTGTAACAGGGAATGTATGTTGGGCTGGGAACAGTGCTAAAATCTTTATTGGCACTTACTGATAGCATTCAGAGATGGAAGATGACCTTTACACTTATCTTGAAACAAAGGAGAGTGAGAAAGAAATACACAGAAGAGAAAAGACCTCCACTCAGAAAACTAAAGATAAAGGTGAATTCAAATTATTTAAAGATGTGTTTTCATTGGTTAATGTATTCCAATGGAATAATTACTTTCAAAGGCTTGGAAATGAAAAGAATCTTAGGAGTATGTCTACACTGCATTCCACTTTCGAGAGAGGAATGCAAATGCAGCCGAGCGAAATTGCAAATGAAGCGCGGATTTGAATTTCCCACACTTCATTTGCATAATCACGTCCGGCCGCTATTTCAAAATACTCTATTTCGAGATAAAAACGCTGTGTAAACATGGTTATTTTGACAGAAACCCCTTCTTTCAAAATAACCCATACTCCTAAAAAATGAGGTTTATCGGTTATTTCGAAAGAAGGGGTCTCTTTCAAAATAACTGCTTCTACACAGCATTTTTTATCTCAAAATAGGGTATTTCAAAATAGCAGCTGGATGTGATTATGCAAATGAAGCATGGGAAATTCAAATCCGCGCTTCATTTGCAATTTCACTCGGCTGCATTTGCATTCCCCTCTCGAAAGAGGAATGCAGTGTAGACATACCTTAAGAGAACTACACTGTATGATAAAACCAAACCAGGGTCTGATGCACTAGTCTGAAAGAAGTTGCAGAAGCACTGAGTGCCATGAAAAACAAGAAGGCATTTGGTCATGATGGCATGCAAGCAGAAATATGGAAGTGCCTTAGGCAAGAATGCATGAACATTGACAACTGCTTAAATGCATCATAAAGACAAAAATGATATCTAAAGAAAGAGAATATTACCCCGGGGGAATTCTGCCCCCCCCAATAAAAATTCTGCATAGTAAGTTTGACAAAATTCTGCATATTTTATTTGTCAATATAACACAATATCATGATGCCAGTTTCAATTATTTCGGTACTTTATTTCAAATTACCTGTCAATAAGTATGTTTGTAACAATGCGCACAACCAAAAAAAGATTCAGAAAAATGTTTTTTGACAAGTAAGTTCCTTTCTGGGCATATTAATACAGATCTCTGAGTAAGACTTAATTTAAACTACAACACAGAAGCATTATTCCCTGCAGCCCTCAAAAGGAATGCAGTGGCTTGGAGGAGTCCACAGTTATGGAAGAGCTAAGGGAAAGGGAAGTAATGGCTGGGAAGGAGCTTGGGTGTGACTCTGGAGTGTTATTGGGTAGGAGTGAGAGACGTGTGGAACTGCGGCATGGGGGGATAGGGTAGGGAGGAATTGTTGGGGAGCCTCCACTATGCACATCCTGGCTGACCCCTTGCCTCTCTCATTCGGTCAGGCACATTTTCCCTATCCCCAAGTGTCCCTGCCTCCCCACTGTTGCCCTGCCTCCCACTCACCTAGAGAAAAGTGAGCAGAGTGTGTGTAACAGAAGAATGTCTATCACATTGAAAAGCAAAATCTACACAACTGTAGTTAGACCTACAATTTTGTATGGCTCTGAATTCTGGGCACTGATCAAGAAACAGGAGTAGATCTTCCACCTGGCAGAAATCACGATGTGAAGATGCATGCTTAATGAGCCATGTTCAGAACAAACAAAATAGGGAAAGTGTAACAGTCATATATTCTTATCATAGTAATATATAGAAACAAGGGTTCTAAAAACTTAGAAGTGAAGGATAACAGAAAGGTTGGAAACTATGCGGATACAAACAGATTTGTTCAGCTGCGTTGTTTCTGAGCAACTACTTCAAGACAGACTGGAGAAGGACTCAAAGGGCTAATCCCATATAGGACTAAAGGCAGAAGAATGAAGGAGAGGTAGGAAGACTAGAGGTTAGGCCATTGGAAAGAGCTTCAGGAGAACTAGGTTCAATCACAAACTCTGTCAGAAACGTCCTTTGAGGCCTTGGACAACTAACAACTTCATTGTGTCTCAAGTTGCCCCTCTGTAAAACATGAATATTTCCTGTCTCCTAAATTTGTCTTTCCTATTTAGATTGTTAGATAGTCAAGACTCAGAGCATATGTAGAGTACCTACCATCCTAAGTCCCCAATCTTGATTGGAACTGTAACTGCTTCCTATGTTTCCATTTGAATTCCCTGTTTTGTTTTCTTATGCTCATAGTTTGCTAAAATAGTCTCCATTGGGGCTGATTTTCCAGGTTTCTTTTCAGCTCAAAATAGGATTTTTGTGTCCACGAATAATTTGAATAAAAACTCTTTAGCCAAATTTGAAATTATGCCTTTTTATTCACACACAGCATATTTTTTAAAATTCAGAATTAGCTTTGTTCAATGAATTTTGATCAGCTCTAATGCAGTTGTTAACTTTGTTTCTTCCTCCTCTATATGTCTTTCTTTTCGTTCAAACATACATTCAGTTTCAAAAATTTCCCAGGCGTTGCCACTAGCACCCAAAATAGTTTCAGTTGGACTTTAAGGGTACCATGATGATTTTCATGAGCCATGCTGTGTGTGTACATTTAACTAGTGTATACTTCACAGAAACACCAATATGATATTTTCAATAACTGTATCACTTCCAGGAAATGAGCACTGAAAAGGTTTTCTTTGACAGACCTACAATGTCTTTGCATTACAATTATACTGGTTTCCCAAATTAATTTGCTTCAGGCCATGAAGCTGAGTAAATCAGACTCAAAGTACCTTTCTGGGCACCAAAAGAGATAATAAAATGCAAAATGCTGTATGAAGTTTCATCAGTCCCAAATTTAACCTTAACATTAGGATAGCACCATCAGCAAAGCAGTGAAATTTTAGTAAAATTTAATAAAACTTGAGTAGAATAATTGGTTACAGTTTAGCTAAGCAGAACTCACGTTATATAAACCGGAACTCAAAAGGAAGTGCTTTGAGAACCAACTCTAGGACACAAACTCCATAATCAGAGCTGCCAAACCTCAACTTTGACACCATGCAGAAACTGGTGTCCCCCAGATGGACCTGAACCTGACTGGCTATCACGACAAGTTCATCTGTGGTGAGTGTAGTGGGTGTATTCTGGTTTTGGTGATTGTTAATAAATAGAGTTTCAGTAGGATATTACTGTGTAAGGTTTTCACTGGTAAAGGACTCCACAAGCTCACAGAAGTGTGAGGGAAGTTGCCTATACTGAAAAGGTTATGCCTGAGCTGGAAGAACATGTAAGGATGGATGTCCCTAAAGTGTGCAAAAGAGAGAATTTTGTGTGGGAAACAAAGAGGGACAGCTATACAGCCTGTAAGAGAAGTCAGGGCAAATTACAAAGGAAATTCATCTTCATTTTATAGATGGACAACTGAGGCACATATAAATTAAGTGTCTAGCTCAAGCCTCACGTAGACTATGGCAGAGTCAGGAATTGAACCCACATCTCCTGAATTCCAGTCCAGGGGCATAGGCACAAGAAGATCCTTCCACTGTTGAGCACATTAAAAAAAAAAAAAAAAGACACCCTACAACCAAATTCTTGGAAACATTTTTTTCCTGTCGCCACAGCAGCAGCAATGAGATTCAAGCTGCACAGGGTAAAAATGTATTCAGACCAATTTCATAATCTTATATCTATATATTTATTTAAGAACCAATGAAGAAGCACACCTAGCTTTTCTGCTAAATCCAGCCATTTCACTGACTTTTGACAGTGAAAGACAAGCTCTAGGGATCTACTAACAATGATTATGACACAAAATAAATAAACAAGTAAATAGATAAATTAGGAACTTCACTTCAGAACAGATTTTTGTCTATAGGTAGACAGACGTGTCAATTTTCAGGAAAGCACTAATAGCACACATATCAGCTCTATTGGAGGAACTGGACAAATTAATTTGTATGTCTGGTACTGCAAGAAGTATTTCAGTTAAGAGTTGCTTTACAAAAAAAGACAAGAAATTTATTATTGAATTTGGTGATGTATGTAGAAAATCTAACAATCCTATTAGGATGCCTTAAGGGAGAAGTTCATGGGTTTTAGTGTCATGGTGCTTAATCTATCAGTCACTGAGATATTTAATGCACTGAACAGGGGTCTCAACATTTTCTGCCTTCGCTTTTTTTTAAATTAAGCTTTTAGTCCTGACAGTTGCAAAAACGTACCAACAATCAATTTCTGTTGTTGAATGACTGTGTTCGGTTATGGGATGGCTGTTAGATCAGATATGAGAGATGAGGTGTGGTACTTCACCTAAACTCTGTCCACATTCCCAACATAGCTGAGTGTTTTTGCTACAGCAATCAGCAGTGAAAGTTAATGCTGACATTTAAATAACCACAAAGCTTCAGAAGTGACACTCCACCGATACGAGCCGGTGTGCTGGTTTTTACTACTCAGTCATTTCTGGTCTCTCTAGAGACTCTGTCTGCAGTTTCAATACGGTAATACGGTATGATTACAGTTTCTTCAGTTTAGAAAGGCAAGCCATATGAAAACACAGATTGTATGCCAATAAACCTAACTATATGAAATAATGTTAGCATATGAACAACAGGACAGAAAAAAGCACATGCCCAGAAATACATTCAGGAATGTCTCAGACTCAACAAATCATTAAAAACATTTAAAAAGTCAATTTTGCCAAGGTTTAAAACTACAGCATGTAATTCCCTTTCTGTACCAATGACGGCCAAGAATGAAACCCTGACTCACTGAAGTCAATAGCATAGGATTTCAACCCAGGTCTCCCACATCTTCATAGACAATTATTCCCCCCTTGCAACCTCCAGCAATAAGACCAAATGCGTGTCTTCTGCTGTAATATTTGGGGACATTGCTAAAAAATTCATTCTATCCCTATTTTACAATTTGTCATCTCCAATTTTACATTTGCTTCAATTTCTCCATCTGTCCATTTTCCAAACTTTCTATTTTTCTTCAAATTAACTTTTTTCACCCCTTTACCATCTAGGTCTCTCCCATCTTATCTACCCCTGGGCTGGTTTCAGATTATACCTGGTAAGAAATTATCTTAATAGACCCCCCTCCCCATGCTTTATTAAATAGACTTATGGACACAAATATTCATGCTTTGGACTAAATATCTCCTCAATCTTAATGTTATAACCCGCTGGATCTATATATCTTATTTTGGTGCATGTATCATTCTTGTGTGTAAAGTTAGATATATGGAGTATGGAATGCTTTATGATTTTAAATGTGCAAATGAAAGTCATCAAGGTGTTACCTTCAATGTCTAAATTGTCAACTGTAAACAGCCTCATTTGTCCTTTAAGTCTTGGCAGTGGTTGGTCTTAGCAAGTCAGGTGACACCCCTCTCTCTCACCCCCTCCTCCCCCCAACTGGTAGGGTCTGATCAGGTACATTTCCATGTAAGGGTGGAACGTAGAACAGAATTCCTGCCCAAAGTGGAATCTACAAAACAATCAGAAGCTAGTAGTTGCTTTGTCTTTTGGTTGGCATGACATACCCCAATGGGTAGCTAAAGACCCCAGGGAAAAGGGGAGTTCTCTGCCTTGGAGGCTTAGCTGGAATCAAAAGAGTTTTAGGGTGAGTTTGTAGTAAGTGTTAGAACTAGTTATGCTTTTTTATTTAAAATTTGTAATTCACTTTGTTCTACCTGTTTTCACTTGTAACCACTTAAATCCTATTGCTTGTACTTAATAAAATCACTTTTATTTACTATCAAACCCAGTGTAAATAATTACCACCTGGGGGAGCAATCAGTGTGTACATGCTCCTTTCATTGTTAAAGGGAGGTTGCCTGAATAATGCATTTGGGGTTCTGTTCCTATTTGAGGAATGGTTTCCCTGGAAGCTGGGCCAAAAACTGCATTTTCCTCAGACCTGTGCCTTGGCTGGAGGAAACCAGGAGATCTGGCCCAGCAGGACAGGGTGGTAAGAAGCCCGAAAAAGGTGAATATCAGTGGCTTTGTCACCCAGGAAGCACCTCCAAGGGTTTGTCTGTGACTATACCCCATCACAGTTCCTTCTTTGTGAAACTGAACAAACACGGCAAAATTACATATACTGTATTACAAAGATCCTGTCTCAAGAAAGGTGAAGGAGAAGTGAGGAATAACACTGACAACTTTAAGATGGCTGTAATGTAGCTGCTCCCAAGCAAGAGAGCATCTTTCAGCCATAAGGCATTTTAAGGTAGGCCGTCCCAAATAAATAAAGATTAAAAACTATTTAGCAGTGGTACATGTGGGGAGCAGAATGTAATCTTCCAAAATCCACTTCAAACCGAGATTACTCAGTTTAACAACTTTCTACCACTAGCCACAGCAGTGAAAATAACATCCTTAAAGATGATAATAGCATATCATTTTCACAATCCTATTATTTTCGCACCTTAACTAAAGTGATTTTTTTATTCCATTTTTGTTTCCACGTAAGTAAAACTCAGACCTTGTTTTTATTTGGGGTACAGAGGCTTAGGTTTAGTGCCATGAGATGTTTAGGAACTACAGGCAGTCCCCGGGTTACGTACAAGATAGGGACTGTAGGTTTGTTCTTAAGTTGAATCTGTATGTAAGTCGGAACTGGCCAGTTCTGACTTACATACAGAATCAACTTAAGAACCCCAGGCATCCCCAAGTCAGCTGCTGCTTGTCAGTCCCCGTAATACACGAGGTTCGAAGGGATGCCGGAAAGAATGAGACCACAACTGGGGGTTTCAAAAAGTACAAACTGATTTTATTTTGATGGCGCCAGACAATCATCAGAATAAAAATTAAACAGATTGCCAGACAACACAAAACAATTCCCTGAGGCTTTTCTAAATCACAATAATTCCCAATAACTGCCCAGGGGTTAGGAACAGTTGAATTAACACTGGTATTATCCATAGGGCTGACTATTTACACAACTTTATACAAGGAAACAGTAAAAAACCTAAACCACAACTATTTATAAACTAACTTAGTAACTTTTTAGCTACTGTCACTTGGCAAGCAATAAGGACAACTAAAAAATCAATTAGGATAGGGATGATGGTGGGGGGGGGGGTGTTATACCAGTTCTGGAGACAGCAGGAACACAAGTACCGGTCACACGCTCATAAACTGTCTCCACTCGGGTCGACCAACTCGGAGTACGCTCAGTAAGACCCAAGAGCGGGGGGTGCAAGGCGTCTGGGTGATCAGGCCAGGCGTTCACTCAATGCGAATCCCCAGTGAGAGAGGGGCTGCCTGCCTGTTTTATTGCCTGTGAACTTATCACCCCATAGGTTGGTTTTTGCTGCAGTGGGTGGAGTAGCAGGCCTGAGCACCAGTCAGCCCAGTGGCTGATCTGTTACTGCAATGGGTGGAGCGAGCAGGGGAAGATTATTAATTTACATGCCCTTATATGGAAAACACTCCACCTCACAGACAGAGCCCCCTATACCAGCCTTAGAGGTATTACAGGCTATGGCTCCCTGCGACGGGCAGCCATTCCTGATGTTCTGTCTCGGACATGCCCCCGTGGCTGTCCGGAGCAAGCGGTAAGGGGGTTGCCTAAGGTGAGAGCGCACGTAAGGGTAATCAGCAAGAAGCCAATTGGGTAAATTGAGGTTCTGGTGAGCTGCTGTCTTCAGAAAGGGGAGAAAGGGAAAAGTAAGCAACAGTAACAGGGAAAGCGGAAACAACTCTGTGGATAAGAGCTTTTGCAACAGCAGTGCCCACTAAAAAGGCTAGTAACACAAGAGCACATACAATCAACCACTGCTTAATGGTGGATGCCCAAGTACTCAGTCCTCAAGAGGAAAGTTTTGTTTGCCACCAGTCCCATTCTTCCCGCTGTTCGCGAATCTGAACTGCAAGTGAGGTCAGCTGTTGGGTGATGGCTGAAACGTTGTTCCACCGGGCTTGAAACGCAAACAGTATTGGTCCTTAAACCTGGGGTCAAGGTCCTCGAGTGCCATACAAAAGTCCTTCTGTAATATAACCTGTATCATTAGACGATTCTTTTCGGCATAATGAGCTAGTACAGTAAGAGCCAAATCGACTTGTCGAAACCCTTCAGCGGTCAAATTAGTGAGGGCTTCAAGATTGCGGGACATTTGGTAACATATCCCCAAACGAAAGATTCAGTGGCAGACTTAAATTTTTTCCATCTTGATGGTTCTCATCAGCTCCGGAAGTCAAACAGCCGGTGGGGGCTCGAATGGGTTGGTACCTGAAAAACAAAAAGGGGACAAACAACGCCCTCAAGGCGGGCTAATTAAGATTGAAGAGAAAGCCAATTGTGATGGACTAACGTAGGTTGTTTCAACGCTATTTAATCCCTGTACAAAGACTATCTTTCCAGTGGGGGTGTGAGGCATATCGGGGGGGATGATGGATACCTGTGCCCCCGTGTCTAACAAAAAGGGGATAATTGTCTCGTTTTCGGTAGTCAGGTTTTGGTAGGGTCGAGGGTCATTTAAATCGGGCCGAGTGACCGCTAGGCACTCAGCCTCTCCCCGTTTTTTGGCTGCGGGGGAATAGGGCGATCTTCCCACCCCAATTTCACAGCCAAGTCTTTCTGTTGATCACTATTCATTTTCCTAATAGCTTCCTTGGCGAGTCCCTTACCCAATAAAAATCCAAAAATCTTACGCTCGATGAACGAACGCTCGGGGTATTTGGGTTTGGGTGCCATTTTGGACCCTTTCACCAGAGTAGAGGGGGTTGCAAGTAGGGCGGCCTTTAGTGTTGCCCACTTCACCCTCTCTACAGCGTCGTATAGTCGGCCAATAGGTTGTCCTGTGTATCCCCTTAGCCACAGAAGAGCCCCTGTGTCTAGATTAGGGCTGTTGTCCACGGCTAGGGTAACAGCCGCATCTTCTATGGGAATCCGAGTGGGATCATCAACAAAACGAAATGGGTTTTGTGCTACCGTCTGAACGTTAGTTAAGTTGAGGGGGTGTGCGGTGGGATCCCAGAGCAGAATAGAACTCCCAGCGATTGCGTACATAAGGGTAGTGGAGTTATTCACACAATCAGGTGGCATCTGTACTGCGCGAAATCCCCCTTGTATTTGGAGGTGCGCGGCAGACCACAGGCACCCGGACTGAAGCCGCAGCCGCGGGGGGGTCCCGCGCCTCTGAGGCTTTGCCAGCGCAAAGCCTCAGAGGCGCGGGGAACCGCCGCTGCTGCCGCTTTGACTGAAGCGGCAGCAGCGGCGGTTCCCCGCGCCTCTGAGGCTTTGCTCTAGCAAAGCCTCAGAGGCGCGGGACCCCCCCGCGGCTGCGGCTTCAGTCCGGGTGCCTGTGATCTGCTGGGGACCATCCCCAGCAGACCACAGGCACCGGGTCTCATGCGGCAGCAGCGGGGGTTCCCGCGCTTCTGAGGCTTTGCTCTGGCAAAGCCTCAGAAGCGCAGGAACCCGCCCGCTGCTGCCGCTTGGGTCCCGGTGCCTGTGGTCTGCTGGGGACGGTACCCAGCAGACCACAGGCACCGGCACCCAACTGGCAGCAGCAGCGGTTCCCGCGCTTCCGAGGCTTTGCTCTGGCAAAGCCTCAGAAGCGCGGGAACCCGCCCGGTGCCCCTGGTCTGCTGGAGACGGTCTCCAGCAGACCAGGGGCACCGGAGCAGCTTACGAACGGGGCTTTCTCGCCCCGACTTCCGGGGCGAGAAAGCTCCGTTCGTAAGTGCGGATCCGACGTAAGTCGGATCCGCGTAAGTCGGGGACTGCCTGTATTCACAACAGCAGCTGCTATACTCTTTAAGCAAAAGTAGAGCCGGCCTTTCTGAAAATGGTGCCATGGTGAATTTATATTTTGGTACCTGCTCCCCCCCACACACATCATCACTCCTGGTTTTGAATGGTTTAAGCCATTACCTATACTTCATATGAAACATCCATAGGAAAGTTCAGTCAATGTAGATAGGCATCTCCCATGGTCCATTGTGAGTTAAATGGCCTATGATGAGCCACTTAATTTGAATAGTCCCTCTAAGATGTGCCCTTGTGGGCATTACACCAGGAACAAAAACATTTGAAATACAGACACAGATCCAACAGTCATAACTTCAAGGGAAAAATGATACATTCATACAAATCATATTGTATTCATAGCATAATCATATTCAGCAAATCAAAATATTTTCATAGAAATCTTACATGCCACATTTTGTACAAGACCGGTGCAGATAAATAACAGTGGTTGCAACCATGATTTTCATGGTCATGTTTTATTAAAAAAGACCCAATGACTAACTGCTACAAATAGCAAATTCGTACGCCACGGTTGCCTGAAGCAAGGGTGGCATGGTATACAGTGTTTTGCCACACTTCTGGGCTGCTGCAGTGGTGTGTGGTGCCTGGTGGTTGGCCTGCTGTAACATGAGGGTTTCATCTTACCGGACCCCATGGTCCTCCTGCGGCCCACTCCTAGCTCACCACGAGCATTTTGACAGGAAGTATCAAACAATAATAACAATAATGCGAGTGTGTGCATGCACCTGTGTGTGTGTTACTATGTGTGTATTAGAGTGTGTGAGGGAACTGTGAGAGAGAGACAGTGAGGGCAATGTCACTTGAAATCCCTTCTCTCCCCCACATGGCCTAGCTCGCCCACCATTCATGTGGATGTTTCGCTCTTCCTGGCTCAGGCTCAGCCCCCCAACGCAGACCGAGCAGTGCAGGCAGGCAGGCAGGCACTCTGCTCTGCTCAGTGAGTGATGGGCTGGGCTGCCGCACCACTCTGAGCTTCCTGGGGCTGGGGCAGAGCTGGAGTCTTCACTTAGCCGGCTGAGGAGCAAGTGAGGGAGGAGTCAGGGGAGAGCGCTGGGGAGAAGTCCACCAGGCCATTCCCAGGGCGGAGCCAGAGAATTAAGCGAGGAGTCCGGCCACAGCATCCTGGGCAAAGGCCTAGATTGCCTCGCCCTAATACTGGCGGCGAGTAAAAGCAGCATTCGCCACTACAATAATCACTCCCTAAAAGCCAAAATTAAGTTGGTGTTTTTCTGAAAAGTTTTCCTTTCAAGAAATATACAATAGACTATCTCCTATAAAAAGTATATTATAGCAAGCCCAATACACATGTATTAAAGACTTCTTTCCAGGAAATATTCTAGTTTTGGGTTTCATGTTTATTCCCAACAGCTGTCGTATGTAATGGCTAAAGAGCAGTGACTGCTGCTGTACAGTAGCTATGTTTCCCGACACATTGGACTGAGTTTTAAATATAACATTCAAGACCCTTATGGGAACATGAAGGAGGCTTTGATTAAAAGAACAGTTAGAGAAAGTAAGTCTGTACAGAGATCTGCAAATCTATTCCTGAGTTATCTCCCACAACGTTACACTCCTTGCAAGCAGATGTTCTCACTACAACTTTTTTAATCTTTCTATTCACTTCTGAAAGATTTTTATTGGGAGCATTTAACCTTCATACTAAAATTTACTGCATGTCTTTTTATCCCATCTGGAAAAAACTTAAACAATTTAGAAAAACCTATGCAAACAGATGCTGAAAGCAATATGAAGACAATGGAATATCATATTGTTCCATATGTATGATTTTTTTTAACATTTTAAATAACATATGCCACAACACTGGTCATTTCAGATCATTTTACTTGTGCAGCACACCAACACTCTCCTAGTTTAGCATTATTTACTTGCAGTGTAGACAGACTTACACCATCTCCTTTATTCCCTTCCCCTATAGTTTAAGTTACAAATACTCTAAACTGGCTCATTCTGACATCCAGTGAGGGATTATATTACTAATAAAAAGCTACTGAAATCCTTGTCAAGGGCTAAAGAACAGAGTTCAGACAAACTCTTATCCACCTGAACATCCAGTAATGTGACATACACCATCCAGTACCAGCAATGCCCCTCTGCCATGTATACTGGCCAAACTGGACAGTCTGGATGTCAAAGGATAAATGGACACAAATCAGACCTCAGGGATGGTAATACATATAAACCTATAGGGGGAACACTTTAACATCCCTAGACATTCAATAATGGTTTTGAAAGTAGTCACCCTTCTACAAAAGAACTGGAATTCCTTTTCAAATTCAACACTATCAACTTATCGTTGAATAAGTATTTCAACTGGCCAATGCATTACAAAGGCAATTTCCCCTCTCTGAATATTCACATCTCTATATCTCCAAATGCTGTGATTGAACCAAATCCACTGTGACTTGATTAGGCTCATTAACACAAGTAACTTCTTGTATAAACCTCTGCTAATGTAACTTTCACTACACTTCATCTGATGAAGTGGGTTTTACCTACAAAAATTTATGCCCTAATAAATCTATTAGTCTCTAAGATGCGACAGGACTCATTATTTTTGCAGATACAGACTAACATGGCCACTCCTCTGAGTTTGTTTATAATGATTATGGGATCTACTTTGAATAGGTCGTCCATGGATACTCATTTATTGTCTCTGTATTTGTTTACATCTTGTCTTTTCCTTTTTGGGACTCGAAAATAATTTTCAAAAATTACAACTGGAGATAGAGGGTAGTTTGATTTTATGTAGACTCTTTCACGGTTCAGCTGTCCCTATGGCCTTTGTGGGACTGCATATACTGTGTAATTGCAGCTGTGTTAGCCTTGGGAAATTTGAGAGAAGATGTGGGAGGTAATATTTTTTTATTGGACCGATTTCTATTGGTTAGAGGGGCAAGTTTTTGAATCATAGAGAGCTCTGCATGACCTGGAGAAGTGTGAGACTCAAAAGTTTGTGTCTCTGACCAACAGAAGCTGGTGACCTCCCCCACCTGATAAGATCACATTACATACTATGATGACCATGGGTGTGGTACAATAGTTCACCTATGGCAGATGGTTTTATATTGAAGAATGTGCTCCCAGGATTCCAGAATGAACATATTATTTTCAAGCACTAAATATATAGTATAAATTATAGGCTACCGAATTTGTAAGTATAACACAAACTGCTAGAAGATCCCAGAATAAATGACCATACTAAAGTTCCTGTACAAGAACCTGATGCAATATCCCTTAAAGGTCAAAAAGCACTATGTAAGAAGTGCTAATGATAATACTCTTCTCATATTGCACTTTTCATTAGTAGACCATTAAGATTTTTTTTTAAACCACTGAAGTCAGTATGATTATCTCCCATTTTCCAGATGGGGAAATTTAATCATAGGGTGACCCAGCAGACCAATGGCAGAGCCAGGAAAAGAAGCTAGGCCACATTACTAATGCAATGAAATGGCTCATTGCAATCAGAATTTGCTGACTAACAAGGGATAATATAAATCTAAACCTCATGAAAAAAATCAGTCTTGCAGGGTGTGTCTACTTCAGCAATTTTCTGTAAGCTTCCCAGTCTTGCTCTAGCATCAAAGGATCTCCAGCAAGTGGTAGCAACAGAGAGAGTACTAATATTGCTGCTATTTTAATCATTGCACCAGCTCACTTTTTTCACAGTTGGTCTCAATGGCATGGTAGTTAAAATATCAGTAGTCTGCCTACATAGAACTCCTTCCATTCCACAAGTGGATATACAAATAATGGGACATTTTTTAGAAAAAAAAAAGAGTATGCTTTACTTGGCTTTGCCTATTGAAGCAGGAAATCTGGCAGGTGGTTTTACCTTAACAAAAGATATCAGGTGTAATTCCACAAATTTTACCAATCTTGCCCCACTGGATAATGAAATATCATAAGCCTCCTAGCAATGAACAATTTTAAAAATGAAAAGTTTTTTAAAGAGGTAAAAATCCTTCCTGGAGCATGAAGATCAAAAATGATCAAAATGGGATGTAGTCTGTAGACCACATATTTGTAAATCCTTGCTACAATTCATTATGCCATATGCATTTCCCGATTCAATTAATTTCCTGAAGTACTGTTATTTTTGTCTACTTTTTTAAATAAGCAAATATGCTGCACACACAACCATGTGAAACTGGCAAATAGGTAACTGTGGATGTGGACACACTATATGCAGAGTCTGTCAAATTCTGTGTCCTGTTGCACATTTGCATAGACATTTAGCCCACATTGTAGGGCATATTTTCTGTTTCAAAGGCATCATGGTCAGGATATCCCTACAGCCGTCGTCACTGACTGGTCAATCGTGATCGACTGGTCGATCGCGAGGCCTCGACCAGTCGCTCACGAGGCGTCCTATCCGCCCCGCCCCCATTTCCCTCCCACCCCCTGAGAAGCCCCACTACCTACCTCAAGTGAACATGAAGGTAGTGTCGGCTTCCCGGGAAGGACAGAAGTCTCACAGCTTAGCGCCACTTCCGGTGATTCCGGAAGTGCGCTAGCTGCTCTGCCAGGTGTACTGCAGGAGGGAGCATCGGCTCCCTGCACCACACAGGAGAGGTGAGTCAGCCCCGGAGGAGGCGCGCGCGGGGTTTCCCTGTGCCGAGGGGGTCGGCCCCGGGGCAGGAGCGCGCGGGGCTTCCCTGCGTGGGGGGGCGGGGGGGGCTGTCAGCACCAGGACAGGTGTGCGCGGGGTTTCCCTGTGCTGGGGGAGGGGGGTTGGCCCTGGGGCAGGCACACGCGGGATTTTCCTGCGCCGGGGGGGTTGGCCCTGGGGCAGGTGCGCGCGGGGCTTCCCTGCACCGCGAGGGGATCGGGCCCAGAGGAGGCACGCGCTGGCTTCCCTCTGCGGGGTGGTGGGGGGGGAGAGAGGGGATCCTGGGAGGAGGCAGATGCAGGGGACTCTCTGCCTCCACTGGCACCCCACTCCCCAGCCCCCACTCCTCACTCCCTTGTCCCCAGCCACAGAACTCTGTCCCTATTCCCGTCCTCACTCCCCGAACTCTGTCCCCACTAGTACCCTATCCCCAGCTGCAGAAACCTGTCCCCACTGGCACTCTGTCCCCTGCTGCAGAATCCTGTCCTCTGCCCTCCCAGCACCCTGTTCCCTCTCCCCTGCCCCCAGCCGCAGAACTCTGTCCCCACAAAACGTATAATTATAAATGATTCATTTTAGATTTAAATAGCATGAATAAAAAACAGACCATGGATTTCATAACTATAAACATGTCATTTTAATTTTATATATCGCATAATTTAAAAATAAACTGTTTATCAGAGTGTGTAAGTAAGGGCTGGAGATAGCAAGTGATGGGCAGGAGGAGAATAGAGAGGGCGGGGCTTCAATGAAGGAGTGGGGCGGAGGATCTTCGCTTGTTCTGAGATTTAAAAAGTGATCTTGGGTGTAAAAAGGTTGGAGACCACTGCCCTACAGCCTTGTGACCCATGGTTGCTAGAGCAGCCCTTAGAGGGCTATGAGCAACTGGCTTATGACCATCCCAAATCCACTTCTACGTCTGGAGGATGTAAATGTGTATTGAAGTCACTTTTGTCCCCCACCTCTTCTGGTACAGGTTTGATGGTCAGAGATCCAGAGTTTTCAAGATGAGAAACAAACAAAACACCACACAAAGAAACAAAACCATTTAAAAATGTCAGTTTATTTACATGGTAGAGGGTTTATGCTACTTGCAAAGTTGCTTCAACAGAAACCCAGCAATTAGTACCTTCGCTTGCCTGTCTTCAAAACTCAGGAAATGAGGCATGATTCAAGATTTGATGATATGACTTCAGAACAATCCGATAATCACTTGTTAAGAAAGTGCCACACATCAACTAAAACAAAAATACACATCAAGAACGGGATTAATTCTACATAAATAATCAAATGCAAACACTTAGAAATACAGTATTCTACACTTTCAGCTTCTTTTCTATCTCCTCTTCCAAACACATACAGCTCCTTGACCAATTAATCAATCCACATACAGAGTGCTCCCACGTTTTATTTTGTGATACAACTTCATTGAAAATTACATCTTACAATAGCATATAGCCTTGATGTATTGCACACATCAAAGATTAGGCAGATTGTGGCCAGTGTGGTGTCAGAGGCTTGAGATGGAATACATTAGTAAATAAATGCTATTTATTGGCATACCATATAGGGACAAAAGGAATGCAACTTGCTTTCCCATGAAATTGATTACACAGATGTTACTTAGTGAAGAATGTGGAACTTGACTCAAGATTTTCAGTTTCTTGTTGTCTTTCCCTTCCCCTCCTCCAGTTTCTAATAGTGCACGTTTCTCTCAAACAGTACTTCGGGCATTAAAAAGCCAACCACATTTTTTTTTTGAGTAAGCAAAGCATATTGAGTTATCTTTATTGGGTCATTTCTGTTAACTTGAAAATCAGTTCCACAAGAATAGAGAGAGGCAATTTTGCTTTAACTAACAGTGAAAAAGTAAATTTGGCTTAGTTTTGTGGGATAGCTTCAGGGGGAAGCCGAGTTAATTTGTACAGGAATAAACAACAAATTGGTATCATGAGCTTTCGTGGGCACAGCCCACTTCTTCAGATGACCGGAGTTTGGAGTTTAGGATGTGCAGACCCAAAATAAATAGGAGGGGAAGGAAGGAGGAACACTTTAATCTTCCTAATCACTTCAAGTGGCTGTCTTGTCACAAACCAATTCTACTAGCCAGATACACAGAGAAGCATTGGAATTAGAATTCATCTGCAAATTCAATTCTCATGCTAATGGACTCAATCGTGATGAAGGATGGTTGGGACACTATCAACCTAACATTCAATCTATACAGCTCTTTGTATAGATTCTTATGTTAAGAAGGATACTATCTACTGACTTAGATTCTTATCTGCTTTGTTTTAACTACCCAATCTTCAGATACTTACTGACTTCCAGCTCTACCTTCCTGTTTTTCCCTTTGATTTTCCATACCCTGTGCTCCCTGTCTTCCCCCCCCCCCACTCCCCATTTATTTTGGGTCTACACATCCTAAACTCAAAACTCCAGTCATCTGAAGAAGTGGGCTGTGCCCATGAAAGCTCATGATACCATCTACATGTTTTGTTAGTCTATAAAGTACTACCAGATCATTTGTTGTTTATTGTGGAATAGTTTGTTTTATTTTCATTTTTAGAGTTGCCACAAGGAAGAAATAAAAATAAGCAAAGGAACATTTCTTTAAAAGGATAAATGTGGCCTTCCATAATTTCTAAAACAGAAAAATATTAATATGACTGCTCATCTTATTCTAGACTGACACGGACTAGACTATAGTACCCTTAGCAACACTGAATAGTACTTCATGCCACTTGTAGTCCCTTTTGCCGCAGTGGAACTATACATTGTCTAAGGTACAGGTTATATCTCACTAAATCAGGACACCCTGGTTGGGCAACATCTGTGGTCTGGCTCCCTGGTCTGGGGAGTTTGGACCTCCCTGGGTCCTAAGGCTACCAGACCAAGGAGGTCCAACCTTTACTACTCAAGGGAAGTGAAGACAGCATAATCTCGCCCTATGTAAGCATTTCCCCCCAACTTCTAATGCTTAGTATGCTTAGTTCACAAAAGCTTTTTCAACTAATCTATGTCAGGGGTTTTTTTTTGTTTGTTTTTTTTAAACAGAAAACTAAATAAAAATGTATATTGCCATGTTAAGTAACAATAAACAGTACCTTCAGCAGAAACAGAATCTCCACTCACAGGGGGTGGTGCCTACAGAAAAAAAGCCATAATATTAGTAACATTCCATAAACAGTATCCAAACTCCAAGTTATCTTATTGTGAAAATCAACAGATATTAGCACAAAAAACATGACACTGGAACCATATGAAAACACCTCTCCATATCTCCATTGTTCTTACTACCTGTCCAAATCTCTCTCTCTCAAACACAGGCACAGACCTAGCAGTAGCAGATGAATACCTGTGTAGTACAGGTTGAAGCTCTCTAATCCCGAACTCTCTGGTCTGTAAACACCTGTGGTCCAGAATGATTTTAGTTACTCAGATGTCCACTTACCACAGGTGTGGCCAAGGTTCCTGTGATCCCATAAAGTTTGTTTACAGCTACCAGTCCTAGCTCTCAGTGTTCTGTGAAGTTATTTAGCTCTAATTTGCCCCTAAATATCCTCTAAGTGTCCCATAAGCAGTGGAAGTGTTGGTAATGCTGCTAGACAATATTGACCTCCTGTGGTCCAGAAAATTCTCTAGTACAGAACCGTCAGGCCTCGAGAGTGCTGGACTAGAGAGGTGAGCAAATATATTCACATTTAGGATCAGTATTACTTATGTCTCACTTCCTTTCCCATCCTCCTATTTCTCTCCTCTCTCTTCTATTTCCTACCCTCTGAAATTCCTTCCCTTCAGAAAATCTCAGTTCTACATGGGCTTCACTCCTATTCCATCTGCTAACATTATCAACAATTAAATATTTGACACTGACATTTAAAGTAAGAGCATTTGAATATAGAGTTAACACCCCATCAGATTAAGAGGGAAGGATATGGGAATTCACCATTCTTAAGGCATGGCTACATTGTTAATAAGGACTTTTTCCTGGGTTTTAGCCACAAGTGTCCTATGGTCCACATGTAATCGCATAGAAAATGTACCAGGTTATTTTTTTCGTTTGGTTGATTGGGTGGGTTTATTAAGTTCTCAGTGGAAAACTGCCCCTTTTCCTCTTTTTAAAGATACTTCTGTCTTGAAAGAATTCCTACCAAAGTACTTTTACCACGGATACTTCTTCCAGCAAAGTCGTTCTACCACATTTTCTTTCCAGTATTATAAGGAAGAATGATGGGATAAGTCTGAGATAAACTGTTCTGCAAGCTATTTATAGTTTATCTTGGAGGTTTTCCAACTTTATAAAAATGTTTTAAGCAGCTTTCTTGTAAGTAAACAAGCAGTTCTTGGCATTAGTGTTAAACAAGGCTTGCCTGCCAGGTCAGTTTTAATTTATAGATTGGGAAGTAAGTAAATGGTGCATTTTAACACAGACATATCCTGCTACATGTTTCATTGTTCCAGCATCTACTTTCCAGTGTGCACCAACATTGGTGCTTGGAAAGAAATAGAGAAAGATCAGGAACACCAGAAACTCTCAACTTCTGTCAACAGTTATAAACTCTAGTGTATGTCTGGCTACAGAATACAAGGGTAATTTGGGGTATTTCAGTTGTTCAGTACATACTGCTTTCATACACAGTCAACCACTCCTGAGCTCTCTGATTGTACCAATTTTACTTAGAGGTCTCTCCAACTTCAGGGAAACATTCCTGACTTTCACTAATGTTAGGCCAACTGTCCTGAAACTCCAAAAACTACCCTGAAACTCAGCTATCAGTGAAGAGTAAAGTGAGACAAAGATCAACAAAGTAAAACACATTTACAAGACAGAGAACAAACCAGAGAGAAACACACTCTTACAAAGCAGTCAACTCTGGGTACTTAAAAGCAAGGCGGAAACCATCCCAAAGTGCATGCATTAGGTAACAGGCAGAAATGAATCTCCCATACTGACAAGTCATTTGAACCTCAACTATAAGGCCATAAAATTATGAAGGGCCAGATGCCAACAGACTAAATCACATTGAAGTCAACAGGTCTATCCATGGGCAATGTGTCAACAACAAGAGTATCAGCATCTATGCAGAATCAGTGCAAAAATATTTCTTTATATTTTTGCTTTTTATTTTGTTCTTAGGCATGGAAATTCTAGGCATTCTAGTCTCTGTAAAAATGCATGGAGGATGCCTTTTATCTTTTGCAGTGAATTTGGCCATGCAAGACTATGGAAAAGACCCATTTAAAATTTAATATCTGGAATTTGACATTTTGCTCTCAAAAGAATGTTAAAAGGCTGTATTGTTTCCACTGCAAGTTACTTTAGATTGGAAATAGCATGCATTAAAAATTCAAAATAAAACATTGTGCAATTTACTCAAGGATGCATTTATTAAGAGTAATTGGGTACCTTTAGATAAAAATATTAAAGAAGAAAAATCTGTAAAAACAGCACAAGCAGGGGAGGTATTTGAGGAAAGTACCTCAAAGAAACTGTGAAATCATTCAAGGAAAGGAAAATGAATAATGAGAGCAGGAAGAAAAAAAGTCAAAAAGAGCAGTAGCTAGTCAAATTGTATTTAAAATTTAGATTTTGTAAACACCAGCAGTAGAAATACTTCCACTGATTTTCAATAATATAATCTAAATGAAACAAAACAATTACCTGAAATGTTTCAAATCCAAACAGAGCAGCACAAAGAACTTGAAACTGACAACTGTTTCATTTATTTTCATTGTCCAAGTAAATAATATGCCCGAACTATAATTTTTAGTTGTGTTTTAACACACGAAAAAAGACAGGAAATTCTAGCATAGAGAAAACACAGATATTTACTAACAATTTTCTTTAACCAGATAAATGGGACTAGGGACAAATGTAAGTACTGAAACAAACATTTCTTGTCTAAATAAAAACGTTATAATCATTTTAACATGTTGAAACATACCTAATAATTCAAGCAGAGACATACTTTATAAGAAATGCAGAAACTGAACAGAATCAACAGTGAAAAGTCTGATTTTGAAATGTCTTGAAATTGTAACAAAGACTTATTACCTTACACTACACCAGTGGTCCCCAACCTTTTGAGGTTGTCGGGCGCCAGGGAGCGTGGCCGTTTGCCTGCCGGGCGCCAGGGGGCGGGGACACTAGCGCGCCCGGGGGCGGCCCCCCCGTTGCTGCTCGCCCCCCCCCAGGACTGCGCGCTCCGCCCCTCCCCTCCTGCTCCAAGGGCCGCGTGCCCGGCGCTCTCCCCCCCCGCCCCGCCGCCGAGTGCCGCGCGCCCGGCGCTCCCCCCCCCCCGCCGCATGCCCGGGGCCGGCGCCCGCCCCCGCCGAGTGCCGCGCGCCCGGCGCTCCCCCCGCCAATCGTGCTCCTCCCGCAAGCTCCCGTGCGCCATGTGCCCGGGGCCAGACCAGCCCCGAGCACCTGGCGGGCGCATTGAAATACCCCCGCGGGTGCCGTGGCACCCGCGGGAACCGTGTTGGGGACCACGGCACTACACTGTTAAAACGACAGTAGCTAAGTGGTCACCAACCAGTAGATCAGGATCTACCAGTAGATCTTGGAGCCTCTGACAGGTGATTGCTGACTGGTTTGGCCAGGAAGCTATCAAGCGCTGGCATTTCAGTTGCCCCTCCACCCTCTGCCATGCTGCTGCTGTCCTCTGCCTTGGAGTTGTCCCCGTGGGAGCCTCCTGCTTTCTGTGTGGGGGGCGAGGAGGGGGGGGAAAGAAGAGTGGGGGTGCTGATGTAAGGGTGTCCCTCCTCCACCCACTTCTGTACCCTATCTCCACACAGAGAGAAAAGAATGGAGGAAGCTTGGCAATGCTAATCTCTGTCACTCACTCCCTCATTCACTGAGAGAGAGCGAGAGAGAGAGAGAGAGAGAGAGAGAGAGAGTGTGTGTGTGTGTGTGTGTGTGTGGTCTTCACTCATCTCCCCACCAAACACATGGAGGGAGGTTGTTACTTCTTTTACTGCTTGCAAAGTTGGTTATTTTTGGTTTTTGACTGTCCCCACCCTGAACCTCCTCCTACATCCAACCTCCTGCCCCCGACATGAGTCCCCCCGCACCCAAACTCCTTCCCAGAGCTTGTGCCCTGAAACCCACCCTGGACCCTAAACCCCCACCCTGGGCTAAGCCCGAAGTCCCTCCCACACTCTAAACCCCTTGTCTCAAGAACAGAGCCTGCACCCAACCCTCTTCCCCAGCCTGGTGAAAGTGAGTGAGGTTCGGGGAGGAAGGGGGATTGAATGAGCAGGGTGAGGTTTTGGAGAAGGGGTGGAACAGGGGCAGAGCCTCAAAGAAGGGGCGGGAAGGACGTGGGAGAAGAGTGTTTGGGTTTGAGGTATATCTTACATCGCACTTAAATTGAAAAAATGATCCGGTGGTTAAAAAGGTTGGAGACTACAGCAGTACCTCTTTTATAGTAATGTCAGTTAAGCCTTTAAATGCACAGAAATGGGAAAGTCAGTGTTTAGCTTCCCCTGAGTAGAATGTATAACATGTTGCTGTTTTTAATCTTCTAGCAACACTTTAAGGGAGTTCACTTTTAACTGCTTATTGCAGATACAATACCACAGGCATTCATTATAAGGAAATGTATTAGTCCTCAGCTAGCTAAAATAAATAGGAGTATTTGACTCACTGTCCCAGTACATTAAAAATCCTGGGTTTTGGATCACTGATAGATCACTTGTATAAGCTACTGAAGATTTTAGCCTGTATCTTACAAGTAAACAATGAAAAAGTGAGGCAGCTAGAAAGGAAGTCTCCAAATGTGCATATGTACCATGTGTCTTGTTTTTGAAAGTAAAACAATTCGTTTTTTCAAACTTTGGTTTTAAGAGGCCCAAGGTCTCATTTGACACTTACTCTGACACAGTTGCTAGAATTGTGCACAAATCAAGTGATTGAGGGTCTCAGTTAAGGCTAGTTGAGCTGCACATGCACGTGCAAGTGCAAAACACCAATGTGTTCATAGTAATGGCCAAAACAAATACATGTGAGAAACATTTGACCTTTTTTGTTAAATCAGGCACTTAATATTTCATTTTCTTTGCTTAAACTGTGGTCTCCAATATAGAACATTTAAAGGGAATAACTTCTCCAGTGACATTTACACATGTTAATATCAAACCTGCAGAACAGTTTTCCAGTTTAGAGAACCTGTGTATTTGAATTTCACATTAATTTATATTTGAATTTTACTCTAATTTGGAGAACAAGGCACTATTCTTTAACAAGCATTTAGAAAAACATTTCCCCCTTCCTTGAATAGGGATGCATTTAATTATGCAAGTAGGCAAACAAAAGATTAATTATGCAAGTATGCAAACAAAGTGATTAGAGAGTACAGTCAGCTAGTCAATGAGTTTTAGCACAGGGTGGTAACTCATGGCAACAGAGCAAGACAGAGAAGACAACAGGCTAGATACAAAGAGCAGTCAATCTTGCTATTTAGTATCAGAAGAAACAGCACCCTAGGAACAAAAATCAGCAAAACAATAATGAACCTGACAGAAAATACAATTATTATACTGCAGCAAAAGACATTTATATTATAATGGTGATATTTTCCCTCATAATACCAGTGTTCTGCATTTTTTTCCCAAACCTCACATTTTCATTTAATGCAAGAAACCACTTTGTTTTTTTTATTTCAGTGCTGGATTTTTTGAGCCTTTGCTTGCCTTATTAACAATTTTTTTTAAATAAAGACATTCTATTAAAAGTTTTTTGCCCTTACTGATTGCACAATTAACCTGGCATCCTCTTCACTGCAACAAAAGGGGCTGTCGTGCACCATAACATTCGTGCTGAAAAATAAAAATAAGACAGTAAACATTAACAATGAGAAAAAATGGAATAGACTAAAACACCTCTGAAAAGAGTCCAATGGTCTACCAAGAAGTGAATTAGTCAGAAATGAAGCAACAATAACCAATTTTATATACTAAATACTTTACATTTATATAGTGCCTTTGTTTCTTAAAAGAACCCCAGACATCTCCATAAATAGACACGACAGGGAAACAATCCTCAGGTAAAGGATCCAATCAACAGGCATAAACCTCTACTCTTTCAAAAAATACCCAAGATGTTTAATGCTCATGGAAAGCAATGGCAACAGGAGACCAAATTCTCTGCTAGTATAAATGGCTCAAGTTCCACTGAAGTTAAGTGCAGCTTCACCCATATATACCATTACAGGCAGTCCCCAGGTTACGTGGATCCGACTTACGTCGTCAGATCTCTACTTAAGAACGGGGTGAGGGAACCCCGCACAAGCTGCGCACCCCCCCCCCCAGCAGACCGCCGAGACGCGCCTCGGCGGTCCCGCCACCCGCGTCCTCTGCGGCGAGAAAAGCCGCTCCGTGTCTCCCTGGTCTGCTAGGAGGGACCCTCCAGCAGACCAGGGAGACATGGAGCAAGGCCGCGGAGGACGCAGGCGGCGGGACCACGGCACGTCTCTGCGGTCCCACCGCCCACGCCCCCCCCCCTCCCAGCAGGCCAGGCTTTTCTCGCCGACGCCTGGGGTAGAGCAGCTGGGGGGCTGCCGGGTTGGTCCCACAGCGCCGAGGTGCGGCGCTACTGGACCAACCCAGCAGCACCCCAGCTGCTCTGCCCCAGGCATCCCCGAGTCAGCCACTGCTGAAACTGACCAGCGGCTGACTACAGAAAGCCCGAGGCAGAGCTGCTCTGCCCCAGGCTTCCTGGAATCAGTCGCTGGTCAGTTTCAGCAGCGGCTGACTTGGGGACACCTGGGGTAGAGCTGCTGGGGTGCTGCCGGGTTGGTCCCGCAGTGCCGAGGTGCGGCGCTGCGGGGACCTACCCGGCAGCGCCCCAGCTGCTCTGTCCCAGGCGTCCAGATTCAGCTGCTGTTCAAACTGATCAGCGGCTGATTCCAAGAAGCCCGGGGCAGAGCTGCTCTGCCTCGGGCTTCCTGTAGTCAACCGCTGGTCAGTTTAAGCAGCAGCTGAGTTGGGGACACCTGGGGCAGAGCAGCTGGGGTGCTGCCATGTTGGTCCAGTAGCGCCGAGGAGCGATGCTGCGGGACCAACCCAGCAGCACCCCAGCTGCTCTGCCCCAGGCATCCCCAAGAGCAGCTGGGGTGCTGCCAGGTTGGTCCCGCCGCGCCAAGGGTCAGCGCTACCAGACCAACCCAGCAGCACCCCAGCTGCTCTGCCCCAGGCATCCCCAAGAGCAGCTGGGGTGCTGCCAGGTTGGTCCCGCCGCGCCAAGGGTCAGCGCTACCAGACCAACACAGCAGCACCCCAGCTGCTCTGCCCCAGGCGTGTCCGATTCAGCCGCAGCTGGTCAGTTTCAACAACGGCTGAATCTGGACGCCTTGGACAGAGCAGCTGGGGCGCTGCCGGGTTGGTCCCCACCGCGCCGCACTTCGGCACTGCAGGGACCAACCTGGCAGCACCCCAGCTGCTCTACCCCAGGTGTCCCCAAGTCAGCCGCTGCTGAAACTGATCAGCGGCTGATTCCAGGAAGCCTGGGGCAAAACAGCTCTGCCTCGGGCTTCCTGTAGTCAGCCGCTGGTCAGTTTCAGCAGCGGCTGAATCGGGGACACCTGGGGTACAATATGTACCAGTTCCGACTTACATACAAATTCAACTTAAGAACAAACCTACAGTCCCTATCTTGTACGTAACCCGGGGACTGCCTGTACTGACTTTGGTTTGTAAGATCTCATTGACATTACCCGACAGGGAATACTATGCAGTTTTTCCTTCCTCAAAGTAAGACTGTGATTTTTTTTTTAAATATACTAACATATAGAATAGGTGCATTGAAATAAAAAAAAATATGAGGCTCGATATGACCAAGTTATCTCTCAGTTATTAACAGAACTGTGCAATCAGCCCTAGAGTACAGTGAGAACACATTTTTCCGGGAAACCAATAGGAGAACTATAATGAATTAGAATTTGTATTACACGTTTAGTTAAAGTCATATGTCGACAGTAGTAAGCGAGGAGTCAGAAGAATGTTCACACCATGCAGCTATTGTGCTGACAGTATTTCTGTGGCAAAACACCTCAGTTAGCTTGATAATAGGCCATTTAAATTTGTATCTGGCCAAAACTTGATATTTAATGGCCGTTAAGCCTTCAACAGGACAAACTACTTAAGAAATCTTTTCCAAGTTAAGATTTAAATGCCGCCCAGCTGATTAGCAGAGCACCCACAGTGCCAACAGCTGGCAGCAAGAGTTTCTACTGGTGGTGCACATCCCTACATGCCTCACTGTTCATAACTGAATTTATTCCACACATGAATGGGAAAAAATTAGAAGGACCTATGCCTATAATTTTTTAAATATGTACACACATACACAAATTGCTAGCCCCATTTAGCAAAACACTTAAGCACGTTTAATTTAAAGCACTGCTTAAATCACACTGATGTCTATGCTTAACTTTAAGCACATGCTTAAACTTTGCTAAACTGGAGCTATATTCACACTTCCCATGCCATGGTATACATTAGGGATGTAAAATCGCATTTAATTGGTTAACCAGTTAAATGTAGTGTTTAACTGGTTAACGGATCAAAGAGGAAGCAGGGGAGCACTCCAGCTGACTGAAGCCACCCTTTCCCCCGCCACAAGCAGGAAGCTGCTCCACCCTGCGGCAAGCAGGAAGCTGCTCCGACCCCCATCAATTAACCAGAATTGGTAAGGGTGGTGCATACCAGTTAACCTTTCATATCACTAGTTTACATTGCCACAGTTTCCTCTGTAGGGCCATGCAATAACCTAGCAAACAGTTAAAAATTTCACTATCCCTATGCCCTGATGTTATTTGACATGTGACTTAATATATTCTAAGGGTGCCTGTACATTGATCGGGTACCCATTACTGTAGATCATTGAATACCACCATAATCTCACTATATATTAAAGGAAGTTTTTCCTGCGGGGACGACAGAGTGATGTCATCACTCCATTCTACATCGCCCTAGCCCCCAGCCTCAGAGTCCCTAGAAGGGCAAGGGGCAGCCATGGCTCAGGGTTCTCCTCCCACCCCCACCTAAGGGGTTCCTTGGGCTCCCCACTGGCTCCCAGCTCCCCTGAAGGAGGGTTGGGGGGCAGCAGCGGCTCCTTGCTGCGCTGGGGGGCCCCGACACTCCGGGACCCAGCAGGGAACTGCCACCACCGTATGCCTGGAGCTTCAGCTGGGAACTCTTCTGCCCCGCCCCGCCCCCGTGCTGGCAAGATTAGCACACCGGCTTCCTGCCAGGGAGCAGGGAGAGGAGAAAACCCCAAGGCTCCGCACTGGAGGTGGCTTGTGGAGAAGCATGAGGAGCCACTGCTGCTGCTCCCAACACCCCATGGCTCAGCTCTGGCCCTCCTCTGGTGGCCAGAGGGAGGCTGAGAAGGAGGATGGGGAAGCCAAGGAGGGAGGGGGGAAGCTGAGAAGGGGGTTGGGGGACAGAGAGGCCAGGGCTGTGGCTGGGGTGGGGAAAACCAGGATTGCTAACCCACAAAGACAAGGGGATACAACTTGCTGCCTTCTGAGACTTCACTGAATTTTCTTACAGAGTTAATAGAAGAACTATAAATAGTTCCAGCTGCAATGAAAGCTACTGACTACACCTACAGATCAAATGGATATAACTGCAATAAATCTTTTAATTTTTGTGTTTTGTTTTTACCAACTTACATTACATTTCGACAAAAGATGTTAAACACAACATTACAAGGGTGGTATCAATCAACAGTGATCAGTGCCAATGAAGATGACTCAATGATTAGCTTTTAAGGCAAACCCAAACATTCCAGTAAGAATGGCAGCTAGAAGAACTAGAGTTAATTTCCAGCTCTGCCACAGAGTTAAGAGGTGCTTTTCAGCAAATCACCTAATCTCAATGGGTCTCAATTACCCCATCTATAACACAGAGATAATACACTCCCTTCTCCAACTCTTTGTATTCTATTATTGTTCAACTCTTTGGGGGCAAGGACCATCTTTCACTATGCCTTTGTGGAGCATGTATAGAGCATCAGGGCCCCTATCTCAGCTGGGGAATCCTGGTGCTACTGTAAAACAAATAATTACTGCCTGGAATAAATACTAGGCAGAGGATTCATTAGAGTTTTGTATGGAATATGGAGGCTTTCAGGAAAATCCCAAACAGTTTTATGGGGGACAAGCACACTCAAAGTTGAGGACTAACTTGACAACTTAATTGCCTTCATGTATCATAAATGCATGTGAAGTGATGCACATCAATTTCATGATAAAATATAATAGCATAACACTACCATAATAAATGCCTAACATGACCCTAACCTTCTTTCTATATTTTAAAGTGAATACATTTAATTAATTCCTAAATAAGAACAAGGTACACCTGGCTATATAATCAAATTATATAACTTAACATTCGAAGACATTAAAAGTTAGCAGCATTGTGCAAAAGACAGCAGATTACACGGTAACTGTTTTTTAAACCATTACTCAAATTTACTACAAAAAATCTGCAGTCCTCATATGATCAATATATATTTTTTGAGTAACTTCCAGTAAACCCTATGTAGTTACCATGCAAAGAGCAATTATCTATCAGGATGCTGTAAAAACCAGAAAGGTGACTGCCACATCAAAACAAAGAAGTCTAAGTGGTTCATAAGCAGCAGTTCATTCACACTAACAGAATGAATATAATACAAATAGGCATAGCTTTGAATAGATACTTACCATTTTATAGAACCTCCGTCAGCCTTTTTATGAAGCAAAGCTTTCCAGTATTCATGGGTGGATTTAATAATTTCAACAGCAAAATCCTGGTTGATAACAAGACAAGTTTTGTGATAGAAAAAGCTATTAAACTCCAAAGAATTAATTTATTTAAAATGCAATTTCACATGGTATATTTTCCAGAACTTTTAATGCAACTTCATAGGAGGGTCCTCCATAGTCAAACTTTTCTAAGGTCAGAAACACACCTCCCTAAACAACCAAGTACATTAGCATCATATACAGAATACTTTTTGGTTGGTGACTAGAAGCAACAAAGGAGGCTTCATGAAAAATGAAATCAGTGAATGTGGACAGGAATAAAACACCACAGAAGATGCTGCATGTGTAGCTACACATGTAGCAATATAGTCTGATGCGTGCCTGGGCTGCCCCGCCGCCGGCTTCCCCCGAGGCTTTGCAAAGCCGCAAAGCTGTATACCCGGCGTATAAGACGACCCCCGATTTTAGGGGGATGTTTTTTAACATCAAAAGTCGTGTTATATGCCGGAAAATACGATAGTCGGGTAAAGGTATTTAGGGCAAACTCTGATCCAAAATTCCATCCGTTTTGGCTGCAGCCTTGTTCAGGCCTCACCGAATATACATTGTATAGTAAAAATTAAAATAAAGGCAGACAGTGCAGGAGCTGGCAACAGAGCTTCAGGTTGTCTGCCCTTGCAGCACTGGTTATTTCCCACCAAGCTAATGATTCATTTTAATGAAAAAAAAGTAACAAGATAATGTCTTTAACCTGGAAAGTTGTTTGGGTTGGTCAGCTAGCATTTTATATCTTAGTTCATTATCAAGCTATCCTAGCCTGTCCTTGTAGAGTCCTCATTTCTCTGGAACCTACTTATAATGCTTGGGAGAGGAGGGAGAAATCCTCTATAAATTGTGCATATGTGATTTTTCAAAACAATCAAACCCAAATTCACCTGGAAAAGACCATGCAGTCTCTACAGTGAGCAGTGCTCCTATGACCACTGCAGTTCCAACCACCAGCAATTTTATCTACAGATTGTCAAAAAATCCTGAGAATTTTTCTAAAGATGGGGAAAGATCTTTAGACAAAGACTGCTGAAGCATTTTTACTCAAAATTACTAAAAACATCTTAGAGAGAAGGCCAAGAAGCATAGAAAAATCTGCAATCTGCTGCTTCTTTTAAAAGATACAGCCTTGTGAAACTGTCGTGAACATTTGCCATTCCATGCATAAAATCTATTCCCCATGTTTTTCCTATGATGACAAAGATACTGGGGGAAAAATCCAGCCCTTATCCCAGAAAACACACAAGCATGTGCATTAAATCACCATATGATTGGGACTTAATATTTCACCTATTTGTTAAAAAAAAAATCTATTTCCTGGGAATAGGTTTAATTTGGCAAGTTTGCCTAATTATTTTCCACAGACAAAAATACAGGTATTTAAAATTCTCTCCACCATATGGAGTCTGGTTTTAATTTAACAACAACATGAATATAACCAAATAAGGTTCTGACGTTTGATAATATATTTCTACACAGCCCCCCTCATCTTGCATTTAAAGAATGCTGACATATTCTTATTCCTTTATAATGCACCAACCACTTCCCTTATAAGAAATTCCAAAATTCTCAGATATATCATTCCAAAAAAACAGATGTGCCAGCAAGATGCATTTTTAAATCTGTATCATCTTTACCTTGTCTTTAAACTCTCCATTAAAAGCAAACTGATTTTCTGGCTTGTCATCTGGGACCTTATATAATCGGAACCAGTCAACCGTAGCCTCAAGATAACCTGGTTTGTGTTTCTTGACATCATCAATATCTGTAGATATATATATAAAAAAAGTATTGCATTTTTTACTCACAGTTTTTGTAACATTGATTTTTAGAAGTCTCATAAAATATTTGCAAGCAATTTGATTTCAGTGAATTATTTCAAAGTCATTAGGGAATTTCAGTTTCTTACCTTAGTTGCCCATAATTGGCATTTTATTATTTCACCATCACAGTACAATAGATAAGCCAGTCACCACCTGGTCTTCATTAATTAAGACCCAAAGGGCCAGTGAATAAAGTGACCATCTTTATAGCAGGTGGGGAAGAAAATTCCATATTTATGGGGTTTCATCTCACTAGGTACCCAGTGCAAGACTTGGATGACTTTATAAATTTTATTTCCCCAGCAGCTGGGGGACTACTGCATCTTTTTGATAATGAAACAATAGCTGGCAAAAACAATTTTAGCTCATGGATTTTAAACAAGCACCTGAAAAAAGAAAAGGAAGCTTGGTGTAACAAAGGAAAACCTAAAATGCCGACACCTATTACTTCTGAAGCTGGTCCATGTAATACAGAAAAGGTAAATGCCACTAGCATTAAGTATTCCAAAACCTACTGTTGGTTACTTTCACTAAGCATATTTTACCCTTACCTGTGCAGATGCCGAGCACCTGACAGCAGCATGTGAAAGTTCATGCTTTTCAAGGATAGGACAGGGAACGAAGGGCAGGGAATCCCTATGCAGCAGAGCATGATGAATTTGGAAAACAGCTGTTCTACTTATGAATTCTAGTTGTTATTGTGAAACTGTATTATGAAAAGTTTCTGTAGCATGAGCCTGTATGTACAGTGAAACCCTGTGTTATCCGGCACTCTGTTAACCAGAAAACTCTGTTAATCATCATGGCTTCCAGCCACAATACTGTTACATTTTCAGGCGCACAGGCCTGGCTTGGTTTACCATGATTGGCTTAACAATTTTTTATTTAAGAAGTACTAATCATCTTTAACTCAAAATAGAAATAAAAGACCGAACTATGTAGCACTTTAAAGACTAACAAGATGGTTTATTAGGTGATGAGCTTTCGTGGGCCAGACCCACTTCCTCAGATCAAATTGTGGAAGAAAAGTGGCACAACCATATATACCAAAGTGATACAATCAAAAAAAGTGAACACAGATAAAATTGACAAATCAAATTTTAGAACAGAGTGGGGGTGAGGGAAGAAGGTTAGTGTCTGTGCGGTAATGACATTAGGGGTGATAATTGGGGAAGCTATCTTTGTAATGGGTGAGATAATTAGCTAATCAGTGGCCACCAACAAGTAGATCGGTATCTACTGGTAGATTTTGGAGCCTTTGACAGGTGATCCTGACTGGTTTGGCCAAGAGGCTATCAAGTGCCAGCACCTCAGCTGCCCCTCCCCCTACTGCTGCAAATCTCCTGCCCTTTGCCTTGGACCTGCCTCCCCGCACCCTTGGGAGCCTCCTGCCTGCTGTACAGAGCAGGGGAGGGAGACGAGAGGCACCAATGTCAAGGTGCCCCCTCTCCCACCCTGTATCCTATCTCCACAGAGCAGAGTGGAGGGCACAACAGGACTTGGGAGGGAGTTTGCTGGCTGCTTTTGGGTGTGCTGGTGGGCCAGGGCAGGGGTGAGCCTGCCCTAGCTCCACTGCACCACCACCCAGGAGAAGCCTGAGATAACCAATGCCCAGTTGGAGTCCACATCCTGAAACCCTACCTCAGCCATGAACCCCTCCTGTACCCTAAGACCCTGCCCTAGCACCCCTCATCCAAACGCCATCCCAGAGCATGCACTTAGAACCCCTCCAGCACCCCAACAGCCTGCCCCAAGCTCAGCTCAGAGCCCCTCTCGCACTCCAAATCCCTTAATCCAAGACCAGAGCCTGCACATTCAACTCACTGCCCCTGCCTGGTGAAAGGGAGGGATGGTGGGGGAAGGAGGATGGAGTGAGCAGGGGCGAGGCCTCAGAGAAGGGGCATGAAGGAGGTGGAGCAAGGGTATATGGATTTGAGGTAGATCTTGGATTGCACTTAAATTCAAAAAGTGATCTCGTGCTTTCAAAGGCTGGAGACCACTGTGCTAGACCAACTGACAGTCTTACTGTTAGAGAAGCTTGGAATGCCAGTTGTAGCAGGCAATATTGTATGCATGTGGAGGGGGGTGGAATGCTGAAGTTTTATTTTTCTGCTGTGCTTTATAGACTGTTTCCCTTTTGCTACTCTTACTCTGCACCATTCTTCATTAAACATCTCGGAGTTTTTAATTATAGCCTACCACATAAAACTTCAGGTGGTTATTGTAACTACTACGTACTTTTTAAAAAAATTTGGAAAAAGTGTGACAAAGGTAAGTCCTGTTGTTGTCAAGCCAGCACTCAGCCACAGAAGAGGAGAAGGAGGAGGAGAAAGTCCAAGGGGGTACTGATAAAGGAGCAGACAAGTGGGAAGAAACAATAAAGAGGGGACGTGATTTACTACACAAGGATCTGGCAGATATGAAACCAGGCTTCATCAGAATAAAACAAACAGGAATTGGGTGATTCTATCTTCCCTACACCACAGTCCTTCGGTGTCACCTGTAGTATCAAATATGCATAAATGGACCCCCATTGGAACTTTGTATTCAGGCTGAAGTCAAAGGGAACTAAACATGTACAGAATACCAAATGTATGCCTCAACATAATTTGGTCCTATTTATCTATATTGTCAATCTCTACTCAGAAGAGGCCCAGGATGCGCATGTCTGGAGCCCTACAGTTCATACCGTATTAACACTGGAGTGGGAAGTGATTTCAGCATATTCCCTGCATGCATTTTGCAGCTCCACTTCATAAGCATCCAACTTAAACCAAGGGTTAAAAAAGCATATGAAAAAAAGTTAGCTGTTATTACAGTAAGTGTAAGCAGCTTGGTTAGAATCAAGAAAATCTCTAGAGTCTGGCACAAATGACTTCAGCTTGTTTTTTTGTCGAAGGAAAGAGCCAATGAAAATGCAGCTCCCAAGTCTATCAGGCCTTACAAAGGAAAGCGATAAAAACGTTTGTACAAAACTACCATTTTTAGTACAACAGATGCTGTTTCTCGCAAGCAAAGCTAAAACAACATGCTTGCAACAAGCTTTCTAAACAAGGTCTGTGGGAAGAGGAGACATATGTTTTCAATAACATCCTATAAACATTTACAGGAAGCAGCAGCTACATTCCATATAAAGGCATTTGTTGTATTTTCTGCAGCATGGAGGGAAAAATCCTAGTTCAGACAATTAATTGCTTCATGTTCAATGTTTACACAAATTCCCAACAAAAGCTTTCATGAGCCTCTTCTGCTGCTCTGCATATAAATATACCCATGCATACAAAAAGAGAATGAACATAGTACATAACAAATATTTCTCTCAGTTTGCCAGAAAGGTAAATTAGTCCTCATCTGTATTTGACTTCAATGCATAAATTAAATCCAATTACGAGACAAGTGGTCAATTTTTTCCCCCCACTTCTAAAGTTTCCCTCTCTTCTTGGCAAAGATATTACACAAAGCTCAGGTCTGCTTTAGAAGATTCAAGAGTAGGGGGAAAAGTTTGAGACCCAGACCTACCTCCTTGTTTTTAAAATACTTCACTGAGTCCAGTGATGGTTATCTGGCAAGGAGCTGCCCAGGCACAAAAGGGACGATGGGGTTCAAATATTTAGAGGGCAGAGTTAAGACAAATTAGTTTACATAAAAACTAATTCTTCTCTTGCGCCAATGAAAATTTCCAGATTAAAAATTTTAATTTACACACATGTGCATGCACACTTAAAAAGCTGTGCTGTATGAACTGCAGCTTGATTTGAAACAAGGCTTTTCCCTACCCCTTCCAATATTAAAAGTTGTAATTTTATAATCCCAACACAATACATAAGGACCAGTACTTTGACACTATACCTCCTTAATCCCCAATGAAGCCAATGGGACCTGATGTCAAGCATCATGTAATTCACGTATTGCACATGCAAATTACAGCTTTTTCATTGTTCTAGATGAGAAAGTTCTAGGCAGGTTTTCAGTTTGAACAGTACTTACCCGTAAATGCCTACAAGATTGAAGGCCTATGAACAAACAATGGGAAATGCTCAGAAAATGTTCTCCTTTAAATTCTGTTTTGGAAATCAATTAGGGTATGTCCACTCTGCGGAGCTATTTTGGGATACTGGAAGTATCCTGAAATAGCTATTCCATGTCTACTGAAGCAGCCCATTATGTCAAAATAGATTTTGAAATAACAGGCGGCTTGTTCTGACATCCCAGTAACCCTTGTGGAACAAGGGTTAAGGAGAATTTCGGAATAGCAAGTTATTTTGAAACGTGATGCTGTGTGGACAGTGCCAAATTACAAAACAAGCTATTTTGAAAAAGCATTGAAATAAGCTACGCAATTTGCGCAGTGCAAACTGTGTAGCTTATTTCAAGCTAACGGTGCTTGCTGTGTAGACATACCCTTACAGTAATGAGCATGAACCCAGAATGGGGGAACAGGCGATACCTGCTGCATGTTTAAAATCAATAAGAAAAAAAATTAATATACAACACAAACCAAGGACAGGGTTTTGAAATATTTATACTTTACAGTCCTCAAATTATTTTTTCCAGATTAACTTTAGCAACTAATCCTCATCAGAAACTATGCACATGCCTAGTTTGAACTTAATATAAAGTAGCCTACTCCACCCAAGTTTTAAAAAACCCTAACATTTATGAAAAGTGTTTTAGTATATGAAAAAAACATATTAGATGTTGTTTAAACTTCTGAAGGGCACAAAGGAGACAAGAAAGGTCCTTGCTAGACAGATCAAGCAAAAGAATTCTCCACCCAAACAGAAATATTAAGTGAATAATAGAAAGTGATTGATCAAAGTGAGTTAGAACGCAGTAACTAGTCTCCTCCATTGTGATGCCACTACCATAATAAAATTATATCAGCTAATCAGTTATTAGAAGAGGTTATTTAGTTTTATCCTCAGCTTCGGTCCATTTGAATAAAAAAAGTCTCATGGGAAAAAGAGTTAAAAGAGACATTTTGTACTGCACATCTGTTTATTTTCAGATAAACCAGATTTGTTTATTTTCAAAACAAAGAGGGATTCCTGTTAACCACTGCAAACTGCAGTCAGGTTTTGTTGAACCAGATAGAGGACTCCCCCCCACATACACTCTTTGGACTACTCAGTCAATCTCTGAAGTAGGGATGTAAGCGACTAGTCGGGTAGTTGAGTTACTACTCGACTATCACTTCCCCCTCTTGCTGGCTCTATCAGAGGGAGTAAGGTGAGGGAGCAGGAGCTGGTACTGGGGGAAGCCAGGTTAAAAAGCTAGTTTCCGCAGCACCATCTCCACAGAGGTGGGGGGGCCAGAGGCGCAGTGGGGGACAAGGAAAGAGCCAGAAATCAACTGTCCCAGTTCATGCCGGGTCCCAGAAGCTACATCTCTGCCTTTTGCTACATTTCAAAGGCAGATGTGCGGCGTGGGGGGGGGGGGGGAGCAGGAGGAGGGAGGGTTCCCTGTTGCTCCTCTGCCTTTGAAATGTAGCAAAAGCCTTGGGTGGCTCTTGCTACATTTCAAAAGCAGAGGCACAGCTTCTGTAACCAGGCGCGAATGGGATCTGCTTCATTGTCTGCCTGCGCCAGGTTCCCCGCTGCGCCTCTGCCTGTGAAAAGTAGCGGGCCCAAGGCTCTTGCTACATTTCAGAAGCAGAGGCACAGTGAGGATAGCAAGCGCCCCCTACCCCCATAGACTAATTGAGTAGTGGATGGAAATTCCATCGACTACCCTATTAGCTGATTAATCCAAATTTAACATCCCTATTCTGAAGTGAGTGTTTCTTATACTTACCCACCTTACTTTCTGATTGGTAGAAGGATGCTTCTCAGAATATGCCTACACAGCAACCAGACACTCCTGGTTGGCCCGTGCCAGCCAACTCACGCTCCAGGGCTGTTTTATTACAATGTGGACTTCCAGGCTCAGACTGGAATCTGAGCCCTAGGATCGTCCCATCTTTCAGAGTCACAGGGACCAGGCTTCAGACCAAACCCAGAAGCACAGAAAGCAATAAAGACTCACAGATTGAGCCCCTTGAGCCAGAATCAGCTGGCAACGGCCAGCCACAGGTGTCTGGTTGCTATGGGGACATATCCTCAGAGCTGTCTAGTCCCCATCTGGCAAGCTGCCCTGCATTGTGACTCAACAGCATGAGTACCAACCTTGAGGCAGACTGTTAGAAAACAGGGCACAAAACCCAGATTGGTTGTGAATTCTACACTTCACCAGACAGTTACGAAGTGTAAACACCTCAGGGGCTGTGACAACCTTAACATGGCGTCCCCTTGAGCCTTGCCACCCAAAAGTCTCTTGCCATCCAGGTTAGCCTATTTGTGACAGATGGACTCTTCCCCCA
The DNA here is from genome assembly GCF_052426305.1 of Pelodiscus sinensis. Classification (NCBI taxonomy): domain Eukaryota; kingdom Metazoa; phylum Chordata; order Testudines; family Trionychidae; genus Pelodiscus; species Pelodiscus sinensis. The sequence continues at coordinate 109,754,003 of NC_143055.1, read as the reverse complement.
CAGTTCACAGCAATATTCAGGTTACTCTCAGTCCCAAAAGACCAGGCACTTATCCCAGGTTAACTGCATGTTGGATCTCTGACCAACAATTTATTAAAGGACTGGCTACAATCTATCTAAACATTTCTTAATATGGGATAAGGAAATGAGGGAATTATTTAGATGGTCAAAACAGATAAACAAATATACATATAAATGAATTCCAATCTTAAGTTTTAAAAAGCGATAAAAGGTTGCATAATAAACAAGCACTATACGTCCTTTATGGCTAACCCAGACTAAGCAACAGGGATCTTTTCCTTATTCTTAGAGACCGAAACCAATCCTTTATGTCCCCCCCTCAGAGTCCAAGTAGTATAAAGATACTCTCTGTTGGTGGGGGGGAGGGGTTCTCTCTCCCCCTTTCTGCTTTGTGCTTCAAACTCAGCTGATGACAGCAATTCACTTGCCAGACTTATCTTTATGGGGAATAAACAAATAAATATTTTGTTCTCTTTAACGCTGCACTCTAATCCATCTTGTGTGGATAGCCTTCCTTGTCAGGCACAACACAACAGCTTCTGCTGGAGACCAGAACTTCACACTCGTTAATGCTTCTCTTTGGTGATTTACACCATTTTAAAGGTTTACAATGTGAGTAATTAATTATTACCTTATACCATGGGGCACTGATTTTATAAATCAGATTAATGCAGGCAGCAAACCACAGGCACTCTAACTCTACACACTAAACAGATTCTTATAATGTTAATACGGACGGGGGCTGCAGACAGGGGAGTTTGAGAGGGACCGCAAGAGATCCCGCCGCTGAACAGGCTACCCGGTGAGAGTGAGAGTACTCGCTTTTGGTGTGAGTGAGTTTGCTCGACTGTTTGAATTTTGTTTGTTGAATTCTGATTCTGATTTCAGGTGGGGTAAACAGGATGAAGTTTAATAAAGACAACTGTAAAGTGCTCCACTTAGGAAGGAACAATCAGTTTCACACATACAGAATGGGAAGTGACTGTCTAGGAAAGAGTACGGCAGAAAGGGATCTTGGGGTTATAGTGGACCACAAGCTGAATATGAGTCAGCAGTGTGATGCTGTTGCAAAAAAAGTGAACATGATTCTGGCATGAATTAACAGGTGTGCTCTGAGCAAGACACGAGAAGTCATTCTTCTGCTCTACTCTGTGCTGGTTAGGCCTCAGTTGGAGTATTGTGTCCAGTTCTGGACACCGCATTTCAAGAAAGATGTGGAGAAATTGGAAAGGGTCCAAAGAAGAGCACCAAGAATGATTAAAGGTCTAGAGAACATGACCTATGAAGGAAGGCTGAAAGAATTGGGTTTGTTTAGTTTAGAAAAGAGAAGATTGAGGGTGGACATGATAGCCGTTTTCAGGTATCTAAAAGGGTGTCATAAGGAGGAAGGAGAAAACTTGTTCATCTTGGCCTCTGAGGATAGAGCAAGAAGCAATGGGCTTAAACTGCAGCAAGGGAGGTTTAGGTTGGACATTAGGAAAATGTTCCTAACTGTCAGGATAGTTAAACACTGGAATAAATTGCCCAGGGAGGTTGTGGAATCCCCATCTCAGGAGATATTTAAGAGTAGGTTAGATAAATGTCTATCAGGGATGGTCTAGACAGTATTTGGTCCTGCCATGAGGGCAGGGGACTAGACTCGATGACCTGTGGAGGTCCCTTCCAGTCCTAGTATTCTATGATTATTTTAAAAAGCTCACACTCACAGGTGAGCCTAGCTGATTTCAGCTTTGTAAAGGTATTTATCAGTATTCAACTGAGGCATAGGGACCTTGGCATGAACTGCCATAACTGTTCATTCTATATTAGGGTCCATCTTGTAGAAAAGGAAAAATGGATGCATTGGAGTAAACCTGATTGTTTCAAAACACAAATTGTGTGTGCGCATATCACATTTTTGGTGGGTATTTTAAAGAGATTAAATAGCCCATTTTCAAATAAACTGGAGTTCTGTCACCAAAGCACCCAATCCTTTATGACAAGAATGTTACTCAGTACACTAGTGTGGTCTTAAATCTGGTTTTGATTTAAATGTTAAATAATGCTCATGGCTTTGCCTCCTCCCTCCCGTATTTTATTTTGGTCATACTAAACTATTTCTTAATCAGTTTACTTTCTGGTTTAAAAAAAAAAAAAAGTGTAGAAGGTTAAAAAAGAAAAAGCTTTGTCCAAAGCCTGAATCATAATTGCTTTGTCAGATCATTTAGCTGGCCACCAGGTATTTTTTAATTATTATAAAATGTATATTGATAACCTCTGAACATTATGGAACACTGTAAACTTTGATGCAAGCATTGACAGCAACTCCACAGATCTCAGTTTCTGAGAGAGGGATATATGGGGAAGCTAACAGAGAGATGCTGTCAGATAACTGAATCGCAAATCATTTACCTCTTCTTACCAGGTGTGCCTTCCTATTTACAAGCAACTATACTGTGGCTGGTTAGCTGAAGCTTCAGAGTTATTTCTCAGGACTGTCAAGTTCAAACCGTGGAGACAAGGTACATGGGAAAGACCAAGTAGCCTCCAAACCAAACATAGATCAAAAGAGGATGTACAGGCAGTCCGCGGGTTACGTACAAGATAGGGACTGTAGGTTTGTTCTTAAGTTGAATCTGTATGTAAGTCGGAACTGGCGTCCAGATTCAGACACTGCTGAAACTGACCGCCAGTTCTGACTTACATACAGAATCAACTTAAGAACCCCAGGCGTCCCCAAGTCAGCTGCTGCTGAAACTGATCAGCAGCTGATTCCAGGAAGCCCGGGGCAGAGCAACTCTGCCTGGGGCTTCCTGTAGTCAGCGCTGGTCAGTTTCAGCAGAAGCTTTGACTTGGGGACGCCTGGGGCAGAGCAGCTGGGGTGCTGCTGGGTTGCTCCAGTAGCGCCGCTCCTGGGTGCTACTGGACCAACCTAGCAGCACCCCATCTGCTCTGCCCCAGGCGTCCTGATTCAGCCGCTGCTGAAACTGACCAGCAGCAGCTGAATCAGGACCTGGGGCAGAGCAGCTGGGGTGCTGCCGGGTTGGTCCAGTAGTGCCCAGAGCGGGCGCTGCAGGACCAAACGGCAGCGCCCCAGCTGCTCTGCCCCAGAGTCCAAAACAAAAGCCTGGTCTGCTGGGGGGGGGGGAGCACACTAGCTGCGCCCCCCCCCCCCCCCCAGCAGACCAGGGACACGGGGAGCAGAGCCTCTGAGGCTTTGCTCTTTGCCAGAGCAAAGCCTCAGAGGCGTGGGGAACCGCCGCTGCTGCTGCTTCAATCTGGGTGCCTGTGGTCTGCTGGGGACGGTCCCCAGCAGACCACAGGCTCCCGGACTGAAGCCGCAGCCGCGGGGGGGTCCCGCGCCTCTGAGGCTTTGCTCTGGCAAAGCCTCAGAAGCGCGGGAACCCGTCCGGTGCCCCTGGTCTGCTGGAGACGGTCTCCAGCAGACCAGGGGCACTGGAGCAGCTTACGAACGGGGCTTTCTCGCCCCGACTTCCGGGGCGAGAAAGCCCCGTTCGTAAGTGCGGATCCGACATAAGTCGGATCCGCGTAAGTCGGGGACTGCCTGTATGTGCTATAGCTGTACTCTGAAAATCCACAGATGACCACGCAACTATGAGCCATACCGGTAAGCCTCTTAGACAGAAAGCACATCATCATCACCTGTTTGTTCATGTAGACGCTTCCTTATAGCATTAGCATCCGTTCTGTCTCATACAGATTGAGCCATTTTGCTCACTGCAAAAGCAAAAAGAGTTAGGTATCTGGGGGTTTTGATGAAAGAGTCATAGGTCTGAGAGTCATCCTCATGTTGATGAAGCTGCAGGACGAGACATTTCAGCCTTTCCCTAAACTAAGCTTCTGTTTCTCTGTAACACACACAACATGAAAAGGCAGAAACACAATTTATCAGCCTCAGTGATTTTGCCAGCCCAAGAGCTTCCTTATCCCTCCATCAGTCATAGGTAATCTGTAAGTCACGGTGACCTGAGAGAACAATGAAAAGGTGAGGGCCATCTAGGTAGCAGTCCACTGATGCGGATAACAACTTGCTTTAATACTGCATGCAGCCAGTAGGAAAATGGTTCAATGGCTGAGCAGCATAATTCTGCAGACATCTGGAACTCTATTGGATACATCCGTCACAGCAGACAGACCATTAAAATAGGCCCTATCCCAACAAAAGGGTAAGTCCTGACCTCATGTATCTAAAAGTACAAAGCATACTTAGCCTCAGAACATAATTATTACCATGACAACGATTATGTAAGACTTGCACAAGATTTTAGTCCTTGGATTCCCAGGGACTTTATTTTTGAGAGAGAAAAAAGCCCTGTTAACTACAGGATACGGACAGCACAACCACCATGCAAAACACTGACAACATACTCTTAACTTCTGATGGGAACACCTGTGGGATTGGGACCATCTCTATTATCATGCCACTTTAATGCAACCCTGCCAATCTGAAATCTAGCCAATTTTTTTTTTAAATATGTTAAAGGTCATTTCAGACACTAGACCTGCCTTGGAATCCTACTACTCATTTTTTTGTGCCTACATAAATCTATATCTATATCGATAACATTTATTTTACTTTTACTGTGCAAAGAAGTACCCAAACAAAACAAACTACTGGATGAATGGCTAATAATACTGAAAATAAACACTTACAAAGATTTTTCTCATTGCATTTATTTCAGCATTAGTACATACTATGTCATAATTGCAAATAAAAGCTTTTCACACAAATGTGGATTGTTTTAAAAGTTAGATGGGTTCCTTTAATCGCTACCTTGTCTGTTGGCACTAATAACAAGACTTTGTTAGAAGTCATTGCAATAATAATTTTGCAACATGAATTACAAATAGCTAAAATGAGACTACTAACTAATGTCATAAGTGTAACAATTCTCAATTATGTGGGAGTCGTGTTGTCAACACCTTTCCACATTGGGCATTTTCAGAGTGCAAAGTTAGACCTACCCAAATACCATACGCAAAAAAACTTCATACAACCAATGTAAATTAGGGTGTAGAAGCTTCAAAATTAGGGTTGTCAAGCAATTAAAAAACAGTAATTGCAATTAATCACACTGTTAAACGATAATAAGAATACTGCCACCCCACCCCGCTCCAACCCAATGCCTTCACCCCTCCCACAGAGCCAGGCACCCTCAGCTCCCGTGGTCTAACCCAGTGCCCCTGCCCACCCCCAGAACCAGCCACCCCCCCTCAACTCCCATGCTCTAACCCAATGCCCCACCCCTCCCACAGAACTGGGGAAATAACCTAGCGGGGCTGAGGGTAATGCAGTGACTTTGTGGGAGAAGCCAAGCCAACCCCCCTCCTACCCCCCCGCCAACATCAGACCTACCCTAGGTCTCACCAGAGCCACCCCAGCCTTACGCTTTTCCCTCCAGGCGCTGGGGCGCATGCACAGAGCAGCCATGAACGGTCCAGGTATGCAGCTCCAAATGTTCCATTAGACAGGCACGTGCCGCCACCCCCTCCCCGATCCCATTTGCGGGGCAAAATCACGGATTTTTTTTTTCATTTAAAAAAGCCGGCCAGACAGAGATATAACAAGTGAAAAGGAGGTTATGTCCGGAAAAAAACAGATGTATGGTAACCCTAGATTAATGCACGTTAATTTTGCCCTGTGTTAATTGCAGGTGTTAACATGCATTAATTGACAGCCCTATTCAAAATGTTAAACTTTACAATTATCTCAACTCCTTACAAAGATTGTCATGTTTCAAAAGTCATGTTCTCTCAACAAGGTCCTCTGTGAGACTGATCATCTCATAAAGTACCGAGAGAGCAATAGCCTTTCTAAAGCTTAGTGGGAGATACATATGTGCATTACCTAAAGAAGACGCTTAAGTGCAAGCAACTGAAAGTAGATGAATACGTGCTCCCTTTCCTTTACACTGTCCACCTTACCTCATCCTTTGTGTGTCAAAGTCAATCGTCTCTCTACTGGCCATGCAATCAAAACCGAAGTGCAAATATTTAAATCTAGAGGTTCACAGTTAGTAATGTAGGCCACATTTCCATATTACCAATTCCAAATTTTAGGTTTATCCTGTGCCTCAGAAGTGAAACAGATGCTTTAAGGACAAGTAAAGACATTTACCGTGAATTTTCTGGGCTTCTGGGTCATCCACACTGATGGCAATAATCTTCCAATCCGTCTCTCCTTCATCAATAAGAGCCAAAACACCAAGAACCTTTACCTGAATGATTTCACCAGGACAGCGAACCTGAAAGCACACCAGCAGAATTTCTCTCTCAAAGTAGGAGAAAAGCCTACACATTTCACAACCTTTTTGCTTTCCTCTAAGGCTATGTCTAAACTGCAAGCCTCTTTCGAAAGAGGCTCTTTCAAAAGAGCGCGTCTAGACTGCACGCGGAACTTTCGAAAAAGCAAGCCGCTTTTTCGAAAGAAAGCACCCAGTGAGTCTGGATGCTCTCTTTCTAAAAAGCCTGTTTGCTTTCAAGAACGCCTTCTTTCGAAAGAGCACTTTCGAAAGAAGGCGTTCTTCCTCGTGGAATTAGGTTTACCACCGGCGAAAGAAAAGCCGCATTCTTTCGATTTAATTTCGAAAGAACGCGGCTGCAGTCTAGACGCAGGTGAAGTTTTTTTCGAAAAAGGCTACTTTTTTCAAAAAAAACCCTGAGTCTGGACACAGCCTAAGAGACTAAATAGTTGTTTTCTTTTTTCAACTCTGCCACATTCTTGGCCAGTTTTAATTCCTGTCCCCAACAGATTTCTACGCCTACTCTGCACTCTTTCCACACCTTTGATTCTTTCTTCCAACTCTCCATGCAGTAACTCGGTAATTTCTTCCAGGAGAAAACTGACACATTCTAGCAAGAATTCTCTTTCTTTCCTTTTATATTTACTTTACCACTCATTCATCTTCTAATCCCTTCTACCTACCTCTCCTGTCCCCATCCCAACTACTGAGCTGTTCTCTCTTCAAACATGCACCTCCCTCCACACTCTACATTCACCCTGGTTTCTCCAAATACAACCTCATCTCTCTCTTCTTCTTCAAGTTCCATGAATGTGAGGTTTCTTTCTGCTGCAGCATATTCCTCGACTCCAATTTTGTCTTGAACCTCTTTTAATCCCAATTCATGTCCTCCTCTCCTCTGCCTTTATTTACTCACTAGCAATTATCTCCTTCTGCCACAGTCAAAAGGGCATCTTCTGAAAACTCATTCTCCTTCATATATCCATCACCTTCAACACAACCAATGATTGCTACCTTCCTTCTACGTCTTGTACACTTTCAAAATTTTTCTCCCTCCATGCTGTAACCAACTTACCGCTCCAAACAATCCTTTGGAGTCCCCTTCTCCATTCATTTCATTCAACATCCCATAAGCGCTACACTAAACCCTCTTTCCCTTCTCATCTGTGGGTGGCCTCAACTACCATCCCTAAAAAGGTAACTCCCAAATCTGCCTTTTTGCCTAATCTAACCCCTTCACTCCTATCTCACATGTGTTTTTCTGACTCATGTTCCTAGCTCTCCCACTGGCAATTCAAGCTCGACATGGCAAAAGAGAAAGATCTTTACCTTTTCTATTGCCATTAAAAACTCTACTGCCCTTGAGAGTTCTAAGTATAAAAGAGGGCATTTTTATCTCCTATCGTCTCACTCCATACCCAAGCTTTTGCCAAACATGATGGTTCTTTTTTCTCCTCTCCAAAATCCACCTTTCACAGAGTTGAGAGCCAGAATAGACCACTAAAACATCTAGTCTGACGTTCTGTACATCACAGGGCATCCCTATCTGCACATAATACCTAACACATGAAATGAGACCAAAGCATTACAATCCACAAGAGACTAGTTTACTGTGTGCCACAGGCAGAGACTACAAAGGATGACGGTACAACAGTGCTGAACACCCCACCGTGGCAGCAAAATGATTACTTCTGGCAAGTAAACTGTGCCAGCTCATTACTGCAGAAAAAGACACACACGCACACTCTCTCTCTCTCCCTCTCCCTCCCTCCCTCCCCAAGGTCAACGCCAATCTGAAAATTTTCTTATTCTCAACCCATTGGTTAAACCCGGAGTATGCAAACAAGACCGTCAAGCACTTAAAAGAGAACGAGATTCATTGGTGGTACCTCTGACCTCTAGCCTGCCCCATCTAACGTGCCATCTCCAACCATGGCCCTCCCTGATAATTCAGAAAAAAGATAAAAACAATTCCAGGGTATTTGGTAGGCATGGAGAGGGATCCCTTCCTGACCCCCTGCCAGTGGCCACCTGAAACATGAGCTTTTAGGAACATAAGACACAAACCAGAAGTGAGCGCCAGGACTTTCCCTACTAACACAAGCAACCCTCAGTTTCCTCTCAGATTCCATAGGAATCTTGCTCATCCGTTAGCCATCCCCTAGCCACAAATAGTATAACCCATTCCCTCTGGTCAATGGCTTCCACCCAAATATTAAAATAACTGTGTTTGTTACAACAAACCTTTGTGCCTATTTCACACACATCAATGGGATCGTTATCTCCACAGCACCCTGTTTCCTTATCTTTATGGCATGGATCTTCCCAAGTCTGTGAAAGGATTGAGAAACACAAACCCCTTAATTTATCTATAAATTACACAGATTAATAAAACACTAACATACGTGTGGTGCCGGTAGTGGAGCCGGACCTGCTGGGCTTATCACCTGCGTCTGCAGGACAACTGGCAGGGATCTGGCTGGAGAGGGTCTTTTCCTCTTCGGAGAGGTAGCCTTTAGAGAGGAAGCCCGCCTCTTCCCCGTATCGAGGCCAGGGTCTGCTGAGCAGGCATCTGAAGGCATTAGTGCCTTATCAAATAAAAGAATCTTCAGGTGCCTCTCCCGGTCCATGTGGGTTCTGGTGGTTAGGTTTGCACAGTGGGTGCCTTTATGGAGCAAGTGCGCTTCACCAAGGCACCTAATACAGGCGGTGTGGCCGTCTGAGACAGGCATTGCCTCCCAGCACATAGAACACTTTTTAAAACCGGGGGAGCCTGGCATTTTGCTGCTGTGAGTGCTCGTCGCATTGTGCTAATGCCCGCTTTCCGTTTGTGTACTGCTTATTGTATTTTTTTTTTTTTTTTGAGGTGGCTAGCCTGCCAACTAAGAACTACAACGGAAACAACACTAACAGAGATGATAACTATATAAACGTCTTTTCTTTCTACTTTTTTTTCCTTTAAACAGGTAAAGGTAAGAGGAAAAAAAGGAAAACAGATAACGGCTAATGAAATTTTCTTTAAACTACTGACAGTATCTGAACAACTCTGAGGAGAGGAGAGAGCTCCGTCCACAACCAGAGGCAGCTGAGAGGAACTGGAGAGGGGCCGGACCGCGCGCGGAGATAAAAGGCGTGAACGGCCTTGAGCACCAGTCACGCATACACAGTCCAGCCGAATACAGCTATGGCAAGCCTCCAATTCGCGGCACCGGGACAAGCCCAATACCAGACGTGGAGCACCCATGGGGACTACCCGAAGAAGAACCCTTAATTTATCCATAAATTACACAGATTAATAAAACGCTAAGAAAGAAAAATGCAACCTCTCCTTTTTACAGCAACAGGCAAACTTAGCTCAAGAAAGGCCACAGATTTTATGAGCCTGGGTGAGATAGCTGATTGAGCACTGGTACTTTAAATGCCACACCCTCCAAGTCCCTCTTCAGGTACAAAGGCTAAATCAAGATTGGATGTGTTTCTAAAATATGTGCTCAACATTTGGTTTGCTGTTTTCTTTAATTAAAGGAACTGTTTTAAAACTTAATTATTTCCACATTTAGAAAAAGTTTGTCATCTGTATCCATTTTTCTGCTACAAGTGGCATTATTTTTCTTATTTTTTATATCTGCTGAAACAGGTAATTGTTTCTCTTTAAAGATTTTTCTTTTCCATGTTTGAAGTAACCAAACTACTGGAAATGACAGGGGGAAATGCACACGCACATCCTCCTCCCCAAAAATATGGACTTTGGGAAGAAGAAAAGAGGGTGATAGTGAAACTACTTCCAAGGTACCCTCAAGTGTTTCCCCATTGGTTGGTCATAAGCAAACTTGCAAAACATTATTGGCACCAAATTTGGATTTTCAGCCACCTTTTTTAAAAACACAAAACATACATTTTAAATTAAATATAATCCACCAAATCTAAAAGTTCAAAGTAAAATGAGTCAAGGTAACTAATGTTTAAACTCAAAAACAAAAGTGCCCATATTTTTTCTTTTGTCAAAGACATTAAAAAAATTCTATTTCTATTTATACTGCCATATATGAATGGCCTATATGAATTTACTAACTGAGCCTTGCGTAAGGGGAAAAATGTTACTACTACTTAAAGTACTTTTGAATGACAAGATGATGACAGCATAATCCTTTGTCACATAGTTCAGGGAAGTAAAAAGTATAAATTCAAGGCTCCTTAAATACTTAACTCCTTCCAGAAATAACACACACATTTACGCTTTTGCTCCCCAAATCTGATCAAAATTTATGGACACAATAAAGCTCAGCATAAAAAAATTCCTAATTTACAAATCTACTGAACAAAATGTCCTTCTTGCAACTTATTTGCATTCAGGCAATACTCAGGATTTATAAGGCAATTTATACAGAAGACAGGAAGGTTTCACCATTATAACAAAAATGTTACCTGAGGGAAGGCACCATAATTCCATATATAACCCTTGTGAGGGAAGATATTGGCCACATATCGAAGCTTGCCTCTCTTTATATCTTGCTTAATGGGATTCAATGGTTCCTTGGTGGCAATCTAAGCAGATTGTGAAAGAGAGAGAGTGAGATAAGAATTCTGAAATGCACAGCAATTAATTGCATTTTGGGCAGTGGGGAGAGCATGGAAAGCATTAAGGTGTGATAGCCTCAGAAACTCTCTAGGGCCATGTTCAAACACAGACTTGTTAATGTTTTAGGGTTTGGTATGAAGTATTCGTGGGGGGGGGGAAATCTGGACCTAGACAAGCAAGGAGTCTCATGTGGTCAGATACAAACACTGAAGGGGATTTAGGTTGGAAGCTCTGCACATTATGGGCCAAATTTGGCAGTAACATAAATAAGGGCCCAGATAGGACAATAAGGCCTTTGACAATGACTGAAAACTGGTTTATCTGTTCATTGTTCTCCTATACCACCTGCTTTCTCTACCCACAGCATATAAGTTATGCTTGTTCTTCACACTCAGGCTGCGTCTAGATTGGCATGATTTTCTGGAAATGCTTTTAACTGACAAGTTTTCTGTTAAAAGCATTTTCGGAACAGAGCGTCTAGATTGGCACGGACGCTTTTCCACAAAAGCACTTTTTGCGGAAAAGCGTCCGTGCCAATCTAGACGCACTTTTCCGCAAAAAAGCCCCGATCGCCATTTTTGCAATCAGGGCTTTTTTGCGGAAAACAAATCTGAGCTGTCTACACTGGCCCTTTTGCGCAAAAGCTTTGTGCAAAAGGGACTTTTGCCTGAACGGAAGCAGAATAGTATTTCCGCAAGAAGCACTGATTTCTTACAGTAGGAAGTCAGTGCTTTTGCAGAAATTCAAGTGGCCAGTGTAGACAGCTGGCAAGTTTTTCCAGAAAAGCGGCTGATTTTCCGGAAAAACTGGCCAGTCTAGATATACCCCTCGTGAATACCAAACTGGTTCAAATTTGGTAACAAATTAAGTTAAATCAGAAAAAGGCATTCTTGTTCTGAAACAAGTATCTCCATATGGGGATCTACTGCAGAATAGCTTATTACAAGTAGACAAGTCTGACTTTGCTACTTACAAATGTTTTCTGACCTGTTTATGCTAAGCATGTGACATATACCACCATTTCAATCAACACTGAAATTGGTCCATAGATTTCCAAACGAGTTCCACCTATTTACAGCAGGTCAGAGCTGGGCACTGTGTCTCTAATTACAGATCTGCTTCTTGTATAAACACAAAGCAGTCTCTAAATGTTATGACTCTGCAATTCTGGTTTCAGTCAGGATTTTACTCTGCCTTTTGCCATATCCTACCAGCGAAAAAGGGAGTCACTCCACTGAGATTAGCGATGTTACTTAAGATAGACAAGCAATATAAATTAGCAGAATAATTTGGTTCCTGCCTGCTGTTGTCAGAATGTCTTGGCTGAGAGGCTGATGGGACTGCAAAAATGAGAATGTCCTGAAGGAAATCAAGGAAGGCCACTATGTGAACTGTTGGGGCAGAGTGACATGAAGGAAATGTGATCTAGTAAGATGGAGCAGAAGAGGCAAATTTCAGTAACTGTTTCTTAAATTCTGTAGATCAGATAAGAAAGCCTTCCCATGATGGGGCGAGCAGTCCAGGAATCCACACAACTGACATGTGGTGACCTATGTCTGGTTTGGCTTCCTACCATGGTCCAATCTGAAGGAGGATATCTGGGAGCATGGGAGGGGGTAGGAAGAGAAAAAACTGGTGGGCATTGACATAATCTCTGCTGGAGTGGTATTCTAAGAATGTCCATATCCCAGCAATTATATGACAAGCTGGCATGGCAACGTAAAGGAAGCAATTTCTTCTCTCTCACAAGAAGTCTGAGGTGAAGAAGCCACACTGGAACCTGATACTAATGGGATGGCAGTCTTCTGTATACCGCCAGAGGTGAAGCGAAGTGTTGGGTAAGACAATGAAAGACACTGAAAAGCAACCCAGATTTCAACTAAAGCCTTACACTTGGTTCAGGGAAATTAGAGCATTTGGCAAGCAGACACAACCTTCCCCTGATGTCATCTTAAAGTCTAAGGTGATTATTTGGCAGAAGAAAAAAAATAGCAGTATTATTCCTAGAAGTAGGAACCGTGATAGTAAACACAGATTAAAATCCAACATTCAAAGTCATTTCAGTAACAGGAAAAAAAAAAATTAAGGTCCAGACTGGGCACTAGCACAGGAAGGCTATTAATATTTTATCCGCCAAACTTTCATAAAACATTGGGGAAGCAAGCCCTGAAATGAATATATTACCTACGGTACAAGTTAGGTCCTATACAATCTAGGAATTGTTTTATCTATACTACAGATGAAACAGGCCTAAGCATCTATATTAGTGTTTCTCAAAGTGGGCCATAGACCCACTTTGAGAAAGCTGCTAATGGGCCACTTATCTGTTAGTTTGTTTATCTAATAGCTCCGCAGCCACAGAGCCTCGCAGGTCCCATTGGCTCTGGTTCACCGTTTCCAGCCAACAGCTGCTAGACAATATCGACCTCCCATGATTTGGCAAATTCTCTGGTTCAGCAGCAGCCAGGTCCCAAGGGTGCTGGACAAGAGAGGTTCAACTTTCACAAGAAAAACATCAGAATGAATAACCGTAAAGGAACTTTCTAGTGAAAGGAATTATGCATAAGGATACAACGGAATAAACCAGCTATCTAAAATGTTGGAAACCATTGTCATCAATTCTGCAAATATCTATATATTTAATCATCCAAGGTGGTTTACCTCCATTTTAGCATTTGACCAGCGAGGCACTTCTACAATCATGTTAAACATTACCTAAAAAAAAAAATGAAGTATTGAAAATAAAGTTAAGATGGTAATAAACATTTTATTTCTTCTGTATCTGATATCAATACTTGCCAACACTCACAACTCAGGTATGTAATTTTCTAGATGCACCTGTTTGCAACATTGTGGTTTCTCTCACTATTCCATCTTCCCAAAGTTAGAAGATGGGCTAACTGCTAAGGAAGACTAAAGAAAACTCCATGATACTTTTCAGTCTGGTCTATGACACATTTCTTCACAAAATGCTCAATTTGCCAGTGGAACCCATAGCCACAGGATGTCACTGAAGACTACAGCTTAGCAAGATTCAAAAAGGATTGGACAGTTTCTTCCTAAAATGGATATTGAAAAAATAAACAGGAGTTTTAGAAGAATATAAATTCAAGCATGAACACAGAACAAAATAATGCCACATATTTTATCAAGACGCTCCAGCGCATATGCTTCACCCTCGGAGAAGAGAGTAAGAAAACAAACAACTGAAAGATGTGTAGGTACATTGCTAACGGCACTACTAGTAAATACTCACATCACACTCATCTCCACAGTATTTGAGAGCCAACAGAGAATAGAATAGGGCAAAATCTAACCTCTAATTAATGCAGGTTAAAAGGAAATTATCCTGGGGCAAAATATTCCATAATCGTTTACTGCTCATTGCTTTGGCAGCTGGTACCAGTCCCTACTGAGTGCATGATAATGGGCAAAATGAACTACTGCTCTGATCCATATGGCCAGGGCCAGATTAACTCTTCTGGAGACCCAGAGCCAGTAGTTTTTGAGGGACTCCCGAGGCTCCAAGGACAAAATCAGTGTGGGACAAAATCAGTGTGGGAGCGGGGGCTGCTGGGAGGTAGCGTGCAAGAGCAGAGTGGGTGTGAGAGTGAGAGGACTGGGTGAGAAGTAGGTGGCAGGCACAGGCTGGGGATCAGGAGTGAGGGATGGGCAGGAGATAAGGGGCAGGAGCAGACTGAGGGTGGAGGTATGAGGTCTGGATAGGAGGTAGGGTGCTGCAGGGAGCTGGGGTGGGGGTTGTGGGCTGGAGATAGGGCTGAGGAGTGGGACGTCCCTCCCCCCCAGCCAGGCATAGTCACAGCATTTAGGGGCATTAATGTCTGTATCTTGGGCCCCCCTTAGCTCAGGGCTCTAGGCTGCAATCCCTAAAGCCTCTTTTATAATCTGCCCCTGAATATGGCAATTCTTGTGTTCCTATGTCTTATTTTCTGTTTGACAAGGTGAGTGAGGAAATATCTTTCATTGGCCCAAGTTCTGCTGGCGAGAAAGACAAGCTTATACAGAGCTCTTTTTCAGGTCTTGGAAACTCAGGCCATGTTAACATTACAAACTCATATTGGTGTAGCTATGTCGCACCGACAGGGTGTGAGAAATCCACAATCCTGACTGACCTAATTATACCAACCCAATCCCTGGTGTAGACAGTGCTATGTCAACGAGAGGGCTTCTCCAGTCAACACAGTTACCGGCTCTTGTGAAGATAGATTAACTAAGGCTATGTCTACACCAGCAGAGTTTTTTACACTGAGAGTTCTGTCAGTGATAGAAAAGTGCTAAAATAAACGCTGGTTTGTATTCACATTGTTTTTCACAGGTGTCACAGCATGTTCACATATGCAGCACCTGTATCGCCAATGAGAGGCATGCACTGTGGTAGCTACCCCACTATTCACTGCTCTGAGACATGAAGCCAGTCATAATTGTGGTGGGGTGGATGTGTGTGGGAGACAGCTGGTGGAAGCAACCAATCCTGAGGCAGGAGGTGAAGGAAACCCCAACCTCAGCCCCTGCCTCCCTCCATTGTTCTTCAGAGCTACATTCTGTCTGCCTGCCTCTGTTCACGTTGCGGGAGGGAGTAGGAGCACTCCACAACAGTTGTTTATGTTTTATGACCTGAAGCAGTGACACAACCCACTATCAGAACGGAACTCAAGGGGAGGGGCACATCCCTGCTATTAAGACTGCAGAGTGTCAAAGAGCGGCCACTCCCCTCTGTATCATGGGATAGCTCCAGAGGGTAATTAGACCAGCAAAAGCAATCAAGAGTCTTGACTGCTGACACGTCAGCTCAACAGCATCAGAACAAGCAGCAAAAAAAACCTCGTATTGAGGTGGTCGTATTTTTGTGCTGAAACTCACCAATTTCAACACAACGTGGACTTCCAGTGAAAATGCTAGCATTATTTTTATGCAATAAGCTAAATTTTTGCACTAAGATGGCAAATGTAGACATAGCCTATGCCAACGGGGAGAGACTCTCCCATCGGTATTGTATTGTCTTCTCTGAAGTGCTACACCAGTACAGCTGCAGAGTTGTAAGCGTAGACCTGCACAATCTCACAAAGTCACCTCTAAATACAAGGTTTGAAATGACTATTTAGTACAAGTAGGTGGGACGGCGCGCAGGCACCCCGCCACTGTGCCAGTGAGGTGGCGGGGAACTGCGGCTGCCAAGCCCCACCCCCGCATCCCTGCAGCGAATGCTTGCGCCAGATGCCGGGCATTTTAAACGCCGGCAGTGCGGAAAGCTGAGGGGGGAGAGGAGCACCCTCAGGACTGGAGGGCGAGGGACTCCGCCCCCCTGCCAGACAAGGAACAGGAAGGGAGACCCCCGGAGGAAAGCGGACAGACCCCTCGGCCAGGGAAAAGCCAGCCGGTGGCAGAGCGGCTCCCCGGAGGAGTGTTACCCGCAGAAATGGCCGGCGCCTCAGATGGAGATGCCAAGGATCCAGGTACGCCGCCATGAGCTGGGGAGGGGAAGGAGACTGGTAGGAAATAGCCCAGGGTGAGCTAAAGCCCCCGTGGTTGGAGAGTTGCCGATAGGAATCCCTCTCCAGCCTTAAAGGGTCAACGCTACCGACCCCTAGAGCCCAGGGCTGGGACCCAGAGGTGGGGGCGGACCCAGGCCCCCCTACCCAATCCCCCACAGGATTGGGAGGAATTTGCCTGTAAAGGGCCAAAGTGGCCCCTGTTGTAGTAGCCGGACACTGATGTGTTGTCCCACCTCCTCCGAGCTGGGGAGAGGGCTTTGTACCAAGAATTGTGGGCCACGGGGAGGAGTACGGGGGGCAGACTGTGACCCCGGAACCTGGTGCGTGGGCTCTGAGACCCGATCAGGGATAGGTACACCCCAGGGAGGGAGGACCACCGGGCTGCGGCACTGGCTTCCTGTGATCCCCCTTGGACGTCCCTCCCAGGGGCCAGAGCAAACGGGCGGTGTAGCCCTGAGGAAGGCCCCTCCCTCCCCACGGTAGGAGGGGCACCCACGACATGCATCCCGACAGTAGGTAACACCTATCTCAAAGGACTAGTGATGTGATTAACCTTCACAGTTACACACAGCTTTCCCCCTCCCCCCACCACACTGCTGCCTCTGTATCAGAGGCAGCAGCATGCGGGTACGGGTAAGCTGGAGCTGGTATGCGCAGAGAGCTGGCTTTTAAGCTGCTTCCCCACACAAACATTTACACACGGTGGGGCAAGTGGCTCTGCAGGAGTCAGTAACTGCTGAAAATTTCAGCGACCTCACAGTTCCAGCTTCTCCTGCCAGGAGCAAGGGGAAGGCGGGTGCTGGGGGCAGCAACACTCCGGCCCCAGAATGCCTACAGCAGGCATTTGGGGGGCAGAGTGGGGGCATGGCCATGCCTGGCAGTTTGGGAAGGCAAAGCCTTCCCCCGCTTATGCTACCAGATGTCTATGCCCAGCATACTTTCCTAAAGAGAAAGATGAAACACCAAACTGATGTCATTGGAGTTGCACAAGGCTTGGATCGGTCCCAAAATGTCACCTTGCTTAGGATGCTCCGAGAGACTTTTTACATGCATGTAAAAAATGTAAGCAATACTGCAACCTCATGTAACATCTTCAGGGACCACACTGCATTAAGTTCAGGACTGTTTTTTGTATCGTGGACCACAAGTTGAATGCAATTTTAGGGGGGTGGGCTACCACAGCTCCTCCAGGAAATACAAACAGTGTGTGTGGGAAGGGGGAGGGGGGAGGAGAGAGAGGGGAGGATGATTAAGGTGAATCACTCAGGTTGTCAACACCTCCAGAAAGATGCCTCCCACTGAGGTGGTTTGCATTTACCAGTTCATACTGCCTTTTTCAGAGACCAGCAGACTATGGGTACGTCTACACTTGCACCCTAGTTCGAACTATGGATGCAAACGTAGGCGACCGAAATTGCTAATGAAGCGGGGATTTAAATATCCTGCGCTTCATTGGCATGATTTTGCCGGCGCGTTACTCCGCTCAACAGTTGTTTCGAAAGTGAAAGTGCGCGCCGGGACGCATTAGTTCGAATCAAACCCCTTGGTTTGAACAGAGTAACATTAGGGTTCGAACTAACGCGTCTCAGCGCGCACTTTCACTTTCAAAACAGCCGTTGAGCAGAGTAACGCACCGGCGAGATCATGCTAATGAAGCGCAGGATATTTAAATCCCCGCTTCATTAGCAATTTCAGTCGCCTACATTTGCATCCCTAGTTCGAACTAGTGTGCAAGTGTAGACGTACCCAAAGAAAGGGCCACTGGCAGGGGGCAGAATTTAAACTGACATGTGGCTTTCTTTTGATTCAGCAAGCACACAGGAATCAGGAGAACCCACCGTGGGAGGACTGACATCTATCAGATCAATATGCTGATGTGGAGGTGAACTCTGATAAACATGCAGGTACTTTTCATTGTTTTTGTGTGTCTTCTGTATGATGCTTTTACTTTAAGAATAACTGAGCTTGAAAAGAGCTGTTTGGTAATGTGTAACTGCTGGAAATACGCCGTTCCCAGCCTTTGGACAGACAGCAACACACAGGTTCTGGCTGGTAGCCAGACTGGCTTACTGGGATATCACAGTGAGGTGAAGGGACTGCATCCTAATCCCCAGTCTGAATTAAGATAAACAGGGGTCTCTACAACAGAGATGAAAGCTGGGACCCTAAACCTTAAGTGGGTGCCTTGAGGTGGGTGGTGGCAGCATCAAAGGTGCTGTTCACACTGTAACTCACATGAATTACTCAAATTTTTGCTCCCAGTGATCTGCTGTGTCAATGAACTAACGAATATATTTCCACAGCTGATACACTAGTCTGCTCAATGCCAGCCTCTGTAGTCCCAAATTTGCATCATCTTCCCCAAACTTGAGAAATGAAGTAAAAAATGCAAGAGGGAATCTCAGTCACGTCTCTCAGATTTTTCTTCAAAGTCACAAGTCATTCACAGTCCTCTCTCAGCCAGATCATCCCAAAACACATTCTATTTCAATCTGTACAGTGATCATGACCACAGTGTGCTGTCCATATTTATAAGACAGATCTCATTGAGTCCCCCACTGACCCCAGGCTCCATGCTATGCTGCATGCCACTAGGAGCCCAGGGTCAACTGGGACTCCCCAGCTGATCCTGGGCTCCCCGTAGCATTTCCTGGGGAACCCGGGGTCATAGCTGCCCGTAGCTGCCCCTTTGAATCGTGCAGGCAATCGTGGTTCAAAGGGACAGTCACCGCACAGTTTAACCTCAGATCAGCTGTTCAGCGTCTGTCCCTTTAAACCACGCATCTGTGCAATTCAAAGGTGCAGCTGCCTGGAGCCCGGGGTCAGCTGGGGACTCTTGGGAAAATGCAGGTGGATTCCAGGATCAGCTGGAGAGTCCCTAGCTGCCCCTGGGCTCCAGGCAGCTGCTCCTTTGAATTAACCTAAGCAAGATGAGCTTTCAAACTACTAAGATGTATGTCCATACTTCAATGAAAGACTAAATTACATCAAAAGGCAGATCAATATTTTGTAGCCCCCTTTTCAACATTACAAGTGCTCAGAACATCTTAAAATAAATCTGATTAACCCGGGAGTTATATGCCAAATTACTCCTATTTTCTGTATCTAAACTGCCACTAGATGTACACATGATTTACCAAAGACACATTTGGCTAGTTTATTTTAACATACAGTTTTAGGAGGCACCCTATTGCTAGAAATGCCAATGAATAAGTAAAATCCTGAGCACATGTGGTTATTTAAAAAAATGCCACTTATGATGGGATTAGGAAAAGTGTGCAATTTGGTTATCTACTGTACAATTTGTATTCATGTTGCTTGCCTTTTCAACTGAATATAGTATTCCTGTCCTAAACTGGTGAGTGCCTCATCGCCCATTTTTAACAGTCATATGGCTCCTCCTTATGTTTTATCTTTTATTTGCATTTGTAAATAATGCTGCACCTACTTAAATAATTCTTAAATCAGCAGTAGAAAAAAAATCCTGGAATTGAAATGTGGTATATAACTCGTACTTTTGGGTTAAATGAATTATGAGTGAGAGAGAGAATTAATGTGTATTTGTGAGCAAATGAACATGTATGGATAGTGCACAGGACCACACCAGAGCCAGGAAATACAAACCTGGCTATCAGAGTGGCAGAAATGTATATATATTTGAAATACAATTGATTGGTCAAAGATATTGCTGGTTACTCAGAACTTATTTTGGTGCTTAAATAAGGATTTCAGAGCTCATTTTAAGAACTCACGTTTGAAAATCTGGGCCTTCAAATGTGACTTTTTTTTTCACATTCTACTTGCTACTTTAAATGATTCCATGCTCCCACTTAGGTACCAAGACAATCTTTACTACAGACTGCATAATTTAAAAGCAGACTCCTTCACAAACATTTACACAAACAAACTTTGAGTACTGGTTTCTCTCTAGCTAGCAGCACAGGTTACTTTCCTCCGCTGTTGCACATCTCACAAAAAGAACAGTCTTCAGTCTAAAACACAGCTGGAAAGTCTGGAATTAGGCCCACAACAATTAATATTCCTTTAACAGTGTTTTTCAACGTATGCACTGCAGACCCCTGGGGGGTCCATAGACTATAGCTAAGATTTTTAAAGAGGTCATCATCTCCATTTGAAATTTTTAGGAGTCTTCAACTGAAAAAAAGATTGAAGATCACTGCTTTAACAGAAAAGATTTATAATTATTTTTATGTTACTCTGCTGTCAGAGCACATAGTGAATATTTTATTAAAAGTTTACTTGAGCAGGCTTCTGAATGTAATAAGAGAAAATACACTGCATCAACTTCACAACTGTCAGGAGAAAGCTTCTATTGAAAAATGTAAAAAAACACTTGTCTTTTTAGAACTTTCTGATGAATGAAAAAACTGACATTTTTTGCCCAATTGTACAGAAGACTATTAAAATCCCTCTGCGGTACCTCATCACATGGCATTTGTATTTGAAGGTTTATCAGTTGTATTCAGTAAAAGATGCAAGGTACTGAACAGATCTCATTTTGTCCACCATGACTGAAAGCCCTACACTAATGTGTCCATTACAACTAGAGCATAGTAAAATTACATTTAATGAAAAATAATTTCTAACTGTACCTCATTTCCATTAATCTTTGATCTCTTTGCAGGAACCTCCTTATCCTATACAGAAAAAGAAAAATTTGCATTTAGAACGCTCACTTACAGGAGTTGAATCCAAATATATTCATGCTAGAGAAAAGAATACTATGGTGTCCGTATAAATAATTACTATACTGTAGATTCCACACAGACTATACTACTAATTTTTAAAAGGACTTGAAAAATCTACTCATGAGTGGCAAGTTAGTTCTTGAGAATATGAGGTGGGGGCACATAATCCATCAATTTTCTATAACTGTATCTTTCATTTAAAAATCATTCAAATTTCCTCATGGTTGTAAGGCTATAACCTTGTAAATGTGAGCAAATACATTTTCATCTTCTGGAATCAGAAAGGGACAAATCTAGTTTCTCACAGCTTTGCCAAATACCAGCTGAGTTAAATTAAGACCGGTCAGTTTAAGTGCTGCTTTACAAATCCCTGGAGACAGCCACAAAACTGTTGAACTAGGTCATTTTCATCCTGCTGCTTGCAAATAGGGATGTAAGAGTGTAATCGTTTAAACCCAAACCAGAGGCTGCAGCGTGGGCTGGCAGATGGTTCTCCCGGATCTGGGCAGCAGCCGATACTGCTGATTCTGTATGAGAGTCTGCAGCACAGGGCGGCAGCTGGCTCCCCAGGCTACACAGTTACAATAATAACTATTTTAAACATCCTACTTGCAAAAGCAGTGAATTGCATTATAAATAGCAGCAGGCACTGGAGTTATTCACAAGTGAGCAAAACCCAAAAGGCAGAGAGGCTAGAGGACAGTAACAGCAACAGAGGTCTCTTCCTCCCCCAGTGCCTTTACAGCATGCAGAACGCTGGGAGAGGTATCAGAGCAGTGGAGACCCAGGTCTCTCCCAGCAATCTGGAGGCTCTGGATGGACAGAAGAAAATAAATTCTTCCCCTGTCCCGCAGCCAGAATGAGAGGAGCTTCAAATTTATCAGAAAACTGCTTGCCAGAGGCAGTTTAAAAAAAAACAAAAACAAAAAAAAGACTGAAAGGAAGATGCAAAGACAGCATTCTAGTGGAAATTTCATCTTCCTCCTCTTTCTAAGCAGCTAAGGATGGTAAGAGGCAGGGATGTAAAAGAGCAGTCAATTAGTTGACTCCCCAATAAGCTTAGCTGAGTTGACTATTCACACTTCTTCCCCTCCTTCCACCACTGCCTCTATATCAGCGGCAGGAGCAGGAGCCGGTGCTGGGGGGATCCGTCTTATAAGCTGGTTCCCCCCAGCACCGTCTCTGCAGTGCTGCTGTTCCCCCTACCCCACCCCCGCCCGCCTCACACTGCTGCCTCTTATCAGAGGAAGCAATGCAGGGGGACCATGGGAGCCTGCTCCTGCAGCAGCCCCTATATGCAGTGGCTGGGGCTGGCTGCAAACAGAGGCTCCTCACTGGCACCCCCTGTGGACAGGGGCTGCTGGGCCTGGCATGAGCCAGGACTGAACAAGCCCGGCTCAGTCCAGGCTTGCGTCAGGTACAGGAGCTACCCCTGCTGTGGCTTTGCAGTTTAAACGTAGTAGGAGCCGGACTGCCTGCATACCCAGCTCTTATTACATTTAAACTGCAGAGCTGCAGCGGGGATAAGTGCCTTCTGAGTGCCTTCCCTTATTGACTAATCTTGTAGTCAATACAAATTTTATCGACTTCACAATTGCCCAATTACCCATCTCTTAAAATCCTTAGTAAGAGGTACTAGTAAAGTTACGGGTCTTAGACCATCTTTTATAAGGCATTTTAACTCTTGTCTTTTCCATCAACCTCTCACCAGCAGTTTCGGTCTTCTTGCACAAAGGTTTACTGGGTACTTTTTAATCCCTGGTTTTAAATGATTAAACAGAACAATACTGAGGTAGCATGCATCTGTTTAGGAAACCCCCTCTGGGCACATGACAGAGCTGCAGAGAGTTTCTCAAAGTTCCATCCTACAAATCAAACAAACAGTCAAGGCAACAAACCTTTAAAAAAAGGGAGAGCTGAAAATTTCCCCAGCTGTTTGTGTCGCTAGTATACCATAATAAGCAGACGTCTTCTCAGACTAAACTACATATTGGCAATTCTCACTGATGACGTATAAAACAGGCATTTCACTGCAACAATAATGAAACTCCAGGGAACATGGCTAACAATACGTGAAAGCGCTTGGCTGCACCTCATGCCTTGTAATTCTCTAAAGGTGCGATTATCACTCCTCTCTTGGGCATTATTGCTGCCTTCAAATTACAACACGCCTTTTGAGAATTAAATATATTATTCACATAAAGATATATTGTGTAAACCTCATCTACAGCAAAACCGCTGATACTAGAAAGTGCATACTTTTAATTATAGGCATAGAAAAACGGCAATTTACATGAGTTTGGTGAAACAAATACGTTTTTAACAATAGTAATAGTAGAAACTGTATTCTAGACTAGCACACTTAATGACAGGATTTTAACAGCAAGGATAATTAACAAGTGGAACACCTTGCCAAAGATACGGTAGACTTATCACTTGGAATATGTATATCAAAATTGCACTATCTTCTAAAAGATACTCTCTAGTTCCACCACAAATTATTTAGTTCCATGCAAAAATTACTGGGTGAAATTCAACACCCTGTATTATGGATGAAATGAGACTTCATCATAAAGGTCCCTTTTGTCCTAAATTATATGAATCTATTATAGTAATTCCTAAAAATAAAACAAGTTTTCTACTGAAAAGGAAAATAAAACAGCATTTGACCATTAGAGCACATACCATCCATCATGTCAAGAAATAATAAGAGTATTAGATTCAAACACATACCTCTTTAGATCCAGCAAACAGAGGAATGTCATGAAACGGGGAAATATATTTACCCTCTGCATTCTCTGAGGCAAAAAAACAAAAAAAGTGTTACAAATCTAAAACAAACATGCTGAAAGATGTCCACATTACTGATATAGCTGTTCCTATTGCTTCTAAAGATGTGATAGTGTGCAGGTTTACCGTCATGCTTACATACAAGTCCCTCCCTCTTCCACTGCTGCCTCTGTGTCAGAGGCAGCAGAGCAGGGGAGGGGGGCAGGCATCTCCCAGGAGCTGATGTGCACAGGGAGCTGGCTTAAAAGCTGGCTCCCTATACACACTGACTCCTGCAGAACTGCCTCCCGCCTCTGCACATAAACGTGTAACCGCTAAAAATTCAGCAGTTACACATTTACCACCCCCACTAAAAAAAAGCTTTTTAACATCCCTAATTGCTTCCATTATTACAGATAGAAAATGATCTATGAATATTTTGTATCAATACTTTGCCAAGGAATTTATGTTGTAACAAAATCTTTTCTGGAGTCAAACTCCAAATTTTACGATAAAAAGGTCAACTTAAAGACGAAAGACATGAGTTTGGTTTGTCCCTTAACAGCTATTTTATACCCTTTTCCTCTCCTCAACCTACTCATTCCTTTGAGCCCATTTGGCAAAATGAACCAAGCAAAGATGTTAATAACCTTGTATTTTTCCAATGCAGAGCTATGGGTGGACAGGAAACATGATAAAACACAGTTCTTAGATTATCTAAAATTTTAGTAATCGTCAAGCTTCCTTTTCAGCAGCTAATAATGTCTTCATAAATCAAGATTTTTTAACAACAATTTAAAGATAGCAGGTTAAGATGTTGCAGCTATTAAAATTTTACAGTATTCCCTTAGCAGGGCTTGTCATTTTAAATAAACTCTATTTTATCAGTAAAGAAATCATTTACCACAAACAGATTGTTCCAATTCTGACCTGCAATATATATCAGTTACACCTATTACTTGACAGGAAGAACGGCATTGCGCAAGTGGGTTTTTCTTGCGCAAGAAGGGGCAGTGTAGACGCTTCTTCTTGTGCAAGAGCCTCTTCTGAAAAAAATTGGTGGCTCATTAGGTATGCAAATGAGGCTTGGCGAGATTTCACGCTTAGCCTCATTTGCATATTACTTGCGCAAGAAGCCGCGAGTGTAGACATAGCCACATTTTTTTTAAAAAGGCACAATGATAGACTCCAAGGTACAAGTCCAGTCTTACAAAATTGCATGGCAAACTTCTCATTGGCTTTTATAGTGCCTTGTAAGAGAGAGTCTTCTCTCTCACATGAAAACAGACTTCTAAGTAGATCGAAGGGGGTTCTCAAACTTTTCCTTACTCAGCTTGCTAACAGCGCAATGACCGTACCACATTTGCAAAAAACAGAACAGTCAGTAGAGAGATGTATCTCTCCTAAGACTTGCAAGTCCAGGCTGGATCGAAGGGCAGTGATCAATCCAGCAGGGTCAATTAATATGCAATAAATCAATCATCAAGAGCCCTCCTTTCAACTCTGGGACTCCACCAAAATGGGAAGAGTAAGCAGAGTCCATGGGAGAGCATCAGCTGTTGTGAAAATACCACAGTATGCAGACCTAGTCACATAGCTGAAATTGTGTAACTTAGGTTGACAGACTACATTAGTATAGACAAGGTTTTAGAAACCACAAATTCCAGAACCCACTGCTCCCTTCTTTATTCCAATTAAAGGAGAGTGCGGGCCTGGGCCCCATTTGACCAATATGGACTGCTCTACAGCTACCCCAGCAGAACGGAAACACATGTTTCTGCAAATGTTACATAAACATAGTATTACATCCCACCAAATAAGAGACAAATTTCAGTTATGGGCCACTGTTCAAACTGAAGTAACGGTGACTAGATCAAGCTTACTGGAAACCAACCTGGAGTGGAGTCAGCATGACAATTTTCTGACAGGGTGCATCTAACAATTTAAATCTGCCTATTTTTCTCACAGCAAGGTAAACCATTGAACGTAATAGAAGCACCATGACATAAAAAACAGTGTTAAGAGAAAAATCATATTTTTTTAATCTTCATAACTATTTAAAAAATGAAGTGTGAAATTAAAACACACCAGCTTTTTGTTTGCAATGTTGGTGTAACTGTGTTGTCCCAAGGCATGAGTGAGACAAGGTGGGTGCAGCATTAGAAGCTGGTCCAATAAAAGATATTTCCATTGTGACACATATCTTAAAAGTTCCATTCACATTTACATACATACTGACTACTCAAGGGGCCCCCTGGAAAACAGATGTTCTCATTTCAGATGCAAATTTCCCTTTACTCACAACACATTTGGAGCAGTCACTATTACATCAGGAGCATGAACTCACAAGATAGTGTTATTCCTGCTAAAGTAATTAAAGTTTCCTACACTTATTTTTTTATTTGTAATTGTCTTCTCATCTTCGTCCTGGGTTATGTGTGTTGCCCCACAGTTGGTGGCAGTCCTTACCGCCAGAAGTTTCACAACTGGGACAGGAGAGACTTTTTTTTTTTTACACTAATTTGAATGCACTTTTTTAAATTCACCTTCGGGGGGCGGGTGGGAGAAGACAAGTCTTAAGTTGGTTCCCTGGGGCATTCAAATACCCGTCAGGGCTAGACAGAGCCCCCCTGCACAGGCCAACTCTCCAGGCCTAGAAGGTGCTAAGGCATCTATGCACATCCTAATGTTCAGTCACTTGCGGCAAAAGCCCCATGGGCTCCCACCCAAAGCCCCTTGGGGGCAGGCACAGCAACAGGGGGCGCCTGTTACCGTCCCCGGCCAGCTCTAAAGCATTTCGGGGCGGCAGGGGGAGACGAACACCTGGCTTTCTCCATTCACTCCTCTAACTCGAAGGCGCTCCCCCCAGCTACTGCTGGCAGGAAGCAGCGTGCCAGCCGGAGCCCGCCGAACGCCGCGGAGCTCCCCAGCCCGGCGCCCGCGGGGCTGCTACTTACTAAAGTAGAGGCGGTACTCGGGCGAGCGGGGCCGGCCCCGCCGCTCCGTGCCGTACTGGGCCATGGTGCTGAGCCAGCGGCAGCGCGGCTGAGGCTGCCCCAGCCGCCGCCTCACCCCAGCTGCGGAGCAGGAGCAGCCCCGAGCCGAGAGCAGCTGCAGCAGCCCCCGCCAGGCTGGGCCGAGCCGCGCACGCATGCTGCTGCCTGCCGCGGCTCCGTCCGCTTCCTGCGCCCGCCCAGGCCGCCGCCTGTCTGAGCATGCTCGCTGGCCGCCGTGAAGCCGCTACCGTGGCTGGCTCTGCCAGGGCCTGGGACCTAAGTGGGGTGCGGCGGGAAGGGGGCAAAAAGAGGGGAAGCGAATGGGGGGGGGGGGTGCGCCGGTGGCCTTTGCAGCGCTACCGCCTACGCATGATGCCACGCTCAAGCCGCAATCCGGCCTCACACTGGTTCTGGCCGGGTAGCAGCGGGAGGCAGCTCTCCGCACACACCCGACCAGCGACAATGTGGTGCGGATGGCAGGACGGTCTCGGCCCTCTTTACACATGTTCGGGCGGGGGGAAGGGGACAAATCACGCCCCCTGCCGTCGCCAAGTCTGCCCAGTTCATGAGTAGGCGCCTTCCCAAAACCATGAGATTGGCTAAAGGTAATCAACGGGGCGTTTTATGAGCGTTCGGAGGAGCCAACTTTTGATTTCAAGCCCACCCAGCCTTACAGTCTGTTCCTAGTGAAAGCCCAGAACCTCGCATAGACCATGTGAGCGCGGGGAGTGGCGCTCTAAGAGCACGGCCAGATAATGCAAACTTCGCAACTAGTGCGTGACTCGTGAGAACTACAAACACTATTGATCTAGGTCAGCGGCTAGCTAATTTCTATACAAAACCAGGAAGTAATTAACCGCTAGATAGGTGATTCAATGTCTTCCTCCCACCTCTTCCTTGAAGGCAGGGTCAAACATTTTTAACCAGGATTTAGAAAAGATTTCTGGCCAACTTCACCCGTTTCAAGCGGGGCGGGGGGGGGGGGGGAGCAGAAGAAACAAATACAAAGTAATTTCCCCACTAAATACAGAATGAAGACCCAACACTGGCATGAGAAAGGCAGAATTTGTCAGAAGTTGGAGCCCCTAAATTAAGGAAGAGAGGGATTTTTTTTAATTAAATGCAAAAGATTATATACTGCCTGGACAGCATATAGGCTACTAGACTGGCATGATTTTCCAGAAATGCTTTTAACGGAAAAGTTTTTCGTTAAAAGCATTTTCGGAAAAGCGCGTCTAGATTGGCGACGGACGCTTTTCCGCAAAAAGTGCTTTGCGGAAAAGCGTCCGTGGCCAATCTAGACGCACTTTTCCGCAAAAAAGTCCCGATCGCCATTTTCACAATCGGGGTTTTTTGCGGAAAAGAAATCTCTGCTGTCTACTCTGGCCCTTTTGCGCAAAAGTTTTTCGGAAAAAGACTTTTGCCCAAACAGGAGCAGCATAGTATTTCCACAAAAAGCACTGATTTCTTACAGTAGGAAGTCAGTGCTTTTGCGGAAGTTCAAGCGGCCAGTGTAGACAGCTGGCAAGTTTTTCCGGAAAAGCATCTGATTTTCTGGAAAAACTGGCCAGTCTAGACACAGCAATACTGTCTGGCTACGTCTACACTGGCATGATTTTCCGGAAATGCTTTTAACTGAAAAGTTTTCTGTTGAAAGCATTTTCGGAAAAGCACGTCTAGATTGGCCACGGATGCTTTTCCGCAAAAGCACTTTTTGCGGAAAAGCGTCCATGGCCAATATAGATCCGCTTTTCCGCAAAAAAGCCCCGATCGCCATTTTCGCAATCGGGGCTTTTTTGCGGAAAACAAATCACTGGCCCTTTTGCGCAAAAGTTTTTCGGAAAAAGACTTTTGCCTGAATGGGAGCAGCATAGTATTACCGCAAAAGCACTGACAATCTTACATGAGATCATCAGTGCTTTTGCAGAAATTCAAGCGGCCAGTGTAGACAGCTGGCAAGTTTTTCCGCAGAAGCAGATGATTTTGCCGAAAAGCTTGCCAGTCTAGACACAGCCTTTTTGTATAGGGGCCCTACAGACTCAGATCATTATGGCTTATATTTAAACAGATTCATACTGATCCTCCAATTAGATCCATATCTGTCCCCTCAGAATTCAACTGGTCCTAAGGCTGATTGATACCTTGGGGGTGACAGGCAAGAGCCCCGGGGCCCTTGCCTCCTCCCTCCTATCGGTAGGTCTAGTAGTGAAATACAAAGCTGAGAATTGTTACCATGCCTGAAGTAAGGATGTGAAATTGCAGTTAATTTACTAGTCAAGTAGTCAATGGAATTTCCATCGACTACTTGACTAGTCAATAGTCACTTCCGTATTCCTCCATTGAAATTAACAAGAGCTGCAGCAGGAAGTCCCGCTGACTCCAGGCTACATGGGTACCAGCTTTGAAATGAACAAGAATCCCCAGCCGAGGCTCTTGTGCATTTCAAAGCGAAAGTGCACCCATACAGCCCGGGGTTAGAGGGGGATTCAGAATCCCCCGCTGACCCTGGGCTCCATGCCACACTGCCACTTTGAAATGCCATGCAGACCCTGGGCTCCAGGCGGCACTGCCGCTTTGAAATGCCACCTCGGTGTTTCAAAGGGGCAGTGCCGCACAGCTGAGGCTCAGCTCTGCGGCGCTGCCCTTTGAAGTACCCTCTCTTCTCCCCCCTTTGCTGCCTCTATCTGATAGAAGCAGCAAGGGGGGGAATCAACTAGTCAACTTACTATCCGATAAGCAGTTGCTTATCCGAAAGCCAAATAGTCTTTAACATCCTTAGCCTGGAGCTAGAAGAAGGGCCTTGTAAGACGTGTAAGAGTGGGTTTCTATGCACTCTGTAAAGTAAGCATGGTTTTATCTAGGGACTCTGTAATGTGCAGTCACTACAATCTTACAAAATGCAGAGCTTAATTTCATTTACAAGTTTGATACCTACAACTGAGGTTTAAACAAAGACCTTAACTGGATTACCCATTGCATTCCACATCCCAATGACATAAAAAAACAAACACCGGATACTTAACAGCACTTAGTACCCTCCCCATCAGCTTCATTTAGCATGAACACTCTAATTGACAATATGTTCCTCCTTTTTTCTTCCTTTTCCTTCTCTTCCCTCCTCCCTCCATTCCCTCTCTTTTCTGCTATTTATTTGGAAACTGGACCCCTTAACTCTGTTCATCTGAAGAAGTGGGTTGTGCCCACGAAAGCTCATGACACCATTTACATTTTTTGTTAATCTGTAAGGTGCTGCAAGACTATTTGGCTACATCTACATTGCCCAGTCTTGCACAAGAAAGTATGCAAATGAGCCACAGCGATGAATATCACTGTACCTCATTTGCATACTTAATGAGCCACCATTTTGCATAAGGGGCTTTTGTGCAAGGAGACCTTTCGCAAAATGGTGACTGATTAAGTATGCAAATGAAGCGCAGTGATATTCATCGCCGCGTCTCATTTGCATATGTTCTTGCACAAGACTGGGCAATGTAGACGTAGTCTTTGGCTACGTCTACACTGGCCACAATTTCCGGAAAAGCCATGCAAATCAGGTAATTCAGGATAGGGAAATCCGCGGGGGATTTAAATATCCCCCGTGGATTTAAATAAACTTGAAAATAGGAATAAGAGATCCTCCGGAAAAGGGCTTTATTTCGGAGGATCGCGCCAGTCTAGACACTTTTTTCCGGCTTTTCCCCAAGCCGGAAAAAAAGCGGCGGACATGTTTATTTAAATCCGCAGGGGATATTTAAATCCCCCGCGGATTTCCCTATCCTGACTTACCTGATTTGCATGGCTTTTCCGGAAATTGTGACCAGTGTAGACGTAGCCTTTGTGTTTATACAAAATGTAGAGGGATTCTAGGCTGTGCATGCAGTTTTTAAGGTACATAAAGAAATGCCCACGTCACCTAGGCCTGCTCTGAGCAAGGATAGAGGACAGTGGAAAAAAGTGTCAGTACCCTTCCCATTGTCAGTGTAGGCTGGGTCCAAGACAATTTTATGTTCTCTTATGTACCTAGCACACTTTACGTGGTACAGAAAAAATAATAAAGCATCAAATAGACTTCCTATACTTATATGCTAGTACTTCCTATACATACATGCTAGTATTGTTAAAGTTATACACAAGATTCCTAAAGTCATATTTAGGTAAGCAACCTTCTTATTGTCAGAATAAAGTTTCTAGCTGTTCTATGAGATATTGAATCCTTAAAGCAAAAGGAAGTGTCTGTTCTGCGCTATATATTAATCAAATGCTGTGGACATATTGAAGCACTTTTTAAAAAGCAATTTCTTAGGAAATAACTTTCACCTAATTTTTATGTGTACAATTTTTCTTCAGAGGGCATTTCTACACAGAGCCATCCCATCCATAGGAGCTTTTGGGGTGGCCATCCTGAGCCCTGTGCTATGGGGGGCGGGCCCTGTGGCAACCATCCCAACTGTCATATGATCAGGACATCCCATTTACTGAGGTTTGCCCAAAGGGCCCAGGAAAGGCGGGGCCATTACCGGGGTGGACATGGGGCCAGCAGTAGGGACAGATGGAGGGGTTGCCCTGGGCCCCATACTCCTCTAGGGATGGTCCTGTTTCACACACGGAGTGGGAAATGTAATTTTTAGCTCAAGATTACCTGTGAGGTTACTAAAAATAAAGCGTAGCTGCCACACTGGGAGCAGGTAGCTGGCCCAAGTATGTACTTTGTGTCATGGATAGGTATGTCATTGGGGTAGCTAACCCCTCCTACTGCTGCAGCTCCACTATTTAAGGACGCTTGTTTAGAGCTATCATAGGTATGTCTCTCCTCAAGCTGGAATTTATATTTCCAACTTGAAGTGCAGACATACCCAAAATCTTAAAGACATTGCTCTGATTACTGCAGGTGAAATTCATCCGAGGTTGAAAGGTTGCCAGCACTTAAGTCCTATGTATTTACAGAGCTCAAGTTGGCTTCTACTGAAATTACTGAAAGAGTTGCCATTTATCTCAAATGGAGCAGAATCCAGCCCACAAAACTTACAGAAGACTTACATGGTTCTGAAGGCTTTATGCTTGTCCTCTGCACAGACCAGGGTGAATTTCTCTCTACTAGAAAGTCACTAAAGCAAAACAAAACTTCTGCAGCTCTATAATCACCTAAATCTGAAGGGCATCCTTGCTTTGAGTTTATATGCTGCAGCCTTTTTTTAAAAAAAATTTGCAACGATGTTGTTAATACATTTTGCCCATTAAAGTTTTTTTATCATCTATCATGGCAAGCAATTTAAACACCGAAAAAACATTTTGAAACATTTTATCATTAAAAAATCCCAAACCCCAATGGTGTCCCGTTTTTCCTTCCTTCTGGATAAAATCATTGCTTTTATCTTTAAACATTTCATTAATATGTTTCGTGCTACTTCGGTGCTTTTGCTCTCAAC
This sequence comes from Pelodiscus sinensis, assembly GCF_052426305.1. Taxonomy (NCBI): domain Eukaryota; kingdom Metazoa; phylum Chordata; order Testudines; family Trionychidae; genus Pelodiscus; species Pelodiscus sinensis. Next base: position 109,721,748 of record NC_143055.1, on the reverse strand, counting down.
TTGCAATCGCACTGTCATCAACATTCACTGTAATGCTACTTCCATCTGCAAGGCTGGCAAGACCATTAATCATTATGGACCAGAGACAGCCATTCTTGTGCATGCTGAGTGATACTCCTCTCTGTGGAAAGGGGCCAGCACAAGACCTCTGCATCACTTTGTCCCATTCAAATTAGGGTTTAAATTTCACATATTGATTTGTAAAACTACCTTGTAGTGGTAAGTCTGTCACTTGTAGTGGTAAGCTACTCTGCAGTTCATTAAAAAGGGCAAAGTTACAGTAAGTAGAGTTGTGTTTATTTTATTATGTTCCTTTAGGGTCTCTGTAGTTTATACCTGCAATCTTTAAAAACTTCTGTTTAATTAAAATAAATAATTGATATGATCAGGCAGCAAGTTTAAATAGGCAGAAAGTTTAAAACAATAGGCAGCAGGTTTAAATTAAACAAAAGGAAGCATTTCTTCACATTTCTTCACACAGTGCACCGTCAACCTGTGGAACTCCTCATCAGAGGATTTTGTGAAAGACATGCTATGACAGGGTTCATAAAAGAACTAGATAAATTCATGGAGACAGGTCCATCAATGGCTTTTAGTCAGGATGGGTAGGGATGGCGTCCCTAGCCTCTGTTTGTCAGAAGCAGGGAATCAATAACAAGGAAATGGATCACTTAATGGCTACCTGTTCTGTTCATTCCCTCTGGGGAATCTGACACTTGCCACTATTGGAAGACGGGATACTGGGCTAGATGGATTTTGGTCTGACCCAGTACGGCCATTCTTAGCCCTGGTCTACACTAGGGCTTTATTTCAAAATAACCCCCCTGAGGTCAAATTTATAAGCTGAGTGTCCACACTACCAAGCCTGTTATTTCAAAATAACAGGCCACTTATTTCAAAATCTGTACTTCTTTTCTTGAGGAATAATGCTAATTTTAAAATAGTTATTTCAAAATAGCATTAGTGTGGACACTCCGGTTCCACTATTTTAAAAAGATTATTCCCCGGAGTAAGCTGAACTAATTACTTCCCAGTGCTTCCTGGGGCTCTATGTCAAAGTGGTGTGTCCACATTAACAGAGCCTACTTTGGACTAATTGCAAGGCTTCTCTGTAATGAGGACATAGTATTTCGATTTTGTAAACTGAGGAGTTATTAAGTTGAATTTAGTTATTTCAAAATAGTTTTCCTAGGGTAGACATGCTGTTTACAGTCTTGTTACAGCAGTGCCTGGGGCTATGTCTAGGCAGTGGCACTATTTCAGGATACCAGAAGTATCCCGAAATAGCTATTCCATGTCTTTAAACACGCCTGTTACTTCTAAATAGACTTCAAAATAACAGGCACTCTATTCTGGCACCCTTGTAACCCTCATTCCATGAGGGTTAAGGGACTTTTCAGAATAGCACTTTATTTTGAGGTAAGGGTGCAGTGTAGATACACCCTACAGATACCAGTGAAAACAAGGATTCCATTTTCTCCTCTTGATTTGTGAAATTTTCAGACATCAAAAGATCACATCATTTTACTACAAACTTTTGAAGCCTTTTGCAAAATTCTACACCTGTTTTTAAAATAGGGGTTGTCTTCCTGTATCTTACCTTTACTTGGCTCATTTTCTTGCTTTCCTTGGTTAGCTTTGATATCATAACATATATAAGAACGTAAGAATGGCCATACTGGGTCAGATCAAAAGTCCACCTAGCCCAGTATCCTGTCTGCTGACAGTGGCCAATACCAGATGCCCCAGAGGGAGGGAACAAAACAGGTAATCCTCACATGAACCCTCTCCTGTCACCCATTTACAGACAAAGAAGCTAGGGACACCATTCTACCCATCCTGGCTAATAGCCATTGATGGACCCAGGGCCAGCTTTAGGCCGATTCCCCAGAATGGAGCCCCGCGCCTAAGGGGATCCTGCTCCCAGGTGCGCGACGCATGTGCAGTGCTGCCCTGGGTACGCGACGCTCTGGGCGCACAGCGCATGCGCAGTGCCATCCCGGGTGCTCAACGCATGCGCAGTGCCCCAAGCTCTCAACGCATGCCGTGGGTGCATGAAGAATGCGCTGTGCTGCCCAGTGCCCCCGCGCATGCGCAGCCCCACCCCCAGAATCGGGCCCCGCACTTGCAAAAGCCGGCCCTAGATGGACCTAACCTCCATGAATCTATCTTGCTCTTTTTTGAACCCTGTTAAAGTCCTAGTCTTCACCACATTCTCTGGCAAGGAGTTCCACGGGTTGACTATGCGCTGAATGAAGAAAAACTTCTTTTTGTTTGTGTTTAAACCTGCTGCCTATTAATTTAATTTGGTGACCCCCTAGTTCTTATATTGTGGGAATAAGTTAATAACTTTTTCTTACTCACATTTTCCATACCAGTCATGATTTTATAGACCTCTATCATATCCTCCCTTACTCTCCTCTTTTCTAAGATGAAAAGTCCATGTCTTTTTAATCTCACTTCATATGGGACCACTTCATTAGGGACCTGGTGTAACCCCTAATCATTTTGTTGCCCTTTTCTGACCTTTTTCCAATGCCAATATATCAATGTTGAGCAGCAGTCAAAAACCAACTAGAATGTTAGGAATCATTATAAAAGGGATAGAAAATAAGACAGAGAATATCTTATTGCCTCTATGTAAAATCAGGGTACGCCCATATCTTGAATACTGCATACAGATGTGGTTGCCTCATCTCAAAAGATATCACAGTCCCAGCTACTTGATCAGTCGAGTCAGAATACTTTCTTGGGAAGAGTGCTGTTGCTGCTATGACTCCATAACAAAGATTTAAAAACAGATTAGCCCTTGCTTAGTAAATTCATCTTCCCTCGTAAAAAGAGAAGATGAACAAAATGCAAATTTGGATCATGATATCTCCCAATAAGAACAACCAGGCATTAGTTCTTTATTTTTAATTTGAGAATTCAATCAAGAAATTAATTAATTAATCAAGAAAATAAAAATAGAAGGAAGCTATCTGTGAAAGAAAAGACTGGGTGATTCATTCTGCCTTTATAAAATACAGCATTGATACCCTGCATCTCATACTTTCCAGCTTGTCCCTGCTCAGATTGGGCAGTGCCCCAGGCCATCAGTAGCTTTTAATATAGTTAGGGCCGTGGCCGTGAATTGCTGTTCTCAGCCAATGGGAGCTGTGATTGCCTGTATCTGCAAAGATGTAGTTCAATTTAGCCACAGTGGCCACTAGGGGCTAACCCTAGTGAACCACTGCTGTTTTATTGCCCACCCCTGATTTAAGACCTGCACTGTGTGACAAGTCAGTAGCGCAGTGGGAAATAATCTATGAGCTTTACCACAAGGAATTCAGAACACAGACTCCTTTGCCTCACTAACACCAGAAGGCCCACTCGCCCTCACCTGTATCTTTCTTTCTTCAGGTGGACAAGGCCGTAAATGGGCTGAGTTTCAGATGGGACAAATTTGGAGAACACCAAGATGAGCTGAGGCAAACATGGAAAGCGCACATGGCAGCACATTCAAAATGGCAAAATGAAGCCACCTGGGGAATCTGTCTGTACATTTTCTACAGTGTCAAGGACAGGAGGCTGCATGCAGTGAGGATACATTGCTCTTTGGGGACACAGGAATGTGCGGTCGAGATAGAATTCCCACATTTCACCTGGAAACATAGATGTGGGGTTTGCATTAGAGTTTTGCTTTATTGGCTTTGGTATTGCTATCATTTACCATTCAGGAAGATTGCTGCAACAGATTCTGCTGCATCATCTCTGCAGTGTGTGTCCATTCTCACTGATGCAATTCTGCAGTGTTCCCTGGCCTGGATGGTGGCCCTCCTGTAACCATGCACCCTGCCCCTCTCCCTGTGTTTCCCTTTGAATACCTTGTCCCCCTTTACATACATGCAACACATAACATTCCTGGATGTGCATACTCAGGCACAGTCTTTATTCAAAGCAAGAAAAATAGGCAATGCTGCTTCCCTGGTTGCACAGCCTGCTAACTTGAGCTCTCAGCTCTGAAAAATCCTAAATCCCTCTGGCTTCTTCAAGGGAAAATAGCTGCATTAATCTCACATAAACATCTGCAACAGAAGTGGCTAAGAAGCAGTCAATCCACCTGGTCACTTACTTTTATAGATCTGTTTTCTGTATTAGAAGTTTCCCTTCTGGCAAAATCAACAGTGGGAGGCAAGGTGACACGCACATGCCAAACACTTCATGCAAAAAATCTAGCTTCAGCACTTCCCTGAATCTTTTTTTTTTTTTTTTTGCATGAGTTTGGTTTCTTATTACTTTCTCAGTAGCTTTCTCAGATCATTTGGGAGCTTTATCAGTGTATGTGTCAAGGTAATTCAGCTTTGAAATGTTAGTCATGAAAAAATCAAAAACCAGATTCCTAGTTCTATTCATTTTTGCTGCTTTGATACCAGATCTATCATCTTCTTATCTCAAGGTGTAGCTGAGGACATATATTGTATATGTACTAACAACTTCTAATGAATAGGTTACAGTGCTCAAAGTCCTCTGAGATGCAGTCATGTGGTAATTCTTATCACTATTTACATCTCCACCTTATCCTCCCACAGGTGTTTTAGTACAGCTGATATTTTGCATGCCGTCAGAGTGGTAGCTAGTACAATAAAGACCCTATGCGCAACAATATCTACTTCTCCAGAGAGCAGCGGCTAAGTCAGCTTTCTCTGCTTATGTAGCTGGAAGACAAGAGAGGAGTTCTTGGGGCCATCATCATTGTAGGTTTACACCTGTGTGATCGGGGGGGAGGGGCAAAGACATTTCAAACAATAACTGCAGGGAGTGGCTTTTCACATCGTGTGTTTTTCTTGGTTTCGGACAAGAAGACCCATGGAGAGAAAAGCAAATGAAGCATTGTTGGGGGTTGTTGCCACTATAATCCCATTTAAGATCACACTGGGTGTAAGTAATCCCTGTGCACAGGGCTAGTACAAATCTATACACCTCTAAAGATGCAGCTACATTTTGAGCTGGAGGTGTGATTCCCAGCTTGAGGAGAGATATGTCAATGCTAATAATTCTTATGGAGCTGGTGCCTTAAAAAATAACGCATAGCTGCGATGACACAAGCTTCTAGACAGGCTAACCACCCCAAATATGTACCCATTAGAGATCCAGGACCTGCAGCAGCTCACACCATGGCAGCCACACGCTGTTTTATGGAACTATTATGTTAAAATCCTGGCTTCACTAGATTAGTGGCAAAAATTTTGCTGAAATTGATGGTCACATTGGCCCTCAATTCTATTTTACATTTCAAGAATTAAAAACTGATGAGACAAATTCTGGTCCTCAGCCTTGTCTAACAGGAAAACTTTTCAGTGTATGTTTTCCCATTATAGCTTCACTGAAAGTGACTCCATACCATTTTGTATATGCTGTTTTATGCTACTTCCTTGGTGACTCATTGTTTGTCCATGTAGCTCTGTTCTATTAAATTACTTCACACAGCATTCTGGCAGCTATCCAACAGGTGAAGTATAGCCTGCCCCGTTACACAATGTTCCACCATGATTCGTCTCACATAGCACATTGTAGGACATTTACCAAAACCCACTGGAATTCTTGGGTTTGGGATCAAATTATCAGGAAAGAATCATATGATTTTGTAATTCTGTAATTTTAGTGAGGTAGTGCCATTTTATAGACTAGAGAAAACACTGTTTAGTAGTGTAAACCACCCGACTCAGGAGGCGTGCGTGTTCCCCTTTTATTGAACCCTAAGGAAACTCAAAAGCCTTCTTCTTGATAATGCTTCGCCGCTCCCCCCCATCTAGTCCGAACGGGCCGAGTCCAAAGTCCTCCACCAGTTTCCCTAAACCGTGTCACTGCCTACCCCAGTTCGAACAGGCCGAGTTCAAAGCCCTCTACCAATTTCCACAGTCTTTATGTTATTCCAGCCCCGGTACCCTTTTTGGGGCTCAGCACCTTCGTAACACCGGGAGACACTCATGGGTGACGGGGTAGGGGGACCAGGGCCCACCTTCACTCCCGGGTCCCAGCCCAGAGCCCTAAGGCAGGGACTCCTACTTCCCGTGCCTGGCTGACAGAGGAGTTCCCCTAAACTCACCAGCCCATGGGCTTCACGACCCTGCCCTGGGCCACTTGCTACCTGTCTCCTGGTGCTGATGTACATTCACGGGATACTGCCCTCCATCTGGCTGTGCTTCTGGCGTCTTTTGCTCCCAAGTCCCCAGGTTGTCTCGCCGGTCCTCTTCTTTGGGGTTGTGCTCCTAGCTCCCCCCCCCCCCATCTTGCGTCCTTCTGGACCCTTTTGAGCCACCCACCGCCGCTTCAGCGGGTGACATCATTCTCCTGCACCGGGCAGGCGATGGCATCCCCCCGTCACTCCGGCGGGTGATGTCAACCGCCTGCACCAGGCTGACGCTCTGCCTGTTTTCCCCATAGTGCCGGGACAGCGCTGTCGAGAGTGCGGGGCTCGCTAGCCCCATCACAAGCGGCATGACTTTGACAATCATTGATACAACAATGGGGTGCTCTACATGTGTTGGCAGTCACATAGCCAAAGAGCTTTGGATGAATTAAGACATCTAACAACAGAACTGCTGTGTGGCTACTGAAAGAGGAGGAAGAGAAAATCAAGCAGTTACTTCTGTCTAGACCCAATAAATCAACTCCTGAGCACTCTCTCATTGACTCTGGTACTCCATCAAAATGAGAACAGTAGATGGAGTCAATGGGAGAGCGTCAGTTGTTGATTTACCACTGTGAAGATACTGTGGTAAGCAGACCTAAGTACATCAACTTCAGCTAAGTTATTCATGTAGCTGAAATTGAATAATTTAGGTCAACAGCCTGTGGTAACATAGTCAAGACCTGCATCTTACCAATTTGATGTGCACACCTATCAAGAGAGTGCTGCTGGCCTGACTCATACATTTTAGCAATGCTAAGGGGTTACTGATAGATTTGCATGGCTGGGACTTCTGAATAATATTGGGACTACTGATGGAAACCACACACTTTATTATTTGCCCTCCCACACTGGGCATTCAAGTTCAATGGAAAGGAATATTTCTCCATGGTGATCCCTTTAAGCCATTGTAACTGTGTTAACATAAGGGAGGTTGTCCTGGTGTAATGGAACAATTTGTCCCTTAACCTTGATTAAATTAAAATAGTCCATGGTTTAGATGGTTCAGTTTCAGTAATAAAATTGAAAATGGTGGACCTTCTTCACGACCTCATTACTACAGCTTTAAACATATGTAAATCCATTGACATTAAAAAGTGGTAATTAAAATAATGAGTAGGCCCATTATTTTATATCAATGCACAAAAGTCCAAATACATTATTTTTAGTTATTTATTTAAAAAAAAACATGTAACAGCTGTGAGGAGTCACAAAAACAAATAACCATTTGCTTACTTAGTGGCTATCAGAGTCTTGATGGTGCTTTTGGTTCATTTATGGCTGTGGATCCAGCTAAAGATTAGCCTTGACCACACAACTATAACCTAATACTGTTGCTTGGGAACACAATGCCAATATTTTCCATGTTGAGATCAGCACCTGTTCTGTCTCTTAAGTAGCAGTAGCACAGATTATTTGTAAATAATGCAAACATCAATTCCAACATAGAGCCCAATTTTCTAACAATTATGTGAAGAAAATATGTGTGGGTGGGGGGGAATTAGTCAGATTTCACCCTAATTAAAGAAAACATGTCATTTGTTTACAATTTACTATAATCCATTCACTAATTGTTCTTAAGGTTGGAATGAAACAGGAATAATTTCTAAAGTTTGAGTTATTTCTTTAGTTTTATCATGCATTGTGATTAGCAGCTAAGCTCAAGTAGTTCACAGAGTTCTGGTAATGTTTTGTGTAAATTGTATTGCAAACCATGTAAACTACTGAAGATTAAAGGAGTCGTTTACAGGGTGGTGCCTTGTTCTTACATTCCCCAGCCTCCAATCTGACAGTCGCACAGGACTTCTGTTTTTACCAGGCACTGTGTTCTACCAGCTGTGGAAGCCCCTGTGATGAAGTCCTTTGGCAGGCCCTGTCAAGGAGTTCGTGAGGCCCAAGGTGGCATGCTGTGGTTGGCTGTGCCATGAGGCTCCAAGCCAGGGCAGCGAACGAGCAGGCGGACAGGCATGTGCCGGGCAGAGCAGAGCCCTGAAGGTGTGCAGCCCAAGGTAATCAACTGTCTTGCTCACCTTGCCCTAAGGCTAGGCCTGTCCTTTGGCTCATGGCTGGCTGAACGAGGACAATCTACAATGGCTTGTTTGCAACATGGACAGGGAGCCAGACAATCCTTAACTTCAACCCACAGCGTGCAATGCCTCTGAGTTGAGAAATTACCTAAAAACACCCCGCACTTTTTTCCCCCAATAACAGTACTAGACAGCATGCAGCAGGTACTTCAGGAGTCCCAGAAAGCTGTTTTATATGTGGATATTTCAGAAGGGTTTGATCAAACATAATGCTGTGTTGTATGGATCCTTAAGCCATCACGACAAATAATGCAGCAAACTGTATCATGCAACCAGTGTCCCTGACATAGCATCCTTGCTAAGGGAACAAAACACAGGACTATGTAGCACTTTAAAGGCTAACAAGATGGTTTATTAGGTGATGAGACTCATCACCTAATAAACCATCTTGTTAGTCTTTAAAGTGCTACATAGTTCTGTATTTTGTTTCAGCTACACCAGACTAACACGGCTACATTTCTATCGCTATTCTACTTGCTAAGGGAAGACACTTTTACTCTAGAGAATGATTTTTGGGAAGTGGGGAAAATATTTTTGCATCTGGATAGGTAGCAACAGCTGACTAAACTTTATTATGTTAATCGTGGGTTAGACCGAGTCTCTGATGAAGCCCCAAGATTTAATAAAGTTTGTTCCACTGTTTACTGCCATACCTACCTGCAAACTTGCAAAATAATCTCTCCCTCCAACATTCATTATTTTAAAATATAATAAAACCACACGAAACTGATAGAAGTCATGGGCCCTGACAACCATGACAGTGAAAGTTCATAAAGCATCAAATTAAAAGAATTGGCCAGTTAGCACCACCACCTTTATCTATTGTTCACTGATGAGATCCTTAAGGCGCTGCCATTTATCACAGTGCTATCACCAGGACATATCTGCTGCCTTCATACTTTTCTAACCAGTGCATCCAAAGCAGTTGTCACCTTTAAGGAGCTAGTATTAACATACTGATAGGAGAGGTATTTAGAACAATTCAAAATGTAATGGAAATGTCTTACCATGTGCTCTTGGGGAAAACAAACTCTTCACAGTAAACCTTTAACTGCTTTATTTTTCTATTAGGTGTTAGGGGTGGGCATTTTGTGCAGCACTAACAAACTGCTGCATTTACTAACAAACTGATAGTTTCGTAGTAATCTTTTCCATTCACTACTTGGAAGAAAGTGGGAGCATTAATTAAGAGGCAAAGTCAACAGAATAAGAACAATTATCCAAGGACAATGGTCTCCTGCTGCTTCACAGACTGCAGCATTTGAGGGGAAATAAATGTTGAAATGAGGCAGGAGAACTGCCTCTTCTTTTTGCTGTTTCTCTGTAGTCCTTCACAATGTCAGCTGAAGTGATAAAGCTTTAGGCAGTATGGACTGCTGGAAGGTGCTCAGATACAACAGTGTTAAATGCAGACTTGATAACATGGGTCCTACATGCTACACTCTATCTCGTTGTGAGGATGAAACCTTCTGCCACAGCATCAGTGCCACTGCATCCATTGCTTACCACCAAGTGGTAGAGTTGGGTTCCTAGGGTAGACAAGGTCCTAGTGCAGATTGGTTACCAGTTGGTGGTGGTCTTATCTTTGTTAATTAGACCCTCTCAGACTGGATACATGCCAATGTTAAAAATACCATTATAACCTCTTACAGAGATGACTTCTGAAGTCAGTGCAACCAGGAATCTGCTGTACAGGTTGAACCTCTCTAATCCAGCACTCTCCAGTCTGGCAATATCCATGGTCCAGCATGATTTAAGTTAGCTGGATGTCCACTTATCATACATGTGGCCAAGTTTTCTGTGGCTCCATAAAGTTTGTTTACAGCCACCAGTCTTGACTCTCAGTGTTCTGTGCTGCTATTTAGCTTTAATTTACTGCTAAATGTGTCATTTAAGAGGCCAGTAGCAGTGTTGGTAATACTGCTAGACCATATTGACCTGGCAATTACAGACTGGTCTAACGTCAGTATCAGGCAAATAAGCTGAAATTATAGTAAAGAATAAAATTGTCAGACACATAGATGAACATAAATAGTAATAGAGATGTAGCCGTGTTAGTCTGGTCTTGCTGAAACAAAAGACAGGACTATGCAGCACTTTAAAGACTAACAAGATGGTTTATTAGGTGATGAGCTTTTGTGAGCCAAATGAACATAATTGTTGGGGGAAAAGTCATCATGGTTTCTGTAAAGGGAAATCATGCCTAACTAGTCTACTAGGATATGTCTAGCCTGCATCCCTCTGTTGGCAGAGTAATGCATATTAGGCAGGTCGACATTGCAAATGAAGCGGGGATTTAAATATCCCGCACTTAATTTGCATAAAAATGGCTGCCGTTTTTGCCGACTCAGCACTTTGTCAGCAAAAAGAGGCAGTCTAGAAGGGGATCTGTCGAGAAAGAAAGACTTTTTTCAACAGATCCCTTATGCCTCCTGAAAGGAGGTTTGCAGGATCTGTCGAAAAAGGCTTTCTTTCTCGACAGGTCCCCCTCTAGATTGCCTCTTTTGCCATTTTATGCAAATTAAGTGTGAGATATTTAAATCCCCGCTTCAACCTGCCTAATGTCAACCTGCCTAATCTGCAATGTCAACATGCCTAATCTGCATCCCTCTGCCGACAGAGGGATGCAGTCTAGACATACACCTGGAGTTCTTTGAGGGGGTCAACAAACATGTGGACAAGGGGGATCCAGTGGCTATAGTATACTTAGATTTTCAGAAAGCCTTTGACAAAGTACCTCACTAAAGGCCCTTAAGTAAAATAAATTGTCGCAGGATAAGAGGGAAGGTCCTCTAATGGACTGATAGTTGGTTAAAAGACAGGAAACAAAGGGTAGGAATAAATGGTAAGTTTCAAAATGGAGAGACGTAACTAGTGGGGTCCCCAAGGATCCGTATTGGAACCAATCCCATTCAACCTATTCATCTGGAGAAATGGGTAAACAGTGAGATGGTCAAATTTGCAGATGATACTAAACTGCTCAAAATAGTTAAGACCAAAGCAGACTGTAAAGAGCTTCAAAAAGATCTATTGAAACTAAGTGATTGGGCAACAAAATGGCAAATGAAATTCAATGTTAATAAATGTAAAGTAATGCACATTGGAAAAAATTATCCCAATTATACACACAAAACGATGAGGACTAGTTTAGCTATAACTACGCAAGAGAGAGATCTTAGAGGTCATTGTGGCTAGTTCTCTGAAAACATCCAGTCAATGTGCAGCGGCAGTCACAAAAGCAAACAGAATGTTAGGAATCATTAAAAAAGAGATAGACAATAAGACAGATAATATCTTATTGCCTCTATATAAAACCATGGTACGCCCACATCTTGAATACTGCATACAGATGTGGTTGCCTCATCTCAACAAAGATACGTTAGCATTGGAAAAGGTTCAGAAAATGTTCCCAAAAATTATTAGGGATTTGGAACAGGTCTGATGTGAAGAGAGATTAAAAAGATATAAGAACTAGGGGACACCAAAGGAAATTAATAGGTAGCAGGATTAAAACAAACAAAAGGAAGTTTTTCTTCACTCGGCGCACAGTTAACCTGTGGAACTCTTTGCCAGAGGATGTTGTGAAGACCAAGACTTAAAGGGGATTCAAAAAAGAATGAGATAAATTCATGTAGGCTAGGTCCATCAATGTCTATTAGCCAGGTTGAGTAGGAATGATGACCCTAGCCTCTGTTTGTCAGAGGCTAGAAATGGATGACAAGAGAGAGATCACTTGATGATTGATTCCCTGTTCTATTCACTCCCTCTGGGGCATCTGGTATTGGCCACTGTTGGAACACAGGATACTGGGCTAGATAGACCTTTGGTCTTACCCAGTATGGCTATTCTTATGTTCTTTTATTCCCGTGGTTCAGCAAATTCTCTGGTTCAGCACTGAGGTCAGGTCCTGAGGGTGCCAGACTAAAGACTTCAACCTAATGCTTTTTATCCAACAATCTCAAAGTTGAAGATACCAGGAAGGAATAATTAGGAGTACAGTTCTTTGTATATCTTTCCCCTTCTTCCTCTGTCCCTTCTTCTCGCCCTTCCTGGCACTTCATTTTTCTTGGCTCCCTTGTCATGTTCCATGTTACTCTTCTCCTGGTTGCCTTAGGACTTATTTAGCTCAGGGGTGTAACAGAGGTGTAACCTGTGCGATCCCCTGACATAGCCACACCATTCCAGTGTGAAACACGTCAGTTTCCTTAATCTAGGCAAGCCCTCAGGTGCATTCAGTGTCCCACCCCAGATCATTTTTGCATTACCCGTTTGGAAACTCCCTCCCAAAACATGCATTCTGTTTACTTTCCTGTTCTGTCCCAGTGGTGTTCAACCTTTTTTTTATATGCAGACCCCTACACTATTTCCAAACGGAGGTCTGGAGCCCTTTAGAAATGCTAGACGCATTCTTTCCCCCGGGGTCTGTCGACCACCGTAAGAGAGACTGTGTCTCTGCCCTCTAGCCCCGCTGGAGGGGAAAGGAGTTGAGTGGGCGATGAGGAGGAACGAGGTCTCTTGGCTGTGGAAAGGAAAAGCCCTGGGCGTGACCAAGCCCCGGTGCACTAAGTTACTGTCGCATGCACACGGACCGGGGACAGCCTCCAGGGCAGCCTTTGCAAACGGCCTCACCTCCACTCCGAATGGATGGGAAACCCGAGCGAGCCTGCCCGCATAACAATACAGGCTCCCCCCTCCGCCCCTCAGGTGCCAATCGCTCCGCGCAGGCAGGCACGGCCCCAGGAAGTGTGTGGGGGGGAGGGGAGACTCATTCCGGGCTGTTGCTATGCAGATGGCGATTTGGACCCCTAGACAGTCAGGGGCGTACACACCGGTGTCCAGCAGGGGCCCATGGCCCGGCAGCACACACCCGGGGCCGCTCCTAGCGCGGCTCTGCCCGACTCCAAGCTGCCGGTCTCTCAGGTAACAGGTGGCTGGTTCCCCAGTCAGGCTCCCAGGGCAGCCGAGGATGACTTCATAGGGGTGGAGCCCTGCGAGGCTGCAGAGGTGGCAGGCAGCCTGAGCCAGGGGACAAGTGAACTTGTGCAGGTATAGTCAGGTGAGCTGATAGGAACAGGCAGCTTCTCCTTGGGAAACAGGCACTTAAACTCAGCTCCCTAAGAATCGACTTATTCTCCCAAGGCGGTGGGCAAGGGGGGGAAGCTGTCTCTGCTGAAAATGGAAACCAAAGAATCCCCTGGGAAAGAAGGTATGGGAGCCAAGAGGAAGAATTTGACCTTCTTGAAACACAGACTGTACATGTTGGAGAGAAGGAAGACAGATACCGTTGTTGAGAACAGTGTTTCTGTGGACCAGGGTAACTCTGGCACTTTGAGGAGGAGCCAATCCGACAGGACAGAATACAGCCAGAAATTACAAGGTAACAGGAAAAAAATCTACTTATTTATCATTTGTATTGCAGCCTTATCACAAACCAGGACCCCATTGTGCCAGGCACTCTTAAATAAAGAACAAGCCAGGGGGCCCTGTCTTAAAGAGCTTGACATTTAAGTGGCAATTCCCCCCTCCTCCCTATACACACTATGGTAATCCTTCCTGGCTGGTTTTAGAGCTATAAACTATAGCACTTGCACAAGATTCCAAATGGGATTCATATGATGCACAGCTTTTTAAAGCCCATGTACAAAATATACACAGCACTGAAATGCTCCTCTGCATATTAGCCATATGACATAGCAATTCTTCTGGATTTTGAAAACATGCCTCCGCAGGAATTGATATTTTTTCTGTGGAATGGGATTCACACTAAGTGAAACTAATAGAGGTGGCAAGGGATATTTTTGTTTAAGTTAAAACTTGACAAAAATTTAAAGAAACATTTTCCTGATCATCTGTTATCTAGATTGCACGTCTGAATTTCAGGTATATCCATCCATAAACCTTTAATGGTAACTCTGATTCCAATTATAAATTTACAGTGACTTTTCAAATTCATTACCTTTTTTAATTTTAATTTTATTTTTATTCATGAATTATTCATGACATTAGGAAGAAACTTTTAAAATTTCATAAATGTTTTATATAAAGCCAGAGGGATATACACTGAAACAAAGTATGCAGTCAACAGGTTTGATGGTGGCATTCCCTTTCAGTGATTAAAATACTACCTATTCTGATGTAATAAAAACTGTGAAGAGCTTTAGATTAATTTTTTCCTCTCCCAGTGTTCTAAGCAATACCAACTTTAAGGAGAAATTTATTATTCATTGATTAGCAGCTACTTAGTGAAAAAAAACCACCTTGGAATTTGAGTTACCTACAGCTCAATATTTTGAGAAACCAGTAATAATATAATTATATCATAAAGTGGGAAAATCTAACCTCATTGTTTTGCCAAAAGAAATAGGGAAGTTAACTATTAGCATATACCAGAATACTTTATAGTAATCTTTATTGAAAGTGCTGTTCCTTCCTTTCACACATATTAGGCCTGAGTCTCTTATACAGGAGTGAGGAAGTCATGGAAATATGGAGTGCAAAAAAGTGATAGGAATGTAGCAGTATTAGTCTGGTATAGCTGGAACAAAAAACAGGACTATGTAACACTTTAAAGTCTAACAAGATGGTTTATTAGGTGATGAGCTTTCGTGGGCCACACCCACTTCCTCAGATCAAATAGTGGAAGAAAATTGTCACAACCATATATACCAAAGGATACAATTAAAACAAATGAACACATATGAAAAGGACAAATCAAATTTCAGAACAGAAGGGAGATGGGGGGGGGGGAGGTAAATATCTGTGAGCTAATGATATTAGAGGTGATAATTGGGGAAGCTATCTTTGTAATGGGTAAGATAATTTATGTCTTTGTTTAAACCTAAGTGTAAAGTGTCGAATTTAAGCAGGAGTGCAAAAAGTGAGAGAAGATGGGTTACTGTTTTTCAGAACTATAGTCCTCTTCTAGTGAATTGTCATTCTTGAAAGCAAAATGAACTGTATGTCTGTGACCAGTTTGGAAAGGGCCCTGCAAATTTACACTAACCAGATCTTTAGCAGAGATAATTCAGCATTTATTTGTGGGGGGAAAAATCTGCAGAGCTAGTCAAGCTTGTGAATAAAAATACGATCTACAGATTTACTGACCTGATAGTTAATTACCTATTATCAAATGCTCTTTAAACTAGCATTTTTGGTGGGGCCAACTTAAGAAAGTTTAGTTCAAGTGAAAGATGCTAACTTGACAGATTGGGCCACATACTCTGACTAGATAAGGGTAGGCAACAATGGAAAGCAGCTACTCTTCTCCAATTACCTCAGTCCCTGTTGAGAAGACTTCAAATATGAAAGATCTAGTCTACAATGGTATTTCAGTCAGCCCTGTTTATATTAGGAAAATTTGTGAACATTTTGGCTATGCAACAACATATAAAACCCCTAGGCTACGTCTACACTGGCCCCTTTTCCGGAAGGGGCATGTAAATTTCACCAGTCGTCGTAGGGAAATCCGCGGGGGATTTAAATATCCCCCGCGGCATTTAAATAAAAATGTCCGCCGCTTTTTTCCGGCTTTTAAAAAAGCCGGAAAAGAGCGGCGGACATTTTTATTTAAATGCCGCGGGGCATATTTAAATCCCCCGCGGATTTCCTTACGACGACTGGTGAAATTTACATGCCCCTTCCGGAAAAGGGGCCAGTGTAGACGAGCCCCTAATGTCAGTGTACTATACTAGTGCAAAATCGGGCTTTTGCCTGGTCTACACCTAAAACTTAGGTTGACCTAGCTATAAAGCAATAACTGCATAGTATAGACACAGCCTACGTCAATGGAAGGAGTTTTTAACCATTGCTGAACACACACCATCACTGAGTGATGGTAGCAATATGGATAGATGCAGCCCTTTCACTGTGGCTTGGTCTATGAGCACATAGGGTACATCTACACAGCAGTGTTATTTCGGAATAACTGACGTTATTTTGAAATAACAAAGTCTGCATCTACACAGCAAGCCATTATTTCAAAATAATGTTGAGATGAGGGACTTCTTACTCCAACTCCTGTAACTCTCATTTCACGAGGAGTAAGTGACATCGAAGGAAAAGTGTTCTTCCTTCGACTTCCTGTTGTGTAGACAGCGCCGAAAGCCACATTAAGCTACTTCAACTTCAACTACGTAGTTTACATAGCTGACGTTGCATATCTTAATTTGACTTTTCCCTGCAGTGTAGATGTACCCTAAGGTGTTACAGCAGTTGTACCCTTGCTATTCTTTTCTGACAGAGACATGGCTTGATGAGAGCAGCTATAACCCATACTATCACTGTGCTGTTGAAATCCCAGCCCTTTCACAGGCACCTTTACTTTCGAAATGTTAAACTTAAAAAATAACAAATTCCTGTAGTAAGGTAGCACTTTAAAGACTAATAAAACATGTAGAAATGTTGTTAGGCACACAAAGTAACAATGGGTGCAATTTATATGAGCAGAATTGCAGACAAGAAAAATCCACAGATCTTAAAGATTCAGGGCCTCCCCTGGCTTTCCATTATATTTTGCCTTTTGTATGGAATCTAAATGTTCATCTTTTTCAGAGATAACCAGGGGGGCACAGTTAGTTTTGTGACTCCAGATACTGAAGCAACAGGGTTAGGTAGTGTGTGAATTTCCCATTGTCAGTACTTTTCTCTTTAAAAGGTAACTACTTAATTAGCAACATAGCTATGGAAATGTTAAATAATGATTATACCAGAAACATCCAGTAATGCACTTATCTAGTGTGAGTGCTTAATGTTTCATTCATTTTAAAAAGCTATTCCATTGGAGAAAAGCTGACCATTTTGCACTTCAATAGCATCATTTCAGTCTTCAATTTCATAATGCATTACAGACATCAGTCAACTTTCTCAATGTCTTCTCAAAAGCTTCAGAGGGGTAGCTGAGTTAGTCTGAGTTTTTGATCTGAGGAAGTGGGTCTGGCCCACGAAAGCTCATCACCTAATTAACCATCTTGTTAGTCTTTAAAGTGCTACATAGTCCTATTTTTTGTTTGAGTTAGTCTGTAACAGGAAAAACTTAAAAAACAACAAATAGACTAATAGCACCTTAAAGACTAACAAAACATGTTGATGGTATCATGAGTTTTTGTGGGCACAACCCACATCTTCAGATGACAGGAGTATTAGGACAGTATACAAGTCTATTTGTTATTTTTTAAGTTTTTTCAATGTCTTCTGTAAGGCAAAACTCCATTCATTTGAAGAAGTGGGTTGTGTCCATGAAAGCTCATGATACCATCTACATTTTTGTTAGTCTTTAAGGTGCGGCAAGACTATTGCTTGTTTTTTAAGTTTTTCTGTAAGGTAGTTATCTAGGTACTATTAGCCCCGTTTTACAAGTGTATAAACATAGGCACCTACTGATGTACCTCAGTCAGTGGAAAAACCAAACTAAAAAGGAACTTGGTTGGAATTCAGGGGATCTGTGTTTGGTTCCCGGATCTGCTAGCTACAGACTTCTTGGCTATATCATTTCTGTATACTGCAGTTCTCCCCTGGTAGGGTGGGGGTAATATGTGGACATCATGAAGATAATTCATTAATACTTATTATTTATTTAGAAACATTGATCGGATTCTTAGAAGTGTCTTAGAGGTGTCTTAGGACGTCTGACTTCCAGTCCCTTGCAAGTAATGTAATTTGCTTTAGACTCAGTAAGTGAGGACATTACTATTGTCCTTAAAAATCAAATAAACAGTAATTGTTAGTTTGTCAATTTTAAAAACAAATTGTTAGTCTCCCTACTAATAAAGTTTGATCTTTCGTATAAAACCGAGACCAGCAGCAGTGAAAGCCATTGTTATCTTTGTAATAATTTCTGTATTGCATCATAGCAGGGCTTAAACTAATCTAAGGCCTCCATCCTGGAAACGCTTGTATCTAAGTAACTCAAATTCAGTGTCTGTGTCAGTACTCACATGCATAAGTATCTGCAAGATCAGGGCTTAGGCAAAGTCAGGTCTACACTTAGAATTAGATTGATCTAGCTATGTTCAGGGCTGTGAAAAAAAATTCACCGTGTGTGACACAGGTTGACCTAACTCCTTGTGTTGATATTGTCAGGTCAAAAAGGATTCTTCCATTGACCTAGATACTCCCTTTCAGAAAGATGGATTACTTCCATTAACTACAGTGCTACAGCTGTGCTGCTGTATTGTAAGCATACCTTAAGATATGACAGAGAAATGCCATTAGGCATTGAGGGAGGAACACACAAAATAAGTTGAATAGATTGCTTATGTTATGTTTGTTCACTTTATAAGGAGATAACTTATTATCTGAGGGATTATGGAAAAGGTGGTTTTTAGAAAGTATCTAATTTAGGGCTTTGTAGTATTTAACTTTAAGACAATACATATTTTTGAAAAATCTTCTTGTTGGAAGTCTATCTAGTATTAATACCATCATTTTTGACTTGTCACTTTAGGGGCATGTTGATCACCTCTAATGTCAAAACACTGTTTGCAGTGTTCTTGGACTGCTGCTACCATTTGATTTTACAAGAAATCAGATAACAGTCCGTCCCCAAGCCTTTTTCTTTGTCCTAATCCTCACTGAAAACCATGTCACTTCTTCCTATCTGCTGACAGCTTTTCCAAACCTCTTCCTCTGTAGCTCCTCATTGAAAGCCCATATATGTCTCCCCAGTTCTCTTATATTCTTTGAACTCTTCATGGATATTAAATATATGCAGAGCTAATTTCTTATAGCACTGAAAAATGTGTCGCAACTGGTTTCTGGGTTGAATTAATATACAATTAGGAGTAAACATTTGCATAGTTAGTGCAGGAGATGCACTTTGTAAATATAGCCATTCTCCTGAGCTCATTTACAGCAATAAGTCCACTTGTCCTTCCATACTAAAATTTCTATTCAGTGAGCATAAGTCTGCTTTTACTTGCCCCATTGTAAATCTAGAGCAACTCTGGGGAAGTAATTGGAGTTACAAGCAGTCCCCTGGTTACATGGATCCGACTTACATTGGATCCCTACTTACAAACGGGGTGAGGCAACCCTGCACTAGCTGCTTCCCCCCAGCAGACCAGGGAGATGCGAAGCTAGCGGACCCCCCAGCAGACCAGGGAGACGCGGAGCAGCTTTTCTCAGCAGACACCTCAGCTTGAGAATAAAGGACTGAGGGAAGTGAGGTGTGGGAGAATAAAACTGAGCTCTGGAGAAATGTTTGGCTAGAGTTTCCCCTACAATATGTACCAGTTCCGACTTACATACAAATTCAACTTAAGAACAAACCTACAGTCCCTATCTTGTACGTAACCCGGGGACTGCCTGTACACTGATGTAACCTCTTTGGGGAACCACCTCTATGTTTGTACAGCACCTGGCAAAATGGAACCCATGACTGAGGTTCCAAAGGGCTGTTGAAACAAGCTACACTTCCTTTGGCTATGTCTATACTGCTGTTTTTTTTGCAGCAGAAGATATGCAAATTGCACTCTCAATTGCATATCTTCTGCCAAACCTTTTTGTGGAAGAGGTTTTTGCGGTAAAAAGCCCTGTGTAGATGGGGACATTTGTTGGAAAAAAACCCTTTTTCGCAAGATACTGTAAACTTCATTTTTTGAAGAATAAGGGATCTTGGAAAAAAAACTTTTTTCCAACAAATGGTCCCATCTACACAGGGTTTTTTATTGCAAAAACCTCTTCCGCAAAAAGGATCGGCAGAAGATATGCAAATGAGAGTGATTTGCATATCTTCTTCATATCATAGCTTTTGCCAGCAGAGAGTATGCTAATGAAGTGCTCATTAGCATGTGTCACGCTGTCATTTGCATATTTTCTGCCAATGCGTTTTGCACAAAAGGTTTTTGCACAAAAACAAGCAGTGTAGATGGGTCTTGCACAAAAGGGTTTTTTTGCACAAAACGGACCCATCTAAAACCTCTTGCGCAAAAACTTCCTGCACAAAAAGCATCGGCAGAGAATGTACAAATGACAGCATGACACATGCTAATGAGCGCTTCGTTAGCATACTCTCTGCCCGCAAAAGCCTTCAGTGTACACATAGCCTTAGTGTATAATTTTAAAGTGTATAGAAATTCCACCTCCATACACATGGTCAGACCCACTAATAAATGTTTTATTAACTCAAGATGTTAGATCTTGGTTCAGAGACACCTGATAGCCCTTTCAGACGATCCATGTCAGAGGCTGACATGCATATCTGGATGTAGCCATCATCGGGTTTTCTGTTACCAACATTAGCCAACTAGCATACGGCTGATATAAATATACCCGTCCATGACATATTGCAAAGGTTGATTTGCAGGTAATGGCACTAACAGTCACAGCATTCCTCTGTCACACAGCAAATAAGCTTCCTCTTCCAGCACATTCCCATGGGGATCTCTCTACTCTCCTGTCAGCACTCACAGAAATGAACAATCTAATGTCAAGGAACTGAGGAAAGGAATTTCATATAATATTTGAATCTTTTCCATACCTGATGCAAAACAAATAATGACAGAGACTTGAATTATCTAATTACAAACTATCTGTACAAACTATCCTGATATTTGGAGAAATCTCATTACCCTGGCAACTCATGCAAACTCACTTATACTGTAATATTCCTCTTTTTGTGTTCTAAATACTGTAATTTATTTTCCTCTGCACTGGATACTTTCATAACTTCTTCAGGGTGGGTGAAATTCCTCTAACTGCAGAGTGTCAGCATAAAGCTTATACACCACTTACGTGCCACTTGAGCCCTTAAAAATAGGTCATTAACCGACTTTTGCAGAAGGAACAGCATCATGCTCTAGGACCACTAGTTTTTTTTCACCATATTATACTCATTGATGTGTAACCCACTATCAACGCAATTCTCCCTCTCCCTTCAGTGAGAACATTGGATATTCTCACAGGAGGGTTGGACGGGACAAATCTAGGGTCCTCACCTAGTAACTTGGGAAGAATCCTACTCCCAGGGCTGCCCACTCTATGAAGTTGAAGGACTTGAGGATCTTCTGGCTCGGACTTCTCCCAAAGCATGCCCTAAAACTATACTAATGAGATCGCAAGTCCCTCATTAGGATATTTTCTGCCAGAAGAACTCACAGTGAAGGCAAAGCCTGAGGGAGCTACTGCAGAAGAAGGATCTATTGTGTATTGCTTGCACACAAGGCAGATAGCCCCATAAATCCTACCTACACCCTTCTACAGCCAGAGGATCTTTTGTACCCGTGGAGGTAAGTACTGGGATTTGCCTCTTCATGATTATCTTTAAAAAATGGTTTTAGACTGAGCGTTCGCAAAAAGAAAAAGAAAACACAGGTAGCTGTGTTGACAGTGTCTTTACTAGGAGACTGTCATGCTCATATAACCTGACATCTCCAAGGACAAAGGTACTATATTGCGCAACAATGGCACTGAGCCTTAAACAATGCTGCCTCTTTCTCCCGCCTCCCCCACTATTGATGCAGGTGCCAGATTGAACAGAAAAACTTCAAATATAGGCAGAATGTGTTTGCTATAGCTGAATTCCTCTAGCTTTCTTTCTTTCTTTCCCTTCTGACCATAGAATGCTATTAATATCGTCAAAGAACTCAAAAGCAATCAGCAGAACATAAAATCTTAAGTTCCGCTGTATTCATCAGTTCAGCAGCTCCTTTGGCATTATATAGAGACAGGGACATCCAAAGTGAAAAAGTAAATATATTTAGTAAAACTGTAAAGTTATAATATTTTTAATAAATGAAATATTTAAAAATACACCTTCCGTAAGAAAACAGGATTTACTGAAATTTCTCCTATTTGTTTGTGTTGAGGCCTAGTGATGTTATTTCTGGTACTATATGTTATGTATCATATATTAAAACTAATACATGAGTTTTGTCGAACAATTTGAATGACAAACTAAAAGAACAATTTGAAGCCCAAAATGGGATGAGGCATGAGATCATTTTACTGTGTTCACTTAAAAAAAAGTTATAAGATTAGAATGTTTCTCTTCAACATGTCTGTTTACATCATTAGTTTCCAATCTTTTTAAGCACGAGATCACTTTTTGAATTTAAGTGCAATTCAAGATCTACCTCAAACCCAAACACCCTTGCCCCATCTCCTTTGTGCCCCTTCTCTGAGGCCCTGCCCCCTCCTTATTCCATTCTCCCTCCCTCCCCCATCCTCACTTTCACCAGGCTGGGGCAGAGGGTTGGGGTGCAGGCTCTGGTCTTGGATTAAGGGATTTGGAGTGCGAGAGGGGCTCTGAGCAGAGCTTAGGGCAGGCTGTTTGGGTGCCCAAGGGGGTTCTAGGTGTAGGTTCTGGGAGGGCATTTGGATGCAGGGGTGCAGGGCTGGGGCTTGGGGTGCAGGAGGGGTTCTTGACTGGGGTAGGAGTTTGAGAAGTGAGCTCCAGCTGGGCACTACTTACCTCAGGTGGCTCCTAAGTGGGGGTGCAGTGGGGCTAAGGCAGGCTCACCCCTGCCTTCGCCCTGCACCACTTCCAAAAGAAGCCAGCAAACACCCTCCATCCCAAGTCCTCTGCTCTGTGGAGACAGGATACAAGGAGGGGGAAGGGGCACCTTGGTATGAGCACTCCTTACCCTCCCCTGCCATGCACAGAAAGCCGGAGGCTTCTGAGGGGACAGCTCCAAGGCAAAGGCCAGGAGATGCACAGCAAGCTGGGGGGAAGGGAGGGGCAGGTGAAGTGCCAACACCTGTTGGCCAAACCCATTAGGATCACGTCTCAGAGGCTCCAACATCTACCAGTAGATCCCGATTTACTAGTTGGTGACCACTGGTTTACATGGATGCTCCAAACATTGTCCTATAAGTCCTGATAACCAGACAGAGAGACAGTACCCTGGAGTTTTCCATATTGTCTGATGCTCTATGCACATTTTCAGAAATCTTATTCACAATTTAATTACATTATTTTCACATGCCACCTCAATGAACATGTTGATTTTTGTGAAAAGTTCACTACACATAGCACTTAAATGGATTCAATTCTACAGTATTTTAGATGGTTCACTCTGAAGTTTTAAGTGTAGTCACAAATCAAGATTTCTATGGAAAAAAATGAGTGCACTGTTGCAGAGAGGCAACAGACTGAAAGCTCTGGCCCTGTGTTTGAGCTGGGAAATGAGAAGTCATTGGAAGCAGGCCATGAAAAGGTACAAATAACCCCTTTGTTCTTTCTTTCTTTCATCTGTGAGGGCCAATTGCTGGATATAGCAATAACTTGTTCATTTATTCCACTTTGCAGCATCCACGATGAATAGGTATTATAAGTAGATGCAGCGCCACTGAAATCAGTAAAATTGCAACTGCTCACACCACAGCTAAGGATAGCCTAAAAATCTGGATCAGCTGGGCCCAGAGAAGAGAAACATCCTTCTACTAGGTTGCCATTTTGACAGCAATCTTTCATCCTCAAGAAGAAAACTTTCCCCCCTCCTGTTTATCCTTTTATATTTACAAACCAAGGCTGAGAAGCTCAATGATTGCCTAAGAGGAGAAATAAAAATCAAAGCAACCTGGATTGGGCTACAAATGTAGTCAGGCTCATCCTTTGTGTTTGAATATATCAAAATTGAGGGAAGCAAAGAAATGTTCTTATTAAAAAAATCATGGCCTCCTAGCATTACTTAACACAACTGCCCTTTCTGAATATCCAGGGTCAATGCTCACCATAATTACTGAAGATGATGATGACATGTCGGCTCAATACAATTTATAGCCCATGATGATGAAGAACAACTCAAAATATTCCATCTTGCAAGCTTGTTGGTTCTCTCATAAACATTATCCCAAGCGACAGAAATGTAGATCTATATTGTCTTATGCAGGCATTCCTGGATGTTTATTACCATTCTCCTGCTAAGCATTTCATTAATAAACTACAGAATGTTCAATATTGATTATCACCTTGCAAAAATAAAAGATGCATCTTGTTCCTGGCTCATTAGACAATAGGGCGTACGCAAGATGTTGGCACAAAAACTACAAAAGTCTTGTTCTCTGGAGTGGGTTTCAGTGCATTGCCAATCAGCTGTAAGTCTCTTTGCTGTCAAACTGTTAAACGAGTATTGCACAGTAATGATATGTCCCTTTTTTTTTTGGTTGGTTCTATACACCATCTTGTGGCTAGCAGTATCTTAAACACCTTCCGATTCTCCCTTTCTATTACGTAGGAGTTTTTTCCTGTGAAAAAGGGGTAGATCTGCGTACACAGATAAATACACAACCTGTCTACACAGCTCGCATAATGTATCTTCCAGATTGGCAAACCAAACACCTTACAAACCTGTGAAAGGAAGGAACATTATTACAGATGTTCATACCCTGTAATACATGTGAGGATTTCTTGTCTTCTCTACCTGTCACACATGTATATGATTCATCATCAAAGGAACATTTCCAAATATCTGGGATAGAATAGGTATTTTAGGTTTTATATAGGGAAAATAGTCATGAGTAGCCTCGTTTCCATAGCTCCTACCCTTTGGATCCATAGCTCCTACCTTTTGTGTTACTGGATATCACAACTGACCTCATTCTTCTAGAATTTCTCAGCAATGTCCAAAGGAACCTAATCAGATAGAATTACAGATTGCATTATCATCATGGACAGAGAAATCTGTAGCACACTTTCCTGTCTCCCTGAGCCATCACATTAATGCATCTTTAGCAAAGCAAAGTTTATTTCAGTAAAGATCAGTTAAACAAAATAGGAAGTTACATTTTTCCTACCTCAAAGAGTTAATCTAGGGCCAAGATTTTACTTCCAAAGGAGACTAATAGAGTTAGATGCACATGTCCTAATACATTTAAATGGGAGAGAGACAGCATCTACGTCCTTCAGTTCTTTCAGAAGTACCAGCCTAATTTTATAATAGATTTTATAATAGCCTGTCATCTGAGGAAGTAGGTTGTGCCCACAAAAGCTCATGATACGATCTACAATGTTTTGTTAGTCTTTAAGGTGCTACTAGCTATTCGTTGTTTTTTAAGTTTTTCCTGTTACAGACTATCTTGGCTACTCCTCTGAAGCTTTAGAATAGAAATCTGCCTCAAATGCTCACAACCTTATCTTACAACTGCTGGTTGCAGGGTTTCTTCCACCAAAGCAGCTGCTACTGGGCACTAAGTTAATTGGACTAAATGGACTATTTACCTGACCTGAAATAGAAATTCCTAAGTAGCTACTCTGCTGAATATACTTCTCCCCTCTTTGCCCATGTGACTGGACAAGACTTCAGTGGCCTCTAGCATTGGTTCTAACCCCACATTCTCCCACTGCACTAACAGAAAGCAAGCCCTGGAAAAAGCTATGTTGCTTAGAGCTCAGGATTCCCACAGTGAAGCTCCTTGTTCCAGGGCAATGACCACAGGAGTCTGCTGCTTGTTTGACCTTCCTTGTTTGTAGCCAGCGAGACAGGTTTTATCCTTAAGATATACCAAGCCTCTTCATGACTCTGAATAGATTAAACACGTATCAGTACATTGTGACTCAAACCAGGCTGGGCTTGACAGTGGGAATAAACATTCTTACATGACAATTCTCACAAGTTTACTGTGTTCAATTTTAACAGAAAAGATGGCCCCCCAAGCAGGATCCTTGCCACCCGTCACATCACTGAAGGAGAATGAAGAGAAGCTGACCAGGCAAATGATGGCCAAGAGAGTAAAAATCATTGCAGAACTGGTACAGACAGAGAAGGACTACCTCCATGACCTGGAGCTATGCATCAGGGAAATAGTCCAGCCCTTAAGAAACAAGCAGGTAAGAAAGTGTTGGGTGTTTTTTGTTTTTGCAGGAAGCAGGGTAGATTTGACAGAAATCTGAATTCACCCCTGTTCTGTCTGCACTCAACAGGAACTGCATGGTGCCAGCTGCAATTCTAGGCCTGACCATTTTGGAGGGAGTTCTAAGGAGCTTGCTTGCAGGCAGGAGTACTTTAAATGCTCAAGGTTTTTAGAATGAAATTCACTTCAGCTACATAAAGATGGAATAAATGGGGCAGAAACAAGACCGCAGCCTAAATCTCCTCATCATGAATCCTATGGCCATAACTTCAGGCTATGAATTAGAATAGCAGACTTCACTCCTCGGTGCTGCTTGGGCAGCATGCTGTGTAATCACAGATTACCTATCCCCTCTTCTTGCTTTCTCCCATCACCTCCATGGAAGCTCCACTATGCTGACCTCCCCAGTAAGGAGCTTGAGTGTTATGGTCCTTCATGCCATAACATTCAAGGCCGCTTAAGCCCCCTTTATTCAAACAAACTCACCATGGTTCCTTGAACAGCTGTTATGAGGAAATGCTAGGCAAGGCAACCCCGTCAGTCCTGATGTATTTGCATTTTAGATAGTGAAGCTAAATGTAAGCAGGATGGATCAGTTTTCGTCTTTCCTGCAGGTCTTACTGCTCTGCTTATATTCATTCTGCTCTTCCACAGAGATTTCAAACCTGTTTGGCTGCTATTCAGCCGTTTTCCCCACAAAAAAACCTTTGCAATTCTGTGCAAACTGTGTGCTGGAATTGCCAGTATTCTCTGCTGGATGTGCAACAGCTTGTGGCAGACAGATTAAAGTTTTCCTCCTACCTCACAGCCCTCTGTGAAGGCCAAGCAGCTGATATTCGCTACAAGCACAACTCAGAATACACACTGGGTCTTTACCCAATTACCTAAATTGTGTATATATGATTTCATATGAAACAGTTTGACTGCTTTCTCCTCTCTAGCTCCTGGCATTTGGAACAACTTTATGTATCCATTTGCTGCTCTCCGTCATATTGAAAACATTTTCTCCTCTGTCAGCTATTTTATCAGTTAGGTACACCTACCAATTTGGGTCTTTGTCATGTGCTCATGTATTTCTGAATACCACATACATGTTGAATTAGGTAAGGTAGAGATTCACTGATAAAAAGACAAAAGCTTATAAAAATAAGATCACAACCCTACATTTCTAATTTAACATAATCTGCATTTTTAAAAGAAGGCTTCTAAAACAGTCATAGGCTTTTAAGATTATTTTTGAGGTGAATAATCACATTTGAAAGCTTTTATTTATTTGAAGACTTACTGCTTCAACAGGAAAACATTAGTGTCTAGAAGATCAAGCTAGAGATGAATCCTTTACATATCCTAATGGAGTAAAATTATTGTTAATCTCTATAATCAGAAATTAACTACTCAAGCAATTAAAACATGATGTTGATTTATTGCAACATGCAATTCGATTCTCCTGGACTGTTTCTGTAAGCTGCTGTGTAAACACACAGTTCTATTACTAATGAATAGGCATGATCAGAAGTACCGGCATATCTGCCAAAATAAACACTGCCTTTAGTTTTTCACCTTTTTTCTGACAGGGTAACTCTAATTGTTCCATAAATTTAATGATGTCCCTCTATCCATGAAAGGAAGTTGCCAATGTGAAAATTATATTTTCTATTTTGTTTGCCTTTTTCAAAATAAGCAGGGAGATCATTTTCCCTGTCTATTAAGATCTCCTGTTAGCATATGCTGGTTCAGCTTCATTGAAGCCAGTTTGTATCAGCAGAGGATTGGGTGCACAGATTATATTAATGACTAACAGTAAATCTACATATGAAGGGTTGTTTTAGCTGTGTTGGTCCTAGGATATTAGAGACAAGGTGGGCGAGATAATCTTTTATTGAACCAACTTCCGTTGGTGAGAATGATAAGCTTTCAGGTTAGAAAGACATTGGTCCAGTAAAAGATACTACTTCACCCACAATGCCTCTCTAATAACCATAAATCTCTTTCTTTTAGGCAAAATACATTGCCTTGATTTTACTCCTATCACCACAGATACATTGGCTTTTCTATTTGCCTGAAATATGGTACCTCATGTAAATAAACAACCAAGGCTCAAGTTTATGCAGTCTCTATGGGCAACATGATAAAAGGATCAGATTCTCTCTCATAATTGTCATTTTCAGTTTTACTGTCTTTTTTCTCTGAGATGAGGTAAATAAATATTTTAGCTAGCTAAAGCTTTTCCTTTAGCTATCTAATAATATTTACTTCTCTTCAAGATACACATATTCCCTTTAGGAATTGTTCAAAATAAGTTTAAATACTCTTGATAAAGTGCCCCTTGTTAACTGCATTAGCCCAGTTGTATTAATTAAAACACTGCACATGTGTCCTTGACATTACAGCAAGGGTGTTTACATAGGCTTTTGCAAAAGTGGCATGCCCTGTTTCAAACACTTGAGGCTATGCAGGAAAAAGCCTGCACTATTCAGTGTTGCTCCTTATGCTTCTATCCTTTGTTGCTCAATATTTGTGTTCCATCAGATTGTTAGGTTTGACGTGGACGGCTTGTTTAGCAACATTGAATCAGTCCATCAGATATCAGCCAAACTGTTGTCATTGTTGGAAGAAGCCACAGCAGACGTGGAACCACCTATGCAAGTAATTGGTATGTTGATTGTCTTTTTGAGTCCTACAAAATGGCATGAAGGGATAATATAAGAATAGTTGTCCATCCCAGACCCCCACCGGCCTTCAGTCTAAGCTAGGACCACTTCCATTGGGAGCAGGTCTTTACTAAATCCCCATTATACATACAAATAAAAATAAATGTACAGTCTATCTATTGATGTATTGCATTCACATTGAAGGCTGGATCTTGTAGCCCTTACTCAATCTTTATGCAATTTTAATGGGAGAGTAAGAATGGCAAAAGGGAATCCTGACTGTAATGTCACTGGTACTAATTGCCCCTCCCCCTTAGTTTGATATTCCCTACAATTGGGCAAACTTTCATGTTTTACACGATCAATAGTACTGTTATAATAAGGAATTAGAGCATTGGCAAAGTAAGAATACCCTGAACAAAGTGAAAACATGGTTGTAATGATGTTTTCTTGCAATATATTATTCAGCCAAGTATTATTCAGATGTGTGCATGTTGTATAGAGTTCCAAACAGGGTGTGTGGCTCATGGTCAACAAACAGCAGAATACAATCTGTGTGTTAATGCCTGTAGTTGTTTAAATAAGCGATGCTGATTACTTGCATCATGGCAATCCCACAGTCATGAGTTCCTGTGTGATTTCAAGATGTGATAAATTCAGTCTTTAGGTTATTAGACACTATAAGCCAGTTATGGCAATTCAAGCCTCTGGAACCCTGGAGTATGGGAAGCACATGTCATGCTCCCATAATGGGAGAGGGAGGTGTTTTGCTTCCATAAGGCACAAAATCTCCAAGGGCACTAGGGTAAGTATGCTCAGCTATGGCACCTGCTACACTTTTAGAGCCAGCACTTATATTAATGAAAACTTGCTAGTGATTATTGGTGCATAGGAAGGACAATTCTACACAAAGGTGCTGCACTAAAGAGCTTCAACTTCCCTATTAGCAGGGGCGGTTGGGAACGGGGCGGTCGCCCCGGGCCCCGCGCTTCAAAAAGCCCCGTGCATGTGCCGTGGCGCCACCGCGCATGCGCATGGCGTCACTGTGCATGCGCCGTGGCAAAGGGGGGCCCCGCAAAATTATGCTGCCCGGGGCCCCGCAAAACGGTCATCTGCCCCTGCCTATCAGACTCTCACTGCTTTCATTCTTAAGCACAAATTATAGCTGTCTCTTGCAAAGGTACACTGGGAGGGAGAGAGGAGTTCCTTGTGCTGTTTTATTGGATACCAAATCTAATTTTAGATGATAAAAATGCCATAAACATTTATATACTTGAAGAGATTTCACTTTTAAACCCCATTTATTTTCTATATCTCTTCCTTGCCGATATGTCATGGGTCTCACTCAGCATTGGGCCCCTGTTTATGGCAACATCTAAGAATGAGTGCCATTCAGGTTTGATACTCACATTCCTCCTCCGTCTGCAGGACTCAGTCCTTCAGCTGAGCCAAGTCACTGAACAGATCTCCCTTTCCAGAGTATCCAGAACTACTAGATCAGCTGTCCAAACGCTGTTCCAGACAGTCTTCCGCTAAAAGGATGAGTCTTATGCCACTTCTGTAGAGGCTGGTTGCCACCTTTTATATAGCAACTCATGTTTGCTTGCTCCAAAAGCCTGTTGCTATTTTCCTAGACACTTTCCTATTTCCTCCTTTGATTACTTGCCAAACTCTATAGCCTCAAACACATCTTCCCTTCTCCCAGGGAGTGACTGAGTAGACTACTTCCTCTGTGGAACTCTTCTTCTCAGCCCGGTGGCTTTATACAAGCTCAGCCTGCCCCTGCCTAGCTGGGTTTCAAAAACACTTAGTGCTTGTTTTTCAAGCCTAAATCTCCTTCCAGGTGCAGTCTACCTGCCTATCAAAAAATAGGAGTTAGCTAGCTGAAAAGAAAACCTTGATTAATCTTAGAACACAGAGAAAGAAGTAACATTGAGTATTCACTAGTTTCAGTTTCCAATATCTGATAGTGCTTTCCAAGCATGGAGGAAGATTCTTTGCCATCAGGAGCACACCTTCAAGCGGTACTGTAGTGTGACAAGTGAGAGCTATAAAAGGAACTGACGTTGTTTTATTCACTTGTACGGAAGTTAGGACAATGATGGGGGCTTCTAGACACTATAACATATATATAATGAATAATAATAGAGAGGAAAAGGATTACAAAAATAGGCCCACTCTTTCACGGTTGGATCATTGCGCCAGTTAACTTCAGTGGACTTCAATTAGATTTTAGGGTTCCCATCATTGCCAGAGACTGATGAATACTGATATGATTATAATCCAAGAGTCAAGAGAATGAAATCTGAGCAACAGAGATGGGAAAGAATTCTTAGCCAGTCTTTTTAACCATCTTTGTATTTTGTCAACAGCTACTTAACTTCAATGACTAATAAGCGCTTTGGGGAAAATATGTTGTTGTTAAATTTGCAACACCATTGTCCCTTCTGTCACAGTATACATACAGTATGTAGGTTCTGAGATAGCCAGAAAGTTCTCAAAAAAACAAACAAACCCCCCAAAAACCACCAAAGATCAAACTTGCCATTTCTTTGGTTTTGAATTAAGACAAGGATCCATCTTCTCCTGTCTTCAGTCTCAGGACTTCCCCAGTAGGAAGTGATAGCCTTTTTTTTTTTTGTTTCCTGCTGGGCCTAGCTCTTCTAGCTGCTGGAATGCCAATTTGCATTGGTTATGCTAACAGCTAATTTTGCATGATCTCTCTAGGCAGCTCCTGGAGGTCTAAACTGACTGCTGTTTTCTCCCAAAGGGTACCTCATTTGGGTACAGTATATCAAGTTGGGAGAGCCTCCAGCAGAGAGGCATCAAATGCCTGGTATGCCCCTTCACACCAAGTGTAATTCAGAAACATCTGCAGACTCAAATTAATAAAAGCTATGAACGTAGCTTAGCACATGTGCTCACCTCCCATGCACATTACTCAATCAACTCAATATGCACAATGAATAGTCAAAGGAAAGTTTGGGCTTTTTTGTGTTCGATTTTTCCAAATTAGTCATAAGCCTGAAGCAACATGCCATAGAGAGACCGTGTGTGCTTGCAAGAGAATTGAGAAAACCTGTGATTTGCCACAGATTTTAACATGAATGGTGCTTGGCCAAAGTACTGATCTTCGTAAGTCTGTATCCTGTTTGCCAAGGCAAACAGCTAAATGTGATTTGATAAGACTGTGCGGCTTGATGGTATTTCAATAATTCTGTGTCATGGTGATTCTTATATACCTAATTAAAAATGTGCATTAAATCAGGCATTTATTTCCTTCACAGCAATAGGAGTCAGTGTTTTGAGTCCCTGCCATGTCTGGAAGAAAAGGCAAACAATTTCATCAGTCTATTTGGTTGTATTTAGCTATTTCCTTGGAAGCAATATGGACATAAGAATTAGTATGAAAATAAATGTTGGTCTGCTAAAGCTGGATGGCTAAACCACACTGTGTAAAAGACTAGAATGGGCAGGATGGAGCTGGAAAAAGGTTAAAGAGCGGTTCCATCTTGTGACCTTAGTTTCTGAAGAACGATGGTCATATCATTATAGAAAGGCAATTGAGCCTTTGGCATTCCAGAGGGTTAACATGTGAAGATAACTTTGTTTCTGAGGTTCTAATACTCTCTATAAAGGATGAAAAACAAAAGCCCCTGAAAAAAACAATTGCCCCGAGGAAAAGGAACAAAAGAAGATCCCAAAAATAATGTCAGACTCTCCAAACATTCATTAGTGGCAAGGAGCTAAAAATATATTGAATTTAGACATTTTCCAGCATACAATTTTGCTCTTAAATCCAGTCACTATGAGGTTGGGCTGCACTGCTTATTCACCAGTCTGACACCAGAAATGAGATATGTCTAATGTAGACAGGACCTATTTGCACTGGTGGAATAACAACAATGTAGTTAGTGTCATCAGGGTAAATCCCTAACACAGATACACTTACCCAGGTAAATCCCACAATTCATAAAATATTGTTTGCCCTTTGGTGTGTATTGAGCAGAGATTATGTACTCTCCAGTTCTCCTCCTGCATATGTTTCTCTCCCCATTCTAGTGACTGGCTGTCAGAGGAATATGAAGTTTTAGAAATTTCAACAAGGTTTAAATTTACCATGTGACACTTTCTACCCCTGTCACTTTGTTGTAGAAACAGGAAGCACCCCTGAAAGCTGTGGGAAAAGGTTGTTTTCCTTGTTCGAGCCTTTCTGGGGTTTCATCGCCAAGAC
Source organism: Pelodiscus sinensis (assembly GCF_052426305.1). Lineage (NCBI taxonomy): Eukaryota > Metazoa > Chordata > Testudines > Trionychidae > Pelodiscus > Pelodiscus sinensis. The sequence continues at coordinate 109,688,817 of NC_143055.1, read as the reverse complement.
CAATTTAGCCAGAACATTCTAGAATGCAGTATGGGAGAGAAGTCAGTGTTGGATCCCCCAGATTACTCAGAAGACTGAGACTGGAAGTAATATCCATTTCCAATTACAGCCCGATAGTTTGGACTATGCTATACTGAAAGCTGTCATAATGATTTACCTACATATGTGTTGGTTGGCTCTGTTCATATGGTCTGGAACCAAAAATAACTTTTAGGCCTTTGAAATACATCTGTCTCTACAGGTCCTAATCAGTACATAATGTCTTGTTTAGAAACAACATAAATGCCAATGAATTAATTTGGCATAGTGAGAAACTGTACTAATGCACAGATTTTGTAGAGCTCATGTACTCTAGAAGGCTCTTTTAGATCCTACATGCAAATCGTCTGAGATGAACTGTGAGCCTGTAGTTGGCATTTGTGGTGCAGAAAACGAAATTGTTGCTCTTGCCAGAGGTTAACACACGCAGAAAATCAAGTCCTAAGGGAAAAGGACCCAGAGAACATTTGTATGGTTTTCTTACTTTGTTGGGTAATAATGACCTATACAGGATTAATGGGAAAGTCAGTCCCCTGTTCACATCTTAAAACCAACACACATTATATAGCCCAGCTAACCTTCACTGCAATGGGGAAAAAAACAGAACTGTTGTTACTGTGGAAACAGAATCACTTTTTACTTCAAGACAGAGGGGTTCATGCAGTGTATTATGAGTTAGCAGGCAATGGTCAGGCTGAAAGGCAATGCATACACTGCACCTGACAGGTCCATGCTTGACCTGTGAATGGGGCTATGGATCTCAATTAGTGTGACATTCTGCTTTTTAACTTCAGTCATTATTACCATAACCTCAGTGCAACCTTCTTGTTTATGAAAGGGGAAGAATCTGACTGGTTGCCACACAGGTGTAATTTTTGTTTAGTTCACATTATAATAATTATTTACTATGAATAGTCTAAGCTGCAGCTTGCTATTGATCCTGGCACCATTTCTTAGGGTTAGAACAACAACAACAAAATCACTTAGGATAAGAGATAAAACACCCCTTCCCTACTTTGCATCCTATCTCTTTCTAACAAGAAAACCAAGTTAGGAGGTTTAAAGTGGGGGAAGAATCTGAGGGAAATTAGCACACAAATCCCATTTATATTTAATAGGAGCTGAAAGTGCACTTGAAAATCCAAAATATAATTCTTAAGGGTAGACTGCTGCATGGTATGGTACATTGGGGAAGGAGGTGAGAACATGTTCCTTTATTCTTTTCCATTTTGATTGCATATAAACCCAAATGGTATGTAATAATGATTCTAATCCACAGTGTTTCTTTGGTTCTCAGTGACATGGGGGAAAAAACTCTTATCATGGGCCTCAATCGTTGTTGCTTCAGTATTATGCAAAACAAATAAAAAGAGAAAAAACAAATGGACTAATGGGAGGGCAGGGTCGTTATTCTTGTTATGACCCATTTCAGTGTATGTGCACCTGAAAAAACATCAAAAATAAAATTAGTCTGCTCGTTCCTTCCCCCCAATGCCCACACACGATCATTCTTCCTTCAAAAGCTAAACCACCAGTTTAGTTTCCTTGTAAACTGAGAGGGGACCGGCGCAGGCGAAGAGGAGAAAGAGAGCATTTCATACCTTTCCCTGAGGATTTGTTCTTTCAAACTGTTATAATGGTGCCCAGCTATGACAAAGATGAGCCACTGAGGAAGGCATATAATAAATAATGCACATACATACACAAGGTAGCTTCTAAGGAGAATAAAAGTGGAAACCAGCCTTTTTAGCTCTTGACTAATGTTGTGGAAAACACCTTCTGAGATGCTCTTGTCTGGCTTGACATGCTTTGTTTTTCTGTTTAACAGGGGAAGTCTTCTTGAAGATTAAAGGCCCACTAGAAGACACATATAAAATCTACTGCTATCACCACGACGATGCACACACCATGCTCGAATCCTATGAAAAGGATGAAGCACTGAAGCAGCATTTAAAACACTGTGTACAGTCCTTAAAGTAAGATCTTTTCAAATGATGATATCCATCCATAGTCAGCTGCCTGGCAGGGAACATTTTAAATGGAGATAGATGAAAGGTCCCCTGTAAATCCGGAGTTTTATGAGGTTGGCTGGGAGCTCTGGCTTATGCTGCTTTCATGAAAAGATGACAAGCCAGGGGCCATGATTAGATTTCTTGCTCTCTGGGATGGCCAAAAATAGCACAAGGAAGGTTTTTCTTCCTTTAGCTTCAGTGCCCACACTGGCAGAGAAATGCAGTATTAGAAAAGGTGTTGAGAGTACCTTGTCCAGACCTCCCAAAGACCTCACGCACTTCCCCTATCTACTGTAACTCTGTTAAATATACATGCACAGAATAACGTGACTGGAATTAAAATGTCATGTGATGATAGCTATTTGCTTTCTCTAATGACATACTCATAATTCTGTGTCCCTACATCTTTCTCAGGCTACAGGGATGAGAAGCAAGTGCACTGTTAGATACTGTGCGTTGTGGGCATTAGAACTCACAGTTAAGACATGCTGTGATTGCCTGAGTGAATTTGTTCAGTACCACATAACTTCGTTTCCAGTTCTTTAGGGAAGTTCTATTCAGAGCTGGCATGGAACAGGATAATGTGACTTATTCCTAAACCCAGCCATGTGAATCTGTTTCATCTGTTGATGTAGAGCACCTCCATCCCAATACCCACATTTTCTTTCCATCTCCATTTTGCCTTCTCGTCCAATGGCCTATCTTTGACCCCCCCCCCCAACTCTGTTCTTTCTGGTTAATCCTTAATCTTTTTTCAGGAACTAATTGGGAAAAATCACTATGTGTATTACATTGTGGTTTTTATTTATTTGTTTGTTTGTTTATTGTTTACAGTGACTAAAGATGGCAAGTAGGAACTTTAATATCTGCTTCAGCAAGTGGCAGAAATGTTAGTAAAGAAAGAGTTGAAAGAACACAATCAAAATATATAGCTGTGGTCATCTGAATCTGTTATTGTCCGATAGAGAGTATGGCCCAAAAGTGGGAATTAACTAGAGTTCCTACCAAATATAGACTCCTTTTCAAAACACATTCAGATATCCACAATTATTATTTTTGGAAAATTTCACTCTTAAAAACAATAACATTTTTGTTTGTGTAAGGTATTGTCAGTTTTTAAAAAAAAAAAAAATCTTAAACTGTATCAAAATGATTAAGGAATGGGACGGTTGCTTCTCAACTGAGCTGAGTCCAATAGTATTAAAAGAGTTTCATATTAGGACTAGCATGAGGTTTGTGCTCTGCACATGTGTGCAGGCATACTGTATTTAATTATCCTTGTCTTCCATATCATGATTGATGAGTAACCAACATGTCTGAAATTCCATTGAGCTTGTAGGTGATGCCTTGGGGACATGCTTTGGGGATACCAGCCTTAGTAAATTCTGTAGAATCTTATAATCCAGTGGTGATATTGTGCATTAGCTTAGCCTATGGAATTGATTCTGTGTACATTAAATGTTGCTAGTGCTCACTCCTTTACTGTTAGTTATCAAGTTACTTTGGTATCTAGTTAGTTATTTAGTTACTTTGGTTATCAAAGAGAGGGTCAAAACAACATCAGAAGCACTCGCAAAGCTATCACTGCAGGAACTCTGCAGCACTACAAACCAGCTGTAGTTGATGGGGCTTTGTGGAGGGCAGCCAGATGGTAGTGGGTGAAGATGTTGGGAGGGAATATTGCTCTACATTGAGCAACAGAGAAGTCAGCTGTGAAGAGATGTTGAATTTCTGATTCCAATTTTTTTTTCTGCTAAGCATGCCATACTCATGGCCAAATTTCTCTATGTTAAATCATACCTTTAATAAAATAGCCTGTGTAAATATATCTATGTGTTTCTTTCCACAACATTTTTGGTGTATAAATTCATAGTATTTACACATCTGTTGACAGTTTTTGAAAGTAAATCTACAGAGTCTTTCAGGAAGTAAATCTTTTCATTAGGGGAAAAAAAAGGAATCCTAATAAAAATACAAGGGAACTTCAGAAAGACTGAAATATGCCATCCATCTTTCATTAATATTTTATTTCTATTTAAAGAGAATAGAGTGGATATATATGTACCCCAAGAATTTACACTCTTTTAGTGATTTTGTAGGTAGGATTTAAACATTAATCATTGCTAGCATAGTACCCTCAAGTCCCTTATATAAAACTATCTATGAAATGATTGAATTTTATCATCAAAACTGAGTTTATCAATGTCCTTACCAATGTTCCCTCTAATTTTTCCTAACCATGTGCTGAATAATTTTTGTTCTGTGTGCCAAGGCATGTGCCGATGTGCATCACCAATAGAAACACATGCTGTTGGCTGTGGACACTTTGGGAACTCTGCTAATCATCTGGGCAGCCTTGGAATATCTCCAAGGTTACACTGGTCCTTACCCATTAAGAATTTTCAAGAAGCTGTTTCAGCAGATTCACTGGTAACCACTGGTTGCTTTTTGAAGTACTAACCACAGTTGGCCAATTACAGCTGATTTGTGTCATTGACATGCATTAGTCAGTGTTACCCATAGTCTGTATATATATTTTTTCTTTGAAGCAAGCTAACACTTGTTTTGTTTTTCTCCTTTTACAGAAAGATATATGAGGAAGAGTAAGTATCATGCCAACTTTTTTGTTGCTTTTTAGAAATAAAATAAATTTAAATTATCTCCAGATGTTAAAAAATGTTTAAAACCGCATATATGGAAATATTCAGAACAAGAGCCTCATTTTACTAAACTAGGTAATTCTGTGCAGCAACAGAAATGAGATTCCTCCTAGACACTGGTGATAAAGTCTTTGGCTTTTAATTTCTCTTAATCTATCTGGTGTTCTAATTACTTTTGTGCCAGCTTTGCAATATCTTTCAAAACTAGCTTATGAAGCTACTTAATCTGGTTCCCAATCCTTAGAGCCCATTATTTTGTTGCCTCCCCTCAGAGCAGATGTATTTCTGTGATTCTAAAGCATGCTTCCCAAAAAAACCAACAGTGCTGGTGTTTGAAATCCTAGACTAGCAAGCAATGAGCCAAATGCTAGAGATTTGAGATCTGGATTCGAACCCATCTAGTCTCTCTGCGTACATCTATGCAGCAGGGCTAAAACTGAAATAAGCTAGGCAACTTGAGCTACGTCAATTGTGTAGCATAAGTCTAAATAGCTTGTTTTGGCTTTTGGCGCTGTCTACACATCAGGAAGTCCTAGAAAGAGCTCTCTTCCTCCAACTTCCCTTACTCCTCATACAATGAGGTTTACAGAAGTTGAAGTAAGAAGTCCTCCAGCTCGACATTATTTCGACATGTTGAAATAACTGCTTGTAGTGTAGACACAGACTTTGTTATTTTGGAATAACATCAGTTATTTCAAAATAATGCTGCTGTGTAGACATAGCCTCTCAGAATAAAATTCTTTCCAAGCTAATGCCCTAAATAAAGCAATAAAGAAGGGAACATTCCTAAACTGCAGTTCTGGGAGACCCACAAGCTCAGGGTCATCAAAATGGGACAAATGTGAAGATATCTTGAGAGGGGTTAAGAAAAGAAAGTGCTTTAACTACAAATTACAATCCTAGGCAAAATATTAATTATGATAGATGTCGTGCCTCGGTGTTCTGTACCTTTGGTGGTCTGAACTGTCAGTGTCAGCGTCATCTGGTCAGGGTCATCCAGGCACGCTCTTGACAGGACCTCTACTCCGTCAATGATGATAAACTTTCGGCTGCGTGCATAACAATCGATACTTCCTTTATCTAGAGTGTTAGACCCCGTGCACTTGAGTCAACACAGGAGATCTCTGAGAGGCCCCGGAAACGACAGATACAGGCCAGGTTTAAAATCAGTCGAGCATGTTTATTATCAAATGTGAAGCTCTACCAGTTGGTAACAGAGATCAGTACAATGTTACACCACTGGGCACTATGACCCGCGTTGACAAGGTACCAACACCAGGTAGGCCTATTGCCATATAACAGATATTAACAGCAGTTAGTCAAAGTTAAGCTACTGTGCATTCTGTAAGTTTAGGCAATGACACCTGCCGTTCAGCTAGTGTGCCCCTCCCAAGATTGGCCGGCGAGCACCTTTTGCGGTGTCCTTTTATAGACAGGTACAAACAACTTACATCACTTCTTTACGTACCAGGTTGCCACCCTCTGTTGCCTAGTTACCACCCCTCACCTTACGGAAGGGGGGCTTATTTACTATCCTTCATGCTGTCAATCTCGACCCGGTCCTGAACCTAGGTCGGTATGTGCATTAGTTTTTAGGGAGTCTTTGTACCAAGACATTTCTTATTAAGATGTTCCGTTACTCCCCTTTGGCTCACAGTCTGTACCCAGTGCCTTACATGCTCTATCTAACTTACACAATTACAGTTATCAGTAGGCCTCTCTCTCGGCTCCTGTGTTACTGAACCAAAGTTTTGTTCATTAGACTGCAGTCCTGTTGCTGCTTTCATCTTACAGGCCTCTATTTAGGCCTGCTGACTCCTTGTTACTGACCCTCAACTTACTATATTAGATAAAATTGGTCTGCAAACACCTGACAGGAGTGGGGAAGGAAATCTTAAAAGACAGGAAATTCTAAGTTAAGGGTACAGTTATGAAAAAAAAAAGAAATGGTTAAAATTGTGACTGTGTATGTGTGTTTGCAGTACTGCTAGTTACCAACAGTTCAAATATAATGATTCAGGCCCCCAAAATTAGGAGATAATGTTAAAAATCATTGAGATTTAAAAATAAAATTAATGCTGGATCCTCTTTACTTACTTCTTGGCATTTTGAATCTCTAGAGATCATGTTTTCAAGCTTCTCTCTTTTTTAAATGAAAGTTCAGCCAAGACTTCACTAGCTGGGGCCTTAAGTAAATACCAAATATCATTAGACTAGTAACAAAAGGACTATTGGCAACACTGGGACTATGTCTAAACTTCAATGATTTATTGGAAAAAGGTACACACGCATATTGTGGTCCTCAATTTGCGTACCTTTTCCCATCTACACTGGGCCACATTTTGGAAAAACCTCCTCTTTTGGAAGAGTCCTTCTTCCTCGTGGAATGAGGAAGACAGGGTTCTGAAAGAGCATATCTGCTCTTCCGCAAAAAAAAGTGGAAGAGCAGACACGTTCCCTGGACTACGCCCATAGTGTAGACATAGCCTGAGAGCAGGAATAGTGAGAACTGGCCACCCTGGCTGTGTCTAGACTACACCTCTCTGTCGACAGAGAGATGTAGATTAGGCATGTCGAAATTGCTAATGAAGTAGGGATTTAAATATCCCGCACTTCATTAGCATAAACATGGCCACCGCTTTTTTTTTCAAAATGGAGCTTTTTCAAAAAAACTTGCAATCTAGACACGGATCTGTCGAAAATAAACCCTTTTTCGACAGACCCTATAATCCTCATGTTTTGAGGAATATAGTATCTGTTGGGAAAGGGTTTATTTTCGACAGATCCGTATCTAGACTGCTGGGTTTTGTTTTGTTTTGTTTTTTTGAAAAAAAAGTGGCTGCCATGTTTATGCTAATAAAGCACGAGATATTTAAATCCCTGCTTCATTAGAAATTTCAACATGCTTGATTTGTATCCCTCTGTCGACGTAGCCCTTGACTTGCACTGTACTATCAAAAATTAACATGCACTTTTCTCCCTCAAAGAATGTCCAATAGAAACACGTAAATTGTGAGTTTCTCACTGAGTTTAAATTGAAGGATCCATAACCAGTTACCTCTTAGAGGCCAAACACTGCTTGGCCCTTCTGTGGTTGTAATGGGTGTAAGGAACCATTCTCCTGTGCAAGGACAAGACATAATCACAGTCCATGCACTCAGGAATGCTAAGGAATATTGTAGCACGTGTAGGGAGCTCTGCAAATACCTTCTCCTGGGGTGTCATGTCATTCCTTTCTGGTTAAAAGCCATCAACGAGCCTTTGTCTTGTAGCAATGGGAAGGTGGTTCTGTGTCCTGTAATGTACAGGAGATCAGACTAAATAGTCATAATGGTCCCTTCTGGACATAAAGTCTGTACACCTGTAAATAGAAGGAATGTCTCAATGGGATCCATTGCTGCTTTTTCCATTCCTGCCCTACATAACTGGTTTATCCTGATTTAGAAAGTACACTGTTATTTACTCCAAGCATCTCTGAGGTCACTGGAACTGTGAGGCTACAGACTGTTTTACAGAGTAGTGTAATAGGGAAAACATTGTCTTCAGTATGAAACCTTGCTGCACTTAGCCATCTGTTGGATGGTCAATCAAATATAGCCATTTTCTGCCCTCACTTCTACACGTGCTAGCTCATTGAGTTCATTAGGTTTGCATGGGTGTTAGTGACAATAGAATATAGACCAGTGATTTATTTGCCCAATAGATTTTGTGAAACAGGGAATTTGCACACACAAAAATAATGTTTAAGGAACATTACAAGTTATGACAAACACACACAACAATAAAAGCTGTCAAACTTAACATAACCCTAACTCGACCTGAACATGTTTTCCACTAGGATGTTGTACAATGGAATTATATATTTCATAAAGAGAGTAAGCCAGACTTAACACCAAATAGTATATTTTTCATAGTTTGCCACCATGACTATTTAGATGTACATGTGCATGCCCCCCACTTCTCCATCTGACTTAATTTTGATGTATGCTGTATGGAGGGTGTGCACTCGACTCGGATGCAATTAAACCAGCTGTGTTTACATGACTGCAAAGCAACAGCGATTTGCAATGAGATTAGTGCAGCTACTTCAGCACTAAAATACTTGCTAAATTCTTGATATGACTGGGTGGCTGCAGTAGCATTACAAATGAATTATCAGCTTATTTTTTTGCATAAAAGAAGTCAGAAGTCGTTACATATCTGTTTAAATTGTGTGCCAAGGCAGTGTTCTGATTGGTTGCAGTGTATTCTAACGGGGTGTATTAGAAACGGGACTATTCTAGGGAGAGTAGTTATCACAAAATAATCTTACTGAGTAGAATTAGATGAGTTGAACTTTGTGGCATTTTTTTGCCGCAGGGAGTCATCATCTCCTAACAAACCTACTATCTTTCAAACCATATTGCTAGACTGTGTCATGCAGATATGTGAACAGAGGGCTGTTTATCACTTGGGCGGCTGTCCAAAGTGCAACTGTATGGAGAGAAGACACTTGAAGATTTCCATTCATGAGGCAGCTTTTAAAAGATTTGCATTCATGGGGCTTTTCAGTGAAAACAATAACAATTTAAGATTATTTTTATTCCTGCTGCCAGAAGCTGAAAGAAGGAAAAACAGCTTTATATTTGATGAAGGATGGATGGGGGGGGAGAGGGGGAGGAGGGAGGAGGAAGAGAAAAAGAAAAGAGAAATGATTAAAAGGTTTTGGGACATCAAGAGGCTTTAAAAAGCATTTACTGTTAAAACTCCTTTTTTTCATGCAGGACTTTTTATATTTGGTGTCTGTGAGTGAGTGATGGCTCAAATATGCAGATGTCTCTTTTCCAAAGCATCCAAATCATAACTTAATTAGTCAACAGTGCTCCAGTATATTTTAAGTGGAAGCAAAAGTTTTCCTTCCTTCCTTCCTTCCTTCCTTCCTTTCACCCATGCTCACACATTCTGGTTCACCTCTTTATTAAAACTCATATAGTTAATATCACAGGAAATTTTTCCTTCCAGAAACTCTTTTCTCAGGGTGTAATGGAAGCATTGCTCTGTCGAGAAAAACTGCATTACAGGCAAGGTTCTTGTCTTTTTCACACTATTATCAATAGCTCACCCCCACCTTTAAAGTACAGACCTACAAGAAGGTCCTCAGCAGTTTATACGTGGTTTTGTCTCTCATGTGAAGAGACAGACAAACCCTTTTTACTCAGCTGCTGCAGACAGGACTGCATTAACCTTTTGTGGGCCAGGTGCCAAACATATTTGTGAGCTCCCATGGGGGCAATGGAGCATGGCACAGGGAGACCGATCCCGGGAGCAGGGAGCTGGCCAGGGGCATGGCATGGCAAGGGTGGCTCTGCTCTGCCCATCCAACTTGAGGGCACTGTTTATAAACCAGCAGTTGCCAGATGCACAATGGCCACCTAGCCCTGTACTGCCAAATTATCCCTTCCCCTCGGGATTGGGCATGTCACACTATGCAGCTTCCTGCCCAACTCTGGAAATCCCTCATTGATTACCAGACCCATTCTGCACCCTGCACATCAGCCCTGCCCTGCACCCTGTCTACAACCCCACCACAACTGTCCAGTATACTCACAAACCATTCCCTCAGATCTTCCTTTCCCCCTCACAAACCAGCCCCCACCCCCACCAGGCTCTCCAGAGACCCACTCACCCATGCTCTGCTTCCTGGCTGCATTCACCAGCCTGCTGAGAGGTGACAGTGTCTGCCAGTCTGAAGTACCAGTGCAGCCAGGGCTGGTCCAGGGCCAAGGAACTGCTTTGGCCCCTCAGGAGTGATGCCATCAGCCAGGCCAGGGCCTGCCCCCAGCAGGTTCTTTCAGGGTTGCCTGGAGGGGCCCAGCCAAGCTCCCCTCCCCCGATCTGGCTGGTGTCTGGCTGGTGAGTCTTGCCCACATGCTCAGGATTTAGCTGATCACCATATTTGATCACCATATTCCTCGTGGAATGAGGAGTAACGGTAGTTCGGACTAGGAAGCCTAGTCCAAACTACCTAGTTCGTGCCACGTGTAGCCGCGCGGCACGGGGTTCGAACGAGCAGGGATTTAAAAATGGCGGCGCCCAGTTTATGCAAATGAAGCCCGGGAAATTCAAATCCCGGGCTTCATTTGCAAGTGCAGTATGCCTACATTACCCCACTAGTTCGAACTAGCGGGGTAGTGTAGACATACCCTATGAGTCTACGATCCCATTCAATTGGCCAAGCCTGGCCAAGATTGCTAGGATTCTATACCAGTCCCAGGAGGCTGAGCTCTGGGGAGACAGGTGGGCCCCAACAGCTGGTGAGAAGCAGGGACTACCCAGAGCTGGAGGTGCACTGGGGTCTGGCCTGGAAGTGGAGATGGCTTTTGTGGGGAAGGCAGGAGTCACAGCAGGATAGGATGGGACCAGATGGTTTGGGTAAGCCTAGGGTAAAGTTCCAAACTGGAGAAACCAGACCAAATTTTGAATCCTTTTCAAGTTTGCCCATTACTAGCTATAGTATCGACCCTTTCACTTCTGTGGTGGAAAGACAAAGTACTGTGGTTACAGAGATAAGCTTAGAGGTGTAAGGTACAGTGGGTGTAAAAAAGGAACTCTGAGCTGCTGTCACTTTCCCTGTAAGGTGCCAAACCCAGTTCAAGGCTAAGATCAGGTGTAATATACTTACTTTAATACTTTCATTTGGTTAGTTATTTTTCCTGCTGTATCTCTCTCTCTCCCAGCTACTTGGTGTATAAAGTTTACCATCAGACTCCTGTAGAGTCAAGAGGCTAAATTCAGAGATCATGTAGAAATTATATGCTGATAAGTGGATATGACTTAAGGAAGTATAAACTGGCGTAACTTTCATGCTGAGGGAGCGGAAAGAGTTTTCAATTTACCCCAACCCAGACTCCCCACTGAACGTGTCTTGTAATCTTTCAATTTAAATGGGAATTGTACCTGCGTAACTGAATGCAAAACTTAATGCTAGTTTTGTCATTTTCAGTAGTTAAAAACTCAACAGAAAATTAAAAAGATAACAGTGACTAGAGAGGACTCACGTATTTTTTTCTTCAGGGGAGTTGCCATCTTACATGACAGTTCTGTCTGTTTGTTCAAATAATAGAGGAAAATCAAATTTAATGGACATGGGATCCCTGATGATCAAACCAATACAGCGTGTGATGAAATACCCTTTGTTACTATGTGAGCTCTTGAATTCGACTCCTGCTTCTCACCCTGACCACAAGGCACTGCAAGACGCCTTCGCTGCTGTGAAAGACATTAATGTGAACATCAATGAACTTAAAAGAAGGAAAGATTTAGGTAGGGAACAGAGACGGTATATTTCTTTCTCCTACTAATTGTATTTCTATATTACAGATTTAGGCTGGTGATGATGAGAGATGGTTTCAGCTCCTGTTATGTTACCACAAATAGTGGCTTTATCCCAGCTACAGAACATCGTGGGTGTGTCTAGGCTGGCAAGATTTTGCACAAAAACTTGCCAGTTGTCTACACTGGCCGCTTGAATTTGTGCAAGAGCACTGATGTTCTAATGTAAGAATTCAGTGCTTCTTGTGCAAATACTTTGATGCTCCCGCTCAGGGATAAGCCCTCTTGCGTAAGAATACTTGTGCAAGAGGGCCAGTGTAGACAGGCACCTTAATTTTTTGCGCAAGAAAGCCCGATGGCTAAAATGGCCATCAGAGCTTTCTTGCGCAAAAGCGCATTTATACTGGGCACGGATGCTTTTGTGCAAAAGCACTTTTTGCGCAAAAGCATCTGTGCCAATCTAGACGCTCTTTTGAGGGAATACTTTTAATGGAAAAACTTTTCCGTTAAAGTATTTCCGCAAAATCATGCCAGTCTAGATGCAGCCGTTGGGTTCTGAGAAGCAAAACTGGTGTATAGACTACATTGTAGTTTCAAACTTAAAAATAAATACCCAGGTTGGATCATTAAGGATGTAGACTTCAAAACGTGAAAATTAATACAATGTAGTATTGTATACAATACTTTATATAACCTCAGTGATGCTATGTCAAACACTAAGGCAATGTCTACACTGCCCAGACTTGTGCAAGAACATATGAAAATGACGTGCAGTGATGAATATCACTGTGCCTCATTTGCATACTTAATGAGCTGCCATTTTTGCGCAAGGGACTTTTGCGCTAGAAGGAGCCATCTATACTGCTCCGTCTTGCGCAAAACACCATTCTTGCACAAGAACCATTCTGCCTGAAAAAAAGTGGCAGAATGGCTCTTCGCAAGAGGGGGGGTTTGCGCAAAAAGGAGCCATGTTTGTATGCAAGTGTGTATGCAAATGAGGCGCAGAGAGATTCACCGCTTCACCTCATTTGCATATTCTCTTATGCAAGAGGGGACAGTCTAGACATAGCCTTAAAGTACAGAGCTATGTTACAGCCCTATGAATACAGATTATTAGTTTTGTGAAATTCTCTCTGTCTGCAGTGTTGAAGTATAAGAAGAATGATGAAGAAGAATCTCTTAAAGAGAAGTTATGCAGATTGAATATTCACTCCATTAGCAAGAAATCCAAGAGGGTTACTAGCCACCTGAAAATTCTGACAGGAGGAGAACCACAGGTACTTTGCCATTTCAAATTTTCACTGAGGACTTCATAATGTCACTTGTTATATGGTGTTTCTCGTGATTTCCTGTGTGTCATATCAAAGATTAAAAGATATTATGACCCTAGATTGAAAGGAAAACTTTTCATTGTGTTCTCCACCTTTTCTTTTGGATCTGGCCTTCTCTGCAGACCTCTGACCAGCTGCAAAGAGGTACTGATCAGTAGTTTTCATCACAATGAATACAGAGACCACCCCTCAATAGATGGTTGGTAGAAGATATTATTGCTGTGGGATAGTTACAGAGGGCATTTTCTGTGCATTTTATTCAGCATCATTCAGACTCTGGCCCACCGAGACCACCAAACAAAAGTTATATGCTGATTAATATGGGCAGTTAGTTTTCCCTTACATACATAAGAACCTTTGACTGTCAAAATGATTAGATGATTATACGTTTTTAATAAAAAAAGGCTGCAGTATGTTGAATGCAAAGAATTAAAACACTACTTTATTGTTCCATTGCCATAACTAAATAATTATTGTGGGGAGGGAAATCAAAAGCACCTAAGCTATTTAAGAGGCTAAATGCCACTGACTTTCACTGAGACATAGGCTCTTAAGTGCCTAAGATACTTTTGAAAATGGAACTTAGCCTCCTAAGTGAGTTAGGTGCTTGGAAAATGTTATCACAATAAATAACCTAATTAAGGCAATCAAATTATAAAGAAGTGCTTTAATTCCTTGCACTCCAGCCCCATTTTCAAAATTATATCAGGTTCTTAGGAGCCTGTGTCTCAATGAAAGTTAATGAGTGAGTTGCTTTTGAACATTGTACCCTGTATACTTTACTATGGTTGCTTACACAAGAACATTTCAAAAGTTACCTGCAGGGGTATGCCTTTTTTCTGTTTCCTTCCTTTTGAGGAGACGTTTCTCCCTTCCCAGTTATTTCCACCCTCAACATCTCTTTTTTTTTAATTAGAAATTTTACAAGAGAAATACTTCTGTTTTTCCTAGAAGGCCCAATGGTAGACTGGAGGATTAATAATGTTATTAAATCAGTGATAACCATGCAGTGAAATCCTGGGGAAATTATTTTTATTCAGTCTGTTAGACCTTCCTATTTCCTATTTGCTTTTGTTAACACTTGCTGAATTCTAAAAATCTGAGAATTGCTTAGGAAAAAAGACATTTTTGTTAAAGATTCGGCACCCCCTCTCGTATAATTAGAAGTTGAGAAAGCTCATAATGCACATCTCTGAATCTTTCAATGATTCCGACTGCAAAAACAGTAAATGCTAGATGTGACATTTCTCATATTTCTAAGGGGAAAAGCAAGTAGAAAAGAACTGAGAAACTATCAAGGCCTTCTTTAGACACCACAAAGAACTAAAACAACCCTTTGCAGATAGTGGAACTGTACCATGTACAGGGATGCACTGTGCTAAAGAAATAATGGCAACATCCTTATTTCTGCATAGGCAGTAGCCGCCCACAACTGCTTAAGGCTATGTCTAGACGGCGGTATTCCAGAAAAAAACTCTGCCACGGCCAGGGAACGCGTCCGCTTTTTCAGAACAGTTACCGAAAAAGCAGGTGCGTTCTTTCAGCTTCCCTGTGTTCCTCATTTTATGAGGAATAAGGGATGTTCCAAAAGAGGACATGTAAATGGGCCAAATGTTGGGAAAGCCTGTTCTGAAAAAAGAAGTGGTAAAAGATCCACAAATTGCAGTTTGCAATTTGCGTATCTTTTTCCGAAACCCCCCCAGCAGTGTAGATATGGTCTTAGTGAGCACTGGAGGAAGCACTGTTAGGATGTGAAAAGACACAGGTATTACCTATCATTTTTTGCCCAAATTTGGTCATCATCAAAAGGGAAGGGTTGATTGATAAACATAGATGTAACTGCAAAATAAATAAATAAATAAATAAAATAATTGTGCTTTCTCAGTGCTCTACAAAATTCAAAATCTTTATCATACACATTCCAGTATCCTTGATTTTTCCTCTTTCTCAACCTGATAATGGTAGGTGGGTTTGGAAAAGTTACTGAAGTACAGTGATCCAGCTTTAAGGAGTGGAATGTGTGTTCTTTTTTTTAGATTTTTCTAGCAGATCTTTGGCCATTCCTTTGTTTAGCCAAACCTTTCATTGCTGCCATAACCATCATGTAAACATCTATTTCAGGTGAAAGACCAGACCTTCAATAAGGAAGAAAAACTATTCAGAAGTTTAGAAAAGACTGTGAAATTTTGTGTGAAGAATATTTCATTCTCCCTTCAACATCTGCAGGTGAGTATACCACACACATGCACTTATGTGAGCTAGGTACACATAAACCATATATGTGAACTCTTTCACACACACTTCTCACAGTATCATGTAATACTCAAAAAAGCACTGCATACATAGATTAAAAATGCAGTGTTTTCTGATTGAGCCCTAATGGCGTGGAATAATCTGATAGAGTGAATGGTGATAAACCTGTTCCTTGAGAAATATACAACACAGTTGGACAAAACTTAGGATAATATATCATAGGAAAAAAACCTTACACTGGTAAGAGATGGACTAGATAACTAAAGAGATGTAAGCAATGGAAAAAGCCTATGGTTCAAATGAATATTATTGCAGAGTTTGCATGAACAAGTATCCTGTATTGCAGCAAATTCTCAAAGTTAATTGTCTGACTTTATTCCTTTCTAGGATTCCATGCTTCTAGCGGCACAGAATATAACTGAACTACAAGGTATTTTACACAACAAAGATGATGAAGGCAATGGCTGTTCAAAAATGCCAAATAACATTGGAAACCCTCGGGAAGGCTTTGTAAGTTCATGAAACATGCCAATATCACACAGCTAGCAGCATGTATGGGTCATACATACAGATACAATGAAGGGAAAAGAGCATGAGAAAAATATAGCTTTTACAAGTTTCTGTGGGAAATAAGATAATTTAAGTTACAAAAATTCCTTTGTAAGTTTCAGTTCAGTGTAAAATGGATCAGGTCACTCCTTAAACTAGCAGTGATGCCAACTCACACAATTTTATCATTAGTCTTCTGAAAACTGATGTTCACATAAAGCCCCAGCACCTGGAATCATATGAATTGCAGCTTTTCTTTTCCTGTATTGTTACCTTTTTCTTACCTATATTTCCTGTATTGTTACCTTTTTCTTACCTATAGTTCTGTCCCTAGTGGTTACAGAGAAAGACTGAAAACACAAATCCTTACATTAAAAAAACCCACCAAAACCAAAAAGTACTCCTGGGACTGGCTATACAAGTTAAGTTTCAGTCTGGAGTGCATCTTTCAAGTCAGGGCAAATGTCTGCCTGAACCAGGCTCTCAAGCTAAACTAACTCTTTTGGCCATAGGCAAATTTTATATCTCCTTTGGCTTAGCCCACTAGTATTTTTCCACCTAACTCAAAACAGAGTCTCTGTACTAACAACAAACACTTTGGCTGTGTCTAGACTGCATCCCTTTTCTGTAAAAGGGATGCAAATTAGACACATCACAATTGCAAATGAAGCGGGGATTTAAATCCTCCCCCCTCTTTATTTGCATAAACATGGCTGCCGCTTTTTTCCGGCTCGGAGCTTTGCCGGAAAAAAGCGCCAGTCTAGACGGGGATCTTTCGGAAAATAAAGCCTTTTTTAAAGAGGAATAAGGGATCTTTCGGAAAAGGCTTTATTTTCCGAAAGATCCCCGTCTAGACTGGCGCTTTTTTCCGGCAAAGCTCCAAGCCGGAAAAAAGCGGCAGCCATGTTTATGCAAATGAAGCGGGGGGGATTTAAATCCCTGCTTCATTTGCAATTGCGATGTGTCTAATTTGCATCCCTTTTACGGAAAAGGGATGCAGTCTAGACACAGCCTTTCATGTTAGGTCTACACTAGCAGATAAGTTTGAATTAAGATACTCAACTCCAGCTACATTAATTATGTAGCTGGAATCAAAGTATCTTAAATCACATTTTGACACCATCCACACAGCGGGAAGTCAACGGGAGCACACTCTCTCTTCGACTGCCCTTACTCCTCATAGGAACAGGACTACCAGCACCGATGAGAGTGCTCTCTCAGTTCAAATTAGCGTGTGTTCACTAGGACCTGCTAATTCGAACCCCAGAAGATCAATTGTGGTAGCTTTGATCTTCTCTGAAGTGTAGACAGCCCTGTGACAGATCACTCCATCCCAACTAATGAAAGACAAACTAGACAAGCTGTTCCATTCCAAAACCAAACCACCAAAACTGACTCCATAATTGCAATTCTACTTCCTTTCAAATTCCACCATTTAAAATAATTGCATCATTTGAAAATATATTTTTAAAAATAAATAAAATGAACATAGTGAGCTAAGGGACACATGATTTGCCCTTTTGGCTCATCACAATGATCCATTGAGGGAGTAGGATTTTGCAAAAGTGGTATGAGGTACTTCAGAAGAAGGCACAAGAATCTCCTCAGTGGACAAGTATGCAATAACGTGTGCATAAGGGAAGTTTCTGTCTAATCTCTGTTGGGCCTGTGACCAGAAACAGAAAAGTTTCTCTCTTCTTTTTTTTTTTTAATCGTATCTACTGTAACATAAATGCTTACAATAACCATAAAGATATATTATCTTTCTTTTAATCCTACTAAGAGCTTGGCAACAAGGATATCTTCAGCAATGTGTTCCACAGATTAATTATGCATTAGGTAAAAGGGCATTTCCTTTTAATGAGTTTGAAACAGCTGCCTTTCACTTTATATATCCTCTTGCTTTTATATTGTGAGACCAGGTAAATGGAAGTGCTTGATTTACCTTTTCCATCCCATTCATTATTTTGCATATCTGAATCATGTTCCCTTATATTCATTTCCTTTGAAAACTAAACAGTCCTAGCCTTTACAATGTCTCCTTATATGGAAGTTTTTCTATGCCTGTAATCATTTTTGTTGACTGTCTTGAAACTACTTCTATTACTATTATATCTATTTTAAGATAGTCTGACAAGAACTGAATACACACAGTATTCCAAGGAAAGGCATATCACTGATTTATATGCCTGAATTACAATATTTTCAATCCAATTTGTTATTCAGACTAGCATTTTGTTTGCACTTTTGATCACCATTCACCAGGAGCACAGTTTTTCATTGTGCTGTTCATGGGTTTTTTTGTTTTTTTTTTCCCCTCTGAGTACTTATAGTGGAGAACCCAGTTATGGGGCTGAAAAGTTTAACTTATGTCTTTCCGTGTGCATTACCTTCCATTTGTCAATATTGAATCATCTCCTCAACCCTTAGTTAGGGCCAAATCAAGAATAGCTTCTCCTTTTCTTTGTTCCAGAACCAACAGTCCCAATAAACAACTGTTTAAGGTGCTGAAAAATTACTTATCTAAGCATTTGTCATAGGTGACTGCTTTTCATATGAAAATGGAAAGCTTTGTTCACAGAAAAATGATATATCAAAGGCCATACCAATAAGAAACTATCACTGTACATCAGTCCTCCTCTGGAAGAACCCCTTCTGGAGATGATGGACAATGTAGCCTTTTGCAGCAGTGGTTTGTGTTGTGCAGGAAACTTTTTTTGTTAGTGGTCTGAGTGCATAATTTATTTCAAAGGACTATCCAGCAGCCATTAGATGGTAATGACTTTCAGACACTAGCAGCCTGTGATCTAATGACTTGTAGCTGAAATGATTTTTAAGTGTGATATTAATCCTTTGAGCCATCTGGCCCTCCATAGGTATGTTGGGGTTTTTTAAATATTTTATTTAGCCACCGGCCCTATGAATTTGACTCACTTTCAGTCAACAAAAGGAAGCCTTACAAGAAAGCATACCGCCTTTTAATTAAATCATGTCTGACTGTCTGTGTACGCATTTATTTTGCATCATCAGGCTCTCAGAGCCATTTCCAGGAAAGTGGTTGTTCTTTTATTTTATTCAGTGGGAAATACTGCCATGTAATTGAGGCTGCACTGCCTCTTGCCTCTGATGGTCCTTTCCACTTTAAAGGTTCCAGTCCCAGTGTTGCTTTGCAATATTAATACAGTGGCTAGCACAGGGAACTTGAGTCAGTCATTCCTGTTGTCTAATCCCAGCCCTAGAACTCATCCTTTCTGTGCCCATTTAACTTGTCTGTGCCTCAGTTTCCCTAAGAGGATAATAATAAAGCCGGGCGCAGTTAGATTTGTTACTAGGCTCTTTGATAGGGGTGCTCTTGAGCTTAATTAACACTTAATTAGCAATTAGGGCTTAATTGGGAATGCAAAGTTAATGCTACAAATTGCTGAATGCAGTATTATTAGTTTCATTTTGGTTTTAGAACATAATTGTAAGTGCTACAAAGGAGAGAATTAAATATTATTTGTTGAACTGATTTTTTACTTTGTTTTCTGCTTCCCAGGTGGACCAACTGGAAAAGCTGGTTTTAACCCCTCTCTCGGCTCTACAGGCCTTGTTTCCAGGCCCCCAGAAGCTTATCCAGAAGCGTTATGACAAGCTGCTGGATTACAATGGCTGCCTTCAAAGGACTGCAGGAGACGAACTGGATCTGGCAAAGAAGGACTATGAGGCTCTCAACGCGCAGCTCGTGGAGGAACTTCAGGTGTTCAACAGGACAGCCAAGAAGATTGTGATGAACTGTCTGCATTGCTTCATAACAGTCCTCAGGGACATGATGTGCTCAGCATTTCAATCATACTCGACCATTGTGGTGCCTGTTCCGGTAAGCTACAAGTGTGTGGATAGTATTTAGCCAGGGATGCTTAAAAACCTACATGCAGGGGTGTCCAAACTTTTTTCAAAGAGGGCCAGATTTGATGAAGTGAACATGCGTGAGGGCCGACCATTTTGCCTGACATTCTTTGAACCATTAAAATTAAATGCAAATTAACTATTTTATGCAAAGTTTATTGCAAACGGCAAACGACATAACACCAACTATACATGTTGTGTCCAAATATATTTATAACTGATTTAGACCAACTGACATTAACTGAGATTTTACAATGTATTCATCTCAATTGAAAAAAAAACTTGCCTACACTAATGTGAAGGGTGAAACTGAGATCTGGACTGCAGTACATAGGCTAGGTCTGGTTCAAAGGCAGTCCCTGATCTCAGCAGCTGCGGAGTCCGTCCCTGCACTCTCAGCCCCAAGGTAGAGGGCTTGCAGGGTCAGAGGCGGGCGGAGAGCGCAGGGCACGCTGGCCTCACGGCGGCCCGGGGGCAGGGCGAACCCGTAGCCAAGCGGGGGAGCGGGGCTGCGGACGTGCCCTACATGGTGGACTTTAGGACCGCAGCGGCCGCCATGGACGGCGGCGGCACGGCTGGAAACGGCGCCAGTCAGAGGAGCGCCGGGGAGCCAGGAGAGGGGGAGGAAGCGGGGGCTGTCCCTGCACTCTCAGCCCCAAAGCGGAGTGCAGGGGCAGGGTTTGGGACCGCGGCGGCGGCGGCCCGAAGCAGCGCGCTGAGCGCGCCAGTTAAAAAAAGCACCGGGGAGCCGGGAGAAGCGGGGGGCTGTATTAAATCCGACCGCGGGCCGCATTTGGCCCGCGGGCCGGACTTTGGACATGCCTGCCTACATACTTCAACACCGCCCTCTCCACATGCCTATTGTCCACTCTGATGATCACCATGGATATTTTTTCACATTTCATGTCCTTCACATTGTCACCTCTGAGCTCCCCCAGGCCCAAGAATGTCTCCAGTGTTGCTGCTGCTTTTCCTCCAGTAGTAGCAACGGTAGGAGTCGGCAGCGGCTAGCATTTTTAACCCCTGTATTATTTACTGCTGCCCATGGGTAGTTGGTGCAGCGGGGGTTGGAGGAGGCAGGCCCCCAGTCTTGCTTACAGCCTTGCCCCCTCTTGTAAAGCCCACCACCACCATGGGGAGGGGAAGAAATGGGAGGTGGCACATGCCCATGCGTGCCTCAGCCTGCCCTGCTATGACTGCAGCCTTCCCAGCCCTCAGAGAACAGGGAGGAAGGAAGCTGCGTGGCTCCCACCTGCCCGGCGCCCAGAGTACCAGGGAGGGAGGAGGCTGTGCACCTCCCACCTCCTCAGCCCCCAGAGCACCAGAGAGGGAGGAGGTCATGTGACTCCCAACTCCCTGGCCCCCTGGAGCACTGGGGAGTGTGGGTGGGGCCATGCCTGGCAGTTTGGGAAGGCACAGCCTTCCCCTGTCTAAGCTACTGGACGCCCATGCTGCTGCCCTGAGCAAAGTTAGCTAGCCCACTAGGAAGAATGCCAGCAGCCACAGGAATCCATTCTACATCTGTGCTCCCAGCTTTGCGAATGCTGGTGGAGCTGTGGGGTGTTAGCCATGGCATGGCAATGTTGTCACAAAATCCTACTGCAGACACCTCCTTTGGGAACAGCTTTCTGGTTTAGCTACAACAACATTTTAAATCCTTGGCGCGTTTAGAGAGTGACTACCTGAGCGGAACAAAAATGTATCAGTTTGCATAACATTCTGTTCACACACAGTGTTAATCACAACTCTTAAGACATGGATCCAACACTCCATTGAATTATAATGACTGAATTGGGGTGAATATCAAACAATGCTAGAATTTTATTGTATTTCCTCTCTGCCTCCCCAGAGGAAATGAATCCTCACCTTGACTAAGAGAGTCTGAAGGGTATCCCTACTGTGCCAACCACCCCACACTCCGAAGAAGCTTTGTTCTTCTGAATCACATCTGGACAACAATTCATTTAAAACACATCAGTCCCTGTATGAGCCATATAGATTTCTGTTGGTGCTGCACTGGGGAGAATCAGGCTATTTCCCAACTCCTGTCAAGCTAAAAGTGAGAATCCATACAGGCATTCAACACAGAGATTTTCAGTTTAAGGTAAATTTGAGGGTTTTATCTACATGAGGAATTTTTACCAGTATCATTTGAATGGACTTTTACAATAATATAACAAACCAGTGCAAAAGACAGTGTAGACACACTTATTTCGTTATAAGCGTGACTTATTCCAGTTTAAGTCAATCAAAAAACAGATTTAATTAAACCAAAACAAACAGTTCACACCAGTTTACATCAGTATAAATTCTCACTTTAAGCTACCCTGGTGGAACTTCCTCCTGTGAACAAGCCCTATGCCATTAAAGAGGGCTTTATGTCTTTGGGGAAGCTGCTTGTACCAGGCATTGTTTTCACTAGGGGTTTACCTATAGTGTCATTTTTGAGTTTTACAGTTCACATCATGTTTAAAATTAGGGTTGGGCCTGTGCCAAAACTACAGACCCAACTCCACAGGGGCAACACAACCACTTTAAATCACATTGAGTTAAATAGATACTGCTTTTTAAACTGATTTAAGTTAAACTGATACCACTTCTGTGTAAAGACAAGCCCTTAGCAGCAATGGTTTTTAAGCTTTAGGAAGCTGGGATCATGCCTTATTTTATATCTGCCTGATGATGCCTAGCTCTCTGTGAGCACTACCAGAAACCGATAATAATAATAATAATAATAATAATAACAGATTTCACGAGTCTCAGGGCTTGATCCCTAGATACTGTTCCTTACTTTCCCACTATATGTAATGTGTCTGAGATCTAATGTCCCTTTTCCTATCTGCAGCTGTCTTCCTCAAGCATCTGTGAAGTGCAAAATCAGTTGATGGAAGAGTTTCACAATCTAAATTTTGTAAAAGAAAACAGCAGTGCAACATTTATTGAGAGAAAACTGAGCTTTGAAAAGAAGAAATCTGCCCCAATCCAAGTGAGTATCATGCCTCTGCCAGTGAAAATTTAACATGTAGCAAAAGCATTATCTTAATTCTCCTGGGGTCTGGGCACTGATTTGCCACACAGAGTTTAGGGCCAGAAGAAACCACCAGATGATCTAGTCCCATGGTGTCCAACATGCTAGCCACTAGCCCAGTGGTTCCCAAACTTTTTGACACGGGGACCAGTAAATCCATTCACTAGCTTTTGGAGGACCAGTAACATTAATTTGCATATTTGCATATTCATTAAGCAAATTATGAATATTCAAACAAGTTGTTTCTGGTCCTCCCAAAGCCCCCAGTGCCAGCATTAGCAAAGCTTTTGATACAGTCACCCACAATATTCTTGCCAGCAAGTTAAGGGAATATGGATTGGATAAATAGACGGTAAGATGGATAGAAAGCTGGCTAGACCAGGATTTCCCAAACTTTTTACTTTAGTTGGAACCCGGTTTTTTTAGTACTGTTTTTTGCAGCCCAAAAACATAAACACATATAAAAAAGGAATGAAAAATGAATAAATTTTCAGTTTTCACCCGGCTGCATCCTCCGCCCAGCCTGGGCCAGGGTTTGGGGGACCCAGCGCTGCATTGGCACTCCAGGAGGTGGGAGCAGGAGCAGACTGGGGGTAGGGTACCTGTCTAGGAGGGAGGGTGCAAGGAAGAGTAGGGTTGCCAAGTGTCCAGTTTTGTACCAGACAATCTGGTATTTGAGGGTTTTGTCTGAGAAACAAATTGAGAAATTACCAGACATATAAAATGTCTGGTATTTTCTAATTATAGTTTTATTATAATTAGGTGTATCAGTCCTTAGCTGCGAACTGCCTGGATAGTAGATGTGCTCACGCTGCCTGAGTGTGTCTACCTGTCAGGCAGTTCGCAACTACCAGAGGGAGGGCATGTGGGGGAGGGGGGGGGGCAAAATGGAACCCCCAGGCAGACTCACTCCTCTGCCAGGGTGTGTAAGGTCTGCATGTGCCCAGGTCAGTCCCGCTCCCTTCCCCCCTCTTCTCCCGATCTCCCAGTCAAGCCCAGCTGCCCCCGTCCAGCCCTGCTTCCCGCAGCTGGTTCTCCCGTCCTCTTCCTCCTGTTCTCCCCTGGCCAGCCCCTTGTCCAGCCCTGGCTCTGCCGCCTGCCCTCCCCGATTTCTGCTGGACAGCCCAACTGCCTCCAACCCTGCTTCCGCCACCTGCCCGCCTGCTCCCCCACATTTCCACGGGACAGCTCCGCTGCCCCCAACCTTGCTTCTGCCCCCCGCTAACCCCCCATCTCCACAGGACAGTCCTGCTGCCCCCAACCCTGCTTCCGCCACCCGCCCACCTGGATCTCCACAGGACAGCCCTGCTACCCCTAACCCTGCTTCCACCTGCCGCCCACCCCTTGCCCTGATCTTCGCGCCCCGCTGCCCTCAACCCTTCTTCCCAGCAGCCGGTTCTCCCTTCCCCACCTCCTCCCAGCCCGCCCTGCTCTGCTCCCCTAACGGCAGCCACACGGAGGCCCGGTATTTTTTTCCCGCGGCCCAGTAGCGGGCCGCGGCCCATAGTTTGGGAAACGCTGCACTGACCACATGTGGCTATTTGGCTAGTTGAATGTGGCTAGTTCACTATAGCTTCAGAACTGGTTGGACACCATGGATCTAGTCTGATCTCCTAAATGGGGACCCAAGCTTGGTCGCTTGCTTCTGGGGCCTGAGTTTAAACCTCCAGGCCCTGGGATGAGAGTGCTCCAGCAGTCTTTGATGATTTTCTACTGTCTTTTCATCCCTTCGTGACTTTTGCTGATCATCCCATGGCCCTTAACTATGCATCAAGCTATGAGCTAACCCTAAG
The DNA here is from genome assembly GCF_052426305.1 of Pelodiscus sinensis. Classification (NCBI taxonomy): domain Eukaryota; kingdom Metazoa; phylum Chordata; order Testudines; family Trionychidae; genus Pelodiscus; species Pelodiscus sinensis. Next base: position 109,663,953 of record NC_143055.1, on the reverse strand, counting down.
GGCTCGTTGACACTATAATCTTAAATCGATCTATGTTACATCAATTTACAGCCACTACAGTTAATTACTGTGGTGGCTGATGTCCCCACAACCCTCTTTTTGTCAGTGGTGTGCATCCTTACTAGGAGTTGTCCCCACGAAAGCTTATGATTCCGTCTACATTTTTTGTTAGTCTCTAAGGTGCGGCAGGACTATTCGTTGTTTTTAAAGATTTTCATTATTCCTATGACTCTCGTGGAAGTTGAGTTATTATGTCGGAGTAGTAGGCACCCATCAGCAGGAGCCAGGCTGACGTGTAGACAATGATATAGTTAGATCAACATAAGGCACTTATGCCCAGGCTCTAATTCTGTACTCTTGACCCAGCCCAAGCTATATTTGTTTCACTTGTTAAACACTCTCACAAAGGTATTAATCTTGTGATGTTTATTTTGTTGAAGTTTTGTGAGTGGGTTTGGATATTTTATATAGCTTATGCAGGAACTGAAAAATCTACTCTGGAATTCAGACATACCTAGCACAGTCTAGTCCAAAAGCATACAGAACTACAATAGCCTCACTTATTATAGTAATAATTAGTACTTTGCCTTTCATATAGCAAAGTCATTTCATATAATATCATAGTCCAGATACTATAGGCTGTATGGCTCCTGCCTTGTAATATTTTATATGACCTCAGTATACCTGATAATTTTGAAGTTACTTCATTTTACATGGGAATTGTAAGAACATTGATAGAGACGAGGTGTGTTAGGCAATACCTTTTTTTGGACTAACTTCAGTTGGTGAAAGAGACAAGCTTTCAAGTTTACATAGAGCTCTTCTTCAGGTCTGTGATCCCTTTGTGAAAAGTGCTCACCCACGGTTTTTGTCTCTTTTATAATTTTTCTGTGGGAGCTCATTTGAGAGAGTAGTGATTGTCTCACTATGCTGTTGAGTGAACTCACACAGCAAAATAATAAAAGACAAAACAGTGGGTGAACCCTTTTCACACAGTGATCACTCTGTATCTGACCTCTTAGACTTCATTCTCAAAGGAAACCTGCACCTCACCTTCAAAAGACAAGCCTAGGAGCTTACATTCATAAGTGTGCTAAATACTAAAAATTATAGACCGACTAAAGATCTTGGATTTATGGTTTATAATCTATAGCCCACTTACCTCCCACCCAATTCTTTTTCTTTTCCATCTATGAACTTAGAGAGGTATCTGTGGGCCTCTTCACTTTGAATGGTCCCTTTAAATATATGTTAACTACTTATACAAACAATCTGTTCCACCTTGAATTTAACTTTGGCCCCCTGAGTACATTTCCAAGACCTGAAGAACAGCTCTGTATAAGCTCAAAATTTGTCTCCCTCACCAACAGAAGTTGGTTCAATAAAAAATACTATTTCACCCACCTTGTTTCTCTAATGTCCTGAGACCAGAACCTAACACCTGACAGTTCAAATTCAATCATTTTTTATTTTATTTTTCAGAGACTATATTTTCAGTCATTAGTGTACCAGGTGAACACACACATCTACTATGCACCCAAAACTCACAGGTTTGAGAGCACAATTAAGGAAATTATACTTCTAAACAGGGCTGGCGACAGTCATGGTCAGGCCCTGGGCAATGTGGGGGGGGCTTGGCTCGGGCCCCCCAGGAGGGGTGGGACTAGCGGCAGCCAGTCCTCAGTGCTGCCTGGACCATGCTGCTCAGGGTTCCAGCAGAAATTTAAAGGGCCTGGGGCTGCAGCTGCCACACCAGTGACATCTGGAGCCCCAGGCTCTTTTAAATAACCAGGCCCTAGATCAACTGCTCCTTTGCCCCTTCTTTTGATGGCCCTGCTCCTAACTATCCAATGGAGATGTAATTGCATGACCTGGCTGTATAAATGTGGAGTGTGACAATCAGACTGGGCATGCACTAATTCCTTTTGTACACAGCTGTAACTGAGAAGTCTCAAAATACCCATTGCTTCCAATGAATGCTGTCTCTCTTTTTTTTTTTCGTTTGCAGCCTGAATCTCCACGTCAGACAGAGAGCCAAAGATCCAAGCTACAGTCTACAAACAGCACCGAGTCACTCTATCAAGCTAAGCGCAAATGCAATGCCACACAGGAATTGGATATTGATTTATATGAAGGTGAACTGGTGGCTGTTGTTGAGCAGAAGGATCCCTTTGGAAGTACAAGCAGGTGGCTTGTTGACACAGGAGGTAAGTCCTATGCCCAAACATCCTAGTAACAGCTTTCCTTTTGGCTCCTGATTTTCTTTTCATTCTGGTTCATCTGTTTACTTCTATCAGATCAAGTTTGTAAAAAACAGGTGACAAACATATTTGAAATATTTTTTTTCTTTTCTATCTGATATATCTAGTTCTTAAAGGGTATGTGTATTCCTCCTTCCTGAAGCCCTACAATCCAACCAAGGTGCAGAAGGATGTAGCAGAAACCAGTTTCTGTGATGATGATTTCGATAACATCAGCCTTTTTGTCTCTTCACGGCCTACCAATGATAGCAGTGCAAGAAGTTTAGGACATAAGAGGAGTGACAGCAGTTCGTCTAATAATAGCCAGTGTGAAAAACCTGCTATTAACGGGACAGAACCTGAGCCTGATGTGGATGATCAACATGTAAGCATAATAATGCAGCATTTCTACCTATATCTATCTGTACCTGTGTTTCTTATTCCAAATATAAAAATTGTGGACTACTGCTCGCAATTTAAAGGGAGCAGGTAACCTTAGTTTATAAAAGGGCTGTTTTAATCTAATTTACCACACACTGTGTGAAAAGATCATAAATATTTAAGGGTTAAATTGTGGGATACAGCCACATCCCTGCATTAGAAGAAGTGTGGCACTGAAGCAACCCACAGGGACATAATACTAGTAGGGCTTCTGGGCGGTAAAGCCACCTTCCACCTTTACAAAGAAAGCAGGAGTGATCCCCACCAAAGCAGCTACCTCTGCCTTGTGCTATTTTCATCTATTTTTAGTAAGAAGAGCATGACCATTCTATTTTGATAAGGAACCTATGCCTTTATCTAGAACAATTTGCTGCAATTTGTGCCTTATAGAACATCTGGTGGTTGAGAGAATTGAAGCGCTCAGTTTAGCATGTGCAAATATGCACCACCAATAGAAACAAAAAACCTCGCGGTGGGCATTCTGATAATCAGCTGGGCAGAATTTCAGTTTCTCCTTAGTGACCGCACAAGCACACAGCTTACAGGGCACAGCTAGGCTGAGACCTAGGCTAGCTCAGTTTTATTATTCAGTCTGCTTCTTTTTCAGCAGTGACGTAAGGGGCTAAGTTTGGTTTTTCTGGGGAATATACTATGTGCCTCCTTGAGGCCCAGGGTGGTTTGATGGTATTTTGCTCATGTTAGGCCCTCACTATTGGACTCCTTAAAAAGAACTACATATAGTTTCTCTGTTGTACTTCACAACACCCCACACCTAGGGCTAGTTTACTAACAGAAAATGTTCAAGCAATCCTTAGAGTCCCCAAAATAAAGTCCATAACAATAACACAAACATTCATACTCAGCCATGGTTCTTCTGCCAAACCTAGAGCTCTTTCTCTTTCCCAGTCTGTACTACTCAAAGCCACTCATCCCTGCTTTTTGGGCCAGAGCTCAGCCCCCTATGCTAACCTTGACTTCCGTTTTTTCACAATCTCCCTTGATTTTGGCCCAGCACCCTCATTACTGAGGCTATGACCACCACTTTCTTACAATCATTATTTGAAAAGATGTACGATTTTTAATCTATTTACTCTTTACTTTCCTTAAGGAAACACAACAAGGCTTTTTTGCACTATTCCATTTCCCTGAAATTCTTGTAAGTCTCTTTAGGGAAAAATCTTTTTCTTAAAGAAACTTTCTTTCCACAGAATATTGTCAGCAGTGCCGTAGAATATGATCAACAGTTTCTTTGGTTCTGCGCACTTTACACAGCCCGTCTTTATGTCTCTTTAATAAGTTTAAATTGCCATTTAAGACACAATGACCTATTAACACTACTTCATTTTTCCAATCATGATTGTGGAGTATGGTATTTTTTTTAGCATACTTCATAGAACCTTTATCCTTTTGTTTCCTTAGTGCATAGTTCTTGCAATTTCTTTGCAAGCTCCTTCAGGAGGACACTTTAACAATCTTGCCTGTTTCAGGGTATCAGCATATGTTCCTCCTCATTTTACAGCCTGTTTTGCTGTTCTGTGAGCCATCTCATTTCTAGATATTCTACTATGTACTAAAATCCATGCTATTGTTACAGAGATATCTGCTTGCATTATTTCTGTAGTTAGGAACATTATTTCATTTATTATGGCATTTTGACTTTCCGAAGTTCCTGTTCTGGTTGTCATTATGACTGAAAAGGAATCAGATAAAATTACAGCTGCAGCCCATTGCATATCTCTTATCAATGTTTCATACATCATCATCAATACCTTCTTATCAGTACTCCATTTGTTTCCAGCTACATTTTAAAAATCATACATTTTTGCATGATCTTATCTATGTGACCTTTCTAAACTAATCATAAAATCATAGAATCATAGAATAATAGGACTGGAAGGGACCACGAGAGGTCATCGAGTCCAGCCCCCCGCCCTCAAGGCAGGACCAAGCTCCGTCTACACCATCCCTGACAGATGTCTATCTAACCTGTTCTTAAATATCTCCAGAGAGGGAGATTCCACCACCTCCCTTGGCAATTTATTCCAATATTTGACCACCCTGACAGTTAGGAATTTTTTCCTAATGTCCAATCTAAACCTCCCCTGCTGCACTTTAAGCCCATTACTCCTTGTCCTGTCCTCAGAAACCAAGAGGAACAAATTTTCTCCTTCCTCCTTGTGACCCCTTTTAGATATTTGAAAACCGCTATCATGTCCCCCCTTAATCTTCTTTTTTCCAAACTAAACAAGCCCAGTTCATGAAGCCTGGCTTCATAGCTCATGTTCTCTAAACCTTTAATCATTCTTGTCGCTCTTCTCTGTACCCTTTCCAATTTCTCCACATCTTTCTTGAAATGTGGCGCCCAGAATTGGACACAGTACTCCAGCTGAGGCCTAACTAGTGCAGAGTAGGGCGGCAGAATGACTTCACGAGTTTTGCTTACAACACACCCGTTGATACAACCTAGAATCATATTTGCTTTTTTTGCAACAGCGTCACACTGTTGACTCATATTCAACTTGTGGTCCACTATGACCCCTATATCCCTTTCTGCCATGCTCCTTCCTAGACAGTCGCTTCCCGTCTTGTATGTATGGAACTGATTGTTCCTTCCTAAGTTTATCATCAAACATTACTCACAGGAACATAAACTTTTGAACTATCTGACTTTTCTACCATTCTTCCCAAATTTTCTTCCAGATTAAAAGTATTCTCTTGGTTTTTGCAAATGAGAATTTAAATCCTTTAATTATTTCCCCACTTGGAAATTCTCTGGAGTGCTTAATTTATCTTTTCCATGGGCACTCTACGTCTTTTATGTTTAGTCCATATTGTGCAGTTGTCTGTGAAGGAGGAGATACCTATTCCCATCTGCACACTTTCCGAGAGGCCATTTGTCACAATGGAACCCAAAGGAGGGGTGATAACGCTCCCTTGTGGAGTTCCATTTGTAAATGTGTAGGGTTTGGATAAAGCTATTCCCACCTTGACTTGTATAGTTTTGTCACTTTCAAAAAAGTCCCTTATCCACCAAATATTTTCCCTTTTATTCTGATTTTGGCTACTTTCTATAGGTGGCCAGGGGAGCCAACAGCCACACTTGGTACCTGGGCAAAATGTGAGGGTGCCCGCTCTGCACTTCCGAAACAGGCGGGGCCTCAGGCAGAAGAGACAGGGCTGACGCGGCCAGCCCTCAGTACTGCCCGGAGCATGCCATACTCCCGCCCCCCCCCCTCCGGCCGCCCTCGCCCTTAGGGCAGTGGTCTCCAACCTTTTTAACCACACAATCACTTTTTCAATGTAAGTGCAATGTGGGGGGAGGAGGAACACCCTGACATCGGCACTCCCGCTTCTCCATCCCACACCCTGCACAGCAAGCAGGAGGCTCCCAGAGGAGCAGCTCCAAGGCAGAGGGCAGGAGCAGCATGACAGTGGGTGGAGGGGCAACTGAAGTGCCAGAGCTTGATAGCTTCCTGGCCAAACCAGTCAAGATCACCTGTCAGAGGCTCCAAGATCTACCGGTAGGTCCCAATTTACTGGGTGGTGACCGCTGCCTTAGGACTCTGGAGAGTCACCTGGAGAGTGATACGGGGCACTCCAGTGGCAATTTAAAGGGAAAGGCAGTGGTGGCAATCAGGAGCCCTGGGCAGTTGCCCTCTTTGTTCCCCCTGTCAGTGGGCCTGTAGGTGGCCTTCCCTTCACTCCATAGCATGTAATCTGCTTTTCCACTGTCGAGTCTGGTTGTCATAACGTTCTTAGGCCTAATATTTGTTCGTATCTCTGATTCTAATCTCAACAGTGTATCTTCCTGAAACCACTTTGTACCTCATTTTTCTCTGAGTATTTCACTATCTTACATTTATCATTTTTCCCCCCTCATTTTCCCCACACATGATGTGAGGGCAATAGGCCTATAAGCATCTTGTCTTGTATGTACCTTGCCTGGTTCCTAACTGGTATCAGCAAAACTTGTTTCCATTCTATTTGCAGCCCTCCTTTTTCTATATATCACTATATTAACTGCAATAGAATCTTTAGGCTCCCTTCTCACCTGTCAAGAATCATTTCATTACTTAGATTATCATTACTTGGGGCTATATTTTCCGTTTTTCCTAATGGCTACAATAAGCTCTTGAATACGAAATTTTTTGCGTAGTGCATCATCAGTATATTATTTCAGCCATTTAATAATTCACGGTTGTCCTCAATAAATTGCTTTTCTTCATGAAACCTATTGTTCTGAATCATATCAGTACTGACCTTTTGGAACTTTTTGCTAAAATGTCTGTTTTTTCTAAGATGGAGACCTCAGTTTCATTGATTATAATAAAAACAGCTATACACTTATTTTTTTCTTTGAATTCCGTTGATTCTGTGAGTTTGCTTATATTTTTGAAAGATTTGAATCTGTCAATTTCCTTTACAGTTTTCTTTTGTTGTTTTTGTTATAATCCTTTCTACCACCACCTTTGACATTTTATAATTCATTAAGTCTCTACTATTAATGTGTGTTTTGCTTGTTTGTATGCCTTATTTCTTTACTTGATTGCTAATTTGCAAACTTCATTCCAGCAGGACACCCGATTTCTGCATTGGGGGCAATATGATGTTTTGTAGGAAGCTAGATCAGCTGCTGCTATAATTCCTTTTATTATGTCATCATAGAATTTTGCTAGGTTGCTACTTGTATACTTACTGCAAAAATATTATTCACATGTAATCTTGAAAAAGTCCCCATCTACTTTTTGAAACTTCCAGCTAGGAACTCTTTTTTGTGGTTTTGACATTTCCTCAACATTGGTACTCAATAACCATAGGGAAGTAATCACTTCCTATTTTGTCTTCTTCATAAAATTCCCAACTAGATTTACTAGTTATGTTATGTGTTGCAGTTCCCAGATCCAAAACAGAAACAGATCTATTTTCTGATTTAACTCTAGAATGCACTCTTGCATTCAGTAGGTCCACATTATAGATGGTAATACATTGTTTTAAACATTTACAATTTAGGATAGTTTTCTTTCTTTCCCATAGTATCTACAAATTATGAGTGGGTTTGTTTACATTAATAACTATTTTTTTTAGTTCTAAAAAACAAATTTTAAATGGATTATAAACAAAAATCTATATATTATAGTTTTTGTTCTGCATGGGAATCTCAGTAGAATTATATTAAAAACTTAGTTTCTGCACATCCATTTTGATATAGCTAAGGCATTTATAAATATACAGATCCCCCTCTTCTGGATTCCTTCCTCTGGTAACTACTTGATTCTTCCAGAGCCATGGTGTCCAACCCGTCTTGAAGTAGTAGCCACTATAATGGCTACTGCAATATCGGACTAGACACATGCAACCATTTTTTAATTTTTATTTTTTAAGCCAACTATCCTCACTCAACTAGCCACATGTGGCTAGTGGCTAGCATGCTGGACACCATGGTTCTAGAGTATATCACATCCTGGTAAATTGAACACAAGTTTACTTATTACCTGTGTTTCTTATACATATATCACATCAGGGTTCCCCCCCCCCCCATTTCAAAGATGGCTTTCTTAAATTTCTCTCCATATATTATTAAACTGTGATGATTCCAGCTAAGGATCATTAAAACCTTTAATAAGCCGTATTACTGCCTTCATTTAAAATTGGGTGAATGCAGTCTATTGAGAGAGTGTCTATTTTTAGGTATTTTTCTGCTGCTTTTGCTATGATTTTAATCCTTTCATTTTTTTTCTCCATGTCTGCAAGGTGCAGTTAATTACTTCTTAATGAATGTTATAAACTTCCCTTTATCTACAAGCAATATATCATTTCCCATTCCTCTCATAGTCTCCTCCCTGTCCAGAGTTGTGTTTTGCTGCACCTCTACATCTTTTCTTTTTCCATAGTTTTCTTTTTCTGATTTCTGCAGTGGATACCTTTTGATTGCCTCAACATTTGACATTTTTTGAATAATTTTAATTATTTGAATTTCTCTAGCTCGTTCTGCTATTGTACATCCTTTATGTGCAGCATTATGCAATTAAGGTGTTTCCTCGATTTCACTGTTCCCTTAGAAATGGCTGGTGCCTGCCCAAATCTCTGACAATCATAATGCCTCACAAGAGTAGGCAAGGGGAAATATAAAAAAAAAATAGATACTACAGTTGGTTCCCAGCCAGGATCATCGATTTATTAAGCATGTCAGGAGCCATAAGTCTCTCACCCACACCTGTGAGTTGCTGTGCAAGAACTTCTCCAGCTGCACCAGCAAGTCCAAAAAGGGAACTACGGCTAACATCTCACTGGCGAAGGCCACCCCCACGGACTCCATTGGGTCAGGTGACCAGCAATAGAGTTCTGCTTGGACACAGCAAGAAGCACAGACAAAGCTTCCTGCTCCTGTCCTACTCTTTACCTGAACAACTAATTGCTGGGCTTGCTGCTGAGCAGAACCCTGAGACCATGTTTTGGCTGCTGGTTTCTCACCCTAATTCCAGTGAGTGACTCCAACTTGACCTTTGGTGTCACTTCTGACTCCAATTCTAGATTAATTCTTGGCCTGGCTATTGATTGATTCTAACCCTGATATTAATTTCTTGGCGTGGCTCCTGACCATGGCTTTGATCTGGGGTGGGATTTCTGAATGTGACCTGATGCTGCCCCCCTGGCTCTGACCAGTAGGTCAGGCTACCCCAAATAGGCTGTCCCATTATGGCTGACAGTTACATGTACAGCTGTAAATGGCTGGTTGTCTCCTTCTCCCACAAAGTAGTCATTTAACCAACAATACTTTATCTTTTGCCTATGTCTTTTTTAATATCATCCTCAGACAATCCTAGGGGCATTCCATACGTCAGTGCTCTTGTTAAAGTCAGGAATTTAGGCAACTGACGAGTAAACTTCATTTTCCCTATGGTTACAATTTGAAGTTTTTCAGCTTCCTCCTTACGTGTTCATTCTATTAATTTATCTCCACCCTGTATTCTTTTAGCTTTTTGTACATCACCAATACTTTCTTTGATCCATTCTGCCATTTTTTGGTGTGTTAACATCTCAGGTGTGTCTACACTGGGCCACTTATTCCGGAAAATCAGCCGCTTTTCCGGAATAAGCTGCGAGCTGTCTACACTGACCCCTTGAATTTCCGGAAAAGCATCGACACTGTACTGTACAAAATCAGCCGCTTTTCCGGAAACGCTACGCTGCTCCCGCTCGGGCAAAAGTCCTTTTTCCGGAAAAGCTTTTCCGGAAAATGGCCAGTGTAGACAGCTTTTCCGGAAAAGCAGAAGAAATGGAAAAAAGCGGTTTGGACGGCGGGAGACACCGTAGAAGCCGCGGACTTCCGCGTAACCCGAGGGCTTAAAGAGCGCGCACGCTACTGGCCGCACGTGGCAGGAGCCCCCCGGAGACCACCCTTCCCAGCTCTGCCACGTGGCAACTGTGCTGCCCAGCCACCTCAGCGCAGGTATGGCAGCTCCAGGTGGTCGTCAGCCACCGTCACCAGGGGAGGAAGCCCCCAGGGGCCGCAAACGCAGGGCCCCATCCTGGACCCCCAGGGAGCTGGAGACCCTCCTGGACTTGTGGTAGGAGCTGGGATGGAGTAGTCTGGGGTGACCCAAGCGACCCTGCTACGGGGCTTGGGCAAACATGTCCACCAGGGCCTCTGTAATGCGCACCGCCTCCTGGCGCGCCTGGCGGATGGCAGCTGTGTCGGGCTGGTCCAAGGTCTGTGCCTCAGCTGCCACCCATGCAGGGAGGAAGGCCTCCCCACTGTGCTCCACAATATTGTGGAGCACACAGCACGCGGCCAGCACCTCTGTTGCATTCTGCTCACCCATGTCGAGATGGGTGAGCAAACAACGGAAGCCGGGCTTTTAAGCGTCCAAACGCCAGCGCCACTGGGTTTCGGGCCCGGTTGAGGCGGTCGTTGAACTGGGCCCGGTTCTGGTCCGGCTGCCCCGTGTAGGGCCACATGAGCTAGGGCATCAGGGGGTAGGCCGCGTCCCCGACGATGCAGATGGGCATCGGCACATCCCCGACAGTCAAGTCCCGCCAGGAGAAGTAGGTGCCCGCCTCCCACCTCTGAAACAGTCCTGAGTTCCGGAGGATGCGGGCGTCGTGTGCCCGGCCGGACCAGCCGCCGTAGATGTCCAGGAAGCGGCCCCGGTGGTCCACGAGGGCCTGCAGGACGATGTAGCAGTACCCCTTTCGGTTCATAAAGTGGGCTGCTCGATGCTCCGGGGCCCGGATGGCAATGTGGGTGGCGTCCAGGGCTCCCCCGCAGTTGGGGAACCCGAGGGCAGCGAAGCCGGCCATGGTATCATCCACGTCGCGCAGGCGGATGATTCTCGGGAGCAGGACGTCATTGATGGCGTAGACAACCTGCAGAAGGGTGCAGAGAAACACAAGGGAACACATTACATACAGCCAGGGGTGAGTGTGCGCTCCCTTGGCCCCCCCTGATTCCCTCTGTCCTCACCCACACACACACACACACACACACACACACACACCCCAGGGCCCCCCTCGCCCCACGCCCCCCCCACCAGCGGGCCTGTGCAAGGGAGGGATGGCCGAAACCCCTGGGCAACCCAGCCTGGAGTCTTGGGTGTCTCTGGGCCTGGAGTGGAGCACCCTCCCCCCATCCCACTCCCCCTGGGACTTACCTGGATGACAATCACTCCAACGGTGGATCTTCCCACCCCGAACTGGTGTGCCACCGAGCGGTAGCTGTCCAGTGTGGCCAGCTTCCACAGCGCGATGGCAACCCTCTTGTTGACGGGGATGGGTGCCCACAGCCGGGGGCGGTTCTCTGCAGCGCAGGGGTGAGCCAGGTGCACAGCGTCATGAAGGTCCGCTTCCTCATCCGAAAATTCCAGATCCACTGGTGGTCGTCCCATTGTCCGAGGACCACACGGTCCCACCAGTCGGTGCTCGTCTCCAAAGTCCAGATGGGCCGGTCTATAGTCAGGTGCTGATGCCACGCGGTTGCCAGGACCTCCCTGGTGAGGGAGTCCAAGGCGATCTCTGCCTCCTGGTATATGAACGCCAGGGCACCAGCCTGCAGCACGAGCTCCAGGCACCTGTACAGGTCCAATGGGCCCGAGCAGGTACATGGACACCCACGGCTCCATGGCAGATAGAGCAGGGCAGACAAAAGAAGACTCTGGGAAAAGCAGTTGGGGGCCAAAGGGTGGTGTCCCCAAAACTCACAGGGCAACCACCAACCCTGTGAAGGGTGCCAGTACCTGGCAGAGGTCCCAAGGCACGGGAGCACAAGACCAACGGCTGCCCGGCGAGACCCCTTTAACCACGCGTCTGGACGGGGCTCAGGCCCCGCCCCCGGAAAGGTCTGGTGGCCTTTGCCCTTTTCAAAATGGTTCCGGGCTTTTGCTTTTCCGGAAAAGCGCGCTGCCAATGTAGACGCTCTTTTCCGGAAAAGCGCATCGTTATCACGGAAACTCCGCTCCTTTTCCGGAAAAGCTGAAAACGGAATAGTATTCCGTTTTAAGCATTTCCGGAAATTCATGCCAGTGTAGACGTAGCTCTCCTGTCTTCACATCTTCTGTCATTGATTTGACAATTATGAAATGCTGACTTCTTCAAATCCTGCAATATTAAATTTTGATTTCTCCTGATCTAAGATCTTTCCTCATCTCACTATTTCTTCTCCTTCATAGTCAAAGGCAACTTTCTCTTCCTCCACCCTATCCATCATTGTCAGTTTCAGTGTTCAGCCTCCTTCCAGCCTGAGGCCAACCTATGCAGCTGTAGCCCATCCTTGTTCTGATGCAGAAGGTAGTTTATATGCTGCCTCCATACCTGAAACTTCCTCCTGACTGGCCCCTCACTACAGGGCTCCTGACACTAGGCCCTTAATGGAACAGTGTCCTGGGATTTCTTCCTCCTACCCCATCCAATTCCTAATTCTCTGATTTCACTTCCCTTCTTCTGCTATTAGGCCTTTGCTGATTCCAGCTCCCTAAAATGGGATCTCCTGAGTACATTTTACATATTAGAATAAATCAGTGGGGCATACTATAGTTACATTTTATCAATTCAACTTTCATTTCTGCTGGTTGTTTCTTTTTCAGACTTTCTATGCTGTTTATGCATTTCAAGCAAGAAGCCATCAGGAACTCAGTCTTCAGGAGTACCAGCGAGTTCGAATACTTCAGTTTTCTGATCTGAGTGGCAATAAAGAATGGTGGTTAGCAGAAGCCAAAGGACAGACAGGCTATGTACCTGCCAACTATCTTGGGAAGATGACATATGCCTAGGAACAGAAAGGATTGTGGGGACTAGTTTCTCTGAAATAGGGACTCATAGTCATAATAATAATCTGTTATAATTTACAGCAAGCAGGGGAAACACACGAGTGATTGATAACCCAGCTGTAATATTTGGAGAGCTACACAGGCTATGCTGAGAACTCCTATGTGCTAAAAGCTATTACATTGTCAAGACCTGAGGAAGAGAAAGTGTTTAACAAGATTCTCTCTGATGAACATCCTGAAATGCTTGCTGTTTCTTTACCCATTCATTTATGAATTATGGTACTAAGTCAGGAGTTAACACACAAATACAAGCATAGCTAAGCTTTCTAGGGGTGTTTCTTCATCATAATACATTTCTAGGGGTGTTTCTTCATCATAATAAATGAACAGTATAGAAACCCAAGAGAATTAATTTTTGAAAAGGACAGATTGTGACTTCAGAGTTGCTGCAGAGACTCTGTTGTTCAGACTGAGATGACTATTCCTTCCCAAAATCTTATTAATTGCTCAGAACTTTACTTTTTGGGCTGCGGACATATACAGAAAGTCATCTGAGCCACTTTTCAATCATTAGAGATGAAAACTGTTGTCTTTCATGTTGGAAGAACATTGTCCTTTTTTGTACTTGATAATTCAAAAAAGGGCTATTTTAAAACTTTAAATTTGGCAAGTACCGTGAGACATGCATGTTGCCAAATTTGGAATAATAAAAAAAAGCTTGTTGAGAAATAAGCAAGTTATCTTTTGACAATGACATATGTATCAGATACAATATGTAATTTTTCATAACTTAAATATGTACCATATAGCTCCAGATATATGCCCCACTAATACGTTTATATTTGGAGACCTGCACATTGACAAATCCAGCTTTTTTTCAGTCATTAGGCTTTAAAATAAAACCAAGAGGTGCCTTTGTTTGAATGCCTTATTGCAGTGGTTTTCAACCTGAAGTCTGTGGACCCTAGCAGTCCGCAGACTATAGCTAAGAGGTCTGGTAAAATAAATGTTTAGATCTCAGAAAAGGTATTCCATTTTTCTGATCAATTAAAAGTATGTGAATACTCCCACCTACAGGTCAAAACCTAGAAGTGTTGTTGTTGCCACTAAAGCCCACACTTTAGCACCTTTTTATGTTGTGTCCAATGCCATGCTGAGCAGATGCAACATTTACTGATGAATTCTATTCAGTCAGTTTTCAGTTTAAAGACTTCCATGGTCCTGGTCCGTGGGCCACAGGCTGAATTTCCTGAGGAGTTCACATTTCTATTTTAAATATTTTAGGGGAACATAAATAAAAAAAGATTGAAAACCTCTCCTTTATTGCTTATGTGACCCTGAGATAACAGTGCCTTGAGAAAGTTCATTTAGGTGTCAGGACTCATGGTGTGGTACAGTGTCTCCTTCAAGTACATTCATTAGTCTTGGAGTAGGTGACTATTAGATTGGAGGGTGGAAACAACTAATTGTATTTGTGCAATAATTAGACTTTTTAGTGTTTGTAGGATGAGAGGCTAGAACACAGAAATACAAAATTATGAGGAAAAAGGTGACCACTGTAGGACTGCTCTTATAAGTCCCTCTTCATTACACACTGGAAAGACTTCTCTGGATTACAAAAATCACCAGGTCAGACCTATAGCCCCCCTCTGACTTGAAATGGTGACTTACCAACATATAAGCCCTTGTCAGGTGTTTTCTGTCTTACATCATTGATAAATATATTGTGACATAGGCAACAGTTAGAATAAAGCCACGGACTGCATGTTTCCTGATCCTGTAGTCCAAATGTAGAGTTTAAAGGTAAAATGAATGAAACCATTTACAAGGATTCAGAACAACAAAAAACAAACAAAACCCCCCAAAAACAGGAGACTGTCAGTGAAGGTAGGAGAGAGGCTAGGATTGCTCAGGAAGTGTAAAGAGGTCTGTTAAAAGAAAAAACTAGCTTTAATTTTTCTAAGAAAGGAAGAGAAACTTGTGGAACTCTCAGAAGAGCAGAGGCATGGCAGGTCACAAAGGAACTTTAGTCTTTTATACATTGTATGACAGAAAAGGCTTGAGAGTTCATTGCCATGGACATAGATTTCGTATTTGAACTTCTGTGATCTGCCACAATCTAAATGATCGATAATTAACTATATGGTTATGCTGCCTTATTTGTGGTGCACAGCATCGTACCAAACTATTGCAATTTCTGTGACTGGAATGCTCCCATCCTAGTCCACCTGTTTAAAATGCAGTCGGTATTGTAAATAATATTACCTTTATGTGAAGTAAAATACAAAACCCCTTTGGGTTGGATGGTTATGTCAGCTTGGTGCTGTGCAATCTTCATTATACTTAATGGGTACTACAGGCCTTAAAGGCCCATGCATAGAGTTGAATATACTCCAATAATAAATTGCACTAATTTTGTCTACCGATAAAAATTGCTCAGAACTTGAAATAAAAAATCTTGTTATGGGAAAGATCCCCAGCAAGAAGTTTTCCAGCACCTCTTATATTTAAATATATCTTAGAGAGGATCTGCTATCTGCAGTTGCTGCAAACTGTTTTAAAGTGGCTGAACTGTGTGCAATAGGTTTAATAAGCTCCTACAAACACAGTGATGAAGCTTTGTATGCTAGGGACTGTAGTTAAATGAAAGAACTAGGGAGCAAGATATTTAAAAGGGACCAGTGATTTTGAATGGTTCTGGGTGTGGGTGCCCAGCATGAGGTCTCTGTCTTGATTCCACAGAGAATGAAGGACTGCGCTCTAGTACTAAAGGATGGGCTTTTCAAAGGAACCAGAGGGAGCTGTCCATCTAAGCCCTATGGAATTTCATAGGATTTGGAAGCCTATTTCCTCAGGCCCTTTTGAAAACCACAGCCTTAGCGGCTGGTGCCTAGAATATATATTTTATATTTTAGAATAAAAATAATCTGTGCATCTTGAATTATATCCACTTTCTTCCATCAACCACAATCACTTTGGACTTTTACTGTAATGTACTCAGTATTGACTCATGGGATCGACTTTGATCATGTCTGAACTCTTGTTTAAACTCTTTTAAATTAATGAAAATATATTTATTTTGCCAACTTTTATGTGTTTTTTAAATTAATAAATTCAAGCCAAGAGCATTGCCAAGATGATGAGAAGTTGTCTGAATTCATGTCTTGCCTACACTAAAGGAATTTAACAAAAATTCTAATGAGTAGATCTAGTTAAATGCTTAAATTAAAACATCACCGACTTATCTACATTAGGGCTCCCTACACTGCTAACAATGGAAGTGAACTGGTTTTAGTAAAGGTGTGATTTGGGAGTGGGAAGACAATTTTCTCTAATGCAGACAAGACTACAGTATTCAAAGGGCCTGTTCCTGTTAATAACAAAACTCTCATTAACATCACTGAAGTAAGGATACATCTAGACTACATGCCTCTGTTGCCAGAGGCATGTAGATTAGGCTACCAGACATAGGAAAATGAAGCGGCGATTTAAATAATTGCCGCTTCATTTAAATTTACATGGCTGCCGCGCTGAGCCGACAAACAGCTGATCAGCTGTTTGTCGGCTCAGCGCAATAGTCTGGACGCGTGGGTGTCGACATCAAAGGTATTTGTCGACCACCCAGGTATACCTCATCCCAGGAGGCATACCTGGGTGGTCGACAAATGCCTTTGATGTCGACACCCACGCGTCCAGACTACCGCGCTGAGCCGACAAACAGCTATTTAGCTGTTTGTCGGCTCAGCGCGGCAGCCATGTAAATTTAAATGAAGCGGCGATTATTTAAATCGCCACTTCATTTTCCTATGTCTGGTAGCCTAATCTACATGCCTCTGGCGACAGAGGCATGTAGTCTAGACGTACGCTAAGAGTGGGCTTCAGTTTTAATAAGGCACCAATCCTGCAAATGTATAAGGATGTAAGCAACCGTTACTTGTGGGATTATGCCCATGCTTAAGTGTTTGTAGGACTGGGTTCCAACTTTGTCAGATGTTTCCTCTTTGACAGGATTTTTTTTTAAAGTGATGACATTGAGCCCTGCACAGCAATTTCATGCTCAGTAAATTCAAAAGCAAAACATTGATACAGGGATTCAAGTTTTATCTTGGTCAACCACCTACTGCACTAGTTTGGTGGTATTTACAATTCCTGTCCTAGACTACTCATTTTTCCTGTGAAAACAATTCCTTCCAATACTTGTTTTTAAATTAATACATTTCAGTGGATTAGCATCAATGTCAAAACTTTAAGAACACTCCCGTTTTTATTTTATGAAAGCTTAGAAAAATGCACAAAATAAGGCCCAGTCCTGCAGTGGGGTTGGGTTTCCTGCATGAGAAAGCGCAGGAGGAATGGACCCTACAATTGCAATAGAAAATATAGCAACGGCAATGCTGGGTGAATCCAGCTTTATTATTATAAATTCCATTTATAGCAATATTGTTTGCACACAAATATTTAAATTCTTCTTTTAAATTATTGTAACAATAAAGATGTATTTTTGCACTTTTGTTCTGTCTTCTTTTAAAAACATACATTTCTGTCTGAAGCATGGTGTCACAATAGACCGGGGTGGCCAATAATTCTTTTTGGGGGGGAAGGGGCACACCAATATTTTGGAAAAGTGGTCAAGGGGATGGAACAGGGGTACCAGAGATAGGCTTTGGCTGAGATGCACTTACCTAAGAATCTCCCAGCCAGCAGCCCTACAGCACTCCCAAGGCAGGCTGGACTCCCTGCCTGCTGCAGCCCTAGATCACTTGAAAATGCAGGCTGTTTCCTCCATGAGGCGCTCAGCTCTGGGAGGGGGAAGAGGTTTGCATTGCCCCCATCACCCAGGCCAATCTCTCAGCTTCTATTGTTTGGTTGTTTCCAGACAAAAGGAGCTGAGAGATTGTTTGGAATCATTTCCTATTGGCTGGTTGTTTCCAGCCAAAAGGAGCAGAGGATTGGGTTGGGGGCGGGGTGATCACACAAAGCCTCCTCCTCCTTGCAGAGCAACGAGCTGCACGGATTGTGCTTTACACTGTGGCAGCTACGTGCCTGAGGGTCTCGGCAGGGTGGTCTGCGGGCCAGATCCAGACCCCGGGCCATATTTTGCCCAGCCTTACCACAAACCATAGAAGTAAGACCTATCTTCTGTTCTGTTATCAACTACAAAGACCATGATGTGATCACTATGGTAGTACAGGAGAGGAAATGAACAATTGCTTCAAATAGATGACATGGTACTTACGGTATTTATCAAGTGCCATTTAGGCACTGAACAAGGTTTAAAACTGCTGAGGAAACTGTTGTGGAAAAGTTAGTTTGGTTCTGCCCTTCCCTGTCTGTAATCCATGCCTGATTTGTGAACATTATTAATTATTTGCCTTACACTAAGGCTATGTCTACACTACAGAGCTTTTTCAGAAAAATGGCCATTTTTCTGAAAAAACATCACTTACGTCCACACTGCAATCATATTCTTTCACAACAAAAAAATCGAAAGAACAGAGGGGTTTTTCCAACATTGGTAAACCTCTTTCTACAAGGAAAAAGCCTTTTTTCCAAAAGAGCTCTTTCAGAAAACGGTATGTGTGGACAGGTGTCAAGGCAAGTCCCCTAAGTAAGACTTAGTTACAAAAGAGGGAAAAAGAACACTTAGCAAGCTCAGCCATTATTTCCAAATTCCCAAACAAGGAAAACAATAAACCCTGATGGACTATCTAAACTTTTCCCTACTTACACATTGTAAGACATCCATTCTTGGACAGAGAAGCGTCTCCCATCTCCCTTGACAGCTGGGAGAAACTGCTCTGAATCTCAAACAAAGAAGAGAGAGAGAGAAAAACCCCTTTTCCAGTTTGAGATTCCTACCTGCATTATTATTGGCTGACCACCAGATACGTTGGCTAGGAGACATTAGTTAACCCCTTAGTCACTGGGTGCTGGTCAGCACTCCTGATTATGACAATGGGGAAGAGGGAGTTCTTTTGAAAGAAGAGGAAAGAGGAAAAAGCACAGGTGCCACTCCATCCATTGTAATCACAGCTTAAATGCGAGATAGCATCCAATCAGTATGGACACTATCTTTCAAAAAAGCAGATTGCTTTTTCGATGTGTTTTGGCAACATGGACACTCTCTTTTGGAAGAAGTTTCCGGAAAAGCTTCCAAAAGAAGCCTACAGTATAGACAGTGGTGGGCAATCTGTGGGTTGTGGGTCACATTTGGCTCGTCAGCGTAAGCCACCAGACAGGTTGTTTATCCTGCATCTGCAGGTACGCCACCCACATCTCCCATTGACTGCGGTTTGCCATTCCCAGATAATGGAAGCTGTGAAAAGGGGTGGCCAGCAAGTCCCTGAGGCCTATGCCACTTCCTACAGCTCCCTTTGAGTGGGAATGGTGAACTGTGGCCAATGGGAGCTACAGGCAGTATTCCCGCAGATGCAAAGTAAACAAAGTGGCTTGCCAGTAGCTTACCAGTAGGCTACAAGTTGCCCACCACAGTTGCAGGATGAGCATGAGTTGTAATAGTGAAAAGCATGTTACACTCAAGACTGTCAGAGAACATTGTGCTAGACTCTGATATACTTATTCACAATGAATGGCATTTTACACCATAAGATTCCTGTCAGGGTGCGGGCTCCCCCTCAGGCTTACAGCCCTATCATCATCGGGGTCCCCTGTCCCTAGTTAACCCTCCAGCACCTGTGCTCTTTAGGTCCCAGTGTCCCAATAAAGCCAGTCAATGTTCCCAAAAAGGCCCACCACCGACCGGGCAGGTCAGTCTCCTTGCTCCGATGCGTGGCAGGGAGGGCGGGACGATCCCACCCCTGCTCCAGGTCCCAACCCCGTACCCTGAAGGCTGCTTGAGTTCATGCTGCCGGGCTGGCGGGGTTCACCCGAAACTCATCAGCCCTCCGTGGGGGCTTGACCACAGCCCTCCTCTCATCTTCGTCCTGGGTCACTTCCACCTTCCTGCTCTCCTCCCGGTTCGCACTTCCGGCCCTTTTGATTCCCCCGCCGGTCCTATCTCCACCTCCTCGGGTCGCAGAGTGATGATGTCACTCAGCGCCTCGTCCCGGCCGGCCTTCACTTGGGGCCGGACTCTTCCTGATCCGTCCGGGCCCTGCATCCGCCCGGGGGTGATCGGGAGCCTCCGCGCCCCCCTCTCCCCCACCTGTGCGGCTTTGTTGGCGGGGGAATCAGCCTCCCCGGTGTCTACGGGAGCGCGCGGGGCCGGGGCCTCCGCACCCATGGAGCTCAGCGCCCTGTCACAATTCCCAATTAAATCCTGCACAACCACTTATAAGGTAATATCCAGCAAGACCAAGAGGATCAGAAAGTGGCCATTTTTAAAGAAGCAGTTTCCTGAGACCTCTGAGAGGAGGGCAAATAGTAGACTGCCTATTTACAAAATGGGTAGGGTAAGCTAAGGCCTTGGCCACACTACAAATGCTTTGCCAGTACAGCGCAATTGATATACTTGTACCAGCAGAGCTCCCTAATGCAGACATAGCTTATATAGACAGAAGTTTTACCTGTCAAGATAGTAACACCTCCTCCCCAAATGACATTGACAGTGCCAAAAGAAGCAGCATATTTCTGTTGGCACAGCTATATCTTCACTGGGGGTTTTGCCAGCATAGCTATGTTGGCTTGAGGGTGAGGTTTTTTCCACACCCTGACCACACAGTTATGCTGACAGATATTTGTAGGTCAAGTTGGTCTATGGCAGCGAATGTTATTTCTAAATCACATAGTAATCCAGAGTCAACATAGAACCTCATAGTCCTGCTATCCAGTCTTTGGCCTGGAAGGTGGCTTCCACTGAACAACACTATAAAATGAACATTCTCTTC
Organism: Pelodiscus sinensis; assembly: GCF_052426305.1. Lineage (NCBI taxonomy): Eukaryota > Metazoa > Chordata > Testudines > Trionychidae > Pelodiscus > Pelodiscus sinensis. The sequence continues at coordinate 109,643,163 of NC_143055.1, read as the reverse complement.
TTACACATGGTAGAATTTTTATTCCTTCCATCCTATGGTTCCTAAAGCAGAGAAGTCATTTGTTTCCTACACTCTGGCTACATCTAGACTGCAAGAGATCTTCCGGAAAAGCTTATTTCGAAAGAGAGCATCCACACAGCAAAAATGCAACAAAAAAGCGATGTGATTTTTCGAAAGATAGTGCCCATATTGACTGGACTTTTAAGTTGTGATTAGTCTGGACGAAATAACCACCAGGGTACCTGTGTTATTTCCTGGAGGCCTCTTCTTTCGAAAGAACTCCCTTTTCTGCATTCATACACGCATTTTTCAAAAAAAGCTTTTTTGGGAAAAAGGCCTCTTCCTCATAGAATGAGGTTGACTGCCATCGGAAAAAACCCTCCATTCTTTCGACGTTCTGTCAAAAGAACTCAATGGCAGTGTGGACGCAACTATTGTTTTTTTTTTGGAAAAACAGCTGTTTTTCCGGAAAAACACTGCAGTATAGTTGCATCCTCTGTTTCTAGAGAAAAGCTTCTCTAATGGTGATGCAGTTACTGTGTCAAAAAAGTTCTTTTACTAGTATAGCTAATTTCATTTGAGAAATAGGTACAATCTGTCTCTCCACTGATGGGGTTTACTGGTATAGTCATATCAGCAAATTCATTCTACTGAGCTGAACAGAAAGGAAGAAAGAGACTTGTATCAAATATATGGCCTCATTAATATTCCAAAAAGGAAGAGGAAGTCAAGCTAGCACCAACTCCCTGTCAAATAATATGAGAGTAACAGCTTTTAAATACATTGAGGTGAACTGCTTTAGTATTATTTTAAATCAGATTAGTTATTGTTATGAGATTGTGTTTTGAATTTTGAGATACTTTGCAGCACCAAGGATTTTAAAAACACCCATAAAACTCATTTCTCTTAACTAAAACAACAAAGGTGGTGACCACGTCAGGACACTTTGATTTGCATAAAACAGTGATGAGCTCTGTGATTAAGGTTTTAAATAAATAGAAATTAATTACAAGCATTCTGTAAACTACGATACCCACACAGATTGACAGAGCCAAACGTGTACCCAGAAGCCTCCTGCTACGGGACAAGCCCAAGAAAGAAACCAACAGAACACCACTGGCCATCACCTACAGTCCTCAGCTAAAACCTCTCCAACGCATCATTAGTGATCTTCAGCCCATCCTGGACAATGATCCCTCACTTTCACAGGCCTTGAGAGGTAGGCCAATCCTTGCTCACAGACAATCCACCAACCTGAAGCATATTCTCACCAGCAACTACACACTGCACCATAATAACTCGAACTCAGGAACCAATCCTTGCAACAAACCTCGGTGCCAACTCTGCCCACATATATACACCAGCAACACCATCACAGGACCTAACCAGATCAGCTATACTGTCACTGGTACATTCTCCTGCACATCTACTAACGTAACATATGCCATCATGTGCCAACAATGCCCCACTGCTATATACATCAGCCAAACTGGACAGTCCCTACGTAAAAGAATCAATGGACACAAATCTGATATTAGGAATGGCAACATACAAAAACCTGTAAGGGAACACTTCAATCTTCCTGGACACACAATTGCAGATCTAAAAGTAGATCATCCTGCAGCAAAAAAACTTCAGGACCAGACTTCAAAGAGAAACTGCTGAGCTACAGTTCATCTTCAAGTTTGACACAATCAACTCTGGATTAAACAAAGACTGTAAATGGCTCGCTAACTACAAAAGCAGCTTCTCCTCTCTTGGTATTCACACCTCCAGATCAGCTACTAGAAGTGGGCCTCATCCTCCTTGATTGGATCCACCTCGTCATCTCTAGCCTGATTCTGGCCTGCATATTTATATCTGCCTCTGGAAATTTCCACTACATGCATCTGACAAAGTGGGTCTTTGCCCACGAAAGCTTATGCTCCTACACTTCAGTTAGTCTATAAGGTGCCACAGAACTCCTCGCTGCTTTTGCAGATTCAGACTAACACGGCTACCCTTCTGACACTAGAAATTAATGATAATTTAAAATTAGAAAATCCAACATGGCAGACCAAAATAGCAGAGATTGAGATGATGTAATTTAAAATTAGAGTGGGAAACTCTATCTCCACAGGGATGAGCTCTGCCTTGCCAAAAATAACCTGACAGGGGTCTTTCTAAAGAAAGCATCATGGGGGAGGAGCGCTGTATCTAAAAATAGGATGTCAGGAGAAGAAGCTAGAGGCTGAGTGGCTGAGATGAACTGGCCTTGAGAAAGCAACCGGCATTTACGGCCAACAGCTAGCAGGCTGAAGGTGTGGGATGCTTGTGGGCCAAGAAGCAGGCACCTACAGAGGCAACAGCAGCAGAATCTTCCAGAAGGCAGCAGATTGTGATGCAGCTCCAAAGCAGCTATCTGCAGGAGCAACTGAACCTTCTAGAAGGCAGCAGCTTTTAAGTTTACTATGTATTCCTCTTGGTTTCTGAGGACAGGACAAGGAGTAATGGGCTTAAAGTGCAGCAGGGGAGGTTTAGATTGGACATTAGGAAAAAATTCCTAACTGTCAGGGTGGTCAAATATTGGAATAAATTGCCAAGGGAGGTGGTGGAATCTCCCTCTCTGGAGATATTTAAGAACAGGTTAGATAGACATCTGTCAGGGATGGTGTAGAAGGAGCTTGGTCCTGCCTTGAGGGCGGGGGGCTGGACTCGATGACCTCTCGAGGTCCCTTCCAGTCCTATGATTCTATGATTCTATGATATTAGCCACTAGTTGTCTGTAAAGACAACTCCCACTACCCCACCTGCCTTGGCAGTCCCTGAGACAGGCAGCCACTGCAACATGCCAAAGACAGCAGCAATCATATCCAATTGCTTGACACTAGCCTCTCTGATACTAACAAAGAAGGGCCCTCAAATGAGTCAGAGGGATTCTGGGTGTATGTCTGATTTTCCTATCTCTTGTTAAGAGGTGCCTGAATGTGTTTTTCAATAAAGCTGGATGCCTGTTTCTGAGTAAGATGTACTGGTAGGCTGCCACTCACAGAATGGTAATCTTAAATTGTAACACCTTTTAAATGTTAGGGTTACCATATCTGAACTTTTAAAAAAGAGGACACACGCTGGCCAGGTATTACCCCCCCTGCTGCATGGGCGTGCTAGAAGCCTGAGTTTTAGCATCAGAATCAGAGGTTGGGAGCAAACCCAGCTCACAGGCCAGGGATTCAGGTCACTGTGTGCAGTGCATCGTGGGTATGCAAACGAGCACCCCTAGGTACGCCTGAGTGCACAGGGGAGCTGGGATCTCCCAGCTGCAGCTTTTAGAATGAGGCTCAGGGCTGGGCTGGGCTGCTCCAAGGTTCTATATAAACATTGTGATGTAGTTGGGGTGCTGTCTGCTCTGTAACCCAGTGTCCCCCAGCGCTGTGATGTGATTCCCACTGACTCACCCACATGTGTATTAGCCCAGACACCTAGGCCCAGCCTGACCAGATTACAAGGCTCTTCCTGGGGGAAGATGGGGGGGGGGCGGGGAGGAAGAAACAAAGGGAGGGAGGCGGAGATGAACACTGGTTTAGGGGCAGGGTCTGGGAGCGAGGCAGTTGCTGGCTGGGAAACATGAAGGAAACAACCTAAGCTGAGGGTCTGGGGCGGGGGGACGCCCTAACCCAAGGAGTCTGAGGCATCCTGGCCCTGACTCTGGTAACCACATCACGTCTATGCTGTGCTGTATCCTGGAGGAGCAATAAACCCTCTATATTCTACTGGCTGGCGGAGTCTGTTCTTGTTGCTACGGGGCTGCAGGATCAGGGGGAACCCCAACTAGCTGTCACAAACATATCTAAATTTGTTTGAAAAAGAACAAGCAGGGCAAAATCCCAGACATATTTAGATATGTAAAAAACCTGGCCAGATGGAGATTTAAGGACCGAAAAGGAGGACATGTCTGGGAAAAACAGGATGTATGGTAAACCTATTAAATGTAGGATCCTATTGTGGTTATGTATAGAAGCTATGACAATATAAAAGGTACAATAACATGTAGTGACACTGCATTAAATGCTTTAATATTATATTGTAACTGTTATATTCTCTTCACATGAAATTGAAATATTCCATGTAGACTGTCTTGTTTTGATGTACCATCCTAAGGTACAATTTGTGAGTAAGAATGAATAATGGTTCTTATGTATTGTAATGTATTTTTTCACATTACTGAATTCAATGTAACTGATTATTCTTCTTTAAATTAATAATCCTTTGTTTTTGAAGAATTTCTACTTGATTGTCAATGCTTTGAGTGGAAGGTTGTATCCTTGTTTTTTCAGAGATTAGTTGATGAATGCACACTGACTTGGTTCAGTGGTGGTCTAGAAGAACTGCATCGCATCACACCACTGAAGATGCCATCCCTTGGCTAGGTGACTACGCACATACTAAATAAATTGGGTTAGCAAGATGGGTGTAATATGGGTAGCCCTCTGTGGATTAGAGAAGTCCCCTGGGAACACACTGGCAAATGTTCTACGGGCAGATCACTACCTTAGTACTTATGCTCATTTGGGTAAAGCAAATTGCACAGACCTAGGCAAACAATTACAGGAATTTCCGAGGCCAGAATCCTAGGACTAGCTCCAATTAGCTAACAAAAACAAAGCACACTCTTTTCTTGTGCAGATAAATCTAAAGCAAATCACATAATTTGAAGTTTTAAGGTTTTGGGCCTTTGCGTATATATCCATGAGAAAAACTATCGATATGTTCAGAGCCTGTGCTGAGACCACTTTACAAATTAGGCCTGTGACGGACCCGGCGGGGTCCGCACTAGAGGAGGGGACGGGACTCTCCCTCCCGCCGGAAAAACCGCGCGCCGCAAGCGGCGCGCCGACCGGCACCGCAGCCCCAGAATCAGGGCAGCAGCAAGCCCAAATCAGGGCACCCTGCCGGAAGCGGGGGAGGGCGCGGACCGAGCCGAAGCGGCCACCCGCCCGCCCCAGCTTGTGGCCCCGAACAAGGCACTGGCCCACGCCGGGACGAGGGCAGGGGCGGCGTGCGGGCGGGGCGGAGCGCCCGGACGTCACTCCCTGGCGCCCATAAAGGTGGCGGCCGGGCAGCAGGAGGGGGGGCTAGGAACGAGGTGGCAGCCCTGGCTTCCAGGGGCACCAAGTTCCCAGCCCCCCATGCGACCAGGAAGGACGGCGTTGGCAGCTGGCGGTTCGCACTGGGACGGACCCGGAGACTCCGGCGCGGTGAGTGAACCCCGACCTGCCCCACCTCCGGGACGGGCCAGCAGGGAGTGGAAGGAGCCCGAGGCAGGGCCCTTTTGGCGCCCGTGGGCGGATGAGTTGAGGGCTGCCGCCCCGTCCGTCGTGGAGGGCGACATTTAGGTGCCAAACTCCACTTAGGGCCTCGGGCTGGGACCCGGTGGTGAGGGAGGGCCCGGGTCCCCCACTCCCCCTGCAACCCTCGAGAGCTAGGGACTGGGTGGACTGGACCAGCAGAGGAACCATCCAAGGACCAGGACCCCACTCCCTTTTCCCCAACCACGCCATAACCCGCCCCCTCCCTCCGTCCGGAGGAGGGGGCCCAGACTCGGGGTTCGCCGAACCCTCTCTGCCGTCACTGGTCGGGAGGTGATCGCACCCTCAACAGGCCCTGCCAACGAACCCTGGGGTCAGGGACAAGGAGGGCAAACGAAGGCGGTGGGTCCACGGAGCCCCGCCCCCCTCGGCTCGGTGCAAAGCCAAAAAGGGTGGGGGCGCGAGACGCTCGCACCCGTAAACCCGCCACAAGGCCCTTTATGCTTTCATGCCAGAATAAATTTTACCAACTGAAGTAAATGCTTCACATAGGAGTAAACTGGCTATTAAAGAAATCTATTTTTACACTTCATTTAATAGTATATATGTATCATTCCTACAGAATACTATTCACAAGGAAGAAAAATTCCTATATCTGCACACACAAATCTGATTTAATGTCTCTGTCTCCCCCCATATTGCCATTAAAAAACCTACTCTGCTAGAATGAGGGTGGAAATAGGGATGATTCAGAGGCCATACGCATTTCTTATTTCCTATTATCTGTGCTGTTACTCAAACTATTTTGGCAGTTTACAGAGAATAAAAAAGAGAAAAAAGAAGGCCTTTATTATTTTTAGGAAATAGAGCCATTGAAAAAGGATGCAAGTTCTACTAGCACCTGACCATGATTTTTCTTTAGCTCAGTAAATAAAACTACTACCTGAGAATCAGAAGGCCACTTAGGCCTTGTCTTTACTAGGAAAAGGCTGAATTCAACACATTACATTTTAAATCATGTTTTTATGATGGAAGGTGAACAGGTATGGGGAATGAGGCTGCATTTCCTGGGCTATGCTGATGTGTTAGGAAGCTTGCAAGAAGAAAAACGTTTGTGTTTTTTAGCTGGTGGATAAAGTGTGAAATACTTTTATAATGTTACTGGTTTGTAAGGTATTCTCTCTTCTCTTCTGTAGCTTTCCCTAATTCACATCACCAATACATAAGAAACTGATTCAATGACTGATACTTTCGCAGCATCAGGAGGCAGTAAAATAAATCTCTGAAGGTTCTCTATGGCATCAGTGATCTCAAAGGAACTTTCATACTAATGTTTTGGATCTGCTCCTCCATTTTTTCAGGTGAGGAAGCCTATGTTTTGGCCTCAAAGGAGAATTGTTAGAAAAGTTATGAATGTGCATAAATGACTGTAATATTGGGAAACATGCTGCATTCTTAGTTATAACTAAGGTTAGGATTTTGTCACAGTTATTTTAGTGAAAGTCATGGACAGGTTCAAGGCAATAAAAAAAATTCACAGGAGCCGTGACCTATCCATGATTATTACTAACAATAACAAGAGGGAGGAGGGAGAGAAGAAATGACAGCTGGAGCCCCTTGGAATGGACTAACAACTCCTGACCCACCACCAAAGGGCTGGGGTATACAGCCCTGGATCCAGTTGCAACCATTGGGAATACACAGGCCATAGGATAAGGATGCACAATCCCAGAACCTCAGGGTGGGGATGCACAATCCCTGCTCCGACCCTGGCTGAAGCCACAGTGCTTGGGCACACAGCCCCAACTCCAGCTCCTGCCATTGACAGCTGAAGCCAAAGTTATGCAAGTCCAGTAAAGTCCCAGAACCCATGTCCTGCATGACTAAATCATATCCTTACGAATAACATCACTACTGGCAAATGCTACAACACAGCAGTTCCCAACTGCTGATCCGCAGTCCGGTGCTGAGCCGTGAACCGCTGGGCTGCTAACCGCTGGCTGTCGGGCTATAGCCGCTCTGGAGGCCGGAGAGAGAGGCATGTCCTGCCCCGCCTCTCAGCCAACCAGCGCTGAGCAGGGGCGGGGTCACCTCCTGGACGTAGAAGAGAGGTTTGCTGCGTGGAGCCCAGCACAGCAGCCTTAGAGCAGCCATGATCTGGGCAGCAGTACTTAGCTGGTGGCTGGGACGCAGCGCAGTGCTAGGTGAGGGAGATGAGGCAGACACTGGGGCCTCCGGGGGTGGGGCTAGTGCTGGGGGGCTCTGGAGGTGAAGCTAATATGGGAGGCTCTGGGGCAGTGCTAGTACTGGAGAGCTCTAAGCTGTAGGGGCTCTAAGATGCAGGGGGCTGACATTGGGGGCTCTGAGGGCAGGAGGCTGGCACTGGGAGGGGTTGAGTGCAAGGGACTCTGGGGTCAGTGGTTGGTGCTGGTGGGTTGTGGAGGGATGCGGGGACTCTAGGGGTTAAGGATGGCACAGGGTGGCTCAAGGGACTGGGGTGTCCCCCAGCCCCAATAGTGTCTGCGAAGAAGTTGGTTTCAGCTGTGGCAGCGGCTCGCCACATGATGAACGCTGGAGCTGAAGCCGCCTGTTCGCGGCAGATCTGGGGGCTGGGGCTTGTGGTGGACCAGTATCATTTTATATACACATTTGCATAGTCATTATTTGCATTATGAATATGTAAATATGCAAATAAAATGTCACCAAGCTGCCAAAAGTTTGTGAATGAGTTTTCCAGTCTGCGGAATAATAAAGGTTGGGAACCACTGCTACAATACATCATCTACGGAAACTTTAAACAAATATGAACAAACATTTCTTCAAACTTGAGAAAGGACACGTTAGTCCCCTAGATTTGAAGCATACTGTATATTTACAGTCTGTTGTAGATGAAGCGAATACACAGATTTAGATTGCCTTTTTTCTATAAAATGCTTAACAATCTGGAGGCTAGCTGAATGGATAATTTTATTAAATGATGTATGTTATACTTCACACGTATCTTTATTTTGAAGAATCACAGAAACAGGATTAATAGGCAACGCTATTACTTCTTTAGTTTCTTTTGGGCAGCCTTCTTCTTCACCATTTGTAATCTCTTCATAGCATTGAGCTGTGACTCCTGAGAAGTTGGGCCCTTTAAGGACAGTGACTGGTTGCCAGACTCTGCATTTGATTTGCTGGTGCTACTCCCGCTATTACCTGCTGTACCGCCACTTCCATTCCCACTGTTCACTTGGCTGCTGCTGCCTGGGGCCGTACTGCTGGGACTAGGAAGACCTACTTTGCTGACATTGTCACTGCTAACTGAACGACTGAGACCCGTTTTCCCCAAGGTCAGAGGTGGAAGAGGCTTTAGTTGAACAGGGCTTGTGTTGTTGTTACTGGAAGATAGTTTTGTCCCTAGTCCTGTTTTAGATGTTGCTAACCCTGACAAACCCACAGGTTTCTGGTTGTTAGAGGAGGCTGCAGGTTTTCCACTGGTACTCTGTGTTGTTGATCCCAGTTTGGTGGTTGATGGACCGGTGGAGGAGGTTTTGGCCGCAAAAGCCGCCCATCCAGTAAGGCCACTGGTTGCAGAAGAGGAAACACTGGCACTGGTTGAGTTCCCCGAAATGGCTGCTGCAGTCTAAAATCAATCAGTCCTTTATTAGTAATGTCTGAGCACACAGCAGGAATGGTTTAAATGATCAAATTTCAGTTTCAGATTCTTTACCCAAAAATTCCATTAGACAATATTATAATATTTCATCATGGGTCATCTCTGTCAAAAGCAACAATATAGAAAGGAAGGGAGACAAGTGCAGAGCCTTTATCTTCACTAAAAATGAAGTTAATATCTGTTCTTTTCTTTTTTCTAACTAGTGAACAGGATACCATATGGCACAATGATCCTTCCCTAAACTGTACAAAAGGCAATCTATCTGAAATAATTAAAAAGACCAACATTTATGAAGTGTAAATGAGAAGGGAGGCCCCATCGATTCTGTGTGATTCTATTACCTAGAACTGCTTTTTAAGAAAATGACAGCTGGTGTATCACACAGTCAGACTCCAGGCAATGAAAATAATTCAGATACCAGAGTCTCCTGGTCATTTTATAAAAACAGAATTTCTCCACTGCCATCCTCATGCCTGTCTGCCCATACCTGCCACCACACAAGTTACTGGATTTGTTTCCATTTAGAAATTCTGTTACTGCACAATAATAAATAATACTCAACATTTACATAGTGCTCTTCATCTTCAAATAGCTTTAAAACTTAATGAATCTTCAAAGCACCTCATGAATAGCTAGCCTTTGTTTACATTTGGGGAAAACTGACGCAAGGACATTAAACAATTCGCCCACAGTTATTCAGTGAGCCTGAGTAAAATTTTGGTCAGGTTTAAAGTCAGGGGTTTTCAGCTCCAACCCTCAGCTCAAATCATATCTTTTCTATCGTTTCTAAATGCTAAGGATAATCACTGAAATTAAGTGCTGATCCTAAAATCATTTGTGTGAATAACTTGCCTGGTGTATGAAGTTATTCACATGCATACCTGTCTGCGTCACTGGCATCATATTTTTCATATAGGCTCCCGTGCAGGGAAAGCAGTTAAGCATATTAATAACCTTATATATGCAAAGTGTTCTTCTAATTTTGGCATGGGCTTGGTCTACACGCAGCACTTATACCAGCATAGCAATGTTGGTTGGGGGGTGTGAAAAAAAACCCTACTGAAGCAGTTATGATGATAAAACCCCCATGTTGATGTAGCTATGCTGACAGAAGATTGCTTCTTTTGACATTGGCAACATTGTTCATGGAGGTGGCATTCCTACACCAACAGAAAATCTTCTTCTGTCAGTGGATGCTGCAGCTAGGTTAACTATGCAGGCACAGCCCCATGTACAGCAGACATTGTGATAGTGGCAGACAAGGTGCCAGTTCATGCCAAGGCCACTGGGCCTTGATGAACGCTGACAAAAATATAGTTGGAAACCAGCTAGCATTAGTGGTAGTACTTTTTAAAATAGATATTAGTTCTAAGAATGAGGTTATACTTTATTAAACGAATGTAGAATGCTGCATATATTAATTTTACTTGTAGTATCTGTATGCCATGTTTTAAGGTAATAGTTACATATTTGCTCTATAACTATAAAAATATTTGGAAAGAGTCTAAACCACACAGACAAGAGAGAAGCATTACCAAGTATGAAATACCACAAGAGGCATCATCTCCTCCTTAAAAAAGACCTATTGGAGAGCAACAATGAACAAAACACTTTGTTCATTGCTTCCTCCAGCACCCAAGAAGTGGGTATATATATACAAGCCCTCAGCCCACCAAAGCTTGAGTGCTGGTGAAGGGAATAAAATTTCTGTTAAAGAGAAATTGTGATCACTGTGCTGCTTGAAATTCAGAGAGGGAGAAATTTCTTAGCATGAGCAAGGGATCCCCAAGATGACTGGCTTGGATTAGCTATAAAGGATATATAGACCTTGCATATGTCTTGCCAGCTCCTCAAGCCAAATGCACAGGCAAAGCTTGGAATTACAATACATATGCAAATTTAATTCAATTACTAATGGACTTAATCAAGATATGGGGTGGTGGACCCTTTATCACTGAAGCTGCTAACAGCTTTCTGAATGGTATCCTTCCTGCCTTACCAATCTATCCACCGACTTTGATCTTTACCTACTCAGGTTTAGCACCCTTTCTCCTGATACTTTATGTATAGAGGTGGGGGGGTGGGCAACAGAGCATCTTTCTCTCCCTCCCCTTTCCTTCTATTTATTTTGAGTTTTCTTATCTCCTAGTCATAACTCCAGTCATCTGAAGAAGTAGGCTGTGCCCACGAAAGCTCATGATACCCTCTACATGTTTTGTTAGTCTATAAAATGCTTCCAGACCATTTACTTGCTGTTTTTTGGCATATTAGAGTAACTACTACTATTTTTTGGAACCTAATACTGTATCTCTTTTGTATGTTTATCTGCTTTATCATGGTAGTCTCTTATTTCTTTTTCTTAATTAATAAATCTGTATTTGTTTATTACAGGATTAGCTCTCATCATTGACTTTGGTGAGAGTTCTGGGGTGTGGCTGACCTGGACAAGTGACTGGCCTTTCGGACAGGAAGTAATCTTAAGATTGTTGCGATTATTTTGTGTAAGAGATCTGTCATAAAGGTAGGCTTGTCCAGGTAGCAAGATAGACCACAACGCCCTAGGGGACTGTCTATGACTCCAAAGCAAGGCTCTTATTGAACTTGTGGAGTTTACACTCGTTAGTTGTTTGGTGAAATCTAACTATAGAACATACAACCAATTTGAGGTTTGTGTCTTGCTTCTTGACAGGATGCCCTGAGGTAGGCACCCATGCTTATGTGCCACTGACATAACCTTACAGTTTCACATGTACTTAAGTGCTTTGCTGGACTGAAGTCACAGCTTGCTAGACTACTCAAGATATTTATTATGGCATTGCTGTGGCTTTCAGTTTATCTCCTTTTGTCACCACATGACAATCTTTAACAAAGGAAAATAACCTAGAAACATGAGACATAATACAAAAGAAGGAGGGATCTCTCAGAAGCAACAGGGTTCCTCCATTACCATAAAAAAGTCTTGCAATTGCCAATATATGCACATCACTTTTTTATGTGTGAGAAGATTTCTTACTTCCATAGAAATGCCATTTAAAAACTAATAAGCACGTTTAGACTATGTTTTACTTTTGAAAGAAGATATGAAAATTCAGCGGGAATTTGCATATCTTCTGCCAATCGCTTTTTCAAAAGAGTTTTTTTGATGCGTTTCTTTAAAAAAAGAACAAACCCTTTTTTTGAAAGAACCTTCTTCCTCAAAAACTCACGTTTACAGGTTCTTTCAAAAAGTTTTTTTTTTTTTCTTTAAATAACGCATCTAGTCTGCTTTTTCGGAAAAAACAAAACAAAAAAACAACCCTCCCCTTTTGAAAAAGCGATCAGAAGAAGATATGCAAATTCCCACCTAATTTGCATATCTTCTTTCGAAAGTAAAACATGATCTAGATGTGCCCAACCAGAACAATCTACTTTTTTCCCCTCTATATACAATAAGTTAAAATCACTTAGGAAAGTTAGATGTCAGCAAGTCACCAGGTCCTGATGAAATGCATCCCAGGATACTCAAGGAGCTGATAGAGGAGGTATCTGAGCCTTTAGCTATGATCTTTGAAAAGTCATGGCAGACAGGGGAGATTCCAGAAGACTGGAAAAGGGCAAATATTGTGCCCATCTATAAAAAGGGGAATAAGAACAACCCAGGAAACTACAGACCGGTCAGTTTAACGTCTGTCCCAGGGAAGATAATGGAGCAGGTAATTAAGGAAATCATATGCAAACACTTGGAAGGTAATAAAGTGATAGGGAATAGCCAGCATGGGTTTGTGAAGAACAAGTCATGCCAAACTAATCTGATAGCTTTCTTTGATAGGATAACGAGCCTTGTGGATAAGGGAGAAGCGGTGGATGTCATATACCTAGACTTTAGTAAGGCATTTGATACGGTCTCACATGATATTCTTATTGATAAACTAGGCAAATATAACTTAGATAGGGCCACGATAAGGTGGGTGCATAATTGGCTGGATAACCGTAGTCAGAGAGGAGTTGTTAACGGTGCTAAATCCTGCTGGAAAGGGATAACAAGTGGAGTTCCGCAAGGGTATATTTTGGGACCCGTACTGTTCAATATCTTCATCAATGGCGTAGATATTGGGATAGAGAGTACGCTTATTAAGTTTGCAGATGATACCAAACTGGGTGGGGTTGCAACTTCTTTGGAGGATAGGGACATAATTCAAAATGACCTTAGCAAGTTAGAGAAATGGTCAGAGGTAAACAGGATGAGGTTTAATAAAGAGAAATTCAAAGTGCTCCACTTAGCAAGGAACAATCAGTTCCATACATACAAGATGGGAAGCGACTGTCTAGGAAGGAGCATGGCGGAAAGGGATCTAGGGGTCATAGTGGACCACAAGTTGAATATGAGTCAACAGTGTGATGCTGTTGCAAAAAAAGCAAATATGATTCTAGGTTGTATCAACAGGTGTGTTGTAAGCAAAACTCGTGAAGTCATTCTGCCACTCTACTCTGCACTAGTTAGGCCTCAGCTGGAGTACTGTGTCCAGTTCTGGGCGCCACATTTCAAGAAAGATGTGGAGAAATTGGAAAGGGTACAGAGAAGAGCGACAAGAATGATTAAAGGTTTAGAGAACATGAGCTATGAAGCCAGGCTTCATGAACTGGGCTTGTTTAGTTTGGAAAAAAGAAGATTAAGGGGGGACATGATAGCGGTTTTCAAATATCTAAAAGGGTGTCACAGGGAGGAAGGAGAAAATTTGTTCCTCTTGGTTTCTAAGGACAGGACAAGGAGTAATGGGCTTAAAGTGCAGCAGGGGAGGTTTAGATTGGACATTAGGAAAAAATTCCTAACTGTCAGGGTGGTCAAATATTGGAATAAATTGCCAAGGAAGGTGGTGGAATCTCCCTCTCTGGAGATATTTAAGAACATGTTAGATAGACATCTGTCAGGGATGGTGTAGACGGAGCTTGGTCCTGCCTTGAGGGCGGGGGGCTGGACTCGATGACCTCTCGAGGTCCCTTCCAGTCCTATTATTCTATGAAGTCAAGAAACTTAAAATCCACTGTTACAGCACTACTGAATTCAGACAGAATAAGGGTTTGTCTATTAATTTGGGGGTTTGATCATGGCAAGAGCAAGGTGAGAGTCTGACAAGGGGGAAAAAAACAGGTGTTCAACGTTTCAGCAAGAACATTTCATATATGCAATATAATAAAAACATTTATAAAGAGAGTTTAATGTACAGCACCTTGACTTCTGTCCTCTTGAATGCTAGAAAAGTTGTTTGAGTATCAAGCTTGAGCTTAATTTCAGGTTTCTTTATCAATGGATCTTTCACAGTTGGTGCTACTGAAACTACTGCAGGAGCTGGTTTTTGAGGTGGTTTCTGAGTCTTCTGAGCCTGCATAAATAATAATTAAATTCAAATGTGTTATGTCTCTGTACCAACAATGATGATTTCATTAGGGTGGTAACAGAAAACATGAGTATTATGAGAATACAACATTAGTCATTAGAATACTATTTTAGAGGAGACTTGGTAACTAAGCACTGAGAAAAGAGATAAGAAGGAAGCACAACTTGAGTTTGTAGGAAGGTTTCCAGCTGAGAGGTTGGTTGGATTGAGGCCCATAACAGGAAAAGATTCAAGAAGTTGAAAGGCATGCTAGTGGAACCACATATTTGAGTGGGTAAACAGAGGTAGATGGAGGAGTCAGGACTGATGGAGGGAACGGGTGGACAGAGACAGCAAAGGAAAATGTGGGGAAAGGTTATGTTTAGAAACCAGTTTCTGGGAAACAATTATAGGGCTCCTTTCAGAGAAAGAAGGTAAGGGGGCAGCTTTTGTGCTGAGGTAGCAAAAGGAAACTGTAGGCTGCAAAGGGGAAGTTGACATATGGCAGTTTGATGAGGAGGTGAAGTGTGAAATATTTATAGCTATGAATGAATATGATATCTCAGTGCAATTTACTGAGCACAAGTAAGAAGTACTGAATTCAAAGGACTGAAGATAATCAAAGTACTAAAATTACTAATAAAATTAATAAATAACTTCCATTGACTAATGCAAAAATGTTATAAATAAGATTTTCTTAACAGAAAGGTCATTCCAACAGATATCATTTTGCCAAGTTATCAAAAGTAGCTTCAAAATTTAACAAAATGTTTTCTGGATAAAGTCTCAGTTTTAAAAGGTCTTAGAATTTAAGATTTGTGAGCTAATGATTTATGTGTAGTACAAATAAAGATGTTTTCTTATTCAAGAGATACATTACTTGTATGTCATCTTCAGCTTTTGTAAATTGTTTTTAATATCAAAAGGCACTTTTTACCAACAGACTTTGACTCTTATGAAACTGAGAAATCAACAGCCTGCTTACTAAAAATATTCACACACATCTGAATGAAAATAATGGATCTCATCATCAAGTTCAACAGAAAATGAGGTCACTCAATGGTCAACAAGATCCACCCCAACATGTATAGTCCTTTGTTAGAAGAAATGTTAAGTCCCAGATGAGCAATTCATTCAGGCCCTAAATTTGAGAAGAAAATGACAAACATAATACTATTTAGTAGATGTTCTTTTAGACTACACTTAATCAGAGCTTCAGCAAACAAAGATGCAGTCATGAAAAATGATTCTGCAACATCCTTTAAAGATTTCTAAAAATCCTTTCTTTAAACAGTCCGAATGAATTGCTGTCTTCAAATACTACTGATGGCAGACAAAAAACTGACTCTTACCATTCTCTTCATCTGCCTGGTACAACGGGCACAATACCACACCAAGCGAGGATCATTGACATCTTTGTCTGTCACCTGAGGTTTATGACAATCCTGGTGGTAGAGATTATGGCACTCCTGACACTCCACTAACTGATTTCCAGAAGTAACTGTCATTTGCCTGCAGAACAAACAGTTAAGAAGAGGTTATTGAAGTAACATATGGGGACAGGAGCAGATATGCCTAATTGAAGGAGAGAGGCTAGGGGTCAGCATGTTGGAGGCTCTCTAACAATCCCGTTTGCCCCCCCTCCACACTTCACAAATCTGTTTCATACTTATCCCACTCACACCCAACAACACTCCAAGTTTACACCCAGGATCCTTCCAAGAAACCCCTTCCCTTTTACTCTGCTTCTCTATTACCTTTGACTCCCCACAAAGCCTGTGAGGGAGGTGGGGAAAATATTTCTGTATTGTAGTTCCAATTACTAAGAGTTCTATATTAATATGACAAGTAAGGAATCTTACTTGTCAAAACATTTCCTGAATCTTTTTGGTTGTCTGTATTGTTACAGACATAGCTACCGATAGGTATTTTGAAATAAATGATCAAAAGTAACTGAAACTGGCATGAGTATATTTTGTTACTTTGACAAATACAATCTGTATAATTTTGAAATATCGTGCATGGAATTTTAAATTTCTGGCACATAATTACCTAGGAATAATTATTTTAGTTAAAAGATTAAAAAAAAAACAGGATGCAAGGACTACTCTATTTTGTGGGACTTTTAGTAACCATCCTTTGTTGCCCATCATTGACAGACATTAGAAACATAAGATAATACCAGCGTCATGGAGAAATGGAAGAGAAAGGATTAGCTGTGCAGTTCTGCTTTGAAACAAAAAAGGTAAGATGGTGATGAAGAATGTTTTCTGTGGGCCTCTGGTGAAAACAATCACTTTGTAAGTGACAAATTAGTGATGTACGTATGACTAGACGTATGTCTGCAAAATAGCCTAATAGCTTTTTCCTAAAGATTTCTTCTTTCAGATGACATGTCAGGCTCTTTGATTGTTAAGCTGCTTTTGCTTATTGAGGAGCAGGTACATAGGTAACCATGGAAACTATCTGTGGATGGGCGGGGAAAGGTAATACCTTATTTTTTTATATAACAAGGAAATAAAATCAGAATATGTTGTCCATACAGCTGTAGGAACATTTTCTGAAACATACTTATTTCTTTTAAGTAGGCTATTTAAAAATAAAGGAGGAAATGTTTCAGAAATGTTGGAGCATATTATTAATATTCAGAATATTTAAGAAACTATTTGATTCCTGAAAAATAGACTGGGTCAGACTGTGTTCAACTGAATGTGACAAGAGAATTCACTAATCTCCATACTTTAAAACTATAAAGGACAATTTTTGGTGGATTACAAAAAATAAATTTTTCATGTCGAAAAAACTCCCAAGTCAGACTTACTATAAGATCAAGAGACAGCCTGAATGGTTTTATATCTTTTAAAAATGAAGAAAAAAATTAATTTATTCATTGCTGTTTATAAGGTTGTTTTCACAAAGAGAATATGGATTTTTCATAAACACTCTCTCTCTGACAGGGCTTCAATGTCACCTGCAAGTCACACATGACATTTTCCTTCGTAATATTTCTGATTTTCAGTTTTTAAGGTTCCCTTAACTGGTGATTTGTGGGGTTTTTTTCCCCTTAGAGATCTGTATGCCAAAGAGAGGATCATGGATAAAAGGGAGGGAGTTTTGTACCCCCATTCCCTCTCATCCTGAGAAGAAGAAAAAGAAAAAAAGAAAAAGGAGGGGGTCACTCTGGAACTTCTAATTGCACTCCTATAATTACCAAACTTTCAGTCAGATCCCACTCTACACTAGTGCAAAAAGCAAATAAGCAATGTCACTGTTGGTGCAGGTCTCATGGAGTTAGAACACTTTTATTCTAATGCTGGCTCTGCAGGGACTTGGTATGTGACACTAAGCAAGTTGCTTCACTCTGCACTTCAGATTCCCTATGTTTAAAAAGGATATAACACAGATAGTAGTACAGATAAACTAGCAACTGACTTCCTCTTTGTTCTTTGCTTGTACACTGTCATGCACAACAGGATTTTTGCCAGGACTGCAGTTCCTCAGTGCTACTGCCATGCAAATAAATAAATACATAAATAAATAAAAATATTTGGGCTCTACTTTTCTTCTTAATGCAGTTTAGCTAAGTGTTTCACATTTGGATATGAAGTTTTCATTGGTAATTAGCCAAATACTACCGAATTCACTTTTAAAACACTGTACATATTTGTTTTATTTTACAGAAGACTTCAACACATCTAGAATGCATAGTTAAAATGTGATGTTTAACACTGACATTTTAAAAAAAGATTTTTAAAAGTGACTTAAACCATGTTTATTTGAAGTATTCTGGACTTCTGCTCAGATTAAACAACCACCACCAAACCCTCCCCTTTCTCCACCACCAAATGTTGAAGCAGGAGTTAACAAGCCTGACAATGGCAAAAGTTTGCCAGGTCACAAAGTGGATATAAAACCGTATGTTGAGTTTGTGCTTCTCCAGCAGCAAGGCTGCAAGTGAAAAATCAGCTCCATAGACAAAAGCTGCATTTTCTTTTTTGGCTGTTCTCTTATCTCTTCTTTTGTGTGTGTGTGTGTGTGTTTTTTTGTCTTAAAGGAAACTGTATCAGACTTCAAGGACAACAGCAGCTGAAACAGCTGAAAACAATCTATACCCATCTTTTCTATTTTCCCCTCAAAAGGACAGTTAATACCGTCATTAATACTATCTAAAAAGTCAATCAAATAGGGTTAAAAGGCTCTTTACAGCTAACATGAAATAAGGTAAATTGTTAAAATGAGAAGTTTACTTAGTACTTTGCATTTCAAATGCTTTAGCAGTTTTTCCTTCTTTTGTGTCTTTAATGAAAGATTAAAAAGATTTTCTTCCATGTATAACAATCACCATAAAACTCTGCAATAACTTGACATGAAAATTCAAACTACAATTAACTGTTCAAAGCTGTAACCACAACAACTTATCCATTGTTGGATCTGAGACACTCCTTAATTAAGAGCTTGAAAAGTGACTGTAAGTAAATAAAATTTTTCATATTCAAGAACTTTGAACCCTGTGTGTGTGTATTCACAAAATACATGCTTGTTATTTTTCCTTCTACTAGCACCGCAAAGTGTGTAAGCAGCAACAGAATTAAGCTCCAATTTCCAAGTCATTATTAGTGGTGAAGATGCATGAGTCATACACATCCATCTAGAGACCCCTGGATTCCAAAATAAATTTTCAAGGCTATCCATTCAAAAAACAAAACAAAACCATTTTTACTTGTCAACCAGCTACAACTCGTTATGGGAACATGGAAAAACAAACAAAATGTTGCCAATGTCACTTTTAAAAATGCTTCAGAACAGATCCTAATTTGAAATGCACTGCTCACATATAGTGATTACACAATAATTAAAATCGATACCTGTGGTGTTATGTTTCTACCTTGGCTACTTAAGAGGTTTGATTATTCTGCCCCTCCCTGCTTCTGCAAAATGTGTAGAAGTCTTATCATTAACAAAAGTTTGGACATTGTTATGGTAAATAATTCCTCTAAAGACTAGATATTTATCTTACTGTGACAGATATTTTTTTTCTTAAAAGCCTTACATTTCAGGAAAGTGTCTTTATTCAGGATGCCACTCAAGCATATGATTAATCTGATGTATGTGCTTAAGTCCCACTGAAATGCTTTCCAAAATCAGGTCTAACATTATTAAGAAAATAAAAAACTGGTCTCCTTTGATATGGAGACGTTGAGAGTTGACAAATAAAGAACTAATTTGTCAATATCATAGAAGAACTCATTAGAAGGTGTGAGTGTCTGATAAACCATTAATCACTTACCGGCAAACAACACAGGCTAAGCCCATTTCCATGGCAAAATCATCAGCGCTGGTTTCATCAAAGCTAGACAGATCAGGCATGGATAAATCCTTGATAGCCTGAACTGTGATAGGGGAAGAGCGAGTCTCTTGCTTCTCTAGTCTGGGTTTCTTTGGAACATCAACTCCTTCAACAATTTCCACTTTAATCTATTAAACACCACACACAGAGATGGTGAAAATGTGAAAAGATACTAATTAGTAGTTATCTAAGCAACTAACTGGCATAATTAATTTATAAATACAAGTAGGTAAATGATATTCTGTGGGTCTGCACAACACACACGGCTTGCTATCCCAAAGAGAGAAAACATTTGTGGACTGAAATGATAGTAAAGTCATCAGTTGTACGGCTCACAATGATTTGTAATGATTAAGTGGTCCTGAGATATATACTGTTTAGAATATTTTTACTGGTTTTTCTCTTTCCAACAATAAAGTAGTATATAAAGAAATATGGGGAAAGTTTTTATAAATCCTCTGTTTGGCATCTGCTAGCTTATGGAGTGAGACAGGTGACATGCTGCAGATGCAACCAAAATGAGACACTTTAGCCAAGTTCTGCAGGAACAATTTGGTTCCGGATGAATAATAATTTTAAATTCAAGCACAAATGGAATTCTTTTAGTCCACAATAATTTCACTATTAGGACCAAAATGTAGGCTTACTTTATCAGCAGTCCTCTTCTCGGTTTCTTTCTTCACCTTTTCTGTTGCGACAGGCTTGCCATTATTGCTACCAGAAGGCAAACTGGACGAAGCTTTAGGCTCCTGCTTACTGGAAATTGGCTTGGTAATAGACACCTTGGGTTGCTCTACTTCCTAAATAAATGGGGGGAAAAAGAGCTGACAACAAACAAAGCACCTAAGACATTTGCTACTTTGCAACTGATTAGGTCACAAATCTAGGAAAGCATCAAATTTTCTATATACCCATTAAAAATAACATGACATTACATAACCAGTCATGTAAATAAGTGTTTCCATTTTTTAATCTCCTCTGAGGTAACTATTGCTGAGATACTGAACATTAACCAATCAAATCACATACATGAATAGGAGTACCTTGGCCCTCTGAAGTGAATTTAACCTCCCTCCATCTCCTCTTACTAGTCATCTTTTCAAAGATCCAAGAAAAAACCTCTCTCTAAGTGCACCTTCCTACTGTAAAGTTAATAATAAAGGTAAAACTCTTATACTTTCAAAATTTACAGCCATAATGAGCAGATATTTTTAGATAGTTCTGATAACAAAATTCAATTTACGTAACTATATCTAAGTTGGCTTCTGGTGCCAGTGAACATCAATATTTCATTTCATCTGGGAGGAAAATATTGACCTTTGCTTAATTGTAGTCAACTTCTACCTCTTGGGTCAACAAATCTTGATATTCATCTTATTGGAAGTCAATAGCTGCTTATTTGTATCAGTGATGGATAATAATCAGGTCAATTCTGAACATAAATGATTAAATTAGTCCCAAAAGTCGTAAGAAAATGTGTGAAAATCAGAGACTGAGCAAGGTGCCATGGCTAAAATCTTAATTCCTTTGGGAACAAGAGATCACATCTGAGCATTTAACACTGGTTATCCACTTGGGGGTGGAAAGCAGGACAAACAGGTTATTAGTGGAATCCCTTTAAGTTTAATATAATATTCTGTATCTTAACTGGTTAGTGTGTTTTTAGTGTTTGGCACTTGTTAGTTATGTTGCGTAATGCATTAATAGGAGAAGCTCAGACACCAGAGTGATGAACATGACAATAAGAACCTACACAGAACTGAATGTGACACTTTTTTTTTTCATTCATCAACTGTACTAGTGGTTTTGGTTCTGCAAATAATTTGGCTTTAAAACCTGCCCTGTGATATTTTTCAGCTTATCTTACCTGCACACAAATCAATCAACAGAATTTACAGAAAACTGATATAGTTTTACCATTATCTAGCTACATTGCTTAAGATTTCACTCAGCAATAATAATTAACCTGCATTTTTATAAGCTTTCAATACTAACTTTGGTTCAGGATTGTTGAGCTATGTGGTACAGAAGCAATAGACACACAATCGCCAAAGACAGGATAAAAGTATTTAGAAGGGACCATGTTACGAAAAGTCCCTCCTCACCCTAATAGGAAAAAGTTTTTTTCCAGAACCAGACACTGCGCTACTGAAGTCAATACAATTTTTTTCCTACAACTTCAATGGCACCAGGATCAAATGCATAAAGGTCAAGAAATAACATAGTTAGTCCACACATCTGTTTTCCCCCTTTCTGATTCCCATAGTTCTACAGCTATAAAACTTGAAAAAAGGAATAGCCAGAACTGTAATAACACATATAAAAATGACCTGCATTTTCTATTCATGTGAATACCTTTTGTGAAGGACGATAGCTCGAATCAATTCCTCTGGCCAAAGACTCATCAAGCAGAGCTTTTAGCTTTTCAGCAGAATCTTTACTCTTTGAATGCAGAAAGCCTAGGGCTTTCAAAAAGATGGGATCAAGTTCTAGGTTCACGGTAGCAGCCATGGTAGCTTCTTTGAAAGGAAATGAAAAAGAAGAAATTAACCTTTATGCATATGGAGCACAACTCAAAATAATACAACAGCTAATAATTTCAAGGAAAACCTTTTTCAGGAGAAAAAATGGGCACATTATTTAGCACATCAGTTCCAGGCATAGATATGAATTTAAAAAAACAAAAAGGGAAACAGTCACAAAAGCCAACTACCTTCTACCTCCATTAGGAGACAAAAAATTCACTGCATTCTAGAAAGACAGAGTACAGGTTGAACCTCTCTAGTTCAGCAATATCCATGGTCTGACATGAAATTAGTTAGCCAGATGTTCACTTAACATGGGCCAAATTTCTTGCAGTCCCATAAAGTTTGTTTATAGCCACCAGTGGTGGCCCAGTCTTAGTTCTCAGTGTTCTGTGGTGCTATTTAGCTTTAATTGACCCTGAAATGTCTTCTAAGAGCCCTATAAGTAATGGAAAAGTTGGTAATGCTGCTAGACAATATTGGCCTTACGTGGTTTGGAAATGCTCAAATTCAGCACCAGTCAGGTCTTGAGGGTGCCGGACTAGAGTTTCAACCTGTATCTGTATTTTATTATCCCACGTCTAAAATTGTGTCAGATTCTGAATTTGACAAACCGAAAGTCAGAAAATCAAATGTTTTGTATTTAAAAGAGTGCAACACGTATTTCAGCGTATCATTATTCAGAACATAAGCAAAATTCAAGTGTAATCGATTAAAAGTGAGTGAAAATAAAATACGTGTTTTATTTTAAAACTAATAAAAGAAAGTTCTTCACACAGCGTGTAGTCAACCTGTGGAACTCCTTGCCAGAAGAGGCTGTGAAGGCTAGGACTATAATAGAGTTTAAAAGAGAAGCTAGATAATTTCATAGAGGTTAGGTCCATAAAAGGCTATTAGGCAGGGGATAAAATGGTGTCCTTGGCCTCTGTTTGTCAGAGGCTGGAGAGAGATGGCAGGAGACAAATCGCTTGATCACTGTCTTCGGTCCACCCTCTCTGGGGCACCTGGTGCTGGCCACTGTCGGCAGACAGGATACTGGACTAGAAGGACCTTTGGTCTGACCCAGTACAGCCGTTCTTATGTCCTTATGACAGCTTCAAGAAAAATTAATAGGTTGTAGATTTCCTCTTTCTATATCACTTTTGGAACTTTTCAGAATAGCTTCTTATTATAACATCTAGAACAGTTGCTTCACAATTTTTGGTTTAAAAATGAGAATATCCAGATGTCAATTGTTTAATTCTGACAACCCAAATAAATTCAGTATCCAGGCTATTAATTGTCCAAGTCCTTTTGTGACTATTGATTGTATTTCATGACAAGTAAAAATTATCTAGGGTTTGACATGCCACAATATTCGAGGTGAAGTGAGGGGAAGGGACATAATTAATTCTAAAACATCTTTTCTTGATAGCAACATTTTTTTCCATTAGAGGAGTTTTCTCTATTCAGTGAACCTACCTAACTAATTATTTCTACCTAGACTAGGTGGCTGCACCAACACCCCTCTCTCTGGCAGCTTTCATGGTCAGAGGCGAGGATTGGGTGTGATCTGGGAATCAGCTGATTCCTGGCTTGTGCCTGATCCCCGCTACCCCTCTGCCTCCCCTGCCCCTGGTGGAGATACGTGCTGTGTACCAGCTTTTGAGCCAGCTTCCCCCAGCACGGGCTCCTGCTCCCCTGCTTGCAGCCTCTGATAAACCCGGGGGGAGGGGGAAGAGAAGCGACTAGTTTAGGGACTAGTTGACTAGTCGCTTACATCCCTAATCCCTGCACTGTTGTTCTCCCAGCTGAGGGAGGGGGAAGGGAAACGGCAGCACACAGGGAGCCTCGGGGCTTTCTCCCCTGCCCCACTGCAGGAACCTCGTGATGGGTGGGGCGGTGAGGCTGTAATGCCAGTGCTGGCTTCCTGAGAGGCAAGGTGAGGAGAAAGCCCTGAGGCTCCCCACATGCTGCTGCTTCCCTTCTCCCTCCCCTGGCCAGGGGAACAGCAGCACTGGGACATGCTTCAAGGAGGCTTTTCCTGCTGCTTGGCAGGATGATAAGTGAGGGGAATGGGTGTGTGGGGTCTCAGCTGGGGGGGCAAGGTTGGAGTGGCAGCGTGGGCTCCCTGCTGTGGGGAGAGGGCCGGGCGCTGAGCTGGAGCTGATGAGTGAGGGGGCTGGGTGGAGGGGCAGGAGCGAAGAAGCCACCAGCAGGCGAGCGGGGAGCTCGCTGCATCCAGCCACTGCAGACCATGGTGCCCATGGGGCTCCCTCCACTTTGGCATCACCTGTGAGGGAGGTGGGCAGCGCACAAAGAACCCTTTGTGGTACGGCTGCTGCCCATGCCCCAGGCTTGTCCATGCTGTGCCTGCTGACAGCATGCGCTGCGTCCAGGCGGGCTTTCCCCTACTCTATGCAGTGCTCTGAGCTTCCTTGGCTCCCCCAGCAGTGGGATGATGGGTACACTGTAATGCATGATCCCCAACTGAGCCAGGGGTCTGCTTCGCTACTGCCTTCTCCCCCAGCATTGCATCACCACCGAGGGAAATCTCTCTCACTCTCACCAACCCGTTTCAGCCTGTTGCCGCTGACGTGATGATGTCATTCTGTTGTCCCGCAGGGAAATGTTTTTATAGAGAGAGAGATAAGCAAGGGGGCTGTCTGTGTCAGCAACATAAATTCCAGGAAAGGGCAACTACATATGAGATCCTCCATACAAAAAGAAGAAATCCCCCCCCCAACAGTAATATATCTTTATTATTGCAATTTAAGGAAATCTACAGCAAATAAAGGCTTCTTGTCTTTTCCAAAAAGTGTGAAATGTAAGTATTCTTAATCCTTTTTATCTTGCCACATTTATTGAGATTTCTTATTTCCTCCCTATAATTCAGAAAACTCTTTTAAAAGAGCTTTCATGCCACTCCTCTCAAAAGTACAGCTTGGACATGTACTCTGGTCCCAGCTCGTAGAGTCCTACCTGACTGAATCCTTTTTTATCTTAAGCACAGCGGAAATAGTGAACTTTTACCTTGCTGGACCATTCACCAGCAGTGGAAAGCTACTCCATCATTCCATGCCTACAAAACTCCAGGAGCCTGTATTTCATGCTGGGCTTTCACAAGACAATAGAGAATCACTCTACCAAGATCATCAAGGAGTTCAGCTTATAAGAGACTTCA
The DNA here is from genome assembly GCF_052426305.1 of Pelodiscus sinensis. NCBI lineage: Eukaryota > Metazoa > Chordata > Testudines > Trionychidae > Pelodiscus > Pelodiscus sinensis. The sequence goes on along the minus strand of NC_143055.1, from coordinate 109,617,828 downwards.
TAAGGATTTTATCAATGGACCCAGCAGAGAGCTAAGAATTCTATTCAGAACCTTTTCTCTATTCCTTAATCTTTGCTTTTTATCAAATAATTTCTCAGTGGCCACAGAACTTCTAGTCGTATTTCCTAAACACCAGGAACTCTGGTTTTCTACTGATCAAGCAAAGACTACAGCGTAAAACTATCTCAGAGCAACTCAGTTTCTCTTTAATGTCTATAAAAATGAAATTCAATGCATGTGGTTATCCTCTTTTCTCATACACCCACCCATATGGTAACTACTCAGGACACTCTTGTGATGTATGGGCTATACTACCTGCTCTTTTTCTTTGTTCAGTATTTATGGTCTGTGCTTCAGTAGCATAGACTGTATATATAGGTTTCTGTTAAATCCCCAAAGATTTAAAAGTAAGTGGGATAACAGAATCCTTGTTTAAGACAATGGAATAATGCACTGATTTCTTGTGAGTTTTCCTGTTTACAAGTCTCCATATAACATACTGTCACAGTCAGAACAGATATTAGTAACAAGGCACTCAGGATGCCACCAGGCTACATATGATTTCTCAAATTAAAATAACTTTGAGAAAATGACTATAAGCAATGCTGAGTCCAACACTACCAGGGCAATTTTGTTTTGTAATAGGTAACAGTTTGTAGGTCTATTTCCAATTTCAACTTTTAAGAACTCTACTGTCAAGGAATTATTTAAAAAAGAGCACTGTTTGTGTTCAATCCTTTGATCTGCATACCATGACTTGCTATCGCTCTTCTGGCCTCAAGGTTAATCATCATAATGCTGCTTGCTAGTATGGTCACAGTTAAGAATTTGACTGTCTCCAATATAATCTCCCATTTTCAGGGGGTTTATAAGGCTATTTAAAATATGCAGAAGGCTGAAACGTGGCACACAAGGGCTCAGCACAGAAATGATTTTTCACTCTAAAAGATCTCTTTTGTTGCTTTTTAAGCTGAAGAAAGAGGGAAAGTATATTTTCCACAGTGAGATGCTCACATGTTAACTTAAAATGGAATTAATCTGTAAAAATAATGTTGATGACCTGCTCTCCTTACATGCACAGCTCTGTGATTGGAACACAGTAACTTAGGAAGTGTTATCCTGGCCAGTTGTCTGTCTGGTCCAGCATCCTGTCATTTGCAATGGCCAGCACTTCAAACATTACATTTATAAAAGGAAGGATAATCAAGTCTTTAGGTCACCAGACCGGGGCGTGGCAAACTCAGGTTCAATTTCCTGCTCTGTCACATACTGCTTTGGGCTGATTGGCCCAAAGCACTCTGTGCCTCAGTTCCCCATCTGTACAGTGGGGATAACAATATTTCCTTACTGCACAGTTATGAGGAGAAATAAAGTCAGTGAGGCACTCAAATACTATGGTAATGGTGTGATTAGGGATGTTAGCTATCAGTTAATTGAATAATCAACAAACCGCATTAATTCTTAGCGGTTAGTCGATTATTCTAGTCTCCAGGGGTGGGGACGGCAGCCAGTGCACTCCAGCACCACTCTGGGGAGTGTCCTGCCAACCCACGCTGCTACCTCTCTATCACAGAAGGCAGCGTGGAGTGCCAGATGGGAGCTGGTCTGCAAGGGGTGTGGAGAAATCCCTGTAATATTATCATTCTCATATAACTTTGTATTAAGATCTTGTCCTTTTAGATATATCTGTAAGTGTTCGTACAGAATCTTTGTAACACTTCTCCTATAACTTTGTATTAAGAGAAACTTTCCTTGTAAGAAAAAAAAATGTCTTTTGAGCTCTCCCCTTTCCTTGATTGTCCTGTTGAAATGAATGAGGTGTGAAGGGAGAATTAAAGGTGAGCACCTCCAGCAGCAGTTGCAAGGGTGGAGAAGGTCTGGGAGCCAGATCCAAGACAATACCTGTAAAGTGAGCTCATTAAGAAGACTGGACAGACAGCTACCTTGGGAGTCAAGCAGCATTGCCTGCCCTTGGAAGAACTCTCTTTGAAGCAGCATTAAGAAAGGCAAGATGATGACTAATTGGCTGCATGAGAGGGATAAATAGGAGGCATCTTGGAGAGGACCCTGGGTTTTCATCTTGTCAACATGGGAGCATCGATCTACAGAAGGCCAGCTCCACCCCTCCTCCATCTAACTCACCTGGCCAGTGCAGTTAGGGGGAGCAACTTTTGGTAACAACAAAATGGAGTGTGCTTGTGTGAGAGTGCATGAGTTTAATGTATCATATGCATATGATAAATATTGATTGATCTATGTATGTTCAAGAAATGTGGCGTGTTGCCTTATCCCCCTGAAAAAGATTCTGGGTGCTTCTTTTAAGCACAACAGGGGAGCCAGTTTAAAAAACAGCTACCCCCGATAGACCAGCTGCCTATTGCCTTATGCTACTACATCTGAGACAGAGGCAGCAAAGGGAGGTGGTGGAAATACTAATAGTCAACTAGATTAACCATTAAGACCAGGTTTATCGACTAGTTGGCTACTAGTTCACATCCCTAGTGCAAAGCACAGGTTTGTATTAGATTTCCTTTAAGAAGGGAGCAGTGATCTCAAGTCTATTCATTCCTTGTTTTGAGGATTATTTAAATACTGTAGACAAAATCAAAATATAAATGTCAAAAAGTGATCATAATCTTAAACCACAGATTGTTATATATGAGGAGTAAATTTTACTCAAGTTAGAGGTATTCATTTCCTAGCCAAATGTTTGTTGGTCTAACCCTTCAATCCACTGTGTCTGGATTAGATGTGTGATAGAAATGTAGCCGTGTTAGTCTGGGGTAGTTGAAGCAAAATGCAGGACAATGTAGCACTTTAAAGACTAACAAGATGGTTTATTAGATGATGAGCTTTCGTGGGCCAGACCCACTTCCTCAGATCAAATAGTGGAAGAAAGTAGTCACAACCATATATACCAAAGGATACAATTAAAAAAAATGAACAAATATGAAAAGGACAAATCACATTGCAGAACAGGAGGGGGATGCGGGGGGGGGGGGGGGGAGGAAGGAAGGTAAGTGTCTGTGAATTGATGATATTAGAGGTAGGGAGAGTGGGATGTTTGTGAGTTAATGGTATTAGAGGTGATAATTGGGGAAACTATCTTGGTAATGGGTGAGATAGTTCAAATGTTTGTTAAGTCCTTGTTGGAAAGTGTCGAATTTTAACATGAATGACAGTTCAGAGGATTCCCTTTCAAGTGCAGATGTAAAAGGTCTTTGTAGCAGAATGCAGGTGGTTAAGTCATTGAGAGAGTGTCCTTTTTGGTTAAAATGGCAAGAAACTGTTTTCTCTTTGTGATCACTCACAAACATCCCACTCTCCCTACCTCTAATATCATCAATTCACAGACACTTACCTTCCTTCCTCCCCCCCCCCCCTGCATCCCCTTCCTGTTCTGCAATGTGATTTGTCCTTTTCATATTTGTTCATTTTTTTAAATTGTATCCTTTGGTATATATGGTTGTGACTACTTTCTTCCACTATTTGATCTGAGGAAGTGGGTCTGGCCCACGAAAGCTCATCATCTAATAAACCATCTTGTTAGTCTTTAAAGTGCTACATTGTCCTGCATTTTGGATTAGATGTGAGCTCCTGAAGGGAGCAACTGTGCTGCTTTCTCTCTGTAGAAAACACTTATCACATGGTGATATGCTACCACACATCAAAAACAACAGACCCACAGCACAACTAATGAGAACCTTCCATTATGAGTTACAATAAGGACTTAAACTCCACACTGTCTGCAAAATACAAGTGTACACATCTGCCTGGCAGAATAGAGGAATTATTGGCTGGAAGAGGAAGGAAGGGAACCGCACTGAAGACTGAAGCAAAATAAAGTGACCATTCATTTACAAGGAGTGGTTACCGGGGGTCAGGGAAAGTGTCACATCACAAGGAGATATTAGAATCATGGAATCCTAGGGCTGGGAGAGACCTCAGGAGGTCATCAAGTCCAGCCCCAGGTCCAAAGCAGGACCAACCTCAACTAAATCAACCCAGTCAGGGATTTGTCCAGCTAGGACTTAAAAGCCTCTGGGGATGGAGATTCCACCACCTCCCTAGGGAACCCATTCCAGTGCTTCACCACCCTCCTGGTGAAATAGTTTTTCCAAATATCTACCCTAGGCCTCCCCCACTGTAACTAGTAAGATCAGTGGTTTCCTAGGAGACTGACAGCACAGCAAGCCAGAGGAGAGGGAGATGCTCGCCCAGTGATCAGACCCCCGCGTTGCAACAGCGCGACACTGCGCTCCCCAGCGTGGCCCGGGCAAGCAGCGCGCCCAGCCCCCGCGGCCGGCGCCGGCCTCGCGTGGCCCCGCTGAGGCCGGGCAGGGTGGGGAGCCCGGGGGGCTCACGGGCGGGGGGGACGCGGCTGCAGCCCCGGCCCTGTCCGCGCAGCCCTAGGCCCAGCCCGCCCGCGCGCTCCTTACCCCTCGCCGTTGGCCCGGGCGCCCGGCGGGTGACGCTGCGGCGCAGAGCCCGGCCGAGCCGCAGGAAGCCCCGGAGGCGCCGCGGCGGCAGCGTGCGGAGGAAGAGGCGGAGCCGGGGAGGAAGCGGCGGAGCTGAGGCGGGGGTAAGCGGCGTGGGGGGCCTGTAGGGCCGCGGAGCCGGGCCCGGGGATGCCGGGGCCTGGAGCGGGGCGAAGCCTCCCCGAGACTCGGGGACGGGCGGGCGCTGAGGATGCGCGGTGGCTGGGCACAGGGCCCCCGCGATGAGGCAGCTGCTGGGGAAGCGGGGTGAACTCGGGGCCCCCCAGGAACTGGCAGCTGCGGAGGCCGCGAGGTGATCTCCGGGGCACAGAGACCGCAGCGTGGGGCAGGTGCTGAGGATGTGGGGTGCAAGCTTAGGTCAGAGGGGCTGAAGCGTGGGGCAGGTGCTGAGGATGTGGGGTGCAAGCTTAGGTCAGAGGGGCTGAAGCGTGGGGCAGGTGCTGAGGATGTGGGGTGCAAGCTTAGGTCAGAGGGGCTGAAGCGTGGGGCAGGTGGTGAGGATGTGGGGTGCAAGCTTAGGTCAGAGGGGCTGAAGCGTGGGGCAGGTGCTGAGGATGTGGGGTGTACCCCTTGGGCACAGGGGCAGCAGGGCAGGTGCGTTGGATGTGGGGTAAAGACCTTTGTGAGGGACAGTTCCTGAGCTCTCTGTTATTGGGGGGGGGGAGTCACTCACCTCAGGCCCCTGAGGCATTCCCCCCTCAATTTCTCATTTACTTTCCCATGGGTTTTGCTAGTGTAGGTGTGGGGAGCTATCCTCCACTTTGTGGGAGAATGACGGGCACCCTCTGTATTACACAGCTAATACCACAGCCCCCCACTCTGCAAAGCAGAGACCTTTGTCCATGCTGTGAATGTAACAGCCCCCATCAAGGTATTTCAGCAGAGTTTTAATCCCTGATCTTAAGCACTGCAACACAGATCACCATTATGGGAGGTAATGGAGACTCTCCACTACTGGGTAGTCAGTTACCTTCTATTAAACAAGGGGAGGATATATAGAAGATAGGGACACGCTCCTTGCCATAATAGTTAAGTGATCCAGACATGTTCGTAAATAGCATTCAGTGCAGACTTATTAGCAGTGAACAAAGAGGGAAATCACAATTGGTTTATGAACCAAATAAAAGGGTGTCATTTAGATGACAATTGTTTGCAATTACATTTGGAAAAAAGGAAGATCTTTGGGAACATAGGCATCTGCCATAATGGATCAGACCAGTGGCTTTCTAGTTCAGTTTGCTGTCTCTTAGAGTGGCCAGGGCCCTATGCATTGGAGCAAAAGGCAATAAATCCAAAACAGAATAAATATCCTGCCTATGGGTGTTCTCCAAACCACCATGAGATACTGGTTGTGCCATGATGCATCTATTTCTTATGAACTTTCTAATGTAACTGGATGTTTTCATCCTTATAAAAATTCAGTTATTTTTTTTAAATCCCTGCTAAGATCTTGGTATCAATAGTATCTAGTAGCAAAGAATCTGACTAGTTATACCTTGGGTACTTTTAAAATTGCTGGTTTTCAGATTATTTCAAAAGCTTCAGAGGGGTAGCCAACTTAGTCTGTTTATTTCATTGTTCGCTTGTTTTCTTTTTATCAATAGGATTAGGATGGATTCTCAATGCACCTTTTTTATACCTTTAATCTGTATACCTCTATCTTGTTTCCTTTCTAAAATAAACAGCCCCAATACTTTTAGTCTCGCTTCATGTAAAAAATATTTTCCATTTAGTTGGTCGTTCCTGTGAGTTTTTTCTGAATGAGGGTTCACTGAAAATTTTACATGGAAACTTTTTGATAGCAAGCTGACATAAATGGAATATAAACTAGATATCCTGCATCTGATGCCTTAATACCACAGCTATTATTTTTGCTGTGCTACATATTTATTGGAATAACCATTACATTTATCAGTAACGTGCAGTAACACATGCTACATGAAAAGAAACCTTGTCAAATGTCCAGAGTTGTATTTTTCTATAATACAACAAACAAAACCTTTTACAGCAGTAGTCTCCAACCTTTTAAAGCAGTGGTCCCCAACACGGTGCCCGCGGGCGCCATGATGCCTGCGGGGGCATTTGTGTGCGTCTGCCAAATGCTCGGGGCTGGCCTGGCCCTGGGCACGTGGCGCATGCGTGGTGCCGGAGCCGGCCCTGAGCGCATGGTGAGCGCCGGCCCTGGGAGCGCTGCGGATTGGCCGCCCGTGCTCTGGGCGCGCAGCGCTGGGGGGGGCGCCAGCCCTGGGCGCGCGGCGCTTGGGGGGGGCGCGTGGCGCTTGGGGTGAACGACCATGCCCCCTGGCGCCTGGCAACCTCAAATGGTTGGGGACCACTGTTTTAAAGTATGAGATCACTTTTTGAATTTAAGTGCAATCCTAAATACCTTTGCCCCGCCTCCTTCGTGGCCCTGCCCCTGCTCACCTCACCCTTCCTTCCTCCCCCATCCTTTCGCCTTTTCATCAGGCAGGGGCAGCTGGTCTTGGGCTAAGGGATTTGGAGTGTGAGAAGGGCTCTGATCCTGGGGCAGGGGTTGGGGTACAGGAAGGGGTTCAGGGTAAGGGTCTGTAAGGGAGTTTGGGTCTGGGGATGCTCAGGGCTAGGGCAGGGACTTGGGGTACAGTACAGGGTAAAATACTGGAACAGGGATTCAGAATGCAGGTTCCAGCTGGACACTGCTTACCACAGGTGGCTCCTGGATAATGGTGCAGTGGGGCTAAGGCAGGCTCACCCCTGCACCGTCCCTGCACCACTCTCCAAAGCAGCCAGCAAACTTCCTCCATCCCAAACCCTGTTGTGCCCCCACCCCTGTTCTGTGAAGATAGAATACAGCAGTGGTCCCCAACATTTTGGGGCTGCTGCGTGTCCGGGGGCGGGGCCGCTCACGTTCCATGCACAAGGGGCAGGGCTGTGTATGTGCCGCGCACCAGGGGCCAGCACCAGCATGTGCCACTCGCCCGGGGTAGGAGCTGCCCATGCACCAGGCGCCTGGGGCCGGCACCACACATGTGCCATGTGTCTGTGGCAGAGGCTACCCATGCGCCAGGAGCCAGCCCTGGCATGTGCCGTGCGCCCGGAGGCAGGGCCGGCTCAGATTGTTCCGTGGGCACCGCATTGGGGACCACTGGAATACAGGGTGGGTGAGGGGAACAGCTCCAAGGCAAAGGGCAGGAGATGCACAGCAGTGGTGGGAGGGGCAGCTGAAGTGCTGCACTTGATAGCCTCTTGGTCAAACCAGTCAAGATCACCTGTCAGAGGCTCCAAGATCTGATCTTCTAGTTGGTGACACTGTTTTACAGAAACTAAGCACAATAGAAATGTTTTCATTTTTTGTTTGTATTTTTCTGGAAGCATTTGTTTTTAAACAAATAAGTTCTCTGTAGTGTAATCCAAATGTGTAGCATACTGAAACAGACATAATTGATATTGAGCCCATGTTGGAGAAATTTTAAGAAGTAAACAGCACAATTAGTTTAAATGAATTGGATTTTTAACATTCTTTTAGTTCTAACCAGCTAAGCTACCCTTAGTTCCATATTGTAAACAAACACATTTATTTACCTATCTGCTCTTTAAGATGTGCAGTAGAGCTGATGCTGTTAATTGTATTGCAGCAGAGGCACTAGCTACAGACCCTAAGTGAGGCTAAGTTGGCCCTTCTGCTGCCAGTGGCTGTGGGCCCACTCTGGCAGCAGCAGAGGGGCTGGCATTGACCAAGGAATGATGGGGGGCAGGGCACAAGTGCGAAGAGGCAAGGTGGCTGCAGAGCTCTGTGGCTAGGGGCCAGGAGTGCAGCCCCCCGGGAGCACATCGAATTCTGTGGCTAGCAGTCTGGAGGTCAGACTGGTGTCTGTGGGGTTCTCCCTCCCATTGGGCTGTATTCCTGGACCTGGCTGTAGAGCTCCAGAACTACCCTGCCTCTTCCCCCGTGTACCTCCTCTCTCCTGCCTCTTCTCCTTGTCCTTCCCTCCCTAAGCTTAAATGCTGCAAATGAGAGGGAGAAGAGCTGCTGAGCTCATGACCCCCAGCTTTTCCCCATAAGTGTTACAATCTGAGAACACCAACAGGGATGCCTGACCACAAATGTTGTTGGATGAGGGAAATCTAGATTATAGAGGTCCAATCTATAGAATAGAGTAAGTGGCAATCTCTGTCCCAAAGATTTTCTCTCTCTGGGTGGGTATGTCTAGACTACATGCCTCTGTCAGCAGAGGCATATAGAATAGGCTACCCAACATAGTCAGTGAAGTAGGGATTTTAATATCGTCGGCACAGCGTGGCAGTCAAGATATGGATCAGTTGACGGGAAGCCTTTGTCGACTGCTCCTGTAAACCTCGTTTCATGAGGCATAAGGGAATGGTTGACAAAGGTTTCCCCTGTCGACCGATCCGCATCTTGACTGCTGCGCTGTGCTGACAATCAGCTAATCCGGCACAGTGCGGCGGCCATTTTCATTTTAATAAAGCTGGGGATATTTAACTCCCCGCTTCATTGACTGTGTCGGGTAGCTTATTTTACATGCCTCTGCCAACAGGCATGTAGTCTAGACATAACAGCTGCGTCTAGATTGGCATGATTTTCCAGAAATGCTTTTAACGGAAAAGTTTTCCATTAAAAGCATTATTGGAACAGAGCATCTAGATTGGCATGGACGCTTTTCCGCAAAAGCACTTTTTGCGGAAAAGCGTCCGTGCCAATCTAGACATGCTTTTTCGCAAAAAAGCCCCGATCGCCATTTTCGCGATCGGGGCTTTTTTTGCGCCAAACAAATCTGAGCTGTCTACACTGGCCCTTTTGCACGAAAGCTTTGTGCAAAAGGGACTTTTGCCTGAACGGGAGCAGAATAGTATTTCTGCAAGAAGCACTGATTTCTTACAGTAGGAAGTCAGTGCTTTTGTGGAAATTCAAGCGGCCAGTGTAGACAGCTGGCAAGTTTTTCTGGAAACGTGGCTGATTTTCTGGAAAACCTGGGCCAGTCTAGACACAGCCAACCGGTATGTCTATGCTGCAATAAAAAACCTGCTGCACCAGGTCTCGTAGCTTGAATCAATCGGGTTGGCTTGCAGGGCCTGGGCTGTGAGGCTAAAAATTGCATCGTAGATGTTTGGGCCTGAGCTGGAGCCCAGGCACCTTTTGAGAGAGGTAGATCTCAGAGCCTGTACTCCAGACTGAGCCTGAAAGTTAAACTGTAAATGTTAGCACTACTATTTGAGTCTCACAAGCCCAACTCAACTGATCTGGGCCAGCTTTCAGCTATGCCACTGGTCTTTTATTGTCGTGTAGACATATCTAAATTAATTCAAGGGAATGGAGGGAAGGGAGAAGATAATATACAAGCAGAATGAACAACATGATTTGAAAACATATTAATTCTGTGATTTAAAAAAAATGTTTAGGGGTTGGGTTTTATAAGGCAAATGAGCTGAAAGTCAAGACAAAAGGAAGGTGAAAGAGTATATAGGAAACAGAAGGAAGAAGGGGAACATAGAGTGCAGGTACATAAGGCTAATGTGAAGAAACTGTTCAGGAGGAGCTTGATCAAGGAGCCTGAACAGGGGAAAGAAAGTTAAACATTTCTGATGACATCACTTGTGTCCAAAGCATGCTGCAGCTGTTTATAAGTTGTAATAGTATTGAGAGAATGATTTTAGGTGGATGGTTAAAAGTTTGGCTGATGTTACGGTCAGGATGACCACTGTCTCAATCCTACAACTGGTTCTGTGAGGATGGCATTTTCAGGATTGGAGTACATTTTTCCTTATCTATGTAATTCCGTGTTCCTCAACACGGCGCCCGCGGGGGCATTTCTCGGCGCCCGCCAAGTGCTCAGGGCTGGCTTGGCCCCGGGCACGTGGCGCATGCACGGTGCCGGAGCCGGCCCCGGGCGCGTGGCGCACTGTGAGCGCCGGCCCTGGGGGCGCCACGGATTCACCCCCCACGGCGCATGGGGGGGAGAAAGTGCTAGCGCCGGCCCCGGGCGCGCGGCGCTTGAGGGAGAGGGGAGAAAGAGCGCCAGCGCCGGCCCCGGGCGCGCGGCGCTTGGGGGAGAGAGCGCCGGCCCCGGGCGCGCGGCGCTTGGGAGGGGGGGGGAGAGAGCGCCGGCCCCGGGCACGCGGCTCTTGGGGGAGAGAGCGCCGGCCCCGGAATGCGGCTATGGGGGGGGTGCCCCCCCGGGCGCCCGGCGGGCGAACGGCCACGCCCCCTGGCGCCCAGCAACCCCAAATGGTTGGGGACCACTGATGTAATTTAATATATACATGTGATTATTAAAACTGAAATAACTTTAGAAGTCTCATTTACTTTTCACTATTAATACTATTTATATTTTACATTTCTTTTGTCTAGGATTGTGAGAATAGGCAATAATCAGTTTCTCTTTCTAGTTAGGATTTATTTTTGGTTTTCGTGCACTACTAAGAACACTTACATTGCATTGCAAACACTGCTGATATTTGTTCAAAATATTTTTTCTGCTGTTTTCTTAAACACAAGTTCAGGAGCACATTTTTCATAGTTTTAATTTTTTCATAAGAGACATACATTTTGGATAAAATTTGATCTATTTCTTAGAACCTTTTTTATGTTTCATTATTCATTAAACAATGAGAGAGGCTGGACCACAGAACCCACAAGTCCCATCCCTATGTCACTTGTTGACACTTAATAAATATACTCTGCTTCTTTACAGAAATACGAGCCAAATATAATTTTATATAATGTATTGAATAGTTTTGCAGGCCTATGTGAAAGCCCATCATGTCTGTTTAACAATTATTCTGTCAGCTTAGTGTAACATGCTTTTAAACTTCTTGCGCTAGAGGAAATGTAACAAGTTCCATATTACACAACAACCAAACCAATCTGAAAGGAAAAATGTTATCAGCAAAAAATTCCTTCCTTTTCTTAGTTCTCTTCACATTGCCCCCTTCTGATTTTCAAAGAGATGACTATTGAAAGTGCATATCTAATCCCCATAATTATTTCCTCTGTCCAGTTTCACTTACATTTATTATTATTCAACACTGTTAAGAGACAGACAAGGGAGATTTAAATCTGGAGAAGGAGGAAAATGCTAGGGAATGAGCAACTCCTTAGATCACCTTAAGCATGTGGGTTTGAATAACACGAGGCAAGATATTAATGCTTCCAGCAGGAGGAGCCAGTGAAACTCAGCATGGCCCTAATGCAGTGGTCACCAACCAGTAGATCAGGATCTACTGGTAGATCTTGGAGCCTCTGACAGGTGAACCTGACTGGTCTGTCTGGGAGGCTATCAAGTACCAGCCCTTCAGCTGCCCTTCCCCACACTGTCCTGCTGCTCCTGCTCAGATCTTCAGAGCTGCCCCTGGGAGCCTCCTGCTTGTTGTGCAGCGTGAAGGAGAGAGAGGCAGGGGAGGCACTGATGTCACTCTGTCCCCCTTTCCCATACCACATCTTCACAGAGTGAGAAGGGTGGTGCCTCAGCAAAGGGGTGAAGCAGGGGTTTGGCCTTAGAGAAGGGCTAGGGCAGGGATATTTGTATCTGAGATAGATCCTGGACTGACTTAAATTCAAAAAGTGATCTTGTGCTTAAAAAGGTTGGCAACCACTGCCCTAATGTTACTTTAGAAAATTAACTATTGCTGCAGTGAGTATCAGCAAGTATAGACCAGGATAAACAACAGAAACAATGGTTTTCTGAAAGGATGCTGAACATGGATTGTACTGGTCTATGCATGTAGGTAGGTCTTCTGGTGTAGGTTTATGTGAATGACTATATTTTAAAGCATATTTAATGTGTCTTTGTATAGTTTTCATGTACAGTTGTCATTTTAAAAACATAAGATGAAGGCAGTATCCTTATCTATAGAAACTGCAGTGTTACAAGGAGAGAGGAAAATGCCCTATTGGAGAGAACAGTTAACTGGGAATAAAAAAACAGCCTTTTGAACATAGCAGGTGGGTTTGCATTCAGCACTACCATCTGTCTGAGACTGAATGAGAAATTTCCTAAATAAATGTTTGAGGTAATGAATTGTCTGTTTCATGATGAAAAGGTTTTTGATGGCTAGGAGAGTGAGAGCAAGAGAAACCTGTTGGATTAATCTAAGCCTTCAAATTTCAAAGATGAATGCAAAATGTAACTGAGACACCAAGATGAGCATATTATTGTGCGGTTGGGTCAGTTGAGTGTGAAAGTTAGCAGTTAGAAATTATACTGCATCTTTCTGAAAAGTGGTTTGTGTAAGCAAGGGTGGGAGGTTTTCCTAGCACACTACTCTATACAGGTAGTCCCCGAGTTACGCGGATCCGACTTATGTCGGATCCGCAGTTACAAACGGGGATTTTCTCGCCCCGGAGGACTCGAGCGGTGGGACGCCTGGTCCCGCCGCCCGCCTTCTCCGGGGCGAGAAAAGCTGCTCCCTGTCTGCCTGGTCTGCTGCGGGAGCCAGCAGACCAGGGAGACAGGGAGCAAAGCGGCACAGGACCCAGGGCCGGACCCGCGGCCGCTTCCAGATCAGCGGCTGAATCTGGATTCCAGTTCCGACTTACATACAGATTCAACTTAAGAACAAACCTACAGTCCCTATCTTGTACGTAACCCGGGGACTGCCTGTAACTGGAATTGTGATAGATAATCTGCTTGTAGGAGTTGGAGGTTTGTTAAAGATGAAGCACAAAGGATTTTTTCTACAATTGGCTTTTTGCATTTTTTCCTTTTTATGGTATGTAAAGAAGGCCTGAAAAGCTTTTTGTTAAAGTTTTTTCCCTTATTTTTTATATTAGAGATATCAGGCATGTCTAATGCAGTCTTCCCTAGCTATGCTGCATAACCCTCTGGGAAATCTTAGGGATGTTTATTGAGAGTTGTAACACCATAATTGAAAAGGCAAGGAGGTTGAATCTTTAACAAGGCTCACTTTAGTTGTGATTTTAATCACTGAAATTATGTAGCTGTAAACATGAAAAACAAAAAGCATAAACAGACTGACTAAAAATCTCTTCCTTCTTCCTATTGCTAAGATCTGTATTGGCTCTTATGAAGTTACCATTTCAGTAGTTTTTTGGTCACCATAGAGTCTTCCAGCCTTACCATGATCTGAATGTTTTATATGGAAAACAAAAAGAATTAAATTAAACATACCTGAAACATCACTTCAGACAATCCTTACACGTAATAAAGGAACAAAAATAAAGGGCATGAGCACAAATTCCTCTCTTCTCCATTTAATGCAGATTATCTTTAAATCTGGTGGAGGTTTATGATGATCTGTCAGTAGTGGCTCCATGTAAAGATAGTCTTGGTTGAGCCAAGAAAAAGACAGAAACAACCCAAATGCTCTGTGGTGACCTAATATATCTTTAGGGGTGTTTATTCTTTTTCTCTAACAAATTGTTTTGAAGATTTGAGCTTTACTTACATGCATGAGCAGGCATGTTTATTTTTTATTTGTTTGTTGCATGATATAACGTTCGAACTATATTTTGAAAATTAACTCTGTATTAAGATTTTAAGGACTGGAGCAATTTTATGGCATAATGCTTTCTCTCTACTGGAAAGACATTTTCTACAGCATAGACTGTGATAAGGTGTCTAAAAAGGTATGAGGGTTTTTTTTTCCCCTCTGTCAAACATTCTGGAGAATTTAACGTTTAATTGGAAAACATTTTCTTAGCCTCTCAGGTGGCAAAATTATCTTTCCAAATATGAACCATTAGAGTGTTGTCTTCTCTGCAGACAGAGAAGTTTGAAAATCTCCAAAATAGCTCTAAGAAATGTTATGTGCCACTGTTCAACTCAACAAAATGTTGATGCCTGATGACACATTAATATCAATATTATTAATTAATTCACTGTTGATTATTTTAAGAGAAACATCCAATTACAGTAAAACTCCAATAGTCTGGCATCCAATAGTCCGGCACTCCTGATAGTCCGGCATCAAAATGGCAAGAGCCTAGTGAGTGAGCTTCAGCAAAAAATGAGTCACAAGGTAACAGCGGCAGCAGCTGAACTGAGCAAAAAGGGTAAAAAAGGCTTAAAAAAACTAAAACATTACAGTGTACTGTATACAGTATGTACAATAAAAAGAGTTAAGAGCACTTTATATACAGTATATAATGTATACAGTGTATATATATATAACCAGTTTATAGTACCTCTTGATAGTCCGGCATATCTGATAATCTGTCACCACCTAGGACCCATAGGTTCTGGATTATCGGAAGTCTACTGTACTGTGCTTTCTCTCTTCATACTGAATGTTGTGGGGGATGAATAAAAGAGTGGCTACCTTCAGCCTATTGGTGTTAAAGTCTACAATTGTAAGCAGAGAAATCCTACAATAGGTTAGGCCTTCCTCTGCCTGACTCTCAGCATCTGAATGTACCCTCTGTCTAAGCTTTTGTCTAAGAAGGCATGTGTTTTTCCTTGCTTCAGCCAGCAACTGCTTATCATCTTTTCTCAGCATAGTCTCTGATACGGCTTCCTACTTAATGTAGTACAGTGAGAATATACGTTTGTGATAGAGACACATGGAACAGCTGAGGACAGAGCAAAAGGCAAAGCAAGTTCTGTTAAGGAGCTTGGCTATGGGAGAAGAGGATACATTGTGGTAATTCTCCCTTTGATGCAGGCCCAGGGAAGAGAAGAGAAAAAGTTCCGGATGATGAAAAATGGTAAGGCCAAGTGTGAAATTCAGGATTGGGAAATTATATTATTTTTTAGGTGCTGGCAGTGTACTTTGCACTTTGTGCATACTAATATTGCAATTCCAATGGAGTTTACATCTTAAGAAAGACTTAAGATAGAGGTGGACTAGAAGAGGTGTTGAGTATTGAAAATATCTTTGTTCAGTTTTTTGTATAGTTTGGGGGGATGGAAAAGAGAACAGTCTAGAGGCCAGCATAGTTAAAATGGTGTAAATGTGACAACAGCAGAGTTACTTTGCATTAGTGTAACTACAGTCAGATTCTGGCCCTAGGAGGTTAAGCTGCTCTAAACAATTCTAAAAACCTGAAATTTTTTTGGCGGGGGGGGGGGGGCTGTTGTGAACAGAGAGCAATATACTGTATTGGCCTTGTCTAGGCTGTTCCCTACTCTGGCACTCTGAGTGCAGATGGTGGGGGCCCACAAGAGACCTCAAAATACCTTGCCCTATTGGCTTCTGTCTAAAAGCTTCCCAAGGTCACAGATTCTCTGGCCTTGGGAAGTAGCTGCCACCACCAAGTGAAAAACCCCTTTCTTCCTGAACCAAGGAAGAAGCATTTGGGACTTCTTCCAGAGAAGTACTCCTAAGCATTTTTACCACTGGAGAGCTTGGAATAAAAAGAGAAAACAAACTGCAATTTCTGATAGCTGACCTCCCAGTCTTAGGCATGCATACACAGACCTCCTTTGCCTTCCAGGACACAAGAGTCAAATCATAGCCTTAAAAAAGGTGATTTTATTAACAAAACAAAAAGATATATTTGATAAATCATACTTGGTTGGAGGGGTTTTAAAACAATGGAGAAAAGAATAATTTAAAAACAGAGCGAAATCCCATCCCTGGAATACAGCTTAAAGTTACAACGTATGAGGGGAGGGATACATGGGCTTAGCACAGAGAAGTTTAACCAAACAACAGAACAAAGGAAATAACCTGATCGCATCTAAATAGGAATTTCCATATCTGCTTATGATCTGTGCTTTAAGGTCCAGTCCATTTCCATGCCCAGTATTCTTTGTAGGCATGGTAGTTCTGCCTGATTTAATTAATTTTGTTCCCTCAACTCCTGGCTTAAATTCACACACAGGAAAAACAGCAGGCAGATATCCCTTTCAATTGAAATCTCAATACTTTCTCCCATTGGCTTTCCTGGCTTCCTGCCAACACCCCCTGGCTACTTGAGTTTAACCCTTTAGTCATCAAATGCTGGGATGTTCAGAAAAGACCAGCACTTCTATCCATCACAGTTCTAACTGGACTTAATTAAGAACATAATTTGTTCCACTCCATAGAATGAGTTTAATACTGCTGATCTATCTGGTAGCTGACAAAAGGGTTAAATGTAAAGCAGTATACCTCTGTGTCTGCCATTGTTTCTTGGTATATTACTTTCAAGTAGATTCTGTTTAGCAGATCCCAGGAATATTCTAATGCTTCCATTATAATACAGTAAACTTCCGATAATCCGACACCTTTAGGACCCAGGGGGTGCCGGATTATCAAATATGCCGGACTATCGGAAGGGGGGGGGCTATGAGAGGTCTGGGGTGGGTTGGGGTGGGCTGATCCTTGGTGCAGCGAGACCAACCCGGCAGCACCCCAGCTGCTCTTGGCGCTACTGGACCAACCCAACAGCATCCTAGCTGCTCTGCCCCAGGTGTCCCCAAGTCAGCCGCTGCTTATACTGATCAGCAGCTGACTCCAGGAAGTCCAAGGCAGAGCTGCTTTGCCCTGGGCTTTCTGGAGTCAGCCGCTGGTCAGTTTCAACAGCAGCTGAATCAGGACACCTGGGACAGAGCAGCTGGGAGGCTGCGGGGTTAGTCCCCGCAGCGCCGCACCTCGGGGCTGCGCGACCAACCTGGCAGCACCTCAACTGCTCTGTCCCAGGCGTCCCAATTCAGCTGCTGTTGAAACTGACCAGCAGCTGACTCCAGGAAGCCGGGGCAGAGCAGCTCTGCCTTGGGCTTCCTGGAGTCAGCGGCTAGTCAGTTTCAGCAGCAGCTGAAATGGGGACAGCTGGGGTGCTGCCAACTTGGTCCCGCAGCCCTGAGGGGCAGTGTTACGGGACCTACCCGGCGGCACTCCAGCTGCTCTGCCCCCAGCTCCCCCGATTCAGCCACTGGTCAGTTTTAGCAGCAGCTGAATCGGGGAAGCTGGGGGCAGAGCAGCTCCAATGGTCCGGCTGCCTGGAGCACTTCCGGGTTCCTGATGGTGCCAGACCATCAGGAGTGCCAGGGCATCAGATGCCGGACTATTGGAGTTTTACTGTACAGGCAGTCCCCGAGTTATGCGGATCCGACTTATGTCGGATCCGTACTTACGAACGGGGCTTTTCTCGCCCCGGAGGACGCGGGCTGCGGGACCGCCCAGATGTGCCGAGGTCCCGCCGCCCGCATCCTCCGGGGCGAGAAAAGCTGCTCCGCGTCTCCCTGGTCTGCTGACGCGGAGCAAAGCATCTGGGTGCTCCCACCGCCCGGGTCCTCTGCAGCAGACCAGGGAGACGCGGAGCAAAGCCGCGGAGGACCCAGGCGGGACAGCGGCGCATCTGGGTGCTCCCGCCACCCGGGTCCTCCGCGGCTTTGCTCCTAGTCTCTCTGGTCTTTTGGGGGAGGCCCCCCCCAGAAGACCAGGGAGACGCGGAGCAAAGCCGTGGAGGACCTGGGCGGCGGTACCGCGGTGTGTCTCGGTCCCGCCGCCTGCGTCTCCATGGTCTGCTGGGGGGGGGGGGGCAGCTAGTGCGGCCCCACCCCCCAGCAGACCAGGCTTTTTTCGAGGATGCATGTGGTAGAGCAGCTGGGGTGCTGCCGGTTGGTCCCGCAGCGCCGCTCCTCGGCGCTACTGGACCAACCCGGCAGCACCCCAGCTGCTCTGCCCCAGGAGTCCTGATTCAGCCGCTGCTGATCAGTTTCAGCAGCGGCTGAATCCGCACGCCTGGGGCAGAGCACCTGGGGTGCTGCCGGGTTGGACCCCGCTGCGCTGAGGTGCGGTGCTGCGGAGACCTACCCGGCAGCGCCCCAGCTGCTCTGTCCCAGGCGTCCGAATTCAGCTGCTGTTCAAACTGATCAGCGGCTGATTCCAGGAAGCCCGGGGCAGAGAAACTCTGTCTCGGGCTTCCTGTAGTCAGCTGCTGGTCAGTTTCAGCAGCGGCTGAATCTGGACGCCTGTTCCTACTTAAGTACAAATTCAACTTAAGTACAAGCCTACAGTCCCTATCTTGTACGTAACCCGGGGACTGCCTTTATATAGTTTTAACGTGTTCATTTGTTCCTCAAGCAGGACTTTTGTGTCACATTAACCACTAGCCATCAGCTTTTACATTTTTTTCCATCCCAATGCCTCATCCCCTGCATAGTGATTACAGTTTGGAGTCTTTCCTCCAGCAGAAAAAATGAGCAAGTGAATCCTCCGCTGTTTGCCTGATGAGAAGTACTTTGGGATGAAAAGACATACACATTATTCCTTGAGTCTTGATTGTTGGATTTGGAATGTCAATATTGTAAAAGTTTGTGATTAAGGGGTGAAGAACTGCTCACAAATTTGGAATGGAAACATCAGCAGATTTTGCTAAAAGGATTTGCAGCTTTATCTATAACATTAAGAGCAAGCACTATATCATAATTTACTGAGAAAATCTAGTCTACAGTAGAATCAGTAGAAAAACCTGTAAGAAGAGTTGTAGTTTATAAGAGGAACTAGAAGATTTGCCCAAAGTTGGGTGGGTCCTTTAAGTTAAATAAAGTTTTGTTTGTCTTCATTTAAATCATTGTTCTGGAGTGGAGCCGCTCCCAGTGGTCATTCTGCAATAAAACTGTTCCTTCTAGAAGACTTGCCCACCCCCTTCCATTTTATGAGAAACAATCAGATTCACACACACCCAATTGTCCTGGCACAACCAAAACCTGGCCTTGCTGTAAGTTATGATAAGAGAAAGCTGCATACCAAATTTGGTGGTCTGAGCCCTTACCCTGTAGAAGGCGTTCTTGAACAAATGCACTCATGGACGCACATTTCTAAAATATATAGTAAAAAAGATGTATCTATTTGATAGGTTGAAATAACCTTGAAAGCAGAGATCTTATTCATGCTTTTGCATGACAAATTAAAATAATCCAAATGCACACAAAACGAATTTAAAAATTCTTGCAACATATTTTATATGAAAAGCATTGACTTAAAATGCCAGTAATCAGGTAATTCATAGCTAAGACTGATTCTCCTGGATGGATTCTCCATCTTTTGTTTTATAATGCTCCCCACTGAATCATTCTCTCCCCAGAAGTGATTCTAATATATAATCTATGTTGACTTAACTTCTTTGGCTTTAGAGAGTGGGTATGTGAATGGTTAACCAGAAATCCTTACCCTGACCGGTTCTGGTTAACTGCTAGGGGCTGGAGCAGCTCTCTGCCCACCAAGGTCAGGGGGTTGTTCCAGCCCTTCTGGGCCCACTGTAGCTCCTGTCCATGGCAGGCCTAGCCCTCCTCCTCCCGGCCATAGCCTTTGTTCACTGTAGATAGGGACCCATGCTTCCACCCGCCCTACCCCCTTATTTGTTTAATTAAATGGGATTTTATATCCCTTTTCTAGAGTTTGTTTGACCCTCATGATTTCTGGGTTTTTTTAAAGTGCGTTTTTAGGAGAATTAATATTTATTTATTTATTTTATTTGTTGTGCCCTTTTTTGCTTGGCAGGTATATTAAGCTAAGGGAAGATTCAATGTGAATGGTTAACCTTGATGAGCTTCATATATTTTAAATGAAGTGGTGTTATCCGTTATTTTAAAATACTTGTTGTTCCCTTTTTTGCTTGGCAGGTATATTAAGCAAAGGGAAGATTCAATGATTTCTTGATGAGCTTCATATATTTTAAATGAAGTGGTGTTATCAGTTATTTTAAAATACTGTAATACATTATAACCATTGCAGTAATCTGGATTTTTACTTTTAGTCCCAAAGGTGGTCTAGAAATATGTTCATACTTAAGTCCCAGAACAATAGTTTTGGTTCAGTTATAATGATGTTCTTAAATGGTATTTTGACTCCTACATATCCATTAAGTCTCCCTCCCTCCCTCCTCCGTGTATGTAAAAGACAAACCTTTTTATTGTGGAAGCAAATAATTACAGCACATTCATGTATTTGCTCCAGGATTTCTTAATAACTTAGATAATTTTTTAAAAGACTAGTATTGGTCCAGAGTCACTTGCTTTCTATACAAAACATTCATAATAGCATGTTTTTGTAGTGCTAATATTCCTGTCTCCAGTTATGGTGGTATTTGCTTCTAAAGTTCTTCCTTCAAAATACTGCCATCTAGTGTCTAAAGATTGCAATATGAATTGTGATTTATAAGGCAATTGGATGGGAATTTTATTAAGTGGTGGTGCAGAACAATTATTACATCATAATTCTTAAACTGCCTAGAAATAGTGTAAGATTGATAGAGGAAACTGACTCTTGAATGAAGTATTAAGGAAATTGAATTGATTTTGTTTCATATGATGACAAGAATATTAATATGAGACATGAGTACTATTTTAATTAAATCAAGCTTCTCTTTAAATGACTTGTGTGCTTGAGATGCACACACATAGGATACTTGAGGTGCATTCAACTTATCTGTTTTGTTTGCTCATACCTTCAGTGAATGACCCTGAATTTGTAGTGTAGAAACTAATTGATCTCTGAGACACAGATCTGTGCCTCAGAAAATCAATTGCAGTATCTGATTTTAAAAAAATGCATGGTAATCCTGTGAGAGCGCTACTATATATGTATTGATTTTTAGAACACCTTTTCTCATAACTGATAAGTTCTTACTTATACATTTTTAAGAATTCCAAATAGTAAATTGCAGAAAATCATTCAAAGGCTCATGATTGATTGATGTAAATCGTTTTGAAAAAGATTTAAATTACTGATTTTAGTTGATATTTAAATTCAGTGGGAAGGACACCTTGATTTTAATAATTAATTTTCACCTTGTTTTGCTGTTGTAGTATTTTCCTAAAGAAATATTGATTCTCATTGATTGGTAGCCATTGAGACATGTTGAATTACAACTAGATTTAGTCTTTACACTAACTTTGGTTTTTTTTTTGCTAACCAGGAGAATGCTTGATGTCCCAGATTTTTAAAGGTATTTAGGCATTGCTTAGTTCAGCATTTCATTGTCCAGATCTCATTTTCAAAAGTGATCTAGGCACTTATATGCCTAAGTTCCGTTGACCCGAGTTATACATCTTACCATACATTCATTTTTTTACATTTTTTGTTATATTAGAAAGTAATGAATGGTGCATTTATCATTTATTTGATTATTACATTTTTACTCATATTTGTGTAAACCTGCATTTTAATTTTTTCTTAAATAAAATTACCCGAGGTATGCTGGCTACGTGTGAGGGCCTGGGGGAGAAGTAATAGATTTATCAAACAGTTTTAAATGCAAAATTTAATTGACTTATTAAATGGGAAGCATTATGTCTAGTTAGTGATTAGAAGTACTTGTTTCTGGCCATCATGCCATTCAGGTTTTTAGAATTAATAGATTCATCACCTCACATAATATTTTTATTCATAGATTGGCAGAAGAAAACAAATATGGGCCTAAACTGATGGTTGTAATTTAAGTATAGGTTGTTGTAATGTACAATTTAATTATAAATAGGTTTGCTTTGAAAAAGAAAAATATATGTAATTGAAAATCTATGTTTGTATTTTTAATGATTGAATTAAGAAAACCAATGTCCTTTTGTCAGGAGGAACCCCAAAAGGACACACATTCAGTACAAATAAAAAAAAATAATTATATCACGATCACAGGTAAGGCAGAAGTAGATGTGTGATAATAATCACAGCAAATTATTTAGTTTTCTAATTTATGCTGCTTCGGAGCAGTCTGGATTAAAGGCCTGATGCTGAAACTCACGAAGATCATTCTCTGACACAAAATACGATGTCTACTATGAGTGATGCTGAGCAATAGACACCTACATATCCACTTGGGCAACAAAATCAGTTTGCCCTGTCAGGGCTGATCCCCACTCTGGCACTCTGAGTGCAGAAAGTGGGGACCTGCAAAGACTTTAAATATACAGGCAGTCCCCGGGTTACGTACAAGATAGGGACTGTAGGTTTGTTCTTAAGTTGAATCTGTATGTAAGTCGGAACTGGCATCAGCCGCTGCTGAAACTGATCAGTTTCAACCACGGCTGAATCTGGACGCCAGTTCTGACTTACATACAGATTCAACTTAAGAAACCCAGGCGTCCCCAAGTCAGCTGCTGCTGAAACTGGTCAGCGGCTGATTCCAAGAAGCATGGGGCACAGCAACTCTGCCTCGGGCTTCCAGTAGTCAGCCGCTGGTCAATTTCAGCAGCGGCTGACTTGGGGACGCCTGGGGCAGACCAGCTGGGGTGCTGCCGGGTTGGTCCGGAGCGGCACTGCGGGACCAACCCGGCAGCCCCCAGCTTCTCTACCCCAGGGGTAGGCAAGAAAAGCCTGGTCTGCTGGGGGGGGGGCACTAGCTGCACCCCCCCCAGCAGACCAGGGAGACGGGGGTGGCGGGACCACCCAAGTCCTCCACGGCTTTGCTCCGTCTCCCTGGTCTGCTGACCTGGGAGATGCGGAGCAAAGACACAGAGCACGCGGGCAGCGGACCAGGCGCGCCGCGGCTGTCCCACTGCTGGCGTGCTCCGTGGCTTTGCTCCCCATCTCCCTGGTCTGCTGGTCAGACCAGGGAGACGGGGAGCAAAGCCTTGGAGCACGCCTGCAGCAGGACAGCCCAGGCGCGCTTGGGTTGTCCCCCTGCGGGCGTGCTCCAAGGCTTTGCTCCCCGTTTCCCTGCAGACCAGGGAGACGGGGAGCAGCTTTTCTTGCCCCAGAGGATGGGGGCGGCGGACCGCGGCGCATCTGGGCGTCCCGCCGCTCCCGTCCTCCGGAGCGAGAAAAGCCCCATTCGTAACTGCGGATCTGACATAAGTCAGATCCGTGTAACTCGGGGACTACCTGTACCTTGCCATTACAGGCACTAGTTACAAAAACTTCCTCCAGAGTCACAAATGCACAGATTTGGGGAGGGGGAGGGAATGTCGCTGTCATCAAGTGATTTTTCATCCCTAAAATCTGGGGCAAACACTTGAATTCTCCCCCCAGGGGTACCCCAAGCTCTTCTGTTAGAAGAGAGCTTGAAAAAAGAAAGACAAACAAACTGCAGTCTCTGGTAGCTGACCTCTCAGTCTGAGACATGCAGATACAAACAGACAGACCAACCTCCTGTCCCTTCTAGGACACAAGAATAAAATCATTAGCTTAAGAAAGTGATTTTTATTACAAAACAAAAGATATACTTGATAAAGCATACTTGGTTGTGAGATGTTACAGAGCAACTAAGGAGAACAAATTAAAACACAAAGAAAATCACTGGAAATAATGCTTTGATGATAAATGGGGAAGGGAGGCATAGATTCACAGAAAGCAGTTCAAACCAAACCAACAAATAAACAAAATACCCTGATCGTGACTAGATTCCCTTTTTACTTTTACTTTATTCCAG
Source organism: Pelodiscus sinensis (assembly GCF_052426305.1). Lineage (NCBI taxonomy): Eukaryota > Metazoa > Chordata > Testudines > Trionychidae > Pelodiscus > Pelodiscus sinensis. The sequence continues at coordinate 109,594,080 of NC_143055.1, read as the reverse complement.
TCTTTTCTTGGTTCAGTCCACTTCCATGCCCCAAATTCCTTGATGGCATTGTAGTCCTGCTTGCGTTTAAATCATTCTGTCTCTCTCAACTCATAGTTTAACTCTCCCACCCAAATAAGGCAGGCAAGGAAACTATATCCATTTCAAATTTCAACCCTCTATGTCGATTAGTTCTCCTGGACCCCTGGCCAACACCCTTGCTAGCTACCCTTGCTGAGTTTAACCCCTTAGTCACCGGATACTGGTCAGCACTCCTCCTATCAATTACAGCCCCAGTTCCTCAACAGTGAATAAGGTTCAGTGTTCATGTCGTTGCTTTTCAGTATTTACACAAGCAACATGCTGCAACTAAGTCATGCAGATTTGCATATGTGGATGACCCTAACCTGGCAATGCAAGCAGATAAGTTCAGACTGCCTTGAATAGGAACCTAAACACCATGAAGGAATGTTTCTGGCAATAGAGTCTCTAGCCAAATCCTCATGAAAGTAGTCCATGCATTCTATCTTGATAGAAGGAATGCTAAGCACACACTGAAAGTTACCTTCTGAGGTTGGGATATAAAGGTTTAACCAGTAAGCATTGCCTTACCAGCATATTTACCTGGGTAACTGGTTAACCAGCACCCAGATAGGCTGGAGAGCCCCCAGCGTGGTGCCAGACCCCACACACTTAGCGGTGCAGCAGGCACTTAATTGGCTAAACCTATAGTTTAGCTGGTTAATAATTTACATGGGATTTTACATTCCTATTCTGTGACAATACTGCAGCATGACCCCACTTCAACCTATCTTGGAGTGAAGCTGGACTACATGCTAACCTTCCATGACCATCTGAAGAAAGTAGCAGACAAGATGAAGACAAGGGTCAGCCTGGTTCCAAAACTGGCAAGCACAAACTGGGGAGCATCAGCATCAGTGTTACATAGCGATGGTTCCCATGTACTCTGTAGTCGAGGATAGTACACTGAATATACCAAAAGTATCCATATTCAGCTTGCTGATGTCCAAGTAAACGCCACAGTGTAATGCATTGCTGGAACCCTCAACTTGATCCTGGCACCTTGGCTGGCAGTGCTGTCACGCATTGCTCCCCCATCCATTCATTGCAATGCCACAACCATTCATAAATATCAGAAGATTGTGGAAATACAATGTCTTCCCATCCATGAGGACCTTAATAATGCTCCTCACCACTGCTTGCAGTTGCACAAGTCTTTTTCGACCCATGCATTTAATCTTCAACAATGCAACTTCCTCCCTCATGAAACTTAGAAATCCTAATGGAATTCACAAGAAGTCACAAATAAATACCTCAAGACAGACCCAATGTGGAAGATCCCTGGCTTTGATCTCCCACATTTCCTTCCCAATTCACAAATATGAAGGAAGCATTATGTTGTGAAGATTAAGACTTTAACAGGGTTCAAAAAAAGAGTTAGATAATTCATGAAGGCCAGGTCCATCAATGGCTGTTAGTTGGGATGGATAGGAATGGTGTCCCTAGCCTCTGTTTGTCTGGAAATGGATGACAGGGGAGGGATCATGTGATGATTACCTGCTGTGTTCACTCCCTCTGGGGCATCTGGCATTGACCACTGTTGGCAGACAGGATACTGGGCTAGATGGTTCTTTGGTCTGATCCAGTATGGCCTTTCTTATGTTCTTATTATGGGTGTAAATTCCTGTTTAATTGATTAACTGGTTAAACATATAGTTTAAGTGCTTAAACAATTAAAAAGGGAGCAGGTGGGGGGGTTGGAGTGCCCCTTCTCTCCCTCTGCCCCACTGCAGGCAGCAGTTTCACCAACCTGGCTGGAGCAGCCTCTGTCCATGACAGGCCTCCATGGGGCTGGAGCAGCCAATGGCAGGTGGGGAGCTGCTCCAGCCCCCTACGGTTCACTAGATAAGCATTCACATCCCTAGGAGGCATAACAGCAATACCATGCTACTCCAGATGCAGTTATCTGGCTTAACCGTCTAAATGTAAAATTACAATTGTTGGTCTACATTTAAGTCAGTTATACGAAGGAGAAGAAGGGGAGAAGAAAATTAGCTGTTAGCCCCAGGCTGGGACCTGTACAGAAGGACCATGCAAACCTGGGAAGGAGGGATAAAAGAGACAGCTGGAACCCTGTCTCCTGGGTGCAGGGTTTCCAGCCACCCTACTTCCATATCCCGCACGTGGAGGTGGTGGGGCTCTGTCAGCTCCATGGTGGCAGCAGCAGTGCAGAAGTAAGGGGAGCAATGGGGCACAAAGTCTGCTGTGAAAAGTTATGTTGACAAACATAATTTTTTACATTACTACCTGCACAATTATTTCTGTGCTGGTGGGGTGAGGTTCAGAGCTGGGCAACTTGCATGCAGCCACAGCTCTCTGTTCTGACTTCAGAGCTTCATGGTGATGTATGTATCTGGGCAGGAGTACATTAAAAACTACAAACACAAAAAAGGGGTACCCACTCAAATATGTTTGGGATCCATTTCTAGATCCATTTCTGACCAGTTACTCATTTCAAAGTTCATGATCAATTTGAGTTTTCATGACAGAATAAATATTCTCTCAGGCTTTGGTGTGAGTATCCATTGGCATATCACTTCCACAGCAGAGAACAGATTAGTTAAAATGCAGAATTGGTAGCTTAATACAGTGCCTGTTCCACACTGAGGTTTGAAAGTGCAAGGTCATACATGTGAGTAGATCTGTGCACATACAGTTGGGATTGGGAGCTTAGTTTTTGAGTCTGGGTGGGGCTTGTTTGTGAGATGTTGAAAATAAATAAATACACATCTTCAAGCATTTGCATCAGAGGGGATTGTGATCCACTTGCTATTTGAACTAGCAAATATATAAAAGAACACATCTCAAGTTAAAACCACCTCTTTCAAACAGGTGCAGTGGTCATTATTTCAACTCTTTTTTAGAAAAATTAGTAAATGCTATATTCTTTATGAATGTTATTGTTCTGACTTGTGTTTCAGGTACTTCAGCCCAGAAGGAAAATGAAAGGTGGTTTTACTGAAGAGCACCTGTACTTGGCCTACTCCCATCAGTTTGAAGATTGCATCATTCCTCTCCACACTTCAATATCCTTGTTCTTGCTGTCCTACTGTGACTGCAAATTATTTAAAGTTTTCTTAGTGCCTGTTAGTGACAGTACAGATGACCAGTTATTTGACAAAGCACAACTTTATGACCTAGAGGTCCACTTTATTTCAAGATGTCAACTCCCTTTGGTTGTCCAGAGCTGCTGTTTGCCTGCTATAGTTGAAGAAAATGGCAAATTCTGTCGAGCTGGTCTTTCTGTTGTGTTGAGGCACATAATACAGGAAATACAACAGGTTGATCCATCAAAGAAGTTGGTTTTGGAACTTTTGGGGTTTAAAAAGACCTGCCTAAAGGCCTGTGCTGAAGTGAGTGCATCTTTCTCTGTTACATATTTTAATGTAGATTAACAGTAAAAATTGGGTTTTAAAGTGGATGTCTGCTGGAATGTCCAGTTGGGATATTTTATCATACTGTTTCCTGTTGCTAGTACAGCAGCACACTGTATTGATTCTGGCATAATCATAGAATAATAGAACACTAGAACTGGAAGGGACCTTAAGAGGTTATTGAGTCCACTCCCCTGCCCTCACAGCAGGACCAACCACTGTCTAGATCATCGCTGACAGGTGTCTGTCTAACCTACTCTTAAATATCTCTAGTGAGGGAGATTCCACAGCCCTCCTTGGCAGTTTATTCCAGTGTTTAACTACACTGACAGGAAGTTTTTCCTGCTGTCCAACCTAAACTTCTCTTGCTGCAATTTAAGCCCATTGCTTCTTGTCCTATCCTCAGAGCCCAAGGAAAACAATTTTTCTCCCTTCTCCTTATAACACCCTTTTAGATACTTGAAAACTGCTATTGTGTCCCCTCTCAGTCTTCTCTTTTCTAAACTAAACAAGTGAATGCTGGTCATTTATAATAAAAACAGTCTACATATTTAACAGAATAAGTAGCCTTAAAATTAAAAATATGAACCAGATCCTCAGATGGTATAATCTGGTGGAGTTTCATAGAATCAGTGGAGCTGTACCATTTTAGACCCATTGGACCACTATATGTTTAAAAAGAAATTCAATTTACCTTTTACCTGCCATACTCAGATTTCAGGATTGTATGTGAGAGCTGGAGTTATATACCACCTATAAATCAAATCAATGAGTTGCATCATTATACATAGGTGTTTAGGATTACATCAGTTCTTCAAAGATAATTACAGAATCCTGAACTAAGGCCTTGGAAGGTGTGTAAAAGAGAAGATAATATTGAAATCTAGTTTCATAATAGCAAATGTCCAGAACCAAACTTATGGGCTACTTGTGCTAGGAAAGACTTGACCATTTACAACTCGCATCACTCTAGTTCTGATGTTTAAAAAGTTAAATGTAAAAACAAACCAACAAAGTCTCTTTGTTTTTGTACCATAGAAAGTAAAAGCCACTGTTGTGCAAAAAAAATCCAACAAATGAAAATCCAATGGGAAATGTAGGTAAAGGCAGAACATGTTTAATGAAAAGCCTACTTAGAACATCTCAGAAAGGGAAGTAATTTATTTTACGCTGTGAAACTCTGTAATGTCATTGAGAAATTCCATGTAGCCATTTAATTTTTCAATATGAATATTACCTACACCACTTTATGGAAAATATCTGCTTACTTGATCACCACTTTGAAAAATAATGCCTTCTTAAACTGTTGCTAAATGTATTCTGTCATAGACTACCTTATAGTCTTTAATATTGGTCAGTCCATTGACCTCATTTCATTCCAGTTAAATTGAACAAAATCCCTTAGATGTGGCCATGTTTCTCTGCAGCACATTCCTCAGCCCTCCTTGGCAGTTTTGGACCAATTGGACCACATTTTGTGACATTAATTTGTTCTATCACCATGAAATATCTTTCATTCCTGTTCCTCAAAACAACAAATACTACTCTTGCTTATGAAAATACTAATATAAAATTTATTGATGCTTATTCTCAACCCTAATGCCAACAAAAGACATTTAGATTATCATGAATTCCTTTTATGTATAAAATTTAGTTTCTGGATTGATACTGGAATTTAGTCTATTAATGGTTTAATGTAAACTAACAAAAGCAAGGAAATTCAGAGAGCTTAAACTTCATCCTATTTGACTAAAACAGTATTGCATGTATACACACACAGAGACATACCCATGGAATTTCTGATATGGATGTGGCATGTATTAAGGAAGGAGTTTCAGTCTTTCCATGGAAGCTCTTTACATTATTTAAGTCATGCCCTTAATTTTGAATGTCTGCATTATAATCCAAACAGATCTAGTGAAATTGTGCTTGTTTGTGTTTATGTGGCAGGTAAGTCAGTGGACAAGACTTTGTGAGATCAGCATCCCTCAGGCTGTTGAGAACTTGCTGAATGCATCTCCCCATCAATATGAGGACATTCCATCTGAGGTTTTGCTTTTTGAGAAGAAGCTAAGAGAACCTGTCAGAGTGCACAATGATGACAAAATCCGAAGGCAGAAACTTCAACAGCAAAAGGCAGGTGATAAGACTGCAGCACCCGCCATTGCTAGAAGAGCAACAAAAAATCTTAGCCCGGAAGAAGGAACAGTAATGGACATCCAGGAGCAAGAACTTGCAAGCCTGGAACTGAGAGTAGCTTTCTCAAAGCTAGTTGTGCAGGAAATACCTGTTACAACAAGCAGGGAGCCCTCTCACATCAGAAAAACAAAAACCTCTGATCTTCCACCTCTGGAGCACGTTTTTGCTGAGGGGCTTTATTTCACTCTGGCAGATGTAGTACTCTTGCCATGCATCCATCAATTCTTGGTAAGAAAATAACTTCTGTAGTTAATAAATAGTGTCCATATCTGGTAAGAGTCTGAAAGGTTACATAACTACCTGATATAAGACATAGTCAAGCCAAGTATTTACTATATAACCCTACATGACTCAAAATAGTTCCCTTTAATTGTTTTGTATGTGTGTCACAGAGAATGAAGAGTTTTCTCTCTCAATAACTCAAATGTAAAATATATGAGACAGTTGTTGGTAATGTGCCAGATGGGTCCCATACATTTACAATTAAAACATACTGAAATATACTTCTGGAATACAGGATATATCTTTTAATAATTATTTCAAGCACTTTAACTGGCCATTTATTTTTGTGCTTTGTGTGTCTTCACAATTGGCTGGGACTGCTAAAGCAGAGTAGAACATGACTTCTATTTGAAACTTAGTGTTATTTGGTGTCTAGCTCCTTTAAGGGAAGATGCGGCCAGCCGTACTTATGCTTGGGGATGTGAAGGGTTAATTGGTGCGACTGTAGCAGCTCCCAGCTTGTTGTGGGCTGGGTGCTGCTCTAGCCCCACAGGGGCATGTTGTGAACAACTGCAGTGAAGAAGGTTGAAATTTCGGACTCTATCCTAGAACCAGAGACTTTAAAGATAACTTGGAAGGAACTGGAAACTGAGACCAGGATGGGCTAGAGAGGAACCAAAAGTGGGGAAAAAGAGAAATTGAGGTCAGAGTGACCCAGCTAAAGGACATGAACTGCTGAGAGACAGAAAATCCTGTGAGGAGGACACTGAGTCAGGGAGTGCTGCAGAGTTACACATGGCCAGTAAGGAGCAGGTATGCTCCATGGCACTCAGGCAACAAGCTGTGACATCCCAAACAATAGCTTCTTCCATACCTGAAGCATCATACTAAATGAGAGGGAGAAGCAACAGGAAAGGTGATCAGTTGTAATCCAGTCTGAAGTATATTGCAGGTGAGAGCACTAAGTGAAAGATACGAGAAGTCTAATCTGGGGACCAAGAGGAAGGAATTTATGTTTACGTGGGAGTGGGAATTCGTCACTGTGTCGCTTTCAGATTCCGGAAGACCCATCACAGAGCAATTCCTGAGTACTATTTTAAATGTATGTGGATTCCCAAGCTAAAAATTTGTTAAACTGGATTTATGTTTGTATATACCAAAAGCTTAAAGGGTGAAAAAACCCTTAGTAAGATAATATCATACTTTTCTCAGTTATTAATAAATTCCAAGTTTAAAGTTACTCATAAAATTAACCACCATCACTCCATGTGCTCAAATAATCTTAATTTTTCCCTGCATGCTCAAAATATCTTCATATCAGGAGGTACTCCTTTACAGGCAGTCTCTGACTTATGAACAGGTTATCTTCTGAACACCTGGTCATAACTCGATTTGGTTGTAAGTCAGAAATACCCTTAAACGCGCTGCCCCCGCAGTTTGAAAAACTTGACGTATATGGTTCTTAACTTGAAAATATTATAATGGGGTTAATGGGAGGTTGGCCATAAGTACGGATGGCTGTAAGTCGGTGTGTTCATAAGTTGGGGAGTGGCTGTATTCAACAACACATATTTAGCTCATCCATAACCAATAGCATAAATCTAACTAGAATATTTTCCACTTGTTAACTGATTCTAGACTCTTGTAGCATTTAAACCTAAGTAACAGAAGAAGAATAAAAATATTGTTATTTATTTATTTATTTATTTATTATATTAACTCCTAAGGTATGTCTACTCAGCAGTGATATTTTGGAATAACTGATGTTATTCCGAAATAACATAGTCTGCGTCTACACTACAAGTAGTTACTTTGACATAATGTCAAAACAACATCAAGCTGAAGGACTTCTTACTCCAACTCCTGTAACCCTCATTGTATGAGGATTAAGGGAAGTCAGAGGAAAAGTGCTTATTTTGTGCCAAAAGCCAAAATAAGCTATTTCGACTTAAGCTATGCAATTGATGTAGTTGTTACGTTATGTAGCTGATTTTGTCATTAGTCCTGCTGTATAGATGTGCCACTATTGTCCGGTAGAAAAGCACATGTTGGAATTGCTTTCTAAGGGTATGTCTACACTGAATCCCTAGTTCAGACTGGGGATGCAAATGGAGACGACCGAAGTACTTAATGAAGCAGGGATTTAAATATCCCGCGCTTCATTAACATGATCTTGCCGGCGCGCTAGTTTGAATCACAGCTGATTCGAACCAGGAAGTGCATGCCGGGCTGCGTTAGTTCGGACTAAAGCCCTTAGGGTTCCTGGTTCGAATCAGCCGTGATTTGAACTAGTGCGCCGGGGAGATAATGTTAATGAAGCGCGGGATACAGGCAGTCCCCGGGTTACGTACAAGATAGGGACTGTAGGTTTGTTCTTAAATTGAATCTGTATGTAAGTCGGAACTGGCGTCCAGATTCAGCCGCTGCTGAAACTGACCGCCAGTTCTGACTTACATACAGATTCAACTTAAGAACCCCAAGTCAGCTGCTGCTGAAACTGATCAGCAGCTGATTCCAGGAAGCCCGGGGCAGAGCAACGGCTGACTTGGGGACATCTGGGGCAGAGCAGCTGGGGTGCTGCTGGGTTGCTCCAGTAGCACCGCTCCTCGGCGCTACTGGACCAACCCAGCAGCACCCCAGCTGCTCTGCCCCAGGAGTCCTGATTCAGCCGCTGCTGAAACTGACCAGCAGCGGCTGAATCAGGACGCCTGGGGCAGAGCAGCTGGGGTGCTGCCGGGTTGGTCCAGTAGTGCCCAGAGCGGCGCTGCAGGACCAACCGGCAGCGCCCCAGCTGCTCTGCCCCAGGGTCCACAACAAAAGCCTGGTTTGCTGGGGGGGGGGGCACACTTGCTGCGGGTCCCCCCCCCCCCAGCAGACCAGGGACACAGGGAGCAAAGCGGCAGCGGGGGCTGCCTCGCCTCTGAGGCTTTGCTCTGGCGCGGGACCGCTTTGCTCCCAGTGCCCCTGGTTTGCTGGAGACGGTCCCCAGCAGACCAGGGGCACCGCGAGCAAACCCCGCAGCAGCGGCGGGTTCCCGCACTTCTGAGGCTTTGCCAGAGCAAAGCCTCAGAAGCGGGGGACCCCGCCGCTGCTGCGGGTTTGCTCCCGATGCCCCTGGTCTGCTGGTGACGGTCCCCAGCAGACCAGGGGTACCGGGAGCAGCTTTTCTCGCCCCGGAGGTCGAGGTGGCTGACCGCTGCCTGTGAGCTCCGGGGCGAGAGAGCCCCGTTCCTAAGTGTGGATCCAACATAAGTCGGATCCGCGTAAGTCGGGGACTGCCTGTATTTAAATCCCTGCTTCATTAACTACTTCGGTTGTCTCCATTTGCATCCCTAGTCCAAACTAGGGATGCAGTGTAGACGTACCCTAAAAGACAATATCCTCTGCAAAGTAAATATTTTCCTACGTGTATCCTAAATAAATGCACATAATTTAATATTTAATTAAATATCCTGATACTTTTTAGTCTTGTCTTTGCACTCTAGTTATAACTAATTACTTACGATTAATTTGTAAAAACAATACAAAAAACGCAGCCTATACTTTTGATCATTTACCAATTCCAGGATCCAGAGTGCTAATTCATTCTCTCTCTGTCTCTCTCTCTTTCTCTCCCTGCATGTTATTTCTTTGTTGGTTTTATTTACAATCGTAATTTACAATCTTCTGTTTTGTAGTGTAACCATTTCCATGGCAACAGTGCATAGTATCTCACAGGTCAATGACCTCCTGATTTGGCTAAACTAATTTACAAATAGGGCTGAAATGGAAAGACACCTTATAGAGAGAAAGACTTTAAAAATTAATTGATATAATTATATAAAAACACAGAGAGGCATTTGTAGGCTGTTACATTTCCATTTTTTTCAATATCTACTAGGTTGTTGATCTAACTCAAATAACTTGAGAAAAGAACTATTGAATGATTGTACCCTGAAGTTTTACAGAATAAATAAGTCAATATTTTATTTTCCTGAATTTTTCAATTTTTTAAAATCAAGGAATATTTTCTGAAGGAAAGCAATTTTACATCTCACTGTTTAAAAAAAATAACTCCAAACTTTCTGACAGCTCTCTATAGATAATGTTGTTTGGGTTAAGCTTAATTTATTTAAAAAAAATCTGTCTGCTTTGCTACTGTCTCCTTTTCTCTCATTCCTCAGTTGCAAGAAGAGAGAAAATAGGCAGTGATACAACAGACTGATGGTAGGATCCAGAGGAAAAGAGAGTAGGTGCTGTAGTGGTGAAGTACAGTAGCATGTTCTGGGGTCGAGGGAACATAGGGGAGCAATTATGGCAGCTCAGTGAATCATTACTTTTTCCTGATGGCTGATATTTTATGCCTCAGAACTTTTGTTTTTATGGAGGAAAAAAAATCTAGTCCTTATGTCTGCTCAGGGACATAGCTGGAGACAATGAGATGTGGAAAGAAGAAAAATGAGGAGTAAATAAAATATAAAGATTAGAATAAAGTAGAAAAAGGGCACCATGTGTCAGAGAGAGAAGAGAACCAAGGATGGCAGAAGGCAAGAGAGAGATGCATGACACCAACAAACTGATATAATTGATCCCTCTGTAAAATGGCCAAAATCTTGAAGATTATTGCTTGTATAAAGTGGTAGATGTTCTGAAATTCACTTTGTCTTAACGATGTAGGAATTAGCATAATATTACTTATTTGCTTGTCAGTCCTACCAACCAGCCCTCTATGCCAAAGTCTAGAGTCACTGCTACTCCTGATAGACCTTTGTAATGTGCCCATTATTTAACTAGCCTGTTCCAAATGCAGTTAAACAATTTTAAATGAACAGATTGTTTCAATACAGATTATTTGGTGATGGTGCAAAATAAAAATAATAAACTAGTAATTTAAAAATCCAGAGTCAACTTGCTTCAAGCACAACAAGGTCTTTTGTCTGATTTTGGCATTAAACTCCTTCCACATTATTTACACACACAGTAAATTCTCCAAAGCGTTTATATGTAAGGCTTCGAATTTATCATTGAGGTCGCAGAATTAATGGATTCTGACTCCCAAAGACCTCCGTGACTTCAGTGGCTGGTAATTGCAGGGTCCCTCTGCTTCCCATGGCGGTAGGAAGATGTGGGGCACACCTATTGCCTGGGGCAATGGGTCTCCCAAGCTCTTGAGCCACGATGGGTAGTGTGAGTACCTTGCACCTCAGTCCTGTGGGAAGTTGAGGACCCCCTTAGCTTCTCACCACTGCAGGCAGAGTGAGACTGAAATAAATTGTCCTATCTCAGTTTATATAGTTGAACACATCTTATATGCAAGATTTCCTTTCTACCACACTTAGAAATGGTTCTGTCAAGTAATCTGTTCAGAGCTGAAATATTGTATGTAAAATGGCTGGCACACTTTTTGAGTTATAAATACCAAAATACAACTATCGTTATTTTAATTATGTATCTTAGGTATTTAAAACCTCATTTTTTCTTCAAGATCAGTTAAAAGATGAACCAGATTTAATTTATGATGAACCACTTTCAGCTTTCTATTTCCTCTCCTCTTCTGGTTTTTGGAACAACTTGGTGACTATTTGGTCCAAATAGGCATCATAAGGAATTTGCCTGACCATTCATAGTTTACTATTCCCTTATTTAATCATAGAACCATAGATCTGGAAGAAACCTCAGAGGGTCATCAAGTCCAGCCCCCTGCTTTATGCAGGACCAATCCCAACTAAATCAACCCAGCCAGGGCTTTGTCCTTCCTCTCTTCCCTCCCCCCCACACGCAATCAAGTGATAGCGAAGGTATTTGAAACAATATTTCCCTTCTCCTAAGGTTAGTTTATTCAACAGCATTCAGTCCCCTTTCTGCTTACCCCTCAGACTTAACATTTCACAGTCCTTTTTCTTGGAACTATGACTTTAAATCCTAGCCTCTACAGTCTATAACTTGCCCCTGAAGTTTAGGGGTTACACAGCTATCCTTCCTAAGACTATGGGTCGGTTAACTTCTTTTAAACAGATTGAGGCTTCTACAGAGTCCTGGATTTGTCTTTCTTCCTTTGCACTCTTTCAAAGCAGAAACATTACAAACCAAAGTTATAACTGTTATAGTAGGAAGACTCCCAGGGGCCAGATTCATAATTAAAATCCAGTATTGGGGCAACACAAAGGTGTTACAGAATCTGTCTAGAAACAGAAAGTGAAAAAATCTAGCTGGAAGGGCACAGCTTTCAGGTGGTATGAAGCCAGGGAATTCAGCTTTTTCCCATCCACTTGTCCTACAGTATCCGTGACATGTTGGGGAAAAGGGAGGAGCAGAGCTTTGCTCTGGAGTATAGCTTCTCTCTTCTGTGGATTGAATGCAAAAAATTGCAGTACTAAATGGGATTTCTGCTTTATTGTCTAGGTTTTCAGCAAGAAGAACAACAAAAAGCTATTAGATTTGCCGCTGGTATCCAGGTGGTACCACAGAGTTCAGGAAGTGCCTGGAGTAAAGAACGCTGCTGCCAAATGCAATATGCAGTTTCTCCAGTTTCCAGATTTGTTGTTTTTCCCAGATGAGCAGCTGAGAGACGTCTATACAATTCCTGATGATTTAAGGGAAAAATGTGAAGACAGTCAGTTTATAGGTGGTCCAAGGCCAACCATGACAAAGTTAATGGTAATTATTATTTTAAATAATAATGAAGATGCTATTACAGCTGTGCCCGAATTTAGGAAAATGCAGCTCTCTAAGTAGACTAATTAGAAGTGCTTGAAAAACATGGAAGCCATAATCAGTTCACTAAGGGCTAAATGATACATTTTGTGATTGGATGAAACCAGATGCTAAGATGATGTGCAGTGGTATTTGTACGTATATTATGAAAAAAAATTAGGTGGTTTTAGAACCAAAAATAAAATTCTGCTTTGGTATTTCATTTTAATATTATGCCTTTTGTGATTTTTTTCAGTTACTTGTTCAGAGCTGTGAGTATCTGGAGACCCAACTAACTTTTTGTTAATCCTGTGCCATTAATGTTGATAGGAACTTAGCTACTGACTTCAGTGAGCCGTAAGCATGAAACCTGTTTGAATCTGTTTTTGAGAGATCTATTTTTTTCTTACCCATAGGAAAGCGGTATTGAAGCAAAGTTTTCTCCTCATCCCTGCCCTAGGTGGACCCTAGACTGGAATAGTCTACCAGCAGCAGTCAATCCTGGAAAAGGTAGAGTCTTTCATTTTTTTTTCTTTTTCTTAAACCTGTTCCTATAAAAAAAATATACTACTAATAAAACTATGTATTGGTTTTGGCAGAGTGAATGGAAGTGTACAGTACTTTTCTTGAACATATATTGTATTTTTCCCTTTATGTCCAATGTTACGTTTTCTACTGTAGCTTTGTGTGGCATGCTAATTAGTATGGTAAGTATTAGGGATGTAAGAATGTAGCTGTTTAAACTGGTAACCAATAAGCTCATTCTTACCAGTTACCCAGACAGATACATAGCTACATGTGGCTCCTGCTGTATCAGAGGCAGCAGTGTGGGACAGCAGCTGGCTCCCTGGGAGCAGCGTGACAGGTAGGAGACAGTGCATGCTGGGAGCTGGCTTGAATACCAGCTCCCAGCGTGCACTGGCTCCTAGGGAGCTGGCTGCCACCCCATATGTATCTGTGTAACTGCTGAAATTTTCAGTGGTTACATGGCTAATAAATTACATGCATTTTAATATCTCTAGTGAGTATTGTTATGAATTGTAACTCCCCTAAATCATCAGCAGATTCTTGTCACTTGCAAAAAATATTCTTACAGTAACCAGACTTGGAAACTTTTATACCATTTTTCTCTTGTGTAGGTTTACAATAGCTTCTTCTGCTCCTCCAGCACATTAGGTAGCATTCTCTTACTTCATAGACTAGCTGGTAGGTTTTGTTGCATGTGTACAGTTCCGTACGCTACTCGGCCCTTTAATTCTTATTCTCATCAATAAATTCCTGAGAGCTTTACATTCTGAATTCTCCTGGGACTCTGAATGTCATATACCTCAGCATTATCTCAAAAAATGAAATCTTCTCAGAGCCTTGACAAATGTGTTTGGAGCCTCTTAAGGCTTCTAGTTACTCAGACTACAAATTCTTCAAGGCTTCAGACATTTCTTTCTTTCTTTCTTTTTTTTTTTTTCTTTTTTTTTTTTTTTTGGAAGATAACGCCTCAGCTTGCTAGCTATAGTGTTGTTTCACAAATATCACTGCTGTCAATTTTCCTTTTCCTCCTGTGTGCCATGGAGGATTTTCCTCATATTTCTTTACCATTGCTTTAAAAATAAGAAAGTAAAAAATAAACTGCCAAGCTGGATCGGGAGTTTAGACAGAGATCTAATTCAGCCTCTTTTAAGGGATTAATCTTAATATTTCCTGATCAACAAACTCTTCCACATTCCCCCTCACTTCTGAGTTTTATCTTGAATTTTAGAAATCTTACTTGCCACATAAAATGGAATAATTTCCAGTTGCTTTAAATGCAAGCTAGAGACTAGATGCTGGAATAGATTTAAAAGGTTTATGTTCTCTGCTGTTTCTTGATATAATCCCAGAGGAAGTTGCCTGAACTCTATGCAGAAGGAAGAATCTGTCAGTTTAAAGTGTTCAGTGTGGTTTCAAGAACTTGCTGTACACCTTCACTAACTGTAGAGTTTTGGTGGCTGTGTAGCTATGGCAAGGTTTCAGTTTTGAGCAAGGCCAATAGAAAAGCCTATCAAACCTTCAAAAGGTTTTGAGCTTGCTCTCAATTACAAAAAACTGAGCTTGCTAGTATGTTGGTCTAGTGCAGGGATGGGCAATTTTTGCCTGGGGCCACCTCTGAAAGTGCGGGGCTACCCCACCCCCAGACCATAATTGATCTGGGGGTGGAGGAGCCCCTTCCCCCACCCTTCCCACTAGGCACCCATACCCTGGAAGAGGCTTGGCACGCACCCCCACCCCCAGGCCAATCAGGGCCTGGGGGCGGGGGAGCACAGGAAGCCTCCTCCCACCCTGTGAGGAGCACGTGGTGCTTTGAAGTGCTGTGGGCTCCTGCAGGGTTCGGACAAGGTGAAGGAAGATGCACGCAGCTCCCCCGCCCCCAAGCCCTAGGGGTGGGGGAATGCGTGAAGCCTCTTCTGCTCTCCCCCGCCTTGCAAGCAAAGCACCACGTGCTCCCGGCAGGGCGGGAGGAGGCTTCGTGTGCTCTCCCGCCCCCAAGGCCAATTAAGGCCTGGGGGCGGGGGAGTGTGTGAAGCCTTCTCCACTCTGCCCCCACCCTGTGAGCAGCACACAGCGCTTTGGGGGCAAAGTGGAGAAGGCTTCGGGCTCTCTCCCACCTCTAGGTCCTGATTAGCCTGGGGGCAGGGGACCAGCAGCGCCTCCTAGGGCTGGATCCACCCTCTTGGCAGGCTGAATCTGGCCCGTGGAAGCCCTTTTGCCCATCCCTTGTTTAGTGTTTGCTAGAAGGAAAGACTTGTGCTCTTTGGCAACTGGGCCTTTGAATTCAGAACAGGCACATAATTGTCATCCTATTTTTTCTGAGATGTATGACATCATGTCTCCAATTGATAGTTTAAGTACCTATTTTTTTTTTGTCTAGATTGTTTAACCAGAAGGATACAATGTGTTTGCAGTAGTGCACTAAGACAATTTGTAATGTTAGTGGTCATGGTGAAATTTTGCAGGCATCTCTTATTCTATTATCTGTCTTCTAAGTCGTTATTCAGTTACCACAAGTTAAGCTGTTCTAATTGCAAGGACTTTTTGTGTGAATCTAGTTGGTTTACAGGTGATGTCATGGATGTTTACTGTATTAGCTGGTACAGGTAGTAGATTATGTCTTTTCATGTAGGTTAGTAACCTCTGGAATTTTTTTTTTTCACACCCCCACTCTGATCACAATGATTGTTCTTGAGATTTCCAATTTACAGGCTGGTTTCCTGAGCAGACATTACCAGAACATCTGGATTCTGCATTAGGGTGTCATAAAACAGATGTTCAGACATGCCTATTCCAGATTTACAACTGCAAAATGAGGAAATATATGCACAGATAACGGGGAGTTCTCAGGGAAGGTATTCTAAAAATGTTGGCCTAAGGGCATATTAGAGCCTTAATGCCAGCATACTGCTTTTGTTTCTATGTGAGCTTTTTTAAACAGGTTTTTGGAATCATGATAATTTTGGCCCTTTCCTGATCAAGATTATTTCACCTCCCTATAGAGGCATTGAAACTAGAGGTACTGGGGATGCTGATGCACCTCCTGGCTTAAAATGGTTTTCATTATATGTAGGGTTTACAGTTTGGTTCATTGTTTCTCAGCATCCTCACTATCAGTTGTTCTAGCACCACTGCCTAATTAAAACCCTAATAGTCTGCTGCACATGGATATTATGTAGGCAGAAAGCACTCAGAAACAGATCTCTGGCCCTAAAGGACTTTGTCCATTTCATGGGCAGTTTGTCTGCTATGAAGTACAACTTGTATAATAGAGTTTCTCTTAAGTACCACATCTGTTGCCAAGTGTCATGAAGCTAGTGAAGAGTCACAATCTCTGCAAAAGTGGAAAAGGTTTGCTTTCTTTTTTGAAAAGCACAAACATCATCTTAGAGACTGGTTGAATGGCCAGCACACTGAAATAACAAATTCAATCAAGTATGTGTTGGGATCCACTTAAGACACACAGAAGCACAAACAAACACTCTCCTCTATAGATGGAAATAACCTGTATTATTTTATGTAGCCATTTAGTTCAGAAATTGGTGGCCCCTGTGTTTGAGGTAGATACAGTCAAAGTCATGACAGCCTGTAGCTGTTTCATGAATAGATTTATGGTTTATAATTTAATATATCTGTTGTCCTAAGATTAACTTTATGTTGTTAGTTTCCTGCTGAGAAATTATTTTGCTGGGAAGTTACGCAACTGCTTGCACTATTGTTGCTCAGTTTCTTTTAATATTTGAAGGACAAATAACCTTTAATATAAGATTTGTCATTATTACACAATTATGGTTCAGACTCTTTGTCAGCTTCTGGATAGAGGCCTTGTATTAAAATAATTTTCTAGTTTAGCATAACAGGGACAAGTAAAAGCTATATTAAAAGATTCCAACATTTGTGGCAGTCAGATTGAATTTTTTGTTTGCATCCTGTCTTCGAACATTGGGCTGGCATTTTCCATTCACACTGTGTTTAGGTGGCTGATTTCTTCTTTTGGATAGGAAAATGTTAGAAGAGGTGATTTATAAGGACCATTATGTTTTTGGATTTTTGTGTGTGTAGATCCAGTTCTCGGGGGAGAGGAGAACGTCATCATTCATGGAGTATCCTGCCCACCCAGCTGAATGGAAGGGTTTTTTTTTCCTTTTATTATTTTGGAAAGCTGATATTTTTTCCTGCTGGCACACTTGCTGAAATAGTCACAATAATGGCATCTACACAATGGTTATGAATAGTTTATTCAATACTAGTTTGCAAAAAAAAAAAATTCTAGTTTTGCATCATCTTTGGAAATATTATTTAGAGAAAGCATAGCTAGCTCACCAAATATGCCAGCAGTGGTATGTTCCAGCTCTGCCTCCCTTCCCTCCAAATCAACCCTACCTTCTTTAGGTAGATTTGGTGAGGGATGCCATTTCTGTAGAGAACTGTGGAGCCATACTGAAAAAAAAAATATAGGTAAGAGAACTACTGTTGCTTTTCAATTAGATTTAGCTACTTATTCAGCTCTGCTATTCTGACTCTATGACTGTACTGTATGTCATCTGCCCTTTTACTGACAGTGACCAATTGGGGCTATATAAAGTCTCAGTGTTTTTTTATTAGGCCCTACCTGTCATGGTAGGAAAATAAAGTGACTGGATGTGACACGGTTTTAAACTGGATTTGAATAATGCATTTCCATTGTATAAAAAGGCTTTCAAACAGATTGCTCCTGTAATTTGGTAAATAAAGTTACTTTTATTAACGTTCCTATAAATGGAAGCAAGTGTATCAGTTCAGACACAGGTTTTTATCTACAATTAACTGAATTTGCTGCCAAATATTTTCATTTAATAGTATGAATAATATACTTGGTACTAGCTTTAAACTATCTTAAATTAAACATTCATACTTTGTATTCTGTTGTGATGTACTAATGTTCAGAGCTTACTAATGTTCAGAGAATGTGTTCTTCACTACAGAAGTTTAATTGGACCACTTTGCTGTCATAGTTACTTATTATAGCAAATAGCTATTGATGCTGACAATACGAGTACATTTTATTTAGATTAAAATAAATGTCATTCAATATTTTCTTAATGGGATTATTTACTTTTGCAAAACTAAAGATTTTTTTCTTGTGATTTGAATTTCACCCATATTATGTATCCAAATGTTAAATAACCTAATTTTTTATTTTAGAAATATTATTATGTATTAAGCCTCTATCACTGTTAATTGGAATGTAGTTTTTAAAAGCTGTACTTTACTAAGAACAAAGTAAACTAATATTTTAAATTTTGGATCTGCTCCGGTCATTTTATTCATGACGTTATGTGGTTTCACTTTCCAAAAGCAATTGTAGCAACCTTGAGACATTATGAATGTTTGACCTCAGCCTACTTCAGTGACAGGTGATCAAAATATTTGTTCATGTTTCATGTACTCCATATCTTATGTTGCAAAATATTTCTAAGTTTATGTAAATAAGGTACTCATCAAATGTATTAGTGTGGCACTTGCAGGTGTTGTTCATAGTAATGATTTTAGACTTTTATAAATCTGCCATAAAGATGCAGTGAAGCGTGCAAACAACTTTGCTATCTGTTGTAAAGTTTATGTGAACATCAGCATGTATTCCTAATTTATGACTTGTTTAATGTTCAGCTTTTGTTTCCCCGTCCTCTAATTAATATGTAGGAGCAAAAGTGATAAAATCGTCATAACGTATAACTTTTCCTTATTTCTTTATGTGCCATTATAAGCTGTTTCTGTTCTCAATTTTTGGAACCTAAAAGCCTCAGCCAATATTTTAATGCAGTGTTTCTCAAACTGTGCTCCGTGGAGCCCCAGGGCTCCGCGAGACACCTCCAGGGGTTCCGCAAGGTTGACAAACTGGAAACATCAATAGGTACAACACATACAATCAGTGGACCGCTGGGGCTCCACATACATTTTTATGCATGTAAAGGGCGCTGGAGCCCAAAAAGTTTGAGAACCGCTGTTTTAATGAATAGGTATATTAAGTTTGGCGCTGAAATCCATATTTAGGTTCCTATGTATGCTTGGCCTGAATTTTGAAAAGTGGATCAGTTACCCTGCTGTGGTATGCGTTGTACAAAAATAAAAATAGATGTGGTTTTTATATTGCAAAACTTATAATTAATAGCTTTTTTGCTCTTCATCCCAACTGTGCCATTCCTCTGTCTTATTGGTGAGGTGGAGGAAGAGGGAAAGTATATTAGAAAAATGTGAGATAGGGATGAGATTTAATTGGGCATTCAGGAACCATTGTGCCTAGTTGTGACTCCAGGACCTTTGATGCCAACTGGCAGAATTCATTGGGTACAGAGATCCCATGGCTTCACCAGATGGGTCATGTCAGTTCTTAACTGAAAGCCTGTATCAAAGTGGCCATCATAGTCATTAAGAGATGAAACAATGGAAAATATGTGAGGGATAATATATGTATACTAAATATGTGCTTTATAGATCTGTAATTACACTGCTCATGAGTAATCTACTTTTATCTTGAGATAAACATCTCTGGACAGGGCTGGGAGATGCTTATATCCATGGTGGACCAGTATGTTCTGTATGCCATAGAGTAGAAGGCTGTTAGCTATCTAAGTCAAATGCTAATCAAGAATTCAAAGGAATTCAAAAGGAACTTAACAGGAAGAAGTAAAGAGCGGGGGGACCTCTGTTTTGAGGTGAACATCTAAGGTCTATTCTGGTATATTTGGGAGGGCAGAGAGATACTTTGTCATCCTTCATAGAATCCTAGGGCTGGAAGAGACATCAGGAGGTGACAACAGTCTATTATATAAACAAACAAGATGGAGCTCGTTCCCAGACTCTCTGCAAGGAGGCCGTACATCTCTGGAACTGGTGTATTTGACACAACATCATAATTACCGCTGCTTATCTCCCAGGGGACGACAACACTACAGCAGACACGCTCAGCTGACATTTTGCATAACAGCATTAATGGGAGTTACACCCCGAGGTTGTACAGGACATATTTCAACTATGGACCTCTTTGCCATGCAGTACAATGCGAAGTGTGACCACTACTGCTCCAGAGCAGGAATAGGTCAAGCATTTTGGGGCAAAGCATTTTGGGGCAAACTCCTCCTAGACCGGAGTCGACAACTGCTGTCTGTGTTTCCACCAATTCCCCTAATACACAAGGTCCTAGAGAAAGCACTAGTAGACGGAGCAACACTAATTCTAGTAGCACCATTCTAGCCACACCAGACGTAGTTCTCTTACCTCCTCCATATGTCATCTCATCCCACATATCACCTTCCCACTCGGCCTGATCTTATCACACAGGAGCAGGGGAAACTACTTCATCCACTACCAGATCACCTCGCCTTATCCGCTTGGTTCCTGGCACCTGCCAACAAGGAAGATTAGGGGGCTTAGCAGCGGTCGACCATGTACTCCTACATAGCAGAAAAACGTCGACCCGAAATACTTACCTGCAAAAAAAGGAAAAGGTTCACCGAGTGATGTACACATAAAGACATGGACCCTCGTAGAGTGCCGCTATACTCCATTCTAGAGTATGTTTTGCACCTCAAACATAGTGCGCTTTCCCTATCGTTGCTGAAGGTCCACTTAGCGGCCACATGGCCTCTTTATACCTCCTTCCTGGCCTCTTCTTGTATGCAGCAGGTCACCTGGTCAGAGGCCAATCTCTGTGTTTCCTGCTGGCTGCTCTCAGGTGACAGCCCCCATTCTTTGGGTGTGTCCACAGCCCATTGAGAGCCATTGTTCCACAGGGCCTCGGTAATTAGCATGTCCACAGGCTCGGCCCTGCCCAATGCTTAACCACATGCAGGGAAATCTTCAGTGTCCATACAAGTACATGCTCATAATTGCACACACAGACATTATACAAACACAAGAACAGCATACATAGGATTATCAGATAATAAGCTTCTATTCAATACCTCACATGGCCCCCTCCTATACCATTTTTGGGGCCAACACCCCCATCTATGGGTGCATCAGTGATCTGGCTGCTCCCCTCAAGATCCAGCAACGTGACAGTCGAACTACCACATAGGGTCAGGGCCCATTCCGCCAGGGCAGTAGCATCGTCAACAGCCTTTCTTAAGGGAGTTCCAATGAAGGACATTTGCTGTGCAACAACGTGGGCCTCCGAACTTACGTTCACAAACCATTATGCACTTTCCAGAGTCATCACATCCGACACGGCAGTAGCCAACGCCGTCCTTTCCTCAGCAGCACTACACTGACTCTGACCCTCCTCCTTACGTCGGCTATTGCTGTGGAATCACCCACAGTGGAGCACCCATGGGGACACTACCTGAAGAAAAAGTAGTAGTTACTCATCTTGTGCAGTAACGATGGTTCTTCGAGGTGTGTGTCCCCGTGGATGCTCCACGACCTGCCCTCCTCCCCTCTTCGGAGTCTCTTGTTTTGTCTTGCAGACCTCGACGGTTGGGAGGAACTGGTGGGGCTGGATCGTGCAAGCAGAAATGGCGCGAAAAGCTGCAAGATGACTGCTGTGCATGCACGGTCCAGCAAACAACAGCTGAACATCTCCGAACTGCAGCGCCGGGACGAGCCCGACACCCACAGTGGAGCACCCACGGGGACACACACCTCGAAGAACCATCGTTACTGCACAAGGTGAGTAACTTCTTCTTTTCTGCTGAACTGCTATATAGCCAGTCGGTCCCCAGCCTGTAACAAAGCTTTGAATTCTTCTGTCCCAAGTGCAGGACTCTGCACTTGTCCTTGTTGAACTTCATCCGATTTCTTTTGACCCAATCCTGTAATCTGTCTGTCACTCTGGACCCTATCCCTGCCCTCCAACGTATCTACCTCTCCCCCTAGCTTAGTGTCATCTGCAAACTTGCAGGAGGTGCAATCCATACCCTCATCCAGGTCATTAGTGAAGATGTTGAATAAAACCGGCATTAGAACTGATCCTTGGGGCACTCCACTTGATATTGACCACCAACCAGACATCGAGCCATTCATCACTACCCATTGGGCCCGACAATCTAGCCAGCTTTATATCTACCTTCCAGTCCATTTATCCAATCCATATTTCCCTAACTTGATGGCAAGAATATTGTGGGAGACCGTATCAAAAGCTTTGCTGAAGTCAAGGTACATCATGTCCACAGAGCCAGTTACCTCAGGAAGTAAACTGACAGTGAGTTTGCTTCATGAAAAAGGAATCTCAGCTAGGCTTGGTTTGAACTTTGGGGTGAGGTAAGCTTCTTTAGACAGAAGCATAACTTATTAGTTATATTTAAGCTCAAGAACATGTGCAACCATTTGCTTCAATTTCTTACTGATTACTTGAATTTCTCTCTGTCTTAAAGAAATGTTCTTTTTTTTTTATAATTGAACTCAAGTGCTGTGTGTGATACAGGAGCAGTGGTCCAAGGTGAAACTGGTTAATTGTGACACACTGTTCCTTTGTGAATAGAAAGGGCTGGGGTGCATCTGTTGTCAATCTGCAAGAAAAGGCTAGTATAGCCTAGAATAGAGTGTTGGAGTGGCTGACAGGCTGGCTGAGTTAGGGAGCTGGCATATGCAAGATTCCTCCGCCTCCCCAAATGGTAAAGTGACACAAAGAAGCATCATATTGATCATTTTAGCCTAATAAATATGAATTTACTAGAAGGCTAAGATGCTTGAAGGAGGAGAAGTAAGAGGATATAAGAGTTGTTGGGAGTAAAATAGAAGGATGGGATAACAAGGTGGAGTGAGCACATAAAGTTGGAGGTGGTACAGATAAGATTAGAGGATGTATTGCAAAACACTTCAGCAAATCATGACATATATAAATAGCAACTGTAATACAATACTTAGATCAGTAAGAATGTGAAATCAGTAATGAGCAAGCCGAAAGTGTCACATGACAGTGCTTGAAAAGTGCCTTCTGTCAGAGTGGTGATAGAAATGTAGCCGTGTTAGTCTGGTGTAGCTGAAACAAAAAACAGGACTATGTAGCACTTTAAAGACTAAGAAGAGGGTTTATTAGGTGATGAGCTTTCGTGGGCCAGACCCACTTCCTCAGAACACCAAATGTTGAATGGATACTACTGATTTCCTAACTTAATAACTGGATTGGTTATATCTCGAAATCAGAGCCCCAATTGGGCCCCTAGAGCCTCAAATTGGCTTTTAGAAGCACTTAATCATAGGCATTTGCTGGACTCTTCTGTTAAGTGTGTCACATAAACTGCATCTACGAGATCCTTTCCCTATGATTAAAGAAAAAGTATTTCCAATAAAATGTTATGTTAACGTAATTTACATAGTTCATTCACCACACCTTTTGTTATCAAGAAATGAGCTAAATGTAAATGCGTTATGTAAGCACATCGCTAGCTATGGTAATTTCTTAAAGTAATATATAAGAGAAAATTATTTCCAAGAAAATATGCTATGTTACTGTCATTGATGTAGTTCATTCATCACATCTTTTACTATATTTTCCCCGGGCGATGCTGGGTATTTCTGCTAGTTTTGAAAT
Organism: Pelodiscus sinensis; assembly: GCF_052426305.1. Classification (NCBI taxonomy): domain Eukaryota; kingdom Metazoa; phylum Chordata; order Testudines; family Trionychidae; genus Pelodiscus; species Pelodiscus sinensis. The sequence continues at coordinate 109,570,515 of NC_143055.1, read as the reverse complement.
ATAACAGGCTTGTTATTCCAACGTCCCTGTAAACCTTATTCCACGAGGAGTAAGGGATGTTTCAGAATAGCAACTTATTTCAAAATAAGTGCTATTTTGAAATTGACTTGAAATAAGCTATGCAATTTTTGTAGCTCAAATTGCATAGCTTATTTCAAGCTACAGGTGCAGTATAGAGGCACCCTAAGAAAACTTGTTACAGATCATAATTTCTCACCATAGACCTTATGTCAGGTAAAGTCCTTCTCAGACCACAGATGTCTTATCTACCTGGTTCCAGCAGTTTTCCAATGCTCTCATTACATTTATTTTATTTCCAGGTGTTTTAATGTATTCTCTTGGGATGATGAGGCAGTCTGTAAAGCCAGCCAAAGATAATAATTGTTTACTTCCCTTGTCTTGCATAGAATTTTCCTAGGGCAGGAAGCCTTTGTTGAATTCCCTACACTCCTGTGGAAAAGTACAATATTCAAGATGGATTCCAGCATCAGGTGACATGGGCACATGTCTTTGTAGCATATCTGCTGCGAGAGTTGTCTCTTGCTAATGGACTATTAATTCTGTGTCTGGTTTCTTCATTGTTGTTCCTGATAGGCTTTACTCACCATGAACACATTGATAATAAATCTACAGTCAATATACTTAATTTCAGATACAGAAATGGTACATGCATACAAATAGAATATACACATTCAGGGGATTACAAGTTTTCCAGTAATATTTTTGCATAAGGCATATTCAAGTTGGGTATATTCGTAGGCCTATTTCAGTAAAGAATATGGGGTACAACATTACAAGTGCATTGCAAAGCAATTTGTTTTCTCCTTGGAGGTCAGCTCTCATGGACATAAACTTAATGACCTCCATAATTGTTTTACAAATACAGAGCATTATATCAGTTATTTTGCTGCATACACAAAATGTATCCTCACTGTAAGGACTGATTCCAAAGGGAAACTTTATATTCCAGTATTTTGAATAAAGTACATAGAGGTATCTTGTTTTAGGAAGTATATTGAAAATTAAATAAAATGTTCAGGGGAGGAATGTAATAGGTTTATGTGAAGACATATGAATTCTTGGTTTACTCTTTGTTTAAAGGTAGCCCATAAAAACAAAATAAATATTAATAGTCATACTTCTTTTTTCTTAGGTTGTGATTTAAAAAATTGAATGTATTGCATGTTAAAATTGTCAGATTAAAAACCCTGGAGACTGAAGGGCTCTGTTTAACAGCAGAGCAGATGCATCAGACACAGCAGCCATGCCAGATTCCCAACATTGCTTTGTTGCTGTGCTGATGTACTTCAGATCGGACCTAGATTAGACAATCATCTCTGCTTAGTTTAGTCTCTGGGATATTTTCTGCTAGCATTACTCCACTAGTTATGTTATCAGAGAATTTGACTTCTATGCTTGGATAAAGTCATGTAGTCCAACCCCCTGCATAACATGGGCCGTAAAAAATTAATGAGTAATGCTTGCACCCAGCCCAATTTGTGGCTGAATTAGAATATATTTTATTAGAAGGACATCTAATCTTGATTTAAACCATAATTTTATGCTGCCTTATTAAACAATGAAAATCAAGAGCTCTTGCTATGCAATCAAGATAAAGGTTAATCTCACCTATGGGAGAATATGCTTCTAATTTGGATATTTTATGGGAAAAGATCTACTGAAGGTATAGTTAACATGAAAGGAGTACAATATTAAATAATATACTTATAGATTTATGAGTATTGATTACTAATTGGTAAATAGACATATTTTAGTTCTGTTAAAGCACATGTATCGATTATTCAAAATAACAAATATATAGTTTAAAGTGTTCTAATTTAGAAATATTTTTTAAAAGTTATTTAAAAAATTCATTGGTAGGTAACAAGCAGACAGAAACGTGGAGATGTGGCTTCATGGTACTAGTTAACATTCCATTAAAAGAATCTAAGTAGTATATTTTCCTCAAGGACCATTGCTAGACTTCAGTACAAGCAGTCCCCGAGTTACGCGGATCCGACTTATGTCGGATCCGCAGTTACGAACGGGGCCCTCCCTCTCCCTGGTCTCCAGCAGACCAGGGAGAGGAAGCAAAGCGGCGGAACACGTGGGCAGCGGACAGACCAGACGCGTCTGGGCTGTCCGCTGGCCGCGTGCTCCGCAGCTTTGCTCTGCTTTGCTCCCCGTCCCCCTGGTCTGCAGACGCGTCTGGGCTGTCAGCTGGCCACGTGTTCCGCTGCTTTGCTCTGCTTTGCTCCCCGTCCCCCTGATCTGCAGGGGGACGGGGAGCAAAGCAGAGCAAAGCCGCGGAGCACGCGGCCAGCCGACAGCCCAGACGCGTCTGGGCTGTCCGCTGCCCACGTGTTCCGCCGCTTTGCTCCCCGTCCCCCCTGGTCTACAGACCAGGGGGACGGGAAGCAGAGCAAAGCCGCGGAGCACGCGGCCAGCTGACAGCCCAGACGCGTCTGGGCTGTCAGCTGGCCGCGTGTTCCGCCGCTTTGCTCTGCTTTGCTCCCTGTCCCCCTGGTCTGCAGGGGGACGGGGAGCAAAACAGAGCAAAGCCGCGGAGCACGCGGCCAGCTGACAGCCCAGACGCGTCTGGGCTGTCGGCTGGCCGCGTGTTCCGCCGCTTTGCTCTGCTTTGCTCCCTGTCCCCCTGGTCTGCAGGGGGACGGGGAGCAAAGCAGAGCAAAGCCACGGAGCCCGAGGGCAGTAGGATAGCCACGGCGCATCTGGGCTGTCCCGCTGCCCCTGTGTTCCGCCGCTTTGCTCCGGACTCCTGTGGTACAGCAGCTGGGGCGCTGCCGGTTGGTCCCGTAGCGCCACTCTGGACACCACTGGACCAACCCGGCAGCACCCCAGCTGCTCTACCCCAGGCGTCCTGATTCAGCCACTGCTGGTCAGTTTCAGCAGCGGCTGAATCAGGACGCCTGGGGCGGGGCAGAGCAGCTGGGGTGCTGCTGGGTTGGTCCAGTAGCGCCGTGGAGAGGCGGCGCTACTGGACCAACCCAGCAGCACCCCAGCTGCTCTGCCCCAGGTGTCCCCAAGTCAGCCGCTGCTGAAACTGACCAGTGGCTGACTTCCTGGAATCAGCCGCTGATCAGTTTCAGCAGCGGCTGACTTGGGGATGCCTGGGGTTCTTAAGTTGAATCTGTATGTAAGTCAGAACTGGCGTCCAGATTCAGCCGCTGTTGAAACTGATCAGTTTCAGCAGCGGCTGAATCTGGACGCCAGTTCCGACTTACATACAGATTCAACTTAAGAACAAACCTACAGTCCCTATCTTGTACGTAACCCAGGGACTGCCTGTATTCTGAAGTATGGGATCACTTTAATTTAGTCTGATATTTCAACAGAAAAGGTACTGAGGCTCTTTAATTTGCTAAGGCTGAACCTTGGCATACTTCTAATCCTTTTCTTAGTACTCACAGACCTGATCATCATCTACTGGAATAGATGGAAAAACTTGTGTTGGTGTCAACTGACTTCTACCTTAGGTCTGCATATAGACTGGCATGATTTTGCAGAAATACTTTTAACGGAAAAGTTTTTCCGTTAAAAGTATTTCCGCTAAAGAGCGTCTAGATTGGCACGGATGCTTTTGCGCAAAAAGTGCTTTTCTGCAAAAGCATCCATGCCCAGTATAGACACACTTTTGCGCAAGAAAGCTCTGATGGCCATTTTAGTCATCTGGCTTTCTTGCGCAAAAAATTAAGGTGCCTGTCTACACTGGCCCTCTTGCGCAAGTATTCTTGCACAAGAGGGCTTATCCCTGAGCAAGAGCGTCAAAGTATTTGCACAAGAAGCACTGAATTCTTACATTAGAAAGTCAGTGCTCTTGCGGAAATTCAAGCGGCCAGTGTAGACAGCTGGCAAAATCTTTCCAGTCTAGACGCACCCTAGTTGAACTATCTTTCGCTTATGTGGAACTTCACTTTGATTCTAGATTATTGTTATCTTAATGTCAGTTCATATTGTTGCTATATTGACTGTAAACCAAATTTGTGCAAGGAGATGTCTTCAGGCAATATAATAGCCTCAGTCACTGACCAATCCCAAATACTTTGAAGAATATCCATTCTGCCTCCAGTTATTATCTGGTAAAAATCTAGAGTAATGGAAGAAATAATGCAAAAGAGAGAAGATAGGAGAGAAAAATAAATAAACCTAAGAGTCATTTTGTAGACATTTTAATTAGTTTAGCACCCATAGGGCCAAATTCTCATCTGAAGTAAATAGCTTCTGTCCATTTATTCTAATTACAGGTTGAACCTCTCTAATCTGGCATTCTCTGGTCTGGCAACATCTGTGGTCCAGCATTATTTTTGTTAGTCAGATGTCCTTTTATTGTGGTTGTGGCCAAGTTTATTTATAGCCACCAGTCCTGGCTCTCAATGTTCTGTGTTTTTACTTAGCTCTAAATTACCCCCAAAGAGATCAACAAGCAGTGGAAGTGCTGGAAATTCTGTTAAGCATAAGCATGTTTTTTATGCTTTATCTACTTATTTCCTTGTGCTAATACAGCAAAACTGAGTAACAATACTAACACTTTGTTATGAAGAGAGCTGATAAGCCTTGGCCAGGCATAGGCTTAATTAGGGTGTATCAGTACAGTTATACATTAATAAGCAGCACTCCAAGTGCTTTTGTTCCATGTATTCGTCTTGGTGAAATAAAAATAAAGAGACCCACTCACTACAGTATTGACCTACTGTGGTTCAGCAAATTCTCTGATTCAGCGCTGGTCAGGTCCTAAGGGTGTTACACTAGAGAGGTTCAATTTGTACCTATTTATACCTGCAGTTTTGGGTTTGGATATTTACATTTAAACAGGTATCTGCTACTACTTCTAATAAGTAGCTGAAAATAAACCTGTGTAAGTAAAATTCGGAAGTGGTAAAACAATTTCAGTTAAGGCTTGTTAGCAAAGGAGATTTTTTTTGGTGTTTTCATGTGAGAACGTGTGTCTGAAAATCATTTCATAAGCTTCTGTGAGCTTTGAATTCAGGTTCTGAAACCTGATTCAAGTCACATTCCTCAACTCTCAGATGCATTTGAAATGTGTGTATAAGTCTTCCAAGGGACTTCTGTTGACAGGATTGCTTTACTAACCCTGACAGAGAGTGTTACAGAGTTAATTGAAAAAAATTAGTCTATTAAATGCTGGTGACTTTTGGATACCTACTAAAGTTGTTTTGTAAGTGTTCACAAAATTGATTAGCAGCAAACATGTTATATGTTCATTGTCAATAATAATCTAAAGATCTGTGGCATATAGTAATGATAACACTTTCAAGTTCCTTTTTTGATATCAGAGTTCATGATATGTCACATACTATAGTAATTCCACTTATTGTCACAGATTAAACTATTTTATTTTGGCATTATCTTTAGCACAAGTTAGACATAGGAGAGGCTTTCAGAGCAGATAGTACATAAAGGTATTAATCATTTATTAAAATTCCTTCCAATCAACAGCAAGTTTACAGCAGCAGAGTTTAAATTGTGATGCTTTGCTTTTAAAAAAATCCAACAGTGCCCCTTAAATGAGATCCAGGAAGTTATTTATTCTATAAAAAAGGGTTAGAGAACTTTCAAGTGTTTCTTTTATTTCCCTTGCAAGCCTGTCAGAACTTTTGAAGGGCTTTGAAGGTTTGTTTTTAAAGTTTTACTAGCATTTCTCCATCTCAGGCATCCTAAAAGCAGGAACTCCATCCTTCTGTAACTGATTTTTCCATATCAGACAGTTCTTTGCCTGCAAACCATATGTGTAAGAATCCAAGTGAAGCTTAAATGAACGAAGAACTGCTTCTCATTAACCTCTTTCCCTGCTGCTGAAGTTCAGGTTCACACTTACTTATTTTAAAAGCCTGAACCAACATACAGTTGCGTTTCATTTTTCTAGTCTGAGGTCAGGAAAACTCAGTCTATCATCCTAGGAAAGATGCATCCAACATGACAAATTCTTCATCAGCCCTTTCTGTAACCATACTTTGCAGATATCCATCATTTCAGATCGCCAGGTTACCTGTGGTCTACACACATTTTTTGTCCCTTCACTTTTATTATTGAAAATCATTTACATCTGAAGTTACTCTTTTCACCTCTGTTTCCATTATTTTATTTACCCTTAAGGAATGATTCCTCAGAATTTTAGTTATCTTTCATTTTGGAACTTTGTTGCATATTGTGCCCCACCTCTGGCCTTTGGCAGGTCAAGAGTTTGTAACCGAGTGCTTGTCAGTACAGTAGACTTCCGATAATCCGGAACCTATGGGACCTAGGTGGTGCCGGATTATCAGATATGCCGGACTATCGGGAGGTACTATAAGATGGTTATATATATACTGTCTACATTATATACTGTATATAAAGTGTTCTTAACCCTTTTTATTGTACGTACTGTCATGTTTTAGTTTTTTTAAGCCTTTTTTACCCTTTTTGCTCAGTTCAGCTGCTGCCGCTGTTACCTTGTGACTCATTTTTTGCTGAAGCTCACTTACTAGGCTCTTGCCATTTTGATGCTGGACTATCAGGAGTGCCGGACTATTGGATGCCCGACTATTGGAGTTTTACTGTATTAGGGATGTCACAGTGTACACATTTAAATGGTTAACCCATAACTTTGGGCTCCTGGGTTAACTTTCATGATTGCATGCAAGGCCCCTGCCTCCCACCCTGGCGCTGCTGCCTCTATATCAGAGACAGCAGCAAGGAGATGGGGGAGCAGGCGGGAGCTGGTTCTCGCAGAGAGCTGGCTCGACATGCATACTGGCTCTATAAAGAGTAGGGTTGCCAGATGGTTTCAACAAAAATACCAGACACACTTGACATTACATCACAATCTACATTACAACTTATTTAGAAAATAATGGACATTTATATTTCCTCAGTTTGTTTCCCGAACAGAAAGCTCAAATACTGGACTGTCCAGTTCAAAATCGGACATCTGTCAAACCTAATAAAGAGCCACTTGGTCCCTCCTTTCCTCCTCTCCCCCCGTCATGTTGCTGCCTCTTTATCAGCAGTACGTGGTGCGGGGAGGCGCTGGTGTCAGTCAGTGGTTTCAGGGATCAGACTTTAAGGTGGCTCCCCACACGCACAGGCTCCTGCAGAGCTGCTTCCTTCTTTTCCCCCTCCAGTGTGTAAATTGAGTGGTTACATGTTTACAAAGAAAGGCAGTTTAGCATCCCTATTATTTACCATATTGCTTTTATCACAGGTTTGTAAATCTACTTCTAAAAGTTCAATTTTCTCTCAGCTCTTTAGTTTTGTATTATAAGAACACTAAGAATAATATCCTCCCCCCAAAATAAACGGGGGAATGTGAATTCAGAGATAGCCAGGAGATTTTTTTAAAACTACAGCTCAGTCTTTGCTCTGGTTCATAAACTTCTTATCTTCAGCATCCTCCTCATAAATATTTGATAAATGTTAAACAAATAGTCTGTTGTTTATCTCCAGCCTTTGGTTCACTTAATTTGTTCAGTGTTTTTGTACACAGTGTATTGTATTTCTAGATTAGTTGGTAAGAATGGTATTTTTCACATGGTTAGTGGCTACCTTTCTTGCTGAATGATGACTTTCTTTATTTAGTGCCTGATGATGTGATGATGCTTTTATTAGCTGCTGCTGGCATTTCTGAGGTCTCTGAATTATTCAAGCTTTCTCATTACTGGAGTTTCATTTCTTCAGTTCCTGTTGTGCGAGTGACACATTTCCTTTTCTATAGGAGCACTTTTTCAGGGCTTCTCCCAGGGTAATAAACTATTTCTGGTTGTTTGTCAGTAAAATTCATAAATCTGGATTTTACATAAGGAAAAAAATCCCTGTATTAGTATAAGATTAAATTAGTAAAATTTTAGTCTCAACAGAAGACATTCAGAGTCAAAGTTCTCTCAGAAATCTGATCTCTGATCTTAAATACATACATTACAATTCCACCTGCTAGGGCAACATAACATACAATACAGCAAATATAAGGAGGAAAATATAATAAAGAAAAATATTTTTATTTCGTTTTGATATAATTTAGTAGATTTAATATTAGATTTTATCGCATGTATGATGTGGGATTGACTAATGAACCTCTTTTGGATAGTGATAGAAATGTAGCCGTGTTAGTCTGGTGTAGCTGAAACAAAATACAGGACTATGTAGCACTTTAAAGACTAACAAGATGGTTTATTAGATGATGAGCTTTCGTGGGCCAGACCCACCATCTTGTTAGTCTTTAAAGTGCTACATAGTCCTGTATTTTGTTCCTCTTTTGGATGGTGCTGTTATAGTTCCAGTATGCCTGCTGGCTTTTGTTGTCCTTCTCTGTCCCCTATACAAGTTCATATGTTTCATACTCTAAATTGCATTGTTCCTTGCACATTTCAAAGGCTCTATGTCCCAAAATGTGATTACAGTATTTGAGTTAGTTCTTATTGGAATTAGTGTACTCATAATTATTTTAAGGAGTCTTTTATGCCAAATATATAAAGGAACAGGGTTTGCTGGCTGGCCTAGCCCTGCCTTTGCAATGCAGCGAGAACCTGACTCAGTTGATGCAGAGGATATTGGCCAGGGAAAGAAAGACTTATTCCAGGAGTCTGGTGATTGGAAATACCAAGATTAGGGAAAATAACAAATCTGTTCTGCAAAGAGGCTATTTACTGCGTATGGCTGAAATATGACAACAGCTTGCTATATGAGTTGGCCTCACAGTTTTCTGTCTCCCAACTTCATTAACATGATGCTGCCTTGGTACAGCTGAACAGCAACATGCAGAAGTGTGTAAACTTGTAGAAAAGAAGGGGTAAACGTTCTTTTTTAGGTTTCTTTATCCAGAGCAGAAATCCTACTCTTAAGGAGACAGTATACTACTAATGAAATCTTTGATTGTTCTCAGCAGGGCCTTTTTGGCATTACTGTAATTTCATAGCATTGGCGCCATATGTCGTCCAGCTGGAATAGTGTAGTAAGACCTACGAAGATGTAGTCTTGTTCATGCCTTACTTCCTCAGTAAGGTTCTTAGACCAAATCAGCAATTCTCTGACCTTCAGAACTGCACTTCCATCGAATGCTGCAAGAAGTGAAAAGTCTATAATCAGAAGAGATCTAAAATCTGACAAAGTACTGTATGTATAAAGCCAGAATGAAGGCACCAGTTGTTAGGCATGCTTCCTCACCAATTGTATACACACATGTATACAATTGTAAATCTTTTATCACTGCTGAGTCATTTACTTACATCCAGTGAATATCCTCTTCCCCAGTTTTCCGCTAACTGGCTCATGGAGACCTAATGCTCTCCCCTACCGTCTTAGCCTTTGGGTTGGATCAGCTAATCAGAGTGGGTCATGTGATCTTGACAGAATGGGGCAAATGATCTGGGAAGTGATTATAGAGTGTAATGATTATGTAGCTAGGCCTTGCTACTTTCTAACTTGCCAGCCATCGAGACACTTTCCAGTAGTAGACGTGAGCATTCTTGTTGCAGTTTGATGATTACGTAGCAGGCTTTTTAGTTTACAGAAAACTGATTTTTATGTCAATATCCTGTGTAGTTCAAGATTCCTTTAATTGGATTTTGTTATTTGGGATATATTTATAATCTTCTGGCTTTTTTTAAACTGTGGAAAAAAATTTTAACATACAGTTTGACTGGGGTGTTCTCTTATGGGAGCATGAACTCACTTAAGTTGTCTGCACATTTCAGGTGATACCGTTATACCATTGCACTCAATGGCCATTTCAGGATTAGGATATGACCTTCAATATTTTACATAAGCTTCATTTTAACTTGCACAAGGTATGCAGATACTGGTGATTAACACCATATAAGTATCTGAATATTATTGTTGCTAGTAAAAATATCATGTTTAAAGCCTTTATTTTTCTATATCTTTTTTGTTTCAAAAGATTTGGAATATACACATTGGACCTCTCTCTTCCAGCATCCTCAGGACCAGACCCATCCTGGATTAAGGAATTTTCCAGACAATGGGAGGTCTCCTGACACCAGCCCCCTCAGCCTACTGCCTCTCCCCACTGCCAGCTCCTTCAGCCCAGCTTGGCTGTCTGCAGGCCAACCCTAGTCCTTGGTCCGCTGCCAGACAGCTGGGTAGCTCCAGCTCCACTGCCGAATGGCAGGTTGCTTAACTGGGCTGCTGCAGCTCCACTCATGCTGCTAGGCACACATGGCTGCGCTGATTCTGCTGGGCTGCCATGGCTGACTTTTCCTCTTGGGCTGCTGCGGCTGCAGGTCCGACCCCTGGCAGGCTCAGTCATGCTGCCACCTCCCAGGCTGACGTGGTTTGTCCAGGCTTCCCTCTTGGGCTGCTGTGGTTCCAGCCCTGCTGTTGGGCAGCAGACGGTCCTGATCGTGCTCTTGCAGCCCCACTGCTAGCAGACTTGTAGGGGTGCACAGGGTTCCCAGCTGCTGGCTCTTCTATCTTGGGGCGCTCTCATCCCAGAACATACATGCTCATGCTGGACTATGGAGGTTGCTGGATGAGAGAATCCTGGATTTGGGAGGTGCAACCTGTACTATTTATCATCTGGTGAAAAAGCTGATTAGTTTCTTCTGTAATGTAGTAATGACGAGTGTTCTGGATGCTGTAAAATGTAATTGAAAATATTGCACCATCAGTGTTCATTTTAAATGAATTATTTTGCCCACTTCATAGCTCTTTTCTGTTTACAGCAGTAAATATCACAGTGTTAAGTGATTTCCTGTTTTTCCTAAGGATTTTTGGTTAGTTTCTCATCAGATTTTCAAGTCCAACTTTACTGATATTTTGTAGTTAACACTGTAACTTAGCCCAACATTATTCTGTCTCTCCTTTCTTTTAGACATAATGTTTTGTCACCCTATGACACTTTCGGCTGTGGGTATTTCACGAGGAATCGTGATTTATAGGCTGGCATACTAAATTTAATTACCAGCACAAGAAGTCTTTACACAAACATTTTTTCTTTGGACTCTTCAATTTTTTCCTGGCTTGTTTAAACTTTGTTTTCCAGATGATGTGGTAAATGCAAGTATATTCATGTAATCCTTTCATTTATCCATGCAACAGCTATCTGAGGGTAGTCATTCTCTGTATTTTTGTTGTAATGCCTGAAGCACTCCTTTTTTTTTTTAGAAAAGGCTTCAGGCTTCCTGAATCCTGTTGATATAGTCTCCAACTGTGCACAGTTTATTTTTAAATAGAATCAAGAGAAAAATATGAATTCTCCAATCTGAATGACAAATCAAAGGTGGGTGTTTTTTTTAACTTTTCATGAGTCTTAGTGAATAAATTTTTATAGATTATATATCTTCACTAGCCACTAGAGGGCAGCAAGATCTATTTGAATGCCAAGCTGTTAGTACAGAGATGAATGGAAAACAACATCTGGGCAGATGAAGAATTCTCCAAAAGACATGCCACATTTTAATAAGAGTAGCTGCCGTTTTGTTGTTGTTGAGGGTTGCAGTGTTCTCTGTCTCTCTCATATCTTCCTTGCTGTATTTCAGTACTCACTTCCCCTCTGTCCTGGAAGGGCTATTTGAAAGGAGAGAGAGAATACAGCAGTCTCTAATTCCAATCGTGGGCCTCTCTCTCGTTCTCTCTCCTGAGGTAGCCAGTGTTAGTAGCAGTGTTGGGCATTTTAATTGTTTTTATGATTTCTTCACTTTTGTTTCAAAAGAAGTTTTTGGCATTAACCTTATTGTAGGTAGTAGCTAAAATCTTGATCATTTTATTTTATTTTATTTTCAGCATGCATTATGATGCATCCATATCTGAAATATGCGGAAGAATTTGTGAAAGTTTTGGTTAAAGGTAATATAATTTTGTTAAGAGTTTCATGGCCGTGCATTGAAGGGGGTAGACACCTCTTACATTTTAATATTTTATCTAGTGAAATTGCAGTTTACTTCACTGAGAGCATGAACAGGCTCTCCTATAGGTAGAGCCCTGCATATCTGCAGATATCCAGTTTGTCTGTGGATCAAGTTTGCAGAACGGATGTAGGTACACATTTTATATTCATGCAGGATTCTATATACCAAGCTGGAGTTTGAGAATTTTGATTATAGTTCAGAGAACTTATTATTTCTGTGATGTGGGCATGCTATGATAATTATTTAACTACTATATTAACATGTTTAATTATTTGTTCAATAGGTTATGAAATAATTATTAATGTAAATGTATTTATAGCCTGAGAAAAAATTTGGATTTTTCTATTGTTTGTTTTACTGAACTATAAAAAAATTGTACAGGCAGTCCCCGACTTACGCGGATCTGACTTATGTCAGATCCGCAGTTACGAACGGGGCTCGCCCCAGAGGACACGGACTGCGGGACCTCGCGGTCCTGCCGCCCGTGTACTCTGGGGCTTTCTCCGCGTCTCCCTGGTCTGCAGACCAGGAAGACGTGGAGCAAAGCCACGGAGGGGCTTTGCAAAGCCTCGGGGAAGCAGGCAGCGGAGCAGCCCAGGCGTGCCTGAGCCCCCCCGCGGCTTTGCAAAGCCTCGGGGAAGCCGGCAGCGGGACAGCCCAGACGCCCCGCGGCTGTCCCGCTGCTGGCGTCCTCAGAGGCTTTGCTCCCCGTCTCCCTGGTCTGCTGGTCTCTAGCAGACCAGGGAGACGGGGAGCAAAGCCGCGGAGGACCCAGGTGGCGGGACCACGGTGCGTCTCGGTCCGCCGCTCGCATCTTCCTGGTCTGCTGGTAGTCTTCCTGGTCTGCTAGTACACCCCCCCCCCCCCCCCCCCCCACCAGCAGACTGGGCTTTTCTCCGGACGCCTGTGGCAGAGCAGCTGGGGCGCTGCCAGTTGGTCCCGCAGCGCCACTCTGGGCGCTACTGGACCAACCCGGCAGCACCCCAGCTGCTCTGCCCCAGGCGTCCCCAAGTCAGCTGCTGCTGAAACTGACCAGCGCTGACTACAGGAAGCCCGAGGCAGAGTTGCTCTGCCCCGGGCTTCCTGGAATCAGCTGCTGATCAGTTTCAGCAGCAGCTGACTTGGGGGCGCTTGGGGTTCTTAAGTTGATTCTGTATGTAAGTCGGAACTGGCGGTCAGTTTCAGCAGCGGCTGAATCTGGACGCCAGTTCTGACTTACATACAGATTCAACTTAAGAACAAACCTACAGTCCCTATCTTGTACGTAACCCGGGGACTGCCTGTATAGCAAAAACATTATGAAACACTGCACTCTGTGGGTGGGTGGAGGGGGGGCTTTCAGATTCCCCAGTTCAGAATAAAAGAACCTGGAATATCCAGAGCAATTTTTGAATTGTCAGTACATTATATTTTTAACAGTGACCCCTTTTATTTTATTTTTCTGCACTCTTTATTGGATTAATGAAGTTCTATTTGACTCCTTTATTTAATACTTTAACACCTAAAAAAGAAGTTATTTGTAAAGCTATTGTTTGCTTTTAATATATGTAATTGTCCTGATTCTTTACTATAATGACAGTAACTAAAATATATATATATTCTGTTAACATTAGACTGTTTCTTTGAGAAAGGCAGGAAGTCTTTCTCCAAAAGATTTCATTTTGGTACTTTATTCTCCTTATGTAGAAAGTATTCATAGCTGACATGAGTTTCTATCTGTTGAAAAGTCCTTGCACAAAACTTAATAGTAACAATACCAATAGGTTTAGGCTGTTGATTAAAATTTGGTCAGGAGCTTATGAATTACATACTCCATTGTGTTGAAGTAAAACAAATTTCATACTACAAAGCCTTTTGAAAATATACTTGATTTGTACTTTGATGCTTATGCCATAAATGTAAGTGTAATATGTGCTTTAAGTACAAGCATTATGCAAATACCTGCACATACATTTTTTTTCCATTTACCTTAGTCTTTGTTAAAAATTCAGAGACAGATTTTCTTTCAAACTCTGAATTACTTATGACAAAGTCTGAGATAAAGAACTCCTCTGCTTGTTAAAGTTACTTATTGTTTCCATCTGCATCTGCAGATTCTTAGATTTCCATCTACATTAAGAAGCACAAATGTTTTGCTTGTACTGGATACAGGCCCACATTAGATAAGGTCAGGAGTTTTGACTTGGCTCTTCCTGAAAGTGAGATTTTAAACTTTCTGTGTGTGTATTTAGAATTCTAATCAGTAGTTTTGGGAAAAGCAATGTTACCATAAGAACATATCAAATGTATGTAAGTATTTAATTATAAGCAACTCATAATCTGTTCCAAGTAGTTTTTTGCTACTCAAAAGCTTTTGATTATGCCAAATAAAGGTCATACTACTGTGTGTTCAGTGTTTTTAGTGAAGGTGGTATTAATTATTTCCTAGTTAAAACATTCTTGCCCAGATACTCTGAAATAGCTTCTGAAAAGTTAATTTTTGGCTCATGTCTCATGTCAAATTTCTGGCATCTTTCCATAGTACTATCAGAAGGAGTTCACATCCTTTTTTGACTTTTATTATTCAAAAGGAAAGACAAAAAGGAAATTGATCTAATGGTATATGTGAACACCCTGAATCACGAAGAAATAGGAAAATAATAACAGTATTAAGAACAATTATATTATAACAATTATAATCTCTAAAGTATTAGGACATACCGTTTTAAAAATCTCATTGTTGAGGAGTTTGATGATCTCATGCTATCAGTTTGTTTTAAGCCTTTAATATATCTAGGGCAGGGTTGTTGGACTTTGCAATAGTATTGAATTTGCTTGGTTCTCAAATACTGTGGGTTTACCATCTGAGTCAACATTAATTCACTAACTCGATGAACAGCAGAGTCCTACCTCGAACTCTTTCCTGTGTTTTTGGACCTTATGGGACATTGATCATTGTATTTATTTTGATACCTTGTGGTCCTACTAAATTAGATCTTCTGAGCTGTTCTGTCTGTTATGACAGTCTCCATAAACAATGATCAATGACATCCAAGCTTATTATGAAACAAGGGGATAAGGATGATGAATTGGACAAAACTCCAATCTTGCTCCTCAGCTGCTTTCCATGTTCATGCAAGCCTTCTTTTCTATGCAAGAGTAGATTGCAAAAAACTCAGCAGGAAACTCACAACTCATTGCTAACATAGACCTTGGTCATAATCTTTTGGTCTATATAACCTAAAGCTGGCTCAGCTTTTTATGCATTTCAGATTGCAAATGAATCTGAAATGCATAATTGCTTTCCAGACCCAGTTTGAGAAGTTTGGCTTCAAATGTATCTCAAACTATATGCTAATCAAGATAAGGTACTGGGTGCAATCTTTCTGACACCCCTCTTCCCAGTAAAATCAGTGGGTTGTTTTGGGATGGACTTCAGGGGGCCAGGTTTTTACTCAGTATCCTGAATAGATCTGTATTCTGCAATACAACTGCTAGTGGGAGTTGGGATCTGATTATATGAAGCTAGTGAAGCCGAACACGGTGCTATTTACTAAGAAACAATGGCCCTTGTAGAACAGCTCAGAGGATTTTGTTGCAGGCAGTGTCCCCCAGTTATTGTGTAGTTTGCATATTGGGATTTGATTTTGATATAAAGAGTTGTTCTAATACGCCAAAGTATTTCAATAGAGACTACTCTAGAACTAAGTTATTAAATAAGAGTACTTCAAAGTAGGGATGTGAAAGTGTAACCTTGCACATGGTTAGCCAATGAGCCTGGGCTTATTGGTTAACATTCATGGTTACATACAGGATCCCAGTATGTGTGGGGAGCTGCCTGCCCCTCCCACCCCACTGCCTCTGATACAGCATGTGACCACTGAAATTTTCGGTTACTTAATTAGACACATTTTAATATCCCAACTTCAAATGTCCTGTTGGAATATGATTCTAAGAGCATGCTGTTGCTACTTTGGATGGTAAGGGAAATTGTTTGTCCATATATTGAGTCCATATATTGAACTTTGTATGCTCAATAAAACTTCATTGTGTTTAAAATTAAGCAGATGATTTCTATTCAGGCATTTCAACTTCTATTATAGTTGCTCATCAAGAAAGTTATGAAGAAAAAATCTTCACTACGCAAATTAGAAAGTCATAGGACAAATTACTTTAATATCAATATTAAATTTCTCCATAACAGGTTAAATATTTGTTATAGCTTTATATAAGAATGTTGTTCAGAAAATATAAATTTTCATTTTTTAATATATATATATATATATATATATATATATATATATATATATATATATAATATTAAGAGAATGCTAAATTAGTAAAAAGTAGGCATAACAAGGTATTGGTTTCTTGATTGGACTTTTACCAACTTACTGTTAATTTCCTAGGTATATTTATGATTGAATTGTTTCTAGAATACTTTGAATGTAGAAAAAGAGTATCTAATATTAAAGTTTAAAGCCTGTAGCAACAGATGATGACACGGGTTTGATATGTATCAGCGTTTCAAGGCTCATTACCTAATAGATAACAAAACCAAAGAGTTTACTGTAAAGCTGTCAGTCCTTGTTTGCCAGAGAGGAAAGTGAAAATGACAGCACTGGAGAATGAACGTTTTTGGTTTTCTGGCATTAAATCATTCACAGTATTTATCAAACTGTGTAAATTTAAGGGAATAATTTTTTTCAGTAGGATGGTTTTCTCTTTGTCCATTCTGAATATAAGTGAGAATACAATTTTAATTTAAAAAAAATGTTGCAAAGAGATCTTAGGGAGGTTTTTTTCTTATTTCTCTTTTTTCTTAGTTAGGGAATTTGGAAATTTTAAATCTCTGTAAAATAGTATGTATGTAAAATACTGTACCCTGTTGTGTAGTCTAAACAAATATTAAGAACTCCAGAGATTTGATTATCTGAACTAGTCTTTGATGAATGTTTTATTTTTTATGGAATAGGTCAGTGTTTATAAAAACAAACTCCAAAAATACATACCAGTAGTTATGAGAGAGAAAAAACAAGGACAATTTCAAACCAAAATACATTTCCCTTTAAAATCTTTGATTGAAGATATTTAAAAACAGGTTAGAAAAACACATGTCGGGGTTGGTCTAGTTAAGTAGTCCTCAAACTGAGCATCAGAATCCCAGCATGGGGTACAACCCAGTTTCAACGGGGTCACCAGAGCTGGCTCAGACTTGCTGGGGCCTAAGGCTATGTCTACATTGCCACTTTCAATCAGAAAAAGGTACACAAATTGCAATTTGCGTACCTTTTTTTTTTTTGGAAGAGGCTTTTCCAAAATTTGGTCCATCTACACTAGGCCAAATATGAGAAAAACCTCCTCTTTTGGAAGAGCCCTTCTTCCTTGTGGCATCTGATCTTCTACAAAAAATGTTGGAAGAGCAGATGTGTTCCCTGGACGTAGCAGAGTTTTTCCCGGAAAAATTCCATAGTCTAGACCAGTGGTCTCTAACCTTTTTGAGCAAGAGATCACTTTTCGCATTTAAGTGCAATCCAAGATCTATCTCAAATGTAAATACCCTTGCCCCACCCCCTTCTCGCCCCTTCTCTGAGGCCCCACTCCTGATCACTCTCTTTCCTCTCTTGCCCTTCCTCACTCACTTTCATCAGGATGGGGCAAAGGGTTAGGGTGCAGGCTCTGATCTTGGATTAAGGGATTTGGAGTGTGAGCAGGGCTCTGAGCTGCTCTTGGGGCAGGCAGTTGGGGCGTGGGAGGGGGTTTTAGGTGCAGACTCTGGGAGGGTGTTTGGATGCAGGGGTGCTCAGGGCGAGGACAGGAGCTTGGGGTGCAGGAGGGTATTCATGACAGGAGTTTTGGATGTGAGCTCCAGCTTGGCACTGTTGGTGGTTCCTGGTTGGTGGTGAAGTGGGGCTAAGACAGGCTCACCCCTGCTCTGGCCCTGCACCACTCCCTAAAGCAGCCAGCAAATTCCATCCCAAGTCCTGTTGTGCCTCCTTTCTGCTCTGTGGAGAAAGGATACAGAGTGGGAGGGGGCACCTTGACATCAATGCCCTGCACTTCCTCCCCTTCCCTGCACAGAAAGCAGGAGGCTGCCCAGTGGGAGGGACAGTTCCAAGGCAAAGGGCAGGAGAGGAGCAGCAGTGGGGATGAGCAGCTGAAGTGCTGCGCTTGATAGCCTCTCGGCCAAACCAGTCAGGATCACCTGTCAGAAGCTCCAAGGTTTACTGGTTGGGGACCACTGGTCTAGACATAGACTAAGGCCAGAGCTGAAGCCCTTGCCCCACTACTGGGGGGGGGGGGGGGAGCTCAGATTACAGGCCCTCTGCCTGAAGCCGAAGCCTTTGGGCTTCAGTTTTGGCTCCCCCCACCTTGGGACATGGGGCTCGAATGGGCACAGGCTTCAGTTCCCCCACCTCAGTTCGTGTAGTAATTATTTTTATCAGAAGGGGGTCAAGGTGCAATGAAGTTTGAAAATCCTTGATCTAGTTAATACTTGGTGCTGCCTCAGTGTAGTGGACTGAACTCGATGATCTCTTGAGGTCCCATCCGGTTCTGCATTTTGATGATTCTGTGATATATCAAATGTTAGGAAGAGCTGAAGCAAACCTGAGTCTTCCATATATGTATCATATAATTGCTCAGGATTGAAGTCTAATTTTTCCAATAACAAGTCACACTCCTATTGTCTGAGTGAAACAAAAGACAGAACTATGTAGCACTTTAAAGACTAGCATGATTGTTTATTAGGCGATGAGCTTTCGTGGGTCAGACCCACTTCTTCAGATCAATCTGTGGAAGAAAATCGGCACAACCATATATACTAAAGTGATGCAATCAAAAAAATGAACGCATGTGAAATTGACAAATCAAATTTTAGAACAGAGTGGGGCTGAGGGGAGAAGGTTAGTATCTGTGAGGTAATGACATAGGGGTGATAATAGGGGAAGTTTCTGTGAGGTAATAATATTAGGGGTGATAATTGGGGAAGCTATCTTTGTAATGGGTGAGATAATTAGAGTCTTTGTTTAAAACCCATACATAAAGTGTCAAATTTAAGCATGAATGACAATTCTGAAGCTTCTCCTTGAAGTCTGGAGGTAAAGTCTCTTTGAAGCAATATGCATGTTTTAAGGTCATTGAGGGAATGGTCAGTCTGGCTGAAATGGCAAGCAACAGCTTTCTCTCTGTGAGAGAGTCTTATGTCTGTTTTGTGTGCATCGATTCTTTGGTGAAGTGTCTGAGACGTTTGTCCAATGTACATAGCAGACGGACACTTTAGGCACATGATTGCATAAATTATATTTCTGGATGAACAGGAATATGTGTTCTTGATCTTGTAACTGGCATGGTTAGGTCCAATAATGGTGTCAGCAGAGTAAATATGTGGACAAAGCTGGCACTGGGGTTTGTTGCAAGGGAAAGTTCCAGGGTTGCTATTAGTGTGATATGTCCTGTGGTTGTTGGTAAGAATCATCCTGAGGTCAGGTGGTTGTCTATAGGAGACTATGGGTCTGTCTCCCAGAGCCTCTCGGAGTGTAGTGTCCTGTTCCAGTATAGGTTGTAGTTTATTGATAATGCATTGGACGGCTTTAAATTGGGGGCTATAGGTGATGAAAAGTGGTGTTCTATTGTTGGTTTTCCTGGGTCTGTCTTAAAGTAGATGGTTTCTGGGTATTCGTCTGGCTCTTTCAATTTGTTTTTTTTATTTCTCCGGGTGGGTAATTGAGGTTTAAAAATGCTTGGTAGAGATCCTGAAGTTTCTGGTCTCTGTCAGTGGGATTAGAGCAGATGCAATTGTATCTAAGGGCTTGGCTGTTAACGATGAATCGTGTGGTGTGTCCTGGATGAGAGCTGGAGGCATGTAGGTACCCAAAAGACTGAAAGTGAACAACCCATTAAGATCAACATACTGTACTGACTACAGTGAGAGACTCTGCGTCACACTATCCAAAAAATTAAGGTACCACCTGATTACCATCTAATACAAGAAACAAAAAAAAACCAAGAATGACATCTCTAACCTAGAGAATCTCATCTCAAGACAAACCTCTACACCGACTAACACTTCACAAGACTTTTGTTCCATCAGATGAGAAATCTACTATACACACTTCTATTCCCTACTAAAAAGAAAAGTCAACAAACTTTCTAAACTGTTCCACAGCACAGGCTACAACAGCAACTACCTCAACCCACCGGATAATATTGTTAACCTCTCTAGCTACAAACTCAACCCAACAGAAGAGTCTGTTTTATCCCGGAGGCTTTCTTTCTGCCCCACCTCCCCCACTAACTGGATTCAATTTTGTGGTGACCTTGAGGCTTTCTTTCGCCGCCTCCGCCTACAAGAATATTTCCAAACTACTAATGAACAGCTAGACCAGACTAACATGGCTGAATCTCTATCACTATCCTATTGTCTGAGTCTCTTTAAATCTTAAGGCGGATGGAGGGGAGGTATTCTTTTTCTCAAACTTCACTATTGTCCGTGGAGCTCTACAGATTTATATCAGCAGTGGATATGGCCTGTATACACTCTTTTGCAAAGCTAAACTGATTGTCATAAATTACTCAAAAACAACATTATTTGCTACAGAGAGGCTTCTTTTTTGTAAGAGTTTTATTATTTATTTCATCATATTTATTCACTTGTAGTTTGACACATTCCATTATAGCAACTCTTGCACAAGCACAAACATTAATGGAGTGACAGAAAATAAATATGCATTTCATTATCATAGCATCAGTAAAAATTCACAAAATAGGCTTTTAATTTTCTTTATGCAGCATCAGCTAGAAGTGTTATGACTGGACTAAGCAGCCTTTTGTGATACTTAATTTCACCTTAAATGTGGTTTTAGTTAATTTTAAGAACACGGTAATCTTCTCATCAGTAACAAATATCACTGCTAAATTTAAAAGACCAGAAATAACATAGTTGACAGAAGTTAAATGAACACTATGTTCTAGTCCTCTTAGATATGTAGAAAGATGAAATCTAATAGGAAATTAATATATTTTGGAGAACTTCAGTATGTAGCATGCTTTAGGTATAAAAGAGACAGTATGTATTAAATAAAAAGTAGGCATTAAACTTATTTCACCAGTTTTTTTAAATATGTTGCACAGTGTTTCTTTAAGATAGATGAACTTAAATGGACATTAATAATTTAAGCCCCTGATTCTATTAGCACTCAGATGCTTAATTTTTATACATGAACTCAGTGGCACTACTCATGTGTATAAACTAGGGGTGGGCAAATTTTTGGGCCCAAGGGCCACATTAGGATATGGAAATTATGTGGAGGGTCATAAATGCTCATAAAATTGGGTTGGGATGAGGAAGGGGGTGAGAGCCCAGGCAGGGAGTGTGAGCTCTGGGGTGGAGCCAGAAATAAGGAGTTCAGAGTGTAGGAGGGTGTTCAGGGTGGGACGGAAGGATTCGGAGGGCAGGAGGGGGATCTGGGCTGTGGCAAGGTATTGGAGGATTAGGGAAGGGGCCTCGGAGGTGCAGGATCTGAGCTGTACTTATCACCTCCAGCAGCTCCCAGAAACAATGGTCTTTGCCTTTCTGGCTGGCTCCTATACAGAGGCATGGTAAGACAGCTCTGTTCACTGCCTCTCCAGTCAGCAGGTACTGCCCCTGCAGCTCCTATTGACCCTGATTCCTGTCTAATGGGAGCTGCAGGAGCAGTGAATGGAGCCCTCTGGCTCCCATGAAAGGGAGGACATGGTGCTGATTCTGGGAGCTGGGTGGAGTAGGGGAACTCCAGACCCTGCTCCCCAACAGAAGCTTGAGGGCTGGATGTGACCCATGGGCCATAGTTTGCTCAGTGCTGGTATAAACCTAAGTACGAGCATGTTTGCAGAATTGGGGCATTAATTAAGCTTAAAACAACAATTTTAAAATAGTTTTTATAAAAACTAAGAACAAAATAAATGTTTCCATGGATTTTTATAAATGTAATTATACTTTGATCTTAAAGGAATATGCCTCTAAGTGTCTGAAACACTCTACAGTACTGAAGTGAAACTGTCCTCATTCATTTTCAGTGTTCAAGCTGAGAAAAATGCCAAAAGTTAATAACTTTTCACTGTTACGAATGAATTTTATTTTCTTACAATATGAGCATTTCCAAGCTAGAAGTATCTCTTTAAGCTAGGGATGTTAGATAGAATAGTCGACTAACCGCATACATTCTTAGCTGTTAGTTGACTATTCTATAGTTCCTGGAGGTGGGGCCAGCAGCCAGTGCGCTCCAGCCCCACTTCCGGGGAGCCCCCTGCCACCCTGGGCTGCTGCCTCTGCAGGAGCCAGTCTGTGAGGGGAGCCAGTTTAAAAACCAGCTCCTCTTGCTGACCAGCTGCCTGTCACTCCATGCTGCTGCCTCTAATAGAGGCAGCAGCATGGTATGACAGCAGCCTCTGTCCATTGGTGGCCCAAGCTCCCCATGGACAGAGACTGCAGGGGGAAGGCGGGGAGGCAGTGGAGGAGCCTGCTGTGAAGCAGCCTCTGTTCATGGCAGCCTGGGCTGGCCGCGGACAGAGGCTGCTCTAGCAGCAGCCCCTGTCCACAAGGGTTCCAAGCTCCCTGCGGACAGAGGCTACTGCCATGAAGAAGCCTCTGCCCACAGTGGGCCCAGGCTCACCGTGGACAGAGGCTGCTCCACAGGTTATGGCGCAGTCTCTGTCCGCAGTGAGCGTAGGCCTGCTGCGGGCAGGGGCTGCTGCCGCAAAGCAGCCTCTGTCCCCCGCAGCAGCCTCCCCTGCTTCCCTCTCCCCAGTGCTGCTGCCTTTGATAGAGGCAGCAGCACAGGGTAGGACAGGTGGCACTGGAAGAATCCCCCAAACACTGGCTCCTGCTTCCCGCTGCCTCTGATACAGAGGCAACACCAGTGGGGAGAATACAAGTATTCAACTAGATTAACTGATAAGTCTAGGCTTATCAGTTAATCATCTAGTCAACTACTTGTTGACATTCCTACTTTAAACATATTCATATTCAATATTAAATGGTGCTTCAGAGGGTATAAGGCTCAAGACTGGGGCAAACCTGGATGGGGCAGGATGTACCCATAGCCAGGCCCTTTCACCTGCCTGGTTATTCTGTCTTTTTTTTAATGTTTTTTATGAGAAGCAATCCCATTCCAGGCACGTCACATTTTCCTGGCACAACCCAACCCTGACCTTGCTTTAATGTATGGTAAGAGGAAGCTGTATACTGAATGTTGTGGTTCTAGCTCTTACCATTAAGGAGGAGTTCTTGAATAAACAGACACAGAGACAGACAAACTCAAGTATACAGTAGATACCATAAACGCAACATCACACAATAAGTGAATAATAACTAAAATCATTGGCTAAATAATAATAACTGAAATCATCCAATTCTTAGGACTCAAAGACTAGCCAAGTGGTGAAGTGTGAATTAGTGAGTTTTAGCATAAATTACTGTTAAACTTTCAATGTTACTGATCATTTTATATTGTGAAGTTAGTTCCATAACACACGCAGCTACAAACTGTTTTTCGAGGGTTTTTTTTTAAACAAACTTGATACTGTGCCCTGTGAGAGAGTATACAGTACACATTGTGTCAAGTATCAGAGGGGTAGCCGTGTTAGTCTGAATCTGCAAAAGCAGTGAGGAGTCCTGTGGCACCTTATAGACTAACTGAAGTGTAGGAGCATAAGCTTTCGTGGGCAAAGACCCACTTCATCAGATGCATGTAGTGGAAATCTCCAGAGGCGGGTATAAATGTGCAGGCCAAAATCAGGCTAGAGATGACGAGGTGGATCCAATCAGGGAGGATGAAGCCCACTTCTAGTAGCTGATCTGGAGGTGTGAATACCAAGAGAGGAGAAGCTGCTTTTGTAGTTAGCTAGCCATTCACAGTCTTTGTTTAATCCTGAGTTGATTGTGTCAAACTTGAAGATGAACTGTAGCTCAGCAGTTTCTCTTTGAAGTCTGGTCCTGAAGTTTTTTTGCTGAAGAATGGCTACCTTTAGATCTGCAATTGTGTGTCCAGGGAGATTGAAGTGATCCCCTACAGATTTTTGTATGTTGCCATTCCTAATATCTGATTTGTGTCCATTTATTCTTTTATGTAGGGACCGTCCAGTTTGGCCGATGTATATAGCAGAGGGGCATTGTTGGCACATGATGGCATATATTATGTTAGTAGATGTGCAGGAGAATGAACCAGTGATGGTATGGCTGATCTGGTTAGGTCCTGTGATGGTGTTGCTGGTGTATATATGTGGGCGGAGTTGGCACTGAGGTTTGTTGCATGGATTGGTTCCGGAGTTAGAGTTATTATGGTGCGGTGTATAGTTGCTGGTGAGAATATGCTTCAGGTTGGCGGGTTGTCTGTGGGTGAGGACTGGCCTCCCTCCCAAGGCCTGTGAAAGTGAGGTATCATTGTCCAGGACGGGTTGTAGATCACTAATGATGCATTGGAGAGGTTTTAGCTGAGGACTGTAGGTGATGGCCAGTGGTGTTCTGTTGGTTTCTTTCTTGGGTTTGTCCCGTATCAGGAGGCTTCTGGGTACACGTCTGGCTCTGTTAATCTGTCTCCTCACTTCCTCGTGTGGGTATCGTAGTTTACCCAACTCTGCCCACATATATACACCAACAACACCATCACAAGACATAATGAGATCAGCCATACCATCACTAGCCTGATTCTGGCCTGCATATTTATACCTGCCTCTGGAAATTTCCACTACATGCATCTGACGAAGTGGGTCTTTGCCCATGAAAGCTTATGCTCCAACACTTCGGTTAGTCTATAAGGTGCCACAGGACTCCTTGCCACTTTTACAGTACACATTGTTCTCTGCCATGTGCAATGAACAATGCTCACCGGCTAATTGGAGAGTGTAATTGGTAGATCCATGAGTGATGGAGACACATACACCACTCCCTTTCAGAGTGGGCTTCTCCCATCTCTCCTACCTTTTGACATGGATGAATGGGATAAGTTAGGACACTGGCATCCACTGTGGTCCCTGGATAGACCAGAAGGCATAGTGGTGGCACTGCCTTCATACCCATCCTCAAATTGTGGAATGTGGAGGCTATTTGAGCCCAGTTGAATTCTTCACTAAAATGACCTGCTGAATAGTTCAGGGAGGAATTCCCCACTGGCTAATAATTTAATAAAGTTCTTGACTCTGCTTTTAACCATACTTTGGCTTGTGTGCCTCAGCGTTTTCATCCGAGTCAATGAAACATTGCCCACCGCATGCATGTCCTAGCTCTGATAAAATATCATATTAGTAAGTATCAGCAAACACTATTTATACCATCTTTATAAGGACCAGGCGCTGGATAGTAAACAGATCTGCTAACTATTAATCAACAAAAATGTTTCTGTAGGTAGAACATGGAAATAATACAATCTCAGTTATTTTGTTTGCAAAGCACTTGAATTCTGAGCTCTAAAGAAAGCCTGATTGACTTGAAGATTTAATACATCATCTCCACAAGATGTAAGTAACTTCATCCAAAATAAATCACTGCAAACCTACATTCAACATAGATCAATAAGGATCACAACTTCATCAAAGTGTCCAGTAGTAAGTATACAAGAAGGAATGCCAGATATGCATTGCAGATAAGTTGTAAAGTTGTGTGTCGGGCACAACTGTTTTTCAGTATCACATAACACTGGCTAAAAATGCTCCATGTCAGCCCAAGTTTATTACAATCAGGTCTTCTGAGTATGTCTAATTTTTTGACCAGTAAATCATTTATAGACTTTAAAAAAACAAAACAAAATTATAATCCATGAATGAAGAGGAAGGATATAATGAAAGAAATTAAGAACTGACTGCATGCATTATATCAGCTATATATAGAATTATGCCACATTCAGGTCTTTACATTCAGATCAGTTTTATTCTCCTTTCTCTTTTTCAACAATACCTCTATAAATAAGTGCAAATAAATATAACTTCTGATCAGTGGTAATTGAAAAGTTGTATTGACATTTATGTTTTGAAAAAGCTAAACTCAACGAAGTCACAAGGCCAAATAAAGAGTTCTGTGAGTAGCCTCCTAAAAATTAAATTTTTCCTCTATATTTCATCACTATGATTTTTTATTAGCATAGTAACACTACACAGTAAAGGTCTTGATTTCAAAAGTGATTGTGGTTAATTGCATACTAATTTCCATAAGCAGTTGCACAAACTAATATTTTCAAGTACAAATGGCCATGGAACAGACTACTTGCATCTACAAGTGGATAGTTTGCATATACAATTGCTGTTGTTGCACATTAAAAAGGAAAATGACTGAGTTGCTTTTTTTCATCATGATCTTCATTTAGGCACACCAAAAATTACTCACTACTGTAGTCTGAGTGCATCACAATCTTTAAAGCGTCACATCTGTAAAATGGAGATAATGGTGTTTCCTCATTGCAAGGATAAATAGGTCTTTGCTATCTCTATTTTTCATGATGCTTTTTTGAGCCATCTCTCATTCTCCTGAGAGAGCACACATTTGTTTATTTATCTAGAACTAATTTATTCATGGATTCAAAATTTATTTGTTTCCCAAGGAAGAACTAGTATCAACAAATGTTTCACATATAGGTCCCAGAGCAATTTTTAAAGCAGTGGTAGGCAACCTGTAGGCTGAGGGCCACATGCGACCCACTGGGGTTCTAAGTGTAGCCTACAAAACATTTTGTTTGCCATTACCCAAACATAAGGTTACCAGTCTCTGCTGGTTTTCGTCTACTTAGTTTTTTTCCTCCCCGTATTATAAAAGTGACATGCACTTAAAGCAAGGGCCCGTGAAATGAGATGAGTGCTGATTACATACATTTTTAGAGCCATGTACTCCGTCTTCATCCAACTGAAGTGCTACGATGGTTCAGTTGGTGCACCCCACAAATTCTATGTATGGAAGTGCATTTAGCAAACCTATCCTATCCCAGGAGACCATCTGGGCTGTGTGGCTCACAGAGATGGAGGGCCACTCATGCAGCCCACTTACTAACTTATGTTGCTCCTTACTCATTTAAAGGCTTGACACACAATCTACTAAAGTCAATAGAAAGCCTTGCTGCAACATCCCTTTACTTCAACAGGCTTTGCATCAGGCCCTTAATTAATACTGTATTTATGTGATTTGGGCAGGGCTCTGAATCAAAAATAAACTTTCCCCTAATTTCACAAACTGCAACAAAAAAAAGTGGTGTTTTGCTTCAAAAAGCACTGAGAAGTTCTACATACTGCAATAAAAAAATCTGTCTCACTTTTCACAACTTTAAGCACACAGACTGCAGAAAGAACCTGTTTTATAGAATAATTCTGGATGAATCATTTGAGAAAAAGAATCAGTCACTGCAGTTATTTTGAGTTCTTGCAGAAAAACAAACAAAAACCAACCAAACAAGAAAAGCCCATTCTTGAGTCTGCTTTTTTATGTAAACTTTTACTATAGTTGGAAAGCTTTATCATCAGAATTCTTATAGTCAGATTTGTATCTGATTTTTCAGCATCTTTCATGTGCAGTTTTCCCTATATTTAAAATGTATTTAGGATTATAATATAGTCATAGATTTTTTTTATTTTGCAGAACTCTGTATTTTTGAAACCACAACAACAATCACATATATAATAAGATAGTAGCGAAATAATTAGCCATACTGGGGAAAAAAGGACCATATAATTGGGGACCATAAAGATGGCTTAATCAGCTTCTGAGTATTTCCTCCCAAATACTTCATTGCAGCCTCATGCCCTGATTTTGCAACATCTTGCATGCAGCCAGAGTCCCATTAATTTCAGTGGGCTCCAACTAGGCATAGTAGTCTCTCCTTCACAAGCTTCAGGACAGACCTGTGTTAGTTGAAGAAGAACTGTATTCTACTTTGCCTTGTGTCATCAGTCAGTTAAATTCTGATTCCAGAAACTTTATGCTTCGTGATAATCAGGATTAAAGATTTGTCTTGAGTAACATGGAATCATATTAAATATAAAAAATCAGTACACATGTCTACATGCCACAGATATTGTATATTGCAATAGAGAATCACTATGTCAAAGTCCTTTCTCCTTCATTGGGAAAACAATCCATCAGTTGCATTTACATTGGGAAAGTTAGAATAGGAACACTTACCAGTGTACTCCTCACTTGCAAGACCACCTTTACCTTCTTGCAAGTAGAGACAAAGTACAGTACTCAGACATCTGATTTGACAAACCTCAATCAGGCAACAGCAATTGCTGTGCAACTGAATGGTCACACAACAAAAGCTCAGTGAGAAAGAGAGAGAGTAGATAATGAGGATATGTAATCAGATTCACAGGAATTGGTACAATTTAAAAGCTTTGGGCCCAGTTTTGGCAAATGCAGTTGATTTTAGAAAAATGTAACATACGAAGGTGGGGAGCTAGTATCTGTGTTTTAATGTATTAAACACGATTGTCTAGCACCTTGATAAGGAGGAGAATTATGGAGTTATTGTGAAAATCATTGAAAGCTTCCCTCTAGCCATGTTAAAAGATCATTCTGATAGTAGATGGGTAGAATCAGAAGCAATATGTGATAGTATTATTGTATAACCAATCTTGCAGCCCACTGAGATGGAAGGATCTACAGAGTACTTTATACAATAAAGGGCCCATCTAAAACCTACTGAAGTCAATAGGAGTCTTTTAGTTGTTTTCAATGGGTATAGATAGGATAAGGCCCATATTGTCCTACATTGTTTATGTAATGAGACAATGCAGATACCAGGGTTAAAAAAAACAAAAGGTATATTCTGAATACAAAATAGAAGACTTTGAAGTGACATATTTTGTGTCTCTAACAAAAAAAGATAGATACATTTCTTTTTGTAAACAAATGAAATAATTGGGGACATAATATTGAAAATTAGGAAGTAGAGAAAGGGAAGGCAAACTACTTTGCTCAGTAATATGAATATATTAAAGTAGGTATTAAAGGCGATTGAAGCAAAAAATAGCCATGTTTTCAAAAGAGCCCCTCACACAATAGTGCCCATTAGAAAAAGCATACGGTTATTCAGAAGTGCTCAGCACCCAACAGAGCCATGTGATATGAGTGCTTGAAAATCGGGTCATTTCATTTAGATGCTGAAATCGAGGTTGACCTCTTGAAATATGGTCCCAGTTGGAAGTGCTGAGCACTTTTAGTTCTACTCCAACAGTATACCTAAGTTCAGGAGATACTGGGATGTATCATATCATCAGGCTTCTAAGCAGAATTTCTCTTTGAAGCCAGTTGTAAATTCTGCTTAAAAGCTGGTGTCATAATATTGTCCAAGATTTCATCCCCATAGAGATTGAGATAGATGGTAGGGATGTGAACAGATAAGCATTACCCTTAATGGCCCATGGGATCCCGCTTAATCAGTTAACTGGTTACATGTAATAATTAAATGATTATTAAACAAGATTTCACATCCCTTATGGATGGTGAGTTTAAAATACAGTGGGCTAGACAGCTATTGCCCACTCCTAATTTTTTGTTTGTTTTTAACACACAGGTTAATATATCCAATAAATTCTGAGTTTGTAATTGTCTTTCAGATACATAATCTATGGATTAATTGTTGAATTGTGCTTTGCAATTCATTTTAAACAAATGTATTTTCTCTTTTGTTGTTTACCATGGATGGTTTGGCTGTTTGTTACAATACTTCCTTTAAAACAATATTTACAAATGAAAATATTGGTTCTAAAATATTTAACCACTTATGATTATTTTATTTGTACCGTGGCTTACTTTAAATTTACTGGAAATAATTTATAGGATTGAAGCTAATAAAAGCCCTTAACATAGTTAGCAAACAGTCAAAAACATAATTGCCATTTCAAATATCTAAAGTTGTAAATATTTGTACCTGGAAAGATAGCAAGCAAGTTTACAAATAAATAGCCAACAGTATATACATAATCAGTATTTATATCACCTGATAACTAAAAATGAAGCAAAATAAGTTGATTTAAAATGAAATTACTTGGATGCTAAACTTCATATTATGTAGGGACAACTGTTTAATTTTAATCAGTTAGGTATGGTAACATACTTTAATGACAAATACCTGTACTAAGGCCTGAATCTTGAAAACACATTTTCATGGGAGTTCTTCCAGGTAAATTATCTAGATATTATGTGAAGTTACTCATGTGCATGCAGGATTCATTCTAGGACATACACGTGTAAATCTCTGTTATGGAACGAATTAACTATATGTTAATAATATTACTTTGATCATAATCAATGTCTGAAGATTAACATTCTTAGGGTACGTCTACACTACAGCGCTAATTCGAACTAACTTAGTTCGAATTAGTTAATTCGAACTAAGCTAATTCGAACTAACGCGTCCAGAACTAAAAACTAGTTCGAATTAGCGTTTTGCTAATTCGAACTAGCATGTCCACATTAAGTGGACCCTGAACTGGGCTTAAGGATGGCCGGAAGCAGTGCCGGCAGGGCATCAGAGGAGGACTTAGAGCGTGGAGATGCTGTCTCAGGCTAGCCGAGGGCTGCGCTTAAAGGGACCTGACCCCCACCCCGGACAGACAGTTCTCAGGGGTGCTCTGCTTGCAAACCAGTCCTGGCTTGGAGTTCCCGGAGTGCCCACACTGGGCACATCACAGCACTTGGCCATCAGACAGGCTGCACTTGCCGCAGGCTTCCATCTGGGGAGAGGGGGCAATTGGGAGGCTGCAGGAGAGCTTCCACCCCCAGAAGCCTACAGAGCCAGCCCAGTCCTCCCCATCGGGGGCTCGTACCCCATTCCTCCCTCACCTCCTTCCACTTACCCTTCCCTAGCCCCTTTTCTTGATGTACAAAATAAAGGACAATTGTGTTCAAAAATGGAATCTGTCTTTATTGAACAAAACTGGGGGAGACTGGGAAAAGGAGGTGGGAGAGGGGAAGAGAGAGGGTGGGAGAGGGGAGGGCAACTACAATGATCAGGGGTTGGGAACAGGTCCCATATGAAGAGAGGCTAAAGAGACTGGGACTTTTCAGCTTAGAAAAGAGGAGACAGAGGGGGGACAGGATAGAGGTCTCTAAAAGCAGGCGTTGGGTGGAGAGGGTGCATACAGAAAAGTTCTTCACTAGTTCCCATAAAGAAGGACTAGAGGACACCAAAGGAAAGGAATGGGTAGCAGGCTTCAAACTAGTAACAGAAAGTTGTTCTTCACAAAGCAAAGAGTCAACCTGTGGAACTCCTTGCTGCAGGAGGCTGTGAAGGCTAGAACTAGAACAGAGTTTAAAGGGAAGTGAGATCAAGTCATGGAGGTTGGGTCCATGGAGTGGTATTAGCCAGGGGGTAGGAGTGGTGTCCCTGCCCAAGGTTTGTGGAAGGCTGGAGAGGGATGGCACGAGACAAATGGCTTGGTTACTGTCTTCGGTCCATCCCCTCCAGGGTCCCTAGGGTTGGCCGCTGTCGGCAGACCAGCTACTAGGCTAGATGGACCTTTGGTCTGACCCAGGACGGCCATTGTAAGCTCAGGGCTCAGGGTCGGGGGTCTCAGTGGACCCCCTTGATTTTCATGCACACCTGCTCCTGGGTGGCCAGGCTGGCAGCTCTCCTGCCCTAGCCAGCCACTTTCCTGTGCCTAGTGTGGAGATCGTGGACGAGGTCCACGATGTCCACACTAGCCCAGGCGAGTGCCCGCCTCTTGCGGTCTTGGGCAAGCTCCCGGGAGCTGCCAGCCTGGTCCCGGGAAGAGGGGGAGGGCTCGAGCCGTGCCAGGTGCAGGGTCTGCTGGCTGGGTGCTGGCAGGCTTGCACCTGGCACGGGCACTGTAGCCAGCCCGTGCCCCTTTAAGGGGTCCGGGACCGGGAGGGGGGCAATAGAGTTTCCCTGGTGTTGGCCAGAGTGGCCACCAGGGAAACCTGGGGAAGGCTAGCCTCCCACTAGTTCGAATTAAGGGGCTACACACCCCTTAATTCGAACTAGCTAGTTCGAACTAGGCTTAATCCTCGTAAAATGAGGTTTTCCTAGTTCGAACTAAGTGCTCCGCTAGTTCGAATTAAGTTCGAACTAGCGGAGCGCTAGTGTAGCGCCTATGAAAGTTAGTTCGAACTAACTTCCGTTAGTTCGAACTAACTCTGTAGTGTAGACATACCCTTATAGACAACAGTATAGCCAAGCAAACTAACACTCTATATTTTTTTTCCAAGTAATCTGATGTTTGTATATGATCAAATCACTTGTTACATTCTTACAAAATCATTAATCTTGTGTTTTCTCATAGACTCAGAGACTTTAAGGTCAGAAGGGATCATTATGATCATCTAGTCTGACCCCCTGCACAGTGCAGGCTACATAATCTCACCCACCCCCTCATAGAAAATCCTCTCACCTATATGTCAGATATTGAAGTCTTCAGATGCAGAGAATCCTCCAGCTGTGATCTGTACCCCATGCTACAGAGGAAGGCGAAAAACCTCCAGGGCCTCTGCCAATCTACCCTGGAAGAAAATTCCTTCCTGACCCCAGATACGGCGATCAGCTAAACCCTGAGCATGTGGGCAAGACTCACCAGCCAGACACCCAGAAAGTTCTCTGTAGTAACTCCTTTCATCCCTCCATTGACCTATTTACCACTGATAATGAATGGTCAATTAGTTTTCAAATTGTGTCTGGCTATACTAGTGGTGAATACCAAACTATCATTGACAACTGTATACAGCCGTAATTCTCAAACTTATTTGATTATCTCCCCCACCTCTTTGTGTCTGTAGTTGCTTATGCCCCACCCTCTTCATAAGTACATATACTGTTGTCAAGCTCTAAAGGCAGAGTGGAGAGCTGCAGCTGCAGGCTGTGCTAGCAACAGCACGGAAGTAAGGATGGCAATGTGAAAAGTGATATTTGACAAATATTACTTTTTACAGCAAATTTAGCGCCATTTGACACCTTAAATCCTTTGCTGGGGCTGACAACTGGAGCTCCCAGGTCGCAACCTCATAGTGAGGGACTGAAGGGTGGGGAGAAAGAAAGCCCCCCACTAAGTCCCCCCTTGGTTTGAGGGGGATATTTCTGTCATTCTGTTTATTTTTCTGTGCCATTTCTTTTACACATTTTTGATCACATTTATATTTTGCATGCTAGATTTTCATATATTTTTACTACGCTGGTATCTCTGAAGAAAAGTACAATATTAATATCTGTGTGGCATTTTTCTTTCTTTAATAAAGATGATTTTGTGTTTTTTAAACATTTCTTCTTTAGCATTAGCATTGTATGTCATCAAGAGCTAAGAGAAAGTTCAGTATATTCTGTGTCATATTCTACTCCAAATTCTCACTGATGTAAACATAGATTAGTACTAAAATATGGACCTCAAATTTAAAATATACTTATGTTTCCTTGACTTTTAAACTAATTATATGCAGAAACCCCCTCTAACACTTACTGCCATCACTGGCATTTACAGAAATTAGCCAATATTTGTTTACATGTTGTATTTAAATTGATAATGTGTTTTCCCGAAATTAATTAGTTGCAGCATGTGATGTAATTTCAGTATAAAAGCAAGAAGTCTGTTGTAGTAATAATTTGTTGCCTGTAGTAGATTTATATCCTTGCCATCTGTAAATCAGGATTTAAAATACAATTCATTTCCAGCTTTCTGAAGCTGTTTTCCCTTATTCCTATAATAAATTGACTCTATTTTTAAACAGTTAAGTACTTACTGTAAATGAATCCAGTGGGAGATGTCTTCTTACTGTGATAGCTGTAAAATCTCAAGGTCTTTGTAAGATACTGACCTTTGAATGTATTTAGTGCTATGAAATGCTCTTTATACTTAGAGCCTGGCAAATCCATGGATATCTGCAGCTGATTTTTAAGATACAAACTGTGGATGTAGATACAAATTTTGTATCCGTGCAAGGCTGTATGTATACTTGGTCTTTTTACAGACTGAGAGCCTTTTTACTACCAATCTCCCCCTGACCTTTTAAAAAAAAGTATTACCTTAGAAGAGGAAATGTATTCCAGGCTCTCATTCTCACTGGCAGACATGCAAACCGAGGTGGGTGAATTCATTGTAATTTTTATTGCGTGAGCATTTTATTGCGTGAGTAATATTTTGCAAAGGAACTTGAGGAAAATGT
The DNA here is from genome assembly GCF_052426305.1 of Pelodiscus sinensis. Taxonomy (NCBI): domain Eukaryota; kingdom Metazoa; phylum Chordata; order Testudines; family Trionychidae; genus Pelodiscus; species Pelodiscus sinensis. Next base: position 109,536,528 of record NC_143055.1, on the reverse strand, counting down.
AAAATATTTATGATCCTGTGATTACTTTTTTAATCTAATTTCATGAATCTTTAGATTTTATTAAATGTTATGCATGAACTGTAGATGATAGGTATATGTGGATAGGTTGGGAAGAGGAAAAATAAAACATCAAATGTTTCTTTGGGAACCTGGATACCAGAAAAGCATTATATTTCTCCTAACAAATATTTGCAGAGGATTGACTTTTGAGCCGAAGGCCAGTGTAAAACCTTATGCACCTTTTCATTAGTATTTATTTTAGGAATGTTTGCCATTGTGACAATTTACATTGCTTGATTAACAGTATCAGCCTTAAAATCACTGGCATGCATACGGGGTGTTCCGGGTGCACCCAGGCATACCCTCATGTGTTAGGGTTGCCAGGTGTCCGGTTTTCTACTGGTCAGCCTGGTTTTTTGGGGCTCTGTCTGGTAAAAAAAAAAAAAAAAAAATCCAGAAAATTGCACATGTCCAGTATTTTCTGGTTTTCCAGCTGGGCGCCCAGAAGCCTGGCGGGGGGAATGGCTGGGAGGTGGGGCGCGATCGGCACTGGGAGCCCTGGTTGCGTGTGAGGAGGGAGGGGCAGCCTGGTTCTTGCTCTTGCACCTGGACCGTGCAGGGGGTGGGAGCGCCTTGGGATCTGCACTGCCCGGGTCAGTCCCGCTCCCCACCCGCTGAAAAGCTCCTCCCCCCTGCCCTTTCCTGGCCGGCTGGTTGGTTCTCCTTCACTTCTCCTCCCGATCTTCCCTGGCCAGCCCCGCTGCACCCGCCGCCAGCCCTGCTTCTGGCGGCCAGTTCTCTCTTCCTCTTCCAGCTCTGCTTCCCGTCGGCCGCCCCCCGATCTCCTCCAGCCAGTCCCCAACCCCCAACCCCCCCCCCGCCAGTTCTGCTTCCCGCCACCCCCCCCCCTTCCTCCTGGCCAGCACCGCTCCCCTCCCAGCAGGTTTCCCCCCTCCCCCCATATGAAGTGTGTCCGGTATTTTTTTTAAAAACTACCTGGTAACCCTATAATGTCTCAAAAAAAATGTCTTTGCATTTTAATTTAATCGCATGATACGCTCTTTTAGTTTTAAAGTATGGATTCCTGTATTATGCAATAAGCACCGAATTGCACATGTAAAAAACAAACTAAGTAGTACAATGTCCAATACTTAAGTTTGTATTTTTTAAGTAAAGTTTAGTTGTTAATTTAAAAAAAATTAAATTTAGTTGTTTTAATTTCTTTAGTTTGTTTGATGAATAAAAATAATGTCCTTTATGACTGAGTATTCAGTAAATGTTCGCCTTAAAAAAAAATTCTCTGGGTGCACACCCTAATGAAATGTGCTGCACACACCTATGCTTAAAATGCTCAGCTGATCCACTAACAGAATTCCAGTTGACTACATATGATGATTTTTTTTACTTGCCTATTATAACAATGCAAATAAGTTTAGAGATAAATAAGATCATATCAAAATAATCATTTTACTAACCTACCAGCTCTCTTGCCCACCACCCCACTGACGCAAAGTCATGAGAGATCACATGGACTTTACCACATCTCTTGAAGGTCAGGAGATTTGATTGCTGTTCAATCAAAAGATGGAAGTGATTTCCAGAGTTGAAGACATTGAGATTACAGTATCACCTGACCCCAATTTTTTAAGTTCTAGGGATGTTAGTGTTTAATATTGTGTGGTATGCCGGGGATATAAGGTGGTTTCCAAGCCAAATTGCATTGCAATGAATACCTTCTCTTAGAGTTGAATTTCACTTGATATTTTTAGTTATAGTGAAGGTTCAGTGCACATCCTCTTCATTCTCCTACTTTAGCACTTGTCAAGAAAGAAAAGTTATTTTTTAAATTGAATCTAACATGTGAATGTAAACTGATTATAGTCATACAGGTATTAGTAAAACCTCCATGTATTCTCTCAAACCAACAACAGTGCCCATATTGTGGGTTGAGATAGAAATGTAGCCGTGTTAGTCTGGTGTAGCTGAAGCAAAAAACAGGACTATGTAGCACTTTAAAGACTAACAAGATGGTTTATTAGGTGATGAGTTTTCGTGGGCCAGACCCACTTCCTCAGATCAAATAGTGGAAGAAAATTGGCACAACCATATACAGTAAACTTCTGATAATCCGGCACCTTTAGGACCCAGGGGGTGCCGGATTATCAGATATGCCGGACTATCAGAAGGGGGGGCTATGAGGGGTCTGGGGTGGGGTGGGGAGATGCTACCCCAGACCCCCTCATAACCTCCCCTTCCGATAGTCCAGCTCTGCCTCAGGAGTCCCTGGTTCAGCCGCTGCTGGTCAGTTTCAGCAGCTGCTGAATCGGGGATGTCTGCAGCAGAGCAGCTGGGGACGGGGTGCTGCCGGGTTGGTCCCGCAGCGCCGCTCCTCGGCGCTACTGGACCAACCTGGCAGCACCCCAGCTTCTCTGCCCCAGGTGTCCCCAAGTCAGCCGCTGCTGAAACTGATCAGCGGCTGACTCCAGAAAGCCAGAGGCAGAGCTGCTCTGCCCCGGGATTCCTGGAGTCAGCCCTGGTCAGTTTCAGCAGCTGCTGAATCAGGATGCCTGGGGCAGAGCAGCTGGAAGGCTGCTGGGTTGGTCCCACAGCGCCGAGGAGCGGCGCTACTGGACCAACCCGGCAGCACCCCAGCTGCTCTGCCCCAGGTGTCCCCAAGTCAGCCGCTGATGAAGCTGGCCAGCGGCTGACTCCAGGAAGCCCAAGACAGAGCAGCTCTGCCTTGGGCTTCCTGGAGTCAGTTTCAACAGCAGCTGGTCAGTTTCAACAGCAGCTGAATCCGGATGCCTGGAACAGAGCAGCTGGGGCGCTGCTGGGTTGGTCTGGTAGCGCCAAACCTCGGCACTGCGGGGACCAACCCAGCAGCACCCCAGCTGCTCTGTCCCAGGTGTACCCAAGTCAGCTGCTGCTGAAACTGATCAGCGGCTGATTCCAGGAAGCTGGGGCAGAACAGCTCTGCCTCGGGCTTCCTGGAGTCAGCTGTTGGTCAATTTCAGCAGCAGCTGAATCGGGGACAGCTGGAGTGCTGCCGGGTTGGTCCCGCAGCGCCAAGGGGCAGCGCTACGGGACCTACCTGGCAGCACTCCAGCTGTTCTGCCCCCGGGCTTCCCAGATTCAGCCGCTGGTCAGTTTTAGCAGTGGCTGAATCGGGGAAGCTGGGGGCAGAGACGCTCCAATGGTCCGGCTGCCCGGAGCACTTCCGGGTTCCTGATGGTGCCGGACCATCAGGAGTGCCAGACCATCAGATGCCAGACCATTGGAGTTTTACTATATACCATCAAAAAAAATGAACACATATGAAAAGGACAAATCAAATTTCAGAACAGAAGGGGTATGAGGGGGGGAGGAAAATGTCTGTGAGCTAATGATATTAGAGGTGATAATTGGGGAAGCTATCTTTGGTTGTGGCTTTGTATTGGGGGTTATGCTTTATAGCTTTTTATATCCCATTATGTATTGTGTCTGTGTTGTTCACTAGCATACAGATTTGTATCTGAACCCTGAGGCTAGTTTGCCTGTGATGTAAATATTATAGTAGCTAGTTTTATTTAGCTAGTGTTTCTCTGCCTCTTCCCAAAGCTAAAATGAATAAGTAGCATGTTAAAAGAACCAATAAGGGATATTGAGATCTACTGTATGTCAGATGCAGTAACAGAAGGAGAACTGTATATACTGTCCTCATAATTGTTTGTTAGATGTTTATCCTAGTTCCTCTACTCGGTCTAATTATAAATAGGTTAATGGAACTACAAGCATATCTTATTTGGAGCTAATTTTCTCTGTGCTTAAATTCCAATTCTGATGAGATGTACAGTTGAACTAGATGTGCTGCATATCTGCCTTTGCATTCTGTGTTAGTGAAAGAATCCTTGACAGAAAAGAGATGACAGCAGACTCCCCAAGAACAAAGCTTGAATAGGCAGTTAGATTAATTCTAAATGTAGCTTAAATTATATTTGCTTAATCTAGTTGTATATATTAAGGCCAAAGGTTTTCCCATCAAATACATCAAGCAAAAGTCAGTATGACAAACTGTCTTTATATGTCTAAACTTACTTTTGTCTTTGTTTCCTTATTAGGCCTATTCTGTTATGATGATACACATACTGTTTTGGTTGAAATGTGTATATTTTGAGCTGTTTATATTTTGATCTCCCTTGTAGAAACATTCCGTGATCTCCCTTGACTAGCATTTTTGTCTTGCTGGTTATTTATTTTGCCCAATATGATGGAGTTCATAATTGATTTTTATTGGGAAAATGTTTGTATGTATTTATAATTTCACATAATAAATACAAAAACAATATAAATAAGTTTCTGAGGAAAACTACACATGCTAAACATATTAATAACAATCCATAAAATTAAAAGTAAAAATTAAATAAAGTTCCCGGCAAAAAGAACATATTTCACATTTCATTTAAATGGACTTTTATATATGAATTTTGAAAAAGTTCTAGATGTATAAGTAATTAGAATAAGCACTACCACAAGATATGTAAAAAGCTGATTTATTGATGAATATATCTTAATATATATATTCAATTTATAGAATACCAGGTATTTATAAGAATGTGTTCACTAACTCAATGAATCTTTAAATAAGACATTACATTTTAAAATGATAATTAATAGATGAAGAGAATACATGCCATTCATTCTACAGTGTTAGAAATTTCATAGAATTAATGAATCAATCAAGTGGCATGCAACCACAAATCTTTTATTTACAGGCAGTCCCCGGGTTACGTACAAGATAGGGACTGTAGGTTTGCTCTTAAGTTGAATCTGTATGTAAGTCGGAACTGGCGTCCAGATTCAGCCGCTGCTGAAACTGACCGCCAGTTCTGACTTACATACAGATTCAACTTAAGAACCCCAAGCGTCCCCAAGTCAGCTGCTGCTGAAACTGATCAGCGGCTGATTCCAGGAAGCCTGGGGCAGAGCAACTCTGCCTCGGGCTTCCTGTAGTCAGCGCTGGTCAGTTTCAGCAGCGGCTGACTTGGGGACGCCTGGGGCAGAGCAGCTGGGGTGCTGCTGGGTTGCTCCAGTAGCACCGCTCTTCGCTCCTCGGCGCTACTGGACCAACCCAGCAGCACCCCATTGCTCTGCCCCAGGCGTCCTGGATTCAGCCACTGCTGAAACTGACCAGCAGCGGCTGAATCAGGACCTGGGGCAGAGCAGCTGGGGTGCTGCCGGGTTGGTCCAGTAGTGCCCAGAGCGGCGCTGCAGGACCAATCGGCAGCGCCCCAGCTGCTCTGCCCCAGGGTCCAAAACAAAAGCCTGGTCTGCTGGGGGGGGGCACACTAGCTGCGCCTTCCTCCCCCCCCCCCCCCCCCCAGCAGACCAGGGACACGGGGAGCAGAGCCGCAGCGGCAGCGGGGTGCCGCGCCTCTGAGGCTTTGCTCTGGCAAAGCCTCAGAGGCGCAGGACCCCGCCACGGCTGCGGCTTCAGTCCCGGTGCCCGTGGTCTGCTGGGGACGGTCCCCAGCAGACCACGGGCACCGGGACTGAAGCCGCAGCCGCGGCGGGGTCCCGCGCCTCTGAGACTTTGCTCTGGCAAAGCCTCAGAAGCGCGGGAACCCGCCCGGTGCCCCTGGTCTGCTGGAGACGGTCTCCAGCAGACCAGGGGCACCGGAGCAGCTTACGAACGGGGCTTTCTCGCCCCGGAGCTCGCAGGTAGCAATCCGCCACCTCGACCTCCGGGGCGAGAAAGCCCCGTTCGTAAGTGCGGATCCGACATAAGTTGGATCCACCTAAGTCGGGGACTGCCTGTAATCTATAATTTTGGGTGTGTTCATTTCATTTTGACAGATGGACTGGTGGACAATGCCTTTTGGCTATTAGTAGAAAGGATGTTGCTTTCCTTTCCAGAAGGTGGATATTTTGCAAAGTTGATACTAAGTGATGAAAGTTAGACTAAGTCTTTGCTTAGATATATCATTTTGTTACCATTTGTTGCTGAATTTTATCGCAGAATTTATTTCTGAAGTGGAACGGGTGGGCATACTACTAGGACCCCATCCATTATTGGCAGGCTAGCTATTGGAAAAGTTAAGACAATGTATGAGAAATTAATTTCTTCTGAAAAGAAGTTTATTAATTTCTGCTGACTTCTAATCAATTCCGGAATTGCTTATAGAAATCCAACAGATTGTCTATAAATGATGAATATATGCAATTCATTCATAATATATCAATCTATAATTCCCCTCTAAAGTCTCTGATCCAGTGTGTCTCTGTCAAAGTATTTCTAAGGCACCTGTCGCCACAGTATCTTACTGCCACATGACAATTAAAATACATTAGAGATGGGGAGAACCCAGTGCCTGAAGGGAGGTTGTGAGAACATTCAATCTTATTCCACCTTCCACATATCTGTCATACCAAGTCTCCAAAATGTTGGGAGATATAGTACAAGCATATGACATTTTGTCTTTAGCTCTTGAGCAAAGATTTGAATGTGATGCATTTTGCACACTCTGTTGCTGGTCTCATAAGTTAGTCCTTGTTGGGAAGGAATCTAATATTTGTCAGGGACTCTTATTTTTCCTTGGTGAATGAGCAACCTAGATCCTAGAGATAATGTCAGGGATGTGGGGATTGGACAGGTAGCTGGTGTGGTAATCTCAGATGCTTCCTACCCTAGCATCTGTAATGGATGAGCGTAATTCTATGTCTATAGTAAAATGCAAATCCTTTCTGTTTTGTGAACACTGCTTTGATGGTAAAACTGCATCTTACCTTCAGTTAGACATTCAGGTCTTGAAAAACCCAAGAGGTGTCAGGAATATTTCTTACATCTAGCACTGGGCTAACAATGGAGAGTGGTCTAGCATTGTCAGCCAGGATGGTCTTCCATGCAGATGGGCATATCTTAGTTCAAGGAGTTGGCAGAAGCTAGGGGAAACAGTGTTCCCAGTCTGATACTGCAGGTAGGCTGGAACTAACCAGCACATCACCTGATAGGGACCTTAAAGCCACTCAGGAGGGTCACCTGACAAAGGGAACAGGAACTTTATAAAACAGCAAATTCTACTCTGAGCTGTTTTCCCTTTCTGGTCATCCTTGGGGAAGCCAGAGCCAAAAGAAAAGACTGGGTAAGATGGAGAGTGCAAAAGAATCCTGGGTCTCTTGGACAACATATAAGTGATTATTATTCTGTAGATCTGCATAACTATGCTTTGTCTATGAGGAAAAAGGCTGCAGTGTAGAAGTGCCTTTTTTAGAACTCTATTTGTCTCTTGCTTTAATTGTCACAAAGTTTCTGAAGGATTAAACTAACCAGGAGCACCTATGGGGTTGGAGGTGGGACAGCTCTGGAAAGGCTGAGAGACAGCTACTGAGGAGAGTTGTAGAGTTTGCACTGGTCTTCAGGCATAATACTGCTGGACTGTGGGCCCTCATAACTAAGAAGGGATAGCAGCATTGGAGTGTATATGCTAGAGAGTGCACTTAAAGAACCAGATGTATAGCTAGTGTCTGGATGCTCATACTGTTTGTTTAAAGCAGGAGTGGAGAACTGGTGCAGGGAAGTGGTTCATCATTCCTGGCCAATGGGAGCTACAGGAAGCGGCCAGGGCTGGGCCACCACTTCCTGCCATTCCCTAGGAACAGCAGACCATGGCCACTGAGAGCTGTGAGTGGCTGCAGGTGTGCATGGTCAGGTAAATAAAGTGTCTGGCGGCTCACCAGCAGCTAACACTGACAAACCACATCAGATCAGCATACCGGCAGTTCCCCACTCTGATTTTAAGGATGTAGAATCTAAGATCTCTTGTCCCTCTTCAAGAGGAAATCAGCCATGACTACAGCTGCTTGTGATATCTTACCCACCCCAGTATAGCTCTTCAGGCATTCATGTCTCTATGTCCAGTGGTTCCTCTGCTTCAGGGGTGGGGAACCTCAGGCCTGGGGGCTGGATGCAGCCCCTGACTTGCCTGGTTCTGGCCACGAGGCTCCGGCCTCCTCCTCCCAGCATTAGGAGTCCCTGGCCACTCCACTGCGGGGCTCGAGCACACAAAATCCATTATCCTGGGCCCCCCTAGGCTCTGGTGTGTGAGGGGAATGCAGGGAGTGTCTTTCTACTTCTCAGATGAGGGTCATGTCAGTGACGGTTTGTTTTGGGGGTTTTTTTTGCCTTTCATTTGTGTGTGGCCCCCGACTGATTTTTCTCTGAGTCAGCAAACCCCGACCCAAAAAGGGTTTCACTTCCCTGCTCTGCTTCCTGACTTCTCCACTCCTCTCATGAAAGCAAAAGAGTAAGTATGTGGGGGAGTAGATGAAGTAAATTGTGTTGCTGGAGGGATAAGCGAGCCAAAGAGGGAAACGTGGTTTGAGAGATTCCCTCTGAAGGCCAAACTTCTTTAAGTTATTATCTCTTGTTATTGAGGTAGGTGATGGATTCCAACAAAGCAAACTATTGTGCAGATGGTCCATAAATACATTTCATATCAGACCTATTGTCGAACAGCTGGTAAAACAAAAGGTTCTCACAAAACAAAATTACAGCATAACCAGATGAAAGACTGGGCTTTCATAAAACCAGTCAGGAAAATAAACAATTCCTCTTTGAATATTTCTTCTTACCATTTCGCTGTGTCCTGCTTCATCCATACTCCCTATTGTTGGTTGGTCCTGAGAGATGCTGGCCTCCCTCAAAAAAATAATTTTTCATATTAGTTCATCTTTTAAAAATTGGAAGTCAAAGCCTATTGAGGAAAATAGAAAGGAGTATAAACTCTGTCAAATTAAGTGTAAAAATATAATAAGAAAAGCCAAAAAGGAGTTTGCAGAACAGCTAGCCAAAAACTCAAAAAGTAATAGTAAAATGTTTTCTTAAGTACATCAGAAACAGAAAGCCTGCTAAACAACCAGTGGGACCCTTGGCCGATCGAGATACTAAAGGAGCACTTAAAGGTGATAACATCATTGTGGAGAAGCTAAATGAATTCTTGCTTCAGTCTTCATCGATGAGGATATTGGGGAGAGTTCCATACCTGAGCCATTCTTTTTAGGTGACAAATCTGAGGAATTGTCGCAGATGGAGGTGTCATTAGAGCAGGTTCTGGAACAAATTGATAAACAACAGTAACAAGTTATCACGATCAGATGGCATTCACCCAAGAGTTCTGAACTCAAATGTGAAATTGTGGAACTATTAACTGTGGTTTGTAACCTATCCTTTAAATCAGCTTCCGTATCTAATGATTGGAAGATAGCTTATATGACGTCAACATTTAAAAAGGGCTCTAGAGTGATCCTGGCAATTACAGACTGGTAAGTCTAACGTCAGTACTGTGTAAATTAGTTGAAACGATAGTAAAGCATAAAATTGTCAGACACATAGATGAACATAATTTGTTGGGGAAAGTCAACATAGTTCTGTAAAGGGAAATCATGCCTTACTAATCTACTAGAGTTCTTTGAGGTGGGTCAACAAACGTGTGAACAAGGGGAATATATATTGGCATTGGAAAAGGTTCAGAGAAGTGCACCAAAAATGATTAGGGGTTTGGAATAGGTCCCATATGAAGAGAGATTAAAAAGACTTGGACTTTTCAGTTTAGAAAAGAGAAGATTAAAAGGGGATACGATAGAGATCTATAAAATCATGATTGGTGTGGAAAAAGTGAATAAGGAAAAGTTATGTACTTATTCTGGCAATATAAGAACTAGGGGTCATGAAATGAAACTAATGGGCAGCAGATTTAAAACAAACAAAAGGAAGTTTTTCTTCACTCAGCGCACAGTCAGCCTGTGAAGCTCCTTGCCAGAGAGTGTGATGAAGACTAGGACTTTAACAGGGTTCAAAAAAGAGCTAGATAGATTCATGGAGATGAGGTCCATCAATGGCTATTAGCCAGGAGAGGTAGGAATGGTATCCCTAGCCTCTGCTTATCTGATATGGATGACAGGAGAGGGATCACGTGATGATTACCTGTTGTGTTCCCTCCCTCTGGGGCATCTGGTGTCTGCCACGGTCAGCAGACTGGATACTGGGCTAGATGGACCTTTGGTTTGACTCAGTATGGCTGTTCTTATGTTCTTATGCATTTAGACCCAAACATGATCAGTATTAGGTTTATTCTGATGATCTGTGGTAAAATGTTCCATAGGTAGGCTCCTGCCTCTTAAAAATATCCTGCTCTATTGACTAAAGAGTCCTGTCATAGATCTGATTAGTTGCATCAAATCTGAGGAAGGAGCACAGCTGTCTTTGTGGGATAATAGACTGTGCCTAGTGTTTTATGGACCTTCCAGATGCAGGACAGGCCTTCAAATTCAATCTGGAAGTGGATGGGGAGCCAGTAGAGTCTGTGGCGCATTAATTCATTATGTTCACAGTGCGTTTTATTAAGTGTAATGCATTAGTGGCAATTTAGCCACAGATAAAACAGGTGCAGTTAGGAGTCTTTCAGCCATTAATCAGCATGAAACAGATGCAAGTTAATGATTGCTACATTGTTCATTAGCCAACTTTTATTCAGAAGAGCTTGCTGTTTGAGGACCCAACAGTCCAAGTCTCTCTATCCTTCTTCTATCTTTAGCTTTTAAATGTGAAGTTAAAAGGATTGGATTATAGAACTGATCTGGTGCCCACATTCTCAGCAGAGTACCCAGTTTTTATTTCCTTCTGGACACTAGTGTCTATTTCAAAGGCTGATAAAGGGATTTATGGATTTCTTGACACTTTGTTTTCATAAATTGTCTAAAAGTAATGCAAAAGCCCACCCTGGAAAAAGCTGTGCAATTCATGAGGACTAGACTCTTTTTGAAGTTGGATTAGCTGTTAGCTAGTCAGGGAATACCCATAAACTCAAAGTCTTGGAAACTTGGGCAGATTTTTGTCTTTATTTTGGAGTGTAACTGGATTAGCTAAACTGTGGAAATGTGTGCATGAATTATGTTCTTCTGAAAATCCATTTGTGAGGTAAATTTATATCAACATTTATTCTTTGGTACCAAAAAAATACATGTTTGCGTTTTGAGAACAACACAATTAGCTTCTCTGAAAGTATTTTAACCTGCATCAATCCTGTGTAACAACAGTTCAGAAATACCATTGTTATCTGCATGCGCTTTTCAGAAATTGTATACACATAGTTTCTCCCTGTTTAAATGGTTCTTTATGCTTATACTGAAATTTTCTTGAAGAATAGCTTATTGTGATTTTTTTAAAATGAATCAAGAATACCAGAATATGCATAATTTGTTATATATATTTTTCACCTGTTCAGAATACTGCGCACACATAATTTAAAAAATAAAACAAAACTACAATTTGAAAATTGTACACGTATCAGGTGTGCATGTGTAATATATACAAATGGAGACTGTGAAAAAGCTAATGGGGGGAAGGTTGAACAAATGAACCCCCTAAATCTCTTGATGCCATTGATGTGGATATCGATGTCAGAGGATGTTGTGAAGACCAGGACTTTAACGGTATTCAAAAAAGAACTAGATAAATTCATGGAGGTTAGGTCCATCAATGGCTAATAGCCAGGATGAGTAGGAATGGTGTCCCTAGCTTCTGTTTGTCAGAGGCTGGAAATGGATCACAGGAGAGGGATCATATAATGGTTACCTGTTCTGTTCACTCCTTCTGGGGCATCTGGCATACTAAGCTATATAGCCTTTTGGTCTGACCCTGTATGGCCCTTCTTGTATTCTTAAGTTCATGTGTACTGTATATATGGGAAATATGAATGTGGCAGAGATATTTGATTATTATCTTTCTCAATAAATCATAGAATCATATAATGTCGGGAGGTCATTAAGTCCAGTCCCCAATGTTGATATACAGGCAGTCCCCGACTTACGCGGATCCGACTTATGTCGGATCCGCACTTACGAACAGGGCTTTTCTTGCCCCGGAGCTCACGGGCGGCAGATCGCCACCCGTGTCCTCCAGGGCGAGAAAAGCTTCTCCTGGTCTCCCTGGTCTGCTGGGGGGGTCCAGCAAAGCCGCTGGACCCCCCCAGCAGACCAGGGACACCCGAGCAAAGCCGCCTAAGCAGCGGGACTCCCCCCGCCTGGGCGGCTTTGCTCCTGTCCCCCTGGTCTGCTGGGGGGGTCCAGAAAAACCCCTGGACCTCCCCAGCAGACCAGGGACACCCAAGCAAAGCCGCCGCCTGGGCGGCTTTGCTCCTTGGCAAACGAGCAAAGCCGCCCAGGTGGCGGCTTTGCTCTGGTGTCCCTGGTCTGCTGTGGGGGTCCAGCGGCTTTGCTGGACCCCCCCAGCAGACTAGGGGGACAGGAGCAAAGCCGCGGAGCACGCCCGCAGCGGGACAGCCCAAGCGCGCCCAAGCTGTCTCGCTGCGGGCGTGCTCAGCGGCTTTGCTCCCCGTCTCTCTGGTCTGCAGGGAGACGGGGAGCAAAGCCTTGGAGCACGCCCGCAGCGGGACAGCCCGGGCGCGCTTGGGCTGTCCCGCTGCGGGCATGCTCCGCGGCTTTGCTCCTGTGCCCCTGGTCTGCTGGGGGGGGGCGGTGCAGCTAGTGCCCCCCCCCCAGCAGACCAGGCTTTTCTTGCCTACCCCTGGGGTAGAGCATCTGGGGGCTGCCGGGTTGGTCCTGATTCAGCCGCTGCTGGTCAGTTTCAGCAGCGGCTGAATCAGGACGCCTGGGGCAGAGCAGCTGGGGTGCTGCTGGGTTGCTCCAGTAGAGCCGAGGAGCCGCGTTACTGGAGCAACCCAGCAGCACCTCAGCTGCTCTGCCCCAGGCATCCCCAAGTCTGCCGCTGCTGAAACTGACCAGCGGCTGACTACAGGAAGCCCCAGGCAGAGTTGCTCTGCCCCAGGCTTCCTGGAATCAGCCGCTGATCAGTTTCAGCAGCAGCTGACTTGGGGCCGCCTGGGTTTTTTAAGTTGAATCTGTATGTAAGTCAGAACTGGCATCCAGATTCAGCCGCGGTTGAAACTGATCAGTTTCAGCAGCGGCTGACGCCAGTTCCGACTTACATACAGATTCAACTTAAGAACAAACCTACAGTCCCTATCTTGTACGTAACCCTGGGACTGCCTGTATTGAAATCTCTGAGCATTCTTGCAGAGAAGCTACGTTTTAAGGTGGTTGGACAAACCCATTGGATAAAAAAGTCAAGAGAGAGAGAGAGATTATACAAAAAAATCTTAAGATAAATATTTTAGATAGATAGGTATTAAAATGTTGATTCTGACCCAGCCTGGATACCCACAGAGCACTTAAAATATCTGAGGAATCCCAGGTAACCACTCCCATTTTTTTTTACATGCTGTGTAAAAGTATATGCTCAGCATTCAGTGCCTGAATTTAATAACGATAGAAATGTAGCCGTGTTAGTCTGGTGTAGCTGAAACAAAATACAGGACTATGTAGCACTTTAAAGACTAATAAACCATCTTGTTAGTCTTTAAAGTGCTACATAGTCCTGTATTGAATTTAATAACTGAATTATACTCAAAAGAAATTCTGCCATCTCATCAGGGTATTGGCCCTTATGCATTCATCATTCATTTTATAACATGAAGGAGCATCAGAAAACACAGACCTAAGTAACAGTGAGGGCGGGGTAGGGAAGTACTAATCAAAACCACACTTTTCTGTCTGTGACGCATACTTTTTGTGATACAAGCTGTTTTTTTCAAGATTCAATTCAAGCTTTCATATTTCAGGCCTGCTTTTACAATCGGAGCAGGTGGCACAACAGAAAACAGATTTTGCTGTTAAAGTCAGAGGATCAGAAAACACCTGTCAAAACTCAATGGTGTGGTTTAAAACCACACAAAAACATTCCCAGCTTATATTTGGCATTCACAGTATTTCATTGTTTAATGTTTACAAGATTACTTTTAAAAACAGTTTTGTTTTTAGCTTTATTTTTTTTTAATGGGACAAAAAGTATAAAAATCTACGAGTAGCCTAACAGTTATTGCATCTTAAATGAAAATTGCAGGATGGAAGCACTCATTACTGAGTTTTACTCAAACTTTTAAACAGTGTTTTGCTCTTTTTAAACTAATCAAAGCTGCATGAATAGCAAAGGCACTGTTTTAGAGATCTGTATCAATCCTGCCTAACAGTTTCCATAAAACTCATATTTACACAGGATGAGGCTAAACAAACCTTGATAACTGCAGTGGTACACAGACTGAGATGGCCTGGCAAACATGTTTGGTTTCTCTGCAGAATATGAAGACATGGGGCATTTGGTTTAATTTATGCAACATATGTAACCAAAGTGTTTTAACCTGAAGTCTTTGTGTAAAAACAAAACAAAAAAAAGAACAAAAAAAAAAAAACAAAAAAAAATATGGATACATAAACAGTTGTGGGGGTGGTCCAGTTTTCAAATTCCTGTGTTCATCAACCCTGAGTTTTAATTTTTGTAGTGACTGAAATGTGAAGATGCTGTCACCATTCAAGATTTTTCAAGGCATTATAGTAGTAATGTAGTAACTGTTTCAAAATTACCTTTTCCTGTGTCTCCAAACTGGTGCACTCTACTAAGGAAAATTCAAAACGGTGAGAGTCTGTTTGAACAAAAACAACAAATGACCTATTAAAATAATTTACATGTTAAGTCTGTGGTGACACTCAATACATGATAATGGGATTATAAAGTATCTTTCCGACCTTTCTTCCAGTACTGGTGTGATGATGTTCTTCATTGCACTTGGCTATTTTAATTTTATGGAAAGATACAGAATGGACTTTTGTTTCACCTTTTCATGCAATATGCTTTTTTCCTTCCTGAGGACCGCATTTTACTTTAAACCTAGATTAAGGTTTTGTTTATTCCCTTTAAGTCTTTTTTCATATTTGTGTTGATTTCCTTTCCCTTTTCCTTCTTGACTCAAACACCTTTGCTGGAAGATGTTTTTTATCATCATGAATAGAGAGCAAGATTAGAAGCATAAGGAAAAAGTGATATTATGGCTCTGGGGAAGAGAAGTGACACAATGTCACATAGAAGTGAGATTAGGTATGAGGAAGACACTGATAGGAATAAGAGGATGATATTGAAATACTATGAGGAGAAAAGTCAAGACATGAAAGGAAAGGGGGGAATGAAAAGGGAAGAAAGGACACAGGGACAGAATGAGGAAGAGAATTTAATATATATATATATATATATATGTGTGTGTGTAAATGGAAGGGGAAAATAAGAGAAAATAAAAGCAAAGGAGACATTTAGTACTAAATTACATGGTTAATTACTGTCTTATAGATGCATGAATGTTTTAGTTGTTGAACAAAAATACATATTTCAATATATTTTGTATTCACTAATAATAAACGCTCTAGTAGTTAGATCAGCAAACGGCATGACAATATCTCAGGTCTGACACATCTCAAGTTGCATATCTTTAAAGCTTGAAATAATATTTTTATGCAGCATTGTTTCTTACAGGTTATGTCCATGTAAGAAAATGCATGTTAAAATTAGTGCAGATAACAGTGGTATGGTTTCACTACATTCGCTTCAGCTTTGCTGTTAGTAGCTACTATGATAATAAAAGTGTATACTTGGCTCCAAACAGCTAGTGGTTTGTCTAACCATGCTTGGTCTTCCTCAAAATGGCAGATACTGCAGGTGCCTGTGTACTCACTCCTGCTATTGCCATCATTAGTACAGGTGAAAAATTTTCTAGTGTAGAAAAGTCATTTAATCAGAGTATGATTATTTTTCTAAATATCTTCAGATGCAATCTAAATAAATAATAAATATATAGGTCTCCATTAGATGAAAACCTAGTGCATTGAAATTGCCATATAAGGCATTTAATAAAATCAGTATTTAAAAATAACTTTTAAAGTTATAAAATATAAGTTGAAATATAAGTAAGCTAAGATAAAGATGCAATATTGCGGTAAAGTACATTGGTTAATGTTCTGCTTCTGCTCTAGTAATACAATTCATCTCAATGCAGAGGGCGGCATGATGCCTAAACTTCGCTTAAATCCCACTTAGTGGGACTAAAATTGTCATGTACTCCCTCTACATGGGGAGAATTTCACCTGTGAGTTCAGACAAGTCTTAGGCTACGTCTAGACTGGCCCCTTCTCCGGAAGAGGCATGCAAAGCAGGCAAGTCAGAATAGGGAAATCCGCGGGGGATTTAAATATCCCCCGCGGGATTTAAATAAACATGGCCGCCGCTTTTTTTCCGGCTTGGGGAAAAGCCGGAAAAGAGCATCTACACTGGCACGATCCTCCGGAATAAAGCCCTTTTCCAGAGGATCTCTTATTCCTACTTGCAAGTAGGAATAAGAGATCCTCCGGAAAAGGGCTTTATTCCGGAGGATCGTGCCAGTCTTGCAAGTAGGAATAAGAGATCCTCCGGAAAAGGGCTTTATTCCGGAGGATCGTGCCAGTCTTGCAAGTAGGAATAAAAGATCCTCCGGAAAAGGGCTGCCCGGCTGCCCGAGCCCCTCCGCAGCTTTGCTCCGCGTCTTCCTGGTCTACAGACCAGGGAGACGCGGAACAGCTTTTCTTGCCCTGGAGTACATGGGTGGCGGGACCGCGAGGTCCCGCAGTCCGTGTCCTCCGGGGCGAGAAAAGCCGCGTTCGTAAATGCGGATCCGACATAAGTCGGATCCGCGTAAGTCGGGGACTTCCTGTATTGTACATGTAATGTCATAGTCCTACTGACTTATAAAACTTTTCACAGGTCGGAATAATACTCTCTGATATTTCTCAGTATGATAGGATTCTTTATAATCAGGTGAAGAATAGAGTAAAAAGTACAGAGGCTAAAAAAGTGCTCCAGTGAGAAGCAAAATCCAAAATAATGTCAGCAGCCTGAATTGTTTAGATTGCTTCTTGTCAGATGTTAAACAGATGCCTTTTGGGAAGCATGTAGGTGTCGATTTGAGAAAAAAAATTGCAAGCAGAAATTAGATACATTTACTTTTGTGGAAACCTAGCATATGTCCTCATGTCTCTTTAATGCATGGGTGAGGAACCTCAGGCCCAGGGCCCAGATGCAGCCCTTGGCTTAACCGGCTATGACCCTGAGGCTTTGGGCTCCCATACTGGTGAGAGGTGGGTTTTTTTTCTTTCTCACTTGTGTGCAGCCCCCGACTGATTATTCTGTGAGTCAGTGTCCCCAACCCAAAAAAGGTTCCCCACCCTGGTTTTAATGGCTTCCCCGGGACTTCGCATGCGGCCTCCTGCCCCGAAGCCCTGATTGGCCTGGGGGTAGGGGAAGCAGCAGGGCCTCCGTGGGCCAAATCAACTTGCTTGGCAGGCCAAATCTGGCCCACAGAGGCCTTTTTTGCCCACCCCTGGCCTAAATGGATTAATCAATGCTTAATATGTTAGTGTACTTTTAAAATCACATCCCCGTAGAGTGCTACAATATGGAGTAGACAAGGTGTCTGGCTTTGCAGGACTTTAAAGCATTCATAGTTCCCCGAGTACATCATCATAAACTGCTATTCATAAAAAGCATACTTCAGAGCTTTTTGGATCATTTTGTCAGTGACTGGGTACTTCAAACTATCAATTTATTTATATTAAGAAGAAGTATTTCCTAAAAAGCAGGTTGATATTTTTATGCATAGCATAATTTTCTGTCTGCACGCAACAGGCATATTTTAGCAAGCGTTTGTTTTATAAAATAGCAAACTATTGGTAGTTAAGTTGGAAGGTTGTGTTTATTTTAAGTTTCTGGGTGTAAATAAAGTGATTTCCCTTTTAGACACAAATGAGTCTTCTCTTTTCTGTATAATGTTTTTGCTCTGAGAGTATATGACGAGAGCAGAAGAGTAATAAAAAGTAGTCTCTCAATTAATATTACTGTTTTTATTTATTCACTTATTTCCCATTTTGATCATCTTTGTAATAAAACAATCCAAGCAGGCCTGCCAACATGGGGAGGAAGGAAGGAGGCAGTTTTCCTGTGGCCCAGCGATTCAAAGGGGTCCAGGCTCCCAGCCGTCACTACTGATACTGCAGTTCTGGCAGCCGCTGGAGCCCCGCACCCATTTAAATAGTCGCACACTCCATGTGTCTTTGGTGGTGGTAGTGTGTGGGGTACACTCCAAGCAGCATGGAGGACTGGCTGTACCCAACCTTGCCCCTTCTGCCTAAGGCCCCGCCCCACCATGAGCGCAGAGCCAGATCATCCCCACCTAGCCCTGGGGCTTATAGAGGCTGTTGGCTTCCCTGAATCCAAGCAACATTTTATGGCACCATTGATCCCAATGGAACTTGAATACTGAAAAATGAAAGAGTTAACTTGTTTAAACAAGTTGAATGGTAAGCACTGGCCTCTCTTTGTTTCTGTTAAAATCAATGGGAGTTTTACCATTGATTTGAAAGTGAGTTGTTAGCCAGTGCTGAGCCCTTCTTCAAAACTACTGCCTTAATCCACCAATAAATATAGTGTACAAGAAGCTAAATCAGAAAATTCCCTGAAATTGACAATCAATAAGCAATAGCAAAGGGAAAAGCAAAGCAAGATTCATGTTATGTTTTATTGTGATATAAATGTTCTTTTTTACCATTAAGTTTTGCCCGTGGAAGTGTTTGTTTTGGGTGATCTACAAAATGGTATTTTTTGTGTGTATAACCCTGGTATGTTACTTTCAAAAAATGAACATGCAATGTCACCCATGTGAAAACCCAGAGCTATTTCTTCATTATAAATGAAAGTGTTTAACAAATTATTATATTAATGTAAAAATTCAGTAGGATTGCAACTGTTTTCATTTAATATCCTATGAAAGATATTCTGAAAATTAATTTGTACTACAAGTTAATTTTATTAGATTGTTCAAAAAAAAAACCATGCTGCAATCAGTAAAGCCTTTTTAGAAATTTGTGTCTGGCTTTGATTTTATCAGTATGAATCTGAACTCTTGTAGTTCCAAAATTACACTATATTCCTGTCCTATTCTGGTATATTCTTACTACTGCCAAGCCCAGAAGAATTTATAACTTTTCTGATCCTGGACATTTGGTCCAAATATAAGCTTTCCCTCTTGCATTTTTCCAGTCTATTTTGTATCTTTATAGGCCTCTAAAATTACATTTAAAATGTCAAACTGAATTGTTTTTAGCTTCAATGTGTGTTAGACTTGGAGGTCTGGACATGACGCAGAATTGCAATTTTCAGTTGTAGATTTTCTTTCCTTCCAATGTTGTTATTCCCTTAACAACAAAGAGTTAGATATTTTTCAAGGTCAAGAGGCAGCTATATTGCTGGATAGTGACATCACTCCATACATCAATGTAATCTTCATCTATCAAGTAGAATAACCACCCAATTGTACCATTCCAAATTCTCCGTTTGATTCTCTCAATACAGGGCAATTTGTGAACCTTTTACTTACTTTGGTGAGCAGGTTCCTCCAGAGAGTTGTTGCACATCAAAATATGTAACTTGATACGAGGCATATTAGCGGAGATAAAGATCTCTCCTTTTTAATACATCAGCAGCATGAACAGACATAGAGGAATTATAAACTCACAGAAAGGAATAAGTAGAAGGGACATTGATAGGTCGTCAAGTACAGTCTCCTTTACTGAACAAGGCCAAGTAAATCTGGACCATCACTGATTTCTTAATAAGAACCTGAAGTGGTGAACTACCATTATAATTAGAAAGTTTTTCTAATATCTAATCTGAAGATATGTCTTCACTCCTGAGTGGATTAACACTGTGGCAATCAATCCAGCAGGAATAGATTTAGTGGGTCTACTAAAGATCTGTCAAATTGACTGCCGAATGTACTCCTGTCAACTCTGGTACTCCACTGGAATGAAATGCTGAAAGCAGGTCAGTGGGAGAATTTCTCCCATCAAACCAGCACAGTGTAGATGCTGCAGGTAGTCAACCTAAGATACAACTCCAGCTACATCATCCATGAAGCTGCAGTTGTATAATTTTGGTTGACTTTAGCTCCTAGCATAGACCTGCCTTAAATCTCTCTTGCTGCAGACAAATCCCACTAATTTTTGTCTGACCTTGATCTTCATCCTCTTTATAATAACAGCCCTTAACATATTTGAAGACTGTTATCAGATCCCTCCTTAGTCATCTTTTCTAAAGAATAAGCATGCCCAATTTTTTTTAACTTTTCCTCAGAGGTCAAGTTTTCTAAACCAGTTAGCCTTTTTCTTGCTCTCCTCTGGAATCTCCAGTTTGTCCACATCTTTTCTAAAGTGTGGCACCCAGATTTGAACACAGAAATCCAGGTGAGATCTCACCAGTGCTGATTAGAGCAGGAAAAGTACCTCCCATGTTTTACAGATGACATTCCAGAACACACTCTAGAGGATTAGACCTTTTTTTGCAACTGCATCACCTTTTTGACTTATACGCAATTTGTGATCCATTATAACCCCAGGATCTTTTTCAGCAGTACTACTACCTACCCAGTTGTTCATCATTTTGTAGTTGTGCATTTGGTTTTTCTTCTTAAGTGAAATGCTTTGAGCTTGTTGTTAAATTTCATCTTGTAGAATTCAGACCAGTTCTCCAATTTTGCCATAGTCGTTTTGAATTCTCATGCTGTCCTCCAAAGTGCTTGCAACCCCTCCCAGCTTGCCATTTCATTATTCAAGTCATTAATGAAAATATAGGACTAAACCCAGTCCTGATCCCCTTGGGACTCCATTAGATACACCCTCCCAATTCAAAAGTAAACCATTGATAACTACTCTTTGAATACGGTCTTTCAGCCAGTTATGCACCCACCTTATAGTTATTCCATCGTGACCACGTGTCCCTAATTTTCTTATGAGAGTATCCTAAAATCAGGATACATCTCATAAAGCTATGCAACAGGAAGGTAATACACATAGATAGTGAAAGCAATATACTGCCAAAAATCTAAAAGGCACAGCCCTGCATTTGGAGTCAGTACAGAGTTGCACTGCCTTAGGAGATGAATGGCAAGTTGAGGTGATTTGTCTGACTTTGCTGAACTCTTTGCCACGTTGTGGATCCAGAAATGGCTTAAAGCTCAGGCTTATAAAATACTTCGGAAGGACAGGTTTTTTGCTTTTTGAATGGATCAGGTTGTTGTACCAAGTGGTAGATACATAATTAAAATCCAGGCAGTGGATGCCACTAACCTTTTGATATGGTATTCATCTTCTTCCCCCATCTCTCAGTTTATGTACACAGACAGATATGTTGCACATTCTGGTGTACTATCACCGTAGTCAATATTTTTTATCAGGAACAAAGTGTAAATGTTTCTAGTGAAATGCAACTTACCAAACCCAGCACCGAAGTAACTGAACACTCTGAAGTGGTATTTCTTCTGAGCAGGAAGCATTTTTATTTACAGCTAAATGTCAGCAGGGCTCTGGTTTTTCATCAAGCACCTGGCAGAATTGTCTAATTGAATGATGCTTTGTTTAATGGTTGCATGGAAACTACTGTAAGGGGTTGTGGATGTGGCTTGAAATGACAAATGATGTGTTTGTAGAAACTGCTGACAGGCATGGCTAGTCTTGACTTCAGCTGTTGTGAGGTAAAATCTTCAAGGTGAGAGAGACACAGGTTACGTGTTAGGAAATAACTAAGTGTACAACATTACCAGGATCAAATATAAAAAAAAATCACGAGTTGTGGTTAAAAAAAATGCAGTTTATAAAATATGCAAATGTGGGGGGGGGGATCTTTTTATTTGCCTTCTGGTTTCTGAGACGTTAGGTTACACTGGGGTCATGTTTTCAAGCTTTACTCCAAAACTAGAAGGACAAGAAACTTACTTTAAAAAAATGAATCCAGAAGCTAGAGCTTTAAGAAAACTATGGTGAGACTTGGAATAAAATTGTGAGACTCGGCAGCACTGCATATAAAATGTCATTCAGTGGAAATGATTTCAAAATTAAAGAAACAGGCTTAAGATCTCAAATTTACTTTATCAAGAAAACAAAAGTGATATTAAATCAAAACATATATGGAAAATCTGAAGATATATTTTGGCAGTTAGTGATTGTTTGCACTTAGTGACTGTTTACATAGCCTCTAATGTATCAAAAAAATGATGTCAAATTTAAGTTTTCCAGCATTCTCTAGGCCAAACCAAGAGGCCATTTAATACTATGAAGACTTTTATATTCCTCATCACAGAATCTGGATTAATAACAATGTTTAACTGATGAATCCAGAGGTATTGGTTTTGATCACAAATGAAAAAGAAAAATCCAACCTGCTGAGCATGCATGGCAACCTGTCAAGCAGAGTTTTACAAAAGAGACATATGTTTTATTTTGGTGTTGTAATGTACTGTGAGAAAAGGTCACATTCTTCAAGAAGGTTTCACCTTGTAGGAATACATTTCAAAGAAAAAAAGTGTTAAAGACTGTCTTATTGGGCTTTAAGAAAAATATATATTCTATGATATAATATTCTATGATAATAGTAATTCTAGATTATGTGAAGACTGAAAAAGAATAGATGAATAGGAGTATTTAGGCATTCATGATTTAGTTCAATTAATTACACTTAGGGAAAGACTGTTTTACTAGGCAAGCATCTTAACATTTTATACATTTTCTGGATTTTTATATCAACAGTTAAGTAAGCACGGTCACAATATGAAAAAAAAGGCTGTTGTTTGGTTTTCAGTCCTAAAAGGAAAGTTGTATGCGTGTTACTCATGACCATTTTTGGAAAGTGTAGCTGAGTCTCTCTTTGTTATATAACAACATAAGAACAGCCATACTGGGTCAGACCAATGGTCCATCTAGCCCAGTTTCCTTTCTGCTGACAAAGATTAATGCCATATGCTTCAAAGAGAACGAACATAATAGTTCAGTAATCAAGTGATCCATCCCATGTGTCAGTATCTGGCAGCTGGAGAAATGGGAAAAATATTTGTCAGTATATTTTTGGAGGTTGTGTTTTACCTTTTGACTTCCTATCAAGAAGCTGCAAATGCTAGAATAATTCATTGAGGTATGATGTCACATAGGAATGCTTTTAAAAAAACACAACACTGTGTTCCTAACACAGAAATGTGATTCATTTTTCTTATCTTTTTCTATGCACAATTAAATTAAATCAAATCATGTGAGGTGATTCATTGCTTTAAGCTAAAAAAGATAAATGAAAAAACATAATCAGATGTCCAAACTAATGGATAAAATGGTATGCCCGGCACTAGTTTTCCTGTTAAAAATTGGAGCTACCACTTTTGATTAGAATAATCAGACGTTCTTTGCATTTTTCTGACTTCGGAGCAAAAATGCTTGTATGTATTTTTTTTGTTTTAAATCTCTTCCTTAACTTTGAAAGTAAGGCCCAAGTTCTTCAGGAAATCAAGGACAATGCCTGAATGACAACAAAAATGGTAATAATGTTTACATTCAAGTTTCTGGGAAGCCGGGCTGGGAAAAATAAAATTACCCATGGTGGGTAAATTACATGCCAGGGGACTACTTGAAGACCCTTTCATCAACAGCAGCATTTTCTCAGATTGTTCTGCAAAACCAAGAAAATTGGTTCTAGCCAAGCCAGGAATGGATCTTAAAGCCATTTTCTTTCATTAATGTGCTATGGATGGAGTTTCAGACATCGGTTTCAGACTAAAAATAGAAATAAACATTCAACATTTTGAAATTAGTCACTGTTCTCAAAATACTACTTTCTCTGACTCACTAAGTAATTTTTGAGCTCTTACTTTCCTTTCTAGGCAGCTTCAAGTTATTTATAAACTCTGAAAGAATTACTGAAAGAATACTTTAAACACAGAATATCTTTATTTATAGATGACTACTGTAAGCATCTCAGTATTACTGCTCATTGTACCATCTCCTGCAGCCTTTTTTTCTGTTGTCTTTGCATAGATAGCATAGAATGTGCTACTGTAAGAAGTGGATCTTTTATATTTCTGTTGAAAAATATATTTCTGTTGAAAAAGATTGTGATACTCTTCCACCATAAGTAGATCTATTGACTTTGTGATACTTTTGGTCATGGTCAGTAATATGGATGTTAACAGGCGGGTAATTCATTAATCGTGTAGTTGATAAAATTTTTATTGACTATACGATTAGTCAGTAAGGGAAGGCTTGCTCAGTCCCGGCTCGCGCTGGATCCAGGAACTATCTCCACTGTGGCTCTGCAGTTTAAATGTAGTAAGAGGCAGGCGCACAGGCTGCCTGGCTCCTACTATATTTAAACTGCAGAGGCACAGTGGGGTTAGCTCCTGGACCCTGAGCGAACCGAGACTGAACAGGGCTTCCTCAGTCCCGACTCACACCGGGTCCAGCAGCCCCTGTCCACGGGAGCTGCTGCCGGAGAAGCCTCTCCTGCTACTTTGCAGCAGCCTCCCCTGCTCCCCCTCCCTCCTGTGCTGCTGCCTCTGATAGAAGCAGCAACGCATGGGGAGGGGAAGGAATGCGGCATTGCAGAGACAGTGCTGGGGGGAACTGGCTTTTAAGTTGGTTCCCTCCAGCACCAGCTCCTGCTTCCTGCCTTTTGCTGCCTCTGATCCTACCCTTTGACTAACTACTTGTTTACATCTCTAATAAGTAACCTGGCCATAAATTTGGATCATTTAATTAGAAAGACATTGCCCCAATTTGGTAGGGGAAAGAGGAGCTGCTCCTGCAGATGCAATGAGCAGAAAGCTTACGGGTTTTTTTGGAAACATGCTAGAATTTATTCTTAGTTACTTTGCTCTTATAATAAGATATCCTTAAAACACTATTCCCTTAAATCTGAACAGAAGCTTATTTTTTGTAGAATAGATAAGCAAAGAATGTTGCAGAAAAATAGAGACAGATCCATTCAGTGGTTCGGGTCCAAAAAAGCTTGTGGTGCATCAGCAGCATTTAACATACTCAACCACATTGCAGAGCTCAAAGAAAGCCCTGTATTTATATTTCAGAGGATGTGGAACAAAGATTTGGACATGTGATGTGCATGAAAATTTAATGAGAAGAAAAAAAGAAGTTGCCTAGATACCTTTTCTTCTTACCTCAATGATTAGCTTGTAAATGACAATTTCACTACTAGAAATGTCTATCTACAGTTCCAAATATTTTTCTGAGCAAAGAAAAGGGATGTTATGGTCTCTTTCTTCATCTTAACAAATAATAAGGTCCGCAAACGTCATTAGTTTCACTGAAGCCAACAGCATGTTTGGACTATATAAATGCTAACCAAACAAATTAATTCTATCTCAAGAAGCCATTTCATCTTTTTTAAGTACTGTTGAAAGCACTGAGGTTTTAGTTTTCTTTTGTATGAAGGTAGGGCATTCCAGTTGTTCTGCAGACAGCTATGAAGTAACATCTTAATTTACAAATAGAATAATTAAATAAATGGGGATTACTTGCAGTGCACTCAATATGAGTGAAAGTGAAACAGTCTGAAACAAGGTGCTTAAAGAACTCGCGTGATTTTTCTCCTGTAAAATCTCTGATCTGAGACAAATCTCTGTTTCTGAGCCTGAGTCACTGGGTGAAAATGCCCTTTAAGGTTGTGTTGAAGGATTTGATTACCATATCACAATTCATTTCCATTTGTAAGTGTAATTGTACAAAGCCATCTGCATGCCTTAACAGGAACAACGTGAAGAAAGAATTCCATAATGTGCTAAAGCAATTAATGGAACAGTTCAAAATATTTAGGCTGAGATTTTAAAATGTGCCAAATGTGATTATTTTTCTAAACTGTCTAGACAGCTTTGAAAATCTCATAATTGTTGGTTCTGGTTTTCTTATAACTGTTAAAAAAGTTACAAATATTATGGAATAGCTATAAAAATTAGTCGTCATTAATTTATTTTGTTTGTTGTCATCCTCAGGAAAGATGTCTGGTGATCGTGGTCTGAGGAAACAGCAGCAGTTGAACAATCTGGTGTCCATGGTGATAAAACTATCTAAGCCTGGAGATGTGATTGTGGATTTTTGCAGTGGAGGGGTATTGTATGTTCTCTGTATATAGTGCAACATTATTGTTTTTTTAATCTTTTACAATTTCAGCAGGACATGATTGCAAAAAATAGGATCATGGAGGATCATTCTTTCAGGGCTGTCAGGGACCAGCCTACCTGTGACAGGCTTCTGTAAGAGACAACAAGACAGTTCAGACCACCCTACAAACAATGATATTTCTAGGCAGCTTATTAGTTAATGAACCTGATAAAGTTGCCAAGGTCCTGTTAAGGGGGATGCTAGAGGCCAGATGCTCCTGAGAAGAGAAGCTCCCATCAGAGCAAGGGGCCTGGAAAGTGTGCTTCTAGAGAGGGGAGTTGGCTAAGTAGGTAGGGTTGCCAGGTGTCTAGTTTTGAACCAGACGGTCCAGTATTTGAGCTTTCTGTCTGTGAAAGAAATTGAGAAAATACCGGACATATAAATGTCCGGTATTTTCTAATTAAGTACGTTTTATTATTATCATAAATATCAGTACGCAAATACACAGTAGAGAGGAGGGGGGCGGGGTGAGGTGGGATGGAATCCCTGGGGCCAGACTCACCCTTGCGCCCCGCCGGAAACGTGTATGGGATGGGCAACAAACACCCTGGGATCTGCATGCACCCAGGCCAGCCCTGCTCCCCGCCTGCCAGTTCCCCCACTTCCCCTACCCCCGCTCCCCTCCTGGCCAGCCCCACTCCTCACCAGCCAGTCCCACTCCCCCCAATCTCCTCCTGGCCAGCCCTGCTTCCCGCCAGCAGGTTCCCCCCCCCCCCCCATATCCCTGAGCCAGCCCCGACCCTCACCTGGCCAGCCCCGCTCCCCGCTGGCTGGTTCTTCCCCGGCCAGCCCCACTACCCCCCCAACCCTCTCCCGGCCAGCCCTGCTTCCCACTGGCCGGTCTCGTCTTCCCCCCCCCCCCCCCCATCTGAGATCAAGTGTGTCCGGTATTTTTTTGAAACCATCTGGTTACCCTATAAGTAGGAGCAGCAACAGCAACACAAAAGCTTACAAAAGAAAGCTGTAGAAAGTAGCTTCAGGTGAATGCCACAAACAATAAAGGTAGAGATAATGGGTGATGGGTGAAGGCCCAGTCCTTCCGCCTGAGGCCCCACTCCTGCAGCATCTTCTCCTCTGGAGCCAAGCCCCACCCAGTCCCAGCCCAATCTTTCCTAGCTAGCAGCCCCAACCCTCCCAGGTGGCCAGGGAAATGGGCTGTCTCAGCCCTAGCCTTCCTGGGTGGCTGAGGCACATGGGCATTTTTTGGGAAGGCAGTGCCTTTTTTTGCCTATGTTAGAGGCATAGCATGGTAGGGCAGGCTGCCCATGGTAGAGATCGAACCGAACCCAGCTCCAGGAAGGAAGGCTGATGCAAAGAGAATGAAGAGCTTTGGTTGATAGTTCAAGGCTGCAGCAGAAAGAAGGAAAAGATTTTACTTTGGGGGTATGTTTGGACTCAATGTAGACACCAGAGGGGACTTTGAACTGTGCAGTTATTTAAAAAGTTCAGAAGAGAGTTAACTGAGAAGGGAGTCTGCAGAGCTACCTCAAGGGAAGTTGAAAGGTTGGTGCTTGTGAGTGCCACTTTGTGACACAAGGCAAAGTTACAAACTTCGTAATCTGAGTTGCTTACAAAGTCACTGTCACTTTTGAAGGGGGTCAGCTGCATGAGGATTGAAGAATGACTTTCTTTTTTTGGTTTTCACAGGGCCATGTAGGAATTGTTCTTGCTCACATGTTGCCATCATGTCAGGTAAAGTTTCAATAAACTACAGACAATGCAATCATCAGTATTTGATCATTCACAACTTTTGTTAAAAAAAAGCCACTACAGGGTGTCCCCCCTATAAGTTGCCTTGGTATACATCCATTCCGCACTAAAGTCATTGGCGCTTGTAGGAACTGATGGTTATAAGTCCTCCCATTCTCGCTCTTAAGTTGCACAAAAAAAACCCCAATTTGTGCACATTGAAGTCAGCTGCAGGGAAAAAAATCCTCACCTTAAGTCATTTTGCTATAAGTCCAAGTTTTTTGGAACATATCTTTGGAACAGTGAGGATGGCCTGATGGAAATCACAGTCGGCTAACAGTAATGCTATAGTGGCTTTACATATATACTCTAGTGAGGGGCTCTGAATTTGTGCATACATCAGTATTTGTTGTATTGCAGAATTGTGGGTTATCCCTATTCAGCAAAGCACATAAGTACATGTTTAAGTTCTCTGCTGAATTGAAGTGTTGAATTGAATATTCTCTGGAAAAGCAACTAGCCCGCTTTTCTGACCAATCCTAGGATGTGGGAAGAAGTCTGGCTAACCAACATATATTACATGCACTAGTGAAGGCAGCCCTGTCCTAAATCTTGAGAGGATGTTTCCTTCAGCAATTCTTGAGGCTCCAAGTGA
Organism: Pelodiscus sinensis; assembly: GCF_052426305.1. NCBI lineage: Eukaryota > Metazoa > Chordata > Testudines > Trionychidae > Pelodiscus > Pelodiscus sinensis. The sequence goes on along the minus strand of NC_143055.1, from coordinate 109,508,234 downwards.
ACCTCAAAGAGTTGATTCACTTCTAGCCACTTGCAACAGGGTTCGGGTAAAAAAATCACATTGGGAACTAAAACCTGTAGCCACTCACCCGCTCGATTTCCTCAAACTTGCGTGGAGATTAGATTCAGTCTAAGAGCCCTTTGTTTTCCGTTTTAATTTTATTTAATTTTTCCAGGGCATTTATTGGTGTGAACAAGTGAATATTGGCATAAAACTATTAATTTTTTGGATAAAATATCGGGGGGAGGGCAGATGGAAAGACGGGGAAAAAGTAATCAATAGATTAATACTTTGATGAGTGGAATTCAGTGTGGTTTGCTGCAGAACTAAAACAGAACTCAAAATACAATGCTACCTCTGACTTTAAGAAAACGATATATTCCTAATCCCCAAATAAAGCATAAACAGTTTACTGTTGTAGACATAGAACTATTAGTCTATAAATATTTACATTTAATAAGTGAGCCATGCTACTTACAGCACGTACACTCAACTTCATCCTTTTCTTATGTTTTTGGTTTTTTTATAACTTTTGAATACTTCCGTGTGTGCTGAACCATATTTTGATTCAGATTTTCATTTTCTTCCCATTTTAGTGTGTCAGACCTTTAACCATTGTTTGCTAACAGCTTGAAATGTATACAGGGTGGGTGTGAGATTCATCAATACATTCTGATGTGCATGCACTTCAGAGTTTGTGTGTGTGCCTGCTTGTTTTTTGTGCACATCTTCTAGACTAATCCAGAGCCTTCCTTCAACAGGCAGCTTTGCATATACACAGACTAATGTATTGTCATAATACATGTATCTCATGCAGTGTATTGTATTTTCCCATTAAAACTGTGTGTGTGTGTGTGAGAGAGAGAGAGAGAGAGAGAGAGAGAGAGAGAGAATCACAAACGTAGAATGAACATTGGAGGAAAAAAATAATACTTTTTGTAAAACCTGGGGTTTTTTTTTAGTAAAAATGAGTTTAAACTGAAAACAAAGGGATTTACTTATACTGGATATAATTGCTGTGTTAAATCCCTTCCAGGTTTATTACATTTCAAAGAGCTAAGAATTAGTACTAGTATTAGTATGTTCTGTTCTAACAGTGCCTTAGCTCAGATTAGCCATCATGCACAGTGAAGGAATAGGACAGAGATTACATCAAGAATAACCATTTAAAAAGTGATAGAGTTTGGAAGGCTACATCAAAAGAACAAGATGTTATCATCTGGCTTGGTATATGGTGTGGACAAAGCAAAACTATGAGTTACAGAATTGAAGGTTAATTTAAGATATCTCTGTAAAGTAGTTGTCAGGGAAATGTTTTAATCCACTATTGGGGATTTGAATGGTTAACCAGTAAGCTTAACAGGTGATGCTTTCTGGTTCCGGTTAACTGATAGGAGGTGGAGCAGCTTCCTGCCACGGCGGGCAAGGGGCTGCTCCAGGCCCATAGGGCCTGCCACAGGCAAGAGATTCTCTAGCCCCTTCCTCCCCTCACAGTGGGGGTGAGGATCGCTCCAGCCCTGCTCCTGTCCCCTCTACTCAGTTAACTGATTAAAAATTCTGTCTAACTGGTTAACCAATTAAATGGGATTTTATATCCCTACAAGCAATTCCTAATTGAAAAGTCTACTGATGTTATACAGTTTTGAGTATTTTTATAATCAAAACAGCAAATATTAAGTATGTAGTGATTTTTTTCATATATTTGTGTGTTTCTTGGTTGTGAAAGGAGCAAACTAACAATATTTGAAACTGCAGAATCCACAAGAACACTTCAGGGCAACAAATAATCCCTGTCAATTCTTGACTGAAAGCACTGATTTTTAGAGAAAGAAGGTTAGATATTCAAATGTCAAACTTAGTGCAGGAGATAAAGAGGAACTAGTAAGTTGTATTATAGTGTGTCATTAAACATGTTTCTGTAATGTATTTTTACAAAACAATGTTTCTCTCACACACAAAAACAACCTCCTACCAGCACTGTATCTTTAGTTTCTAACATTTGCAAATGTTAGAATATAAAAGTTTAGCTAGTCCCAAATAGTTGTGGAAATTGACTGCAAAAAGAAAAAAATTTTGTTTAGAAAAACCAGACACATCTGCCAGTCACTTGGTACTAGTAAATATTGAGCACCTTCCATTTATTTCACTAGAATGTTGCTTTTTAAGAGATCTCTTCACTGGTCTCAAGAAATTAAATAAATATTTTGCATCAAAATATTTGTACTGTATTGAAAATATCATTTTATTTTGATTTTAGAGCAGTATTACTGACTTATTTTCTTGCATATGGAATCCAGGTGGTGCTGATAGAAAATAAGGAGTTGTCACTGGTACGTGCTAAAGACAGAAGTGATGAATTAGGATTGCACAACATTTGGTTTATTCAAGCAAACCTGGACTATTTTAAAGGAACTTTTAATATTGGGGTAAGTGGTTGAAAGTGTCTACTGATTATTGAGAAAAAAATGCTTTCTTTCTGAAGGTGACTAAGTATATTCAAAAACATTTCCCATACTTGGTATTATGAAGCCAGGCATTTCTGATGCTATACAAACTCTTGTTCTGTTAGCAGGAAATCATCTTTGAATTTTTTAGACTTAGACAATAAGATAATATTATCATCCTGTTCTTAGTTATTTGTTGAGTGATCAAATTATTCTCTTCAATGTGCAAAACTCATATGAGAAAGATGTTCTTGTTCCAAGGTATTCAGTGTCTACGGGTACATCTTGACTACGTGCCTTTTTCGAAAGAGGCTTTTTCAAAAAATACTTTTGAAAAAGCTTCTTTTGAAAAAGAGCATCTAGACTACAGCCAGTACTTTCGAAAAAGCAAGCTGCTTTTTTGAAAGAGCGCACAAAGGCAGTCTGGATGCTCTCTTTCGAAAAAGCATAGTTTGCATTACATAGCGCCTTTTTTCAAAAGAGCACTTTCCAAAAAAAGGCGTTATTCTTTGTAAAACAAGGTTTTCCACAGTCAAACAAACTGCCGCATTCTTTCGATTTACTTTCGAAAGAATGCAGCAGCAGTCTAGACACAGGGGAAGTTTTTTCGAAAAAAGGCCACTTTTTTCGAAAAAACCCTATAGTCTAGACACACCCTAAGAAAATAATTAAAGTAAATCTTAGCATTGGGGAGATGCATCGTGATGTAGAAAGGCAAATGTTTTTGTTTGTTTTTAATTAATTACAGCACTTCAAGGTTAGAGTGGCTCATTAAAGAACAGTACTTTGAGGAAGGGTTTGAAGCTGGAAGGGCAATATTCACCGCACCAGGGCTCAAGGTAGCGTGAAATGTGCAGCATGGAAGATGATGAAAAGAAGTTACCTATATACTGTGGTCGTGTGAACTTCAGAAATATTTTCAGTAGAGAAAAATCAGAAAAGGATGCTAAGGGGTAGTCAAGTATAAAGCGTTTTCAGAGTAAAGTGAGTAGAGTGGGGTGGGCAAAATCCAGTCTGCCACAATTCTCTTGTCCCACAGCTGAGCAGGACCTGGGGTAGGCCCCCTGCATCAGGCTTCCTGCCTGCTGCTGTCCCTAGCATGCCACTCCAAGTGGTTGGCTTCTAGGGGCAGCCTGTGAGTCCCCACATGGTGCCAGAAACCGCCCAGTGAGAGCTGCCTGGGCCATGCTTGTGTGTGTGAGCAACTCATAAGGCAAGATCAGAGTGGAGATATGAAAGGCCTCAAAGGTCAAGACCTTTAAAGAACTTATATTTGATGCTAAATTTGAGAAGGAATGAGAAGATATGTATCACACTGAGTGAGAGGGAAAAGCTTACATTTTAAAGGCTCAGACATTATACTAGGTATGTAAAATCCCATTTAATTGGTTAATCAGTTAAACATAATGTTTAATTGGTTAATTGATTAAAGGGGGATAGAGGCGAGCCACTTAACAGGAACTGCTCCTGTCATGCTAGAGCGCCCCTGCCTGCAGCACACTCAGGCTGGGCCTGCCACCAACAGGTTGCTGCTGCGGCCAGATTGAAGAGCCTCCGACGTATGGTGGGCAATATGGGGCTTGATTATGTAAGTTATTTACTCAGAAAACTTAGTAAAGAATCAGACTCAAATTATCATCTGTTCCTCAAAGGCAAAATAAATGTACTGCAGATACTTCACATTACATATATTTACAATTTACTTCATAGGTACTAATAATGTCCTGCTGACAAAATTATTATAATTTGCAAATAGTGAAATGATGGATGTTAAACATGGCATAACAACCCAGGAGTATGGTTACACAGAAATAAAACGGTATAGAAATAATTGACAACTGATATGGTTCTTGAAAGGTTCTAGAAATAATCTCTCAACTCTAATAATTGTGCATACCCTAAATATGGTTGATTAAGAAAGAAATATTTTAAGTTTCTCCAGGCATATCATATGGTATAGTTCATCAGATTGCATCACAGCAGCACAGGCAGTATAGATTACTTGACAGTATTTACAGATAGAACATTTTAAACCAATTCACCCCCACTCAAATATTCTTTAAGCATTGTGTAACTTTGTTGTGTTTAATGAAATATTCCTGGTGGAGACTGTCATTGGCCGTGGCTTTGAGGATAAATGCAGCAGCAAGCTGTTCAGTTTGTTGTGGACATCCAGATGAATACTAAATTAAAGGTTTTTTTTTTGTTATCACTGAAGAAAATAACCTGTCATTGTTCATTTTGTTGGTGTAGGTGATATTCTTGGAACACAAGGAAGAGGCAAAAAACTCTGACATTTTATATACACCTAGCAAAGAAGTCTTGATCTCTTTAGATTTTATTAGTGGGGAATGTGTTTATCTGTCTTCAGATAAAGTTGTGGTGGTCTGTTTAGCTGCTAACTTATTGTTAACTTACATTTGAAAATGTGAAGCTAAGAATAACTTCTCCTAATTAATTCCTCTTATTCGTCAGATCAAATTACAATATTCTAAATGCAAGGAATAGTAATAAACAAGGTTACAAAAATGTATTTTAATAAATGATCTTGTTCAGCGGTTCTAAAACTGTGGGTCAGGACCCAAAGTGGGCTAGAACCCCACACCAGGGCTGGCTTAGAGTGGTCGGGGATTGGAGCCAAATCCTGAGTCCAACCACCACCATAGGTGTCAGGGCTAGGTTACAGCCCCCTGCCTCATGGAACTCAGGCTTCAATTTCCTTCTGAGTTCAGGCAGTAATTTTTGTTAAAAGCCGACTTCCCATGAGCACTGGCTCATCTCTGCCTCCTCATGTGTAAATGTGTAACCCACTAAAATTTCAAGCAGTTACACATTTACATAAAAACACATAATGTCCCTAGTCTAGACATGTACCATCACTGCATCATCTGTGTTGCTTCCTATGTTTGGGAAAGTTCCTGAGACGACATATTATTTTGGGAGTGTTCTGTATTCTTTAAGGACTACAGACAGTCCCCGGGTTACGTAGAAGATAGGGACTGTAGGTTTGTTCTTAAGTTGAATCTGTATGTAAGTCGGAACTGGCGTCCAGATTCAGCCGCTGCTGAAACTGACCGCCAGTTCCGACTTACATACAGAATCAACTTAAGAACCCCGAGCGTCCCCAAGTCAGCTGCTGCTAAAACTGATCAGCAGCTGATTCCAGGAAGCCCGGGGCAGAGCAACTCTGCCTCGAGCTTCCTGTAGTCAGCGCTGGTAAGTTTCAGCAGCAGCTGACTTGTGGACGCCTGGGGCAGAGCAGCTGGGGTGCTGCTGGGTTGCTCCAGTAGCGCTGCTCCTCGGTGCTACTGGACCAACCCAGCAGCACCCCATCTGCTCTGCCCCAGGCGTCCTGATTCAGCCGCTGCTGAAATTGACCAGCAACGCCCCCTCCCCACCCCAGCAGACCAGGAAGACGCGGGCGGCAGACCGAGACGCACCGCGGTCCCGCCGCCTGGGTCCTCCGCGGCTTTGCTCCCCGTCTCCCTGGTATGCTGGAGACCAGCAGACCAGGGAGACGGGGAACAAAGCCTCTGAGGATGCCAGCAGCGGGACAGCCGCGGGGCGTCTGGGCTGTCCCGCTGCCTGCTTCCCCGAGGCTTTGCAAAGCCGCGGGGGGGCTCGGGTGGCGAGGCAGCCCAGGCGCGGAGAAAGCCCCGAGTACATGGGTAGCAGGACCGCGAGGTCCCGCAGTCCGTGTCCTCCGGGGAGAGCCCCGTTCGTAACTGCAGATCCGACGTAAGTCGGGGACTGCCTGTACTTGAATTAGGTTTCTGTGTACAGATTAATATGTAGTACAGAAGAACAGCACATGGTGACCAGGAGCGACCCTAGACGAGCTGCCAGCAACTGGCGCCCTAGGCAAAATGCGCGATCGGCGCCCCTGCCTCCAGAGCCCTCAACGGCAGTTTATCTTGGCGCCTTAGGCAACCGCCTAGGTTGCCTGTATTGACGGGCCGCCCCTGATGGTGACAAAAACTCCATATTGGATGTCATTAATGATATCCAGTTTTCAGTTGTGTAGATTCTGCTGGGCTAAACAGAGAAGTTAGTTGGCTTAAAGCTCATGTAGGATCAATAAAATAATTCTGTATTGATATTAGCTAACAGCAGTTAATTCTTTCTTTTATATGTATTAGATCTGTGTTTTAGCACTACACTGAAAGAAGAGCTTCTGTCCCCCTCAAAGGAGAGCATAGAATTAGTGTTGTTGTAACTGGTAGCTGTGATTTTTAAAAATCTTCTCTTGTTTTAAAATTATTTTTGTTCGGCTACTTTGTTTTTCTATGATGAACGGTCTGTTTAATACATCCATTATACCTTTTGCTGCACTAATAACTAACAAACATATTTCTGATCTTTCTTTGTGCAGCTGATTGATTTCTTTGTTCACTGGAGCTTATATAATGAGGTTTGCAGACAACAATAGAACATTATTATATGTTTTGTGTTGTTTTTACCCAAATTTTGGATTTAACTTATTTTATCTTCTCATTTCTGTAGTCCAAAATCTTATTGGGAACCTTTAAATGGGAGTTTAAACCTTGTTTCATAACTTCCATTAATGATACCGATTAAAGCACATTTATATAAATACACACTGCATACCTGTGTGTGCAGAATAGTCAATTGGGGTGTGTCTAGACATTTCTTCTGGTATCCTGAAATAGCATTTTCTGTATCTTGACAGCACTCCCATTATTTCAAAATAGCTTTCAAAATAATGAATGCGCTATTCCAATGTTCCTGTAAACCTCATTCCATGAGGATTAAGGGATGTTTCGGAGCAGTGGTTTATTTCAAAATTTAGCGCTGGGTAGATACTGCCAATTTTCAAAATAAGATATTTTGAAATTAATTTGAAATAAGCTACACAATTGGCGTAGCTCAAATTGCATACTTTATTTCAAGCTAAGGGTGCAGTGTAGGTGCACCCTTAGAGGCAAAACATGCAGTAATTTCTCCAGTGCTCAGAGCCCATAAAGAAAATTAACCATTAAAATGGTCATCCATTGTGCTTCAAGTACATTTCTCCTCCACATGTTAATGGCTTGTATCAATTGGTACCCCATCCTTGATGTTGTTTTCATGTAGTCTGTTTTTCTTCATTCTTTTACTGCTGCCAGAAATCTAGCGCCTCTTAACTAGAAGCTGTTTGGGACAATAACTTGTCTTTATTTAGTGTCATGTACACCATGCTTAAGAACTATTAATGATTATAATGGTAGCAGTGAAATTGTATCCCTGTTGTCCATTTTAGCTTTCTTCAGCAAAAATATATGGGCAGCAGATGCAAGGTAGTGACTGAAGAGGTGTAGAAGGAGTTGTGAGACAAGTGGAAATTGGGAGAGGAAAACAAGACTAAGAAGCACATCTTTTTGTTTTTTCTTTCCAAAAGCCAGGATAGAGAATGATATAAGGGTTAACCAGTTACCTGGTAAAGCTTTAACTGATTAGCTTTTAAACATGATTTTACATTCCTAATGTAGATACTGCTCTTCTCTTCCAGTGTCACTGGGTGAAGGAGAGAGAGTTAAAGGTTCCCCCTCACTCTTCATCGGTGCCAAAATGTTTTTTTAGGGAGGATGGAAAAGAGTGAAGATTTTCTTTTTTTTCTACAGCAGCTGTGGCTGTGGAGATTTTGAGCATTCCTGAGCACCTTTGAGTCATCAGGAGCTGAAATCTCTTAAGATCAAGGGCATAAATTGTTCCTGAATTTTTGTGCATCAGTCTAGTCTTCTTCACTTCACTGGTACAAAAAGTTTTGAAATATCACTTTGGTATGTCACTGGTTTCTCACATCAGTTTTAGATGAAATATTTTATCTCGAATATTATAAGCGGTGTCCATCAAAGAGAAATGGAATTTAATCCACTTGAGAACTATGCCCGAAAAGGTCACATATTGGAAAACTAATCTAAGATCAAGGCTTCAGTGCCTATGAATGAAATGTAATTATTCATAGATAATTGTCAAGAAGCACTAACAAGTCAATACAGTCACAGAAAACAACTACTAATATAAATCACAACCAGACCCTCATCTTACTACTCAGACGTCATACTGCTTTTTACTCTTTGCTGTTAAAGAGTGGCTGTCCCTCTGGAACACTCTATAAACACTGTATCCTATTTCTTTTGTTTTGTTTCCTCTCCACACATAAAGAAATCTTGATGAATGACTTAAAATGGTGGCTGATTATCATTTTTTCCATCACTAGAAGAATCTGATAAATTTGTTATGTTCTAAATTGGCTTGCTTTCTTTATTTTCTGTTAAGAAAATGTAAATGAGAACATGATCCTTTCGCCGAGGATTCATTTGTTCCTGCTTGTTCTCCCTGTGAAATCCCAATCTGTGATGTAATTTCCATATTACCCAATTGTGTGGTCAATCAGAATTATGATATTAAGAATAATCAGGAGGAACAGGTTAATGTGTAAAACAGAATGAGCCTGTTTTTATGTACCAGTCCCTATAAAGAAAAAATATATAAACAAAATGTTGATATAAGGAAACATTATTTCTGTAAATTCTCATTTTTTGTAAATCTGCTGCTTTGGCATATTGCATGCCATGAAATAGAGAATATAGCCAAGAGTTCTCTTCATAGAACTGGAAGGAACCTTTAGAGGTCATCAAGTCCAGTCCCCTGCACTCAGGGCAGGACCATGCACCATTTCTAACCTGCTCTTAAAAATCTCCAATGATGGAGATTCCATAATCTCCCTAGGCAATTTAATCCAGTGCTTTTAACCACCTAAACAGGAAGTTTTCCTAATGTTTTACCTAACCTTCTTTGCTGCAATTTAAGCCCATTGACTTATTCTCATTGCTTCATCTGACTGATTCTGAATTGCTCAGACATTGTGGCTTTGTCTACGCTGCAGGGTTTTTGTGCAAGAAGCTTTTTGCAGAAGAGATCTTTCGCAAAAACGTCTTGCGCAAAAGCACGTCCACACCTAAAAAGCTCATCGCAAGAGAGCGTCCACGCTGCATGGACACTCTTGTGCAAGAATGTTATGATTGCTATTCACAAAAAGGCCATCAGAGCACCTGTGCTTTTTCTGATAGGCTCTTTTTGTACAAGAAACCCCTGTTGAGCGTCCCCACACACCTTTTTGTGCAAGAACTCTTGCGAAAAAAGGAGTTATTCTTCGTAGAAAGAGGTATACCTACACCACAAAAAGCCTTCTGTTCTGCCATTTTACTGTAAATTTTCTTGCTCAAAAAAGCACAAAAACCCTGTAGTGTAAACATAGACTGTGTGTTTAAAACTAATTACAATATAGGCTTAGCAGAGACACAGTAGGCATCTCTTACAGTTTTTTATTAATGCAGCCTTTTCCTTCTACTACAACTATATATTGGATTGTTTCTATTCTTTTATTTTGACCACTTCAATTTTCCCTTTGTGTGATGGTAGCTATTATGATGCATTGTCCTGTTTGAGGGACCACTGTCACTTTTGGTTTTGGTTCAGGCAATTGGGAAGTACAAAACTATGACCTATAAATCTAACTGCAGAACTGTCTACAGATTTGCATCCATTCCCCGTTGTGATCATGTCTGTAATTCTGGAGTATTATTGGATCTTGAATCCAAAATGGAAGTCATGTAGTCTTTTGAAAAGTCAGTTTCCCATGAGGTATCACGTTGTAGTTCTGTAATGCAATCCTTAAAACAAACCCTGCTTTTATATTCTCTAGGCCAGTGTTTCTCAACCAGTGGTACAAGTACCCTTAGGGATACTTGAGAGAAGTCTGGGAGGGTACTTCAAGACAACTGAAATTTGGAGAAAACTGAATTTTTGTTTTAAGTTTTACAACGCTTTATTATTTTTGTACTTTTTACACCCAAAAATTTCATCGCCCGCCTGGCTACAGTTAAGTTGTTTAAACAAATGTGTAGTAATGGTAGAAAAAAATTTGTGTGTCTGAAAACCATAGGTACTGGGGATACTTATAATCAGGGCTTGCCAAGCGGCGGTGAGCCCCACTCACCAGCCACGCGGTTTCGCACAGTTCTGTGCCGGCTCTTCCGGGTTGTAATCTGCTTGCCACCGGCGAGTAGATTACATTATTTGTCGAGCCCTGCTTATAATTTTTTTAAAGGGGGTACTTATAATGTTTTTTTAAAGGGGTACTTTATTTTTTAAAAAAAGGTTGAAAAACACTGCTCTAGGCTTGCGCATCTGTCTGGGATTGGTTAGAACATAATTCTTCACAAATGAGAACATTTTGCATTGTGTGCATTATTGTCTAATTATTGAGCTCAAACAGAGTCACATCTAATTTAATTTTTCCTGTGCCTTATAAACCTCTCAAAAAATGAAACAAGAACATAATATATTTGTTTGGTCATAGTTAGAAAATTAATTAATTGCTCCAGTATAACCTGCTAGCATTGTCCTGTCTTTTCAAAATGGTGAACAAGCGATTGTGTAATTATTTTTGACATAATGATTATGCAGTGTTCTTGTTACATTTCATGAAAAAAAAGTAGCTTGCAGTCATTTGAGTGTCACTCAATTTTTCATAAAGCCAAACATCAAATGGAAATAAAATAAAATCACAAAAAAGCTTCAGAAAAATTACATTAAATAAATGCTACTTTAAAAAGAGGCACATTTGCCTGAGAGCTGCATCTTTGAGAGAGGGTGAGGGGAAAAGATGGTTGACTAACTTAGATTTTTAAAATATATATACCCAATTTAAGAGAATACAGATCTGATCCTGCAAACATTTATGATTTGATGAACTTTACAAACATGAACCTCGTAATGTCCCTCATTGCATTGAGAGCATTCATGTGAGTATGTATGCATGTGTATTTATAGGAGTAGGCTCTAAAACACTTCATAAAGGAACAAATGCCTGTCATTGTAGTTCTGAAGCAGCAATAAGGGACACACTAAAAGATTTTTGGATTTCACATACTATTTTAGCATATTGATCAACACCTTATGAGTCTTTACATGTGTCATCTCTCATGAAGCAGGTGCTAATTTAGAGTCCAGTCCTGCAGTGAACTCCAAATGCAACTTCACAGAACTCTGTGGGATCAGGACCCTTGGAGATATTCTGAAATCAATTCTTAAACATACAGTACATAATGGTGTCATATGTTCCAGTATATATGGTTTTGGAGTTTATTTTTTAAAAAGACTAATTTGTTTCCTGTTTATTTCTACCTACAGATCTACATGGAATGTAGAGCCCAGCTACATATAATGTTTACAAGCCTGTACACTTTTGTTTTTTATTTACATATGATTCAGTTAATCAGATTTTGTTTTTTGATGTAGGAATAAAATAAATCTCTTCTCTAACTTCAGAGTGTTATTTTGGCATTGGCCAATTTCTGCTATAATTGTTGGCATAGGCTTTTTTGGGATATCACAAATTCAGCCTCTCTACTAGCTTAAATAGATGGAGGAGATAGGCTCTAATATAGAGGAACCCTGTTGAAATACACATATTTGACAATTACCAAAGTGACTGAGGAAAAATATCTAAAGTCTGCATTGTGGGATTGCATCCATCTTAAGGGCAATTGTACCATCAACAGGCAAATTTGCTAAATGGCAGATTGCACCATCCCTTAAAAGAGATGTTCTTCCCGTGTGTCTGGGCCACTCTTTGGGCTCAGGGGTGGACAAATTACCCCACTGCTTTCAGCCCCTTGTATATCAAAGGAGCTGACTTGCTCTCCACAACAAGTGCAGTTGTGACTGGCACTTAAAGCGAGTGGAACCTCCTTGCATGTTTGATATGCACATGAACTCAGAATCTATCCTGTCATGATGAAATGACATGTTAAATGTTTTTTTCCTGGTGTACAAGTACATCCCAAAAGAATGAAAAGAAAATTACAACAGAATGACAAAATCTTTGCCTGCTTATTGTCTCTGACAAACAAATACCCATTTATTAAATATCTCAGTTAAAAAGGTGCTTTCTCATAAGCCTAAATTTGATTTAACATATTTTTTCCTCTTTCATGGCTTTGCAGAAACCAAGTCGTCGTTAAGATTTTCTTTCAGTGAGAGATGATATATAATGTAACCTGTATGTGCGTGTTACTGATTATTGTGTTTCACATATCGTTTTTATCATTAAAATCTAGCTTTAAAAAATCTCTACACATTTCTAAGCATTTCTTTCTTGGACTGACATTCTTCACTAACCAGCATGATATTTTGTATTTTGTAAAATATTTTAAAGGTATCTTCATTTGAGTTGATACTGTAAAATGTCATTGGCAAGTAATTTTAGTTTAGTGTCTATAGTTTCTCCACCAACAAGAATTATTGATGAAGTTCCCTTGGCATTAAAATGAGCAAGAGAAATGTTTGACAGAGCTATGAGACACTCTCTGGTTGAGTGGTTGGGAATAAGCCCTAGCCTTACCCTCTAGCTTTCACTGCAGTGTGTGTGTATGTGTGTGGGGGGGGGAGGGGTCAGATAATTCAATCATCCAGAAAACTTCTAAGAAATAGAGTTGTAAGAGAACAGAAGAATACTGTTAAAGTTTCTTTTCTTTATATGTTTTAGGTGGCTCTGCATGCTTGTGGCGTGGCAACTGACATGGTGATTGAACACTGCATCAAGGCCCACGCAGCCTTTGTTGTCTGCCCTTGCTGTTACGGTTTCATTCAGAACACAGTGAAATTTATGTTTCCTCGAAGGTGAAGAATCTAGTTGTACAAGGGTCTGGAAATGTAAAGTTTAAAAATCAAAAGTATGTAAATGGACATTTAATAACACCCACAGAACCTTAACTCTGCCCCATAAAGCTGCTGCATCACCACTGAAAAACCAATTGGTTTTAACTATCCAGGATAAACAGGTTCACCTCATTAGTGACCACAAAAATACCTACAGTGGCAAAGAGATTCCAGCCTTCTTTCCAGAAAAACGTACTCCACTGAGAAAGGGGATACTTTACTAATTCCTAGCTCAGTGTCAAAGGCAGCTATTCAACACTGTTCATAAAGATTTTATATGTCACCAGTTATATAGGGATTGTTAGATACAGTGCTAGTGACTTATGGAAATTTAATGAAAACAGCAAAAGGTAATGAGTTGTATTTATGTGTGTGGTAGTGCAGACTATCACACTGAGTGCTAGACACATAATACGTATGCAGTGGGATGACAGGTTACATCATCCATTAAATAATATAGCCTGTTCTCCCTGTGTGTCTGGTCCACTCGTTGGGCTTAGGGGTGGATGAATGACCCCATCACCTTGGGACTCATTGACACATGTGTTACTGCAGTTCACCACCAGTGATATCCCATAGATTTTGGTAGATTTATACTGTTATAAAACTAAACAATCAAATCCATTGCTCTTATGTTAATATTTTTATATTTCTATCACAAACTGTGCTTACTGTTTTCTCCAGATTTAAGATGTCCATAATCATAACCCTTAGGCTCTGGGCTTTTTAACACACTTGATTAAAAAATAACGTATCTTAAGAAGTAGGTATATGGGAATGAAGATTAGAGTGTTTCAGGACGGAGTTATGATTGTGTTAAAAGCTTTAATTGTGTATTTTTATACTTTCAGACTGGCTTATGGTTTTAAGTAGACTCTTTTGAATTTTCAAGATTATAAAATGTATACTTTATTAGAAAATCCAAAATTCTTTTGGATTATATTGTCTGATGTAAATAATAGCCTTTCTATCAAAAAAAAGTTTCAACACCGTAAAAATTATATATTTTTGTTTGAAAATATTTTTCTTACTATTTTTACAAGAAATGTCAAAGTTGTTAAACATAACACGAATGGAATTCTGATACAAATTTGACACCCTGAACCAAGGTCTAAAATAAATACATGGAGTGGTTCTTGCATTACAGTAGGTAGTTTCCCATTCAAGTACTTTCACCTTCTCACCAGTGTTGGAGACGAGCCACGTTCATTCTAATGTAATTAGCACTGTTGTCACACTCCCATCTCTATCCGTTTTCTTTCATTTATTCTTTCTTTCATTCTGTCTGTCTCTCTTTTTCTCTTCAGCATCTGAGGGAGTTGTAGTTAGTGAAAGCTTATGTTCTAATAGTCTAATAAATGTATTAGTCTTTAAAGGGCCTACAGGACTCCTTGCTGTTTTTGCTGAAACAGACTAACACAGCTACCTCTCTGAAACCTTGTATATGTTCTACAATAAAACATAAAATGGCACGTAATATTCCTTTTCTATTCAGTGAATAGAAAAACTGTCATATTTTCTCCTTCTGAAGACAGCTTCTCAGCCTCCAGATAAAAGTATTATTTTTTAGAATTCAATCAAGTGTTTAAAGACTGCTTCTGTTTTCAATCTTGATTATTTCCAGTGTGAACTGAATCAATATTCTTTTCTCTTTCAGTCACCAGTTCAAGGAAGTCTTATCCTATAAGGTATGTAAAAGCATTTCTGTGGTTAGATTTTCTTTTTGTTTCCTTTTCTGCATTTTCCCTGTGATTTGTAGTGGAATGAATAATCTGTATTCATCTTTTAATTATGAGGATGAACACACAATGTAATTATGATGATTAGTAATTCAGATCTACTCACAATCCTTTCACTTTTTTAAAAAAAGTCAAATAAATGCAGATGGTTTCTCCATTAAAGAATGTTATATCTTAGTAAAGATAAGGAAAACACCCTAAGATGAGGAATATTTTGACACATTTCACTTAAAATCTTCTGGATACCACTCATTTTATAGACTTTGGATAAGTATTGATTATTCTTAGGTATATAGACCTAACTAACTATAAAGTAGCATTTTTGTACAGTTTGATTCTAGAGATTTCATTTTCCAGTAGCTGTTATCTGAAAAATACTTAAAGAACAAGCCTTCTTTCTGTGCTGCAGCTTATTAAAGGCATTACACTCTGTTGTAAGCCTCAGATTTTTCTCTTGTCTAATGATAATGCTTCTACTTAATTTGCAGTTAGAGTGAATGGTCACTTATAAATAAGAATAAACAATAAATATAATTATTTACTAAGATTGTTTTAGTAATTATTTTAATTAAAATAGCTTTCCAAAGCATTTAATAATATATTAAATAAATGTCATATTCAGTATAACATAACTTTAAAATGTCAGTGATCAACAAACTTTTGAATAGTTGTATTACTCTCCATCTCTAATAGTTATCCTGTGTGTGACTGGGCGCAGTGTTAACTAAAAATTTTTATTTCAAAATAAGAGGACTTTTTGTTCAATAATGAATTCATTGACAAATGGATTTTATTATTTCTTCTGACTAAATTTGCTTTCTAGAAGTAATTCTTGAGCCATTTCTCACCTCTTCTGTAATCAGAGGTGGTGTGTGTGTAGGGGGGTGTCATATGGGGTAACATGCCCTCTTAGATCTCTGCCTGGGTTTATATACCCTGTCCTGAATTCTTCTGCATAACAACAAAACCTTTAAATTGTGCCCTCAAACCTCCCCCGCCATTAACAAGTATGTGTCACTTATATCTTTAATGATTCTACAGGCAGTCCCCGGGTTACGTACAAGATAGGGACTATAGGTTTGTTCTTAAGTTGAATTTGTATGTAAGTCGGAACTGGCTCCAGATTCAGCTGCTGCCACTGAAACTGTCCAGGGGCTGACTAAAGGAAGCCGGAGGCAGAGTTGCTCTGCCCCCAGCTTCCTGGAATCAGCCTGATCAGTTTCAACAGCTGCTGAATCTGGAGCCTGGGACAGAACAGCTCGGGTGCTGCCTGGCAGGTTCCCACAGGACCAACCCGGCAGCACCCCAGCTGCTCTACCCGAGGCATCCCGCAACAAAAGCCTGGTCTGCTGGGGGGAGGGTGCACTAGCTGCGCCCCTCCCCCCCCAGCAGACCAGGGAGATCCAGGCAAAGCCGCACAGGCGGAGGGACCCCGCTGCCCGTGCGGCTTTGCTCCTGTCTCCCTGGGGTGCTGGGAGGAGTCCCCCCCAGCACACCAGGGAGACCCGAGCAAAACCGCACAGGCGGAGGGACCCCGCTGCCCGTGCGGCTTTGCTCCTGTCTCCCTGGGGTTCTGGGGGGGTCCAGCAAAGCCGCTGGACCCCCCCAGCAGACCAGGGACACCCGAGCAAAGCCGTCGCCTGGGCGGCTTTGCTCATAAAGCTGCCCAGGCGGCGGCTTTGCTCGGGTGTCCCTGGTCTGCTGGGGGGGTCCAGCGGCTTTGCTGGACCCCCCCCCCCCAGCAGACTAGGGAGACCGGGAGAAGCTTTTCTCTCCCCGGAGGACACGGGTGGCGACCTGCCGCCCGTGAGCTCCGGGGCAAGAAAAGCCCCGTTCGTAAGTGCGGATCCGACATAAGTCGGATCCGCGCAAGTTGGGGACTGCCTGTATATTTGGAGGAACCTACCCTTGAAATACCAGCATGTCTTCTCAGATCTCCTTGTGGACATCTTAGGTCTCTTGATGTTGTAGAATAGGGCTGGGCAAGAGGCTATCAGCAGGCCAGATCCAGCTTGCCTAGTCCTTTCATCCGGCCCATGGCAGCTCCTGGCCCTGCCCCCAATGCATTTCCTGGGAGCCGCCAAGAAGGTGTAAGCCCTTTCAACTCCTGCTACTTAAAGGCTCCGTCCAAGGCCCTGCCCCTTTCACCCGAGGCTTCACCCCTTCTGGGGCAACCTGCAAACAGTTCAGAAATTTTTGAAGTTGCCACCCTTCAAAAATTATTGCCCACCACTATTGCACAGTAACTATAGGACAATGATGCTCTGACTATGGCTCTCAAGATGCAAGTGGCTCGTTAATGTGTCTTTCATGTGTGATAGTAAAACGTGTGTGATAGTGAAACAATGATTTTATGCTACTGTAGCTCTTTTGGTAATACGGATTGCTAATTTGGCTCCTGAACCATTGAGGTCTGAGTATACCTCTGCTATAGAAAATCCCTTGAAGCTTGAGAAACCTCCTCATACTTGAACAGTAGAAAGAAAAACCATTATGTTCCTTTCAGCCCCTAGGACTCTGTGTCCATAGAAATAAATACATAATATTAATATCTGTGTCAGTCACTGATAAATTGCTTTACGAATTACTTGTCAGCACAAGTTTCTGGGGACAAATAAGTCTGAGGATTTTTTGGTTGTCACATGCAATGTAGTTGTAGTTGTGTTATTACCAGCATATTAGAAAGATGAAGTGGGTGAAGTAATATCTTTTATTGGACCAACTTCTGTTGGTTACAAAGGCAAGTTTTCGAGCCACACACAGAATTCTTTTTAACATCTGGCAAAGGTATTCCAAGCATCACTGCTAAATGCTAACTGTTTATGCTAAAGGTATCGTGAACTTTCAAGGGCACAGCCCACTTCTTCAAATGACAGGAGTGTTGGAAGTCCAGATCCAAGAATAAATAAGGGAAGGAGGGAGGAGGGGAGAAGGGAAGAAAATGGAGGGGGGGAAGAAAAAAATCTGGTATTGATTATCTTCCTTTCAAGTGCAACTAATGGTTCTTATCAGCCTCTTGGAACTGTTTAGTCTTTCAGGCGCTACTAGACTATTAGTTGTTTTTTAAGTTTTTCCTGTTACAGACTAACTCGGCTATCCCTCTGAAGCTTATCTACTCACTATCTTTTTTTTTCTTCCTCCCCTCCATTTTTTCCCCTTCTCCTCCCTCCTTCCTTCCCTTATTTATTCTTGGATCTGGACTTCCAACACTCCTGTAATCTGAAGAAATGGGTTGTGCCCATGAAAGCTCATGATACTATCTACATGTTTTGTTAGTCTTTAAGGTGCTACCAGACTTTTGTTGTTTTTTAAGTTTTTCCTGTTACAGTCTAACTATGCTACCCCTCTGAAGCTTTTGTTTAAGTTAAGCAATCTGCTCTACTTTGCATTTAATCATCCTCAAGGGAAACCATCGCAATACTTTCCAAAGCAGAGTCTGGGAACTTAAATTCTTAACTCTGCAAAACGCTAAAAATCATATTACTATATTGATTAAAATGATTGGTTAGTGACTAAAATTCCAATGTGGTGGCCAGACATTGTCTATGTTCTTTAGTTCCCGTGTTCAATTAATGTTTCTTATCTTCCTTTGAGTGATCCAAGGAGACTTCAAGAAGAATGAAAGTTCCTACATAAATCAATTTACTTCATTTGTACATAACAAGACTTACAGTAGACCATCAGGGATATAGCTTCTCTATGTAGATGGGATCCATTTACTGTTCATCTTATAGGTCTATCTGACAGCATTTTCTTTTGGGAATATTTGCCTTGATTTATTGGAGTTTAAAGTTACAAAACTAGGCTTATGATGTGGCTAGTGCCACAAGACACCCAGAGGCCACATTTTATTATCTTTCCCTGAGGATGGTTGGAAGGAACAAAACCACTTCACTTATTTAGCTTTGAGAGCTTAATAACATTTGAGTCTGTTCCAGAGAGTGAGTTAACCACGTGGAAAGCTGGATAATTTTAATTATGATGTTTGTTGACCTGATAATGGCTGTACCATTTCTGCCATCAGGAAATGTGACAGGTTGCTGTTCATTTGAGAGGGAAATTATAGAGCTATTACCTAGACGCTAGTTTAAGTTTCAGGTTGTTGCCACAGGAAAATAAGATGTTTTTGTGTTTTCACAAGCCAGTCCTCATTTTTCATGCTAGGTGAGTGATAGTGCTTACCTCAACATTCAGATCTGGTTTGACAGGCCGCAAAACTGGTGGGGGCAGTGGGCAGGGCTTTGGGCAGGGTAACCTGATGAAGGCAGGAAGCTTTGTATATGCTCCTTCTTCATGTGAAAAAACTGAGCTGATCCTGTTTCTTTGGGAACTATAAGTCAGAGTGCATTTAGAGTACTTGACTGTACTGCAATCCACTGAAGTTTCACTTGATTAGTTTTGTGCCACATTTTGAGGTATTTTTATATGATGTTGTGAAGCCACATTTTCTTTGCATTTTTGAGGACATTTATTTTATTGGCCTCACTCCTAATCCTTTTGCCTCTTTGGACAGCCCAGCTGTGTTGCAGAATAGGAATTTGACAAGAAGTTGGTCATGATAGTTGTGAGATGTAAAATCAGAAGTTGTGCAAAACTAGTTTCTGGGAAGGTTGTTAAGACCTGCATAAAAATATTCTTATTTCTTTGGAGACTATACGTTTTAAGTATGGCCCTCTATCTTGCCTAGGCTGTGTTACAGCCTGACATATCTTTGGAGCTACCTTTCACTCATTTACCATGAAATGACAACAGCTTATCTTCCCAAATTGGAGTTGTTTACTTGTCGCTGCTTTCTCTTATTTGGAGCTGCCTCGAGTTTCTCTCCCCCAAGCTCTAATTGCCCTTTCTGTACCACAGCCAGGTGTTCTTGGAAGCCTCTGTTTGGAGGCTTAATTTGTTTTTTGGGTTTTTTTCCCGTTACCAGCTCTTCTTGCTCTGATCAACAGCTCCAGCTTCTTCAAGGTTCCCAAACAGCTGCTCCAGCAGCTGTAATAGCTGGTGAAAAGTTAGAAATCAGGCAGAAGCATCTGAGCTTTCAGTCACTTCACTTAATACAGGCGCTAACCTTTAAAAATTATCTGTTTGCATTAGCCAAGAATGAAAGCATAACCTAGTTCGATTTTAAAAAGTGCTCATTTTCAGGGCTTTAACTTTGGGTTGTTATATTGCATAGGAAAGTCTCTTGCCATTGCAGAGGGTTCTATTAAGCTGGACAGTTCTGAAATAGTTCTTGTCAGAGGCAGTGCTAGCACTTTGGGGACCTTAAGCAGGAATATTTCCTCTTCCCAATATATAATCAGAAGTGAATAGAGTCCTTCCTTTTGCTGCTTGTGGCCATAAGTAGTTACTTATTCTGGTTCTGGTTGCTAGGTCTTGACACTTTAAATTTCAGCTGTCCCACTTAATACAGTTGTCAGAAGAGCATTCTTTTCAGTTGTCATTGCATTACAATCTTTCCTTCTCCCACTCTGCAAGAATAGTTAACTTACCTATCCCTTCTTCATTTGTTTTACTAGCCAAAGGCTAAAAATGGAAAGCAGAATCTATTCTTTATCTTAAAAGCAGGGTTCTACTTTTGTTTAAGTTTATTTTGTGCTGTTGAGTGAAGAAAGTTTCCCCATGTCATGGTATGGAACTCTGGACTCAAATTTCAAATTGATTCTGTGCTAACTGGGGTGGGATTTGAGCAATGGCAAGTTGCCCTGTCCCCAATAAGGCTGACGGCATTTCTTCCCTCTTCCGATTCATTTACTGATAGGAAACGCAGGATGTTTGAGTGCCCCCATTCCAGGATGGCTGCTCCCCACAAATGGGGACAAGACTTGAAGTATGAACACTATGAACACTGCCCTGTTGTGGGAACTGTGTCCAACTTCCCTGCTGAGTGGAAATAGAGAAGGCAGATCCAGGAACAAATTCACTGCCCCCAAAATATAGGGTACTTAAAAGGATGGGTGTCCAAACTTAATTGTCACACGCTTTCAAAGTCCAAATCAATTACACAATTATAAACAGTTTTCTGGTACCATTGAATAATCAATATAGAGTTTTTTTTATGTTGTGACTAAATAACAGTTTTAAAGAGTAATGAAATAAAATCCTATTTCTGTACTTTTTATTCTAGGAGCACATGATTCTTTGCAGATTTGCAGATCAAACAGCTGTTCGGCTTCCACCCGAACGTAGACTAATAGGTATGTGATTCCACAGCTGTTGTGCAGAATATGCACATTATATTTGGTGATGTGCTTAATTTATGATCTATGAGAAGAACTAGTACGTTTATCAATAGAGGATCAAATTTCTGCTTTGTGAGCACACTTAAAGAAGTGAGTGTTTCTATTGCTATATATTTTTTTTCATTATGGGTGAAGTTTTTCCAGATATGAGCTAGAGTATGATTTTGGCATTTTACTCATCACCATGTCTCTGCACTAGTTACTCTATACTATACTCTATACTCTGGAAAGCAAAAAGACACCTTGTAGTCCACTAGAGACCTCCTTAAAACCAGTGTAACTCCCATGAAAGATACTGTGGCAGTGGGTAACAGTATGAAACCCCTAGATATATTAAACATGACATATAGTAATTGATGATCAATCATTTTAAGAATTCACTGACAAGGGCAAGATGGGAACGGTACAAAAATTGTGTTGAAAGTAGTAAAGATAGAAATATCTTCAGCAGAAATATTGAAAACTTCTTTGAAATCAAAGGACTTAAATGACCAAACAGGAAATTGCTATATCTAGTCTATGAAGAGAATTATCAAGGAAAGATACAGGAAGATAGAGGTATATGCTTAATTTCACTAGAAAGAACAATCTAGATACATTAATCATAGTGAGTTTTTAAAAAATAATTAAGGATAGTTACATCTAGAATACTTTACTCTCAAGAATAAAGAAACTTGGTTGGTGTATTGGCTTCCAACTTCTAGGGAAGAAAACATATTTGTAACAGTTCAGCTTTTAGTATTTGGTGCATTAAATTGAAATGGTGGTTTTTCAGTTTTACAGTTTTATATCATAATGGTATACAGGCAGTCCCCGGGTTACATGGATCCGACTTACATCGGATCCCTACTTACAAACGGGGCGAGGCAACCCCGCACTAGCTGCTTCCCCCCAGCAGACCAGGGAGACGCGAAGCTAGTGCCCCCCCCAGCAGACCAGGGAGACGCGGAGCGGCTTTTCTCAGCAGACACCTCAGCTTGAGAATAAAGGACTGAGAGAAGTGAGGTGTGGGAGAATAAAACTGAGCTCTGGAGAAATGTTTGGCTAGAGTTTCCCCTACAATATGTACCAGTTCCGACTTGCATACAAATTCAACTTAAGAACAAACCTACAGTCCCTATCTTGTACGTAACCCGGGGACTGCCTGTATAACAGCAAAAACTAAGTGCAGGATGAGCATTTCCATGCAATTTATGACTAGCTGGGTTAAGGTACATGGGCCTATTGTTTCCTTCAGTGGCTATTAAGTGCTGAAAACACCCTGTTCTCTCTGTTGGCCAGTAATTAAATAAAAAAGAGAGGCTGATTTGAAGTAAAGGTGGAAGGCTATACTTACTAGAACTTTGTAAAGGAATGTGTTTTACCAGATCCCATATGCAATTGTTCCCAAAACATAGACATTTGCTGGATGGTATCTGAACCTAGATCCACATCTTACAGCTCGAGTCCATATTTAGTTCTTGTGTAGAAAAGTGACAAATGATAGTTGTTCAAGAGCAGACAAAAGACTTAGCTGTGGAAGATGGATATTGTTCTTCTATAGGATTTAGTATGCTAAAGGGAAAAGGGAGACTACAAACTAGTTTCAAATTAAAAAACCAACAACAATTCAAGCCACAATTAGGGAAACATTTTTGTGGAATGCAAGTGCGTCTTGGCTCAATAACACTTATGAAATATTTCAAAGGCAGTAAGGAACAACTAATCTAAATACATTTTTAAAAGCTGCATTTGTGATAGTTGGGGTATTTCCTATAATTAAGAATACTAAAGGAAATACTGCAGATTTTAATTTCAAATTTTACGTAAAAGTAGATATAATTATTTTACTATCTCCATTATATTTAGACAAAAAAACCACTAGGTCAGTGTTACAGCTGCCAATTAGACTCCACCCTCTGAAAGGGGGTGTCTTCTACTGGTTATGAGATACCCATGGGACATGGGAAAGAAACAGCCAGTTCAAAAGAGAGGGAAGAGGCATCAAATAAGCTTTTGTTGGCATTTTGATACAAAATATCTGGAGGCTTTGAATTATTTCACCTTTTTGTATATTTTGTGTGTCATAGAAATTGTATAGTATTCTTTCCAAATGTCTGTTTCCTTAAGGAGAAAAAATACCTCATTGGTATTTCTATTTTAAAAGAAACATTATTTTCCTGATTTATTCCATTAAACTATTCCATTCTATTGAAAATCTTTATGGGTGCGTGGTTGCTGTGCATTAAGTTTTATTTTCAGGTGACTAAGATAAAGGTCAGACCACATTTGTGTTAGTCATGTTCTTTTGTAAGTCGAAGTGGAATAAAGCAGATTTGGAGATGATAGGTACTTCTGGATTAGGTTGCTTCAGGATTTTAAGTTATTTACTTCTATGTTTTCCTGACATCACTAGTAACTGAACAGTGCCAAAGTGTACATTTATTTGTATATCATATATTACTAGTAGAAATTAAGGAAGCTTTTAATGGTTCCATTTTTGTCCTGGTATTCTAGGAAAACACTGTATGGGGCTGGTGGATCTGGATCGGGCATGGGCTGCAGAAGGATGCAACTACTCTGTCCAAGTGATGTCCATGGAGCCAGAGAGTTGCTCCCCAAAGAACAACATGGTAGTGGGTGTCCCTATTTAGATTGAGAGTTCTATTTGATTTTAATTAAACATCAGTCATGATCAATGCCTGAAAACACCTTAGGGGGTTCAAACTGCTGGGAAGCAGACATTACACATTCTGAACCTGTGGTTTTCATAAGACTAAGTAGCGGGGAAAAGGCTTGGAAAGTGGGCTGCCTATAGAGCATTGCAAATTCTACTTGTAATATGTTATTAAAGGATTGCTGGCTTTCATAATGAGAATCCCCTCAAGCTTTCACGGCCCCACAGAGCAAGCTCCAGCAAAGGTTGGAAAGGGTTTGATTTCATTTCTGGAAAAGTGATTTTCTTTTCAGTACAGCCATCTCTGCTGATCTTTCACATTTGAAATTACAGTTCAAAACGACATTTATGTTTGTAGGTTGAGTATATGACAGTATTGCAGGTCTCCACATGGACAATAAAAGTTGCTGACCATTTTGTACTTAAATATGAAAAATCTAGTCACATATTTATGGTGTGACTTTTCTTATGGGCAGACTGTCCAATAATAGACTACATGCTGTATGGCATTGGTAGCTTTTTCTTGTAAAAAGTCTCTACTGTTATAACAGTATTGTTTTCCATAAAGATCCTTGAAATACTTTTTGTATCATTCTACTCAACATATATATTTTAATCTCTTAATTTTTTTTTAATAATTTACATTGCTTTGGAAGTGTGGAATGTGGATTTTGTGCTCAGGAATCTGAAAGTATGGACAGTTGCTGAAAGTAAAATCCTTCTGTTTATCCATGGTATTGAGTGTGGCAGATACTGTATGATCCTCCTGATTAGAGATGGACACCTAAGATAATTTTGGTTGTTGGCAAAAAAAAAATTATATATATATTTATGGTTTTTGATTGATCCAAAAATGATTTTTTTCAACATTTTTTTATGAAACAATAATCATGATGATAATGATGATTTCGGGTTGAATGACGATGATAATGACGATTTGCCCTGAAATGAAATGTGTTGTTTTCATGTTGAACATTTAATGTTTTTTAATAAAATTAAAGAACATTTTGAAATAAAAAGTAATTTTGAATCAAAATAAAAAATGTTTCATTTATAAAAATATCAAAACAAAACATTTAGATTTTTTTAAACAAAATAATTTTGGCAAAATTGACACAATTGACAAAATGTATTTGTCACTGCAGTTAACTTCTTACCTCCAGCCTGCCCTCCCCCCAAAATAGAAAGATTGTGGGTGAAGGTTTCAGTTGTGTGCCTGATACTGCCTTGCTAACCTTGGCAAGGATTGTTATTCACCTTAGGTTGAGACACTCATTGCCAGGACTGGCTCATGGCTGTGCCATTCCTAAAACAGAGTAATGGTTATATTTGGAAAAGTCTGAACTTTTATCTGTCATTGTCAGTTATTTTTACTAAATTTAAAATTTGTACACAACTGCATTATGGGAACCCTGTGAAAATATCAATCATATGTTACAATAAAAAGAAAATGAATCTCTTGCGTAATAAGTAGAATCTCTGTATCCTAATTTAAATGAGTAGCATCACTCTTTGACACTCACAGAAATCAAAATGCAATATAATGAATTTGTATGAAAGACTTGATTTGATGCATTTATGAATTTTGAAATTTGTTACTTTAAAGCAGTGGTGGCCAACCTGTTCATCAGGGTAAGCCTCCAGATACTTTATTTACTGTGTGTCCAAAGATTACAGGGACTTGCTGGCCACTACTTCCTGCAGCTCCCATTGTCTGGGAATGACTTACCATGACATATGGGAGCTGAGGGCAACCGCATATGTGGATGCAAGATAAACAACCTGTCTGGCGGTCCGCCAGTGTCTTACCCTGACAGACAACATGCATGCTGCAGGTTTGCCACCACCAATTTAAAGTATAACTAAGGTTTGGTCAATATGGATATCACCTTAGCTCTTCAGTGAGTGTTGAACATGAATCTACATTGTACAAGATGCTAGCAGACATCGAGGAAATAAAATTAATCCTCTGGATTTTTTTCTGTCTGATGGTTACATCTCCAAAGGATCCAGATGACTTTTAGTGAATGACAATGGAAACTTCATGCTGCTTCATTTGGAAATTCAGGAGTCCACAAACTGATGTAACTTCACACACACATCTTGAATTTTTACGACACAATGATGCTTTTACACGAACTTCTTGACATGTCAGGGAAGCAAGTGATATCTTATTTTTTAATCACTCTGGTAACAGTGAAGACATTCCACATTGTGGTTTGAGACTCGCCTAAAATAGATAACAGCAAACAATGCGTCTTGCAATTTCTTAAACATATCCAAAGAGAAGTTAGTTTTTGGATACCATTTCAATTAATTTATCTTTCACTGACTCTAAGCATAATGTGAGGAGAGAGAAAATTACTTATTTGCTTGCTGCATGTTGCACAGAAGAAAAGACTCACCAGGATAAGTCATATGTTGTAAGCTCAATTTTGTATATTAGAGGCTTGCTTTGGAGAGATACATCAATCTAAGTAAGCCCTAAGCTGTTGGTTTTAACCCTGGTAATTGCTAAGAAGTAGATTTAAGGGGTAAACTTTGCTGATCATGTTAGTCTAGTATCCAACTGTAATAGTTTTTTATTAATTTACATTTGTAGTTTGATATCATACTTAAAATGTCTGGAGTTTCTATTTGAATAATCTATAATTTTGTCTTTCCAGCTAGCAAGAAGGGTTTGGAGGTAGGAGGTGTTTTGAGCTAACAACTGCAGACACCTGCCCTGGAGTTGACCATTGAATAAAAGCTGGGGAGGGAGAACCGTCATCCTAGGGACCAGGGGAGCTAATTCAGGCAAACATCGATGTAGTTGTCGGTGTACGTGTATTTCTATCTTTATTTCCACCCTTTTTCTTTCTGTGTTTCTGTTATATGAGTTAGCTGCTTTCAGAATTCCTTATCAATGCATTTTAGCATTGCTGTGTTTATGTGGAACTAATAGTATACACATGCATTCCTAAGTGTGGGCAGTGTGCCTCCTTACTATCTTAGGCCACGTCTTCGCTATGTGGAAGATTGATGCTGCCTCAGTTAATCTTCCAGGGTTCGATTTAGTGGGTGAAGTGAAGACCTGCTAGATTCAACTCAGAGGGCGCCTCCGCTAGTGCCACTATTCCTTCTTCTCACTAAGAGTAAGGGAAGTCAATGGGAGTGTTTGCTTCTGTTGACCTCCCACTGTGGGGGTGTCGAGGAAACTCGATTTAAGGTATGTTGATTTCAGCTATGTAATTAACGTAGCTGGAGTTGTGTATCTTAATTTGACTTTCTGCTGTAGTGTAGAGCAGGCCTTAGAATCATGGGACTGGGAGGGGACCTTGAGAGGTCATCTAGTTCAGTCCCCTGCACTTATGGCAGGATTAAGTTTTATGTATACTAACCCTGACAACTGTTTGTTTAACCTTTATTTCTTAATTTAATCTTATCGAAATGCATGATGACATTAATATTGTTCCATTAAACTGATCTACTAGTTTATTATGAAAGGCAAATTTGTTGTATATATTAGTTGTTTCTACTGTCATGCCTATAAAACATTTTGTTCATAGGGCTGTAAAAATTCTAGATTGGGATTTTTCTCAAGATCATGAATGTTTGACTTCCAAATTTTTGTCTAAAGGGCCGTTGGAACATGTTTTCAAACGTAATTTTATGGATTTAATAGCAGAAATGTCACTTTGGATGCTGAACTTCAAAGTATTAATATAATATTGTTATATTAATGATAAATCTGACTTAGTGGCAGGTCCTGCCAAGAGGTGTATTTATTTTCATTGTAAACTATATTTATGTCTATATCTTATCTATATCTAGAGAGAGAGAGAGAGATTTTAATTGAAAAATAAATGGATACCTAAGGTGACATCCATCCTTTTTGCAAGTTTCCTGAAGCTTTTCTGTAAACAGAGATAGTTGCAAAGTTGAAACGTCTGCATGGGATTTCTGCAGCAACCATTGTTTTGCCCATGAAGCTGTGATCATTGCGTATGACTCCAGGTTCATTTGTGTGTATGACTCAATCTGAATTCTTCTACATTATCCCCATTTTATGACTTTGAAATAAATGAAGGCTCCTAATAACCTGTTTTATCTATTTACAAGGCTGGCTTTAAAGTGTTATTTATACACTATGTTTACAAAAAGGAGGCACACCAAAAACACATTCCACGTACAGAAACTTTCACTTAAATTATTGGTGGCTTTCATGGTTACAGTCAATATTTTCTAGCAAGTTCCAAAATTAGACGACAACATTAAATGAAACTTTTGATTTCCTAAATGAATAATTGATTAAAGATATATGCAAAGGGTGAAGCTGAAAACTTGTTTCATTTGACTCTTAATTGTGTTTCTTTTATCCACATAAGAACGGCCGTACTGGGTCAGACCAAAGGTCCATCTAGCCCAGTATCCTGTCTACTGACAGTGGCCAGCACCAGGTGCCCCAGAGAGGGTGGACCGAAGACAACGATCAAGCAATTTGTCTCCTGCCATCCCTCTCCAGCCTCTGACAGACAGAGGCCAAGGACACCATTTTATCCCCTGGCTAGTAGCCTTTTATGGACCTAACCTCCATGAAATTATCTAGCTTCTCTTTAAACTCCAATATAGTCCTAGCCTTCACAGCCTCCTCTGGCAAGGAGTTCCACAGGTTGACAACACGCTGTGTGAAGAAGAACTTCCTTTTATTAGTTTTAAACCTGCTCCCCATTAATTTCGTTTGGTGTCCTCTAGTTCTTCTATTTAGGGAACTAATAAATAACTTTTCTTTATCCGCCCTCTCCACACCACTCATGATTTTATATACCTCTATCATATCCCCCCTCAGTCTCCTCTTTTTTAAACTGAAAAGTCCCAGTCACTTTAACCTCTCCTCATATGGGACCTGTTCCAAACCCCTAATAATTTTAGTTGCCCTTTTCTGAACCCTTTCCAAGGCCAAAATATCTTTTTTGAGGTGAGGAGACCACATCTGTACACAGTATTCAAGATGTGGGCGTACCATAGTTTTATACAGGGGCAGTAAGATATTCTGGGTCTTATTTTCTATCCCTTTCCTAATAATTCCTAGCATCCTATTTGCCTTTTTGACCGCCGCTGCACACTGCGTGGAAGTTTACAGAGAACTGTCCACGATAACTCCAAGATCTCTCCTGATTTGTCGTAGCCAAATTAGCCCCCATCATACTGTACGTATAGTTGGGGTTATTTTTCCCGATGTGCATTACTTTACACTTATCCTCATTAAATTTCATTTGCCATTTTGTTGCCCAATCACTCAGTTTGGTGAGATCTTTTTGGAGTCCCTCACAGTCTGCTTTTGTCTTGACTATTCTAAACAGTTTTCTATCATCTGCAAACTTTACTACCTCACTACTTACCCCTTTCTCCAGATCATTTATGAATAAGTTGAAAAGGATTGGTCCCAGGACTGACCCTTGGGGTACACCACTAGTTACCCCTCTCCAATCTGAAAATTTACCATTTATTCCTACCCTTTGTTTCCTGTCTTTTAACCAGTTCTCAATCCAAGAAAGGACCTTCCCTCTTATCCCATGGCCATGTAATTTACACAAGAGCCTTTGGTGAGGGACCTTGTCAAAGGCTTTCTGAAAATCTAAGTATACTATATCTACTGGATCCCCCTTGTCCGCATGTTTGTTAACCCCTTCAAAGCACTCTAACAGATTAGTAAGACAGGATTTCCCTTTACAGAAACCATGTTGACTTTTGTCCAACAAATTATGTTCTTCTACATGCTTCACAATTTTATTCTTTACTATTGTTTCGACTAATTTGCCCAGTACTGAAGTTAGACTTACCGGTCTGTAATTGCCAGGATCTCCTCTTTTTAAATATTGGTGTCACGTTGGCTACCTTCCAGTCATTAGGAACGGAAGCCGATTTAAAGGATAGGTTACAAACCACAGATAATAGCTCAGCAATTTCCCATTTGAGTTCTTTTAGAACCCCTGGATGAATGCCATCCGGTCCCAGAGATTTGTTAACATTAAGTTTTTCTATTTGTTCCAAAACCTCCTCTAATGACACTTCAATCTGGGACAGTTCCTCAGATTCATCACCCACAAAGGACGGTGCAGATTCAGGAATCTCCCCAACATCCTCAGCCGTGAAGACTGAAGCAAAGAAATCATTTAGTTTCTCTGCAATGGCTTTATCGTCCTTGATTGCTCCTTTTATAGCTCAATCATCTAGGGGACCCACAGGTTTTTTAGCAGGCTTTCTGCTTCTAATGTACTTAAAAAACATTTTATTTCTTTTTGAGTTTTTGGCTAGCTGTTCCTCAAAATCTTTTTTTGCTTTTCTTATTACATGTTTACACTTGATTTGACAGTGTTTATGTTCTTTTCTATTTATCTCACTAGGATTGGACTTTCACTTCTTAAAAGATACCTTTTTGTCCCTCACTGCTTCTTTTACATGGTGGTTAAGCCACGGTGACTCTTTCTTATGTCTCTTGCTATGTTTTTTAATTTGGGGTATACATTTAAGTTGGGTCTCTATTATGGTGTCTTTAAAAAGTTTCCATGCAGCTTTCAGGGATTTGGCTCTAGTCACTGTGCCTTTTAATTTCTGTTTAACAAACCTCCTCATTTTTGTGTAATTCCCCTTTTTGAAATTAAATGCCAGGGTGCTGGACTGCTGAGGTGTTCTTCCCACCACAGGAATGTTGAATGTTGTTATATTATGGTCACTATTCCCAAACGGACCTGATCCTGCACTCCACTCAGGACTAAATCAAGAATTGCCTCTCCCCGTGTGGGTTCCTGCACCAGCTGCTCCAAGAAGCAGTCATTTAAGCCATTGAGAAATTTTATCTCTGCGTCTCTTCCTGAGGTGACATGTATCCAGTCAATATGGGGGTAATTAAAATCCCCCATTATTACAGAGTTCTTTATTTTGGTAGCCTCTCTAATCTCCCTCAGCATTTCTATGTCAGTATCGCTGTCCTGGTCAGGTGGTTGGTAATATATCCCTACTGCTAATTTCTTATTATTGGAGCATGGAATTACTATCGATAGCGATTCTATTGAACATGTTGATTCACTTAATATTTTTATTTCATTTGATTCTACATTATCTTTCACATACAGTGCCACTCTGCCACCCAGCCGGCCTGCTCTATCCTTTCTATATATTTTATATCCCGGTATGATTGTGTCCCACAGATTTTCCTCATTCCACCAGGTTTCAGTGATGCCTATTATGTCTATCTCCTCATTTAATACGAGGTACTCTAGTTCACCCATCTTATTAGTCAGACTCCTAGCATTTGCGTACAAGCACTTTAAAAATTTGCCACTGCTTATTTGTCTGCCCTTCCCTGATGCATTGGATTCCTTTGTATGCGGTTGTTTGTCTGCTCTGGCCCATGGTTTGCCCTCTCCCCTCCTCTCTTTCTGACTACAGCTTAGAGAATCTCTATCAATGGATTCTCCTCTAAGAGAAGTCTCCTTCCGATTAACGTGCATCTCCGCACCAATCGGCTTTCCCCCATCTCTTAGTTTAAAAACTGCTCTATGGCCTTTTTAATGTTTAGTGCCAGCAGTCTGGTTCCACCCTGGTTTAGGTGGAGCCCATCCTTCCAGTATAGGCTCTCCCTCTCCCAAAAGTGTCCCCAGTTCCTAATAAATCTAAACCCCTCTTCCCTACACCATTGTCTCATCCACGCATTGAGACTCTGAAGCTCTGCCTGCCTACCTGGCCCTGCGCATGGAACTGGAAGCATTTCCGAGAATGCCACCATAAAGGTCCTGGATTTCAGTCTCTTTCCTAGCAGCCTAAATTTGGCCTCCAGGACATCTCTCCTACCCTTCTCTATGTCATTGGTACCTACATGTACCACGACCACTGGCTCCTCCCCAGCACTACACAGAAGTCTATCTAGATGCCTCGAGAGATCCGCAACCTTTGCACCAGGCAGGCAAGTGACCATACGGTTCTCCTGGTCATCACAAACCCAACTATCTATGTTTCTAACGATCGAATCACCCACTACTAACACCTGCCTCTTCCTAACTGGCATTCCCTCCCCATCAGAGGTATCCTCAGTGCGAGAGGATACCGCAACATCCTCTGGGAGGAGGGTCCCAACTACGGGATGGTAAGTCCCGGGAGGGTCCCTCTACTCCCATTGAATGCTCTGTTCCCTTGAGACTTTCATCCTCCTTAAGAGCACTCAGACTGGAGGTGGGACAGTACTACAGTGTCCTGGAAAGTCTCATCAACATAGCTCTCTGACTCTCTGAGCTCCTCCAGTTCAGCCACCCTGGCCTCCAAAGCCCGAACTCAGTCTCTGAGGGTCAGGAGCTCCTTGTATAGCTCCATAGTTAAGGGAGTAAAAAGCAGTTCCTTCCTCCAACCCCTCACTTTCCACTAAAAATGATAGAAGATGTTTGAAAAGTCTCCTGCTTCATCTCAGGCTTGAGGAAATATGTTTTGCATAAGTTGAAATAAATCATTCAGACCGTTTTTTAGTGGAAAAATAACAGGCTTTGAAGACTTTTGTAATACATATGAGAAAGTATTTTCTAACTTGTAATTTAAAACAAGAGTAGGCTTGAGTTTAAATTTGGATCCGGGGGTGAAGCTAGAACATGCCACCTAGGCGAATGCCCAATGCCCTATCCCCTGAGCCATATGGAAACCCACCCCACCACCCTACCTTCATAAGGTCCCTTATGTCCTGTGTTGGCGGTCTGGTGGATCCAGGGGCGGGGCTAGAAGGACTTCTGGCCCTTTAAGGATTAAAACCCAGCCCTGGGAGAGGGCTAGAGTGGTGGAGCCAGGAGTTGAGGCAGAGACAGCCAATTAGGGCCCAGCTGGGGCTGTATAAATAAGAGCTCTTGGAAGCGCGGAGACAGACTCATTTTTGCTCTGGCTGTGGAGCAGGAGGGACCTAGCTGCCAGGGAATCTAAAGGCTTCCTGACATAGAGGAGGGCTGGGGAAAGACAGGCAGAGCTGGAGGAGCTCTGGCCAGGCAAGGTCCCAGGCTGCAGGGCCTGAAGCAAGGAATGAGAGTACTAAGGGGAACAGCCAAGATAGCAGAAGGCACCAGGTCTACACCCCCTTGCTAATGATCAATGGTCATTTCAGACTGCAGTTTGCCCCTGAGGTAAGGGGCTATATGTCGTCTGGCAGTGCGTCACTGAGGCAAGGTGCGTATAGGGGGTACCCTGAAGGGGAGGACCCAAGTGTGTGAAGGATCCCAGAGCGTGGGGATACTGCAGTGGGGCAGTACCCAGAGGAAACGGTACCATGGTCTGGGAGGGACATAGGTCCTAACTAGGGCTATTAATTAACACGCATTAACACCTGCGATTAACTCGGGGCAGAATTAATGCGTCAAAATAATTAACACATTAATCTCAGGTGTTTCCTTGCAGCACTGCCCCTTTGAAACATTGCCATGGCATTGCAAAGGGGGCAGCACCAAGCAGAGTCTGGGATCTGCTGGAGTCCCCATCTGCCCCTTTGAAACACCGCTGCTGCATTTCAAAAGGGAAGCAATGAGGAGCCCAGGGTTAGCTGGAGTCTTATTATTGTTTAACAGCACAATTGATTGCAATGTTTTAATTGCTTGAGAGCCCTATTCCTAACACAAAGTGGTTAAGAATAACAACTAATAGCAGGCATGACACCAGCCAGAAAGGGGCGCTCCAGGGCTTAAGTGCTAATTCCCAAATGACCAGCAGGAGGCTCCGCGGCCGTGAGTCCTGTTACAGTTCCTTAGAACTAGAGGTTGAGATTAGATCATTTTCAGCAAAAACGATCAGTTCTTTGAGGTTATTTCATTAACTCACTAAATAGTCAGTGATCCCAGAGATTAAATTCTTAATTGATTCTTTGACCATCACCCAGTAGCCTGTTTCATCCACTTGTTTCACATTGTTACAAGCCTTGATTGTGAACTAGGGGTGTTAAAAATAGTTTATTACGGTAACCATGTAACCACTAAAAATTCTTAGGGGTTACACACGCTGCAGGCTCTGCAGTATAACTCTTAACTAAGCTTTATACTGCAGAGCCCTCAGTGAAGCCTTCCCAGGACTGGGGCTGCCAGCCCTTGCCTGACTGACTCCCAGGGAGGAGGCTTTGCTGCCCTGTTGCAGTGACCCCACCTCCCCGGGAGCCACCTGAGGTTAACCGATTAGAATCAGCTTATCAGTTAAATGGTTAATCAGTTAAACTCTAAGATCCCTGTTGTGAATCCCTTTAGGGCAAGGAAACTAACTTCATAAAAATAAGTTTCTAGCCATTTTTCAATATCCTTCAGAAATGTAAGCCAGGCACTAGAGTTGAAATGTTCCAAAAATGAGTCTTGTTTATCAATCACAGGCCATTGACCGCCAGTGTTCCTACCATGCAGTCCTGCTTCCAATAGATGGCATCTTCTATCCTTCCCCTGTCCAGTGCCACTCCCCCTATAGCTTTAGCAGCTTCCCTGCCAATGTCATTGGGGCAAACTTTCAGTGTCATGTCTCCCTCTGGTTTTAAGAGTTAGAACGGTGCTATTCAGTATATACAATGGGTGTAATACTAACTGCATTGAAGTCAATGGCAAAATTCCCTTTGGCTTTAATGGCACCATAATTTCTCCCTTTGATTCAATGAGAGGTTAACCTAACCAAGGGTTACAAAAGAATATAGAATTTCCAATAAGGAGCTAACAGGGTATGTGAATGGTTACAAATTGTTTTGGCTAAACGGTATCATCCAGAAACCCTCTCCCCTTAAACAAACAGGTTGCTAAGACTAACATAAAACAGCAGAGAAGAAAATGGCCTTGGAATGCAGCAGAACTGGAAAAAATGTTACGAACCCAGAGCAACCTCTCAGCATTGTCGCAGGTGAGTGAATCTGATAAATAATATGAGATACCAGAACAGAGCAGACACCCAAGCAACATGGATCATAGCTCACACAATCATCAAGGCTAATTTGTAATACAGTGACAACCTGGAGAACATAGCCAGCAATTTGGGTACAAAACATGGCCAATGCTTATAAGACACTGCTACACAGTGGAAATCCAATAATATAGTAACAATAGGAAAGCATTTGACAAAGTGATCATAAAATAATGTAGGGGGATAAAGATATTAGGTTGGATTGTCCCTCAGTTTAACCAGACCACCTTAGAAATTTCATAAAATAACTATTGCACCTGTCAGTTCAAGAACACAGATGCACAGTGTATAGAGCCCAGATTCAGCTTTTTCTGTGGTGATGCCTGTAAGACACTACAAAACAACACACTGTCATTTGCTTGTCTTATTGCTCTATTATGTATGCATACTTCCTGTGCCAGCTCTAGTTCATCATGATCTGGCAGTGATCTGGGAGCACAGAAATAACACTGCGCCTGTTGCTGCTGTTTATCACACCCTCTTTTCACAGCACTTGCCCTCTCAGAGTATGGTTATCCCCTCGTTACTACCTTGGTTAATGTGTCAAGGTTACCAGTTTTGGTGCCAGTTATCCCCTTCTGGTACTAGAAATGCCTTCTTTGTCCAGTTCTGAATTACAGAGTATAATTGAACAATTCAGCCCTATCAGGTTTTTTGTTTGGACACTAAAACAATTTAAATAATCAGGCAGAAATACATTTGGGGTATGTCATAACGACACTCCTTTGTCAGTAGAGGGATGTAAATAAAGCACATCGGAAATGCAAATGAAGTGGGGATTTAAATATCCCACACTTCATTTGCATAATCACGTTCGGGCGCTCTTTAGAACAAACCCCATTTCGAAACTGAAGCCACGGTTCTGCCGACAGCAGGGTGATTTTTCGACAGATCCTGTACTCCTCAAAAAATGAGGACTTCTTACTACGACTCCTGTAACCCTCATTTTACGAGGATTAAGGAAAGTCGGAGGAAGAGTGCTCTATTTTGAAATAACTGCTGTGTAGATGTGTCAAGGTTATTTCTGAGGGTGTCTACACAGCACGGCTAAATTTACAATAAGCTATTTTGACTTAAGCTACACAATTAGTGTAGCTCAAGTTGCATAGCTTATTTTGAGTTTAGCCCTGCTGTGTAGACGTACTGTCAGAAATAAAGGCCTTAGGATACAGTGCATAGAAAAGAAAACACATTTCTGCTTCCTAGGTATATGTATCACACTGTAACTTAACTAATTTCAGAAAAGTTATATGGCAATCTTTCTGTTTACAGTAATGCATCACATACTGTATATAAACCCATTCGTTCATAAGCAAACCCCCACTCCACAAGTCACAGAAAAAAAATGTTAAAAACGCAGTAACCCATTTATAAGCTGACTCTGTATCGGCTGTTTACAAACTTACAGTCCCAGCTCGTCAGTGTAAGCCGCTAGCACATGGGTACACTTTGTTTACCTGAAGCATCTGCAGGCTCCCAGTGTCTGTGATTCACCATTTCTGAGCAACAGATGCGGTGGGAAGTGGCACCAAGCATGTCCCTCAGTCCGGGCTGCTTCCCATAGCTCCCTTTGACTGGGAACAGCAATGGGCAGCAAATGGGCACTGAGAGGCTCCGTGCCAGCCATTTGACTTGCTGGGCTGGGAACTGAGGTTTGCTGACCCTTCCCCCCAGTGGAAAAAAAATGTGAAATGCAATGACCTGATCATAAGTTGACCCCTGCTCTTTACAGTGTGACTTTTTACCCAAAAAATTCAGCTTATGATTGAGTATATAGTTCATGTTAAAATTCTCACTAAACTACACAGAGTGTAATTTCATCTGCTAAATTGTGGTGTCCTTTTGAATAGTAGTGTTAAAAGCCTGATTTAGTTTAGAATTACAGGCCATCCTCGCTATTAGTCCAAGATACTTTCAAAAAAACTTGAATTTATAGCAAAACAACTTAAAGTGGGGAATAATTTTCCCGTGGCTAAATTCCATTTGCGCAAATTGTTTGGTTTTTTTTGCACTACTTAAGAGTGGAGAATGGGAGGACTTGTAACGCATCACTTCCTACAAGCGTCAACAACTTCAATGTGGAACAGATGTATACCGGGGTGATTTATATATAGCAAGGATGCCCTGTACACATCAGCATACTTGTGCACTATATTTTATTTTATCAAGTAGTTTTGTGACTTTGCAATCATAATTTGTAACATGATAAGTATTTTGTTGCTATTTGTGTATGTTGTCTTGTATTGTGTTATTTTCAGAGTAGGAAGCTCGTAGAAGATACAATTTAGAAAGAAAAGAGGATGTTATTCTCATCAGTGTCTCAGCCTACCATTAACCAACCTTACACTGGGTCAAACATGGGAGGTCACAATCCATAATGATTATTTACTCCAAATTCCAAGTTATATCAGTAAAGCTGAAATGGAAACATCTCATAATAGACATCTTTGGGCTAATAAAAATTAACACAGAAACAACTAGGACAAGACATGCAAAAAGAAACATGTAAAATGTATGTTGCAGAAAATAGCCAAAGCATTACATGTCACCCCTGGAGAGTTCCTGAGTGAAATGATAGGACAGTAAATCCTTCTACTGTATGGAAAACCCAATCCAGGCGTACATTCCTCACTGGCAGCGTACTCAGTCCTTTGGAGAAAGGATTAAAGAATGTGTCACACAATAGCAACTTTTCTGTATGCTAAAAGTGAGACTGATGGGCTCTAAAGTTTCCCTAGGCCTTGGGTGAACATGTTATGGCTAAGAGATGAGGCCTTAAAGTGAAATGTTTTTAAGGAAGGAGGAAATGGATGGATTTTCATGGTTACATAATAAAAATGGAGGAGTAAGGTATTAAGATGTTGGACTGGTTTTGAAAAAAGCCAGAAAGCAACTGATTTTCCATTGAACACCTTAGAAATGTACTGCATGATTCAGAGCAGATCTTTTTGCCTCCAAACAATTGAGATCACATGAAGTGATTGCTTCTTCTATATGGATAGGAGGTGGGAGGGAGCAAAGGTGTTTGAGAGGAATGCTCCCTCTAACACTCCAGCAAAGCTCAGCTTTACTGATTTTCAGTGTGTACTTAAAAACAGCCTTTTCTTCAGGCGTTTGCTGGACTATGGATCCTTAGCGAGTTATTTATGCCTGTTTGAGTTGAAACAGTGAGAAGAGCTGCTTACACAGTTTTAGTACTAGTTTTATTTAAGATTTGGTTGTATTCAGTCTGTTGTGCATGCTGATGGAATGGGGATATAAAAGATTTTTAAATAAAAAATGCATATGCATTTTAACAGCTTACATCCAACAGATCATATTATAGTTTACAAAGAAAATATCCCAAAGAGATGATCTGTGGTAATATCACCAACATACTGCATATTGTTGCATCATATGGTGTGAACTCATGAATCTGATAACCTAAAAAGAAAAGGGTAAAGTATAAAATAATTATATATAGTAAATACATGTTTTTAAAATAAAATGCAGAATTAGCCTGCAGAAATCACTGACACAAGCTTTCACTGGAGCTGAATTCTTGGCAGGATTTTTAAGAAGGAATGGTCTTTTCCAAGGATAATACAACATCTAGTTAGTGTTACAATAGACAGGCTAAAAGAATTATGAGGCATATAAATCTTTAAGCTTCATGGTGTTGACCATCTCATACTGGAAATGACTGGCTATTTCACAATTGTCTATTACAAAGATTCTAGCACATATCTATGAAGCAGGCATCATTACTGGCTGCTGCTGGAAACAAGCTATTGGACTAGATGGAGCATGTCTGATCCATGGTGGCAATTCTTGTGATTCAGTCTTTGTAAATGCCCCTCTAGTTGGAGCCTGCAGTAGTTGATCTTTTTTTAAACTCTGCTGCTTCCTGTTAATGTACTGTGATTTTTGAACAGCTAAAATTTTTTTCACATACCTCAGCATAAATTGTAGATTCTATTTATGGATAGATATTAGCTGTCACACTCCAATTGTTACAGTTCATGAACTATAATATATGCCATTACGGTTGGATGGAAGCTAAAATAGTATAGCAGACTAACAGTAATTCCTAGATTTTTTTTTAGAAGATTCATTCAAAAAAGCTACTCTAAAAGAACATAATGGGTCTTCCACTAGCAGCCAGTAGTTATAATAACTGCATGCAATTAGCTAATATGTACAAATATCTGTTATACATGTGCACATGTTGTGATGTCCAATTGCTTTTGTGCACATGCAGATGCCCACTTTAGGACTGTGCATGATTTATTTTGAATTTTCTTACACTGCAGGAAAAGAACATTTCTTCAACGGAGCACTTTTGGCAACCTTTTAAAAGTACATGTATAAATAAAGAGAACTTTCAATTATTCCAATATCAAATAAAAAACCCAGCAAATAATATTTAACCTCTCTATACAATCACAACCAGACGTTCATCCTTCCACTGCTCAGTCCTAGTCAACACTCATGCGAGGCAGAAAAGATTTACTCTGCAGCTAACAAATTCATGCTGTTGTTTCTTCCCATACTTTACAAGTTCCAAAGGCTCAGCAACCTAAGGGGCAATTCCTTCTCATGTATACCACTAGATCTCCAATTTAGGCTTCTCTACTGACCTCCATATTGCAACAGTATATCAGAGAGAGAGAGAGAGAGATTTTATTAGATAATAATAGGCATTGGCCATATTAGACTTCGTACATGAAACCTAACATCTTAAAATTAACTGAGAAACCAATATGCTTGTTGTGAAGCACAGTGTAATTCTGAATTGTGTGCACACAGCCATAGGGAACTGTGGAGAATTCTGTATCTTGTGTAAGCGCTGAACAATAATTCAAAGTCTGGAGATAGTGACACCTATGCTTTTATTGGCTGAATGTATTATGTATTTTTCTGTGATCTCATGCCTGATCTTATGAGAGTTTTTGGTTGGCAGTTAAAACTGTGACTATGTACAGGCAGTCCCCGACTTACGCGGATCCGACTTATGTCGGATCTGCACTTACGAACGGGGCTTTCTCGCCCCAGAGCTCGCAGGCAGCGGTCCGCCACCTCGAACTCTGGGGCGAGAAAAGCTGCTCCCAGTGCCCCTGGTCAGCTTGGGACCGTCTCCAGCAGACCAGGGGCACCGGGAGCAAAGCCGCAGCCGCAGCGGGGTCCCGCGCTTCTGAGGCTTTGCTCTGGCAAAGCCTCAGAAGCGTAGGAACCCGCCGCAGCTGCGGCTTTGCTCGCAGTGTCCCTGGTCTGCTGGAGACGGTCCCCAGCAGACCAGGGGCACCGGGAGCAAAGCCGCAGCGGCGGCGGATCCCTCGCCAGAGCAAAGCCTCAGAGGTGCGGCACCCCGCCGCTGCGGCTTTGCTCCCCGTGTCCCTGGTCTGCTGGGGGAGGGGGGCGCAGCTAGTATGCCCCCCCCAGCAGACCAGGCTTTTGTTGTGGACCCTGGGGCAGAGCAGCTGGGGCGCTGCCAGTTGGTCCCGCAGCGCCGCTCTGGGCACTACTGGACCAACCCGGCAGCACCCCAGCTGCTCTGCCCCAGGCGTCAAGATTCAGCCGCTGCTGGTCAGTTTCAGTGGCGGCTGAATCAGGAAGCCTGGGGCAGAGCAGCTCGGGTGCTGCTGGGTTGGTCCAGTAGCGCCGAGGAGCGGTGCTACTGGAGCAACCCAGCAGCACCCCAGCTGCTCTGCCCCAGGCGTTCCCAAGTCAGCCGCTGCTGAAACTGACCAGCGCTGAGGCACAGTTGCTCTGCCCCGGGCTTCCTGGAATCAGCGGCTGATCAGTTTCAGCAGCAGCTGACTTGGGGTTCTTAAGTTGAATCTGTATGTAAGTCAGAACTGGCGCTCAGTTTCAGCAGCGGCTGAATCTGGACGCCAGTTCCGACTTACATACAGGTTCAACTTAAGAACAAACCTACAGTCCCTATCTTGTACATAACCTGGGGACTGCCTGTATTTACTAGAGTTGAATGTGAAACAGTTTTTCCATCTCATGAATATTTTTGAGTACTTGGAAAATTTTTCCATTCTTTGCTTCAAGATTAAATATTTTTTTGAAGTTTTTTGATTAAACACCAGAGTGAAACTCCTATCTACACACTATAGTGTGGTTAAGGCTCTCACCTGGGATATGGGAGACTTAAGTTTAAGTCCCTACTCCAAATCAGGCAGAGCAGGGACTGCACTTGGGTTGCTCACATCCCAGGTGAGCGCTGTGTTGACTATTCTGGAGTTGGTGTGTTTCACTCTCGTTTTAATCAGAAATTCTAACCTAGAGATGAGAAACCTCTCAATGAAACTTCTGTCGAATCTGGAATGTTCCCTGCTGAAAGTTTCACTTGCAACAAATGGACATTTTCTGGTGGACCCATCACAATCAGTGAAATTCACAATCAGTTCTATTCAAGACTCCTAGGTTTTGTCTCTGCCACCGACTGTCTTTGTTTCTGAGACAAAATACAGGACTATGTAGCACTTTAAAGACTAACAAGATGGTTTATTAGATGATGAGCTTTCGTGGGCCAGACCCACTTCCTCAGATCAAATAGTGGAAGAAAATAGTCACAACCATATATACCAAAGGATACAATTAAAAAAAATGAACACATATGTTCACATTTTTTTTTAATTGTATCCTTTGGTATATATGGTTGTGACTATTTTCTTCCACTATTTGATCTGAGGAAGTGGGTCTGGCCCACGAAAGCTCATCATCTAATAAACCATCTTGTTAGTCTTTAAAGTGCTACATAGTCCTGTATTTTGTTTCAGCTACACCAGACTAACACGGCTACTTTCTATCATTTTGTTTCTGAGAAAATTCTTAACTTTTTTGTGCCTCTTTAATTCATACTTCATAAAGGTGTTGTAAAACTTAAATATTCACAGTATGCTTGTGATCCGCAACTGAAAGTGTGATGTAAGTGCTGCTTTAAGTATTATTGTTATAATTATTATTAACAGTTAACCTACAGTGAGCTCACTGGAAATAGTTCATATTGAATCTGATCTCCATGAAATCATTGATAAAAATCAGTGAGTTTTGGGTCTCAGGCTTTCAGTCGTCTCTTTAAACATTGACCATGACCTGGCTTAGACTGAGACATATTCTAGTGTCTTCTGGATCAGTATCTCTTAAAAATGCAAAACTCTTGTCTTTGGGGCCTGCAGTGCAAATAGTGGTCTGTATCCCTTTCGATGCAGAAGGGTCCATAGGCTACCATTAGAGCAACACTGATACTGGATGAGCAGACTTTAACATAGAATGGTCTGCAGCTCTG
This sequence comes from Pelodiscus sinensis, assembly GCF_052426305.1. Lineage (NCBI taxonomy): Eukaryota > Metazoa > Chordata > Testudines > Trionychidae > Pelodiscus > Pelodiscus sinensis. The sequence goes on along the minus strand of NC_143055.1, from coordinate 109,466,217 downwards.
TTGATGCCCAATGAGGGACTAGACAGTAATCAGTATTTATATCTCAATATAAAGAGATAAACAACATTTCTAAAAAACACATTTTCCTGAATATGGCCTCTGGTTGCTGATAGTGCATTTTGTCAATAAATAATCTGAACACAAACCTCCTTGAGGAGGAAAACGTGTTAGCAAATATTCACGTTCCAAGTAAATTTTCTGTCTGGTTTGAAATACATACAGCCTTTACATTAGGTTTTCAGGATAAATTATATGGAGGATTGGAAAAAACCAAGACAAAAATGAGTGTTTCATTTCTCTTTTTTGCATTTGGATAGTGAGCTATTTTTTGACTGTTATATTCTCAGAGGTTTGGTTGAAAAGTTCAGGCCAATATGGACCCACTTATCTGCTGTTAAAAAAATGGCAATGGAACATTTGGTGCAATGCAGAAAGAGCCAGAGCATAAGAATATAAGAATGGCCATACTGAGTAAGACCAAAGGTCCATCTAGACCAGGATCCTGTCTTCCGACAATGGCCAATTCCATACACCCCAGAGATGGGGAGCAGAACAGGGAATCATAGAATCATAGAACACTACAACTGGAAGGAACCTTGAGAGGTCATCGAGTCCAGTCCCCTGCCTTAACGGCAGGACCTAGTACCATAGGGTATGTCTACACTACAAAGTTAATTCGAACTAACGGACGTTAGTTCGAATTAACTTTCATAGGCGCTACACTAGCGCTCCGCTAGTTCGAACTTAATTCGAACTAGCGGAGCACTTAGTTCGAACTAGGTAAACCTCATTTTACGAGGATTAAGCCTAGTTCGAACTTACTAGTTCGAATTAAGGGGTGTGTAGCCCCTTAATTCGAACTAGTGGGAGGCTAGCCCTCTCCAGGTTTCCATGGTGGCCACTCTGGGCACCACCAGGGAAACTCGAATGCCCCCCTCCCGGCCCCGGCCCCGGCCCCCTTAAAGGGGCATGGGCTGGCTACGATGCCCGTGCCAGGTGCAAGCCTGCCAGCACCCAGCCAGCAGACCCTGCACCGGGCACGGCTTGAGCCAGCCACCCGATGCCCCCCAGCCCTCCCCCTCTTCCCGGGACCAGGCTGGCGGCTCCCGGGAGCTTGCCCGGGACCTCAAGAGGTGGGCACCCGCCTGGTCTAGTGCGGACATCGTGGACCTCGTCCACGACCTCCGCACTAGGCACAGGAAAGCGGCCATCTAGGGCAGGAGAGCTGCCAGCCTGGCCACCCAGGAGCAGGTGTGCATGAAAATCAAGGTGGTCCACTGAGACCCCCGACCCTGAGCCTGAGCTTACAATGGCCGTACTGGGTCAGACCAAAGGTCCATCTAGCCCAGTAGCCTGTCTGCCGACAGTGGCCAACCCTAGGGACCCTGGAGGGGATGGACCGAAGACAGTGACCAAGCCATTTGTCTCATGCCATCCCTCTCCAGCCTTCCACAAACCTTGGGCAGGGATACCACTCCTACCTCCTGGCTAATACCACTCCATGGATCCAACCTCCATCACTTTATCTCACTTCTCTTTAAACTCTGTTCTAGTTCTAGCCTTCACAGCCTCCTGCAGCAAGGAGTTCCACAGGTTGACTATTTGCTTTGTGAAGAATAACTTTCTGTTACTAGTTTGAAGCCTGCTACCCATTCCTTTCCTTTGGTGTCCTCTAGTCCTTCTTTATGGGAACTAATGAAGAACTTTTCTGCATGCACCCTCTCCACCCAACTCCTGCTTTTATAGACCTCTATCTTATCCCCCTTCAGTCTCCTCTTTTCTAAACTGAGAAGTCCCAGTCTCTTTAGCCTTTCTTCATATGGGACCTGTTCCAAACCTCTGATCATTTTAGTTGCCCTCCCCTCTCCCACCCTCTCTCTTCCCCTCTCCCACCTCCTTTTCCCAGTCTCCCCGAGTTTTGTTCAATAGAGAGATTGTATTTTTGACCACACATTTTCTTTATTTTGTACATCAGGAACGGGGGCTAGGGAAGGGTAAGTGGAAGGAGGTGAGGGAGGAATGGGGTACGAGCCCCCGATGGGGAGGACTGGGCTGGCTCTGTGGGCTTCTGGTGGTGGAAGCTCCCCTGCAGCCCCCCAATTGCCCCCTCTCCTCAGATGGCAGCCTGCGGCAAGTGCAGCTGGTCTGATGGCCAAGTGCTGTGATGTGCCCAGTGTGGGCACTCAGGGCACTCCAAGCCAGGACTGCTTTGCAAGTGGGGCACCCCTGAGAACTGTCTGTCCGGGGTGGGGGTCGGGTCCCTTTAAGCACACCCCTCGGCTAGCCTGAGGCAGCAGCTCCACGTCTAAGTCCTCATCTGATGCCCTGCCGGCACTGCTTCTGGCCATCCTTAACCCCGGTTCAGGGTCCACTTAATGTGGACATGCTAGTTCAAATTCGCAAAACGCTAATTCGAACTAGTTTTTTAGTCTGGATCAGTTAGTTCGAATTAGCTTAGTTCAAATTAGCGCTGTAATGTAGACATACCCATATAGACCAACCCCAATAGATATCTATCTCATCTGCTCTTAAATATCTCCAGAAATGGAGATTCCACAACCTCCCTAAGCAACCTATTCCAGTGTTTAACCACCCTGACAGGAAGTTTTTCCTAATGTCCAACCATCAAGCAATCCCTCTCCAGTCACCCATTCACAGCCTCTGACAGAGGCTAGGAACACCATTCCTACCCATCCTGGTTAATAGTCATTAATGGACCTAACCTCCATGAATTTATCTCATTCTTTCTTGAGCCCTGTTAATGTCCTTGTCTTCACAACATCTTCTGGCAAGGAGTTCTATAGGCTGACCATGTGCTGTGTGAAGAAACACTTCCTTTAGTTTGTAACTGCTACTTATTCATTTCATTTGGTGACCCCTAGTTCTTATGTTATGGGAATAGTAAATAACTTTTCCTTATTCACTTCTTGCACATGAGTCATGATTTTATAGACCTCTCTCATATCCCCCCTTAGTCTCCTCTTTTCTAAGCGGAAAAGGCCCAGTCTTTTTCATCTCTCTTCATATGGGATCTGTTCCAAACCCCGAATCATTTTTATTGCCCTTTTCCAATGCCAATACATCTTTTTTTTTTGAGATGAGGCAACCACATCTGTATGCAATGTTTAAGATGTGAGCGTACCATGGTTTTATATAGAGGCAAGAAGATGTTCTCTGTCTTATTGTCTATCCCTTTTTTAATGATTCCCAGCATTCTGGTTTTTTTTTTACTTCTGCTGCACATTGAGTGGATGTTTTCAGAGAACTATTCACAATGACTTGAAGGTCTCTCTCTTGAGTAGTAATAGCTAAATTAGTCCCCGTCATTTTGTATGTATAGTTGGGATGATTTTTTCCAATGTGCATTACTTTACATTTATCAACATTAAATTTCATTTGCCATTTTGTTGCCCAATCACTTAGTTTGATGAAATCTTTTTGATGCTCTTCACAACCCGCTTTGGTCTTAGCTATCTGGAGCAATTTAGTATCATCTGCACATTTTGCCAATTCACTGTTTACCCCTTTCTCCAGATCATTTATAAATAGGTTGAATAGGTTTGGTCCCAGTATGGACCCTTGAGGGACACCACTAGTTACCTCTCTCCATTCTGAAAACTTACCATTTATTCCTACCCTTGGTTTCCTGTCTTTTAACCAGTTATCAATCCACAGGAGGACCATCCCTCTTATCCCATGGCAACTAACTTTACTTAAGAGCCTTTGGTGAGGGACCTTGTCAAAGGTATTCTGGAAATCTAAGTACACTATATCTAATGGATCCCCCTTGTTCACACGTTTGTTGACCCCCTCAAAGAACTCTAGTAGATTAGTAAGGCATGATTTCCCTTTACAGAAGCCATTTTGACTTTTCCCCAACAAATTATGCTCATTTATGTGTCTGACAATTTTATTCTTTACTATAGTTTCAACTAATTTGTCCAGTACTGATGTTAGACTTACCAGTCTGTAATTGACAGGATCACCTCTAGGGCCCTTTTAAAATATTAGCATCACAGTAGCTATCTTCCAATCATTGGGTACAGAAGCTGATTTAAAGGATAGGTTACAAGCCACAGTTAATAGTTCCACAATTTCACATTAAGTACTTTCAGAACTCTTGGGTGAATGCCATCTGGTTGTGGTGACTTGTTACTGTTAAGTTTATCAGTTTGTTCTAGAAACTCTTCTAATGATACCTCAGGCTTGGACAATTCCTCAGATTTGTCACCTAAGAAGAATGGCTCAGATTTGGGAATCTCCTTCACATCCTCAGCCGTGAACACCAAAGAAAGAATTCATTTAGTTTCTCTGCAATGATCTTATCATCTTTGAATGCTCCTTTGAATGCTCCTGATCATCCAGGGGCCATTGGTTGTATAGCAGGCTTCCCGTTTCTGATGTACTTAAGCATTTTGCTATTACTTTTTGAGTTTTTGGCTAGCTGTTCTTCAAACTCCTTTTTGGCTTTTCTTATTATATTTTTATACTTAATTTGAAAGAGTTTATGTTCCTTGCTGAGGTTTCTATAACACAATAAATAAAATGTAATAAATAAAATATTCTGCTGTATGACTCGGAGGCGTGGCGCGTTGTCCAGAGCAACACTCATGAGACAAACATTAGAATGGAATCCAAATGGAAAAAGGCAAAGGGGACATCCCTAAAAAACATGGTGACAAAGCTCCCTGGATGAAGTAAAAGCAGCTGGCTTAATGTGGGATCAAATCAAGACTATCGCTAAGGATCACAAGAGATGGAGAATGACTGTGGAGGCCCTATGCTTCATTAGGAGTCCAAAGGACTAATAGATAGTTCCTTTCTATTTTCCTCACTAGGATTTCACTTTCACTTTTTAAACAATGTCTTTTTTTTATCTCTCACTGCTTCTTTTACTTGGTAGTTAAACCACAGTGGAACTTTTTTGATTCTCTTACTGTGTTTATTAATTTGGGGGTATACATTTAAGTTGGGCCTCTATTATGGCATCTTTGAAAGTTTCCATGCATCTTGCAGGGATTTTACTTTTGTCAGTGTGCCTTTTAATTTCTGTTTAGCTAACCTCCTCATTTTTGCGTTAAATGCCACAATGTTGGGCTGCTGAGGTGTATTTCCCACCACGGAGATCTTACATTTTATTACATTATGGTCAGCATTTCCAAGCGGTCAAGTTATATTTACGCTTTGGTCCAGATTCTGCACTCCACTTAGGACTAAATCAAGAATTATTTCTCCCATTGTGGGTTACAAAACCATTGCTCCAAGAAGCAGTCATTTAAAGTATCAAGAAATTTTGTCTCTTCATCCTGTCCTTAGGTGATGTGTACCCAGTCAATGTGGGGAGAATTGAAATCTCCCACTATTTGAGTTTTTTATTTTGATAGCCTTTGTAATCTCCTTTAGCATTTCACAGTCACTATCACTATCCTGGTCAGGTAGTCGATAATATATCCCCACTGCTATATTCTTATTATTAGAGCATGGAATTACTACCCACAGAGATTCTATGGAACATTTTTGGTTCGTTTAAAATTTTTACTTTATTCGATTCTACACTTTCTTTCACGTATAATGCCACTTCCCCACTAGCACGACTTGTTCTGTCTTTCTAATATATTTTGTACCCTGTCCATAATGCCGGTAATCATACATGCTACATTGGGATGCTATAAACAAGATAATCCCCACCCTGTTGCAGGGCTTCTGCCTGCATTCTCTCCTGCAGATAATTAGATTATTGATTGGGGTTTTATTTAAATGAGGTAGTTTTGATTTTAGTTTAGTTTAAAAGTTTTAAAGAATGCCAAGTGTGTCTAGTTTTCTTCTAGCTCCCCCTCTAAACTCTCTCATGAAATTCCCTTTAGCTGCTCCTGTTCGCTAAGCTAAGAACATAACAATATCCACACTAGGTGAGATCAATGGTCCATCTATCTTATGTAGTCTTTTGATAGTGGTCAATTCCAAATCCTTTGGAGAGAAGAAACAGAACAGGTAATCCCCTTGTCATCCAGTCCTAGTTTCTGGCTATCAGAGGTTTAGAGACATCCAGAACATGGAGTTGCATCCCTGATGGTTTGGCTAATAGCCATTGATAAATGTATCCCCTATGTACTTATCTAATTCTTTTATTGTCCTTTACAACACCCCCTGGCAAAGACTTGCACAGACTGACTGTTTGTTGTGTGAAAAAGTACTTCCCTAGTTTTCAATTTGCTGCCTATTCCTTTCACTGGGTGAAAATAACATTTCTCTATTTATATTCCTCACCTCATTCATGATTTTATAGACCTCCAACATATCCCCCCTTATCTGTCTCCTTTCTAAGATGAACAGTCCCAGTCTTTTCTCTCTCTCTTCATATGGAAGCTGTTCCTTGCCCCAATCATTTTTTGCTCTTCCCTGTACTTTTTCCAAATCTAATCCAACGTTTTTGAGATTAGATGACCAGAACTGTACACAGAGTGCGTGTATCATGGATTTATATAGCGGTATTATGATTTTCTGTCTTTTTACAGGTTGGAACTCTTTAATCTGGACTTTCCTCATCTGGCAACAGCACTTGTCTGACATGCATGGATATTCTAGGGTTAGAGGACTGACAGGGAAAAGCTGGAGGGCCCTGCACACAGTAACTTCTTCCCAGAGCTTCCTGAGTTTGCGTCGTTTAAGCAAAAGGAGGGAGAGGGAGGAGTGGAGATGCGGGGAGGGGCACCCAGGAGAAGAGATGAGCTGTATGCCAGGGACTGGAAGCATAGTCCCATAGCCAATAGTGGAGTCTCATGGTCAGCAGTGGGAGCCAGGAGTGCAGTCTTACAGCTGGTGTAGAGGAGAGGGGGGCTGGGAGCACAGCCTGACAGCCATGGGGCTACGCTGTTAGTCATGGGACTATGCTCCACAGCTGCCCTGTCTCTTCTCCTAAGTTCCTCCCCTTACCTGCTCTGTCAGTGTCATCCTCTCTGATGCTGCCAGAGTGGAGCTCTACAACCGGTGGCAGAAGAGGGGCTGGCAGTGACCCTGGTCTGCAATTTAGCTGATTCGGGACCAGTCATGTCCTGAGAGTGCTGGACCAAGGAGGTACAACTTGTTGTATCTATCCCTTTCCTACTGATCCCCAACATTCTGTTAGGTGTTTTGAATGCTGCTCCAAAGAGGCTCCAAGATCTCTTTCTTGCATGATAATAGCTAATTTAGCTGTCCTCATCTTGTATGTATAGCTGGGATTATATTTTCTAATGTGCATCATTTTGCGCTTACTCATATTGAATTTCATTGGCCATTTTGTTGCCCAGTTACCCAATTTTGTACTTGATGACCAGTTTTTTGTGAGCTATTGTTTAACCAGTTCCTTTAAGCTATTTTAAAATTAAAAATATCCTCATTAATACTTAATTTCTGAGTGGCTTACACCACCAAAATTCATAGGTTTTTTTTTTTTAAGTAAAGTAAGTTTTCTGTAAACCCTGTCTCCTCTTCATCCCAAAGGATGACTAATAAGCACGATTAGGTAGCCGTACCAAATGGATAAAAGCAAGAAAATCAAAGCTATGCTTGATCCGCATGAAGCTGAATGAAACTAAATAGCAAAAAGGAGCAAATAGGATAAAATTAGTGCAGTGAATCCTAGGGTCCTCTTTCTACCCCTGCCCCCACTTTCTGCTGCTGTCTTGCAAAAGAGAATGGAAAGCAGCTGGATCCCTTCAATGGGGTACTGCAGAATTTCTGAAAACCCACCTGCTTCATTCAGCTTTTCAGCAATGCAGTAGAACACTGTGGGTATGTCTACACTGCAGTTAGATGCCTGTCACTGGCCCATGTCATCTGACAGGCTCACAGGGCTTGGGCTAAGAGGCTGTTTAATTGTGATGTAAATGTTTAGACTTGAACTGTTGTAGCTATGGTAAAAATTCCTACCTCACAGGGTCCTAGAGCCCAGGCTTCAGCTCAAGTCTGAAACACTGCAATTAAACAGCACGTTAGCCCAAGTCCCACAAGCCTGAGTCAGCTGGCATGGACTGCGGTGTAGACATATTCTCTCTATATATATATCATAGTGTATAGTATTATACATTTAGGCTACAGTCCTGCAAACATGCACACAACCAGCTTTGCACAAAAGTAAATCAGTAGGATTGCTCATGTGAGTGAAGTTAGGTACAGGCAGTCCCCGGGTTATGTACAAGATAGGGACTGTAGGTTTGTTCTTAAGTTGAATCTGTATGTAAGTCGGAACTGGTGTCCAGATTCAGCCGCTGCTGAAACTGACCACCAGTTCCGACTTACATACAGAATCAACTTAAGAACCCCAAGCGTCCCCAAGTCAGCTGCTGCTGAAACTGATCAGCAGCTGATTCCAGGAAGCCCGGGGCAGAGCAACTCTGCCTCGGGCTTCCTGTAGTCAGCGCTGGTCAGTTTCAGCAGCAGCTGACTTGGGGACGCCTGGGGCAGAGCAGCTGGGGTGCTGCTGGGTTGCTCCAGTAGCGCTGCTCCTCAGCGCTACTGGACCAACCCAGCAACACCCCATTGCTCTGCCCCAGGCGTCCTGATTCAGCTGCTGCTGAAACTGACCAGCAGCGGCTGAATCAGGATGCCTTGGGCAGAGCAGCTGGGGTGCTGCCGGGTTGGTCCAGTAGCGCCCAGAGCGGCGCTGTGGAACCAACCGGCAGCGCCCCAGCTGCTCTGCCACAGGCGTCCGGAGAAAAGCCTAGTCTGCTGGGGGGCGGGCGTACTAGCTGCGCCCCCCCCACCCCACCCCAGCAGACCAGGAAGACGCGGGCGGCGGACTGAGACGCACCGCGGTCCCGCCGCCTGGGTCCTCCGCGGCTTTGCTCCCAGTCTCCCTGGTCTGCGGGAGACCAGAAGACCAGGGAGACGGGGAGCAAAGCCTCTGAGGACGCCAGCAGCGGGACAGCCGCGGGGCGTCTGGGCTGTCCCGCTGCCGGCTTCCCCGAGGCTTTGCAAAGCCGCGGGGGGGCTCGGGCAGCGGGGCAGCCCAGGTGCGCCTGGGCTGCTCCACTGCCGGCTTCTCCGAGGCTTTGCAAAGCCGCTGGGGGGCTCGGGCAGCAGGGCAGCCCCGGCGCGCCTGGGCTGCCCCGCTGCCCAAGCCCCTCCGCGGCTTTGCTCCGCGTCTTCCTGGTCTGCAGACCAGGGAGACGCGGAGAAAGCCCCCCCGGAGTACACGGGCGACAGGACCGCGAGGTCCCACAGTCCGTGTCCTCCGGGGAGAGCCCCATTCGTAACTGCGGATCCGACGTAAGTTGGATCCGCGTAAGTCGGGGACTGCCTGTACATGCAAAATATTTGCTATATTGGGGTCTCAAATCGCAGTGTAGATGCCACAGTGGCTTGGCTCACAGATGCATCTCAAATAGCATCCGTGCATAATAATGCTTTTCTACACCCAATGACTGGCACTAGAAAGAGCCCAGATAGATCCAATCCCTGATGTAGAGGATTTGCAAATCCCTTTTTGGGATTATCATTTTGGTCCCACATACAAAATAACTTTGGTACAAAGTTGGTAAGAATACAGGTAGAAAACTTTGTAAAAGACACACATGATAAGGTATCTGTGGAATGAAACAGTGTGTCTTTCTGTGGCTCCCTTTCTTAATTCAAAGCTATTTATTTAAATAGGGAGAGAAAAGACTCATTATTATAATGGAATCCAGGAGATTGCTGCAGAATTACCTCTAAAGACAGAGTAGTCTTTAAACAAACTTTAATTAAATACAAAAGTGTACCTAGAGTCTATTACAAGTAGCTTCTGTTGAAATAATTGTGGCTCTGTCAACTTTCTGTACTTTAATATCTTATACCAGAGAAAATATATACGTAGAGATGCTATCATCATTTAGTGCTATTATGTTGAATGGGAGAGTGGGATAGTAACTATTAGTTTAGTTGTGAAACAAAACTGTGGAACTGAAACTGACAGGTATGTGGAAATATAGAGGTATAGTTATGCACACAACTTGGACTTTGATTCTTTGCCTCTGCTCAACTTCATAAGGATTCATGTATGCCATAAATACTATAGTAGGATTATAACGATTGAGAAAATGGTCACATCACTGCTTAGAGATGAAAATGAAATACATTTTACATATATGCCTGAGCATGATTTAGTGTCTGGGATACTCTGGCATCAGTGGCTAATTTATGTTGACTCGATAAGGTTCAAGTGCATATGAGGTGGAAGGATGGATTCGTGATTGAAGTATGGATTGGAAGGCATGAGAAGTAGGTTGTGTTCCCAGCTCAGTCACTGACTTTTGATGTGCTTGCAACATTATTGGCTTTTTGAGATGGGCATGCAAATCATTGTTGCAACCACTGTTATATGTGAACATCAAATCTTGTACAAAGTAGGCTCAGTGAGATATCTATCAAAAGCTTATTCTTTGCTGATTCTGTTTATATTGCTCATGTATATGTTGGATTGTATTTGAAGTTATAAGTGTTGGCTCTGTAATTGTATTTCAGATGTTTGCTTCTTGGAGACTGTCAACAGGCTTCACCTGACCCACCTATTGCGAAAGGGTGACTAGTCAAGTGAATAGCAGTACCTCACTAACAATGGACTTTAAGTGGTGCGGATAGATATCTGAGGAACTTAGCTATAAACATTCACACAGCATTAGACAATGGCTGCCAAGGACTGTATGAACAAGTGACTTACTCATGTGAAAAACTCCATTTTGGGAGGTTTCACACAGCGAGAACAATGGAATTCCCTTTATCTGGGCAAGGTTATAAAAAAAGGCCCTAAAGTTTCCTCCATTTGTCTTCACTCCAGCTCATCACTTCAGGAGCTTCTTTGCTATGAACTGAGCCTGGAAGGGCTGATGACCCATCCTAACAAAAAACATATTCCAGAGACTTATAAAACAGCTGATTATCCCATCTCTGCTAGAAGCCTGCACCAGGAAATGTGTAATTAGTGTATGGAATTTTTTTCTGTTAACAATTTTATTCTCAACCTTTTTCTTTCTTTTATTAATACACTTTTAGATTCTAAAGGACTGGCGCAGCATGCTCTTTTGGGTAAGAAAACCAATCTCACCAAATCCAAACAGGATCTTCTCATCCCTGGGAATGTGGCTGGGATGGGAAGACCCAATTTGGATTTGGTGAGATTAGTTTTCATAACCTCTCGTCTGTGTAAGGTGTGGTACTGGTTGTGGCACAGGAAAAGCTGAAGTATTTGAGGGAATTGCTTGTGTGACTTCTTGCTTGCCAGTGTTGCAAACAGAAGTGCTTTTTGTGACCAATTTGAAGTGCCTTATAGTGGAGGACTCCCTGAAGTCCTGTTTCTAAGCAATTTGTCCTTCTCAGTGATGTCCCAGCAACCTGTTTTATTGCACAGCTCTTGGGGTTAATTACTTAATCTCTCAGTGCCTCAATTTCTCCTTGCATAAAGTAGATGGAGAATAATAAGTATTAAATTGTTAGGCTATGTCTACACTCGCGGCTTCTTGTGCAAGTATAGCCATTCTTGCGCAAGAATCCGCAGAGCGTCTACACTGCCCGCCCGCTCTTGCGCAAGGAAATTTACAGTACGACGTGGTAAGAGAGGGCTTCTTGTGCAAGAGTTACGCTCTTTTTTAACATGTGTAAGCCCTCTTGCGCAGGAGCTCTCGCACAAGAGGGCAGTGTGGACACTGGGCAGGAATTTCTTGTGCAAGAAAGCCCTATGGCTAAAATGGCCATTGGAGCTTTCTTGCGCAAGAGAGTGGTCCACACTACCATGGGAGCTCTTGCACAAAAGCACAGCATGCACATGGCAGTGTGGACATTTTCTTGTGCAAGACTTCTTGCACAAGAACCCTTGCACAAGATGTTCTTGCGCAAGAAGCCGTAAGTGTAGACATAGCCTTAGGGTATCACTAGGCTTAATTAACTAATATTTGTAAGACACTTTAAGGAAGCTGGATAGAAGTTACTGGAAGAGGCTAATTCAACACATCCAACCAGCAAAATTTCTCCGGATTCCCCCTAATTTTTTTCATCCATGGTGGAATAAATTTGGTTATGTGCACCAAGAAGGCATGTGTGGATGTGCACCACCAAGTAGAGAAACATGCTGCTGACTGTGAGTGCTCTGCTAATCAGCTGGGTGGCACCTGAATCTCCTCTGGGTGCTACCCAAGCGCTCAGTTTACAGGGAACACTGATCTCTAGGCTAAATTACTCCTGGAGCAGTGTTCATGGCTGGTGCTGTGCAATGTAATTTGCAGCCCCAGTACCAGCAGAGGTAAATTTGACCCCTCTTTTCTGCTGTGTGACAGATAATTAGAATAATAATAATGTACCTGTCCAGCCACGTGAATGTTCATGTCTTCCTTGATAATACTACAATAAACACTCCCAACAGAGCCAATTTCCAGGAAATATTCCATAAATTACTATTTCCCCATGTGAATGGCTAGGTCCATAAAGAGATCTCTTAGAAAATAGTATTTGTGACCTCATATTAACATGACTAATTTTATTTGTGTATTTTACTGCACTCATTATGGTACTATCAAAGGAGCACGGATCCAGTCCTGCTCCCACGTGAAGTTAATGGCAAAACTGTTGTTTATCTAGTGGGAACAAGTCCTATATGACCAACCAAAAAATGTTACAAATTTTCTGAGGACCCATGTTCTCCATTGTTTATATAGGTCTCTTAATTAAATACCTTGCTTATAGCAAACATTTATACTGCAGTGTATTATTAGTGTCAACTACTGCACCTAACAGTATAACTGTACTGTGCCAAATATTAGTCCGTGCAGTGCCAAGTGTATGCTATCTAGTAATATATAGGTGTCTGCAGTAAAAAGCAGAAATCATTAAAAGGAATGTATTAAGTTATTTTGGTCAGTATTTAGAAAACTGAAATGCCCTCTAACCAGCACCTGTTGATGTGGAATTTGTTTGATAATTAATATTTTAAAATCACAGTATGCATTTTTAAAACTGTTCCTGGTTGACCAGCGGTGAACATCTTTGCTATGCCTGTAGTCTGGATATTATACCCCGACACAAAATTTCTGCCTTAGAAAATTTCAGCTGGCACAGCAGCACTGGCTCCTGTGAATACATCAAACCTTCCCTTAGGCTACTGAGTCACAATTCCAGATCAGTCTTTCATCTTCAAGGAGCTCAGTGTCTTGAGCCCAGAATAGAAACACTATCCGCTACAATTCGGGGCTGGTTTGTGATTGAAAACTTGTGCTCCGCTGGCACAATGGAACTTTCTACTGCTAGGGCAGAAAGCCGAGTAACCCTCTGCAAAGCAATGTAGCTACTTCTCCAAGGAGCAGTGTACAAGGTGCCCTCCATTCACTCAGCAGGGCTCAATCCAGCGCGGTACTGGGAGTGTGCAAATCAGGACCTGCCTTGCCAACCCCAGCCTGCCTCCCGTTTTAAAACTTCTCTCAGCCTGCCTGAATGGCACGGAGCTGAGCTTCTGGGAGGCGCTTCCAGGAGGCGCAGCAGGGCCAAGCCCACAGAAAACAGCACTGGGAGGCGCGGCACTCGCTTTCAGCCCAATCAGGGCTGGGCTGTCCCCGCGGGGCCAGCGCGGCGGGTGGGAAGCCAGACGAGGAGCGCAGCGCAGGTGGCTGGCGGGCGAGGCTTTGCTCCGCGGCTCTGCCAGGTGCGCGGAGGATGCAAAGCGGCGACGGCGGCGCGTTCCCACCCCAGCCCGCTCCCGCAGGGGGCCGCGCCTGCTGAGCGAGCGCGCCCCGGCTCCTCGCCAGACTCCGCTGCGCCGCCGGCCCGCCCCGCGCTCGGGGAGGCGGCCAGAGGGGCTCCGCGCGGGGCGGCTGCCGGCCGGAGCCCTGGTGCGGCAGGAGCCAGGATTAGCAGCCGCCGGAGGCCCCCGGGCGCCTAGGAGAGCAGCGTCGAGCAGCTGCATCCCTCCTGCCGCGGCTGGAGCAGCGGGACGCCTGGCTCCCCGCCCCCCAGACATGGATTTCCTCCGCCGGCTCCTGCTCCTGGCCTGGCTGCACCTGGAGGCAGCGGCGGAGTTTGAGGGAAGGTGAGCGAGGCTGCCCCCGGGCAGGGGGAGCGCTGGGGGAACGGCACCTGGGCATGGCCGGGGCGGGGGGCGAGGAGGGGGCTTACAAAGCTGGAGTTGATTAGACACCCAGCTCTGTCTGCCCCATTATGGGCGAGCCGAGCTTTGCCTCAGTCCCAACCCGCTTCTCTCCCCCCGTCCCCTCCTCCTGGTGCCCAAGCTCCCGTTCAAAGAGCGAGAGAAAGAACTGGGCAAAACTCAGGAGAGTGCGGTGTCAGCTTTTAGCAAATGGCTGCACCGCCGCAATTCCGTGTCCTCGTTTGAAACGGAGTCCTGCCTCACGTGTGTCCTGCCTCACGTTGGTTTTTCCCACCGAGAAATCCTCGGGTAGCCAGGAGCGAAGCGCAAACTGGTTTTACACGTGCCCTGGAGGGATGGGACGTAGCATCTTATTGTTTCGTTCCTCCCCGAGAGAACTGTGTGGGCAACCTAGATTTAACCATCTCTCCCCCGGGGGATCGCTTCCTTTTGTTCTCCGAGGTGGGTGTGTTAACAGTGTTCTGAAAAGCTGCACGTATAATATTGGTTTTGTCTTAGGTGAACATATCGTAGCTGTAAAGAGATGTGAGAGATGCCTGCGATGGCAGGTTTGAACAGCCCCAGAGGTCTTTTAACTTTATTGCTCAGCTGATATTCCTACAGGCTGAAAATTCCAGTCTGTGGAGTCTCCATGTACAACTTATCACAACAAGTCCTGGATGATTTGATCCTAGAGGAAGGGATGACTGATGCAAAGCGTTCTCAATCCTCTTTTGGAGATTGCAGTTCAAAGGAGGGTCAGAATCAACTGAAGTCTTGAGCTTTTAGCCTCCAGTGGGGAACCCTTTACATTCTCTCTTCCCCATGCCACGCGAAACCCTCCCCCTACTCGCACCCCCCCCCCAAAAAAAAGCCCCCCACCTGGCTGTCATAAAGTTTGCTGTGGTCTTCATGTGAATGGACCAGGAAGATTGAACTGGTTTCTTGCTTCTCAAGATTTGTGGATAGAGGTGAACTAGCTGAAGCTGGTGTCTTGCAGTGCAGTCTCTTGCATATCACTGGGCATAAAGCAATTTAAAGAGACACGAGACCTGGTACGCTGCCCATCATGGCATCTACATTTATACAAATGTTATACATATGTACAAAAATATATATAAATATGTATGTGCCTATAATTTGTTTTGTTCTGTATATGGCTTTTGTTACATCAGCAAGAGCTTATAAACATATACCATAAGATTTAAAAAAAAATGCTTCATAGAACACATAAACCAAAAACAGGGCAAATGGGCATTTAAAGAATATACTGAAAAAAATTGCAACTCAAGTTTAAACATGAATGGAAATAAATGAAATGTGGAAATAAGTGCTGACTTACAGGAATGTGTGTAATCAGTACTGCTAAACTGTGTTAAATATGGTGAAATATTTAAACATAAATTAGGGAATACTTCACGTATAATGAAAGACTAAATAGTTTTCAAATGAAAACATTTAACTATGCTTACCATACATGGAAATCAATTAACATGCATATTCCAAATATTTTTTCATAATTTGTTAAAATATTTATCTTTGTTTTACATTGTTGTTAAAATGTGCAAAAATTTTATGATGTCGCTTTCTGAATGTTGAAGACTCCAAATGTAACGTATTTCATTTCACGAGGGGAAAAATAAACTCTCCATTTTCCATTATTGTTGGTTTGCGAGACAGAAAATTGTCTTTAATTTTTGATTTCTAGGACAGGTTTTAAACTTAGCTGTTAGTTCAATTTGTAAAATCAAAGTTGAAACTGTTGATAACCTATATATTTCATAAAATTCATATATTTATTATTGCTTATGACTAGCTTGTGAGTGGCAGTAGTGAACATGCAGCAAAATATATTAGCTGCTGCTATTTCTAGGTTTAAAATGTCTTTGGTTAATTTCTCCGAAACACCCCTCCTCCACTGTCTGCATTCTACACTGACGGAAATACTTTAAACTAATACTGAAACACCTATGTTAACCAGAAAGATACTTACTTAAAAACCCCACAGATTTTCTTTACAAAGGATTTATGAATTGTGGCTCACGGTGTTTTTTTATTTTTATTTTTAAACTATTTTGTGCAGGTGGCCCAGACAGATAGTCTCTTCTATGGGACTATGTCGGTTTGGAAGTAGAATTGATTGCTGCTGGGGCTGGGCTCGGCAGTCATGGGGCCAATGCCAACGTGAGTATCATCACTGCTGGGGCTTTTAGCCACATAGAAGGGGCTTGTAGACACCTCTTAATAGCTTTCACATACACTCTCAAAATTGCAGGCTTTATTTCATAAATGGGGCATATTTAAAGGGACATGGTCAGGTTAAAATCACATTTTTCAGAAGCAATTTGTGTTATTAACAGCACCATAGATAATTAATGCTGAATGAAATATTGAATCTAATTTACTTTTTTGCTGTTAATAATGTTGGTTGGTATATTTTTGCATTAAATTGTGTTTAGGCAATGAAAACGAACTAGTCAGTTTCTCTTATGGCCTAACAGAAGGCTGCAGTGTTTTGGATTGCAAAAACTGCAGGAAGGGGATATTTACATCCCAGGGAAAACAAAAAAGCAACCTGTTGCTGGAATTTGAACAGCAACATCTTGAAAATGTTTCTTATCAGTGTTAGGTTAAAACCTTCTTTTCTAACCCAATGAATGGGTTTAAATCAACCTGACTGTGTCCTTTTAAGGGATTACATATTAATAGAGATACCTCTAATTTTCTTGAATTGTTATAACTATTGATAGTATACACAAGAATTCCTTAAACCATTAAAAATATCATTACATTAGTAACCAGAAAAGGCCAAAGTTCTGATTTTTTTTTTTCATGATGAAAGAAGATCTCGGTCAGTTACATTTATAAGTTTTTGTCCTGAAAACACTTAAGTAGTGGGCAGCTTTCCATAAATATTTGCAGGATCAAACCTTTGGAAACATCTGCATTTTGATCCAGATGCAAAAGTGGTACCAATTCATCTCATTTTGCAAAAACAATATAGAAGCAGAAGAGAGACCACTGATTACTGCTCATTTTGCAGTGCTGTGAAAATAAAGCAGCAGGTGAAAATGGCATCAGTGATCCCAGTCTAGTCTCTACGCAAAGGTTCTGGTTAAATCTGGAAATAACAATATTAGTTACCGCTTATAAAGGGAGTAAGCTAATACAATACAGCATGGATAATAAAAAAGGAGATTAATCAAAACTAGATGTAAAACATGGTTGGACTACAACAAGCATAGAATTCTGTTGAGCACCTACAAGCCCACATCATCAGTCCCATGTATTTTAGAACTGCAGTTTGTAGGAAAAATAGTCTTTTCCCTGAGACAAACATTTGCAAAGGGAACGATGGCACCCAGAAGGAATAGAACCTATGGCTGTCTTTTATCACACAAATGTAGAAATGAACATCAGACTGAAAGCATGTGTTTCATACTGAAAATACTCTAAGCAGCAAGGCTTAAGTGAGTTTTTCTATATTTAAATAGTACTCCTTGTTTCCCTTTCCCCAGAAAGTTCTCACTTTCCTTGTGACGAGCTCAGCTCATCAGGGTGGTAACATTCAGTTTGAAACCAATGTGAGTTTCATATTTGACCTTCAACTTCCCACCTCTATCAATTTTGCTTTTATGTGTATATCCTGTATTATAGTTTCAGGAAGTGAATGGCTTATGGTGATAATGGCACAAAATATATAACAGAAAGTGAATTTTTGTTGCCTTGTAGCAAAAATAATTGAGTTTCATTTTTTTCAGCTTTGTGTACAGTTGGCATAAACATGTCCCTATAGTAAAATGTGATGCTGTCTGTAAAGTTACAGTATTGCCATCATAGAGCAATTACAAGTTATTAAGTGGGATGGTGGAAGAGTCCTTCATTCTGTCTCTCTTGGCAGCATGGACGACATCACATAAACTTTAAGGATTTCTCCCCATTTTCCCTGTGGTCTGTATTCCTTAAGGCTACGTCTACACTGCAGGCTTTTTGCGCAAGAACACTTGTTCTTGCGCAAAAACTTGCAGGTTGTCTACACTGCATGCGCATTCTTGTGCAAGTAAATTTACAGTAAAGCATCAGAAAACAGGACTTCTTGCACAGGAGTTATTCCTCTAGCACAAGTGCTCTTACACAAGAAGGCAGTGTGGACATGCAACGAGTTTCTTGCGCAAGAAATCCCTATAGCTAAAATAGCCATCAGAGCTTTCTTGCGCAAGAGAGCATCCACACTGCCATGGGCACTTTTGTGCAAAAGCACATCTCTTGCGCACATGGCAGTATGGAGCTTTTGCACAAGAACTCTTGAGCAAAACAGGTCTTGCAAGAGAAGCCTGCAGTGTAGACGTAGCCTCCATGTGTAGGTTCTATTTTATAATTATGGTAGTGTTCTGCATATGGCCGAAAGATACACTGAAAATTTTTCTAACTGGAAATAAGAGTATTCCCTCTCTTTAAATCATACTTTCATAGTACAGTAAAACTCCATTAGTCCGGCATCCAATGCTCCAGAACTCCTGATGGTCCGGCACCATCAGGAACCCGGAAGTGCTGGGGCAGCCGGACAGGCTTCCCCCATTCAGCTGCTGCTGAAACTGACCAGCAGCTGAATCGGGGAAGCCGGGAGCAGAGCAGCTGGGGTGCTGCCGGGTTGGCCTCATAGCGCTGCCCCTCGGGGCTGCGGGACCAACCCAGCAGCACCCTAGCTGCTCTTGGGGATGCCTGGGGCAGAGCAGCTGGAGTGCTGCCGGGTTGGTTCCGTAGCGCCGCCCCTCGGCGCTGTGGGACCAACCCAGCAGGACCCCACCTGCTCTACCCCAGGGGTCCCCGATTCAGCTGCTGATGAAACAGATCAGCGGCTGATTCCAGGAAGCCCGGGGCAGAGCTGCTCTGCCCTGGGCTTCCTGGAATCAGCCGCTGATCTGTTTCAGCAGCGGCTGACTTGGGGACCCCTGGGGCAGAGCAGCTGGGGTGCTGCCGGGTTGGTCCCACAGCGCCGAGGGGCGGCGCTACGGAACCAACCCGGCAGAACCCCAGCTGCTGTGGGATTCAGCCGCTGCTGAAACTGACCAGCAGCGTCAGTTTCACCAGCAGGCTGAATCCGGACGCCTGGGACAGAGCAGCTGGGGTGCTGCGGGGTTGGTCTCGTAGCGCCGCCCCTCGGCGCTGTGGGACCAACCCGGCAAGACCCCAGCTGCTCTGCCCCAGGGGTCCCCGATTCAGCCGCTGCTGAAACAGATCAGCGGCTGATTGCAGGAATCCCCTGGCAGAGCAGTTCTGCCCCGGGCTTCCTGGAATCAGCCGCTGATCTGTTTCATCAGCGGCTGAATCGGGGACGCCTGGGGCAGAGCAGCTGTGGTGCTGCCGGGTTGGTCCCGCAGCCCCGAGGGGCAGCGCTACGGGACCAACCGGGCAGTACCCCAGCTGCTCTGTCCCAGGCGTCCCCAAGAGCCGCTGGAGTGCTGCTGGGTTGGTGCTGTTGCACCACCCCTTGGTGCTGCAGGACCAACCCGGCAGCACCCCAGCTGCTCTATTGCTGGCATCCCCGATTCAGATGCTGCTGAAACTGACCAGCAGTGGCTGAATCAGGGACGCCTGGGGCAGAGCTGGACTATCGTAAGGGGGGGCTATGAGGGATATGGGGTGGCATCCCCTCCCACCCCACTCCAGACCTCTCATAGCCCCCCCTTCTGATAGTCCGGCATACCTGATAATCCGGCACCTCCTGGGTCCTAAAGGTGCCGGATTATCGGAAGTTTACTGTATGTCTTATTTAGTCAGAGCAGCTGTTTAAGTTGGCCCATAAATTGTCCTTGAAAAATCTATATTTTGATTTTTCAAACTTGAACTGCTTAGATTTGATTCAGGCGCAGAGTCAAGTTGGAAATTATTCTAACATCCTTTTTATAAAAAAAAGTCCCTAGTTATTAGGATGGGCCTCCCTTTGTTTATTTCTTAACTGACATGTCCAAGTCACTTTGTGGGCATGCTTTCAACTCTACATATGAAATTTCCAGAGTAGCAAATTAGTACCTATTCTTCATATCTTATTTCAGACTCCATTTTTGTATGCCTGAATGGAATATTTGGAATTTGTTCTTGGTATTACTCCTTGCAACAGGGATAATGGGAAAGTATGCTGAGGCTACAAAATTATTATTACTTATTTAACTGCAAAGAGGCATCTAATCCTACTTTTAGAATTCAGTCATGGAATCAAAATAAGTTAGATGCCTCCTTCTAGGGATAAAAGCAACTAGTTGACTATCCAATAAGCAAATGTTTATCAAATAGTCGACTTGACTAGTCACTTCCCCCAACACTTGCTGCCTCTATCAGAGAGAGGCAGCAAGGAGTGAGGAGCAGGAGCTGGTGCTGGGGGGAACTAGTAAAGCCAGTTCCACCCAGCACTGTCTCTGTGGGGGTCAAGGGAGGCAGAGGCACAGTGAGAAGTGGTGCAAGCAGGGACTGCTTCAGCCCTATAGGGCTCTTGTACATTTCAAAAGCAGAAGTGCCACAGAGAGCATGGGGTGAGCAGGGACTCAAGCAGTCACCACTCACTCCGTGCTCTCTGCAGCGTCACCCCCCCTTACTGCCTCCATGAGGCACAGCAAGGGGGGGACAGGAGTCGGTGCTGGGAGGAGCTGGCTTAAAAGCGGGTTCCCCACATCACTGTCTCCGGGGTGCTACCTGCTTCCCTGCTGCCTCTCAGAGGCAGCGGGGGAGATAGGGGACACTGCTGTGAAGCAACCCCTGTTCGCAGCAGCCAGGGCTGGCCACAGACAGGGGCTGCTGCCTGAGCAACCCCGGCCACTATGAACTGGAGTTGCTCCAACACAAGCCCCTGTTTGTGGTGGACAGGGCTGGCTGCTGTAAATAGGGGCTGCTGGACTCAGTGCGAGTTGGGACTGAGCAGTCCCGGCTTGCGCTGATCGCTGTGCCTCTGCATTTTAAATCATTTTAATACATTTACATGCATCTTTCTACGTTTAAAATGCAGAGCCACAGCGCAGGTGGCTCTGGAGCTGGCACGAGCCGGGACTGCTCAGTCATCTCAAGTCAGCTCCTCTGGAGCTACCCTTGCTGTGGCTCTGCAGAGGCGCTTATTGACTAATCCTATAGTCACCTATACAATTAGCCAAATAATCACATTTAAACAGCCTTACCTCCTACATGTGTATTTCATTAGCAACGGGGAAAATAGCTATATTGTTACTATCAATTTTTTTACTTAAACATAAAGTCGCTATATTATTCCAGTCTAAATTTTTTATATTAGAATTTTATTTTAGATTACGGAAAATATCAAAACAAGAAAGTCCAAAAGCTAAGTGTTCATGAGATAATACATTGTCTTTGTAAAATGCTGTATCAATTATGCCTTACAAAATGACAGCAACTCTGCAGACCAACCGGTTTTTCAATACAGGCAGTCCCCGGGTTACGTACAAGATAGGGACTGTAGGTTTGTTCTTAAGTTGAATTTGTATGTAAGTCGGAACTGGCTTCCAGATTCAGCTGCTGCTGAAACTGACCAGCGGCTGACTACAGGAAGCCTGAGGCAGAGTTGCTCTGCCCTGCGCTGCCTGGAATCAGCCGCTGATCAGTTTCAACAGCAGCTGAATCTGGACGCCTAGGACAGAGCAGCTGAGGCGCTGCCGGGTAGGTCCCCGCAGGGGCGGCCCTGCGGGGACCAACCGGGCAGCACCCCAGCTGTTCTGCCCCAGGTGTCCCCAAGTCAGCCGCTACTGAAACTGATCAGCGGCTGATTCCAGGAAGCCTGGGGCAGAGCAACTCTGCCTCAGGCTTCCTGTAGTCAGCCGCTGGTCAGTTTCAGCAGCAGCTGACTTGGGGACACCTGGGGAAGAACAGCTGGGGTGCTGCCCGGTTGGTCCAGTAGCGCTGAGGAGCGGCGCTGCAGGACCAACCCAGCAGCCCCAGCTGCTCTACCCCAGGCGAGAAAAGCCTGGTCTGCTGGGGGGCGCACTAGTTGCGCCCCCCAGCAGACCAGGGAAACCCGGACGGCGGGACCGCGGAGATGCGTCGCGGTCCCGCCCGCATCCTCCCCAGCTTTGCTCCGTGTCTCCCTGGTCTGCTGGGGGGGTCTCCAGGAAGACGAGGAGCAAAGCCGCGGAGGGGCTCGGGCAGCAGGGCAGCCCAGGCGCTTCTGGGCTGTCCCACTGCCGGCTTCCCCCGAGGCTTTGCAAAGCTGTGGAGGGGCTGGGGCTGCCGGCTTACCCCGAGGCTTTGCAAAGCTGTGGAGGGGCTGGGGCTGCCGGCTTACCCCGAGGCTTTGCAAAGCTGTGGAGGGGCTGGGGCTGCGAGGCCCGGGGCAAAGCCTCGGGGGAAGCCGGCAGCTGGACAGCCCAGGCGCGCCTGGGCTGCCCTGCTGCCCGAGCCCCTCCGCGGCTTTGCTCCGCGTCTTCCTGGTCTGCAGACCAGGGAGACGCGGAGCAGCTTTTCTCGCCCTGGAGTACACGGGTGGCGGGACCGTGAGGTCCCGCAGTCCGTGTCCTCCGGGGCGAGAAAAGCCCCGTTCGTAACTGCGGATCCGACATAAGTCAGATCCGCGTAAGTCGGGGACTGCCTGTAGTTACAGGTGTAGTACAAAGCTAACACTTGTATCTCTATACCCATCCTTTCTGATTTCCTGGTGTCTCTCTGCAATCTGTTCACATGATGCTACTTAATGCTTTCATTACTGGATGGTATACCCTTCCCCTTTTGCTACTGATTGTTTTTGAATGATGTTAAAAACTTAGAAACATTGACTGACTGCCATTCTGATCTCCTTATTTGAGTGACATTATTAGGGACAGCTCTGTGTCAGCAAGTCCATCTATACTAATTTTTCATATTTCTTTTCTGTTTGGGTTTTGGAATTGAATAGGGATCCTATTTTTCACAGTGACTGTAAAAAAAGGGGGAGGGATAGCACAGTGATTTGAGCTTTGGCCTGCTAAACCCAGGGTTGTGAGTTCAATCCTTGAGGGGGCCATTTAGAGATCTCAAGAAAATCTGTAAGGAATTTACTTGGTCCTGCTGTGAGGGCAGGATGACCTCTCAAGGTCCCTTCCAGTTCTATGAGATAGGTATATCTCCATATATTAAATAATAACAACAACTTTACAATGTTATAAACTAAAATAGGGGCAAAAAAATCTCTTCCCTCCTTTCTCTCTCTCCTGCCATATTTTTTTAAAAACATGAAAAGCCAAGCTCATTATTTACATCTTCACTCTCAACTAGATTTTCAAAATCACTCGGATGGATTTTTCTGTGCTTACAGTTGGGGCCACATTTTCAAAAGAACTCAGCACCCACCAGCTCCCATTGTGACACGTATGACCAAATTTACAAAAGAGCTTGGCTTCCAACATACTGAGCTCTTTTGAAAAAGTGTCAATTCCCCTTGGTGCTTACATGGGAGCCGAACTCTTGTGGGGGAGAAGGGAGGAAATCTGGCTATGAATGTGGATGCTGAGGCCTTCTGAAAATTCTTGCTTGCTCAGGGATGGAAGGTTAAACTAAATGAAAGTGAATCTTTCTGGTGCTGGCAGCTAAATTGCAAATCTGCCTACAGCTAGTTGCTTTTGGGATGTGCCATTCAATGGGAGTGCAAGGTAGCATAGAAAAAGGCAATCCAGATCTCACCAGGAACTTTCCCAGTGTTAACTATACAGAGGGAAATCACTGAAAAGTTTCAAAAAGTGCAGGAGTGTGATTATTCTCCTGTTCCCACTATAAAACTACCAGAAGAGCATAATCTATGTGCACAGGATTCTCCATATGCTCAGCGCTGCTTCTACTAGACATGTGTTTTCTTTGCCACTTCTCAGCCCACTGTTTGCTTGGAACAAATCATATTTATGCAAAGACAAAAAGTATTGAGTCAGAATTAAAAATAACAAAGGACGAGACTCAGAAGTGAGAAGAAACTCTAGAGGGAGTTAAAATTAGGGTAATTTGCACCCTCTTATGACCTCTCACTTGTGCAAACTCCTCCTACTCTGCCTTAGACTTATGTAAGATCTAGACTAAATTAGACTCACATTTATTTACCAAGATGTAACTTACACTTATCATGCTCTGAGCCTGCTTAGGCTAAATTAGTGTCAGGAAATACAAGGTGGGGTGACTTGTACACTGAGGAGCCATAGAATAGGAAGAATAATAAACAGGTGGAGGAAGATGTTGGCCCTTGTTTTAATGTACACCTTTTTCCCCCACCTTTCAGCGCCTCAGTTTGTAAATTGCATCCATTTAGACATTTACACATAGACTCATGCACACCCAGTTATCTAACTTCACTATAAGCAAATTTGCACTGTCATGAAGATCACCAAGAACTCCAGCCCCTGTATTATTTCAGTAAAAATAACCAGTCGCATTAGAAAAGAGCTGGAAATCCGAGCTGAACCTTAAGACAATAATCACAAACCTTCCTTCCAAAACTGGCACGTTCTCTAGGGGATGATCCACAACTGAAATAACTGAAAGAGCTCCCAAGCACCTTGGATTATCTCTCTGAGGTTTTCCAAGAATCAGTTTGTGGACCCCAAAGCAAATTCAAGTTAATTTTCTAAGTCCACATTCAGACTCCTAAATAAAAATAGCAAGATATTTAAAGGCACTGACATCCTGTGCAGCTCCAAGGGACTACAAAGAGACTGAAACATTCAAAAAAATGATCCAGTGGGATATAAGAGCCTAACTGTAGAGACTTTTAAAAATAGTGGCCCTCTACCATAACCACTCTTGTAACAAAGTGAAGGACCAAACCGTGTGTCTGGAAATTGTAGGTTCTGGTAGGAAGATTTGGGTTGTGGATTAAATCTGGCATTCAAGAGCCAACTTGAAAGTGACTAAAACTTTTAAAAAACCAATATAGTATTTAAGTGGTAGTTTATTTCTGTACTAATAACAATGTAGAGACCATAGAACTGAAGATGCCGGGGCATTTCAGCACCCTTGACTTGAAGTGGGTTTCCATTATATTCAGGGTTTACAGTTTGTTTCAGTGGCTCTCAGCATCCCACTATACAAATTGTGCCAGCACCTCAATGGAGACATTGAGATATTGAGGCCTCAATCCTGCAAATTACTCTGCACAGGCAGATCCTTGCATTTGCTTGGAGCTCCCATGGCTTAAGAGGGCCTGTGAGTATTCTGTACCATTCCAACTTTAGTTTGCTCTTCTTTAAATTCCAGAACTGAAATTACTTCATAAAGTCCCAGTTGATCAACCCTTACACATGTGACATCTCACTCTCGTGCAGCAGTGTCAGTCAGTCTAATGAGTCACAGAAAGGATTGTTTTTGTGTGAGAGCTTATAGTAGTAGTGTGTCTGTGGTGAGCACAAGAAATGGATGCTTAAAAAAAAATGAAGCTCTCTTGGGTTTTTAGTAATGCCAATTGCTGTGGCATCCAAGTCCTGGACAAAATTAAAGCTCATCTCATGTGGGTGTTTTTTCTGACCTCTGGTCCTTTGCAAGATAATTTTGTTTATAGCATAGAGACTCAGAATACTCTTTTTTTCCCCTCATTATATTTGTATGCATTTTTACCTATGTAGTGAATGCACTTTAAAAGTGTGTCTGAATAACTGTTACATAAAAGACCAACCTGTCACTTGATTAGGAATAAGCAGGCCGAGAGTTTCCTCTCATGGATATTTCTATATGAGAGGGCAATCTAGGCCTAAACTTGCAAAAGTCTCTATTGAGCCAGATGCTGTTGTAATTGGCAAAGATCCACTAAAAGTCTGCGAAGCAGTGCTGATTTACATACACTAGCTGGGGATCTGGCCTATTATTAAAATTCAACCATGCTGAGGAGTGTGTTAACTAGCTAGATGATATATATGAACAATGCATGCAATATTGCTATATACTAAGGAGGATTATTATGGGGTTTAACATAACAGATAGCTAAGGTACAAGGATGGAAACAATATTGTTTCTGTGCAGAGCCTTATAATAGAAATAGTATGGCTCATGAAACCCTTTTTTAGCACAAATGATATTTCTGTACCTTTCAACCATTCATTATAGGTATGTCTAGACTACACGCTTCTTTTGAAAGAAGCTTTTTTGGAAGAATCTTTTGAAAAAGCTTCTTTCGAAAGAGATTGTCTAGACAGCCACAACTTTTTCGAAAAAGACCTGTTTGCAGTCAAGAACGCCTTTTTTTGAAAGAGCTCTTTTGAAAAAAGGCATTCTTCCTCATAAAATGAGGTTTACCACTGTCGGAAAAAACGCCACGTTCTTTCGATTTAATTTTTGAAAGAACGTGGCAGCAGTCTAGACACTGTGAAGTTAGTTTGAAAAAAGGCCACTTTTTTCGAAAAACCCCTGGGCTGTGTCTAGACTGGCAAGTTTTTCCGCAAAATCATCTGCTTTTGCGGAAAAACTTGCCAGCTGTCTATACTGGCCGCTTGAATTTCCGCAAGAACACTGACGATCTTAAAAGCATTTCCGGAAAATCATGCCAGTGTAGACGTAGCCCTGTAGTCTAGACATAGTGTATGGGTTGTTTCAGGGGTTTCCCATCGATTATTATATCTAAATAATAATCTGAGTTCCTCATAGGTACAGGTATTCTCTGTTTGACTCATTTGACTTATTCAATTCTATGTTGCTAAACAAGAATCTAGGTTCTATCTAGATAACACATTTTTCTGTGGTTCTTTTAGTGGCCATACAAGATTGTTTCTACATATCCATAAGATGCACGTGCTTTGGACTTGCCTGCATGCATATTTGCAGATCATTTATGTGTCAGCTTTACATAGTTAAGCTACATTAAACATTAACACTGTGTGTTTCCAAGATCATTTTTTCTTCCATTTTACATTATCTGAAATTGTAGCTGAAAGTTGATACCCAAGATATAAACTCCTCTTAGTAAATAAGGTTTTGAGAGTAAGAGACTTCATTAAGATTAAGTACAAACCAACATGTAAATCTTTTGAAAGAAAAGCTATAAAAAACAATGTGAAGTCAATGGTGCTATTCCAATTTGTACCACCTGAGACTTTGCCATTTGTATTCAAATACATAATGCCATTGAACTGAAAAGTAGAAATGGCAGATCAGTAGGAAGTGTATCTCTGAAATACAATTGCTACTGTAGTTTTTCATTTTCTAAAGAAGAGTGATATTTATTACCATCAACCATCCAACAATGGAACTCTCCTTAGCACTAACAAAGTACATGGCATCTATTATTTTTTACCGCTGAGGTAACTGAGCAGTTTATAAAGAGATCTTTAAAAAATAGGCCAATTATAAATTTTCCTAGCATCTTCCACTGTAGTAGTTGAGATTGTTTTAATAGCATAAGGCAGTCGAGGGAATTAAATAATTCAATATTCATCCCATTGTGTAAAAGTACTGTATAAAACTACACAAATCCTGCAATAGTAATGCAAACTGGCTTGGTAGTTTTGGCCAAGCATAGTAAAACACAAGATCATAAAGTTATATTACCAACACCGAGTAGCAGGGCTTTCACAGGTGTACACAGAGGGTGCTAGAAAGGCAAATGTAACCAAGTGCTCTGCTGGAAATTTTGCATGATGCTACTTTCTCACAATAGCTGCGGAGAGGCTATTTGGTAAATGCTGCTGCTGCTGCTGCTGCTGTTGCTATTGCTACTGCTCCTGTCTTTATGAGATAAAATGCATATTTTTCTAAATTGTGTAACACAAATATTTTAACATGAATTGCAAACACAGGTTTATACTCTCCTTGATACTTGCATGGAGGCTTTTTGTAGCTCTCATTAGCATTGGTGGGAGTTTTCCATATAAATCCCTTCATGCGCTGATGAGAGAATAGGCCTCAAATTGTTTAGGATTTCAGTTCTGGGGCCATAACAATGCTTTAAATAGAAATGCAGTTCTGTATAGTGAAAAATGCACTAATCTCAACTAAAAGCAAAACCATGTTTTGTGTCGGTAATGAGCCTTGCAAATACTAAATTGAGAGAGATTGGCTGTTTCATAGTGAGCCCGTTATAGTCAATAGGATTTGTGCTATTGACTTCAGTGAGGGCAGGATTGGGGCCTAATTTAATCTGGTATAGTTCACTAGGTTTGCACAAATGCAAGTCAGCGATACACCACACGTCCATTTTTTGAAAAATTACCAAAGTTTTTTGTGCATCTTTAAATAATCTAAAAAGACCAGACATTGTATACAGAACTGCACTACTGCTGTATTATTATGTAAGACAATAGTAAGGTTTTTGCTATTTTTATTCAATTACATTTTTAAAGTTCATAAGTATATTGTTTTAAAATATCAGAAAATATTTTAAATGGTGTTAAAGAAACAGTATCCGTCCCTCTCTGATTACATCTCACTCTATAAATACAAGGATTTTGTAATCTAGTATTTTTTGCCAGTAATGTGTTTTGGCTATTTATATTTGTCTCTAGTAGCACTTACATGTTGATGTAAGTATGTAAGCACTTCTGTATGTTTAGAGCTTGTTCCAAAATTGATGGGAACCCTTCCCCTGACTTCAGTGGGCTTTGAAACAGACCTTTAGGGACTTATAATTCTTTCTGTCCACTGTTTACATTGATGTAATGAGTGTAAGTGAAATCACTATCACTTAGCTACCTTAAGTAGCACTGATTGATACGCTGACAGTCCATTTTATTTGCAAATATATTTATTTAATTTGAAATGGGGAACACAGATCTTGTGTTTTTGTATTTTATTTTCTTATAGGTTATTAATTACATACTAGTGAAAGTAGAAAAGGCTGATAAGTATTAGCTTCATTTCAGAGGACAATCAACTTTTTAATTACTATAAAGATGACCAGCAATTTATGTCAGCATCTTTATTGGTGACAGCTGTTCCAATGCTTAAGTGCACATTATCTTAGTTGCACAAAAATTAGTAGCCAGAGGCTAACTCTTTGTTGGTTATAGGGGAAAATCTACACCAGTTTATATATTTAAAGGAAAGGATACTGTCTCTTTAAGAAAAGTGTTCATGTTCTGTTAACGAAAACAATGAGATTGAACCTTGAAATACGATAACTTTTACAGCTGTGTGAAATGGCTATTATACTTTGAGTTGGAGCTCACTGACTGATTGAGTAAGAATAGCATAACATCATTAATTGTGATTACTTTTATATCCCATAATACATTTGTGAAATCTCATAACAAAATAGTAAGTTATTTCCATTTTAAAATATGTCCCAGATTTTTTTTTTATTTCAGAGAAGCTTTGACTCTTAAATGTGTGTAAATCTCCAGGAATGTAGCAAGTTGATAAAACCCAAGCCAAGTCCATCTTCCTTACAGGAAAATAAAAAGCTGGAATTTATTTTTTTGGACATTTGTTTTGCAGCTTTCTACGTCTTAAGGCAGAGAATAGCCAGAATAAGGTGCCAGCCCAAAGGTTAGCTGAACATATTTCTTGAAATATTTTTAGCAAGCCTATGTCTTGGTGGCATGGTCTCACAATCAGAAGTTTAATTTTAAAATTTTACTTATTTGTATTTTATTTTAAGGGATTGTGAGGTAATTTATAGAGGTATGACTGTTTTAACCACAAATCTACTGACTGATGTCAACAATAGTATTCAAATAATCATGGGTTTTTAATTCAAGGCCCAAGCAATATTTTTCCTATCTGGAAATCTAATGTACATTCCATGCCACATATATAAGCTGATAAATCTGCGCTCACTTACATCACTGTGAATAAGGAGTAACTTCAGTGTGTGTGTGTGTGTGTGTGTGTGTGTGTGTGTGTAAATCAGATCAGAATCATGTCCCAGTTTGGTAGTGCAAGTAGACTTGATGGTATTCGCACTAACCTATCTTTATCAGTTGGAATTTAAAATTCAATGATTAATCTGTGGGAAATAGTCAGGTAACAAATGTTTCAAAGCAAACATTTGTGTTGGTAAAGAGCACTTGCTTAAAATATTGATTTAAAGTGACTAAAACCACTTAACATGTAAACTGGAAAATATGCCCCAAATTTAAATAAATACACACACACCTTTGGACTCCAGGTATTCCTTATCCGGGAACACCTGTGGTACAGATCCTAGCAGGTGGAAGAGGAAGCCGCTACCCTGAGGCTTTCCCCTGCCATTCTCACAGTGGCAGGGGATGGTGCCTGGGAGCAGCAGGGAGTGTGGAGCCATGTGTAACCAAGTAAGCGCCCCACCCCAAACCGCTCATGCCCAGATCCCATTGCGCCCTCTTTGGCTTAGCAAATTCTTTACTCTAGTATACTCTGTTTCCCAGAGTTGCCAGAATGAAGAGGTTCAAGTGCAATTATTTTCACTTGGGGAAAAAATTTCCACTTGGTTTCCATTGATTTCACTGGGGACATAAGCATGTGCTTAAAGTTAAGTATATGCCTAAGTTTTTGGGTAAACAAGGATTGGGGCCTGAATTTACATGTATAGAGTTTACTACCACAAATAATTCTATTATTGTTCATACTTTATTTTGATGTGCAATTGCCACATTTCTGTGTGGAAATTAATAATCCTGATTTTAGATGCACAACTATTACATTTGTACAAATAAATTAGGGTATGTCTACACTACCCCGCTAGTTCGAACTAGCGGGGTAATGTATACATACCGCACTTGCTAATGAAGCCCGGGATTTGAATTTCCCGGGCTTCATTAGCATAAGCGGGGAGCCGCCATTTTTAAATCCCCGCTGCTTCGAACCCCGTGTAGCGCGGCTACACGGGGCTCGAACTAGGTAGTTCGGACTAGGGTCCTATTCCGAACTACCGGTACTCCTCGTGAAACGAGGTGTACCGGTAGTTCGGAATAGGCACCCTAGTCCGAACTACCTAGTTCGAGCCCCGTGTAGCCGCGCTACACGGGGTTCGAAGCAGCGGGGATTTAAAAATGGCGGCTCCCCGCTTATGCTAATGAAGCCCGGGAAATTCAAATCCCGGGCTTCATTAGCAAGTGCGGTATGCATACATTACCCCGCTAGTTCGAACTAGCGGGGTAGTGTAGACATACCCTTAGAGGCTTACACTTAACTCTGATATTGAAACTGCATTTCCTGAATGCTATAGGTAAGAATCAATTTATTTAAGGTATTTTGAATAAGTCTTTAGAAAAAGCCTGCACAAATAAAACACTTTTGCCTCTTCAACTGATCTTAACTGCAGTATCAGTTTGCAGCTACAGAAGTTGGTCCACAGTATTTGGCACTGTCTTTCAAAAATTACAGGGTCAGGAATATTTTATGTATCAAATTCTCTCAGAATTGAAGCCCAGCTGGCCGTAATTATGTCTTAAAGTACGCCTAGAAATTGTAAGTTTGTACTTCTGATTCTGTTAGAGAATAACATTTTTTAAATAATTTTGTACTGTGTGCTACGGTTATAGTATATTAGAAATGTATTCCTGGAGTAAGAAGCATATTTATAAACTTCTAATGTATTGCACAATAGGTTAGAGATTATTTTATATATATTTGGGCAATACAAACAGGTTCAAAGAGCTGAATTGATCCATTTTCTAAGGTAGAAAAACCACAGATTGAGAGAAAAATGAATGTGGAAAAAAAAGTATGTGAAAACAAAGTAAAACATTACTTGTACCTGTATATGTGTTAGGAAGGTGATGGGGCAGTGGCTAATCTTCAAGGAGAAGACATTGGTTGTTTTTAAAAAGAGATTGGAAATTACAAACCAGAAGAAATAGTCATAGCAAAGCAGGAAGCCTGTTTCAGGGTTCCTGTATGTGAACATGTCTGTAGAAGTTTCCTCAATGTAGAAGTTGGACATTGTAGGAACATAGGGAATGGGATTCAGGGGAAGTGTTGGGAAATGTGTAGGATTTGAAGATTAGGAAAGAGACTTTGTTCCGTATTCTGAAGTGAATAGGCATTTAATACAGGTTTCTGAGACCAAATGATGTGCTACCGTCTCCAGGCAGATGCATAAATGAGCAGCTGCATTTGGACAAACTGAAATTCAAAAATTTGGGTTTTATGGGGACCATGAAGAAGGAGTTTATAATACCCAAGAACAGATGAAAGAAGAGCAGTTTTAGCGGGAGAATGGTCAAGACTCTTTGTTTTGGATATAGGTTTTCTGGAGAAAGTAGGAAACAGGTGAATTTTAGGTCAAGTTGAATATATGAGTTCTGAAGATTTGAGGCAAAATTGAGATTTAAATTGAGGACACACAGAACAAGTGGAGATTTGGATGAGGCAGTTTTACAAATAGATAAAATACCTCATGGATATAATATGTTAAGCAAGTTTATACCGAACAAGAAGATAAGATAAAGACAGAAACCAAGAAAGGGGGCAAAACAGCAAACCGTAA
The DNA here is from genome assembly GCF_052426305.1 of Pelodiscus sinensis. Classification (NCBI taxonomy): domain Eukaryota; kingdom Metazoa; phylum Chordata; order Testudines; family Trionychidae; genus Pelodiscus; species Pelodiscus sinensis. The sequence continues at coordinate 109,433,782 of NC_143055.1, read as the reverse complement.
TATAGATTGGGATATACTCCAAATAGAAGTGATATTCAAAGTAGCTAGAGATGTGTTTAAAAAAAAAAGGGGGGGGGGCATCTAAAGATGTTGGGGGACTCCGTAGTAGAAAATTCTTGAATTTCTATTGTCTATCACAGTATCCATCTCCTATTCCTGGAGGAATTCTGCACATCTGTGCAGAAAAATGGCTTTCTAAAAGGGATGCAAAGGGAATTCACAAGAGCAGTCACTCACCCCTCTCCAGCAGAGCATGTGTGTGTCATTTCAGGCTCTTGGAGAGCAGTCAGCGGAGAGAGAGGGAGAGCGCACCACGGGATGGTTGATTAGGCTAGGGACACACTGGATGGTGTCTCTTCTCTCTGCTCTGGGTTCAGCTGCCAGTCCTAGCTGGCCCAGGAGAAGGGGGGAAAGCCTGGCCTTCCTCTTCCCCCTAAAAGGAGTGGTCAGAATTGGGGTTAGGTCAGATCTACTCCCCTGACTGCAAGAAACTCTGTCCCACCCACTTCCTGCCTACCTTACTCCTCAGCTGTAGGAGGAGGAATCACAATACAGGGAGCTGCTCCCTCATTTGCCCAACACCCAAGCATCTACATCTCTCCCTCAACATCCAGACCCACCCCACACTGAATCCCCTCCATCAGAGCCCCCACCTCACTGAGCCTCCCCTGTGCTTGAGCATCCCCACCTTGCATCCAGACCCTACCCCTGTGTCCTAATAACCCGTTGCTAAATTCCCCACATACCACCCAAACTCTGCTGAACCCCCGATGAGCCCCTCCCACCTGTACTCCCATCCCACTGAGCCCCAACCAGCTGCACCCAGACCCCAACCTTATGCAACCCTCCCAGGCCCCACACAGAACCCTTACACCCACACCTGGATTCTCCCACAGCAATACCCTCTGCCCTTGTATCTGGCCAGGCTGAGCATGTCAGTTCCTCACCTGAAGCAGGACCAGGCTTTGCATGCACCTGTGTGACACTATCCCAATGCCTTTGCAGAATCGTGTCAGGGTTGGGTGCAGCATCACTGCTGACTCCAAGTCCCAGGGTGGGGAGGCAGAAGGAAGGGGGGGCTGCAGGGTGTTTCCCCACCTCCAGACAGCCACTGTCCTATGCTCCCCACTGCCATGCTGAAGCCTCCATATTTATTTATTGACAAGTAAAATAGACAGAATTTTGAAATATTGTGTGCAGATTTTTTTTTATTTTAATTTTTTATTTTTTTTACTCTGAATTCCCTCAGGATTAACCTCCCTTGGAGGCTAGTTTAGCAGAAGCTAATTCTATGTGGCTGCAAGAACAACTTGTTTGCCTGAGCATGTGCTAGAATAATCATGTGAAATCTTGTTCGGTTAGTAACTTGTGAAATCTCTATGAAACACTGTTGACATTTTGAACAAACATTTATACATGGCTCTTTGATCAAGTTAAAAGGGACAGTTGGTGCCATGCCTATTTTCAGTTGTAGCATCTTGCTAGTCAGTCAACCGAGGGATTATTTTTATTGTAAAATAGATTGGTTCAGCTGTTTAAAAAAAATTTCAAGTCAGCTGCCAGCAGATTCAGTGAATAAAACTCAGAATAGAGATGGCTGAAGTTTCTTACCAAATGTGTGCATGTACAGTTTGAAGCCCTCTACGCTGGCACTCTTTGGTCTGGCAACAACCAAGGTTCAGCATGATTTTAGTTAGTTGGATGTCCACATATTATGGGTGTAGCCAAGTTTCCTGGAGACCCATAACATTTGTTTACAGCCACCAGTCCTGACTCTTGGTGTTCTGTGATGTTATTTAGCTCTAATTTACCTGGAAATGTCTTCTAAGGGTGTGTCTAGACTACAGGGTTTTGTCGACAAAAGTGGACTTTGCATCCACGCTGTTATGTCGACAAAGCGGCTTGCTTTGTCGACAGAACTGGATGTAGTCTAGACGCTCTTTGTCGACAGAAGCTTTGTCGACAGTATCTGTTGACAAAACTTCTGTCGACAAAACCCTGTAGTCTAAGAGCCCAGAAAGCAGTGGCAGTGTTGGTAATGCTGCTGAATAATATTGACCTCCTGTGGTTTGGCACCGGTCAGGTTCCAAGGATGCCCGATTAGCGGTTCAACCTGTCATATATCACTGCTTCTTCTTTCTTCACTAGCTATTGGGGTGTCAGTTTCAAAAAATGCAAAAGAATTTTGAGAGACGCAACTGATGTTGAAATTTATGATGATATTAACAGCTACAAAGTAGAAATCCTGTTAAGGAATCAGCCTACAGCATGAAGCTGTATTTTGAAGATGCTTTTGACTTTAGGGAACAAAATTACTCTTTGGACATAAATTGTTCACACTGCTTTTCCACTCAAAGGTGATTACAAAAATTAAGATATGATTCCACATGGCAGCTTTTGAGGGCTGTAGCTTTTTGGAATTCACTTTTACCCTCTCTCTGTAATGGCCTGAATTTGTCAGCCTTCAGGTTGTGCTGCAAAGTCTATCTTTTCTCCTTGCCTTATGCAGAAATGTGTGTTGAGTACAGTAATTCCTCATTTAACATGTGCCTGCTTAACACGTTTTCACGATAGCACAATTTTTTTTAGGGAACGTTTTTTGAATTACACGACCATCCCTGGAATAACACGATTTCCCCAACCGGCCTGTTGCCGACAGCTGCATGGGGCTTCCCCCGCCTCCCTGCAAAGTGGCGGAGGGTTCATTGCTTGCTGCACCGTTCTCTGGCAACGCCCCCTCGCCGGACACAGTGCAGATCCATCACAGGGGCATACGCCCAACCCAATCTCCTTCCCCTCTCCTTCCTTTCCCTTCCCTTCCCTTCCCTTCCCTTCCCCAGAGCCAAACACCTCCCCTCCCTGCTGTAACCCAGTCCCCTTTCTCCCCCAACCTTACGTCCCGGTCCCAACAGACACCACCGCTTGAAATACAATCCCCACCTTTTCCATTATTTTCAGTGGGAAAATTGACCCCGCATAACACGTTTTCACTTAACACAATCATTTTCTGGAACATATTGATAATGTTAAATGAGGTATTACTGTAGTGGTGAAAATGCTGTAAACTGTATGCGCCGCATGTTACATTGTCTGTGAGAGTTCCTCTGAAATCTTTACTTTTATGGGTTTAAATTCTTAATCAAAACGTCATATTGAATTTCAGCTACCAAGCACAATAGTGTGTGGCTTAAAATATACAAAATATGTCTTATAAACACAGTTCTTCATACGTAGTGTTTAAGGCCAAATGTGGATTTCTAGACACTTGTTTCATATATGAAGTAACGTTTCATCCTGTCATACTTGGTCTGTCTTGGGCATGAACGTGTGAGTTGTGGTTTTTTTAGCAGTTGAAATCAGATTTGATTTAATAACAGAACTTGCATTCTGTATTTAATACCTAACTTACAAATACATATTTTGGCAGGAATATCTTTCATTGCTGCTGTTTTCCAGGGTTATAGCCATGTTAGTCACAGGACATAAGCGAATCAAAGTGTATGAGGTAATATCTTTTATTGGACAAACTTATAGAAAAGGTAATCAGACACTTGGTCTACACTATAGCAGAAGGTTGACTTAAGATATGCAACTCTAGCTACATTAATGACATAGCTGGATTCAACGTATCTTAAATTGCATTTCTGCGCCATCCACATGGCAGGTGGTTGATGGAAGCAAACACTCTGCATCCTTTAGTGGTCTATACTAGACTCACTAAATTGAACCCTGGAAGATCGACCATGGCAGCATTGATCTTCCATGCAGTGTAGACGTGCTCTCAGGGACTAACAATAAACATTTTTGCAATAAGCTGAAGACTTATCAGTTAAAAGCTCCAGGGGAGGCGAATGACCTGGCTATATTGATTGATCACAGGATAACTGAGAGACACCCATGTGATACGGCTGTGCAAAAGGCTAATGTAATCATTGGAAGCACTGGGTGAAATATTTCCTGTAGAAACAGGAAAGCATTAGTACCATTATACAGGCACAGGTGAGACCTCATCTGGAATATTGTGCAATTTTGGGCTCCCATGTTTAAGAAAGATGAATAGACTAGAATAGATGCAGAGAAGGGCTACTGGGATGAACCAAGGAACAGAACATCTACCTTATGAGAGGAGACTCAAAGAGCTTGGCTTGTTTAGCTAATCAAAATAAGGTTCAGGGAAGATATGATTGCTTTAGATCAGCAGTTCTTAAACTTTAGCAATCTGTGTCTATCCCTCCCCCCCATTTCAATTTTAAGTTTTTTGGGAACCCCCTGTCCTGCCACTTCTCTGAGGCCATGACACTGTTCGCATTATCCCCCACCCCCTGTTGTTTGCTCTCATCTACCCTCATTCACTTTCACTGGGTTAGGTGCAGTTGTGGGGTGGGAAAAATTTTGGCTGGAGATGTGGACTCTGGGGTGGGGCTGGGGATGAGGAGTTTGGCATGCAGGAGGGGACTCAGGATTGGGGTGTTGGAGATGCGTAGTGTGGACTCGGGGACAGAGTTGTGGTGAAGGGGGCTGTGGAAAGGGGTTGGGTTGCAGGCAGGGGAGCTGTCCACCTGGTTAGGTTCTTGGGCAAGGTGGAGCAGAAGGCCAGCTCCACATTCCTGGAAGGGGCAGAGCCTTGGGCAGAAGAGGCAAGGCCAGGCAGCCAGCCTCCCTACACCAGCAGTGATTTAAAGGGCCTAGGGCTCCAGGTGCCAGCACTCCTGCAGCACTCCCCAGGAGGCCTGGGCCCTTTTGACTCCTCAAGGATTTTCCCCTAGATTAGAATGGCTGAGACCCTTGCGTGCAGGGGGTTGCTTTCCTCTGCAGCATGGGGCACTTGTAGATGAATGGAGAATTCTCTGTAACATGAAGATTTTAAACGACGATTTGAGGACTTCAGTAGTGACTCTGCCAAAAGTGAGGAGTTCTGTTTCAGGAGTGGGTGAGGTTCTGTGGTATGCAGGAATTCAGATTAGATGTTTATGATGGTCCCTTCTGACATTAAAGTTTCATAGATGGGGAATATCTTTGGCTGGTCAGAGAGTGGTTTGCATTGGCTATCTCATAGTAGTATTTGTAATACAAAAAAAAAATTGTATTTTTTCTGTTAAATAGCTTGGCCTAGAATGGAATCTAGAAAGCTAGATTTATGGGATCTGTCACACATTTCTTAAGTAAGGCCCTTAATGCGTTCAACTTTATAATGCAAGTTACTGTCCAATTAATTAACATGACCAATTGACTCCAGTTCATTACTTGGCAAATTTTAAATGACATTACTATTATACAAAATTAATTGAAACCTATTAAATCAATAAATCATAAGTGCAACATTCTGGTTATATCATCCTCTGGTTTCATGTATACTTGGCATCCTTCTTCCTTATACTGTAAACCAGGGTCGGCAACCTTTCCAAAGTAGTATGCCAAGATTTAACTCTCTTGCCCCGGACCGTGCCACTCTCCCAGGAGGGGCTCTCTCCTCCACACGCCCTGCTTTGTCTCCTGCCCTGGGCTCTGCTCCAGCTTTTCCTGTAGGGAGGGGAGGAGCAGCGTGCATGAACTTCCCTGCACTTGCATGCAGGATCTGGGTGGGAGGCAGGGTGCAGGAGCAGGCTCAGAGTAGGGGGAGGGGGCAAGAGAAGGGCGGTGGTGCAGGGTCTCAGCACGGAGGGGGCGGGGGTGCAGGGTCTGGGCAGCACTTAGTTTTTTTTTCCCCAGTGTCTGTAACAGTCACTCCCACATGGCATCCAGACACTGTTCCACACATGGAATAAGTTAGAGGCCCATGGGCTGAGTGTAGAATCAGGCCCATACACAGGAATTTTTTTGGGGGGGCGGTGCTTTTTTAGTAAATGTGGACCACCATTTTTTTTTAAATATAAGGGAGTTCAAAAAACTTGTGCAATGAGTGTTTATAAGAGAGGTTAATGAAAACTTTGAGTGGAAACTGATTGGTAAAATTAATTGGTTACACACACACACACACACACACACACTCTCACACTCACACCCCTCATAGTTCACTGAGGGACATGTGTACAAGGTTTAAGGTGATGTGCAAAGCCAAGTGAAGGCCCAGCAGCCATGCAGGGTGCTGCTTTCCAGTGACCCCTGGGAGCTATTTAGCTGCCTGCCCCAGGGAGGCAGCTGCGGCCCAGAGAGTAGCGAGCCCAAGGTCGCTCTTACCCTAGGAAAAACCCGCTTTCCCCCGCCAGGTGCCCACCTTTTCTGGGACACTTTGTGCCCAAACTGTTCCTTCTGCTGCTCTGGCACCGCTTGCTTTGCAGGGCTGCATCCAGGGTGCCTGCAGCCCCACAAAGTGCCTTTAACCAGCATTGCAGTGCGAAGGGAATTGAGGACGTAAATGCGTGGTTGCGCAGGTGGTGTCACAGAGAGGGCTTCGGTTTCTTCGACCATGGGACTCTGTTCCGGGCACAAGGATTGTTAGGAAGAGATGGGATCCACCTAACCAAGAGAGGAAGAAGAATCTTCGCAGGCAGGCTTGCAAACCTAGTGAGGAGGACTTTAAACTAGGTTCATTGGTGGATGGTGACCAAAACCCTGAGGGGAGTGGGAAAGTTGGATACCAGGAAGAAGGACAAAGAGGAATGAGCAAGAAAGGAAGACCCACGATTCGAATGGAGAAGATAGGGCGATCAACTGGTTATCTGAGATGTTTGTACACTAATGCAAGAAGCCTGGGCAACAGACAGGGAGAACTGGAGGCCCTGGCCCAGTCTAAGACACATGATATAATTGGGATAACAGAGACTTGGTGGGATGACTCGCATGACTGGAGCGATGTCATGGAAGGGTATAGACTGTTCAGGAACAACAGGCAGGAGAGAAAAGGAGGAGGAGTTGCACTACATGCAAGAGAGCACTATGATTGCTCTGAACTCCAGTATATAGAGGGAGAAAAACCTGTTGAGAGTCTATGGGTTAAGTTTAGGGGTGCGAACAACAGCAGTGATTTTGTGGTTGGTGTCTACTAAAGACCACCGAATCAGGTGGATGAGATAGATGAGGTTTTCTTCAGACAACTGAGAGACACTTCCAGATTATAGGCCCTGCTTCTCGTGGGGGACTTTAATCACTCTGACATCTGTTAGGAAACCAATACGGCAGTAGATTGGCAATCCAGGAAGTTTTTGGAGAATCTTGGGGATAACTTCTTGGTACAAGTATTGAAGGATCCGACCAGGGGCCGTGTGCAGCTTGACCTTCCGCTCACAAAGAGGGAGGAACTAATAGGGGAAGCAGAGGTGGGTGATAACCTGGGAAGCAGTGATCATGAGAGAGTAGATTTCAGGATCCTGACCAAAGAAAGAAAAGAGAGTAGTAAAATACACATCTTGGATGTCAGAAAAGCAGATTTTGACTCCCTCAGATACCTGATTGGCATAATCCTCTGGGATGCTAACATAAAGGGGAAAGGAGTCCAGGTCAGCTGGCAGTATTTTAAAGAAGCCTTATTGAAGGCACAGAAAGAAACCATCGTGCTGCGTAGCAAGAGAGGCAAACATGGTAGGAGACCAGATTGGCTTATGGGGGAAGTCCTTGGTGAACTTAAGCACAAAAAGGAAGCTTACAAAAAGTGGAAACTTGGACAAATGACATGGGAGGGGTTTAAATGTATAGCTCGAGAATAACGGGGGGTTATCAGGAAGGCGAAAGCGCAATTGGAATTGCGACTGGCAAAGGATGTGAAGGATAACAAGAAAGGTTTCTACAGGCATGTTAACAAGAAGGAGGTAATCGAAGAGAGTGTGCGGCCCCTAATGGATGAACGAGGTAACCTAGTGACAGATGATGTGGGGAAAACTGAAGTACTCAATGCTTTCTTTGTGTCTGTATTCACGGACAAGGTTGGCTCTCGGACTAATGCACTAAGTGATGCAAGATGGGATGAAGATGGACAGCCCTTGGTGGGTAAAGAACAGGTTAGGAACTATTTAGAAAAGCTAGATGTACACAAATTCATGGATCTGGACTTAATGCATCAGAGGGTACTGAGGGAGTTGGCAAATGTCATTGAGGAGCCTTAGGCCATTATCTTTGAAAAATCATGGAGATCGGGAGAGATCCCGGATGATTGGAAAAAGGCAAATGTAGTGCCCATCTTCAAAAAAGGGAAGAAGGACAATCCAGGGAACTATAGGGCTGTCAGTCTTACCTTGGTTCTTGGAAAAATCATGGAAGGGATCCTTAAGGAATCTATTTTGAGGCACTTGGAAGAGAGGAAAGTGATTAGGGATAGTCAGCATGGATTCACAAAGGGCAAGTTGTGCCTGACCAATCTGATTAGCTTCTATGATGAGGTAACTGGCTCTGTGGACATGGGAAAGTCAGTGGATGTGATATACATTGACTTTAGCAAGGCTTTTGATATGGTCTCCCACAATATTCTTGCCAGCAAGTTAAGGGAATGTGGATTGGGTAAATGGACGGTAAGATGGATAGAAAGCTGGCTAGAAGGCCGGGCTCAGCGGGTAGTGATCAACGGCTCAATGTCAGGATGGCAGTCGGTTTCTAGCGGAGTGCCCCAAGGTTCGGTTCTAGGACCGGTTTTGTTCAATATCTTTATTAATGACCTGGACAAGGGGATGAATTGCACCCTCAGCAAGTTTGCAGATGACACTAAGCTAGGGGGAGAGGTAGATACGCTTGAGGGCAGAGATAGGGTCCAGAGTGACTTAGACAAATTGGAGGATTGGGCCACAAGAAATCTGATGAGGTTCAACAAGGACAAGTGCAGAGTCCTGCACTTGGGACGGAAGAATCCTAAGCATTGTTACAGGATGGGGACCAACCAGCTAAGTAGTAGTTCTGCAGAAAAGGACCTGGGGATTACAGTGGATGAGAAGCTGGATATGAGCCAACAGTGTGCCCTTGTAGCCAAGAAGGCTAATGGCATATTAGGATGCATTAAGAGGAGCATTGCCAGCAGATCCAGAGATGTCATTATTCCCCTTTATACGGCTCTGGTGAGGCCACATCTGGAGTATTGTGTCCAGTTCTGGGCCCCCCACTACAAAAAGGTTGTGGACGCATTGGAGAGGGTCCAGCAGAGGGCAATCAAAATAAGGGGGCTGGAGCAAGTGACCTATGAGGAGAGGCTGAGGGAGTTGAGTCTGTTTAGTTTGCAGAAGCGAAGAGTGAGGGGGGATTTGATAGCAGCCTTCAACTTCCTGAAGGGAGGTTCCAAAGAGGATGGAGAGAGGCTGTTCTCAGTAGTGACAGATAGCAGAACAAGGAACAACGGTATCAAGTTGTGGTGGGAGAGGTCCAGGTTGGATAGTAGGAGAGTGGTGAAGCACTGGAATGGGTTACCTAGGGAAGTAGTGGAGTCTCCATCCCTAGAGGTGTTTAAGTCTCGGCTTGACAAAGCCCTGGCTGGGTTGATTTAGTCGGGATTGGTCCTGCCTAGAGCAGGGGGCTGGACTTGATGACCTTTTGAGGTCTTTTCCAGCTCTATGGTTCTATGATTCCCCTTGCTCTAATCCTGGCCCGAGGGCTCCAAGGGAGCGAGCGTGCTGGGATGGGTAGGGGGTAATGCACCTCCTCCAGAACAGTGGCTGTGTGAAGACGGGGCTTGCTTCCCAGTGAGCCTGCAGGTAGCCACCCGCTGGTGTGCTCGTGGGGAGCCGGACTGTGGTGCCTGGCCACGTGCGTTCTAAGAGGTAGCTGGAGCCAGGGACCTGCAGTGCTTGCTAGCTCCCTCCCCCACTGCATGGCAGGCAGGACCCAGGAGATGGGGGAGTGATGCCCCAGAGAATGGTTGGCGGGGGCTTTGCTCTTCCCTGGGCCAATCTGTGAGGCCGCTTTGGTGGCTCTGCAAGTCCCTGCCTGGTGAGGGAAAGGCCAGGACCAGGGCTCAGCACAAACACCTGCTGCCTGAATCTCCTTTTCCCTGGGGCTGCACTTCTCATGCTCCACCACTGCTCCGAGGCTCTGCATGGGGTGAGTCTAAGCTTGCTAGTTAACTGACAAACCCAGCGTCTGGGAGACACTAGTGGGTTTGGGAGTGCTTGTGTCGTAGGTCCCTCTTTGGATGGAGAGTGCCTTGCCCCCACCCCTCCTTAAAATGCTGCTCTCTTCCCCTTGCTTTACAGGGGGGCCTGTGGGTCACCATGGGGGGTGCATTTGCACCTCCCCTGCATATGGGCCTGGGAATGGAAGTCATACCTCGCCAGGGAGTCTGGCCAGTGGGTCCACACAGGCCGGCCAGGATCCAGCCTTCTGGCACCTGGATGACGGTCTCCAGTAGTCCCACGGGGCTCTCTGGGAGGTGTGAGTGCATGGTGCATGCTGGGAGTGTGAGGCGGGAGTGGAGCAGTGGGGATACGGTCATGGCAGTAGCAGCAGAACTTTCATGGGAAAGATGGCGGACAGGTCTGCTTTTGCCCCTCACGCTGCTCTCAGACTTCCTGTCTTAGGCATGGCTTCCTGCTGCTTCATTGGCTGGATTCTGGGCAATGGAGCAGCGGGAAAATCCTGTAGAAAGTGTGCCGGTATGCTGCTCTGTTCCTCCAGCAGGGGGTGGAGGCGAGCACATGCATGCACAAAGCCATTCATGGCTCTGACTTTTTCCCTGATCGCACAGCTACTCCCTTGCTCCCGTGTGCCACTGAAAATCATGTGTGCCATTAACCCCTGCTATAAACTCATCAGGGCAGGGGACTATCTGCATTTTGTGTCTTGTGAGGTGTTAAACACATCAGCATATTATAAATATGCACCAGAATATCATGGCACTGCAGTGAATACTTTCAGTAAATGAGCAGATTGCACTTTTTAGGGAGTTAAAGGCAGCTTGTTTAATAATAAAGGCATTATAACAAAAAAATGCTTGGTGCAGGGTCCTGTGTTAATTCTTGAGCTGTAAAATATTTTCCAGAGTTGTAATGACTCTTAGCAATCTAAAAATAATCATATTAGCATGAAGTTAATCTTGTGGCAGTAAAAATAGATGTAGATCTATTTTTCCTTATTTCTTTCCATCGTATCATTGCTTTGCTATTGTAGCTTTTAAATTACTTGGTTTATAATACATACATATTTTTATTAGTGGTGTTTCACATTTGTTTTAAAGCATGTCCAGGCTCAAAAAAGCATCTATGTAACAGTGATCCCTTGGTTTTCCATATTTACTCTCCATCTGTGGAACCCAAATGTAGCTGGCAAGTTTGTTGATGATGCAGGAAGCAAAATAGAACATAACTTCATGTTCTGCAATTATTACTGGTTCAGCAGGGATGATACTATTAAACACTTGTATTTGTAAGTTATCTAAATATATGCAGTAACAGTGTCATTTTCCACATTCGTTTTTTACCCCACTTCAAATTTTACTTTTTAAATGAAATTTCCCACAAAGAGTGATGGGAAAGAAAGGAGTGGTGGTGAAGACCCATGCTGACTACAGATTATGACCAGTTATTGATTCCTTTGCTCACAACAAGTAGCAACTTACTCCAGAAGTTGGTACATTGTTTTTATTTCAATCAAATACACAATGACTGAGCCAATATTGTATTTTGACAATAGGAAATTCTTCCTCTCCCCACAACTAGTTTGTAAAATTGAAATCCCCATTTTCCTATGGCTGGGAATCTCATCATAGGAGAGATCCCAGAGGGGTGGATCTGGAAAAAACTATTTCTGGAGGTCCACCAAGACTTTTCTTCATTCCCTTTCCTGGAGATGTCACTATACATGGAAAATTTACTATATCAATGTTTATTGTAGTGGGTAAAATGGAAACAACCTGTTTGACATTCACCAAATTCTTCCTGTTTTCTGTGATTCCCATTTAGAAGGGTCCACAGCTGCTTTTAAGGCATATGCAGTTTTTCTCTGTACCTTCATTAAAGGCAGAATTGCATATAATTGTATTATATATGAGAGCTGATTTATTTTTATCTCTGTTGCATAAATTATCCTGAAAACCTCAGTAACCTGGCATGCATAGAGGGCAGGAGGTAGGCCTTAAAAAGGAACCTCATCTACATGCATTCTGTCCTGAGCACTACTCATGAAAACTGACTCTAGAGCAGAACTAGTTTTGGGTCGGGGGCTGCTGACCCACAGTCGGGCCGCACACAAGTGAGAAGCCCCTGATTAAGAAGGAAGACAACGCGCCTCACATTCCCCTCAAACACCTGAGCCTACGGGGGCCCAGGCTAGTAGATTGGGGTTTTTTTTATGCTCCAGCCCTGTGGGTGCCTGTGGGCCAGCTGAGCTTCTGGGCCTGAGGTTCCCCACCTCTGCTCCAGGACAATGTATTGAGGAATATGAGAAATACTCACTGTTTAAGAAAAAAAAATTACACAATGTATTTAAAACAGAGGTATAATTGTTAATTAACCACTCTCCCTTCCTCACCCTTAAAATTTCTATGCAAATGATATGAAACTTTCATTTAGGTGCTTCTATTTCTGCTGGGTTTAAAGATTTGAGGGGTTATTTAATGTTTTATATTCATGCTTAACAAGGGGCATACACCAACTGGTCTGGATTCTCAAGTATGATAAAGCGGCTATGCACTGGACTGACAGGACAATTTGGTTAGAAAACTGGTGGTCAGCATCCCAGGATAATCGCCTCAACACATATTTTAAATTTTGAGTGACTGACTCTTTGCCAAATTACCTTTCTCTTACAACAAAATGTTTACAGATGTATGCATCTAATTCCATACAAAATACTTTAAAAGGACATTGCTAAAGTTGCAAAGTCAAGCTCTCAAAAGTTAGAAAATGCTAAAATTAAGGATGTCTGTTAAACCTTAATTTAGATGGTGTTTAGATGCATTATAATACAAACTTTAACCACACGATTGCATACTATTTTTCTACTGGACCCTTATAGTGCCCGGTAGGAGATGGTGTTTACTCAATAAGCATCTGTTCAATATTTCATTTAAATCAAATGTTTCATTTCCTTATTTAACGTATACCATCCAGGTCCATCACTGAATAAAATTTGAGATGCCTACAGCCTGATTTTTCAGAAAGTTTAGCATTTTATAGAACATTATATGTATATGTTGAATACACAGTTCCAGTTGACTGCAGTACTCAGAATTTCTGGAAATCTGGCCCCAAGATCTTAAATTGGGCACATGGAAAAATGAGTTTTGGCATGCCTGGCATCATCAGGGAACTTTTTTGCAGAGGAAAGGATATCCAATTCTCCAGGGTGGCATTCAGTTGCTTTAATTAACTATGAGATCCTTATGTCTCTGCCAGCAATCCCCTGCTTCATCCACTAATCACCTTCCAACTTCAGCAGTGTATAGGAAAGTATGGTACAGACAGTAGCCTCATTCACTACACAACCCTGATTCATTCCCTAAACACTGTACACCGTGCACTCAATCAGGCAGAAGTCATGTGGAAAAAAGTATAGGCAGCTGTGTAATTAAAAGATTGTATCGTGATGTATACACACAACGGGGCTCTATTAAGGTAGAACTTGGCCTTTACAACTTTATTGTTCTTTTAATGAGTTTTGCATAGAATATCCTAAATTTATATTAAGCAAACTGAAAAATGGAAATGCCATCATGTAGACTCATATGGATAGCCACATGATTCATCAGTAGAGTTGGAACCTTTTAGAGCCTTCACATGGACCTCTACCACGAGAGCTAATAGAGTAGTGGATAGCATTAATAGGTTGTCATCCTCTATGTGGGTCCGCCATTAATGGCAGATGAAGTCCAGCTTTTGCCAGTGGGGTGCACAGCTATTTGCTGATGGTAGCAGAATGCTGAGATTCTAGGAATCCTGGGCTCTATTGCAGAGTCAGTGGGGGAAAGTTCTTTACTGGTTATAAACTGTGCAATCCAAACCCTGCTTCTTCTGTCCCTGACTCCTTGGTCTGCCCTCTTGTTAGTCTCTGCTCCACCCACTCTACTCCTTCTCTGTTTCACCTTATAAGCTCTCAGTCTCCTGCTGCTCCTAGTCATTCCTTGTTCTAGTGCCTCTCCTAGAGTTCTGTGTCTTCTTCCCACCCAAGTTGATCCCTTTTAGTGCAGCGTGCACCCATCATTTTAATGCATTCAGAAGTTTAAGAATCAGGGTTGTGTGCAGCAAAAATAATGCTGCTTTTAATGAACTTCAAGGAGATATAGTGAATAAAGACAATACTTTTTAATAGCACGATCTTTCAAAATACCGTTCGAATATTTAAATTGGGTCACCTTGCTGTGGTAGTGGCAGTGCACAAGAGATATCTGAATGACAGATTACAAGCTTTATTGAGCCTGATTCTGCTATAGCTGGTTAGAATTAAATGGAACTTCTTGTGTATGTAAAAATTACTCACATGGGTGAAGCAAATAGGATTGTGCCAGGGACTTTTCCTTTCACAGATCCGTCTTCTGGAATCCAAGACCCCAACTCCAGGGAGGAAACACTTCTGTAAAAGACTCCCTATGGCCTTCTTGCCCTTAAGCTTTCAAGGGAGCCCCATTCAACTCTCCTCAGATAATATAACATGTAACAAACTGAATGACATGCACCACAGAGTATAACAGTCCATTAGTTGGTTAGATATATAATCTGGAGTATCCAAAATGTTGATCATTATATCCCATAACCCATGAAGTTGCTCATTATTGATTAGCCTCCTGATATGTATTTTGTTGCTTTTATGCTTGATGTATGCACTGTGGTGTTAAAATGTGAAGTGATGTACAAGCACTAAGTATTACTAGCACTAGTGCTATTGTTAGATCTATTCACTGAAGTAATATGCCATTGTTGATTAGACCAGAACAATAATACAAGTTATTCTCTTTGCAGCTATATGTCAGCCTAGATGCAAACATGGTGAATGTATTGGACCAAACAAATGCAAATGCCTCCCAGGATATACTGGCAAAACCTGCAACCAAGGTAAGAAAACAAATCTTTCAATTAACAATAAGGCAGCAGATGAGACTGCAGAAGACTTATTTTTTAATCCTAAAAAAGAAATAATATATATTTTGCATAGTAGCTTCAATTTTTTGCTTATTCATGTCAATGAAGAACAATTAACTGAGTCTTCATAAATGCATACTATTCATAAAAGGAGTCTACCTCTATATCTTGTACTTGCAGGTCAATGGATTTAATCTACTAGGTCTCACAGCATTAGTGTTTGTTATGATAATAAGCATTTTCTTAGCACTTGAGTCCAATGTGTATTTAATTGCAGTTACTTTAATTTAGGTTATTTTTCACCTTGCCAGTTCATCAGAGAGAACCAATTTGGTATATTGTTACTTTTGCATAAAAATTGTGCTACCCATTACAAAGTTAGATAATTTCCTCTACTTCCCTAAAGTGTTGAACTAAAGTGTAGAACAATATGATGCTCAAAATAGATGATATAATATAAATAATAGATCATATAATTGAATCAGATAAATCAAGGCATTAACAGTAATATAACTTACAATTGATTTAGTAAGAGAACAGCTTGACACCAGAACTAGCCAAGTTGTTACATTGGTACAACCAGTAATCAAATCACAAAACTGAACTGACAACACACGTATCATCCAGTGACTTATTTAAACATTCTATCCCTGTGCATTTTACTTAGCAGTTTATACTTGTGGAAACAATAGGTTAAGGGTTAAATCTTAATGTATCTCAAATAACTCCTTGAGATTTAGGATGAGATTTGCTTCAAACCAAGGTTAATCAATGCTCTGTGCTAACATTACGTTGTGGGTTTAAACAAATGTGCTATTCCTGCTAATGACCTCTCACACCTAAAAAGGCTAGGACAGTGGAGTTTTTTTTTCTGGCAGGTGTCCTTGCACAGGTGTTCAAATGTCCTGCTAATGAGACAGAAGTAATAAGGTTACTTAGAGAACTAAGTGTGTACTCTTTAGCCTGTCTGTCTTTGATGCGTTGGAATCAGTTAGAAACCGTTGTTTGGGGAACCAGACAATATCTTCTGGCTCAAGTACCATTATGCTAGCGAACATCGTTCTTGGGTTAGCTGGCAGGTCAGCAATGTCTTTTTCTTTGGAAGAGGAAGTAGGATTATTGGCCTTAGAGCTGTGGTCCCAAGAGGATCACATTTTTACCTTGTTTATTTGGTCCTTTATGAATGATGGCTGGACAATACTTGTCTGAGTTTAATGCCTAACGTATAGGGTGTGAATACAACAGTATATTTTTGTCATTAACTTTTGTTTATGTGATTTATTGAATCTGATACACAAGAAGTAATATCTGGCCCTTTACAGAGGTAGGGAGGTAATTTAGGCACCAGGCTTATTTTGATAATGAAATAATGTTTGTTTTGCTGACAATCTTTAATGCATAAGTTTTTAATTGAAATTTGCTCCTGTAGTGTGGTCAACCGAAAACTACTTAGAATGCCCTACAGCAATTCATTATTAAATGCTGCATGTTATTCCCTTTGTGCTAAATTACCATAGTCTTCCATTGGTGTAACTGACCTCTAGAAATGCAGAGTGATTTATATTGCACAGAACATTACTCACAAATATAATAATACCAGACTTTTATCAACTTTTGAAGCCTAAGATATGCTTGTATACAGCAATATGTCATAAAGACAGTTACATTAATCTTTTCCAGTTGTCTAAGTTATAGTGAATCTTTATTGGCTTTTTTAAATGAAAAAAGTAGATGGGGATGTTGTAGAAAACAGTAGCAACATCTGCACCATGCTATTGTTCAGAATTATATCCTCTGATGTTTACTAATCCTATGGCACACTGATTTCTAATATTTTTCTTTTAAATATATTTTTTCAGATTCTAATCTGTTCTTGAAAAACTTGTAAATAAATGCTGTGATTTGTTTCGCCTCTTCCCATACCATCCTCATTTCTGCTCTTATTTCCCTCTTCAGGGATCATCTTATCTTCTTTACTTTTCACTCAGCTACAACACTCACAAGAATGGCATGCTGTGACCTTAGTATTCTGAGTAAGATGTCTTGATCACTTTAGAGCTTTACTTAGAGAGTATTCAGCTTTAGATGCCCAGTAACATATACTAGCAATACAGTATCTCATGTACAGTATACAGATCACCTCAGGGTATGATATTTTGAGCTAAAACACTGGTGGACCTGAGAAACCTCCGAGAAGCCCAGGGTACCAGATGAAGTATGGCAGATGGCTTGGTAGGTGGCCCTCTTGTCTTTTAGTCAGTATTGAGTCAAGAGTTCAAGCTTGAGTTTGTGTTGTTGGAGGTGATGCGCAGGATTTTCCAAATTGCCTAAGTAACTTAGAAATCCAAGTCCCATTGTCCTGCTACGTCACTTTGGTACTTAAGAAAATCCTATTTGATGTCTTTTGGTTGAACTATAAACTGAAGACCTGTTCACAACACTGGTCAATTCACAAGATTAGGATCATTAACACAGTATCCTAATCAGATTGCAAGTTGCGTGACTATCTTTTGCCTGAATAAAACAATTTCCCTTTTGCTTCCATTGAAGATGCTTCAGTTGTAGGACAATTCCTATCCTACAATAAAAGCATTACTATGTATGGTTGCTGACATAGCTGGTCTTGATGTACCCATCTCCAGGGAAAATGCAGATCTCTCTAGGGTATAAAGCACTTTTGGATTTGTCTGGAGGAATATAAGGTGTTGCTGATGTTGTTAGACATTATATTTAATCTAGTACAGAGGTTCCCAAACTTTCTGACTCTGGGACCAGTAAATCACTTCACAAGATTTTGGAGAACTGGTGGTAATCATTTGCATATTCATTAAGCAAATGATGAATATTCAAATAAGTTGTTTCTGGTCCTCCCAAAGCCCTCATTGCCAGCTTTAGCAAAGCTTTTGATACGGTCACCCACAATATTCTTGCCAGCAAGTTAAAGGAATATGGATTGGATAAATGAACTGTAAGATGGATAGAAAGCTGGGTTTCCCAAACTTTTTACTTTAGTGGGAACCTGTTTTTTTTTCAGCCCAAAAATATAAACACATATAAAAAAAGAATTAAAAATGAATAAATTTTCAGTGTTTCACCCGGCTGCATCCTCTGCCCAGCGTGAGCCAGGATTTGGGGGACCCAGTGCCGAATGGGCACTCCAGGAGGCGGGAGCAGGAGCAGATTGAGAATAGGGTATCTGGCTAGGAGGGCGGTTGCAAGGAGGGGGAGGGTTGCCAGGTGTCCGGTTTTGTACCGGACAATCCGGGATTTGACGGTTCTGTCCGGGAAACAAATTGAGAAAATACGGAACATATAAAATGTCCAGTATTTTCTAATTAGGTAAGCTTTATTATCATTAGGTGTATCAGTCCGTAGCTGCGAACTGCCTGGCTGGTAGATGTGCTCATGCTGCGTGATTGTGTCTCCCAGCCAGGCAGTTGGCAACTATTCGAGGGAGGGTATGGGGTGGGGAGGAGAAATGGAATCCCCGGGGCCGGACTCACTTGTGTGCCTGGGTCTGCATGTGCCTGAGTCAGTCTCGCTTCCTTCCAGCCAATTCGCTAGCTCCCCTCCTCCCACTTCTCCTCCCGATCTCTCCTGACCAGCCCTGCTTCTGGCGGCCGGTTCCCCCCACCCCCCACTGATCTCCCCTGGCCAGCCCCACTCCCCTGATGACACCCTCCCCCCCTGAACAGCCCCACTCCTCCCGACCCCTTCCCGCTTCTCCTCCCAATCTCCCCTGGTCAGCCCCCCACTCTGCCCCCCAGCCAGCCCTGCTTCTGCCGGCTGGTCCCTCCCCTGACCAGCTCTGCTCCCCCTGACCTCATCCCAGCTGGCCAATTCTCCCCCGCTTCTCCTCCCGATCTCCCCTGGCAAGACCCCTCCCGCCCGCCTGGTCCAGCCCTGCTTCTGCTGCCCTCCCCCCCAGTCTCGACTGGACAGCCCCGCTGCCCCCAACCGTGCTTCCTGGCAGCTGGTTTCTCCACCCATACCTCCTCCCAGCCCGCCCCGCTCCCCTCCCAGCAGCCATGCTGAAGCCTGGTATTTTTTTCCCGTGGCCTGATACCGGGCTGCAGCCCATAGTTTGGGAAATGCTGATCTAGTAGATCATTTTAATTCAATACCTTTTAACCTCTACTTTATAATAGAAAATAATAATTTTATTCAGTATCCTCTTACCTCTTGTGAACAAAGGAAAGGGTCACCTGAAATCTCTCAATGAATGCTGGACTTCAACTTGACTGTTTACATCCAAAACTCAGTCACTCTTCCCAGGGACACTGGGGTATAATCTTTTAATTCCTGCTTTAGTTCACTGACAGTAATTACAGTTGCCTGGCATCTTTGTATGTGTGTGTTGTTAGGGTGTGAGTTGGTAGCTAAATCCCAATACCTCGTGCTAGTGGTAACAGAGTGCATCTTGTAAAAATCTTATATTGTGACCTTCACACTTTTGTTTTGGGCTTTCAGCCTCATTTTGCAGTGTTTGAAATAGATGGTAGCTAGAGATATTTAAAAATCATGTTGAATTTAAAAATATTTATCAGCTTTGCAAGCTAGTTGTAAAACAGCCAGCTGTTTTTTTTGTAAAACATATTCTTCAAAAATTTGTAATTAGCTGGAGTAGCTGTTGCTGTGACCTAATACATGTTATATGGTTGCTACTTAGTGAATTAATAAGCAGTACAAGTAATCTGAGAGTCTCAGATTTGCGTTAGCAATGTAAAATGTATGCTGTGTTTTCTGTGGAAGACGATATACTAGCATACCATGGTTTTCTATTTAAAATTAAAGAAATATAGCAGCATGATTTCCACAGCAGGCTTCCTGAATGCTATTGTTCCAGGACCAGCCTACAAACATAATTTACATCTTTTTTTATAATTAAAGCAGTTGGCAGAGTCGACATTGATGGTTTTTGACATCATAAAGTAATACGTCATCACAGGGATTTGGTCTTTTGACTATTATTATGCCTTCTTCCCCTTTGTGAAGCTGAGCACCTGTATACAACGCCAACTGAGAGGCCCAATGAACCACCTCTATTCCGCCCCCTGGATCATCATGCAACAAATATACCTTCAAGGGGTGAGAGAGTCCTTTATTTCAGGTGGTGTGCTCCTTCCACCTGCATGGCTTTATAGAATAATAAAAGGTCTTGCAAATATTCTGAACTATGATGAATTAGTGGCTGCCATTTGAAAGCCAGGCCTGCAGTATCGTTGGCATGCAAAGCAAATATGCAATTATTCTTTCTTGATGCTCTATGCCTCTATTCTACACAGGTTTGACTCTTCACAGTCCTTTTAACTTCCTAATGTTGGTTCTTTTCTGCTTTATTCTTAGGATTTGCACTGCGTTTTCTAAATTTCTTTCTATATCAGCATAGCTAGGTTACTGTAGCATTGCTTCTGTAACTTCTTAGTGCAGACACCACTTACAGTGATGGAAAGGACTGGTCCAGCTATAGTGCTCAGGGGGTGTGAAAACTTGTAAGTATAGATGAGGCCTAAGGAATTGTTTATCAGGTTCAAGTGACGATAACTGTGATTGAAACAAAGCTGGAAAATGAGAGAGAAATCTTTGTTAACTTCAGAGTTTGCTCATTACTGTATTGTCTATTAGACAAATGGTCCGATTGAACACACCATGTCTTAGGGTGTGCAAATCTGCAGTCAAAATGAAACAACACTGTTAAATGAAATCAATGATGTACTGAAAATGAAAGCTGATCTATTTTTTATGTATGGGTGATGAAGGCTTGAATATTTTATTTAGTTTCTGGTGAATGCGCCAAACTAAGTTAACTCAGTAGTGAATATTTGACCTCTAACGGTGTTGTCTGGTCCACGTTAGAAGGTAGAAAGAAGTCTGAAAGTTAAACAAAAGAATGTTAGGTTTTTATTGGCATCATCTGAATGGGGCTAGTTAAAGAAATACTGCATAATCTTGGGGGGAAAAACATGCCTGCATACAGAAAATCAGTGTTTATCCAAGATGTCTCAGAGCAATGTCCCTACACACATTGGGAAAGAAAACTATCAGATCCTCCCCTGGGATAGTGCTTGGGGTGTGTTATGGACCACCAGGATCCAATTTGGATATGGATAGAGACCTCTTTAATGTTTTTAATGAAGTAAATACTCATGGAAAGTGCGTAATCATGGGAGATTTCAACTTTCCAGATATAGACTGGAGAACAAGTGCTAGTAATAATAATAGGGCTCAGATTTTCCTAGATGTGATAGCTGATGAATTCCTTCATCAAGTAGTTGCTGAACCAACAAGGGGGGATGCCATTTTAGATTTGGTTTTGGTGAGTAGCGAGGACCTCATAGATTAAATGGTTGTAGGAGACAACCGTGGCTTGAGTGATCATGAGCTAATTCAGTTCAAATTAAATGGAAGGATAAACAAAAATAAATCTGAGACTAGGGTTTTTTATTTCAAAAGGGTTAACTTTAGTAAATTAAGGAAATTAGTTAGGGAAGTTGATTGGACTAAAGAAATTATGGATCTTAAAGTGGAGGAGGCCTGGAATTATTTTAAGTTAAAGTTGCAGAAGCTGTCAGAAGCCTGTATCCCTAGAAAAGGGAAAAAAAATTATAGGCAGATGTGTTAGACCAAGTTGGATGAGCAAGCATCTCAGAGAGGTGATTAAGAAAAAGCAGAAAGCATATAAGGAGTGGGAAATGGGAGGAATCAATAAAGAAAGCTACCTTATTGAGGTTAGAGCATGTAGGGACAAAGTGAGACAGGCTAAAAGTCAGGTAGAGTTGGACCTTGCAAAGGGAATTAAAACCAATAGTAAAAGGTTTTATAGCCATATAAATAGAAAAAAAAAAAAAAAGGAAGAAGTAGGACCGCTAATTACTAAGGATGGAGTGGAGGTTAAGGATAATCTAGGAATGGCCCAATATTTGAACAAATACTTCGCTTCATTCTTTAATGAGGCTAATGAAGAGCTTAAGGATAATGGTAACTTAACAAATGGGACTAAAGATATGGAGGTAGATATTACCATATCCAAGGTAAAAGCCAAACTTGAACAGCTTAATGGGAGTAAATCGGGGGGCCCAGATAATCTTCATCCAAGAATATTAAAGGAACTGGCACATGAACTTGCAAGTCCATTAGCAAAATGGACATGATTACACTTTTTAAATATATTAGAGGGATAAATACCAGGGAGGGAGAGGAATTATTTAAGCTTAATACCAATGTAGACACAAGAACAAATGGATACAAGATGGCTAGTAGGAAGTTTAGACTTGAGATTAGACGAAGGTTTCTAACCATTAGAGGAGCGAGGTTCTGGAACGGCCTTCCAAGGGAAGTAGTGGGGGCAAAAGATCTATCTGGTTTCAAGATTAAACTAGATGGGTTTATGAAGGGGATGGTTTGATGAGATAACATGATCTTGGTAACTAATTGTCCATTCATTATCAGTGAGAATAGGTCAATGGAGGAATGATAGGAGTTACTATAGAGAACTTTCTGGGTGTCTGGCTGATGAGTCTTGCCCACATGCTCAGGGTTTAGCTGATCGCCATATTTGGTGTCGGGAAGGAATTTTCCTCCAGGGTAGATTGGCAGAGGTCCTGGAGGTTTTTCGCCTGCCTCTGTAGCATGGGGTACAGATCACAGCTAGAGGATTCTCTGCATCTTGGGGTCTTCAAAGTATTTGAAGGCTTCAATATCTGAGATATAAGTGAGAGGATTATTCTGGGAGGGGTGGGTGAGATTCTGTGGCCTGCATTGTGCAGGGGGTCAGACTAGATGATCATAATGGTCCCTTCTGACCTTAAAGTCTATGAGTCTACACTAGTTCAACAAGTCACATCCACATTTATCAGCCCACCACCATTTTTACATTTTTCATCTCTTTCCTTTTGAAATGTAATATTTATGCTCAGCAGCCTGCGCTTATGTTCTGGACCTGCTTTTGCAAGCCCTTCCAACACCTCAGCTGCTTTTTACATGTAGCCCTTTTCAGTATGTTACTTGCCGTTAAGAATGCTATTTTTGTATTGACTGTACAATCACAGCATTTTAATTTAAATGGTTTAATGGTAAAATTGTTGAGCTCAGAATAATGAATGAAGGTCTCAGTTAGCAGAATAATGGGATTTGTTAACCCCCTCATGTTGATATCCCTTGTATTTTAAATTCCATAATAAGTTTCTTAAGGAGTGAAAGGAGTAGTGTTTATATTAAAAATAAAAATAATGTACATGTTTTATTTGTGGAATATACTGATTTTGAAACCATTTAAAGTTTTATTCTTTTGGAGGACAATTCTGCTGTTTTCTTTTGATGGAGGAGTATTTATTGTAAGTGAGCTATCACTATGCATACTGTTTGAAATGCCAAACTGATAACTTTAGATAAGTAACTTGACCTTTCTTAAACTCACCATATGTTTGCAATATATTCAGTGTGTTGTGTTAGATGACCCTTTAAACTGCTAACATTAGCCTGAACCTGTTCAAGAATAACAAGACCTTGCATAAACAACAAAAATGTAAAGAATCTGAAGATGATGGAAGACACTGATAGTGGGATGTTTGAGCTGCAAACAGGTGCCATAAAACAGGAATGAAATATGTATGTGCACTGGTTGATCCATTTCTTCTCTTGCTCATATGCAGCATACCAATACTCTTTTGAGAAGGATATACTTCTCATGAAGTGAATCATCATTGTGTTGTTAAAATCTTTTATACAAAATCAAAGGAACTTTCCAGCGGCCATTCATCTAGGACACTGCATATCGCATGCTGTTGTGTACAGAGTAGGTGCCTATCTACACTGAAATTGGGAAAGAAGCTATAGCAGTGTTGGCAAAGAGGGACTGAAAACAGCACATTTGGGAAAATACAATTAGACTGCAGATCTCCTAGTATGTAACAGAATATCACATATCGTAGCCTATTTTGAAAGCACTGGCTTTGCAATTGAGTAGTCAAAAAATGATTCCTAAGTAATAGTGGGAGATTTTGTAGCATGAGTTCAGACTCTAAAGGATTAAAAACAGACTCTTTCCTCATAACAAAATGCAAAGGTGAGAGGTGGAAGTGGAAATATTACTTGTAAATCTAATGGAGTTGTACTGAGGGACTTTTTTGGCTCTCCCTTGATGATGAACCATTAGCACATCAGCCATGAAAAAAATCTGCTCCTTTGTTTAAAGATCATGCATCTTCCAAGTAGTATTCACAGTGTGCTTTTCAAGGTCTGAATCTAAAGCATTCATAAACCAATGCTGGGACTGTCTTCAGTCATGTGAAGAAGTGGAACTAAGGCTTGGTCCACACAAGCAACTTATGTTGGTATAACTGCTATGCTCAGGTTGTAGAAAACCCATCCAGATTGACACAGTTTAACCAATCTAACTCCTGCTACATCAATGGGATGATTTAGAATTACCTACTGCCACATGGGGTTATGGAGAAGCCATGCCAACAGGGGGAGTTGCTTTAAGTGTAGAGAAGTGAACAGAAAAAAGCAAGATAGGTTTTAGCTGAAACCAAATAAGGTGCATATGGAATGGTAGCTTAGTACACTTTCCAGGATCTACTTTATATATTTTGGTTATTCTTAGAATGTGTTACTAATAGCTGACCATCCTTCAGCATCATGACCTTCCATTCTGTACTAAAAATACTTTGTACAAGGTGGTGGGACATGAAAAGACCCGTTATTTAAGAGTCATAATGTAATTGACAGGTTATGAAGAATATTGCATTTTAAACTGAGATTATTAATTAGTAATTACATCATTAATATATGAATGTATGGTAGTGACTCCATAACTAAGATTGAAAGACACTTTTCATTATGGATAACATTTTCATAAATGCTTAGTTGGCTTAGGAGCTTAAAGACAAAGGACTTTCAGTAAGACTTAGTCCAATAGGCATTTTTGAAAATTTTATAAGGCTACTGTTAATACTTCCCTCCCTTACCCTATTGCCACTTTAAACGGTCATTATTTGTATTATAATTTAGTATGATTGGCGTTGTACAAATCCTGAAGAAGATATGAGCTTACAATATAAATACACATGAAACAAAAAGGCACTGCTGCAAGTACAGGCAGTCCCCGACTTATGCGGATCCGACTTATGTCGGATCCGCACTTACGAACGGGGCTTTCTCGCCCCGGAGCTCGCAGGCAGCGGTCCCGCCACCTCGACCTCCGGGGCGAGAAAAGCTGCTCCTGGTGCCCCTGGTCTGCTGGGGGGGGGAGGCGCAGCTAATGTGCCCCCCCCCAGCAGACCAGGCTTTTGTTGTGGACTCTGGGGCAGAGCAGCTGGGGCGCTGCCGGTTGGTCCCGCAGCGCCGCTCTGGGCACTACTGGACCAACCCGGCAGCACCCCAGCTGCTCTGCCCCAGGCGTCCCCAAGTCAGCCACTGCTGAAACTGACCAGCGCTGACTACAGGAAGCCCGAGGCAGAGCCCGAGGAGCGGCGCTACTGGAGCAACCCAGCAGCACCCCAGCTGCTCTGCCCCAGGTGTCCACAAGAGAGCCGCTGCTGAAACTGACAAGCGCTGACTACAGGAAGCCCGAAGCAGAGTTGCTCTGCCCCGGGCTTCCTGGAATCAGCCGCTGATCAGTTTCAGCAGCAGCTGACTTGGGGACGCCTGGGGTTCTTAAGTTGAATCTGTATGTAAGTCAGAACTGGCGGTCAGTTTCAGCAGCGGCTGGACGCCAGTTCCGACTTACATACAGATTCAACTTAAGAACAAACCTACAGTCCCTATCTTGTACGTAACCCGGGGACTGCCTGTATGTCAATACTGCACTAAAATACCTGTGGCTAGCCCATGTCAGCTCATTCAGCTTGCAAGGCTATAAAATTGTCGTGCATATGTTTTGGTTTGGGCTGGAACCCAGCCTCTGGGACCCTGTGGGTGCAAAGGGTCCCAGAGCCCACACGACCACCAAGCTTGAATGTTTACATAGCAATTTCATAGCCCGCAGCCCCGCAAGCCTCAATCAGCACTCGTGGGTCAAGGGTATTTTAGTGTAGTGTAGGCATTCTCTGGGAGATTAACAGGGCAAGGTCCCACACCTGACTTCTGCTCTGTCTACACAGACTGTTAAATACTACCATGTAGTTTATTTACTTTGCTCTTACTTGGCCCCATTCACCATGGTCTTTACAACATCAATTCCTCCTCTGCTAAGGAGAGAAGAAAGAAGAGATGTCTCCACACAGAGATCCTTCTTGGTTCTCACTCATAGCCTACCTCTCCTTGTAGATTGTGCTTGCTTCCGCCGTGAGAGCAGGGGACTGGACTTGACCTTCCAGTGTTAGTATTCTAATTCGCTAATGAGAGACAGTGAGTTCTACTGCGAGGGTGGGGGGGAAGAGTTAATTGGTGTTTGAGCAATCGGAGTGCTGGCTTTAATTCCCATCACCTGGACACAAAGACCTAGAGGAAAGGTGTCACTTTGTGTATTTTTGCTGCAGTGTGTTAGCAGGATTTGGTCAGAATTTTCTGGCTGTTGATCTGAAACCTGGGGAGACTTTTCGTTTTGAAACTTTAAAAGTGATTTTGACAAGTCACTTTAAAATTTTAATTTAGGATTTAAAATATTTTTCTCTTTTTGATCCATTCCAAACCAGTGTGCTCTGTGAAGTTCTAAACAGTAATTATTCTGGCTCAGTGAGGACTTGTGCATAGGGATAGTTGTGTTGTCAAGCGCAGTGGTGGGGAACTTAAGGCTTGAGGGCTGGATGCAGTTCCCAGCTTGCCTGGATCCTCCCGTCACGCTCATACTTGTGGGTATGTCTTTGATCTTTTTGCTTGAAGAGGTGACTTTCAAAAATTCAAACCAATCAGCCGGGCCAAATGTCACTGTACATTTCATCAGGCTTTACTATTTTTTAAAGGAAATATGGCAAAGTTCTCCTTCCATTCAACTACCCTTCTCTGCTGCTGTCTTACTAACCCATCTATCCAAACTACCTGTAGCTAGAATTCTTACCTTGAGATTGTGATCTCCATTGTCAAAGATAAGAATCAGTAAAATATTCACCTCGCTCTTATTTGATCTACTCTCAGATATTTTTTTGCTTTAGGCAAAAGGGCCAGAAAAAGATAGTTTGGTGAGCTAAGGCTGATTCTTCACAATACTTTCCATCAACCTTCATGTTTTGGAGCAAAATCTCAACACCTTGTATCCTGCCCTTAATATGCAATCTACAGAAAATATGCAACTTTCTCTCATCCGTAATCTTACAAAGGTCGTGAAACTTCAGTCGACCTCCATCCATATCCCCTTTAAGCACTGTCAGACCCAAGGTTCATCAAAGATTGCAATTTCCAGGTATATTCTAGAGACACGTTTTTCCCTTGTCTATGTAGCCAAATATATGGTCTTAACGCTGTCTTCATTAGGACTTTGCTTCTGTTAAATTAACAAGTTTTAAGTGAAATTGTATGAGTAAGTGAGACAATGAACAATCTGACTATTTTGAGTAATCAGGTGCTGAGCCAGTGGGCATAGCTACATTAACTTCAACAGAACTATAGCATTTCACACCAACTCAGAATCTGGCCCATAACATACAGTGATTCAAATCAGAGAGATTTACAGGTCAGTAACAAGCCACAATTTCAACCTGTAATTACACAATAATTTACCAACTAGATTTATAAGTAGGTAAATGAATAACCAGTTTATTTTCATTGCGAGCCATGCACTATTAGTTTTGCACTAAGTTAGTGTTCTCTCTTATACCACCAGCATACCTATGCTTTCTTACTGAACGTGAATTGTGTGAGCATTCATAGTTCAGTCTATATTTTCCATTAATTTTTTTGTTTGCTTAAGCTACAATTGTGGCTTGAACATGTTATAATGTGTAATTCATTAATTCCTTGTGTATTCCAGTTGAAACCTGAAAACCAAAATCTCAGGTAATTTTTAACGCACACATTAGCAATGCCAAATACCTTCCTCAGTAGATAGGTAAAAACAAACCTAGCTTCTTTCCCACATTTCTCTGCCCAGCCTTTTACGTTTTACTTTTACAGTACAGGCAGTCCCCGAGTTACGCGGATCCGACTTATATCGGATCCACAGTTACGAACGGGGCTTTTCTCGCCCCGGAGGACGGGAGCGGCGGGACGCCCAGATGCACCGCGGTCCGCCACCCCGTCCTCCGGGGTGAGAAAAGCTGCTCCCCGTCTCCCTGGTCTGCAGGGAGACGGGGAGCAAAGCATTGGAGCACGCCTGCAGCGGGACAGCCCGGGCGTACTTGAGCTGTCCCCCTGCGGGCATGTTCTGCGGTTTGCTCCCCGTCTCCCAACCAGCAGACCAGGGAGATGGGGAGCAAAGCCTCGGAGCACGCCCACAGTGGGTGCGCCTGGGCTGTCCCGCTGCGGGCGTGCTCCAAGGCTTTGCTCCCCGTCTCCCTGCAGACCAGGGAGACTGGGAGCAAAGCTGCGGAGCACGCCCGCAGGGGGACAGCCCAAGTGCGCCTGGGCTGTCCTTCTGCGGGCGTGCTCCAAGGCTTTGCTCCCCGTCTCCCTGGTCTGCAGGGAGACGGGGAGCAAAGCCTTGGAGCACGCGAGCAGTGGGAGAGCTGCGGCATGCCTGGACTGTCCCACTGCCCGCGTGCTCTGTGGCTTTGCTCTGCATCTCCCAGGTCAGCAGACCAGGGAGACGGAGCAAAGACGTGGAGGACTTGGGCGGTCCCGCCACCCCCGTCTCCCTGGTCTGCTGGGAGGGGGTGGAGCTAGTGCCTCCCTCCCCCCCCAGCAGACCAGGCTTTTCTTGCCTACCCCTGGGGTAGAGCAGCTGGGGGCTGCCGGGTTGGTCCCGCAGCACCGCTCCGGATCAACCCAGCAGCATCCCAGCTGCTCTGCCCCAGGCGTCCTGATTCAGCCGCTGCTGGTCAGTTTCAGCAGTGGCTGAATCAGGACGCCTGGGGCAGAGCAGCTGGGGTGCTGCTGGGTTGCTCCAGTAGCGCCCAGGAGCCGCGCTACTGGAGCAACCCAGCAGCACCCCAGCTACTCTCCCCCAGGCGTTCCCAAGTCAGCCGCTGCTGAAACTGACCAGCGGCTGACTACAGGAAGCCCGAGGCAGAATTGCTCTGCCCCAGGCTTCCTGGAATCAGCGGCTGATCAGTTTCAGCAGCAGCTGACTTGGGGACGCCTGGGTTTCTTAAGTTGAATCTGTATGTAAGTCAGAACTGGCGTCCAGATTCAGCCGCGGTTGAAACTGATCAGTTTCAGCAGCGGCTGACGCCAGTTCCGACTTACATACAGATTCAACTTAAGAACAAACCTACAGTCCCTATCTTGTACGTAACCTGGGGATTGCCTGTACTCAAAAAACATATTGGATTGACAGGTTTAGATAATGAAGCACTAAATTTCTCCCCCAGATTGGTACAACGTTGGCCATGCCAGCTTTCCCATCCTGCCCCTAGCCACTAACAATCCTCAGTCATAATCTAAAGGGACTACTCCTAGAAATCAGATGGTAATTCTATATGCATTTGGTCAATATCATCTCTGGTGAAATTCCTGTTACTGCCAATTAATGCTAATAATGCCATTTCTGAGAGCAGAATTTATTATGTGGACAAAAAGTGGAGTGATCTAATTGGTAAAAGGACTGAACAAAATTTATTTCACATGGGGGACTGAATGGTAGCCCCATCTAATCACAAGTGAGCTGGGCTAGATATGAAAAACTTATCCCTATCCCCACGCAACCTTTTTGTAACTTTTAAAGTGCTAGAACAACTTCAAATGCATTTTTATGTATAATCTGTTTGTTGGCTTGTTCTCTTCTCTCTCTATTAATTTCAGATCTAAATGAGTGTGGATTAAAGCCTCGGCCATGCAAACACCGATGCATGAATACCTATGGAAGCTACAAATGCTATTGTCTGAATGGGTACATGCTTATGCCGGATGGATCGTGTTCTAGTATGTTATGACTCCTTAGCTTTTTTTCCCCAAAGTCAGTCTTTTTTTTTTTTAATTCTTTGAGGGTGCTCAGTAAATATCTACTGACAAGAATGAGTCCCCAGAGAAAAAACTGTTTTCATTCTGAAAACTGTGCATCATTCAACCTGATAAAACTAGGCTGAACACAAAAACAAAATAATTTTGATTTTATTACTCATTTTCTTAATTTGTTCTTTGGCTGAGTAAATCACTGTTGTTCTGCCTATGGGGATAGGCACTTGCTGTGCTGTCAGTGTCAAGGTATGCAATCCTGATTCATTAGGCCCACATAAATGTAAAATTGTTAAAGCAACAAATGGTTGCTGGATCCACAGTCTACAACTAGAAATCAAGTTCCTCTTCACTCACATAAAAAAGTAGGTATTTTGAGTATATGAATAGTGAGGAGGAAGAGAAAGAGAATAACATTAATTAAAAGATGTTAAAGAGGTGTATCTGCAGTCAGGAATTGCATTTGTAAATAGGTTGATCCATGAAGGGTCTTTAGCATACATTGGGGTTCATTTTCAACATGGGAATTGTGTGCCACAAGACAGCGAGCTAAAATCTGTGCTCTGTGACTTAATGTCTCCTTGTGAAATGATGAGCACAAATTTACAGCATATAGATTTATTTTTGAAGGGCCTGACCCAATGCTCTTTATAGTCAACAAGAATATTTCTGCTGACTTTGATGGAATGGCGCTTCATGCTCCAAAGATTTCAACAACTTACCTGTCTGATGCTGAGTCCTTATATTTGATCCACATGCGTAACTGTTTCTCCCTAGATGCTCTTTCTTGTTCAATGGCAAACTGTCAGTATGGCTGTGATGTAGTAAAAGGAGAAGTACGCTGCCGCTGTCCTTCTCCAGGTTTGCAGCTAGGGCCTGATGGCAGAACCTGTATAGGTAAGTTATTAGTCACTGATTTACACTGCTTTCCTCAGAATATTTTCTTCTTGAATGAATTTTCATACAGATAGGGTATAAACTGTAAGGCTGCGTCTAGAACGGCATGATTTTCCGCAAATGCTTTAAAAATCATTCCCTTAAAAGCATTTGAGGAAAAGAGCATCTAGATTGGCACGGACGCTTTTCCACAAAATCTAGATGGCCATTTTCGCCATCGGGGCTTTTTTTGCGCAAAACGGATCTCAGCTGTCTACACTGGCCCTCTTGCACAAAAGCATTTGCGCAAGAGGGCTTTTGCCCGAATGGGAGCAGCATAGTATTTCCGCAAGAACACTGACAATCTTACATGAGATTGGCAGTGTTCTTGCAGAAATTTAAGCAGCCAGTGTAGACAGCTGGCAAGTTTTTCCGCAAAAGCATTTGCTTTTGCGGAAAAACTTGCCAGTCTAGACGCAGCCTAAGTGTAAAGATGGTACTGGCGAGTTTGGATTCCCACACTGATATTCTCAAATCAGTGCCAGTTGTGTAGTCTGTGCATATAGCATGTTTCAGAAACAATATTTTCAGCAAACTTTAGAGAATATAAAAATATTGGGACTCTCTTTTTCTATATCCCTCTTACCTGTAAAATTAGGTGCCATAGTTACAACTGTGCAGGGCTCTGAGGGAGCAGTAAAACCTTTGTAAATGACTTGAAGCTGCATTTCTATACATAAATATTTCATGGGCTTAAGGACCAATATTTTGGGCCCTTCCAGAGATAGAAGCAAGGATTGTGTGTTCCTTAGGGAAGTGGTTTTCAAACTACGGGTCGTGGAATGTCTGGCACTGGGTCTCATAGCTGTAGGGTGATCAGGTGACCAGTGGAGGTGCTAAGGCAGGCTATCTGCTCGTGCTGGCACCACAAACTGCACTGTGCCCCAGAAGCGACCAGCAACAGGCCCGGCTCCTTGGTAGAGGCTGGGAGAGTGCATAGGACTCCATGCACTTACCCCTGCCCTGACCACTAACTCCACATTCCCATTGGCTAGGAAATTGCTGCTGGCTGCTTTTAGGTGCAGCATGGTCTGCAGTGCCAGGAGAGGCAGGAAGCTGCCTTAGCACCCCAGGTACATCATTGACTGTGGGTCGCTCAAGGTAATCACCTCCTGCCACAATCCTGACACTCCCAAAGCTGGAGCCTTCCTGACATCCCAAAGCTTTCCTCCTTAGACCCACCTCTCAGCCCACACTCAAGTTATGTTGGGTCGTGGGCATCAACAATTTTCTTCAACTTAATCAGGAGGGAAAAATGGTTTGAAAACCATTGCCTTGGAGAGGGAAGATTCCCAGATTCCCTAACAGTATAAAGCTCTCATTTGTTGCAAGCAGGATCTCAAGAAGTCACTGAAGGAAGCTCCTTGACGTAAGTGGTAATACAAATACGTATACAGCCATGCATCTCTAACAGTTGACTCTGCTTGTATAGAATAAATACAAAAATCTGTTCAAGGAGGACTGTGTTCCAAAATATGTTTATTATTTAATCTGCTTACCTGCACTGCAATGCATTATTTATAATTTAAAGTCTGCTAATTAAAGGCTTCCAATGGCTGGGAAATTAAGTACATCTTTCAATCTTTGGTGCAGCTTGTTTCTGCTTGAAATGATCATCCTTGATGGCCTAGTAGTTGTGTAACCATTTTTGTGTGCAAGGAAAACTGCTCAGTGTACCCTTCAAATCTGTCAGCATTTATGGGATTATCTCTGCAACATTGAGACAGCTGATATAAATCAATCAGAATAGTTACTGTAAAGTGAAACTTAACTCACACCAATCTGAACAATGTGCATGTGTGTGTGTGTGTCATCCTGTGCCTTCTATATTGGCACAAGACATGGAGGAGGGGGGAGGAAGGAACACATCCAAAAACTGAATCTAGGTCTTCCACGTGATAGCACCCAAGCAGTGCTATAAGGCTACCAGCCTAGGGCAAAAAAGGAAGCTTCTTTTAAAAAGATTTTTGAACATTCAGATTGCAGATTCAGTTTTCAGAGCTGAAATCAATTTGAGGTAGATAGCATCTTAGCTATACTGTATTATTAAAAACAAAATTATTTTGTGTTTACAGATGTTGATGAATGTGCTACTGGGAGAATTGTCTGTCCCAGATTCAGGAAATGTGTTAATACTTTTGGAAGCTACATCTGCAAGTGTCATAAAGGCTTTGACCTGATATATATTGGAGGCAAATACCAATGCCACGGTAATAAAATCCACTTATTTCAGAGTCTTGCATACATTACACTTGTTTCCTTTAATCCTGATCCAAAGTGTACAGAGATTGTTATAATCACCTTGATATGGGTTGAGACTGAAACAGATTGCTTTAAGTTTATCCTATATTAATTTTTTGTAGTGTTACAAAATAGAATTACAGGTTGCCATGTAGAATAGTGATAGAGATGTAGCCGTGTTAGTCTGGGGTAGCTGAAGCAAAATGCAGGACAATGTAGCACTTTAAAGACTAACAAGATGGTTTATTAGATGATGAGCTTTCGTGGGCCAGACCCACTTCCTCAGATCAAAAGTGGGTCTGGCCCACGAAAGCTCATCATCTAATAAACCATCTTGTTAGTCTTTAAAGTGCTACATTGTCCTGCATTTTGCTTCAGGTTGCCATGGAAATAGGAAAAAAAATACAATTAAGCCATAATCCTAGAAATGACTCCTGTAGATTTCACTGGGATGTCTTGTAGGCAGTCTGGGGCCTTATTGAACTTCACTCATTTTTCTCAATGCTTCAGCTGGTGATGATCATATTAATATTAATGTGATATTAATATTAATATCACTTAAAGCCATATTAAGTGATGTTGGAGATTAAGTTGTGTTGTGTTTCACATGTAGCAATTCCAGTTACTTGAATGGGGATTCACTGCACAGCGCACATGCAGGTTTGGTGACCTTGTTTGTGGCACTACTAGAGGGACATAATGTAAAATATTAACAGTTTCCACCTGGTACAATAGTGTTTAAAACAGACGTAGAGGAGGATTAAATGCTTTGTTGGTCAGGGGCTCATAAAGTACTAGCTCAATGTTTTCCTCCCTTATTATGTCACCTTTAAAAAGTGGTTATAGAAGTTGTTCTAGAAACTCTATTGCCACAGCAACATATTAAATATTGTGATGCCAACTTGTCCATCTCTGTTATATAAATCATTAGATGATTGTAGCTCTTCTTACCTTAAAATCTATGAAACAGTTTATGATTTATGATAAAATTCTGGTAATACAATGTTGTTGAATTTTTAAAATTAAGAATATTTTAAAAT
Organism: Pelodiscus sinensis; assembly: GCF_052426305.1. Classification (NCBI taxonomy): domain Eukaryota; kingdom Metazoa; phylum Chordata; order Testudines; family Trionychidae; genus Pelodiscus; species Pelodiscus sinensis. The sequence continues at coordinate 109,399,653 of NC_143055.1, read as the reverse complement.
GATGACATGTTTATTGGAGGGCAGACATTTGTTCTACCATGTGAATGACTTATGTGATATTCTGTTACAGATATAGATGAATGCTCAATTGGCCAGTATCAGTGTGGCAGCTTTTCGCGTTGTTACAATACGCAGGGAACCTACAAGTGTAAATGTAAAGAAGGATACAGAGGTGATGGAATAAACTGCCTGCGTATGTACTGTACTTTTTTTTCCCTTTTGGGGCTGGCGGGATGTCATGAACTCCAAAACTAACTGTCAAACACCAAAGCCATTTATTAGGAAGGCTGAGAAAGATGGTAATGAATTTTGAGATGCAGTGGTATCAGGTTTAGTTTCATTCAGCCATTTTTATAATATAATAAAGAATCAGATAGTGTATTCAAAGTTTTATGAGTCTTAACATGCCTGGATAAAAATATCATTCCTTGAAAACTGTTCGTTATCAGAAATGCAGTGAATCCCATTCACAGCTTCATTCTATATATGGCTCTAATTGTTCTTGTTCTGAGCAAATACGAGTGCATAGTAACTGAGGTAATGCCTGATCATACTCTTTTGTCTGTCTGTTGTGTGCATTCTGAGTCCTGTGCCAGTCTCATAGTTCAGCCAGACTCCAAAGCTTAAGTGCTTAATTGAACTGGTGCCTAGATTATCACTGTTGGCTGCACGCTACTGGATTTTAAACAGTTATTTTAGGATTTTAGCCTTTTAGTATTTGGGGGAGTTTATTAATGGATAGAGCTATTTCTAGCAATTTGCTGTTTCTTTATGTGAAATCAGGCATAAAACTGGTGACTAACAAATGAACATACTTTCAGATTGCAAAACTAGTGCTCAAGAAAGGAAAGATTTGCAGTGTGCGTATTGACACAATCTCATTACTGTCAAGTGGCAAACATGTAAGGCTTTGAAAGATCTGCTAAAATAAATTAAGATTCACTAGAGACCTGGCTTCTCAGGGCAGTTGATATCCTTACTGATATGGCTACATTTTTTAACAGCTTAAAGTACTCTAGATAATCAAGGTGGGGTTTGACTCTACTGAGACCAGACACCAATGGGCAGAATTCTTTTGAAACAATGGTCTTTTGAGACAATTGTACCATTATTAAGTAGCTGGCACTCTACATAACAGTAAGACTAGATGTCTGTAAGGCTCCTTTTTTAGGGGGCCAAAATGACATAATCATCATGCTTCTCCAAGTGTTTGGCAGAGGTGGGGGTGCTGGATGAAAGTGCCTTGGTTTAGGTTCAATCTGCATAAAACAGAGTGGATGCTAATTGGCAGGAGGAAAGATTTTGAAGAACTGGCTAGGCCTTTAATTATTCCTCCAGATGAAGGTGTCCAGCATCAAAGTGGTTTACAATCTTGAGTTCTTAGACTTCTCTATTCCAAGTCTCCAAGGTAGCAAAACTGAACAGAAACACGTTTTGGGGCTGGGCAAGAGATTGAATCCTTTGTTCTTAGATGTGGACTTGGTTCTGTTTCAGCTCACATCTAAACCTCTTCTACATATACCACTTAAACATTATTTTTTAAAAATCCCCAAATGTAGTCAATTCAGAGAAAAGTCCTGTGTTGACATTTTTACTTTGATTTAGCTTACACCTCTGAATCTACTAATGTGAATTACACCAATATAAACTAAATGAAAACCAGTTGGATGTGTCTACCTAGGTTTTATACTAGCTTTCTTAAAACCGTTAAACACTATAGTTTAGTTATGCCAATGTAACTATGTGTGTAAAATAGGTCCCAGTCAATTACAACATATGACTATCTTTGACAGCTTCTTGGAGTCTAGTAGAGAATGTGTTTGCCCTACTTTTTGAGCGGGACAGAATGGCGAAGGGTACATTTTAGCATTGAAATGATCTTGAAGACTCTCTCTGTCAGTCATGACCCCATACCTTCAATTGTGGAATACTTGAGCTATCATCCAAAGAGAGGTATTTGCAGAGGCAGAGCATTCAGTTGCCATAACTAGCCGTAGGAATTTGCTCCTTCCTAGTTGGACAGATTGCTTATGAGACTGTTCAAGCCTGGTCACTTTTAGAGCTCAACATAAGACGTGTCTTTCTGAGGAGGCTTTTCACTAACTGCCCCTCTTGGCTAGGTTTGACACTTCTGCCTTGTAAAGTTATCACCTCTGGCGCTGCAAGGGGTTGAGTATAGGCTCCCTGTTTTGGTAGTGGTTGCCCTTAATCATTTTAACCACATAACCTCTTTTCAAAGTACCATGATTTAGAAGCACTTTATTAATGCACGTGAAAATATGGTGGTGGTATTAATAATAAAATTGGGGGAGGGGTTATTATGAGTGGAAAACCAAAGAAGAGAAACTAATTTCAACAAATACACCAGATATAGTCATGTAATATTACAACATTTCAGTTTGTAGATATTCAAATACCACTTGTTCTCCCGCTCTCATTTTTTTCAGCTGTTCCTAAAGTTATGATTGAACCATCTCGTCCATATAGTATATTCAAGGGCAATACTACTCTTCCAAAGGGCAGCAATGGTATGACCAATAGGATTCCTGATATCGGAGGTACAAGACCACCTTTGAGACCACCATTTATACCAGCTATTGTTACAGCAAGGCCTACATCCAAACCAACACTAAGACCTACCCTAAAACCAACATCTTGGCCTACGCCCAAGCCAACTACTAGGTTTGTATCAAAGCCGGTGACAACAAAACCACCACTTCTGAAGCCAGCAACAAGGCCTCCACCACCTTCTCCACCTACAACACCAAAGACTGCACCAACAGCAAGAACCCCGCCATTAACAACTAAAGACTCTTCCCTTGTTCCCACTGAAACTACCTCTCCTCAAGGAATTACAGTTGATAACAGTATACAAATAGAACCACAGAAACCAAGAGGGGACGTGTTTAGTAAGTAAACCTCAATGTTCTTTCATTAATAGGATGTGTATATTGTAGATGAAAGCAAGTGTTGCATTATATTGTCTTTAAAAAATCATTTTTCATGGATAGCATGTAGGTTCTGATGATGTTTTGCTCGCGTTTACTACTTCAGTGTCCTCTGGACTTTTGCCATTGGACATTGCATAAATATAATGTATGATGCATCTCTTGTTAGCCTGTTGAAGTATGTGTCATATCAAACTTACACAGCATAGGTTGTAACAGCTGACTAGCATTCAAGGATTAACAGGCTTTCATTTCAGTCCCCTGGCCTAGGGCCTAGCATTGTTGAAGCCCATTGTTCTAATCCTGAATATTTTAAACAATCGGTTTAAAAGTTGGTATTGAGTGACTGTGGCATAGGGGACTTTCAGCTGCATGAATGTGAAGGAAATAGCACTGGATGTATGACCCAGTAAGGCTTTGTGTATGTTGTGTGGATTCATATAATAGTCTCTCTAATATTTTCTGCTAACCCTGTAATAAAAACACTAAAAATAATACTGAAGCCTGTTTTATGGAATGTACCTACAAAAATGGATACATGAACTTGATACTGAAGATGCTCATACTATGAAGTGTCATTTTGAGAGCTTCCCTGAAAGATACTGCAGTGCTTCTGTGCAAGTCTTTCTACATACCATAGATGACATTGGTGGTGCGTGTAGTTAGACATGCCTGCCAAGAAATACTCAACGCTCTATTTCATCTTTAGCATTGTGGCTAAAGTTAATTATAGAGATTGGGAATGTGTGTTAGATGAGCCCTTTTCTCAAGCAATATAGGAAGAAAACATTTGCTTTCTCAGAGCAGGTGGGCAGCCGCGTGCGTGTGTGTGTGTGTGTGTGTGTTTGTGAGAGAGAGAGAGATTTTTGGTTTCTGTACAGTAGCATCTAGGGTTGTGTTCTTTATGATTACACACTGAAATATTTCTTTAAATAAAGGATTCGTTTTTTCTGTTAATATTTTATCTGCTTCAGGTTGTTTGACTATTTTGTGGGGGAAAAAAATGAATTAGAAAGATTTAAGGAAGATAAAAAGTTGTTTATGCATTACTCAAAAGATCTTTAAAAATGACCCTGGGAAAACAATTTTAAACAATCACTATAATTTGTTAAGTCTAAAACTGAATCTTAAATGTAAATGATTTTTGTAAAAATATATTTTTACATCCTCAAATGCATTTTAGACAGCATCTTTTGATAATTTTTGTTGTATTTGTTTTGAAGGGACTTGTTTACTTTCTAAGGGCCTAATTCTGTAAACACTTAAGTATAAATTTACTCATCTGAATAGTCCCAAAGAAATCAAAATAGGGCTTATGTGAGATTTAAGCCTTATCTGGCTTTTTGCACCATGAGAAATTTCATCCTCGGTGTTCTTAAATTGTCGCAGGATGACTGAATTTCTTGATGTGGTCTGGCATCTTTACTTTCTCTTTAATTTCTGGTTATCTGTCTAAAGACTTGATTCCTGCTCACCAGTGTAAATTAGAAGTAACTACTTAGAGATTAGCAAAATTGCACTAGAATAAACTGATGAGACGGCGAATCAAGCCTATACCTTATTTCTAAAACTGGAGAGTAATGCTTTTTAAATTAATATGCTAGTGAAAGACCCAGCTAAAATCTGCCTGAAGCTGTTGTTGTAAAATATTCTTTGCATGGTTTCTGAGCCTTTTATCCAGGCAATGTATAGTGTCAATTTCATATTCAAGATGATGATGGACCCAGAAGGTCAATGTTTTAATAGCCCCTTTCCATCTGTAACTGTTACACTACACTACTAATGTATCTTTATATTTCTGGAGACTGATCCTAATTACCTGTGGACGCCAAAGTCTATAGTTCATTAGGTAACCTCCCAGTATTATTCGTTTGTGAAATACATACATCGCCTGGGACCAGTTATTTATTCTTCAGTACACAATACAACCTGATTCTGTGAGGTGCTATGCACCTGCTCCTGTCATTGACTTCAACAGGCAATTGGAACTCAGCCACCTCTATTCCATATTAAAGATTTATTTGATATACATAAAATCCAAGGTCTGATCAAGACCTAAAGTTCCTTTTCATGTTTGAGATTTCGACAATTTGTAGGGCACTCCTGGGTAACCATAGCAGGCCTGCTATGTTGTTTATTTTTAAAAATTATTTGTATTCCGATAGCAACCACATTGTTGTAGACATTGTCTTTCCCCCACCCTCCATCCCAAGAAGTTTATTGTAATGTTCACTCTGGAAGTGAAACCTGCAGTCAAGGTTGTAAAACAGTTTTCATCACAGCTGGGTTTTTTTTTAATTGTTGTTCATTGAGTGCCATCAGTGTGCTTGGTACTATGTAGGATGTAAAGGAAATCACATCTGTTGGCCTTCTCTTCCCATGATTTTTGTTGTAGGTTCTTACCCTAAGGTGGAGAACATAAGACTGAGCAGTGTAGTGTAGAGTCACTCAAAAAATGTTACAATCACAGAGCTGGAAGAGACCTCAGGAGGTCATCACGTCCAGCCCCCTGCCCGAGGCAGGACCAATCCCAACTCAATCAACCCAGCCAGGGCTTTGTCAAGCCGAGACTTAAAAACCTCCAGGGATGGAGATTCCACCACCTTCCTAGGTAACCCATTCCAGTGCTTCACCACCCTCCTAGTGAAATAGTTTTTCCTAATATCCAACCTAGATCTCTCCCACTGTAACTTGAGACCATTGCTTCTTGTTCTGCCATCGTCGCTACTGTGCACAGCCTTTCTCCATCCTCTTTGGAACCTCCTGTTGAAACAAAGGCTTCACTCAGTTTAGGCGGCTAAACAGACAGCTTTATTGATTCAGTAAGGCAAAGTGAGCCAAACGTGGTCCCAGCAGAGCCGAGCCCAGTAAGTCTGGCTAATACAATCAATCCTAGTATTTTTATACCCTTAGCCAAACAGTCTGATGTCAGTGCATTCAATTACAGAAAACATCAATTAAACCTGGAAAAACAAAGCCTTATCAGCAAGATGGTGGACAGGTACCATGGAGTGCATCTCCTGTTTTAACCAGCCCAATTAACACATTCCAATAGCACATCTGTCTGGCCTGGCACATGGGAGTGATAGAAAGTTCACTCTGGTCTACGTGCTAAAGAGAAAAGCTGAAATGGTTTCTGTTATACAAGACGGCTTCTAGGTAAATATGAAATGGTTTCCACACTCCCTTCAGGAAGTTGAAGGCTGCTATCAAATCCCCCCTCACTCTTCTCTTCTGCAGACTAAACAAGCCCAAATCCCTCAGTCTCTCCTCATAGGTCCTGTGCTCTAGTCCCCAGATCATTTTGGTTGCCCTCTGCTGGACCCTCTCCAATGCGTCTACATCCTTTTTGTAGTGGGGAGCCCAGAACTGGACACAGTACTCCAGATGTGGCCTCACCAGAGCCAAGTAAAGGGGAATTACTTCTCTAGATCTGCTGGAAATGCTCCTCTTAATGCACCCTAATATGCCATTAACCTTCTTGGCTACAAGGGCACACTGTTGACTCTTATCCAGCTTCTCATCCACTGTAATCCCCAGGTCCTTTCCTGAAGAACTGCTACTTAGGTGCAACACAGCCTGACCATATTCAAACCCAAATGCAACATCCCCCTCTTGGATAAGTGGTCCAACCTGTTAGTGATGTTTCTCCAAGACTTACTCACAATTGGAGGGGAATTGGCAAGAGGACAAATCAAGGCAAAATGTAGAAACAGTCAAACAAAAACCCATACAGCATATTGGGAGTAAAGAAGAGGCTGTTCCCTTTTAGGACATGAATCTTTAAATTGTTTTATGGAGCATAGATATTATGACAGATGTTTTAGAAATACTATAAATGAGACAGAGGTTAAAAGCTGCCTAGAAATTTGCTGTTACATTTATTTCCTTCTTATACAAAAAGAGGAGCAACATTCTGAAAGTGGATCAAAATCTGAATCTGTTTCTAGAATGAAAAACTGAGCCATCAATCAAAACCCAACCAACAGCAGCAGAGACGTTACCTAAAAAGTTATGGTCAAATAACTGTATAGTTTCTCCACATTGTTAATTCCATTTGATATGGTTCATTGAACTTTGAGACTTATGAACATCCTAGAATGTGCTGCTAAGGCTGATTCTAACACAGCATCAGATTCTCTGGTCAGCCACCCATGATTTGCCTTGGCTAGCTCCTATATGCTGAAGTCTTAGGGAAGACAGTGATTGAGACAGTGATATCTGGCAACAGCAGCTGTTCCTTTTGCAGTTGACTTACTGCTAGGTGTCAATAAGGAAGTGGGAAATGAACTCAAGTCCTTGTTTCCCAGGTGGGCATGAAAATGACCAACTCTTGTCTTCTCCGCTGGTCGCAGAGCACAATGCAGACGTGTTGCAACCACCCTGGGACACCTAGAAGGGAATAATTTGGTGATGCCGCTCAGATCAACCTTCTCACTGAGGGTAATACAGGACTGAACTGAGCTTGGTAAACTATTTCCAGAAATAATGTTGGCTTTGTTAGACTCAATCTGCCACAGTTCCTGGCTAGGGGCTAGCGATAACACTGCAGTGAGAGAGTTATGAAGGATGGTAGAGAGGAGATGTGGTACTTTGTGTCATAGACTAGGGGGCGGTACTGGGCATATTGGCTAAATGTCCAACCCGGTTCTGCTTTTATATCAGAGAGCAGCTCACATATTTGAAATGTGGACCTTCAGGCTGGTTTGTTCTCTGTGGTGGCTAGTCATTGCTGATAGGGGGAGACTGTGACTTGGCTTTCCTGCTATGCATGCACTAGACAAACTTTTCAGCATCACGCCCCCTTTTTGATTTTTGAGAAACCCTCCCGCCCCCACCTCCAGCAGCCAAACTTGTTGAGCAAAACAAAACAAAAAAAGGAACTGACCAGGGTAAAAAAACAAAAATAGTAGCAAAACTTAAAACAGGGAGGTGTTGGGGGGGGGGGGAGGGCAGAAATCGCCTCGCACCCCGCCTGGAATTTCTTCATGCCCCCAGTTTGGGAACCCATGCACTAGACAAAGGGCTTAGCTTCTTCAGTACAATGTCTCCTTGTTTGTTAGCAATTAGTGCTGCAGCTGAATGACAGCTTAATATTGAACCTTTTTGAGAGCTCAGCTGACCCACCACCAATGGATGGGTGAAGTTTTTTTATTATGCAGTAGACTTCCGATAATCCGGAACCTTTGGGACCTCAGTGGTGCCGGATTATTGGATATGCCGGACTATCAGGAGGTACTATAAGATGGTTTTATATATATGAGAGAGAGAGAGAGAGAGAGAGAATATATATACTGTATATAAAGTGTTCTTAACCCTTTTTATTGTACATACTATATACAGTATACTGTGATGTTAGTTTTTTTAACCCTTTTTTACCCTTTTTGCGCGGTTCAGCTGCTGCCGCTTTGTGACTCATTTTTTGCCGAAGCTCACTCACTAGGCTCTTGCCATTTTGATGCCGGACTATTAGGAGTGCCATACAATTGGATGCCGGACTATTGGAGTTTTACTGTGTTATGTTTGGATGGGAGAAAGGGGCTTCGGTAGGTGACAAACTATGGGGCATTTAGTGAAGGGGAGTGCTGCCTCATTCATGGTGCTCCCATGTATTACTGATCAGAAGAGCAAAGATGATATGTCTAGTAATGTTCTTGTAAAAACACACACATCTCAGATTTTAATTTTTTTCCCTAAAGCTATTCTCAGAAACATGTCTGCTTCTCTGGCTTTCGGTAATGCCACATAGTGCATAGAACAGCATGTCCCTGAATCTGCTGCTTAGCATGGTTATTTGGACCACTGCACTTTTTCATTAGTCTGCTAAATGATGACAGAGGTCACAGACTGGTGTAAGTTAGACTGGCATTTAGATAGCATGGTCATATTTTGGAAAGGTTTTAGATTTTTATATTTTACTATTTTACCAGTATTTACTGCAGTATTGAAACTGTTAGTCTCACCCTCGGAAACAAAACAGACAATAGTTTTGGTTTATAGACTTTCTATTTTTGTCCTCTGAACCACTTATCAGGACAAGATTATCCTGCAGCTATCAGCACAGTGCGAATGGAAACTTGCTGGAACGCAGGACACAGTTAATATTAAACTATTCAGGATCTGATCCAGAGGAGGAGGTTATGGATGTATCTTTCTGTTGACTAAAATTGGCTTTGAATAAGGCTCTTAATGAATAGAATTTATTTAGTCTTTAAGACTGAGATTTTTAAAGCCATCTAAAGGATTCAGATGTTCAGTTCCCATCTCTCTCTCTTGAGCTTGTTTTGTATTAATGAATGTTAATGGTTTCGCCTCTTCAGACTGAAAAGGCCTTAGACGGTGTAGTTATCTTTGAATCTATGAAAAGTGCTAATGGTAAAGAATGTGGTCTCTGAGTCACTGATGGCAGTGGAGTTACATTATTTTGGACTAGTTTTGCCCAGGTATTCTGATACCTTTTGAAAATGGTTTAGGTTTCATGTTTATATGAAAATGAATGTTTTGTTGTCACTTGGCATCTGGAGCCAAGTCAGAGTCTGAATCCTTTACTTAAAGGGTAAACCTCATATTTCCAATGTTCTTCCATCCAATTTTCTGCTCACATCTGATTCTTTCAAGCTTGTGCTTGGTGTTTAGGGTGATCTGTCTGTATCTCATACTGAATGCATAGCCACTGTTCGTCTTCTAGATCTTCTTGCTAAAGAGAAAGCAGTTCACTTTTTAAAGAGATTTAACAGGATGTGACTTGAACAATTCTACATTTAAAAATGCACTTCAGTATAAGTAGTAAAGGCTGGGTCATTATACTTGCCTGAAGAATACAGAATTGGGGTCTACCTGGATTAGGTTCATGTTGCCCTCTCCTGTGTATAATGGTACACAAGAAAGGGAGAGACTGTGTTTTCACAAAATCATTATGCTCCTCTCTTCAACCAAAAGCCTGCAGACTTTCCCAGCTCTCAAGAAATCCACCAGCAGAACAAGGATGAGACTCTGTCCCCTAGATGCCTGATAATATGACTCCAATACAGCTGCACTGCCAGTTGCAGCTCAACAATAGCTGCCATTGAAAATTCTCTATAAAAGTGGGGGAAAGGTTCCCAAGCAAAAGTTAATGTGGACTCAGATTGCAGAATTTAAGTTAACATGCCCATGGGTAGTAAGGCTGTTTGTAGTGGGGTAAGATGATGTGCATTTCTCCCAGTCTGACCACTGCTCCTCCACCTCAACTCCAGTGGTCTCCTGCCTGAAGGAAAACAGGAAGATGCTGTGAAGGTGATTCAGGGATTAAGGGTTAAGATCAAGTCCCTGACCGTTTTCTTTTAGCTACGTCTAATATATGTGAGCACTGAAGATGTCATAACTGTTCCTGTTGTATTTATTTTTATATCTATATATAGATATAAAATATATAATTTAACCAAGTTTAAATTGCATTAAGTATGGATCTCTTAGCTATTTCTTAATTTTATTTATTGGCATGTATGACGTGCATGCATAATTGCTCCAGTATAGAATCCTCTATATTTAAACTGCATTATATTATTTTTGTTATTTTAGTATTACAATAAAACTCCAGTTGTCCGGCATCCAGTGGTCCGGCGCTCCTGCTAGTCCGGCACCACCTGGAACCCGGAAGTGCTCCAGGCAGCCGGACAATTTGAGCTGCTTTGCCCCGGGCTTCCTCTGAGTCAGCCGCTAGTCAGTTTCAGCAGTGGCTGACTTGGGGACGCCTGGGGCAGAGCAGCTGGGGTGCTGCTGGGTTATTCCTGCAGCGCCGCCCCCCCCCCCCCAGACTGCTCATAGATCTCCCCCCCCCTTTCTGATAGTCCACATATTTGATAATCCGGCACCCCCTGGGTCCTAAAGGTGCTGGATTATCGGAAGTTTACTGTATTAACAATACAAAGCTGTACTTCAGTCCTAAATTTCTTTCTTGGTACTGGAATCGCTAAAAAAAGTGAGGTCCCTATAACCCCAAAATATAGTAGTCAGCTTTCCAAACTTAGCCATTGGCAATCAGATGAAAGAAGTAACAATACCCTTTCAAGATTAAAAGGCATCATAAGAATTAGTCTTAAGTAGCTGGTAAGAAATGTCTCCCTCCCTCTCCCCCATCCCTTTATGAAGAACTTTACTCAATAACTTGAAGAATGCTGTAAAAGTAGGGGATTGGTGTACCCACCTCTGCAGTTCTATTACAGAGCCTCCTTGAGAAATACCATGCAGTGTGTGTATAGTTCATAGAATCTTCGAAGAAGTAAAGTTTATATTTAACAATCTTATCAAGCAGTTGAAGATAAAGTGAAAACTATGATGATACACTAAGTAAAGTACACTTGAAAGGCTTGGAAAGTTCACCAGAAATATCTGTGCCAAATTCTCTCCCACATTCTCCACTCAGCATACTTAACAGTTTTAGTAAAGAGGAGTACATATGGACCATGGTAAGAGTCTTGTGGTAGCTCTCAAGTTTGTTGGGTCTAAGTACAAATTCTTTTGCAATGAAAAGGGCATGTTAAAGCTGTCTCTGACCATGACATCATTTAGAGAGGTCTTTTGGGAGGAACTTGTGTGGCCCTAAATTATACATAGTTATTTTAAACTTGCTCTTTATGAATGTTTATATGGCAAACAGGGACTGGAAGTAGAATTTCATTTAGGGTATGTCTAGACTACATGCCTCTGTCGCCAGAGGCATGTAGATTAGGCTACCAGACATAGGAAAATGAAGCAGCGATTTAAATAATTGCCGCTTCATTTAAATTTACATGGCTGCTGCGCTGAGCTGATAAACAGCTGATCAGCTGTTTGTCGGCTCAGCGCGATAATCTGGACGCGCGGGTGTCGACATCAAAGGTATTTGTCGATCACCCAGGTATGCCGCTTCATTTTCCTATGTCTGGTAGCCTAATCTACATGCCTCTGGCGACAGAGGCATGTAGTCTAGACGTACCCTTAGTGACTTGAGGACCACTTTGTTCTATAAAGCTGGAAAACATGGGTAAGAGCCAGGAAGCTGTTATCTTCATGTGAGATTTCCTGCACTTCATTCTGCAAGTGGGGTGGACAAAATGATAAGAAAATCCATGTGGTAGGCAGTGGGCATGACCCTTCTAACACCAAAATGTCCTACAGGTCTCAGGGTATCTGCATAACTAAGGGAGATTAAAAGGGGGCCACAATACTTCCATTCCCTCCCATGGGAACTTGGCTATTCTACAGGGTTAAGAGAAAGGACAGTATTTTGGCTATGAAGGGATTGATCTTCTGACAGGATTTATCTTCTCTGCCAGGCCAGAGCAGCTCTGGCAAGAGTGTAATATGCACGGAGAGCAGTTTCTTGCTCCTTCCAGTGTCAGATGAGGAAAAATGAACTTGTCTCTAAGTCAAAGCAGAGGAGAAAAGGAATGGGGTAATCTATGGAGAATGCAATATTTAACATCTACTTAGTTCAGGGGCCAGCCAAATATGACCTGTGGGCCCACTGCCACCATCCCATTGCCCAGCAAGAGCCTTGAGCAGACTTCCTCCTTTCGGCGCTCCTGGGCACTGCTCTAAGTGGCCGGCAGGGGCCATGTGGTTGTTGCAAACCCCTTGGGGTTTGGAGGGTTTTGCATGTGAAACCGGCCAATGAGAGCTGCCTGGGCTGTGCTTACAGTGCAGGCAGCATGCAGAGCCCCCCCTCCCCCCAAAAGGGCATGTGACATGCAAAGAGCCACACGGCCCCTGAGCACATGGCTGCTTTGAGAGGCATATGGGAACACAGCAGGCCGGAAGCCTTCCTGAGAGTCCCGCTGAAATGCTGGCCAGGAGCCATCTAAAGTAAGCACCTCCAGGCCAGAACCTCCTGTCTTGCACCCATACTCCTTTCTGCACCCCATTACCCTACCCCCGAGCTTACTTCTGCACTCAATCTCCATCCTAGACCCTGCACCTCTTCTATTAACATCATAGAAGAGAGGGACCCTTGACCACTTACCAAATTCTTAGTGGCCCCCCATCAAAAATTATTGTCCACCCCTGTCAAATGATTGATCTAGCCCCTAATTGCCACACCCTAGAGGATTGGTACAGCAGAACCTGATTCAAGTGGAGTGAAACTTCACTATAGGGCTCGTCTATTGGAAAATGAAATGGCATTAGACCACCACCATATCTCAGAACCGCCCTGGTCTGGCACCCTGGGGACCTGAGTGATCCCGAACCAGGGAATTTGTAGGACCGGGGAGGTCAATGCACATTTCCTCTTGGCTGCCTGCTGCCATCTGGGGCTCTGCTCTTCCCATGGGGGAAGGAGGCTCCACTACCTCCCATCCTCCTGCACCTCTACTGTCACCTAGGGCTCAGTTTTTTCCCCACAGCTCTGCTGCTGCCTGGGAGGGCTCTGCGCTCGGCTTGCTGGCCCTGCAGCTGACAGGGGCTCTCTCCACAGCCCCACGCATGGAGCTCATGAGAACGGCCATACTGGGTCAGACCAAAGGTCCATCTAGCCCAGTAAGTATACTGTCTTCTGACAATGGACAATGCCAGTTGCCCAAAAGGGAGTGAACAGAACAGGGAATCATCAAGCAATCCCTCTCCTGTCATCCATTCCCAGCCTCTGACAAACAGAGACTAGGGTTGCCATTCATACCCATCCTGGCTAATAGCCATTGATAGAACTAACCTCCATGAATTTATCTAGTTCTTTTTTGAACCCTGTTAAAACCTTGGTCTTCACAAACTCCTCTGGCAAGGAGTTCCACAGGCCAACCGTGTGCTGTGTGAAGAAAAACTTCCTTTTGTTTGTTTTAAACCTGCTACCTATTAATTTCATTTGGTGACCCCTTTTCCTCCCACACACCACAAAACGACCCTGTTGCTGCTGCCAGGGACTCTTCCCAGCAGCTCCATGCCTGGAGCTCTGCACTCTGCCTGGCAGCCCCACTGCCATCAGGGACTCCCGCTGCAGCCCGGGACTCCCATGCTCCACGTGCCCTAGTTGGGCATTGCTCCTGGTCCCATGGGGTCACCCCGACAATGCTGGGCCAGGGGTGTTGCTGGACTAGGGACACCTGTAGTATGGAATGTCAACCTGTACATAGCAAATACAACTTTCATTCAGTGTAGATAGAAACTGTCAAATGTGCTATGTTGGCTTTTTATGCTGATGCCTAAGACTGACCCCCCCCCCAGCAGACTAGGGAGATGTGGAGCAGCTTTTCTCAGCAGACACCTCAGCTTTAGAATAAAGGACTGAGGGAAGTGAGGTGTGGGAGAATAAAACTGAGCTCTGGAGAAATGTTTGGCTAGAGTTTCCCCTACAATATGTACCAGTTCCGACTTACATACAAATTCAACTTAAGAACAAACCTACAGTCCCTATCTTGTACGTAACCCGGGGACTGCCTGTAATTCATTTCAGTAAGGCCTGATCTACAGTCGTTGCACTAATATAACTGTTTGGGTTAGGGGAAGGGAGTTGTTTTAATCAAAACAATTAAATTGATGAAAACTAGGGTTGTAAAACCCCATGTAGTTGGCTAACTGGTTAAACATGAAGTTTAATTAGTTAACGGGGGTGGTGGGTCGGCCCGCCGCTGGCTGCAGGCCTGCTGTGGACAAGGGCTGCTCATGGTGCCCAGAGCAGCTCTAGCTTGCAATGCACCTGGCCCACTGTGGACAGGAGATGCTCCAACTGGTGGTGGTGGTGGGGGAGAGGGCACTACTCTCTCTCTGTGGTTAACTGGAACCAGTAAGCATCACCAGTTAAGGGTGATACTTATCAGTTAACTTTTCACATCCCTAATGTGACTTGTATTATGATAGCTTATTGCGGAGAACAAGCTATATGATATCAGCACCTTTATACTGGTATATAACTTCAGCCTTATTAGTGTTTGTACCTCTTTCAAATGGAGGTAGTTGAGATGCTACAAAAATTGAATTAAAACAGAGTTTAATTTAAATCACATTCACAAATTACTTCCGCTGTATTAATTTATGTGCTAACACATATTGTGAAAAGTTCTTTGCAGTATAACAACACAAACATTCAATAAAATATAGTTAGAAGCAAATAGTTTCAATAGTATATACTTCTAAAAATCTTCTGATTTATTGATGTAATCATTTAAATGTTAGTACATTTGTGAAAATCCCTCATTCTTATTACATGTATGTGTCGCGAGAATCACAGGTCCGATAATGAATACCCAAGGGGGGAAGGACAGAGCCAGGTGGACAGTTTTATCAGATAAAAAATATTTATTTATGACAGAGGTGAATTTATAGTATTTATTCTAAGATTTTTAATAGACCGTGTTAATAATGAATTTACAGTATTTATTATATTTATTCTATGGCTTCTAGTAAAACGTGTCAGAGATATAGGGATGGGAATGGCAAGGGGAATAGTCTCTAATCTTAAAATATCCAGCTACAGTAATTAAATAACAGTGATAACTACAAACTCTTATGTACTACCCAAAAACAACTACAACACTAAGCTTATACAACAGGAAAAAATCAAATCATACATACCAACTTACACAGCACACGGAACATTTCACAGATGTCGGTTCGGTTGCAAAGGCCTTGGTTACGCCTGAGAGTCGGGGGAAGTGGCTTGTCGGTTGATCAGGCCGGCAGCGCTTTGAAGTATACGAGAAGGCACACGCATGGTGGTACGTGTGTTGCGAAGACCTCCTAGAGCAAACTGTGCCATGGGTATTTATCCCCAAATCTGCACATCGCTTTCCCGCGCTTGCATATTACCATATATGGCCCAATGGTCACCAAGTGGGGGGGGTCTATGTCCCAGGGGTTGGGCCGAAACTGTGCAGGTTTCATGCGACCAGGTAAGCCCCGCAGTTCTCACGCCAAGGTGATGGGTGGGAGAGTCTGAGGCTATTTTCCCCTTTTCACACCTTTCCTTTTTCTAAAGGCAATGGTATGCAGGAAGGGTTCGGCCGGTTTCTCTCAAGGAGTACTGCAGAACAAGAGCGGCCTGGCCAAACTTTTTTACTGGGGGGGGGCAGTTTCTTTTCTCTGATAGTATGTACTACACCTGTACATAAAGGTTATGAGTATTTGGGTTTATATATTAGTATTTGAAACTTCCCCTCCATGAACAAATATTATATTTTGCTTGAATATTTGTTAAATGGACATAAAATGGATCTTAAGCTGCCCAAGCAAATTTCAAGTTTTTATTCCATTGCTTTTCTTGAAAACTTGTTTTTCACTTATTCAACATAGTTCTACACTACTACATTAGACTGACAGTGGATTATTTCTTTGATTGTTTTTTATTCTGTTGTATTTAATGTAAACACTTTTGTGATATCTTATGTTTCACTTTTCTTTGTAATGCCCTATGTAACTACTAGAATTTTTAAATATCAATTCACAGTCTATTTCCCATAAAAGATTTTCAAGAATTTTTAAGTTTCTAATTCAACAAGAATCCACCTCACTAGTCACATGCTTCAAGGTAAGCTGTGCTTAAGAACCTAGCTGAAATGGTTTTAAGCCTTTTGCCTTGGCATTTGCTGCTAAACTTGCTTATCTGATAAGACTCTCTTTCCTGGTCCTACTGCTATACCTCCACTAGAAAGAGGAGTTTGAGCTGGATCATCCTCATTACAATTAGAGAGCTGGTATACTCAGTGAGGTCCCAAAAAGATTCTGAAACTTGCTCTTCTCCTTGATCTGAAATAGCTTGCACTTGATAAAATGAGTCTGTTACAAAAATACCAGTTGTTTGATGTGGTTTACAGGAAGGAGTAGGTTCTTGTGTACAACTGAAGGTCTTTTCTGGAGCTTTTCCGTTTTGGTTTGTTGGCTTGCATAGGTTAATGATTATCTCCATTTGTATGTTAGACTTACACAAAATATGCAATAGCACAAATATTATTTTCAGGGTATGCAGAGCTTTTATATGGGCTTTTAAAATAATGCTAAAGCTAAATAAAATTAATTCATAAGCAAAACAAGTTTTAAAAACAAAATAGCAAAAAATGAAAAAGGCTATATTCCAATACCCTTACTTATACTATTCCTTACTCTGCAAACAGTTGCTCTGAATTAATTGAGGCTATTTTTTGAACAGGTGCTGATCAACATGAGGTAGAGTATAAGATGACCAAAGATACTTTATAAACTGACTTCATATCCACGTATGCTCATGATCCTATATATTTGTTAGTCTCTAAGGTGCCACAAGACTACTTTTTAAAGTTACATACTAACGTGTTTATCCCTCTGAGACTTTTTACTAATACTAATGAGTTTTCAATTGAAGAAAATAAGAAAAATAAGTGTTCTTAAAAGATGACCAAAATATAAGCAAAATATCTAATGTACTGCAGATTCTGCTTTTTATGTCTTTTATTTGATTATCAGAGAGAAGAGGTGGGTAAGATAATATCTCCTTTTGGACAGACAGGTGGAACTCCATGTGTCCACTAAATGCAAAGTGGAACTGATTGATTAGGTGTTGACATGTAGTAAGTGACTGACTGTTCAAGGTAAAGTGGGCAGTTAACACCTCTGCTGTCAGAGAAGAAAGGCAGGTTAGTGGGGTCTAGGTTTTTCCAGTGAGCCATAAATTCAGCATATTTATTGAGTTCATAATTTCTATGTCTAACAAAATTATGAATTTATCACACCAGTGGTGGTGTTTGAGGGTATTGTGTGGATTTCATTTGAAAATGGGGCATGAGAGGTCATTTATGGAACAATCATCTTGTGAAAAATATTTGCCTGCAAGAGATATGGTGTTATCATTTTTCTGTGAGCGTTCACTCAAGAGCATAGTGATGGTCTCTTTTTCACACGCACAATTGTTGTTTGGACATTTAGTGCATTAGATGAGCTACTTGATTTTTGATCCGCATGTGCAGAACTCATGGATCTCAAAGTGCGTATGGTTGGAGGCCACTGATCATCCTAATGGCTTTATCACTTTTTATGGCAGGGTCTACTGTCCCTGAATTGCTGGGTCCTGGTCTATGGGGAACTTGCTTGAATATTGTGTCCAAGTATTAAAATATCTTATTCATAATAAGTAATTTGTTACCTTTAAACGACATGTTTATGTTTGGTAATACTCTTATGTACCCATTTGTTTTGTTCAATTTCAAAAGTTGTAGCCATATATTATAAAATCTATTGGACGTTGATTAAGATTGTTTCTATTACTGAATATCTACCAATTTTCTGGGTGTGACAGGTTAGAGTTACATAGTCAATAGTTTTAGGGGGTAGCCGAATTAGTCTGTACAGGATAAACTTAAAAAAAACCCCAAATGGTCTGGTAGCACTTTCTAGACTAACTAAGAAGTGGGCTGTGTCCGCTAAAGCTCATGATACCATCTACATGTTTTGTTAGTCTATAAAGTGCTACCAGACCATTTGTTGTTTAAGTATATTCAATAGTGTTATTTACACACTGGTTCCAAGCAAAAAAGAGTCTGGCTAGAAAGAGTGTGTTCTCTTCCTCAGCTTGGCTTTGATGTAATAGAAATAAACCATATTTATTCCCATTCAGAATTTTAAATCATCTGCACGTTTGATCTTTAAGTCACCAAAAAGCCTATTGGGACATTTAGAATTTATTTTAAAACTGAATTGGAAGTTTTGTGCCTAGTTTTGTGCAGGTGGCTCAGGATTTTAATAATCTTGGATTTGTGTAAACGTGTAACCACTGAAATTATTTTTTTCTCTGAGGCAGCACGGGTTGGGGAGGAGGAGTAGGGGGCGTCCAGCTCTGTGAAGCTGGCTTTCCATGAGCACTGGTTCCTGCCTACTCCCCCACCGCTGCTTCTGTGGGAGACCGCAATGGGGACAGGAGGCAGGTGGCTCCACAGAGCTGGCTTACTAGCAGAGGCAGCAGCACAAGGGTGTACCAGCTCTGTGGGATCTGGTGCTCATGGGGAGCTGGCTTAGAAGCTGGCTACTGCCTCACTTCGCCCCATCCCCTGCGGCCAGTGGCATGGCGAGGGGGGGGCATTTGCTCACAAGGGCTACGCTAGGGGGGCACCCATTTTGTCCTCCTCCGCTCCTCCTGTCATTCCTCAGCTCACCTGCTCCTCCTCTACTTGCCACCAGCAGCTGGAGCCTCCTCTCTGCCCCCAGTCTGACTCTCCTTCATCTCCGCCAGCAGGTTAATGCGTGCGGCGGCCCAGTCCCAGAGTGGAGAGGGCAGAAGATGCAGTACAAGCTCCCCCGCTCTTCCCAGGGTTAGGCTCAGCAGTGCAACAGGTTCAGGATCCTGCCACGGAGGATGGGCGGGGGGAGGGGGGAAAGGGCGCAAATTTTGCCTTTGCCTCTGGTCATATAATACTCTTGCTATGCTTCTGCCGCTGCCTCTGATACAGAGGCAGCAGGGGAGTGGGGGAGCACTAGCAGTAAGCCGAGGCACCAAATCAAGAGGTTGTGATGTCAACTCCACAATGTTTTGGAAATGCCACGTCTCCTGCATAGTAACTGAATGATGTGTAGTCTGGGGAAATCAAGGGAGGAGAGGTGGCTAAAGAGTTGCTCTGGGACTGAGAGATAGGTGGAGGAGGAAAAGGCAACAGCAGTGGGAGGGAGGCAGTTGGGAGCAAGCTGCTGTATCACTTATTTGTTCGGTGTCATTTGAAAGAGAAAATCTATTTCAAGGACAGAATTTTTTTTTTTATGCTTTTCGTTTGCAGAGTCTTCAGAACTTTTTAAATCACCTTTTACAAAGCTCAGATAAATGTTCCAGCATAAATCACTGAGTTGGGAAGTTTGAATCTTCATATGAAATGTAATTAAATGTATTGAATCCACTAAGAAGAGCATAAGCCTGAGGCTTTTTCTCTACCTTTTATGAAAGATAAGGAAGTAGGTAGTCGACTACTTTTATCTACCTCATTCATTTCTTAAAAATTATTTTCTCTTACAGTACCACGCCAGCCTGGAGTGAGCAATAATCTGTTTGAAATATTTGAAATTGAAAGAGGGATTAGTGCAGATGAGGATGAAGCAAACGATGATCCAGGTAATTATTAAGTTTACTATTCAGGATATACTTTTTGCAGGATACCTGTAGAGCAGCTGGTTTTATACCATCTTTGGTCTCCGTCTTCATTTACAAACATGAATTTTATCAGCAAACGTGGATTTTGTTAACACAGGCTTGTTCTCTAAATAGTATATTAAGTGATTCTGTTTATTTGCCTAGCAGTTGTTAATGGTACTGTAGCTTCCTTTTGTATGGCTCAATAGATTGCACTTCATTTTTTGTAAGCATACGTGCTTGTAAATTCAGTCCAGTCAGAAAGTTGGTGAGTGGACCATTAGCCCTAAAGATTGAGAACTGTTCTTTCTTGTCTTTCTGGTGTTTTTTTTTTTTTTGCAGGTATTCTGGTGCACAGCTGTAACTTTGATGATGGTTTGTGTGGATGGATCAAGGATAAAGATGATGATTTGCACTGGGAACCAGTTAGAGATCCATCAGGTAGAATAACTTTGTCCCATCACACCAGTTTAAGTTTAAGAACCCAAGCCTAGGTCCCTTGAAGTTTGACAGAACTCCCATTACGTTTAATCTGAGCAGGAGATTCTTAAAACTCTGATAATTTATAGTATCTTAAGAAATGGCCTACAACTCAATGGTGTTAGCACTTGTTCTTGAATACATTAAATATAGTGGGGTTTTTGCTAACAATTTCAGTGTTGATACACACTGGTGTAGTTCCATTAATTTTTGTCATCATCTGAGGGGCTGGCTCTTTGTTAGCCCCTTTATTTTTCAATTAATTCAATTGGGAAATGAGAGAAGTTGAATTGAACAAAAAAAAACAAAAAAAAAAACCCTCCTAACACTAATGAGCCATGCCTCTTATCACTGGTTCTTTCTGAATCCCAGTTGGTAGTCACTCAGGGCAGTGAACCACTGATATTGATACAACTTAGAGTTAGGGATGTGAAAGACTAGTCATTCCTCCTCCTCTCCCCCACTGCCTCTATCAGAAAGAGGAAGAAAGCGGGAAATGGAGAGGGTACTTCAAGGCAGCAGCACTGCATGAAGTCTGGGGCCAGACCCCGGGCTCTATGTGGCACTGCACTTTGAAACACTGTGTGCAGCCTGGGGCCAGCTGGGGTGACCCCAGGCTGCACTTGCTGTTTCAAAGCGGCAGCACTGCACGGAGCCTGGGGTCAGCAGGGGAGTCCCAAGCTGACCCCGGGCTCCACGCAGCCCTTTCGCCTTTGAAGTGTAGCAACAGCCCTAGGGCTGGAAGCTACTCAGGTTTTGCTGGCATATCTATCTTCACATAACGCTGATAGCTATACTGTGAAGTTTTTGTTTTAAATATGAAGTCCTGAACATGCCTTCCCCTTGAGTCTTCCCAGCAAAGAGATGGAGATTAGACCCTATGGGATTACGTACCCTATATGGTACAACTAATTAAACCTGTTCAACAGGCATAGTGAGGAATAAAATTCCCACAGGCCTTTCTGATACTTAATATGGCATCTCTAAGCACGACTCCTCGTGGCTACGTCTACACTGGCCCCTTTTCCGGAAGGGGCATGTAAATTTCACCAGTCGTCGTAGGGAAATCCGCGGGGGATTTGAAGTAGGAATAAGACCCTCCGGAAAAGGGCGCTTTTTCCGGAGGATCGGGGCCAGTCTAGACGCTCTTTTCCGGCTTTTTTAAAAGCCGGAAAAAAGCGGCGGACATTTTTATTTAAATGCCGCGGGGGATATTTAAATCCCCCGTGGATTTCCCTACGACGACTGGTGAAATTTACATGCCCCTTCCGGAAAAGGGGCCAGTGTAGACGTAGCCCATATGACTCAGGATCAGAATTCAGAAGAGATGAATTTAGCAGTACATGCACACAAGTTTTAAGATGCTTGTGCCCTAGAACACAGTGTGACCTAATGAGTCTTTGATTAAGTGAGCTCAATTAAATGCATGAATTTAGTGTACTCCAAGGTTGTTTTTAAAATCACAAATTAAAAAATTGCCAGCCAGCTAGCCAAATGATATTTTTGAATTCCCCTTTGCCCCCATCTCTACCAGTTACAGTCTATTTTTCCAGCTTCTTATACATATATGGGTACTGCTGCTACTTACTGTACAGTTATTTGGGGTTTTGTTTGTTTTTATTTCACAGATTTATTCTTGACAGCTGGACAACTGTGTATTGGCTTTCAGCTTATAAAGCCCTGATGATTAATTTTTTAAACTAGTTTACCAGAAGCTGCATTTTAAATGTGCTGGGCTATTTCTTTAAGTTTTACTTTGCACGTAGAAAACAGGTGAAGGTATAATCTTGCAGGGCTGTTCTGCACTTCCTCCCACCCACTCGAGCACACTCTGTGTTTTCCTACTTATTTAGGAAAATCTGTGCAGCCCGCTAGGATCATACTGATCTAACTGAAACTTTTTTCCTATCAGTTTATTTGTACTGTTCCAAAAATAACGGGTAGATAAAGCATAGCATTTTTTTAAAGTAAATTGCACTACATGACTCTAAGGCGCTAGTTCAGCAATGCATTTGCACATGTGATTATCTCATTGAAATCAATGGAGTTTAGGCATATGCTTTAATGCTTTGTGGAGCTGAAGACTGAACTTATGGACTTTGTTTTAAGTCAACTGTTTGCCTTGTCTTGGCACATTATTATATAAAATCACATTCATATTGCAAAGAGATGATTTTAAAGAACAAACATTTATACAACGTTAAAGATCAAAGTGAACAAGAAATATTTAATTCTAGTTTGATAAAAACTGGGAGTGAACTTCAGAGTAAAAAGTTAAGCTATCATAATTAAATAAAATCTGTACATCTCTACAAAATGAAAAATATTTTCAGGCTCAGTAACTTCAACCACTCAGATTTCATTGAACCTTTATAGCTTAATTAACACTAAGACCTTTAAAGTGAATTTTGATTTTTGACATTCTGTTGTGCTATCAAAGCTGTTTTCTGATTAGCACATTGAGTTCAGTTGGATATTATTATTTTGTAATTCACATATTCAGACTGGTGACAAAAAAACACTTTCCCTGTCCTGCAGTCTCTCTTCATCTTTGACACCTTGCTCTAGCTTTAACGAATTCAAAGTTTTTAAAAAAAATCGTGGTCAATATGGTTATGGGATTTTTAGAAGATCTAAAAGTCTCATTTATCACAGTTTTAGTCTACATAAAAAGGATCATTATAAGAATTTGAGATTACTTACTCTTTTGATTTTGGCTTTTATAAATGTTGCCGTGCCATGACAGCCTCTGGTTTTACATGTATTGCATTTGTAACTCACTAAAGGAATGGGGCTATTAATTGATTTTTGACTGAAGATCACATGTACAGTAACAATCTAACATTGTAAGAGAACACACACAAGAGTGTGTAGTGAGACTTAGGTTAGTTTCTCAGGGCCTCTGTCACTTCTGAAAATGGGACTTGGAAATTTTCAAAATTTCCATGTATTAATGAGAGTGCCTAAAACTTGTTTCATATTAAGAATGATATTTAGGCTTTGTAATGATGTTTCCTATGCAGCTGTGTCATCAGAGAACCAATGAGATGTAATAGAGATTAAATCACCACCACCACAGCAACACATTTACAACTGTGCTTTCTTATAAGGCCTAGAGTTTCAAAACCCTAAGCAATAGGAATCTGCAAGATTGATGGTACATCATGTATTTGTGTCTTTGTGAGTGAAAGTACTGACCATCCTGGGAGAGATTTAAAAAAATCTGCCTTTTCTTTTGCAGGTGGACAGTATGTGACTATCTCTAAACCCAAAGGCAAAGAGGGAAAAGTAGCACGTCTAATCTTGCCACTTGGCCAGTTAGCTCATTCAGGAGACTTGTGTCTGTCCTTTAGACATAAGGTAGCTGGACTACATTCTGGTGTACTCCAAGTGTTTTTAAGAAAAAATGGTGTGCATGGTCCAGCAGTTTGGGGAAGAAATGGAGGCCATGGCTGGAGACAAACACAAATAACTTTGCAAGATTCGGGCATCAAAAGTGTAAGTATGGCTGCTTATATAGTTTTCAGTGATTTAGTATAAAGTTCAGTTGAAGCGTTAGGCTATTCATCTGCTAGGTCTAGTATCAGCCTAGGTTTTATTTTCAATTGAAAGTTACAAATTCATGCCTGACAGTGGAATCACATCAGGGACATGTTTCTCCTCCATTGTATTGAAAAATACTAGCTACCAATATAAAATACTCTGCCAGACTGAAAATTAAATAAATACCAGAAACATTTAATGGAATTGATCACAAATCTTGCATTTGTATTGACTTTTTCCACAGTGTTAAAGTCTGATTGTAGTAATGTGTTGCAAAATCCTCCTTGAGTTTCAACGGGGTCACTGAGTATATATCCGGTTGGGTATTTTTTTAGGGAGCATGCATGCATCAGACGTTCCTATCTCATGAGGGTACTCTGCTGGAATGTTTAATTTTCATACCATGGAGAAAATAACATCACACATGTTAAAACAATACAGTCTGAGCACAAGTGCACGTGATTGTGGATGGATAAAATTAAACATAAAATGGATTCAGCTAGAGTTCATTACCAGTTTGGTCATATTATTCTGGGTACATCTACACTGAGGAGCTATTTCAGGATACCAGAAATATTCCAAAATAACTATTCCGCCTCTATTGAAGCAGCCTGTTGTTTTGAAACAACAGGAAGCTTACTCTGATGTCCCAGCAACCCTCGTTCCACAAGAGTTAAGGGGCATTTTGGAATAGTGAGTTACTTCAAAATTTGGTGCTGTGTAGACAGCACCAAATTACAAAATACGCCATTTCAAAATAGCATAAAATGTAGCACAAATTGCATAGCTTATTTTAAATCTGTTGAGCTCTCCCTCATTTGGGTCTAATTTTAGTTTATGCTTAAAACATAGATACACAGCATTTGCTACATCACTTTGTAGGAAGTCAAAGTTTAGACTAACTCATTTCTCTGGAAGTTTGGAATATGTTATATAACAACATGTTCTAGATCTTGCTTAAAATATATTCAGTATTGAAATTGATCAGTTTTCAATGTGTATGTGGAAGAGAAAATGTTTTCACAATACTTGGCACAATCTGGTACATTCTCAACACACACACACACACACACACACACACACACACACACTCACTCACTCCTTAGAGCAATAGATAAAGTGATCCAGGGAGGATGATTTAAATATATCTAAAGAAAAGGGTCACCACCACTGAAGACAGATTCCTCCGTGAGAGCTGCATGCTACTTCAAGCAGCATGGTAACCACACTTCTACAGGTCATAGAATGTATTTTATCCATTATGGTTACCTTGCAATGAACCAACAGCCAGGGATAGAGCTCTATATTCCCTCAGGCTGGGACCCTTCAGAACAGATATCCATTCTTGTCACGTTTTTTTTTTTTTTAATTTACATCTGATTGTGTCTTATTTCCTTTCCTCAGGTTATTTTCAAAGGTGAAAAGGAGAAAGGAAGGACTGGGGACATTGGGTTAGATGATGTGAGCTTGAGGAAAGGCCGCTGCCCTGAAGAACATTAGCCACAGCACTGGACTGGCAAAGAACATACATGAATTCTCTTCCTTAGTCCCATCAAATTAAAAGAAAACTCTGGGCCAAAATGGAAAATATGGACAGTGATCACCTCATTAACCTGCGTTGTGCAACCCCAGTAAAACTCCATGCTAATACTGGGTATATTCTTTGTCCCTGATCATGCATTATGTGGTAAAGTTATCATGCACCATGCCTAAGAGATGCTCATATTTAAATAGGTAGGAGGGCCCAAGTACGGCTATATGAGATCTTTAACTCACAGTGGTATTATTAACTGTTGTACTGTGTTTTGCCACACTGCTGCCATTACACTGATAACAATATGTTGTGTGATTTGTTTGACTTCATAGTGTGAAGTTAGCTGAGGCCTGGACCTGAATTTTGGCTATTTTACTGCCATTGACTTGTAAAGAAGGGTGTTACATATCAAACAGCATTTATTCTGATGTATCTATATTAACAAAAGGCAGATATGTAGACTGGGCACAGTGTCCCTTAATATTGCTAGTGTTGTGTAAATGTGTGTGGTTACTAATGACCTATATTTACAGACTCCAGTTGGGAGGAGATGTGCTCTCTCAAGCTAAAATACAGCATGTGAGATCACTGTCGTCTTTGACCCTCCTACTGGTGGCCACTGACAAATCAACAGTATCTAACACATTATCAATAAACTACAGCCTATACTGGAACAGGATACCATACTCAAAGAGGCTCTGGGAGACAGACCCATAGTCTCCTATAGACAACCACCTAACCTCAAGATGATTCTTACCAACCACCACAGGACATACCACACTAATACCAACCCTGGTACCTTCCCTTGCAACAAACCCCGTTGCCAGCTTTGTCCACATATTCATTCTGCTGATACCATTATGGACCTAACCAAGTGAGTTATAAGATCAAGAACACATATTCCTGCGCATCCAGAAATATAATCTATGCTATCATGTGCCAAAAGTGTCCGTCTGCTATGTACATTGGACAAACGTCTCAGACACTTCGCCAAAGGATTAATGCCCACAAAACAGATATCAGACAAGATCACAAAGAAAAAACAGTTTCTTGCCATTTTAACCAGAAAGGACACTCTCTCAATGACTTAATCACCTGCATTCTGCTACAAAGACATTTTCTATCCTTTGGCCCTAAACACTTGTGTGATTCTCTCCCCACCTACCCCTCCCCTCCAATGAGGTTGACTGAAAACAAAGGGCCTGATTTCAGCTGGTGTACAAGTCAATGGGCCAACAAAGGCCTAGCCTAATTTATGCCAGCTAATGAGTAAGATGCTACCTGCTACCTACTTCTACTGATCTTTCTGGGTATGTCTACACAGCAACATTATTTCAAAATAATGTTGCAATACTGTCAAGCTGGAGGACTTCTTACCCTTTGTAGAATGAGGGCTACAGGAGTCGGAGTAAGGGAAATGGAAGGAAAAGTGCTCTGTTTCGAAATAAGTGCAGTGTAGATACTCCCTATTTCAAAATAAGCTATGCAATTGCCATAACTTGAAATAAGCTGCGCAAATTGAGCTAAGCCCTGCTGTGTAGATGCATCATCTGGGAGCAGAGGATGCTGAGCATGTCCAAGGAGGCATTTTTGCACTTTGCAGGATGGAGCCTGTTGAAGTCACTGCTGGTTTTGCTCTTGATAACAAATAGGATGTGCCAATCTATGCTGATTGGAATTGCAATCTGTCTAAGCAAAACAAATGAATCAGCTGCTCTGAGGCATTAAAATAACCAACTATTGAATCTTGCATCTGTACAAGGTCCTTGGCAGACTGCAACACAACATTAAGAGCTAAAGACTTCCTTCTAGATGGAATTAGTATGTTAGAAGATGGAGATCTCCCTTTCAGTCATCCATTTTGGGTGGGATAAATGTAAAACTCCATATAGAAATGTTGAATTTCTCCACTCGGTTTGTTTAGCCTTTTTTCAATGAAAAAACTTTAATATCCACATTGAGATCATCTTTAAATTTGAGAAATTTATCTTTAAGAAAGTTGATAGACTATTGATCTAGTGAAACAACCTTAATATTTCAAGATACAAGACAATAGACCTTTTAAATGTATATTACTAATGTAACAAATGCCAGCTCAATATATCATTATGTATGATCTTATAAAAAGTATTTCTGGTTTCATCAAAAACCTGCATCCAATCTTGCACATCCAGTCCATAAAGATGAAATTGTAAGACATTAAAGGCCTTATTTTAAACTCTTACTAGGACATATCTTGGCTTAAAAAAACTACCATTTTTTTTGATTGAGTAGCTCACTTTAAAAGGGTAAAAATATGCTTTGTATGAAAATGTTTTAACTGTCTTACCAAATCATGTTACAGCCTTTTGAGATTCAGGTAAAATATTTAGAATAGGAATCTACTTCATCCTCAGAAATAGGATCTACCCAGGTTTTAAGTATTTTTCAGTTAGGACTGGGAAAATGGAAGTTTTATTAGTGCAAAAGGTGTATTACAAATCATTGCATTTCTTCTGCCTTTTCAAACATGCATGTATCAATAGGAGGATTTGGAATCTCTCAATTTTGATTCATTTCCTAAATAGCAAATGGGCTTTTCATCAATACTGCATTGGACCACAATAGTAGGGTCTATGTTTGCATTGGTTAAACAAATCCTTACAAGTGATCATCATAGCAACAGGCTAAATTAATACTATTTTCACTTTGTTGGTGTGCAACATGAAATGACTTCGAAACAAGTTCTAGTCAAAGCGGGCCCCTGGGTAGTTCACCACTCCCCTCTGTCAATCAAATCATGTAATTTAATTGTCACTAGACCCTAGCAAAGGGTTAAAAATAGTCATTTAAGTTGACTGTGTTGGTCAGTCCTCTATCAAAATAGAAGAGGAGACAACATTGAACTTGCTCTGTTGGGTCATCTTTTCCCCATTTTGTGTTTCTCTCAGTCCTCATGCCATAGTCCCAGGATTTTGTAATGAGTTCTGTGCAGGTTCACTCCCAAATCCATGCTGAGTGGCACCAAAGTAAATGGGAGTTAGGCAAGAGTATAGGGGGTCTGCCCACATGGGCTTCATTAATTGGGGACATAACAGGCTTTACAAACTGCACTATGTTAGCAGATAGTAACATTTTCTATACATTTAGGGTTGCCAACCCTCCAGGATTGGTTTTGAGTCTCTCAGCATTGGCATCAATCTCCCAATTACTATTAAGAAAGATCCTGGAGATTTTAATGGGATATTTTAAGAAAATGGCATTATATCATGTTGTGGAAAAAACCTTTCCTATAATAGCATCAGTCAGAGTTGGCACCCCTATATGCATTCCAGGCACAATTTTGGGTGTGTAGATAACAGATTTGAATATAGCCATGAGCTTACAAGACCGTTTATAATTACCCGTTTCCTTTATTGTTCAATAACTGCACAGCTGGTTCTAAAGAAAATCCTCCTGAAATATCCATTTTTAAGTGCTAAGAAGAAATTATTGCACTAAATTCTGATGCAGTTATCAATTGTACTGTATATGATCTTAATTGGCTTAAGTTTTTTAAGATATGTTTGCCAGTTTAGGGGGAAGTTATGTTTGTAAATTATAGGCACTGATTAACTTTGGCAATTTGCATTTGTTGGATTTTGTGGTATAAAAAGTGAGTACAACTGCAGTGACTGATATCTACCAAGTTTTGTTTTTAATTTCCCTTCACATCAAAATCCAAGGGTTGGGATTTTCAAAAAAAGCTTTGGGTTGACCTAATTCCATTCCCAGGGCAGAGTTTTTATCTATAATATCAGATGTGGACATACATTGATTGCTTTCAGAAATCTCATCCAAAATAGGTTTTCATAGTTGGATTCCTTAACAGATCAGTCTAGACAGAAGGACTGAAGAATATAACATACCATGGCATGCTAGGCAGTTGCTGATGGCTTAATTAAGTCTGACAAAACCTTGCATCCACACACAGAAGAGGGTTTTCAAATGGCAGAATCTATCCCTAACATACGTTCTTTTAAAGAGATACAACAGGAGTAGTTTTTCTCCATCCATATTTGCATCTTATCACCAACATCAGTTCCTTCAGTTGCTACCTACCACTTGTTCCCTTCTCCTTACAGTGCTTTTTCATAATGGTCTTGGCCCCATCTAGAGCCCCATCTAGACTTCATCTGAAGTCGATAAAAAGACTCCCATTGGCTTCAGCGGCTTTGGCTCAAGCCATGGACTGACAAGTCAACTTGAAACCAGCAATTCTTTAAATGCAGTGAATCCAAGTTCCTGTAACTTCCACCCAATGCCTCTCCAAAGCAGGACAAATGAATGCTATAAATTATTAACATTTATTTTACAGCAGGTATGAATCATGGATGAAGTCAAACATAAAACTTACCTGAGGCAGCAGACTAAATACTTTTGGCTGTATAGCACCTAGATGATGAAATTGACCTTGGAACTCAAAGTAACTAAGACGTATCGCGTCTCAGAGGGGTAGCCATGTTAGTTTGTATCTGCAAAAACAATAAAGAATGGTGTGACACCTTAAAGACTGACAGATTTATGAGGGCATATGCTTTCATGGGTAAAACCCACTTCAGATGAATTGGAATGAAAATTACAGAAGGAGTGTGTGTGTATATATATAAATAAAAGGAAGCAGCTACTTGTGTTAAAGAAGCTAATTAAGACAGCTTGGAAGTGGATCATTCACAGCATTTATTGTGGAGATAAGAATATCCAGAGAGGGGAAGTTGCCTTTGTAATGCAATAACCAGCTAAGATCCTTATTCAATCCTAAATTGATAGTGTTGAATTAGCTAAATTTTGAAATTCATTTTCACTTGGTAACCGGTTTTTGAAATTCTTTTGTAGAAGGATGGCTCCATGGAATTTATTTTCAAATTCAACACTATCAATTTAGGATTGAATAAGGATCTCAACTAGGATGTAACAGTCTTCTATTGTAGAAATATTGGCCATTTATTAATTTAATCACTTAATGGCTGTATACCTGAACAAAACATATACCTTTCCACATCTTCCCTTTGTATCTTTCAGATGGCTGAGGGCAATTTTAGGTGCTAGAGAGCCACCTGGCTTCCACTAAAAACCATATGTAGCAGACTTGCCTCTATTTATTATTCCTGTAGGCAAGAATACTGGACAACTCCCTTACTCGTTAAATCACATTCTCCCATTAGCTAGTTTGTACCCCTGGGTACTGTAATCACACAAGACATTTCACTGCAGTCTTTCCGAACTGCATAAATAGTCAAAATCCAGAGAGTCTGGGGTTTGTTTAAATGTGTACAAGGTAGACTGAAAAGTTGCAAGACGAAAACAAACATGTTAGAAGTCTGCACGATAAACTAAAATGACTATAAATCAGGGTTGAGAGTTGAAATGAAATAAATTCTGGGAGTACCACATGTAGCTAATGTAGCCCAGAAAAGCTGCTCTTACTGTACGATGGGGCAGCTTTACAAAGTGTACACACACTTAAGGAACTGTGTCTCGCTGTGTGTAACACTGCTTCATGCTGCTGTTGTCCTCTCAATATAGCTTCCATGGAGCCAGGGGGAGATAATGCTGTTACAATTGCCAGTCAAACTGCACCTCTACCTCCCCACTAGGCTTTAGGGCAGCATCTGGGGCAGAATCATGCTATTTTTCAATGGGGTTGGAGCTCCCTATATAGCAGCCATGATTACCTCAGTAAATCTAACGTGTATTCAATGCCTACTATTTTCTTCCCTCTGTAAGCAAAGACTTCGATATCCAATCACTAAACAGCCCTAAAGAAGAGCTCTGTATAGCTTCAACGCTTGTTTTTTCACCAACAGAAGTTAGTCTAATAAAATATTAAACCCTCTCCCCCCTTGTTTTCTTAAAGCAAAGTATTTAGAACAAAAGGCTTTCACAAAAAACAAGTCTTAAAACAGACTACATGCATGCCTGTCTTACAGGTGTTAATCCATCTTCCACATGGAACTGCCAGTAGGTCTCAACTTCCTATAGTCACTCCAAGACAATTAGGGGCTTGATGGCAAACTCACGACACACTGCACTCCCCTTTGAATTAGTGGCAGGATCTCCTTTACATTCAAAGAGAATGAATAGCTTTTAATGTGCATCTCTAGGCTCCCAATCTCTTCAAGCTGGGAGTATACACCTTTGTTTAGTAATTACCAAATCTCTTGTTGCCACAAGTGTTTGCTGGGAAGTTTCTTATCTAGTGTGCTGTTTTCCTGCATATTTTACCAACAACTTCCTATTACGCTACTTTAATACATTGATTTGGGAATGCCATTACCCAACACTATGGTAACTTTGACCAGGTTAGTGGGAGGCAGGAGATCAGGTTCCAGTACAACGCCACAGTTCCCGCCCACCTTGTGAATCCCATCTCTAGCAGCTATGATTCCCCTTCCATCCTAGGTATCAAAATAGATTTTGCCTAAAATTCTTTTTTTCCCCCACCTGGGACACATCTTTAAATGGGAAGTCCACACACTGAATTTGTATGATACTCTTCTCAGCATTTATTACAGTTATTAGCTATAACAAAATCCACACAGCTCATCCATCGAGTATGGATGTAAGGCCAGAAAAGACCCCAGTAACGATATTAAATGTTTGAGTCCCCAGCTTGCCCCAGGTTCCCCACAGCACTTCTGCTTTTGAAATGTAGGAAGAGCCGCCAGTTCCTCACTGCACCCCTGCCCCTTTCCCCCCATGGAGATGGTGCTGGGGGGATCCGGCTTTTAAGTTGGCTCCCCCAGTACCAAATCCTGCTCCTGCCCTTGCTGTCTCTCTCTGATAGATGGGTGGGGGAAGCGACTAGTCGAGTCACTAGTCAACTAGTCGCTTACATCTCTAGGCACCAGATCAATGTGACCTGAAAAAAAAAGTCAGACCAACTAGCATCACCCAGCACATGAACCCCAATGACTGAAACTGGGCCAAAGAATTATGACTCTCATGAGAATAAACCATTGTGTGCCAGAAGCAGAGATCAATAGGGCCCAAACAGCCCCAAGTGCAATGGTAGGAAATAGATTAAGCCAGATATGTCAGCATAGTTCTTGCAGGTGACCTGTGCCCCATGCTGTAGAGGAAGGCAAAATCCAAAGAAGGTCACTGTTGTTCTGACCTGTTCTTCATCTTACAAACATAGGCTTGGAAAAATTCTTATTTTTAAAAATAATTTCAGCAACACAGATGTTTATTTTAAGCCTTTTTCCCCAACTTTTTTATCTACTTAAAATTTCATATTCTATTTAAATTATCAAAGTTGGTCATCGCATGTCAAAATATACAAAGTAAACATGCTTAACTCAAATCCATTCTCAATCAACATTTTCTTACTTTGCCGTTTCAATTATCAATTGAAATGCTTTTTGTTGGGTTGTGTACATACGAGATTAGTATTTACTGACATTTGCCAATAAAAATCTAATTCTTCCAAGCCTACACATATGGCAGTCTGAGCACATAAGCAAAAACCAGTCAGCCAAGCACCCGAGGAACAGAATTTCCAATACCATATCAGAGTACTAGCCTATCCAATCCACTGTTTCTTGTACCTACACCTCTTGCTTGAATTCCCAAACTCTGATGTTCGGGCCCATATTTTGCAAAGATTCATATTCCTCAGACAGTTTAGTTTCTCCAAATGAAACTGGTTAGATGGTTCAATTTGGGATCTCCTACATACTAGTCTGTTTTTTTAGCATATCTGATATAATATCTGTTATGTTGAGCCAGTGCCCCTTATTCCCATCCATTTCACATATTGGAATACACATTCAATATCTAGACTCTCGTTGTTGTTTAACAGCCATATCTAAACAAAAATTATGGGTCTGATCTATGTAGTTCCAAGATTTACCCTTTCAGGTTGGTGTCCCATTGTCAGGCTTTCCTGAGATACTCTTCTAGCTAGCCTTATAACAGTCCTTTTTATACCCAATTATAGTTTTTGAATTATTGCCAATTTCCCTTGTTTTCCAAACTATATTTATCATTTGCTGTAATCTCTGAAAAATGACATGAAGCAGATTAGAATCCCCTTTACATTCTAGACACAAATCGGTACTTACTGGTCTCTCAGCAGTCAGATTCCATCTTCCTCGTTAGCTGCTTCCTTTTCTGGGGCACTGCTGCAGGAAAAATTCAAGATCCCTGGCAAATTTGATAGTCTCTCAGAGTGTCTTTGGCCTCCTGTAGCTTTTGCAAGTCCATGTCCAGCTGAGCATGACTAGAAACTAGTCTATTGACAAAAGTTTTCTGGGATCCTCTGCCACTTTCTCCCCTCCCCACTTCTAATTCTTATCTGTGCCCTGGCCAGCTCCAAGATACACATTGAGTTTCTATCTGGCCTGGATAAAAAGAGGCAACTTTTCTTGATTTAACAGTCCATACATCAGCTGTAGATGTTGACATCCAGGTTCACAGCAAAGAATACCTTAATGTTCAGCCCCATGCCAAATTAATGAAGCTCTGAGCTGAAAAAAAAAACCAGAAAAAAATAATTCAGACAGACAGAAAATCCAAAAACAATGCTACCTTCTCCATATACAGAAGAGTTTGGGTGCTTTTGAATCAGCTGGGGCAGGAAAAGAGAGTTTGTATAATTATGTTTTTGAACGTATTTAATATAGAATTTAAATTATTATTTTTAAACGAACAAGCTTTTTTCCAAATACAAAGACTAAAGTGCACGTGTATATTTACAAACTAGAAGATTTAACCCGCGCTGCCCAGGTTCTTCAGGGCAGGGGGCTGTAGATGTAGGTGGAGCAGAAGTCATGATTGGGGCTTGGGGATGGAGGGGGGCAGTGCACAAGGCTGGGAGCAGGGGAGGGGGTGCAAGAGTGAGGGTTGGGGTTGAAGAGGACCTCAGGGAAGGGGGTCCCATCAGGCCTAAGTCTTTTCTCTCCCTCCAACCCCCTCTCCAGCTGCCTAGGATGTTTTCTTTCCCCCAGCTGCCCCCAGCCTCCAAGGACATATTTTTCCCCAAAAAACCCTCCTGGCCACCAGGGGCATTCCCTCCCTCAGGTCCCCTCTGCTACTAGGGGCCTTTTTTCCTCCTCTCACCTTGGCACTTCAGCCAAGGGCTGGGAGGATGGGAAAGGTTTTAGGGTGGGGGCTACTTACCAGGTGTGCTATCAAACAAGAGGGTGGAGCCCCAGCTCTGCTGACCAGTCCCTTCAATGTGCAGCTGCCCATAGTGGCTACTGCAAGACAGCTCTCCTCGGTGGGCTCCCCAGTGCCCACTCTCATACTGCATCATTCTGAACAGCAGCCCCTCCCTTTGCTTGTTCTGGGAAACAGCCCCTTTCCCAGGGCTTCCAGTTGCCTTGGCTCAGCCAAACCCTGTTCTTGCTTTAAGTTAGGAGAACAAGCAGCTTATACCAAATTTGGTGGCTCTAGCTCTTACCATTTAGGAGGCGTTCTTGAACCAATGGACTTGCAGACAGACAGACAGACAGATGCACTAAAAATAGATCGATAGAAATCTATCACATCCAAGAAGTACCTCTCTCCTCCTCATGTTACCACAATTTTCATAATTATCCCATAATTATAATTTCTTCATAAGCTTAAGAAGTGAATTCCCTAACTGATTGGGGTTATCATTCCTAAATTCTTGATGCACTAATAAAGACAATAAATTGCAAACTGTGGCAGTGCTGGGGCAAATCAGGAGAAAAAAGCTCACTAGACTCATATTTGAACACATCACTCTTTTCACATTGACTTTTAATGCACAAGTTCTGGTTTATCACAAATGGATGCCAATTTGCAAATGCTTTGGCATATTCCTTCCACGCACACTTATAACAGAAAACTCAAAAATAAAATCTTCTTTTTAAAATACAATCCATTAAGTGTAGCTCTTGTATTCCCCAGGGCTTCTTGTGTGGTGAGCACAATCATTTTGTATTTCTCCCTGTTGGCCACAACACACACGCCTCTTTCATGCAAGGAGCTATAGGCTGAACTGCACCTAATTACTGACAGCTGAGGCTGTGTCTACACTATAAGCTAGGAGTGCGATTTCTGGATTGTGTGGATGTATTGTGCTAACTTTCATTTGAGCAGGCACACTAAAATAGTAGCACAGACATGATCGCGTGAACAGTGGCTGCACAGGCTCTTTGCCCCATGTACATATCTACAGGGCTCATGCAGGTTTGTACTCAAGGCAGCTAAACCCACACTGCTGCAGTTGCTGCCTATGCTATTGTGTCTGATTACTATTTTTAGCTTCCTAGCTAATAATGTAGATATTCCCTGAGAGTGCCTTGAAATCTGTCTGGGAATTAACACCCAAAATGCCAGACTGAAGCCTGGCTTAGTGAACCTTTTCCCAATTAAGAGAGAATTGCAGAGATTCAGGGTCCTCTTTGGAGGATCCCAAACCATCAGTACATTCTGTCTTACTAACACTTTATGTTATCTGACAGGGCTGAACACCGCTTCCATTGTGAAATCAAGAGCCATTATGCATCTGGTTTCAGGTGGAGCTGAAGTGCATACAGTCAAATACTTACCCTACAGAAAAGCTCCCATTCACAAAGTGTCCATGACTTGGCCCACTAGCAATTAATTAAGAATGGGCACAGTATATCAACCCTGTAATATACTGCAGTATTTAGAAAGCTGAAGCAATTTGAATCCTGACAGAAATGCCATTGATGGATAACGTGTGCACACGAGTATGTTGCCTCTAAGTGTAATGATTTTTAATTAAGCAATAGGACAGGGGTGTGTTCTGAGGTGGAATATTTCTTTCCCCCTCCCGCCTCTCATCTTTTCATGTCTTGACAAATGCAGTCTTGCCCTACTCAGATCTGTTCAGAATGTTGTTAATGTACAGAAAAATATTCCTTTTCTGGGAAAAGGACGTCATAGATTGTTATCTTGCTGTGACAACTACAGGTATAGTATGCTTGGATATAGCCACTCCAGCATAGTAAGACCTTTCCTTTCCTCTCAACTCTGCCTTTCCTTCTCTATTCTCTTACAACCTGCTTCTTTCTCCCCATCACAGATGAAGAATTTTGTCTTCTCTTTTTCCCTAACCCCACCACTTGCCCCAGTGAGCCCATCCCATCACCTAAATGTTTCTCATACCCACCCTATTCCATGCCTTATTTTATTTCTCACTCTCTTCTGGCTCTTTCCTCTCATAAAACAAACATACTTAAGTCTCCCTCATGTTAGAAAACTTGCTCTTGATGCCAGATGCTTTACTAGCTACTGCTCCTTCTCTTTCTCATTTCTAAGGCCAGGTCTATACCTGCTTAAGGATGCAACTCCAGCTACGTGAATAATGTAGATGGAGTTGACATGCCTTAAGCTGAATTTGGCGCCATCTTCACAGCAGGTTGATGGGAGGAAACACTCCTGTTGGCTTCCCTTCCTCCTCACGAATTAAGGATCGAGGAGTTCGGGCGCCAAGCTAAACCCACCAAATCGAACGCCTGAAAAATCCATCTCCGGTACAGCAAGCGGAGCCATGGCCTCAGCTCACTGAAGACACTCCTTATAATTTCTCTCTTCCAGTTCCATCCATTCCTAGACCTCACCAATCCAGCTTCCATCCTCTGCACTGCACAGAATCTTCACTCACCAAAATCTTTAATGACCTCTTCCTATCCAAAATCTCAGAACCAAAGCACCCCATTCTTATCATCCTTCACCTATCTGTAAGCTTCAACACAGTTGATCATGCTCTTGTTGAAATCAAGTCCCTCCCTTGGCTTCTGTGACTCTGTCCTCCTCTGGTTCTCCTCCTAACCTGTCTAATTGAAATGGTATCCCTGGCCTCTGTTTGTCAGAGGCTGGAGATGGATGGCACGAGACAAATCACTTGGTCATTGTCTTCGGTCCATCCCCTTTGGGGCACCTGGTGCTGGCCACTGTCGGCAGACAGGCTACTGGGCTAGATGGACCTTTGGTCTGATCCAGTATGGCCGTTCTTATGTTCTTCAGAGCAGCCTTTGAAAGATTTTCCACCTTCCTGTGTGGAGGTTCCTCTGGGCAGTCTTCTTGGTCCCATTCTTCCCCCCCCTCCATCTTATCTCTGGGTGTTCTCATCAACAAGACACAAAATTCAACTACCACCATTAAGACCATTCACAGATCTATCTCCCTTCTCCAGACTTGTCTCCTTCCGTCCAAAGTATCAGCCTGTCTGTCTGAGATCTCAACATGGCTAAAAGAGAACTCAAATTTGTCTCCAAGCCTTCCCCATTACTTCCCTTTTTAATCACTGTGTACAGCACCGCCAACCTGCTCCACCACTCCTATCCTGGACATTGCCTTCGATACAGGTCTCTCTTTAAGTCCTAACATCCAGACTATGTCTGAAGATTCTTTCTACATCATTATCTCGAAAGCCTTTTCTATCCACTCATACAACTAAAAATCTTGTCCTGGCTTTCATCATCCTGATAACAAAAATGTCTTTGTCTGTCTTGACAAATGCAGACTTGTCCTGCTCATATCCATTCAGCATGCTGATGTAAAGACCAGAATCAGGCCTTGCTGCCCACAAATCAGGCTTTGGTATACAGCACACAGTTATGACCTTATGCTTTCTCTCATCAGAAACTTGGGAATAGCGGGAGTGTGGCGTATTCCACGTACAACCTTTCACTTCTCACTTGGACACACCCCTGCTTGAGGGCTGCGAGGGAGGGCAGCTTGTCACTTCTTAAAGGGAGGGGCTTCCACAGCAGAGAGATCTAACTGGTGTCCTGCCCTTTTTGCTGTTAGAGCAGTGCGAAGGGGGCTGGGATGCTGCTCTGAATCAGGCTTTGGCATGCAGGCATTGCCTTCAGGTCAGGTCCTTACAGCTTTGTACATGCTGTTTGCTTTGAAGTCTCAGAGATAAACTGCTTGGAGGAACTAATTACATTCTTTGCCCTCAGCTGCATATTTGAAAGTTATGGGCCAAATCTCCCACTTGGACTGAGCCCAATAATAAGCACTGTGCCCGGTAGTGTTTTCAGGACCCTGTTCTAATAACAACAAAGTTTCCCTGCCTAAAGACCCCATGAGTGTTTTTTCTGGCACTAGTAACCCATTTACCTCCCAGATAGCTGGTAGACAAACAGATATTATCTGACACAAAGAACTGAGATGTCAGGAGTTTTTCCTTCAACAGCCGTCACACCCTTCGTGCATGGAATGCTTAGGGGTTGTTGTTGTTGGTTTTAAAAAAATAATTCCCAAGGAATTTTTCTAATAGCAGTGAAGGAACACTGCAGTCTATTAAAGCACACTGAGCTATTATTATTCTGCCTATGCCGAAAGCCAAGAAAATTAGCCAGCTGTCAAAAATCAGCTTCTCTCTCTGTATCCTTTATATGGTGCTTGTTTTCTCTGGGTAGGACTGGGGAAAGCATGCAACAGCAGCTCAGATCTGGATCAAGACCACCTTTCTGCTTCTTCACGAAAACCAATCAACAGTGTACAAAGAGACACATGGTGTAAAGAAACAAAGTCTCATCTGGTGGCACCATTTGGATATTGCTTGTTGCCTCGCCAACCCTTTGTACGCTTAAAAAAAAAATGTGTGTTAACCGTAATTCATCAACCATGTGTAATGGCCCAATTATGTTAAAACAATATTTCTTCTTGCCTGTGAGGACAGCATATATCCCTTTTCAAGTCTCCAAGGCAACTGAAATATCAGTAATTCTAAAAATGATCATCTCTCAACATAGTAAAGAAAAAGTGAGCAAATTTTGTGATCGCTGGTAAGTTTTAATGAAAAAAATTAGGGCCAGAATTAAAGCATATTAGGAAACTTACGTTTTATCAGTGTTAAAATACAGATCCCTATTTAGATAACTAGCAAAATAACTAGCAAAACATTTGTATTTGTGTAGCATCTAGAAACACCAGCTGAGCTCAAGATTCCATGGTGCTAGGTGGTGTTCATATTTTTAGTAAGAGACAGTCCCTGTGTCATAGAACTTGCAGTCTAAATAGTCAAGACAGCTACAAAGAGTGGGAGAAGTATTATTATACTACAAAGAGTGGGAAGAGTATTATTATTTCCATATTACAGATATACACAGGGAGATGGACTTACTCAAGATCACACAAAGTCTTTGGCAAAGCCAAGAATAGAATGCACACTCCCTGAGTTCCAGGCCAGCACATCAGCCATACCACCACCCCATCTTCCTAGGCTTATTTTAATACAGTTCTGCCATAGTTATGTTTACATATTGTGTGGATATTTTTTGTTTTCAGAAAAACAGTAAGTTTAATTTTCCCCAAGCCATTACAGAAAGACCTCTATGGAATGCCTCAATTATAGTCTATTTCTTGCTATGTCTTGAATATAAAGGTTATATAGAATAAGGTGACACCTCTTTTGGAAATGAAATGAGTCTTATAAGGATTCCTGTGTTGTGACTTGTGGGCTCAGATTTGTATAATAAAAATAAATTGAGTTAAATCTGGACATTTATGGGTCAGGGTTCATTGAAATTATTTTAACACAAGCAATTTAACTCATCTGCTCTAATTTATTCAGAAAGATGGACTGATTAGGATCTTGACTGAGATGCCATTGCATGAGCCCCTGCACTGATGAAATGTAAATAGGTCTTTAGTTAAGCAATATGCGGACCAAATGGAACAAAGAATCTCAAACCAGAATGAAATCCCCAAAGATTAAAATTCAGCTTTTTTCCCCTTTAATTTCTGCTCAGTGTAACTGTGGCATTTACCTTTATTTCTCTTTCTAACCTCACTGCTTCAACTCTGACTGCAGGAAAAACTACACACCTTACACCAACAATATTAACCTAATTTTTATTAATTAAGTTAGCTGATCCTGTGACCATGCAGAAATTCAGCAGAGTACCAATTGCATGGATCTGCACAGGAAACCCACTTCCAATATCACATCCTGATCTACACACTGATGGGCTGTGTCTAGACTGGCCAGTTTTTCTGGAAAATCAGCCGCTTTTCCGGAAAAACTTGCCAGCTGTCTACACTGGCCTCTTGAATTTCCGCAAAAGCACTGACTTCCTACTGTAAGAAATCAGTGCTTCTAGCAGAAATACTATGCTGCTCCCGTTCGGGCAAAAGTCCCTTTTGCGCAAAACTTTTGCACAAAAGGGCCAGTGTAGACAGCTGAGATTTGTTTTCCGCAAAAAAGCCCCGATCACGAAAATGGTGATTGGGGCTTTTTTTGCAGAAAAGCGCATCTAGATTGGCCACGGACGCTTTTCCACAAAAAGTGCTTTTGCGGAAAAACATCCGTGCCAATCTAGATGCTCTGTTCCGAAAATGCTTTTAACGGAAAACTCTT
This sequence comes from Pelodiscus sinensis, assembly GCF_052426305.1. NCBI lineage: Eukaryota > Metazoa > Chordata > Testudines > Trionychidae > Pelodiscus > Pelodiscus sinensis. The sequence continues at coordinate 109,358,785 of NC_143055.1, read as the reverse complement.
CCGTTAAAAACATTTGCGGAAAATCATGCCAGTCTAGACGTAGCCATGCAGTCATATAGGGGAGCTATAAAGTAAATTTACTTATTTATAAAGTTAGCTAAATACGTAACTAAACAATCTTTGAAAGTCTCAGAGGGGCAGCCCTGTTAGTCTATATATAGTAATCATGAGCTTTTGTAGGCAAAACCCATTTCTTTGAATGAGATGATCGTGCGTGACCAAAGTGGGTTTTGCTTTACAATTCATCTCTCTCTCTCTGTGTGCGCGCACACACACACACACACACACACACACACACACACACACACACACACACACACACAGTGTTACTCTGTTAGGTAGCACAGGACTACATGTTTTTAAACAATCTTTGCAAATTATTAAGACTAATTCTAACCCAAGATCATAGAAATTAGAGTCTGCAAAAACCTTCTGGATCATCTTGTCTATTCCTCTTGCAGTGAAACTGCTCCAAACAAATGTTATGCTGCTTAGTCCAGTACACTTTAAAAGGACCCAGGCAATGTTGCTTCCATCATCTCCCTTGGCAGACATGTCAGGGCCATCTTCCTAACTGGACTTCCAGAATGTAAGTCCAATATATACGGAATATAACCATAAACACTCTACCAGATCTCACTTTTAGGGCTTTTTGCTGATAAGTCAAAATTTTTGTTTTGATTAACTTCATTCAGACTTCTCTTTCCCTTGAAACCAAACAAGAGACCTTTTTATACGGTTCATATCACAAATCTGCAAAGGGCAACTTCTAGCTCTAACAAACTTTAGTACAAGGATCTTCTGTTACAAAAGGGAGGGCCTTCACTTGACATTGTAGAGCTGTGCACCCTGCCAACTGCAAGTGCTCTCGTTCCAAAATACAAGCAGTGTTGACTCAGCTCCTTCCTGTTCCACACCTTTGCACTTCCCTGATTTTGAACCAGCTGTTCTTTGGACCAGATCCCAGCATAAAATGGAGGTGGGTGGGTGTGTAGGCACCAATACTGGGAATAACAGTGGCACAAACCTAATGTTATTGGTGGCCACAAAGTCACACAGGGAAGGGTTTTAACCTAATACTGCTATTAAATTTTTTTAAAAAAATTTATCTGGTATTCTGCTTTTATTTTCTGTTGACAACCTCAGCCTCTCTTGTATGTGATTATAATGGGGTCTAAAATTCTGCATTCAGCTTCTGGACACCTCAAAACCAGAAAGTTCTCACTACATTAGAGAGAATTACTCAGCGATTAAATAAAAGTGGTCACGGGGCAGAAGAGATTACTTAATAAGGAAAGTTTAAAAAGACCTAAATGTTCACACAAGGCTCAGTGATGATTAAGCATCAGTGGTTACCTCTCTAGAACAGTCTGCTTTCTTATTACTTTTTTTGTACAGCACCTAGCACAAAGGAGCTGTACAAGGAAAAATAGTCCTGATCCTGATTTGGGGCCAAAGGAACTAACAATGTAACATAAAAAAGTAAAAGTAAAGTAAAATCCTATATGGTAATTGCTGGCTTTCCAATAGCTGCCACTGTAAATGGTGGGGGACGACGACAAGTTTTTCTCCCTCAAAATTTTGAGTATTTGCAAAACTAAGGGCCTGATCCTTTATTGCTCTGCACCTCAGCAATCATTTACATCAGTGCAAAGTGAGTATGAAACATGGCTTAACCGAAATGGTAGCATTTGACATGCACGCATTGATGTAAAGACTATGTAAAAGTCCACAGCTACAAGGTATCAGGACCTAAGCACATGGAATCTAGAACTTCCCAGGAGCATTATTACAATCTTGCTAATCCAGAGCCTCAGTCACAGCCCAATTTATGTCCCAACCTCTGGATCCCTCTTTTCTTAACTCTTCACCCATTGCTGCCCGTCCCTGCCTCTGTTTCCCCTTACAGAGTTAATCTGTTAGTATAGGTTGTGGGAAACAGACTGATTATGTGCTACAAGTGGAGAGGGAGGAACTGAACTGGTCAGCGAGGCAGTAGGGGGACCCAGTGTAATTAAGCTAGACCTGGAGAATCACAGCTTCAGTTGAAGAAATACTCTCATACTAAAAGAGATCTCATTAACTGCTAAAGTCCAGGAGTAAGAGTGTGAGTGGGGAAATTATTAATTTCCATAAGTTTCTCTCTCCTCTGAGAGAATTACAAGAATTCTGTATAAAACCGATTCACTGGGCACTTAAGACATTGTCACTCTGAGTTATTTGGAGTATCTAATCGTTTCCCACAAACTAGCATTTACAGTTTTTAGAATGAATTTAGACCTGATATACAGAAAAGAGGCTGAATATCTTATTGAAATAAGATACTGGTACATGATTCTTTTGGCAAGAGTGGAATCTGTCTTGTGGAATCCTGTTTATAATTCAATAATCTATGCACTCCTCAAGATGTATCTATTACTCACCTAAGGGCTCATCACTCCAAAGTGAGCCAAGTCATACAGGCAAATTAGTCTCTTTAGTTCAAAGCAGAAATTTCATATATGCAAGGAAAACATGAATGGATTATGTGGATTTTATGCCGATTGGATTAGATCCTCAGCCCATATAAACTGGCTGAGGTTCTCTATTGACTTAAACAGAGATGTATTGATTTACATGAGCTGGAAATCTGGCCCATAGCGTTTTGTTGAAGTCTTGCATAGAAATTACTCTACTTGACCAGACCAGTTAGTGCAGCTAATTCAATATCCTGTCCCCAACAGGGGACTATACCAAGAAATCCTGTACTGGACAATTACAGAGTAACTTGCCCAAAGAACAATTATTAGTCAACCTATAAAACATTGGAGGACTGACAGAATTGCCAGGGCTGTGGGCATGGTGGCGGGTGGAGGTGGGTGGGTCTGTGCTCCCAGTAGGGGAGAGTGTTCAAGTGGAAGGATGGGGCTAAGGTCTAACCTCCCCCATCAGTCCTTCAACACCGTCCAGGGCTTCGGCAGTGATTTAAAGGGCCTGTGTTTACCAGTGTTGCTGTGGCAGTGTCAGGCTGGGCCCTTTTGAATCATCGGGCCCTGGAGCAGATGTCCCCTTTCCCCCATCATCGGCAGGCCTGCTGATATATACTATGCTTTTTAGAACATTTTCCAAGAAAATGTATGCGTTCACTGTCTCATTTCACCTCCTAAATTTAGAAAGCATGCAATGTTCTGCTAGATTCCTCTTCCTAATCACACAGAAAGTCAATGTCAAAGCTGAACCGATGTGTCTTGGCTCCATTATCTAAACAGCAACTCTGGGAAACAAGTATAAAATGCTATGTACTGCACAGGCATTGCGTTGCAACATGTATATCATTGGATGGTTAAGGAGTTCATATAAGTCACCAGTCTTATAGTTACACAGTTTTCTGGAAAGCAAATAATGGCTTTAGCCAATGTTTGGCTTTCTTGTCACTTAGCTGTCTCTCTCTCAGTTGGAACAAAGCTTTGATACTTTTTATTTTGTGGTAATGAAAACTTTTTTCTGAATATTTAATAAGGAAGTTTGTTCCTACAGGGAAAATATTTCCTAAACCTAGAAAAGTGACCCTCCTTTATAGTTTGCTTCTCATGAGAAAATAGACAAAACAGAAAACAATATATGTTTAACAAAGTGGTAGCCACTATCCTCAAAGGAAAATAGAAATACTCTAACACTGACAAATGTGATGTACTGCTGTTCTTGGGACTAGCTGTCTCACTCTCAGGTAACATCAAAAATTAAAGATGTTTCTCAGGCTACGTCTAGACTACGGGGTTTCCCGGAGGTATCCCAAAAAACTCCGCCACGTCCAGGGAATGAGGTTGCACTTCCATTTTTTTTGCGCAAGTGCAAACATGCTCTTCCACAAGGAAGAAGGGGGTTTCCGAAAGAGGTTTTTTCCCCATTTGGCCCAATCTAGACAGGCCAAATGTAGGAAAAGCCTCTTCCTACAAAAGAATCGGAAAAAGCTACGCAAAATGCAGAGCGCATTTTGCGTAGCTTTTTCTGACAAAACCTTGTAGTCTAGACCTAGCCTCAGGGTGGAGTCATTCTTTCACATAGGAAGGTTATCTGCTTTTAGTAAAACTATTGCATCCCATCTCCCAACCAAATTAAACCCCATTAGATTTACCATTATAACCTTGCCTCATTGTGCCTCCCAAAGCACTTTGTTTACTCAAATGCTGTTAACATCAGGGTGGTGTCTTTTCCCTTCAGGAAGCACTGACAGAACTATAATGGATTTCACCTTCTTATCACTCTCTCAGCCCTAACACCTCATGAAAGCAAAAGCTGAATAAATCAGTCATTTCCAAATCTGGGAAATCAGGTGGTCAGGGGCAATTCTCTTACATCCAAAGAGCTTTTAACATTCTCTTTGCTGGCCAAGAGTGCCAGACCATTCACCGACAGAACAGTCCTTCAACACTACTTGGGATAAAGCAAGAGTGTGCATTGTCCTTGGTTGGCCAGTGCTGAAATGATGCATGCACAGCCACTCCTTTTGAAAAATCAAATGTAACTAACATTATTTAAAACAGGAAGGCTGAAGGAGGGAAATCTGGGCAGAAGTCCAGTCATTTACTTCTGCCTCTAGTAGAAGACTCAGAGAGGTTAAACAGATGTAACAGAGGGGTCCTGATCATACTGACCCTCTTTCGCGCCATCTGCTATTGCTTAACACTACAGGGGATATTACTTAAATTACAGGTAGGTGAAAAAGAAGTCACTGGTCATTGGTCCTATTCACGATAGGATCCCTCTAACACTATACAATAAAATATGTATATCTCATCTTAGCATATCCACCATGTGGGACTACGCTATCTTCACCACAAGTTTTGGGAACCTTCTGAAAGCAGTGTCCACTGGGCCCACTTGTCCCTCCCCTCTCGCCACCGACAAACTGGTGGATTCTGAGGGTTTGAAAAAGAGGGAGTGGCCCCTTTTAGCTGCTGACGATGAAGCACGCTCCGATCACAGTGTCCTTGATCAGTTTTTCTTTTTTTCTTCTTCACATTTTGAGGCAAATTTTGTTTAGTCAGTCAGATTTTTCTTTTAAAGTATGAGAGAAGATACCCATACAGAATGGGGTCTGTTTGGACCCACAGAAAGAGGGACACTTCATTCATTGCTATTGGCGGGGGAGCCCCAATACACGAAGGCCAGGTCTATACAGAAGGTTGGCTTAAGGTATGGAAATCCAGCTACACAAATAACGTAGCTGGAGTCGACATACCTTAAGCTGAGCTTGGGAGGTTGACAGGAGTAAATGCTCCCATCAGCTTCCCTTACTCCTCACAAATCGAGGAGTACCAGCGCCGACAGTGAGCACTCTCAGCATTCAATTTACTGGGTCATTAGACCTGCTAAACTTAATGCCAGAAGATTGATCTCCAGCATGGTAAGTATACATGTGGCCTGAGCTGGGATTGGCTTTGATGAAAATCAGGAGAATGGTGGTTACAATACATTACAAATACACAGAGAGCTCATCCTTTACACAAAGTCATGCAAAAACAATGGAACAACTGGTTTGGTCGGCGAGGTAAAAGAAGTAACTGCAACCTTACTTAGGCCTTGTCAACACTAGGTCTGCCGCTTTCTTGACAAAAGGTCTGCCGCTTTAAACAAACTGCGGCTGTATGACCACACTGTGCTCCTTGAGTCAGCACAGCACATCCCTAGTAGTTGCACAGAGCAGTGCAGCATGGATAGCTAGCCCATTGTGCAACTGGCCATGGAGTGCTTTGGGAAGGGTTTGCGATACCTCACAGGGCAGGTACAGTGCCACGTAACACAGGTTTCTCAATCCCATTGTTCCATGGGGATCCCAGTAGATTGGTAGCCACTTTTCAACTGAATTTTGGAGGGTGGGGAAGAGTGAGACACAGGGAGTGGAGGACAACGAGTGTCTAAGATCAGATAGCAGCAGGAAACAACCAGCCCTGAGGGGGGGGGAGAGGCCCTTCTCCCCTCAGCTCCTGCCTTCCTTCCTGGCTCTGCACAGTGCAACAGTCCCCACCCCTTCCCTCGGCAGTAGTATTGTGCCCAATGCAGGGGAGAGAAGAATTCCATGTTAATGATTTACTCTTTACTACCAAGGTGGAATGGCAAACTCACTGTCAGAATTCCCCAGAGTTTTGAAAGAGGAGGGGTACATGCTTGCCGGGAAGCTGAGTTCAAAAGAGTGAGCAAAGTGGTCACAACAGGCATTGTGGGATACTGGGAGGCGGCCAGTTATGGCAACATAAACAGCAGCATCAACACTGATGCTTTCTCATGAACTTTACCAGACAAAGCTTTCTTTCTCATATGAAGGTAGTTTTATTTTGTCAGCAAAGCAGGAAAGTTTTGCCAAAGAAAAGTAGCATTGTAATGCATACGTCTCTATTGTTTTGTTGGCAAAGGCTGCCTTTTGCCAGCAGAACCATGTAGTGTAGATAAGGCCACAGGCCGAATACTCTGATTGTTACTGTTGGAAAGAAAGCCTGGCATCTCATATTTCCATCTTTCATAACTGGAAGCTCCACTAACTCTCGTTATGAATCTCATATTTCCATCTTTCATAACTGGAAGCTCCACTAACTCTCGTTATGACATGTGCCTGCCACTGCTGTCCCTACACTTCTAGATGAGAGGACATAGTTGAAATAAATCGAAGACAATCTTCATTGAGACAAATATATCAGCTAAAAGTTGTCTAGTAATGTATCCCCCCTCCAAATGGCCAGAAGCAGACCCATTGAGTTATGACTTGGCTCTATTCAAATCATCAGGGCCTAACGAACTTCATCCTGGGGTACTTAAGAAGTAGGCAGAAGCAATCTTGGTACCACCACTAGTAATTATCTTTGAGAACTCCCAGAGGATGGGTAAGGTCTCCGCGGATTGGAGAAGTAGCTATTTCTCAAAAGCGCAACAAAGAGTACCTTGGAAATTATGGACCAGCAGGCCTAACTTCCATACCTGGAAAGATACTAGGTCTATTTGTAAGCACCTAGAGAATATCATTCTGGGCTATATTAACAGGAGTGTCATATATAAAGCACCAGTAGTAATTGTTCCAATCCACTCAGAATTGGTAAGGCCTTAAATAAAATTCTGTGTCCAATCCGAGACACTAAACTTTATGAAAAATGTGGAGAAATTGGAGAGAGCCCAGAAGAGATCAACAAAAATGGTCAAAAGATCTGGCATATATTTCCAACATGCAAGTAAAACAGAAGATGGAACTTGCTTTTGAAAAATCAATATATATAACACATGGTGAGATGACTCTTGTAATTGAAATAAACCCATTTTAAAAAAGGGAAGACCGTCAATGATATATAAGAGAAAGCGTGTAACACAACTACAATTTGAAGATGAAATTAAATTGGGAGAGGATGCAGATACCAATCAAATCTGGGCCACAGTGCCTAAAAAGATTAGAAAACTGGGCAAGAAATAACAGAATTAGATGCAACTTCTAAAAATTAGATAATTCATCCGAGGGAAAAATAGTAAAAAAATGCAGTTGGGTGGGAGAGACCTGGGAAGCAACCATGTTGGAAGAGACCAACAATAGACAATAGTGCACAGCAAATTAGATACAAATCTGTAGTGCACCAAGCCCCAAATGGCTGGTCCTGAGAATCTAATCCATTAGCTCCCTCAGCAGCTCAGAATGTATCTCATTTTTCTATTATTATGGCTGAGATTTAAGGGGAGAAACCCTGTTCATTAGTTCTGTATAACACTCAGGTCATTATGCATGATGTGCAGAAATTAATATTTTCTGAATAACATTATACCAGCGTAGTACCTTTCAAGCTTAAACTCAGTTACTGGTTGCTGGACAACAAAATTGCCTTGTATCACTTTTGGCATTAATATGTTCCCCCTTGTTTTGTTCTTTCTGTACATATTAAATTACTTCCATATTGTTTCCATATTTAAATAAATACACTGTAGGACTCCTATTGTCACTTTAAACTACTCAGTACCTACGAAAGAGTCCAATTTCTATTTTTAATGTATGTTTTGCATGCTTTATTTGGATTTGCGGGACTGTTTTTCCAACAGAAGGAAAGGCAATGGTCAACATAGGGAACTGGGATTGAGAACTGATGGAGCTATTGCTGGAATCACCTGGCATGGTGTAGCTGCTTCCAGTAGAAAACTCCATCAGCTCAGATTTGCAGTTGACAGCCAACAACAGGAGCCACCTCTGCTAAAAGGAGATATCACCTCAGGAGAGAAGCACTGCCACCAGAGGTAGAGAGCTGGAGACACCACTCTATTGGAGAAAGACACCAGAGGAGTGTGAATATGGGCGAGATATTTTGAGGGAAGCAGACTTTTCTCAGTGATTATAGGGGATAGTAGAAAGAGAACGAAGTTGAGACTGGGGACAAAGGAGACTGGTATGGAGCCATAAATCACATGGGAAATTGGGGAAGAAGATTGAGCTGGGAACCAAAGAGAGCTACAGCAAGAACAAAGGTGTTGACGGAGACAGAGGGAAGGAGGAGTCTAAGTCCTGGAAAAGACCTCAGGCAGCAGCTAGGCAACCTAGAGGAGAAAGGGAGGGGATTGAAGAGAACTGATTTTGACTGTGAATAAGAAACTGATCTTGTTTTTATGGGTGTGAGGCAAAGTGATTGAATTTGTTGAGAAAAGGGGGGAAAAGGAGAAGCCAATGTGACTGAGAGGGCTGGTTGTCCTGGAGAAAGCCTTTTTGATAAGAGGTGGCCTCTTATTAGAGTTTTGAGAATCACTGCTGTATTTGAAAAAACAACAACAAATGGTCTGGTAGCACTTTATAGACTAACAAAACATGTAGATGGTATCATGAGCTTTCGTGGGCTCAGCCCACTTCTTCAGATGACCAGAGTTTTGAGTTTAGGATGTGCAGCCCCAAAATAAATAGGAGGGGACAGGGAAGGGAAAAGAAAGGAAGGGGTGTGTCAGCCGACGGTCAGGGCAGTGAGTCCCTTATGACCGGATGAAGTTTTTAAATTGTGCTTGGTTCTGTTACAGCAACTGAAGGAGTCAGGTTAAAGCTTAAACAGTTACTATTTTATTGTTACAGGGTAAACTTCGTTGTTAAATGCTACTGCTGTGTTACAGATAACACAGCCACTACAAAGGACAGGACAGAAATTAGACTAATAAGTCACTTACAGGTACCATGAAACCCTTTTGGTTCTCTGAGCTCTTATTAAATGCATGCAAAATAGACACCTAGCAGGTATATATTCTCACCCCTGCGTTCCAGACTTGGCGTGGCCAGTGTCTCTCTCTCAATCCCTCGGGAAGAAGTAGGGCGAGGTTAAGCGTCCCACAGACCTCGGGAGACAATCAATACCTGCCAGCAGGTGTAGATGATTGGAGCTCCAATGGGGTAGGCTACTGAACACCTCTTTATACCCCTTGGGTCACGTAGGCTTCCTCCTGGTCTCAAGTGGCCAATTAGGAAAAATGGCTTTGAATGCCAAGTTTCCCACGAAGGGTGCAAAGCATAATTCATACCAGGGAAAATGCAGACAATGGGCACCTCTGGTATGTGATGGGCGAAGATTCCTCTCCTGGGACAGTGCAGGCGTGTCAATTACTGGTACTAGCCATCAGGACAGCGGGAGGCCCCGGGTCATCAGCTAGCCCATTTAATGTCTGGTTTCTGTTTATGGTAGAGTCAGGGACAGGCAGCACACCTGCGTTCCCAGAAAGCTGACTGCCTTTCTCTTGCTCTCTGGGGAGGGCGGAAACCAAGATGGGGTTCGTGTCTGGCTACATTCCACCCCCTTGACACGCCTCACTATGTCCCAGAACGCAAGATGGCGGTGATGCCAGTACCTTTTGCCCTCCTTGGAGGAAGCTAAAATCGCCCTATTGGCAGGGTCTGATCAGATAATTTTGGATCAAGGGATCAATTAGGATCGCTTCCCAGCGCCTTATAAGGTAGCAGTGTACACAAAATGCCTAACAATACATAGAAGCATGCAGCAAGCAATTACAACATGTAAAATGGTTAATACAGTATTTACAATAGAATGAAGGAAGGGAGTTAACGAAAGTTCTAGGTGTTGGGCTAGCCAATCTAGCCATGAGGCTTTACATTTTTAGTTACAGCATGTCTTATTCCATACCATTTGTTGCCACTTCCCTTGCCTTCCCCCCTTGACCTCCCCCCAGAGTTATTTAGAGGATTGCGGTAGTCGCTGTCATCGAACCATACCAGTCCCCATCGGAAGATGTCACTCTTGTTTCACCAGTCATTTGGGCTGAGAGGGACAAACTCGATTCCAGTCCAGTAGAGGAGTCAAGTAAGGTGTTCTGGTACAGCAGTAGCAGCTGGGATGAGGAAGAAAACCATGGCGAGTTGGAGTACCATGTCTCATTTCAATAGTCTGTAACTAACAACAGTGGTTGCAAGCACTACAACAGCAAACGGTGTATATATATATACACAAAAAGTTCATGGTGGTTTCCCGGATCCACACCAGCATTGGGAGGGATCCATCCCACTGGAGCACTGTTCAGGGCTATTGCCTCAGTTTCCTGTAATAAAACATAAGGTTTGCCGGTCTTGGATACAATCCAAGCCTCAGTAATGGTTATTGGTGTTAGCCCAGCATCTGCAGTTGTCCAGACTCCTTTTCCCTTATAGGAGTGCAATACATGGGTTTGTGTCCCCAAACTGGGGTGTTGGGACAAGGGCTATTAAGCGGTTTAGTCCCATGATCATAGACAACCCTGTTGTCCATCGGGTTGGGTAAGCAAAACCAATTCTTGAAACAATTTCTACTCCAGTTAAAACATACTCCCACCCTTGCTTTCTGGTGGGCAGTAGACCAATATAATCTACTTGCCAGGTTGCCCATAGCATTTTTCCATCTCTTAGCCTGGCAAACCATTGCCCTTCTGTTATATGTTTCCTTGAGTTCAGCACATAGGATGCAAGCTTGTACCAGATCTCTGGCTTGTTTGTGGGTGATAGGCCACCCCCTGGCATGTGCCTGCCGCACCAGCTCATTGCTTCCTGTGTGTCCCAAGGTTTCATGTAGCCAAATGTACTGGCCTTCCCAATCCACCTGGGCAGCAAAAAAAATTGTGCTGCTGCATCTGCTAGGTTATTTAGCTGTGCAGTCAGTGTGTTATTTCTTTTGGACACATGACTTATGCTTAAGGCATGTTGGGTTGCATGCTGGTATATCCATTTCCAGTATTCCAATCTCCAAACAGGCTTTCCTCCTATTTCCCAGTTAGTTATCCACTGGGTGGCTCCAGCCCATATAGCATAGGAGTTAGTGTAAATGGTACTGGCATCTGTCTCATAAGCTAGTTTGATTGCTGCCAGCTCTGCAAACTGAGCTGTTCCTTCTATGTTTGTGGTCAGGTGTGCAGCAGATGTGTCTGCTGAGACAGCAGCAGCCTTCCCTGTTCACTTTCCTTTGAAATAACCAGGCAGCCTGTATTCACATATAATGTTGAATTTAAAAGCAAGCCAAAAGTGTTATTAACTCAGCCTTGAAAAGAGACAGTGAAGTTTCAAAGTTTGAGTTTCTAAAATAATAATTTGGTTTCTAGAAAGTTAAATGTCCTTAAAAGTTGAATGCCCAACACAAGCACTAACCAATTTGTGCCTTGTCAGTTTGCAATTTTAAGCAAGAGGACATTGTCCAAAACAAAATAAAACTAGTTCATTTGAAACCTACAAAATAGTGTTACAATATATAGAGCTCATTCCTTTATGCAGTTAACTAATTAAGTTTCAGTAGAATCCCCAATTTTCCTTTGCAGATTTAACAAAGGTGTTCATAGACAAAATGTTTACATTTGATTGTTTCTTTGCCTAGATGGTTTGCACAGTGCTTAAGGAAGAGGCTGCAAAGAAACAAGGTGTCATTTTAAAACAAGATTTCCCTTCACATATTACAACCATTGCTTAATTCTTTCCACTCTCCCACAGAGTCCACCTTTTATCTTCACATTCCTTCAAATCACTTGCTTTGTCCTTTCAAAGAAAATGTTTCTCATTCCTAGTAACTTTCCAATGTCTGCTCTACTTTCCTTATTCCTTCAACTATGCCCATAGGGCTCCAAACCTTTTTGCCTTCCCCTTTTTACATGCTTTTTCCTTCTTATGGTCCATCCTAATTCCTGCTAAATGACTTTTCCCAATGACACAGGTTTGTCTACTATTAATTTGGTAAGGAGGGTGAGCATGTTCACTAAACTTCATACCTCCTGGTCCTTTTTTAAAAAAAACATATTCCTGAGGGAAGAAAAAAAAATAAATCTGAGAGTTGCTTTAACTCTCAGCACCCATCCTTAAGGGAATCTAGCTCGTCCGGGTACTGAGGGACATGCATTTCTACCTCTCCACTTCTGCAGCAGAGGCTTTTACATTTTTGCAGTTTCATATTTGCATTCTTATATTCAGTCAATTTTGAAGAACACCTCATTACAGGTTTTCCATAGAAGACAAGCTGCAGCTGTTTCCTTCTCCATTGGAGACAAGGGTTTACATATCCACAGGTAGTTAGCCAATTTGTCTTCTAGGTCTGAAATTGTATGGACAAGCAGTTAACACTTGATCAGACCAAGGGCTATGCCCGAACCTTTGCAAGATTTTGTTCAAAAGGGGTAGCATCTTTTACAAATGCCAATTTCTCAGTCTTCTCTTTGGGAGCCTTCTTAAAAGACTGCTTACATTTAAACATTTTCTAGTATACCCAAACTCTTATTGGGACTAAAATAGCAATACCAATACCTCCTTTTTTTCCTTTCTGGAGGGCTACAATTTGAACTTTCTGATCTCAGGTAGTTTGCTGATCAAACTTAGCTATTACCTGCAAAGCTTCTTTGTGCTGCCAGCTAGGGCATTTGCATCACAAAGGAAATTACAACCTGTTGTGGCTCCTGGAGCTTTCACAGCATTTAATCTGTTTGCAGTTTTTACCCATTCTACAGTATACATGGCATGTCACAGGAAAATGTGCAATCTTTGTTTACACTACTTAGCCACATTAAACTTTGCATAGAGTGTAACTCTTTTCTTTATGCTCACAGTTTTCCTGTACTTTCATTAAACAACTTGGACTGAAAGTAAACCAAACCAGTTTGTTTTAAACCTACAAACAAGATTACTGGACCTTGAAAATTTATATTATTTATACTATGTATATTTACACACAGATACACATACATTCTCTCTGAACCTTTCTTACACTATTTCTACATAGCTGTACAACAATTACATTCTCTTTTTATTCATTGAGGTAGTTAAGTTCCAATAGAAACCTCTCCCTTTAGAGGTCTTTTAGCAGTCTCTCTAATCAAATGTACAGATTTGAGTCAAATTTGCCTGGATTATTTACAGACATTCCTTTGGAAAACGGGCCCATTTTTCCTTCAGAACGACTGTAAAGAAACCACAATTTCTATCTATACCATTTTAGCATTTGCACAACTACTAAATTCTCTCCATTCTCTGTAGAGTTAAATTCTCTGTGGATTTCTTTTCTTAAAACACTTTCTTATCTCTAAAAATAAAAAAAAAACTGGACTTGTTTCAGATATTACTCTTGTAAGTATTGTTTTAAGGATTTAGATTTCCAGTACATGTACTTACTGCCTTTTTCTCAGTTCTACCACAAGGCCTTCAATCTATCTGTTACCTGCCTGCTTGTCTGGGCCTGATCCTGTTTTCCTTGCTAAATGGAAAGTGGCTCTTTCCCACAGACTCAGGCTTTGTCCCATTCTTTAACTTGCAGGCAGTTCTATACTTACAGAACTATACCCACAACTCCTCAGGATTTCCCCAATCCTTTTCTAACATTTCCCTATCCCATTTTGGGTTGCCCCAACCTTCCTGAGCAAACCCTTTCTCTATACCACTAAAATCCATGTCTATCATGACAGACTTCATATTGCTGTATGTGAACCAGTAGCACAATCCTGCCGACTACGCCAATTCTGTCAGCCGACGGTCAGGGCAGTGAGTCCCTTATGACCGGCTGAAGTTCTTTTAAATTGTGCTTGGTTCTGTTACAGCAACTGAAGGAGTCAGGTTAAAGCTTAAACAGTTACTATTTTATTGTTACAGGGTAAACTTCGTTGTTAAATGCTACTGCTGTGTTACAGATAACACAGCCACTACAAAGGACAGGACAGAAATTAGACTAATAAGTCACTTACAGGTACCATGAAACCCTTTTGGTTCTCTGAGCTCTTATTAAATGCATGCAAAATAGACACCTAGCAGGTATATATTCTCACCCCTGCGTTCCAGACTTGGCGTGGCCAGCGTCTTTCTCTCAATCCCTCGGGAAGAAGTAGGGCGAGGTTGGGCGTCCCACAGACCTCGGGAGACAATCAATACCTGCCAGCAGGTATAGATGATTGGAGCTCCAATGGGGTAGGCTACTGAACACCTCTTTATACCCCTTGGGTCACGTAGGCTTCTTCCTGGTCTCAAGTGGCCAATTAGGAAAAATGGCTTTAAATGTCAAGTTTCCCAGGAAGGGTGCAAAGCACAATTCACACCTGGGAAAATGCAGACAATGGGCACCTCTGGTATGTGATGAGCGAAGGTTCCTCTCCTGGGACAGTGCAGGCATGTCAATTACTGGTACTAGCCATCAGGACGGCAGGAGGCCCCGGGTCATCAGCTAGCCCATTTACTGTCTGGTTTCTGTTTATGGTAGAGTCAGGGACAGGCAGCACACCTGCGTTCTCAGGGCATCAAAGGCTGACTGCCTTTCTCCTGCTCTGGGGGGGGGGAGGGGGCGGAAACCAAGATGGGGTTCGTGTCTGGCTACAGGGTGGGAGACAGGAAGTAGTCGGTAGAGGGAATCAGTAAGGGTCGGTAGAGGGAATCTGTAAGGGTATGTCTAGACTACATGCCTCCGTCAACGGAGCCATGTAGATTAGTTTACTAGACATAGAAAAATGACGCGGCAATTTAAATAATCGCTGCATCATTTACATAAAAATGGCTGCTGCCCTGTGCCGATCAGCTGTTTCGAGGCACAGCGTGGTAGTCTGGATGCTCCGCAGTCAACAACGGAAGCCTTGTCGACTGTCCCGGTAAACCTCATTCCACGAGGTATAATGGGGCGGTTGACAATGTCGACCGCAGAGTGTCCAGACTACTGCACTGTGCCACCAAACAGCTGATCGGCACAGCGCGGCAGCCATTTTTATGTAAATGAAGCAGCAATTATTTAAATTGCCGCTTCATTTTCCTATCTCTAGAAACCTAATCTACATGGCTCCATCGACGGAGCCATGTAGTCTAGACATACCCTAAGTATCTGAAGACTGGGTAGTTAAAATGACACAGATAACAATCAAAGTCGTTCGTTCCTGACAGAGAAATCTACACAAAGGGCTGTTTGCACCTTCATTGACTGTTGAATCACCCTGAACTTCAAAAAAGAGAACTTGAGATTGAAGTAGTAAGCAGAGTCTAACTTTGTTTCTAAAAACCAAATCAGGTTTTGTGGGTGCTGATAATACTAATGGCTTAATTCTGTCAGCATAAATGTATTTGATCGTAACTTTAGATTGCGCTTCCAGTCATTCTGGAGTGTAGAGGCGCCCACGTGGGATTCTGCAGACTCTGGGATTTTTGGATTAAGCTGCAATAAAGCATTCCTTCTAATTAAGTGTAATTCAGTATAATTAATCTGCCTGCAATACATTTACTTACCATGATCTCTCAGGTTACTCCAGGGAACAGTTTTACAGTGAACATGGCACCTATCTCTATCATAAATCACCACACATTAATAAACCAGTCTGCAAGTACAAAGGACTTCCCCCACACTTGTTCTAATCAAAACAAAGCTGTTGCCATATACACAATACATGCATGAATTCCACTCAGTCAATCCCCACACAAAATTGTGTACACAGCTCATTGTTGACATCATAGATATTTCACCACTGACAACCATTCTTGCTTTCCACCAGTCAAAAGGTTTGTAGTCTCACACTCAAGCCAATTCCTCTCTAGACCTGGAGACCCAACATCCTGGTTTCCCAGTTTTGCTCCATTTGGAAAGACAGTTCTAGTGCCTTGTTAAATGAAATAAAGGTTTTTTCCACAAGTTTGGTCATTAGCACTTGCCTAGATGCCCTTTTCTGTCACACTCTTGTTGCTGTACTTTTCTGCACCCGGGAGAGAGAAGTGCATAGACAAAAGGATAAAGGAAGGAAAAAGTGATGAATCTACTATACATCTGAGAGAGTCTGTGTTTTGTCTATCCATATGTCTGTCTGTTCCAGAATTCCTCCTAAATGGTAAGAGCTAGGACCACCAACTTCAAAACATGACTTCCTCTTATCATAACTTAAAGCAACGTAAGGTTTTAGTTGTGGCAGGAAAATGTGCCTAGAATGGTATTGTCTCTCATAAAACCATACAGAAAGGAGACAATCATCAGGCAGTTGAAAGGGGTTAGCTGGGGGTTCGCCCCTTCCCTCCCCACACACTGCTTCAGCCCTGAGCCTCCCTCCCCCCAGATTTGTACAAGGACATGGCTAGCTACATTGCCAGTGATTTTAGTTGAGCTTTGACTGGGCCAGGGCTCTGCCTGCGCTCACTGCTTTGCAGGATTAGATCCTGGCTTGTAGAATGAAGTGTGCAAAACAAGTCTTTAGTTGTGAATGTTTTTACAGCTATTTTCAACTAGTTAAATTGGCATACTTCTTCCGACTGCAGAGTAGTTTACACTTATTCGACGCAGCTGAAGACCTGACTGTCCAGCTAGGACGAGTACATTAAAAAAGTCAACATCTTTGTTGAAATAAAAAATGGAATGAGCTTTGCTTATGTTCAAGCACTGTGTGTGTTCACTATCCATGAATATTTATGCTCATGGGTTTACAAACAGGAATGTTTGTTGAAATAATTAATATGGAGACAATCTTAGAAAATGCTGCATTGGAAACCATGAGCATTTGCACCAAAACTATATTCCAAAAGTGATGTTCATTCACTTAGGAAGACAAAAAAGGATTAATAGCAGCTGGAACAGCAGTCCTGTGTTCACTCTCCACCTAGTCGGGTCTGTGTGTGTCTGATGGGAAGAAAAAGGAGGAAGTTAGGAGATTAAATTTGCTGTGGGAATCTCTTCCTCCAAGTCAGTGAGAGAATTAATCAGACTGAATTCTTTCATCAGACTGAATTCTTAGGGACTGCCCCCTCCACACACATGAAACCTTTGAGTGGGAGATAAGTCAAGGATAGTTTCTGCTAAGGAGCCTGGAACATCATCCATCCATACGGAACTATGCTGCCTGAGGTCAATGGGGAAGGTGCAGCTTGGGGAACAGCAATGAAGTACTGAGCTTCTGGCATAAATGGCTCTCAAAGAATGTTAAGACAGATTAGGAGGGTTACAATCCATTTAGAGAAGGAAAAAACCCAACTCCTAAGGCAGGGAGAAATGTTTGCAAACAAACATGAGTTTGCAATTCGGTTTCATGCCCTCCTTCTCCTCAGGATGCATCTGAATTCAAAATGATAGACTGACCTCGGAATGTGTGTCACTTAAGGTCCACTTATGTGACAGGGTTTGTACATATTCGTACATGATTTAAATTATTATTTTTTGTTTACAGTAGCACCTTAGTGTACTAAGTACTTTCCAGACATTCAGGAAGGGAATACCTTGACCCTGGAACTTTATAATCTAAGGACAGAGACATATCAAGGAAAGAGAATTTTGAGAGAGCGAGCGTGTGCGTATATTTAAGAATTAAGAGTCTGAGAACTCACTGTTCATAAATGATATTCTTTCTTCAAGCGATGATGGACTGACAGATCTACATTACATTCACTATTCCAATCTTCTGCCATACTGGCTTCTCTTTGCTGACAAGGGCATTCCAAGTCTAAAATAAACCATGATGAGAATGCAAATTATTTAACCTTCCTTATCATACACTTTAAAAAATAAGCTCAGAAAGCTGCCTTTTATACAGATGGAGTTTTCTGTTTGATATTTCATTATGTAATAAGGATCATTGTTATTGTCAAGGAGTAAACACAATGCTACAATATATGCAACTATAAATGAGAATCCTATTGTTTCTGGAAATTCTGTGGTTTTCTGCAAAAAGAGAAACTTAAATTTTAAGCATACTACTGTGTATGAACTCTGGGAAGCTCAATTGTAAACATAAAAGTTGCAGTTTCTATACTGGATTTGGAGATGGACGACAAACAAAACACTGCTGAACTGTATTAGAGCACACAAGAAAAGTCAGATTCTAACTACAGGATGATCAGTCAGGTTTTAGATCTATGTTTCAAGAGAGCTTTAGAAGACTCAAACTCACTGTGTCTCTCTACCAGTAGCTTTATTTGAACATCTCTGTGACGCTTGTGCTGAACTAAACTAGATAAAGGTTACTTACTGTTTTACACTTTAGAGAGTGATCGATGGCATGGCAGGCTTTCAACATCAACCTTAAAAACATTCAGCAATTACAAATTGTTTTCACTGTATAATGGGAAACGTGCTGAGTGTACAGGAGTGTTCTAGCTGCACATTGTCTGCTGGCCAAGAGCTAAGGAGAATTTTTTCCCTTGTGGTTTGCACCAAGAGTGGACACAATCTCAGCGGTGCCTTCCATTGACCTCACTTCCAAAACAAAATATTACGTAACTGTAAACTGAAGCTCAGCAGTCATGATGGGCCTTTTCTCCCTCTGACATTCACTGCACACAAGTGCAATGGGTAATATGGTTATGAGAGATTCCAGGAAATGCGTGCACATTCTCACATGTCTTGAAATGTTTGTTGCTGTTTTAATTATACATTGCTTCAGCTGATGCACAGGATAGGTGGGTGGGCTTTTTATTATTATTTTTTTAAAGTACAGTGGTAGTACTTCTGCTCCTTAAGTCTGATCAAAAACCAGAGAAAAGGATAAAACATGATAGAGATGAAGAAATAGCTCAACTCCTTTAATAGGCTCAAACACAAGTTGGGGGGGGGGGGGGGGAGGGAGGTTGATCTTTGCTTTAGTTTGGTTCCAAGTCACTGCAGACAGAACAGAAAAAATTATTTAAACACGTACCTACTTTTAACATTCAAATAGCTCCATTGACTTCAATTTGAGATTACTCACATGCTTAAAATTAAGCACATGCATAAATACCTTGCTGAATCAGGACTAAAGTGTGTAAAGCTGATTTCAAAACTCTAGCATTAGAATGTATTAAACTCCATTATTCTTAAAAACGTTACCTCCAGAATGAAGTCTGAAACAGATCTAAAGGGAGCACAAACCCTCAGAAGGTCTGTCAGGTATCATAAAAGACTAATAGTAAAGGAGATTGCATTAGGGGACTTCTTTTTACCTGCTTGGAGACTGCAGCAAGGGCAGTTTTCAGCACAGACTGGTTCATTCAGGGACAAGGTTCATTCTATTGTGCAGGTAGAACAGGTAGATACCTAGAGTTTCAAAATATTATGGGAAGCTAGAGGTTACTAATGATTATTGGAGTGACTGTATACTGCTAGCATTTTCCATTGAAACCACTGACAACTGGTACCATAAAAGTCCTGAGCTCTGTGGGGGCAGATTTTCATGCACTCATTGTGAACTATTGGGGCCAGATTTTCAAAAGATTTTGGGTCCTATTTAGGCATTTAAACAAGAGTCAGAGCTTCAAAAGTGCTTTGTTCAAACTGCTGAGCTCTTTGGAAAAATCTGGCATGTCGTGATTTCTGCTGCCGGAAAGGAGAACCAAAGCTGATTTATTCCCAACTGCACTTGTATGTTATTATTATTGTATTAACTAGCCTTCTAATGTTATTCTGGACTTGTTATGAGAGGAAAGGAAGTGGCAACATTGCCACAGCCTGCAGTTTTAAAGTCTTTTAAAAACACAGCCAGTGGTTAGTTGGAGGATCCCTGGTAATTTTTTTTCTCCTGGGACAGAAAATTACTTAAGAATTGGGCTGTATGGATGGAGGTAAAAGGAAAGACTGGACTGAACAGTAGGACTATACACACCTACATCAAATAAAAGTTGGACAATGTAGGTTGCAGTCATAAGTACAGAGAATTTGATACACTGGATCAGGTCACAAAACTATTTGCTGTCATTCTGCCTCCAAAAGTGGCCAAATACCTGAAAATTCAGAGTAAGCAAAAGTCCCCTGTGCAATGAAAATGACAAGCATACTCCAAACAAAAAAATGCAAGCCAGGGAAATTATTCCTTCTCCATCACCGGGGCAGTCAGTTTATAGGCTGAAGTACTATATTTGATTCTTTTTACTTGTATCATATACTGGTTACATGTGTCATTATTGGTCAAAATAATCAACTCCCTTTAAATTCAACCACAGTGCAATACAGCAGATATGCATTTCTCATCTCACATATTCTAAATTCTCTCTCCTTTGCCTCTGTAATATTTTAAAAACTAATTAGAACTTAATAAATAGGTTCCTTTGTAAACTGTAATTTTGAATTAATTAAAAATGTTATTTGTATTACTGTAGCAACCTGAGACCACAAGGAGAGATCAGGCCCTAATTTGCTGTGATTAGGGCATTCCATATTCTTTAGGATAATATGCTTATGAATATGACATAACTGAATATGCTTTATGTGAAATATAATTGGAAATGTTGTAATATACTGAATATAATTATTCCCTTGGTATGCATGTATCATTTTTATAGATCAGGTTAGTAACATTGAACTGAATATGCTTTATGTGAAATATAATTGGAAATGTTGTAATATACTGAATATAATTATTCCCTTGGTATGCATGTATCATTTTTATAGATCAGGTTAGTAACATTGAACTGTGTTACATACAGTGCTTTTGATGACTCCTACTGACTACACTTCAGAGCTGTGATGGCATTAGCAAGAGAAAATGGAGCCTGCAGACCTGAGCCTGGGAAGTATGGAGACAATGCCTTACAGAAACATGTGACCTTGTCACCTGATACTGGAATTCACCTTAAACTGTGTGTTTTTCCATGAGAAGCTGAGAAGGGGTCAAAATGAAACCAACAACTCCAGCCTTTTGCAAATCCTGTTTAAAGGTGGGGAGTGAGGTAATTAGTTCTCCCTGGCTACCCCACACAAGATGACTCCTGGAAACAACTAAGACTAAACTGGGGGAAGGAACAGGGCTCAGGCTGAAAGGATTTCTAGTTGTGAAGATTATCAAAACAACTTCTAGGGTGACATATTACATGTAACTAGTTTCTTCTGTATATTAATTTAGCTTGTGTGGGTTTTTTTGCTTAGTAACCTACTTTATTCTGTGTGCTATCTCTTATGACCATTTAAATTCTATTTTATGCTTACCGGTAATAAAATCACATTTGATTATTAATAACCCCTAAAGGGCGTGAGGCTCCGGTGGAGATGGGGATGAGGGGCTCAATATGCAGGCTGCCCTAGGGAAAGAGGACAGCCCCAGACCTCTCTCACTGTAGTAGCTTAGGGCCAGGTGAGAATTGTTTGTCCATGGCAGCTCCAGTGAACAAAGCCAGGAGAGAGGGACGTGTTCCTTGGTTGGGGGAGACAGATGCAGACAGACAGACAAACTCTCTCAAATATATAGTACATAGCTGCCCCTTTCTCCTCCCCTGCATCCTGCTGTCTTGCTGGTCCCTGTGATCATTACATAGTATAACTGTCCATGCTAGCAGAGTGCTCCCTTTTCATTTTATGAGAAATAGGCACATTCCAGGCACATCCTTTTGTTCTGGTATGATCAAACCCTGACCTTGCTTTAAGTTATGATAAGAGGAATCTGCATATCAAATTTAGTGGTCCTAGATCTTACCATTTAGGAAGAGTTCTTGAACAGACAAATACACTCACAGATGCACACTGTCAAATATATAGTAGATATATGTATATTAATACATATAGCCACATTTGGGTTAGGCAACTAAATCCCTAAGTATGTGTACGTATGCACACAGAAAATAAGTTTGAGAAATTCACTGCCAGCACTTTGATTAATTCAGAGCTCATCTGGCTCTGGATGCATGGACGGAAGTACCGCAAGACAGCACATGCACACATCTGTGAGTGGAGTGAGTGTGCATGTGTGAATGAGCGTGCACATGTGTGTGAGGCTGAGCATGTGTTTGTGCGTGCATGCACATGCATGCATACGTGTGTCTCCTGAATGTAGCAAGAAGAGTCAAGACTTAGAAGACAAAGCTTGAGGTTTTCTTTCCTTTTCTCTGAAGAGTACATCCAAAGATAACACACCCAAGAAGTGAAAGTTAATGCAAAATTGACATTCTGGCATTTACATTGTGATGAAAGGCAGGAAATGCATAAGTTAAGAGCACATTTAATAAATTCCTATTTCTCCTCCATGTTTCTATTATTATGCAACTGAGACAGTTTAATATGAAACTTTTATGTACAAACATATGACGTGTGGGCACTTAAACTTTTGGATTCCTTGCTTATTAGAAGAATATAAAGACAAATGCAACCCTACTGGAAGGGGAGGTGACAGCACAGGCTGCTATCTTAGGAATCTAATAACTCTTGAGAAGCCCCAGTCCATGAGGGTGGCCTATGTCTCTGTAACAAGTGATGAGCGAAGTCTGAAGCACGGACATGAGTTTCAATTATTCTATCTTTCCAGGAAGAAGTACTGAGAGAATAACTCCTTGCTGCCTTCAATTGCCTCCCACACCCCCACAGTTCTCCATCTATCATTGGAAGACTCCTCTTGATGATACATTATGAAAGTAATGCTTTTCAGAGTGGAATTTTCCACCTCTCTCCTCCCACCTCATACAACAGCAATCTCATGTCACTACTCAAAGGAAGAGACAGACACAAACGATACATAATCATCCCTCCCTCAAAACCCACACATTTTCAGGGAAAGAGAACACATGGGAAGGGAATGATTCTCAAAGCTTGTGAAAGAGGGGAAAGGAAGAGGATAGAAGCTGCAGCAAAATAAGGGTGAAAAGGCAGAGGAGGGCTGGGCAGGCATTAGATTTAATATGTCAGAGGAAATCTGGCAAGTGTTTAATAGACTGTGTACTTGCAGTACAAAGAAGCTCTGTGGAAACAGTGCAAAGTAGACAGGAAAAATTAGAATGACCTGTGTAGATGAAGGAGACAGTGCAGTTTATTACAAGAGTTTTACTCCAATGTCTGCTACTGCTGTGTTACCAAGTCACTTCAGCTCTCCTTGTGGCTCAATTTACCTGCATGTGCAAAATGGGGATAATTCTTATCTGTCTCTGTAAAGCACTTTGAAATTCTTGGATGAAAAAGCACCAGAAAAGTGTAAATTGTTATGGGTAAATTTAAAACCCTGCAATGGAGGAATTTCTAGAGACACAACATCCTTGAAAGGGCTCAGTTCCTCTGGGATCTTCCATTTGACTAGACAGTTCTTAACCCCCTTTTCAAGGAAACCATTTGTTAGCTCTGATCCAGCAACTGCTACTAAAATCTCAATACTACTGCCCTAATCATCTGGAGAAATGACAATATTTTCTTTTGTTTAGAATAGGATACATGATAGTGGTCTTAATCAATGTAGAGTTATAACCGCATAATTATCTGGCTCTGCTATGAGGACTGTATTCCTCAGAGTCAGTAAGTTACACCAGCTCTCATTTTCATTCAATGAATGAGGTTTGTAGAAACAACTTTGCTGGAACCAGAATTTTGAAGTGCCAGAAACATAATGGGATCATTAAAGCTTCAAACAATTAAAAGGGAAAAATATTCAGAGTGGGGAACACTGCTGAGGGCAGCTCAGATCCAAGAAAGCAATGGCTAGAAAACTAACCCTTCTCAAATACTTCATGTACACTAATAATGTGTTCCTGAATCTTCAGATATTTAAAATAAGAAACGTAACTATCAACCATTACACATCAGAAAAAAAGGTTTTTCATGCTACTTGTGTGTTTAGTGCTGTCAGATTTAGATATTAAACCCAAAAGCAAAGTAAACACCTCCCTACAGAACTGCCTGAAAATAGGTGTAACAAACTTATTTTGGAGTCAGTTTGCTGTGATATCAGATAAATAAATATTAAAGACAAAAACCTGTTGCCGACAGCCACTGTGGGCCCTCAAGCAAGGTGTATGTGGGAGGCCAGCTTCTCATCTCTGGAAGAGGTGGTGTCTTGGTTGGAGGGGGCAAGGCTGGGGCAGCCAGCTCTCAGTGCCATAGCACATTTCCTCCCCCCCAACCTCAGAGCTGCTTGGAGTGCACAGCATGGTGCTCGGGCAGTGATTTAAAGGGTCCAGGGGGTTCTAGCCACTGTAGTAGCAGCTAGGATGCTCAAACTCCTTTGAATCACTGGGCCTCAGGGCATCTGTCCCCTTCACTCCCTTTCACCCGATCCCTGACCGTGGGCCTGAGAGACAGCTGATGGAACATGTTGGGAAAACGTGGAACAGGTACATGGACCCTACCTATGCTGGTCAAGTACATGCATTTTGTAAAGTCTGGAGGCTAAGACAACCAGAATAACCTCTACAATAACTGCAACATATCACTTACTACACTATTTAAAAACACTAAGTATAAGAGAAATGGATCCAAGTCTCAAAGTCTGGATGCTGATCTTAACTCTCCCAATGTTTACAACACATTCAGGTCCATTCAGATTTGGTTCTAGTACATCTCTGGTAAAATACAAGATTTGCTGTACCCTAACTCCTCCTGTTAATACATAAAGGAGAGGAGGTGAAAACAGACATGCACCAAAAATGTGTAGCTTCCCACTTGTTAAGTTATTGGCATCATGGTGGCAACTACAGGCCCCAGTTGAGATGAAGACACCCATGTACTTGTCTCTGTATGTATACACAATATGCATCTCTTTGCTCTAATGAGCTTATAAGGGACAGAAAAGAAATACAATTACCCCCATTTTACAGATGAGAAACTGAGGCACATATAAAATAAACGACTGATACAAGGTCAAAGAAGCCTGTGGCAGACCTGGGAATTGAGCATTCTTTCATCAGAAAATGCCAGTTTGTCACAATGACACTTTGGCTCAGAATAGATTTTTTTTGGGTCAAAAACAGAAAGTCAGAAAAATCTCCGACCCAGAATAGTGAATAGCCTGGTTAGAACACATACCTAGCACACAAATAGGTAGGTTCTAGTACCTGCTCTCAATCAGGTCTCTGATGTACCAAGCAAGTGCCCCAACAACTGGGCTACAGAGCCAATCTCTCTCTCTCTCCTGTTGGAACAGTTCCACTTTATATAAATTATTAAATATTAATTGGGCTAAAAGGCGAGTTCCCTAATCATCAGGGCTTTGGTTATTCTGGAGGGTCTCCCCCTTTCTCTCATTTTTTAAATGAAATATTTCAAAAGGTCTCATTTTCATTTGAATGCAGAACAAAAAAATTCTGAAACCTCAACATTTTTCATGAAACAGAATTCTTGTTTTCTAGCCAACACCCCGCTTAAGCCACAGAACTCGAATCAAACCATGCTGGCTAGAAGCATATTCAAATACGATTGTTGCAGGACCTTAGTACAATTTCTAGGGCCATTGTGAAGAGAGGTATTTATTTATTCGGGAAAAAACCACAATAGTCAAACAATGCTATCAGCTAGGCTCCTCTATAATATGTAATGTGTTTTTTTAATATGGTTCCAACACAATCAAACTACTCTGGTTACGGATGTCATGAGAGAATTCTGCTAGCCCTCTCTTGTGTTTAGACATGCTTGGAGCTAGCACAGTTCTGATCCCAACGTGGACAAGAAATGACAAACTGTAGTTGCTTTTTAAGAGCAGAAACCAAGCAAATTATATAGACATTCAGGGCTATTTCTCATATTTCCTGCAATGCAAACCATAAGGCTACTTTGAAGTTCTAAAAGAGAGAGCGGGGAAAGAAAATACAATAAAAGGATCTTTTTTTAAAAAATACTTACAAAGACAATTTCTGCCTTGGAATATTTCTGTAGATGGCATGGCAAAGTTCTGGCCGTGTGCTGTGGGTCTCACACTACTGGCGGATAATATTAGCCTCAGAGACTCACGTGGTCCTATACATAACCCCTTTCTCTTTACAGGAAGCAGGGTCCAAAGCTTAGTGAGCCATATCCATCACAGGCTAGTCCATAGTTTTGGGGTGACAACCCCTTGATAGGCCTGGTCTCCCTTCTTGGGACAGGCTCTTTGTTGGCAGGGGGGAAGGTTTGGGAGGAAGCCGGGCCTGCCTACTACTCCAGGGACTCTAAAGAAGCAGCAGCAGTCAAGGTTGTTTTCCTTCTGACTTGGCAGCTTTTTCCCTGGGCCACTTCCCCAAACAACCCCCTCCCAAAATATCTCCCTCTGGTAGCTGTTAACCAACTCTCACATGGCTTCTTCTTGTTCCTTCCTTTCTCCTTCCAGTCCATCATTCTTCCCCCCCTTGCCTGGAGGAGTCCTTTTAAAGCAGGACCCCAGGCCTTAATTAGCTGCAGGTGTGGAGTGACTTGCCTGAGGGAGCAATCTAGTTAATTAGCCCCTGGTGTTTTCCTGCCTTGGTTTTATTGCAGCAGGCTCTAGTAGTTCACTCCAGAATGAGAAAACTACCTATCAAGCGTCCTGTATATCTGCCTTTCACCAGAGTGTGGCAGGCTGCTGGCTTAGGTCTGTCACAATGGTCACTGGCAAAGCTATGTAAATAAAGCTACATTTCATATTTATTTTTACAGTATGTGCTAATCTAAATTAACGTTAGACTAAAATTAAACTCAATACTACCAGTATTTTAAACTGCAGGAAGGGGGGGCTATGAGGAGTCTGGGGTGGAGTGGGAGGGATACGTCCCTCAGCGCCGCAGGACCAACCCGGCAGCACCCCAGCTGCTCTGCCCCGGGCTTCCCGGAGTCAGCCGCCGGTCAGTTTCAGCAGTGGCTAACTTGGGGAAGTCTGGGGCAGAGCAACTGGGGTGCTGCCAGGTTGGTCCCGCAGCATCTAGGGGCGGGGGGCGCTATGGGACCAACCCGGCAGCACCCCAGCTGCTCTGCCCCCAGCTTCCCCGAGTCAGCTGCTGGTCAGTTTCAGCAGCGGCTGAATCGGGGAAGCCGGGGGAAGAGCAGCTCCAATTGTCCGGCTTTGTTGTAAGAATTGCTCAAAGTGCAACATCATTTTTGGGCAACCACCTGTAGTACCTTCCCATCAAAGGAGGCTTCTGTTTCTCACTGCAAGCCCACCTAGTAGTTTTTCATGAAGTTGCTGGCAGGTAGAGGTGGCTACTCTCCATGAGGCAGGTAGAGGTCTTGGGGAACGGGCCTTGAAACAGCTCCTAAGCAGGGTTTTCAGAGCACTCATGACAACTAAGGTGTGCCACTTCTTTGTTGCAGCTTCAAACAGAGTGAATGAAGGATGACTTCTTAGTAAGTATAGAAGGGAAGAAAAGAGTTCTCAGCACCACCACATTGTAGAATACACATTGAGTTCTTGCACAGACAACATGGCCAGCTCTTATCCCTATTTAGCAGATGTCATAGCGACCAGAAAACACGTTTTTATGGACAGGTAAGAAGCAAACACTGAAGTGAGGGGCTAGAAGAGATAATCTATTAGATTGCTCAGAATCAGTGATGGATCCCATTCAGCTAGTCTGGCAGTTCATAGAAATGTGGAGATTTGGGGATTGTATTGCATAAATCCAGACACCATGGAAAGGATGCTTCTGAGAGCAGAAACTTGATATGGTGCTAAACTGATGGCCTTTTCTATGCCTTCCAGGAGAAAGTCCAAAAGGGTAAATCCCAGATTCCTGGCATCCACACCATGCTCTTGGCACCAGACTCTGAACCTGGACCAGATGCATGAGAACCTGGGGACTAAAACCAGGATCTGCAGACCCTGGCGGCTAATATTCCCATCTGGAACCCATGCAAAGGCACAGCCAGGAGGCACAATGGAAAGTAGACACTGAAGGAAGCACCATTCATGTTATCCAGAATGACAGTCTTCTGTGGCCTTTCAATTGGCCAAATGCCCCTGCTTAGCTCTTGGGGTTGGGCTCCAGGAAGTCGTCTGAGCAACCACACAGACTGGCCTAATGCAATACACAGACTTCACCTCATCTGTTGATCTCTAATCTCTGCCTCCAGCCTAACTTCAACTCCAGTTCCTGCCTCTTAATTCTAACCTGGTATCGTCTACGATCTCTCATCTCGGAAACTGGCCTTACTGACCCCGATTCTTGATTACAGGACTTTACGATTCCTCCAACTCTGGACCAGTGATTTCCATCCCTGATGGGCAGACCTCTGCCCAGCTATGACCACTACTCAAGACTGCCTATGGCTTGGTCGCTTACAGGATATACCTTTAAAGTCATGGCTCTCCTGGAAGCTAGAAAATTCTTGATTATGTGGAAAGACTGACCTAAGCTTTGCTAAAATTTTTCTTTCACTAAGCTGAAGCTGGTTTGAGTCTAGTTTAGTGTTTCACTAAAAAAAATAAAGTTTAAAAAAATAAGTACCCCGCTTAAAAAAATTATAAGTACTCCCAACACCTACAGTTTTCAGACACACAAAATTGTTTTTTACCATTGTAACACATTTGTTTAAGCAATTTAACCGTAGCCAGGTGGGCAATGAACATTTTGGATATAAAAAGTACAAACAATAAAGTGTTGTAAAACTTGAAGAAAACTGAATTTTTGTTTAAAATTTCAGTTGTGTTGATGTACCCCCAGAGTTCTCTCGAGTACTCCTAAGGGTATTGTACCACTGGTTGAGAAACACTGGTCTAGATGGAGAAAGAGGCATTGCAAGAGGATCTCCGTATTAACTGTAGTGGAGACTACTGTCAGGCCTATCAGGCTGGAAAACCAGGTCTCTTTGGCCAATAGGGAGTTATCAATATGACTATCTATCTCCCGCTCCCTTATTTTCTGAATCACTTTCCCCAGGAAAGATGAAAACACAAAGTGGGTCCGGGTCCATCTGTGCCATGGAGTCGGAATCTCCCTTGAGATGTACCTTGGCTTCTTTGTATTCTTGCAGCTTGTATACAGAATTGGCTGAAAAAATAAATGTCCTCAAAAGCAGACTGAAGACCTGATCCAGGCACTACTCCAGATTGTTGAACTTGCACCTGTTGAACCAGTCCATCTTCCAGTACTGTTCCCCTTTCA
The DNA here is from genome assembly GCF_052426305.1 of Pelodiscus sinensis. Lineage (NCBI taxonomy): Eukaryota > Metazoa > Chordata > Testudines > Trionychidae > Pelodiscus > Pelodiscus sinensis. The sequence goes on along the minus strand of NC_143055.1, from coordinate 109,329,648 downwards.
TATGTCTCTCTCAGAGATGGGAGAGACTGCTCTGACATTTCATTATTTCCTACCTTATGCGTGTAGCTATGGGGTCCTTGGCCCTACTTGGTTGTTTATGTAAGTGACTGTGGCGGTGTTGTGTGACTGAACTGGGATGTGTTTTCCCTTCAGGGAGATCCAGAACTGTGATACAATGGTGTGCAACCTTGTTTGAGAATTTTAAAGTTCACAGTCATCGAAGAAGTTACGAGCTTCAATGCTCTAAGTTTCAAAAGATTTATGTTTTCTCTCAGCTCCAGGTTCCCCAGGTTCACATAAGTAGCATGGACAAGAAGATCTGGAAGGCATAGGGGCAATCCTTCGCGGATATTCTCATGCTGTAGCTCTCAGCTAGGTGTATGCATACCCCTGGGGATATGCAGAGGTGTTCAAGGGGGTATATCAACTTATCTAGAGCAACTCTCCTATAGCCTTCTGGCTGCCCTCTCTCTCTATAAATTAGATATTTACCTAATTTAACAACAGGCTACATAAAAAGCATTAACAAAGTCAATACAAAATAAAATTTAATATAAATGAGAGAGTAAGCAATTTTCAGTAATTTTTCAATGCCGTGACACTTTTGTATTTTCATGTCCAGTACTGTAAGCAAATAGTCTTTAAAGTGAAGTGAAGCTTGGGGGTATGGTAAGGTTGAGAACCACAGTTCCCATGGATAGTCTACATCTCTAGGGGCCTGGATGCCTGGATTTGGACTTGTACTTGGTCTTCTATAAGTTCCAGGGAGTGATTCCAGAAGAAACATTTGAAGGCACCTTTTGTGCAATTTTCCCTACACAGGGATTGCTATACTTGACCCTATAAGGCCCATAAGTTGAAGACACTGTGCTACTGCAGGACTTCCACAGGTGACATGTTCCTGGATCTTCTAAAACCCATTGAGTAATGGATAGATGTTTTTTATTTATGTCTACTCCTAGAAAGATGATGGTTGAAAGACTCAGGAAACTCTTTTTATCATTGAAGACGAAGCCTTATGCTTTCAGGAGGTCCAGAGTCCAAGCTGCAGCTTTGTGCCCCACAGCCTCGGATAGGGCTCTTCTTGAGACAGAGGTGGATATCCGTTCTAATACTCCTGTATCCAGAAAATGAGAAATCTTGTTTTGGCTTAGCTCACATTTTCTGGGACTGTGGAGCTGTCAGCCGACGGTCAGGGCAGTGAGTCCCTTATGACCGGATGAAGTTCTTTTAAATTGTGCTTGGTTCTGTTACAGCAACTGAAGGAGTCAGGTTAAAGCTTAAACAGTTACTATTTTATTGTTACAGGGTAAACTTCGTTGTTAAATGCTACTGCTGTGTTACAGATAACACAGCCACTACAAAGGACAGGACAGAAATTAGACTAAGAAGTCACTTACAGGTACCATGAAACCCTTTTGGTTCTCTGAGCTCTTATTAAATGCATGCAAAATAGACACCTAGCAGGTATATATTCTCACCCCTGCGTTCCAGACTTGGCGTGGCCAGCGTCTTTCTCTCAATCCCTCGGGAAGAAGTAGGGCGAGGTTGGGCGTCCCACAGACCTCGGGAGACAATCAATCAATCAATACCTGCCAGCAGGTATAGATGATTGGAGCTCCAATGGGGTAGGCTACTGAACACCTCTTTTTACCCCTTGGGTCACGTAGGCTTCTTCCTGGTCTCAAGTGGCCAATTAGGAAAAATGGCTTTAAATGCCAAGTTTCCCACGAAGGGTGCAAAGCACAATTCACACCTGGGAAAATGCAGACAATGGGCACCTCTGGTATGTGATGGGCGAAGATTCCTCTCCTGGGACAGTGCAGGCGTGTCAATTACTGGTACTAGCCATCAGGACGGCGGGAGGCCCCGGGTCATCAGCTAGCCCATTTACTGTCTGGTTTCTGTTTATGGTAGAGTCAGGGACAGGCAGCACACCTGCGTTCCCAGGGCATCAAAGGCTGACTGCCTATCTCTTGCTCTCGGGGGGGGGGGAGGGCAGAAACCAAGATGGGGTTCGTGTCTGGCTACAGGAGCCCTCAGCTGAAGGGAGTATTCCTGGCTCAGTACCTCTTTCACTCAAGCGTCCATTGTGGGATTGAGCCCAGACCTCCCAACAACCAAGTTATCACCCTAAACACCGGTGGTCTCAAAAAATAAATTATGCCAAGTTCCTATTCTGTAGCTCTAAGACTTTATTCCCCGATCCATCAAACTGGCACCTTTCACCAGCACTAATATCACAAAGACTTCTTTTTAAGAGGAGGTTGTGTCAGACCCCATGTCTGCCTAAAAAGGTTTTGGTCCCCTCCGTCAGACTACTGTAGTCAATAACTTATAAGACAATCACTGAAGCTGGCTCTCTAACTTCTGGCTACGATCATCCCATTTAACAAGATTACAGCATAAATCCATGTGTTTATGTACTTTATCTTTTCCCTCAGGCAGGTTACTGTGTCCTGGGCATCATTATGTATCAGTTCATCATGGAATATGGCTGCTGAAGTGTATAATATATTTTAAATCCTGAAATAAAATAGTTGAATTATAAGTGTGACTGAGGTCATCCTGTAGTAACAACAGGAGAGCACAACAGGTTCATTTAGAACAAACCCATCACAGCGATTTACAGTGTTATTAAAGCATGTTTTGGAAGGAGGCCAAAAGCTTTGCAAGCAATATATTATATCTCATCTAAACTCATCCACTGCATGACACCAAAAATACAATGTAATCACTGTAAAGAGATCCCTCCATTTTGCCAGTTATATTTTTTAAACTGTGTTTAATAGATTTTGGATTATTTCACACTGACAGCTGGGATAGCCCTCTGCAATATTAACTTTTGTTCAGTAATGTTATTATGATAGGACTAGATGGGTTTGTTAAGATAATTACAGTAAACTTCCGATAATCCGGCACCTTTAGGACCCAGGGGGTGCCAGATTATCGGATATGCCGGACTATGAGGGGGGTATGAAGGGACTGGGGTAAAGTTGGGGGGATGCGCCCTTCGGTGCTGCGGGACCAACCCGGCAGCACCCCAGCTGCTCTGCCCCAGACTTCCCCAAGTCAGCCGCTGCTGAAACTGACCAGTGGCTGACTCTGGGAAGCCTGGGGCACAGCACACACTGCCTTGGGCTTCTCGGAGTCAGCCGCTGGTCTGTTTCAGCAGCTGCTGACTTGGGGAAGTCTGGGGCAGAGCAGCTGGGGTGCTGCTGAGTTGGTCCCGCAGTGCCGAGGAGCAATGCTACGGGACCAACCTGGCAGCACCCCAGCTGCTCTGCCCCCGGCTTCCCGAGTCAGCCGCTGGTCAGTTTCAGCAGCGGCTGAATTGGGGAAGCCGGGGGCAGAGCAGCTCCAATTGTCTGGCTGACCGGAGCACTTCCAGATTCCAGATGGTGCAGGACCATTGGATGCCGGACCACTGGAGTTTTACTGTAATAGAATACAGATTTAGCTATCCTACTGACATTACAGTACCATCAGGGCACCATTCACCACAAAATTAATAGCCTAACACTTACCTGGGAGACTATATAGATTTCTTCCAAAATATAGTCATCTTTAACATCAATTTGCTTCTCAAACTGCAAATCAAAGGGACGATGATGCTAGCATCAGAAAGGTAGACTATTCACAGAGCCTTGTATTGAGCAGCACACTATTAAGTTCCTTAAGTACCTCTATTGACTTTCACTAGAAGACCTAGATTAATAAACAGGTTTATATTTTATATTTCTAACCTCACATACAAGAATGATACTGCACACAAATAGAACATTCTCAGATGGGTAGCCCTGTTAGTCTGTATCTGCAAACACAATGAGGAATCCTGTGACTCATTAGAGAATAACGGATTTATAAGGGCATAAACTTTTGTGAGTAAAACCCACTTCATCAGATGAAGTGGAGTGGAGTTTACAGAGGCAATTGTATATTTAAGGACAACAAAAGAAAGAGGATTCTTGTGTAAATGAGGCTAATTTAATTTTGTTGACTTTATATATATCCCCGTGCCTCTATTAGTCTGTAAAGTGCCACAGGACAAATAGAACGAACATACAGTATTTCCTCATTTAATACTATAGATGCGTTTCTGAAAATGTTTGTGCAGCCTATGGGGGCGCCTGATGTGGTACCCCTTACCACTTAAATCAGGCACCCCCCATAGGTTGGTGCCCCGGGCTGCTGCCTGGCTAGCCCCCCACTTAATCCGGCCCTGGCCTGGAATAACATTTTATTCAACAGGCCCTCTGCTTTTACTCTGTGGTTAAAATTATACCAATTTGAGCCTTCAAAATGTGACAATGGTTTGAGAATTGTGATGCCAGTTGTGTAGATACTAAAAGCTTTTTAGAATCTTCTCTTCTGTATACCTCCTCAGCTTCTCTTTGTTTCCCATTCATTCTCTATTTCCTCTTCTAGCTGATCCTTTAACTTTGGCCATATTCTTTTGTTGCAGAATGTGATTTGTCTTGTTTACTACTTTACTACTGTCTTGTTGTTGAAAAAACTGAAGAAGAGAATCCAGCAAGTCTCCATATATATGTTGGAGTCATTCTTTCAGAAAGCGTCTCACCTCCATTCTAGTCCTGACTCATCCACAGTTGTATCTTTGAAAAACTGTTAATATTCTTCTATGTCATCCATCAGTGATTTTATTTCCTCTGTTAAGAAGCTGCAGCACAGTATGTGCGTATACAGCTGGTCTAACTTTCAGGTATAGGTTGAACCTCTCTAGTCCGGCACCCAAGGGACCTCATTGGTGCTGAACCAGAGAATTTGCTGAACCACGGGAGGTTGTCTAGCAGTGTTAACAACGCTTAGACTGCCTACTGTGCTCTCAGAAGACTTTTAGAGGTAAATGAGAGCTACATAACACAGGACAATGAGAGGCAGCATTGGTGTCTGTAAGCAAACTTTATAGACTGAGGGAAACTTGGCCACTCTCAAGTAACGGACATCTCGCTAACTGAAAATCATGCTGTACCACGGATGTTGCTGGACCAGAGAGGTTCAACTTGTGTCATACATATCCTCTACTTTGCATGATGATTGCTTTCTTTAGTTTTATTTTGATTTTCTCAAAAGGTAATTATTTTTTTTTATCAGCACCTATAAAAAGTCTGGCATCCAAGAGTGATCATCTCCACTATCTAACTAATAGCAACAGCATCGTGCTGTTCCTGGGTGAAGCCATCATTTGATCTCCAGGTCAGCTTCTGGCTTTCCTCATGTGGAAAGTACAAACCCAGTGCAAAGACTGCTTAGGATACAGAGTTCAACGAAACATTCAATACTGTCATCTATGTCAGGATGCCACATTGTCCATAATGTATTCATAACTAGTACTATCACCACCAGCCTGTGCATTTTAATCTTCCATGAGACAATGACATTTACAGATCTTCTCAAGGAGGTTCTGCAAACTTTCAGAGGAACTGTCATTGAACTCTTCTTTTTACTCATTCCTTGCTCAACAATAAGCTTATATATTCCCAATGGACATCAACCTTTCTTCTAGCATACAAAACGATCACACCTTCCTGCAATATCTTGCCTCATTCAGTTTACCTCTTCTTATTCAATCCATGTATCCATAAGCCGCATTTTTATTTCTCTGATACAAGTTATCATTCTACCTGTGTTCCAAAGTGATCTAACATTCTAAGATCCATTTTTTTATCTTAACCTTAACAGCATTTCAGATGAAGAACTTCCTTGCAGCTTTGATATTCCATCATCACAGTTTCAGCTGCACTGCTGTTTGGCCAGTGCTATCTTGTCTGTTGTTCAAGAGATTGTGGTTCTCTGCAGTTGATGTCTATATTGTTAAATCTGTGGTAGACTTGTCTCTGTATTGTTTCCATAATAGGAAGTATTGTTACATAGAAAGTTTGTTAGCCTGATTCACATTTCCTTAAAAGGAAGACTGGTGGACTGCCTTTAGTCCGGCTCCAACTTTTTAAATTCTGCTTCCACAAGCCCAAATCTCAGGGTCATGCCAGGCTCGCACCACATGAAGGTGTAGTTCTTGGGGGAAAAATAATTAAGGTCTGCATCTGCCTTGAGGTGAGTGGCACATAATAGTCATTTGTGGCTACTCCTTAGATGAGTATGGACCATCCTGAATTGGCAGCATTGGACAGGACCAGAGAATCAGAGGAATGTGCCTGAGGAAGGGACAAAAAGGAAAGGAAGGGCCCAGCTAAGCATAAAGTTAGGAGGCTGGCCCAATATGTAAGAACAAACTGCTTTTGATCAAGAAACTCAGTGCACAAATACCTTTGGGTGCCAGAAAAAAAAATCACTGGAAGGGAATATAATGAAAATATCAGTGGATGGTGCTTGGTGGGTTTTGGGGCTGAGGATGATGAACTGGCAGAAGAGCAATTATATATAGCCTGAAAAGGTCAACGGGGAATTGGACTGCTAGAGGAAAGGCATAGCCAATGTCTTCTTTCTACTGCTTTCACTAGACAACCTGGCATACTTCCATGCCAACAGCAGGACTTCCCAGCAGTGCCAGAACTGGTGGAATAGAAGTAGTGTGAAAAAAATCAATGACCAAAACACATCTACTGTTCTTTTTTTTCCTCCAAACAACATAATAATAGCATTTCATGGCAAGAATAAATTACCAAACAATTACAAGCATCTCATGTTTCTAGGAGGAAAAAACAATCAAATTTTGTCAGTGTTAGAAATGACATAACATAATCCATACATACACAGATTTTCATGCAGATGACAAGACCCATTGTGTGTGGTAGTACTTTTTTATTATAACAAATAATTATCTAAGACATCAATAAAAGTGGAGTCTAGAAAGGATGTGCAATTCCTTTCTTTAAAATGTCCAAAGTTTGCTATATATTCATTCCCTCTGTTCAGCCTTTTAAAATGTCAATGACTGAAAGTAATAAGTAGTGCTACATATTTTAGCTTGGAATCTGGTCCAGTTTAAGTTATGCAGATCTTAAAGCAGAGAATATAACATTTCTATTTGCTCCAGAATAATTAGATGTTGCTCAGTGATTCTAGACATCTCCTGGTTTTGCACCTCTCTTTCTTTTTTTGAGGGGTAGGGAGTGAGACATCTCTCCATGTAAACATTTACCATAAATATGAACTTGCAGTACAAGCTATCACCCAACAGCAATCCTTTGATTAAGCTCCCTTTCAAAAACCTGCCATTAATAGAAAAGACTGAAAAGGTTATAATTACTAAGGGTGCATCTAGACTGCAGAGTTTTTTCAGAAAAATGTCCGTTTTTCCGAAAACACTTAACTAGTGTCCACACTGCTACTGCGTTTTTTTGAAGAAAACTGAAAGAAAGCAGGGTTTTTTCTGATACTGGTAAACCTCATTCTACGAGGAAGAATGCCTTTTCCAAAAGAGCACTGTTGGAAAAATGTGTGTGTGGAGGTGGAAGAGGGAGTTTTTTTGAAAGAAGAGGAAAGAGAAAAAAAGCACAGGTGCCCTGATGACCAGTCCATCTATCGTAATCACAGCTTAAATGCGAGATAGCATCCACACTGAATGGACGCTCTCTTTCAAAAAAGCAGATCGCTTTTTTGATGTGGTTTTGCAGTGTGGACACACTCTTCCGGAAAAGCTTCTTCTGAAAGAAGCCTGCAGTCTAGATGTACCCTAGTTAATTCAACTTCTTCTAGTTTTTAATGAGAAAATTGTCAATACATGTTCTACATTTCAAATATTAATTATATGTATTGTAAACTAGTTGAACAAGTCAACAGAAAACAATACAGGAGTTGTGAGCTATTTTCTCAAATTATATTTTTGTTTTGTTCTAAAATGTAAGTTAATGTACCAGGAAAAAGAAACAAAATTTCCTAGCTTATGGGTCAAATGAGACCTAGATGATTCTAGTTGTGATGCCCTACTATCCAAAAGTCATTATTTCCCTTTGTCACCCATCCTTATAGTCCTCCTCCTGAGTGCTTGTAAAAATGGAGGGACAAACTGAGCTAACGTCAGCCCCTTGTTCACTTGTGGCCAGACAGTTCCTCACCACCCTATCTCATATAGCACACTCATTGTGTAGTCTCTACCATAATCAGACAAAGAGCACCAGAATTTTTTTTTGAGATGCATTTCCAGTATGAAAATGCATTATATAAGACTACTAATATCAGAGTCAGGTAGTGATCTTTCACACTTCCAGTGCAAAATGTTATGAGATAATCTTGTCGGTGATACATATAAAAGCACGTGGCCTGTGTTTTGTTAGCCCTTTTTCCAATGGCTTAAATATTGGAAATGAATCTCTTATGACATAAGGAAAGAAAAATGTAAATATACTCAGCTGCTTCAATGCTTTATTTGAAAAGTTAAAACCAAATCATCATGTGAATTCCCAAACTAGGGCAAGCACAAGTCTTAGTCACTTTTTCCAGAGTAAGTCCTTGTATACTAACACTGTACTTTTATTGTAAACCTTTATACTTCATGGACTACTCTAAAAAAGGAACATCATAACTCAAATGACAAATTCCCCATCTGCTCTAACAAATCTTTAATTTTTTTTATTTTACAAAATACTTCAATACCTACAACCACATTGTAAAATCAGACAATACTCAGCAGAATGCCCAAGGAAGCTTTATCATTTCAAAGTTAAAGGAATATTCTTGGTATCATTTCCAAGATTTTTTTTCCCTTTAAACATCAGCTCTCTCTTAATGACCAGAGCTCCTGTTCTCAGGGCATTAGAGCACAATACATTTATTTTAATGCCATTAATTTAGAGACCCTGCAGCCTGCATCAGATCTTTTTGTATTAGAAGTACTTACTTTTATCAGTGATGTACAAGAAGATATACTGTACACTCTAGAAGTATTTTTTTAAATTACTTAGAAAAAGGAGTTTTGGAAGCATAGAAAAACTGGGGCAAAGCTAGAATTATGAGGCACAGAATTCAAATGTTTTCACCTTCTCCAAAAAGGTGAATTTCACCCAAATAAACAAATATTGCCTTTAATCAATCAAACAAAAAAATAAAAACAAGTCACCCTTTTAGCTCCTTGGACAGATCTAATTTCCTGCTCCTATTTCTGTTTTCTACCCTCATGGCTTCTGGCTGCAAGAAAGTCATTTCCGTACCTTCTCTACCCAAAATCATTTCATCCCATTTGTGGTACTTGCTTTCACTCACCTGCAGCACTAGCACATATTTTATTTTAGAGATATGATAGCTGTCTCAATGTGTCAGTTTTAAAGTTCAGACTCAAGAAATGGTCCTTCAAAAAGTGATTATGTTGTCAGATGGAATGAAGTAGATCACCCAATACATCTTTTCCACTTTCAATTAGAGTGTTCAATTCTATGAAAATTTGGGAAGACCTGTGGAAAAAATAGAACTGATTTTTTTTCCTTTTGAAGTGTCTCAAATATGGACCACTATTATTTTGTGGTAATTACTTTTTGTCACGTCTCACAGTATAGTTGGAAGCTTATTTTTTTGCATATTTTAAAAATTCTCATGTTTCAGGAATGTCATTACATTATTTGCACAAGATGAGGCCTAATGAAAACTCTGAAACTGCCACTGTAATAACAAAGAGTAAATGAAAGAGCCGAATGAACCATTCTCTAGAAGAAGGTATATATTTGGATAGATTCAGCAGCACTCTGAATACTAATACTTTGGGATTCACTTATTTTCATTTCCTGTCCAGACCAAAAAACTTTTGCCCAGGATAAAAGTAGATCAGTAAATGAAGCATTCATTCTTTAAAGAATTGATAGGGAAAACATTATTTGTAGTAAAAAGTATGAGTTATAATATCAACCACAACTTTCACTCTCTAAAATATTTCTCAAAAATAATGTAATGAAATTTTGATCTGTCTAGCAATGGTTTCTCCAGTTTTGCTGAAATATGTATAAACCCTAAATATTTACCTTAGCTACACTGCTCTTACTGGAACCTGATAATGCTTGATTGGATGCAGATTTCATTGCTGCTGAAGGAAGTCCCTTGCAAGATTTAAAGCTTCACATTTTTCATCCAGTCCAAATCATGTTCCATGTCAAATGATAGAATCAGAGCACCTTCACTCCATACCCACATGGAAAGACATCGACAATTTGGATTTCTTTACTGCAGATGTCATAATGCCCTTAGGGTTTATGATGCTCATGGACTATAGACAGAACCCTGTAACTTCACATTCTCTCAAAATGTGTAGTTGCTCATATCTGCGGAGAAGTAACTGTCAGCAGACCAGTTGGCTTGATCTTGTTTATACCTCCATCCAAAATGCAGACTCTTGGATATTTGATTTTCACAAGATAAGCTGCAAACTGAAACAGATACATATTGTTAGTATGCTGTGTATTGTACTCCTTTTCTTGAGCTTAAAAAAAAAGTGAAACAGGATAACCTTAATAATAGTGCCATTTAATATCTACATTCACCTGTGACCCACAGAACAGAACTGCTTCTCTACTAACTACTCCAGCATAGCAACCCATATTGGTTTGTCTGTATGCATTGCACTGAATTTGTTGGTAGTGAAAACTATCACATTGGTAGCTCTGAATTCTCTTTAAAGATGCATCACTTCCAAGATTCTTTAATATTTGATCCTTATATTTGATTCAGAGGACCATCCTTTAGTGGAGGTAAAAGAGTAGCTAAAGTTTCCCATATCCATCCATTGTAATTAGTATTTCAACCTGACATACAATTATCCAACCAAATTTTGTCTGGAAAACACACAGCCATTTCCCACCCCGCACTCCTTAAAAAGTCTGTACGTTAGTTTCCTTCCTGATTTTTTTAAACCTATTCTCCATTTGTATAACTAACAAGTATGAAGAACTAAGAAATACTTCTGTGCATCCAACTATATTACCAGCTCCAACAGAACAACTTCCACTGAACTATCACCATGTGAACTGAATTTGATACACTGTAGCTGTATTAAAAATTTTTAAATGGGAAGATTTTTTTAGTCTACTTCCCATTTAAATTACTATAACATTTTAATAGCTATCAAGGCTTAAGATAATATACTTCAGTGTTATCTGCTTAGACCTTAAACAGAAAGAGAGAGGCATTTCCTTTAATGGTCATAAAGAACAACAATTAAAAGTAGCGAAGTATTAAACTTCTTCCCCAAGTGGAATTTTCACTTTGTAATGTGTGTTTTATAACACCCTTGCTATAAAGGCACATAATTTTTTAAAAAAAGCATATAATTAATTTTTGTACATCTGTATGTCAAACACAATTATTGCATTCCTTTCCAAGTGATTCAGGTAAGACCTAATAGGAAGCAAAAATTCAGCACGAGATCTGTGACCACTTATGTGACTCCTTATGTTCAGACAACATAAGGAGTCACAACTGACCCTAGTGAAGGATTTTTTTTCAGGATCAGGTCTCCTTGGAATACTACCCTAGGGAAGACTAAAGGTAAGTTCTGTTGATATATCTTTCTCTTTTCTCGTTACCTTCTGTCAGTCAATGGAAGACTCAAAGGATCAAAAAGAAAAAAAAAACATTACAAGCTATTAAGCAAGATGGGATACATAGTTGCCAAGTGATGTATCATGTACCATGCATCCATAGAAAGCTCTTTGAACCAGAGCATTAAGTGATATGCACTGAACTATTACTGAGGTATATTCAGACTCCCCCACCATATTTAAAATCACTAAACACACATATATGGATGATATATGCAAGTGTTTCTTTTTAAAAGAAATACTGTGATGTATTCATCAATAGTATCCTGGAAAAATTACCATATGATTTAGTGACATTTATTTTATCACGTATTTCATACCTCATGTCACACCTATCTCATGTATCTAACACTTTTTACTCATACAAATAACTCTTTTAGAGCTAGATACAGTTTCTTTTAATATTTTAACAGACCAGTGGAAAATCTTGGCAAGTGATTGTGACAAGTGACATCATCACCTCCATCAGGGAATCCAAGCCCATGACAGAGGCTGGTACCTACAGGAAAAGAGCCCACAGGAAGCAAGCAGCTCTCAATCAAGAAGCAAACATCTGCAATAATTGTCAAAGATGATGTAAATCTCAGACTGAACTATTCAGTCCCATGAGACATTGCAAACCATCTACATCATAGTCTACAATTCCCACCATCTCTCAGACATGCCAATACAACTATAAAAAGACATTTAGCAAACACTGGTCTTAATATGACTATCACTGCCATTTAATTTTATCTAAAATTGAATCTGGACCACACAATCGCTTCTCATTTAGGGTTTGTACAACACAAATCTTGTTCTACACAGTACGTTTGTCATGCCCCAGTAATCAGGGTGTAGCTAGAAATGAGCTTTCATTGCACATCTGATAAATGGCCCATTTAAATCCTGCTGGTTTGCTGAGGGAGCCACATAGCAACCAGGCTGGAGAGGTCTGTGACAACTGGTAAACAGATTTAGAGAGGGGAGAGCATGACAGAAACACAGAAGAGAGTCTTTCCTAGCTGGGTGGCCTGAGGAGAGGAGTGATATTGCAGAACAAGGCGAAGGAAGTATCTAAATAGGATAAAGGCAGGACAAGAAAAGGAACAGATACATAGGGACAAAGTGACAGAGTAAGAACACTTGCAAGTAAAGAGTTGACAGGAATTTGAGAAGGAGGCACTGATTTTAATGAAAAAATTAAGTGCTCTGGGGGAGAGGAAGAGCTGAAGGGTCATGGGAAGCATTTGGGAGAGCTGTAGAGAGAACTCACGAGGAAACTCAAAGATATTCATTGACAGAACTTACCAAAGACTGTCAGGCACAAACACTTAGGACTGAAGCAGTTGGATTATGTCAATCAACTAACATTGATGCGTATAGTGTCAGCCACTATAGGTTGGACCCCTCTGGTCCAGGATGCTCTGGTCCAGCAATATCTATGGTGCAGTAGGATCCTGGATGTTGCCAGACCAGAGAGCCTTAGGTGCCTAGCAGCCGGGAGCAGAGCCAGGAGCCCGGCGGCTGGGCTGGGCTGGCCCTGGGGCAGTGGTGGATCTGGGGCAGCGGTGGATCTGGGGCAGCAACGCTGTAGTCCCACAAGCCCCAGCAGCTGTGGGGCTGTGAAAGCCCTGGAAGCCCCAGCGACCTGGGATGGCAGAGCCCCAGCAGCCCCGGAGCTGGGAGCTCTGTGGCAGTTGGGGGGGGGGTGCCCCGCTGCTTGGAGGGGAGCCATTTGTTGACAGACCCCAGGAAAGCAGCATAGTTCCAAGCACCGTCGCTCAAGGCCAGGAGGAACTAAGGGCGGCACCCTATATAACACGGCATGTGTGCACCACTCCAGAGGGCACCAGAACTGGTCCCCTATGGATATTGCTGAGGGAAAATACTTCTGGCACCAGTATCTGTGGTGAATACACGCACCTAAGTTGAATGGACATGAGCAAGCACTCAAAGAAGAAGGTGATATAGGGTTTGTATTCAAGTTGGCTGGACCCAAGTGCAGAATCTTTCGTGGCGGAGACTCAGGTAGCGACATTCCCACATCCTAATTGCTCTCTGTGGTTCTCTGTCCCCATTTTCCCATATTTTGCCTATGGAGGTTATTGCAACTAGAACAGTATTAACTCTTTCAGAACTGCCACAGAGGAGAGCAAGGACCATGATCCTGGGTAATTAAGTAGTATTTAAAATAAAATACACAGTTTTGAATTACCAAGCATGTATTCGGATAAGCATATAGGGAAGTTTTTGCTATGCCAATCTATGCCATTTGAGAGTGGTCACTCAGAGCTTGCTCTAGGCACTGTTCAACTTGTATAATTTAACCACCAACAGTGAGCTATGTCTACACAGCTTCCCTCTTTCGTAAAAGCCTATGCAAATGAAGCAAAGATTAGCATATTGCCGCACTTCATTTACATAATTCATTAGGAGCCGGTTTTGTGCAAGTGGTTTTTGTGCAAGAGCCGTTCTTCCTGAAAAAATGGGGAAGAATGGCCTTTGTGCAAAAGGGGGCTTTTGCACAAAAAGGGCTAATTAATTATGCAAATGAAATACAGCAATATGCTAATCCATGCTTCATTTGCATAGGCTTTTGCAGACGAGGGAAGCTGTGTAGACGTAGCCTCAAAGAGAACCATCCCCTCCTTGTGGGAGACCAGAGATGTACGGTCTTCCCTTGATGTCATCTCTAGCACCCTTCTATCTATCAGAGGCACCAAGGTGAGGGAGGAGGAAGCAGGAGCCAGTGCTGGGGGAAGCCAGCTTAAAGGCTGGTTCCCCCCCAGCACCATCTACACAGGGAGCAGGGGAGGCAGGCTCTTAATACATTTAAAAGACTAAAGCACAGAAGGGGGGACCCAGCTTGAGCTTTAGCCTTTAAAATGTATTAAGAGCAGACAGACCGGCCTGGGAGCTAATCCCGCTGCAGCTTCACCACTTATCGACTAAGCCATGGAAAATCCATTGACTAGTCAATCGGTTGATTAAACTAAATTTAACATCTCTATGCTATGGGAGGGATTGAAAAAAGACACTGCCAATTTCATGTTCTATTATTGTATGTTGTATCCTGAAAGGATAAACAGCTGCCAGGGTACATTGTATGCAGCTTGTGCTATCAAAAAGGTGAACAGAGTTATTTCTGGCATGTGTACTGCTCAAGGGAAAGGGGAAGAAAGATTTCAAATATTTACATGGACCTCAAGCCTTTTTTTCATAGCCTAAAGGTTTTGCACAAATATCATGTGGTTAACTTTAAAAGACACGAGAAAATAAAACAAGCAAAGGAAATTAATGTTTCTCAAAAACTAACTTCAAGAATTGACAGTCTAACAATAATAAAATTTAGCACAGATACTATGAAACAGTGTGACCTTCTGAGCCACTTAATAGATTTCTTTTGTGGAGTCAACAGCAGAAACTCTAATTTCAGAATAAAATTAGTCTCCCACATGACTGCACACCATTGTGTAATTCTACCATTTTAATCAATGTGTATGTACTCATTTTCTTCTTTTTCAAATACTATGACAAACTCTTAAATTAGGGGACAAGAGTTAGGCACCAAAACCATTTATTTTGCAACCAAATAAAAGGGACTTGCTTTGCAGTATGTGGTGAGCACAAAAGCCAATCAAAGTTGGGGATCTTAGTTTGGAATAATCTAAACAACCTGTTTTTTAAAGGAATGTTGGAAGATACATTGTGGAAGAATTATTCAAATCTCTATTCCAATTATTCTTGTGACATGTAAAATTCTTATATCACCTCCCTTCTTGTAAATCTTAATGTTTACAAACAGATCATGGTTCCCTCAAATGTATCAGCTAGATTAACATTTTTTTACATATCATGGACAGATAAATAGTTATTGGCAAGAACTCACTACTTCATATTCAAAATTTGAGGTGTTTGTGTCATTGAACAACAAAAGTTGAATGGCATTGTTTTTATTCCTTGATTGTAGAAGTTACACTTCAGGAAGAGGATTTTAAGTCTTTCAAGGAGAGGCAGCAGATAAATAGGATTAGGGAATGCTAAGAAATATTAAGAAAAAAAAAAGAATCTCTCTCTTTTCTAGGTCACAAGCTTTGCTCAAGACACTATTCCCAAAACGTTAGACTACTATGAAATTTACGGTAAACTTGCAATAATCCGGCACCTTTAGAACCCAGGGGGTGCCGGATTATCAAATATGCTGGAGTACCGGAAGGAGGGTTATGGGGGTCGGCGGAGAACTGCGTAGCCTGGGAGAGGGCAGCGCTGCGGGACCAACCCAGCAACACCCTAGCTGCTATGCCCCCGGCTTCCCCAAGTCAGCCGCTGCTGACCAGCAGCGGACTTCAGAAAGTCCGGGACAGAGCAGCTGGGGTGCTCTGCCCCCGGTTTCTCCACATCAACCACTGGTCAGTTTCAGCAGCGGCTGACTTGGGGAAGCCAGGGGCAGAGCAGCTGGGGTGCTGCCGGGTTGGTCCAGCAGCGCCACCCCTCACCTGAGTGGCGCTGCAGGACCAACCTGGCAGCACTCCAGCTGCTCTGCTCCTGGCTTCCCCAAGTCAGCTGCCAGCCAGTTTCAGCAGCAGTGGACTTGGGGAAGCTGGGGGCAGAGCAGCTCCAATTGTCCGGCTGGCCGGAGCACTTCCGGGTTCCAGTTGGTGCTGGATTATCAGGAGTGCCAGACCACTGGATGCCGGACAACTGGAGTTTTATTGTACTAACTGCATGCAGAGTTCAATTTAATTTCTTCATGATATATTCACAGCAAATGAGTGTGTGTATGGTGCATGAAAATCTTTGAATAGCTTGTTTAAGCACTGCCTTCTCAGATGTCTGGTAAAGTGTTTGGAAACACTGTTCACAGGTTAAGCACGAATTAATTCCACATAAAATATGCCTCTTTCACTGGGAACTAGTAAGCATGCAAATATTTAATATTTCAACATTCTTGTTGAGTAAAACTCATTTATTCAAATTCTCAGGAAGAGGTACAGGAATGGTTGTAGCAAATTCATTTAAACCCAGTGTTGGATAACACCTTTCACTAGGTCTACATACAAACATACAAAACAGGGTTGACCCTTCTTTCCATCATTTAAGTACCATCATGTATCAAGAGCCATAAAAATCTCCACTGTTTAACTGGGAACCTTAGATCCCCAGTATAGATCATTTATCAAACTGTGTTTATACAAGACTACTCCAAGCAGCAAAACTACACAGCTTTCAAGGGTACCCGTTGTATTACATTAGACATATCACGGTCTCAGAATGTATATAGTGGAGATTCCTGTGACAGAAAGCAGTTTGTGCCATAATGGATTATAACACTTTACAGACTGACCATGAGGGTAGGGATGTTTAAATTTCTTGCTTTCACAGACATTCCTGTGGCAAGGGAAAATTAGAGGGTGGGTTGGGAAGGATGGAGAAATAGCATACTGAACCACAATACTAAGTGAAAAAATTCCGTGACCAATGAACAGTACAAGGAAGCAAAACTATATATTCAAAGAATCAGAAGCAAAGAGATACTCACATTACAGATTTATCTCACACAAATACTATTACAAGATTGCACAAATGTTCTTTTCTTTCTATTGCTTTGTAAATGTATGTTACAAAAGCCTTAGCTGAGGGACTGCAGGCTCTTTTACTGTAAAACTCAAACAGTAGGTTGACTTTGATTCTAGTGAAGGTGAGTAGACATGAATTACACCAAGAAATTATTCACTAACATCCATGAACAACCCTCTCTGCAGGACTAGGGAGACACTAAATCCCATGGCTTCAAAGGAGGTATTTTTAGTTCAACTACATGTAACACTAAAGGCACGTCTACCTGGAGACTTCATGAGCTCAAGTCAGGGGTTATACACCAGCTTGCTACACATGAACAGGGCATGTGGATCCTGCTACAACTGAGTTCTTCGGTGCACTCTGACCTACTGTTTTCAAGACTCTCCAGATAAAGAATGTTGCACCTCTGATATTCAGGTGATGGACATATTCAAATAAACAATTTGCTAGGTACTGTTACTTGATAACTAATACAGTATCACCATAAGTTGAAATGGAAGAAAGGGAAGGAGCAAAGGTATACATTTAGCTATAAACACAAAGTATGTTAAAAATGCACTCATTGTCCTAACAAGATCAAGGAGGAATTCTTTGCATACTGAAGAAGCTTTGCTTTCCATTTCATAACTTCAGCTACAAAGTGATAGTTGAAAGGAGCTACACATAAGAGTTTGAGGGTAGCCCATTCATCTACATAGATAGCCAGCTGTTATCAGGAACCAGATAAGGCTTAAGAGTGACCATACACATGAAAGAGAATGATGCTGCCCCAAGCATTGAATCTTCCATTTGGGAATGAAAAAATGCAGTAGCAAATATAAACATTCCCGAGAACAGCTGAAAGTGCAAAGTAACCAATTTCCTGAGACTGTTCTTGTAACACAATTAATGTATACCAAGCAAAGAACTTCCAAGAAAACTAAAGCCCCATATCGATACGGCTGAGTGGGCTGTGAAACAATAATGAGGAAATACCATTTTAAGATTCAACATAAAGTGTATTAATTAATAAAAATCCACTTTATCTTTTTTTAAAAACAAACAAAAAACAAACAAACAAACACTTAGTCTTCCATGATTCCCCAGAAATTAAGTCTAGGGTTCTGGTCCCCAACACGGTGCCCGCGGGCGCCATGCGCCCGCCAGGTGCTCGGGGCTGGCCTGGCACCGGGCGCTGGGAGCGCCGGCCCCGGGCACGCAGCGCTGGGCGGGGGGAGCGCCGGCCCCGGGCGCGCAGCGCATGGCGGGGGGAGCGCCGGCCCCGGGCGCGCGGCGCTGGCGGGGGGAGTGCCGGCCCCGGGTGCGTGGCGCTTGGCGGGGGGAGCGCCGGTCCCGGGCATGCAACTATGGGGGGGGGGCCGCCCCGGGCATGCGGCTATGGGGGGGGGCTGCCCCCGGGGCGCAAGTGTCCCTGCCCCCTGGCGCCCGGCGGGCGAACGGCCACGCTCCCTGGCGCCCGACAACCTTGAAAGGTTGGGGACCACTGGTCTAGGGGATCTGAAACGGAATAATGTTCTTTTGAAGCATTTCCACTCTCACTCTCAGCCTGAAAGTCAGACATATGTTGGTTTAACTTTAACTTTTTTTGGCTTAAGAATTGCTTTATTTATTTAAAAATGTTTAAGACTTACTCAGTGACAGAATTCCATCCAGAGCTTAAAGATCTTGCCAGGAGACCATGTAATGACTCAGGTCTCCTTTTTCTACACTGTATAGATACTGGAATGCTTATCGAAAGCCCATGTAGAGCTTCCCAGTTCCAAAACACAACTTACAAGGATGACATCTTTGAAGGAACCTTTGGAGCATGGCATCCCTAGATCAAAACTACTGGCTCAACCACATCCATCTTTCATTCCTTCATAAAGAGCTTCAGGGGAGGTGAAGCACCAAGTTCTCCTTCCTTATGTCAGTGTTTTCCCCAGAATTCATGGAAACTTTTGGAGAGAGAAAACTAAGGGCTCCACAACTCCCATGAGCACTTCCAAGACCCAGAAGCCTCTCACTGTAATGAAATAGACAGCTCAAACTCCTCTTCAAATAATCCTTCAAACTTCCTGGTAAAAGGCAGAGGCATTAGCTTAATCAAGGATAACAGAATTATACATATTTGGGGTTTCTGGGCTGGCCTGTTTTTGATTTATAAGCTGGCAAAGGAACAGTGGGAAACTTCTCCTGAATCTGTTTCTTTTTTCACTTTATTTTTTTAACCTATTTGCTAGGGGAAATATAAGGCCTAACTAAATAATGGCTGTATAGTACTGCAAACTGTAAGTGCAAAGTAATTAAAAGGCCAATTGTAGGGCTGATATTACAGTTCTGTATCGCCTTTCTATGATCCTGTGGCCTTTGGAAGCATAGAGTGTTGATGACAGGAGGAGAAGGCCTCTTTTTGTTGACTTTGTATAATGTCCACTTGGTATCATATTGACTGGGACCCAGCACATTTTATGATGTACGTGGAAACTGCTGTTAACTGAATAAATCTCCCAATATCTCTAAATGAGGGCCAGATCCAAAACCCACTGAAGCCATCGAAAGACTTCAGTTGACTTCAACGGGCTTTGAATCAGGCCATAAGTGACTATTAGTGCCTTTGAGAAGACCAACTGAAGAAATTACACAACTTTAACACAAATAAAGGGAAACACGGTCTTCTCTGATACCACAAAAATGCCTAGTGAAATTTACTCCACAGCTAGATTTACAAGGATATTTAGGTGCCTCAAGCTGCCGATACGTGCTGATTGGCATGTCTATACGTCGAGCTGGATTTACACCTTCAGCTCAAACACTACATCTAGACTGCAGGCTTCTTTCAGAAGAAGTTTTCCAGAAGAGATCTTCTGAAAAAACTTCTTCCAAAAGAGAGCGTCCACACTGGCCGCATTGATTCGACGCTATCTTGCATAAAAGGCCACCTAAGCAGGGCTTTAGGTAACCAGTTGCTTCTGAGTGCTGGTGCCGGAGCCTAGCAGACATACGCTTAAAGGGACCCCCTGGACAGCCATTTCTCTGTTTCTGCTGTGTGCTAGCCTACCTCTTCGAGGGACAGCAAAGCTCTCGCAGCACCTGCTGTGGTTGTCCAGCTTTTTTGGAAGCCACAGCTTTTGTCTTTGTGCCATGGAGCCAGAACTGCCTCTGGGAATGTGATGGCCACACACAGCCATGCTGCAGTTTTTGCAGCACTTTGTGCCAGCTGCCTTCCTGGATCTGTCCGAGCTTGACCCCGAGCTCATTCTGGGGACCCTCTCCCTGGGTATGGGAGCAACACCTTTGCAACCGAAACCCACGGTGGAGAGGCGTTTCTGGAGGCTGGACACCTGTTCCAACTTGTGGGACTGGCTGGTCATGGAGCAGTGAGATGACCAGCAGTGGCTCCAAAACTTCCACATGCGGAAGGCCACCTTTTTGGAGCTATGTGCCTGGCTCGCCCCGGCCTCTGATGACGCAACACTCACTTGCGGTCTGCCATCACCCTGGAGAAGCGGGTTGCAATCACTCTCTGGAAACTCGCCACCCCAGACAGCTACTGGTCAGTGGGCAACCAGTTCAGCATGGAGAAGTCCACTGTTGGAGCCCTCCTCATGGAGGTAAAGCACTCTTGGGCTGCAGTCTCGGGGGGGGGGGGGGGGAGAGAGAAGAAATACTAGAAAAGGGGATCCTTGGGAAAGGGGGATTAGAGAAGGTGGGGGAGTGGAGTGGGTGTGAGGGGGAAGCCCCGTCTCCAGGGGGTTGTGCTGTCCTGCCCTCACACACCCCTGCTACTGGGGGAGGGGGGGGAGCTTCATAGGAGGTGGCTCCTGGGGTGTTTGGGGGGCAGGCACCTTCCAAGGGCTCAGGCACCCCCTCTCTCATTCTCTGTTTTGTGTGTTTGTCTGTCTCCTTCTGCAGCTTGTGTGGGCCATCAACTCCATCCTACTGTGCAGGGTCATCCACCTGGGAGACCTGGACCCGATCATGGCTGGATTTGCTGCCCTGGGGTTCCCGAACTGCGGGGGAGCAATTGATGGAACCCACATCCCAATCTGCACACCTCAACATAGAACGGTCCAGTACATGAACCACAAGAGCTACTTTTCTATGGTGCTGCAGGCCCTGGTCGACCACCATGGACAGTTCCTGGACATTTTTGTTGGGTGGTCAGGCAAGGCACACGATGTCTGGATTTTTTGGCACTCCAGCCTCTGCGGAAAGCTGGAGACAGGCACATTCTTTCCCCGCTGGGACTTTGCAGTTGGGGACGTGCAGATGCCATTGTGCATCGTGGGGGATGCGGCCTGACCCCTCATGCCATTGCTGAGGAAGCCGTATACCAGTCACCTGGACCACAGCAGGGACCAGTTTAACTCCCACCTCAGAAGAGCGAGGATACAGGTGGAGTGCACCTTCTGCCACTTCAAGGCGTAGCTGAGGTGCTTCCTGACCTGCCTTGACGTAGGGCAGCATAACATTCTCGAGGTCATCTCGCTGTGTTGTGTCCCCCACAACATTGTGGAGAGGAATGGGAAGGCCATCCTCCCGGGGTGTGTGTGTGGCCTCACAGAGGCTCGGAGGTGCACAGGGGACCATGCTGCCTGCTTCCACCCACCAGCCCATGGACAAGCAGCCAAGGGAAGTGTCTGGCCACAGTGGGATCCCCCCTTGGTCTGCAGAGGAGCTGGGAGTAGCCTGGCCTTCCCTGGGGCCCGCACACACACCTGCACCTGGCATTGCTGCACTCCTCGGTGTGTCTAGGGTCGTGCCTGCATCCTGGTGGCTAACCTGCTTCCAGCCATGGCATGTGCTGGGACGGCATTTCCTCCCTGGGACCAGATGTTTGTGTGGCCTTCCCTGAGCCTGGGAACAGGATCCAAACTGTGCTCAGGGGCTGCCTGCTGAGTCCGCGTTCCACACACTAACACTGCACGTGGTTCCACATGCACAGACTGCAGCACGATGTCCAGCCCAAGCAAGCCAAGCCACGCTCCCACCCCATCCCCTGTACACCTGCCTCCCATGCCCGGTGTGAGTGACAATCTGAGAGCACTCGCCTGAAGATCCCTCCCCAGTGTCAGACAAAGCCTGGGAGATGTCCACACTCACTGGAAGCGGCTCCAAGGAGAACGTGATGGTAGCCGTGTCATCCACCTCCTCCTCCGCCGTGACCTTTGGCTGGGCAATGACTGGTGGAGCTGGTGGAGCTCCTGGTAGTAGGGGCAGGTGGGGGTTCCTGCATGCTCTGGCCCGGACATATCCCTGATGGAGCTTTTTTACCTTACTCCAGACCTGTTCCAAGTTCCGGAGTGGGTGCCTGTGCTCCGCCAGGAACTTGGCCATGCGCTTAAAAATTTAGGCTCTGCAGTGCTCGGAGCAGAGATCCTGCAGTGTCTCCTCCTCACCCCACAACTTGAGGAGAGACAGGATCTCCGCTCCGAACCAGGAGGGTTCCTGCCTCTTGATCCCCCTGGGGCTGCTCCCTGTGAGGGCCAGGGCAGTCTCGGGGGGCTTGTGACTGCCCATGGGTGGCAATGGCTGTGGCAGGGAGAGCCGCGAAGTCAGGATGCTGCTCCCAGGCCGACTTCCTGCCACAAGGCTTGTCCACGGTGCCTTCAGCTTTAAGAGGGGCCAGGACACAGGAAAAAAACCCTCTTTCCAATCCACACACGCCTTTTTCCGAAAGAGCTCTTTCAGGACAAGGCATTCTTCCTCATAGAAACAGATTTACCAATATCGGAAAAAAACCTCCGTTCTTTTGATTTTCTTCCGAAAGAATGTGATTGTAGTCTGGACGTAATTGAAGTTTTTTCAGAAAAATGGCCATTTTACCAAAAAAACCTCTGTAGTGTAGACATACCCAAAGAGACAACTAAAACCAGAGTCAGTCCAAATGGCATAAGGGGGTGGCCAAATAGTGTGGGCCTAGTGTCTTGGATAGATATGCCTTCAGGGCAGGTAGTCTCACGCGACATAAAGGATCTGCCGACGCAGGGTTCTGAGGTCGGCAGATCCTCATCTAGACTGTTGTGCTGTGCCGACAAACATGATTGGCACAGCACAGCGGCCATTTTGATTTAAATGAAGCGGCGATTATTTAAATCGCCGCTTCATTTCCCTTTGTCGTCCTGCCTCATCTACATAGCTCTGTCGATGGAGCCATGTAGTCTAGACACACCCTAACAGCTGTGCCAGACCATGGATGTTGCCAGACCAGAGAATCCCAGTTAAGAGCATTTCAACTTGTACTCTAAGATGCTTAGGCACTTTTATAAATCCAGACAGATGTTTATCTGCATATTACAGCACTTAAGTATACTTGTAAATCTGGCCCTTGTTGCTGTTGTTGTTGCTTTTTAAACATGGCCCTTGGTTAATAGTTTACCCATTTGAAGGCTCAGGGATTGATGTTTGTTTGTTTTTAGTTAAGTTAGTAGGGTGTGCATGTAACAAAAGATGGGCTTATAAACAGGGAAATAGCACCTTTACCCTGCAGAGACTAGCTTCTGTGGCTGGAGCTTTCCAGAGAGCATAAGGGAGTACAGGCTGCCCCCGACTTGCGATGTGATCAGCTCCAGGGATAGCGTCACAAGTCGGGGGCATCATAACTCGAGCCCGCATTTACGACAGGACAGAAGTCGGGGGATTTCGGCCCCTTCCTCACTTACGGAAAAGGTCCTAAGTGCGGGGGGTCATAAATTGGGCCGTTGTAAAGCAGGGGCCTCCTGTAGACATCAAAATCCCATGACAATTTAGTGGAGCTTGGGCACTTAACGCCCTTAGGTTCCTCTGAGAAACCTGGCCTCCATATAATCAAAACCATCAAACTTCTCAGTTCAAAATTAAATACTTAAAAAAACCCCACAGTGAAACTTCTTCAGTGCTGTACTTAGATAATTAGGAATGAGAACATTCATTAACATGGGTAATTGTACAGTGACCGCTTTACCTGCTTACTGGAACATGCATTGTGTAAAATGATTACTTTTTGTTTAAAGCAAAATGAAAAGTTCCCGTGTGAAAGTGCCACCATGCAGATGCAGACAGTATGTTACTTTCATATGGTAAAAGACATTTTCTTGGGCCAAAAATGTGTCATAATAAAAAGAGACTGAACTTAAACCTTTGCTGGTGCTCTGAATAAGACCTCTCAAAACCCAGATTGCTTGTCTTTGCTTTCAAGATAATTCAGAGATCTTATCTCTTGACTGGAAAAAATTACTACAATATTATGATACAACTTGCAAGAAGAACTTAAACATGATCTACACAATACATTAATAATACAGTAATGATTTTACCAGGCCAAAATAACCAAATGTAACACTCTAAAGTTCAAACACCATGACTGAGGATTTACAGTAGAACTATAAAAACAAAGGATTGATGGTTCATTGAAGTCTGCCCCATGGGTCACCAGTCATCTCTCCACAGTTAGATCCTACACTATTCCCAGCCTTCTATCCAGCAACACTTTCCCACAGTAAGAAAAAGAATCTAATTATTATCATCAACAGATTAAGAACATTACTATAGTAAAGGGATTGCTTCACTGCTGAGAAATGATTGGCTGGTGATTGAAGATTACAGAGCTAGATTAGTATAAACTGTTTGTTTTATTATTGGGGAAACTGATAGTCTGAAAACACTTTTTCCAGTTAAACATTTAACAAAAAATAAACACACTATATTATCTGGGATAGTTAGGAAAATGGTAAACTTTTTCCAAACACACCAGCACAGGTAGTAGTATATTTCACCATTAAAGCTAAATCACTAACTCACTCTCTGACATTGATCAAGTCACTTCATCTTGTCTAACTGCCATCTGGCTATAACAGAAAAAAGCAGCACTTTATGATAAGTAAACAAAAAAAATCTCACAAGTAATGCACCAGAATTTATATTTTTGGGTAAAAAAAATACTGCCCTCCTTCCCATAAAACTAGTCCCATGCCACATTTCTGTGACTTATACTACTGATCCATGTTTAGTTCACTGACTCTCAAACTTTGATCAATTATTTAAATATGCATTTAAATTGTGATCAAATTAAAAGCGGCTGTAGTGAATATCCAAATATCTACTTGACCATTATACACTTCACTTCAGTTATCCAGAATCCACCCTGGAATTTAAGAGCCCATTCCCCATGTACAAACGTGGGGGAAGGGGATGTATAGCAAGAGAGTGCAAGGCACTGCCATTTCAATCATATAGTAAAAGGTTGTATGCTCAGACTTGGACAGTTTAATTCTCTCCCAATATCCATTTTTCCTACTGGATTCCTGCTGTTCTCAGACACAGGCAATTATTTGG
Organism: Pelodiscus sinensis; assembly: GCF_052426305.1. Lineage (NCBI taxonomy): Eukaryota > Metazoa > Chordata > Testudines > Trionychidae > Pelodiscus > Pelodiscus sinensis. The sequence goes on along the minus strand of NC_143055.1, from coordinate 109,304,287 downwards.
CCAGTAAGGAAGGGTCACTATTCACTCAGAAGCGGAGAAACTGACATAAAATTGTAAAACTGACAGCCATCCTCAAGGCAACAAACATGCCATAGGCCAGAACTCAGTGCATTGCACTAACTACACTGAGCTTCAACCTTAGTTTCTCCCCTTGCTAATACTATTCTTCTAATAGCACATTCAGTCAGCATATACATCAGCCAACCTAGTGGTTTAAACTTTAGAGTGCATTAAATTAAGAGGTTACTGACAAGTAAGATTCACATTACTTAATTCTGGCCTAAGAAAGTGTTTAAGTGAAGCCAAAAGAGAACTAATTTCTTTACTATTGCTTCATTACTGCTTCTCCTACTGAAAGCAATGTTTTTATCTATATTGAAAGAAAGCACTTTCTAAAACTAGTCTAAGTGTTTCATCATGGGGAAGCTAGACAAAGAACAAAGGATGCAAAGTAGCAAAGGAAGAATTTTCTACAAATCTATTTTGTCATCTTTGAATGCATTGTAAAGATATAAAGCAAGTTATTAATTCAAAATTAAAATGAGATTTTCTACTTTATAATTAATTACAATTATTCAGTCACATTGTTCAGCAGCATTTTTCATATAAATTCCTTCTGTTCTGTATATATTTCATAATCTAGATTAATTTATCATTTTGTGATTAGGCACTAACACACACCATTAGTGCTGGCATCAAAGGATTAAATAGCTAGTGGCTAATTTCTCTTTACTCTGAATGGTTTGCAACTTGATACTTACAAATTAAGAGCCTATTAAAACTTATCATGGTGCAAAACTTTGGTTTTACACTTTTATTTGCTGAATGACTTAACATGGAACAATGAAGCAGTTAAATAATAATAATAAAAAGCTACTATTTTGGACAAGTCCAGCCCCATTCTCCCAATTTCAATTTGTTGAAATACATGAACATCTTCAAACATTTGCACAGAATGAAGATAATATTTCCAAGTTTTCATAGAGAGATGCAGCAACACATGCTATGGATTTATGAGCCTTTTGACAAGAGGAAATCTGAGACAGTTTTAACACATACCAGCCATAAAGAGCTAAAAGAGACAGTTTTAAAGAGCCTACAAATGAGGTTCCAGTACTAGTACTCCATTGATTTGTGGGTCAAAAATATTGGTTAGTGCAATTATTTTCTGAAAATGCTTTTGTTGGGTCAGTTTCTCTGTTGATCTCTATTAACATTACTGCTGCCCACAGAGTTCTTATCAAGAATCATACAACAAAACTAACATGTGTAGGCCATTTCACAAAACTAGATCTCACCGCTGCAAATTCAGAAATTGGCCATTTTAAAAATACACTTTTTTAAAGCTGTAGGACAATTACCTCTGATGAAGAAGTTTTTGTTTTTTTAAAAAGGACGTTTTCCAGAGATTGAATGTTTATAAGAAATACAAATCTCTTTCTTTTGAACTGGAAGGAGGCAAAAAACCCACACTAATCAATGCTTCCCAAAATGTGTGTATGGAATCAATTTGATAAGTGCCAGAGATATTTATTTATTGATGCTTGAAAATTTACATTCAGGCTATGGACATTATTTAAAGAGAGTATAGGTTATAGCTATAAACTTACAGCAGCCATGTTCTTCACCACGTGTCCTACAATCACAACAACTCTTCCTTTGAATCTCTGCAGTGTGGCAGTAGCAGGACACTGGACAAGCTCTCCTTCTGCAGTGAATGCTGAGCCAAATGGAACATTGATGCTGCCTGAAATGTGGCCACGATTAAAGCTGATGGACAACACAGTTAAGGGAAACATGAAAAAAAAGAAAAGTGGATACATCCACACCTGCTGTATGACATGTAGCTTTTTGGGGGTTGGGCCTCGAATTGTTACCACAATACAAACAAACAAAAACAACAGGAATAAGCCAGTTGCTCAGATTTGTGTGTATGCACCATTCCCACTGAAGTCGATGTAATTTGAAATTTTAGCACAGAATTTGGATGGTAGAGTTTTAATACATAAATGTAAATTAACTTTTTTCTATTTTCTTTTCTCTTCATTGCTAATGCCAATGATGTATGTAAGTAAAATAAGCAGTTTCATTCTCCTCCTGGCTTATCTGATACAGGCTAATTTGTTCTTATTGGATCCATCAAGAACCACATTTACTATTTATCCATACTGAAAACAACAGCTGCCACCTTACAGGGAAACAAAGAGAACAAGGATTTATTTGCTGTTCAAAAAGGGACAGATATTATTTTGAACTCTGCAGTGGTCAATGGGTACTTAATATCACAGAAGAAAGCAGAGATCTATGCTCAGGGACACATTATTCTGTTTTATTAGAATACAGCCTTGTAAAGGTTTAACTATTCTAAATAGCCATGAAACTTCCATACGGAGCAACTTCTTTACATTCATTGCAGCAGTTAACCCTTTAGAAATCAAGAATCATGAACTTAAAACCTTTACCAGAAATTAAAAGTGTGAAGTTCATGTGCGTCTGTCAGTCTTTGATATGTGCTGGAGATGGGTACAACATGTGTTTTGTTTTGTTTACTAACTCCTTTAAATCAGGTTTATTTCACAACATACACTTATACCAATGCAGTGATAGAGAGAAACATAAGAACCCAGAAACAGAACTCCAGATCAAACTGAAATGGATTTTTGAGCATCTTACAAAACCTACACCTGTGCTTTATATAAAAATGAAACGCTATGCACATAGTATTCTTGAGACTGGAAACTTTCCTCTAAAATCTTGAATACGTGGCCTTCACTCAAGCATACTAGCAAGTCAGTTCTACATTGCTTTACACTACCTTGCCATTCTGAAATTGCCTGCATTTAAACATTTTGGTACTTTTCAAAGTAAGAACAAAATCTCAGCTAACTAAGAATGTAAGAACATTTCCCAAAAGCAAATTAAATTAAACAACCAAAGTTTGAAAGAGTGTGGTTAATTTATTTGCTTCTTTTAATATTTTCACAAGCAGTTGCATCTCTGAGTTTCACCAGAAACTTAAGCATTGCAAGAAGTACCAGTGAAACTTAGGTCTTTATAGCCACTACTGTACTTAAACCATAATACTGTCATCAGTGTCATCTTACATCATGAAGGACAACAACATGCTATCTTCCAACGTGTCAGTCTCTCAATCTTCTGTTAAAGCTGAAAGACCATAAAGTACTTAGCTACGACCTTCATAAAAGGAATGGAACACTGCCAGTATTTCTGCTAACATGTTTAATGGAAAGAGGCTAAGATAATCAAAGAATTATTTGGGTGAGACAGCAACCAAGCAATGGCTCTAGCTTGGTGGTTACAGCTTTCATCTTGGATGTAGGTCACTCATGAGCCAGTCCTCCTTCTCTAAAGTCACAACAAGCTCCTTTTATACATCCAAACCTAAGTGTCTTGCTCCCCAGTTCAATAGTCTAATAAGATTTTATTAACAATTAACGAACACTAAAACTTGTTTGAAATCTTGTGTGTACCAATTAAGAAAAAACAGCACTGGGTCATTTTTCCACTAGTTTGAATAAAATTATGAGAGAATTTTCGAACAGAAGTGACTATTTGTGCATGTGAGCATGACAGAGGGTTTTTTTTCCATAGTTTACAGGAGTAAATTTGAAGGATTAAGAAAGTAAAAGTAGAATTTGCTTCAAAAGCATGCCAGCCTCAAGTATTCAGATTAGTCACTGTTTATGTCAGTACTTGTAGAAAGCTAGTGGAGTGCAGGCTTTAATTACAAGAAGTTGCATTGGAAGGAGCAAATAGTTATTCTTTTAAGATCACTACTTGCATACCTTTCTCAAATGTGATTAGTATGAACAATTTCAGTTTGAAGACCAGAACTGCTACGTGATGGGAAAGCATAACAAATCAGCTTTTTAAAGGCTAATAAGAGCAAGAACCCCATATCACTAATTAGTCCAGTTTATCTGTGTCTAACTCAGCAGTTCCCAACCCTTTCCATATGGGGACCCATTTTGACAATTCAGGAAGACTTATTGACCCAAGGCAATTCAAAAACGAAGGGAAGGAGGAAGGGCAGAGCCACCTGAGGAGACACTTGATGACCCTTTTTAAATGTAATGGAGACCCATATTTGGGTCCCGACCCATAGGTTGGGAAACCCTGGTCTAACTGGAAGAAAGACTCTTGCCCCAACCACAAACTGTACAAAATCCTCTTATTCACAGCTCCATTGTAAACAATAGTAAGAGAAAAGTTTAAAAATAGGACAGTTCTTTTAGACTGACCATAACTTTGCCCATACTGAGAATGTTAAGCTGCTTAATGCAACAACTGACTTAGCCTTTAAATCAAATAAAATACATGTAATTAGAGTAATGACATTCGCATCTAACTATGCAGCCTTTTTCTTGTTGTTTGTATTCTTTCTAATCTTAAGTGACCATCTTAACCAGTGCAGTCTTTAGCTGATTACAAAAAACAGAGATTTTGTGCAATACTGAAAGACCATAAAGTACTTAGGTAGGACCTTCATAAAAGGAATGGAAAACTGCCAGTATTTCTGCTAACATGTTTAATGGAAAGAGGTTAAGACAGGACTCCTGGCTTTCTGCTGAAACAGGGAACGCTCGGAATGTGAACTTTTTGTTACAAAGTTTTCTCTTGTAAAACAATCTTGGAAGAAAGGGGTCACTAGACATTATGTTCACAACATGTACTTCATTACAATACAACTCCTTAGTATCCAAGAAAACCCTTATAGCAAAGTTATGATGGACTGTTAAAAAAACAGTAATGAATGAGAAACCTGTTGACAGTCCTCCATGTTTCCCACGAAATCACATTAAAAGCTACTGTGCCCGTTCTTTCCTGTGAAACAATAAAATTGTGTGAAATATTAAAATGAATTACAAAATTATTCTAATTGTTCATATTGAGATGTTTTATTATAACACACCCCGTTTTATTATAAAAAGCCTCATTTTAAAGGATTGTGATGGGGCGACCAGGCCCCGCACTGAAGGGCTGGGAGTAGCCCAGGCCCAGCTGACTGAAAAAGCCCCACTCCTCCAGCCCTGCTGGGCCTGTTCCCAGCAGAGCCAGAGTATAAAGACAGAGGGAGCCCTGCAGAGAGGGAGTCAGCTAGAGGGTAGAAGGGCGCAGGCAGCAACCCCGGTGTTCCTGCAGCAGCTGAGGCCAGAGAGAGAGCCAGCAGTCAACCCCGCCTGACGGACCAGACCACCTACAACCCCAGCACCAGCCCCGGTAAGGACCGACGCCAAGGCAGGCAGACTATTGGGGGCCAGGGTGGTAGGAAGCAGCCCAGGGCAAGGCATTGCTATCACAGCTTGGTGTGTATCAGCTTAGGAGCAATAGACCCTGCCTAAAGGGCCCTGGGCTGGGACCCGGTGGAGAGGGAGGGTCCGGGTCCCCCTACCACCGCTTTCCGCACCCTGGGCAATCACCCCCAGCTGGGAGAGGCTTTTCCCGGGGAGAGGCCTCTGGTACCGTATCTGCCCTGATAGAGGGGCCTGGACTTTATATTGGAACTGCTGGTACCATATCTGCCCTGATAGAGGGGCCTGGACTTTATATTGAGACTGGGAGTTACCGTATATGCCCTGATAGAGAGGCCCGAACAGAGGAAATGAGACCTTAGAAGGGCGGGGCATACCCCACGCAAAGGGCGTACCCCTCGACTAGGATATTGATATAATAGGCATCACAGTAACGTAGTGGAATGAGGACAATAAATGGGACACAGTCATACCAGGCTACAAAACATATCAGAAGGACAAAGGTCACGCTGCTGCAGAATGGCACTATAAGAAAGTGGAAGAAAGGGTAGAATCAAATGAAGTAAAAATCTTAAATGAGCCAAAATGTTCCATAGAGTCTCTGTGGGTGGTACTTTCATGCTCCAATACTAAGAATATAGGAGTAAGGATATATTATTTACCACCTGATCAGGACAGTGATATTGACTATGAAATGCTTAGGGAGATAAAAGAGGCTATCAAAATAAAAAAAATCAATAATAGTAGGGGATTTTGACTATTCCATATTAACTGGGTCACCTCAGGACAGGATGCAGAGATAACTTTTCTTGATACCTTAAATGACTGCTTCTTTGAGCAGCTGGTTCTGAAACCCACCAGGGGAGCTACAATTCTTGATTTAGTCCTAAGTGGAGGGCAGGATCTGGTCCAAGAGGTAAATGTAACTGGACCGTATGGAAATAGTAACCATAATGTAATAAAATTTAACATGGGAAAAACACCTCAGTAGCCCAACACTGTGGCATTTAATTTCAGAAAGGGGAGCTACACAAAAATGAGGAAGCTAGTTAAACAGAAATTAAAAGATACAGTGACAAAAGTAAAATCTCTGCAAGCTGCTTGAAACTTTTCAAAGATACCATAATAGAGGTCTGGCTTAAATGTATACCCCAAATTAAAAAACACAGTAAGAAAACAAAAAAGTGTCACTATGGCTTAAGCGCCAAGTAAAAGAAGCAGTGAGAGATAAAAAGGCATCTTTTAAAAAGTGGAAGTCAAATCCTAGAGAGGAAAATATAAAGTAACATAAACTCTGTCAAATTAAGTATAAATATAATAAGAAAAGCCAAAAAGGAGTTTGAAGAACAACTAGCCAAAACCGCAAAAAGGAATAGTAATTTTTTTTAAGTACATCAGAAGCAGGAAGCCTGCTAAACAACCAGTGGGGCCACTGGAGGACCGAGATGCTAAAGGATCACGCAAAGAAGATAAAGTCATTGTGGAGAAGCTAAATGAATTCTTAGTCGTGAAGACTGAAGCAGAGGATATTGGGGAGATTCCCAAACCTGAGCCATTCTTTTTAGGTGACAAATCTGAGGACTTGTCCAAGATTGAGGTGTCATTAAAGGAGGTTTTGGAACAGACTGATAAACTTAACAGTTACAAGTCACCGGGACCAGATGGCTTTCACCAAGTGTTTCGTAAACTATCCTTTAAATCAGCTTCTGTACACAAGGACTGGAAGATAGCTAACATGAGGCCAATATTTAAAAGGGCTCTGGAGGTAATCCTGTCAATTATAGACCAGTAAGTCTAATATCAGTACCAGGCCAATTAATTGAAACTATAGTAAAGAATAAAATTGCCACATAGATGAACATAATTTCTTGAGAGAAAGTCAACATGGTTTCTGTAAAGGGAAATCAAGCTTTACTAATCTAATGGAGTTCTCTGAGGGGGTCAACAAACATGTGAACAAGGAGAATCCAGTGGATATAGTATACTTAGGTTTCCAGAAAGCTCTTGAGAAGGTCCCACACCAAAGGTTCTTAAGTAAAGTAAGCTGTCATGGGATAAGACGGAAGGTCCTCTCATGGATTGATAACTGGTTAAAAGACAGGAATAAATGCTAAGTTTTCAGAATGATAAATAGTGGTGTACCCCAGGGGTCTGTATTGGGACCAATCCTATTCAACCATTTATAAATGATCTGGAGAAAGGGGTAAACAGTGAGGTGGCAAAATTTGCAGATGATACTAAACTGTTCAAGACAGTTAAGACGAAAACAGGCTGTGAAGAGCTTCAAAAAGATCTCACCAAATTAAGTGATTGGGCAACAAAATGGAAAATGAAATTTAATGTTGATAAATGCAAAGTAACTCACATTAGAAAAAAAATCCCAACTATACATACAATATAATGGGGACTAGTTTAGCTACAACTACTCAAGAGAGAGATCTTGGAGTTGTGGAGAGTTCTCTGAAAACATCCACTCAGTGTGCAGCAGCAATCAAAAACGCAAATAGAATGTTAGGAATCATTAAAAAAAGGGATAGAGAATAAGACAGATTATCTTATTGCCTCTATATAAAACCATGATACTCCCACATCTTGAACACTGCAGACAGATGTGGTTACCTCATCTCAAAAAAGATATATTGGCATTCGAGAAGGCTCAGAGAAGGGCAACAAAAGTTATTAGGGGTTTGGAATGGCACAAAGCAAGATTAAAAAAACTGGGACTTTTCAGCTTAGAAAAGAGAAGACGAAGGAGGGATATGATAGAGGTCTATTAAATCATGACTGGCGTGGAAAAAGTGAACAAGGAAAAGTTATTTGCTTATTCTGGCAATATAAGAACTAGGAGTCACCAATGAAATTGATGGGCAGCAGATTTAAAACAAACAAAAGGAAGTTTTTCTTCACTCAGCGCAGTCAACCAGTGGAACTCTTTGCCAGAGGATGTTGTGAAGACTAGGACTTTAACAGGGTTCAAGAAAGAGCTAGATAGATTCATGGAGGTTAGATCCATTAACGGCTATTAGCCAGGATGGGTAAGAATGGTGTCCCTAGCCTCTATTTGTCTGGAAATGGATGACAGAAGACGGATCAAGTGATGATTACCTGTTGTGTCCCCTTCCTCTGGGGCATCTGGTATTGGCCACTGTCAGCACACAGATTATTGGGTTAGATGGGCCTTTGGTATGATCGAATATGGCCGTTCTTATGTAAAACCCACAAAGTAATATTGCATTTTTGTGACGATAGGTAACAGTAATATCTAACAGGAAATACAGCAATAATAGACAGACTTTTTTGCACTGAGATGAAAATGTGTAAAGGATAGGTAGCTCCCATCACTGAGTGGATATATCATAGTATAGCTGATGTATTCCTTGTAGGATTTTATTTTTTCAGAATATCTGACCGTCAACTTCTTATGTATATTATGTTTTCTGGGAAACACTGGGACATTACCAGATAATAGGTCAACTAACTCAACAGATTGTATTATCAGTACAAGCTCACTATTCAGAAAGAATACTCCATGCTTCTTCCAACCCTGGAGACTGCTGCCTGCTATTTATCTACAGACTAGGTACAGCATGAGTAGCAGCAGCTTCTCACACTGACCCACCCATTCACATGCCTCCGACTGACCGGTCAGACAGACCAGGATCTTGGAGTGGTGAGTCTGCTAAAAAGAAAACCACTTAATGAAATTCTGATGAGGATTTAATATGAGAATAGCTATAGTCTTTAAGAGACTATTTCCTGTTAAAAAAGCTCACATTTCTGCTGGGTTTCTAAATAAACATGGTAGTTAGAAAAGAGGACCAAATTAAAAGCCTTTCCTACTTTAACCTTTACTATGAATGTAGCTTAAATTAACCTTAATTGTGCGTGGGGAAAAAAGGCACTGAAGTCCAGACAATGATGAGTCAAAGGATTCAGATACCTGTGACTAACTGGAACCTCCACTGATGCATGAAATTAATAAATAGAAGGAAAAACACACTTCCATGCTTTGATCCTCTTTATTTTAGTTAGATAGCAGATGGTGTTGAGCACTCAAATTTTGGCATATTTCCAAAAATGGAACATATTGTAATAACTCTTCTGCTTATATAAGTTACAATTTGGAACAGTGTCCCAACTTTACCATGCTCTGTTTTTCAGTAAAGTGTCACATATTAAACACTGAGAAAAATATTTTAGCACTGCTTCTTCTTAAGTTTATCATTTCCCTTAAAAGAACAGATTTATCAACCTGCAAACTCCTGAAAAAGCCAGAAACAGATTTAAAAAGATTAAGACATTTGATACATGTCAGCTCAGTGTAAAAATCATCTAAGGCACATACCAACCCTAAATAGGTAATACTGATCCACTACTGAATGGAAACTTTGTTTAAAGAAAAATAAACATAGGACACTTTCTAGAAATCCTACTTTTCTAGATCACCATACTTAAAAGGAAGTTTATATAGGTATTCTATAGTTGAGATTTCACAGCTTTCTTAGATGCACATAGCATGGGACATTTTGCGTAATACAGAATATATAACTGCAATATTCATTAATTCTGTGGCTGATTAAACAGCAGCTAAATTTACACTAGTATCTTGTGACAAGCCATGTTACTGTAACCTATTTGTTAGTGTACAGATGTAAGAACCTGGGAACCGATCCTTTACATCCTGTTACCCAGAAAATCTAGATGCAAATACAGTCCTTGACTTACCAACAAGTTACATACCAAACACTAGGTCGTAACGCGATCTGTTTGTACGTCGGATTACATTCACTTACGTACAGCTGCGCTGTTTGTAAGTGTGGATTTCGTTCATAACTCGGGTTCTGGCTGTATAGGAGGCTGGTCTTAAATACGAACGGTCGTAAGTCGATATGTTTGTAACTCAGGGACTGGCTGTACTTAAAAAAAAACCAACCAATTATCTACACCAGTTTTACTGTTACAAAAGGAACTTTTTATAATGTGACAGACCACAGCCTGCAAACTGCAAAACTCTTATAGAAGGCAGCCATATTGGAAGATGCGTTAATGCTTTCTTGTTTCCAAATTAGCCTCACCTGAACACAGCACAGCAGCCAGGGTAGAAAATAGAGGCCTAATTAGGAGGCAGCTTGCAGCTGGGGTTAATTAAGCACCTGCTGCCAATTAAGACCTCCCAGGTTCCTATAAAAGGATTCCTCCCAGGCAGCAGAGAGGGAGTTTTTGGAATGTGCACAGAGGAGAGCTGCAAGGAAATGCTGAACCCAAGGATTGGTCAGTGATGAGAATGACTCCGTAAGTGGGAACCCTTGCCTCTAGGGAAATCCCAGGGCAACAAAGGAGGCTCTGTGAGTCTCTGAGGTGCTCAAGTAACCGCCAAGAAGCGCAGAACTTCCAGGGAACTACCAAGGGACTCTGTCATACATGGTGCATAAGTAAATACAAATAAATTTCTATATTTTAAAATACTGCTTAGGACATTAAGAGACTCACCTAATAATAGGTTGTGATTTATCCCACATTTAGATGGAAACTGAGACAGATATGCTCCTTGCTGAAAGAAAAACTGTAAAAAATAAAGAAGCCCAACCAAAAAAAAAAAAAAAAACCTTTAAAGTTTTATATGTTGAATTAAAAACCATGTATGAAGAACAGAATGAAAAATACAGCTGCAGGCTGTACTGAATAAAAGGTGACTGTATGATGCCTTCTCTAGTTGTGAGCCAGCTGGGTATCTGAACATGCTTTTCTGCATAAATCAAATCAGTGCAGCCACAGGGCTATTTTAACTCATGCCAATTACAAAGCTAAATACTCTCCTTAGGAGATTTTTCCTGGATATTAGCAGAACGCATCACGTACTCACCTTTCTAATAGTCCTCTAGCCCGCAAAAATTCATCCCCTCTTCTGACACATCCACTGCACCATGCTGTGCACAGGGACAGAGCACAGCAACTGACATAAAAGCAACTATGCCAGGCTTTACACCAGGCCATGATTCCATCATGTCAGAAGACACCTCAAGGGCCACTAGTGGCTTTCATGTCAGTATGTGCTGCTCTTGAGGCACAAAATGGTTTCATTAAGATCTAGCGTCTAGCCCATAGCCTGAGGAGCAAGGGAGACTAATAGGGAAACTTCTTTACCCTTTTTTCCCCCACAGAGGAAGAGTTTCCACTACAAACCCTATCTGCATATCTTTAGCTCTATTTACATTATTTAACATGCTAGTACCGACTTAACCCCCAACTAAAAAGGCAGGAGTAGTAGTAGTGGTGAACTGGCCAATTTTAAGGATACTCTTCACTATTACGGATGTCAACTACCAGCAGTTTTGGCTTGCTAGATTTGGTTTTCTTTGTAGGTGTTTTGAAGTGGGTAGGTCCTGTTAGCTCACACAGGTCAATCAGATCTTCTGCTGAGATTCGTGGTGACACCTCCGCCTTCAGATCGTTCAACTGGATAGAGTCCCTAGACTTTAGAGAGAGAAAAACAAAATCTTAAAAATGTGTTGTAAACTAAGTTGGTCCCTGATTGTTCGAGAAACAAAGTGAGTGAGGTAATATCTTTAATTGAACCAGCATCTGTTGGTGAAAGAAACAAGCTTTCAAACATACATAGGCCTGAAGAAGAGATCTGTGAAAGCTCAACAGCTTGTGTCTTTCACTAACAATAGTTGGTCCATAAAAGATATTACCTCATTCACCTAGTTTCTCACTTAACTGTTTAGGCTTTATCTAACATGCATTACAGGCTCTGTTCTATATGATCATCCTCAATATAAAAATGAAGTTTTACATAGAAACATTCTTTCCTTGTAACTACACACAACTTAGAGTTAAGCCATATAGCATTGCAACTTTTCAAATTATTCATTATGGATAGTTCATCTGACAAACTTAGCTCTATTTTCTGTTTGAAAATTATCAATACATAGTTTTTTCTGAATATATCATTTGCAATTATTTGATGATTAGCTTGTGAAAACAAATTTTAGCCTGTGGTTGGTTCATGAAGTGTTCACTGTGGAATAAGATCCTCCCCTTCAGTCCAGCCATTTGATGCAAGGTAAAGGAGTCCTAAAAAGCCTTGATCTATCCAGAGGAGGAATTCACAATTCAAGAACTGAGGTAGACAGTCACAAGTTGTCTTCAAGGATCCTCATAAAAGCCCTCATGTAGGTGTCATGTCAGGAGTGGGATGGATCCATAGGGAATGAAGAGAAGATTCTGGGCAGCAGTATGGCCCATAAGTCAACTGGAAAACCCATCGCAATTTAACAGTCCAGTGGAGCTATCTAAATTATGCCAGAGCCTACTCCAGTCCCCAGAGTAGCCAAAGATCAAAAGAATGCAAAGATTACTTACAGCTATCGCTAGCCTTCCCTGATCTGTGAATTCTGACCTGCATCTTTGAGGTACAGCACAGAACCTCTCCCTGTGCTGTTTCACTATTTATTATTTCCCACATTGCATCGTATTATTGGTCACCTTAGTCACTTGGTATTGGTTCTAGATGAACTAAGCATTACAAAGATTATCTGGGAATACTCAGCTAATTTATTTTGGTGACTGAAAAACTATTACTTGCCCTAATTGCCTTTCCATTGTGAACACTTACACAAATATTCACAAGCACTTGTATCAATGATGCTTTTGTTTTTTTTATTAAAATTGTAAATAAGAAAAAGAAAACAAAAAACCAAAAACCCCACCCCAACCAATGCTAAAATAATGTATCCTAAACACAAGTAAAGTGAATAAGTGCATCTAGTTCACAAAATATATTTATTAATAATAATATATATTGATAACTGTTAATACAAAACCACTAAATTATAGTAGAGTTTTGGTATAAGGAATTTCCGTGAGATATTCACAAAATGGGGAAAGAGCCACAATGTGTGCTCGAGTTTTTCCATCCATAGTGCTTATTTATAATCATGAAACGCCTGAATTTTTAAGAAGTTAATTTTAAACAACTCCTTCATTTAGAACAGGGGTGTCCAAACTTTTTTCAAAGAGGGCCAGATTTGATGAAGTGAACATGCGTGAGGGCCGACCATTTTGCCTGACATTCTTTGAACCATTAAAATTAAATGCAAATTAACTATTTTATGCAAAGTTTATTGCAAACGGCATACTTTTCATTTCGTCACATGGATGACAAATCTAAACAGGTGTTAAATCACTCTGCCTTTCATATCTGAAGGCCAGATGAAAAAAAAATCCAGGAAGCTGAAATATATGTCAGGAACATTGTAAAGTACATTACATATTATTGGTAATAAAGGTTGTCTGTCAACTTTTAAGTTCAAAAAATATGAACAGGAATATAACACCAAGTATACATGTTGTGTCCAAATATGTTTATAACTGATTTAGACCAACTGACATTAACTGAGATTTTACAATGTATTCATCTCAATACATATGATTCGTTGGGGGCCATAAAAGATAGATATTGCCAAATTACCTGTGGGGCCGTATTAAACTGGAACACGGGCCGCAATTGGCCCGCGGGCCGGACTTTGGACATGCCTGATTTAGAAGAACCACCTCTGCCCAATCCAAATCTTTACATTAAAAAAAAAAAGCCAAATGGATATTTGCAGCAAGCTCAAGTTCTGCCAAGTCATTCAAGCTCATTGAAAATGTCCAATTACTACCCTCCTAGTGTTTAAATCTAGCCACTGTTGAAAATCCCAGCTGCTCTCATGAGAGATGGTCAGAAACCCAAGGTCTTAAATGAGTAGAATGTATCACACCATTCGTGTTCTCTGCATATAACTGAGCCAAAGTGAATTAGATAATTTTCTTCAGTAACCCCTTCATGCACAGCAATTTTACATCATCAGCTAATGGGTCTGTATGGGGAAGTCTTAATAGTGTTACAGCTTCAAGTGTTACTAGCTTGAACCATACCAAAACAAACAATTTTTTTCTACATTTAGAAACTCTAGCACGAGACATGCGGTTTAGAGGCTTTAATGAACTACAGGCAGTCCCCGGGTTACGTACAAGATAGGGACTGTAGGTTTGTTCTTAAGTTGAATTTGTATGTAAGTCGGAACTGGTACATATTGTAGGGGAAACTCTAGCCAAACATTTCTCCAGAGCTCAGTTTTATTCTCCCACACCTCACTTCCCTCAGTCCTTTATTCTCAAGCTGAGGTGTCTGCTGAGAAAAGCCACTCCGCGTCTCCCTGGTCTGCTGGGGGGGTCCGCTAGCTTCGCGTTTCCCTGGTCTGCTGGGGGGAAGCAGCTAGTGCAGGGTTGCCTCACCCCGTTTGTAAGTAGGGATCTGATGTAAGTGGGATCCATGTAACCTGGGGACTGCTTGTACTGCATTGTCTTTTACTGAAGTCTGCAGAAGTAGCACATAGCCGCCACCACTTTGTCCTGCTCATATAATTGCCTATTAAAGGGATTTACAGGTATCTGATTTGCATGGTATTTTAATCTAGCTGTCAAGAGTTAATAAGTCAAACAGATATTCACAAAGGATAAATTCATCTCCATTGTGCCAAAATGAAGCCCTGCTATCCCCAATGGATCTTTACTTGCTTACAACAGGGCTGAATTTGGCCCTCTGCAACCAGTGTGCTCTTTCTGAGTTTGAGGCCAAACATACCCAAAAGTTGTTTATAACTTCTGAGGGTCCAGCTGTTTCCAGTGAATTATTCTAACTTGTCTGGAGACAGACCTGTGCAGGACAGGTCAGAACTGCTACAGTGAGCATATTCTGGGAGCTGCCCGGACTACTGTTTTGGTGGCTGTTACTTGTACAATACTTTTTCTGTATTAATTAAAAGGTAGCTGTTTTGTTTAAAAAAAATGCAAATGTGAGAGTTTCAATTTTTCCAAACACAACAAAGGTATAGGGGCCACTTCTCCACTATGCAGGTATTTCTCCCATTGACGTTACTGGACATTATATGCACATTATACAATAAATATAAGCCAAATGTAAAATACAAAACAGAAAAATTAAGACTCTAAAATACATTCCTACAGTAATGGAGATCATTACTGCATTGATTTTAAGAGTTAAATATAAACAAGTGCTGTTTAAAAACAAGATTATTCTAAGAGTATGGGGTTGGGGCTGAATTTTATATTTCTATAAAAATTAAATCCATAACATAGGATTATCTTTGTCATCTAGTTTCCTGTTTATATGCATGGGTATGTTCATATTGATTTAGTACTTAGTTTATCATTTGCTTGCCATTTTCACGTATCAATGAGGAAATGTACACAGGGAAGAAGAGTCTTGGCCATCAGGAGGCACAGAGGCACTGATAATCAGAGTATTTAATACAGCTGAGGAGAAAATGTTTTTTCTGTCCTATGAACACTTCCAAAATACCAGAACATTTTCCCTTCTCAAACTGGGATGAAAGACAAAATGTTTATAATTTTTGCAAATCAAATATCTGGAAAAAATTTTGCTCTGGGTCAACAATTTCAAAACATTTCATTTTGGTTTTGATCTTTCTTTTTTTAACCTGTCAGTCTTAATTGACTAAAACTTCAAAGTAAAAGTCACTTAAACTAAAAAATATGAAACATTCTTCCCCCAAAAATTTCAAATCAAATTTGTCAAAACCAATTAAGCGTTTTACGAACACTTTCAGTTATGACAAAATAGCATTTACCCAGAAAAAAAATCCAGTGCAAATAAAAGTTAGTGTTCAGGTCTATAATTAACTTAAGTAATTACTGCTAGTGCTTCAGCAGCGTATTGTAAACATGTAGCAGCTTACATTGATAACCAATCAGGCAGCAGCAACCCCCCACCCCGCCGCCAAAAACAAAAAACAAGGAAAGGAATGGAAAGGAAAGGAAAGGAACTGTATTGTGCCAATATTGCATCTTAAAAAGTAAACATATGTGGGCTGCATATTCCAGCCCTGTCGTCACCCCTACAGCAGCCACTTACAGCTAGGAGGTGAAGACACTGGAGCAAGCAGACCAAAGCAGCTGGGGGCTGGCAGCGCAGTAGCTGCTCAGGGGTCTGTGTTGTTTTCAGCCCCGCTTCCCCAGCCAGGAGAAGGATGTGCGGTTTTCACCCCCACCCCCCAGGCAGGAGGGAGACAAGCTTGCAAACTCAGTCCAAAAGAAGATGCCTACAAGGAAACGGTCAGTGCTGAGGAAGGAGCTCAGCTGCTGCTGGAGCCCAAACTGTGCTTCTGTTCAGAACTATGAACATTTCAGAATTACAGACAACCTCCAGCCACAAGGTGCTCATAACTCTGAAGTTCTACTGTATTAATTTCCCACTCAAAATATAGTTTATGCTTTTCTCTACAGTTTTGCTACAAACTAGGGAAAAAGTTACAGGATGTGTTAGAGAAACAGTACAGGTAAACTTAAATAGAATCATAGGGCTGGAAGAGACCTCAGGAGGTCATTGAGTCCTGCCCCCTTCCCAAAGCAGAACCAATCCCAACTAAATCATTCCAGCCAGGGCTTTGTCAAGTTGAAACCTAAAAACTCTAGGGATGGAGAGTCCACCACCTCCCTAGGTAACCCATTCCAGTGCTTCACCACCCTCCCAGGGAAACAGTTTTTCCTAATATCCGACCTAGACCTCCCCCCACTGTAAAGCTATACAACAAAGGGATGTTCTAATAGTATGGTACATCATACATCCAAAAACAGACATCAACTAGCCTACGGACAGTGACACTTACCTTTGCTATAATCAGGAAATCGAAAAGGTATTCATAATTATAGACAACATCTATTGGACTAATAAGAACATGCTAACTTAACAAACTGGTTTTTCTGGTCTGTTAAAGTTTTCAGAACATTATAACTTAGAAATCTGTGGTTTCTATTATGAGAGTTACTAGAGTGCAAGATTATTTTTTTTCCCCAGTGAAAATAAAGGGGCTAGGAGTGATGGAGTACTTTATGACAAAGATACCCCTGAGTTTCTAGTATCAGAGGGGTAGCCGTGTTAGTCTGAATCTGCAAGAACAACCAGAAGTCCTATGATACCTTATAGACTAACAGATTTATTGGAGCATAAGCTTTCACGGGCAAAGACCCACTTCATCAGATGTATGTAGTAGAAATTCCAGAGGCAGACATAAATATACAGGCATAAGAAAAGAGTTCCAATCAAGAGTAAGGGTTAGAGATAGGTTTATTCTTTTCCCTACGTAAAAGAATAAATGGACATAAATCAGATATCAGGAATGGCAATACACAAAAACCTTTAGGAGAACACTTCAATCTTCCTGGACGCACAGTAACAGACTTAAAAGTAGCCATCCTGCAACAACAACAACAACAAAACTTTAAAAACAGACTTCAAAGAGAAACTGCAGAGTTACAATTCATCTGCAAATTTGACACTATCAGTTTAAGATAAAACAAAGACTGTGAATGGCTAGCCAACTACAAAAGCAGTTTTTCCTCTCTTGGTGTTCACACCTCCACATCAGCTGCTAGAAATAGGCCTCATCCTCCCTGACTGAATTGACCTCGTTATCTCTAACCCTTACTCTTGATTGGAACTCTTTTCTTATGCCTGTATATCTTAGGCAGTCCCCGGGTTACGTACAAGATAGGGACTGTAGGTTTGTTCTTAAGTTGAATCTGTATGTAAGTCGGAACTGGTGTCAGCCGCTGCTGAAACTGATCAGTTCAACAGCGGCTGAATCTGGATGCCAGTTCTGACTTACATATGGATTCAACTTAAGAAACCCAGGTGTCCCAAAGTCAGCTGCTGCTGAAACTGATCAGGGGCTGATTCCAGGAAGCCCGGGGCAGAGCAACCCAGCAGCACCCCAGCTGCTCTGCCCCAGGCATCCCCAAATCAGCCGCTGCTGAAACTGACCAGCAGCGGCTGAATCAGGATGCCTGGGGCAGAGCAGCTGGGGTGCTGCCCGGTTGGTACAGTAGCGCCGAGGAGGACTACCTGTACCTGCCTCTGGAATTTCCACTACATGCATCTGACGAAGTGGGTCTTTGCCCACAAAAGCTTATGCTCCAATATATCTATTAATCTATAAGGTGCCACAGGACTTCTCGTTGTTCCTGAGTTTCTAGTTACTGTTAGTGTAAGTACAAGTGAAAGAGTATTGTAACCCTAATTCAGCCTCTGTGTCTATTTGCATTAGGACACACAGGATTTTTGTGTGTGACTAACTTCAAAAGCTTGTCTTTATTTGCTATATCTGATAATGCCTGCATATTTCCCATTCACAGAGAAAGATTCCTAGTGGAGATTCTCTAACAAATTGTTTATTATCTAGCACTTGAGTTTAAAAAGATTCTCAAGAAGCCTACCAAAGCTGTTCAATTCTTTCTTAGGCATTTCCTATATATGTTTTATATCACTTCTACTTCTCTCCATGATTTTGTAATTTCACAGCACACAACAAGATTCACACTATTTCCTTTTGTTTTCACCTTTATTTTACCATTTTAATTCTATTTCACGTTCCACCTAGTTTTGTTCTTTAAGTTTTCACTTTTGCATTGAGAGAGGTGTAGGAGTCTTTCATGTCATCTCATCTTGCAGGGCAGCAATTCCAGGGGAGGAATCAACCCTTTTATATTCTGTCCTTGGGCACTATAGGTGTAGAGCCAATATGGGCATAGAACACTAACTCCAAAGACTACCACTCACAGATCAAATATCTGTTTGCTCTCAAGCTTGCTTTTCTCTGTGGGACAGTCCAACCAACATCTGTAAATTCTTCTCCTAAATACAGTTTCAAGCCTTCCCACAATCTGCTGTGACAGAAATGATATTTTGTTCTTAGATAAAGCTCCCCCGGCCTATCATTATTATTTATTTGTTTTACCATAGTACCCTATTCCAGGGTGAGGATCACATGTATGTCTCTGAAAAAATAAACCGAAAAGTCTGTGCTCCCAAGTGTTTATAGTTTATGTGCATGTCTAAATGATACAACTGCATGAGGCAAGCTGTGGTGCAAATCTGCAGTGCACTTACATGTTGCATGCTAACTGTCCACAAGGATCCTGGTGTTTTACCCTAAAGTCTGAAACAGCATTATGCAAATCACACAAATTTTCAGGGTGCAGCAGCAAGGTTCCCCTGAGATAGTTAGTGCTACAGTACTGTGGATTTGCCACACACTAATTTATTGTTTAGACTAAGGATGTTAGTGTGGGGAAAATCAAATAACTCCAATTGTGTCTAAGGGGGGACTGTGCAGAAATCAAAACTCTCTGAAAGAAAACTGCTGTAAGGGTTAAAAGTTTTCCAGGCCTCTCTCCCTGTAACAGAGAGAAATCAAATTAGCTCTAATCAAAGACCCTTACAAATGACTATCTCAAATTCATGGATACTCCTAGTCTGTCACAATTTGTCATGTAAACCCTTATCTTTGTCACGGTTTGCCTTGTAGACTCCTCCACTCAAGTTCTCATGTGGCTTTGTGTACTGTAAAAACTTACTTCTAGCACTCCTGGGGTGAACAGAAGTCTCAGAGTACTTCTGCTGAGACTTTGATATGTTAAAGAAGAACAATCCACAACTGAACTGTCTAAGCATTCTGTATATAGGATACCTGAATCTGTCTGTCAGGGCTGCTGCTTCACTCTTGGAAGTGACAGCCTGCATGCATGCATCATAAAGTTTTCTCTTCTAGGTTTCTCTCCTGCCTCACTGATTTGACCTCCGGCCTCGGACCCTTCTGGGGTCTCTGTACCCCAGGGGAGCGAGATTTCCCCCTCATTAGCAAGTAGTTGACTGGAGTATTGACTACTAGCATCCCCCCTTTGCTGCCTCATAGGCAGCAATGGGTGTGTGTGAACAGAAGCCAGTTCCCCCAAGCAGAGTCTCCATGGTGCCACCTTGCCCCTCCCCCCACTGCCTCTATCAGAGGCACTGAGGGGGGGGATAGGGGAGGCTGCTGCGAAGCAGCCTCTGCCTGCAGAGGGCCGAGGCTCACCATGGCAAAAAGCAGACCCTGTTTGCAGCGGCCCAAGCTGGCCAAGTGCAGGAGCTGCTGGACTCAGTGCAAACTGGACTGCTCGGTCCCAGCTTGCGCTGGTCTGGGATGCCACGCCTCTGCATTTTAAATACAGTAAAAGTCCGGTGGTTCTTACTACATTTAAAATGCAGAGCTGCAGCGTGGGAGGCTCCCAGAACTGGCCCGAGTCAGGACTGCTCAGTCCCAGCTCAAGCCAGCTCCTGGAGCTAACAGCACTATGGCTCTGCATTGTGGTTTTTATCGACTAATCGTGTAGTTGATACAAATTGTATTGACTACAGAATTAGCCAGATAACCGCAATTTAACATCCTTAGTTTAGACAATGTCTAACTCTATGGCAAGTGACAACAGATAGATACAGAAAGGCAGAGGAGTGAATGGAAAAAATAAGCATATTGTTCAGTGTAACAGCCAGTGGTGTCAGTGGATCAAGAGCCTAACCATTATCAGATTTATTTTAGGCATCATGGAAGAGGAACATTTTAAAGAGGATCTGAATGAAGGTAATTAGTTGCCTTTGTACACATTTATGGGAGTTCCTCTGAAGCAGAAGGGGTACAAGGTTGTACCTCTGAAAACTGGCACACTCCGGTCCGGCAACATCCACGGTCTGGCAGGGTCACAGATGCTTCTGGACCAGAGAGCCTGGGAACTTAAGAGCTGGTGGGCCAGCAGGTGCTGGGGGCAAGAGGGTCGGCAGCCTTGGGGCAGTGTGGGACCGGGGCTGGAGTTCCCCTGCAGCAGTGCAGGGCCAGAGCCTGGCAGCAGCCCCATGGAGTGCAGGGCTGGGGCCTTGCTGCAGGAGCTGGAGCCTGGGCTGCCCAAAGAGCCAGCAGCAACTAGGTGAACAGCCCCCCAGATTGGGGGGAGGGCAAGGCAGGGTGCCTGCTGGGGCAGCCAGCTGGCAGCAGATAAAGGATTTGGGGGCCAGTGGCAAATTCTGGCAAAATCTGGCAAATTCTCTTGTTCGGGACCGGTCAGGTCCCAATGGTGCCGGACCAGAGAGGTCCAGCCTGTATGACAGAAAATATGAAAGTGCCAGAGTAAAGGATGTTGCAGTAACTGACATGGAAGAGGAGAGCTTAATTGAATGTTTCAGCAATGTGGATGCATAGGAAAGGCTGTATCTTAGAGATATGACCAAGTAAGAACCTTCATGATTTAGACCAGTGGTCCCCAACACGGTGCCCGCAGGCACCATGGCGCCCGCGGGGGCATTTGTGTGCGCCCGCCGAGTGCTCGGGGCTGGCCTGGCCCCGGGCACGTGGCACACGGTGAGCGCTGGCCACAGGAGCGCCGCGGATTGGCCGCCTGCGCTCTGGGTGCATGGCGAATGGGGGGAACGCCGGCCCCGGGCGCGCGGTGTTTGGGGGGGGCGCACCCCCAGGCGCGCAGCCCCCGCCCTCTGGCACCCGGCCAGCAAACGGCCACGCCCCCTGGCGCCCGGCAACCTTAAATGGTTGGGGACCACTGATTTAGACATAGCCTGGACATAAGGACTTGGATACCAGAGTCAAAAATGATGCCCACATCAGGGACCAGAATGACAGGCAGGATGGTGGTGCCTCTGTGATTGAATTATATGGTGCAGAGGGGGAGGGATAGCTCAGTGGTTTGAGCATTGGCCTGCTAAACCCAGGGTTGTGAGTTCAATCCTTGGGGAGGCCATTTAGGGACTTGGGGCAAAAATTCATCAGGGGTGGTACTTGGTCCTGCTGTGAAGGCAGGGGACTGGACTCCATGACCCTTCAAGGTCCCTTCCAGTTCTAGGAGATAGGCAATCTCTGTCAGAGCCATGATGAGCTTAAGCTGACTGCTAGATTTTTGTTCAAGTTTGACCTTTTTTTAATGTCATAGTAGGCACCAGTTTCCAGATGCTGGAGGAAGGGGAGAGAAATCCATTTGAAAATAAGTCTCCTAAAAGATGAAAAGCTGCCGGTTGCAGCCAATGACCATTTTAAATTCACTTAAAAACCTGACTGAGCTGTACAGATAAAATAGCTCCCAATTAAGAGCCTGAGTAAGCCAAATACTTAAGCACCTCTCTAAAATTGAGCTGTAAATAGTCTCATGGACATCCTTGGGACTTGAAGTTAAAACATGTACTTGCTGAATCAATGCCTACTTAAAAACAAAACAAATCAAACCCAATTGAAAATGAGAGCTGAAAGATGCCACTAAATTACAAACTACAGCTCTCAGAGCAGTAAGGCTCATTGGCAGATGGGTGTTTTAAAAAAAGGGGGGGTCCAAGAAGACACCTCCACCTAGGAGAAAAAATTAACAGATACAGTCCAAATAGTATAGAAGGAGACATTTATAACTTACTCTCTTTTAGTGCTCTTGTACTGTGATTTTTTTTTCAGGATTTTCCAAACTGCGCACAGAGAAACATTCTCAGAGTTTTTCTTTTAAGTAATGAAAAGTAAAATTAAGGGCACACAGTCCATACACAATATCAGGGTATGCATTAAGAAGCTTCAAAGGCACACACACAAACACTTGCACTCACACAGACATAGTTGTGGTTTACAGTTATTTTACAAGATAGATTAAAAGGTTAATAACTAGCAGACTACAGAAAACTGCAATCAGAATACAGGGAAGAGTCAAACACGTTTCTCAAAAATGAAAGAGAATTCATGAGCATGCACCCTTACAACCATGTGGTTGATAGTCACCTTACCACTTGAGGTGGGAAACACTTGAAAATCATTGCGTCTCCTGCCCTTTCCTTTAAAAGTCCTTTCAAATCCAGTCCTACTCACTATGCAGTAAAATTCCTGAACTTCTATTTCCTGTATCTTAACATCAGTGTGCAATCACCTTTTAGAAAATTCAGCAATCAGAAGCTGTTCATCAGGGAAGGCTGCTTAACAGACAGCACAAATGAGAAAAAAGATTTATGTGATGAGCTGGCACCAGAAGTCTACTCTTGTCCCATGTGTTTCCATGACTACACCCTAAATCCTTTCAATTAGAGCACTTGTTCTTCTCACCCCATTAAAATTAACTTTTAAACAGGACTGGGAATTACTAAACTGTATGCGTTTACTGCTCTTAATAAAAAGAAGCATTAGGGATTTTAATGTTTTAATATTAGGAATTAAAGCTACATAAATATTCTGAAATTAGAAGCTGAGCTTCAGAAAGATTAAAGAGCTCTATCACCAGTAGGCCACACAATCAAGAGCTTCCATCTCATTTTCCATTAAGCTGTAATTTCTGATTAGCATTTTATCCTGGCTTTCACATGCAGATACACCTTTATGGGAAAGGAATTAAGTGTTTCTGATTCTGCTAGACCTGCACTTAGCAGTTCCATCTGATAACAGCTTTTGCCTTTATCTGAGATTTGGTCCAGAAGACGGAATGGCTTAAGATGGGTTGGTGGTTTTTTGCTTTTTGTTTGTAAGGGAACATGGTACTCCTTATCACATTTTTAAAAGTTTTTTTTTTTTTTTTAAACAGTGGTATTTCAGCACTGAATTAAATCACATTCAATTTAAGCAAAGGACCAAGACAGACCTTTGTTGCAAACTTTTAAATGGTTTTGGAAACGTCCAGGCCAGAAACATGGCATTCCACACACAATATTTAATCTGTGCTATACCTGTGGTATGTGTGTATGTTCAGAAATGAGAGACAATGTATTTTTAAATTGAGACAGTTTATACCATGTTTTTAGCCAAATAGATTTCCTAGAGCTTAATTTGATAACTGTTTATTATTTTACTCAGGAAACAAAAAAAGACTATAGCAAATACGAAGATACTGTAAACTGGAAAAGACTGCTGCAAACCAACTGATAACACTTAGTACAGGTTGGATCTCCCTGGTCTGGCCCCATCAGGACCTGACCTGTCCAAGAGGAGGGATTTTGTTGGACATGGGGAGGTCATTTCTGGCCCCCCTGCCACCAGCCCACTCCAGTCCTGGCTCGACTGCTGGCCTCCAGGCTGGCTCCCCACTCTTGCTGGCCCCCGCTGCTCTGTCAGCCCCCACTGCAGCACCCAGCAGCCACTCTGCCTCTGCGTACCCAGGCCCTGCTGCCATGCTGGGTAGCCCTGCCACCTCTGTGCGCCCAGTTCTGGCTGCCACACTGGGCAGCCCCACTGCCGTCATGTGCCGACCCCTTGCTGCCCTACTGGTAAGCCCCACTACCGTGAATGGGGCTCCCACTGACCTGCCAGGAAGCCCCACTGCTGTGCACCGGGCTCTTGCTGCCCTGTCAACTTGCAGGGCTCCTAGGCGCTAGCACTCCACCGGGATCTGGTCCTGCAGACCAGAGAGTCATGGTTTAGAGAGTTTCAACCTGTACAAAGATATCACTGACCATACCTTTTTGTTCCCTCTCATTTTACATACATAAAAAAGGCTTTCTTACTTTGCATGGTATTTTACACCTAAACATAGCAAGCTTCAGACAAGTTAGGGCCCCCCATGCTAGCTATTGTACAACCATTGTATATGATAGCCCTTTCTCAGACACGATCTAACTGTTGAGGGAAACAATAAGGAGTCAGGGGAGAGAGAGAACAAGGCAGAAACAACCCCCTCTAGACTAGCTATATGCACAGCAAAATCCTCATCAACAGTCAGTCTATTACAATCACAATTTGCCACTTTCATATACCAGAGTATAGGCCATCAGACCTAATGATCAGAACAGGAGTCTGGCCTGGCATGGTCAGGAGACATGTCAATGATTGGAATCAGGAGTTCAGGTAGGAGCAATGGCTGGCATAAGTTGAAGGTCTGGCACAGCTTCAAGTGTGAAATGCATTGAGCAGCCATTAGGCAGTGGTTGCTGTGTAATGCTTAAATGGTCTGTTGGGCCTTTTTGTCCCCAATCAAGGAGCACAGCCACTTAGTGAGGGTTTATTAGGCCCAGACAAGTACTCTGGGTTGCTAGGGAACTGGGTCCAGAACCAGCTGAATTCCTGACAATCACTTACCTAGATATTATTAGATGGCAGTTTTCTGATGAAGAGGGATGAAAAAGTGGCAGCATTATGGATTTTGCCTTTATCCCCAAAAGAGGTTTATACATTCTAAACTATTTTCAACAATTACTTGGATGTTGCTACTCAATATTATTCAAACTGAACGTTTTTTAAAGTTTCTGTAATTAGGTACATGCAATCTGATAAGAACTTTTGCAGAAGGTAG
Source organism: Pelodiscus sinensis (assembly GCF_052426305.1). NCBI lineage: Eukaryota > Metazoa > Chordata > Testudines > Trionychidae > Pelodiscus > Pelodiscus sinensis. The sequence goes on along the minus strand of NC_143055.1, from coordinate 109,278,860 downwards.
TCAGCACTTATTTGTCCTTTTTGTTTCTAAACAAAATACTAATAAAATTACATACTTATGCTCTACAAAGTGTGTAGTGCTTTACTATCACTGAAGACATTAATGCTTAAATTCCCTATTAACATTAGGAAAGGGACAGTAAGTCAAAGTCAGAAAAAAGAAGAAATGGATGCTTGGCAGAAGGGACAAGGAAAAAAAATCAATTATTAAAGATGAGTCACAGAAAGACTCTTTCATGTTATTCTCTCATATTCAATCAAGAATGCATAGATCCTACAATATGATCTGCACCACACATACTTTTCCTCAATTTACAAAGCATGCTGTTTTGCTAGAACTGCTTGTTACTAAGCAAATCCATCTCTTTGTCCCTGGAATAACATAATTGGATGATTAAGCGGATTTAGCACAGAAGAAAGGAAAATTCTTCACTATTTGCTGCTGGGTGGGCATGCTGCAAAGTCTCATTTACTGCTGGCTCAGTAGAAAGGTTAAATATCTCTCCCTACCACTGTGGGAAACCATTTGAAATTATAAAGCTTAGCTGCAGTCTAGTTGTGGCTTAAACACACAAAACACAGGTTAATGTAAAACAGCTCAAAGGGAAACTGTGCAAGTGAAGAAACTGCAATGAAGTTCTTCTTGCACTTCTTGCACTTTCAACCAGTGACTAATTTCTTATATTTTCTAGATACTGTTTTCTATGGAAATCATAAGTAATTATACTTATTAGCAGGTTATGTTACTTAGCTTTAGGAAAAAAACATTCATGGAAGAATATAACTTAAGTAGTTTTAAACTGTTTTATACATCACTAAAAAAAAAAAAAAACTATTGGCATGAACATAAAAATTCCTCTTCTATTATGACCAATTCCATTTAGCAAATACTGATTTTTTCTGGGGATCTATTAGAACTCAAAATGATCAGTCCCTTCTATTTTATGGATCAAAATTAGGTTTGGAAATCTGTTAGCTCAACTAGGGCCTGCTGAGAGACCACAACATACTGTTTGGGTTGTACATCAGCAACGGCAAATATGAATATAAGTACTTAGGATCTATATTTCAAAGGAATCTCAAAGTTTTAAAATTTGAGGATACTCAGCAAAGTTACTCACAACGATAAATGTTATGCTCCACATTTATCATCTCTGTGACTGATAGATCTTCTCAATTTATAAATCAGGGTTTCAATCCTATAAACTTTTTACACATGAACTGCTCCATTACTGTCAATGGGATTAATTGCATGCACAGATTTAAATGTGGGCATAAGTATTTGCATCATTAGAGCCCCGACCAAGATTTTTCTGACTACATTCATTGCAGGCTCAGCTGGGAGTCTGAAAACCAACCAGTCTTCTCTCTTGCACTTAACATCATCATCAGACTTATAGAATGCTAGTTGATAATAGGGATGTGAATGGTTAACTGGTAAACATCATCTTTAATGGGTGATGCTTATCAGTTCTGGTTAACCAGAGAGGGCTGGAGCTCCATCACAGCCAGAGGAGCCTCTGTTAACCGTGGCCCCAGGCATGGTGCTGGCAGGGGCTGCTCAGGCCAGCCTGGAGCATCCCCGCCTCACTCCCCTTTTAATCAGTTAACTCAGGGATTCTCAAACTTTGTGATACCGTGACCCCCCTCTGAGTTGCTGCAACCCCCCTCGGGAGTTGGGACCCACAGTTTGAGAAACACGGAGTTAACTGGTTAAACTTTACATTTAATTAGTTAACCAATTAAATGGGATTTCACATCTCTAGTTGATAATGTTGCCCAATGAGATGGACATAAGAAGATACAGCTTCCTTTTTCTTTGCCTGATTTACTCTAGAACGCTGACGGCAGTAATAGCGTACTGCTAGTATATTAAAAGGACATGAAAGCAATCAGAGGCATCATCCACTAGGGAAATTTTGCAGAAACTTCCTACCATTGTTAACACAAGTGTAAATCCATCAACATTAGGATCCCTATTATAGACAAGCTTTAGTTGCTGCTGCTATTTTAAGTCCCTTATCATCTGGCTCTGCCTGTGAAACTTTAAATGACAGTATGCTTAAAACACCAGTGGCTGCTGTTACAGCTGTACTAGTACTGTTATCAATGCAGAGACTGTGTTACTTTCAAAGCACTGTTTATTTATTCATTGTCACATTTTAAGGCACTCTATGTAAGGTCAAAATAAGTTTAATTAAAACCAAAGCAGGTTGAATCATGGATAGGTCAGACTCTTAAAGACAAAGTATCAATTAAGGACCTGTGCATTTAATGTCATTAATTATGTCATGGTTTATCTATCTCTATCACAGGTACCGGCTTACCAGAGATTGGCACTGCTGCAGTGTATCAGTACAGCCTTACCTTGGCTTTCAAGCAGTACAATCTGGATAGGGAAGGTTTCCTACTTCCCACATGATCTTTGAAAATTATGAAATATTAAAACATCTCTTAAGATTAGGGGATTGCTAGTCAAATCTGTTAATTTCAGAATAGTGGACAGCTGAAGTTAGAAAAATTGAAGATGCAGATAGGAGAGAAATGTATTTATTTGATAATGCAGATAATTTGCAGGATTTCCAGACTGATGCATCTTGAAAGAGTTTGTTGCTATAGTGCCTTAGGCTATTTTGATCCCTTATAATCTAATTGCTATAATGCTTTATAGTAGTGATCCAAATGCTTGCCCTGTAGAGTTTAGGACAATTACTATAAAACATGCCTTTTGATAGAACACTTTTGGTAATGTAATTTTTATGGTTGGTTTACACAAGTAATTAGAGAAACTAGATAGGAAAGGTTATATACATGCTTCTACATGAGCCCAAAAGAGAATACTAATCTTTACAAAAAGGAGGAGGATAACACCAAACATTATAAAGAAAAGCACAGGCCTCCATCTCCTTCTCACATGATAGACTGGACAAAAATATCTAGCCTTTCATGTAGTATTTATATGATACTGATCACGATGGCTTCTGGGTGACAGTATGTGGAAATGAATTAAATAGACTCTCTGGAGTAATATTTACTAAACTCTCAAAACTTTGAAAGCCATTTTTCCCATTTCACCCTACACAGATAAAACAGCTACTCTTCTTGTTCTGTTGGAGTACCTGCATCAACAGGAGAGTGCTCAGAGATTGTTTAAACAGATGCGATAAATCAACAACGGCTGGATCGATTGCTGAGTGTTGATCCTCACATAGTGGAGATAAGCCCTGATATAAGTAATATAGTGTTTGGATACCAGTTTGGAAATAGATCATCCAATAATGATCAGCTAGTCAAATGAGCATTAACCCACCCCATCATTTAGCACAGCACACAAGTGAAACTACATCTCTGACCATAATTAAAATATAGTTTGGATGTGCTTTCTTGGCCAGATAGACTTTTTGGATTCTGGACAGCTTTCCTAACATCCTGATCTTATATTATCTTGTGCTGCATGTGGGTCAGAGACTGTCGTCACTGTGGTAACCAGCTATGACCAAAATTACACAGCTATATTTATCCACAGGAAGCTATGAGAATGAAATAACCCATTCAGCTCAACAATGATGAATAATTTTGTTGATTCTTTCACTATTTGCCCTCAGTGTGCTGGATTGTATTAAATGTATTATTACAGGCCTGATCCTTCATTTCTCCTACATGCAACTCCTTCCCTCACTGAGTTACTTGCATGGGAGAAGAGAAAGATACGGTCCCATATTTTTATTCCCCTCTATACTAGTTATCATTCGTGCTGTTTTAACTTCAGATACTTTCTACTAAAAAAGAATCAAGGTGTTTTGATCTCTACAGCTACAGAAGACCAAAATCCATGTTCAAAGAATAGTCTCCAAACAGATGAAAAATTCAAGTATTCCTAAAAAAGAGGGAAAGGTGAGTTTCTTCCTTCTGATCTTAATGCTACATTCAAAAATCTTAGATGATTCTTAGCTGGAGAAATGTTCATCAGAGGAAGAGGCCTCTAATTACCTTTATTGGAACTATAAACATTTACTGTTTTACTGTTTATGTTTGCAGTCTGACGTCCGTAAAACTTGTGTGTAGATCTGTCATGGAATTACAACCGAAGGAGATGTGAAGGATTAAGTATCTACAATACACGTAACTTTAAACTTGAATGTAGGGATAACTGAAAAGATGTCAAAGATGTGCTTGAACGATTAATGAATACAAAACATAAGCATAAGGCACAGACACTTACAGAATACTTTGACTCTACTGTGATCCACTGGATGTTTTTGCAGGCCAATCATACTGTAAGGATTCTAAAACTGTGAATCAAAACAAAATGTGTTTACAATACCTGATCATCCAAGTCTGATGAAATCATACTAGTCTGTCGCAGCACTAGCTTGATCTAAAATCTGTAGATTACTACAACATACTCCTGTAATTCTGCCTATGAAGGGGAAATGCAGCAGATTGAATGTAAATTTATTTGTAACAAAATAAACTCTAGCTAGATTACAATTTGATAACCAATCATAAAATTCTTTAGCGATTTTAGATTACCATTTAATGTCTGTTATTTACCAACTTATTTCTTGTTTTATTTTCTTTGGCTATTGATTTTAAATGGATTTTAAATGCTTATCTTCTGCACAAAAAAAATCCCTTAAACCATTCATGTTTTTAAAAATTGGGTAGAGTACACAAAGGACTGCAATGTTTCCTTTCATCAGTTTAAACTTCAAATCTGCAGTAACTGTAATGTCATTTTGAAACTCAGTATCATCTGCATTCCAACCATTATGTATCCTGTTATGAATCAGACACACACATTAGCAACACTATACTTCAGCCTCCATGACTACTGTCCCACACAAGCATCCTAATAAGCCCACAACTGTCCTCACAAAAACCACAAACATTTGATGACTTAATAAAATATCTTTTGAAAAATCATGTGGCAGTTATACAGAAGGATGAGGACAAGTTCCTAAGCTTGTTTTATTGCGGACCACATCTTAAGACACTGTCTTCTAAATCATCCAGTTCTATTTGTAGTCACAAAGCTTCTTTGTGAAAACAATAATTACCTACGTGGAAAACTGATACTAGGAAACCATTTATGTATATTTAGCTTATTTTAATTAAATTTAACAGCTAGGAACAAAGCAGAGCCATCACAATGCAACCAAACAATTTTTTGCAAATCAAAATCAAGTGCTCGGCAAATCACCAGAAACAGGCTTAGCTCAAACAGCAGGCAGTTTGTAATTCTGGTGCCAAAAATTCAAGACTCAGTCCCTACTAGCAATTCATAATGAAAAAGATCCATCCTGGGATTTAAGTTTGTATGGTTCTTTTGTTGCTTCAGGACAACTGCATCTGTACTCTCTCCCTCTGTGATCCAGGATGGGCACCATACACTTTTCGGCTTCTAGCCATCACCTTTCTTGGGTGGAGACCTGTATCTCTCCCCTTCCCGACTGCAGTTTTCCAGGTTACACTGTGCCCTGCCTAGGCTGTGTTATTCCCAGCAAGCCTGGCTGCCTGATCACTCCAGAGTCCTTACAGAGGCTAAATAGCATAACTGCCTACAGGTATAGGTTGCCACATAGCTCATTCTAAACAAGCACATTCATTCTTAAAATGAAAGCATTAAAAAGAAAACAATTTAAAACAATAAAAGCTCCTCTATGCATGCTAAAAAAGCCTGTCAGAGGTCACTCCAACTCCAACCTTCATCTCTGACAGGTGTCAATCTTACCAAACTTTTCCTTATGACTGGGACCCTACTTTGGACAGCACCAGGGAAAAGAAAAAAACCCTTAAGGCAGGAAGTGTTAATATGGGAAATAAACTACCGTATTTTCTGGCGTATAAGACGACTTGTGATGTTAAAAAACATCCCCCAAAAATCGGGGGTCGTCTTATACGCCAGGTATACAGCTTTGCGGCTTTGCAAAGCCTCAGGGGGAAGCCGGCGGCGGGGCATCCCAGGCGCACCTGGGCTTCCCCGCCGCCGGAGCCCCTCCGCGGCTTTGCAAAGCCTCGGGGGAAGCTGGCGGCGAGGCAGCCCAGGTGCGCCGGGGCTGTCCCACTTCTGGGGCATCCTCAGAGGCTTTGCTCACGGTGTCCCTGGTCTGCTGGGGACCGTCTCCAGCAGACCAGGGACACCGGGAGCAAAGCCAGGAGGCGGAGGGGCGCTGGGGTATAAGACGAAACCCTATCTTTTAACTAAAAAATTAAGGGGTCGTCTTATACGCCCAGTAGCCTTATACGCCGGAAAATACGGTAACAATGAGCATACTGAAGCAAAAGCAAATGTAGTTCCTGAGAATACCTTGCACTCATTTTTTAAACTGATTGAATTTCAAGCTGATGTCCTTGTATAGCTACCATCATAATATGGTAGCAACCAGGGAGCTTTGCAAACAAGGGCAGCTAACAGGGAGTTTCTTCAGGTGAGGGAGTTCTTCAGTAAGAGAGGGAGTTCTTCAGGTGAGGGAGGAGTGAACATGGGACCCTTGAGGCAAGCGGCAGTCTGTAGTATGTGTTTGTGTTTGGAGGTTACTTGCTAGTTGCCTGAAAGAAACAGTGTGCTGAGCTTGTGTCTGTCTGGAGATTCAAGTGCTGAGCTGTATGTTTGAATGACGCTGGCAGTTGGAAGCTGTGAGCTTCTACATGAGGATTTGAAATCTAGAACCCTCTGTTCATTGGTTGAGCCTTACAGATGTGGTCACTTCAACTCAAAAAAGATACATTGGCATTGGAAAAGGTTTTGGAAAAGGGCAACAAAAGTGATTAGGGGTTTGGAACAGGTTCCATATGAAGAGAGATTAACAAGACTTGGATTTTTCATCTTAGAAAAGGGGAGACTAAGGGAGGATATGATAGAGGTCTATAACATCATGACTGGTATGGAAAAAGTGAATAAGGAGAAGTTATTTACTTATTCCCAAAATAAAAGAACTAGGAGTCACCAAATGAAATTAATAGGCAGCAGGTTTAAAACAAGCAAAAGGAAGTTTTTCTTCACTCAGCGCACAGTCAACCTGTGGAACTCCTTGCCAGAGGATGCAGTGAAGGCTAGAACTTTAACAGGGTTCAAAAAAGAGCTAGATAGATTCATGGAGGTTAGGTCCATCAATGGCTATTAGCCGGATGGGTAGGAATGGTGTCCCTGGCCTCTGTTCCTCTGGTGGTGGGTGACATGAAGATTACATGTTGCGATCCCTCTTTCTGGGGCATCTGGTATTGGCCACTGTCGGTAGACAGGATACTGAGCTAGATGGACCTTTGGTCTGACCCAATATGGCCTTTATTATTTTCTTATTTAAAGAAAAACAAATGAAGTGGATACATTATCTTCTTTCTTGAGAACAGAGTTCTTAATTTTTTTTTAGAAAAGTCATCATGCTTTAACAAACAATCTGCGGACTACAGTCTAGAATAAACAAAAGGCTGATACATTACTTGTAGCAGATTATCTAAATAAAATAAACAATAATTAAAAATCCCATGAAGATGGCTCACTAGGGAGATGACAACACTAGGCTGTGTGTGTCCAAGTTTCTAAGGGCTGAAGACCCAGACATCAGTTTGAGCAGAATTTCTTGAACTTTCTGTTGGAGGAAGTTGCAAAACTGTATATTACTAGGAAACTCCAAGTAAGAAATGTGCGAGAGAGTGTCAAGTTCCCACTCAATCTTGAGAGGCATGCCTATTCAAATTGTCAGCCATTGTATGAATGCTTGGAAGTTAAGAGTCTGAGATGAGGATGTGGTTGGCTATACACCAATTCTACAGTGGTATTATTTTGGCACTAAGTGACGGATATCTCACTCCTCCTGGCAATTTATGTAAAACATACAGGCTATGTTCATGATCATGATTTCTACAGACTGGCCTCAATGAAAGAAAGAAAATGTAGACAGATGTTGCAGACTGCTCTTAATTTCAGGATGCTGATGCCGAGATCTCTATTTGCCCTGAAAGGTATATGTGTGTAGGTGTACTCAAGATCCCATAAAAGATGCATCTGAAGTTATGGTGATACTGATAGTGAGTCGACTGGGTGAACAAAATTTCTGCACATGCTTTGGATTAGTGCTTCCATTAATTGCTTGAGTCCAAAATTCAACAAGGATCAGAACACAGTCTATACAGACTGTGCACTCTGGGTATAATATATGGTTAGCCATCCATAGAAGCAGTGCAGGTGTAACCTGGCATGTTGGGTTATGAAGGTACATTGCTGCCATAGTCCCTAGTAGTTTAAGGCAATTTCATGTACATGTCTAGGGACTTATTTGGATTCTTCTAACATCGTAAACCTATTCAAAGGACGGTAAACCCCGGCTGTTATGGCATCCAGAGAGGCCCCTAAAATTTATTTTGTTTAAGTAAGGTTGAAGTGGACTTTTCAATAGTATTGAAGAGCTCATATGCTGAACAGGGACATAGCTGTCTTTGCTGTAAAAAAAGCTTCATTGTAAGACCAGCCTTCGCACAATCCATCTCTGCGGTATGGAAAAGGTGATTATCCTCACATGATGAAGCCAGGTGGCTACTACTGCTGGGATCTTTAAGAATACTTTGGGGAGGCAGACAGGCAAAAAGGAAGCACCAGACACTGAAAGTGGTCCTGACTAACTGATGTGGAGAAACCGTTGTGAAAGGCTGAATTGTGATGTGACAATATACGTCCTGAAGGTCAAGGGCTGAAAATCAATCCCTAGAATCCAGAGATGGAATTCTAGGTGCAAGAGTCGCTATCCTGAATTTCTGTGATTTCATGGAAGTGTTTAGGAATCTAAGACCTCAAAATCAGTCTCCACTGCCTGATCTTTTTTGGAACCAGATAATACTTGAAAAGAAACTCTTCCCTGATGAGTTTCTTGAATTGGCTCTGCTGTCCCTATTCCTAGGAAATAGATGAATTTGCGTCTCAGCAAGTCTATGAAATTCAACCAGAAAACAGACAAGGTTAGGGGAAGATGGTGAAGTGGAGGTAAAATGGATGGAGTAATCTGATGTTATAACCTCTAAAACCTATATTCCCATGTTAGTCTGAAGGTCGGAGGTAGTATAGTTGAAGATTTTTAACATGGGGATGTTCTGGACCCTCAGTCCAATCATTAAAACAGCCATTTGGTTTTAGATGAAAATTGGATAGTGTCACTTATGGTATAAGGTCTCTTCTTTTGCTGCATCAGCCTCTTTCTGGCGAAAGTTGTTCTGTAGATCTATGATAGGTGGTTCTGTAGATCTATGATAGTTAGAAAATTGGGCCAGTCAGGAACTCTGCACTGTTTCAGATCTACTATTTTTTTTTTATTTGTAGGCATATATATTTCAAAAGACCCAAATGTGGCATTGGAATCTTTTTAAGGATGTAATAATCTGTGGAGCCTGATAAGAGTTTAATGTATCAAAAGAGAGGTTTTCTGCAGTATTCTGAACCTTCCTAGGAAAAAAGGACATCTGCAGATGCTCAGTGGAAACTGACTAAGCCATAGCCATCCACGGAGGTTCACAATGAAGTTCTTGCTACAAGCTGACATTTGGCTATGATCACCTTGAGCAGTTCTTCCTGAGAAACACTGAAATGTTCAATAAAAGTGTTGGAAACTGTCATAACTGGTGTGGTTGTGCTTTAATCATCAGAACTTATGTGATCATGCGCTGTCGCTGAAAAGTAATTCTTACAAGCACATAGATTGAGACACTTTGTTCCCGATAATATGGTGAATACTTTGCATAGTGTTGGCAACCACCCTCGTTGACTGCGCTCATAAATGAATAATTTGATGATAGCTGGAGAACAAACACTCTGAATTTCTTGGGTGGAACATAGTTCTTTTTGTCTGCTCATTTACATGGAAAGGGAGCCATGACAGGAATCTGCTAGATATGCGTGGCAGGCTCCCATAAAAAAATAACTAATTCACTGATAACACTAGAACAGAAAACATCAAATATTTAAGCGCCCTCAGCTCCTGCATCTGTCTGAAGTCATCCACGAAAGAAGATGGAATCTTTTTATAGCCACATCTGGTGATGACAATGAGACTTGCATGAGGTGTCATCTCTTTGTGCTCTTCTTGAGTCCATATGTTCCTCAAAATTTTCCTCCTAAGGATGAGGCTGTAGATAAATGAAGGAACAGGCAATTGTCTTTCTCTGCCAACCCAACAGGAGTAGCTACGAGTTCTTAAGAGTTGCTGGCAATAATCAGGCCAGTGGTCTCAATATGGCCACTGAGGGGAACTATAAGGTACAGAAAGAAGCATCCAACATTGTTTAAACCAACAAGGAGTGCAAGATTGTTTCTTCCTATGAAGTTCTCTTTCTGGGTAGGTGACAGGGAGACATCCCTTTTGTGATAACATAGGAAATCCCTGGACAGAAATCACAATCAGAAGAATCATCCTCAACACAGATACAAAATGGGGCAGACAATGAGAATCAGGAAGCCAGTATTCCCTCTAAGTTCCTCTGCAGCACAGCTTCATAGGTGATTAATCAGCCCAGCCTAGTCAGAGGCTCAGGGCTCCAGAGCTGACTGACTGGGCGGGCTGATTAATCACCAGTGAAGCTGTGCTGCCCTGCAACTTAGAGGGAACACTGCTGAGAGGTACTGCAGGAAGACAAGGTCTCAGTGAGCTAATATACTGCTTGGTACCATGAGAACTACAGCTCATCTGAAGCAAATAAGTACTTGTGGTATCTGAACTTTGGCAGCACTGAGCATACCTGATCCAAGGTTAAAAGGCTCTACAATTGGCAAAGAAAACTAGCGCGCCAACCACTTTGGTTAATCTGTTTTGAAAAGTAGTGTTAGTACCAAACCTGCAGTTTGCTCAGGTGAAACATGTCTGGAGATTGATGTTGATGGTTTCTAGAACATCAGCGTAGCAGCCTGGGATACCAATTTAGGCATCCAAAGATGGCACAAATTTCTTCAGGGCAGAGTGCTTAGCATCTCTTGTGGAACCATCATATTTGGTTTGCACTAAAGATGGACTGGATACTGAAGTATGCTTCAGAGGGGTAGCCGTGTTAGTCTGGATCTGCAAAAGTGACAAGGAGTCCTGTAGCACCTTACAGACTAACATATGTATTGGAACATAAGCTTTCATGGGCAAAGACCCACTTCATCTGATGCATGAAGTATGCTTGGCACTGTGCTCCTGTAAAACGTACCTTAATGGTGCCTGAGGTCTTCAAAATGATCATTTTCTTTGAAAATGGATCTCAGATGGGAGATCTAGAACACACCTCTTCCTTGCAGTCTTAGTTCGCGTGGGTGCCCTCCTCTTACAAAGATCTCAGTGAACAGGACATGGCACTGAATCAGGGATGTTAAAATTAGATGAATCAACTAATCGAATAGTCATTGGAATTTCCATCGACTAGTCAATAAGGGCACTTCCGCACTGAGGAGCCTGCTGCGCTGTTGCTACATTTCAAAGGTGGAAGTGCCGCATGGCGTTCTTCCTTTGAAATGTACAAGAGCCCCAGCAGGGCTCTCATGCATTGAAACCCTGTGTGGAAGGGCCTGGGGCCAGCGGAGACTCTCGTACATTTCAAAGGTGGAACATTGCTGCTGCGCTCCTGTCCCTCCCATGGAGGTGATAGAGGCAGAGGGGCCGGGGGGAGAAGCGACAAGTCAATTAGTCGCTTACATCCCTATACTGGATGGACCACTAAATACATTTAAAAGCAACTGTAGATTCCTTTGAACCTGTATCAGAGACTAGCCTCAGTACTTGCTCCCTCATAAAGAATCTAAATTTGATCTCCCTGTTTTGTCGAGATCTGCTTTTAAATCATGTGCATATGTTACACTATAAAGTGTGTGGGTCTCCTGCAAACAGCAGAGACTAAGGTTGCCAATTCTGACTGAAGCTATTCCAGGAGATTCCCTTGCACCCCCAAACATAAGGTAGTATAATATCATAGTAACGTCTCCCAGATTACTTTCAATAGTCACTGGGAGATTGATGCTGATTCACTGACACTCCAGGCTACTCCTGGAGGGTGGGCCAACCTGGGAGACATACCTAGAATGTCTATCGCTAATTAGAACTAATTCCTGAAAGGTGGCAGTTCTTGAAACCTGGTGATCCTGGCAGACCATGGCAAAGGCAACAATAACCACTCTCAAGAACAGACTCTCAGGTCACAAGTGAAGGAAGAGGTGTTTGAAGGAAAAAAAACCCACCGTAGCCATATGAAAACTATCAAACCAATAAAATAACTAAGTTAAATAACTATACTATACAAACACTGAAGTCAGCATGCTTGATACTCCATCTGAGGTTGTACTGCAGCCTATTGAATGGGGACATATTTCTCTCTCCTTCAGATTATCTCTTAGTGCAGGGTTACGTACAAGATAGGGACTGTAGGTTTGTTCTTAAGTTGAATCTGTATGTAAGTCGGAACTGGCGTCCAAATTCAGCCGCTGCTGAAACTGATCAGTTTCAACAGTGGCTGAATCTGGATGCCAGTTCTGTCTTACATACAGATTCAACTTAAGAACCCCAGGCGCCCCCAAGTCAGCTGCTGCTGAAACTGATCAGCGGCTGATTCCAGGAAGCCGGGGGCAGAGCAACTCTGCCTCAGGCTTCCTGTAGTCAGCCGCTGATCAGTTTCAGCAGCGGCTGACTTGGGGATGCCTGGGGCAGAGCAGCTGGGGTGCTGCCGGGTTGGTCCAGTAGCGCCGAGGAGCGGCACTGCGGGATCAACCCAGCAGCGCCCCAGCTGCTCTACCTCAGGCGTCGTGGGCAGAAAAGCCTGGTCTGCTGGGGGAGAGGGGGCACTAGCTGCGGCCCCCCCGCCCCCCCAGCAGACCAGGGAGACGCGGAGCAAAGCCGCAGAGGACGCCTGCAGTGCGACAGCCGTGGCGTGCCTGGGCTGTCCCGCTGCGGGTGTCCTCCATGGCTTTGCTCCGCGTCTCCCTGGTCTGACCAGTAGACCAAGGAGACGGGGAGCAGCTTTTCTCGCCCCGGAGAACGCGGGCGGCGGGACCGTGGCTCATTTGGGCGTCCCGCCGCTCCTGTCCTCCGGTGAGAGAAAGGCCCCGTTCGTAACTGCGGATCCGACATAAGTCGGATCCGCGTAACTCAGGGACTGCCTGTAGAGACCTATTTTATGGCTGAAAGTAAACTTCGTGTTTTGGAAGTCTATGGAGGAGGCAGGTTTCTGAACCTTTTAATGCAGCTGAAATTACTTTCTTCTTCTTACTGACATCTAAAGTAATGTTAAGGGTAAAAAACAGGTTTCGTTTTACCAGCTGCTAGTTTGAGAAGAAAAATACTTAACCGGGGGAAACTTCTAATTTTATGAGTAACCAGAGTACTGTAACATGCAGATACTTGCTGTGCAAATATTTAGATAGTCAATTAAAAAAAGCACTCAAGAGACAAACTCAAGCAGCTCAGTGGAAAAATATAAATATATAAGGAGACAGCCAGTGTTTAAACACACTAAACACTTGAAAAAGTAAAGTAATAAAAATACCCCAATAATACATCCTATGATTTTCCATCAAGTGTGCAATTTTCCATCTGTAAATGTAACCCATCATAAAACTGGATACCAGGTTAATAGAGAAACAAGCATACTACAGAAGCAATATGCTTGCTTTAAGAAGTAGGGAAGGCAGATAGGGGTCATGAGAAATTTGCTTGTAAGAGCTAGGTTTGCAAGTAAATACACTGTGGATTTTTTGAAATCCACTCCTGATTGCGTTGCACGCGGAAGATTAAAATCTGGCTCCATTACTAGCCATGTCAGCAAATTTTCCTTGCAGCAGATCTTATTACAAGAGATAGGTGATGAACTGGAAAGACAGATGGCCCTAGAATTATGACTACAATAACATTATTTACATACATCTTTCATCAAAAGAACTCAAACTTTTAGAAACATTACTTAAAGACCAACTTTACTCCTGCTAGCCAGTGGCATAGACAAAATTGGTTTTAAAAGTCTAAGACCCCAATGCATATTATCGTCACTAGACACATTAGCTTTCACATATACATGACTGGAAGTCTGCCAAAAACTACAGATCCCAAAAATGAACATATATATAGAATACACCTTCATACTGAATAGCTTCCCCATAGTACAACTGTTCATAAAATTCATATCCTCATCATCACTAAAACAACTGAATATATTCATGAATCTTTACCTGTAAATTGTTTAATCATTGCTTAAATCACTGTTTTCTTGTACTACTACATGTGCCTGTATCCATCCATCTGTTGTCTCTTGTCTTATGCTTAGTTTACAAGCTCCTTGGAGCTGGGACTCTTTTTGTCTTGTGTTTGTATAGCACCTGGCACAATACGGTCTCTGCTCTAAAGCTGGGTCTCTTAGATGCTATGATCATACAAATAATATTTCAACAAAAAATGTGATGCAGTGGTTTAAAGAACTGGATGAGGAATCAAAAAGTCCCAGTATCTAGCCGTGACTCTAATAATGGTGTCTTCTGTGACATTAAGCAAGTTACAAACTCTCTGCCATCTTTTGTAAAACAGAGAATAGAAAATTCCTTACACAGTATTATCCTTTCTGTTAGCAGCATCTCCCACAGTTTTCATTCCCACAATTTTGTTATGTTTGGGTTGCTCTCCAAACACTACAGTTCCCGGAAGTGGTTCAAAGTTGCAGCACAGTGTGTGCTGGGCAGTCTCCTTTGTTACTGGATGAGTCATTCCAAAGCTGTGTGAAACTTGCAGAAATATATTATTAACATCAGTATCGAATGCCAACCTCATAACTTTGTACAGCAGGCAACTGTCTACTTAAAAACTGTCCAAATAAAAAGCTGACCCCTTAGCTAACAAGCTGGTAGAAATATGGGAGATGCTGCTAGCAGAAAGGAAATTATCCGGTAATAAATTTTCCATTCTGCAGCCCAGCATCTCCCACAGCTCGGTGGGAAACAGAAGTAGAGAGGGATAAGGAGACAGTAAATAAAATAGCTAGAAAAGGAATTCCCCATGAAGTTGGGTCAAAAGGCAACGACAGGCCAACGTTTGGAGTAACAAAGCAATGATGGGACAACACCTGTAGCATTTTCCTGCCAGAAAAGGGCTCTGCAAAGGACAGGAACTCCTTATAAAGGAATTAGTCAATGCTATGTGATGCTCTGCATCTCTCTGTAGCAGATGTACTTGCTTGTCCATCCCATGAGGTTTCTCTAGATCTTGGAACAGGGATGCTGGATACCTTTATAGGTGCCATGGTATATAGTCCAAGCCATATAGAAATAGATAGCTTGGAAGCTCTGAGTCCTTGACACTTCGGATGAAAAGATAAAAACTGTGCCTGATCTTGTGGATTCTGTATGTATGTGTATATATCTATATATAGATAAATATAAATACAGTTTTCTGCAGGATGACAGAGTTACGTCATTATGGCACAGCATCCATAGGGTGCGGGGTAGGAAAGAGCAGGTAAAGCCCAGCCCCCAGCCCCACCCCTTCTGCCTGAGGCCTTGTCCCTGGAGCCAAGCCCCAACCACTGCCAGCCCAGCCCTCCTTGGCAGATGGGGGGAGAGCCAAGCCTAGTTTAAAACGAACAAAAGGAAGTTTTTCTTTACTCAGTGCACAGCCAACCTGTGGAACTCCTTGCTAGAGGATGCGGTGAAGGCTAGAACTTTAACAGGGTTAAAAAAAAGTTACATGGATTCTTGGAGGTTAGGTCCATCAATGGCTATTAGCCAGGATGGGTAGGAATGGTGTCCCTAGCCTCTGTTTCTCTGGAAGTGGGAGACAGGGGAGAGATCACATGAAGATTACCTGTTGTGTTCCCTCCCTCTGGGGCATCTGGTATTGGCCAGTGTTGGCATACAGGATAATGGGCTAGATGGACCTTTGGTCTGACCCAGTATGGCCGTACTTTATGTTCCCCAGCTGCAGGGGACAGAGTCGGGACTGGCACACTGTGTCCTCAGCCTTCCCCAGCTGCCAGGGGCAGCGCCGGGGTTGTTGTGGCCTCGATCAGGCAGTGGGGTTAGGGTTAGGCTGTGGCACAGGAGAGGGGGGAGCAGAGGGAGAAAGGTCCAGGGTTGGTGCATGGCCAGGGTGGGGACAAGGGGAATGTGTGGGCGTACCCCAGCCCTCTTCAGTGGCGGGCAGGGAGAGCTGGGGTTGCCTACCTGCCCAAGGAGGATGGGGTGGAGGAGGTTGGAGAGCATAGCAAGCAGGGGGCACAGCCCCATATTTTAGTGTAATTCTTTAGAGCTCCTATGATGTGGGGCTGGTGTGCGGCCAGGGACAGGGAGGAGGAGAAAGGGCCGGGGCTTGCACACGGCTGGGGTGGGCAGAAAGGCCAGGGCTGGTGTGGGTGTGTCCCAGCCCTTCCCCGGTGGCTGGGGGGAAAAGCCAAGGTTGCCTACCCCCCGAGAGAGGGGGACTAGCCAGTGTAGTGAGAAGGGGGTGCAGCTCCGTAGTTCAGTGTAATTTCTTTAGAGCTTCTCTGACACCTAAGTTGTGTCACAGCTTTTCAGTCAGATGCTGTGGCTTTGGATAGTATGAGAGAAGAATAATCTCCTGCAAGGCATGAAAGAAAAGGCAACTTTGGGAAGAAATGACGGTGAAGCTCTTGGAATCACTTGGTTATGGTGGAGCATGCAGAATAAGGCTCCTTCCTGCATGGTCTGAGGTTGTCACTCGCCTGGTAGCCATAAGAACTGGTTTTGGAGAAGAGACAGAATGCTGAAGTCAGAAGTTCAAAGGGGTGAGCTGTTAAGGTTTTCAACAAGAATAATTAAGTGAGACATTCTGATAACCCTGCTCACTACAGTGACAGGTGAAATTCCCAAGCTCAATACCAATCTGATGTAAAGGGAAATTCCTGCCTGACCCCCATACAACCATCAGTGAGATCCTGCTCATGTGTGCAAGAACCAACCAAGACAAGTGCCTGAGACATTATGCTCAGTAGCCACCCGAGAGCCCCTCTCATACATTGTCATCCCTAGCCATTGGCATCCCATATGCTTCAGAAGGAGATGGACAAAAAACAGTGTTCACCAAAACACATGGAATCCCTTCCTAACTATTGCAGGTGACCAGCTCAAGTTCTGAAGTGTGAGTTCTTAGGAACCAAAAGACAAACCAGAGATGAACCCTTAAAGTTGCTAAGCTCTGCCTGACCCCTATCATCACAGGCAGTCTTGTCATATAAGCAAACTCATAAATGTGCCAAGTTTGCTCTTAAAACAAAATTACGTATTTGGAAGCCACAGCATCTATTGGGATATTGCTTCAGAACTTCACCTTCTCAAGACTGGAAAAGTGTTCATGGTCAGTCCATATCCACCCTTCTTGGTATTTATCTTCCCTAATGTATTTACAGAGAACAATCAAATCTCCTCCTCTCAGCCTTCTTTTTGCTAGGCTAGATAGCCCAGACTCTTTCAGTCTCCTTTCCTAAGACATGTGTGTGCAAGTAAGCTGAAAGAATGCTGAACCTCCATACAATCAGGCTGAAAACTGCCTGGCTAGGACATGAGTTTGAATTGTTTACTTTGAGTCTGCTGTGCCAATCGTGTTCAGCTTTATATGAATCACTTTAAGGAAAGAAAGACGGCCCTACCTGTCTCATTAGCTCTGTCATTTCTACATGTAATGCCAGGCTCATTGTCCTGCTTTGCTTTTTGATGTATGCAACCACAGTCATAATGACTGACTGAACCAGGACACGAATTTCTTCTGGGGTCCTAGTTTGACAGTTCTCTGTTCAGAGACTGATGCTGTGGTTCTTCTGCCCAAAACTTCATATTCTTTATGAGATTTCTGGTCTCAGATATGCTCCCCAACACTTTAGGCTAGCATTTTGTGAACCAAGAACTGGGAGGTATATATGATGCCTCTTGTGGACCTTCACTGGGACTGTCCTGTCTATCATCACAGATTGAATGCTGGTCCACCTGATTTTGGACCAGCATTCAATCTTTCACGTGCTTTGTAAAGGAAAGTTTGGAGCAATGTGACGTGCGATCCTAACCATAGAGTGATTATTGTGCATGACACTCTGAGGCCTAGAGGCTGAAGGCAATGAGCTATGGTTGGCCTTGTGGATTCTAGCAGAATCAATATAAGGGCCTGGATCTTGTAGAATCTTTCAGGTGATGGATAGATTTTTGCCACTGAAGTGCCTATGTCCACTCACAGGCGAGAGAACCTCGTCTAGGAGCTAGATGTTAATTATAAAGTCATGCACTTGCAAAAGACCCAAAGTTCAAACAGCAGTATACTGCAGCCTGGGTCAGAGCTCTGATAAGGATATAGTCTAGAAAGGGCTGAAGATGACCTTCCTGTGACTTGAGTCTGGCTATGATCACCACAAGCACTTTTTTAAAGGCCAGGCAAAAGAGAAGAGATCACAGAATGCTAGAACTGGAAGGACCTCGAGAAATCAAGTCCAGGGCCCTGCCCTTGTGGCAGGACCACGCACCATCTAGATCAGGGGTCAGAAACATTCTCAAACCAAAGAGCCAAACTACATCTAAATTGAGAACAAGTGGTCAACAAAGAGCTGAATAAGAATGCCCATTTGCACGGCTGAAAGTATACAACTTAATATTATTGATAACTGACATAATGATTACCAGTAACTATAGCATAAATGAAACATTTGTACTCAGAAACTTTATTTAATGGGACTTCTGCTGCTGCACCCTTTCACACGTTTATTTGAAGTTTACATCATAACTGGTCAAATCCAGCTTCAGGCACGCATTCAGGCTGTCTTTTGTCAATCTTAAGGCAGGAGTTTGGGTTGAGGTGTATGAAGGGCTCAGGGCAAGGGAAGATTGGCTGCATGATGGATTCAGGGCACAAGGCTGGAGTGTGTGGGGGGTGCAGGACTGTTATGACAGGGGACTGGGGATGTGCAGGTGCAGAAGTCTGGGGAAGTGGGGCCACGAGGGGCTCAGGGCACAGGGTTCAGGTGTATGATGGGCTTAGGATTCGGGTGTGTGGGGGGGAATTCATGAGTGTTATGATGCTGGGGCCAGATGGGGACTGGGCCCCAAATGGGGGCTTGTTGGCTAGCCTTGATTATTAAATAAAATAAAACATTATGTCCAACTCAAAAGTTTTCAATATTGTCTTTATTTATGGCAAGGGCAGGGAACCTTTTATGTGTGAGGGGCTACTGTCGCACAGAAAAATTAGTCGGGGACCGCACAAGTGAGAAGCAAAAAAACGACTGCTCCAAAAATCTCCAACCCTCACTAATGTGGCTCCCAACTGAGACACCTCACTCCCCTGGCACTCCAACCCCATGCAGCAAGTATCTCTCAGGCACGATCTGCAGGCAGCGCTGGAAGAAACTCACATACCGCTCCTTCAGGAAATCCAGCTGCTCCTTGTCCCCAAAGACAAGCTCCTCCGCCAACATCCTAGCCGCTCTACCCATCCAGCCCTGATGAGATCAATGTGCATCACCACCACATCTGGCACAGTCGGATACACGCCCTCATGTTATCTCAGTGTTTGTGTCCGCTGAAACGAGACACGCTCCCTAGATTAAAAGATTATTTTAAAAACTAGGAAAGCTCAGGGCTTTCTCTACATAATCCCACACAAGAAGCCAGTGTTGGCTCCAATCTTAGGGGGCAGGAAAGGGCACAATGCTGGATCGCTAGCACAGGCTCCCCATTTCAAGTGGAAGAACGAGGAGTAAGCTGAGCTTGAGCCACGAGCCATATTTTGCTCCTAAGTGAGCCATATATGGCTCGCAAGCCATAGGTTGCCAACTCCTGGTCTAGAGATCAACCTAATAGATGTCTATTCAACCTGCTCTTAATTATCTCCAGTGATGGAGATTTCACAACTCACTAGGCCAACCTTTTTACACCCAAGATCACTTTTTAAATGACAGACCAAGCCAAGATCTACCGCTCCGCCCCTTCCTTGAAGCCCCGCCCTCTCTAGTCTCCTTCTCTCCATCACTTGCTATCCCCAATCCTTATACTGCTGCTTTTTTTAAAAGGTTTTTCCAACATTTGGAAGAGGTTTTTCAACATTTGGAAGTGGTGCTCAACCAGGGTGCACCACGCTCCATGTGGGCTCGTGCAGAGAAGAAGCTGCCTGGCCAGCTGGCTGTGGCCTTCAGCCCGGAGGAGGCTGAACCGCGCTCCAGCTGATTGGGCAGCTTCCCCTCTGCGCCTGCCCACGTGGAGCTTGGTGCACCCTGGCTGAGAGCCATGGGCAGCTGTCCGGGAAGCCGCTTCTCTTCACTCCTGCCCAGCTGCCCTGTGCTCAGCACGGGAAGCTTGCTCCAGCGTAGCTGAAAGCCACAGTCAGCTGGCTGGGGTGTTTCAGCCCTCTCCACCTCCCAGCTCCCACCATTCCTCGCAGATACTCACCTGTGTTGTTGCTCGGTGAGTAGCTGCTCCTCAAATGAGGAAATCTAATGTAAATGTACTGCGCAGGCGCGCAGTTCAGAGAGGGCTCAAGAGCTACTCTTAGAGCCCCTGAGATCTATCGGTAGATCGCAATCTACTGGTTGGTGACCACGGAACTAGGCAATTCAGTCCAGTGTTTAACCACCCTGACAGGAAGTTTTTCCTAATGTCCAACCTAAACCTCCCTTGTTGCAGTTTAAGCCCATTGCTTCTTGTCCTTTCCTCAAAGGCCAAAGGGAACAACTGTTCTCCCTCCTCCTTGAAAACTACCATCAGTCTTCTCTTTTCTAAATTAAACAAATCTAATTCTTTCCATCTTCCCTCATAGGTCATGTTCTCTAAACCTTTAATAATTTTTTTGCTCTTCTCTGGACCTTCTCTAATTTCTCAACATCCTTCTTGAAACGTGGTGCCCAGAACTGGACACAATACTCCAACTGAGTCCTGATCAGTGCAGAGTAGAAGGGAAGAATGACTTCTCATGTCTTGCTCACAACACGCCTGTTAATGCATCCCAGAATCATGTTTGCTTTTTTTGCAACAGTGTCACACTGTTGACTCATATTTAGCTTGAGGTCCACTATGATCCCTAGATCTCTTTCTGCAGTACTCCTTCCTAGATATTTGCTTCTCATTCTGTATTTGTGAAATTGATCACTCCTTCCTAAATTGAGTACTTTGCATTTGTCTTCATTAAACTTCATCCTATTTAACTCAGATCATTTCTCTAGTTTGTCCAGATCATTTTGAATTATGACCTTATCCTCCAAAGCACTAGCAACTCTTCCCAGCTTGGTATCATCTGCAAAATTAATGAACATGCTTTCTATGCCATCATCTAAATTGTTGTTGAAGATATTGAAAAGAACTGGTCCCAGATCAGATCCCTATAGAACTCTACTTGTTACGCTCTTCCAACATGTCTATGAACCATTAATAACTACTCTCTGAGAACGGTTATCTAGCCAATTATGTAGCCACCTTATAGTAGTCCCATCGAGGTTATATATCCCTAGTTTACTGACAAGAAGGTAATGTAAGACCGTATTAAATGCTTTACTAAAGTCTAGGTATACCACGTCCACCGTTTCTCCCATAGCCACAAGACTTGTTACCCTATCAGACTGGTTTGACATAATATGTTCTTTCACATTATTATCTTCCAGTTGTTTGCAGATGAATTCCTTAATTACTTGCTCCATATCTTCCCTGGCACAGAAGTTAAACTGACTAGTCTGTAGTTGCCTGGGTTGTTCTTATTTCCCTTTTTATAGATGGACACTACATTTGCCCTTTTCCAATCTTCTGGAATTTCTCCTGACTTCCATGATTTTTCAAAGATGATAGCGAAAGGCTCAGATCCCTCCTCTATCAGCTCCTTGAGAATTCTAGGATGCATTTCATCAGGCCGTAGTGACTTGAAGACATCTAACTCTTCTAAGTAATTTTTAATTTGTTCTTTTTTTTATTTTAATTTCTAAACCTACCCCATCCATTTCCACAAGCATTCACTATATTAGGCACCCCGTCACACTCAAACTTCTTGGTATAAACAAACAAAAAAGTCAAGTAGCTCTGCAATTTCCAAGTTTTCAGTTATTGTTTCTCCCTCTTCACTGAACAATGGGCCTACCACCCTGTCCTTGGTTTTCCTCTTGCTTCTAATAAGTTTTTAGAATGTCTTCTTGTTTACCCTTTATGTCTCTAGCTAGATTGAGCTTGTTTTGTACCTTGGCCTTTCTAATCTTGCCCCTGCATACTTGTGTTGTTTGCTTATATTCATCCTTCGAAATTTGACTTCAAAATAATTTCTCATGGTGACTTCGACTTTACTGTCTCTTAGACCTTAGGACACGATTTCCTTTCTGAAGGAATAACCCTGTCCTACAGCCAGGGATGCTCCTGCAGCATCAGCCTTTGCAACTTCAATAAGAAGTTGGCTTAGAACCAATGGTTAATATGTTTACTGATGTTAATATGTTTTCCCATTCCTTATTGATGACTCCCTCAAAGGAGTACAGGTTGTACCTTCCTTAACCAGAACTCTGTGGTCTGGCAAAATCCGTGGTTCAGCATGGACTACAGATGTTCCTGGACCACAGAGCCCAGGAACAGGGAGGTCAAGCAGTGGAGCAGCAGCCACATAGGGGGCACTGGCAACTCAACCGGGAGCCCATTGTCGGGGAAGAGGGCAGGGAAGAGCAGCACAGTGGGGAGTTCTGGCTCCAGTGGAGCTTTCTAGCCCCAGTGGCCAGTGAGCTCCAGTCCAGCAGCAGCTGTGGAGCTCTGACCCCAGTAGCAGCCAAGGAGCTCTGGCTCCAGCAGCCCAGAGCCCCTGTCCCAGCCTCAGCGGTAGCCAAGAACCTCCAGCCCTGTCCGCAAAGCCGGGCAGCTGTGGAGCTCCAGCTGTGGCATTCCGAACCTGACCGTGGTGGGGTCGGTGGCCTCTAGAGAACCCTGAGGGGATTGGGGCAGCAACAGGGGAAGGTTGGAGCTCTAGGCCGGTGGTAGCATGGGCCATGAGGGGAAAGACCTTCCCTGGTGCAGCAAATCCCCTCGTTTGGGACCTGTCAGTCAGATACCAAGGGTGCCAGACCAGTGAGGTCCAACCCGAACAAGGAAATTGCTGTCAAGAAAGAAGATTTTGAAGGATAGTATTTGCTTTGAGGCTCATGTTAAGGCTCTTGTTCAGGTTGGTCTGGGTTATGACCACTATCTTTTTATTGTGCATGGCCCCAAACTTCCCTGAGGAAGAAAAATGTTGGTGCTCTTTTTCTACATTCTGCTGGATCTTGTTTTTAAGTTATGGAATTACTGCAAAGGATTACAGTCCACAAAGGCAAAGCTAATGTGCAACTTCTCTCTGGTTTTATATTTTGTTTTTCACTTTCCTGAGGAGATTATAGAAGTTCTCTCCATAGTTCTTGGTAAGGTGCGCACTTGCACGACCGTACACAAAAAATTCTTCCCCCACCCAATTCCTCTGGAGAGCTGCATGGCAGGCAGCTGCTCCCGTGGGTGTGGCCTGCTGAGATAGCATGGTGGGGACCAGGACCTACCAGGGGCATATGGGGGCAGGTCAGGAGAAAGAGGAAGGCACCAAGGGACAGGGTGCAGGAGAGACAAATGCCAGGGGGCCAAGTGGAGACAATGAGGAAAAGGGCAGGAGGGGAGGTGCCAGTGGGAGAGGGGACTGGGTGACGCTGGGAGAGGAGAGCGTAAGGGCATTGGGAGCTGTATGTTGTGCAGGCCTGATTTAATTTAAAAATTCTTAATAAAGTATCACCCCCTCCCAATCTACCCTCGAGGCTAGGATGCCAGGTGTCTGGTTTTCTACCGGACAGTCCGATATTTGCACTCTCTGCCCAGTAAAAAAAAATTCAGAAAATATCAGACATGTGCAATGACTGGTATTTTCTGAATTTCCAGCTGGGCAGCGGACAGAATCTGGTGGTGCCTCCTGTGGTTGTGTGCTGAAGCCAGGCGGTGTGGGTTTTTTTTGTATGCCTGACTGTAGCGGGGTTTCCGCTGCACCACAGCGCCCCTGCCGTCTGCTCGGGGAATTATATCTGCCAGCAGGTGGCGCGGTCTCTTCGGGACACTGCCCTCCGGCAATGTCCACAATAGCCTGAGCTTTTTCCCTCCTTCCGGGGGATGTTGTTAGTTGTAGGTCGGTAGGCCTTTCGGAGGCGGTTCCTCCGCCCTGGCCCAATGGGTAGATAGTCCGCCCTATGGCCCTACCGTGCCTTAAAACAGTCCGAGTCTGTGAGTCTATCTCCGGCCTTACTTCAGGTCGGGGTGAGAGACAATAGTTCAGGGGCCCGGCCTTGCTTCAGGCCCGGGCCATGGGGGAAGAAATTCTCCGTATACTCAAGTCCCTTAACTCAGTTAGGGCCGGGCAACAGTCCTAGTCCTGGCCCTTTTAAAAGGTCCGGTCCAGATCCTGGCCAGGTACCAAGACCACCATACGGAGGCCCAGGCCCTCGAGCAGGGCAACAAATGGCAGCAAACCACCGTAAGCTGAGCCGGCCCTAACCCAAGGCAGGGCCGCAGACAAACACCCACGTTTGTAGACGCTCCTAGTTCAAGAGCTGGGCAGGTAGTGCACCTGCAGCAGTGGCAAAGGGGGGAGACTGCCACCCGGTTAGTGGGTGGCAGGGGGAGGGGGCGCAGGCCCACCCACCTCACTGCGCCCCGGCCCAGGGGCCCTGAATGCAGCAGTGGGCTCCAGCCCGCAACTTGCTGGCCTAGGGCAGTTCTCAGCCCATGCAACCCCCTGGGCCGCTTCTTGTCTCCCCCTTCACTGGTACCTGTACCTCCAGCAGGTCTGAGCAGGGAGTCGAGGCGCTGTCGTCCCAGCAGGGTCCGGCTGGCCCAATCCAGGGGTCAAGGGGTTGGAACCCCGCAGCGTCCCGCGGGCGCACCCGGCCCCGGCGTTCCAGTACCCATCGGGGTTCCAGCTGGTCCAGCGGCTCGGGCCAGTCCTCGGGGTCCCCGGGAGGTTCCGCTGGCTGGCTTGGCCAGGCCTCAGTAGCCCTGGCAGGGAAGCCTTGGCTGGCTTCCGAGGCGGCCGCTGAGGGCGGCCTAGCCCGGGTCTTAGCCTCCCCAGGCAGGAGCTCCAGACAGGCCACCGGCTCCTTCAGAGGCTGGGCCCTGACTGAGCTCCCTGGCAGCCTTCTTATAGTCCTAGCCCCGCCCTTTGACTTCCGGTCAGGTGAGGGGGCGGGGCTAGGCTGGGCCCAAAATGGCTCCCAGAGGGGTTCCTCCGCCTCTGGCTCAGTGGGTGGCCATTCCACCCCACTACACTGACACATGTGGTTTTTTTTTGCTTGACAAAAATTTTTAACCCGCATGTTTGGTATTTTTTGGGAGAGCATCTGCCAACCCTACTTGCGGCCCACAGCTGTTTTCTTTGGAGTAATGTGGCCCTCACCGCTTTCTGAGTTGTGCAGGCCTAACCTACCGCATGGCGGGGGCGGGGGGAGGGGAGAGAGAGGTGTCTGCTCCGGCAGCAGGGAATGGGACATGCTGCATGGGGGAGGGGTTCTGCTCCAGCAGCTGGGAATGTATAGCAGGGGGTGCCACAGTGGTACACATCCAAACTAGTGCACATGACCTCAATATTGGTGCACAAGCCAAAACTCACTCTGCTCACGGTTGGAAAAATCATACAGGGAACACTGGTTCCATCCTCCATTTTTGTATTACAATGTAAACCAAAAATATTGAAATATTTGTGATTGCCAGAGGATAAGCACGTCTAAGTACACTTAAGCCACACACGTCATTGCCTTCATATTTGAATGGTTAGAAAGAAAAGGTGGAAGCAACTCTAATGGCCTAATATAACTAGCTGAATAATAATGCACCTTGTACAAGCATCTATCTTACAATTGTAATGCAAGCTTGGAAAGCATTCTGATTCAAGAGATGACCAAGAAATAAACCAGATAAAAATCTTCCTCAAAACTCAACAGGATATGTGAACACTCACTAGTGAAGGAAAGTTTAAAATAGTTCAGTGTCCTTAATCTAATGTATATTTGACAATGAAAAAAACGATGTCTAGAATAAAAGAAGCTACAAAGGGACATCTGGAAATTATTTTTGCCAAGCAAAACTGCTACAGAGTATAGATCTCTTTGTGAAAAAATGTGACTCATTCACATACTATTACCCAAGGTCTGCTCACTTACAAGGTCTGAACTACAACTGTAACTTGACATGCCAGATGAAAAAAGCAGTCAGAAATGACCATAGCCTGTCTTGCATTAGAGCAGAGTCTTCTGATCCTCTCAAGGACACTTTATGGTCTTCATTATTCTTTGTCAGTAGCTAGAGCTTGCTCATAGTCCTGCAGCCAGACCTTCGATAACACACTGTTATGAAAGAGCTGAAAGAGTGAAGATGGGGTAGGAGGCGGCCCTGGCACAAAATAAAATAATTTTACTGGCACATTCCTTTAGGTAGCTTTAGGATGAAAATGGTACTAAACCAAAGTTAAGAGATCATACTGATATAAAAATCACAAAGCTCAGTGTATACAGGTGGGAAGGAAGGAACTGCCTTCACTAAGATGCTATTCTTTCATTCAATGCAATAAACTGTTTCTCAAAGCACAACACATACCTCAACCTTCAACAGTCCCAAGTGTTTGGAACATGGGTTGCCGGCAGGGCAGCCAATCCCTCAGAACTGGCATAATGGCAGACTGAGAAGAAGAGACTTAGGTCCTCTGTATTTGGGACCTCAAAGCTCTACTCTTAGCTCTGCTTGGAGTGAATCTGTCATCCTCTTACCTGCACCATGGTTAATTCAAATCAATACCACTAATCCCTCACTTTCATGGGCACTAATGGATTACAAAATGTAGAAAGAAATCAATTAACATACAAACCATTTATTAAACACACACACACACACACACACACACACACACACACACACACACACACACACCACCCAGTTTCCTATAAAGCAATATTGCCAGTCTTTCATGATGAACATCTTCCTAACATACCTTTTAGAGAAATCCTATTTTCAAAAGATATAAGGCATTTTAAAACAAATATAAAAGTCTGTATTGTAGACAGCACATTCTTAGGGGCTGAGACTGTCAATTATGTGTGTACACAATGTTTAGCACAATGATTTGAGATTTTTAGGCATTAATGAACTAATAAAAGCTTAATAATGAAGTATTGAACTAAAAACGGCCAAATTTGAATTATAATACAGTGATAGAGGTGTGATTTTTTTAATGTTTACCTTTTCAGAAGTACCCTTAACAATACACCTTTTTCCTGGAGGAGCTAGGAAAAAATAATCTTAAAACACTCACCAGGTCACTTTTAGATACATCCTGATAATCTGCTGAGAAGCATGACATTGAATCTCTTGAGCCGTTGCCCTCACTGGTTTGCTTTGGAGGCTGTGCATGTTGCCTGTATGTTGCACTCTTAGGGGTCCAGCAAAAAAGGTTGACCGATTCACGGACACAACGTTCAATGTCGATTTCTGACCAGGTATTGAAAAACAAGCAAAAACCCAAATATGAACATTAGTAAAATCAGTTAGACCAGTGAAACTATTGCTGAAAAAATATCTTCCATTTTCCATTTAGTAGCCATATAGTTAATTTTCATTCAAAAGCCATTGCTTTACTGACAAATTATATAAGGATTAATTTTATCGCTACTGAAATGCAGCCACCTTGGGAATGTAAAGTGACAGCAAAGTTACACTATACAACTGTGTAAGACAGGTAGGGAAAAATAACCCATAACCAACTGAAACTATAGGGATATTTTAGTAGATGAATTTAATAACTTATATAGTAATGTACTTTGATAAAATTTCTCGGCATACTATAAACCAAAATGCCTTTAAATGTATATGTACAACAGAAAACAAGTCAAGTAACATCTATTTACATGATGCTTGAACTTTCAGACAGCCCAAAAACCAATGCCCTAGGTATCATGGTTACAGTTGCTAAAACCTATTATTTCCAGATTGAAAGAGTTCAGTGAAACAGGTACAGAATTTGAACTTCGCGTGGCCTGCTATTTTTGACAAAGCGATATGCTTTCTGTCTACTTGGAAACAGGAAATTTCAACATTATTTCATGCTTGATGGCACACAAAATGGATCTTATTCTTACTTTGAATTCAATCAAAAAATGGCTGCAGCTTAAAGAATAGCATACTGGCTGCAACGTTACTGAATTTTTGGGAGGACAGGGGAATGCTTTAAAAATATAAAATAAGCTATCACAAGCTGCAAATCAGCAAAGCAGAATGAAGGAACAGGTTAGCAAAAGTGATCCCATCACAAACTTTATTTCAAAAGTGATAACATCAGGGTTATCTACCTTCTGAAAGCAAGGTTGTTGTAGATCTGACCAAAGCAGTTAATAAGGGTACACGGTTTCTTTAGCACAGCAAAAGGACCAGCTGATATGTTTCATCTGATAATGGGACAAATACACAAGAGTGCAAATTTATTCTCAGCTGCATATTATGACAGCCTGACACAGTACACACAACATGACATTAATACAACCAGTTCTGGAGACCTCTGGCAAGGCAAGCAACACCACCAAGTTTAGAGCGGAACATAAGGTAGAATATTTCAGTTAGACAGAACTACTTATTCCAATTTTTTTTTATTCATGATAAAGGCTTAGCCTGTTCAGGAAGCCATCCTTATTCAGGAAGAGTGCTTACCTTTTAACCACAAACTAAAGTCCTCTTAAAGTCATTGTGCTTAAATGCTTTCTTGACTGAGGGGCTTAATAAATACTGGCAGCTAAGAACTCCTGAGTTCTAACAGCAGTTCTAGCCAAGCATCCTGCTTAGGCCATAAAATCACAGCCTCCCTGCATCCGCTCTAAACTTGGGGAACCTAAGGCCTGGGGGGCAGATGTGGCCCCTGGCTTGCCTGAATCTGGTCCCCCAGGCTTGGGGAGCCCACACTGATGCTCCAGAACTTAGCCATCCCCCACGGAGTTGGATCACACAAAATCTACTAGCCTGGGCCCACCAAGGCTCTGGTATGTGAGGGAAATGTGAGGAGAGTCCTTCTCCTTAACGAGTGTTTGTTTTTTTCTGGCCTCTCACTTGTGAGTGGCCCCTGACTGATTTTTCTGTGGGTCAGCAGCCCCAGACCCAAAAAATGTTCCCACCCATGAGCTGAAGTGCATTCATGCAGGATCATACTTCTTGGGGTATTATGAATCAAGTTATTTGGCACCAAGATGTGCTCTTTATATATTTCATTTCTGATTTTTCATTTTATAGTTGACTTGATAAAAAGTTTTTGTTTACTAACATCTTCCAGGAAAACCTGAGACAACAGAGAAACTAATGTACGCTTTCTGATTTAAGAACAATTTGAAAAACTGCACCAATTTTATAGTTCAGAATTCAGGCTCCAATGCATTGGTATTATACAGTTTGTTCACATTTTAAAAGACTCAGTTGATTGGGATAGAGATGAAAATTTCAACTGAAATTTGACATGCAAACAACTTCGTATTTTTCTTTAGGAAGACCGTTCCGGCCTGATTCTATCGTGCATTACATTCCTTTTGCTTGGGATTATTGCATATTTTATACTACTTCTAGGAAAACTTCAGCAATTCTTGTGTGTGAAGGGAGACTTATGTCCTCTCAATTTTTATTTGGGCACTGTTGGATGTAGAGGTGCTCAGATGTCTTTTAAACTTGCTAAGGCATCCTACTTTTATCTCCCTTCAAATGTCATTCCAATTTCCAAATGTAAGTGATCCAACACACACAAAAAGCTTTTTGCTAAAAAGAAAAAAAATACTAAGCCCCCCAAAATATTTTACTTATTTTCCTGAACTTTGACTATTTTACTCTTCATTTGACTCTTGTAAGCTGAATTCTCCTTCCTAGGCATAACTGCTACCTCCTTTTCCTTTCAACACAGTCAATCTAAAGTCAGAAGGATGCTTCAGTGTGATGAATGGGTGATATGGAGATGGCTAGTTTTTTATGCCACATGTCTTTAATATTATCATAGAAAAAGGAGAGGACATTTTAGGGCATTCTGTCATAAAGAAGATGGATGGTTTTTCTTCTATATCAGGATATAACAATGCTCTTTCACAAATCAAAACATTTGTCATTATATTTTTGATGCAAAATTAACGTATAACCTCAAGCTCTCTCCCTTCCAATTCCTCTTTATGGTAGAAAGCTGCTATAGGTTATTGTGTATCATTAAACATATCTAGACAATATATTTTATTTCCTGCAAGTTTAATGAGCTGGATAAACAAATCTTTTAAGTAAATACTGGTAAATTAGATGCTATATTTTTTAACAAAGCCAATCATTAATCTCTCCAGGTTGATAAAGTCTGGAAAGCATGGATGAAATGTATTGCTGCTCCAGCTCAAATTCTTGCCACCAATGTAAATTCCATCCTAAAAATCATACTTCATAAATTGAAGTCTGAAAAGCTTATTAAATATAACTGACATCAGTAATACAACATGTACTTTATGGAATATTTGAGATTCGGTATAGTACAGCAATTTTCCTAAATCTCCGATTATTTGTCTTTTGAGTGGATGCAAACAACTACAAAACATCATCTTAAGGGAACTTGCCTGACAGCTGCACATGGAAGGGTTTTTTTTTGTTTTTAACTCTTCACAGAAGAAGTGAGCTGAACAATTATCGAAGCAAAGCCTGTCATAAATGGTATTTATTTAATGAAGATGTATACAGAATAGGTCTTTGTGCACAATTTAATCCCTTTCAGAGACCTTTTCCTTTGGGAAGAGGACACAAATGTCAAGAAGCAATGTTGGCAATATAAATTGTGATTTTATACATGAAAGTTTTGCAAATAATTTGTCCACAATGAGGCCTGGTATCTCTGGATGTTTTGTTTTTTGAAGTGGGGAACTTTTTGTTTAAAAAAGGTTTATTGTGTTAAGTTGTAACTAAAACTTACAAAAGCTAGAATATTCAAAGTTGAGGTTTAGCACAATATCATTAATCTCTGATCAGAATGTATGCTGCAATACCCAAGAATGATGGTTTGCATTAAGAATAGATACTCCTGAACTCTGAACTCTCTTGCTTTTTTTTTTTTTTTTTTTTTTTTAAGAGAACATTACTGTTAACTAGACATGGTTTGTGCATTGCCATTCTTGCTTTGTATAAAATAGAATCTGTACCAGTTATTTTGATTCTTGTCTTGCTAGCTCTGCTTATGCTGTCAGCAGCAGCAAGTATTCAACTGGAAAATTAGTTAATGAATAATTAGCAAAAGTTACATTTCAGTAATTGCTATTCGGGGTTTTTAGAATGAACCTTCATGATGTTTACAATTATTAAATAGCCACCTGCAATATAGCATTTCCTTATGAATTTTAGTAGCTCGCAATTGTTTCCCCAGTTTCTGCAACCCCTTTTTCTGAGGTGCATAAGCCGATAGCTGTAAAGATTATATATATTTTTGGTAAGTTTTTCATTAACTTTTTTTGCTGGTAGAAAAGTACTTAGAAATAAATTAAAGCCATGTTTTATATAAAAGTCAGGAAACGATGTCTAGATGAGTGCATTTACACTTGGTCAGTAAGGAATCTCTCCTTATCTGAAAGGCGATTTTACTACCTGGCTTATTGTATTAAAACTGTTTCAGTTGGAGGAAATCTCAAATTGTTTAAAGAACCCTTTTTTGAGTTGTACTGTATATTTGCATAAATGTATGTTGAGCTCTTATTTTATATAAAAATAACTTAATATGTACCATGTACATGTCATTTTACTGTTTTAATGCATCATGCTTGTAACAGGCATTTCATTTATGAGTGAGTGATTAATTTGGGAGCAGTTCAGTATTTTATTTGTATTCATAAATTGGCATAATGTTAGATATATTTTAAATCACCTTTAATTACTTGTCAAAATGTCTTAACTACCCTAGCCTGGCCAAAATAATAGTAGTTTGGTGGGGGTATGGGAAGAATTAATGAAAACACCGTGTGAGAGGTCAACAGCTTTGCACAAACTGTAGTCCCTTTAATCTTTAAAAGTTGAACAAGCTATATCTAAGAACATTTTTGTTGGAAGGAATGTATTTGTGCTGCATAGGGCTTCATTTTTAGTGTTTGAGGAATGTCTCAAATCTGGACATTCCCTACACTAAAGTCTCCAGTATTTTGTCACAATTCCTTGTTAGAGCAGGCTATATCAAGTACAGATTTTCCTGTTCTTGAACTTACTCTGATATGCCCCGGTAGAGCTGAACTATTTCCTCACTTTATTTTCCTGCCAGTGTTCTCTGTTCACTATTTTCTATAGCTACAAATCAGGGTATATATGTGGATCAGATAAATGAGTAGCAAAGGTGCTTCCCTTCTACCCCCTGAGCTTAAATTTAATTAAAAAAAATAGGGGGAAGGGATAGCACAGTTGTTTGAGCATTGGCCTGCTAAATCCAGGGTCTTGAGTTCAATCCTTGAGGAGGCCATTTAGGGATTTGGGGCAAAAATCTGTCAGGGATGGTACTTGGTCCTGCTGTGAAGGCAGGGGACTGAACTTGATGACCTTTCAAGGTCCCTTCCAGTTCTAGGAGATAGGCAATCTCCATTCATATCAAATCACATCTACTTTTTTCAGAGAAAACCTAAGGTTATGTTTGTGGATTGACCTCTAAATCACAAGCATTTTTCCTGCTTCCCCCCCCCCCCCCCAGCACATACAAACACTGAATATTTATGTGGGCAATTACAATACTATGATGCAAGCAAAGGAACTGAATAGGTCAGACAGCTTGATTTATGACCTTTCTACAGAAGTGACAGTACAGCTAGACGATTACAAGCCACCTATATATGCCAAACAAAAAATACAAAGGTACCATGATGAAAGAGATACAGCCAATTTAAAACAATCATATTTCTCTCTGATATATCTTTACCTATTATTACTACTAACGCATGAGGACTAACTGAAAGGTGGGAAAAAAACCCAGTGTTCCCTCTTTTAAAGTTTACTAACTGCTTTTATTCGTGGTCATTTGTTCTTCCTCTTTTATTGACTGGAATGATGACAAAATTCTCATGCATTATAGAAGAAAGGTTTTTTAAATCTCTCAGTCTGGCTGATAGGTGAGGAAGGGATGTGAGCTTAAAGATATACTCAGATTCTTAACTAAAAACTTTTTCCTTAAAGAGCCATCAGTTTTTCTGTGTTCAGCATCAGGAGAAGAGGAATTGCTTTTTCTTGTGTGAGTAGATTAGCTGGCCCCAGAAACAACAAAGGAATCAACAATAGGACTATGGCCCCAAGTGACACTATAAACTGTCCAAAAATGAACACAGTTCAAAGGCCTGATGGGGCAAAACACATTTACATTTGGATGTCTCTGGTCCAGGTCCTTGGGAAGGGACAGCTTGATGTAGTGGAAGTAGTTTCACTGGGGGTTCCTTTGGATTCAACTGGCAGAATTTAGAAAAAGAGTTAAGAAAGGTAGGTTAAACCATTCTATTTAAATATTTTCACTGCCTTTTGGGAGGCTCCATAAGTGGGTTTGAGAAACCGATCTCCTTGGAAAGAATTGGAGGAAAAAATTCCAAACCTTCTCTTTGTGTGTGTGGAATTCTGTAAATTCTAAACATTTAATGAGACTTACTGCTATAGTTACTAGCTCTCAGCACATTCTACTTGCCTGTAAAACTCTACCATGCACAGACGCCCACATGGAGAGTGTGCATGGTTTCAAAGTTCATTCTGCGCTAGGATGGGTTAGCTTTACAAGTTAAAATAAAAAAAAGAACAAATTAAAAATTCCTTAGAAGAGTTAGATGCCTTCAAGTCACTAGGGCCTGATGAAATGCATCCTAGAATTCTCAAGGAGCTATCCGAGCCTTTCGCTATCATCTTTGAACAATCATGGAAGTCAGGAGAGATTCCAGAAGATTGGAAAAGGGCAAATGTAGTGTCCATCTATAAAAAGGGAAATAAGAACAACCCAGAAAACTACAGACTAGTCAGTTTAACTTCTGTGCCAGGGAAAATATGGAGCAAGTAATTAAGGAATTCATCTGCAAACAACTGGAAGATAATAATGTGATAGGTAACAGCCAGCATGGATTTGTAAAGAACAAATTATGTCAAACCAGTCTGATAGGGTAACAAGTATTGTGGATATGGGAGAAACGGTGGACGTGGTATACCTAGACTTTAGTAAAGCAGTTAATATGGTCTTACATTACCTTCTTGTCAGTGAACTAGGGATATACAACCTAGATGGATTGTAGTGACCTCCTCTGGTCCAGCAAAATCCCTCATCTGCAACCAGTCAGGTCCCAAATGTGCTGGACCAGGGAGATCCAACGTGTATTGTTATTTTTTTGTGACTATAGACACACTTTTTCATGAAAAACACACAAAGTTGCAATGAAAATATAAATACATAAACTCCAGCAAGAAATGTTCACACCTTAACATTACTGCTGCCCCAAACACACACATTTTTAGAAGAAAAGAGATACACCTCAGACTGTAAGTTAGATGTGCTTCCTTTACTTTCTGGAAACACTCAACCTAGTTACCTGGCAAACACTCAAAGCCTCTGCTTTTCATGTTTCGCATTGCACCTTTTCTATATACTTTATCTCATTTAATTACTGCTGTTGAAGTTAAATCATGCCAGTAATTTCTGTTTTATTTATGTAGTACTGCAAAGCACTGGTGACACTATCCATTTCATCTTCTTGACATGATTCAACTTTAGTTGTATGTTACTTTCACAGTGACAACATTCTATGACTCTGGGACAGAGTACTAAAATCTCATTAACGAGAAAAAAATATGACTGTATATTTATGTAATAAACCAACAAACATTCAGTGTAATGAAGTCTTAAATAATGAACATATTATGGATCTACTCTATTGACATATTCCAATGATAATACAATAAAAATAGATTGAAAACACTTAAAAAAACCCATTTCAGTAGGGTGCTGAACCAGGGTCAATCCACCTAAAAATTTAATGAAACAGAAAATTAACGTGGGGGGGGGAGGGGGAAGGGGGGAAGAAGAGAGGAAGACTTTTCTGAAACGTTTTTATTGACAAAATGACTTTTTAATCTCCACCCATTCCTAGGGCTACGGATACGTCTGACTACTTTCACTATCCACGTTTTGTTAGATAGGTTTTGTCCATTGGTCCTAGTAAATGATGTCACATATCCAAGAGATTCTCAACCTTTTCCTTTCTGCCTTTCCCCCACATGCTCTAAAAATTCCATTGCCCACCTGTGCCACAACAGCTGTTTTTCAGTAGATTAAAAGCCTTGGCTGAAAGTAAGAGGCAGCAAGCAGAGCAACTGCCAGGGCCCCAACACCACAGGAGATCTTGTGAAGCTGAGTTGCTCAGGCTTTGGTTTCAGCCCTAGGCAGAGAGATGTGGGATTCAGCTTTCTGCCTGATACCAAAGGAGAGAATCTAATGTTAGCCCTGATCTCTGGTTTATTTTGGTGGACCCCACCTGCAACCTGCTTGCAGTTCCGCAGGGGGTCCCAAGCTAAGAACCACTGACATATCCTAACTTCTGTTCAAACATTTTTCCTTTTGGTAATAACAAAGCTAGTATTAAAAGAGGAGAGAATAAACCCGCTCAGTAAGAGTTGTTTTCTTAGGAAGCCTCTATCTATGTAATGACCTTTTCCTTGTTTACTGTCTACCAATCTACTTGAATATAAACTTACCCTTTAGCTAGAATTGTCTTTTAGAAAAAGAGTATACATGTGATTTTCTTCTGACAGTAACAGATATACAGTAACAAAAGCACAAATAAAAATGAAAGTTTTAGTGTTCTTCCTTTGCTTTTTAATCCCATCATAGTGAATGTTAGAAAAGGAGACGCATGAACATCATGTAGCTACAAGTGGAAAAGGTGAATAATTAAAGGATTTTCAGCTTCAGGTAAAATTACATCAATCTTGTAGGCTTTGACACTACAGAACATCCTTGGTGAGCAGGTGTGCGCTCACAAATCGCTCTGCTCCTATACCAAAAGCCTCACCCCATTTCTTCCAGCAAGACATAAAAAAAGAATTATTGGCAGATGTGTATGGCTTCTGCTTCACAAATACCATTATTAACGAGTGATGAATCTCCATAAATTGCTTTATAAACACACCTGCCACTTGTATCTCAATAAAGCCATCAAACACAAACCAGGTATTAGTAATATGTGGAACCAACATGTTTTCACAAAAAAAAAAAATCAATCCAGACTATCTCCTGCTAGAAAGAAAAAAAAGAATGCGGCTTTTTTTGTCTTATAGAATTTTCAATCTAATTTTCAATTTTATATGAAACCACCCAAGTATAGTAGCATACTATATATGAATATAATTGACAGAGTCCAAAATTGTTTTTCTTCACAAATATACAGTCATTTGGTACTGCAGGATAGCACCGCTAAGTCTGAAACAATTACCTTGTAAAATGATATGCACAAAAAATAAACTTCTTGAGCTTGGGCATGTTATTTCAGATACGAGCGTCATGAATGTATAGTTAAGGTGTGAGAAGGAGCTCCACAATTTAAAAAAAAAAACTAGCTCTAATTGTCTCTTAGGTCCTTCTCTAAAGGAGGAAAAAAGCTAAGATTTTTCAAAAGTATAGCATAAAAAGTTTAAATAAGTCCTTTTCAAAAAACTAACTTTCCATCTTCCAAAAACTCAATGAGAACTGGGCAGTGGATTGCCATCTGTGCCATTGACAAACTCCACTGTTACAGCTGCATGCATCATAGATAGAGGTGAGCAGAGGATGTTCCAACAGACGGGGAATTGCAAGTCAGTTGGTAGCTACCTAAAGAGAGAGATTGTCATCTCAATGTGTGCACTCAGCCGAGCCAAGCTCTGATGTGCAAGTATCTTTAGCACCTAATTCTGATGAACATATGAGATGAGATAAGAATTATTTATGGAACCTCAGTTTAGGATGTCCATAGTTTTTTTTTAGTATTTGGGTTCTTTTACAGCTGTATGGTATATCAGTGTTTATATGGTCCTTACCACCATTGCACTGAGCATCTCTGGTAAGTCAACTTTTAAACAACAGCTAGTAGCTTTACCTACAACCCATTTTTAATATTCAAATAAAACTTGTTTTCTGTCACGATTCAGCTAGCTGAACTTTGCTCTTTCTTTGCTCTCCCTGAGTGCATCCCTTTCCGTTTTAGGACTTGTGCCTGCTACAGAGATTACTGTATATTGATAGAAAGGTTTGACCTGTATAGGAAAAGAGAATGGATAACAAAAAGTTTAGAATGCTGCTTGTTGGTTACAAGCCGAGGAATGCTAGGAGGAATGGATGGGCCAATAAAATGTGTTTTGGCCACAAAGATGTACCATCCTAATCAAGAGCATGTCCAGCAACTATCCTACAATAAGACCAAATATTTGTGCAGGGGTTATTTCCAACATTTTCAATTTTTTTGTCTTGAGGTAAACATTGCAATGTTATGGTTTCCATTAGGAAAGATCAGAGTTCAGATTGTTTAGCTTAGAGTACAGTACTGTCAGATGCAGGATTCTAATCTTTAACAAACTGTGATATTACACAATACAGGCGCTCTCAGGACTGTGGCATTTTAGTGGTTTTACTCTAGGTATTATTTGAGTAATGTGATATAAACTGCTTGACAGCTGTAAGAACTGAAAGTTTACAGACAAACAATAGAGAAACAGTCATTTTTAGGGATAAATCAGACTTTTTTTTAAAGCCTTTACAGAGGGAACAAATTTCAAACAAAACAGACTGTTCAGAAGACTGTTAAAAACAAACACAAATCCATTACAAAGATGGATTACCAGTTATGTGTGTGCATGCATCAAACCCCAAAATGTGATTTACTAATGGTATGCTTCCAAAATTAAAGTATTATTAATTAGCCTGTTTCTCTCTCTGCTCATAAAAGTTAATTTTACTATGAAACGATATGACCTAAGTTGCATAAAATGATTTGGTAGCTGTAGATGAATATTCTGCCTCCAAAATTATTCTTGGAAGATTTTTATATTCAGTTAAAAATAAATCTCCCAGAAAATAGCAAGTACGGTCCATCTTAGAAAAAAATACACAGCTAACACATCAAGAAAGTCATTGCCTTTGTAAAAGTGTTCAGATAATTTGTAAGTATCATGTAGGGATTCGTTGTACCTCAAAGTAGCAACCTGCAACCCCCATATCTATCATTTATAGACAGTGGTATTTCACGTAAAACATGCCATGTAAAACATCACATGAGAAGTCTTGATCTACTGAAATCAACTGTTGTTATTGAAATATGTTGTAAACTTGGGGAGTCGTCCACTGTTGGTTTCCAGGGACAACAAAAGGGGTGATCTACACCTAGACAGCCATTAAATCACCATTAATCTGTATAGGAGTTATAAGCAAAAGACTATTCAATTCTATGATTCAGCAAAGCTTACCAGGATATTTCTGGGCTAGCATTTTCTAGGGAATGCTTTTGCCTCTCTCTTCCCCCACCTATCCTGAAGACTGGTCCCAAGGGTTAAAGGCAAAGCCTGTGTATTAAGAGGCAAGAAAATATTTCTTGATCCAATTACTGCTTAGTCTAATAAGGTTTAGGATTTAGACTGTGCGCTTACTTTTTATTTTCTTTAGTAACGATCTCTGACCTTTTGTGACTACCACTTAAAATAATTCTGTAGTTAATAAATCCGTTTTATATTTTACCGAAAGCAGTGTGTTTTGGATGAAGTACTTGGGAAATCTCAGCTCTGTTTACAAAGGCTAGTGTATGCCCTCTCCACATCAAGGGAGGGAAGGACTGGGTAATGAACTTACAACTGGTCAGCCTTCTGACCAGGGCAAGACAATATGGTTCTGGGGTGCAAGGCTGGAGATTTGGGAAATTTGCTGGTGCCTTTTTCTAAGTGATTCATGAGTGTCTCTGAGAGCATTCTTGCAATTTAGTCTGTTGTGCTAAGTGATAATAGCACCTGAAGGGATCTGGTGCTTGTCACCAGCAAAGCATGGAGAGTGACTGACAGGTGGGAGAATTAAGAGGGCACAGCAGTACCCAGATCCAGGTTGTACTCTGGGGATTCCATCACATGCAGATTGGAATTACATATGCCCCTCTTTTTACTGGCATCGTTACTTTTCCAATGAGAAATGGAAACTGCATTATTACTCAGTGCCCCTTGGTATGGTACCTTCTGCTTCTGAGATTTAGACTAGATAACTCTTGTGACGCCTTCTAACCCTATGCTTTGATGATTACCAATGTACTAGACGGAATATGATCTTATACTGGTAAAATACATATTTTGAGAACTCAGTGAGCGTTTATTAAAATGAAGAAAATGTGAAAACCCTACCATCTTGCAACTTTGATGAGAAATAAAACAGACTCAGACTGGAAACCAAGTCACTTTCATTGTCAGGCTGAGATAAGCCAATTGGGTGTGCAGCAAGCTTAAAAAACCGAAACTTTAGGCTGTTGAGTCATAATTGATGTTAGATTGAATCACTGTAAATGTCTTCAACAATCATCTTTTTCTCAGTTTTAGGTGAGAATTGACCCAGTTTTAGGTGAGAATTGTCTATAAATTACGTTCAGAAAATTTTCAGACATGGCAAAAAGGTTATTTCAATCAAAATAATGAATACTCTGCTTAGGGGCATACAGGTGACTAAGAGTATCATTAGGCTATTCCTTTAAGCCAGAAAGAGTCAGATATATACAACTAATCACCATATGTTAAGAGAAGATACTGCATTTTAATTCCAAATAATGTTGATATTGTCTTTATGATTATTTTCCTGGTTTTTTTTTTCAGAAGCCAATTTGGACTGCATTTCGAATTAACTTCAGAACTTTAAACTACACTGTGTTATCACCTACAATGTTTCCTATGGTACAAAAACCTCAACTCATTTATAGTGCATTTGTTATTACCAGGGCTCGCAGCGCGGCCCCGCTGGCTTAAAATCTACTCGCCACAGAAAAATAGATTGAATCATTTGTTGAGCTCTGGTTATCACCTATACCTCCTTTTAAAACGTTTCTCATAGGGTACCTGACATATATCATGCCACTGCAATTTGATTCCTACAGTAACATCAGTAAAATGAACAAAACTCTGTTAACAAGTAGCCTAGTATAATGATAATCTCACTAAACCCTGTGTATGCTATAATTGAGATTTATTCCCATAACTGACATTCCTATATTGGCAGTCTAGGAACTATGACTGGCTCATGGGTGCTCAAGGCAACTTGAAGCAAATTTTATTTTTTTTCTATAAAAAAAAAGCAGGTCTCAGACTGTGTAAACAAAAGAGCTATAAAGATATTTGTTGAATGTACCATTTTCTATGATGCAGGCCATTAAGAAATGTCAGAAGCACTTTTAAAGGCACTTTTGGAGCACCAAGGATTTTCTGCAAAAGTTATTATTACTGGAACTGTTCATCTGTTATTGTTCTAAATGTGTACTTAAATCTTCACAAACAACTTTGGAAACTTTCTACAGTCCTTTTTCCCTCAATATATGCATACTGGTGATTCCCTATTTCTCTGAAATAATAGTTATTGGTGTAGCCTATATTTAATGTTTTCCAACACAGAGTGTGGTGGACAACGTTCTTACTTGACAAATCATATTATTTTATATAAAATTAATAAAGTTTCAAAAGTGCTTTGAGCTTGGCATATTATGGTTTTTGGAACTATTCCATTGCACAATAAATCACAATAATCCTAAATTATGTCAAAGACATACACTATATGATTAGACAATTCTTCAGTATATAGGACTTCACATCTTCAAAATTCCTTACAATATTATATAATTTAAAAATGGTAATCATAAAAAGTCAGAATCATATTTCAAGTCTACTGTACTATGAAAGCTAACAACATTTTGTTCATACACCATGCTATTACAACGTACAGGACACCCATAAGAATATAAAAACAATTTGGTTGGTTTAAGACTCATTGAAATATATAATTAAGATATACTCAGACAAATAAATCAGGAGAAATGACCTGGGCAAAA
This sequence comes from Pelodiscus sinensis, assembly GCF_052426305.1. Classification (NCBI taxonomy): domain Eukaryota; kingdom Metazoa; phylum Chordata; order Testudines; family Trionychidae; genus Pelodiscus; species Pelodiscus sinensis. Next base: position 109,237,839 of record NC_143055.1, on the reverse strand, counting down.
ACGTAATTAAAATATTTTTGAACTGAGCTCTAGCCAAAATATTTAGCCAAACAGCCATGGAATGGGAGGAGATCCTTTGAACAGGTTCACACCTTCCAGAACTTCAAAGGAGATCTTTTAACTTTAGGAAAGGAATTTGAAATGACCAAAAATGCGAGGGAAATTAAAATACAATATGGAACAGGATATCAAATTAAATTAGCTATTTTATAAATTGCAAAATATAATGGCAATTGTACTTATAACGGGCCGAACAAGAAATGGCTTTCCAAGCATTTGAATCTGCACCCCTCACCCACAAGCCTGCCCTGCTAGAACTCTCAGGAAGGGAGCAGCACCAGACCATTCAAAGCAGCTAGCTTCTCCCTCCCTGTGCCTCTCTGCACCATGTGCTACAGGGAGGGCAGAAAGACTTTGTGTGCTGTCCTCGCCCCCAGCACAATCTCTCAGCTCTCATTGGCCAGGCAGACAGCCTGCCTGAGGGTCCCGCTGGGCTGCTGGCTGGGAGCCACATAGGTAACTGCTTCTCAACCAAAGCCTTCCTCTAGCATCACATCCCCTCCTGCATCCCAACTCACTGCGCCAGGCCAGCACCTAAACCCTCTGCACCCTCCCACTCCTAGGTCACAACTCCTTCCCAAATCCTGCATCCCTTTCTTTTGCCCCTCCCCCATGTCAGAATCCTTTCCTGTACCAATACCCCATACCAGCCTTATACCCCCAATGCCCTGCCCCAGGTCATAACTCCTTCCTTCACTCAAACTTCCTCTCAAACCCACACTCCCTCCTTTATCCCATTCCCCTCTGCACCCAACCTCTGTCCCACATCCCCTCCATAGAAAAAGGCAGCCCTTGACCACTTACCAAAATCTTGGAGTGGCCCGCCCATCAAAAATCATAAGAGACAGTTGCTGAGAGCAACTGATTTAAATAACTGATTTTAATGAGTGAAATCAGCAAGTTTGCAACCTTCATTTAAATCATTAATTTTAATCATGTTTTTCATTTGTACTTTTTAGATTTTTTTTCTAAAAAAGGCTGATTCTTCTTGAAATGTGTAAACATTATAGATTACCATTTCCTAACTAACTTAGGAGCTAGCAATAGTAGAAAATTGATAAGGGAAACCAACGGACATAAGGCAATATATATGGCTAGCAAAGTTAAAGACAATAAGGAGTTTTTAACTATAATAGAAACCAAAATGTATCCTCACAATGGCACTGACCCATTATCAATAGTAATACAGAACAGGCATTAGTGTTGGCTATTTATTTTTGCTCTGTGTTTGGGGAAATAAACAGATAATGTAATCTCATCATGCAGGATAACATTCCTTCCACTACACTAGTACTCAGATTGTTAAACAGAATTTACTTCCTTTAAACATTTTTAAATCAGCAGGTCAAGATAACTTGCATCAAAGAATTTTAACAGATTTGGCAGAGGATCATGCTGGACCATTAACGTTACAAGCCTAGGAGCAATGAGGAAGTTCCAGAAGACTGGGAGAAGACTATTTTTATGCCAATTTTTTTAAAAAAGTCAACAGGATGACTTGAATAATTGTAGGTCTGCCAGCAGTCCTAGAAAAGGTGGCAAAACAACAGATTCAGGACTCAATTAATGAGTAACACAATGCTAAATCGACACAGGTTTATGGAAAAACATAGCCTGTTAAACTAACCTGATATCTTTTCTGATGACATTACAGGTTTAGTTGATAAAGTCAATATAGTTCTAATATACTTCTATACTTGTTACTGCACAACATTTTGATTAATAAACTAGAATATATAATTAGCATAGCACACATTACATAGAGTACAAACTGGCTAAATGATAGGTCTCAAAAATGTAATTGTAAATAGAAAATTGTCATCAAGCGGGTGAAAATCAGGACAGTGCTACTGGTATCCGTTCTTGGCCTTACACTATTCAACATTTTATCAATAATCTAATCTGAAAGTGAATATAAAATTCATCACTGATCACGTCTGCAAATGATGCAAAACTTGGTAGAGAGGGAGAGAACAGATTACTGTTTCAGAGTCATCTGAAACACTTCGTAAACTTGGTACAACAAACAATAAATGTTTGTCTAAGAATCTCAACCATATTTAGAGCATTGGAAAAACTCTATTCTGGGAAGCAGAGACTCTACAAAAGATCTGGAGATTGTAGTTGAAAAGCATCTGAACATCAGTTCCCAGTACGAAGGTGTGGTCAATGCATAAACAAGGAATCCCAAGTAAGAGTAGAGTGGTTATTTTACTTCTATGGCACTGGTGTGACCATTGCTGGAATCTGTATCCAGTTTTGGTGCCCACAATTAAACAAGAACATTGATAAATTGGAAGGGGTTCAGAGAAGAGCCACAGGAACAAATGAAGGATTAGAAAAAACATTTTATAGTGGTAGATTCAATAAGCTCCATCTATTTAGTTTAAGAAAAAAGGGAAGATTAACGGGTGACTTGATTACAGATTGTAGATATTTACACAGGAAATAAATATTTAATAATGGGCTCATTAGTCTAGCAAATGAAGGTGTAACACAATCCAATGTCTGAAAGAAGAAGCTAGACAAATTCAGACTGGATATAAAGTACAATTATTAACCATGACAATAATTAACCACTGAAACAAATTCCCAGAAGGTGTTACGAATTTTTCATCACTGGTAATTTTAAATGAAAATTTGATATTTTCCTAAAAGATATGCCACAGGAATTATTTTGGGGCCAGTTCTATGGCTTGTATTAGATAGAAGGTCAAAGGATCAAAATGGTCCTTTCTGGCCTTAGACTCTATGGCTCTATCAAGAGCTTTTACACTCAATTTGGTGCTTCCTTTTACTACCTGTACATATTTATTTAAGCAATGGAATAGCTTAGTGCATTAAATCAGATTAATAATTTTTTACATTTTTACTATATTAGGGAACGGTGAATGGTACATTTCTTATTAACTAAACGTTAATTTTTAAATTTTGATGTGCATCAAACTGTTTGTAAGAAATCTGCATTCAATTAAAAAGTATATAACCCGCATTTAATATTTGTATTAAATAAAAAAATACTGTAATTGGATACATAAGAAGAAAGGTTTATCAAATCATGTTTTCTATCTAAAACTGATTAATTAAACAAAGGAAAATATAGCTGTAGTTATTGGAATGAACTGATTTGTTTTTGGTCACTATGTTCTTTAAGACTACAGAACTTGTCAATCTTATCCTTTCACATCTAGCTTTTATTCAGGGATTTGAAGAAGAAAGGCAACATTCGTGTTTTTTCAACTCCCAATTAGTTTCATAACTTTGAATGAGCTAGTCTTTGAACTCAACTAGCTGAATAAATTTAAAATGAAAAAAATATTCTCTCTGAGCCCACAAAAGCAAGTACTATTGTCAAAAGCTGGTTTAGCTCTTCAGCACACTCTTGTTGTAGATGTTTAGCCAGTGACTTCCACCAATTCATTGGTCTGTCTTCCTTTACAACTATGCAGCAACACATACTGCTCAATAATTTTTTAATTTAAACATTTGTACTAGATTAGAATAAAGTTAGGCCTTAACTTAGGGTATTCATTTCAAATTTAATTTATACAACTTTTAAAAAAATGAACTTGCATTCTATTTAAATGTTTAACAAATCTGATAAATTAAATAAAATCTGATTTTCTTCTTGTTTCTTTAAACAATTTTAATCTAACCTGCAGCTCTTTGCTATAAGAAGTTTAGTATCTTAAAGCCCTGATCCCATAAATGTTTGTGAGTTTACTTCATCTTATTACTGTGAATAGTTCCACTGATTTCATTTACTCACAGCATTAAAGTTTTAAGCATGTACGTGTTTGTAAGACTAGTGCATAAATGACAAAGTAACAGAGAAACAATGGTAAAATATACATCAGGAAAGAGGAGAGTACAGAAATGATGGGTGAGGGAGACAAAATTATTTAGTTATCGCCTATCTTGATGGTTCAAAAAACAGTTCTCTTAAAAAATAAAACCATCACATTGCAAGTAGATCTTGAAATCTGGTATGATGGTATTACAGCAAATGGATGTGCCCAAAAAATAACAATAAATAATTATGCAGAGCAGTATTTTATATATTTTAAGCGCTATCTGAATGTTGATTAAATGCAAGTTAATGAAAATATATCTTCCAGTTTAAGTTTATTTAGTTCAAATATTTTTTATTATCCAATAAGGTTTTGCTCAGAAGTAAGGCCGTAGCCTCATGCTGGACTGTTACATTTTCAGGTGATACAGGTTGTTTGTATTTAACTAAGTCACATAAGTATCCACTGAAAAAGCGGGGAGAGCTGCTGATCAGTGACTAAGGGGACCTCATCTGGAGTAGCTTCACTTCTATGCAAACAGTCTCTTATAAGCTTTGAATTTCAACTGTGGACTGCTTTAAACAATGCTTCTTTATTGGCTTTTAAACTACTTTTTGTATTCCTGCTCTAATGACTGCTTCTGTAGCAAGAAATGTAATCCTGAACGAGGGAAGTCTAGGGCTAATGCCATATACTGGGATAACCATAGTAACAGTGAACTGAGCAGAGCAGAGTAATTCATTAAGGATAAATTTGACTAACTTCACCATTTCCTGTTTGTGACATGGCAACCAGTAATTTAAATTTTTGAATTAATTAATTATTTTAAATTTGACTGATTTCTCCACGGTTTATTTGAATCCAAATAACAGAACCTGCCCATGCACCCCTGAACAAAATAGAGACTTTCTTGAATTCACTGGACTATGTCCCAGGTCCTAAACACTATCATAAGTTTCCATAACCCTTTCAGGGGTTTGGAAAATTAGATTTGACAAACATAAATATGGGCAACAGAATATTTTAAAATAACATACAGAAAAGAAAAAGTCACCGTTTATATACCTGGTAAATCTGAAAAGAGCAGAATGCATTCATTGAATCCATTAGCCAGAAGCCGGTCCCGCAGCTGCTGCAGAATAGCTACTCCAATGCAGAACGGGAAGGAAGAATTCCCAAGTAGTAATGTATCCCACAGATGAAAAATTTTGTGCAATGGGAAGACATCTACAAAACAGCATAGGCAACAAAACATTGATTATGATAAACAATGTTAAGTTTTTAAAATATACATGACTAACAGTCTACAAGTTTTATTATTGCCTAAAAAGTTACTCCTTTTTAATTTGGGAACAAACAAGCCTAAACTTGTTTAGCTATAGATTCGTTTTCATATGGAGATTTATTATTCCCTATGGCAATGAACATTTGACTTCAATATTAAATATCTACTTTTTATTTTCTTTTTCTGATCAAAAGTACACAGTTTTAGGGATATTTTTGTCTCATTTGGAACAATCAGTAATTATGCACAAGGCTACTAATGAGGGTGGGGAGAAGGGCAAGTGTGAAAAACAAATGGTATGCAATAATTCTTAGCTGATTGAGCTTTCAGCAGGGATTTTTCTCCTGTGAAGACATTCTGAATCTTTTCTTTCAGACGGAAAAAAGGACTAATGGCAATGTGTGCATAAAATACTCCTGATAAAATTATTTAAAGCATGTTGGGTAGGATAAAAGTATTAATTCACTATTTGTCATTAGAGGAAAACGTGGCAGAATTGCTGTGCTCACAAAAGGTTTAACAGAATGTACTAGTTGTGGTCAAGAGATGACACTGCTTGTTGCACAGGCAACCTTTGACTCTGACATTTCACCAGCATACAAAACTTACAGTATTTTCCCAATAGGAATATTTTGCTCCGTTAATGTTTTTAAATACCCCCAATATCATCTGCTATGAAACTGGAAAACATATCTTGGGGAAGGAGGAAGAAGTACTTTGAATTATTCCTCTCTTACATCTGAAATAACACATTATAATAATCTCCATACCGAACAGTCTGTCTCATTTAAATTTATTCAGGGGCAATATTCCTTTTACCTGAGCAACATCCTAAAATCATTGTACATTAGTAATAGGTCTGTGTAATAGTAAATTAATGGTTTATATAATGAAGGTGCATTTGCATATGTTGGCCTTCATCACAAAGTCACTATCACTTTCTCACCTCAAAAACTGACTATTTTTTAAATGTGACAAATTTTATATGAAGATTTTCCTCTCTAGATAAGGGCTTCGTCTTTCACTACTGATTCCTACTTCAAAGAATAAGAAAAAGTGCCAGTTGTCAGGCAAGCTATATAGAGTATGACACAAGAGATGTATAAAATCCGGAAATGTATGAACAAAGTGACTAAAAGTGTGATTTCCCCCATCACCTAACTCCAAACTAGGGATAACCTGGTTAATTGAGTAAGCAGCAGATATTAAAACAAACATAATGAAGTACTTCTTGACATAATGCAGTGGAATTCATTGCAATTGATATTGTGATGTGTAACTTGGTTGAAAAAATAAATAAGTACATAGAAGACAGATCCATCAGTGGCCATTAGCCACGATGCTCAGGGACACAAAGATCATCCTCAAGGAATAAACCACCAACAGCTAGAAGTTGGGTATCACTCAAAATCACCTTGTTTTGTTCTTTCCCTCTGAAGCATCTGGCACTGGCCACTGTCACAGACAGGATACTGAGATATATTACACTGAGTCAGACCAGTGCACCTAACGGGTTTTGGGGCACCACTGAGAAATCAAATAAGAGTGAATTGCTTAGAAAGAGGGCTACTTACCGCCCAAGACTGGGGGTCTTTCACTGTAAGGTACCAAACCAGTTACAAAGAGCACTTCTGTTTGCCACACTGGCTAGCAAGAAGTCACACAAGAAATCCACTCAAACACTCCAGCATTTCCTCTGACACAACCAGTATCACACTTACACGGATGTGCGGTTATGAAAACCAATCTCACCAAATCAGAAGTTTCTTCTGATCCCAAAGAACCAGCTACATTCCCAGATCTATTTATACCTCAGATCTTAACCAAAAGAGCATACTGTGCCAGTCCCTGAGAATCTAAAATATGAAGGTTTGTAATAAGAGAGAGATGTTCCCTTAAAATTGTTTAAGGAAACAAATTACATATACCAGTTACAAAGTTTCTGGTTCAGGCTTGGAGTAGAGCTGGAATAAAGTGATATCTTAAAAGTCTCTGGAGTATATCCTGTGTTAGGATAGGTCATCAGTCCTTCTAGGACTTAAAATACCAGTATATAGCCAGCATTCATAACTTCGTCAACAAAAATCATACAGAACCAGCAAAGCATAAGCTTTCAATAGACACCTCACTTGGCCAACTTTGTACAAAACTTGGGGCAAACATAAAACAGTGGGTGCAACACTCACCACAAAAATCTAATAATGTCACACCTAGTATGACCATTCTTATGGGTAGCTACTGACTGATACTATTGTGGGGGTAACCAGAGTGATTTACTAACTGAGAGAGGAACAATAAACAGATTAAGATGATGATGTTTGAAAAAGAGACAGGAAATTATAACTAGGGGAAGCCTGGAACTGAAATTTCTGAACAGGAGGTTTTTTTGTTTTTTTTTTTTATCTAAAGATAGAAGACATTGGTTCTCTCAGAGATATATTGAAAGACTGGGATTCAGTTAACATTGGATATGAATTTATATCCCTATGGACTCCAGTTAACCTGGGGTGAATCTGAACTAGCCTTCTAGGAATGAAGGCTCTATAGTCGTCTCTTTTAAAATGAAATGTATATTCTATGGAAAAATGGGAGAAGTTAAATATGAGGAAGTGTTGCTATTTAATCAAAGAAAATATACTCACGTGTAAACATTGTGAGAAACCAAGGAATGGCATACAACTACAAGAAAAAAAAAGGGATAAAAAACACATTTTGTTATGATCTAAGGGTCTTGTCAAGATTGAATTTCTATTACATTTAGAGCTGTATAGTATTTCAAGTTCAGTTTCACTTTCAGGAAATTGTAACACAGATAACTTCACATTTGGGGCTGAATTTTCCATGAATTTTCCTTTGGTTAAAGAAGTTTGTTTTGTTTATTTACAAAAGGCTGAGCAGCATAATTTCAGGCACTTTTAAATTCAATTAAAATAAAAAAAAACACACTTGTTTTATCACAGTTCCCATCTTTGCATCCCACTTACATATACAAATAACTTCAAATTACACATCTTGGGCATCTGAAACTTGGCAAAGAATCTTCACTGACTAGTACATAGCCACGTAGGAAAAACAAAATAGTTTGGATAACGAAGTTATAAACAAGAAGAAATTGTTCTATGCAGCCGAACACTCAGCAAGGCGTAAGTGTTCAAGGGAAGTAGAAAGTCAGTTAAAAAGGAAACCGTGTAACCGCTGAAAATCTTACATGGTTAGATGGAGCTGTGGGCTCTGCAATATAAAGCTTAAATAAGTTTTAGCAAAATGCAGGACTATGTAGCACTTTAAAGACTAACAAGATGGTTTATTAGATGATGAGCTTTTGTGGGCCAGACCCACTTCCTCAGAGGAAGTGGGTCTGGCCCACAAAAGCTCATCATCTAATAAACCATCTTGTTAGTCTTTAAAGTGCTACATAGTCTGGTGTAGCTGAAGCAAAATGCAGGACTAACACGGCTACACTTCTATTACTATTTTAAATAAGTTTTAGACTGTAGAGCCCATAGTGAAGCCTCCTCGGGAGTAGGGCCACCAGCCCTTGCTGGCCCCACCCTGGTCCTGGAGAGAAGACTTTCGCATCGCAGCAAAGCCACTTCCCCGGAAGCAGAGTCAGCAAGAGCTGCCAGCCCCACCTCTGGTGAGCCAAAGTTTAATCTGTGGAAAGAGATGGGGAGGGGCGGGGGTGAAGGAGGGAACCGGGCTGGGCCCGCTACGGACAAAGGTTGCTCTGGCTGGCTGGAGCAGCCCCTGCCTGCAGTCGGGGCTGAAGCAGCTCTCCAGACCCTAACTGGAATTGGTAAGCATTACCCATTTTGGGAGATTACTGATTAACCTTTCGCATCCCTAGAGTGTTCAGGATTATTGAGAAGAGCACCAGGCTATCTGTTTCTTTATGTAAGATCATCTATTAAATGTGATTTTAATGTATTGTGTGATTTTTTTTTTCCAATGAACAATAGGTACAATTCAGCCTTAAAACACTTATTGATGTATTATATGCTATTAGCAGTTTAGGCGCTTATGCTTAAAATTTATGTCACCTGAAGATTTATGGTGACTCAAGTACAGGCAGTCCCCGGGTTACGTACAAGATAGGGACTGTAGGTTTGTTCTTAAGTTGAATCTGTATGTAAGTCGGAACTGGCGACCAGATTCAGCCGCTGCTGAAACTGATCAGTTTCAACAGCGGCTGAATCTGAACACCAGTTCTGACTTACATACAGATTCAACTTAAGAACCCCAGGCATCCCCAAGTCAGCTGCTGCTGAAACTGATCAGCGGCTGATTCCAGGAAGCCCCAGGGCAGGGGCTTCCTGTAGTCAGCCACTGGTCAGTTTCAGCAGCGGCTGACTTGGGGACACCTGGGGCAGAGCAGCTGGGGTGCTGCTGGGTTGGTCCAGTAGCGCCACCGCTCCTCGGCACTACTGGACCAACCCAGCAGCACCCGAGCTGCTCTGCCCCAGGTGTCTTGATTCAGCCGCTGCTGAAACTGATCAGCAGAGCAGCAGGGGTGCTGCCGGGCTGGTCCAGTAGCGCCAAGGAGCGGTGCTGGGGGACCAACCGGCAGCGCCCCACCTGCTCTACCACAGGCCCGGGGCTTTGCTCCACGTCTCCCTGGTCAGCTGGGGGAAGGGGCCACTAGCTGCGCCCTCCCCCCCCCCCAATAGACCAGGGACACGGGGAGCAAAGCCGCAGCGGCGGCGGAGTCCCGCGCCTCCCCGGCTTTGCCAGAGCAAAGCCTCAGAGGCGCGGGACTCCTCACCTCCCCAGCTTTGCTCCAGGTGTCCCTGGTCTGCTGGAGACGGTCCCCAGCAGACCAGAGGCACCGGGAGCAAAGCGGCAGCCGCGGCAGGGTGCCGCACCTCTGAGGCTTTGCTCTGGCAAAGCCTCAGAGGTGCGGGACTCCGCCGCCGCTGTCGCTTTGCTCCCAGTGCCTCTGGTTTGCTGGGGACCGTCTCCAGAAGACCAGGGACACCGGGAGCAAAGCCGCAGCCGTGGCGGAGTCCCGCGCCTCTGAGGATTTGCCAGAGCAAAGCCTCAGAGGCGCGGGACCCCTCCACCTCCCCGGCTTTGCTCCAGGTGTCCCTGGTCTGCTGGAGACGGTCCCCAGCAGACCATGGGCACCCAGAGCAGCTTTCCTCGCCCCGGAGGTCGAGGTGGCGGGACCGCTGCGCTCTGGGCGGTCCCGCTGCCTGCGAGCTCCGGGGCGAGAGAGCCCCATTCGTAAGTGCGGATCCGACATAAGTCGGATCTACGTAACTCGGGGACTGCCTGTACTTACTCTGCTATGAGGCTTCCTGGTCCTTAAATATTTTATGGTGCAACAAGTCTTTCAAATAGTTTACTTTATGCACTTATGCCGCTATAAATATGAAAGGCAGTTAAAAAGTTATGCCCTCTTTGGTAACCGGGACAGTTTATGTACAGGCAGTCCCCGACTTACGCGCATCCGACTTATGTCGGATCCGCACTTACGAACGGAGCTTTCTCGCCCCGGAAGTCGGGGCGAGAAAGCCCCGTTCGTAAGCTGCTCCGGTGCCCCTGGTCTGCTGGAGACCGTCTCCAGCAGACCAGGGGCACCGGGCGGGTTCCCGCGCTTCTGAGGCTTTGCCAGGGCAAAGCCTCAGAAGCGCGGGAACCACTGCTGCTGCCACTTGGGTGCCGGTGCCTGTGGTCTGCTGGGGACCATCCCCAGCAGACCAGGGACACGGGGAGCAGAGCCGCAGCGGCGCGGGGTGCCGCGCCTCTGAGGCTTTGCTCTGGCAAAGCCTCTGAGGCGCGGGACCCCCCGCGGCTGCGGCTTCAGTCCGGGTGCCTGTGGTCTGCTGGGGACGGTCCCCAGCAGACCACAGGCACCCGGACTGAAGCCGCAGCCGCGGGGGGTCCCGCGCCTCAGAGGCTTTGCCAGAGCAAAGCCTCAGAGGCGCGGCACCCCGCTGCCGCTGCGGCTCTGCTCCCCGTGTCCCTGGTCTGCTGGGGGGAGGGGGCGCAGCTAGTGTGCTCCCCCCCCCCCCAGCAGACCAGGCTTTTGTTTTGGACTCTGGGGCAGAGCAGCTGGGGCGCTGCCGATTGGTCCTGCAGCGCCCGTGGGCACTACTGGACCAACCCGGCAGCACCCCAGCTGCTCTGCCCCAGGTCCTGATTCAGCCGCTGCTGGTCAGTTTCAGCAGCGGCTGAATCAGGACGTCTGGGGCAGAGCAGATGGGGTGCTGCTGGGTTGGTCCAGTAGCACCCCAGCTGCTCTGCCCCAGGCGTCCCCAAGTCAGCTTCTGCTGAAACTGACCAGCGCTGACTACAGGAAGCCCCAGGCAGAGTTGCTCTGCCCCGGGCTTCCTGGAATCAGCTGCTGATCAGTTTCAGCAGCAGCTGACTTGGGGACGCCTGGGGTTCTTAAGTTGATTCTGTATGTAAGTCAGAACTGGCCAGTTCCGACTTACATACAGATTCAACTTAAGAACAAACCTACAGTCCCTATCTTGTACGTAACCCGGGGACTGCCTGTACTCATACCATCTTCAAGGGTTTCTTAATATTAAGGAAAATGCTTACAAAATTAAAGGCAAAAATCTATGTGGATACTAAGTTGAAGTTCTACAGAAAATCACCGCAGGTCATGAATGCAAAGGTTAAATTCCAATATCAAATTTAACTCAACTGACCTGTACATATCCAATATTTTCCATTTCTGGATAGGTTCATTTTAGTTAGATGTATAGCTTAATACATTACATTTATGTCACAAAACGCACAAGTCAGTGCTGCTAAAGAGCCTTCATTTTGCATTTTCTTATTCCTATTGACTAAATGAACAAGTGTGTGTTTCTATTTTAATACAGGCAGTCCCCGGGTTACGTACAAGATAGGGACTGTAAGTTTGTTCTTAAGTTGAATTTGTATGTAAGTCAGAAATGGTACATACTGTAGGGGAAACTACTAAACATTTCTCCAGAGCTCAGTTTTATTCTCCCACACCTCACTTCCCTCAGTCCTTTATTCTCAAGCTGAGGTGTCTGCTGAGAAAAGCCGCTCCGCGTCTCCCTGGTCTGCTGGGGGGGGGGGAGGGGGAGAGCGCTAGCTTCGCGTCTCCCTGGTCTGCTGGGGGGAAGCAGCTAGTTCGGGGTTGCCTCACCCTGTTTGTAAGTAGGGATCCGATGCAAGTCGGATCCATGTAACCCGGGGACTGCCTGTTCACTCTTAACTGGTTCAGGCAGTGGGGTTGTTGAATTGATGAAGGTATATCTGCCAAAGTGCTCCTTGACACAGAGCTTTCCAAAATTTATCATAAAAGCCACTTTAGATGCATCTTTCTTCTAAACCAACTTTTCACACTAGTAGCAGAAAAAATGAAATGACTAAATTGACAGTATTGTCAGCATTCACAGAAGTCTTTTTGAATGGACCTCACTATAGCAAAAGGCTCACATTCTGACAGTAAAAATTCTTCTACTCGTTGTTGTGATACATCCACACAATCTGCTCCCACAAGTGTATTTTTGGAAAGCATTCCATAAAAAACTTCATATTCCTCATATTACCACGCATGAAAACCCTGTATCAGTTTTGTGCCCTCTCATCACGTTTAATCATTTGTTCATATACAACAAAATGCAGTATATCCACTAGAAAAGCATACCTAGAGGCTCCTGTATAGGTCCATCTACAAGGAGATTAGATCTGTGGCATGGACACAGATAGCCTGGGTCAGCTGACTCAGGCTTGTAGGCTTGGGCTCTGGACTAAAAATTGTTGTGCAGCTACATTTAAGGCTGCAGCCTAAACTCTGGGGACTCTCCACCTTCATGGCGTCCCAGAGCTTGGACTCCAGCCTGAGTCCAAACATCCACACAACAATTACTCTTATTTGTTGAATCCCCCTTGTTTGTAAATTATTTAATTGAGAACTGAAGTAGATTAGTTCAGCCTCGTGATCTGTGTTAACTGAGTAGATTTACATACATTAGAAATTATACATACAAATGTAAATACAAACACCTACAGCTGTGTATACATTTTTTCAATAGGTAAAAGAAAAAAAAACATGCTAAATTGGACATAACAATAAACACTAATACACTATAAGTATAACGAACAGTCAAAAACTTTTACCCTAAAACACAGATCTGACTACAAACATCAGTCACTAATCCTGACAATTACCTAATATGAAATTAGGCCAGACAATCTTAAAGTAGCAGGTAGTTAGAAGGGAAATTACTATCTGAGTTAAAGGGGAAGTTATCCTTGTCATTCTCTAAAATATAATGCTACAACATGAAAGGAAATAGATAACTATAAAAAGATTATAATAATTTAACTCCAGTGTTTTTAATGCAAACAAGAAAGCACATACTACATTGTTCAAGAAGGTAAAAAGTGGAAAATGAAGAGCCAAAAGAAGAACAACATGCATTTAGTTTAAAGTACTTGCCTCACAAACTTAAATTTAAAAAAACAAATATGCTGGACTATTTACCTAGTCAAAGCTTTACTTTAAGGCTACTCTAAGGATATTCTTAGTATATACTGCCCCCTAGCAACCTCAGGATAGAATAACTATGCCCTAGGACTCTAAGTTAAAACTTGCACTGCAGTCATTTTCAACCCTTTTCCCCTGAAGCTCAAACTGCCATGGGTTTGCAGACAGGTAAGGCCGCCCTACATCTTCCTTGCAAATGAGAACTGCTTAATATTTAAAAGAAATTTTATGCAACATTCTATAAGAACAATATGTGAACTTCGTAGACAGTAAGGCTATATATACTACACGTATCCCAAACTAGCTATTCTGTATCTTTTACGCTCGCCTGTTATTTTGAAATATAACAGGCTCACTATTCTGACATCCTCATAAACCTCATTCCACAAGGACTAAGGGACATTTCGGAATAGCGATTTATTCTGAAATAAGCGCTGTGTAGACAGCGCCAAATTTCAAAACAAGCTATTTCAAAATTAACACTCGAAATAAGCTACGCAATTTGCGTAGCTCAAAAAGCTAAGGCTGCAGTATAGAAGCACCATAAGTAATATAGAAAAACAGATCTAAACTTCCATACAAAAAAAGAATAAAAACAATGACTCAAAGCATACACTTATTACAACTGTGAAAGAACACTTCTCTGAGAAATAGTCTGAGATCATGAGTTGTAGTCCCATAATTTTCATTGTTTAATAGATAAACTTCAATTTAGTCATACATATAAAAACAGGGATTTCCACCACTTTTTCATCTATGAAGAATACAACCTATCCTCCCCAAAATTAATGCATTTGAATGTGTCATGATTTTTCTGACAATTTACAAAAAGTAGATTTACCTATTAGGGCATCCATTTGGAGAAGGAAATTCCCAGACAAAAATTATGTTAAGGTAGCGTTAAAGTTGTGAGAGGCTATTACTACATAAGAGTAAAATATATTTTAGGAATAATTACCATCACCATCATCCATCAACCACCCCAAGTCTGAAGACAACTGGCTTAGTGTTTTTATTAATTGGCAAGGCAGAGCTTTAAAAAAAACACACACAAAAAAAAAAACACAAAAAAACCAAAACAAAACAAAACAAACCCTTAATTTCTGTAATTGCCAACACATGATATAAATTTCTTTAAAGGAAGTGACAAATTTATAGAGTGGATAAACATATCTATTGCACATATTTAGTGTGATTTTTCAAATGTCATAACTTTGGTAAAACAAACATTTTTCCTCAGAAACCAACACAAGAACATATGAATTGTCATACCAGATGACACCCCAATGTCCATAACCTCTCTGTATACTGTCTCTTACAAAGGCCACTCCAGGTGCTTCAGAAAGCATAAGAATCCTAATGGGGACAAATCTGAGATAGTCTGCCACCTACATTAGGTCTCCTCCTAAACACTGAAGTTAAATACTGCTTCATGCTTTAGGCCATAATGTTTAATGTCCCTTTCAAAGTTTATACAATTTTAACAGCCCTGCTTATTCCTGATGACTCAACATTTATATGGCCCTTTTCTGAATCTCATTTTTGGCCTCATGGAGTTCTTGTGACAAAATGGAAGGCAAACATAGAGAATTAAAATTATTTGCCCTGGTTAATCAAGCAACATTGTGGCAGAACGGCAAGATTAATTTGGATACAGGCAGTCCCCGACTTACGTCGGATCCGCAGTTACGAATGGGGCCGCTCCTCTCCCTGGTCTCCAGCAGACCAGGGAGAGGAAGCAAAGCGGCGGAACACGTGGGCAGCGGACAGGGCTGTCCGCTGCCCACGCGCTCCGAGGCTTGGCTCTGCTTTGCCCCCCCCCCCCCCCCCGACCCCCTGGACTGCACACCAGGGGGACGGGAAAGCAGAGCCAATCCGCGGAGCGCCCGGCCAGCTGACAGCCCAGACGCGTCTGGGCTGTCCGCTGATCACGCGCTCCGTGGCTTGGCTCTGCTTTGCCCCCCCCCCCCATCCCCCTGGTCTGCAGACCAGGGGGACGGAGGACGGGGGAGGGCAAAGCAGAGCAAAGCCGCGGAGCCCGAGGGCAGCAGGACAGCCACAGCGCGTCTGGGCTGTCCCGCTGCCCCCGTGCTCTATGGCTTTGCTGCGGACACCTGTGGTACAGCAGCTGGGGCGCTGCCAGTTGGTCCCGTAGCGCCGCTCTGGGCGCTACTGGACCAACTGGGCAGCACCCCAGCTGTTCTGCCCCAGGCGTCCTGATTCAGCCACTGCTGGTCAGATTCAGCAGCGGTGAATCAGGACGCCTGGGGCAGAGCAGCTTGGGCGCTGCTGGGTTGGTCCAGTAGCGCCGAGGAGCGGCGGCGCTACTGGACCAACCCAGCAGCACCCCAGCTGCTCTGCCCCAGGCGTCCCCAAGTCAGCCGCTGCTGAAACTGACCAGTGGCTGACTACAGGAAGCCCCCCGGGCTTCCTGGAATCAGCCGCTGATCAGTTTCAGCAGCAGCTGACTTGGGGATGCCTGGGGTTCTTAAGTTGAATCTGTATGTAAGTCAGAACTGGCGTCCAGATTCAACCGCTGTTGAAACTGATCAGTTTCAGCAGCAGCTGAATCTGGACGCCAGTTCCGACTTACATACAGATTCAACTTAAGAACAAACCTACAGTCCCTATCTTGTACGTAACCCGGGGACTGCCTGTATTAGGAAGAATTACTTCACTAGGTGGATGGTGAAGCACTGGAATGTGTTGCTTAGGAAGGTAGTGAATCTCCATACTTAAGAAGTTTTTAAGGCCAGGCTTGACAAAGCAGGACCAACCCCAACTAAATTATTCAAGCCAGGGCTTTGATTTGAGGATTGGACTAGATGACCTCCTGAGATGACTAATCTATGATAAAACTCAAATTTTGTGCCTCCTAAATCAGTGCCCTAGCCAGATACTAGTAACGAAGGACCTGATCTTCTAAACACTTGTGCACATGCTTAATTTTACTTTCTGTAGCACTGTGTAAGTGCTTAAGTGAATGTATGCTTCACGTTAAGAACATTCATAAGTGCCTGAAAGACGAGGACAGAGTACCCATGAGCATGCAAGATGAAAGTAAAGAGTTAAATTTATTTCCATCCCCATCTCCTACCACAAATATGTAAAATACAAAACAACTGCTTCCTATTAAATGAAAATTAAAAACGAGCCATCAAGCACTCATGACTGAACAAGCATGTGCTTGCAAGAGGGAATATTATATTTAAGAAAGAACAATTTAATTCTGATTTTTAAGGGTAGCTGAAAACACATAGTTTAAAAGAACAAAAAAAATATATTGGCGGTAACAGTGTTCTTTTAATTCTAATTGGATGAAGCCTTAATACAGATACTTCCCACATATCACTGACTCCAATGTGAAGTGCATACTATAAGAGCAGCATTAACGATATGATATTAAGTAACTGCAGCCAGAGCTTGTCATCTCTTTTAATGTCCAGCTGACAACTGTGTCTAGCTGCCATTATTTGCAGCTGAAGACTATTCAGAATAATTTATTAATACAGTTTCCCTTCTAGCAATGTGGCTCATTTCCTTGTTTATTTTCCCTTAACAATGGATGGATTTTGCATTTAGAATTTTTAGCAAAATATAGAACAGACAAAGTATTATATATGTTTATACTAAATAACACCGTGTGAAAAATGTGTGAAATTCACCTTTCAAATATTTCCATTTACATGTAAATCTCATAGCCACTGTAATATATTTAATCCAGACACCACATCAGCTAACAATATTCACAACTATTCAAGATTCAGCAACATTTCAATATTCTAAGAGCTACACGACCCCAAAGTAAATGGAAGGGTGCCAGGAAACACAATCTTTCCTGCAGCAGGAGCCTGCCTTTCAATGATGAAAGATTAATCAGGGTTTACTCTGATAGGATTAGTACTCAAGCACGAAACTCTGGTTCGGATCTCATTACTGAAGTGCATATCCTTCACCTTGATGGATCTGGGCTGTCTTGTTACAGGTGCAAAACCACCCCTTTCTCTTACTAATCTAAAAAGCTGAACAGGGAAAAGAAATATTTTGAAGTGACAGGTGATTTTTGAAGGATGACACCTCTTAAGAGGAGTAACCAGGGTTTAGAACAGCTGGGAATTACCAATACGTTTATTTGCAAATACTTTTCTAAAATGCATCGCTGTACAACATAATTGATATGTATTTTGGATTCTCCGTTTACTCCCTTTCTTTGTCATCTTTCTTTGACTTTTGACTCTCCAGGATAGGGCTGTCTCTGGCTGTGCATCTTCTGAGTGAATAGCACAGTGGAGTCTTGATATTGACTGGGACTCCTGACTACAACCATAATACAATTAACAACACTTATTTATACAAATTTTTATTTAAGAGGCCCATGGTAGCACAACCAGCAGTGGGGGTCATTGTCAGAGGAGCTCTGAGGATGGGTTTCTTCAGTGGGTCCAGGTAGGCTGGTATGGATGATAATGATAGAGGTAGGCAAAAGGATGGGTCAGAGAACATACGTAGTATATACGTGTTCTGCGGTACTATTCCCAATCATTTACTGAGTTTAGATGGCTATTCTGCAGCCCAGTGCTCCATTCACACGGGGAGCTTGCATTTTTCTTTTTTAGAGTCCTGTGAAGTTCATCTACATGAAACCGTGGCCACTATATAACTTTATATAGATGAACACATTTCTTCCCCTGCCACACTAGCTTTAAGTGATGCATATTGCCTAGTTAGGTCTATTCTACACCAGAGTAAGTTTTACCCATCTGTCTGTAACCCACTATATTGGCCAGTCTTTTTTCCTCTTTAGCTTTATTATACAGTATTTACGAGAACCCTCAGCACTTACATCTGGAATAAAGCCAATTTCATTGAGATGGTTACTCAGCTCTGGATCATGGAATGCAATCATCTGGGAGAACACTGTCAGGTATTCTGAAATGACAACAAAGTTAAAGATCATTTTAAAAAATGAACCACACACAACTGCACACTTAACTCAAGAAAAACATGTATCTGGAACAGTAGGAAGCCGGCACTCTTTTTACACATATAGCATTTTTTTCTATTATATCATCATTTAGGACAAAATTAATTTTTGAAAAGCCATTTTAAGTTTGTATTCCTCTTCCTATTTATGCAATGTGCATCTTCAACAGAACACAGTTCCTCAGACACACTTAGTCTTGGTCCACATTAGCAACTTATATTGGTATAACCATGTCGCTCAGGAGTTCAGAAAATTCGCATCCCTTAATGAAGTCATTATACTGACTTAAACCCCAATGTTGTTGACAGCATTATGTAGACAGGACCAGCTTCTCCTGTTGACATACCTACCATCCTTAGAGGAGATGGAGTATCTATGGCAACAGGAGAAGCTCTCCCATCATCTTCACTAAGCACTTCAACTGTGCAGCAATGTATATGTATACAAGCCTTTAAGGCTTTCCCATACTTCCTTTTCCACTCTGATACAGGTAAAACAAATGGACTAATTTGTTGGTACATACAGCCTGATGTATAACACACTTGCAATCTACACAATTACAAAAATGGCAACCACTTCAGCATGGATATGAACTAGTCCTTGGGCATACAATAGTGATTAAAGCAAATGAGGAGAAGGTTATTGCAATAATTTCCAGGAACTGACATGCACTGATAACTAGAGAGATATCACAAGACTAAATGTATTTGCTACTAAGTCTTTGAGGGGTAGCCTCTTGTAACTTTACAAAAGCTTAAAAATGAGTGGTTCTGTAGCACCATAGAGACTAGCAAAAAAATATACAATATCATGAGTTTTGTGAGTACAACCTATTTCTTCAGATTAGTGGTGCCTTTTGCTCCACTCATTTGAAGAAGTAGGTTGTGCCCACAAAAGCTCATGATATTGTATTTTGTTTTTTGTTAGTCTCTAAGATGCGACTGGACCATTTGTTCTTTTTTATACTTGCTATTAAGCAAATTTGTTTACATCATTATGTGGGTTGAAGTGTTAAGGTTCTCCTCCCTTTATCAAAACCTTTTTTTGTGGTTTGAGGGAAGGAAAAAATTATTACTAGACATTTAATAATATATCTCCAGTTCTGCACATCACACAATTGCCTGAATCATCATTCATATTTACATTTCAGAGGAGCTAGAAGGGAAGCTTATCCCCTGAAAGGCTTCTGTCTGCTCCCTCCCCCTTAAACACACGTTCATTTGCCTTGTGTCTGCAAGTGGAGCCTTTCTTAGACTCAGAATCAAGAGACTTCAGCCTAGCAATTTCATGACTGGCTGCATTTCCATTTCCCTTCCACGAAGTTATCCGATTTCCAAACAGTGTTGCTGTTTGACTCTGCACAACCTTGCCCTAATGGCACAGACTTCCAGGCCCTTCCAGCATAGATTCTGCTAAGGCACCATCTTCATGCCAAGGAATTCCAGCAAGACACCTCTGATAACTAGCTTCTTCTGTAAGTGCAGTGACAATATATTATAAAGTCCCCAAACTGCTCCCTCCACATGGCGATGTCTATACCTGCAATTGATCGACAAAATTTTTGTTGTTCACAGGTGCTTAAACCCAGTCTCTCTCCCAAAGGGATGAAAAGATTTTCACTTGTGATGGAAAAACTAACACAGCTTTCTCAGGAGCAATGCTCTCTTGCCAACAAAGCAAAAACTACTATTTGGGAATGGAAGAATTTTGTGAGCAAAAGTGACAACAAACAGCATTCATATCCTCAATTATTTAGCAGAAGGATTGGGTCACCACAGCCTTGTTGCTAAAAGCTGCACAGTCTAAACCAGGGATGGCCAACCCATTAAATGAAGAGAGCCAAAACAGTGGTGGAAAAAATGCGTAGAGCCGCACAACAATTGTTGAGGAAAAAAAGAAAAAAGACGCTGCCCCTTTAAAAACCACGGGTTAGGCTTTTTGGCCACTTCACGCTCCCACCGGCTGCCACCCTTGCCAACGCCATTCTGATGCACCAGACAGCTCCCCTGCACCTGGTGAGCACAGGGAGCCAGGGGCCGTTTGTAGGGGCACATGGGGCAGCTTCGCGAGCTGTGGGGGAGGCTTCGCGAGCTGCACTTTCGGGGTGAAGAGCCGCATGCAGCTTGTGAGCCGTGGGTTGGCCATCCTGGTATAGACATACCCTAATTTGCAAGCATTCCACTTAAAAATACTGTCGTCAGGGTTTGTCTTGAGTTATCTATAATTCAGTCAACACCTAGAGCTAGGCTAGACCCAGTAGAGTGCTCACACTGCAAAACATTTGATCACTTAGCAGCACAGAATATTTGGATTAGCAAACAGGACTTGATTTCATTAATCAAAAAATGTGCGTTTCATTTACTGAAAAAGCTGTGTTTTTGCCCAAGGTTAAGTAATGCGCATCAACTATCCATCGTAAGACACAGTGAATACAAGACACTTTGGTATTACCATGAAACCAATCACAGACATGAAGGAGGGGTAGAAAGCATAATGCTGACTTCACTGATCTACTTCACCTTGAATACTACAAGAGCCTTGTCTCCACTATGAATTGTGCAACAAAATCAAAAGCATGAGTCTGTTATCTGGCCTTAAAATCACACCTCTTTAGGCAGTGAAATCTCCAGTTAGCACCTCTTGAGTTTTAAAGCACATACTCTTACAGGCCTGCTAGCTCAAGTTTGAAGTACAGGCAGTCCCCGTGTTATGTACAAGATAGGGACTGTAGGTTTGTTCTTAAGTTGAATCTGTATGTAAGTCGGAACTGGCATCCAGATTCAGCCGCTGAATCTGGACACCAGTTCTGACTTACATACAGATTCAACTTAAGAACCCCAGGCGTCCCCAAGTCAGCTGCTGCTGAAACTGATCAGCAGCTGATTCCAGGAAGCCTGGGGCAGAGCAACTCTGCCTCGGGCTTCCTGTAGTCCGCCGCTGGTCAGTTTCAGCAGCGGCTAACTTGGGGATGCCTGGGGTAGAGCAGCTCGGGTGCTGCTGGGTTGGTCCAGTAGCGCGGCCGCTCCTCGGCGCTACTGGACCAACCCCGCAGCACCCCAGCTGCTCTGCCCCAGGCATCCTGATTCAGCCACTGCTGAAACTGATCAGCAGCGGCTGAATCAGGACTCCTGGGGCTGAGCAGCTGGGGTGCTGCCGGGTTGGTCCAGTAGCGCCAAGGAGCGGTGCTGCGGGACCAACCGGCAGTGCCCCACCTGCTCTACCACAGGCCCCGGGCTTTGCTCCACATCTCCCTGGTCTGCTGAGGGGGGGGGGGGGCACTAGCTGCGTCCCCCCCCCAGCAGACCAGGGAGACGCGGAGCAAAGTGGCAGAGGACCCGGGCCTGACCGCGGCGCTTCCAGATCAGCTGGAAGCGCCGTGGGTCGGGCCGGGTCCTGCGCCGCTTTGCTCAGCGTCTCCCTGGTCTGCTGGCTCCCGCAGCAGACTAGGGAGACGGGGAGCAGCTTTTCTCGCCCCGGAGGAGGCGGGTAGCGGGACCAGGCGTCCCGCCGCTCGAGTCCTCCAGGGCAAGAAAATCCCCATTCGTAACTGCGGATCCGACATAAGTCGGATCCGCGTAACTCGGGGACTACCTGTACCACTTATCTCAAGCTAGAAATTTTTGTGCATGAACAGGAATCAAGTTATGGGCAACACTCAAGTTATACCTTGAGCTAATACTGCAGTGAAGACAAGCCTCCAGTCTTAGAAATGAAAAATTGTATGAACATATCTTTGTATGCATGTAATATCCACATAAGCTGGTTCAATGAGCCATGCCTAAGTTAGCTTTCCCCACATTCAGTACTGCCATACTAGAGTTAATAAAATACCCAGCGACCACAGGTAATGTATAGGGCCTTTCCACAGATATAGCACTCCAGTAGCACAGCTACACGTTGTGTGCTACTGTTTCATTTAGTGAAGATACTACCTACATCAATGGCAGAGCTTCTCTCCACCAATATACATTAGCACTATCTACACTAGGGGTTAGGTTGATATCACTTTCATTCAGGGGTGGATATAAGGCATTTATATGGACATAAGCTGGTACCACAGACCAACCCATATAAAGCCAGCAATGACATACATTCAGATGTGTGCTGATGAAAAGAGATTCATGGTGAACTTCCCTAACACACATTTCCTTTTAAACAAGAAATGCCGATGGTGTTTCTGCACAGATATACTACAGTTAGCTAAATATAATTTTTATTTGTATAGCCAGACTCATAAAATATAATTATTGTGTGGGATTACATAATAAGTATGTTGAAAACATGCAATCCTTCATAAAAACGTATCATTGAGCTCCAGCCAAACACTGTTGTCTGGAATTTTATTACATGAATTATTCTTTGGCATAATTTCTATAGCTATAAACCTTAAGTTACTCTTATATCTTACTTCATAGGGGGGAAATGCAGCTGATAAATCTGACAAACTCTATTTAATTGCTTAAGGCAGGCTCAGAAATGAGATACGCTGCACCTTTCTGCACTGGGAATGGTTTTATTCCATTACAAGGTGAGGTGCTAAAATTGCAGTGATGTAATCATCTATCCTCCTTCCTCACACTAGCTCCAGGGAACAAGGTAAAGCTCAGCACACCCAGCTAAGAAATCCATCACAAAACCTTCCATTAAACTGTATTAATATTAAGGTGATGATGTAAAATCATGTTTGTTTAACCCAGGAGTGGGGAAGCCCTACTGCCCGAGGGGCAGAGCCAGATCTCTCCCATCACCCAGACACCACACCCAAAGCCTGCTTCTCAGCAGCCCCATCCCACACACTGAACCCCTAATTTTTGGGCCTATCCCAGAGCCTAGGAGGCCTCACCTAATCTACTAGCCTGGGCCCCCTGGAAGGCAATGTGGGGAAAATCTTTCTGCTTTTCAGTCAGGCAGTCATGTCAGTGAGGTGGGGGGTGAGGGTTTCTTCTCAATTCTGTGTGGTCCCTCACTGATTTTTTTAGTGGGTCAATGGCCCCCAACCCAAAAAAGGTTCCCCATTCCTGAGTTAGCCAGCACCATGGCAGGACTGGAGTGCCCTGGTCCATAGCGGGCCCAGCAGAGCAGGAACACCTCCCTCCCTGTAGCAGGAAGGGAGCTGCTCTAGCCAATTCCAGTTAACTGGTACTAGTAAGCATCACCTATTAAGGGAGATGCTCACCGGTTAACTTTTCACATCCTTAATTAATATGCTGACGTTGAACATGAAAAGCTTAGAAACAACCAAATCAGAACACATCAGCAGTCCAGCTTGTCCAATATTCCCACACCCGATGCTGTAGTGCAGGACCTAAAGATCACATAACACACGTATTTATACAACACCATGCTATTTTCCTAACTCCACTTGGTAATGTTTTTTCGTCTTGACAGCTGCAGATTAATAAATCTCATTGTAACCTAGCTAGCAAAACTACAAATGATATTTTTCTACATATCCCTGTTTCAACCTTTAAAACATCTCACTAAACTACTGGCCTAAAGCAGTTAATTCCATAGGCAAATGATTTATGGTAAAAAAAAATCCATTCTTTTTATTCTTTAAAAATATGCTGCCTTGAGTTTTAGCAAGGGCACCTTTGACTTTACATTATGATAGAGTGCAAACACAAAATCTCCTGACTGGCCTTCTCCATGTCATTATTTCATATAGCCTCCCCTTTCATTTCCATTCCAAACTAAACAGTCCTAATCTTTTTCGTCTTTCCTCTTATCACCCTCTATCCCCAGTCTTAATGTTCAATAATTTCTATTGACATTCTCAGAACTTTCCCAGGTCTTTTTGGAGATGAGAGGAGGAAATAAATGTTCTTCCTCAATAGACACACAGGGAAACTATTGTAACAACATTTATTTGTGGACCATAAGTGCACAAGATATGTTTCAGTGAGATCTATTATTTGATATATAGGTCTATATCCTTGTAACCAATTAGAAAAAGTGAGAGAAGCTATGCATCATGATAATTAACATATACCTGTTTAGCATAAATTGTCCATCTCTCTCTATACCCCCTCATAAAAAGGGGGAGGGCAAGAGAGACTTTAAAAGTATTTCTCTGTAGTCTTATTTCCCTGCATGCTCAAACTAAAATTTCTGCAGGATAATCTTTTGTTCACTTTCATACAGCTGCCAGCTTGACTCCCAAGACAAAAAACATTGTTATGTCAGCGACAATGCCCTACTCAAGTTATTAATACACACTTCTGACTCATATCAGAGGGATAGCCGTGTGACTCATGAATCTTACAAGTAGCATGAGGTCATACATCATTCAAATTAGAATAATGCTTGCTAGACTCAAGAGGGCATTTAAGGGCTAGCAATGGGAAAAAAGAATGACAAGAAGAACATTATATTGTGGATTGAAGTAAAGACCTGCCATTTTAAGTCTGTTATTCAGATAGAATGGTGCCAGCAAACCTTTTTTTGGGAGGCTTCCAAATGTACCCAAATTTCTTCTCTACTTTGTCTCCATGTTAAAAGGAACTGACAGCCTACTCCTCCTATTTACTTATAGGGCTGTTGAGGTCAAGAAATAACAAGCAGAAACTAAAAAGCAGTTTTTTAGCGCTCCTGAAGACTTGTCCTCAGCTCATTTAATACTATTTATCGAGTAAAATCTTGAAAAATCTACAACCTGCAGACATAGCCTATGTCTACACTATAGTGTATGTGGACAAATTATGTCATGCAAGGAGTGTGAATTAACCATTTATTAACTTATGCCAACTTACTGTCCATGTGTGCAGTGCTAAGTCAGCGGAGAAGCTTCTCATGCTGACATGGCTACCACTGCTTATCAGCACTGGTGTAATTAATCCAATGGGAGAGAACTCTCCTCTCAGTTTTAAGTGGCTACACTAGATTGACACAAGATACAGCTGTGCCGCTATAAGCTCTCTAATGTAGCCATAGTTAAGCCAACATAACCTCCAGAGTAGGTCAACACAAGAATTCTGCCATACACCTAACCACAACCTTTCAGGAAAGTAGATAACATACAGTGAGAAGATCCCTCCCATTGTAGCATCTTCCCTGAAGCACTGCAGCTCTTCAAGTGTAGGAATGGGGCGCTCGCTCCCTCAGACTCTTGGCCTCCTACTGAAGTAAATCCATTTTCTAAACACACTCTGGTATCTGCTGCTCCTCACATTCTGGTATTTGCTTCAGTGCAATGTGCAATAAAGTAGCTTTGGATTGTTTCAATGAGGGATTTCCATGATGGGAAAAGCAAAGTGAGCCTTTTTAGAAATCTTATTTTATTGAATTGATTTGATTGGTTCTTCCTCCTTTAAAATTCTTCAGAAAGCAGCAAGTGTTTTGTTTTGTTTATTGCTGTGTTTGTTGGCAAGATTTTTATTTTCATACACTCCCCTACTTATTTTTTTGTTTTGTTTTTGCCACTTCACTTACTACCTTGACTTTCTAATAAGCTACTTGAAGATATGAATGGATATTTCTATAATGCTGAAAGGCTATGTTTCTATTTCGGTCAATTATAAAGTCACTGAAGAAAAAAACAAAAAACAAAATTTACCTAAAAGCACATAATTAATAACTACTTCATAAACAAGCAACTCTAACTCTTATTAGAATAAAATGAAAACAAACACTAACCTACCTTGAATGACATGAGAGTTATCCTTCAAAAAGAAGTTAAATAGGTACTTGGGAATAAAAGCAGACATGCAGGCATAGGCAAGAGCTGAAAGAGAATTAGGAAAAGACTTTAGCTAGGAATGTAGAGTATAAAATAAACCATCTTTACACTGGAAAGCATTCATTACTAAAGAAGAGTTTAAACCTCATTTGTTAACTTTTTGTACATATAGCAACTAACAGTGAAAAATATATGAAAAATAGTTTTCCTTTAAAAATGTTCCAAAGCTATTCATGAAATATCCTATTGCTACTGATTGTACAAGGAACAATCCAAATTCACTTTTGCCATGTATTAGTTTTGAGATGAAGTACAAAAATTTGGAACTTTCAGATGTGTAGTGTTTCCATTTCACATAATGTAATGTACAGGCATTAATCTTGTTCGAGTTCCAAAACCTAAGTGACCACATCTGTTTACCTAAAGGCTGCTTGCAGTTGCACTGGGGTATTTTAGGAAGAATTCTTTAAGAATGAATTCTTTAAGAATTCTTGTGGCTATGGCACTGAACTGAAACTCAAGAGAACAGAGCTCCAATACCCATCTTCCAATCTGAGTGACTCTGTTACCTCACATTTTTTACACTTCTTCAGAGTATATTTTCAGTATTAGACTTCCTATTCTACAGAAATGTATTCCACCCTCACTGCCATAGCATCTGAATGCCTTCCAAAAGCACAGTAAGTCATGTGACTATCATCTGCCCTGTGGGTTTGGTTTCTCCCGCTCTCTCTAGTACAGGGGTCGGCAATCTTTCCAAAGTGGCATTGCCAAGATTTAGCCCTCCTTCCCTGGGCTGTGCCACTCTCCCGGAAGAAGGGGAGGGTCTCTCTTGACCATGCGTTCCGCTTGGTCTCCTGCCCTGGGCTCTGCTCTGGCTCTTCCTGTGGGGAGAGCGGGAGCAGCACACATGTGCTTCCCTGGAAGACGAATGTGGCACAGAGCTATGGGACTTCCTCCTCCCCCACCCAGCCTCACATTGGCTCCAGTCTTGTGGGTGGCTTGATGCGGGATCACCAGCATGGGCTGCGGTTAGGGTGACTAGGGGGGAGGGGAGAGTTTCAGGGAAATGGTTGAGGCAGGGGGTGACCCTAGGGTGTCCAGTCCTGATAGGAGTGGGGTCCTGTGGAGGTCTGGTCCATGGTGCCCTTGCCTTCCTGCCAAGGACCCAGGGGCCACTGTGGATTTGGGGCAGAAGGACCCCTCACACATTTTCCTCTCCCCTTCAGCCGCCCCCGCTGACACCAAGCTCTGGATCCGCAGCCTCAGCAGCACCCTCTAGTACAATGGTTCTCAAACTTTTTGGCTCATGGACCACCTGGCTCGATGTGAACCTTTCCGCAGATCACCATTGCTAATGGAAACTCGCCATTAACTGCATAATTACGCCCGAGCCTTTTTGCTCGTGCTGCAGCTAGGGAAAGCGGTTTAATTTATTAAACAGATTAAGCATTTCAACTTTCTTATTTTAGGTTATCAAACTTTATGTGCAATGAAGTAAAATATTAATTTATGTCCAACAACAAAGGTTTCAATGTTTCCTTTATTTATGGCAGAGGTCGGGAACCCTTCTTGGGTCGGGGGCCACTGACCCAGAGAAAAATCAGTTGGGGACCACATAAGTGGGAAGCAAAAAAAAAAACTCCTTCAAAAACCTGATGTTCCCCCCAACTGAGAGACCTCACTCCTTTGGCGCTCCATCCCCATGGGGAGGGAGAAAGGGACAGAGATGACTGAGGTTCAG
Source organism: Pelodiscus sinensis (assembly GCF_052426305.1). Lineage (NCBI taxonomy): Eukaryota > Metazoa > Chordata > Testudines > Trionychidae > Pelodiscus > Pelodiscus sinensis. Next base: position 109,209,821 of record NC_143055.1, on the reverse strand, counting down.
GGCTTCCCATAAGCCGGATTTACTTTTCTGGAGTTAGTGGATTTTATGGATCCCCATAGGCTCTGGGATGGGGACAAAATTGAGGGGTTCAGTGTGCATGGGACAGGGCTGCCAGCAAGTGGGATAGGGACGCGGTGCAGAAGGGGGAGAGGTAGCAAGGCCTGGATGGGAGGTAGGGTGCAGAAGCAGGCTGAGAGAAAGGTGTCTTGCCAAGGGGTGGGTGCAGGAGCAAGGGAGAGTGCACTATGTGACCAGGAGGGAGGGTGCAGGAGCAATGGTGGATGCAGGAGAAGATTGGGGGTAGGCGTCTGGCCAGGGGGGAGGTGCGGGAGCAAGGGAGGGTGTCGGAGCAAGCTGGAGGTGTGGGGTCCTGGAGGGGGAGGAGAGTGAGTGAAAGGGATTGGGGTGCAGGGATCTGGGCATGAGGGGGGACGCTTACCTGGCTTCGTGCCACCTTGCAGTGGAGAAAGCTTCCCAACAGCACACTACTGTTCCCCAAGCAGGGTGAAGAGGGGGAATGAGCAAACACATACCCCTCCCAATGCGGTAGGGAGCCCGCACAGCCGCAGGGCTGTGGCACTGGCTCCAGCTTCCCATGTGGAGAGCACAGGGGGAGGAGATGTGAAGAAAGCCCTAACCTTCCCTGCCAGACCCAGCTCGCAGAGAGCGGCAGAGCGCAGGGTGGAGAGGGGCGGGAGTAGAGAGAGCAGCAGCACATAGAGTGCACCTCCCAAGCCTGAACGCAACCTTCCCCATAGTACCCCAGCAGGGCTCCACATGGCCCCTGCTAGGGCTGAGGCGGCAGCTCCAAGGTGCCCAGTCTGGGAGCAGCTCCACATGGTTTTGCCTCAGACGCGCCTCCTCTCTTATACTTTCTGTTGCCCTACCTGCTTGGCCAGTCTCCCAAAGGCCCACCACTCCAGTGCTCTTTGCAGTTTTCCCAGAGGGCCCAAAGGAGTTGGAAACTCTTTTCCTTGCCCATGTTACACAGGCTGGGGGTCAGAGCTCATCTCCAGCTGAGCCCCTGGTTTAGCTTCGCTCCTGGGCAGCACCCTCAGCAGCAGCTGTTCCTGGCAGAGGCGACCATTGTAACAAGCAGCCTGGAGATAGCCGAGGAGGATGCTGGACCATGGGCCCTGTGCGCCAGAGGCTGTTCCATAGCGGGAGGGAAGGAGCCACATGGCACGGGGTGGTGAGGGAGAGGATGGTGGGGACTTACTGTGACGGCATGCACCACACTGGCACTTGGGGAATGATGCGGTGTGAGTCGTAGCTCGCTGGAAGACATCTCCAAGCGCCCAGCCTTGTGTGCACAGCCTAACCTGCTGCTGGGGAAGGGGGAGGGCACCCCACTGTGATGGGGGAGAGTTGAGCTCCTGCTTCAGACTGCACGTGCCACTCAAAATCAGCTTGCGAGCCACTTCTGACACATGGGCCTTACGCTGCTGACTCCTGCTCTAGTACATACATCACCTACAAAGGGAGGATTCTGATCTTGGTTGTGGCCTTCAGCTTTACTAGAATATAAACAACCGCAACACCAAATCTTTACTGCCAATCCTAAACTATTTATTTTTACTATGCACTGAGAAGAAGCCAGTCAAGAGCAGTGTTTATGACGTATCAATGGCAAAGAAATGACAAAGTATGTGTAACTGTACTGCTGTCTTTGAATGACAGGAAAGGTTACAACTTCTAGCCCGGGCCATCATGGACAGAGGCAGCCTCCTCTGCCCTCTCCCCCCGCAACTTCTGTCTGTAGGCAACTCACTCTCCCTGCAGACCCGATGCTGCTGCCTCTCTGTTAGAGGCAGCAGGCAGCCAGTCAGCGAGGGGAACTGATTTTTAAACTGGCTCCCCTCACGGACCAGCTCTCACCTGGTACCCCATGCTGCTGCCTTTAATATAGAGGCAGCAGCATGGAGTGGCAGGGGGCTCCCCAAGAACATGATCAGTTTCCACTGGCTGCCGGCCCCACCGCCAGGGACTACAGAATAGTCAAATAACCACTAAAAACTCATGCGGTTAGTCAATGATTGTATTGGCTGCTATCTAATATCCCTAGTTGAGAGAGGAGCTGGGAGAGAAATGAACTGAGCAAAGATAAGGCAGGGGTTTCCCAGCAATATCCATGTCTAAGAAAAGAAAACCTAAACTTTGGAATAATAGAGATGTATGTAGAACAGGGAATGTTTAGACAGCTGTGATCAGGTTATTTTCTTGGTTTGTGGGACTTCTCTGTGCTGATTTAACACCTCCCTTTCATACACTGTAACAGAAACTGAATCCCAGGGAAGCAATTCTCTGTGCTTTCATCTGTTTTTTCAGTTGCTCTGTAACACCCTACAAACCATACACGCTTTACCAAATAGATCTTCTTTGTTTTGTTAATAAAATCACTTTTTAAAGACTATTATCTGATTCCTGTGTCCTAGAAGGCAGGAAGGGTTTGGGGTCCATGTTACTGAATTGACGGAATTAAGACATTAAACTATTATGAGATTACAGTTTGTTTTCAAGAGTACTCCTAAGGGAGGATTAAAGAGTTTGGGGTAATTCCACAGGGAGATGTTCCCAAGTGCATCTTCCTGGCTTCAAGGGGTTTTTGCATTTGGGTGGTGGCAGTGTACCAAGGTCAGAGAGTTTGTGACTTTGGGGACAGTTTTTAAACCTTTAGTAACATTATTTTAAGGTCTCTTGCGAGCTCCCACCTTCAGCACTCAAAGTACCAGAGAGGGGAACAAACTTGGTACCCATCAAGATTGTGAACCTCCAAATCTCTCAATTCCTCAAGAACATCTCCCAACAAACTTTTGTTTTTTCTGGTCTAAGCTATCTGGTTTCCATTTAGGATCTTACCTGAGCTAGGCACTAAGAAAGCTAGAGTTAAGAAAATAGAAAACAGGCTCCACCAGGCTGTACTACTGAACATTCACAGAAAAAGAGGTCTGTTTATGTGTATACTATGGAAGTACTGCTGGCAAGTCTATAGTTAAAAAACATATCCTGTACCTAAAGCAGAATTCAACCATATTGTTACCTGAAGAACTTCAGCACTTACACTTTCAGAACAGAAAAGACAGTTAGCTACTATGTCTAGCAATACCACCGGGGTGGTGTTCACTTTCTGGACTTTTCATCCTCCCACCCTCCCTCCTCTCAGTTAATTAAGGGCTCCACCCAAAACCACCTTAGTTTCTTGCCACAGAACATTGGAATCGAGACTTGGATTTCGAGGGGAGAGAGGGACATGGAATACATGCCTGCATCTGCATTTCGAAGAACAACAGTTAACAGATAGGTTGGTCTTCTCTTGAGTTGTTGCAGACATGTATTCTACTCAGATGACTCACAAACATATTTTAGCTATTGGATAATCCTCTGTAGTTTGAAAGCACAAACTACACACAAGAATATTAATGATCAGTGACAGAATCATAGAATACTAGGACTGGAAGGAATCTTGAGAAGTCATCGAGTCCAGTCCCCTTCCCTCATGGCAGGACCAAATACTGTCTAGACCATCTCTGATTGGACATTTATCTAACCTGCTCTTAAATATCTCCAGAGATGGAGATTCCACAACCTCCCTGGGCTATTTATTCCAGTGTTTGACTACCCTGACAGTTAAGAACTTTTTTCTAATGTCCAGCCTAAACCTCCCTTGCTGCAGTTTAAGCCCCTTGCTTCTTGTTCTACCCTCAGAGGCCAAGAAGAACAAGTTTTCTCCTTCCTCCTTATGACACCCTTTTAGATACCTGAAAACTGCTATCATGTTCCCCCTCAATCTTCTCCTTCTAAACTAAACATACCCAATTCTTTCAGCCTTCCTTCACAGGTCATGTTCTCTAGACCTTTAATCATTCTGGTTGCTCTTCTTGGACCCTCTCCAATTTCTCCACATCTTTCTTGAAATGCAGTGCCCAGAACTGGACACAATACTCCAACTTAGGCCTAACCAGCGCAGAGTAGAGCGGAAGAATGACTTCTCGTGTCTTGCTCACAACACACCTGTTAATGCATCCCAGAAACATGTTTGCTTTATGCAACAGCATTACCCTGCTGACTCATATTCAGCTTGCGGTCCACTATAACCCCAAGATCGCTTTCTGCCGTATTCCTTCCTAGACAGTCGCTTCCCATTCTGTGTGTGTGAAACTGATTGTTCCTTCCTTTGCATTTGTCTTTATTAAACTTCATCCTGTTTACCTCAGACCATTTCTCCAATTTGTCCAGATCATTTTGAATTATGACCCTATACTCCAGAGCAGTCACAACCTCTCCCAGCTTGGTATCATCCCCAAACTTAATAAGCGTACTTTCTATGCCAATATCTAAATCGTTGATGAAGATATTGAACAGAGCCGGTCCCAAAACAGACCCCTACGGAACCCCACTTGTTATACCTTTCCAGCAGGATCGTGAACCATTAATAACTACTCTCTGAGTACAGTTATCTAGCCAGGTATGCACCCACCTTATAGTAGCCCAATATAAGTTGTATTTGCCTAGTTTATTGATAAGAATATCATGCGAGACCGTATCAAGCGCCTTACTAAAGTCTAGGTATACCACATCCACCACTTCTCTCTTATCCACAAGACTCATTCTGAAAGAATGCTATCAGATTGGTTTGACATGATTTATTCTTTACAAATCCATGCTGTCACCTTGCCACCTTCCAAGTGTTTACAGCCAATTTCCTTAATTACTTGCTCCATTATCTTCCCTGGCACAGAAGTTAAACTAATTGGTCTGTAGTTTCCTGGGTTGTTCTAATTTCCCTTTTTATAAATGGGCACTATATTTGCCCTTTTCCAGTCTTCTGGAATCTCTCCGGTCTCCCATGATTTTCCAAAGATGATAGCTAGTGGCTCAGATACCTCTTCTATCAGCTCCTTGAGTATTCTAGGATGCATTTAATCAGGCCTTGGTGAGTTGCAGGCATCTAACTTTTCTAGGTGATTTTTAACTTGTTCTTTTTTTTTTAATCTTCTAAACCTACCCTCTTCCCAGTAGCATTCACTATGTTAGGCATTCCTTCAGACTTCTCAGTGAAGACCAAAACAAAGAAGTCATTAAGCATCTCTGTCATTTCCAAGTTTCCTGTTACTGTTTCTCCCTCTTCACTGACCAGTGGGCCTACCCTGTCCTTGGTCTTCCTCTTGCTTCTAATGTATTTATAAAAAATCTTCTTGTTTCCCTTTATTCCCGTAGCTAGTTTGAGCTCATTTTGAGCCTTTGCCTTTCTACTCTTGCCCCTGCATTCCTGTGTTGTTTGCCTATATTCATCCTTTGTAATTTGTCCTACTTTCCATTTTTTATATGACTCCTTTTTTATTTTTAGATCATGCAAGATCTCGTGGTTAAGCCAAGGTGGTCTTTTGCCATATTTTCTATCTTTCCAGTGCAGCAGAATAGCTTGCTTTTGGGCCCTTAATAATGTCCCTTTGAAAAACTGGCAACTCTCCTCAGCTGTTTTTCCCCTCAGTCTCGATTCCCATGGGACCTTACCTATCAGCTCTCTGATATGGTTCTCTCATAATAATAATGAACTGGGGTACACTGAGCGGGTCACGCCAGCTGAAACTCACTGTTAGATGCAAATGATCCTCTTGCATTAGGGCACAGAGATGCTCTTAGGGACACAATGAGATGATGAAAGAAAAGGCTTAGCTCTTTCAAAGTCAAATGCCAAGCACAACCTTACATCCAGGGAATGCAGACACTGTGTCTAAATTTGAATGAGACTTGGGGGAAAAAAAATACCGGTAAAAAAAACCTGTCTAATTCAGATGAAATTCTGAAACCTCTTTAGACAAAAACTTAGGATAAGGCCTGAAGAGTATTCATAAGGTCCATCATTAGGGCCTGTAGCTAACTCGTCTTACAGACGTTATAGCTACAAGGATGGTGCCTTTTGACACAGGAGAGATAGAAAATAAGTTGTCAAGGGCTTCAATGGGGTATCCATGAGGGCATTCAACTCAATGTTAAGGTCCCAATGAGGAATAATTTCCTTTACTGGCACAAAGATATGAATGATCCCTCTCAAAATCTGACTATCAGAGTTTGAGATAACAGATTTCCTTTGGACCCAAGCCTGAAACACCCAATTACCATTAAGTGGACACTGACCATACTGATAGACCAGAGGACTGAAAACAACAGGTAGACATGGGCACACAAGGTGCAGGGAAATATGGTTTAATTCTAGAGAGAAGGTACTCACCTTCATTGTTAAAATTCAAGTACAGGAATGGTGCACAAAGTGAATCAAGACCTGAGAGAAGAAAAGATGCAAAAGAACTATGAAAAGCTGCTCTTTCACAATCATAACACAAGATAAATGTACTGACTTATCAATGAGACCTACATATTTAAAATAGATTAAGACATCCTTAATGTAACAGAAAAAATATGAGAAAACTGCAGGCAAACAAAAATATTTTAAAACATAGAAGTTTACTGCTAAGTAGATTTGGACTTTTTCTAGCTTTATCACCATTTCCAGGAATGCTCCAGCAAGCTGTTCTCCCCCCAAAATCCAATTTAACTGTTCTGTGCAGTTCTAACGTTGCACTAAGTAGCATTAGCAAACAGAACATTTTAAAAACAAAATGGATGAAGTTTAAGGAATGCTAAAATGCAAGAGAAAAGATCAAATTTACACTATAAATAGAACAGAAAGTATAATACTACTAAGTTATTAAGTTAATAAGTATAATACTACTTATACTTATTATAAGTATATGTACTATACGTATAATACTCATTATAATACCACCACATTTTCAGCAATCCACAGATATATTCTCCAGACATTTCTACTTTAACAGCTATAAGTGAACAACTGAACCCAAGTTTAAATTCTAATGAACAAAAATAAAAGGAAACAGCTGAAAAAAGAAGCACGTGTGTGTTTTGTTTTGATCTATTTAGAAAGTGTCTCTATATTTTAAAGTAAATCTTCCCTTTTGTATGCATTTCCAACTGAATGACTAAACTTACATGTTAAACTCACCTTGCCAGTACACAAGATCAGGATGGGAAACTACCCATGCCTTCAATACCCGTCTAAATTTTGCATGACCCTCTGGTGATGACAGCAGCTCATCATACTGATGACAGCGAGGAATATCAACCTCAATCTGCAATACAAACAAGCATAAAAAAAAAGAACAGGATATTTGGGATGGCATCACAGAAATCCCACAACACTGAAAGATATGGAATGCATCCAATGTATTTAGGTTAGACCACTAATATAAACATAATCTATTTAATTTCTCACCTTCAAAAACCAATGTGGGGGAAGAGGGTGCATTCCATGAGCTGCACACAGATTAAAAATACAGCCTCTCTCCCTCAAAAACTTTTTAAAAAGTGCTGACCTCTCAAAATTGTATCTTTGAGGAGCCCAATGTCACTTCCTTCTTTGTTTTCATTGAATTGCATCTTTTCTGATAATAATGTATTGACCTAATTGAAAAGAAGCCTTCAATAGGACTTTTGCCATTTACCATTTGACAGGACTTCTTGGAGAATCTTAAAAAACAACTAATAGTCTAGCAGCAGCTTAAAGACTACCAAAACATGTAGATGATACCATGAGCTTTCGTGGGTACAACAAAGAAGCGAGTTTACTCACGAAAGCTCATGATACCATCTACGTGTTTTGTTAGTCTTTAAACTGCTGCTGGAGACCTATTAGGTGTTTTTAAAGTTTTTCCAGTTACAGGCTAACTCTGCTACCTCTCTGAAGTTCTTGGAGAATGTAACAGAAAGGAACCCATTTCCATTAAGTATTACATGCCTTCAGATTCTTCTGAGGGTATGTGGGGATGCTGTGCATCTTGCATCATTTAATCTGAAGTGCATAGTAAGTAGTTTGTATAACAAGTACTTCTTAACAAGATGGACTTTTTTAAAACTTTTTTTAGATTTTTATGACCTTTGTTTGTTGTTTCAAATTAGTATTAAATAAAAATCAGCAGCATTAGCTGCAGTAAAATAGTTGACTTACAACTCACAGAAGGAAAAAAAGCCTTCTGTATCTTAAGTGACAGCACTTGAAACTAAAAAGGAATCTTACCTGTCTATCAGTAGGAATTGGAGTGTCCTTATCAATGGCATCATACTTTGCTTGAATGGCTCCCTAAAGTGAAACAAGAACATTTTAAATAAATAAAAAGACCTGCAAGATGTAGCCTCATAGAAGTGTGGGACTAGAAGGGACCTGAAGGGGCATTTTAGTCCAAACCTCTACATTCACAGCAGGGTAAGTATTATTTCTAGGCCATCCCTGATAGGTATTTCCACCATCTGATCTTAAACATCTCCAAAGATGGAGATTCCACAGCCTCCCAAAGCAATTTATTTCAGTTCTTAACCACCATGACAGTTAGGAAGTTTTTCCTAATGTACAACCTAAACCTCCCTTACTTCTTTTGTCCTATAGTCAGAGACTAAAGAATCAATTTATTTCCCTCTCCCTTGTACAGCCTTTTATATACCTGGAAATTGTTACCATGTTCCCCTCAGTCTTCTTTTCTCCAGACCAAACAAATCCAATTTTTATAAACAACCCTCCTAGGTCAAGTTTTCTAGACTTGTAATTATTTTTGCTGCGCCTCTCTTGACTTTCTCCAATTTATCTATGTTTCCTGAAATGTGACATCCAGAACTGGTCACATTATACCAGTTGAGGCCTAATCAGAGCCAAGCAGAATGAAATTTGTCTACGTAATTTTTAACTTGCTCTTTTTCTATTTTAGGTTCTGATTCTACTCATTTTTAGCGTCATTCATGAAGTTTGAGGTTCAATTGCTACTAAACTTTTTGGAGAAAAATGTAACAAATGGCTTCTTTTTAACACTTCTGCCGTTTCCACATCTTTTGTTCCTGTTTCTCTCCTCCACCCAACAGACTTACTCTGTCCTTGGTCTTCCTCTTGCTTCTAATTCTTGGTAGAATGTTATCTTGTTACCCATTACGTATCTAGCTAGTTTAATCTAATATTTCCTTTATACCTGCGTTATTTGTTTATTATCACCCTTTGTAATTTGACCTATTTTCTACTTTTTGGAGCATAATAACTCTTTTTTGAATTTCAGATCATTGAAGATCTCCTGGTTAAGCCAAGGTGGTCTCTTGCCATACTTTTTATCTTTCTTACACTGTGGGATAGTTTGTTTTTATGCACTTAATAATGTTTCTGAAATACTGCCAACTTTCTTGAACTGTTTGCTTCCCATTGGATCTTACCTTATTTTAAAACAGCAATAGATCTAATATATCTAGACTGTCCAGAAGAGAGCTGAACAGTGTAAAACACATTTTTTGGGGGGGGGGAAGTCCAAGACTGGGAATACAGTGGGATTTCTCTGCAAGTAGTAACCAAAGCTGCTGCAAGTCAGAGAGTGGCTGGTATTTGCTCTTAGGCTGCTGGGGTCTGAGCTGCTGGCTCAGGACTGTGGCTATACATAGAAACCCTGTATATGGGCTGAATCATGCTGTTTGGTTGTTTGTGAAGCACTTAGGTTTAGAACTACAGCAGAAAAGCACTCAGAGGCACCACAGATTGGAAGGCAAACTGTGAGACAGCCCTTCAATGGTCTGGATTCCATCCTAAAGAGTCACAGTGGGGTGGAAAGGAGATTATTCTTCCCTCAAAGTCTTTATTTTTTTTCTAGCCCTTGTTGATTGGGGATGGTAATGCTAAGTGTGTTTGTTGGCATAACAACAACAACAGATTGTTTATACATAGCAGCAGTATTTTAAAATGTTGCCCAGAGTGCCTAGGCACTTATCTTTTCTGGATAAATCAAAAATAAACTAAAACCCTGACAAGTTCAACATTCCTTGGCAATATTGACTAAAAATCATGAAGTGAAGCAAAAAATTGCCCCAATACTGAAATTAATTCACAAAGTTTCAGATATTATTCTCTCTTCACTGTTCCAAATAATACAAAATATACCTATCTAATCTTCATCCCTCACTAGTGTCTGTAATTAGTGTGAATCATCCTCTCTCTTACCTCAACTCCCAGTAGAGCAGCCCAGGTTAAACCTCTCATCAGTGGAGGAATGTCAACTCTGGCTTCTTTCCAGACCTGATTTTTTTTGTATGGATAAGCCTGTAGGGAAAAACAACACACCACTTTCTTGAAACAAACAAGATCCTTTCTTTAGGGTAAACTTCTCTGTCACTGGACACAAAACACAGTAAATCTGTTTACACTATTTTACAATGTAAAAGAGGAGTACACCTTTTTAAAAAACAAGGTCTAAGCATCTACTGTTGCTGCTTCAAATAATCAGTCCAACAGTCCCCTTTTATTGGAAAGCAAGTGACTGCCATGTTTTGTTACATTTTAAAGGTTAAATATAAATAATGTTTGCAGAGTTTCTAATTTCTTCTGTATTTAATATTCCTTTTCATAGTAACATGACTGTTTAAAAAAGTCTTAGAGTTAGTGTAATACTTATTACAATGTGTAAAAAAATCCTGAATGAACCCATCTCTTATCTCTTGACTACTTATGTGTATTCTTGCACACACACACACACACACACACACACACCACACAAAAACACATAAAATGATATTGCTGAGAAAATTTAAAAAACCATGGCATAAGAATAAACAAACCTCCCTCCCGTACCCAGTGATATCACAGTACAGATTAGTTTGAATGTGCAAGACCAGTGCTCAGTCCATAATGGACAATGCAAAAATGATACTGGCATATCTGAGGCTACGCTGCTCACATTTAATTTTGGACTGCCCACTGCTGTTAGAAAATACATAGGATGCTTCAGTGTCCTCTCTCGTTTACTACTGTTTATAGTAATGATTGATGTTATTACTCTTTGCATTTTAAAGGACTTTCTTATTGAAGGGGTTTCTAGAATTGCCTCTTTTTTACAGGTTCTCCTACTCCTATTTTTCCTGTTTACTTCTGCATCTAGTTCTCTTCTATAGTCCTCATTCCCTACTCTGATTTTTCTGCTTCAACTTGCAATTGCTTAGTTCTTTAGAAATCTCTAATTAATGAACGGAACGCATCAATCCACTTCAATAATGGATAATTGAGACTACTGAAGTACTATTAAAATGTATACCTTCAGTAATCTGTCAAAAAGAACAATTCTGTGTAGCTGGTACTCTGTATCCCTCTCTCGGATGATCAGAGGAAGATTGGCAGCTGCAGACAACTCATTATTACTGTTTGAATGAGGTAATTGTGACTGCCTGGAACAGAGTGAGAAAAACAGCACTGGAGACCGGCTAAAGAACAATAAACATAATTAAATGTACAAATAAGAATGTATACTGCAAAGTGCTTTTAACTTAGAAAATAATTTTCAAAGGAGACATTACTTCCTACTGAGCAGGATCTGTGCACACAGTGCTATATAGTAAATACCAAAGTCCAGATTTTCAAGACCAAGTAACTGCAGTTAGGCGTCTCAGTTCACATTTAGGTACCTAAATAAGCAGATTTATTTTCTATAGTGCTGAGCAGACAGTAGGTCTTACTGAGTTCAGGAGTCTAAATAGGAGATAGAAGGTTAACACTAGATTTCTCTTTTTGAAAACCTTGGTACAGTCATTGTGTGTGTCACTAGAATACAAACCACCAGTCAACAATAATGAATGCTATTATATATACTTACTCATCCTCAAGCAATGGATAAAATGCTTCCCCACCAACATCTTTCAGTCTCTGAAATTAATTAAGAATTAAGATCAAAATGATTTTCAGTACCTTAATGGGTACAATTAGAGCAGTGGTCTCCAACCTTTTTACACCCAAGATCACTTTTTAAGTCTCAGAACAGGCAAAAATCTACTGCCCCGCCCCTTCCTTGAAGCCCCGCCTACATTACATGAGGAAATCTAATGTAAATGTACTGCGCAGGTGCGCAGTTCAGAGAGGGCTCAAGAGCTACTCTTAGAGCCCCTGAGATCTACCGGTAGCTCGCGATCTACTGGTTGGTGACCACAGAATTAGAGGAATATGAAAAGTATTAACTTATAACTAATCACTTTTAGCTGTTTGTGCTATTATTGGCTTAAACATTAATTTATTTGTGATTAGCAGGGCTCGACAAATAACGTGGCTAGTAGATTACAACCTGGAAGAGGTGGCGCAGAACGATATCACGCAGCTGGCGAGCAGAGCTCGCTGCCGCTTGGCGAGCCCTGTGATTAGGGATGTCAACATTCAGAGGCAGCAAGATGGGGAGGCAGGAGCCAGTGCCCATGGGAGCCAGCTTTATGAGCACCAGATCTGCCCCTACTCCACTTTTGCCTCTGATAGAGAGGCAGCAGCACGGAGGGTTGGGGGGCAGGCTGGAACTCATATACTCGGGGAGCCAGATCTGCCTGCCCACCCGCTTCGCTGCCTCCTTAAAAGCCGGTTCCCCCCAGCACTGGCTCTGTGGTGCCATCTGCCTCCCACCCCACGCTATCAGAGGCAGCAGTGGGGCAGAGGCAGGCAGATCTATCAGAGGCAGCAGTGTGGGATGGGGAGGGAGTAGGGGAAGCTGCTGCAAAGCAGCCTCTGCTTGCAGCCTCTGTTTGTGGTGGGCCCAGGCTCACTGTGGACGGAGGCTACTCTGAGGCAGCAGCCCCTATTCACAGTGGGTCTGAGCTCCCCACAGACAGGGGCTGCTGCTGTGGAACAGCCTCCGTCTGCAGAGAGCTCAGACCCCCCCTCATGGACAGGAGCTGCTGCCACCCCATGCTGCTGCCTCTGTATCAGGGGCAGCAGAGCAGGGTGGCAGGCTGGAGCTGGTCTGCACAGAAAGCCAGTTTTAAAACAGCTCCCCTTGCAGACCAGCTCCCACCTGCCACCCCACACTGATGCCTCTAAGGAGAAGGCAGCAGTGTGGAGTGGCAGGGCTCCCCAGGAGTGGGCCTGGGAGCACACTGGCTGCTTGCCCTGCCTTAGGGGACTATCAAATAGACATGTAACCACTTAAATTTTATGCCATTACACGACTATTCTATTATACACTAACATCCCTAGTTGTGATAAAGGCAGCATATCCACCCTTAACAGATAAGCAGTATGAAATATTTAATATTACGACTCTTATAGTCAATGGAAGCTATTCCGTTTACACTTCTAGCAATTCTGAACATTCATTTTGTTCACCAAATGTTAACAGGTTAACACTGCGCAATTGTTCTTTTGTTGTTCTTTGACAAGGACTTTTAACTCAAGTATCTACAAACCAACAATGAAATTTAGCACGGCTTTTTAAATAAAAAAATTGAAGTTATCAAATCTTTTCAGTCATGACATCTGAGAGAGAGAGACAGTAATAAAGATATTCTCAGGAAAGGTGATAGGCAAGCGAGGTTAAACGTAAAGCCTCAAGTTTACAGACATCTTCAGTGCAATATGATTAAAGTTTAACATCATCTTCCCTACGGTGTTCTGTTATGCAGTTCAATCTCTAACTAGATGGTATAGTGGCATTTTCCCTGGGTATTGACAGAGCAAGTTCAGACTGACTTCATTCATCACTGATCCTTTTTTGATTACAATCATTGTGCTTGGAGGATTCCAAAAGATGAAGATAAATCTTACAACTAACACTGCCAGTTTGACTGAGAGATTAGCAAGATTCAGGTTAGTATCCTATCAAAAATGAAAGCTCTGTATATTTATCCACTACTGCATTTGTACCCTTAGGCATAGATATTTGATTTTTATAGTCCCCAAACTCACCACAGTGAATTGCTGCATATTGTAAGAAAACATTTATTTAGTCAGTTTTCATGTATTAATATAAAATAGTGCAGTTTTGTTGCATCATCATGATTTTATACTGAGTGCACAGAACTAGTTACCTCATGCTTCATTTCCTGTAATAAGCTAGAAATTAAAGGGATTCAAGCCAAAATGGACCAAAATTCTAAGCTATCCAACTGTAACATCCATTTAATTTTTGTATGACATCTTCCTCCAAATAGCTTGAAATATAAAATACTAACTGTGCAGCATTAACATGAAACTATACAGTGGAGACTGCATGAGAATGAATGTGTGAACAGACCATGAGAAAAATAATATTTCAGTGAGAATATGGTAAAACCTGGAATCAGCAATTATCCAAAGCATCCTAATAATATTTGATTAGTCATTGTTTAATTAATGTGGATTTCTAATGGAGGTGAAACAAAACAATATTCAGTAATTTTGAAGGAATCTCTTAAAATCTAATGCCTAACAACTGCAGATTCCAGTTTCAAGTTTCCAAAGACTGAGATTAAACCATTGGAAAGCTCAGGAATAATAGCAAACCTGTCCCTTTGCAAAGTCAGCTGACCTTAGATTTAAATATAAGGGGCCACCTATGTGTAAAAGCAGGCTCTTTTCTGGCCAGGCCTCGTGCGCATAGCCTTCCTAGCACAAGATTACCTTCCCCTCAAACCAAAAATCCTGCACTATGTGACTTAAGATCAGTAAAAACCAGGAGTAAGACACCAGGCAGGTAAGGGTCATACAAAGTTCGCGCCACTCAAGGGCCATCTCACCCTCTCCCTTTACCCCTCAGCCTGTCACTAGGCAGACAGAATCTGTTAAGCTTATCACAACTAAGCGCGGGAAAGCTCTTGCTCTCTCTATAAAGCAGCTACCCCTCCTGCATCCAGTTGAGAGTTCCCGAAAATTTGGAAGGCAGAACACAAGCCAGGTTCTGAGGGCTGATCACCCAAGGGTCCCCTCCCGCTCACCGAATCTACTGAATCTTCTGCAGAGCGTACGAATAACGAATATGCTGTTGTCTCTGTTGTCCCTGGTATGTCTGATAAGTGTGAGTATTGCTGTGTAAAGTTAGTTAAAAGTTTGATAAATAATAGTGTTAAGAGTAAGTTAGTTAGAAGTTTGTTAAATAGTATAGTTAGGAGTTTAGATAGATGTTAGACCTTAGGAGTAAAATTAATGTAAATATAACTGATAAAAATCCCTGGGGTGTTGTTGATAATTATTGGGACTTGGAAAAACCTCAAGGTATTTTCCTCTATTGTATTGCAGTTGGTTTATTGTTACTGTTAATAGTTATCTGGTGCCCACGCATGTAAAAAGCTGATAAATAAAAAGTTATAGTTAAAAGCATTTTAATAAAAGTTAAAAGATATTCAGAACAAGGTTGCCTGTTTCCGCACCTGTGTGGGGCTGGCCACATTCTCGAACCTTCCATTTTACCCCAACACTATGGACAGAAATAAAACTTCTGACACATCAGAAGCAAAACTAGATAACACTCATTCTTTATTTTTAACTTAGTCAGCCATCACTGAATGTCACAATTACCCTGTGAAAACATAGCTGTTGCAACATAATGAACTTAAGTAGCACAAACATACCAAGAAAACCCAATTCAGTAATTTGTTTCTGACAAAATCATTGTTATTTTAAATTATATGTAATACAGAATCTAATTAACTTGGTCCAAGGAGTTTTTAAGGGATCCAGAGCATACAAGTGTCAAGGAGGGACTGCCTGAAATGGTGTCTTGAAATAACGGCAGCACTTGTTCTCTTACATTCCTTAAAATATCAATTGTTTCTGCAATTCAGTTAAAGCAGCTAGATATGTATGCAGGATCGTTGTGGCCATGTTGATTTCAGGATATTAGAAAGACAAGGTAGGAGAGACAATATCTTCTACTGGGCCATGTTCTGTTGGTAAAAGAGAGAAGCTTTTGGCTTACACAGCGTTCTTCTTCAGGCCTGGGGAAATATACACATAATATCACAGCTAAACATATTTTGTAAAACAGTAAAATGTATTCACCTGTGATACATGGAGTATGTTTCCCATACCTGAAGAAAAACACCGTAAACTCGAAAGCTTGTCTCTCTCTGAGCAACAGATGCCTGTCCAATAAAGATGTTACTTTTCCCTTCTGTGTGCGTATATTTCCCTTCTCTCTAGGCACAGGGGAACACATTTCACTTACATTTCTGAGTTGACACAGAGACAGTAGAACAGTTGTGTCATCTAGAAGGGAACTTCTATCTCGTCCTTGCCCAAAGCTCTCGCCATCTTCAAACAAAAAGCTTCAAAGAGAAAGACAGAACCTCAATTCCTGGTTATTTTAAAGACACAATAAAAACGCATATGAACAAAAACAAGATACAAATTCTGCATCAATCAGCCGCTTAGCAACAAAAATAAAACACTAACTCCTAGAACTATACCGTACTCCTGACTACACTGAACTACCTTTTAAAATACTGTGTCAAAAGCTAATAATATTTAAATGATGCTGAAAGAAAACCTGAGAAATACCTTTTTTTTCTTTCAAGATACTGAACAAATAATAGGATGCCATTTACTGCTCTGCTTTGAAGGAGCTGAACTAGATTAACATTTCCTTTTGTTCCTCATCCTGGCACAGACCAGGATTAATAGATACACTAACTTCTTGTATTGTGGAGGCAGGGGAAAATAAATGCCTTTTGTCATTCAAAAGTCAAAGACCAAAAATAATGCACCTAAAGCTGTAAATTAGGATCTCGTAAGGTGTTTATCTCTGTGGCCGTAACAGTGTAATTCTTTAGAACTATGGATACATCCAAATGAGGTTAAACAAGTAATCCAAGAGAATGCCTCTGTATCAGTGGCCTGACTGTACCCGTGAAGGTTAACCAATGAGCCCTGGGTTTTTTTGTAGTGACAACTGTAGCATAGTTTAGTCCTATGATACACTGCAAATGTATCATTGGATTTAAAATGTTATCTTGTAGCCTATTGATACTTCATTATTTTGAATCTTGCATGCATTGTTGCAAAAATTTTGGATACAATGTTTAGTGTGTGGTGGTGATGTAAAATCAAGTGGGATAACAGTGAATGATAGTTTATATGTGGAAATATGGAGGATTTTTTTTTCCAAACTGCTCTCTGAAATTAAGAAGTTAGAATTTCTAAAAACACCACGGTTTTTCCTTTTCTTTTCTTTTGCTTTGGTGGTGTTTTTTTTTTTTTTTTTAAACATTACACTTCTCTGTCTACCCCTATCTTTGTGTTTCAGTTCCCCAAAGTATTTTCCATTCCTTACTTGGGGAGTGTACAGATGGGTGGTTTTGATCGAATTATTTCTTTGTTGACAAGTTCTTTCTCCAAGTCTCCTCCAGCCAAACACCAGAGATAATACACCTCTTCAACAGATCTTTCTGCTAGGTAATCACAGTCTTCATCTATTAACAGAAGCCAAATTAAAATGAATTACAGCTTTTTAAGCAGCTCATGTTTTTTCACTATCATTCTAAACACATTTTAGTTAGAAACAGATTACTAGATTTGAAAGGTCATGTGGCCTACTGCAGAATTAAGAGAAAAGTGATCTTCCCTTTGCAATATCCTACAGCAATGCTCATGGGAAGACAAAGGCAGCTGGACAGACTACATGGTTATCTTGCATTCCGTGAAGAAAAAAGTGAAATATTATCTGCAGTTTGACTTCATGGCAGAAAAATGAGCAACTTCAGATAAGTACCCTCGGTGCAAGTATGAGGTTTTGATTTTTTTTTGTTGGGGAGGTGGGGGGAGGGAGAGTTTGCTTATTTTACTCACAATTCAAAAGGAATTTCTCTTCCATAATACAAAGAGTTAAGAGTAAACAGCAACCACTGAAGCAGTGATTCACATTCAAAAACCTCAGTTTACCAAAATGTTACATGCAAGACACACATTTAAATAACTATCTTTGGTTTCAAAATATTAATAAACAAGAATATCCAAAATAATAAAAAGCTTCTGAGATAAATCAGAAAGAGTCATAGCACCCCCATCCCACTCAAACTATTACTTTGAATTCTAAGGGTAAGAAAATCCCAACTCTTTTCAACATATTGTCAAGTGAGTGTGAAGTTTTAACATAGACTTTTACAAATGCAACCTCTCCCACACAGACTGTGATTTATAACTGCCAATAGCCTATAATTTCCAATACCCCACTGCTGATGTAAACTTTAATAATGGATGTACAGCCAATCCTCACAGGATATGTCCAATGAGCCCCCAGTCTGCAAATCAACACACAGTAATATGAAAAAGAATCAGCATCTAAACCTCAGAACTAGGCTGAAAAACATCATCAAGAGACTCATGCAGATCAAGGATAATGAATGGATAGCTGTTACAAAGGATGATACACAAGGGACACGTCTATACAGCAGGGCTTAACTCGAAATAAGCTACACAAACTGAGCTGTTAATTGCGTAGCTTATTTTGAAATAGCTTATTTTGAAATTGGGCCATCTACACAGCACTAATTTCGAAATAGAGCACCCTTCCTCCGACTTCCCTTACTCCTTGTACAATGAGAATTACAGGAGTCGGAGTAAGAAGTCCTCTAGCTTGACATGATTTCGATATTATTTTGAAATGACTGCCTGCTGTGTAGACGCGGACTAAATATTTTGAAATAACTAAAGTTATTTCAAAATAAATGTTGCTGTATAGACATACCCAAAGTAAACAAATACAACACAGATTAGAGATACCCTCCCTCTGTCCACAAGTGCTCCCACATAATACTCAGTAACCATTAGGAAGCAACAACAAGAACTTGCTACAAGCATGCAGCGTCACTACTTTAATAATTTGTAACAATTTACTTCACTTTGACCTCTACAAACAACATTTTATTTATTTCCCTTTTCATTCTGTCCCTGTTACCTTTACACAGCTGAGTGATGTCCTCTGGAAGAGTTAAATTAGCACATCTCAGAGAAGAGGAGAACAGACTGGCAGGTTTATGGAAGGGTGGGTATAGAGAGGCCACTTCACTGAACACACTGTCACATAGCACCTGGTCTGGAGTTGGTCTTGAGTAAAACATTTTGAAAAGTAAAGAACAGCAAGGAAAAAAATACGTAAAGCTCCCTTTAAAAACATCTAATATACAGATTGATAAGATTCTGGACTCTCATACCACCAAAGAAATGATCTTGTTTATCAAATCAAAATGCAAAACTTCATATGAATATCAGTTCACTGTGAGCAAAGTTATTTAAAATAATTCTGTATATTCTACACCCTACACTTTATTTATAACCAATCATTCTTATTCTCAACCCAAGTTAGGTTCTTCTGTCTTTCCTGCAGCCATAAGCCAATTTTCAAAGGTAAAGATAAAACCCAGTGTTCTTTTGTTCATGAGACTTTTTTCACATTTGCTTAGGTAGTAGCTCTGTTCTGTACTTAAGTGTTTTTTCTTTCACTCATGCCAGAGCATATTATAAAAAACGTGAATGAGGAATTATGATTTTTGGATGAATTTTTGGAGAGACATAAGCTTTCAAGCTTCGACAGAGTTCTTTTTCAGGTCACCTGAAGAAGAGCTCTGTGAGGTTCAAAAGTCTCTCTCAGTCTCTCTCTTTCCCCTCCCCGCCAACAAAAGTTGGTCCAATAAAAGTTTATTACCTCACCCATCTTGTCCCTCTAATATTTTGGGACCAAGTAAGTTACAATGCCTCAAGCAACAACATGTAAAACTGTGTTACGAAGTAACACCGATCATGTTTGTTATGCTACAGCTATAAGAAACCACAAATTTCCAAAGAGGGAATCAGTAAAACCTGTCAACTTAAAAGTAACGGAACAGTTTACTTTCAAACACCCACATTCAATCTTCATTTTGCTGTCTTCTAGTTCTTTTTATTAAAATAAAAATAATCAGGAGTCCTGATTTAAATAACTTGTTTTTAGACATCAAGCATCATAAATGTGCTTATTTCCTTTTCCCTAAGCAAACACTGCTGATTAGTCACCATTCTAATTTAATCTAATTTGTAGTGCTTCAAACTGCAATCTAATTATTTCAAACATTTTTGTTTGGAATTTAAAAAGAAACCATCATATATAGTAAACAGCTCTACTGGATGTACATTTCTTAGGTAGTAGCTCTGTTCTGTACTTAAATGTTTTTTCTTTCACTCACGCCAGAGCATATTATAAAAAATGTGAATGAGGAATTCTGTTTAGTCACAGGCTGGGAAAACACAAACCTGTTCATGAAAATTACTGCGACACCTGCCCTAATCCTGGTTTAATGTATCAGCATTGCTTTTACTTTTTACTCAAGATTTTTTGTAATACATGTAAAAGAAATTTTAGTTGATAATGGAAAATAGTACAAAAGTAATAAACTGATGCATGGATATATGGATGAACATATATATCTGATGTGCTTTTATGCAAATCATTTCAACATTAACTAGATGAAGCTGTACTAAAATTTAGTGTTAACTACTTTTGACCCAGTAGAATTATTCAATTTATTCTAAATTTGGATTGAATATTTACCTTTTGGAAGGTTGAAATGTAAGGCATTTCTTCAGTAGAGCTATGGCATTTTCAGGAAGTTCCTGGAAAGTAAGGTGAAAAAAAAACATGCTCAACAATTACTACTTCACTAAGCCACGTTAAGCATATATGCATCTTATGTACATAACTAGTTTTACTGAAGTCAATGGGACTACTTATATACTTAACGGTATGCCTGGATTAGGATCTAAAATGTGGCTATTCAATCATGAGTATACTGTTTGGTCTTGACAAAATGTTCTAGAAGTGAGAATTAATAAAAGCCCAGATTTTCAAAACTGACTGGGGACCTGGGTGTCCAATTTGAGAAACCTTACAACATTGGAAGTTCTTTCCCCTGAAAAATCTGAGGCCATCCCTTTATAGTTTCTCATCCCACCCACCCAATAACTGAGCCAATCACAACCACTAGTTGCTTTTGAAACTGTCAACTCAGCTGTGTAATTATATACCTATAGAATTATTACAGCACTATGAATTAGCTCACCAAATACAGATTTTAAAAATCTGCATCACTGGAAGACCAAGAGTCTGAAAAGCATTATCTAAATTTTACTTGAATTGTCAGCAATTTCGGCAAAGGACTAAGCTCTTCTGACCACTGATGGCCCTATTAGATTCAGAACCTGAATTCTAAAATATCACAACAGTAAAAAAAAAAAACATACTATGAAATCAAAGTAATCAAATAAGTTACACATCTTTTGTACTGAATTCACTTTAGCAAAGACGAAACAAGAATGAGTCTTATAAAACATACAAAGCATTTTCAATTAAGAAAACACAGACATGTGGACTAGTTCACTAACCTTAATAATGTCTAGACAACCATGCTCTTCAGCTAATACAGTTACAATGTCATCCACACAGCCTAAAAAATAGAACAGTCAGAAGAACAAAGATTATAATGTGCAACTGGATACTGTATAGAAAGACACAAAGGTTTCCTCCTTCTTCTCCTTAATTTCTTGAAGTATTAATTTGACTAATTGGTTTTATAGTGATTTATCACAATAACATCTGAGAGCTTTATAATTTCTAGAGGTCTTTTCCTATAAAAATAGGAGTATTTTAAACTCATTTTACATAAAATGATTATTGGTCATTAAAATGTGGCAAATGCTAGCATCACCATGTTCCACAGTATACAAAGATTAACTTGCTGTGAAACTCAAAAAATGCTTGTGATAGGAATTTTAATCCCAGGAAATACCTTTGGGAACCATATCTTATTAGGGCTATGTCTAGACTGCAAGCCTCTTTCGAAAGAGCCTCTTTCGAAAGAGAGCGTCTAGACTGCACGTTGAACTTTCGAAAAAGCGGCTTGCTTTTTCGAAAGAAAGCATCCAGTGAGTCTGGATGCTCTCTTTCGAAGAAGCCCTATTTACATTGAAGAACGCCTTCTTTCGAAAGAGGAACTTTCGAAAGAAGGCGTTCTTCCTC
The DNA here is from genome assembly GCF_052426305.1 of Pelodiscus sinensis. Classification (NCBI taxonomy): domain Eukaryota; kingdom Metazoa; phylum Chordata; order Testudines; family Trionychidae; genus Pelodiscus; species Pelodiscus sinensis. The sequence goes on along the minus strand of NC_143055.1, from coordinate 109,188,015 downwards.
GTGAAATGAGGTTTACCGTCATCGAAAGAAAAGCCGCGTTCTTTCGATTTAATTTCGAAAGAACGCGGCTTGAGTCTGGACGCAGGTGAGGTTTTTTCGAAAAAAGGCTACTTTTTTCGAAAAAAACCCTGAGTCTGGACACAGCCTAAGTGTATGGGAGGGTTACCACAATTCCTCTGGGAACCATAGACAATATGCGTATGAGACGGTGATTGTGGCAAATCAGTTAGGTTGTAATACCTCCTGAGAGGAACCATCCTCTGGGGAGGCTTGCATGTAATGGTAGAGAGTGGGTTTTCCAGAAACGAACAGACTTTTGGCATTAAAAAACCTGTGTTTAAACTGACTCAGGACCTTCTTTTTGATCCTGCACGTATACAGAACTTGCTGCCCAATGCTCCTAACGCCTCATAAGACTGCCAGGTCACTCCTGACATATTTAATATGTGTTCTGAGTCTGGTTATTGTTTTTACTATGGTTTCTTTGTAATACTTTCACCTTACGAATACAAGTGCTGCATGGTAACTTGTATAAGGCAGGAATCTGGGTTGTCTTATCATACCTGCACAGAGAAAGGTAAAGGCTGGAGGCCTAAGGGGGCACTTTTGGACAGGAACATGGAGAGGAGGAACAGAAGTGCAGGTACCCCCAAATTTTGATAGCTTCAATGGATATTCTTTGGAAATCATAAAACAATTGTGAAGAAAAAGGATTCTTCTTCGAGTGGTTGCTCATGTCCATTCGAAGTAGGTGTGCGCGCCGCGTGCACCATGTCTTCCGGAGCGTTTTCCCTAACGGTATCCGTAGCGCCAGCAGGGCGCCCCCTGGACTGGCGCCGCCATGGCGGGGCATAAGTACCCTTGCCGGCGCTGCCCCACCTCAGTTCCTTCTTACCGCCGTGTTGGCCGTTGGAGCGCCTCTCTCTCTATAGCTGTTAGGCTTAGATAGTTTAATGGTTCCAGTTTATCACTTTGTAAATAGTTGTGTAGTTAGATAGTTAGGTTTTTTGGTTTGTTCCTTGCCCCCCTTGGGGGTAAGGAATGCCAGGGCCGCAAGGCTTTAAAACGTGCGCTGACTGCGGGAAGTTTATGCCCGGGGCAACCCACACGACAGCTGCCTTAAGTGTCTGGGTGAGGCCCATTTGGCAGTAGCCTGCAAGATCTGCAAGTCTTTCAAGCCTCGTACTAGAAAGGATAGAGTTTCCCGCTTGAAGCTTCTCCTTATGGAGACGGCGCTTCAACCGGCACCGCCGGACCAGCCTGCAGTGCACAGCGCACCAGCCTCCACGTGCGAGGCCGTACACCGGCACCGGGCGTCGGCAGCAAGCTCCCGACACCGCTCTCACTCTCCCCCTTCTAAGAGGGCGAAGAAGTCCTGGGGCAGGTTCCCGTCCAAAAAGCCGGCGTCAGCTGGACACCACACCGCTAGCTCACCGGTGCACGCCTCCCCTCTGGTGCACCGTTGGCACCGAGGGGGGCTAGCGAGCCCGGGCCGCTTGCCCTCTCGTCGTCCGTCTATGCCGGACACCTTTGAAGCAGCACAGGACTTAATCAGCATTACGACCTCGCTGCCGTCGTCGGTTGACTCGGACGGGTGGTGGTCGCCCACGGGGCAAGCCCCAAGGGCGCCGCTATCGCCCTTGCATGACCAGGGTCGGCATGCTACAGTGGCATATGCGTTGGGACCAACCACGCTGGGTTTGGCTCCCACTGCTACTACGGGCTCCTTCATGACGCCGGGCTGTCATTCCCAGGGAGCCTCGAGCCATGGCAGGCCGTTGCTCTCCAAGTTGCCAGAGCCCCGCTTGGCCATACCGGTGCCATACTCCCAAGGTTATCTGGCTTCCCAAGAGTCGACGTCCGTCTCTGTGCCGTCATCGGCACCGGCTTTGACTCAGTGGTCCACCCCGGTACCGGGCATGGGCACCCCGGTACTGTTCCAGTCAGACACGACTCGGTCGGCATCGAGCCTGAGCACCTCGGTGCCGTGCCTATTGGCCACGCAACAGGCACCGGGCCTGGACACCCCGGTGCCAAAGCTACAGTCAGCACAACCAGCACCGGGCCTGGACACCCCGTTGCCACAGCCACAGTTGGCACAATCGACACCGGGACTGGGCACCCCGGTGTCTCAGCTGCAGTCAGCGCAATTGGCACCAGGCCTGGGCACCCCGGTACCGCAGCCCCGGACGGCACCGCTTCCACTATTTCAGCCATCGCAACCGGCACCGAGCTTGAGCACCTCGGTACCGCAGTTACTGGCAACGCAGCCAACACCGGGCCTAGGCACCCCGGTGCCGCAATTGGTGCACACGGCACCGAGCCTGAGCACCTCAGTGCCGCAACTGGCGTATAAGGCACCGAGCCTGGGTACCTCGGTGCCGCAAATGCCACCTCAAACAGCACCGGGCTTGGGCACCCTGGTGCTGCAGTTACTTACTGGGCAACCGGCACCGGGCCTGGGCACCCCGGTGCAGCAGCTGTTGGTGCCATCAGAGTTCGCCGCACCGGGTCTGGGTCCCCCGGCACAGCAGATGACCCGTCCGCGCCGTGCGCATGCAGGCAAGCCGGAGTCGATGGCCAGGTTTGCGCCGCACTCCTCGTCGGCTCCACTGTGGCCGGAATCCGATTACTCTTCGGACTCGGACGTGGTGTCAGTGCGCTCAGGGTCTTTGGGAGCTTCTTCGACGCACAGATCTAGATCCAGGCACCGAAGGGACCACAACCAGCAGGTGTGGCCCCTGCATCCGCAGTGGCCCTTTTGGACTCTCTGGGCCTATCATCAGTGGCAGGGCCAACCACCACCATCTATGGCGTCGGAGGCTTCAGGGCACCGTTCTCGTCCCTCTGCGTCCCTGTCTAGGGCGCCCACCTCCCCTCTCCCGGTGCCACAAGACACAGCAGCACGCAGCCATCGGTGCCGGGAACAGCCCCTACGGAAACTCAGGCCGCCCAATCGGCACCGCAGTTGACCGCAACGGCCCCCCTCTTGATCCAGGAGTCATCGTCGTCGTCTTCCCCGATGAGGCACTGGCAGACCCGGTGCCCGAGCTGCCATCAATGGATGCCAGAGCGCATCAAGACCTCCTGCAGCGCATGGCTTCCAACCTGGCTGTTCCAGTTGAGCCCATAATTGAGAATACCAACCCAATGGTAGACATCCTCACTGAGGACACCCCTGCACGATTCGCACTACCACTTAAGACGGTTTCAAAAATTACTAATGCCCCATGGCAAATGCCAGCAACTCTGACTCCTACCCAAAAAGGGGTAGAAAGGCATTATTTCATCCCGCAGTCGGGTCACGATTTTCTGTACTCCCAACCCATCCCGGGATCATTGGTCGTGCAAGCCGCGGCCCAGAAGGAGAAGCTTCCCCAACCCGGTCCTTCATCGAAGGCAAGGGAACCTAAGAAGCTGGACTTGCTGGGCCGCAAAGTATATGCTATGGGAGCTCTGCAGCTCCGTATCGCTAATCAGCAGGCGATGCTGAGCAGGTACGCCTTCAACACCTGGCGGGCAGTCGAGAAATTTAAGGACCGACTCCCGGTGGAGGACCGCCAGGAGTTTGTAGCTATGGCCTCCGAGGGTAAAATCATCACAAGAACTGCCCTCCAAGCGGCCTTGGACACCGTGGACTCGGCAGCCTGCACCATGGCGACAGGTGTCGTTATGCACCGTGGGGCGTGGATCCATGTTTTGGGGATCCCCGCGGATGTCCAGCATACTATCCAGGACTTGCCTTTTGAAGGGAAGACCTTGTTCTCAGAGCACACAGATTCCAGGCTCCATACCCTAAAGGACACTAGGTCGACCCTGAAGTCCTTGGGCATACATACGCCAGCTACTCAGCAGCGTCAACTGCCATTTAGGCAGCAGGGTAGAGCGCAGCCCCAGATCCCCCGTGGGGACTTCCGGAGGCGCCGCTACCGGGCCTCCGGTGGAGGTTCCGGGGCGGCCGCGCCCCCTCAAGGGTCTAGGGGTCAACGTCGTCGCCCCAGGTCAGATCCCCAACGGGCAGGCCCTCACAGCCCTTCCAATCAGGGCAAGCCTCAATTTTGACTTAGAGCTAGAGAGTCCCGTACCAGTCTGCCACCCGGCCCCCCGTTCGGGGCCTGGCTTTCCCGTTTTGCCTAGGCATGGGCACAAATAACATCAGATGCCTGGGGTCCTCAACATTGTACATTCGGGCTATTCTATCCCATTCCTGGGCCCACCGCCTTCAAAACCCCCTACCTTGTCCCTAATAAGGGACACCCCTCATGAACACATCCTGCTTCAGGAAGTGGGGGCATTCCTTGAAAAAGGGGAAACAGAAAGGGTTTCCCTGCACTTGCGGGGCAAGGGGTTTTACTCCCGTTATTTTGTTGTCCCAAAACCAAAGGGGGGTATCCGCCCTATCTTGGACCTCCGGTTCTTAAACAAGGCAGTGGTGAAACAAAAGTTCAGAACGGTAACTTTAGCCTCGGTCATCCCAGTACTACAACTGGGCGACTGGTACGCGACTCTCGATCTAAAGGACACCTACTTCCATGTGGCTATCAGGCCCAGTCACAGGCGGTTCCTTTGGATTATGGTGGGCTGTCACCATTTTCAGTTTACGGTACTCCCCATTGGGTTGTGTACTGCGCCAAGGGTGTTCACGAAATGTATGGCTGTGGTTGCCGCCTTTCTGCGCAATCGAGGGGTACATGTGTTCCCCTACCTCGACAATTGGTTAATCCGAGGTCGCTCGTACGAGCAAGTAAAAGCTCACGTGTCACTCATAAGAGCTCTCTTCTTAAGGCTGGGGCTCTTGGTGAATGTTGAGAAGTCATCCCTGACCCCCTCCCAGAGCATAGAGTTCGTGGGAGCCCTACTCGATGCGAAGGTGGCCAGAGCATTCCTGCCCCACAGCAGGTTCCTTGCAATAGGGGAGCTGATTTCACAGCTAACCCGGTCCCCCATCACGACTCCCCGGGTCTGCTCCAGGCTCCTGGGACATATGGCAGCATGCACTTACACAGTGCGACATGCCAGGATGAGGATGAGACCTCTGCAGGCGTGGCTGGCGAAGGCCTTCTGCCAGTCCAAGGGCCTATGGGACTCCATAGTCACAGTGCCCCCGGACATTCTGGACTCCCTACTCTGGTGGACCCAGGAATCCGTGGTGCACAGCAGAGTTCCCCTTCAATGCCCCTCCCCCCTCGCTGACCCTGGTCACTGATGCATCCGACCTAGGGTGGGGTGCACACCTCGGGGGCCACAGAACTCAGGGCCTCTGGTCCCTGTCCGAATGGTCCCTGTACATCAACATCCGGGAACTGCGAGCGGTGAGGAAAGCCTGCGAAGCATTCCTGCCGAGGCTCTCCCACCGCTCCATCCTGGTACGTATGGACAACACTGTAGCGGTTTTCTACCTCAACAAGCAGGGTGGGGCACATTCACCACCTCTGTGCAAGGAGGTCCTGCTGTTATGGCACCTATGCGTCACGCACAACATCTCGCCCCAGGCGGAATACCTCCCCGGGTGCAAGAACCTGCTTGCAGACACACTGAGCAGATCCTTTGGAGCTCACGAGTGGTTGCTCAAGGATTCTGTACTCAGCCAGGTTTTCCACAGGTGGGGCTATCCCCACCTGGACCTGTTTGCCTCGGCACGCAATACAAAATGCAGGAACTACTGTTCCCTGCTGGGGCTGGGGAATTTTTCCAAGGGAGACGCCCTAACGACCACGTGGCCAAAGGGCGTTCTCTATGCTTTTCCCCCATTTCCACTAATCTCCAGGGTGTTGACCAGAGCGAGAACTTTCAGGTCCTCGATCATCCTCATAGCCCCCAGGTGGCCCAGACAGTTCTGGTTCCCCATCCTGGTGGAAATGCTGGCCCGGGACCCCATAGCACTCCCTCCAGTTCGGGACCTGCTAACCCAACCTTGGGACGGAGGAATAATGGTTCACCCGGACCTCCGGTCTCTCCACCTGACAGCCTGGTTTATCCGTGGTTGAACCAACTGGAAAGGGAATGTTCCCGACAGGTACAGATGGTGCTACTTAACAGCAGGAAACCCTCTACTAGATGGTCGTATGCTGCCAAGTGGAGGCGCTTCTCGTCTTGGGCATCCCGGAGAGGAGTACAGCCGTCCTCGGCTCCTATTCCAGCTATTCTCGACTATCTCTTTCAACTTCGTTCTTCTGGCTTGTCTTTTTCATCTATTAAAGTCCATGTGGCATCTCTCTCCGCCTTCCATGTGGGAACGGCAGGAGCCTCTCTTTTTTCTAACCAGGTGGTTAAAAGGTTTCTTACAATTTCTCCAAACCCGTATCCCTCTGTGAGGGCTCCATACCCTGAATGGAACCTCAACCTGGTTCTTCACAGGCTTATGTCCCATCCCTTCGAACCCTTGGCTACCTGTTCGCTGAAACACCTTTCATTGAAGGTTGTTTTCATAGTAGCCATTACATCTGCTAGAAGGGTATCAGAGTTAAGGGCGTTGACCATAGAGCTGCCCTACCTTGTTTTTTCTCGTGATAATGTGAGGCTACGACCTCATCCAACCTTCCTCCCGAAGGTGGTTTCCCCTTTTCACCTATACCAGGAGATTTATTTACCAGTGTTCTTCCCTAAACCTCACGCATCCCCTAAGGAGCGTGTTCTACACTCCCTGGATGCCAAGCGAGCGCTGGCTTTTTATATCGACTGAACCAAGCCCTTCCGTAAATCCCAACAGTTGTTTGTCATATTTGGGGAAAAGGTTCGCCTGTTTCTACCCAAAAGTTATCAAGATGGGTGGTGCAATGTATAGCAGAGTGTTACCAACTGGCGGGTAAAACCCCGCCCAGGGTAAAGGCACACTCTACCAGGGCGCAGGCATCCTCGGTAGCCTTCGGTGCCCAGGTACCTATCACAGAAATCTGCAGGGCAGCCACCTGGTCTTCCCTCCACACGTTTACAATGCGCTACCTCAACAGGCCAGGGAGGATGCAAGGGTGGGCTCTGCAGTCCTCAAATCTGTGATGTAAATATATAGATCTCGTTGTCTTTGTTCTGGTTTGGTGACTTGTCACTGTTTATTTGTTCAAATAAATCTGTTTATTGTTCACCTTCCTTTATGACTCTGGTGCTATGACTGTTCCAACCCCTCCTCCTTGGGCTTAGCTTGGTAGTCACCTACTTCGAATGGACATGAGCAACCACTCGAAGAAGAAAAGAACGGTTACTTACCTGTAACTGTTGTTCTTCGAGATGTGTTGCTCATGTCCATTCGACTCCCACCCTACCTCCCCTTCGTCAGAGTATCCGGCAAGAAGGAACTGAGGTGGGGCAGCGCCGGCAGGGGTACTTATGCCCCACCATGGCGGCGCCACTCCAGGGGGCTCCCTGCCGGCGCTACGGGTACCGCTAGGGAAAACGCTCCGGAAGATGTGGTGCACGCGGCGCGCACACCTACTTCGAATGGACATGAGCAACACATCTCGAAGAACAACAGTTACAGGTAAGTAAGCGTTCTTTATCAGTGTCAATGGCAGCTAATTTTACAGGTAGTGAAGGCCGCTTTAGATTCATTTAAACATGCATCCCCAGGCCTCAATTTGAAGTTTTGTCTCTTTTCCCCTCACACTTCATAGTGCTAATGTCTATCTGTCACAGAGCTTCCACTTTGCAGCATGGTTTTCTTTTTAAAGTCTGAATGGCATTTCAAAAGCTAATATAGTCTTTCTACTAGCCTCATCTCATTTAAATCACACCTACACGTCTACAGCCATCAACAAGATGAAAAAAAAAAAAAATAACAAAAAAGAACGTGGAACAAGAAAGACACATGCTTGTCACTGTCTGAACAGCTGCCTTTTCATTCAACCTTTTATCTGTTCATGGACTTCCATACGAATATCTTTGGGACAGAGACTTGACTTGTTTATTCCAAATAATAAATAGGCATCAGAAATGCCTGTTCCTAGCTACTTCTCCTCTGCCATATCATTCAACACAATACAAGCACAAAGCCCCTTTGCTGTGCACTTCTGGCTTACAGTTGCTATTGTCCTCCTATGTCAGCTCAGAAGAAGCTGCTAGATGTTCATTACCTTTCCAAATTTGCATCTTCAAAATTAAACTTGCCTTAGACCTGGGCATCATGACCTTACTTGCTAATGTTGTCCTTGCTATAGATTTATTTGGGAATTTAGGAAGACCAGCACTGTAGTTACATTTAGGTCACTTACCTAAAGTAAGCAGAAGTTTTAGTTTTTCAGCTATATCCAAGCTCTGGAACAGTTTTCTACCCTAAATGGAATAGAAAGTTATCCCAACAGTTAAATGTCAGTCTTTCACAAGTACATGTGATGTGCAGTTTTGGGTATATAAAAAGAAAGTCAAAGTCAGCAAGGAGATTTTAGAGCTTTTGTAAGTTATCTGTTAGACATTAAGCAACTCTAAAAGCTTTACTACAGCAAAGCTACCACTCCATTGTAATAACTTTAAAGGTTATTTCTGATTGATTGTTTACCTTTTGAAAGTTTTTTTTTTTTTTAAACTGGAAGTAAATTCAGGGAGGTACTCTCCTCAAACTTTCATAATGTACCTGACTTTTAACTCAGTAAGTGTAAGATTTTAAAAACACATATATTACCATGGAGCTATTGTGTAATATTTCACACCATTATGCACATCCATAATTAACTTTTAGTTTTTAATGTCCTAAAATAGTCAGAGTTTGCTCTTATATGTTAACTTTTAACCAATGTTATTTCCATTTTACAGATGAAGAAACAATTCAAAGAGGTTAAGTAACTTATCTGGTGACACATAGCAAGCCTAATAGATCAAGAAATAGAAGCAAAGATTTCTCATTTCCAGTGCTTTATTGTAACCATTGGCTACTACTGCTCTGACAGTATAATTCAAATCATCTAAATTCTGTTTTATGCAAAAAGATAAAGACTTTTTTTGCTGTCTGAAAAATAATACATCTTCTATATTAATACAGGACATTATACAAGAACTCGATTCTTTGGTTATAGGATGAGTTTTCTAGTGCTATAGTCTAATAGTAAGCATCATTAATATCCATTCAACAGTCATTGTTAATTTAATCATTACTTGAAAAACAGCTTTTCTTGAGTTCACATAAGTACAAAGTGAAAACACATTCACACAAAATTCTTCCCAGAATATCATATAATCAAACACACATACCACACAAAGCTCAAATAGTATAATACCAAGAGACCACACATCTGATTTAGGGCCAGAGGGCAGCAGCTTCTCACACTGAGTGTGATCACTAGGTTTGACAAATCCCTGTGCAATTACTTCAGGTGCCAGGTATGATGGATACCTATAACGATGCAATAATAGTAAGAGTTTTACATATTAAACACATCTGTCAACTACATTAGTCAAAATAAGTCTGTCCATCTAACACAATGCAGAAAACGTTCATTACATTTTACCATATGCTTATTCTTAAATTAATATTACAAGTGCTTTTTTCCGTATATCATGAGTACTGAAGAATAATGCCAATATGCAGGAGAAAGACGGAGAAAAGCATTGGACCAGTACTTATTGGGGAAGGAGAACTAAAAGTGGACAACACTAAGATATCTTTTTCTTACATGTGGGCACATTAACACATGAAACATTACCCAAAAAATAAAAGTGATCATTACCCCCCGCAAAAAAATGAAAGTGATCAAGTAACAGAAGCATGAAAGAAAAACTTATGAGCCAAAATAAATTCGCAGTCAGTCAAAAGAAAAATTGTCAGCAAGTTTAAAGTATCTTAAATCTTAACATATAAGGACATATTCAGAACAAAAAATGAGGCTTATTTAAGCTGACCAACTGGTTTTTAATGATATTTGGCTAAATGGTGACAAAATTTGCGGTGCCATCATAGTTACTTTCAAATGTTCAAGTTTAAAATTGTACTGTTTATTATTTTTTCCAACTGTTAGAAAAATGAAGCAACAGTGGGTGAAAAAAATTCCTTAATTATAGGTTAAACAGCCCAATGAGATCCCTTTAGGACACCTTAGGTTGGACACCCCAAGTGAATGGATGTTGCACTCAGCATTAATTTGAATGGATGTTTACAGCTGTTACGTCTATTATGTTTTATGTATTTGCATTTTCTGCTGTACTGTGATTTTGTGTAAGCTTTGTTATTCACTTTCTAACCATCTGCTATGCCTGGCATGCATACCAGACTCATAACTATACTATTTGGGGGCTGAAAGTAGATGTTACATTAATATCTTATACAAAAGGAATATACCAACTGCCACAGTGGATCAGACCAAAGATCCATTGTGTCTGATAGCAGCCAGCAACAAATGTTTCACAGCAAGGTATGTAAGAAAGCTTAAGTGATACAATCTGTCGCAATGTAAATAAGTCTATATATGTTCCCATTTCTCCTTTGACTTTTATTTGATGTCATAGTTACAGGGAAAACTGCATCTTAAATTCCTTTTAGTTCCTCTGAAAGGCCTGTCTTCCTACACCTCTCATTGGGTAGAACCCTGTGGTCAAACCACTTTGAGATTGGGTCTCTGGGTTGTAGCTCCCTAGTTTCCAACCATGTAAATGTGATATGGCCCAGCCACATTTAGTGCCTTGCACTCCAGAAACCAGTGACTTATTTAAAGTGGCTTAAAAATATTTTCTTCAAAACTAACAACTATTCACTGACCGAAAAATACAACGCATGCAGAATTACACATTTTAAAAAAATTATACAGATAAATTTCCCTTTAACTAGGTGTTACCAACAATTTACTATGCAATATACACAGGATTATATGTATTGCATAAATGTATCCTTACCCTATAGGAAAATCAACATCAACACCATGAGCTGTCATGTGGTATAGTCCAAAATTAGCCAATTTAATATGTCCCTATAACAGAAGAAATATATTAATAATGAAACTCTACATATTACATAGGCCGCCAAAAGAATTAAAAATATATACTGTCCTTTCAATTGTGCTAGTTATCTGAGAAGTATCGGAAAGAAGGAGCTAGAGACTGAAATTTCCTATTCATTCCAAGTGTTTCTTAAAAATACAAAACCAAGCCTCACAGGTCATGATCCCTTTGCACACAAAACTTTATTGGAATTTAATGAGAGCATTTACTTCTGTGGGCAGTGTACTGGGAAAGAAAATGAACACTACACCAAGAGAAATCTTTAGTTTAAAGATGAAAGATTTATACAATTTGAAAACCGGAGTATCAGCCAAATTTCCTTCCTTTCTGTGCATTTGTCAGAAACGTTGCTTCATTTTTTAATTCTTTAATTTTTAAATACAAAATATTTTTTCAATTACCTGCAATCAGGTTTAAAAATCGGAGTCCATTCCTTCTCTTCTTCCTCATTCCATTTATCCCTTCATTTACTCAGTCCCGCTCCTCTCTCACTTTCCATCAATTCTATAGCCAACATTTATTACTAGTCTCCTCTACAGAACTAATTCATTCACTGTTTTTCCATGCCCAATGAGAAATAACTCTTTGCAAAAACTTGACATGCATACACTTAGGTTACTATTACCGTCTATCAGATTGCACCAAAATTCAGCCATCTTTGGTTTCATGTCTAAGTGAAGACTACATCACCTTAGGGATGTTAAATTTAGTTTAATCAACTGATCGACTAGTCGATGGATTTTTTTCATCAACTAATCAATTAGTTGATAAGCAGGCAGCTGCAGCAGGGTCTGCCTCTTAAACCGATTAAAAGCCTGAAAGATCTTAATCAGTTTAAAAAGCAGAGGCATGTTTGGGATTAGCTCATTCCTGGCTCACACCCGGTCCCTGCTACTCCTCTGCCTCCCTTGCTCTCCGTGGAGATGGTTCTGGGGGGGAATCTGCTTTAAAGCCGGCTCGTTCCAGGACCATTTCCTGCGCCTTGCAACCTCTGATGGAAGCAGCAAGGGTGGGGGAAGTGACTAGTCGAGGAACTAGTCGACTATCCAATAAGTTTTTGGATATCAGATAGTCGACTAATCGCTTACATCCCTACAACACATCAGTGTTTTTAAGCAGTTTAAGGGTGGTATTACAGGGAAGAAATCAACCCTTTAAATGTCCATGTAACTTCTGTTTCTGGCAACTTGTTTCCTGTCATCTATTTCAAGGTTTTAAGACTATCTTACAGTCTTGAGTACTTATGCTCCTCAGGGACTTCATTTTCTATTAATTCAGTTTTCATCAAAAAGAAAGGATCTGAGATGAGATATACAAGTAGTCCCATTACTATTTGGGTCCTTTAAGAGAAAAGTGTTTTTTTTTTTTTAAATAAGCACAATTAGGTTTTTTAGTTGCAATATGCTGATGTGACTGTTCTAACTATATCCATTAAGGATGGGTTTTATTCTTTTTGTATGAGGCTTATATATTTCTTTCTATAGAGTAGAAAATCTGTGACAAGTGGAAGAGAATGACCAGAATTTGGGATTTTACTGATCCAACCAGTTCATCAAACATATAAACAAACACCATTTTAAAAGTAAATACTAAGCTCTGTTCCACTTTGTGTGTGTGAAAGAGAGAGAAGATATATAAAGCATTACATACAATTATGCTGAAGGGTGAAATTATCCTTTAGCAGTAATCACTGTGGTATGTTAGATGAATGCCAACACAAAACATATTAATACAATTTCCTGTAAACAATGAAGAAGGACATAAAGCCTGGGCTGGGACATATAGAAAAGGGACTGCAAGCACATCTGAAGTTCTATATACTTTGACTATACGTGTTTTTACAGTCAGAATAACTTACCAATTATAGAAAATATTTCATCTGAAAGGACCCTGAAACAATTTCTCACCGGCCATTTCCTGAAACGTGCCATGTGACACTGAATTTACTTAAGATGATATTTCAATAGCCTTACCTCTCGATCCATGAGGATATTGTGAGGGGAGAGTGCTCTGTGGACCATTCCATGTTTGTTCATATATTGCAAACCCTGCAATACTTCAAATGCTATGCATAAAATCCTCGAAAAGCTGAAAAGAAGAACACCACATTTCCTTTTTTTACATTTTGCAAATAAAAGTAAATAAGTTTTGGAGTCTGATTATTTGATTTCCCTGGTACTCTGAATATTTCTTGACTCCAGATGAAGTTTTTTTTTGGGGGGGGGGAGGAAGGGAAGTTGAGGGGGCTTCATTTGCATCAGACTGAGGGGTGCAATTTTTTCCCACCCTCCTCCAGACTAGTAAAGTTTAGACTTCATAAGAGGTTGCAAAGTTCTCTCTCACCCTTAGGCAAAATTTAAAATGCAACATTCAAATACAGTTGTAGTTCAGTTGACGTCACCAGAGTACTTCAGCCTGTTTATCTTTCCCATCTGCCAATAGCATTAATGCTTTACAAAGGGTGGGGATTTTTTTTCAGTTACCACAAAACTAGTCCTCGGAACTTTCTGGCATGTATCACAAGCATTAGTGAGTGGTGAGGATAGATGGGGAAGGTAAATAACTATTAGCTAGGATTGGGAACACAAGCAGGAAATTTAAGATAAGCCTCTTAGGATGAAGAAGATATGTAGCCAGGGGACAGTGTCTGAGCAAGGGCAATTATATTAAGAGGAGAGAGAGGAGAAAAAAAGACAAAGTTAGGAGAAAACTGTATATAGCACCATCTGGAAGGTCAGCTATTACTCCATCTTGTGGCTCATGCCTATATTGTATTTTCAGTTAGATTATTTTCTTAACATTTTTATCATCATATACTTAATGTGAAAACTGAAGAATTTGTTCTGAATGCTGTGCAATCTCTCCCGCCTCTCCAGTGAGCTGTTAATCATGCCTCCACGTAATTGTCCTTGGCCAAAGACAATTCCTCCTGCACAGTACTACCAGCCCTGCTTTAGAATTTACCTTCAGAATGAACCAACGAAATAGATGCAGGTGGCTGGGAGACTGAATTCCCCATTGTTCATGGAGGTGGAATACTAGCTGTAACAAACCCATTAATCTGGAAAGATTGGGGGGATTAAAAAAGCTACCCCTTCAGTAACAGTGCTATTATACTATTGTGCAGAACTATTCAGGAATCAGCAGGATGCAGTATACAAAACAGTACAGCGCACCCACCTCTTTAAAAAATAAAAAAGCATAATAACTAAATTTGGTTTTGTGCAGTTTTTCCTCCATGGATATAATGATGAAACTTAAAGCAGAAGTAGCTCCAACATGTGCATGCAACCCAAGAAAGTTATCATTTACTGTGACAATTAGACATTAAAAATCATGGCTTGATGGGACTGATGGTTTATTACAACAATCTCTATAACCCACTAATAACCCTCTTCCCCTCCTTCAGTTACTTATCCCGACTCCTTCCTATGACTAATGAGTGTTAAACTAACCACTTCACCTTGAAGGGTCCCTTGAAAAATGTATTAACTATTAATGCTAAACTAGCTGTTTCTATCTTTCTTGTATTTCACTGTGACATTCAGAGTAAGTCACTCCATCTCAGAAAGAACTAAAAAGCTTTCCTCTCTCACTAACTAAAGTTAACCCAATGAAAAATATTGCCTTACCTACCCCATCTCTCTTAACAGGTCATCAGACTTACTGTAGCTCAGAGTGGTCCCCTGAATAGAAGGGCCTTAGAATTGCTGTATTTGAAGTGAATTTCTTAAATGAACATCTGCCTGAGTAAAGCAACGCTCCATTGTAACACCAGAGGGCCTCAGCTGCACATCTGTCATTCTTGAATTGAGCGACCACATAGAATGGGTAAAAGTGTGGCCACACAGTCTGTCAATACCTGAAAACCATGTTTCGAGATTTTTCTGTCATTAAATACCAGTTCCAGAATTATTAAATATAACAGAGGTGGTTTGTAATCGGGATCTCTGCAGTTTAATTGACCGACAAATAAAGATTAAAAGTGTATATGTAAAAATATGAGCACATTTACTTTTCATATTGATCAACCTATAAATGATGAAAAAATATCAGTACAGCATCTCAATGCAATTGTCTCTGAGAAACAAAGCATGCACATCTTCCATGGCAATACTACCAGATCAGATAACCTTTAAGAAAAAATATTGCCTGTGGTTATTACCACTATGATTTGGGTTTAACTGCTTGGGTCTAAATGCAAACAAGAATCATAGTATGCTAGAAAGGGAAGAGATCTTGAGAGGTGATCAAGTTCAGTCCCCTGCCCTCATGAGCAAATGAGTGAGAAATGGAGGGAAGAGTCTCTTTGGAAACTGACACAGGGCCAGGCACAACAGCAATCCTTGTGCTCCCCAAGAATACTGTTTTAGGTTAAGGCAAAATGCAGGACAATGTTTTAGGTTAGTAACAAATGTAGCCGTGTTAGTCTGGTGTAGCTGAAGCAAAATACAGGACTATGTAGCACAAACAAGATGGTTTATTAGATGATGAGCTTTCGTGGGCCAGACCTGAAGTTAAGATAAAAGTGAATTTTTCTTAAGTCCCTGAAAGTTGCTCTATTGGGACTTATTTCTGGCTTCTTCTCTCTTTACAAGTTATTGTCCACAGATGGAAAATCAGAAGATCAAAGGGGTGGCAAAGGGGTGATATACAGATGAACCAAAAGGACAGCTTCTCAATTAAAAATACGCTTTCCAACAGGGGATGGAAGTGAGATAAGCCTAGATTAGATGAGTAGATGAGTAGACTACTTTCATTCCCCCTACCCCCTGCCACCGTTTCCCTCCAGAACCATCTCCACGGTGGCACCTGCCCCCCACCTCACTGCTGCCTCTATCCGAGCTCACCACGAGCAGAGGCTGTTCTAGCAGCAGCCCCTGTCTATAGGGGGTCGCAGCTCCCAGCAGTGAGGGACAGGGGCTGCTACCAAAGCAGCCTCTGCCCACAGCACATCTGGCTCCTACAACATTTAAACTACAGACACACAGCAGGGGTAGCTCCTGAGCCCAGCATGAGCCAGGACTGAGTGCCTTCCCTTCTCAACTGTTTAGTCAATAAAAATTAGCAGCCAATTAGCTGCCTCTTAACATCTTCATTTCCAATAAGAGGTTTTTGGGGGTTTTTTAAATAGTTCCTTCTCTCAAGCTCCAGGCTGAAATACACCATATCTATTGAGCTTCAGGACATGCTTCAAACGTCATCTCTTTATTAAGGTTTTTGAGATGTGAGGATCAATACCAAGTGATGGTATGCTGAGATGAAAGCAAAGTAGTTCAGGTTATTATTAGCTAGTAGCTCTGGCTTTTGTTTTGTTCAGGGACAAGGGAAAGAAGCTAAAAGGTGCTTTATCTTTTATGCCACTGTACTTTTATTTATGTTGATAGATACTTAGAGCACAGGATAGGCTCTTTAAAAATCTACTACATATTTCAAAGTTGGTGTACCTGTCTGTCTGTGAGTCTGTTTGTTCAAGAACTCCTCCTAAACGGAGTAAGAGCTCGGACCACCAAATTTAGTATGCACCTTCCCCTTATCCTAACTTAAATCAAGGTCAGGGTTTGGTTGTGCCAGGACACTGGCATGTGCCTAGAATTTGATTGTTCCTAATAAAATGGAAAGGAAGGAGTCTGCTAGCAGCGACAGTCTTGCTGTTGAGTGAGCACAGAGGGCAGGGGTGTGGCCACACAGGGAACAGAGTGGCCGGCTGGAGGCAGAGCTCTGGCTGTTGTGGGCCACCGTACCCTACAGCGCCTGCCACCTCCAAGGATCCACCACTCAGGCAGCAAGGCCTCTGCCCCTCTTGGAAGTGGTGGGCCAGGGAGTGGCATCCCTGCAGCCCTGGCCAGCCCCGAGAAGCCTCTGTTGCCCAGCAAGCACAGCCAGTACAGCCCCAACAGGCAAGACAAGGCAGGAAGGCAGCTTGGGTGTGATCTTTCCCAACCCTATCCCCTGCCCAGAACCCCCAAAACACCAAGTCTCCTGCATCCTCCACATTTCTGCCCTGAGCCCTTCCCTCCCCCTTCATCCACTGCCCCGACTCCTGCAACCCCCTCTTCCTGCCCATAGCCTCCCATACCTTCCAACCCCTGCCCTAACTCCTCAGCCCCTACAAGGACCCAAGTCATATCAGGTAAATCCTCTGGTTAATTATAAAAAAAAACAACCATGGTACAGAATAGCAGCAGAACAAGTACAGTGATTATTGGACATACTCACTCAGAAACCCTCTTTAAAAGGAGAGGGGAAAACTCCCGTTTTGGAGCACGTAGCTCCAAAAATTCAAATTACCAAGCTCTTAGTAGCAATATAAATGAGCTCAATGAGATGGAAGGAGTGGGGGAAAGAAGGGTTTTTAAGACAATATAATGGTGATACTACAGCCTTCAGAATTTATTAGCCAAAAGGTGCACCAAAAGGTTAACGTGTCCACACTCAATTAAAAAACAAAAAGGATGGAACTACAGATTTATAGAAGCCATTTCCATTTCTGCCCAGGAGTCAGCCAGACCTCTGGGCTGATGGTTTTTTAATTGACTGGAGACAAGAGACTCTTTCCTGGAAGCGTGCTGAACTGAACTACTAGAGGTGGTTTGCCTTTTTGTACTCCAAAGGAAATGATGCGATAATCTACTGCTCAGAATGTTTGCACTTTCCAGATAACATTTGGGGAAGAAAGAGGGAGAGATACTGCTTGATTAATGTGTAAGATAACATTTTCTTTGGAATGACTGAGGCACAATTCTAAACTCTGCTGTGTCAGGATAAATAAAGTACTGACTTGAAGCACAAAGTAAAATGAGGACCAACACACACAGAAGTCTGCCCCCTTGGAATAGGAGACTATTACAAATTGTACACCTGGTTAGGATCCTAGATTGGACATTTCTCCCTTTACATTCCAGGAGAAACAATTTTATTGCTAAAACAACAAGGAGTTGAGTGTCACCTTAAAGACTAACCCTTTTATTATGGCATAAACTTTCAGGAGCTGCAACGCACCCCATCCAAAGCATGAAAGGAAAAATAAACAGATAGCAAGAGTACAGAGATGGGAGTGTTACATCAGAGCCAATTCAATCAGGGCAGATATGGATCAGAATGCCTAAAGTGGAAAATTACCTATGGTAACAAGCAAGCCATTCCCAATCTCTGTTCAGACCCAATCTGATGGCACCAAATTTGCATATTAATTCCAGCTAAGCAGTTTCATGTTGCAGCCTGGTTTTGAAGGATTATTTGCGCGCGGGGGAGGGGGGGGAGGGGGGGGGGACGGGACTTGAGAATGGCAACTTTCAAGTCCATAACTGTGTTTCCAGAGAAGTTAAAATGTTCTACCACTGTTTTGTGTATGTTGCCATTCCTTAGGGCTAATTTGTGTCTATAGATTCTTTTTGTGTAGAGACTTTGCCCAATGTACATGGCAGAGGGGCAGCACTGGCACATGATGGCATATATCACATTAGTAGATGTGCAGGTGAATGAGTCTTTGATGATATGGCTATGGCTGATATGGTTAGGTCCTATGATGGCATCACTAGAGTAGATGTGTGCACAGCGTTGGCAGTGGGGTTTGTTGCAAGTATTGGTTCCTGAGGGTATGTCTACACTACAAAGTTAATTCGAACTAACGGACGTTAGTTTAAATTAACTTTGATAGGCGCAACACTAGCGCTCCGCTAGTTCGAACTTAATTCGAACTAGCGGAGCGCTTAGTTCGAACTAGGTAAACCTCATTCCACGAGGACTAAGCCTAGTTCGAACTTACTAGTTCGAATTCAGAGGTGTGTAGCCCCTTAATTCGAACTAGTGGGAGGCTAGCCCTCCCCAGCTTTCCCTAGTGGCCACTCTGGCCAACACCAGGGAAACTATTGCCCCCCTCCCGGCCCCGGACCCCTTAAAGGGGCACGGGCTGGCTACGGTGCCCGTGACAGGTGCAAGCCTGCCAGCACCCAGCCAGCAGACCCTGCAACTGGCACGGCTCGAGCCAGCCACCCGATGCCCCCCAGCCCTCCCCCTCTTCCCAGCTGGCAGCTCCCAGGAGCTTGCCCAGGACCGCAAGAGGCGGGCACCCGCCTGGTCCAGTGCAGACATCGTGGACCTTGTCCACGACCTCCATACTAGGCACAGGAAAGCGGCCGTCTAGGGCAGGAGAGCTGCCAGCCTGGCCACCCAGGAGCAGGTTTGCATGAAAATCAAGGTGGTCCACTGAGACCCCCAACCCTGAGCCCTGAATGGCCGTACTGGGTCAGACCAAAGGTCCATCTAGCCCAGTAACCTGTCTGCCGACAGCGGCCAACCCTAGGGACCCTGGAGGGGATGGACCGAAGGCAGTGACCAAGCCATTTGTCTCGTGCCATCCCTCTCCAGCCTTCCACAAACTTTGGGCAGGGACACCACTCCTACCCCCTGGCTAATACCACTCCATGGACCCAACCTCCATGAATTGATCTCACTTCTCTTTAAACTCTGTTCTAGTTGTAGCCTTCACAGTCTCCTGCAGCAAGGAGTTCCACAGGTTGACTCTTTGCTTTGTGAAGAACAACTTTCTGTTACTAGTTTGAAGCCTGCTACCCATTCATTTCCTTTGGTGTCCTCTAGTCCTTCTATTATGGGAACTAATGAAGAACTTTTCTGTATGCACCCTCTCCACCCCACTCGTGCTTTTATAGACCTCTATTATATCCCCCTCAGTCTCCTCTTTTCTAAGCTGAGAAGTCCCAGTCTCTTTAACCTCTCTTCATATGGGACCTGTTCCAAACCCCTGATCATTGTAGTTGCCCTCCCCTCTCCCAGCTTCTCTCTTCCCCTATCCCACCTCCTTTTCCCAGTCTCCCCCAGTTTTGTTCAATAAAGACAGATTCTATTTTTGAACACAATTGTCCTTTATTTTGTACATCAGGAAGGGGGGCTAGGGAGGGGCTAGGGAGGGGTAAGTGGAAGGAGGTGAGGGAGGAATGGGGTACGAGCCCCCGATGGGGAGGACTGGGCTGGCTCTGCGGGCTTCTGGGGGTGGAACCTTTCCCGCAGCCTCCCAATTGCCCCCTCTCCCAAGATGGCAGCCTGCGGCAAGTGCAGCCGGTCTGATGGCCGAGTGCTGTGATGTGCCCAGTGTGGGCACTCAGGGCACTCCAAGCCAGGACTGCTTTGCAAGCGGGGCACCCCTGAGAACTGTCTGTCCGGGGTGGGGGTCAGGTCCCTTTAAGCACAGCCCTCGGCTAGCCTGAGACAGCAGCTCCACGCCCTAAGTCCTCCTCTGATGCCCTGCCAGCACTGCTTCCGGCCATCCTTAACCCCGGTTCAGGGTCCGCTCTGTGTGGACATGCTAGTTCGAATTAGCAAAACGCTAATTCGAACTAGTTTTTTAGTCTGGATGCGTTAGTTCGAACTAACTTAGTTCGAATTAGCGCTGTAGTGTAGACATACCCTGAGTTAGTATTTCTGTTGTGGGGGATGTGGTTGGTGGTAGGTATGTGTTTCAGGTTGGGAGGGGCAGGCTGTCTGTAAGCGAGGAGCAGACTGCCTCCCAAGGTGTTGCCAAGGGCCCCTTTAACATTTCTACTTTTCAGACATCTTCAAAAGGGGAAGAAAGTTTTCCTAAAGACCAGCATGTGAATAGATGCTTCTCCCAATGCTAGAGCAGAAAGTAACTCCTAGGTGGACTAACAGCATTTACTTTTTATAACAGTGAACTCATTATTAGCTCTCCATCTCTTCGGCAATCGACTGTACAAGTAAGTGCCTATGTCTTTAGCTATTATCTGAAGCCATATTCTACAGGATGATACTGTATAAGTATCACCAATTGTTACCATTTATTCACTTAAAATATTTTTACCCTGCCCCTCTATTGAAAATATTCAAGGCAGCTTACAATTAAAAAAAACCACAATAAATAAATACAAAGGACCTCAAAGGGGGGATGGGACATAAAACAGGCTAAAACACCTCAAGAGGAAGGACACGCACACACACATGTATTAACAATTAAACAACAATAAAAGCACAGGTAAAAATGGTGGCTTTGGTCTGGTGCCGAAACAGTGCCAACTTTGGCACCAGGAAAATGTCCTGGGTGAGAGAATTCCACAGCCTATGGGCAAGGCTGAAAAAGCCCTGCTCTGCACAGATGTCAACCTTCTCTCTCTAAGTGGAGGAGCGAGGAGCAGAGCCTCCCTAGCCAACCTCAATCGCCAGGTGGGTTCATACGGGAGAAAAGAGTCCTTCAAACACCCTGGTCCTAAGCCAGTTAGTGTTTTATAAATCATAACCAAGACCTTGAATTATCCCCAGAAACATACTGAAGCCAGTGCAGCTGCCAGAACACCAGCAGAATGTGCCCCATATAACGAGTATTAGTTAAAACCCAAGCAGCTGCATTCTGGACTAGCTGAAGCTTCTGAAGACTCTTCAAAGGCAGTCCTGCACAGAGTGCATTGCAATAATCCAATCGGGATGTGACAAGAACAAGAATCACTGTAGCCAAGTTGTTCTTATTCAGGAAGGGTCACAGCTGATCCAAAGCTGCCCAATAGCACTGCTGGCCACCAAGGAAATCTGATTTTTAAATGTTAAAAAAGGGGAGGACTGCATACCTGTTCTTTCAGGGGAACAATGACCCCGTCCAGAACAGGTAATGCACCACAATCCTGGTCAGATAACTTCCTGAACCACAGGACCTTGACCTTATCTGATTCAGCTTCAGGCTATTTGACTTCATCCAGTCCATCACCACCTCCAGAAACTGGTTCAGATTAGTTGCCACCATACCTGGATCCAATGTCACAAAGAAATAGAGTTGGGTGTCATCTGCATTGATGGCATAGTCTTCTAAATCTCCTTAGGACCTCTCCCAGTGGTTTCATGTAAATGTTAAATAACATAGGGGACAAGATGGAATCTTGTAAGACCCTGTAGCACAATTGCCACGGGATCAAGCAGCATCCCCTTAACTCCACCTTCTCAAAGCGTCCCGACAGGTAAGACTAGAACTACTGCAAAACATTGCCTCCAGTACTCAAATCCACCAGATGCTCCAAAAGAATACCATGGTCAATGATATCAAAAGCCACCAAGAGGTCCAAGAGAATCAATAGGTATGCACTCCCCCTTTCTGTCTCCTGGCACAGGTCGTCTACCAGGGCGACAAAGGTGGTTTCTGTTTCAAAACCAGGCCTTAAACCAGACAAATAGATCTAGATAATCTATTTCTTCCAAGAAAGCTTGGAGTTGCAACACCACCACCCACCTGAGTACCTTGCCCAAGAAGGGAATATTAGTGACTGGGCGATACTTATTCACATTGTTTGGGTCCAGGGAAGACTTCTTAAAGAACTGTTTTATCACCGCCTCTTCCAAGGTGGCAGGAACTGTCCAAGACCTAAAATAGACATTAATAATCCCCTGGATCCAACAAGACATCCCTTTTCAGCTCGATTTAATAAGCCATGATGGGCAGGGGTCGACCGAGCATGTGGTCGGTTGCACTCCTCCAAGCACCTTCTCAACATCCATGATCTACAAAAGCTGAAACTGATCCAAAGAAAAACGACTAGGCAGTGCAGTCAACATATTCCATACCCCACATCCATGACAAGCAGATTCCCTATCAGACCGGATGCGAGTGATCTTATCTGCAAAGTGCTACACAAACAAATCACAATGGATTGCTGAGGACTCCCCCATTTCATCATGGCCAAGCTGTAAGAGGCCCCGCACCACTGGAAAAAATTTCACCAGACAGCACCGTGCAGACCTCATGTGGGTGGAGGAATAACATTTCTTTGCCATCGGCACCGCCACAGAATAGGCTCGCAATTTGGCTCTAACCTGCAATCAAACGGACTTGGCTAGCACCTCCAGTGGTGCTCTACCCATTGCACGGTCCATTTTGCTGCCTGCAACTCCTCACAAAACTAGGGAACAAATTTGGTTCAACTAGCCCAAAAAGGGCACTTAGGAGCAATCATGTCAATTGCCCGGGTTACCTTAACGTTCATAATGGCCAAACAGTCCCTCAGAGATCTCAGGAAACCCTCTGGATCCATCAGCCTCCAAGGATGGACTATTTTAATCTGTCTCCCACCTCTGCGGAGGGGAAAGTCAGCAAATAGTGTAAACTTGATCAGGTAGTGATCGGTCCATGACAAAGGGAGCATAACCACATCCCTTATCCCAAAATCTCTATCACCCTTAGACCAAAAGACTAGATCAAGAGTATAACCTGTCACATGTTTGGGGGCAGTTATTTCTTGGGATAGTCCTAAGGTTGTCATGTAGGCCAAAAAGTCTCGAGCTGGACCACACCACACAGCCTTGGCATGAACATTCAAGTCCCTCAAGACCAAAAGTCTTGCAGTCCTCAATGCCACATAAGATCACCTCAAGCAGAGCATCTGTTGTGTTGCAAGGCAGGTGGTACACAAGCAGAACACCCAACTTATTCCGGCCACCCAACACCAGGTATAGACACTCAAATCTAGCAGTTGGTTTGTCTGGGGCCTTAGCCAGTGGGATGGTATCCCAATACATAATCACCACTCCCCCACCCCGACCGTCAAGTGGATGCTGGTGCTGAACTGAGAATCCAGCCAACCACAATTGGGAAAGGTCAATGCCTCTCTCTCCACTTCCAGCCAGGTCTCAGTGATACAGGCCAGGTTGGCCCCTTCATCCAGGATTAAGACCTGGATGAACAGCGTCTTGTGGGATACCGCCTTGGCATTCAACAACAGCACCGTCAGGCCCGACAGCCAGCTGTTAACATTCCCATAGTCATTGAAGCTGGGAACAGTACTGGAGTGAAGGAGAGCCCATAACTGTTTAAACTTTGTTCCCCTCAGCTGGCCTGTCCTGATCTTACCACCATATTTTCCCAGACGGTCACAACTCCCACTATGTCATCTGAAACCTCCCTTTTAGCCACCCCTTTTAGCCACAACACATAACGGGGGAGGGGGGGAGAGAAGAAAAAAAAAGTCTATAATGCACACCCCTTCCTTGACCTTCAGTATAGGCAGGTAGGGGGAACCTTCTCTCACCAAGAGCCCACCTCTGCCGTCCCTGCTCTCACCAAGCACTGAATAGGCCAATTTATATTTTACAGTTCAGTTTTATAACAGTAATTTGATGATATTACCAGCACTGTCCATTTTATTACGTGACATTCCATAATGTTCTAGCCTCCAGGAAGTTATTTCAAATACCACATTTTTTGTGCAAAGAAAACAATTGCTTTGCCCAGGACTGGGAAAAGGGATTTTGCAAAATACATGTAACAGCTGGTGGTAGCACCAGAGATGGCTCAGAGGCTGAAATGAAAATTCCTTAATTTCTGCACTATGAATTCTTAGGCTACAAGGACTAGTGATCACACAACTGGAATTCTGAGATAGCAGGATTCAAAAGCTAGACCTATGCATTTTCTGACACCCCCGGAAATAAACAGTCAAAAGAAAATAAAGAAAATAGCTTTGCAGTGAGAATGCTAAGCAGCAGGTTGTAGGTTCATACAAGCACATTGAAAAAGAAAGTTAAAGGCAACCTGAATATGGAACCTGTACTTTCTACCAGTTAGGATAAAGCATATTGAGAGTATTAACTGAACAAAAAAATCTCCTTTTCTTTTTAGTCCCATCAAAGATGTCTTTATCATGGCTGTCTACTCCCACACTTACATGATGCCTGAGAATGCAAGCTGGCCCAGTGTTTTGAAGGCTGTAATGACCAGAAAAGACAGGCTCTCTCAAGATTCTCATTGTGACGGGGCACCAGGCTTCGACCCAACAGAGTCCTCAGCCCCCCGCACTCTCCAACCCCCCGCGGGGATGGGGAGGGGAAGAGGGGGCTGGAGCCATGAAAAAAGGGATTCCCCCTGCCAACCCCGAGCAGGACCGTGGCACACGTACCGGCTGTGCTGGGGGAGCCGGCTGGGCAGAGACGCCAGCTGACGTCATCAGCCCGCACCCCGGAGGAAAGGGGGTGGGCCTAGGGTTGGAGGGGGATTCAAAAAGCAGGGACGCTAGCCAGGAGAGGAGGAAACCGGAGAAGCAGGAAGGGGTAAGGGGCCGAGAACAGGAACCTGGGGGGGAGAGGGGAGCCCACGCCGACTTCGGTGGACTGGTGAGCGGCGGGCTGAACCCTGCCCCGGAGGAGAACGCCCCAGCGGTCAGGGAGAACCCCGAGCCGAAACCTGGAGAGAGGTAAACCCCGAATCATGTCCTGCATCACCACGGGGCCGGCACGACGGCCGCCCGAGCAGTCGGGTAACTGTGGTAACACTCGGAGGGCAGCACAGCCCAAGACTACGAGCTAAAGAACACAGGTGGAGGATGGTGACTTTGGGGCAGGCTACCCCGATGATGATTGGGCTGTAAGCCTGAGGGGGAGCCCGAACTCTGACACTCATCAACAACTTCTTTTTCCTAGACAAAGCATTCACACTATTGTCAAGCTAGATCAGGAGTGGGCAATAATTATGAAGGGAGGCCACTTCAAACAATTTCAAAGTGGTCGTGGGCCGCCCTGGAAGGGACGGGGCCTTGGGCAGAGGGCGTGGGGCCTTTCAATAGAAACAAGAGAAAGGGCTCGCACCGCCCCAGCAGCTCCCAGGCAACGCGCTAGCGGCGGGGCTACGAACTGCAAGCCCTCTCAACTGCTTCTATTTAAAGGCTTGTGCCTTCCCTGTGAGCCTTTTGTATAGAAGCAGTTGGAAAGGCTCATAGCTCCCGGCCCCACTGACAATGTATTGCCTAGGGAGCTAGGGAGGCATGAGCCCTTTCAACTGCTTCTACTGAAAGGGCTCGAGCCTTCCCTGCAGCTGCTAACATGTTGCCTGCAGCTGCAGAGAAGGTGAGAGCCCTTTATATAGAAGCCGCTGAAAGGGCTCCTGCATCCCTGGCTCCTGTGCAACGCATGAGAGGGCAGGGCCAGTAACTGCCACGTGGGTCAGAGAAAAGAGGTAGGTGGGCCCTCTGACAGGCTCTGAGATCTGAGATTGATGAATTGATGAGATCTGAGATTGCTGTGCATCAGCCACATCTATTATCTTAGTTCTAGGTGAAATTGGGAGTTTCTTGAAAAATATCTATGTTCTTTGATAGTGACTATTGCACTATGTGACAGCTACTCAGAATACATTGATAGAGGCATACTAAGGCAATCTTACGGCTGCAAGTTCACTACTGGAACAATGGAAAACATGGTGTGCTAACACAAACCAGACCATGTTTTTCTCAATGGTTATGCTGACTACCTTTCACTAGTTACAATGTCATGGCTGTTGATAGTTTTGGGAAATATACGTGTCCAGTTATGAACTACATTTGGTTTTATTAATGCTATTTGTAAAAATAACCATCACTGTCAATTAGATCATCCACTTTGTAGTAGGAGCTTGATATACAAGTGAATAAACCATGTCTGGAAAGTGGTGACAAAGTAATCAAAGTTCATTGGCATTAATTATTGGTTCTTGCAGGCTTGAATAGTAAGGTTTTTCCCAGCTAGGCCTCTCCTTAGAATGACTCTTAAAAAATCCCTCTCATTTGTGGGAAGGGAGCTAGAACTCTCTCTGATCCACATGCATAGATGGGAGAGCTGCAACTTTCTCTCTTTGACTTCACAGAGACTGGTTTTAAACGTGTGCTTTCCCAAGCCAAAGAAGAAACTTCATTGCCAGACAAGAGACACAGGAATAGAAAGAACTGGAAGCAAACCCAGAGACTCATGAAGGGGTACAAGATCAGACAATGAAATTGCATTTGGGAATATGTGAATTACCTTCCTACTGTAGCACAGAACTATAAGCAGTAGGAAGGAAATTATTTTCAGAAAGGTTACAGATAGACTACTAATTTGTTGACTAATGTAGAGCAGTCTAGAATATAGAGTTTGTGTGGTCCAATGGTTAGAGCACAGAACAAAGTCTGGTTCTAATCCCAGCTGACATGTTGAATCACTGTGTGACCTTAAGGAAGTTACTAGGTCATCTTATGTCTTCATCAACTTGATGTAAAATTGGATAAAAAACAGGACTTGGTTGAAAACCAGATGTGCATCTGATATGAGTCTTCCTAGGTAAATAAATTACTGAAAACTTATGCAGAACAACAAGAACTTGATACAGGTGGGAATGCTTTTATTTAGCACTTTATTATATGTTTGATTAAAAAAGTTGCACCGGGGAGATTGTGACAGTAAACATAGCTCATTTAGGTGGGAGAGCATTTATACTATCAGAATTATATGAACTGGAACAGAACATAGATTATAGAATATAATTAAGTTATGAAGTATATGATAATACTCCTCAGAAGTTTCTATCTTATGCATAAGAATATTTTTGTATCAGATTTTCATCTGTCTCACACCACTTATGTAAGGGGATTCAAGATAATGTTGGTTGTTATTACACTTTTCAAAAATGTGTCTCATATATGAATGAAACTGCATCACAGGCTGTGAAGCACTAAACAAGAAGATCTATCCTACAGTATTATTCCAGTGGTAAGGTAAATCACACGAAAAATGAACAAAGGCATAATTAGAATAAAGGGAAAATTGCTTTCAGTACACATAACTTAGTATACTTTAAGGATTTTTTGCAGATGTGCTATGTTAACACTGCATTACTATTTTTGCATTGTCACTATCAATGATTTAATAGGCCTGGATGCTTACAAAACAGAAGTTTTAAAGCTTATCACCTTGAGTTCCTTTCAGATCTATAGCACATCCTATAAAAAGGGGAAGTGACTAAACAAAGTTCTTTAGAAAACAGCAGATACACCTTATAAAGCATTATGCTAATGACATCTGCAAAGCCATGTGGTTTAGTGCTCAGATAAAAAACCCACCTGTGATCCATGTTCCTAGTTTCTGATCCTGACTCTACCACTGACTGACCAGGGATAACTCATTTATCCTAAGCCTTTGTGTGAATCAGTCCAGATGCACAAGGCAAAATAATAATAATATGCTTTTTATTAAATCAACAAATAGGATGCAATAGACAAGCTTTTAGGCCAAAAAGGTCACCAGATATAAAGATTAGGTGACAGCAGACCATTTTAAAAAACAGATGCTGGTCTATACATTCCTATGTAAAAAAGAATTACTTATGCAACAGGATGTGAAAGTGACCTTAAGGGGAAAAACATTAAAATAAAAGTTCCCACTAAAAGCCATGTAATGACACCTGAACATACAATAACAAGGTAACTTTAACTAGGATTACTGCCATACCTCATACTTTTCATGAATGCCATTTCATTAACTGAAATGAGAGCCAAACAAACTTCTTACATCCTCATGCACTCCCCTCCTCCAAAGGGAATAAACTTGTAACAGAAGAGCAGAACTGAGATCAAAGAGGGTCAGAATTTCAGTTCATTGTTGAGGTTATTTTATTGTGGGTTTTAACTAAATCAAAATATAAGTACATCTAGTAGGCCTGCCCATTTCAGAGTTAACGTTGCTGGCATGGTCTCCATCATGATTTGATTACAACCCACAAGCAAACACAGCAATTCTACTTAATACTTTTAATCATCAGGATAAGTTTACCAGGGAGACTGTGGTTAAGGATATTCTTGTTTTAAAATAAAAACTTTACCAGAAAAATTAAACGCCACACAGATTCCCAGACTGTGAGGAGTCTCATCTGTAGTATGTGCTGGCTGTGACAACTAAACATATTTACCAGTGTGAAGGCTCCTATGTTGCAATGCACTAGCTATTCATTTGTAAAGTTCGGAATTTTAAATCCCAACTGAAGTAATAAATAAAAATAAGAGTTGTGGTCTCCTTCGTAAACCTTAGTGGGAATCTGTCCACAAAATAAACACACCACTTAACTTAATACAATTAGCAGTCTTATGAGAGTTTAATGCTAAGATAGTAGGGGTTTTGAAGGACAAGCCTCAGGGTCTATCGGAGGGAAGCGTGTCCCATATCTTTCTCTCTCAATTTTCCCTCAACGTTAAAATTACACACACATTTGAAAATGAAGTCCATACTACACCTAAATAACACAGTGGCATTAGTGGGCTTTCTGACCATATATCAGTTTTCAAAAAGTCAGCGAAAGACAAAATGAACTAACGGCATCAGAAATAAAGTCACAAGTCAACTATTTATAATCATTTCATAATTAGCCCTGCTCTTAAAAGTACAAAAGCTTCAGAGGGGTAGCCCAGACACTGGAAGGGGGAAGCATGGGTGTGACAGACTCAGTGTAGAGGGTGGGAAGTGGCAGGATCCTAGCGGGAAAGGGCCTAGGGCAGAGCTGTGCGTTGAACAATGAGCACCCTCCGGCTCAGTGTAAAGTTGGCACCTGTAGCTCCAGCCCTGGATTTGGTACCTATGCAAGGAGCCGCATATTAACTTCTGAAGAGCCGCATGTGGCTCTGGAGCCAGAGGCTGGCCACCCCTGATGTAGATGGTATCATGAGCTTTCGTGGGCAAAACCCACTTCTTCTGTCATCTGAAGAAGTGGGTTTTGCCCATGAAAGCTCATGATACCATCTACATGCTTTGTTAGTCTGTAAAGTGCTACCAGACTATTCGTTGTTTCTTAAAAGGACAATTACTAGAGTTAACATGTTATTGTCACACCTAATCTAATTAAGTCACCTAATCTATTTAATAATTTAAACCAAGAACTCGCTTATATTAAGTCTAAACCAGTGTTTCTTAAACTGTGTTCTGCGGCACACCAGCAGTTGCTGGTGTGCTGAGGAGAATAGAATTAAAAATGGCTGTCCCTAAAGGCGCAGGTGACTCCTCCCCTCCCCCCCGACCCTTTCTTCCTCAATAACTTTCCTTCTGACTCTCCCCCCCCCCCCCACCTTTTTTTTTGCTCAATAAAAAAATCCTTGGTGTTCATCATAAAAAAAAAATTATTGTTTGGTGTTCTTCGGTCTTAAAAAGTTTAAAGAACACTGGTCTAAACTAACTTAATTTTGGGGGCTGAGAAAAACAAAGCACGAGTCTTATGAGGGAAAAATACATTCATGTAATTTTGAACTTTTTGATTATTATGCTTGTGATTAGCAATAATTCTATCAGCCCCAACTTCTCAAAACCAGGCGATGAATCTTATGATTTTTAAGACAAAAACACAATCTCTTGGGTTGCAAACCTTTTAAGGTTCACATTTTGAAGCTTTTCTACACAAACAGGATGACTAGAAACTAATAAAATAAAAGCAGAGATCCTTGCATGACCAAATAACTCTAAACATTTTTCAAAAGCACTAAATACCATTAGACTCACAATTAAGTAGCAAGAGTTGGCAATACTGCAAAGTTTGTACAAAAAAGAATACTGAGCAGTCCAGAGTGCATATAAGGCATCTGCAATTCCATCTCAATCCCAAGAAATTAAAAGGTTAGCAGAAACCCAAGTGGAATGACAATTTCATAAGCAGTTTTGAAGCATTTTATTCAGAATATACAGCCACAAATATGTACGAAACTGCCTATACCCTTTTTGCTGATGAGAGATCCATCATTCTGCCCTAATCACCAGGAGAATAATTTCACCATGAAAAGAAGAATGGTTTTGTTATATTAGGACCAGAAATGATGGTCAAATTGGAAAAAATCCCAAAGCTCTTATGATCCCCAAAGCTCTCAAAAATTAAGACTAAGGTGCAAAAAATGAAACGTTGAGACTTGAGAATATTTTGGAGATTGATCAGTAAAGTTTGGGAGCACACAAAGGCAAATGAAGCAGTCAAGATGAAAATAAGAATTGTTCCCCTTCTTCCGACACTGTTTTTTATATGTACAAAAACAGATGCACTGGTTTAGAATTTGTACATCCTTGTGACTTCTTTGCAGTTTCACAAAAAGGTTCAGGATTCTTAAGTATCCAGAGTCTGGATATTTTCACCGCTGTCTTCACTGACCCAAAATTACATATGAAAAAGGACCTTGACTGGTACTCTAACTTCTTTGGATATTAAATTCATTTTGAAAAGGCAGCAGCAGAAAGTCAATATGGCTGAATTTAAGCAGAGGTTAGGGAAAGAGGAGGAAGAGTTCAAGTCTTGGGAGCCACTCTCCCTGGGCCAAAATATTGCTCTTAGTTACATGGGTGCAAATCTCACTGAGATCAACCATGATCGCACCAATGTAATAGAACAGGTTTTGACTTATTATTTCTATTTTACCACTGCTGATGAAACTTCAGGAATATTAAGTACACATCAATTATCAAATCTTATAATACTGTAAATATACCAATCTATAATAGGTGAAACTTCCATATAAGATTATCACAATTGACTACAATCTTCCAAGTATGAGGAGAATTGTCACTGGACAAAGTAACTTACATTTATACTATCTACAAGCTTGGCAAATAACTTGTGTCAGCATCAAGTGCAGTTTATAATACTATTTCTCAATTAAAGCAATAAAACATGATCCTCTCACAATCACAATTTTTTGTTACAAGTTTAAAAAGTGTTTGTTTCCCTCCCTCTCCCCTTAAATGAATGGTTGCACTAAAAAGGTATTTAAATAGTAATTGAAGTCTGCATCAAGGAAGAAGAATAGCAATAACTACTCAACATCAAGACAAGTTTGCCACAGTAAACAAATAAGCATGGTTATGAGAAACCACAATGATCTAAAGAGAACCACCTGTCCCTGGTTACTCTTCAGCTAAATGAATCATGCCCCCCCACCAAAAAAAAGCGCACACAAAAGTTTTAAGTATTAAATTTTAGAACTGAGACACTACCTAGGAGGAAGCCATATGCTTATTCAGCTGTGAAACTATTAAAAAAAGCAAACCTTGTTTTTATTTGCATTAGCCACCCAAAGTTATTACTTTTCAAAAAAGATTTCCTGCCAGGAAATCGCTCATTAATTCCATCATTATTTTTCTTGCCTGTTCAACACCACCTCTCTTTTTCCCCCCGCTTAAAACAGAAGAAAAAAATATTACATACAGTTACCAGTTGTAGTCTTCACTACAACCTCTTCAAGAAAAAAAAATCAAATCTGTTTTACCATGCGATGGTTAGTTCGCAGAAGCCTCTCCCTTTATATTAATGCCAGAAGGATTATATTTACTCAAAGGCAAACCCATGAATAAATGAAAGACTGTTGTTAAAGCAGGCCACCAGGTTTATGTACCAGAAGTCTTGTTTTAAATGTAACACATTTTAATAGTTCAACATAATTTTGAGTTTAAACTTTTTTCAAAAGTTTCTCTTTCAATCCCTGCTTCATTCATAACTACCATACCTCTGGTTCTCAACCTTTCCAAACTACTGTACTTTTCCAAGAGTCTAATTTATTTTGCATGCCCCTCAAAGATTCATCTCACTTAAAAACTACATGCTTACAAAATCAGACATAAAATACAGAAGTGTCAAATCACACTATTACTGAAAAAATGCTCATGTTCTCATTTGTACCATATAGTTATAAAATAAATCAATTGGAATACTGTATAAATATTGCACTTACATTTCAGTGTATTGTATACATGGCATAGTATTAAAAAGGGACTGCATGAAATTTTAGTTTGTAGCAACTTCACTAGTGTTTTTCATGTAGCCTGTTGTAAAACTAGATAATTATCTAGATGAATCAATGTACCCCTTGAAAGACCTCTAAGTACCCCAGAGGCACATGTATCCCTGATTGAGAACCACTGTACTATACCATTTAAGCTTTTTTGATGCAAGCATAAAGAAAAAGGGTATCTGGATAATATCTTTTTATCATTAAATGAGGAATGAAAGAGAAGGAACTAAGTCTTAGGGTTGGTCTCCACTAGGAGGAGGGGGAAGATAGATCTTAATTACTCAATGTCAACTATGTGAATAACATAGCTGAAGTCAAACAAACAAATGGATAGCCGCTCCCCGAGTTGCGAAGGGTCGAGTTACGACCATTCGCACTTATGACCAAAGCTCTCATGGAGCAGTCGTGAAGACGGTCCCCGAATTACGAATGTGACCCGCACTTACGAACAGCGCAGTCGCGTGTAACTCAATGGGGTCCAAGTTACGAACGGATTGAGTTACAGCCAAGTATTTGGTCCGTAACTCGTTCGTAACTTGGAGAGAGGCTGTACTCTCTATGGTGTCTTCTGTGCAATTTGTAGATAGGTCACGGTGTCAAATGAATATACTTTATGAAACAGCCATTCTTGTGCAAAAACTTGTAGTGTCTACACTGAACATGCATTCTTGCGCACGTACATTTACGGTAAGGCGTCAGAACAGAGGGCTTCTTGCACAAGAGTTATTCCTCTCCCCATGAGGAATAAGCCCTCTTGCACAAGGGCTCTTGCACAAGAAGGCAGTGCAGACAGGCAACGCAGACAGGCAACAGGGGTTTCTTGCGCAAGAAACTCCTATGGCTAAAATAGCCATGAGCTTTCTTACATAAGAGAGCATCCACACTGCCATGGACACTCTTGCACAAAAGCACATGGCGGTGTGGACGCACTCTTGCGCAAGACCTTTTCCACAACAACTCTTACGCAAAACAGTTCTTGTGCAAAAAACCTGCAGTGTAGACGTAGCCTTAGAGTCATAGGGTACATCTAGACTACATGCCTCTGTCGCCAGAAGCATGTAGATTAGGCTACCCGACATAGCAAAATGAAGCGGCGATTTAAATAATCCCAGGAGGTTTACCTGGACCCGCGCGTCCAGACTATCGCGCTGAGCCGACAAACAGCTGATCAGCTGTTTGTCGGCTCAGCGCAGCAGCCATGTAAATTTAAATGAAGCGGCGATTATTTAAATCGCCGCTTCATTTTACTATGTCAGGTAGCCTAATCTACATGCCTCTGGCGACAGAGGCATGTAGTCTAGACGTACCCATAGTGATGGGTGTACTTATTCCTAACGGATTCTACACACCAAACTGGTGCTACAGTAACATTCTTTATAGTATGTGACCAACAACAAAGCAACATTCTGAACACTGTAGTTCTGTCAGCATGTTCCATAATGCTTTATTTACAAAGAAATATAGAACTTCCAGTAAGACTCTGCAATCTGTGCCATTGAGACCGTTGAATTCAAATGCCATACTGTACTTACTAGCGACAGTACTTATTTGATTACTTCAACAACAGGGTAGGGGTCTCGAGTTCATATTTAGAATGAAAGCTTATTAGCACAGCTTTACAGTGGTATATCAATAATAATACATTAACTTGTTAAAATGCATGCATTCATAATGGTAAATTAAAGGGGTACATGAAGGAAAGCAGTTTTGGTAGGCAGCTCACCTAGGAAACCGATTTCAAACTGTAGATGTCAGGTCCAACTGTAGCCCTGTAAAGCTAATTCAAAAGATCTAGTCATGTTAACAGATGTCTATGTAAAGTGTGTATCAAAAAGTCAAGGTGCTGTCAGCTATACCAAAAGGAGGATAGGAGACATGGATTGATATGAGTTTAGCCAGGCTCCAGTTTTATTCAAGTAACTTCCCAGGGCTTCCACCAGCCCCTCTTTATATTCCATCCACGTCTCCCAGCCAACTCACAGTTTGAATCATACCATTCACCCATCGTAGGAGGGTGGGGGATTGGTTCTCTGCCAAACCAATCACAGAATCCGCGAATCCCCTATTTTGTTCCTTTAATCTCCTTTCAAGTCCTATACTAGGCCATTTATTCGATCACTGGATGCCTTCCTCACTGACTATCTGTGCTGGACATCCACCCCATATTTACGAACTGAGTAGCATCCTATAGCCTAACCCAGGCATGTCCAAAGTCCGGCCCGTGGGCCAATTGCGGCCCGTGTTCCAGTTTAATACGGCCCCACAGGTAATTTGGCAATATCTATCTTTTATGGCCCCCAACGAATCCATATGTATTGAGATGAATACATTGTAAAATCTCAGTTAATGTCAGTTGGTCTACATCAGTTATAAATATATTTGGACACAACATGTATACTTGGTGTTATGTTCCTGTTCATACTTTTTGAACTTAAAAATTGACAGACAACCTTTATTACCAATAATATGTAATGTACTTTACAATGTTCCTGACATATATTTCAGCTTCCTGGATTTTTTTTTCATCTGGCCTTCAGATATGAAAGGCAGAGTGATTGAACACCTGTTTAGATTTGTCATCCATGTGACGAAATGAAAAGTATGCCGTTTGCAATAAACTTTGCATAAAATAGTTAATTTGCATTTAATTTTAATGGTTCAAAGAATGTCAGGCAAAATGGTCGGCCCTCACGCATGTTCACTTCATAAAATCTGGCCCCCTCTGAAAAAAGTTTGAACACCCCTGGCCTAACCAGTTTTAGTTCTCACCAGAAAGGATTCATCCTGACACCCGCTCTGAAGAAGAAGAATAAAACCCACTATACCAAACCCCAAATTATTTATCTGTAGTTCTGCTTCTTTGATGACCCCACAGGATATTCAAAATTGATTTTTTTTCTCAGCACAAAAATCGGGAAATTGGGAGGGAGGGGGGGTTCCTTAAAACAATGTAAGATTCCTCCCCAAATCAATAACTGGTGAAACAGAATGTCCACCCATGAAAAAAAAAAAATATCAGAAGTTGACCAAGGGACATCAAGCTAGCCATATCATATAAGTGAGAAATAAGTTCTGACAACCACAGAAACACAATTATTATGACAGCAATAGATAACTAATATCAAAGAAAAGAAAAACTACAAGTGCTTTAGATGGTACAAAAACATAAAACAAACAAAACTGGAGGGGGGGGGGGGAAGGGGACAAACACAACATAACAAAAAAACAAACTTGGAAGCTTCCATAGCTTTCACTCAACTATAAAGTTGTACCACCAGCCTAAAAAGTAAGAAAATTGTACAAATAGTATCTTTAAGGAAAGGAGAATAAGTGTAGGAACAAATTAATCTAAAAGGCACAGAACAGACTAACAGGGTTGTCACACAAGGAAAAAGCTTATCTCTGCCCCTTCTGGAAGAAATTATGCAAGAACCTGTTTATTTTACCAGTTTTCAGTATTCACTTTACTGGTATTTGAAAT
This sequence comes from Pelodiscus sinensis, assembly GCF_052426305.1. Classification (NCBI taxonomy): domain Eukaryota; kingdom Metazoa; phylum Chordata; order Testudines; family Trionychidae; genus Pelodiscus; species Pelodiscus sinensis. Next base: position 109,152,072 of record NC_143055.1, on the reverse strand, counting down.
ATTTGTAGGGAACAAACACACATAGTCCTTGGAGAACTATGGCATATTATGGCACACTGGCAAAAAAAAAAAGGGGGGGGGGGGACAAACAAGAATCTATATGATGTCAAACGTGTCGTGGGAGATTGTGGCACTTCAGTCAATAGTCTGCAATGAGAGCTGGAGTAAGGCAACAGTGTGATTCCTACAACTGTCTGCATTGGTCATTGACCATATTATGACGAAAGTAACTACAAAGACAGATGAATTTTATGGACGAATAATAAAACACAGTTGGATGATCTCACTGCTCTGCTTAATTCAATACACTGCTTAAAGGAAGAAGAGAGATGGTTTTTGGCAGTTCCAGCAAAATAAGTTGTGTAATTCATCAGTAAGGCAAAAGCCAATATATGGAACAAAGCAACTCTAGAAAAAGTTTTTTTACCTATCTATGGAGTGAAATGTGCACTGCTGGTGAACCCATGCCAGATGTCAAGCAACAAATACCAAAAGCAGCGAACGACTTTCATAAAACAGAAAAGATTTTTTTTTTAAATAATGCCCCCAGCACTGACACAAAGACAATATTTACCACTGGCATGACATCTGCTCTCCTTTATGAAGCAGAGTAAGAAATCTATATTAGAGACTAATAAAAAAAATCAACTCATAACAATAGGGATCAGACCAAAGATGCATGCAGCCCAGTGTCCTGTCTTCAAACAGTGGCAAATGCCAAGTGCTCCAGAAAGAATGAACAAAATAGGAAATCATCAAGTGATTCACCCCGTCACCCATTCCCAGCTTCTGGCAATAGAGGGTAGGGATACCATCCCTGCCCTTCTCGGCTAATAAGCCATTGATGGACTTATCCTCCACTAATTCATCTAATTCTTTTTTTAACTCTATTATAGTCTTGGCCTTTTTAACATCCTCTGGCAAGGAGATCCACAGATTCACTTGTGCAAAGAAATATTTCCTTCTGTTTTAAACCTACTGCCTATTAATTTCATTTGGTGATGCTCATTCCACAGTAAATGTCCACGAAAGATCGCAGAGTCATCTGGGAAGAGTTTCTTGAAATGTCAGAATTTCTAAGAAGAGCAAATTAAATCTAAAGTATCAAATATGGTAAAGACATAATTAGAGCATGCTTTAAGGCAGGGGTGGGCAACCCTACAGCCCAAGGGCTAGCTCTAGCCCCCGGCTTACCTGAATCCAGCCCCTGAGTCTCAGGGATCCACAGTATTGGGGAGCCCACATTCATGTCCCACCCCATCTGCCGCCCCACAGCAGGACTGGAACATACACAATCTACTAATCTGGGCCCAGCCTAGACTCTGGTGTGTGAGGAGAATGTCTTTCTCCTTCTCAGTCAGTGGCTATGTCAGTTGGAGGCCATGTCATGTCACTTGTGTGCAGCCCTCAACTGATTTTTCTGTAGGTCAGCAGCCCTTGACCCAAAAGAGGTTCCCCACCCTTACTTTAAGGATACCACTAACATGACTTCCACAGCCACAGATAATAAGAACACAATCCAGAAAGACAAAAAAAGGAGGGGGGGGGGGGAAGAGCTAAAAAAACATTACACAGAATAGAGGAAGAAGACATATTCTTCAGTGTGATGTTCAGAAGCTTGAACAGATAAGCACTAGACTGAATGAACAGCAGAAACTAGTGAACCCAATACACCAGGTAGTCTGGGAGACTGAAGAAAAGAATATAATGTTTTCCTTCAGTGCACACTTTCATTTTTTCAATTCTTTAGTTAAATAATAATCATGCATTTATTATTTTTATATTAATGACATTCAGGAATCTAATTTAGTAATTAATTCACTGATGAACCAAACAGGAAGAGGAGAATAGAGAAGGGATCTATCCTTGCTTAAAATAAAAGTCTTGTTTTGATACACAGTGAGCAAAGATGGTAACAAGTTATGAGTGGCACATAAAAGGGGCTTTGTTTAACTCCAATCATGTTGAAAACTTCTGCCCTGTAATTTCAGCACAGAAACGCCACACTTACTTTCCACTTCTTGTCCCTAGGCAGTCAGCAGACCCCCATTAAAAAACTCACTAACGAACATATGTCTTGGGAAAAAAAACCTCTCTCAACTTAAAAATAAAATTCTCTTACTGCATTTATCACAGTGCTTTTGGGTTAAACTGACAGCACTGAAAACAATATCTCCTATCAATCACATACTAAATACTGCATGAGCAGGGATATGGAAAAATCAGCTAGAGCTTATCTCCCCCCTGTCACTGGCCTCTATGCACGCAGATCTCTGGCCCCAATGTAGCAGCCCCACTGCCAGACAGCCTCCCTGCTGGGCTTTTGGCTCCATGGGGCAGCCCCACTGCTAGGATCCAGTTTCACAGGGCAGCTCTGCTGTCTCCCAATACCATCAGGCAGTTGTGCCACTGGGTAGCAGTGGGGCTGCTAGGCTTCTGGTTGAGCTGCCAGATGGCCCCACTGACTCCTTGTCATCCTGGACAGCTGTGCCAGTTTCGCTGCCATGGGGCAGCCCCACTGCAGGGCTCCCACCCCACTCTAGGGCTCCTAGCTACCAGCCACCACCGGGACTCTCTTGTCCTAGAGCATCTGTCGGTTCAGCTGCCGGACCAGAGAGTCCCAGTTTAGAGAGCTTCAACCTGTACTTCCCCTTAGGAGGATGGTGATGCTTTGGTAGGACTTTCGGGGAAAGGATTGTTTAAAACTCTGTCCACTCAGATTTTCTAATTGGAGCATAAATATATTTTCCTTCACTCACATTTGAACAACTGTCCCATGGATTTTGACCAACTTTTCTTCCACAAAAATTGGGCATTTTTGCAGTTTTCAGAACAAAAGCAATTTGTTCGAAAAAGGTATGAGGAACTATAAGGGGACAGAACAGAATGGAACGAAAGAAGGAATTCAAAAATGTGCATTAGCTGCATCTAACATTACATTAGAGAGATATGGTAGACATAGCATAGATATTTTTAAAAATAAAAAATACAGTGTGCCTTGTTGGAAGAAAAGTGCAGTGTTTATGTATTAGTTCCTCTACTATGTGAATAAAGAAAAAACATGCACTGAAAATAAGTTGGTGTAGAAAGTCCTAGAGTTCACACACAGGACTTGTTTAGAATGTCTTTCATGATTTTACAGTAAATTAGGCACATAAAACACTTACCTTGTTACTGTACCCAATGGGAAAAAAATTGTAAAGCATCATTTACTTCAGCTGGGAAGGATGTGGCATGTACATTTTCAATACCTCCACCGCAAGCTCCTTCTTATATTTATTGTTTTGCATCCTTTTGAACATTCATAAATGTTCACATAAAAGAACAAATGAAAAAATGCATATATTGTATAAAAGGAATTACAGTTTATTATATTTTACAATCTAGTTGCAATTCCAATTTCTTTATTTACAAAAGTATTTGATTTCTATATTAAGTGAGCTTTAAATAATGACCATACAAGCCTTGACTAATTCATAAATTATGTTATTAGCAGTGTGCAATTTAATCCAAATCTGAGTCTGTGGTGTGGGGTCTTCTGTTTGAAAATATTGTGAGGGGTTTTTTTTGTTTACTGAAAGTGCATTATGAAAAGGAATTATGTATGCATCCTCTGGATACCAAGAGGATCCGAGTTCTACTTAATGGAAATACAATTAAATGAATGACAAACTATCATTCTTATACAAACATATTCCACACCTGTAAAGATAACAGGTTCTTGCATCTGCATAAATCCATGAACAGCAGAGACACACTTTTATGCTCGTAGAACACCCAGTGAAGTTTATTTACGATGTTGATTCCCACCAACCTTATACACTATACAGACTTACTCCAACAGTCTTAGGGAGCCCTTGACTCTTCAGCCAAGCAGGAAACAACGATTTCTCTCTCCCACTGAGCTGTTTACTTTCCCCTTCTTACTTCTTGTGCATTTTTATATTCTCTGCCTAATGACTTAATTAGCCTTCCAGCTCTCTTCCACCTACCAGTTAAACACAACTCCTCTTAACAAGACCTGCTCTGCATTATTCAATTGGAGCTGCAGTGTCTAGTGTGTTGGCTCAATGGCTGTTGCCCAGCACTCTGTCACAGATGCATTCTTGAAACATTTCATTTTTGTCCTAACCTTCCTATAATGGATAATCTCATTGTTCAGAACGGGCAGACTAATGCAGAAGATTCTCAGTTTGAGGGTGAACCACATGACCTCTTAATGGAATGAAGTTCACTCAGAGAATAGAGTCCAGATAGGAAAGGAAGGAAGAGTTTACTTTTGTTTTTGATTACAAATGAGCCAGCAGCATACTGTTATTCTTACATCATGTTTTCACTAAAACACATTTTGTTTTGGCAATAAACCTCTGGCGGAAGATTACAAGAAAAACTCGGAAACTAGTAAATGCCTGAAAGTACAGTATCTTATACACAGCAAGAAAGAAATTACTTGTATATTTCATTATAACACATGTTTCTCATGTGAAGTTTGAGACCACTTTCTTGATTCAAAGCAGAGTACATGCATCCCTTGATGTCCTGGTTACCTGCAGCTTTTCAACTCAAACTATAGGAAAAACTTGTATCATTAGAAGAGTTGCACCCATCTGTAAGCCTAGATTTTTTTAAATGCATAGCTATATGAAGTTATTTTTTTCTCTATAGCAGTGTTTCTCAACCTTTTTTTGCTCATGGCCCCCTTCTGAGCCTCGTTTACCTCTGTGGCCCCCCTCAGCCGCTGTTAGTTGGAAAAAAATTTACCTAATGTTCCATTTTTTCCATGTGGCCCCCTAGAGGTAGGGTGTGGCCCCTGGGAAGCCACATGGTCCACAGTTGAGAACCACTGCTCTATAGGACCCTTCATACTGTAATTTCACCCCCAAGAACTGCCATCTAATCCTATCAGTAGACAACATTATCATAAGGGCAAATAAAACTTACTCATCCGAGACAGTCAGATCAGGTTTTCCACAAAACTAGTAAACAGCTGCAGATACAGTCTGCTTCCTATCAAAGACTCTATGCATAACATATAATATGTCTTTATTGCTGATGGTTCACTGGTAGTTTTCTAAACTATAACTTTAAAAGCATATGAAAACTATTTTATATATTAAAGAAAAATGTATAAACTGCATCAATCACAAATTTAAGACCAATCCAGAAACCTTATCGGAAGAGCCAGAAATCTGCTAAATGTCAAAATGCTACATTTGTTGGCATTTTTATTAAGAATACAAGTGCAGATCAACTTAATCAAAGAATCAAAAAAACACTTCAAGCATGAAGTGCAAAGAAAAATACACAATTCATATTGTAACAGCAATGAAGTATGCTTATAGCTTCTTTAATATTGTCTAGAAAACCCACCCCAAAGGTAATTTTAGAACTATAACTTTTTTTTTTTTAATTCCCCATCTTTTAATATCTTAACTTGTTTTCTGTGAATATCCAAGTTGTGGTAAGGAGAAAGTAACTTTAAACCTAAACTTTTAATTAAAGCTTTTGACGATGGTGAGAAGTAACTTTACTGAACTTGATGGTCTTAGCAATTTTATCATTCCCCCTTCAGATTTTTCACATATTTCCTTTAGCTCATTTTGAAAATTTCTGAAAAGCATGGTCACAAGAACTATCACTTCTACAGGAATTGTTGTTACAGGCAATTCACTAAATGATTAGGACCAAGTTTTCAGGGTCTAATCTTTGCATATGTAAATCATGAGTGTAACTGCCGTGTCCAGAAATGCCTTTTAAAAAACTGGGCCTAAGATGTCTCCTGAAGATACTCCTTAAAACTGATTTTGCACTAGCAACACTGCAAGTTACTGTGATTAGGTGAACAAGAACCTAATATCTAGATCATGCCTTCCCATACTGAAGAAGCCAAAGAACAAGAAAGCCCATGGGAACTGAGGCCAGAAAGAGAAAGTGATTTACCTCAGCATATACTGTGCCTGAGCCAAGCACTAAACTCCTATCCCCTGAGTTCCGGTCACTGCCATGGAAGCCAACTTTCACCAACATCAGGTGAAGGCTTATCAACAGTCCTATCTTACTGATCGTTTCTTGCACTGGTACTGCCTGCAGCGATAACCAGGACTAACATAACTCAGATGGTTTTGTCTATCTTGCCCGAGCCATTTATGCACTGGTGATAAGTATCAGCACTCTGCAGGCAGCTCCACATATCCTTTAAAGTGGGATTTAATATTCTAAATCTTCGGGTTGTGGATAACAATGTGAATCAGTAACTAGCTAACCTTATCTGGTGATGATTGCTGGGTGATGGTTAACCTGTGCCAAGGAGTAATCCGTGGCCCACTGCAGGTGCGAGGCGGTGGTGGGAGCCAGCGGTCCTGCAGGGAGCCAGGGACTGCTCCAGCCAGGCTGCAGTGGTCCCCTGCCTGGGATCCTGCTTAATCAGTTAACCCTAAGGTTTAACCAGTTAACAGATTTAATGGAATTTTACATCCCTAATTGCAGAAATAACTTTTTCTGAATGAAATACAGAGGGCTGTATGAGTCCAGCAGTGCGGTCAGCCCCATGGCCAACAGCAGCAGCTCCCTATTCCCATTTCCTAATGCAGAGTTATCATAAATATGCAGGATAATTAACTTTAAACATGAAGGACACTCAGTTAATTTTTTAAAACATAAATCAGACTGTAAGTAATGTGTGCCATAAGTGATGCATGACTTTAGATGATTAACTGCAAATAGCTACCAGACAGCTGGATAGCCTGTTCTGCAAAATGAATGGAAAGCTGGATAGTCCACAATTGTAAGTCTTGAATTTCAACACAAATAGAAGATTTCCTGCTGACTTTACATCAACTTGTGGTACAGGTGCAAAGGGCTTAGTTTCTGCCAAATGTGGGGAAACTAATCTAGAAACCATAAGAACAGCTTTCCATTACACAAACATTTTATGAAATTAATTACAATAACATACATATCAGCGCTGAGTATTATACCTGCTCTGCTATCATGCACTAATGCAATCAGAATATGTAAAAATGCCAAACAGTTCTGTACAAAACTAATATACAGAGATAGATCAAATAACTGGGAATTGTTCCTGTCAAATTATTTCTGACTATTGATAGGTATCACAAAAAAGACCAGGAAAAATATTTGCCTTGGTCACACTGGAAACTGGAAGAGAAGCATAAACTTATCTTTTAGCTTCTACTACACATGCTATAAACTGCAACTGCTGAAGAAGTAGCACCAGCACCTACTAGACTGAATATATAGGAATTATTTTCCATTTCGTATGCTCCTTACTTTTTAAAAAAAATCCTATTTGGAAATCAGTTTCAATTTAATGACTCAGTAGAAGCCTTTCAGCATTATGTTAAGTAGAAAAAAATCCACAACCCAACATCACATTTTCTCTCTACTCCACAAACAACAAAACAAAAGCCACCAAAAATTCTCCTCCCCCCCACTCCCCCGGGCAGAGCCACAGTAAAAGTGCTTAAAAATTGGAATACTAATTAATTTAGTCTGAGGATGAATAACATTGCTTGTAGTGAAGGCAAACCATTGTAACTGAATAAAATGAGTGAAATTCAAAAATGATGTACTAGGAGACCAGGAGACCCAGCACATCTTCAAGTGCTATAAAAATGAATAGTAGTCAGGTGGCTTGAGAAATGCAATGCACAAGCAAACGAACAAGGAGTCAATGCTACAAAAGACATTATTTAATTGAGAAGATTTTTAGAGAAGACTGAATGTATTTTCCAGAAGAGGGGAAATAAGTTTTGGAGGAGTAGGAGAGGATGGTTTGAATGGCTCTATTGCTACAGAGATTATTGTAAAATTAATTGCCAAGGCACCTAAAACTTTCACAGACTTTTTTAAATTATTTAATCCAAAGCAAACAGCTATTTTAAGAAGACCTTTTTCAAAACTAGCTAAAAGGCAGTAGTCCACCTGTGCTCCCTCCCATTCCACTTTAAGACATATTTTTACAGGACCATGAAAAAGGGCTATAGAAGATCAAGGCAAGAGATGAGGGCTCTCCTGCTTTAATGATTTCTAGAGATTTGTAGGAGCATGAAAGAAATTGATCCAAAGTCCACCAAAGTTAACAGAAAGTTTCCTGTGACTTTGGCGGGCATTGTATCAGGCCACATATGAATACACAGCATATGTACAACATGAAAGCATGAAAGTTAAGGTTCTGCTTGCAATCTTGAACTTTGCTCCTTAGAATGCAGACTTTAGATACTCTATTGTGTTAGATGTTATGATACTTTACATAACACCAACAACGCTATAACAACAGTTGAGAATTAGCCTTTAATTATGTAAATATGCATTATAATACTTACTGATATGCAGGGGAACTGATAGCCACACCAGCCTCTGGACAAGGTGGAGGTAGGGGGTGACTTCACGCTCCTGGAAGGGGCAGGGCCAAAGGCAGCCAGCCCTCTTCACCATCTAGATTGTTATGCCCCACCCAGAGCTGCCTGGAGCATAGCACCCGTGCTTCCCCAAGCAGCCCTAAGACTCGCTCAGAGAGCCACAGTGATTTAAAGGGCCTGGCATTCCAGAGCCCTAGGCCCCTCTGAATTACCAGGCCCCAGGGAATTTGCTCTCTTTACCTCCCTTTTCCCGGCCCTTTCCCTCCTCCCCCCAAGTGGCAGGCCTGCTAGTATGCACAAAAGGATATGTTCAAGTGGCATGTTCGTTTTTTGTTGTCATATTGTTAACTGTGCAATCTTAATGTAAACACTGAATTATTATGAAAATATAATATGGACACACATTGCCCATGGAAAATAATTAGCCTACATGCCGCTACATATTTTGTTTCTGAAAAAATACAACAGAGTTACTAACATGGTCTTCATGGACTAACAACATATCCAGATAAAGACAGATTTATGTGCTAAGTCTTAGAAACATACCTGCATAGTACCTTACTTAACATATGCCCTAAATTTCCTAACAGCCATTAAAATTGCAATGAGAGTCATAGTAGTGACCAGGGAATGCATTACTGCAAGTACAAAACTTGATGTAGAACTGCACATTAGAACCATTGTGAGAGTTTTTGAACACACCTATAATTCTATCACTATTTGTGTAGAAATGTATTGTGACAACTTTTGCTTTTATATCAGAAGTACATTTTGCTAATGTAATATACCTGGCATAAGAATGAGCAGAGGAAAATTCATATTTTTTCCAATGCATAGAAATGTAAACCATAGATATCAGAAAACACTGTTTACACTGTTTCAATTACTTGTCACTGAAAGTGGCACTCATATCATGAAGATTAAACCTCAACTGCCAAATCTTAAACACTATTATGTTAATATTTATATTTTTAGGTAAATTCTAATCCTGTGTCTTCTTTTTAACTCTAATCCAGATAACACATATTAAAGTAAAGCAACAGTTACTGTTCAGAAAACCATATCTTTAAAACATTTCCCTTTAACACTCCTCACCTTTTGGAGTCTGAAGAAATATACACATGCCCTCCTAAGCAAATATTAAATCTGGCAATCTGGAAAATAGTGCTCTAAGGGTTAAACAGTAGTCAGGTATCAGTACTAAATTCATAATAGAGATGTAGCCGTGTTAGTCTGGTCTTGCTAAAACAAAAAACAGGACTCTGAAGCACTTTAAAAGACTAAAGTGCTGCATAGCCCTGTTTTTTACTAAATTAATGTGGACCTATAAAAGTAGGGTTGGTTTGTTTTGTTATAAAAATGTTTTATCCAGACTGCAAATGATAAAGTATCTAAAGCTTTTGGATAGTATGTTCATTCTATTTTTTCCTGATACTGTACCTCACAGGTTTCCTGTCTCGTAGCAAATCTTCCAGGCTCTTTTCACAATGTTCAGCTGCCACCACCAACCTCTCTAATTAAAAGAATATAACAGTAGCAATTTTAGACTCTAAACACACAGCGTTATTTCATCAGTTAGTCACAAAGAGGATGCCTACTTATTTTGGAAAACTGTAGATGTCTTAGCATAACTGAACGTAGCTACATTATACCGCCGTCAAAATGTTTAGAATTCAGAAAGGTTTCACAGAAGTAAAATTGCTTTATTTTTCTATATAAAATACAGGAGTTTTTTTTTAAACCACCTACAAATTCAAAACACCAAGAAATGGTCACCTATTCACTTCCTATTAAATACAATTTTTGTGAGAAGTGGCAACCATCTGCATTAAAGATGCCTCTGTGTTCAATTTTCTGTACAACATAACTTTCTGTAATATTAAAGACACTTTCAAAAACAAAATACTTTCCAAGAATATATCACAATTCACCAACCAATGATCTGAGGTACAATTGCTATTTTAAATTAGTGCTCTGCTCCTGCCAGGAATATTATATACAAATAGTTGCCATAGTTTATTACAGGTTGAACCTCTCTATTCCTGTATCCTTGAGACCTGATGGGTGCTGTACCAGAGAATTTGCCAGATCACACGTCAATATTGTTTAGCAGCATTACCAACACTTCCATTGCTTCCTGGGCTCTTCAAAGATGTTTAAGGGCAAACTAGAGCTAAACAACAGCACAGAACACAGAGAGCCAGGACTGGGGGCTGTTAACAACCATTATGGGACTGGGGGAAACTTGGCCATGATAAGTGGACATCTGGATAACTAAAATCATGCCAGACCACAAATGTTGTCAGACTAGAGAGGTCCAACCTGTGCTATTGCAAAGGAAGCAAAACATCCCTACTAGAAACAAGAAACAGTTGCTCCAATCATTATTTTAGAATCAACTCAGAAAAATTCCATAAGAACAGAAAAGCTATTAATGCTGGAAAGTTGGTTAATACTCTAGCTTTACATGTTTAAAAGGTTTAAACAAACAAGAATTAGGAACGGAAGGGAGTAGTGGACTACCTGATAAGCACTACGTTTAAACTGCAGAGCCCCAGCAGAGGTAGTGAGTACCACCCACTTATCAACTATCTAGTAGTCAATGGAAATTCCATCGACTACTGAATTAGCTAATTAATCGGAACTTAACATCCCTAGCAAAAATCATATGTGGGTCACAACAGAAGAAATTCCGATGGTGTAATCAAAATCATTTTAGAACTCAATCACATCTGAAAAGCCACAGTGTAGCTTGCAACAGATAACCTTTTGGCTGTGTCTAGACTGGCCACTTTTTCCGGAAAAGTACTTGCTTTTCCGGAAAAACTTGCCAGCTGTCTACACTGGCCACTTAAATTTCTGCAAAAGCACTGACGATCTCATGTAAGATTGTCAGTGCTTTTGCGGAAATACTATGCTGCTCCCATTCAGGCAAAAGTTTTTTTCCCGAAAAACTTTTGCGCAAAAGGGCCAGTGTAGACAGCAGAGATTTGTTTTCCGCAAAAAAGCCCCGATCGCGAAAATGGCAATCAGGGCTTTTTTGCGCAAAAGCGCATCTAGATTGGCCACGGATGCTTTTCCGCAAAAAGTGCTTTTGCAGAAAAACATCCTGCCAATCTAGACGCGCTTTTCCGAAAATGCTTTTAATGGAAAACTTTTCCGTTAAAAGCATTTCTGGAAAATCATGCCAGTGTAGACGTAGCCTTTCTGTTTCGGAGATTAAAGGATGGGAATAGCAAGGAATAAGAGAGTTGTAGCTCAATGTATTCCAATGGCCTATAGATGACATATGGCAGATGCGGACAGAAATCCCCTAAATACATTTGCTGTATACACTGGTTTAGGGTACGAAGGATGCAGGAGGACAGGAGAGGAAAAGTCTTTTCTAAGGCTATCAGTTTATATAATTAAATATATCACTTGACAATTCCCTTGTATTATTTCTCAACAGAACTGAATGATTGTCAAAATAAACAAAGATGATACAAAATTAAGAATAATACTTGAAACAACTACATTTATGAATTCCAAAAAGTTGTTTGCATAGCATCCTATTAGTATGAATTAGGTAGAACTTACTATTAAGTAGAACTTTCTTTTAAACATTGAACACCAAAAGAAAGGATAGAGCAATTAAATAATGTGGGGAAAAAAACCAGATACATTGATAAATTCCAGAAACCCACAAGATAAGTGAACAGAAAAAACTACAATTGTCAAGGGAAAAAATGGGGTGGAGGCAGAAGAAGAAAGGAGAGAGTGAGGAAAAAAAGATGGGAAATGCGTGAAAAAGAAAAGGAAATACCTAGAAGTTATCATTCACTGTTATGTGCAGGGCTTGACAAACAGCAGCGAAATCTACTCGCTAGCACCGCACCGCGCATGCGCAAGACCCACATTGCACATGCGCATGCTGCCGGTGAATAGGGCGTCTGGCTGAAATCTACTCGCCCCGGGCGAGTAGATTCACTGATTTGTCGAGCCCTGCTTATGTGGATAACTTGATTACTGAGATCTTCAGCCAAACCACCTACATCTGCTTTTATGCAACAATATTCTAGCCATGTTGGTCCCAAAATATTAGAGACACAAGGTGACTGAGATATCTTTTCACTAAACCATCTTCTGATGGGGAAACAGACAAGTTTTTGAGGTATTTTTCAGGTCTGGGTAAGGTACAGTATAACTCCATTGGTCCGGCATCCAATACTCCGGCACTCCTGATGGTCCAGCACCATCGGGAACCCAGAAGTGCTCCGGGCAGCCAGACAATTGGAGCTGCTCTGCGCCCGGCTTCCCTGATTCAGCCGCTGCTGAAACTGACCAGCAGCTGAATCAGAGAAGCTGGGGGCAGAGCAACTGGGGTGCTGCCGCCGGGTTGGTCCCGTAGCGCTGTCCCTTGGGGCTGAGGGACCAACCCGGCAGCACCCCAGCTGCTCTTGGGGACGCCGAGGGGAGGCGCTATGGGACCAACCCAACAGCACCCCAGATGTTCTACCCCAGGCGCCCTCGATTCACCTGCTGCTGAAACTGACCAGCAGTTGATTCCAGGAAGCCCGGGGCAGAGTAGCTCTGCCCCCGGCTTCCTGGAGTCAGCCTCTGATCAGTCAGAGCTGGGGTGCTGCTGGGTTGGTCTCGCAGCACCGAGGAGCGGCGATACTGGAGCAACCCAGCAGGACCCCAGCTGCTCTGCCACAAGCGTTCCAGATTCAGACCCTGCTGATACTGACCAGGAGTGGCTGAATCGGAGACTTCTGGGGCAGAGCCAGACTATTGGAAGGGGGTGGGCTATGAGGGGTCTGGGTTGTCATCCCTCCCACCCCATCCCGGACCCCTCGTAACCCGGCATATCTGATAATCCAGCACCCCCTGGGTCCTAAAGGTGCCAGATTATCGGAAGTTTACAGTACTAAGAATGACACTTATCTCTTTCACCAACAGACATTGATCCAAAGAATAGATTTTACCTCTTTTACATCTGCTTTTGTCATCTGTAATGACATAGCAGTAAGACTGCTGCAATCAGTCCAAGTAAAGGCATACTACTGTTTTGGAAACAAAATATACAACATTTCTCCAAATGTAAGCCACAAAGGTAAGGTTTTGCAGGAGCAGCTGCCATCACACCAACTAAATCATTACGGTAAAATACCTTCTTTCATTTAAATGTAACTTCTCTAGGAAAGAAAACACTCACCGTGCTTCCCTCTAGAAATGTCCACATATTGACAAAGTCTGGGATGGGTAATTGTCTTAAGGATTTGAAAACGGCCCAAAATTTTGATGGAGTTTGGTGTCAGAGGAAGGCCGTTGCTTCCACAAACATCATGTGGCAGTGCTGAAGCAAAGAAGGTGGAGACACCCATCACAGCATCCTTTAAGGGAAACATTTCCCCCCTTTCAATCCTTCCAAGAAATACACTGAAAAGAAAATGAAGAAACTTACCTAAAATCTTTAGTATGGCAAAAAAGTTCTTGTGGATAACTAATAATATTGCCAAAATATTAGCTAGACTACATTAAAATAAACCAATAAAATATAATTCTTAATAAAACAAATATATACTTGTGCATCAGTATCACAAGCATGCACCTTTGTGTCATTATGTTAAGCTATGTTCAGGGATTAAAATAAACTAAGTTTATAGTGAAGACCGTATTATTAGGTATGTTAAATTTAGATTAATTGGTTAATCAAATAGTCTATGCAATTTGCACAGACTATATGAATAGTTAATAAGGGCACCTCCGCCTTTGAAGCGTAGGAACAGTCCCAGGGCTGTTCAAGTTTGAGAATAGTCCCAACAGCAAGAGCCAAAGGCAACACATTATGAGAAAACAATCTCACCCCAAGAGAATGGGTGATGGACAACTTGTTTTCCCTAATCTCTGTTTGGGGACTCTAGTTTGTTTGTAATAATTTTTTGCCTCTCCCTTTATAGGCTACTAGAAAGGAGTAGCGCTCTGTGCTCCTTCATCCTTTCTGGCAGATAAGTATCCACTATTTTGCTGCTACTCAAACTCTTAGGATGCATCTACACTGGCCGCTTGAATTTGCTCAAGAGCACTGACTTCGTAATGTACAAAATCAGTGCTTCGTGCACAAATACTTTCACGCTCCTACTCGGGAAAAAGCTCTATTGTGCAAGAATACTTGCTCAAGAGGGCCAGTGTAGACAGGAAAGAACTGTTGTGTGTAAAAAAGCCCCGATGGCTAAAATGGCAATCGGGGCTTTCTTACACAAAAGCGTGTCTAGACTGGTCACATATGCTTTTGCGCAAAAGCACTTTTTGTGCGAAAGCATCCATGCCAATTTAGACGCGCTTTTGTGGCAATACTTTTAACGGAAAAACTTTTAAAAGTATTTGCGCAAAATCATGCCAGTCTAGACTCAGCCTTATATTGCAGTTGTCATTGTGTCTGGGGGGGAAGGGAAAGGGACAGTATCAAACTCACCCATAAATGGTTGTGTTTTCCACCTCTGGCCTTGCTCATAGCTTACCATGCAATAATATTAATAGACCTGACTCTTATTAGTTTCATTATGCTTCCAAGGAATTTAAAAAACAAAGAGAAAATGACAGGAAATAATGTCAATTTACTCTGCACCTACTTGGCAAAGCTATCAGAGGAATAGATGCTACAGCTCTCTTTGCAGATTCAGGAAAACAGCTCAGTGCAAGCTTAAACTTCTTACCAGGAAACAAGTCCCTTTCTGATCATAGTGACTTGGAAGTCTCTTTTTGTTGCAAAAAAATTAATGCATCGGCCTCCACACCCACCAGATGGTTTCCCCCTCACTTCTATGGACGGAATTTCTCAGTCCTTGCAGTAATTAGCAAGAATAACCGCTGCTAGATTTGCAATTGGGAGGGCGGGGGGAGGTGAATAGAGAAGTGTTCTAGCATCAGCCTGAGACGCGCTGAAACAGTAACTATCCTGCAAAGAAGAGCCCTGCACTGGTTCTCAGGAAGACGTCCCACGCCCCTCTCCAGCGAGCACAGCGTTATTCATTTGGGGAAAGGGATCAGAGGGCGGACAGAGGGGCACTGGGCGGCGGTGCACGGGGCGCAGGAGAGCGCGGTTGCAAGGGCAACACCGGAGGGCGCGGCGCGCGGGGCCCAGCAAGGCAGGGGCTGCAAGGAGGCTGCGGGGAGCAGCAGCAGACCCCGGGGAAGCAGCAGCGCTGGGGCGGGACCAGGGCGGCAGGTACCTGCTCCAAACGCTGGGCGCGGGGCACGAGCCAGCTAGAGCCCGCCTCGCGCCGCCGTGGCTGCTCCCAGCATTGCCGCGTCTCTAGCCCTTCCCGAGGACACCGCCGCCTCCCGAGCGCGAGAGCCCAACCCCCCTGAACGCCGGCAGGTGCCTGAGCACGCAACCCCCTCGCGCCTCTGACCTCACCACTAAGCGCCGCAGCTCGGCAAAGGACCCTGGCTTCTGTTGAGGGAAGGGGCCGGGGAAGTCACAGGTGCCTAAAAAACTGTCATTACGTGCAACGCGAGGTTCTCCCGTGGGAATTCAGGGTCGACATACGGGCTCGTTGCGGCCGGTGTGCCGCTTTTTTTTTTAACATGGTTCTTTGCTGGAACTAAGGCGGCACACTGCATGTCAGTGGCAGGCGTTTTCCGGGGCAGCCACGAGAGCGGGGTCCTTTCTCTCGCGCCTCCTCCCGACGCTGCGGCGGAGGCGGTGACCTCGGGTTCGGCTTCCCCCGGTTCATGTGAGTGTCTCTCGGCTCCGGCCGCGTTCTCTTGTACGGATCTGCGGGCGGGGGGCCGGGCCGCCCTTCTGCTTCCCCCTTCCCGTGCGCGAGCAGAGCCGGGAGTAACCCCGCCCCCCATCACTGGGGACCTTCCGGCGCTGAGTCCGGAGAAGGAGCCGTTGCGCGGCCTACTCGGCGGTTGTGCTTCCCCGCGGCTTCCTTGCCGTCCGCGTTAACGGGCCCTCATGGCAGCCTGCAGAGCCTGCCCCCTGCCGCTGGGCCCGGGGTGCTGCGGGGCTGGCAAATGCAGAGTCCGCAGCAGCTTCTTTCCCATCAGAAGTCGCAGGCTCCGATGGAACGTGACAGTCCCTTGAGGGCAGCCCCCGCCTTGCTGTGGGATTTGCGTCTCGCTATTCAGGCTTCCGCGTGTCTTTGGAGCAGCAGGGCCCAGCCGCGTAGTAGGACCTAGAAAGGTGGCTGGGTTAGTCTGTGTCTGCAAAAACGAGGAGTCCTTCAAGACGAATCGATTTATTTGGGCATAAGCTTCCGTCGGCTAATTAAAAACCCAATTTGCCATAAGCATGGAATGGAAACCACTTTATGCATATCAAGAAGTGGTGGTGGTGGTGTTTTTTTAAACCCACGAAAGCTTTATGCCCAAATAAATCTGTTTGTCTTTAAGGTGACACAGAACTCCTGGTTTTTGCATAGTTAGAGTTGTCTGGGGAAGCTGGAGGCTTTGATGTTTGTAGAATCTGGGGCTGTATGGGACCCTTTGTGGGAATTGTGGACATGAACGTGTTAAATGAATGTTTAATGTGAATAATGAAATAGCATAAACATGGGGATATTTAACTACTAAACTTTACATTTCAGGGTTAACAATCCATCAAGTGACAGTTATCTGCATTATATTTCAGGCTGCAGGCTCAGGAAGTCAGTGTTTTAATTAACAGTTGGTTCATAGTTGTACAGTTCATTTCTCATTAGAAATATCATTTTTTTAAATGAAAGCTTAAATTCTAGAAGACAGTTCTGTGGTAAAGGATGGATGAGCATATTCTGTATCCACAAAATACAAAAGGGCCTTAACTGTCTTCTAGAATCTAGACACAGATTTTTTTACTTCAAAGGCATCATTTTGTGTACAGGCAGTCCCCGGGTTACATGGATCCAACTTACATCGGATCCCTACTTATAAACGGGGTGAGGCAACCCCGCACTAGCTGCTTCCCCCCAGCAGACCAGGGAGATGCGAAGCTAGCGCCCCCTCCCCTCCCCCCAGCAGACCAGGGAGACGCGGAGCGGCTTTTCTCAGCAGACACCTCAGCTTGAGAATAAAGGACTGAGAGAAGTGAGGTGTAGGAGAATAAAACTGAGCTTTGGAGAAATGTTTGGCTAGAGTTTCCCCTACAATATGTACCAGTTCCGACTTACATACAAATTCAACTTAAGAACAAACCTACAGTCCCTATTTTGTATGTAACTGCCTGTACTAGTTTTTCTGGCTTCAACTAAGTTTTTTTTTTTTTTTTAAATACACTTCCACTTTTTGCTTAGTATGGTACAAATATGAATAAATGATGTAGCATAAGTGCTCCTTCACTCTACTCTTGGTAGAGGCAATTGGAAAGATGTAAAATATGAATCTATCATGTGGATTCTATATGTGTCATATCATGTTTGTCATCTTTTGTGAGCACAACCCACTTTTTCAGCTCATGATACTCTTTATATGTTTTTGTTAGTCTCAAAGTCTCTAAGAGTATATCTATACATATATAGACATATGTATGCTACCTAAACAGCAGCTTTGCTTTAGAATAACTGATGATATTATTACATAACAAAGGCAACATGACATTTTTGTCGTGACGTTATTCTGAAATAATAAAGAGCACGTCTACACAATAAGCCATTATTTTGAAGTAGTGGTGAGCTGGAGGACTTCTTACTCCAATTTCTGTAACCCTCATTTCACCAGAGCTACGTCTAGACTGGCATGATTTTCTGCAAATGCTTTTAACGGAAAAGTTTTCCGTTAAAAGCATTTGCAGAAAAGAGCGTCTAGGTTGGCACGGACGCTTTTCCGCAAAAGCACTTTTTGCGGAAAAGCGTCCGTGCCAATCTAGATGCGGTTTTGCACAAGAAAGCCCCGATCACCATTTTTGCAATCGGGGCTTTTTTGCGCAAAACAATACTGCGTTGTCTACACTGGCACTCTTGCGCAAAAGTATTTGCGCAAGAGGGCTTTTGCCCGAACGGGAGCAGCATAGTATTTCCGCAAGAAGCACTGATTTCAGACAGTAGGAAGTCAGTGTTCTTGCGGAAATTCAGGCGGCCACTGTAGACAGCTGGCAAGTTTTTCCGCAAAAGCACCTGCTTTTGCGGAAAAACTTGCCAGTCTAGACGCAGCCCAGGAGTAAGGGAAGTTGAAGGAAGAGTGTTTTTCCCTCAACTACCTGCTGTGTAGACAGCACCAAAAGGCGAATTAAGCTATTTTTACTTGAGCTATGCAATTGACATAGCTGAAGTTGCGTGGCTTAATTCAATGTTTACTCTGCTGTGAGATGTGCCCTAATAGTTGTTTTTTGAAACAATCTTGTGGGTTACATAAATAATATGGGAATATGGTTTACTAGGAATCAGGTGCTAAGGTTCTGTTCCTATTTCTGTCACTAGTTTACTTTTGGCAAGTCAATATATCTGTCTTGATTTTTCCCATTTGTAAAATACTTAATTTTCAGCAGTATTGTTGGGTTTTATTCGCATTCCAAGCAGTTTATTGTGTGAGGGTCTTTCAATAAAGATAATAAAAACCAAGTTCTTTCTGCCCTTCATGAATAATCAGATGACATGAATGCTATTAATAACGTTTTGGATAATCCCCATTAAGGATGTTAAAATAGGCTTAATTGACTACTGGGGATCTTGTACATTTCAAAGGAGGAATGTGGAATTCTGCATACAGCCCTGGACTAGCGGGAAGTCCTGCTACTCTGGGCTGCATGCAGGATGCCTGCTTTGAAATGCACAAGAGTCCCCAGTGGGGGCTCTTCTGCATTTCAAAGCCATGAAGCCCAGGGTTGGGGGGAAGGGGACACTGCTATATATCCTTAATTCGCAATATTTACTTTCACTGTCTTGCAAATCTCCCAGTATGTGGCAAATAATCAGATTTGTTTATTGCTCTTTACTATCACTACTAATCTTGTCCTTTTGGGACAGCTCAGTCCACAGAATTTTTATTATGCTTTGCAGAGGCTGGAAATTATGAAGAAAGCGCGGGTGTTACTGTAAATCTATCTGGCACTTAACTAGCTGGAAAACTTTAAGAAACTGGCAAATTTCCAAGCCGGGGGGAAAAAAAGAAACTGGTGCTTTAAGCTGGGCATGCAGCATATACCTGGGGGGTGGGGCGAACGGCCGCCTGATGCCAGGCCGCATCCCGGCACCCTCACGGCTCATGGCCAGTCCCCTGTACCGCCTAGCCTCCCTTGGCAGGTCAGCCCTCGCAGCTTCCGGAAGCCCGGCACCGTCAGGGCCGTTTGTCCCCTCCTCCCTCCGGCAGGCTGTCCCTGCCATCTCTGCCTCCCGGCTTCCAGCCCCCCTCACAAGGCCTTATCCCACCCTCATGGCTTGTGCCCCCCCCCCCCAAACAGTATGTTCACCAGTTTCTTTGATTTTACTTTCAAAGCTTCCTAATGGAAAAAATATTGTCAGTTTTATCTTAGGCTACTTCATTTTGAGGAA
Source organism: Pelodiscus sinensis (assembly GCF_052426305.1). Classification (NCBI taxonomy): domain Eukaryota; kingdom Metazoa; phylum Chordata; order Testudines; family Trionychidae; genus Pelodiscus; species Pelodiscus sinensis. The sequence continues at coordinate 109,132,235 of NC_143055.1, read as the reverse complement.
GCTGTGAGTAGCAGAGCTAGCAGTTGAGATACAGGGGATGAGGACCCAGAAAAGGAATGGGAATGAGGAGTGGAGACTTGTTCAGACATCACAGTTGCTATGAGTAGAGGGGATGAGCTATACTACATGTCTTCACACCAGAGGGAAAAGTAGCAGGAAGTAGGGATGTGAAAGAGTAGTCGATTATTGGACTACCTGATAAGCCTAGGCTTATCAGGTAGTTGAGTCAACTACTCTCATTCCCCCCTCTCCCTCCTTTGCTGCCTCTACATCAGAGTCAGTAAGGGGAGAGAGGAGCAAGAGCTGGTTCCCCTAGTACTGTCTCCACGGTGCCACTTGTCCCCCACCCCCACCCTGCTGCCTTTATAAGAGACAGCAGTGCAGGGAGGCCAGGGGAGGCTGCTCTGGAAGCTGCAAATTAGGGATATTAAGAGGCGGGTAATTGACAGATTGTGCAGTGAATACAATTTGTATCAACAACATAATTAGTCGATAAGGGAAGGTGCCCACGCCGGGACAGGAGCTACCCCTGCTGCAGCTCTACAGTTTAAATGTAGAAAGATCCGGGTGCGCATGCAGCCCAGCTCCTACGTTTAAACTGCAGAGCCGCAAAGAGGGTAGATCCCGAACCAGCACAAGAATGGGCAGATCTGGGACCACTGCAGCTCTGAATGTTAAATGGAGTAAGAGCTGGGTGGTTCTTACTCCATTTAAAATGCAGAAGCGCAGTGGTCCCAGGCTGGTGCAACCTGGGACTGCTCAGTCCTGACTCTGCTCCAGGTTCAGCAGCTCCTGTTTACGATGGCCCAGGTTGGCCACAGGCAGAGCCTCTGTCTGTGACCAGTCCAGGCCACCACAAACAGGCTGCAGCACCTGCTCACGGCAGCTGGGGTTGGCCATGGACAGGGGCTGCTGCTGGAGCAGCCTTTGCCCACAGTAAGCTGCTTGGCCCACCATGGGCAGAGGCTGATAGAGGCCACAGCTCGCGGCGGGAGGGGGGGAGAGGGAGAGGTGGCACTGTGGACATGGTGCTGGAGGAACCGGCTTTTAAACCGGCTCTCCCCCCCCCCCCCTGCAGCAGCGGCCTCTGAACACAGGCAGCAAGAGGCAGGGGAAGCGAGTAGTCAAGTACTCACCTAATCACTTACATCCCTACCACCAACAGAGGCTGCTCCAGCAGGGGCTGCTGCTGGAGCATCCTTTGTTTGTGATGGCTGTGGCTGGCTGCAAACAGAGGCTGCTGGACCCAGTACGAGCTGGGACTGAGCAAACCCAGCTTAGTCCTAGCTTGCCCCGAGTCCAGGAGCTACCCCTGCTGTGGCTGTGCAGTTTAAATGTACTAGGAGCTGGGCTGCCTGCACTCCCAACTCTTAGGCTACGTCTAGACTGGCCACAAATTCCAGAAAAGGGATGCAAATCAGGTAAGTCAGCATAGGGAAATCCACAGGGGATTTAAATATCCCCCGCGGATTTAAATAAGCATGTCCGCCGCTTTTTTTCAGTCTTGGGGAAAAGCCGGAAAAAAAGCGTCTAGACTGGCGCGATCCTCCGGAATAAAGCCCTTTTCCGGAGGATCTCTTATTCCTACTTTCAAGTAGGAATAAGAGATCCTCCGGAAAACGGCTTTATTCCTACTTGCAAGTAGGAATAAGAGATCCTCCGGAAAAGGGCTTTATTCCGGAGGATCGCGCCAGTCTAGACGCTTTTTTTCCGGCTTTTCCCCAAGCCGGAAAAAAAGCGGCGGACATGTTTATTTAAATCCGCAGGGGATATTTAAATCCCCCGTGGATTTCCCTATGCTGACTTACCTGATTTGCATCCCTTTTCTGGAATTTGTTGCCAGTCTAGATGTAGCCTTACTGTTTAAACTGCAGAGCTGCAACAGGGGTAGCTCCTTCTGAGTGCCTTCCCTTACCAATTCAAATTGTATTGACTACATGAGATTACCCAATTACCTGCCCCTTAACATCCTTAGCATGAAGACCTGTACCAATTTGGGAGCCAGGAATCTCTGGGAATAAAGAAAAGAGCAGTTGTGAGGAGGCAGGGAGGGAGATGGTTCTTTTGATTTTATCAGAGATCTACTAGACAAAGAATAGTATGAAGAATGTACCCTCAAGTAATGCCATCACCCTTCCCATTCCTATCTTGTATAGATAGTAAGATATTCTGGATTTCTCATCATGGCATTGCTTACTATTTTACAGGTTCTGATTATTGTTTAGGTCAGTGGAGGGTAATCTGCGACCCATCAGGGTAATCTGATTGCTGTCTGTGAGATGTTTTGGTGGCGTTGCACAGCCCCCACAAATCCCAGTGACTGCAATTTGCCATTCCCAACCAATAGAAGCTGCAGGAAACAGTGGCCAGCATATCCCTGCAGCCCCTTCACTCGCAGACTACGCCACCCCAGATCCCCTTGGCCAAGAAGAGTGAAGTGCAGCCGCTGGGAGTCAGCACATGTGGAGAGCCATCAGATTACCCCAATGGGCTGCAAGTTACCCACCACTGATTTAGTGTTTAGTGATCTCTGACCAGTGGGATATTGATACATTGAATGTTTTGGTCACCTCATTGGTTTCAGAATAATGTCTTTTTTGGATTTCCTTCCAGTACACCTGTTTTTGTTTTCTCTGTTTTAAGGGCTTTTCAGTTTAACAAAATGTTACTGCTTTCCATTTTGCTTTGCCAGCAGTATCCAGACAATCTTTAAAGTGGTCTTTTCTGTATCTTACATTACCTTCCAATCCTTATTGACTGGGATTAGCACTGCATTATATGTTAGTCTGCTGTTGATAATGTGCCAGTGTCGGCCTTCATTTGGAATTCAAATGCAAAAAGCAGGTGATGGACTGAAATGTCATATTTCTGCCAGGGCCATGGAGATGATTTTAGGTTGTTGAACTTTAAACAGAAGTGTCTTTTTCATGTATGCCCAGAATTACTAGCAAATTTTTAAAAACTCAAACTAACTTTTGCGTAGAAGTATCAAATTGCAAAAGAGCAAGACATGTTTAAGTATCTAAAAGGGTGTTACAAGGAGGAGGGAGAAAAATTGTTCTCCTTGGCCTCTGATGATAGGGCAAGAAGCAATGGGCTTAAATTGCAACAAGAGAGGTTTAGGTTGGACATTAGGAAAAACTTCCTGCTTGTCAGAGTGGTTAAACACTGGAATAGGTTGCCTAGGGAGGTTGTGGAATCTCCATCACTAGAGATATTTAAAAGCAAGTTGTATAGACATCTGTCAGGGATGATCTAGATCAGGTGTGGGCAAAAGGGCCCTTGCGGGCCAGATCCAATCAGGGCCTAGGGACGGGGGAGCGCACTCGTAGTCAGCCCTGGCCAATCAGGGCTTGAGGATGGGGGGAGCGTGCGAAGTCTCCTCCTGCCCTACAAGGGGCTCGGCACTTAAAGTCAACTACCAGCTGGTGGTGGTTGACTCTCCACGTGGTGCTCCCTTGCAGGGCGGGGGCAAGGAGCAAGAGACTTTGTGTGCTCACTTTCCCCTGGTCCCTGATTGACCTGGGGGTGGAGCACGCAAAGTCTCCAACCATCACCGGGGCAGGGCACCTAGAGGGAACCACCAGCTGTTCAGAACAGCTAGTGGTTGTTTCTGGGGGCAGGCTGAGAGAGAGACTTCATGTGCTCCCCTGCCCCCAGACCAATCAGGGTCTATGAGTGGGGCAGTGTGGAAGTGTAATGGCCCCGCCCATTCCGCCTGAGGCCCTGCCTCTTTCCGGGCAGCCTAGGGCCCCTTCAAAAATTTCTGAAGTGGCCCCCCGTCATAAATTATTGCCCACCCCGATCTAGATGGTGCTTAGTCCTGCCATGAGGGCAGGCGACTGGACTTGATGACTTCTTGAGGTCCCTTCCAGTTCTAGTATTCTATGTTAGTTAAAATTGCTAATTTTTAAAATTACTGAATTGAAGCATGAAATGGTATCTTAAACAAAAGATGTAAAATAGAACAAGAAAATAGTTTTTAAGGTATATTAAAAGCAAGGAGAAATGTAGCTCTCCTGCTTCATCGGAAAAGAAAGCAAACCGAAATCCTACAGATTTATGTTGGTATAGCTACTTAATTTTGGCAAAATGGTTACACTGACTGAGCATTGTCTACACTGGCTACCTCCAGTCTGCATCCCTCTGTCAGCGGAAGTTCGGAAGCGTGCAAATCAAGAAGTTCAAAAGTGCAAATTAGCCTGGGATTTAAATATCCCAGGCTTCATTTGCATACTGACGTTCGGGCGTGTGCCGATCACACGCTCTTTCGAAAGTGAAAGGAAAGTCTAGCCTCAGCTCTGCCAACAGCAGGGAGCTTTTTCGGCGGGTCTTGTACTCCTAATTTTACAGGGAGCTATGTAGGTGGGTGGGCTTCTCATGATGACATATCTACTGCCTCTTGGGGAAATGGACTAATGGGAGGATCGGTGGAAGGGTTTCTTATCTCTACGGAGCTACTGCCTCTTGAGGAGGATGCTAATGGGAGAGGCTCTCTATCAGAGCAGGTAACATCTTCACTAAGCACTGTAGAGATGCATCTGCACCACTGCAGTGCTGTAAGGGTAGCAAGCACTTATTTTGTTTCAGTCGTTACTACAAAGAGTAATTGCAATAGGCAGTTAAGTGTCATAGCAGTTAAAAAGAAATGGGAGAGGTTACAAGACAGAATTCAGGAAGGAACAGGTTAACCATTAACTTAATCTGGACTAATTGGTTAATCCTAATGACTAAGTGTGCACACACGCACACCCATTGCTGCCTCTGTCTCAGCAGCAACAAGGTAGGGGGAGGCAGGAGCCAGTGTGTGTGGAGAACCAACTTTTAAGATCGCTCCGCATGTGCCGGTTCTTCAGAGCTATCTGTACCCCTTTGCTGCCTCCCACAGAGAAATGGGTGAGAAATTGAAATACATCTGTCTTCCAGCAAGAAATTCTGGAAGTAAGGTAATTTTTCGTGTATTGGAAGAAATCCAGAGGCCAATATAAAAAATGGAGCACCAAGCAGAATGTCAACAGTGCGTCCAGGTGTGGATCCCAACATCCTTATTTCCATCTGCAAATCATGGCGGTGGGGAGGGGGAAAGCCTGAGCTTCTCACCATGGCATTGCCTATAGGCCTCACTAGTAGAACCAGTTTGCAACATGATGATGTATACATAAACTAAAATTCATGTGTATGTGTGTATAATATATGAAATCTGGCAATACATTTGGTCCTCTGGCTAATCCCTTGGACACATTTCAGACCTATTTTAAGCAATTTAAATGAGGCTATGTACAGGACCATTATTTCCAGGCTTTAGAAGTAGTTGGACACCTCAGGTATACAAAGAAAGCTCTTCTGAATTATTAGCCCCATTCAGTTCTGCAATTCTAAAGACGTAGTAGAGATAGGAGTTGGATGGCCCTACTGCATTGGCTAATGCAGTGTTTCTCAACCTTTTTTTAATAAAGTACCCCTTTAAAAAAATTATAAGTACCTCCGTACCTAAGTTGTCAGACACATATAGTTTTTTTTTCTACCATTGCAACACATTTGTTTTAACAACTTAATTGTAGCTGAGTGGGTGATGAAATTTTTGGGGGTAAGTACAAAAATAATAAAGCGTTGTAAAACTTGAAACAAAAATTCCGTTTTCTCCAAATTTCAGTTGTGTTGACATACCTGCTAGACACTTCTAGAGTACCCCTCAGGGTACTCATACCACTGGCTGAGAAACACTGGGCTAACTCAACTTCACTGACAAGGCATAATTTGCACTAAGATTAAAAAGAAGCGTTAAAAAACAAAACAGGTTGTTTTGGGAAATATTGAGGAGAGAAAATAGCAACAAACGTACTTCTCAGATAACACATTATTAGTGAACACTTATTTATTAATGCATTACCTCTTCATAAAAGCTGAGTTTCAGCCAACATGTTCTACAATACCATACCTAGCAGTTCAAATTGTTTTCGTGTGTCACTCTTGCAAAGCATTATAACATGTAAATACTAACTCTCATCGGATGGCTTATGCAAATAAAATTCAATCCAGGTGTTGTAATCTATTTAGTCAGAGCTGCAGAATTAGCCGACTGCTTATGTGCCATTAGTACACCATTGGCTATACAGTCCATTAAATTACCGTTCACTTATTCACGTGTTATTTTTTTATCCATTCTGATTTCCATAAAATTAGCAAAGATCTTGCTTTTAAATGAGCACCCCTGTGATGAGATCACATTTTCCAAATCATGTAGTTGTGGATACTTGTTCTTCCTTTCTTGTTGAATGCTTGGATGGAAAACTTTCTAAAACTTAAAAAAAAAAAATGTATTCACGAAGTGTCTTTCCAAATGCTGGAAGACTTTTTAAGCATGCACAAATGAAGTTAAAGAAATAATAAATTATGACTGTGATTCAATGTAAAGAAATATAAAACCATGAGAATTAGAGAGATGGATTTAAAGTAGGGGTGCAAAATCCCGTTTAACAGATTAAATGTTATGTTTAACAGGTTAGCCTATTAAGGGGGGGTCCTCCCCCGCCCTTGCCTGCCGAGGCTCCCCACGGACAGAAGTTGCTCTGGATGCCAGCACAGCCCCTGCTTGTGGGGCACCTGGGCCTGCTAAGGACAAACGCTGCACTGGGTGACCAGAGCAGCCCCTGTCTGCGGTAGGGATGTAAATGGCTAGTTGACTATCCAATAAGCAAAAGCTTATCGGATAGTCAAGTAGTGACTTGACTAGTTGGTCTCTTACCCCTGCCCCCCCCCCCCGAGAGAGGCAGCAAGGGGAGGACTAGTAAAACCGATTTCCCCCCAGCATTTTCTCTGGGGGAGGGGCAGGGGAAGCAGAGGCACAGCGAGGAAGCTGCGCGAGCAAGGACTGCTTCAGTCCCTGCTTGTGCTGGTTCCTACTGCGGGTTTTTGTACATTTCAAAAGCGGAAGTGCCACAGGGAGCACGGGGCAAGCAGGGACTCAAACCATCCCCACTTGCCGCATGCTCTCTGCGGTTCCCTCCCCCTTGCTTCCTCTGAGAGGCAGCATGAGGAGGGCTGGAGGGGGGGCAGGGAAGAGAACAGGAGCCAGTGCTAAGAGGAGCTGACTTAAAAGCTGGTTCCCTCCAGCACCTTCTCCAAGGTGCCGCCCTTCACCCCTGCCTTCCCCTCCCTCCCACCTCTCTCCCCCCACTGCCTCTATCAGAGGCAGCAGGACAAGAACAGGTGATACTTCTGCAAAGCAACCCCAGACGGGTTCCGGAGGGGAACTTGACCCCAGCCACGGACAGGTGGTGTTGCCGCCTAGCAACCATGGGACTGCATTACTCCATGGGACTGCAGTAGCCACCTGTCCATGGCAGGCGGGGAGATGTTCGAGAATCCACTGGTTAACAGTTAACTTTTCACATTCCTAATTCAAACATTACGAATAGCTAGAGAGAGTAGATTGTTTCAAATGTCATGGAAGCATAACAAGTCAAGATGATACATGCTCTGAGGAAATAAGAATAAGAATTAGAAAAGTGAATGCAGCCTTTGGTAAATTTACGAGCATTTGGAAACTTAATGCCCTATCTTTAATACAAATCTAAGCGTGTACTCAGCCGTCCTTGTAGCCATAGCAACCCATGGCAGTGAAACCTGGCAACTTAAGAAAACAGATGTTCAAAAGTTAGATCTATTTCATCACAAGTGCTTGTGGATAGGAATAAGCTACGAAGCAAGAAAAATGAATGATGAGGTCAGAAAAATGGCTACGGTGATATCTCTATCACAAATAACTTGTGTAAGAGAAGACATAATGGCTATGATGTTTTCCAAATGGATTATAACCGTCTATTGTTTATGGCTCAGTTGGAAGCCAGAAAATTCCATAAGAGAGAGGAGTAGACATAGAATGACCTGGAAGTGAACAATTATCAACAACATAGAAAAATTTAATTTTGAAATGGGATGACTTAGGTCACATGGCATCTGATAAGCAAGCATAGAAAATTTGGGTAGCCCAATGTGCTGAAAAGCACGGGATGGACTAAGGTAAGGTAATGTGATCTTCCCAAATGAGGCATTCTGAGTGCTATGCAACATAATATTTTAAAATACAATAATCTTCTGAACACCTCCATCTTAAAAGTTAAATAAGAGAGAGGGAAATATTGGATAGGAACAATTTTGGAGGGATGGTAATATGTCACGTCAAAATGACTTTTAAGATTGTTTTTTAGAATTGGGGAGAGAAGTATTGAGATTGATGACAAAGGGAAGAAAATTGCATATGTTAGGGCTCATGACAGCAAATGATAAGACTTGTTTGATCAGTTGCTGCAGTTGAAAGTGTAGAGGGAGGTTGAAAAGAGAACTTATATTGAATATCTACATGCAGCCTTAATTGTGGAGTCACAACAGATATTTCTTATTCACATTTAAATAAAAAGAAGTAGGAAAAGTACATATATGCTTGTCCTCATTCAGCCAGCTAGCTAGCTAATTGGAAATTATTGGTCTCCGGGTTAAAGAAAATTGGATCCATGTCTTAAGCGATTCTCTAGTGCATTTTTGCATATCATAATTATTTCAAAAAAATTGGAGTTACGTTGTTTTTTTGTGAAAGGTGCTGACAATGCATAAAACATACTGACGATCTTGGGAAAAAAATGAGTTGTAGACTTCTTGAGGGCATTTGGTACTGTTTTCTTGGCATACGTTTGCTATTACAGAAGGCTTTTTTATCCATTTCGTTCTCATTGGGGGTTTTCCTGACATAGCCTTGATTGAGCATGAATTGATGTTTTACAGCTTAGTCTTTTTAGCTCAGGACCCTCCTGAGAAGTACTCCTTGGCTTTTGGTTCTACTTCTGTCCCAGAGTATTTCTCCATTACAGTTTAGCGCACAGCTTTGTTGTGGAACCTTATTTCAAACTCAGAAGATAAGTAAGCAGATCATTCTAGCAATATCAATTGGCTTTGACAGCAAGGGATTGCTAGTTCAGCAAAAATGTATTTGTTTGCTCATTGCTGAACATCATGCCTTTTTAGCAACAGCTGCTCTAGAACTGAAGGCCATAAGTTGTCTGCTAGATTTCCTGTAAAAATGTTTGAAACCTTCTTCCTGAAATAGTCTTATAGCTTCTAGAATTTACCCATTATGTGAGTCAACATAGGGAGGTATGGAACTGAACTGAGAAACTGGAGAACTGCCCTATCCCTTGCTTTTATATAACCCTTTTCTATCTGACCTTGAGCAACTCATTTTATATCTCTGTACTTCAGTTCCCCCATCTAGAAAATGGGGATAACGATATTACTTTTATCCAACATTTTGGGGTTCTAAGATGAAAAGTTTAGTAGATAATGACTGTCCTTAAAAAGCTGTTTTGTTTTTTACCTATATTACTAGTTCAAATGGCATTCATCCATCCTGCCAGTCTCCAGTGGCCAAGACAGTAAAGTTACCAATTGTACATTTATGTGTGCTCTGCCTCAACTAGACATAAAGGAAGCCTGTCCGTTTGAAATCAGCTTAGTTTTAAAAAGTTAGTTAAAAGCACTAGCTTCCAAATTCCTTTATCACATGCTTCATCTCACTCAAAATAAAAGACACTTTTGCTGTACAACAGATGCCAAAGCTGCTTATTTATTTTATACTATGCTGTTGTTTTCTCTCCTTATATATTCATGTTTTCCAGTAATGATGTTAAAGAGCAGTTATTTGGCTAATTGTGTAATTGTTACAATTTGCATTGACTACATGATTAGTTGATATGTGGGCTACTCTGCAGAGCCTCACCAAGTGAAGTTACCAGAGCTGGCGTGAGCCAGGACTGACCAGTCCTGGTTTGCGGCAGCTGTGACTGCTGAAGCTCTGCATTTTAAATGTAGTAAGAGCTGCCTTTAGTTATTAACAAAGTGCTAGTAATTCAGTAGGCTGGCCTACCTTAGAGAATACATAATAAATTCATTATAGCCAAATCTTTCAAGTATTTGCTGTTGAATATAGTACATAGTCTCTTTTGCAGACAGTTTGTGTTTGCAGGATCAGAAATTAGTGGAGTGAAATTCTTGGTTTAGTCCTTGGATCTACTACACACATGAAGAATATCATTAAGACATTCGTTGAATATAATATTAAATTTAATGGGGAAAATTATATCAAATTATGCCAGATTTTTGCCACAACATTGCAAACATTTAACAGAGGTTTTGATGGTATAATGTTTGTAAGAGTATTAGAAAAATTAAAAGCAGAGTCTTGAAAAGATTGTTTTATATGTATAATCTTTGTTGCAGTTTGGAATTTTTTTTTAACTTCTTCTGTTTGCGTGTGAGGAAAGATTTGCTGCCTTTTGCCCTTGTCCTAACGATTAAAAATTTAACTTGCATCTTCCTTCTTTTACATACTCAATTTTTATAGGTGGTTTTCAATTTTTATTTGGTTACTGTTTGATTTAATAGGTTACAATTATGTGAGATGTTTCATGTGCTTGGGAACCATGTATTTAGGAGTTCTGCAAGTGTAAAACTCCTTTAAGGACAGGAATCAGGAACACTGGGCAGAAACTCTACTTCCTTGGGTCAGCTGGAGTGGCCAGGCAGTGGAATCTAGGTTTATGTTGCAGGTGAGAGTAGAGTGGTAAATGGTATAGTTTGGATGGGCCACTTTAAAACAAGCTCCTGCTCAAATTCTAGTCTCATGAACACAGTGACAAAAAAATTAAGACTGGGACAGAATGATTTAGAAGGACACTGTGAAATTTAAATAACATGTTTTTAAAGATAAATGTTTTTACATTACTAATAAAAGACAACATTTTAAAATATTCTTTGTTTTCATAATAACATTTATGAGGTTTTTGTTTGTTTTTTGTATTTCACTCAGTAAAAATAGGCCAGTGAATATCATTTCTGTTTTTCATCAGTTTCTTGTTTGACTCATCAGTACTAGCAAAAGGTCAAATATTTGTCTTGCAAACATTGAAGGAGAAAAGTATAACAATAAACACTCATAATTAAAGCAGTGATTCGGGTAAATTTTCACTAAAATTGTTGTATTTTAAGTTCCCTTGTAAATACAAATGACTTAAGTCTTTCTGGTATAATAAATAATAAAAGAAAATTACACAACTGATCTCTGCTTTGAATATATCAATTTCACTGAAAGGAAGTTTAAGTAATAACTTATAGAAGAATGTTGTTTGTATAGTGAAGGGACATTTTCTATCATTCATCTTCTTGTATTCAGATCGGTATAGAATGGAAATGTTCATGTCACAGAATAACTTCTTAGTTTATACCCAATCTGTATGAAAACAGGGATTTTGTTTTCAAACATCTTTATATCTATACTTATTTACCACATTCATAGACCCATGTGTCGCTTTTAACAGTCGTAGCTTCTTCTTTTCCTGCTGGAAACCCAACAGTTTCCATCCCAAAAAACTGACGAGTTTTTCAACATGTAAAATATCTGTAAAATACAAAATATTTAAGGATGGATTAATCTAAGGAGAAGATTTTTGTGTGGTTTCTTTTTATTTTTTTTCCTAAGAAGCATATCAAACATTTATACAAGGTACATCGTAGTCAGTTTATATGTGGACATATTCAATTTTGGATAATGTACTTTTTGAGCAAAAGCATTGCAAAATTTAGATTAATCTTGCAGGTAATATTTTTGCAAAAGGCCAACTTTTGAAGATGATGTACTCTTCCAAAAATAAGAGATGGCAGTTAATATTATAGTATGCTGTTGAAGTGAAATGTAACTACAGATGACTGACAGGGACCAGTTGCTGCCAGACCACATAAGCAGTCACCGTGACTTAGAAATGAGGGTAGGTTTTTCATTCCCAAATTGAATAAATAATTGTTTTTTTCTGCTTTGTTTTAAAATATAGAACTGGTTTTACATTTGAGAAATTTAATTTTAGTTGGACAAGTTAGTGAAAAGTGTTTAATGTCAGATACTGAAAACTGTTTATATTTTTATAAATGAAACTCATTGCTGCTCCTTCAAACATGTTTAATGCCGTTATTTTTTGGAAAGATGTTTTTGTCTTAAATTAAATTTCACTCAGTTCTTAAACTGATTTTTATTTAGAAAAAAATAATTATTTTATCATATAATGAAAGTGCTGAGGCGTCTAATATAGTACTTATTCATTTTAGATATATAATTTTAGATGTCTTATTACATAGCTGCATACTATTTGCTGCATGCTTTCATTAACTGGTGGTTATTTTTAGCTCCTTGCATTTGGTTTACCTCAGTGGTTAAAAACTACTTTTTAAAATATTATTTTTGCTTTTTTCTTCTCAGTGTCAGTGTAATGGTTTTGTGAGGGTCGCCCTCCCCCCTCCAAAATGTTACAGTTGTGAATTTAGAAAGTACAGAAATTTGGAAATCAGTATTTTTGTTTAATATTTAACAGTAAATAAAATGCCAGCAGCTAGTATCAAAAGTTATAGTACACAGGCTAGCTCTCATGGGATTTCAGTTTGCTAGGAGTATTATACTTTCTGGTTGAAACAGATCCCTTTCGAATTCAGTGTAAAGAGGTCATTTTAGTGTTACTGAAATTATATTTAATGCTGAGTTGGCATCTCCTTTCTGCACCTATCCTCAGGGTGTATGGGATTTATATGTGTGTGTGTGTGTGTATGTCTTTGAAATGTATCTTGCTTCCTAAAATAATTGTAAACACTTTTAATATAAAATAGCTAACACTGAGAATTCCTGCAGACCCAGAACAGTTTGATTTCTCAAGATCAGATCCTAATAATCTCATCAGTTGTTAATTAGGGGAGAAAGACTTTCATAGTTGACATATATATTCTTTAATCATCATTCCCTGAGATAACAGAAGTTGGAACAAGTGACAGCCACTTATTCAGCTGAGTACAATGTACTGATGGTTTAGAATGTAGAAATTTTGTCAAACTAATTTTCTCCCCCCACACTTTCCGTTTTGTCATTTATTTTCCCCTCCTTTTCTGAAGTACAAGAGGGATGTGCACTTGTTACATTTGGTTCAGCAGCTGATCATATGTATGTTCCAGAGTAAAGTACAGCAGAGTCTGGAAAACAGCTGGCATGTTTTAATATCTGTGGTCTTCTATAAGTTTGTCTGCCAAGAATTCTTGAATATAGGAGGAAAAAAAATCCTAATAAAAGCTGTTCACTTCCTTCCTTTTTTTCAACAAAGTTTTCTTTGTAGGAACAAAATGATATTGTTGGTGATAATGTGGCAATTTAAAATACTTAAGAATAAAACAGTGCATCATTATGCAACTTGGCCAAAATGAAGAGCTTAAGAAGCCTTGATGGAGAGTTGTTACAACAAATTAAATCAGAAAAGTGATTACCCATAAATAACTAGTTTTATGTTTCCCTGTATTTTAAATAAGCTTTTACTTAGTATTTTCTTACAAATTTTTTGTCTTCCTCATGCTTCTTTTCATAAGAACATAAAACTGACTACACTGGGTTAGACCAAAGATCCATCTAGCTCAGTATCCTGTCTGCTGACAGTGGCTGATGCCAGATGCCCCAGAGGGAGGGATCACAACAAGTAATCCTCACATGATCCCTCTACTGTCACCCATCTCCAGAGAAACAGAGGCTAGGGATACCATTCCTACCCATCCTGGCTATCCTCAGTTTTCATTGAGTTACCTGCAAAATGTAACGAGTCCCAAGTCTGTAATGAAACAGTGGTCTAATAACAATGTTTAAAGCACAGAATGAATATCCATGGAGTGTTCCAAATGGAAAGCTAAAAATGTTATTGTACAGCACTCACACACAACATCTCCTCTGATTGCTGTCTACACAGTGCTTATATCTAGCTATTGATTGTGAACAGAATTGGCTATCCCATGGGAACATTGAATCTAACCATTTCTAGAACAAAATAGAGGTTAAAACTTTGTGATTGACTTAGAATGAGAGCACTGAAAAAATGTTTGAAACGCTAAATGCTGGTGTCTTTTCTAAAACACCATGTTAACTGGATTCTTTTATTGTGTTGAAGTGTGAGAGACAGAAGGGTAGCAATAATAGTGAAGGATTTCTGAGGACAAATATTAACCTACAAATCTTGCACTTTTCAGAAAAATTCCAAGCTGACACACACAAATGGTTATGATTTGTGTTGAAATCAAGTGGAAAGGTTGGAGGCACAGGTATATCAAAAGAAGTAGTGGGTACATGTGTAATGGGATTTGTAGAGGTACTTCCCATACCAAGCTGAAAATAAAAGTAAAGTCATTGCAATAGATTTCAGTGTAAATATACAAAGAGAAACATAATGATGTATGAGAAATTATCGTTACTGTCCTCAGAAAAGTTGAAAGAAATGTATACTATAGGAAAAAGAATGCTTAAAGATTTTAGTTTTTAGAAACAAGTTGGCTTCTAAAGTGTGGGGGTTTTTTTTAATTAAATGATTTCTTTTCCAAAAACACAGTTCAATTGAATGCATCTCAGTTTTGTGGATATGATCCGATTAAAAAATATTATTTCTCAATGTTAGAACCTTAGCACTAGCTCTTCGGTACAGCAAAAGATATTTATAATTGGTAACATGTTTAAAAAGGAGAAAAGACTATATTTTAAAAGCAAGGGTAACAGCACTGATGGTCATTGTTTTGATTATGTATTTTCCTTATTGCCTCTGTCCTCCCTTTTAAGTCAAAACCATTGTGAGCTGTATATCAGTTTTGGCCTGCAGATGTTAGGCATATTGAAATTCTCGCATAGTCCTTCCTCTGTAAATTCAAAGTATTATCTTATGGAATATCTATTTTAATGTTGTCTTGTTTTGGGTCTCTCCCTAATTTTCTTGTTTTATAAACCAGTAAATAAAATAAATCCTACTCTTTTCTTATGAAATAGGAGACTGCTGAAGTATGCAGGAGATAGTACTTTTCCCTGAAAAATATAGGCAACTATTTTAAAAAGCAGTAGTCAAGAAAATCTGCAAATAGATAAATAAATAGACCTCCAGATCTTTTTTATTATTTGCCATTCATAGTTTCTCAAAAAATAGAAATCTCTCTCATTTGGGCCCTGTATTTGCATTCTATATTATCTACATTGTGGCAATATTTTAACCTACTTCCCCTAGAGTTAAGCCCTCTGATAAAGAAAGGCAGACAAAGAAATGTTGAAAGTCTTTAATAGCCCTGTTCTTTTAAAGTATAAGCAAACTTACTTTTAATTCTCACATGAATAATCTTAGATTCAGTTTTTCTATTTCTTGACATAAACGTGTCTTTATAGAACTAAATTAGCATCTATTTAAATCAATTTATTTATTATTTTATTTATTTAAAATATTTTTACCCCACCTCTCTATTACAGATATTTGAGGCAACTTACAACGTTTTTAAAAGCACAATAAATATATAAATAAATATGAAGTAAAATCAGGACCCCAAAGGGAGGGCATAAAACCTGCTAGAACACCTCAAGAGGAGGGACACACACACCTAAACACCAATACAAGCATGGGGAACAGGGTGGCCTTGGCCTGGTGCTGAAACAGTGCCAACGTTGGTGCCAGGTGAATGTCCCAGGGGAGAGAATTCCATGACCTAGGGGCAAAGGCTGTGAAGGCCCTGTTCCGCGTAGATGTTAACCTTGTCTCCATAAGTGACGGAACTCAGAGCAGAGCCTCCTCAGTCAACCTCAGTCCTTGGGCAGGTTCATATTTGAGGAGACAGTCAAAGGTGAGATTAAACAGCTTCAGGATATCCAATAGGGCAGTTTATTATACCTACAAGACACACAAGTCTTATCCAGGTATTGTCAATTCTTCTTCATGGAATGGAACAAATGTTCCAGCCAATTTCAGATCTGATACACAAATGATTTGATCGAACACCAGTGTTTAAGATTAACTGAAGAACTTTAGTTACGTGACTTCACTGGACACACTTAAATTATGCTTTTTTTCTCCACTGCTTAGATTAGTCATCTTATTTCCTTTCTCTGATTCAGCATCTTTCAGTTCAAAATACTCCATTTAGTAATAAATATGCCCCAGAGTTTTTCCCAAAATACGTTGTTGATTCTTGCCTACCTGCATGGTATAGCTAGAATTCTTGCAACCTGTTATGTAGACAGCTTTCTACAGATACATTCAAAATTAAATTTTTTCCCTGCCAAGACAGTGGAGATACACCAAGGATTAATTTGATCCCAAAGTTTACCTGTGTTTCAAGAAACTAGATTTGAAGGAGATACTTCTAGGTTGGAAGGAATCTTTCTTCCATGTGTATTATTTTCCTTCTGCTGTATAGATTGATAACAATCATGTTAATATCTTGGTTAGGACCATTGACTATAATATTAATTTCAAGATCTCTTGTGTGCTCCTAGAACATAAGAAATATCAAGAAGTGACATTTCCTGCAGAGAAAGTAAACCTTTTATTACATTTGTCAACCCAGTTAAAGGTTTGACATCTGTAGAATTTTATGAAAATTATTTCAGCCTATAAGGATACTCTTACACTTATTTATGTAGTCTCTTGAATCTAAAATGATACGGAATATGGGCACCCAACTCAAACTCCTTTTGAAGGCTGTGAACATTTGGCCTTGCAAAGAACAAAATGATGTCCATTTGAGTCAGGTGGAAGAATTAAGGTGGGATTCAATAACAACATACATTTAAATAAATGCATAATTATATTTTAACAAACATAAGATTTGAATGATTTGCTTTTAATTTAAGTCAAGGAATATCCCACCGTGAAAATAAATGTCTGCTTATCTGACCTATTCTATTTCAAATTATAAGTAGTACCATATGGATATGGTTAGGAACTCATCTCTTAATTCCAATTCTTATATCCTTTATAATATAACTTAAAAAAAAAAAAAACCCTTACAAATACTAGTTGGACATCGCTGGTCCTGCATCCTCAGGATCTGACTGTGCTGAATGAGGGGATTTGCCAAACCAGAGAAGGTCCCTCTGCTCACGGCCTGTGATACACCTGGGCTAAGGCTCCAACCTGCATCCGCTGTTCCCCCAGCGTGCCCTCCCCCACCCCGGGGTCTCTAGATGCCACCGCTGCAGCTCCGCAGCCTCATGGAATGAGGCCAGGGCCCTGCAGCTGGGGCCGGAACTTCTTGGCTGGGTCTGGAACTCCTGGGCTGCTGGAGCCAGAACAGGGCTGAGGCCAGAATCCACGGCTGGAGCTAGGACCAGAGCTCCCTGGCTGCTGCTGGGGATGGAGCACCCTGGCTGCAGCTGGAGCTCCATTGCTGTTGGGGACAGAGTTCCCTGCTGTGCTGCCTGTCCCCACCCACACGACACTGGGTTCCCGATGGAGTCACTGGTGCCCCCTAGGGCACTCCTGCTCCACCACCATACCTCCCTGTTCCTGGGCTCTGTGGTCTAGTAACATCTGTGGTCCTTGCCGGTTAAGGGAGCTACAACCTGTATTTCTTCCCACTTGGATTTAAATATTTGCCTAATAACTATAACTCTGTGTCAACCTATTTTTGATTTAACTGTTTCCCAGAACCTCTCTTTGAATTGAGGTTCTTGTGTTCTACTGATTATTGTTAATGTAGAATGAGTTTGAAGTCCAAGTTTTAAATTGTACATCTTCTTATGCTTCTTTTCTTTACAAGGCATTAATCTAGCATAGCAAAGATTCTTGTAGATTTAATTGTGACTTTAACACTTGGCTTATCAAAAGATATATCTTCACAGCCTTACAACTTGAATGGTCTAAACTTCATAATAAAGTTAGTAAAATAATTTTGTTGAAGAACTTTTATTGAAACAGGACAAAAGACATCAAGAAAACATACTTGATCACTTTTCTAATTGTAAGGACTTCTAAATATGTCTTTCCTCTGCTTTATTTCAGAACTGGGACAGTCAGGTCCATAGGTTCTATCAGTGAAATCTAGTTGTTATAGTCAGAGTTAGAAACCAAGCAAGGCTGATAGCAAGGCAGACACACTGGAGCAACTAAAGATGCAGGCATGTACTTTGACCAATCTTTGGCCTAGTGCTGCAGCTGTACTAGGAGCAGATCTGTTGATGCTTTTCAGCCAATCCAGAGTCTGGACAATCAGTGTGGTCAGCTGCAGGTCAAATACCTGCTTCACAGTTCAACTGAAGATTCAGATTCCTGATACACTGACTCTGTATGACTTGATTTTTGAGTGAATTTTGGGAACTTGAAGTGAATTTTGACCTTAACTGAAGGTCAGAAGATGTCTGTTTTCTCTTAAGCTCCATCTTTTATCAAGTTACCGTATTTGGGTTTTTGTTTTGTTTTGTTTTGTTTTTGTTGCCTCTTCTTTATAGTTTGTTATATATATGCCAAAGATTATACAGGCAGAAAACGAAGTGGTAGGAAAACCTGAATATGCAAATCCCAGCTATTGATTGTCATAAAATTAAACCACATTTTATTAGCCTTCAGTTAAAGCTTTTAATGTTTTATGTTTTACATTAAGTACAGAATGTCAAACAAAGTTTTACTGACTTTTTATGTATATTATCTCTCAATATTGGCAAGTTCTTCCCCTGTCAGTACTGCAGTTTATTTCATTCTATTGCCTGTTTGTAACAGTATCTTTCCACCTTTGTTATAATATTAGATCTCTGGAAATTTGACAAGTGGGGAAAGTACCTGGTATAATCATGTAACTTCATTTCTCAATCCTTAGTTCATTAGCCAACTTAGCTAATATCTACAAAATGTACCAGTTCCATTCACTTTGAAGTTTTAGTTGTGTTTTTATTGTTGTTGGCTAAGCTCTGTTGTTGACTAAGCTCTGTTATTATTGCACTCCCTTGAGAGAATTATAGTTTACATATTTCTCAAGGATCACTAAAGTTTAGTTAGCCATTTTGTATACATTTAGCATAAGATGTTACCTTTTAATTCTGTCTCAACATTTATGCCTTATAAAATGTAAAGGAAATTAATGCACACTTTTAAAATGGCTTTTACCTACTATTAAACAAGCAGGAGAATCAGAGTTAAAATTGAAACTCCCTTCTCCAGGGGCTTCTGTTATCAGCCTCTGCCAGAGAGCATTATAGCAGTTAATTTTCAAAGAAATAGGTTTAGATTATTGTGGCAGAATCATTGTCTGTCTGAGAGAAGCAGACTCTATTATCTTTCCATTTGGTATGAAAAAGGTATTTCTGGGCACTGTTACAATTTAAGAATCTGAGCCTAAAACTAGGGATAGAATCCCAGACTACTAACCTGTGTGATTGATGGGCAGATTGCTTCAGCTGATAAAGCTGTCTTTTGTCTTTGGAAATCTTCAGATTTCTCCCTGCCCACCAGTATCATCTGCTAATTTCTTTCATTAAGTTGAGTTAGTTATAATTCATAGAAGTGCTTATTCCTTCCATGTAGATGGGAAAAGGGCACTCTGCTGCAGAAGCGAGTGATTATTGGTGACAAGCAACTAAATATATAGCTGACATTTGAGTAGCATCTACTGTCTCTTAATGGTTAGATATAAACACTGAAGAGAAGAAGGGAAAGGACTAAGCCCTGTTGGGTTTAGCAAGTGAAGGTTCTCTCTGAGGCAGAGTAGGTACTCAGTGATCCTCTGTACTGTGTCTAAGAGGAATTTTCAGAATTATCTTCAAGCAGATCTCTTGAGGATCCTGAGAGAGGAGGTAGAGATGAGTAGATTTAGATGCGCCATAGTCGTGACATAACAGCAAAGGTTTTCTTTCTTTGTTGTGTCATCAGCAATGTGCCCTCAATCTTTGTCTTTAATCAGAAGGTAGACAGGAAGGGGTGAACTCAAAATATAAACTAAAACGGTACTGAAAGTGGAAATTTTTAAAAACGTTATTTTGGCTGTGCGGGGAATTTGGTTCCCTCTCTTACCGTGTGGTTGAGGTTGAGAATTGCCCTTAAGACACACAAAACAGTGAAAGTCTTTCCTTTTCACATTTATGGGCAACCATAAATGTGTAATACTGTATATCTTTTGCCTTCTAACTCCATGACTTATGCGGAGGATTTAAAAGTTGTAATAGGACATTAGATGATTAAGATGCTAAAGGAGCAATAAAGGAAGAGAAGGCTAGAAGGCTTTTGCTGAGAAGCTAAATAATTTCTTTGCATTAGTCTTCTCTACAGAGGATGGTAAGGGGTGGGGGCCTCACACCTGAATCATTCCTTTTACTAGGGATGTGATAATGTACATGTGTAAACCGTTAACCGATGAGCCTGGACTCATCATTTAACTTTCATGGTTACACAAAGACCCCCACCCCCTGCGCTGTTGTCTCTGTATCAGTGGCAGCAGGCCAGGTGATGGCGGGGGAAGAGGGGAGCTCCCCAGGAGCCGGTGTGCATTTTAACATCCCTGCCTTTTACATGACAAATCTGAAGAACTATCCCAAACAGAAGTGTCAGTAAAGGACATTATGAAATAAGCTGACAAATTAAATAGAAATAAATCATCAGGACTGCAAGGTGTAGTCTCCAAAGAATTCTGAAGGAACTCACATGTGAATTTCAGAACTACTGAATGTGGTATGATGGTTAAATGAGTTTCTATACTGTATGACTGGAGAGTAGCTATTGTAATATTGATTTTTTTCAGATGGCTCTCAAGGTGATCCTGGCAACTACAGGCCAGTAATACCAACTTAACACTAATTGGTTAAAACGATAATAAGAACAAAATTATCAGACATATAGATGAACATAATATGTTGAGGAAGGATCAGCACAGACTTTGTAAAAGGAAATCATGCCTTACCAATTTATTAGAATTTTGTGAGGATGGTTGAAGGTGTGGGCATACTATAGATTTATATAGTGGCATTATGATATTTTCTATTTCATTCTCTATTCCTTTTTCCTAATACAGTAAACTTCTGATAATCCGGCACCTTTAGGACCCAGGGGGTGCCGGATTATCAGAATTGCCGGACTATCGGAAGGGAGGGCTATGAGGGGCATGGGGTGGGGTGGGATGCCACCCCAGACCCCTCATAGCCCCCCCCTTCCGATAGTCCGGATCTGCCCTAAGCGTCCCTGATTCAGCCGCTGCTGGTCAGTTTCAGCAGCGGGTGAATCGGGGACGCCTGGGGCAGAGCAGCTGGAGTGCTGCGGGGTTGGTCTGGTAGCGCCGACCCTTGGCGCGGCGAGACAAACCCGGCAGCACACCAGCTGCTCTTGGGGACGCCTGGGGCAGAGCAGCTGGGGTGCTGCTGGGTTGATCCAGTAGCACTGAGGAGCGGCGCTGCGGGACCAACCCAGCAGCACCCCAGCTGCTCTGCCCCAGGCATCCCCAAGAGCAGCTGGTGTGCTGTCGGGTTTGTCTCGCCGCGCCAAGGGTCGGCGCTACCAGACCAACCCCTCAGCACTCCAGCTGCTCTGCCCCAGGCGTCCCCGATTCAGCCGCTGCTGAAACTGACTAGCAGCGGCTGAATCAGGGACGCTTAGGGCAGATCCGGACTATCGGAATGGGGGGCTATGAGGGGTCTGGGGTGGCATCCCCCCCACCCCAGACAGTCCGGCAAGTCTGATAATCCGGCACCCCCTGGGTCCTAAAGGTGCCGGATTATTGGAAGTTTACTGAATTAGGAAAAAGGAATAGAGAAAAAAATAGAAAATATCATAATGCCACTATATAAATCTATAGTATGCCCACACCTTGAACCATGTGCAGTTCTAGTCACCCTATCTCAAAAAAGAAATATTAAAAGTGGAAAAGATAAAGAGAAGAACAACAAAATTAAGGAACAGTTTCCATTCTTTTAAGCTTAAAAAAGAGACAAATAATGGGGAATATAATAGAGGTCCATAAAACCGTGACCATATGGAAAAAATGAATAGGAAAGTGTTATTTTCCCCCTTCACATGACACAATAACTTCAGAGGTCACTTGAAATTAATAGGCAGCAGCTTTAAAACAAACCTAAGTATCTCTTTTTTACACATTGGATGTCGTGAAGAATAACTGGGTTCAAAAAACAATAAGTACGTTCATGGAGGATAGATCTCAGTGGCTCTTAGCCAAGATGGTCAAGGAGGTAACCCCACGCTCTAACCCTCTAACTGTCACAAGCTGGGACTGGACAATATTAGAGAGACCACTCTTCATTGCCCTGTTCTGTTCAGTCCCTCTGAAGGATCTGGCCACTGTTGGAAGACAAGATACTTACTGGTCTAGATAGATTATTGGTCTGAGTCAGTATGACTGTTCTTATGTACTGTTACTTTTCTTAATAGAATTTTTGGTTGATAAATTTCATAATTGATCAGATACAAATGAGAGATGTTGTCCTTCAGTCTAAACTTATTTCCATTATCTTTTTTCCCTCTTTGTTTTTAATTTTTTCCTGTTACTCATTTGTTTGTGTCTGACACTGCCTTTCATTCTGGGAAGGTAAAATTTGGTGCTCTGGTTTGAAGCATGAGCATGTTTTCTACAGATGGGTGGTTGGAGTAGTGGTATCGGAATCTGGTTAACATTACATTTTGTTTATTTAGGTTTTCATTTAGTGGGAGGGAGCTTGTTCATTTAACAAATGTTCCTCCTGCATCAGCAGTTGATTTAATGCTGATTCACATGGCATAAGAGTATAAAGTTAATTACATTCACGCAATGTTCACATTGTTCTTTCTTTCCCGTTTCAGGTTTTTAGTCCGTTCCTTGATAAAGATGGCAGCCAATAATGCAGTATTGAACAGACTGGAACAAAAGGGTGCAGAGGCAGATCAAGTCATTGAATACCTCAAACAGCAAGTTGCTCTTCTAAAAGAGAAAGCTAGTAAGAAAGTCAATGTCTTAAAGCAAAGTTACTGATCATATGGTTAATACTATACTTACAGTGAGGATGTGTGTCAGCCGACGGTCAGGGCAGTGAGTCCCTTATGACCGGCTGAAGTTCTTTTAAATTGTGCTTGGTTCTGTTACAGCAACTGAAGGAGTCAGGTTAAAGCTTAAACAGTTACAGGTTTATTAAAGAAGCTTATAAATCATATGGTTACAATGGCTATTGCTCTATTTCTTAATTACTAGCAAAATATAGATCTTAAAAATGGTTACAAAGAAGATAAAGATAGGAAAATAGAAATAATGGTAACAAGTAACAGCTTACTCTTTCTATGTGTACACTTAAGACAGAGGACCACATCCAGGTACAATTTTTACCCCCTTCTGTGCCTCTCGACTCCAGCATGTCAGGCCAGGGCCGGTCCCTCAATTCCTAGGAAAGACGAAAATACGAGGTGGGCGTCCCCATAGAACCTCGGGAGGTCAAACACCTAACCCGACCAGCAGGTAGAGGGTAGAATGACACTCAAAAGAGTGTGTGCTGGACCCATCTTTTATACCCATTTTGGGTCACGTATTTCTCTTTCTTATCTGTGATGCCAAATAGTGCTGGTCTGCCTTTTGTGAGACCAGTTCTTACAAGGGAGTTGTGAACTTAATTTACACTTGTAAGAGAGAGAACTAAATTGGAATTACTGGGGATTCTTTTCTCAGTGGGAAATTCCTCTCCCAGGGACTGTGTGTGTGTTCAAATCAACATGGGTGCCAGCCGGGGCAGTTCTCGCAGCCTCGAGGCCAGTTTATTGACTTAATCGCTCTCTCTCCACATATCTATGTTTTCAGCTTCTCAGGATCAGATGAGCCAGCATAGACTATGCTGATTTTACTGCTCCTTCTCTGCCCTGTATGCTTCAGAGAGGCAAATAAGATGGATGATATGGGGGGTTGGTCTGTCTGGCTACAATGTGGTGAATTTCATATGGTGCAGTTAACTGCCATTGTATATTCTCATTCCCTCAAATCAAGTTGTTAATAGTTAAGGAATGAAAGGAAGGGAACGAGAAAGTACTATGAAATTATAGTTTTTCTATTTGGAAACAATAAAGGAGATAGCTTCAATGACACAAACAGATTGGAAGTGAATTATTCCAAGAAGGGAGATGGCTCAATATACTTGCATAAGTGTGTGTGTCTGAAGCTGTCAGCAAGCTCTCTGCCTGTCTGTCTTTTTTATGTAAAAGTTAGACCACTTTCTGACAAGGAAATAGAAAACACTACATATATGTACATTTATATCTCAGCTTGTTTCTAGAAACCAGGATTTATATGATCTGGGTATATATCCTCAGTAGTCTGATATTTAGCCACATATTCTGTGTTCATTCATGAAAAACTCCATTTTCATTTATGAGTCTGTCATACTTACAACATGGCTTTTCATTCTCAGAGGTATTTTTACACACATTCATTTCAAAGGATGAAGGTACACTATCAAGAATTGTCAAGCTTTTATCTTTTATAGGTTTTTTTCATTTCTCTTCTTTCTACACTGTATTAGGAAACCTCATTCATTAGTCTTACATAATCATTTTCTGCTTATGAGCCAAACCATTCTCTTTATTTGTGGCTTTGGTCAATTTACTGAATACTTAACAGCTCTCAAAAATTACTTCTGTCCTACTGATAATGAAATACTCTTGTTCATCTCTTAAAGCTGTTCTAAAACTTAGTGTCTAGTCATATCAGGAGGCCAAAGACTCCTCTTCTGTCTTAGCTTCTTTACAAAGCAAATTCTTAATACATGCCTCCATATATCAGTTTCAGTGCTGCCCTTCTGTGTTCATTGTAGACTGTCATAATACTTATCAGAGAAGAAATATCACTCCATACATAGAAATCAGCCTTCTCTCTTATATTCATTCATCACTATCACACCCATTCCCCCCGCCACTCTGTAAGTAAAGAAAGTCTTGAATGCCCATTTATCTATAGCCAAGCCCTTCGATACAACTACATCTGCTCTAATCCCACTGACAGAGTCCAGAAATTTCAGGATCTCTTCCAAGCATTTATAAACCTCAACTACCCACCCGGAGAAATAAAAAAGCAAATTGAAAGAGCCAGACGAATACCTAGAAACCATCTACTTCAAGACAGACCTAAGAAAACCAACAATAGAACACCACTTGTCATCACCTACAGCTCCAACTTAAACCTGTCCAACACATTATCGATAAACTACAGCCTATACTGGAACAGGATACTAAACTCCAAGAGGCTCTGGGAGACAGACCCATAGTCTCCTATAGACAACCACCTAACCTCAAGATGATTCTTACCAACAACCACAGGACATACCACACTAATACCAACCCTGGTACCTTCCCTTGCAACAAACCCCATTGCCAGCTTTGTCCACATATTCATTCTGCTGATACTATTATTGGACCTAACCAAGTGAGTTATAAGATCAAGAACACATATTCCTGCGCATCCAGAAATATAATTTATGCTATCATGTGTCGAAAGTGTCCGTCTGCTATGTACATAGGACAAACGTCTTTGACACTTCGCCAAAGGATTAATGCCCACAAAACAGA
This sequence comes from Pelodiscus sinensis, assembly GCF_052426305.1. Taxonomy (NCBI): domain Eukaryota; kingdom Metazoa; phylum Chordata; order Testudines; family Trionychidae; genus Pelodiscus; species Pelodiscus sinensis. The sequence goes on along the minus strand of NC_143055.1, from coordinate 109,106,853 downwards.
TATTAGACAGGATCACAAAGAAAAAACAGTTTCTTGCCATTTCAACCAGAAAGGACATTGTCTCAACGACTTGATTACCTGCATCCTGCATCAAGGGCCTTTTAAGACTACACTTAAAGAGAATCCTCTGAACTGTCATTCATGCTTAAATTCGACACTTTACGCCTAAGTTTGAATAAAGACTCTCATTATCTTACCCATTACAAAGATAGCTTCCCCAGTTATCACCTCTAATATCATTAGCTCACAGACATTTACCCCCCTCGCATTCTCCTTCTGTTCTGAAATTTGATTTGTCCTTTTCATATGTGTTCATTTTTTTAATTGTATCCTTTGGTTGTGACAATTTTCTTCCACTTTTTGATCTAAGGAAGTGGGTCTGGCCCATGAAAGCTCATCACCTAGTAAGCCATCTTATTAGTCTTTAAAGTGCTACATAGTCCTGTTTTTCATTTTTCATGTTTTCTTCTGTCACCCCTTTAGCATGCAGTGTTCTCCTTGAACTGTTTTGTTAGCTATCATCTTCAGAATACTCCTCACGTCTGCTGTGATACCTACCAGCAATCAGACAACAGTTCATAATGATTGCTGAGTTGTAGGCAAAAAATTCAATAACCCCAGAACAAAATACATTTACTATGTATGTTCTGAATCATTTAACTGCATTAACTTACTTTTACCCATGTCCCCGTTCTCTGCTTGTTTGTCATGCTTATGCTTTTTCTTAATAAATTTTTGTAATGTCCCAGTCCTGACTGGGGCCTTTTGCATTTACCACAATCAAAATTGAAACTTTGTATTTTTTTTGCTGTCTTTTTGGTAGTTTGACTATAGTTTAGCAATTAAAATGAAGATTGCTCACATTGTTAATGAATGCATGTGGACTAAAGCCTTTTAACTTGCTAAGGAGTTCCTTTTGGCATGTAATCTGAATGTTTTGCTTATAAATATAAAATGACCACAATTGTTAACAAACATTCTGTATGGCAGAGTTAACCCCACTAGATCTTACATCAAAACATTTGTCATCTTTCTCATATCCCCAGCTTTTCTATGGAGTCAGAAACGAGTGATCTCTAAAGATTAAAAGATTCAGCCATTATTGCCAGCCTTTTCCCCTCCAAGTCATTTATGATGACCATCAGCATTGTTTCAATTAGTTAATCAAAATTACAAGGTACATTTTAATACACAAAGAATGATGCACATACCATTAACACTCAAGTTTAATCCCAAAGCTACCCCACATCAATCATTCAACAATAGAAATTGTTATTAAAAGCTAGTGTCTAATTTAATCTGTGAATAAAGTCTATTTGTTTAACCAGTTAACCAGATAAATGAGATTTTACATCCCTAGTGTAATCACTGGAGCCTGTAATTTCTAATGTAAATTGTGTCAACTCTAGTCTTGCAGGCATCTCTCAGAGAAGAAAAGAAGCTTCGAGTAGAAAATGCTAAACTGAAGAAGGAAATTGAGGGACTGAAACAAGAGCTGATTCAGGCAGAAATTCGGAATGGAGGTGAGAGAAAAAGGAAGGAAAACAAGATCTTCACATGTGTGGGCATAGATCTTGTTATTTTTGCTGTTTTGATCACTTGTTTAATCCTTCCTGACTCATATTCTTGTAGTTATATCCATGATGACCTTTTGGAATGCCATTTCTTTCAGTGGTTAACCATCTTTGTAGCTCAAAGTTATGAGAGTTCTCTTGTAAGCTGCAGAAATAACAGTTGCATTTGAAAAGTTTAGTCTTAGTTGGAATCATATATTTCTACTGTGCCTAGCATAATAGGGACCTATACTGACCTGAACTTTGAGTGCTCTTATAATACACTGGAAGATATTGGGTGATGAATGCTTTTGAAACTCTGTGTACTTTATTTAAGTACCTGATCTGAAACTGAGCTCCTTTTGAAGATATAGTCACAGTTGAGGGAACTGAACACTCTTGTAAAAGCTCCCTTAAATGATTTACAGTGGTCTTCCAAGAATTTTGTGGCAGAACTAGATTAGAGCCTAGATTTTTTTCTGAGTCTCAGTGCTGTGGCTTAACAGCAGACATTTCTATACCACTGTTCCTCTTCTGTCTCTCTACCACAGTCTGGATCTGTCATCTTTGTTTGTTTTTTCAGTATGTAAAAAGTGTTTTTTGGAATCTCAATCACTGTAACGAAAACAAAAAAATCCCACTCTGTGATGGCTATAGTCACCATTATATTTTGCTTTTTGCAACTTTTATATTCTTCATAACACTGTTTAACCTGGTGATTTAAGCTTAGGTTCTCTATAAGATTACATTTGTGCTAATTTTATGCACAAGTAGCCTCATTAAAGCTAATATAAGTAGTCACATACATAAAGTTGAGCATCCGCATAAATTTTTGCAGGGTCCATAAATTCTCATTTTCTATTTGAATATACCTAAACCCAAAACAAAAAGGGAATAGGCAGAGAGAAATAACAGGCAGGCATAGTACTGATAGAATCACCTCTCTTGCTTTATTTTTATTTTTGTAACATTTTTAAAGTTATCCATTTTCTTTGAGGAAAAGATACTAGCTTTCCAAATTTAAAAGCAATAATACTGTTATTTAATCAGAATAAATCTTGTTGTAGGCTTGTATACTATGTATAAATTGAGATCTGTGTAATGTTTCTTCATTTAACCAGCAACAGCGGCTGACATAACTGAATATTTGAAATAATTTTTATTTTATTTTCTGAAGCATTAATTTCTTATGTTTTTCTTTAGATTTTCTTTATATTTCAGATAAAAAGCTCTGATTTCAATTATAGTTTTAAGGAAATTAAGTAGCACTTCATCTTCCATTATGTTTTAATTTTAGTGAAACATATCCCACTTTCATCCAGTGGAACCATTTCTACAGCTTCATTTTCAGAAGACTTGCCACAGGCTATACCTGTCACATCCTCTTCTGGCCCCAAAGATGAAATTAAAGGTGGAAGTGAAGAAAAGAAAAAAAAAGAGAAAGCAGAAAAAAAAGGTATTTTCATTTTTAAAAATTCCTTAGGCATCTGTAACAATTTGAAGACTTTCTATTTACAGTTTTATTGCATAGGGTAGAAAAGAATAATTAGTAAAGCTACAATAGGAAAATTCATTAACTCTTAAACTCCTGAAAATAGAAAGTACACTTGAACCTCTTTAATTCAGCAACCTTGGGGAAAAGGGTTTGCCAGATGAAAGATTTTGCTAGGCCAGGGAGGAAGGGAAGGGAATAGGGGCAGGACACTTCCTTAGCGCTCCGTGTTCCCTGCTGCTCCCAGACACCGCCTCATGCTGCTATGGGGAGTAGCAAGGAAAAGCCTCCAGTAGAGAGCGCCGCTGTGCTGCCATTCCTCCAGCTGCTTCTGCCTGCTAGGGTCTATACCATGAATGTTCTTGAACTAGACACACCCAGAGTATGGAGGTTAGTATATTTACAACCAATAATTAATCAAATAAGTTTCAGGAACTTAAATTTTAAGTTGGATATTAGGTAGATTTGTGTCAATATGGCTGAATTATATGTTGTTTCTAAATTTTAAAATAATAAATAAAATACTGAAATTTTGGGGTGAACTCTGCCACAGTGTATAGAAATAAATAATAACAATAACAACAGATCTAAAGTTGATTTTCCAGTTTTATTTCTAACATTGGTACTGTGCAAGCAACAGCCCATGAACTAGCTTAGAGGAATCACTTGGGAAGAAGTAGTAATGTAATATATTAATAGAAATGTAGCTGTGTTAGTCTGGTGTAGCTGAAGCAAAATGCAGGACTATGTAGCACTTTAAAGACTAACAAGATGGTTTATTAGATGATGAGCTTTCGTGGGCCAGACCCACTTCTTCAGATCAAATAGTAGAAGAAAATAGTCACAACCATATATACCAAAGGATACAATTAAAAAAAATGAACACGTATGAAAAGGACAAATCACATTTCAGAACAGAAGGGGAATGCAGGGGGGGGAGGGGAGGAAGGAAGGTAAGTGTCTGTGAGTTAATGATATTAGAGGTGAGGAGAGTTAGATGTCTGTGAGCTAATGGTATTAAAGGTGATAATTGGGGAAGCTATCTTGGTAATGGGTAAGGTAGTTGGGGTCTTTGTTCAATCGCCCCCGGAGAGTGTCGAATTTTAACATGAATGACAGTTCAGAGGATTCCCTTTCAAGTGCAGATGTAAAAGGTCTTTGTAGCAGAATGCAGGTGGTTAAGTCATTGAGACAGTGTCCTTTCTGGTTGAAATGGCAAGAAATAGTTTTTTCTTTGTGATCTTGTCTGATATCTGTTTTGTGGGCATTAATCCTTTGGCGAAGTGTCTGAGACGTTTGTCCAATGTACATAGCAGACGGACACTTTCGGCACATGATAGCATAAATTATATTTCTGGATGCCTCCTGGGATGAGGTATACCTGGGTGGTCGACAAATACCTTTGATGTCGCCACCCGCACGTCCAGACTATCGTGCTGAGCCGACAAACAGCTGATCAGCTGTTTGTCGGCTCAGCGCGGCAGCCATATAAATTTAAACGAAATGGCGATTATTTAAATCGCCGCTTCATTTTCCTATGTCTGGTAGCCTAATCTACATGCCTCTGGCGACAGAGGCATGTAGTCTAGACGTACCCTGAGTTAGGTCCAATAATGGTATCAGCAGAATAAATATGTGGACAAAGCTAGCAACGGGGTTTGTTGCAAGAGAAGGTACCAGGGTTGGTATTAGTGTGGTATGTCCTGTGGTTGTTGGTAAGAATCATCTTGAGGTTAGGTGGTTGTCTATAGGAGACTATGGGTCTGTCTAAACGTCTCAGACACTTCGCCAAAGGATTAATGCCCACAAAACAGATAACTACCTTACCCATTACCAAGATAGCTTCCCCAGTTATCACTAATACCATTAGCTCACAGACATCTAACTCTCCCCACCTCTAATATCATTAACCCACAGACACTTACCTTCCTCCCCCCCCCCCCCCCCCCCGGCATCCTCGTTCTGTTCTGAAATGTGATTTGTCCTTTTCATATGTGTTCATTTTTTTAAATTGTATCCTTTGGTATATATGGTTGTGACTATTTTCTTCCACTATTTGATCTGAGGAAGTGGGTCTGGCCCACGAAAGCTCATCATCTAATAAACCATCTTGTTAGTCTTTAAAGTGCTACATAGTCCTGCATAAAGTAATATATAGTACTAAAGGCTAGAATCCCAGGTAGTTTCACTGTTTCTTCTGCTTCTCTTTTTGGAATATTCTCTTAGCTAATGAACTTCAGCAGGCTTTTTAGATCCATCCATATCAACACTAGTGATGTTTTTGCTTGGTTGGGGGTGGGGAGGAGGAATACAGTGAAATCAGGTAGGCAGGCAGGAATACACAGTGCAAATAACATTTCTGGAAATGAATACTGTGTCTTGGAACTTGAAATATTATGTGCAAGTATAGTTGGCCCCATTTCATATTTATTAGCTGACTGTAGTAACGTGTAGTAACCTTCATTAAACCTTAAAAGTATTTAATGAAGAGAATAAGTAAGAGGAAAAATATAAAATAATGATTACATTGCCACAAAGGCCTGTTTAGTACATGATTAGGGAGGGTCACTTTGGAATTTGGGCATTGCTATGACAGTAAAGGGACTGAAACCGTATTTGGTCGGTGGGTATAATCATTTTCCTTGTCCTCAGTATTCAGCCACTTTTGACGCAAACTAGAATCTCGGTGGGATTTATAAAATTTGAAGCAGAGACCAGATATCATCTCTAAAGCAATAAAGAGATGCACAATTTAGAGCATCTTTTGCTGGGATCTAGTGGTTAAAGGGTTAATAAAGAATTGGTAAGTAAAAGTAAATGTATATTTAACTTTGTATCATGTTTCCCCCTAATTTTTTGTCAGCTGTTTAACAGTATGACAGTAATTTGGAAGGGGAAAAGTTTAATTTGATTATCTTTGAAACATACTACAGTAAACTTCCGATAATCCGGCACCTTTAGGACCCATGGGGTGCCGGACTATCAGATATGCCAGACTATCAGAAGGGGGGGCTATGAGGGGTCTGGAGTGGGGTGGGAGGGGATGTCACCCCAGACCCCTCATAGCCCCCCCTTACGATAGTCCGGCTCTGCCCCAGGCGTCCCTGATTCAGCCGCTGCTGGTCAGTTTCAGCAGCAGCTGAATCGGGGATGCCTGCAATAGAGCAGCTGGGGTGCTGCCGGGTTGGTCCCGCAGCACCGAGGGGTGGCGCTACGGCACCAACCCAGCAGCACTCCAGCTGCTCTTGGGGACGCCTGGGGCAGAGCAGCTGGAGTGCTGCCGGGTTGGTCCCGCAGCGCCAAAGGACGGCGCTGCAGGACCAACCCGGCAGGACCCCAGCTGCTCTGCCCCAGGGGTCCCCGATTCAGCTGCTGCTGAAACAGATCAGCGGCTGATTCCAGGAAGCCCCGGGCAGAGAAGCTCTGCCCGGGGCTTCCTGGAATCAGCCGCTGATCTGTTTCAGCAGCGGCTGACTTGAGGGACAGGGAAACCAGCACTTGCTACAAAGTTCAATACTGTATACAGGTTGAACCTCTCTAGACTGACAGCTAACTACAATTATGCCAGACCATATGTCATCATACTTTTGTGTGTTAATTCATTGGAAATTATTTCTGTGTATTCTCTAATAATGAGCCATTATATAGCCTTATTTACAGTTATCTTTTGGGATGGCAGAAGGAAGTCATGATTAGAACTCCCTACTTGCTGCTTTGTACAGGCACACTTTTATGTATTGAGATATTTATATACAAAAATGTATTGTACATTATTTACTTAAATTACAAGTGAAAAGAGAGATTTCATTGTCCCTTTTTTCCTCCTTGAAGATAATGTGTGATCTTTTGATGTTAGATCATGGTAGTAATGTTAGAAATATCCAACTATTTAAGATAGAAGAACTAGCCTCTGAAATACACATGTATGAATTGAGATCCTACTCCCATCAGTTGTCATTAGTAAACAAAATATGAATGCCTCATCTTCAAACCAACAGACATGTTCTTATGTACATAACCCTTTATCATAGTTATGAAAGCTTAGAAAATGTGAACTGCTAATTTAAAAAAGAAGAATATCTATATGAGTCCTAATGAGCCAATTCTTAAATAAATATAAGTAACAGATATGAATCAATTAAAACTTAAGATGCCTTTTTGATAATTTCCCATTGAACGAATGTATTGATCCTTTTGCATATAGCAATCATTTGGGCAGATGAGCACGTGACATTTTTTAATTTCTTTAATTGGTACAATACCAAAAATCAGCTGTCCAGCAATAATTTGGTGAGAAGTGATTAAAATACCTTTATGTTGATGGAAGAGAAATAATAATTTATTTTATTGATATATATCAACATTCTTGCAGACTTTTTTTTATGGCCAAGAAAATACCGTAGAGATTTTGCATCATTTCGTTTTTATTATGTGGGGTTTCTATTTTGCTGGTGAAATACCAATCCTAAACTTGCTCCTTTTGTAGTGACTACTCACAGATTATGAATAATACTGTGTATTCATACAAAATTTAAAGTCAAGATGACGTTTAACTTAAATTTAACAGTCATTTTGTCTGTAATATTGAGTTTAATATTTATGGGAAATAGCTACCAGGAACTGAAGTGTAGATCTAAGAATTACATGATTTGAAATAATGGGTTTAAGCAAGAAGTTACAACTTTCCTTTATTTTCCTCGTTCAGAACACAGGTATCCTGCAACTAGATACTAAATGTGAATGAAGTTGTTATAATCTCAATGTGAGTTATAGATTCCTCTGTCCATACTAAGTAGTTGGCAAATATGTGTAAATGTTAAGGAGTTATTACTTAATCTAATTAAATTCACTACCACAGGAGAGAAGAAAGAGAAGAAGCAGCAGCCACCAGCAGCTGGGAGTGATGACTCTAGACCTATGGATGTATCTCGTCTAGACCTTCGTGTTGGTTGTATTATTACTGCAAAAAATCATCCTGATGCAGATTCTCTATATGTCGAGGAAGTGGATGTTGGAGAAGCAAACCCAAGAACTGTTGTCAGTGGCTTAGTGAAACATGTGCCTCTAGAACAGGTACAAATTAAATTACTTTTACGTAGTGTTTGGCTGTGTATGTATATTGTCTAAGCCCAAAAAAATCCTGGCTCATTTTAATTCTGTTAAAGTGACCACTGGTTTATAGGAAATACATGTTCTTCATCAACGGTATTCATCTTTATTTTGTTTACTAAAAATATTTTAACTATAGAAGAGCAGGTTTTAAACCAGACGAGAAGCTTTACTTGTACAGCTGTTAAGTACTCTTGCTGTTACAAAGTTTGACATTTTTAAAAGAGATCAGAATCTCACTGGAAATGTTTGAAAGGAAATCTTAATATTTCATTCATGGGGATAATGTAGGGGAATAATACACATAGGCACATAATACTGTAAGTAAACATTTCAGGATTGATGGATCTCTGAGATTGCATGCAATTCCAACTTTTATGAATCTGTGATTATTTTTCTTTTTTTCCATATTTTCTCCTTTTTATTCCTTGTTTTGTTTAAATTATCACATCAGTATTTAAAAATGTATAATTGTCCTAAATACAAATTTGTTAATGAGATTAAAATTTATAATTTCAAATCCTCTCATGAAATAATTTCTATGTTATAAGCAGTTTTAGAAAAATGCTGACCTTTTTGGTTTTTCAGACTTTTTTATGATCATATAGGCTTTAGGTCCTCTCCCGCTACTTGTTTTAGTCTTGGCATCTGAAGTTGCTTAATTATGATCATACAGTTCCTAATAGGCAGGGATCCAAACTTTAAAGTCTGTGTCCAGATCTGAACTTTAAAAAAAAATGTAGGTGTTGTAGAAGTATAGTTTGAATCCCAGCTTCTGGATTTGTCTATTATAGAGACACTAGTCACCAATTTCCCAAAATCACAAGATTTCCTGATTGTTAGGGTCTAAGGTTTTGTCTTGTACCATCTAAACTATATGCCAGACACTAGAAGATTTACTCGGCATTGCTTGGGTCCTTAATTCAAATAACATTTGTTTTTCTTCATATAAATCATTGTTTTGGGGAGGAGCTGGGGATGAGGGGTTCAGTATGCAGGCTGCCCCTGCGAGAGAGAACAACCTCAGCCCTCTCTCACCATAGCAACTTGGGCCCAGGTGAGAGAAACCTGCCCGTGGCCATTGCAGCTCCAGTCAGCACAACTGGAAGTAGGAGTGCATGTCCCTAGCTGGGAGATAGATAGACACACCAACAAAAAACACACAAAGAGACAAACTCTCTGAAATATATAGTAGACAGCCTCACTTTGTCCACTCCTCCGACCTGCTGGTCCAGTGGGGTTATAGCTGTCCCAGTCCCCATCTTTGGGCCCTTGCTCCCTCCGTGGTCATTCTGCAGTATAATTCCTTCCTGCCAGACCTTTCCCTTCCCATTTTATGAGAAACAGTTGAATTCCATGCACATCCCATTATCCTGACACAACCAAACGCTGACCTTATGATTAAGAAGAAGCCGCATACTGAATTGGATGGTCCTAGCTCTTAGCATTTAGGAGGAGTTCTTGAATAAATGGACTCACAAATGGACAGACATACACACATATTTCTAAAATGTAGAGTAAGATAGTAATATTTAGAATAATTAGATCTCTTCTTCTGCCACACCTGTAATATTCCATGTTTCGTTTAAGTGTAGGCTACATAAACAACACACGTGCCATAGTTTAAAAAAATGTGTGTTTGGCATCTTGTAGCCCTGAGATATTAACCAGAATAAGAGACACATAAAACAATCATCTTCTTGTGTGTGTCCAGAAAATGTTTAGTTTTGTTAATGTGTTCATACCCATTCTTTTAAAGTTCCTCTGAATCATAATCACATGTGGTACAATATAAGAAATTAATATAATCAGAAACATTTGGGAAAGTAGAAACTTAGCCAGCCAGAAAAGGATACGAGTTTGACTTTACTGGAATCATTAATGGAAGAAAACCATCTGGATATTTAAAGTTTACAAGTGTGTATATTCTTTTCTAACCAGTACCACTGTACCTAGAAACACTGTTAATGAACTCTTCAGAATATAAATATTAAAGCTCTCTGCTCACCCACCACAGCCACTGAGAAGGTGTAAAAGGACTATAATTCAAAACCTTTCCCATTTCCATTTTGTTTCAATCTAAATGTGTTTCTATAAATCTACAACGTATTTCCATTTATTTCTGAACTGCATCACTTTCAAAGTCAAAGGCTATATACCATCTATCCCAGGATTGTTTCTGCAGTCAGTCAAAGCCAAGCATGAGGAAAGAATGCAAAAGAATTGCAATGTCCCTTTTATTCTATATGTCTGTTTTGATTGTTATACAGCATTCAGCACCAGATTATTTCAAATATTTAAAACAAAATAGAACCACTGACATTTCTGGGGATTTACTTTCATAACAGTGGCTTAAAATATACAAATATCACCTGTAGAATGTACTGTATCCGGTTGATATGCAAGATCAAGAATATATTTAAATTGTCTATTTTCTATTATTCCTTGTTTTCAGGGATTTGTATCTTAATGTTAAGAAAAGTTGCTTTTTATTAAATTTTGTCTAAATATTTAAAACTTTGCACATGTGTAAATTTCATTAAATTCAAAAGGAATAATGCAATGTTCATTTTTAAAAAAGTGTTAATATGCAAAGATTTCTAGTCTGAGAACATTTTTTATGTGGGAGGAGGGGGAGGATAAATTTTAAGACTTGTTTTGTTTTGGTTTTGTTTTGTTTTGTTTAAAGAATTTCTGCTTCAGTTTTATTCAACTTAAAATTAATTTTTAGGGCAAAATAGTTTTCTTTTTCATATACTAACTTTTAATTTTTAGAGGGCTTTTTAAAGGATTATTTCTCCTAACAGTACTGTACTAACAGTGGCCCAAGTTGTGACGCAAAACAACAAAAGCATGGCAAATGACTAAACTATGTATTATCCAATATTCTGGCAAATCAAGGCACAAACTTAGGCCAGGTCTACACTCAAGGGGTTTGTCGAATCAAGATTAATTACGTTAATTATGTAGCTGGTGTCAACATACCTTGTTTTGAGTTTCCCCGCTGTCCCCATGGTGGGAGACTGACAGGAGCAAATGTTCCCATTGGCTTTCCTTACTCCTCACAGATACAGGAATACTGGCCACTGACGGGTGTTCTCTGAGTTCAATTTGGCAGGTCTTAACCATGACCTTAGAGACTTCCTTGTTGCACCCTGTTGTGTTTAGATGCTGGAGGACAGTCTGGAATGTTTCACCTTAATTGTCTATTTCCTGGTTTTTATTGACTAACAGTCTTAAACAGCTTCAAGAATAGTAATTTGTTGTAGTATAGTATTGTTAGCATAGTTATATGTACACAAGTAATATGTACAGTACTGGATACAGGAATTACATATGATTTCTCCCTCATAATCTCTTTTTTTCTATAATACAATAACTTCTAAAACCCTAACTCAGTTTCCTTACTTTTTTTTAAACAAATGTCTACTCATTTTTGTGCAGATGCAGAAAAGAATGGTAATATTACTCTGTAACCTGAAGCCTGCAAAAATGAGGGGAGTGGTATCTCAAGCAATGGTGATGTGTGCCAGCTCACCAGAGAAGGTGGAGATCCTTGCTCCCCCCCGTGGGGCTGTTCCAGGGGAGAGAATCACTTTTGAAGGCTTTTCTGGTAAGCTGTAACCATTATTGGGGAAAACAACACGTAACCAGGAACTTGTGTATCAGTGCCAAAGTTGTCCCTAAGGTGGAGCTGATTATTCAATTAAATTTCTGGTTTAAATTACAGGCTTTTATAACGTTCATGTAAAGCATTCATATTTTTATCAGAGTATTCTAATACTGTAGTTATATATAGTAGAAAGACAGAATGAAATATCTAACTGAAAGCCAAAAATTGGGCGTTATTGGAGAAATAATAGCTGTCATACCTAACAAATAGTGTATTTTCATCCATAGCTTTCTCTCTAGTAATTTTCAATACAGCTGCGAACGGTCGACTTATGACCATTCGCAGTTATGCCTGAAACTATCGTAAATGGCAGACCCCGAGTTACAAACGTGATCCGCGCTTACAAACAGCGTGGTTGCTTGTAACTCTATGGGGTCCGTCTTACAAACTAACCGAGTTACGACCAACTGCTTGGTCCGTAACCGGTTTGTAAGTCGGGAAGAGGCTGCCTTGCTGTATTGCACATGAAGGCATGGAAGCATAGTCTGGTTAAGTGACTTAACCTCCCCCTTCCTAAGCTCTGACTGCTGACCCAGTGCTCCAAGTCCTTCAACCCCAGTACTGGGTCACAGCCATAAGTTTGGGAATACCTGGCGTTAATCAGGTCCTTAACGCAGTTAATTTCTGCTCATTTAAATCATTGCTTTATGGTGCTGGCGGTGAGGGATCCAATATGCAGACTGTCCATTGGAGAGAGGACTACCCCAGCAGCGTGGGGCCAGCTAAGAAGCACATCTCCGTGGTCCCTGCAGCTCCAGCAGGCACAGCTAGGGGGAAAGGATGCATGCCTCATCGATCTGGCCCATAGAGTAGTTGTGTCCTCAGAGTTGTTTCTAATGGGCCATTAACTGAGGCATTGTCCTGACATTTGGATCACGTTGTTAGCATTTTCTAAACAAATTACCAGATGTTGGAGGCTAATTATTCGATCTTATATTTTTTCATACAGTTTTGAATGCCTCATTTGTGCTAAAAAATTCAATCAGGTTTAACCGGTACTAGATCTAATTTGTCAAACAATGAAGGGCTGGTCGTTAGTCCTCTGGTCCAGTGGTTCTCAACCTTTCCAGACTTACTGAATCCATTTCAGGAGTCTGATTTGTTTTGCATACCCTGTCACTGCACTAAAAAAACTACCTGCTCACAAAATCAGGCATAAAAAATTGCTTGCTTTCTCATGTTTACCATATAATTATAAAATCACTTGGAATATAAATATTGCACTTACCGTTCAGTGCGTGGTCTGTAGAGCAGTATAAATGAGTCATTGTATGAAATTTTAGTTTATACTTATTTTGCTAGTGCTTTTTATGTAGCCTGTTATAAAGCTAGGCAAATATGTAGATGAGTAAATGTATCCTTTGAAGACCTATGCATATCTCCAAGAATGCATATGGGTGTGGTTGAGAACCATTGTTCTGATCATTAGAAGATTGCATAAGAATAACCAAACACAATGTAAGCAATTTTCAGTCTTTGTTCATTCTGAATGAGTGTTTGGGATCATTAAAAAATTGGTTGCTGTGTCTTTAGCAACATGATAGTAGCTTGTACATTTGTGGAAGTTTGCAACGTCAATTAGTTAATTGAGGGATTTTACCATTTTTAAGAATATTCCGTAATTTGGTGTTGTCTTACATCATGGATAAAATCAGCACAGAATTCTTTAAAATTCATTGTAATCTTTGTCAGTAAGTAGAGGCTGTTCAAAATTGTAATTTGCACATAATGTATGTTCCGAACCTAAATTTTAAAGACTGTCTTAATAACATAATATGTGAATGTTGCCAATTATTGGGCACTCAGATAAAAAAAGACCCAAGTTGATCAGACTTATGTCTTATACAGTATATGTCCAAGAAATTAAGTGATTTTGCACTGTTTTAAAAATGAAATCACTTCAAAATATCTTTTCTTGTGGGATGACAGTGACATCATCACATCACTCTGCATCCCAGTGCCCGGGGGAGAGGGGCAGGAGCCATGTAGACTCTCCCCTCCTCGGTGCTCGGGGGGAGCCATGTGCATTCCCCCTCCCCATCCCTTGTGCTCTGGGAGGGGCGAGAGCCACGTGGCCTGCTCCCACCTCCTTTCCCAGTGCTCAGTGTGTGGGACTGGATCCAAGAGGCCTTGCCCTCCTTTAGGAGCGGAAACCATATGGAGCTTCCCGGAGGTGGGAGCCATGAGCCATGCAGTCTCCTCCTTTGCACTTCCCTACATCCCCTCTACCGACACCCTGCACCCTACCCTCTCACTCACCCTTTCCACCGAGGCTCCGCACCCCAGCCTGTTCCTGCCCCTTCTCCCCTGGCCAGACACCTACCCCCAAAGAGAGGAAGGTTGGTGAGTGTAGCAGGCAGGAGGAATGGCCCCTTAGTAACTTTGGAAATAAATTTATGTTAAGATATTCTAAAGCTGACTAGGAGATTTAAACTCAGATCCCATTAAAATTAATAGTAAATGTGGATCTAAATCTCCCCGTTGGCTTTTGAGTACCAAAATCACAAGGTTGGCTTAGCCACTGCTTTCTTAAAATCAAAGCTAACAAAGCAATTCAATGATAATAGTTATTAGGAGAATGGAACTCAAAGTTATTTCAAATTCAGTTTAATTTCCAAGGCTAGTTATTATAATTTTAAACACTGAGAGTAGTTCAAACCATTAACATTCGGTCTGAGTCATTGAAATTAAAATAGGACAGCTGGATCTAATTTTTAATTTGAAGACTGAAAGCCTAGGCAGCAGCAACTACAAAAAACAACCCCAAAGCACAGCCAGTTGTCCCAAGTAAAGCAGGGTGGACTCATGTTTAAAAATGACAGACTGATAGGATATATGGCGATGGGGTGTTCTTTTTGGGGCACTGGTAACTTTTTATATTGTTTGTTTTAGTGGTCATGAACATTAGCCATTTCCGATTTAATATCGTTTACAACTTACAATTTTTTTTTCCTGTGGAACCTGCAGTATTTCCTCAAATTCCACTCCCTAATTTTTAGAGAATACTTTTCGAAGGGACATTGTACTGTGCAATCACTTTTAACAACCGTAATTAAATTTTCCTTCACAAAAATGAGAAAGTAGTCTTACATGTTTTCTACCCAAAATCACAAGAAATTGCAACTTTGAAAGGGATGTTTTTCATATTCAGAACTTCATAAAGTTTACATTAGACTTCAGTGAAATTACCTGCCTGATAAAGGTCATAGCAAACGATTCCACATGCATACAGACACTCCCTTCTCCTGCACTCCATTTCTCTCTCTCAGCTATTTTTAAGTTCTACAATTTGCTGAGAAAGCTTCTCTAGTCTGTAACAGTATGATAGATGCTTTAAAAAAATTAACTCAGAAATAATGCAGCCAACCACAAATGTCACTTGAGATTTATTGTTAAATACTAGTTTGAATTGATGTTTCAGTTGATGGTTAACCAGCTACAAGCGAAATTCAGATTATTCTAAACCTGCTGTGCCATGGATAGTCTGTATAAACAGCTTCCTTGAATCAAAACTTTGATGTATAGATGCTTTCCAGTTTTTGCTCAGTTTTTCTCTCCTAATGATAAGAAACTAACACCACTGCTTTAAGCTCTATCTCCAGTCCTAGATCTTTTTTGCCAGAGGTAAATTAATGTCTACTTCTGTTAAACTGCATCAAGATACACTTTCCTTACCTTCTTTGTGCCTGTGTGCTGTGATGATCACAGAATTATAAGACCCTAAAATCAGAGAGGGATGGGCAAGATTACGGTCCGCGAGCCAGAGCTGGCCTGCCAAGCCTTTTGATCCGGCCCATGCCCACCCCTGCAGCAGGGAGCAGCACCAATCAAAGCGACTGGCTGCTCTTTGTGACTCTCTCTGCTGCAGAGAAGGGGGAAGGAAGGAGGGAAAGAGAGACTTCAGCAGAGAGATTTTGCTAGGGGTGAGGGCATTGCATGAAGCTTCTCCCTCCCTCTCCCCGGAAAACAGAGAGCCACGTGTACAGCCAGCCTGTGGTCTGGGGTTGCTGGCAAGTAAGCCTGCCTGAGTGTACTGCTGGCCAGGAGCTGCTTAGGTAAGTGCCTCCTGGCTAGCGCCTGCCTCTGACACCTCAGGGCCCTGCCCAGTCTCTGCACACTCCTGAGCCCCCTCTCCCAAACCAGAATCCTCTCCTCCACCCATACTCCTCCTGGGCAAAGGGTAGGGAACCTTTTTTGGATCACGGGGCTGCTAACACACAGGAAAAATCACTTGAGGGCTTCACACAAGTGAGAAGTAGGGATGTTAAGTGGTGGGTAATTCACTAATTGTGAAGTCGATAGAAATTCTATCGATTACACTAGTTGATCAGGGAAGTTAATCCCTACTGTGGCTCTGCAGTTTAAATGTAGTAAGAGCCGGACAGGCAGGCAGCCCAGCTGCTACTACATTTAAACTGCAGAGCTGCAGTGGGAGTAGGTCCCAACCCAGTGCGAGCCAGAACTGAGCAAGCCCGGGTCAATCAGCAGCCCTCGTCTCACAGGGTCCCAGCGGGGAGCTGGCACCCCTCCCCCATGGAAAGGGGCTATTGCCGGAGCAGCCTCTGCTCGTGGTGAACCTGGGCCTCCTGTGGGCAGAGGCTGCTTCGCCATAGCCTCCCCTGCCCCGATGCGGTGCTACCTCTGATACAGGCAGCGGCGCAGGGGGTGGAGGGATGACACAACACCGCAGCAAAGCAGGGGGAATGCGAATAGTTGAGTAGTCGACTCAACTAACCAATAAGCCTAGGTTTGTCAATTAATGGACTGCATGCTTACATCCCTAGTGAGAAGCAAAAAAAAAAAAAAAAACCAGACAAACCTCAGACACCTTCACTGACTTGGCCCCCAACCGAAATGGAGACACTCCCCACATTCCCTTCACTCACCAGAGCCTACGGGAGGCCCAGGCTAGTGGATTATTTTGTGCTCCAACCCCACGGGTGCGGCAGCGGAGGGGACTGGAGCACCAGCAAGTGCACCCTAATGCTGGGGAGAACTCAAAGCTTCAGGGGTCAGATCCAGACAACCTCTGGCCTCTGGGCCTGAGATTCCTCAACCCTGTCCTGGACCCTGCACACTAGTCCCCTACCCCAGGTCACTACTCAAATTCCTTGCCCCGTCCCCCCCGTCTGTCACAGGTCACAACTCTCCCTTCCCCCTGACCTTCCCCCTACACTCCTCCCCAGGCTAGAATCCTCTCCTGCACCCATATCTCTTACCTGACTCTGCACCCCAAACCTCTGCCATAGGTCAGAACCCCCTTTTTCACCCAAACTCCCTCTCAGACCCCACATCCTCTCCTGCACCCCAGTGCCCTACCTTGAACTCCCTTTTGCACCCAACCTCTGTCCCGGATCTTGCAGCTCCTCCATAGAAAAGTGCAGCTCTTGACCACTTACCAAAATTTTGTAGTGGCCCCACATCAAAAATTATTTCCCACCCCTTCCTAAGAGAAATTGTGATACACATCGCTGAACTATGGTGGGATGGAAAGATCTCTCTATCGCAATTATGCTGCACAGCCAACTGGCTTCTCTTTTGTGGTAATATCGTCCTATAGATAGAACACTTAACTGGCTATCAGAAGCAATAGATTCTGGTCCCAGCTCTGCCACTCACAAGCTGGGTAATCTTGTGCAAGTTGTATCTGCTCTCTAAGCCTCAGTTGCCCCATCTCTAAACTGTTAATGATACAGCCTGCTTTGTAAAGCACACCATGTGGCATTATTATATTTGTCTTTAGGCTTTTAATACTTTAACTATAGCACTTGTACAATTTGATACATTTCATTTGGTTCTTTGACAGTTTCTGTATGTTTCACATTCATGAGAAGAGGGTGGAAAGATCATTGTGTCATTAATTTTACTCCATTTTATTTTTAGAGATCCTTCCTAAGAATTAATTGTGTTATGAGAGAAAGGGGTTGCAAAGTGGTAGGGTGCAAAAGAATGCACAGCATAGAGCTCTGGTAATGTTTAAAAGTGGTGCCTGTGCTAATCTAATATGAGCTCACCACAGATCCCAGGAGGGCTCAACTTGGGATTCCAAAGACTCTCTTAATAAGATCCAGAAAGTGTTAGTGTAATAAAAGTCAGATTTTAGCTTATTCTTGAATAATTCATTTGCTTTTTGTAATATTGCGGGGGGGAGGAGAGGGAGAGACAAAGTAGATTTCACCTTATGAACCGTACAGTTGTTTAGCTGCTATTCTGCTAAATAACTTTAGTTGGTATGTATCCATTTTGATCTAGAGGAATGACTTTTCATGTCATTTAGTACAGAACAAAATGTTTTAGATATTTTTAAAGAACTTAGTTCTGCAAGTGTTAAGACATTGATGTAATTAAGTGCTTCATTTGTGAGAGATTATTTCTGACTGGAGCATTGAATCTTGGCTCTGTCACAGGCCATCCTATAAAAAAGAGAAGTTGGCTTGCAGAGGAAGCCCTAAAAAAAAAAAAGCGCTATAGAAGTTAGTCAGAGCCAGGCTGAAGTAATTTTCATTTATAACAATCAACAAGGGTAGGTGAGCTGAACACCCATTCATCTGAAGTGTCTAAAAGACAAATATTAGCTGGCAGTGTTGGAATGGCAGCAATCCACTCATCCATCTGAGGACAGTGTCTTGTTTTTTCCATTCCTTATGCACTTTGGGGACTACTTCTCTTAATGAATGTTCCTTATGTAAGCCAGTAAGAGCCTTATAGCATACGCAAGATAATTGTGTTTGCCTTTATCTCAGTTTAGAAGTATGCAGGTGATATGAGATAATATTAAGAATACAGGCAGTCCCCGAGTTACGCGGATCTGACTTATGTCGGATCCGCACTTACGAACGGGGCTTTTCTCGCCCTGGAACTCGCGGGCGGCGGGACCACCCAGACACGCAGTGGTCCCGCCACCGCGTCCTCCGGGGCGAGAAAAGCTGCTCCGGGTGTCCCTGGTCTGCTGGGGAGGTCCCCAGCAGACCATGGACACCCCGAGAAGACCAGGGACACCTGGAGTAAAGCCGCAGAGGCGGCAGGGTACCCGCCTCCAAGGCTTTGCTCCGGAGCAAAGCCACAGAGGCGTGGGACCCCGCCGCCTCTGCGGCTTTGCTCCGGGTCTCTCTGGTCTGCTGGGGACCCCCCCACCCAGTGGACCAGGGACACCCGGAGCAAAGCCTTGGAGGCGCGGGACCCCGCCGCCTCCGCGGCTTTGCCCGGGTCTCCCTGGTCTGCTGGGGGGGGGGCCCCCCCCCCCCCCCCAGCAGACCAGGCTTTTGTTGTGGATGCCTGGGGTAGAGCAGCTGGGGTGCTGCCGGGTTGGTCCTGGGGGGACCTACCCGGCAGCACCCCAGCTGTTCTGTCCCAGGCTCCAGATTCAGACGCTGTTGAAACTGATCAGTGGCTGATTCCAGGAAGCTGGGGGCAGAGCAACTCTGCCTCGGGCTTCCTGTAGTCAGCCCCTGGTCAGTTTCAGCAGCAGCGGCTGAATGTGGAGCCAGTTCCGAGTTACATACAAATTCAACTTAAGAACAAACCTATAGTCCCTATCTTGTATGTAACCCGGGGACTGCCTGTAGACCGGTTGGTCAACCAGCCAGAGAAGAGAACCTCATTGCATTAAAACATCTTCCTGAGATCCGTGAAGTCTTTATCAAGAGCTTGATTTCCATACACACAGGCTTCCTCCTGGGCTGTTAAAGACTGAATAGAGGCGATCAGATGAGAATGCTTATCACTGAAATATGCTACCATAGAAAACAGCAGTTTCCTCTTAAGGAAAGTGCAGCTTGTTATTAAGTCATGTTAGTTCCTACCACACTAGCTATTGTGCTACCTTTTGGGGATATAATTTGCTCCCCATAAAGTATATATGTGCTGTGAATTTTGAAACATAACATTTTAATTCTGTATGTAATAATTGGGCTGAATTGAGACACCTAGCAAGTTAAAATATTGACAGTGAAATAGTGTGTATTCCCCTGGAGGCTCTTTATTATTAAACTGGGCCCTAACGCAGTGGAAGTGTTTATAATTTCCCTTGTGCTCTTCAGTCTACTAATATGGATCACATAAAAAGGGTTAAAAACCACCCTAAGGCATTGTGGCTAAATAATGGAGTCTTGTTTTACTTTAGGAGATCTGCATTGTGTTACAGAATTCAAAATTGAAATCCATTTGGTCTTTGCAAAGGAAAATAAATGATACAATGAATTGATTGTCATGCTTTATTTAGATCATGAAAGATGATGTTGGCATGCAGCAATTCATTCAATATAAATCATCTTTAAACTGGCAGCAGAAGAATGTATTCAGATAATTTTTTTGACTTCCTTGTCATTTTTAAACGGTCAGGCAAGAAATGCAGAGAATAAATATTTTGAAACAGGAATATATTTTTTTATTATTCCACCATTTTAATCTTTTACCTGTTTGTAGCATTTCCACAAAAGTAGCTGAAAAAAACTAGCTCAGTACTTCCATAATCCCCTTTGTCTCATAATCTTTCATTATTTATCCTCACAACACCTCTGTGAGGGGACTCTTACACCCATTTTACAGATGGGAAGGTGAGGCGTAAAGATGTGACTTGTTCAAGATCACATGGGAAGTCCGTAGCAGAGAAGTGAATTGAACATAGGTCTCTCAAATTCCCAACTAGCACCCTAATTACTGGAGCATCTTTCTCTCACCCTACACAGTTCTAGATTATCTGAGTATCTTTCACTTTTAACAAATAAAACTTCACTGTCCGTGTTGTAGATCTCCTACACCTGCCTGGACAATGTTCCTATATTCAGTATTCCCTTCCTGCATTTCTGATATCTCAAAATCATTTTTTCTTCATTTTTCTTCATAATCCAAATGTTGAGACACCATACTGTTACCTCTTTGTGATTATGTACTACAGTTAGGTATATAAATCTTTCTTCTCTAAGGACCTATAGTACTATGAAGTAAGGATCAGAAAATGTCCAGCCTCCCAAAAAACAATTCAAATGTAAGATTTTGATAGTTTTAATGCTGAGGCTTGTTGAAGTGACAATTTTTGGCAGCTAATATGACCTCAAATAAATTCTCAAAGGAAAATGTTACTATACTCTCGATCTCACATGTACATACAGTCCCATATCCTTTCTTTTGTTTCATGTCTGCTATTATTTATTGAAACAGGAGAACCTGACAAGGAACTTAATCCTAAGAAGAAGATCTGGGAGCAGATCCAACCTGACCTTCATACTAATGACCAGTGCATTGCTACCTACAAAGGAGTTCCATTTGAAGTGAAGGGAAAGGGTGTCTGCAGGGCTCAGACCATGGCCAGCAGTGGAATCAAATAAATAAAACCAATTACTGAGAAGTTTTTCAGGGGCTTAAATGAAAAGTGGTGCAAGCACAATAAAGACATGAATATATTCCCCCCAAGGCATGATTGATTCATTTTTGTTTTATCTTCTCTTCTCCAAAGGTATGACTGACATTTTTAAAATTCACTCATTCATCTTGTTTTCTTTTTTCAGATTAGACTAAATAGTGTGAATAGTTATTAAACTAGGTTGATTAAGGCTAAAAGCTTCACCTCTCTCAATGAAATAAGGGGTATAAATCCTTAGGATATTTGAGCTTATCTTAGAAAAAGATGGAGAAATGCTCTACACCAGAGTTTCTCAGTTTTTTAAAAAAAAGTACCCCTTTTTTATTTATATAGATAGATAAAAGTACCCCAGTACCTACAATTTTCAGACAAATAAAAATGTTTCTATCACTGCAACACATTTGGTTAAACAACTTAATCATAGCCAGGCACGTGGTGAAATTTCTGGGTGTAAAAAGTACAAAAAACATAAAGCACTGTAAAACTTCACACACACGTTCAGTTTTCTCCAAATTTCAGTTGTTGACATACTCCTCCCGAGTACGTACCACTGGTTGAGAAACACTGCTCTACACTCTAAACCAGTGGTTCTCAACCTATGGCCCATGGTCTGCTTGCAACCCATTCAACACTGCGCTGCAGCCCATTTTGTATCCTCAGAGCCATACAGGTAGTGTGGGATTCAACCCACAATGATAAATAGGTTAAGAATCACTGTGACCCACAGAGTTACTCAGGAAGCAGGGACCTCTGGAGAAAGGTCCCTAATGATAGGTGTTCAGGTAGTGTAGAGTTAGTTGAGTAAGTGGAATTCTGTTGCCCTTGTGATATGTCTAATCCTCTGTCCCTATAGTTTTGGGCTTCTCCTAAGCAGAGACTGCCAGTTTAAGTGAAATGGGTGTAGATAGGTCATATCCATAAATCATCACTAAAGAACAGACTGGCCAACAAAATTAGTTTAGTTCAGTTTAAATATTACACTGATGCATGAAACAAAAATAAAACAAAAATGGATTCATTTTAACTTCTACATGAAATTTCTTCAGAGGTACATTATATACAGAACCAGATATAGGGGAGCCCCCTTATAAGTTTCCTGGATATTTGTTGTTTCACATATACGTCGTCAATTAATTAAGAAAATTAAAATCATTATATGTCACACAGATCCGCACTTAAATCATTTTTCAAGGGACCCAAAAGCCAGCAATCTAGACCGAGCGAGTGTAATTAAAATGCGGCTCCTCCTGATGCTGCTCATGGCCAGGCTGCTCTGCGCACAGCGCCCCAGCACATGCTCATGGCAGGCTGCTTAGCGCACATGCCCCAGCGCCTGGAGGGAGCAACACACGGCAATAGAAGCTGTGGCTCCAGGACCCAGGCATTAGGTTAGAGCTGGGGGAGGAGGGGTTGGTGGAGGAGAGGGTGAGGGTGCCTGGCTCAAGGGGAGGGACGGGGTTATAGGTATGGGTTATGCGTACATGATATGTATATACCCATGTGTGAACTGTAAGTGCTGGGATTGTATCTCAAGCATAATTACATTATTCCTTATGGGTATTAATTCCTGTTTTGCTATAAGTAGCATTATTTAGGAACATAACCTGGATTTATAATGGGGACCCCCTGTACTTCACTGAAATAGAATCTAATTTAATTTTTATACTTTTTTAAACTCTCTTACTGCATCACGTGTTAAAAGTAGCCACAATTGATGTACAGTCAATATCAAATTATAGATGTTATAATTCCTATATTTTCATGAGCTGACAAAGCAGCACTATATTGATCCACAACTAACCTTTTAAAATATCCATTGTTTAATATACTTCCAAGTGTTTTAGTGTTTCATTTACTGTCCATTTATTGTCTAACCAACAAACAATAAAATAAATCTCTGAATTTCCCAGATTTGTCATACAGCAAACTGAGAAAACAACAAAATTACAATGATATACAATTAAGAAGCACAATGGAAAGATGAAGACATATTTTTTAGATGTGCTTTGTATATATATCCTACCATAACAATTTGCATGCATTTGGGAACTAGCAGCAATCATTAGTTCTTCCAAATACACTAAATAATTTTCAGCACATGTGAGTGATTTAAACTGCTTTATAATCTACTCAGCCAGTGAGGACTCAAGTTCTTTAAAAAGCTGAAACTGTTTGTATTAGGATTCATTGTGAAGCAAATTGGGAAAAACAGATTAGAATATGAGGCTGTTAACCTTGTAAGGTTTGACAAGTCTTTGCAAACTGTATACTCCTGTCTATAAACATAAACGCAAAAAAAGAAGAATCACTTCACTCACCACTGAAGTGCAGCTACTTCCAATAGAATATGATAGCTATTCAATAATGCATAGTAACACTACAATGGTTTAGAACACACAAATTCTTATTTTCTACTCAAGTGCCCTACTCTTTATGAACTACAATATAAAATATGATGACCTCTGGTATTATGTTTGTGAATAATACAGTAATAGGGGCACTGTCCAGAATTCAGCCTGAATCTGTGATCTGGTGTGATGATGGCTCTTAAATACTAGGGTGATAGGCAACTATATATGATTATGGTAGCTCATTTGGTAGCCTAAATTGTTTCAACTGTCAAATAAGTGAATTGCAAATCTCAGTTTCAACATGTTCTCTTCTCTGCATGTCATTTTACCCCAAAGGAGAAAAGATAGTCAATAAATGAGTACCTGAGAGGTAATGTATATGTTTGTCACCATCAATTTATTTAACTAGAAGTACCTGGTAACTATTTTGTCTTATAAATTCCATTATTTTTCTTAAAATTGTTTTTCTTTCCTGTTGAAGTGTGTTTACCTGGTTGTCTATAAAAATGTATCTCTGTTGTATTGAGCTCAAAAAGTTTAACAGTGTATCTGAGGCAACACGAAAATATTCATCTCCATTCAATCCTGCCTCTTCTATTTTGTCTGCATGCGTAAATAGGACTGCAGTGAAGTTTTTCCATGTGGGACCCAGAAGTTCCTGTAATGAAAAACAAATCTGAAATAGTTATCTTTTCTTGTTCCCATCTCCTCCTGCACACAAAATAGACAGTGTATGAATTTACAGAATTTACAGCATGCGTTCTCATTTTATGCAATTTGTATGATAAGAAAATGGCTATAATTCCTTGATCTTCAACAGTGTTAATACAATTTATAATTAAAATAGGTGGTCAAGAGTCTTCTTTTCAGTGACTGTAAAGCGGACTGTATAAAGTTCTTATATGGAATTTGCATTCCACTCCATCCAAAAGAAACCAAACAAACTCTTCATCTCGTGGTCCCACAAAAAGCTACTGAACTATAGGAACAGTGATCTTTTCCTACTAAGATATGAAAGTTGATTGTAAGACATTCATACTGTGTGAAAACATAATCTGATACAAAGCAATATTAAAACACAGTAGAGAATGTTAATACTATACGTTGGACTCTAATATTTGTAAATAGAGCATTCCTGTCTTTTTTTCTTTTTTAAAGTATAATTATAGATGAGAAAAGAAAAAAAAAATCATGTTTCCCTGATAGGGCTACTAAGAAAATGCCCCCCTCTGCTCTGCATCTGTTAGTACCTATGCAGTAAAAGAGTTGCCAACATGGGCCATATCTCAAGGAAAATACTGTTCAGATTTATGTCTTGCAAGAGTTAGTGGTAAATAAACCTCTTGACAATATTCTTTCAACTAAGTATGTAGAGTGGATGATACAGTAGTAAGTTTATGCTTGTAGCATGTATTTTTCATTCACATTTTTACTTCAAAAGCACCTGATACTAAAATGTAGTTTAAGGAAAAGTGCCTGTAACTGGGATGTGTTAGGCCATATCCTTTTGGCATGGCAGAGTCCTGTTGATCACAGTGGTGCTTTGTATAAAATCTGGAAGACAGATATTCTTGCAAATAAGACTATGATGCATAGCCAAAATTGGGGGAAGATAAGGAATCCTAGTCCATTATCTTTCCATAGAACCCAGGCATAAAGTTTTATTTTAAGAGCTTAAATGTAAAGCTTTAAGGTTCAATGCTTTACAGAATCTGGTCTTTAATTTCTTATATTTTGAGAGTGCTAATTTTTTTAGTATTTTAAAAATAGTCTGTGCCCATGAAACAGGTATGACTACAGGCAGAACCTCTTTTGTCTGAACCACAGGTGGTCAATATTGTCAAGCCGCATTACCAACACTTCCACTGCTTACTGGGCTCTTAGCTCTAATGTATCCCTAAATGTCTTCTAAATTACAACAAGGACTTGCGGCTGTAAACAAACTTTATGGGATTGTGGAAAACATAGGCATGCCCATGATAAGTGGACATCTGGCTAACTAAAATCAAGTCAGAACATGCATTGCTGGACCAGAGTGTGCCGGACCAGACAGGATCAACCTATTATGCAGGTTATTTTTTTTTAATCCAAATCTAAATGTTCTAATAGAATACTATCATGTAACATAATAGTTGAGGTTATTTTAGAAATTAGAGGCAATAGGGATGTAAGTGTCTAGTCGAATAGTTGACTACCTGATAAGCATCTGCTTATTGGGTATTTGAGTCACTACTTGACTAGTTGCTCCCCCCTTGCCCTTGCTACTCTTAACAGAGAGAGGCGGGAGGTAGAGGGGAGCAGGAGCCAGTGCTGGGGGGAGCCGGCTTAAAAGCTGTTTTCCCCCAGCACCCGTCTCCACAGGAGGGCAGAGGCACAGAAGGGGGATGGGGTGCAAGCCAGGAATCAGCTAATTCCTAGCTTGTGTCTGGTCTCCCCCCGCACCTCTGCCTTTTAAATATGAGAGCCGCCATTTAAAAGGCAGAGCCATAGTGGGTTTAGCTTTTGGGGCCAGAAGCTCTGCAGTTTCCACCCTTATTGACTAATTGAGTAGTAATGGAAATTCCTTCCACCACTTGATTAGCTGCTTAAACACAATTTAACATCCCTGTCATGCAATTCCATTCCCTGAAGTTATGTTTGAGAACCCAGCCTATTCCTAAATGGGATTTGGTATGTACATTTTCACAGAAAAGTAATTTGAATTGATGTGGTTGAGAATTGTCACTCTGGGTCTTGGTTTGGTGCCTTTCATCTTAGAGGAACTTGGTGTTGTGCACAGTTGATATAGAAAAATGTCTTTGCTCTCCACTGAAATGCAGCCACTTCTCAAGGTGATGTGATTATGGATCAGTGGTTTAACTTCACACAGCAGCAATGTACAATATAGTGGTACAAAGTGAAGAATGTTAAATTGAAACAATAGGGGGAATTTATAAATTATATCAACCAAATTGAATCAAGTTTTCCAATATTGTATAAATACTCCATTACCAGTTTTAAATTGGACTGAAGTCCTACAGTAATTTGGTCAATTAGTTGATTTTGCTTCAAAAACTCAGCGAAGCCTGAATTCTTAATCCATAATGTCGTAAGAAAATATAAAGGTCCCATGTTTGTTAAATATGCTTCATTTATGTATAATTAACAATCTCAGGTATCACATCTATGGGGAGACCAGCACTTACGAGAATCAAATTTACAGTGTTCTTCTGGAACAAAATCCATCAGAACTCAGAACAAGACACAGAAGAGTTGATAAGGAATGCTTGGTCATGGAAATCTGTCTGCCTGTGGAAAGAGCATTCAGGAGCAATGGAGATAATCCAGCCTCTGATCATCTTCAGATCATAAAGCTTCTGCAATATCTTTGATTAAAGCTTTTCCTTCATATCCATAACATTTACAATAGTTCAGAATCTTCAGGGGGTAGCTGAGTTAGTCTGTACAGGATAAACTTAAAATACAACAAAAGGACTGGTAGCACTTTATAGACTAACAAAACATGTTGGTATGAGCTTTCGTGGGCATAGCCCAATTCTTTAGCCATCTGAAGAAATGGGCTGTGCCCATAAAAGCTCACGATACCATTTACATGTTTTGTTAGTCTATAAAGTGCTACCAGACCTCTTGTTGTTTGTTAAATTTACAGGAGTTGCCAAACTCATCTTGCAAAATAAAACGTATTGCAAAGAGTTTCCAGAAAGGAGAAGAACAAAAGACTATTGAAGTCTCCTGGGGATCATGCTATGCCAATCTAATTTTCCTGGGCAGTATTTCATGTCTGAGTAGGGAGGGAAAAGAAGGGACGGTCTAAAATCTTAGGTCAGCATGAAATACTTGTTAGTGCCAGCAAGCTACCTCTTTTTAAAGCTGATGCCTTTTCAATAAAGTTGGACTGTTCACTTTGAGTGGTATTTTATGAATGCAGAAAATAGGTAATGTGAATGAAAAATTAATGGATTTTAATACTGTATTAAGTAAATGTGCACTTTGGAATATGAAGATAGTCTACAGGTCAGTCTCTACAATTCCCAGATATGAAACTATGTTGTAGACTATAAACCTTCACACTCAGTTGTTTCTTCTAAGCCACGTGGTAGATAATCAACATAACTAAAAACGGGAGACTGCAGCAACAACAAAAACTAAAAAGTGGGAGGAACTGGGGAAAAATATGGACCAGAGAGCCTCTGTTCCAGTGGTTTTCCTGTTTCTAGAACTATGTCTAAGGGATCTGCAAAAGAAACAGAAAGGTGATTGAACAGAATTCAGCTGTATCTTGAAATGTTTTGGGGGGTTTTCAAATGGGAAAAAAATTGGAAAATACTGTTGTTTTACATCTTGAACCAGAGCTTGATGTTAGCCTGGATTTGCTTACCTATCTCCTGGCAACTTTAACTGAGATCTAGTTTTTTATGTAGGTGACTGAGCAATTATTAGATAACTACTGTCAGTCTAGACAGCTTCAAGGTATTCCAATGTAAAACAGAAGTCCCTGTGGGGGGCTGGGCCTAGGCCAGCTCCTGAGAAGGGAAGGGAGCGCCACTCAGGCCGGTTCTGCCCCCAGTTCTGCTGCAATCTAGGCTGCCAGCTCCGCCTTGGCCTCAGCTTCATTCGCAAGCTCAATCCCCTTCCGCGGCTCTGTTTCCAGCCCTGGACCTGCCCGCTACTGCAGGGCTCCCTTACCCTATATGCACTCACCGCTGCAGAGCAGTGTTTCCAGCAAGGTGGGAAACAGATGTGAGAAGTTTGGGCGTCACTAATCTAAATGGTATCCATACTGTGGTGAGGGGCACACACAAACACCAGACAGAGAAAGGCAC
The DNA here is from genome assembly GCF_052426305.1 of Pelodiscus sinensis. Lineage (NCBI taxonomy): Eukaryota > Metazoa > Chordata > Testudines > Trionychidae > Pelodiscus > Pelodiscus sinensis. Next base: position 109,078,491 of record NC_143055.1, on the reverse strand, counting down.
GTGTGATCTAGCCTCCAGGTCAGGTAATTGCATAACAGAGAAGATCATGAGCTTAATTGGAATAGCCAATAATGGTGGGAATTGTTAGCAGCTGGGGGTAATGGTTGGGCTAATGAGAATGAGGGGAAAAGACAGGGTTCAAACACTAAGCGATGGAGAGCTAGATGTGGTAAAGAAAGCTGCCTTAAGACCTTCTGGTATACGACTGTGTTTTGATATTTAGTGCTTGGAATTTGAGGATTAAAGGTATGAGGTAAACTGTGTATTATGAAAAAGGAACTATGCAAATGGGCTAGGCAGTATGGGAAACGGGGTACCTGCAGCCAGAAGCACCCTGTCCCAGAGAAAGAAGCTTTGATGTTCTAGTACTCTTTTATTTGAAATCTGTTTTTAAACAAATCAATTTATTGGTGCAAAACAAATGTGAAATTGTCAATAATTGCTCGGTGCTATAACAACAGCTAAAGGAAGTGCTTTATTGCTATGGAGTAAGCAAATGTGCATCTACTGTTGGCTAAAGTACTCGGGAAATGAGGGAGAGAACTTTCTTCTACTATATTGCAGAGTTCAAGGGCTCATTGATTGCCTTGTGCACATTGCTGATATGAATAAAGCAGTAGGCATTTATATTTCAATCATTGCAACTGTCGTTATGGTACTATGTATGTGTCTCTCCTGCACTAGTAATCAATCATATGGCTTTTATTATAGAAAGGGGAAATAATGTCTAAATGAAATAAATATATAGGTGCATGGGTGGTGGCTGGACTTTCCCTTGGGGGAGGTTAGCCCCTTGCCAGCTCCTTCTAGTGAAGGTTTTTCTCTGACTTGCTCTCAGTCTGCCATGGGCCTGAAAGGATTGGGTGAGACTGAAGTACAACTCTGTTAGGGTTGCCGACCCTCCGACTTGGCTAGCAGTCTTTAGGACTTGGCTTCAATGTCCTGGTGACTATTAAAGGCAATCTAGGAGACTTTAATAGGCCTAAGTCCTGTCAGTGGGGCTAAGGCAGGCTCCAAACCTGCCGTGGCTCTGCACAGCTTCTGAAAGCAACCAGTATGTTCAGCTTCTAGGTGTAGGGGTGTTAAGGGATTTCTGTGCGCTACCCCTGTTCCCTGACCCAACTGCTGACTCTGCTCCCCTAGCCAATGGGAACGGTGTGGACAGTACCTGCAGGAAGGAGCAGTATGCAGAGCTGCCTAGCTGCTCCTGAGCCCAGGGATGGGATATGCTGGTTGCTTCCGGAAGCTGCCTGAGGTAAGCGCCCCTATGCTCAAACTGTATCCTGAGCCTCTTGGCTCCAGCTTAGTCTCCTGCACCCCACACTGGCCCTGCTCTAGAGTTTACACCCCCCTGCAAGAGCTCTCACACCCTGCTGGATCCCAGCTCCCTCCCCCAGCCTGTAGCTTAATTCCACACCCTGAGCCCCTCATTTCTGGCCTAACCCTGTGCCTGTTTGAAGTGAGGGAGAGCAACTGATAAACGGGGAAGGGGGAGCACTCTCAAGTTTGTGCAATTTGAAACTTGGTGATTCTGCCCTTTTGCCATGGCAGGAGTGCTGAGCCTGGCACCCCTCCCCCATTCAACCCCTTGTACTACAACCAGGGCTTTCCCTAGGGGGTGTAGGGTCTGGGGCAACCCCCTACCTGTATCCCAGGCGAGAGACCCAGGGCAACCCCACTGCTGCAGCTCCTGGCCCCACCTTGCCCCAGCCTGCTCCACCCCTTCCTCAAGCCCTACCTCTGCTTTGTCCATGCTCTGCCCCTGTGTCCCTTCTTCATGTGCAACACAAGCTGGGGCATTACAGGGCCTGGTGCAGGACAGTGGCAGGGGTCATGATTCTCTCTCATCCACCCCTCCTTCCCCCAAGAAAGTGGCAGGAGCTGGAGGCACGGCACTGCCCTGTCCAAAGCAGCTGTAGCCTGTTTCTCCTTGGCAGTGGGAGGTGGAGCACCTTAGGACCAAGGCACTCGACTTCTCCTTGCCGCAATGAAGCAGAGTGCAGCCAGCCAGGAGAGGGTGGTGGAGTGGAACAGGCTACCAGGCCACTCTGGATCCTGCCACTACAGTGAGTGAGGGGAATCCCTGCTGCCACGCCAGGCCTCCCGAATCCTCCTATGGGCGGACTGGTTCTGACGATTGCCCTGCTCCGGTTAGGCTCGCACTTCCTTACTCTCCTTTTTTGTGGTCCTGGCAGCGGCGTGGGGGAGGGGATGGAGAGCTTGGCTGGGGGCGTGGAGGGGGAGCTGAGAGCTCAACCACAGCTGGAACTGCAGCTGGACCTTGATTGGAGGGTGCTGAGCCTGGAGCCGCCTCCTTTCCCTCACAGCCATACTGCCCTTCTGCACTCTCTGCCTTTTCTCCCTGAGAGCCTCCCTCCATTCACTCCTTCCCTTCCCTGCTGCAGCCCCAGAGCAGTGGGGAGAGCTCCTCTAGCCCTGCAGCTACGGAAGGGGGAGACTTTTCAGGGGAGGAGCCTGAATCTGCCACTGCTCCATCCTCCATTTCCGCACAGCACAAGGGGTGGGGAGTAGGGTTGCTAGATGGCTTCAACAAAAATACCCAACGCACTTGATATAACATCACAATCTATATTACATCTTATTTAGACAGCAGTGGACATTTCTATTTTCACAATTTTTCCCAAACAGCTCAAATACTGGACTGTTCGGTTCAAAACCGGCCACCTGGCAATCCTAGTGGGGAGGCTTAGCTTCCTTTGGCCTCTATTACATGCTGCCTCTGTGTAGACTAGGGCTGGGCAATCGCTTTTTACCTGGGGCCACTTAAGAAATGTTTTAAGTGGCCCTGGGCCACCCCAGAAGGGGCAGGGCCTCAGGCAGAAAGGAAGAGGCCAGGACACTTGCGTACTTCCCTGCCTACAGACTCTGATTGGTCTGAGGGTGGAGGAGCGTATGAAGTCTTCCTTCCCCCCCCGCCCCCCCCCCGCCCCAAGAAACCTGCCAGCTGTTCTGTGCCCCTGGCGGTGGGAGGAGACTTCACGTGCTGCCCCCAGGTCAATCACGACCTGGGGAGGGGAGCACGTGAAGTCTCATTCCCTTCCTCAGCCCTGCAAGGGATCGCTGTGCTTAGATTCAGTCTCTTGCTGAGCAGTGCTGGCGGATGACGGACTAAGAGCTGAGCCCCTTGCAGGGCAGGAGGAGTCTTCATGTGCTCTTTTCTACCCCTCCACTCTCCTCACCCAATTGGCCAAGGATAGAGAAGAGCGCACAAAGTCTCCTCCCACCCTACCCCTGTCCTGCAAGGAGCATGCGGTGCTTATCACTGCACCACTTGCAGGGTGGAAGGAGGTGTCGTGCATGTTTCCCTCCCGCCAATCACGACTTGGGGGCAGCGGCAGCATGTGAAATTCCTCCCACCCTGCCAGGAGTGTGCGGTGCTTCTAAGCACCATGCACTCTTTGCAGGGCGGAGTCAGGGTGGAAGGAAGACTTTACATGCTTTCCTCATGCCCAGACTGGCCTGAGGGTAGGGAGGGAAGCATGCAAAGTCTCCTCCCGCCCAGCCTGGGGTGAAGCGCAGAGCCTCTGCAGGGTGGATCAACTCTCTTGGCAAGCCAGACCCAGCCCGCTCAGGCCCTTTTGCCCACCCTGGGTGTAGACAAAAAGTCCTAGTATGTTGATAGTGATATGGGTACAAACGAATAGAGGCTTGGGGCTGTCTGACTAGCAACCACTATTAAATGTACTTCGGTCAACAATAAATCCGACTCAGGTGCCTTCATATTTGAGTCTGTGGTCTTTGGAGTCTCTCTTGAAGTCTATTATGCTAGCTGTCTGGCCTGATATACTGAGGGAGCATATGAAAATGCATGCACTTGAACATTTATCATCACTGATGGAGCAGGAAACCACACCAGTGAATCCTGTGTTTACTACATTGCTGTCCTGACCTACTATAAGTCCACGGACCCATTTAGTATCCTATCTTACAGTATCCTATCTTACAACAGTGACTGGTGCCACGTGCTGGAGAGAATGAACAGAATAGGGCTATTACTGAATGGTCCATCCCTTGTCATCTAGTCCAGCTTTTGGCAGTTGAAAGTTTAGGAACACTCAAAGCAATAGGTTGCAGAATTGTCCATCTTGGTAATAGCAATTGATGGATCTGTCCTCCATTAGCTTATCTTTATTCTTGTCTGAACCAACTTTGTGTTTCCAGTTTTCACAACATCCTCTGGCAACGAGCTCCACAGGTCAACTGTGAATTGTGTGAAGTGCTTCCTTATGTTTGGTTTTTAAAGCTGCTGCCTGTTAAATTTGGCAGTTAAGTAGTTGGCTCAGGGTCAAGCAAGAGAGCGTATAAGTTAATACTTGAGAATTTCTGGCCCATAGCCTTGTGCTCAAGTCCCTAGACCACACCCATAAATTGAAAATTCAGAAAAGGTGGAAAGTCTGAGGGGTTAGTCTGTAACTTTAAGAACAGCGAGGAATCCTGTGACACCTTGGAGACTAACAAAAATATATAGGCTCATGAGCTTTTGCGGGTAAAATCCACTAATGAAGTGGGTTTTACCCACAAAAGCTCATGATCCTATATATTTTTGTTAGTCTCTAAGGTGCTACAGGACTACTCACTTTTATATTCTGGGTGGCTTATCATTATGCAGCCCCCTAATATGGAGAGGGATTGCTGTGAAATTGTTTCTGATTGCTAAAAGGTTTTCATGGTACTAGTGTCCTTCTGGGAAAGTTAAAATATAAACATTATTCAGAATATATACACTTTTTCCAAAATACAGCTAGCTATCCTGCCCTGTTTGATGATATCATAACATCTGGGCTTTTAGAAAAAAATAGCTAACCATTATGTCAACTGTGAACCGTAATTATAAAAGAAACATGAAACAGAAGTAGTAGGTTTCAATTCCAGGGGACAAGTAGAGGGAGGGAAAACAGGATCGTCTCCCCATTTGCTTATCTGCTGATATCTTTAATCTCCTTTCCAACAGAGTTAGTCAGCCAATAGCATATGGAAAGGCTGGTGCAAAGAATTCTGATTCATTTCTCCTTTTCCTTGACACTGGGTTTTATCCCAAAAGCACCTGCTAATGGGAGCTTGATTTTTCTCTTCTAGGTCAGAATAATATCATGTTTCTTTAGAAAGTTAATTCCTATAGGTTTTAGTATAGACACTATGAAATGATAACCAGTGTTCCCCCTACTGACCCACTTTCAAAGAAGCGCATTCATATGAGAAATGTTAGAAATGTCCATTGCACAGTTCAAGGGAAAGGAATTTCTTTTTTCCATAACCCACCACCCGATTTCAGCATCTTCCAAAACACCCACAAAACTATGTTGTTGTACCAGATTTCTAGGGGAAAATAACTTTCAGTTGTCTGTTAGGAACTGAAAAGAATTTAGCTTTTAGCAGCATTCCATTAAAAATAAATACCAGTTAGTCTTGCCTGAGCAGAAATTATTGTAGTCAAAGCAAATATATGGTTACTGTCTAACAGTTTTCTATTGTGAAACTATTGTGGTCTATTTTAAATTAAATTAGATTTGGAATAAGCATGAATTGAGAACCAAGTGTTTTGGATTCTTGCCCTAAATCTGCCAAGATTGTCTTGTGTGGAATTTTTTTTTTTGACCGTGTCACTGTGCTGCCTTGTACTTTTTAATTAAACAAAAAAAAAATGGGGAGTCTTGAAATGTGAAGTATGTGGCACAGACTGTCAAGCCCAGTCCCAAATCCACAATAGTGCTGTGAAAACCTGCTCCTGATACTCTGATTGGTGCAGATGATGAGAATGCAGGTTGAACATTGTTCCCTTTATTATTTTTAGAAGTTTCTTTAACATAGTACTGTACTGTATTTGTGTGTTTTGCTGCTTGATTGCATACTTTTGGTTCCAAATGCGATGTGTGGTTGAGAGGTCAGCCTGTAACTCTGAGGTTCTACTGCCGTACTATAATACTAATGTCTTTGATTAAATATTCCTCTCATTTTAGCTACTAATTATTATATTCTTGGAATGTGTATTATTTTGAGGGGGAATAGAGAAGGTTCTGGTAGAAAGTATTAATTTTTGAAGTTTCTCTGGGCTTTCCACAATTTAAAACACCTTTATTCAAAACACCTTATTTCATCCTGCATTTCTTTGCATGCAGTTGTTCAGCTTCTAACAGCAGATGATTAAGCTGACATTTCTGCTGAACACATCTGGGTCCTTGATAATAAACCTCAAAAGGCAATAAATGTAAATCCTGTTATGAGGGAAGCAAGGAATACATTCTTAATGGGTAAACCAGACACACAGGCCCCTTTCGGCTAAGCCCTCCTATAATTGGCAACAGTGAATAATACTTGGCCACCAGTTTTGTGTATCAAATTTAACATGAAAAGCTTGTCTGCAGCACAAAAATGCCCCCTGAGTTCTAGCTAGAACAAGTTTGGGCTGTGGGAAAGAAGGGGGTATACATTGTGGTTACCTGTTTCCTTTCTACTTCAGCTGATAACCACTTGAGGGCAGAGGTGTAGTGAGGGGGCAGCAGGGCGGGGGGGGGGCAGTTGATTCCCCCCTCGTTACGCCTCTAGGGGGCACTGGGCTGCGGTGGGAGGTGCGGGGCACTGGGCTTACCTGGGCTGCAGGAGGAGGGAGGTGCTGAGAACCTGGTGCTGGACTCAAGGGGGAGGGACAGGGAATCCGTGCTGGGCTCAGCATGTCTGTGCGGTTTGGTGGAAGGTTCAGGGAAACGGAGCTCAGCTGGGCTGCGAGAGTGAAGAGGTGCCGGGTTCTGGGCTGAGGGGTGGGAGAGGGAGATGTGGAGCTCAGAGCTCAGTTTGGCTGCAGGAGGAGGAAGTTGCCAGGCTAGACTTGGAGGGAGGGTCAGGAAATAAGAGCTGGGCTCAGCAGTTCTGTGGGACTTGGGGGTGGGGAGAGGTGCAGGGAAACGGGGCTCAGCTGTGCTCTGGGGAGGCATGCAGGGAACCAACCAGTGGGGGGCTCAACTAGGCTGAGGTAGATGGGGGAAGGCATAGGAACAGGAGGGTAGCTCATCTGGGCTGTGAGGGGATGCAGGGAACTGGTGCTGCAGGGAAATGGTGCTGTGCTCCCTTGGATTGTGGGGGGTGGTTTTGGGAACGGTGCAGGGAACCAGTGGGAGTGGGCAGCTCAGTTGGGTTGCAGGGGAGGAAAGTGCAAAGAAGCCTAGTTGGGAGTGGAGGAACCAGGAGCCCTAAAATGACTTCCGCTGGTCCAAAAAATCCCTCATCTGGGACCAGTCAGGTCCAGTTGGTGCCAGATCAGGAAGGTCCAACTCCTACCCAAGTCTCCCTCCTTGCACCCTCCCTCCTATCCAGATACCCTACTCCAGTCTACTCCTGCTCACTCCCCCTGGCCAGACACCCTACATCCAGCCTTCTTCTGCACCCTACCTACCACCCAGATCTTGCCCCTTTCTGCCCCTCACCTCCCTCCCAGATCCTACACCCCATCCCTATCCTGCTCATTTGGCAGCCCTCTCACACACACTGAACTCCTTATTTTTGTCCCCACTTTAGAACCTAAGGGGTCCATAAAATAATCAGAAAAGCAAATCTAGCCTCTGGAAAGCCTTGACTCTCAGTTCTCCCTGTTGCTTCTCCTCACCCCTTGGGGCTGGACTGCCAGAGGAGTGAGGGGTCTTGGTGGGGGCCACCTAAGTGAGGGTTGGGGTTTTGGAAAGAGTGTTTTTGTTTCTCACTTGTGTGGTTCCCATCTGACTTTTTTCTGTGAATCTGTGGCCCCTGATCCAAAAAAGGTTGCTTACCCCTGCCATAAGTAAAGAAAACATTGAAACCTTTTATATTGGACAAATTAATATTCTACTTTATTTAAAATGAAGTTTGATAAACTAACATGAGAGAGTTAACATTTAATTGGTTTAATTTCAATTAAACAGTTCTCCCCAGCTGCAGCACGAGGAAAATGGCTTGGGCATAATTGTGTAATTAAAGGTGGGTGTCCATTAGCAACTGGCCGTCTGCAGAAAGGTTTACACTGAGTCATGTGGTCCATGGGCCAAAAAGCTTGAGAACCACTGGAATAGAGGCACCCCTGGCCTCTCCCACCAAGAGACTGCTGCAGGCTCTGTGCTGCTCCACAAGAGCCCACAGAGCGATCAGGTCTGTTACCACAGTGGTAAATCGCCATGTTGCTCCAGTGTGGATGATGGACAGACTCTTTGTAAGTCTTCCTCATCCAAGCAGTCGATTTAAACAGCATGGTAAGATGCCACATAAAAACATTTGGTATGTCCACCGAGAGGCAAGACGTTTTGTCTCTCTCCAGAGACAGTTGTCATGACTTTAGTCTCTGGGTGAACAAAACCCTTTGTGAGCTCTGTGAAGAGGTAAGATGTTTTGTCTGCCAGCTTCAAGGGATTTGTTCTTCTGTCTTTGGGGTGCACGTTGCTTTGACCTGAATGGAGCTAGCTATGACACAGCATTTCTGTGTTGTTCTGACACATCAAGTGAAACCTGTGCTGAAGACCCCACATTCAGTGACAGAAAGTGCTGCTGTCAGAAAAAATAAATTCAGTCTCTCTCCAATATTCTTCAAAGATCATTTTCTTCGAAGACCAGGCAGTGGGGCTTTTCCTGATTGGTCTCTTATATGTTTGAAGGGTGACTAAATGTTATCTGGATCTTTTTGGGTCATATCAACAGATTGTTTTGGGCTCAATCCTAGATTAAAATTAAAATTTTAAATTAGGCCCTTTCTAAGCAGGTTGGGAAGTAGTCTCATTTGGCAGTTATTATTTGGTATTATTTACATAATATACACACATACATTTCTCAGTACCTTTATGTATAAAATAGCCCAGCCTCCATGGGCAATGTACCTTGTAAGGAGAGATGGGGATATGATTAAGTTGTTTAAACAACTTCATGTTGCAATTGTAGAAAAAATTGTGTGTGTCTGAAAACTGTAGGTACTGGGGGTACTTATACATTTTTTAAAAGGGATACTTTATAACAAAAGGTTGAGAAACACTACTCTAAACTATTCCTTTTGGCCTTCCTGTTTCCCTTCTCTTTTGACAAGTTGGGCAGGTAACAGTTTTGGTAAAATATCAGACATGTGCACACAGTACATGCTCTACCTCAGTTGGTGCTGGATGATCAGAGCCTCAATTCTAAAGGAGTTGGCATTACTGAGGTGATCAATCCTCCCACGTTTTGTTGTGGCTTTTCCAAAGAAAATGCTGGTGTTTTCTATAGGTCACCCACATCTCTCAGTCATAGCAGAGACTTGGGATTAACATGGCTTTCTCAACTAAAAGTCTTATACGTGTTTGGACGTTGTGATTGTGAATACCTGGCAAGGCAGTCTGCCAAGGGTAAGGTTGGCCTTGAATCTTGATATCTATGGCTTGTGAGAAATTTGGAAGAGCAGCTCGGAGAGACCTCTCTCTTTTACTTAAGGATAGAATCTCACAGCAGCCTGAAGGAAAAAGTCCTCCTGGCAGACACTCTGCAAGCGAGGCTCTCTATCCTCAGCTTTAGGCTACTTATTACTTCAAGAAAGCGAGGGCGATTCTTGTGTTGTGTTTTATTTAAACAGTTTTTTTCTGAGTTATTTTAACAGGTAAATTAATCTTACATTCTCTGATGTAGGGGGGGTAATTGCCCTTCTGCTCCCCCTATCAGACCTCTGGTCGCCTGCTCCTCCTCCATCCACCACTGCCTGCTGAAGCCTCCTCCCTGCCTCTGCACCCCCAGCCTGACCTTCCTCCCTCTTCAACAGTGGGATAGTGCCTTCCCCAAACTGGAGGGGGTGGGGGAAGATGCGGTACAAGCTCCCCACTCCTGTCAGGCTTAGCTATGCACCAGGTTCTGGGGGTGGGGGGCAAATTTTGCTTTTGCCTCCGGGCGCATAACACCCTTGCTACGCCTCAGCTTGAGGGCTCCTAATTCTGAAAACAGAGTGCTAGTATGCACAGAAGTGTTTACCTGGATTAGCTGAATTGTGCGGTGATTTTCTTCCTCATAAAAAGGCAAGTCAGCTCTTAGGACCCAGAGTATTAGGTGAAGGCCCTTGTCTCCAAAGTGCTGCACCAGAGCTCCCTTCACTGCTTGCCGCACCTCTTCTTTGCTCAGGCTGCTGTGAGGATACCCCGGAGTGTCCAGCACACGAACTCGCAGGGCTAGCTCATGGCCTTTTCGGCGTGTGAAGCCTGAGAGGCGGCAGCTGCGGCCAAGGTTGCAGCATGTGGTTACAGAGCTTGGGGACAGATGGCTGTCAAAGTCAAAGCTGCCCAGAAGATTGTTCCCAGCAGCACTTTTGCCACTCTGGGTCCTGCCAACCAAAAGAAGATTGATGATGGTCTCATCGGTGTCAGACATTGTATCTGCCATGGTCCACACGCCTGTTCAGCAACTATAGAAACAAACGCTGTTAATAGCTGTTTAGTTGAGTGATGTCTAAGCAACATTCAGAAATAACCATTCAACCATAAGAACAGCCCCTTGAGGCACCTGGTCTTGCTCTGTCTGAAGCACTTGAGCAGCATGGGGAATAAAGTGCCAACCAGAGAAGTACCTCTGGTTGGCCTGAAAGAGCATTCCACCGTATTCTCTGGCCACCCATGGTATCCGCAATTAAAGAGCCTTGATTGAGGTGCTTCTCAGTTGTCCACATCAGCAGATCCCCATATCAAGAGAATTTAGAGTCAAGAAGAAGAACCAGGAGTGAGCTGAGAGATGGAGCACACCTGACCAATGTAGGGAAAACAGTCCAGCTAAGGAGAGGGGGAATAACAGGAGACCACAGAATAGAAGGTGATGGAGCCAATGAAGGGAGAGAAACCAGAGGATGGAGAAGAGGAATGACTTTTTTTTTTAAGTTAAAGCTGGAGGAGCTCCTCTTTATAGTGCCTACCACATTACATTAAATCAATATCTTAAGTCTTTAATACCTGAATGCAGATTCTATGCATTAATTGTCTCAAAAGGACTTTAAATACATTTTATAGTTAAAAAATAATTAAGGGACATGTTGGAGACAGTGCCTGTATCTGGGAATAAAATGTTTGCTTATCTAGACCAGTGACACTAGAAACTTCAGGAGCATTGTTTAAAAAGGACTGTAATTTAGTGTGCATAATCCTAGGATTCTTACTCAATAAGTATCTTTAGACAGTCACCCAACATTGTGTATTTATTATTTAGGCTCTGAGAGACCAGTTCAAGAGGCTATTTTTAACTAGCCCTCATATTACAAGAGACACTATCATCACATGTAAGATCTAGTGCTTAATGAATTCTTCATCCTCATGAAGGATGAATTCATCCTCTGACTATTCAAGTATGGAAATTTATTGAACTTCCTAGGAAGGGGGAGTAACTGTTGAATTAACTTTTTAGAAAAATGTAAGAAAATAGGCACTACATTAATAATTACAGAGAACATTGAATTAGCAATCCCAGTGATTCTCTTCCAACCCCACCTCCACCCCCCTTCAGAGTAGCTAAATCTGTTTAGGAAAGTGTTTAAAAAAAAAAAAAAAAAAAAAACACCAACTGCTGTGCCTATTCGCTGGGACTGTTTGAGACCATGGGCTGATTGTTTTTCAGAAGTACCAAGCATTCCCAGCACCCACCGATGTCAAAGGGAACTATATGTAGTCAAGCTTGAAAATCAAGCCCAGGGACAAAGAACAGGAGAGGAAAATCACACAAGATAGCTGTATAGTCACATTTCTGTACTGTATTAAGTATTGCCTTTTATGGCCGATTTTTTTTTTCCCCTCCCTCCATTCACAAGTTCTTAAATTCATAACTTGATCATTTCAGTGTGTCACTTACCTCCTTTTCCCTTAAGTCTTCCTCTCCCAAGACTTCATTGAGACTGTCCGGGTGCTGTTTTTCACCGTGAACTTTGAAACTGACAATGGCAGTGTACCACACGGAGACTGATACGTACATTTTGCTCTGGTTAATCTATTACAGAGATCCTCATTTATAGCTAAGACTGTCCAATAATCAGCATCAGCTATTACCTTCCTTTTAGTCACCTGCAGTTCTGAGTTCTGATTTGAAAATGACTTTCATAAACATTATCTTAGTTCTGGTCCAAGCTTTAGTAAAAATTGTTTGGGGAGCAGCGAGGAGGGCTTTGGAGAGAATTTCACTTGGTTAAATTTTTAAACGGTGCGTAATAAAATGTGTGTACACAAAACAAATATATTTTTATTAGCCGGTGTACTCAATGAAGCTTGGGTCTCTCCATGTAGGGGGCAAGGTTTTCAGGAATGAGGACTTGGGCCTGAGGATGTGGGGCATCTAGGGCAGAGGGACAGGAGGTCTGGGGGTGACAATGGCAGCGTGCTGAGGAGGAGTTCGTGAACACATGGACTGGGACTGATAGACTCACAGACAGACAAGCACACAAACTCTCTAACCTCTATAGACGAACTTCCATTTTGCAGAACCTACCAATACTTGACAGCACGATTTAAAATAAATCTAAATTAATCTATAAAAATAAGCTGAGATGGTTTCACAGCCCTCAAGACTAAGGCCCATCTCCTTTTAAGATATTTAGCCACCTCACTCACTAAAATCAATGGGACTTAAATTCCCAAAATGTGTCTGAGGAGCTGAACTTAAAACCTCCCATTTAGACAGAGTAGTCACAGTATGGGAAATATGAGACCAAGCCTCTTTGCCCTGCCAATATGCTCCATCCTTGCTGTTGAGGGGCCATAGCTAGAAGTGAAACAGTTGTTTAGTCTCCACTAAGCTCAGATCATGAGACTACAGAATTAAAAATCAACCTCTAGCCTTCATTTTGCCTCAGCCCCAGTCTAACTGTAATAATGGATATCTGATCTGCACACTCAGACCACTTCTGTACCTAACATCCTTTGTATTTGTTGGCTGCAGCTCATATAGTAGTGGCCATCTGAGCCAATATCATACAAATTTCAAGGCTATTTTGCTTGCTGGTCCAATTAGCAGGTGTTAGTACCCTGTATAATGGTGGGACATTCAGCTGACTCGTTGGGGCAGGTGCAGCTCATTACCTCCAGGATGGGTATAACAGACTTGTGTGTCCTTTCTCCCTTCTCTCAGCATCCAAAGATGCAGTTTTATTTGTCGCATCATTTCAGGGGCTTCCTATTATCTTTCTGACCACTTTTCAACTATGCTTGTGAACTGTGCATCCTCAGTCTCCCTCTATAAAAGCATGGATCTTGCATTGCTCTCGCTCTTTTGATGAGCATTATGGCACAATGCAATTTATCCCGCAGCACTTCATGAGCTGTGAATCTGAAGACACCTGGGGATCAGTCCTGCTGTGTGTTCTGGAAAGAAACAATTCAAGGTTGCTGCTGGCATTCATATTGGACTGTTGACACGAATTAACATAAGAACATCCATACTGGGTCAGACCAGAGGTCCATCTAGCCCAGTAGCCTGTCTGCCAACAGTAGCCAATGCCAGAGGCTCCAGAGGGAATGAACAGAACAGGGAATCATCAAGCAATCCCTCTCCCATCACCCATTCCCAGCCTCTGGGAGAGGCTAGGGACACCATTCCTACCCATCCTGGCTAATAGCCATTGATGGACCTAACCTCAATGAATTTATCTAGTTCTTTATTGAAGATAAAGTCCTGGTCTTCACAACCTCCTCTGGCAAGGAGTTCCACAGGCTGACCGTGCACCGTGTGAAGAAAAGTTTCTTTTGTTTGTTTTAAACCGGCTGCCTATTAATTTCATTTGGTGACCTCTAGTTTTTATGGGAACAAGTGCATTTTTTTTTCCTTATTCACTTTTTCACACCAGTCATGATCTGTAGACCTCTATCATATTCCCCCTTAGTCTTCTCTTTTCTAAGCTGTGAAGTTCCAATCTCGCTTCCTATGAGACCCGTTCCAAGCTCCTAATCATTTGTTACCCTTTTCAGAACCTTTTTCAATGCCAATGTATCTTTTTTGAGATGAAGCCACCACATCTGTACGCAGTACAGGCAGTCCCCGGGTTACATACAAGATAGGGACTGTAGGTTTGTTCTTAAGTTGAATTTGTATGTAAGTCGGAACTGGTACATATTGTAGGGGAAACTCTAGCCAAACATTTCTCCAGAGCTCAATTTTATTCTCCCACATCTCACTTCCCTCAGTCCTTTATTCTCAAGCTGAGGTGTCTGCTGAGAAAAGCCGCTCTGTGTCTCCCTCATCTGCTGGGGAGGAGGGCGCTAGCTTCGCGTCTCCTTGGTCTGCTGGGGGGAAGCAGCTAGTGCGGGGTTGCCTCAACTCGTTTGTAAGTAGGGATCTGATGTAAGTCGGATCCATGTAACCCGGGGACTGCCTGTATTCAAGATATGGGTGGACCATGGTCTTATATAGAAGCAATAAGATGCTCTCTCTTATTCTCGATCCCTTTTTTTTAATGATTCCTAACATTCTGTTTGCTTTTTTGACTGCTGCTGCACACTGAGGGGATGTTTTCAAAGAACTATCCACAATGACTCCTAGATCTCTCTCTTGGGAAGTTATAGCCAAATTAGTCCCCATCATATTGTATCTATAGTTGGAATTATTTTTTCCAATGTGCATTACTTTATATTTATCAACATTAAATTTCATTTGCCATTTTGTTGCTCAGTCACTTAGTTTGGTGAGATGTATGTGAAGCTCTTCACAGTCTGCTTTGGTCTTAACTGTATTGAGCAGTTTGGTACCATCTCCAAATTTTGCCACCTCGTTATTTACCCCTTTCTCCAGATCACTTATAAATAGGTTGAATAGGGTTGGTTCTAGTACAGACCCCTGGGAGACATCACTAGTTACCTCTCTCCATTCTGAGAACTTAGCATTTATTTCTACCCTTTGTTCCTATTGTTTAAATCAGTTATCAGTACACAAGAGGACCTTCCCTCTTATTCCATCACAACTAACTATACTTAAGAGTCTTTGGTGAGGTACCTTGTCAAAGGCTTTCTGGAAATATAAGTACGCTATATCCACTGGATCCCCCTTGTCCACATGCTTGTTGACATCCTCAGAGAACTCTAGTAGATTAGTAAGGCATGATTTCCCTTTTACAGAAGCCATGTTGACTTTTCTCCAACAAATTATGCTCATCTATGTGTCTGACAATTTTGTTCTTCACTATAGGTTCAGCTCTTTTGCTTGGTGCTGACGTTAGACTTACTGGTCTCTAATTGCCAGGATAATCTCTAGAGCCCTTTTAAAATATTGGCATCACATTAGCTATCTTCCAGTCATAAGGAACAGAAGCTGATTTACAAACCACTGTTGATCGTTCCACAATTTCACATTTGAGTTTTTTCAGAACTCTTGGGGGAATACTATCTGGTCCTGGTGACTTGTTACTTGTTATTAAGTTAATCAATTTGTTCTAAAGCTTCTGCTAATAATGACACCTCAATCTGGAACAATTTCTGAGATTTGTTGCCTAAAAAGAATAGCTCAAGTTTGGGAATCTCCCTAACAGCCTCAGCCATGAAGACTGAAGCAAATAATTACTTTTGTTTCTCCGCAATTACCTTATAGTCTTTGAGTGCTCCTTTGGTATCTTGATCATCCAGAGGGCCCCACTGGTTGTTTAGCAGGCGTCCAATTTCTGATGTACTTAAAAACATTTTGCTAATGTTTTTTGAGATTTTTTGACTAGCTGTTTTTCAAACTCCTTTTTGGCTTTTCTTATTATATTTTTACACTTAATTTGACAGAGTTTATGTTCCTTTCTATTTTCCTCAATAGGATTTAACTTCCTCTTTTTAAATGATGCCTTTTTATATCTCACTGCTTCTTTTACTTGGTTGTTAAGCCAAGGTGGCACTTTTTTTGATTTTCTTACTGTGGTTTTTTAATTTGGAATATACAATTAAGTTGGGCCTCTATTATGGTGCCTTTGAAAAGTTTCCATGCAGTTTGCAGGGATTTTACTTTTGTTGCTGTGCCTTTTAATTTCTGTTCAACTAACCTCCTTATTTTTGTGTAGTTTCCTTTTCTGAAATTAAATGCTACAGTGTTGGGCTGTTGAGTTGTTTTTCCAACCACAGGGATTTTACATTATGGTTCCTGTCCAGTTATATTTACCTCTTGGCCCAGATCCTGTGCTCCACTGAGGACTAAATCAAGAATTGCGTCTCTCCTTGTGGGTTCCAGAACTCCAGACTGCTATTGATCTGTCGTGAATCAGTTTGGAGAAGGAAATTTCAGCAGTGGGGTTGCAGTGATGCAAGTGTGCTATTAATTGTCTCCTGTTCTGAAGGACTGTTACTCTGGGCAATGTGAGGGAAATACAGGCAGTCCCCGGGTTACGTACAAGATAGGGACTGTAGGTTTGTTCTTAAGTTGAATTTGTATGTAAGTCGGAACTGGTACATATTGTATGGGAAACTCTAGCCAAACATTTTTTTTAGTTTTGGATAGCATAGGGAAAGGTTAACTCCCCTCTAATGTTTGTTTTGCTGTCTGTTCCCCTGTTCAGAAGATTTCACATCTATTTCTGTCCCTGTGACAAACTCAGGACTAAAGGAGTAACTCATCAAATACCAAACAGCTCTGCACCATGCTTTGAGCTAATAGCTTTATTTCCACACACCACCCAGGGTTCTAGGAGGAGGGTCCTTTTTTTGCTAACACAATGAGGCCAGCACTTTGTTTGTTTTGGTGGAGTCTTTGTTTGCCCAGGGAGCCCAGCATGTATAGGGGGAGGAGGGGCGGAGAGGCTGCTTTTGTCTGCTGTTCGGCAGCCTGTTGCTCAGGGGAGGGGGCAGCCTGTTGCTGGCAGGGGGGGAGGGGGGAGGCGTGCAGGATGCGAGGCCGCGGGGGGGTGGGGGGCAGCGGGCGTGGGAGGCACTTTTCCTCTGCCCGGCAGCTCTGCGGGATCCCTGTCCCTGTGGCCAGCTGCTGCAGGCAGAGGCCAGTTGGAGCCGGCCGAAGAGGAGGAGGTGGTGGATTCTAGGACCCAGGTGAGCGAGCCCCGGGGACGCTGCTGCGCTCCGGGAGCCCGGCATGTATAGAGGGGAGGAGGGGCAGAGAGGCTGCTTTTGTCTGCTGTTCGGCAGCCTGTTGCTCAGGGGAGGGGGCAGCCTGTTGCTGGCAGGGGGGTGGGGGGGCAGCGGGCATGGGGAGGCACTTTTCCTCTGCCCGGCAGCAGTGCGGGACCCCAGTCGGAGCCGGCCCGAGGAGGAGGAGGATCCTAGGACCCAGGTGAGCGAGCCCCGGGAATGCTGCTGCGCATGTGCGGGAGTTGCCTCACCCCGTTCGTATCTAGGGATCCGATGTAAGTCGGATCCACGTAAGTCGGGGACTGCCTGTAATGAATGGCTTTATGGCAATAGGATTTCTTAACTGTGGTGGGGCAATAGATGGGGCACAGATCCCATTTTGACCCTAAACCATTTCATCAACAGAAAGGGCTACTTTTCTATGGTATTACGACCACTGATGAATCACCAGGGTTGTTTCACTGGAGGTCAGGGAATGTGCGTGAAACACACATTTTCAGGAACACTGGCCTATACTGAAAGCTGCAAGCAAGGACTTCCTTTCCAACATGAATATGGTAATTGGGGGTGTGGAAATTCTAATTGTGATCCTGGGAGATGCAGCCTATGCCCTGCTCTCATGGCTCACAAGCCTTATGCTGGAAACCTTGACAGCAACAAGTAGCACTTCGGCAGGCACGAAATGACTGTTGAATGTGCTTTCGGCAGATTAAAGGGTTGCAGTGCTCCCTGTTTGGCATGCGAGATTTCAAGGAGGAAAATATCCCCTTGGTCATAGCAGCCTGCTGCTCTGCTTAATGTTTGTGGAAGTAAGGGAGAAAAGTTCATGCAGAGATGGAACCTTGAGGTGGATTGGCTGATGGCTCTGTTTGAGCAGCCAGATGCCAGGCTGTTAAAATAGAGGGCTATTTGAATCAGGGAGTACTTGAAGGAGCATTTTAACAGGAACACGTCTTTCTATAATGCATTGAGCCAGGCATTGCTTTCTTGTGCTGTACTATGATGCTTTTAATGATTACCGTGTAAGTGTACTCTGCAAATACTCTGATTGCTGTTGAAAATCATACACAGTGGCAACCATTGTGTGTGGAAGGCCAATAACATTTCATTCTTTCCCTAATTTCCTATTTGACAACTATACATCTGTTTGTTACTTGCAGGGGACAGTGAAGAACACTTCTTAATGAGGATTTCACAGCTGGATGTATTTCCAGCTGTCATTGTAATGCATGCCATTGAGGTGGAGTGCATAGGATACTGTTCTGAGCCAGGAACATGTGAGATGTGTTTGGGGAGGGCATGGAGTGGGCTGCAGGGGAAGGCAAACACAGATTTGTTCTTCTCTCAGTGCAGTGAGGGACAAAAGCACGTCCTCTGTTTGATACAACTAGTCACAGACTATCTGTTCCTGGCTATCCGTTCTCAGGGTTTCCCCCCCCCCCCCCCATTAGTAGTCTCTCTCCAAGCTCTCTGCTCACTATCGACAGAATCAAATGATTGTGGTACCTCCTTGAACTTCCTTACTCCTCATCAGATGAAGCTGCTAAGCCAGTATGCATCAGGGGACTCTCAAGGCCATGTGTACAGAAACTAAAGAAATGGTAGGCAGAGGCACTATTGTGACTGCACTCACAGCCTTGATTCATAAAAGCTGCAGCTATCACTTCCCCTTGGCAAGCACACATCAAGGGAAGAGTCCTGACCATGGTGAGTTGGGCACAGGAGGGTGGGGGTAAGATCTAGAAAGAGTAGAGGAGTTTCAGAGGGGGATTATTACAAGTGCCTAGGGACACTACTCTGAATACTAGTACAGTTTTCCATAGGCAGGAGTGATAGAAGCTGACATCTTGCTTCTGATGGTACCTGCAGCTCCTACATGCATGCAGCTGCAGACCTGGTACATATACTGCTCACCTGTGTGCTGCTTTGTTGCCTGCAGATGTATTTGCTGATAGGAGTAGTGACATTTCCTTCTACAGGGGACGGAACAAGGCAACCCTCTGAAGGAATCTTCACAGAATATCTCCATGAAAGTTTCCTAGAGAGTTCTATAGCAGATTCCTGGGACATGCTGGTGTGCATCAGTGAATTTTTTTTTTCCTGCAAGGCTCCTGCAGAGGAATGAGAAGCAGATGTATACATTGCTACTGTTGGTTATTTCTATCCCTGTTCCCTCCTGAGGGGTGGGGAGGAAATGTCTACCTCATTTCTCCCTGCAGTATCAAAGCATAACGAATACTTACTAGAGCTCCCCTCTCTTGCATCCGGTATGCCAGTGCTGGGATGGGCTAGATCTCTCCGGAGTTAAAAACAGACCCCAGCTATATCACTGCACTACCCTATCACCCCTTCCTCATTCTCCTAGAACTCTACTTCCTTATCCATCATTTCAGCCTTAAGGTTCACCCTATGGCCTCAGCGCGCCCCCCCCCCCCATATATCCTTCTGGTGCTCTTGGTGTGGAGATGGCATGCAGCTTCTTGTAGAAGGTCTCTGACGATGCACCACACTGACCTCCCTTTCTTTCTGGTGTGCCTGCTGCAACTCCTTTCTTGACACAGCACTGCTACATGTCCCCCTTGGGGCCCCTTGAGCTCCATCCCACAAGCAATCTGCCACATAGTCTATAAGGTGCCACAGGAATCCTTGTCGCTCCACCCATAGTTACTTTGATATTAACAGGTGTATTGGAGCAAAAGCTTTCGTGGGCAAAGACCGACTTCGTCAGATGCATGCATCTGATAAAGTGGGTCTTTGCCCACGAAAGCTTATGCTCCAATACACCTGTTAGTCTATAAGGTGCCACAGGACTCCTTGTCGCTTTTGCAGATCCAGACTAACACGGCTTACCCCTCTGATACTGTGGGTGGAGTGGAGCAGAGCTGCTATAGCACAGCCTCCTCTACTCACAGATCCACCACCTCCAGAGTACTCCAGGAAGAAATGTATTTCCTGCAGGGAGTCACCATGATAAGGTGTGATGTGAGCTGTCTACATGCAGCAAACGGGAAGGGGCATTTAAAAAAATTCCCAGGGCTTTAAAAGGGGAAGGGGCACACATTGTGAACCTGGCTCCAGGGCAGAGATGTTCAAAATGGGGCCCAAGGCAGGCACGATTGTCATAGTGGAAAAGCTTCCGTAGGCCAAATAGGGTGATATAAGCAATGCAGTGTCTACACAAACACTGTGTCACAGATAAACGACTCTTCTCCAGGTGGTTTTATTATGTTGGCATAGCAGGAGAGTTAAATCAGTAAGAGGAACTTGGCAGTGAAAACTGTTTTGTCAACAGCTATGTAGTGTGGACATGGCCTAAAAAAAGCTAAGCTGGTGGAATAGGACGAGTTTGTATGCTAATTCAGGATGTAGGCACCCTATCAGTGTAGGATATCCATCAGTTTGTGGTCCTTTTGCTGGCAATACTAAACAACATTGTTGAAGTAAAAGAAACACTGCCAAATTATAAAATGTAACCATACTTCTCCCTGTAAAAAGGCATTCTTCCAGTGATTGCTCATGTGCATTCCAATTAGGTGTGTGTGCACAATGTGCATGTGCCATCAGAAATTTTTCCCTCAGCAGTACCCTTAGGGCCAGCAGGGGAGCCCCCTGGACTGGTCCTGGTATACTGGCCCATATATACCCCTGCTGGCACCCTCACCCACTCAGTTCCTTCTTACCGCCGTGGCGGTTTTGGAACAACCTTCAGCTCGTTAGCGATAGTTGTCGTCACTATTATTCTTTTGTATTCTCTTCAGTTAGCTTTCAGCTAAGTACCTGTAATTAAGTTAAAGACTCTTTTGTTGTTTTTGTTGTTGCACCCCGCTGCGGCGCACCGTGCGCCCGGGGCAGGGCATGCCTGGTCCACAAAGCATCAAGCCCTGCAGAAAGTGTCACAAGCCTATGCCCTGTGGCGACCCTCATTCATTGTGCTTAAAGTGTCTGGGAGAGGCTTATCTCGCAGAAGCCTGCAAAATCTGTAAGGGGTTTAAACTGCACACCAAATGCGTGAGAGAATCACGCCTCAAGATCCTCCTCATGGAAACGGCTCTCAGGCCAGTATCGGGGTCAGAGCCGGCACTGGGGCCCCAAAGCACACCGGCGTCGGTGCGGGATACCGTGGTGCACCATGCCTCACCAGCACCGCAGAGACGCCAGTACTGGTCTCAGTCTCTGGCACCTCAGAAAAAGAGGAGGCTCAACAGGGGATGGTCCCCTTCTAGACATGCGCCTTCCAGCGGGGCATGTGGTGCCGATGAGTCTGGAGCCCAGGCATTCCAGGTCGGGTGGACCTTCCTCCCAGCATAGGGAGCCTAGCCCCTTGGAGGACTTCCCTGAACCCTCCCCGCCGGAGGCTTTAGAGGCAGCGAGAGTGCTGATCGAATCTTCTCCCTCACCTCCCCCTACTCCAATCCCCTCCAGGGGACACAGGATGGTACGGCACCAGCCTCCTTCCAGGCCATCCAAGGCCCTGGCTCCAGAGGTCAGAGACCACCGCCCACCCCTCCCGGCACTGCATGTGGCACTGGCCAGTGATGCACCTCTGCCCATGGTGCCACCCCAGGATGCGGCACCGGATGCACCGTGGCATCATAGACTGGCACCACCACCGGGACAGACCACCTCGGCACCTACCTCCACGCTGGATGTCCGTGCCGCTGCCTCCGCCTTGGCACTGTGGAAAGCTGGAATCTGTGGCCAAGCACGCAGCTGCTCTATTCGCGCCCACGTGGGCTCCTCCTTGGTCCGCCTCAAAGTACTCGTCCGACTCTGAGGTGGAGTCCATCTTGTCTTCTAGGGGCTCCCAGTCCCGCTCGTGGCGCTGCTCCTGTTTATGGCACCACTTCCGGCACCGTAGTCCACCTTGTCCATACCAGCAGCAGTGGACGCAGCCAGTCCCGGTGCTGGTACTCCAACAGTTGTGGTCCCCACAGCCTCCGAGCCAGTGGCCTTTCTGGACACCCTGGGCATACCACCAGGCCCAGGGAGACGTTCCATCCAGGTCAGCCTCTCTCTCTCCCAGACTGCAGGCCCCTCCTTCACTGACTCCCTTGGTCAGATCTCCAACCTCTGGCCAGTTGTTGCCCCCTGGCCAACCCTCTCCTGTTTCTTCGGGGAGCCCGGCTCTGGTGATCCAACCTCCCCCATCCTTGTCTGCTGGCACCTCACAAAATCTTGTACATATGGGGGCCACTGTAGGAGAAGCCCGGAATGGGTCATTGTCCTCTTCCCCGATGAGGCTTTAGGTGACCTAGTCCATCCATGACCTCTATGGATGCCAGGGCTCACCAGGACCTCCTCCGCCATCTAGCCCAATGTTTGGGAGTTCAGGTGGATAAGGTGTCCGATGACTTGGACCCCAGAGTTGATATCCTCCATGCGGGTGGCCCTCCCTATCAATAAGACATGGCCAAAATTTCTAAAGCCTTGTGGCAGATCCCCGCATCCATCCCCCCAACTAATAAGTGGGCCGAAAGGAGGTACTTTGTCTCTCAAGAACGCAACGAGCGTCTTTTTTCCCACCCTCCCCTGGGCTCCCTGGTGGTACAAGCTGTGAACCAGAGGGAGAGGCAGGGTCAGCCCGCCACAACTCCTAGGAACAGGGAAGCCAAAAAGACTAACATGTTAGGCAGAAAGGTCTATGTGTCTGGTGGTAGAAATGTAGCCGTGTTAGTCTGATGCAGCTGAAACAAAAAACAGGACTGTGTAGCACGTTAAAGACTAACGAGATGCTTTAATAGGTGATTAAACCATCTTGTTAGTCTTTAAAGTGCTACACAGTCCTGTTTTATGTGTCTGGTGGTATCCAGTACCGTATTGCCAATCAACAGGTCCTCTTGTTTCGGTATGCTTTCAACACGTGGGCCTCGATGGATAAGTTTACGGATCTGCTCCCAAGGGACTCCCCTGCAGAGTTCAGGGCTCTCCATGAGGAGGGGGAGAGCGATTTCCAGGGCAGTTCTCTATGTTGCTTTCGACGTGGTGGATGCCACTGCCCGAGTGATGGCTTCCAGAGCAGGAGTGGTAATAGCAGGAACAACAGGCGATGACCCCACCTGGCCCCAGATCACAACTAGGGGCTCCCTAACAAACCCTTCGGCCCATGTCAGGGCTTTTGATGGGAACTTCAAGGGCACCTTACCAGTTTCCCCATTACTCTTCTAGGACCGTTTTATCCCACTACATCCAAGCCTAGCGGTCTGTTATTTCGGACCGATGGGTGTTGGAGATGGTGGAAAGAGGTTATGTAATCCCTTTCAACTCATCCTCCTCCTTCCCAACACCCTACCCTGTCCGTTTTCAGGGACCCTCTCATGAGCCTCTCTTTCAAGAGGAGACCCAACATCTTCTTACAATAGGGGCGGTAGAGCGTGTTCCTTCCCTCCCCCCGAGTTTCGGGAGAGGGGGTTCTATTCCCGTTACTTTCTGGTCCCAAAGGCCAAAGGGGGCCTCTGTCCCATCCTGGACCTCAGAACCTTCAATTCCTTTATCGCCAAAGCAAAATTCAAAATGGTGCTTCTGGCGTCTATAATTCCCTCGTTAGCCCCCGAAGACTGGTACGCTGCCCTCCACTTGAAAGATGCTGTCTTCCACATTTCAATCACTCCTCACCACTGCAGGTTTCTCTGATTTACTGTGGGCCCAGACCACTACCAATTCACGGCCCTCCCTTTTGGTATTTCCATGGCCCCTCGAGTCTTAACCAAATGCATGGTGGTGGTGGCTACCACGCTCAGGAAAAGGGACGTCCAGGTGTTCCCTTACCTAGATGACTAGCTCCTGAGGGGGAACTCAGAGTCTCAGGTGAAAGACTACATCGCCATAGTCTGCCCACTCTTCGACAACTTAGGCCTCCTGCTAAATCTGGACAAATGAACCCTAACTCCTACCCCAATAATAGAATTTGTGGGTGCCACCCTGGACTCTCTGTCAGCGAGAGCCTCTCTACTGAACTCTCGGTTCCTCACAATAGAGACGGCAGTCATGGCGCTCCAGAATTTTCCAGTGACCACCACCCAGACCTGCATGCGTCTCCTGGGCCTCACAGCCGCCTGCATTTTATGTAGTGCAGCACGCCAGACTGCGCATGCGCCTGTTACAGACGTGGTTGTTGCGAGTCCACAACCCGTCCGCTCACTCATGGGACAGTGTGCTGATGGTTCCCACCCCTGTCCTCCTTGTGCTGGACTAGTGGACCCACCAGGCAGACGTCTATGCAGGAGTCCCATTCTCCAGACCAGTGCCATCCATCCACCTGGTCACAGACACATTGGACACAGGCTGGTGAGCCCACTTAGGAGACCCACACGTGCAAGGTATGTGGTCTGTGGATGAGATCTCCCTGCATATCAACATCAGGGAGCTCCGGGCAGTCTGACTGGCATGTGCAGTTTTCCTTCCCCACCTCAGGGCAAGTCTGTCCTCATCCTGTCACACAGCACGACAGCGGTGGCGTATGTAAACAGGCAGGGCAGGTCTCAGTCTCCTCGCCTGTTCATGGAAGCGATTCGCCTGTGGGACCTCTGCATCGGGCTGGATATCCATCCGGTAGCCTCATACCTCCTGGGTTCCCAAAACGTCCTGGCAGACAGGCTGAGCAGATCCTTTGCAGGACACGAATGGTCCCTGAGGTGGGATGTAGCTCAATCTGTCTTCCATGCATGGGGGTCTCCCCATTTAGACCTATTCGCCAAAGGACAGAACAAGAAGTGCCCACGGTTCTGCTCCCTCATGGTGCAGGGGCAGGGTTCCCTGGGAGATGCTCTCCTCCTCCCCTAGCCACAGGGGCCTGCTGTGTGCATTTCCACTAAATCACAGGGTCCTCCTCAGAGTGCAGGAATTCAGGCCATCCCTGATTCTAATCGCCCTGGCATGGCCCAGGCAACACTGGTTTTCAACACTCCTCAACCTGTCATGCGAGAGACTCATGACCCTCCCGCTGCTTCCGGACCTAATATCTCAGGACTTGGGCAGGCTCCGCCACACAGACCTGCACTTGCTGCACTTGACAGTGTGGAAGCTCCATGGTTGATGGTAGTGGAGCTTCAGTGCTCAGAACGGGTTCAAGAACTCCTGCTGGGTAGCAGGAAGCCCTCCAGTAGGACCACGTACCTTGCTAAGTGGAAGTGGTTCTGCATCAGCGCTTCCCAGAATGGGGTGCACCCAAGGCGGGCCACAATCCCCCATATCCTGGATTACCTGTTGGATCTCAAGCTCCAGGACCTCTCTTCCTCCTCCATCAAGGTTCACTTGGTGGCCATCTTGGCCTTCTACCCAGGGGAAGTGAGGAAAACCCTGTTTGCTAACCCAGTGGTCAACAGGTTTTTGAAAGGGTTGGACAGGCTCTACCCACAGGTCCACCGTCCCGTCCCTCAGTGGGACCTAAACGTGGTCCTTTCTGAATTTTTGGGACCCCCGTTAGCAACGTGTTCTCTCCTATACCTATCTTATAAGGTCTCTCTCCTGGTTGCACTCTCATCTGCCAGGTGAGTATCTGAACTCAGGGTGTTTACCTTGGATTCCCCTCTCCTTCCCCCCCCACACAGTGGTTTTTCAAAGACCAGGTTAGGCTCCGCCCCCATTCAGCTTTCCTGCCCAAGGTGGTGTCTTCTTTCCACATCTCCCAGGATATTTTCCTGCCCGTCTTTTACCCCAAGCCGCACGCATCTGGGAAAGAACAGGCTTTACACACTTTAGATGTGCGTAGGGTATTAGCCTTTTATTTAGACAGGGCAAAACCATTCAGGAAGTCACCACAACTTTGTGGCCATCGCTGAACTGGCAAGGGGCCAACTCATGTCCTCCCAGCAGATCTCGTCCTGGATAACCACTTGCATCAAGGAGTGCTATGCTCTGGCGGGGGATTCAGCCCCGCCCCTTAGAGCATACTCCACGAGAGCTATGGCAGCCTCCACTGCTTTCATGGTGCAGGTTCCCATCTTGGATATCTGCAGAGCTGCTACATGGTCCTCTGTCCATACCTTTGCCAATCACTATGCGCTAATGCATCAAGCTAGGGAAGATGCTGCCCCGCGTAGGGCAGTCCTCCACTCCTCTGTAGCTTCAACATCCGGCCCTCCTCCATAAGTTCTGCTTTGGAGTCACTTAATTGGAATGCACATGAGCAATCACTCAAAGAAAAAAAGAAAGGTTAGTTACCTCGTAACTGTGATTCTTCGAGATGTGTTGCTCATGTCCATTCCAAATCCCTGCCCACCGCCCTTTATCCGGAGTATGCCGGTAAGAAGGAACTGAGAGGGTGAGGGGGCCAGCAGGGGTATATAAGGGCCAGTATACCGGTGCCACTCCGAGGGCTCCTCTGCTGGCCCCGAGTGTACTGCTGAGGGAAAAACTTCTGACAGCAGATGCATGCTGTGCGTACACACCTAATTGGAATGGACATGAGCAACACATCTCGAAGAATCACAGTTATGAGGTAAGTAACTGTTCTTTTCTTTACAGTATGTATCCTAATGCCCACTGAACTGGGAGCCATCTGAAAGATTTTTATGACTGTAAGGGTAGAGCAATTTAAAAATCTTCTTCCTGTTGGTGTATGATAGGAAAAGAACCGTGTGGAAAGACTTGTCCCCAAGGTGGCAGTATCAGCCTGTTTCACAGGTACTGTAAAAGTATGCAGACTTCCTTTTTTCCAAAGATCCTCACTAAAATATCAAATGCACTAAAATTCAGGATAATCATTACAGGAAACTTGAAAGTGCTGCTGGAATAAAATAAACTTACAAGTAAATCTCACACACTTTCCCCCAGGAAAGGATTTTTAAATATCTTACACAAATTTAAAGAAAATAGATCACTTTAAGCTTTGAACAGCATGATGCAAAATAAATCTTTCTTTTAAAGGCAACAGTTGCAAAGTGTTAAGAGTCAGAGGGCTTCTTTAGCAACTGGATCTCATCCACTCCCATGCCATGCTAGAGATCGCTGGTCTGATCAGCTATTTAGTTGTCACAAGTCAAGCTTCAGAGCTAAGGTACCCAACAAGACTGTCATTCTCACAGCACAAATTTTAGAGAACTAGCCAAGCTGTTTACTGTGCATCGAAGATATATTTCTTGCAGGCTGTTCAGTACTGTTAGCTCTGCAGTCTGGTAAACTTTTATCATTACTACTATTGGAAAATTCCAAATAAAAGCTAGAATTTTCAAAAGAGATTGTGGTAAACTAGAAAGTATCTGTATTGTATTTTTAGTAACTTGTTGTATGCCTTTGAGTGAGCGATGGGTGCCATGGAGTTGCATCGAAAGGAGGTGTTTTAACAAAACTAGAAATAAAAGTAAAACAGTGGCCTGGATATCCAAACACTCAAGCTCAGCAGCCATGTTTATAGCCAAGAAAAAGTGACTTCTTGGGCCCCAACCCATATGAAAAAGGTGTGTTACCAAGGCAGAGAAATCATGCTGCAAGTAGGACTTGTCTCTGGCTAGAACAGCAGCGAGGTACAGCTGGGTGGAGGTGAACTTATAAAAGCTGGCAAGGAATGAGTGATTAAAGTGTAAGGCCAATGCATATACTGTAAGATCTCGGGTATAATGGGCACTTTTTTCCTGATTTTTTTTTTTGGGGGAGGGGGTCAAATTTGGGGTGCACATTATACATAGCAGTTATTTTTTTAAAGTTTTATTTTGGCAGTTTACTCAGAAGCCGATGAACTTGTAAGTAGCCCAGGACCTGGGAACTCTCCCTCTCCTCCGCACAGAAACTTTCCCACTGCAGCTGGGCGTGGGGGCCGCGGCTCCGCCAGGCTCCGGGACAAGGCAAGGAGCCAGCGTCACTGCCAGGCTGCAGCACCCTGGCTTGCTGCCTTCCTGGTGCTCCTTCAGGCTGCGCCTGGGGGCCCCCACAGCAGGCACAAGCTCGGCACAGTGCAGGGGCAGCTGTGGGGGGCAGGTTTTAAACTGCCGCCGGCTCCCTGGGCTGTGCACACCTTTCCTGGGCGAGCCTGCAGGTGGGAGCGGCGCGTCCTTCCCTCCTGCTCTCCTGCAGCCTGGTGCCGGCTCCAGGAAGTGGGTGAGGCTGGACTCAGTGCTGGTGGTGCCACCAGCTCCTCACCTTGTCCGGGAGCCTGGCGGTGCAGGAGAGCAGGAGCAAGGGATGCACCGCTCCCTCCTGGAGGCTCGCCTGGGGGACACGTGCGCAGCCCGGGGAGCCAGCATCTGAGTTTAAAACCTGCCCCCCGGCACCCCCGGACAGCTGCCCCTGTGCCGCACCTAGCTCATGCCTGCCGCAGGGACCCCCAGGCGCAGCCTGAAGTAGCACCGGGCAGGCAGCAAGCCAGGGTACTGCAGCCTGGTGGCACCGCAAACTCCTTGCCTTGTCCGGGAGCCTGGCGGAGCGTCAGCCCCCCGCGCCCGGCTGCAGCTGGAAAGTTTCTGTGCGGAGGAGAGGGGGAGTTCCCCAGCCCGGGGGCTACTTACAGGTTCATTTCATAGGTGCGCATTATATATAGGAGTCTAGATTTTTCCACTGTCTGGGTGCACATTATACATCTGTGCGCGCTATACTTGAGATTTTATGGTAGGCTCATTGTTGATTTTACCCTTTAATCTGTGCTTTGTACATGATAGGGGAAGAGGAGAGGATAAATAAATAATGCTTAGATTTGAAGAAGCTGTTTTTGAGTTTTGTGTTTTCCACAGTTAGGAAACAGAAGGCTGCAGCCAAGTGATCCAGAATCGGTGTGGCTAGTCCAGATGGTTCCACCCAGCATGAGGTGCAGGGAGCTAGGCCTGACACTTACATGTTATTCTTTAGGAGCAGAAGGAGTGAACAGCATAGTTACCCTTACTTGTGACCAAGCCTAAGGAAGTTAAGCCCAAATCCCATTGACAAAATCAGTGGAGATTGTGTGCCTGACCCCTTTTAGGCTTCTTTTGAAAATCCCAAGCAAAACAAATAAAATCACGTCTGAAGGTAGAAACTGGAATTTGTATTTTTATATGTCCATAGATTAACTTATTGTATCTACCATACATCTTAGTCATGTTATCAGCCATTTAGTTGTTTTCCTTTCACCTCGGGATGTAAAGGGTTTCCCAGTAAGCATTTCCTTACTGACGTGCGTGGCCTGGCCTAAGCAGCCTTCACCAGCAGCGTGCTGCTCCAGCTTGGATGGGTCCACCATGCTGTGACTCTGGTGGGAGGCACTCCAGCCTGTCTGGGCCTTTCGTGCTACAGCGGGCCAGTTAACTGGATAAACATATTGTTTAAGTGGTTAACATTTTAAATGGGATTTTACATCCGTAGTTGCATCTGATGGGTTTGCAAGTAACTTAAGCGTGCAATGGAATTTTTTAAATAGACTAGATGTTCCATGTTTTTTTGTAACCTACTGTCTCTGCAGATGGGAGGTGTCTCCCACTACTCTTTTACTTCCAGCTCCCACGCATTCCCATCCTTTACAACTCCATTCCATATATATACTCTCATTATCCTAAGATAATGCCACAATAAATAATTTAAGATGTGAATTGGTGAACTCTCACTTATGGGAAACCAAGTGAGGCCACTTGATGGATTGCCACACACAGCTGTAGGTTCCCACCCTTCCCTGAAATCATGAGAAACCCAGGGAGCTGTACAGTGTCCTATATAAATAGAGTGGAGTCCAAGTCCTCAATCTAGAAAGAATTATAGATTCAATTTTGTTGCACAATGAGAAATGTGTATTCTCTGAGAAGATCCAGGCAAGTCTCAGTTGACTAAGGGATAAAAAAGTCTGTTGCTACTCCCCGTTTCAGAGTACCATATTATAATTGCATTTTATACACAACCCTAGTTCTGTACTAATGTGAAAGGAGACAAACTAAATATACCAACCATACACTGCAGAAGAATTTTTTTTTCTTCTGCTAAGTCTAGTTACACCTGTCAACTGTAGATGATGAATCCCCCATGGACTATGGAAGGGATTTATGATGGTGTGAATTATTGTGTATGCATGTGAAAAAGTGCCTGTCTGGATGGTCTGTAATTGCACAGCATAGATTCTAGAGATGAAAAGGACATATTGATTCACTTGGCCCAACAGTTCCTAGCGTCTTTTTAAACAACCCCAAAAATCATCCTGTCACTCACAATATTCCACAATCCTTTGCAACTGAGGAAGGATTATGCTGTTGAGTTGGTGAGAGGGAGGATGGCTCCTGGAATTTACTTAGTCCTGGGAAAGTGCCACTTCAAAAACGAACTGCATGGCCTCTTGCAGCAGCAGTTCTCAATAGCTGGTGCTAGGTTCTAGGAAGGTGTGTAGACAGAAAAGGCAAGTTGAAGAGTGGCCTCAGGATTTGGATGGGGATGAAGCAATAGAAGGTGCGAGAGAGAGAGAAAAAACAAACAGCTGCTTCTCTTCTGTGTCTGTGCTGCGGTTGACTTGTGATTCCCAGCCTGGAATCCCTTGAGCAGACTATCCAGTAGTGTGTAAATTGTATGAATTGGAGCCACCCTCATTCACTTGCTATGTTACTTGTTCCCTTCAAATCTGCATCATACAAGAGGTGGCTGTATGTGGTTAGTGGAAAAGTTTGCTTGTGGAACCACCCTTTTGCCTGCACATCATATACAACCTGTGAGTTTGCTATTTGTAATGTACTATGTGGATGTTGTAGAACAGGCAGCGCCTTGGGCTAGTTAGCCAAGTCCTAGCCCTCCGAAAACTGGGCCTGAGTTTGGGGGGGCTAATCTGAGCCCCTGCTCCTACCGCTGCTGTCCACACTGCTATTTTTAGTGTGTTAGCTTAAGCAGAGATTGTGTGTGTGTGTGACGGTCGGTCGGTGTGTGTGTGTGTGTGTGTGTCTGTCTGTCTCTGTCTCTGTCTGCTGAAAAATCACACCTCCAAGGAGCAGTATATACCTACAAATAGAGACCACCAGGCTTGACTTCATTCCCTGAAAAGGTGTGGGGGGAAGGGTTCCAGTCCAACAGGTAATCCTAATATGGTTTAAGTCATGATCCACTGGTTGAGACCGGCTGATCTGAATTGGTCTCCCTGCTACTAAAATATTTCCCTACTATCATCGACCGAACGCCAGAATTATTCAGCACCCCATCCTCAGTATCCTTGGTGCAGTCCAGACCAGTCATTGCAGTATCCTTTCTTATTTAGTGATGTCAGTAGTAAATTCAATTTATTTTAACAGCCTTGCAAATCTCAGAGTAATGTGTGCTATGTTTTTAATGCGTAACAACACTATGGAGCGAGCAGCTCACATTTAAAGATATTGTTTCAAGTTGCCTGTGGACTCAAGTTACTCACAAACCAATTGCATTGGTTTACGTTTAGTTCACAGTTTGACAGCTTTCTTCAAGACTTTATAAACTAGACACTTAATTTTTTAAAATGAAAGTACAGATTCTGGAGAATGATTCAGTAAGTTGAAAAAGTGAGAACTGCAGTGATTCTTGCAACCATATAATTATACTTATTTGGCTCTAAATGCAACAGTTGCAAAATTCCTGCAGGGGTGCATTTTACACACACTTTCTAATATGCTCTTGTTGTTTTTATTTCTCTAGGTATGCCCAGTTCAGTCTTAAATGCCCTCCAAAACGGCTTCCACAACTTCTAACGCAAGCCAGTTCCACAGCCTGTCACTGTTTTTCCTGTAAGTTACTTGGTGGATTTTGAGGCAGGACACAGAGCAATTAAATCCTGTGCGCTCAGCAAGGAAGCTGCCGTATGCATTTCATTTGTCAAGTGTTTTATGACAAAACATAGGATATGAATTGTTATATGAATGTAAAATATTAGTACATTATACTTCTCTTCACTGAGACATGTAAAAGAATAAGGACTGCCACTTAATTTGGCTTTCTGCCAGATGTGAAAGTAAATGCCCAGTTGTGCATCTCCTGCATGAGCTGGCTGAGCTGCTGCAGGAAGCTGTTTGAAGAGCTAGCAGTGACCTGGGTTGTAATAGGTCAGTACAGGCAGTCCCCGACTTACGCGGATCCGACTTATGTCGGATCCGCAGTTACGAACGAGGCTGCCCCAGAGTACACGGACTGCGGGACCTCGCGGTCCTGCCGCCCATGTACTCTGGGGCTTTCTCTGCGTCTCCCTGGTCTGCAGACCAGGAAGACGCAGAGCAAAGTCGCGGAGGGGCTCGGGCAGCCCAGGGGTGCCTGGGCTGCCCGAGTCCCCCCCCCCCCGTCCCCCTGCCCCCCACGGCTTTGCAAAGCTGCGGGGGGGGGGGGCTCGGGCAGCGAGGCAGCCCAGGAGCGTGCTGGACTGCTCCGCTGCCGGCTTCCCCGAGGCTTTGCAAAGCCGGGGGGGCGGGGGGGGGAGGCCTCGGGCAGCGGGGCAGCCCAGGCATGCCTGGACTGTTCCGCTGCCGGCTTCCCCGAGGCTTTGCAAAGCCTCGGGGAAGCCGGCAGCGGAGCAGTCCAGGCGCCCCATGGCTGTCCCGCTGCCGGTGTCCTCAGAGGCTTTGCTCCCTGTCTCCCTGGTCTGCTGGTCTCCACGAGACTGGGAGCAAAGCCACGGAGGACCCAGGCAGCGGGACCACGGTGCGTCTCGGTCCGCCGCCTGTGTCTTCCTGGTCTGCTGGGGTGGGGGTGGGGAGGCGCAGCTAGTACGCCCCCCCCCCCCCCCCAGCAGACTACTCTTTTCTCCGGACGCCTGTGGCAGAGCAGCTGGAGTGCTGCCGGTTGGTCCCGCAGCGCCGCTCTGGGCGCTACTGGTCCAACCCAGCAGCACCCCAGCTGCTCTGGTCCTGATTCAGCCGCTGCTGGTCAGTTTCAGCAGCGGCTGAATCAGGACGCCTGGGGCAGAGCAGATGGGGTGCTGCTGGATTGGTCCAGTAGTGCCGAGGAGCGGCGCTACTGGAGCAACCCAGCAGCACCCCAGCTGCTCTGCCCCAGACGTCCTGATTTAGCCGCTGTTGAAACTGACCAGCGCTGTCTACAGGAAGCCCGAGGCAGAGTTGCTCTGCCCCGGGCTTCCTGGAATCAGCTGCTGATCAGTTTCAGCAGCAGCTGACTTGGGGACGCTTGGGGTTCTTAAGTTGATTCTGTATGTAAGTCAGAACTGGCGGTCAGTTTCAGCAGCGGCTGAATCTGGACGCCAGTTCCGATTTACATACAGATTCAACTTAAGAACAAACCTACAGTCCCTATCTTGTACGTAACCCGGGGACTGCCTGTACCTGTTTAAAAAAAATGTTATTTTCACTGCTGCTCTCGCCTACAAAATACCCACTAATTTTTTTTCTACTTAAGAACTTCATTAACATAAATTTCATTCATTAGATTTAGCTAATGCCAAGTAGGTTAAATGGTATTTAACCAGATTTTAATCAGATCTGAAATTTTAAGCTCTAGTCTTTTTAAAGAAAAGCTGCCAACTCAAGATTAAGGGCTATATTTTTCATAGAGGAGAATACCCAGTAGTATGTAAATTGGAGCTACCATCATCATTTTATGTTACTCCGGCCACATCTATACTTACCCATGGATCGACGCTCCAAAGGTTGATCGTCTGATGTTCTATTTAGTGGGTCTAGTAAGGACCTGCTAAATCAAACATGGAGGTTGCTCCTGTTAGTGTAGGTGCTCCTCCTCCTCACAAGGAGTAAAGGAAGTCCATGGGAGGATTTCTTTTGTTGACCTCCTGCTGTGGGAACAGCACCAAAATTCAATTCAAGGTACGTTAATTCCTGCTTCACAATTAACATGGCTGAAGTTGCATATCTTAATTTGAACTTATCCCCTAGTGTAGGCTCGGCCTCATTCCCTTCAAATCTGCATCAAAAGAAGCTGTTGACTGTGCTTGGTAGGGCAGGTTTGATTGTAGGACCATCCTTTTTCCTGTTCATCATACATGGTACATTCATTCCATGGTGCCTTTGCTGCTTCACACCAAGGTATGCAAATGTTTATGGCTAAGAATTTGGGGAAGCTGAAATTAATGCCATAAATATCAGTAACTTAAAGGAGAAAATAGCTTAATACTTTGGCCTTCCGACAGCTGTGCCTTAAAATTGGAAAGTAGGGAAATGCAGATTTAAGAACAGCTCTGATCATCCTGTCCCCACATTCATTGAGTAATTGTGGGCTTGGCCACCACAATTTAGCATAGACTATCTGAGTCAAATGCCACCCTATATTGGACCATATTCAACTCTGTGGTGCTTAATGTCTGTTTTGTTTCAGTCTTCACTAAAACGGTTAATGACAGAATATTTAACGCAATTAATATTGATAACCAGGAAAAAGGAATGCAAGTCAAAATAGCGAAGAGAGAGGCTAAAAAATACTTAGATAATATATGTTTGAGTCAGAAGAGTCTGTTGAAATTCACCCCATGGAACTTAAAGAACTAGATGAAGCACTCTTGGAAGCACTGACAGTTATCTCTGAGAATTCCTGGAAGACAGCAGAAGGGCAAATATGGCACCAATCTTTAAAATGGGGGAATAAGGAAGCCCTGGAAATGATAGACTATCAGCCTAACTTCAATACCTGGAAAGATATTGCAGCAAATACAATCCCTTACGCAAGCACCTGCAGGACAATAGGTTTATAAGGAAAAGACCGCATGGATTTATCATGAACAAATCATACCAAACCAACTTAATTTCCTTCTTTAATAAGACCTAAGGAGAAGCAGTAGATTTGATATTAGTAAGGCTTTTCACAGAGTTCTGCATGACCTTGTCACAAGCAAACTAGGGAAATGTTTAGATGTAATTTACTATACGATGGATATGCAATTGGTTGAGAGTGTACTCAAGATGTAGTTATCAATGGTTTGCTGTCTAGCTGGAAGGATGTATCCAATGGACTCCTTTGGGATGAGTATTGGGTCTGTTACCAGTCTGTATTTTTATTAATGACTCTGATAATGGAATAGAGAAATGTGCAGATAACACCAAACAGGGAGGGGTTGCAAGCACTTTGGAGGGCAAATTTACAATTCAAAATGACCTTGACAAATTGAAGAATTGATCTAAATTCAACAAGATGAAATTCAATAAAGACAACTGCAGAATATTACACTTAGGAAAAACCAAATCCCCAGCTACAAAATTGGGAATAATGTTATGCTTATAAGAAGAACATGGAATCTTTTAGGGGAAAAGGCAATATGCTGCTTTCTTTAAGAATACAGTAGTAAAGCAGCTAGAATGTGCATACATAGACACCCATACTGTCCCAACAATGGATGTTATATTTACCAGTCAAGTCAATGTGGCCAGCCAGATTGATCACAGATAGGGAGGAGGGGGTTCTATCGGTCAAGATAGATGCTGTAGAATCTTGGCAATACATAGCCAAAAATTATGCAAAGCAGCCCCTTTTTATATAATTTTCCTTCCTTGAGATCAGTAAGTTTTGTACCATCATGCTGTAATTAATAGCTGTTTGATGAGTGCTTGTTTTCTTAAAGTGGTGTTCTCATATCACAGCTATCTTGTCCCAATTGATAAGTACTTGTCTTTACTTTTAGAGTCATCAATTTGCCCTTCATCTGCATTCAGTAAGGGCATTGATTAATCTCCTGGTGCTTTTATGTCTGACCTCAGCTTCTCCCTAAAACATCTGGTCTGGTGATGGCCTTCACACATTCCTCGCTCACTCTCACACACAAAACAGAATTGATGTCTTTGTTACACAGACACAATATGAATATTTAAGCAGGAACATCAAATTACAATTTAGAGAAAACAATCATCATATCTTTTGCTTATTTCACAATACTAATTTTAAAACAAAACCCATAAGAATCTATTCCTGCTTTAACATTAATAACAAACACGAACACCTTGCTTAATGCATCTTTACCAACAGCACTAGCCTGCAAATCAGGATGGCTGGCAAGGTACACTGAGGCACATTACATTGAATAAAGCTATGGTTTAGCTACATGGCTACATTATCCCCCTTTTGACCTCTCAAGAATACTTCTTGAGTGGGTTACACTTTATATAACTATTTCAAAGCAATATACTGAAAGGCAATTTGAGCTTGTGGTTGTAATTTAACAAACATTTTCTTTATCCAACAACACATATACAACACATTCCCATTAAATAAATACAGGATGATCTTTACGAACCATGATAGATAATATGCCCTTAGAAGTTGCACTAAGAAGCTGTCTGGTACTGCTGCTGAAAAGAATCTGTGGGCTACAGACTGGACTTTGAGTTATCAATGTGACACAGCTGCAAAGAGGGCTAATGTGATTCCAGGGTATATTAACAGCAGTATTGTATGTAAGAATCAGGAGGCTGTTGTCTCACTGTACAGGCAGTCCCTGGGTTACGTACAAAATAGGGACTGTAGGTTTGTTCTTAAGTTGAATTTGTATGTAAGTCGGAACTGGTACATATTGTAGGGGAAACTCTAGCCAAACATTTCTCCAGAGCTCAGTTTTATTCTCCCACACCTCACTTCCCTCAGTCCTTTATTCTCAAACTGAGGTGTCTGCTGAGAAAAGCCGCTCCGCGTCTCCCTGGTCTGCTGGGGGGAAGCAGCTAGTGCGGGGTTGCCTCACCCCGTTTGTAAGTAGGGATCCGATGTAAGTCAGATCCATGTAACCCGGGGACTGCCTGTATTGGTGAAGCCCTAGATGGAGTACTGTGTCCAGTTCTGGGCATCACAATTTAGGAAAAATTTGGACAAATTGGAAAGAGTCCAGAGTAGAACAACAAACATTTATAAGAGATTTAGAAACCTGACCTATCAAGAATCCTTTTAGGGCCACCTCATCCCCTGCCATATGACTTTGGGGAGAAATTGCAGACTTTTACCTTCTTCTGCCCTGCCCTCTCCCACCTGTCCTAAATTCTTTATTACAGAGAGACAATCTATACTCACTGCTATATTTACTATCCACAAGCTAATCATAGTGAAGGAAGAGGGACTTTGAAAGGAAGGGGGGAAAGAGGGCAAGATAGGTTGTGTCTCAGTAACTAAAATCTGTCAGAGAAATATTTCAGTTACTTTCCCAAATTCTTTCCTCAGTGGTACTCCAGCTCACTCCTCCAGGTATTGCTGCTATCTGGTGATATGTTCTAAATAGGTATCTATTGACCACCTGATGGTGTCCCCATTGAAAAAAGGTGTGCACATTTGTTCAGCCTATTCATGTATTCTACCTCTTCCCTACCTGGCATCTGGTTTGTCTATTTGTATCGTAAGTTCTTTGAGGCAAGGTTCATTTGCCAGTCTGTGTTGGTGCAGTGCCTAGCATAGTGTGGACCCATTCTTGGTTGTTCCTTAGGCCTTTATTGTATTTAGTGTTTGCATATTCACTCCACGCAATAGTGCTTTTAGTGGCCAAGCAGAGCTTCAGAGACCACCACTGTATTTGGCTAGTGGGCAGGCCTCAGCAGTATGTATCTGTTTGATCTGTGCTACAGCTGCAACTTGGGTCGTCTTGAACATCCCAACAATGCTGGTCGGCTGCACAGAGGCCTTGCGCAGTCTAGAATCACTGACAATATGGCCAGTCGAAACTGGACAGTCCAACAGTAGGATTTATGACAAGGAACTGATTGGTGGTTGATGTTAAGTATTAGTCTTCTTGCCACAGTGTCTCCAATGTCCTGTCCTGATATGGCAGCCTCGACCACATTGGGTGTCGTGGTGGAAGACGAGCAGCCTGTGTACTAAAAAGGCTGTTGAACCAGGGAGAGCTTGGGTTGGCATGTACCTTCTCAAGCA
This sequence comes from Pelodiscus sinensis, assembly GCF_052426305.1. Classification (NCBI taxonomy): domain Eukaryota; kingdom Metazoa; phylum Chordata; order Testudines; family Trionychidae; genus Pelodiscus; species Pelodiscus sinensis. The sequence continues at coordinate 109,040,800 of NC_143055.1, read as the reverse complement.
ACTTGCGAGCTGTAATATCTCTCCTTTTGTGCAGGGGAGAAATGTGTCTCAAAACTGGAAGCCATGGAAGATGAATAAGTTGCCACAATGAACATGATTAATAATAATAGTAAAAATGAATCTGAGAAGTCAACAACAGACTATATATCCACTGGTTATGTGAAATGAGAGAAGAGTTAACAGTTTCAAATGCAGTTTAGTTTTGCCATAAGATCATATCCATTACATAGAGAATTTATTTTTTGCACTTATTTCTCTACTGCTGCTGTTTTGCTTTCTGCATAATGTCAGCTAAATTTTCCCAGAGTGTTTTTGGAGTTTTCTGGGAGGGAGGGAGGGAGGGAGGGAGGGAGGGAGGGAGAGAAGGGGGGAAAAAAACAACCTAGCATTCTGATGTTTGCAGCCACACCCATAGCTGCTGCTCTGGAAACGATATTTGTCCTGAGTGGAAGAATTGAGGGTGCGGGGTGGGTGTGTATAAGAAATGTAATATGGTAACAAAAACTTATTACAAGCAACATTTCCCATTACCTCACAAAATTCATTTTAATTTTTCATCCTGTTGTAAGAAGAAAAATGTTTTTTTCTGTTTCAAATTTGAATAACTGAATGATCAAAGTAATATATTTACACTGCTTGTGAAGAAAATGTATCATTTTTCTAATTAAGATGCTGGCACTTGGCTTCCTCATAAATTATACTCTGCTGTGCCCATGTTTTGTCGATTACACTATTTCTTGTAAATCAGCTGGGTTTTATATTTGTTCTTTTAGTTGATTCTCATTGTAGCATAGAATGAATAGTCCCTAATTCAGGGACGCATTCGTATTTAGAGTCGCATTCAAACACATTCTTAAGTTCCATAAAAAAATATGCTAAAGAGCTGTTCTGAACAAGAACGAATTTAAGCATGTACTTAAATGCTTTCCTAAATTGAGGCCTTCACATGTAAATCTTTAAGAAAATGTAAGTAGGGCTAAAGTATTTTCATTACTGATTTTTAAGGATACCTATTTACTACTATGCCTAAGCTATATGAAATCTTACAGTGAATGAACAGTGAGTAGAATCTATCATAACTGGCAGACAGTACACTGATTGCAGAATGCAAGTGTAGAGTTACTACAGCCTCTATTCTGTCGCTCAAGGGATAACCTCATTGAGAAAGAATGATCAATTTCTCAAACTCATCTAGGCCCAGGAAATTGCTGCTTAGAGTTGCAGTTCTTAACCCACCATTGGGACCAAGAATCCAAACAAAGTATGTAGGGTTGGCAGATTAATACATTAATACAGGCAGTCCCCGGGTTACGTACAAGATAGGGACTGTAGGTTTGTTCTTAAGTTGAATCTGTATGTAAGTTGGAACTGGCGTCCAGATTCAGCTGCTGCTGAAACTGACCAGCGGCTGACTACAGGAAGCCCGAGGCAGAGTTGCTCTGCCCCGGGCTTCCCGGAATCAGCCGCTGATCAGTTTCAACAGGCTGAATCTGGATGCCAGTTCCGACTTACATACAGATTCAACTTAAGAACCCCAGGCGTCCTCAAGTCAGCTGCTGCTGAAACTGATCAGTGGCTGATTCCAGGAAGCCCGGGGCAGAGCAACTCTGCCTCGGGCTTCCTGTAGTCAGCGTTGGTCAGTTTCAGCAGCGGCTGATCTGGGGACGCCTAGGGCAGAGCAGCTGGGGTGCTGCTGGGTCCCCAACAAGATAATAAAGATAAGTGCAAAGTACTTATGAAGGAAGGATGAGAAGTTTAGGAGGGCCTCATCTTCAGCAACAGAGATTTATGTTAGCTAGAAAAAAACCTGTAAGGATAGTTAAGTACTGGAATAGGTTACCAAGGGAGTTTGTGGAATTCCCATCATTTCAGGTGTGTTTGTAACCTGTTCTTAAAATTACATCGGGGTAGTTAAGAGCTATTTGGTCCTGCCTCTGTGCAGGGGGCAGGGCTGGATAACCTCTCAAGTTTTATACAGCTCTACATTGCTATGGTTCTATTCTGTTCAAACCAAACACAGGGATCCATTAAAAAGCAGCCATTTCTGAAGTAAAACACAGCAGACTGTTTGACAACACACAACAACACTGCTCAACCAGTAGAGCGGGCCCTTAGGCAAAGTGTATGTGGAGCCAACTCACCTCCTTACTCCTCCCTGAAAGGGGCAGGGCCAGGAGCAGCCAGCCCTTAGTGCCGCAGGGAGCGTAGTGCTGGGCCTCACCCTAGTCCTCAGAGTCTCGTGGAGTGCATGGCACCACGCTCTGGCAGAGATGAAAGAGGTCTGGGCTTCTGGCTGCTGGGCTGCCACAGTAGCAGCAGTGGCAGGTAGGAGCATTGGGTCCCTAGGGCAATTGACTCCTTTGCCCCCCGCTATCAACAGGTCTGTGCTCAACAGTTTGGATTAAGAGGTGAAAAAGAATATTCTCCCCAATTGAAATGTTAGTGGAATGTAGATAGGCAGAATGTAATTAACTTGCTGGTGTTTTTCCAAGGTATATGGATTAACCTATTGTATAGATACCATATGATCTTGCTTTTGTTTTTTGTTACTTTCCTCTTTGGCTATTCTCAGATCTAAAAAATGAAACTCGAAAACCAACATTTAAACTGCCTGATTAGGGTATCTAGTCCCACAAATTTTGCATAGTTTCAAATAGAACAGTGATACTATGTGTAACATTTACTTTTTTTTTAACTATATAGAATGCTCAAGAAATACAGGGGTTTATGAGCACCCAAACGCCAATTGTGTAGACCTGATATTGAATACACACCTTAATATCTTTATAAACTGGAGTCCCACTAAAACTGGTGAGACTATTCCAGTGAGGAAAAGTTACTCATGTATTTAGTATATATGATATATTTTTTCTAACAAGTTGTTAGATTTTTTTTAACTGCTTCTACACATTGAGTAGATGTTTTCAGAGACCTATTCACAATAATCCAAGATCTCTTCTGTCATGGCTCCTTCCCCACTCTGGCATGATAAATGCAGAAGTGGGGGCCAACAAGTGTACCCCAAAGCCTTATCTACCAGGCTTTGGTATAAAAATTTCCCCAAAATCTTAAAAACCTAGATCTTGGGAATAAAACTTCCGCTGCCACCACCCAAATGTTGATAAAGAAATCAGGAGAAAGCTCATTTGGGAAATCTTACCCCTAAAATAAAAATCAAGGCACACAATTAATCACTGCCAGGTTAATAAAAAGAAAAGAAAGAACTTTTATTATTACAACAATATTCCTGTTGCAAACATAATGACTAGATAGGGAGGTAACAAAATATACTCATGGGCTGTGTCTACACTGGCATGAATTTCCGGAAATGCTTAAAACGGAATACTATTCCGTTTTCAGTTTTTCCGGAAAAGGAGCGTCTACATTGGCAGGCTGCTTTTCCGGAAAAGGCCTTTTTCCGGAAAAGCATCTGTGGCCAATGTAAACGTGCTTTTCCGGAAAAGAGCCCCGATCGCCATTTTCGCGATCGGGGCTTTTTTCTGGAAAAGACTACTGGGCTGTCTACACTGGCCCTTTTCTGGAACAGTGTTCTGGAATAAGGACTTATGCCCGAGCGGGAGCAGAATAGTTTTTCCGGACTAGAGGCTGATTTTGTACAGTAGAGCATCGTTGCTTTTCCGGAAATTCAAGGGCCAGTGTAGACAGCTCGCAGCTTATTCCGGAAAAGCGGCTGATTTTCCAGAATAAGTGGCCCAGTGTAGACACAGTCATGGAGAAACTCCATGGGTCTAGAACTTAGTTACAAAGAAAAGCCAAAACATCTTTTAAACAGTGCCAGATCTCAGATCCCATACCCAATCCATAAAACAATAAAACCTAACAAAACTACCTAAACTTTACCCTACTTACAGAAAATGAAGAATGGTATCTTGGAGAGAGAGAGAGAGACATGCTTGTCCCTCTCTGTAGCTGTAGAGAACTCTCCCCTAGAGACAAAAGGGAGAAAGGAAAAAAAAACAAATTCCTTTGTCCCAGTTTGAAAAGTCCCACCTACATTCCTATTGGTCACTCCACCTGGCTAGGTGTAGTTTACCCCTTAATCCCCAGGCTGCTGGCTAACCCTCATAATCATGACATGCCCACCAAATCACAGACGGTGCTGGACAGCCTCTGGCCACACTGGCTGTGATTTCTTCCTGTAGGTCTAAGATAAAACATAGTAAATACATTATGCACACTTGACTAAACACTTGAAGACAGGAAAAGTAAGCAAAGGCTTCCATATCCATAGAGTACCATCACAGCTATACAGAGAATATTAAGTAGTTGAGTCCAAAAATGCCTCATTAACCAATCAAACTCTCAGTCTCAAAATCAAATTTAGAATAGCGTGGGGTCTTGATCTAAAGTTCAATTGACCAGGTTCTGTGCCTCTTGCGAAATACACCACTATCATACACCAGGCCAGGTCTTGGCACCACTGAGGGTGTCAGCTCAGGGCGAATTACTTAAAACCAGGGCTACTTACCGCCCTCAACCGGGGTCCTTTCCCAGGCACCCCTCAAATTACACCGAGCACTTCAGCTGCCTCCCCGGTCAGCCGGAAGCCTCACCAGCAAAACCCCTTAGACACCCCAGCACTCCCAGCAGCCATCACCAGACTTAGGCCTCACACACAGGTGAGAGGTTATAAAACCTACACTCACCAACTCCAAACAGATCCTCCTGGTCCAAAGGACTCAGCCACAGTTCCAAGCCAATTTTCACTTTAGATCTTACCCACAAGATCACGCTGGCCAATCCTTTAGAATCTAAACTCTAAAGATACATTAATGAAAGGAAGAAAATGTTGAGAGTAAGATTGTTAATGAGAATCTTCATATATAAACATCACACATGTACACACGTCTCATACATAGAATCAGCAGTGAACAAGCTTTCATTAGACACCTTACATGGGTCCCTTTGCACAAAATGTTGCCGTGCCTCAGTTTCCCTTCCCACACAGCATATCAATTTTGGAATGCCCCTTCTCAGGTGAGAAGCTCCAACACTAATTACAAGTGTTAACAGTGAAATACCAGGGTCCCAAAGCTTTTGAACATCCAGTGTGTCCTTGGATACATCTCGTAACAGTTTCCAGGGTTTTGGTACGATTTTAGTAACAGCAGTACAGAGGTCATGAAAGTTAACATAAGTATCAGGAACAAATACATCCTAAGTGTACATTGACAATTCTGGCTTTTTACATTTAAAAAGTTGCAACCTTCCTGGGCAAACACAAGTCTTGCCCCTCCCCCATGCCCTGTGGGTTTAGGTTGTGAACTCCCTCCCACACAGACATAGGCCTGGCTGGGTGTGGCTCCCCTGCTGACAATGGCTATGGAATTCCTTTGCTCCTCACAGGATCTTTCTATCCCCAAGTCACTTTTACCCCCCTCAGGTACAGCAACCTGCTGGCCAGCCCCACCATAAGGATCCTCTTCCTTATGACTTTCTGCAAGCAAAAGCTCATCTTCCCCTGGCTCTACAGCAGCATCACCCTGCTGAGCAACCAGCAACTTCTCCTGTGATCCCTCTATCCCCTGAACAGGCAGGTCTTCACACAACCCCCCTTCAGGAAAACACACAGACTCCTCTGGGGAAAGATCAGAGACTTCCCCCTCCCCTTTCTGGGCTTCAGCTGCCCCCAGAGCTAAATCTGGGCCCACAGCACTCTCCTCAGCCCATCCAGGCTGACAGGCACCTCCTGTAGACAAAGAACTGGGAAGAAACCCTTCCCCCACATGCATGCCGCCCTCCTCAGCAGCCAAACTGCCAGGCTCCACACACAGAGGTTGCTCACACTGAACACCCTCCAGAATTTGATCTTTTTCCCCAACTAAACTTTCACTCTGGCCAGCCACTCCAGACTGCACCAGAGGGACACTTTCCCGAAATAGGGCAGGGAGAGCCCAAAAATCTGACTCCAGCCTCTCCTCTGAGGCTCCAGGCAGTCGTGTAGAGGCCTCACTCACAGACACACAACTATCTCCCTCAGGCAAACACTCAGAGAAACTTTTACCTTGCTCCCAGGACAGACTAGTCACAGACAACTTCCCAGATTCACATTCACCCCCTTCCCAAACCTCATGCACGTTCTGGGGCTGGGTTAAGGTATCTGCCTGATTATATATACTATTCATGCCATAATCACACCCCATCCCCACATGGTTCTCCACTGAACCCCCCCTGAGGATACAGTCTCTGTTGTTCTTCCACTCCCTGGACCTGGAGTTTCCTGGGATATTGAACAGGGACTGGAACATTCATGGGAGCAGGATGGTCAGTTGATGGGGCCTTCGCTTTAGCAATCTTCTCTGTAGCTGCAGAGAACTCTCCCTGAGGGACAAAAGGGAGAAAGGAAAAAAACCCAAATTCCTTTGTCCCAGTTTGAAAAGTCCCACCTACATTCCTATTGGTCACTCCACCTGGCTAGGTGTAGTTAACCCCTTAATCCCCTTGGATGTAATTGAGACACATCATTTTATATGTGTGGTTGGGTCCAATGTGCATTCCGTTGCACTTTTCAAGCATTGAATTTCATCTGCCATTTTGTTGTCTAATCACCCCAGTTTAGTGAACTCACTTTGTGACTCTTCACACACAGTTTTGGTTTTAACTATTTTGAGTAATTTTGTATCCTCCACAAACTTGGCCACATCACTGTTCCAGATCAGATAAGTCAATTGAACAGCAGTGGCTGTGGTACAGATCCCTGGGGTCCTGCTATTTACCTCTCTACTGCGAAAACTGACCATTTATAATTATCCTTTTATTTCCTGTCTTTCAACCAGTTACTGATCCACAAGAACATCTTCTCTCTCCTCTTATGGGTGCCTACTTCGCTTAAGAGCCTTGGTGAGTAATCTTGTCAAAAGCTGAGAAGCCTACCTTTCTCTCCCCCCCCCTTAAAAAGTAAAATAAATCAAAGCAGAAATGGTGGTGTATCTATTTGTTGAAGTGATTGTATATACACCCCTCTCTCCTATTTACCTTCCTCACACACCATGCTCAGGATCAATGTTTGATCATGAATAAGCAATATAAATATTGATGTGTTGAATGCTCTAGAAGGCTGCTTATTTATTTACTTTGCTTTTAAACATTAACTATAAAGATGCCTATTCAGGTCTCTAAGCACCCAACGAATAATACAATTTTTAAACAGAATTATTACAAAAATTTCTGTTGAGCTGGAACTCAGCCAACTCCACCTACAGAAACTTCTTTCCACTCCTGTGTCATTGTAGAGAAAATGCCCTCAGCTCTCCTGAAGAATTCAGTCTAACAAGTATCTCATGTAGTGTGCTCAGTTTCCAAATTTAGACTATTTTGAACTAAATGAGGGAGCAAGTTCTAGATTTTGGAACCCTCATAGACCAGCAACCCTTCTCCTGTATAATGAGGTAGATCTAGCTTGGATATCTCTGCTGACCACAGCTGTGGCAGCCTGGTACATGTGGCAAGGCAATCCTTCGTGCAAACCAATGCCAGGCTGTTTAGGGCAAAGGACGAGTTTTGAAAAATGGGTCTCCTACTTAGGCTCCTAAAAAACTGATCTCTGTTTTTAAAAAATGCTGAACTTCCAACAGCTCATTTTGAATTCCATAGGAGCTACTGGGTGCTCAGTACTTTGGAAATCAAGGCTAAATATTTGACTGACTTAGAAACCAAGTTTTAGATTCCTCTTGAAATCCTTGGCTTCGCAGTCTAAACTGGACATAGAAAGCAAAGTACAGATGCATTCTCCCCGATATGCTAGCTGAAGCTCCTTTTAAATGACAATAATTTATTATTTATTATATTTTATTGAAAAGCTTTGTGGAAGAAGTGTGTTTTTTTTCAAGGAGTGATTTTTATTTAAGAATCTGAGCCCATTTGATGCACAAGAATCCTGATCCTACTCCCCAGAGGGGATTGGGAGTTCATGGCAGTTTTACCATTAACTTTAGCAAGGATATTATTGTACCTCAAAAGGAGGAGGGACTTTAAAGCATGGCACAAATCTGAAAATGGATAATGGGCCTTTAATACATTGTGTGGAAAGAAAGTTAGCAGTGGGAGAAGGGATTGTGCAGAACCTTGAAGGTGAGAAGCTTAACCTTGAAGAAAGATCACATAATGTGAGCATCCTGTACCGATCAATTTAAAATAACTGTTCTAAAGCAACATTATGATTTTCCATGCACAAAATTATGGGAGCTAGAAATTATGCTTCCAGCAGCAATCATAACTTGACCCTCTTGTGCATACAGGAAGCCAGATTCTGCTCTGATATAAATCACAGTAACTCTGTTGGCTCCAGCAACTCTAGCATAGCTCTATTGACTGTTTTCAAATAATTGGTGCTATCATGGTATAAAATTGAAGTAACATGGTGGTAATTCAGACTTTTTCTTTCAAATTGAGATCACAAAATACAATCAACCTCCCATATGGTGCAGGCTGACTTGATGGGACATGCTAATGGAATAGATAAATGTAACTTTTGGAACATATTGTACAGCTCTTTGTAAGACTATATCCTTTCACTTCTTCTTTGCAAGTGTCCATACTGACTAACACCATTCAAAAAAGAGACATATGGTTTTTTATTTTTCTTGCAAGTTTCAGTCTCATTTCTCCCACTCTCACGAGGACTGTTACCTTAGAAATGCTAAATAGGAAACATGTGCTTTGGGGCTAACAGTATTACTGCTCTGCAAGGTCAGTTCCAAAGACTCAACATAAAGGCTTTGCTAATTTAAAATGAAATAAAAGCAGCTGTCATAAAGAATGTGAGATATAAATTCTCATTTAAAGTTGTATTATATTTCTTTTATTATTTTGAATAGCCTGAAGTGAGAGAGAGAAAATATTTATTGAAGGGATAAAAAGCAGCCCTTTTCAAACTACTCTTCTTGTCCTTTTCTTGAGAAAGTATTTTGTATGGCTAGAGACACGCAAGCTGGAATGATTCTTATAGGAATGCCCTTATTCCCTCAAATAATCTGGTACCTTAACCAATTTATTTTGGATCACTGCATGGTACACAACTTGATAATAAAGACAGATGATGTCACATTTTAGGAATGGAGAGAGGAGCTAGAGACATGTTAGTCTTTTGCAGGCTCATGGAGGAACAGTTATTTCTCAGTGAGTTATCTTTCCATTGTTTCCAATTCAGGGTTTAATTTAAGTTGATGTAGTGGAATGGGATATTTCTATGTATGTATGTAGAAGTCCCAATAGGTGTTAAGCAGCCAAGCCTTGTTATTCTCAGTGAGACCTCTATGCTAGTATTGATGAGTGCTGGCACATCTCTGGCTTCAAATCAAGCATCTTCTCTTTCTCTTTCCCTTTTCTGTTTTATAATTACTCCTCTGTTCCCTACCTTATGTCCTATTATAACTAATGTAGATGAATGTGAGGCTGAAGTACCTTCCATTGTAAATGGTGATCCAGTCATATTGGAACAACTTTAGACACTACACCCTGAGACTATAGGAGATCGTTCCTATCTCGGCGGTCTTGCATTGGTTATATATTAGAGAAGGTGCTGGTCAAGTCCCTTTACAGGATGACTGCTTGCTGAGTTCCTTGATAGACAACTTCAGTTCTGAAGACCACAAATTCCTAGCTGCAGGAACAGAGAGAGTGGTCACTGCATACTAAATATCACCCCATTGTTTCTTCAGTCCTTAACTAGTAAAAGCACAGTTCTAAAAAAAAATCACAATATTTTGATAATTCACAGGTGTCAATAGTAAAAATATTTAAAAAAACATTTCCAACAAGTAGAAGCTTAATATAGTTACGTTCTGTCTCTGAAAATTTTTCATGATGAAATGTATTAAAAAACTAAATTAAAAACTAGATAAGCTTAAGGCCAAACTTTCTTTTGAGGGCCTCAGCAAATGCCCAAGCAAATGTGTGTGCATGTATAAAGTGATCATTTGGACTATCTATCCAATTTGGGCATACAAAAGTGGATTTTGAATGTGCTGGTTTGAAAGTCAAGTGAGATGCTGGTTTGAAAATGGGCCCCTGAAAGTGTAACACACAAACTGTAGTAATTTTGACTCAATTTAAAGGAAAGGTTACTCCTATTCATCACATGCTTTCAGATCCTCCATGAGGTAAAGGCTAGATATATTTTTTTATTTTGCAAGTAATATGTTTTGTAATATATGTGGAAACAGTAAGTAAATTTATTAAATGTTTACACTGTATGTAATGCAGTTTCTATTTTTCTCCTAATTTTATTAGGTTTAGTTGTGTCACTTTGGTTAGTCTAGGCACTCCTAAATTAGTGAACATGGTAGACATTCTGCAGAGCAAAATAAAAGCAAGAAAAAAAAAGAAAACCTTTCCCCATATGTGGATAATCCAATTTTTTTTTAGGATTAGGATTTTTAGAACAATATGTCTTTCCCCTTTCTAAAAGAAATGTCAATTTATCAATTTGCAGTTTATTTTTCTAATAGCAAAATTAACTATTGTTATTTTATATTATCTTTTTAATGGTATCACATGAACAATATTAAAAAGCAGCAGTCCCCCACATGCACCTCAGTATTCATCTGTAGAACATTTTTTTTTGCAAAGTGTGATTTTTATGACTGTATAAATTCCTTGTTTTAAGTGTCAGGGTATAGCTGCTTTGTATGAAGACTGTATAAGTTTTATAACATACATCTTGAGATACTCTCAAGCTTTGGTAGACTGGAACAGGAATATTTTCAAATCTCTTTTAGATGACATGTCTTCTTTTCTTTGGATAATGATAGTTCCTCTTTATAGTCCTTCAATGAAGCAGAAACCTTGTTTAACTGTCAAAATGGAAAATGTGTTTTTTATGAAACTAAAATAATTGTGCAATTTGCATCCATTTCTCCTCTATACAAGATCAAAGCACCATAGGAGAAAAACAAAGGATAGGGAAAGTCGGAAGTCATGAGCATACCAGATCTTTAACCTATGACTCATTGTTTTTGCACAATATAACACTGAACTTTTATGTTCTCAGGCTTCACTGTGAGTATTGGTAGGACATCCTATTCTGATGTATTGTCAAATAAGTGAAGTAAATTCAAGCATAGTTTAGAGAGAACTGTCAGATACAAAATATAAAATGTGATGGACTTAACTTTATATGGCTGGAGGTCTGTAAAAGGATGTTAATTTTGCTATTACTGACAGATACTCCTTTAGCTTGGTGCATGGTTATGAAAGTTGCTGCCTCAACACTCAGCATACAAAGAGCATTTGAAGAATGTGTACAGGTGGCTTTTTATCTCTACTAGGGTAAAGAAGGTCCTCAAACTAACTTGCTCTTTTTATTAATACTTGATGCAGGGATCACAAAATAAAACTGCTAACAGCCAAATCCTGTTACAAATCTAGAGACTGCAATATTTCACTCCATTGTATAGTTGATAAGGGAGACTGATCAATTTTACAGTGAGCCTTGAATTATGGGCATTGTTGCTGGGACTGTTGCAGCAAAGTGGCTTCTAGTTTGGTTCATTGGCTTTCAGCACCCTAGACTATGGGACAGAATAATGTGACAGAAATTATTACAATGACTTTGTTGACTGATGTAGCATTTCCAGGCCTTGACTCAGTAATGCTGCAAACAATGGCAGAGAAACCAAAATGTGGCAGGGTGAAAGGGAATTTGAACTGAAAAATCAAAGCAATTGATGTATGGGTTCTTTCTAGTATTTGTACAGCTACACAACAAATAAAACTACTAAGAATCTATATAAAAGGTACAGAGAGCTTTTACCAGCTCTTAAAGACACCAGCAATACTTAGTTTACTTCTGAAATGAGAGGGTTGCACTGATGTCTGACTGCATTTTTTTTTCTCCCTACTTTGTCAGTTGTCTGCCTGGATGCCAACCATCAACTTTAGAAATGGCTGCATTTTATTAGTGGATGAAATGTTTATATGCCAGGAGCAGATTGCTCAGGATGGAAATAATTATATGAATATTTGTCTATTGAAATATTATTAGAGTGGGTCAGAAATCAGTTAATCTCTGGGAACAATGATGAATTTTCAGGAAAAAAATCAAATCAGGTTGAACCTCTCTGGTCTGGCAACATCCATGGTCTGGCATTGTTTACTTATCTAGGTCCCCATTTTTCATGGGTGTAGCCAAGTTTCCTGTGGTCCCATAAAGCTGGTTTACAATCACCAGTCCTGTTTCCCAGTGTTCTGGTTGTTATTTAGCTCTAATTAACTCCTAAAGGTCTTCTAAGAGCCTAGTAAGCAGTAGAAGTGTTGCTAATGTTGCTAAACAATATTGATCTCCTGTGGTTTGGCAGATTCTTTGGTTTGGTTTGGCACTGGTCAGGTCTCTAGGGTGCTGGACTAGAGAGTTTCAATCTGTACTGGAAATTTTTACTCCACCTCCTAACCACCCAAAATATTGCTATGAGAGTTGTTGTTTGGATATATCATGCCCTCATTTTCTTTTCTGGGTGGGGTTTCCTGGCCACAGCGCATCTCATAGGATGCTCCACAGATCCCTCTTACTGCACTGCCATGATGCAGCCTGAGCAGTGTTCTCTAGGTAGAGAGCCTGTCCTTTGAAGCAGAATGGGTCACAATATACTGGAACTATAACTCCAATGAGGCATCACAGCAGGATTTCCAAATCAACATTGTAGTCCCATCCAAAAAACTTCATTTTTTTTCCAATGGAAGTCTGCAGGAAGCAGACCCTTTTCACAAAGCATTTTACTTCAATGAAAACCCAACATCCTTAATTGTTACATTGATAGTCAGTATGTGCATTGAGAGGGAAAGCAAATGGATTCAGAGGAAACACATTCCTTTGTTTGCAACCTTAAAGGAATAGAATTGCTACAGCAGGTAGAGTGAATTAATTAGCCTCCTGTTGTAGCTACAGTAACACTTTATATAGATTTCAGAGGGGTAGCTGTGTTAATCAGTAACTTTAAAAAAGAGTGGTCCTGTAGCACTCTAGAGACTAACAAATATATATGAGGGATATAAGAGAGTAGTCGACTACTTGATAAGCCTAGGCTTATCGGGTAGTCAAGTGGACTACTCGCACTTGCCTTCCCTGCTGCCTCTGTAACAGGCAGCAAGGGGGAAGGAAGCAGGGGCCATTGCTGGGTGGCGCTGGCTTAAAAGCTGGGTCCTCCCCAGCGCTGTCTCTGTAGTCCTGCCCACCCCCTTGCTGCTGCCTCTATCAGAGGCAGTGGTGGGGAAGGGCTACTGCCATGAAGCAGCCTCTGTCTGAGGCGAGTCCCTACTCCCCATTGGGTCCCCTGCACACAGGGGCTGCTGCTGGCTGGGCAAGAAGCCCAGCACAGTCCCAGCTCGCACTGGATGCGGGACCAAACTACAGTACGCTACAGCGCTGCAATTTAAAAGGCGGCAGGAACCAGGCAGCCTGCTTCCTCCCCCGCCACCCCTACTGCCTTGTAAAATGCAAAGCCACAGTGGGGTTGGTTCTGTACCCAGAGCAAGCCAGGACCAAGCTGAGCTGTCTATCGAGTAATCGATAGAATTTTTATCGGACTCATTTAGAAACCCACCTCTTAACATCCCTAATGTGTATATATATACACACACACACACCATCATGCGTTTTTGAGCTGAAGAAGTGAGTTGTGTCCATGAAAGCTCATGATACTATATATATATTTTTTGTTAGTCTCTAAGGTGCTTCAGTACCATTCATTGGGTTTTTTTATATAGGTGTTCATATGCACATTAATTTATTACACTATACATTTTCTTTAGTTTTGTAGCTTTCCCTTTTAAAGATACCAGGTAAGAAACAACTAGAGAATTCAACTTGTCAATTACTAGTGGGCTTAAAGTACAGAGGGTTGCTTGATTAATCCATAGTTAGAACTTCGAGGCACTATAGTAATACTGTAAAATAAAGCACATCTCCCCAATAAGACCTAAAGGAGACTATTGGTTAGCATGTTAAAGCAAGTGGAAATAGATGGGTAATTGATTGGCACGTGTTACAGAAGACAAAAGGCAAATGCAAATTGTTATCTGGAATTGTTTTGTGAAAGAAGAAGAATGTGCAATCTAATCTTAGTCAAATTTAATTTCCTGGACTCTCCTGCTTCCAGGATTTACTTTAATAAAGGACAGTAAAAACTGTACTAGAGATAAACAGTTCACTTCTAGCTGCCTCCTCCAAGTCTCTCTATGCATTACAGGCCATGCATAGTGTTGCTAGTGGGATTGAGAATTCACCTCACTTTTGAGCAGGGCCTGTAGAAGTTTGAAAACTCAAACCATACAGAAGCTCCAGGCATAAGCTTTGAGAGTCAAAACAGTGAGTCCAGCCATGATACCATCAATTCTGCAAAAAACTCCTAGTTTTATTTACTCAGAACGCATTTCCAGTTCTATCAAGACATTTTTACAAAGAAAAGCTATAGAAATGTAGATGTATTTACAGTGCTTTCTGGCTTTTAGCATGGTGCTGAATTGTCTGTGCTGTCCAAGTGTTAAATTTGAATTTCAATTTTATGAATGAGAGAGAACACCTCCACTATATAGACATTACATGTTTGGATATGTAATGCAGAGATCAAGGTCTTAAAAAGTAATTTAATCTGTTTATAAAATGAGAAATGAAGAGAATATCAACTGAATGTCAAATTTAAAAAAAGCCTCCACTCCCACCAAAATATTGGAACTATATGCTGAACTTAAACTTACATTCCTCGGTTTTTATACTCTTAGGAAAATGTTAGGGTTCAAAATTGAAAAAAATATTAGAATCCTTAAACACACCAAGATACATCTAGATATTTCTGAAAAATTCTTTTAAGCATTTCAGTTCTAAAGCTATCAAATTTGACCCGGCTCTATATGAAGTGCCAGCTATAATTAAATGACTTCCTAAAAAGAATTAAGTGCTATAGTCATATAGCCACTTTAAGAGGAGACTCTGAATTCTATCTGGTAAATTCTATTTTCCTTGTGCCTTTAGGCAATAGTGTACAATATTCTCTTTTACTGCCTTAAAATCAGATTTTTATTTTTGAGCTAGATACTGCACTCTCAGAACTGGATATACTATTTTATTTTGTTTTGTTCATATTACTTCAAAAAAGGGTTAAAATTATTATTACTTGGTAAATAAATTCACTCTTCCTCTGAGATCTTGTATGCAAACTTTCAATTTGGAATGAATTAGCTGGGCTATTAAGAGTCACTATGCAGAATAGGATCACTCTAATTATAAGGAAGAGACTGTTATAGTTTGATAGTGGTGTAAGGCAGAAGTACTCTAATTAGGGTTTCAAATTGAAACTGTTTGCTTCAGTAGATCATACTAATTATGGGAAGCAAAAAAATCAGCTGGTTTTAGTTAGCAGTCAAAATCTATGCCTCCAGCTGGATTTCTGCCTGGCACACACCTGTGCAAAAACAGAAGCCAGATGGGATTTAGGAATACATTAGAAGACAATTTGACTCTGAACCACAGAGCAAACACAGAAGATGGAAACAGGGATTTTTAGAGGTAGGCACAGAGTAAATTACTAAAGAATTTCTCTTTTCCATGTCTTTGTCAGGCCCTACCTTTACAGTAAGTGATTCTCTGTGTGCTGCTTTGAAGTACTGTAATATCTATGCATTATGATCCAGTAAACACCCTGAGATGCTTGAAATTTCTGTTCCAGGTAACAAATTAACATGAATATCGTTAGGCCAGCTCTATAGAGCGCACAGGGTTCCTCTGCAAAGCGGAAACACCCACCAAAAATAAACAAATTACAACAGTGTGTCGCAGAATCCAGGTCAGCTGATGTGGGGTTATGCTATGGGGTTAAAAATAGTAGTGTGGATTTAATCGTGTGGCTGGACCCTGAGCTCTGAAATCTGATGAGGTGGGGGGGGAGTCTCAAAACTTGGTCTCCAGCCCAAACCCAAAGGTAGGTCTTGGTAGGTTTAGCTTTTCAGTGCAAACCCAATGACAGTTGACCTGAGTGGTGAGACTTGCTGCTGCTGCTGCCTCAGAGATTCTGTTTCTTCAGTGTAGATGTATTGGCTGGCTTTTGTACCAATATAATGTTGGTTAGTATATCCTCTGTTTTTAACCAAAATAGTTATGCTGGCAAAACTCCTCATGTGGATTCTGTTGTACCAGTGTAAAGGGGGTTTTAGAGCAATACAGCTTATTCCTCTTGCTGTACAGCATTATTGATATAAGGTACTACACAACTTTTGTTTGTAGACTATTAATCATGTTTATTACAAGAATGGGACACCCATTGTGCTACGTGCAGTACAGGTTAAACCTCCTAAATCTGGGACTCTCTGGTCCAGCAACATCCGTGGTCCAGCTGGACCACGGATGTTGCTGGACAGAGAGCCCTGGCACTGGGGAGTGAGAGCCAGCTGCGAGTCGAGTAGAAGGGCAGCCCACCAGTGGCAGCAGCAGGACTGGCAGCAGTGGGGCTACCAGTAGCTGGTGAACCTTATCCTCGAGGAGTCCCAGCCAGCCAGGGAGCAGCGGACAATACATGGCAGCAGTGGGGCTACCAGCAGCTGGTGAACCCCATCCCCGAAGAGTCCTAGACAGGCAGGGGAGCAGCAGTGCTGGTAAGCCCCATTCCCGGGGAGCCCTGGAGAGCTCCAGCCAGCCCACTGCAATGGAACCTGGCAGAAGCAGGGGCTGGGAAGGCCAGTGACAGGGGATCTCCCCTAATCTGGTAAATTTCGTCATTCAGGACAGTCAGGTCCCAAGGCTGCCAGACCAGGGAGGTCCAATCTGTACAATCTCAGAGTAGTAGACAGTCCTTAGCTGAAGAGCTTGTATCTAAATAGAAAGGACAGACAAAGGCAGGAGAAAGGGGTAGATCGCACAATCAGAAGGAATAGTGTGGTGGCATCAAACATCATGTTAGTTCCATGAATTTGGTTTATGGTGTGAGTTGCCATTTTCATAGAATCATAGAATACTAGAACTGGAAGGGACCTTGAGAGGTCATTGAAGTCCCAGTCTGCTGCCCTCATGGTAGGACACAGCACTGTCTATATCATCCCTGACAGATGTCTATCCAACCAGCCCTTAAATATCTCCAGTGACGGAAATTCCACAACCTCCCTAGGCAATTTATTCCAGTGTTTAACCACCCTGACATGAAGTTTTTCCTAATGTTCAACCTAAACCTCCCTTGCTGCAATTTATGCCCATTGCTTCTTGTCCTATCCCCAGAGGCCAAAGAGAACAATTTTTCTCCCTCCTCCTTGTAATAACTTTTGTGGGGACATGGAGGGCTGAATTTGATTAGGACAGTATAAGCTAAATGAGAAGGCCTAGGATGGGAGGGTGAGAGTATAAGAGGGGTAGGTGTGGAGTGAAGCTGAGGTAAAGAAACTGAGGCTGGGATATGCGGAAGGCTAGCTCAATCAGCACAGGCCTGAGAGAGTTCTTTCGAAATTGTAGTTTGAACCGCGCTGGTCCGGCATCCTTAGGACCTGACCAGTGTTGAAATAAAGAATTTGTGGAACTGTGGGAGGTCAGTATTGTCTAGCAGCATTACCATTACCAACCCTTCCACTGCTTACTGGGCTGTTAGAAGACATTTTGGGGTAAATTAGAGCTAATTACAAGTGGAACCTCCCTGCTCCAGCACCCTCGGGATTTGAACAGTCCCAAATCACAGAGAGCTACACTCCCTAGCTCACAGACCCAAGCTGGGGCTGTGCTCTCATTGCCAGGCTGGACTGCTCTGCCGAGTTCCAGTCCAGAGCTAGCCCTGCTGCCTTTGGCCCAGTCAGGGTTACGCTTCCTGCTATGCTGGCCCTGGCTGGGGTTGTCTGCCAGTTCTGCTTGCCAGGGTTGTGCTACCCGTTGCCAGCCCCAGCTGGGGCTGGGTTCTCTACTGCACCGGCCCTGCTACTACAGGTGTTGCATTCCCCAACACCAGTCCTTAACTTACCCAAGTGGGCATCTCTGTTCCAGCAATATCCATGGTCCTGCTGGACCTCAGATGTTGCTGGACCAGAGGGCCCTGGATTTTAGAGGTTCAACCTGTAACAGCAAAGAACACTGGAAATCAGGACTGGTGGCTGTAAATAAACTTTATAGGACCATAGGAAACTTGGCCGCACCCATGATAAGTGGACATCCAGCTAACTAAAATCATGCTGGATCATGGATGTTGCCAAATCAGATAGTGCTGGACTAGAGAGGTTCAATCTTTACGAAGTTCTCTAAATGTCCAAAGCTTCTTCTGTTTCAATGGTGACCAGCTGGAGTCTCTGGATGACTCCTGTGTGCATTTTCCTCAAGGCAATGTGGTGGAAGGAAGCATTATCTGGGCTCTAGTAGAGGGCGGTGATCGTAGACAGGATCCTAGCTTCTTAAAAATAGATCTGAGCTGTTTAATGTGTACAGAGGTTGTCACAAACATCAAAAAAAAGGAATCGTCATACTCAGTGAAGGTTTTACTCCTTTGTTGACACTTCCTTTCATTCCATACAAAACAATATGCTAAACAAATGTTACAATTGCAAATTTAGCCTTGCAAAATATGCTCTCTGTGTGTACTAAATCTTACCTCTTTATTGTATTTCCATATAGAAATTATTTTCTCTTGAACGGCCAAACACAGATTTGGGGGAGTCCTGAGGCCTAGAAATTCAAAAGGACCAGTCGTGGTAGGAGCTCTTTAAATTGCTGTCGACGCACTGTGTGGCACAGTCTGGGTGTTTCTCAGTGATGGTGGGGAAGGGGCAGGGAGAGTCAGCATGATGCACTCCGAACACTACTTAGAGCTACTGCCTGAACCCCTGCTTCTTCTGCTCAAGGCCCCGCCCCCTTTCAGGAGCACAGAGCCTCCCTCCCACTTTGCTCAGGGGCCCAGCAAGTCAGTTGCTCCCCGGCTGGGGGGAGTTGCCACACCCTATGGCTTGAAGTGGTTTCCACTAGATAGAGTTTACAGTTGGGTTCAATGGGTCTCAGAGCCACCACTATACAAATTATTCCAGTATCCCTGATTATTAGGCATGTGCATCAAATTCATGTCTCTTGCCTAATATGTAATTATCTATGGGAAGCCAATGTAGTGAGTGAAGGGCTTATTTGACATGTTCACATTGGTGGTCATAGTTTGTTTTTTGGCTGATCAATATATTAAAATATGGATGTTTTAAGGTGGCAGTCTAATACTGCCATGGAATTTGCAAAAGCCACGGATGACTATTGCTTGTGCCTAAACAATTTTTACATGCTCTTGGTTTGACTTCTAAAAAAGCTGTGAATTCTTACAGAGATGATCAGACTCATGCTGATGGTGAGAAATACCAGACACATAAACAAAAGAAACATGTTTAATTCACAGTTATAGATCTATTCCCAGAAATAACATTGAGCATTTGTGGAATGTAACTACTTTCCAGTAACAACATCACAGTAATTGTGTTAAATGAATGATTCACATTTACATAATCTCTTAAATAGGGCAGTTTTGGTTTTCGTTGGCATGGCTGATTTGACTGTTGTGGCTTAGACTCCATTCTTTGCAAATAACGCCTAATAATAGTTCCAGCACCTTGTGCTGGAATCCTGTCTGATTTCTCAAGCTAAGTGTAGCCAGACCAGGTTAGTACTCGAACAGGAAACCTTGTGCAACACAAAGGATGCTGCAGGTAAGGAGGGATGCTGGTGTTTCAGCAGGTGGCACTTTCCCTGTAGTGCTGTTGGAAGTGTTCCTTTTGAGTAAAGGTGTAAACCAAGGGTCTGACAATTTGTGGACAATAAGCAATGTGGTCTTTTTCTAATACTAAAAGGTGCTAGACTGGCACAAATACCAGATTCAATAATTGCTGTACAGTCTCCCTACCTAAAATTCATTCAACTTCATTCAGTACAGTATCCCATATTTCTAACCTAAATGGCTATGTAGTGTTGCTGTCCACTGTTAAAAGTTTGCCTTGTTTCACCCCACATGTGGTTGCTTTTTAGTATTGAAGTGATCTCCATATCACTCTTATTCGAGAGGAGTATTGTGAAGCGGCAGGTAAATCAGTGTATTTTGAGCCGTATTGAATAAAAGGTATGAAAGAAGTACTAGCTATTAAGAGTGCCACTTACTGAGTCACCAATAACATTTTCTGTAGCAAGTAGGTTTTCCTTGGTGCTTTACCAACTACTATTGCAGACAGACATAACTCTGCTTAGGGAAGTTTTGAGAAAATCGTAACACAAAGTGTTAAGGTTTATTTAAAAACTTTCCATTTGCTTTCATGTTCACACTATCTTAGCCATTAAAGTCTTACAGTAACGGTTAGTATCTGCATTCAATTCAGACTTTTATTAGCTCTTGACATGAATCACTATTAGTAAGTCACAAAAGGATAGATGATGCAACTATTCAGTGTGAATGCATAAATGTCTGACCGGCCTGTGTAATAACTTGGATTATGAACAGTACAATAAAAGTTATAGTATAGTTATACGAATAGCCATAAGACAAAGTTTTATGTGACCAGTGTCCTAGGAAGAACACAGAACATTGCAGGATGTGGCATCTGGCTAATTAAATGCTGAGAGTATGTTGGCCAAAAAAGACAAACTAGTAATTGTATTTCAATGCTAAATCTTAAGCAGTGTGTTTTTTATTCTGTCTTCTGTTGATTACGATGTTAATATTTACATTTTTAATCAGGAAATCAGTGTCTGTTACTGAAATATTTTAGCCTATTGGATCCTGCTCCTTGAAGGTATTCAGGAACCTATCTGCCTCTTTATTATCCCAACTTCTCCATTTAGGCACCAGTGATCTTCTCAGAACTCCCAATCAACTGTCTTGTAACCCAATAGGTAACTAAAGACATGCCTTCGCTTCCCACTGGATCAATGGGCAGTAGTCAGTTCAGCAGCGTATATATGCAATAAATCAAATGCTGAGTGCTCTCCCATCTACTTCACCAGAATGAGAAGAGTAAGGGGATTCAGCAGGAGCTCACCCACCGTTGACTTATTGCAGTGAAGATACCCTGGTAAGTAGATCTATGTATGTCAACTTCAGCTATATTATTCACATAGCTGAAGTTGCATAACTTAGATTGACATCTGGAAGTAGTGCAGGCTACGTCTACATTTCTGCTGGTCAGCATTTGAAAAGCTACTTAAGTACCAATGCCACCTACAGCTAACAAGCTACTTGGAGCCGTAGCTCA
Source organism: Pelodiscus sinensis (assembly GCF_052426305.1). Taxonomy (NCBI): domain Eukaryota; kingdom Metazoa; phylum Chordata; order Testudines; family Trionychidae; genus Pelodiscus; species Pelodiscus sinensis. The sequence continues at coordinate 109,019,611 of NC_143055.1, read as the reverse complement.
AGCTGAAGTATCCAAAGTCCCCTATGGAGGATACTCAAATTAGGCAAGGGAACACCCATCCCATAGGTGTGCTCTGACTCTGCCTAAAATCCTCTCAGACCCCATGGCAGGAGGATTGATGGCCCACGTCCAATTTGGGGAGCAGCAGAGCCCCTGCAAAGAAGGGCACAGAGAAAAGAAGAGTGAGCCCGAGAGGGATATTAAGCATGAACAAGAGAGCAAGTGTGTCATGGTTGCTAGGTTATGGGGACCTAAGTGGCTGACCTGGCTTAGGCACCTAATTGCAGGACATGGTTCAGAGTGGAGGGAGACACCTATTTCTGGACTGTCAGCCATGTGCACCAGATCAGCAGCTGTTTAGGCACCTGAGACCCCTGAGTTGCATTTCTGGCTAGTTTAGGCAGTTCCCTGCCCTGTGAGCGTCTGCAGTTCCACGTCTTAGGTTCCTAGCTCTCCCCCAGCACTATATGGAGAGATTAGGCACCCAGCTTGGGGCTGAGGACTGCATTAGGCAGCAGACTCCATAGAGTATATCTACACAGCAGTTCAACTCTGATGGTTGGCTTTGGTCAGCTGACTCAGGCTGTTGAGCCATGATCTGTAGGGGTGTAAAATTGTAGTGTTGATGCTCTGTCTGGAACCCAAGCTCTGGAATCTTTGTGTAGACACAGAGGTCAGGCTCCAAAGTGAGCCCAAACATCTATACTACTTCAATTTTACAATTCCAGTACCTGAGTCACATGTCCTGGGTCAGCTGTAAGTATTTAACTGCTGTGTGGTTACCTAGAGTGGTTAGGAATTGCCTCACCTGACTCATGCAACAAAAGAATAATAACGCTATTAGTGACAAAATATCTAATATCAGCCAAAATTAGAGGGATTCAAATCTGGATATCTGAGAGGACTTTCGCAAGCAACTGATCTAGTAAGTATTGCTGTCTTAATGTCAAATAAAATGTCTTCCCCCAAGCATTAAACTGGTGGTTCACAAGATAATTAGAACACAATTGCAGCAGAATATAGTTATGCAAGGCAAAATAAGAATCCTGATTGGGATATAGGTGTGTACAATTGTGACGGCGCATCGGGGTTCCCCCTGTTACCTGCAAAGGCGCACTAGTAAACTAAATTTAATGGGCCTGATCTTAAACGATGTTAAATGCCTTAGTCCCAGAAGATGGTCTGACCTGGAAACCACCATATCTGTCACCGGCGAATTTCTCAGCTCGAGTCCGAATAAACACAGACACACACAGTGTTCAAATTTAACAATAGGCTGTAAAGTACAACAGAGAAGAGGTCAGTTAAAACAATGGATTACAAACACTGAACACATAAGACAACCCCTCACCCACTGATGTAGTAGAAGACAGGATAGATATAACAAACGGCAGAACTTAATTGTCTGAGGCAGCTTGAAGCGCAGGACCTTCCACTCTTTAGCTGGTGGTAGCTTTCAGGGGAGGAACACTGAGGCGTTCTGATGCTCTGGTGTTAGTGGTGGTATGGCAAACAGTTCAGTTCTCTACTTAGTCCCTGCTTTCGCAACGGACCAGCATGCAGTATGAATTACGGGCAGAGCAGTTCTGGGTGCTGTGAAGGGCCTTTGCCACAGCAGGTGCAGAATGATGGAAGAGATCTGTGGTCACAATCCCAATAGTGTGGGGAGGAGCAGGTAGCTGAGGCTCACTGAGCTGAGCTATTGCTAAGCTGTGGGCCAAAGCACCCTGTGGGTGACAGTGGAGTCAGGTCCGGTCTGTCACTGGACTGGGCCTTCACCACGGTCTCTGATGATGGAACAACTCTCCTCCAGGATGGTACAGGAAACTGCCAACCCAATCTCCTCAGGAATCTGGATTTTATAGAACACAAGGCGGGAAAACTCTGAAGGTCCCAAGTGCAAAAGCAAGGTGTACCCAGTGCAAAGCTTTGGTGTCTTGTGCAGATTCTGTGCCGTGTGCAGCTTGGTGGTGCTGTGAGCATAACTACGTGCCGTGTGCCAGGGTGGTGTTTTGGTGGCAGCAGTCTCTTGGGTTCCATTTTGAATTGTGTGTCAGTCCACAGACTCCATTTCGATTTTACACTGTCCATAGCTAACACCTCCAATCCTGCACCCCCATAGCAGCCAGAACAGACTCCACCAGCAAGTAGAATAGAGGGGGTTTATTACTTCTCCAGGATACAGCACATCACAGATGTGATGTGGCTACAGGAGTCGGGGCCAGGATGCCTCCGACCCCTTGGGTTAGGGGGTCCATCACCCCTCAGCACTCAGCTTAGTCTGCTCCCTTCATGTTTCCCAGCCAGCAACTGCCTTGCTCCCAGACCCTGTCCTCCAGCCAGGTGTGTATCTCCGCCTCCCTTCCTTTGTCTCTCCCCCTGGGAAGAGTTTTGCTAACTGCTCAAGCTGGAACTAGGTGTCTTGGCCAATATACATGGGTGAGTCAGTGGGAATCTCACATCACAGTGCAGGGAACCCCGGGTTACAGAGTACACCCCCACTACATCACAATAATACAGAGTACACCCCCACTACATAACAGTAATATTTTCAATTTTACCTTCTTTAAGAGGAAAATTAAGAAACAGTGTGTCACCAAAAAACTCCAAAATCTGATACTCTGGAGTTTTTTTCATTCTTTCAACAGCAGAATTGGGTCCCAAAATGCCATTTAAGCATGGAAAAGATGTTATGGGAAGAGTGAACTATTAAAGTTTATAGGTTAATGTCACTGTTAAAGTTGTTTTTCTTTCTTCCTTCCATTTCATTTTCATGTCTTCTTTGAATCATGTTTGGGATCTGGAAATTACAATAAGAATTTCCTGTTCTTGCCTCCTTCAGAGTTATTTTTAGTGCAAGTTTCAATTTGCATTAGCCTGATCAATGCTTAGGTTTTTGAATGCTATGAAGTACCATTAGTTTAGTGGAATGTGGAACTTAATGACTTCCTGAAATGCCAGAAAGAGCTCTTTAATTTCATCTTGGTCTGTTCTTTCTAACAAGAAATGGATAATAATAATAAACAATACTGGAGAGGAGGGAAAAATATAAGGAATGAGAAACTACAGCCTTCATAAATCAAAGAGCCATTAAGTCTTTGAATCATACCAATCAAAACAAACTTTCTTCTTTTAATATGTATTTTTGTTTGTAGCATAGACTCCTTCATCTGCTGAGGTTCCTAAGAATATTGATGTGCAAGCTGTAGCAAATGACAGCCAAAAACTGAAGACTTGCTATTTTAAACTTTTTTTTCCTTCAAAAGAGAGGCACCAGAACGGTCTGATAAAGAATATAGGTCACTTGGAACAGGACTTCATGGAGCTTTCTCTCTGTACAGGAGAGTCTTATAACATGAGCTTTGCTCACCAAAATATCTTAGGCGCAAAATTCTTATTGTGCAGTTTGGCTGCTCATGGCCCATTATGCGTTCTGAAACCAGTTATAAAGAATATGGAAATGACCAGTTTTCCAGTACAGCCAAAGATACAGGAGTAACAGTGTTACTGTGTTTTATGCAAGTTAGTTGTTTCTAAGTTTTAATTATTCCCCCAAAATCAGTTACCATTATTTTAATCGCCAAAGATCAGATATAATGATTACCCATACTGATCTGTGGTTGTTCTACGCAAATAGATTAGAATAATACTTTGAAAGACCATTAATACCAGCCTAACCTAGATGTCTTTCCAGATACTGGAATCAATTATTAAGCAATGAATTTGTTCAAACTTAGAGGGTAATAAGTAATAGTCAACATAGATTTCTCAAAGACACATCATACCTAACCAGTTTATTTTCCTCCTTTGACATAATCAGCTTACTGGTTGGGGGGAAAGCAGTAAATGTGGTACATCTGGACTTTAATAAGGCTTTTGTCATGATCCCCCCATGATATATTCATAAGAAAACTAGGAAATATAGTCTAGATGAAATAACTATATGATGGTTGAAAAACCATGCTCAGAGTAATTTATCCAATGGTTTGTTGTCAAACTGAAAGGATGCATCTAGTGGAAATCTTCAGGAGTCTGATCTTGTTTGTTGCTATTTCATATTTTAATGACTAAGAAGATGGAGTTAGAAACTAAATTTATAAAATGCATGAAAGCCACCATGCTTCGAGGGTTGCAAGTACATTGGATTATTATTCACAAGGGTCTTGATAAATTGAAGAATTGGTGAGACATCAATAAACTAAAGAAAAATTGTGCTTGTAATATGCTTAGGAAGAAAAATCAAATGCATAAATACAAAATGGAATAACAAGATAGGTAGTGGTACTGCAGAGAAGGAGCTGAAGGTTATGGCAAACCACAAATTCAATACAAATCAATAGTGTTATGGTCTTGCAAAAAAGACAAATGTAATTCTAACAGGAGTGTCGTATGTAAAACATGGAAGATTGTTCCACTCTATTGAGCACAGGTGAAGCTTCTTCTGTAGTAATTTACAAACTGAACAGAGTGCAGGGAAAAGCAATGAAAATGAAGTGGTATGAGGACAGGTTGAAAGAATTGGACAATTTTAGTCTAAAGAGGAAGAGGCTGAGTGGGGAAGGAAGAAAAACATTTTCAAATATATAAGCATTTGTTCTTTTAAAAGGACAGTGGTCAGATGTTCTCCATAGCCATTGAGGGTAGGTCAGGAAGAAATTGGCTTACTCTTCAGCAAGGGCAATAACTAGCTTTACAGTTACCAAAAAGCTCCTCTGGAACATGTTACCTGTGTTGGTTGTGGAATTCTTATTACAGGTTTCCAACAATATGTCAGATGGTCTAGGTAACTAATCCTTCTTCGGGGATGTCCCCGTGGGTGCTCCACTATGGGTGCTGGGGTTGCCCCAGCACCGCAGACAGAAGCTTGTGATGAGCAGTGTTCGGCCAGACCGCATATGTGCCGCGGGCTCGCGGCTTTCGCGCTCTTTTCTCTCTTGCGCGGTCTGGCCCCCTGCCAGTTCCTCTTTACTGCCTTAGGCTGCAGACGCTTGGAACCACGCTCTTCATTTAGCTCACTGAACTAGATTATTTCTAGTTCCCTCCTTGTACATACACCCTTACTTCGTTTTCCCTTGTTTTTCTCCTTATTTCTTAAAAAAACAAAAAAACAAGAATTGAATGGGAGTAAGAATAGAAACCCCTTACTGTTCTTATGTCCCGCCTTTCAGCTGTTCTCCCTTTCGCCCCTTGTACATAGTTGCGTTCCCTGAAAAGAAAATTAAATAGAAAGAAAGACAAAAACAACAGATAAAGACAGCAGAACAGAGACATTATCGCCACATTGCCATTTACTCAGAGATAAAACTCGGCTGCAAACAACAACTGCCTCAGGGCAACCGGCAAGATGTCAACTGGCGGCTTCAAAAAATGCGGCTCTTGCCAGGAGGCAATGCCATCCTCTGATGGCCACTCAGAATGCATCCGTTGTCTGGGGGAATCTCATGTCCCCCAGAAATGTATCCACTGCACCAGACTCACCTCCAGGGCTAGGAAAGACAGCGAAAGGCGTCTGCAAATGCTTCTCTTCGACAAAGCCCTGCAGCCGCAACAAACTGATTCTGACCAGCAGCCCCAAAAGTGCCGGGCTTCCTCCCTAACTACGGGGCTTCAGAAGAAGCCTAGGGTCTCCCCGACGAGATCCGTAGCAGCTACCTAAAATGGCAGGGAAAGTCAGCCTGACAGACCTGGGACCTCTGGCACTGTGAAGCCACGTCCCCCAGCCTCAGCGGCTCCAAAGCCGAAGTGCCCGCAGGAGCCTTCTCATACTCCGGCTCCTCAGGCAGCATTGCCTCAGCCCCTTCCTCTGCCTCCGTTGCAGAGCACTGAGCCGGCTCCGAGAACTGACTTGGAACCACCTGTCACGGCACCGGCACCTGCACCGCTCCCAAGCCATCGTGCAGTGCCGGACTACACGGCTCCGATCCGCCTCGCTACCGGCACGCCGGTTGCTGCTGTCCCTGAGCCGCCAGCGCCACGGCCGATCAACAGAGTGCCCGCAAGCTCTTCAGTGCATGCCGCCAGAGCAAGAGCGCTGAGTCCTGCTCCTTTGATCTCCCCGCGCCGGAGCTGCTCTCGCTCCCGCCTTCTCTCGCCGGCACCGGCGTCACCTCTCCCAGTGCCTCGTTCTCCACGCCGCTATACCCACTGGCATGGATCCCCCCCATGCCTTCTCCAGGCTGCCTTCACCATTTCTGGCTGCTGCACCTTCCCATCGCAGATATCACTACAGGCAGCTCTCTGTGTCTCCTGCTTCTTCCAGGGCATCAGACATCCGCTCCTGTTCGCCTTGCTCTCCATACCATTACCGATATTACGCCCGTTCCAACTATCACTATGACCGCTCACCGCGACATGACAGATATCATCGCAGCAACTGCCTCTCTCAAGACTCCCGCAGCAGCTACTCTTATCGATCACGTTCTGCCTACGATTATCTATCATGCAGACGCTCTCCAACTCCGGCCCCCCTTACTCTTCCACACCATTCAGCATCAGCACCTCATCCTCCATCAGAGACAGATCACACCACCTTCGGGGACCACCTACTGGGGACTTCCATCCCAGACTCATCCCCGCCAGCAGTCACACCGGGCGACAGCTCTCCACCAGATGACCTCCATCAGTTCCAAGAGTTGTTTAAGCGAGTAGTTCCTGCAGCGGAATCTCTTGTGTGATAGCTAAAGGACAAGTGGCACAGGATTTTCAGGAATCTCCATCCGCAGCATAGCTCACGCCTGGCCATTCCTCTTGACGAGGGCATCCTGGAACTGGCTGACGAAGTGTGGCATGCTCCAGCATCGGCTCTCCCAACCAACAAACGGGCTGACAAGAAATATTTTGTACTACCAAAGGGCATGGAATTTCTCTTTGCCCATCCACAACCTAACTCCATAGTAGTCGACGCAGCTCAACAGAGGGCTAGAGCCCCACACTTCAAACAACAGGGCTCCGATAAGGACGTAAAGAGACTTGACCTCCTGGGCAGGAAGGTCTACACTTCAGCAACGCTACTCCTCAGAATCGCCAATTACTCGGCGCATCTCTCCAATCACACCTTTGATACATTTTCACGCCTAACCCCCCTCATGGATCATCTCCCTGATTCTAAGAAATCGATCCTGAGGTCAGTAATCCAAGAGGGCTACACATCAGTGAGAACGTCCCTCCAAATATCCATGGACGTCGCTGATACCGCTGCTTGCTCCACTGCTACTGCCATCGTTATACGCAGAGCTTCTTTCCTTCAAGCGGCAGGAAGGAACTACAGGCCAAAGTCGAGAACTTACCCTTTGACAAGGATAAGCTCTTTGCAGAGACCACGCACTCAATCTTACAGTCCTCTAAAGACTCCTAACAACCTTGCAAACTCTGGGGATGTACACTCCCCCCTTTAAGAGACGCCGGTACTCACCATACCAGCGCAGATATGACTACTCCTACATCAGACATCAGTGGCAGCAACAACACCAGCAACGGAGGCCCTTCAACAACCAACGCTCTCGCCAGAGGCCTCAGCGACGCCAAAACCCAAATGGCAGGACAAACATGCCTCCCAACAACAAGCAACAGGTTTGATGCATTTGTCGGGGGCGAGCAGACAGTCACAGGCAGCATCACAAATTGTATGACCCAGCTCTTTCACCACCGACTGAAGCCCTTTCTACATCAATGGGCAAAAATCACTACGGACAGATGGGTCCTCGAGATTGTTCGATCTGGCTACCCTATCTCTTTCATAGCCATCCCACCAACCACCCCTCCCACCCCATCCCTCTTCAGGGACCCCTCTCACGAGACCCTCCTCCGACTAGAAGTCGACTGCCTTCTCTCTCTAGGTGCCATAGAGCCAGTCCCAAAGGATTTCAGGAACAGGGGCTTTTACTCACATTATTTCCTCACCCAGAAGAGGTCTGGAGGTTGGTGCCCCATCCTAGATCTCTGCCGTTTGAACAAAAATCTCAAGAAACAACAATTCAAAATGACGACTTTAGCTGCCATAATCCCTGCGTTAGATCCACAGGGCTGGTTTGCTGCCCTCGACCTCCAGGACGCCTATTTCCACGTCCCTATCCATCCAGCTCACAGGAGGGTCTTGCGCTTCATCATGGCAAAGGACCGCTTCCAATACAAGGTCCTCCCCTTCGGGCTATCGTCAGCCCCAGGGTGTTTTCAAAGGTTCTATCCGTGGTCACGGCCTTCCTCCGACGCCAAGGGGTACTCATCTTCCCTTACCTGGACGACTGCCTACTCAAGGGCCCTTCTGCACATGAGGTCTCCCAGATGGTTCACTTCACGAGGCAAGTCTTTCAATCGCTCGGACTCCTCCTCAACGAGCAAAAGTCCATTTTGCACCCCACTCAGAACATCGAGTTCATTGGGGACCGCCTGGACTCACTTGCCAGCAGAGCGTTCCTACCCTTACAGAGGTTTCAAGCCAATCAAGACCTCATTCAAACCATCACCGTCAGCCCTACCATTCCTCTCATCGCATGCCTCAGACTGATGGGCCATATGACCGCCACAACATACGTGGTGAAATACGCCAGACTACATCTGTGCGCCCTTCAGTACTGGCTGACTCTCGTATACCACCACACCAGATACAATCTTCACAGGCTGGCAATGCCGCCACCTGGCGTTCTCCAATCACTCCTTTGGTGGACCAGCCACACAAACCTGCTGTCAGGTATACCTTTCCATCGGCAGGAGCCACTCCACCAAATCACAACAGATGCCTGTCTACTAGGCTGGGGGGCTCACATGAGTGCCCTCTCAGTCCAAGGCCAATGGTTCACACAAGAAGCATGGCTACACATAAGCCTTCTAGAGCTATGCGCCATTTTCAATGCATGCAAATCCTTCCTCACCTACATTCGAAACACCATGGTGAGGATACTCACGAACAACATCACAGCCATGTATTACATGAATCGCCAAGGCGGCGCTCACTCCTGTTCCCTATGCACGGAAGCCATCTGCTTTTGGAACTGGTGTATTCGCCACAGAATAACACCTACGGCATCCTACTTACCTGGCACCACAAACGTGATGGCAGATTTCCTGAGCAGACACTTCCATGTGAAGCATGAATGGGAAATGCACGATGGTGTCCTACGTGAGATCTTCCAACGTTGGGGTACTCCCCAAGTAGACCTCTTTGCAACTCCCACCAATACAAAATGCCGCAAGTACTGCACCAAGGCGGGCCTAGCCCGCGCATCCCTGGGGAATGCCTTCCTTACGACTTGGCACGGACCCCTCCTCTTTGCTGTCCTCCCTCCCATACCTCTGATCCCCAAAGTCCTTCAGAAGCTGAAGGCGGACAGGGCAATGCTAATCCTCATAGCCCCGGACTAGTCTCGCTAGCACTGGTTTCCCTTCCTCCACCAACTCTGCATGGACACCAATCCACCTTCCGCCTCTCCACAATCTCCTCACACAAGACCGAGGACGCCTGATACAAATACTGAACCTAACAGCATGGTTCCTAATTGGCTGACTCCATTCAAATTCCTCTGTTCCGTTCCAGTCCAACACGAACTAGTACACAGTAGATGACAAACCACAAGAAAAACTTACCTTCATAAGTGGCGCAGATTCTCCTCCTCGTGTACCTCAACCCACCACGATCCAACACGTCCATCGATCCCCTCCGTACTGGACTACGCATTGTACCTAAAGAACAAAGGCCTCACATTAGCCTCCATCTGGGTGCACCTTGCAGCAATATCAGCATTCACATCACCGATAGATGGCGTTTGTCTTCGCCTATCCTACTACTAAGAGATTTCTCAAGGGCCCCACTGCACGACCCAGTCCCACTGGTGTGGAGCCTGGACATAGTCCTCGACACCCTAATGAGGCCTCTGTTTGAGCCTCTGGCGACTGTATCCTTGCATTTCCTCACTTTGAAAACCGTTTTCCTGCTTGCCATAACATCAGCACGCAGAGTAAGTAAGCTTTCTGCCATGATGGCCACGCTACCATATACAGTTTTCCGTAAGGATGAAGTAGTGTTGAGACTACACCCAAGATTCATACCCAAAATCATCTCCCATTTCCATTTTAACGATCCAGTGATCCTGCCAACCTTTTTCCCGAAGCCCCATGCCTCACCACGAGAAGCGGCCCTACAGTCCTTGGATACCCACAGGGCCTTAGCATTCTACATAGATCACACTAGATCTTTCAGGCATACGGACCACTTATTTGTCTCCTTGACACAGAAGTCAAAGGGTCAACACTACCTTCCCAGAGGATTTCTAATCTCGTAACCTCATGCATAACGCAATTGTATGCAGCGAAAAGCTTACCCCTCCCATCCCGACCACGCGCCCACTCCACTAGAGCCATGGCCACATCTACAATGTTTCATAGAGGGGTATCTCTGAAGGACATCTGCAGGACGGCGACCTGGTCCTCACATGAGACCTTCGCCAAACACTATTCCATTTCTCTAGGCACCCGTTCAGATGGGGCAGTGGCGATTGCAGTGCTGTCCACAGTGGATAAATAGAGACTCCTTCCGTTCTGGCGACTACTGCTACGCAGTCACCCATAGTGGAGCACCCGCGGGGACATCCCCGAAGAAAAAAGCGAAGTTACTCATCTCCGGTGCAGTAACTGTCATTCTTCGAGTGGTGTCCCTGCGGGTGCTCCACTACCCGCCCTCCTCCCTGCTTTGGAGTCCTCTCTCTCTCTCTCTCTCTCTCTCTCCTCTTGTCTCTTACAGACTCCGAGGCAGTCTCGAGGAACTGACGGGGGACCAGACCATGCGAGACAGAAAAGAGCATGAAAGCCGCGAGCCCACGGCACATACGCGGTCCGGCTGAACACTGCTCATCACAAGCTTCCATCTACGGCACCGGGGCAAGCCCAGCACCCATAGCGGAGCACCTGCGGGAACACCACCTCGAAGAATGACACCGGAGATGAGTAACTTCGCTTTCCTCAGTATGGAGGAATGGACTGGATGGCCTTGTGAGGTTGCTTCCTGTCGTACAATTCTAATATTTTTATGGCCTCAGAGCCATGTTAATCTGTAACTTTAAAAACAATAAGCAGTCCTATGGCACCTTAGGATATGTGTACACATAATCCGGATCTACACTACAAGCAGTTATTTTGATATAATGTTAAAATAATGTCAAGTTGGAGAACTTCTTACTTTGATTCATGTAACCCTCATTTTACAAGGAGTAAGGGAAATCAGAGGACAGCGCCAAAAGCCAAAATAAGCTATTTCAACATAAGCTACACAATTGATGTAGCTCAAGTCGCGTAGCTTATTTCGGCTTTAGTCCTGCTGTATAGACGTGCCCTTAGAGACTAAAAATATATTAATCATGAGCTTTTGTGCATAAAACCCACTTCATCAGATGAGTTGGAGTGGAAATACAGAATCCAGGGTATATATTAGAGCAAAAGAAGTTATCTGTCAGTTGTAGGGCCAGCTTTAACGAAGCTAAGTAAGTCAGGCTGGATGTGTCTCCTACATAGCATTTGATGTGGAAATGCAAATATCAAAGGTGGGGAAATTGCCTTAGTAGTGTGTTAAGATCTTTATTCAAGTCTACGTTGGTGGGGTTGAAATTGTAAATGAATTCTAGTTCAGCTGTCTTCCTCTGTAATCAGGTGAGAAAATTATTTTGTAGAAGAATGGCTACTTCCAAATCCATTATTGAATTTCCAGGGATGTTAAACGTTTCCCTACAGGTTTATGTGCATTACCATTCCTGATTTATGTCCATTTATCCTTTGTCATAGAGACTGGTCTGCCCAATGTACATAGTAGAGGGGCATTGTTGGCATTTGATGGCATATTATATTAGTGAATGTGCAGGTATATGATTCCGTGATGATGTGGCTTCTATGGTTAGGGTCTGTGATGGTGTCATTTGTATAGATTTGTGCACGGAGTTGGTAATGGGGTTTGTTGCAGGGGTAGGTTCCTGGGTAAGTGTATCTGTGGTGTGTGGCTGCTGGTAATTATTGGTTCTGATCGGGGGGCTGTCTGTAGGTGAGGCTTGGCCTGTCACCTAAGATCTGTGAGAGTGAGGGATTGTTTTCTAGGATAGGCTGGAAATTGTCAATGATGCACTGGAGGGATTTGAGCTAGGGGGCTGTAGGTGATGACCAGTGGTATTCTGTTGTTTTCCTCATCGGACCTGTCTTGAAGTAGGTGACTTTTGGGTACTCATCTGGCTCCTAGTCTATTTCCTCACTTCCTCAGGTGGGTATTTAAGTTTTAAGAATGCCTGATAATGGTCTTTTGTGGGTGTTTCTCTCTGTTGGATGTATCTTAAGGCTTGGCTGTAGACAATGGATCATGTGATTTTTTTTTTAATGGTTATCTAACAGAATATCTCTCTATATCTGAGTCATGCAATAAGAGCCAAATAATGCACATCCTAGATGACTGCTACTCTGCAAACTCTTCAAGGAAGGGAATGTGTCCTTTCCCATTTGTAAAGTACAATACAAGTTTATGATGCCAAAGAAATATGGTGAAGCTGTAAATAATACAGATTTTGGTTAAAGAGTGTTGCCACTTTGATGTTTTGTTCTGGGATTTTTTTTAGGGGGAAGGGATCAAACCTCAGTTTCTGCAGTCATGTGATATGAAAACTTGAGTTTTCATTTTATTTATATATTTTTATATTTTAAAAAAGTCTGTCTTCTGGGCAGAGAATATATGCGCAGATGCACATGAAGATTGAAAACGTGATTCTTAATGGCTCAAAAACAAAAACCAGAAAGCAAAAAGAAGCAACGAAGTTGTTTTTAAAATCTCTTGGTTCTCAAGATAGCTTCCATATAACTGGGAATTGACTCATGATTTTGGGATGCTTGTGGTTGAAATGAGTTTTGGATTATCACATGTTGATTTATACAGCCTTTCCAAACAAGTGTCGTTTAAGCTTTGCGTATTTCACCACCACCACCATTATACCACTTGTTACTTAATTTATGCATGTTTTAATATTGTCGTAATCTATTCAGACTGACAGTCCTTCCCCAAGCAGTTTATGTTCTAAAAACATAAGACTTCTACAAATGATGTGTGGAAGTAAGGAAGCATTACTGTCCCTTTTTACAGATGAGAAACTAAGGCACTAAGGGTGCATCTACACAGCCCCCTAAACTTGAAATAAGATCGCAATTTGCACTATGCAAATTGCATATCTTATTTTGAATCCATTTGAAATAGCTTATTTTGAAATTTGGCACATCTACACAGCACCAAATTTTGAAATAAACTATTTCGAGCCATTCCTTAACAGTCATGCAATGGGGTTTACCGGGATGCCAAAAGAGCGTGCCTGTTATTTCAAAATAATGTGTGGCTTGTGTAGATGTGGGGTAGCTATTCTGGGATACTCCAGTATCCTGAAATAGCCCGTGCAGTACAAAAAATAAGCTATTTATCAGGGCCATACAGGATGCTTGTGGAAAAAGTGGGAACTGAACTCAGAACTCCTGATCCAGGACGCCTAATCCCCCAAACTATTCTTACTTTCTAAATGATTGAATATAAGCTTGAGTAGTCTTCACTGTCACATGGTAAGCACAATGATCATGTTTTGTGGAAGTAGTCGCAAGAAAAACTATTTTCCTTTAAAGAAAATGTATTCATTTTGAATCTGTCAGTGCAGTTTCTTGGGTGTCGCTTTCTTTCAAATGGATTTTTTTTCTTGGATATATTTTCTTATTCCAACAGCAGCAAATTAGGGAGTGGTTTGATTATGGAGGTGCAGGGGAATAACATGGTCCAGAGTTCTTTTTGGGAACCTCCTTTCAGCGAATCAGTGTCTGACATCATGGAAATATGATTTCAGTTGTTCTTTGAAATAAGAATTCAACAAAGTAACCAGGACACATTCTTTCTTCCAAACATTTTCCCCTGTTGTAGGTTCAGAACATAGTTTAGAATTTGTCCTCTGCTATTCTTTCAACCCGAACCTCTCGGTAACTTTACTCTCTGTGAGGTGGTGTCAGAAAATAACTCGGGGAGACATAACCCTCCAACCAATGGATGGATGGTACAAGCAGGACAACACAAGAGTGTTTTCACTTAAAGCTAAACTTTACTTAGAGTTAAGCACTTACACATGTCTGCAACAGGTTAGTAACCCTCCCCCCCTCTCAATAATTACCAGAGTTGAGTGTGGCTCTCTCATGACACAGCAACAGGCTTCTGATGGCCAATCTTCCATCTGCCGGTAGAGAACAAAGATGTAGAGTCCACAATGAGTCCAAATATCCCAAACTTTCCTTCTCTATTTATCCGTTACTATTACAATAACACATCATTCAAAAAATACCTTGTTAGGCAAGCACTTTTTAAAGGTTAAGCAAGAGGTTTTCTTCTGGTCATCAGTTAGTCAAATATATTTTTTCAGAGTCTTCCTGCCCTGTGGCCATGACAAACGTCCTGTGGGGTGACAAGCTTTCTGTTTTCTAAATTCATAGCTCAGCAATTTCAACAGATATCTGGCCCTCTATGTGGCAAACCCCCTTCTCCCTCCTGACTTGGTCATGCTAAGGCTGCTGTGGAAGTCTATTTAGGCCTGCTAGCTTGGTTGCTATTAGCAGTAAGCAATAGTGGTTCAGGCACAAAATCTCCCATACATTGTTGCCTCTGAAGCAGTGTCTTTGACATTTCTGCAAGAGGTGTAGGTATTCAAAATGCAGTGGTACAATCTCAGGATGCATCTACGAAACCGACTCCCTCAGAACTTTTACAAATGGAAAAATAAAAGGAAACATGAAATTGTCTGTTCTTATGGCCCTAGCAAAGGCACAGATGTGGCAGAATCAATATACTTAGCAATTTCCTGGTTCTTCGTTGTGTATTTATCGAAGTTAATTCTTGGCTGTTGGTCCTCTCTGCATGTGGAACCAGTATGCCCATAAGTTCATTCTCCTCCTCGACTCTCCCTCAGGAGGAATTTGAATCGGTGATTATAGGACTGTTGGAGATGCATTTCTCCCTTTATGGAGGAGGGAACAGTCTAGCCTAAATGTGAACATGTACCTGATAAAAGCAAATGGCTGTAGTGATAGTAAGAAAAGACAGGCAAAGAGCTGTACAGGAGGATTATGAGGGAAATGGTTTTTTTTCATACTGAACAGAAATATAATTTATTATGAAAAAGAACTATAAAAGAAAGCATTATTGTAAGTCATATAAAGTATCCTCCCTCTTACACACATGCTTAAGTAGATCCATCAGTGGTATGGTACTTATTCCTTCTGCATTTCCAAGGAAGGGAACGTTGCTACATCTGTAGCTGCAATTATCTGTTGTTTTCAAAAAGGGGGCTTGCATATGTTAGTACAGCTTTGTAGCCATGACAACTTACAGTACCAAAACCAGGTACTGTTTATTACGTGAGGATCTGTGGTGGCTATGGAGCATTGAAAAAAGTGGCAAATGTGTATCATTAGTGTTCCTTTAAGTCCTAAAACATTCCATGTGGCAGATGGGTTGAAAAAACTAGTCTGGAATTAGAAGCAGCTGGGGCTATCTTGTTGATGGGAGTCCACAAAAGAAAAATGAGGATGTTGCTCATAAATGAGGACGAATTGTGTGCCATAACTTTACTGTGTAATAACCTTTGTCTGGTTGAGGATTGCCTTACTCTAGGCATCATCCCACTGGTTTCAACAGGGCTCTGCCATGATTTCATGCAGTGTAGGAAAGGAGGGTCAGAATCAGACCTAATGATACCTTTTTTCATTTTTTGTAGTTGTAGTTAAACCCAAAGATATATCTGGATTTAAAAAGGCTTAACAGTCGGTAAAGCTACATGTCTTAGAAACCCAGTACAACTTGAAAGTCAGAGCTCTGTATTTTGTACTGTTGCTATCTCTTGAAAGAGTCACTATTTTACTATGCTAGTCTAATTTTACAATGGAGTGATATACGTTAGTCTGAGAAACAGTGGTTTATAGGTAGAACTGCACATTTCATTGGACTTTTTGTAAGAGAGCATGCTGAGTCTAAGCATAGGAAAATCTTCTCTGATTTTTTTTCCCCCTTAACCCCACTCTAAGCATTAATGTACCAATAAATTATGACAGTATCAAATGTAATAAATATATAGTATAATACTGTTTTATCATCTGAGACAGCACTTTCTTTGTAAACTCCTCCTTTTTTCCTCCTACGGATATATCTCTTGGAAAGTAAATAAGCCATTTGAATACCGTGAATCAAGTGTCAGATGAGATCAAACCATGTTTTGTAACAGAATTTGAAAGAATTTTGTTTGGTCCTTTTAAAGTTTGATGTTGATATAACTAGACATTTCCAATCTCAGTTGCTTTTCTGTACGTTCACGTTTATTTTAAACGAAAATGTTCCTTCAGATGTAAATCAGTTCTTTCTAAGTGCAGAAACAGTAGCGCTCAACTATTGGGGAATGGGGACAGAGATGTTACCTTGGTTTTTTGTTTGTGTGTTTTGCTCCATGAGGTACAGGTAATAAGGGTCCATATATCTGCATCCAAGGCTGGAAGAAGTCCCTGTGAACCCACAAAGTGTAGCTCCAAGATAGAGCTCAGTGCTGGGGAGGTAACCCTGGTTGGGCACTAGGAGTACCATGAGCATTTTTACAGTGACTAGAGGGTTTTGGTGCTGATGGTTAGATTGGTTCCGTGTTGATGTTAATCCACCACTTTTAAGGGACACTGTATTGATCTTTTTGGCAGCAAAATGGAGCTTGGAGAATAACCAAGAAGATCTTCAGGGATTCAATGGAGTTTGTGGAGAGGACTCAATCAAACAAGATCCTGAATCTAGAATTTTAAAGTTAAACTGGTAACCAGTCAACATATTGCTAATCATGAAAGTTACCAGTAAGCATACTGATTAACTGACCGTTGGCAGTGAGCTCTGGTGGCAGCTAGCTGTGCCGGGCTGGAGCAGCCCCAGCCCAAGGGGGGGATCCAACTAGCTGGGTGGCAGCACCTTATAGTCATGGCTGTGGTGGACCAGGTGGCAGGAACCGAGTCAAAATGGTTAACCAGTTAAGTGTTCTCATTTAACCAGTTAACATCTCCCAAGAACCCTGTAAAACCTGGGGACTGCTCTGGTTAGCAGCCGAAGAGAGAGTGAACTGAAGGAGGGCCTTTAATTTGTAAATGCGCTATGTAGGGCTGTCTTTAGGGGGGAGAAGTGTCTGATTGATTGTTCCTGTCTTTTAAAGTGAGTTAGGTCAACATATTGATCAACACCTGGTCTGTTGGAACTTCTCTACCAATCAAAGTGATATTGGAGTCAGTTCCTGAAGTAATCCTTCTCTGTCTATTTGGGAAAATAATGTCCTTAATTGTGCATATAATATTTTAAAATTGACACTGGTTCTAGTCAAAAGTACTTATTTTCACATTTTTCCAACATGATCTGTGTTGCGAGGGATGGGGGGAAGAAAAGATGCAGTTATGCAAACACTCTCCATCTTCCTCTTAAAAATAAGGTTGGCTGCCAATTGCATCATTTTATGCAGATTGGAGTTCCTCTAGTTTCTAGCTAGTCTTAAGTGGAGAAAAGTTGGGGCACTCTAACAAACCATTGTGCCTTTCCTTGCTCATTGATCTTTTTAAATATAACTTGAGCCTTGAAGCGATGAGAAATATAATAAAGTGTAACAAACGTCAAGGCGGCTAGTTGGAAATATTTTTTGGCACCAGCACGCACGTCTTTGAAAACAATTCATGAATATTACAACAATATTTCCTTGGGAACCAAACATCAGGCCACTGTGGCTCTTACATTTGGATTTTGGCTCCCACTGGAACACTGACATTAGCTAAGTTTTGAGCACCCTTTACAAACACAATTTATTTAGATATTTATCAGCAGCAAAACATTTTTCAAATTCCAAAAGTTTTCTGCAACCTATTAACATAGATGGAATGTTTTGGCTGGTGGTATTTCCCCTTGGATTTTTCATAGCCTCACTAGGCAGCAATTAGCAGCAGCTTGAGGGCTCTCTCCATGTTCATTATGTGGAAATTAATTTTAATCTCTTTTCCAGTTATTAGTTTTTTTCATTCTAATTTCTCCCAGACCAGCCAGGAAACTGCTGGAGCCAGAAGAGTGCCTCTGACATCCTAGTCCAACCAACTTTCTCACAAACTGTCCCCCAAAAAGGGACAGTTTAAGTCAGAGCAAAAACTACCTTCTGCTTCATGGTGTTAGACAACTTTCACCTATAAAGGTTTCTATTAACAGTAATCATCAATCAGTGTCAAGCTTAAATGCTCTCCACTGGCTTCTTACTGGCCAGAGCTGTTTTTTTGTGTCTGGTTCAGGAAAGATTGCCCAGAACATCTATCTGAGAGACTAAAAGAATCCAACCATTAAAGCTGTCCCTTTTCTCATTTCCTCCCCACAACAGTATTCTTCAACTAGAAGGGGCTAGACTTTGGAAGTGCTATTTCAGAAGAACAGGGCAACCTTACATGGTGAAGTCTGGAGATGTCAGATACGCTATATACGGCTATCTTTAGGGTGAAGAAGTCTCTGATTGTTCCTGTCTTTTTAAGTGAGTTGGTTCAACATGCTGATCAAGTGCCAGAGAGGATGAGCTGCTACCAGTAGGGAGAGAGGCTGCCATATGGCCACTTGGCAAATGCACCTTATCTTGTGTAAGATAACGCAAATACACTAAAGGCAGTCCCTGGGTTACATGGATCCGACTTACATCGGATCCCTACTTACAAACGGGGTAAGGCAACCCCGCACTAGCTGCTTCCCCCCAGCAGACCAGGGAGACGCGAAGCTAGCGTGTCTCCCCCCCCCCCCCCCAGCAGACCAGGGAGACGCGGAGCGGCTTTTCTCAGCAGACACCTCAGCTTGAGAATAAAGGACTGAGGGAAGTGAGGTGTGGGAGAATAAAACTGAGCTCTGGAGAAATGTTTGACTAGAGTTTCCCCTACAATATGTACCAGTTCCGACTTACATACAAATTCAACTTAAGAACAAACCTACAGTCCCTATCTTGTACGTAACCCGGGGACTGCCTGTAGTTCTGTCAAAACTTCTTTTTGACATTCTGTAGAGAAGGAAGGACAGAGAGAATAAGTCACCTGCTTTTCTTATTGCAACTTTCCTTTCTCAAAGCCTTTAGTGAATTGGGCCTCCCAATGAGTACTGGGATGCTCTGATGACTTTTTAATCTTCCATCCGAGTGTAAGGGAAGACAAAGGGGGCAGTTGGTCTGGGGCCCAGTGATTCAAAAGATCAGCAATCCTGGGCTCTTTAAATTGCTGCTGCAGTGCCATACTCAAGGCTTGCTAGGGGTAGAGAGGCCAGCCCGGTGGGCTGAGGGCTAGCGGCCCCTAGCCTTGCCCCTTCCATCTGAGGCCCCATATGGAGCTGTTCCCCCCCATTTACCCAAGGAGCCTGTCAAGTCTTTCACCCTCCCCCAACCAAAGGCAAAATAAAAATATTTTAATGGCAACCAACTGTTATGCACACATCCACGCTTTGCCTTTGTGTGCTGCAAATGCGCCCTCTCAACATTGTGGTGTTCTCTGATGATACAGTGACGTGCACAGCATACAAACGTCTATAAATAAACTGTTTGGGTTGTTCCTAGAATAAAAATTCAGCCCATTAAAAACAAAACAGGCAACCTTACATGGAAAAAGTGCAGCCACTATCACATGGTTGCATTCTGCTCCATGAAGCAGCAGTAAAAGAGAGGGAGATAAATGTGGGGCAGGAGAACACTGAGTGCAAACTAAGCTACCGCAATATATTTTGCACATCCAGATAATTAAGAGTACCCCGATTAATTTCCAACCAAGCTTACAAGGCCGTGAGCCCTCTGATGTTGCGTCTGCTGGTAAGAGGTGCTCACCGAAGGAAATGAAAATCAGAGTTGAAAGCAACTTAAACAGCAGCTAAAATGTTATTTATTTTAATAACACAGAAACAGCAATGCATGCAACTATGCATTTAAAGCGAAACCTCATTGTTGTTAAACAAAAGATTATTTAAAATTAGAATGCAGAAACTCACCGTGATTGCATTCCATTGGGAGCTATGAGTGGCACGTGTGCCTTTTGTGATTCTGGATGCTTAAACCTAAACATTTGGTTATTCAGAATGTAATAACACATGTTCTAAGATATAAGAAACTCACGAGCTATGGGTGATGTGGAAATGAGATGTCAACAACATTGAAGGCTACATGCTTGTAGTTTGTCATATGAGTAAACCATAAGGTACTGACTTCACTGTATACATCTCTCAAACCATGTTGAGAGAGCAGATGTGGGTCTAGGGAGAGTTTTCTGAGTGAAGATTTTGGTCTCTGAAAGTTTTGTATTGCTATAAACCAAGGAAAAGCAAGACCTTTTTGGGCTAGATTGTGACTCTTTCTGATACATTGATGAATGTGAATTGACGTCAGTATGAGTAATATGGAAGCCAGTTGCTTCAAAGTGCTAGATATAGTATCCCAATTGGCCCTTAAGAATTCTGTCCTCATGTAACTCACATTGATCACCTTTACCCCAGATCTGAATACTTTATCCTTCATAGTTCTCATTGTTCAGTTGATTTGGTTTAATCGCAAGTTAAAGCAGAACCAGACAAAATGCTCTTGATCTGGTCTAGTATTCTGTGCATAATAGCACAGGTTTACAATAATTGGGATTTATCGCTGATATCGGTTCATAAGAAATGCAGAAGAATTGCAGACAATGTTTTTAAGTATTTAAGGCTAGTTTTCAAAACTACTCAGTTTAAAAAATTCCCTAGATCTGTGACATGTCACCCACTGCCCATCTAACTGTGCTTAGAACGGATTACTTATAAAAATATTAGCACTGCAGAATTAACACTATTAAGAATGACAGTTTATATATAAGCCATATTCTATCCTCAATTACATCTGAGTGACTGGGTTAACAATGCAGTTGCATAGGTATGATGGGACAGAATTTGACTGCAGAACCCTCAGCATTGGCATATGAAAAGTAAAGAACTCAGCTCAATTTTTTTATTCCAAGTTGAGTTTGCAGGGCTTGGCAACTAGAAACATACCATTTTGTTTGATAAATGAGCAAATTTGATCTAAAAATCATTGACAGACAGTAAATTTTCACCTCAGTGCCATTTTTAGTCACTTCCCAGAGTGTAACTGCATGTTAATAAAAAACAGGACTATGTAGCACTTTAAAGACTAACAAGATGGTTTATTAGGTGATGAGCTTTCGTGGGCCAGACCCACTTCCTCAGCCTAATTTCTTCCACAATTTGATCTGAGGAAGTGGGTCTGGCCCACGAAAGCTCATCACCTAATAAACCATCTTGTTAGTTTTTAAAGTGCTACATAGTCTAGTCTAGCTGAAACAAAAAAACAGGACTAACACGGCTACATCTCTATTACTATGCTGCATGTTAATAAGTGTTTGTGACATAACCACTATGTAGAATGTGGCTTCTAAGAAAGATAGAGATAACCCATCATTTAGAGACAAAGAATAACATTCTCTTCTGGCATTACTCCACTGACTTCACCAGGGTTACACTGACAGATTTGGCTCAGAGAGAGAATGACGGGATCCTGAAAGCAGTACTGTGTAGAAACCAACACGAGGGATGAGACGGATGTCAAAGAGAACGTGCCACAGTTGCAGTCAAAAAGGTTAGAACCTGCCTCTAGTGAAAGATTAAGATACAGTCTGTTATCTTTTACAGCAGAGCTTGCAACTCTATTTCCGTCCTTTGGGCTCTAACATTTCAAAAGTCAGCACTTCAGAGATTCATTCAGTTATCTCAGCCAAGGATCTATTGCTGAAAGCACTCCTGAGTGAGAAGAGGCAAAAGATCAAGGATGGCTGCCAAAGAAACAGTAAATAAATAAGATAGTATCCATACCTATTGTAATTCCAGATGAAAGCTACATTAAGAGCATGTTAACATAGCATGGTTTAGCACTCAAAAGTCAGAAAAGGCCAAAGTAAAGATTAGCCTTTGTGCATCTGCATTATGATAGTCTTCAATTACTTGGTCACATACCTTATGTATTGTTTTAAAGATAGTACTGTATTAGACACACCATTTGATAACCTTCGATCCATGCTTCTCAGACTTTTTGGCCTGTGGCCCACCTTGCTCAACATAGACCTTTCCATGGACCACCAGCCAACCATACATGATGAGAAAATGGGTGCAGGAGTGGGGGGGGGGGGATTCTGGAGAGGGGGTGACTGCAGGAGTGGGTTGCAGGGTCTTTGCAAGAGGGAGTGTCTGAGGGGGAGGAGAAGTGCTAACCTGGCTCTGTGCCTCCCGCCATTTCCAAGTACCACCACCTGCTGCTCACTTTGGCTAGGATTTCGACCAATGGAAGCAGCAAGGAAAGCCTCCGGGTGAATGGTTTCCTGCACTGCTGTTCCCCCAGCCGGGAGGAGAGGGAATGTCAGCATGTGGTGCCACTGCTTCCCTCGCGAGCTGCTCTCACCCACCCGCTCACCCCCCCTCCCCCGCAGCGGGGTGCTTGCACTCCAACTTCATGGGGGAGGGCGCAGGGCTGGAGTGCCTGTGCAGGCTCCCCACTGTAGGGGAGAGGTAAGCCCTGACCCTGTGGCCCACCTGTAAGACAGTTGTGGACGGTTAGTGGTCTGTGGACCACACTGAGAACTGCTGCCGTAGATGAACATGCAGCATCTTATACTAATTCATAATGATCAATATATTTGATCAGTTTAAGGAGAAGATATTGAAAGGCATGACACTTCAAAGGAGGTGGTAAATAAACTGCACATTGTGCCTTGAAAATGTCTCCGACTATTCTATGATAAAGAATCTTTTCTCCAAGATAAACATTTTATTTAAGTGCCTAAGAAAATAGTGCACTCTGTTGTTTTATTTGAGAAAATGTTCAATGAGGTAAAGATTGAATCACAATGCAATTACACTATTAAGCATAATTAAGACTTCATGTGCAACTTTGATTTTAGCATTTCCTAATTTTTCAGCATTACAAGAAAATTCCATGAAACGTACTACTTTATCTTTTTCAAAGACTGGAAACTTCACTCTCCAGACTTCAAAACTCTGCAGGAGTGGAAACCATTGTTAGTAATATGTAGATTTCTTAGTCTGGGGGGAAAAAACAACTGGACAGCACTGAAAATCCTGTAGGTCCAGGATGGGAGTCCTATTCCTGTGGACATTAGGAGCTGTACAGCTACAGAGGTGCATGAGAGCATGGTTCCCCTCCTGTCCGTCCCCCCTCTCCCCTCCTGCACACACCACTTCCAAATTGTATAGCAAACTTCCCTTAAACTTGATACAAGGTCTGTAAGATCCATTCCATTTTTCTGAATCTTAGTAGTCTGGGCTGCTATATACTGTTTAAACTTTTTTTCATGCAGGAGCTGAAGCAAGACTGTATTTTCCATATAAGCCCTCACTTTCTTTTCATCATGCAGTTAAGTTAAGTCAGGCTTTGCAGTGCACAGTGAAGTTTTCCTTAGGTGTGAAAGTTTAGTGGGGAAAAAATACTAAATGCAAGAGCAAAAGCAATTTCAATCCAATCAAATCCAAACTAATTTTCACTGGAACAAAGAGGCGTTTATCGTCCATGTAGACTATCATTATTTCCAGTCCACAATCATTTTCTCTGAAAGCCTGTTAGAAAAATGTCTCAAGTATTTTTTATAATGGCAACGGCTAAGGGTGTCGCATTTTTAAAAAGAAAGTCACTGATTTAGCTGCCTAAATATATACTTAGAAGTCTAAGGTTACATGTCCATTTTTAAAGATATGTCCTTTTTTCAGAGGGCCTGAATGATTGGCTCCACCAATCTAGTTTTTAATGTAGTATCTTAGTTTATTTTTGTGTGTGTTATAGGGTTAATTCTACCAGCCATACTATCAATAAGGTGGAGGAGATGAGAAAACTGTTACCTCATTGACTTCTGTTCTATACACAACTAACCTTTAAGTCTTGATGAAATAAAATCATGCTAAATTACTGAAGGCCACTCTGCTATATTTTTAACGTAAAATCAGGAATTAAATGTTGTTGGTTCATATTTTTTTAATTTGAAATCCTATAGTTAGTATACAGGATCTTTAATTAATTTAAAATGTCAGGAGTCAGAAGATGTTTTTAAGCAAAAGCTGGGTTCTTTAAGATATGGGACTTATTTTTTACTGATCAAGTCCCCATTTTGTCTGATAATGTGAAATAGCTCAGTGGTCCATATAAAGCAAACAAATATGTCATGCTCAAAGAAAGGAAATGATTTTGGAGAAAAGTCCAAAAGTAACATAGAAATGGGAAAGTGATGAATTATCTGTCAACTGCAGATACCCAGTGACTGCAAGATGATAGAGGGAGAGGTTAACAAAATATAAGACTAAGCTACAAATTTAATCAAATGTCAGGACATAATTGCAGCAACTGGGAGCATAAGTGCTGTGTGCATAGCATCATGCCAAATGTAATTTACAAATGCCTCAATCAGTTGGTCTCTCTGGATAGAGAATTGGCTGAACTGATTTCAGAGAACTCCTGATGTTTCAAGTGGTGCAAACTAGCTTACTGTGCGTATCTGATACAGAGCAGTTCCCTTTGTGTGAAAGCACCTGGTATTCAGAGTAACAATAAGTACTGGTCGCATGATGGCATGAAGAGGAGACAGAAGAATGGTACCTAGAATAGAATGAAGGGATATGAAGAATCTAATTGAGAACAATAGGCTCTACAGTGCACTGAAGGTTTGAAAATCTGGTCCTTTGAGTCTTACGGTTCCAACAGTAACTATAACTAGGACCACTTGTGCATATATAATATTTTATATTGGTGCACATGTTGTTTAACATGTGCTCTGGGAATATATTATGGTGCTATTGGAAATAACTTTGATTTTCTTCCCCTGTTCCCGCCCCAACTAAATTCTTACGTTAATTGATTTCTAAACATTGAAATATTGTCTGTTTTACTAGGAATAGAGGGCAAAGTGTATGAGTTCACAGTGAAACACTGATCTCCACAGTACCTCAATGTATGTGATGAGAGTCAAAGGAATACAAAGAAAAAAAGCCCAGGGGCAGGCATGCCCTGTGTCTTTAGCACCCTGGGTAACTACAGGCAGTCCCTGGGTTACGTACAAGATAGGGACTGTAGGTTTGTTCTTAAGTTGAATCTGTATGTAAGTCGGAACTGGCGTCCAGATTCAGCCGCTGCTGAAACTGACCGCCAGTTCTGACTTACATACAGAATCAACTTAAGAACCCCAGGCGTCCCCAAGTCAGCTGCTGCTGAAACTGATCAGCGGCTGATTCCAGGAAGCCCGGGGCAGAGCAACTCTGCCTCGGGCTTCCTGTAGTCAGCGCTGGTCAGTTTCAGCAGAAGCTGACTTGGGGACGCCTGGGGCAGAGCAGCTGGGGTGCTGCTGGGTTGCTCCAGTAGCGCCGCTCCTCGGTGCTACTGGATCAACCCAGCAGCACCCCATCTGCTCTGCCCCAGGCGTCCTGATTCAGCCGCTGCTGAAACTGACCAGCAGCGGCTGAATCAGGACCTGGGGCAGAGCAGCTGGGGTGCTGCCGGGTTGGTACAGTAGTGCCCAGAGTGGCGCTGCAGGACCAATCGGCAGCGCCCCAGCTGCTCTGCCCCAGGGTCCAAAACAAAAGCCTGGTCTGCTGGGGGGGGGCACACTAGCTGCGGCCCCCCCTCCCCCAGCAGACCAGGGACACGGGGAGCAGAGCCGCAGCGGCAGCGGGGTGCCGCGCCTCTGAGGCTTTGCTCTGGCAAAGCCTCAGAGGCGCGGGACCCCGCCGCGGCTGCGGCTTCAGTCCCGGTGCCTGTGGTCTGCTGGGGACTGAAGTGGCAGCAGCGACGGTTCCCCGCGCTTCTGAGGCTTTGCTCCAGCAGACCAGGGGCACCGAAGCAGCTAACGAAGGGGGCTTTCTCGCCCCGGAACTCGCAGGTAGCAATCCGCTACCTCGACCTCCGGGGCGAGAAAGCCCCGTTCGTAAGTGCGGATCCGACATAAGTCGGATCTGCGTAAGTCGGGGACTGCCTGTACTTGAGCAGCTACCATTCTCCTGCATCTTCACTGCTGTTTCAATCTTGGGTATGTCTAAAACTTATGATAGCCTTTCCTG
Organism: Pelodiscus sinensis; assembly: GCF_052426305.1. Classification (NCBI taxonomy): domain Eukaryota; kingdom Metazoa; phylum Chordata; order Testudines; family Trionychidae; genus Pelodiscus; species Pelodiscus sinensis. Next base: position 108,993,471 of record NC_143055.1, on the reverse strand, counting down.
GCTGCAGTGTAAACACATCCTTTGTCCAAGGGTAATATATTCATTCAGGCAACCACATCTTTGTATGATTGCTAAAATCTAGTTTCACGTGTGCTGAGTTCGTATGTGCAGGGTGCATCGTGATTTGAAAAGACCTCTACAAAACCCAAAACGGATGTTGGGGGCAGAGGTGAAGGAGGTATAATGAACAGATTAAGTAATTAAATGTACCTTTTTGTGCTTTGGTAACTCAAATACAATTTTTACGTGGGCTAAAAACAAGTTAAACTTCCACCTAAAGGGCATAAGCATTGGAAAACATGAGGTCAAAATACAAGCTGAACTAGAGCATAATTACTGTCCTGCTATATTGTAATGCTCACAGTTACACTAAAAGAAACCTTATATTTATATGCATTGGTATACCATAGCAATCTATGTACACAACAAACAGGCTGTCCCCTGAGAGTTTTCACTCAAATAAGTTGAAAATGTTTTTTCCAGGTCTTGTAAAGTATAACAATAATAATTTTTGTATAATAATAAAAACATGTTTCCACACATACAGATATTATTAAGACTGCTTTTGTTAGCAAACAGTTTAATTTATTTTTAGAAAATGTAAGTTGTTATAAGTTCCTTTGGTAGTGGTCTTTCCTTTTTCCTTCAGTTGACATTTCCTTTCCCCCTCTCTCTTTATTTTAGTGCCTGGGCTTTCCTCAGACTAAAGTACTTTTAGTTAAAAATTTATTTATTAACTTTTACATTTTCTCTAAAGTATTCTGCTATCAGTTCTTTCTCTTCACACCATGTTTTCTTCTGTTTTTTCTTCTCTATGTACAACTGTTTTCCCCCATAGGAACATCCTGCTACTTATTTTCAGGGTCTTAGGTAAAATGCAGTAAAGAATATAAAGAAAATGCTGCTAATGGGATGGACAAATTGCAAGATATGTAATATAACTACAGGATAAATTACCAATGTTTTAACTGGTGATTGTGCATGTCTCTCAACTCCCTACCACAGTGTCTCCTGTATCACAAAAATCTTTCTTTGCTGCAAACTTAATTGGCTCCCCCCCTCATAATTTCCCTGCCAGTAACTGTTCAGGGTCTTCTTCGTGAGTTCATTTCCCATTCAAAGCACCCTGGACATGCCTGCCTCTCTCTGCAGGTAAGTTTGACTTGGCCAGGAGCAGAAGTCTTTCCCTATCCGGGTGAGTTTGACTTGGCCAGGAGCAGAAGTCTTTCCCTATCCGGGTGAGTCTGTTTCCAATTCCAGAGTGAGGCCACAAGGGAGATGAACTGGGTGGTGGAAAACCTCCTGCAGGCCAGGAAGGAAAAGATGCAAGATTCCCTTCTGTCCCCCGTTTCTAATTTGTATCTGCCATGCTTGGGGACTAAAGAGGGGTATAGCTCCACAGAAGAGCCAAAAATGCCAAAAAATAAGCTGATAATTAGTCTGGTCTGGTGTTACATGAGATGCAGTGATAATTTCTAACAGTGTGGTCATGCATGGGGTCACCTCAATTGTCCTCGCCCTGTGTTCAGCAGAGGGATCGTCCACAGATGCAAAGGCCCCCCACTGAACCCTTAGGTTGCCCAATGCAGAGGCAATAAGACCCAGGCAACAGGACCCTCTGTGGTACAGTTAAATCTGTGAGTAAAAACTGTGGATGAGCTGTCACTTTTATTAAACCTTATCTTGGAGCAATGGAGTGGGATCGGGGTGTATTTATTCCATTGACTTCCAATCGGCTTGGATCAAGCCCTAAGTAATCTAACATAAGATAATTTATTTGCTGCTTCCTTTTGAGTTTTGGGGTTGTGGTGTGTATTAATTGTAATTAAGAAGCTTTCTTAATCTTATTTTATGGAAGGGTTTGTTTTTGGTGGTTGTAGGTGTATAGCTATACATTTGAGGCAAAGTACTGCAGTCCCTATGCCAGCAAAATTCCCACTGTTTTTATCTGTGGACGTGATCATGTAATGCCCATACATAATTTAGAATGCTTACAACATAGTAAAAATATAAAATTCAAACCAGTCACACTTTCTTCCAAAAGAACTTGTAAAGCTGAATAAAGGGCTTGAGAAACATACACGTGTTTGTTTAAATGTTTTTATGAGGCTATCTTAAGGTTGCTTTAAAAAAACAAATGAAAAAATCCATTTTCTTTACAAGTGGTTTAATCCCATGTAGTGTAGTTTTAATCCAGATACTCACTCAAAGGATAGGGAGGAGCGTTGCCAATGATCCTTGTGTTGAAAGGTCCACAAAGGAGAAACCGATCATATTCTGTGGGTTGGTACCTGGCTTGACGTCCATATCCAGAAGAAAGAACATTGTTATAGGGCTATTTTGTTTTCTTTAAAGAAACAAAAAGATGGTGGCCTTACTATTACCTTTCAACTGAGGCTTTTGAAACAGAGAAAATCTTATCACTTCTAAAAGGTAATTTGCCAGCATTTGTTGGAATTATTACCCCAAGCCCTCTGATACCCAGTTGGTTTTCATTTAACAATAATACAAATTGATTAATTTACCAAGATAAAAGTTTTGCTGATTGTTTAAGTTTGGGTTTGAAGAAGCTGAATCAGAACCCAAAGTGGCAATGATTCTAACCCAAAGTTATTTTATAATGAACTTACACTTTCAGTACGTGAACAAATCTTTTATTTTTAATGTTTCGGGTTCTATGCTGTATGTGTTCTTCAAGTTCGGAGTTTAGTTAATGCTAAAAATGACACCAGATGCTACATCAGGTAAAAACCCAATATTTAGTGCATTCTGGCTTTGGACTGAGGTCATTTCTTAAAATGTTGCTTGTGGTACCATCTCATCTGCTTAGCACAGACCACAGCTTGTTGTAATGGCATTTCTTAATTTGAGAAAGATATTTATTTCTTGCAAGCAATGTGTTGAGGTTTCTGGGCTGAGCAGAGGTCTCGTGAAGGATCAGAACTGATGTCCTTCTATCAAGAAGCATTCTTAATAGTTGTTTGAAAAAACAACCCCCTTTTCTTTAATATAATTAACACTGTTTCCTGTTTTTAACAATTCTCTAGTTGAATAGGCTATAAGTAAAGAGAGCACATTCTGTTTTCCAAATGCTATTGCCAAATCCCCATGCTGGAAGACCTCTCCCTTGTTGTAATAAAAGGGTCATGATTTTACCCAACTCAAGTGGAGCAAGAATTCTATTTCATTACAGTATGTGCACAACCATATCTGTATCATAGTCTCAGAGGATTAGTCATGTTAATCTGTAACATTTTAAAAGCAAGAAGTTGTCCTGTGGCACCCTAGAGACTAACGTATATACAGCATCATGAGCCTTTGAGGGTAAAACCCACTTCTTCAGGTGAGCTTTGCCCACAAAGGCTCATGATACTATGTATATTTTTGTGAGTCTCTGAGGTGCCCCAGGACTACTTGTAGCATATAGGACATTACTGGGATAGTCCCACCATCTGAAGTCTGATTTAACATCATAAATGAGTTTCCTACTTGCAGGGTGTCCATTTGATCTGTCAGATTCTCCCTCTGTCTCTCTCTTGCAGGAAAAAAGAAATGAGCTGAATAGATACTTGCACACTTCTCTGGGCTTTGTGCTACACTGTTGATATTTGATGTGCATCTGCTGCAGTGAAGGTGAATTAACTAGTCCCTTCTTTCCTCCCCAATCCATTTTGGACCATGGTTACACTGACAGATGTGGGTTATTGCTGCTTTAGCAAGCTGTTTTGTTGCCAATTAATTACAATTATTATTTTTATTAATAATAAAAGCATATAACATGATTTGTTTAAATGGTTACACCTTGCTTTGATGATAAACATTCACTGTCCCAAAGAACTTAAATCTGAGCCTATTCCTGCAAACAGAACTGGGTCCTATATGATCAATTGTTGTTTTGCTCATGAAAACTTTGGTTTCACATTTTAGTTGTTCTGCAATTTCCAGTTTGTACCAGGGGTGCTGTTACCTCATTGTTTTGATAAAGTGTAACGTTGGACAATTCAAGCATAAAAATCAGAACCATCAGATGATCTTAAGGTTTCATTCACCTTCTCCCTTCCACTCCCCTCCCGCTCTAGTTATGTCACATTGGAAAGATTACGTTTCTGTAACCTTTTGTTGGCTGAAGTTATATGGAAAAATTACAACTAATGTCATCAGTATAACATTTGTTTATGGCTGGTGTGCTTTTGACTTTGATGTTGAATTTTGTTCTTGCTTGGTAGAAGTACAGTTCTGTTCCACGTATTGCATATATCCCTTTATGCCTAAATTTATCCTTGTGCAGACTTGGATCACAGGGGCTCTGGACAGCAATGAGCTGTGACAATAATCCAGTCACAAGTTGACAGCATACTTGCGTATTTGAAAGAGAATTATATATTTTAAAAAGTTTTTTTTTCTCTATCAGACGGCTCAATCCTGTACCATTGAAGTGTATGAGAGTTTTTCCATGGATTTAAGCGGGAGCAGGATGAGGCTCATCAGTCAGACAACAAAGATAAAGTTTAAATGACATTACACACATTTGTCAGTGTTTGCGGGCCAAAACGTTTTTAAAGAATCTATGCTAATAATTGTCCTTTCTGTTTTTTTGTTAGGAAATAACTAGATGATACAATATGTACATAAAAATATAGAATGAGTTTACATTCCTGCTATATCCCCCTTTTCTGCATTTAAGTTGCTTGGCTTCACAAAATATTAAGCCTTGAGATAAAAAAAAACAAACATTTTTATATTGTGATTTGCAGCTCACTTAAAAAAAAAATCTGTATTTTTGTTAAAACTTGAATCTTTCACCAAAATGCAGGCTATTTCTTGTCGCTGAAACTGTTATGAGTCATGAACTTGATCCTTATCCTGGTAAACGACACTGAAACAACACCAACATGAATAGAGCTTCTCCTATTTACACTAGGTGAGGATCTGGCCATATATGTCCCAAGACAAAAATCAAAGAATTACACTAGATAAAACAAAATTATTCAATGCACTATTTTGTTACTTTAATCCAGGTTCATTAAAATTAAGCTGAAGCCCCTGAGAGTGTTCTCATTGACTTAAATGGGTATTGTTTCAGACCTTAAACCCCCTAAACAATTGCAATGTATCTGTTGTTTTACAGATTTTTCGGTGTATAATTTGAGTTAGGACTGAACATTTCTAGAGTTTAGGAAAGTCAATCTGAATCCAACTCTGATTTTTCACAATTGGCTCCTTTTTGTATAATGGACTAAAACATAATCCATCCACATCTCTCTCAAACTTTTTGGCCACATTCTAGTAGTTTTACTCATCTTGGGTAGGTAGCACTTTACTCTGAGAATAGATCCAGTAACTTCAATGGGACCATTCAAAGAGTCCAAGTACTATTCAGTATGAATATGGTATTCACAATCTGAACCCCTAGGAAAGTTCAGATCTGGAGCAACGTTCTTGGCTCAGACTCATCTCTATATTAATGCATATTATACAATTAGATATTTGTCAAAGTATAGTGAATCAAATCGTCACTACTGACATTTTAGCAGAGAAAATCTGAACTTATATTTGGAAGAATATAGGCACAGCTATCCAATTTCATTCTGGCATTAACTGGTAACTGCTTATGAAATATTTTAAAGAACACTTTTTGGATTGCTAAATTGCAACTAGTGCTGCAAAGTAATGAGTGTTGTTTGGCAGACTGAAAAATTCCCAGAGGGGAAAGATAGAGTAGACTTGAGAAAAATGTAGTGTTATACCAGTGAGGTCAATTAGATAATGGAATAATTTGTGGGAAATTGTCATTAAAGCCTCCAACAGTAGAAATGGTCTTTACTGGATAGATAATGTACTATTGAGCAGAGCCTAGACTAAAATGTTTACTACTGAAAGGGAAGGAAAAGTAAGTTCTGATCATGGCTTTAGTTATTATAGGTACTCACAACCTCTTTAAATCTTACTAATTTCCACATTTGAATGACTGCCTGAAGCCATGAATTTCGCAGTCTAATAATGTATTTCCTTTCATTAGTTTTGAATTTGTCACCTTTCCATTACATTGAATGTCCCCGTTTTTGTGTCTAACATTCATTATTTTAATTACTTTTATCATATCTTATTCATTGCTATCTAAGGTAAACAGTTCTAATCTTTTCCGTCCCTCTACATACAAGAATTTACAAGCATACATACAAACTGGAGACAGGCTGGGCCCAGGGCAAGGTCTGTGGCAGGAATAGGGCTGGAAATAAGCAGGCATGGTAGTTATCACAGGCATGGGAAGAGGTTTTGAGCAGCCACCAAACTGCTGCCGGGCTTAAGACCAAGTCTGTTAACTCTTCCCTCCAGGCAACCCGCTTACAGGTCAGCTACACTGATTAAACTGCCTGAAGATGGGCTCTTCTGCAGGTCCTAATTTCTGATGGGTTTAGCAAAACTCCTGACTATTCAAAGCCACAGAGTTGGTTCATGATCAGGATTTGTGGGTGACTCACAGGGATAGTAGCCACAGGGACAGTAGCTCCCCCCTTAGCAAACTTAAAAGACTTTTGTATGCTATGTAGGCTATTTTGGTTTTTAATCCTGATGATGTAATACTGAGAGAGAAGTAAAATTTTTACTTGTATATTATATACACCTTTTTTTATTGATCCTTGTTAGGTGACTTGATTTTTATTTCCTGGCCCAATCTCTTACTAGCACTACTACATGTGTCACACTCATTACTCGCCCTCCCTAAAGCTGCTGTTTCTGACTCCATGTTGACATTAGTGCCAATAAAACATTCCAGCAGAGTTCTTCCTCAGATAATTGTCAGGCAGTTGGGGTAGATTCTTAATGGGCCATTTCCTTAAAAAAAAAAAAAAACCCACACACTCATGACTGACAGTTCGATTAACAGGCTACAATTGTCAGCCAAGGAGTGAAGAGGAGGCCAAAGAGTCCTGAGAGAAAAAAAAATTTCCCCTTTGTATTCACTGCAATTTTTCAGTTAGGTTCCACTCCGCTCATGATCCGTGCATAGTTCATGTTATACCCTCAACTTTCAAATTTTAATAAGGTAACAATGGTAGAGATTTACATTCTCTACTAGTGTGAGTGACTTTTAACACCACTTCATAAGAGATGACTGACAGATGAAGCAAAAACTGTTAGACCAAAAGATAATATAGAACTCTGAGATAAATGTAGGCAATTTACTTCCATAATGCAAATTAGGGTATGTTTTAAGGTAAAGGAAAATTAAGCAAGACTGTACTTAGCAGAAGAAAAAGAGGATGGATGGGAAAACACAAACCAAAAAATCACATTTTACTATACTATATTATAGTTGTATGTTGGCCAAGGTTCTTGATACAAATTCTTCAAACTGGAAAAATGTTTCCCATGGGGCTCTATTTTATTATTACTTTTTTCTGTTTTGATGGAAGAAAGTAATGATATGAAGTGAAAAATGTCCAGAAAAATTAGTCTAAATATTGGCACTGTAAACCACAATAGAAAACACATTTTGCTGTGCGTTTGTTGCTATTCACTGAAGACCTACAATACAGGTGTGCCAAGCTGTTGGAATATTTTTATATAACTGATAGTTTTTTCTTTGCAAGAAAACACCGCAGTCTATAGGTCCAGTCATTTTAGTTCCTAATTAAAAAAACAAACAAACAAACAAACAAACCATCCATATCCAGAATAACATTTGTACGTGACTAGGAATACTTTCCTATTTATCTAGAATACTTATATAGGGCCTCATTATTGTAACAGAGTATCTCAGTCTTTAATGTCTTTCTTTACACAACACCCAGGTGAGTGAAATGGTATTATCTCTCATTTACAGCTGCAGAACAGCACCACAAAGAGACTAAATGATACCAGTTGACATTGGAAGTGCTTGGTCGAGCAGGGAATCAAACCCATATTTCCAGTTACAGGCTGATGCCATAAATCAGGGCTACTCAACACGTGGGCCGCATGCGGCCCGCGGCCTGTTGGTTTGTGGCCCACGGATGGGAGCCAAAACAAAAAAGTAGTCCATGTAATGGACTTCTGTTGATGTGTTTTAGTAGTTAAATTCCTGGACTGTCATTGCTCATTAAAAGTGCAGTCATAGGGGTGGAAATCGGATAAATATTGCATTTTATTAATGTCAGCAGAACTAACTTAAATGAGGCCTGTGTATTGTGTAGTCTTGCCTTAATCTTTGTATTCATTCCTGCCAGTATGAAAAGCTATTTGCATGTATATGCAACCATACTGAAGTTGTGGCCCTCGGCATATGCTGAGAGTATCATTGTGGCCTCTGAGGCTTTCAGAGTAGCTCTGCCCTAAATACTAGACCATCCTTTTTTGCAGAGTCTTGTTCTTGAATCAGAAGATTCTAACAAAACATGTTTTGGAGTATTAGTTTCTTTGTTTAATACCAGATTTTTGTTTTAAAGATCAAATATCACAAATGAAACTTTACGGAGTAGAAGTTGGATGATATGTTTATATTTAAACCAGGCTGACTAACATTTCAAACACTTCCTATTAAGTAATGCTGATATTTCATAAACATTCCCTTATTTGGTGGAACCATATAAGGCCATGTTGTTTGCAATTGTCACTTAGCAATGTTTGTTGTTTTTGCTATGTTAGAACCTACTTGTCATGTTTAAAATTGGGATTATGGTACATAAAAATCAGAGATTCCCAAATTCAGGTTAACAAGAAACCATGGATTCTTAAAAGAATATTATGACCTCTGGACTTACTTCCTTCAGGGTAGGAGAAGACCACACCTTCAATCATGGATTTCTCTCCCATCTCTGGGAGAAATAAACAAGTGCATTTCTGAGACTGCTTGCAACCTCTAAGAGACACCAAGTGGTGTTACTACCTGATTTATCTTGAGCACAAAACAAATAGTCAATTTTAAATAAAAATCAAATTCCATTTATCTGGTATTTGAGAACCCACCGATTTGCCAACAATAAAAAAATCTTATTAATGTGCCTTCAAGAGGAGCAGTGAGAATCAATGCCCATTCAACCAACAAAAGATTTCAAAAAAATCAGTGTAATATTTAGGGAAGTGTTGTTAAACCGAAGAAATCAGATGGGGAAAGAAGAAAGTTGTTGAACTAGGTTTCCTCCTAAGTGAGCATTCCAAATTATGTACTCTTGTTTTGATCTCTTGTTAAAATAATTAGCTAAAGAACACCATCTGTGTACAAATTTGCATGCCTTCTCAGTTCACAACTGGGCAGATTTTTGCAGAGGTACAAAATTCCAAGCATGTTGTACTATTGTAATATAGGAAAATCCTGACTCTCCTCCTTTCTTACAGATAAGTGACTGAGCAGGCAGCAGTAGAAATGAAGTTAGCATTCATTCACTCTCTCCTCTCTCTCTGCCCCAGAGTTCAAGTACCCCACAATATAAGCTTTTGGAATATTGAGCACCAAACTGCCAGTGATTTCCCCCTCTCCCCTGCATTCTAAGTAAGTGACCACTAGGGAGGTAATTTTGGAGGTGAATGGCATTTCTTGTGTATATAACTTTAAAAAAGTATTTGCTTGAGTAAGGTGATTCAGAAGTGATGAGTGGAAATTGCTGGGTGCTTAATGCTTCTGAAATTCAGGGTATGGGGTGTGTAACTTTAGGCATCATTTTGGTATATCCTGGCCCTTAACTTTAAAGAACTTTAAAAGCATTAGGTAATATTTATTCTCATCAAAGGCATTACTGCCCACATTTTACAGTGACAGAGCAGTGACATTAAGTCTCCAATCCAACAAAACACTTAAGCATGGCCCTAAAGCTCACATTTGTAAAGGTATTTATGTCTAAATCCATTTAGAATTAATGGGAGTTAGGCACCTAACTCTCCTTTGATAAGCTGGCATAGATGGCTTGCTCAAAGAGATAGTAGCGGAGTCTGAATTGGGACAAAAGATCAGAATCAGAAGCGTCCGCTTCATCACACTGTACTCTCAGCAATGACAGTGTTCTCTCTCTCTCTCTCTCTCTCTCTCTCTAAATGTAACTTTTTTCTGACCCTTCTCCTTGAAAGGCTCCTTTCCATTTCATATTGAGAATCCTTTTATAGTGTGCCGCCTCCCAGTACTTTCATAGTGATTGAGGACGGAATTCAGAATGGGAAATAATGGAAAATTGGACTCCTGATTTTTGATTTGAATTTAAATAGACAGGAAATATGCTATTTTAGGCTTAGTGGGTGCATACAAACTTTATGAAAGCAACCTTAAGTCTTTAATATGGTCCACATTTAAAATATGCTACTAAATTAATCAGCTGTTTCCCACATGGTCTTAAAGACTTTTCCAATAAGGTAAATATGAGAAAACATTAAATAATCTGTTCAATTTTTTTAAAATCATGTTTCTTACTTCATGTCTTTTATAATGCTAGATGGTTATCTGAAATTATCTTTTAACTCTAAATGACATTCTCGGGCTCAGATAACATCTATTGCTTTTGATGTATATTCAGTGATGTAAAATTTAAGGCTACTCACTAGTTTCAGCTGCAGTGAAGGTATTGGTAGTAATGACTTCAAAGGAAGTTTTGCTTTAGAAAAGAAGTTAAGATTCTGGCCTTTATTGAAAAGAAAAATCATTGATACAATTTGGATAAATCAAGCTTCTGTAATTACTTGCAAGTGAGATATTGCAAAAATTTCTGAAGCCCTACTTTATCAGGTTCAAAAGATTCAACTGAGAGAGAAACTTACTATATTTCCCAAATTTACACTTTTCTCCATAGAGATAACAAAGCTTTGGATTTCTGAATCTTTCAAAAATCTCTCACAAGTAAGTCTCAGTTAATAATATCAGCACTTTGTAGACTGATACAGCCAATCAATGGCAAAATCAGGAATAAAACCCAAGACTCCTGAGTCTGAGAACCCAGTAGACCATACTGCCTCTCATGTCATCCCAAGCATTGAAGACGCAATCTCTGAATGGTCATTTTTGGGGTGGACCTTTCACAAGCGGTAGAGATTTGTGGAGTGGGGGGATCACTGCAGTGTTTTATTAGTTTCTGTGTACAAAGAACAGATTCATTCTAACACTGTTGCCTGATAGAAAATAAATGGTAATTATGTATCAATGTTTTGAGCTTGTTCATAATTAGCATAATTTTAGGACAATAATTGTTTAGTGTACACAGATGAAATTTTGATTGCTTATTTCGTGATTGCTTATTACAGCTGGCTGCGGTCTTTGTCTATGTACTTAAATGGCTTCCATTACTAGTAGTTGAGCATCTCACAATCTTTAATGTCACAACCTGCTGTGTGGTAGAGAAGTGCTCTTATGGGGACCTGAGGCACATGAAGAAATGATTTGCCCAAGGAAGGCTGTGCCAAAGTAGGGAAATAAATGTGCATGGCAAGTCCTAAGCTATCATGCTGGGCACTGGACCATCCTTCCTGTCATGGGCAGTATACTGCACTCCCCTGAGATGCTGTAGGAGCAATGAGATCTTCCCTATATGCACACAACCTCTCTGAGTCAGATTCCTTTCTGGAACTAATCCATAATGGGATGGCTCTGCAGTTTTCCTGGCTTGGAGCTGTACTTCAGGGGCAAAATGCTACTAAATGCTTTGTTTCCTGTGTAGTCCATAGGGCCATTGAATTTAGTGGAAACTAATGATGCTGAGCACATTGCAAAAGGTATTCTGTATCATTAGGACTTGATTCCATAAGTTGCTGATGTACCAAGGATGAATTGTTTGGAGAAAAGTATTAGTATTTTGGTAGCCACATTGATGGTTTAAGTAAAGCAAGCTGAATACCTTAAACCAGTGTTTCCCAAAAGGAACCCCGGGGTTCCGCAAAGTGAAAATAAGGGTTCAGTGAAAAAATTCCATTACAACCTGAATTATTGTAATGGAATGGAATTTTCATTCACTTATGAACTTTATTGAAAACAATTTTCATTTGTATTTGCCATAAGTGTCCCTGTGTAATGCCAGCTTAGCCAGACAGTGGGGACGATGATGTCACCACTCAGTGCTATGTGTGCAGTTGGTCAGGGGTCCCAATCAGTCAGTCAGGGGTTCCACAAAATTCTTTCGAGTTCAAAAGGGTTCTGTGGCCACATAAAATTGGGAAACACTGCCTTAAACCATCATTGCTGAATAATGTATTTGGTGAACAACACTTAACCAGCTACAGAGCTGAAAACCTGTGAACCATTTCAGCCTGAAATCAGCTTTTTAAAAGTGTTTGTGTGTGGGAGGACCCCTAATTTTTATTGGTAAGGATGGCAAACTATAACTGTGGAGGAACTGCCATGCCTCCCTATTCTACCATACACTTAAGTGTCAGTAATTTGTTTACTACAGTAATTTGCTGTTTTTTGCTGTGTGTCACCTATTAATGCCAATGAAATATTTGTTTGGAAGCTGTCTATAAGATTTGAAAATTAATGGGAATTGGAAGTCCAAATCACTTGGCAGTTCTGAAAATCTAACTCTTAACATTTCTAAAATTGAAGCCGTTGATTTTCTAATCTGTAAGACTGTGGTGATGGGTGCTTTAGGACATACACAAATGATAATTCAGCTGTCTTAACTTGTTCTAGGTGCAATACGTTAGCCTATTTCTGGAATTGTGATGAGATTAATATATGATGAGATAAATTCCAGTATTCTAGTATCCTCTTGGCTCATGGTATAGAACAGCAAGTTGTAATTTAACAGACTAAGACAAATGACTGTTCCTGGCACATTCAATCAAGCCCTATGATCTGTCCTGTGATGATCATGTATTTGAAGAACCCTATCTTGCTGAGGATGATTAATGGTTGTTTTTAAATGGACAAATTTTTATGAACAGCATCAAGCTGGCATTGAATGGCAGGTTCCTATCATTTGTAACATCTCACAGCACTTACTCATGAAATCTGAAATGTTTTCTCTTCCTCTTGGCACATGTATAGAGTAACCTGAATACATAAATATCGCACACACCACTTTTTCTCCCTTTGGGAAATCTCTGTCTCTTCAGGCAATCAGGCATGCAGCGAGCCATTTACAAGAAGAATTGACTTTCTAAGACAACCAAGGCTAGTTCTGGGTTACAGGAGAGAGAGACTAAGTTTAGTTTGTCTAATATCAGTGATCCACAGAGACATAGGAATCAGGGAGGCTGAGGGTGCCTCTGCACTCCATTGCTTGAAGCAGTAACAACAAACCCCAGATGTTTGGTTTTCATCATCAGTACTTCCACTATAAAAATTGTTCCAACACTCCTGAAGAAGCATTGGGGATGCTCGAGGGTCAATGACTATGACAGGGTATTGCCCAGAGTTTGAGAGATGCAGAAATAAACATCCACTGAATTTTACAGTCACGCATAAGGATCATTGAGGATTCTCTTTTAGGAAAAGGAGTCCATATACTTAACTCTGGTATGCAGAACAGACAGAAAAGGTGTTGCAATTTGAAGGGTAAGGCTCTGGAAGGCCATGTGAAAAGGAGATGCAACTAGGCAGCATTTGTAATTCGGTTGCACCTAAAGACCAGAACTGAGATTAGAGCTCCATTGTGCTAGGCACAATACGAAGCGTTGCGAAAGATGGATGATAGGTAGAGGCTGGGAAGAGGAGGGCTGTAGGAGGGAAGAAGGGATTAGTGATTAGCTGTTACAAGAAGCATCTTATAGAATCATAGAACACTAGAACTGGAAGGGACCTGGAGAGGTCATTGAGTCTAGTCCTCTGCCCTCACAGCAGGACCCAGTACTGTCTAGAGCATCCCTGATAGATGTTTATCTAACCTGCTCTTTCCAAATGTCCCACCTAAACCTCCCTTGCTGCAGTTTATTCCCATTGCTGCTTCTCCTATCCTCAGAGGCCAAGGAGAACAATTTTTTCCCTCCTCCTTGTGACACCCTTTTAGATACTTGAAAACTATCATGTTTCCTCTGTCTTATCCTTTACAAACTAAACAAGCCCAATTCTTTCAGTCTTCCTTCAGATAGGTCATGTTCTCTAGATCTTTAATCATTTTTGTGGCTCTTCTCTGGACCTTCTCCACTTTCTCCAAATGTTTCTTGAAAAGTGGTGCCCAGAGCTGGACACAATACTCCAAGTGAGGCTTAATCAGTGCAGCATAGAGTGGAAGAATGACGTCTTGTGTTTTGCTCACAACACTCCCATTAATGCATCCCAGAATCATGTTTACTTTTTTTGCAACAGCATCACACTGTTGACTCATAATTAGCTTGGGGTCCACTATGACCCCCAGATCCCTTTCTGCAGTACTTCTTCCTAGACAGTCCTTTCCCATTCTGTACGTGTGAAACTGGTTGTTCCTACCTAAGTGGAGTACTTTGCATTTGTCCTTATTAAACTTCATCCTATTTACCTCAGACCATTTCTCCAGTTTGTCCAGATCATTTTGAATTATGACCTATCCCCCAATGCACTGCAACCCCTCCCAGCTTGGTATCATCTGCAAACTTAATAAGTGTACTCCCTATCTTCTTCTCAAAGATTCTTAAGATCCAGCTTCCTTGTGTAACTAAGCCTATCCTGTTTGTGTATGGCAGAGAGAGAGAGACCTGGGAATACAGAATGTGAATCGCAGAAGCATGCTGAAACCAGCTGCAGATTGAGGAACATGTGCCTGGGGAGCCTGAAAAAACACTCTTTACATTGGTATCAGATAAATGGGTTTTCTGGCCCTATCCTTTTGAAAACGTGTACTCTCTAGTTGAAAGGCATGATGAGAAGCAGTCTGTGTTACTGCCTTGGTGTATTTGTGCAATGATATGGTATAAATGTGTGTGGAAGGGTATGAACCCTAGTTCATCTTTGCCAGGACTCAATCATTTCCCTGTAGTATGTTCTCTAAATCTCTACAAGTTTGCTTTTTAAATAATGTACTATGAAGATTCATTTCTTCTTTGGCAGATTATTCTACAGTGCAATAACCAGCATTCTCAAGAAATATTTCTTCGTAGACAATCTAAGTTCTTTTTTGTTCAGTGTCATCCCTATTCATTTTAGCTATACCCATTGGACCACCAGAAAGAACTCCTCTTTGTTGTCTGCACACTTCAAACACTTGTAGACTATTTAGTTGAAATATGCAGATTTAGTCCCTTTAATCTCTTCTTATAAGTCAGGAAAGCCTATGGATCCACCATAGAGATGTCAGTTGTGATGAATCTCCTAATGAGGAGTGACCAGCTCAAAGAATATGTGGCAACTGTGAGACAGCTCTCAAAAAACCCACCCCACAAAAATAGTCTATTTGCTGTTTTTTTTAACCATCATTTTATTTTCGCCTCCCGAGGAGGATGGGAGGGGGCATCCCGACCTTGCCCCTTCCTCCTGAGGACCAGGAGGCACTGAGCCGAGCTCCCCCATCTTTCCTAGGGGCCTGCAGAGGCTGTCAGCTCCCCTGTGTAGGCGAGTTAATGTGCCCCACTGTATCTCTCATTAATGGAATTTGGCTATGTGGTTCCACCTAGTGTGTTGACTTGCTGACTAGACCCAGTGGAGAAAAAAGCCACCTCACTGACAGAAGGGGCAGCAAAATCCCCCTCTGAAGGTTCTTCATTGATTTAGTCCCCGCACAATGGAAATCCATCGGTTTCATTGCGTTAGGCTTTTTTCCGCTTGTGTAAACATCTTGAGGGCTGAGCCTGAAAGATCAGAATAAAACCCATAAACTCAAAATATCACATCTGCTCTACTGAAATTACAACTGAAAAACACTGTGATTTAAAGAAAATCAAAATAAACACTGTAAAAACCTAGTGGAAAAACATCTGCACTTTCCAGCTCGTTAGAACACTTTGTCATGAAGGTTTATAAAAAATTCTGCATTTTCCCTTTAATTTATTATTGTTGTGTTCTATTTACAAGTAACTATGGTTCATGGTAGGAAAACATATTTTGGTAGTGTTTCTTAATAAGAGATGGTTGCTAGGCCAGGTCTAATGGACATTTGGAATACTGGAGACAATGTTTGTGACAATTAGGACAACATGCTGTAAACGCTACCATTCTCATACAAGTTGTTATGCTTGTAAAATGTTTGTGGAGGGTAGAGATGGTTAGAGAGAAATATTTAAGGTGCCAGAACAGTAAGCAAAATGATAGCTTTGTTTTATGGGAAAATAAAGAAATAGCCTCCATCGTCGCATTCCAGGAAAATACTAATGTTTCCTAAGAATGTCCTCTTTCCCCTCCCCCACCCTTTTTCTTAAACAGAATAAAGATGGCACAATCATAAATGAATTATCTCTTCATTGGATGAAATCATTATAAATCTTTTCATATATGGGAGGGAACTTGGAGTCCATCAAATCTGGAACAGTGGTGTGGGAGTTCAAATGAAAGGGTATGTCTAGACTACATGCGTCTGCCAACAGAGTCATGTAAAATAGGCTACCCGACATAGTCAATAAAGCAGGGATTTAAATATCCCCAGCTTCATTAAAATAAAAATGGCCATTGCGCTGTGCCGGCTCAGCTGATCGTCAGCACAGCGTGCGAGTCAAGACGCAGATCGGTTGACAAGTGCAGTGCTGTGTTCTCCAGTGCAGTAAGCCAGCTGTGTGACACATAGTCAAACCAATTTTGTGCATAAGAAGAAAAAGAAATGTTTGTGGGAGGTTTTTGGTCATAGACGTCGCCATAACCACATGTTTACCCATGTATCATTCTGAATGAATGGTGGTAGCCATTATGTTACTGAGCAGTTCCAAAAAAAAGTAGTGTTAAAATCTGAATTTTTAAGGATTGGTACACTACAGCAGATTAGTATCAATAACTCTCGGTCTGCTATTAGACTGAGGAAAAAAAGTTAAAGAAACCGATTCACAGACTCACAGAGAACTAGCAGACTGTGCAGTCAGCACCAGAAGTATACCAACACATTTTTAGAATGAGACACATACCTAAGGTCAGACGCACCATAATCAGACCAAAGGTCCATCTAGTCCAGTATCCTGCCAATGCCAGATGCCCCAGAGGGAGTGTCCTCCATTTCTAGCCTCCATGACAAACAGAGACTAGAGGCACCATTCCTACCCACCCTGGCTAATAGCCATCGATAGATCTAACCTCATCACTTTATCTAGTTCTTTGTATCTATATTACTATTTGATCAGACCTTTTATTTCAGAGGGATTCACAATAGTTTGTTTGAGTGGGTGAAAAATTGTTGTAACTGTTTGGGGGTTTTGCCCCCCCTTTCATATGTCTCTCGTTGTTTATATGGGTTCTCCTGAGTCAAACCGCTTACTGGAAAGGATGAACGTTTTTCTGTCCTTTGTAGATAAACCGAGGAAGTATTATTATTTATTAATCATTTTACTTGTAATGAGAGTTTGAGGGGTTTGGAATCATTCTAAACTTACTGGGTGCAGCTGGCAAGATAATTTATAACAGATGGACGTGCTGCTCTCCAGCTGATACAATTTTAAAAATGTTTTTCTTTTGTGAAAGGAAATTAGCATATAAATGTTAATGTTGCAAAGCTTGTAGGCTCCATTATTTCTTTAGGAACAACTTTCCAACATTCAGTCTTGTTCAAATGGATGGTATTGTCACCATTTTAAGTAAGGGCAAGTAAAAGGATTAAGGTAGAAATGATTTAGGAAAGGTATACCTTCCAGAGAAGCTGCAGTCTGAAGTGTAATAGCAAAAGCTCAACTCCATTTGATAGAGACTACTTGTAAGCAAGAAAGAAAGTGCCTGCCTGCAATCTTACCTTGTGCTTAGGGGTAGGGGAACCTGGGTCCTTCCACTCTGCTGGGTTCTAACCCAGAGACTTTCTTGAGTGCTGTGTCTTCCTGCTGCTGTGTCCCTTCTAGGGATGTGTCATGGTTTGTGGTTATCCCTGGCAACCAAGTCCATGGGCCTTTGCAGGCTTGGGGGTCCCAGCTCTGTGCAACCACTCACCTCTCCTGACAGCCTCTTGCAGTGAGTGCATCTCCGTCTCTTTCTGCCCATTGCCCTCCTGTGCTGAAGAGACTGCCTTCTTACGGTGACCATCCACTCTAAATTGGATGGGGACAGTCCTGAAATGTGGAGTTCAAGTTTTGGATGAGGGCTCACTCACTCCCGGGCAGTATTTGTCTTGGATTCCCTGCAGCCCTGCTTTGTGTCTGGATGAGGCTCAGGCACAGCATTAGTCTCTTTCGAGTGGAGGGGAGGGACTGAGGTGGGCATTAGCCCCTCCTTGCCATGAAATCCCTTGGCCAGGTCAGAAGCCAGAGTTGGCATTAATAAGAGCTGCCTAGGGAGCTTGGGTCTCTGTAGAGAGACCTAAACCCTCCACTTGCCCTGGGTGGTGTGCCCCAATGGTGAGGACACAGGCCAGAGGCTGTTCTTGGGAACCCCCACCCATAGCAAACTTAAAAATCTCTGTGTACCAATCCTCATTCCAGGAGCTATCCAGACATCCTTTGAGCTTTCCAAAGAATGTGCAATTTCTAAAAAGGCCTATGTTTCCTCTCCTCTCCCCTCCCCTCCCCCCCGTTCCTATGAGCATTGATAGACATTGTAGTATTCTCTAAGATGGATTCCTGAACCAGTCAGTGTTGTTTTGTCTCAAAAATGTCTGGAAACTATTTTAGATGATACATGCTGTATCTTAGCTTCAGTCATGGGAAGGGAAGGTCCCTTAGTTTGGCTATAGATATTCTGCAATGGGTAAGAAATGACATGCAGAAAAACTGGAAAACAAGCAGTTCTAAATCAAACCATGGCTTTTAAGAGAGCCGTACAATTAACAGTTCTTCCAGACACTACTTTTATTAGCAGAAACCATGGAATTTAAGCAAATATTAGAGAATGAAGGGTGAATTTTGAATTAGTAAATCGCTGTTTGTACTGTACACTTAAATGTTATGCTCATCCAGTCAGAAAGCAGAAACACATCAAGTAACCTATGAATTGGTGCTGCATGGCAAATAAATGTCTGTAATTAACAATGGTGATTGAAAACTAAAAGTTCAAATATAAAATAACGTACGACAGGTTGCATCTGTACAAACCAGTTGGATTATGAATGTTCCAGGATCAGAGTCTCTTGGTGCTGGGGAATGCGGGGGGCGGAAGGACTAGGCGCATGTTGCGTGGCCCAGCTGGGCTGTGGCTTAGCTGAGTTGGGGGGTGGATTGGGAGCCAGGAAACCTGGCACACAGCTCAGCTGGGCTGCGGGAGGGTGTGATGGATAGCTTGGCATGTGAGACCCAGCTGGGGAGACCTGTGCACATCTTGGGGAGAGCAGGGCAGGGCTGGAGTGTTAGGGGAAGCTGGCACACGACCCAGCTGGGAGAGCTGGGAAGCCCCGTGGTGTGGCACGGCAAAGGGTGGTGCCAGCAGCAGCGAGACCAGAAATGATCTCCTGATGATCTGGAAAATCCTCATCCGGGAACAGTCAGGTGCTGAGGGTGCTGGACCAGGGAGGTTCAACCTATACTTACACATGCGCTACAGCCCAGGAATTTTTCACCACAATTCTTCATTGTAACATTAGAATAAAAACTGTATTAGAGAAAGATGTGACAATTTGCAAACAGAAAGAGAGTTAAAATTCACCATATATATATAGTCTTCCCTCCAAATTCTTCCTCCAGTTCTAGTTAAGAATATGAAATATCATTACTTGTCAAGTGAAAAGGGGCTAGTAGGGAAAAACCTTTTAGGATCTAATCCTACATGAATTCAGGATTAAGTCTATAGAAGTATATTTAACAATGGAAAATTATTTTTAACTAAAAGTTTGCTCAAATTGTGTAGTGGAGCTTTTCTATTTAAGCGCTTAATTTAGAACAGGATAGTGGTAGAAGCAGCAGTTATTGTTTGCATTTCAATAGTGAGTAGAGGCCCAAGCTGAAATCAGAGCACTGTACAAATACAAAGTAAGAGACAGTTTGTAGAAGTGTTTACTACCTAAAAACACAGGACAAAGGATAGGGGAAAAAAAAGAAAGAAAGGAAGAATGTCCTCCTGTTACAGATAAGGAACCAAGTCACAGAAAGATTAATAGCCAGATAATGATGGCAACCATGCTCCACATTTAGGATATGTCTACACTATTGATACAGCCTTGTTACTAAAAGCAGCCTGTGTGAACCCTGTAAGTGCCAATAAAATGCTTCCACTTCCTACTAGGAGCCTTCACTTTGTCAGCAGGAGAGTGCTTCTGTTGACAAAGCAGTGTTGATGAGGGTTTAAGCACCCATGAATGAGAAGTTTTGTCGATCAAGCGCAAGCATAGGCAAGTGAAGGCATAATCTAAGTCCCATTGACTCCAATGTGGATTAAAGCACAATTCAACATGAACAGAAGGATCATGGTCTGTATTCAGATTTTTCTTTCTGTAACTATTTTCTAATAGTAATTTAAATTTTGCTGCTTTCATGACCATTCCTTTCAGTACACTTATTTGCCATAATAATTGTAGCAAACTAATGTAAAAAGTACAAACACAAAGTAACCTGACTTAAAAACTCAGTTGTTCACAGGATTTTTTTTTTTTTTGGACAGTTGTCAAATTGTCTAATAATTTTGCATCTTTAAAACATTTTGACACTATACGCCAATTACACAACAACTGTGCATATGCAGTGATGGCAATATTAAGGTCTGTATTTAGCAGATGTATTACCCAATAGTATCTTAAATCACAACACTTTATTTACATATACTTAGCGAAATATTGTTCTGTGTTTTATATGTAAGGAAATGCCATGGTTATCTCAGACACAGATGCAGGGAGGCATTGATTTTTAATAGCAGTCTCTAAATTATAATATGAAAAAAAAAAATCAGGCATGGGTTTTCAATAAACCCTATCACTTGGGAGTTCTCCAGATTATCTTGGGTCTCTCTGCAGCAGAAATCAATTCTAAACCTTTCTTGCCTGTAGTATGGATTTTGCTGTTTGTTTCTGGCTAAGGAATGGTTTCCACATCTGCACTGCTCACACTCTGCCAAATCCTGCACACTTTACTCATGTGAGTCGACACACTGACCACAATGGGATGATTCTTATGAGCAAATGAGCAAACTTTGGCTCGTTGTCAGTGTGAAAACAAATAACTGACTCCGTATCTGGACCCAGATTTAAGTTTGTGTTTTTGGTTCATGGTGTCTTGTTCTAGCTGCCAAACACAGATTGTTAGCCTATCTGGAAATAACATTTTCTGAAACACATTTATCTTGTTGGAAGGCCAACAACCAGATAGTCCAAAAAAACTTGCATTATGGCTTATCCCAGAAAATGTTTTTGCGAAAATATTCTGTATCGTACAAAGGCCAAAGATCATATGACTTCTGTTCTGGGCTTTCTTTCAAATCGTATTTACCATTACCAGAAGGTTAGATCGCTAAAAGAAGCAGTGAGGGTTATAGCTTGTAGTCTTATGTTTTACGCATCTCGCTCAAATGAAAGTCATGTGACACATCTCATTTTCTGCTGTGGCATACCACACAGCATGATATAACTATTATCTTGTTGTAAAAAACAGCTGAATATTAGAAAGCAGCTGCTGTTTCACTGACACGCAAATCAAATACCACAACATTTTGCAGTCAGTTTTACCAATATTGTAAAAGGTATTTCTCTCCTTTCATACACATTTTCAGATTTATGCATGAGACACTTGTATGAAAATACTATTTAAGTACCATGGCCTCAATCCCGTAATCACTTCAAGTATCCAAGTAGTACCATTGACTGCTATAGCCTACCCACGTTTTAGTGCTTGGTTAGATAAGGACCCATCAGTATCTCATGTCCTCGGAATACCCAAATACGATTTCCATAAGGGAGTGTCTAACAGTGAGATTTTTTTCCAGGTGCCCTGAATCTGACGGTCAAAACTCGGAAGTGAATTGAGGGTATATTACAGCCGAAATGTTTCTTAGTACTAAAAACAATAATTTGGGGGTTTAACTGGTTTTAAAAATACTTATAAAATACTAGTTTAAGACATTAATTTAATGTTAAAATGAAGTATTAAAAATAATTCCCATTTGCAGGAAGCCGCTTCACTTTTGCATAGGTAATCTTTTGAGGACTAACAGACTTTGTAAATTTTTTTTCAAAGAGGTAAGTTACTGGTTCCTGAATGACTGTTTACAGTGACACACAGAAGAATATATCCTAGGCACCTGGGGTATCAAATACTCTAAGAAAATTGTAGAGTAGAGTAGATTATAAAATAGCTATGAATCCGAAGCATTGAAAATTAGCTTCATCTGGAACTATAGCACTTTTAATAGCTAGGCAGTTAAAAGTCTGTGACTGTTCATTTTTCCATGCACATGCTTAGGCAAGTAATAAGCTAACTATTAGTTTTTGAGTCTCAGAAGGGTAGCTGTTACTCTGTAACTAAAGGCATCAACTTCTTCAAGGTAGGGGCTACAAACAAAATAACAGAACAAAATAAGATTACCTATGCAAAAGTGAAGCGGCTTCCTGCAAATAGGAATTATTTTTAATACTTCATTTTAACATTAAATTAATGCCTTAAACTAGTATTTTATAAGTATTTTTAAAACCAGTTAAACCCCCAAATTATTGTTTTTAGTACTAAGAAACATTTCGGCTGTTATCACCTACAGCCCCCAGCTTAAACCCCTCCAGCGCATCATTAATCTACAAACCATCCTGGAAAACGATCCCTCACTCTCACAGGCCTTGGAGGACAGGCCAATTCTTGCCTACAGATAACCCCCTAACATGAAACAAATTCTTTCCAGCAACTATGCATCACACCTCAAACACCCAGGCACTCACCCATGGAATAAACCCTAGTGCCAACTATGTCCCCACAGCTACACAAGCAACATCATCACAGGACCTAACAACATAAGCCACCACATCAGAGGCTCATACAAGTGTACATCCACTAATGTGATAGATCATCAACTGCCAGCAATGCCCCTCTGCCATGTACATTGGCCAAACTGGACAGTCTCTATGACAAAAGACTAACGGACACAAATCAAATAAACATTTTAACTTGCCATGGCACTTATTAATGGATTTAAAGGTTGCTATCATCTTACAAAACAATTTCAGGAATTGACTATAGAAAGAAACCACAGAACTGGCTTTCATCTGCAAATTTGACACTTTCATGCAGGGACTGAAAAAGACATTAGCTGGATGGGCCGTTCTATTCAACACCCAAATGACATCAAAAGCTAAGTATCAGGCACTTACAGCCCACTCTATTAGCCTCATTTAGCACAGACACTTTGACAGGTTTTCCCCCCCTTTCTTCTCCCTTTTTCCCTCTTTTTCTGATTTATAATCCAACCTCTATCTCTTGTTCCATATTTGTCATTTGAAGAAATGAGGTTTGCCCACGAAAGCTCATGATAATATTTATATATTTTTGTTAGTCTGTAAGGTACTACAGAACTAGTGCCACTTTTTGTACTGCTGTTGTGGAGCATAAGTGGGTTTTTGTGGAAACTACTTCACAAACACCAACTGGGAAATTAAAATCAAAATGTTCATTTTATAATATTGAACAAGGAGTATATTAGGAGGGTACAGAGAAGAAATGCACCATAAGATCTCAAAACTTTGGGTCACCTGAATGCCTGAAATGTGGTAAACTAGAGTTGCGTAGCTCAGACGGGGAGGAGCCAGCAGCCTGATAGACAAGTCACCCACAAATCCGGAAAAGTATGTATTTGCAAGCAGCCCTGGTAAGTGTTTTGTGGGACTGAGATGGGAGTGGTCTTCCAGCATCAGGAGGAGACACAGTTCCATGGAAGCCCTTTACTAGCTGAAATAATATCACAAGCAACACCAGTGAAAGAAGCCTAGCTGATCTGAAATACCCGGCGTCACAGCAGAGCTGTCTGAAATCTGTATAAAATAGAGGTGATCAAAATGGGAAACTTTCCTTTTAATTATTTCAAAACAAATTGCTCCAAATTCTGGGCTCGCTATCCACACCTCCTCACTTTATTAGGATCGTACAATGTAGTTCAGTGCAGAATTTGCCCCACAGAGTCCAATTTTCAAAGAACTATTTTGGATGAAATTCAAAGCACATCCAAAGATACACCCATAATACCATTTCAGTGAGTGCCCCACAACTGGAGGGACAGTTTGGATACTGAAGGAATGGACAAGCATATTAAAAGGGTCTTGGCAACTTACAGGCAATGAGGCAAAGCTTTAGTTGTTTTGCCCAGAGGGGAAATGGTAGCCCCCAGCAGGGGCGGATATAGGGCAGGGCGAACGGGGCGGCCACCCCGGGCCCCGCACTTAAAAAAGCCCTGCGCATGAGCCGTGGCAAAGGGGGGGGGCCCCGTGGAGTTATGCTGCCCGGGGCCCCGCAAAACAGTCATCTGCCCCTGGCCCCCAGTAAAGGAAAATAGCTCAGATTCTATAGCTATAGAAGAACCTAGATGGGATAGAGTAGAGGAATACGGAACAGGAAAGAGGAGATAAATGATAAAAATCACATCAGCACAGTTTCTAGTTCTGAGTCTGTGTGTGTAGAGGGATTTGTTGTTTTTATCATAACAAACTTGAACCTTTCAGGTAGTTCCAAGAACAAAGAAAGGCAGTCAACTCACAGATGGTTATCCTTTTAGGTGCCATAGGACATATTGTAGTGTAATTTAGTAATAAAGTATTTAAAGATATTTTATTTGACAGAACACAGACAGAATAAAGGATTAAAATAATAACCGAGAGAAACATGCTCCCTCTTAATAAGGGTCCCACTGGTATCAGGCTACTGCACTTTGGCTGTCAACTCCATACAAGTGCAGTATACTCCCCCTCACCCCGTTTCTAGCATGCCCTTGGCTATATAACATAGAAAACACTTGGCTCACAAAGCCTACTTATGACGAACAAGGAAATGGAGCAGGCTTTTTGTACTTCGTGTAATGTGGTTCCAACATCCTGTCCTGCAACTGACCTTAAAGCGATGCACACTTACAAGCTTTAGTGTGCGATGCTCTCTTCCTGGCAAAGAAGTTGGTGTAAAGAATGGCCAGGTGATTTTTCTTGCCATCATATTATACCTGCTTAAGCCAAAAATGTTAATTGGACATACAGAACAATTTGAAATGACTTTCCATTATGGTATCTTTACTTTTCTATTTCTATGTAATCAGTCTATCCAAACCGCAGTAATTTTGCTTGTGTGTGTCAGTTCAATGCACAGTTCCATTTTTTTCCATGAGAAACAGATGGTTTATCATCAGTTTATTACAAAAAAAAACATGAGTTTTAGGGGTTTTTAGTTGTTCTGTTTCAGTGAATAGAAAGATTCTTCAGGTTCACAGGTTCTTCATGGCGTGACTAGGTTCCGAAAGCTAATCTGAAGGAAAAACTGTATTTTTCTTTGAAGAACAGAAAAATGTAAGGGTGTTTTTTCCCCTCCAGTGACTTCGATCAAAGCCGGATTAAGGTGAAGAAAGAATTATTTTAGTATTTGAAGTTAGACAATGAGATGAAAGAGGGGAGGAGTGGGCATGAGGCTGCAGGCAGTATAGAAACCTGTAACACTACAGACCCAAAGGCTACATTGGTGGAAGTTTATGATTTGTGAAAGTGAGAAAGGAACTCTAGGTTGCTACCTTACTGTGCCTGCGTAGCCCCTTCTTGAAGATAGTGCTCTAATGGAATGGGTCCTCACTGTTTGACTAGAGGAGGGAAGTGCGCCAAGTGCAGCAACTAAAAGCAGTCAGAGGCCCATTTCTGAATAATATTGCTTGTCCCTGTGCTCACTCAGCTACATGATTTTTTTTTCTAAACAGTTTTAAGATAGCTAGAATGCCAATGCTTGTCTGATGTACAGAGGATGAAATGTTCTCATCTTGCTGGAGGCATGAGGCTTTAGGAAGGATACTAGAACATAGGAAGGGCCATGTTTGGTCAGACCAAAGGAAAATCTAGCCCAGTATCTTTTCTCTCCAACAGTGGCCAATGCCAGATGCCCCAGAGGGAGTGAACAGAACAGGGAATCATTAACTCATCCCTCTCCTGTGATCCATTTCCAGCCTCTGACAAACAAACAGTGGTTAGAGACACCATTCCTACTCATCCTGGCTAATAGCCATCAATGGATCTAATCTCCATGAATTTATCTAGTTCTTTCTGAACCCTGTTAAAGTCCTGATCTAGTAAGTGATTTGTTTATGCAAAACTCAGAAATTACCTTTTGAGATGAATTTGGGGTGGAGGTGAAAGAATACCTTTTTCTTTTTGAAATGTAGCCTATGGCAGATTGGCCACAAGGGTTCCCAGCTCACCCACACTTCTGGCTGATGAAATGAGGTGACCTTCATAGACAGATGATCTAGTAAAAGTGGAAAGTTTTATAAGAATGAGGTCCCATTGTGGCACTGCTTTCATTACTGATGAAAAGGTCTTAATGAAACCCTTACAAATCTGGCTGATACCAAATGAGTGAAAATATAAAAGCAGTCTATTAAAGGATAGGATTCATTGATTGCCGTTTAGTGCTCCACAGCATGCTAATGGAAAACTGACATCTTGAAAGTGAGGAGAAATGTACCCACGCAGAGAAATGTTTACATTTGGCTAGACAATACCTTCTGGTAGAATCTTTTCTGCTGTGATGAAGAGTAGTTTGGCCTCTGAAAATAAACAGTCTAAACGTGATGCACACCCACATGCCAAACCCTGAGGTAAAGAGAGTTCAGATTGGGCTATCTGATCTCACCATTGTCCTGAATTGGCATGTCCGGGAAGAACAAAATGCTGGCGGGTTAAGTTGATCTTTATGGGAGGTCAGAAAACCAGAATTCTCTGTACCAAATGGGTGTATAGGGAGTGACTCATGCTTTGTTGTGATGAATCTTCTGTGGAACCTGGGGTAATAGTGTGATAGTAGGGTAAGTGTATATCCAGTGGCCTGACCAGGAAAGTAGAAGGACATTACTTCCTAAGTTGTGACATTATGCTGCTTTGGAACAATGTTCATCTGGGAGTCAAACAGGTCCCAAGATGACATTCCCCACTAACTGAAAAGGCCATTGAGCAATGAATTGTGTGACTCCCACTCGAGATGGATGGCCAAATGTCTGCTAAAACTGTCTGCTGATGAGTTCTGAGCAACTGGGAGGTAAGCCATAAAAAATGTGATGTGATTCTGGATGCTCCAGTTGCTTGAATTGACCACATCTAAAAACAGCAGAGGAATTTTGCTCTATTTGTTTATATAGAAGACAGTTGTACTGTTGTGTGGCATTATCCGGATGTTTTGGAATTGTCTGAGTGGGAATAATGCATCAAAGGTCTTCCTGCGTATTTTAGTTCCAGGAGATTGAGCTGCATCCTGACTTCCCAAAGTGTCCATACTTTGTGCTGTGTGATTGCCCAGCTTCTGAGGATGTGGCTGTGATTATCATGGCAGGTGTGGGGAGCAGGGAAGAGACTCCAAAGCATGTGTGTTCCAAGTTCCTCCACCAAGTGAGTGATGTCTTGACATTGAACGAGTGTGTAACTGTGTGTTTATGCTTTGTCTGACCTATGCCAATCAGAGCCCAGCTTGTAATAAGAAAAGCAAAAAAAGATTTTGAGGAACAGCTAGCCAAAAACTCTCAAAAAAATAACAAAATATTTTTTAAGTACATTAGAAGCAGGAAGCCTGCTAAAAAAACCTGTGGCTCCCCTAGACGATCGAGATATAAAAGGAGCAATCAAGGCCAATAAAGCCATTGCGGATAAACTAAATGATTTCTTTGCTTCAGTCTTCACAGCTGAGGATGTTAGGGAGATTCCCAAATCTGCACCGTCCTTTGTGGGGGGTGAATCTGAGGAACTGTCCCGGATTGAAGTGTCATTAGAGGAGGTTTTGGAACAAATAGAAAAACTTAATGTTAACAAATCTCCGGGACCGGATGGCATTCATCCAAGGGTTCTAAAAGAACTCAAATGGAAAATTGCTGAACTATTATCTGTGGTTTGTAACCTATCCTTTAAATTGGCTTCCGTACCTAATGACTGGAAGGTAGCCAACGTGACACCAATATTTTAAAAGGGCTCTAGAGGCGAGCCTGGCAATTACAGATCGGTAAGTCTAACTTCAGTACCGGGCAAATTAGTCGAAACAATAGTAAAGAATAAAATTGTGAGGCATGTATAGGAACATAATTTGTTGGACAAAAGTCAACATGGTTTCTGTAAAGGGAAATCATGTCTTACTAATCTATTAGAGTTCTTTGAAGGGGTTAACAAACATGCAGACAAGGGGGATCCAGTAGATATATTATCCTTAGATTTTCAGAAAGCCTTTGACAAGGTCCCTCACCAAAGGCTCTTGTGTAAATTACATGGCCATGGGATAAGAGGGAAGATCCTTTCTTGGATTGAGAACTGGTTAAAAGACAGGAAACAAAGGGTAGGAATAAATGGTAAATTTTCAGAATGGAGAGGGGTAACTAGTGGTGTCCCCCAAGGGTCAGTCCTGGGACCAATCCTTTTCAACTTATTCATAAATGATCTGGAGAAAGGGGTAAGCAGTGAGGTGGTAAAGTTTGCGGGCGATACCAAACTGTTTAGAATAGTCAAGACAGAAGCAGACTGTGAGGGACTCCAAAAAGATCTCACCAAACTGAGTGATTGGGCAACAAAATGGCAAATGAAATTTAACGTGGATAAGTGTAAAGTAATGCAGATCGGGAAAAATAACCCCAACTTTATGTACAGCGTGATGGGGGCTAATTTGACTACGAAAAATCAGGAAAGAGATCTTGGAGTTATTGTGGACAGTTCTCTGAAAACTTCCACACAGTGTGCAGTGGCGGTCAAAAAGGCGAATAGGATGCTAGGAATTATTAAGAAAAGGATAGAAAATAAGACACAGAATATCTTACTACCCCTGTATAAAACTATGGTATGCCCACATCTTGAATACTGTGTATAGATGTGGTCTCCTCACCTCAAAAAAGATATTTTGGCCTTGGAAAGGGTTCAGAAAAGGGCAACTAAAATGATTAGGGGTTTGGAACAGGTTCCATATGAAGAGAGGTTAAAGCGACTGGGACTTTTCAGTTTAGAAAAGAGGAGGCTGAGGGGGGATATGATAGAGGTACATAAAATCATGAGTGGTGTGGAGAGGGCGGATAAAGAAAAGTTATTTATTAGTTCCCATAATAGAAGAACAAGAGGACACCAAATAAAGTTAATGGGTACCAGGTTTAAAACTAATAAAAGAAAGTAGTTCTTCACACAGTGCGTAGTCAACCTGTGGAACACCTTGCCAGAGGAGGCTGTGAAGGCTAGGACTGTAACAGAGTTTAAAGAGAAGCTAGATAATTTCATGTTGGTTAGGTCCATAAAAGACTATTAGCCAGGGGATAGAATTGGTGTCCCTGGCCTCTGGTTGTCAGAGGTTGGAGAGAGATGGCAGGAGACAAATTGCTTGATCATTGTCTTCGGTCCACCCTCTCTGGGGCACCTGGTGCTGGCTACTGTCGGCAGACAGGCTACTGGGCTAGATAGACCTTTGGTCTGGTCAGTACGGTCATTCTTATGTTCTTATATTGTGAAAATGTAGCCTGGAAAACAGCATCACACAAGTACAAGAAGTCACATGACCCAGCAAAAAAGGCAGACATGGATTGTGTCTTGAGGTTTATGAGTGACCTCATGGAATGGATTCTGTTCACAAGGAGGTAGGCCTTCCTGTAGTTGAAGTCAAGATCATTCTTATAAAATCTGACTTGCGTGGTAATCGGAATAGACTCTTAGCATTTTTGGGAATCCACATAAATACAGAAGTGGTGAAACAAGGACAAAATTGCCAACTAAGCATCTAGATGGGAATATGCATGTTAGACATCAGTCTTAGCACTTGGGGAGATGGTACAGCCATTTTGTGTTATCTGTGCTCCCACCAATAAGACGCCCTTCATAAAGACCTTGGGTGCTGTTGGTTCACGCAGGCAGTGGAAGAAGTGGAGAAAGCAAAACTTGACAATGTAGCCAAAGTGGGTGATATAGGTCTCCAGTTATGGACACAGATGTCTAGATGGCTACCAAAGCAGACTTAAAAAATAGGCAGGGTGGCACTGATGTTAAGTTGCAATTTCTAAGTGTGCTGTCAAAAATAACATTTAGCTAGTGGATGACATTTTGGCTTTGAGTGCATGGAGCTTCATACTTTGGTGTGTCTGCCATTTGATGCTTGTGTCAGTCTCTATGGTGGTTGGTGGTAGAAACTCTGTGGAAGAGGCCTTGACTAATGAACTAACTTGTTTATGGTGTGTGCTCTTTGGAGCCATAATGCAAATGTCTGAGGGTTGTCCTGAAGTCTCTTACCAAGGGCAAAAATTAAACCATTTTCTTATTTTAAAAGATTGTTTTTATCAAAGGGCAAGACCTCAGATGAGTTCTGAACCTCCCTGGGGATCTCTGTAGAATGAAGCCATGACTCTCACTATAGATCCAGCATATACTGTATAGTACTGACCACAGCCAACTGTACCTAGTCAAATGTAAAATGCTGTACAAAGGATTCAGTGAAGAAAGCCTATATATCATTATTGTGTCTGACTCCAATAAGGCCCTGAATAATCAAGACTCTTAAACGTGCCCAAGTTTAAGCTGAGTATAATGAGCCTACTCAGGTCTTTAAAGGTAGGCAAATGTGTGGAGATTTGAAACCAAACACAGCAAGGCTACGTCTAGACTGGCCACAAATTCCAGAAAAGGGACGCAAATCAGGTAAGTCAGCATAGGGAAATCCGCGGGGGATTTAAATATCCCCCGCGGATTTAAATAAACATGTCCGTCGCTTTTTTTCCGGCTTGGGGAAAAGCCGGAAAAAAAGCGTCTAGACTGGTGCGATCCTCCGGAATAAAGCCCTTTTCTGTGCTTGAAAGTAGGAATAAGAGATCCTCCGGAAAAGGGCTTTATTCCGGAGGATCGCGCCAGTCTAGATGCTTTTTTTCCGGCTTTTCCCCAAGCCGGAAAAAAAGCGGCGGACATGTTTATTTAAATCCGTGGGGGATATTTAAATCCCCCGCGGATTTCCCTATGCTGACTTACCTGATTTGCGTCCCTTTTCTGGAATTTGTGGCCAGTCTAGACGTAGCCCAATAATTTTCGAGACACAAGTTACTGGCCAGCAAGGAAGTAAGTTGTCATTCACACAATTTCAACAACTGGATTGTGTTTGGCAAGCCATAAGTAAAACCAGCAAATAAAGTAGATGATAATAGAACTCAGATGAGTTTTTAAAAATTTATCTATTAATAGCAAAGATTAATTCTGATTATAGGGCGTCCCAGCTATAAGTTGCCCCAGTATACATCCGTTCCGCACTAAAGTCACAGTTGCTTTCAGGAACCGATGTGTTATAAGTTCTCCCATTCCCCACTCTTAAGTCATGCAACCCCCTACATTTGTACAAATGGAAGTCAGCCACAGGAAAAAATTCCCCGCTTTCAGTTGTTTCGTGATAGGTCCAAGGTTTTTGGAACATTTCTTGGAATTATAGTGAGGACGGTCTGTAAATCAGTCAAGGGTGCCTATATTGGACTTCCAGGTTTTTGAGGTCCCAGACATTTTCATGGTGGCCCTGATGATGTAACCTTGGTTGTTTTCCTGCTTTTGTTTTTGTAAAGTGCCTTTAGGCTTTTCATACGTTGTAAATATTTGTGAAACATGAGATTGCGATTGCAATGTCTGAGAAATAGTCTTTGTTTTCTTTTGCAGTGTCTCTTCTTTCACAGGCCCTGCCAGCAGTGTTCCAAACTTTCATAATGTTTTTCCTAATGTTTATTTATGGTTTATGGGAATCAATGCAAACCTTATGTTTCAGAAGGACCACGTGACTGTGTTTTCTTCTTTTAACAAAATCCACCAAATTTTCAATTTAAACACCCATCCAGTGCTAATGATTTATTTAAAGCTGTGCTGTTCCATATATTTTTATAGTCCTGTCAAAAAAATCAAAAAAGGATTTCTGCATTGGTGCACTTAGTGAAATGTGAGCTCTCTTGTTCATGTAACCCTGACCTGGGAAGATGACCAACTCTAGGGGTAGGATATAATTTCATTTCCATGCATGTCAAGATCTATTTTGCTTATTCAGAGAGACAGCAGAAAAGTGTCAAATTCTGCAAAATAAGGTGTTCTGGTTTGGTGATGCAGAATAACCTCCTTTGTGGGGCTGAGTTTAAGTCATTGAGTTTAATTCTCATCAGATCTTGGATGGGCCTGAAGCCAGACTGTGAAGTTTAAAAAAAAAAAAAATCTTGTAAACTATTCAGTTCCCAACATAATGTTTTATTTTATTTATATTTAATATTCCAGAAAGAATCAGTGAAAGGAACTGTGAGGGTCACAACTCAAATGTTTGGCTTTGCTATTTCATAGTTCTTGTACCAAGGAAGTAGTTAAAAATATTAATCGGTAGTTCTGATAAATTTTGTAAATGGAACATAAAATGAGACAAAAACTTTCTTTGAGAGGTTCATATCACCCGAATTCCAAGAGGTTGGCCCATCTCTAGAACCAAAAGGATTTTATTTTCAAGTCCCACAAGATAAAATGATTCGTGCCCTGAGGAAAATGAGGAAACCCAGGTACCTTTTTTATTTGTTAGTTTTAAACTCATGAAGTGAACATTTCCTCTTGTAATTAATCCATCACCACCGCCATTCCCCATCTCTATAATTCAAATTTATGTTGATGGGTTGGTTCTTGACTAGTAACTGAGTTGCTTTTTCTTCTAAGAGGAGTAAAGTCATAGTATTTCTTACACAAATATGGGACTCAACCCTGTAAGTTACTGATCCCTTTGGCCATGATCCAGTAAGGTAAAGTGACTACATATATGTGTAAAGTTAAGTACCTAATTAGATACTTTGTTTATTAGAGCCAGAGTACTCAATACCTTGCAAGATCAAGACAAAGAGCATGTTGGTGATACGGCTGTGTTGATTCTCTTCAAATCATGTTTTAACATGACATACAGGCAAAGGCAAAATTGTAAAGCTTTCAGGGGTGACCTTTGTAGATACATCTATTGTGTATTTTTTCATTATTATTTTTCTTTTAGATCCTTTCTGCTCTGTTTTTCATTGAAGCAGATCCTCCATGGACTTCAACAGAGCTATGACAATTTACACCAGCCGAGGATTTGACTTTATAAATCATACCAGAATATTTTTCCTCCCTGTGCCTCACTTAAAAGTGTGGGCCAAGCGCAATATGAACCAGCAGGTTTCAAATCCATGATTCCATAGCAGAGCCCAAATTAGGCAAAAAAAGCTGGCACATCCTTAAGCACGCATCATTTTGCTTGAGGCTGATTTAGAGACACCATCAGATTATTCTTAAGTAACTGACAGAACCTAAAGTAGAATATTTATTCTTTTTTTTTTCTCATCTAGAGAACGTTACATTATTTTGCTGGTGGTGTGCAACTTTTCAGAGTCCCTGTAAGAGTTCCACAGTGACTGCAGCAGGAATGGAAGCCAAAAGCAGGAATGTGCACTTAGACTATGTCTACACTACAGGGGTTTTGCGCAAAAACAGTCATTTTTGCCCAAAAACCCACAAAGTGTCCACACCTCAAGTGCGTTTTTGCGCAAGAAAATCTAGTCAATCGACAGAACAGAGGGCTTTTTGCAGTGTAGGTATACTTCCTTTTACGAGGCATAACTTCTTTTTGCACAAGAGTTCTTGCGCAAAAAAGGCATGTGTAGATGTTCAATAGAGATTTCTTGCATGAAAAGCACAGGTGCTGTGAATGGCCATCAGAACTTTCTTGCCCAAAAATGTCCATGCACTGTGGATGCTCTCTTGCGCAAAAGCATATCGCTTTTGTGATGTGCTTTTGAGATGTGGATGCACTTTTGTGCAAGAAGTTTTTGTGGAAGATGTCTTCCGCAAAAAGCTTCTTGCCCAAAAACCCTGCAATGTAGACAAAGCTTAGAGAAAAGACACTATAGAGGAAAGAAAGGAAACCTGTATATGTTCATTGGTACCATTCTCAGATCTGCCCAATGACCTTTTTAAACATTTGAGGGGAAAAGAAAATCATCTAATTACATTACAATTTTTTTTTTTAGTTTTAAAGTTTCCTCAATCACAAAACTGATTTTCTTAAAAAATAGTCAGTTAAAAGAATAAGGTTCATCGTGTCCCTGGTCCTTTTGATCCATTACCAACCGTCTTGGGCTAAACTTCAGAATTCTTCTTGACTTTTATAGTGCCATCCCAGACGAGTAATGTCATCTGCCACAGAGCCCAGAATTATTCAAGGGACTTCACTCTTCAGGTAAGGAAATATGCTGCAATACAGAGGCGATATTAAGACTCATGGGCTTTGTTGTTCATTAATCTTATATCTTTTAATAAGTGGTTTCAGAAGAACCCTAGGTATTTATTCTACTTCTACTAATGTAGCATAGAGTATGTACATTATGTAGGCTATAAAATTGATCCTTCAGTGACATCTCAAGCCAAATTCTGTTTTCAGTTACTCCAGTAAAAGCCCAGTGAAGTTTAGCAAGAATGCCCCAGAGAAGCTAAACAGAATGTGGTCCTATGTTTCAAGGTATGCAAATAGTCACTTCCAGCTGAGACAAGATTAGCAGTTTCTACTGGGTTGGCCAGAGGAAGTCTCCTGTTTGCCTCATATAGTAGAAATGCTGTATGTAGTAGAATAGTAGTATATAGTAGAAATGTACTAGATGAGGTGAAAGGAAGACTTTCTCTGGTCAACCCCAAAGATCCTGGTGGTAAGGGCTACAGCATGCACAATGGTGAATGTAGCTCCGGGATTGGGGGTGAGTGCATGCATGTGTGCTCCAATCACTGGAGTCCTGTGGCACCTTAGAGACTAACAGATTTATTAGGGCATAAGCTTTCGTGGGTAAAACCCACTTCGTCAGATGAATTAGACTAGAAATTACAGTCCATCTGATGAAGTGGGTTTTACCCACGAGAGTTTATACCCTAAAAAATCTGTTAGTCTGTAAGAGTATGTCTACACTGCAGGCAAAAAGTTGAATTAAGATATGCAACTTCAGCTATGTTAATTGCTTAGCTGAAGTTGAAGTACCTTAATTTGACTTTTGGCACGGTTTACACAGTAGAAAGCCGAAGAAAGAACACTCTTCCTTCAACAACTTAACTCCTTGTGAAATGAGGGTTACAGGAGTTGGCATAAGAAACCCATTATTTTAAAATAATAGGTTTGCTGTGTAGATGCGCACTCTGTTACTTCAAAGTAACATGAGTTCTTTTGAAATAATGCTGTGTAGACATGCCCTAAGGTGCCACAGGACTCCTCATTGTTTTTGCAGATACAGATTAGCACGGCTACCCCCTGACACTTTCCACTAATTAAGCAAGTCTGCTATACTTTCTGACCACCAATTGACTTGCATAATGTGCATGGCAGCTATAAACACAGACAGACAGAAAAACCCCACTGTACCTCTGTTATTTTTAGTATGGGTTAGTCAAATACGGATTTATATAGTGATTCTGTGTCTCTTACTTTTGTAAACAAAGCCAGTAGGAAATGTAAACTATAATTATCTGCTGTGGATTTATTTTAAAGAAAATGCATTTAGAAATGAGGCTCAAAACCACATATAATTGAATATTTCATATTCTTCTGATATGAGGATCTATTTCTCTATATCTCGATCTTCATGGGCTTGGAATTGTAAAATTTCAAATTCTGCCACCCTTACGAGCATGGAGTAGTACTATTTCATGTGAGCAGTTCCATAAAAATCAGTAGCTATTTACATGAGCAATTAATATTTCTTGCGAGTAAAGGTGGGAGAATCTAGAGAGAGTGCTCGGGAGTATAAAAGTCAAGTAGGGCATTACAGTATTAGAAGAATGAGACTTGTGGTTAAAAACTCATATGGTATGTGCCCTTGCCATAAGTGTTTTCTTTTATCAACAGAAGTTCATGATTATGTGGGTGTTTTAGTGTTTTTCTTTGTTACTGAATTTATAGTTTGTGGGAACAATGAGGCTCTGAGTCAGCAAGGTGCTCCAAGGTAAATTAAGTTTACATATTTAATTACTTCAGAGAACTGTGACTCTAGGCTGTAGGTCTAGACTAGTGGAGTAGGGGCTGGCTTTCTAAGCTATACTTAAAGAAATGAGTCTTTGGTAGGCTTGAAAGTAGAAAACTGAGGTTGTATAATCGTAACAGAAGCTGAACTGGAAAGTTTTTTGTAATATAATCTTGTAAGAAAGTTTGACGGTTTCCCTTGTTCTTTAGTGATTCCACTGTAGGCTAGCAGTCTGATTCAAAATGCATTGAAGTAGGAAATGGGATTTCAATGGATTTGGGATTGAGCACCAAATCTGTCAGTCATTCCATGCATGTGACTTCCATACAAATCTATGGGAATGTTGCTAGCAAGGAACTGCTGGATTGGATCCTTTAAGATTGCTTGATACCTATGAAATGAATTACCTTTGCAATATTTTTTTTTCTTTTTAAATAGAACAAGGAAGCACACCAGTCAAGTTTTTTCCAAGATGATTGTCTTCCTTTTGTAACTGGCTTCTATGTGCTGTACTTAGATATTTATGGGGTGTCTTGTAAATCAGGGGTCAGGAACCTTATTTGGAATGGGAGCTGCTGACCCACAGAAAAATCAGTCAGGGGCCCCACACAGGTGAGAAGCCAACCCTTCCCTCTCAAAAAAACAAAAACCAAACCAAAAAAACAAAACCAAAAAAAACCCCTGTTGTAAATGAAGGAAATCAAATTTATATGTCTGGAATAGAATTTACACTCATAGGTTGATCATAAGTGATTTTATTAGTGTATATGTCTTTCATTGGTATTAATAAATGCCAAGTGCACACGCAAGACAATATCGGAGCTTTTATATCACACAAGTGTTGACCTTTCCCCTGTTTCCCCTGCACTTTTTCTTTGTTATAATGAATTGATATTAGAAGGGGGTTTACAATTTACCTTGATGCTTTATTAGTTTGAAACAAAACTGGTGGATTGGGGAGCAAGTAGATGAACATATCAAAGATTTGTTGTATTAGTATGAGGCCTGTTGGAATGTATGCTAAAGCTTGGGTTTTAGCTAACCTAGTACGATCCAGAAAATAATAATTTTCTATTTTCATGTAGATAAGATAGCTAAAAGACCATAAAAGTGGCACTGCACTGCAAGATTCTGTAATAGGGGAGTTTGGGGTGGGAGAATGCAATTAAGTTGCTAGGCAATAGGTAAGTAGCTAGACTAAATGCATGTGCAGTGGAATTATTAGGAAAGGATTGAGAGAGAACTGATGCTAAGTGTGCATAAATAGAATGTCACAGATGGAATGGGGTTAGGGTTGCCAGATGGTCTCCCAAAAAATACCAAACACGCAGGCTAAAAATTTGTTGAGCAAAAGAAAAAAAACTCACTGCCACGAACACACATGCTATGTTTAATACTTAACTTTATTTTAAATAGTCTCCATCCTGCACCATCTCTGTTTAAATTTAAAGAGGCTTAGAAGTAATTGTACAAATATGCATGCTATTTTCATTGTTTTCTATTCCTCTAAAGCTAAGGCCCCGCCCCCCAGCCACTCCTCCTGCCCCTGCCAGACTTCTGTGCAATCACAAGCTCCTAGAGCTGATCGTGGCCCCGCCTTCCAGCCACTTCCCCTGCCCACACCAGGATTCTGTCAGGTGCGCAGCTGGAAAAATCAGAAAATACCGGACATTGCACATATCCAGTATTTTCTGATTTTTTTTTAACCAGACAGATCGCAAATACCGGACACCTGGCAACCCTAAATGGGGTAGACATTGATCTTATGTTGATTGGGGTAGAACATATAGATATACATCAGAGATATCTACATAATGTGGGGTATAAGACACCATTCCTAATTTCCTTTTCTTGGCTTCTTTCTGGCACTGGACTTTTGCCAACTGGATT
Source organism: Pelodiscus sinensis (assembly GCF_052426305.1). Taxonomy (NCBI): domain Eukaryota; kingdom Metazoa; phylum Chordata; order Testudines; family Trionychidae; genus Pelodiscus; species Pelodiscus sinensis. Next base: position 108,955,544 of record NC_143055.1, on the reverse strand, counting down.
CAGGGCCTTTTGAGTTTCTCCACTTACAACTATTTCACCCCGTATTTTCCTCTTCTGTTAAGAGTGTAAGCATGAAATATGGTTTTAGCCAGGACCAGGTTTCTTGTTTAGATAGATTTATGCTGTGTAATGATTATAAGTAGTACAATTATTTTCTTTCCTTAAGGTTATTGTTGAGTCAGTACTGCTCTACAACCAATCACTTCAATCTCAGAGAAAGTGAGGAGTTTAATGGAAACTTGTATGTAACCCATTTGGGGGAAAGAATCTATAAATGTTTATTTTTAATAAACCTAAGTGTGGCAAAGAAGTTGTCAATATTGGTAAGGACTACAAGAGAGAATTTCAGATTATTAATCAGCCACTATAAAAGGAATTCCAATCTTAAAAGTGATATTTTGGTTTTCCATGTTTACTAAGGGCTGGATAAGCCAGTGTTTTTCTACCTTGGGTACGTCTAAACTACAGGCTTTTGCTGACAGAAGTTTTGTCAACAGATACTGTCGACAAAGAGTGTCTAGACTACATCCAGTTCTGTCGACAAAGCAAGCCGCTTTGTCGACATGACAGTGTAGACGCAAAGGACAGTGTAGATGCAATAACGCCTTCTGTCGACAGAACTCTGTCGACAAAAGGCATTATTCCTCGCAGAATGAGGTTTACAGCAGTTGACAAAACTGCTGAGTTCTGTTGATGTTATGTCGACAGAACTCAGCGGCAGTGTAGATGCAGGTATAGTTTTGTCGACAGAAGTCCACTTTTGTTGACAAAACCCTGTAGTCTAGACACACCCCTCCTGAACATGGCTATTATGGTTATGCCATAGTCTTAAGAGTTCTTTTTCTCATTATGCAAAAATGTTTTTAGTTTCAGAAGAAAATGTTGTGGGGTTAGTTCTGTTGTAATTTTTTGGGGGAATGATGGCCACCAGCAAGGGAGTTGAACCTCTGCCTTAAGCTCCCTAATGAAATTAAATTATCAAGGCAGAGTTGTTCCCTGGGAATCAGACATTACTCCTAGAAGAATCAGACATTACTCCTAGAAGGAGAGTTCTTCTATGATCTCTTCTGTTCCAGCATGGATGTACATGTGTAAATTCAACAGGTTAAACTGAGGGGTAACAACTGTGTGAATTGGTCTTGGATTGTGCAGATATGAGGATCAGTTGGACCCATTAAGGATATTTGACATAAAGACATGGATAAATACATTAGGTTGCCTTTGGAATTGAAAATATTCAGATGTGGTCTGTGCTTGAGGGAGATTTTTTTTTTTTGAAAGATTGAGCGAAAATGGCTGAACCCTGAGCAAAGACTCCCTCCCCCCCCCCTTTCTTTAGATATTAATTTATATATACTATTTGCATGGCCTTTGTGCCTCAACTGTTTGAGGAAGAAGCCAGACATTTAGACAATGTATTAATTTTTTCCAGCCATTCTGTGTTATTCTTGAGCAAAAAAACAAACAAAAAACACTTCAAATGGTGAAACAATATTTAGTTTTCTTTATTTTTTCCTCGTACTCTAGAACAGCTCTGAGATGTTCCTTAAACTTTCCTAAATAATTCAACTGAGATGAAGCAGAGACAGTTTTAGATTTTTCACAAACTAATCTTATATCCATTTTAACATGCTTGTAAAAGTCATGTCATCATCTCTTCTATAGCTTTTCTTGTTTTGAGGAACGCTATTTTCACTTGGTAAAAAACAGAGAGTTTAGTTTTCTCTTCTTACAAGAGTGACTTCCCTTAGCATTGTGTGAATGAACAGTTCCCTAAACTGCCAATAACACACAAACCAATGACAGTAGTTATTCAGTCTTTTACCTTTAGCAGGGCAAGCAAGGTGTCCTAAACTAGTACAATTCATGATAAGCTTAATGGAGTGGCAAGCTGATTCAGCCCAACAACAACAACAACAACAACAAAAAGCCTCTTTAACAAACTAGTTTCTCCAAGACTTTATTTTCTTCATGATTATCAGGTTTTGTTGGTTATAAGACTAGAAAGAAAAAGGTTTTATATTATGTAATAAAGCAAATGCCCCTCCCAGCATGTGCTGCAGTGTGGCAATATTCTAGGCACTGGATATGAAGCTCTGACTCCTCAAAAACCCATCAGCACCACTCTAAGAAGCTGTTTTGATGGTTTCTTGTGAATATAGGAGGGGCTAGGATGTGGGGAGGGAGAGTCAATTTTATTTCCTACAGAAAGCACTGTATTGTATTTTTCTTGTTATAATTTTCCCCCTTCTGGTTCAGTGAAGAGCACATGTGGATCAAGGCAGGGCTGTTGTATATCATGGCAGGCATATTTTAAGGCTTATTTCATTTCAAATGAGAAGGACAAACCAAAACAACTACACACACAGAAGAAATGAGACACATGCGTTGATTCATCCTTGCACAAAGCTGTTTTGCCCAAGCCAAGAACTGTCCTTGACAGTGGGTGGGCAGTGTCTAAACTGAGTCAGAGCTTCAACAGAACAAACAAAAGTAAAATAAATACCTTAGCGCATCTCCTGGCAATGCCCCTCTCTGCTGATTTTTGGGGCCGGCCTGGCTGGTTGTTTGATGCTAGCGGAGTGGGAGGATTTGTAGGCACCTTTTGCAGGCAGACCATCTGTCCATGCTGTATTCTGGGAGGCATCTCAAGCATTAGAGAGGAAATCAATTTGAGTACATTCAATCATATGTATTTTGTTTAAACAGATCTAAATGGCCACCTTCTGTTCTGAACATAAAACTGACTGCTGCTCATGGTTTTTGTTTTTAATCTTCCCTGATCTCTCTGAAAAGATACCCCGCCATCTCAAAATTTGTGAGTAGCATGCAGTTTTCAGTGGACTCAAGTCCCACGTTTCATTACTTCTAAGGTGAAATGTGGGATGGCTTGATGGTGTATCACTTTTTTTTTTATTTCCTGGGGGCAACATTTCTTAAGGGGACTGGCAGTTTTTTTAAAAAAGGCCTTTTATTAAAACATGGCTAGAGAGCTACGTTCTCAGTTAATGTGCACACATATTAATGATCATACTAGGAAGCACTAGCTTGTCATCCTGGGAAATTATGGGTAGGCAGAGAGCAGGAGCACAATGTGCCTTTTGCAAATTTCTAAGTATACCTACGCTAGAGAGCACACAAGGACAAACTGCAGCCAGGCTTGCCAACGCCTGCAGGATAGGCCTGAGAGGCATGTGTTGTATATTCTCCTGTGTAAATAGGCATAGCAGGTATGTTTGTTAGTTTGTAGTAGTGTTCAGAGCACTGAATGTGTGTGTACCAGAATAACTATCCTTTGTAGCTGCGAAATAGAATCTTGTGATAGCTCCTTTTTGCTTTTCATGATCTATTCTGATGCTTTTTTGTATCTGTTCTGCCTAAGTCCCCTGACACAGCTTTTTCCCTAAAGGCAGGTTTCTCTTAAAAGTGACTCAAATTTTCTTGTTGCGAAATGTGTTCAAGTCATAAAATCCTGGGATGTTTTCATCCAAAACCTTACACTTTTTACTGTTGTCCAAGGACTGCAAACCAGTTACTTTGTTGGCTTTTTGACTGTCCTTAGAGAAGAAGTAACTGTTGTATTTCATATCAATGTTAGACAAATGCTGATATTTATCAGCGTGGTAGCTTTTATTATGTTTATATTTGAAAAGAATAAAATGAATGTTGCTATAAATTCAGAAAAATGTTTCTAAACAGCTTGGGCTAAATTCTGCTCTCATTCACATGACTGTAAATGCAGAATAATTATTGTAGTCAGTAAAGTTACTTAGCACAGTCAAATGGGATGGCTGTCTCAGTAGCAGATCTCCTGAATTCAGGTGATCCATACTTTGCCTTGATACAATCTTGCAACAGTCTTCACAATGCTTTATTATGTTCATTCTTTCAAAGGCTCATGAGCATGGACAGGGATTTAATGTTGGGGCTACAGTGGGGGCTGAGGGAAGTGGCTTATGCCTCATCTATTAAGGGCTTACAGAAACCAAGGAAGCCTTAAGGATGGAGTAAGGAAAGCCCACAGAGTCTTCATACTAAATGGACTGTTCATAGCCTGAATTTATCATACTTTTGTTTACAGAAATTTTTCTCTGAGGTGGTACCACTGACATTTTATACAAATTTTGATTAAGATAGAACATGCACTGTTCCCTCTAACTTCCCCACCCTTCCATTCTCAATTTCTCTGTGAATTGGATCATACATAGATAAAAATCCTGAATGGCCTGTATTTTTTTTAAGCACACTTCCTGATTTACACATCTGTGGCAGCTTTAGAAGAAAGCTTTAATATATTGGCATGTGGCTGTCATTTTATCACTTGTTTAGTTTCGTGCAGGCAAGTGCACATGAATACACTGGCTTGTTGCTATGTTAAGTCAGCCTCTCTCATAATAGTCACTTATCTAAGTGCTTAAATAGACACATTTTATTACAGGAAATTCTTATGGTCAACTGATCTGTAGAAGGAAAAAAGTTACCTATGCATGCATGGTATGGCAGGAGGAGCCCCCCTGCACCTGACTAAAGGGGACAAAGATGAAAGGATGTTCCTGGATACTTTCCTTGGTAAATTGTATTTTTCTTGATATAATGTTCCTCCCTTCTGGTTCAGTGAAGAGCACATGTGGATCAAGGCAGGGCTAGTTACCACTGTCTCATTGCTATTTGACAAGAGTTTTGAAGGACTGAAGCTTAACTTGGAATTAATCTGATTTAGCTGATCGCCATATTTGGGGTTGGGAAGGAATTTTCCTCCAGGGTAGATTGGCAGAGGCCCTGGAGGTTTTTCGCCTTCCTCTGTAGCATGGGGTACAGATCACAGCTAGAGGATTCTCTGCATCTTGGGGTCTTCAAAGTAGTTGAAGGCTTCAATATCTGAGATATAGGTGAGAGGATTATTCTAGGAGGGGTGGGTGAGATTTTGTGGCCTGCACTGTGCAGGGGGTCAGACTAGATGATCATAATGGTCCCTTCTGACCTTAAAGTCTATGAGTCTATGACATAGATTTATATTTCCTAGCCACCAAATAGTCATGCTAGGCTGGTATTAAAAAGTCAAAGTAGTTGGAGTAAGTGGTAACCACAATAATTCCTTCAAGAAAAAATACCTTAAAAGAACTTCATTTGATATATTCAAAAGGGAGCAGAATCGGGAAGAAAGCCTAGAGATGGCACCAAGAGAAAGATGCTGAAGAGAATATACATAAGTTAACAATCATGGTCTCTTGAAGGCAAGAGCAGAGTATTATCTCTGTAGAAGATACCAGAAATCGCTATTGCAAGTGTTGCTCTGAACCTAGCAAAAATTAAAGATTCACAACTGAGTCTATCTCCTAGCTGCCTTTCTGCTCCAGATAGGGGTAACCAGGTGTGCAGTACATTCCCCCTGGAGGAGCAGAGTCAAGGTGCCACCCATTCTGTACCTTATGTGGGAGTGGAAATGAAATGTAGATTCCATGGAGTCTGCTCTCTTCTCCAACTTTGGGCAATATGGAGACTTGATGCAGGGGAGTAAGGCTGCCTAGCACTTCTGCAAATGTTTGCCCCAGGCATTCTCTGTTTTTAACAGAGGTTTTCATGTTCTAGTATGCTCTACTTGTGTAAAATTATAACAGGATGTTTTAGCTGTGACATAACCGGGGGCCCCTTATTTTTGCAATTGAACCCCTTTGTGTATTTAGTTAAAGTCAATTGGATTTCTAACTCCTTATTGTTAACTTGAATCACAGGTACTTTGATATTAGTTTGCATCTGCAATTTGATAGCAGGCATGTAAGCTGCACTTATTTGTGACTTTAATTTATTGGTGTGAAAATGAAGGCCAGCTTTACAAAATCTGGCCCTTCAAAGGAATGATAGGCAGTTATTCACAGTTGAATCAGTTCTGAGAACTTTAGTGTCCTGGAAAAAACCTCCTCTTCCCCAGTAATAGGCATTCTCATGTTTTTATACCTAATCTCTCTCCACCAACAAAGTATACATTTGAAAACCTACTTCAAAAAATGTACAATTCTCCAATTACAAATAAGGCTATGCTGGCCATTCTTTCCTTAAGAGGCACAAAAATTGGTCTGTTATCCTACAAAAAGACAAACAAAAGATTTATATTATAAATGCATGATCATCTACAAAAAGGGCACCACAGTTTGTAGGGTACTGTATTACATAATAGAAGTCTCAAACTTTAAGTTCAAGTGACAGATCTGAATTGAGCTAAAGCAGGGATGGGCAATAATTTTTTGTGGGGTGGGGTGGAGTGGGGTGGGGGGACCTGCTCCAAGAATTTAGAAAGCTGTCAAGGGCCACATTCTTCCATATTAATGGAGGAGGTGAGGGGTCTGGGATGGAGGTTGGGTGCAGAAGGGAGTTTGCAGTAAGGGATTGGGGTGCAGGAGAGGGAGTTTGAGTGAAGGAGGCAGTTATGATTTGGGTTAGGGGCCTTGGGTACAGGGGTTTGGGTTTGTGACCTTGGGCAGAAGGGGGTTGTGACGTGGGACAGGAGTGCAGGAGTGAGGCAGACGTTTTGGGTTGTGACAAGGGGCAGGATCTAGGAGGGGATATGAGTGCAGGAGGGGGGAGTAGAGGGTTTGGGTTATGTGGGGTAGGAGTACAAAGGGTTGGTGTCAGAGGCAGGCTCTGGTTGGGAGATTTACCTGCTTGCCTCCTGGCCAACAGCCTTCTGAAGCAGCCTGCCTGCCTACCTCACCCCCACATTGACTGCAGGGGTCATGTCATTTTTGAACAGCTATGAGCCTGTGGGAGGGGTGCTCCGTAAGCTGCCTTTTGGCAAGAGGTAGCTCCTATTGGACAGAAACCGGACAATGGGATTGTGCTGGGGGTGGGCAGGTCCTCCCTCCCATAGACTCACAGCTGTTCAAACAGAGCCACAGAAGTTCTCAACAGCTGCAGGGGGCAGGCAGGCTGCCTAAGGGCTCACCACTGCATCTGCAGACCAGATCTGGCAGCTTCACCAGTCACATCTGGCCTGTGGGGAGGGTATCTTGCCCAGACCTGAGCTAAAGGAAAATCTCTGCCCACATTAGCAGGGTTTTTATATATTTTTTTTTCAGACTAGCCACTAGAGGGTGGAGCCACCACAAAATGATAAACATTTGAGCAGGTCCATCCACTACACAGAGGAGAGAAGACAGAATATTACCATGTCCTATTTATCAGACAAGCCATGGTGATTCTCTTGATTGGAAATAGATCGGGAATAATGTGTGAGGTTAAAAAAAAATGTGTGAGGTTAAAAAAAAAAGTGGCCCTGATCATGCTGTGCATAAACAATACAAAGATACTGCAGATGGCCAGAAATAAGAGATTGAAAAATGAACTCAATCTGACAAGAAAATAAGTGACTCCCTGATGACATACTGACATAGTTGCTTCTGAGTGAAGATTGTAAGATTCCTCCCCTGATTCATCAGAAATGTTGTAATACACATTTTTTCCCCTCCTTTCCCCTCCCTAAAACAGGATAAAAACCACAGGATAGCTCCAGCAATTTGCTTCCCCAAGCCACCACCATGTGAATAGTGCATTGAAAGAACCAACCAAAAAGCTGGCCACCCTTATTCTGGTAATACCAAAAGACATAACACAAATCATTAACTGTCTTCCTCTTACAGAAGGGGTACCCTTGTGGATCCAGTTACTGGAACAAAGAATATTGCCAGGCAACCTGGAGTGGCAAATTCAGGTCAGAAACACTAACCTAGTTTTACATTCTATAATTAGATTTCACTAACAAGTGTCAACTTCTAACACACTCTGTCTTAGCATGGAATCACAAACAGTCCCGTGGGAATGCTAATCCATCATGCCTGGCAAGCTGGACTATATAATGGACAGTAATGTACATACAAATTAAAATGACAATACTCAGCTTATTTCTATTCCTAAAGGACCAGTCACTTACTCTAGGTCATCTGCGTTCATATCAAACCAAACATAATGCCTATAATAATAAATCTTTAGTAAGTTAACTACAAGATGAATTATTTACAAAGTTAAAGCAGGAAACACAGAAATTAGTTAAATTAATAAAAGTAATGTAAGCTTCTACTATAAGCAACTCTACATCCATCCTTTAAAGCTGACCTGTGTCCAGCAGCATAGGAATCAATTATGGTTAGGCATTTTTGCCCTTTAGTCCCCAGATAGTATAAAGATCTCAGTTTCTTCTTGTGAGGGATTTGTATCCCCTTCAGCTTAGAATCCAAGCTGATGGAATGAGTTAATGAACAAGTCTCTCTTTCCTTGAAGGAGTCAGGAATGCAGTCTACAAGGTCTTTGTCCATTGGTACTACACAATGTCTCATTTGCCTTCCAAGGGTTGCCTTCTGCAGGATGAGCACTTTACCTTAATTAATGCTGCTTTTCCTGTTTGTTTGAATGACATAATGAGATGTTTACAGTGCAGACATTCAACATAAATTTATACCAGGAGATATGTGCCGCATCCTACAACCATTCTTTAAGTCTAAATACACTGTTGTAAGATTAGTATCTATTTTAACCATACAAACCTCACATCTAGGCTGGTTTCCAGCTATGCATTTGTCAGTATTCAGTGAGGTTTTGGGCTGGTCACATACTCACAGACCAGGTGTCAGTGTATCACAACCATCATTGATCATTTTGTTTAAATTTGCAGTACCCACCTACAACTGGGAAGCGAGTGACTGCAGTTGCATCTAGTTGTTCACGATTAAATGAATTCTGACAACAGTCACACCTTCCCAGTGAACAATGAGATTTTCTCAATAGTGGGCACCAAACTCAGGTAGCTGGTTCCTGTAATTGAAGGACAGACTATATACTCAGTCTGTCATAAGACAGCCATATGCTACAGAAAGTGTTAAGACCCGAAGTGTCTGTCCGATCATCTAGTCCAGGGGTGGGCAAATAGCCTGCAGGCCGGATCCTGTCTGCCGAGGTTAGCTCTTGATTGTTTTACACACTGCCATATTTACCCGTCTGTCTGCAGGTACCAGGGACTCTCAGCTCCAGTTGGCCATAGATCACCATTCCTGGCCAATAGGAGCTGCGATCACCTGTACCTGCAGAGGTAAAGGTAAATAGAGCGGCAGTGGCCCACCAGGGACTAACCCTGGTGAACTGCACCTGTGTTATTACCCACCCCTGATCTAGTCTGACCATCTGCATCCCACAATCCAACTGTACCACCTGAACACTAAAATAAAAAAACAGCATTAGATCAAACTATCACAGCTCACAGGAGACTAAACTATTTAGCTCAACTGATTGAGGCTTTCATCTGGGAGACAAGTTCTTCTGTTACTATGCTCCTCTGATTATTAGACATTAGAAATAATTGGTATTTAGAAGGTCTTCTTGCATTAGAGGACTTAGTTAAACTAACAGTTGAAGTAAATCTCCCACGGTTATAAGCAAGGGAGAATATCTTAATGAAACCTTGATTATTTGATATTAATTTTGTAGTCTCAGTTGATCTGGGTGATAATTTGGAAGAAAGTGTACAGTTAAAATCAAGTCTCTTTCAGTGGTCAAGGAAAATAATTCCTCCACACTAGTGATAAATTTGGCTTGGTTAATTTAGCTAACCATTGCTTCTCAGAAACCTTATCATTTTTACTCCATCCAAGGATTCTCTGGAGAGCTGTATACTGAGAACTTGTTTGTAACACTCCTCTGGCTACATCTCTTCAAGTAAACTGCTATAGCATACGTGAGAAGGTATATAAATACTCGAAGGTCAATAGGTCAAGTACTGTAAGTTGTGGACTTTGGAATACAACATGTGAATTGTCAAACCCAAAGTGTACTCCTGGATCCAAAGGGGTCTTTGTGGATACTACTATGGTATTTATGACATCATCTCTTCCCACCACAGTCAGATAACTGAAAGTGTCCATCAATAAGTGAGGAGGAGAAACACTTGCATGTGTGATTTCATGAGGGAGGTAAGTCAACCATCACATGTTGAAGAATCTTAGCCAAGAAACACACATTAAACTTGACTGTCTCAGCGCTATCCCAGGAGGAGCTGTATGCAGATGTTACTAGGGCATTTGCAATACAAAATCCTTTCTTAGAAAACTAAATCAAAGCTGCACCACTGAGACCCATGAAGCTCAAGTTCTTTGTGGCACAGTTTCCTTGAGCAATTTTTATAAACACTTCCTAAACACTTTATGAGCTATGAAAACAGTTGGGGAAACTGTGCAGCCACGTAAAGGTCACATGCTAAGTACATTCCTGGAAAATGTTCAGTAAGAATTGGGAACCAGCAGTACACGGATAAATACTGTGGACTAAATACAAGACTCTATATTCATTCTGCATTCTGTTTAACCATTTATAATAATTCTAATGCCTGCATTAGGATTTATATTTTAATATGCATCTATAGTAAATGACTTCTACTCACCAAACACTTAATTTTATCCTCTTGTTTTGGTTCTATAAATTAGGCTGCTGTTGTTTCTGGTCTAGATTATAGATTTATTGTAAAATAATTTATTAAATAATGTTGTATTAGCTGACTTATGTTTGCAATTTCCGTAAATGCCATCAGTCATATCAGGGCTTTCTGCTCTTAAATTGCTGGGTTCTGCTAATTTGTTTTGGGTTGTGTGTGAGTGTTCACTCACACAGCTACCTGAGAGTGATGACATTACAGGGTCTTGGATTCCTTCTAACAATGTGGGATCAAATATTAACTGAGCTAATTTCAACTCCAAGAGGACCCAATGCTGCAAGGGGTGGGGGGAGTCATCTCTGGCAAGGTGCGGAGTGGCCTTGGCTTTCACTGAGGATAGTGGTAGCTGTAAGCGTTCAGCACCTCACAGGAAGCAGTAAAATATAAGGCAGAATTGGTCCTAGATTTAGAGCCACACTTGAGGTTCAAATGTTGTTTCGGACCCAGAAGCCTGTCTGAGAGCTTCCACTGGTCTTGTCTTTTCACAATCCTTTTGTTGTAGGCCTAGACACCGAGGAGAAATGCACATTCATCTGTCACATAACATGGACATGATCCTGTAGACTGCATTACTAACACTCAAGTACAGTGCAACAGAGAGAACTTCCAGGAATATGAGCGGTGACTCAGTTATCTTCCAACTCTTATCCAGGTGATCTGCACTGATCAGCTGACAGATGTGCATGCTGGAGGCAATGGGAGAATACGGTTAATAATGGTTAAGGGTTTTGTGGTTACGGGACTAAGATCTGTTTAACAGATCAGAACACAGAATGGATGAAAAATAAGCAATGGGAAAGTACTTGGATACAGTGGAGTAATTTGGATGCTAATACATTGACCAATCTCTAGTTTCAGAAACATGTGCGTGAGAGAGAATTCCCAGCAAAAGATGCAAATAACTAGCTAAAGAAGCTTACACAATGCTGTTAAACCACCACTGAAATGTGTAAGGGGAAACAGAAGTAGTAGATATAAAATAATAATTTATCTCAAAACTGGCAATTATCACACTGCACAGAAACGTATTAGAGCTAGAATTCTGTAAGTTTAGTAACCTTGTCTATCATCAGCTGAGAACCTCTTCAAAAATTTTACATGTAATAGAGAAGTTTATCTATACAGTGACTATATTCCTCACAATGTAGCAACTTTAGAGCAAACCAGTAAACTGATGGCCAAGATCCTAGACGTTTTTCAAAACTGATTTTCAGTTGACATCTATGGGGCTACTCACATGCTTAAAAATAAGCATTTGCGTAAGCACTCTGCAAGCTCAGGGCCTGGGTGCTCAGTACTTAGCAGGATGGATCTCCAGTAGAGCTGGCCCCATACTAAGGAGGGGGCAGCCATCTTAGGAACTGTTTTAAACATATAGGCTGTGTCTAGACTAGCCGCTTTTCTTAGAAAAGTTTTCTGGAAAAACTTGCCAGCTGTCTACACTGGCCGCTTGAATTTCTGCAAAAGCACTGACGATCTCATGTAAGATTGTCAGTGCTTTTGCGGAAATACTATGCTGCTGCCGTTCGGGCAAGTCTTTTTCCAAAAAACATTTGCGCAAAAGGGCCAGTGCAGACAGCAGAGATTTGTTTTCCACAAAAAAGCCCCGATTGCAAAAATGGCGATCGGGGCTTTTTTGCGGAAAAGTGCGTCTAGATTGGCCACGGACGCTATGCCGCAATATGTGCTTTTTGCGGCAAAGCATCCGTGGACAGTCTAGACGTGCTTTTCCGAAAATGCTTTTAACAGAAAACTTTTCCTTTAAAAGCATTTCCAGAAAATCATGACAGTTTAGTAAAATAGCCTGTTTAGCCATCTGGTAAAATTTTCAAAAGCAAATTACTTAGGAACCAAAATCCCATACACTACCAACTGAACATGTACTCTTAAGTCACTAAGATGGTTTACAAAATTTCCGCCCATGAGTTCTCTCTCATCAGTGAACCTTTTGACACGAGAGATGCACTTCTCATGTCTGTTTTTCCTCAGTACAAGCTTAGTATATGGATTTTGATTGGGAATCTGTATTCTTAGATAGGTAGGTAGCATAACTGGAAACTGTATTCTGTTTTCACTGGTGGCCACTGATGTGGAATTTCCTAAATTTTGCCATGTTTTTGTCGAATTCTTCTGCCTCCCCTCCTTTCATCCTAAATATGAAAAGTAAATGCAGCCCCTGAGATCATGGCAGTAAATCTGCCTCAACTCTTAGAATGCTGATTGCACAGTAATAATCCTATATAAAAGCTAAATTATGAATTTGTTTCTTGGCTGATTTTTAATTTTTCTTAAACAAAGAGCTCAGTCAACTGAATGGACAATGTTAATCTCCCCCATTTTACTAAAGGAAGAAAAGAAATTGAACAGTCAATAAGTTAATTGAAAGAACAAAGCCCCATGTATTGGCAGTTTCAATGAAGTATTTTAGTTATGCGTCAGAACTTTTTCCCCACAGTCTTCAAAGTTATGGCATACTTTTACTGCCATGAAGCTTCCTAGGGGGTAAATTCACCCTATTTCCTCTCCATATAGGCTAAGGGATCAGATTTTTTTGCAAGGCACTTTACAAGGTTTGGGACCTTCCCACCAAGTAGCAGGCAGAGAGGCTGTGCTTCTAGACTGGAATAACAGAAATAGCATCTCTTCATCTACTTACCACAGCTTTTCACTATTGGCATCATGTCAATGCAAATCCCCTCCCCGAATACCTGTGCTAGTCTGTTGACAGAACAGAGAAGAGGTAAAAAGCTGTTCCACCTTCCAGTCAATGTGGTACCCAGCTAGTATAGAGGATCTTTTACTGAAGATTGCATCATCCTAAATTAACAAGATTTGGGAAAAACTAAACACTAACCTATCTGCTTACTGAACACATTGATATATCAAAACATTTAAAACTATTTGCAAAAAACTTGGAAGTTGCTATTCAGGAAGTAATACATCCAAACTGAGTTTTCTTAAGTATGAATGTCAAATCATATCAATTGTTTTTGTTCTAAACCTATAGAAAAGTAACCCCCTACCCACAACTGGATTACCACAAGACACTGAAAATACCTTTGTTCATTTCCAATGTGAATAGGTTTTATGCACTGAACTGACATTTTGGCTTGTTCTTCTTGATTTAATTTAGATACACAAATCCATCTGTGGGAAGGCAAAGAGAGATCTGATCAATTTTTCTTAAAGGGGTATAAGTCTTCATAAGAGTCTGCCTTGTGTCTCCATTTTTTATTTACCTCGGTCCTTACACCTTAACTAACATAATTTGACAGGAAACTATGACTGCACCAATTGAAACTATTGCAGGGGTATTTAGGATACCCCAGTGATCTTTAAGAGATCTTTAACCTTTGGCATAAGCGACAAGGAGTCCTGTGGCACCTTATAGACTAACAAATGTATTGGAGCATAAGCTTTTGGGGGCAAAGACCAACTTTGTCAGATGCATGTAGTGGAAATTTCCTGCTCCTCTCCTTTGAAAATCTGCCCCAAGTCACTTTTGGAAACTAGATTTAATGTCCTTAGGCACTTTCTAAAATTTCACCCCTAAAAATATTCATAGACTTTAAATTCCACCCCCACCTACAGCTATATTACCCATATATCATCGCTTATTAGTGTCTTGCACAGACTGTGAGGGGGACTGGAGAGACTACTAAGGGGAATCTTATAGCATCACACACCACCTCCTGGCAAGTGTTAAATTAATAGCATGCAAGTTTGTGTCTGTATCTATAAACATCTCAGCTTCTTGCACTCACCACAGTAGGGAGAGGCTGGGAACTGACAAGGAAGAATGATTCAGTAACAATAAAATTTGTTTGTATTAGAGAAGGATGAAGGGGGAAAGAAAAGCTAAACAATTATTATTTGAACATTTCTCTTCAACCTTAAGCTAGCTTGAAGTTTGATCTTGCTCCCACTGACGTCAATGGCGTTTTTGTCATTAGATTTAATGAGTAGTATATGACCCTTAATTCTAACAGTTTTATTTTACTTTCAGAGAAGCTTTTCTACCATACTCCCTCTTAACAGTATCTGAGAACCTTAGAAACCAGAATGAATTTGGCTTCTTTATATACTTTTGTCAGCAGTACTTTTGTGCCCATTTTACAGATGTGGAACTGAGGCACAGAAGCAAATACATTACTTGCCCAGGGAGTTCTGGGGTTTATACATTTGGATTGGGTTTGTTTGTGGTTTGTTGTTAAAAGTTGACAAGTTCATCTACAATGGAATTTAACATAACAGCAATCCCTCCTGGCTGTTCTGGTAAATTTGGAGGTAAAAATATCCTGAGTATTCTCTATAGTCATCTCTGTTCCATTCCCTTTTTGTTAACTGGATCAGAACTTTAGGGTAAAATCCTTTCTCCATTGATAGATAGAAGTTTTGTCAGTGGCTTCAGTGTTCAAGGAACTCAAAATACATAGAAAAGCTTCCATTGTCTTTAGTGAAGTTAATGTATGCTTCAGTGGGCTTTGGATCAGGCCCTAAGCACCCAATTCATTCTTCAGTTGAGTGATATTACTGGTTTCAATGCAGACTTTGACTACAGTACAGGTCTCTTCCAGGATATTACTAATTTTTATATCTGTGGTTTGATCTCTCTCTCTCACTATAGCTAGAGAGAACTGAATACAGAAATGGAAATCAACAGATCTGGGTTTTATTCTTGATTTTGCCATTGAGTTTCTGGGTAACCGTAGGTGAGTCATTTAACCCCCAGGGTTTGTACTTCCCTATTGTAAAACAGGGATATTTTTTACTTTCGCATACAACAAAACACTTCCTTCCAATTCCCTGACTTTTTTCCTGTTGTAACAACATTAGGCAGTGACAAGGGCACTCAGCACTTAACAAAATCAGGCCCTTAATTATATAAAGCATTTCACAAGATGTGAAGACTCCCAACTAACTCCTGTTTCCCAACAGCTGTTTTATAACTGCCTTAGTAGTTCAGTTAACCTAATGCCCGCTCCCTGATATATGCCAGTAGTTTCACTTTTTATGCTTTAATTCAATTTATAATAGAAAAGCAGTAATACATTAGAGTGGTTTCTTTTGTGAATTTCAGAATTTATTAGCTCATAGGCATATATCAACCTCCAGCTAATTTAAAATGTTACAAACCATAAATATGGAGATGCTTCACCACTAATGGATACTGAAGTGCAAAGGCTTGCATGGAGTCAAACTCTGTTCACAGATGCTCACAAAGCTTTGGGTGTTTTCCCAAGCCTCTGTGGTTTACAAATCTTGGACTTCCATTTCTGGTTGGTGTTGGCAAGACCAAAAATCACAAGAAATCCTGCCCCATTTGGTATCTATCTATATTACTACCTCTAGGAAAATAAAGATGTGCAGGAGTGCACAAACACTAGCAATTCAGGGGGTCCTCGCTATAAGTCCAAGATACGTTCCAAAAAACCTGGACTTATAGTGAAACAACTTAAAGCGGGGAATTTTTTTCCTCCAGCTGACTTCCATTTCAACAAATTGGGGGGGGGGGAGGGGGGAAGGTTTCGCACAACTTATAGTGGTGAATGGGAGGACTTATAATGCATCAGTTCCTACAAATGTCTATGACTTTAGTGTGGAACCGATGTATACCAGGGCAACATATTGCAGGGACCCCGTACTGTTTTTACTTTAAGCTCACTCATTCTAGTGAAAATGTCTCACTACAGGCACTGAGACAATATGCTTATAAGGCAGTCTATACACGTTTCCAAGATAAGTATTCTAAATGGCAATGCTTTATGGCTCTTTAGAGCATTTCTTGGTGTAAATGTAAAACATTTTATAACCTTCATTTACAACACATTTTATTGGGTATCACAGACTTGTAAAGCAATTTATCTGACAGACTGAATAACAAAATACTACTTACCATTAACTCTTTTCTTCTTGCCCTGTTCTTCCTTTGCCAGAAAAAATCACTGCCTAATTGTCTTGCATTCAGTAGAAATTATAGCTACAGAGGGATGTTTCTTTTCCTTGACTAAGTCAATGGATTTTGTATGTTTGTTTTTTTTTGTCTAGAAGTACTGTTGTTTAAAAGTGATAACATTTTCAGTTCGGTCCTGGATTCCTTTCAGAAATAGAATGGAGACATCAGAAACTCAATCTCCCTTACTTGGATGTGCAGTCCACACATTGAGAGAGACACTGGATGACCCATGTTGTTGCAAAATCTGTAAGCCCAGTCCTTTCTGCAGGGTAAACAAGAAGCCGTTCATCTCTGTTGCATTGGTTTTGTTAGCCATGAGGGAAGCATGTAAGAGTCACTGTTCTTGATAGTCTGAGAGATTCAGAGACCTTGGAATTATCCCAAATGGTAGTATACAAAAGATTTAGTGGAGTCAAACAGCATTCAACAGTTTGCTGAAAATATAGAGTATGGAATGGGACACCTCTGGACTACCTGTCTTCTCTTTCTCTTCTCTCACCCCCCACCATCGGTCACTTTTCATTTCCAGTGAGAAGTGATTCCACCTGCAGCAAATACAGATTTTCATTGAAAAAGAGACAGTACAATTAATAACTGGTTCCTGTTATTTTTACAATGAAATAGGCCTACCTTACAATGCGTGCTGGACACAGAACAGATATAAGCGAGCCCTTCGGGCTTCTTGCAGGTTTAGGCCTCTAAATTTATCCAAGTCTCCAATGTCCTATTCTCCTCACTCATAGTACAATATCAGATACTTTCTAAAATGTTTGCTTAAAAAGAAAAATGTGTACATAGTGTATCCGTTTTGAGGGGGGAAGCAGATTTCATCTGCAGTTGCAAATGTAAGTGAAGCAGCCTAGCAAAAGACATCTATCTAGGAATTTAGATGGTCCCCATTACTATAGTGTCTAAGCTCCTCACTGTCTTCGGTATGTAACCCAGAGGCATTCAGACCACTGATAAGGGAGAGTGAAGTCTGCTCTAGAGCCTTATCTGAGAGCTAGATGGCTTTTAGCTCATGCAGTAGAGGCCCATGGCTTTAGCACCTAAGTTCACAGGCTCAGTCCCTTCTGCTGATGACGAGGGTCCATTGGCCTAGTGTCTCTTGGTTACAAATAAATTTATCCTCACAGCACCCTGGTGAGGATGAGGAGTATCATCCTATCATACCTGGGGAATTGAGGCACAAAGTGTGACCTGTCCAAGGTCAGACAGAAAGCCTGAGCTGATCAGAAATTAGAACTAGTATGTCTCAAGGTCTAGGTTAGCACTCTAACCACAGAACCATCTTTTCTCACTGTTGATTTGTTTATGAAAGAAACCTTTGGGTAGAATGGATGGGAATGAAGATTCACGCTGACTACTGACAGGGAGAGTTCACCCCTCTCTTTGTTCTTGATTCGATCTAAGTTATTACTGGTAAAGCAGGAATAATTCCATTGGAATAAATGGTATTTGCACAAATATAAAACTAATGTGAGAACAGAATCAGGCCCCCAGATGCTGAACTTCACAATGAATCAAGCAAAAACTAGAAAATTCTTTGCAAAGTTAATTTAAATTTAGAGGCCAAGGTTCAGACCTATTTTTATTTTTTCAAAACTAAATTCTGGCATTTCTCCCCTACAGATCAGACAGATCTACTGAGCTGAAACACTGCTGTGATTCCTCTCAAAGCGCCAAAAAATGGCCTAAAATAAATTCTTCCCACATTTGGTAAAATGTTTAGCAATCGCTATAACACTTCCCTCTCAACTGAAATTATCATGCTAGTCACCACTGAACCCTTCAAAAAGAATGGAAGACAGGGAATTTCTGTAGCAGGAGTTTGTTTCACAGAAACAGTTCAGGAAGATAAGCCGTCAGACGAGGACAATGATGAAAATCTACAAAGACATTGGTACAGATGTTCAGGGTACAGACTGCACATTGTTTCTACTTTTTTTTGGTCATCTACCTTTGAGACCATCCTCACTTAGAGCTAGTCAGTTAAAAGCTATATCCATCACTGCTAATACTCAAGGGTAAATCTGAATAAAACTATAGGAAGGAAATTCTGCAGATTAAGGTTTTGGCGAAATGCCTTGTGAAGAAGGCATTAGTGGAAATATTAGTCTATAGAATTTCCTTTCTCCAGTTGTGATCAGTCCATTAAAGGTCGCTGCTAGTGCTAAGAGACTATCCAACCGGGATGTGCTGGTATAGATTGCTGTAAGAAAGTTTGTTCATGACACCTAGGTTTAGTTTTGACTGAGGAAGGAAAGCATGCAGACTGCTAGGGGTTCTTTGATGAACTAAAAGGAAAAAACTCATTGTTTTAAAAAGAAAAATGGAGCACCACATTCATTTGTCCAAAAGGAAACTGAACTCAAAAAGCTGGCTAGTAACTGAAGCTAAGAAGAAAACCAATCAGTTTGATAAGGAAAAATAGGAGTAGACTTTTTTACAACATGGAGGTGAAAAAGTTGCCACTAGAGTCTAACTCATATAAGCTGACTGGTTCCTAAAAATAAAACTCCATTTCTAACTACCATTTTTGTGCATCAGGCTTGTATTACTTAAAGCAGTGATCACAAGTGCCTATTATCCAGTAATCCATGGGTAAACAAGTTAATTGTGTCTCACCTTCAGTTTCCCTTTATAAACTACTGCAATGCATACAAAACACCGACCCAAAATAAAATGTTAAGAAATTACCATGAAAATATTCTAACACAAATTTTGTATCTGTTGTATGGATATGTATAGATATATTTTTTCTGGATATAATGTTTAATCAAGGATTCTAGGATTCTTTTTTGTTCCCAATGAGGATTTATTTCAGATCCATATCCTTTCCATTTTGTGGTATGTAGACTTCCAAGTGGGCCTGTGGTCTGGCAAAGAAGGACAATTGAAAGAAAAAGTCTTAAGCTTGAACCAGACTAGTTCACTGGGTCACAGCCTGTTCTTTCCTTTAGGTGGAATAATTGATAGGGTGCAACTTCTTCCAAATTAGTGATTTAGGGGGAGATATATATTAATAATGTTCTAGGATGTATATGAATCCTAGAATGTGGCATTATATCCCAACATTAGCTCCAAAGTAAGGTTACGTAATGGGTTCTGAAAACACAATTTTTTAATTTAAAAAAAAAAAAGCACATTGGAACAAATATTGTACTAATTTCATGTTTCCTTCCCTTTAAAAGTGAAACTACCTTTTTTCATAGGATCAGCACACTGAATTTAAAAAAAAAAGTAATGGATGCACATCAATAATAAATTCAGGAATATGCACTGCAAATGAATATGCATTCAAAATTATTTTTTGGAGCATCAGAGTCTTTGGAGTATTATTTTTCTCTTAATTATTTGAACATTTTGTACGAAAGGACAGAACTTAGAAAGACGTGGTACAGCTAAAAAAAATAAAAAACACATTTTGTGGCATGTTACATACCTATCAGTAAACTGACATTTTCTAATATGTTACACGTCATCTTTTGTACTATGCCATGAACTGCCAAAGGCAAGGCACAGATTAGGATAGACATGAAAAATAGGTCTGAATCTGCCACTTGATTGAAATACCTCATGCATCCATTAAATGCCAGGGCAAGATCTCAGCTGTGTAACTCCACTATAGTTGGTAGAGTTTCACCAGCTGAGAACTGGACCCAGAACATTATAAAAGAAAGATTTAAACCACTCTACTTTGAGTTATTTTAAAACATCCTTGTGTATTTCATTGGATTTGTGGGCCACACATTGGGATATCTCAAGAGAAAAATGACAGACAAAAACAAAAACTAATCACATCCTAAATTCATACCAGGCCTGTGGCTACATGACTGTCTGAATAACTAAATGAACGCGAGACATTCTCTCTGCACTCATTCCAGGTGCAGCACTCCTGCTCCCAGGAGAACCGAGAGCAGAGGTTCTTTCCTCTTTGACATTCAAGTGGGAGGTGGGAAGGAAGAGATTAAAAATGCTACATTTTCCCAGAAGGCTCTTCCTTAAAAGGTACTATCCCCCAAAACCTTTTCATCTCAAACTTTGGTTTTTCAAATTATTTTGCAAGGTTCTTCCTGAACAAGGTGAGAGTAAGGCAAGACCCCCGTTATTAATGATAACGTATCAATATATCAGAAAGTATATAAAATGAAGTGAAATAGGAAGTGAATCTGACCTGTTGCTCTGGATAACTGACAGAACCATCCATTGATTTCTGCTCCCCAGAAGACAGACTCTTCGTAGAATGGACTTGTCTGCTCCCTGTGATGAAAGGATTTTAGCAAGAACTCAGCAATTTTCCCCCCACACAAAAGACCCCTCTTCTCTTTTAGGATCTGAAAAAAAAAATCACTTGCCTCAGGACAGTGGCAGTCAGTCAATAAAGGTGAACTAGAGCGCCAAGATAAACAGCCGTTGAGGGCTTTGGAGGCAGGGGGTGCCGATCGCACGTTTCGCATAGAGCGCCAGTTGCTGGCAGCTCATCTAGGGCCGCTCCTGTCTGGGATGGGATAGGAGTTTGGCAATTGAGTGCTGAAATAGAGGGGAAAATACCTTCTACAATGAAATAAAGTTAAAAACTCTTCATCATATTCTCTCTCTTGTTCACAGGGAACTGGATTTCCTATAGAACTGAGGCTTCTTTTAGCGCAGGGGTGAGGAACCTGAGGCCCGGGGACCGGATGCTGCTACTCAGCTTGCCTGAATCCAGCCACGCCACCCCAGCAGTGGGGAGCCCGCGGGGCTGGAGCATACAAAATCTAATGTGAGCAGTGCCTTTCTCCTCCCTTTCAGTCAGTGGCCATGTCAGTGAGGGTTTTTTGCTTGCTTCTGACTTGTGTATGGCCCCTGACTGATTTTTCTGTGGGTCAGCCCCCAATCCAAAAAAGGTTTCCCGCCCCTGCTTTGGAGCACCATTTCTGGTCATGGTGGCCTTACTTTTAACAACACATGCAACAAATGGAAGGAAGGGGATGTTAGGAAAGAAGGCTCCACCAGCCAAAAGAGTGTAAGAAGATGGGATAGAAGAAATGTTTCTTAAATAAATTAGTCTGAAAAGTGACAGAGTGAAACCTGAACCCTGATGAGTCCATTAATCACTCAAGTACACAGTATTGGGCCTTGGAGCAAAGTGGCTCTCCATACACTACTACTATAAGCTATTTTGCCTGAGTGCTAGGTAGGGTCTGCCAACCTAGAGCATCTTATAGGTTTGGAGTGTAAAAATTTGAGGTGATAGATAGTGACTTCCAGAATTAAATTTGTACAGATTTTGGGAATATTAGTGATTTATTGACCCAATTCTATAACAGGTGAAACACGATTAAATTCATAGAGTAAATGACTCATTGAATAGCATGCAGTAAACTCTACACAGAACCATTGTAGGGAATAAAAAGGAAACTTGGACCTGTAATAAAAATTCTCATATTAAGTCTTTTGAGATCTCTCACTGCACACAAATACAACAATTAAAAAAAATTGACCCGGGAGAAAGCAGTGAATCTTCACCCCACTGTAGTAACCTTTCTGGACTTCAGAATCTGGGATAATGCAGCATGGTGTAATCTCTTGGATTCTTTTTTTATTATAGTGTAGCCCAAGGTCCAGTGTGTTTCAGCAGCAGCCCTGGAAACTATAAGTTGTGGACTACAAACTGCAGCATGTTGGGAGAACTTCCTGGTTCCTGCCAGGATGTGCCCTCTGCCCCAGCAGGGTCTCAGCAGGGACTGTGCTAGAAGCAGCACACAGGCTGCATGCTGAGAAAAGGGGCTGCTGAACTGTTTTCCTCTTCTATGTTTTTTACACAATAAAGCCTGTTCCTAGTGATTTGTAGGAGTAGGTCTGATCTGAGGTGCACTCACACATACACAATGCAGAGCACACCAAGCAGCCTCAGGCCTAGCCCTCCCTCCCCCCACAGTGGTGTAAGAAGTCACAAGCTTCCCCTATGCTGAATAACCTCACACTGGGCTAGCCAATAGGAGGAGTTACAATAGTATCCGATGGTCCCAATCAAGGATGGTGCTAGGGGCTGCATAGATAAGCAACAAGAGTAAACAGTCTGTGAACAGAGCTCACAATCTAGTTTTATAACAAGATGCAAGAGGTGAATAAATAGCTGATTGAGGAGCATGCTTTGCATGACTGGTAGGTAGCAGCTTCAGCTTGTCCCTTATATAGGAATTGCTGTACCAGATTAGACCAGCCATCCATCTATATCAATATTTAACTAATTAGTAACAGACATTTTACCTTATAGACAATTGGGGAAAACAGTCCTCTCAGGGGATTTCTGCATCTTCATCAGTTTGTGGTTGGATTAAGATCAGAAACATGAGTGTTTCTTTCTCTCATACAAGGTTTTTTTATTCATTCTAATATAATTGTCGGTGTTCTCATTAAATGCCTACTCCTTCCTGGGATCTAAGTTCTTGGTCACAACACCTTTCAGCACAAGCATACTATGAACTTAAATCTAGCCTCTAATAAAAGACTAATCATTGGCATTCTGACTACGTGTTCAAGCAACATGGATATGGCCCAGGAAATATTTCCTACCGAAATATCCTTGTTTTAGGTGGAGATGGATTTAAAAATCATTTCTGCCATGCAGAAGTGTATGGGAAGTTGGGAGTCTCGTTAATAAAAGAATTGGTATGTGGTCAAAGTGATGTTTTTTAACACTAAAAAAGCATGATGGATCTGAACCAAGGCCAATTTATCCAGTAGGCACAGTGCCTAGGGCCCACGATACTTTTAGAGGCCCATGAAACTGTTTTAATTTCTTTTAAAATCAGAAGAAAAAAAATGAAACTTTTAGGGCCCACGAAAATGTATTAAATTTTGCCTAAAACAGAAAAAAATTAAAAAGTTATACCAAAAATATAATTTTTAATATTGATATTATTATGGAGGGAGGGGCCCACGAAGGCAAAAGTGTCTTGGGCCCACAAAAGTCATAATGCGGCCCTGATCTGAACCATTTCCCAGTGAGGGCAAATTTCTCTCTCATTCAGGATTTTGCAGTTCTTGAAAGAGTTAGATCAGATACTGGGGTGCCTGCTTGGCACACTGTTGGCTCAAAATCAGGGAGTGCAAAAGTGAACTTTATGACAGTTGTGCTACACCCTCTCTCATGACCAATAGTATTAGAGTTTAGTATCTTACATGTTACATTGTTTGTTTTCTTATAAAGTAGAAGAAGTTCACCATCGGATTTTATGGTATCTATATTACTAAATACAAAAGCACCCTGAACAATTTGAAGTTAAAACAGTCTTCATATTGTTAACAGTATTTATCCATTTACCAACTTTAAAAGTTATTAATAGCTAGACATGAACAACAATGCATAGTACGTGAACTCAGAGGTGATTAAAATCTCTGGAGGTCCCTGTGTCAAATTATAGCTGGGATGGATTTTTTACAATTGTAGAAATAGCAAATGAGGATAATCTTTCATTGGACTATTAATCATTTGATTACATTCCTATATCATGAACTGCAACTTCCTATTTATTCTAGCTCACTTAATGTATTCTTTCCAGGATACATTTATTCTATGTAGCTGTCATTTTGAAATGTATTAGATAATGTTAGCACTTCTTTTCAAATGTGCTAACAGGTGGACAGTTGAAAAGTTGAGCAGAGGACTGATGTTGCTGGAAAAGGGAGCTCACCGTAGGCCTGATCCAGCAAAAATTTTACATGGCCTTCTGAGGTACGCAAGTCCCTGAAGGTTGCAGATGCTGGCCTGCTCTACAAATTATGCAGAGGAAAGGTCAGCCTGCTGCACAAGCTATGCCTCCCCCACAATTTCTCACCCCAGCTCTGCAAGCCAAATAACTGAGCTGACTGTGCTGTGCTGCTCTCAGCGCCTGGTTCTCAAGCCTCCCTGTGGTAGGACTGAGCAGCTTAAAGTATTGGCTTGCCTAGATTGGAGGTGCCTAGATTGTTCCCTTTCACATTGGTTCTAGTTGTTTTTAAGAGTCTGTTTTGTAACATTATGACCTATACTTCCCAGTGTTGGTTTTAGTTTTCCTGTATTTCTGGAAAGTTTAATCATTCTTACCAACCAAAGGCATAAAAAAAGTCAAACTTCTAAAGGCCATGAGACTTGCTTACAAATCTCAAGAAATATCTGCTGGGTTATTTACTTGCCTCCTTGTTTGAGTCTTTACAATTGAGAGCTAGAAACTTATTTTAAAACAAAGCAGACATTTAATTCTATGGATCCAGAGGCTGAGGCTTTAAGAAGAGATCTAAATATTTTAACACTGAAGATAAAATTATTCAAACAGACAACACTGGTTTAATACAAATATTGCATAAAACTTCTCCATCCAGATACACAGTTACACCATATTTGCTGAATAACGTATCAGATAATGACCTATCATTCATTATTTAAAACTGGAAGGAATGTAGGATGCTGTCACATAGAAGAAAGAGCTAGATATAGATAAAGGAGAGGTCTGAGAAGAGTGAATTGGGGTGAATTTAACAAGCACAATTGCAAATTAGCCCATTCTAGCAAAGAGGCTAAGGGCTGAAAGTGAATGAACCTGAACTATCCCCTCACCTCTACAGGCAACTCCTTCACAAGTGGCTTGAAGTTTAGTTTAGCAGCAATTAAAATGGGGTGGGCAATCATTTTAGAAGGGGAGCCTATCACAAGTTTCTAAAGTGGCCCCGGGTTGCCCTGGAAGGGGTGGGGCCAGGACACTTTGTGTGCCACCACTGACAGACCCTGATTGGCCTGGGGGTGGGGGAGCATGTGAAGTCTTTGCCCCTGCTCTCCCAGAGATGACTGCCAGCTGTTCAAAACAGCTGGCAGTTCCCTCTAGGTGCCCTTGCCCCTGGCAGCAGGAAGAGACTTTGCGCACTCCCTCTGCCCCCAGGCCAATCAGGTCTGGAGATGGGGGAGCATGTGAAATCTTTTGCTCCCTGTCTCCTCCCTGCAAAGGGTATGGTGCTTAGAGTGAACCACCAGCTTAACAGCTGGCTGTTAGCTCTAAGCACCACATGCACCCCTTGTGGGGGAGGAGACTTCAGATGCTTCTTTGACCCCAGGCCCTAATTGGCCTGGGGGGGGGGGGCGGATCCGTCCCATGAAGGCTCTCTTGCCCTGAGTAAAGGTAGCCTCAAAACACACTTCATCTATCCAAAAACTTGAAATAATGGAAATAAGTAGTTAGGAAAGATTTGTGCATTTGTTTACATCTATGTCTGACTTGCCAGGCTCACCATTTTATAGTCTGCATTGTGTTTTTATGGCATTTCAATGAGATTTTTATAAAGAGTTTTCAAGTTCATTTAAACCATATTTATGGCTAAATGACAAAGTTCAATTTTTAGCTACTGGTCCTCCATAATAAGGCACTAGAATACAAGCACTCTGTCATTCATGGAGGTCTGGAACACTCCAGGCCACCCTCTGGCTCTCACAGAAGGACTAGACACAGTGCTGACTGCATCCATCCCACCCTCCTCCCAGTAGTAAAAGGCAAGTGACTAGTATGACAGCAGAACTTGGTTTAGCATGCACCTTGACTGGCAAAGAGACATCTATCATTGTGTATACCCACTGCATCCTCTGATTCTTTTCCTCCCTCTCTTATCTGCTTGCACACATACAGGGAGGCTCATCCAATTGTAGCCCTACATGTTTATAGTATTTGTATCTTCATTTGGCTGTTTCATCATGATCACCTTTATCATCCTCTTCAACGGTAGTGCTCTGGGCACCTCTTGGTGAGAGCATAGCTGATCCAATTTTGACTCCATATTCCTACTAAATAAACCAATAAAACTGCTCCTCAGCTAGGCATCTGCAGATGTTTCTGCTTCTCTCCCGCTCCTCCCCTCCCCCCACCAGTGGGAATTCCATGGATCTCGTCTCCTGTTTTCTATGTACAAATGCCAGAACAGTTGAAATCTGGAAAGTTACGATTCAGTGTTAGGAATTGACTGACCAAGAGTGCTTGAACCCAAAGAAGGGCTGTCAGAAGTAGAGAGTCTGACAGACTAACACATGAGGCATATGCCAACTTGGATTTCACATCTGAAATGGCTTTATAACCTTTTGCAGCATCTGAGGAGTACTTTATCCTCAACAGCTGTCTTCTAATCACTTATTCAATATCTGTAACAAGTGTGAGAGAACTTCTCTCCCACCCCTTCCCAATATCTCTAACACATGCACTTGCCTAGCAAAGTGACCTCTTATTTTTCACTTTTATTGTTTACATGTGGTAGTCTCATTTTGAAGCTTGAAATATAGAATTCTGAAGTCACATAGATATCCTTTCCAAGAATAGTTTATTGCCATTAATACTTCTGCCCACATATTTTAAGTCTCAGGAAATTTTCATAATATATTAATTAATTCTGCACTACAATGTGACACTTCTGGCATATATCACTGATTTCTTCCCTTCCCAACATTTTGCGTAAATCTTTGTGTTTTATAACTAGAGAGAATTAAATCTGCTATCAAAACAGACTTCCATTCATCCTGGGAGTGCCATAAAATTGTAATGTCTTTATTATTTAGTGCGCTGTATATGTCAGAAACAATTTTCTGGTTTTCACAACACTGACCAATTTCTTCAATGCTGCAGGATGCATATTCCCTATGGTTTCCCCATATTGCCTAAATAAAGTGATTCTGTATCAGACAGAGCTAGAAAGCTATTCTTTGAGAGGTTGCACATAATATTTTATGATTTTTTTTGTGTTGTCAAATCAGTGGCTGGTTAATATCTCTTTACCTATAATTTACTATAAATATATACACTTTAAATTTTATTGTATTATGAATTTAGAATTCACCACCATTATCCCAATTCTGTACTTCTCCGGTCATATATCTCTCTACTGAAAATTAGTGTTTGTGAACTTTTACTTCTCTTTTAGAACCCCTTCAAGCCTATCTGCTTAAAGTTAGATACCTTTTGTGTATGTTCAGGCACCTAAATAAAAATGATCTGATTTTTAGAGCTAAGGCATTTCCAGAGCTCATATTGAACACACAAACCTCTTAAGTAGTGTGACTGAATACTCCACTGGATTCAATACCCCTACCTGCTGTTGTAATAATCATGGTACAAAATATGCCTTGTGAAATATCATTTGAAATATCATCCTAGTGAAGTGTGTCGCAACATTGCATCTACAGATATGAAACCCTGTATGATGTTAAAGGCACATGTTCACACTTTCTTAGGCCCCTCGGAAACTTCAGTTTCCATAAAAGCTGTAAGCAGAGTCCTCCAATAGACAGAGCAAAGAGAAAAAGAAAATCTGCACACATACATACAGAGATGAAAACAGACAGCACATCTTTCCCACCCAGTTCCATGTCTCCTCGCACTCAGCAGAAAAGAACTTTTTCTAGGTATCAGTCTCAGGAAAATGCATTTCAAAGGGTCACCCCTATAAAAATGAGGGGCAAAACCACTCAGTTATGTTTCCCTATCCATCTCTCTTGAACCTAAGAATCCAGTTCTTTGGCTTTGGGAAGGATCCTGCCCTGATGATTGGTCATTAATGCTGTTGGAAGCAAAGCATTTTATCTTAAACCTCATTTATGAAGCTTTGGTATCAAGAAGCATTTTATCTTTATTGCTCTTCTAATCATTTCTGACTTCAATGCCAGTGTTAAAAAAACCTTGTTTTATTCTTTAATCAACACTAATGCAGTGTTGCGATCAAACTCAGCTACGTGATAATGCCATTTAAAAGGAGCAAGTGGTTATATACTGTTTCCTTATAGAGGTAATAGATCTAAAATATCTGAACTGTCCAGGAAAGGGCTGAGCGTTACCAAACATGCATTTGCAAGGGGGTGTTGGAATTCAGGACCAAGAACATTTTGGAGCCACCTTGCATGTCAAGGCTGCTGAAAGCCAGAGTGTAGCTAAGGTGTTGCTGACAGGCTACAGGGGTCAAAATTTCTGAGCCAGAGCTGTGGCTGTACACAGGCACTCAGGCTGTGACCTGCACACTGTTGGGATTTTTAGGAAGAGCTGAGATTGGCCACCAGGGTAACAAACTTTATCCCACTGGGAGTAATCTAGCCACCCCCAACTCCTGCTGTTAAAATCTTTTTTAAAAACCACATTCTGCTATTTGTGTATTTTCACACATTAACAAACATCTGTGGCCCTGACCATGTGTGCAGTTTGGTCAACAACATTCTCTTTGCCTACATTCTATTTGCAATTCAGCTGAACAGCAAGTCAGATGTAATAGGGTGCAGCTCCATTCAAGTCAATGGAGTTTTATGTGGGTTTACACCAGCTGAGGATCTGGCCAAGTGTTCTTTACTTCCTGTCTTAAAAGTGTAGTATAGCAATGCTATGTATTACTGAACAGCAGCCATGCCCAGGCCACCACCTTGTCAATAGGCGAATATATGAGAAATAAATGCAGCCTCCACTCTGGCCAATGCAAGCCTACCTGAGCCTGGTTATAAGTTAGAAAGACAGGATGAATGTTACTGCATTGATGACTAATCTTAATGATCTTCACACCAATGCAACCCCTGCAGAAACATTAACATGCAGGTCTTCACCCACTATCTTGTACCTCAATTCCAAAACTTGTTTTTATATGGTATTGCACTTCAATTTTAGTTTTGTGTAATTGGTGATCAGGCAGTAGGTCTAGATTGTAAAATATGTATAAAGTGGAGAGCACGGATACTTTTTTAGTTTAAGTAAATCCTTTCCCTACATTTATATTAGTAAAATTAATGATTTATTGATTATGGACAATGAGCCAAATCCACCTTTGTTACAACTTCTTTGAAGACAATAGCTACTCCAGGATTAATGAGTTTCATGGGCATGCCAAATTTCCTTTCTCCTTGCTCTTGGAAATAATGTCCGTTAGTGTGTTTAAAATAAGTCACTTCAACTTGATAATCCTAATAGAAAAGCCATAAAATGGGATGGAAAAACCCTGCTGGCAGTGATAACAGCTACTATACCAGTTTTTCTTTGCAAAGGATCTTTTGCTTTCCTGCCTCATAACACCTTAGCTACTGCACATCAAACAGTAACCTTGTCTGAACTTGTATATAGGGGAATTGAGGTCTGCTTCCAGTTGAGATCCACTGAAATGTGTATGACTCACTCTGATCCTGTGCTCCATGCACATTAGAACCTTGTGTGAGGCTAATTGTGCTATATGAACATGTCTTCATTGATTACAGGACCAGCTGAAGAAAATGGAACCCAGATAACCGGCTTTCCTTGGTTGGATCAGAGCCCTAGATAAGTTCCTGTTTTCAGAGTTTCAGTTAAGTAAAAGAAGTGAAGGATGAATAAAGAATATCAAATCTCTCATGTATTGAGGAAAATACTGGAGGGAAAGGTAAGCATACAGAGTTGAGAAAACAAATATTTTTAAAAGTACTTTACAAGATTTATTCTGAAGGAAGACAGACCCTGAATATCTTGAGTGGAAAAGAAAGAAAAGACACAGAAACCAAAAGGAAACCAAAAGCCATTAATATATAGTGAACAACTAGGAATTCCCCTGATCAACCAAAAACTAGCATTCTGTCAGTACGTTTTGGCATTCTGGATTCTGTAATTGTTCCCTGATGCAGCAACACTAGTGGAAATCTGTATTGCAGATGGGACAGAGATGTTCTTATCGCTTCTTCACCCAGACTACATTCCATTGGTTGCAGCAATAGTGGAAACTGTAGCTACACTGGTGGATTTTTCCTAGCAGAGACAAAGGGCTGTGCGAAAGGTGTGCCCTTTCACACAGATGCTACCAGAACCCAGTCATTTTGAAGCACCGATTTTCATCCTTGTCTTCTTTGGAAATTTAGTCAGCATCCACCATACCTGAATCTCCTCCAATATAAAGACTCCCTAGAGGACTTTATTCATTTAATAGTTTTCCTTTGCTGATGTAATCATTGCAACTGGTCTGGTTTATCAAAGCTTTATATTTATTTCTCTACAAACAAGAGACCTTCTTATTCTCTATTTCAGTTTCTTGGAAAAAACAACACAGTATGGAACATTCTTTGTATTTCAGAGACATATTTAGGTACTATTAAATAATGCACTTAATCACGTGCTTCGATTTCTCACCCTCAGGAATGAAATTATGGCTAAGTATGTGACTAAGTTGTGGCCTTAGACAAGGCATTTGAGCATTCATTTTGAAATACCAAGAGCTATCTTTCACCATGATCATGCTAAAAGAAAGACATCCTGAACATGGCGAGCTGATGAACTGTTATTTCAGAACACAACCAGCATTGTTTCTGTCTGCACTCTAATCCCACCTACAGGGACTACTACTTGAAACCCCTGATATTGCTGCATTTTTTCCTGTTCATTGCATCGACAGGAAGTTTCAATAGTTACAGTGCTTTCTGAGGGCTTCAATGAGTCCTGAAGAGGCACAGGCCCAGATTCACAAAGGTATTTAAGCACTGGTACTCAGTATCACAAAGCCTAACAATCACAGGAGTACATTGCAATCCACAAAGCCTGAGTTAGACACTTAGGCTCCCTGGACAATGAATACAGGGAGATGGGCACCATTGGTCATGGGCAAATGTACCATTGGTGGGAGGCCTACTCTGGTCCCTCCCCCTCTTGCCAGTGCCCCACCCCTCTTTTTATACCCCCTAATGGAGCTCAGAGTGCACAGACACCCCACGGCTAGGTAGGAAGTGTAGTCAGAGCCACAAAGGAGCAGGAAGGAAACTGGGAGCAGGTAGTTCTTGATTTGATTTTAACAAATAGGGAGGAACTGGTTGAAAATTTGAAAGTGGAAGGCAGCTTGGGTGAAAGCAATCATGATTCAAAGGAACGGTAGAAGGGAGAATGGCAGAATAGAGACAGTTGATTTCAGGAAGGCAGATTTTGGTAAGCTCAGAGAGCTGGTAGGTAAGGTCCTATGGGAAGGAAGACTAGGAGGAAAAACTGAAGTGAGTTGGCAGTTTTTTTAAATAGACATGATCTAAAAATCAAAAAGCAGTCATATAAAATTGAAACAATGTCAAGTTACAAAGGATGAACCACATAGGTATGCAGGGGCAAGATTAGAAAGGCAAAGACACAAAACAAGGTAAATCTAAATCCAGACATAAAGGGTAACAAGATGACATTCTACAAATACATTAGAAGCAAGATGAAGACCATCGGCAGGATAGATCCATTGCTCACTGAAGAGGGAGGAACAATAACAGGAAACCTAGAAATGGCAGAGGTGCTTAATGCCTTCTTTCTTTCGGTTTTCGGCAAGAAGATTGATGGTGACAGGATGCCTACCATAGCGGGTGGTAGTGGAAATAGGATAGGTTTAGAAGTTAAAATAGAAAGTTTAAAATTACTAGAAGAGTTAGATGTCTTCAAGTCACTATTGCCTGACGAAATGCATTCTAGAATACTCAAAGAGCTGATAGAAGAGGCATCTGAGCCTTTAGCTAACATCTTTGAAAAATCATGGAAGTTGGAAGAGATTCCAGAAGACTGGAAAAGAACAAATATGGTGCCCATCTATAAAAAGGGAAATAAGAACAACCCATGAAACTACAGACCAGTCAGTTTAACTTATGTGCCAGGGAAGAGATGAAGCAAGTAATTAAGGAATTCATCTGCAAACATCTGACGATAGGAAACAGCCAGCATGGATTTGTGAAAAACAAAACATGTCAAACCAATCTAATAGCTTTCTTTAATAGGATATCAAACCTTGTGGAAAAGGGAGAAGTGGTGGACAGGGTATACCTAGACTTTAGTAAGGCATTTTACACGGTCTCGCATGACCTTATCAATAAATTAAGGAAATACAGCCTATATGGGGCTACTATAAGATGGGTGCATAACTGGATGGATAACCACTCTCAGAGATAACAGTTCACAATCATGCTGGAAAGCCACAACAAGTGGGGTTCTGCAGGGGTTTGTTTTGGGACCAATTCTGTTCAATATCTTCATTTATGATTCTAGGTTGTATCAACAGGTGTGTTGTAAGCAAAACTCGTGAAGTCATTCTGCCGCTCTACTTGCACTAGTTAGGCCTCAGCTGGAGTACTGTGTCCAGTTCTGGGCGCCACATTCAAGAAAGATGTGAAATTGGAAAGGGTACAGAGAAGAGCAACAAGAATGATTAAAGGTTTAGAGAACATGACCTATGAAGCCAGGCTTCATGAACTGGGCTTGTTTAGTTTGGAAAAAAGAAGATTAAGGGGGGACATGATAGCGGTTTTCAAATATCTAAAAGGGTGTCACAAGGAGGAAGGAGAAAATTTGTTCCTCTTGGTTTCTGAGGACAGGACAAGGAGTAATGGGCTTAAAGTGCAGCAGGGGAGGTTTAGATTGGACATTAGGAAAAAATTCCTAACTGTCAGGGTGGTCAAATATTGGAATAAATTGCCAAGGGAGGTGGTGGAATCTCCCTCTCTGGAGATATTTAAGAACAGGTTAGATAGACATCTGTCAGGGATGGTGTAGACGGAGCTTGATCCTGCCTTGAGGGCGGGGGGCTGGACTCGATGACCTCTCGAGGTCCCTTCCAGTCCTATTATTCTATGATTCTATGATTTAGGTATTGGCATAGAGAGTATGATTATTAAGTTTGCAGATGATACCAAGCTGGGAGGAGCTGCAAGTGTTTTGGAGGATAGTGTCAACATTCAAATTGATCTGGAGAAACGGTCTGAGGTAAACAGGATGAAGTTTAATAAAGACAAATGCAAAGAACTCCACTTAGGAAGGAACAATCACTCATACAGAATGGAAGCAGCTGTCTAGGAAGAAGCACTGCTGAAAGGAATTCAGGGGTCATAGTGGACCATAAGCTAAATATGGGTCAACAGCATGACACTGTTGTAAAAAAAAGCAAAAATGATTCTGGGATGCATTAACAGGAGTGTTGCGTGCAAGGTTGTCATAGCCAGGGGTGGTAGTGGGGATAAGCTCCCACTGTCTATAAAGTACCCCTATACGGCGTGCGTCTCCAATAGCCTCTGACAACCAAGTCCAGCTCCTGGCCTTCACGTGCGGTTTAGCTTGTAAACCCGGCAGAACTGTTTTAACTGACAGGAGAAGGGGCGCAGGCGGGTCACTGGCGCCTTATAACCAGTTGCTTCGGGGAGATGATACTCGTCAGCCTAGAAGGCAGTTCATCTAGGGGAAGGAAAACCCTGATTTTTAAACCTCCGCTGCCTTGCGGCTATATTCTTCCATGGAAAAGGCTTCAGGAGTAAACCTCGAGGAAAAATCCGGAGTCGGAGTCCCTAAGACAGTTCGACGCTGCTTGCAGCCTCGCTCTGGCAACTCCTGCGACGGCGCCGATGCCAAACTGTAGCAGCCCTGCTGTTCCTTTGGATCCATCGACGACGTGGAGAGGGGGGACCCGCTACGTGGGCAATAGCCTGTTCCTCCATATTACATCGCCCTGGCTAGTATCCGACTACCAACATATCTCGCAACCCTGGAGAGGACACTCCAGCCTCGCTAGCGCTACTAGCGCGGAAACAACACGGGGAGCAACAGTTTACCGGTTATAAGCCACAGCTCAATTGGCGTAGAGCATGGCGCCAGGGGTTGTTCCCGACGGTGGGAGGGATCTTCGGGTCTCACTGGGCAGTTACCGCCCGCCTCAAGCTGGGCAGCCCCCAGACAGTCAGGTACTGCCCCGCCACAGTCTGCTTTCCTCACTGGGTGCATGGGGATTAGGAATATTCCGAACGGCAGGCTGCAACCATCGCACCAGGCAACAAAACACTGAGAAAGAGACCACCTCTTAAACTGGGATGTTGGAATGTCCGTACAATGTTGACGGGCCTCTCCGAAGACGTATGGGACATTGACGACCTACGAAAGACAGCAGTCATCAACAACGAACTTCTGAGGCTGAACGTAGACATCGCCGCCCTACAGGAAACACGACTGGCAGACTCAGGCATTCTGAAAGAAAAAGACTACACCTTCTACTGGCAGGGAAAGGCCCCAGACGAGCCCAGACAGCATGGCGTAGCTTTCGCGGTGAAAAATAGCCTACTGAGTATGGTAGAACCAGGCAGTAATGGCTCAGAACGACTCCTCACACTTCGTCTCAACACCACCACGGGCCCTATCACCCTCGTCAGCGTATACGCCCCAACTCTGAACGCAACATTGGAAACTAAAGACCGGTTCTATGAGAACCTAACATCTGTCATCAACAGCATCCCCGACAAGGAACAACTCATCCTTCTGGGTGACTTCAATGCCAGAGTAGGTGCGGACAATGACTCATGGCCTTCGTGCCTCGGAAAATTTGGCGTCGGCAAAATGAACGAGAACGGCCAACGCCTGCTCGAGCTCTGTGCTTTCTACAACCTGTGCATCACCAACTCATACTTTCAGACCAAGCCCCAGCATAAGGTCTCCTGGCGACATCCGCGCTCGAAACACTGGCACCAGTTGGACCTTATACTAGTTCGCCGCTCAGCTATCAATTGCGTCCTGCACGTACGCTCTTATCATAGCGCTGACTGCGACACAGACCACTCCTTAGTGTGCTGCAAGATCAGGCTGAACCCGAAGAGGTTTTATCGTTCAAGGAAACAAGGAAATCCTCGCATCGACGTCAGCAAGATGTCACAGCCTGACCTGACGCAGAAATTCGCAGAAGCGCTTGAGAAGGAACTTGACGCCACACAGACAGGAGACTCTGCCATGGAAAAGTGGGAAACACTGCGGAACATAATGCACTGCACTGCCCTGGCAACCTTTGGAAAGAGGACCACAAAGACGCACGACTGGTTTGAAGCAAAGTCCTCTGTGATGATTCCAGTCATAGAAGCCAAGCGCGCCGCCCTGGCAGAATACAAGCGGTCACCAAGCCAGAGGAACCTACAAATTCTCAGGGCTACTAGGAGCAAGGCTCAACAGGTTGCCAGACACTGTGCGAACGAATATTGGCAGCAGCTCAGCAACGACATCCAGAAAGCAGCCATATCAGGGAACACAAGAGGCATGTACGACGGCATCAAGAAAGCGCTGGGCCCTACCAAGAGCAAAACAGCACCCCTCAAGTCATCTACTGGAGAAATAATCTCCGACAAGCAACAACAGTTGGGGAGATGGGTGGAACACTACTCTGACCTCTACTCCAGACGGAATACGGTGACCTCCACAGCATTAGATGCCATTGAATGCCTGCCAATAATGGAAGAACTTGATGCAGAGCCAACAGTAGAAGAGCTCAGCAAGGCTGTTGATAAACTGGCCTCAAGAAAAGCCCCCGGCAGCGACGGGATTCCTCCAGACCTGCTGAAACAGTGCAAGTGTTCCCTACTGCACCCTCTTCACAAAGTGCTATGTCAGTGCTGGAAAGAAGGAGCCGTACCGCAGGATATGCGGGATGCTAAGATCGTCACCCTCTACAAGAATAAGGGCGAGAGAAGTGATTGCAACAACTACAGAGGCATCTCCCTTCTTAGCATCGTAGGCAAAGTATTTGCTAAGGTCATCTTGACCCGACTGCAGAAGCTGGCTGAACGTGTCTACCCGGAGTCACAGTGTGGTTTCCGCGCAGAGCGGTCAACCGTAGACATGATTTTCTCCCTACGACAACTCCAGGAGAAGTGTAGAGAACAGCAGATGCCCCTGTACGTCTCCTTCATTGATCTCACCAAAGCCTTTGACCTGGTCAGCAGAGACGGACTCTTCAAAATCCTTCACAAGATCGGCTGCCCACCAAAACTGCAGAGTTTGATTGAATCCTTCCACACAGACATGAAGGGAACAGTGCAGTTTAACGGAAGTTGCTCCGAGCCTTTCAGCATCAGCAGCGGCGTCAAGCAAGGCTGCGTTCTTGCCCCCACATTGTTTGGGATCTTCTTTGCCCTGCTCCTCAAGCATGCCTTCGGCTCAGCAACGGAAGGAATCTACCTCCGCACCAGATCGGACGGCAAGCTATTCAATCTCTCTCGCCTCAAAGCCAAGACGAAGATACGCGAGACGCTGATCAGGGACATGATATTTGCCGACGACGCAGCAGTCGTCACACACACCCAGGAAGAACTACAGTCGCTGATGAGCCGTTTTTCCATGGCCTGCAAAGACTTTGGGCTGACTATCAGTTTGAAAAAAACAAACGTCCTAAGCCAGGACACTGTCACTCCACCAGCCATCACAGTAGACGACTACCAGCTTGACGTTGTCCACCAGTTCACGTACTTGGGCTCCACCATCACCGATAATCTCTCCCTTGACGCTGAGCTCGACAAGAGGATCGGGAAGGCAGCCTCTACTTTAGCCCGCCTGACAATCCGAGTGTGGACCAACCCCAGGCTGACAACCGCAACAAAGATGGCAGTGTACAACGCCTGCGTCATCAGCACCCTGCTGTACGGGAGCGAGACATGGACCACATATGCGAGACAAGAGCGGAGACTGAACGCCTTCCATCTACGAGGTCTGCGCCGCATCCTGGGTATTACCTGGCAAGACAAAGTCTCCAACTTCGAAGTTCTGACTCGAGCCGGCCTCCCCAGCATGTACACCATGCTCCGACAACGTCGCCTGCGTTGGCTTGGCCATGTACGCCGCATGGAGGATGGGAGGATCCCAAAGGACATCCTCTACGGGGAACTGGCATCTGGGAAGAGAACCACAGGGCGCCCGAACCTGCAATTTAAAGATGTCGTGAAGAGGGACATGAAAGCCATCGACATAAACACGCAGTCCTGGGAAGACCTCGCAGCAGACCGCCCAAAGTGGAGGGGCACCCTGACCACACAGCTCAAGTCAGGCGAAACGAACATGATGCGTGCATCAGAAGAAAAGCGAGCCCGCAGGAAGTTACGCAACAACAACAGCCAGGGAACCACCTATAGCTGCGACTTCTGCGGCAAAGAATGCCTGTCCCGGATTGGCCTTTTCAGCCACCAACGACGCTGTCCCCGACGCTGTCCCAGACAATTCGACACGAACCAAGACGAGAACTAGGATACGTCATCCATGGTCAACTGACCGACGGAGGCCAATTCTGCGTGCAAGACATGAGAAGTCATTCTTCCGCTCAACTCTGTGCTAATGAGACCTCAGTTGGAATATTGTGTCCAGTTCTGGGCACTACATTTCAAGAAAGATGTGGAGAAATTGGAGAAGGTCCAGAGAAGACCAACAAAAATGATTAAAGTTCTAGTAAACATGACATCTGGAGGAAGACTGAAAGAATTGTTTAGTTTAGAAAAGCTAAGACTAAGAAGGGACATGATAGCGGAAAGGAGGAGGGAGAAAAATTGTTCTCCTTGGCCTCTGAGAATAGTTCAAGAAGCAATGGACTTAAACTGCAGCAAGGGAGGTTTAGGTTGGACATTAGGAAAAACTTTCTAACTGTCAGGGTGGTTAAACACTGGAATAAGTTGCCTAGGGAGGTTGTGGAATCTCCTTCACTGGTTGCCCAGAACAGGTTGCACAGACATCTATCAGGGATGATCTAGAATGATGATGCTTGGTCCTGCCACGAGGGCAGGAGACTGGACTTGATGACCTCGAGGAACCTTCCAGTTCTAGGGTACGTCTAGACTACAGGCTTTTATCTACAGAAATTCTGTCGACAGATACTGTCGACAAAACTTCTGTCGACAAAGAGCGTCTAGGCTACATCCAGTTCTGTCGGCAAAGCAAGCTGCTTTGTCGACATGACAGTGTAGACGCAAAGGACAGCGTAGATGCAATAATGCCTTGTTGACAGAAGGCATTATTCCTCATAGAATGAGGTTTACAGCCATTGACAGAACTCAGCAGCAGTGAAGACGCAGGTATAGTTTTGTCGACAAAAGTCCACTTTTGTCGACAAAACCCTGTAGTCTAGACACACCCTTAGTGTGCTATAATTCTAGAAGTGGACTTGAGGATAGAGCATGGGCAGGGCCACACCAGGCTGTTTGGGGGGACAGAGCCTTCCCCTACCTAAGCTACGCACCAATCATGATGGGCACCGTAGAATGTGATTCTGTGCAGGGAGTCATGTAAAGTTGCCAAAGGGAAATGCTGACAAGGGACGTGTATCCTAAATGCCACCTCCTCACAGAGTCATATAGGCTGCAGGCAGGCACCAATCTCTAGTAGTGATTCACAACCAGAAACTGATCTATTGGAGCCATGCAGCTTATGCACCTAAGGTGTTTTTGTGAGAAAGAGAATAGGCAGGTATGCTGCTGCTTACCATGGTCAGCAGCCAAGCCTTTGCCTGGGTTGACTCTTCAGGACCCACTCAAAGCTGAGGAATCAAAAGTAAGAAAAAGGTTCTGCACCAGATTT
The DNA here is from genome assembly GCF_052426305.1 of Pelodiscus sinensis. NCBI lineage: Eukaryota > Metazoa > Chordata > Testudines > Trionychidae > Pelodiscus > Pelodiscus sinensis. Next base: position 108,916,813 of record NC_143055.1, on the reverse strand, counting down.
ACCTTCCCCAATGCGGCTCAAACACTTGAGAGTAGAGTGGCAGCACCCCCCTCTCCAGGAGGCGGTCTGAGCTCCCAGACATGGTGCAAGCTGGAACTGAGTCAGGCTGCCTGCCTGCCCAGCTCCTAATACACTTTAAATACAGAGCCACAGCAGGGGTAGGCCCTGGACCCAGAGCAAGCCGAGGCTGAGCCAGGCTGCTGGCCAGCCTGCTAAAAAATTTACTGGCAAGGAGGAAGGGGGGGCAAAATGCATCTAGTCTACAGCATTCACCGATAAGCAAAAGCTTAATTGACTATACTATTATATCCCTACTTGGGAGTCTAGCAAATCCTTATGGCAAGACTAGTCTGTATCCAGGCTCCAGCCCCAACCAGGCCTACCTTCAGTAAACTACCCAAAGCGATTTACTCCCGCCCCCAGAAGCAGCGGCTCCTGGCCCAACCAATAACTTAATTATATTAAATTAATTAAAACAGCTTTCACAGGCAAGAGGGAAGCAAGCCCTGCATTGCCCAGAACACATGCAGTACAACTGTGTTTTAAACCCCTCCAAAGCCCCTTTGCAAGGCAGGCAGAGAAAAGATTCACTTCCAGAGCACCAGTAAGAAAGGTAGGCAGTCTAACCACTGGACTACAAAGTGCAGAGGTATTGTAGCTGCTGCCCACATAATATTTAACTAAAGTGCATTAACTTCAACAGGCAAGTTCCAGCCTCCATCACCATAGCTAGCCTGTATAACTCAGGCATGTACATGGACTGCAGCACATTCCCCTTCTCACCTATCCTTTTCAAGGAACAGAAAGGAGAATTGACCCGGCAGCTCCCCTAACAAACACAGCAGAGAAGCCCCACCACTGGCTTAGAGAGGGAGTCTCATATATCACTTTACCCCAGTATTAGTGAATTAAAGTGGAACAGCTTCAACGGGTAGCAGTTGCCTGCGACCCAACAATTAGGGCATTCACTTGGGCAGCAGGAGAGTCTTCTTCAATTCTCTTCTCATGAGCAGAGGGGGAAATTAAGATGGTGCAAATAGCCAGACTGGGTCAGACCAATGATCCTCCTAGTCCAGTCACTCATCTGACAGTGTCTGATGCCAGATGCTTCAAAGGTAATGGACAGGGGAGAGCAATCATCAAGTGATCTGTTCTCAGTTGGCCTTTCCCAGCAGATGACAGTGTGATGTGTAGGGATGCCTGGAGCACAGGACTGTGTTCCTGATTGTCTCGGGTAATAGCCTTGGTGGAGCCATTTTCTAGGCAATTGCCCACTTACAAGTTGGTGTTTACAACATCGACTAGTAAGGAGGGCCGCATGCTGACACTGCCTTGCAGAAAGACGTACCGCCTTTGGTTTGGTTTAAACATGATGCCTATTATCTGCCCTCAGCTCACCCATTTGTGTTATATGAAGGGGTGAATAGCATGTCCTCGTTCACTTATCCACATGATTTAGAGCTCTAGCATATCCCACCTTTGTAATGGATTTCCCATGCTGAAATGGAAGCCATCCCCGCTTTCCTGCAGTCACAGGTGAGCCCCCCTAACCACTAGGCTAAAGCTTACAAGGTAGGCCTCAGCCTCCTGCCCTTTTCTCACCTCAGTTGTTTGGTGGGGCATTTAAAGGTATCTCCTGAGAAATGACTTTGGCACCTAAATGGTTCCTGGTCAGGGATTGCAAGCCGAGGTTGGTACTTGAGAGGGCTAGATGCTGGTTGAGTTTCCTTCTCCTGGCCTGTGAAGAAGAGATTTGAATAGTGCTCTGCACTCTCTCATGTGTGAGTCCCAGTGAGGGATACAAGGGATAGGTTAGGTGGATTGTGCCTTGAGGCTCTACATTGTTATTAAGCAGCAATTCGGCAAGGTCTACAGTGGGCTTCAGCAATTAGTCTGGGTGCTTACTCAGCTCTCTGGGTAATGCAGGCTCAATTCCTTCCTCAGCTTCCTGAGAAGGGACTTGAGCAGCTGTCTCTGAAGTGAACATCTGGCTGCTGGACTAAGAGGTGGTCTCCCTGAGGTGGGCCTGGTGTTTGCGGTCTCATCATGTTTTGTTGCAGTTGTTCTGTTTTAATTCCCTATTCACGGAGATCATAAGGCCAGCAAGCAGCCTTATGGAGTCAGGAAATTTGGGTGTGTGCTTAGCACGTGTTACCTTTGGGTTCAAATCCTGCTTTATATGGTGTGAAAAGGGATTTGAACCCAAAGGTAACACATACTAAGCACAAACCCAAACCCTTGTCTCTTACCTCTGAGTGGCTTGGTGCTGGGTTAAGCCTATTCCGACTTGAGGCCTCCCTTGCCCTTTTCTGCTGAAGCTGCTCCATTTTCAGTACATATTCATTGGGCCAAAATCCCAACCAACAGCCCTTTGTAACTTATTGGTAGGGTGTGTGATCAGCGGGTAGGGTATGTCTACACTAGGAGGGTAATGTAGGCATACCGCACTTGCAAATGAAGCCCGGGATTTGAATTTCCCGGGCTTCATTTGCATAAGCGGGGAGCCGCCATTTTTAAATCCCCGCTGGTTCGAACCCCGTGTAGCGCGGCTACACGGGGCTCGAACTAGGTAGTTCGGACTAGGATTCCTATTGGTGTACCGGTAGTTTGGAATAGGAATCCTAGTCCGAACTACCTAGTTCGAGCCCCGTGTAGCCGCGCTACACGGGGTTCGAACCAGCAGGGATTTAAAAATGGCGGCTCCCCGCTTATGCAAATGAAGCCCGGGAAATTCAAATCCCAGGCTTCATTTGCAAGTGCGGTATGCCTACATTACCCTCCTAGTTTGAACTAGGAGGGTAGTGTAGACATACCCGTAGGGAGCTGGTGCTCATATCCCCTTCTTGCTTGTTGATCTCTTATCTCTCAAGTGACTGGCCTACGAGGTAGGTTTTTGAGAGGGTAGGAGAAACAAGATAAGGGAGATAATAGTGGGAAGGCAGATGGCAGACAAGTGAGGTGAGGCTGACGTGAGGAAACTGCAAAGGAGAAGGGTGATTTGAGCAAACAACTAGTCATCAGAGGAGTAAGAACTAGGGGTTGTTATAGTGTAGTCGATTAACTGATAAGCAAAAGCTTCTAGGTTAATGCTGTAGACTACATGCATTTCTCTCCTCCCCCAACCAGTAAAATTTTTAGCAGGCTGGCCAGCAGCGTGGCTCAGTTCTGGCTCACATCGGGTCCGGGACCTACCCCCGCTGTGGCTCTGCAATATAAAGTATATTAGGAGCCAGGCAGGCAGGCAGCTCAGTTCCAGTTTGTGCTGGGTCCAGCCACCCCGCACTGCTGCCTCTTTATCCGAGGCAGCAGCACAATGCAACAAGAGCAGCTGGTCTGCAAGAGCAGCTGGTTTTTAAAATGGCTCCCCTTGCAGACTAGTTCCTGCCTGGCACCCTGCACTGCTGCCAGCTCCACCCTCAGTCAGGTAGCTGCTATGGAAAACTCCTTAGAGAACGTTACAGGACAGGAAGGAGAGTCAGAAATTCTGCTGGCTGCTACTGCCTCTCTCCATAAGCCCTAATGAGACTGAAGGAAATAGTTAACTGTCCTAGTATGGGCCTCTAACTGAGATTTTATTCTTCTTCCCTCGTCCAGTTGATATGTTAAAAGCTGCCCAAACAAAATGAGGGTGGGAGGCCATGTCAGATAATCTTGTCACCTTAACATTGGCAATTAAAGCGCTCTAAATGGGGTACCCCCGTCAAAGTCTATTCAGAAATTTCTGCTCCTGGCCCACTTGCATAGCACTATTTCCAGCAGGTTGCCTGTTATACCTCTGCTCTGAGATTTGCACTGGATGCCAATTCACTTGTGGATGCAATTTAAGGGACTGGTTTTAATCTATAAGACCCTAAACACTTTGTATCTTGCCTGACACAGGCTGCAAGTTTCCTTGTGTGATATGTCAGAGGTTGAGGTCAGAGCCCATGCAATTTAAAAGGAATGGCCTAGAGAGGCATAAACATCAATCAGCCCCCAAATAATATTTCCATTGTATCAGTGGCAGCCCCCATTGCTATCTTCTCTTCCTCCACCCTTGCATTAACAGAACAAATAGGAAACCTCTATGGTTTACACATCAAAACACTATGCAAACATCCTGACAACACTATAGTCATCTGAAGTGGGCTGTGCCCACGTAAGCTCATGATACCATCTACATGTTTTGTTAGTCTTCAAAATGCTACCATACTATTTGTTTTTTAAGTTTATCCTGTATAGACTAACTTGGCTACCCCTATGAAGATCCTGGCAATAGTTATAGAATAGCAACTATTGCCTCTCACCACTTACCTTCTGCATGCTCCTGCTTGGTTATACAGCATGGAAATCAGTGACTGCTTTCTATAGAACTTCACAAGAACTTACGTGATGTTACAAAGCTGCTACATTCTGGATTGATAGTAGCAACTTGATATGTACAAGGCATCTCCTTTTAATCTCCACTTTCCAAAAGGCTTCTTGTCTGGGTTCCTGGAAAATCTTTAGTTCCAGTGACCATATTCTATCAGTGAAGCATAAGCATGCAAACCTTCAAAAAACCCAGAACTTACAGATGTGGAACATCAACCTCCATTTATAGTGTATTGCATCTAATCTGCCTCTCTACTTGCCATAGAAGTAACTGTGAAAACCACCAACTCAACAATAACACTGTGCTGCAGAATTGAGTGTGGCAAGCAGATGTCTGTGAATAAGAAACCCCTTGTCTAAACAGAAATAACTTCAGTTAAATGGCAATGATGACATTGAATAATGTGAAGTATGACTCAGGATCTAGTTAAAAAGTTTCTCTTCTTCCAACAGCTGAATCCCAAAGGTCTTGTTCTAGGATGGCAGAATTTAGGTGATGTCTAGCCAAATAATTCATTCTAGTATTTGCAACTATATTTGCTGGGGCAGAAGGTTCATTTTTTAATTTACAAACTAGCAGTTCTTGGCAGTCCTAAGGAACAAAACTGTTGCTTTTCAGTTTGTCCATTTTTTCCTTTTTTCCCCTAGGAAATTAAATGCATACATCTACATTAATGTAATGTGAAAGATCTGTGAAGGGAAGTTGTGCAAAAGTTAAAGTTGAGTGTGCTCTTTTAACTCAACCCTTTTCTGATCATTCACCAGGATAGAGTCTATTATATGATCACATTATGTTCGCAAATAATTCAGCCCAATGCATTGTCCCACAATCTTAGATAGGCATATGTACCACTTAGAGTTTTATAGACTATTTTGTGTATACTCAACAGAATTCAGGATAACTATTAATATGAAAAATACACAGTAAACTGCATTTGTATCTTAGACTACAACTTAAACCGATTTGGCTTTTCCTGACTTTTGAGAGCTTCCCTGGGGAAAAAAACCCTTGATATTAATTTAGTTCTTTATAAAGACAGACCTGTGCTGCTTGTATCTATAGAAATATTAACAGAGTAGCAAGTACTGAACTTCCAAAATACTGTTTTGAAAATTCTTAGGTTATTCTTAGCAATCTACTAACAACTTTGTTTCTTACTAGTCACTGAATTTTTTTTCCTTACATTTCTTTCTATTGGTCTTTTGTAAATCAATATATAAATTGCCACTAGGAGAGAAATACCACCAAAGTAACAATAGCAACATTGTTGGTGATTTCCTGTTCTTTTCTAACTCTACCTACTTCAGGCTTATCATTCCCCTATCTCTCAGTATGCCTTTCAGGTGGCTGACCTTTAAATTTGGTAGATCTAAGTTACAATCTTTTACAGTGGCCATTTTGTTCTGGTTTCATCTTTGTCACTTAAGAATATAAGAATGGCCATACTGGGTCAGACCAAAGGTCCATCCAGCCCAGTATCTAGTCTGCCAACAGTGGCCAATGCCAGGTGTCCCACAGGGAGTGAATCAAACAGGAAATGATCAAGCGATCTCTCTCCTGCCATCCATTTCCACCCTCTGACAAACAGAAGCTGGGGACACCATTCTTTACCCATCCTGGCTAATAGCCATTAATGGACTTAACTAGATAAATTCATGGAGGTTTTCTTTTAAACCCTGTTATAGTCTTAGCCTTCACAACCTCCTCAGGCAAGGAGTTCCACAGATTGACTACGTGCCGTGTGAAAAAATTCCTTTTATTTGTTTTAAACATGCTGCCCATTAGTTTCATTTGGTAGCCTGTAGTTCTTATGTTATGGGAACAAGTAAATAACTTTTCCTTATTCACTTTCTCCATGCCACTCATGATTTTATACACCTCTATCATATCCCCCCTTAGTCTCCTGTTTTTTAAGCTGAAAAGTCCCAGTCCCTTTACTCTCTCCTCATATGGGACCCAATCCAAACCCCTAATCATTTTAGCTATCTTCCAGTCATACAGAAGCTGATTTAAAGGATAGGTTACAAACCATAGTTAATAGTTCCACAATTTCATATTTGAGTTCTTTCAGAACTCTTGGGTGAATGCCATCTGGTCCTGGTGACTTGTTACTGTTAAGTTTATCAATTAATTCCAAAACCTCCTCTAATGACACTTCAGTCTGTGACAAGTCCTCAGATGTGTCACCTACAAAGGATGGGTCAGGTTTAGGAATCTCCCTAACATCCTCAGTCATGAAGACTGAAGCAAAGAATTAAGTTTCTCTACAATGACTTTGTCTTTACATGCTCCTTTTGTATCTCGATCGTTCAGGGGCCCCACTGGTTGTTTAGCAGGCTTCCTGCTTCTAATGTACTTAAACATTATTACCTTTTGAGTTTTTGGCTAGCTGTTTTTCAAACTCCTTTTTGGCTTTTCTTATTACATTTTTACACTTAATTGTCAGTGTTTATGCTCCTTTCTATTTACCTTATAGGATTTTACTTCCACTTTTTAAAAGGTGTCTTTATCTCACTGCTTCTTTTACATGGTTGTTAAGCTATGGTGGCTCTTTATTAGTTCTTCTACTGTTTTTTCATTTGGGGTATACATTTAAGTTGGGCCTCTATTATGGTGTCTTTGAAAAGTGTCCATGCAGCTAGCAGGGATTTTACTTTAGTTACTGTACTTTTTAATTTCTATTTAACTAGCCTCCTCATTTTTGCATAGTTCCCCTTTTTGAAATTCAATGCCACAGTGTTGGGCTGCTGAGGTGTTATTCCCACCACAGGAATGTTCAATGTTATTATATTATGGTCACTATTTCCAAGCAGTCCTGTTATAGTTACCTCTTGGACCAGATTCTGCACGCCACTCAGGACTAAATCAAGAATTGCCTCTCCCCTTCTGGGTTCCTGTACCAGCTGTTCCAAGAAACAGTCATTTAAGGTACCAAGAAATTTTGTGTCTGCATCTCGTCCTGAGGTAACATGTACCCAGTCACTATACGGATAGTTGAAATTCCCCACTATTATTGAGTTCTTTATTTTGATATCCTCTCTAATCTCCCTTAGCTCTTTCATAGTCACTATTACTCTCCTGGTCAGGTGATCGATAATAGATCCCTACTGTTATATTCTTATTAGAGCAGGGAATTACTATCCATAGCAATTCTGTGGAACATGTTGATTCATTTAAGATTTTTACTTCATTTGATTCTAAATTTTCTTTCATGTATAGTGCCACTCCCCCACCCGCACAACCTGTTCTGTCTTTCTGATATATTTTTTACTCCGGAATGATTGTGTCCCATTGATTGTCCACTCCACCAAGTTTCTGTGATGCCTATTATATCAGTATCCTCCTTTAACACAAGGCACTCTAGTTCACCCATCTTATTTTCATCCGATCTGGCCCATATTTTATCCTCTTCCATCTTCTCCTCCTGACTAAAACCTAGAGAATCTCTATCAATAGACTCTCCTCTAAGAAACATTCTGTCCGATCCACGTGCTCCTCTGCACCAATCAGCTTTCCCCCATCTCAGTTTAAAAACTGCTCTGTGACCTTTTTAATATTAAGTGCCAGCAGTCTGGATCCATTTTGGTTTAGATGGAGCCCATGCTTTCTGTATAGGCTCCCCCTATCTCAAAAGTTTCCCCAGTTCCTTATCAAGCTAACCTCCTCCTCCCTACACCATCGTCTCATCCATGCATTGAGACTCTGAAGCTCTGCCTGCCTATCTGGCCCTGCATGTGTAACTGGAAGCATTTCTAAGAATGCAACCATATAGCTCCTGGATTTCAGTCTCTTTCCTAGCAGCCTAAATTTCCTAGCAGCCTCCAGGACAACTGTGCTACTCTTCCCTATATCACTGGTACCTACATGTACCACAACCACCGACTCCTCCCCAGCACTACACATAAGTCTGTCTAGATGCCTCGAGAGATCCGTAACCTTTGCACTAGGCAGGCAAGTCACCATACGGTTCTCCCAGTCATCGCAAACCCAGCTATTTCTAATGGGATCAAATCTCCCATTACTAACACCTGCCTTTTCCTAATGACTGGAGTTCCCTCCCCCGGAGAGGTAATCTCTGTACGAGAGGATACCCCAACTTCTGGAAGGAGGGGCCCGACTATGGGAAGGTTTCCCTCTGCTTCCGTTGACTGCTCTCCTTCTCTGAGCCTTTCATCCTCCTTAACAGTGCAGGGGCTGTCTGACCAGAGATGGAACAATTCTACACTGTCCTGGAAAGCCACATCTGCGTACCTCTCTGCCTCCCTCAGCTCCTCCAGTTCAACCACCCTGGCCTCCAAAGCCCGTACATGGTCTCTGATGGCCAAGAGCTCCTTGCACCGAATGCACACATTCGCCACCTGCCCATGGGGCAGGTAATCATACATGCTATACTGAGCGCAATAAACAGGATAGCCCCACTCTGCTGCTGGGCTTCTGCCTGCATTCTCTGCTATAGCTACCTAGGTTATAGATAGGGTTTCTAATTAAATCAGGAAGTTTTGATAAAACCTTTAAACTAAACTATAAAGAATGGCAAGTGTACCTTGGCCCCTTCCCACTCCCCTTCTAAACTCCCTCTCAAAACTCCCTATTTGCTGCCCCGGTCACTGACTCACTGCTTTATAAAGGCCTGGTCTTCCTGATAGCCCCATCCCCTGACTAAGGCTCATCCAATTAACAGAGGCTTCTAGATTTCAAACCTGTAGAAGCTCACAGCTTTCAACTGCCGGCCACAGCACACGCTCCTTCAAACCAAACAGACAGACAAACACAAGCTCAGCACACAGCAAGTAACCCCCAAACACACACTACAGACAACCACTTACCTCAAGGGTCCCGTATTTGCTCCTCCTTTACCTGGAGAAGTCCCTCTCAAAACTCCCTGTTTGCAAAGCTGCAAACAGGGAGGTGCTAAGTAGCGGTTGTGTTTTAGACTAAAACTGTAAACCAGATACATCAAGAAAGGGCATCAGAACTATGCTGATTTTTTACCAAATGAGATTCTAGCCCACTTTTTCCACTATTACTAAGAATATTTTAAATTTTTCATTGTAATAGAGGTTTAAAATATGGGAAATGTAAAACATTTGCCTCTATATATAGTGCAAAATAATATTTTTTTTCACCTGTGCCATATGGTGATCTTACATAAAGTGTATGATTGACATCTCTTGTATTTCAAAGCTAACATAGGAATCTTTGGGGGTTGGCTTATAACCAGGAGAAAAATACAAGCAGTTTTCCCTTCCAAACTATCCATTTTTTTTAATCTTAATGTTTCAAGCCAATTGATTTAAATACATTTTAAAAAAAGATAATGTAATTGTTATGGCTTCTCCTTAGACTGTGTACAGAAATCATATTTGTTGTATGAAGATTTGACTCTTCAAAGCTTTTAAAGTACTTGCCAAATCACCTTGGAAAAAAAAACCAACAAGAAAGAACTCTGACTCTCTGTCTACAACAGCAACGACTGACAGCTATGGGTCAAGAAGTTGAAGGACATCCGGGATCAATTATTGATGTCTGAATTTGATTTTAATCATCTTTGCATGTGAACATGAACTAATTTCTTTCTCCTTGATACAGATGTTTTAGTTGGCTGCCAAACTAGACTGTTCTGTTTGATTTAAAATAAAGGTCACAACAAGTTGTTGCAAAAGAGTTGTGAGATGTTTGTGTAAATAATAGATCAAAAAAATCCTTTGTCTTATGGATTACTGTTTCTACTCCATTTTGTCTTAGTCTGATTTCCTAGGAAAAGTGGATATTTTGTATCTGGAAAAAAAAGTGTGTGAACAAAGAATTTACTGATGTTTAATCATGTATGCTGTGAAAATCCGCTTCTTATCTTCTCTCTCATAATGGAAATCAGACCATTTAAATGTATACACACAGGCCTCTGCTGACTGGCATTTGGGCTTTGGAAAGGAAAAGAATCTGAGCGACAGGCACAAAAATATGTAAGTCCCAGATCCTAAAACCACGTAGAAGACTCTGTACTCCGACTTGCTAGTCATGAGTATTTTTTACAAATGGACATAAAGGAAGATTTGGCTAAGCTCCATATTGGGGAACTCTGAGGTGTATTTTCCCCCTCTACAGCCACATACAGTAGATAATTTCTAAGATCAGGGATTGGCTATGTGCCCAGTGGGAAGCAGAATGTAAAGTTATATGCACATTGCTTGTCAATAATAAATTTCTCTTCTGCCATTGGCACCCTTGTTCTCTATTGACTATTTCACTTTCTGAAGTGTGTCCAAGGGAGATTGTGTGCACAACATTAGGTCAGAAGAACTCTGTAGTGTGAAATGGATAGGAAACGTTGCCCTTTAGCTGATCTATCAGTCAATAATATGAAAATTTCAGACATCAAATCAGCCTGTTAACAATTCTTTTGTCATATGTTCATTCAGAAAGTGAAGCAATCAAAAATAATTAAGGATACTAGCCCTAGTAAGTAATCATGAAACATTTTACAAGCATAAATACCATTAAATAACTGTGTGAGCTGGTTGCAAAAGGGCCAGATACCTAGGTATTTGTGAAATGGGAACTTATAGTTAAGCTTCCAAATGTATATTTAGGCACCTAAATAACAACAGGCCTGGTTTTTGAAAGTATTGGTCTTAGAATGCTACTTCGTTAGTCTACACTTTAGAAGTCTCCACGTCAATGCTAAGAAAAGAATCCTTAGTATGACAGTCTTGCCAGCAACTTGATTGTTGTAAAATAATCAAAGTTTCCATTAGGACGGGACAAAATACTAGGAATGCACTGCTGGACTCCATTCTCAGCAGCTTACCAAAACAGTCTCACTCACCATATTTCTCTGTGGAATTTAGTTTTAAAATTTTTATATGTGGTGTATAAACACATGGCATATCACGGTGCAATCTAAACTAATGAGGAGCTGTGTCCCCCCTTGCCCTGTCTTACAATGCTTTCCTGAAGTAGCTCCACCAAGGTTGCTCACAACCAACCTTTCAGCATGCAAGCCAGATGCTGAGTGTTTGTGCAACCTACTCATCTCACCTGGGAAACATTCTGATTGTCCAACTTGGTTTATACAGCAGGGTAACCCCCAACACACATCCAGAAATAGATACCTGTACTTGCTGGGACTTTCCTGAACAGTACAAATAATATAAAGTCCATTATTTCTTAAATTCTGCTTGCTATTCCTATTAATTACCCCAAATGGAGTTTCCCCAGACACTTCCATTTATCACTCTGGATAAGATAAAACAAGTTTATCATCCAATACAAAGGGATGGGTTTTAAGTGAGTACAAGTAATAAGGCATAAAAGTCAGAAATGGTTACAAGAAAAATGAAGATAAGACGCCAAATGCTACCTAAATCTGTGTTAAATTCAAGAGAGTTTTCTCCCACGTGCTTTTAGAAGTCTTGCTGACCAAACTTCTTACATTAAGACCCCTTCTCCCAGAGTTCAAGAAAGGGTTCTTTTGGTGCTTCTGGTGCAGTGAACATGATGGGCAAAGAGCAACAGATTGTGCCTTGCAGTGTTTGTCCCTCCCTTTTATAGTTTCAGTCCCCCACATTAAAAAAAATTCAGGAGATAAAATGTCTATACAGAAGGATGTTCCCTCCTTTTTTTTTTTTTTGGCCAGTTTGAGCTTCCTCTATCTTTCTTCCTGCTTGACAACTCTGTGTATTACATGAATGCAAATTAAAGGAGAGCAAAAAATTCCTTCATTTAAGGCAGACCTGACTTGCTAATCTTCAGTTTGGAGCATACAGTGCAAACACATTTGCCTTTACAGGGCACAGTTTGGACAAAGATTATTACAGTAGTATGCAAGGTGGGAATACCAGAGTACATTCTGTCCTCAAGTGCTATGGATATTTCTCTCCAGTTATTGGCAAACTTGTGTGAGTCATTTTGTCAACTTTCCTATACAGATTTGCCGATAGAGTATTTTGTTTTCATGGCTCTGTATTCTATTGAGTGATCTAGACATCTATTGAGTTACAGTAAAAATACAAATGCATGTATTTCTGAAAAACCAAACAATTTAAATATGAAAAAATTATTCCAACTGTTGGTATTTTGCAACCGGTACATGAATTTTATCCTAACAGTTCTTAGAAGAAAATAATCAATAATAATGGAAAAGTTTCTTTGTTGCTTTTGGTTTACAAGACAAACAAAAGTTCAAACAGCAGCTGCTAAAGCAATTCTATTTCTTTTGTGAATACATTTCTGTAAAAATCACAAATCATTTCTTTGGGGAGGGGGATTTATTCTGCCACTGAGTGTCTTTATTGCAGCAGCGTTACACAGTATCTTGCCTTAGCTTGATGGCCTGGATACTCTAAGTCAAGGAAACACAGATAAAAACCATGCAAGAGCCTACTTGAAAACTGTTTCTGCAATGGATAAAAATCTTGCTCTCCTCCCCTCCCCCCTCATTTTTGGAGTGCACTGGGCTGCTCCCATTGAAGTCAGAGCCCAAACTCTGACTTCAGAAGGAGCAAAGATGGCCCCTGGGTTTTTGATTTACTAGGAATCATGGAATTTATTAGTTCAGTTTTTTTTCCTGACAGTTAAATCTAAGCAGAACTTATTACACTGATCTTGACACTTTTCAGTCTGGTCTGCTGAAAGGATCAGGAATGAAATCTTGGCCTCACTCAAGTAAATGGCAAAACTCCCATTGACCACAGCGGAGCCTGGTTTTCACTCCAGCTCTGAACTGAACTATCAGTTTTAGTTACTATGAAGATCTACTGCAGAGAGTGGGCTGAATTCACAATCTTATGTGGCTAGTGCTGCTGAGTATCTAACTCATCCTCGAGGGGAATTTTTTTTGGGGGGGCGGGGAGGGAAGGCGGGGAAAAAAAATTGATGAAATACAACTGACAGAAATCTCAATCTGAATAAGACAGAGGAGATGCTGGAAATTGTGGGAAGCAACCAGAAGGTACAATGAAGTGTGATCACTTCTTTTGACTGACAGAGTACTGTGTGACTGTCATTTGTAGCTCAAGTTTGCAACTTCTGTTGGTGATTAGTTGTTGATTGATTACAGCAGTGCACAGGATTTTTTTTTCTTCAAATCTGGGCAGGAGTTTCTCTCTCAGGCTATGTCTAGACTGCAAGCCTCTTTCGAAAAAGCGCGTCTAGACTACAATACACGGATTGGAAAATCGATCCGCTTTTTCGAAAAAGAGTGTCCTGACTGCTGGATGCTCTTTCGAAATTAAAAGCCACCCGGAACTGCTTCTGCCAGGGCATGGGGGCAGCATTTCCTTCCGGGTGCTGCTGCCTGCCCTTTGCAGAGATGCGTGGTTTAAGGGACGCCCCTGAACACCCATTGCTCTGCTTCTGCAGCTGCCTTTGCTGTCCCTGTAGGAGGTAAGGAAGGCATTGCAGTGCTGGTTTGGAGTGCTCAGCTTCCTGGGACACACCAGCAGGTTTTTTGTGTGGAGGTTTTTCTGTTTTAGACCCATTTTTTTGGCATGGAGCCAGAGCTGCCCCTGGGCAGGCGATGGCCCCACGCCATCATACTGCAAGTGTTGTTGCATCTGCATGACACAGTCATGAGGCTACTTCCCCATCTGGACCCAGACCATAGGTACGAAGGGATCGTCCGTCATGCAGCCCCACTGCCCTTGCCTCCAAACTTCTTTGTGGACAGGCGTTTTTGGAGGCTTGACACCAGCTCTGATTGGTGGGACCGGCTCGTTATGCAGCTCTGGGATGACCAAGAGTGGCTACGCAACTTCCGGTTGTGAAAGACCACTTTCCAGGAGCTGTGTACCTGGCTCGCCCCCGCTCTGCAACGGCAAGACACCCACCTCCGGCCCGCTATCCCCATGGAAAAGAGGATCGCCATTGCCCTCTGGAAGCTGGCAATCCCCGACAGCTACCGCTCTGTGGGACACCAATTTGGAGTGGGCAGGTCTACTGTTGGATACATCCTGATGGAGGTAAGTCATTGTCTGGGGACAGTCACAGTTTGGGGTGGGGGAAGGGAGACTGTCAGGAAGGGCAAAGTGGAGTGTGAGTGGGAGGGAGCTCCTCCACTCACCCTGAACTGCTGGGGGGCGGGCGGGGGGGAGTTCTGAGGAGGGGATTCCCGGGGTGTTTGAGAGGGAAGGTGGGCGGTAGGTTCTCCTCCTAAGAGATAAGGCACCCCTTCTAACATTTTGTTGTCTGTCTCGTTCTGCAGGTGGTGAGGGCCATCAATTCGGAGCTGCTCAGCAGGCTCATCTGTCTACCAGATCTGGACAGCGTCATGGCCGGCTTTGCTGCCCTTGGCTTCCCGAATTGTGGAGGAGCGCTCGATGGGACACACATTCCAATCCGTGCACCGCCCCATCGAGCAGCCCAATTCATTAACAGAAAGGGCTACTTTTCTATGGTCCTCCAGGCCCTGGTCGACCATCGTAGCCAGTTTTCTGACATTTGTGTTGGGTGGTCAGGGCGGGCACATGATGCCCACATCTTCAGGAACTCGTACCTCTACCGGAGGCTTCAGGCAGGAACATTTTTCCTGCATCACAACTTTGCGGTTAGGGATGTGCACATGCCGGTGTGCATAGTGGCTGATGCCGCCTACCCCCTGATGTCGTGGCTGATGAAGCCCTACACCGGCCACGTGGATGTGAGCAAGGAGCAGTTTAATGCTCACCTTAACCGGGCTCGCAACCAGGTGGAATGTGTGTTCGGACGTTTAAAAGGCAGATTCCAGTGCTTGCTCACACGCCTAGATATGGGAGAGAGCAACATCCCTGAGGTGGTGGCCGCGTGTTGCGTTCTCCATAATCTGGTGGAGAGGAAAGGGGAGGCCTTCCTACCAGGGTGGGGTACAGGTGCTGATGGTCAGGAGAGGCACTTTGCCCAGCCCCGGACAGCTGCTATCCGCCAGGCTCACCGGTCTGCTGTTTGCATACGGGAGGCCCTACGGGAGCAATTCTCAATTGGAGGCCACTGACTCTACTAAGGGGCTTCTGCCTGGGGACTAGGCCCTGGCCCAATAGAAGCTTCCCTCCACAACCCATCTCCTGACTCTGTTTGGAGAAATAACAAACACCAGGGTTTGTCTCAAAATAATAAGTTCTGTTTTATTTTATTAAATATCACTCACTGGAAAATAGTATAACTGTTGCAAACATAAAAAAGCTTTTGTTCATTTTTGATGTAGAAAATATACTTTCATGCCAAACTATGTACAATAAACATTTTGTTGAACGCTTTCCTTGTCATTTAACTGGGGTGATGGGGGTGCTTGAAACCTGGAGGGGGGAAGGGGACTTGAAACCTGGAGGGGAAAAGGGGATCAGGTTGCACGGTGCTTGCCTGATCTCAGTCTCCTGCTTGGGCCTCGTGTTCGGGGTCCACCATGGCCACGGGATCGGGTGGTGCACCTGTCGGTTGGCTGGATAACAGCGAGTAGGTGCTCCTGGGACTGGGAGGCCTGGGGGAGAGGAGGGCCAGGGGGAGAGAGGAACTGGGGGGGCTGAGGGAGAGGAAGGTCCAAGGGGGGAAAGAGATGCTGCTGTGGAAGGGGGGTTTGGTGGGGCAGGGTCATGGGGTGCTGGAGGAGCAGGACTAGGCACAGGAGCAGGCAAGCCTCAGACCTCCCTGAGAGTGGCACTCAGGGACGTGCGCTGCTGGACCAGCTCCTCCATCAGCCGGTCATGCCACCGATCCTCTCCCTCCGCCCTCTCTTGCAGGATGGTGTTGAGCTCCTGCACGGCCTCCACATGCTGCCTCAGGATGTCCGCATACACACGCCTGTGTCTGCGGCTCCCATGTCCCCGAGATGGAGGTGGGGCTGGGGTGCTGCGGCCCTCTTGCACGGCTGGTCCGGCTGTGGAGGAAAAGAGGAAGACACAACCAGTCCTAAAAAACTGGACTATGTAGCACTTAAAATACTAACAGGATGTAGCACTTAAAATACTAAAATATTAGGGGATGAGCTTTCGTGGGCCAGACCCACTTCCTCAGATCAGAGTAACACAGCTACATTTCTGTCACAATCAGTCATGTGTGCAACAGCTGTCCAAAAGGGCATGCCCTCTCCTTGAGACAGGGGAATCAGACATTCTGAAGGTAACACCGTGTGTGACCTGGGCATCAGCCTGATCATTACAGGTTTCCCTTGTGCATCACCCACTGTGAACCCACCTACCTCCCCCTCTCCCAGGTGTTACACAACCTCACTGCACTCACCTGCTGCTTCATCTCTGGCGTCAGATGGCACCTGGGAGGCCTCTGGGGTCTGTGTGACTGGCTCCAGGGTGACTCCAGACTGCTCTGGGTCCTGCTCTGATGTGTCCACCACAGACTCCGCCAAGCCTGACTGCACGAGACGCCGTGGTGTGCGTGCTTCACCACCACCCAGGATCTGGTCCAGCTCAGTATAATAAGGGCAGGAGTGGAGAGTTGCCCCAGAACAGGAGCTATCCTCCCTGGCCTTCACATACCCTTGGTGCAGCTCCTTAACTTTGGAGCACACCTGGTCCTGGGTGCGGGGGTAGTGTCCTTTCTGGGCCAGGGCCTCTGCCATGCGGCCATAAATGTCCGCATTTCGCCGCCGGCTTTTTAGGGCTTGTAAGGCCTCCTCCTCTCCCCAGAGCTCGAGAAGGGTCTTGAGCTCTGGCCCAGACCATGATGGTGCCCAGCGTTTGGAGACCCTGGTTGGATCCTCAGAAGGCTCTCTAGAAGGGCCAGGAGGGTCTTGGGGCTGGGACATGCTGCACTTCACCAGCCATGTGCTCTGGCTGCTTTGCTGCCACAAGTGGCTGTGAGGGTGCCTGTCCCTTTAAGAAATGGCTGCAGACAGGAACCAGAGACATGCAAGGTATGCCCCAGATTGTCCACAAGGGCTTCTTCCTGGAGGCCATTATTTTCGAAAAAATGGCCTCCCCGCGTCCCCACACACCTATTTTCGACGGATGGCTAAGGGTCTGTATTACCCTTCTGAAGAGTGACTCTAATACCTCTTACTTCTTTAAAATTATTATTTTCTATCAGACAGTTCTGATGCCACTTAAGTCTTGTCTGTAGTATTTATGGAACAGTAGTAAAGTCACAAATCCACTCAATTGGATTCAAAGAACTAACTGATGTTTCTGAAAGAGCAGTCAACCATCTAGCTCAACAACAATGACATCATTTCACTTTGCCAGGTACTAGCTCATGATTATCAAACAAGTGGGATGAAGCTTAACTGTCAAGGATCTTCCCTGGTGTCCTTGAGGCTGGCACAAGGCATCTTGTTTTTTCCATTACAGACAGTGCTTTTTAAAAAAAAAAAAAAAAAAAAAAAAGTGCCGGTATTCCAGCGGAAAAGTTGTTGAGCTCTGACTGAAGGTGCCGGTACTGTGTACTAGGCAGTACCGTCACAAAAAAAGCACTGATTACAGACTCCATAAAACAGATGGAATCCTATCAGTATCCTTATTTCCTGCAAAAAAATAAAGATAAGTTTTTCTTCATGCTGAATAGTATTTGCTCCTGTGAAGAGAGCCATTATGGGGTTTATGCAATAGTTCAGTTCTATTTTAAAGGGTTAAGTACAACTTATGTGCTACATCTGCAGAGGGGTAAATCTCACTTTATGGAGACAGGAACAGTGGCCTATACAAAGCATAAGGATTTATCTTTTTTCCAGGTGCTAAATGAACCAGCAGACACTGGCCAGAAGAGCGAGTATGAGAAGCTGAATGAACCAAACTATGTCTGAATCAAGACTAGGTAGATTTCTGAAGCACTGCTGAGCAGGCCTTTCAAGTCGAGTTCTACTGATGAACCCTATTTCCTATAAAAGAATGAAAAAAGGGGTGGGGAAAAGGTATAAGTGAAGATGGTAGAAATAACTGAGGAAAAGCTTTGGGGTTTCAAGAACCACTTGTATGTGCTGGGATCTCCTCCAAACTCTCTATAGATCAGCAAAGACAGGTGTACAACATCAAACTGGTCAGGACTTTGGGGAGGTTGAAAGAGGGGGGGTAAAAACTGGAAAAAAGACTGCAGGGTCTAAAGACTGAGCTGGCATGGAATAACGATTGCAAAGAAGGGGTATAAATTATAGGGCATACTGCATTGAATCCTGAAATATCTTTTTAAGGACTATGTTATCAAACTATGCTACACAGAACGTGCACAGCTTGACCAGCATTTTTCTCAGAGGGAAAAAAAAACGTGTTAATAATGCCTAAGGGCAATCATGTTAGCAATTATGGTTTTCATTGATTAAACAAGGTGTTTCCCAAAACAACTTCAGCCAGAAGATGGAAGATACAGCGTTTTAGCAGCTGGTAGTTTATAATTGGAGAAGAGAGCAGCAACAGCAAGAGTAATAATAATAAAATAATTAAATTATTAAATACATAAATTAAATAATAACATAATAAGTAAAAATAATTAGCAGCTGGTAGTTTATAATTGGAGAAGAGAGCAGCAACAGCAAGAGAGGAAGAATACTTCAGTGGTTAGAGCTCTAGCCTGTGACTCTGGAGACTTGGTTTAATTCATGTTCTACCATAGATTTCCTGTGTGACTTTGGGCAAGTCAGTCATTCTGTGCATCAGTCACCACAGAGAGGTACTCTGAAGATAAATACAGACACTGATACACTCTGGTGGTGGAGAGAAAAGTCCAGCTGCATCAGTAGGTTGTTCTCTTCTTTCCAAAACAAAATATCACTCTTCAATATAGAGTAAAAGTTTCTCTTTATCAAGCCTTTATATTGCTTGAATTATACTAATACTTTGGCTTGCTAGAGGATAATTTAATATGATAATGTGATTCAGAGTATATTATGAAATCCCAGATATGGAATTCGTCACTGCTAACTTACTTAGAGAAATGCGGGAACTGATTAGACCATTGTTTAATGAAGCAAATCAAAGATGATGAGTTCTATAAGCAATATTGAGGATCATGTCAGCAATAATTAGATTCAGATGACTTTGTCTTCTTTAATGTCTCTTGACTATTTTCAGATGAGTTGGAACACATGAAGGAAGTGTAATTATACTCTTTGATATCTTGGTGGAGGTCTTAACACTTCCTGGAAGTAGTCCAACAGGTTGTTTGGCCAAATGATTTATGGCCTACTCATTTGCCTATACAGAGTAAAATGGAGAAAAGAGGAAAGGATTGAGTTAATCAAGGGATAAGAAAAGTCCCTACAAGTAATAAATTGTATGTTAATGTTTGTTATTTGAAATGGTTCTTGCTGGGAAAAGATTATCTGACTGAACTAACAAATGCTTATTGTCCATATGTATTGTAAAGATGTTACTGAATATTTTCTGTGTTCTAAAAGAAAGACAAAATACATTATTTTAAAAATGCTTAAAATATTTAAACCAAATAGAAAATATTTAATAAGCCCACAATCTGAGAGCTTGATTCTGATCACACTTACACTTATGTCACTCTGTTGACTTAACTGTTGATACTGCAAAGTTACCCTGTGTACGTACGATGAGAATTAGGTCCCTGGTCTCTTTACAATACAGATTATGGCAAGTTGCAGTCTGAATGGCAAAATTTATAAGCAACCGAAAACTGGGGGTCTCAATGAAAAGTGCTAGGTAACCCTAACTATATGGATCATTATTTTACCTCCAACTTTAATAAAAATACAAACATGGAATAAATTATGACAGGTAAACCAAGGAAATGGGTGAGCTGTGGAGAGATGACAAGGACACAGAAATACACATCAGATGATACGACTCCAGTAGGAGTCGTATCAAGATACTGGAAGTAGTGCCACCGAGTCTCTAGTCAGAAAGCAGCTGAGAGGCGAGGCCCAGAAGGGAGTCTGGGTGGGCACAATAGCCTAATGGAGGGCTGAGGAAAACTCCTACACAAGAATAAAAAGTAAGACAACTGGGAAGCAGAGGGAAACGATCTGACTATTCCTCTGCAATCAAAACATCAAGTGACTCCTTCCCCAGAGCTGCTTTTTTCAGGTGTCAGAGAGCAATTGGGGAAAGGCTCTTAGCATATGTCCTGCTAGGTACTAATAGGCTTGGAGTTGGGAGGATTCATAGAGAAAGAAGCAAAGGACAAGCACACCCAGAACTCGAGTCTACAGCTCTATGCAGCAGCCTCTCTCCTCTAGATCCCCATACAATTGAAGCAGGAGCCTGACAGAAGCAGCACATCTACAGGGTCGATGAACATTGCTTGATGAAACTTTGCTAGGTTACAGTAATAAAGAATTGATACCTATGTTTTAAGCCATTCAGGAAGATATCACAGTCCACTATGAAAGGCACATTCCTCTAGTCTCATTACCCTCTGACCCCTTTGATCCACAGAGTCTTTGAGTATGATAAGGAAAGTAAAATTATCCACCAGAGTCTTCCCATTGGTCTTCTTCTACTTGGGCTGAAATTTTACACTCAGGAGCTGATGGATTCTGCAGAGCTGAGGAAATTTCACTTCTGGGCTCAGGGGCAGAATCCTCTGACATATCTGGCTGCCTTACATACCCCGGTGACCAACATTGAATACAGCAGTCAGATAAGGAACAATTCCCAGTTTTACTGTCTGGTCTGTTTCCAGACTCTGCTTTCTAGGATTGCTTGCTTACATTACATAAAAACTAGTACAGATTGTATCTCTAAAAATTGTCACTATCTGGTCTGGCAACATCCGTGGTCCAGCAGGCCCACAGATGCTCCTGGACCACAGTGCCCAAGAGCCTAAGGGGAAAACAGGTTCAGCACTCAGCTGCAGGCAGCGCAGGACCGGGGCTGGAGCTCCTATAGCCTGCAGCAGCATGGGGCTGGAGTCCCCTGGAAAACCCACAGGGCTGGAGTCTCCTGACAACCCCCAGAGCATGGGGCCAGAGCCCTGTGGCAGCCTGCAGCATCATGGGGCCAGAGCAGGAGTCCCATGGCAGCCTGTTGGCATGAAGCTAAAACCCTACAGCAGGGACCGCGAGGCTGGGGCGGGAGCCCAGAGTCCCCTGACATTCTCTAGCTATGTGGGACCAGAGCCCCCCACAGCAGCTCCTTGGAATGAGGAGCTGGGACCAGAGCCCTGTGGCAGCCCCTGGGAGCGGCAGGAGCTGGAGCCCACACCCCTCAGGGAGCTGGAAGCAGCTGAGCAAACAGCCCAGTCCCGAAGCCTGACGGGTCGACACGATTTTGCATTGATTTCCAGAAGGTTAACGCACTGTCCCGCTTCGATGCATACCCCATGCACGAGTGGATGAGTTACTAGACCGGCTAGGGGGTGCCCGCTATTTGTCCACCTTAGACCTGACCCGCAGGTATTGGCAAATCCCCTTGTCTCTGCCCTCCTGTGAGAAAATGGCCTTTTCGACCCCCTTCGGGCTATACCACTTTACCCGAATGCCCTTCGGACTACATGGGGTGGCCGCTACATTCCAGCGCCTCATGGATCGAGTACTGAAGGAACAAGGACGATGCTCAGCCGCCTACATCGATGATATAGTTGTCTATAGCCAGACCTGGGGGGAACACCTCCAGCATGTGGGAGCTGTCCTCCTGGCCTTGCGGGGAGCGGGACTTACAGCCAATCCACGAAAATGCCGATTCAGCGAGAAGCAGGTAACTTATTTGGGATATGTAGTGGGACGGGGTCAAATACGCCCCATGGTGGAGAAGGTAGAAGCCTTGAGAAATTACCCCCCTCCCAAAACAAAAAAACAAGTACGGCAGTTCCTCGGGCTGGCTGGGTACTACCGCCACTTTGTCCCGAATTTCACAGCGGTAGCCGTGCCTTTAACAGACTTGACCCGAGCCACGATGCCGCAGAAAGTGGACCGGTCCCCGGAATGCGAGGTAGCATTCCAACGGCTGAAAGAGAGTCTTAGTCGGGACCCTGTATTAATGCAACCAGATTTTAAATCGCCCGTTTACTGCTCAAACAGACGCCTCCGAGACAGGAATCGGCGCAGTACTATCACAGGGAGAAGGGGAAGAAGAACACCCAGTAGTGTACATCAGCCGCAAGCTGTTCCCGCGGGAGCGACGGTACTCGACGATCGAAAAGGAAGCACTCACAGTAAAATGGGCCTTGGACATGCTAAGGTACTACCTTTTAGGGGACCGGTTCAGGGTGATTACCGATCACGCCCTCCTCCGCTGGCTACAAACCATGAAGGACACGAACCAACGGCTGATGCGTTGGTACTTGGTGCTACAGCCCTACGCCTTTGAGGTGGCTCACAGGCCCGGTGCACAGCACCAAAATGCAGACTTTTTCTCATGAAGACACGAGGGAGAGTCAGAGGAAGAAGGGGGCAAGTTAAATGGGGTTGTGTGAGATGGGGTAGACCCGCACAGTGCGGGGGCGCAACCTGCGACGGCACTATACTGCGGCCAGCCGGACGGCAGCCGCCTCTGCCCCGGTTGCTCGGCCGCCGCACGCCCCGCTCTGACCAGCGCCGCATTGAGCAGCGTGGGCTGGAGGCAGCGGGAGCGTGAGGTGCGTCACCACGGCAACGGGCCGTCCGCCGGATGTGGGGGGTGGGGCCGCCGGGAGCCGCCGGGGTCATGGCCCCGGCGTCGGACTTAAAATGGCCCAGCGGGCGAAGAGAAGGGGGAGGAGGGGCGAGCTTGACCGCCCCAGGAAGGTAGCCAGCCAGGGAGCAGAGCGGGCTGATGAGCTGGAGCACCCCACCCCTAGACCTGGCAACTGGACTGAACCACGCACCGGCGGTGAGCTGCATACCCGGGACTCCCGGGGCCATAACCGCAGTAGCGCGGGCGGGGGAAGGAAGCAGCCCAGGGCGGAGCCCGGAGAGGCTGGGGGGCTGACGCGTTAAGAGTACACACCCCGTCAGCCGGGTTGCACCAGAGTGAGTCCGAACCCTTAGAGCCCTGGGCTGGGTCCCGTGAGAGTGGGCGGGCCCAGACCCCCCTTCCCCTCCCACCTTGCTAGGGAGGGGAGACTAAAGACGAAAGCGACCGAAAGGGCACAAAAGGACTCAGGACAGGGTTAAAGAAGAGGCGTCCTGGGGTGAGACCGCCGCGGAGCGACCTGGGACGTCACAACAAGGAGCCATGGGATTCAAGATGTAACTGAATACAGGAGAGGACACATACAAAACACAGATACAGGAGTGAAGGTTAAAAACCTGACAATCAGGTTGAACTCCCAACAGTGCCCACTGCTCCTCACAGATGTCTAAAGAATCAGTGTAGACATCCAGAGGAACTCTGCCTGAAGGTATGATCCAACAGGGAGCTGGAAATAGGCCCCATAGTTAGAAAGCATCTCCCCAATCCAGCTTGTTCTGGCGGGTGCAGAAATGAAGTGGTGTGGGGAGAAGTGCAGCCAGAACTTCAGTGAGACATTCTGAAGGAGCCAGAAGAGGAGCTGCAAGCGGATGCATCGTATATAGATGTGCACCAAGGTCTCCTTTTGCCACAGAATAAAAGGTGTCAGGGGAGTTTGTGAACCATGCCATCTATGAAGGAGCCACCAACTAATATCCCCCATGAGCTGTGGGCCTGAACACAGCCGGGAACCTGCTGGCAGCTGAGAGCTCGCTAGGATTGGAGCTGGATGTGGGAGTGACTCTTCCCTCTCTACCATTGCAGCCCCTAAAAAATTTAACAGCGTAACCAACATAATTTTGATTGATTACATGGTTAATGTTTTTCTATTTTTTTTTTACATCCTAGTATAGATGTTGTGTGGATGCAATTTGGAGGTTGACCATCTACATAATATGGAGGTAGCTCAAGTGGTGTGCTGGAGGACAGCCAAGGACACTCATGGGCCAGGGTCATGACGACAAGTTCTGGAGGATCGGGGTAGGTGGAGTATCTCTCCCGACAGAATCCTTTCAAGAAAACAGGAGGTAAGTCTGCACCCAACTTGTGAGCATGACAGTGGACATACAGAATGGGCAACTCCGTGTGCTTGTTGAGCACTGCCAGTCCCTTCCAATTGTACCCTAGATAGCTTCAAACAAGGACCATCCTCCAACGAACATGAGGAGGAGACTCCACCATCTGCATACTGAGTTGGGGGTTGCACATTAGAGCTTCTGAACTGTAGGTATTCCAGAATGCATGGTAGAACTACATGGTTAGCCTGCTGATGCCTAGAAATTTGTTGGTAGGCTTGACACTGACTGCAAGGAATTCATCCCATAGGACCCCATAGGCACTAGCTTTGGTCAGGCCTGGGGAGAAGAGTCTGGCATACAAGGCTTAAATCTTCTCCACCTCTTCACCAAATCCATAAGAGGAATGGCTGTGGACTATGGGTAAAACTGGGTTGTGTTATTGGAAGCAAGGGTTAAAATTTAATACTAGGTTCTTAATACATGGGTATGGCACATTAAGAAAGTAGCTTGCTCAGACCCAGATGTGGGTGAAGTGCCTTGTGTCACTCAGGCTTCTCTAGCTGGAGGTATGTCTACACTACAGAGTTTCTTCGGAAAAATGGCTGTTTTTCCAAAAAAACTTCAATTACATCCATACTGCACTCACGTTCTTTCGAAAAAAATCAAACAAAGGGTTTTTTCCGGCGTTAGTAATCCTCTTTCTATGAGGAAGAAGCCTTTTTTCGAAAGAGCTCTTTTGGAAAAAGGCATATGTGGACGGGGAAGAGGGAGTTCTCTCGGAAGAAAAGGAAAGAGGAAATAACACAAGTGCCCCAGTGGCCACTCCATCCATAGTAATCAGAGCTGAGATGAGAGATAGCATCCACACTGAATGGACTCTATCTTTCAAAAAAGCAGATCGCTTTTTCGATGTGCTTTGGCAGTGTGGATGCGCTTTTTTGGAAGACTTTTTTCGGAAGATCTCTTCTGGAAAAGCTTCTTCTGAAAGAAGCCTGCAGTCTAGACATAGCTTGATTAAGGCCTCGGCAACAGACTTACAAAGAACTCCGTTGGGCAGACTCTTCTCCAAAGCTTACTTTAGGATCTGCTCACATAGGTTTTAAATTCCTGATTGTGCAATGAGGCCTAATTTGAGCAGTCCAAAGGGAGCTGTGTTCAGACTTTCTTCAAGTGAAAGTTTAATGGCTGCTCTATTGAGTCTCCAGAGAAGATGCACGATTTGAATGGATGACCCAATGGATTTTTAAAGAGTACATTTATGGTACCTGCCAAACCTCGGTATAAAGAATGGGTTTCCATATTATTTACATTCACTAATAGAGGTGACACGTACAATTATTTACATTGGGAGCAACTCCACTGATATGAGAAGAATTATTATGGGCTTAAACATTTGTTAATGAGAGCAGCAACTAGCCCTTGATGTTTGTACATTAGGGGCTAAATCCCTTCAGAGATTTAAGTACCTAACTGCTGATGTTGCATCTAAATCCGAAAAGTTAGACTCTCAACCTCCCCTCTTCCCAAATTCAGCTGCCACCTAACCCCGTAGATGCCTACATTGCACCTGATAAAAGTCCCTAAGGTGCCTAAAAATATACTAGTGGGCAGATGTACTGTAGTCTACAAGCATTTGCTAGCTTAGGTATCTTTTAAGGAAGTAAAGCTATGAGCCTACAGATCTGAGATCTGTAAGACAACAGCTAAGCTAAACCAGCTGTGTATAAGCAGCTAATCAAGAGTAAACCTAGATCATATGATAAGATGCAATCCTATTAATAACTAAACTGTTGCCAGGCAATCCCAAAATGCTAGTTTATACCAGCTTGGGATAGTTTAAGTTAGGAACATCAATAGATGTCTGACCATAAGAATACCATGATGTCTAACTGAATACATACGTGCTAATGAATCTTCAGAAAAAGGCTTATGGGACAGGAGCATCACAACATTAGTAGAGAGAGGAAATACAAATAAGCACTTATTGAATATGCATTAAGTATAGAAGTGTCAACATAACACAACCATTGTGTCTCAATTTGCATGTCTTGGGAGATAACTCTTGGGAGAAGCCAGGATGACAGCCAAGGATGATGGGTGACGACGACGACGACAATGAGTAACAGCACTTGAAGGTTATTCTGAATGGGGCAGTATGAGTATGTGGATGTTCAGGTGCCAATGTGTTCTCTATCTACCTTGCTAGGTTGGAGTGTTTATAACCTGGCTAATTGTGTTAACAGAACTATTACAATCACAGAAAGCTTTCCCTGCGGTTGAGTGTTACAGCCATGCATGTTAAGGTTCCCAGATGAACAAAATGCAGGACAATGTAGCACTTTAAAGACTAACAGATGATGAGCTTTCGTGGGCCAGACCCACTTCCTCAGATCAAATAATGGAAGAAAACAGTCACAACCATATATACCAAAGGATACAATTTAAAAAAATGAACACACATGAAAAGGACAAATCACATTACAGAACAGAAGGGGGATGTGTGGGGGGGGGGGGGGGGAAGGAAGGTGAATGCCAGTGAGTTAATGATATTAGAGGTGGGGAAGGGGAAATGTCTGTGAGTTAATAGTATTAGAGGTGATAATTGGGGAAGCTATCTTTGTAATGTGTAAGATAGTTGGGGTCTTTATTAAGTCCGGTGCGGAGGGTGTCGAATTTTAGCATGAATGCCAGTTCAGAGGATTCCCTTTCAAGTGCAGATTTGAATGTCTTCTGAAGTAGGATGCAGGTTAGCAGGTCATTAAGACTGTGTCTTTTCTGGTTGAAATGACAAGAAACTGTTTTCTCTTTGTGATCTTGTCTGATATCTGTTTTGTGGGCATTAATCCTTTGACGAAGTGTCTGAGATGTTTGTCCAATGTACATAGCAGACGGACACTTTCGGCACATGATAGCATAGATTATATTTCTGGATGCGCAGGAATATGTGTTCTTGATCTTATAACTCACTTGGTTAGGTCCAATAATGGTATCAGCAGAATGAATATGTGGACAAAGCTGGCAACGGGGTTTGTTGCAAGGGAAGGTACCAGGGTTGGTATTAGTGTGGTATGTCCTGTGGTGGTTGGTAAGAATCATCTTGAGGTTAGGTGGTTGTCTATAGGAGACTATGGGTCTGTCTCCCAGAGCCTCTTTGAGTATGGTATCCTGTTCCAATATAGGCTGTAGTTTATTGATAATGTGTTGGACAGTGAGTTATAAGATCAAGAACACATATTCCTGCGCATCCAGAAATATAATCTATGCTATCATGTGCCGAAAGTGTCCGTCTGCTATGTACATTGGACAAACATCTCAGACACTTCGCCAAAGGATTAATGCCCACAAAACAGATATCAGACAAGATCACAAAGAGAAAACAGTTTCTTGTCATTTCAACCAGAAAGGACACAGTCTTAATGACCTGCTAACCTGCATCCTACTTCAGAAGACATTCAAATCTGCACTTGAAAGGGAATCCTCTGAACTGGCATTCATGCTAAAATTCTACACCCTCCACACCGGACTTAATAAAGACCCCAACTATCTTACACATTACAAAGATAGCTTCCCCAATTATCACCTCTAATACTATTAACTCACAGACATTTCCCCTTCCCCACCTCTAATATCATTAACTCACTGGCATTCACCTTCCTTCTCCCCCCCCCCATCCCCCTTCTGTTCTGTAATGTGATTTGTCCTTTTCATGTGTGTTCATTTTTTTAAATTGTATCCTTTGGTATATATGGTTGTGACTATTTTCTTCCATTATTTGATCTGAGGAAGTGGGTCTGGCCCACGAAAGCTCATCATCTAATAAACCATCTTGTTAGTCTTTAAAGTGCTACATAGCCTGCATTTTGCTTCAGCTACCCCAGACTAACACGGCTACATCTCTACCACTATTCCAGATGAACAAGTAATTTTAACAATACCGGGCCTGTTCTTAAGAGAAAAATCTCCCAAGCATATGTGGGTGGTAGGTATAAGTAGCGAGGGAAGGGCAGAACCAAATTTTTGTTTTTTATTATGCCTATGCAGGTTCTAGGGCAGCTGAGGAGACTGTATATGCTATTCAGCTTCTTGGGTTCACCAGTAATCTCCCTGGGGAAGCTGTGACACAAAGCTCCACCTTAACTGCCCTGGAATCTGAATGGGGCATATCAAAAGCTCAGTTTCTTCTTCTGGAAGAGAGAAGAGCTTTTGAACATTTTCCATGTAGCAGCTTGGGGTCTGCAGAGTGGAGGCCAGCTGCAAGAACTCCTCTGAGCAGGATGGGGGAAGAGGCCACAGCGCTCTGGCTTTAGAGGGACAGCAGGGCCAGGGGGGTCTCTGGGATCCAGCTGCAAAAGGGAGGTGGGCAGAAGGAGAGAGTCAGGAGCCAGCCTCTCTGAAGTAGGGCTCCAAGCCTTAGTTTTAACTCTGAATTCTTCAGTAATTAGTTAAACAAATCAATTGATCAAGTTTTGTCAAGAAAAAAATTATATCAACATCCAAAATTTGACAAAAAATTTGCCAGAGGGTGTTCATACTTGCTCTCTGTTTAAAGATCATGGGGGCACTATTGACATTGTGAGTAATGCATGGTGGGTATGTATTCCACAGTAAATGTTCCAGGAAGGGAGAAATGACTGCTTCTTGTGATTCCCTCTGAGTTCTCCCACAGCCTCCTCAGCTATGAGGAGCATAACCATGTGTAGCTCTGTGAGCTTGTGTGTGAAGGAATGCCGGTTTCCCTCCTTCCTCCTACCCCACAGCAGCTGTGTTCCTAGTGCACTGAAGAACAGGAGCAGTCAATCCTTTGCTCTTTGCTTGTTCCCCAAATGGAGCAGCACACTCAGCTGTCAGATACTTCCTGGAGCTTTGAAAGGAGAGGGGCGCATGCCTGAATGGCAGCAGAGATGAGAGCAGACCAAAGGCAACAAGGCAGGCATTGTGGGATACTGGTGGAAGCTAATTCTGTCAACCAAACAAGCAGCCAGCATCTACACCAGTGTTTAAGACTGAGGAACAACAATTTTTTTTAAAATGAGGAATATCAAGGATTTTTTGTTGAGCAAAAAAAGGATGCCTGCCCCTTTAAAGGCTGCCATTTTGAATTCTGTTCTCCGCAGCATACCACCGGTGTGCCGCAGAACACAGTTTAAGAAACACTGACCTAAACTGTCCACAATAAAAATCTCATAAGGGTGGATGTTTGTCTCCACCAAAACTGGGTGTTTTTTCCCTGACAACAGTTGCACTGCAGTCTGTACACTCACTGTTTTGTTGACAAAAGGCAATTTTTGGCAACAAAACTTAGCCCTTGTCTATACTATTAAGTATCCATTGTTGATCTTGTTCTAGGTTAATAAATTCTGGAGGCATTTTAGAAAGATCTTTTGTATTGGGATATTTGACAAAATTTGCCATGCTAGTTTAAGCAGAATAATTGGAGGACCTCACAGAATCCCTAGTTACTACCCTTAAAGCAAGCACTTTAATGCACTGCAATCCTCCACTGTACTTGTACATGCTGAGGCTACTCATACTGTACCTTCTTCATGGCAGTAGCAATGTGTTTCTTATTCACAACTGGGCAAAGAAAGGACACTTGTGCAGGGGTAGGGACCACAATATATATTTCTCGGGCTTCATTGCAAATTGGCTATCTGTAGTTTCAAGACTATGTGCCATGGCTCTGATCAATGGCAATGAGTGTCTCTATTCCAAAAATCATAACATTATCTAGATATATTTGCTTGGAGGGTAGGTTCAGGGTGCATCTGCTCACACCTCACTGAGTTAATCTCTTTAAAGTTTCTGGTACATTTCATAAGCCAAATGACACTACTTTCACTAGCAAGTAGGCTTGTTACTTCTAGTAAGTGCAGTTTCTTCTTTGCCAATGGGAAACTGACACAACATTTCACATGGATTTCAGCTCTCATGTACTGGAAAGTCTTTCAGTATCACTCAGCACGTGAAACCCAACCATCTGTTAGGCAACTACGCCTTCAGTCTAGTGAATTGTCTATGGAGTCAAACCATCCCCAGTTAATTGAAATTACCACTTTTAGCTTAAAAAAAAATCTCATCTCCCCCCCTTCTGACTATCCTATTTCAAATGTGTTTCAGCTACAGGATTCTGGAACGTCTTCTGGCTGCAGTAAGCACCCAAACTTGGAATAAATTATCTGAGATTCACTGCCTCCAGTAATTTCAAATTATCCACTTATCTTAAAACAGGTCTTAAATTAAAATCCTCTTTTTCTGAGTAGGTGGTGG
The DNA here is from genome assembly GCF_052426305.1 of Pelodiscus sinensis. Taxonomy (NCBI): domain Eukaryota; kingdom Metazoa; phylum Chordata; order Testudines; family Trionychidae; genus Pelodiscus; species Pelodiscus sinensis. The sequence continues at coordinate 108,886,364 of NC_143055.1, read as the reverse complement.
TGAGTGAAATGCAAAAGCATTCAAGGGATATACTGAGGATCGAGTACGGTAGGACAATTTACAGTGCAATTATCTGTGTACCCAGATAGACTTAGCAAACATGTCACTGTTTATCAAAGCCATTTATTTGTTCTATTCAGAAGACAATTACAAACAAAGTCTGTTTTCCAGCATTGCCTTGTGATTTTTTAAAAATAATTAACTTTTTTTAATAGCTGCAGCTGTAAACTAGGAGCACAAACTGAACTATGCATGTGCAATTTTTTAAAAAAGTCAGTTTTAACAGATATGGGCGGCATATGGATGGATTTAGAATAGTCCACTCTTATTTAAGAAAAAATACTGTACAAGAGATGAGGTCACATGACTCAATATCCATTAGGAATTTATCCATTTATGGAATTTGAGAACTAATCCTGATGTTCTTTGAATGTGCTTGTTTTCTGTAAGTGTTGGCCAGTTCGTTTAGACAAATATTTTAAGAATACAGTTTGCTCTTTGTAATTTGCGCTTCTTCAAATGTTATTGTTTCAGATCCCTAACAGGATCATGGAAATATTTTCAACAGGGGCCCTGTGAACACCACCTAACATACTCATGGGATACTATTTGTGATATTATTTACACAGCTTAGAGGTTCCTGGGTATTTCTATGTATACCTGGAAATGGTCATCACTCATAGCACCTCAGGCTATAAAATGAGAGTAAACACTTACTGTTGGGTCACTACTTCACCAACACCATTCCACAGCTGTGGTCCATCTCTTCTTTCTCTTATAATACTGCTACTTTTGTGCTGTGGTATGATTTCCTCTGAAGACCGGTTTAAAACACAAGCAACTAAAATCAGTAATTGTTGATTTTAGCCATTGGTTGGCTTGAATAAGTACATTTCATGAGACATGTATTCCTTTTAATCACTTCTATGTCATATGGATTATGAATTATCCTTGGATGTTCTGCTATCCCATGGCTATTTGCAATCTAACTCAGTCTATCTGCAACTATAGTTTGAGAGATGAATTTGACATGTCTAGTATTTATTCTGCCCACAGGTGGCGAACACATTGACAAAAAAGTGTCCAGCCACATTGCTGTACCTAGTTAGGATCCCTTCAAATCTGAAGGCTCATTCGCTATAGATCCACGTGCCTGTAACCAAAGTGCTAATGCGTGCTAACCACAGTGCCGTAAAGTAAACGCTCACTCTGTTGCCCTCATTACAACAGGCTACTTCACGGGGTTAGCAGCAGGACTGAGGATGGAGAGCCTCGTCCAACCTGTAAAAATCAAGGGCCGCAATTTTGTTTCTTTGCATCTGTTTCTTTTCTTTTCCATGGACTGAATGATAATTTACCACCCAAAGAGATGAAGGGGGATATCCCATGCCTCTTGTATTTGGATATCAGAGTGGGGGGGAAAAGAGTAAGATGGTCTGTGGTGAAGTATTTGTGGTTTAGGAAACAATACTGCCCACTTTATTTTTCCAGCACTGCAAACCAAAGAAATAAAATAAAATATTTTCTCTTTGCTGTAACCAACATCATTTTTGTTTACTCTCAAGCATTCTTTACAAAATTGTCACCTCGTGTGGTCTGCTGCTACTCATCACCCTGCAAGGAGCAGAGATTGGTGTTTGTTTAGAGCAGTATTATTACTGCTAGCAACCCCTCATTCTTGCATAGATTCATCGCAGCTGTTTTGTGGTACAACATCAGCCTTCATACAAACACTGAAGTTGAAAGCATGCCCCTGAGCAGCCCATAGGCAATCAGTCCATCCAGATACTTTTGCTAGAGTTTGGCTTTTGATTGTGTATCTATTGCCACAAAAAGTAAAGCCTCTGTGGGTCAAGGCTGGCAGGAAGTTAAATCCCTTTCCAGTGAGTAATATGATATTCCATCCCCTGAATTTAGACTTCAGTAATATTAGTGTAACCCTGACCATTTCTCTCCTAAACCCCCTTTTCTGCTTATAGCTTTCTCCAGACTGCAGTTCTGGGGAATGAGGGAGTAATGTATTTTTTTTTATAAATATCACATGCTTGCCTTGTTCCCTATGTAATATTCTCCTGCCAGAATGCATAGAGTTAAATCAAAGGAAGCTGGAAGAGTAAAATCGGCAGGAAATGAAACAATGGCAAAGATAAAGTGCTATGATAAGGTAGAGAAGGAGTCCATGAGGAAACAATGGGGAAACCATTAATTGCAGGGGGTATCCCCTGCCTGGCTCCAGCTAGTCTGGCAAGACATTTTTTCCCAGACCAAAAATCCAGGATCAAAGGGAATATTAAAGCCTGAAAGATGCTGGGCTAAAGAAGGAGGGAAGGGGGAAAAGGACTGTAAGAAAACCAAGGCTGACACCCAAACTGAGACACACAAAGACTGACAGAAACTGCTGCAAGTAGGACAGTCTGACTCTCCCATCCAGAGATGAGGTTTAGCGGAGCTGAGAGGAATTTACAAATGCTGAAAAAGAAAGATTAATATACAAGTAATGAAGAAATATGCACGTAGGACTCGGTCTTAACCCTCCGTGTGCTACCTTTGAGTGACATGTTTTATTCTGATAAAGCTGTTTGAGTCCCTAATCAGCCACTGCAGGAAAAAGGTATATAGGTGCCTGACTCAGTAGGGTCTGTCAAAACATCATCACTGGGAACAGAGAGGTTGCAGCCCAGAGATCCAGTCTGGGACTGGTTCGCTCAGGGAGAGGTCTAAGAAGCCAGTCCTGTCAACTGAGCAGGTGAAATCAAGGGTGATAAGATTAAAAAAAAAAAAAGTGGGGGGAGGTTGGTGCAGTTCACCTGGTAAATATGAGGACAATCTATTGGTGTGACAAGCATCACTGCAGCCCCCTCCTATGCCTGCAGCACATCAGGCACCAAAACCCAAAGTCATTCGCCATTGTACACTATAGGGATGTTAAGAACTAGTCGATTCCCCCACCCTTGCTGCCTCCAACAGAGAGGCAGCAAAGTCAGGGAGAAGAGGGGGTGCCTCAAAGGGGCAGTGCCGCATAGCTGAGCCCGGGATCAGTTGTGCGGCACTGCCGCGCATGGAGTCTGTGGAATCTGGTATCATCTTGGGAGTCCCCCTCTGATTCCAGGCTCCATGCTTCACTGCCCCTTTGAAATGCACAAGAGCCCCTGCTGGGGACTCTTGTGCATTTCAAAGCTGGCACCTGCGTGCATCCCAGAGTCAGCGAGAGTTCCCCAGTGGGGACTCTTGTACATTTCAAAGGAGGAATATGGAAGCATCTATCGACTAGTCGATGGAAATTCTATTGACTACTCGACTAGTCAATTAAATGTTACATAACATCCTTAGAACACAAGTGCTCACGCTACCAGGAGAATTAGAGTAGCAGAAACAACCACAGTAATGGATGAAGGTCAGTAAGTTTGGAGGTTATATTTGGAAGTGGCCCCAAGGATTTGGATGCCAATCTGTAGGCTTCCCATCCTCTTATTTCTCACCAGTCATTCCTCACCAGGTTGATGCTGGTAGACCAGATGCAACCTCATGCCAAGGCCCTGAGGACTTACTGACCATTGACAAATGCATAGGTGCTAACCAGTCTAGACATAACAGAATGCTTGTAGAGTGCTACATGTATTAATCTTGCATGGGATACAGATATTATAAGGTAATATTTTAAGTGTTGGCTCCACAAAAAACCCAGACCAGGAGAGAAGCATTATCAAGTGTGAAATACTAGCTTACCACAAGGGCTTTGTCCTGTCCTCCCCAACAAGAGAAGGTTTTGGAGAACATCAGAGGACAAAAGACTTGGTTGATTGCTCTCCCCTTACCCATGAAGTAGAGATGTGCACACACAAACTCCTTGTCCCTTGAGTTTGTGCTCTGGGGAAAGGGGATAAAAATCTCTAATCAAGAAAAAAATCACTATCCTGCTTGGAATATGGAAAGGGCAATATTTCTAACCTAAGCAAGGGATTCCCTAGGCTGCTTAGCTTAGGTTAATCTATTCTGGCAGTTTTTGGAACCTAAGACTCTCTCAAAAGTAAGAGTGCGCACACACATGTACCACATGCTTTAACTTTGTAAATAACAGTTTTTACATTAGTATTAATATAGGAATGGCTACAAGTATTATAGTCTTTGGTTTGAAGTCTGAGGTGCAAATAACCTGGGGTGAGTGACTGGTTCTTTGGGACTCGATGTAATCTGAATATTGTGATTGTTGGTGGAAGGGACCAGCTATCACTAGGGGATATTAAATTTAGAATAATTAACTAATCGAATAGTCAATGAGTTTTCCATCGACTATTCGATTAGTGTATAAGTGCTTCTCTCCCTTTGAACTGTAGCAAGAGCCCTACCGGGGGGCCTCTTGTACATTTCAAAAGCCGAACGGCAGAAGAAGTGGCACGAGCGGAGACTGCTTCAGTCCCCGCTCATGCCATTTCTCACTCTGCCTCTACCTCACCTGCCCCTCACGGAAACGGTGCTGGAGAGAACCAACTTTTAAGCCAGCTCCCCCCAGCACTGGCTCCTGCTCCCCCTCCTTGCTGCCTCTTTCTGATAGAGGCAGCGGAGGGGGAGGGGGAGGGAAGCAACTAGTCACATCACTAGTTGACTAGCCAATAAACTGAAGCATAAGCTTATTGTCTACTCAACTAGTCGCTTGCATCCTTAGAGATCACAAAAGCAGACTTGCCTGGGCAGCAAAATAGATTGGCCTGCCCAAGGCCTTCATGGTAAGGCTGACTTCATGGTAAGGCTGTCCAAGTGCTTTAGGAGTTCATACATTGCTTGGCTGGTGAAATCTAATCACAGAACAGCCGGCCAGTTTGGCATTTGCAGACTGTCAAGGAACAGGGTTGGCACACTGGCTCATCAACTACTCTAGACAGCTTGATAGCCACATAGTGAAGATGTGGAAGAGCAGCTATGATGCTCTGCAGTGGGAGAACTCACACAGCATTCTTCAAAGCTGGAGCTCCAAAACCTTCTGTATAGTGAGATGTATATTCCCTGTCATAAACCAGCAGACCATTCCCTTGGCCAAGACAAAGGAGTGGCAGGACTAAGACTAGCAGGGTGTTTGTGTTAGACACATTCTGATAAAGGTCTGAAGGTGAGTGAGAGACTTCCTACATACTTTCCCTCTACTTGTGTAGCACCAGCACAATCTTGCCTAGAGGAAACAAAGTCAAAAGGGTGCAAAATAAGTGTTCATTCCCTTTTATTTTTTCCAAAGTTATTCATTGTAATTATGTGTTCGTTACCAACAAAGTTCTCAGGAATGTGTAAGAAATAAAGGAATTTATGGCCTGAGGACCTGATACTGCAGAACACCTCATAACTTTCTTTCCTGAGTACTCCTGCTGATTTCATGCCTCACACCCATGTGAGTCTTTGAAGGCTCTGGCTCTAGGTTTACAACAAATGTGTGAGATCCAGAACACTGTGGTACTAAAAGCTCCGGTGCTGCATTGACTTAAGTGCAAAGACACTCCACAAAATTGCTTGCAGATTCTGATGCATGATCAGGACCTAGAACTGGGTAAATTACAGTAGAAGAATGCATAATCATCTAAAGAATATTAGTGAGTTCTCTTCAGCCCTCCTCACATCGGTTTCACGTTGGCTTTCTAAACACAATAGAGGTTTCTGACAGAGATGTGTGTGAAAAAAGACATTTCTAAGCATTATCAATGAGTATGTGTGTGCATATGCAGTCAAGCTATAAAAACAAGTACTCAGACTCAGACTTCAAGGTCAGAAGGGACCATTATGATCATCTAGTCCAGTGGTCCCCAACCTTTTCAGGTTGTCGGGCGCCAGGGGGCGTGGCCGTTTGCCCGCCGGGCGCCAGGGGGTGGGGACACGTGCACGCCCAGGGGCGGGGCCCCCACCCTCAAGCGCCACGCGCCCGGGGCTGGCGCCCCCCCCACCGAGCGCGCCCCCCCGCAAGCGCCCGTGCGCCATGTGCCCGGGGTCAGGCCAGCCCCGAGCACCTGGCGGGCGCATTCAAATGCCCCCACGGCTGCGGGCACCATGTTGGGGACCACGGATCTAGTCTGACCCCCTGCACAGTGCAGGCCATAGAATCTCACCCACCCCCTCCTAGAATAATCCTCTCACCTATATCTCAGATATTGAAGCCTTCAAATACTTTGAAGACCCCAAAATGCAGAGAATCCTCCAGCTTGATCTGTACCCAATGCTACAGAGGAAGGCGAAAAACCTCCAGGGCCTCTGCCAATCTACCCTGGAGGAAAATTCCTTCCCGAGACCAAATATGGCAATCAGCTAAACCCTGAACATGTGGGCAAAACTCACCAGCCAGACACCCAGAAAGTTCCCTATAGTAACTCCTATCATCCCTCCATTGACCTATTTACCACTGAAAATGAATGGTCAATTAGTTACCAAGATCATGTTATCTCATCAAACCATCCCCTTCATAAACCCATCTAGTTTAATCTTGAAACCAGATAGATCTTTTGCCCCCACTACTTCCCTTGGAAGGCCGTTCCAGAACTTCACTCCTCTAATGGTTAGAAACCTTCGTCTAATCTCAAGTCTAAACTTCCTACTAGCCAGCTTGTATCCATTTGTTCTTGTGTCCACATTGGTATTAAGCTTAAATAATTCCTCTCCCTCCCTGGTATTTATCCCTCTAATATATTTAAAGAGTGCAATCATGTCCCCCCTCAGCCTTCTTTTGGTTAAGGTAAACAAGCCAAGCTCCTTGAGTCTCCTTTCATAAGACAGGTTTTCCATTCCTCGGATCATCCTAGTGGCCCTCCTTTGTACCTGTTCCAGTTTGAATTCATCCTTCTTAAACATGGGAGACCAGAACTGCACACAGTATTCCAAATGGGGTCTCACCAATGCCTTGTATAATGGCACTAACACCTCCTTATCCCTACTGGAAATACCTCACCTAATACATCCCAAGACCGTATTAGCCTTTTTTACGGCGATGTCACAATGGCGGCTCATAGCCATCCTATAATCAACCAGGACTCCAAGGTCCTTCTCCTCCTCTGTTACTTCCAACTGATGTGTCCCCAGCTTAACTAAAATTCTTGTTATTAATCCCTAAATGCATAACCTTACACTTCTCACTATTAAATTTCATCCTATTGCTATCACTCCAATTTATAAGATCATCCAGATCTTCCTGTATGATATCCCGATCCTTTTCTGAATTGGCAATAGCTCCCAACTTTGTGTCATCCGCAAATTTTATCAGGACACTTCCACTTTTGGTGCCAAGGTCAGCGATAAAAAGATTAAATAAAATTGGCCCCAAAACTGATCCCTGAGGAACTCCGCTAGTAACCTTCCTCCAACCTGACAGGTCACCTTTCAATATAACCCGCTGTAGTCTCCCCTTTAGCCAGTTGCTTATCCACCTCTCAACTTCCATATTAATCCCTATCTTTTCCAATTTAACCAATAATTCCCCATGTGGTACTGTATCAAATGCCTTCCTAAAGTCGAGGTAGATTAGATCCACTGCCTTTCCTTTATCTAAAAAATCTGTTACTTTCTCAAAAAAGGAGATCAGGTTGGTTTGGCACGATCTACCTTTTGTAAAACCATGTTGTCATTTGTCCCAATTGCCATTAGCCTCAATGTCTCTAACTACTTTCTCCTTCAAAATTTTTTCCAAGATCTTGCATACTACAGATGTCAAATTAACAGGCCTATAGTTACCCGGGTCGCTTTTTTTCTCCTTTCTTAAAAATAGGAACTATATTAGCAATTCTCCAGTCAAATGGTACAACCCCTGAGTTTAGAGATTTATTAAAAAATTTTGCTAATGGACTTGCAAGTTCATGTGCCAGTTCCTTTAATATTCTTGGATGAAGATTATCTGGGCCCCCCGATTTACTCCCATTAAGCTGTTCAAGTTTGGCTTTTCCTCGGATATGGTGATATCTACCTCCACATCCATACTGATGTATGATTGATTGTATCAGCTTACAGCATCCATCAAAGTACAAGTTATGTCTCTTAAGTATGTACAGTATACTACTGCTCAGTGTTAGGGCTTCATTTGGGAAAGATCCCATAGGAGAGACAAATCAAGTGAAGAAAAATAGCTGAAGTTATTTCCTCCAAAGCATTAGACATTTCTTAACCTTAATAGTCAGTTGCACTTGTTCAACAGTCCACCTCATTGGATTTGCTTTGTGAGGGAGCATGTTTGTTCATTTAGTTTTGAAAACAGCTCCACCACAGTGTACTACACCAAACAAGAGAAATGCCAGACCACCACTGCATATTTAGGGACTTACTTTCAAAGAGATATAGTTGTCCCATTTTGCATCATTATTCAAAAGTGAGCCAAAGTTATGGTTATAGTCTGCTATCATCTATCTAGATATGTGTATGTTTGCCTATGAGTCCATTTGTTCAAGAACTCCTCCTAAATGGTAAGAGCTAAGAGTGCCACATTTAGCAGGCTGCTTCCTCTTATCCTAACTTAAAGCAAGACCAGAGTTTGTCTGTGCCAAGAAAACAGGAACAGTCAGGAATGGGACTATGTTCCATAACATGAAGAGGGAGGGGCACGGAGAGGAGGGACACAATACTAAGAGTGGCCACTGGTGAAGCAAGCACAGGAGAGAGCTGTACTGCAGAGACACCATGGGGGGCAGCCAGCAGGGCTGGGGATCACCATCTTGCCTGCCCCCAGTCTGGCTACATAGCTCCTTTGCCCCAAACTCCTCCCCCCAGCCCTTGGCCGCTGGACTGGAGGGGAGAGACAAGCTCTTGGCAGTCAGGAGGGAGGGACAGAGAAGGCCCCCATGGCTGGGAGGGAATCAGGGTGGGGGGAGAGGTGGGAGGAGATGCCTCCTGTGGCTGGGAAGGGGCTGGGAGGAAGAGAAGATGGCCCTATTGGATGGGACCCTCCTACTGAGAGTCCCTCCTCACCCCCCCCCCCCAACTGGCATTCTCACCCTCCACACACCTCCAGCCTCCTGTCCTGTCTCCCCACATCCTCACGGCTCTGCCTTGACTCCTGACCCTCCCTCCTTCCAAAATACTGCCAGCCCCCTGCTCTGAAATATCTGGGAAGTGCCAGGTAAGTCTTGTAGTAATAATAATATAGCATAACAGGGCAACAGAATAGTATAAAAATATTTACACTGACAGAGTATTCTGCAATGATATTCCTATTCCCACAGAGTTTTATTTTACAAAATGTCTGTATTTCCCGACCACCACCTTTGTAAGCTTCCTATGGCATTTTTGATGGTGCCTGGAAAGCACTTGTGATGTCTCTTCCTTAGCTGATGTAAATTAGCAGAGGCCCATTGGCTTCAATGAAGTTACCCTGATTTATAGCAGGAGAAGGTCTGGACCCTATTTCTTAATCCAGAATGAACGTGCAGTGTAATAGTTTCCTTGAAAAGAGATTCAATAACTTGAAATGATGTCAAACTTTCCTACAACTTTCTAAGTAAATCAAATTTGAGTAATTTTTTATTTTCATTTTTACAGAAAAATGTTAATGATTTGTGCAGAAAACCAAACTCTAATGTGATGCACGTTTTCCCTCCCAAGAACAGCACTAAGCATGGTGTGTGCAGCAGTTTCAACAAAGGGGAACATGGAAAGTTATATGCAAGTTTTAAGAGTGCAGCTCTGTTTGGCTTTAAAAAAAAACCTTTCCTCTATACACACCTCTTGAGGTTCACAAGCTTGACATTTGTTTTGGTTCCTTGACCAACTGTGGCTTAGGTAAAGAACAAAACAAACATAGTTGACTCCTAAAGATAGCTTACCAAGTAGAAAAGTAGGTGCATGAGTATATGGGAATAAGTGCTAGGATAATACCATATCCATATTCATTAAACCATCAAATATGGGATTGGCCTGTGTTTGAGTTTAGGTGACGTGTGTGAGCGCGCAAGAGAAAGAAAAAAGCGTGTTCTTCTCTGGACAGGTTCCTTAACCAGATGTTTCTTACTACATCAGATGACATCTGGCCATTTAAACATTTTTATATGGTTGCATGATTTATTGAGAGAGCATGGTTGAAACTAGTGTGTTGAAAAAAGGTTTAAATAACTTTTGCTAGCATCTCATTAGAGATAATAATCCATGGAATTTAAAATTAGACAAATGCTGTGCTTGCTTAGAGGATTTTTTAAGGCCTTTCTATTTAAGCAATCTTCTATTCACATTCTGCTATTTTGGTATTTTTGCTTAGAGTCAGGGGACCTAAATAAACCCGGAGTCTCTATGGGTTATAGTTATGTACTGTTTTATACAGACTGGAGAGCCATATGCTTGCAAGCTGAGACAACTGCATAATAAACATATGTTTTATGAAATAATACCTTTAACGTATGTTATTAAACCACCACCATAGGGGAAGTCTGTTCACTACTATATCTGCCACCCTAGAGCTCTATCAAAAATAGATTTTGAAGACCACCAATAATAGTCTTCATTTCAAATGGAGATGATTTGCACAAAGCTTGTTTTTAAACAAAGAATACTTAAAAAGCAAGGAATGGTATTTTTCCATGTATTTAGTCCTTTTAATAACTCGTTCCATAATCAGAGAGACTAGCAAGTTCACTCTGAGTGAAACCAAACTGTTGGCGAGCTGACACTTAACAGGAATGACACACGAGAGACATAGGGGGGAAAAGGAAGTCTACCATAAATAATAATGAAATGAAATTCAGCCAAAATTTGATTATATATGGTTCTGGTTTATTAAAACAACACCCATTCTAGTTTTGGGGGCACATGTACAATATGCAAATGACAATTAAAGCAGAGAAATGCCAGAAACTCAATTCAGTGGCCCTTTGTAGCCTACAAATAACAGTCTGCTATTTAAGAAGCTATCTTTACGCAAATGCCTTTCAGGATAGTTAAGGGGCTTGGACTATGGTGGATCACAAAGAAAAATCCAGAGCCATCACCTCTTTCAGTGAGCCAGCCCAGCTTCTGGTCCCACACTGTTCACCTCTTAGAACTATTAGCAAAACATCTCCATAGATATTGATTTCCAGTGAAAAGAACAGAGCTGACTTGCAGTGATATGAATGGAAGAGTTCAGACTAAGTTGTTAGAAAAAAAAATGGCTCATGTCAATGCATGATTTTATACTATGCTACTTGGTTTAACATTTCCCTGCCTCTTCACAACCATAATGGCTGGAGAGAAAGAGAGATTTGTAAAAAATAGAAAGGGGAAACACTGGAAAAAATGGTAGTTCATTTCTTACTTGTTGTAACATTCAATATTTTCTTGTTCCCATGTAACTTTTTTCCATTTAAACTTGAGCATATTTTTTTAAAAAAATCCATCAATTATACAACAGACTTCCTTTGCAGTTTATTCAATTCCATTGAGTAACTTTGAATTTCTATGAAAAATGCAGTCCCTTTCTTCAGGAATGATGAAATATTAAGGTTCTGGGGCTCTAGACCCAAACCTGAATTACAACCAGTAGCATACAGGCACATAAGGTCATATATAGAAAACATGTAAAATAATTCAAGCTGGTCTATAAAGAAAATTAATTTTCTTTACAACAAACTTCAACTTTTGGAATGGAGTACATCTTCCATGATGTACCATGCTTTTGCCTCTCACTGAGACTTCGTTATTTAAAAAAATTGAGCATCTGAAAACCAAACTATTTTCAGTACATTAAAACAGATTCATGGGGGGAGGGGGAGAAGGGAGGAAGCACTTAGCAAAAAAACCATTTAGTGTAAAACCCAATTTTCCATTGAAAAATGGTTTCAATGGAAACTTTTCAAGCAAACCTAAGAAGCAAAGCCAAGTGGGTAGCCACACTTTACACTATTTAATTCCTTTGTAAGATTTCAGGGTTACCTCAGGTACAGCAATGATTCTGTAAACCACTGTGGGATAGCTAAAGGCTCATTGTTCACAGCTATGAAAAATACTCATTTACAGACACAGCTGAATAAAAACCTGCCCTACTATTGCTGCTTCTTAGGACAAAAGAGTCCTCAACTTGTGAACCACATTATAGCAGGAGGTAGAAACACTTCTTGAATAAAGGCAAGGGCTATATTACTGCCATTTAGCACAGTGGCTGCCCCAGCCTCTCTGAGCATTAACCAAACCCCTATCTCAGTCAGATACTTTGACAAAGACAGCACATCCTCTCAGTTGGGTCTACAAAAGCCTGCCTTCCTTGAATGAAAGAGAATCACCATTTAAACACTGATAGTTCTGCTTCCTATATACAGCAGTACACTTTTACTCTTTTGTTTCTAATGAAAACAAGGGGCTACTGAAACTATGGTATAACTGAGTTATATGTATATCTTGCTTTCAGTGATTTGTTCTTTATAATCCTACACAGTAAAATCTGTTTCCAGTTGTTAATGTTTGAAACAGCAGTGTACGAAGAAAGAGGATTTTGGTAGCAAAGTACAGATAGCCATACTTACACTACATATTAAAAAACAGACCTTCCTATTATCTGCACTAAAGAAAACATTAGCATTTTAAGAATCCTCCACATTACACCATCAGCTCACTTGTCATGCATCAGCAAAGTGTATATGGTAGTGTGACACTCTGTCTTGCAAACTTGGGTAGAAGTGCAGTTGAACATCTGTTTACATTTTTCTTGAAATGGTGTTTGACCTTTGTTACTAAAACTAGTTGTCCCTGTTTATAGTATGTCAGCTGTGTTACAGTGCTTTTAATCAAAACATTTTGGTAATGCAATATGAAGACAAGGAATTCAAAACAGTTAAGGTCCCAAAAGCTGCTGTTCTTGTTTTGCTTATGATAACACCTATGATGTGTTACGTGCTTTCCACATACTTAAGAAAGGATGGCCCTTGCCTCAAGGGGCTCAGTCTGATTTAGCTGCATTGCCTATAAAATACTCAACATTTTCTGTTTAATTTTCCTCTGGCTAAATATGTAGCTTAATAAATTACTGTTTCTCTTTTATAATGAGCAAGGGTTACAGCTCTATAACATGACAGTTAACTTGGCTTAGCTTTAGGATTTCCTGGCTGTTTTCTGATTTTAAAAGGTGCAACCTTAATGGTCCTTTAAGCATTATATAATTTGTATCTACGCTATTTTGTGTTAGCTGATCAGGATACATATTTTAACAAATTACAGCTTGTAAGGTTAAAGTAAACCTGAGGTCTGCACACACACACACACAATACTGAGATAGCCAGAATTCACACAGCACAGTTAGAAATACTGAGCAGCTGTGGTTGGAAATACAGGCACTGCTGTAGTTATTCCAGAAGCAATGCTAGACTATCCAAAGGAAGCAGGGAGGCAGACCAGTCTCTTCTCTCAGGGAGAGGTTGTGCCGCATGTAAAAATGGTAGAGCCCCCACTACAAACATTCTGCCTCACAGCTCTGCAGAAATCCTGCGTCAGCACTTCATATTGCTGGGCAGACCACTGCATTGCATTCTCACGTGTCTTTAAACCACTCTCTGGTCCATATGCTAACCAGCCATAGTTTTACAATAGTGCCCTGCTACCTGTTCTGAGACAGCTTTTAAACAATAGGGTCCGAGGGCTGGATTCTGAGTGGACCCTAGCTCTAAGAAGTGTAGCGTGCTCACTCCAACCCTCTCCCTCTCATCCACCCCATCCAAAGCAAGTCTCCACAAAAGGGGGCTGGAAAAAGAAGAGAGGAAGTAGAATCATGGAGTGGGCACACTGTTTTATCTTAATGGTTGGAGCAGTCCAGTGGAAACTGCCTGAGGCAGGCTCTCTCTTTAGTGCTGCTCTGGTGAAGTATACCTCTGCACAAATCCCTATGCAGGGCAGTGGCTTAAAAACACTAGCAATATGCCTAAGACTTTGCACATCCTGCAACTCTGACTTGCACATGTGTGCATGCAAAGTGAATAGTTGGTTTTATCTGTGCTAGAAACTTTTTGCCAGTATAGCTATAGTGCAGACAAATCTTATACAAGTTCTTTTGCCACTGTCTCCTCTACCATTCCCTGGGCAAAACAAGTCATACCAGCAGAGCGACTTTTTGTGCTGATATAATTACACAACCACCTAGCGGTTTTTCCAGGCCTGGCTGCGTCAGTTAGGGTTGCGGGTTGTGTCACACTCCTGACAAGTTTGGCCAGCATAACTAAGTGTAAACTAGGCCTCAAATATCTAACTACCCTTCTTAGATGCACAAAATCTTAGGGTACTTGGGCACCCAAGTTTAGCCTGAGAATATGTGACCTTACAGATATAAAGCCATTGGCCTTTATTTTGTTAAGTAGTATTAAGAGGATCTAAATATTCGCTGATATTTGATCAACACTTACTTCGGGGGGGGGGGAGGAATTCTATACCACCGCACACATACATGATTAATAAGCTTTACATATTTTTTTTTTTGCACAGGGCCACATGGGGGAGGGAGGTGCAAGGGGCCACGTGGTGACGGGCAGAGCCATAAGGAAAGGTGGATGGTTGAAGAAGGGTAGAGACACATGTGGACAGGGGTACAAGGACACAAGACAGGAGTAGATAAGCTTGACTGAATGCAAGAGGCTACAGTTCAGCCGGGGTATGGCTGTGGGAAGCTTACTAAATTGTCCCTTCTGCCCCACAAAAAACAAACACCCATACCCAACAGCCCTCCACATGCATACCCAGGGTTCTTCCCAACAATTATTTCACTCTCTCTTAGCTCCTTTGTTACCCCTGTCAAATCAGTGGCACTGCTATGATTATCCCCACCGCCACATAGTATGCCAACATTTTTATGGCTGACCAAGAACAATGCTTCCTCAGCTCTCATCCTTAAGTGTCCTTCCTCTACTTACACTACATTGTGACATCATCATCAGGACCCATGTGGAATTCCACCAGGATTTCAACCATTTCAGCTCCACCGTCAATCTCACCCTGGATCAGTCCACACAAGAGATCCACTTCCTGTACACTAAAAAGCAAATAAGTGATTGTTGCAAACACCTCTCTGCACCAGAAACCTACTGACAGCTATACTCTATGGGTATGTCTAGACTACATGCCTCTGTCGCCAGAGGCATGTAGATTAGGCTACCAGACATAGGAAAATAAAGCGGCGATTTAAATAATTGCCACTTCATTTAAATTTACATGGCTGCTGCGCTGAACCGACAAACAGCTGATTTTGTCGGCTCAGCTGATCAGCTGTTTGTCGGCTCAGCGCAGCAGCCATGTAAATTTAAATGAAGCGGCGATTATTTAAATCGCTGCTTCATTTTCCTATGTCTGGTAGCCTAATCTACATGCCTCTGGCGACAGAGGCATGTAGTCTAGACGTACCCTATACTTATCTACACACCTCCAGCTTTCATCCAGAACATATCACACAATCCATGGTCTACAGCCAAGCCTTAAGATACAACCGCATTTGCTCCAAACCCTTAGAGGAAAACAACTGCATTTGCTCCAAACCCTTAGAGGCAAACACCTACAGGAGGATCTCTATCAAGTGATCTTAAAACTACAATGCCCACCAGGGGAAGTGAAGTAACAGATTAACAGAGCCAGAGAGGTACCCAGAAGTCTCCTTTTACAGGACACACCCAACACAGAAAGCAAAACCACCACTGGCCATTACCCACAGCACTCAGCTAAAACCTCTCCAAAAGCTCATCAAGGATCTACAATCTATCCTAGATGACAGTCCCCTCACTCTCATAGACCTTGGGAGATAGGCCAGTCCCTATTTACAGACAACCCCACCCTCCTCGAAACAAATACTCATCAACTGCACACAACAGAAACACTAACCCAATAACCAATCCCTACAACAAACCCTGTTGCTAGCTCTGTCCAGATACCTTCCCTAATGACACCATCACAACACCTGTCCACACCACAGTTCTATCAGTGACTCATTCATCTGCACATCTAATAGGATACATGCCATCATGTCCCAACAATGCCCCTCTGCCAGGCAGACATACCAACTGTCTCTATGCAAGACTAAATAGACACAAATCAGATATCAAGAACAGTAACGTAGAAAAACCAGAAGGAGAGCACTTTAACCTCTCTGGACAGACACAGACTTGGAAGTTGCCATACTTGAGAAAATAAACTTCAAAAAGACTGCAGAGTGAAACTGCTGAGCTGGAATTCATATGTAAACCTAACACCATCAGAATGGGTCTGAATAGGGAGTGGAAACAGCTACCTCATTAGCTTAAGTAATTTTCCCCTTTAGGTATTCTCATCTTCGTATCAGCTGTTGGACGTGATCCTCATTAGCACTGATGTAAAACTCCCGTAAGCATGCATTAAACTCTACTTACTGAAGCTTTCACTTAATGCATCTGATGAAGTGAGTTGCAGCCCATGAGAACTTATGCCCTATTAAACTTGTTAGCTTTTAAGGAGACACAGGACTCCTTGCTGTTTGTTACACGACTGCCTCCCCAATCTTTGCACTGCTTCTGAGGGGTGAGGAAATACATTTCTGAATTGTAGCTTAAATGAATACAGAATTATGTATTAATATGCCTAGTAAGGAACCTATTTGTTAACACACACATACACACACACACTTACTTCAGAATCCTTTGTCTGTATTTTTAGATATACTTGACGATATATTTTGAAATAAATGATTAAAGATAATTGAAACTGGTGTGATTATATTGTATTATTTTGACAAAATTCAGCAAAATTCTGCAGAATTTGAAAATATTGTATGAAGAATTTTGAAAAGTAAACATTTGAGAAATAAAAAGGTTATTTTATTCCATTCATTTTATTTAGTTTTACTCAGCATTTGTGTATTTCAGAAACTAATGCTGATCATAGTGTCTATAGACATGAACATAATTAAAATAGTCCATTCATTTCAGTTTGTAATAACCAACTTGTGCCCTTGACATTTCCAATGAACAGAGGATTGGGACATTATCATTTACTAGTGTGGATGAAAGAAAATACTTCACCTCAGCTGTGGAGTAACCAGCATCTGTTACATTTTAGCTGTTATCTTTGGCCAGGGACTACAACTGATCTCACAATTGAGACAGCAACCATATGCATGAGAAACATGTTAACCCTCTCATAACCAATGGGTCAGGAGCTCTTACTGTACTTGTTAATGCATCTCTCATTAACACTCTCTCAGCAGGAAATGCCACCTCATAGGTATTGAAGAGTTAATGCCTAAATATTCCCTCCTGTGTTTCTGATGATGCAGAAACAGATGCTTACTATTCTGTAGTCACACAAAAATGTGACCAGATCTCCTTTTCAATCAATTAAGTAGATTGTATGCCAAGCGTATAGCTTCACCTATCTCTTTCTAGCCCTATCTTTGGGTTTGCCAACTGTTTCCTTGAATCAATGGGCATGTATGTGAGAGACTACCAAATAAACGGACCCTAATTTCTTAAAGTTTGTATGAAAAAAATCAAAATGTTAATTAATGCTACATGGATTACACTTGTGAGTTAATAGGCTGCTCACACATTAAGGTAGACAAATTGGTGATGAAAGTATTTTAAATCAGAAAATCATATGGAGAATTTATGAAACCTGTAGTGTTGATACACATTTATGAATCAAAATTATATCTATGCTATGGACTTTCAATAATATGGCATTTCACATTTTTGGAAACACATGAATGTTATTACGCTCACATTCAGTACTGATTTTTCAATTTTCACATTCATGTATTAGAAATATATCATCTTAAACTCACCCTTGTAGCAATCAGAAAAGGGCAGTTTCACTTCTTAATTTGTAGCTTGGGCAAGAAATTTAGACATACTGCAGATGCTCCCAAGAATGGATTTTTAAAAACCCAGAATGTTCTTGACACGGCAAACCTAATCATCAGTGATGTTACATTCTTTTTCCATTGCAGTTTAAAGCCAGCAACTCATGCTGTCTTGAGGTGACTCTATACAAGCCTGACTTCGATTGTCCGGAAAAAAATATAAACAACAATGAAACACAGGCCAAAGGAAATATTAACTTTTAAACTATATTAAGTGAAGCCCAGAATGAAGTAACTCCTTTGGCAAACACCTGCAGTTTTGCTAAACTGTGAGCACTCACAGTAAATGTGAAGAGAGTATTTTTATAATGGGAATGAGAATTGATGATATAAAACAGCATAGAAATTTCTAATCAATATTTTGTGTATACTGAATTTGAAATTCAACTTACTACATTGTCAGGTATATGATCCATCCTCTCCCCAACAAAGTGACTTTTCTGTAATCCTGACTCCCTCTCTTAAAAAAGCAAGCAAGCAAACGCACAAGGATTTCAGGATCACATCCCATCCTTTAGAAGTTGGGGCCCTTTGCTAGATATTGTAGCTTAAAGGAAAAAATGCCACTGTAATGGGTGATGGTGCTTGACCCAGGATATTAATACAAGATATCCTCAGGGTATTATTCCTTTATATTCCATTAGAAATTTTGCATGAATGCTTGACTCTCTATTCTCCAGATGTGTGAAAGTGATGCCAGCTGTATGTCATGTTTAAGCTACTAAATGAATACTTTAAAGTTTAATACACAAAATGGCAGGTTTTTCAGGTGTCCCTTGGGAGAAGCCATGGAGTAGCACACAGTTATCCCAAGGGACACACCTGAAAAAAAAAACGAAGTTACTTTGCTATATAAGCTGCTGCTGATCAAAATGAGTTCCCCCTCAGCTGCCAGAATTTGTAAGTCAATTCAGATGAGGAAATCTCTCTTCCCCCACATTGCAGGAAGACTGCATCCTCCTCGGATTCCCAGAGCTATGTCTGCTGCTTGGTCTTAGATTAGACTTTTCATATTCACTTATTTTGACATCTGCCAAAATTTTGCTGATACGTTAGCAACAGAACAGCAAAGGGAATTAAAAATAATAATAATACAAAAAGACATCTCAGCCAAACCAGTATGGAATTTCACAGGACAAAGAAAGCCCAATGAGATGACTTTTCTCCCTACCACATTTCAAAGGCCTTCTGCCAACAATGGAGAGAAATTAACCTTACTATGTTTTCAAGTACGTGGCTGACATTTTCTCCCCAAGCTAACTTCATTCTGCAATTTTTATGTATAAAGATTTCAAGATAATGATTTCAATATAATGGAAAATGTAAATCAACCTAAATATTTGGGCCTTTACCAGCTTTCCCTATTACAGGGAATCCTCAGAATTACAGCATCCAACTATGTCATACGCTACTTTTCAACGGACTGTTTCTCCCCTATGATGCTCAGTTTACATAAAGTTTGCTTGAATTCACTTCTTGGCTGCCTCATGCTAATATAGGTCTGGAAGGTATCACTTCTGATTGGCTTCAAAGCAACTCCTTATTTTTGATTGGCTTCTGGCCCTGGGCTCAGTCAACCAGAAAGCTTGAACAGTGATTGGCTGAGGCTCAGCATTTATTCTACAGATGATTAACATGCAGCAATTGTATTCTATTCAGGACATCTTAAAGGGGAATTTTTTCAGTGGGTAGATAGTTAGCATTTTGGGAAGTCCATCCCATTCAAGGCAATTCAAAATCAAGAATTTGAAGCAATGAAGAACTGAGGTGCCCCACTTATTAGCCACTTTTGAAAATTTAGGCCTAGGTGTATCAGAAAATAAAAGTGTCCTTACGTATATAACCATACTTGATTATTTTTAGTCTACAGTTTCTGGAAACAGTGGAATTGGAAAATTGCAGCTTAACACAAAACAAAATATTTTAGGTTCTTTAAAAGTTTGCTATCGTCCTGCATATAAAAACAGCCAATGAAGTTAATGGGAGGTATACGATTGTTCCAGAACAGTATGTGGCTCATATGTTATAGACAGTTTTGTATTGAGAACAATCTCTGTTCATGAATCCCATTGGACTGATTTTGCTCCCATTACAGTCACTGGCATAATACCCATTGACTTCAGTTGGGCAAGATTCATGAAAGAACGAGGGGTTAACATACCCAGTTGTCGAACTTGCTGAACTGGAGCTTGAGTGTTCAAAATTTTAGATGAGACTTGCATGACTAAAAATTCACACACACATTGTTCTACTAGCATTCGTGCACATGAATAAAACCTATTTTTCCAGTGGATGCAAATTTTGATAGTCATTTGTGTGTGCAGACATTTTTAACTGAGTGGTGGGGGGAAAAAAACACAAACAGTGGAAGCACCAGTGTGACAGATTTGCAAAACTTCTGCCAATACACCGTTTAAATTGACTTCAATCCTGACAAAAGACATTGTACACCCTGCCTAAATGCTACATGTTTATGGTCCTGCAGGTTGTGTGCATTGAAATGTATCCAAAGTACAATCAAATGCTTAATTCCAAATCATACTATAAGAAAATAATTAGCACAAATTGGTATTGTTAGTCTTGTTTATTCCCTTTACCTTCATATTTGCTGTTAAGTCATGTCAATAAAAAGCTGCCATAGACTTTGACAAATAAAAATATCCATGCTAGTGATTGGCACAATTTTAAAAATTATACTATATGACCAAGTCATTCATAAGTTTCCTGTTCTATGTTAGAAGGTGTCTATTTGCCAAATGTGCTGGAGACAAAACAAATATTTCCAAAATACCAAAAACAAATTTTAAAAAAAAATCTTATTTCTTCTTATAGATTGTTTTAGAAAATACTGATTTTTAAAACTTCTATTTTTCCAATTTTCATTTTTATCGGTATAATTTTTTAAAGAGGGGCTATTTCACATTTGGACCAAAAGGAATAAATAAATAAATAGGAATAACTATAATTTGAGTAACTCAGTTTGTGGGTGGTCAGTTTGTTCTAATATTCAAGAAGTGGTTCTCAGCAATGTCTAAAAACCAGGCCCTTTTTACTGCATCTCAGTTTGGACACCCACAGTCAATGTTGGCCTTTGAGGAGAAATGTTTTCTGGCAGGATATTAAAAACAACAACTGATTGAAGCTGTTCAGAGGTTAGGAACGTTACCCATTGGGACTATTTCTATGAACAAGTGGCCCGAATGGAGGTGAGTTAGTCAGAAGTGCATGAAATTGTACTCACATGGTTCTGAAATTTATCAAACAGATATCACCTTATGTTTGTGTATCTAAATAAAGACAGTATATAGGAATGGACAGTTTTCAGATACTGCAGTTTCTTTTAATGGCATCTCACCACTCTATGGATCTACCTAGTTCTTCTATGCATGACTGACAGGTTTTCTGGCGGGTGACAGGAGAATAAACATCATTGAAAAACTGATTGCATCCTGAAAGGACACCACTGTTCTCCTGAGAGTAGATCAAACTGGCCTTTTTGCGATTTAGCCTACTGATCGAGAAATGACTCCACTAGAGGACATTCAAAGTGAAGTGTCAGGCAACCTAGTCAGGTATTTTGTTTTCCTTTATTCCCATGTAGAAGCTGGGAGGCCATCTATGTTGCATATATTTGATTGTATAGTTAGTTTACAGTCTGAAGACAAGAATGAAAGTACCAATGGATAAAGTGAGGAACTAGCTAATGTTCCTTCTAAAGGCAGTAATTTTTCACAGCCTTTAAATAGAAAATAGAAAAATTAGATAAAATATAAAACAAACACTACTTAGAATTCAGAACACACAGTAAATTTAGCAGTAAATTTGTGACCTTGACAATCCCAAAACAAGCTCCCACTAAAATAATTTAAACCTCTTGTAATTTATCAAACATTTAGCAAGACAAAGAATGTTTAATACTTTGCAAATGTTGTGATGTTACCTTATTACAATATGACCATAAGCCATTGTTGCTACTGCTATTATATAATTGCAACAAATCTTATGCCAAGTATGACACGGCCAAATATCCTGCAGGTTAACTGACCCAGGGTCAACCTGCAGAGATATGTTAGGAAAGTATGTGAATGGTAATTAAGGCCATTCAGTGCTAGTTAATGTGAAATGCAAATCAATATAATTGGAAATTAGAGGTAATACTAATTCTATGTACAGGATGAACCTCTGTATTCTGGGACTGTCTGGTCTTGTTGGACTAGAAAGCCCTAGTGGCAGAGGTTGCTGGTAGCAGAGAGAAGCCCAGTTTCCACCCCTCTCCCCTCCACCCCCCAGTCTTGCAAACTTCTTTGACTGGGACCAGTTAGGTCCCAAGGGTGCCAGACCAGGGAGGCCCCACCTATATCAACTTATAACTTGTTAGATGTTAGCCATGTAAAACAGACAGTTCCTGTTTATTACCATAGCTGGTGATTCAGAGATCAAGGGGAATATTAACATGTATCTGGATCTTGGGTGAAAATGTCATTGTCTATATGGCAAGTCTACAATAGCACTTTACAGCACTGTAACTTTCTAACTCCGGGCATGAACACACACACACAGGCCCTGAACACAGCATATTACAGCACTGTAAAGCGCCATTGTAAACCAAACTACAGTTCTGGGAGTCACACTTCCAGCGCTGTTAGCTACTCCTCTCCTGGAGGTGGTTTTCCTGGAGAGCTCTCTCCCAGTACTTGTGCCATAGTCACACTGTTTCTGGGACTATGCTTTAAATTGTTAAGTGTAGACAAAGCCTTAGTCTCTTTAAATTTTGTGATCAACTGTTTAATGGATGTGTTATGTTATGGTAATTACCATGTTTAGGAAACAAAGTTACATCAAAACCCTACTGTTAACTCAGGACTGAATAATCAAAAGAGCTTGAAATCTGTAGAAAACCTCTTTGGGCCTTGACTCTTTTTCTCTCCTGTCTCCTTGGATGCTTGTGGGGAAAGCTGCTCATTAAGAAATGAGATCCCAGGATATTTGACTGCCCCTGTAATGGCGGTGGACTCAGTATCTCAGATCTGCTCAGGGTTTCATATAGAGGAAACCTATACCATAAGGTCTGAGATCTCAGGCACTGGCTGATATCACCCTGCATATGGACATTGGACTAACCTTTAAAGTGAACTTTAAAAGAACGCTTTGCAATTACAAGATTACCATCTGTTATGTATCTCATCCTCTAATATCCTAACAAAGGTGTTCAAGTGCCACCAGACTCCCTGTAATGTATCAGTCTCAATAACTGAACTTATGTCTGTATGTAGATTGATATAACATTTTTAAAAATTATAGTCAATAAGAATTGGCTTTAAGTGTGTTTTTTGGGAAAGATTTCGGTCATATCTTGACCCAGGAATGTGGCTGGTCCTTTGGGATCAGAAGCAGCTTTAATTGTGGATTCTGATTTTCCTAACCACTCACCACCAGTAGAACTCCTTACAGGGATGCCACAGGGGAACTGGAATGTCTAAGGGAATGCTTGTAGGACTTGTTAGCCAGTGTGGTAAAGCAGAAGTTGTGACTGTGTAGGGGTGCCTGGTAACAGAGGAAGGCCGGTCTTTGCGGTGGCAGCCCACCCTAAGCAATTTTCCTTCAAATGGTACTCAGTAATATCCCACTAGAGCTCCACCTTGCTACACCTGTACAGTACCTTTTTAATCCAAGGATGATACTACAGAGTACTGACAGGAAAAGATGAAGCCTCACAACAGTGCCCTGAGGTGTAGCTATACAGGCATCAGGCCCCTGACTGGCAGGGTAGAGAAGGGAGCAATTGTCCAGGAACTAAGTGTTTTTAGAGGGCTCAAGGCCGTACAATGGGATTAGGCAGGATTCCTGCCTACCTTCAGTCTACTCCCAGAAGTGGCTGGGCCATGCAGCCCCTGGGATAGCATTTCCACACATTGCTGTGCCCGAGTGCTGGCCCTTTGGAATCAGCAGCAACTGTAGCTGGGAATACTCAGGGCACATCTACACTAGGACATTATTTATTTCAAAATAACTATTTGGAAATAGCGCGTCTACCCTACAGGGAAGCCTCGAAATTAGTCTGAGACAGACTCCCTTAAGATGGATGCGCTACATCGATTTAGAGCCCCAGGAAGCACAGGGGAGTAATTACTTTGAATGGCTCTGGGAAGTAGTTATTTCAAAACAGCAGCAGTGGAGCCTTCATGCTACCACTACTTTGAAATAATTTTGTCAAAATAGAAGTGTTCTTTCTCGTGGAATGCAGGAGTTATTTTGAAATAACCAAACCCTTATTTCAAAATAATGGGCGTGGTAGTGTGGACGCTCCGCTTGTTATTTCGAAACGGGGAGTTATTTCAAAATATGTCCCATGTGTAGACCAGGGCTCAGAGTGAGTGTCAGGGTCGAGGGAATGGTCCTCGGGAAGGGGTGGCAGGGCAAGGGTCAGTTAGCAACCCTGCTGGACAACATGTGGGAGCCCTGACCATGCCAGAAAAGCCCACCCCAGAGCAGTGGTAATGCACTGGGCACCAGCAAGCCTGTAGAGACATTGTTTATGCATGTATTTGGGGAGGGGAAGGGGGGGAGGACAAGGACATTGACTGTTCTTCACTGGGGCCCAGAATTGCTGTGGGCACGCTTTGCTGCTACCACCACCATGATGTGAAGCTGAATGGAGCAGGGTCACACAGAGGTAGGACCAACCTTACAACCTACGTAGAGATGGGGGAACTGGCCTTGTGATATACGCCCAGAGCAGCTCAGAGAACAGACTGACCCCCCACCCCTTCACTTGACAAGAGACAAAGTTATTTCACTTTTTGTAGAGCAGCTGGCCCCTTGCGGTGCTCGACCAGCTGGTCTGAACAGTGACATGGAACCAGGATTCCTGCCGCTCCCTGCCCACCTGCTTGTAGGTGGGAGTATGGGGCAAGCACCCCTGCTCGTCACAATCGTAGCAGGCCTGAGAAGGAAAGGCAGGGGGAGCGACACCTTTACCTCCCTATGGATCGCAGCAGAGGCAACTAGTGAAGGGGGACCGGCCTCACCCCCAGCCACATGATTTTCTCCAGCACAGGGAAAGGCTTCAACAACCCCCCTGTGTCCCAGCCCACCTCTCCCTGCCTATGCTCTGTCCCTGCCCAACTCTTTCCCTCCAAGCAAGGCAGCCAAGGGGACTTAGGGGCAGCACAGGCAGCAAGTAGAATAGTGATAGAAATGTAGCCGGGTTAGTCTGGTGTAGCTGAAGCAAATTACAGGACTATGTAGCACTTTAAAGACTAACAAGATGGTTTATTAGATGATGAGCTTTCATGGGCCAGACCCACTTCCTCAGATCAGTCTTCTCCCCTCCACGCTCAGCAACACGGCAATGGGCTCTGCTCACTCAGCAGCTCTCCTTCCCATGGGCAAGCGTGGGGCAGTCCTGCTCCTCCTCCCTGAGACACTGCCACAGAAGCACAGCAAGCTAGGGCCATTTCTTCACAGGCCCTGCTGCTGGTGGGGAGTTTGTGGTGGTGGTGGTGTGTGTGTGGGGGGGGGGGGAGCTGGGACCCCTGTTCTAGACCAAGCTCCTCCCTCCCATCCATGGCATTTAGTGCATGGATCCCCTGTTGACCTTCCTCCCACCCGTTATGGAACCTAGTAAAGGGCCTGTGAAAATGCAGGCTACAGTTAGTGGCTGAATACAGCCAGATCTCTTGCTTCCCATCCCTAAACCACAAGAGTGCCCCTCTCTTTGTAGCTGGGCCTTGCTATATCAGCACAATTCAGTCATTTTCAAAGTTCCCCAGATACTGCTTTGCCTTAGAAAGCAATAGTTCAACTATCTTTATGGATTTTCCTCTCTCCAGACTTAGTACAGCAACTGGCAGCTGTATCTATTTATCTATGGCAAGATAAAGTTCCCTTGATTTAGGAGCTTCAGCTGGGTAGCCCTATTAGTCTGTAACAGGAAAAACTTAAACAACCAATAATCTAGCAGCATGTTAGATATGGTTGGCCTTAAGCCCATTTGCCCCATTCACCCTGAATGGGGCCCCGCGCCCTGAACCCGAAAGTGTGCCGGGCACTATGGGCGACGAGTTGAATATTCAGAGTCGGGACCCTGCTCAAGCAATATGTGGAGCTGGGTCTCTCCCCCGGCTCTGCCTGGAGTGGGCTCCAGACCTCCCATGCATCCTCCCACCCCGGTACCAGAGCATCCCGATCAGCCCCATCCCAACCCTGCCATGCACGGCTCCAAGTGCGGCTCCCGCTGCTGCCACCACCATGTGTGCCGTTTGCAGGTGAGTGGGGAGGACGCCCAGGTGTGATGTGATGGCACGGCCTGGGACTTTAAAACTCTTTGGCGCCACATTGCGTCGTGTGACCTAGCTCCGGGTTCGGAGTCTGGGGGCCCCGCGAAGTGGAAGGCAGAAGGTAAGGAAGGGGGAAAACTAGGGGGAGGGGGTGGGAGAGGAAGGGGCTTGTGCAGAGATGCAGAGAGGGGGGTGCAGAGGGGGCAGGGGTTTGTGCGGAGAGGGTGGGGGGAGAGGAAGGGGCCAAGAGGGTGGAGATGAAAATTGCCAGGGGGCAGAGCAGTAAGGGAAGGGGGAGGCACCAGGAGGGTGCAGGGCTAAGGGAAGGTGCAGGTGCCAGGGTATTCTGGGGGTGAAGCAGAAGGGCAGACACCTGCAGTGGAGGGACCAGCACCAGAGGAGAGAGGCAGGACAGGTGTGTAGAGGGAGGTGTTAGGAGAGGGGATGAGGAGGGGTAGCTCACATGATCAGAATGGGGCTACAGGAGAAGTGGGCACAAGGGGAAGAGAAGGGCTGGTGGAGGGGGGCATGTTGCAGGAGGGCTAAGGGCAAGAGTCAGGACAGCAGAGGAGGGTGAAGATCTGGAGGGCAGCAGGCACCAGGGGAGCTGATGGAACAAGGGGAGGAGACATGGCAGCAGAGAGAAAAGGTAAAGGTTTATAAAATATTTATTTACTTGGGTGTCACAGTGGCACATCCAAACAAGCCACGAACTCAGTACAGGTGCACAACACAAAATCCATTCTGCTCATGGGAGGAAACTCTTAGGTTATGTCTACACAGGCGGCTTCTTGCACAAGTATATCTTGCGCAAGGGTTCTTGCGCAAAAAACATGTCCACACTGCCATGTGCAAGCTGTGCTTTTGTGCAAGAGCATCCACGGCAATGGGGACACTCTCTTGAGCAAGAAAGCTCCGATGGCCATTTTTAGCCATAGGGGTTTCTTGTGCAAGAAATCCCTGCCGAGCATCCACACTGCCCTCTTGCGCAAGAGAGCTTACACCAGTTAGAAAAGAATGTAGCTCTTGCGCAAGACACCCTCTCTTACCACACCGTACTGTAAATGTCCTTGCGCAAGACCAGGCGGGCAGTGTGGCTGCTCTGTGGGTTCTTGCACAAGAACGGCTGTACTTGCACAAGAAGCTGCAAGTGAAGACATAGCCTTAGGGGGAACACTTCCCCCAGTCTCTCTGCCCCCGAGTTAATGTCACACACATTGGGTTAATGCAATTGCAGGATAGTTGCATGAGGGGGGTTTGGTGAGGGACAAATTAATCCCTTTTGGTAGGAGGATGGAGGGAAAAGTCCTTCAAGAGGGGTGACATGACACCTTTTACTTCTGGTCATGTGTCCATCTTACCCTGAGAGTGTTACCTCCAGAGGCCTGGCTAATGGGGGTCAGGGAGTGTGGCTAATGGGGGTGGGGGTGTAGTTAACAGGGGTCAGGGGGTGTGGCTAATGGGGCACTAACCAAAAATTATAGAAGTCTGCTGCTCCTGCCAGCCCCGGAGGATGAGTGCGTTGACTGCCTGCGCTATAGGAGGTGAGAGTTTAGCACAGGGTTTTCCTGTGCTGCGGAAGGGGGTATGGGATTTTTTGCGGTGGGTTTTTGTCTGCTCAACCAAAAATTTCGAGCCCCACGTTGAAATTTGTGCGCTTTTTTTTTTTTTTTTTGCTCAACCAAACTTGTTGCAGTGCCCTTTTGAAATTGTTTGAATTAGGTCCCGCACTTCCTAAAGCCGGTCCTGATGGTAGATATGAATAAAACACGTAGATGGTATCAGGCGCTATTGGTTGTCTAATTTGTGTCTTGATTTAGAAATCCTAAAAACAAATTACAATTGGCACTAGTGTTCATTGCTGAAGTTTATGCCAAATATTATAGCTTGGGAAGAGTTTGACATCACATTGAAATATCTTGATAAACATTTGGCAATAAAACCTATTGGTCATTATTTAACAACATTTGCCTAGCAGCTTATATAAAGCTGATCTCCGCACCTGCTTCTTAAGCCCAGTAGTTCAAGGAATGCAGTGAAAAGGACAGGAGCAAGTCATGACTGTTTGCTTTTTCACTGCATCTTTCTAGCCTCATCTCCTGCACATGAAGTACAGTAATTCCTCATTTAACACTAGGGGGCTGTATCTAGATTACATCCCTTTTCCGTAAAAGGGATGCAAATTAGACACATCGCAATTGCAAATGAAGCGGGGATTTAAATCTTCTGCTTCATTTGCATAAACATGGCTGCCGCTTTTTTCCAGCTCGGGGCTTTGCCGGCAAAAAGCGCCAGTCTAGATGGGGATCTTTTGGAAAATAAAGCCTTTTCCGAAAGATCCCTTATTCCTTATTTTAAGAGGAATAAGGGATCTTTCGGAAAAGGCTTTATTTTCCAAAAGATCCCAGTCTAGACTGGCAATTTTGCCGGCAAAGCCCCGAGCCGGAAAAAAGCGGCAGCCATGTTTACGCAAATGAAGTGGGGAAGATTTAAATCCCCGCTTCATTTGCAATTGCGATGTGTCTAATTTGCATCCCTTTTACGGAAAAGGGATGCAATCTAGACACAGCCTAGATGTGTTTCTGAAAATGTTTGTGCTAAGCGAAAACGTGCTACGCGGGGTCAATTTTCCCATTCAAAATAATGGAAGAGGTAGGGGTTGCATTTCAGGTGGTGGTGGCAAAGTCAATTTTTTCTTGGTGCTGGATCATCGTCAGCATTACATAGCTAGCAACACAAGAGGACTAGCAACACAAGTTGCTGCGGTTTGTTAAAACACAAAGAAACACGTGAGTGAGCAGAGGAGCTCTGTGCCACATGGATTCATCTGCTCATGCGTATTACCACTGTTTTCACCAACTTATACCACTGCACCAAGTAGTCTGCCACTTGATTATTTTCATGTTATTTCGGGGCCAGGTCGTGTTACTCGAAAAAAATTTCCTAAAAAATCGTGCTATTCCAAAAACGTGTTAAGTGGGACGTGTTAAATGAGTAATTACTGTACGTGCATCAGCACAGATTTCTGACTGGGTCAGACTGATGTAAACATCCTCCCTCCCCAGACAACACAAAACCCATAAATGCCCATCCTGCTGCACACAGACAATTTGCCTTCATTAGAATATAGCCTTCATGACATCCTGAGAGATGCTGAAGACTGTTGTAAAGTACAGGCAGTCCCCGGGTTACGTACACGATAAGAACAAACCTACAGTCCCTAAGTTGAATTTGTAAGTAAGTCGGAACTGGTACATATTGCAGGGGAAACTCTAGCCAAACATTTCTCCAGAGCTCAGTTTTATTCTCCCACACCTCACTTCCCTCGGTCCTTTATTCTCAAGCTGAGGTGTCTGCTGAGAAAAGCCGCTCCGCGTCTCCCTGGTCTGCTGGGGGGAAGCAGCTAGTGCAGGGTTGCCTCACCCCGTTTGTAAGTAGGGATCCGATGTAAGTTGGATCCATGTAACCCGGGGACTGCCTGTATAGTTCTCCTGTGGAAACTGACATTAAAAGGGAACCTTCTTTTAATACAAGATCTTTCCGGTGCAGAGTTCACTGAAGTCCATTGGAGTCTTTCCATTGTCTTTAGAACAGCGGTTCCCAACCGCTGGGCTGCGGGACTAGTACTGGGCCACGAACCACTGGCCACGGGACCACAGTGACTCTGGGGGCCAGGGCACACCACCCAGCGCCTCCCCTCTGCTGTGGCTGTTGGGAGAGGCATGTCCTGCTTCTCAGTCAAACAGCACTAGCAAGGGGTTGGGTCTCTTCAGATGCGGAAGAGTGGTTTTCTGCGCAGCAAGAGGGCCACACAGAGCCCAGCATGGCACCCTTAGAGCAGCCACGAACTGGGAAGCAGCACAGGGCTAGGTGAGGAGGGTGGGGCAGGACTAGTACTGAGGAGCTCTAAGAGGTTGTGTGCTCTAAGAGGCAGGGGACTGACACAGAGGCACAGGGCTAGTAGTGGGGGCGGGGGGGCTACAGGGACAGGGCTAATATTGGGGACTGGGGCTGGCACTGGGGGTTTGGGTGCAGTGGGGCTCTGGAAACAGGAGGCTAGCACTGGGGTGTCTGGTGGGGGGCTGGTACTGGGCAGGGGTTAGGTGCAAGGGACTCTAATCAGTGGATGGCACTGGGGGGTTGGTGGAGGGGTGGGTGTTCTAGGGGTTAGGAACTGGCATTAGGGGCCAGGGCTTGGGGGACCTGCAACCGTTTATTTGCATATTTGAATATTTGCATAATGAATATACAAATAAAATGTTGCCAGTCCACCAAAAAAAGTCTATGACTGGGTTTGCCGCTCCACAGTATAAAAAGTTAAGGAACCATTGCTTTAGATAACTCAACATCTACAAAAGGTGTTACTACTATCCCTTTGTAAAGATCAAAGAGGGGAAAAGGAGCAGAAAAGCAATTATAACATGACTATTCTTTTAGCAGAAGTGTTGGCCAATCTATGATGCCAAAAAACAACCCATCTTTACTCAAGTTATTGAAGAGCCAGAAAGAATTCCCTTTACTGTTCAGATCTCAGGTTTATTTTGCTAAGGGTGGCTGCTGCAAAATAAAAAAATCCTTCTAGTAAACTCAAATTAGCTCTAGAAGTTGAACATGGTTACATGAAACAAAAATGATTTCCAAAGGAGAACTGCACCTTAAAATTGACAATATCTTTGGGCTAAAAATTATTCTGCTGTTTACGTTCATAGCCACCTACTCATGAGCAAATTCCAAAGATGCCAAACATCATGGAAAAATGAGGCGTGCCACAATGGCCATCAAATAGCTATAACACAAGTGTAGTCTTTATAATAAAGGCCTGTTGTGGCATCAATTGGGATCAAACTAAAACTGCTGCTACGGAAGAGTCAAATTACACGAGTTTTAGTTCCCTCTGACCAATGGTATTGGGCAGGTATCCCATAAAAACGGTGTGCGTATTTAGCAACACAGGAGTCTGATTCTGCACTCAGTTACACCTGTTCAGTGCAACTAACTTTGACTGAAAATCAGTGCAATTATAATACAATCTCATGATCGGGATTTCGATGGTCCAGCTTGTGTGTATAGGTGGGTCAAAATCTCTTGCGGTGCACATTATTGAAGCTGTACCAGGAAACAATTTGGCCTCATTTCAAGTCTTTAAGGAAACACTCCTATAGCAGAGGTTCTTTGTTTTCTTCTCATCTCTTCCCTCCTCAGTCTGCCCTGTGCTTTGCCATTGGCTCAGACTTGTGAGAAACTCCTTCAGAACCTGTGCAGAGTGCAGGAGTATCACCAAGAACAGTACCATATTGCATCAGCAGCTCTTTGGGTCCTAAATTTTAGCCCATTCAAACTTGAGATGTGGGTGCTGGGATTTTCTGTAGCTCATCCTTCCCTCCTCCCCTTTTAAAAGGCTCATTTTTCATTGTATGCCTCATGGGCAATGGGCCATCCAGCTACAGTATGTAAAGATGCAAAGGGGCTTTTCCACTAGCACAGCTTTTACAATAGATGTCTATTATTCAAAATAAGGCAGGCAGTTTTATAAGGCCTGCGAGTGCACATTTCCCAGTCTGCTGTTTCTTAAATTACCAGGAATGCAAAAATAACCAATCGTTCGACCTCTTAAATCACAAATTGGATAGGCTCACCATTAAAAAACACACTCTAAATGTGTTTTCCATTATTTAGCTCATTTAGCATGTTCAGCAGTGAGCATTCGGATGTTTTGTATATTTTTTCCACAGAAGGCATTTGATGCTTTTCCAAGCCATGGGGCTGTTTAAAGGACTGAAGTACAACTGGCATAATGCTAATGGGTCACCTGGATGCAGACTAAGGATGCAGTGGGCTCAGATAATTGTTTGTAGTGAAGGTTTGGGTGGTAAAGCACTAATATGTACAGTATAAAAACCTTTGTGCTTATACACATGGGTGTGTGTAAAATATCTAGTATACTTATTAATCGGGGATGAATTTTATGGGTAATTTGCCTCAAATTGAAAATGGTATCCAAGGTTCAAATATGAATTTTCTGTAAGAGGAAATAATTTTTCTTGTAAACTTTAGCGTGTAGGCTTTTCAGAAGCACTTAGACCAACCTCACCCTAGATTTCACAGAGAGGAGTTAATGATCAACTCTCTAGAAAACCCTACCCTAAGCATGTGAATAGGCATCCCTTCTACTATACCCTACAAAATGCCTGTTTGTCGTCTTAGTGCTAAATCTGCACACACACACCCCTTTACTTTAGGTTTTTCACTTTGAAGACCTTGGCAACTTGCAACTCTCAGCAGCAAGAGTTCTCGTCACAGGTTGGACTGGAGCTGGTCTCTCCAGGGTCTTCCAGCCCCCAGCTACAGCTGCCTAACATACAGCTATTTTGAATGCCCTAGCGTAAGCCCAGCTTGCTTCCAGATGCAGTGGAGACATGCCCCAAGAGCCCATGCTATTGCCATTTTCCCGGCTCATGTACAACTTCCTTCCCCACCCCCATCCCCACACAGTGCCCCCCCCCACTCCATGTTTGTTGACAATTCCCTTATAAAACTACCCCCGTGTCCCTTATTATGGTCTACTTCCCATTCCACTGCTCAAGGTTTCCACAGCAGTAGTTCTGTGGCTTCAGACTTCCATGGGCATGTGATTTCAGTATGTCATACTTATTGTATTTGCACAATTACTACCTAGGTTAGCCCCGTAGTCTCAAATTGTCACATGGCTTAGATGTTGCCCTGCTAGCTGGGGTTGATATTGTAGAAGATGCAGCCCTGGATTAAAAAAAATAGTTTCCCTTTTGTTTTCCACCTGAGGATCCAGAGGTGGAGAGGAGAATGAAAGATGGACTACACTCATCCAGAGGAAATGAAAGAGGGATGAGATCCAGAAAACAAGTGAGAATGCAGGTGGTTAAACAGGTTTTGTAATGACAATTATTTCTGCCCTTGGTTTCCTCAAGGAAGGAATGCATACAAAATGTGTTTCATTAAACTAGGGTTCCAAATCCGTTTCATTGAAGTTTCTGAAAAATATTTACATGTCTAGAGTATGGATGAGTGAAAAGTACATAGTCTGTGACCAGATAAAATATCATCTGTAATTGTTTAGATATAGGCAGTGCAATCCTCTTTTTCAAGTCTTGCCAGTAAAGAATGAGACTTACATTGTCATCAGTAACAGAACATTGTTCTAGCAAGACTGTCAGCAGAAAGAAAGGCATGACCAGAAATAGATCATTCTAAACTATGCAGCTGTTTTTGATGGAGATGTGCCGCAGAACTCGATCAATGTTGCTAAAACTTTAGTGAACAGTTTCTTTTCAAAAAGTTTATATGTAGCACAGTTTCTATAACTTTCAAGTTTAACTTCAGGAATCCCATTTTTTGAAAGATTTCCCACAGAAGTTAAAGGGCTACTGCCACCTTAAGAAAAACTTCAAAGTTATAAGACAGAATGATACCTTCTCAGAACTCTAATCCATGGAGAGTCCCACAGGGGTTATGATACTACTCAATGCTCATGATGTATTAAATCCCAGGCCCACGTGTTTAATTGCCAGTTGACCATTGACGTGAACAAGTTTTGCACACACAATCCTTAATTCCCATTTTAAACACCAACGCAGGTAATTTCACATCTTAATACCTAATACACACAAGTAACAGCCCAGCCGCAGACAAAGAAAACTGGATGGCCTTTTGGTCATAGGGCTAATTATGTCATAACATTCCTACCGAATTCACTGCGATAATCTCTCACATTGGAACAGATTACAATAGAAAGGAACAGAAATTAACTTGGGGGAGGAACATTACTGCTGCAGTGAAGAAGAGAGAAGTATGAGACTGGATCAACTCAGGGCTGTCTCTTCAGCAACTCCCTCTGCCACAAGCCCCTGCTCCCAGCCTGCCCTCTCCCCTCCCCCCCACTCAAGCAACATGTGCCAAAGGATTAGGGGGCCTGGTGCGGGGCAGCAGCAGGGGCTTCCCCCTTGCACTCATCATGGCCAGAGCAGCCAACAGCCTGCTTCGCTCCACTCTCCCAGCCTACTGCTGCTTGCCTGTAGGCTGCAGCAGGAAGTGGAGCACCTAAGGGCTGGTGCCAAGAAGAGGACAGTGCTGTGGTGGACCGAAGCAGGCTGCTGGGCTGCTCCAGCCATGGAGGGGGTGGGGGGAAGGGGAGAGAGGAGGGCACAGCTCCTGTTGCCACTCCAGGCCAGGCCCTGTAATCCCATGGTCTGTCCCATCCATAGGACACTTGAGGCTGCTGCTGTAGGGCACCTGCAAGTGCAGGGCCAGAGGTGGCCAAATCATCCTATGGATGGGACAGCTCTGGATACATGAAACCCATGCAGAGTGCATTGATTCATGAAACACGGAATGTTTTCATGGTTTGTTTGAACTGATCTCCGCTTAAACTGAACAGGTATTGACTGCCTGGGGAGAGCATGCGGCAAACTGATGTAAATCTATAGTACCTCTAGTCTGCTACACGAACCCTAATGCTGTTCAGTAAAAGTTCCTTGGTACAGTGGTTCTTAACCTTTCCAGACTATAGTACCTCTTCCAGAGACCGACTTGTCTTGAATACCTGCTTCACCTCGAAATTGCTTGCGAGAGTGCTCCAGCATACTATTACTGAAAAGTGCTTTCATTTTACCGTATAAGCAGTTATTTGAGATATTAATATTGTACTTGCATTTCAGTGTATAGTAGACGACATTTTCATTTGACTGACTTCACTAGTGCTTTTTATATAGCTCAACAACCTATGCAAATGAGTGGGCCGCAAATTAGTTGCGACCAAGATGGTCTCCTGGGATAAGATAGTTTTGCTAACTGCACTTGTGTACCTAAAGTTTGTAAGGTGTGCCAACTGAACCATAGTAGAGGGCTCCCATGGCACCCAGAGTCAATGTTGCATGCAATCAGCTTGCACCTCACTTCATTTGTGTGTCTGTTTAGCAATACCATGGGGGGGGGGGGGGGTACTGACTCAAAGAAAAGCAGTAAAATCTGACAACTCTGCACATGGGAAAACAAGTGTCTTGTGGGCCACATAGAACCCCAATGAGCAGGTTGCCCACCACTGATATTGCCTGTTGTAAAATTAGGCAAATGTCTAATAGCTAAGAGGATTTGATATACCTCCAGAAAACCTCTGTATCCCACCCGGGTTGTGTGTACCCTGGTTGACCTGTAGCTGTTTCAAACTGGCAAGAGGGAAAAGGAACACTTTCCTTCCACCAAAGGAGTGATCTAGGGTAACGTTTAGCCAAGCTATTCTCATTGGAAAGCAAGACAGAAGACAGCCTTCACCTTTGGTGTGAAATAAGTAGCATAAACCGGTGCACCCTGTGCACCGACAATCTGAGTTCTACTGCAGCCCTGAATTCTACCACCATCAGAAAAAGCTGCAGAAGTGTCAGGCCAATGTAAATCCAAAGGATTTTAATCCATGTGCTATGAAAATGAACGAGTTTAATATATTCCTGATGGTGGCCATTGTGTATATAAATTTAAGTACAAGTGTGTTCTGGATCTTCCCCCCTATTTATGTTGTGTCAGAGGCCATTCTATTCTCCATAGGTTTATACCATGTTCATTACAGTGACAACAATGCACAAAGGCAATATAGAAATAGCATGGAAAAAGCTGCTGCTGTGCAAGCGTCAGTTGGCCTGTCCCTTCATTTGTGTAAAAGTCCTATTTGGTGGTTTGCACCCAGGAGACAAAAAGGGCCAAGGAGGGGATATGAATCACACCCTCCCCCCACTCCCCTGGTGATGGGGCTAGCTGACTTTCCTAACAAGACCTAATAGACCAGAACCAAAAAAGTTGTATTGGCATAGTGGTATCTGGTGTTTCTGAAGCCACACAAAACCTCATTTTGGGGAACTCTTAACTGTCACTGTACCACCCACTAATGGCTATTGCTTTCTCATGCTTTTTGGTTATAGAGATTAACTAGTCCCATGTTATTAACAGAAGTGAGAGTCCACGTCTCAGTGTACTGAAGAGGGAAAGCAATGCACTCCATTGGATAGGATGCAAGGCTAGAAGTGAACAGATCCAAGTTACCCACTTTTGACATTGGCTTCCTCTTAAGTTTTAGAGGAGTCACTTCAATTGATTGACTAGTGCTATTGTACTGCTAGGAGTTCCAATCATGAGTGAAGACCCTTGGTGTTAGGCTGTATACAAGAAACTATAGTTTTAAGCCCGAAAGTAAGTGTTTGGCTGAATTAAAAAAACATTCAGAAGGCATTAGAATTGGTTTTTAGAACACGTGCAGATGCATGGTGGAATTAACTCTGCCTTTGTGAACTTTGGAGTTCCCTTGGAAAGCAGACTACACTTGCCTCAAATTAAAGCAGTTCCACCTCCATGCAGACAATTGCAGTGTACTACTTTTTGCATGCTTCTAATGACTATCCCACAGTATTTTGCAGGTCGCCCATTACTGATTTGTTTTGTGAGACTATGCCCAGTGGTCAAGTTTCCAGGAGGACCCTTCTCCACTTTAAGACTGTGCAGAGCCAGATTTTGTTTATTGCTCCTGCACCCCAGTATATTATACTAGCAGTACAACCATATAGCACTTCAGATGAACAGCCTCCACAACCCTCCACCCCCGGTCTCTTGCAGTTGCCTGGAGCGGAGTTCCAAAAAGCTGCCTCAACAAGGAATAGCCACAAGAATGGGGACCTTTCTGTGGACACTCCAAAGCACATGTGAGCAAGGGGTCATGATTGGGACACTGATCAGCATGAGAGAAAAAAATAAAGCAAGCAACTCTGGAGACACGATACTGAAATGAAGGCTAAAGGAGACTATCCAACAGAGGACATGTGATGTGTCATTGAGGACTTGGAAAGGATTCGACACCCTCAGGTTGTCATCCCAGACACCATTCATGCAGCAGTGGCTCTG
Organism: Pelodiscus sinensis; assembly: GCF_052426305.1. Classification (NCBI taxonomy): domain Eukaryota; kingdom Metazoa; phylum Chordata; order Testudines; family Trionychidae; genus Pelodiscus; species Pelodiscus sinensis. The sequence continues at coordinate 108,849,389 of NC_143055.1, read as the reverse complement.
CACACTCATAAGAAAAAAAATTGACTAGGCTCATCAGAAACCTAGCAGGAGGATGCTGGAGAGACGCTGCTTCCTAAGAACCAGGATCTTTGTGGGACTCAGGAAATGGATGGTGGCAAGCTGGAATGCTAGCTTTCATTCTGCCCTGGACTCTAATTGCTACCCTGAATACATGTTCCTGACCTTCTTCCCCAAGATGTGTGTGTTCTCTGCTGGACACTTGCCTCAGTCTCACCTATACTGGAGAAACTTTCCTCCAGATATTGTGTGAAACACAAAGTCATGATTGAAACATTTTTTTGCTGCTGCCGCCAATGTATTCCCTAAACAGCACCAGCCTTTCAGAAACTTGACCACAATTCTGCAACTATTCAGGAGACAGAACATTTTAACTCAGTCCACGTAGCCACTGTATAATTTTATTAGTAAGGGATAAGATTGGTCTCCAGAACAACTTGACCATTAGAATCTACAGAGCTTCTGCAGGCAAGCTTCTTTCTCCATTCATTTAAGGAGTACAGGCAGTCCCCGAGTTACGCAGATCCGACTTATGTCGGATCCGCAGTTACAAACAGGGCTTTTCTCGCCTCGGAGGACGGGAGCGGCAGGACGCCCAGATGCGCGGCGGTCCACCTCCCCCATCCTCCGGGGCAAGAAAAGCTGCTCCCCGTCTCCCTGGTCTGCAGGGAGACAGGGAGCACAGCCTTGGAGCACGCCCGCAGCGGGACAGCCCGGGCGCGCTTGAGCTGTCCCCCTGCGGGCGTGCTCCGCGGCTTTGCTCCCCGTCTCCCGACCAGCAGATCAGGGAGATGGGGAGCAAAGCCTCGGAGCACACCCGCAGTGGGACAGCTGCGGCGTGCCTGGGCTGTCCCGCTGCGGGCGTGCTCCAAGGCTTTGCTCCCCGTCTCCCTGGTCTGCAGCAGCTGAATCAGGACGCCTGGGGCAGAGCAGCTGGGCTGCTGCCGGGTTGGTCCGAAGCAGCGCTGCGGGACCATCCCGGCAGCACCCCAGCTGCTCTACCCCAGGGGTAGGCAAGAAAAGCCTGGTCTGCTGGGGGGGGCACTAGCTGCACCCCCTCCCCCAGCAGACCAGGGAGACGGGGGTGGCGGGACCGCCCAAGTCCTCCACGTCTTTGCTCTGTCTCCCTGGTCTGTTGACCTGGGAAACGCGGAGCAAAGCCACAGAGCACGCGGGCAGCGGGACAGTCCAGGCGCGTTGCGGCTGTCCCACTGCTGGCGTGCTCCGCGGCTTTGCTCCTCATCTCCCTGGTCTACTAGGCTTTTCTTGCCTACCCCTGGGGAAGAGCACCTGAGGGCTGCCGGGTTGGTCCCGCAGCGCCGCTCCGGACCAACCCGGCAGCACCCCAGCTGCTCTGCCCCAGGCGTCCTGATTCAGCCACTGCTGGTCAGTTTCAGCAGCGGCTGAATCAGGACACCTGGGGCAGAGCAGCTGGGGTGCTTCTGGGTTGCTCCAGTAGCGCGGCTCCTCGGCGCTACTGGAGCAACCCAGCAGCACCCCAGCTGCTCTGCCCCAGGTGTCCCCAATCAGGCGCTGCTGAAACTGACCAGCGCTGACTACAGGAAGCCCGAGGCAGAGTTGCTCTGCCCCGGGCTTCCTGGAATCAGCCGTTGATCAGTTTCAGCAGCAGCTGACTTGGGGACGCCTGGGTTTCTTAAGTTGAATCTGTATGTAAGTCAGAACTGGCGTCCAGATTCAGCCGCAGTTGAAACTGACGCCAGTTCCGACTTACATACAGATTCAACTTAAGAACAAACCTACAGTCCCTATCTTGTACGTAACCCGGGGACTGCCTGTACTGAGTTTCAAAAGATCTCAGCATTATTAAGCCTTCCAGACCCCCTACATTTTTCCTGTAACCCTACCATGGTGAGGCACCTGTTTTGATCATGCAACAATGCTGCCTTCTATTTATAAATTCTTCCCCCTGCATGCAGGAAGGGGAGGGGAAGGGTGGGACGTGTGGTGACTATGTATGCATTAGCTCCAATCACCTGAGGATCACTCAGTTTTGTGGCCTAGCCAGACCACAGAATGGCCCCAACAGTTGAGACCTCCATACCAAACCAGCTGGCTACAGGTTAGTAAGATTATGGGGCTGGCCAATTTCCAAATGGGAGACAAGATGGAATCCTCCAGTTGTAGACCCAATGAGGTGCATGCTGTCAAAAGTTCCAGGAGAGAATTCTGCCTGAAGATTTAAAAATCTCCCCACCTTGACACACTCACTTCTGTTGGTCATCCAAACTCTACACTATAACCCTCTCCCATCCAAAATAACCCTCTCCCACCAATCAACATTGGTTTTCTGGGGAAATGCTGCTGAACACTCTGTAGGTGATCTAGGCATTAGTCCTCTTGTTTCAACAGCTCACTGTCCTACTGTTCTTTTGGCTCATCCTGCTGCCACAGCTGATCTATGGTGAGAGTCCACAATGCTGAATTCATCCAGTATGGAGTGATACAATATAGCCCGAGCAGTTTGTGCATAAGTCTCACTTGGCAGGGTTGTCAGGTGTCCAGTTTTCTACTGGACAGTCCTGTATTTTCTCAATTTTTCTACCGGACAGAGGGCGCAAATACCGGACATGTGCAATGTCTGGTATTTTCTTGGAAGCCTGACAGAGGTGAGGGAGAGACTGGGGAGCAGGGCCGCGATTGGCACTGGGAGCTCTGTGGTCACGTGCAAAAGCCAGGTGGGGCAGGGCAGGGACTCCCAGCGACTTCCCCCGCCCAGCTTCTGCACACAACCAGAGGCTCCCAGCACTGGTCACAGCCCTGCATCCCAGCTGGAAGCCTCTGGTTGCGTGCAGAAACCAAGCAGGGGGAGTGACCCCCAGCCATTCCCCCTGCCCAGTTTCTACTAGCAACTAGAGGGAGCGCCTGCCAGGGACGTGGCCTGCGGGACTCCAGCTGCAGACAGTGGCTGCACCTGCCCCCCCCAGCTCTGCTTCCCGGTCTCCCCCCCCATCAAGTGTGTCCAGTATTTTGGGGGAGGGGGAGGCCCTATCTGGTAACCCTACTTGTCAGCCCAGTGGCACGGAGCACGTCGGATCAATGCTGGCAGAGCACTTGAAAATTGGCATGAGCCACTGCACACTTCCTTTCTGGGGAGGAGACAGCAGAAAGTTTAAAAAGTTAACCCCTGCCATCCCAGATGGCTTGGCTGCCAGGATCAGCAGTGGATATAGGGCATGGCGAGCAGGGTGGCTGCCCAAAGCCTTGTGTTGCAACAGGCTCCGCGCCAAGTGGGGCCCAAATGGCTGCTTGCTCCTGCGTGGCATCCCAGCTGAGCGGTGCAGAACTCAGCCAAGCGCCACAGTGGGAGGCGAAGGGAGGTGGGGCAGTGATGTGGACGGCAGTCGAAGGGTGTGACAGGCTTCAGGTCCTGTCCCCTGGCCATGTACATCACCGCCCCACCCCTCTTTGCCTCCTGCCATGGTGCTCAGTTGAGTTCTGCCCCGCTCAGCCGGGACAGCGTTTGGGGCCCAAACAGCCGTTTGGGCTCCATGAGTGAGAGGACTAAGGGGAAGAGAAAGAGAGAGTGAGGCAGGAAGGGGAGGAGAAGAGAGAGTGGCAGGAGACTTAAATACAAATGAAAATTATTAATGCAGAATTTTAAGAATGACTTACAATCTAATTAAAATAAAAATTATCCAACTAAATTAAGCTTCTAGCAAATTTACTCATTTCACATTTAATATGGAAATAGCCTTCAATTTGCACATTTGACACCTTTTTATATTTTTCTCCTCCAAAGGGAGCCCCCCCCACGAAATTGTGCTGCTCTGGGCCCTGCAAGACTCTCATCCATCCCTGCATTTGATATCCCTGGAGAAAGCTATTCCACCAGTTGAAAGCAAATTGCTGCCAGTGTGTCACAACGCAAACCAAAACTTGAATAGAACGTGCGCCAACCAAGTAGTTGGGAAAATAGTCAAAAAAGTCTATTGAATCCATAACTAGACGTCTATCAAGTGTCTTAGCAGCCTTGTGTATACATATTACACAGCAGAATAGGGAAGATCATGTAGTTTCTTTGCCTAAAATCTTGCATAATTGGCAGAGGCGGATGAGAGTACCGCGGGGCCCAGGGCAGCGGAGCCCCCCCTTTGACACAGCACATGCACGGGGCCTCGGGAAGCACGGGGCCCAGGGCAGCCGCCCCGCTCGCCTTGCCCTAAATCCGCCGCTTATGATTGGTCTGAAGACAATCAAACCCCGCTCTAGAGACAGTGGCTACATTAAGGTTAGTAGTGCTACAAATCCTCTGCTCTTTAAGGTATTGATCAAATACATGTGCAAAGTAAGCAACAAGGCAAATAGTCAAGATGAAAAAAAGTTGTAACTACAGGCAGTCCCCGGGTTACGTACAAGATAGGGACTGTAGGTTTGTTCTTAAGTTGAATCTGTATGTAAGTCAGAACTGGCGTCCAGATTCAGCCGCTGCTGAAACCGATCAGTTTCAACAGTGGCTGAATCTGGACGCCAGTTCTGACTTACATACAGAGTCAACTTAAGAACCCCAGGCATCCACAAGTCAGCTACTGCTGAAACTGATCAGCGGCTGATTCCAGGAAGCCCGGGGCAGGGGCTTCCTGTAGTCAGCCACTGGTCAGTTTCAGCAGCAGCTGACTTGGGGACGCCTGGGGCAGAGCAGCTGGGGTCCTGCCGGGTTGGTCCAGTAGCACCCAGAACGGCGCTACGGGACCAACCGGCAGCGCCCCAGCTGCTGTACCACAGGCGTCCGGAGCAAAGCCGCGGAGCACGGGGGCAGCGGGACAGCCCAGACGTGCTGTGGCTGTCCTGCTGCCCTCAGGCTCCGCGGCTTTGCTCTGCTTTGCTCCCCGTCCCCCTGGTCTGCAGACCAGGGGGACGGGGAGCAAAGCGGCGCAACATGCGGGCAGCGGGCAACCCAGACACATCTGGGCTGTCCGCGTGCTCCGGGGCTTTGCTCTGCTTCGCTCCCCGTCCCCCTGGTCTGGGCTCCCCGTCCCCCCTGCTCCCCATCCCCTTGGTCCTCCTGGGCTGCCCGCTGCCCTCGTGTTCCGCCGCTTTGCTCCCCGTCCCCCTGGTCTGCAGACCAGGGGGACGGGAGCAAAGCAGAGCAAAGCCCCGGAACATATGGGCAGCGGACAGCCCGGACACGTCTGGGCTGTCCGCTGCCCGCGTGTTCCTCCGCTTTGCTTCCTCTCCCTGGTCTGCTGGAGACCAGGGAGAGGACCCGGTTCGTAACTGCGGATCCGACATAAGTCGGATTCACGCAACTCGGGGACTGCCTGTAAATGGGGACAGAAGTTAGAAAATGAAGGAAAGTCCCTCCCCCCTCCGCTCCAAAAGGAAGATATGGGAATAAGGCCACATTGCCCAAGGATCACAAGAACTAAATGAAATCCAAAGAGCAGCAGTGATCTAAAGAAGAGCAGATTAGAGGTTATATTCTGGATTCAGCATCTTCCCCAGGCAACCATCACTGATAGGAGCCTAGGATGAATACTTGATAAGTTTTATCCCATCCCCTGAAAGCCCAAGAATGGAGTAGGTGGCATGCAACACCCCCTACCTTTTTTGGGGGTGAAATATCCCTAGATTCGGGGACAAGAATGACACCTGTGTTTCCCAACAAATCTGAACCTAGCCTAAATTCTGTCAATATGACCACAGACAGTCTTGCCAGTCCTTGTAAGTATGAGCTAATGGTGGGTATTCACATGCTTTGTAGAATGTTGAGGGTTGGTGAGTTTAAAATTAAAGAATCTACAAGAACTCCCTCTGTAACCAAAGGCATTAATGCATAGTGTAATCTAATACTGCTATAAGAGAGAGGAAAGCATTTTTTTCCTTAGGAATTTAGTAGAATCCAGTAATCACTGAAATTCTAGGCTCCGACTTTCTCCCAGAGAGAAAAGAAGACAGGGAACTAAACAGATGTAGGTTAGGTATCAGCCTCTTGTGATAATAAAAAGAACATTGGAAGTTTCAAGTGGGAAAGGTCTAAATACAGAAAGTGTTGGAAGATCTGGTTGAAGATTAGTATTAAACCTTATGTGGGGGAAAGGGAGATGAACTTTTCCATAAATCATCCAAATACTTAATTTGATATCAGACATGAACCTTAACATGTGTCATATAATCTGGTTTAATACACCTGGGTCTTATTAAAATTGTGTGAGCCAAAGACAATGATTTAGACATGTTTTAACAAGTCCTTCGCAAGGCAGGAAAATACACTTCAGGTTATGATGGTTTTACTGTGTGAAAGTTTTGACCATGGGTGCCTATAGTGAGCTCCCCTTACTGTCAATGGGTAGACTCCCATTCACTTCAAGAGAATTTGAGTTAAGCCTCTAATTGGAATCTTTCATGAGGGTAAAACATTTTCAATGGTAGCAAGAGTGGGTAGGGTTGCCAGTGTCCGGTTTTGAACCAGACAGTCCAGTATTTGAGCTCTGATCAGGGAAAAGTTGAGAAAATATAAATATCCAGTATTTTCTAAAGAAGATGTAATGTAGATTGTGATGTAATGTCAAGTGTCCGGGGTTGCCAGAGGTTTCAACAAAAATACTGGGAGTCTACCCATTGACAGCAAGGGGAACCCACTATAGGCACCCATGTCGAAACCGTCACACAGTAAAACAGTCTAAAACCACCATAACCTGAAGGATGCTGTTCTTGCGCAAAACTTTGGAGCATCTACACTGCACACATGTTCTTGTGCAAGTAAGTTTACAGTAAAGCGTGGCAACAGAGGGCTTCTTGCACAAGAGTTATTCCTCTCTCCCCCCCATGAGAAATAAGCCCTTTTGTACAAGAAGGCAGTGTGGATGGGCAACAGGCACAGAAACTTTATGGCTAAAATGGCCATCAGAGCTTTCTTGTGCAAGAACATCCACACTACCAAAAAGCACATGGCAGTGTGGATGCGCTCTTGCAGAAGACCTTTTGCATAAGAACTCTTGCATGAAACAGTTCTTGTGCAAGAGGCCTACAGTGTAGACATAGCCTAAGAGTGGGAAGGAAGAGGGCCTCATGGTCCAAGATGGAGCATAAAATCTAAACTCCATATGAATAGTAAGTATAAGAGAGTTTGTTAAACGTAGTGTGTACATGTGATTGATACAGACAGTCAGGGTGATGAAAAGAAATGCTAGATTTCTTAAAAAGCACAGGTGTCCAAACCTCAAGTCATGAGCAGGCCTTAGAAAGCAGACAGGAAAGCTAGAAGACTACAAAAAGAGGAAATACTCCAAAAAATGTTTATCCACAGATACACTAGTGCCCAATTCGGATGTTCTGGTTTTACATCACTAACTTTGTCTTCTATAGAATTGCTCCTGATTTGCGGGGTGTAAGTTAGATCAGAATCAGACTGAGTCCCCTCCTATACTCTTAGAATAAAAAAAAGCAAGTATTTAGGAAGCTTAATAAGTTGATTAAGTAGTCAGGAGAAATACTGATACATAAATAAGACTCAAAATGAGAGGAGAGGGTATGAAGTGGTCCAGTAAGGCAAATTACACAAATACTTTTGATCAAGTCATGGAATTGTCTAGAGCAGCTTGTCATTTAAGTGAAAATCAGAACTGCAGGAATTCCTGTGGAGAACAACTCAATCCTGTTCAATTTACAGGGAGCTTTTTAGCTGCACTGCTCAAGAGAGGATGAATAAATACTTCGCTCTTCCCCCACCTCTGAACAAAGTTTGTTTTTTAAAAGTCAGCACAGCCTTCTTCCTCAATCATAGCTTTTTGGTGCCACAGTGAGGTGTTCTTAAGTTATTCCCACCCATTCATTCTGTAAGAAGGGGCTGAACTGCTGCTTGCTGTCAGCCAGCTAAAAGGAGGGGTGGGTGTGCCCACTACAGTTGTTTAGCTCTACAAGGTAATTAACTGTTGACATGTAAATACTGCTCAGGAGAGAATCCAAGGTGTGGCTATGTAAATCCCATTCAGCCAGGGCTGATGGAGGGTCAGTGTTGGAATAGAATGTGGAGAATTGTATATAATTTGGGACTGTTGTGGGGGTAACTAATCATGCTACCCCTAAATGTGGGAACTGTAAAACATGCCACCAGTGCTTGCAGGAGAGACACCACCATCATGGTAAGAGGTCTCGGAAGAACAAGCCTCCCCCCTTCCAGAGTTGAGTGAACAGAGCTGGGGGAAAGTTAAAGGACTTGAGTCAGCCTGCTTTGCACCTGCCAGGTGTGAGCTATAAGACTGGCCCGGCCTGCACCTTTCCCCTTTTGTTTTAAGGACAGTCCTAAAGGAGACTCCCCGAGGAGTCTTTTTGTTTACTAGTCCCGTGAAAGCTGGATTCATTTTGCAGCCCAGCTGGTGGCTAAAGAGTTGAAATCACTGGTTTGGCTGAGAGCCAGACCTATTGCAGCCAGTAAAGTGGCAGCGACCAGCGGCGTGGCGTGGAGCAGTGGCAGGGCGAGGAGCGGCAACCAGCGGCGTGGCGTGGAGCGGCGGCAGGCGAGGAGCGGTGACAGGTGCCCAGCGGAACATCCCACACCTCTGGACAAGACAGCTGGTGAAGCGTGGCAGAGTTTCGTATAAGGTGTCCCCTATCTATCCCCCCCATCCCCATTTCTACCCATGTTGGGAAGTGAAACCCTGCGGGTGAACTTTGGGACTCTGGGTGGCATAGAGACTTGTGGGGACAGACTTTTGGGGAGTCGGATTCTGCGGACTTCGGGCAATTCTTGGCTGGGGTGGGGGCTTGGCTCATGTTTGGGTTATGAACTCTGTTTGTGGTGTTTTCCCCAAGCTAATGCCGTATGAATTCTCTTTGTTTCATTAAATGTTCTTTTCCCACACAAACTCAGTGCTTGAGAGTGAGGAAGCATTGCCTCTCAGAGGCACCCAGGGGTGCGTGAATTTCCCAGATCACTGGGTGGGGGCTCAAGCCGGTTCTTTGTGAGATCGACCCCAAGATATTGAACCCAGCCCTGGTTACTACCAAGCCTACCCAGCAGAAGGGTTACAATTCTATTATGATTATTACCTATTGTACTCCCTCTCACTGAGGAATCTGGTATTGGCCACTGTTAGCAGACAGGATAATGAGCTAGATGGACCTTTGGTCTGACCCAATATGGCCGTTCTTATGTTCTTCCTCCCAGCTGATGGGCTCACTTGCTTTCAGCTTGAGAAATAGACCCTATTAAAGAACCAAGAATACGCATTACTGTTTTGGACTGCTGTACCTAAGCTAGAAGTTAATGGTAGTTCTGTGAGGGTATGTCTACACTGCTTTCCTCTTTCAAGAGAGGAATGCGAGTGCAGCAGAGCAAAATTGCAAATGAAACGCGGATTTGAATTTCCCATGCTTCATTTGCATGATCGCATCCGGCCGCTATTTTGAAATACCCTATTTCGAGATAAATATGCCATGTAGATGCAGTTATTTTGAAAGAAACCCCTTCTTTTGAAATAACTCAATCATTAAACCTCATTTTTAAGGAGTAAGGGTTATTTCAGAAGGGGTTTCATTTGCAATTTCACTCGGCTGCATTTGCATTCCTCTCTCGAAAGAAGCCTGGGGATTCTAGGACTAACTTTAAACATGTAGGTCTGTGGATTTCAGAGGAAATTCATGCATGCTTCAAGGTGTAAACAGACTGACTCACCTGAGCTTTAGGGGCCACAACTGGGTATAGTTAGCAGTAAGTCTTGCCACATTTATCCCATTTCAATGGGATAGTAAGAAGCTCATCTCTGTTTCAAAGGAGTTTAACAAATATGGCTTGCATGATTTAACTATCATGTTTTTGTATTCTGGATCAGAGGCTATGAGAAACTTGGTAGAGACTAGACAAGCTCATGATTAAATTAGAGATGCTAAGTCAGAATATCTAATGATTCCATTTATAAAGCCACACCAGCTATCATTTTGGTAACTGCTCTTACAGAATGGTAGTCAAATTAAACACAAAAGGACCCAATGACCTCAGCCTGAGATGCTTATTACACACAAATGCTGAAAGTAAGTATTCTTAAAATGTAATATTCAGGTATGTTAATATATTTGTTGGTCCATATTTTCAGAATGCTTTGTCAGTCTTCTGCATGTGCACTTCCACGTATAAACAGAAAGAACAGTACATCTAGATTTATCATGTCCATGCTTCAATGCCTATTATGCATTCACTCATTTGAGGAGGTTTTATGCATTTTTGGAGTTGAAATCAAGCCACTTCTGAAAAATCTTTTAAGCACAATCTCTTGTTGAAAAGAGTTGAGAGGTATATGGAGTCAGTGGTGCAGATCTTGAGAGGGGGGAAAAAAAAAAAATCAGGCCCAGAAAGTTCAAGTTAGTGAAGAGATATACATAATCAATCCTAAATTGATACATCTTTGAAGTTTGGGGACCAAAAGTGCTAAGATGTAGCTACTTCAATAAGGTAATTTTTTAACTGGTTCTTATCAAATTCTCTTTTTAACAAAGATGAATTTCAGCACTGAAGCCCTGGCCCAATTAGGGCTTCATTAGGGATATTAAATTTTAAATAAAACGAGTTAATTCTTTTAAAATGTTGGATCATGGCTTGTATAAGACTTAGTGTGTTTTATGTAAATAAATGTTGAGAAACTGGAAGCTGTCTGAGAAGAGGTTAAAGCGACTGGGACTTTTCAGTTTAGAAAAAAAAGGAGAGTGAGGGGGGATATGATAGAGGTCTATAAAATCATGAGTGGTGTGGAGAGGGCTGATAAAGAAAAGTTATTAGCTCCCTAAATAGAAGAACTAGAGGTCACCAAATGAAATGGGTAGCAGGTTTAAAACGAATAAAAGAAAGTTCTTCTTCACACAGCGTATAGTCAACCTGTGGAACTCCTTGCCAGAGGAGGCTGTGAAGGCTAGGACTATAATAGAGTTTAAAGAGACGCTAGATAATTTCATGTCGGTTAGGTCCATAAAAGGCTATTAGCCAGGGGATAAAATGCTGTCCTTGGCCTCTGTTTGTCAGAGGCTGGAGAGAGATGGCAGGAAACAAATCGCTTGATCATTGTCTTCGGTCCACCCTTTCTGGGGCACCTGGTACTGGCCACGGTCGATAGACAGGATACTGGGCTAGAAGGACCTTTGGTCTGACCCAGTACGGCAGTTCTTATGTAAGTGATCAACTTAGTCTCACATTTTTAAAAATACTTAAAGCACATGTTAGAGATACTTAGGCTCTACACTTTTTACATGTTTCTTTCAATTACTCCTTCAAACCACATAAAGGATACAATTTGTTTTAGAAGCTAAGACTAATTTATTCTAGGATTTAAATATAAATACAATTAGTAAACATTCAAGATGATTAAGTGTGCTGAATAAAGGCATGTTAAATGTATTTCATAAAGCCGAGGCAATGTTCTTGTGAACATTATGAGAGAGAGTACATACTTCCTAAGATGCTCATGAAATAGATGGCTCACCTTTGAAGGGAAAAAAAAAAAAAACTTGTTTATATCAAATCAGAGCTAGAAATCAGTTTTAGCTATTGGGCCATTGTGCCAAGAATAGGTAGAAACTCTCCCCCTCCCCCAATTACAAGGTCAAAGCCTCACAGAGGTCAGAGCTATGCTGATTTATAACAGCTGAGGATCTGATCTATAATTTTTGTTCTCCGATTGCAGTTTGTTGTTGGGAGATAAGCTGATGAGTTTCCTGTGTGAATTTGAGCAAGTAACTTAACTCAGTTTCTCATCTTCCAAAATGAGGCTGATACCTGTCTTTATGCCACTGTATCAAAACTTTCATTACAGATTTCCATACACTGTAGTGCTTCTCTTGAATGGTACAGGTTGGACCTCCATCGTCTGCCATCTTAAAGACTGACCAGCCCCAAACTAGGGAATTTGCTGAACCGGGGATGTTCCCTGCCACCAGCCCTCCCAACCCACCAGTGGCTTTGCTTCTAGCCTCCAACCAGCTGTGCTGCCAGTCCTGGCCAGACACTGTCCCCCACCCCCACCCCATGCTACGCCTTCTGGTCCAGCAACATCCGTGGTCCTGCTGGACCATGACTGTTGCTGGACCAAAGGGTCCCAGTTTAGGGAGGCACAATCTGTACTGTATTACAACACGACTGAATCCCCACTTAATCCATTTTATATTTAAGCTATAGGTTCAGTTAGCCATTTCTATTCAACATACAAGCAGTCCTCAGGTTACGTACAAGATAGGGACTATAGGTTTGTTCTTAAGTTGAATTTGTATGATCAGTTTCAACAGCTGCTGAATCTGGAGCCTGGGACAGAACAGCTGGGGTGCTGCCCGGTAGGTTCCCACAGGACCAACCCGGCAGCACCCCAGCTGCTCTACTCGAGGCGTCCCGTAACAAAAGCCTGGACTGCTGGGGGGGGGGGGGGAGGAGGGCGCACTAGCTGCGCCCCCTCCCCCCCCAGCAGACCAGAGAGAGACCCGAGCAAAGCCGCACAGGCGGAGGGACCCTGCCACCTGTGCGGCTTTGCGCCTGTCTCCCTGGTCTGCTGGGGGGGGGGTCCAGCAAAGCTGGTGGACCCCCCCAGCAGACTAGGGACACCCAAGCAAAGCCACCGCCTGGGCGGCTTTGCTCGTTTGCCCGGGAGCAAAGCCGCCCAGGCAGTGGGAGTCCCGCCGCCTGGGTGGCTTTGCTCCCGGGCAAACGAGCAAAGCCGCCCAGGCGGCGGCTTTGCTCGGGTGTCCCCGGTCTGCTGCGGGAGGGGGGGGTCCAGCAGCTTTGCTGGACCCCCCCAGCAGACCAGGGAGGCCAGGAGAAGCTTTTCTTGCCCCGGAGGACACGGGCGGCGACCCGCCCACCGTGAGCTCCGGGCGAGAAAAGCCCCTTTTGTAAGTGCGGATCCGACATAAGTCGGATCTGCGTAAGTCGGGGACTGCCTGTACTCTCTCAAGCTACATATGGGGATGTACTTCTTGCTAAAGCAGTACTGAGGCTTGCTAAAGCAGTACCCATTGGTCTTGAGTGTTCGGTCACATCACATCTCTTCAGTCAGTAATCTTGTTAGCCCAGTGATAAATTTATTCCAAGCTACTGCTTTAGAGGGCATTTGTAAATTTGAAACCTAAGAGCTTCTACAGGACTTGAGCCAAACAGATTATTAATATTACATTTAAGAATCCAAGGCCATTGATAGTGGTGTTATGAAAATGGAAAAAGCCTCAATGAAATCTGTTTTAGCTCCTCTCATATCATTAGGTATTTCTAGTTCAGAATCTCTCCATTCGTGTTATTTATGGAGTAGTCAACGTAATATTTTAATGTTTTGTGAAAGAAGACTCTGGGGATTTCACTTGTCAGTGGTCATTCCAGTGACTACTTTTCCTCCAGCTAAATCCCAAGGTTCCCAAGATAATAGCTTTTACTTGTAAATATGTATTCCCGTAGCCCTGATCTGTCTCCCGTCAACTGAAATAAGTTTATTCCACAAATAGTCAGGTAAGTTTCGCAGTGCCTAACCAAAGGGTCTCAATTCTGAGGTGGAGCTTGACTTCACTACAAAAAGTGTTCTATCCAAATACTGCTCTGCAGAATTAGACTTGCTGTCATAATGGCCATGGCTTTATGGCCAGAATGAGAATAAGTTTTGTCCAGTGTCATCTCAGGTATCTTAATCAAAAGTATCAGGAGTTGGTTCATCTGATTATCCACCACTTGTCTAGGTCCACAGTAACCTCAAAACAATAGTATATCTGAGGTTAGCTAACTTGGTTTTTTACAGTGATATAGCTGGATACTTGTAAGACAATACTTGTAGGGGACAGCTCTAGGAGTGATTTCCTTCTTCAAAACCATTTAGTTACTGGCTGCTTCGTGAAGTCTTCTTTAGAAGATGGCGATAATTTTGCTTTAAACCAGATCAAAAACTTTAAACTGTAGACCTAGTTTACTTTCTCCAGTGCACAGAACAGATATCATTATATAAATATCACAAAACTTGTAAAGTTTCTGGTAACTACTAACCTAAAGGGGGTGCATGATCTGTGCACTAGCCATGTAAAACTATAAAGAAAAGTGGTAAAAATGCATTTGGCATAATTAAAGCAAAGTTTAGCAGGTAACACCTTTCATCCACAACCCAGGCCCTAAAAAAAGTGTCATGTTGAACTTGATGAGCTGTAGGGAAAAATCTTGTAATTGTACTCAGACAAAACCCATGAAGGAGGAGATCTCCATGAATGACTAGGATTACGGGAGTGAACAGGAAAGTTCTGTCACTTGCTGTTCTCGTATTCTTTGCATTTGGAGGAAGATACTCAATTTAAAATCAAAGTATGAGAGGCAAAGTAACGAGAGCTAGGTTTCAATACAGAAATATGTTCTATGGGCACTTCTAAACATATTGATGTGATATGCCTTTGGGATGGACCAGTTTCACCTCTTTTGCAATGGAGAAAGGGGTTTCAGAAGTGCTCCTGGCTGTAGACTGGGTTTGGGAATTTGCAGACTGTGCAGGATTGCATAGTAGTCCTGCTAGTTAATAGCCTACCTGAAATACACCAATACAAGTCTGCAAAAACTGTACGAGAAGGACTGAATCTTGGTGATAGAAATGTAGCCGTGTTAGTCTGGGGTAGTTGAAGCAAAATACAGGACTATGTAGCACTTTAAAGACTAACAAGATGGTTTATTAGATGATGAGCTTTCGTGGGCCAGACCCACTTCCTCAGACCAAATAGTGGAAGAAAGTAGTCACAACCATATATACCAAAGGATACAATTAAAAAAATGAACAAATATGAAAAGGACAAATCACATTGCAGAACAGGAGGAGGATGCGGGGGGGGGGGGGGGGGGGGGGGGGGGGGGGGGGGGGGGGGAAGGAAGGTAAGTGTCTGTGAATTGATGATATTAGAGGTAGGGAGAGTGGGATGTTTGTGAGTTAATGGTATTAGAGGTGATAATTGGGGAAACTGTCTTGGTAATGGGTGAGATAGTTCAAATGTTTAAGTCCTTGTTGGAAAGTGTCGAATTTTAACATGAATGACAGTTCAGAGGATTCCCTTTCAAGTGCAGATGTAAAAGGTCTTTGTAGCAGAATGCAGGTGGTCAAGTCATTGAGAGAGTGTCCTTTCTGGTTAAAATGGCAAGAAACTGTTCTCTTTGTGATCTTGTCTGATATCTGTTTTGTGGGCATTAATCCTTTGGCGAAGTGTCTGAGATGTTTGTCCAATGTACATAGCAGACGGACACTTTCGGCACATGATAGCATAGATTATATTTCTGGATGCGCAGGAATATGTGTTCTTGATCTTATAACTCACTTGGTTAGGTCCAATAATGGTATCAGCAGAATGAATATGTGGACAAAGCTGTCAATGGGGTCTGTTGCAAGGGAAGGTACCAGGATTGGTATTAGTGTGGTATGTCCTGTGGTGGTTGGTAAGAATCATCTTGAGGTTAGGTGGTTGTCTATAGGAGACTATGGGTCTGTCTCCCAGAGCCTCTTTGAGTATGGTATCCTGTTCCAATATAGGCTGTAGTTTATTGATAATGTGTTGGACAGGTTTAAGTTGGGGGTTGTAGGTGATGACAAGTGGTGTTCTATTGTTGGTTTTCTTGGGTCTGTCTTGAAGTAGATGGTTTCTAGGTATTCGTCTGGCTCTTTCAATTTGCTTTTTTATTTCTCTGGGTGGGTAGTTGAGATTTATAAATGCTTGGTAGAGATCCTGAAGCTTCTGGTCTCTGTCAGTGGGATTAGAGCAGATGCGGTTGTATCGAAGGGCTTGGCTATAGACGATGGATTGTGTGGTGTGTTCTGGATGGGAGCTGGATGCATGTAGGTAACTGTATGAGTCGGTGGGTATTCTGTAGAGAGTGGTGTCTAATTTTCCATTGTTGATTTGTACAGTGGTGTCCAGGAAGTGGATCTCTCGTGTAGAATGGTCCAGGCTGAGGTTGATGGTGGGGTGTAGGTTGTTGAAATCTCTGTGGAATGTCTCCAGTGTTTCTTGGCCATGCGTCCAGATCATAAAGATGTCATCAATGTACCGTAGGTAGAGGAGGGGTGAAAGGGGACGGCAGTTGAGGAAACGTTGTTCTAGGTCGGCCATAAAGATGTTAGCATGCTGTGGGGCCATGCGTGTACCCCACAGTATCTTGGTGGTCTACTTTCAAGCACAGCATCTTGCCTTCTTTAGAGTACTGAGGGCTGTTGTCCTGGTCAAGTCACATTTGTAATCACAGAAAACAGTTCCTGAGGTGAACCAAGAAAACCCACACCTTACAAGTTAAAAGCCAATAATGGTCTGTGTTACTGTAGGGAAGCATTTGTGTTTAGACAGTAGAAAAATCATGATTGTACAGTATACCTGTTACTGTGGGGAAGAGCTTAGACTTGGACAAAGATTTTATTTTTTAAAGTTGCTGTGTTTAAACCTCCCCTCCATATGCAGTGAATGTATTTTGTATCATGACATCATAGTTGTGTTGCTATGGAAGTGCAGAATGTTGTTTTACTGGTCCTAGGAAACATAGAAACAGTGTCTGATAGTGGTCATCATGCTGTAGCTGAAGACAATTGTATTTTCTACTGTCCAGCAAGAAGTCCTCACAATTTCAGCATTTTGCAGGCACCAGAGGAAGAGGAGAGCAATTGTAGAGAATTTCTATTACTATTTTTCCTGAACTGATGCCAACCATAATGTGCTCCACAGTTGAATTGCACAATCTCTGCCCTAGGAAGTTCAGTCTGTGGCATCAACCCAGCAAATTACTTAAGCCCATGAGCAGTCCCATTGGATTCAGTCGAACTATTTGCATGTTATAGTTAACTATGTGCCTAAATCCTTCACTGGACTGGAGTCTATTTGAAGTCGATGTTCTAGTCAGTTGTGAGGATTTGAGAATTTTATTTGGAGAGTATTACGATCACTTTTTTAAAATTGAAAAACATTAGCTGTGTGACCCCCACCCCAATGAATTTATAAAAAAAAGTAGGAGACCCGAGATAGTGCCATGAAAACTGAATGCTGGCTACTGTTGGAGTGATAGAGATGAAGCCCTGTTAGTCTGATCTAGCTGAAACAAAAGACAGAACTATGTAGCACTTTAAAGACTAACAAGATGGTTTATTAGGTGATGAGCTTTCGTGGGCCAGACCCACTTCCTCAGATCAATATACCAAAGTGATACAATTACAAAAAAAAAAAATGAACGTATGTGAAATTGACAAATCAAATTTTAGAATAAAGTGGGGGTGAGGGGGGGATGGTTAGTGTCTGAGGTAATGACATTAGGGGTGATAACTGGGGAAGCTATCTTTGTAATGGGTGAGATAATTAAGAATCCAGACTTCCACGAAAAGCATAAAGTGTCAAATACAAGTATGAATGACAATTCTGAAGCTTCTCGTGGAAGTCTGGATTCTTAATTCTCACCCATTACAAAGATAGCTTCCCCAGTTATCACCCCTAATGTCATTACCTCAGACACTAACCTTCCCCCCCTCACCCCCACTTTGTTCTAAAATTTGATTTGTCAATTTCACATGCGTTCATTTTTTTTTTTTGTAATTGTATCACTTTGGTATATTGATCTGAGGAAGTGGGTCTGGCCCACGAAAGCTCATCACCTAATAAACCATCTTGTTAGTTCTGTCTTTTGTTTCAGCTACTGTTTCAGAGTGTGTAGATTGAAGCATAGGTCTAGTATAAGTAGACATTAAACATTTATGCCTTTAACCCAGCCATTGTGGGAAGGGCTATTAATGGTATTATTTTACTTGTTAATCACCCCCTGTAGTTCTAGTGACTGCTTCCCATTGTGAGATGAGGGCTGATTTGTGAGCTCCTAAGCAGGCCAATGAGAAAGGTCCCTGTAGTTTGCATGCAGAAGAATGCTCTTGTATTCTCTCTCTCCCCCTCCCCCCCAGAAACTATTTCCTTTAGAATTGGAAATGGTTCCTTTAAGATTCTTCTCCTAGCAGCTATGTAGGTTTGTCTTAATTCAGGACAAGTAACTAGGATTGCCAGATACTTTCACAAAAAAAAACCTGAACATGGTGGAAAAAAGATTGGTTGAGGGGAAAAACAAAACAAACAAAAAAAACACCACACCAAAAAACGCACCACTCCCCCTACCAGACATGGCAGGGGAAAAATGTCCCCGAAACATTACATGTCCGGTATTCTTCTTTTAAAAAACTGGACAGGGGACACATACCAGGGCCTGTCCAGGCAAAAACCAGACACCTGGCAACCCTACAAGCAACATGTAGAGCAGCTGGAATAAGCAGTAGTGCAAATAAAACACAAACCATTACGAATGTTTTCTGAAATTGGATTTTTAAACACTGAAGGTTGTGTTATTCAGGTAAATTGCCTGCTTAGGACAGAAAATGCACACAGGAATAAGCAAAAAGCCAGTTTTAAGTGTGTTTGGTGGGGAGAGGGTACAGTTCTTGTTGAATTCTTGGGAGAGACTTCTGGGTGTGGACGACATTTCTGGCTGTTCTCTATGGACTCAGCATTGGGTGTCAAGAGTATGCAGAACAGCACATCTGTATTTTCTGGCCTAGGATAGTTTTTCATTACTACATTTTTTGGGGGGGAAAGTGAATCTGCTCCTTCAGGGAGAAATCCAGTGAAATGACTCTGCCAAACTGAGTTGTATTCAGCGCATAACATTCAAACAATCTCAGTGAGGATTGACTTCAATTTCTTGGCAAATTCTGTGGCTCTAACACGACAAAGTTTTACACTAGAATATTAATGTATGTGGTATGGTAAATATTTAATCCCAAGATATTTGCTAATTGAGGTTCTGATGCACAATTGCCTTTGTAAACATTTTAAAAAAGGCTTTTAAAAAGATGTTTACAGATTATAAGCTTGGATTTTTCCAATCAGTTGCATTATACTGATGTGAAAGTCAGCAGAGAGATCAGGCCTGATATTTGGAGGTACTTGATCATATTGGTCAGCTGTTTAAGTCCAGCTTGTTATTGGACTTGTATACACAAGGCATGAACTTTAGCAGGACACCCATTACTTTACTGTGGGTGAAGTTCTGGAACATGCACAAATTGTTTAGGACTCTATCCAAAACTCAAAGTTGACAGATACTCCGATTGGTATCAACGGATTTTGGCCTATGCCCTCCATGAATATGTTCACTCACCTTTTCCTCACCTAGGTGTTAATGTACCATCCCATGTTTAAAACTCCCTTCCATATCTCAGCCAACAGACACCCTTTTCCTCCTTTATAAACATGAGCAGGATTAAGTGGATACAAGAGAGAGAGGAGGGGAAAAAAAATGTGAACAGAGATCTTATCTCCAGTACCATGTTATCCTCTTCCTCCAAATTCCTCCTTAAAAGCCTTCTTTTGCCACAATGCTTACAAGATCTTGGTCACAGATCTCAGCACGCCAACAGCTCAACTATCAGGATGGCCAATAAAATGATACAGTTTCCTTTATTCCCTCTGTCTGCGTCTGTAGTTACTGGTCTGATATTTAGACTGAAAGCTCTGATCTTAGGACAACACCTAAGATAGTGGATTCCTAGATGCTACAGTAACTCAAGTCATGTCTGCACCCCTTTAGATCTAGTATATGCTAGGTAAGTGTTTCAAAAAAGCCACTACCTAATTTAGTCCGCAAGCTTTGGGGCAAGTACTGAATCTATTTGTAGTTCTCTACTATTTTTACTTCTACTGCCTTGTTTTTTCTTCATTCAATTTTGAAGAGCCATTATGCAAGATTCATGGTGAAAATTTCTTTCAATAAAATGAATGTAACTCCCTTTCCCAAAATAGAATTGACATCTGTTGTGGTCAGAGAGAATTGCTCCTATTATGCATGGGGAAGTCAAATAATATTTATATCATTTGTTCCTTAGTGTTTTCTGTTCCTTTTTCGATACTTCTAGAAAGCTGTGTCAAGTTGAAGTGAGTTTAATGAAGAACATGCAAAATATTTTGAGGGGGCTGTAGAGAGTGACTCAGAGGTGAGATTTAAAAAAAAAAAAAAAAAGTTGACCATACACTGGTTCTGTGATAACTATGAATGACATCCTACAAATATTTGATGGGTAGTAATATCAAGGAACAATAGTTGGAAAATACAACAGGAATCAAGCAAGAACAGAACATTAAAAGTGTCTGAATTCTCAGGAAGACTTGCCTTACACCGATTGTTCTTCTAAACAAAGTGTTTGAACCCCTCCCCCCTCAATTGACAGAGATCTCAAGTGGACTAGGCACTTGAAGTATTGAGAAACAGAGCGGATGACTGAGTTGCTCTTTCATCTCAAAATCAACTCATGTTGCTGCCTTGGAAATGCTTTATTGGTATAAACATGCAGCTGTATTAACATCTTTTTTGCTCACCTGATGATTCCACTTCTTCTATGAACAATGTTCTCCATTGGCCTTGTCACTGCAATTATGTTGCAGTTCTGTGAAGTCCCCTCTTCTCCCACTACCTTTTTTTTTTTTTTTTTTAATTAAAATCAGTTATCCAAAACCAGAGTAACTTTCAGGATAAGGGGCATTAGTTTAACTTTTTTAGCTCTTACAATTAAAACGCCAGTTTAAATGGCATTAATGGGTACCCCCTAGCGGTCAGTTACTACCCCTAAAAATCATAACTAGAGATGTAGGATTTTCTCTGCCCCTTTTATTTTTTCAAAGGAATTTGCAACTCCAAAAGGTTCAAGATTTCATTTGATTTTTTGCATCTGTCATAAATGCTAAGTGTAATTAAAATATTTAGAAATTATGGCTCCCAGCACTGTTAGCTACTCCCCTCATTGAGGTGGTTTACATAATGTGGTAATGCTTTAAGATCATAACAGCCACACTGGGTCAGACTAGAGTTCCATCTAGCCCAGTATCCTGTCTGCCAACAGTGGCCAATACCAGACGTCCCAGAAGGAGGGACCACAACAGGTAATCCTCATGTGATCCCTCTCCTCTCACCCATTTACAGACAAAGAGAGGATAGAGACACCATTCCTACCCATCCTGGCTAAGCCATTGATGGACCTAAACTCCATTACTCACTCTTTTTTGAGCCCTGTTAACGTCCTAGTAGTCACCACATCCTCTGGCAAGTAGTTCCACAGGTTGACTGTGTGCTCAGTGAAGAAAATCTTCCTTGTGTTTTAGTGTAGTATAGAAGACTTAAGGTTTTGTCTAACAAAAAATTTGGAAATTGACAGTATACATACCTGTTAATTGGTTTCAGTACCACTTGAATGATTTTCACAAATTCCATATCCTGCTAATCAGTCTGTTAGAAGGCTCTCACACTTTTAAGTTAACTAGC
The DNA here is from genome assembly GCF_052426305.1 of Pelodiscus sinensis. Taxonomy (NCBI): domain Eukaryota; kingdom Metazoa; phylum Chordata; order Testudines; family Trionychidae; genus Pelodiscus; species Pelodiscus sinensis. Next base: position 108,828,103 of record NC_143055.1, on the reverse strand, counting down.
ACACCTCCAAAGACAGACCCACCAGGTTGAAGAAGCCACAGAAAAGGCTAGAAAGGAGACTAAGATCCAGTGGTACCCCAAATTTTCAGGTGCTGTACACAGAATATTCAGCAGCATACAGGAAAGAAGTCCTGTATGAAAGATTCTGAGTATCCACACCATATGTAACTGCACATCAATATTTTGTTGTGCAGTTTCTTTTTATTGCTGTGGAGTTATATTGTCTGCCTGAGAAATTGGCACATGGGCCTATTTTAGGATGGAAGGGTTTGCAACGGACATGGGATATTTATTTCCCTTCTCCCCCCCCCCCCCCAGAAACCCCCCCACACCACCACAATTTTAACTGAGTTTAAGCACAATTCATAGCAGGATATTGAATCCCTGTACAGCTACTACAAAGGACAAATACACAATTTGCACATATAGCAATATGATGGATGATTTGAGGATGTAAAAATAGCTTTAATAAGAGTCTGTTTAACATTCTTTCAAAAGCAAACACACTAACCATGAAAATAGTATCAAGTTTGCTACTGACAGCAGAGACAGACTGGCTTGACATTTCCTCTGGCTGTCTTTAGAAGACTGGAGCTTGTAAAAAGGAATAGACTCCCTAAAAATTGGGTAGTAAGCTAAGTGCTGTATCACTTTAGGGAGAAGAAACTTGAGATAATCTGCAATGAAGGGAAGGACTCCAGTGAATTAATAAGAATGAGTTGAATGCACAGTACATACAAATGAGTTTAACAGTTGAGCTACTCAGCAACACAAGATGCACATTTATGACATCGCAGCTGGAGGCATGAAAGCTTTGGGATTTAATGGGTTTTAGTACAAGTGTCCATTACAGATAATATATCAGCCTGGCTCATGCATGTGTTTTCCACCTAATATAGACTGTCACCTGGCTAACTTTTTAGAATGACAATGTCCAAACTAATTCAGAATATAGTTAACAGCTTGATAACCCAGTGTGCCATCCTACCATTCTTAGAAAATATGTTGTCTAAGAGTGGTGACTCAGCAGGTCACAAATGCCTGAATCCATTTCAGCTTAATAGCTAGGAATCAGCTATTAATTTATCTCCATCCTATTAGTTTTAGTTATAAGAAACAAGATACTGGGGGACTTATTTATCTTCCAGATGCAGGGAGTGAGGAAAGTCTGGGAGTAACTGTGCACCCCAAATATCCATATTTGGATGGCCACAATCCAAGTCCTGACTAATGATTTTGAAATGCTGAGTACAGTAGTTAAACAGGCATCTGGATGCGTCACTGGGGAGCCCTGATCAATGCATGGGGAGCAAAGTAGCAAGAGACGCTCTGAAACTTGAAGCAAGACAAGAGATTAAAACCCATAGGGTCTGTGGATATTGCAGGTAATATCAAGAGAACTGTGTCCATATGAAGAACAAGAACAGTCCATGGAAGGATAAATCAAGAAACCTGAATACTAAACATGAAATCGAATGGACTTACAAGAGGAGAATTGCACTACATTTTTATTAATAGCTTAGAAATGGTGCAGTGTTTGAATAGCACAAAGGATATGCACAGAGATTTCCTGATGAACCACAAGCCTTGGTTTTCGCTGCAAAGGAACTTATGGGAGGCATCGCTTGCACCAAACAGAATCCTGAACAGCTGGAGTGAGTGATGAGAAGTTAATGGGTAAGATCACCAGGATCTTGGTCAATGCTGTTGGGGAAGTTTGATTTTAAAGACTTATGGGGAATTTTGCAGAATATGGCAGAGATACTTTAAGCTACAGTATAATTTTCCATTATGCATTTTGAAAAATTATCAGAAGTGTGCAGAAAGGTTTGGCAAATTCTTCTGATGTTTCAAAGATCTGCAGAATGTGGGTGATTTTTTACTTTAAGCAAATGTTTTCAGGAATGGGTCACTAACTCTTGACATTTAAATGAGAACATCTGGACACTTTACAAGTCTTAGATCCATCACTAGAGTCACATCATCAATAGTGTCTAAACATTTATGAAATGGAGTTTAATACTAAAAGCAAAAGGATAGAAAATTCTATCCAAATCAAAACTGTCTTCCACTGCCTATATCTGTAAGAGTGATTATTGCCACTGCACCTTTTAATTTTTAGGAGATGAAAACCCATAGATTTTTAGACATTTGAAATGGAAACAGCTGAAATCATCTAGTTCTCCATCAATGAAGGACTGTACTCTATGCTGTTTGTCTTTTCTAATCAACAGTATCACAAGGTGAGTGGTGCAAATCTCACTACTTGAACCATTTTAAAGGAAGACTGTACAATCTCACCATGGTGAGATCACCTCCCCCATAAAAAGTCCATGGGGAGGCAGCCAATGAAAATAAACTCCCCCATGAGTTTTTTCTTGCAGAGTATCCTCTTATAGCCCATCAGCCACGTTATTTGTTGTGGTGCCTACGGAGCACCCCATATTGTGGTTTCATTGGGTTAATCCTGAACACACACAGAGTGCAGGAGCAAAAAATCTCTGCTTGTGCATTCTAGCAATGTGATAGTGACAACTGTGATGTTAATTCTGCAATTTGAGGGTGGATGGGTAGATTTGTATTAGCTACATACTGGTCAAGGACAGGAAAAGAGAGAATTTGAGGGGTCAGCAGAGGTGAAGAGGACGGTCTGAGGGGCAACCTCACTCTATACATGCCTGAGGTAAGATTGAGACAGGGCAGTACAGGTTGGTGCAAGCCAACAGTTACCACAGAGCAGAGACAGGCCAGTCAAAGCTGTGGAAAAACCTATCCAGCAGTCCTACTCCCTGCTTTAGAGGCTTCTCTGCCAGCTTCAGTTTCTGACTGGTGCTTCCTTGCAATTTCTCTGGTTGAAGATAAGTGGCAGGGGAGCATCTTGCAGGTTTCTGGGCTAATGCGATGCTGCAGGGGAAAGGGTTGACCACAGCAGGATCTTATTTGGCATGGAATACATGCCAAGTTGTACTATATATTACACCGCAAACAAAAGGATTTATGGGCAGAATTAGGAGATGGCCTCATTACTGCGGTAGTCAAGCTACAAGACAGCACTTTATCATATGGATTGCCAATTAATATTCTCATTTCATGTACTATAATTTGTGTGATTTGATCCTAGAATGTTGGACTCCCATTGATTTTAATAGCCTTTAGAAGTTTAGATCAAGCCTTTCATTTGTTGCTTTCATTTCCTTTTCCCCCGCTCAGTATTCCTGGCTAGTCTATTATCATGGTATTGCACAGGGTTACAAACACATTTTAGTTTGCTTTTCTTATCCATTTTACATATTACATTGTTACAATCAGTAAAGTATCATAAGAGTAATGGCCATTTTTTAAAGTTTGATGGTTGTGTTTACCCTACACCAATATACCAACTTTTACACAAATTTAAAAACAGTCATGGACAGCCTATTAAAAGGAATGATGGAATATTTGAAGGCCAGATCTCATGTAAACAACTAAAGTCAAACGATAGGGTTGTCTTTCAAAACACATGGCATTTTTGGAACAGGGGCTGAGCACTTCTTAAAGTCTAGCCCTAAATTTAAAGAGAGTATCCCTTAAGAAACCGAGCTTTCAGTAAAGGAACATTACTATTTTCAATGCAGGTTTCTTTGAAGAAGTCTCTTCCTTGAATTTGGAATTCTAAGTAGTCAACATCCTATTAAAATCCCATTCAAGAGTTCAAAAGGAAAGCCAATTAATTTAAATTATGGTAAACAATTGGATACTTAACCCTTGCTGTATTATACAAGCTCTATTTCATTTGAATTTGTCAAGAATGTTTACGGTATACTATCTGTTGGAGGATATTTTGAACTGCATTATAGACTCAGATACTGTAGATCGGTTTCATCCTCTTAAATACACTGGCAATGACTATACAAGACACACACACACACAATGCCAGGAAACTAGCAAGACATTTCAGAGATTTTATTCCATTTCACCATCAGTCATTTTAGAAGGCATTTATTTTTTAGACAAGACCTTCCAAAATAAAACTGATTACGACACAGGTTAAATTACACTCTTTGATCAAGCACTCATTATGGAATTCCTCCTTTGATCTCCCTAAATCAAGTACACGGAAATGATTAGTGAACAACATTCTACAGCACAACAAAAACATGATGCAAGAAGTTACTATTCTTTACAAGAACGGAGGTAGAAGAACCATGGGAAAACCTATATCTGTTTTCAAGGTAGAAAATATGGCAAACAAATATTGTCCCAAGTCAGACAAGACTTGCAAGAGACAAATACCTTTCCAAATCTTGTTTTAATGTAGCATTTAACCGGGGATACTTGCTGGTTTCCAAATAAAATCCTTTCATTCTTCACATTTTTATTTTTAAAGAAATTTGTTACTAGTTGCAAGCTGGCATGGCTGGTGAAAAAACACAGAAGGCGAACATTAAATTTGAACCTGGGAAGCTATAGATTTTATGGGTATTTATAAAGTCTTTCAGGAATGGTTAGTAGGAATCACAGAAATTGTGCTCTCCCACCCCAGTTTGAAAGATTTAGTGAATCCACTGAACCAACAGAAGTTTTCTAAAGTAAGTCGTACACACTAGGTATGTTAAAGACTAGTATCTGATCAGCATCTGCTGATCGGATACTCTTTTGAGTAGTCGACTAGCCCATATCCTCCCCCCACCCTTGCTACCTCTGAGATAGAGGCAGCAAAGGAGGGAGGGAGTGAGATGAGAAGGGGTACTTCAAAGCCTTGAAATCCCAAGGCTGTGTGGTGGCTGCCCCTTTAAAAGCCATCTCTGTGCAATTCAAAGGGGCAGCCATGGAGGACTCACACCTGCATGCTGCTAGGAGTTGGGGACTCCCCAGCTGACCCTGGGTTCCATATGGCACTTCCCAGAACCTGGAGTCATCTGGGGACCCCCAACTCCTAGCAGCATGCAGTGAGAGTCCCCCACTGACCCCAGGCTCCATGGCTTTGAAAAGCACAAGAGCCCCTGCTGGGGACTCTTGTACATTTTTAAGCAGGCACTTTGCATGCACCTCAGAGTCAGCGGGACGTCCCACTGTCCCCACGTTGTACGCGGAGTTCCGCATTCCTCCTTTGAAATGTACAAGAGCTCCAGATGGGCTGAACTGAGAGGTACAAAAATGCAGCTCTGACACCAACCTAGGCCCAATGCAGTGTGCCCTAAATTTGGGTGTGCCGAATGGAGGCTAGTTTTGAAAACCTCACTCAATGATTCAGAGCATTTAGTGATTTCCTAAGTCACAAACCTTATTGTGTCCAATTGCCACTTTTCACCCACAATGAGCACATGGCCCAGGACTACTGTAAGCCTTCCAGCATTCTGGCTATTAAATGTGTGACCAGGTTTGGCATAAGCAGGATTTTCTGCATGAAGCCTTTAGGGGATTGTGTTGAAATTGTATCCTGGGTTAAAGGACTGACACCACTTTGTCTGGAAACACAGATGCATGATTTCTAGAACATTAGAACTGTTCACTCTTCCCCACATAGGGGAAGTCAACAGGACTCCTGCACAGAATCTCCCAGTTTATTCATCATGTGTACTTGGACTGTCTTGTGGTGGCCATGGATCAAGTCATTGTGCTTGGCCAAGTGATAAAAGGAGTATTTCTGAAAGTTTTGGGGGGGCTTTGATAAGGCTAGCAGTGTCAATACTGTTCTAGCTCAAGAGTAAAGCAGCTCACCACTGGATTCCCCACACACCTTACCCCTGTTTGACTGACTGCTCCTATTGAGATCAGTGGCAAAGCTCTCATTAATTTCACTGGTGCATGAAAAAGTTTTGAAAGCCAGCATGTCAGGTGGGGGTGGGGGCAGAGGCAGGGGGGGAAGAAAAGAAAAGTCTCATCTATTTTCACATTAGGCCTCAGAGAGCAAATACTGCCAGCTGGACCAAAGCCGATTTGCTCTGAGAGCTCAAGTTTGAGACTGAAGCCAATACTGCCAAACTCAGCAGATGCAGAAAGTTTTACTGTCACATCATCAGCATAAGTTAGTGTCTCTTTGGCTGAAGCTGAATTCAAACCAGGGCACTTCAGGTGATAGGTCAAAACTTTAACTTAAGTTGACAGAGCTATATTCCTTCTCAATAGTTCTGCCTAGATTTAAAAACACACACACACACACACACACACACACTCCTGATTCTTACTTACAACTGAGCAAGCATGTGTCCGTCCTCAAGTTGTGAGGGGCAAGTTTATTAATCTCCATTGAACAGGTTTGAGTTAAAATGCTGAACACATCTCTAGCGTATGACTGTCATGAATCGTTTATTGTTAAGATTGCCAACAGATCTCCTTCATCTATTGCAGATTCACCTGGCCCATCTGCAAAGAGCCATTTAAATTACCATATTGCTTTCAGAGCACTTTGTAAAGCAGTTGCACCAAAGGCATCTGAGTTGACAGGACAGCAATAGTAACTAGCAAGATTTCTGAAGTCAACTGCCGTCAAGGGAGACGGCAAGGCCTACCTGAAGACATGAGCATTGAAGCTCCACACAGCCAATAGAAAGCAGTCAGTAGGTCTACCTCTCAGGTTTTGCCTCCTGTCCTTTACAAAAGAATTATCAACAGCCAAGTCCTTTATTCTCCTATTGTATGATTTGCAAGATATTTGGGGCTTAATTTCCATAACCCATTGAAGTCAATGGACAAAGTCTTTATTGATTTTAGTAGGTGCTGAATCAGGCCCTCATCTAAACCAGAAGTATGAAGCACTCCTGCTCTCTTTAATAGAGAACAGAAACATGGGGGCCAAGCTCTTCAGAGGTAGTCAGGTGCTAGTGACATTTTCAGAACACCTCAGAGGGAGAAACTAATTTGGCTAACAGGAAAAAACTTAAAAATAGTCTGGTAGCACTTTATAGATTAACAAAACACATACAGGCAGTCCCCGACTTACGTCGGATCCGCACTTACGAACGGAGCTTTCTCGCCCCGGAAGTCGGGGCAAGAAAGCCCCGTTCGTAAGCTGCTCCGGTGCCCCTGGTCTGCTGGAGACCGTCTCCAGCAGACCAGGGGCACCGGGCGGGTTCCCGCACTTCTGAGGCTTTGCCAGAGCAAAGCCTCAGAAGCGCGGGAACCGCTGCTGCTGCCCCTTGAGACCCGGTGCCTGTGGTCTGCTGGGGACGGTCCCCAGCAGACCACAGGCCCCCGGACTGGAGCGGCAGCAGCGGCGGTTCCCCCGCGCCTCTGAGGCTTTGCTCTGGCAAAGCCTCAGAGGCGCGGGACCCCCCCGCGGCTGCGGCTTCAGTCAGGGTGCCTGTGGTCTGCTGGGGACCATCCCCAGCAGACCACAGGCACCCAGACTGAAGCCGCAGCCGTGGCGGGGTCCCTTGCCTCTGAGGCTTTGCCAGAGCAAAGCCTCAGGAGGCGCGGCACCCCGCTGCCGCTGCGGCTCTGCTCCCCGTGTCCCTGGTCTGCTGGGGGGGGGGGCGCGCGCGCAGCTAGTGTGCTCCCCCCCCCCCAGCAGACCAGGCTTTTGTTTTGGACTCTGGGGCAGAGCAGCTGGGGCGCTGCCGATTGGTCCTGCAGCGCCCGTGGGCACTACTGGACCAACCCGGCAGCACCCCAGCTGCTCTGCCCCAGGTCCTGATTCAGCCGCTGCTGGTCAGTTTCAGCAGCGGCTGAATCAGGACGTCTGGGGCAGAGCAGATGGGGTGCTGCTGGGTTGGTCCAGTAGCACCCCAGCTGCTCTGCCCCAGGCGTCCCCAAGTCAGCTTCTGCTGAAACTGACCAGCGCTGACTACAGGAAGCCCCAGGCAGAGTTGCTCTGCTCCGGGCTTCCTGGAATCAGCTGCTGATCAGTTTCAGCAGCAGCTGACTTGGGACGCCTGGGGTTCTTAAGTTGATTCTGTATGTAAGTCAGAACTGGCGGTCAGTTTCAGCAGTGTCTGAATCTGGACGCCAGTTCCGACTTACATACAGATTCAACTTAACAAACCTACAGTCCCTATCTTGTACGTAACCCGGGGACTGCCTGTACATGGTATCATGAGCTTCCGTGGAGACAGCCCACTTCTTCAGATGGCAGTCACTCAGCTGCTGCCTAATTCTGTAGGTACCCAAATCCCCTTAGAACCAGTTTCTGCCTGAAGGCCCTTAACTCATCCTGAGCCCACATAAATGAGCTGGTTGCAATCCTAACTCAAACCAAAGCCCCAGGGGGCCTTAAGTGAGACTGTGGAAGCAGGGAGGAATGCTTGTCTCACCAGTGGAGCCCAATCCTGTAGGTACTCTGAGCACGTACCAAGCCTGACACCAAGCCTCTGCAGGAGGAGGGCTGGATGCAGGCTACAAGCAGATGGGGGTCAGGAGGATAACACAGCATGCACATGAAATCTCTGGAAGTAGAAGTATGCAACTTCTACTGCTGTTAAAATTATTAGGACACAGGCAATTTAAGCTGACATGGCTCTGGCACCCAGTTCCAGAAGAGGGTTTGTGGCTGTGGTGTCTCTCTATAGCCTGTCAGCCTGGCTCACTAAGTCAGCCCTTCGTGACTAACCCTTTCTACTTCACTCCTGGCTGGCTCAGATGGCTCCCTGCTCAGCTTATTGGCTTCTGAGGATCCTTTCTTTATACTCTTAACTATCCCCATTAACAAGCCTGCCAATAGAGAGGAGGGGCAAGCAAGAAAGAGGGGGCAACTTCCCCAAGTCTGGACAATATCAAAAGGCTACTGCAGCTGGAGCCCCAGATCCTTTAATTTGGTGTCAGATCACTATACCAGACAGCATTGAGCACTGCTTGGGGGAGGCCCGGTGCTGTCCTTTCCTTCCTCCCACCTCCCCAGGGACATGCAGCAGACTTCATCCCTCTCATCCCATCTGTTTGCCCTGCTGTCCATGAATTAAGGATCTTCACTGCCTAGCTATGGGCTGATGATTGCATTAGCTGGCAGGCCACCTAGAGAAAAAGATATTGCACTGCTGAAGAGAGTAGCAGTTTGATACCTTGATGATCTGGCCACTGTATCATTGGTGAAGGAGATAAATTGAACAATCCTATGCTGTACTTAGTGGCTGCCTTGTGTCTGTTATTACTCGTTATTTATCATAATGCAGTTATTCCTGCATAAATATTTTCCCCACTCTCCTGATCATGCCATCTTCTGTAGTATCCCAGGTACTTCAGGAGCCAGCTCCTTTCTGTGCTTCTACCTTTTCCTTCAGTTTGTTCACAAACATTCTATGAAACACTTGAAAAATAACCATGGTCATATTTAAGCTTGTACTGCAATGCCTAATAGCACTCAGTGTATTAAAGACAATGTTTTTATACAGATATAATCCATTCATTGCAGTAGAGCTCTTCTCCAGAACCTAAATTTGCATTTTTAAAAGGGTCTTCTTCTAGTACCTCTGAAGGTAGCCTTGAAAACAAAAACAAAAAAATCCATCCCAAACACAGCCACCTGACTTTAGAGGTAACCTGAAATAATAGCTTTGAATACAGGTAGATGAAACTTCTAAAACTGCCATTTTTCCCCTGTCAGTTTTGTCCAAAATCTGAAATAAAAAACAGAAGTGGTCCCAGGGAACTTTTTAATTAAAAATACTCTTCAACCAGCAGAACTGGTTAAAAATTTAAATGAGACCATCTATGAAATGGGTTTTTTGAAAAGTAGACTTAAAAAAACTCTGTAAAGTAGATACTGGATTTTAAGCAACTTGAGCTATGAACTAAAGCATCTCACTCTCTCCACATGCAATTTAGAAGTGTTAACAAGTATTTTATGCGTGACCACTTTATCAGTCAATGTATGTCACAAAATCCCAAGGATGTGAGAAAACCAGAATGTTCCTTGTTTTCAAAACCTCCTAGAAAACCCCAGAAGGGGAGAACATGGAATCATAAGAAGTTCTACTCACCCTCCGTGTAGCCATAGCTGGGGAGTAGCTCTATCAGTCTGAGGCCCCTCCTTGCAGGTGCTCACTGTCTCCTTCTTGGGGCTCAACTGCTGTTCTCCTGGCTCAGCTCTCCAGCAAGGGGACTGCAATTTTCCGGGGGGGGGGGGGGGGGGGGGGAGGAAGTAAGGGCTCAGCTCTCTGCCCCAGTCATTCCACTCCGGCTTCCAGTTCACTGCCATTCCAATAGCAGTACTTCTTCACTGCCCATTACAAGCTCCTGGGCCCACCCTCTTCTCAAATTTCCAGCTCGTGGCCCCCACAGTTAATGTCTGGTCTGGTCTGGTCTGGTCTGACCTAGCTGCTGTTTTCTAAGACTGCTGCCTGTATCTGTTCTCCCTAACCACAAAAAAAAAAAAAAAGACTGCAAACCTTCCTACCCCTTTCTCCCTTCAGCCCTCCATTGTTTACAGGCGCTGCCTGTTCTTGCCCAGCTGACCTTCATTCTTTAATCAGTTACTCCCTTCCTCCTCCTCCAGGTGCAACTTAAGTGGTTAAATTGCCCCCCCCCCCCCCCCAGCCGCCTTTAGCCCCTGAAGGAATGGATGTGGGATAAACACCCCATCACAGTGATTATGTGTTCTAGTTGAAAACAATTAACCACACAATGAAAATGGGGGTACTGTAACATAACGAGTGTATTGGACCACACAAAGCAACCTTTCCTCCCTGACAAGTGGCTAGCTATATGCCACATTTGAAAGGTTAAAATTCAGCCCATTTTTCATTTTTTGCCAACAAACCAACTGAGCACATTTTTAAAACTCACACCCTGAATTTTTTATTCCATCTTAAGTATAACTATACAAGTGAAAACTGCTCAAATAATGAAGAAAATAGGTGGTTTGCAACTTGATGGTTTGAGCTGAATTTGCTGCTGCTTAGAGGGGTGGTTATTTCTAAATATTTGACCAGTCGCTAGCATTCATGAATATGAAGTGTGTTATTTATGACTGTTTATATTTGTTATTCTTCTCTGAAAATGTCAGTTACTCGAAGAGCAGAACCAGGCTATTCACACTCTGTAATTTCTGGTTAGTTACCAGTTTGCAAGCCATCCACAGTCTAAAAATCACTACCTCTTCACTAGTCAGCAAATAAGAATGAAAAAAAAACCAAACCCAAAACCAGTCTCAGAAAGGGTTTGAGTATGGATCACCAGAAAAGAGGGAGGCCTAAATTCATAACATTTTTGGTTTGTTAATCACTCTGGGTATGTCTACACCACCCTCCTATTTCGAAATAGGAGGGTAATGTAGGCATACCACAACTGCAAATGAAGCCCGGGATTTGAATTTCCCCGGCTTCATTTGCATAAGCAGGGCGCCGCCATTTTTAAATCCCCGCTTGCTCGAACCCCGTGCCGCGCGGCTACATGCGGCACGAACTAGGTAGTTCGAACTAGGCTTCCTAGTTCGAACTACTGTTACTCCTCGTGGCTTCGTGCCGCGTGTAGCCGCGCGGCACGGGGTTCGAACAAGCGGGGATTTAAAAATGGCGGCGCCCCGCTTATGCAAATGAAGCCCGGGAAATTCAAATCCCGGGCTTCATTTGCAATTGTGGTATGCCTATATTACCCCGCTAGTTCGAACTAGCGGGGTAGTGTAGACATACCCTCTTTGAGCCTCTTTGATAAGAACTATGGGGAATGTGTTTACCAGGTGTATCTGAAAGCCCAGCACTGTTTTTAATCTGCCTATCATTTTGAAATATATGTTATGTTAATGTGTGTGTGTGTGTGGGGGGGGGGGAATGTTGTTAACATCAAGCTTCTAACTAGTCTTTTTCTTTTAAAGCTATCTTGGTGCATCTCAAATTGCACCAAATCATTCTTTAATTTCCACTTAAAGATTTATTCCTCCACTTTAGGAAATGCATCATGTACCAAATCATTTCTATACAGTCACAGAGCAAGCTTGTGCTGAGCAAAACAAAAAGTTTATTCATACCAGACATTTGTAAATAAGTAATTGACACTTGTGCAATAACAATAGCAGGTCCAAAAATAACATAGAACTGCCAGCATAAACAAGTTTGCAATGAGATCCACTCTATGTTACACATCCAGCAGAGTCAGTCACAGCAGTGGTACTCAAAGTAATAGCTTAGGGAAGAGATGGAGTTTTGCAGTACAGAAGCCACCTGTTTTCTTCTCTTCCTTCCTCTGCAGCTGTCTTTCAGCAAAAGGAAGAGGATTGGGAATCCTAGGTTGCCCACAGGCAATTGTCTATGCTAACTCTGCCCAAACTGAGTGGTTTTTTTAAGATCCCCAGAAATACGCAGACTGTGTCTAGACTGGCCAGTTTTTCCAGAAAATCGGCCGCTTTTCTGGAAAAACTTGCCAGCTGTCTACACTGGCCGCTTGAATTTCCACAAAAGCACTGACGATCTCACGTAAGATTGTCAGTATTTTTGCGGAAATACTATGCTGCTCCCGTTCGGGCAAAAGTCCTTTTGCATAAAACTTTTGCGCAAAAGGGCCAGAGTAGACAGCTCAGATTTGTTTTCTGCAAAAAAGCTCTTATCGCGAAAATAGCGATCGGGGTTTTTTTTGCAGAAAAGCGCGTCTAGATTGGCACAGACGCTTTTCTGCAAAAAGTGCTTTTGTGGAAAAGCGTCTGTGCCAATCTAGATGCTCTGTTCCAAAAATGCTTTTAACGGAAAACTTTTCCGTTAAAAGCATTTCCAGAAAATCATGCCAGTCTAGATGTAGCCTGAGATTTGAAGGAGCAAGAAAGCAATGCCTAGTGCTTCTGGGGAAGAGTTGACTTGACATTTTTAACTATATTTTTCCTAGTTTGTGCCTCCCACCAAGGAAAATCCTAGTTTCCCTATCTGGGCTTTACTTCACTCGTACTCCATTCTTACTGTATTGCAAGCCCTTAAGCACTATTTGAACCCAGGGGAGTGGGTGGGCATTAGCCCGCCCACTTCTAAAAGCCCCTCCCCTTACGCAGGGCTGGGGAACCTATGGCCGGAGGGTCGGATGTGTGGCCCCCGGCTTTTCTGGATTCAGCTCTCGAGGCCTGGGGCTCCCCCACACCAGCATTCGGGAGCTGGCACATCAGTCCTGTGACCTCTCTCCCGCTCTGCACTTCACTCCAAGAAAATTCAACCAAAAACAAACTAGAGGTTTTTTGGGGTTTTTTTTAACAACATTTTCCTTGGTAAATTCCTGTTTTCTCTGCTTTCTCCCTTACAGGTTTTTCAGATTTTCAAGAAAAAAACCCTGGAAACCTGAAAAACAAAATTATGCCATTTTTGGAAGATTGATTAGCAGAGAAGGTAGAATAGAAAGAGGACGGTAATGGACACAAGAAAACAAAATGATCCATGTTGTAGGAGTCAGATGCCACATTTGGAGAGTCTGTGCTCTATGCTGCAATGTCGAACTTACAGGGATAAGCGAATAGAAAAAATTTAATTGTTTTCATTTAAAATGTTTAAAATCCATAAATACCATAGGATGCAATACAAAGCACTCCAGACAAAGGTGGGTAACACAATAATTTGCATACTATGTATGTAACATGATGTGATGTATGTTTCTATGCCATTGTATAGTAAAATGTATTAATTTTAGATAAGTGAATGCATATTACTGAAAAGAAATTGCATCTCAGAGGCTCTTTGGCGGCTATAGCTAGAACATCCCAGTTGCTTAGCAACAGTTTCTTCAACACTTGTTTCATGATGTTAGGCTTTTGAAATGTCACGGTGGAGCCAAATTCCGCCTTCTGTTTATTCCGGAAGCAACTCCATGATCCAATAACGTCAGGGTGCTTTTTTTTCCCCCAAATGTTCACAACCCAATTTCAAAACATTTATTTCTTATTCAAAATATTGACTGAACCGTTTCCATGCAAACACATTTCATCCTATCAGCTCTTTACACGCTGTTCAGTTCATTTATTTGCTATTTACTATTTGTAGTGTTTGAATGGTTTCCTGTGGCCAGCATTTCTGCTCCCTGATTGGATGACTGATAGCTTGTTTTGAGCAAGTCAGATTCCCTTGTAGTAATGGGGAGCAACAGATGCTCACAGCTTTGAAAATCAGGCCTTGAATTTTTTTCCCAAAAAGAGGCTAACAAAAGACAAATCCCAAACAACTAGTAGCAAATAATTTTGGTTCTTTCCATACACCATTGCTCATAACATACTCCAAACATTCATATGACTGAAAAGCCAATCACACAAATGGTCACAAATAACAAATAAAAGGGAACCAAATCAGCTGTTTAAAACTGGAACAAATGTTGACAGACACTCTCTTTGACAGACAGACAGGCTTGAGAAGCTGCTTTAACCCCTTATTATCAATTTGTCAGTGGAAGTATTTCATTATGACTTGTTTATTGTTTTGTTATTCAATGTTTGCATTTGAAAGGGTGCCACATTTGTGAATATTTGCCTATATTTGATATCAATCTGTTATATCAATCTCTGGCTATTTTTTATCTGTGTTCTCTTACCATGGTGTATCTGAGGAGCTGGTGGAGTATCTGAGCAGCTGTTCTATTTGATGGGTTTATTTTTTATTTAAAAGAATCATAGGGTTAGAAGAGACCTCAGGAGGTCACTGAGTCCAATCCCCTGCTAAAAGCAGGAAAAGCAGTTATTCTGGACAGACTACAAGGCAAATTCTCCTCTGTTGCATTTATATGGTTCCCATTTAAGTCAGTGTCCCCAGTTATCTGAGAGGAAACCTACTACAGGTTCCACCACATATCAGGGAACAGATACCATTAATTGGACAACAGAAACCTCTGCTTCTTGAATGAGCAGCTAAAATATTTTTGTTGTTGTTCTTTAGGTGTATTTCATAAAGCACAAATGGCAAAACTCCTATTGACTTCAGTTCTAGCCTGTACAGTGTTGCCAACTAGGGATGTAAAATCATGTTTAATTGGTTAAATATAGCATTTAACTGGTTAACTGATTACAGGGGGAGGCAGGTGGGGAGGCTGGAGAAGCTCCCCTTCCCCCACTGCAGGCAAGAGCCCCGGGGCCAGCTGTAGACAGGGGTTACTCTGTACGAGCTAGAGCAGCCATCTGCCCGTGGCGAGTAGGGAGCGGCTCCAGCCCTTCCCTTTAACATCCCTGTTGCCAACTATTGTGATTTTATGGAAAGTTTTATAAATATTTAGTAGGTTTTTAAATCCCTGCAATTGTAGTCAAGAGACTATCTGAAAACCCTAGCTTTTCTTGGAAAATGAAAGTTTCTAGTCCTCTTAGTTCTGTAAAAAATCCTCAAGAAAATATTAAACAAATGCACCCTAAAATTCAGAAACCAGATAACTCCAAAGAACCCCAATTTTAAAATATGTCTAATGATTTTAAGCCAATCTATTTATTTTGGGGCTTGATTCATTATGTTTTGCCAATACTGAGTGCACCTGCCAATCCAGCCCCTCTGATGAAAACCTAATCAGCAGGTGAGGAATGTAAGTAAATATTTTGAGGAAAAAGGACATTTAATATATTTAAACTTATTGTTCATTATTTTTGTAAATTACAAAGTCAGCAGGCAGAATATATATTCTGCTGTAAAGCTTTTTGTAAGAAATATCTCTATAAGAAAATAAATCTCATTAAACATTTCCTGTAAATAAATTATTCCAAATACTAGGTTTTGTGCTGAGAAGGGAGGGTTATGCAGAAAGTCAGTAGGTAAGATGCAAATCATGGGGGGAGGGCAATTTTGTAACCTCTTATTCTTAAAGTAGACACACTGAAATCATTGTGACTGCTCTTATCTGTATGCGCTGTTGCAGTGTAAGAAAGGGTTTCAGAAAGAAAGATATTTCATCTGTTCTGCTGAAATGATTCGCTTTCCAGGCCTGATTTCTGTTCTCAGTTGCACTGAAGTAACTGTTGAAACATTGGAGTTGAAATAATGTAGCACTTGTGACAGTGAGACCAGAATCAGATCATTACAATAAGGAATACGAGATCCTCTCTCTACAGGCCATTCCCTTTAGAACAATAAAAAACTGTCTTGGATATGAAAAATAGTATATTATAAATCATTCTTTTTAATCCAGTATATATATTGGAATTTAGATTCTTATCAGACATACAGAAGTGTAGTTCAGATCTGATTTACAGTAAGAGAGTTTGAGTCAGAAGATGTATATGAACTATTATTTATACAAAAGGCACTGGTGCAGAAATGCCAGGATGGGAAAAGGTGTCATACAGAGAGAAAAAACAGTAAAAAGTTGGTATTTACATTTAAACTACTCACTGCTCTACCCAAACTATTTGGAATTGATTAACCAAAGAGGAAAGCCATTGCCTTCTCAAATACAGAACAGATAATTCAGTAAGTCATATAATCAGATGGGTTTAAAAAAAAAAGAAACTCCTGTCTCTTTACTTACGTTGACACAAATATCATTCTTTAAAATAAGTGAGCAAAGTAAGAGGAGGTGTAAAGACATTAGGAGAAAAGTCAGATGGTGAGGATCTTTGGTTTTTTCTAGATCACGAACAGGGTGGTACTGTAGTTATGTTAATAAATGTCTTTAGCGACTGTAGTCAATGTGAATGCAATGTTCACAACAATATCCAAGCTTCTTAGAATGCATTCAACCAGAACCTGTTCTCTTTTCAGTCTGAGCTGTTTTGTTACATCACATGATCACATGCAGCATGTCATAGATGACAGCATCACGTCAGTGTCTGTTCTGAGATGCTCGCAAAAATCAACTCTAATCTTTTTTGCTGACCATGCAAGATGAATCCAATCTATTTTAGCTTTTTCAAACCAAAGCAAAGCCAGTTTTACACTAACAGCCTATTGGTACTGTCATAATATGAAACTTTTAACTGATTAGCATGCAATCTAATTGTAGCAGATGCAGGCAGCATCTGTTGTAGTTAAAGTTGCAAAACAATTTATGTTATAACCTTCCATATTCAGATGTTCATAACTTTTCAAAAAATCACCGTATGGAACTATTCTTAATGCAAGCACATTCTGGCGAGAAAACTATATTTTGTAGGCCTACGAGCAACTGCATGGGCATCATTCTGCATGCATCATATACATATTTTGCTTTCTCTGCTCAGCTCCATTTTTGCTAGCAGTATACCTAGACAAATATAGCCTATTAATGATGGTAACTGAAAATGGACTGATTAAGGCATTTCAGTTTAAATATTTATATAATTATATATTTATATATATATATTAAACAAAAAACCACTGTTTAAATGCCTCTGTTGAGAAAAACTGCCACTGATGTCTTGCTATCTCTGTGTGGTGAGATTTTGCCACTTCCTCTGGGCCAGCAAAATCTCGCACTCTTGCCCTGCAGGAGTGCTTTCTTTTTTCAAGTGACAGAGCTGATTAAAATTGTGTGTGGACATTCACAGTAACTTTGAATCCCATCACTAACTGCTGCAATGTATCACAAATTTTTTAGTAGCCAATAACGTGTTAACAGAAAAAGTCTTCCTCTAAAGCACTGCTTTGTGTTGGAATATGCTGTATACAATTTGTTGAACAATCATTACCATGGTGGAAACCTATCCCACCCCAACACTGAACTCTTGAAAAGTTATGGGATCATGCAGCTTGGTAAATGTCAATAATTTCCATTGTGCTTTTTTAAAATAGCATTTTCCACAAACTGTCGAAATTATTTACACAAAGAAAATTGCACAATGGAAAAACTCCAGCTGCCACAGCATTCACCTCCAGTTCAAAACAAATGCAGTTTGGGGTGATTTCTATTCCTACCACAATCATTACTTTAACCATTCTGTGTTTATTTACAATCCTCATTTCCCGCCCTGCTGCAATGTATTAAATACACAAATTCACAGTCTGTTAGTAACATTTTTCCAATCCTCATTCAGATTTTCTGACATACATGAAGTCTTGATTTAGAAGAATAAGTGGCATCTTTCCATACTTTGCAAGACAGCCCTTTAGCACAGTCACATCGCTGGAAAATCTCCAAACCGTGAGAGCCTTTCTTGCGCTGTTTGGTACACACCTCTCCTTGATGCAACACAGGTTTGCAAATTTTGGTCCAGAAATGGCGAGCGCAGCAGTAGCCCTCAATGCAGTCAGATGACCGTAAGCAGGGGTCTCCTTCATGCCCTAAGGAAAGCAACCAAAATACTTCAGTGCCTGGGACAGAGTGAAAGTGCAGAACAGTCTAGCCCACTGTTGACTAAGAAACGGGGGATAGGATGCTAATCAGCCGGTATCTGAAGTACATAAACACCAACATGTGGTGGGGAGTAAGTTACAGAGGTGCACTATCCACAAAATTATTTACACAAAGAAAGTTTCATAATGGAAAAACTCCAGCTGCCACAGCATTCAGTTCCAGTTCAAAACAAATGCAGTTTGGGATGATTTCTGTTTCTACCACAATCATTACTTTAACCAGTATGTGTTTATTTACAGTCCTCATTGCCCACCATGTTGCAATGCATTAAATACACAAATTGTATCAATACAATCTACCGTTAAGGCCTGATGTGGAGATATTCAACTAAGGAAGGGTCACAAAGGCATGTGCTATATATTACATGATCATTACAAGATAAGCAAGGTGCAGCCTGCACAAACTCCACAACTGAAAGATACATTGACATCGCATCTGACATGTCTTACACCCAAAGAACAAATGCTATTGTGAATACAGAGACTATGACAGACATATACAAGCAAATTAGTATAATATTGTTTGTGGTTTGTGAATTCCTGAGATACACAGTTGATGACAATTCCAGACCTCGCAACATTTCATAGCAGATTACTGTAAGTCAGCCTGATCTGCACTGCTGTATCTTGTTTTGCTCCAGAGAGGTAAAGGAACCAACTATATTGCAAAAGCAAGCCTACCTTTTATGTGTGATAGCTTGGATTGTGGTCTCCCCAGATTCTGCCAGCCCATGTCCTTGCTAGTATAAACACCGTTTTTCTTGTTGCGTGGCCCTTCCAGAGCAGGGATATGAGGAGTAAGGATGCTTTCAGTTACTGGTATGCAAATACCTATGGGAATGAGATGTTAGAAATGGAAATACCTGTTAGAAAGATGTGATAGAGTTTGAGAGGCAATGTTGTCCAGTCAATAGGGCGCTAAACTAAAATTCGGAAGGCATGGGTTCTTTTCATGGCTTTGCTTGTGACCTTGAACAAATCACTTCTCCTGTGTGTTTTCCCTCATGCCGTAAATCTGTCTTGTTTATTTGGATTCAAGATGTTGGGAGGAACGGACTGTCTCTTACAATGGGACTTGTAATCTCAGCTGCAGCATCAGCAATGTAAATGTTAACAAGAATAAATTACAACTTCCAAGGAGTCAATCATGTATGAATTTAATCTTTTACATTTACTGAAAAGGAATAACTGCCCATAGTTTGCTATTGAATTAGTGAATTGATCCATATTTTATGTAATCTGTCAGCCACTACTACTCAAAAATATAAAAGAATGCAGGAAGATTCAGAGGTCAAATCAATAGAAATATACTATAAAATTACAGAAAAGTCAATGGACAGGGGAATTTTAAAAAACATTAAACAGTCCCCTGCTATTGACATTGTATTAATGTGAAACAAAACAGCACTGAATTAACACAAGAGTCGTGAACCTGACCAGTCATGGCATGATTATACAGAAAGGCTATGTCTACACTATGAGCTGGCAGAAAGTATGCTAATGAGGGACTCATTAGCATTAGTCATGACATAATTAGCATATTTTCAGCTGTTTCTTTTTGCACAAGGGGTTTTTGCACAAAAAGAAACAGTGTGGACTTTTTTTATATGCAAAAACACTGTTTTGCACAAGATCCTTATGCCTGTCCCAGAAGGAATAAGGATCTTGCACAAAAATGGTTTTTTTGTGCAAAAAAACCCAAATATCCACACTGCTTCTTTTTGCGCAAAAAACCCTTTTGCAAAAAGAAATGGCAGAAAATATGCTAATGATGTCACGACTCATGCTAATGAGCCCCTCATTAGTATATTTTCTTCCGGAAAAAACTTGTAGTGTAGATGTAGTGTAAATAGCTATGCATTTAACTTCCCATTTCCACTTGGAAATACAGTTTAAGCAATCAAAATAACTGCATCCACAAATTAGGCATACAGTTTCGTACATAATTTTGAAAATCATGTCTTAAGTTTCATACAACCAGAGCAAAATCATAGTATCTCTTCTAATCACAAGGAAGAAAGAACATGATTTATTTATACAAGCCTTGTGTTGTAAGATTTTTTAATTGTTTCTTATTGGGTTTGAGGAAGGAATAGTTGTAACCCACACAGAAATACTACTACACATGTCTTCTGCTTACATATGTTCTCAGTTTATGCCAGTATACCAGTCACTGTCATTTATAAAAGGAAAACAAGAAGAATTGCTTATGTACCATTGTTACAGCGATTCCCAGGGCAGCACATGCCATCTCTGTGGCAACGCTTCTTTTTCCTTCTGCAGATCATGCAAGCAGAAGTAGCTTGATGAGGACTGTGGCAGTATCTCCCAACTTCACATTCTTTATCATTAGTGCAAGGGTATGCCTGGTTAAGAAAAAGAAACGTTTTACATAAAGGATAATGCACAATAATTCTTAATTCATATACTTTGCATCATATTAAAGGGTACGTCTAGACTACATGCCTCTGTTGCCAGAGGCATGTAGATTAGGCTACAAGACATAGTAAAATGAAGCGGCGATTTAAATAATCGCCACTTCCTTTAAATTTACATGGCTGCCGTGTTGAACCGACAGCTGATCAGCTGTTTGTCGGCTCAGCGCGATAGTCTGGACGCGCGGGTGTCGACATCAAAGGTATTTGTCGACCACCCAGGTATACCTCATCCCAGGAAGCTTACCTGGGTGGTCGACAAATACCTTTGATGTCGACACCCACGCGTCCAGACTATCACGCTGAGCCATGTAAATTTAAATGAAGCGGCGATTAGTTAAATTGCTGCTTCATTTTACTATGTCTGGTAGCCTAATCTACATGCCTCTGATGACAGAGGCATGTAGTCTAGATGTACCCCCAGAGAAACCAAAGCAAGAAAAACCTAAGTGTGAGAGAGATGTTCAGGGCAGAGGGGGATTGAATGTATCAGATCCAAGAAGGGGCCACAAGGATGTGGAATGAAAGTTTGCTTCTCTTTGGCAATTTACAGCTTGCATGTGGTCCTTCAGGGATTATGGCCAGCTTTCACAAATTAGAGCAGCCCGCAGACTGCTCTAGCTGATGTTGAAGCTGTAGCATCTTAAGAATCAGGGAGCCACAACCAGCTCCTTGAGAGCCTTAGTCCTTCTTAGATCAAGCCTACCTTGGTGCAAGAAATAATCTGGACTATGTTTCTAATGCATTCCATGTTACTGAAGCTGTAATTAATACATAAAACATCTTTGGTGGAGATCCACCTGGAAGTGAATAAAACTCCCAAAGTGTCTTCTGCACTGAGTCTTGTCTAAAATCTGTGATAAATACTTAGGTGGCATTTCAACAGGTTCCAAAGTCATGGTCAACAACATGGATGAAGAGACCTTTCCCATAAGTGCAAGATCTTTACACTGAATGCTCCCGCTTTGGTACAAATTCTTCTTTTCCATGCCCAGTTTCCACTGATACCTATGAGTAGAATTTTTGAAGGCAAACAGTATCTGTAATCATCTTCACACGGATATCCTATTTTTATCTCATTTCCAGCCTTCTCATATCCTGGTCTCTAATTTCTCCCTCCTGATTAAAAACATCCCCAGGGCCAGCTTTAGGAAGTGCAGGGTCCGATTTGCGGGGGCAGGGCCGCGCATACGCAGTGTGCCTGGGGTGGCACCGTGCATGTGCCGTGCGCCCAGGAGCAGGGCCCTCTTAGGCACGGGGCCCCCTTCTTAGGCACGGGGCCTGATTCGGGGGAATCATGGGAATCGGTCTAAAGCCGGCCCTGAACATCCCCCTATTCTGACTGCCACTAAAGAAGGAACACATGGAACCCTCCCATACTTATCAAAACCATAATTCCCTTCCACTAAGACCACCTCTTTGACACTTTTTTATGTGCAAATAACAGAATATGGCCCTTAGGAGAGAGAAAGAAAAAGAAGCTTCGTCCTTCCAGATCAGACATAATGCTTCCATGAACCCAACACATTCCAGGAATCCTACCAAGCCGCTGTAATTGTGCATCACTGCTGTATCTGATTAGTGTGTATTAAATTATCCTTTCCCTTACACAAGCAAATATATAGTGTCAGGTTATCTCACATTAATTAATTCAAGACTTACCACACATGCTTTAAAATTATAGTCAAGGTTTTATTAACTTTTCTAGTTAATTTTTTGGATTTGGGATATTAACACATCTCTCAGAACCAATGCGAGAGGAAAATTAGCTTCCCAGGAACTGTCAAAAACGTTGAAGAATTTTGGAAATCATTTTCCCCTCTGAGATTTTTTTTAACTGAAAAACTCAATCAAAATGATTAATGCAATTGTTTGTTTACCACAGGGGGCCTAGGTGGGTGTAGACATCTTCTGCACTGCTTCACTGCTATTTTTCACCAAACTAGCTAGATTACAGATAGCTCAATTAGGCCTACCTGCACTGCAAATCACACCTTTGATTTCAGTGCAGATATTCCAAAGCCTGTTTCCCAACCACAGGATTAGCCCCTTTGTACAGCATGCAATATTTAAAAAGGGCTCACGCAGTAATAAAAAATAAACACATGTCTATTTGAATTTACCAGTCTTCATTCAGTGGCATTTATACCTTCTCCTTTGTAGCTGCTTAAGAAGCTGACAATGCTGCTTCATGGAGAGTGGAGGGGAAAAAAGGTGCTTTGGCTGACTCTAGTGTGGTAAGTTAAATGAGAGGGGTGGCATTTAACCAGGAGCTTCCTCATCCTGCTCATTACCATATGAAGCATCTACAGCTGATTTATAAACCAACCTGGCTTGGGTTTCTAGTGCATTCCTAGGAATCTTAGGCTATGTCTTCACTGCCTCTTTTGCCTGCAGAGAGTATTCTAATGAAGCGCTCATCAACAACTTCTCTTGCTTCATTTGCATATTCTTTTCCGATGCTTTTTTCACAAGAGGTTTTTGCACAAAAACAATCAGTGTAAATGGGTCCACTTTGTGCAAAAACCTCTTGTGCAAAAAGCATCGGAAGAGAGTATGCAAATGAAGTGCGAGAAATTACTAATGAGCACTTCATTTGCATTGCCTCTTCCGCAAAAAAGAGGCAGTGTAGATATAGCCTTAGAGAACACATACATCCTTAGCAGGCAGGCAGAAGTATGCAGCCTGCTGAAATAAGCATTTTCAGCTCTATCGGCAGGTGTGATTTGGGGAATGAAGCTTAGCCCCCTTCTTCTCTCCAAGCACTTGTTTTCAGAGGTACATGAGGCGCGCAATCTTTGGGCTTAGTGGAGATAATCCAATGCCTATTAAGTCATGGAAAACTCCGACTTGACCTCAGTGGACTATGGATCATGCCTGAGCACTGGAACTGTAACTGCCCATTGCCTTTCCACGGGGATTGCAGAGGAAGATAAAGGTTTCCTTTGTATCCACTTTCCTATTCTAGGACCACTGAAAATCTGTTCTTTGGTGTTTAGCCCCTTCAGTATTTGTAGTCAGTTACACTCCCTTTCATCGTTGCTTAATCATGCTATGATTCCCCCCTAAATCAGCCTCTCCACCATGCAGTGTCATGGTTTGGTCAGGCAAAACATAATAAAGTGTAATTTCTTATCTGATATCTCAGTCTCTTTGATGTAGGGATTTGGCTAGAAAACCCTAAAGAACTAACTGGTTTCCAGTAGGATACTTCCTGATTTCAGTGAAGCAGGAAATGCCTCTATGAGTGCAAAGGTATCAAAAGAGTATTTTTTTTTTATTAAAAAGTGAACCACAACTTTTTGCGTCTCACTTTTGTTGCTCTGTTCATTCATGGGGATTTTTTAAAATAAAACATAGTGAGGGTAATGAACAGAGCATCAGCCTCAGCTTTTGGTTCCTGGATTCTGTTGGTTTGCATCATTTCACAGTCTTATCCTTTTTTTGGTGTAGAGTTGTGCCTTCATTATAACAATCTGCCCGGAGATACTGGTTTTAAAAGAGCCAGCTGTTCAGCAGTGTCAAATGAGTGGGAATGATTAAAAGGCTAAGATGGAATTATTTCACTGAATTATGAAATGTACCATTATCCACAGTGGCTGATCCAGTTTATAAATAAAGCTTTAAATCATCAAATTATACAAATCACGGAAAATGCATCTTTTCACACAATGGCAAATTAGCAGAGCTACTCTACTGTTCTGTGCTGAGTTCATCTGCTGTAGAAGTCTGAGAGCCTTACTCAGATAATGCATTTGACTGAGCTTGATTATCACACTAACTTCTGTGGTCAGGTAACAGGGGGACAGGACAGTTCAAGGGTAGATTGTTTGTACCTGTCTATGCATGGGTATACATGGGGCAGGACCTTCCACCCCACACAAGGACTGTGTTTGAGGAACTGCAGGGACTGCTTTTTCCACACATCCCCATGGAGTGCAAATTAACCTAAAATGGGCAGGACCATAATTCATTCTTCAAGTCTTCCTTCCCCAACCAGGCCAGCAGAGATGGCCTGCTGCACTCTTGAGACTCTGCAGTCAAGGAGTGTCAGTGTTGCTCACAATGGCTAAATAATCCATCCACGAAGCACAGCTCTGATTGTATAGGAAACTGATCAATGATATTTAGCATTCCCCGCAGCTTTATTTAGACATAATGATTTCAGGTTTTCAGCCCAAAATTAGTCTTGGTCAGGCCAATAAAACCACAGACTAATGTAGATCAGATCTATGACAGGGAAAGGAAGCTCACGTTGCATTATTAAATCTAATAATAAAAGTTTTGTTTTTAAATGGTTTGCTGCTCTTCTCCTCTCCTCTCCTCCCCTGCCCACAGTTTCTGGCTATTGTGACTCTTCATCATAGATATTGCTGATTCTGGTGGCAAGAAACTACATTTCCAAAGATGTTGTTAAAGTGCTGCTGGAGTAGAGGATTCTGCAACCAGATCATCTGAATTTTGCTTTCCAAGGGATGTCTTTGGAAAATGCATCTCTCAGTCTGTGCCCTGGTGTGACGGTGCGCTACGGCCCCGCACTTTAAAACCACCGGCGCTGGCCCTGTATGGGGAGTGGCGAACTGGAGCACGCCTATGCGCGGCGTGCTCAGATGCCGCCAAACAGCTAGGGGGGAGGACATCACATGACATCACATCCTGGGCATGGTAAATTCGCCAGCGGGAGTTCGGGGGAGGAGGGGAAGGCATGTATGGGAGATGTGGTGAGTGGGACGAGATTTAAGGAGACGGGGTTTGGAGTGGAGCCTTGGAATGGAGGCACCAGGAGGGAGAGGCAAGACGCCTAGCCCGAGTGCGGGTGCTTTCAAAGGGAGGTGAACAACTGTTGCAGGTGAACCTTAGGTAACAGGGAGAGGAAGCAGCCCAGGGCAGGGCAGTTGGAAAGCCCGCGGGCTGGTGTGTTTCGGCGGGAAGCCTCGCCAGCCAGATCGGACCCAGATAGGTCTATGTCCTTAGAGCTCTGGCCTGAGGTCCGTGAGTGAGGGCGGTCCCAGACCCTCCTCTCCCCATCGCCACAGACGGCATTGTCAGTTGACTCCCCAAACGGATTAGGCTGATCCCAGGGGAAGACTAAGGACAACCATGAAAACCGTAAAGACACTTGCATGGCTGAAAACACAGGACTGGGGGGGGGGAGGGAGGGAGAGGAGCAACTGGGGCCATAGGGTGGTGAGAACATGTTACAGGTAGTGGAGAATTTGGGCACGAGTCCCAGCCTCCTGGTTTGAGGGGCAGTGAGGGGGACCGAGATAGAGCCCAGGTGAGCCCAATTAAAAAAAAAAAAAGGGGGGGGAGAGAGAGAAGGAGAAGTGTGGGGGGGGAGTGATGAGTTTCCCCTATCACAGTTACCTGGTTTGTCAACCTTAGCACATCAAGCATGGAACTGGCCAAGCTGCTAGAGTGAATGGCTGAGGCCCAAAGGCAACACCAACAGCAACAGACACAACGCATACAGCAATTATCTGCACAACACCAGGAACAGCAGAGGCAACTAATGAGAGAGTTGGCAGAACAACACCAAGTACAACAGGACCAGTGGCTGCAACAATACGGTCCACCTCGCCAGGGAGTCCCTGGGACGCTTGTGAGTAATGAGGACGAAGTCGGGGGATCTCTTAATTGCCGGTCCGGTTAACCAAGATGGGCCCCACTGATGACCCAGAAGCATTTTTAACAACATTTGAAAGGGTGGCCACCGCATCCTGGTAGCCCGAAGACCAATGGGCCACTCTCCTTGGTGGATGAGAGCTGTGTGGGGACCAGGGCAGCACAATTTCGCCGGGCCCCCGTTTGGAGAAGAAATAGAAAAAAGACGTCAAATGCGCAAATTGAAGGCTATTTTCAAATTAAATGTAAATTGGGTAAATGTGATAGAAACTTAATTTAGTTGGATAATTTTTATTTTAATTATATTGTAAGTCATTCTTAAACAAAATTCTGCATTAATAATTAAAAAATTTCCTTTGTATTTAAGTTTATTATAGCTGTCTAGCTCTTTTGGCAGCACATTCTTCAATTATGTTATTAAAGTCTATTTCTTTACACAGGTCATTTTCAATCGATATAATCGAAAGACCTACAAAATGCTCCTGGCTCATAGTAGATCTTAAGTAATTCTTTATTAGTTTCAATTTTTCCACAGTACCTTTTAGACTAAGATAACATTCTTCAAGTTTTCTTTTTTTCTTTAATTTCTGGCTTCTCGACAAATATTTTCTACCTGTGTCTCTCGCTCTGCTAGTCATTTTATAATTTGGGGTTGTCGGCGAATTTACACTTACAAAATTATTTATCCGTAAAAAATGGAATGAGTGACATAGCTCACGCGCCACGGCCACAACCGACAGGTAGTAGAGCGTAAATTAGTTTCAATCCATTGCCCGTTGCATATTCACATTACTTCATTACACGTTTCACATATCAATATTAAATGTTCGTTATTAAAAAAACTAGCCAATAGCCCGTCATAAGATGGGATTTTTGGGTCTCTCCTCCATGTCTGTCTGTCTCTCTCTCTCTTCCTCCTCCTGTCTCCCCCCCCTCTCTCTCAGCTCTCCTCTGCCTCCTGCCTTTCTCTCCGTCTCTCTCTTTCTCTTCTCCCTCTGTTGCCTCTCACTCTCTCTTTCTCTTCTCCTGCCTCTCACTCGCGGAACCCAACTGGCTGTTTGCGCCACTTGCTCCTATGCGGCAGCCTGGCTGAGCAGCACAGAACTCAGCCAAGCGCCACAGCGGGAGGCAAAGGGGGGCAGGGCGGTGACGTACACTGCCAGGGGGTGGGACCTGGAGCTTCTGTCATGCCCTTCACCTCCCGCTGTGGCACTTGGCTGAGTTCTGTGCCACTCAGCCAGGCTGTCTCGTGGGAGCAAGCAGCACAAGCAGCTGTTTGGGCCCCGCGCTGTACCCTCGTGCTGCATGGGGAGTGTGGAGCACAAATGGCCACTTGCACCGCTGCTTGCTTTTGCGCGGCAGCTCAGCGTGGGGCCTATTGAAGCGCAGGGCCGGGGCAACCGCCCCACTCTCCCTGCCCTTTATCTGCCGCTGCTAATCAGGCAGGCCCAGTTAGCCTACTGTAGTCTCAGTACGCAAGAGGCACTGCACTATTACAAAGTTAAAGAGGCAATTTTAGATCAAATGGGAATCACACTGGAGATCTACAGGCATTGATTTAGGCAGGAGCAGTACCCGCAGGGGGCTAGGCCGAGGGCTGTGGCTCAGAGATTGAGGGTAGCAGGATGGCGATGGCTAGACCTGGATCATTGAATGGGGGCCCAAGTAGCAGAGGCAGTAATTTTGGAACAATTCCTGAACATACTGCCCAGTGGGGGCCAGAGATGGGTATGAAGGCACCACCCCACCGCCCTAAATGAGGCAGTCGCGTTAATGGACCATTATGAAGCCGCCAAGTCCGCTGAAGTGGTGGGAAAGATGCAGAAGGGAGGACCACCCCCAAAGATGGGACCCCCAGGGCCGACCAAAAGAAAACCCTGAAGGGACCAGAGGGCGGGCCGGAGGACAGGACGAGAGGAGGTTAGCCCCTGGGTGGTCGACTCCCTTAAAAGAGACGGCAGGCGAGAAAGCCCTGCCAGTGAGCAAAGGAGGGTGAAGCCAAGGGACAGTGGGACTCACAAGGGGGGCCTGTTTCAGGTGTGGCCAGGAGGGACACTTTAAAAAAGACTGTCTGTACATGGACTGCACCTACGCCCATGCCCTAGCCAGTGAGAAGGCTAATAGCAGACAGGGAGCTGGGAAAATTATAAAGATAGTGAAGATCAAGAGGCAATAGATGGAAGCCCTAGTGGACTCAGGTTGTGGCCAAACCATTATACGGGAAGAATTGGTAAAGGAAGATGGACTGCGGGGTCCCCCCATCCACATCCAGTGTGTGCACGGTGACACCCACCCCTATCCCACAACATGGGTTCAGATTGAGGATGGCCCACATGAAAGCTGGTGCTACGTGGTAGTAGCCCCGAAGCTGCCGTATCCTGTCCTGCTGGAATGAGATTGGGAAGGGTTTGGAAGAGCAATGGGCAAGTGGAGGAAATGCTGTTGCCAGGAACGGGGAGAAGTGATGCTGGGACAAGAGGGAGAACCCCCTGAAGGATCAGGTAGCATCACAGAATCATCTCAGGTCAAGGAATGGCAACTCTGGGACTGAAGAGGAACCACTGCAAGTACCCGTGATCGGAGTCCCTTTCGAGAGGGTGGCTCTGGACTTAGTAGGGCCCCTGGAGAAGACTTAGGCAGGGTACCAATATATCATGGTAGTAGTAGACTACGCAACAAGGCAGCCCAAGGCCGTACCTGTAAGGAATACTACTGCCCCCACATTGGCAGCAGAATTAGTAAAAAGATTCTCTCGAGTTGGAATTCCCAAAGAGATATTAACAGACCAAGACACAAACGTGACCTCTCGCCTGATGGGGGAACTCTGTCGGCTGTTACAAATCAAAATGCTAAAAACGTCTGTCTACCATCCTTAGAAGATGGATTAGCGGAGAGGTTTAACTGCACGCTGAAGAGTATGTTAAGAAAATTTGTGGAGGGCAACCCTAGGGAATGGGACCGATTGCTACCCGCCCTCTTATTTGCGGTATAGGAAGTGCCCCAAGCCTCCACAGGATTTTCCTCCTTTGAACTGCTGTACGGGCAACAACCCCGGGGAATACTGGACATTATTAAAGAGCACTGAGAGAAGCAGGAAACGAGGGTCCAAGGCACAGTGCTATATATATTGGATCTATGGGAAAGATTACAGACCCTAGGTGAGTTTGCCCGGGCCAATCTAGTGTCAGCCCAAGAGAGACAGGCAGGGTAATATGATAGGAAGGCCAAGGTGTGACGTTTTAAGCCAGGAGACAGAGTACTGCTCCAATTACCAACCCAGGAATCTAAATTGCTCACCAAATGGCAAGGTCCGTTTGAAATAATAAGGCGGGTAAGGGAAGTCGATTATGAAATATGCATGCCGAGGGGGGGGGGGGTGCAAGGAAACAAAGATCTATCACGTAACCTCCTAAAAGCCTGGAAGGAGAGGGAGGGCCTATTAGTGGACCTGAGGCCGTTAGAACTAGACCTAGGACTGGGAGGGGGACAGGAGAATGTCATTCTTGCCGTGAAGGTCAGAAAGGAGCTGACACCGAACCAACAAGCCAAGTTGTGCGACCTGTTACAAGGATTCCCACAAGTCCTGAGTGACCAACCAGGCCATAGCACCATGGCGTATCATCATATCCCGACGGAACCCAGTAAGAATGTACAGGACCCAGTTCGACCTCTGCTGCGGAAAATGTGAGAGGTAGTGTGGGAAGAACTACAATGAATGTTGCGATGGGGCATAGTGAAAGAGTCATTTAGCGACTGGAGGAGCCCCATAGTGTTAGTCCCGAAGACGGATGGGTCGACTCGATTCTGCATCGACTTTCGCAAAATCAATGCCATATCTCGGTTCGACGCCTACCCGATGCCATGAGTAGACGATCCGTTAGACCGCCTGGGAAGAACACAATATATATCCACTATTGACTTAATGAAGGGATACTGGCAGATCCCCCTTACCCCAGAGTTCAGGGAAAAAACGGCGTTCTCAACACTGTTTGGGTTATACCAATTCGTAAGGATGCCCTTCAGACTGCAGGGCGCAGTTGCCACTTTTCACCGGCTATTGGACAAGGTACTGTGGTATCATGGGCAGTGTGCTTATATAGATGATATAGTGATTTATAGCTTCCTGGCTCAAACACGTACGACGGTTAATAGCAGTTTTAAGCTTCCTGCGAGAGGCCGGCCTCATGGCTAATCCCAGTAAATGCCGATTTGGGGAACATGAGGTCACCTATCTGGGGTATACCGTAGGCAGGGGATGGCTAAAACCATTGGCCGACAAGGTAGGGGCTTTAAAAGATAACCCCCGGCCTACAAGCAAGAAACAGGTGCATCAGTTTTTAGGGCTCGCTGGCTATTATAGGCATTTCGTGCCCCATTTCGGAATGCTGGCGGTGCCATTGACCAACCTACCCAGGGGATCCCTACCCAAAAAGGTAAGCTGGAGCACGGACTGTGACTGGGCCTTTTGGGAGTTGAAAGATTGTTTAACCCACGCCCCTGTCCTGGCACAACCAGACTTCACAAGACCCTTCATCCTACAGACGCCTTGGAGCTCAGATTGGGGGCCATGCTGTCACAGGAAAGGGAGGGGGAGGAACATCCGATAGTGTATATTAGCTGCAAGCTATTTCCCAGGGAACTTAAATATTCTACAATAGAAAAGAAAGCCCAAGCAGTGAAATGGGCCATTGATACACTGCTGTATTATCTTCTAGAGAACTCATTCCAGGCGGTCACCGACAACGCCCAGTTGAGGTGGATACAAACAATGAAGGACTCAAATAGTCACATTATGCGATGGTACTTGGCCTTACAGCCGTACTTTTTTGAAGTGGCTCACCGGTCCAGTAGGGATCATGGGAATGCAGACTTCTTCTCTAGGCTGGAACACCCTGCAGAGGAAGGAGGACCTGGGAGAGGGTAGAACCTAAGGGGGAAGGAGTGTGACGGGGCGCTATGGCCCCACACTTTAAAACCCCCCGCGCCCGCCCTGTATGGGGAACGGCGAACTGGAGCACGCACATGCACAGCGTGCTCAGATGCTGCCAAACAGCGGGGGGGAGGGGGAGGATGTCACATGACATCATGTCCTGGGCATGGTAAATTCGCAGGCGGGAGTTCGGGGGGGGAGGGGAATGGCACGTAGGGAGATGTGGTGAGTGGGACGAGACGTAAGGAGGCGGGGTTAGGAGTGGAGCCTTGGGATGGAGGCACCAGGAGGGAGAGGCAAGACGCCTAGCCCGAGCGTGGGTGCTTTAAAAGGGAGGTGAACAACTGTTGCAGGTGAACCTTAGGTAAGGGGGAGAGGGAGCAGCCCAGGGCAGGTCAGTTGGAAAGCCTGGTGTGTTTCGGCGGGAAGCCTCGCCAGCCAGACTGGACCCAGATAGGTCTATGTCCTTAGGGCTCTGGGCTGGGGTCCCTGAGTGAAGGCGGTCCCGGACCCCCCTCTCCCCATCACCACAGATGGCATTGTCAGTTGACTCCCCGAATGGAGTAGGCTGATCCCAGGGGAAGACTGAGGACAGCCATGAAAACTGTAAAGACACTTGCGCAGGTGAAAACACAGGACTGGGGGGGGGGAGGAAGGGGCAACCGCGGCCACAGGGTGGCGAGAACATGTTATACATGGCATTCAGGTGGATCACTCCTCAAAGATTAACCTGTTTCAGCCATGCCATGGAGAGGCATAAATGTCAAATGTATAAAGAGACCTCCTGAAACAGTGATTTTGCTCCATTCATAATGCTAAGGGCTGTGAATGAGTTGTGGAAAATCACAAAAGGGTCAAGACAAAAAAACATCAAAAGTGGATTGTTTTTAATTTTGGTAACAGCTGAAGAATTCTGGATGAATGCACCTGGACATATTTATGGTAAAACTATTATTTTCCCACTTTTTGTACAAGCTGTGACAGGAAGATAGTGGAAATCCAAATAGGCTATGTGGGCTCTCTCACCATTTGCTGCTTCCTCTGAGGGTAGTAAGCAGAAGACCACTTGAAGATCCTTATGAAAACTGTATGAGGCTGGCTGAAGTGGCCAGAGTGGGGTGAGAGCATTCTCATTGCTGTGGAGTAACTATCGCTAATAGCCATGCTTAATTTTTGTCATGGCTGAGTCTGGAACTTCTAGGCTTGGACGTTCATAGCCCTGGTATCTCTGGTTTGCTGTGTCAGTTATGAAAGTAAAAAAATTGTGTGAGCCCTTAATTCATTTCAAATTAAGCACTGGCTAGCAGGGTGGGGTTGTGTGGGAAATGGGATGGGGTGGGAAATGATTATGTACTACTTTCCTTAGAGTTGCCTGCTTTCTGAGTCCACAACATCTGTGGGTGAGAGAGGAGCTTGTCACAACTCTTCAATGATAGTGCAGCTTTGTCTTGTTCTGCCAATTCAAAAATGTCACATAAGCACAGATGCTGGTGAACAATGCCATCGTTGGCGCTTCTGCTAAAGCTGAGCTGGTGTGCAAGCAGACAGGCAATCAGCTCCTCTGGTGTGGAAATCATGACTTGCTCTCAGACATTTGCAAAAAAGAAAATGAGGCTAATTCCTCTGAGAAAATCATTGGCTGCGAATCCTTTTTTCAACTCTCATTTTCTTCCTTAATTTGATAGTGCGAGAAAGAGAGAAGCTCCAGGTTCAGTGTGAGTCTGGTCTAGCCAGGAATTCTTTGCATGTTAATCTTGGCTGTGAAACTGGCCATTCCTGCTCCCACTGAAGCAGAACTCCCACTGACTTCAGTGGAAGCTAGATTGGGCCCTTGATGCGTAGTCACAAGCTCAGCCACGTAGCCTCTCTTCCATCCCCAGTTTGTAAAATGGTGTGTGGCGAGGATTCAGAGATGGGCCACATCCAGTCTCGGATTTTGCTGGGAGAAGCAAGCCCCTTCAGCCAAGGGAGGCTGAGTGCAGTAGGCCACAAAGGGGGGCACTGACTCACATTCTTTTCCTGCACCAATAACCCCCTTAACTTTTCAGCTTGCAGCTGTTAATAACTTGAAGCTGGCAGAACAGCCAACACACATAGGGCCAGATTCTGTAGGTTGGTGTATCCCTGAATGAGGGCAGGTGCTGCCCCACCCCATGAGTAACCCCATTAGCCTTGTGCCTCACAGACACCCATCTGAGTCACAGTTTGCTCCCAGCTCCCCACCCCATTGCTGTGCCAGAATATTCCAATCTTCCCTCCCCTGGTCCTCCATGCTAGCTCAGCTGTGTTGGATAGTGTGCTGAGCAGGTGGAGCCAAGACTCTCCACTTTCTTCAGCCCTCCCCACCTACTCCCTGCCCGTCTGTTCTGGGTGAAGGGACAGGGAATGAGTCCGCAGGTCCCCGTAGCCCAGGGGTGTCAAACCTTTTTGGGGTTTGATGGGTCAGGGGCTGCTGACCCACAGAAAAATCATTTGGGGGCTGCACACAAGTGACATGACATGGCCCCTGACTGACACAGCCGCTGACTGAGAAGGAGAAAGACATTCTCCTCACACACCGTAGCCTGGGGTGCCCAGACTAGTAGGTGAAGCAGGGAGGGTGGAGCACCACTGTGGGCTTTCCAATGCTGGGGGTCCCTGAGTCTCGGGGGCCGGATCCAGGTAAGCCAAGGAGTGCACCTGGCCCCCATGCCTTAGGTTTCCCACTCCTGATGTAGCCCATGTAGGCGAATACGTGGGTTCTTATCCCCTTACTCTCTTTCATGGGTGCGTAGTAACTGGATGCTAGCTTGATCTGCTATCTAGGATTTCTTTTAAGATAAAAAGACTTAAAAATTAAAAAAAAACAGCAACTGTGTTGCATGGCAGCTGTGAACTGTCTGCACCCTCCAATTCCCTGCTCTGCAATTTATCACTTAGTTCTGGAGAGAAGTACACACTCTACACACAAACCAGTTTAAGAGCTAGCAAGATATAATATTTCTCCACTGGCCTATTTTGGAGGGGGCCTCATTCTGTCAGACAATGTGGTCATCATACAAGGCAACATTTGTTTCCATCACACTCGTACACTTTTATCTCCTTCCTCCCGTCAGTTTTCTGCTTTCTCTGCTCATTGCCATGGCCTTAGTGCAGAAGGCAAGCCCCAAGTGTCATTCAAGCAAACTGTCTGTGTAACTGGCCTAACACAACCGGTTGGATTGCCCCTGTTCTCAAGTCTTCCTCATTGACAGGTACAAAATTTGACCTTGTTGCATCTTTAAAGCGCAGGAAAAAATCCTAAAAATCTAATTATTCCTGGTGGTTTTCCCCTACTCCAACTGCTGTGGTATCATACTGATTTCAAATGACACACCATTGCAACTCCATACCAGAGTATTAAGTAGCAGCAGCAACGGGCTCTTTCCTGGATTCAATCTTAACAAGAAATAGTGAGTTGAAAGGGAGGAGGGGCTAGTTTATGGTACCTGGACCAGAAACAAGTATGTACAGGCAGTCCCCGGGTTACGTACAAGATAGGGACTGTAGGTTTGTTCTTAAGTTGAATCTGTATGTAAGTCGGAACTGGCGTCCAGATTCAGCCACTGCTGAAACTGACCGCCAGTTCTGACTTACATACAGATTCAACTTAAGAACCCCAAGCGTCCCCAAGTCAGCTGCTGCTGAAACTGATCAGCGGCTGATTCCAGGAAGCCTGGGGCAGAGCAACTCTGCCTCGGGCTTCCTGTAGTCAGCGCTGGTCAGTTTCAGCAGCGGCTGTCTTGGGGACGCCTGGGGCAGAGCAGCTGGGATGCTGCTGGGTTGCTCCAGTAGCACAGCTCCTCGGCGCTACTGGACCAACCCAGCAGCACCCCAGCTGCTCTGCCCCAAGCGTCCTGATTCAGCCACTGCTGAAACTGACCAGCAGCGGCTGAATCAGGACCTGGGGCAGAGCAGCTGGGGTGCTGCCGGGTTGGTCCAGTAGTGCCCAGAGCGGCGCTGCAGGACCAATCGGCAGCGCCCCAGCTGCTCTGCCCCAGGGTCCAAAACAAAAGCCTGGTCTGCTGGGGGGGGGCACACTAGCTGCGCCCCCCCCCCCCCCAGCAGACCAGGGACACGGGGAGCAGAGCTGCAGCGGCAGCGGGGTGCCGCGCTTCTGAGGCTTTGCTCTGGCAAAGCCTCAGAGGCACGGGACCCAGCCGCGGCTGCGGCTTCATTCCCGGTGCCTGTGGTCTGCTGGGGACGGTCCCCAGCAGACCACAGGCACCGGGACTGAAGCCGCAGCAGCGGCGGTTCCCGCGCTTCTGAGGCTTTGCTCTGGCAAAGCCTCAGAAGCGCGGGAACCCGCCCGGTGCCCCTGGTCTGCTGGAGACGGTCTCCAGCAGACCAGGGGCACCGGAGCAGCTTACGAACGGGGCTTTCTCGCCCCGGAGCTCGCAGGTAGCAATCTGCCACCTCGACCTCCGGGGTGAGAAAGCCCTGTTCGTAAGTGCGGATCCGACATAAGTCGGATCCGCGTAAGTCGGGGACTGCCTGTACCAGTAACTCAGGGTATGTCTACACTACCACCCTAGTTTGAACTAGGGTGGTTAATGTAGGCAACCGAAGTTGCAAATGAAGCCCAGGATTTGAATTTCCTGGGCTTCATTTGGATCTTGCCGGGAGCCGCCATTTTTAAAGCCCCGGTAGTTCGGACTCCGTGCCCGCGGCTACACACGGCATGGAGTAGGTAGTTCGGATTAGGCTTCCTATTCCGAACTACCGTTACTCCTCATGGAACAAGGTGTACCGGTAGTTCGGAATAGGAAGCCTAATCCGAACTATCTTTTCCGTGCTGCGTGTAGCCGCAGGCACGGAGTCTAAACTAGCGGGGCTTTAAAAATGGCGGCGCCCGGCAAGATGCAAATGAAGCCCGGGAAATTCAAATCCTGGGCTTCATTTGCAACTTCGGTTGCCTACATTAACCACCCTAGTTCAAACTAGGGTGGTAGTGTAGACATACCCTCACTGATTACATGGACTGCAGATTGCCTGCCTCTCTCTCTCTGTTATTTATGTGAATGTTTCCGTTGTCGTATGGCAATACCTCACTGTAAAACTAGCAGTATTAGTATCCTTAAAGACATTTTCATTAGAGATAATTATATCTGAGTAAATGTACTGGAGTTTTCAAATTATTCTCTGCATTCACAAAATTAATTCAACCCATATTTAACCTGTAACAAACTATTAAGCTTAGATTTGACCTTTAGCAAAAGACTGTGAATAAACTGCCATGACACATGAATAGCCTCATCAGGCATTGTATCTCAGAGGCAGCACTCTGAGGCAAAATTCCCCCCAACCCTGCTTCCACTTTGCCCCAAGGAGTAGTCTTTACTTCTGTCTTATTTTGATAGCAATATCTATACTGGCTGATGTATGGGGAGTTGGAGCCAAGTCTCCACTAATTCCACATCCTTCCTCATCATCTTCTTCAGGGAGAGCTGTGCCCCACCTTGTCTTCATACACCAGACTCCAGTGTACAGGTAACCCACATACAGGTGCAAGTGTTCTTACTCCTCGCCCTCCTCCATGTGGATGCACAGTTGAGTCACATTCTAGTCTTTATTTTTTATGGTTAATTAAAAACAAAACCTCAAATGCCTATGCTTTCTTTTGGCTAAAAAGAAGCTTGTGCGAACTGGTGCATCCCAGATAGCATCTTTATCCTTATTCTTTCCCCCTTTTTTGCTCTTCTTTTCACTGCCTATTCTAAGCAGAATATGAGCAAAACAATGTTTGGATTGGAGTTGAACTTTCAAGAGCATAAATTTATCCATCTCTAAAGATAATTTTAACAAACTAACAAAGTGCAGGTTATGTATGCAGATGTTGCACTAGATCTTTATCTCTGGAGAACAGGGTTAAAAACTTGATTAGGCCACAAGTGAAAATGAGTTTGGTGATCTCAGCTTAATCCCTGGTGGACATTTGTCCATATTACTGGACACCAGAGTATCTGATAGAGTACAGTCATTTCCTGTTCTATGTCTAGGGAAAAATCAAATTCCCACCATCTTTGTGAATGGGAATCACCATAGCTGTTTAATTATTATTAGCATTAAATGATACTTACATGACTGTATCTACATGTATGGGTGAATAGCTTCCTAATCATATGATCATAAATAAGGGGGAAATTGCTCCAAACTGGGGGCATCACATGAAACACTAGAACTTTTCAAAAAAGATTTAAATTTCATGAAACTTATTGAGTTATGTAAAATCTTCCTCCCCTTAATTTAAAGCTATGTATTTCCTCAAAAAAAATTAACTTTCCAAACCATGTATTTCTTACTAAATGAAAATCCATGTTAAACAGAAAATAGTTTGAGAGGAATTCTCAGCTTGATTCTAGGACTATCATGAAAATAAAATGTTAAAAACACGCAGCAGTCCAGACTTCATGCTTTGCGAGAGCCAAATAAAACTCGCAACTTAAAGTTTTGAGCTCTCTAGAGCCCATTAACTATCCAATGGATTCTGAATTGGACAAACCAGTTCTTATCAAATGCTATGGGCAAGTCGATGGGAGTTATAGTAGGAGCAATAAGCAATGCCTTTCAGGTGAGCTATTGGAGGCACTGTGTCTCAGTGAGATCTCAGGAACAAGAAGGGATGGTAGCAATTACACTACCAAGAACTGGATGCAGTGTACATCCACTGTACTGAGGGACAGCCGCTGTGGCCAGTCCCTGCTTCATTTTGGAGGAATGGGCTCCTAGCGCTTCTCCCTTTGCACACCTACTCATTTTCTGGTCCTAGATTAGATATCATGTGTCAACTGACATGTTAGGGTTTGGATTACATGTCTTCCCAGAGGAGTGAAAGAATATACAGACCCTCCCTACATAACTATCTGAACCTTTGAGCAATATTACAAGCATAAGGAGCAGTCAGAATGACCCAACCTTTATTGGCTTTGGCTCACCCAGAGTAACTTACATTGACTGATGAACTAGCAGCAGCAACAGCATTATAATGTAGGGTGCCAAAGTAACATTAAGTAATTTTTTGAAAGCAGCCATACACAACAAAATCA
Source organism: Pelodiscus sinensis (assembly GCF_052426305.1). Taxonomy (NCBI): domain Eukaryota; kingdom Metazoa; phylum Chordata; order Testudines; family Trionychidae; genus Pelodiscus; species Pelodiscus sinensis. Next base: position 108,789,933 of record NC_143055.1, on the reverse strand, counting down.
GTTGTGACATGAAGTCTTTATCTCTTGATTTGATGTCATTTTTGAAGGCCCCGCCAAAGTCTTCTTGAAAGATAATTTGTTAATATGTACTTTGTTCCACAACCACCCTTTTCAACAGTCTGTGTTTATCCTTTTATCTTCTTTCTTCCCACCCATTTTCTGCTGGCTTTACTTTTCAATTTTGTCTCTAATTGGCTATTTATCATCTGCTCCAGAGTAAGCTCTTTCTGGCTTTTTGATCAGCACGTTCTCTGTGATGGATGAGCAGTCGGGTGCCAAAAAAAATTTCCATACATGATCTATTAACGCTGGAAGTATGCATTTTTATTCATTTAAGAATACTATCCAGATGGAAACAGTTAGCAGATCCTTTGATACACAAAGCACCAAGAATTAAATCTCAGGTAGATACTCACACATTATGGTCAGGAGTTTATTAATATAGACGAGAATGGAAAAGCAGTGACTGTTTCAGTACATCTCATGTTGCTTCTTCACCCCATTCCCTATCACTCAATATTCCGATCCCACTCTAGAATTAAGGGTGAGTTTCTGAAAAATCTTTACCCCCACTGTAGAGATCAAAATTGGGGGAGGGCACAGGGAGAGGGAAATTTCTAACCTTTGCATATATTATCCCCCTCTTTTTTAAAAAAGTCAAAATTGGAAATTTCTATGAAAACTTTGAAATTTGGAACATTTTTGACCAGCTCTTACTCCCGTGTCAGAGTCTGACTGAGGTGAATATATAACAGAGTGAAATCATTGCCACTTATCTTTTAGATGTTTTTCTGGAAGTGTGGTGTCATAGCCCTGAATGACTTTAAGCAGGGAAGGCGACAGAGTTTGCTGGACTCTGAGCAATTTTGGGGGGCTTAACTCTGGCCCCCCTCCCTGAAGGGCTAGGACCTCAGGTGGAAGAGGTAGGGTAGGGACCAGTGTTCCCTCTAATATTTTCTATATTTGGGCGGTTGAATTTTCTTTTGGGAAGGTTGAATTTTCTTATCTACACCACCAATATTGAGGTAGTATGTCTGTGCGCATCACCAATACAAACATAACACGCATTTTATATATATATACATACACACACACACACACACACACACACATATATATACCATATACATTTTAAGCAGTCCATACATGTGGAATAAAATATATTAAAACAAGACATCTGTGTCTAGTTGCTGTAAGGTACCCTTAGTAGTGACTACAAAGGTGCTGTACAAAGGTAGGGAATTAGCTTTCTTCCACTGGAGGAAGAATAGAAGCCCTAGAACAAATTAACACGTGGCTTCAGGGTTTCTAGACATTTGCATGTTTCAAAGAGCTTGCAAATATGGTTTCATCCTTCAAAACAATGAGCATCACACTTTCTACTTCTGACACATAAAAGCCAGAACTTGACCAGTGAGCAAAGATCTGGCTTTAAAAAATACAATTTGTCATGTATTAATTAGTAACACAGGATTTTAAAAAATTATGTTCAGAATTTAGATATCTGCAATGCTCCAAAAAATTATGTTAAAAGAATTAAAAAACAATGAATAATCCTGTTGCACCTGAGAACTAGTCATTGTTTTTTAATATTTTTTCAGTTACAGAGTAACATAGCTACCCCCTGTGAAACTGTTCAAAGAATATTTTCTTTCTTATCTTAAGCTATTAACACCTAGATGCAAACTTTGTTTGAAATGTAATAATGCAAATGTCCTCTTAGGCGTGTGCGTGCGCGCGCGCGCACACACACACACACACACACACACACACACACACACACAGGCTTTCCACCCCCTCCAAACCAGCCTAACAGAGAAGACTGCAGTGAGTCAGCCACCCCAAACAAACTGCCTCCTGCCTCTACCTCACTGCACAGATGCAAGCACTCAATCACTCCCTCTTTCCCCCACCTAAACCATGCAGCCCTTTACCTACCCCTTCCCAGCTCAGGATGGTTGATGAGACTGCTGAGTTTCTGCCACTGCCCAGCGCGCTTACTGTCTCTCTCACTCTCTCTCCTCTCTGTGGGTATGTCTTTTGCATAAGCGGGGAGCCGCCATTTTTAAATCCCCGCTGGTTCGAACCCCGTGCAGCGTGGCTACACGGGGCTCGAACTAGGTAGTTCGGACTAGGCTTCCTATTCCGAACTACCGGTACACCTCGGAGGAAGCCTAGTCCGAACTACCTAGTTCGAGCCCCGTGTAGCTGCACTGCACGGGGTTCGAACCTGCGGGGATTTAAAAATGGCGGCTCCCCACTTATGCAAATGAAGCCCGGGAAATTCAAATCCCGGGCTTCATTTGCAAGTGCGGTATGCCTACATTACCCTCCTAGTTCGAACTAGGAGGGTAGTGTAGACATACCCTGTGTCTCTTTTCCCCAAGCCCATTAATTACTCCCTCTCTCCTCCCAGTCACTCATTCCCTGCTTATCTCAGCTGGCTGATTGTCTTCTGTTTCAATCACACGACAGGAAGTGGTTAGCTGAGGCCACGGCCCCGCCAATCAGCTGATCTCCCTGCCTGCCAGGAGAGCTTTGAACCTCTGCACAGGGCTCAGAACATAGCTGCATGGCCGCTCAGCCATGCATCTTAGTGGGAGCTTTGCTAGGGTCTAGCCTCCCATAGCCAGCCCTCAGCACTGCCCAGACCACACTGTATGGAGCTCCGGTGGTGATTTAAGGGACTCCGGGTGCCCAAGCCCCAGGGCCTTTTACATTTCTGGGTTCTGGGACAACTGCCCTCTTTGTCTCCCCTCCGCCTCCATTGGCAGTCCTGACCTTGAGTATAATTTGCAATGACATCTTCAGTCTGGAGATACCCCCCTTGTGAATGATTAATAAGAGAGTGGCACTTGTGCCAGCCCTAAATAGATCTGCATTTCTTGTGGTTTTTAATTTACTCTCTCCAAATGGACAATAGAAATGGTCCCAAGCTACAAAGGTTGGATCCTGGTCAGAACTTTCCTGAAGTGAGAAGGTATTCTGACCTGAGGTTTTGGTCTGGCCCCATCTTTACACAATAGCTATCAGTAGCTCTCGCCAGGAGAACTTAAAACGCACCAAGCACATGGAAATAAAAAGAGTTAATATCCTTTCTCTGTGGGTTCAAGCTGCTGCTCAAGAAATACCCCTACTGTGTACTAAGTCCACAAAATATAGAGAAAGCAATGAATTAATAGAGTGAAGTCCTGGCCCCACTGAAGTCAACTTCCACTGATTTCAATGAAACCAGGATTTCACCTACAGAGAATGCTGCTTGGGTTATAAAATTGTGTTCAAGTCCCTACATGCTCAGCAATTCCATATCAGTGAACTTGGCTATGGAACCCACCGTTTTCCTACTAATTGCTACAGAATGTATTTAAAAAATTCATGTTTCTAGCCCTCATGTTTTTCAAATATAACCTTGCAGATGTGAACTGAGTGTCAAACTCAGGAACCAGAAATAATAGCCTTGAGAGACATGAACTTTTCTATTTATCTCAATCGATAATCAGCTCTGAAACAGAAAGGTGTCCATATTTGGCAGCATTGTTATTTCATTCCTTGCTGAACATTTTAGCAGTAACTGCCAGCTAATGTGCTTATACCACATTTCCAAACTCTTTTCCCAGTGTCTAAGGCCATGGCTGCCACCACCCCAAGCTCCCAAAACCTTCACTTTCTTTGTTAAATTACAATGCAAAATCTAATATGTGACATCTGTATTATTCTATGTATTGTATATTAGCAGGGATGGAATTTCATATACCCAGCTTAAAAGCACAGAGACCTATAAAAAACTGAACTTACTGGGCAGCCCAAATCAGTTTGATTTTAATAACTAAGTAAATAACAGGGCACTTGCACAGATTGTATTAATCATTTTCATCACTTGGATGATTAAAAATGCCCACTTTTTATATTTAAAGGGAAGATATCACAGTTGCATGAGAACTCTGCAGAATTCAGGATCTAGACATGGATGGGGACTTATGTTAAAACAGATCCCATTTCTGCAATCCTTACAGGTGACTCACTGTTGGTCAGTATGAATAAGGATTGCAGAATGGGACTCAATTAAGTCACTAATGCAACTCTGGGCTTTCGTCTTTATTACTACACTGGGAAGTATAATATTGGGGCCCAATGCAGCAATTCTTATTTATGGATAGTCTCATTGACATCAAACAGGACTACCTGCATGAAGGACTATATGTAAGTATGAGTTGAAGGTAGAGACCCTTGAAATGCCACATGCTGGTACAGCCTGGGTCTCTAGTTGGCTGATTTATCTCTAACAGTAAATCCATGTCACAGTACTACACCTTTAAGGACAAGAATCAATCTCTGCTTGCGGGAAGCCAATGAATACTGAAGGGGCATCATGCCAAATAGCATGCACCCTTTACAATAACACAAAAAATCATGATGACGGTGTTGTATGAGTAAGCTGGAGCTGCCTGTACTATTTCAGCCTGAGGTAAATAATATAGCTCTTAATTTTTCAACAATGTACACTTTTTATTTGTTTCTTTTAAATTGTTCTTATTTTGTTTTTCACAAACAAGAAAATATAAATAATACAGAAAGGCAAAAATATGACTAAAACAAGGTGAACACCAACATATTTGAAACAAAATACAGGACTATGTAGCACTTTAAAGACTAACAAGATGGTTTATTAGATGATGAGCTTTCGTGGGCCAGACCCACTTCCTCAGATCGTGGGTCTGGCCCACGAAAGCTCATCATCTAATAAACCATCTTGTTAGTCTTTAAAGTGCTACATAAGTCCTGTATTTTGTTTCAGCCACACCAGACTAACACGGCTACATTTCTATCACTAACATATTTGTATGGCATATTGCGGGCAACCGTGCACTGATTCTGAGCTGCACTTCTCTGGCAATAACTTCTTCTCCCTCACACTTTAAGGCATGTCCTGGCATCTCCAAACACTAGAATCTAAAGGAGAAGGGATGGACAAGTCCTACATGGTCAAACAGGGCCAACAGATCTGGATGCTTTCTGGCTTTAATGGCATAGGAATGGTCAAAAAGGTCCAGAATGCAAACCTGACCTAGAGTCTGTAACTCCAGAATTGCATGTCACTGTGTGTGCAGTATAGGTAAATGCACCTCCAAAAATATGTTAAGGAGAGAGGGAAAACAGATGCATCTGAGGAGCCAATCAAGCTATCTGTTCAAACCCACTGGCTGTTGATGAGCAAGTACACAGAAAACTGTCCTTGTTCACAACAGTGACACTGCTGTACCTATAGTATGACAACTCACCCTTAACCTCAGGTTCTGTTTCTGATATTTCTCTTTATTCTCTTCCCTGCCATATTTTACAGTATACATTTGATCCATTTTTATAACCCATCTGAAAACAAATAATTGATTTCTTTAGTTAAGGAATCTCTTCTATGTTTCTGGATGTCCTGAATGCTAATCGACATAAGTAATTACAATGTTTAATCCCCTATGCTTAGCAAAACATCAGTGTGTGAGCAGTTTCTTTACGGCCTCATTTGGAATAAATATAATAGAAGATTTGTTGTTGTTTTTACTGTGACAGGGCAGGTTAAAGGGCTTGATGGAAGGGGAGAGAGGCAACTCTAAAATAAAATAAATAATAAATTCAATTAATAAATTAAATAAAACCAGAAACAGCCCTAGCCAATCAGGAGCTGCTGAGGCAGGGCATCTATAAATCAATTAAGAGCCAGGTGAGCTGATTTCAGGCTGTCACGGACCTCTCTAGAAAACTTCCCTGGAGGGGAACTAACAATTGATAAGGAGAATGCGAGGAGCTGAGCAGAACAACATCAGCACTGCCAAAAGCTGCAGGGGAAGGTGAGGGGCTACAAAGGAGTGTTTGGAGGCTCCCTTCCCTCCACCCCCAGGTGGCCAAAAACTTCAGCTGGTAGCTGAGGAGGACCGTTTACTCAGCCCCGACTGGCATCGGCCCCAACACCCTTTTTCTTGGCATTTGGCCTTCTGTCCCTTTGCAAAACAAAGGCAAGTGGGACTCGTATCGTGGCCCCTAAACTGTAGGATAGTGGGCAGAACAGGGGTCTGAGATTCAGGAGTGGGACTGACCCTGCCACATTACATAATGACATCTTATTATGGCCTAGTTGTTAGTTCCATTATTATATTTTTCTACCTCTGAAACTAAGACAAATGAAGCAACCTGATACTACTGATTTTAGCTCATGCAAGTCTTCTATAATGAAACTTCTCATCTCTAATGCTACCTAAAGCCTACAAGAATCAGGAAATATGGCACCCTCTTCTTGACAGCTTCTCTTCTGCAAGTGTCAGATTCTCTAGGACATCATCTTCATTAGTAAACATTTAGTGCAATTTTTTCCACACGTAGGTGCCTAAAGTTAGACACCTGCAGTAAATATGGATTACTCCTATTAGTAATTGCCTACCATTAGGGGTGGTACATGCACAAAAAGACAATCTCTGCCCCAAAACAGTTTATAATGGAATAGCCAAGGAAGTAGTATTAACAGAGTTCCCTCTAAACTGAGCACTTTGGTGGCTGCCCAAGAGAGATTCAGGTGCTACCCTGCTGACTGGCAGAGCACCCACACCCAGCAGCATGTGTTTATATTGGTGGTGCACATGTGCACATGCCTTAGTGCGCATAACAAAATTTATTTCACACACAGATGGAAATCTTTGAGGGAACATTGATTATTAGTACTCATTTTACAGAGAAATGAGTTTCCCAAGGTCATGTAGGTAGCCTGCTGCAGAACAGAGCTGCAGGGATCCCAGACAGCAGTGAAGCCCTCAGCAGCTGGGGCCCTGGGACTAACAGAGGTAGCAGGGCCCGTAGCCAGGTCCTCAGAGGCAGTGGGGCCCCAGAACGTGAGCCGGTGGCTAGGACCCAGGTGCAAGGCACAAAATCTGGAAGGTGGTGCAGCACCCCTCCACACGCCTATTTCTCCTACCTATGATATTAGATATGAAACTGTGACACTATATTTGATCTTGGTCTTTAGGCCTAGAAGAATTGCAATCTATTAAATCAATCAAATCTGAAATCCTGAGGATGGCAAAATAATGATTTTTAAAATGATTTGTCTTTGCCATAATAGCCATTGGTCATGTAATGGACCCAACAGAATTTATCAGCTCTATGTTATGTTAATCATTTTGCCAGATGAATCAGTGGGGCCCTCCCAGGCGGCAGCAGAGCTGTGGGGAAAAAGTGGAGCCCTGGGTGACCGCAGAGCCCCAGGTGGCAGCAGGTGGCCAGGAAATGTGGAGACCTGGATGCATTGACCTCCCCTGGTCTGGCAAATTCCCTGGTCCAGGACCACTGTGGTCCCAAGGGTGCCAGACCAGAGAGGTTCAACCTGTATTTGAAATAGTAACAGAGAAGTTCCTGAACCACAGTATTTAAAGATCTATCCATTTATTTCAAATGCTCCATTATTCAACACACACACACACACACACACACCAGCTGTATGTTATAGATTTACAGAGGAATGTGCAGTAGTACGGTTATCATTTCTATCAGATGTAGCTCAAGAAAAGCTATGGAAAAGTTCAAAAGAAGAGCAACAAATGACTGCTTTAATGAGAATCCTTTAGAATTAAACTTTGTTCATAAGTCTTCTAAATCATTGTTTTGTTTATTGTGCTTCGGGGATAACAGTGAAGTTATTCACTGCTTAAGGACTGGATAAAGGCTGGAACTCTGGGGAAATGGTTTATTTTAGACGTTATATCCAGCATTGCTGTTCTCTATCCTGTTTGGAGAAAACTGATACAAATGAATGGAAATGTTGTGACTGCCCAGCTGTCACAGTGTGGGATCCTCCTCTCCATGTGTTTCTGTTTTCAAGCAGACTCCCACACAAGTTCAACACAGTGCATTTTATTTACGGTGTCTTCTACAAGTTCATGTCTCCACAACACTGACTTTTTCCCAAGTAAACCTATTCCCTAGGCACAGGGTGAGAGGTGGAAAGAAATCTCTCCTCTCTGAAGCTCTTGGTCCTCTTTGCCTTTCCTGCACAGAGCAGTGAGTCATCCATAGGCTAATCCCATTCCATCAAACCAACTAAAGAATTTTCCCAGCCAAAATCAGAATGAAAAGATAAATTTATTTTGAAAATTAAAATGCTAAAGACAGGATCATGCAATCCCTTAATCATGCAAGTAGCCCTAACTAATGTAAAGACTTCCACTGACTTCAACATAAAAAGGCCAGGCAACATAACCGTATTTACTATGCTATGTCTACACTACACTGATCAGAAAAAAGTACGTAAATAGCGCTCTGCAATTTGCGTACCTTTTTCCAAAAAAATTTTCAGAATAGGCTTTTCTGAAATTTGGCCCATCTACAAACGGGCTCTTTTGGAAGATCCCTTCTTCCTTGTGACAGGAGGAAGACAGAGGCTTCTGAAAGAGCACGTCTGCTCTTCTGCAATAAAATGAGGAAGAGCAGATCCATTGTCTGGAGTGTAGACATAGCCCTCGTTGGAATGGTTCAGCTGTAAGGAGTTATTTTAGAACAGAAGATGAATCATGGAAAACACTGAAAACACACATTCTTGTTAGAAAGAGTTCTGTGTATAGGAAAACTTGCTCTTACCTATTAATTTCTCTGAAATAGCACACTCATTAATCTTTGCAAAAGGGTTGGGTCCTACTGCATACAGCCGGGATAGCTTCTGAACTGTCATTCATAATCTGACATTGTCAAAACAAGCCACTCTCTTCCATCCAACATGAAAACTTCCAGTGCTAAAAAAGGCAGCCACTTCTGTAACTCAACTGGATTTGTACACATTTGAAAACTGATATTTATAACTCTACAAATGTTTTTTAAACTGAGATTGCATTCAGGAAACTGGCATTCCGGGACCAACCGGCAGCGCCCCACCTGCTCTACCACAGGCTCCGGGCTTTGCTCCACGTCTCCCTCGTCTGCTGGGGGGGGGCACTAGCTGCGTGTCCCCCCAGCAGACCAGGGAGACGCGGAGCAAAGCGGCGGAGAACAGATCAGCTGGAAGCGCCGCGGGTCCGGCCCCGGGTCCTCCGCCGCTTTGCTCCCCGTCTCCCTGGTCTGCTGGCTCCCCCAGCAGACCAGGGAGATGGGGAGCAGCTTTTCTCGCCCGGAGGAGGCGGGCGGCGGGACCAGGAGTCCCGCCGCTCTAGTCCTCCGGGGCAAGAAAATCCCCGTTCGTAACTGCGGATCCGACATAAGTCGGATCCGCGTAACTCAGGGACTGCCTGTATTTAAAGTTAGGGTCCAAATCCATATTCAGGCACGATGATCTATTCCAGTGCAAAACCAGGCACGTACTTAGCTTTAATTATGTGAATGGACCCGCTGACTTCAACAGGACTATTCATGGTCTTAGGTATTTTAATGGGTCAGGATCCCAAATAGGAGGCTCTGGGAACTCACCACTTTTGAAAATCAGGCTGTAAGCATGAGGCAGCAAAAACCTGGATTCTCTTTCATATCCCAGGTCCAGGTTAGAGAGCAAGTATAGGGTTTCATCCACATACAGTAGAAAGATGTAAGCAATAGGGCTCTAGTAGTACACACCAGACCTCAACAACTCAGCTACAAAACTAAATGTTCACAATGCTGGGGTTGTCTGTAGCCTTAATGAAGCATGTCACTAACATACCATTTCCAATGCTTTACAAACCAAACTGGGGCTGATAAATGTAAATAACTCAGTTTCATCAAACATAAGACCATCATTACAATTCAACAGACTTTGTCTCTGTGTGGTTGAGTACTGAAAGAGATGGGACAATGGTCATTTCATTTTAATGAAATTATTAAAAAATCTAGTATTTTCTTTTCATTCTTTGTGCTCAGGATTTCAGTACATTTTAGAAAGTACCAATACTTTTTATTTCTTCACTAGTTTTGGAGATTAATTTTTTGTGCCGGGGGGAGGAGGGGTTGGATAAAAAATAACAGAAACTGCAGTGCTTATCTCAGACACAACTATTAAACAGCATTACTGACATCCTGAGTGTCTGACAAATGTGTTGCGGTATCTCGCAATAAGTAACAGAAGCAGATAAATTGTTTCAAACAAAGATCCTACTTGTATATAATCAGAGTTAGTGATAACATATGGAGGGAAGGAAAAACAGATTCTGATAATGTATGTACCATGTTTAGTAATGTCTTAATCTATGAGCAGTCTCATTGAACACAATGGGATTACTTGTATTGAGTAAGGTACTATTCCACATGAGTGGGGGCTTCCCTGAGTATGACACTCTTGGTACCCCTACCTGCCACTGCAATAATTTTTGTACAAAATGTCTTGTGAGGTATCATCTGAAAGCTGATAACACACTGGTCAATAATATAATTGTAAAATGTGTACTTATACTCTATATGAAAGTATAGACCTACATTTTAAAATCTGTAGACTTGTCTACACTACACTTAAGTATAACATTTATGTCACTTAAGAGTGTGAATAATCCACACCCCTGAATGATGTTACACTGACCTAAGCACCAGAGTATTTCTCTCACTGGCATAGCTATTGCCCCTCATGGAGTAATTAAGACAACTGGAGAGTTCTCTCTCATGGGCTCATGGTAACTTCATAAGACATGTTACAGTGTTGCAGCTGCAGTATAGATTAGCCCTGTGACTGAAAGGTGTTTAAACTAGGGATGTTAAATATTAGTTAATTGAACAGTCGATTAACCTCATGAATTCGTATTCACTATTATTCTATAGTCTCCGGGCAACCTGTGTCCAGGGGGTGGGTCTGAGCTCCCGAGCCAGAAATGAGCCAGGCTGCCTGCCTGCCTGCCTGGCTCCTAATATGCTTTAAATGCAGAGCCACAGAAGGGATAGATCCAGAACCCAGTGCAAGCCAGAACTGTGCTAGGCTGCTGGCCAGCCTGCTAAAAAATTTAATGGCAAGAGGTGGGGGGAAGGGGAAATGCATGTAGTCTATAACATTAACCTATAAGCTTTTGCTTATCAATGAATCAGTTAATCGACTACACTATTACATACCTAGTTTTAACCAGGCACTGCAGGGGAGTTGATAAACAGGTTTTCTCCAGAAAGAAAAAAAGAATGAAAGAAGATAACACAACATGGTATGGCCCACATTCAAGGGGCTATTTATTTACATCAGAGGTTGTAGAAGGAGACTATAGAGGAAAAACCAGCAGGGATCCTTCTTTTCTAAACCTCATGTATCCTTCATGGAGAATGAACTAATTAACTTTATCTGCAGGTACCCTTCAGAAGAATGTATTCAGAGAGTCACTAATATGTAAAGACAGGCGAATGAAGCCTTAAGTTATTCTTCACAAAAATAAAGCAATAAGCAATTTGATTAATTTGATGAATCCAGCCCAGGCTAGACAGCAAAAACTGGAAAGAAGACTGTTGGTGAGAGAAAAAGACAGTACTGTACCTTGCTTGCTTATGTTCCAGACTTTTATATACATATTTCACTTCTTATTTGCTTATAACCATCACTAGCTTTATTTCTTTCACTTGGCATCACTTAATCACCACTTTTTTAAATAACTTGTTTTGCTTTATGAATAATTACTGGTGTTATACTGTCCCTGATTAGGCAGTGAACCTAACACTTCTTCTGGAAGGGTCCAATAATAGGAACTGGAAGGGTAGTAAGGTCAGCCCACAAAGACTATTTCAGTTGGGAAAGTTTCACAGCTCCCACACACCCAAAGTTATAAGGCAGATGCTGACCAAATCCCTGACTGGTCTGGATGAACCTGAAAACATCACCAGATAAAACAGTGATTTATTTTTGTGTATGTGTCCTTTGTGCCTATATTTGAAAACTGATATCCTATATATTGTGAAGGAATGGGGGAGGAAAGTGGAAACAAATACAAACTCTTAACCACTGATATTATTAAAATACTCTTACCAGCTTGTTACTGACCATGGTTTAATACATTTTCATGAACACTTTATACAGTATAATATATAAGAAATAATTCTAAAAAATAATGCATATATCATAAGTGCAGATTTATTTCTAACTAGTATTATGGTTTTATTAGAAATTCTCTTCTAGCCTGGGGCTTGGTCTACCCTACATGGTAAATCATGTAGCTGGAGTCAACCTAGCTTAAATCCCCATCCACATAGTGGGAGGTAGATGGGAACAAATACTCCCATCAGGTTTCCTTACTCCTCATGAGGAGTAGGAGTACCTGCTTGAGATGTTAGATATTGGGTAATTGAATACTTGAGTAACTGCATGAATTCTTAGCAGTTACTTGACTATTCTATAGCCCCTGGGAACAGAGCCAACAGCCAGTGCGCTCTGGTCCCACTCCCAGGGAGCTCCCTGCTACCCCCCGCTGCTGCCTTTGTATCAGAGGCAGCAGTGTGGGGGTGCCAGGTGGGAGCCAGTCCATGTGGGGAGCCAGTTTAAAAACCACCTCCCCACACAGACCGGCTGCCTGCTGCTCCGCGCTGCTGCCTCTAATACAGAGAAAGCAGCGTGGGGTGGCAGCAACCCCTGTCCACGGAGAGTCTGAGCTCCCTGTGAACAGATGCTGCTCCACCACCCATGGAGCAGCCTGTGTCCACAGTGAGCCAGCCCCCCCTCCCCCTCCCATCGACAGGGGCTGCTGCTTGGGACCAGCTTCTGTCCTCAGTGGGCCCAAGTTCACTGTGAGTAGAGGCTGCTTCGCAGCAGGCTCCTGCCACCCCACGCTCCTGCCTCAGAAGAGGCAGCGGTGTGGGGGAACAGGAGGACAGGTGGCACCACAGAGCCAGTGCTGGGGGGAACTGGCTTTTAAGCCAGCTCCCCCTGGCACTGGCTCCGGCTCCCCCCACTCCACTGCCTCTGATACAGAGGCAGCAAAGGGATGGATGTAAGTAGTTGAGAACATTAACCGATAAGCCTAAGCTTATTGGTTAATCATATACTCTACTACTCGTTTACATCCCTAGTACCTGCACCAATGGCGGTGTCCTTTGACTTTGATCTGGCAGGTCTGGACTACACCCACTAAATTGAACCCCAGAAGATCGACCGTGGCAGCATCAATCTTCTGTGTAGTGTTGAGGTGCCCTGAGAGCCCCAGAACAGAAGAGGGCTTCATTGTTTTAGGCACTATACAAACATATATTTCAATATTTCCTTTCAGTGCCTAAAGGGATAACATCCATCTCTGATAACAGAAGATGGGTTCATTTCTTATATTGCAGTGGATCTACATGGAGATGAACTAGGTCAAGCCACAGCCTTTCTAGGACCTTTCAATTTATCAGACTGAAAATTCAGATATTCTAACAGGACACCCATTTGTTCTTCATATAGAATCATAGAATACTAGAACTAGAAGGGACCTCAAGAGGTCATCAAGTCCAGTCCCCTGCCCTCATCGCAGGCCCCAGAACCATCTAGACCATCCGTGATGTCTATCTAACCTGCTCTTAAATATTTCCAGAGATGGAGATTCCACCAGCTCCCTAGGCAACTTATTCCAGTGTTTAACCACCTTAACCATTAGGAAGTTTTTCCTAATGTCCAACCTAAACCTCCCTTGCTGCAGTTTAAGCTCATTGCTTCTTGTCCTATCCTCAGAGGCCAAGGAGAACAATTTTTCTCCCTCCTCCTTGTGACACCCTTTTAGATACCTGAAAATGGCTATCATGTCCCCTCTCAGTCTTCTCCTTACCAATCTAAACAAGACCAATTCTTTCAGTCTTCCTTCATAGGTCATGTTCTCTAGACCTTTAATCATTCTTGTTGCTCTTCTCTAGACCTTCTCCAATTTCTCTACATCTTTCCTGAAATCTGATGCCCAGAATTGGACACAATACTCAATTCATGCCTAATCAGTGCAGAATAGAGCGGAAGAATTACTTCTCGTGTCTTGCTCACAACACTTGTGTTAATGCATCCCAGAATCATGTTTGCTCTTTTTGCAACGGTGCCACATTGTTGACTCATATTTAGGTTGTGGTCCACTCTGACCCTTACATTCCTTTCTGCACTACTCCTTCCTAGACAGTCGCTCCCCATTCTGTATGTGTGAGATTGATTGTTTCTTCTTAAGTGGAGTACTTTGCATTTGTCCTTATTAAACTTCATCCTATTTACCTCAGACCATTTCTCCAGTTTGTCCAGATCATTTTGAATTATGACCCTATCCTCCAAAGCAGTTGCAACCCCTCCCAGCTTCGTATCATCTGCAAACTTAATAAGCAAGCTGCCTATGCCAATATCTAAATCTTTGATGAAGATATTAAACAGAACCGGTCCCAAAACAAACCCCTACAGAACCCCATTTGTTATGCTCTTCCAGCAAGATTGTGAACCATTAATAACTACTCTCTGAGAATATTTATCCAGCCAGTTATGCAGCCACCATATAGTAGCCCCATCTAAGTTATATTTGCCTAATTTATTGATAAGAATATTATGTGAGACCGTATCAAATGCTTTACTAAAGTCTAGGTTTACCACATCCACTGCTTCTCCCTTATCCACAAGACTCGAAAGAAATATCCTATCAAAGAAAGCTATCAGATTGGTTTGACATGATTTGTTCTTTACAAATCCATGCTGGCTGTTACCTATGATCTCATTATCTTCCAGGTGTTTGCAGATGAATTCCTTAATTACTTGCTCCATTATCTTTCCTGGCACAGAAGTTAAACTGACTGGTCTGTAGTTTCCTAGGTTGTTCATATTTCCCTTTTTACAGATGGGCACTATATTTGCCCATTTCCAGTCTTCTGGAATCTCTCCTGTCCTCCATGATTTTTCAAAGATGATAGCTAAAGGCTCAGATACATCCTCTATCAGTTTCTTTAGTTTTCTAGGATGCATTTCATCAGGCCCTGGTGACTTGCAGACATCTAACTTTTCTAAGTGATTTTTAATTTGTTCTTTTTTTATTTTATCTTCTAAACCTACCCCCCTTCCCACTAGCATTCACTGTGTTAGGCATTCCTTCATCATCAGACTTCTCGGTGAAGACCGAAACAAAGAAGTCATTTAACATCTCTGCCATTTCCAAGTTTCCTGTTACTGTTTCTCTCTCCTCACTGAGTAGTGGGCCTACCCTGTCCTTAGTCTTCCTCTTATTTTTAATATATTTATAGAAAGTCTTCTTGTTTCCCTTTATGTCTGTAGCTAGTTTGAGCTCATTTTGTGCCTTTGCCTTTGTAATCTTACCCCTTCATACTTGTATTGTTTGCTTATATTCATCCTTTGTAATTTGTCCTAGTTTCCACTTTTTATATTATTCCTTTTTTTATTTTTAGATCAGGCAAGGTCTCCTGGTTAAGCCAAGGTGGCCTCTTGCCATACTTTCTATCTTTCTTACGCAGTGGAATAGCTTGCTTTTGGGCCCTTAATAATGTCCCTTTGAAAAACTGCCAACTCTCTTCAGTTGTTTTTCCCTTTAGTCTTGCTTTTCATGGGACCTTACCTACCAGCTCTTTGAGCTTACCAAAATCTGCCTTCCTGAAATCCATTGCCTCTATTTTGCTATTCTCCCTTCTACCATTCCTTAGAATCATGAACGCTATGATTTCATGATCACTGCCTTCCACTTTCAAATTCTCAGCCTCCCTATTTGTCTCATTTCTCCCTATTTGTTAAAATCAAATCAGATTCCCCACAATAGCTTTTTCAACCTTCTGAAACAAAAAGTTGCCTTCAATGCAGTCCAAGAACTTATTGGATAGTCTGTGCCCCGCTGTGTTAGTTTCCCAACGTATGTCTGGACAGTTGAAGTCCCCCATCACCACCAAATCCTGTACTTTGGATGATTTTGTTAGTTGTTTAAAAAAAGCCTCATCCACCTGGATATATCTGTATATACAGTACATAAGACTTGGTTTGATCTAACATGTTTAGTTTGGAGACTTTTCATTTTCATTTATTTGCTTCTCTCTTTTGAAAACAGTTTACTATATATAATTTCTTTTATGGTTCACCAAATTACATATGACCAAATGTACCTATTTAGTGAAAATGGATTCCATTAGTGTGTAATCTTATCCAAGCATTGTTTTCTTCTGAAGAAAAATAATGTAGAACAGGTGGGGATGCTTTGTATCATGCTCCTGTTTCTAGAATTACAATCTGCTGGGAGCCACCAACAATCTCTGAAAGCTGTCAAAAGTGCTCAAGAAAAAGTATGATCCAGAGCACACTCAATACATTAAAAAGCCTTTTTGAAAATTTAAGTAGGTGCGACAGGAGAAAACTAGCGAAGGGTGTAGGGATTTTAAAGTGTCCCTGTAAAAGGTCATGATTTCCTTCTGAGTCCCACAATAATTCAAGCTGTCCATTTGCACTGAAGAAATTAGTCATTTTTTCCCTTCAGATCTCTACCATATGCACTATAATCTATTGTTTTGCTCTCCAAATATAGCAACATTCACATCTCTGAAAAATAGGAGCTTCGATTTCCCCTGGAAGATTTCCCCCTACTGTTGTTTATCAAATTATTCCAGTGTCACAAAAGATGCTATACAGATGATGAACTCCCTGAATTATTTTTGAAAATGGCTTGTGCTATTCTGCACAGTTTTCGTCATTTGCTTACAACAATGTACTGAGTGGCCATGAAGAAAAAAAATACATGCGTGCCTAGACACTATCTTGTAACTGTTAAATGTTGCCATCTTTGCCTTGCTGAATAAGAACATGATATAGAAGAGGTATTGTAATTGAAGGCCAAATTTTCAAATATGGCACATTTGCACTTACAAATTTGGTAACAGGTTAGGCTGTGATGGGTCCATGCTTTTGCTGGCATATCCATTGTATCCTAGTTTTAAAATCTGGCTCCATAGTGTGTGAGTGTGTGTGTGTGTAAGTAATACTTAAAGCAAATTTCAGCAGGCCTCAACCATCAATTTTATTAAAATAGCCACTGAAGCTTGGTGAGTAGATACCACTGATTACAATGATGTGTCATATCTGTTTATACAGCCTTACACAGAGAGAGTCTGATTTTAAGCCACTGAAGTCGGTGGAAATCTTTCCACTGTAAGGCCTAAACTCTATTATCTGAGGGCATATGTTGCTCTAGAATAATTAATACTGTATTAAATTTTAAAATTTCAAACAGCTTAGAAGTGCTGTGGTTATGACATTGTAGCTCATTTCTTAATTTAAGATGAGGAGAAAAAACGGAGCTTAAAGTTATACTTTTAGGGTTGGACACTCCACTGGAGGAGATTGACAAAGTGCCACTGAATTCAAAAGACATGCCACATTGCACCAGCTTAGTATTTCACTCTAAAAATCAAACAGTATGTGTGCATAGTTACAGAAACGCAAAGCTGTATTATTTATTTTTATTATTTCTTCTCTTTTGGGGCTTAATGCAAAGTCCATGGAAGTCAATGGAAAAATTCCCACTGACTTCAATGGGCTTTGAATCAGACCCTCTCTGTGCATTGTTAGGGATTTTTGTCTTCTATGTGCTGATCTTGCTCCTCTGAAGTAGATAGCCTGCTGAGCTGCCGCTATAACAAGCATATTCTGTTTCAGCGTTGCCCCAAGATCTTCTTTTCTTGCTTCGGTTATTCTTCAAACACAACTAAATGACAGCAACCCCTCTGACCCCTGAAGGTACTGGTATGAGTGGCACTTCACATGAAAACCAATTGCTGTTGACAATCCTAGGATGCTTCAGCTTGAAGATGCTACATGGGACACAGCACAAATCAAATGGAAGAGTCAGCAAAAGAGGAAAATATTTGTTGAAGGGAGGTGTTTTGAAAGCGAGATAGCAACAGAGTTTTCAATGTAAAGGAAAAACTATTGCCCCGTGCTTTTAAAAAGTTATTGCTAAAAATGTGCAACATAGGGGCTAACTGTTTTCCACTACAACCGACTTCAGTATTATTCAGTTTGTCTTTCTGAAACTGTGGAATGCTGAGACAAGTGATTATATAGCAGTGTCAAATGCATACTCAATAGATCTACTCCCTGTCTGTGTCTGGAATGATATGGATTCTGGACTTTTCTGACTAAAATAAATGTTTTACTACTTTTTTACTCCTGTTAGCTCTGCAGAGCCAATACAGCTGGACATAGACAGAGTGAACTGGATTCTCTTCAGACTTGTGCATCATCAACAGAATTGTTGACCAAATTCCAACTGTAGAATCTTTATTACTGGTGATGATGTGTGAGCCAAAATGAACACAGCTTGACTTTCTGTTCCCAGGGCGAATATGCAGCTCCGGCAGTTAGATTTAGCATCTCTTTATTTGTAAACTGAGCATATTTTATATGGAGTGATTGAGAGACAATAAACATGAAAGCCCATGATGCCATATTTACAAAATTCCTATTCAGAATATAGTTATACTTTAATGCTAAAGTTCTAAAGTCCCTTCCAAAGATTTTGAAATGAAATAGTAAAAGTGCAACATTTTGGTAAGTAAAATATTTCTGAACAGGGAGCCTGGACATTCATTTTTAATAAGTTTTGTAAGACATAAAATGCACATACTTTAGCTGAAATTATAGTGCATGTGTCATTATTAATACAAAATATCTCAGTTCAAAAAAAAGGATGAGTAAGCAATTAGGTCCGTTTTCATAAACGCTGAATAATTTTTAGTCAGGAATTTATTTGTCTCCTCTTCAACATTTTGAAATTTAAATGAATATTTGCTAAATCTATTTCAACATGCAGTTCACTTCAATTTGAAGCATCCAGGCTTGGGCTCAGTTCCTAGGAATTTCACGAATTGCAAATATATATTTGTTTGCTCCTACTGAACCATTTTTCACTTAAGTGGCATAAACTGACAATGAAACTTTTTAAATCAGTAGATTTACACTAGGATGAAACTGATATAAATCATAAGGAATCCATTCTTTGGATTTCCAATAATGTAGCTTATTTTGTTTTTTTTTTATGTAGATACATAGATGCATAATTTTAAAATAGATGTGTATCCTTGAATGTTCTTCCTGCACCTGGATTACCACTGGCTTTTAATGGGAATTATCTACTACATTGGATTTAACATTGTAAAAGAACACCCTACATTTCCTTCCTTTCCTCTAGACTGGATACTATGCCAGGAATAATAATTAGTATAAGTAGTTTAGATTCATTTTAGAAGTAAATGCATTTCAACGTGAAAATTCAATTTACAAGAAATAAAATAGTGAATTCGGTGAAGCAAAAAGTGATGTTAGAATAAGAGATACACGGGGAACAGAATGTCTGATTTCATGAAAATCTCATTGCGTGCTTAATTTTATGCACTTGGTGCATAATGACTTTTCCATCTTTCTTCAAAGAAAAGAAATCTTCAATTTCAAAACCATGTGCCAAATAAATCTGTCCTGAATTATATCATTCTGAACAAGTTGGACAACACTACATTTTGTTCATACCACCATAATTGTGATATACAAACAAACTGATTATTTTTTTCTGGACTGCATTTCTGAATGTGCAATATACTAAGTAACACCTTGTAGCAATGCCACTTGCAGACCTACGCTTCTGCCCCTGCATTTGACACAGTTGTTCACCCTTCTCTGTATGCAAAATCTGGATCTCATTTTCATATCAAAGATCCCTTTGCTGAACATTTATTTTATTATAGAATGCCTATACCAATGTTTGGTGTATAGGCTCTTTTCAACTTTGAGACTATTTTATTATTTAAATTTTTATTCTCTTCAAAATGCTAATGGAAAATATTGGTCTGCTAGAGAGGAATCACATGCTTCTGGTTTAAAGGTTGAGGGGTTTATACTGTCAAAAAAAGCAACTGGTCAACAAATATGTGTGTCTATATGAAAATTAAGGCAAGAAAGTAGGCAAAATTTTCTAAAGCACTAAGGGTATGTCTACACTACAGAGAAGGTCAAAGCTGCTGCTGTCAATCTATCAGAGTTCAAATTAGCAGGTATAGTAAAGACACGCTAATTCGAACTGAGAGGGGCACTTCGGTTGATGCTAGTAGTCCTGTTTCCACAAAGAGTAAGGGAAGTTGAAGAGAGAGTGTGCTCCCTTCGACTTCCTGCAGTGTGGACAACACCAAAAGTCGAGTTAAGGTACTTTGATTTCAGCTACACAATTAACATAGTGTATCCCATAGTGTAGACATACCCTAAATTACTTATATGTCAGACTTCCATTTTCAAAAGGGAGTTAGGAAACTCTCATTGAAAGTCAGCATAATTTAGACTCCAATATGCCCAGTTCACTTTTGAAAATGGGACTTAGGTGCTTTAAAAAACAGTAGCTGGACTTCCTTGCACTGATGTGGTGCTCAACATGGCCCTTCACTAGAAGTTGCTACTAGATTTACTTATCAGAAAGTAAAACATGGTCTCTCATAATTTCTCAATTCTCTCTGGGCTATTCCAATGCACCCTGTGATGGAGACGTCCAGAATTTGATTTCTAGTCCCAGAATGACAGAAGCATGAAACCTGTGGAGTCAAAATATGCCCTCAGGCCTTGGCAGAAAGGTGCCTTGTGTCACTTAACAACAGTTTCTTCCACTGCTGAATTGCCAGTGGGATATAAAGGATATTCTTGCTTAGTGGGATAGTGAAAACACACCAGGAAAATGTTAAAGTGGGAAAATACTCAGAGTCAAAAGGTTATACAACATGCACATCTCCTCTGCAGAGAAGATAAATATTAAACTTCTTGTTTACTTATTACATCTATTGTCATGCTTTTTAAAAAGAAACATTAGCAGTAGCATGGAATTACACTATTCCCTAATATCTAAAATAAGGAAATCAGACTCAATAACCACCTAATTATTGCACTTCTTAAAAAATGGTGTTTTTGTATCATGGCCAGAACTTCATTTTATACAATAAGATCATAACAGTGTGATAGCATAGCACTACAATAATATAAAAGGCTGAGACTAATTTAATGGCCAATTACACTCTTAATCAACTTACTTATTCAGATTGTCTTGAAAACTGCTGTACTTTATGGGGGTTGGGGTAGGGTTAGGGTACAAATTTGAGGTTTGAGCACAGGGTTCCAGAGATTGCGCCCTCATCTACAAAGATCATTAGACATAAACATTTTATCATTCTTAGGTGTTTTGAACACAGCTAGGGCTCAAGCTATAGCTCTGATCCTCCTCAAAGTGATCCTCACCTGCTTTGGACTGATCACAGCCACTGCATGGATATTTAAAAAATTATTCAAGATAAATGTTGGATTCTCCATTGTGGCATAAGCAAGACTGACAAGACAGAGAATGTCAATTATACATGTACAGCGGAACAGGGAAATGGATTAGACAATTTCTACAAAATTTTTAAGTTAATAGAGGAGAATAAGATTCCTCCTGTGGGGTTTTATAGGCTGGTTTGCATGGCTATAGAAAGCAAAGGAGAGTAAAAGTTTTTCATCATCAAAATGTTTGATGAAAAATGGCTTTGAACTACAATACATTTTTGTGGAAATTTCTCATTTTGGTGGAATTTATATGGTCTGAAAACTGAAATTTTAAGTAAAAAATTTCAATTACAATTTTTAAAATGTGTTTCAGAGGGGAAAACATTTTTATTGTTTTTCAGAGGGGAAAAAACTATATATAGTGAGGTTTTATTCCAAATGATTATAGATTGATATAGGTATATAGATATAAATTCTTCATACAGAAAAAAGCTCACTTTTGAAAATAATTTTACAGGATTTATAAAAAGCTCATTTTTGGTTAAATTTTAATAACACTTTTAAATATTGTCCTACATCTTTCTCACTTAGACCCTTTCTAATTCTACTCCACTCTTGTCCTTTATCCCTCCATTTTCATCTTCTCTTTTGTCATCCTTCTAACATTTATTGCATTCCTTACCTTTCTCCCGCCCCCCCAATCACATAATGGTCATGCAGAAGAAAATTGTTACCATAATATCCTAACAGTCTGGCAATGTAAATATTACTGTTCTGTAGAATCATCTCCCTGCATCTCTACAATCAAGAGGAAAGATGATATTGTGATTAAACCACTAGACTAGAACTTAAGAAATTTGTTTTATCTGCTGTCTCTGCTACCAATTTCTTGTGTATCCTTGGGTAAATTACTTAATATATCTGTGCCTCAGTTCCCCAGGGGTAAAATGATACTTCCTTTCCCTCGCCTTTTGTCAAGTTAATTTGGGCCTTATCCAAAGTGCACTGAAATCAACGGAAGGAATCTCAAATTCTTCATTGTACTTTGGAATGTAAATACTTCCTGGAACAATAGGGCCCCAACCTGGATGGACGCCTATAGGCACTACCCTAAGAATAAGAAGATTACATTCATTATATTACACATGATCCATATGTATTAAATATACTGCAACACTGTAATATAATGTATAATATAATATGTACAATATTACAGTACATGCAATCTGTGTGATAACTGTGTTGTTTATAAACATCAGGTTTGGACAGCATAACTAATTAGTGGAATTAATATTGTAAAATTTATCTTAATAGCCTGCTCAAGAGACCACAAACATTAAATGCCTAGTGTGACGTAGTGTTGGTACCTTGCTGGTTGTTGGGCTTGGGCTGTGGGTGACTCCCACTGGCTGCTGTCTGTACCACGGCCCAGCAGAGTAGCTGATGGGACAGGGAGGTAACCTGTTTGACCAGTTACCTCCCAGGTAGAGGAACAAAGGAAGGTGGAATGTTGCCCCTGGCTGGGGGGCAGGGCTGGAAGAGAGTGGTAGTTTCTGTGTAGGAAGCAGGGGAGAAGGAGCTAGGGAGAGGGCTGGGATTGTAGGGCCCAGCCACCCCCCATCTCAAAGGGGGGCACTGAGGCCTCCTAGCCCCCGTTCCTGTAACTAGATTACATATGTGCTGTGCTGTATCCTGGAGAAGCAATAAACTCCCTCTATTCTACTGGCTGGTGGAGTCTGTTTGTGCCACTACAGGGGGTACAGGAGGCGGGGGACCCCGATGCGCCGCCACACCTAGTTAAGTGGTCTTTAGTTAAAAGGTCAAACAAACTACTGTTTTTAATGTGATCACTTGAAACAGGCCTTGGTGCATGTTTCACTACATTATACATAACTAAAGGAGACCATTTTAACAATAAATGATTTACATGGGTATTCAAACCAATCTCTCATCCACACAAAATCCTGAAAATTCAAATTAACTCCATCGTTTTAATTTTCTAACTAGAGTAAAAAGGGTTTGAAGTAGGACAATGAATTAAACGGGCCTGTCATGGGAGCTATTTTTCTTGAATGCCTTACCTCCTGGATTCCTTTCCATGACCTTGGTCAGTGAAAATAACCAGCAGACTCATTTTGTGCACTTACAGATCTATAGATTTTAAAATCTATTCAGAGAGAGCAAGCAAGAAACCCCTTCAAAAATGAAAAGATGATCCAGAAAGCTAATCAAAGTAGATAAAGACTAAAGGGAAATTGAATCTATTAAAATTCTGGTCTGCACTCTAGACAGATATCTCTTCTCAGCTACCCCACATCACTGAGATGGACTTTTGTCTTCCTCCCACTTCTGAGTCCTTGATCTTTCTCCCAGGCAGCCTGACCGGCAGTCTGCCAATAATAATTAGCTGTGGGGTGAGCTACTGCCTGCTACTCTGACACTCACTCACAGTTCTATCTGTATTTCTTTGGACTCTGCTACACAGTCAGATAAGATCCAGCTTTGATATACCCTTGAGGCTGACAGTGTCCCACCTTACTGTGAAGATAATGTGACATCCTTAATATTTTACAGTTAGCACTCTCATGCCTCAAAGCCATTCTGTAGCTCAGTTAAGCATAACTCATCACAAGAAAAGAACTATTGCTCCTGAAGCTCTCATGGTGGATGTTGATATGTGGCCAACATTTTGAACGTGAGTATCTGAAGTTAGGCTTTAGCCACACTAGCACTTTTGTCAGTCAAACTTTTATTGGTCAGGGGTGTGAGAAAAAAACTCCACTGGAAACACTGATGTGGACATTGTTGTGCTGGTGGAAGATGTGCTCTCTCACCAATATAGCTACCATCACTTCTTGGGGGTGGGGGTGTTAATTATACCAGGGATGGGAGAGCTCTCATGTTGCTACAGAGGGGCTACATGGGAGACCTGTGCCACTGCAAGGTTTGTAGTACAGAAATAGTCTCAGACTCGTAAGTCACTAGCTAGGCATCTAAAAAAGCATTATAGTCCCTGGAAGCTGAAGAGAGCTCATTTTGAAAATCAGGCCACTTATTTAGTTGTTCCAGTATGGATTTAGAAACCTAGATTTAGGCACCTATTTTGTTAAATAAAGCAGTATGATATAGCAGTTTAAAGCAAGGCTGGGAGAGGGGAAAAAAGAGTTAACCTATGGCCATCAATACATTGAATGCAAAAGCAGTAGAACAGAGACACAGTCTCCCTCCCCCACCTCCACCCACCTTATTAGTCAGTGATTCAGTACGTGCTTAGGGTTGCTGAGAGCCATTCACTAGACAGTCCAGTTCTGGAGACAAGCTCCTTTAAATCTATGCTACATAGAAGGTTGTATATATGTCTTGATCCCTTTTTAAATCAAGAATCATGGATTATTCTGAAAGCATTCTAATAATCACCAGGTAAATCACCAAGTCACAGAGTGTTCTACATGCTCTGGAGCAGAACCCTTACAAGACAGCTGGTTGGTCTGCTAAGCCAGCTGGCATGCTTTTCACTGTGTTATGAGGGCGGGGAACTCAAAGCTTAATGTCTTCAAAGCAAGCCAGATGGGGGTGACAGACATCATGGATTTTGATCAAACAGCCTATAAGTCATGGGTTTTGTCACATTTGTCAGGGCCTGTGACAAAAATACGATCTGACTTATTAGAGGATTATTTTTTCAGTTTTCCCATTACACTTGCACCAAGTTTAAACTACTTCATCAGGCTCCGTTTCACTCATTGTCTTCAGCATTTTTCATGGTTGGTTTCTATTGGAAGCAGTCAGAAGCGCTGTGAGGAAGCAAGGGCAGTCAGTTTGGGAGAAGCACTGGGGCAGTTTGGACTTCTCAGTGAAGTATTTCTGCTATCTCAGGCTGCGAAACTGCCATGGGGCTGGAAAACTGCAGCTGGGAGGTGAAAGACAAGGGGGAGATGTTTTTTGTTTTGTTTTGTTTTAAATATATTTAACATATGTATTCATCATGGCTCCAAATAGGGTGGGAGTTTACAGCTGGAAGGGTAGGGCAAAGGGGAAAAATATTTTTATTATTAAATATATTTATTAAACATGTAACTGGAAACTGCAGTTGGGGGAGAGCGTGAAGGGAATACAATATTTTTCAGATCACATGCAATCTTTTGCCTGCACAGGGTGCTGGAAAGGGACTTATTTGAGTCAACATCAAAATGGACAAAGACCTCATTTAAAATACAAAGTAACTTTTATTAGGTTCCCTCAGTCCCTCATCTAGTGAACTTAACAGGAGTCTAGAAGGAAACCATCTTGAGTTCTATTCCTGACTCTGATACTGAATTGCCATTCTCTGTGACTCTTTTCTTCCATCTGAAAAATGGGGATAATGAAACAAATTCATCCCTGGTTTAAGTGAGTGTAATTTCCATGGAGTATTTGGGTAAAATTAAGCAGTGACTTAAACAATAGCGTAACCTTTGCATGGAGTACAAACTGGTTGCAAAACTGGTGAAACATAATTTGCATCAACATGCTAGTCAGTGACTGTGTGAAGGAAATATATGCTATTTGATAAACATTTTATCAAAAAATGTCATGTTTTATAGCTATAAACTGGCTGGTTTACCAAAAACAGGGGAAAGTGCTGACTATCCTTAGTGTTTATATATTAGTAAACTCTGTTAAATCGTAAGGCCTGATTTTGCAATCATTATCCAAGGAGAACTCTAAATGAGTTCAAGGAGAGTTGTATACATATAAGGACTGAAGGACCCATGCAAAGAACATGAAATCTTGTATGGGGCAAAAAGAGGCCGAATAGCTGCATCTCAGAGCAGGACTAGTTTGTTTATTATTTTTATTTTATGAAAGCTTGTTCATCTTCACCTGTGCTCAGAAATTATTAAGGGAATTTTTTTGAGACGAAGATCTTCACTAATGATAGTGAGCAGAACAGGAAGTTGCAGGGAGAGATTTTTAAAAGATTTCAGCCCCCCTTGCTGAATGACTTGAAAACTCCTCGTCACTTTTGCAGATTCAGACTAACACGGCTACCCCTCTGATACTTGAAAACCTGAGTGTTTCTGAAAATCTTGCCTCGGGTTGCCGAATACTTTCACAAAAAATCCTGAACATGTCAGGAAAAAAATTGGTTGAGCAAAAAAAATGGGGACCAAAGTTGCTGAGCAAAAAAAATAATTGTACATATCCAGTATTTTCTGGGTTTTTCTTACCAGACAGGGGCCACAAAGGCTTTTCAGGACAACAAACGCATTCTGAAGTCCATGAGATTTTTGTCTTTGATTTCAGTGGAAGTGAGGGAAGGCACCAACTAGACTGGATATCAACAATTTCATAACAGGAGACCAACTTCCTAGGCTTCAGTTCAGCAAAAATACTTGAGCACGTGCCTAACTCCAAGTATGTGAATATTGCCACTTCCATGGAACTATGTTCATGTTTAAAGTTAGGCCAATGCTTAACGTTGCCCTTGCTAAATTAGGGCCTTCATTACTCATTTCAGCCTTTGCGTTTGAGCCCCATTCACATTAGTATGTTGTAGAGTTGTGGCAAATAGTTTGCTAGATGTAAAAATGTTTTGGTTCACTGTGGTTATAATCTGCCATTTGCAGGGTCAGCTTTATTGTCTGAATTAACTATAAACCAAAAGGAATCATTAAGACTAAACCTTAAAGCACTATTACATGGGGTATGTGAGACAGACAGGAAAGATGAGGGAAACGACTGCCAAATATTTGTGGTGAAACATTGTGAGAATAAACTGGAATTAGTGAACATATCAGAAACACTTCAAGTATCAGAAATGTACTTAAATTGCCTGCCTCTTATGTCTATTGGGGCAGGGGAGAAATCACTAAGTAAAAGCAGAGTGATAAGGGCTGAGTTTTTTCACCTTAAAACAGATTCCTGTGAAGGCAATGGGCATACTTGCGTGAATAAGGCAAGTGGTACTGAGTTCCCCATATGTTCACTATGATAACACATAGTAATCAAGAGTAGTAGGAAACACTGTCATCAAGACAGCACAGACTATGTTATGCAATAAGATCTCATGAGCAACTACAAATGCATGTTTTATCTCTTCTGCTTTTTCTATGTATGCTAAGTATTTCAGCACCCACTCTCAGAATGGATCGCCTGAATAGAAACAGAATGGATCATGACTGAAATTCACCCCTAGGCAAAGGTGACAAATGGGCCTCCTGCAGGCTCTCTCTAAATCCCACATAAGACCTTAAAATAAGCTTCATGCTGTCACTATGTACAGGTATGAACTTCAAATAAACAGGTTTCATTCCAATTGTTTGGCCTATATGAAACTTTTCACAACTCTACTTTTCACAGCTCTACATTTCCTGTAAACATTTCCTCTTCTGCCCTCACACAGCCCCTCAAGCACACACACAAATATACTAAATATGGAAAGGTGACCAGAAAAGGCATACTACTCAGCGCAAGAGAGGAGATCAAAACCAGGATGTTGGCATCAGCCGATATTGTGCATACTAGTCTCACAGATTCCACTAAATCTGATTTAGACAGCCCTTCCTCAGCTACTGCTACTACTGTACTATATCCATGGTAATTGGAAGATACTTTTGAAGAAGAGCATGGCCCCAATGCTTCAGAAAGGTCAAAATTAAAACACTCATGTTTCAAATCCTTGTATATGTACCAGTGCTTCTGCAGAACTCTCTAGGTAGCAATTGTTTTAGATAGGGTGGACTAAGCTACATCTCTGCAGCCTAGTCCAGTTGTTGGGTTTTTTAAATCTGAGAATATTAGATTATTTCAGGGAAAGAAGATTAAGGTTTAATTTTTACGGCTGATGAAAACTTCATTACAAGAGTGGCAGATGAATGGTGTCTCATTCACCAGTTCTCTTTCATGGCATTGTCTGAAAGTTGTCCTGATGCATGCCAAATTATGTATATAACCCAAAAGGCTAAATTCTGACTTTTCTACAAGACAGCTAAAGAAGAAAGAAGTTGCTTCGATTCCCTTCAGTTCCCCATTGCCTGCACCTAGGAGGCAGATACAATTTAGCTGTTTTGCTGTTCCTGCATGAAATTCACCCTTGTGCAGAGTCAGGCCTGGATACAGCGGGGTGAAGGATGCAAACGGATGGTTCTTCATGGTCCACCATGGGACTGATTCTGGCTGGACTGGGAAAGGCAGAGTTGGTGCGCTGCCAGCCTCCCTGCCCTGTGCTCCGGCCAGCCAAAGGGAAGCACAGACGGCACGCTGCCAGCCTCCTTCCCATATGCTCTGGCTGACTGGGGGAAGCCTAGGGCTGATTCCCCCCTTCCTCCCTCAGGAGAGAGGCCGGGGGCAGGATTGGGGCACCCACCAGCCCCTCTGACAGCTCACACACACCTCCACATAAATTCCTGCATACAGTCCTGAGAGTGGACCAAGAGGTTAAGCAGACTATGCACCGTTCCAATCCTTTGTGCTGGCGCTCTGCCCATGGATGGATTTCACTCCTGCAGCACACCAGGGAACAAACTGAGCCGTTTCCAATCCTGTGAACTAAAAGGAGGTGTCTAGGTAGGGTGAGATTGTTCAACTCCCTCTGTGCATCAGATGCAAACAAGTGCTAAGAGACTGCATATACACCTGTTGTTCTACACTGCTTCTACTAGGGATGTAAATGGATAACCGGTGGTGCAGTGCAATGAGTCTGGCCTAGCCATGCCAGAGCAGCTCCTCTCCCACAGTGCAGAGCATGTTGCAATGCGGCCCCACCGGGGTTAACTTTCTAACTGGGTTTTTACCTACTTCTACAGACAATGTTTCCAAACATGCTGAGACTGCTGCCTTCTAACTGTAGCTAGCATCATGCAGGAGAGGGCACTTACTTCTCCTGGTTCTCTCCTCTCTCCATAGTGTAATTATGGCTTCTTAAACCATAAAGGAGGTCAAATGTCAGGGGTAAAATTGAATTTCACATTGACTTCAGTGGGGCATCCTTTCTGTGGAAGAATGTGCATCACTGGGTACCTGTCTGTATAGGGTGTACATTGGTTTCCTTTTTATATGATATATAAAAAGAAATAGCCTTTAGAAGAGTTAAGAGAACATTGCCGTACACTATTTATTTAAATGGAAAATGGAAATATGAGTAACTAACTGCTTCAGACAACAGCCTGAATGACTTAGTGGATACCCCAGTGTCCAATGGTATCCAAACTATTTTGACCTGTCTCTAGTACATGCCTGTTTAGAATAATAAAGGATTTTCTTAATGACAATCCCTGTTACACAGACAATCTGCAGCTCATTTGCTATTCCCTTTTTGCTTTATTTTTAATAGGCCCTTAAAACATATTTCCCCTTAAAATTACAACATCCTTTTCAGTGGTTTTTATTCGTGGGACTTTTGTGCTCATAAACAGTTTGAGCATTCCCTTCACACCTGCTATGCACATGTCTGCCTGAGTGAAAGACTCTCTTATCTATCCCTCCCTGATAGCTAATGAGAACAGTGTTTATACAAAAGCACTTATCACTCCCACTGTGATATCATAAGAGCATTATGTTTAAAGCAAACATGTTGCAAGTATAGATGATCCTGATCTGCAAAGCCTGGATACAGATAAAAACTCTCTCAGTGTTAATGTGCATTTTTCTAGTTTTGAATTATGGTGTGTAAACTTATTTATCTGTATTCGGTAAAACAACTAACAATAGAAATTTCAGAAGATTTTCCACCTACAAAATACCTTTTCCATGAGTCTCTAGAAACACATTACAAATATTATTTTTGCCTTACAACATCTCTGCAAAATAAAAATTATTGTGTTCATTTCACAGAGGAGTAAACCGAGGCAAAGGAAGATTTCCTGATCTGTCTAAAGTCTCACAGCAAAAAAGAGCTAAGTGTGAAAAAGAACCCAGGAGTCTTACTTCCAGGTTCCTTCTCTTACCACCAGAAACTGAATGTTCCTTAGCATTCCATACATTTGTTTCTCCTATTTTTGAACTACAATCCAGTGATATAGAAAACTCTTCTATTGTTCTACACTGATTATATTGTCTTTTAATTTAGGATTGCATATTTTATTTTAAATGTCGAAACTAGTATGAAATAGCTTTAGGTATAGAAAATGTATGTTTCCTTCTTATACAGTTCTGCCAATTAAATTCTCACCTGCAACTCTTGTGCAGCAATTCGGGGGATTATTCCTGCCTCTGCTATTGACATGTGGAGTATCAAGACCAATTCTTTCAAACTTGGGTGCCTAATAATAGACACATATGTGAGTAAGACAATTAAATACAGTTGAGAGTTTTAAGAGCTGTATGTATCCACGGATTCATCTGAAACTGTAATAATGCTTTGTGCAACATGGTACCTTTTATGCATTTGAGTAACTCTAATGTTTACAGTTTATATTGTCCCTGGCTCTAGCAATCACTCTTATCCCCCAGCTTTTTGTACAGTCTATGGAAGGACCCAGTCAATAACATGCCTTAGGGAAGCACGAGGTTGTTCCTTCGTTGTGACCCATACATGTAAATTGTGACAAAGGGTGTGTCTAGACTATAGGGTTTTGTCAACAAAAGTGGACTTTTGTTGACAAAACTATACCTGCGTCTACACTACTGCCGAGTTCTGTTGACATAACATCGACGGAACTTTGCAGTTTTGTTGACGGCAGTAAACCTCATTCTACAAGGAATAATGCCTTTTGTTGACAGAGTTCTGTCGATAGAAGGCGTTATTGCATCTACACTGTCCTTTGCATCTACACTCTCATGTCGACAAAGCGGTTTGCTTTGTTGACAGAACTGGATGTTGTCTAGATGCTCTTTGTCGACAAAGCTTCTGTCGACAAAAGCCTGTAGTCTAGATGTACCCAAAATTGGGAGGGAGTATAGCAGGGAGTAGTCATTTCTGCCATGGCTCTATTTACACACAGGGTGACAGAACTGGCTGAGATTACTGAGCAAGCAATCTGTACCAATCCGAGGTTTTGTGTAGTATTTTCTTGTGTTCTCCTGGGGCAACATGACACAGCCATGAATAGGGCAGAATCTAAATGCCCATCACCCCATGAAAGAAATTAAGTACAGCTGGGGAAACTGAGGGTCAACAAAAGTAAGGCTCACTCCCATCTGCACAACGGGAACAGTATGGGTTACTCCTCTCGCAAGGATTTTGTGAGGCTTAATTACCTCATGTCTGCAAAGTGTTTTGGGAAGCTCAAAAGGAACAAAATTTCCATGTAAGTATTATATAGAGCAACATGATGAGAAGGCATAAAACATTTGTAGTGGATCCTGGAAAAAATGTTCTGAAAATGCTTCCAATTTAATGTAGTTTGGTATCCCACAAGCAAAAGATGTGTTTTTCATAGG
This sequence comes from Pelodiscus sinensis, assembly GCF_052426305.1. NCBI lineage: Eukaryota > Metazoa > Chordata > Testudines > Trionychidae > Pelodiscus > Pelodiscus sinensis. The sequence continues at coordinate 108,758,399 of NC_143055.1, read as the reverse complement.
CATCTTGCTCTTATACTTTTCCCTAGTGGGGATGGTTCAGCAGTGGGGAGCTGAATGATAAACATTCGTCCTTTGTTCAGTTTCCTCACTCTGGGATTGTTTGTGCCACCGTTACTCATGCAGAGTTGTATCTTACCTCTCAAGCAGCTCATTCACCCTGAAATAGATAAAAGCACTCAAGCGGTAAGATGCTGCACCAGCATGAGTATGAGTATTGGAATGCGGCCCTTGGAAAAGCCATGATAAAAGAACCCAAATCAAATGGAACCAAATAGATTAGCGTCAGGAGTATTTCCTCAGGTCCCTTCAAGCCCTGGTGTAAGTGCTTCAAAATATGTATTTTTAAGCAGAAAGCTTGATTTTCTGGTTAGACAACTAGTCCACCATCCAGCATTGCTTAGTACATTGTAACTCAGTTATCATACAAATATTTGTTTGGTCACTTATTTTAACAATGAGAACCACCTGAGACTAAAGTTCAGTTGCAATTTGTTGCAGCTGCTGTGGCAAGGACCCCCTTGGAAATGTAATTTCAAGAGGATTCTTCTAGTTAAAAAGCCATTTCCTTATGAAGGGGGTTCTGGAAGATAGCAATGGGGGGGGGGGGGGGGGAGAGAGCAAGAACTGAAATTTACAAGCATTCCTGAAGAGCATTTTGAAAGCACCATATTAATTTAAGCAATTGCAGATACATTTTTACCAAGTTAAACAGTTTAACTCTTCCACTAAAACTTTTAGTATAAAGAGGATAAGTTTTGACAGAATTTTGGCCTCAGTGAACACATTATCCTTAACAAAATGCATATGATGTTGTGTACGCCACAAGGCTCTGCTCTGGAGATTGCTGAGAGAGAGAAGGGTAACCCACCTTTTTTCTGGCCCCTTCCAGAGACAGCAGGATCCACGGTTTCCATACAGCTACAAATTCCATGTGTTGCCCAGTCCTGGCTCTCTCACAAGAGCTGGCTAAGTTATTTCATGATGACTAATATTCTTTGAGTCATTCATAAACTAATCCTGATTTCTACTAATTCATTTGTTCCTCATCAGTAATCATTGAGTAGTCTGGATGAACAATTTCAGCTCCATTAGCTGATCACAAACTGCTTACTTCACTCTTTGTGCCACATGCTTGGTTACTTAAAGCATATGGTATCATTCCTGCTTCCTGACTGAGTGATAAACTGAAGACAAAGGCTGACAAAACTCCAATATGAGTGAAACAAGGTGAGTGAGATAATCTTTTTTATGGTATAATAGCTTTGTCTCTCTCACCAACAGAAGTTGGTCTAATAAAAAATACTAGCTCCCACCATGTTTGTTTAATATCCTGGGAAGCTTCCCTGTGGGTTACTTTGCAATGAACAATTTACTCTTCCCTCTCTAAGGGTGTGTCTAGACTACAGGGTTTTGTCGACAAAAGTTCACTTTTGTCGACAAAACTATACCTGCGTCTACACTACCGCTGAGTTCTGTCGACATAATGTTGACAGAACTCAGCAGTTTTGTTGACGCTGGTAAACCTCATTTTACGAGGCATAAAGCCTTTTGTCGACAGAGTTCTGTCAACAGAAGGTGTTAGTGCATCTAGGGTTGTGTCTAGACTACAGGGTTTTGTAGACCAAGCACCTTGCTTTGTCGACAGAACTGAATGTAATCTAGACGCTCTTTGTCGACAGAAGCTTTGTCGATAGTATCTGTCAACAAAACTTCTGTCGACAAAAGCCTGTAGTCTAGACGTACCCCAAATCACTTCAGTCTGCTCCTTTCTGTCCATGAGACAGGCATCCCCCTATCCAAAAGACAACTCTCGCCTCACTCTATGAGCTACTATCTTCCCTGTGAACTATGGATTGGACACTGCCTTTTCCATCCAATTCCTTCCAATGAAGGAAATGCTTATGAATGACCTTCCTAAACCTAGCCTCTTTGCCCCCACTAGAAAGGTGAAAGCAGAATCCTCTATCTGATCATTTATGCTTCCGTGAGGAGACCCAAGAGGAGAGTAAACTCACAGCTCTGTCCTTGGAGCCACTCCCACTGAAGAAAACAGGATTGAGAGCAGATCCTTCCCACTCAATCCTACTCTCTCATGAACTGTAGTAGTGTGTATGGAGCTGAGTGAGGCTGGAACAGCAGAGTCACCAAGTCCGATTCTACCCACTATGAAGAGAGAAAGGAAGAGGATCTTGGCCCAACATTTGCTCCACGGAGCCTTCCCTCCACATGGAGAAGTGGGTGGGAAACAAACATTTCTAAAATCATAGCTTTCACCATTCTGTCAAGAGAAAATGTGAGAGCCTCCTCATTTCCCTATCTCAATAATGAAGAGCAGCTGAACAGAAACTGGCCTGTTCTCTCTAATCTTCAACCCTGAAAGTGGCAGATGAGATTTGTGCAGCCTGTCCTACCTCTACTGGGACAGAAGCCTATAAGACAGTTTCATTTAACCAGATTTGCAACCTCTTCGGAAGGAAAAATTGGGGGAATAAGTAGGTCTCCTAAACTCATCTTTGTGCCTCTGATGCAAAAGAAAGAACATTTTTTTCAAAAACCTAACTGTACATATTTTAAAAACTGAGCTCAATAATGAAACAGAACAAGAAAAGCACCCCAACATATTCTATTTGAATACAAATGAGATACAACTATGAGAGAATGTAGCCAGAAACCCATATCTGTGGCTCTAGAAGCATAAGGCAGATTCAGATGCTTTTGCAAATTGTAAGTTTTAGGAGCCTAAGTCTCATTTTCAGAAGTGACTTGGCACTTAGGAGCTTAAGCCTTAATGAATGTTATTTGAAAACAGGACTTTGGCTTCTAAGTACGGTAACTTAGGCACTTTTGAAAAGGTTTCCATTGTAGCTATCCAAACTGTACCCATCTAAATTAGCTTTGGTATATAATTTCAGACTACTTGTGTGTTGTGCTATGAATTGTTATATGATTTCCCTCACTCCCTTCTATGAATTATGTTTTATTTGCAATTCATGTTGTTTTAGGCGCTTTGAGAATTTCACTAACCCCTGCAGATAGTGGTGGTGGTGGGGGACCTTAAAGTCTAATACAATGCAATGAAACAAAAGGTGTCTGGAAACTACCCTGCTCAGAATTCATCAAAAGTAGTACCACTGAAAGGGTATTTTTTTTCTTTTTCCCCATAAAATTTGTGACTTCCAGGCCCATGTTCCTAATCAGACACAGCAAGCATCAAGGATAAGAATTAGGTATCAGAGATGGAAGCTGACCACTGCAGTGCATTGTTGGTATTCTTTATAATTCCATTTCCTATCTTAAACAAAATGTCAGAATTGCAGTTAAGCAGTCAACAATTCCTGCAGGCCATTGCCTCATTTAATACAAGCTTAATAAAGAGCCAGGGACAGAAGCCTATACTTTCATTCATTGGACTGTAGATAGGTCTACTTTTAAAAGGCATATACAGCCTGGTTCACACTTACATTATGTGGTAAGAATGAGGCAGAGTTCATGTGGAGTTGAGCTACACATCCTATCCTGAGCATCTGCGGAACAATCCACCTTTGTCATTGCTAAAATGTACTAAAAGTTGTACTATTTGCACTACATATGTGCAAAGTCCAAGATTCATAACTGTATATGAACATGATCATAGCAAAGCACAAGCATTTCCTATGGGACTGAAACAAGTGCTTAAGCAATTTGTTGACAAAGGACTTAAACAATGTTCTCTTTCTTTTCTCCTTTCCCCATCTTCACTCATAGAAAGTCCAAAACAGTTGTTATATGAGTAAGCGTTCTATTTTCACTAATGATTATAGATATGCTCATTTCAGAATCAAAGACCTCTGTGGCTATATGCCTAAAGGAGCTAATAAATCATAGATGAGTATGGGGCCAGCCACAAAAATCAGAATAAGTATTGTGAGAACCATAACTGTGAATAAAAAAAAACCAAAAACATGGTTTTGATTTGTACTCTGACCATTTTATATAGTTGTGTATGTCCATGTATGTCTTTCCCCAGATAGAATGTAGAGTCATGTATTTGGAACATGAATTTTTGTAGCTACTTCTAGAGTTGTGTGAACTTTTCAGTCTGAAGCTGAAAACCTGAAATACAATGGTTTTTCCAGTTTCATTTTGAAATTGAAAACTACCCTGTTTTCATGAAATTAAGGGAAAATGGATCTTCCTTTGTAGAAAGAGACAAAATTTCATTGAAAGCAGGTATCTTTTTGAAGATAATTAAGCCCATTTTTGATCAAGGATATATCTGCAATGAAGGCACACCACTATTATATGAATAATCATAATAAATAAATCAAACAAATTAAGATGTTTGTAACAAAAAATTAAAGGTGACACAAAGTGAGACAGAAAAAGGAAATAACTCCTGCCCTGTTCCCCAGCAGAGAAAGAAACAATTTCTATGCACACTTAACAAGACTGCTAACACTCAGCCAATAAATGTCCATATTTCAGACAGCAAAAGATGAGAGCAAAAAATAATTTCTTTGATTGTCTTTCTGGATGCTAGCAGCTCTAGTTACTTACAAAAGTTATTGTGGCTGAATCTAGTTTTGGGCACTGTAGTTAAATTATTCTTGATCCTGTGGATAAATAATTGGTACTATCTTGCTTGTTAGCAATTCAGGATACTGTGGTTATTTTGGTGTCTTTTTGTACCTATTATTGCTGTGTTTTCAGGATACTGTGGTCAATTACTGAGTCTCATGCTGTTTTACTTGCCTGCTTTTAAGAAATCTCGTCTTAGCATTTTCTAGAATGTCTCAGTGTTCATGCTGGTGATTATGTGTAGTTGGGAAACACTAGTATGGAAATGAGCTGATGAATATTAGAGCTACGCAAAGCTCTGCCATTCTGATTCAGCTCACAATGCTTATTGTCATTCGGTTTTGTTATAAGTAGAATCAAAGATCCCAGCTCAGGCTTTAAGCCAGAGCTTTGGTTAAAAAAATGAATTCGTAAAGGTTTATTTGGTTTCAACCTGTGTTATCTTTTTCACTTTTGTCATTCCTCCCATATTTTCAAATCTTTCTCCCTCAACTTTTACCCACTCAGATTTTCACTTGCTCTTTCCTCTAATCTTTTAACCCCTCACTCTTTTTCTTGCTCAGTGCAAAGCTATTGCCCACTCCCTCAATAACTCAGGGCAAAGCTTATGCAGGATCTGAGATCCAATTCAGCTACTCAGTATCTGCTCTTTCAGCCAGCAGCAAGGGAGAAGGAAGGAGTAGGGACTGGGCTAGGATTAGGCAGAAGTGAGGGACTACTAGACATATGCATTAATAAAGAAAGTAATTGCAAGTAGTAGGTGGCTAGAGCACAGCAGAGGGAATGGAGTCAGAAGACAGAATGGACCTGTATCTAGAGTAGTAGGTGGTACTCAAGGTGGCTGGAAGACAGAGGATGGAGTTTTTAGGAAACAGAAGGGTATATGCAAAAAGGAGTGAAGTGAGGTGAAGACAACAGCATACGAATAGTCCCTCTGAAGTCTCTCCTTTCATCCAGGAATAGGAATTTTGCCCACAAAATTGATCCTTCCAGAACAGTGGGGGACAGCTTGCCCTGCCACTGGGTAAACTACACGATACACGGCTGGAAAATTTCAGTTGGCAGTTCTGCTAATCTGTCTTTTTTCATTAATTTTAAATGAGTGATTTTTTAAAAATATTATAAATCCATAATCAAGTTGCCAAAATTAACTATGGTAATTGTTCCTAGAATTCATGCATCTAAATCAAAATTAAAAGGAAAAGTGTGAGGAGGTGATGGCATGTCACTAGGACCTCTTAGAATAGCACATGCTTACACTATTCCTGCTTGCTTGATTCAGGAAAAGGGAGTTAATTTAGTTTCACAGAGCAGCAATTAACTTGGGGCCTGATTCTGCCACCTTTCTTTGTCGGTCAATTAATGTGACTCAGCAACACAGAATCTGGCCCTACAGAGTAAATGGCAGAGCACCTGGCCCTATATGTCTATACATTTTTCCCTAGTGTAGATGCTTGTACATTTCACACTTTTGTGAAAGTGGATAAAGAACCATATAATGAGAAGGAGAGTAACAGGGATGAAGGACAGCCAGAATCCCAGTTTAGCTACTCTGATCTCTCACTGTTTGCTACTACAAAACCGCTAAATTATATCTGGGCTACTTTTAAAGTAAATAATAGAACTGAAAAAATGCTCACTGTACAGGCACAATTTTGATACAAGAATTATTCAAAATCACATTCCTCCTGAATGAATGTGTCTACCCTAAAATAAAAGGCTAGTGGCATGACTGTGGCTGGCCCAAGTCAGCTGACTTGGGGTCGCAAGGCTTGGCCTTGCAGGATAAAAAATGTTGTGGAGGCTTAGGCTGGAGCCAGGGCTTTGGGACTCTTCTTACTCATGCAGTGCCAGAGCCAGAGCTCCAACCAAAAGCCTGAACATTTACACGACTATTTTACAGCCCCATAGCCAGTTCAGCCACTGGTATTTAATTGCTCCATAAACAATCTATGAGGCCAGATTCTGCTTGCCTTACTCAGACAAATAATCCCATTGGCTTCAATAGGAGCTATGTCTGAGAAAGAAGTGCAACATCATCCCTTTCTAAGTGAAAGCATTACGAAGCACCAATCACTAGAGAAAACATATCAATAGTCCAGAGAAATCATGGACTATTGACACATCCATTTCTTTATCTGTTGAAAAACTTTAGAGCTTAACCTTGATGTCTCAGATCATCACAGGTTGTAAATAAAGGTATGAAATACAGCATAGACATATTGGTCTAATCTAAAGAAAAAAAAGCCCTAATTGTTGGCGTTGATTCTGTTCTCCGGCATGGACCAAATTCTTTGCTGGCATAGTTCTGTTGACTCGAGTTGAACTCTGTCAGTTTATACGAGCAAAGGATTGAGCCTATACTTCGAAACTGTCTTAATACAAAAAAAATATTTTATTAGTTTTTTTGTACTTTATGCTCTAATTACTTAGCAAAGCCATTTTCAATTACTAAATAACATAGAAATCTCAAAACTTTAATACCAAGAAAATAAAAATTACTACTATTTTTATCGCATTATCAATCTCGCTATGGAAAAAAACATTAGCGAGAGAAAATGTAGGAAGCTCTGCTCTTTTAACAAACATATCACGTTCCCACTACAATGTTCAAAAGTCTAAATAAACCAAGGAAAAAGTACTAATCTAATAAAGCTCTATTTAAAGAAAATTATTAAAATGTCAGGTGTTAATTGGTTTGTGATATACAATATCACTGTTTATATATTCAGCAGCTTACCAGCTCTGAAACCATAAATGTAAACAAAAATGAACTACATCACAAGATTTTATTTTTTTACTGAAGTGTTGTGTTAATTATCTTACCTCAAGAACAATAGAAAGAAATCAGGTATTATTGATTGTAAATCTTAGTTATTGTCATGGCTATATTTTCTCTCATTAATGAAGCTTCACCCCCACCAAGCCATGAGTCACAAATGGGGGTTAAGCTTCATTAATAAGAGAAAATATAACAAATACATTACTCTCTGAACTCGAGCCGATCCCATATTCCTCATTCAGGATAAACAGCCACTGATTCTAGTGGGAGTTTTTCCCTGAGTAAAGAGTAAAGAAACAGGGTCCCTTGGGCTAACTCATTTGCCTTTCTCAGCCATGTAATCCCATTGAAATGTTGACACTATTCACACGAGTGAACTGAGAGGATTTTGGCTGATACTAGTAAAAATTATAAGAAAACATGACCTGTAAGCCAAGTGGCATCTTCATTCCCACTAAGGACTTTTATAATTATATATAGTTGTCTCAGTGGGCTTTGCCGTAGAGCTTCACTAATTTGTGCTAGTGGCTGGGACATTGTAAATTAGTGAATAATTCAAATTAATAAATAAGGCTGTAGTCCTGCAAATCTTAACATGAGCAGTTTCCTTTGACTTCACTCTGACCACATGAATAGTAATTATCGACATCATACTTAATGCTAAAGACATCTTCTCCTGAATAATGCTGGCCATATTAATACCAAATAGACAGATTCTGTCTTCCATACTCTTGTTGTGTAGTATATAACTCTGGGAACAGCAGTACAGAAATTAAGAGAACTGCTGAGAGAGCAAGATATTATGTTGTGTGAGTATGCATGGCAGAATCTAACTTTTGGTGATTAAACACTGCAAAGAAAGCAAGGAGAATGAATAATATTGTACAGTACTCCTTTGTCAATAGAAAGTTATAATAATTAAGTCACACTCCATTGTATCCTAGTAAATGTAAAAGTAGTAATATGAAACTCCACTGTAGCACCTGCTATTAAACTTTTGCTCAGAGGTAAGGAAAGGCCACCAAATTGCGTGTGAACTACAAAACAATTGTGGTATTTGAGAAGGGAAACTACAAAGGTTAAAAAAAATCAAGTAATTGAGCTTAAAATAAGACCCTAATCACACATTGCTAGTTCTGCATGCACTCATAACAAAATAGTTACATCTAATTATTAAGAAGCCGTGAAATAATTCAGTGAATTCAGTGAGTCTCTTGAATTTGCAGCTTCTTCCTTGCTTTAAAGAACATGTGTTCAGGACAGTGAACAGGACAGGGACCCTTCAGGCACTCAGTAAGTTTCCTTTTCAACGCTGAAAGTTGGCAGCTCCCTTGCCACAACACTGTCCATTGCTTATGAAAAGCAGCTGTATCTGGAAGTGCTACTAGTGCCTGATTGTATAAGTGTATAGATAGAGCTTGCATAGTTTTGCTTTGAAAAATATTGTTTTTATATAATTAATCATTATAATGCACCATTCATGTTGAGACCAAAAGACAATAGAGAGCTGATGACTTAAAATGCTAATTTACTGTTCAGGAAACATGAATGTAGATGTTTTTCAGTCAGATGTGTGTGTATCCAAAGCAGGAAAGGAAAAGGGAGAGGAAGCAGTTGTTCACAGCCAAATTGGGTTCCCATTCTACTTCTGTAAGTGAAATTCCTTTTTATTTCAGCTTAACTTTGCCTTCCCATCCTAAGGGCTGTCATTCTGTTCCCAGCCTAGCATGGCCCTGACCAAAGAAAACATCTGCAAGCATTGCGGGTGTCCCAGAGTGAGTCTCACCCTAATGCACATAACTATGCCCAAGGATTTTATTAAAATATTGGACGAGCAAGCCTTCTGACCCTCATTAATACATTTTCACGCAAGATGATTTCTCCAGTTCAAATCTCCTATTTGAGATTTTATGATGGGTTTCATTTTATTACTAACAACATCATTTTCACGTTGAGCTCTGATTTGACATCATCTGTCCAAACTTGGCTTATTTACTAAATTAATAACAAGCAACTACATCCTTTATTCATTATGATTAATGGTTTTATTTCCAGCTGTCTTTTTGAGCAATTCCAGCAGAGAAATGCTCAAGCCACTCATTTTTTAAGATTAGTGACCCGTTAGTTAATTTTTGATATCTTAAAGAAAAATAAAAGGTTTAAAATTTTATAATGTATCCCTCTTACATTTACTCCTCTAAAACAGTATGCTGTCTTTGACAGTCTTGGAAAAGTGAATTCACTTCATTTTGGAAGAAAAGCTCTATCAAGAAGAAAGGGACTAAAAATCTGACTTTAATAGATTAATGTTAAATGTTAGACCAACGTGAAGTAGGGAGAGGCAGATAGAGAGATCACATAAAAACATCATTTACACATTAGTGAGAGAAGTGTGCATACAAATCGCTTCCTACCTCTCCTTGCCGATGATGATGTTTTGGAGGTTTTCCCATCTGCCTGAGAAGCTTGCCCTTCTTACTCGCGAGTGCCAGTCCCTGGTGGATGCCTGCAGATCTGTTGGTTGCCTGTGTTGGAGCCTCCCCCATCAGGGTGGATTTGATTGAGTTCACCTTGGAGCTGGAGCTGTCTAGCTGGGAGCTCTCCACCATCAGGATCACGGCTAGTAAGAGGAGACAGCAGGAGTACTTATTCCATATCAGCATCATCATCTCCCCCTCCCCACCAAAAGAGGGATTTAAAAAACAGCAGAGGGCTAAAAAGAAAAAAAAACTCCCAAGGTTTGTTAACAAAACAACTCAATTGATTTCAATGCCACACGCTCAGGAAACGGCCGTCCTGGGAGAGACAGGAAAAAGAATTGCCTAAAAAAAAGTACAGTCTATAGGAAATGAGCAACAGTCAGATCAAGTTAAGTGACAGCTTTTTCCTCCAGATTCTTGAGAAGTTCAGGAATTGTTTTAGTGACTGGGAGCAATAAACTATGAGGCAATTGCACCCAGGAAAGCTTCCCACCAGTGGAGTCACCCCGCAGGTTTGCTCAAGCTTCAGACGAAGAGTCAGTTACTTATTTCCCCCCACTCCTCCTCTCTTGCTACACAAGTCAGCAGGGAGAAAACTCAAACCAGATCCAATCCAAGCAGCACCGTCAAGGGCTGGGATTAGTTTTGTTTCTCTCTCCCTCCTTTTTATTCCCCTCCCTTCTTCTTTTTCTTTCTTTTGCCTCAGCCTCTGTAGCCAGTGTTTGTGAAAGGACACGTTCTCCTCCACTTCCTATAGACTAGCTGGTGCTGGGATTCAGGGCTCCAGGCATCTGGCAGACAAGCAGACAGGGTGAGTCCTTGGGACTGGAGACCTGGAGTCAAGATCACTCACACAGGCAGAAACAAACAGACATCTAGACAAACTCACTGAGTTCCTTAGCACAGATCTCTACACACAGAGTTCTCTGACAGTCTCTCACTTTACTCTAGTCTCCCACAGCCCCCTTTACTTTTTATAGCTTTCCACAATGGATTTCTCTTTCCTCCGCCCCCAGTTCAGAGTGACAAAGAATGAAACTGACTCTTCTCCAGCCTTTGCCCCTTGCACCCATCTTTCCAACAGTAGAACTTTCTTCCCATTTTGGCAAGGAGACAGAAGTTGTAGCCCCTGATTTTAGGAACATGGGAGGCTGTGTCTCTCTGTTTCTCCTGGAGTGACCAGCACACCTCCTGGACACATGTACATACACTGTGTTTCAGGGGATCAGCACAGTCAAGGACACATATCCCTTTTTCTGGACTATTGGGATGGCTAAAATTTTGGCACCAAGGGATGGCATTCAGAGAAATCAGGAATTTTAGTGAAGTCCATGATGAATTCATGCTGCTTCAGTGGCTCCCTCGTCAGGGTCTGGGCCCAGCTGCATAGGCACCGGAGACAGAGTGGGGGAACAAAGGATCATTCTGCCCTCCAAACCCCGCCACACACAAACACACTTTTGAAAACCTGCTGGGAGGAAATGAACTGCAGCGTGGCCCAGCCAGCCAGCCCCAAGGTCCTGCTCTCTATGTTATGCGGTGTGCAACATTTCGGCCAGCTCCTGCTCAGCACTGTGCAGTTGAACTCAATTGCTGACTGCTGAAATGACAGCAGTTGCTCTTTTTGGCACCAGGGACTGGACAGATCTAAGGTACAGGATGGACCAGTCACTTGAGGTCCTAGTCTTACCAGCAAGGAGAATACGAGGCAGTGGAGAAGAGGGACAGGGCTCCATGAGGGTTCAAGCTGGTGGGAAAGACTCCCTTAAGGGCTCTGAAAGTGTCACTGGGTGAAATTTTTGTGACCCCCCCCCCCCATACTCCTGCTGTGAAATTTACTTTAAAAACCTGTTCTAAAATTGTAGTCTTAATTATCTGGAATGGGAATAAAAGTTGCATTCTGCCTGAAAATGATACATTGTTGTATATCCTGCCAATATGTGTACCAAGGTCCCCAAAATTCCACTAATTAAAAAAATGACCAATCATTAGTAGTGTGAAGAAAAATTCAGTAATATGATACATCTTGGTATTGTAGTTTTAAAAAAATCCACAGATCACAGATATAAATCTTTGTCCTGCCAATTTTTGTGCCCATGTCTCTAAATTCCTTTGTCCGAATAAAGAACACCTTCAACTATTATCAGTGCACCAAAAAATCCTGAATATGGCACATTTTTGGCACTGCAATGCCACAAGCTTTTGGATGTGAGATGCGGATCCTGGCAATTTTGGCACCCCAGTTCCCCAAATTCAACCATCTAAGAACACATCCAACAGCTGCTAGTCTGCTAAAAATGTGAAAGTATGGCACATCTGAGCATCACAGCACTGCAAGCAACCAGATCTAGGTGTCAGAGAGTGAACTGGGGACTTGAGTGCAAAAATCAACAGGACCTGTATAGATCTGGTTTTTACCTTTTTCCTATTAACTGCAAAGGACTCACTGCAAAAGACTCACCCTGAGTCATATCTTTACTGCTGCAAACCCTTGATTCCTTAGCCAGTGCATGTTGGTGTAGTAAGTAGCAGGAGGGGAGAGAACATAGGTTATTTACAAATTTAAGTATAAGCAGTAACTTTTTGGGAGGTGAGGAGTTCATGGGTTCTTTTCCTTCCACGGGGCTCCTCATCTGAAATAGAATCAATCATTTCCACTTATTATAGCCCTTTACATGGTTGGGGGGAGGAATAAATGAAACTTCATTTCCCTTCTCCCTGTTAAATCAGCAGTGTGTGAGAGGAAATCACTAAGGCATGCAAAGAGGAGGGAGGGTAAAGAGAGGAAAGCCCCTGAACCAGTATCCTTTATTCTTGCAATTCTCTGAGCTCTGTTGCCTGCCTGTGAAGCCAGGGCTAGATCCTTTTAAAGAAGATAAGGAGCGGTGTCTCCAGCAATGACTTCATGTGAAACAATTCCTTATAAAGTCTTAAAAGAACACAGAGGGTTGCTCCTGCCAGCATGTCCCAATTTTAGGCTTTGTGGTAATCTGGAAGGAGCTTCGGGTAATGGGGAAGTGAACCTATAAAAACTTCAACTCAAGCCTTTGATTTTTTTTTTTTTTTACTGAGTTTTACATGGAGGAATTTTTTTAATCTCTTTTCTCTTATCCAAAGAGGTAGTCAGCTTCCATACTCATTTTTAGTATGCATGGATTTTAAATTATTTTAATTTCTGAGAAACGCAGATTACATCCCGGATAGAGCCTGGATATTAAATACATAGGGGCTTAAAATAAATTGCGCTGCTTAATTTAGAGTCTGATTCCAGAATAAGAGGGGTCCTTGCTTTGTGGTGATTTTTGAATTTGCAGCTGTGTATAATCATGGAAGGCATTTCTACAGGAAAGTTCCAAGTGGAGAAGGAGGTAAGTGCTTTATAATTTCCCGAGGAAAGCGATGAGAATATTTTCCCCCCTTTTTGTTCGCACACTTTTTCCTCATGTGATCTGGTTCATCAGAAACCTAAAAGAGAAAGCCAGGGCAATCATCTATCAGGGCAAAAGCAAAAGGGTACTTCTCAAGGGGCTCATTCATTTCACATATGGGCAAGCCTTTCTCTTATAACACTACTAGTCTGATTGGGAACTATGCAGCAATTATTTCATGTGTTGAAAAGAAACTTCTCTGTAATAAAAATTTTAAAGCCTTTGAAAGATGCTAAATTCACAGAAAGCTAGTGAGGTGAGATCTGAACAGACTGCACACAGAACAATTCCTACCATCATAGCCAGGTAGAAAGAAACACCCTATCAGCTCTGACACCCCTGGGGGCGCTCTAATCCACTCAAACATAAATCAACCTGAGAGGAACAGGCTGACACAGTAGCTCACTGGTTCATCACGGCAGAAAGAGATACCCTGAATTTCTTTCCTGCAGTCAGAAGTGCTCTCAGGTTTGGTCAGAAGCTAATGTACTGCAGAGAACAACTACCATCCAAATTACACCTCTTTCCAGCAGTGGATTTCACAAAGCAGCCTTCCCTTAGCACTCCCTGAATTATGAGAAAGGAGCAGAAAGATAAAGTTTCACAAGATCTGCTTCCTATCTCAGTTATCACTCCCTGACAGTGTGCAAAATCAGTTTATAACTCTTCTTAGGTAAACAAACCTTCCCCTGCCTTGTACTTAAATTGATAGCATAACTTCTACCAGATTTCTGGATTATTGATCAGAAAATTATAGGTGATTATATTAGACAGCCATATGGATTGAAAATGTGATCCTTCATCAATAGTTTAATGATTTTTGTAAGCACTTTGAGGCAGAAACAGTGTCTCCTCTATGCTTTGTATAGCTAGAAAACACACTGAGCATTTAGTAAGGGTATGTCTACACTACCACCCTCGTTCGAACTAGGGTGGTAATGTAGTCAACCGGAGTTGCAAATGAAGCCCGGGATTTGAATTTCCCGGGCTTCATTTGCATATTGCCGGGCACCGCCATTTTTAAATGTCTGCTAGTTCGGACTCTGTGCCGCGCGGCTACACGCGGCACGAACTAGGTAGTTCGGACTAGGCTTCCTATTCCGAACTACCGTTATTCCTCATTTCACTACCTAGTTCGTGCTGCGTGTAGCCGTGCGGCACGGAGTCTGAACTAGCGGACATTTAAAAATGGCGGCGCCGGCAAGATGCAAATGAAGCCCGGGAAATTCAAATCCCGGGCTTCATTTGCAACTCTGGTTGACTACATTACCACCCTAGTTCGAACTAGGGTGGTAGTATAGACATACCCTAAGAGACAGAACCTTCTCCCATTGAAATGCATGTGAATTTTCCTATTAAATTTAAGGGAGAATAGAATGAGGCTTTAAGTGAGTTAATTAATTGTGACTGTGGATGTGGTTCTGTTTCCTAACTGAGGATATGCCCAATGACTTCAATCAGATTTTTGTCTGAGCAAACGTTGCAAGATCAAACCTCCATATTAACACTGTCTACTGTATTTAAAAATACTTTCTGTAGGATCAACAGAAAATGAAGTAAGGATAGGCAATATCCCAAACTTGTTCCTTCTGGATTATAAAAGAATGGTAGTGAAAGAGATACAGAGAGAATCCATGAATATAAAAACTAGTGTAATGACCTGATCCAAGTATCCACAGCTCTCACTGAAACCAGTGGCAATTAATGGTGCTGAACATCACAGAAGAAGCACTGAGCAGGTAGCTGGATTGCACTCTAAATCTGATTATTTGTCTTTAAATAAAAACACATATCAAGTATGTAATCTGAACATGAATGAACTGACAAGATTCCCATTAGCTTCTATGTTTCTAGTATAAACTCAAAGAAAAGAGAAAAATGTGAGGTTCCGAAGCTGGTACAATAGTTAGTCAAGTACATCCTATTACCATTCTCCTGAATTCAGCGGAGGAAGGAATCGGAAATAAATATGACCCAGAAAAAGCATTGTATAGACGATGGGGGGAAAAATCAACTGAGAATCCAGCAGTCCAAGAAGCTAGGACCAATTATTGTATGATATGTTTCTTACATGGGATTCCTTGGAGTGAAGATTGTCTTGCAGCATCTCACAGAATTTGGAAAGGTTTCTATTGTTTCACCTTGACAGGTGATTTTCAATATTAGGACTGAAGATGCAAGTTTTAAGTTTCACTCTAAGTGCATGTAGGCCAAGGGGCTGTACAATTGCTTAAAATGTGTCTTTTGCTCCCATTCCACCCACATCTCTTCCCAGAGCTCCTGTTCCGTTCTCTGCCCTGGCCCTTTCTCTCTCCTGTCTGCTCCTATCCAACCCCATCAGCTGTTTGCTTCACTCTCCATCTGCACCTATTTTCTGTCTCCAGTTCTTCTGCCTTTGTCCACCCCACACAATCTCTTGTGCCTTTACTACTGTTGCTCCTTACCTGCTGTCTCCCTCATTCTCTGCTTCGCCCACATCCCACATTGCCCCTTTTCCCCATCTCATTCCTTCCCCCACTGAATTCACTATGGCTGCATTCACATGGTTACACGGTGAGATGGGGGGACTGCAATCTCCCTGCTCAATTCCAGAGCCTAGAGATCAGAGGAGCAATTGCAAGGAAAGATTTGTTCAGTCCCCACATGCACAGGACAGAGCATTCTCACTCACTCTCTCGGAATAGTGCATGAATAATCTAGTCAGCACCAAGAGCTATGAAAGGACGGGGTGCGCTCAGTGTGAATGAAATCTTCAGATAATTTAGAAGACAGACTCTATGACAGTCTCTACTGAGAATGTGTAAACAGATTTTTCAACAGCTCATAACTTGGCCAAATTTGAGGAAATTTTCACAGGGACAGCAAAAGGAAGGTACTAAATGAAACAATGAAACAATTCTTTTTAAAAAACACATGGAGAAAACAATGAATTTTTAAAAATAGGTGAACTGATTTAGCTTACATTCCTGCCCCCGCCCCCTCGGCACATACATACACACAAATTAAATCAGCATGAGGCAAACACCTGCCATGGAAAATTTCTGTCCAAATGGGAAAAGAGTCTGGAAAAATTATAAGCAACTGAAATAGGGTTTATAATTGGAAGTGTTGGAGGAACATTAAGTATAGATGGCGCTACCAGCTCCGCCAATAAATATTAAGAATACTGTTCTTGTCATAAAAATAGCTGAAAACACAAATAGTGAATCACAGTAAGATACAAACTAGGCTAAGGGATAACAATAGGGTTAGTCAAAAATCTTCCAAAGTTATTTGACAGTTAATTGGGTTTATTAAAATATATTCTCCTCCCTCACACACACACAGTTTCTATTTTCACAGAAAATTTGGAGGCTATAGAACTCTTCTCACTCATTCCCCCAATTAATGTTCTTGTTTCACCAAGAAAACAAAATCACTTTGCTTTGGGCTGAACCAAAAAAAAAAAAAACACATTTTGGTCTTTTGATTCAGCCAGCGAACCTAAAAATTGATTAATGGAGGAAAATAAGCTTCCATTTCCTCCTTGTATCTTTCAGGAAGAGGACAGCTTCTATAGTTAAAATATGATTAAATAAAGCTCTCATTTCTAAAAATGTAAGTGGATATCTCCTTGATGTATTTATCCCTCAAGTTTATTTCTGGACTTGTTTTCTGGGTACTGGGAAACCATTTTGGTTGTTACATGAATGTTTTTAAACATACTATTACTCGTAGAAATATTTTTTAGACTTGTTCTAGAAATATACCATGGTGTTTGCTTTAATTACAGCTGGTCATGCTTTTTCATTCAAAACATTTTCTACCCAAAACACAAAATGAGCTTTTTTGGGAAAAGCTTCCAGTTTTATGATTTTTTTCCACATTTTTGGTCAAAACATAATGCATTTTTAAACGTTAATTTTTCATAATTTGACATTTTTACCCCTGTTCACCCTTCGTACCACAGAATGTATTCATTATGGCCAACGTTTTCATGTATTTCCTCTTAAAGTTTCAGTGACAAAAGGAAAAATGAAGAGGTCAGGATGTTTTGAAAAAGTTAAAAACTGGCAGAAGGAAAATTGGAAAGAAGGAAGGAAAATTTTTTTTAAAAAATCATGGAACTCATTTTACTCAATGGCAAAAAAGGAAAAGCCACACTTTTTGCTTAGTTACGGGTATTAAAATTTGGTCCATGATTTGACAGCTGATGTAGTCTTTTTTGAGAGAGAAAGAGTTCAAAAAGGAGAAATATTCTTTTTCAAACTTTTTGAGTGAAAGGGTCTCAATGAGCCTTCACTTGTCTAAGGTGACAACCTATATGTGAATAATATTAAAGGCCAGATTTTAATCTCACATTTTACACTAGTTACACCATAACTTAATTGAATTCAGTCAAACTATTCCTGATTTATACTAGTTTCTGGTCCTAATGTTTTTATTCCACTTAAACAAAATTACCTGATCTTCAAATTGAATATGCTTTTCATTCTTTAGAATACATATTTTATGAAATACATTATATAAAATAAAGATGCATTGTTTGTGTTATTGTTTTTTAGACTCTTCAGATGCATTGAATTTCCACCATCCCTTGCAACAGCTCTCACAGACCAGATATAGCCAGTGTTTCACTTCATGAGGCCCTACTCGGCAGTTTTATGTCTTACTGAAAAAAACACAGCCAGGGTCATTAAACATTTTTCATTTTTGTTTGGTCTCACTGAAGAGCGTTAAGAGAGGGAATACTTGAAAAGATGGAAAATAAACTTACTTTTGAATGCCCAGCTGACAGAATCTTTGCTGCCTAGGAGCCATTTCATCCTTGAACACAGCTTCATACTTTCACTTTCTATATTAAGGCCAGTAGAAATTCTCAAGGCAGAGTAGCATGAAGAGTCTGATCCAAAGTCCACTGAAGTCAATGGAAAGACTTCCTCCATCATCAGTAGGCTTTGGATCAGGCCCTCAGTGCTTAAAGAACTGGGACTCAGATCCACAGAAGCGATCCCAGATTTAGGCACCACTGCAATTCACAAAAGTCCTGCTTAGTTGTCACCTAATCCTATAGGCACCTAAAGTGCTGCTGTTACAGTCCCTTAAATTTCTGCTTGTACATAACAGGTGTCTAGAGACCTATTATAGCACTGCCCTTCAGAGGGTTCAGTAACACCTATCTATCCTGCCTGTGGAGCCTGTTCCAGTATGTGGGCTCAGAGTCTGCCTACCACAGGGGAGGGGAACCTTTTTTAGGTTGGGGCTGCTGGCCTACAGAAAAATCAGTCGGTGCTGCACACAAGTGAGAAGCTGAAGGAGGGCTGGAGCACCAGCACGGCTCCACCCCCTCAGCATTGGGGAGCACCTGATCTTCGGGGGCCAGATCCAGGCAAGCCGGGGACCACATGGCCTACCAGATCAGGGCCTATTCAAAAGGCAGCAAGA
Source organism: Pelodiscus sinensis (assembly GCF_052426305.1). NCBI lineage: Eukaryota > Metazoa > Chordata > Testudines > Trionychidae > Pelodiscus > Pelodiscus sinensis. Next base: position 108,739,728 of record NC_143055.1, on the reverse strand, counting down.
GTAGGAGATGTGGGTGGCTCCTACTTTATAACTTTAGCCTGATGGTTAGAACACTGAGATGGGTTGCAGGAGAGCCTAGTTCCATTCTGCCACAAGAGTGCCTTAACCACAGAATATAGCTCCTAAAAAGGGAACAGGAGATGTCATGTTCTCTCATAGTTTTGTCTAATTTCTAACCTCTCATTCCACATAGAGAGGCAAAGGATGCAGTAATTTATCAAATGGGTTAAAATCCATATTAAGAGATTTTTTTCTGATGATGACCAGTACAGAACATTGAGGTAGTATTAACTAACTGGCTTGGCCTATCACAATTCAGGATTTACATAGCTCATTTGTCAATAGTTATTAACCATTCAGGATTGGGAATCAGTGTCCCTGGCGCAAAAATTTTAGACAGAAATACGCAAGAAACAGGGTACAAAACTGGCTAATTCCTTTCCATTCACGGGGACGCAAAACTGAAAGGTTTTTTTTTGTTTTGTTTTTTTTAAAGAAAATGAGTAATCCTATGGCACCTTCTAGACTAATAGATTTATTTGGCATAAGCTATTGGGGGAAAAAAACACTTCATCAGATGCAGACACAGCTACCTCTCTGCGGGTATGTCTACATTACAGCATTTTTCCAGAAAAACAGACATTTTTCCAGAAAACTATATTTACATCCACACTGCTATTGTGTTCTTTCGACAGCAAGTCTAAAGAATGGAGGGGGTTTTCTGACAGTAGTAAGCCTATTTCTACGAGGAAGAAGCCTTTTTCTGAAAAAGCTTTTTCAGAAAAAGGTGCATGTGGATGCAGAAGAGGAAGTTCTTTTGAAAGAAGAGGCCTCCAGGAAATAACACAGGTGCCCTGGTGGCCACTCCATCCATACTAATCATACTTTAATGCAAGATAGCATCCAATGAATGTGTATGCTATCTTTCAAAAAAGCATATCGCTTTTTCATTGCGCTTTTGGTGTGTGGATGCTCTCTTTCAAAAGAAGTTTTCTAGAAGATCTCTTCCAGAAAAGCTTCTTCCGAAAGAAGCCTGCAGTCTAGACATAGCCCGAGACTTGAAAGGTCTTACTCCAGCAGCAATCATTACGTACCAGAAAAAAAGCAACAGATAAAAGGGTCTTAGAAGACTTAGTCATTTCTATTTAGTGAAATATCCAGTAACAGAGAAAAAGATTTATATTCCCTAAAAGTTATTGTACTATGTAACAAAGAAAATTATACTATGATAATTAAATTTAAAGATCATCAGGCAATATTCTTACAAACTGAATAGGACAAATTCACTCCTAGTAAAACCCCACTGAATTCAAAGGAGTTACATCAGAAATGAATTTGGTGCATAATGTATATTTTTCACTATTAAAGGGCCACCTTTTTTGTTTAACATTAAACCAGTGATGGAAAGTAGCCATATAGAGGTCAGATTAGTTATCATGGCAGTACTTTCTGACCTGAAAAAAATCTATGTACCTATCTGGCTCAATTGACTGGTCAGCCTTGTATATAGTTGCCTGGCATTGCTGACCTGGTGGCAGCTGAAGCATGTTGATGGGTTTTTGTCCAAATACTAGAGGTAAAATCCTGGCTTTACGGAGTAAATGGCAAATCTTCCATTTTCCACCGAAAACTTCATCCTTGGTCTCATGGAATTACCAAAGAGTGGATTCTCTCATCTGCATCTATTGGAGAAAGTAAAAGAGGCAATAAACTAGGACATGCCTTTCTTAGCCAGAGAATGCCTGAGCAGAACTATCAGCAAAATATGTAGGTGCAAGTAGGTAGGAAGACAATAGGGAGAAGAAATAGTTAGTGCCCATGAAACCTCATGATACAATCTACATTTTTGTTAGTCTCTATGGTGCTGCAGGACCATCCATTGTTCTTTAAGTTTTTTCAGTTAAATAGTAACATGGCTACCCCTCTGAGACTAGTAAGGAGAAGAGTTTATCTTTCAAAAGGTCAGTTAATGCCTAGCTAGTCTGGTGGGGGAAGTGCAGTTGCCGTCTCTCATCTGATTTGTTTATCCAGTCCTCTCTCCTTTCCCCTTCCTCTGTCCAGTTTCTTTCTTTCCTAGGGTCACTTAATGGAAGAGCCCTTCCAAATTCACCCCTGGAGAATTCCACTGAAACCAGTCAGTCAAAATACTACAGGGTGCATTTGGTCCCTTGCCTCTTTCACTCATATCCACCACGGGCAGCTCCATGTTTCCGCATAACAAGTACCAGAATACGAAACACTGCAGCTGCCAAGAAATGCAGAACAAACAGATTTACATGTTTTTTCCTTTATTTCCATCATTTGACCCTTGCTTTTAGTTCTAGGAGAAACTGTAACTATATTTACATGTTTAATCTAGAAGAAATGTTAACTTTTGTTTAGATGGCTATGGAGACTTTGATCTTTGGCTTTGATTTTCCAAATTTTTTTAAAGCAAAACATAATGTATTAATGAAAACATTGAAATTGTTGGTTTTTAAGACTATTTCCCATTCATGCTTTTGATTCTTTCATCCCCTGCTAGATCTTCTTTGGCTTCCCTGAAGTTTTGTAACTTTAGTTCAAAGTCCAAAAAATTAACTTACGTTGTATCCCAACAATGTAGGCAATCAAATCACTCTGATTGCCCAATTCATTTCAGTCATAGCTGATTCTGAATCAGCACAGAAGTATCTGGCATCAATACGGTGCTAGAGCCTTGTTACCTACCACAATAATCATAAAGCCCCATGAATGGAGAGAAGAAATCTGGGGGAGTAAGAAATTAAAGATTTTGATGAAAGAATATGCATCAAGATGTACAAGATAAAAACAGCCGAGGGAGAAAAAAAAATATGACAATATGAATTTGGGGTTTGTTTCTTTTATAATAGAAGTTCTAGATCTGTGATATACTTATTGGCTGTGTCTACACTGGCCTCCCTTTCGGAAAAGGGATGCTAATGTAGCACTTTGGAATAGGCAAATCTGCGGGGGATATTTAAATATCCCCCACGGTATTTGCATTAACATGGCTGCCGCTTTTTTCTGGCTTGGAGATAAGCCGGAGAAAAGCGCCAGTCTGGATGTGATTCTCCGGAAAATAAAGCCTTTTCCAGAGGATCTCTTATTCCGGAGAATAATGTATATTTTTCACTATTAAACCTTGTGAGGAGGGCTTTAAACTAGGTTCGACGGGGACAGGTGAGCAAAGCCCACAGGTAAGTGCTGAATGTGTGCCACTGGGAGATGGGTTGGAAATGGGGGGGGGGGGCTACAGCCTATAATGGCAAGGAGAAAGGAGGGTCAGGACACAACAGGGAGGCAAGATCAAATCAGTATCTTAGATGCCTATATACAAATGCGAGAAGTATGGGTAATAAGCAGGAAGAATTGGAATTGCTAACAAATAAATACAACTATGATATCATTGGTATTACAGAAACCTGGTGGGATGGGATGCATGATTGGAATGTTGGTATGGAAGGGTACGGCTTGCTCAGGAAGGACAGACAGGGAAAAAAGGGAGGAGGGGTTGCCTTGTATATTAAAAATGTACACACTTGGACTGAAGTGGAGATGAACGTAGGAGATAGCTGTGTAGAGAGTCTCTGGGTTAAGCTAAAAGGGGTAAAAAATGAGGGTGATGTCATGCTAGGAGTCTACTACAGGCCACCTAGCCAGGTGGAAGAGGTGGATGAGGCCTTTTTTAAACAATTAACAAAACTATCCAAAGCCCAAGATTTGGTGGTGATGGGGGACTTCAACTATCCAGACATATGTTGGGAAACTAACACAGCAGGGCACAGGCTATCCAATAAGTTTCTGGACTGCATTGGAGACAACTTTCTGTTTCAGAAGGTTGAAAAAGCTACCAGAGGAGAAGCTGTTCTGGATTTGATTTTAACAAATAGGGAGGAACTAGTTGAGAACTTGAAAGTGGAAGACAGTATGGGGGACAGTGATCATGAAATAATAGAGTTCATGATCTTAAGGAAAGGTAGAAGGGAAACCAGCACAATTGAGGTAATGGATTTCAGGAAGGCAGATTTTGATAAGCTCAGAGAACTTGTCGGTAAGGTCCCATGGGAAGCAAGACTGAAGGGAAAAACAACTGAGGAGAGTTGGAAGTATTTCAAAGGGATGTTGTTAAGGGCCCAAAAGCAAACAATTCCGCTGTGTAGGAAAGATAGAAAATATGGCAAAAGACCAGCTTGGCTTAACAAGAAGATCTTGCATGATCTCAAAATAAAAAAGGAGTCATATAAAAAATGGAAACTAGGACAGATAACAAAGGATGAATATAGGCAAGCAACACGGGAATGCAGGGCAAGATTAGAAAGGCAAAGGCATAAAATGAGATCAAACTAGCTACAGGCATAAAGGGAAACAAGAAGACCTTTTATAAATACATTAAAAGCAAGAGGAAGACCAAGGACAGGGTAGGCCCACTGCTCAGTGAGGAGGGAGAAGCAGTAACAGGAAACTTGGAAATGGAGGAGATGCTCAATGACTTCTTTGTTTCGGTCTTCACGGAGAAGTCTGGAGGTGTGCCTAACGTAGTGAATACAAGCAGAGAGAGGGTAAGTTTAGAAGATAGGATACACAAAGAACAAGTTAAAAATCACTTAGAAAAGTTAGATGTCAGCAAGTCACCAGGTCCTGATGAAATGCATCCCAGGATACTCAAGGAGCTAATAGAGGAGGTATCTGAGCCTTTAGCTATGATCTTTGAAAAATCATGGCAGACAGGGGAGATTCCAGAAGACCGGAAAAGGGCAAATATTGTGCCCATCTATAAAAAGGGGAATAAGAACAACCCAGGAAACTACAGACCGGTCAGTTTAACGTCTGTCCCAGGGAAGATAATGGAATTAAGGAAATCATATGCAAACACTTGGAAGGTAATAAAGTGATAGGGAATAGCCAGCATGGGTTTGTGAAGAACAAGTCATGCCAAACTAATCTGATAGCTTTCTTTGATAGGATAACGAGCCTTGTGGATAAGGGAGAAGCGGTGGATGTCATATACCTAGACTTTAGTAAGGCATTTGATACGGTCTCGCATGATATTCTTATTGATAAACTAGGCAAATATAACTTAGATAGGGCCACGATAAGGCGGGTGCATAATTGGCTGGATAACCGTAGTCAGAGAGTTGTTGTTAACGGTGCTAAATCCTGCTGGAAAGGGATAACAAGTGGAGTTCCGCAAGGGTCTGTTTTGGGACCTGTACTGTTTAATATCTTCATCAATGATGTAGATATTGGGTTAGAGAGTACGCTTATTAAGTTTGCAGATGATACCAAACTGGGTGGGGTTGCAACTTCTTTGGAGGATAGGGACATAATTCAAAATGACCTTAGCAAGTTAGAGAAATGGTCAGAGGTAAACAATGAAGTTTAATAAAGAGAAATGCAAAGTGCTCCACTTAGGAAGGAACAATCAGTTCCATACATACAAGATGGGAAGCGACTGTCTAGGAAGGAGCATGGCGGAAAGGGATATAGGGGTCATAGTGGACCACAAGTTGAATATGAGTCAACAGTGTGATGCTGTTGCAAAAAAAGCAAATATGATTCTAGGTTGTATCAACAGGTGTGTTGTAAGCAAAACTCGTGAAGTCATTCTGCCACTCTACTCTGCACTAGTTAGGCCTGAGCTGGAGTACTGTGTCCAGTTCTGGGCACCACATTTCAAGAAAGACGTGGAGAAATTGGAAAGGGTACAGAGAAGAGCGACAAGAATGATTAAAGGTCTAGAGAACATGACCTATGAAGCCAGGCTTCATGAACTGGGCTTGTTTAGTTTGGAAAAAAGAAGATTAAGGGGGGACATGATAGCGGTTTTCAAATATCTAAAAGGGTGTCTGTAGGCGTCCTGACCGCCCCCACAGCGTCGCTCGTCGTCAGCCTTGGGGAATTGGCTCTGCTGGCGGCCATGCTATTCGATTCAGGCCACTGTCCTCTGACAGTGCCCACGTAGCCTGGGCTTTCCCCCTTCCGGGGGAAGGAATTTCGTTCCTTCTCGATTATGCCGAGAGGGGGTACCGGGTAGGGAGGAGAGAGGAGGGCCCGGACCCACCCTCGCTCCCGGGCCCCAGCCCAGGGCCCTAAAGGACACGGACCAGCTTCGGTCTGGGTCCGGTTGGGCAGGGGTGTCCTCCCGAAACCTGCCCAAGTGAGGGGCTTTTGTATGGCCTTCCCCTGGGCTACTTCCTCTCCATCCTGTCCCCCCTCGTGCCCTGCTGCTGGCTTACTCCGCCCTCCGTGGGTCCGCTGCTCATCTCTTCGGGCGACCTTCCGGACCCCGTTGCTCCACGGCGGTCTGCGAAACCCGGCGTTCCGCAGCCAGGAGGGGTCTCCCCCTCGCCCCATCCGGGGCGGCATTTAAAACTCCCACCGCGCCCGGCGCCGGAGGGTGATGTGCTCCTGACGTCACCCGCTGACTCCACCCCTCCCGCAGCGTCTGTGCCGCCACTGCCGCCGAGGCGGTCAGCTGGTCTGCGGTGCGAGTACAACCGGTGCAAGGCCGGTGCGCGCTCCCCCGCCGCCCGAATAGGGCTTTCGCCGCGGGTGTTTTAGTGCGGGGTTGCGGGGCCCCATCACAGTGTCACAAGGAGGAAGGAGAAAATTTGTTCCCCTTGGTTTCTGAGGTCAGGACAAGGAGTAATGGGCTTAAAGTGCAGCAAGGGAGGTTTAGATTGGACATTAGGAAAAAATTCCTAACTGTCAGGGTGGTCAATTATTGGAATAAATTGCCAAGGGAGGTGGTGGAATCTCCCTCTCTGGAGATATTTAAGAACAGGTTAGATAGACATCTGTCAGGGATGGTGTAGACGGAGCATGGGCCTGCCTTGAGGGCGGGGGGCTGGACTCGATGACCTCTCGAGGTCCCTTCCAGTCCTATGATTCTATGCACATGGAGATTTCTATGAAGGTATCAAAAAGGTAGAGGTCAGCTTCTCATGGGCAGTCAGTGAAGGTAGGCCAGGGGAGGCAAGCCCCCAACACCCAGGTGGCATGCATCCCCAGCCTCCCCAGCTCCGGAGCATGGCGAGGGAAGAGGGTACACAGTTCCAGCCCCTCTGGCCCTGGAGCACTGGGAAGGTAGGTGTTGGGGCAGCAACACTTCACCCCCCAGTAGGTGTTCTGGGAGCAGAGTGTGGGTAAGGCCAGGCTGGTGGTTTGGGAAGGCAGTGCCTTCCCCAGCCTATTATATCAGATGCCCATGTAGCTTCTTATAGTTAAAGCCATTGGATATTTTTTGCATTCTTTATTAAGGAAGATCAAAAGAATCTTTGAGGGAAGGCCAAGTGTCAGGACTCTCGGCAGAGAAAAAAATAATGACTTTTTTTATAAATTCCAAGGGCAGATGAACTGTTGTGATAATCTAGCCTGATTTCCTATATGACATGAAGAGAATATGCTTGACTTTAATAAGCTTCCTTAAATTGCCAATCAGTTTTTAACCTCATTTTGGGGATAATCACTGAGAACTTGGCAAGTTAATTACAATGTTTGGTATCCTCAAAATGTGTGTGTTCTGCTCTCCCCAATTTCCATCAGCTGTGACATTGAAGGCGCATTAATCTTGCTGGCTCTTGACATACTCAGGTCAATGCATAGAGATTACTTATGTAGGTTAATACTGCTATATCTACGAGCAACCTTCCTTGACCTTCACTGTTACTTGACATCAGTAGGTTGAAGAGATTTACCTTACAGAGTTTTCTCCCATTCCTTTAAGAGAGATCATGTAAATCAGTGTGGTGCAACTACTATTCCTTCCTAAGGTCTCTCAGTCATGAAGTTCCATACTATGATACCCTATATCTTAGAGGGTATGTCTACACTACCCTCCTAGTTCGAACTAGGAGGGTAATGTATGCATACCGCACTTGCTAATGAAGCCCGGGATTTGAATTTCCCACGCTTCATTAGCATAAGCGGGGAGCCGCCATTTTTAAATCCCCGCTGCTTCGAACCCCGTGAAACGAGGTGTACTGGTAGTTCAGAATAGGCACCCTAGTCCGAACTACCTAGTTTGAGCCCCGTGTAGCCGCGCTGCACGGGGTTCGAAGCAGCGGGGATTTAAAAATGGCGGCTCCCCGCTTATGCTAATGAAGCCCGGGAAATTCAAATCCCGGGCTTCATTAGCAAGTGCGGTATGCATACATTACCCCGCTAGTTCGAACTAGCGGGGTAGTGTAGACATACCCTGACATATCAAGGATTAACTATTGCAACCTGATCCATTCATAGATAACTTGGGAAACCATCCAAAAGCTCCATCTGATACAGAATGTGACAGCCCATTCTAGGCAGAGCAGAACAAGTATATTTCTGTATTCTGTGTACTGCAACATAGGAATAACTACTCAGGTAGTTATAGGAGTAACTACCTGATTATGATTACTTCTGGATAGCACCCTCTCTCACCCTTCTACTTTTATGCATTGCACTACTGTTCTTTTTAATGAATAGGAAAAAGATGCATGTTTCTGGAAGGCAAGAATGATCGTTTGGAATGCTGTTCAGCAGTTGGAGTTCAACTGTATGGAGTTCATAGAAATTAACTCATCTTTTCAGGATTCTCTGAGATTATCAGAAATGTATTCTCAACAGCAGATCTCTGGGAAGAATGTAAACTGGGAGAAAATACTCCCAATGATCTTTAAATAGAACTCCTGTCAATCTGACAGACCTTGAACTCCCCAAGACAAATTAAACATCCAAATGACACAAAGTTGGTAAAGCAAGAATACATGTAACCTGTTTTCTGTGGTATTACCACTTAAAACAATATACTGTGCTCTTCACTCAATTTCAGATTTGCTAAACACTGGCTTTGCTTTCAAAGAATAATCCCATACAGTATATGCAGATACTGGCTCTAAAGCTCGGAAACAAAGTTAAGAATGTGTGGGTTTTGGCTTCAAAATTAGCCATGCTTTAGTAATCTAGTACACTAAACTGTTTCTTATTACCAGATCATGCAAGTACTCTCCCATCCCCTCACAAGTCTGACACTTTTCCAACATATCAATAACAAATGTTCTGTGAAATGTGACTTTCTGATGAAGCCCACCCTGACTTTTATTGTGGTCTTTTAAGCCACCAAACGTGAATATCAGATGTATTTTTAAATAAAGAAAACAATCTGAAAAAAATCCTGTTAGCTCAATACCCAAGTTTGTTTTTTTCTTCTGTAGAAGGAAGTCTCTTCAAGCCTAATGGAACAGATTTCATTTTGTTGGGTTTAATTAAGTGATTTGGGGAGAAGGTTGGTATCATGTCCCTCAGTGTAATTATTTGCCATAGAAGGTGGTTTTGAGGATTTCATCTTTAAAAACACCTGTTTTCCTTTCTAATGCAAGCAAGGTTTGTCAGAATCTTTTCAAAGGGCTTAACTTAATGCATTAATTTTACAAACAATTCTGAGATGTGGGCTGATAAAAATCTTTGTCTTTTATATCAGATTATTTGATATTCATGTTGCCATGGTGCCCATAGTCAGAACTGGCACCCTTGTGGTAGGCATATACAGAGACAAGGAGACTCTTCCCACAATGAACTTGCAAAGTTTAAATGACCAGTGACACAAGGAAGATGGTGAAGAGGGATACAATCATATAGCCACTTTTCTTATATATTCATTTTTTATTTAAAATAGTAAATAAACAAAGTATCATCTATCCCCATCTATCTCTATGAGTCCTGAGATGAGACCAAAGATAAATTTTGGACTTGCTGCCCCGTCTGCAAGTGCTGTGAATAAAGACAATTGTAGGCAAATGTGCACTGGATTTAGGCTTACCCCTCACATATCTTCTGGATTACAATAATCTACAAATTTCCAAAATCTTTCAGTCCAAGTCAGCAAGAGCTGCTGCCATGAGATCTTGTCAGACACTAAGAACTCCCGTGTATTGAGGTCAATATTGCAATGTTGGTGATTACCCTTAAAGGTGTCTTTGTAAAGTTTCTAGTCTGCCCTGAAAGTGATTTCAGTCTTCAATTCTCCGAAAAAAAGAGGCAAGCTTTGGTATTCTATGGTCAGACATATGCATCACATGTCTGCACTATCTCAGTTCACTCTCACTATAAAAGTGTCTGTCCTTTCATGATGCATCACTCAAGGACCTTCAGGTATCAAGCAAAATGTTTCCATTTAATTCCCATTACCCACCATAGATATCACATGTGGGACTGGTTCAAGATTTTTATGTTGCACTGATCCATAGTTCACATACCTCTATCTTTGAGGAGTGTGGATATAACAACAGTATGGTAAATATCAGTTTTTGTTTTCCATCTGTTTCTGGAACCAGCACTGTGTCAATGCTGAAATTCTCCAAAACCATTATTTGTTGCCCTAATGCCTTTCAGAATATTATCATCAATCTCTACATTTAAGAATTGAGTCTCTAGTAAAACATCTAAAAACCATGTGTCAAAGTTAAGCTGAGATGGATGGAGAGAATGGATAGAGGCTGGCATTCAAGAATGGAGAGAAAGATTTGTGTGTCATCCATGTACAAACAGTAGATGAGATCACCCAGGTTACGTCTAGACTGCATCCCTCTGTCGACAAAGGGATGCAAATAAAGCACATCGAAATTGCTAATGAAGCAGGGATTTAAATATCCCATGCCTCATTAGCATAAGCATGGCTGCTGCTTTTTTTCGAAATGGAGGTTTTTTTTTAAACAGCAGTCTAGATGCAGATCTGTCGAAAATAAAACCTTTTTCAACAGATCCTGTATTCCTCAAAAAATGAGGTTTACAGGATCTGTCCAAAAAAGGCTTTATTTTTGGCAGATCCGCGTCTAGGCTGTGGTGTTTTTTTTTTTAAAAAAAAACTCTGTTTAAAAAAAAAAAAGCAGCAGCCATGTTTATGCTAATGTTGCACGGGATATTTAAATCCCTGCTTCATTAGCAATTTCAATGTGCCTAATCTACATCTCTCTGTCGACAGAGAGGTATAGTCTAGACACCCCCCCCCCACAAAGAGTCTGTAAAGGAAGAAAAGGAAAGAACCAAGTAAGGACTCAAGGAGAGAGTCAGTAATTAAATGGGAGAGAGGAGAAAAAGGAACATTTGAGAGAAATTCCAAGAGAGCAATCACAGGAGTAGAAAGAAAGACGGGAGAGAATGTAGTCAGAAAAGCCAAGGAAAGACAATATTTTAAGGAGTGCATGATTGGCATCATCAGAAAAAAACAAGGGATCAAAGTAGTAGTATGGAGTACAGACCTTGGGATTTAGGATAGATCATGATAGTTTATAATCTATAAATTTGCCTTTGTCAATTTAACACTGTTCATTCTGATCTAGCAACAGTATATAGGATGATATATTCGCTGTTTTTTAAGTACACAGTAATTGTCAGACTGGATCAGACCCAAGGTCTACCTATTTAAGTATTCTGTCTCCCACAGTAGCCAGCACCAGATGCTTCAGAGAAAGTTAAAAGTATTCCTTTGTAGGCAGAGGTGGGGTGCTCTGTCCCCATTAACTTCTCATTTTAAATCCTAACAGAGTTGGACTTAAACCCTAAAACATAAGGCTTTATCTCCTTTCCTCTTTTTGTTAGCTTTAATAATTATGGCCAAGTTGAGTTGTATTATATACAAACTACGCTTAAGATGCAATCCAATATTCCAGAATATATCCTTTGATATGCCAGAATTTGGAAGATTTGTGCTCCCACTTTAGATATTTTTCAAACTTTTATTTTGGAGATACTGAGATAATATTAAAATGCCATGACTCCCTGGCGGCTCATGCATTATGGGCAACTTTACATATAGTCATTTCATTCCATGCCTCTCTACAAAGTAATGAGAGATGTGATATCTATGGCTGGAAGTAAAGCATTAAGTCCCACTGTATGGGTTCTACATGGCCTAGTGCAAAAGTACACCAGCAAGACAGAATTTCCATTATGGTTGGAGCTGCCATGGGCTTGCAAGGTCATTCAAGTTTTCTTCAGACAGCTATTTTAGATAAAATTAGAGGAACTAGCATGTAATATAAGACTGATCTCAACATATATTATGATGGTAATATTAAAAAGAAAAAATACCATAGCACGTGTAATCCAATTACCATCAATAAAAGTTTGGATTGATTAACAATTGAGTAACACCTTTTCATTTGACCCAAGACTTTCTATTCAAAGAAATCTGGAATCTGTGATTCTATTCCATTCACTATTTTTAATAATGTATCAATCATGATAATATCTACATGCTCTTGTTGGAGTTTATATTGGGCTGTTAGATATTTATAAATGACTGATGCATTCAGGCACAGCATGAGAAAAATACAACAAAACCAGAAAAAGAATTCCATGCTGATATTTAAGTGAAATGGCAATTCTTTTTAAATCACAAAAACTTTTGGCAAATGAAAGCAGAGAAAACTTTAAATTCAGAGAATTTCTTGCTCGTTTCCAGAGCAGGTGTAGATAGTAACATTAGACAAGCATATCTGTATATTTTAAAGCACTAAAGAAGGGGAATAGTTTATATATTAAAATTACCAAATTCTCTAGGCGTTGTTGCCTATGGAAAACTGAAATGTAAAAGAACCTGACTTCCTTTAACATGTGTACAAGATTAGGTGGTTACTAATACAAATGTTTGATATTTCATAATATCTGGGCTGCTTATTTTGGCAGCTTTCATAGGGAAGGGGATCAGTATGCCATCTGTTTTGTTTTGGAAGATCTCAAAAACATTCAGAAAAACTGATGTACAATGAAGAACAGGATAAAATGGATTCAGAATGAATTGTAAAAAAACCCCCATCTCTGCTTCACCCCCAAATTTGCTCTGAAGCTCCCTTCCACCACATGGAGTGCCAAGTGAGTGAATCAAGATTAAAAAAAAACACAACATAAATCTGACATTTCTCATTTACAATGTGGTTATGTCTGACTACTCTGCTGCATTCACTTTAGCTAGATCTTCTCCAGCTTTAGCTACAAGACAATCAGATGCCCTCTAGTGACTAGCTAGCAACTGCAACTTATCTGAAGAATTTTAAACACATTTGTAAAAACTGAAGAGATGCATATTTACAAAGTAACATTTCTTTCTTTACTCTCACAGATGGGTTTTCTTCATGCACGTTGAACACAAGTCCTGTGCTGTACTTAAGAAAGCTTTATTTGGCAGGTTTATGTTAAATGACCATATGTTCTGGCCCATACATTCAGTGCAATGAGTGTTCAGTGTGATGAACAGTGTCTGGAGTGAAGAGAAACATTAGGTTAGTGCAAGTCTGTTGCTGAGAGTAAACACCAATGGCATTTGTTTGGTAATTTGTGATAAACTCATTCAAAATGCTACATTACTGGAAGAAATCCTCACTCAGAGAAGGTACACCTCTATTGAGTCACAAGATGGTATTAGTGACACTAGCACATGGTGTAAAAGTGTATATTTGTCATTTATATGTGTATTTCATGACCAGGACACTGTTTCCTGCCTCTCCCATAGACCAGGAATGGCAATCCGCAGCCAACGGGAGCTGCAAATTGCCCACACCTGGGGAGACACAGGTAAATATAACGGCGGTGGTCTGCCAGGAGCTACCTCTGGAGAACTGGATCTGGCTGGTGGGCCAATATTGGCCCACCCCTGCTCTATGCAGACCCAGCCTATCCATACCACAACCAGTCTGGGAGATAGAGTGCCATCCCAGCTGAATTTTCTGACCATAACAGGCCTGGCAACAAGTGTTTCTCTAGCTCCTCCTAATGGATTATTGAAATATCCATCAAGAAAATTGTACGTAATTGATAATATTAGATCTATTTTATGCCAAACTAGAAGTTTTACCCAGCATTGCTCAGGTCCTTAATTCAATTAAGTTATGGAGTTTTTTTTAAATGAAAAAGTATGTGCTTCATTTAAATAATTGGTCTGGGGTGGGCTGGGGATGAGGGATCCAGACCTCTCTCACCACAGCAGCTGGGTGAGAAGTGCCTTTTCACTGCCACTGCAGCGCCAGCACGCCTAGCCTGGGGTGCATATCCCACAGCTGGGCCAGGTCCAGGTTCATAGGTCTCCTGTGCTCCCCAGACAGAGTGAGGAGTGCAGCAAACTGTGCACTTTCTCCTAGGGGAACAGCCAGCAATGTTCCCATATGAATCAGGGAGAAGCTTCAGCCCCCTTTTCTCCCTGAGGGGCAGGAGGTTCAAGTCTGAGGTAGTCTCAGGGGGTATGTCTACACTACCCCGCTAGTTCGAACTAGCGAGATAATGTATGCATACCGCACTTGCTAATGAAGCCCGGGATTTGAATTTCCCGGGCTTCATTAGCATAAGCGGGGAGCCGCCATTTTTAAATCCCCGCTGCTTCGAACCCCGTGCAGCGTGGCTACACAGGGCTCGAACTAGGTAGTTCGGACTAGGTTCCTAATCCGAACTACCGTTACTCCTTGTGAAACGAGGTGTACCGGTAGTTCGGAATAGGCACCCTAGTCCGAACTACCTAGTTCGAGCCCCGTGTAGCCGTGCTGCACGGGGTTCGAAGCAGCGGGGATTTAAAAATGGCGGCTCCCCGCTTATGCTAATGAAGCCCGGGAAATTCAAATCCCGGGCTTCATTAGCAAGTGCGGTATGCATACATTACCCTCCTAGTTCGAACTAGGAGGGTAGTGTAGACATACTCAGGGAGAGGGGATAGCCAGCTCCTTTTACCTGCCTAGTGATTCTGTCTCTTTTCTGTATGGTTTTATGAAAAGCAATCCCATCCAGGCACATTCCATTTTCCTGTCACAACCAAATCCTTACCTTGATTTAAGTTATGGTAAAAGGAAACTATATACCAAATTTGGTAGTCCTATATAGTAGATATAAAGAACAATTAGTATTTTGATTATTATGATACACCATTCACTGAAGTTACATCTTCTAAAAGCAGAGAACTTTCATTTTATGATGAATATTTCTGTGTACGAAGAATCAATAAAATGAGTGATTACTCTTGAAAGCAACAAAGATCTAGACAATATAAATCTTATTCTGGTTTTTCTTGATTGGCTTAGAAAACTATAATACATCAGACTCAGATTAGCTTCTGACAGCCTAGTTAAAAGTTAAATTAGGTCTGTCTGTCTCTCATGAAAAAACAAAATGCCTTCTTGAAATGTTTGTGATAAATGTGGAAAAACTGCATTCAAGATATGGTGTTCAAGTAATTGTCATAGGATGTATAATATTTTATGCAATATACCACATATTTTTAAGGAAATACACCAACCTTTATAGGCCTTTCCCTACTTTCCAGCCAATAAGCCACAAAGAATATATCTGAATGAAGCTCTTACTTTAACTTACAATCATAGAACAGCCTGATTATGGACTTGTGATTTCGTAGAACCTTTCCCAGGACTACTTATGCTCCTGTATTTATTTCCATCATTGTATTTTTTAATGAAGCTCTATTTCTTTTTCACTTTTAGTCTCTGCCAATGTGTTTTTCACTCAGTTTTACACACACTGAATTAGAAATAGAAAAATGTACTACATATATAAAATTGTTCTCACTGCAGTTATGTCTAGTCTATGCCTAATTATCAGAGTTAGCTTCGCTAATGCTTGGTCTAATCCAGTACAAGGCAGAAGCATCTTACCTACTTGCCCTGAAACACAGCACTCAGGCTGCATGTATCTCTTCAGCTTCAAAAGATAAAAACGATTGTTTTAAAAGGGCAAAGGACTGTTTGTAAATATCTCTGTATTTTCTTAACAGCTATAATGACACTATATAACATGTTCATATTTGGAAAGGAGACCAGAAACTCCTAATGCTTTGTAAAATGTGTACAGCTTCTTTACTTTGATGTTTCTGCTTCTTTATCTGTATTCAGTTATTTGGATTTTTTTAAAATAATTTGTCCTTTCTTTCTCATTACTGACCTGTCAAGCATTATTTGAGCTAAAAGAGCAGCCAACTCCTCCTGGACAATTTTAAAAACTAAAAAAAGCATTTAACTAATTTCTATTGTGTATGTTATATCCACTGGTCCGCAGAGAGGATAGTGCAAAGCCATGGTACCCAAGGGAGTTTTGTCTCTGGCTTACAGGTAAAGCATACCCACTATATCATCCCTTTGAGAGAATGCAGCTTTTCAGATCTATACCTCTGGCTAGGTCTGCTACTGCCCTGTCTCTCTCAGCCTTATACTCTGAGATCACAAAAACTGACCATAGCTGTGCCAACTGCTCTTTTTGGGATATCAAGATAATGGAGAGACACGTGCCTTTGTTCTTCTGGCACATCCACCCACATAACATCCAACCATTAGCTGGGTTCTGCATTTTTTATTTGGTTTTTCTTTTTTCCCTTTTTATTTCTAATGGCAATAGCACAAAACAGGTAATGTGTTGCTTCCACTGACTTTTTCCTCAAGCAAAGCCATATAAAACCTTTTGTGAAATAGTTACTAGCTGCTGTGGAGCGGATTTTGGTACCACAAAGGGAAATAAGACCTCAGGTAAGGAATAAACACGAGGAAAAGAACTTGGAAGATAAAAGCTTCGACTTTGGAGAGAAGAATGTAGAGAGTTTTCATAATGGTTCTTAAACTAGATAGAGGCCTTCATTATTCAAAAGAATGGAGATGGTCTAGTTGAGCTGGCTGTAAAATGATCCCATCACAAGGTTCATCTGATTATTTGACTGCCCTTATTGTTCATGGGTGGGCAAGTTGGGATCTCCTGACCTGGTCTGAGACCATCTGTACCTTAAACATATTTCCAAATCACTGTAATATCAGAAACATACAAATGATAGAGGGCTGTGATAAATATCATTCCTGACTCACAAGGGGGAGAACTTAGAATTTAAATGGAACAATGTTAATGTAAGTTCAGCCACCGATAACATCGGAAAACAGTACTCTAGCGATTCTTACTGAGAAAAGTACTATCTATTTCAGGAATGGATCCTTTGAGTCAGTGAGGGTATGTCTATACTACAGCGCTAATTCGAACTAACTTAGTTCGAATTAGTTAATTCGAACTAAGCTAATTCGAATTAGCGCAGCTAGACTTAAAAACTAGTTCGAATTAGCGTTTTGCTAATTCGAACTAGCATGTCACACAGAGTGGACCCTGAACAGAGGTTAAGGATGGCCGGAAGCAGTGCCAGCAGGGCATCAGATTAGGACTTAGAGCGTGGAGCTGCTGTCTCAGGCTAGCCGAGGGCTGTGCTTAAAGGGACCCAACCCCCATCCCGGATAGACAGTTTTCAGGGTTCCCCGCTTGCAAAGCAGTCCTGGCTTGGAGTGCCCTGAGTGCCCACACTGGGCATATCACAGCACTCGGCCATCAGCCCGGCTGCACTTGCCACAGGCTGCCATCTGGGGGGAGGGGGCAATCGGGGGGCTGCAGGAGAGCTTCCACCCCGAGAAGCCCGCAGAACCAGCCCAGTCCTCCCCATCGGGGGCGCGTACCCCATTCCTCCCTCACCTCCTTCCACTTACCCTTCCCTAGCCCCCCTTCCTGATGTACAAAATAAAGAAAACGTGTGTTCAAAAATAGAATCTTTCTTTATTGAACAAAACTGGGGGAGACTGGGAAAAAGAGGTAGGAGAGGGGAAGAGAGAGGCTGGGAGAGGGGAGGGCAACTAAAATGATCAGGGGTTTGGAACAGGTCCCATATGAAGAGAGGCTAAAGAGACTCGGACTTTTCAGCTTAGAGAAGAGGAGACGGAGGGGGGCTATGATTTAGGTCTATAAAAGCAAGAGTAGTGTGGAGAGGGTGCATAAAGAAAAGTTCTCCATTAGTTCCCATAATAGAAGGACTAGACGACACCAAAGGAAAGGAATGGGTAGCAGGCTTCAAACTAGTAACAGAAAGTTGTTCTTCACAAAGCAAAGAGTCAACCTGTGGAACTCCTTGCTGCAGGAGGCTGTGAAGGCTACAACTCGAACAGAGTTTAAAGAGAAGTGAGATAAAGTGATGGAGGTTGGGTCCATGGAGTGGTATTAGCCAGGGGGTAGAAATGGTGTCCCTGCCCAAACTTTATGGAAGGCTGGAGATGGATGGCACGAGACAAATGGCTTGGTCACTGTCTTTGGTCCATCCCCTCCAGGGTACCTAGGGTTGGCTGCTGTCAGGAGACAGGCTACTGGACTAGATGGACCTTTGGTCTGACCCAGTACGGCCATTCTAAGCTCAGGGCTCAGGGTTGGGGGTCTCAGTGGACCATCCTGATTTTCATGCAAACCTGCTCCTGGGTGGCCAGGCTGGCAGCTCTCCTGCCCTAGATGGCCACTTTCCTGTGCCTAGTGCGGAGTTCATGGACGAGGTCCATGATGTCTGCACTAGACCAGGAGGGTGCCCGCCTCTTGCGGTCCTGGCCAGGCTCCCGAGAGCCGCCAGCCTGGTCCCGGGAAGCGGCGGAGGGCTGGGGGGCATCGGGTGGCTGGCTCATGGCTGGGTGCTGGCAGGCTTGCACCTGGCACGGGCACCATAGCCAGCCCGTGCCCCTTTAAGGGCTCCGGGGCCGGGAGGGGGCAGAAGAGTTTCCCTGGTGGTGCCCAGAGTGGCCACCAGGGAAAGCTGGGGAGGGCTAGCCTCCCACTAGTTCGAATTAAGGTGCTACACAGCCCTTAATTCGAACTAGTAAGTTCGAACTAGGTTTAGGCCTCTTGCAATGAGGTTTACCTAGTTCGAACTAAGTGCTCCGCTAGTTCGACTTAAGTTCAAACTAGCGGAGCGCTAGTGTAGCGCCTATGAAAGTTAATTCGAACTAACGTCCATTAGTTCGAATTAACTTTGTAGTGTAGACATACCCTGAGAGATGAGGATGACAGCCACAGCAGGGGCATTCAGCATATTACAGCTTTGAGTATGTACATGGTTAAGAAAAATAAAGTGTCAATGTACAGAATGCTATTACTTGATTTATTATGCTGATTTAGCAAAGGGCATGCTAAATCAAGACCCACATGCTTTACAGAATCAGGGCCTGAAGGCCACTCTGGGAATATTGTAAAGTTTTGATGCTCAGTTTGCAGGATGAAAGTCTAGGTGGCCAATCCCATGGCTCGCAAGCCGCATGCGGCTCTTCCCCCATCAGTGCAGCTCACCAAGCTGCCTCCGAGGCACATGAAGCCACCCCCAAGCCTCCTGAACACAGCCCATGCCTCCCGGCTCCCCTGTGATCACCAGGGCAGGGGAGCCGTCCGGAACAAAATGGTGGATTCAATATGGCAGCCATGAGGTCAAAAAGCCTCAAAAAGTCTTCTTAAAGGGCCAGTCCTTTTTTTTTCTCCTTTGGTCTAAAACTTTTTGGGGGCTCCTTTTCTTCTTTTTTTGGAGAGGGGGAGCTCTTTTTTTTTTTTTTTTTTTTTTTTGCTTTACAACTTTTTTGCTCTGGCTCTTTGCACTGGATCTAGCTGGATCTTGGCTTTTCATCTGGAATGGGTTGGCTACCCTTGGTGACCAGCATGCATCACTCCCATTGACTTCAATTACAGTGGTGAGTGCTCAACACTTCCAAAATTCAGGCTTTAAGACCTGATCCACAAAAGCATTTAAACACAGATTTAAATTAAAGCACATGAGGAATCCCATAGCCATAGTTAAGCACATAGAGCATTTTTTCTAGATCAGGTCCCAAATACAATCTGGGTATGTACAGCAACAGTGCATATATTTCAGTCACTGAATATTGGAAAATTGAACCCATTTTGATCGGCAAAGCAACCCATGCAGAAAGAAATACCTGTCAGCTGGTCACTATAAGATAGGTTTTTAACAATCATTCTAAAGAGTTTGTTAGCCTAGCACCAGAATAAGGTAATCTAAGAAATGTTATTTGTGATGACAACATTACAAAGAGTTTTCAAACATGCTTTGGTAAGGATTTAATAATCAACAAGTATTGAATTTTTTTTCTTCTCACTTTTAAAACATTAAAAACAGATTTGTTTTCTTACTAGCATCCCTTACTGCTAGCATCAATGACATCACTTCTTAGTAAAATGGCTGCTTAAAACACTGGCTCAGAAAAGTCAAAAGCAATTAAAATAAAACTTTAAAATACTAAGAACACTAACAGCAGATTTAGAATGGTTATAGTCTTTCAGACCAATTATAGTTTAGATTCAGGCTGAGCACAATTCATACTGTTGTCCTTTAATCTCCTTTTTGCTAATGAGAATTAAGGCAATGGAAATGTTTACGATGGTCAAAAAAAGGACAACTGAGGTATAAATACTAACATCCAAGAAGTTAAAAGTGTCCTTGGCAATGGAATAAAGTCACCAGCAGACCTATTAATGTAAGAGGTCACATAAATGCTGAATAATATTAAACCTCAGTACAATGAGCAACTTTTCAAAATAGAATTTCTTGGTTTAACCAAGCATGACAAAGAAAAACAAGAAAGCCAAAAATGATGTAGGAGTAAGCTTGCCTGTGAACATCTTAATTTTGTATTGCTCTGAGATCCTGAGTAGAAATAAAAGAAAATTTGTGCGTGAATACTTTTTCCTTGAAAAACATAGATCTGGCTCAACTGAAACAGGTTGGCTACGTCTACACTGGCATGATTTTCCGGAAATGCTTTTAACGGAAAGGTTTTCTGTTAAAAACATTTTCGGAAAAGCACATCTAGATTATATAGATTATATGTTATATATTTCAAGTGGAGTTTCTTGAAGTACACCCATCCATCCTCAACCCTTCCCCCCCCCAAAAAAGAGAGTCAGTTCTCCCTGAGACTTCAAATAGCAAAAAATTAACCAAAGCTAAATGGGATTTTAGAACAATTTTCTTTGTCTATCTCATGATTATCAATGCATCAGGGCTGACAGTATTGGAAATCAGAAATGTTGCCCCAGAACTTGCATCCAGCTTGCCACTGAACACATAGAGCCATGGACTCATTTCTTCAGGAGGAAAGGATAAAATGTAAAATCCACCTGCAGCAGGCTTTGCTTGGGGGCCAGCAGGCTCAACAGTCAGTCAGTCAAATAGCATTTCTGAGCCAGAAAAGCACTCTTCTGGGCAGTTTGTAAACCTGACAGCCAATTCATAGTTTCTTGTCCCTTAAAGAGTCCTTTGGAATCTCTCAGCAGGCTGGGGGAAAGAGAAGGATATAGAGATCCAGGCCATCCTTCTTCTCTACTCTCAGCCCACAGCCCAAGGGGTGAGAGGCAAGGGGGTCACTCAGTCCTTTGTGGCTGTCACTTCACATCAGTCTCTTGTGGGCCATCTCCTATCTTCCCAGTTTCCCTTCAGTTTGGGAAGTGGCCTGAGCTTTTGGCTTACACAGTCTCAGAAGCTCAAGGCTTCAGCTGGGGCAGAGGTAAATACTTCCCTATTCAATGTCCATTTGTCTGAAGCTCCTTTGTGAGGCAAAAGGAGGTACAAACTAAGCCTTACTTACAGTTCCAGTCCTTCCCCCTGGTTGCCTCAGTGCCTGCAGCCTGCCTGCCTTTTTGCAACCACTCTCTTCCCTGCTCCTCCCCCAAGATTGCCAGAGCTCTCTTTTAAACAGGTCCTCCATAGAGACCATGCCTGCCAGTTGCTGAGTTGGCCCAACACTATTCCACCAAACCTTTTACCTCAGTCTGGAGTCTGTAAACTCCATAATACATATACCTAGAGTAGTCCCTTCTGCCTAATAAAACCCACATAGCAGTAATGCTGCTTGTTTATCTGATCTGTGCAACAGGATGCAGAAGATACATAATTTGAGGGAGCGGGGTCCATGTATGAGGGACTCATTTGTCCAACTGTATGATAATGAGCCCACTATGGGGCAGTCTTTGCATCTCTCAATAACTGCTTGCCTAATGGTTCAGTCCTGTTGGCCTATGCAAGGGCCAGAGAGGGCAGCTCCCAACCCAGAGCGGAGTCAGACAGCTGCCCCTACTTTGATGCCCTGGACCACATCCTAGGGGGTGGGACAGTCCATTCCCCCCAGGTGGTCATCAACTTTGGGGTGAGCCGGCAGATGTCATCCTCGTTGGGGGCCCCAACGATGGTACGGAGGAGGAGGAAGAAGGGGGAGGAGGGCAAGGAGCTTGACAAAGCCAGCATCACTATCCGGCTCAGCCAGGACTCCCAAGCCATCTATGAAGAGATGTTCCAGGCATCGTCCAAGGCCAGGGAAGCAACATTGTGTAAGTGCCATCACTTTCCCGTTATGCATAGGGTGTGGGGGGTGCTAGGCACTGCACACTTGGGCCTTGCTAGCCACAGATCACGCAGCTACCTGTGCATGTGCAAGCACGTCTCGTGCCACTCCTGGGCACATGGTCCCAGCAGGCTGCCACACAGGGGCCTTGGCCTTTTGGCCACAGGGGTGTGTGGAGAGACATGACATGCTCCTGACCCTGGAGTGGAACACAGTGGGCCACCCTCTCTCCACAAGCCCCCTCTCCAAGGAGGCAGGGGACATTCCCCCCTCCACATATACACACTGAGCACACAACACTGGGGCATGTCCGCAGTCTCAGGGCAGCTCCCAGTCCCGGGGACAGCCAGGCCCACTGGGCATCCCGAACATGGCCTGTGTTCAAGCACATCAGCTCTGATGGTGCTGAGAACTTCTCGTCCTCACCTTGCAGAGCGTGGCTGGGCTTCAGGCACTGTCCCCCCAGGGATGACTGACCTTTGTTCTCTATAGAGAACTCTTTGTTCTCTATAGCCGCACCAGCTGCGAGTGGAGGGCGCACCACATCACCCAAGACATCCTCCCATACTTGAGGGCTCCGCAGGCACACCCGTCCCATGGAGGAGTACCAGCGGCAGCACCTGGGGGCACTGTGAGCCCTGCATTGCACCCTTGACTGCTAGATGGAGGAAGACCTGCAGCTCCGGCGGGAGAGCTGGTGGGAGCAGCTTGTCCAGGGCTGCTCCATCTGCGCCCATCTGCAGACCTTGGTGCAGAACATGCTGCCTCCTCCCACTCCAGCCTCTGCTGCCTCCCAAGCTATCGCTTCTCCTCCCACTCCCTCGTCCCCTCCCGCTTCTCCCTCCACACACACATCCCATGGACGCAGAGATCCCTGAACCCGCGGTGCTGGGAGCCAGCAAAGCACCACTTCAACCCTGAGCCCTGAGCCTCTCTTCCCTGTTCCAGCCCCTTCCTCCCAGGTTTTCCACTCAACTCCCCTTCTCCCACCCTCTCTCCTCCCCTCTCCCAGCTTCTTTCCCCAGTCTCACCCAAGTTTCTTTGCCCTCTCAGTTTTGTCAAATAAACAGAGTTCAGTTTGTTAAAAAAAAAAACCACTTTCTTTATTTTCCATGAGGAACGGGGGGAAGGGAGGGGTAAATGAGAGCATATGGGGGAGGAGTGAGGCACATGCCCCCACTAAGGTGGACGAGGGAGCAGCGTTACTGCTTTTCTGGGTAGAAGCTCTCCCGCAGGGCCTCCCAGATGTGCACAGCCCCCCGATGGGCCTCCCGGATGGCAGCCATGCATAGCTGCCTGTACAATGTGGCCAAGCGCTCCGCCTTCACCACCTAGCCTGGGAGGAAGGGCTCCCCCTTTGTTTTGCACACATTGTGCATCACACAGCACGTTGCCACCATGTGTGGAATGTTCCACTGTGTGAGGTCCAGGAGGGTGAGGAGACATCTAAACCATGCCTTTAGCCAGCCAAAGGCACCCCTCAACTACCATGCAGGTCCTACTGAGCCTGGCAATAAATGCCTGTCGGGAAGGTGTTGAGGTGTCAGGTGTAGGGCTTCATCAGGACTATAGGAAATAGGCCGAATCCCCCACCAGGAAGACAGGCATGTCCACATATCCAATCCTGATGTGGCATTCAGGGAAGAAAGTCTTGGCATGCAGATTCTGGCATATGGAAGAGTTGTGGTAGATCCGCACGTCATGTGCTTTGCCCGACCAGCCAACATTAATGTCCACGAAGTGGCCCCAGTGGTCAGTTATGGCCTGCAGGATCACTGAAAAATATCCCTTCTGGTTGATGTACATTGAGGCCTGCTGATCTGGGGCACGGATAGGGGATGTGTGTCCCGTCGATAGGTCCCCTGCAGTTGGGAAAGCCCAGGGTGCCAAACATCTCGATGATGGCATTGATATCTGCCAGGTGGATGATTTGGCGGAGCAAGATGGTGTTTATCACCCTGACCACCTGCAGAAGGATACACAAAACCTGAGAATCTCAGGGGTGCCAGGGTGCCTGAGAGTTCTCTCCTCTCTCTTCTAATCCCCTGTTCCCCCACCCACCAAAAGCAGCCCCCAGCAATCCTGGCCATTTCAGGCAGGCCTTTGTGCAGGTGGGACATAACAAATCCTCCTGGGGAGGGGACTTGCACCACCTCTACTCTGCCCTTTCCCTAGGGCAGCCCATTCCCTCCATCCACCCCTCCTTCTGGCACAGTCGCCCGAGATTGCCATATCTGCATGAGCATGGTCCTTACGGTGGATTTCCCCACATTGAACTGGTTCCCCACAGATTGGTAGCTGTACAGCGTGGGCAGCTTCCAGAGGGTGATGGCAACACGCTTCTGGAGGGGAATGGTGGGCATCATGTGCATGTCCTGTTGACTCAGGGCAGGAGCGAACCACTCGCAAAACTCAAAGAAGGTGTCCTTCTTCATTCTGAAGTTCTGGATCCATTGTTGGTCTCCCCAGTGCTCTAGGACTACATGGTCTCACCAGCTGGCACTGGTGTCCAGATGCCAGATGTGGCGGAGCACGTCGGCATCCAGGTCCTGCAGTCACTCCGCCACATACCCCAGGAGGAGCTGCAAGAAGGCTTGAGGGTTGGGTTGCTGCAGAGCCTGTGAGGCAGTCTGGAGAAAGTGCTGCCAGACTTGCAGCAACATGTCCAAGAGCTGCAGTGTGCCCAGGGACAGCTCCGGCTCCATGTTGGGGAGTGCTGTGGTGTCCTGATTGAGGGCAGCCAGAGCAGGCAGAGAAAAAATGCTTTGCTGTCCCTCAGTGAAGTAGGCAAGCAAGCAGGGAAACCTGAGAACTGGCTGCCCAGGGGGGCCCCTTTAAGCATGAGCCTCAGATAGCCTCAAGCAGCAGCCACACAAGGTAACTTCTGACTTGATGCCCTGCCAGAACCAGTGCTGGGCAACCTTAAATGCGATTCAGCATCCAATCAGTGTGGACGCACTATTTCAAAATAACAAAACGCTATTTCAAATTGCATTTTGTGTGTAGATGCATTATTTCAAAATAAGATATTTCAAAATAAATATTTCAAAATATTTTAATTCGGAATAACAGTGTAGTGTAGACATACCCTAAAAAAGTAGGCACTAGACAACAGGGATGGATCACTCAATAAATTTCTCTGTTCTGTTAATTCCTTCTGAAGTATCTGGCACTGGCCTCTGTCAGAAGATGGGATACTTAGCTAGAGGGAACATTGGTCTGACCTAGTATGACCACTCTTACATTCAAGAGAGAGAGAGAGTATTTACACACTTTGAAAACTTCCTTTGGATTTTTTTTAATAAGACGTAGGTATTTCTCTAAAGTTAGTTTCCAAAAGCTAAACATTTGTTGAGCTGTTTTCAATTATATTATTAATAGTCCAACAGTTTAAAGCCAAGACTTCTAATTTACAACAGGACTTGTTAATTTACAACACTGAACTTGTAATGTTTAAGTAAACACTGCACTTCTGGATGACAGATAGCTAAACAATGAAATAAAACTTCAGAAATATCCCTACTCCTAGAGCTTTCAAAGAGCTTCCAGTGCTGTAAAAACAAACAGCATTCAGCTGGCCAGCAGTCACTTACAGTTATGTACTACTAATGTGTGTGGGGGGGAGGGGGACAACAGCTTAACATTCTTCATTCATAAGATTCTTTCATAATTTCAAACTTAAAAGGAAAATGCTGTCTTTGTCTCCCTCCTGCCCTTGGAGTGAGAAGGGGAAGCTATTCTGAGGATAGCTAACCTATTCTTGTCATATCGTAACTAGCACAAACTTGTTCTTTTTCCAAATTAAACCTTCCTAAGCACCAATTTGGTCAATGAGAATTTACCTATGTGCCAGCCCTCCATAATGTGACTTCTAAACTTGCTGAGGGTTTCTTTCCCCCAACAAACCAGCCCCAAGTCTCTAGTACATGGGTGGTGTTAATAAAGCCAGATAGTCAAGCTTTTACAAACTTTCTATGTGCATTTACACAGGTGAATATACCCTGAGAGTAGAGAAGTGGAAGCAGAAGAGAGATTCCTGGAAAGGAAAGGGAAAGAATTAAGGTAATTGCTAAATTATCCATTTGTGTGATAGTCATTATAGGCAAAGTAATAACCTTAAACTTGGATAGCATCGTTCATCCCATAGCACTATTCAAACTCAAGTCCTGCCACAGTCAGCAACAAATTTTAAAACAGTTTGATTTTCAAAGATGGTGGCACCTCAGCTCCCACTGAGGATAATGGGGAGTGCCTGTGAGGCAGTTATAAAATCTCTATTTCTCCTGTTTTGCCAGCCATAAAGGGTAATGATTACAAAGCACAACTTAAATTTCAATACAAGTTGAACCTCTCTAATCTGGCATTCTCTGGGCAGGCAACATCTGTGGTCCGGCATGATTTTAGTTAGCTGGATATCCACCTATGGGCATGGCCAAGTTTCCCGGGATCCCATAAAGTTTGTTTATAGCTACCAGTCCTGGCTCTCAGGCTGTGTCTAGACTACATGCCTCCACTGCTCATTGGATTCTTAGAGGACATTTACGTGTAAATTAGAGGTAAATAACAGCACAGAACACTAAGGGTACGTCCAAACTACATGGCTCCGTCGACGGAGCCATGTAGATTTGTTTGTTTGGCAAAGTCAAATGAAGCCGCGATTTAAATGATCGCGGCTTCATTTAAATTTACATGGCTGCCGCGCTGAGCTGACAAACAGCTGATCAGCTGTTTGTTCGCTCAGCGCGCTAGTCTGGACGCTCCCCTGCCGACATCAAAGCCCTTTGTCGGTAGCCCCGTTATTCCTCGTGGGATGAGGTTTACCGGGGCTGCCGACAAAGGGCTTTGATGTCGGCAGGGGAGCGTCCAGACTAGCGCGCTGAGCGGACAAACAGCTGATCAGCTGTTTGTCAGCTCAGCGCGGCAGCCATGTAAATTTAAATGAAGCCGCGATCATTTAAATCGCGGCTTCATTTGACTTTGCCAAACAAACAAATCTACATGGCTCCGTCGACGGAGCCATGTAGTTTGGACGTACCCTTAGTGTTCTGTGCTGTTATTTACCTCTAATTTACACGTAAATGTCCTCTAAGAACCCAATGAGCAGTGGAGGCATTGATAATGCTGCTAGACAATATTGACCTCCCATTGTTCAGCAAATTCTCTGGTTCAGCCCTGGTCAAGTCCCAAGGTTGCCAGGCTAGAGAGCTTCAACCTGTGGACCTTTTTCCTTTGGTAAAAATGGGGTAAAAAAGATTACTCAGCTTCTCATAACTGTTTTTTTATGTGTGTTTCTCATGTCCATTCCAATAAGGTGCGTCCATGTGTATGAGCATGGTTGCTGGAAGATTTTTCCCCAGCAGCATCCCTTGAGTTGGTCTGAGACCCCCCCTTGGAGTTGCACCTTCATGGTGCTCAATATCGAAGCCTGACAACCCCACCCCTCATTCAAATCAGGTGACTTGCAAGCTCAAGTTCAGTTGATGATTAAATCATATCTTTATTTATCTTTATCACTGAATCCAATGTGACAGAGTGTTTCCGAAATGTTAAAAATGCATTACAGCACTATTTGTCACTATCACTAACTATAGTGGAGAACATTCCTTTTCTCTTCTAACCAGGGTAAAAATGTCCGCACATCCACCATGACTCAAGAGCATCACAGTGCTTTGTACCTCTTGAGCACTGAAAATGAAATTGTCAGGTCTTTGAATGATGATGATATCATTCATTACTTTGTCACAGCTAAAGTGGGGAAAAAATGTTTGAGTGTAGTGAGAGTAGAATAAATGTGTTAATTTTACATAAATATGTACATAGATAAATATTTTGAGACTTTTTCTGCAATATGCAATTCATACTTAGGCCCTTCCCTCCCACCAGCCTTAGGCCCCTCATCACTTTAATCCAGGCCTGCTCGTGAATACAGGACGCTATCCATCACAAGATGCATTGCAATGACACAGGCCAACCTTTCATTCTGTCCAGCACTGACAAATAACTGGACTGCTCGACTCAGTGCAGCGTCCATCGAGCTGTAGTCAGACTGGGGGTGGAATGCTGCCTGGTGTGCTTGGAAGTCCTAGTGCTTGCATTGTTTGGCAGCCTCTACAAGAGAATCCAGTGTGAGATGAGTGTAGCAATGCTCATATACCATGGATGGCACAAAGTAGTGCCTTTCATTGCACTTAGACATACGGGGCAATGAGACTGGAGTCTGCAAGGCAAAACATTCAGGTCAGGAGGGGACGAGGAAGTCCACCACTGGATCTGTGTCCTCCACTAGCTGTCTGCTTGAATGCCCAGGCCCTGGCAATCCTCTAGGGCAACTTCTGCTGAACTCTGTTGTCCACTAGGGCTGGGGCTATAACATCCCTCAGTGTTGAGCCCCTCAGTGTTAGGCTGCTATGGATACACTGATATGGATACCACTGCTGCTGAAAGCATCATCATTTTCACCTGAGCCGCTAATGTTGCCAGTATTAAGATGGTATTATGATGGTGGTGCAGGGTAGTAATGGGACTATCTCCAATATTGCTGATGCCAACTCTTTGCTGGAGGGGGTACAAATGTGGTGAAGGACACTGACATTGCCCTGGAATGCGACCGTTGGCTATGACGCTGGCTTTGATGGAAAGCCCAGGAAGTCCTAAAGGGCAACTGCACCAGGGTGCTACTCTTGTGTGGGTCTTGGTGCCGGCTAAGTGTGCTAATCCTGAGCTGATGTGGACTATCTGCTCCTACTCCTTTAGGACTAAAAGGGGTCCAACTTTGCGGGACCATGGAGGAGTAGTACTTCTCTGCACAAATGCTCAGTGCCCAGGAGTCAGTGCTCAGTGTGGTTGCTGAGTCTGTTCTAGTGCCAATTGGTACACTGGGGTTGGAGATTAGCGAACCACCATTGTGGGCTTTCCCCTTGAAGGTGCCCAGAGAGCAACGACATGTCCCATCTAGGATGAGAGAATGGTGAAGTTAGAGGAAGCAGTTCTTGGGCCACCTTGAATGTCTCAGATGTCAATGTGGGGTGCAGCTTACGGCTCAGCTTAGGAAAGTGAAGAGGGTTCGGACTCATGTGGGCAGGAGTTGGTGCAACTATCACAGGTAGGGCAGAACTAGTGAGGCCTGAAATGGGTGTCTCAATGGCTACCTCGTTAGGCATAGCAGAAGGAGAACTCTCTGGCCTCTTCTTTTGCAGCACTCATGATTGTGAATGGTGCCGGCATGTGAGCCGTGAGTGGAGCCAGGACGGTGCA
This sequence comes from Pelodiscus sinensis, assembly GCF_052426305.1. NCBI lineage: Eukaryota > Metazoa > Chordata > Testudines > Trionychidae > Pelodiscus > Pelodiscus sinensis. The sequence continues at coordinate 108,710,320 of NC_143055.1, read as the reverse complement.
GTGAGTCTTTCTCCTTACTCGGCACTAGTGCTCATGCTGACAGTGCCAGAGTGCTCCGCACTGAAGATGATGTACTCAGTGCAGGGTCCATCAAGCTGTAGTCAGACTGGCGGTGGAATACTGCCTCCATCAACAGGACTTTCAGGTGCTTCTCTCTATCCTTTAAGATTCAGGGTTGAAAGGTCTTGCAGATTTCACAATGATCCTTCTGATGGCCCTCTACTAAGTACTTTAGATTCAAAATGTGAGGATCACTTCTGTGCATACCCTTGCTGCAGCTTTGAAGCCTGGAGACCTCAGCATGTTCCAGTGCCAAGATCACACAGGAGTGGAAATCCCTGCCCCAAAGAAAATGTTATCTAGCAGTACTGATCTACTATTAATAAACAATCGAAAACTAATGGAGACCTATATTAATAGGCTATTAAATGCACTTGTCAAGACAAAAAAAATCAGTTAACAGTCACTTGCAATAAGAAAGAAATGAAAGGGTAACAAGTTGGCAGAGTTCTATATTGGGTGCCACAAAGATACAATTCCAGAGGGTGATCCAAGTGACATGACAGATACTTCCAGGAGGAAAATCTTCTAACCTTGGTGCATGTGTGCACACATACGCCTGATTGGAATCAACATGAACAAGCACTCAAAGAACCAAGGTTTTCCACTGAGATATAACTGATATGAAGGGATCTCTCTTTAGCTAGTGATAGAAATGTAGCCGTGTTAGTCTGGGGTAGCTGAAGCAAAATGCAGGACAATGTAGCACTTTAAAGACTAACAAGATGGTTTATTAGATGATGAGCTTTCGTGGGCCAGACCCACTTCCTCAGATCAAAAAAGATTTTGTTTCTCTTTAGCTACATTGTAATATTTAAGATGCTCAGAATTACCAGTAAGAATATGTGATAATACAATGAGGCTTTAAACAAGTTTAGATAAAATCAAGCAGGAAAGCAATATGCAGTTAAAATGAACATATCTAAAACTAGCACCAAGATGATATGTGATATTTGTTCTATTTTTATTACTGTTCAGAGTGAAAAAAGCAATGTATCTTCAAATCCCAGCTGTCTTTCACCCATAACTATCCCAAGGACATTTGAAAGACATGAGCATTGGCTTATGATTCAGAACAAATGATTTAATATGCTGTGACGCCATTGACAGAACTGTGAGGAGTCCTGGCATGAAAGTGGGTCACGAAGTAAATTTCATTCCTTCTTCCCATAGGGAACAGATTCCATCTCTCCAGCTTCTCTCCCCATTTGCCCTCTCCTCCAATGAGCACAGGAAACCATCAGAATGCACATTCAACATTCCTCTGTGAGATAATAATACAAAGAGATAATAATACATTCCTAGAATGGCATTTGGGAAATAATACGCCAGAGAAGTACAATCATCTCTTTCAGCTTGTTTGAAATGAAAAGTCTTGATTGAAGACATGAATAACACACCAGTTTGGGGTGTAAGGATAACATTTCTGAAGCATAGAACAAGAATTTAATTTGATTTCTTTAGATTATATCTGGATCTTGCAATGGCCTTCAAGCTGGTAGACTGCTACACTCTTGTGGTGTCCTATGGACTTCAGTAGGTATCTGAAGAGGCATGGGGTATTCTACACAGAGCCAATATGCTTAAATGCATTGCTCATTGAGGACAAGGGTTCTCCGAATTTTGTGGGACTAAGCTGCTACAAAAGTTAATGTAGGATCAATTATTTCAGTCTGCCCCTTTTCCAGGATTAAAAAATGCCTTCCATGTGACAAAGAATAATTCTGCAATCAAGTAGGCCCCTATCCATCATTGGGAGATAATGGGCACAGGGATTGACCCAGCATTTGAGAACTGTACTGACATATCCTTAGGGCAGGTCTACACTATGGGGGAAGGTCGGCTTAAAGTAGCAATTCCAGATACCTAAATAACATAGTTGGAGTTGACGTACCTTAAGCTGAGCTAGGGCACATCTTCATTGTGGGAGGTCAAGGGAAGAAATGCTCCCTTACTTCCCTTACTCCTTCCATCAGCTTTCAATTTAGTGGGTCCCCACTAGACCGGATAAATTGAACAACAGAAAACTGACTGCCACAAGTCTTCAATATCACTAAAGAATGCTGCACTCTATCTAGTAGAGTCCCCTGACTGGTTACACCTCTGTGCAATAGAGCCAACAAAAGAATATATGCAATATATTATATGCTGGGTAACAAAGTCATTCATACAACTAGTCACGTAATAAATATTATTTTCCTTTAATGCATACATGTATGTAGCACCACTTAGGCTACGTCTAGACTGCAAACCTCTTTTGAAAAAACCTTTTTCAAAAGATGCTTTCAAAAAAGCCTCTTTTGAAAAAGAGCATCTAGACTACAACCAGTACTTTCAAAAAAGCAAGCTGCTTTTTTGAAAGAGAGCACCCATGCAGTCTGGATGCTCTCTTTCGAAAAAGTACAGTTTGCATTACATAGCGCCTTTTTTTGAAAGAGCACTTTTGAAAAAAGGTATTCTTCCTTGTAAAATGAGGTTTTCCCCATCGAAAAAACTACCACCTTCTTTCCATTTACTTTCAAAAGAGCACGGCAGCAATCTAGATGCAGGGGAAACTTTTAAAAAAAAGGCCACTTTTTTCGAAAAAAAACCTGTAATCTAGACACACCCTTAGAGGTCTCAAATCACATCCAGATGTATAGGTAAAGTGGCCTAATGGGAAGTGTTTGTCTCTGGAAATAGTGGTAATACAGTCATGATCCATTTCCACTGAAGCCAATGGGAGTTTTGTAATGGCATACAGGGCATTGATATAGCATCTGAGAATAAGTGAACAAACTTACTGCTAAATATAATCCCTTATTCTTTGCAACACCTGTTAGGTGATGATATGTGAGAAACAGGATTAAGAATATCTTTGTTGACATTCACTGAGAAAATATTTGGCAGGCCAAATACTGCCTACTCTCTGCCACTGATTTGTTGAAACTACTACACCCACTGACTGTCTATTCAGAGGCAGATTTTTAGAGCCTATGATGTGATGGAAATGCCAGTCAAGCATTCTATATGTATTTCTGCAACAAAACAATCATTCATATTGTAATAGCCTTCTTCTTAATTGCATTTTTAATGAATTATTACAAGAGACTATTATCAGAGACTCTCTCAGAAGATTCAACATACAAACATTAAGATTTAATATAAATGATACAGCTATATCAGTTGTGCTTCATAAGGTTTCATTAATAAATATTGATAAATTAATAAATCATCAACAGCTCTTTATGGACCTGAGTAACATATGTTAGGGTATGTCTACACTACCCCGCTAGTTCGAACTAGCGGGGTAATGTAGGCATACCGCAATTGCAAATGAAGCCCGGGATTTGAATTTCCCGGGCTTCATTTGCATAAGCGGGGTGCCGCCATTTTTAAATCCCCGCTCGTTCGAACCCCGTGCCGCGCGGCTACACGCGGCACGAACTAGGTAGTTCGAACTAGGAAGCCTAGTTCGAACTACCTAGTTCGTGCCGCGTGTAGCCGCGCGGCACGGGGTTCGAACGAGCGGGGATTTAAAAATGGCGGCACCCCGCTTATGCAAATGAAGCCCGGGAAATTCAAATCCCGGGCTTCATTTGCAATTGCGGTATGCCTACATTACCCCGCTAGTTCGAACTAGCGGGGTAGTGTAGACATACCCTTACAGATTATAAGTAGATTCATTAAAGGTTAAAGACAGAGGTGTTCAACTCATCTTGATATTTGCCTAGTTTTACAAAAAGCTACATGACGTTTTGCAGGGAGGCAGGGGAAGCCTTGCGTAGCTGCTGGCCACCGGCCAGCCCTAGGGGAAATGGTGTTATTGCAGGTATGGGGTCATGTTGTTTGAAAAATGTTCCCTAAAAAAAAATCGTGTTATCGCGAAAACGTGTTAAGTGGGCACGTGTTAAGTGAGGAATTACTGTATTGTATTTTAATTTGGCCCTAAACAACTTATACCAAAAAAAAGTACAAATAGTGCCCTGAAGAATCTGCAATTAGACATGGGAGACAAAGAGGCATATAGTGACTTGCCCAACTTCATGCAACAGGAAGGAAATAGCACCCAGATTTGTAATTTGTTATTGTCCACTGACAGATAACATCTGGTACCTCAGAAAATACTTGGCAACTAAATTAATTGCGTGAAAATGATTGGCTGGGATTTGACAAGACAAAATAAATTATCTTAGCAGTCAGTACTGCTTCCAAAATTATAATAAAAGAGAACAAAGATGAGTGAAGAATTAAGACACACTAGTATCCAATATTGTTAACTGAACTATGAACTCTCTCCTTATTTGATCCTTTACCCTAACTAATCTGAGCTGGCACAAGTTGTTACATGGTATTTCATGCCGTGGTAGTTAGAAGCTATTGTTTTCACTAAAAAATAATAAAGAATGAAATGAGTAATATGCATCACCAGTTTCAGATCATAACAAGGCCAATTAAGAATATGCACCTTTAGCAGCACTGAATCTATTTGACTCTTATACATTACCAATCAAAGTGGTATCGGAGCATCTAACGAGAGTTCCTTTAAAGTGTCTATTTTCTGTAGATCTCTGTGATTTTATTGGTTCTAATGGTATGCTTTATTATGAGCATGATACTTACCCAGAAAGGTTAAGCAACCAGAAGGTTAAGTGACCCAAAATCAACTTTTCAAGACTATATGCCTCTGACTTCCCTCCAGGACACATCACATGACCAACTGTCTATAGCCAAGCCCTAAAATACAACTAGATTTGCTCCAATCCCAAAGATAGAGACAAAAACCTACAATATATTTATCAGAAATTCTTAAAACTTAAATACTCACCCGGGGAAGTGAAGAAAAAAAAACAGATTGACAGAGCCAGACAAGTAGCCAGGAATTTACTTCTTCAAGTCAGACCCAACAAGAAAAATAACTGAACATCACTAGTCATTACCTACAGCCCCAAGCTCAAACCCTTCCAGTGCATCATTGACAATCTACAACCTATCTTAGAAAATGGGCTTTGGGAGACAGACCAATCCTTGCCTACAGACAACCCCCTAACCTGAAGCTAATACTTTCCAGCAGCCATACATCACACGTCAGATACACTCAACCAGGAACCTACCCCTACAACAAACCCGTTGTCAACTCTGTCCACACATCCATACAAGCGACACCATCCCAGGATATAACCACAAAAGCCACAACATCATAAACTGCACGTCCTCTTATGTGATATATGTCATCAAGTGCCAGCAGTGCCCCTCTGGGTGTATATTGGCCAGACTGTGGAAGTCTCTACCACAAAGGATAAATGGACACAAATCAGACATCAGAAATGGTAACACACATAAACCTGTAGGGGAACATTTTAATCTGCCTGGTCACTCAATCAAGGATTTAAAATTAGCCATTCTTCTACAAAGGAATTTCATCAGCCAATTACAGAGAGTGCAGAATTGGTATTTATCTGAAAGTTTGATACTATTTCCCTGGGCGTAAACAAAAACATTAACTGGATGTCCCATTATAAAGCAATAGAGATGTAGCCATGTTAGACTGGTCTAGCTGAAACAAAAGACAGGACTATGCAGCACTTTAAAGACTAACAAGATGGTTAGCCAATCTCCCCAGCCACTGCATTTTTACATCAAACACTAGATAAGGGATACTTCCAGCCCACTTAATTAGCCTTATTAGCACCGGTCCTAAAGTGGACAAGTACCCTTTTTATTCCTGTTATAAATAACTTATTTTCTGTTATTCCTATTCCAACTCATCATCTGATTAAGTTAATTTTTCCTACGAAAGCTCATGATACTATATATTTTTGTTAGACGCTAAGGTGCCACAGGACTAATTGTTGTTTCTGAAGTTGCAGTCTAACATGGCTACCCCCTGAGACTTTTAAAGACATATTAGAGAACTACTTAACTGCAGTTTAGATAACAGATGCCGCAGGCCCTGGGGCAAGGTATGGAGGGAGCAACACTGTGCCTTCCCCTAAAGAAATGGGACCTCAGGTGGCAGGGGGAAGCCAGCTCTCAGTGCTGCCCAGACCATGACATGCCCCTCCTACTCAGAGCCACATGAAGTGCCCAGCATGGCGCTTTAGCAGTAATGTAGTAATGTAGTAGCAGCTGCAATTGCCAGGAGCTATATTAAGTACACTAAATTCTTTGAAATATAAAGCTGTGTTATCAGAGAAATTCAAGTAGATACTAATAGTATTTCTGTTTACACCTGTGTTTGCCTATACCTATTAGACATTTATCAGTGTGATCTAATGAGCTGGTGGATGGTAAACTTCTGTCCATATATTCTATTGATTCAGACATCAAAAAGGAATATTAACATCTAAATAGAACTTGGGTGTGACAATATCATTGTCTATTTTTCTCTGTTATTTACTGCAAACTCCCTATGAAATGCTTGAATGGTTAATTACCTTACGTTAATGAATGCAGCTAGTCACCAGTGTGTACCTAAGAAACAGATTTACTTCAAAGCAGAAATGCATATTACCTATTCTTCCAAGGAATGCCTGCTGTGATGTCTGCTTTTAAGAAGATACCATAGCTTGCTATAAAAGAACTCTAGGGCCTGATCCTTTATATCTCAGATCTGCTTAAACTTTGTTAGGGGACATTCAAGCTGTAAGACTGAAGTCTCCAGATCCATTTGGATTATCCCTGCTCTCTCTCTCATGGAAGAATTTGAATACATTTTGTATATGGATTATAACCCATTCAACTGATTCTGGAAGTACTTTCACAAAATTAGTATCTCACCATCTCTCTTATGAGCCGATTCAAGAGTTTTATTCATACCTGTAGATAGTGATCTTTTAACCATAGCAACTTTCCTTTAAAAAATAAATTAGATTAATTAATAAGAATAGGCTAGTGTGCATCTGGGTAAGATCTGAAATATTAATTGACCTGATGGGTAATGTGTCCAATCTCTTGGGATGGTAATACTTTATTTATAGTGAATAAGATTTTAAGAAATCCTCACGATATTAGACTGGCTGTCAGGATAGAAGCCAAAAGCTGGATTGCTTAAGGGGAAGTGTATTTTAGCTTTTTGATAAGCACAAGGAATTACAGAAGCTGTTTTGTGGCTGGCTTGGCAAATCTAATTATAGAATAAACCACCAGTTTAGGGGGTGGGGTGTCATCTGCCCTATTCTTTGCCATTTGCCCTGATTGGGCATTCCCAGAGTGTCACCTCCTAGGAAAGACAGTCAGAATGGACAAAACTGTGTAATTTAACTTCTGGACCTGGTAGGAGCAATGAAGAGTCATAACTCCCCATAGAGTAAGTGTATATGGGAATTGTTTAGGCCACACCATCCTTTAGGATATGATTTATGGCAGCCCCTCTATAAGGTTCTCATGCTGATTCCAGTGGTTAGAATTTTGTAATCCATTAGTTAAATTATGGCATTATGAACAAATGTAGTTGGACTAAATAAATTAACATCTCTTACTCCCTAGTTAAGGATGGATTAATCAGAATTATATGAATAGAAAAGAAATAACAAACTATTCATTCAACTAGTTCTAAAGTATTAGGAAGAGAACACCAAATTTCTGATGCTCAGAGCCTCAGAGGCTTTGAACAAAAATTAAGGTTAGAACAGATTCTTATTTTATCTTGTTTATCATTCCTACTTATTACCCTACTTAGATGGAACCCTAAGTGAGTCACACATGTTGGTTAGAACTGGCTAAGGTTTACAGTACAACCTGACAGTCTTCCACTGAGAGCTAAGAAATCAAGAGTGGTGATGAAACAACAATAAATAACATTAAGTTCAATTGCAAATATTTTTATTACACATGTCAATGACAACCTAATTCATATTATAATGGAACATATTTAATTTTTGGAGTGCTCAAAAGCACAAACAGAATAAACTGTTCCCGTGCTTTTGATTCTCATGATAATCATTAATTTATTCCCAGTTTTAATTTCTCATAATAGTGTTAAGAAATGCATCAGAATTGTCAGTTTTCTCCTTTTATTCATTAGCTTTCATCAAATGGCTTGGACAACTCAAACCAAATGTTGGCATGATTCACATGTTAACTAATTCAAGGGAGATCTAAGGACATCCTCCTTATAAAATTTTTTAACTAATTAAAATTGATTCAGTATGCCATTTAAAAATGGAAAAGGGAAAAGATTTATTTTTATATTTAAAGTGTCTTTGGGTTTTGAAGTTAAAGCAAATAGAAATATCCCATTTGGATCAAAAAAAGATAGTAGGCCAAGTTTTCAAAGCAGCTTTAGCCAATCTTCTAAATTTGTCAGTATATGTTCTGGATTGTTTTTAAAAGTTTTTTCCCCAAACTCAATGCATTAAATATTTTTCTAGCTTGTTACAGTCAGAAACATGTCTGTGTTAAATTGGCACTTCAATAATTAACACATCTGCTTTTTGTACATCTTTTATGCATATTTTCTTATGTTGCTGACAACAGTTCAGAGACACACAACACTATTAGGAACCAAGTGTTTTCACTAACTTTAGTTATGATGAGTAAATACAGGGTTAAAAAAAAAGAACTGTTCTGTACATCACCAACAAAATAAAGGAGTACAAATTTTCAGAAAGAAAAACCCCAGGTACACATCATATATATAGTAACCCAATGTCTGTGAGTCTGTAACGCTGAAATGCTGGCTGTTCCCTCAGGGCAGCAATGTTGCCTGAAATGCAGGCTGTTTCCTCTGGGCGGTGCTGTTGCCTGAAATGCTGGCTGTTCCTTCTGGGAAGCCCATGCTGCATGGGGAATGCGGGGCCCAAATGGCCGTTTGCTCCGCTTGCTCCCCCGCGGCGGCCTGGCTGAGCGGTGCAGAAGTCAGCTGAGTGCCATGGCAGGAGGGGAAGCGGGGGGTAGGGGGGCGTCGACGTGCGGTGTGACAGCGGCTCCAGGCCCTGCCCCCTGCCCGTGAACGTCATCGCCCTGCCCCCCTTCGCCTCCCGCCGTGGCGCTCAGCTGACTTCTGCACCACTCAGCCAGGCCGCCACGTGGGAGCAAGTGGCACAAGCGACCATTTGGGCTCCACATTCCCCATGCAGCACAGGGAGTGCGGAGTGGTCCCCCGAGTGAGAGGCAGGAGAGGGAAGAGAAGAGAAAGAAAGAGGCAGGAGGTGGAGGAGAGCTGAGAGAGAGGGAGGGGGGGAGGCAGGAGGAGGAGGAGAGAGAGATGGAGCGAGAGACCAGAGGCTCAGGAGAGAAGACTGGCGTGGAGGAGAGACCTGAAAATCCCGTCTTATGACGGGCTAATTGGTTAGTTCAAAAATACTTGTGCAGTTTCACAATTAAATAGGTGTGCTCAATTAGTGAGTACATGCCCCCCAAACAGGCAAAACTTAAAGGGGGAGATGAACTGCTAATTTTAGTAAAAAATGCACATATATAACTTACTATTCACTTAAACCAAAGGGATCTTCTCCCTATCAGAAATTACACATTATATCACCAAATGCAAAATAGGCATTAACAAACTCTTAATAGTTTATAATATGAAGCTAATAGTAACAAATAACACAAGCTATTGTACCAACTCTGTGGTTAAGGCTAGAATATCTAGCACTCAATGATCAGACATACAAATAAAACAATATATATTTTAGTTTCCTTTTTGGAAACCAGAGTAAGAACTTAGAGATACTTAAGAAGTTTTTGCACAGATTTCTGAAAAAAAAATTAATTCAAACCAAAACATTACAAAATAAAGAAATTAATTTTTAAAATCACCAAGTGGGTCTGTAAGCTTATTGTGTTTCCATTTTAACTTATATACAATGAAGTGTGAGACCTCTTTAGGAATGAGCCACTATCAAATGAGATGACTGCCAATGAACTTGTTTTTCCTAAGTGAATCCTTCCACTAATTTAAAACTTTTCTTCAAAGAGCAGTTATGGCACTGAATATCATCACTCTAATCTTTCCAGAATCATTGCAGATTTGTGTCAACATGTACAGAATGAATTCAACAAGAATAAGTTATAGGCCAACGTATTTGCTAGAGCTTCATTACCCAATCAGTTATCTGTATAGCTTGGCATGCAGCATGCCACTTTCGTGGAATCTGTGGGTCTAAAAGGAGATATTCTTGACTCAGCACTCCTTTCACAGGTAGGCAAATCAAAAGACCAGAATGCCTAGAAACCCTTCTTATCATTCTAAGCAGCTAATTAAGGAGATGGGAAAAGCAGAAGGAAGAAAGAGAAAAAGCTCCCTCCCAGAAGCTAAGAGGAGTGGGAAAGATGGTGGTAGATAGGGTCCAGAACTTAGAGCTACAAAATCAGTCATAGCACAACTTCCTAACATTACCTACCTAAAATTCTTTAAGCATTTCAAAGGCATTTCCCCCTTTGGTATCTGCATTCTCTTGCTTAAGGCTCAACCAGCACCAGACAATATTGACTTGCTGCTGATGGAATATCACCCCACCAATCACCACAGTATCATATCACGGTGTCATGATAAATCATTATAATGGGAATCTGATTTGATGGCATGGATCTTCAGGCAAAGAATGACATAATAGGGAGATTTATGTTCACCTTGCATGCATCACAAAGTATGCTACTCTGACAAAACAATGCCAAAAGGTCGGACCTTTATCACCACAAAGTATCAAATTCTTACCACAGACTAAATTAATTAAACTTTAACACTTCAGCTGATTTCTTTAAGAGTTTTTTTTTTACACTGCCAGACTAGCGTCCAGACTAGTATAGACTTGAGTGCACTTGTGTTTGTGTACAGTAAACACTGACATCCAGTGGTAGGTTGGGTCAATCACAGCTGTGTGTTTTTATAGTTGTCCCAGGTTGATACAGAGTTAAAGATGTTGGACCTCAGCTGGTCAGATGAGCAAATCTATATTGTGACCAATAATTGAAACAGTAATAGCCCTGAAGTTGATTTATTAATATTTATATCATGCAGCATCAGTTCAATTGTCACCTACTAGAAAAAACTGACTTGACGTCTATAGGAAAAAATAGCAGGGATGGCCCGGACATCTGCATGTTGAAATCTTCATTCTGGAGTCTGGATGATTATACTTCACTTTGTTCCTCATTAATCTTGCATTCCAAAACCAAATTAATTGACTGAGTTCATTTCAGCAATAGAGCACTCTTTTATTTACACAGATATAGGTAATAAGCCAATTCCTACAGATTAGCGCACACATTTTAATGGATTTCTATCCCAGTCCTTATAGCAACCCTTTTTTCCTCTTTCAGATCTTTTTCTTTTGTAGGGCAAAATTTACAAGGTGCTACATGCCCTCAAATCTTTTCTGATGGCAATGGAAGTTGAGGAGCTTTAACTACAGGAACATCTAGGGCAGGAATCTATTTATTTACAAAACGAGGATGTGTGTGAGAGAGAGACTTTAAGCATACCAATATATTTTTCTCATAATGTTTTCCATTGTTATATACCTCTGCCCTGAAGCATCACAAATTGTATGTTTTTTAAAGTTTGCTCACTTGAGCATTTTCTAGCCCTGTTTTCCAGACTTAATGTGTGTGGAAAGTTTGAATAAGGATGATTAAGTAACCAGACTTTTGGGTTCTTCTCCAAAACAATATTTTGAACACTCGGTCTTGCTTATCACCCGTTATTATAGAATGATACCATTTTAGAAAGGCTACTGCTTCAGATTAGGCAGAATGGCTCCAATTCAGGAAAGCACTTAAATATACTTAAGTGCTAAAAAATTAGAAAGGATTAAGAATAGAACTACAGGAAATGTTCAAGGTCTGGAAGTCCAGCCTTAACAATGGAGATTAAAATGCTTAGTGCATTTACTTTATCCAAAAGAAGGTCAGATGTGTCTTAATCCTGGTTCATAAATACCTACCAGGGTTTAATGAGTTCTGATAGAATAGGTCTGTTAAATGTAAACTAGCAGACAACAGCTTAACAAGATTCAGTGATTGGAAGCTGAAAATAGACAAACTCAGACTAGATATAAGATGGCTAACCCTCATAGTTAAAAATTTGGCAATACAACAACTAATCTAAGGATGTGATAGATTCTTCATAATTTTAAGTCTTTAAATCAAGATTGTATATCTTCTTAAAAGATATGGCCTGGCTTAGCAAATGGTATGGGTTAAATGAAAGAATTACTCCGTGAAATTTTATGGGCTGTGTTATACAAAAAATTAGACTAGATCACGGCAACAGTTTCTTTCTGACCTCGAAATCTAAGAATATATATCTCCATTCACCAATCTCAGTGATTTAAATGGGGCAACTCATATGCTCAGAGTTGAGCGTCTGTTAAAATATTTTGTGGAGATTCAACCTAAATTAAGATCTATATGAAGCTAACAATTTCTGGTGCCTGCCCAGATAAAGCTGAACAAAGTAGAAATTATACCACTAGCTATTGATTTCAAGAAAAGAAGAGGATAATCCTTATGTCTCCACCAACATTCTCTCTCTCTTTCTCTCTCCCCCTCTCTCTCAAAAAAATTATCTCTGATATCCTGATTTTAAAGAGTGATGACTGATGACATACTCTCACCAAAACCTACAGTAGTGCAGCACTTCAAATTATTTTGAAAGCAAATAGCGCTATATAAATCTAATTCCATTTATGTGTTTACAATATTGAGAATAAGGACAAATAATTTAAACAATATTTGGTATAAAGACAAATAATGTTTGCCCTAGTACATCATCAGTGGTATTTTCACAAACATGACCTGGTCACGAACAAGTTACATTTTCAAAATTTGTACTGTGCTGCCTGTAGTCTCTCTTCTTCTTTCCAAGAATGGAAAGTCATTTTTGTCTTGCAACTTAAATCCTCCATCAAGGGGTTAAGCTATTGTGGAGGACCTTTCACAGGCTGTCTGCACTGCCATGAACTTCACCCATAGGGAGTAACTACAGTGTCAAGGCTAGATTCCAAGTTATAGTTTTTGTATGTTAGCCCAGTTCTTATTGCTAAGTTCTTCATCATTCTGAGTTTTTTTCTGCATATGGAATTAGCTGTCCTTTCAGCATAGGACAGAATGATCTTATGATAACATGTAAAATAGGAAGCCTATTAATTGCTCGCTATACATCACCCACATCTGGGAAAAATCTGTTCTTTCCAATACCACAAAAGACATTACGCAACATGCTTATTTTCCATATTGAGAGTCAGACACCCTACACTATGTTTAAAAAAGGTAGAAACCCATTGTTTTGTGTATAGTTTTGCCACCAATTTTTGAACATTATAAATGGTGATGGTACAGCATAGAAAAACCCAAGGTGTCAGCAGTCCAAGATGTAACTATGTTGCTTCTACTAAAATCAAGGATAAACTTTGATTCCTTAAAAATATTAAGTTTCTGGTATTTATTTCAAATCTAATTGTAACTTTTAGACTCTTTCATAAACTTTAATTTTGTAAACTCTGTGAAATTAAAATTGCTTGAATTTGCATTTGAATTCATCCAAATTCCAGCTTTGCGCAGACCAAGTTGCCAAAGTGGTTCCTCCTCATTCAATTCACAATTAACTCCTTACATTGCCATTCTTACCAAAGTTTGCCTCACAATTTGCTTTTATCTAGACACATGAAGTTTGATTGATTGTACCATAATTGTACACAACCATGTGCAACTGCTGGTACATAAACTGCATTGACTCTGAAATAGCCGTGGGAGGTACCATGATGACTTCCATCTGAGGCACAGCAAATATTTCAGAGAAGCTCTTCCCTTCCTTTTCTCTTGTTCTGATAGGTATGGGAAATGGGACTATGTTATTGCAGCCAACCATCTAACATCTCAATGAAAGAGAAGAGGACTTCTAATTCATCCCTGAAAAAAAAAAAGACAAGATAGGAGTGACGAGGAGTAGGTTTTGAGGGCCTGTTGGAAGGAAAGAGCTTCCCTGAAATATTTAGGAACCAGCTCTGCCCTTAGTATAGGTTAGAGCAATGGCTGGACTGTTCTAAAGTAAGCCAGTTAATAAAGCCCTCAAAACGGACATTGTATAAATTCAGGAGTGCTGGAGCCCAGTAACAATCCAGTCATACTACTCCCCCATGCTTAACTTCTTCCCCAGAAAGGGTGTAGTGGTTTAAAAATGGGTAAACTAATCTAAACTCTATACTCCCCAAACTAGAATAGGGTAAAACTCCATTTCCCTTTGACTATACCATTCCACACTCATGTATTTTTCCCTATGTTAGTGAGGGAATGCCAGCAGAGGAACCATCACCAGCCCACTTAGGGAAGCTTTATGCCTCTTTATGCCACATTAGCAAAACACCCCACTACTTCATTACTCTTGGAGTTCTTGTTTTATCAGCTGTTCTCTGTTCAGTTATCCTGAATGAGGAGCATAATTCTTTATGCATTTAAGTTCAAAATTTCAAGAGTGACCAGTGTCCTAGGTGATATAACAAAAGACAGAACTAAGTAGCACTTTAAAGACTAACAAGATGGTTTATTAGGTGATGAGCTTTCGTGGGCCAGACCCACTTCCTCAGATCAGTTTGTGGAAGAAAATCAGCACATATTGATCTGAGGAAGTGGGTCTGACCCAAAAAAGCTCGTCACCTAATAAACCATCTTGTTAGTCTTTAAAGTGCTATATAGTTCTGTCTTTTGTTTCAGCTACACCAGATTAACACGGCTGCATCTCTATCACTAGGTGATATAAGAATGTTTGTTTTAAAATTTGCAGTTTATATGCGCTGTGACTGTTTAACAACATTAACTAAAGAAAAAGTGATGAAAGTAGGGCCAAAACTTGAAACTGGGACTGTTTCCTCCGGAAAAAAAAGTTAGAAGCTTCTTTAGTAAAGCTTTACAGTGAAAATTCGGTTTATCCATTAAGAATTATGCCAAATGTGGAAGCTAATTTTCATCATCAAAATATGAAATAGGAATTTCCTGCTTTAAAGTTGCTTTGAAAGTTGCACTTAATTACAGAGTCACTTATGACACCTCAGTTAGATGTCACACACTAGATACATATGTTGACACACATGGAGTTATGGCCAAATTGTGTTTTTGCACTTATAGCATAAATTCATCGTGTGTGCGTGTGTGTGCACACGCGCATGCGTGTGCACATGTGTAATCTGTGTCTGGTTAATGTGCACATGGATGATTCATCTTAATTATTTCTCCTCCTGTTAGGCTTGGTCTAAAGCCCATTACATCAGGCCCAAACACAGGCATCAGGAGACAGTCTGACTTCTGGAATTATGCTCCTTCAAGTGGTTTCCAACGTGAACAAAAAATCAAGGATTTTTAGAGATCACACAGACTTCTGAACCTTTTGGGAAGCCTTTGAACTTCCATTAAATAGTGGATCTGGTTAATGTTTGGGTATGAAGGAGGGGGAGGAAGTTGGTTAAACTGAGCCAATGTTAATACAACCTTGTTCCAACACCTCAACATTTCAATCATGTAACCTTGAGAACCACTATAGATTACTGAATTAGACTTCAAAGAGATGGCTGACCGATAGAAATAGGCACCAGGAATGATGCAGCCTTACAGCAAAGTAATTTTTTAGTGTGAAACTGCTTACTGTAAATGTTGAACTCTTCTTGGGAAGAGTTTTCAAATCATGCCTGATACGTTTTTGGAGTGCAAAATGCCTCATTACATATTTCTGGACCTAGACCAAAGCAATAATCAAGGGAAAAAAGAGGTATTGTTTCTTTATTAGAAGTACCATGAATTGAGCCACCGACAATTGAGTAACCGGCCATATCCCTTTAGTAACAATAGAACAGATGTCAATGTTCAGTGTTATCTGAATCCACAGGTCCATAAGTATTACTGGCGCCTACTGAATTCTATCCAGGGACATAATAGAAAACATCTGTTCCATTATTTAACTACAAATCAATAGATTAAATCAAAATCTTTCTTTCCTTCTTTCTTCTGCCCATTAGAAGCATAGGTTTCCCCCTCATTTTTTTTCTCTTTCTATTAATAATATGGTTCTGCAAATAAGTCACCTCCTGTTATAATACAGAGCTTTCTATGAATCTAGGTTTACTTAGGGAGAAATGTTTCTATATCCTAATACAGGCAGTCCCCGGTTTACGTACAAGATAGGGACTGTAGGTTTGTTCTTAAGTTGAATCTGTATGTAAGTCGGAACTGGCATCCAGATTCAGCCGCTGCTGAAACTGATCAGTTTCAACAGCAGTTGAATCTGGACACCAGTTCCGACTTACATACAGATTCAACTTAAGAACCCCAGGCGTCCCCAAGTCAGCTGTTGCTGAAACTGATCAGCAGCTGATTCCAGGAATCCCGGGGCAGAGCAACTCTGCCTCGGGCTTCCTGTAGTCAGCCGCTGGTCAGTTTCAGCAGCGGCTGACTTGGGGACGCCTGGGGCAGAGCAGCTCGGGTACTGCGGGTTGGTCCAGTAGCGCGGCCGCTCCTTGGCGCTACTGGACCAACCCAACAGCACCCTAGCTGCTCTGCCCCAGGCATCCTGATTCAGCCGCTGCTGAAATTGATCAGCAGTGGCTGAATCAGGACTCCTGGGGCAGAGCAGCTGGGGTGCTGCCGGGTTGGTCCAGGAGCGCCAAGGAGCGGTGCTGCGGGACCAACCGGCAGCGCCCCACCTGCTCTACCACAGGCCCCGGGCTTTGCTCCACGTCTCCCTGGTCTGCTGGGGGGGGGGGGGGCACTAGCTGCGTCCCCCCCCAGCAGACCAGGGAGATGCGGAGCAAAGCGGCGGAGGACCCGGGCCGGACCGCGGCGCTTCCACATCAGCGCTGCAGTCCGGCCCGGGTCCTCCGCGGCTTTGCTCAGCGTCTCCCTGGTCTGCTGGCTCCCCCAGCAGACCAGGGAGATGGGGAGCAGCTTTTCTCGCCCTGGAGGAGGCGGGCGGCGGGACCAGGCGTCCTGCCGCTCCAGTCCTCCGGGGCGAGAAAATCCCCGTTCGTAACTGCGGATCCGACATAAGTCGGATCCGCGTAACTCGGGGACTGCCTGTATAAAGCAAGCAGGGAACTATTTGAGACACAGTTAGTGAGAGTTTTATTGAACTATAATACCTGAAGACAGACAGCTCATTTAAAAATAAAAATAAAAATTGAACAATTTTTACAGCAGAGCTTATTATAAAAACGAATAAAATGCGAACCAATCAGTGCTTTTCTTTCTATTCCATAACTTATTTTATAAAGACAAATATTATTAATAAAAATGTCCATCTCCCTTCTTTCCATGTATTACATCACCTTCTCTGTGACCAAGGATGTTAAAATGCGATTATCTGGCTAATTGTATAGTCGATACCACTTGTATTTACTATACAATTAGCTGATAAGCAGAGCAGCAGTTGGGGTAGCTCCAGGAGCCGACTCCAGTTGGGAATGAGCAGTCTTGGCTCGTGCCCACTCCAGAGCCACCCACGCTGCAGCTCTGCATTTTAAATGTAGTCAGAGCCACTGTCCATGGGGACGAGGAGCTCAGTTCTCCACTGGGACCTCAGTGAACAGGGGCTACTTCGCAGCCGTGTCCCCTATTCACCTCCAGATAAATCGTTATTTGCTCTACACCACAAGAATTATATTAATGTAGGTAATTATACTAGTCTTATATTACAGAGTGGTACAGACTGTAACATAAAACACTAGAATGTAAGGATAGCGGTATACTTTACATCTACTTAAAATATTTTGGGCCAATTCCTTCCCTCTGCTGTATTTATCTAACATCATTGTCTTAACAATCCATGGGAGCAATTGAGATCACAATTAGGCCCTGTGATTTGAAATGCTCGGTCTATAGATTATATAATCACATCATTTGAGAGGTTCTAACATACCGTTAAAGCCATACTACTTTCACTAAAACCTAGCAGCATGATAAGATTAGCAAGATCCATCCTCTTGTGGCTGCATGGAGTCTTAATTGGTGGTTCCAAACCTCACTGTCTTTTCCCCAATGACAGAGAGAGAGTGAGAGAAGGAAATAAAGATGCAATATTCTGAAAGGAGAGGAGATTAAACAAATACAAAGACATCACCCAGAAAATGGATGATCAGAGACTCTTAAAGAGAAAGGCCATGTTAACTGAAGAGCATTCACTAAATAAACCAACCTTGGGATGGATGTCCATACAAGAGAGGTATTAATTTGAGATAAAATTGTTACCAGAATTACAGAAATAAATCCAGTCTTTAAAAATGTGGTTTTGATCACATTCTGTGCCATTTTTCAAGCTTTTACATTTAAAGACACCTCTTTAGATACCTATCAAAATAAGGATGCCTCACTTATTAGTGAACAAAAACAATAAAAAAGGAGAAAATACCTATAATTAAAACAGAGCAACAGATCCATCTAAACACTAATATCAAATGTGTAAGAGTCATGTGTAAGAGTTCCCCATTTCATTATGGGGAAAAATATTAATGAACATCATGTTTTCCACAGCATTCCTCTTAAACTATGTAATAGCTCATATATTGTAGTGCGATTGTATGTAGAATAATCCACTTTTTGTAATCTCATTTGGGTTTTTAGGTCTCAGAAAGGTACTCATGTTAGTCTGTAACTTTAAAAACAACAAATAGTCCTGGGGCAACTTAGAGACTATATCATGAGTTTCATGGGGAAAACTCACTTCTTCAAATGAGATGATGTTCAGATTAACTTTGTTTTAATCCTGGAGATAAGAGAATGGTAAGGGAGGGAGTTTCACAGTCACACTATAGAAAATATATTCAGATCAATACTGTACTCAAACTCTAAACAATTATTCTTCTCTAACAGCTCCTACATTTGTAATATTCATTACATTCAAGCCACAATATAGCCAGGGGGCAGGAAAGAAGAAAGCATAATTCCTAGCAGTTGCTGCAAAAAAAAAAAAAATCCACTAAAAATATTGACTATCCAGAATCCCTATGTATGAACAAAGTTCTCCGAGATGTATATTTTCATTATGTTACATTAATTATAGTACTATAAAGGTTGATGAAATACGAGTGTTCATTACCACAGGAAAAAATAACTAATGTTTTGGAAACATTTTTACATATGGGCTACGTCTACACTGGCACCCTTTTCCGGAAATGCTTAAAAAGGAACAGTTTTCCGTTATAAGTATTTCCGGAAAAAGCATGTATACATTGGCAGGATGCTTTTCCGGAAAAGCACTTTTTTCGGAAAAGTGTCTGTGCCAATGTAGACGCGCTTTTCCGCAAAAAAGCCCCGATCGTCATTTTCGCGATCGGGGCTTTTTTGCGGAAAACACTACTGTGCTGTCTATACTGGCTGTTTTCCGGAACAGTTTTCTGGAAAAAGGACTTTTGCCCGAACGGGAGCAGCATAGTATTTCTGGAAAAGCATTGATGATTTTACATTATATCGTCAGTGCTTTTCCGGAAATTCAAGGGGACAGTGTAGACAGCTGGCAAGTTATTTCGGAAAAGTGGCTGATTTTTCAGAATTAGTGGCCAGTGTAGACACAGCCATGAAGTTTGAAAATATCTATGAACACAACAGAGGGGTCCCCAATTCTGGTTTTAAGAATATGTCTAACAGTAAGCATGAGCACATGTTTTTAAGTACCTTGTTCAATTGAGATCAAGTTCTGTACTCAAAACAATTGTGTTTGAGGTTCCTTTGTTTTTGAAAACAAAGCTGAATTACACCTTATGAAATGATTAGCTCTCTGATTCCAAGATGTAGCAAAAGGCGGTATTTGAGTATATATGGATAGAAAAATAGACTGATCTAAAAACTATTTTTCTAATGGGTCTCAAAATGTAAACCCAGAGAGATTTCTATGAAAAATAGCAATACACTACTCTGAACTGAAGAAAATTATTTCCAAAGTCTGCAATGGATAATTTAGTTTAAACCACCATATGAAGAGTGGATAATAAAAACAGGAAAACTGGGACTTCATTGGAACTATTCTCTCTAAAATAGCAATAGTTTTGGAAGCTAAAAAAAAGTAAAGCTACTTGACCATGTTATTTATTTCATGCAAATAGTGTCAGAAAAAATCATGTGTCCATGGGTCTATAAAGGTTTAAGAAAATGTGGGTATTGCAAGCTGAGGTTCTTGACATGTGTAACGGCTTTCCTTTCCATTTTTGTTTGCTCTCTATATACTATACCCTGAAATGGAAATACAATATATATATTCCAATTGATTTGTTTTATAATTGTATGGTAAAAATGAGAAACAACGCAATTTTCTCAGTAATAATGTGCTGGGATATTTTCATATGTTTATGTTGGATTTTGTAAACAAGTACAGCAGACTTCTGATAATCCAGCACCTTTGGGACCTAGGGGGTGCCGGATTATCGGATATGCTGGAGTATCAAGAGGTACTCCGGCAGGGGGGCTGTGATGGGTCCTGGCGGTCGGGGGGGGTAGGGCGGCATGGGGCGCAGCATGGGGCAAACCAGGTGCTAGTGAGGGGCAGTGCTGCGGGACCAACCTGGCAGCACCCCAGATGCTTTGCCCCATGGTTTCCCCAAGTCCGCCACTGGTCAGTTTCAGCAGTGGTGGACTTGGGGAAGCTGTGGGGCAGAGCAGCTGGGGTGCTGCTGGGTGCCGAGCAGGAGGGTGAGGGGTGGTGCTGCGGGACCAACCCCAGCTGCTCTGCTCCGCACCGCTTCCCCAGGTCTGCAGCTGGTCAGTTTCAGCAGTGGCAGCAACGGACTTGAGGAAGCAGCGCGGAGCAGCTCCAATTGTCCGGCTGGCCGGAGCACTTCCAGGTTCCAGTTGGTGCCGGACTATTGGGAGTGTCAGACCACTGGATGGCGGACAATTGGAGTTTTACTGTAGTTTTAAGTGAGGTGTAACTTATAAAATCATAGAATCATAGAGCTAGAAGAGACCTCAGAAAGTCATCAAGTCCAGCTCCCTGCTCTAAGCAGGACCAATCCCAACTAAATCAACCCAGCCAGGGCTTTGTCAAGCTGAGATTTAAACACCTCTAGGGATCGAGACTCAACTACTTCCCTAGGTAACCCATTCAAGTGCTTCACTATCCTCATAGTGAAATAGTTTTTTCTAATATCCAACCTGACCCTCTCCCACCACAACTTGAGACCATGCTCCTTGTTCTGCTATCTGTCACTACTGAAAACAGCCTCTCTCCATCTTCTTTGGAACCGCCCTTCAGGAAGTTGAAGGCTGCTATCAATCCCCCCTCACTCTTCACTTCTGCAGACTAAACAGACGCAACTCCCTCAGCCTCTCCTCATAGGCCATATGCTCCAGCTCTCTAATCATTTTGGTTGCCCTCCGTTGGACCCTCTCCATTGCATCCACATCCTTTTTGTAGTGGGGGCCCAGAATTGGACACAATACTCCAGATGTGGCCTCACCCAAGCCGAATAAAGGGGAATAATCACATCTCTGGATCTGCTGGCAATGCTCCTCTTAATGCAACCTAATATGCCATTAGCCTTCTTGGCTACAAGGGCAAACTCTTGACTCATATCCAGCTTCTCATCCACTATAACACCCAAGTCCTTTTCTGCAGAACTACTACTTAACTGGTTGGTCCCCAGCTTGTAACTATGCTTGGGATTCTTCCATCCCAAGTGCAGGACTCTGCACTTGTCCTTGTTGAACCTCAACAGATTTCTTGTGGCCCATCAGAGTTCTTGTTGAACCTCATCAGATTTCTTACGACTTGGGGTAATGCAAGACAAATCAGGCTCTTGGAGGGGGTACTACAGTCTGGAATGGTTAAGAGCCACTGATGTAGAAGTTTCCTGATTGTAGAAGGAAGCAAGATTATTTCTGCAACAGTTTTAGGAAATAAACAGGCTAAATACAGTAAGAGGAAGTTACTCACCTTAAGCAGTAACAACAGTTCTTCAAGATGTGTGTCCCCGTGGGTGCTCCATTGTTGATGTTGGGTCATCCCAGTGCCACAGATCCGAGTTTTCCTTCGCAGGAGCCTATTGGACCATGCATGCATGTCAACAACTCGTACCGTTCAGACCTTTCTCTTTGTGTGTGTGGTCTGGCTTCCAAACAGTTTCCCATGTCCATCTGAGTATCTGAAAGATATGATTAAAGATCAGAAACTCTGATGCAGGGAGAAGGGTGGGTATTGGAGCACTTATGGGGATACACATCCCAAAGAACAGTCATTACTGCACAAGGGGAGTAACTTCCTCTTCTTTTTCGAGTGATGTCCCAGGGGTGCTCTACTGTTGGTGACTTTATAGCAGTATTCAAGAATACAAGGAAGGCAGGTCTTGGAGTCATGGTTTTATAGCTGTTGATAGTACTACCGAAGCTACTGATGTGTCATCAGCTAAATGCTGAGAAATAGCACAGTGTTTCATGAAGGTGTCATTTGAGGGCAGATGTAGATGTTGTATGTCTCTCATGGAATGAGCCCTGGGTGCTCTTGAAAGTGGCTTGTTTCTAATAGCATAGCATTGTGTAATGTGTAATACTATAAGACTAGAAATGCTTTGGGATGAGATTGGTTCACCCTTGGAGTGGTCCACTATGGAAACTAACAATTGTTGTGACTTGCAGAAAGATCGGGTTCTGTCTATGTAGAAGGTGAATGCTCTGCGCGCATTCAGGATTTAAAGAATAGCCTCTCATCGGGATGCATGTGGCTTAGGATGAAAGGATGGGAAAATGATTGGTTCATTTACGTGGAAATTGGAGCACACCTTGGGTATGAAGGAAGGGTGAGGTCATAATACAACATTGTCCTTATTAAAAACAGTATATGGTGGTACTGCCATGAGGGCCACCAGCTCACTGACTCTACAGGTGGCTGTTATGGCGAGCAGAAAAACCACCTTGATTGCCATTATTGAAAGTGGGGAGGTAGTTAATGGCTCAAATGGGGGTTGGGTACAAGTGTCTAACACAATTTCGAGATTCCACGCTGGTGGTGGTGTCCTGTGCACTGGATAAGGTTGCAACCAACCTTTGATAAATCTCTTTGTGGTAGGGTGTGTGAACACTGAAAAAACATCTATCAAGTGGCAGGAGGCAGTGATTGCTGCCAGGTGAACTATCAGGGATGCAAGGGCTAAGCCTGATTGCTTCAAGAGGAGGATATAGTCTAGGGTTTCGTGTACTGATACTGTGTATGGATCGAGGCATTTATTAGTGCACCAAGACATGATTCTATGCCATTTTTGCAGGTGTGTGGAAAGTGTGGTGCTCTTCCTGCTATGCATCAAGATTTCTTTAACCTGGTTTGAACAGGTTTCGTGGAACCAACAAGGAGCCAAGCTGTCAGGTGCAGAACATGGGGCTGAGGGAACAGCAGGGTTCCATGGCTCAGGTTCAAAAGGTTGTGGCAATTGAGAAGGGGGTAGGGTGGTTGGGAAG
The DNA here is from genome assembly GCF_052426305.1 of Pelodiscus sinensis. NCBI lineage: Eukaryota > Metazoa > Chordata > Testudines > Trionychidae > Pelodiscus > Pelodiscus sinensis. The sequence goes on along the minus strand of NC_143055.1, from coordinate 108,686,917 downwards.
ACATCCGAGAGAGATAAGGAAACCACGTCTGTCGTGCACAGGAGAGGGCTATGAGTATCACTATCACCCCGTCTCTGTTGATTTTCTCGAGGACTCTTGGGATGAGAAGAGTTGGTGGGAATGCATATAATAGAGCGGCCTCCTCCAGTTGAGAAGAAAGGCACCCCCCAGGGATCCGGGGCCAACCCTAGCCCTGGAGCAGTAGTGTCAGCACTTGGCATTCTTGCAGGAGGCAAAGAGGTCTACTTGAGGAGAGCCTCATTGATTAAAGATGGGTTGGAGCACTTGATGATGCAGCTCCCACTCACCATCTGGCACAATGTGTCTCCTTAACAAGTCTGCCAAGGCACTATTGATGCCAGGTAGATAGGACACAACCAGAGCAGCTCCAATGGTCCGGCTGCTGGGTTCCTGATGGTGCCGGACCGTCAGGAGTGCTGGACCGTCAGATGCCAGACCATCGGAGTTTTACTGTATATATTTTACTAAAGGGCTTAATTTAATAAAATATTAAATGTGTTAATATGTTACCTTACATTTCTACATTATTAATCCTAAAATACAAATATAAAAAGAATAAAACTTTCAATCCCAATACCTCTGTCGATTTATGTAATACATTGTTGTCATGTTGTCAGCAAGTATTCTGATGGTGATATTGAGAATGTGTACACTGAAGTGCTTGCATTCATAGAAAACCACTCTCAGCTTGTAGCCAGACAGGAACGCCCCCCTGCAACATCCATTTTGCTTGCTCCTCTTAGGTGCCTGGAGCGCACAGGGCATAAATCAGAGAAGTAGCCGTGTTAGTCTGAATCTGCAAAAGCGACGAGGAGTTAGTCTAAGACTTCAGTTAGTCTATAAGGTGCCACAGGACTCCTCTTCGCTTTTACAGGGCATAAAGAACAATAAGATCAGCATAGTCTTTGATGCCTTGACAGAGGCTCGGATATGCTGGCTGCTGTGATCCTGGATAACTGTAAACACAGAAATGAGAGGGTGATCAAGCCAATAAGCTGACCTAGAGGCTGTGAGAACTGCCCTTGGCTGGCACCTATATTGATACAATCACACGGCCGTTCCTGAAAGGGGAATCTTCAGCTGAGAAAAGAATGCCCGGTACACCCAATTTAGTTATCTCTCTTACAAGTGTAAATTACGTTGAAACTCCCTTGTAAGAACTGGCGTCACAAAGATAAGATAAGATAAGATAAGATAAGATAAGATAAGATAAGATAAGATAAGATAAGATAAGATAAGATAAGATAAGAAAGAGGATATGTGCCCCTATGGGCATAAAGATGGGTCCAGCAGCACACTCACTCTGAGCGTCAATCTACCATCTACCTGCTGGTTGAGTTAGGTGATTGCCTCCTGAGGTCCACGGGGCCGCCCAGCCTCGTATTTGTCTTTCCCGGAGATTGAGTGACCGGTCCTGGCCTGACATGCTGGAATCGAGAGACGCAGAAGGGGGTAAAAATTGTACCTGTATGTGTCCTTTTGTTTTATTACATGAATAGAATAGAGCTCTTTAAAGATTAAGCTGTCACTTGGTACCATTATTTTCTATCTTTCTTTTTCCTTTGTAACCATTTTAAGATCTGCATTTGCTAGCAGTTAAGAAGTAGAACAATAGCCATTGTAACCACATGCTTTAGAAACCTCTTTAATAAACCTGTAACTGTTTAAGCTTTAACCTGACTCCTCCTGTTGCTGTAACAGAACCAGACACAATTAAAAGAACTCCAGCCGGTAATAGGGGCAGATGCAGTGAGAGCTGGGCATTTGGATCGTGTCACCTCCAGGGGACAGATCCATGAGGCACCTGTCAGCCTTCCATATGCTGCCCACTGCGAAGGGACCCCCGACCTAGCAGTTGAAGACTCGGGTGTATAACACACACACACCACGCACTGCCCTGACCATCGGCTGACACAGCTCCAAGAGGTTTATATGGAAGGTTGTCTCTTTTGCAGTCCATCATCCCTGAGCTGAGATACCATCCATGTGGGCACCCCATCCTATGAAGGAGGCATTTGTGGTAATATGAGCAGATGGTTGGTCCCAGTGGAATGGGACTCCCATTAGAAGGCTGCGTGGCTCAATCCACCAATTCAGGGAAGTTATCACATTGGGTAGAAGACTGACTTGTTCATACATATTGTGGCCGCCATATGTCCCATGAGCTGGAGGCAAGTAAGCACTGGTACTGTGGTGATCATAGTAGCAGCCATGACAAGATCTTGTATTGCCTGGAACCTCTGCATACATAGGTATGCCTGTGCTGTAGAGGAGTCCAACCAGGCACCTATAAAGTCCAGGGCCTGTGTTGGCTGCAGCCCTGGACACCGCCATCATTGATAAGTCTGAGTGATTCGAATGTTTGTCTCACTATGAATATCATGTGGTGCATTTCCAGAGGATAGGCAGTCCTTATTAGGGACAATGAAAAATTATAATCCCTTGTCAATGTAGGTATGCCATAACTATTGCAAGTGTCTTTGAGAACACTGTGGACATGGACAAGAGGCCAAAGGGTAGGACACGATACTGGAAATGTTCTGATCCTACTATGAACTGAAGGAATCACCTGTGATTGGGATGGATGATGAAGTGAAAGTAAGCATCTTGTAGGTCAAGGGCTTCAAACCAGTCTCCCTTGTCTAGTGCTGGGATTATCAATGCTAAGGGAAAAGCATTTTGAACCGCTGCTTGCGAAGGTATCAGTTGATCTTGCAAAGATTGAGAATAGGCATTCACCCACCAGTCCTTTTCTGTGTGAGAACAGAAGCCTTTGCTTCTGAACTCAGCCAGTACCCTCTCTACTGCTCTGATGGAGAGAAGTTGAAGGACCTCTTGTTTTAGTAGATCTTCATGAGAGGGGTCCCTGAAGAGGAACAGGAAGGTTAGAGGAAGGGCTATAAATGGGATGATATAGGCCAATACCACAATTCTGAGTACCCAACCAATTATGGTAAAAAAGCCTCAGGTGGCGATGAAAAATGGGAACCTTGTCATCATGTGGATGTATAGCAGGGAGGTCTTGCATGCCCTCAACCAAAATCGCAAATCTGCTGCTTATTTGTGTGTTGATTGAAAACAGTACCGTGGCCTTTTTGATAAGATGGAATCTAGTGGCACATGAGACCATGACAAGGACAGAAGAGCAGCAATCTTTACAAGATAAGAAAGATAATTGAAAGGTAGAAAGAAAGAAATGTAACTGCTAGAAAGTATTTTCATTTATTCCCATATAGATCACTGTAAATCAACAGCTCCTTGTGACTTACAGTAACAAACTCGGCAAATAAAGCTAATAGTTACAGAACATATATATAACTATCAATTAGCAGAACGTGTCTCTCGTTCCACAAGAAGCACATAGATAGGCCAAATATTGGACAAGTTATTAGCTGCAAAGGATGGTTTTGAGTAGAGACCAAAGTATTTCTTTAAAGCTAACTGGGCCATTACTCCCTTCTCATCTCATTTTTATTACTCCAGAGATTGCAATCCTCATAACCAGTTGTACTCCATGATTCTATATTCCAGTGCACGGCAGCTTTGTTCCACCATCTAAGCTCTCCCGAGATAGCTATTAAAGGGAAACAGATACTGCAGTTGGGCCCTCAAATAAGGGCCTGAAAACAAACTACAAAAACCATCTCTAGAAGCATATTTCATCATAATACCAAGAAAAAAACCTTCCCACATGACAATCCCTCACTAACCTTCAGGTAATTCACATCCCAATTACTTTTTCCTGAGAGGAATTATTGCCTGTGCTCTTGAGAGTCACTAGCTCCTGTAGTTGAGCACACTTGCCTAAGAAGCAACTGTGTATGGAAAAAAAGAAAACTTTGTTTTTAGGTCACTGTATCTGCTAAGCACGTTCTATACATGCCTAAGATCACCACATATGTGCCTGACTCCTAGCTCCCAACTTCATCTACTGGAATGTCCACTTTGGATGCTGAGCAGTCCTGTACTCTCAGGTGTAGTAATAAGCAACAGCCAATCTTCCTCATCCTGGGGCACCTAGATGCATACCACACTGAGGGTCTGTCTACACAGCAAAGTTATTTCGGAACAACGGACGTTATTCTGAAATAACTATGCGAGCATCTACACAGCAATTCCATTATTTCAAAATAATTTTGAAATAACGGACAGCTTATTCTGACTTCTGTAAACCTCATTCTACAAAGAATAATACCTATTCCGAAATAGCTATTTTGAAAAAAGACGTGTGTAGAAGCTCCATTTCTGTTATTTTGAAATAGTCCCTCACCAGGGCCATTCTAACTTATTCCTCCTTGGGGACCTTAATTGAGATTAGGTAAGCCTGCCTCAGACTCATTTTGAGGCTTCCCTGCAGTGTAGATGTGCTATTTTGAAATAAGCTACTTCGGAATAACTATTCCAGAATAGTTTATCTCAGCGTTTCCCAAACTATGGGCCACGGCCTCGTACCGGGCCATGGGAAAAAAATACCGGGCCTCAGCGTGTCTGGTGGCTGCTGGCAGGGCCGGCCTTAGGCGGTCAAATCGAGCCCCGTGCCCCTGAACCCGGAAGTGCCGGAGAGTTACGGGGGCCCTGCTTCACCAATATGTGGAGCTGGGTCTCTCCCCCGGCTCTGCCTGGAGCGGAACCTGGTCCTTCCCTGCCGTGCGTGGCTCCTCCTCTCCGGCTGCTGCTGCCCATGTGCAGAGTTGCATGTGGGCGGGGAGGATGCCCGGGCGTGACGTGACGTCACAGCCCGGGATTTTAAAACTCTTTGGAGACACATTGAAGGGCTGCCTCCAGGTTCGGCCTCCGGGGCCTGAGCGTGGCCTCCAGCCCTGCAACGTGGAAGGCAGAAGGCAGGGAACGGGCTTGTGAGGCGGCGGTGGCGGCGAAGAGGAGAGGAGAGGAGGCGGCGGCGGGGAAGGGAAGGGAAGGGGCTTGAGCTTGGGCGGGGGCAGGAGGGGCTTGGACGGAGGGGGAGGGGTGGAAGGAGAAGGGGCTTGGGAGGGGAAGGCACCAAGGGACAGGTGAAGGAGAGACAAATGCCAGGGGGCCAAGAGCAGACAATGAGGGAAAGGGCAGGAGGGGAGGTGTCAGTGGGAGAGGGGACAGGGTGATGCTGGGAGAGGAGAGGAGAGGGGAAGGGCATTGGGGGCTGGAGAGGGAGGTGCTGGGAGAAGGCTTGAAAGAAGGGGTGGGCATGAGAAAGGTGGGGATGGAGCAAGGCATGTGTGAGGGCACAGAGGGGCAGGAGGGGAAAGGGGCAGAGAATGGTGAGGGGGTGGGTATCAGGGAAAAAGGGGGTAGGGGCAGTAACGGAAGGGGGAGGCACCAGGAGGGTGAAGGGCTAAAGGAAGGTGCAGGTGCCAGGGGATTCTGGGGTTAAGCAGAAGGGCAGACACCTGCAGGGGAGGGACCAGCACCAGAGGAGAGAGGCAGGATAGGTGTGTAGAGGGAGGTGTTAGAAGAGGGGTAGCTCACCTGATCAGAGTGGGACTACTGGAGGAGTGGGCATAGGGGGGAGGCTGGTGGAGGGGGGTGTGACGGTGCGCTCCCGCCCCGCACTCGGGGTGCCCGTGGTGACGGCAGATGGACACGCTGGGGGTGGAGAGCCGGTGCGCCTCCGGGACGGCGGGCTGCACTGCCGAGTCAGGGCTCGGCGCAGCGAACGATGGGGGGCAAGGAGAGCCGCTGGGCGAGGCCCAAGGAGGAGGGGCTAGAGAGGCGCCGGCGTGTGACGTCACAGGGAAAGGGGGGTTGCTGGGCGATGTGGAGGAGATGACGTACGGGGACAGGGCCGGCGGGGGATTTAAACCCGGGGCCGGCACCATGGAGGGAGGAGGGAGAAACGGAGAGTCAGGGAGGAAGGAAGCTGGAGAGGTGAGGCTGGGATACGCGGCAGGGACCGGCCCTCAGGAAGGGCGGAGTAGGAAGCAGTCCAGGGCGGGGTCGTGGAGCCCATGAGCGGGTGTGTTTTGGGGCACTTCCCCCATCCGCTAGTGAGGGACCGTGAGTCCCTGCCTTCAGGGCCCTGGGCCGGGGTTCGGAGAGGGGGTGGGCCTGAACCCCCCTACTCCGTTGGCCAGAGAGGCAGCCTCGGGCGTGCATTAAGAGAGAAAAAGAGGAATGTGAACAGGGCGGATCTCTGCTGCGGGTTGTGCCTGTAGCTACAGGACTGTCCCGCATGACCAATAAACCAGGTGACATTAGCCGTGGTGAACTTTGCGAGACTCTTTTACAGGGGGCATTTCGTAGGAGGGCTGAGGGCAGTGAGAACGGCAGGAGTCAGGACAGCAGAGTAGGGTGAGGAGTTGGGGGGCAGCAGGCACCAGGAGAGATGATGGAGCAAGGAGAGGAGACACGGCAGCAGAGAGAAAAGGTAAAGGTTCATAAAATATTTATTAATAACTTGGTGCTGCCCATGGTCCAGTTTGGGTTTATGTGGGGAGCAACACGTGGCCAGCGAGTGGGAGCCGAAACAAAAAAGTAGTCAGTGTAATGATTTTCTGTTGATATGTGTTTTAGTAGTTAAATTCTTGGACTGTCATTGATCATGAAAAGTGCTGTCACATGGGCAGAAATCAGGTAAATATTGCATTTTATTAATATAAGCAGAATTGACTTAAATAGGGCCTGTGTGTTGTGTAGTCTTGCCTTAATCTTTGTATTCATGCCTGTCAGTGTGAGAGAAGCTATTTGTATATATTTGCTTGCATATGCAACCACACTTAAGTTGAGGCCTTCAGCATCAGTGTGGCCCCTGGGGCTTCCAAAGTTGAGTTGCCCTAGTTCATCCCTGACAGGTGTCTATCTAACCTGGTCTTAAATATCTCCAGTGATGGAGATTCCACAATCTCACTAGGCCAGCGTTTCCCAAACTATGGGCCGCAGCCCGGTACCGGGGAGTGGGACTGACCCGGCCATATGAAGATCTCGGGGCGCTGTCTCTCCCCCTCCCCCCTCCCCCCCCAAAAAGCATGAGTTAGCCTGGCCCAGGGATTCTATTGTCTCCCCCCGACACACACACACACCCTCGAGGGGTATGTCTACACTACCACCCTAGTTCGAACTAGGGTGGTTAATGTAGTCATGCGGAGTTGCAAATGAAGCCCGGGATTTGAATTTCCCGGGCTTTATTTGCATAAAGCCGGGCGGCGCCATTTTTAAATGTCCGCTAGTGCGGACTCCGTTTCACGAGGAGTAACGGTAGTTCGGACTAGGAAGCCTAGTCCAAACTACCTAGTCCGTGATGCGTGTAGCCGCGCGACACGGAGTCCGCACTAGCGAACATTTAAAAATGGCGCCGCCCGGCTTTATGCAAATGAAGCCCAGGAAATTCAAATCCCGGGCTTCATTTGCAACTCCGTATGACTACATTAACCACCCTAGTTCGACCTAGGGTGGTAGTGTAGACATACCCGAGTAGATGTGAACTGGCTGGCTGGCAGACACACTCATGCAGCCTGAGCACATTTACCAGCCAGGCAGTTCGAAACTACAAACTGATACATCTAGTAATAATAAAACTTACCTAATGAGAAAATACCAGACATGTTATATGTCTGGTATTTTCTCAGTTTGTTTTTTATGTGTTTATATTTTTGGGCTGCAAAAAACAGTACTGAAAAAAAAGGGTTCCAAGTAAAGTAAAAAGTTTGGGAAACCCTGGTCTAACCAGCTTTCTGTCTGTCTTACAGTTCATTTATTCAATCCATATTCCTTAACTTGCTGGCAAGAATATTGTGGGTGACCATATCAAGCTTTGTTAAAACTGGCACTGGGGGTTTTGGGAGGACCAGAAACAACTTATTTGAATATTCATCATTTGATTAATGAATATGCAAATATGCAAATGAACATTACCAGTCCTCCAAAAGTTCGTGAATGGATTTACTGGCCCCCGTGTCAAAAAGTTTGGGAACCCCTGGTTTATCTGAAATAATTGTGCAGTGTAAATGTAGCCTGAATACCCATCTGAGTTAATGTTGGTGCAAAGCAACTGGTGCCCCTTTCACTTCTGTCTGCTGCTGCATACCCTAATCAGCAACTTGCAGGATTGACCCCTTTCACTGATTCTATTTGTGTTTTTTTTTTCCCTCGGCATAGTCCTATTTCTATATGGAAGCCGGAGATATTCTGTATCACCTTCTTTGATCTGTGAATATTTACAGCAAATGATCTCCTGGATGGAGGCTTTTTGCCACTGACATGGGAAAATCCCAAAGACTAGCTCCATATAGGTCACTGCTTGCATGGACAGTCAGACAGCGGAAATGAGTAATATAGCAATTGAACAATAAGTTTGTTTTTCTCCTAAGCATCTGTTCTGCATGTGTTCAACAGATACTTTTTATCTCTTGTCCAGCAACATTTATGTGAACCCAGGTTCCCCAGGGAATGGAAGGGTACAAGAGAAGTTGGCATAAAGATTTGTACTGGGGAAAAAAGATAGCCTGTCTCTATCTATTTGTCCTTTAAAATTCTTTCATACAGATAGCCAGAGAACTGTGAGATGTTTATAACCATAACTTATATTTACTGCATCTGATTGAGGATTTTCACTGGAAAATATATTGAGAAATAGTGTCTATTTGTACTTGTAATAGTTGTGGCTAATGAAGTCACCCATCCTTATTGCAGCTAACAGAATTATGTGAAACTCAGCACCAGTTTTCAGGCAGATCTAATTTCTTTAGTTCTGATTCTACAATAATAAATTGTACACGTATGTATATAACCCTAATTAATCCAAACTATTGAATTTCACTTAGTCTGATGCCACAACCATAGAAAAGTGTGATTGTAAAACCATAAAGTTTCCCAGAAATGTTGGTGAACTTTTAAGAAAGTTGGTTTGAGGTTGCAATTAAATACAAAATCAGGTTACTCTAGCCTGATTTCAGATTTAATTATGTATCACTCTACTCTTGTGACTAATCTTACTTAGAGGAAGTAATTGTACCTTTCTAGAGCCCCTCCCCCTCCATTTTGTTTTTTTAACTAGTTTTTTTGTTGGTTCTTTAGCTACAGTGAACTTGTTATTAAGACATATTCCATAACTTAAGTATTTCAAGCAAAATCCTCAATAAGGCCAAGAAAATAGACAGAATGTGCATTGCTTTTTTAAAATTATTGCTTACATTTTCAAAAAGATCACTAATTCTGAGCAAACATATGGAAAGAGCAATTAACTCCCAGTCAGCTAGAAGAAGTCTGTTCCAGATTTTTCCCACAACTAATTTTGTGCCCCTTTTAAGTTGGTTCAAATGTATAACGTGACAAGACTCCATACGGATTCCTATGGGCAAAGCTTATAACAGTATTTAAAACACAACATCACATGAAAAATCATGCTACATCTGGTAGATTGAAATAAAAGTATGTGTCAAATAAGCTCATAGCACAACTTCCACTTACTCTAATCAGCTTCAGTTCAGGATATATGAGACTTGCAAAACTGAAAGTACACATAATAAAACGTAATGGTACACTTCTAACACCTTGCTGATAGCAACAAAATGACTATCTCCAGGAAAAATTGATGGCTTAAGAGTAGCCATATTTTTATGCAAGCAGGTTCAGCATAGTATATGCCCCTCCAACTTACCTTCATAGATTTGTGTGTAGGTCAATTTAATCTTTAGCATCTCTACTGAGATTGCAATCAAAGATCCTGATTCATCAACTCCTATTAACTTTAAAGTATTGTGTTTCCAATGTGGATTTTCCTTCACTGAAAAAAAAAGATTTATTTCAGTCCTGTTTCCACATAAACCACCCAATACCGTTTAAAAAGTAAAAACCTTTGGTTACTAAGAACATGACACTGGCCATAATGGGTCAGATCAAAGGTCCATTTAGCCCAGTAGCCTATCTTCCAACAGTGGTCAATGGGAGGTGTCCCCAGAAGGAATGAACAGAACTGGTAATCATCAAGTGATCACTCATTCCCTGCTATGATACACAAAGACTAGGGACACCATTCCTACTACTCACTGGATTACATTTTAAAAGGTTTTAGACCGGCTCTATATGTTTTATTACAAATCCCCTACACTCTGTATAATTTTATCCTACACTCTGTATAATTTTTGTTTTTCTTATTGTGCATGTATCTTTTGATACTGTGCACAATGAAAATTCTCTTTGGTTTTCTGGAACTCATTACAAGTCTAATCCATTCCTACTATATTAAAAAGCATGTAACAATGAGAGGGGGCTTCCAACTGTCACGTTGGATGTGTTATGAAATATTGAAATTACAGAAAAAATGGTATGAGGTGAAATAACTTCCAAAGTGGTAAAAGGCACAAAACACTTCATCACACTTAACTTGACCTTAGGTGCCATTTCGCTACCATCTGTCAATGATTTAGCGTTAGTGGCAGTAATCCTGTCAAATGAATGTAAAGCTTTATTCGGGGTCGAAAACATCAAAATTGTTTGTGCTTTTTCATCGATGAGATCTTTATAAAGATAAAAATATGTTTTAGTTGAAGGATATATATGCACCCAATAAAGCCTTATTCCTAGCCCTCAATGAATCTTATAAAATACATTAGAGTGGGCCATTCCTGGGTAGTAGAGGTATTCAACTGCATTAATTCATTTCTGAGATATGAACTTGTTACACAGTACCAATTAGATCTGTACATTGGAATCTCTAAAATATTTTGTGCCTTTTATATAGAAGACTAATATACTTCCAGTATAGTAATATTTCTTATGGGACTGAAAATTGAAACAGCCATTGGTTTGTGCTGCATCACAGCTTTTGCTGACATTTCTATTTAAGTGTGTGAGTTTGAGTACTTTCTTCTGTGTTTTAATAAAGTGAGTATGAATTGGTAGAAACCTTACATGGAATTTGACAACTACTGAGCAACTAGAGTCACTGGGACAAATTTTGAATGACCTCTAAAGGTTAACTGGACAAACTCTGAAATATAGTCACTATAACCTACCCCACCCCCACCTCCTTCCCCATAGTAAATTCAACATCTACACTTAAACTATTGTCAAAAGGAGGGAAAAGAAAAAGAATAGGTGATGCTTCAGACCTTATGGCTGTGTCTACATTGGAATGATTTTGCGCAAAAGCACAAAACATGCTGCCTGTCTACACTGGCGGGGAGTTCTTGCACAAGAACACTGACGTTCTAATGTGTGAAATCAGTGCGTCTTGCGCAAGAACTATGATGCTGCTGCTCAGGAAAAAGCCCTCTTGCGCAACTGTTCTTGTGCAAGAGGCCAGTGTAGACAGGCAACATGAATTTCTTGTGCAAGAAAACCTGATGGCTAAAATGACCATCGGAGCTTTCTTGCACAAGAGAGCGTTTACACTGGCACGGATGCTTTTGCGCAAAAGCACATGCCAGTGTAGATGCTCTCTTGCACAAATACTTTAACGCAAAAACTCTTGCATGAAAAGTATTTGCGCAAAATCTTGCCAATGTAGATGTAGCTCATGTGACTCAGAACTGTCTAATAAAAGGTTGTGGTATATTAATGTCAAGAATCTAATGATGGCTCTCAGACATACAGCTTATCAGTAGTACACTGGGATGGCCTAACTCTGCTCCCTTTAAAGCCAATGAGGAGTTTTCAAAATTTTCTATCATTAATAAAAACAGCAGCAGCAGCAGCTTGGAGAAGGGGGCTCTGAGAATGATGTCAACACAAAATCATTTATCCAAAGAAAGCATTAATCCAGCCCAATTGATAACCATCTTATTCTATGCAGGAAAATGAGTATCAAGAGCCTCTAATAAATATACAGGTAGTGTAAACAAGCACTATTTAAGAGACTAGTTGTCAACACGGTCTTAATTAAAATGAGTCCATCTGCTGAGAGCAAGTTGTATTTTTTTTCCATAAAGTACAGATACAATAAGATGTGAAGCACGAGACTGAAATTGTACAACTCAGGAAAAAATTAGCTAAATCCTTCTGTTTTGTAGAAAAAAACTGGAAGGCAGACTGACTAAGTCCAACGGGTTTTTGCTTTCGATATTGCTGGATCAAGCACTCTTTTCCCAGTATGCTCAGGATCAAAAGGAACATCCTGATAATGAGACTGTGTCTTTATATGATCTTTTCTTGGTTTCCAGTATTAGCATTGATAAAATAAAAAAAGACAACATCTGAAGCCTAGAAACTTCAGTTTTCCATTGTGTATTTTCAAAAATTAAAGTTCTTTGCAACTAAATGAAAAAAAAAAGTTGCTTAAAGACAGAAACCAGATAAATTCAATTTGTGATAAAGTTTACAGATTACTAAATTGAACTTCCTCTGCTTGCTTTTCCCAGCTCAATATGTTTGTTAGCTTATGCTAATTATGTGTAAATGTATTTGGTTCTTGTTCAATCTGGGAGAAATTTATCTAAGCATGTGACATATTGCATCACTTAAGTCCGAAATACTGCACTTGAGTGAAGTTGAAATGGTTCAGAAATTCATTCTAGCCCTCTTCACAGCATAAATGTCATTCTTTGTCTATATCTTTGGGGTTCCCTCAAGCAGTAATTGGTCTAAAAAATACATGAGAGGAGGGAATAGGAAAATAAAACCTGAAGCTAAAAAGCTCAGGAAATCTAACTCCCAATCTCCACAATGGGAGTGCAGCAGAGTCTCTGCTTAGGCCGGTACACTGGCTGGTCCACAAATCAGTCACAAGCCTTCTGATGCAAACACCCATGCCTTTATTGTAGGTTCCCACCACCTTCTATTTACAACATTTACAGTCCAGTCCAGTCCAGACAGACAGACTGCCCACCAACACATATACATACACACACACACACTCTCTCTCACTCGCCACCTAGGTACAAACTGAGCCACACCCTTATTTCTCCTTCCCCTCTGGCTTCCTTCCTCTGCCTTATATAGCCCTTCTGCTATGAGCCCCATGGGATCTAACATGTGGTTGGAGAGCCCCAGCTCTGCAGAGACCAGCAGCCAGACAGGCAGTGATCCAATCCAGTGTTGGCTACCAAGAGATGAGATATCCACAGGACACATAACTGAGCCAGGAAAGGATCCTCCCCCATCTGTTTGTTTGTTTTAAGCCAGCCAATGTTTGCTTAACTACCACACCCATTTTCAGATTCATCGATGCATTCTATCTGCCTGGAAAAGTGCCCAGGGGAGAGAACCAGGGATTATGATACCATTATGAGTGAGGGGAGGAGGGGAATTTGTTATTATTGTTATATTTATAAGCTGACAACTTTTTCCTTTCCTAGAATTTTTGTTTGCTGTCCCCAGTAAAGTCCCCCTTTACTATATTGTTATCTTGGGTGGGGCATTTCATTTGTTACAGCAACATACTATTTTATTTCTTGTGTACTGGACTGCAGTAGCATTCCTTATTTCCCAAAAAAACCCAGCATCCCTTGTATCCCAAGCAGGGGAGTCACGTTGGGTGGAGGCATTAGGTGTCACAAGAATCCAGCATGCAACCTGTATGAGGAACAGGGAGAAACCCAATCCAAAAAACAAGAACCAGGGTGGAGGCTAGAAGTACACCTCGGGGGGCTACCGAGGAATTCTAAAATAGTCTCAGTTATTGGTTTTACAAATTATTTTTATTGTATAGGAATTAAAATGCTTGCAGTGTATTGTTTTTAGGGCTTTTTTATTTAAACATTTTAAATTAGATGCAAGTATTTTAAATTAGATGCAAGTACCGTTCTTCTGGAAAGTGTCTAGAAATCAGAATTCTGCTCATGCAAGAGAAAGATACCTGTAAATCTTACAAACATGCTTTTACATTTGTAATTAAAAGGTTGCATCAATGGGATACCCTTTCAAAAGGCTCCCATTCAGCTAGGTGCTTAAGTACTTGAGTAAGTTAGTCCTGTTGACTTCAGTGAGACTGTTCATATGCTTAAAGTTACACACATGCTCAAAGTATTGCACCTTGCAAAATAATATCAAACTAAATTGAAATTTAACTGTGGTTCAGAGGTGTTGCAAACAAAATAAGTATATGCCCCACTTAGAAGTGGTCAGAGCCAAAGTGTAAGGCCAGAAGGGACCACCAAATCATCTAGTCTGATCTCCTATATGTCACAGGCCACAATCACCACACTAAACCCAATTATCAAAATTAGATCAACATTCTCACAGCCTACAGAAGACTACACTATTTCTCTGCTGCAAGCAGAGAATAGAAGAGACTGTGGTGCACCAATGATCACAGCTCCTCTGAAGGCAGGAAATTGATCATGCAACATATACTCAGATGAACCTGGAAAGTAACCTAGATCTGGAGCTGCTGAGAAAGGGAAAAAAACTTCCCATAGGTGACTGCTAATCTGACCTGAGGGAATAAATGTCTTTGTGACCCCATTTTTTACTCACTTAGACCGTTAGTATGTGAGCAAGAATCAGCCAGCCAAACACTTTGGCTATGTCTAGACTGGCATGATTTTCCAGAAATGCTTTTATTGGAAAACTTTTCCGTCAAAAGCATTTTTGGAAAAGAGCATCTAGATTGGCACGGACGCTTTTCTGCAAAAGCACTTTTTGCAGAAAAGTGTCCGTGGCCAAGCTAGACGCGCTTTTGCACAAAAAAAATCTCAGCTGTCTACACTGGCCCTTTTGCGCAAAAGTTTTGCGCAAAAGAGACTTTTGCCCAAACGGGAGCAGCATAGTATTTCTGCAAAAAGCACTGATTTCTTACAGTAGGAAGTCAGTGCTTTTGTAGAAATTCAAGCAACCAGTGTAGACAGCTGGCAAGATTTTCTGGAAAAGCGGCTGATTTTCCGGAAAAACTGGCCAGTCTAGACACAGCCTTTGAGAGCAAATGCTCAGTGCCACCCCAGTGCTCTGGCCTTCCATGTTCAATCTCTAGCTGTGGCCATAACTGATGCTTCAGAGGAAGGACACACATATACAGGCAGTCCCCGACTTACGCGGATCCGACTTACGTCGGATCCGCAGTTACGAACGGGGCTGCCCCGGAGTACACGGACTGCGGGACCTCGCAGTCCTGCCGCCCGTGTACTCCGGGCGAGAAAAGCTGCTCCACGTCTTCCTGGTCTGCAGACCAGGAAGACGCGGAGCAAAGCCGCTGCCCGAGCCCCCCCGCCCCCCCCCCCCCGCGGCTTTGCAAAGCCTCGGGGAAGCCGGCAGCGATGCAGCCCAGGCGCGCCTGGGCTGCCTCGCTGCCCGAGCCCCCCTCAGGCAGCGGTTTTGCTCCGCGTCTTCCTGCTCCGCTGCCGGCTTCCCCAGACTTTGCAAAGCCGCAGGGGGGGTCTCGGGCAGCGGGGCAACCCAGGCGCACCTGGGCTGCTCTGCTGCCGGCTTCCCCAGACTTTGCAAAGCCGCGGGGGGGGAGGGCTCGGGCAGCAGGGCAACCCAGGCGCGCCTGGGCTGCTCCGCTGCCAGCTTCCCCGAGGCTTTGCAAAGCCGTGGAGGGGCTCGGGCAGCGAGGCAGCCCAGGCCGCCTTGGCTGCTCTGCTGCCGGCTTCCCCGAGGCTTTGCAAAGCCGCGGGGAAAGCCGGCAGCGGGACAGCCCAGATGCCCCGCGGCTGTCCCGCTGCCGGCATCCTCAGAGGCTTTGCTCCCCGTCTCCCTGGTCTGCTGGTCTCCAGCAGACCAGGGAGACTGGGAGCAAAGCCGCGGAGGACCCAGGCGGCGGGACCGCGGTGCGTCTTGGTCCGCCGCCCACGTCTTCCTGGTCTGCTGGGGTGGGGGGGGGGGGCGCATCTAGTACGCCCCCCCCCCCCAGCAGACTAGGCTTTTCTCTGGACGCCTGTGGCAGAGCAGCTGGGGCGCTGCTGGTTGGTCCCGCAGCGCCACTCTGGGCGCTACTGGACCAACCCAGCAGCACCCCAGCTGCTCTGGTCCTGATTCAGCCGCTGCTGGTCTGTTTCAGCAGCGGCTGAATCAGGACGCCTGGGGCAGAGCAGCTGGGGTGCTGCTGGGTTGCTCCAGTAGCGCCGCTCCTCGGCGCTACTGGAGCAACCCAGCAGCACCCCAGCTGCTCTGCCCCAGGCGTCCTGATTTAGCCGCTGCTGAAACTGACCAGCGCTGACTACAGGAAGCCCGAGGCAGAGTTGCTCTGCCTCGGGCTTCCTGGAAGCAGCTGCTGATCAGTTTCAGCAGCAGCTGACTTGGGGATGCCTGGGGTTCTTAAGTTGATTCTGTATGTAAGTCAGAACTGGCGGTCAGTTTCAGCAGCGGCTGAATCTGGACGCCAGTTCCGACTTACATACAGATTCAACTTAAGAACAAACCTACAGTCCCTATCTTGTACGTAACCCGGGGACTGCCTGTACATACTTACACCAGAATACATTATGGAAGACAGCAAGAGTGGAATAGCACAAAAAAGTGGCAGTGTGCCGATAAAGTTTGAGGCAGACTCAAAGTTGGGAGGTATTACCAATACAGAGGAGGATCAGAATATCTTACATTGGATTTGGATGACTTTGAAAACTGGAGTAATAGAAAGGGAATAGAAAGGTTTGAAATATAATAGTTCAAACCAGATTTGAGGACTTGAGTAGCTCAGCAGAAGGATATGTGCCCAATATAGAAATAGGTGCATAAGGTTCCGTGTCCTGCAACATGCAGAGGGCCAGACTATAACATCATGATGGCTCTTTTTAGTCTTCAGGTCTATAAAGAGTCTTAAAGTCTGAAATCCCACAATTTTCTGCAGAAATAGTCTCTGTATTAGCTTCACATAAGGAATGGGGATAGCCAGGAGGGAGAACCAGTACAAAGCCCATAGGGCCCAAAGTTTTATATGTTTGGGCTTCAACAGGCCCAGATGATCTTCAGCTGTTTGTCTAACCCACAGCAGCCCCCACTTCTCTTCATCATTCCACCTGCATATATCCTGATTATTCAGGTGTTTTGCACATGGAGAGAATTTCACCCATCATATGCATTCTTTAATGCTTGAATAAAAGGATCTTCCTTTGTTAGGAAAGGTAATCTTCTTTGTTCTTTTGGAAAATATTACAGAAAGATCTACAGGACACAGCCAAGACAAATAATAACAGACATGAGAGACAAACCAGACGGTATCTGATATTTCTTTATAAAGAGCAGCAACTGGAATGCAGCTCCCAGACTTGATTATGCTAGCTTTAGAAGGAATCAAAGAGGAAGAAAAGATATTGCCTTTTCCAAGCTCCAAAAATGAAATCAATGGTAGAACCAAAGAGGGCACTATCAGGAAAGAGAAAGACTATATCAGAGGGAATTCATCCAACCCAGCAGTAGCCTTCCCAAGAAAGGTATGAAAGGCTAAGTCCAGGAGAAAAATAATCCATTTGGAAGAGAGGAACTAGATTTGATAAAATAAGAACACCACACAAGCTTTCCCACATTTTTAGAGCTTATCTTGAACTGAAACTTTTTCTGAAATTCTGAAATGCTTGAATAAGTGTTGTTTTTTGCTTTGTTTGTGTTTGAGAAAGGGGTATCTCAGCCATACTGGAAATGCTAAAATTCCATAGAGTTCATTTTTTGTTACAGATATAATACACCAGTTAATTTCAAACTAATATTACCAAGCAAGGCCAATTCAATATTATTACAACAGTGTAAACGAGATCAGATTCTGTCCCAAACTGGTTAAGAAGAAAGGCAATTCTGAACTTATTAAGAAACTTCAGAGGTGATAAGAATTGAAAAATGTCTCATGATGCAGAAAGTATATATGGAATTTGAAGTACAGGTTGAATCTCCCTACACCAGAACTTTTTGGTCCAGCAACATCCCAGGACCAGAGAACCCAGGAGCCCAGCAGCAGCAGGCCTGCATCTAGCAGTACCAGACCAGGAACCTGTGCAAGCCCCAGGCCATTAGTCCCAGGCTGGGAGCCTGTGGGCTGGCTGGAGCCATCCACCTGGCTGAACTTGAAGCCGGGGGGGGGGGGGCAGCACCTGGGCCAGAAGCAAAACCAGCAGCAGAGAGGGTTGGTGGGCTATGGGGCCAGTGGCAGGTGACCTCCTCTGACAAATTCCCTTGTTCAGGAACAATCAGGTCCCAAGAGTTCCAGACCAGGAAGGCCCAACCTGTAGTTTATGCCCACAGAAGTAAATTCATTGAATATTTAAATGTTATAAATTAAAATCCTTTATTGAGTTCAGCTGGTATAATCCATTTCCATTATCTTGAAGTTATCCATTACCAACAAACCAGCTTCGCAGATGTTGTAGGGTTTTGTTTGATGAATACATGCATCTTCTGGGTATGACATTTCACTTGTGATCTGAGTCATATTTTATTAAACTCAAGTTTATTCCCTCACAAACAAAAAACACTGTTAATATAGAGTTAAGCTCTCTCAGGTGTATTTCCTCACAACAGCACGAACACTAATAAGGCAAAATTAAACAATATATATTTTCAAGAATTCCTCTGGTATCATCACTAACCTCAACCGCACTAGTTCATTAGTACTCTAATACATTTTCACTTCAATAGTACTATAACCCTCAGTTCAGACAAAAAATTACTTGGCATAACAATGGCAGCAATTTCCCCCTTGCCACGTCCCCAAAAATAGATAATTTGACTACATAATATATGGGAAGATAGACTAAAACTGAAACGTACCTTTCCAAACGGTCTATGTAAAATATAATCAATTTTTTAATTTCCAATGACATGGAGATCTGACACATAAATGCACACATAATACTACTGACCAACAAATGAGAGAATAATGTTTCTTGTTAGATGGAACTTTGTGCTAGCAAGTTAGATTATGGTAATAAACCTTAAAAACACAATGAAACCACACATGTTGTTACACTTGACTCTCTAGCCCACATTAGAAACTGTGACTGAAAAAAAATTACACAAAACAAACGGGTGAAAAAATTCATGTTAATCTTCATAAAAGTTGTTTTTCCCTTCTCTTTCACAGAACTCAACAGATTCACTCATGATTATTCATAGAATCATAGAACCATAGAGCTGGAAGAGACCTCAAAAGGTCATCAAGTCCAGCTCCCTGCTCTAAGCAGGACCAATCCCAACTAAATCAAGCCAGCTAGGGCTTTGTCAAGACAACACTTAAACACCTCTAGGCATGGAGACTCCACTACTTCCCTAGGTAACCCATTCCAGTGCTTCACCACCCTCCTAGTGAAATAGTTTTTCCTAATATCCAACCTGGACCTCTCCCACCACAACTTGAGACCATTGCTCCTTGTTCTGCTATCTGTCACTACTGAAAACAACCTTTCTCCATCCCCTTCGGAACCTCCCCTCAGGAAGTTGAAGGCTGCTATCAAATCCCCCCTCACTCTTCGCTTCTGCAGACTAAACAGACCCAACTCCCTCAGCCTCTCCTCATAGGCCATATGCTCCAGCTCCCTAATCATTTTGGTTGCCCTCCGTTGGACCCTCTCCATTGCGTCCACATCCTTTTTGTGGGGGCCCAGAACTGGACGCAATACTTCAGATGTGGCCTCACCAGAGCCGAATAAAGGGGAATAATCACATCTCTGGATCTGCTGGCAATGCTCCTCTTAATGCAACCTAATATGCCATTAGCCTTCTCGACTACAAGGGCACACTGTTGACTTATATCCAGCTTCTCATCCACTGTAACCTCTAGGTCCTTTTCTGCAGAACTACTACTTAGCTGTTTGGTGCCCAGCCTGTAACAATGCTTGGGATTCTTCCGTCCCAAGTGCAGGACTCTGCACTTGTCCTTGTTGAACCTCATCAGATTTCTTGTGGCCCAATCCTCCAATTTGTCTAAGTCACTCTGGACCCTATCTCTGCCCTCAAGCGTATCTATCTCTCCCCCTAGCTTAGTGTCATCTGCAAATTTGCTGAGGGTGCAATCCATCCCCTCATTCAGGTCATTAATAAAGATATTAAACAAAACTGATCCTAGATCTGAACCTTCGGGCACTCTGCTAGAAACCGACCACCATCCTGACATCGAGCCATTGACCACTACCCACTGGGCCCGGCCTTCTATTCATCTTTCTATCCATCTTATCGTCCATTTATCCAATCCACATTCCCTTAATTTGCTGGCAAGAATATTGTGGGAGACCGTATCAAAAGCCTTGCTGAAGTCAAGGTATATGACATCCACTGACTTTCCCATGTCCACAGAGCCAGTTACCTCATCATAGAAGCTAATCAGATTGGTCAGGCACGACTTGCCCTTTGTGAATCCATGCTGACTATTCCTGATCACTTTACTCTGCATCTTGTAGATTCCTTGAATTACAAACTTTCCATAATAGCCGAAAAATTACCAACTGAAGGCCTTGATAGTCCTCATGTTATTCAACTAAGGGTGAAATCCTGGTCTCCTTTAAATCTATGGCACCATGCAGATGCACGGGTTGAGCACTAATGAAGGGAAGAGTGCCACCTACTGATTCACCAAGAATATTTCCTGCAGAACTTTGATTTTCCTTGATGGTTCTTCCATCTGAGTATTGACCATGTTTGATGTTGTTTAGCTAACAAGATGTGATGGGCTAATACAATGAAGTGGTGTGTCTGCAGGCCTGTGATATAACAGGCAGAGTAAAGATCTATTTGAATTGATAGATTCCTTTCTAAATAAAGCCAAACCATGAGATCAGAACAATGATTGCACAGCATATTAACAAGTGACATAGGATACTTTCTGAATACTTCCCCACAGTAACAACATAACACTCCATTGGATGCCATCTGGTAACATTACAGTACAACAGTACATCAATGAGATCTATCAATCATTTGTCTGACCACTGCATATGAAAGAGATGCATGTTACCAGTAAAACAACCTGGCTACATGGGTACGTCTACACTACAGCGCTAGTTCGAACTAACTTAGTTCGAATTAGTTAATTCGAACTAAGCTAGTTCGAACTAACGCGTCTAGAACTAAAAACTAGTTCGAACTAGCGTTTTGCTAGTTCGAACTAGTAAGTCCACATTGAGTGGACTCTGAACAGGGCTTAAGGATGGCCGGAAGCAGTGCCGGCAGGGCATAAAAGGAGGACTTAGAGCATGGAGATGCTGTCTCAGGCTAGCCGAGGGCTGCGCTTAAAGGGTCCCGACCCCCACCCCGGACACACAGTTCTAAGGGGTGCCCCGCTTCCAAAGAAGTTCTGGCTTGGAGTGCCCTGAGTGCCCACACTGGGCACATCACACCACTCGGCCATCAGCCCGGCTGCACTTGCCGCAGGCTGCCATCTGGGGAGAGGGAGTAATTGGGGGGCTGCAGGAGAGCTTCCACCCCCAGAAGCCCGCAGAGCCAGCCCAGTCCTCCCCATCGGGGGCTCGTACCCCATTCCTCCCTCACCTCCTTCCACTTACCCTTCCCTAGCCCCTCTTCTTATTGATGTACAAAATAAAGATAACGTTTCTTCCAACATTGACTCTGTCTTTATTGAAAAAAACTGGGGGACACTGGGAAAAGGAGGTGGGAGAGGGGAAGAGAAAGGCTGGGAGAGGGGAGGGCAACTAACATGATCAGGGGTTGGGAACAGGTCCCAGATGAAGAAAGGCTACAGAGACTGGGACTGTTCAGCTTAGAAAAGAGGAGACGGAGGGGGGACAGGATAGAGGTCTCTAAAAGCAGGGGTTGGGTGGAGAGGGTGCATTCAGAAAAGTTCTTCCTGAGTTCCCATAAAGAAGGACTAGAGGACACCAAAGGAAAGGAATGGGTAGCAGGCTTGAAACTAGTAAGAGAAAGTTGTTGTTCTTGACAAAGCAAATAGTTAACCTGTGGAACTCCTTGCTGCAGGAGGCTGTGAAGGCTACAACTAGAACAGAGTTTAAAGGGAAGTGAGATAAAGTGATGGAGGTTGGGTCCATGGAGTCCTATTAGCCAGAGGGTAGGAGTGGTGTCCCTGCCCAAAGTTTGTGGAAGGCTGGAGAGGGATGGCACGAGACAAATGGCTTCGTCATTGTCTTCGGTCCATCCCCTCCAGGGTCCCTAGGGTTGGCCGCTGTTGGCAGACAGGCTACTGGGCTAGATGGACCTTTGGTCTGACCCAGTACGGCCATTGTCAGCTCAGGGCTCAGTGTCGGGGGTCTCAGTGGACCCCCTTGATTTTCATGCACACCTGGTCCTGGGTGGCCAGGCTGGCAGCTCTCCTGCCCTAGACAGCCACTTTCCTGTGCCTAGTGCGGAGATCGTGGACGAGGTCCACGATGTCCGCACTAACCCAGGAAGGTGCCCGCCTCTTGCGGTCCAGGGCAAGCTCCCGGGAGCCGCCAGCCTGGTCCCGGCAAGAGGGGGTGGGCTGGGGGGCATCGGGTGGGTGGCTCTGTGCCGTGCCAGGTGCAGGGTCTGCTAGCTGGGTGCTGGCAGGCTTGCACCTGGCACGGGCACCGTAGCCAGCCCGTGCCCCTTTAAGGGGTCCGGGGCCGGGAGGGGGGCATAGAGTTTCCCTGGTGTTGGCCAGAGTGGCCACCAGGGAAACCTGGGGAGGGCTAGCCTCCCACTAGTTCGAACTAAAGGGCTACACAGCCCTTAGTTCGAACTAGCTAGTTCGAACTAGGCGTTAGTCCTCGTAAAATGAGGTTTACCTAGTTCGAACTAAGCGCTCCGCTAGTTCGATTCAAATTCGAACTAGCGGAGCGCTAGTGTAGCACCTATTAAAGTTAGTTCGAACTAACGTCCGTTAGTTCGAACTAACTTTGTAGTGTAGACATACCCCATGTTATTTGCGGATTACTGGAGTTTTCATTCTGACTAGGAAAAATGTATATCTGCAGAGCAGATGCTATAACCATAGTACAAGGGATCTTCCCTTACTGTATTAATCTACTAAGAATAGTAAATGGATGAGATAGAGAACAGCTAAGCAAAGAAAGGAACAAAGCCACAATAACAAAAATAATAAAACACTGAGCATGACTCCGATGACTGCCTAACATTAAAAAAGTAAGAGCAACAACACTTAACAGAAATGATGTACAGTGTTATTTTACTGTGTCTCAGTATAAATTAGACAATAAAGGGGGTGCGGTTAAAGGAATGTATTATGTAAAGGAAAATGGAGAAAGAATTAGAACTGGATAAAACAAGTTGATTTTGGCTTTTTAAAAAATATTGGTGGTGGTATGATTTTGGAAAACCATCAACTTCTGCTAGCAGCTTCCATTTCCAGAACTCCCCAGCTACATATACACTTCTACCATGACAATGGTGGAGGATGAAGAAAGCAGGCAGGAAGGAGGAGGCTAGGGCTGATGGGTATTAGGAAATATGTGGAAAGAGGTATTAAAGAGTAAAGCAAAAATGTAGGAAGACTGATCGGGGTAGAAGAGGAACCATGAATCAAGGATAGGGGGAGTAGCTAAGCTGTTAAGTAGGGGGTTATGCGTGGGAAGTGTGCAGGGCAGAAGGAAAAAAGTGGTGGGGTATGAGTAGAAGACAGTGTGGCTATATCTATTACATGAGTAACATGCAAATGAGGCTAAGTGTGGAATATTGCCGAGCCTCATTTGCATACCTAATGGGCCACCATTTTTTTTCAGAAGAGGCTCTTGCGCAAGAAGGAGCATCTACACTGCCCCTTTTTGTGCAAGAAAAACCCTCTTGTGCAATGCTGTTCTTCCTGAAAAGTAATAGGTGTAACAGCATTGCACAAGAGGGTTTTTCTTCCTCAAGAAGGGGCAGTGTAGATGCTCCTTCTTGCGCAAGAGCCTCTTCTGAAAAAAATGGTGGCTCATTAGGTATGCAAATGAGGCTCAGCGATATTCCATGCTTAGCCTCATTTGCATATTACTCACGCAAGAAGCTGCGAGTGTAGACATAGCCTGTGTGAATGGGGAGAACAGTGGTGTCAGGGAGAAATAGATGCACTCAGAAGCCTGATGCAGGCTAATTCCTTCTAATAAAAGGGTCAAGAGGAGAGCCCTGCATCCTTGTCTGGATGAGAAGAGTGTGCCATCCTATTGCAGCTCTACAGTAAGAGCCATTAGCTTATTTTGATATTTTGTTATGAGTTAAATAACATCATCAACATTCCTTACACTGTAAATAGCATTTTAAAAGCCATATAATAGGAACCCTGACTGAATATCAGCACATTTAAAATATGGAAAATAATAAATCAAGGCAAAGCTTGCACGAGGTTGCAGGGCAGAGTGGATACACCTTTGGGTGGCATTATAGTGAATACCATCCAAAGGTCATCTTCTCTAACTAAGGGTATGCCTACACTACAAAGTTAGTTCGAACTAACAGACGTTAGTTCGAACTAACTTTAATAGGCGCTACACTAGCGCTCCGCTAGTTCGAATTTAAATCAAACAAGCGGAGCGCTTAGTTCGAACTAGGAAAACCTCATTTTACGAGGATTAAGCCTAGTTCGAACTAGCTAGTTCGAATTAAGGGCTGTGTAGACCCTTAATTCGAACTAGTGGGAGGCTAGCCCTCCCCAGGTTTCCCTGGTGGCCACTCTGGCCAACACCAGGGAAATTCTATGCCCCCCTCCCGGCCCCGGACCCCTTAAAGGGGCACGGGCTGGCTACGGTGCCCGTGCCAGGTGCAAGCCTGCCAGCACCCAGCCAGCAGACCCTGCACCTGGCACGGATCAAGCCAGCCACCCGATGCCCCCCAGCCCTCCCCCTCTTCCCGGGACCAGGCTGGCGGCTCCCGGGAACTTGCCCAGGACCGCAAGAGGCGGGCACCCACCTGGGCTAGTGCGGAGATCGTGGACCTTGTCCACGACCTCCGCACTAGGCACAGGAAAGTGGCTGGCTTGGGCAGGAGAGCTGCCAGCCTGGCCACCCAGGAGCAGGTGTGCATGAAAATCAAGGGGTCCACTGAGACCCCCGACCCTGAGCCCTGAGCATACAATGGCCGTCCTGGGTCAGACCAAAGGTCCATCTAGCCCAGTAGCCTGTCTGCCGACAGCGGCCAACCCTAGGGACCCTGGAGAGGATGGACCAAAGACAGTGACCAAGCCATTTGTCTCGTGCCATCCCTCTCCAGCCTTCCACAAACTTCGGGCAGGGACACCACTCCTACCCCCTGGCTAATACCACTCCATGGACCCAACCTCCATGACTTGATCTCACCTCCCTTTAAACTCTGTTCTAGTTCTAGCCTTCACAGCCTCCTGCAGCAAGGAGTTCCACAGGTTGACTCTTTGCTTTGTGAAGAACAACTTTTTGTTACTAGTTTGAAGCCTGTTACCCATTCCTTTCCTTTGGTGTCCTCTAGTCCTTCTATTATGGGAACTAATGAAGAACTTTTCTGTATGCACCCTCTCCACCCAACTCCTGCTTTTAGAGACCTCTATCCTGTCCCCCCTCCATCTCCTCTTTTCTAAGCTGAGAAGTCCCAGTCTCTTTAGCCTCTCTTCATATGGGACCTGTTCCCAAGCCCTGATAATTTTAGTTGCCCTCCCCTCTCCCAGCCTCTCTCTTCCCCTCTCCTACCTCCTTTTCCCAGTCTCCCCCAGTTTTGGTCAATAAAGACAGATTCCATTTTTGAACACAATTGTCCTTTATTTTGTACATCAAGAAAAGGGGCTAGGGAAGGGCAAGTGGAAGGAGGTGAGGGAGGAATGGGGTACGAGCCCCCGATGGGGAGGACTGGGCTGGCTCTGCAGGCTTCTGGGGGTGGAAGCTCTCCTGCAGCCCCCCAATTGCCGCCTCTCCCCAGATGGCAGCCTGCGGTAAGTGCAGCCGGGCTGATGGCCGAGTGCTGTGATGTGCCCAGTGTGGGCACTCCGGGCACTCCAAGCCAGGACTGGTTTTCAAGCGGGGCACCCCTGACAACTGTCTGTCCGGGGTGGGGGTCGGGACCCTTTAAGCGCAGCCCTCGGCTAGCCTGAGACAGCATCTCCACGCTCTAAGTCCTCCTCTGATGCCCTGCCAGCACTGCTTCCGGCCATCCTTAAGCACTGTTCAGGGTCCACTTAATGTGGACATGCTAGTTCGAATTAGCAAAACGCTAATTCGAACTAGTTTTTAGTTCTAGACACGTTAGTTCGAATGAGCTTAGTTCGAATTAACTAATTCGAACTAAGTTAGTTCGAACTAACTCTGTAGTGTAGACATACCCTAGGAGAGCAGCTGTTGGCTAGAAGCACTGGCATTGATCATCAGAAAGCTTTCCATATACAGGCAGTCCCCGGGTTACGTACAAGATAGGGACTGTAGGTTTGTTCTTAAGTTGAATCTGTATGTAAGTCGGAACTGGCGTCCAGATTCAGCCGCTGCTGAAACTGATCAGTTTCAACAGTGGCTGAATCTGCAGACCAGGGGGACGGGGAGCAAAGCGGCGGAACACGCGGGCAGCGGGACAGCCCAGACGCGCCATGGCTATCCTGCTGCCCTCGGGCTCCGCGGCTTTGCTCTGCTCTGCTCCCCGTCCCCCAGGTCTGCAGACCAGGGGGAGGGGGAGCAGAGTAGAGCAGAGCGGCAGCCCAGACGCGTCTGGGCTGTCAGCTGGCCGCGTGCTCCGCTCTGCTTCCCCCCTCCCCCATGGTTTGCAGACCAGGGGGAGGGGGAGCAGAGCGGAGCAGAGCGGAGCAGAGCAGAGCGGCAGAACGCGCGGCCAGCTGACAGCCCAGACGCATCTGGGCTGTCAGCTGGCCGCGTGCTCCGCTCTGCTCCCCCTCCCCCTGGTCTGCAGACCAGGGGGAGGGGGAGCGGAGCGGAGCGGAGCAGAGCAGAGCAGAGCAGAGCGGCAGAACGCGCGGCCAGCTGACAGCCCAGACGCATCTGGGCTGTCAGCTGGCCGCGTGCTCCGCTCTGCTCCCCCTCCCCCTGGTCTGCAGACCAGGGGGAGGGGGAGCGGAGCGGAGCGGAGCAGAGCAGAGCAGAGCGGCAGAACGCACGGCCAGCTGACAGCCCAGACGCATCTGGGCTGTCAGCTGGCTGCGCGTTCCGCCACTCTGCTCTGCTCCACTCTGCTCCCCCTCCCCCTGGTCTGCAGAGGGGGGGGGGAGTAGAGCGGAGCGCGCGGCCAGCTGACAGCCCAGACGCGTCTGGGCTGTCAGCTGGCCGCGCGTTCCGCTGCCGCTTTGCTTCCTCTCCCTGGTCTGCTCGAGACCAGGGAGAGGAAGTGCCCCGTTCGTAACTGCGGATCCGAGGTAAGTCGGATCCGCGTAACTCGGGGACTGCCTGTATTGCACTCCGATTGAAGGTGATAGGCAATACACAAGCCCAACATCTTATAGAAGACTTAATAATTGCCCTATGAAGTAGTTACATGCATAGGAAGGATGATATTGGCTGGTTACAGTGCAGGGCATCTGCTGACTCTACACCTCCTCATCATTCTCGCCTACACCAGGGGTGTTTAGGAGTTATTGTGTTTGAAACTGCAGTTCAAGATTTAATGAAATTGCAGCCACATGTCCAAAAGATTCCATTTTTGACCTCCTAGCATTGGCAATGGATACATAACAACATGGCCAAGTTAATATTCCTATCTGAACCTTTCCTATTTTCCAATTTTGGATCTTTGGAAGTTTAATCCATGCCCTTAAACAAAAACTTTTGTATTTTAGATTTATATATACATACACAATGCCGGAAGTGCATTTTTGTTTATTCATGCATATAGAAAGCTTTTCTTTTGAAGTCCATGTAACAACACTACACTTGAGCCATTATTCCCAAGCTCTCTGGCAAACCTGCCCTTTCCTCTATAATACAGACTTTGTAATGGTTATTTACACTCTTGTCAGCTCCAGACTAGACTATTATAATTCATGTATAATAATTGGGTTTCGCTTTGAATTGATCCAGAGGCTTCAGAAATTGCAAAGTGCAGCTACCATTTAATCATTGGTATAGGAGGGAAATGAATAGCACCTTTCCTCAGAATTTGGACAGGTTTTCAGTGAGAAGAACTCAACGGTTTTAGCCACAAAAACATTCAAGTCTGTGTAGCTAAGTTAGGCACCCAAATCCTCAACTAGCCACTTATTGCTCTGAATTCTAAAGATGTCAAGTACTTGCAGCTCCTAGTGAAATAATTTAGGGTATGTCTACACTACAAAGTTAATTTGAACTAACAGCTGTTAGTTCGAATTAACTTTCATAGCGTCTATACATACAAACTGCTAGTTCTAACTTAATTCGAACTAGCGGAGCGCTTAATTCGAACTAGGTAAACCTCATTCTACGAGGACTAATGCCTAGTTCGAATTAAGTAGTTCGAATTAAGGGCTGTGTAGTCACTTAATTCAAACTAGTTGGAGGCTAGCCCTTCCCAGCTTGCCCTGGTGGCCACTCTGGGCCAAACCAGGAAAACTTTTCTGCTCCCTTCCTGGCCCCAGAGCCCTTAAAGGGGCACGGTCTGGCTACAATGCTTGTGCCAGTTGCAAGCCTGCCAGCACCCAGCCAGCAGACCCTGCACCTGGCACGGCATGAGCCAGCCACCCACTGCCACCCAGCCCTCTGCCTCTTCCCAGGCTGGCGGCTCCCAGTAGCCTGCCGGGGCCGCAAGAGGCAGGCGCCCGTCTGGTCTAGTGCGGAGATCGTGGACCTCATCAAGGTTTGGGGGGAGGCCTCCAATGTCCACGCCTTCCGCACTAGGCACAGGAATGCGGCTGTCTAGGGCAGGATAGCTGCCAGCCTGGCCACCAAAGGCCACATGCGAACCCAGGAGCAGGTTTGCATGAAAATCAAGTTGGTCCAGTAAGACCCCCCGACCCTGAGTTTAGAACATAAGAACAGCCGTACTGGGTCAGACCAAAGGTCCATCTAGCCCAGTAGCCTGTCTGCCTCCAGTGGCCAACACCAGGTACCTCGGGGGGGATGGACCAAAGACAATGACCAAGCGATTTGTCTCGTGCCATCCATCTCCAGCCTTCCACAAATAGAGGCCAGGGACACCGCTCCTACCCCCTGGCTAACAGCACCCAACCTCCATGAATTTATCTAACTTCTCTTTAAACTCTGTCAGGGTACGTCTACACTACAACGTTAATTCGAACTAACTTAGTTTGAATTAGTTAATTCGAACTAAGCTAATTCGAACTAACGGATCCAGACTAAAAAACTAGTTCGAATTAGCGTTTTGCTAATTCGAACTAGCATGTCCACATTAAGTGGACCCTGAACCAGGCTTAAGGATGGCCGGAAGCAGTGCCGGCAGGGCATCAGAGGAGGACTTAGAGCGTGGAGATGCTGTCTCAGGCTAGCCGAGGGCTGTGCTTAAAAGGTCCCGACCCCCACCCCGGACAGACAGTTCTCAGGGGTGCCCTGCTTGCAAAGCAGTCCTAGCTTGGAGTGCCCTAAGTGCCCACACTGGGCACATCACAGCACTCGGCCATCAGCCTGGCTGCACTTGCCGCAGGCTGCCATCTGGGGAGAGAGGGCAATTGGGGGGCTGCAGGAGAGCTTCCACCCCCAGAAGCCTGCAGAGCCAGCCCAGTCCTCCCCATCGGGGGCGCGTACCCCATTCCTCCCTCACCTCCTTCCACTTACCCTTCCCTAGCCCCTCTTCTTGATGTACAAAATAAAGATAACGTGTCTTCCAAAATGGAATCTGTCTTTATTGACCAAAACTGGGGGAGACTGGGAAAAGGAGGTGGGAGAGGGGAAGAGAGAGGCTGGGAGAGGGAAGGGCAACTAAAATGATCAGGGGTTGGGAACAGGTCCCATATGAAGAGAGGCTAAAGAGACTGGGACTTTTCAGCTTAGAAAAGAGGAGACGGAGGGGGGACAGGATAGAGGTCTCTAAAAGCAGGAGTTGGGTGGAAACGGTGCATATAGAAAAGTTCTTCATTAGTTCCCATAAAGAAGGACTAGAGGACACCAAAGGAAAGGAATGGGTAGCAGGCTACAAACTAATAACAGAAAGTTCTTCTTTACAAAGCAAATAGTCAACCTGTGGAACTCCTTGCTGCTGGAGACTGTGAAGGCTAGAACTGGAACAGAGTTTAAAGGGAAGTGAGATCAAGTCATGGAGGTTGGGTCCATGGAGTGGTATTAGCCAGGGGGTAGGAGTGGTGTCCCTGCCCAAGGTTTGTGGAAGGCTGGAGAGGGATGGCACGAGACAAATGGCTTGGTCTCTGTCTTCGGTCCATCCCCTCCAGGGTCCCTAGGGCTGGCCGCTGTCAGCAGACAGGCTACTGGGCTAGATGGACCTTTGGTCTGACCCAGGACGGCCATTGTAAGCTCAGGGCTCAGGGTTGGGGGTCTCAGTGGACCCCCTTGATTCTCTTGCACACCTGCTCCTGGGTGGCCAGGCTGGCAGCTCTCCTGCCCAAGCTGGCTACTTTCCTGTGCCTAGTGCGGAGATCGTGGACAAGGTCCACGATGTCCGCACTAGCCCAGGCGGGTGCCCGCCTCTTGCGGTCCTGGGCAAGCTCCCGGGAGCCACCAGTCTGGTCCCGGGAAGATGGGGAGGGCTGGGGGGCATCGGGTGGGTGGCTCGATCCATGCCAGGTGCAGGGTCTGCTGGCTGGTTGCTGGCAGGCTTGCACCTGGCACAGACACCGTAGCCAGCCCGTGCCCCTTTAAGGGGTCCGGGGCCGGGAGGGGGGCAGTAGAGTTTCCCTGGTGTTGGCGAATCCAGTTCGAACTAACTTTGTAGTGTAGACATACCCTTATAGTTCTAGCCTTCACAGCCTCATGTGGCAAGGAGTTCCACAGGTTGACTATGTGCTGTGTGAAGAACTTTCGCTCATTAGTTTTAAACCTGATGTCCATTCATTTCATTTGGTGTCCTCTAGTCCTTCTATTATGGGAACTAATGAAGAACTTTTCTTTATTCACCCTCTCCATACAACTCATGCTTTTATAGACCTCTATCAGATCCCCCCCCCCGCCCCTCCAGTCTCCTCTTTTCTAAGCTGAAAAGTCCCAGTCTCTTTCGCCTCTCTTCATATGGGACCTGTTCCAAACCCCTAATCATTGTAGTTACCCTTTTCTGAACCCTTTCCAAGGCCAAAATATCTTTTTTGAGATGAGGAGACCACATCTGTACACAGTACTGAAGATATGGCATACCATAGTTTTATACTTCCCCTCCTCCTTCTTCCCCTGGCTTCCCCCTTCCAGCTCCCTCCTCCCAGGTTTCCACCTCCCCTCTCCCACCCTCTCTCTTCCCCTCTCCTACCTCCTTTTCCCAGTCTCCCCAGAGGTTAATTCCCCCCCCCCCCAGTTTTGTTAAATAAAGAGAGTTTCTATTTTTGACCACAAGTGTCCTTTATTTTTTACATCAGGAAGGGGGGCTAGAGAGGGGTAAGTGGAAGGTGAGGGAGGAATGGAGCACGAGCCCCCGATGGGGAGGACTGGAGTGGCTCTGCAGGCTCCTCGGGGTGGAAGCTCTCCTGCAGGGCCTCCTGAATCCTGACAGCCCTCCTGATTGGCCCCCCCCTCCGGATGGCAGCCTGTGGCAAGTGCAGCCGGGCTGATGGCCAAGTGCTGTGATGTGCCGAGTGAGGGCACTCAGGGCACTCCAAGACAGGACTGCTTTGCTGTCCCTCGTCGAGGTAGACAAGCAACCGGGGAACCCTGAGAACTGTCTGTCTGGGGTGGGGGGTCGGGTCCCTTTAAGCACAGCCCTCAGCTAGTCTGAGTCCTAACCTGATGCCCTGCCGGCACTGCTTCCGGCCAGCCTTAACCTTGGTTCAAGGTCCACTCAATGTGGACATGCTATTTCGAATTAGCAAAACACTAATTCGAATTAGTTTTTAGGTCTAGATGCACTAATTCGAATTAGCTTAGTTCGAATTAACTAAGTTAATTTGAATTAGTGCTGTAGTGTAGACATACCCTATTATTTAGGTTTCTAACTTCAAAATTTTAAGACATGCTTAGTCTAATTTAGAACCAAAATAAGAGTACCTTACTCTTCCTCAATGTTCTTCTAAAGTAAATGAAACAACTTGACTTGGTTTGGGTGTCTGGCCAAGGTTCTATTTAAATAGACTGGGAACGCTCAGTTCTGGAACTCTATGTATGTTCAGCAAGCTCTTCTACTATTTGGGTCAGTACATCACTGACTATTTTGGCTTCTCTTTTCTCACCAACTTTTTCCTTTATAGATTACTTTCTTTTTGCCCCTTTTTGTTTCAGGAGTAGTTCATTTCTCAGGGTATGTCTACACTACAGCACTAATTCGAACTAACTTAATTCGAATTAGTTAATTCGAACTAACCTAATTCAAACTAGTGCATCTAGACCTAAAAACTAGTTTGAATTAGCATTTTGCTAATTCAAACTAGCATGTCCACATTGAGTGGACCCTGAACTGAGGTTAAGGCTGGCCGGAAGCAGTGCCGGCAGGGCATCAGATTAGGACTTAGAGCGCGGAGCTGCTGTCTCAGGCTAGCCGAGGGCTGTGTTTAAAGGGACCCGACCCCCACCCCGGACGGACAGTTCTCAGGGGTTCCCCGCTCGCTTGTCTAACTCGATGGAGGACAGCAAAGCAGTCCTGGCTTGGAGTGCCCTGAGTGCCCACACTCGGCACATCACAGCACTCAGCCATCAGCCCGGCTACACTTGCCGCCATCCGGGGGGGGAGGCAATCGGGGGGCTGCAGGAGAGCTTCCACCCCGAGGAGCTCGCAGAGCCACCCCAGCCCTCCCCATTGGGAGCTCGTACCCCATTCCTCCCTCACCTCCTTCCACTTACCCCTCCCTAGCCTCCCTTCCTGATGTACAAAATAAAGGACACGTGTGTTCAAAAATAGAAACTCTCTTTATTTAACAAAATGGGGGAGGGGGTTAACCTCTGGGGAGACTGGGAAAAGGAGGTGGGAGAGGGGAAGAGAGAGGCTGGGAGAGGGGAGGGCAACTAAAATGATCAGGGGTTGGGAACAGGTCCTATATGAAGAGAGGCTAAAGAGACTGGGACTTTTCAGCTTAGAAAGAGGAGCCTGAGGGGGGCTATGATAGAGATCTATAAAAGCATGAGTGGTGTGGAGAGGGTGCATAAAGAAAAGTTCTTTGTTAGTTCCCATAATAGAAGGACTAGAGGACACCAAAGGAAAGGAATGGGTAGCAGGCTTCAACTAATAAAAGAAAGTTGTTCTTCACAAAGCAAATAGTCAACCTGTGGAACTCCTTGCTGCAGGAGGCTGTGAAGGCTAGAACTAGAACAGAGTTTAAAGAGAAGTGAGATCAATTCATGGAGGTTGGGTCAATGGATTGGTATTAGCCAGGGGGTCGGAGTGGTGTCCCTGCCCGAAGTTTGTGGAAGGCTGGAGAGGGATGGCACGAGACAAATGGCTTGGTCACTGTCTTTGGTCCATCCTCTCCAGGGTCCCTAGGGTTGGCCGCTGTCGGCAGACAGGCTACTGGGCTAGATGGACCTTTGGTCTGACCCAGGACGGCCATTCAGGGCTCAGGGTTGGGGGTCTCAGTGGACCACCTTGATTTTCATGCAAACCTGCTCCTGGGTGGCCAGGCTGGCAGCTCTCCTGCCCTAGACGGCCGCTTTCCTGTGCCTAGTGCGGAGGTCGTGGACAAGGTCCACGATGTCTGCACTGGACCAGGTGGGTGCCTGCCTCTTGCGGTCCTGGGCAAGCTCCCGGGAGCCGCCATCTGGGAAGAGGGGGAGGGCTGGGGGGCATCGGGTGGCTGGCTCGAGCCGTGCCAGTTGCAGGGTCTGCTGGCTGGGTGCTGGCAGGCTTGCACCTGGCACGGGCACCATAGCCAGCCTGTGCCCCTTTAAGGGCTCTGGGGCCGGGTGGGGGGCAGAAGAGTTTCCCTGGTGGTGCCCAGAGTGGCCACCAGGGAAAGCTGGGGAGGGCTAGCCTCCCACTAGTTCGAATTAAGTGGCTACACAGCCCTTAATTCGAACTACTTAATTCGAACTAGGCATTAGTCCTCGTGGAATGAGGTTTACCTAGTTCGAATTAAGCGCTCCGCTAGTTTGAATTAAGTTCGAACTAGCGGTTTGCATGTGTAGCGCCTATCAAAGTAAATTCGAACTAACGTCTAACTAACAGACAGACGTTAGTTCGAATTAACTTTGTAGTGTAGACATTCCCTCAGGGAATTAATTGTGGCAGTTGTTTAATTGTTTAAATATTGTGCAGAATCCAAAGTCCCAACCTAATGATAACAGAAGCAGCCTTGGAATGAAAAAAAATTAGAGGTGGAGCAGAAAAGTTAAAAGTTCCCCTCTCCTGGTGGGTGTCAACTTCGCATCTCTGCAGCAGTTTGTGGCAGTTGCCTCTTCAATATTTCCAGTTTATTTGTCTTTGCTTTTTAAAAAGTCACTGAAAAAAATGGAACAG
Source organism: Pelodiscus sinensis (assembly GCF_052426305.1). NCBI lineage: Eukaryota > Metazoa > Chordata > Testudines > Trionychidae > Pelodiscus > Pelodiscus sinensis. The sequence goes on along the minus strand of NC_143055.1, from coordinate 108,652,747 downwards.
GCTATAGTCATTGAACATAAAAAGGTATTACTGACAATGACAGAACAATGGAAAGATGGAATGGAACATTCAGAGGGAAAAATAAACTTCATTAGCACACAGTAGCTCAATTACTTATTGTTATTGGCTGAAATGAGAGGAGAAAAGATGGCCTGGCTGCCACATTTCATTCAAGCTTTCTTGTGGTCAGTATCTTCCATTTTGTAAAGTGCTAGCTCCCCAGAGTGGGGAAACCCAAATTAGGAGCTAGATGGTGGCCCATCTGGAGTTCCTATGCAAAGGAGTAAGAGGGAATATTCCTCTGTAGGGCAGAGTGTGAGTAATGGATGCACCAGGGACCTGGGACATGTGCAAGGATTGTCAGAACAGAAGAAAACTGGTAAGTAGCTAGGGCCTCAAAAAATCACTGACTTTTCTGGGCTGCTCCTGGGCAGTGAAAATATATGCAAGAGGCATGGACTGAACCCTGAGTTTTTATAAAGCCATTAGTGACGGCCTCTGATGTTGCCTACCTTTTTTGTCCATAGGGAAACCCCTTTTATCATTTCACTCAAAACAGCATTAAAGGGAGCATTTGCTGAAGCACTGTAAAGGACACATGTATACAGAATCCAACCACTGGATTGAAGACTTAATCAGTTCAGCCTGCTCTAATGTCTGGCCACCCAATTGGCAAACAATAGGGACAACCAGCTTTGTAAGAGAAGAGCTGATAATAAATCTGCTACTCAACAGAATCACTTTCTGTATATGTATGTGACGAGTCCAGAAATATTCTTCTGCTACTCTCTCCCTGGAAAGCAGTTATTTATAAAGGAGGCAAGCTGGGCTCAGTTTTATGTTCAGTGAAAGATTCCCAAAGTTTGACTGATGAAAGGAATGAATGCTGAGTCCAAGGCCAGATGGAATTTTTCTCAGAACTCAGATCAATGTGGAAAATGGTTTATAGCCAAATGAATATATAAAAGGAAGATAGAAAGCCTATTATACTAACTGCTCTAAAATCCCCCCCTCCAAATACACACTGGCCTTATCTGGAGAGTGTGTGTGGGTGGGAGGATGGCGGTGGGGGGGAGGGGGTAATCAGAAAAAAACAAGTGGCAGAGGTATTTCAGTTTAGCTTGGCACAAGCAGTGAAATTATAGGAATAGTTGCTAACTATGGCAAATGCAGCTGCCTCTAAAGACACACAGTTTAAGGGTCCTATGTAAAGCCATAACATTCCCAAGAGTCTTGTAAAGAGCTTGGCAAGGTTTCATTTCAATCTGAAAACAGTTCTGTTGTGTTTTTTAGGAGCCAGTTATATTTTATTATAAACAGAGCTCAAGGCAACGAGCACCAAAACAGCAGCAAGAAGGCATTTACCAATTGTACTAAAGCAGCATCATGATCAAGGCTAGGTTGTCTAAAATTCTGATGAAGGAACATTGATGTGAAGGTTTCATGGGGCCCCCATCAGTGACTCCCGGTAGCAAAAATCTCCAGCTGCTGGAGATGGGACATTATATCAGGAGGGCTCTGAGTTACTACAGAGAATTTTCCCCCAAAGTGTCTGGCTGGCATGTTTTGTGTACATGCTCAGGGTCTAACTGATCACCATATTTGGAGCTGGGAAGGAGTTTTCCCCATGGTCAGAGGGGAGAGGTTGCCTTCCTCTGCAGCATGGGACATGGGTCACTTGCAGATCTGAACTAGTGTTAATGGTTAATTCTTTGTAACATACATCTTTAAACTATGATTTGAGGACTTCAGTAACTTATCCAGAGAGTAGAAAACTATTTCAGGAGGTAGTGGTGAGATTCTGTGTCCTGAAATGTGCAGGTCAGACTAGGGGTACGTCTAGACTACAGGGTTTTGTCGACGGAAGTTTTGTTGACAGATACTGTCGACAAAACTTCTGTCGACATAGAGCGTCTAGACACATTCAGTTCTGTCGACAAAGCAAGCTGCTTTGTCGACATGGTAGTGTAGACGCAAAGGACAGTTTACATGCAATAACACCTTCTGTCGACAGAAACTCTGTTGACAGAAGGCGTTATGCCTCATAAAATGAGGTTTACCAGCATCGACAAAACTGCTGAGTTCTGTTGACGTTATGTCGACAGAACTCAGCGGTAGTGTAGACGCAGGTATAGTTTTGTCGACAAAAGTCCACTTCTGTCGACAAAACCCCGTAGTCTAGACACATCCTAGGTGATCATGAGGGTCCTTTCTGACCTTAACATCTATGAGCATAGAAATATTAATTATAAGTTAAAAATACTACAGAGAAATGTTTGGCCAAGGTGATTCAGAAAGCCATGTATAAAATTCATAAAGTCTAATTAACATCTGCAATGTATATTATAACCTGGGTGTGCATTCTTAGTATGTCAACTTGGGGAAGGGAGAAGAGTATTATCTCAGTAGATCATAAGTAGCCATGGGAGAGTTGGGAATGGTAAGAGTTGCCTAATACATTCCTTCCTTCTACATATTCATTATTATTAAAAGCTTGAAAGGAACAGCAAATCCAGAGGCAATGCATAGGGAAGACATAAGGAGGCGTATGCTCCCTCAGTGTTCAAAGAGCTGGTCAGCAGCTGGCTAGGCCAGAGTCTCTGTGTGGCCAAGAGGATAGCGGGGTGGGGTAGGGGCTTCAGGTGGAGTCTGCCTCCCCCTATACTCATTGGCAGCAAGAGGGCAAGTGGAGCAACATGGTCCCAGCTTGCTCAACTCTCCTGTCACATTGCTTGGGGAAGAGGGCGAGACTGCCCTTACACTCACCAGCAGGAAGTGGAACTATACAGCCAGGGGAGCAGAGCAAGCTAGGACTGCATTGCTCCACTTCCCCTGCTGCTACTAGGGAATGTGGGAGGCCAGACCCCAGCTATTGGTGCCAGCCTCCTGACCCTGCTAGTCCCCCCCAGCCACCTCATTTTGGGAAATAGGCAGGTTGGGGCAGAGCAGGGGCAGTGAGAGGTGGAACGTGGGGGAGAGCGTGTCCTAATTCCTCTCTGGCCTGGGTGAAGTCATGTGGCTGGTGGGCCCCCCATGTATCCCTTCACCAATTGCTTCTGGGTGAATACACACAGAGAATGTTTCATTTTATGTAAAACCCAAAATAACATTCTGATGAGGAGACATTTTAGTCTTTTGTGATGTTGAATCTCTATTTAAAATAAACTTAGATAAACAAAGCCAGTTTTAGCCAAGGCAGCTGTTAACAGGTGGTATGTTGTATTCATAGTTAGATTTTGACAAGTTGAATTTATTAACTGGTTTCCTTTTGATAGAAAGATTTATTGTCGTTACTAAACAACGAAGTCCTGGGATCCTCTGAGCTAAGTTAAAGTTTTATAGACATACTGAAGATGTGATTTATCTGAAATGGCCTTAGAAGTAAAATCTTGGTTCAGACACATCATTAAGGCCCTAAAAGTTTTTCAATATATTATAAAGCCCACATGCTTTGGAATTTCACTAGGGAAAACTAAATTGGTTTGGACAGGGACCACCCTATGCTTCACCCTGACTGAAACCAAACCTTTGTCAAGTTCATAAAATTCCAGTAAACTTTTCCCCCATTTTTCCCCACAGCATCACAATATTTCAGACCTAATTGGAAAGCAAAAAGTCAGTTACGAGATTCCAGTTCCAGTGTTGCAGATCTATCTGCTACAAATATTTACAGATAAGCATCTGAACTTCTGGGTGCTTGTATGTGAAACTGATTTTTTTTAGGTCCATTGGCTACTAGTTTTTATCCATTCCAAATCCGCTGTGAAACATTCCGTTTAGCTTGGTATGAAACCTGATGTGGAAATGTGGTCTCTGGCAGAGCATTGAAGGTCTAGCATTTAATATCTTCAACTGAAAAGGACTCTCCTCAGTCCCCTCCGGAACATGGCAAAGATGCTTTAACTCAAGCAGGTTAACTTTAAAATAAAAAAAAACAGTAAAATTATCACACTACTGTGATGGTGCATTCCATATTCTTTATGGAAATATGTTTAAGAATACGAATATGCAGAACTGAAAAATGCTGTATGCAAAATATTTCTTGGTATCTTTTGAAAAGTTATAATTTGCTGAACGTGTATATTCTATTCATGTGCATGTATTATTCCTATATTTGAAGTTAGAAACATGAAATATAAACCTATTTTATTAATATAGATTTGTGAAATGAGGGCCATTTAGGGTATTTAAAAAAAAACCTGTATGTGGGGGAGGGGCGCTTCTACAGACATACGTTTGTTTTTCCTATGGACCTGTCCATAGGAGGAGCTGAGAGACCTCACAAGTACATGTGTTGAGGTCACCTGATGCTGGAACCCATCTTGGTCCCTGTACTTTTCCAATGAAGGTGAGAAAAAATTTAAACTGATCCCCAAGGATTCCTGTTTGGTTCTACTATTGTTAAGGTAAGATATTGCATTTAACAAGTTTCTTAGTGTTTTAGGCTTAGCTGGTGTGCTTTGTTTTATTCTGTTTAGTAACTAACTGTTCTTGCTTGCAACCACTTACATTCTCCTTTTTATACTTAATAACATCATTTTTGTTTATTAATAAGTCCAGTGTAAATACTTGGGGGGAGGGGGAAGCAACTGTTCATCTCTCTGTTTAAATAAGAAAAGGGTAGACAATGTGAGCTTGCTCTGTATAAAGCTTTATCCAGAGTAAGACTGATTTATCTGGGTGCTGTGGCAAGTCCCTTAGACCGAGTCTTTCCAGAGCTGAGCAGATCTCAGTGCCTGTATTACTCTGTAGAAGGGTGTAACCACACCTCTGTATCAATGCTGGAGGAGGCCTGGCTCAATAAAACAGAGTAACAGATACACCCAGGAAGACAGAGTAAAGGAGACACCCAGGAAGGTCAGCTCAGTTGTATGTGAACACATTGGGTGATGGTCACAAAGCGATCTCTGTTGTCGACCTCATCACAACTATCATATGAGTGGGGTTGTCTGAGTAACCTGGGAACCGAAATTATTTAGAGCTATAATACCAACCACTTAGACTGGATTGTACCAAAAAGCAAACCTCTGTTCACAAAGGAGTAATGTGACACGTGCCACTATGCAAAATGAATGAATGGATGTGTTTCATACTAGATAGCGTATCCAGGTGTTTTTAAGGATTGGCCCCATTTTGACAAAACTTTTCCGAATAAGAATTTCTCTTTCTAAGAAGACATACTTATAGTATCTTAAGAGATGTTTTTGAACAAAGACACAAGAAAGCTTTATCTATGATAAAGTATTATGAAGAAATTTCTATTCTGGTGTACTGTAACTGTGCTACCTAATTCTCTTCCAATAGCAAATGTATGATTTTCCTCTTACAATTTTAATTGCTCAGGTGGATTTTATATTTTATGATAAATCTGAATCCAAGTCACTTAAGCCTACTAATCGGAGACTTACCACTTTCCTGTTTTCCTTCCTAATCATTAACAAATAAATGTTAAAATTATGATAATAATCACCAACTTCTCAAGCTTTACCAAAACGAAATGTGTGCAATTTCCTATTTTCTGGGTTCCTTTTTTTCTCCTGTCTTTCCTACTGCTATCCCCCTTTCCTTCCAAAACACCAGCATCAGCTTTCTTCACTGCTTTGTTTCACTATTGGTTCTCTGCCAAGATTCATCATTTCCTGCTTACACAGCAATTGAAAACAGACCTTCTAATCAGATTCTGTACTGTAAATCCTTCTCCTTTGCATTTCTACCTAACACTCATGAGCCATAAGAGTTGGAAAAGCAGTGATTTGTTTTCATTTTTCTTCTCGCATTTGTCATCTTCCTTTTACATATTCACACATGGTTAAAAAAGGGGGCTACATGAATGATGATACATGGCATGATTCTCGTCTCATGCTATTTTTACAACAACTAACTTTTTATTTCAGTGGAGTTACTACTGATTTACAAACAGTATGGTTAAGATTAGGGCCAAACCCATGCTGTTATGAAGGCCAGGACTTTAATAGGGTTCAAAAAGCAGGTAGGTAAATTCACAGAGGACAGGTCCATCAATGGCTATTAGCAGGGATGGGTAGGAATGATGTCCCTAGTCTCTATATGTCAGAAGATAGGAATGGGTGACAGTGAAGGGATCACTTAATGATTTTCTGTACCGTTCATTCCCTCTTGGGGACTGAGCATTGGCCACAGTTGGAAGACAGGATACTGGGCTAGATGGACCTTTGTTTTGACCCATTATGGCCCTTCTTATGTTCTTATTATAGAAGTGACTTATCACTAGAAGGAAAAAAACAAAAGATCTCTATTGCTTAATCAGAAAGTGAGGAAATATCTTAGGGTACGTCTACACTACAACGTTAATTTGAACTAACTTAGTTCAAATTAGTTAATTCAAAATAAGCTAATTCGAACTAACGGATCTAGACTAAAAAACTAGTTTGAATTAGCATTTTGCTAATTCAAACTAGCATGTCCACATTAAGTGGACCCTGAACCAGGCTTAAGGATGGCCGGAAGCAGTGCCGGCAGGGCATCAGAGGAGGACTTAGAGCGTGGAGATGCTGTCTCAGGCTAGCCGAGGGCTGTGCTTAAAGGGTCCCGACCCCCACCCTGGACAGACAGTTCTCAGGGGTGCCCTGCTTGCAAAGCAGTCCTGGCTTGGAGTGCCCGGAGTGCCCACGCTGGGCACATCACAGCACTCGGCCATCAGACCGGCTGCACTTGCCACAGGCTGCCATCTGGGGAGAGGGGGCAATCGGGGGGCTGCAGGAGAGGTTCCACCCCAAAAGCCCGCAAAGCCAGCCCAGTCCTCCCCATCGGGGGCACGTACCCCATTCCTCCCTCACCTCCTTCCACTTACCCTTCCCTAGCCCCCCTTCTTGATGTACAAAATAAAGGACAATTGTGTTCAAAAATGGAATCTGTATTTACTGAACAAAACTGGGGGAGACTGGGAAAAGGAGGTGGGAGAGGGGAAGAGAGAGGCTAGGAGAGGGGAGGGCAACTACAATGATCAGGGCTTGGGAACAGGTCCCATATGAAGAGAGGCTAAAGAGACTGCGACTTTTCAGTTTAGAAAAGAGGAGACGGAGGGGAGACAGGATAGAGGTCTCTAAAAGCATGAGTGGGGTGGAGAGGGTGCATACAGAAAAGTTCTTCATTAGTTCCAATGAAGAAGAATTAGAGGACACCAAAGGAAAGGAATGGGTAGCAGGCTTCAAACTAGTAACAGAAAGTTGTTCTTCGCAAAGCAAAGAGTCAACCTGTGGAACTCTTTGCTGCAGGAGGCTGTGAAGGCTAGAACTAGAACAGAATTTAAAGGGAAGTGAGATCAAGTCATGGAGGTTGGGTCCATGGATTGGTATTAGCCAGGGGGTAGGAGTGGTGTCCCTGCCCAAGGTTTGTGGAAGGCTGGAGAGGGATGGCACGAGACAAATGGCTTGGTCACGGTCTTCGGTCCATCCCCTCCAGAGTCCCTAGGGTTGGCCGCTGTCGGCAGACAGGCTACTGGGCTAGATGGACCTTTGGTCTGACCCAGGACAGCCATTGTAAGCTCAGGGCTCAGGGTCGGGGGTCTCAGTGGACCCCCTTGATTTTCATGCACACCTGCTCCTGGGTGGCCAGGCTGGCAGCTCTCCTGCCCTAGCCGGCCACTTTCCTGTGCCTAGTGCGGAGGTCGTGGACGAGGTCCACGACGTCCGCACTAGCCCAGGTGGGTGCCCGCCTCTTGCGGTCCCGGGCAAGCTCCCAGGAGCTGCCAGCCTGGTCCCGGGAAGAGGGGGAGGGGTGGGAGGCATCGGGTGGGTGGCTCGATCAGTGCCAGGTGCAGGGTCTGCTGGCTGGGTGCTGGCAGGCTTGCACTTGGCACGGGCACCATAGCCAGCCCGTGCCCCTTTAAGGGGTCTGGGGCCGGGAAGGGGGCATAGAATTTCCCTGGTGTTGGCCAGAGTGGCCACCAGGGAAACCTGGGGAGGGCTAGCCTCCCACTAGTTCGAATTAAGGGGCTACACAGCCCTTAATTCGAACTAGTAAGTTCGAACTAGGCTTAATCCTCGTGGAATGAGGATTACCTAGTTCGAACTAAGCGCTCCGTTAGTTCGAATTGAATTCGAACTAACGGAGCGCTAGTGTAGTGCCTATGAAAGTTAGTTCGAACTAACATCCGTTAGTTTGAACTAACTTTGTAGTGTAGACATACCCTCCAAGAGTGAGAAGCAAAAAGTAAACTACCTGAGAAATAATCTTACATCGCATTTTTGTGCCTTAATAAATGGCCTGAAGGCTTCTCATAATTTTTACCCACACTTCTGTATGTACTACACACTCGGTTATAATGAAGTGGTGTTGTGAGTTCCCCCTGCCCAATTACCCCTTTTTAATAAAGAAAAGCCTTCAAAGTTATTTCACTGGAAGTATAAGACAAGAGTGAAATGAAATGTAAGATTTCTAATCCAGAATCCAGTCTGATATTACGTTTTGGTCTGCATGTCTTTCCGAAAGAGAAATTCTGTCAAAAAACTGCTGAATTACAATAACGAGTGAATTTGTCTGTTTCTGGACTAGAAAAGTGTTTCACCTCTCTATAGTCAGTCTTCAATAATTCAAAAGAAAGATAAAATAAAACCCCTTGGGCTGAATAAGAACAATTTATATAAAGCTAGTAAAACAATCACTCTCTTATTCAAAATCATCTTGTCTCAATTTATCAAGGCTTAGACAATTTTAATAAAGTATCAGTATTCTATTTTTATAATTAATTAAACACAAATTCAAGTCAGAGCATTTCTGGCAAAACAATAAAAGATGTATACTGATGCATTTCTCATAGAGTCTACAGTCTTAAAATTTATCCTAATAGTAGGCTGTTAGTCCACTAATTTGTAATCTTTTATTCAATGCAATGACTAGTATGGGATTAAACACAATATGCTACAGATGGGGGTCTCATACTCAATTTATCTTAGGGCCATTGCTAGTCCTCAACTCCTCCTCTCTGGTAAGGCTCCACTTCCTCTTATCTCTAATTGCCACAATGAGTGTGGGGGAACCCGACCCCTGCTGCTGCTTGTGCTAGCCTTTCCTCCTCCTCCCCCAGGTAATCCCCGAGGCAGCATCCCTCAGGGGAAGGGGACTTGAGAAAAGAGGTATAATGGGGGAAAGGGAGCAGAGAAGAGGCAAGAAGAGGTCAGGCAGGGGCTGGACTTGGGGGAAGGACACCCCTCCAGGGCTGCAGGGACTCATGTGCCAGGCAGCCATTCATGAGTCTGTTTGTGGAATTGTTTGGGTCACAGATTGGCCCCTGGGCCATGAGTTTGAAACCCGGGCATGGTAATTCACGTCCTTCATTTTTTAAACTCCCTGAAGTTTATTAACATCCAAAAAATTAACAGCAGTTTTAATCAAACTTTAATGTGTTAGCTACATTGGTGACTAAATGGCTTTGGTAATTGGCTGCAGCTCATAGTGTCTTTCACCTCCAATTCAAAGGCAACCTAGATAGAAAGCCATTCCCATCTGAAGACTTTGTATGACATGGTTTGGTGGTCTCACAGTCCTCAAACAAGACTGTATCAAAGACAAAGAGTCCAGTGGCACTTTAGAGACTAACAAATTTACAAGGGCATAAGCTTTCATGAGATACAACCCAATTCCTCAGATGCTTGAAGATAAAAAAGATTGGATCTGTGATTCCATTGGTCTAGTATCCTACTGTAACCGTGGTCAGTACCTGATCCTTCAGAAGGAAATGTAAGAAATCCCTTCCAATTAGAAAGCAAAGGACTGAATGGACCTGGTGACTAAATTAGCTTGCATTTCTCTGGTTCACTGATGGGTTATGGGGCTGAAAGTATTTAAATGGAGTACAACTGATGGCTAGATCAGGGGCCGCTGAGGGATACATAGAGGATTTCCAGGGCTAACTTTCACCAGTATGAAATTCAGCTGAAATTTTAAAAACAAGAAATCTTTGAGAAACCTCGAATACATTGTAAATTTGCACAATTACTTTTTCAGTTCTCCAAGAAGGAACACAATAGCTGCACATTTTCAAAACCAGTTAGATTGAATCCTTTCATTGTGTGCATATGCATAATTAATGTAATAATTCATGTTGCAGCTTTGCATCTTTATACTCTTCCCCTGTTGAATGCTATTTGAACTATAACCTTCTTGCTCACAATAGTTTGGGGGGGGGGGGGAGATAAAGCAAAAATATTAACCTTATGTTCTTTCTTAGCACTTTTCCCACAGTTTAGCAGAAGTTAGCATTTTAAACAAGTCACATTTTTATGGCTTATTGTGGAAACTTTCTGACTTGTAGCATCTGACCTTACAGTACAATGAGGCACAATAAGCAGTGTGTAACTAGACGGTTGTGAGAAATGGGAGGCCAAAAGCAGAACTAGGGTCACGAGAGAGTCAGTGCAATAATCCCTGCATAATACACTGCCTAGAATATTTAATTACCATTGTGAAATAATATAAAAGAAAAATAGAACCCAAGTAGAAAAATGGTCATTTGCCTACAGTTACTGAGGATCATTGAAGCAGATATGACAGCTCTAGCAGACAACTAACAGCACTAGTTTTGTCTGACAGGCTAATGCAATTGACACAAGATAAGGTAGCATATTGGCAACCATAAAAAAAACAATCGCATTGGGTAGCAATCAGTACAGCTCAGCTTCAGTCTATATATAGTTCCTTGCTCTTTCAGCCAATCAAATCAAATTTGCTTGAACTCGTCTGCTGAATGAAGACAGGAATGAAACTACTTCAATTCAAAATGTTCCTCCCCTTCAATAGTCCCAGGTCTTTTATCCACACACTTGATTCTGACTAGGTCATTATCAAGTAACTGCGCCCCCCCAAAAATATAAAATTCTTAATTTTTGTAGAATAGTGGTAGAAGTGTAGCCATGTTAGTCTGGTGTAGCTGAAACAAAAAACAGGACTGTGTAGCACTTTAAAGACTAACAAGATGGTTTAATAGGTGATGAGCTTTCGTGGGCCAGACCCACTTCCTCAGATCAAATAGTGGAAGAAAATTGTCACAACCATATATACCAAAGGATACAATTAAAACAAATGAACACATATGAAAAGGACAAATCAAATTTCAGAACAGAAGGGGGATGGAGGGTGGGGGAGGGAGGGAGGTAAATGTCTGTGAGCTAATGATATTAGAGGTGATAACTGGGGAAGCTATCTTTGTAATGGGTAAGATAATTAGCGTCTTTATTCAAATATGCATGTAAAGTGTCGAATTTAAGCATGAATGACAATTCAGAGGATTCTCTTTGAAGTGAAGTCTTAAAAGGTCTTTGAAGCAGGATGCAGGTAATCAAGTCATTGAGACAACGTCCTTTCTGGTTGAAGTGGCAAGAAACTGTTTTTTCTTTGTGATCCTGTCTGATATTTGTTTTGTGGGCATTGATTCTTTAGCGAAGTGTCTGAGACGTTTGTCCAATGTACATAGCAGACAGACACTTTTGGCACATGATAGCATAAATTATATTTCTGGATGAGCAGGAATATGTGTTCTTGATTTTATAACTCAATTGGTTAGGTCCAATAATGGTATCAGCAGAGTGAATATGTGGACAAAGCTGCCAATGGGGTTTGCCAAGGTTGGTATTAGTGTGGTATGTCCTGTGGTTGTTGGTAAGAATCATCTTGAGGTTAGGTGGTTGTCTATAGGAGACTATGGGTCTGTTTTTCTCTCTCTGTCTTTCTGAGCCTGTGATTTCAACTTTTCACAATGAGGGCATTTTTGGGAGATATGTTACTCTCCGAGGTAGTGGACACCCATTGGCTGTGTCTACACTGGCACCTTTTTCCAGAAATGCTTAACATGGAACAGTTTTCCGTTATAAGTATTTCCGGAAAAAGAGCGTCTACATTGGCAGGATGCTTTTCCAGAAAAGCCCTTTTTCCGGAAAAGCGTCTGTGGCCAATGTAGACGCGCTTTTTCGGAAAAAAGCCCCAATCGTCATTTTCGCGATCGGGGCTTTTTTGCGGAAAAGACTACTGTGCTGTCTACACTGGCCCTTTTCCGGAACAGTTTTCCAGAAAAAAGACTTTTGCCCGAGTGGGAGCAGCATAGTTTTTCTGGAAAAGCAGCTGATTTCTTACAGTAAATCATCACTGCTTTTCCGGAAATTCAAGGGGCCAGTGTAGACAGCTCGCAGATTATTCCGTAAAAGCGGCTGCTTTTCCGGAATAAGTGGCCCAATGTAGACACAGCCATTGTGAATGCCCATCTGATATGTGGATAGGCTCTTTACATGAGGTACAGCGTTGAAATCCCAGTGAACCAGGCATGACTCCAAAACCAGTCAGTAACTGCAGGAAGGGGTTAGCTGGGAGAAAAACTAATCTAGTTTGGGGAGGGTTTGGGGTTTTTTTGTTGGTTTGTTTGTTTTTAAACTAACTAACTACTAACAATAAGGGAGAGAAACAACTTGACTTTAAACGGAGATAATTATGTAGACATGAAGAAGCTAGGGAGCACTGCTGAGTCCGTCTGTAGCCAGAGGTGGTAGAGAAGGAACTGAGGAGTGGGGAGGAGGGGCTCACGCATGCGCAATGCATACAACCTAAGAGCATGTGGCTTCTGGTGCGCACATGCGTGACCTCTGGAACACTACTCTGAAATCTTCGATCTAGGGCTCAGCGGCAGTATACCCATTGGGACATCTCTTGAAGAAGAACATACGTATGTGTATAATAGAACTGAATGGAGACTATCTATAATTATATTTGCATTAATAGCTTACATAGGTTCTGAATATCACTGCAGCTGATAAACCTCATGTCTACACGTGTATATTTTGTCTATTGTACAAAGGTGTTTTATAATTTACTATTAAATATAACTATTGAAACAATTTCCATGTGTTTTAAAAAACCCATTACAAAGATATGAATACATTATTGTTTTTCCATATGGGGAAAAAAAATACAGCCTTAGAGGCTGGTTACACATGCTATTTCGGTAAACAGGGAGATGGTAACTTGAAACAAAGGAAAAATGTTTATCCCTCTTGTATAAAGGCTAATTTAAGAGCAGGCAGTAAAGTGTGAAACAGACGAGTTGCTAAGTCAAAACTTAGGTGAGCCTTTAGCTCTATCCAGTATTGGAGGAAGGAAGTCTAAATAATTCTGAGAGGTTTTTTTTTTTTTTTAAAATTTTCAGCAGGATTTTTATTTCCTTTCAGAATTAATAATTTTCAGAATTGATTTTTTTCAATTTTCTAACATCTCTCTCCATGTGTCTTAGCTGAGCAATTGGAAGAGGCAATACAAAATACATTGGAAATGACAAAGGAGTGCCAAACTAATGAACAAGTGAAAAGTGGAATTTGTAGTCCACATGGGCCAGTTAGCTCCTCTTGACCATAAGAGCTATCTGAAACTTCTGGGACACAATTCACCTCAGATCCTACACATGGTCTACTCAGGTTAACAGGTCCCCATGATTCTCCCAGACCAGATGAGAAATGACAACAGCACACAGAGAAGAAAGATGAAAGTGGAACACAAAAAAGGAAATAGCAACCAGTGACAGAACACACAGAAGTCAACATGGAGAAGATGACCAAATATGAAGATTAGAAAAACAGAAAACCAACGGGCTAAGTTCTTTTTTGTCACATATTGTTGCTATTAAAAATGTTTAAGTTATATTGGGCCTAACATAACACATTTTATAGCCACAAATTTCAAGCATTCTGCATCATGCTTTAAACTTCTGGTGTGATTTTTTTCACGCTTTCTACTTCAGCTGGTGACCAGTTAGGAATTATGAAATTTGAACCCAGATTTTGAGCACATGCTTATTCGCATTAATTAAAAATAAATCTAGTACTTGGCTCTTTTTGTTGTCTACTTCTGTACCCTTCTTGCATTAGGCCAAATTGGGATTAAAAAAATATCAAGCACCTAAATCTATGTTTGGGCATTCAATTAACTGGGAGTTACAGGTATTTTCAAGAAAAATAACTTTTGTATATTGCATTTGGGTTTTCTACTTAAATAGGTTTGTGAGATTATGCATTATCATATGCAACTGTCACATCACTGTATCAATTACACTATGTCAATGCAATTTTGCACTTAAACAGTGTTGACAGAAATTTATACTGCAGCCCTGAGGCTGCAAAAATGTGAAAACTCCCCATTGGAGATTTTATTTTATCCACACTGTTTTTGATAAATCTGCTGTTTGGTTCTTTTTTTGTTATCTGCCTCTACCCCCTACTTGCCTTTAATTTTTGTCTCACATAACGTGTCCCATAATACCTAAAATTGGAAGTATATGATGAATCCAAGGGGAAAAGCAGTTTGCACAGAAAAGCTCTTACATTTTTATGGAAATGTTTAAGTTTTTAAGGCTTGAAGCCATAACCTAGAATAGAAGCCATCTCTTTAAAAACAACTTTGAACCACTGAAAATGCAGAAGAAAGCGGTTTTCAGAATTATTTATATTTTTCATTTTTGTCACTATCCCAATCAAGATGAAGAAAAGCTATCATGCACATATGCATTCAACCAACTCAGTTCAATAACTTCATGCATGTCAATGGGGTTTGGGATTAATGTTTCCTTTGTTTTTATTTCTGTAATTTTAGGGCCTGATGTAACACACACTGAAAATAATGAAAGACTCCCATCAACTTCAGCTGGGGAGTTGGTGGGGGGGGACGGAGGGTGTATCAGGCTCTATCAAAGACTGGACCTGGGTTTAATCTAGATTAAAAGGAGAGAAGTTGCTTCTGAATTTCAAAAATTGTATTTCACTGTGCCCTTACTGTATCCAAAAACTAATAGGTTAAAATGATAGGTCACCTCAACATGATATTTATATTGAACTTTACTGAACTTAAGAGGCATGGGAGCATAGTAATTGCCAAACTGGATCAGCTCCAAGGTCCATCTAGTCTACTGTCAAATATTTCAGAGGAAGGTAAAAAGCCTGCAGAAGGCAGATGTGAAGTGATCTTCCTGTACATAGGTCTTACCCTAATCTCTAATACTGACTTAAATATTGAGGCATGATGTTTAATAACTTCCATATTGTTATTGTTCTTTACGATTCTTCTGGATATTTTTTTATATCTATATAAATATATAATCTCTTTGTGAATCTTGCTAAATTCTTGACCTCAGTGACTTCGGTAATAACTAGTTCTACCCTCTAATTACAGATTGTGGGGGGAAAGTGTTTTCTTTTAGCAGTTTTGAATTGACCAGCTTTTAATTCCAATGAGTATCCGTCTGTTCTTGTATTATGAGAGGGTAAGGGAACAGAAGGCCCTAACATACCTTTTCTAGACCATTCTTAATGGTATATACTTAAATCACATCCCACTCTTCTCCATTTTTCATGGTAGAATAGATTTTCCATGGGAATACTGTATAGCAAACAGTATTCTCTCTGATGCCACACTATTGATTTATACCGATTGATTGATTTATAAGGGCATTAATCTATTTTCCATATTATCTTCCATCACAATCCTTATGTATTTCAACATCTTGTTTGCTTTTTTGACCACAACTTCACATGAGAAAATGAAGCCCTCTGCTCATTCTACAAAGACATTCAGATCCCTAAACTAATGTATGACAAATACATTCTATTCAATGGAGCAACACCAGCAGACAGCTCTTAAGATCTTAGGAATTAATTAAATATTTTATAACATTAATTGATGAAGCCATTTACTCCTGGGTTTTCAACATACATGCTCTACTTTCATTTCTGTTCTGTTTCTCTCTTCTTCAATAATTCTTTACTGCTGCTATTTACTGACTCCTATCCCAGAAGTTTTAGTTACAAAAAGATGTCAGCTCACTTCTGTTAAAGATAATTCCTTTTTTGTGGGGGAAGAGTTGTGAGTGGGAGGGACAATAAGGTTATTTAATCCTCTATGTTTCTGTTACACATTTAATCCATAGCAAATTTCTGCTTTTAATCAAAAAGTTGTTCTAGCAGACAGGAATAGCTGTATCACAGAAGCAACAGAACTATGTCCCCCTCCCCTTGAAATTGAACCAGCACTAAGGGACTGGATAGGAGGGGCAGAGATTAGTGGCATACACCAGTTGGCTGTATGTCACTTAGAAATTTTTCTCTGTATCAGCAAAATTCCCTAGTAATTGGAGCACTTGTGTTTGTAAACCCTTTGCACCCATAAAGCTAAAACTAGAGAATTGGATTAATAAATTATTTACAAAGACATGAAAATACTTCTGCATGGGAAGGATGTTGGCAAACAGAATAAATTTTCAGTCTAAAACAGACAACAGAGGCTATATCCTGAGATGGCATAAATTAGCAAAATTTCATTGAAGGGAAATTCTGACCTGTTAGCTACAAGAGGTACAATGAAGTTGTATTTGTAGCATTTAATCATCTTTAAAACAAAATAATAAAATTTAGGAAATAATTGTAAGTAAGGCATAAAATCTGTAGCAAATATTATTAGAAGTGTAATTAGGTGATATGTATAAACTTTTAATAAAAGCTTCACTGGTGTAGAGAATCAGATATCTGATACTTAGAATTTCTCCAGATTGTACACAAATGTATAACTCATTAAAATAATTATGGGAAAGATGTGCAAAAAAAAGAGTATGTAATCAAGTGGTATAGTTGACAGAACTATAAAGCTTTGTAGAGTGAAAGCCTCAAACATCTGTACTTCAAACAATTAATAGTTTGCTTTGGACACCAAAGAGACCAATCAGACAGGTTGGGATTACATGGTAGTAGAAATTGTGGAAAATACAGTGTGGGGCTAGGTTTTTAGAGATGGACTCTGACCATGTTGAAAGTAAAGATTGTTCTTTTCTCTATATGTGGTTAATCACATGAAATACATCAAGATAATTTACAAAATAGGTAAAATGACCAGATAATCTGGGTTGGAAGACCCAAGTAATTTGAATTGGAAGTGGACTGAGGTGGATATAGCGTATTTTGTAAAAGCTAATCCATTGGGTTTAGGTTTTGCAAAACCTCATGAGGTTCAGATCTCAATTCCATTTTATCTGAAACATCAATGTCTGGGGAGGCATTCAGATGAAAATTGAGTTCTGCCCCAAAGCTATGAATAGGCAAGACATGGTGGGTTTTGGCTTTACAAAAGGCACAGAACACAACTATACAGCTGCTTCTCATCAAAATCACCAGAACTATGGGAGTTTTTCCCACCTTGCATTCTTTTCTATGTGGAACACACAAGGATGCAACATGGCAAATAGTAAGCTCTTGTTACAACTCATTATGCTAAATTCTGTTACCCACTCTTCCCTTCTGTTTCTTTTTCTCTGCCTAAAATCTCTCAGAGATTTTCAGAGGCACTAAGAAATCTGCAGCTCCATTTGAAGCCAGTAGAAGCAATTGGGTGCTCAGCATGCTTGAAAACCAGAGCTTGTATCTCAATGCCTAAATATGAACTTTGAATTCTAATTTTAGGCACCCGTGTTTGCAGACCAGAAATTGGCCCAAGTTGCAAAGGCTGTAGCCAAAACTTAAATTCTCTCCAATAAAACGTTTGTTGCAGAACATTCAGAACTATCCTGAAATAGAATAGTCTGCCAGTTTTTTATGAGGTGGCCATGGCTGTGACACCATGCTACAAATTCCAACACAACCTAAAAATATATTGGCTTTGCACATATATCATCAGCCCATAAAATCAATCATATTCAAATCTCACGAGTGTCCAATGAAGAAAACAAATAAATGCAATTTGTTATAGTTAGTCTCCTAAGTTAACCTTTTTCTCTATTCTTTACGTTAACTAACAGGGTGCAGAAGCAGTATGAAGCAACTATTGACATGTTGATATAATACGATCCACTGATCACTGGAGAGCAGGAAAAAGTCGTGTCACTTAATCAGTATAAATAAATTAGTTTCAATCTATTTTCTCAAATCGTTACACATAGTGTCCACCGGGAGCTGCATGAGCCTGTTTAAAGAAAGAATTTGATCTTTCTATTTGCAAATCACTCAAGTACTAGCTATATGGATAAGTCATTCTGTGTTCTATACTCAGACAAATCTTCCAATGACTTCAGTATGAAGTTTACACATGTAAAGAGTGTGGAAACCTGGCTATCATATGCATAACACCTTTTGAGTGTTAATTTGGGAAAACCAGAAGTCCTGTCATGTCCTCAGGTTGTCATTAACCAATGAAACTTTATTTCAATGAGTTAATTTATCTTGCTAGGAAACTTTGCTGGGTGAAATATCTCTGGAACTGTTCACAAGTGGAGTTAGCCTCAGCTTGCCAATACAGTGTCAACTGAATTAACCACTCTTTCAAAAGTCAGTTATGAATCTAATTTGTCTCAGGATTCTTTGTTCTAAATAAGAACAATCCACATAATAGCTACTGAAAACAAATATCTATCTAGTAAAATTATCTGGATTACTTCTTTCCTTACTACACACTTATGTAGAATGGCTAGTGTAGACACCCTACATCCTGATTACAAGTGGTGCTAACTCACCAGTTTGCTTACTGTTGGCTCAATTTTCTTGAACAAAGTTCGAAGCCAAGATTTGCGAAAATGAATAATGATTTGGAAGGCCATTCCTTAAGATAAGTTGGGGCACCTGATTTACAGCGTGCAAGTACTGAACACTTTCTTAATATCAGATCCATAGAAGATGTGTCTATTTAAACATCCAAAAACTGAGGCATTCCAAATCAACAATCACTTTTGAAAATCTTGGCCTAAATTTTAGTCCTTGTACCATTACAGAAAAATCCTGCAACCTGAAGTTTCTATGCTTAGCACCATTCGCCAGGATGGTAGTAAGGAGGTACAAGATCAGGCCCTAGCTTTAAGAATATAATGCACTGTTTTCAATAACTAGGAAATTTGGCTTAGATGACTTGCAGACTGTATTTACATTCTCATAGCTACTATTTCAAAACTGTCTCCTTGTTGCCTTTTCAGTAGGTCAAGTGCTCTATATTTACTAGATAATGTAGTCCTGACTTGTCCCTTTCTTTACATATTAATAAAATCATGCTAATTTCCCAACCAGAAAGCACCAAAGATTATAGATCCTTTCCAAGCATTTTCAGATAGCATGGATGTTATCTGATGAAACAGCAAACACTTTGTCCTCCAAGCTTAAGTTCCTATCCAAAATCATAATTTGGTTGGATGGTTGGAAAATCAATTTGTAAATGAAAAACTTATTAAAAATGAAAACAAAAAGGTATAAAGTTAGGTCATAACAGAAAAACTATAAAAATGTTAACTCAACCACCAATCATCCAGTCTCCAGATGTCCTTTTTCTTTCCTACTGAGACAAAAAAGTCACAGTGTCAGACACCTGACAACTTGTTTACGCAGAATATTCGATGGCTAAATACATCTTTCTATACATCTGTTTTCAATTTATTGTAAATAGCTCAGGAAATGTATTGCTGTCCATGACCCAACTCTGGTATGCTTTGCAAACAATTGCCTAGAGAGGCAATATATGACAAGCCCACATCTCAAATTAGCATTTCCAGCTCCGCAAATACCTTCCTGCCCTTCCGCACCCGGGATATTTTAGTCTAGTCCTTTTTTTCACAGAGTAGCCATTGTGCCAAATTTTGCTCCATTTAGTGACAAGAAAGATTTGAGACCATCAAATTCTCTTCAACATAAGAAAATTGGAGCTCTGCTTTCACTTGAATGAAAGGAAGGTGTAGGTCTGTCTTGATGTGACACAAAATTCAGTGTTCAAATCCTTGGTGATAGGTACATTGTAAATAGTGGGTACATTGTAAATAGACAGAGTCCATTTCTTTTTCTCACTGGACCACTTAGGTCCCTCTTTCCAGCATAATTTTTCCTTACTCAGCCATCCTAAAGGGCCCAAATCACTCACTCCATTTCAATGGAATTTTGCTGGGTAAAGTTGGAAAACAATTGTAGATCAAGGCCTAAATATTAACAAAAAATAGACATATATACTTAGGTTAGCAAATAGGCCACATGTAGCTTATGTAGACATGTATAAGACACTACAATTTATAAAAAATACACATGAATGGATTTAAATCTCAGATTTTACTCTTCTAGGAGGCTCTGTCCTTTCCCTGTTAGTCCTAAAAACAAAGCTCCAGTTTAGATAGATATTGTTCACATACACAAATAACTTGTGTAAATCTAAATGAAGGGAAGTGACCAAAGAATTGGAGTTTCAGATAAGATCTATAGGTCATTTGACAAAAATGAAGTGGAACCAAGACCAGACCTAAATTTTGTACTTGTCAATCAAAAACAAAAACAAAACTCCCCTAAAACCTTGTTGGGTCTCAGATGAAATATGGGCTGTGTGAATCCTAGAACTGATCAGATGATATGTGCAGAAAGTAATTAAAATTGTTACAAAGCAGCTGGGACAGAACATTTATAGCCCCAACCTCGTTCTAAGAGGGAGCTCTGAGTTGTAGGTGGGATTTGTTGTTGTACTTACTAAGGAGTGAGCAACACCTTATTTAAAACATAGAAAGAAGATAAGGAGCAGCAGGTGTGGTCTTAAGCCCAGCAGCAGCAAGTCATGGCTGCTCAATATTCAGCACACCACTGTGATTGTTCCTGTATCTGCCTTATTCCCAGCCTTTGCTCCAACCCATTCCTGACTCTGGCTTTGACCCTTAGCCTTCACCACCTCCGCTCTGACTGGTAGGCATGTCTGCCCACATCCCGGTTGTGGACAGTAATTACACGTTATATTAATGTTGGGGGGGGAGTATTAGTGATTACATTTTGCGTTGGAAGGGAAGATGTAGTATTGGGGACTGTGCCTTTAGGGGAGTGAGCTTCCCAGACAGTCTGGAGAGGGCACGGTGAAGCTCCTGCTGTTGCACACAGGAAGGTCAGAACACAGACATTAATGAAGCAGATTTCCTACAAGCTTCTTAAGCTTTAAGTGATCAGTGAACACCAGGAGGGCAAAAGTCCATAAGGAATTCTGAATCTAAAAAGTTAATTTCAATAATTAGAAAATAGCAGAAAATGATAACTTTGAATATTCCAGGTTTTGCACGCAAAACAAACTTTCCTTGCTGACAAATATACAGGTAGAACAATTCCAGTTAGCTAAGGAAAATATCAGCTATGAATTCCCTTATGCAAAGCAGGACAACACAGCTCATATTGTTCAAATTATCAGCATTTTATGGGTTGTTTCATTTTTCTTTTATAGCCTATGCCTTGTTCTTGAATTTTCCAGTTTCCAAAGTCCTCCAATACATGAATCATGCATTTCTTCCAAGCCTCCAAACCTGGAGATTTGGGGGCAAAAGTTTGCCTCCAGTTACACAGATGTATATTCAGACTAATTCTGTTGATGAAATTCCCAGAGTTTACACTAACTTAACTGAAAGCAGTTTTTGAAATTGGAGAGGACATATGGTTTTTAGTAACAAAGAGTGGAATGCTATGTACTATATGTGCCTAACATAAAATGCTTAAAAAGGCATGGGACAGCCTTTCAATGGCACAAAGGGGTAAATCTCACCTTGCACTATGCTCTTAGTGTAACTATTGAGGTTCATCATCATAAAGTTGAGTGGAGCTGAGTTTCTTGGTAGCTGATTGTGCATGACCACTGAAGATTTTGGAGGGCCCATCAGGAGTAAACATATCACTGTAGAGATCTACTGACTACATGGCTCAGCCCAGCCAGAACAAAGGCTAGTGCGGCCTGAGGCTCTCCAACACTATGATGGGTACCCTAGAAATACCTGTTTCATTAAAGAGTTCTTTACCGGGCACAGAGAAACCCCAGTGTTACATGCTGAGAAGTCTGTGTTTTTCTGGTAGCATCGTGGTCCAGCTTGCATTCTTAAGCCCTAGACATCACAACCACACCACTGGAACCCTTTGGACAGCTGACCTTCTTTTTCCAGTTCCACTCATAACACTGCATCACATGGAATAAAGCTTAGCACATGCGGGAGGGTATCACTCAAAAAGAACAGTTTTAGCACAGAGTACTTGGTCACCTGGAACCCATTCACAGGAGTTTTCCCAGACCCATGATGCCATGAAGGAACCTGCTACACTTTCAATTGTCTTTCAGGAATAATGACAAACAACCCAGGCTTCACCCAATTTATTATACATTGTTGAACAACTACTATTTCAAGAACCAAAATAGAACAAAGGAGAATTCTAAGTAATAATATTGAATCCATGAGAGAACACGGTAGCAAAGATCAGACATTTGACATTTTCTGTACTCCATGTGTTCACATTTGCTTGTTTGTTCTTTACCCTGTGGCAATTTCCTACTGGTTTGTGATGGATTTTTGTTCTGAATCTGTGAAATTAACATAACATCAATTGGAAAGAAAAAACATAGATTATATGCAATATCATATTCATGTTGGTCCCAGGACATTGGAGAAACAAGGTGGGTGAGGTAATATCTTTTAGCTAGAAAAGAATCAAAAGGTTGTTTGTCTCAACAACAGACGTTAGTCTAATAAATATATATTATCTCATCCTTGTCTGTCTAATAGATTATCATATATGTTCTTAATAAATAAGGTGTTATTTCTTGATAAGTTTTGAAGGGACATGCTTATAAGAAAATTCTTGTTGGAGAAAATGCTGCAGAGCAAACTAAAAGCTACATGTTCAATCAAATAATTTTGGAATTAATCTATTATTATTGTCTTTATTTTGCTAATTAGGTTTTGATGGGCTATTGCTTAACTGGCTCTGATGTTGATAAAAGATGGACTTTGAATAACACAGGTGATTTGTGGTCTGTATCAGAAGTTCTAAAATACAGTAAAGGTGTATACTGACCTGGGTGCATGAAGCTGCGAAAGATTTGATCATTGTGGTGCCTGCATAGGTTAAGAGATGATTTGTAATGAATGTGAGATTGTTCTAAATTGCTTTTTGTCCTTGACCCAGTCACGATTATGATACTCATTATAATAATGTGCATTAGTGGAAGCAGCGCATCACAACATTGCACCTGGACAATTATGACTAAGTGAAGATTCTAGTCACTTATTTGGCATAGTTTATTCAACCCTGCTAGCAGCAAAACAAGTACAATGTTGGCCCTTGGTTTGTTTTACCAAAAATGTACAGCACACCTGGTTTCCCTTCCTGCTGCAGAAGCTAAATAATTGAACTGGGCTCATAAAAACCACAAGTGGATTCTTGTCATCCCTTGGGATGATGTAATATTATTAGAATTTGGATATTTTAAAACTAATAAGTTCTTAAATCAAATTATCAAAGAACAACATGTAGTATTCTTTATAATAAAAGATTTCCCTTGCATACTGTTCTTATTTTGAGTCTGACATTTTAATTTGCACACATGCAATTGAAACTACAAAAATTCATATACAAAAGTTAGCTTGTGTACATTTGCAAGTAGTCAGTTAGCTAAACAATTTTTGTACACCACTATCCAGTCTAAAAAAGTATTTGTTCAATAAATTCTAAAAAAGTAATTTCAAGCAATTTGCAACCAAGACTATGTCTAGACTGCACGCTTCTTTCGGAAGAAGCTTTTCCAGAAGAGATCTTCCGAAAAAACTTCTTCCAAAAGAGAGCGTCCATACTGCGGAAGCACATAGGAAAAGCACATGGACATAAGTGAAATTTTTGGGGAAAAATGATAATTTTTCCAAAAAAACTGTAGTGTAGACATACCCTAAGTCATGGATATTTTCCAAACAACCCGCTATATAGAACAAATAATTATTAGTTGTAAATTGTTTGCTCAGGTCTAGTTTGTCCTGAAGTTGAGACATACTTGTGTTCTGACGTCTTTCCAAACCTGAAAAAGGCCTTCATAGTGCCTGCAACACTAACTTCTGCAAATTGTCATAAATTTTCATTTGGGCAAAGTGTTCTTTAGTGCACAAATCATGAACATGAAAAATTTCATGTATAACCATGTACCAGAAATGTCATTCCAGTGATTAGCAAGTGAGACAAAGTTTGCAGGATATGCTAGTTATAATTTTAATTTTGGAACCATTTGAAAAGAGAAAAATCAAAGTAAAAAAAGGCAATGAAACCATAGTCCACTGTAAATTCAGATACTTCCCATCATGTGTTCAAACTCTCTTTTTAGTACAGTTTCATTTCCAGCAGAGAGAAAAAAGGATCAGAAACAGTAGAAATGATCACCACCCTGAAAGCTGGAATGTCATTAAAGACATAGCTGAATTCTGTAAAAGACTAGCAGCTTTTGGGTCAGCCACTACCTGTACAATAGTAGCAGTTTCATCTCCTTTTTCTCAGAATCCACTCCTCTTCTATTTTTACCTTTGGTTCAGAAAATTCCCAAGGGACAAGTATTTTGATCTCCATGGGCACAAAGTAATGTGAGCATACTATAAGAAGGGTGCAACAGGGTCTGATGAAGAAGCTAGGGAGCTGAGTATCAAGAGAGTTCTATTCCTACTCTGCTACTAGCAAGGTGGGTAACAGTGGGATTTAATCTCTCATTTTACTCCCATTTGTACAAAGGAAATAAAAATTCTTATGTGTCTTTACAAAGCATGACGTACATGTGAAATTTCAATGATTTAGAATTTATTTTCCAAAGTTATAAAAAACAATGTAATAGATAGGGTGGGAATTTCTAAAAGCACTCCACATTGACCTCTGTTCCCACTGAATTCAATGTGAAAGGTACAACTGAGTTCCATGGGAGCTGAGTCAAGCTAGCACTACATTGATTTTGAAAATAAGCTCCTAAAAACACAACAGAGTACATGCATTTGTTGAAGAAGGACTTAACATGTTTTTGGAAAGGAAAATTATGTCTGACCAATCTACTGGAATTCTTTGAGGGGGGTCAAAGAGTATGTGGATGAGGGGAATCCATTGAATACAGTGTATTTAGATTTTCAGAAAGCCTTTAACAAGGTCTCTCACCAAACACTCTTAAGTAAAGTAAGTTGTAATCAGATAAGAGGGAGGGGCCTCTAATGGGTGAAAGATAGGAAACAAAAGGTAGGAACAAATGGTCAATTTTCAGAATGTAGAAAAGTAACTACTGATGTCCGTACTGGGTTCCATTCTATTCAACATATTCAGAAATGATCTGGAAAAGGAGTAAACAGTGCCATGGCAAAATTTGCAGATGATACAAAACTGCTCAAAATAGTTAAGACCAAGCAGACCATGAAGAGCTTCAAAAAGATGTCAAGGCACATGACTAGGCAACAAAATGGCAGAGAATTTCAACACTGATAAAGGCAAAATAATGCATACTGGAAAACATAATCCCAGTGACACATATTAAATGATGGGGAATAAATTAGCTGTTACCACTCAAAAAAGATCTTAGGGTCATTGTGGATAGTTTTCAGAAAACATCCACTCAGTGTGCTGCGGCAGTCAAAAAAAATAATAAAAAAAGCAAACTATGTTTGGAATCATTAAGAAAGGGATAGTGAATAAGATAGAGGCAATCTGATATTTTCTATGTAAATCCATGATATACCCACATCTTGAATACTGCATGCAGATGTGGTTGCCCTTGCTCCAAAAAAAAAAAAAAAAAAAAAAAAAAAACCCTATATTGGAATTGGAAAAGTTTAGACAAAAAACAAAAATGATTGGAGAATGAAATGGCTGCCACATGAGTACAGAGTAATAAGACTAGAACTTCGCAGCGTAGAAAAGAGACATCTAAGCGTGGGCTAAATAAAGGTCTATGAAATCCACCACAGGGGAGGGAGTCTCTTCAGCTTGGCTACGATTGGGCTGCTGCAGCCCAGAGAACCCTAAATGCCCCATAAACAGAAGGCAAATAAAAGCAATATATTTTTTCAAAACTGTTATTTTTAAGCCAGCCTCCTTGTGAAAGTTTGAGGTTGACATCTTAAAATTAAGGGCCAGACTTCCCTTAGCCCTTACAGACTATTCCAATTATTGTCCCTGTGCTGATAGGTTCCTCCAGTGCCTTTTTTGTGACGATACCGGGCAGTATCAGAGCTTACCTGGAAAGAACGGAGCCTACCGGCACCTCTGCATGCAAATGTCCGACAGTTGACTGGGCCACGTGTCGTAAAGGGGCAGCATGTCTTAAAAGAGCAATGCTGGCCCCACCATTCAGCTGTTGTTATTGGGTTTGTTTGTTTTTTGCTTTTGCTCAACAACTTTTCCTCCATATATCCCTCAAAGTCCACTTAACTCATGAGGGCATGGGGAAAGAAGAATATAAATTGATTGCTTTATAAGAAAGATAGCTGAGTCTTCAGCTGAGGGCAAACAAGGAAGAGGAGGTTACTCACCTTTGCAGTAACTGACATTCTTCAAGATTAGTGTCCCCGTGGTATAACAAACCATGGATGCCACCGCCCTACTCACAGTGGCAGTATTGGAGCCCATGGCAGCCTTGCCAGAAGCTCCACAAAACCTGCAAGTGCTCTTCTGTGCCTTAATTGTCCTCTCCACAGCAACCCCCATCTCCTTAATGACAACATGAACTGCCACTCAGGTAGACATGGCCCTAGTTGAGTGTGCCTTTATACTATCAGGAAGATTAGCACCTTATAAAGAGTATCAAAGTCTTATACAGTCTGAAATCCAGTGAGAGAGTCACTGAGCAGAGATGGCTTGGCCTTTATTATGATTCACTACAAAGACAAACAGTCTAGGAGAGGACCTGAATGATCTTGTGTATTGTATATAGAAAGAAAGTGCCCTGCATAAATTGAGAGTGTGCATGATTGATTTAAATGAATTAGTGTCAGGTTTTGGAAAAAATGTAGGTAGGTGTAGAGTCTGATCCAAATGAAAAGATGATCGTACCTTTGGTAGAAACTTGGGATGAGTACATAAAGTCACCTTCTCTTTGAAAAAGGTGGCATAAGGGGAGGGAGGTTTGACATGAATGCTGCAATTTCTCCCACCAGTCTGGCAGATGTAATGGATACAAGAAAGGCCATTTTCATAGAAAGTTGCAATAGAGAGCAGGTGGCCATTGGCTCAAATGGGGTTCTGGTGAGAATATTTAAAACCAGGTGGAGATCCCAAAGATGTGCTGGAAGGGTCTCATCTGGATAGAGTGCTTGAGGCCTTTGATGAATCTCTTAGTGAGAGGGTCTATTTTGAGACAAAAAGCGATTATAGCAGCACGGTGTACCTTGATAGAACTCAGCACAAGGCCAGCTTATTTAAGGTGCAACAAATAGTCCAAAATTAGAGGCAATGGAGGTATGGAAGGGTTAGCATGACAATGTGCACACCATATCAAAAACCTTTTCAACTTCTGAAAGTATGTTTTACGAGTACTTTGGGCTCTGCTGTGCAAGAGGATGCATTGAACCTGTTCAATACACTTTAACTCCTGTGCAGAAAACCACTGAGGAGCTAAGCTTTCAGATTCAGCAAGTGGAGATTGAGATGGCTATTCAGACTAGCGAGGAGAGGAATTGGTGGTATGTAAGCCATTTTCAACAGAAAGAGGAACTAAGGTTGCCATAGCCAAAAAGGTCTATCAGAATTAACTGTGCTTTGCCTGTCTGCACCTTGACCATAACCCTGTTGATGATAGGTATGAGGGGAAAGGTGTAGAGGAGGTGAAGCAACCACTTGATCAGGAAGGCATCTCCGAGAGAACCTTTCCGAATGCCAGCTCTGGAACAAAACTTCAGGAACTTTTTGTTTTTCTGGGTGGCAAAGAGGTCTATGGTAAGGTGACTCCATTAATGGAAAATCTGTGAAAGGATAGCTGGGTTGAGCCGTCACTCATATTCTGTGGGCAGAGTCCTGCTTAGAGCATCAGCCATGTTATCGATATGCCAGAAAGGTGCACAGCAGTGATATATATGCCATGTTTCAGTGCGATTGCTTCTGTACACAGTGCGTGTGATCAGGCTCCTCCCTGATGGTTTATATAAAATATTGCAAAAATATTGTCAGCATACTTGCATGTTGGAGTGGCTGGTGCTGGTGTTTGCCAGATGATCTTTGCTGGTTCCATAATGGCTGGATTAATTGGTAAAGCTATCTTGGAAGTCATAGGGGTCAATAATGTCAGTCAATTCATGTTGGTTCTCTGACACTTCCTATATGGGAATACTGAGTTCAGCAGATACACGTTTATAAACAGACCTTGAAAATGTGAGAAATCATCTGTCTGAGTGGGAGGAGGAGGCATCACCACTTTGTCTGGAGAGGACGATTTGTTGATATCAGGTGATGTATCCAGTGTAGGATTAGATTGCTCCACTTGTATTTCATGTTGTCATTGAGGAGATGGGAGTTGCTGTGGAGAGGACCATTAAGGCACAGAAGAGCACTTGCAGGATTTGTGGAGCTTCTGGCAAGGCTGCCATGGGCTCCAATACTGCCACTTTGGGTAGGGCGGTGGCATCCATGGTTTGTTATACCAGGGTGGCATGTTTCAGTGTCTGGAGTGTGAAGGATGAGTCCTTGCTGAATATACAAAATAGTCAGTGGGAGGGGAGTTCATAGAAGAAAACATTACATCTACCTTTGTCAGAGTTACTAGAAAACCTCACTGGTGAAATAGCTGGTCTTGGTGCTGGAGGACCAGGAGAAATGTCGGTGCTCAGGAAAGTTAATTGAAAGTAGAAGAAAACAGGAGATCTCTGTGTTGGGTATACTGCTGTGCCAGTGTCAATGGTGCCATGGCTGGCTGTAACAATGCCACTTGCTGCACCGTATGATGTCTCAGCACCGGATTGCCAGGCAATATAGTCGGTGCTGTGGCGATGCCTGTAGCAATGCTGGAAGTTGCAGTTGCCGGAGCCAGCTGAGGTGCCAGCAAAGTACTATCGGTGCAGGCAGGAGCTGGCAAAGGCAACTGAAAGCCTGAGGCATCTGAGTGGGATTTTGCATGACCCACTTTCGTGCCAGTGCCAGTGATGCCAGATATGCCCAGTGCTTAATCACGGTGGAAGCAAGCGTTTAGGTGCTAGAGCTTCCTAATATAAGAAGGAGGTGCATTTCCTTGAGGATTTTTTATCCTTTTGACTCTGGGACTTATCGGGCTGCTAATCTGGGTCTGAAGCTGGTCTTAGCGACTTTTCAAGTAGAATCAGCTTGAAGGCATAGATCTCTGTCCCGCTGCGCTCTGGCCTTCAGTGAGGGCATTTTCATTAAATATGCCTTGCCGAGGTAGCAGACACATTGAGCGTGTACATCTCAGATAAGAACAGAATCCTTACATGAATAACAGCACTTAAAACCTAGGGAGTCAGGCATGACGCAGACTATCACTATTTAACTGGGGATAAAGAACTTGGAAGAAACATTTTTTTAACTAGAATGAAGAACAGTTAAAAAGGGAAAACTGACTGACTAAAGATAAGAAGTGTATATACAGGCAGTCCCCGGGTTACGTACAAGATAGGGACTGTAGGTTTGTTCTTAAGTTGAATTTGTATGTAAGTCGGAACTGGTACATATTGTAGGGGAAACTCTAGCCAAACATTTTTTTTAGTTTTGGATAGCATAGGGAAAGGTTAACTCCCCTCTAATGTTTGTTTTGCTGTCTGTTCCCCTGTTCAGAAGATTTCACATCTATTTCTGTCCCTGTGACAAACTCAGGACTAAAGGAGTAACTCATCAAATACCAAACAGCTCTGCACCATGCTTTGAGCTAATAGCTTTATTTCCACACACCACGCAGGGTTCTAGGAGGGTCCTTTTTTTGCTAACACAATGAGGCCAGCACTTTGTTTGTTTTGGTGGAGTCTTTGTTTGCCCAGGGAGCCCAGCATGTATAGGGGGAGGAGGGGCGGAGAGGCTGCTTTTGTCTGCTGTTCCGCAGCCTGTTGCTCAGGGGAGGGGGCAGCCTGTTGCTGGCAGGGGGGGAGGGGGGAGGCGTGCAGGATGCGAGGCCGCGGGGGGGGGCAGCGGGCGTGGGGAGGCACTTTTCCTCTGCCCGGCAGCTCTGCGGGATCCCTGTCCCTGTGGCCAGCTGCTGCAGGCAGAGGCCAGTTGGAGCCGGCCGAAGAGGAGGAGGTGGTGGATTCTAGGACCCAGGTGAGCGAGCCCCGGGGACGCTGCTGCGCTCCGGGAGCCCGGCATGTATAGAGGGGAGGAGGGGCAGAGAGGCTGCTTTTGTCTGTTCGGCAGCCTGTTGCTCAGGGGAGGGGGCAGCCTGTTGCTGGCAGGGGGTGGGGGGTGGAGCGGGCGTGGGGAGGCACTTTTCCTCTGCCCGGCAGCTCTGCGGGACCCCAGTCGGAGCCGGCCCGAGGAGGAGGAGGATCCTAGGACCCAGGTGAGCGAGCCCCGGGAATGCTGCTGCGCATGTGCGGGAGTTGCCTCACCCCGTTCGTATCTAGGGATCCGATGTAAGTCGGATCCACGTAAGTCGAGGACTGCCTGTAGTGGGTTTACTTACCTAAAATGTGAGACAAAGTGGGGAACACTGGGGTACAGAATGAATGGGGAGGCTTGCGCATGTGCAGTGCTTACACAGTAGGAGCGTGTGGATAGAGGCACACACATGTGCAGCCCCGGGACACTGCTTTGAAGACTCTAGAGAACGGGCTCTGCGGCAGTGCACCAACCTGATGTGGAGCATCCATGGGGACATCTCTTGAAGAAGAACATACATCGTTACAGCTACATCTCCCAGAAGTGGAAAAAATCCACATCCCTGAGAGACATCTATATTAACATAATACATGTACAATGCTAGACACTGGAAGAATTATTTTGTCAGTCTAGCTACTGTCTCTCAAGGAGGTGGATTACCTATTGTGTACCTGCAGCTGTGTCTCTGTAGAAGTTAAGTGTAGGCACACAATACGGCTTTCAAAAGGCAATACTAACATGAGTTATGCACCACTCCAGATGATGTAATTGACAGAGTAAGAGAATATCAATAACTTTCGGTGTATACACATTTGGTATGGCTAGATGACACA
The DNA here is from genome assembly GCF_052426305.1 of Pelodiscus sinensis. Classification (NCBI taxonomy): domain Eukaryota; kingdom Metazoa; phylum Chordata; order Testudines; family Trionychidae; genus Pelodiscus; species Pelodiscus sinensis. Next base: position 108,621,843 of record NC_143055.1, on the reverse strand, counting down.
AGCTGAAGTAGTAATTCCGAAACATGTAAGTCAAGTTTTTTACTAGCCACTTTTGGTATCACATTCATTTCTATCAATTATGTAAAGAAACAGAGCATTTATGTTTCCTTCCCAAATCTGCTCTCTAGGCTTGACTTTAATAGTGATCCAAAATTCAATTTCCAAAATAAAAAAGCAGTAGTTTGAATAATGAGTCACCTCTGGATAAAGATTAGAATGAGTTTTAGTCTATTCTTCCTACTATACATGAAATTGCTCCTAGTCTTGGAGCAATCCAAAATTGTGGTTTTGGCATTTTGATGGGTTAGGGAATATACTGTAGCATGGCTGCCCCATAAGAACCATTGATTGTGGATACAAATATTATTGTTATATTAATTTCTCATATGCTTATATCGCCATGTCAGCTATTTCTATCTCATTTAATTTCTTGAGCAGATCTTACAATGTATGTGTAATACAGTCTTAACTATTTTAATGGTAAAAGTATGTGTTTTAATTGAAATGGGAGTCTAAAATCTCCCATTTAGGCACATACTTAACATAGATTGGTTACAAAGCTCTGCTAAAATCTGACTTGGCACATAAGACAAAGACCTCTGAAGTCAATGTAAAGATTCCTATTGACTGCTCTGAGTTTTAGATTGGGCCCATGTTGCCTAATAATTTTATACCAGATTTAAACAAGTTTTCCAGTTGAAAGTCTTTTGATAATTAATGCTGACCCAACTAAAATGATTAGGTAAGCATAATTAGTGAACTCCCATAAATTAAATTTAAGTTTAAACAGTTGCCAAAACTGTGGGATTTTTATATACTAGAACATATCTACTGGGAGAATAATGGCAATGGGTGAAAAACAGAGAAGACAGATTTTTTTTTCCATGACAAAGTAGGAGCCAACTTGTTCAACAGCACATTTTTCAGACCATTTAGCCCCTTGATGAAGATGATGATGAATGGTCGTTAAAAATGTCAGGAAAGTTGAGTTTTCCTGGTTGTTCTGAAAAGAGGCCCCATTTCAGGCAGTGCAAGCAAAGAGTGAAACTTTCATACAAAAAAATCTTACAACATTATCCCCTATGGAAAAAGATAGAGTTTAAACACTTTACTGAGTTTAAAAGGAAAAAAGATATGCAATGGGGACAAGACATACAGCAGGAGGTGCTCAAAAACAGGAGGCATATGGCACTGTTGGTGCCTTTGGAATCTGAGCTCCTGGCCTTGGCAATCTGCTCTCTGTGGACGCAAGAGACTATCCAAATGAAGTCTCTTGCCAGACTAGTACCTAATCCTTGATATTTTTCATCAAAACTGACTCAAAATCCATTGTAAACCAACACACCCCTATGCATACAAAAATACTGGGGAAATGAATGGTACTATACTTAAAATATTGGGACACTGACCATTTTGATAGGATTGAATAAAGGTATGTTGTGATAGATTCTTCATTTGCTGTATCCAGTCTGAGGGTATGTCTACACTACCCCCCTAGTTCGAGCTAGGGGGGTAATGTATGCATACCAAACTTGCTAATGAAGCCCGGGATTTGAATTTCCCGGGCTTCATTAGCATAAAGCCGGCGCCGCCATTTTTAAAAGCCGGCTAGTGCGAACCCCGTGCCGCGCGGCTACACGCGGCACGGGCTAGATAGTTCGGACTAGCAAGCTATTCTGAATTATCTGTACGCCTCGTGGAACGAGGTGTACAGATAGTTCGGAATAGCTTGCTAGTCCGAACTATCTAGCCCGTGCCGCGTGTAGCCGCGCGGCACGGGGTTCGCACTAGCCGGCTTTTAAAAATGGCGGCTCCGGCTTTATGCTAATGAAGCCCGGGAAATTCAAATCCCGGGCTTCATTAGCAAGTTTGGTATGCATACATTACCCCCCTAGCTCGAACTAGGGGGGTAGTGTAGACATACCCTGAGAGAGGCTGCCAACCAGTATTCCCTGTAAGCTGTGTGCTCGTGCAGTCATTCTGGAGAGATACTATTGCTGCTCTGATGATTAGCAACGTGCTCACCGCTAGATTTTTTTTTTTACTCATGGTGCACATGCCCACATGCATTGTTGCACATAAAAAATTAGTCTGCGCATGAATGGAAAAGATTAGAGGGAACATTGCTGCCAACTAGACCAAATTAGTGTACCTATCTACTTAAAACTAATCAAATTAAGAGGCATGCATTGCACGTATACATTGCAGAGACTGTAAGCAACTTGGACCAGGGACTGTCTTTTTGGTCTGGGTTTGTAATGTCTAGCTCATTGTGGCTCTGGTCCATAAGTGGGGCACATTTTATTAATGTTTTATACTCTTATTCTAAACTCCATCGGTAAATCATATATAATCTTCAGACAAGTACTTGTACTAGTCTAGGTTTAAAAAAAAATCATTCAAGTGAGGGGACTTCCATAAAATCCCATGGGAGACTTCTATGATAATAAGAGACCTTAATAATAACATTTAAGAGACCTTAAATATTATTGTCCTGATACTCAGGCTAGATTTTCCCATGTTTATTTTTTCCCATTACTCCTAGTTATATCTCCTTGTTCCAAGTCTAAATAATTCTCTTCTTTCCTTAGAATCTCTCAGAAATTGTATGGGCAAGCTTAACATATTTAGTTTGTTTTAGACTTTCCTTCTTAATCTGTTCATTTAGACCCTTAAGCACACAACTCTTAGTGGGCTGCATTTGAAAGAAAGAATGAGAAAGTGCAAGGAAGCAGAGATTATTTAAGAAGATAATGTCAGACTTGTTCCAGTTAACTTTTTAATGAGACATTATTGAATAACTGTACAAGAGGAACAGTTTTGAGGGATGAGAGAATGAGTTATGAAGATCAAAACCTAACCTGATTACAGGACTACCTTTTCCTTCTAATTAGAAGCCTTTAACCCTTAATACAGCATGTCATTTCCAGTTGACTGGCATCTAGGAAACTGGTGTTTTGAGAGCTGCAATCAGGATCTATGTCATCAGCTGACAGAGGGAACAGCTTCATTCAGTGGTGAAGAAAAGTACTGGCACAGGAGAGGAGAACTAGCAACTGGAAGGTAGAGCAGTTGACTTGATGAAAGCTGAACAGAGGAATTAGCTCTTGAGAAGCAGTTCATTTGGATCCCATTTTTCCAAATGTTGGGAATATTCAGGAGTTTGAGATTCCAGTTTCTGACCATCAGACATAGGCTTCAGCCAGGAAATTCAGATCCTAATCTGACTCCGAACAACCTCATATTTTACAATTTTCATTTAAAAAGTAATCAGTGTATTGGGTTCTTAATTTTATTTTGTTTTGTTAGGAGCTGGACTGTATTTAACAGTATAATAAATTCTCTATATGTTTCATGCAGCAAGTTCATTTGGGTGATTTCCATCTAAAATTCCAAGGTCTTCGGGCGCTAACCACAAAGACTCAGCAACATGCAGACAAATCATAATTCATCCTTCAGGGCCAGCAGTATCAAAGGCAGAATTTGGGCTATACCTCCCTCATCATTCATGTGTCACTTACTCACTGTATTGTTCTACTATGCTATATTGTATAATACCACTAAAATACATACTTTTGCCACATGCCAAGCAAGAGTATAGTTCACTGTTAGACCATGTGAAAGCTTTAATACCAAAACGTTGGAACTATTTGCACCACTCTCAAAAGATTAGTGAATGTACCTTCATATTTCTTCTAGATAAACTTTTTTTTCTGATATACTGCAAGGAGTCATGGAATAATATTGTATTTCTGAAGACATGGAGTGCCTAACATTGCAACTTAGCATGGACTTTGTTACAGGACATACTATCTTTCAAGGGAGAGAGATATACCCTGTGTAGGTCTCATTATAAAATAGTGTCAACCCTTTATATATTACCTGTGCCTAAAACAATCTATTTACCAATTCCAAAGAACCAGAGTTTGACCCACATTAAATCAGGTGATCAGCCTATTCATGCTAGAGATGTAACATGCTCCTTCACAAGGTCATCTCAGGGTTCTGTGCTTGTCTAAACCCTCTGTCTTGAGATAAATGTTTTAAGTCCATTAGCTGGACTTAACAGTAGTAGAGAATTATTATCTTCTATGCAGTTGCATAAATTCATGAGAGAAATCAACTTCAATTTGAGGAATCACCAGTGAATGACCTATCTATGCATTTGTGCTGTAGAAGTTATGAGGGATGAAATCTTGACTCAAATGAAGTGAATGGAAGTTTTACCATTGATTTCCATGGAAGTCAGAATTTCACCCAAGATATTTTCAAAATGAGCCCACAAAAGGTTCAGAGTAAAAGTTCAGACTTAACACAAGACAATGCCTCTGAACATGTGTGACATTTTTCTGTTGTGTCTTTGTTTAATTAGTAAAGAGAGCTCCCATATAGGATACATCTATACTGCACACTTATTTTGAAATAAATTATTCCGGAATAGTTATTCTGAAATAGCTTATTTTGAAATAGCATATATACACTGCAGGGAAGCCTTAAACAAGGCAGACATTCCTAATGTAGACGTGCTATCTCGATTTAGAGCCCCAAGAGGCACAGGGAAGGAATAACTTAGAATAGCCCTGGTGAGGAGCCATTTCAAAATAGCAGGAGTGGAGCATCTACACACACCTTATTTCAAAATAGCTATTTCGGAATAGGCATTATTCCTTGTAGAATGAGGTTTACAGATTTCGGAATAAACCGTCTGTTATTTCATTTAGAAATTATTTTGAAATTACGGAATGGCTGTGTAGACACTCACATTGTTATTTCAAAATAATGCTAGTTATCTTGAAATAACGATGCAGTGTAGACATACCCATAGAAGCCAATCTGAATTCTTTATAAATACATTTACATGTACATAAATACATTCATTAAGCATTACTACTTTCTTACCTGTCATTCATCAACACATACTTTGTGTGTGTGTTTGTGAATTCAATGTTTTCCCAAACAATAAGTATTTGGAATTATAAACTATTTGTACAAGGATAATATAAAAAAGTATTCTAACACATTCTTCACATGTGATTCTACAAAGTTGTGGAAACATTTTTCTGCAATGTCCTTTCAGTCACAGCAATTACTAAGCAACTTGGACCTTCCAAGTTTAATAATGCCAAGACTATGATTAGCAACAGCAGAAATTTAAGAGATCTCAATTTTAAAAACCTAGTTTAGAGCAGGAAATTATCCAGTAGAGGAGTAAAACATACTGGTAAAGATTAGTGACTAAATATAGGAGACACAGTTACCAAGAACTAAAGGAACACTTGAGAAGGAACCTTATCATTTGAAAATGAGCCAAATGACCACAGAAGAACCACGGGCTGCTCTTACTTTGGGATTATAGCTATGTGTCACAAGGAGCCATAAACAAGCTTAAAAACCACATTCTGTCATTCTCACCCCAATCCACCTTCAGCAATGCCTACTACACCAGTAACAGGTGGGCTGTTCATACAGAGGGAAGCTACGCTGCCTTAATACATCTTGAGAATTTTGGTGTTGGTGGACGAGAATTCCCAACAGTCTGGCTATAAGCAGATTCCAGTTTCTATGCTGCCTGAGAAACTAGTTTTTAATATACACCTTGATATACAAATCCAAACAAGAATCCCAGATTTGAACACCTTTGAACTCAGAAGATATTTGGATCCAGACATTAATCTGAACTTCTCAACTCAGACCTAAATCTAATGCAAACTTTGAGTATTTATGCATATACTTTGCTTAGTCTGCAGTCTGAATGTCTACAGGTTGAACTGAAGGTCCAATCCGGGAAACCCACGATGGATTATTTTGAATACAGCTATGGGCAAGAGTAGACATTTCTAGAATCTGACCCGGAGTTAAGAAAATCTTCCCATGTGGGGGGGAGAAATGGAACTGTAGCTAAAGAGTATATTAACTATCAACTATGGGCCTTATTCAGATCTCACAGAGTCCTGATTCTCTTCTATACAACAGCCCCCTTACACTGCTCTAGTAGTAAAAAAAAACCACCTTAAAATGGGTGTAATAAGTTTATACCCATTTCAAGACCCCCTTTATGCTGCCAAAATAATAATATGTAAATATTCTTAATATAGATGAAAAAAATCAGACCCACACTAGTTTTACACAGATAACTCCACCAACCTTCATTTATACTAGTGTGAGAGGTCAGACCCTCTGGAAAGTTGTTCAAACACCCTCCTCCCCCCCCCCCCCCCCACACACACACACAAAACTTGTCCTCAATATTCTTGATCTCTCTTGGTGGAGCCAACATAAAGCTGTCTGCTTTAAGATCTAAAGCCACAAGATGGAGTGCCCGTTTTAGCCAAAATAACAGTTTTGATCTTCTACCTGCCAGCTGTATCTGCAAAGAGTTAAAACTTTAAGAGAAACCAAAAAAAAATATTACTGTTGAGTTTATGATCAAGAGAATAATGGAAAGAAAATGTAAGGTGAAGCTTCTGGGTCATGTGTGCACACAGCAAAAGGGCAACAAAGATGATATTTAGAAAGACAGTGCCTTTGTTGCAGTCCAGTTGCAGCTTGGACTGGCTAGTGTACTTTCATAATTAAATGTTAAACACTTTAATATAATTATTTCTGTATTAATGAGATCCAGTTCAATTCAATAAAACATTTAAAAATGTGACTTTAATCAAAGCCATTGGAAAAAAACACACTGGTTTCTTAAGCTATTTAAGCTAACCAAATGTGGGCAGATCCTGCTGATAAAGGAATGATTTAACTGAAATAAATTTCTATAATCAAAAGTAAACTAGGCTAGTGAGATCCAGACTAATCTGAATGAAAGAACTTTAAAAGGGTCTGAATTTATTGCAATGCGGTTAAGTATTAACATGCCCTCTTTAAATTCCTCTAGTCTGTTAAAATACATGGTTGTAAAAGGGAATAAAAATGAATGATCTGGGCTAAACTTTGCTCTCTTTTGCACCTGAACACCAAATGAGAGGATTTGCATAGAGAAGAAAATCATTTGGAAGTTAATAAAATCTTTCATAACTTCAAGGGGATTTACTTCTAGAACTATTATATTATACAATCTGGAACAACTCCGGGTATATCTATACTGCAGTGTTTTTCCAGAAAAACTATACTTATGTCCACACTGCTATTGCGTTCTTTCAAGAGAAAATCAAAAGAACAGAGGGGTTTTTCCAACAGCAGTAAATGTCGTTCTACGAGGAAGAAGCCTTTTTCCGAAAAAGGCATGTGTGGACGCAGAAGAGGAAGTTCTTTTGAAAGAAGAGGCCTCCAGGAAATAACACAGGTGCCCTGGTGACCATTCTGTCCATACTAATCACAACTTAAACGGGAGATAGCTTCCAATCAATGTGAATGCTACGTTTCAAAAAAGCACATTGCTTTTTGTTGCACTTTTGCTGTGTGGATGCTCTCTTTCGAAAAAAGTTTTTCCGGAAGATCTCTTCCAGAAAAGCTTCTGAAAGAAGCTTGCAGTCTAGACATAGTCTTTATGGACTTCCTGATAACTCTGTTTCTTAGTAGAAGATATGGATGTGAAATCTACTTAGTTTACATATTTTACAAAGGAAGATAATACCAGAAAATGGAAAAAAAATACAAATTCTGTACCAGTATAAAAGTTTACAGTCTTGGGTTCATGGTTCCAACAAAAGAACTACTACTACCATATAGTCATCAGAAAGCTTTCACTAAAAAAAATTTTTAAAAATGCTTTTATGATGGCCAAGAAAGTCTTCCAATATGTTCTGACTATAAACCAATAAAACGTCTACTTGAGTCTGCAAACTATCTGAAGCAATAAATCTGAGAGAGGTGTGATCGACCATATGCCATACTCAACTATTTCACTGCTGACCATTTCAGAGACGTCAATTTACTTTATTCCACAATTGTAAGTCCCTTACCAGGTTCCAAAAAAACCACCTGCTCCCCACTCAGAAGCCAAAACCTCTGGTTTCATATACCTCCTTCCCTAGTGCATTCTGTTCTCCATTCAGAGCTATTCATAATAAAAAGTCATACATAATTAACTAAAAACTTGCTTTTCCTTCACGTATAACTGGCACATGAATTTCCAAGGAAATTCAGCTAAATGGAAAGTCTGAATGAACAACAAAACTATTTTTGAGTTAGAGGAAGACATATGTAAAACAAAAAAGTTCAAATCACAGTAATTTAAAAACATTTTCCTTTGATTCCTGAACAAATACAGCAAATTTGGGGCCAAACCAAATGTTCCATGCCATGCCAAATGTTCCATGTTCCATGCCATAGTTAGAGGATAGCTGACAAAGCTTTACAATGGAAATTATAGAGAAGCTACTTCCTTTCCATAATCCCCACAAATTTTGTTGATTTACAGTTAAAATCTTTATTCAAAATAAGAAAAACAGAAACATGTTTAAACATTAAAAATGTGGGAAAGGTTATCCTTGCAGTTCCTACATTTGCTTACCAATAAAAGAGATATGAAAAGTCACCTTAATAGCCTTAATATTGATTTAAGTTTTTAAAAGCTGTGTGAAAAAAATCTTTGGAAAAAGGGACCATCAGGAGTCACAAATAAAAAAACCTGATAGTGGATGAAAATTGATTGTGGCAGATACACACTTTTTGCAACACCATAGTTCCTAATGAAACGTTTATGTATACAACTTTCATTGTCTTAACGGATTCTATTCAGATCACTTCTATCATGTCAGTTCTTCTCTCATCACCCTCCAGGAAACCTTTGACCCTTGTCCTCTATGCTCATTAGACTGTGTTGTGGCACAAGCTGGCCTGTTTGTACACATCCATCCAGGATACATGACACAATTAATTGTTTACATCCAGGCCCTAAGATGCAGCTGGATTTGCTCCAATCCCATAGACTGAGAAACACCTACAAGATCTTTATCAAGAATTCTTAAAATTTAAATACCCACCTGTGGAAGTGAAGAAACAGATTGACAGAGCCAAACAAGTACCAAGAAATCTGTTTCTTCAAGACAGGTCCGACAAGGTAAATAACAGAATGCCATGGGTCATCACCCACACCCACAGCTCAAACCCCTCCAGCACATCATTGACAATCTACAACTATCCTGGAAAACTATCCCTCACTCTCAAAAATCTTGGGAGAGAGGCCAATCCTTGCCTATAGGCAACCCCCTAATCTGAAGCAAATGCTTTCCAGCAGCCACACACACATCACATCTCAGACATACTTATCCAGAAACCTACTCCTGCAATAAACCCTGTTGCCAACTCTGTTTACACATATATACAAGTGACACTATCACAGGACCTAATCATATAAACTATAAAATCAGCAGCTCATACAACTGCACATCCTCTAATGAGATATATGCCATGAAGTGCCAGCAATGCCCTTCTGCCATATATATTGGCAAAACTGGACAGACTCTGAGACAAAGGATTAATGGACACAGATCAGATATTCAAAATGGCAGCACACAGAAACCTGTAGGGGAACATTTTAATCTGCCTGGGCATTTATTAATGGATTTAAAAGCAGTCATTCTTCTATAAGGAAATTTCACAAGCCAACTACAGAGAGAAAAAGTGGAATTGACCTACATATGCATATTTGACACTGTTTCCAGTGGCTTGAACAAAGATGCACTAGATGGCCCATTATAAAACCTGCTTTCCTTACATTCAACATCCAATTGATATCAAAAGCTAAGTATGGGACATTTCCAGCCCACTCAGTTAGCTTCATTAGTACCGGCACTACAATTGACAGGTACTTCCACCCCACCTTCTTTTTCTGCTATAAATTGTGAGGGTCCCCCCTTTTTTTCCTCCACTTAAACTCAGCAGGGCTAAAGTCAAAATAAGCTACACAACTTGAGCTACTTCAATTGTGTAGCTTAAGTCGAAATATCTTATTTCAGCTTTTGGCGCTGTCTACACAGCTAGAAGTCCGCGAGAACACTCTTCCTCCAATTTTCCTTCTTTGTCATAAAATGAGGGTTACAGGAGCCGGAGTAAGAAGTCTTCCAGCTCAACATTATTTTGACATTATGTTGAAATAACTGCTTGTAGTGTAGATGCGGACTATATTATTTGCGAATAACATCAGTTATTCCAAAATAACACTGTTGTATAGATGTACTCTAGGGGCATGTCTAGACTACATTTTACTTTCAAAAGAGGATATGCAAATTCAGTGAAAATTTGCATATGTTCTTCTGATCGCTTTTTCGAAAGAGTTTTTTTCGAAAAAGCAAGCAGTCTAGACACAATTCTTTTGGGAAAAAACCTTTTTTCGAAAGAACCTGTAAACCTCAATTTTGAGGAAGAAGGTTCTTTGAAAAAAGGTGGGTTTTTTCAAAAAAACTGTGTCTAGAGTGCTTGCTTTTTCGAAAAAAACTCTTTTGAAAAAGTAATTCGAAGGAGATATGCAAATTTCCACCACATTTACATATCTTCTGTCAAAAGTAAAAAGTAGTCTAGATGTGCCCTAAGGTGCCACAGGACTACTAATTGTTTTTAAAGTTACAGACTAACACAGCTATTTCTCTGAGACTATACACCATACATTGTGAATACTTGTTGGCTTCTTAAATCTTACCTAAAAGGAGCACCACTACTTCAGTCTGGAAAGTGCAGAGGATATGAGTCAAGCGTCCTAAGATCTTAGATGTGAAGATCCCTGCATTGACTGGGAAAGGATTGTGATTTTGCAGATGTTGTAGCTCCCTTGAATCTTCCGTGTAAGCCACCACGGCCTGCTGCAACCTTCATGGTCATCATTAAAACCATTGCCTGCTCCTTTTGTTCCTGCCTCACAAGATCAGAATGAAACCTCTAAGATGTGTCACTAACTAACTATGTGCTACATAGTCCTGTCTTTTGTTTCAGCAAGACCAGACTAATACAGCTATATCTCTATTACTAACTAACTATGGTAACATTTCCATGACTCAATTCAGGTTGTCTTGGCAATTGTATAGAAACAGGAGAGATGGGAAATCAAACAGAAGTAGAAAAGCCAAAATATGCCAAAATGAATACTACCAAAGGCATTGCTCCCCTGTCAACACCACATGGTATAGAACATTGAAATATTACCTGCAGTAGGACAGAAAAACGTGTTCTATTCTTTCATAGTGAAGTCTGATTCAGCCTGTTAGTTCACTGTTTAGTCTCACATCCAGTGCCCATTTGTAACCAATAAAACTTTCTTATCCTGAAGCCCTTCTTGGCTTTGTAGTTTCACATGTCAAATCTCAATTAACATTTGGGATGACTTCATCTTCCAGATCAGACTAAGATACTTATTTTCTTTGTGTGAACTCCACTCAACAATAAAACATAGCACATTCCTTTTCAAATACCACTTCTTCCAAACCAATGATTCTTTCTGTCTCCAAACACACACATTTAGGCAATATTCTTTTTAAGCACCCACTTCCAATAATTCCTTTTTTCAGATATATAATTGCTTGTCAAAGTATGGTTAATTCTCTTCTCCTCTGTGTCTCCTATACAAAGTCATTTGTCATCCTTCATGTTTCTCCAAATAATTTCTCCGGGGCAAACTTCTGACCACACACATCAATCATAGATTCCCTGCCAGCTCAGTTCCCCAAGAAAAAAGTACAAAATTATTTAATTGCAAATGTAGATGAAAGCAATCAGATAGGATTAAAACTGGAGTGACTTCCAATTAAAATTCATAGCCAACAATGTTGTATAGCTCTCTTTTTCAGCAACACTTAGCCTAAGTCACACAGAGAGGTATTTTATTGACTTAGTAGGAGATTCTACTGTTGTTCCAAAAGGGATAATAAGCAACATTCTTACCCCTTTATCATATACTTAACAGAGTTTTTAATCATTCATTTTCAGGATGCTTTATTCATTCAGAATTTAGTGACCTCACAATCTGAATTGCCTCTGTTTAAAATATTTTTTATTATTATAAATAGTTTTGAACTGTTGACATATGTATTCTGGGTAGCATTTTGCTCTGGACAGTATGCACATTTTTTTCAGTGCGTTTGCACAAATGTTATATAAAAAATTCTTAAGCTTACCTGCTTAAATATTTATAGTCTTTGAGAATCAGCATATTATACAGTACATACAAGATGCTGAGTATAATATAGTTTCAATTTTGTGATTTCTAAATGAAGTTTGGAAGACCCACAAACTGTATAGCCTATCTCTAATATGATAATTTACCTTTGTAATTCTCATTTGTATATACTCTGCATACATATTTTAAATATCTACATATGTACAAATATAGAGTATATGCTGCACAATAATTACAGATTATACACTATACATATTTGTGCAAAGAAATATTTCCACATAATAAGATTAGCTCAGGGGACCATCAATTTAAAGCTTGGTAATTTTAAATGGGTTAAAATTAGTTTAAGCTACTACATCCATCTCAAGTCCGCAAATCAGTTTACCTTGTTGTATAATCTATTTCCTATTTTTAAAGATGTTTTTCTCTTATCTGTCCCTGTATGAAAAACCTAAACTGACTACCAGTATATAAATCTATAGAGAAAACGGTGAATCTGACCACATACAAAGAAGCTAGATTGCCCCTTCAACTATATAGCCACATAAGGTTAAGAGGTTTCTGTACTATTCTTTACCACAGGGCTTGTGGCAAAACCATAATCTAGCCCTTAAATTGCCACTGTAGAATTGTAGATTAAAAAAAAAACCAGACAGAAGTGTGGTTCTCAAGATAAGAGTATCCCTTTAAACATGATATCAAAACAAGTTTAACAGATAAATATGATTTAAGAAGGTTAAAAATGTGATAGTCATACAATATTAGGTATATTTAAGAATTATTTGTCAGAGAGACTGGACTAGTATAGACCTTTAAAGAAAGAGATAGGTAAGGAGTTTGGCATGGTATGCAAATTTTTAATGTATTTAAATGTAGATTAAAAGTTAGGAACATTAGTGGCAAGATGAAAGCAAAGATCATATACTTCTAGCAATCTGTAACTAATAAATAGCAGACTCAGACATGATTGTAAGTAGAAAATAATATTGTAGAATTTTGCTTTGAAGTTGATTGTTCTTACAAGAGATACAATGGAAACATAAGATGTAATTTAGTGTTTTTATAAGTTTTATATGGCTTTTATCTAGAATGTTCTTTCTTTGTGTTTTAAATATTCCCATTAATGCTAAAAATCCTGTAGTAGTCTATTGCCCACAAGGGGAAAGAATGACAAATCTGTGCCAGACAGACATTTTCTACATGTTGATCATTAAAGTACAGTACATTTCCCTCCATCATAAAAAGGATAATTTGAAATAAAAACTTATGGGAGCAAGAAGAAAAAAATGTCATCACCATTTATGTTTGTGTTAAGTTTAAATTGGACTGAAAATTATAGTTAATCATCATTTCCCATTAAAGTTGCATAAATTGGCTTTGAACTAAAGGCCCATGTTGTCTGTTAATCATTTTACAGTCTCCTTTTCCTCCTCTGCACATACAAAATCCATCTGCTGGTTGGGCTAACTAACAAATACATTTTTCAATGTGAACTGCTGGATCAGCACTTGATAAAATCAGGCCACTTATTCAGGCCTTGATCCTGTAAACACTTATGAATATGCTTACCTTCAGGCAAGAATTGTCCTTCTGTTGAAAACCTACGCTGATACCATTGACATAAAAACTCTAATTATTTCAGAACATCCCTACAAAATAATTATTTGATGTAGGTTAATTTGAGAGGAAGGGATCAGGGTGAAAGAGAGAGACAAGGATGTCCAAAAAATGTAAATACAAATGTATTAGCAATTGTTATTCTGTTCTTTTTTATCCTCTATCCTTATGTTATCTCATTCCAGGATGCTAGTGCTTTGTATGTTGATGAGAATTCATGCATCCAGCAAGTTTAACTGTATTGTTAATTGCCTCCTATTATATTTTGCCTATTTTATCAAACAGAAATAGAAACTCTATTGTTTCATTATTCTGATATGATGTTCTGTAAATGTGTTAAAGTAAAATTGCTTTAAAAAGATTGATTCATATGCTTCCTTTTGTGATAGTATTTCAGTGGACAGATCATTGATGTCAGACAAGATCCTGAATGTATCCACAAGCTTCAGCTTCAATTAAGTAGATTTTTAAAAGGAATGGAATATGGAACAAGTATGGCTGACTTCTTGCATCTAGTCAAATCCCATGATGAAAAATCTCTAACCCTCTAAGTCACGAGACTTGACTTTTCTGGACCGTGGAAAGAGAAAGTCTGTTCCTCTGAGTTTTCCAGACCTTAACCATTATCGTAACAGGGCCCTAGCAAAAACTTTGAGGGAGATGTTCTTCTGTTTTTTATTACAGGTCTACTAAAATAGCTAGACATAAAACTTATTTTATAGTCTGAAAAAACAATGTTATTGTCTGAAGAAAAAAAAGAATTGCCTCTAACAGAAAACAAAACATGGAGACTTAGTTTTCTATTGATTCCTTCTACAGAGATTATATACGTTGGATAGCTAAATCTGGATAGTTTGGGTCAAACTAGATCGGAGTGGTCTGCGGCCGATCCAGTCCGGCAGGGTTAGCCACTGACATGCTCTCACACCACCGTGCTTACTTGCACCTCCTTAGGCATGGGGGAATCACAGCTCCTGTTGGCCACAGATTGCCATTCCCAGCCAATGAGAGCTGCCACCACCCCTACCTGCACAGATGCATAGAAATATAGCAGCAGGGGCCCATCAGGTCAAACTCTGGTGAACAGCTGCTATTTTATTGCCCATCCCTGGACGAAATGATGATGATGTTTTCAAGAGCGGGTGTAGGGGAAATTACTCGATTCCCTAACAAAGGAAATAAGTCTCACTCCACCACATCCTGGGAGTGACCAGACAGCCAACACGGGATGAGGGACCAGCTGAAGTTAGGGAGACGGAGTGGGATCTCCAGTGAAATCTGGGATAGGGCATCAGCCCCGGAGCACAGAGTGGTGGGCTCAATCCCAACTCTCTCTGCCCACTCAGGCAGCTGCTGGGCAGCCAACACCAGCTGTCCCAGGTATGCCCCATAAGCTTCTTGCATTGCTGTTGAATCTAATGCAAAACAGTGAATATAATATAGTTATAACATTTACATGTATTTTCACCAAAGCACATTCAAGGTTAAAATATAATTGTAAAGATATCAGGAAGCATTGTCTTGTTGTTAAGACGCTCCCTAAATAATAAGGAGATCTAAATTCACCTCCCAGATCTGCTACAAACTTCAATTGAGATGGAGGATAAATCACTTAATCTTTTTGTGCCTCAATATTATTCCCAGTTTACAGAGGGAGAACTATCATTGGGTCACTTGTGCATTTAGATCACAAGCTCATCAGGACAAAGATTGTTATGGTTTTTTGCAATACTGCGCAATAATATTAATGGAGCAACTGAGGTATACATCTTGCTCTAGATGGCCAATGACAGAAATAAGACTAGAATGCAAACCTCATGGCTATTAAACTTGTGCCTTGTTCACTGAACCATCTAAGTTCAAGTAGGTAGAAACACAGAAGTTGAAAAATGACTTCAAAGGAGACACAGAAAGCTTCAATATTTAATTCTTATTTTATGGGCTCTTTAAGGTCTTTATATAAAAGAAACATGACCCTCAGGGTGCATCTACACTGCACTGTTTTTCCTGAATAATGGCCGTTATTCTGGAAAAACAATCCTAGCATCCACTCTGCCATTCTGTTATTTCGACAGAAAGTCGAAATAACAGACAGCTTTTTCCAACAGTGGTAAACGTCACTTCAGGAGGAATAAGGCTTTTTCAGAAAAGGGTGTGTTTGGATGTGTAATAGGGAGTTATTTTGAAAAAAGAGGCCTCCAGGAAATAACACAGGTGCCCTGCTGGCCACTCCATCCACACTCATTACAACTCTATAGTTTCTGTTTCCAGTCAGCTTTTAAAGCTACAGACACAGGGGACAGGACTTGTGGCAGGAAGTAGGCCCTGAGAGCTTCCAGCCTCAGTGCAGATCACGGTGCCACACATCTGGGCACCATGTCTGAGCCACAAGCCCCCACAAGAGTTCCCTGACCATCCTTAGGAGCTTGCACAGGGCTCCCAGCAACCTTCTAGAGGCCACAAAAGGCATACACCATCCTGATATTGGAGGGAGATCCTGGCCCTCCTGGAAGTATGGGAAGACAAGGAGAACCTTCAGGATCTCCGCTCCAGATGGCATAATGCCGATATATATGGACAGATGGCTGAGAGCCTGGTGACCAAGGGCCACACCAGGAGCAGGTCCGGAGCAAGGTTAAGTAGGGCGAGGGAGCGCAGGTCACACTCTGGGGCAGGGTCCCACTCCTGTACCTATTATGATGAGCTGGAAAAAGTCCTTCAATGATATAACAATAATCAGACTTAACCACAATCATTCAATCTCTCAAAGCTCAAAAGAACTTGCAGGAACGAGGCAGACACCAGCATGTCTCACTAGGAGGCCCTCTAACCTCATTTTAATGGGATTAATCTATTTTTTTCCATTCATAGCTTTAACTACGTATGAGTTTGCTCCATTAAATGATGGCAAGAACTGAATTTCAATTTACATGAGTTACAGGAAGCAAACGTACAGGATAAAGTCATGGTTACCAGCATTAGAGCAAGCCTGCTTGTTAACTTGGAGTCTATGTCTCTCGAGAACTCAGATCTCTCAGAGAGCCTTCTCTCCCATTCCACCAATCTTAGCACACCACTTTTACTTTTATTTTCAGGAGGTTGGTAGTCTTAACCTCACCTTGCCAGGTGATGAAGTTTGGTGGATCAGTAAACAATAAGGACATATTCTATTGCAGCATAATCTGAAGAGTGAATAAATGGTGACAGTCCAACACAATGTGCTTCAATTAGCCAAATATAAATTAATACATCTAGGTTACCCCCTACAGGATGAGTAATTCTGCCCTGAAAAAACTGTGAATCAGAGGTACATGGGGACCAGAGATAATCCCTTCAACAACAAAAAGAACAAATGGAAGAAAGGAGAAGCTAATAGTAATGAACATAAATCAGGAGGTAAGAATTGCAGAAAGTCAATAAGAGGAGCAAAAAAGACCTAGGGAGAAGTCTATGGCCAGCAGAGTTAAGTGCAATAAGGAAAATTTTTAATATATCGTGAACAAATATTCCTAACAAAGGTATTGTTCCATTACAGTACTATGTGGAAATGATACAACTGACAATAATAATGCAGAAAAATAGACACTTAAATATTTTTCTGTATTTTGATAAAATGTATTATATTTTATGATGATCACTTTGCATTTCACTGGTAATTCAGAAGGATATAAAAGAGCAGATATTAAGTTAGATGTTTTAAAATCAGCACATCCAGATAACTTGCACACAAGAGCTTTTTAAAAGAGCTGACCAAGGAGTTTGCTGGACCATTAATGTTGATTTTTAATAATCTTTGCAACACTGGGTATGTTCTAGAAGTCAAGAAGGAAAGTTAATGTTTCAAAATTATTTCAGAATCATTAAGAAAGTAATAGATAATAAGACAAAAAATATATGGTCTGTATATAAATCCATGGTACAGCCACATCTTGAATACACTGTGCAGATATTGTTGCCCCATCTGAGAAGAGATATATTGGAACTGGAAAAGGTTCAGAGACGGGCAACAAAAATGATTAGGAGTATTGAATGACTTTCATATGGGGAGATATTAATAAGACTAACTTTTCAGCTTGGAAAAAAATGACTATGGAGAAATATGATAGAGGTCTATAAAATCATCAGTTGTGTGGAGAAAGTAAAATAAGAAAGTGTTATTTACTCCTCATAACACAAAAACAGGGGTCACCAAATGAAGACAGACATGTACGTTTAAAAACAAACAAAACAAATAATGTTTTCATACAACACACAATCAACCTATGGAACTCCTTGCAAGAGGATGTGTGAAGACCAAGTTTATAACAAGGTTCAAAAAAGAACTAGATAAATTCTGAAGGTTAGGTCTATCAATGGCTGTTAGCCAGGACAGTCCTTAGCTTCTGTTTCTCAGAAGCTGAGAATAGATGGCACGGCATGGATCATTTGATTGCCCATTCTGTTCATTCCCTCTGGAGCACCTGGCATTGATCGCTATCAGAAGACAGGAGACTGTGCTAGATGGACCTTGAAATTGCTTGGAGAATTTGTTACCTACAACACAGAATCAGTTATTTTAAAGGACTATAGAGAGAACACTCATCTAAACAAGGTTCTAAAGCTTAACAAAACTGGTCACCAGAAAAGTATATGCAGGCCCAGTCATTTGATTTTTATTAGGATCCTTGAGGATTCTGATGATTTGACAGCACAGACCATGTTCAATTTCTATGGACTTGATTGGTGAGGGGCAGATGAAGAGACCTAGGGCTGATTCTAACAACGTAAGACCCATCACAATTATTTTGGGCTTGCCAATGTTTGACTCCTTATCCGATTATTTGCTTGAATAAAGTGATCCCCTAATAAATCTATAGTCTCTAAGGTTCCATAGGCCTCCTTGTTATTTTTGATTGAATAATGTTAATGATTCTGTACACGCAAGACACACACTACTCCTTTGCTACAGAACACTTCTCTAATTAGGATCAACATCCTAGATTTTCAAAGATGCTTGTTTGTGCGCACACACACACACACAAATTACTTCCCAAGAATTAGAGAATGTCTTGAATGCTTACTAGAGAGGGTGATACATGTCTAATACATCTCCTAAAATGCCTCCCTCTTCAGATTTATATTCATTAAGCACATAGAACAATTTTGATCAAAAGAAGCAGCAGCAGCTTCAAGGGAAAAGTGTCAGTTTCTGATTGTGTCATCTGGCCTGGAAGAGGGTAACAGCATAACTTTATTACACCAGATGCAGTGAAGAACTTTATTTCATTTAATCTGGAGAGCAAAAGAATTTGTCACATAGAGAAGATGAAAATAATCTTTGCTTTTCTCACCACCATCCATGCATGATGGTTATTGGCTGCATCCATGGAAGAAGCTGGAGTTTACGATGAGTTATTTACTAACTTTCTCCTCCATTATTGTCCTCAGGGGGTTGGTATTTTGCTTAGCCTAAGAGACTTCTGTTGAGAAGTTATTTTTGTTTGGTATTTGTTGGAATGCATTCATTTAGAGAAGGAGTGCTTCTGGGACTTGCGGTAGACATGAAATTTCAATTGTGCATCAAAATACACCATTTGTTCTTCGTAAGGGGGCTATATTTAATTTGAGATTTATTAACTTTTACTTTAAGAATCTGTGTATTATAGTGGGTCTGGCCTATGAATGCACCCTGTAGATATTTTGATAACAGAGAGGGGGCTGCAAATAGAATTTTTGGCAGCTATTGCCTTTCAGAGATGGTTTGGGGCCTAAGGGACATTTCCAGTCCTACTTTCATTAAATTCACTGGCAGCCCTCACTGGGGTTATTTTGTTTGTTTAGTTTGGATCTTTTGGTCATTCACTCCTGAAGCATTTACTTTTTTGCAACATATGTTAATTCAATATTATAGCCCACAATGACACCTCTGTGGAGCATAAACTGACTTCAGAACCCTACAAAGACACAATGGGCCTTATTTACCATTGCCTGATTGCTTCACATCTACATTTATGGTATGCAATTATAAAATGCTGCAATTCAAACATGGTAATATTTTATACCCAGTTAGCATAGGTATAAGTGACGAGAGAGGCTGCAAGGCAGCTGAGAAACATTATCTTCATATTTGTTTTTCCATTCTGAAAGAGGGCTTGATGGTTATACACTTTCTGGAGCACAGAAAGCCAGAAGACAGTTACTCCTCTCCCCCTACAAGGAAGGCTAGTAGGTTATAGCTTCTTTTTCATGGGTATGAGGAAACAGGGCAAGGATTTGTATTACAGGTCTAACCATACAATCATATATGAGACAACCCTTAAATTGAGATTCAGATCTAGACCCACATTTTCTGATGGGTGCCCAGCTTGCTATGCAAACCTCTCAAAATCTGGATTTCATGAAAATAAATATAGTCTCTAGCAGGGTTACGGAACACAAATACAGTTATGGAGCTGTGGAGGAACGTAGTTTAAGCAGCCAGGCATCCAGCACAGGCTGGGACAATTGCCAGGTTGGAGGTCTGCTTCCCATTGCTCTCAATTTTCAGAATATATTCCCCAAACAATGTACCTCTCCACTTCTAGTTCCCAACTTTACAACCATCAGGCAAGAAGCCAGAGTTTGGGAAGTTGACCAGGAGTCTGTAAGCAGGGATCAAGATGGTGAACCTAAGGGTGAATGTGTACAGACAAAAATACCTGCGTTTCTCTCAAACAAATGTAGTCTTAAGAACAATTCCTTTGAAGCATCGCTATTTATAGTTGGGCTTACAGGGAGCAGCCAACCAACTTTTACCTGTTATTTCAGTACTCATCCAGGAGTCTATTTGGAATGAAACTTAATGAGAGAGCTACGTCTTCTTCTAAGGTGTTTTTGCATTATTTAGCCATAGGACTTCCCCAGTCATGGCCACACGGGTAAAACGGTATCATGAAAGTCATAAAAAAATGAATAGAACAGAACCCACAGCAGAAGTTTCTTTTGGAATTTAACAGCTGGTCTAATAAAATGATGAAATAAGACCTTTAAGTCATTTGCTCTATTTGAAAATTGGTATAATTAATTTTAACAGCTATATTTGAGGTTTATTAAATTTAGGTATGTATATACCACAAGGAGATCTTTCCCCTTCCAATGTTTTTATTGAAAGAAACACAGAGAAGTTCTAGCAAAGTTAATCTTCCTGCACTATCTCTAGCTATCACTGACTATTTCAAATACATTTAAACTTTCTTTACAAGCACATATTAAAATCCAGTGGAAGGAATTGCAAAGCACAGAGAGTAAATACAATCTCCCAGAATAGGAAGTATACTTTTGCCAAGCTTCTGATATTTGAACCATGACATATTATTCAGTGCATGTGCAAATGTTACTAAAATCAACAAGTCCATTAATTAGGCTATAGTTTATTAGATTAAATTATAAGCAAAAACTTCACTATTAACTGAAATTCTACTGTACTTTGCTGGAACTGGGTTGAAATACCTTTCCTACAATGTCATTTAAAAGAAGGTAATTGAGTTATAGTGTTGGCTTTTGGATAAAGGGAAAATTGACCATTTCCATTCCCCTGTGGAATAAATACTTAATGCCACTAAATTTCATTCATAGTGATAGTTTATATATATGCACACACAATTGAGTAGCTAAGTCTCAAACCAGGAAAACATCCCTATTCAAGACAGAACTTGAACAGTATTTAAGTACTTTCCTGAATCAACACCTTTCTAGAGAAATGAAAGAAGTGTAGTGACAATTGTTCTACTCACTTTCATTTATAGCTTCCAAGAAATAAAAAGTTGGGAGTGAGTTTTGTTTGTAAGTTTCTATCATCCTTGCTTTGAGCTGTGTGTTAGAACTACTATAATGTTGTTACCAAGACAATAGTCTCATGGACCCAGATTGTACACAAACTATTTTAAAGTCAATACTAGAGTACACATTTCAGGTTCTCGGGCGCCATCTGGTGGGCAAAAGAGAAGCAATAAATATTGATTGAAGTAAAATCTCATGTCTTTCCAAAGTAGAGGAGTGCAGGTACATAGAGAAAGCACACGTTTCAAAATCCTGAACAAAGTACACAATAAATATACCATATTTTCCAGCGTATAAGGCGACTGGGCGTATAAGACGACCCCCTAATTTTCTAGTTAAAACATAGGTTTTCGCCTATACTCGCCGTATAAGACTACCCCCCCTTAAGAGGCCAACCGTCAGCGCCCCAGCTGCTCTGCCCCAGGGTCCACAACAAAAGCCTGGTCTGCTGGGGGGGGGGGCGCACTAGCTGCGCCCCCCCCCCCCCAGCAGACCAGGGACACGGGGAGCAAAGCCGCAGCGGCAGCGGGGTGCCGCGCCTCTGAGGCTTTGCTCTGGCAAAGCGTCAGAGGCGTGGGACCCCACTGCGGCTGCGGCTTTGCTCCCAGTGCCCCTGGTCTGCTGGGGACCGTCTCCAGCAGACCAGGGACACCGGGAGCAAAGTCGCAGCCGTGGCGGGGTCTCACGCCTCTGAGGCTTTGCCAGAGCAAAGCCTCAGAGGCGCAGGACCCCTCCGCCTCCCCGGCTTTGCTCCCGGTGTCCCTGGTCTGCTGGAGACGGTCCCCAGCAGACCAGGGGCACCGGGAGCCAAGCCGCAGCAGCGGCGGGGTGCTGCGCCTCTGAGGCTTTGCCAGAGCAAAGCCTCAGAAGCGCGGCACCCCGCCGCCGCTTCGGCTTTGCTCCCGGTGCCTCTGGTCTGCTGGGGACCGTCTCCAGCAGACCAGGGACACTGGGAGCAAAGCCTCTGAGGACGCCGGCAGCGGGACAGCCACGGCGCATCTGTGCTGTCCCGCTGCCTGCTTCCGCTGACGCTTTGCAAAGCCATGAAGGGGGTCAGGCAGCGGGGCAGCCCAGGCGCACCTGGGCTGCCCCTCTGCCGGCTTCCCCCAAGACTTTGCAAAGCCGCGGAGGGGCTCGGGCAGCGGGGCAGCCCAGGCGCGCCTGGGCTGCCCCGCTGCCCGAGCCCCTCCGCGGCTTTGCTCCGCGTCTTCCTGGTCTGCAGACTAGGGAGACGCGGAGCAGCTTTTCTCGCCCCAGAGTACACGGGCAGCAGGACTGCGAGGTCCCGCAGTCCGTGTCCTCCGGGGCGAGAAAAGCCCCATTCGTACCTGCAAGTCGGGGACTGCCTGTATGTTTATACCCGGCGTATAAGACGACCCCCGATTTTTGGGGGATGTTTTTTAGTATAAAAAGTCGTCTTATACGCCGGAAAATACGGTACAAATAAAGCAACTATTGTTAATGTTTCAGTATTGTTCTATGAAAAATGACTGTGGATGTGTTATGGCAAAACTTAAAATGTATCAAAGGTTCCAAAGCAAATTTATTGAATTGTCAAAATTTAAAAATAAATGGTTTTTTTTCCTGATCACTATTGCTGCACACCCAGCCTGGTATCTGACAATCAAGCTATGTTCTCTTTCTCTTGTGCCATCACAAGAAATGAAAATTTCACAGGTGAAAGTTTGCAGATCATTCTTTTGATTATGCATGAGCCAGGAAAAGATACAAATATCTGCTATACATTATTATCCTATTAAACACCACTTTAGCTACAAACTCAAACAACTTCCTGGATTTGAATCACTGACAATTTTGCCTTTTGGCAAACAATTTCATGAGTGAATAAAACAATCCTGTGAAGATGAGGGGGCTCTTCTATTCATCTGAGGCATGAGAGGTATTTTAGACGTATTCTGCAAAGACCTGATAAATTATTCCGAGCCTCTCACACTGAAGAAGTCCGGTAGTAATAGCAGTGACATACATAATTAATTATACCCACAGAAACGACATGCCTCCAGAAGAAGTTACTAGGAGCTGCAATCTGACATAGCACCAACTTAGGAGATGTAGTGTACTATAGCTTTCCCACTGCTAGGCACCTCCCTACAGCAAATGGGGAAAAATAAGGAATGTGGAACATATGTTAGAGCAGTGATTCCCAACCTTTTTATACTGAGGACCAGCAAATCCATTTACACACTTTCGGCAGACCAGTAACATTTTATTTGCATATTATCATGCAAATGATGAATATGCAAATAAAACACTGGCATTCTGCCAAAAGCCCAGCTCTCAGACCTCCAATGTCAGCCCTGTCCCCAGAGTCCCACCCATGGAGCCCCCAATTCCTGACCTGCTTTTCTCACCTAGCCACATTGCGGCAGCTGTGGGGGCTGAGGCTGGGATATACCGCTCTCACCATGGCTTCTTATAGTATAGAGGATGACAACTTCCCAGAATCTGAGAAGGGGGCTATTCTGTGGAAGTGCCATTCACTCATAATGTAGATGAAGAAGAGGATGCCAACATAGGATCGGTATGTGGAGTACCAACCAGAAAGGTGTAGTTAAGAACAATAGGGTAAACTCATTGCCTAGTAATAGCCATGCACCGTATGAGGAGCCCACAATACTGTAACATCTTATTCATATTCGCGTCATCCAAAAAGAGAGGGGAAATGATGCTAAATGGCACCAGAGAGTCTGAAGTACCGATTAGGAATTGGGAGAGGGAAAGGGAAGAACTCCAGTAGTTTTGCTGGCAATAAAATAGCAACTGCAACTTCAGGGAAAAGAAACAGTCCATCACCTCACTGAGTCAGAGTTTGAAGGTCAGATCATCTAGTCCAGTGGTTCTCATCTAGAACAATGTGTACCCCTTCACATGTACAGAGGTCTTCCTGGGAGTACATCAGCTCATCTTTATATCGGCCTAGTTTTTACAACAGGCTACATAAAAAGCACTACTGAATTCAATCCAAACTTAATTTTCATACAATGACTTGTTTATACTGCTCTACATGCTATACACTGAAATACAAGTGCAATATTTAAATTCCAATTGTTTTTTATAAACTATATGGTAAAAATGAGAAAGCAAGCAATTTTTCAGAAATTTTTCAATTGTATAGAAATATAAAAGTGTCATAGAGCACTATGCATGATTTTGTAAGCAAGTAGTATTTAAGTGAGGGGAAACTTGGGGCTTTGCAAATCAAATCAGATTCCTGAAAGGTGTACACTAGTCTGGAAAAATTGAGACACATTAATCTAGTCTGATCACCTGTACATAATAGGCCACCAACAACCATCCAGCCCTCCTGCTACACACACACTAAATCCAACGACTAAAAGTAGAGCAAAGCATACAAAACACAAGAGACTAGATTTATGTGCGACCGACAAAATAAGACAGCCATCCAGTCCTGGACTCCAGAGTCACTATCTCTAGGGATGCCAGCCACTAAGAATCAACAAGCCCCCTTCTTCAATTCCTATCTCCCTATTCCAAGACCTCACACATGAGATAAGTCTGTGCTTCTTGCACCTTTTTTTCATAGCCTTCAACCTGGGTGGCTTGCAAAACAGCTCCTGAAGTGTTCCTCTTCATAAACATTTTTGCCTATGAGTCTAACCTTCATAAACATTTTTGCCTATGAGTCTAACCTCATGGGAGCCCCCCTCTAGCATCAACTCATATTTTCCCTGATTCAACTTCCACTGACTGAACAGATTCTTCTGTTTACCTAAAGGGCCTCTGTCTGAGACTTGTATTCAGTAAGGTCTCCCTGCTCTGGCCAGTTCTATCCAACAGCTCCCATTCACAGCACTCAACAGTTTTCTTTCTATGCCATTTCTCTACCAGTGGCACTCAACTACTGCTCTCTTGGGTCTCATGTAGCTCCCTGCAGACAATGTTCACCTGGTACTCCTTCCTGTTTCCCTCTTTCAACTGCTATTTGGTCTTTAGAGGGCAGATGGCCTCTATCAGACTCCATCAGGAGACAATTGCATGAGATATTTCAAATGAGGCCTTACCAGTGTCTTAGAGAGGTATTATTTTATATCCTCCCCTGTTACAGCTCCTGCAGCAGAGTGCCCTACTGTGGCTAATCACAATGATACGTGGAAGCCCTCCTTCAGTTTCCCCTACAGTCTCCATTGTCAACCGAGTTCCCATCTTGTTCACCACACAATTGATAGTCACCTCTTCTACACAGGAAACGGTTGTTGTCCCGTTAAAGCCCTGCTTCTGAATTTATTTATTAGTATTAAGCAACAATCAACAGACCCCCCAAAAGAAAGACAATTCTCAAAAAAAAAAATCAGTATTAATTTTGTTACATAAGTGCCCCATAAATGTATATATCAATATTATTAGGAAGTTTTTTGTATTGTGTCTGCATAAATCTGAGCAGAAATTAAATTGTTACAACTGTTTTAATATGCTACAAAATAGCTTTAAGATCATCTCATTTATTTTTTGTATCATAAGGGGACTCTAAGGAGTCTCTGGCATTTCTCCCTCCCTTCTAAAATAAAAGAAACTATTTTAAATGTGTGAGGTTTTGGGGTTTTTTTTGGGGGGGGGGAATTAGAGAGGGTTGGTACTGGTTTATTGTGTTGTGAGTTAAGAATATTAGGAAATTATTTCATACTGCAGTAAGTAACTAGGGCTTGTAGAAAAAGCCAGCTAAGAATTTCTGGTAAACCATATTGGTAGTTCATTAACCTTATGAGGGAAAAGGTTATAGGCTATGTCTAGACTACATCCCACTTTCAAAAGAGGGATGTAAATTAGACAGATCAAAATTGCAAATGAAGCCAGGATTTGAATTTCCCACGCTTCATTTGCATTAATGGTGGCCCCACGTTCTTTAGAAAACGGGTATTTCAAAAGTGAAACCACCATCTAGACACAGTTCTTTTGGGGAAAAAAAAACTTTTTTCAAAAGATCCTGTAAACCTCATTTCTTGAGGAATACAGGATCTTTCGAAAAAGGGTTTTTTTTAAAAGAACCGTGTCTAGACGGCAATTTCACTTTCGAAATACCCATTTTCAAAAAAATGCGTGGCCGCCATTATGCAAATGAAGCATGGGAAATTCAAATCATTTGCAATTTTGATCTGTCTAATTTACATCCCTCTTTTGAAAGAGAGATGTAGTCTAGACATGCCCATATTGTTTTAGTTAATAATGTATTAATATTCAGTATTGATTTATTGTTTATGATTTATATGTTTTGTTCACCTACGGCTCAATCCTACAAGGTGTATAAGCATCTGTGTAATCCAATTGAAGTAAATTTAAAATTAAACATGTACTATACCATCTTCTTAGAATAGGGCACATTCCACGAGGAGCCCAGACACTGCCTCATTTCTGAAACATGACAAATATTCATTGTATCTGAATTCTCTATATTGAAGCAATGAAAGGGATCATTAAAATAGTAGTTACAACAGATTGAATTTTGCTAGTTTAGCACCTTCAGTACTTGATCAGTGCTGAACCAGAGAATCTGCCAAACCATGGGAGGTCAATATTGTCTAGCAGCATTACCAACACTTCCACTGCTTTTTGGACTCTTACAAGACGTTTAGGGGTAAATTCGAGCTAAATAATAGCACAGAACACTGACAGCCAGGACTGGAGGCTGTAAACAAACTTTATGGGATCCCAGGAAACTTGGTCACACCCATAATAGGTGGACATCTGGCTAATTAAAATCATGCCAGACCATGGATGTTGCTGGACCAGATAATGCGGCACTAGAGAAGTTGCACCTGTATATTAAATAATCAAGGACAGCCACCAATTGCAATTCCTGTACTACAAACATGTAAGCCTTAGCTTAGTCCTAAGTGGGGGAAAAACTATTAAGAAAATAATTCAAGAGCGCTGTAAGACACAAAATGCAGATGACACGTTAGCAGTTTCTGCATGGGTAGCTTCCAGAGGATGAGTTACTCAGATGGACAATTAAATTAGGAAAGAATAATGAATACAAGGGAAATAGATATATTCCTGGACAGAGTTGGCAGGAAACAAATCCTTCACCAAGGCCCCAACCCATTTAGCCAGGCTGTATGCTGATCAAATTGACAATTTAGTGGGGGAGAAGAAATACAGTGCCTTGTCATACCTCATGTAGTGGAACCACATGAAAACACCTACAGCCATGGAGATGGGGGCAGAACTTGCCCTATGAAGTAAAATTCAGCCTTGTGCATAGGGCCAGCACAAAGCCTATGGACCACTTAAGATTTCAGAGTAGAACTTTAAATGAGATAC
Organism: Pelodiscus sinensis; assembly: GCF_052426305.1. Taxonomy (NCBI): domain Eukaryota; kingdom Metazoa; phylum Chordata; order Testudines; family Trionychidae; genus Pelodiscus; species Pelodiscus sinensis. The sequence goes on along the minus strand of NC_143055.1, from coordinate 108,594,071 downwards.
AAGTGGTGCCTACACCTTATTTTGGTCCTCTACCCAGGGCTGAATTCCATCCTAAGTTAACAGACAAAAGAACAAACTGGACAAGGTTTTCCTTATGTTCTGTGTATGCACACAGTTATGGAAGTTGCCTTCATAGCTTTTTGTCCTTCCCTTAGGCTGTGAAAATGGCTATTTGCCTGACTAACCTAACCCTCTGTCAATTGATATACATTAGTAACTCTTGGTGAGTCAACAGTAGTGGCTCTGGCTAACAACAGTGCTAAGGAGAAGCTGACCTACCTGCTGATGAACTCATACAACAAGCTACTCAGGGCTCTCACAGATGTTAGAACAGTAGCCATATTTCTTCTCTCTTAACAGAAGCAAATTTTGCACACAGTTGAAGTCTGAAAAAAACATGTGGCACCAATACAGTAAGAGTGAACAGGACATGGAGAAAAACATTGCAGACCTACTACTGTACTACTTACCCTCAGTCACACTAGCATTGTACATGGAGTGACTTCGCTCCAGTGATATCTTGCACAGCTGCATACTGAAGCAACAACTAAGAGAGGGAACGTTTTGCTGAACAATATACTGTCTGCTTATTTTTGACTAGGGAACTGAATCAGTTACCACACTGTATTGTAGACATTATTTAACCTTTATGGAAATATTTTAACTGTCTAGAATTTGAGGAGTTTGTGCCAATGAGCTGATTTTAAGACACACTGTAACTGAAGTACTGGGAATCTTGAAAAAATTTATACAGCCTGAAAAATCATTGATTCTCAGTTGTACACCTGGGGAACACTGTTTGAAACAGTTAAAAAGTTGCTATTAATTTTTTTTAATGGGCTCATGTTCCTGTTACATTCACTTCTCACAAATATTCTGGCAAATGAGTTTGATTGTACGGATGGTCACCGAAACCATGAATTCTAAGCAAATAATGAAAAAGTGTGGAGAATGAATCTGGAATGTGTAATGCCATAGGTTCTAAAATCTAATTCTAAGAGTTGTACTCTTCAATGCCTGGCCCAAAGCCCACTGAAGTCAATGGGAGTATTTCTATTGACTACAATAGGCTTAGGAACATGTTACTTACATCATTTTTTTATTATTTATTTATTTATTTATTTATATTGCAGTAGTAACAAGGTGCCACTGTCACGGATCAGGATCCCACTGTGCTAGGCACTGTGCATTTTGAATACAATACTCATGACAAATTACTTCTGAGCACACTGCAAGCCAAGAAATTTTGCAGAATTTGGTGGCTTCCAAATGATGAATACATTCTAGAAAGTCACAGACAGAAGGACACAAAAGTCACAGAATAAATATGGTTATGAATTATTTCCACATCTATACTCAGTAGGTATTTCAGGGTCAACTTGCTTTGGATGAGTTTGATTTGTTTAACAAGTGTCCTTTCACATATTAAGCAGTACAATAAAAAGTGTTATACCTAATAAGAAATTAAACTGGTTATTTTATTGTTTCAAATACTAAGAGATTTTCAGCAATCATGTCTCCATGGTATACCTTTTAATAGATTCAGATCATCAAATTATTTTTAAATAAAATGAGATATCTAATGTGCAACAGCTGCAAAAAGGAATCGTGTATTTCCCCAATACTGTAAGAGGTCAGTACCTTCAGGGCTTTAGTCATGATAAAGAACATACTATGTATCAGTTAAGCGTGATACAGAAGTTAAACCATAAATTCAATGCAAAGGGATGCTTTAGTATTGGAAGCGTTCCTACCTCTATTATCAAAGCCTGAAAAGCAAACTTTACCATTGAAATTATAAAATTTTGAGATGACAAACATTCCTTTTAAAAATAAGGTGGAACATTAGATATCAGCTAAACAAAAGACACTGTCATTTTAAAATCAAAACATTTCGGGAGAAAAATTAAATGGAAACTAATTTACTACATATGTTTTATACATACAATACATAAGGGGGTTTCTACAACAACATATGGAAAGTATCTAAACTAGTAAGACAATGACCTCCATAAATCATTCTAGGTTCCAGCTCCAAATTATGTCTTGTTCCCCCGCTCGTGGGATACTCACTGTATCTCATACACATTCATTGTATGTGCATAGTAATCCATTTCTACCTTTATGAGGAATGATGTCATGAAAACACTCTAAGGGTAAGTAAAATGAAAATTAAACAGTTTTTACATAACTGCTAGCGGGATCCCCCCCACTCCACACACACACACACACACACACACACACACACACACACACACACACACACACAACTCTATCACTTCCCTTTACATTATATATCCAGGAGATATACTTTGGAAAAATAGTCTAGATTTTATTTAGGCAGTGGATGTCTGTATGATGTGGTAACCAAGTGTCTCACTGTGCAGAAATCTTGATTAATAGATTCATTCCATATCTACTAAAAATACAGCACGTCCAAGCAAGTTTAAAAGGTGTTCACTACAGCGACAGTACACACACAAAGGCTTATGGTCCACCTAAAGTTAGAATGTGGTCCCACATACAGAAGATATACACTGACTTTCCAAATTCTCAAATAATGACCTTAACTAATATGACTTTGCCTAATTTCTTAAAGCTAATAAAATGTGAAAGCTCATCTTGATGCTTTCAAAGATTCCATGATGTAAATTCTCCACATAGATGTTCTCCACCTTTTTGAAATCCTCTTTAATCAGAAATGCTAACAGTAGCTAAAAAAAATCTTTCATTTTGTGACTTATCTAATTTCCACTTATTGAAAAGACCTATAAATTGAAGAGATACCCACCTTTCTCCATTTTTTTATTTTAAAAAAACAGAAAGATCTCCTTCCCTACTAAATTCTGTAGAATTTTAGAAGTAATTTGTGTAGAACAGTATTCAATACCTGCAAGGTCTGATGCCTTAATCCCTATAAAATTCCATACAATTTGTTCTATAAATGATTTTGACTACTTTAATACAGTCACTAATTTTGTAATTGTATAAACTCGCTCATTTTCTTTTTTTGCAGTAACTTCCAAAGGCTTTAATGAGGTTAAACCTCGCCCCCCATCCCATGCTAGGTGCTGTACAAACACACCAAAAGTCATGGTTTCTATCCTGCAGTGATCATAATCTAACAAAGACATAAACCAGATGAAAGAAATGTAGGAGCAGGAACATGTAGGATTACAGTGTCAGTGAAAAGAATGTTACCTGCCTTGCTAGTTCTATTTAATTATTAATATTTAGTCCTTGTCTAATGCTTTCTGAAGTTATTTTAACCCATGTTCTTGAATTCTAAGTTTCTTGACTTTTACTGAAAAAAAAATCACTGAAAATTATTAAACAGAACTTCAAAAATTAGTCTCAGGTCAGCAAGCAAAAGACCTTAGTGGCCAAACTGGGATGCAAGCTCTGTATTTTAATTATAATACTTCTAGCTGTTTGCTGGCACTAGTTTTTAGTACGTCAGTTGATGTTTGCAAACCTGTTCAGTTTATCTACAGTTTAAAACTGCTTGTTTCCAGTCAATAAATGTAAACTTTCCCTTGTTTATTTTTGTCTAGTGCTCTCTTCCCCTCTAATAACCTGTATAGAACTGACCATTCCTATACTTAACACAAATACATATCTGTCATAGCTGTAAACAGAACAAAAGTAACACAAGTAGTACAGGAATAAAAATAGAGAACTATAGAACATTTAACAAGACAGACTGCTAAATTGTTATTAATATCTCAATAGCACCCACAAAGACAGGGCTGGGCAATAATTTTTTCACCAGAGGCCACTTCAGAAATTTTTTAAGTGGCCCCAGGTTGTGCTTCCGCACCAACAGACTGATATGTCTGGGGGTGGAGGAGCTCATGAAGTCTTTGCCCTGCCCCCAGATGTAACTGCCAGCTGTTCTGTGCCGTTGGCGGTGGGAGGAGACTTCATGTTCTCTCCCCTGCTGCCCCCAGGTCAATCAGGGCCTGGGGAGGGGGAGCATGTGAAATCTTTCACTCCCTGCTTTACCCCTTCAAGGAACCACTGTGCTTAGAGCAGGGCTACTTAACATGCAGCCCATGGTCCAGTTGTTTGCAGCCCACAGTGAGGTTTATATTCATATGTGTTTTAGTAGTTAAATTCCTGGACTGTTGTGAAGCCAAACAAAAAAGTAATCAATGGTCTTCTGTTGATAAACATTTTAGTAGTTAGATTCCTGGACTATCATTGCTCATTAAAAGTGCTGTCATATAGGTGGAAATCGGGTAAATATTGCATTTCATTAATATCAGCAGAACTGACTTAAATGGGGCCTGCATGTTATATACTCTTGCCTTAATTTTTGTATTCATGCCCATCAGTGTGAAAGAAGCTATTTGCATATATTTGCATGTATATGTAAGGGGACTGTTAGCCCCTTACTAAAACTCTGTGGGAGTTTTGGTTTGCCAGCTCCCAGTATCAAAAGGGGAAGGGTCCATGAGAAATCAGGGCCCTGAGACTGACTGACCCCAGAGACAATGGAAAGCAGCCAACACTCCAGCTCAGTCTGACTGACAGGTTGGACAGGCCAGTGAGGAAAGCAAGAGGCCAGGCCCCGTCCTCCCTGTGAGCTGGGATTGTTCTGGGTTTCTCTGAGCAAGGAGAGATCTGAGAGACAGCTAAGAGCCGTGCAAGCTGTGTGCAGAAGAAGTCCTGCAGCAACAGAGCCAGGCACACACAGCCCAAGGAGTGCAAGCTATGCTGAGGGGCAGTTCTGCAGCAACAGAGCCAGGCACACACAGCTCAAAGAGCACAGACCCTGTGTTGAGCAGCAGACTGGCAGTGCTCAGAGAAGCCAAAAGGGACAGAGAAGCAACGCAAGGAGCTGAAGTCTGACAAGGCAGCACAGCCTACAGCTGGGTGTGGTGAGCAGCTGGGACCAGCAAAGTGCAGGGAGAGGCTCTGGGCAGGGAGATATCACCAGCCAAGAGGCCCAGCAGGCCAGACTGGGAGAGGGGTCTGGCCACTTAGAGCTTGAGGCTGTGTGGTCACTGCCAGAGCAAGCGTGTCCAGCCTGCAGCCCCCCTGCAGCACATCCAGGGCCTCTAAGGGGCCTATAAGGAAGAGACTGTGGACTGTCCTTACACTCTGCAGGCTGCTGTTTTGATGTCCCTGTGCTACAGAGCAGGGCTGTGTGTTCTCATTTAACCATTCTCATTTTTTTCTTATTCTTTTCTCTTTAATCAGTTGATGTTTAATAAATTGTATTTGCTTTGAACCTTATGAAATGATCACTGGGCCAAGAAGGCCTGCAGTGTGAAGAGAGCACCTTGGAGTGGGGACACCCTAACTCCTGCCCCTAGTGACTACAAGGTTGGGGATTAAGCCCCAGGAAACCTGGGTCCAGCCTTGTTGGGGTTTCAAGGGCTCTGCTACTCAGGAGAGTGGAGGGGGAGCCCTCAGGAACAGGGAGGCCATAGGGTAAAGGAAGTGGGAGCGGGGACTCAGATCCTTTCGCTGGTCCATTTCACCGGGTGGTATAGAAGCCAGGAAAGTTCCCCACAAGAGCGGGACCATTCCCCCGCTTACATATATGCAGCCACACTTAAGTTGCAGCCCTCGGCATGTGCTGTGAGTATCATTGTGGCTCCCAGAGCTTCCAAAGTTGAGTAGCCCTGGTTTAAAGTCAACCTCCAGCCGAGCAGCAGTTGGCAGTTGACATTAAGTGCTGAGCCCCTTGCAGAGCAGGAGACTTCATGCGCTGCCCCCACTCCCAAGCCCTGATTGGCCAGGGACAGAGGAGAGTGCACAAAGTCTCCTCCCACTCTGCCCGTCCCGCAAGGAGCATGCAGTGCTTAGAAGCGCCGCACCTCTCATACGGTGGGAGGAGACTTTGCATGCTTCCCTCCCTGTCCTCAGGCCAATCAGGACTTGGGGGCAAGGGCGCGCGTGTGAAATCTCTTCCCACCCTGCAAGGGGTATGGCGCTTTTAAGTGCCGTGCACTCCTTGCAGGGTGGGGTCAGGACTAGAGGAGACTTCATGCGCTTCCTCCAGCCCCCATGCTCTGATTGGCCTGGGGACAGGGAGGGGAGCGTGCGAAGTCTCCTCCTGCCCTGCGAGGGGTGTTGCACAGGGCCTCCAAAAGGCTGATCAACTCACTTGACAGGCCGGATCCAGCCCGTGGAGGCTCTTTTGCCCACCCCTGTACAAAGACATTGCTCAAAAACATAAAAGATGACACTGCATGTATCTCAAAGACTTTCTTTGAATGTCTGATTTTAAAAATCACCTTTCAGAGCAGAATCATACCTGAAGCAGGAATTAATAAAACTATCACTATAGCTTGATTTATGCTTTCTGCCTGGATATAGAATACATGTTCTCTTATGTAGGTTGCTTGCAATGACTATTCAAAACAATAATTTCCCTTTATAATTGCCTACTCTGGATTGCTTAAACATTCAAATATTTAAGGTTCAAAGTTTGCTTTAGAGCCAGGCACAAGTTTCATTAATGGATCATTTAAAGTGATTAGAATATGACCCCAGTAGCCACAGTTACAAATGGTGGCAGGTAGTGTGAAAACTTCCAACAAAATTCCTCCCAAAACTCATAATCATATCACAAAACAGACTTTGGAGGATATTTTATTGATAGAGAGGGAAATTTAAGTCACTATGTCAATTAAGTTTTGTGAGACGTTAGTTTTTCATCTTTCAGTGGTCCAGTTTTCATTTCTGGTCTTAATTTAGGATAGTTCAAAATTTACAACTTATCCTAAATAGTTAAGGAGAATCAAACTAGGGTCAGGGGATAAAATTATTATTTCTGCATAAGACCAAAACTTGCTCATTAGGTAACATATGCAACAACCAAATAACCTGCCAACCATGTTTGAAGAACTCTATACAAATGTCAAACAAAATGTACCTACAAAGCAATCTAAAAGAGTCTGTGTAATACATACGTTTAACTCAATATACTATTATGGAACTACCTGGAATTTATGGAGCATATATGTAACGTACAATTTAATGAAACCAAAGGAATTGGCAACAAAAAAATATGTAGGCAATACTGAAGAGTGCATCAACCAAACGCCAGTAAAACTTCTGTGGAACATGCAATAAATCAAACAGACCTCTATAATGGAGTGCTCTGTTCACCACCAAGATAGCACCTCCTTGTGGGGATTAGCTTTGTGAGACCAGCACTCACATGATTCCATGCTGCCTCTAGTCTCTCTCCCCGTCTGCTGCCTCTCTCACTCCGCAAGCTGCCTCTTTAGGGGTATGTCTACACTAGCCCCCTAGTTCGAACGAGGGAGGCTAATGTAGGCATTCAAAGTTGCAAATGAAGCCCAGGATTTAAATATCCTGGGCTTTATTTGTATCTTCCCATCTGGGTGCCATTTTAAAATCCCCCTAGTCTGAACTTACTGCCCGTGGCTACACGCGGCAGTCAAACGTTAACTCGAACTAAGTCCTTAGTTCGAGTTAGCTATTTCCACAAGGTGTAACAGCAATAAATAAATGCTGTGTAGACAGCGCCAAATTTCGAAATAAGCTATTTTGAAACTGACTCAAAATAAGACACACAATTGCATAGCTCAAATTGTGTATCATATTTTGACCTACGATGCAGTGTAGACGCACTCCTAAAGAACAGGAACAAATTTCATAAAGATTGTACCCGTTCATGCCTTATTTGAGAGGCAGACCCTAAACTTTCCTATACATGTTATCACTCAGTTAAATTAACTGATTAATAGTTGGACTATATTAGCTAGATTTACATTTCCAAAGGGCATATTGACTTTAAAATATATTTAAGGAAATGGAACTAAAACCCAACAAATCATATCTCAGATTCATCATGGATTATATCAAGCAGTTCTGGTTTTCTAGCAGTTCTGTTTTCCTTCAGCGAGATGAGTCATATGAACATTCCAAGGATATAATAATTTTTGCAGTGTCTCATTTGCATCCTTTATTTTCTGCACATATGCCAGAATGACTAGATCAGGACTTACTTTCCCCTACCAACTTCTATACTGCAGCCATCAGGTTTTTATGAACTAGATCATTCCCCTTGGTGAATTACAGAACAGAAAATTCTTACATTTCACATCCCTGAACCACACATTATTATGAAGTCATGATAATGAGTGCATAGCCAGAATGGTGAAAGAGTTCCCAATATATGGTACTCTTGAAGCCCTGTAACAGTATATCTACACAGCAACATTATTTTGAAATAACTTAGTCTGCATCTACACTGCAGGCAATTATTTCGAAATAATGTTGAAATACTGTCAAACTAGAGGACTTCTTATTCCAACTCCTGTAACCCTCATTGTATGAGGAATAAGGGAAGTTGGAGGAAGAGTGCTCTGTTTTGAAATGAATGCTGTGTAGATGCTCCCAATCTTGAGATAAGATATAACAGAGGTTAAATCCATTAATGACTATTAGCCAGGATGGGTGAGGAATGGTGTCCCCAGCCTCTGTTTGTCAGAGGGTGGAGATGGATGGCAGGAGAGAGATCGCTTGATCATTACCTGTTCGGTTCACTCCTTCTGGGGCACCTGGCATTGGCCACTGTTGGCAAACAGGATACTGGGCTGGATGGACCTTTGCTCTGACCCAGTATGGTCATTCTTATGTTCTTAAGCTATGCAATTAATGTAGCTCAATTTGCATAGCTTATTTTGAGTTCAGTCCTGCTGTGTAGATACACCTTAATAGAAATAAGTTCCTTTCTACAAAAAATGTCTCATGTCTAAACCATGCCCAAAGGACAATGTTACCTGTGAAGTGATCAGATAAGCCATTTTTAAAATTGAATGAGACTTTTTGAAAAATCTGGTGGCTTTTTACTGTTTGAAAAAATTGTCATTTTTGGACACAACTCAAAAAGTGTCTCAAGGTAAAAGCAAACTTGCTACATACACTGAGTGAGCACCAACCAAGTTAAGAGGTGAGCATCTGTGGTTTTTATTGGTGATTGTCAAAGGTTTTATAGCTTTCTTGACTGGTCTGGTGAAGGCAATGGACTGTGTCCCACCTCAAATCTTTCATTTTTTAAATTAACTTAGTTTAGTCTCGAAAGCCATATTTAGGCATCAAAAGAAAAGTGGCCTGATTTGTAGTTACTCAACAATCCCAGCTTAATCTGAAGTCACTGAGAGCATTTGGATGCTTAGCGTCTTCAGAAAAAATTAGGTAACTTTGGTTTGGGTACCTAAATATGATTTTAGTCCTTAACATTGAGCCCCTCAATTTAACTATTTTCTAGGCTTTTCTATGATGGAGATAAAGCTAGAAAATAAACCCATCCATCAGTTTGTATGTCTGTCACAGTGATTTTCTCTAGAATCACAGATTTACAGTATATGGAATTTCTTTACTGTTAGAAGTATAATGAAAATATGTTGGAGAGGTAAAATGCACCTCCCAATCTGAGGCACAGACATAGGGCTGCAGCACTCTCAGAGTCCTCCCTAAATGCCCCCATTCTCTTCAAGCCACTTGAATAGTGTGTGTGTGGAGAGAATTATCCATGTAAACACTGTCCCATGGCCTCTTACCATGATTAGCATCAGCCATTAGCACCAACAACTTCCACATAGACTAGTGCAGAGGAGAATGTTTTCCCAGAGCACAGGCACGCAGGTGTGGGTTCTTCTTGCTTCCATGCAACCTCAATGCAAAGAGACATGCTGGGCACTGACAGATTCTCTGTACCATGGGCCAATTCCACTCCATGACTTTTCAATAAGGAACATTGGTTTCCCCTCTCCAAATATGAGTATAGAAATGAACAATTAAAGGAAGGGAAAGATTTAAATACCACTGCAGTCCATGAAATCTCTCCAACAAATGTCAAAGAAAGAGGTTTCATTGCATAGTCCAAAAATAATATCAAATCCGGCCATATATCGCTCTCCAGCCTCAAGCAATTGACCAGAAACACTCACAAGCCACCACTCACCAACAGCATCTGGCAATTTTTAAAGTTGTATAACAAAAGGGGGAGGCAGAGGTTGGGATTGATCAATTTACTTGACACTTAAAAAATAAATCTCAAGTGTTCTGAGACAAACCACAGAATTACTGAAGCCAAAAGAATATTTCTATCCACATTCAAATAGGAGCAAAGAATGAAAGTCAGATTTATAATGGATTCCTGATTGGAATCTCAATTAGAGAGAGATTGTCAGATCTCCATATACAGTGCCTTGGAGAGTGCAGAATTAAAATGGACTTCTTTGGTTGATTGTTTCTGAAGCTCTGGGGTGCCGAGCTAAATGTAGGATTGTTTTTTTCTCCTTTTTAAACCTCTGAGGCCCGGACTGTGCCAGAAAGTCATAAGCCTTATTAGGTATTAAATACGAGCCATGCAGCAATTACAAGCACCACAGCCTGTGCCAGCAATGCTTATAATGTATGTGAGACCTCCAATATTGTTCTGCTGCTGATGGTTATCAGTTTCTGAGAATCATATATGGTGCTCCGTGAGAATTCTAAGTTTTGTCAGGACAGTTTGCGAAGCTTGTAAATCTCATGACGATTACCAGTAAAATATAGGTCTCATTCATTTTTGGTCTCTAGAATAAAGCTCAGGTAATTTTCAAATAAAATGTTTAGGTAAAACAAAGATAAAGCTGAAGACATATTATCCCTTAAAATACAAAGGATAGTTTAAAATAATTTAAATCCCAGAGACACAAGAAATTTGTATTTATGGTTCCAAACAAACTAAATCTTTCTCTATGTCCCAGACCCCATTACTCCATCTTTCTTTGCTTTATGGACAACAGACCATTGCTATATGGGCAACGGACCATCATTACTCCCATTAGTATCCACTGTACACACGGGGGCTACGTCTACACTGGCCCCTCTTCCGGAAGGGGCATGTAAATTTCAGCAGTCGTCGTAGGGAAATCCGCGGGGGATTTAAATATCCCCCGCGGCATTTAAATAAAAATGTCCGCCGCTTTTTTCCGGCTTTTAAAAAAGCCGGAAAAGAGCGTCTAGACTGGCCCCGATCCTCCGGAAAAAGTGCCCTTTTCCGGAGGCTCTTATTCTTACTTCAAAGTAAGAATAAGAGCCTCCGGAAAAGGGCACTTTTTCCGGAGGATCGGGGCCAGTCTAGACTGAGATTAGATAGAATCCCTAATGAATAGCCAGGGACTAATGCCTCTGCAGGGTTTAAAACTGTGTCTGCTAGACTCTTCAGCCAGTCAAGAAGCCTGCAAGGGGTAATGAGCGTGGACTGGGTTCAGCTGTGGATCCTTGACATTCCTGAGAATGGTGGTAGGTGTGAAACCCAGGAGGTTGCTCTAAGATTTCATTCTCAAAATGGTGCATCAATAGCACTGTTGTGGTTGTGAAATTCTTTTGCCTGAAACAGGCTCTAATAAAAATAGATTTCCTCCCAAGTTTACTGTGGTTGCTGTAAAGAAAACGCTTCTTTGTGCTACAATATGTTTTAATTAATAAAATCAGGGCTTAATAAAGAAGAGAAGAGGCATTCCTTTCACATATTTGCCACACAAAAATTTGGAGCAAGGATTAAATATTGACATTCCAGACTGAATTTTTTTTTCAGCAGCTCAAAAACACTGGAAAAAAATACATGTATACATTCCCTTATTTTTCTGTAGCACCCTCAGTGAATTGCCCTTATATATTAACTTTCCTTGTCTATAGTATCCAGAGCATGTTAAGTCATAAATGTGATTTCATAGTACCAACAAATGACAGAAATGAAAACAGGAAATTAACAAAAATGCAGAATGCCAATAAACTTTTGGGCCTAATCCTACTTGCTTTACTCATCTACTGTTGTGGGACAAAGTGGGAAGGATTTGATTTCTGAGTACTGTGAACTCTTTCACATATTATTGCTGAACAGCAAATAGTTTCTCCGGAGACTTGGAACTCCTGATTTTGCTTGCTAGAACAAATTAGGAGGGCAGCAAGTCCTACCGCTGACCACCTTTAAGATCTCAGCTAGTACAAATTTTGGCTGCCTAAATAAAAGAGTAACTTGTAATTTAGCATCTACTCTGCTTTTTATTTTCATTGTAGGCTTTTTGACCTCAAGACATTTAAGCAGTCTCTCAAGTCTGCACAGTGTAATTCATTTTCAGATTCTTACCATTCACATCTTTCACACACACATTTGTATCTTTATTACTATATTAACTTTTTCTTCATGGATTTTACTTTGCATCTGGGCTGCTGCCCCCATCCTATTAACATTCTATCAAAAGCAATTTCTCACCTTTTAGCCACTGTCAACTGACAAAGAGAGTATTGAAGTGCAGTAGGAAAAGAAAAAGAGAATGGGAATAATAAGGAGAGAGTATGGAAAAGTGAGCATGGATTTCAGGGTTTTGTAGGGAATTCATCCACACATGTCAAGGGAACAGGAGATGGAAGCCCCCATATAATCAAATGTTTTAATACTGCTTAGTAGTGTTAAAACATTTTAACAGTTTAACACTGCTTTCTGTACTATTAATCCATCCTTTCCTACCTACATAATTTCTGGCTGGGTTTTAGTAATATACTCCCCACCTTGGGATAGGAGCACCAGCAATGTAAAATTTGTTCTGAAAGAATTTGCACAGGTGTCAGATATGCTTCACTATGTGCCAGAGGGATGAAAAAAGCTGATTCTGAGGCAATCTGAACCTTCTGCTCCATTGCTCTAATAATTTTAAGGTAGCTGGTAAGTGATGTTGTAGTCAGACTTGTGTGATGTTGCTCCAGTATAGTGACTCCTAATTCCACTTACTGGAAGATTTGCCACTGCTTGTATCAAGAATTCTGACTGCCTGATTACTATGGATCATCTTGGCCATAGTAAAGGATCATCTTGGCCATCCAAGATGAATACCCTTGATAATGTGCTTTCTAGTCTGCTACTGTGGCATTTGCTTATGGCTCTGAGTTCTGTGATAGGTCATATGCTTGTTACCACTGTGTGGAACTTGTACTATGTACTGCACATTGTGTTATATCTGTCATCTGCTTGCGTCATCTGGCTATGCACTGGTACATCTGGATGGCATTTACACCCATAGTAGGCAATCTGTGGCCTACAGACCATGTGAGGCCCATGAGACAATGCCCATGTACAGGGTTGCCAGATTCTGCTGGTTTCCATCCATGTCATTTTTTTCCTACTGATACTACTAAAGTGACACACACCTGAAGTGAGATGCATGTTGATTACACACAACATTGACTGTGAGAGCTGGGTGTTCCCGCTGCATCCAAGCAAAGAACTGCTATGTCTCAATTGACACACCCTGCAAATTCTAGGTATGTAAGCACAATTCGCAAAACTACCCTGTCCCAGGAGACCATCTTGATTAGGACAAGAGGACCACTCACTAGCCTCATTTGCCCATCACTAATTTACACCATGATCAAGTATTATCTCTCTCTTATTCCTTTTTTGAAGGTAGTAAGGAAACATCAAAATCCAGTTGGTTTAAATTAGATTTCAACTTGTATAGAGGCCTATAGTCTTAGGGTACGTTTATACTCCAATGAGAGGTGTGATTGCAGCTCACCTAGTCATACCCATGCCAGCTAGCACCATTAAAAATATCAGTGAAGACATAGTAGCATAGGTTTCAGTGCTGCCAGTACAAGCTCATCTAGGGATTCTAGACATGTACTTCTGTTGCTAGCCCACGCAGAAGCCCAGGCTGCCATATTTTCACTATTTTTAGCCTGTTAGCTATATTAAAACTAGCAAAGGTATAGTAACTTGAGCTGCAAATCACACCTTCAACTGCAGCACAGACAATTAGAATTCTTACCTACACCACTTATTTACACCTTGATTAAAATGTCAACAGCTATTACTGTTCCTTGTATACCATGATTCTATAGCTTCCTTCTTCTAGAAGACCTAAATCCTTTTCTATCATACAATCATTTATAATAATTAAATAACATGGCCCTAAAGTGACAGAGCATATACCAGTCATAAACACTGAATTATCCAAACACATCTTTTCCATTAATGACTAATTTGTCTTGATCATACTATAAATCTTCCCACCATCAGCAAAAGATTATCCATGAAAACTTATAGCTTGAACAGGGACCAAACAAAATACAATAAAGATGTAGTATTTCATGTAAACACCTCCTAGGAATGCTTGGTGTTACAGTAATATACTGAGAACTGAAGGGAGAAATAAAATTGTTGAACAAGAGGGAAAAATACACACAAGAAAGGAAAAAACAAAATATCTTTGGTTAAGGTATGAAAATAGAGGACTGTTAAAATGGAGGGGAAATGTAGATGATAATTTTCTAGCTCAAAAGATATTCCACCCAACGTGCGGTAACTGTATTTTAGACATCATTATGTGGACACAGATGAACTGGTTACTGGACTAGAAGATATGTGGTTTCCTAGAAACTAGTAATCATGACTTGATTCATTCAAGATGGACAAACAGATGACAGACTAGAAGAATACTGTATCAGTATTCAAAAAGAGCAAGCAAGATTTTGCTTCTTTTCTTTGATGGGGTAACAAGGCTGGTTGATATAGATAACTATATGGTTGTAATAAACATTTGTAAGGCATTTGGGACATAGTACTACACCATTAAAAATTAGCACTATATGATATCAATAAAGCACAGGTTACATAGATTTGGAGATCTCAAAAAGTAGTCATCACAGAAAAACCAAATGGGAGTGTTTCTAATGGGGTTCTCCAAAGGTCGGTACAAAGTCTGACGGTATTCAATATTTTCATCAGTGATTTGGAAGTAAATTATACCACTACTGATAAAATTTACAGAGGTCAGAAAGACAGGCAGGATGGTAAATAATGTTGAGGAAAGGTCATTTCTATAGAGCAATCTGGATCACATGATAAGGGACCTCAAACAAAATGTATTTTAATATAGCCAGATGCAAAATTATACATCTAGTAACAAAAAATGCAGGCCACACTTACAGCATAGGGAACTGTATCCTGGAAAGTAGGACTCTGAAAAGAATTTAGGGGTCAGAATGAATAAGCAGTTGAGGATAAGCTTCCAGTGCAATGCTCTGGCAAAAAGAGCTAGCAAGATCCTTGGTGGCTAAATAGGGAGTGGTGAATGGTGGTTTTTACTTTTGTATATAGCATTGGTGAGAGCAATTCTGAAAAACTGCATACAGTTGCGTTGTCCACTTTTTAAAAAGGATGTTGAAAAATTGGAGTGTAAGGAAAAGATCCACTAAAAGGTCCTTCCATGAGGTTAGGGGACTGGACTTGATGACCTCTTGAGGTCCCTTCCAGTTCTAATATTCCATGATTCTATGAATAGTAGTTTGAGGGCTAGAAAAGATTCATTCTAATTAAAGACATAAAGTGCTTCGTCTGTTCAGTTTATTAGAAAGATAATTGAGAGGTGACTTAGGGTACGTCTAGACTACATGCCTCTGTCACCAGAGGCATGTAGATTAGGATACCAGACATAGTAAAATGAAGCGGCGATTTAAATAATCGTCGCTTCATTTAAATTTACATGGCTGCCGTGCTGAGCCGACAAACAGCTGATCAGCTGTTTGTCGGCTCAGCGCAATAGTCTGGACGCACGGGTGTCGACATCAAAGGTATTTGTCAACCACCCAGGTATGCCTCCTGAAAGGAGGTTTACCTGGGTAGTCGACAAATACCTTTGCTGTCGACACCCTTGCGTCCAGACTATCGCGCTGAGCCGACAAACAGCTGATCAGCTGTTTGTCGGCTCAGCGCAGCACTCATGTAAATTTAAATGAAGCGGCGATTATTTAAATCGCCGCTTCATTTTACTATGTCTGGTAGCCTAATCTACATGCCTCTGGCGACAGAGGCATGTAGTCTAGATGTACCCTTAATTACAATGTTCAGCAAAAGTCACAGGGAGAAAATACAGGATACAGCAGGCTCTTGCACATGATTAAACATTGGAACAAACTACCATGGAAAAGTATGGATTCGCCATCTTTTGGTGTCTTCATATTTCTTGGATACCTTTTAGAATATATGCTTTAGCCATACAAGGGTAACTGGGTGTATGTCTACACTACAGCACTAATTCAAACTAACTTAATTCGAACTAGTTAATTCGAACTAAGCTAATTCGAACTAGTGCTTCTAGACCTAAAAACTAGTTCGAATTAGCATTTTGCTAATTCAAACTAGCTTGTCCACATTGAGTGGACCCTGAACCAAAGTTAAGGCTGGCCGGAAGCAGTGCCGGCAGGGCATCAGGTTACGCCTTAGAGTGTGGAGCTGCCTCAGGCTAGCCAAGGGCTGTGCTTAAGGGGACCCGACCCCCACCCTGGACAGACAGTTCTCAGGGTTCCCCACTTGCTTGTCTACCTCGATGAGGGACAGCAAAGCAGTCCTGGCTTGGAGTGCCCTGAGTGCCCTCACTCGGCACATCACAGCACTCGGCCATCAGCCCGGCTGCACTTGCCACAGGCTGCCATCCCGGGGGGGTCAATCGGGGGGCTGCAGGAGAGTTTCCACCCCAAAGAGCCCACAGAGCCACCCCAGTCCTCCTCATCGGGGGCTCGTACCCCATTCCTCCCTTACATCTTTCCACTTACCCCTCCCTAGCCCTCCCTCCTGATCCTCCATCCACCGCCAGGGGCATGGGTGCTTAGTGGGAAGGGATGACAAAGGAGTTCCCCTACCCCCAGGCCAATCATGAAACCCCTTCAGGGTTTCAGGCCCCGTCCCTTCCGGTGTGGCCCAGGACCACTTCAAAAAATTTTGAAGTGGTTCCCAGCAAACAATTATTGCTCACCCCTGGTCTAAATGCTAAGCTCCTAATAGCCAGAATTAACTCAATGTCCATCTCACTGTCACATTTCTTTCCTATATGAATGCACTATTACACACCTGTTTGATAAATTAAGTTAGCAAATCCTGCAAGAGGCCAAGAACAGTGAAGTATCCATAGGAAGCAGATGAAAATCCCATGACAAACCTGGAGATAGAGAGATATAGTAGAAAGGAGCCCAGGTAAACAGCAACAGGGTCTGAGACTGATCAGGTCTAAGCTGCGATTATAGAGGCCTTGAGCTAGAACCTGGAGTAGTGAACAGCCACAGGTTCCCCTACCAACCAATAGCAAAGTGGTATGGGACCTGGGTCATAACAGAAGAGTGCCTGAAATGGACAGCTTTTCTGGTGGGACTTTGTTACTCTGGAAGTGAGGGACTATATAGAGTGAGGACTGACACAGAAAGGGAGAACCACCTGTTACCTCAGGGACAAAGGTAACTATGAAAAAAAATAAAGAAAACCCTGAATTTGGGTTGTCCCTGTCTCAGAAGTGCAAGCCTCCCCCAGCCAATACTGTATCTATCACCAACAAGGATCTTATCCACCATCTCCCTCCCCCCTTTTCCAATGTGGTATGAAATGAAAACAAACACACACATGCATTAAAGAATAATTAATGATGATTAGGGAAACAAGGGGAAAAAATCATTAAACATATACCTACACAGCCAATAATAAACAGCCAACATTCATAAAATATAACACCTTAGAAAACAACACAGGAAACATTAAATGGGCATAAAGCCCAGACCCAAAATATCCCAGGTGGTAAAAGGAAGAAAAGGATGATAGTACAGACCCTGGACAATAAGGAAGTTTATATTACGGTGTTGATGGAAGTGAAGTACAGCATGAAGCCTGGGACCTCAACTGTTGAGCTATTTGAAAGCTCATCAGGAGGAACACCAGGGAGATGCCAGTGGAGAGATAGGTGACAACTGTGGATCTTGTGATGGTAAGTATCTGCTTCTTCCTTTACTACAGCTAGAAGCCTGGGCCATCTGAGGAGTCGCACTGTCTTCGCTTGGTCTCAGACGGAATGAAGGAATGAGACACTGATTTTGACTGACAGGTGCAGGACCTTTTTTTAACTTAGTGGCACAAAAGTTCAAATGATTGATGGCCCTGCGACGCGCAACTCCTGAGAATGTTCCAGGAGCTTGTGGCGGGAAAATCCAGTTGTAGCCGGATTGACTCAGCTCTACCCTTGCTGATGTGATTAGGCCTTTTCAAAATGGAGTTCCTCTCTCAAAATGGAGTCTTACAGAATCCATCACATAACATTACAACTTACAAAATCACTCATAACACACCACAGTACAAACAAAATGATGGAAGAGGGCAATAGACAGGGCAAAAGCTAATTATTAGAGTCAGCCACAAAGGAGTACATCTGTGGTCAATGGACCCCACACACTCTCTAAATAATTCTTTTTATCTTCTCTTGTGTATGAGACTTCAACCATGAGCTTGTTTCTGAAAGCACGCCATCTTGCTACTCACTCATTCTGCCATATGTTGCCTCCAATGTCTTAATGAAACATTCTTTAAATTTCCTCCATTCTTTGTCCACTGACTTCATTATTGTTGGCAAATCATGAAAGTCTTCCTCTGCTTTTTGGCAGAACTCTGCCATTCTTCCCCACTTACATAACCACGACTGCAATTTTTTCCTCTATTTCATCTTCTTTCCTGTTTTCTCAGGTTGCAATTGGATTTTTGCTATTAATACCTCATGTTGTTCTGCCATTCATTCAACATAACCTTTACATCTTTCAACATTTTCATATGTTCTCTTCTTATCAAATACAGTCTACCTGCACTTTACTTTTTCTGCTGGAATTTGTTACCATGTGGGACTTCCTCTCTCTCTTTTTTTTTCACCAAACCATGCATTCACCTCTGAAACCCCATTGAACAAATACCATTTAACCCAACTCTCTCCTTCTGTGTTTCTTTCACCAAAGCCAAATTTACTGGTCACTCCTTCTACAGGGCTCCTTTTACCAACATGACAGTTTAAATCACCACTAAGAAAGTAGAGAGAAAATGAGGGACCCTCTCAATTTATTATAATTATTTTATTTATTTATTTATTTATTTATGTATTATTATAAATTGAGAGGATTCCCCCCTTTTCTCTCCACTCTGCTCATTTGAAGAAGTGGGTTTTGCCCACAAAAGCTCATGATACTATATATATTTGTTAGTCTCTAAGGTGATACAGGACTGCTCATTTTGTTTAAGTTACAGACTAACATGGCTACCTTTCTGAGGCTCACTAACAAAGTGTTACTCTCAACCATAACCATCAACTCTGCCAACTCATTTCTAAAGCTGTCCTCACACATACAATCCTATTCTCAATCATCAACTATACTGCTATCAGTCTCTTCTTTCCCCACTCCTGACACCTTCAATAATCTCTTGGCTCATGATGATAGCTACACAATTCATATTTTTTCTTACTCCAAGCCAAAACATATTAAATACATCTTCAAGATTGTTCCTTTTGACTTTACAGCACCTTCACATTTTGGAACTGGATTTTTCTTCTAGCTATTATCTCAACCACCTTGCTTGACCTACCTGTAAGTGAACCTACATTCCAAGTTGCAATGCCCACTTCTTTGCCAATTTTGTTGCCATTTTTTTTTTGAAAGACAGCTCATCAGTTACCATGATGTGGTGACATGTTTTAAATTTCTCAAACATTAAGAATCTAAGGCAGAGCTACTCAACTTTGGAAGCCTCCGAGGCCACAATGATACTCACGGCACATGCTGAGGGCCGTAACTTAAGTGTGGGGGGATGCATCTTTCAATGTTCACCACACCTAGGAGACGCCTCGCTATTGTGAAGCGTGTTTCCATGGAGGCCATGTTCAAAGGATCCCACCCACAGGCCATGTGTTGAGCCCCGCGTAAACGCAAACCGCACCATGGGCTACGAACAAACAGGCTGTGGGCTGCATGCAGCCCACTGGATGCGTATTGAGTAGCTCTGATCTAAGGGACATGAAGACCCTAGGAGAAAAGCAGCCCACTGGTGCTGCCCACTTTGTGCAGGTTTCATTCAGAATTTATCTAGGTCAATTACTATCCAAAGCTTCTGAGCATGACCCATCCAAATTTGAGCCATTTCCTGCTCTCAGGGCAAAATGCTTCTCTGTCCAGTTAATTGTTTGTACTGATCAATTACGCCAGTTAATGCTTAGTCCCCAGAGTTGTATTTGCCATTAAATTAATGTTAGCATCCTCTACCCCACAGAATTTGCCCTTAGTTGGAGCTGAAGCCATAGTTGTATTACTCAAACTCATCCAGTACTTTTAGGGATGACTAAACACAATGGCCACTTTGTCCATAAACAGCTATTATCTAAAATAGTAAAGGTGCCCAAAAACAGAATGAGAACAGGTACATGGTTATATGCATCATGATACAGATACTTGACTGTAGGTAATGGAGCTAGATGATCTAAGAATTTTACATCAGAACATCCTCCACACTACTAATATGCTTTGTTTCCTGTAGCTTTCTGACTTCATAAGTTAAGCAGTCACCAGTTAGTCAACATGTGGTATAGCCTAAAGCACTAGAGTGCAACTATAGTGGCTGTCATCCCCAATGTCTGCATTGGCACCATATCTGGCCATGTGAGAGAATACACCTATCTTGGTATTTAGTCTACTGCTCATTGAAGCACAATCCCAGATGCAACTCTCAGTGTGTTGTAGAACCACTAATCTGACCCTCCAGAGACAGTGGGATGAAATAGCCTAGGTCTAGGGCTGTGTGGCTGGCCAGAGTAAGTCTAAGGTCCAACACTGGGTTCCCAAGATACAAAATATGCTGCACAGGTATCTGTCAAACACAAGTAGTTTATTTCTTGACAGCTAACAGCTGTGCCCCATAAATGGAAGAACGATATAACAAAGAAGTGGCATATCTTACATCCCTTCCTGCAAGCCTGGGATCCCGGGTAGGCTGCGGACGAAATGGGAGGTTGTCTCAGCTTCCGAGGCGCCGGTACCCAAAGCCCATCAGTGAGGTCCAATTTGGTAGGCTCTGAGGCAGCCTTAAATACAGTTTTCCTGCCCTGTTTGGTAGTTTGGAAATTTCCAGGGCTCATTCATTAGTGCTGATGTAGAGCTTAGCTGTTAGTTATTGATCTGGTTCTGATCTGGATCTTCTTGTCCTTTGGCCCTGTTTACGTGATCAGTACGTTAGGGTAAATAGAATTGTTTATGCGTTCTTGCCCTTTACCGTTATCTCATACTTGTTCTTGCTATACTGGCAACAATGCTTATCTTAAGTGGCGTATGTTCCCAAAGACTTGCTTCTGGCTCCTCAGATATAGGGAAAAGGGAAAGGGGGAAAGAATGCAGGCCTCACCACCCCTAAACTATCACGTACAAAGTTCTTCGGCAATTTACCACTACAGGCTGCCACCTCCAAGAATCAGAAAAACTTACCATTGGCCACCACCACCAACAAAAACTGGTCACTGTTATTATCCAACACCAACAAAAAAAGAAGCTTTTGTGCCAACTATAGCTAATCATTACTAAAATGTTTTACAGAACTATGTCACACAAAACCCCAATGTGTATTTTTAATATATATTATTGTTTTTCTTACCTTAGCCTAATATCATGCCAGCCTGGGCTTCAGGGATATGAACTGTATAGTGCTTTAACGTGTCCTAAGCTGGAAAACTGGAACATTAAATTTTTTAAATGGCAAAAGCATTATTTTACAAAAGCTGGCCAGGACCCTGATATTAGCTTTCTGGGAGGAACCAAGTTGATGTGACAGAGTGCTTTTAAAAAAATGCCATTTCCTTTACTGATTTTCTTGCCAAGCAACCCACTGGCTGGTCTGAAGCTTTGCAAAGGGCTACTTCCAGTAAAACAAATGCTGAATTCATTTTACCTTCCAATTCTCCAAGACATTTCTTTTGGAGGGAATGAGATGGATTGGGTGCTATGAAGGAGGAACTTTCCAGGCTGCTGGAGATCCCAGAGTGGGAAAAAAAAGCATAGTTATTCCAGATCTTGGGAAAGAGACCATCCAGCTATTTCAATAAAAAAATCTTTCTGCATCTTGTGACAGATGAACTGATAAATGATGAAAATGGCTTGCCGGTTGTAATGGGGGTAGAGGGAGGCCTTTCCCTACCAAGCAATCAGAGATTACTTAGAGGCTATGTCTACACTGGCCCCTTCTCCGGAAGAGGCATGCTAATTTAGAACTTTGGAATAGGGAAATCCGCGGGGGATTTAAATATCCCCCGCGGGATTTAAATAAACATGGCCGCCGCTTTTTTTCCAGCTTGGGGAAAAGCCGGAAAAAAGCGTCTAGACTGGCATGATCCTCCAGAATAAAGCCCTTTTCTGGAGGATCTCTTATTCCTACTTGCAAGTAGGAATAAGAGATCCTCCAGAAAAGGGCTTTATTCCGGAGGATCGCGCCAGTCTAGACGCTTTTTTCCGGCTTTTCCCCAAGCCGGAAAAAAAGCGGCGGCCATGTTTATTTAAATCCCGCGTGGATTTCCCTATTCCAAAGTTCTAAATTAGCATGCCTCTTCCGGAGAAGGGGCCAGTGTAAACATAGCCAGAATGTTTACTGAAGGGGATATTCTATTGTATTACTCTCTAAGAATGGAGCAAAATAAGACTAGCAATAAACAACTTTGTTGGATGATTCCTTAGCAGGCTGGGCTGGTTTGCTAGTAGTGCCTTCAAGGACTGTGTTTTGGCAAGCCACATTTTGCTTTTTTAACATCCACAGAATGCTTTTACAATATTAAAACATTACTATAAGCTGCTGGTTTCAGTGTTTTCTTCTTCACTTGTCTACCATTTTGCACAGCATGGTCAAGAAAAAGGGAGGAGGGTTTTTGAGACAAAGAGGAAAAGCATAATGGAACGAAGAGGAAAAGCACATACACAATTAAATTATTAGCTGGGATTATAAAATAAATATTTCTTAATGTCTTTTTTAATAATAGCAAAAATTACTGCACCGGTATTGCCCCACTGAGATGCTCTGTTCTCCCCTATATCTGCAAGCAGGGGGGCTGCATGCTAATCCATGGGCTTTTTATCAGACTTTATTCTCTCTGCCATATTGATGATGAGAGATAACAAAAGCAGGAGAAGCTGCAAGCAGCAAGGGACCAAGGACACTAAGTAGTGGCTTATTAAAGTAGGTCTCTACCAGTCAGGGATCAAAGCATAGACAGATGGAAAGATATTACAGGACTGAGTGCCCAGGCAGCTTGAGAGTCAAAATTCACAGTTGCCCTGGTTTAGCAATAAGCTACGCCGAGGTCTACAATATTCTTTAGGATGTAGCAGCTGCCTCATCACATGGTATGACTACTTTATAGTTGAGGCATATTGCTGTGTGAATGTGGAGCATATTAAGAAGTAAATTCATGGTAGAGCCTAAGCTAAGTCTCCAGTGAAGATAAACCTATAGTATCTTAGTGCCCTGCCTTACCACAGGTGAGAAACAGGTGTCAGGAGCTACCAGAGGGAGCACTTGGGAGCAACATTTTTATATCTCCAGAAGTGGGCAAAGTTGAGATGAGTTATAGTTACAATAACATCCAGTCATTACGAGGCACTAAGAGCAGCTTTAGAAGAGACCATCTGTCCTTTGAACTTTAAAACAGCTTTTCATACACAGCTATTGAAATGTGGGTTGTGGTGGGATAGCTTCTAAGATGAAAGAAAGATAGTCCTACAGAAGGTCCAGTGTAGAAACCCCGTCAGTCTCACTAGCATTTTGAGTTAGTGAGTCACTGCTTCCTGAAGGTGAGATCCTCTTTATGTACACCCCTGGTTGTGTTGTGTGAAGAAAGACGAGTCAAACTCATGCATGTTCTGATGCCTTGGGCACTCTGACACTTAGAACATTTTAGACGACCCCTCCCTTAAAACTTAGCATCTGGTTTTGCTCTCAAAGTTGGTCAGGAATTCCAGAAACTGAAGTAAGAAAGTAATTCAAAATGCTTGGTTTTCATCTGACTTGCTGAGCTTAACAACACATGTCAAAAGCATGTGGGAAGACCTCACCTCCCACCCACCAAGCAAAGGACTGTTTCAGACAGTTAAAGAAAAAAGTCACATTACTTTCCAAAGAAAAATGAGAAATAATAAATGCATACATCAGCAGTAAAGTATATAATCTCATTTGCACCTATACATGTCCTGGGAGTTTATTATAAGGACATATGGGGCAGGTAGGAAATTTGGCAAAAGTCAAACATGAGTACACACACACATACCTACCCACCTACCCACAGTAATCCAGTGATTAAAATAAAATGCTTTCTTCTAGCTCACAAGGGGCCAGAGCCTGTTAAAGGACTTGCTTTTTACTTGAACTTCACTAAAAAGGCCTGATTTCAAATAACAAAGTAAAATGGTACGTCTACACTACCGTGTTATTTCAAAATATCTTATTTCAAAATAGTTAATTTGAAACAAGTTATTTCGAAATAACGCGTCTACACACAAAATGCATTTCGAAATAGCGTTTTGCTATTTCGAAATATCATATCCACACTGTTTGGACGCTGAATCGCATTTAAGGCCAGCTGAAACCGGTTCCAGCAGGGCATCAGGTCAGTTGTTGCTTTGCGTGGCTGCTGCCTGAGGCTATCTGAGGCTTGTGCTTAAAGGGAACCCCCTGGACAGCCGGTTCTCAGCTTTCCCTGCTTGCTTGCCTACCTCGCTGAGGGACAGCAAAGCATTTTTGTCTCTGATTGATTTGGTTGCCCTGACTCGGGACACCACAGCACTTGGCGCCATGGAGCCAGAGCTGACCCTGGGCACTCTGGTGCTCATTTTGGATGTGTTGCTGCAAGCCTGGCCACCAAAGGCCACATGTGCAACCAGGAGCAGGCGTGCATGAAAATAAAGGAGCTACAGCAGGCCTATGCCAGGGCCACAGGGGGCAGCTCTCAACCAGGGGCAGACACAGACCCCTTCCCCTATTATGATGCCCTGGACCACATCCTGGGGGGCCGGATGGAACCCCAGTGACTCTCGGTTTTGTGTGTCCCTCTGCAGGTGGTCAAGGCCATCAATAGAGTGCTGCTCTGTAGAGTCCGCCTCACTGATTTGGACATGGTGATGGAGCGATTTGGTGGCCTGGGCTTCTCCAACTGTAGGGGGGCAATCGACGGGACGCACATCCCCATCCGTGCCCCAGGCTGCCTTGTACATAAACTAGAAGGGTTACTTCTCGGTCATCCTGCAGGCCATGTCTGACCACCGGGGCCAGTTTGTAGACATTACTGTGGGCTGGGCTGGAAAAGCACATGACGCGTGGGCGTACCGCAACTCCTCCATGTGCCAGAGGCTGCACACTGGGACCTTCTTCCCCGATTGCCACATCAGGGTCGGGGACGTGGACATGTCTGTGTGACTGGAGGGTGATGCGGCCTACCCACTACAACCCTAGCTCACGAAGCCCTATACAGGACACCTCAACCCTTCCCGACAGGCCTTTAATGCCAGGCTCAGCAGGGCCTGCATCGTGGTGGAGGGTGCCTTGAGCCAGCTGATGGCCCGATTTAGAAGTCTCCTCACCCACCTGGACCTCTCCAAGAGGAATATTCCACACATGATTGCAGCGTGCTGTGTGCTGCACTATTTGTCTGAGCGGAAGGGGGAGGCTTTCCTGCCAGCCTGGATGACAGAGGCTGACCACTTGGCTGGCCTGTATGTGCAAGCCCCGCACGGCTGCCAGCCAGGAGGCCCATTGGGGAGCTATCGGTATCTGGGAGGCCTGCGGGAGAGCTCCCTGATGGAGGAGTGTGCCCCACTGGGGCCTTGTGCCTTATTCCACCCTCACATCCTTCCACTTCCCCCTCCCTAACTTCCCTTCCTGATATCAAATAAAAACACATGTGTTGCCAAAAAGAAACTCTCTTTATTGAGCATAACTAGGGGGGAAAATAAGGGCGGGAGAGGGGAGGCAAGAGAGTGGGAGAGGGGAGGGGGAGGCAAGGGGAGGAAGGGGGAGGAGAAGCTCAGGGTTGGGGGTTTTGCAGGCCCACCTGTCTCCCAGCACTGCAGGTGCGGGGGCCTTGGCGTCCTCGGGAGGGAGCGAGTATGGAGGGTTGGGTGGGGGAGGGGAAGGAATATGAGGGAGGGGGTGCAGTAGTGGGAGGAGGAACGATAGCTGGGGTGGCCGCAGGGGCTGGAGCGGCAGCAGGCACCAATCTCTGCACCAGGGTCTGCAGGTGGATGCGGATGGCACGGCCCTGGTCAAGCAGCTCCCACAAGCTCTTCCGCCACAGCTGGAGGTCTTCCTGCACCCAGTGCTCCTGGCTGCGGACTTGCCTTCACAGTAACCCCAAGTGCTGCCGTTGGTACTCCTCCTGGTTCCGGGTGAGCCTGCTGGCCCGGGTGCGAGAAGCTGTCTTGAGCGGGGTGGTGGGCCCTGCACTTGTAGCTGGTGCGGCTGTGGAGAAACAAGAGAAGTGGTCAGTTATCCCTGGGGATACAGTAGGTGAAGCCCAGCCCCCGTCTGCAAGGTGAGGACAACAGGTCTCTCTGCACCATCATGTCCTGCTATTCCCCAGGAGTGTGAGCTGGCCCGAGACTGCACCCATATCCCTGTGCTGTATATAGTGTGGATTTGGCAGTAAGCGGGGAGAAGAGATGTGCCCTGCCTCTGCGTAGAGGGGGCTTCTGGAGGGAGGGAACTGTGCAGTGTCCCTCCCCGGGATCAGGAGCATGTCATGTGCCTTCATACATACATGCATGTGGGTAACAGGCTAGGGCTCCTGTGTGGTAGCCAGCCGGGGCCACATGCACAGGTTGCTGTGTGCTCCATGGTCAGCAAGGCCCACACCCTGGGCTCTCCTCCTCACCCCTCCCCGCATAAGGGGACAGTGATGGCACTCACATGTCACGGCCTCCCCGGCCTCAGAAGACAGCGGTGACATGGCTGCTGTGATGTCTTGGGGATCCTGGGTGAGTGCCATGCTCCTTCCAGGCTCCTGCAACTCCTGGCCGTCATCCTCCGTGTCTTGGTCAGGGCCCTCTGCCCCAGGGTCGATGACCACACGCGAGGCACGGACCGTCCGGCCCCCCAGGATGTGGTCCAGAGCGTCATAATAGGGGAAGGGGTCTGTGTCTGCCCCTGGTTGGGAGCTGCCCCCTATGGCCCTGGCATAGGCCTGCTGCAGCTCCTTTATTTTCATGCACACCTGCTCCTGGTTGCACATATGGCCTTTGGTGGCCAGGCTGTCAGCCATCCCTCTGTAGACGGCCGCGTTCCTGTGTCTAGTGCAGAGATCATGGATGTTGGAGGATACCTCCAAACCTCAATCAGGTCCACGATCTCCGCACTGGACCAGGAAAGCGCCTGCCTTTTGCGGCCCCTGGCAAGCTCCTGGGAGCTGCCAGACTGTTCCTGGGGAGCAGTGGAGGGCTGGCTGGCACTGGTTGGCTCGCTCATGCTGGCAACTGGGTCAGGGGCAGCGCCTGTGGGCTCTGGGCTGGCAGGCCTAGAGTTGGCACAGGCCCTGTGGCCAAACAGAGTCTATCCCTATAAGGTCTCTGTGGCTGTAGTGGGGGGTGAGGGAGGAGAGGAGTTTTTCTGGTTGTGCCCAGAGTGGCCACCAGGGCACCCTTGAAAGGGCTGGAGGCCCCCTATTTTGAAATAAGCATCTACACAGCGCTTATTTCGAAATAGCTATTTCGATTTTGGTGTTATTCCTCACAGAATGAGGTTTACCAAATTCAAAATAAGCGCTCCACTGTTTCGAATTAATTTGGCTGTGCAGATGCTAGGTTTGGCTGTGTAGATGCTAGGTTTGGCTGTGCAGATGCTAGGTTTGGCTGTGTAGATGCTAGGAAAGTTATTTCAAAATAACGGCTCTTATTTCGAAATAACTTTGCTGTGTTGACATACCCAAAGAGTAAAGAAAAGAAAAACATAGATGCTAAGCAAATCTATTAAGAAACTTTAATTGTTTTGGTTTCAGCAAAGTGTTTTCTCTCTTTTAGGCTCCCTTTAGCCTGGAGGGAGCATGGTAATTGTTGAAATGAAAAAAGGTTAGGTGTAACTGTGAGCTAGCAGATGGTATCTACTGACTGTAATAGTTCTTTGTCCTGCATCATCACCTGTATGGGTACATGTCCTTTGGCAAGCATATTGAACAATAGTTCTAATGGTTCTTGCCTTTGTCCTGCACTTCCTGATCTTCCATCCAGACCACCCTGTTTGTGTTTTGTTTTGCTTTTAATTTCCTAGATAGAATAAAAGAAAGATATGAAAGTCTGCAATCCTATTGGAGATATACATTACAGTAGGCAATAAGACAGTGGCCATTTCCCAGGGTTAGCCACCACTATATTTACCTGCATCTCCACTGCGTCTCCTCAGCTCCCATTGGCTGCAGATAGCTGTTCCCAGCTAATGGGAGCTGTGGGAAGCAGCATGGTCTGGGTCATCACTTCCCCCAGCTCCCATTGTCTGGGAACAGCGATCTGCAGACAGCAGGAGCTGCAATCACCTGTACCTGTGGAGGCACAGATGAACCAGATCTCGTCTATGCGCTGGTATTTTCCTACCACTAGTATAGTGTAGGGGTGGGCAAGTTATGTCTTGTGGGCTGCATCCGGCTACCAAACCACCAGATCCGGCCCACAGACCCCCCCCTGCCAGGACTCTTAGGTATGCAGCAGCCTCTGTTTTAAGCACAGGGTTGCTCTGTGTGCCTCTCTGCTCTGGAGGAAGAGAGAGAGGCTTTGTGTGATCTCCCTACCCCAGTCCAATTCTCAGGTCCTATTGGCCAGAAACAACTAGCCAATAGGAACTGATCCCAGACAAACTCTCAGCTCCTATTGGCTGGAATCAACCAGCCAATAGGAGCTGAGAGATTGGCCCAAGGGATGGGGGCAGCACAAGCTTCCCCCTCCCAGAGCTGAGAACCAGATGGAGGGAGCAGCCTGCATTTTCAAGCAGTCTGAAGCTGCAGCAGGCAGGGAGCCCAGCCAGTCTTGGGGGTGCTGCAGGGCTGCTGGCCAAGAGACACTTAGGTAAGCATCTCCCAGCCACAGCCTGCCTCTAGCACCCCTGCACGTCCTGTACCCCAACTTCCCCAGGTCATCATTCAAACCCTCTGTACCCTCCTGCCCCAGGTCACAACTTCCTCCCAGACCCTGTACAGGCAGTCCCCGACTTACGCTCCGCAGTTACGAACGCGGTTTTTCTCGCCCCGGAGGACACGGACTGCGGGACCTCGCGGTCCCGCCACCCGTGTACTCCAGGGCGAGAAAAGCTGCTCCACGTCTCCCTGGTCTGCAGACCAGGAAGACGCGGAGCAAAGCTGCGGAGAGGCTCGGGCAGCCGGGCAGCCCAGGCGCGCCTCGGCTGTCCCACCGCCGGCTTCCCCCGAGGCTTTGCAAAGCCGTGGAGGGGCTGGGGCTCCGGGGCAGCCCAGGTGCGCCTCGGCTGTCCCGCCGCCAGCTTCCCCCGCGGCTTTGCAAAGCCTCCAGAGCAGAGAGGCACACAGAGCAACCCTGTGCTTAAAACAGAGGCTGCTGCATACCTAAGAGTCCTGGCAGGGGGGGTCTGTGGGCCAGATCTGGTGGTTTGGTAGCCAGATGCAGCCCACAAGACGCTGCAGGCGTGCTTCAAGGCTTTGCTCCCCGTCTCTCTGCAGACCAGGGAGACGGGGAGCAAAGCCGCGGAGCACGCCCGCAGGGGGACAGCTCAAGCGCGCCCGGGCTGTCCCGCTGCGGGCTTGCTCCAAGGCTTTGCTCCCCGTCTCCCTGGTCTGACCAGCAGACCAGGGAGATGGGGAGCAAAGCCTCGGAGCACGCCAGCAGTGGGACAGCGCGGCGCGCCTGGACTGTCCCGCTGCCCGCGTGCTCTGCGGCTTTGCTCCGTGTCTCCCAAGTCAGCAGACCAGGGAGACGGAGCAAAGCCGTGGAGGACTTGGGCGTCCCCACCCCCGTCTCCCTGGTCTGCTGGGGGGGGGGGTGCAGCTAGTGCCCCCCCCCAGCAGACCAGGCTTTTCTTGCCTACCCCTGGGGTAGAGCAGCTGGGGGCTGCCGGGTTGGTCCCGCAGCGCTGCTCCGGACCAACCCGGCAGCACCCTAGCTGCTCTGCCCCAGGAGTCCTGATTCAGCCGCTGCTGGTCAGTTTCAGCAGTGGCTGAATCAGGACGCCTGAGGCAGAGCAGCTGGGGTGCTACTGGGTTGCTCCAGTAGCGCCGAGGAGCCGCGCTACTGGAGCAACCCAGCAGCACCCCAGCTGCTCTGCCCCAGGCGTCCCCAAGTCAGCCACTGCTGAAACTGACCAGCGGCTGACTACAGGAAGCCCGAGGCAGAGTTGCTCTGCCCCAGGCTTCCTGGAATCAGCCGCTGATCAGTTTCAGCAGCAGCTGACTTGGGGATGCCTGGGTTTCTTAAGTTGAATCTGTATGTAAGTCAGAACTGGCGTCCAGATTCAGCCGCGGTTGAAACTGATCAGTTTCAGCAACGGCTGACGCCAGTTCTGACTTTCATACAGATTCAACTTAAGAACAAACCTACAGTCCCTATCTTGTACGTAACCCGGGACTGCCTGTACTACATCTTAAACCCCTCCCCAAGCCAAAATCCTCCTCTGCATCTTTACTCCCTTCCTGACCCTACACCCCAATCCCCTGTCCCAGGTCACAACCCCCTCCTTCACCCAAACTCCCTCTCAGACCTCACACCACCACCTGCACCCCAATCCCTTATCCCATGTGCTCTTCTGTACCCAACCACCATCCTAGACCCTGCAACCCCTTCACAGAAAAGTGCGGCCCATGACCACTTTCCAAAATCTTGGAGTGACACCCCCCCCCCACCGCATCAAAAATTATTGCCCACCCCTGATATAGAGCATAGGACATAGATTATGAGACTAGTTTATCACTAATGAAAAAGTAAAAGAATGTGATACTTCCAAAATTACTTGTTTTTCCTCTCTGGATTAAAAAAAGGGAACTTCGTGGTTTTTCTCTTGGGTTCTATGTTTTATTTGTCAGTTCAACTCCTGGCAGGCCTGCCAATGCAGGGAGAGAAGAAAGGGGTAACTGCCCTAGGGCCCAATAATTCAAAAGGGCCCAGGGCTCCTGGCTGCCACTGTTGCTACCGCAGCACTAAGGGTTGGCTGAGGGCACACAGCACAGTCTGGGTGGCGCTGAGGGCTGGCTGCCCCAAGCCCTGGCCCTTCTGCCTGAGGCCTTCACTCTTCCAGGAGCACAGAGCTGGGCCCCCACCCACACACCTTGCCCAGAGGCCCAGTAGTTGTATCAGTCCCTTCCTTCCCTCCCCCACCTCCAACTCCTGGTGTATAAAGTGTATTTTAACTATTACAATCTCCACCTGAAATATCATGAATACTGTGCTTTATTTAAATAATACACTATATATAATTATTAATACAAGATGGTGTGATAAGAGTGAATAATTTACATAGAGATGGACCCACACAATAAAGTTCAGATCTGAATCTTGATTGAAACTTTTCTAAAGTTTAGGCCTCAGGTCTTAATTTGGGTCTACCTGTTATTTTATACACAGTCTCCTCAAGTGACTAGCAATGTTTTACCTTTTTCATTCAGATTACTTCTTTTAAAGAATCCATAGAAAATGGATTGTGAAGTATACTGGGATAGAATGAAAGCAGGGAAAAATGATGAGCAGGCAGAGAACGATAACAATGTAGAAATGTACTTATAAATATATTTCATTCATCTATACCTGCCCTCCTCATATGGCTTACTGTGGCGGGGCAGCCCCGCCCCTCCCGGAAACCGCTGCAGCGCCGCGGCAGCAGAGGAAAGGGAACCCCCCGAACGCGGCGAGTACAGCCGCCCGTGCCTTACGAGCCAGGGCGGAGATGCACCGGCCGGGTGACGAGCCGGGACAGGCGGACCTCGGAGGCAGGGGGCGGAGGGAGGAGGCGGCGAAGATGACGTCACCGGCGCGCCGGCCCGAAGAGTCGCGGGAAGATGACGGGGGCGGCGACGTCATCTGCCTGCGGCCGGCAGGCAGTTCAAAAAGGAGCCCAGCACCGGCAAGCAGGGGGGACATGCGGGAGACGGGGGCGCCGCAGCAGAGTGTTGGCGGGCCCAGGTACTGGAGACCCTGGGTAGGGCTGCGCCGCGAAGGCCTCGGGAGCGGAGCGACCTTGGGCTGGGGAAGAAGTGACCCTGGGTGGGGACATGGCCCCCGAGAGCGGGGGATTTTAGGGTTCTCGACCCCCCCCCATTTGGTGAGGATTTTTATCCTGACCTTAGGGCCCTAGGTCGGGATTCGGAGCGAGGGTGGGCCCGGACGCCCTTCCCCAGCCGGCCGAGCTCGACTGGATCCGAGTATTGGTAGCCGAAAGGTGTTGAAGCGACTAGAGGGGGAGCAGACGTAAGCCCCCCTGGGGGAAACAACCCACACGTGGTGGAGAACATGGGTATAGACCCCGATACAGGGGTCGGGGCCGAAGAAAGGGAAATTAACAGGGTGTTGGTTGGCAGGAGAAGATGGAGGCTAATAAGATCTTGGAGTGGTGGACGGAGACCCAAAAGGTGGTGCAGCAGCAGCAGATGCAGGCCCTGCAGCAACTCCTCGCCCAATTCCAAGAGCGGCAAGATCAGATGGTGCGAGGCGCCCCGGCAGCGGTACCCGGGGTGGCCGGGAACCCAGGAGGAGGTGAAGGGGTTGGGACCCAGTTACCCATATGGCTGACTAAGCTGGGGCCGGAGGATGACCCAGAGGCATTCCTCGTGACCTTTGAGAAGGTGGCTATGGTGGCCAAATGGCCCCAGGAACATTGGGCGACCCTTCTCGCACCTTACTTGTCGGGGCCAGCCCAGTTAGCATACCGGGGAATGTCGACCCGCGACGCACTATGTTACTTTAAAGTCAAAGAAGCAGTTCTCGATCAGCTGGGGGTGACCCCAGAAACCCATTGCCGACAATTCTGCGAAGCCCGGTACGATCTTCACGAGCGACCGCGAGCTGTGGCCCAACAGGTAAAAGAGGCGGGAATGAGATGGCTCGAACCAGAAGGCAAGACGGGGAGCCAGGTGGCCGACCTGGTCATCTTAGAACAGTACGTACGTATTCTCCCCGCAGAAGGCCAGCTCTGGGTACGGCGACATCTACCAGAGACCCTCGACGAGGCCGTGACCCTTATGGAGCATTACTTGGCCGCCGAGGGGACAGAAGGTAAGGGGGCTACGGGACCCCAGAGAGACCCCAGGAAGGGCGAAATGGCCATGCCAAAGCCCTCGGGACACCCCCGCGACGGTGGGGAGGGTCGGAGGACCCCTCCCAGAGAAGAGGCTGGTGCCCCGGTGGAGCCGGCCGATAGGCGAAGCCAGGGTGGATCGGGCGACCGAGACTGGATCGGGCACCCCCCCGCCAGAAGGAATCCCGAAGGTGATTTGTTACCAGTGCGGCCAGGAGGGTCACTACAAAAGGGACTGTACCCTGATGGACTGCACCTTTGGACAGAGGCGATCAGGCGGTACGGACAGAAGGGCGGCAAGCCCGGTGCAGGTAATAAAAGAACTGTGGGTCAACGGGAACCCAGTAGAAGCCATATTAGACTCGGGGTGCGGACAGACCATTATCCGAAAGGATGTGATATATCTGGTGCGGGCCAGGGGCGCCCCCGTAGCCCTACAGTGTGTCCATGGGGACATCCATTACTACCTCACAACACGGGTGCGAATAGGGGATGGGGAGCGGGAAAACAAATGCGTGGTGGCGGTAAGCCCTAAACTAGCGTACCCACTTCTGTTGGGGCGGGATTGGCCCGGCCTAAAGAGACTCTTAGGGCAGTGGGGAGGGGCCAGTACCACTAGGCAGGAGCAGGAACCCGAACAAGGGACCCTGGTAGCCCAAGGAGAGGGGGGGGGGGGAGCCCCGCCCGCCAAATCTCCATCAGTGGAGACGCCAGCTTTCGCCCGCCTGGAGGTAGAGGAGGGAGACTTCCTCACGCAGCAACGGGAGGACCCCACACTATGGGCAGCCTGGGACCAGATCCACGCAGCCAGCGAACCTTGGGGAGAAAACCTGCCAGACCGGCCCGACGGACCCCGGTTCGAGGTAAGAGACGACCGCTTGTACCGGGTATCCCAGGGGGAACTTCCCAGGGAGGAAAGATGGCAGCTGCTAGTCCCTCGGCCGTACCGTTGGAAGGTTCTGGCATTAGGCCACGAGCACCCATGGGCCGGACACCTGGGAACGGAAAAAACCCAACAGAAGGTGTTACAAAGATTCTACTGGCCCGGGGTGTACCAGGAGATTAAAAATTTCTGCAGTTCCTGCCCACAGTGCCAAAAGACATCCGGGAGTCGGGTGCCACCGGCCCCCTTGGTTCCTCTCCCCGTGGTCGGGACCCCCTTTGAACGGGTAGCACTGGATCTGGTGGGGCCCCTCGACAAGTCGGGGCACGGGCATAGCTACATTTTGGTCATCGTGGACTATGCCACCCGTTGCCCGGAGGCGGTTCCCCTGAAGAAGGCCACGGCACCCGTCATAGCCGAGGCGTTGGTAAAACTGTTCTCATGGGTCGGGCTGCCCAAAGAATCGTTAACGGACCAAGGGACAAACCTAACATCTAAGGTTATGACAGAATTGTGTAAGGTGTTGCAGATTAAAAAGCTTCGGACGTCAATATATCACCCCCAAACGGACGGACTAGTGGAGCGCTTCAACTGCACGCTGAAGGGGATGCTACGAAAGTTCGCACAGGACGACCCACGCGAATGGGATAAGCTGCTCCCGGTGCTGATGTTTGCCATAAGAGAGGTACCACAGGCATCACTCGGATATTCCCCCTTTGAGTTATTATATGGGCGGCGACCGCGAGAGATTTTGGACCTCGTGAGAGAAGGGTGGGAAACGGCAGTCTCCCCCACCCTGGGAGCCACCCAATATGTGCAGAAACTGAAGAAAACCCTACACGACTTGGCGGGATGGGCCCAAGGAAACCTAGAAAAGGCGCAAGAAGGGCAAAAGACGTACTATGATAGGAAAGCGCAGGTGAGGGAATTTGAACCGGGCGAGCAGGTCCTACTATTACTCCCTAGCGGGGAATCTAAGCTCTTAGCCCACTGGCAAGGACCCTTCAGGGTGATATGGAAAGTGGGCCCGGTTGATTATGAGGTGCGGGTAAACGGGAACCGTCGGGAAACCCAAATTTACCATGTGAACCTGCTAAAGAAGTGGAACACGCGGGAAGCCCTCCTGATTGAACCCCGGGCAAGAGACATCGAATTGGGTCCATGGGGGGAGCCCGAGGTGAGAATCGAAGGTATACAGATCGGAGAAGAACTCCCGCACCCGAAACAAGAACAGCTGTACCACCTACTCGACCGATTCAGACCAGTATTGACAAGTCGGCCCGGGCAGACCACGCTAATACGACATGAGATAAAAACGGAGCCGGGAAAAGTGGTAAGGGATAACATCTGCCCCCTCCCCAGGAAGCTATGGGGTACAGTGAAGGAGGAGCTCCAGTCTATGCTGGAATGGGGAGTAATACAAGAGTCCCACAGCGAATGGTGAAGCCCCATTGTCTTGGTGCCCAAGCCGGACGGGTCGATGAGATTTTGCATAGACTTTCGCAAAGTGAACGTGATCTCTCGTTTTGATGCCTACCCCATGCCACGCATTGATGAACTGTTGGGCCGCCTCGGAAGGGCCACTTACTTGTCAACCATCGACTTAACCAAAGGGTATTGGCAAATCCCGTTATCAATAGAAGCTCAGGCAAAAACAGCTTTCACCACCCCCTTTGGACTATATCAGTTTAGAAATATGCCGTTTGGATTACATGGAGCCGCTCCGACATTTCAAAGGCTCATGAACCAAATCCTAAGGGACCATCAGGACTACGCGGCAGCGTATATTGATGACATTATAATATTTAGCGAGTCCTGGGACAAGCATTTAGAACATGTAGCTGCTTTACTAGAAGCCCTGAGGCGGGCGGGCCTAATGGCCAACCCAAAAAAATGTCAGTTTGGGAGAACCGAGGTTTCGTACCTAGGGTATACGGTGGGGAGGGGGAAACTCAGGCCCGTGATAGATCAAGTGCAGGCCGTGAGGGAATACCCCACCCCGACCACTAAGAGAAAAGTACGGCAATTCCTCGGCTTAGCGGGCTATTACCGGCGGTTTATAGCTAACTTTTCATCTTTAGCCGCCCCCCTCACAGATCTCGCTCGAAAAGGTCAACCTGAGAAGGTAAGGTGGACGCCAGCATGCGACGCAGCCTTCCGAGAACTGAAAGACCGGTTGGTACGTGCGCCGGTGCTGGCCCAGCCAGATTTTAATAAACCTTTTACCCTACAGACGGACGCCTCCGAGGTGGGACTGGGGGCCGTGCTGACGCAGGAGGAGGGAGGGGAGGAACACCCCATTCTATACTTAAGTCGCAAACTCTTCCCTCGGGAAAGAGGGTACGCGACAATTGAGAAGGAGGCCTTGGCCCTGAAATGGGCTATCGATTCATTGCGATATTTTCTTTTAGGCGATAAATTTACCGTGGTAACGGACCACGCCCTGTTGCAATGGATGCAACATATGAAGGACACGAATCCACGGATTTTGCGGTGGTATCTCAGCCTGCAACCATACCAATTCCAAGTCACGCACCGTCCGGGGGTCACCAACGGCAACGCGGATTGGCTGTCATGCGTAGCAGAAACCGCAGGGGAAGCTACGGCGAGTATGACACGAGACTTGAGGGGGAAGGCGTGTGGCGGGGCAGCCCCGCCCCTCCCGGAAACCGCTGCGGCGCCGCGGCAGCAGGGGAAAGGGAACACCCCGAACGCGGCGAGTACAGCCGCCCGTGCCCCACGAGCCAGGGCAGGGACGCACCGGCCGGGTGACGAGCTGGGGCAGGCAGACCTCGGAGGCAGGGGGCGGAGGGAGGAGGCAGCGAAGATGACGTCACCGGCGCGCCGGCCTGAAGAGTCGCGGGAAGACGACGGGGGCGGCGACGTCATCTGCCTGCGGCTCGCGGGCAGTTCAAAAAGGAGCCCAGCGCCGGCAAGCAGGGGGGACACGCGGGAGACGGGGGCGCCGCAGCAGAGTGTTGGTGGGCCCAGGTACTGGAGGCCCTGGGTAGGGCCGCGCCACGAAGGCCTCGGGAGCGGAGCGACCTAGGGATGGGGAAGAAGTGACCCTGGGTGGGGACATGGCCCCCGAGAGCGGGGAGTTTAGGGTTCTCGCCCCCCCCCCCCGTTAGGTGAGGATTTTTATCCTGACCTTAGGGCCCTGGGTCGGGGTTCGGAGTGAGGGTGGGCCCGGACCCCCTTCCCCAGCCGGCCGAGCTTGACTGGATCTGAGTATTGGTAGCCGAAAGGTGTTGAAGCGACTAGAGGGGGAGCGGACGTAAGCCCCCCTGGGGGGAACACCCCACACTTACATTCAGTTCTGAATGAAAAATTTTCTCTGTGAAAATGTTGTTGTGTTATTACACTTGGTGTTTTACCAGTCTTATTTGCAATTATTAACGTAATTGCATAATTGAAGAGTAGTTTTGCAGAGTCAAAATGCCATTCACAGGAAAGAGGAGCAAATGATGTTCTGTTTTCTGTCCTGACTGGCAACTAAGTCTGATTCCAGAATTTTTATTCTTGTTCATACTGAATAGAAATGGCATAGCTTGATTACTACCAACTGAGCTGTGGGACAGATCCTGCTCCCATAAATTGGAATTTAGCAGTTGACTTCAGTGGGATTCTGACTGGATTCATTTCTGATTTTGTAATGTTGGCAGTTATTCTAATTTTTGGCCAATTCTTAGATCTGTTGAAGTCTCTGAAGTCCAAATTTCAAACTTGGACATGATTGTAAGTGTTACAGTCAATGAACACTGACCTCTGCTCTGTGAGGTTCTTGGGTACATTAGGAGAAAAAAAGTAACTCTAACATAAGAGTGGTCTTGAGATTTCCTGACAACCTTAATTTCCATTGTAAATCTTTCTTTAGCTGGAGAGCAGGGGGGAAAGATGTTAGAATAAATAGGCAGCAATAGAGATATATAAGCATAGCTATGGTAAAAAGTGGGTAACAATCACTAGAAAAACTTGAATACACAGAAATCAGGGTATCTAAGGTTACTAAAAAATAAGCTATTTTATCAAATCACTAGCATTTTTTTCTAAAAAGTCCTGGAGAATTGAAGAAATACCAGGGGATTACAGAAAAGCTAATGTGGAGCTGATATATTTTAAAAGGAATGATCCTGGCAATTACTTTCAAGACAGATTATCTCCAGGTTTTTCTGTAATTTAAGATAAAAAAGATCTATGCACCTAGAGTAAAATTAATCCCAATGCAGAGGGACAGACCAAGGTCCTGTGCACCACTACAGCCCTAAGAGGAAGCTGTGTACCAAATTTGGTGGTCCTAGCTTTTACCCTTTTGGAGGAGTTCTTGAACAGACAGACACACAAACTCTCTCAAATATATAATAGATTTTCATTAATTACCAACATAGTTAAGAGCATGCTAATGTTACTTGTTAATTATACTAACCTGAGATATGTTGTGAACTTCAATAAGGATCAGGAGAGATT
The DNA here is from genome assembly GCF_052426305.1 of Pelodiscus sinensis. Taxonomy (NCBI): domain Eukaryota; kingdom Metazoa; phylum Chordata; order Testudines; family Trionychidae; genus Pelodiscus; species Pelodiscus sinensis. The sequence goes on along the minus strand of NC_143055.1, from coordinate 108,555,633 downwards.
GTGAATATAAATGACAAAATGAGATTCTTCTTGGGAAGATGAAAGTTATTAGAGAAAATGAATTGAACACAGAGATATACATTCAATTAGAGTAAAAAACTAATATTATTTGTTTTGTATTGCATTTTGTAGAAGCCCCACTTGCAATCAGAATTTCACTGTGTTGGGCACTATGCAACAGAATATCAGGCCTCTTCCTTGAGGAGTTTACAGTCTAAAAAAAGATACATTAGCAAATCAGGGAAGTGTGATAATTTAAGGCTACACATGCAAGAGAGCTAATACTTCTCTATTGTTTATTACAGATTGGACCAAACTGGTCCTGGATGAGGGATTTTTCTGAACCAGGGAAGATCATTTCAGGACCACTCTCCTCCACCCCCAAAACCGCTTCCCTGCTTCCTGGCTCTCCCTGCAGCCAAGCACAGCCATGTGCCATCTCCCACCCTCCTCCCTCCAGCAGCCCAGCTGAGCTGCGGGCCTGCTCCTGGCTCCTCCCTCACAGCCCAACTGAGCCATGGCACCGACTCCCGGGCCCCCAGCAGCATGCTGAGACTTTCTGGTCCTGGGACATCCATGGTCAAGTTGTACCACGGATGTTGCCAGCCCAGAGAATCCCAGATTTTAGAGGAACCTGTAGCTGGCTAGATCACAACTTCTAACAATGCCTTCAGTTCTGTGCTTATCACAGATTACATTATTCAAATAATATTTTAAAATTTGAGGTAATTTCAAAGAAAAGAAACAGAAATGCTTAGGATGCTGTTGTGGCTGATTTATTCAGGGAACAAAGTAAAAGCGTTAAATGTTGGAGGTGGTACCTGAATCAAAAATTGGACCAGCCACTCCTAAAATTTGGAATCTTTAGAATCAAACCTCAATCCATAACATAGCTGTAAAAATGAAAAAAAAAACCCTAAGGGATGTGTTATTAACATGAACGTAATGATCAGAGTAATATGCATATATATGTGATATATATTTACCTAAAAATCAATTATGTTACATATTTTTCATATTAAGCTACATATGCAATACTATATTATAAATACCTTGCAATATAATCTGATAAATCTGTTAACTGGTATTTCCTATCCTATTTCACAATAGCCCAAAATGTATATATTTTAAAAAGATAATTAAAATTATAATAAGCCTTCCCCCAAATCATCAAGAGATCTGAATATAGTTAGAATCTGTATTTTATCCTAAGATAAGAATATCTGTTTATGTCGGAAGCATAAGATTTGTGATTATCTTAGCTATTATTTTCCTTGCTTTTAAATGCTTGGGTAATGTTAATGATGTGATGGGTAACTACACTTAGTAAACTTAATTTGCTTTCTATATAGAGATTTTAATTTTACAATTTTGCTGAGCCTAGATTTACTAAGTGGTTTCAGAAGGATGCTTTCTATGAGTTTTACTGCTGGAGTATTTTCTCTTCTTTTTAATCTGGGACCCATTTGTTCAATTACACCATAAGGCCACCTGCTAACTAGCAGAACCTGCATAATCACCATTGATTTCCAAAATGGCTATGGCAAATACACACTGGAGAATCATTAAATTGACAAGATTCCACTCAGTGGGAAACTTCCTTATCTTGTACTTGTCAGCATGTACATGCACAGCTTTCTTCTCTGCCAGGATCCCCTAAAGCTCTATGAAATTGGAACCTCCTGTTTTATCTGATAGTTTGGCAGTTTGTTCTCATGCTACAGTTGAGTAGGATTTTTCTGGCTGAAGATATTTTAAAAATATTCTCAAATAGGAAGCCACTGATGTTAATCTTTTAAAAAAGTACAGTTCTGTTACATTATTAGCTAGTTAAGGAGTTTGATTGCATGCCCATTGCACTCAGTAAAGAGATTACTATTAACTTCAATGGCTTTGGGGTCAGGGCCTAAATGAATATGGACAAAAATTATGAATTTCTATACATCTGTAATGCAGCAAAATAAAAGTTCCATTCACTATAATGTCCATAATTGTGAATACTCGTGTTGTCTCTCAGTAGGAGTTGCCATTTACTGCCTAAACTTACCTCTGTTAATTGACCCTGATTTTATTTCCATGGAAATCAGTGACAAGACTAGACATTCAGTTATTTTAAAATAAATCCCATTATTTACTAGAAATATTTGTATAGACAAACATAGAAAAAACTGAATACTTTAATCAGGTGAAATTCTCATGGATTCCAATGGAAGTGTTATTGGATGCCAGGGTGTGGCTTGCTATAGTTAGGGTAGTCACTAAGGGTATGTCTACACTACAAAGTTAGTTCGAACTAACGGATGTTAGTTCGAACTAACTTTCACAGGCGCTACACTAGCGCTCCGTTAGTTCGAATTTAATTCGAACTAACGGAGCGCTTAGTTCGAACTAGGTAATCCTCATTCCACGAGGATTAAGCCTAGTTCGAATTTACTAGTTCGAATTAAGGGCTGTGTAGCCCCTTAATTCGAACTAGTGGGAGGCTAGCCCTCCCCAGGTTTCCCTGGTGGCCACTCTGGCCAACACCAGGGAAACTCGTCTGCCCCCCTCCCGGCCCCGGACCCCTTAAAGGGGCATGGGCTGGCTACAGTGCCCGTGCCAGGTGCAAGTCTGCCAGCACCCAGCCAGCAGACCCTGCACCTGGCACGGATCGAGCCACCCACCCGATGCCCCCCAGCCCTCTCCCTCTTCCCGGGACCAGGCTGGCGGCTCCCGGGAGCTTGCCCGGGACCGCAAGAGGCGGGCACCCACCTGGGCTAGTGCAGACATCGTGGACCTCGTCCACGATCTCCGCACTAGGCACAGGAAAGTGGCCACCTAGGGCAGGAGAGCTGCCAGCCTGGCCACCCAGGAGCAGGTGTGCATGAAAATCAAGGGGGTCCACTGAGACCCCCGACCCTGAGCCCTGAGCTTACAATGGCCGTCCTGGGTCAGACCAAAGGTCCATCTAGCCCAGTAGCCTGTCTGCCGACAGCGGCCAACCCTAGGGACCCTGGAGGGGATGGTCCGAAGACAGTGACCAAGCCATTTGCCTCGTGCCATCCCTCTCCAGCCTTCCACAAACCTTGGGCAGGGACACCACTCCTACCCCCTGGCTAATAGCACTCCATGGACCCAACCTCCATGACTTGATCTCACGTCCCTTTAAACTCTGTTCTAGTTCTAGCCTTCACAGCCTCCTGCAGCAAGGAGTTCCACAGGTTGACTCTTTGCTTTGTGAAGAACAACTTTCTGTTACTAGTTTGAAGCCTGCTACCCATTCCTTTCCTTTGGTGTCCTCTAGTCCTTCTTTATGGGAACTAATGAAGAACTTTTCTGTATGCACCCTCTCCACCCAACTCCTGCTTTTAGAGACCTCTATCCTGTCCCCCCTCCGTCTCCTCTTTTCTAAGCTGAAAAGTCCCAGTCTCTTTAGCCTTTCTTCATATGGGACCTGTTCCCAACCCCTGATCATTGTAGTTGCCCTCCCCTCTCCCACCCTCTCTCTTCCCCTCTCCCACCTCCTTTTCCCAGTCTCCCCCAGTTTTGTTCAATAAAGACAGATTCCATTTTTGAACACAATTGTCCTATATTTTGTACATCAAGAAAAGGGGCTAGGGAATGGTAAGTGGAAGGAGGTGAGGGAGGAATGGAGTATGAGCCCCCGATGGGGAGGACTGGGCTGGCTCTGTGGGCTTCTGGGTGTGGAAGCTCTCCTGCAGCCCCCCAATTGCCCCCTCTCCCCAGATGGCAGCCTGCGGCAAGTGCAGCCGGGCTGATGGCCGAGTGGTATGATGTGCCCAGTGTGGGTACTCTGGGTACTCCAAGCCAGGACTGCTTTGCAAGCGGGGCACCCCTGAGAACTGTCCGGGGTGGGGGTCGGGACCCTTTAAGCACAGCCCTCGACTAGCCTGAGACAGCATCTCCACGCTCTAAGGGTATGTCTACACTACAAAGTTAGTTCGAACTAACGGACGTTAGTTCGAACTAACTTTAATAGGTGCTACACTAGCGCTCCGCTAGTTCAAATTTGAATCGAACTAGCGGAGCGCTTAGTTCGAACTAGGTAAACCTCATTTTACGAGGACTAACGCCTAGTTCGAACTAGCTAGTTCGAACTAAGGGCTGTGTAGCCCTTTAGTTCGAACTAGTGGGAGGCTAGCCCTTCCCAGGTTCCCCCTGGTGGGCTCTCTGGGCACAACCAGGAAAACTCTTCTCCTCTCCCCCAGCCCCGGGCCCTTAAAGGGGTAGACTCTGGCCAGACGGCACTAGAGTCAGCCCTGCCAGGAGTCTCTGCCCCGAACCAGTGGCCCCACCATGAGCCAGGCAGCCAGTGCGAGTGACACGTCCCCTGCCCAGTCCCCCAGCACCCAGGGGCCAGCCAGGGGCCGTAGACGGCGCGCGGCCTCCTGGACTAGTGCGGAGGTCATGGACCTCATTGAGGTTTGGGGGCAGGCCCCCAACGTCCATGATCTCCGCACTAGGAGGAGGAATGCGGCCGTCTATGGGCGCATAGCAGCCGCCATGGCCACCAGGGGACACAGGCGCACCCAGGAGCAGGTGCGCATTAAAATTAAAAAGCTGCGCCAGGCGTACGCCAGGGCCACAAGAGGCGGCGCCGCTGCAGGGGCTGCCACCTGCCCCTACTTCACTGCCCTCCACCAAGTCTTGGGGGGCAAGGCGGTCCGTGCCAGCCCGGGGGACATCGAGCCGGGACCAGAGGGCCCTGACCTGGGCACACCAGAAGGGTCACCGCCAGCAGCGTCGTCCAGGGAGACCGTACCAGGTAAGTAGTTTGAATTAAGTAGTTCGGGGGGGAGGTGGGAGGGAGACCAGGGACCGCGCACGTGGGCCATGCCTTCCACGGATCTCGCAGACACCTGTGCACGTGCGAGCAAGTGCCATGCCACCCTTGGGCAGGTGGCTCCAGCTGCGTGACACCCAGGGGCCATTGCCCAATAGCACATGCTTGTGCAAAGAGACGTGACATGCTCCCGACCCCGGGGCAGGACCCAGCAGGATGATTTCCCTTCACATGTCCCCTCTACACAGAGGCAGGGGACATCTCCCCCTTCCCCCCCACCGCCTCGGCCACACTATACATGGCACAGGGACATGGGTGCGGTCTTGGGGCAGCTCCCAGTCCGGGGGAGAGCCAGACATCCTGACCATGGCCTCTGTACAAGCACAGCGGCTGTGACGGTGCAGGACATGGTCACCCTCACGTTGCGGAGTTGGGGAGGGGGCTGGGCATCATCCTCTGCGTCCCCAGGGAGAACTGACCACTTCTCTTCTTTCTCTACAGCTGCACCAGCTGCTCGTGCAGGGTGCACCACCCCGCCCGGGACATGCTCCTGCACCCGTGGCCTGCTCCGGACCGCCAGCACGGAGCAGGAATACTGGGACCAGCACCTTGGGGCCCTGCGAGCCGTGCACCGCACACTACGGTCGTGGATGCAGGAAGACCTGCAGGTCCGCCACGAGCTGCTGGCTGAGCTCCGAGGGCTGAACACCAACCTGCAGATCCTGCTGCAGAGCATGGTGCCCCGTGCTGATCCTGCACCAGCTGTCCCCCCAACTGCTGTCCCTCCTCCCACTCCTGCTCCCCCTCCCACTTCTCCCTCCTCAACCCCCACAACCTCTTCCTCAATGTCCACACCCCCCACCTCAACCTCCACACCCTCCACCCCATCCCCCCGGGGACGCCGAGGCCCCCTCCCTCGCCGTACTGGGAGGCGGTCGGCCCAGCGAGACCCCCACCCCTGATCCTTCAGTTTCCCCACCCCCTCCTTTCCCTTGCTTCCCCCTTTCAGCTCCCTCCTCCCAGTTTTCCCCCTCCCCTCTCCCAGCCTCTCTCTTCCCCTCTCCCACCTCCTTTTCCCAGTTTCCCCCAGTTTTGTTAAATAAACAGAGTTTCTATTTTTGAACACACGTGTCCTTTATTTTGTACATCAATAAGAAGGGGGGCTAGGGAAGGGTAAGTGGAAGGAGGTGAGGGAGGAATGGGGCACGAGCCCCCGATGGGGAGGACTGGGCTGGCTCTGCGGGCTTCTGGGGGTGGAAGCTCTCCTGCAGCCCCCCGATTGCCCCCTCTCCCCAGATGGCAGCCTGCGGCAAGTGCAGCCGGTCTGATGGCCGAGTGGTGTGATGTGCCCAGTGTGGGTACTTCGGGCACTCCAAGCCAGGACTGGTTTCTAAGCGGGGCACCCCTGAGAACTGTCTGTTCGGGGTGGGGGTCGGGACCCTTTAAGCGCAGCCCTCGGCTAGCCTGAGACAGCATCTCCACGCTCTTAGTCCTCCTCTGATGCCCTGCCGGCACTGTTTCCGGCCATCCTTAAGCCCTGTTCAGAGTCCACTCAATGTGGACTTGCTAGTTCGAATTAGCAAAACGCTAATTCGAACTAGTTTTTAGTTCTAGATGCGTTAGTTAATTCGAACTAAGCTAGTTTGAACTAATTCGAACTAAGTTAGTTCGAACTAGCGCTGTAGTGTAGACGTACCCTCTGTCCTCCTCTGATGCCCTGCCGGCACTGCTTCTGGCCATCCTTAAGCCCGGTTCAGGGTCCACTTAATGTGGACATGCTAGTTTGAATTAGCAAAACGCTAATTCGAACAAGTTTTTAGTTCTAGACGCGTTAGTTCGAATTAGCTTAGTTCGAATTAACTAATTCGAACTAAGTTAGTTCGAATTAGCGCTGTAGTGTAGATGTACCCTAATATATTGAGGTCATGCTAGTGGGAACAGAGCACTGCACTCTGCAAAATGATCCCCAGTGATATCCGACAAAAACCACTTCTAGTGCCAGACAGGGACAAACCTTTCCAAAAATAGAAATTTCTAGTTTACAGCTAGACAAGTGGCCTGCCTAATTATTGGTCATATTGAATTAATGTTTAATTTAACAAGTGATGAGCATCATCTCCTTTATCTCAGACAGAAGATATAATTTTGCAGCATTCTAGAGAAGCAAATTCTAGAGAAGCGTAATTCAGACCACACATAAACACCGTGTGGATTTTATTTTTAGTAACTTTTTATTTAATTTAGTAGTAACAATCTTATGAAGTGCTTATTAACTTAATTTCACAACTTCTTCATTTGGAATTATTTATTGTCTCTTACACAGTTTGTTGACATCAATCTGTTCCTTACATTCCAGGAAATTATTCTCTCCCAGCTTTCTTTCCTTTGAGATATATGGGAAAGTTTACCAGCATAACTCATATCTTTAAAACCTCTTCCCGCCTTCCCCAGAAAATGATTTTGGTTGCCACCTGCTGAACATTGTCAGTATCTATAATTTCCTCTTAGTAAAATGGTAACTAGAATGCTTGCAACAATATTCCAAACGTGTTCTCATTGGTGCCTTAGTTAATGCCAGAATAATTGATAACTGGTGTTCAGTATTTTCAGTATTTACACATGGAGAGAACCTTGTTTTGCCTTGTTTTTTAGTTCCTAAATCCTGTGCAGATGGTTTCAGAGCATCCACAATCTGCCTTAGGTCTCTCTACCTAATCAGTTGTCTGACAGGTTTTGTCTACACTACCACATTTTGTCACCAAAAGCATTTAGTCTACAAAACAGTGAGAGCAATTACACTCCAATGGGACTTTTGTTGGGGAAAAAAACCCAGATTTGGTGACAAAAAAATTCCACCCCCACAAGACTTTTTTCTATCCTCCTCCCTTTACTGTTGACAAAGAACCTGTGTAAAGTCTGCTGTTTGTTTTGTCAACAGGACTGGCTTCCACTAGTATCCCACAATGCCTGCCCTGATGGCTATGCTCAGTGTTTTGATCTCTGCTGCCCTGCAGGCTTGTGCCCCTCTCTTTTCAAAGCTCCAGGAATTATGAAACAGTACTGTTTGGGAAACTAACAAGAAAAATCGGGAAATGCCCCTGATCCGCCCTGCTAGGAACACAGCCACAAGCAAACTGCTACTCCAAGGAGAGGGGAACAGACACAGAGCTGCTTTGACATTCCTCAACACAGAGAGCTCACAGAGCTACTTATGATACTGCTCTCAGCAGCTAAGAATGCTGTGGGACAACTCAGAGGGAATCCCAAAAAGTTCAGGGATCAGATCTGCCTTCCAATAACACTGCATTGTGGGATACATACCCAAAGGGCACCACTCACACTGTCAATGATGGTGCCCCCAATATGGACATGATCTGTTTACATAGAGAGCAAGTGTGAACGCCCTCTGGCGATTTTTGTTTTGCCGGCTTTTGGGTGTCAACATAAGTTTTGTCAAGAAAACTTGGTAGTAAAGACATATCCTCAGGTGGCCTCTTGAGATTATGTAGTATAATCTGGAAGTGGGCCCACAGGTCTGAGAACTGAGGATGGAAATTCCCAGCCCTATATTTCATTCCTGGAACCTGAAACACCAGCTGGCCCTTATCAGCTTTAGCCCATGCACATGAGCTGGGAAATTGCTAAGTGGTAAACAAGTTTGACCTCCGTCTCAGCTCGTAAGAGTGATAAGAATGGCATTGAGCCAGTATGTGCTCACCCGGGAAACAGCTGGGGTACAAAGGCATTGGTGGGTCCCATGCACGGGAAGTCTCACCAGGGACCCAGACCTCGAGGATGCCCGGACCTTCCCTAGCTGGAGTCACATCCACTGTGGCCCTTGAAGCGAGAGGACAACGGGGATGGGACTTCCCGTAGTACAAGGGATGTAAGCATGCCATATACCTTTAACTCCTATCTGCTTTGCTCCACATATGATTTCTAATGCATCACTTTGTAATAGCAATAACTTAGCAATATTAATAAAGTATTCCTAATCACTGGAGGCTCTGTGTCGAAGCAAATCCATACCCCTGTGGTTTTACATAAGTGAACTAGGCTTTTTATTGTATTATAGTAGATTTTCTATTAATTGCTTTAGAATTTATAGAATTTAAAGTTTAAATTGTATAGTAATTGTTTTTAAGGCTTGTACATACCTGCCTTATGTAACTGTATTACCTGCTTGGAATAAATAAGAAAGTGGTAAAGTGTTCTGGTTTCCCTAGGATCTAAAATAAATTGAGTCCCACAACAGACTTGACATTTCTTAGTTCTTTCCTACATTGATTTGCATGAGCTGCATATTTATAATCAGATCCAAAACCCACTAAAGTCAATGAGAGTCTTTTAATTATCCTCAAAAGCAACAAGGAGTCCTGTGGCACCTTATAGTCTAACAGATGTATTGGAGCATAAGCTTTTGTGGGCAAAGACCCACTTCGTTAGATGCATGTAGTGGAAATTCCCAGAGACAGGTACACATAAACCTTGTTATCTCTAGCCTGCATATTTATACCTGCCTCTGGAAATTTCCACTACGGGCATCTGACGAAGTGGGTCTTTGCCCACGAAAGCTTATGCTCCAATACATCTGTTAGTCTATAAGGTGCCACAGGACTCCTTGTCGCTTTTGCAGATCCAAACTAACATGGCTATCCCTCTGATACTTAATCATCCTCAACATGCATGAGTTCAAGCCTTGAATAGTCCAACCTTTATGAAACTGTTTTGCTCCATGCAATTTACCAGCCCACCATGTACATATCATCAGGAACTTTAGCTCATTTTACTGTTAACTGATTGCTAGTTTGATTTCAAATGAACATCTTAAGAACTTCCTAAGTGTCTGAGATAAACAAATATGATTATCTTAATATTTACAACATTTTCAGATATTCCCTATATTAAGGAAATATGTATCTTGCCAAAGTTTATATATACATAACTAGTTTGCCTTGTGGTTCCCAATCTTTTTGAGTATACGGACCCCTTTTCAATCTATTAAAATTTCATGGCCCCCCCCGAAGCGATCCATTTTTGCTAGTCCAAGTAAACCCTTCCCGCCACTCTAATAGCTTTTGAACAGTTAGAGCAGGGTGACGTATTCAAAAAAGAGAAAAAATGGTAAAAAGTAATACTGACCCATTTTATAAGCCAACTCCAGAGTACAGACACAGCTTGTCAATTTCAGAGTGGGCTGAGGGACATGCAGACTGCAGGACACAGAGCTTCTCAGGTCCCATTGGCTACTGTTTGCCTGCACTGTTTCATCAGTTCCTGTCCCCTCTGTCCTCTGCCCATCCACAAAGTGACGGGACTCTCATGGTCAAAGGGAGCTCTGGAGCTTCCAGCTCCTAAGGGCGGAACTTCGGGAGCGCAGGGCTCTGGGTTGCGGCTTGCTTTTGATCCTGTTCTCTGGACACTAAGGAAGCGAAGGGAAAGTGCTTGCTTCCCGTGCATGCCTCACACACCAACCAGGCGTGAGGCATGCACAGAATGCAAGCACTTTCCCCATGCTCGCTTAGCTTCCAGAGAACAGGATTAAAAGCAAGCTGCTTCCCGGTGTGCACAGTTGTTGCCACCCTCGCTCTGGGAGTGGAGGGGGAGAAGAAAAGAAAAGTTAGGATCGGACCCACCGCAGCGGGCCCAAAATTAACTTTTAAAAACATTCTGTGGACCCCCTGTAGTGCCCTCACAGACCCTCAGGATTCCATAGACCACAGATTCAGAACCACTGAGTTAGCCCAATAATAGCCCTCAGGTACCCTGCTAGATTTCTCTCTTCAATTACTATGTTTCCTTTTCATTGTATATCTTCCACTTCCATTTCAATGGCTCTCTTCTGCCACATATAAATTTTAGATCCAAGATGAAATCCAGACCTCAGTGGAGTCAATGGAAGTTTTGCCATTTTTTGGTGGGGAAACCATTCCCTGCACTTACCCCTGCTGTCCGGCAACTCCCGACCCTGTGAGTGCCGCTGCCGCTGCCTCTGCAAACAGCGAGCAGGGTGCCGGCAGCACAGGTGCAGCAGGGGATGGGCCGCAGGGGACAGACTCTAGGGTCCAGGGAGGGGAACGCCCTCGGGAGGGCCGAGAAGCGACGTGGCCCCCGGCGGACGGGCCGGCCGAGCCGAGCCAGGACACTGATGGCCCAGGGACCAGAGCGGGGAACGGCCGAGCCAACGGGCCGATCGGGACAGTAAAGTGGCCGCGGTGCAGCAGCAGGGACACAGATGGAGAGGGACTGAAGGCGGGGGTCAGCGGGGCTGGACTGAGCCTGACCCTGCCACACCATTGATTTCAGTGGATCCAGAATTTCACTCCTGAACTACAAGAAAACTGCCCTCTGGCCATGCAAGCCTTGTATTTTCACAAGTGCCATCCTGACTGCCAGTTTGCTATGCAAAATCCCTGAATATACCACCTCCACACCAAGAAGTTGTAGAAATATTCAGAGAAAGAAAGATAAGTCTTAGCTGCTAGTTTAAATTCTCAAAATTTCACAAGGATAAAGTGGGAGTCCAGCAGATAGACACAGGAAGATGAAAAGCTCTGTAGATGTAAATGAGGCCCTCAGTTCCACAGTAACAACACTCACCATCACAATATAAATCCTGTAATATGCAGAATATGTAAATCATAGAATCATATAACACTAGAACTGGAAGGGACCTGCTCTTAAATATCTCCAGAGATGGAGATTCTACAACCTCCCTAGGCAACTTATTCCAGTGTTTAACCACCCTCACAGTTAGGAAGTTTTTCCTAATGTCCAACCTAAAACTCCCTTGCTGCAAGTTTAAGCCCATTGCTTCTTGTCCTATCCTCGGAGGCTAAGCAGAACAATTTTTCTCCCTCCTCCTTGTGACACTCTTTTAGATACCTGAAAACCACTATCATGTCCCTTCTCAGTCTTCTCTTTTCCAAACTAAACAAGACCAGTTCTTTCCGTTTTCCTTCATAGGTCATGTTCTCTAGACTTTTAATCATTCCTGTTGCCCTTCTCTGGACCTTCTCCAATTTCTCCACATCTTTCTTGAAATGTAGTGCCCAGAAACCCCCCAAAAAAGTGATGTAGAAATTGGTTCCCAGAGCTGTTGAGTCTACCTGGCACTCTTGAAATGTCCTTGTATTTCGTTTTGCTATTTTCTGCAGCCTTAGTTCAGCAGGTACTATACCATGTGCCTAACGTTAAGTATATGAGTATTCCATAGTGACTGACATGCTTAAAGTTAACCATATAATGAAATACTTGGTGAACTGGGACTACAAAGACTTTACTCACCAGAGGAAAGGTGTTCACCGGGACAGTCCCTGAAGAAAAAAAGAGATACCATCTACTCTGAGGGCTGCTGAATTCTGAAATATGGAAAAGAAAAAGACCATATCCCCTTTTAGTGGGAGGCCAGTATGTCCAATTAGGGAATCTCCATTCTATAGCAAAACAGAACAGATGATTAAAGTTCTGTTCCTCCTTCCTAAAATGAATTTATTTTCAGCTCACCTGGTTGCCTGTGGAGTTTAGATTCTTGACAATATGAATATTTTAAAGAAAGAAAAATCCTGTCTTACAACAGGAATCCATCTGAATTCTCACTCCCTTCTCTCAGTACCTAAGTGAAGTGGTGGATGCTTTCAATTGGGAGAACCATAACTACTTAAGCCACCACTGCAGACTAAAATCCATCTCAAGCAAATCAGATGTGCATTTATCGTGACAATTATCAAAATCAGTGGATCTAAAGAGAATCACTATTGATTTTTTCTGCAATCAGCAAGTAAGGAAAGGCTTCACAACCCAGAGTATATAAAAGTAAAATGAGGCAGAAATAAACATGTGGAGACCAGAGGCTAAAGAACCAGAGCTGGAGGAGATACATAAGAAATTGGACTCAGAGAGGCAGGATCAGATGTGTAATCATGATCCCAGACCCTGAAAATGTGCAAGTTGTCACTAAAGTCAACACATGTACAGCGATGTTGCGAGTCTTTAGTTTAACAACTCTTAGCTCCAGAAAAACTCCATAGTATCTCAAATACCATTAGGATAAATTGATGGAAATGAAAGGACTTTGAGCAACTTCTGTGACAGAGTAATGAAATTATTGCTCGTACTGAGCTTCCGATCCATATTTTTAGGCTCTGCTTCTATATTCTCTGATGAATTAAGATTCATTATTTATCCAGTTCCTGAACAATCATCTTTGAAGTGGTCCTGTGTTTAATTCTACTGTTTGGAATGATGGAATGGAAAGTATGAAGTTGTTTGCTTTCTTTTGATGTTTACCAACCTACCTAAGGGTATATTTGTGTGAGATATTTCTTGATCCAAGGATTAAATTATTTTATTTATTGCACATGATAAAATAAATATATAATGTAAGAGAATGAGCAGTACTGTACATTTAATGTACATGACCAAAATGAGAATTTAATTATTTTGATGCCAAGATTATTACAATGAATTTATAAGGAATTAATCTAATATGTCTTTCAGAGAAATTTTCTGTTTGTTTGTCTGTTTGCTCAAGAACTCCTCCTATATGGTAAAAGCAAGGACCACCAAATTCGGTATACAGCTTCCTCTTATCAAAGCTTAAAGCAAGGTAAGGGTTTGGTTGAACTAGGAAAATGGGATGTGCCTTGAATGGGATTGTTTCTCATAAAATTATACCAAAAAGAGACAATCACCAGGCAGGTGAAAGGCAGTGCACCCTCACTCCAGAAATGCCCCGTCCTGAACCTTGCAGCTACCCTTTGGGGGGTGGAAGCTCTCCCCAGCCTTTTCCCTGGACTCATACAGGGCTATTGGCTGTTCCCCTTCATCAGGGAACAAGGGGAAAATGTACACTTTTCTGCATTCCTCACTCTGGCTGGGGCGCACAGGGGGCAGACAAGCTGTACTCTCTGTTTTTGGAAAATACAATCATTTAAATAAATCATGCATACTTTCCTTTTATTTTCCAACAAATCCCAAACCCTTAATTAAGAACCTGAGCAACAATGGGTAAATGTGCTAGTAAAGATCTATAATTTCAGTCTTAATTCACTAATGATTCAACCTGCATAGTACTCAAAAAAGAGCAGGTTTCACATGTAGTTTATTTTACCTAACCCAAATTGCATTGTTTCTGAGTGTCTGAAATAGATATTATTTTAAGAGGTCAGAAAAATTCACATTTAAAAAAATGAGATTCATATCATTCATAGAATTCGTTTGCTTTTTTAATTTTTTTTTCAGTTTCCTATATTAAAAATTAATATTGTTCATGGTATTTTTATTATTTTTCTATGTGAATGTTTCTTGGTAGTTGCCCAATATCAGTGCCTGGAAATGATGTTGAAATAAAGCAGATGTTCCTATCTGGAGTCTGTCTTGTGACACATGATGTTTGTGAGGTCAGGAGGATAGGATATGTAGCAGTGAAAAAGATGTGCCCCTGACCACAGTTGTTTACAATCAGCTTATCAGTCTGGAAAACTGAGACACTTAAAGCAATTATAATAATAAGGGGGAAAGAAAAATGTTTCATGTTATTTATTGTTCTGCAATGTGTGGAATGATAAAAATAGACCAGAGGGAGAACCAAGAATCTGAAATCTTTACTTTCAATTTCAGGCACTCACTCATGAAGTGACATTACCAAAGTACACCAGTTGAGGGTCTTCATTAGTCTGATGTTGCACTGCACTAAGTGCCTTCAACTCCACTGACTTCACAGGAAATTGAAAGAATTTAGTATCTGGCAGTATCAGGACCTATTAGCCAAAGTGTGTGAAGTGCAGCTGCATTAGCACCATTATCATATAACCATCCATTGATGGTTCCTGGGCTGCACCGTCAGAAAGAGCACAGAACTGACCTAGAATATAGGTGGAAGAAAAGGCTGTATAACACAGGAGAGTCAGATTAGACCATTGGAAGAGGGAAATATTAAAATAAAATGCATATGATGCTTCATGTCATCAGACTCTGATATAAGAGTTAAGCATCTGGTAGGCAACTTTTCCCTCAGGAAGGCAGGAAAGATGGAAAAAGTTGACAGTGACCAATTCTTTCCCTTTTCTGTATAGTTCAAGATTATAAAGGAAGCTGGATAATGGACAGAGCTGTCCCACAACATTTTGGCACCTGAGGCGGGGAGCTAAAATGACGCCCCCATACCCCCTTGCTTGGGCCAAAACTTTGAAAGGTCTCAATTCTGTCTTCTTCCTGTTCTATGTCTTTTATGACTCTCTACCATCTCTATGCATCTAGAGCAGAGAGAATACATATGCACCAGCAGCAGACACAATTTTCTACACTCTGAGTCCTAGTGGCACCTTTCCACAGTCTGGCACCTGAGGCGGCTGCTTCAGTTCACCTCATGGTAGGGCCAGCTCTGATAATGGAACACTCACTCCTGCTTCCAGAGAAACTGTGTGAAACTCAGCAGCACAAACATCCACCAATATTCCCTCTAGTTTCAGAGCCAAGTCACTCTCAAATTCAGGATTCTTTCCCTCTGTACAGGAACTCCAGAAGGGAAATATTCATGTCTACTGTGGTTTCACTTACAAATTCTTTTTACATTATATTTATTGTTTATTGACAATGGCCCTTCCAAAGCCAGCCAGAGAACAATCTTCATAAAGAGAAAATCCATATTAAGGAGGCCAAGATGAATTTGGAGTCTATGTCCTCTAAGGGACTGGACCTCTGTCTAACTATCCTCCTCATCTCCTTTTTCACATAATTTAATATAATATTTCAAAGGAGTAATTTTCTTCTCCTTGGAAGATGAGGAAAATTGAGATAATGATGAAAGGGCCATCAGGCATACTATCTTTACCTCAACTTCTCCCTAAATTCTCCTTTTGACTGCTTTTTTCAAGGCCTTCCAGGAGAAGGTGACTCATAAAGGAATGGATACGTAATATTTTCTTTCTATAACCAGAAAGAGATATACTGGGTTTGGTAAAAAGAGGAAGAATTGATTTGCCTGTTAAGTCATTTAACTGGAAAAAAACCTTTGATCACATCCCACTATAGTTACAACAACCAAAAGCAAACACTTTTATCCAGTTCCAAATCAAGATTATCTGCTTTTCTTCTACTATCCAATTCTAACATCTGACTATGCACTCATCTTTCTTTAAGGTGACTGGTCTTTTTCCTGTCACTGAACAAATTATCCCTTCAAAACTTAAGCTGCAACCAACAAAAGCACTTAAGCATGTGTATAATTTTAAGCACTAATAAGTCCTGGTGCTTTGTTGTAAATGTTTGGACTGCAAATCTCAGGTTATCTGCAAAAGAATAACATCGGGAAAACTAGAAGATGCACTAAAGTGTCTTATTTGCAAAAGATACATAAACGCAGGTTCAGTAATAGAAGTGTATTTATCATTAAAAATTACAAACTTCATAATTGAATTGTGTCTCCAATCGCACAACAATTTTACTGTATTGTGCTATTGTCAGTGGATGTCTTCTGAGGTGGGAAGGGAGAATCCAACCCACAACCCCACCCACCCCATCTTGCTATCTCCAGGTGCTGCCTTATCCTCCCTCCCTTCAACTTGTGCCAGGTCCCAGGGGGCAGGGAGAGTGAGAAGGCGGAAGCTCATGGTGGCTGTCAGGCAGTGTTAAAATAACAAATCACATATATTTAATTCCATTTTTGCTACCAGGTCCTGATATTCTGATTTTTAATGGAAGAAAGAACTGTCTCAACAGGAGTAACAAATCAGAGCAGCACT
The DNA here is from genome assembly GCF_052426305.1 of Pelodiscus sinensis. Taxonomy (NCBI): domain Eukaryota; kingdom Metazoa; phylum Chordata; order Testudines; family Trionychidae; genus Pelodiscus; species Pelodiscus sinensis. The sequence goes on along the minus strand of NC_143055.1, from coordinate 108,539,106 downwards.
TGAATTTGTTTGATTTACTAATAACTTTGGGTTAAAACCAACCAGTCAAATGTTGTTTTAAAATGTCAATTACCCAATATTTCTTATAATCCAGCATTCATTCGTTAACTTACATAATACCAAGACATAAGAGACATTTATGGAGAAATGCTTTTGTAAGTAAGGGCTTTTGGAGAAAGGATTAAGTTGTTTCTTTCATATAAAAAAGAAAATCACTATTATTCATTAAAAGATTTAAGAATGTTTGTCAATACACTTTAAAGAATAAAGCTTTAAATATGTGTAGTTTCTGCCTTGGAAAGTATCTCATCTTTTGTTTATTTCCTGCTGCAATAGTGTTATAAATGTGTTTATTACCTTTAATGTGTGAATTAATTCATGACTTATAGTTTAAAAAACAGAAAAACAATGGACCCATCTGGTGTTCATGTGAATTTCTGGCTTACCCTTGCCGTCATTGAACATTTATGATTATTAATTAATGAACCCTTCAGTCTTGTTCTCAAGAGAAATCATACTGCACTCCAAGAGGACTATATAGAATTTAGAAAGTCTTACAGGTGTGGAGATGTAACAACAAAGAAAGGCACCAAAATTATAGTGTTGTGGTCCATTTTGTCTCACAAGGCCTGCATGTCTCTCCTTTATTGACACACTCCCTTGTCTTGCAATTGGCTCATTAAATATGGTGGTACAGAAGCTATCAGCTGTTCATTGTCAGGCTTCATTTTTTGTAGTACTATTGTAGCACATAGATGCCCCTATATTCCTTATACTGATTTGTGACCTATTGGTAAGATGCCAAACTGAACAGGGCAGTGAAGTATATACATTTTCAGTATCAAGTTGGCACATTTCTAGAGCTCTTGTCTCACATCAAAGTGCCAATCAAGTGAAAGGAGCAGGATGGTCTTAATACTAAAATGCACTCAGCCTCCAAAGTAAAAAACAATCAGGAACCACCAAAGCCTATTGACATTGACGGCAGTCTTTCTACTGACTTTTGGTGTGTTATGGATTAGAGTCAGAGACAGATTTAGCACTGAAGACTGAAATGGCCAGTTTTACCGTTGGTGAGAACTGAGGTACATTGGCAGTGCTCTGTCAGTGGCAAAGCAAAAAGTACGTCAGGTCAGGATTGGTGTCTGACCTCTAACCATTCTTCTCCTACTTGATTACTCTGATGGGGACCAATCTTTTTCACCATAGGAGCTATGGTCAAGGGACATCCACAATTCTTCTAATGTTTCTAAACAAGGGAGTATATGGGGAAGTTCATGAGGATTATTCCTCTTGATAAAAAGAAAAAGGTTACATGTCAGGGTCCTTCTTTCACCTTTTCCCCCTTTTCCAGACTATGACTCAAAGAGCTATCTGTAGGCAATTTGTTAAGTACATGTCTGAACTTTACTTGGCTTTGGTCTGGTTATCAGTCCTACATTTTTCTGAGTACCAAAATTTACTTTTAAAATTGTAAACAAAAAATCTTTATCATGTGATTTACTATCAATTATGAAATAGAAGTACAGCAATGTTGTCAACATGTGGAAGACTGAAATTATGGAAAGTAATTTACTGAACACAGGAGAGAGCATGTTTTTGCTACTATTAATGCAATTTGTCCTCAAAATGGCACTATTATCAGGGTTATCAAGTTTTAATGTGTCCCTAGTGTGGTCAGGAGAACAATCATTTTCTTAAGGAAGAATTTCTAAATATTGATGCTAGTGTAGCACTTTGTTTCCCTGTCAAATTTTGGCTAATGTCAAAAGGTAAACTATATATATATATATATATATGCAGAGAGAGAGAATTACTGTTTATGACAGCATAAGAGTATACTTTAAAAGTAAGTTGTTTTACCACAATCTGTGGAACAAGCAGGTAAGACGAAGACTTAGAATTTACTACAACTTTTTACCTTGAGTTCAGCTAAATAGGCATTTGTACTGGGAGTTTTGGAGGTCTAGGAATTTTGCATGAAACTGGAAATTTTTTATTTTGTGATACCACAATTAAATATCAGATGGTCCACGTAAAGTAGTGCAAATAATTACACTGGTTTTGATCAGTTTTGTAAGGTTATAAAGGTAACTTTTATCTAATTCATTGTTTATACATCTAACTAATTAGATTTGGATGCAACACAATGGGACACAATCAAAGTAATGTGGGTTCAATGAAAATGCCACAACTTTATTTATTAATTAATTATTAACACAACCTTAACAACACCTAAACAAGTGGTCCCTAAATGATGGGAACCTAGGAATGACCAGGTGGACATGGTGGTATAGCTCTCAGGGAGTCAGGGACAGAGCACCACCCAGTCCCACTCTGCACCCAGTTCTGCTCTATCTCTGGCCTCAGCCTTAACTGTAGGTCTTTCCCCACCTGACCTCAGCTTAAGATTGTCAGGTGCCCAGTTTTCAACGGGAAAGTGCAGTAGTAAGGGGAACCTGACAGTGTCCAGTCAGCACTGCTAACCAGACACAAAAAATACAGTTACCCAGTGGAAAGGGTAACAGAGACTGCTGGAGTCTGGACTCTATCAAGAGAAGTGCCAGCAGCTCTCCCATCCTTCCCCCTCCCCTACACTCTCTGAATCACCTCTCACCCTTCGGCTGTGTCCAGACTCAGGGGTTTTTTCGGGAAAAGTAGCCTTTTTCCAAAAAAACTTCCCCTGCGTCCAGACTCAAGCCGCGTTCTTTCGAAATTAAATCGAAAGAACGCGGCTTTTCTTTCGATGGCGGTAAACCTCATTTCACGAGGAAGAACACCTTCTTTCGAAAGTTCCTCTTTCGAAAGAAGGCGTTCTTCAATGTAAATAGGGCTTCTTCGAAAGAGAGCATCCGGACTCACTGGATGCTTTCTTTCGAAAAAGCAAGTCGCTTTTTCGAAAGTTCAATGTGCAGTCTAGACGCTCTCTTTCGAAAGAGGCTTGCAATCTAGACATAGCCTCAGAGTGTGGCTTCTCCTCCCCTCTCCTACTCCAATCACACACACTCCTGAGCACATCTCCGCTACTCCCCTCGTGCCATACTCATGTCCTTATAAGAACATAAGAATGGCCATACTGGGTCAGACCAAAGGTCCATCCAGCCCAATACCCTGTCTGACAGTGGCCAATACCAGGTGTCCCAGGGGAACAGGTAATGATCAAGCGATCTCTCTCCTGCCATCCATCTCCACCCTCTGACAAACAGAGGCTAGGGACACCATTCCTTACCCATCCGGGCTAATAGCCAATGATGGCCTTAACCTCCATAAATTTATCTAGTTTTCTTTTAAACCCTGAATTAGTCCTAGCCTTCACAAACTTCCTCACACAAGGAGTTCCACAGATTGACTATGTGCTGTGTGAAGAAGAACTTCCTTTTATTTGTTTTAAACCTGCTGCCCATTAGTTTCATTTGGTGGCCCCTAGTTCTTATATTATGGGAACAAGTAAATAGCTTTTCCTTATTCACCTTCTCCACACTACTCATGATTTTATGTATCTCTATCATACCCCTCCACCCTTAGTCTATTCTTTTCCAAGCTGAAAAGTCCCAGTCTCTTACTTTCTCCTCATGTGGGACCCATTCCAAGCCCCTAATCATTTTAGTTGCCCTTCTCTGAACCTTTTCTAATGCCAGTATATCTTTTTTGAGATGAGGAGACCACATCTGTACGCTGTATTCCAGATGTGGGCGTCCCATGGATTTATATAAGGGCAATAAGATATTCTCCGTCTTAGTCTCTATCCTTTTTTAAATGAATCCTAACATCCTGTTTATTTTTTTGACTGCTGCTGCACACTGCGTGGATGTTTTCAGAGAACTATCCATGATGACTCCAAGATCTCTTTCCTAATTAGCTGTAGCTAAATTAGCTCCCATCATATTACATGTATAGTTGGGGTTATTTTTTGCAATGTGCACTACTTTACATTTATCCACATTAAATTTCATTTGCCATTTTGTTGCCCAGTCACTTAGTTTGGTGAGATCTTTTTGAAGTTCTTCACAGTCTGCTTTGGTCTTAACTACCTTGAGCAGTTTAGTATCGTCTGCAAACTTTGCCACCTCACTGTTTACCCCTTTCTCCAGATCATTTATGAATAAGTTGAATAGGATTGTTCCTACGACTGACCCTTGGGGAACACCACTAGTTACCCCTTTCCATTCTAAAAATTTACCATTTATTCCTACCCTTTGTTTCCTGTCTTTTAACCAGTTCTCAGTCCATGAAAGGATATTCCCTTTTATCCCATGACAACTTAATTTACGTAAAAGCCTTTGATGAGGGACCTCATCAAAGGCTTTTTGGAAATCTAACAAGGAGTCCTGTAGCACCTTAGAGACTAACAGATGTATTGGAGCATAAGCTTTCATGGGCAAAGACCTACTTCTTCAGATGCATGCAGTCAGCTATCTTCCAGTCATTGGGTACAGAAGCTGATTTAAAGGATAGGTTACTAACCATAGCTAATAGTTCGGTAATTTCACATTTGAGTTCTTTCAGAACTCTTGAGTGAATGCCATCTGGTCCCGGTTACTTGTTACTCTTAAGTTTATCAATTAATTCCCAAACCTCCTCTAATGACACTTCAATCTGTGACAAGTCCTCAGATTTGTCACCTACAAAGGATGGGTCAGGTTTGGGAATCTCCCTAACATCCTCAGCCATGAAGACTGAAGCAAAGAATTCATTTAGTTTCTCTGCAATGACTTTATCATCTTTAAGTGCTCCTTTTGTATCTCGATTGTCCAGTGGCCCCACTGGTTGTTTAGCAGGCTTCCTGCTTCTGATGTACTTAAACAGTTTATTATTACCTTTTGAGTTTTTGGCTAGCTGTTTTTCAAACTCCTTTTTGGCTTTTCTTGTTACATTTTTACACTTAATTTGGTAGTGTTTATGCTCCTTTTTATTTACCTCACTAGGATTTCATTTCTACTTTTTAAAAGATGTCTTTTTATCTCTCACTGCTTCTTTTACATAGTTATTAAGCCACAGTGGCTTTTAGTTCTTCCACTATGTTTTTTAATTTGGGGTATACATTTAAGTTGGGCCTCTATTATGGTGTCTTTGAAAAGTGTCCATGCAGCTTGCAGGGATTTTACTTTAGTCACTGTGCCTTTTAATTTCTGTTTAACTAACCTCCTCATTTTTGCATAGTTCCCCTTTTTGAATTTCAATGCCACAGTGTTCGGCTGATGAGATGTTCTTCCCACCATAGGAATGTTAAATGTTATTATATTATGGTCACTATTTCCAAGTGGTCCAGTTATATTTACCTCTTGGACCAGATCCTTCATGCCAGTCAGGACTAAATCGAGAATTGCCTATCCCTCACCATGGCTGCCAGGGATTGCAGACCAAGGAATGAAGATTCAACTGAAAGAGTTTGGGGATTACTGCCCTAAACACTACCCAGGAGAAGATGTTAGAGGGACATAATAGCAGTTGTTATAAGGAAGAGAGTGAAAAATTATTCTTCTTAACCTTGGAGGATAGGACAAGAAGTAATGGGTTTAAATTGCAGCAAGGGAGATTTCAGCTGGACATTAGGAAAAAATTCCTAACGGTCAGGATGGATACACACTGGAATAAATTGCTTTAGGAGATTGTGGAATCTCCATCATTGGAGATTTTTGAGAGCAGGTTACACAAACATCTGTCAGGGATTGTCTAGAATGATAGTGCTTGGTCCCTTCCAGTTCTAAGATTCTATATATTTCAAGCTCGCCACAGATATAAATGAAGACATAAGGAAGGAAGTTCTCATCTATACCCTCTCTCCCAATCTTCTAGGACTTGATACAAATGGCCAGAGTCCCTTCTCCCTTGCCAAATGAGGTCAAGTTTTAGTATGAGGGAGCTTCAAGCTGAGTGAGATACTGAGGCTGGAATCCCCACTGAACCAAGACAATATTCAAAACCCAGTGCCTGACTAGCCCACAACTAGAACTAAGGGCCCACAAATCACTTGTGAGTCATTTGCGGTCTTCATTGCAAACCTTCCAAAAGTTGTAACAACAAACGTTGTCTCCCAAGCAGACTTCCTGGATGCCAAAAGGAAGGTGAAAAAAAACCTCCACAAGGCTGTTTTCCAGTTCTGCCATGGGAGAAAAGAGGGGAAGCGTTGCACTTCTCTAAGTGCATTGTGAAGCAGAAAAATGAATGTCAGCCTGGAGTGTCCATTGACAGAGATTTACTAGAAGCCACTTCCTACAAGCTGGTCTGCGTGCAAAATTTTTAAGGTTTTTTAAAATCCTTTTAAAAGCCTTTGTTAATGTTCTATCTATCAAAGTGCTAGAGTGACTCAGTTAGTACAGCTCCTCAATGGAGTGAAAGAGGCACATGGTGCCTCTTGGGTAGTAGCATGGGAAGGGAGGCAAAATCCACAGAGCTGCTACATCCTTCCCATGTACAAATGGGGGGGGCTGTCAATGGGCCCAACCAAGCATCCACTCCTTCCCCAAAGCCTACATATTTATGCCTGGGGAAGTATTCTCCACCAGACCTAGCCCTAAATATTTCCTGGAGTAGCAAGGAAGCAAGAGGAATGATATAACTGAGTCCCAGGCTTCTCCAGGGGCAGCCTTACACCTGGCCCTTAGGCTGTGTCTAGACTGGCCAGTTTTTCCGGAAAATCAGCCGCTTTTCCGGAAAAACTTGCCAGCTGTCTACACTGGCCGCTTGAATTTCCGCAAAAGCACTGACTTCCTACTGTAAGAAATCAGGGTATGTCTACACTACAAAGTTAATTCGAACTAACGGACGTTAGTTCGAATTAACTTTGATAGGCGCTACACTAGTGCTCCTCTAGTTCGAACTTAATTCGAACTAGCGGAGCGCTTAGTTCGAACTAGGTAAACCTCATTGTACGAGGACTAAGCCTAGTTCGAACTTACTAGTTCGAATTAAGAGGTGTGTAGCTCCTTAATTAGAACTAGTGGGAGGCTAGCGCTCCCCAGCTTTCCCTGGTGGCCACTCTGGGCACCACCAGGGAAACTCGTATGTCCCCCTCCCGGCTCCGGACCCCTTAAAGGGGCACGGGCTGGCTACGGTGCCCGTGCCAGGTGCAAGCCTGCCAGCACTCAGCCAGCAGACCCTGCACCTGGCACGGCTCGAGCCAGCCACCCGATGCCCCCCAGCCCTCCCCCTCTTCCCGGGACCAGGCTGGCAGCTCCCGGGAGCTAGCCTGGGACCGCAAGAGGCGGGCACCCGCCTGGCCTAGTGCGGACATCGTGGACCTCGTCCATGACCTCCGCACTAGGCACAGGAAAGTGGCCGTCTAGGGCAGGAGAGCTGCCAGCCTGGCCACCCAGGAGCAGGTGTGCATGAAAATCAAGGGGGTCCACTGAGACCCCCGACCCTGAGCCCAGAGCTTACAATGGCCATCCTGGGTCAGACCAAAGATCCATCTAGCCCAGTAGCCTGTCTGCCGACAGCGGCCAACCCTAGGGACCCTGGAGGGGATGGACCGAAGACAGTGACCAAGCCATTTGTCTCGTGCCATCCCTCTCCAGCCTTCCACAAACTTTGGGCAGGGACACAACTCCTACCCGCTGGCTAATACCGCTCCATGGACCCAACCTTCATGACTTGATCTCACTTCTCTTTAAACGCTGTTCTAGTTCTAGCCTTCACAGCCTCCTGCACAGGAGTTCCACAGAAGAACAACTTTCTGTTACTAGTTTGAAGCCTGCTACCCATTCATTTCCTTTGGTGTCCTATAGTCCTTCTATTATGGGAACTAATGAAGAACTTTTCTTGATGCACCCTCTCCACCCCACTCATGCTTTTATAGACCTCTATCCTATCCCCCCTCAGTCTCCTCTTTCCTAAACTGAAAAGTCCCAGTGTCTTTAGCCTCTCTTCATATGGGACCTGTTCCAAACCTCTGATCATTTTAGTTGCCCTTCCGTCTCCCACCCTCTCTCTTCCCCTCTCCCACCTCCTTTTCCCAGTCACCCCGAGTTTTGTTCAATAAAGAGAGATTCTATTTTTGACCACACGTTTTCTTTATTTTGTACATCAGGAAGGGGAGCTAGGGAATGGTAAGTGGAAGGAGGTGAGGGAGGAATGGGGTACGAGCCCCCGATGGGGAGGACTGGGCTGGCTCTGCAGGCTTCTGGGGGTGGAAGCTCTCCTGCAGCTCCCCAATTGCCCCCTCCCCAGATGGCAGCCTGCGGCAAGTGCAGCCGGTCTGATGGCCGAGTGCTGTGATGTGCCCAGTGTGGGCACTCAGAGCACTCCAGGACAGGACTGCTTTGCAAGCGGGGCAACCCTGAGAACTGTCTGTCCGGGGTGGGGGTCAGGTGCCTTTAAGCACAGCCCTCGGCTAGCCTGAGGCAGCATCTCCATGCTCTAAGTCCTCATCTGATGCCCTGCCGGCACTGCTTCCGGCCATCCTTAACCCCGGTTCAGGGTCCACTTAATGTGGACATGCTAGTTCGAATTAGCAAAACGCTAATTCGAACTAGTTTTTTAGTCTGGATCCGTTAGTTCGAATTAGCTTAGTTCGAATTAACTAATTCGAACTAAGTTAGTTCGAATTAGCGCTGTCGTGTAGACATACCCTCAGTGCTTCTTGCGGAAATACTATGCTGCTCCCGTTCGGGCAAAAGTCCCTTTTGCGCAAAACTTTTGTACAAAAGGGCCAGTGTAGACATCTGAGATTTGTTTTCCGCAAAAAAGCCCCGATCGCGAAAATGGCGATCGGGGCTTTTTTGTGGAAAAGCGCGTCTAGATTGGCCATGGACACTTTTCTGCAAAAAGTGCTTTTGCGGAAAAGCGTCCGTGCCAATCTAAACGCTCTTTTCCGAAAATGCTTTTAACGGAAAACTTTTCCGTTAAAAGCATTTCCGGAAAATCATGCCAGTCTAGACGTAGCCTTAGTGTTTTCTATAGCACCCACCACCACTAATATAAATGAGATAGTTTTCCTTATATTAAGATTTCCAAAGTTTATTCTGAGATATAAATTAAAAAGCATGGCTGAATTTAATAGCAGATTGAATAAGGAAGAGAAATTGGAAGGTTATGTTCTTGTCTGCATGTCATATGTCCTACAATGGCGTCTGTGTGTAAGTCTCCCCCATATTCTAGCATTCTATACTTCTAAATGACATAGGGAGTTAAATGATAAACAATAAGCTATCGTTTTCTTCCTCCTACACTGTATTTTGACCATTGTAGTCACGCAGACCAATCATGCACTGTAGTACAACCAGTTTAATCCAGCTGGAAAGAAACTACGAAAAGTGTTAATGTGACGGACATGCATTTGATTTGAGTGGTAATGTAACATTGCACACATTTGATTTTCATCAGATTCCATGTCCCTTCTTGATTTGCTTATTGGGAACATATTTTGAAATAATTAGCTCAGGATCCTACTAGAGTTTCAGGCATAGGAAGCATCAAGAACAAAATGATTAGAAAGTAGATTGTCCCCCTCTGAAGGTCAGTTACAAATATAGTCACAGTTTCCAGTATTTACAATATCTTTGTCTCCACTGAATTAGCCTTCATGCATGCCCCTTGTCTCTCTTTCCCTCTAATACTTGCTCTAAAACTTTTATGTGTAGCCTAGTAATCATGCAAAACATTTCAGGAAATGCTTCCAATTTCTTTCCACACCTAAGTACCATGCATATGCTGTATTAATCTGGATGGAATATAAAGGCCAAAGGTTTAACATAACTTAGTCACTGTCTATCATTAAACAACATTAAAAAAGGTTCAGGGTTTGGCATACAGAGACCTCTGCCTCTTTAGCACTATGGCAAACACGCGCCATTAAAATCCTTTTAAACCTTACATTAAAGATAAAAAAGAAGGAAAAACAAAGCATTTGAAACGTAAAGTATTAAAATAAGGCTTTCATTTTAACAAAATTTTTCTGTTTCCTTTACCTTTAGCTGGAGAGGTAGAAAAATCCCTGGTTTGGCAGTCTCTTTGATGGTATTAAAGGTGGTACTAAAAAGAAAAAAGAAGTTGGCTGAGATGGAGTGAAGATGTCACAGCTGCTATTGTTGAAATTGAATCTTAGAAAGAAAAAAACACTTTGACAAAAAACAGGACTATGTAGCACTTTAAAGACTAACAAGATGGTTTATTAGGTGATGAGCTTTCGTGGGCCAGATCCACTTCCTCAGATCAAATAGTGGAAGAAAATTGTCACAACCATATATACCAAAGGATACAATTAAAAAAAAATGAACACATATGAAAAGGACAAATCAAATTTCAGAACAGAAGGGAGATGAGGGGGGCGGTAAATGTCTGTGAGCTAATGATATTAGAAGTGATAAATGGGGAAGCTATCTTTGTAATGGGTAAGATAATTAGAGTCTTTATTCAAACTTAAGTGTAAAGTGTTGAATTTAAGCATAAATGACAGTTCAGAGGATTCTCTTTCAAGTGTAGTCTTAGAAGGCCTTTGAAGCAGGATGCAGGTAATCAAGTCATTGAGACAATGTCCTTGCGGTTGAAATGGCAAGAAACTGTTTTTTCTTTGTGATCCTGTCTAATATCTGTTTTGTGGGCATTGATTCTTTGGCAAAGTGTCTGAGACATTTGTCCAATGTACATAGCAGATGGACACTTTCGGCACATGATTGCATAAATTATATATCTGGATGCGCAGGAATATGTGTTCTTGATCTTATAACTCACTTGGTTAGGTCCAATAATGGTATCAGCAGAGTGAATATGTGGACAAAGCTGGCAATGGGGTTGGTATTAGTGTGGTATGTTCTGTGGTTGTTGGTAAGAATCATCTTGAGGTTAGGTGGTTGTCTTAATTGTGTATGTGACTATAGGTTGAAACTCTCTAAACTGGGACTCTCTGGTCTAGCAACATCCAGAGAGTCCGGGTGGAGGGCTAGCAGCAGGGAACCCTGTGGGCCAGCAGGGCAGCAAGCTGCCTTAAGCAAGCTACTGGCAGTATAGCCCAGCAGTGAGCCATGGCATGCGGCATCCCAGTGGGGTGAGCAGGAAAGCGGGGCCTGCTGGGAGGACAGACGGATGGGCCAGGTCAAGCCCCTGCTGTGACTAGTAAGGAGGAAGTGGTGGTAGTGGACAAGGAAGATGTGGATGAAAAGTATGGGGGACAGGCAATTAGCAGACCCAGCTGTGTAGTGAACTAGGACCTGTTTTTAACTGACTGCAGTCCAGCCAGTCTCATTAGTCAAACACAGGTGAGCTTGATGCAGGGCAAGGAACTTCAGGTAAATGTGTAAATACATTTTCAATTACTGGAATGACATCCCCAAAACAACAAGACACAATTTTTTGACTTTTCATTAATTTATTCATGCTGGATGAGGTAATGGTACAATCAACAGAGGTAGAGTTGCAAACTGCTTTTCATCCCCCTTGAGAGTTGGTGGGGATGGGACCATGCAGAGCATGTACATTGTTTATGCACACATGGGTGGCCCTTGAATCCTCTTGAGAGATCTCAATGACACTTCTATGACAGGGCCCTGAAATACTCTGCCAAAGATTTCTAGGGATGACACCTTATTTCTCCCTGAAGAATAGGACACTTTCCCATATCAGTCAGTGATAACTACAACAAGCAACAGGCTAGCAGCATCTAAGCCCAGGATGCTTTACAACACCAGCAGCATATGTGCTCTGTCTGCTTTTGTTACCCATAGGAATGAGATATCAGATAAAATCACCACCACACTGTGGAAAACAGTGTCAGAATTCATGGAACCAAGCAATTCCCTCCTCAGTCCTTTAACCCCAGAGAGCCAGACTCACTATGAAGTGCTGGAAGAAGTGAGAAGATTGTGTTTAAAACTTTTGGGGACCAAGGAGAAAGAGTTCAGCATCATAAATTTCACTTTCTGTAGTGAATGCACAGATACTGGTATTACTGCAGGGATTTTTTTTTAATCTGCAGTTTCTGCCACTGAAGTCTCCAAATGCTAGAAAAGTGTATGGTACTGGCTGCTTTCTAAGTTTTAAAAATATTATTTCCAGTTAAAACTCTTTCCTTTACCCCATCACCACTACCAAAAGACCCCCAAAAAAACCAAGATCAGGATAGGCAGCTCTTCTGTCAAATTTCAGCTGAATATAATTAGAAATGGCTCTAATGTGAGAGTCTAAGAATTGGAGTTTATGGACAGCTAGCAAAAATATGACAATTATGCATATTAAAACTTCCTTCTTCTAAGTCTTTGGCTATATGCCTGTGGAGTTCTGCTTTCAGAACAAATATCTCAAATTATTGTTTGGCTGATCTATCTGTAATTATCTTGCTCACATGAAGAACTAATTGTCTTACTGTCATTTTGGTTTTTTACATTAAGTCCTTAGCTAAGATTGGTTTTTAGGAAGACAGACACAGCTACATTAAAAATAAATGAGCTTTTCACAAGTGCTCAACACTCACAAACCCTGTTGAAGACAATGGGAACTGCAGGTGCTCAGCTGCTTTGAAAGGCAAGCCTTAAAGATGGCCTGAGTAAGAGTATCACTAACTGCCACTAAAAGTCACTGAAAGTGGCAGAGGATCACTGCCCCTCAGATACCTAGGCCAGAGGGGAATATTAGAAACAGACAAATACACGGGCTTAGCATTTACCAAATGGAAAAGAACAAAATTAGGGAAAGATGTTACATTTCCCAGCTTTTAAAAAGTCATTACCCACAATGGAGAGCAAACAAAAAATTCCAAATGCTTTTTGAAGCATGTTTCTAAGAGCTAAAATACTAAATATAAATGAATTAATTAAAAATGTAATTATAGTCTCTACCAGGCCTATTTGCCTGCCAAAACACATTTGGTGCTCCCAAGTACTGAATGATTGCTGCTGCTTATAATTTGATGAATGTTCCTGTGATTAAGTCCTTGTTAGTGCTTGCCACAAAACATTACAGACCTTCACTCTGTTCCACTGTGAGCTAGATGGAGACTGAAATATCCACTCAGTAACAGCCTTCATGATACATGAAATGTCTCTGGACACTTGCAAGAGTGAGACTTTCAAAAGCAAATAAACACTGACCTGACTCTGCTCCCATTAACTTTAATGGCAGAAGAATCTAATTAGGGATGAGACTTTTTGTACAAAACCTCTTCTTTTAGCCTAAAATAGGAGTTTACAGACATTTTCACTGTGCAGGTTGCACCTTTGTAGAGAGATTATCTTGTGGATCACTTCTCTTGCATTGCTGACCTCCTTCCTTTTCATTGCACGTAAAATAGATTCACAGAGTTTAAGGCCATAAGAGATCACTAAATCATCCGGTTCAAGGATTGGAAACCTTTGGCTCATGGCCAGTTAGGGTAATCCACTAGTAGGCTGCAAGACAGTTTGTTGACATTGAGCATCTGCAGGCACAGCCACCCACAGCTCCCAGGGGGTGCGGTTTGCCATTATCAGCCAATGGAAGTTGCGGGAAGTGGGATAGGGCTGGCTTCTCAGAGAGGTTTCATTGAGCTGGATGGAAAACAGTGCCAGTAAAAGCTCACCTAGTTTGTACTAAGTTGTCCTGCTGCATCTTCTAGAACAGTGTTTCTGAAAGCGTTCCGTGGAATCGCTCTCGAAACACATTAACTGTCCGCCCCGGTTTGTTTATTTACCGATGCCGTGGCCACGGAGCCTCGCGGCTCCCATTGGCTCCATTTCATCCTTTGCAGCCAAGGGGAGCCACAGGAAGTGGTGGCCTGGCCCACACCACTTCCCGCAGCTCCCCTTGGCTGCAAAGGACGAAACAGAGCCAATGGGAGCCGTGAGGCTCCGTGGCCGTGGCATTGGTAAATAAACAAACCGGGGCATCCAGTTAATGTGTTTCTGAGAGTGATTCTGCAGAACACTTTCAAAAACACTGTTCTAGAGCATTTGGCTAGCATTCCCTTCCCTTGCCCAACACTTTTTGTTCCACTGTTTTTTTGATAGGAGGGAGCAGCCCTGGAACTTTGATTTATACTGTGGCATTGCATTAAATCAGATGCAGTTTAACTTTTCTAGTTAGTTTTCTACTACTGTTACCCCTGTTTGGCTCTGCAATTAGCCACTGCTCTCTGTATGTGAAAGGGACTCACTGAAGTCCTGTTGAACTCTACTAAACAGAAAGGTGGAAATCTAACCCACAGCTATGAATATCTGTCTCATGGGGTACGCTGCTTTCACATTAAACTAAGTAATATGACAGTCACCTTTAGTGGTACAGTTTATGGATTACATATGGATTATATGAAAATACTTCCGAGAGGCACTGAATATGAGAGGGAAACTTCCCTTATAAAATGTCCTGTGCCTTCTATTAATGACATCATGCTATAAGTGACAAGAAAACAAATGACAGTAATGACCCTTTTAAAAAACTTCAGTTGTCAGGTTCCCACTCCCTGTACTGATCAGTGGTAAGAATAAAATTAATATTTGTTAATCGATCCAGCATTCTGTTGCCTTGAGTGGTACAGGTGCCCTAGATCTAGATGAAATGTAGAAATCATACATGAATTCAGAGGTCATGAGTTCTTCCCTCCTCCTCCCCTACCCTCTCCCCCCCCCCACCCCATAATCTATAATAATACTCCTGGCTATAAATTGTTCCTTCCTAGCAACCACATGCTGTGATTTCACTGGCTATTTTTATTCATTAATACCAGCTGCTTAACAGTGCCTGAAGGTAACAGAAAAATGTTTTTACCATATGGTTTATTAAAAGCTGATGAAGCCCTTTCATGTAAGGGTGGGTTTGTCCATTCATACATGGGTAAATTCACCCATGTACAGAGAGTTAAGCACAAGCACCATCTGAGCACTGAGTGGCTTATGATATTGTGAGCCATACCTTCAGCAGGTGTAAATTCGCATAGCTCCATTGATTTCCACAGAACTCCATTCTCTATCAGTTGAGAATTTTGCTCATTAAAAGGTGCATTGGTCTTGTGTGGGTCCTTTTCACAAGAGCAAATTTCACCCACTGAGTTTGCAGTACAGAACTCACTAAAGATAGTGAGGGATCATGCTACAAAGTGACAAGGTTTTTTTTTTTTTTGCTACCTTTAAATAATGGTATTCTTCGTGTCACAGCAGAGAAGATGCACCATGTTCCAATGCCACAATGAGCTTTGCTTTGAGATCACACTACACATTATCTGGTGGCGTGGCAAAAATATGATGAGCTATTTGATATGTTACATATTTGAATGAAGCTTATTTTAACTTTGCAAAAGATTCTTTACTCTTAAGATTTTGTCTTGGTTACTACTTTAAAAAACTGTAAGATTTAACCAAAGCTTTTTGCATTTTTAAACGTATTATTTATTAAATGTTTTCAATTTTCTTATAACAAACCAAGCAAATTCTAGGTGCCAGCATATACAACAAGCAAAGAAACACTACACATCAGAGAAGACCAAATATTTACACAATATTTGGATGTCCCATGTATTTCCAGCAGATGGATTTTATGGCACATATCAAAAACAAACAAATAAAATTAAGGAAATCAAGACAGGAGGTGAAGGTGTTTGTGGTGAACAGGCCACAAAGAAGAGAGAAGATAGGTGAGCCTGTCATGTAGGCCTCCTGCAGGGATCTTTAGTTAACCAGTTTTAGGCAAGTGATCCCAATGGACTCAAATATTTCATGGGTTTGCTGTCTAATGAATATGGACCTTTACTCACAGCCAAGTTAGCCAGCACAATTTTTTAATTATTCCAATGTCCAATGTTTCCACTGCATCACATAAAATTCCTTCTACTGGCATAGGAGGAATTAAATAAGAAAATCTTGTGAGTTATTCACCTTACCACTGACCCCGTTTTTTCCCTCCCACTCCCTTCATTTAAAAAAAAAACCCACTGCTTACTAATATGTCCAGATATCAATATTGTGAACATTCAGTCATGTTGTATCTTAAGAACAAAAATGATCATAAACAAAAAATACTTTGGGGAGAGAGGCAGTAGAGGAGACATGCCTTCAAATTTTCCACTGGCTCAACTTGTGAAAAACTGATTTTTAGGGTGGAGTACACATCAGTATTACTTGCAACTAAGTTTCACAGAAGTCTTTACTAGAGGTAAATTCTACTCTATTTGGCATCAACTTCAATTCTGCCACGTGACTTACATTTTATAAACACAGAAGAGTTAATGATGAACTTTTTTTAGTATATTCTGCATAAATAAGAAGTTAACTCAAACCATGATTTTTCCTGTATTACATGTTACTGATGGAAAGAAATTAAAAGCCTTTTTGAATTAAAAAAGGTTTATAAAAGCTGGAAGAGTAGTAAAAGCTTATTGCAATTAAAAATTTCTTTATCTTTGAGCTTACAAGGAAATTTTTGATTTATCACACTTCTCCAATAATAACTTCTTTGTCTTTGCAGTTAGATACATACAGAGTTTTTCCAAGAAAAATCAATTAAAGTAAAGAATTGCAAAGAAGTGTGTGCTACTCTAGCTGAAGTGGACATTATGCAGAATTCTAAGAAACTTTTCCTCGCAGTTTTATTAAGACAAATCAACTGGAAAAGAACAAGGATTCTGGAGGCTGGCACAAGTCCATGAAAACATTGCTTTTCATTAACAATTCCTTATGTAATTACTAGATACAAGAATTAAAATATACAGCATACTACAGATAGAGATCATATTTCCTCTAGTGCTTTGTGTACTATCCTTGTGGTCCTTTATATATAATTACAAGTGTGGGGTGTATAAAAGAAGAGAAAAATGTGGAAAAGGAGAGAGAAAGAAGAACTTCTGTCTTTAAAGCTGCTGATTCTCAAACTACTGAAACCATGAGAAAGTTGATTTTAGGTCAAGTTAAAAGATGAAGATTTATGTCCACAAGCACATGAAAGCAACAAGCTTTTTTTATTTTGGCAAAGTAAGACCTTTTCTTGTGTTGACGTCAGGAATGTTACTAAGTCTGATGAACAACACAGGCCCCTATTAAATCTCAAACAAGGAGTCATCTCTGAAAAGTGCCATTTCACCTTGTGGAGGCTTCCTCCAATTGTTTTCTCTTGTTTATGTTCATACTGAAAGGCAGAAGATTATTTTATTTTAATAATTGCCAGCACAGTAAACACAACCTGAGTTCTGAAAAATCAGGTTGAGTTCTTTCTGCTTATAAAGATTGCACAATCTGAATGTAGCTGACCATTTGGTTGACTACGTTGAATGGAATGTAGCTGGTTGTTCCCGAGCTGTATTGATCTACAATGTCAATGGGAATAAACACTTGGTTTTGTTGCCAAAGAAAAATAGATGAGACTCAAAGGAAACAGTCTCTTTGAATAAACAGATGCCTGCATTAGACCCACTTTAAATTGTCAGTAAAGGGCAAATTCAAATCTGATATGAATTTTACATCAGTGGAGCTCTGACTTAAATGGTATTGCACCCAGCTTACCCTGGCATTAAATTAGAATCAAGCCTCAATTTTCCTTGCTTACTATTCTGATGCTGATAAATTGAATATTTTACTCTTTTAGTCATCTCATACAAGCAGGAAAAAGGAATTTTAAAAATTTAACTATCAGTTAAGTTAGTTAATATGAGTTGAGCTCTTAAAGACAGAATTATACAAATTATTTTTATTAAGAAGTATCTATTCACCATGATCTGGTTCAGAGTCCTGTTGTGATAGGTATATACAAACAAAGGCAGTCATGGCTTCTTTTCCTAAGACTTACAATTTTCAGACCACGCTTAACACACAGGTTATAGCATAACACACTTTACTGCAAAATATCCTAGTTTTAGCCTGATATTAAAAAACAAAAGTTAATTCAAAACAAAATCTTAGCAAAGAAGTTCTCAGCCAAAACCTGAGTATTTTATTTTATTTAAAGATTTAAGGATGGCGGCAGGAGAAGAGAGAGACAGACACACACACACACACACACACACACACAGAGTTTGGCAATTTTTAAATCAGACAATGAGGTTTTAAAAACGTTTTAAAAAGGAAAAACCCATTACAAGTTTACCAGTTTCAGATGTTTTCCCCTCAGACATTCATAATTTAAAAAGTGTGTTGATTTAAGAAATTAAATTAGGCAGCACTTAGACTAGAACTGAAAGATGGTGTTAGAACAAGAAGTGGCAACATTCATGATATAAAAATACACCACCAAGTCTGATCCTGCAGTCCTAACTTATGCAAAGTCTCAGTGGCAGTTCTGCTGCCATCAGGCCCAATATTAGTCAAATAATTGAAATTCTTTTGTCTTATATTGTATCTGGTTTCAAATAACCTTTAAGATTTTTTTTTTAAATATCCCCTGCTTACTGACTTGGTAATGTTTTCTGTCTGGAGAGCATCAAGATTTCTCCTTCCCTCCATGTTTCTAATGGAGCCTGAAATGAAGATGGCTTTTTGATTACTTCCTGGTTTGTGCATTAGTATCATGGATTAAGTTAGAGTGGCTTTGGGAACATTTTGTCAGTGAAGTGATGCCAGCAGGAGAATAAATGTATGAAACGTTGCTGATCCAGAGGATTTTCCCCACCACCATTATTATTATTTATATTACAGTATAGCCTTGAAACCCAAAATCAAAAACCATTAGACTGGTATGGTACCAATAAGCAACAGTGGAAAAAAGCCCCCAAACCAGAGAGTTTGTAATCTAGGTATCAGACAGGACGTAGCAGGAGGATGGGGAAAATGAATTGGGAGGATGGAGGGCAGCAATAAAATGAACAGAATTTAGTAGAAAAGCAAAACTCACAGCTAATCACTTGCCTAACCGGAGAGAATGTTTAAAGTAGGCCCAGTTTAGAACTTTAGCTGTTTCAATGTCCTTTAGACTAAAGCTGGTGCTGCTTTTCTGCAACAAATCCGGTTGTTGAGGCTCATAGGAGCCTTTTTGATTTTGGGTACCAAAAAACAACAAAGCTGCATGCTAACGGAGGAAGAAATTGAAGGACTTTTGCATTCTAATTTCAGCTCTGGCATGTTTAGATTACAATAGTGCCCAGAAGTCACATTCAGGATCAGGCCCTTATTGAGTTAAGGGCTGCAAAATCGGAGGCCTCTGCCTTGAAAAACAATGTAAGATGAGCAACACATGAAAGGCTGCACAGAATGAGACAGACAGATGTATACCATTTTTATATACATGTGTGGGTTTTACATCAATATTAACTTTCTCCCCAAATCCTCGATCCATCTATACTATAGTGATGGATGTCAGTGTATGAACCTGGGAAGAAAAGCCATCATATGTTAGCTGTTTCTTGTAGATGTAAGAGAAGAAAAGGAGTTTGCATTAAACAGATATGTGTAATTAGCTGATGGATACTGCTTATTTCATGCACCTTCTGTCCTTTCTTTGTCTTTACTATTTCTCTTTTTATTTCTTCTAATGTAACAATCCCCTTCCCTGATTTTATGTAAAAAGAACTTGTGAACTGTTAGTTAATAGTGATGTATATGCTTCAACCAAGATTTGAACCCCTTTGTACTAAGTACTATACCCAAGGATAGTAAGGGACAGTCCTTGCCCCTAAGGGTACACTTACAATGCAGAAGATCAAAGTTGCCCTTGTCGATCTTCCAGGGTTCAAATTAGCAGTCTAGTTAAGACAGCTAATTCAGAGTGAGAGGGGCACTCCAGTCAATGCCCGTAACCTTGCTTCCATGAGAAGTAAGGGAAGTCAAAGGGAGAGTGTTCTTCCTTCAACTTCCTGAAGTGTAAATAGTGCCAAAAGCCGAGTTAAGCTACTTCAACTTCAGCTACACAATTAACATAGCTGAAGCTGCGTGTCTTAATTCAACTTTGTCCTTTAGTGTAGACATACCCTAAGCTCTTAAGATCTAAATAGACGAGACTACTAAAAGATGAAAGAAAGGAAATATTATCCCTGATTTTCAGATAAAGAACTGCAGCATCAAGAAATAAAACACTTCACTCAAAATCAATCTAGGGCTGAGCTGAGAACCGAACATAGGTCTTGTGAGCTTAGAGCCTTAACCATGAAATCATCCTTCCTTTCATAAACTCCTCTCTGCCATTACTTACATATAGACCTATTATTTCAATGCCCCTTCCTTCCCTAGAGTATGCCTATGCTGCAACTAGATACTAGGGTGGTAGGTCTATGACAGCTAACTCAGGCTTGTGGGGCTTAGTTTAAGGGCCTATTTAATTGCAGTGTAGATATTTGGGCTCAGGCTTCAGCCAGACTCTGAAACCCTCCTTCTATGCAGGGCTCTAGAGCCCAGCTATCTAAACCATCAATAAACAGCCGTTAGCTGTGCCTCATGAGCCTGTGTCAGTTGGCATGGGCTGGCAACAACTTTCTAATTGCAGGGTAGCCATACCCATACTCTACACTTCCCCTACCTTTATACATTGGGGAAATGTAGACTAAGAGAGGAAAGTGGTTCCCTTCCTTCTGAGGCATTTAAACTGTGTGGACAGTCTCTGTTTCTACTTACAATTGTGGTTAATAATTATGTGGCTTTTTACAAGTTGTGAATCCATGATGAGAGAGACATAATTTGGTTGAGTTTTTCATCATTTGCATGATAAAATTGTGGTATTTTTCTTGCAGATATGTCCAAATTCAAGAGAAACTTTCAGCCTGAAATAATAAAGGACTCTTTTATGGGAAAAGGAAGAGAGGATACAGGAGTGGAATGCCCCATGGGCACGTGTTTTATTAAAATTGCACATGGAGGTTGAATAAATATTAAAGATCCCACAACAGCCATAAAGTGCACAGTAAATGTGTTCAGCGTGGAGTCATCTTCAAAACAGGAATCCTTCACATTAAATTCCTCTCCCCTGAGGCGATGAAGTTGCAAGGAATTGTGGGTTATGGTGGGCAATGGAACAAATTTTTGTTTGTTTTGTAGGTCATGGATCAAAAATTTGTTTAAACCTAAATGGTATCGAATCTTCACTTAGCTATTTAAGCCAAGTTTGTCACTATGAAGTTCCAAATCACGGTTCACAACTTGGTGGCTTTTCCCATTTCCTGTCATCACACAAACCCTTCATGTTGATAGCTCATTTTCAGACATGTAAGAAAAGAACTAGCTCATTGGAGATGTTTTGCAGATACATTCCGTGAGTCAGAGTCACAGTTTGTCCACAGCCAGCTAAATTTGTCTTTAAGCTGACATTTTAAAGACTGAAGGCTGTCTTCTTGCAAAATGTACATCATAAAAGCAGCGTGAGGGGGCTTCCTGAGCATCAGTGTCACATGACACTGAATGTAAGATTTGAAGGTAATTTGGAAACAACATTTGTGCATTTCTCTTCCTGGTTGCTTTTAAACTCAAAAGTGAAACACACAACAGAGTATTTGAGTGAAAAGAATAGCTTTTGATTTTGTCACAAGTGATGTGCATAGGTCAGTTCAGTGAAAATGTTCAGCAAATTATCTCACTGATGATGATTCAACAGTTACATAAGTGAACCAATGGAAGCTAGTAGCATAAAGGCTCATGTCCAAGTATAACACTAGAGAGACCTGATCTAGTCTCAGTTATATAACTATTTTATGGGCTCTATAAAACACATCTTTCATTGGGAAAAAATTATTCTCCAGAGAATATGCACACGATTAAAAGGAAGATTTGTCTATCAGGTATATGTTATAGTGACTGTAGGACAGGGATTGGCAAGATACAGCCCAAGGGCTGGATCCAGCCCGCTAAGTTGTTTCATCTGGCCCACTGCCTGCCCTGCCACACCCCTGCCTCCAGACCTTGATTGGCCTGGGGCAGGGGAAGCATACGTAGTCTCCTCCCACTGCCGAGGGTGTGCGGCACCAGAGGGAACTGCCAGTTGTTCAAAATAGCTGACGGTTCCATCTAGATATAGCGTGGCCCGGGAAAAGGTGGGGTAGTAGTGGTGGGGAGAACCAAGTGGGATCTGAGGGTGGGGGAGCACGCAAAGTCTCCTCCCCCTGGCAGGGGCATGCAGCACCAGAGGGAACCACTGGTTCCCTCTGGGTACCACACACCCCTGGCAGGCTGAGGTGGGGAGAGACCTCCCATGCTCCCACGCCCCACAGGGGAATGTGCAAAGTCTCCTCCCCCCACACACGGTGCCTAGAGAGAACCTCCCCCTTCAGGCTACAGCCCTGCCCCTTCCAGAACCAGCCTGCGACCACTATCAACAACAGTGAAGTGTCCCCACCTACAAAAATTATTGCCCACCCCTACTATAGGACATTCTTTCTTCCTTTGTTTCCCCTGTTCAGTTAAAGATTGCTTTAAATCTAGAGATATGTACTTGTTTACCCTTGAAAATAAAACCCTCCACAGATTAGTAAAACAGTCAGCTATAAAGCAATAGCAAATTTGTTCTTATTATATGAGGTGATTCAGTAATACCATTTAATTTATTAAAATTAAATTTCATTAAAATAATGTATTACCATTTAATTAAAATACTTTAATCTATGCTTGATTCAATGTTTCATTGATTCAGTTTGAGGATTTCCCTTCTCCCACACATACACACAACAAAGCCAAAATCGTCTCTCCATCTTATGGAACTGGTGTTTCACAAGAAGAAACTGCACCCAAGAAGTAAGGATGCAGAGGGCACTGAGCTGAATTCTTGTGTAAGAAGGAAATAATCATATCACAACTGTTGACTAAGAGCTATTTGACTATTTCAAAAGTTTTCTGCATGCAACCTAGTTAGTCTCTATATAAAATAGCTAGCTCTTGTAGAGTCAAAAATCGTAAAACAAATATAAAATGTGATCCAAGAGGAATGTTTAGTGATTGTCATCAAAAAAATCTTAAATTGGTGTACTGTTCTCAAGAGTTTAAGAGTTAGCTTAAAAAAAAAACCCTAAAGTTAGAAAATCTTGAAGCAAAATAGTATATTCAAGAGCTGAAAATAATCATTGGTTAATTGTTACTCAATTTATCTTTATTTGTCAAGTAGATTTGCAGTATTTTGACCCAAGCTTCTATGCTTGTGACTTACAGAAACAACCAATAATAATAAGAGTTATTTATAAAGGTCTTTTAAATAATTAACAGTGATCATACAGAGCTTGTTTATAGTGCTTTTCATGTTGCCATCGATGGCATGGTCCTCCAAAGCAGCCTCAATTCTGCCCTGCTGACACTCATAGCTAGCAAATCAAGGAAGTTCTAGCCACAGAAGAGCCACACAATTGGCCCACAGGATCTTTCAGCTTTGATTGTTGTTAAAACCTACATACACTGTAATACACTTGCATTCTTGCCCGGAAAGTAGGATTGAGTTATATCTGGTCTATGTTTCAGAGTCAGAATGTTGTTCAATTTTGTAGCCTTTAAACTTCTACCTGGATGCTTTTTGGACAGTAACATTTGCCAAACCTGACATTCACCCAGAATTTGTGTCTTAGAAATAACTACAGACTCTCAAGGTGACTGATCCAAAGCCCGTTTGAAGTCACTAAGGGCAGGCCTACACTAGGAAATTATTATGAAATAGTTATTTTTGGGAGTTTTTATTTCAAAATAAGTTATTTCAAAATACACACTACAGGGAAACCTCTAAAATTAGTCCAAGGCAGGCTCCCTTAGGGTGCATCTACTCAGTGGCGCTATATTGGGATAACATTCGTTATCTCAAAATAGCATTGTGAAAGTCTTAACAGGTTGCCTGTTATTTCGAAATACATTTGAATAAACAGGTATCTTATCCCGGTTTCCTGTAAACCTCATTGCATGAGGCATAAGGAAGACACTGGAAAAGCACTCTATTTCGAAATTTGGCGCTGTGTAGACAGCCTATTTCGAAATTTGACATTATTTCGAGCTACGTGCAACTGTGTAGATGTACCCTTAATATGATACGCTACCTCAACTTAGAGTCCCAGGAAATACTGGGGAGTAATTACTTTGAATGATTCTAGGGGGGCGGTGTTAGTTATTTCAAAATAGCAGCAGTGGAGTTTCCATACTACCACTATTTCAAAATAACTATTTTGAAATAAGCGTTATTCCTCATGGAAAGCAGGAATTATTATTTCAAAATAACCATCCCCTTATTTTGAAATAACGGGCTTGGTAGTATAGACGCTCCACTTGTTATTTTGAAATAACTCCCTAGTGTAGACCAGGGCTGGGAGTGTTTTTATTTGATTCAAATGAGCTTCAGTTCAGACAAAAAAAATATAAGGAAAGTTTAGTGGGCAAGTCTTGGAAGGCTTTATAGATGAAATTGTAAACAAAATATAAAATTAAAGTGAATATAAAGTTAAAGGTATCTTGGTCCATGATTAGGGCTACTAGACACTATGATAATACAAATAAAGTAATTGTATATAGCAGAATTCTCCTAATTTTTGTACCATGGACCACATTTTTTTACATTTCATTTTGGTTGCAAATGCAGCACCACTGGGATTTATGTTGAATAAAATGCCATTTTATATACAAGTAGCCTTCTGACTATACCCACTCTACACAGAAATACTTTGAAAGGGAATCTTCCGATTGAATCCAATTCTCATAGAATTTTATGGCACACCTCTGTATCCTTTTTAAGTTGCAACTATTTATTGTCTTTAAGAATTTCTGATGTGACTTTAAAGTACTGCTCTAGTTTTCAGTGAAGCTGCCTTCCCCTTCAGCTTAAATATTATATCTAGATAGTGTTTCTGGGACACTCATTTCTGATAATGTGCGCACACTCCCACCCACCCTCTTTGTAAAGCAGCAAAATGTAATATTTTCATAAATCCGAATTAACTAAAGGGACACAGGTAAAACATCACAATGGCAGGTATGAGGCTTGAAGAGACTGAGAAACCTCATGTCCACTTTAAAGGTTATGTAAAAATCCAACTTGTTTAACAATAAAAACAAAGTTTATTATGAAAGTAGAAAGCAAATTTAAAAGAGGTCCTGATATCAACCCTCAGGCTTTCTTCAAGGTAAAACAACACAGTTGTTCAGCAATGCTTACATGTTCCTCTCTCAAGTCACTAGCTGAGGAACAGCTGCTGTGCATAGTCAAGAGTGCTTTGGTATATAACAAGCACACTAACCACAGGGCAGGCTTACACTTTTAAAAATGTGAAATACAGTCTAATACCTTTTTTTAACATTATGCCCTAGAAGGAAAAGGACACATACCAAATATCAGACTCATATTTTAAAGCACTTAGATTGAAAAATAAACAAAAAACCACAATTCTGAATAATTTCTAAGGGCCAATCCTTTCATCAGAACAAATTATTAATTTTGAGCCACCAGTTGCTCTCTCTTTCAAGGATCTGTTAGAGTTAACTGGTTCATGATCTTAAAGTGCATCACTTTCAGATTGATATCTCTGGCTGCTTTATAGTTTTTAGCAAGATATTTTATTCCACTTATGAGTTGGACTCAATTTATACATTAAAAAAAACCTTTTTTCGAAAGAACCCATACTCCTGAAAAAATGGGTTCTTTTGAAAAAGTGTGGGGTTTTTTTTGGGGGGGGGGTTGTTTTTTTTGTAAAGAACCCTATCTAGACTGTGGTTTGTTTTTTGAAGCACCCTTTTTCAAAAAAGCGCACTCACACGACTATGCAAATGAAGCGCAAGATTTGTAAATCCGCGCTTCATTTGCCTTTTCGATCAGGCTCCTTTACATTTCTCTTTTGGAAGAGGAATGTAGTTTAGACATACTCATCTTCCAAGGATTTAAAACTGCAGAAGTGTTTAGATAGGATGATGAGAGCTATGTAAGTGGCTGGATGGAGAAAGATTCAGACGGCATTGCATTTTTCCTGTGAACTTTCTGTGTTGTTAACAAAGGAATGATGCACATTGCCATGGACCATTCCCTCTTTATCCTTGGAGTTGGTGCCATGAAGGCAGCTGTTTTCCCCTCTTGTGGTTCAGAAGGCTCATATCGACATGCAGAAGAGTGAGGCTGTAGACTTAGTAACTGTAGACTTAGAAATAAGGCAAAGACTGTCTATTTGTCCAGTATTTGTACAGCGCCTAGCACAATGGTGTCCCAGATGTTCTAAGTCTATACAAATAATTAATGACCTTATTGCACACAAATCTCAGGAAGAACACAAGCCAGAGTAGGGTGATGTATGGCTGCACTAGGAAGATGCTCTGTGATTTTTCAGTTAAAAATCTTGCATGACTACAAGATTAAGTCTGCATTTGCAAGCATTTTTAGGTAGCTGATCATACATGACCACACATGTACCCCACATGTGGTGCAGAGTGTTCACGTGTGCAGTGCTGGACATGGATATCTGCTATGTACATGTCTGTTTGCTATGCTGTGTTAGTGTTACCATTTCAGGGGCACAGGAGATACTCTAGGAACTGTCTTGCAGTGTATAGTTTGAACTGTCCGGCACTTTTTCACATTTGTCCATGGCAGTTCCCACTCACCTCTCTCTTCCATGACACTTGGCTGAAGACACAGTACAAGTGAACAACAATGTAGCTCTGCTCCTGATCTTTTTTTAGGAGGCAAAAGTTTCTGCGGTGCAGTCATTGAGATAATGGGCAGAAACAGACTGGAACTTTCTGTCATGCCAAAAAAAAGATAGAGTGATTACTATTCATATAAAGGGACTGCCCGTATTACCACTGATGAAGAATCGACAAGGTGAGGTGGGATTTTTTTGGAAAAAAAATTGTTTGGGAAGTTGTTTTGGAAGGTTGGGATGGCAAGCCGTGGCTGCAAGGCAATCAACACTATCATCTATCCATGGGTCATTGCTATTACCCAAGCATGTGTCAATCTAGCTGGATTTGAGAGGATGAGATTTTCTGAACAGTGCCGGGGCCAGCAATGGCACCCACAACCCAATACTTTGCCCATCAAAAGGAGTATGTGAATCTGTGATTCCAAAAGTTATTAATTCTACTAGTTCTGCAAGGTATAGCAGACCACAGAGTTCATGATTACCAACCCTGGAAACATAGGAAAGGTTCAAGATGCCAGGGTATGGGGCCTTGAGTGGAAGGGGCAGGGCTGGGGCATGCAGGCTTCAGCACTGATGGAACTGAACCCTCCCCCAGCCCGCCCTTAGCAGTGCCTAAAGCATGCTACCTGTGGCTTCAGCAGCAATTTAAAGAACCAGGAACTCAGAGCACCACCGCTGCATTAGCAGCAGCAGCTGGGAGCCCTTGACCCTTTTAAATCTTAAACTGTTCCCGGGACAGTTGCCTTCTTTGCCCCCTGTCAAGTGGCCTTGTCTCCCACCCAGGGAAAGGGGGACGAAGGCATCCACAAGACCTCGGCTGCTATGGCCACCTCCATATGTTATATGTTCCCGTGATGCCCTGGCACCAGAAATGTTTCTGGACCAAGGCTGGACTAGACCACAACTTCCTGTGCTCCCTGACCCCTGCATCCCCTGACCTGTGTGTTCTCTCCATGTGTCCTCCAGACCTGCCTGCTGCTTCCAGGAGATTTAAAACGATACCGGGGGACCCCACTGCCACAACCAGCAGCACAGCAGGGTTAGAGCACCTCCCAGCTGCTCACTCCCCATTGTTGCTGGCCTGTGCCACCACATCTTCAGGTCCCACCTCTTAACCAAGCTCTACATGTTTTCACTAGTGGGGAATGTCACTGCTAGTGTGCCAGCTGTGCAGTCTCTTTCACTAAAACTCTGTCCCACACCTAGTCTAACGCTTTCTTCTCAGACCCAGATTTTAGCTCTAGTAATCACTTAAACAAAGGAATGACTCTCAATTTTGTCTTCTTAACTCAATTTTTAAACAGTGGAGAAAGAGAGACTAAAATAGTGCCTAGGATGCCTTAGGCACAGTTTACAACAACAAACAACAACTAGTCTTGTAGCACTTTATAGACTAACAAAACATGCAGATGGTAGGTGGAATCTCCATCCCTAGAGGTGTTTAAGTCTCGGCTTGACAAAGCCCTGGCTGGGTTGATTTAGTCGGGATTGGTTCTGCCTTGGGCAGGGGCTGGACTTGATGACCTCCTGAGGTCTCTTCCAACTCTATGATTTTATGAGCTTTCGTGGGCACAGCCCATTTCTTCAGATGACCGGAGTGTTGGATGTCTAGAACCACAATAAATAGGGGAGATAGGAGGGGGGGTGGAAGAAGGGAAAATTGCGAGAGGGGGGTGGGGACAAGAAAAGGCAGTGGGTAAAAAGTATATCAAGGGAAAGCCAAGTCTATAAGCACCTAAAGACTAGATAGTCAAAGGGGGTAGATAAGAACCATTAATTAGCAAACAACAAAGAGTCAGGAAACAAAGTCAACAGGTAGGAACACCTGTTCCACCCTCTCCCTTTCACTGGGATTTGGCATCCCAACCCCTGGTTTAGCAAGTGTGCTTCAGGGCAGGCAAAGTTTTGCTGCCTATTACTTATACAGTCTGGATTATATTTCATTACTCCTGTACTCAATATTTAAGTGATTTGTAACCAAACATCAGCCAAACTTGATCACTTTGGCAAAGCAGTTCCTTCTGGTGAATTCCTAGACGGAGTAGGTAGGTTTCTGTAAATATGGTCTGTTGCCAACTCATCACTAGATGTCAAGGGAGTGGGATGGGAAAGCTCATTCAGACCCTGCTTACTAGTATATGAACAAAGCCATAAATAAGTCTATATAATCTTCCTCTGTTTTGTGACTTCTGCTCATGTTAAAACTATTCTTGCACTATAAGCACACTGCACCGTCCCCATCCCCCTGGTGTTTTCTTTGGAATTTGGATATTTATGGCCATAGGGGATGAAATGGTTGTGGGAGGGGAAAAAAATTCCTTGCCGTGTGATGACACCATGAAGCATTTCACAAATCAAAGTAATGAGCTTTGAATCAGGGGCCCTATCGCAAACTAGGGAAAAAAAGTCCCATTCAGGCAAGAAGGTCCACCTGCAAGTCAAGGAACCTGTAACATTTATTAAAAGTGTCACATGTAATGTAAAAGTGAAACTTTTTAAAGAGGAACTGCCTGTCAAAACATAGTGGGCCTTTGGCTCCCTAGAGCACCATACACTCCTTATTATCTCTAAACCTGTCTCCTTACCCTCCGCCTCCCACTCCCCCTGACAAGAGGGGAAATGGCTACAGAAAATTGTTCGGGGTCGGGAGAGGAGACAACCGGGGATGTCTCCTGGATAAGCTTGCCAACTCATTGCTAAGAACAGAACATGTTTCCCTCTCTCTTTTCTCCAGAGGCCCAGCTCTTGTTTAGTCTCTTCCTCCTCCTTCCGTTGCTCACTCTCCTCCCACCATTGCCCCTTGGGACTCACCTGCTGCCTGCAGAGCCCGGCCAGGAGAAGCAGACCTGCAGCCTGCCGGCTTGCTCCATCAGGTTGGTCACCTAGCAACGGATTGGGTGGGGATGGGTCAGACTGTTCCCAGGCCCAGAAGCTACTCCCTGTCCCAAACCAAGCCTTGTGAATGGAGCTCATTGATAGTGCAGTTGGGTCTTTGCACCACACCTTAGCTGTTGCCATGGAGATGGGCCTAGTGGCCTAGCAGCCCATAGAAGATGCATGAAGCCACTGGCCCTACCTTATGGCCTGTCTGTGAGAAGGCAGCTTGCAGACCCCTCGCCCCTGGGCTCAGAGCCTTGTCACTTCAGCTGGGTTGCTGATATTGACCTGAAATGCAAGAACTTTCCTCTGCAGGGTTCTAACTCCTTGATGGCTAGCATACTATCAGCTGTGTTGTGACTACTGGGCTGGCACTAGCCTTAGACTGGAGGGGGAGGGGAAGGAAGGCAGGCCTGACAGACATCATTCATACACTGAGGGGAAATAGTATTTTACACACACACATGATTTTTGTTGCAGTTGTGTGTGCAAAAAAGGCACGCACACACTTCTGGCAGCTGCACGTTAAAATAATACATTTGCAAGCTTGACCCATAATTGCAATTGAGATCATTACAGAAGCTCTTTTATTTGTTGTTTTGCATATGCAGTTTTGCACTTCACATTTGAAAGAGCAGACCTATGGTGTGAGAGAATAAGGAAGGAGTGTGTGTATGTTCACTCTCTTTCCTCTTTCTTCTGCAAACAGAAAGCCTTGCTGTTCAGCTGGAGCATTGCTGACTGAGTAATGCAAGCACAGGACTGATTACTATTTGCAGCTCATAACTACAATCAGCTGCAATCAGGAACCTTGGGTTCTTGTGGGATGAAACAGGAGGCCGGGAGGGGAGAGGCAGAGCCTATGAGTCACCTCTGACTGCAACAAGGTGAGGAGCAGGTGCAGCTGAGAGGCAAAGCCCAGAGAGGAGTGGGATGCCCTGAGCAGTTTGTCCCGCTGTGAAGGACAGAGCCTTCAGGCAGGGCAGCCAGGATCAGAGGAACTACTGCATGCAAATGCTGGGATGGGATAGAATGGGTGGCTATTGTGGCTGACTGGCTGTTGCCAGGTTCTCTTTTTGACTGCATGTTCAAATAAAAAACAGGACACTTGGCAACTTACTGGGCTTCAGGCTCATTGATCCCCTCCTGCACTCTCAGTGGAGCTCCTTTTTATGAGGGTTTTTAGGTGCTGATGGAAGGGTGTGTCAAGAGTCATGCTCCTCCCAATCACTTGGGGGGGGGGGGGGGGAGGTGAGCCCTCCTAGATGGGAGGAGGTGGTAATGCCAATTCCCACATGAGGGCATTCTCCCATTTGTTTTGGGTAAGCACCCATTCCCTGTGACAAAGTCAAAGAACCAATTCATCAGTGCCTCTTCCTGCTAAAGAGAGAGATTCTCCTGTTAACTGAAGAACTCAGACAGCTTGTGCTTCCTTGTCTCCATATCAATGAGCAGGTCCTCCAGGGTCTTTCTCCATCTGCCTTTGCTGTCTCAGGGGTGCTCTCTCATCTTCTGGTAGAACTTTGCTGCTGAAGACCACAATATCGATACTTTAACATTTCAGGACTGTGATTATTACACTATTCTTGCTTCTCAGACAACTTTTACAGCCCCCCCAAGCAGCAGAGGCTAATAATGATAGAACACATATGGCAATGCTTTTAAAAGAATGGTAATGTTTAGTGGCTCAAATAGGCAGTTGAGATGGGTTTCAGGTCCTTCAAGGGGCTACTTTGCCAATTGACAATTTCTTCTTTAAAGGCTGACTCACATTAGGAGAACATGGCTGTTTTCAAGGTACCAGAATGGAAAAGAGATGTTTTCCAATCCTGAGGAGGTGTATGGGGAACCATAGATTCACCCAGTTCAATTTATTATAGAATGAGCATGTATGACTATCCCTCCTGGAGAGACTATTTAAGTGTTTGGTCTCTAGTACAGGTGCTTCAGGTGTTTACAGTGCTGGGACAGAGTCCAATGAATGCCCACCTCCTGCAGCCTTTGTGAAGTTTCTTGTTGTAGAGCAGGCTTTTTTAATGAGTGAAGCTTCAAATGATTCATTGCCACAGAAACTCTTTCTTAGAACAAGGTGTTTGCTAGTTACTATTCTAGCAAGCAAAAAAAGGTTTTATTTTCCTGAAAAGATCTGAGAGCAAGCCAAAAGTGTTATTAATTCAGCCTTGAACAGAGACACAGTGAAGTTTCAGAGCTTGGATTCTTAAAATAATAACTTGTTTTCTTAGAGAGCAAATTTAACCTTTAAGGGTGCAGCTTTTACAAATTTATAATGTATAGATTTATTCTTTTATGCAGTTAACCAATTAAGTTTCAGTAGAATTTCTTATTTCCCTAGTCTTCCCATAAGACTCCAAACTTATTACCCCCTTAACATATGCTTTTTCCTTCTATTGTCTGTCTTGATACTTGCTAAATAGCCTTTTCAATGATACAGGTGTTGTCCATTATTAATTTAGTATGAAGGGTGGGCTTTTCAATTAGCCCCCACAGCTTCTGGTTCCTTTTCATGGGTAAATTCACATGTTTATTATTGCAGTTAGCTAATTATAATTTCTAAACCTTTTAATACAGGGGTTTTCATAGCAGTTAAACTGTAGCAGGCTTGATTTATGCGGCTGGCTCTGGGGTGGATCACTCCCCCGTGCTTTATAAGGAGATCTATGCTGCAGAATGTGTCTCTTTGTTAGGGCAGATTTAGCTTCTAGTAATTACATCTTCAAATTCAATTTCTACCAGTTGACTTAGGGTGGCTTTTAATTTACCTCCTCTCACGCCCTCGAGCCAATTATAATGGTGTCTGGGGGGAAGGTTTTGACTTTTTTTTTTTTTCTGGACAGCCCCCCACTCGTACGTTTTGAAACATCCTTGGGTTGCCTGCAATTCCAGCCAGAGAGGCTGTAGTTATCTATTTGCTAACACAGGCTTGAGAATCTTGTGAAGTTGCTTGCAGCCCTTTCCTGCTTCTGCATGCTGCTCTGTGTGTGTGTTTTCAACCAAAATGCCTAGAGCCAATATGGCTTGATGGTCTGTGGGTATTCCTTCCTTCAGAATTTGGAGGAACACTTCCCACAAGCTGTGAAGTCTATTCCAAAACTCGGTGTTTTACTTCTTCTTTATTTACTACCTCCGATCCGTTATTTAAAGCTACTCATACCAACCATACTGTAGGGAGCTCTCCTGCATTACGCTGTGTGTCCTCTCAAAGGGCTTTTAATTCGGTCCTGGATTGGGTGCATAGAACTGTGACCTGGTTAGTAAGTACGGTTGCTGCATCATAAGTTGTTTTTTGTAACGGCTACTGGGAGCACCTCCACCTCGGGTTCTTTTGCTGAAGGTGGGGTACTTGGTGTTTTTTAAACTTTCAAGAGCTTCTCAAGGATAAGAGGAGGGGCTTAGCTGGCCCAGCTCTTTTCTCTGGAGGCACATCTATATCTCGGTTGGGATAACTAGCCTCGGTTTTTTGCTGAGCACCACATGCAGCAAAACTTAGTGCTGCGTGGCTTGAGTCCAATTTTCAGAGGGTCTTTTTAAACATGACCCACAACATTTCTGCTACTTTTTCGGGCTCGGAATTTATCAGGCTTTAATCTTTTTTGCTCTCGGGATTCTTCTAACTTTTGGACTAATTCTATTAAGAGGGTGTGTCCTGGACTACCGGGGGTAACAGGGGTAGCAGAGGGTGGCTGACATGTGGATATCAGATTTCTTTAAAACTTTTTCTGCCGCAGTCAAAAGTTTCACCAGGTCTGATTCATCCCCTTTTGACCCTGTTACACAGGTGGGGCCTTTTGTCTCCTCTTCCGGATAAAATGTGATAGAGTGGTGTGTCCTTAACAAACACCCCAGACAAGACATTGTTAGGGGGGCTGCCCATGTTTTTGAGGCTTGCCCCGTTCCTTACTTTAATATTAAAGATCATTGGGGGGTTATTACCCTCTTTATCTTCCAATTTATGATACGTTAAATGAATAAATACATCCTCCTGATTTTTCACTCGGGGGCCTGCCTGCCCAGAGGCATTCACCACATCCTGTTCGTGACGCCACGTTACACCTTGGTTCGGTGATGTGGTGGGAGCCTCGAAGGTTAAAGCCGATTATCCAGTGAAAACTACTGGATGATGGTGTTAAACAAATGATCTTTATTAAGTGGAATGATTCTTTTATCAAAACCAACAATTAGCAAATGGCTTTTTTAAACTAGCAATTGCCCAGTGCTTTTACAGGGTAGAAAACTTGAGCACAACTATACCTAATTGATTACAATTCCTTGATTACAATTCACTTATATTAAGTGAATTAGGGATAATGATTTAAGGCAGCGCAGCATGCAAGCAAAAATTACAAAAACAAAGCCAATATAATGATAATAAAAACTCCATCCACAGCCAGCTCCTCTATTGTTATTTTAGGCAGCTGGTGGAGTTAGTCATAAATCTACCTCTACAACTTAATAACTATTTCTAACACTTATACTTGGCCTAAATACAACACCACTACACAACACAAGATTATACAATTTACACAGTGAGGTTAATAGAACTGTTACACTCTACAGAATTACACAGTGAAATTAACACGATTCAGATATTAACTAAACCAATAACTAATATATTTAAGCAATACTTACAAATCCAGCAACGATAACAGCGTAAAGACACACTAGAACTCGGAGCATGCTCAGAACTCACGCACTCCTATCTTTGACTCGAGGGGTGGCGAGGCAGCCTCAGGGTGATCAATCCTTCAGCTGGGCAAAAAAGACACGTGCCCTCAACACTCGGAACCTCCATCGAACAAAGGGGTTGAGGGTCTTTTATACAAAAATTCGATGTCTAATGCCATACTAGGGTCTGCATTTGGCAGGGTTTGATAGGCTAGTAATGAGGTAGTATGACAATACTGCCCTAATGGAGTTTTCGTAATGCTTATGTGATCCCCTCATGGACAGGACCAGATGGGGCATGGTCAGTGTGAGAGTTGTGCTTTATTACCTTGTTTATTTCCCTTGCCTCAAGGACCGGTCAAGCCACGGTCAAACAAGCCTTATCTATAACTGCAGCTATCTAGTCATGCTCACCTCCCTGTTTTTCGGAGCCTGAGAGTCCCAGGATGCCTGTAAGGTTAAATTTCGTTCACAGAAAGCTGCATTGTGCTTCCCATGCTCCTCTGAGTATCTCACGGTCTGGTTTTTTGTGAGGGGCCTAGTGTGGCAGGATGGGCTATACGCGAAGGCCATGGTCAGAGAAAGCCTGCTCTACAACATTTCCCAGTACAGATGAAAGTTCTCACATCTCTGGAAGAAGTTGTGGAGGATGGTGTCCAACCACACCTTTGCCAACACTCATGCATGCTTGGTGGACCAGACAGCTGCTCTTAGGACATGATCCACATTTATGTGTATTGATCAAGAGAATGCAGCAGAAAACACATTGATCAGTACAGTTTGCTACCACCAGTGACAAGTGGTAAACTAGGATCTTTATAGACTGGACCAGGAAGAAAAGTGTTCACTGCTAAGTGGAGAACTACTGAAATTTGGCACCTTGTACTGGCCCTTGCCGTCAACCATACTGTATAAGAGGTCAGGTATGTGACTGTGCTATTGTGTGGTGTGTACATACTTGTCCTTTACTTCATCCAGATTCGTCATTGTGGGCGCGTAAGCGCTGATCAGTGTGGCTTGCTTTCCTCTCGGTAGTGGAAGATGCAGTGTCATGAGTTGGTCATTCACGCCCTTGGGAAGACTGGCAAGTTTGCGGACAAGATGATTCTTAACCGCAAAGCCAACTCCAGATTCACGACGTTCGTCACCGCTGCGTCCACGCCAGAAGAATGTGTAACCACCTCCTGTTTCCATGAGCTGACCTTCATTTGCTAGACGAGTTTCACACAGTGCCGCAATATAGATGTTAAATCTTGTGAGCTCTCTGGCGACCAGGGCTGTTCTTCTTTCTGGTCGATCTGCTGAAGGGTTGTCTTGAAGTGTGCGTACGTTCCATGTGCCAATAGTGAGTGGTGTCACCTTGCATTTTGTTTGAAATTTTATTGTTCGACCGCATGAGATGGGATCCCCTCCAGCCGTGGTAAGCTGGCCAGGGTTCTATGAAGCAAACAATGTTTAGGGCACCTTTTCTAGCCCCTTCCTCTTACTACGGAGGTGAGCAGTGCAATCCTAAAGAGGGCTGCTCAGTCACTCAGGTAAACGCCGAATCCAGCTGTTGCTTCGGCCAGCAAGATGACGACCATTAGACCTAAGCTGCCTGTGTGCAGGTCCGCGGCTACAGCTCCCAGTGTATCCACACCTGCTGCTTCGTCGCTCGCCCGTCGTCACAGGACTTTAAGGTTTACGGGAATTAGGGGATGTCGAGATGTCAAGACTTGGCCGTGAATTGGATTAAAGTGAGGGAGAGGTGCGCATAGTCAGCCTCACTCTCTCTTCCCGGATTCCATCTTGCTCCAATGGCAGGACTAATGTCAAGACGGTTGGAGATGGGCTGGGCGCAGTGGTTGACCAGGGCATCTTTCATGTCTTGCCGTGCTCTTAGCGTACCACATCGCTTGCAGAAACCACCTTCATGACCGTTGGTCCTATTCTAGTAGGTCTCATCCGCCGGAGTCTGTCTTCACATGCTCGGGATAGACAAGTCCCTATCTCACCAAAGGTCGATGACCCGACGGCTACTCTCAACCTGGTTTAGCCAGCCTGTCGAAGCTGTTGCCCGGGGTGTGGCCGCTGCATATGCTACAGCTACTAGGAGCCACAGGTGAGAGCTGAGTGACAAGTGGGGACCAAAGGTGGATGAGCTGCCCTAAAAGGACACGACATGCCCGTACATTAGAGGTGCTACCCATCCCTGAACACCCCATACACCCCAAGTAAAGGACAAGTTTTATGAAGATCTCGATACCCTACTCTCATCCATGAAGCACACCGACAGGCTGATTCTACTTGGCAATTTCAACGCGAGAGTAGGATCTGATTACACTGCCTGTGATGGCGTCATTGGAAAAAATGTAATCGGTAAATGTAACAGCAATAGCCTACTATTACTGAAGACATGTGCGGCTCATGACTTGATCATCACCAATACCATCTTCCGCCTGCCCACTCGCAAAAAGACGTCCTGGATGCACCCACGCTCTAAGCACTGGCATCTCATTGATTATGTCATTGTGCAGAGGAAAGACAGACAGGATGTAAGGGTGACCAAGGCCATGCCAAGTGCTGACTGTTGGACTGACCACAGACTTATCTCCCAATTAAGCTTTCACATCAAGCCAAAGAGACGTCCGCAGGGAAACAAAGCTGTGATGAAAAAGATCAACGTCAGTAGACTGAGGAACCCCAACACAGCAGCTTCACTAGCAGAAGATCTTGGCAACCAACTTTTAGAGCTGCAGTTAGAGGAAAATGCTGAGAAGGACTGGGAACGCTTCCGGGATATTGTGCACTCTTCTGCACTAAAGGTTCTTGGACCCTCACACAGGAAACAGCAGGACTGGTTTGATGAAAACGATGAAGAAATCAAGGCCATACTTGCTGAAAAGCATCGTCTTCACCGTGCTCATCAGAATGACCTGTCGTCAACAGCTAAGAAAAATGCATTCAACAACATTCGCAGGATCGTACAGAGCAAGCTTCGCAAGATGCAGGACTCCTGGTTGAGTGCCAAAGCAGATGAAATCAAGAAGTTTGCTGATAGAAACGATGCCAAACGGTTCTACGAAGCCCTTAGATCCTTGTACAGACCTCAGCCCTCAGGGAGTTCCCCTCTACTGGACTCAGATGGTGCAACTCTCATTACTGAGAAGACTCTGATTTTACAGCGTTAGGCTGAGCACTTCCAATCCGTACTGAACCGCCCATCTTCCATCAATAACGAGGAGATTGATAGAATGCCCCAGGTGGATATCAACCACAGCCTGGATGTCTCACTATCAGAGACTGAAACCTTACAGGCCATCAGCCAGCTGTCCAGTGGCAAGCCCCAGGATCTGATGCGATCCCAGCGGAAGTCTATAAAGGTGGTGGTGCAGTGCTTGTCGACAAACTCACTCAGCTGTTCCAGTCCTTCTGGAATCAAGGATCTATTCCTCAGGAACTGAAAGAAGCATCCATCGTACACCTCTACAAGAGGAAAGGAAATTGACAAGTTTGCGATAATCATAGAGGAATATCACTGCTTTCCATCGCAGGTAAGATCCTTGCACGAGTGTTGCTGAATCGCCTGATTGACCACCTGGAACAGGGTTTACTACCCGAGACACAGTGTGGCTTCCGCAAAGAGCGTGGCACGGTGGATATGATCTTCGCAGCCCGACAGCTCCAAGAGAAGTGTCAAGAGCAGAATCGTGAACTGTACACCATCTTCGTGGATCTCACCAAGGCTTTTGACACTGTCAGTCGCGAAGGTCTGTGGCGCATCATGTCGAAGTTTGGGTGCCCTGACAGATTCATCCTGATGGTACGTCAGTTCCACGACGGCATGACGGCTCATGTTCTGGACGATGAAGAAGCTTCAGAGGCCTTTCCCATCACAAACGGCGTCAAGCAAGGGTGCATGTTGGCACTGACCCTGTTCAGCATAATGTTTTCAGCCATGCTGTCAGACGCCTTTCAGAACAGTTCCTTGGGAATCAGACTGAGATACAGGACCGATGGGAAACTGTTTAACCTGCGAAGACTCCAGGCTGTCACCAAGATAAAGGAGACTGTGCTACGAGACCTCCTTTTTGCTGACAACTACGCCCTGAATGCTGGATCAGAGCAGGAAATGCAAGCCAGCATGGACAAATTCACAACAGCATGTGACAACTTCGGCCTTCTCATCAACACAAAGAAAACCGAAGTGATGCACCAGCCAGCTCCGAAAGCTCAACATCAAGAACCCACCATCACAGTGAAGGGACAAAAGCTGCAAGCAGTGGACCAATTTACATATCTTGGCAGCACCCTCTCCCGCGCAGTGACAATTGACATCGAGGTCAACTGCAGAGTCGCCAAGGCAAGCTCTGCATTCGGCAGACTGCTGACCAAAGTGTGGGACCGCCGTGGAATAAGCCTTGCTACAAAGCTTAAAGTCTACCGAGCAGTAGTGTTAACTACCCTGATGTATGCCAGTGAGACTTGGACTGTATACTGGAGGCACGCTAGGCAACTGAACCACTTCCACATGATTTGCCTCCGCAGACTTCTGAGGATCCGGTGGCAGGATAAGGTGCCAGACACAGAAGTCCTTTCTAGAGCAGGCCTGCCGTCAGTTTACACCCTGCTGATGAAAGCCCAGACACGCTGGGCAGGCCATGTTGCAAGGATGCCAGATCATCGCATCCCTAGACAGCTCTTCTATGGTGAGCTGTTTCAAGGGAAGCGATCACACGGGGGACAAAAGAAGCGATACAAAGATACGCTTAAAGCCTCTCTCAAATCCCTGGATATTGACACCACCTCCTGGGAGACCCTGGCACAAGACCAATCGACATGGCACACGCTGATCTACAAAGGCTGTCAAACATCTGAAGCCAGAAGGACAACCATAGCACAAGAGAAGCGAGCACTCCGTAAAGCCAGAGTTGCAAAAGCTGCAACAGTGGTGCCCACACGTCTGCCCGACATGTGGCAGAACATTCCGTGCCCGTATTGGCCTTATCAGCCATTTGCAGACACACCGTGGACAGTCCACAACCCATTAGATGTCAAGGTCCTCTTCGAATACGGTGGACGAACAACAACAACACATATCCACACTCAAGTGTGCTCACTTACACACCCTGTATTCTCCTTCAGATTGAGACAGCAGAAGTCTATATGTGGATAAGGGGGAGGAGAATGACACAACCATGCACATGAGTATAGTTGCTAGTGCAGACATATCTTAATTCATATGCCATCAGGAATAGGAGGCCCAGGACTTTCTGGTTAGCATTTCCTAAATTACCCTACAACCTAGTGTTTGTATCTTTTTCTTTTAGACCATTAAAAGTCATTGGGCATGATCCTGCATCATGGAACGTTCAATGATGTCAATGGATTACATGTAGGAGAACCTTTTCTGGGTTTGGGGCTGCTGATGCACAGGGGGGAAAAAGAAAGCAGAGAGCCCAAGCAAGAATCAAATATTTTTGCCTGACATGGCCCCTGACTGAGAAGAGGACATTCTCCACATTCCCCTCCCATGCCAGAAACTTGGGAGGGCCCCATGCTGGAAGATGGTGGGGGGAGGACTGGAGCACCAGTGCAGGCTCCCCAATGTTGGGGGAGGGGGGAGCCCTGAGCCTCAGGAGCCACATCCAGGCAATCCAGGGGCCACATCCAGCCCTTGGGCCTTAAGTTATCCTCCTCTGGATTAAGTAAAACTGAAGTCCATAGCCAGCCCAGATACAAAGCACATGGAGGACTGCCACCCCCAATTAAGATCCACTTTAAGATCTATGATCACTCATATCCTTTTATTCCCCATCCAAAACATTCAGTATATTTGATTGTTACTGATTTTTTTATTAAAAAATCATTCCAGATGTAGAAAATTGGGTTATCTCCAGGCTTTTGCTTTAATAGTTTATGCAACCAATTCCACATTTTCCATGTCTGGCATAATACTGAGTTGTCAGTGTTTAGATCCCTTATTGACAATTCCAGATAGGAGCCAGAATCCTCAGTCTGTGTTAGCTGCTTTTCTATCACAAAGCAGGGCATCCAATTGGGAACATTATCTCCACACAAATTACATTCACAAGCAGTTTGGTGTAACATTAAAATAGGCAGCCCAAGTCCTCTATCCCGAAAGCTGTCAGTTTTGAAAACCTCATTCAAAACTTCCTGGTGACTTCACATGAAAACCTCTCAATTTTCTCAAGTTGTTCAAAGCATGTTGCTGGAATTGGCATCATCTGGAATAAATAACGTCACTGTGGAGTTGTAATCATTTTGTAACAGTTATTCAACCCCACAGACCAGGACTCGGTAAACTCCATCCACCTCATTAACTCTTACTTTTTGGAAAGCTGGGTCCAGTTTGTCCTTGTATCACTGATACAGGGTTTTAAAATCAGCAGGAAAGGGGTTTTGTTTTTTGGTGTTTTATTACTTTAAGCCATTGCACTCAATATGTCAATGATTTGATAGTGGCAACTAAGATTTCCAGGGCTCTGCAAAAGGTATGGTCCCTCTGTGAAATATTTGAAGGGGAGGCCACAGTCCATTTGTAAAGATTTTAGCCCGAAAACAAGAGGAAAAAAAAGTCACCTAGAAATTTATATCTAATCCAAATTCTGTACGTCAGAAGAAAATCCGGTCCATTATATGTTAGGAAGATGATCCTCAAAATGAAGAGCTGTGCATGTGATTTTCTTTTGTCATGTAACAA
Source organism: Pelodiscus sinensis (assembly GCF_052426305.1). NCBI lineage: Eukaryota > Metazoa > Chordata > Testudines > Trionychidae > Pelodiscus > Pelodiscus sinensis. The sequence goes on along the minus strand of NC_143055.1, from coordinate 108,498,445 downwards.
ACATCTAAATAAATACATCTTTATCTTTTTGCAATTCAGAGCAACATCAGTATTTCCAAAAGTTAATTTCACGTATTCGTGAGATAAACACAACCCCTTTAGACTTTAAAACCCTGGTCAGTCTTCCGTTAAGTACCAAAAGCTACGTGGACAGGTTTGGGATAAATTTACCTCTGAAATGTATTCGTTCTGCTACTGCCTTGTGTAAGACACTTATTACTAGTTTCTCCCTAAGGCTTTCAAAGTTTTGGTCCCCTAATAAGGTAGCACTCACAGTGAAGAAAAAAAATCTCAGTGCCAAGTAGTTAAGGACAGTGAGAAGCTTCTCTAGTGAAGCTGAAGGACCGCTATAGAAAGTGTTCTGAATCATGAACAACTAAGTAAGGGTTGAGACACCAGAGGAGTCTGTGGCATGGAGCACATGCTTGCCTCTACACAGAAAAAGACTTCAGAAGAAACAGTGAGTCTACACAGGCAAAGCAGAGCTAATCACTCAGTTCCATTACTGGAGGGGGAGAGAATAGGGACATTAAATATTAGTTAATTGAATAGTCGATTAATCTCATGAATTCTTATTGGTTACTCGACTATTCTATGGTCCCCACTCCCAAGGAGCTCCCTGCCACTCTGCTGGTGCCTATCAGAGGCAGCAGTAGACGCCGCCAGGCGGGAGCCTGTCAGCAAGGGGAGCCAGTTTAAAAACCAGCTCCCCTCACAGACTGGTTGTCACCCCACTCTGCTGCCTCCGATATAGGGCAGGGAGGGACTGAGCTCTCAGACCTGGCATGAGCTGGAACTGAGTTGGGCTGCCTGGCTTCTTACACACTTTAAATGCAGAGCTGCAGAGGGGGTAGGTCCCGGACTTGGCACAAGCCAGGATTAAGCTGGCCAGCCTGCTAAAACTTTATTTGCAAGGGGGGGGGGGGGGTAAGAAATGTGTGTCAACTTTAGCATTAACCTATAAGCTTTTGCTTATTGGTTAATCAACTACACTATTACATAGCTAGGAGAGAAAGAAAATTAAGGGACAGCCAAAGCACAGGCTATAGCATGCTGCATTAAGGCCAGTGCTGCCTACACAAACCAGTCTCTGCTTCTAGCTGAGCATTATGAGCCTTCAGAGGAGAGTGAGGATGGTATGGGCTGCTTGTTTAATATAAGAATTAAATTGAATGTTTGATAATAAAGAGGCTGGTTAGGAGAGACTTCCACAATTAACAATAAGAGTTTCAGCCTTAAAGCACCCGAAATGTGGAAGCCAGTTGTCCAATCCCCTTTTTATATGCTGGTCTCTACATGTAACAACATAGGAGGGTCACCTTCTTGAGTCCGCCCATCTGCTCGCACAGATTTCTGATCCTTATATTATACAGAGGAAACAGTATTTTTACAGCATCCGCTCTTACGCTGAGACCTTATGACTGTTTGCATCTCCACACCAACAATCTGCAAAAGCATAATTATGACATTGCAGCTAAAAGAGTCAGCAAAGGTGACTACTGAAGGCCAAGCTTCAACTTTCATTGTAATCCCCATTTCAATGGCTGCTAACATTAGTTCACCTACATGTTCCACATGAAAACTTTACGTGTAACTTAAAAAAAAAGCCATTTTGTTCAAACAGCCCCATGTGTTATAATTCTTGCCAAGATCTTTAAAAAGAAGCAAAGTTTGAAGAAAGTCTGTACAGCCATTTTAAAGTGATGAGTTTTACAACTGTTCCCCTCATTCAGCCATTTGTTAGAAGCTGTTGATGTGGATAGGCTTAATCAGTGTTCCCCTCTTTTCTGTATGCAACAGCACCGCACTCTCTGTAAATGTAAATAGGGATAACTTTTGGTGGCATTGCCTATTTTACACAGGCATATGTCTGGTGTTTAAAGAAACCTAGGAGGCAGGGTAAAGTCAGGCATTTTCAGAGCACAGCACCACAAAACTTTTCAATTCCCATAACAAGACTGAAATGCCTAAAATAGTTTCAGAACTGGATAAAGGTAGCAGATTATTCAAATTCCACTGAGGACAAGTAGCTGAAATATGTGACTAACAGTCCATTAGTTACAATAAATACTGCCTCTGGAAACTCTCCAAACACACACTCAAACCTAGCCTGTATCCCTATAAAAATATGATTTCTGCACGAAAAATAGAAGTGGGCAATGAGGAAAACAGTTCACATCTGACAGAGCTTCCATGTAGAAAACTGCGGGATTTCCAAAAACTTCATGGAATGAATCCCAATCACTCAAGTTTATTTTACACTGAAAAATAGCTTGAGAGCCAGAAAATGCTTGTATTTCACACTGAGAATTTGCATTTTTGTAATTTTTGCAATAAATATGGTCTTGGATGCTGAATTAAACTAGTTAAATATTTTTACTGGATCTTTAAAGTGCATGTGGGCTTCATCATTTACACAAGCAGAGTAGTTCTAGGAAAAAAAGGCTAGATTTTACTTTGTATCAGGAACTTTTGAAAAGATGGAAATAGGGAGTTCAAATGTTGGGCTAAATTCTCTCGAGACATCCATTTATACTGCAACAGTAGCCGAGACGTCAAGATTTTTTGGTGAGAATGAACTCTCAGCCAAGGAACATATATATGCAGAAATATAAATAACTAGGTAAAATGGATGTAGGATTTCCCACTGTTTTTAATTATGGGGATCAGGAGACAATAATTGGCACCAAATACTAGGAAGATTTAAAATCAAACTAGATAAAATACTCACACACTCGATAGATAGAGAGATAGTATACCATTGGCAACAAGCAAATAAAAGAAATCCAAGAAACCCTAAAACTCTGGAATATACATTATGCCTAATAGTAAAACCTGTATTTTCCTCTATTTCTGAGTTATGAATTTGCTCTCACTTTGCTGCTCCAATACAGAAGAGAAGTACAAAATAAAATGAATTCCAAAATTTAATACAGAAAGCAAGAAAGTTTAATTGAGCTGCATAAAGACGTTTCGCTGAGATTACATAAAACAAGAGCTTAGTTACAATGCTTCTGTGATCACTAGTTGACAGAAAAAGTATAGAGTATAGTTTAAAAATATTTCATTTACTTCCCTAGTTTTAAGATTTAATTATTACATTTATCCTGCAAGCCATGAAATCAAAACCAAATCAGACTGCTTAAATAGTGTATGAAAAAAATTGCATCGATGTAACAGCTGCAGAATTCATAGGAGAGAGGCATAAAAATATAAAAAAGTCAAGAGTTAAAAATTCTACTGCAAGAGTATTGACTGTAATAAAAGAGAAGACATTAAAATCAGCAGTTGTTAGGTGCCAATACATAATAGAACCCATAAGACATACAACAAATGATGCTAAGTTCAGGAAAAAGAGTCTGTTTTCCAGGAAGAACTTCCTGACAGACACCACAACAAAGCAGAAGGAACGGTGACTGTGTGGTCCCCTTCTGGGTAATAAATCAAGCGTCAAAGATTGATCTGTAGTTAATAAGAAGCCTAAGCCTTCTCCAAGGATTTGTAGTACTCTGTCAGCACTGTCCAGGCTTTGGGAGCCATGAAACCTTCAGGAGGGTTTTGTCCTTCCCGAGCCAACTTGCGCATGCGGGTTCCTGATATAAATTCAAAGTCTTCATGGCTAAAAGAAACAAGCAAAAAGAGGATGTAAATTTAAAAGATGAACATTATATCTGAGACTGACCTTTCCTCCATTTCTTTCGAAGTGACTTTATATTACTTTAATACAACTCCATCTTGGAATTTGAGAACCTAACTGTGGTTGCAGACATCCTATTAATGAAGAGTTACAGAATTCTGAAAGTATATACACCCTATAGAATAGACATACATATAATAAGGCAAATAAAGAGTATGTCTGCACACACTCATGACAGATAGTTTCATTCTGCTCCACCGCCTATCTTCTTTCTGAGAACTGTTATTCTTAAAGATAAAATTCAGCAAGACTGAGGGAAATTTGAGGGAAATGAGGATTATATTCTACAGCACTTTAAACACCAAAAAAACACTAGTAATCTAGTCTGAGTTGGTAACAAAAAAAGAAAAATCCCAGCAGTTCGAACCAAACTATCTTCTCTTCATCGGAATTAAACACAATGTCAAAAACAAAAACACAATGTCAGAAAATCAACCAAGTTCTGAAGCAAAAGTGATTTAGTGTTAAATTAAATACAGCAATTTTACTTACTTCATTTGTTCAATTTGCAACATGTATTTGTTACTCATTCTTCACTGATCTGTTTGAAATAAAAGCCAAATATTGACCTCACATGCACATGGTTCAGACTGAAACAAATGAGAACCAAGTGTGTGCATCAGAGGGCAGTAGTTTAAATGCTAAACCATGCTCAGTATGAGCTGGAGGTTAGCAAGGTACAGAAATCAATCCACAGTCCCATTTTTTATTTGGATTGTAGTCCTATGCACAACAGTAAAGCCTAGAATGATCTTCCTGCTCTCAGCAGGGGTGGGTGCCCAGATTGTGGCAACAAAGGAGAAAAATATATAAAAGTACTATAACTACACAGCATATGATTCACACGTCAAATCAGAAAATAATTTTTAAAAGGGAGGGCACCAGAATGGAGAAAAGCTGTACTCTTCAAATTGGAATGAAAATTAGAGAACATTCATCAAGTTTTTTCCCCCCCCCAACATAGGTAGGACTTTGGTGTCTATGAACCTCTCAATAACTGTGATGGAAAGATTTTTGTCCTATCTACACATGTAGCTGTTTTCAACAATGGCTTGCAGGAGGAGGTTCCCAGGATAACCTTCTAGTGTGAAGAAGATAATACAGAATTTACAGATTAAGAAAGCTTCTGGGAAACAGACTTTCCACATTCTACCCAGTGGGGTGTTAATTTAAATGTTAACACCTAGCTATTTACAGGCAGCAATGGGGCAGGAATTCGAACAGAGGCTCAGTTCGAACAGAGAGGATCAGAAGAGGGTATACCAGCTTTTGGACTGAAAGACTAGGAGGCCCTTCAAATGCATCTCAATAAATGCATAGTTTGACCTCTCCCTAACACTATTTGTCTGAACAGCAGCATCCCTAAGGAACAGCCAAACAGCACAGACCTGAAGACGTGAAGCAAATGTCAGACTTCTGAATTTTTTTTTAATATTTAATAAAATTTTATTTTTTATATATATTTATATTGTGTTTTAAAAATGTTGCAAGCCACCTCAAATATTTTAAAGAGAGGTGGGGCAAAAATATTTTAAATTAAATAAAATACATAAAAGCCTCTGATTATAGAACTTTGGGAAATAGTATAAAGAAATAGAGGTCCATTGCTACATTTTTAATGTTTTAGGAAGCTGGAAGAAGTTTCAATATCTAAAAAAGATTTACCCAAATCTCCATAAATTAAAATTTTGATATGATCAAGAAGTCATTCCTCCTCTCCCACACTTCTTTTTACCTGCAGCAAACATTTTATTTCATGCTACATGACTTTCCTTAAAACCAACAGGCCAATTCTTACCTGGCATAAATAAATTTAGCTAAACTGACAAATGAAACTATTATCTTATTAATACTTACATTAGGTATTACAATAATGTATAGCTGGTCCAATCATGTTTGCGTAAGCTTTGCATAGACTTTGGTTTAAAGTTGTATTTGTTGTAAGAAAGTTTTTCATTTTAAAACTGAAAATACTATACAAGTACCTTAATTGTTCCACAAATTTGACATATTTACTAATGATAAAGATCAGCTCTTCACGGAGCATTAGCAATTGAGGATGTAACTAGCAAGAAATGGCAGCTTTGTACAACACCATTACTGTAACTATGATTCAATAGGACCCAACATTCTTGAAACAACACTTTAGTGGTAAATATAATTTGCTTCCACATGGAAAGGTGTTTTATGAGAAAGTATCTGAAATAATGCAGCTCAAGGTAGACTGCTACAAGTACTGCTGGACAAGTTAGGAATTATTGGGGTCATTACTCTGTAGAATGTGAAATTAGGCAGGAATAAAATGGAGTGAGGAAAGGAAAAAGACCTTTACTATAAGAATAATGTTGATGCTGGGTGCATGTTTCATGGGCACCTAAGTCTCATTTCTGACCTTCAAGAAAGAGAGACTTATCCACTTAGAAACTTAAATTTCATTTCACTGAGGCTGCTAAGTGCTTAAATCACTTTTGAAAATAAGACTTAGAGAAAATTATATCTATGGGATGGAATTAGCTTTGGTATTTTACAGCATATGTTTACAAAATTTATTTTAAATTAATTAGTTTCCTACCAGTTGTATTTCAGTCTGCAGCACTGGTGTGATGTAGTACCTTTTAAAAGGATAAAGGTTTTCGAAGTCCCCAATAACAAAAAAGAGCATGTCCTTGGTTTATTTCCCCCTTAGCCTCAGAAACTATTTTTGTGTTAGGGAGCAGCTATACAGATTTGTTGGTATAGCAGAAAATGTCATGAAGAATCTACACAAGGATTAACAACTCCATTTAAATTTTACAATTTGAGGAGCAACAGCAATTAAACACTCATTCCAAACAGACAAGAATAAACCAGCTATGGAAACTGTCAACACTGTGTGAGAAACAGAAAGCTTGATCTTCAAAATATGCACCAATGAGATGGAAGTTTTACCAAAGTTTTACTGTATTGGAGCACTAGTATACTGAAACTGTAAAATCACTCCATGAAATATGTTTGTAAGTGGGCACTAGGGACGTAAGCAACTAGTCAACTAAGCATATGGTGTCCCCAGGCTGCAAACCGCATTTCAAAGCGGCAGCACTGCGTGGAGCCCAGGATCAGGGAGGGAGTCCCCAGCTGATCCTGGGCTCCACGCGGCGCTTTCACCTTTGAAGTGCTGTTGCTACACTTCAAAGGCAAAGGGGGACCTATCAACTAATCAAACAGTTGATGCAAAATGCATCAACTATTCAATTAGTCAATAAATAACCCTTGCTCCCCTAGCCTTGCTCCCCTAGCCTTGCTGCCTCTGTATAAGAGGCAGCAAGGCGGGAGTGGGGCGAGATTGGGAGCCGGTCCCTACAGTGAGCTGGCTTTTAAGCTGACGAAAGGAGAAAAAAAAAAAAGCACTGGCTCTCTTAAATCACCAATTGTTTTTATCTTCACAATAGACCGCTGGTAGGCAGGGAAGTCCCCAGCTGAGGATTTCCATTTTACACAAGAGGAGCTAAGGGCTGATAGACTAAGTGACTTGCCCAAAGTCACAGAAGAAATTGATGGCTGAGCTGGTAAATGAACTCAGGTTCTTGAATCCCAGTCCAGTGCCCGAATTGCTAGACTACCTTTCCTACACTAGAGAGAGACCTTGAGGGAGAGATTCTGGAACTTCAGAAATATATGCATGTTTTCACATGTACAGGCCCTGAAGACATGTACAGGCCCTGAAGCCAAGACACATTTTTTCTACTCCCTGAGCTAGAAGACAACAAAAATGTGTGTGTGTGTGTGTGTGTGTGTGTGTGTGTGTGTGTGTGTGTGTGTGTGTGTGTGTGTGTGTGTGTGCGCGTGCATACACAGGAAAAAGTTAGAATCACTGACAGACCAGGTCAGTATCCAGAAGGGCCAGGAAGCTCCTACAAAGGCCAGCCAATGCAGGGAGGAGAAGGGGGGAGGGAGTAGTAATGCCACACATCACCCCTGAGCAGGCTGAGTGATCAGGGCAAACAAGCTGCCTTCATAATTGAGGCCTGATATACACCATATAGTGCACAGATGTAGTATACGGAAGATGTATGCTGTAGACTCAAAGTACCTATTGAAAGCAGTTGTGTTTGGGAACGTGAACAACTAGTTGGCTATCTGATAAGCAAATGCTTATCGGATAGTCGACATTAGTCGACTAATCACTCCCCCCTTGCTGCCTCTATCAGAAAAAGGCAGCAAGAGGGGAGGGGGAACAGGAGGGGATGCTTCAAAGCAGGGGTTCATCAAAAACTAGGATATAAAAGCTGAAAGACTTGGAAAAAAAGTACAACCAAAATCTCACATGTTACTCAGAACATTAATAAGATTTAAAGTTAAAACAACTTACTGCTCAAAATCATAATAATCCATGCACTTCTTTTTCTTATTATAAGCTGCAACTCTGAAGGGTACAATTTCCAATGTTTTAAGACCTGGAGCCATAGTCAGCACTTTTGCACCATGGGTTGGTTCATAGAGATCTTTTCCAGTCTCAGGATGTGGCATGCCTGCTGGGTCTCGTCCCACAATGTAGAAGTTAGCGCCTGCTACCATCCGTGACCTGCAATGCCACTGAACCTAGAATGCAATTTGGGAAAAATATATGAACAGGAGATAAAGAAGTTGTTGGGAGGCTAGGATAATGCTATTGTTCCTGCTAAACTAGTACAATTGCTTATAATTTAGGACTATGCTCTGGTGTCTCATGGGTCTCAAGAAAATAAATAAAATGTGCATCAGTGTATCTAGTTTTGTTCTTGTTCTATAGTAAAAAATATAAAACAAGAGTTTGGATGTAAGCCATATTAAACATCAGTCAGGTCCACAATTCTCAAGCCATAAATCAGTGAGGGTTCAACAGAGCACTTGCTATTAGGTTCAGAAAGACCTGACTGGTCTCAGTGCAGATTTTCTAATTTCAGCTGGTAAGTTTTATTAAAAGGTAGTCAGACTACAATGAATATTTCCTTCCTACTTCTACATGTAAGCAATTGCTGTAGTTGCTCTAGGGATGTCATGTTAAGATGCAGGGAGAAACTTCAGCAGGAGATTGATATGACTACACAGGTTGGAAAGAATATGTTGACATGACAGAGGTATGGAATGAATAATGAACTGAATGGTCAGCAGGGACTTCTAAATTTAAAAGAACTAAATTTAAAAAAAAAATCTATGAGGGCAAATGCTAAGTAATTTATTAGGCTACACAACACCCTTGTGTGGGATAGCGAGTAGGATTCAAAATAGATTAGCCATTTGCATGCATGAGAGCATCTTTAGTTGTACTAACAATGAGGTAAAAATTGTCATGTTTCAATCTTCTAAAAAAGAGGACTAGGGAAGAACATCTCCCCTTGAGGTAAAATATTGCAGTGTTAATGTAGATATCATTAGGAGAATTTTTTTTTCTTTTTTAAACACAACTTTCTCTGAAACTTGCCCACTATAAAAGACAAGAGACTACAACAGAGAGAACTAATGTGTAAATCACTACTTTTAAAAAAAATGTTTCACGGTAATGTCAAAATTAACCTGTGTGTAGAAAACAATGCAGAAGTGCTATTCTGATAATTCTACAAAAAAAATGTACTTGAACCTAATATGCTGGGACAGGAGAGTCTGTCACATGTTCAAACTGTGGACAAGTATAGGCAAATAGCCTTTAGCCTATAAATGATACTACTGAAATGACTTTCAAAACTCTCCAATTTGTAAATATAATCCTTCATCTAGACTGAGGCTATGTCTACACTACAAAGAAAAGTCAGAAAAAGAGACGCAATTTGCATATCTTTTTCCACTTTTCTTCCAAAAGAGGCTTTTCTGACAGTTGGCCCATCTACACAGGGCCAAATGTTGGGGAAAAACCCCTCTTTTGGAACATCCTTCTTCCTCATAAAACGAGGTATACAGGGATGCCGACAAAACACGTCCACTTTTCCGACATTTTATTTTTCAGAGAAGCAGGCGCATACCTTGGATGCAGCAGTGCTTTTCCAGGATACCAGAAGTATCCCAGAAAAGCTCTGTAGTCTAGATATACCCTTAGTCTAAAATTGAATCAGTTATCTATATAATTTTTATATTTATTCCCCAAATGTACTAACAGGAGTGTTGTGAATAAAACACAAGTCGTCATTCTTCCACTCTACTGTGCACTGATTAGGCCTCAAATTGAAGTATTGTGTCCAGTTCTGGGCACCACACTTCAGGAAAGATGTGGAGAAATTGGTGACTATCCAGAGAAGAGCAACAAAAATGATTAAAGGTCTACAAAACATGAGCTATGAGGTAAGGCTGAAGGAATTGGGCTTGTTTAGTTTGGAAAGGAGAAGACTAAGAGGAGACATGATAGCGGTTTTCAGGTATCTAAACGGGTGTCACGGGGGGGGGGGAAATTGTTCTCCTTATTCTCCTCTGATGATAGGACAAGAAGCAATGGGCTTAAACTGTAGCAAAGGAGGTTTAGGTTGGACATTAGGAAAAACTTCCTACCTGTGAGGGTGGTTAAACACTGGAATAAATTGCCACAGTTGCCTTGTGGAATCTCCATCGCTGGAGATATTCAAGAGCAGGTTAGACAGACATCTATCAGGGATTATATAGACCGTGGCTGGTCCTGCCACAAGGGCAGGGGACTGGACTTAATGATCTCTTGAGGTCCCTTTAAATTCTAGTATTCTACAATTCTACCAAATTTATAGTCTATTGTGACCAATTTCATGGTCATGGGATTTTTAATATTGCAAATGTCATGATTTTAGCTATTTAAATCTGAAATTTTATGGTGGTGTAAATTTTAAAAAAGGAGTTTTGAGGGGGTTTTGCAAGGTTATTGTAGAGAGGATTTTACTGCCACTCTTAATTCTGCACTGCTGGTGGTGTTGCATTCAAAGATGAGCAGCTGGACAGTTGCAGCTGCTGGCCCCCCCTAAAATAACCTTGTGAGTCCCCCTGCAAGCACCTTTTGTTTCAGGACCCTCCCAAATTTAGAAAGGATTGTCTCCCCAGTAATATCTATATTAGTCTAGGGTAGTGTTTCTCAATCATTTTTTATAAAGTACCCCTTTTAAAAAAAAAATTTAAGTACCCCCAGTACCTACAATTTTCAGACAATTTTTTTCCTAGCATTACAACACATTTGTTTAAAACCCTTAATTGTAGCTGGGCGGGCGATTAAATTTTTGGGTGTAAAAAGTACAAAAATAATAAAGCACTGTAAAACTTCACACAAAAATTCAGTTTTCTCCAAATTTCAGTTGTGTTAACGTACCCCCCCCCCCCGACTTCTCTTGAGTACCCCTAAATGTACTCTGACCACTGGCATAGGGTACTGTGCTAATTAGGCCTTAACTGAGTATTGTGTCCAGTACTGGGCACCACATTCAAAAAAGAAGAAAATTGGAGAGGGTCCAGAAAAGAGAAACAAAAACGATTAAAGGTCTAGAAAACATGATCTGTGAGGGAAGACCAGAAGAACTGGGTTTGTTTAGTTTGGAAAAGAGAAGTCTCAGAGGAGACATGGTAGCAGTTTTCAAGTACCTAAAAAGGTGTTCCACAAGGAGGAGGGAGAAAAATTCTTCTTCTTGTCCTCTGATGATAGGACAAGAAGCACAGGCTTAAATTGCAGCAAGCGAGAGTTTAGGTTGGACTTTAGGAAAAACTTCCTGTCAGGGTGGTTAAGCCCTGGAATAAATTACCTAGGGAGGTTGTGGAATCTGCATCATTGGAGATATATAAGAGTAGGTTAGATAAACATCTATCAGGGATGCTCTAGACAGAACTTGGTCCTGTTGTAAGGATTTCAAAGTCCCTTACAGTTCTAATATTCTATTATTCTAAAAGCACACAAAGAGCAGATTTCACAGGACACCAGATTTGATGGGTTTTCTAAGACTTTCAACGTGGCAGAGCCCTCTCCATGAAGACGCACTATAACCTTCTGCAATTTAGAAAGCTCCCTTTATTAACACCACACTGGAACATAAACCACTAATTAAAATCTACATGTTAGCCATCTATTTCTATACACCAATTCAACAGTCGGACCAGTAAGAAGAGTATTTCTAGCCACACAGTTGGTCAAACATTGCACTGTTCTGCATGCAAGTCGGGAACTCTGAGCACACAGATGGCTCGATCACTCTGTGTCCCAGTACTTTTGCTTGGTTCACAGGGAGATAAAAAGCAGGAACGGAGACGGCAACAAATACCTCGGATGAGATTCTGGGCTCCCGCCTCACAAACTATCTGCGTATCACCAAGAATACAGTTGGGAAGAAAATTAAGCAACCTTGAATTTTTTTGCTATCCTTTTTGGGAACACACAGTAATTTCTCCGAAAAAGTTTTGTTTTTTTCCTTTTTTTCCCCCCCGGGGTAATTTATTGGTTTCCAGCATAATGACAGATTAATGCAAAGTCTTTCCATCAATGAAATATGATCTAAGCTCCAAGTTTCCATTTGTAAATGAAATACATTCCTCCTCTAAAAGATGCACAGCCCAGTGATTTTCTGCCAAAAATCCCATCAGAGCATTAAAAAAACATATATAAACATTTTAATTACAAACATTACTATAGGTTAATCAGAACTATGAAATAAACATTTACGCACTTTCAGCGGTTTTACTTCTGCCAAACTAAAGTCAAACTAGAAACAACTCTCCATCTGTGTTTCCCTGGCCTTCCAAACTGTACTGGGTGGCCATAGTAGATCAGGAGGCATCTGGCATCTTGAAGACAGTTTGATCAATTAGCAAGTTCTGCAAGATGGCAAGAGACTAAAGAGACTGCTAGGAGGCAGAATGCCAAAGGACTGCATATTCCCCACTGTCCTTTTCTTTTATCACAAAGAGTTTTCATAGTAGAACAAGTCAGCAAATGACAAGAACTGAGCAATTAGAGAAAAATGGCAGCTTCTGATGAATTACTGTCAGGTCATAATAAAAAATTATATATGAATGAGCAACTTCTTACCTGATAATTTTCTGTTAACAGCTTCTCTGCTGTTAACAGCTTCTCTCCCACGAATAATGGGTTAATACCATTTACCTAAGAAATTTGGAGGTAATCCAATTTTGCTGGAAGCTGCAGCTCAGCCCACCAGAAGAGCTCTTCCAAAACTGTAAAAACCCTCCAGCAGTAATGGATTAGCATTAAAATAACAACTTGATTTATATAGAATAACCTTAAGCAATTAATTCAGTTACAAATTGCATCCTAGTCATTTATCAGACCACCAGGGTAGGCTGAATAAGGAGAGAATCTGCTAACAGAGTATTTCCAGGCCACAAATTTCTTATTCTGTTTCACAGCTTTTCTCCTCTTTCATCACTAATGAGAAGTAGTGAACCACATAACCGGGGGGGGGGGGGAGGGGGGGGGAAGGAGACAAGCAGAGTTTTAATTACTGTAACAGAACTACAGCAAGAGATTTGTAATTTAAAAGAATTACACTACCACTGGATGCCTCTGCAAGCAATGGAAATCTACTCTGCAATCTTCCTCCAACAAGACTTTCTGTAAGACCACTAAGAGATGTGAATCTTTCTTCGCAAGTTATTTTTTCGGATTCTGAGCATTCCAATTGGTGCAGGATATTAACATCTTGCCTGCAGCAAACTTTGAAGACCTAGGCTGTGCCATTTTGGATAGAATGAGATTAAAGAGGTCCAACTAGCATGTGTCTTCATATTTGAGATGTATTTTTACAGCTCTACACATGATCAAAAAGATGCTAAAGACTGAAACAAAATGATGCCAGAATTATTTCCCACTAACCAGAGAAAGAGGGATTATTTTAGCGCTAAGAGCTCCTGGCAGGGTGGATAAAAAAAATTGATGGAAATATGATCCTGAAATAGACAGACCTTGGGTCTGATTCCGTACGGCTATTCCTGTGTAAAAGAGCAGTGTCACCAACAACTGCTTCAAGCTGTACACAAGAGGCCCAAACTAACAAATGCAGACTATGGGATGAACCGGTGGCATTCTGAAGATCCAGGACTGGGAGCCTTTTTTCTATGAGCTCAGCACCTATTTAGATACTTAAAGTGGAAAGATTTTCAAGAGTATTCTGAAGCCAGCAGCAGCTCCCAGTAGTCTCAGCAGATGCTGAGCACAAATGAAAAATTTGGCCACTTTGTTTAGATGTTTAAACAGGAGCTCTTTTGAAAATCTGTCCCTTAGAATCTTAGAAGATGGGTATTCCCCATGTCATGTATATTAGATCTACTGTACCTCTGTCTAATTCCGAAATACTAATATTTCTGTTAGCAATATATTCAGACTAATCTTTCAAGAAAACGATTCTGTAACTTAAAAGAATAGAACGTTACAAGTATAATCACTTCCCCAACATCATCGCAACAGTCAGAAAATGTGAAATGTGAACTATACCGTTCCCACAGCAATTTTAAATACAGCCATACTGCATCTGTGTTGTATTTCTGATTACTTGTTAGACTAAAATATATCCTGAATAGAGGAAACAACACTTATTAGAAATTTACTTTGCATTTCCTGATTTTTTGTTACAGGCTGGCTGCACGGGGGCAGCAATCAGGGCCACGCTTGCCTTGGCTCCCCTGCCCCAATCATGATGGAGCAGCGTGGGTGGCCATGCAAGATCGCGGCTTCACTGGTGTGGGCTGGCGTGACCCTGGTCCTGACTGTGCCAGAATGGCCTGGGCAACCATGCAGGGCCCCCGCCTGATTGGGAAGACGACGGAACTCTGGCTGCACCAGCAGAACCCCAGCCCTGGAGTCGATGGCAGAACTCTGGCCCCAACAGAGTGGCCTGAGTGGCCAGCCGGGACCCTGGTCATGTTGGCTCAATCCGTCAGGACCCCGGTTTGGACCTCACTGATGGAATCCTGACCCGGACGGAGCTGCCTGGGGCGGGGAGAGGAGGGAACAATAACAGTGCATTTCTCTCTTTCATTGATAAAGAGAATGAACTTATGAGCTTTGTATAAAACTTTTATAGAGTAAGATGGATTTCTTTGGGTGTGGTCTCTTTTGAGGGCTGTGCTTCTGGATGCTGTTAAGTCCTATAACTGAGTTCTCCCAGAACTGAGAAAATTTGCATTTTTACAGTATTAAGAGTCAAGGGACTTGTTCTGCAGATGCTTCACACACAGATCTCTACTGAAAGATTAACGTGCATAACAGTCTAGTCTGCATTAAAGTATACTGTAAGTCTTCATAGTGCTATCAGGGCATGAAACACGGAATTGAACATTTAAGAGGGGAGCTCATAAAATATCTAAGTACTATGCAAATACTGGAACCAGGAACAAATTACAGATTTACCACTGTACAAATGGTATGAATTTTCACCTTGACCATAGTTAGATAGCACATGTACTGGATTCCATTGCCAATGAGGGCTATGGTTGCAAAGAAACATTCTGAAGTCTGTTAGGCAAGATTTTAAATCTTTGCACCATGAACACACCATCACTTACACAAGTAACATACAGATAAGCTAGTACAGCTGATGGGATTTTCCTGATCTTTAAAGGAAAATTTTATTTGTTATACTTGTAACCCACACATCTAGTGTGGGTCACTGTCCAACGTAGTGGCACTTAGACCACTTACAGCAACTGATAAGGACAAATGAGCTCTACAACCTAAGCTGAGAGCTGCTGGCTTTTAGCTCAAGCAGTAAAGGCTCCTTCACTGAGGTCCAAAGTTCAAATCCCCCACCTGACAGTAACATACTGGCTAAGAACAACCAAAAAATCCCAGACACAATGAGACATGGTAGAGGATACAACTGGTGTTTCATCAGAATAATTTCTGAAAGTTTTAGAATCATAAAACACATAGGTGAGAGGCAAGAACACAATCAGCAGCTATTGTCCAAGTTTGATACATTCGTATTTCTTAGAAATGTGCTCATCTTCCCCAGTGGGTGAACCAGTTAAGATTTTTATATGGAATCTGCTCTTTTTGAAGTTGATCCTTTTCCTTCATAGATAACTGTCACAACCGCAAATGTCGTTTCCTAGCTGGTTATTCAACACACCATAAAAAGAGGTTTTTAAAACTTACAAAAATGCTAAATTGAGGCCTACAAAACATGCCCATTAAATCTTTACAGACTGGAAAACCATGTACATCCTGTTGATAACCATACTGGCTTAACAGCTGCCTGTTGTTCTGTAAATCATTTGCTCTAACGAAACAAATCTGGTACCAATGTCTTCTAAATGACCTACAGAAAATAATTAAAGGAAGAGGATCTTTTTTTTTTTTTCTCCCCCTTAGCTGGCTACAACACATTATGGTAGGCTGCTTTCTGATATCACTGGAAATGCTGCACAAATTAGGGGATGTTTCTTATTTTATTCAATATAATGACTGAAGGGTTGTGGGTAGAAGGCATTCAAATCCCTCTTACACACTCAAGATTTGCACTTGGAAAAACATGGACACAAGGACACTGTATTCATAAGCGACATAATATACAAGTGTTTCATTTTCTTAAACCACAACAGAGTACAAGTAGCCAAACATTAATGCCCTTTCAAAAATCTTAAGTCAAGAGCATTGTTAAGTCCAAAAAAGAGCATTTTTTAAAAATCTGTAGGAATCTAGTTTTATTGAGAGGTGGCAGGTAGATCTGGAAGTAGAAGACTGCTGTTTATTCTCAAAACACATCCACCGCAATCAACAGCACAAGGTTTCCCTGGTGCCTAGCTAACATTCCTTGACTATGGGGAAAAAGGCGGTTCAGACTTCATAACTTGTCTACCAACAATGAGAGAGAACATTAAATGTGATTCCTGGTTTTTGCTAGGTGTGTTCCCTGTCTATGATAACTATATTAAGTTCTCTAAAACATCTTTAGGTGGTTAATTTTCAGTCATTGTGAAGCTGGTCAGGATATGAACTTCCCATGGCCTGAAGAAAAAAAATGGTAATGAGATACAGAACTAATGTCCCTTGAGACAATCTCTCTCAAATGTGAATGTTTAATTCTCTTCACTGTATCTCACAACCTCTAGAGAATTTAATTTGAATGCAAACCTCTAATAAAATCTTGCCAAAAGTTATTTCATAGTCTTATTTATGTAACACCATAAAACAACTCTCCCTAGATTAAGTTTGTCAAAGATACACTCCCCCTATCCTCGCACCCACTGTCCCATTTTTAATTGGGACATAAAACTAGAATCTCTAGAAAACAAATTTATTGACAATTATTCAGTATGGTAACAGACCTGATAGTCTTTTTTCTTTTTTAGATGAAGTTAAGAGGTAATATTATATCTTGTCCTTTTTTAACAGCAGGAAAGGAAACAGCAGCTAAAAATTTGACACTGCTCTGTCTCCCATCTCCCAGTTCAAAACCCTTTAAAACAAATAGGAATTACTGCATAGAAAAACAGATTTTTGTCAGGATAGCAAAAGGATTTCTGTGGTGGTGTTGGTTAAGGAAGAGATTATTATTAAAGACTCACTTGACAATAAAAAACCAGCACAACAGAAAACATTACATAGACACTAATTGCTTTTAAACTCTCATCATTCATCTACCTCAGTTGGCCCAGCATACATCATGGGTGATGGAAATATGGCCACCACTGTTGTTTCTGGATTCAATATTCCTTCCTCCAGTACTGCCGCATGTTGCTTCATACGCCACATCAGAGGAACATCATCATCTTTTGTCCAGCCACCAAGTGGATGCAACAGCAGAACAGGACGCCGGTAGCCCCGTTCTAGGAGCTGCTTATGGGTATCCTGCATTAATAGAGCATGACCATTGTGTACTGGATTGCGCAACTGGAATGCAAAGACAGCATCTATGGGAAGAAAAATAGGCCAAAACGTTCAGAGTTACTATTCACAAAGTCTAGATCCCAGACAGCAGATTGCATGATTTAACAACGCTGAACTGTAATCACTGCTCTAGGTATTTGATCAGCCTTTTGAAAGTAGCCAAACAATATGGATTCAAACCTTGCTCACAGTGCAGAAGCTAAATCCTCTAGATAATTACAGGTTTTGGTTATCAAGTTGTGTCAATAATGGCGTGCCTATATAGTTGCGTTAATCATTCTGAAATACTACAATTGAGCTCTACACAAAGCTACTTTCCCTTAAAAATATTCAGAACAGACTAAAATACAAAGTCTGCTTATCAAGTGGGGCATCTTCCCAAGAGCATATTGCTTCCATGATCTGCACTGGTTACCAGGAGGTTCTCAAATCATGGTCCACAGAAAACTGGCTGGTCCTATGGTGCTGGGGCCATGGTCCCTTCTGGTGGCCTACATCTTCTGTCTGGGAGTATGCCAGCTACTTGCACACACTAGCATAGCCAGGGACAGCTGCTGGTGAACCTGGTGCCTGCCCCAGTAAGTGAGGCTGCGAGAGGTACAGCCATGCTGGAGGTGTCCAGGCTGGACACTGTCTCCTGCAAGTGGAGACCTTACTGGCTGCTGCTTTTTCCACTACAGTTCCTGTCCAGTTGCTGGCCATGGCCCTGCTGGTCTCATTTGTTTACAGGGGGAGCCCTGCAACTCCACAGACATCCACTTTATATTTGGTGATATACATTTTGTATCTGCACTAAGCTCTAAACTTATTCCCTACTGCCCTGCTCACACTCCTTATTCTGGGTCAAAGCTTGTAATGGACCATGTGTGTCTCACGACTTTCTAACAAAACTTGTAATTTTCAGTAATCCAAGTATGACCCCAGATGTATAGCACATTTCCTTTAAACCTGTGTAACATGTATTTTTATTTCAAACATTAGCTTTAATAAAATTTGTAAATCTGTCATTAAAAGATATTTATTAAAACAATGAGACCTACCTTATGCAAGGGTATTTAACACAACCCAACAGACATCCTCCACCTTACATCATCATAGTACAGGTTGAACCTCTCTAGTCCAGCACACTATTGTCTGGCAACGTCCATGACACAGTATGATTTTAGTTAGCCAAATGCCCACTTAGAATGGGTGTGGCCAAGTTTCCTGCAGTCCCATAAAGTTTGTTCACAGCCACCAGCCCTGGCTCTCAGTGTTCTGTGCTGTCCTTTAACTCTAATTTACTCCTACATGTCTTCTAAGAGCCCAGTAAGCAGTAGAAGTGTTGGTAATGCTGCTAGACAACACTGACTTCCTGTGGTCCAGAAAATTCTCTGGTTCAGCACCAGACACGTTCTGAAGGTACCAGACTAGAAACCTTTGACCTATAAAATCTATGCAGTGTAAGCAACTGACACACACAGGCAGACAAGAATTAATATTACCTTGAAGTCAATTCAATACTCAGCAAATCAAGAAAACCTGGTGTTCTTCCTTACACTGACATCAATCTCAGAGGGGTTGCCATGTTAGTCTGTATCGGAAAATAATGAGCAGTCCTTTGGCACCTTATAGACTAACAAACATTAGATCATGAACTTTTGAAAGCTCATGATCTAAAATATTTGTTTGTCGGTAAGATGCCAAAAGACTATTCATTGTCTTTTCTGAAAATCAATGAGGGACATAAGGCTCACGCATGATTCTGCATACTAACATCATAGTATTAGGTTTTTTGGGTATCCGAGAACTCTGTCTGCTCACTGGATAACTAAGTTCATGTAAGGATTCTCTCTCCAAATATGGGACAACTCAATTTATTATAAGCCAGAAACCCAAGTCTTAGCTGATTTGGCTGCTATCTTTCACCTCCCTATTCAACACTTTATGGTGCTTTCTTAGCAGCCTGTGTACTGCTGCCCCACTAGAAGAGCAAAGAGCAAACAACTATATTGCCAAGCCATTGCCACTTGGTCTGTTACTTATTTATCCAACATAAATTTCTAAAAATGGAAAACAAATAAAACACACTGTGGTTACTCTTCTCTGATGTGACGCTAGTAATTGCGTCCCAGATCATTTAAAAAGAGTTGCAGTACCTTTTGTTATGCTAGTTCCCTTGCAAGGCTCATGGACTTTTTCCCCCCAAAGAGCAGCATGGAATAGATTTAATTAAAGAAAATGTACAAGACAATGATGATAATATGTAAGGAAAAACACTAAAAAGGCATTCCAAAGAATTAAGCACTCAGAACATCAACCAGTCATTAAAGTAATTAAAAAAGGTGACCAGTAAAAAAAAAAAAAAAAAACCTTATGCTCTTTTTTGTTTGTTTTTTGCTTCTTGATGATTCACAAAGAAGGTCTGAAAAATTTTATTTTCTAGTAATTTTTTTTTTTTGGCCCTTCAAGCAATTAGAAATACCAATTGTCTTTTCTATTTTTGCTGGAGGACTTCTTTGAGGACTAGGGAACCAAGAACAGGCTGAATTCATGGAATTCAACTAAAGGAGCAGGGATGTCGAATCTTTCACAGAAAAAAAAAGCCACATACCCACCCTCTACCTTACCAAGAGTGTGTCAGAAAACTAAGGGCTTGTCTTCACTAATAAGCTTAGTCAACCTAAGTTACGCTACTCCAGCTTTGTGAATAAAGTAGCTATGGTGGACATAGTTTACATTGATTTACTCCCATGTCTTCACTACACTGAGTCTATGGGAGATGCTTTCCAGTCAACTTCCCTTACTATTCTTTGAGAGCTGGAGTATCAGTATAGTCTTAAGTGCTCTGCCATCAATTTACTGGGTCTTCACTAGACCCTCTAAATCTGTGGTCACCGAACCATCGATGACCTCAACCAGTCGATCGCGAGGCGTTCTGGGCCCCCCATTTATCCCCACCCCCAAGAAGCCCCACTACCTATCTCCAGTGACAATGGAGGTAGTGGCGGCTTCCCGCTGGGTGGACCGAAGTCCTGAGCTGCGCGTCACTTCCAGGGGTTCCGGAAATGCACTGGCTGCTTCCTTGCCCCAGGTGTGTGGCATACTGGAAGCTTACTGGGCGAGTCCCCAGAGGCACGCACTGGGACTTCCCTGCTCCACGGGAGGGGGGAGTCGGGCCCCGAGGGGGCACACAACGGGAACTTCCCTGCTGCATGGGAGGTGCACTGCAGCCCCGTGAGAGGGGTGTGACAGGGCTTCCCTCCTCTGTGAGTGGGAGGGGGCAGTCCTGGGAGGAGGCAGATGCAAGGGACTCTGTCCCCACTGGCACCCTGTCCCCTGCCTTCCACCCCCCCGCCCCCCCTCCCCCCCGGCACCCTTTCTCCTTCACCACTGGCACACTGTCCCCTGCTGCAGAAGCCTGTCCCCTGCCGCAGAACCCTGTCCCCACTGGCACCCTGTCCCCTGCCCTCCCAGCACTCTGTTCCCTCTCCCCTTCCCACAGCAGCAGAATCCTGCCCCCCACTGGCACCCTGTCTCCTGCCCCAGCACCCACTAGCACCCTTCCCCAGTACCATGTCCCCTGCTCCCACCAGCACAGTTGGGGTCACATTAGTAAGGCCTGGGGGGGGTTGGAGGAGTTATTTTTTTTGCATCTCACTTGTGAGGCCCCAACTGACTTTTCTGTGGGTCAGTGACCCCTGACTGAAAACAGGTTCCCCACCCTTCTCATAAATAAAAACAATGCAGAAACTTTGTGTGTTTGACATAGTATTTTATTTAAAAACGAAGCCTGGCCAACAAACCCCCAATTGGGGCCAAGCCCCCATCTGATCACAGGATCATAACACTCCTGGCACCCCCCTTTCCTCCAGACCCTAGAGCTGAGCCTATAATACACTAAAACCCCTTGCCCTGACCCCTCACAAACCCCAACCCAAATTCCTGCACCCTCATATCCACAAGCCTGTGGCTTGCATAGTACCCCAAACCCTCCATCTGACCCAAACAGTGCCTGGCCTGAAGCCCCCTCCCCGAGCCAGCGTCCTCTTCTCCACCTCTTTCTGCATCCAGATTTCCTTCCAGAGCTTGCACCTCTCACCCCTTCCCACACCCAAATCCCTCATTCCCATCCCAGAGCCTACACATCCTGTCTCAGCCCAGCAAGGGTACAGCTAGACTGCAAGAGTTTTTCAGGATTCCAGAGATATCCCAGAAAAACTCTTCTGCATCCAGGGATGCGTTTGTTCTTCCGTTTTTTTTAGTGGAAGAGCAAACATGCTCTTTCAGTAACCCCTGTATTCCTCTTTCCACGAGGAATAAGGGGGCTTCCAAAAGAAGGGGGTTTTCTGACATTTGGTCCAGTCTGAACAGGCCAAATGTTGGAAAAACCTCTTCCTACAGAAGAATTGGGAAAAAAAAAGCAGCAATATAAGGGTTGAGGATAGCAAGTGATGGAGAGGAAGAGAATAGAGAGGGCGGGGCTTCAAGGAAGGGTTGGGGTATTAGGGGAAGGATGGGGCGGTAGATCTTGGCTTGTTCTGTCATTTAAAAAGTTATCTTGGGTGTAAAAAGGTTGAAGACCACTGCTCTAAATCAATCCCCACTGCACTGATTGCAGTAGCATGCATCTCCCTACAGTGGAGGCCAGCCTTCTGTTTCATCATCATTAACACAACCACATCCATTGCAGTTATAGAAAGCCTCACAAAAAATATTTTCCTCTCCAACTAGTTCAGATTTCAGTTTTTAGTCAAGCCAATCTAGTGCTCTAAGGAGGGGGTGAAGCGAGTGTGTGGACACAGTATTTCTACTGAACAAAAGAAGCGTTTTGAAAATGTACACTATCTCTACTTATCAGGAAGGAGAAAATAAAAGTACACTTTCCTGTTTTTGAAGACTATCTTTGGGATGGGAAATGTGTAGACAACTTTTAACGATTAACGGATAAGCCTAGGCATATTGGTTTATTCTTGGTGACTATATGAACGTATCAGAGACAGCAAAGGATGGGGAGCTGGCTTTTAAGCCACCTCCCCGCAAGCACTGGGTCTGCTTGCCACCCTCCCAATCCCATGCTGTCTCCTCCGATAGAGAAGCAGCAGCATGGAGGGTGAGGGGGGCAGGTGGAAGCCAATACGTGCGTGTGCTGGCTGCACAGAGCTGCCTCCCTCCCCAACCCACTGCTGCCTCGGATAGAGGCAGCAGCATTGGGGATAAGGGAGGCAGGGGAGTCTCCAGCCTCTCTCCGTGGCAGCAGCCCCTGTCCGCAGGGATGTCCAAACTCCCCACAGACAGTGACTGATGCTACGGAGCAGGCACTGTCTGTGGGAGCTTGGATGCCCTGTGGAAAAGGGCTTCTGCTGCCCCATGCTGCTGCTGCCTCTGTATCAGAAGCAGCAGTGTCAGGCATCAGGTGGGAGTACTGCCTCTCTATTAGAGGCAGCAGGGTAGAATGGCAGGTGGCTCCCTCAGAGGGGGGCTAGGAGTGCACTGGCGGCTGGCCCCACCCTCAAGGACTACCAAATAGTTGTGTAACCACTAAAATTTGTTGTGATATCTAACATCCCTAATTACCTTTCTGACTCAATATTGCAATGGGTTAGTGAATTTACTGAAGAACTGAATTTTAAAAGAACACACACAAAACAGACTTGCACTCTTACCCTGTTGGGAACAGAAGAGGAGAGATTTAGTGTACATTTGCCTTATACTTATTTAAATAATGCTGCACCACAACCTTTTTTTTTTTTTTTTTTTTTTTAAAGTTGTGGAGCTAGTAAGTGGTTACTGAAAGATACTGTGAAGACAGGACTTCAAGGGTCACCAAACCAGGCAAGTCACAACTCACCCAGGTGTTTAAAAAAGGTCTGTTTTTGATCCAAAAGAGAGAATTTCAAGTCTTCCAAAACACAAAGCATTTTCAAAATATGAGTCCCACAAATAATGTTTGTCCCTAATGGGCAAGAAGCCCATTCAGTCTTGCACAAGCAACTTCTAGATAATATAGGTAATACTAGGATACAGCTACAAAAGTGACTCACCAGCATTCATTTCTTTGAATTTCTGCTTTAGTTCAGCAGGGGTGAGACGGTATTGATCAAGACCATCATTCCAATAAATACGGTCAAGAACTTGTAAGTCTCCACCAACGAGACAGTCCCCTTGCTCCATTACCATCTAGGAGAAAGACCAGAAGAGACTGTGTCAGCACAAATTAAAACAAACACTTCAGTTAGAGAAGACTGTTGTCAGCTGCCCTGATCATCCAAAGGTGCAATTGCCAAAAACCGTTTTGAGTTCATTCTATTTTAGAGAGACTCTAAATGGCAATTTTTAAAATCAATGGAATGTGGTGTGAACCAGTTATACTACAGAACAAAGGAGGTGAGAATAGCTAGTCCATGACTGGCACATACATTTCTCTTCAAAATAATGTACCATGCATTGCCACATAAAAATGAACAGTAATCAAAATCTCAACCAATACAGCTATACAGCATCTACAGCTAAAAGATGGAGATGCCTGGGAAGTTTGTTACTTCAAGTGACATGCTAATTGTTGTTCAAACTTCTCATCCCAGGCTCTGAACTGAAGCCTAGAAAAACTCTAGTCAACCCAAAAATCACTAATTAACAAGCATTTAGTTAAAAAAAATTGTAAAGGGAAATCATGCTTCAATCTACTAGAATTCTTTGAAGGAGTCAACAAGCATGTGGACAAGGGAGATTCAGTGAAAATAGTATAAATTTAAATAAGTAAGCTGTGATGGGAGAAGAGGGAAGGTCCTCTCAAGAACTGGAAACTGATTAAAAGGTATGAAATAAATGGCCAATTTGCAGAATGGAGAGAGATAACTAGTAGTGTCTCCCAGGTATTTGCTCTCGGACCAGTCCTAGTCAACATATTCATAAACAATCTGGAAAAAGAGATAAACAGGAGGGATATAAAATCCCATTTAGTTAGTTAACTGTTAAATTATGTGTTTAACTGGTTAACTTCTTAAACTGTGATGGCAGGGATGGAGCAGCCCTCCCTCCCCGGCTATAGTAAAGGACTGCTCTAGCCAGGCTGGAACACGGCCACCTGCGATGCGATGCTCTGACCAGGGCAGACTGGCAGCAGGCCCCCGCCCACATCAGGTGGGTGAGGGGGGTACTTCAGTCCCCTCTGGTTAACCATAATCAGCCCCCTCTAGTTAACCATAACCTTACTGGGAGATGCTTACCAGTTAACTGGTTAACCATTCAGATCCCTAACAAACAGTGAGATGGCAGAATTTGCATATGATACAGAACTGTTCATGATAGTTACAACCTAGGCAGACTGCAAAGAGCCACATAAAGACTTCTCAAAAGCACAGGAAATGTAATGTTGATAAATGCAAAGTAATGCATATTGGAAAACATAATACCAATAGTACAGATAAAATGATGGGGACTAAATTAGCTGTTGCCATTCAAGAAAGATCTTGGAGTCATTGTGGATAGTTTCAGGAAATATCCACGCAATGTGCTGTAGCAGTCAAAAAAACAAACAAACAATATTGGGAATCATTAAAAAAGGGATAAGTAATAAAGAAAATATCATATTATTGCTATATAAATCCATGATATGCCCACATCTTGAATACTGCATGCAGATGTGGTCGCTCCAGCTCAAAAAAAAAAAAAAAAAAAAAAAAAAGAAAAAAAAAAAAAAAAAAAAGATATTGGTATTGGAAAAATTCAGAAAAAACACAAAAACGATTAGGGGCATGAAATGACTGCCACAGGAGGAAACACTAATAAAACCTGAGACTTTTCAGCATGGAAATGAGACAAGTAAGGAAAGATATAATTGAGGTTTATAAAATCATGGCTCGTGTGGAGAAAGTAAATAAGGAAGTGCTATTTACTCCTCATAATACAAGAACTTGGGGTCTCCATATGAAATTTGTAGGCAGCAGGTTTAAAATAAACAAAAGGAATTTCCCCCCCACACACACACAATGCACAGTCAACCTGTGGAACTCCTCGCCAGAGGATACTGTGAAGGCCAAAACTATAATAGGGTTCAAAAAAGAACTAGATGAATTCATGGAGGACAAGTCCATCAATGGCTATTACCAAGGTGGGTAGGGATGGTGTCCCTAGCCTCTGTTTGTCAGAAGCTGGGAATGAGTGATGAAATGGATAAAATATAAAATATTCCCATTCTCATTGAGATACCTGGCACTGGCCACTACTGGAAGACAGAATACTGGGCTAGATGAACCTTTGGTCTGACCTAGTATGGCTGTTCTTATGTTCTTAAATAAAGTTAACTATTCATCCATTGCAATGATTTACATTTGTGTAGAAAATGTTAAAGCACTTAGGAGTTTTTAGATTTATTTTACCTTGACTTTTATTCATCAGCGTCATATCAGGTATTTAGCTATTTATAAATTGTAAGAAGTATTATGTCATCTCAATCTTTATTACCAAAATATTAATTTATGGAAAATTTTGTTTTAAATACACAAAACAGCAACATGTGTGTAGAACTCAAAGTATGAAATTAACATTCTTAAAAGATTAGGGCGGCCTTGCTGCAAGGACACACCAATGAGCAACTGAGCCCCTAACTGCCCAGCTGTATACAAAAGAGCAACTGTGTACTGAAAGTTATCCTTAAATCTCTTCATGCTAAATAAGGCAGTAATACAGGAAAGTTTTTTTAAAAAGCTATCCAAATCAGGATATTGAAGTAACAAAGCTTATATTACTCGCTCTAGCCAAGCTACACCTGTTTGCAACTCAACTTAGGATAGCTTCCAGTTCTCCCAAGGGACCATTCCAACAGCTAGGGCTCGCTGGGGTTCAAGAATGCAAAAACAACCACCGTATCTTCCAAAAAAAGCCTGCTAACCTAGAGGCCCGGGGCAGAAAAAAGATGGCATGTGCAAAACACAGGAATGACTAGAATAGCTCCGTAACACCCTAAACTTTCCCCTTAACTACAGGGAATTCTAAAGGACAGATCCAATGCTCCGTGCTGACAATGTGGGTGCAAAGCCATTAAGCAGACACAAAAAGTAGGTCCATATTTTTCTACACCAATCTTAACCAAGATATATTGTGATTGGTAGCATACTGTAAGGTGATATTCACCTGCTGTATGCATTCCATTGTCTTGGAGTTCTTTAAACAATACAATTGTCAGCTTTCACTGAATTTGCCATCTCACCCTCGATCCGCCATATCCAAAAGACCTGTCACTGTACAGGATTGAATGCATGATAATTGAAATAACTGTGACTTAGTATGCATTATTCTAGATATAGTCATGTTTTTGCAAAAATGTTCAACAGCATTATAGTGCACTAGAACACTAAAAAGGTTAATGCAAAGTAGGGCAGTATACATTTTCAAATTTGGGTATTAGTTGTATAGATTTTTAAAAAAATATATCAATAGCTTTTCCTTTTAAGAGAACAAACTCACGGTTAGTCTGAATTTTTAAAAAATAAGCTGACTCTCAGTCATCAACATGCCGACAATATTATCCGAAAAACATCTCACCTAGGGATAACAGGTCATCTTTAGTGCTGTGTCCACACAGAGCTTACGAATCCTAATACACAGAGCCTACAAACCTTAAGACACAGTCATGAAGACTACTCAATGACAGAATGGCTACGTCTAGACTGGCCACAAATTCCGGAAAAGGGATGCAAATCAGGTAAGTCAGCATAGGGAAATCCGCGGGGGATTTAAATATCCCCCGCGGATTTAAATCAACATGTCCGCCGTTTTCCCCCCGGCTTGGGGAAAAGCCGGAAAAAAAGCATCTAGACTGGCGCGATCCTCCGGAATAAAGCCCTTTTCTGGAGGATCTCTTATTCCTACTTTCAAGGGCTTTATTCCGGAGGATCACGCCAGTCTAGACGTTTTTCCGGCTTTTCCCCAAGCCGGAAAAAAAGCGGCGGACATGTTTATTTAAATCCGCGGGGGATATTTAAATCCCCCGCGGATTTCCCTATGCTGACTTACCTGATTTGCATCCCTTTTCCGGAATTTGTGGCCAGTCTAGACGTAGTCACTAAGTATTGCGGTAGGAAGAGAGCTACAGCTGAGTTCAAAGGAACAGGAAAATGAATTATCTCTATGGGAGGGGAGACTAAATGTTTAATACCTCCAAATCAATTGAGACCTACCTACCGACTATATATTCAGGAAGTACAGATACATCTTATATGTACCATGTTTATCAGCTGCTTGAATAGTTTTGATGACCCATCAGGGCTCACCTTGAAAAGAAGGCTACATTTCCTAAATGTATCAAAATGAGAAAGTTCTCTCCTCTGAAATACTGAAGATACCATGGCACATACTAATCATTTTCACATGCAGATCATCCCTGGTGTTAAGAGTGCCACATTAACAAGTGAGGACAATACAATAGAGATGAGCTACATTGAATAGAAAAAGCGTTATTTTTGTCTAAAAATTGAAGAGCAAAGAATTTTTGGTCAAGGTTAACACTTGCTGTTGTCAGCTCTACTCCACTTGCAACTATAACTCTAGAGAAAGGATAGTTGTAGTTAGAGCTAGATAATACAGCTTTCAAACAACCTTGATATAAGGATGTTCCTTGCATACTGTTCCCCACTGTCTGGCGCAGCGTTCCTCTTTCCTGTGTTCATAAAATTCTGGGTTACGAAGAATGGCCACACGACGCCCCTCATACACCAGCGCAAGTGCTGTGCATCCATCTAGTCTCTCTTTGTCTTCCTGGCTAGCTGTCAGCACTATAGGTACTGACAGGTTAATAACTCCCCCTGTAGGGTAAAGAATACACACTCAACCAACTGTTACAAAATGACATGTACAAACCCAAGTTTCACATTCCATGACATATGGTTCACTTCATTACACTTAACTGGTGCTGAAGGGGCACATTCTGGAATAAAATACTTGAGAATGTACTTCTCTCTGAGATGCAAGGTTGTTATACAGTAATTTAGGCACCAAGTCTTAGAGTAAGAACCAGCATGTTTAAAAATTGGCTGTGAAACACAATCAACATGTGTACTAGTAAAAGGCTCCTAGAACAGGCTTTCCATACAAGGGCATATGGTTCCAGAAGTGACAGTGAATAAAAGGTAGCTCTTTGCTTCTTGTTTAATGCTGCATTTTAAATCAGAGTATTATGAAAACATCATTTGGGCAATAAATCTGAATTTTAACCTCTCTTTCCCACTATCATTTTTGTTAGTTGTACTTCAGATGCTTGGAAAGTTCAAAATGATGGAAGATGATTAATGTTAAAGCAGCTAGTGAGTGTATGCTATTCAGTTATTTCAAAGTTTCTAATATTATAATAATTAGAGCACCACATATTTTCAGACTGAACTCCTTGAACCCATGTTTCAGAATAGATTGACAACTGAGGTGATCAGACATTTAGCATGTTTGTTTTGTTACAATCTTATCAACCGTCAACTCCCACAAAACTAACCCAGAGCACGTTCATTCTAAACCTACAAGTGGGTGGCAGTCTCTCTGTTTTGGGCAAAATGCCTGCGCTTGTTGGCTCTCTGCCAGATCTAGAAGACCCGACAGTTGCTCAACCTGATCCTAAGACTGAGCACCCTGAACTGTTTGCAGCACCACCCTGAGCAAGGGCCTGGCATACTGACTGTTGCTCAACCTGAGCCCAGGCCCGATCACCTGAACTGTTGCTGCCCCTCCCTGAACTGTGGCCTGGGCATATTGACTTCTTGCATGGCCTTAGCACAGGCCTGAGTAATTGGACCCCACCCTGAACCAGGGCCGAGGCCAGACTGCTAACTTATTCTGATTGCTTACAGTGAGGCAGGCTGGCCTCACTCTGACTCTAGATTGGGCCAAGGCTCCAACACGATCCAGTACACCCTCTTTAGTACAATTTTACAAAATTACATTAATACATACATACAAAAGTATTGGAAGGTAAGTAGCTTTACAGCGGGGTCTCAACCTTACGGCCTGTGGGCCATTTCGAGACAGAGCAGTAATGTAATCCAGCCTGGGAGTCCCAGTAGGCTGTCTGTTCAGGTCTCGCCCTGTCCCTTCCTATCACCTCCCTGCCCTCTTCCCCCTCCATGGCATCCCATCCCTCAGGGATGAGGTCTCAGGGATTGCCAAGGGGTCTGGTGCAGCATGGCGGCAGTAGCCAAAGGGAAGCAGAGCGCACTCGCTCCACTTACCTGCTTGACATTATTCAGTCGGAATACACAGAATTAAATGAAAGGAGCTGTTAGGAATAGCAAACAGGAAGTGAAAACAACGTTAGAAACACTACCACAGGGCTAAACCACTTCAAGGAAGTTAAAACAGTGGCTACGTCATTAACTATGAAGATTTTATTTCAAGGCATTAGCCAATTTACAGCAATTTTGCCAAAGCCAGAGCCTGGAAACCAAAACAAGCATCAGTTAAAAAACCTTGCCTAAAGGAAGAAAGAGGAGGGGGAATGGGAAGGAGCAGTTCAGAGATCAAGTAGAAGAGACAAAGCAAGAGAATGTAAGAAGGCAGTGTCTCTCTCTCAGCCTAGCAGTCAGGGGACCTAGACTGAGTCAATGTTCCCCAAAACTTTCAAAGAACAGATTTAGATAAGATCTAGACATGTCCATGTTTTGTTGTTTTAACTTATGTCTCTAAATGCTACATACCTCTAGGTGAATAAAGAATGCATCCCAGAGAGAAGGTTCATAGATCTGTTAAATAAAGTTGGGGACCATCATATTAATATTGTTTGGGACCAGTGGGGGCTGCAACCCAGAAATCCAGCATAGCAGTGATTGGGTTTCACCCAGAGCCTGTTGCCTGAGATGTGCACTCAATAGAAACTATAAAGGGGTGTAAACTAAAGCCATGAAGAAAAAAATTTGGAGTTACAGAATTCAAAACTGAATTGTGCTGAAGTACAACTTTATTCACACAAAGAATGGGGAAAACCAGGGAATACATGTTATATGTTACAAAAATATTTTAGTTTGTAATTAACCAGTAATACACAAAGAAAAAAAATAAGGAGCAGAACAGATGAACAGAAGTGGTTTGGGACAAATGCATGTTTCAAAATGAATACCACCAAATGGTTGCTAACATTTCCCTAAGCACCCCATTTCCTTTCTACCTTCAATCTGAAAACTGAAGTTTCTTTTCTACCTCACTGAAGAGCCAGCCTTCAAATGACCATCTGTGACATTACACAGCTCTGAAATGTTGAAAATCTGTGATCAAAGGATAGATTTTAGGTGTACTTACAGGAGTGCAGTTCTTTCCACACCTCCCCTCAACATCTTTCTTCCCACATGTTTCCTATAGTTCTACTCTCCCCATGTGCCTGACCTAAACTAGAACTAAAGAAATGGAGACAAAACTCAAAGCTATTGTGTTTATTGACACAACCAGGACAGAACAGAATTACTGGACAGCTATGCACAGACAGTTACATTTGTTTCAAAAACAGTAAATAGATATTTTTCCAAGGAATATTAAAAATACTCCACCATTTAAAAACAAACAAACCCTCTTCACTACATTTTTAGCTGTATTTATAGTACCATTATACAAGGTTGTTAAAACATATATTCAGCCATGTACAAGATGCAAAAGACAGCCAAAAGTCACTATACAAATGAGCTTTACAGGGCAGAGACCAAGAAATAGAACAGTATGGAATAAAAGTGTGAAGTCTCAAAGGATGAGCAAACTTGAAGAGTACGAAATAATGGAATGGCGACTGCATTTTATTATATGGGTTAGTATTTGAGATATTTGCACAAGAAATAAAAGGAGTTAAAGAGATATTTGCATGGAGAGAAAATGGGTATCTGGAACATTGGGATAAGACAGAAGTAACAAGTATTGGAAGCAGCATAGCAGACACAGAGAACAAATTGCTAGACTGACAAAGGGGAGCTGTAAGAGGCACAAGCAAAATCAGACAGGGCTGGAATCAAGCAGAGCTTCTAAGAGGACCAGAAGGGGCGTAAACCCTCTTTTTGGTTTTGTCTGCATGGTGCCAAACCTCTGTAAAGAATCGCTTCACTCCAGCACAATCGCAGAATGTGTCTTTAGAACACTCTTGGTCTAGAGCTACATATTAACAGTGAGATAGCAGATAATCCTGAATACTGAAAATTAATAATACTGGAGAAGGACAAAGTTTTTCAAAAGCAGATAGAAAAGTCTGAAAGCCATGTACATCCCTGAAGATAATTATTAATTGTGGGAGGGTTGTAGTTTATAAAACTAATCCAGTCACAAGTTGGCAAAAGCTAAAAAGCAAGGTAACGTTTCATATTAAGTTTAATCCCTTGCAAGTTTTGATTCTTTGTGCTCAGGAGTGGAAACTTATTGAACGTAGTTCTCTCACATGACAAAACAACATACCACAAAAAGCTACCAAGCTGGGTGTTTAGTTGGGATGTGAATGATTAACCGGTATGGGATGAAGCAGTTCCCCGCCCAAAGGAGTTGCTCCAGAACCTTGGTGCTCACCACAGGCAAAGGCAAGCCCAGCCAGCCAGTTGGAGCAGCCCCCATCTGTGGTGTGCCTGGCCCAACCTCCCTGCTGCAGCTGGGTAGGGAGGGACC
Source organism: Pelodiscus sinensis (assembly GCF_052426305.1). NCBI lineage: Eukaryota > Metazoa > Chordata > Testudines > Trionychidae > Pelodiscus > Pelodiscus sinensis. Next base: position 108,466,361 of record NC_143055.1, on the reverse strand, counting down.
GCTCCAAACCAGTGACAGCCCCCCTGGACATACCCCTTTAGTCCGCTAACTGGTTAAACATAAGTTAACCAATTAAATGGTATTTTATATCCCTAATGCTTAAGTTTGTTTTTAGAAGTATTTTAAAACTGAAATGTCTTACCATCCAGCAGACAGTCAAAATGAAGGCATTGCAAGTATTCTCTCTCTCTCATAAAGCCATTAAGTGGTGTCGCCCAGCCCTCTGCCAGTACTTGCACCCATTGCATATCCACCTGGTAAAGAGACAGAAACAGACAGACACACACTGACACCAGTGAACTCCATGCACTAAGCCAAGTAACTACTTGTTGAGAATTTTTTCAGAATACAGCTATCTCCTCCATACTAAATCTAATGTGTACGTAAGTACAACTCAGCTTTTAACAGAGAGCATGTATCATTTGAATAGAGCTCAAAGTCTTTTCATTCAGAAAAAAATGTCTTTTTGCTCCTCAGTTTATAAATATAAGCTACTTTTCATATTTCCATCATATCATTAGCTGAACTTTCAAATGCAGAATTCAGATGGCCTTTTTCATTGCAGAGCTGGGTGTAGAACATAGGGCTACTTAAAATCTGAAATAGGAGAACAAGAAACACAAAAAACTGAAAAATAAACCTGGAGTCGCTAATAAAATGTTTTGGAGGGGTAGCCATATTAGTCGGTAACTGAAAAAAGTGTCATCTTTCCATCAATGAGAAGTGGTATTTCTATAGCAAAAAGCAATCATGACTTTTTCTCCTGCTCAGACTCATAATAATCAGAGTACCTCATATTTTAGTTTAAGAGACTGATATCAGTTTTCAGGGAATTTCCTCCCTTAACACTTAGTAAAGGCCACACAGTGAGATGTACTGCAACTATTTTAATATTTCTATATGTTCATTAAGGAGACAGAGTAAAGAGCTTTTCACAAGGAGGAATTTGTTGGGCTTGAGCAGGGTCCATCGTGAAAAAGCGCATGTTGTACAATTACATGACTAAATATTTACTATTTACCTCATGTCGAGACAATTCAGATGCAGATTTTTCCCACAGCTTGTATTGTATACTTATTTAATATTAAAGAGGGGAGGAATTAGTTTTCCAGGATTGATCCATTTCTCACCAACAGGAGGGAGCAATTTACCATAAGAGACAAAGGAAGGCTTGGTACTAGTCACCAGTAAGTGACTTTAATTCAGCAAAGCAATAAATAATTTCACAGAAGACAGCAGAGCAAGAAAACTAGCAAACTGCAGGTGAGAGGAAGTGTTAAATCCACAGGTGTGAAAAAAAAGAATGGAAATCCGAAGACATCATTCCAAGACAGACTGAAACCTTGATCCCACAAAGCAACCTAAAGTTAAGCATGTGCTTAAGCACTAGTAACTTTGTCAAAAAGTTAAAAGGAAAACGCATGTGCTTACAGTTAAGTCTGTGTTAAAGTGCGTTGCTGGCTCATGGCCCAATTCCTCTGAAAAAAGACGAATACAAGGAACAAAAAGCAGGCAGTGTGTGTTTTCAAAAGACTGGCCCAAATTTGAACTGGAAGGGTAGTAAATTAATCAAATAAGAACAGAGCAGGTCAAGGCATTAAGCAGGAAAGCCAAATGGAGTGAAAAAGCAGCATGAGTTCATGACAGCCAAAGGCATAAAAGGAAAAAGTGTCAAGAAACAAATCTAGCATCATTAATAAAAAGAAAATGACAAAATTAATAAAGTCACCTTCTCTAGTATAAGTCTGTCTTTAAGAAAGAAAGCCTGGACATTTATAAAAGAATTAAGACCTTGTAGAAAAAAGCAGGTATGAGACTGTTTTGCTTAGGAAACTAGAAAGCATACATCATCCACGCTTATTATTGGAATTGACTAAAATGTATTTAAAATGCTTACAATTTGTTATGAAGTCATGGAGACTCAAAGATACCAAAAGATCAGAAAAGCAAGTTTTGCAGCCATCTTCAAGAAGTTACTGTTTGTAAATAGCTGAGATATAAACTATATCTTCTGAAAAACAGATTAGGCTCTGGCTTTAGCTTCAGAAATCACGTCACCAAAACACAATACCATTACCCCTCTACCTTATTTATTTCCAGTGTTAACAGAGTCTCTGCATCACTTTTGGCCAATTTGAGCTTGTTTTCTGGCACATACAGCTCTTTCACCTCATAAGAAGCATCCACTGGTACAATGTCCTACATAAAAAGAGAATCATAATTCAATATGCACTCAAAATGTTTTTCAGCTGCTGAACATATGGTCAAAGGTAATATTTTCTTGCAAAAAGTCTCACTACAGAGCAGTATACATCTTAAATCATTTTTATTCGGCTGAAAACCAAATGCATTCTAAAATGTTGATATATTCCTAGCCAAGTTGATGGCCAGAGGTATTAATTTTTGCATAGGTGAAGTCTGCTGAAATAGTCTTTTTCTGAATTCTTACAATTATATAGCATGGCATACTCTCTAGTAAATACAGAGTAACTATCACTGAAAGTAATACAATTTTCATTAGTACAGTATTTGTCAGTTACAAAATTAGCTATTGCCAGGGCATATAATATTCTCTCTCCGAATAAGGAAATAAAGTTAAAAAAAAAAAGCTGTGTTTTGGAATTTAAGCAACTAGCTGCACAGGAGACTAGCAATGTTAAAGGAGCTGCAAAATATGCTTCTCAACCAAATCTGATTAGCGCAAAAGCACTGGCACAAATTTAAATATTACATGTAAAGAGTGGAAAATACAATTGCACCAATCCAAACATTAACAGGAGTAGCTTTCAAAACAAGAATTTGAGTTAAATGGAAACAAACATTCTATGCATACACACTAAAGTCATGACAAGAAAAAAAGTGCACAGGTTAAAAATTTCAAGTTTCTTTTTGTTTGAGGATGACAAACAATATACTAAGAGTCTCTCTCTAGCCCTTAACCTCCCAAGTTGAAATACAGAACATGGCAGTTAGATACTAACAATAAAAGTGCTATGACAGACTTCTGCTATTACCCATATGCAAATCTACATCAACTAAAGTCTAATATAAACATAAATGTCTATTCCATCTCTATTTTTAATAAATATATATATATAACAGATTCCTTCAGATATACAGGACACATTCAAGTGTCCATTCACCATTTTGGAGGGAAAATATAAATATTTAAAGCAAGGAAAGGAGGAATACTATACAAATTTCATCAGAAAATTAATTCTTCTCCAGTGATGGCTAGTTTCAGAATCCAACCCTCTTCATTTTCTGCACCCAAACTTGCCTTTGAAAGATAAACTGAGTCATATTTTATCTCTTCTACAACCTCTACCATCTGATCTGTGTAATGTGTACGTTGCATACATACATGCACACCCTCTCTGCTCCATCCAACGGGGCAGACATTACCCAATGATATCTTTGGCAGCACACTAAAATTCATTTGTGAAACCTGTTTTTTATGTGCGGTGTAAAAATTCACTTTGGAACCTTAAACCATTTCACAAAGAGACAGACATTGGAATAACTTACAGCATTAGTAAATCTAGTTTTCCTGGTAGATATAAAAACAGTATTTAAAACATCACTTTAGATTAAAAACAGCAGCAAGAAGAATCCACGTGTCTTCAAACCATATGAAACTTCAGTACAAAGGCTATGTTAGCAGGCCATCTAGTGACCACTTTAAGGTTGATAATGTTGCAGTGAGCATCTTTCAATACCTATGAGCATTTCCCTTTTTTGTGCATTTAAATACATGACAAACCAATACAAAAACAAAATCTAAGCATTAAGAGAATATATAGGGTATTTTTTTAAAAAATCAGTTTATTAAGCATACCAGAGAATAGCAGAAAGCATAGGCTATTGGGGAAGAAACAGCCTTCAGCTAACTTACACCAATAGATGGGCACTTGTTACACCAGTAAATTGACTAACTTGAAGCTAAGCACTCAAAAAACCAGCTATTAAAATAAGAGTAATACAGATACTTTACTTTCAGCTTGGAACAGCATTTGCTGCAGTAGTCCAAGTATAGGGTAAACTGGAAGCATCATGAACCAGGTTGCAGTACAAGTGTTGAAATCTTAATGGTGACCACTGTATATTCGTATTAGTCACAAGTATTTTACAGTACAGTACTAAAAAGGTATCACTCTTCACTGGATATTTTAAATGTTTTGGTGGCCTATAGGTACCACCATTCATTCAGTAGAACATAGCCGAGAATTTCTACTGTAAATCTTGGTAGTGAGAACAAGTGCCTTACATTGCTCAGAGCCCTCTCCAGTTATGGACTAACGTTGTATAATTTCTTTTGTGAATATAATATTTTGACAAACGGTATAACTATTTCAGAGGTGTAGCCGAGTTAGTCTGTAACATGAAAAACTTTAAAAAAAAATCCACACAAATAGTCTGATAGCACTTTAAAGACTAACAAAACATGTCGATGGTATCATGAGCTTTTGTGGGCTGGGGCTGAGCCTGCTCTTCAGAGCTGGTGCTGGGTGGCAAGTCACACGTGGGACACTGGGGCGGGAAGCCCCTTCCCCAGCACCACTCTGTACCCAGCAGGGCAGGAGCCAGTCCTGGGCAGCTCCTGGCTCTGCCTGCCCCATCCCCGGAACTGTAGCCTGCGGGCAAAGGGCTGGCCTGAGCAGGGAAGAGACACTGCCCCCCACCCCAACCTCTCCTTGCTTCAGCACCGCTGCCCTGCCAGTGAGTGTTTCGGGCACAGGCATATAGGGGCAGGAGGGGGTGGTGGCAGGGGTTGCACTGAGGGGCATGGGGCAATGCAGGGGATCAAGCTGGAGGGGGATTATGAGGCTGAGGGGAGCAAGGCTGGAGCAGAAGGAAGATGTGGGGGGGGGGGGGGGAAGAGTACAATTGAAAGTGCAGCTTCTGCAAAGTACCTTTACTCCTCACTTCTTTGCCTCCCTCCCCAGCTAGCTATTTGGCTGCATTCTCACCCTCTCACATGTTCTGTATTACTTCCCCCAACTCTCTCCCATCCCCAGTCCCCCCCAAACTCCCACCCTCTCCTGCCACCAAACTCACTTCCTAACCCTGCCCTCTTCATCCTGTCCTGCATCCCCATCCCAGTCACTGGCAGCCCTGTCCTGCACATTGAACCCCTCATTTTTGTTTCCACCCCAGAGCCTAATGGGGTCCATAAAATGCACCAACTCCAGAAAAGTAAATCTGAACCTCAGTCCTTCCTGTCCCTTCCCCTCACCTCTTTGGGGCTGGAGCGACAGAAAAGTGAGGTGTCTAAGCTGGTGACCACATCAGTGAGGGTTGGGGTTTTTTGAAGGAGTTTTTTTGTTTGTCCTTTGTGGATCCCCAACTGATTTTTCTGTGAATCTATGACCCCGACTCAAAAGAGGTTCCCCCACCCCTGCCATAAAGAAAGAAAACATCAAAACCTTTTGTTGGACATAATGCTTCACTGTATTTAAAATGAAGTTTGATCAACTAACATGAGGAATTTAAAAAGCTTAATCTGTTTAATAATTTAAATTAAACCCTTCTCTCCAGCCGCAGCACTAGCAAAATGACTCAGGTGTAATTATGTAATTAACGGTGAGTTTCCATTAGCAACTGATCATCCGCAGAAAGGTTTGCATTGACCCCAATGGTTCACAGGGTGCACGGTAGAGAGAGACCTTCCTCCCCCTCCCCAGAGAGCAGCACGTCCCATGGCAGGAGGGTTAAATCTTGGCATGCCACTTGCTGACCCTTACCTTAGGCTATGTGACTTGTAAGTTGAGAGAGACCATAGTTGCAATGCTGCTCACCCATGTTAGCACTGCTTGTGAAACCATGTTAAGGCACATCTTGTCAGTTGACAGTTCATAATTTCTTTTTTTTTTTTTGTTACTCATGTCACCTGAGATTTTACACTCAAAAGAAATGACTGAGAGAATGCCTGCCTGCTATCTACAAAGAGCCTGTATAGTGAGGAGGTAAAAATCAGAAGATATCAAGTCCCTGACCATGACGGAGAAAAACCACATTTATCTTTATTACAGCTACCAGGTTAAGTTTTGACCGCATACACAAGAGCGTTCTGGTCTTATTCAATGGAGGCCAGGGAAGGAAATAAGTGGTGGGCAGAATGAGGACTTAAGGGAACAATCACTCCAAGAATCTAATGTGGCCAGGGACACAGCTAGGAATTGCATGGACATATTGAACTGAAATGTTAGCCTGGAAATTGGAAATGAAGTTTGGAAGTTTCCTCAGTAATGTTCTGATACAGGCAAGTCTGTCTACACCATTGGCTGCAGCCGAGTCAGTTAAACTTGCAGGTTATTTCAGAAGGTGGGACAATCTCCTGTTGTCACTAGCTGACAGATCTGGTTCTACCCCTGAGCTGCAGAACCACTGTAATGCATCTGTGGAGCTCAGAATGAAGGAAAACAGCTTTAAACCCACCTTAATATTTATCTATCACAATATTTCATTGTATCATGTTAAATCAATTCTTCTAAATGAACACAGCAGCAGATTGGACATTGATCTATTATCCCTACATGTATGTCCTATTGTGACTCTCTATGGCTTACTGAGGTTTCTGAACCTCATGTTCCACATGAAGTTAACAGAACACACTGTTCAGTATTTCAGCAACACTCACAGGATAAAATGCAGGGTGCGTCTACGCAGCAGGGCTCAACTCGAAATAAACTATGCAAATTGAGCTACGTTAATTGCATAGCTTATTTCAAAATCGCTTATATCGAAATTGGGAGCATTTACACAGCACTTATTTCGAAACAAAGCACTCTTCCTTTGACTTCCCTTACTCTTCATACAATGACAGTTACAGGAGACAGAGTAAGAAGTCCTCCAGCTTGACAGTATTTCAAAATAACTGCCTGATGTACAGACATACCCATAGTGACTCAAGGAAAATAATTTTGGGCTACAATTTAAACACGGTGTTCTATCCAGTAATAAATCAGACTTTGTACTTTTTATCCCCAGGCTCACCAAAAGAAAATATTAATGAGGCAATACAGTTAAAACAGTTTGTTCTGCCGATTTACATTTGTACTTATACACATTCATATGTTGTTTGTTGCAGTTTATTTCAGCCATTTTAAAAAATTTTATCTTTGGAGTTTTACCTTAAGAGGAATAGGACTCCACCAACCCTTTGTGTAAACTTATAACATGCTGTACAGTATTAAAGCAGCAGCTAAATGATTTGATGATCATAGCAGCATGTTGCTCAGTTAGAATGTTGGTGTGGTTGTGTTCCATGTGGCTAAGATCATGTTTAAAGTACCAAGCAGTGGTTCTCAAAGCGTGGGCCGTGGACCACTAGCGGTCGGTGACTGCCTTTCAGGTGGGCCTCAGGCTTGGAACTCCCTCCCTGCCCTACAGAGGGGAGCCTAGGCTGGTGCTTTAGCCCTCCCTCCACCCCACGAGGTTGGAGTGATAGCGCCAGCTTCCCACTGAAGGGAGACGAGGAGGCACAAGCCTCACAGTCTGGATCCGGCTAACGAGGGAAGAAAGTGACTCCGTGAACTGCTTCTCCTCCCCCCAGCTGTGGGGGGGGGGGGAATGGCAGCACAGGAAACTGCTTGCCTGGAAGCTGGCCCCACTGCTCCCATTGGCCAGAATCATGGCCAATGAGAGCAGTGGGGAGGGGTGCCTGGGAGCAGTGGGAGGCACCAAGCTCCCCTTAATCCCCTCATGCCCAGACCCTGCACTCTCCTCCCACTGAGACCCCACACCCTCAACCCTCTCCTGCACCCTCCCTCCCAGACTCTCCAGTCCCACCCTCCTCCTACACCCAACCTCCCACATCCCCACCGTCTTGAACACATATTGTCATCATGAGTGGCTGGCTGGTAGTCTGTGGAAAGGTCTGCATTGAGCGCTGTAGGCCAAAAAGTTTCAGAACCACTGTTCTAAAGAAATTAGTTACAGTAAATGAGAAGTTTCTCAATTAAAGAAAGATGGTAGTTTACAACCCGAGTCAATTTCATCCACACTTTACAATTCCCATTGTAATGATGATCAACCACTTATAAGGATCAAATCATGCGGGCTGGATGTGATTATAATAAAAGGAATGCACTACCGCAGAAAAGAACCACCACGAAGTTATATCTCTAAGCATTCACCCAGAGGTGAATATTCAATATTAAACCCTTTATCAACTATTTCTTACTACCACTTCATTACTGTCTGTAGCCACAAATAAATGTAATTACATACTCTTTAACATAATTAATCTCATGCATGCCACACATAGATGTCCTTCATTTTGCTGAAAGAAATGGTCACTGCCCTAAGCCTACCCTAATTTCACCACTAACTCTGCACTTGCATTCACTGAGAACCTACTGCTGACTAATTCTGGGGCACAGGATGGTCTGTGGTGCCAGGAGAGGCAGGAAGCCTGCCCTAGCCTCCCCACTGTACTGCTGACCAGCAGCTGCTCAAGGTAACCCCCTCCAGCCCCAGCACTGACCTCCTTCCCCATAACCCGAGCTTCCTCCAATATCCCAAAGATCTCATCCTCCGCCCCACCCCAGAGCTCACAAACTAGTCAAATTATGTTGAGTCACAGGCCTCAACAATTTTCTTCAACTGGGTTGTGAGAAAAAAAAAAAAAGTCTGAAAACCACTGCTCTAGAAAACAAAACCATTTGTCACAAAACATAAAAAGCTAAAAGACCAATCCAAACTCTGCTCTATCGTAACTCTTACTGATCAGTAGACACACCAGTAAACTTAATGACGTTACCCTGGTTTGATCATACCACTGTAAAATTAAACAGATTACAGGAGAGACAAAGCCTTTTTTTAAAACCATCTCAAAGATGATGTTGGAGACACAGGCTTTGCCTCTTGTTTGCCGAATAGACAACCAAAAATGCATGCCTTTCAAATGCAGCAGCAGTATTACTATGTAAAACCAGAGCCAATTATCAAAGCTCAGTATGTGAAGGGAGGAATTCCTCCTTCCTATAGGCAATACAGAGTAAGCCATCTGTTGGCATGTACACTGACTTACACCAGGGTGTCTCAAACAAAAACCGTGTAAGTATTTTGCTGCACTTTTGCCGTCCAAGTGGACTGGAGAGTATGGTGCTTCGAATTTTTAAGGTTCATGTGATTTAGACTCGGCCTATATTTTTGTTTCTTTAGTTCACACTTATTATACTCCTGAACCTCATAGTTAGCACAAGTTTGGGGGAAGAGGAATTAAGATAATAGTTGAGAGGTTGGTTTTTTTTTTCATATCAAGACTTTTGGCATAGCACTGAACTGGTGCTTGGATCTTATGAGACTGATTTGGTCTTAGTAGCTGTTCTTTGTTGTGATATGTATAAACACACTATGGGAAATGGTGCTTCATACACAATATTTTTTTAAGACTGACAGAATCCAGGATGTCACATCCTGGAAAGCGTGCCAGCTAGAAGAAGAACTTTCACAGAACAATTATGGGACCATGTGTAACTAAGCAAATGGAAAATAGCTAGCCTTATACAATAAACAAAAGAAAAATAGCTAACAAAAAAAAAGTCTCTGGTAAAATTATTACCTTTCAGGCATGTCTACACTGCAGTTAAAAACCCACAGCTGGCCTGTAGTAGCTGACTCAGGCTCAGGCTAAGAGACTATTTAATTTGGAGTCTGGCTGGAGCCTGGGCTCTACGAGCCAAAACACAGGTGGAAGCCTGAGCTGGAACATCTACTGCAATTAAGTAGCCCCATTACCTGAGCCCAGCAAGCCTGAATTAGCTGGCACAGGCCAGCCACAGGTGTCTAACTGCAGTGTAAACATACCCTTTGAGAACTACTCACTAACTTCTGGCTGGTCACATGGCAAGCCGGCAAGTACCTCTCCTGGTGTAACAAGGAGAACATTTGTTTCTCAAGGTTAGACAAAAAAGTTTTTGAGCAGTATGCTTTTTTTACTGGTTGTTATATCTGTACTAGCCAATTAGCCCATCATAAGGCAGGATTTTCAGGTCTCATCTCCATGTCCCTCTTCTCTCCTGAGCCTCCAGTCTCTCGCTCCATGTCTTCTCTCTCTCTCCTGCTCCTACTGCCTTCCCCCTTCTCTCTCAGCTCTCCTCCCCCTCCTGCCTCTCACTTGTGGGACTGTGGAGCCCAAACGGCCGTTGGGCTTTGCGCTCCCCATGCTGCACAGGTAGCGCGGAGCCCAAACGGTCGCTTGCGCCACTTGCTCCTGCGTGGCAGCTCAGTTGAGCGGCACAGAAGTCAGCTGAGCACCACTGCAGGAGGTGATGGGGGCAGGGAGGTGACATTCATGGCCAGCGGGTGGGGTCTGGAGCCGCTGTCACACCGCACGTCACCGCCCCACGCCCCCTGCCGTAGGGCTCAGCTGACTTCTGCACCGCTCAGCTGGGCTGCCACGGGGGAGCAAGCGGACGTTTCTGCTCCCCCGCGGTAGCCCGGCTGAGCAGCACAGAGGTCAGCCGAGCGCCACGGCAGGAGGTGAAGGGGAGGGGCGGAGCAGTGACGTACACAGTCAGGCCCTGCCCCCTGGCCATGTGTACGTCACTGCCCCGCCCCTCTTCCCCTCCCACCATGGTGCTCGGCTGACTTCTGCGCCGCTCAGCCGGGCCGCCGTGGGGGAGCAAGCGGCGCAAGCAGCCATTTGGGCCCCGCACTCCCCATGCAGTACGAGCCACCCAGAAGGAACAGCCAGCATTTCAGCATTACAGACTCTCAGACATTGGGCTACACTATATATGTGATTATAGCTGAATGGATACTGGGAAAGGGAGAACAAAATATATGCTAGTTCATTCAGGTGAGCAGCAATAAGAAGATTCTTTCTTTACAGGGTGCTTAAACTTTTTCAGCCACCAAACCAACTGTAACTAAATTCCTACATTTCATCTATGTTCTAATTCCTTTCTTTTCTGCCTTTTTTGCTCTCCTGTAAGGGTTTCTTCAAAACCTTTTTGATGTCTTGCCTCTCCCATGACTCCTCATTACTCTCTAGTTTCCCTCACTCTTTTTCTCCCAGGAGCCCCTGGAAATATATTCTGTATCTTTCTCTCCCCCTACATGCACCTAGTAGGTAATTTCACATTAATGCTCCTCCTAAATCTCACCAATGCTATTTCCTCACGTACTACAGTTATATCAATGAGAATATGAACCAAACCTAGCAAGAACTAACATCTTCCATTTCACTGCTACCTTCCATCTTTTTGTGCATCTCCACAATTCAACTATTAATCTAAAACTGCCCACTGAATCTTATCTTATTTTTATTTGTGGCTTCTCATGCCCCCTAGCAGAGGGCTGTACCTGTACTGATGTTGCTACGTACAGCTTCTCTAGCCATAGCTAGAACCACAGGGATCCAAACATGATTCAGTGCTACAGAAAAATTCTCCTATTCAATTTTAAAAGCATGAATGAAATGGAAAAATGCAGGATTATGAGGGAGGTTATACCAATATAAGGCATGTTCCTGTAATTTGGAACTACGTACTCCTTAAGTAGCCATTAAACAACCAGCATTTAGCATAGATTTCAGAAGGCCAAAGTTGCCTTTTTCCCTTCAAAAAAAATTCATCTGAAATTGAGGAAGTACTAACATTCTGCATAAGGATTGCTCCAGAGTGGTTTTAAACAAAAGTCAATTTTTAAATTCTGTCTTCCTTCTGCTGCTTTTCCTTTTTAGTAATCCATTAGGAGTAGTAGAAGAAAATCCAGATGCTACTTACAGGCAAAATACTACCCTTAATTGATTCTTAAGACGTACATAATTCACTTGAAACTAAGGCTACCTCTCTGCTACAAATTACTTTGATATAACTTACAGCATTTAGGAGTGTGATTAAGCTATACCCTGGAGCGACTGTTATACCAACTTACACACTGGTGTAGACAGCGCTTAAGACAACAGGAGAAGATCTTCTGCCATAAGCTTAGCAATAGGAGAGCTCTCTGCCATCAGCTTCATCAGAAGCATTACAGAGGTGCAGCTGCATTAGTGCAACCACACCACTGTAAATTATGTAGACAGTCTCAGATACAACAGAACACACTTCCTTTCTGGATCCCTCCTTTTCTCTCTTCAGGGGAGGAACAGCAAGAAAGTCTCCTCTGCCCTTCCCTGAACAGTTATTCACTCTCACTCTTGTTGGTAAGTGAGAGAGTATGGCCTAAACAAGGGGCAGGGTAAACAGACAAACTGAAATCCTATGCAGCATAGCAGAGACAGTACACTAAGCAAAGAGCTGGAGCATGTTACATGGGCTCATATGCTGCTGGTCTTTTGAATGATGAAGTTTTACAACAGATCTGTTCTCCAGGCTTTTCCTACTAGAAAGTGCAAGAGATCTGCAATCAAGTTATTACTAGTGTCCTGTGCATGGCAGGTAACACTTCCCTGTACAAGAATATTCAGAACAGATGTCTTATAATTAGCACAAGCCTGGCACTCCGGAGATCTAGAGTTTAATTCCTTACTCTGCCAAGGTCACTTTGGGATCTGAGACACACAGAGACTCTGTAAAATGAAGGTAATACTTTATCTCTACTGCCCCATCTTAGAGGTGTGCTGCAAGGATAAACACATTATGAATTGCGAGATACTACAGAGAGGGGGACGGCTGCATGAACCATAGCGAGGTAAAATTCAGACCAGCCAGGGGCTTTGTCACCCTTGTTCTGCAACCTTGTGTGTCTTACAATGTCTTGCTGTAGTAGGTCCCACCTTGGTCACTCACCTATGACACACACGGTGTGACTTGTGTTTAATGGCAGCTTGCTAGTTACACTCTGGCTCTGACCATCCTTGGTTATAGTGCAGTATAACCTTAAACCACTTACCCAGTCCAAGATTCTCCCCACTTCCCTGAAACGTATTCCCTGTATTGCCCAGCTCTGGCCTGGACCCATTATTCCTCTAAGGGAATAATACAGCATGTCATCATCTTTAATACTTACCCAGACACATCAATTTACGCACACTGGATTAAGCAAGTTTATTAACTACAGAGATTGAGATTTAAGTGATGAGGCAATGAAAAGTAATGAGGCATAAGTCAGAAAGTTACATGAAAAAAAAACCAAGACAAAAATACTTAAAACTACATTAGATTCAAGCAAAATTACTCAGTCTTGCTAGGAGCATTCTGTATTTCAGGGCAGGACCCATCCCCCTTTCTAACTGGAAACTAACAGAAAGCCAGTCTCTGAAGGGAAAAAACTTCATGCTGTTCTTCACTCGGGTTATGTCTATATGGGGGAAGGTTTGGCGACAAAAGTGCTATCAATATGCAAGTCGCCAAAAGTAAAAATTGGTCAAATCAGTTTTTCTGCCTCCCATTGTCAACATTTCCTGGCCACACTGCTAGATTCCTGTTGACAGATAGAGCAAAGCAATGTGGATAACCATCCCACAGTGCAGTATTGTAAGAAGGCAGAGCTGATCTCCTCACTTCTTAGGACTCCCTCATAGCTTTGTAAGCTCTCCATACTAAGAAAGCAACGCAACATAGGAGTCTTTCCATGCAGCGGCAGTCTGCCTACTGTTGTGTTCCTCGTGCAGGGCAGAACAGAAGCACTCCAATATTTGTTCTTCGTTCCCCAAATGGAGCAGCTCACTCAGCTGTCAGATATTTCCTAGAGCTTTGAAAGGGGAGGGGCCATGCCTGCAGGCCAGCAGAGATCACAAAACATTGAACACAGCCATCAAGGTAGGCATTGTGGGATACTGGAGGAAGCCAGTACTCTCAACAAAACAAACAGCAGAGTCCACACTGGCTCTTTGTCAACAATAAAGGGAGGGAAAAAGGAAAAGCATCCAGCTCTCAAGAAACTTTTGCGTCACCAAAACTATTTTTTCCTGACAAAAGTTGCACTGCTGTGTAAACTCTCACTGCTTTGTCCCCAAAAGGCAGTTTTTGGCAACAACATGTGCCCGCGTGGACAAGTCCTAAGATGCAAGTCTTTGTCCCAGCCCCACTTTCTTGCCTAATAATGGCCAAGTGATAAGTAATGGTTCATTAAGCTTTTCTCCCCACACGACTGGGACATCAGCTTTCCCTTTGCGTTTGAGAAACTGGTTTAATCATTAGACCAGTGGTCACCAACTATCGAGATCTACAGGTAGATCTTGGAGCTTCTGACCAGTGATTTCAACTGATTTGGCTGAGAGGCCATAGTGCCAGAACTTCAGCTGCCCCTCCTCCTATTGCTGCGCATCTCTTGCCCTTTGCCTTGGAGCTGTTCCCCCCCTCCCCAACACACACACACACACACACACACACACACACACACACACTGAACCCTTCTGCTTGCTGTGCAGGACATGGGAGGAAGAAGAGGGTGCTGATATCAAGGTGCCCACCCTCCCCCCACTCTGTATCTTATCTCCACAGAACAGAGTGGGAGGGCACAACAGGACTTGGGATGGAGTTTGCTGACTGCTTTTGGGAGTGGTGCAGGGCCAGGGCAGGAGTGAGCCTGCCTTAGCCCCATTGCACTACCACCCAGGAGCTACCTGAGGTAAGCAAGGCCCAGCTGGAGCCTACATCCTGAACTCCTGACCCAGTTATGAACCTCCTCCTGCATCCCAACCCCTTACCCTAGCCCTGACCACCCCTACATCCAAATGCCCTGCCAGAGCCTGCACCTAGAACCCCCTCCTGCACCTCAACTGCCTATCCCAAGCTCATTTCAGAACTCCTCTCACACTGCAAATCCCTTCATCCAAGACCAGAGCCTGCACCCCAAGCATCTGCCCTAGCCTTGTGAAAGTGAGGAAGGAGGGAGAATGGAGTGAGCAGGGCTAGGGCCTCAGATAAGGGGCACAAAGGAGGCAGGGCAAGGGTATTTGGGTTTGAAGTAGATGTTGGATTGCACTTAAATTCAAAAAGTGATCTTGTGCTTAAAGGCTGGAGACCACTGCCCTAGCTGTAACTGGGAAATAAACTGAAATCATGGCTGAAGTGTATGTTCATAACTTTACATATAATGTTGCTAAATGCACTTTTCTGTGATATTAGTGATGAGCAAGATGTGAGGTAACTTGATAACTCAGAAACATACCTTGTATAAAGATTATTACAATAGTGTGACAGCAGTCAGTATAACAAATACAGAGCTCCTCTTTTTGCATCTTTCATCTTGAGCAATGACAATTCAATTTCATTTCTGTTCACAATCCTTTTTCACATTCTTACTGATGCTTTTTTTTAAAAAAAGACTCTGCAGGGTGGTGTTTAAAGACAACTATTTACAGTGGATTTTTTTTAAAAACTGTGAAAAAAGTTTTATTTCTCTTTAGTTGTATAAAACTTTTTTTTTTTAAATTCCAATTTGGAGACAAATTTAAAATCAATGCTATGCCTGAGAAAGGTCTCAGAAGAGCCTGCTACATCTCCTTACCCGTTCTTGAAGAAGTTCTACTACTTGTTGAATGCATTCATTCACGTCACAGGAGTCAGTTTTCAGCACTAGTTCTGGAGCCTCAGGCTTTTCATACTCTGAGTCAATGCCAGTAAAACCTGCATAAAAGAAAACAGAATTGAAAATTCATCCACATTTCAGAATGGTTCTTATAGTATTCAACTGTGGCTGTGTGGTTGTGGACAGACACACAGAGTACACAATTTTAATTTGACGCTTTTTGTATGCTTGACTTCTTTTTTTTTTTTTTTTTTAAATGAGGCCCTTTATTATTAATGCCAGATCTTTCTAAATGCAGGCATCTATGGTAAATAACAAAATATATCATGGATGAGGAAGAAGGAAAGTAGTGTTGTAAAAAGCACAATGTTCGACCATCTTGAGTTACTAGATACACACCCTTTTGGCTGACCTTACCATAAGTTGCTTTGATACTGAATGCATTGTTGAATAATCTAAGTATTTTGCTTATCTGTATTTAAGATTACAGAAATTTTTGATTCAATGAGCAACGTTCTAAAGGGCAAAACTTCAGGGTTTTTCTGGCACATTGGACTGGTTAATACAGGTGAAGTAGTTAACTGAGCTAATAAAGCCTGCGACACATGGCTACTGCACTTCTGAAGACTGTATTTACAACCCAAATCTGAGACCATATCATTTTCTCTGCCTTCTCTACTTAACATGCTACTCTGAAACAGAGGAGCTTCTAACCAATCTAGGGATGTAAGAATGGTCAATTGGTCAACTACCTGATAACCATCTGATAAACCTAGGCTTAAGTTGACTACTCGTATTTCCTGCCCTCCCACCACCTCTTACTCCCCCCCCACACACACACCCAGCCTCTATATCAGAGGCAACAAATGAGGGGGGAATCAGGAGCCAGTGCTTGGGAGCTGGTGCTGGCTTAAAAGTCAGGTCCTCCCAGCACCATCTCTGTGGTGTTTGGGGGGAGAAGCAGGGGAGGAAGAGGTGCTGCACCTCTGCCTCTTCAATGTAGTAAGAACTGGGCAGACCTACTCGGCTGCAGCTCTGCAGTTTAAATATAGTAGGAGCTGGGCTGCCTGGCTCCTCCTACATTTAAATTGCAGCGTGGCAGTGGCCCCTTATCGACTTATCGTGTATTCCTTAAACCAATCATGCCTTTCTTCCACAATCACTGCCATGTAAATCCAGGTATGTAGCAAGTAGTTTCTGACTTGATGGCTTAATTTTCTATAGAGGAAAAAAAGAGGGTGGATTCTCTGTAACTTGACGACATTGAATCAAGATTTCAGGACTTAACTCAGCAAGAAGTTATGGGTCTATTGCAGGCTCTCTTGCCTGCAACATGCAGGTGGTCAGTCTAGACCTGTGGTGTTCAACCAGCCACTACCGCAGATACTGCTATCGCGAACTACTCACCCTCAACAGGCAAATAACCACATGTGGCTTTTGGCTAACTTGTTGGACACCATGGGTCTAGACAATCACGATGGTCCCTTCTGCCCTTAAAATCTATAAGATCGAGTAACAGATACTATACAATACTGTTTTGTTTCCAAATACAGCAACAATTACTATGGCTAATGACCACAAGTTCCAGGACTACTATCCAGCAAAAAGGTATTCAATCCACTAGGATGTTTTCCAGCTTTGTTTTTTTTCCCCCCGTAGTGGGGCAGTGGAGCTTATTTGTGGTATTAAAATGCAACAAGGCATCAGTGCACAGCCATAGCTTTTTCAGCACCATAGAAATAAACTATTTATAAAAGCGATCTTCGTGATGCAGTTTTATAGAAGGAATGGCTGTGAATGTACTTTTCCATAACTTTTTTGGAAGGCCATTATTAGCATTACAGCAGTGTCTACACATGGAAACTGGATCAGGTTCCCACAGTGGTCAGTATAAATACAGAATGAAAAAAAAATTGTTCCTGCTCTTAAGAGCTTATCTTAATACAGAAGCTAGATAAAGAGTGAAAGGGGAAACAGTCACAAAGAGGCAACTTGCCCAAGGTTACACAGCAGGCTTGGGGCAGAACAGGGAAGCGAAATCAGCATTTCTGAGTCCCAGTCCAGTTTCTATTCACTGAACCATACTGCACCTTAATGAGATGTGGCCCAGAGTGTGCCTTTTTTATTTGTCCATAGACCTGATCATTACAGCATCAAAGTCGAGCATGGAAAAGGAGTAACTATACTGAAATTCACCTTTAATTTCTCCAGCCCGGGCTTTTTTGTAGAGCCCTTTGACATCTCTCTTTTCACAGACATGCAGCGGAGCATCCACGAATACTTCAAAAAAAGGCAAACTTGAACTTTCATGAATTTTTCTGGCATTGTTCCGATCCTGAATGGGAGGGAGGGGGAAGAGGGAAGGGATATTAACAGATTTTAAATACAATGTTGAAGCAGAAAAAAATATTTGAAGGACATTGGCTTACTTAAGATTGCAATCACAAAAAAAAAAAAATTGAAATTTTTCTTCCACAAAGTACAAAATACATAGGATTAGTAGGTCTACTGCTCTTTGCAAAGTAAAATTGACACTAAATTCAGAGGTTGTTTATACAGAACTGTATTTTATAACCAAATTATATATACAATGAGCTATTCTATTTCATAACTCCTAATAGTTTTGACTATGTGTTATCTCCATATTAAGAAGTTAATCTACCCGTCTCATTGAAGCCTTAAAGAGATGTCACTTACCATTGTGGCTGTACTCTCCACAACCCTCTGTAGCCAGACACAAAACCCCATCTTGTTTTTCCACGAGCCCCATCTTGTTCCCCCCCTCCCCCCCCCGAGAGCAAGAGAAAGGCAGTCAGCCTTTGATGCCCTGGGAACACAGGTTTGCTGCCTGTCCCTGACTCTACCATAAACAGAAACCAGACAGTAAATGGGCTAGCTGACGACCCGGGACCTCCCGTCGCCCTGATGGCTAGTACCAGTAATTGACACGCCTGCACTGTCCCAGGAGAGGAATCTTCGCCCATCACATACCAGAGGTGCCCATTGTCTGCATTTTCCCAGGTGTAAATTATGCTTTGCACCCTTCGTGGGAAACTTGGCATTCAAAGCCACTTTTCCTAATTGGCCATTTGAGATCAGGAAGAAGCCTACATGACCCAAGGGGTATAAAAAGAGGTTCTGCTGCCAACCCCATTTGAGCTCCAATCATCTATACCTGCTGGCAGGTATTGATTGTCTCCCGAGGTCTGTGGGACGCCCAACCTCGCCCTACTTCTTCCCGAGGGATTGAGAGAAAGACGCTGGCCACGCCAAGTCTGGAACGCAGGGGTGAGAATATATACCTGCTATGTGTCTATTTTGCATGCATTTAATAAGAGCTCAGAGAACCAAAGGGTTTCATGGTACCTGTAAGTAACTTATTAGTGTAATTTCTGTCCTGTCCTTTGTAGTGTTTGTGTTATCTGTAACACAGTAGTAGCATTTAACAACTAAGTTTACCCTGTAACAATAAATAGTAACTGTTTAAGCTTTAACCTGACTCCTTCAGTTGCTGTAACAGAACCAAGCACAATTTAAAAGAACTTCAGCCGGTCATAAGGAACTCACTGCCCTGACCGTCGGCTGACACCCTCCCTACCAAACACACACACTTTTTGGGGGGGGTTTCCACAGAACACCAGCTTTCCTTCTGCATGCACCAATTTTGAGTAGGCTCAATAGACTATTTTACACAGCTCAAAATACCACACACTCATTTTACAAATATGGTCCTGCTGAAAGACTTCCAATCATTAGTCATCATTAAAAAAACCAAATCATTCAAATATTAAATCTAGATTTCTTGCTCCCTAGATAAATATACATAGTGCATGCGTGTGCGTATTTTTCTCATCTCCAGAATTTCTGGCCTGCTACAGAATCCTGAACTATCCAAACTATTCTTTAAAAAACACTGCCCAAAGAAATACTGATGTAATTTTCACTTTGAAATTGTCATATTATAATCATCATGCATAAAACTATTTTTGAAGACGCTCCCTGCTGTCCCTTCACCAACTCTCTCCCTTTCAAGTTCATTGAGTCAATTTCCACGGACACAGTGAAATTCTTCACAGTATAAAATGAGCACACACATTTAGTCTGTATTTCCAAAAAGCCACATCTAAATACACATGCAAAACCACATTCAACAATAAACTGAACAAGTTGAACAGTTACCTACGCTGCATACTCAACTACATATTCTGCTTGCACAATTTAGGCCCAATTTTTAGAAGTAAAGGCTATGATATATATTTGGAAGTGGGGGAAGGAGGTTTTAACAAATGAATTGTCACCTACAGTTGTGTCTTTAAGGCAACTCAAAGGAAATTGAAGCTTGCATACTACAATTTTATACTACAGTGAAAGCTTTGTTGTCCGGCACTCTGTTAACCAGAAAACTTTGTTAACCAGCATTGCTCCCAGCCACAATACTGTCATATCTTCAGGCGCACAGCGGTTTACCATTATTGGCTTAACAAGTACTAATCATCTTTAACTCAAAACAGAAATGAGAGAATTGCCTCACACTACAAAACTACCAATATTAAAAACTTGAGTTTTACTATTATTGTCCGCTGGTTTTTCCTAGGTTGATGGGACCCTCAGATACCCAGAATTTTTAGATAACCAGAATGCCCTAATCCCTGAGCGTGCCGGATAACACAGGTTTTACTGTATATTCATCAGCTCAGAAAGGCTAAATGAAAGATGCCTAGAGCTCAATTTTTTTCCCTTGAGTGGCACTAACGCATGTTTTCTTCAGTGAGACTGCCGATATAACATTCTTGGGACAGCAAAACTAAATGCATCCTGTAGCAACATAAATATTTATCAGGACAATATGTTTACCTGGGTATAGGGGGAGATAAAACTAGTGATGCACACCAGACCAGCATCTGCAAACAACTTAGCAACCTCAGCAATACGTCGGACATTTTCTTCCCTGTCTTCAGGACTGAAGCCCAGATTCTTATTAAGGCCTTGGCGAATATTGTCACCATCCAATGTGTAGCATGGAATGTCGTGGCACACTAAATACTCCTCCAGTGCCATACTAACTGTGGTCTTCCCAGCACCGGACAACCCTAAATTAGTCAAAAACAAAATACAATCTTGGATCAATTCACCATTCAACTGTCACCACTTAAGGAACTAGGAGAAAAAATATAAATGTCATCTACTTCCTCTATTTATATTTAGTCACTCTCTCATGCCCCTCAATATTTTTAAGCACATGAAGGAAAACTTAACAAGAGTCTATATGAATAGGTGCTCCATGGTCTACAACAAGAAACTGTTGATTGCACTGTTAATTCTTCCTTCCAGACTTTGACTACTGAGAGAAATACCAGACAGATTAAACACTGCTCACACACCAGCAACATCTATGGATCCAACAAGAATTCAGTTTCGATTGTGCTGTCCAAACAAGTAAAACAGAGATGGCTCATCTTCAGAACATTCTGAAGCATTCCCCCTCCAGTTTTAAAATCATGTCTTATGTTGTGCACAGATATAGCCTTAAACTTTTTTTGTATTTCAAACACTTAGTGAGATTTTCAAAAGCAAAGATGCGCCTTTAACACATGTCCCACGGAGAGTCTTACGCTTTTTTCACTTGCCACTTTTGAAAAATCCTATCTTTTAATAGTGCAGCTTCAAGATTTTTCTGAAGCAGCCTCTCCAACTCTATCTGGAGCCTAATCAGGCAACAAAGGGCCAATTTCATCCTGTGATTACTTTAAAAAAAAAAATCAATCCTTTTGCCTCTGGTTTTCCGCTAAGTCTGCCTACCTAGGTTCTTAGAATCGGCCATACTTATATTTGAAGGTGGCAGAGGAAACTCACATCATTCCCTGAGGCAAATTTCTAGTACTAAGTCACCAGAACTATCAGTCCATCATCTTGGGGTACATGATTTCCATTCATATTCTTTTTCTAGCTTTCTGTTCCCACAGACCTTAATCCTCCCTTTCTCCTCTTCCTCAACAATTTCAAAACTGAGGTCAAGCTGTCATTATGGAAGCAGCTACCTGGAAAGGTGGTCAAGTAGGCAGCTAAGCATAAGTTCTTATTGCAGCTGTCTGGAAGAGGTGTTTCCAGAATTTGAAGATTATCACTAATGCCGATCAAGGCTGGTGTGCAGTGGTGTAGAGATGGGGAGAACAGGGGCATCAAGCTATTACCCAAAAAGTGAACAGGATATAGCAGACAGCACTTCAAATGTGTTGCTTGCCTCTCTGGCTGACATTTTTTCTCTTTTGTCCTTATCAAACCTTTCACACAAGCTTTATTTATACCAGGGAAAGTTCCCATGATACAAATACAATTTGTCCCCCCTAAGACTATAGCACCACACCTTTTGTCCATCCACAAAAGTGATCCAAACTGTTAACAAGTAGGGTAAATTACTGTTTTATTTACTTTTTATCACTTCAGCCTTTAAAAACTCCACATCAGAGAGTTAATTTAAAGGTCTGGTAACACTGCCATATATTTCAATAAATAAATGAAATAACTAGTCACCTAGCACAGGATTTGGGAAACATGCACCCAAAAAAGCAGCATTTCTCTTTCCTCCCACAATTTCTTTTATTCCTGGTCATCTGACAAATACAGCTTAAAACGATGACCAGAAGCCCCACTGGTCAGCACTCAGCCAAAGTGCATTCAAACAGATGGGCTTTGCCTTGCACCTGCAACGCCTACGGGCTCAGGTTGGGTTGTCTTAGTCCAAAGAGAGGTCAAAGTGAGAAAATACCAAAGAAAAATGGCCCTTATAGACAATGCTTAGCCAGTAGCCCCCTGCCTTATTCCCGGCCCGGTCTGTCTTTTTATTTTTAATCAGAGGATCGAGCTCAAGAACCTGAGCTGATTGCAACTGTGGAACCAGGAGCCCACCTCTACCCATACCATAAATAGACAGGAATCATGCCAAGCCACTTAGGACCTTGTAGGTCAAAAGCCAACACCTTGAACTTCACTCTGAATCCAAAGGGCCGCCAGTGCAGTTTCCACAGCAACAGTAACTCTCTGAAAGCGCCACTTAAACAGTGCGCTGTATACTGAGCCTAGTTATACTTGCAGATGGATGTTGTGCAAGTGTAAATCGTTCAACAAGACCTCTCAAACGTGCAGCAATATACTAGCAGCCTTTTAAAATTCCTCTAACAAACTTCTTCTGGGAGCTGTGCTAGGAAGAGAGGGATAAATACTCAGACAAATTTGCAACTGAAGCCCTTTAGAAAAGTGGTAAGTGTGAACATAAAGTAAACGTGTAGGGATATAAGCACTGACACATTTGGGTTTAAACCATTGCAGTACAATGGGTTTATTTACATATAATTCAACTCTCATCTAGAAAACCTCAGCAACATAGGTAATACACTTCTTTAATAATGAGTATGATAACTCAATCAATACTTTAAGAGGGACAGAAACCCAAAGTCAGAGTAAAGGAAACGTTAAAAAAAAGGTTTAAAGAGACATATGAGAGAAAGAATGATTCAACAGTGCCATTTGAAATATTCTGAGGAAAGCTCTTGATTGTGGCATGGTGCAGTCTTATGTACACAAACATAAGCTGATATTCGGCCTACTCAAAATCACGTTCAAAGCAAAAAAAAAAAAAAAAAAAAATTTTGTCTGCCCTGAAGTCATTTCCTGCAAGCCTGACCAAGACCCCACTGCACATATTTAGAGAAAAACTTTTGCTCTTCTACACAAACATGTTTTAGGAGACCCGTGATCCAGGGAACCCTTCCCCTTTCCAAAAACTTCTTTTCAACAAAACAAAAATGGACTGAATATCTTCTTTTACAGACAACTCTAAACTCTCTTTAGGACATAAGCAAACCTTTCTCTACCCTGTGAAATTTCTTGAACATAAGCAAACCTTCCCTGCCCATACATTATCAGTAGACTTTTTGGTTTAATTTAAGCCTCGTACCCACATTTAGCAAGAAAAAGTTGATATGAAGAAAAGGGAAAATAGAATTTTCACACAAAAATGAAGAAAAGCTTCATAAATCCATGCATAAGGCTTGGTTGTGCTGTACCTGTTAACCAGACTGTGCAGCCGCGAAAGCCGCCTCTTGTCCCCACCACTTGGCCTCTCTTGCTCCTGCTGACATGATGAGCTTGATAAGTGACATTGGTAGCTCTCTGCATTCCCTGTAGGTAACACAGTTGATTAGGTTAAGTTATTCACACATACAAAGTTGAGACTGGCAGGCAAACCAATAAAAGCAAAGAGAATATACAATAGATTCTCAGCTGCATAAAGCCAAAGGGCACAAAGCAAGTCAAACAGACCACCTGTGTGGACCACATACAGTATTATACTCCCCATTTTCCACCACTGGAGTGTCTGGCTAGTCAATTACTGCAATAAATTGGATTGGCTAAAATTACAAGGTTGGGTTCTAAAACCTTCTTATTTAGGTAATTAGAAAAATCAGATTCTTGCAGCAGTACTGTAAATTCTTTAGAGGAGAAACTATTCTCACAGTTCCCATTATAGGGCTTACCGTTGGCTCTTTTCTAAATTTCTCTAAAAGGGGCCCTTTCCCCTGCAAATTGTGGTCTGATTTCCAGTTTCGCACTCAAACATCTAGCTCATCATGCCATTCGGTAAAACTTTCAACCTTCTGTAAAAGGTAACCTGAAGTTTAACAAATAGTATTTCCACTCAGTTGTATGTACTGAAAGACCCTGATCAACTTATTTAAAAAGCATTCATTATGACTATTTCCAGTAGCACCCACAATGTCATCCTCCTTATCTCTGTCCAAAAGCCCTCAATGCACTCAGTGTCAAAATTAGCTTTCAAAATAAAGGACCCAGGACAGACTATTGCAGTGCTTCCATTGCTGGCTCTCCCAAACTGAAGCAGAAGTCAGATCGGTTTTCCCTAGTGTTCCAGAGAAAGCTGTAGGCAGCAGTAAGTGACAGAGAACAGGTCATTGTCATTCTGCTGCTTGAAAGAATTGTGAAGTGTAGCAGAAAGAAGCACTGCAGCCATTCACTAGGGAGAACAACTGGCCAAGGATAAATTAGCAGAGACACTCCACAACCAGAAAGCTGAGGGAGTGAAGGGATGACACAACCCCCCCGCTGTGGGTATACTTCCAGTGGCAACACTCAATGTCAGGAAATCTTAAGATTTCCAAAGACACCACCTTGTTACAAATCCCAGAATACACTCCTTTCCTAACAGCGTGACTCATTTTTCATTTTGCAGGTCACGTTTAAACCCAAAAGGCTCAATCCTATTTCCTCTCAAGTAAATGACAAAACCCCCGTAACTCTAAACAAACTAGATCTTCTAAACAATCTCGAGAGCAACTATTAGTATAAGTTGCACTGAGATTCAATGGTTTTGTTAATTTGTTCTCAACTGAGCATAATTGGGTTTTGATGTAATACAAATGTGCCTAATCTAGACAGTCTATCACCAAATTGTGCAGCTAGTGCTACAGAAAATAGAATTATGAATAGTGAATGATTCACAGTAACCTCAGGAGCTCTAGCACCGCTAGCCTAAATAATGGAAAGTAACATCCATTTCTGTACTGCATCTAACCCTAGTTTATTTTGCCCTCTATGCTCGGCATGTTGCATTATGTTTGACAAACTATGATTCTCTAGAAAAAACTTAAAAAGACAACAAATGGTCCTGCAACACATTAGACCAGAACTGGGCAAAATACGGCTCAGGGGCAAGATCTGACCCACTAAGCCAGTGTCTCTCAACCTTTTTATAAGTACCCCCTTTAAAAGGGGTAAGTATAAGTACCCGAACACGTACAGTTGTCAGACACACAACATTTTTTTCTAGCATTGCAACACATTTGTTTAAACACCTTAATCGTAGCCAGGTGGGCGATTACATTTTTGGGTGTAAAAAGTCCAAAAATAATGAAGTGTTGTAAAACATAAAACAAAAATTTAGTTTTCTTCAAATTTCAGGAGTGTTGACATACTCACACCCAGACTTCTGCGGCTCACTGCATTGCAGGGAGGGGAAGGCTTTGTGTGATCTACCTGCCCCCAGCCCAATCCTCAGCTCCTATCATCTGGAAACAAGCAGCCTGTAGGAGCTGAGACAGTGGCCTGGGGGATGGGGACAGTGCAAGACACACACATGGAGGGAGCAACTTGCAGTTTTAAGCATCTGGGGCTGCAGCAGGCAGGGAGCCCAGCCTGCCTTGGGGATGCTGCAGGGCTGCTGGCTTGGAGGTGCCTGCCTCTAGCAGCCCTTCCCCTCCCATACCCCATCTCTCTCCCCCCCAAGTCATTATCCAAACCTCTGCACCCCCCCGCCCCACATCAAAACTCCCTCCCAGACCCTGTACCCCCTCAAACATCCCTTCCCCCATGCCAGAATCCTCTCCTGCATCCAGACATCCTCTTAGACTCTGCACCCCAATCCCCTTCCCCAGGTCACCATCTGTAGTCTGCACTCCCTTTTCCCCTTCTCCCAGGTCACAATTCCTTTCCAGACTTTGCACCCCCTCCGAAAACCCCTCCCCCAGGCCAGAATCCTCTCCTGCACCCATACCCCTCCCTGACCATACACCCCAATCCCCTGACCCAGGTTACAATCCCCTCCTTTGCCCCAACTCCCTCTCAGACCTCACACCATCTCCTGCATCCCAGTCCCTTACTCCCTGCGCCCTTCTGCACCCAACCTCTATCCTAGATCCCACATCTCCTCCACAGAAAAGTGTAGCCCTTAACCACTTTCCAAAATCTTGGAGTGGGCCCCCCCACCAAAAGTTATTGCCCAATCCTGTCTTACAGACTAACAAAAATATAGATAGTATCATGTCCACTCCGTATGGCTGAAGAAGGAAAGGATTGGGAGAACTGACATAGACTTCTGTATTCAGCTTGATTTTTGGCAAAGAATTTTCAACATTGGTACACTTGGCAGATTTAAATACCTCCAGAACAAAAGGGTTTTTAAATAATTCTGTGGCCATGTTTTCCAGCTGACCTCAAGGCACCAGACATTTACCAAGCATATGAGTCAGGGAGGTAGGTGAAAAACCAACCAGCTAGTAACAGCACAAAGAAAGAGCAGAGTAAGATATGAGGCAATGGCTACCAGCCTGATCTGCAGCACCAACGTACATTTGAATTTTTAAATGAAAGTTTGAATTCCACTCTTACTGTTCAGAATCTTTCCGTTTCCATGCAATATTTCCATTCAAACAGTAAGCAAATAGGTTTCCCCAATTCTTGTTCTGCCTGCCTGCAGAAGTTAACAAGGAGGCTTTTATAAAGCTACAAGCACTGTATTAAGTCAGTAACCACACAACTTTGGAATAGATTCAAGAGACAAACAAGTTCAGGTACATATAACAAATTAGAGATGTGCCAGTAAACTAATTGGCTAGACTCACTTCCTGATTTAAAAGAAGAAAAAAATACATTTGGAGCTCACACTGCAGTAAAGAACAAGATTATTCATTCAGTACTGCCCACCCAGTTACATTTCACAGAATAAACCATTCACTTGAGAAAGAGTAAATGTTCCAACTTCTATAAATATTGATTTTCCAGAAAAAAAATGTATATACCACTGATACAGAAAATCTAGGACATCCCAGAAATATTACATTCCTTCATCACAAAGACAAAAAAAACAAGCAAATCCCAGTCCTAATGTTTGAAAACAATGTTCTTTGTTAAGGAATATGTCTCAGGGAAGCATGTAACATACATTTACTATCTTAAGTAAACATTTGTAATAGCTGCCCATTATCTAAAGTGAGATTTTCTATAGCATATAAGTCACTAATGGTCAGTAAGCACATCTAGACTGCCCGAGGCTTTCGAAAGAAGATATGCAAATTTGGCACAAATTTACGCATCTTCTTCCAATCCCATTTCTGGAAGAGTTTTTCGGGGGAAAAAAATCAGTCTAGATGCAGTTCTTTCAGGGAAAAAAATCCCTTTTTTGAAAGAACCCTTCTTCCTAAAAAAGTGTGTACAGGGTGATTTCAAACGGTGAGGTGTACAGGGTTATTTCAAAAGGTGTTTCCCCTCCACCCCGAAAGAACCGTGTCTAGACTGCTTTTTTCCCCAAATATCTCTTCCGAAAACAGGATCAGAAGATATGCAAATTTGTGCTGAATTTGCATATCTTCTTTCAAAAGCCGCAGGCAATCTAGATATGTCCTAAGACTTGCGCTCTTATGTTAGTTTGGTGCTTTTGGAAATCCCACATTTGAGACCTCAAAGTTAAGCAAAACAATATTATGTTGTACCAGTTGCCAATATGCCCTGAGCACCCCCGCATCCAAACACCCTCCCAGAGTCTGCACCTAAAACCCCCTCCAACATCCCAACTGCCTGCCCCAAGAGCAGCTCAGAGCCCTGCTCGCACTCCAAACCCCTAAATCCAAGATCAGAGTCTGCACCCCAACCCTTTGCCCCATCCTGATGAAAGTAAGTGAGGAAGGGAGGAAGACAGAGTGAGCAGGGGCAGGGCCTCAGAGAAGGGGTGGGAAGGAGGTGGGGCAATGATATTTAAATTTGAGTAGATCTTGGATTGCACTTAAATGTGAAAAGTGATCTCTTGCTCAAAAAGGTTGGAGACCACTGATCTAGCACATACAGGTGAACTTAATAGCATTTGCATCTTTACCTTTGCAGGTCAGTCACATCAACACAGTTTTAAGTGTTCATCAGTACTACAGAAAACTCAACAAATGTACACCGACAATTGATATTAGCCATTTTAATGATTTTAAAAACATTCCTAAAATTACACGACACTGAGGCACATTTGCCATTGACCCATTTAGACTATATAAGCAAGTTATACAACCTTAAACTCAACAGAAATGGGGAAGGATGGTATTAAAATCCCAGATGATACACAAACATTGCAGGGGATGTTTTTGTTTATTAAAAAAACCCACACCAAACAATGCACTAACTAGGGGGAAATTGAAACTGACTATAAAACAGAGGTAAATGACTAGTTTGTTACATTTCATCTCAGTTCAACAAAAGACCAGCATGGTCAGTGGTGAGTAGGTTTTAGAAGAAATGTTTCAAAAACATATGGAGATATTAGTAACTTGAGTTTTTTTAATATTTCATTTTAACTAGTATTTTCTGCTGCTGCCCAGAATGTCATAAAATACTAGGTAAACATGCTTTTAATTCATTCATGCATAAGCCCAATGCTGTCAGAGTGTCTTCCTACCCTAGAAGCCTGAAAACAAACAGCTTAAGAGCAAAAGATTAAAATATTTCATATGCTCCTTATTCCTTTTGACACAGAATTAAGAACTTCCAACAACTGAATCTAATAAGTTAGTATGGCAACATCTTACAGGCACGTTTTGACCAGAAGTATTATCTCTAAAAACTAAAGGAAAGATTTGAACACTACACAATTTAGCAACAGAGTTCCGACTTATTTTGTCTAACATTCACCAGGTCCTACAGAAACAGGTAATGGCTTTCAATGTCGAAGTTTCCTTACCAAATGAATATACAGGAAACTACAAACCACTACTCTGGCAATAGCTGCTTGATTATTTCTACAATATTAATGGTACCATAAGAGATACACAATATTTTATTATGACAAGGAATATGCCCCAGCTCTTCTTCTCACAGCTGATTAAATACAGCACTTTTTTCAGAATCTCAATGATTTTTCACATGCTCTTAAGGAAGGCCTCTTCTTTCTCTGAGTTTTCTAGTCTTTGGCCTGCACTGTAAATTGATCTGCCCATGTGCCAGTACCTCGATGAATAAGAACCATGGTTTTCGTTGTTTGGCTTAAAAAAAAAAATCTTACTTTGACAGCTTTCCATTTAGCCACCACATTACAAAGAACCTCAGTCTTTAGCTGCCCCGCATTTATGAATGGTTACTTTGTACACTGAATTCTTCATTTTCCCCTCTTCCAACATATCTGAAGCAGAGACACCAAGGTGCAAAAGACAGAAGTGAAACCTTGAAATCAGCATTTTTCCCCATGCAACCCCCCTCCCCTTTTGTCCCCCAGAGCCCAACTTTCAAAACATAAAAGGATCCACAAAGGCAGAAACCCAGGGAGAGGGGAGATGTGCTGGTACCCTGTCTCACTCGCTTAGGGGAGGCAAACTTTCATGGGTATATTCATTTTAAGGGAGCATTTACCATCTCTCCCCTGGGTAAGGAAGATGCCGACGTTACAATGAGACAATTCACAATCCCATTGCACCATCACACCCTGCCCATTGCACCGTGCCCCATCCATGTACCACGCTTCCAAGTCACCCTTGCTGGAAACACCCCCAACACCTTCTAATCCTCCCCCCCCCCACATACACACCGTGCGCATCCTCCCTCCCCGCCCCTCACCTTTTGCAAACTGCAGACCCAGCCCGTGCAAGGCGCGAGCTAGACCCTCGCCCCAGGCGGCTGGTGCAGCTGCCTCGCTAGAGCTCAGCAACCAGGTCTGCAGCCCAGCCCAGCCCAGCCCTGCCACATCAGCACAGGCGGAGCGCGAGCCGCCAGCTTCCCCGCGTCTCTCCCGCCTCCCCCGGCCGGCGCTCACCCAGCTCTGCACCGCGTTGCTCAGCTTGACTTTCTTGCTCTGGCTCCCGGGCCGTTCCATCACCAGGGAGGGGCGTGGGAGGGGGGAGGAAGGAGGGTTCCAAACAGCAACCCCGGGGCGTAGGGGCGGAGAAGAGACTCTTCGGATGCTGCCGCTCGCGCGCTCAGAACCAGCTTGCGTCGCTGAAGGGGAGGGGCTGACGCGCGCCGCCAGCCTCCCGCTACGCACCGGGGGCGGGGAGAGAGAGGGGGGGTGCGCGACTGCGTCATGCGCAAGGAGCGGATTGCACCGTGACAGACAAGAGGGAGGGGGTGGACTAGGAGTCGGCGCTTCCGGTGTCGCCGCTCTAGCCTGGCGGCTCATCTTCGCTCGTTTGTCCCCGAGAGGGGGGCGGCGCAAGTCTCACGCAAGCCGCAGGGTCTCGAGCTGAGGTCCTCCAGCTCCCCCCCTCCCTGCTTGGCTGTGTGGAGACGGGGCCTGCCTCGCGCTCTCTGCACGGGGGCAGCCCATTGCCCTCCCCTGGCCAAGGCCCCTCGCTGGGACACGGGCAGTGGAGCCCGCTCAGTGGAGCCCTGGGGGGGTCCCCATGAGCACACAGCAGGGCCCGGTGGAAGGGGAACATAAACCAACGACATAGCCCCCTCCCAAAGGAGAAGTGGAGACACGTTGCCCTAACGGCTCTTGAGCCACACCACGGTCACGCCACGTTGCTTCACGTGGTCACCGCACTATGTATTGCGATAGATTTGACGAAAGCTTGGCTCAGCGCGCTGCCGTTTGCTTGCCACACACTGTTGTAGAATGACAGCAAGTTCTATCATCGCAAGATGGTACTTTGACACACCACCATGATTATTCATTGCATTAGTCAATGTGCCAATGCAGCCTTAGGAATTCAGGACACACATTTGTCTTTTAAGACTGATGTATACAAATAGTAGCCCCCTTTTGATTGTTCCCAGAATGTTTCTCAAAAAGC
This sequence comes from Pelodiscus sinensis, assembly GCF_052426305.1. Taxonomy (NCBI): domain Eukaryota; kingdom Metazoa; phylum Chordata; order Testudines; family Trionychidae; genus Pelodiscus; species Pelodiscus sinensis. The sequence goes on along the minus strand of NC_143055.1, from coordinate 108,435,378 downwards.
ATCTTTAAAATACTTATTTGTGATATAATTTGACATAACACTGGAATTCTACTGGAATAAGTTGCCTAAGGAGGTTGTGGAATCTCCTTCTCTGGAGATATTTAAGAGCAGGTTAGATATCTATCTGGGCTGGTCTAGACGGTACTGGTCCTGCCATGAGGGCAGGGGACTGGGAGGTCCCTCCCAGGTTGAGCGTTCTATGATTCTATAAAATTAAAAGCTGCCAGTGAATTAATTGATACCTATGCTCAAAGGTTGAGGTTAGTATTTTGTACACACATAATGATACCTGCTCCTAACTACAGCTGACCACCACTGCAAACAGATGGAGAGAGAGTGGTGTGGGAGCCAAAGGAACTTATAAAACAGGAAAAAGAAGAAAAGAAAAGCAATTAAAAAAAAGAAAATTAAAAGCAATCGCTGAAGTGTTCCAATGATAATATCACAGTCTCACAATGGCTGATCTTACTGTTGGCAAGACCCCACTGGACAAGCTGAAAAGAGGGAACTCACAGGTCCCTAAACAATTGCTTTATCACTTATGCTAAATGTAAGAGAGAAATGATACTGACAATCTGTACCTTGAATCACTGATATATATGAATTATATTTACTATATAAATTAAGCATTTTGTCTTTGTGTTGTATGTTTTCTGACAAAAGCCCTATTCTGGAGATGTGGAGAAATTGGATAAGGTTTAGAGAAGAGCAACAAAAACGATTAAAGGTCTAGAAAACATGAGCTATGAGGCAAGGCTGAAGGATTTGGGCTTGTTTAGTCTGGAACAAAGACTGAGAGGGGACATGATAGCCGTTTTCAGGTATCTAAAAGGATGTCACAAAGAAGAGTGGGGAAAATTGTTCTTGGCCTCTGATGATAGACAAGAAGCAATGGGCTTAAACTGTAGCAAGGGAGGTTTAGGTTGGACAGTAGAAAAAACTTCTTAACTGTCAGGGTGGTTAAGGACTGAAATAAATTGCCTAGGGAGGTTGTAGAATCTCCATCACTGGAGATATTTAAGAGCAGGTTAGACGGGCATCTCTCAGGGATGACATAGACTGTACTTGGTCCTGCCATGAGGGCAGGGGACTGGACTTGATCTCTCAAGGTTCCTTCAAGTTTTATGATTCTAAGGAGAATGTTTTATTCAAAACCATAAATTAGGAAGATACTTTTTTAGAGCTACCAACATGCAAGGTTTATGTATTAATCTAACATATAAATCACTTATCACAAGTTTAAGAAACTTCAGGGGGTAGCCAAGTTAGTCTGTACAGGATAAACTGGTTCTTTGAAATGGAAGAACAGTTGGAAACGTGTCCAGATAAATTATTAGCAAGGCAGAAATAAACAATTAGCAAGTAAGTATTAATAAACAAAATATTTGGAAATACATTTGTTATTATTATTAATAATTATTATTATAATTATGCATTGAGGTCTGAAATTAGTGAGAAGTTGACATGCTGCAATAATGAAGCACTTAATGCAAACTGGGGTGGGGTGAGGGAGCATTTCAAAAACGATGAAGAGACGATCCCTTGTTACCTGGAGACACACTGGCCATGATGGAGATTGACAGTCATAGTCTTTGGATATTATCCTTGGATTAATGACTCATCTCACAAAGAGTTCCATAGGTTGACAGAGAAAGAGCATCCAGCTACTGAACTAAATTTAAAAATTTTCTTCTGTTTTACTATTAGGTTGAATTAGGTTAGACCTGATTCATAGCATTCAAGCCTCTGTGAGGGAGGAGGTGTGGGACAGAGTGCAAATCAGCTGATTCATGGCTCTCTGAAAGTACTGGGAAGGAGAGGGAGGAGTGTCCCATCTTTGCTCCTTCCTCTCCCTCCCAGCACTTTGTATCAGCTGATTTGTGGAGTTCAAGCTCTGGGAAGGAGGGGGAGAGGAGGAGATGGAGTGCAAATCAGTCAATTCATGCACTCTGAAAGTTCTGGAAGGGAGAAGGTGGAGTAAATAAGTGCTGGGCACAAGGGCCATAGGTGGAACTCGAATAAGCCGCAGACCCCAAGTTGCCCACCACTTTCAATCTTGCAGCCCACTGAGACGAAGAAGGGTACTCATGCGGCCCACTCACTAGTGTTGGTTGCCCATTGCTGTTCCAGTCACTAAAACGCTACATAAACTTGTACTGAAACTGGGTTATCAGGACCTGTTTAAATAATCTGTACTTTGATTTCTACAACAATAAAACTAGCTAAGATTGCTGATTGTCCACTAATTCTAATCTCTACACATATTGCCTTTTATGACCAGGGTTATAGCTATGGGTAAAGGAATTTATTTCAAGGATAGCTTTGGAAAAAATTCAGTGTTTTCTTGGTTTTCTTTGAGGCATTGCTATTTGTATAGGCAGGATAGCTTAAGGTCTAAGAGTGATCAGAAAGGTAGAAGCATAGTAGTAATTGATCAGGTGGAAGATGAAGGATCTACAGGTCCCTCACCAACACTTGCAGCAAGGAAACTTGCATAAACTATATGGTTTTAGGGAGAGCCATAAGACCTTAGTTTTAGATGGAGATTATATGTAAAAGTAGCTTGGCCTCAGAGAAAACCAAGAAAACATATACAGACACTCAGCATACACATAACAGACAATCAGCAACACTAACAAGTTTTATTGGTGCAGACATCAAAGTACAGATGATATTTAAACAGTTCTTGATAACCCGGTTTCAGCACAAGTTATGTAGAGTTTTAGTCTCTGGAAGATCTTTTTTCAGAGACGTACTTATATGGCTCCCATCTTCATGATATCTGAGCATCTCCAAATTATCTAACAAATAAATAAAGTAGCATTTTATGGTCCTAACAGAATCCCAATGCAAAATGTGAAGGCACTCACTGGTACTGGGGAATGATATTTTGCTGCCCTGATCCGTTCAGTGCAGCCCTGTTCTAGTCCCATAGTCCATTATTCTGTGAAGACATCAACAGTTAAAAGCTGTTTAATGATATCATGTTATAAATGAATATATCACAGGCATATTTTATCCAGAAAAATTACAGGGACTTCATTCTTAATTTCTGGAATGAAAAAAAAAATACTGGCTGAGTTCTGAAATTTTAAATGGTTATAAATTATATGCAAATCTGTTTTCCAAATGGATTATACTGCTGGGAAGCAAAATACTAGAGCTAGTTTTTTCATACTATATATCCCTCTCTTTGATGGACATCACCATTACACAGGTTTAAAACTATTAGAATTTAATGAGTCATCTCTCTCAAGCCTAGAAAGTGCTGGAATCCATCTCTCAGGCTCTGTCTCCATTACACCAAAGCTCACTTTTGAAAGTGAAGCTACATTATGACTCTGAGGTTGTCTACACTGCAGTTATTTTTCCGAAAAAGGTACACAAATTGCGAACCACAATTAGCACTCCTTTTTCTGATTCTTTTTTTGGAAGGAGCTTTTCTAATATTTAGCCCATATACACGGTACAAATAGGTAAAAAATCTCCTCTTTCAGAAGAGCCCTTATTCTTCATAAATGAGGAATACAGGGCTTCTGAAAGAGCGCGCCTGCTTTTTTCGGAAACTGATCCAAAAGAGCGGACGCATTCCCTGGACGGGGCAGAGTTTTTCCAGTGTCCCAGAAAAACCCTGTAGTGTAGACATAGCCTCAGTTTAGAAACCAGGTTTCCCATGTTTCACATTACAAGATTTCTGAAATACTGTATTAAATCTGCCACTGTACTATTGGTTGAGCAGGATGAATTAAAATTAAAGGTTACCTGCAAAGGAGTACATATACAGTATAGGAAACTATTTTGCCATTTGGAAAAAAGGCTTGTGTAGTTAATTCAAGAGGGTTTTTCCCTCCTACTCACTAAGATTGAAGCATGAACTCCAGCTCCTTTTGGGAGCATCTTTGACAAAAATGAAACTTAAAAAAAAAAGACACTTGCACACATGTCCACAGCTATCTTATTGCATCATTCTGACATGTTAGCAAGAGTGAGGTTTTAGTTTATCCAACTATATCCTCATATGCCAATCATTTTAGGAGTTGCAAAATCCCCACTGAGAAACAGGAGGCTGTTTGCATGGGGAAATTGAGGTTGATGTATATGTAGTTTGTTCAACAGTTAGTTCTCAAAACTACGTAGATACAGTAGCCGAAAAGGGAATCTAGCTAGGTGGTGCTTGTGTGCACATACTTGAAAAACCACACATCATAGGGAAAGCACATCCTGGAAATTTTCAGCCCAAGTTATGACTCTCAGGCAAACCTCAAGCACTCAGAGCCACATTCTAAGATGAGGATTCAAGAATTTATTTTTCAGTGGGCCCTTGCTTATGCCCCCACATTTATTCGTCATCTTTGTCATAATCCTAGCTTATGCTGTGCTACCCAAACTCCAGAGAGCCCTAGGTGAATGGAAAATGTTGAAGCCAACAAATAGTCATAATCTAAAGCAGGCTGCCTTCAAAACATTTGTCAGTTTCTGAATAGAAATCCATCATGAAGGTAATGTTGCTGAAAACATTAACTCCCACAGAAATCCCTCCAGAGCACCTGATAGGTGTCTAAGACTAGCATAGGCTAGAGTAGTGATCACCAACCAGTAAATTGGGATCTACTGGTAGATCTTGGAGCCTCTGACTAGTGATCTTGACTAGTTTGGCCAAGAGACTATTATCAAGTGCAGCACTGCTGTGCACCTCCTGCCCTTTGGCTTGGAGCTGCCCCTCCCTGGGAGTCTCCTGCTTGCTGTGCAGGGCAGGGGAGGGAGAGGAGTGGTGCTGATGTCAGGGTGTCCCCTCTTTCACCATGTATTCTATCTCCACAGAATGGGCAGGGAGGGGAAGGGGCACAACTGGGTTTGGGATGGAGGGAGTTTGCTGGCTGTTTTGGAAAGTGGTGCAGGGCCAGGGCAGGGGGGAGCCTGCCTTAGCCCCACTGTACCCCCACCCAGGAGCCACCTGAGGTAAGCAGCGTCCAACAGGAGCCAACTCTGATCCCCTGCCCCAATCATGAATCCCCTCCTGCACCCCAACTCCCTGCCCTAGACTCAGCTCAGAGCCCCCTCGCACTCCAAATCCCTTAGACCAAGACCAGAGTCTGTGCCCCAACCCTCTGCCCCTGCCTGGTGAAAGGGAGGGAGGATGCGGGAGGACAGAGTGAGCAGAGGCAGGGCCTTGGAGAAGGGTTACAAAGGAGGGGAGCAAGGGTATTTGGGTTTGAGGTAGATCTTACATTGCACTTAAATTCAAAAAGTGATCTCGTGCTTAAAAAGGTTGGAGACCACTGGGCTAGAGTCACAATGCTAGTTTGAATGTAGGCCCACAGAGCAACGTAAACAGGCAAGCCTCAGGATTCACAAAATTAGGAACTGAGTTTTATTGGAAAGCCCTTGGGTCAGCCAATTTAGGGTATGTCTACACTGCCACCCTAGTTCGAACTAGGGTGGTTAATGTAGGCATTCGAAGTTGCAAATGAAGCCCGGGATTTAAATATGCCGGGCTTCATTTGCATCTTGCCGGTGCCGCCATTTTTAAATCCCCCTTGGTGTGGACTCCGTGCCTGTGGTTACACGCCTCGGAACGAGGTATACCGGTAGTTCGAATTGGAGAGCCTAATTTGAACTACCTACTCCGTGCCGCGTGTAGCCGCGGGCATGGAGTCCCCACTAAGGGGGATTTAAAAATGGCGGCGCCCGGCAGGATGCAAATGAAGCCCAGAATATTTAAATCCTGGGCTTCATTTGCAACTTCGAATGCCTACATTAGCCACCCTAGTTCGAACTAGGGTGGCAGTGTAGACATACCCTTAGGGTATGTCTACACTACAACATTAATTCGAACTAACTTAGTTCGAATTAGTTAATTCGAACTAAGCTAATTCGAACTAACGGATCCAGACTAAAAAAACTAGTTCGAATTAGCGTTTTGCTAATTCAAACTAGCATGTCCACATTAAGTGGACCCTGAACCAGGCTTAAGGATGGCTGGAAGCAGTGCCGGCAGGGCATCAGAGGAGGACTTAGAGCGTGGAGATGCTGTCTCAGGCTAGCCGAGGGCTGTGCTTAAAGGGTCCCGACCCCCACCCTGGACAGACAGTTCTCAGGGGTGCCCCGCTTGCAAAGCAGTCCTGGCTTGGAGTGCCCGGAGTACCCACACGGGGCACATCACAGCACTCGGCCATCAGACCGGCTGCACTTGCCACAGGCTGCCATCTGGGGAGAGGGGGCAATTGGAGGGCTGCAGGATAGCTTCCATCCCCAGAAACCCGCAGAGCCAGCCCAGTCCTCCCCATCGGGGGCTCCATTCCTCCCTCACCTCCTTCCACTTACCCTTCCCTAGCCCCTCTTCTTGATGTACAAAAGAAAGATAACGTGTCTTCCAAAATGGAATCTGTCTTTATTGAACAAAACTCGGGGAGACTGGGAAAAGGAGGTGGAAGAAGGGAAGAGAGAGGCTGGGAGAGGGGAGGGCAACTAAAATGATCAGGGGTTGAGAACAAGTCCCATATGAAGAGAGGCTAAAGAGTCTGAGACTTTTCAGCTTAGAAAAGAGGAGACAAAGGGGGGACAGGATAGAGGTCTCTAAAAGCAGGAGTTGGGTGGAGAGGGTGCATACAGAAAAGTTCTTCATTAGTTCCCATAAAGAAGGACTAGAGGACACCAAAGGAAAGGAATGGGTAGCAGGCTTCAAACTAGTAACAGAAAGTTGTTCTTCACAAAGCAAAGAGTCAACCTGTGGAACTCCTTGCTGCAGGAGGCTGTGAAGGCTACAACTAGAACAGAGTTTAAAGGGAAGTGAGATCAAGTCATGGAGGTTGGGTCCATGGAGTGGTATTAGCCAAGGGGTAGGAGTGGTGTTCCTGCCCAAAGTTTGTGGAAGGCTGGAGAGGGATGGCACGAGACAAATGGCTTGGTCACTGTCTTTGGTCCATCCCCTCCAGGGTCCCTAGGGTTGGCCACTGTCGGCAGACAGGCTACTGGGCTAGATGGACCTTTGGTCTGACCCAGGACGGCCATTGTAAGCTCAGGGCTCAGGGTTGGGGGTCTCAGTGGACCCCCTTGATTCTCTTGCACACCTGCTCCTGGGTGGCCAGGCTGGCAGCTCTCCTGCCCTAGCTGGCCACTTTCCTGTGCCTAGTGCGGAGATCGTGGATGAGGTCCACGATGTCTGCACTAGTCCAGGCAGGTGCCCGCCTCTTGCGGTCCCGGGCAAGCTCCCGGGAGCCGCCAGCCTGGTCCCGGGAAGAGGGGGAAGGGCTGGGGGGCATCGGGTGGGTGGCTCGATCCGTGCCAGGTGTAGGGTCTGCTGGCTGGGTGCTGGCAGGCTTGCACCTGGCACGGGCACCGTAGCCAGCCCGTGCCCCTTTAAGGGGTCCGGGGCCGGGAGGGGGGCAGACGAGTTTCCCTGGTGTTGGCCAGAGTGGCCACCAGGGAAACCTGGGGAGGGCTAGCCTCCCACTAGTTCGAATTAAGGGGCTACACACCCCTTAATTCAAACTAGCTAGTTCGAACTAGGCTTAATCCTCCTAAAATGAGGTTTTGCTAGTTCGAACTAAGCGCTCCGCTAGTTCCAATTAAGTTCGAACTAACGGAGCGCTAGTGTAACGCTTATGAAAGTTAGTTCGAACTAACGTCCGTTAGTTCGAACTAACTTTGTAGTGTAGATATACCCTTAGAGAGTAATGCCTTCCGCAGCTTTGCAAATCCTTTATTTTAGAAAGAATCCATAAAGGAAATGCAGCAATGAGAACCTTGTTTAATTAGTTTCCTGAGTCTTTTCATATGGCATAGTACTTATTTGTTGAAATGAGGGGGGAGATTTTGCAAAATATTAGACAATCATTTCTCAGTGTAATGCCGAACATCACTTCTTCCACTTGAATAAAGTTAATCAGAACACAAGAGGAGTTTTGTCTATACTATGAAAATTGGGAGTTTAGCTCACCATGAGCACTTATGCATTTTTCTCTCATGAATGTTAATTTAAAGGACTAACTAAATTTATTTTGACATTATATATGAATTAATTGGAATTCTTCCTTCATGGCATTACAGAAAAATCAAGCTGGCTAGATGCCAATCAGTGTATATCAGAAATGGAGAAATTTTATTAGCTAAAATAGAGTTATTCTGAATCAATTCATCTTAGAAGGAGAGTTCTCTATTCTCGGGGAAAGAAAAATCTGAGAAAGGCAGTTTAGTGGTTAGGAAGAACGTTTACAATATGGGAGACATGAATTCAGTTATCACTACAGAGGAAGACTCAGTGAGTGGTATCTGTCCTCCACTCTACTTTTGGGGATTGGCTAGTGTTTCCCAGTGTAAGATCTGGAACTAAGAGGAGTAAAGTGGGATTAGGGTTTTAGTGAGGGACGGGAGGTTGACAATGTAGGAGGAAGAGAGATCCCATTCACTCTGTTATGCTGTCTGGAGTGGCTCACAATTGTTGGTACCTACCTCAAGGTGGATTGTCAAAACCAAAGCAGACACCCCAAACTAGTGGTGTGCTTTATAAATAGATTTCACCATGTCAGTAACAAATTCTGGATCACTGTAACAGTCTTACCATGGAGCCAGACAGTCTTTAGATCAGGGGTGCCCAAACTTTTTTCAAAGAGGGCCAGATTTGATGAAGTGAACAAGCGTGAGGGCCGACCATTTTGCCTGACATTCTTTGAACCATTAAAATTAAATGCAAATTAACTATTTTATGCAAAGTTTATTGCAAACGGCATACTTTTCATTTCGTCACATGGATGACAAATCTAAACAGGTGTTAAATCACTCTGCCTTTCATATCTGAAGGCCAGATGAAAAAAAAATCCAGGAAGCTGAAATATATGTCAGGAACATTGTAAAGTACATTACATATTATTGGTAATAAAGGTTGTCTGTCAACTTTTAAGTTAAAAAAATATGAACAGGACCATAACACCAAGTATACATGTTGTGTCCAAATATATTTATAACTGATTTAGACCAACTGACATTAACTGAGATTTTACAATGTATTCATCTCAATACATATGGATTCGTTGGGGGCCATAAAAGATAGATATTGCCAAATTAGCTGTGGGGCCGTATTAAACCGGAACACGGGCCGCAATTGGCCCGCGGGCTGGACTTTGGACATGCCTGCTTTAGACTCTCTAGTCTATCTTGTTAGCCAGGCAAGCTGAACTTAGTCGCTTCTACCAAAAATCGTAAAATATTCAGGTTGTTTCCAATCTCAAGAGACCAGTCACTTACCCCAGATCAATTGGTACCTTGATTTTACGCCAGAAAGATAATGCCTGTAGCAATCCTATAACAAACTAAAGTTTTATGAAACAGGAAAAAGAAATAAAAGCATTATTTACAGGTCAAAACAAGCAACCATATACCCACAAATGAATTGCAATCTAATTCCTAAGAGTGACAGAACCATAGTGATCTCACAATTCAAAATGTCTTTCAGGGCTGATCCAGAGTAACCACAGGGCATCTCTGGGTTCAATTTAGCGACTCTGGCCCTGTGAGAGTTCAAAGAGCAAAGAAGATGGAAAACTTTCCTGAAAAATTTTCACTCCCTGCCCACTGCCCATCTATCTAAATAAAGAACTATCAAATTCAGATGGGCCATCCAGGAACATCTAAATACAAAGGATTGGTTAATGGCTCTATTGCACCTTGGAGATCATACATGCAAGGAAGCTCTTTCTATGGACTTGGAGGTTGAATGAAAAAAATAAAACGGGTTCTCAAACTTCATTGCACTGTGAGCCCTTTCTGACAGCAAAAAATACTATACAATCCTGTTGTAAAGCAGGCTTTTTCTGTCCATAGCCTTCGCGTATAGCCCATCCTGCCACACAAGGCCCCTCACACAAAACCCAGATACTCAGAGGAGCATGGGCAGCACAATGCAGTTTTGTGAATGGAATTTGATCTTATAGGCATTCTGGGACTCACAGGCGCCAAAAAATAGGGAGGTGAGCATGACTAGATAGTGCTTACAGATAAGCCTCATTTGACCGTTGCTTGACCAGTCTTAGGGGCAAGGGAAAAAGTAAACATAGGGTAATAAAACATAATTGTCTAACACTAACTATGCCCCATCTGGTCCTGTCCACGAGGGGATCACGCATACATCACGAAAATTTCTATAGGGCAGTATTGTCATACTACCTCATCACTAGCCTATCAGGCCCTGCCAAATGCAGACCCTAGCATGGCAACAGACACCAAATTTTTGTATAAAAGACCCTCAATTCCTTTGTTCGACGGAGGTTCCGTGTATTGAGGGCACGTGTCTTTTTTTTGCCCGGCTAAAGGATTGATCACCCTGAGGCTGCCTCTCCACCCTTCGAATCAAATATAGGGGTGCACGAGTCCTGAGCATGCTCCGAGTTCTAGTGTGTCTTTATGTTGTTATCGTTTCTGGATTTGTAAGTATTGCTTAAATTTATTAATTGATGGTTTAGTTAATAGTTAAGTTGTATTAATTATATCCTATAATCCTGTGAAGTATAAGTAAGTCATATTAATTGTATTGTATAGATAGTGTGATTTTGTGCTATGTGAAAGGGTTAAGCTTTAGCCCAGGTATTAGTGTTAGAAGAAAAACCTTTGAGTTGTCAACTTGTAACAGTAAAAAATCAATGACTAACTCCACCAGCTGTCCTAAAGTGACATTGGAGGGATTGGCTGTGGGTGGTTCTTTTATTATCATTATTTTGGCTTTATTTTTTGTATTTTTCATTTGTATGCTACGTTGTCGTAGGCGAATTAGGGATAGTGATTTGATATAAGTGAATTGTAATCAAAGAATTGTAATCAGTTGGGTATAATTGTGTCCAAGCTTTTCTACGCTGTAAAAGTACTAAGCAATTGCTAGTTCAAACACCTACTTGTTAATTGCTGGTTTTGACCACTTAATAAAAATCATTTGTTTCACCATCATCCAGTAGTTTTCACTGGGTAGTCGGCTTTAACCCTTGAGGCTCCCATCACATCACCGAACCAAGGTGTAACAAATCCCAGGAGAGGGGATGGAAGCCTGAGCCAAAGTTTGAGCCCCTCTACACCTGGTGGATTTGGTGGGGCGGGGGAGGCAAAGTGCAGGGGTTTCTGCCCCAGCAGAAAGCCTGTAACCTGAGCCACACTGCCAAGGGCTGAAATCCTCGGGCATTGACCACAGACACTGGGACTTGGACTTCAGCTCTGGCCCCAGGCCTCAGCAAGTCTAAGCCAGCTCTGGCAATTCCATTAAAGGGGGTCCTGACTCAGTTTGAGAAAAGCTAAAATGAACAATCTGAGTTCACAGCAAAAATTTTCAAAGTTATAAAGCAAAACTTACACATTTCCTCTTAGCATGGAATACAGACGTTGCAAATAAAATTAATTCATGCACCAGCATTCTATAGAGGCTAAACACTAACTACGTTCTTATAAGACTAATACCTATTTTGAGCTAAATCCTATTGGTTTAATGTGTAAGTGAACTTCTCTAGTCTCCAGCTATGAGTTTGTCAGTTCTTAGTTAACATCTGAGCTTAGCATTTTGCCAGCCAGGGTCACATTCTTACCACCTTCTCTTTCATAATGGAATGCTGGGATGTCTTGTTGTAAAGGGAGGAGATCAGCATTTATCCCTATGGTCCTTTCACTGTTCCCTCCTCTCAATCTCTGCCCCTCCAATCTAGCTATTATCATGACAATTCTCCCCAATAATGTACAAAAAATTAATCCACACTAATCTTAATTCACCTACTCTCATCCTTGCCAAACCAAGATTCCAATCCCAGCACAAGCATTCCCTCAAGTTGCCTCTGCTCCTATATCTTCAGTATCCATTTCCCAGCAGATCCTCCCCTCCCTCAGTCAATCCCACCTCAGACGCACATTCAGCCTTATCAAACTCAAAAGCTTCTTTCCTCCTTGGTTGCAAAACTAACCCTCAAAACACCTTTTTCTACCCAAACTTCCCACCTCACTCCCACCCCCCTGCTCTAAAAGCTCTCCCCTTACCATGATGACATTGTCTTGTGGTGACATTGCTGCCTTGTAACCTCACCAGTGGGTTAATTTTTGAGTATCACTCTTGAGAATGAGGAAGTCCAGGTATAGATTTGAACTAGTAAAGAAAAACATCCCAGTCTAGCTTCACTAAAGACCATCACATTAGGCAAAGGGTTCTTGAAAGAAAGACTTGGCACAACTCTCTGCCTTCTTCATTGAAGCAGGAGGTGAACCAACTGTGCTCCATCACTGGAACCATCTGTGATTAGAAGGGAAGACAGATTAACACAATTGCTTATGAAAGGGTGTCCTCCGTCTGTGCGCCAGCTGAGGCCAATGCTCATCTCTATTCTGGATCTTCCCCAGGTGTTCTCTCAATTCCAGTCTCTGCTCCTTAGGCCTCTTACCCCAGCAGAATCAGATCCTTCTTTGGAGTCAGGAGCACAGCAAGGTGATTCTTCTCCAGGAATGGTAGGTGAGTGATCTTTGCTATGCCAGGCTTCTGAGATCCCTGGCTGAGACCAGGACCTCTTGGATGCCTGCTGACTGCAGCTTTCCATCTAAAAGGCTCCTCTCTCTAGGACTACCTCTTAAAGGTCCCCCATTCTGATAGATTTCCCAGCAAACTCAGACTAGGTACCTTTGCTCAGCCCTCTGGCCTCAGACTTCTCTTAGGAGTGTCTCTCCACAGAAGCTTTATGTCTCCCTTTGGAGTTCCCCCCTTGCTGAACTTGGGAACTAGGTCTATGTGCTTGTTTACTAGTGAGGCACCTGTGACAATCAGTTATTCTGGGTGGGATAAGACAGTTACAGACCTAGCTCCCATAGACCTGATGACAGAGAGTTAAGAGATTGGCGATGAAATATTTCAGTACAGGCAGTCCCCGGGTTACGTACAAGATAGGGACTGTAGGTTTGTTCTTAAGTTGAATTTGTATGTAAGTCAGAACTGGTACATATTGTAGGAGAAACTCTACCAAACATTTCTCCAGAGCTCAGTTTTATTCTCCCACACCTCACTTCTCTCGGTCCTTTATTCTCAAGCTGAGGTGTCTGCTGAGAAAAGCCACTCCGCGTCTCCCTGGGGGGGGGGGAGGGGAAGGCGCTAGCTTCGCGTCTTTCTGGTCTGCTGGGGGGAAGCAGCTAGTGCAGGGTTGCCTCACCCCGTTTGTAAGTAGGGATCCGATGTAAGTCGGATCCATGTAACCCGGGGACTGCCTGTATTATCCAAACACTTCAACTTTTTGGTCAAAACTGTTCAGTGAACTTAACCAAACAGTTTTGGTAAACCCAAATCTGCATTTCTTGAAAAGTAAATAATTAGTTCGAATAATTTCTCCCAGCTCTTGTTATGATTTCACAGGAAATAATGATGTTCCATCTGGGGGACTGGACTCATGACTTCTCGAGGTCCCTTCCAGTCCTAGTATTCTATGATTCTATGATAGTATTCTATGATAAGTGATATCATAGCCTAAACCATCTCACTTTCAGTGAGGTGTTCCAACCATGACTCATCCCCACCCCTCTGCAGGAAGGTCCACCACCTTGCTTAGAGGGGAAAATCAATAGGGTTTAGTTTATGACCCAGGATTCCTAACCTGAAGCTCAATAAGCAATGACACGCCTAGAAATGAAAAACTACTACTGTATAGCTAAAAGCCTGGGAGGAGCTAGAAATTCAAGAGGTTTTTTTGTTTGTTTTTAAATACATGCAAAAATTCCAATGGTGTAAGGAAAATTAGGTCTGTACATTTTGATATTGTCTGAAAGGACAACCTATTTTAATCACATGCACAACTGGAGAGGTATTGTGTTAACGCCAATAGAAGACCTTAGCTCAGAGAGTAAAAGTTGCTAATGTGATCCTGTCACTGTACAACACTAAACAGTTAAACATGATTAGTGGCTACAAATATAGAGATTTTGCCTGCCATGCAACTAAGCTACAGTTACTATGTACCTTTTAATACAGAAAAAAAAATTACACATTTGAAATATATAGTATTGAGTAAGGTTTTTATTTGAACAATATCCCTAGTTTCCTTGATCTGTTGAGTGTTTTTAGATGGACAATGCTGTGTAATGGAAAGCTAAACTGTATTATACTGTTTGTCCACTAGATGACCCCATGTGTAAAATATCTTGAGTTGGTAATAGCTAGACAGGGACTGCAATGCATTAAAGGCCCTTATGGAAGAAAGTTCTCTGGTGTATTTATCTACAAATGAAGTTCCGTAGCCACTTCTTATCTGGTGCAAGAGCTTGACTAACTAGTAGCAGCCCTGCCTACCCGTAGAAAGCATGGTAGCATAGCATTCTCTAGTTATGTCTAGACTGCAGAGTTTTTCTGGGATACCTCTGATATCCTGGAAAACCCCTGCCACATCCAAGGAATGCGTCCACTTTTTTGGAACAGTTTCCGAAAAAGCGGACGCATTCTTTCAGCATCTCTGTATTCCTCTCAGTGAGAGGAATAAGGGATGTTCCAAAAGAGGAGGTTTTTCTGAAATTTGGCCCCATGTAGATGGGCCAAATTTCAGAAAAGCCTCTTCCGGGAGGGGGAAAAAAGTGGAAAAAGATACGCAAATTGCAAACTGCAATTTGCGTATCTTTTTCCAATAAAACTCTGCAGCCTAGACATAGCCTCAGAAATGCTTCCATTTCCACATGCAAGGCCAATTAGATAGGCAGAACGGCAGGACCTGCATGCATGGATGAGGGAGACAGTGCTGCTGGGAGGAGATATTTACGTTTATTAGGAACAGAGGACCAATTTGGGGAAAAAGGAACCTATACAAGAAACATGCTTTCCACCTAATCCAAAAGGAGTCAGATTGCTGGCATGTAAAATTTAAAAAGCAAAACTGGTGCTTTTAAACTAATGGCTAGGGGAAAGCTAACAGTTGTGGAGGAGCACAAGTTTTGGACAGAGACATCCTTTAGGGAAGGATCTGTTAGAGGATATATTCTATATCCTAGTAAAGAGGATAGAAACTGATAAAAATAGGAACTGAAGCAAAACAATCAAAGAAAAGAGTCCCATTCAGATGAAAGCAGAGAACTAAATATTCACAAATTTCACTGCTCTACAGCCAAAATGCTTCTGAAATAAATGTAGTCAAAATTTACTAATTCTGGGTCACTGAGAACGAAAATGATGCTTAAAATTGTTGATTGGCTCTAGTTTTCAAGATATGCTATTAGGTCAGTATATACGACCCTTGACTTGGTAATAGCGGAGGATAAGTGAGTTTTATAAAGGGAAGGGATCTCAATTTAAACCAGAAATGACTAAAATACATCTTTGACTGGATCTATGAATAAATCTATGACTGGGTTTGGACAGTACTTGCTTTTTAGGCAAAACAGTGAATGATGAGTTAATACATCGAAGACGAGTCTTAAAGCTGTTTTGCTGCATAATCGCAATGTTTTTCCATCAATTCCAGTTGGTCATGCAGTCCATATGAAGGAAACCTATGACAACATGAAACAGCTTTTGAGGTGCATAAACTATGACCAACATCAGTGGCAGCTTTGTGGCGATTTGAAGGTTGTTGCTCTCTTGCTTGGTCTGCACACTGGATACACAAAGTACTGTTGTTTTCTCTGCGAATGGGATAGTCGTGCAAGAGATTCCCACTACATCAAGATAGATTGGCCACTCCGACAGTCATTGGAGCCTGGGAGGAAAAGTGTTCAGCAGCCACCACTTGTTGAATCAAGGAAGATTTTTGTTACCACTCTTACACATCAAGCTGGATCTGATGAAGAACTTTGTCAAGGCCATGGACAAAACACAAGCAGCTTTCAAGTACCTCCGTGGAAAATTTCCAAGGTTAAGTGAAGCTAAGATAAAGGAAGGTGTCTTTGTTGGTCCTCAGATTCGTGAACTTCTTCGAGATGATGCATTTGACCATGTACTGTGTGGCAAGGAAAAGACGGCATGGAAAGCCTTCCAATTAGTGGCAATAAATTTTCTCGAAAACAACAAGGCAGACAACTACAGGTTGTTGGTGGAAAACCTCCTCAAGGCATACAAAAGCCTTGGTTGCAACATGTCACTAACGATACATTTTTTTTGCACTCTCTCTAGATTTTTTTTTTTTTCCACCGAACTTTGGAGCAGTGAGAGACGAGCACGGCGAGCGATTTCACCAGGACATTGCAACAATGGAGAAACGCTATCAGGGCAAATGGAGCCCATCAATGCTTGCAGACTATTGCTGGACAGTGACAAGAGATGCTCCATTTAATGAATACAAGAGACAAGCCAAGAAGCGCTGAGTAGACACTGAATAGGACTAAACTATGTACATAATAGTTTTTTGCCTTTTGTTTCATAATACATTTTATTTATATAACCCTTTTACTGATTTTTTAAAGTCTTACATAAACAGGACAGGTGAAATATTATCATGTAAAGCAACCATAAACACATGAAAAGACCTAGGTTTACAATTTATTATTAAAACTCTATCTACACAGACGTAAAATGTAAAAACTTAAATATCTTGGAAACAGTTGTTTTAATTGTCATATTTGAATTCAGCACATCAAAATACATAATAAATAGCACATTTTATCTCTGAAGCAGACAACTTCTAAAAAATTGTAGACCAGTGTTTTATAAGTACTTGTATATCAATTTCTAAATACAGGTTGAACCTCTGGACCAGATGTTCCTGGACCAGAGAGCCCCAGCGGCGGGGAGCCCTGCCAGGATGAGTAACCTGAGTGGGTTTGGTGGCAATCAACCTAGTTAGGACTGGTGGCAGCAGGACTGGCAACCCTGCTGGGGCCAGTGGCTGGCAGCCCAGCCAAGGCAGGCAGCCCAAGGAGTTGGGGGAACAAGATGAATTGAACCATACAGAACTACCATGCCTACAAAGAATACTGGGCATGGAAATGTGAAGCACGGACAATGAGTAGATAGGGAAATGTCTATTTACATACGATCAGATTATTTTCTTTTATTTGTTGTTTGGTTAAACTTCTCTGTGCTAAGTCCATGCCCCCACCCCACCTCTAAGTTGTAAGTTTAAGCTGTATCCCATGGATGGAATTTCAGTGTTTTTCAATTGCTCTTTTCTCAATTGCTTTAAAGCACCTAACACCTAGCAACCAAGTATATCGTTTTGTTCTGTTAATAAAATCTTTTTTAAGGCAATGGTTTGATTCTTGTGTCCTGGAAGGCTGCAGAAGGTCTGTGTGTGTATGCATGCCTAAGACTGAGAGGCCAACTATCAGAGATTGCATTTTGTCTTCTTTTTTTATTCCAAGCTCCCTTCTGGTAAAAGAGCTTGGGGGTACTCCTATAGAAGAAGTTCAAGTGCTTCTTCCTGGGTTCAAGAAGAAAGGCGTTTTTTGCTTGGTGGTGGCAGCCTAGGAATCTGACCTTGGGGAGCTTTTTAAGCAGAAGCCTATAAAGGCAAGGTATTTTTAAGGTCTCTTACAGGTCCCCACCTTCTGCACTTGAGTGCCAGAGTGGGGAACAGCCTTGACAGTACTAGAAAAAGATACTAAAGCAAGACTGACTGGATTAATGCAAACAACAAGATCTATTTATACTACTCAAGGACTTTAAGATCCATGAATGGTACAAAAAGAATGTACTAAGAAATTAACAAACCAAAACTCAGGAGGGGAAACCTGTGTGATTTTAGAATTGGATAATGCCAGAGAAAATGGTTCATACTTGGGCCCAGTTCTCTATAGCCGGTCACACTGCCCAGAAACCAAGTAGTCCCAAATGTAAAGGGCACGTGAGGACTTGTATGCTGTCAGAGAGAGAGGGACATATAATACCACTCACTTAGGTTCAACCAATCTCTAAATGAAAAGTTTGGGCCATTTTAAAAATAAAACACAGGGAGAGGGCCCCCCGAGGGGAGGAGGAAAAAAAAAAGATGATCTATCCCCTGCATATTGGTGTTTATGAAATAATTGGTGTTACTGATATGAAATCTGTAATAGTGCATGTCCTCCACTGGAGGGAATACATGCATAGGAAATAATTAAAGCTGATGGTCTTTAGTTTGCCTTTTAAAACAATTATAGCTAATTAGATTTACCTGCTTGAGAGGGGTAGCCGAGTTAGCCTGTAACAGGAAAAACTTAAAAAACAACAAATAGTCTAGTAGCAGCTTAAAGACTAACAAAACATGTAGATGGTATCATCAGCTTTCGTGGGCGCAACCCACTTCTTCAGATCACAGAATGTGGATTCCACAACCTCAACTATTGATAAGCAGCTTCAGGGGGCAGCTGAGTTAGTCTGTTATAGAAAAAAACAGCAAGCAAATTGTCTGGTAGCACTTTATAGACTAACAAAACATGTAGATGGTATCATGAGCTTTCATGGACACAGCCCACTTCTTCAGATGACTGGAGTTATGATTAGAGGATAAGGAAACTCGAAATAAATAGGAGAATAAATAAGCAGTTTCTTGACAGACGAAATGCTGTTAATTAAGTTTTCTTTACCCATCTTGATCTGTTTCTTTATCTGGTGACAGTGGGGGCCATTAGGACAAGGTCGCCTTCTCACAGCCTAGTGTGACACTATTTTAATGCAATTTAGATTGGCATGTGAGTCTGTGACTCCAGGCTTTCCAGCTAATGGCTGCGGCTCTTCATTCTGGCTGCAGAAGAAGGCTTTTGTTCAGGTCTACCAATATGGCTACAGGCCTTCCAACATGCTTACAGAAAAACCGTATTGTTACAGGCCCTCAGTTGTGCACACACCATATCAGATATAAACAAAAATGTAGGGAGAAGCTTGTGAACTTATGTATACTCACTGAACACCACCTCACCAAATACAGGACTATTTTGTTTCAGCTACACCAGACTAACACGGCTACATTTCTATCACCTCACCAAGTCCTTCATCCTCAAATATATACTCACTAGCAGATTTACCTGGCATTGTTTGGGTCTTGAAATCAAATAATGGATTATTGTGGGGGAGGGTGTTTGGAAAATAAGGAAAATAAGGAAAAGCCACAAAATAAAAGGAAAACATAAGCCACAAAATCAAAGGGTCATTTGACTGCACATCTAGTAATCTGATCTATGCCATCAAATGCCAACAGTGCCCCTCCACTATATATATTGGACAAACTAGACGGTCTCTGCGGGAAAGAATCAATGGACACAAATAGGATATACGTAAAAGGAACACAAAAAGCCAATTGGAGAACATTTCTGCTTGCTTAACCACACTCTGACAGACCTGCAGGTGGCGGTCTTGCCACAAGCCAGCTCTTCAAGCCAAATCCACAGGGAAAGCTCGGAATTACAGTACATCCACAAATTCAATTCACATACTAATGGACTCAATCGAGATATGGGCTGGTGGGGACTCTACCACTGAAGGTGCTAACAGCTTTCTGTGCGGTATCCTTCCTGTCTCAGCAATCTATCTATTGATCTTTATCTGCTTAGGTTTAAGTACCCATTCTCCAGATACTTAATGATGCCTTGTTCCTCCCCTCTCTCCCATACGTACCCTTCCATTTTCCTTTCTCTTCCCTTCTCCTATTTATTTCCAGTTTTCATATCCCCTACTCATACCTCCGGTCATCTGAAGAAGAGGGCTGTGCCTACGAAAGCTCATGATTCCATCTACATATTTTGTTAGTCTATAAAGTGCTACCAGACCATTTGTTATTATTTAGCTAAATTCCTGTAATTTTTAAAAAAGGAAAAAAATTGTATTAAAAGAATGAAAGTGATTCAAACATTAGATTGGGCTTGTTGGTAAACAATATGTGGAGTTTTTCTGTCTTTTGCTAGAATAAACAGATTTTGTGCACTTCCCACTCTCAATGTAGCAACATATAATGGCTACGTCTAGACTACAGGCTTCTTGTGCAAAAAGCTTTTTTCAGAAGAGATCTTCTGAAAAAACTTCTTGCGCAAAGGAGCGTCCACATTGCAAAAGCACATCGAAAAAGCGATGCGCTTTTTCAAAAGATAGCATCCAGACTGGATGCTATCTCGCATGTAAGCAGTGATTGCTATGGACAGAATGGCCACGAGGGCACCTGTGCCTTTTCCCCTTCCCTCTTCTTCCGAAAAACTCCCTCTTGCCTGTTCACGCACACCTTTTTTGCGTAAGAGCTCTTTTGCAAAAAGACTTCTTCCTTGTAGAATGAGGATTACCAATTGTGCAAAAAGTCCCCTGAACACGCTTGCTGTGTGGACATAACTCAAGTTTTGTTGGAAAAACAGCCATTTTTCTGACAAAACTCTAGTCTAGATATAACCATAGTTGCCCATGTCCAAAGCAATTAGCTCTCAAATTCCCTATGTTGCAGCTGGTCTGGTGGGGGTTGAAGGGCGGTACTGCTTGAGCTTCTTCTTCCTTTTCTAGGGAAGAGGAGAGGGCTGATATATCTGTTAACAAAACCAAAGTACCACTTCTCCCAGGCTGTCTTTTCCCAACAAGACCCTTTGGCTATAAGGTTCCCCAGACAACTGACAATGATTTGTGACTCCCTGAAGCAAATGTCTGTTGCACATCCTACTGTGCATAAATGTTTGCATGACCATTTCTCGCTGTCTCCAGACTACCTAACTGATGCCTCACTGAATTTTCAGGTGATCTGCATCTTCTTCGCTACTACCCCAAAAATATATATTGGGGGTCCAGCCCCATTCTTTTTGTAGTGATAATTCAAAGGGTTTTTTTTATATACCAAAAAAACCCACTTTCTCTCCATTCACAATCAAATGTTGCCCTCGGTCATTTGATTTGTAGGAAATAGAGAAGAAAGCATTACAAACAGAGTGCTTTTCAATAATTCATTACTTCTTAACATTCATATCCATGGCCTAAGTACAGTACAATTTGTACTTCTCTCTATGTTTAAGAGGTACTTGGATAGTTAATAGATGGCTGTGTCCCAAGCTCACCCACTTTATTTGGCAGTGGCTCTTATGTGCTACATTTTGGAGATAGTTTCAGGTGTAGTTTCACTACATAGTGAAACTATGGCACATCATTTTAAAAATTTAGGTCAGCAGCAATTTTTAAAATGAAGTTTCTACAAATGTTTTGTTTTACTCATCTTTAGTAATGAATAAAATTAAGTTTAGTCAACTTAAATGGTTTCATTTTTTTTAAATGAACCTTAGCAACTAGTTCATAGTAGAATAGGCTATTATAGACACCAAAGAAGAAGAGTTAGGAAAAGCATTTAATATGGAACATTTTACAGAGTAAAATGTTGTGCATGTGGATAATGACGACTCAGGTGGCCAATTACCATATTAGCATTAAACGCTGAAAAATGGCTTCATAAAAACAGCTGTTATGAAGTCTCTATAGAGAAATACAAAGAGAATATCATTTACTGGTCAGAGCAGAGGATAAGGAGTTAAGAACTGTGCATTCAGTTCCTTTCATGTAACTCTGGGAAAATCACTCAGGCTCAAATTATCAAAAATAGGCCATTAATTTTTGGCACTCCCAGTTTTTAGGAGCTCGGCTTGGGACACCTTGATCTGATTTTTGATGTGCCAGATAAACACTCTGAAGTTTAAGAAAATAGGACCTGTACTGCTGTACTGCTGAAAATAAGGTGACTCAAGGTACAGCCCAGTACTGCTGAAAATAAGGTGACTCAAGGTACCTTAGTTGGATACCCAAAAATCAGTGATCAACATTTTTCAAATGTTGCCCTTAGCCTTTCTGTGCTTCAGTTTCCTTTCTGTTGAATAAAGATAATGATATTTATTTTACAGGAATGTTTTTAGGGTGAATTAATTTTGGTAAAATGCTCTGAAATTTTAGAATAATTTTGTGCAAGACATAACTATTATTTATTTTATTTACGTAACCATTCTGTGATATCATATGCATTTCTTTGAAGTGCTGCCAAGGAAAAAACTAACAGATGTGATCAAAACTCTTTTAAAATTCGGTTTATGAGGTGATTTACTCCCAGTAATTAAAGTGCAGGCAAGATCAACTTCTTTTAAAATCTAATATATTTAATAAACAGGTATCACTTTAAGGTAAAAATATACAGTAGATAGTTGCCAGACTTGAAGGCTTAAAACAGCCTCATCTGAGAGGCTTCCTGAAGAACCTCTCTTAGCCCTGGTTATTTCAAAATAACAAGCAGAGCACTCGTGCTGCCAGGCCTGTTATTTCAAAGTAAGGGGCTAGTTATTTCAAAATAATAACTCCTACTTTCCTTGGAGAATAAGCTAATTTCAAAATAGTTATTTCAGGGGTTATTATTTCAAAATAAATCATTTTGAAATAATTTCCTAGACATGCCCTTAGATTAAAATTCTCTTCTGTTTTCCTACTTTGAGGGTGTTTACAGAACTAGAGCCATATACCACCCTCAGTCTGTGATAGGTCTTCCTTTGATGTCAATGGGGTTTGTGAGTGTGGTTCAAAGGCAGTATAAACTTTTGCTTATCGGGTCCTTTCTATCTAAGGGCATGTTTACACTGCAACAGTATTTCAAAATAACTAGTGCTATTCCAAAATAACTTAGTCTGCATCTACACAGCAGGCAGTTATTTCAAAATAGTGTCAAAATACTATCAAGCTGGAGGACTTCTTACTCCAACTCCTGTAACCCTCACTGAACAAGGAGTAAGGGAAGTCAGAGGAAGAGTGCTCAGTTTCGAAATAAGTGCTGTATAGACGCTAAGTATTTTGAAATAAGCTATTTGGAAATAAGATATGTGATTTGAGCATTGGCCTGCTAAACCCAGGATTATGAGTTCAATTCTTGAGGGGGCCATTTAGGGATCTGGGACAAATCTGTCAGGGATGGTACTTGGTCCTACCATGAGGGCAGGGGACTGGACTCAATGACCTCTTGAGGTCTCTTCCAGTTCTATGAAATATGTGTATTTCCATATTAAGTTAAGCCCTGCAGTGTAGACACACTCTAAAAGACTTTTGTTGACTTCAGTTATCATTGGATCAGGTCCTTAGTGCTTTCATCCTGCACCAAAGTCAAAGGGAGTTGATGCAGAAACATCAGCAATCTACAATGGGATTCTTCATTTCTAAAAGAAATTAGAGATTTTATTGTGCACCTATGGAAACTCTCTTTTCTCAATGGATAATCTTTCATAGCAAAGTTATGAATCAAGAGTTAGATTGCAGTGGTGTATAGTGTGGCCAGGCAGTGAAAATATCATTTTAATTGTGAGCTTTTATTCTTGAGGGAATTATACCATAGAATCACATTTCAAAATGTAAAGGTACGCCTTCACTGCACAGCTATTTCAGGATACCAGAAGTATCCTGAAATAGCTACCCTGCATCTACAAAAGCTGCCCATTATTTTGAAATATTTTTTTAAATAACGGGTGCGCTATTTCGCCATCCCGGTAAACGTTGTTGCATAAGGGATCAGGGGCGGCCCTAGACTAGCTGCCAGCAACTGGCACCCTGGGCAAACCATGCAATTGGCACCCCCATCTCCAAACCTCTCAATGCTTTTGTGCTACCATTTGGCGCTCCATTTAACTTGGCACCCTAGGCGACTGCCTATTTCGCCTATATGGACGGGCTGCCCCGGTGAGGGATAAGGGATGGCTTGAAATAGCATGTTATTTTGAAATTTGGCACTGTGTAGAATTGCCAAATTTCAACATACGCTACTTCAAAACAGATTCAAGATAAGATACACAATTTGTGTAGTGCAAATTGTGTATCTTATTTTGAGTTTAAGGTGATGTATAGACGCACCCTTAGGGAAGAATAAAAAATAAAGCTCCCGGTATCTGGGAGCATTTGAATAGGAAGGACAAACTATCAGAAAGGAAGAAGCTACTAAGAGCTAAAGAGGGATCAAACAAAGAAAGCTTTGAATCTCAAAACTAAGTGTAATGCCAGCAGAATCAATATATATATTCATGTTTATATTTTTCCCTCCATGCTCCCTCTCATCTCAATCTACCCTTAATCTGGGCATCTGGGCCATTCATCAGGATCAAACTGCTTGAAATGTAAAGCTATGCAGACTAAAAGTTACTCCCTTAATAAAATCACTCTTGCCAAATAAATGTTACAGATAAGTGGCAGTGATCCATAAGTATAATTACAACACTTGCAATGCTAAAATACTGACATCTCTTCAGACTTTAAGGCCCAAAGGGAGCCTGAGCTCCTGCATGTTGAAGGTCACAGAATTTCATCCACCCATGATTCACCCTTATAATAGGCCCATCCCTCTGGCTGAGTTACTGAAGACCTCAAATCTTGATTTAAAGATATCACATTCAGTGTCCTCTCTAATTTTTTATGTACACATGCAAAATGAATTTCAATACTGTTACCCGGAGAGCTGAGGTAAACAATTGCTGTGCTGTGGGCTATGCAATTTAATTTAAGCCTATGGTGCCCTCCCACAGAAGCCAGATTCGGCCTGGTATCCTGTATCTAATCACCAGGGAAACAACTTAGAAATCACCAATCAACAAGAATTTAGGACCAAACCATGTATTTTAAAGGTAAAGATCAAACATCAGCAAACAACATGCGATTTAGCAACAGTCCCACCCTAACCCTAGAAGAGAAGAAGATAGAATAGTCCCACACACACAAGGTCGTACATTACATTCACAATCGGTGATTGATGCTAGATGTCCGTGACCTTCAACCTTGCGGCTAATGTAAAGCTTTAAGGGAGAACAAACGGAGCGATCCCTCGATGGATGTCCATTGCCGGTTCCAATGCGGATACCGCAACCGAGTCCTCGCCTCCTGCGAGCTGACGCTTGGTGGAGTACCGGATCCTGTCCAAGTATCCCATAAGCGAGACGATATTATAAGTCCCAAAGTCTTAGTGGTAGCAAAAAAGACTTCCCTTATTCCAAATAATGTCACTAGAAATGGGTAGCCTTGTCAGACTGCAGGCTGGAACCTTCTCCGGGTAGACGACGACGCAGGGAAATGATGAACCACAGACGCACATGCAGGACGTGAGGAGAGCCAAAGAACACGAATGTTCCTTGACAAGAGCTTATAAACACCTTAAGGCGGGAAAATGCTAAAGGAAAGGGGTGCAGAGAACTAGGGCCAGGTGCATAAGGAATTGAGTGCCATGTGCAAAGGATGGATGCGCACGCAGGCAAATGGGGTGGTGTGCATAGTCTTTGGTGCTGAGTGCACAGCCTTTCCCTTCCTGGTTTTGGTGGGAAAGTTGCTCTGAGGAAAAGAGAACCCTTCAGACTCCATTTTGTATTTTATATATTATGCCCAGGCAACAGTTCCCCTCCTTGACGGTGTTACGATGTGAAGGAACTGAACATGTTACATACCGTCACTCCAAAGCTTACAGTTACACAATTACAATATGCAATAAAATACAAAATAGGTACCCAACATTGTAACATTATTAACAGTATCAAGCTGTCTCTTTTTCTAATACAAAAGTTTTCCTGACCTTACGATTTCCATACTTAGCCATTTTACACATAACCATAGTCAGTGCAGTCACGTATACCAGAACACAAAAATGTAACGCAAAACTAATGATCATGGGGTAACTAATTAGTGGCGACATCTTGTTAAAAGAGGAAAATACATCTCACCAATGGTGTACAGGTACATCTGTATTTGCATTTATATTTACATTTGTCTTCACATTCTTTCTAACTTCACTGATTTTGTCAACAGCGTTGTGTATAATTATCCCAGTCCTATTCCCTAATTCGTTTATTTCTTTTACTAGACCAATAAGCTCTGGGTGGTGGAACAAAGACTTCATAGCATTTAAGTTAGGGCCAATTGCTATAGGCTTGATATTTCTTATCATGTGCAAACTAACTGTATATTGCTCCTCTGATGGTTCGGACAAGGTCACCTCTATATCACATCTTTGTATGTGGAATACCTTACATAAACATAGATTGGAAGTACCTGGATTCATTACTTTATAATATGTATTTACCATAAACTGGGGGCACAAACTCTGAATGCATATACACCCATCTGCTATCTGAACCACGATAGAATGATTGTTGTTATTATTAGAGGGATGCAAGTCGTAGTGACACTTTCCAAAATCGGGATTAAAACAGATGTGATCATACTCCCATAATCCGGTGGTGCACGTGTATCCGAGACTGACCTGCTCCACACATGCCTGGAGGTTTACAGTTCTAACTGTAGAATCCTCTTCCTTCACATGTGCCCACATTCTATCCGGCAATGGAAGCAGCAAGGAATTGTTCACAAACATCCCAATGGGTATAATAGGATATATGCATTCCTTAAGCGCCTCCTGCATTATAAGGATGGACATTTGAAGTTGTTCTTCCTTCAAATCATATTTGGTGTGTATTACCGACCACCATTCAGGATTGTTTCTTTCAAACTCATTCAAATAAGGCTGAAGTAATTTTGAAAGTTCAACAGGTACATTCCCACTAGCACTATCACGCAAGATGTCCTTGGTGATATCTATCAATATTGCTTGAGCTTGGATACAAGCTAGAGTGAGTGACACATTGCTCTGTATATTTTCCATGGTCTGTAATAGAAGTAAATTATCTGCTTCTTGGACGGCAATCCATAAGGGCAACAGTCTAGTAATATCCAACTGCAGCTTTTCCACAGCTAGCAATGCATCCTGTATGGGATGTGTTAAGTCCACAAAATTGTTTGAAAGCGCAGCCTGTTGTTGGGCATAATGATTTGGCCTATGACATTTAACGGTCCTATATTCGCTCCTGCTCCTCCTATCAATTTTGCGACAAGATCCCTTTTGGGCTGTTTTGTTATAATTTCAGGCTCCATAATTCTTAACCATCTATTCCATCCATTCAGCATAGGGATAACATATGATTGACAATCCGGATTGACTTTGCTGGTAGAAATTTGCATAGGCATAGTTATCATTTTTACAGAATACTTCAGTTCTATCATCATCACTTTAGCAATGTCCCTTTTAATTACATACGGGTCTATATTAGTGACAGTAGGTGATTGAGCTACCGTAATTTTTAATTGGTATACCACTTCGTATGGTCCCCTAACAGTCCAGGTGCCGGAAGCTTCCGCTTTCACTTCAACGTCACCATGGCATCCATAGCCGACCATATTCCTCCTGTTTTCCCACTTAAAATATATCGACTCATAGTGGGTGTTGGATTGGGCTGTTTGTCCATGCATTCCACAATGAATTTGGTGAGATATCTTCTGACCATTAGGGCTATAAATAACTACAGGCAGTCCCCGGGTTACGTACAAGATAGGGACTGTAGGTTTGTTCTTAAGTTGAATTTGTATGTAAGTTGGAACTGGTACATATTGTAGGGGAAACTCTAGCCAAACATTTCTCCAGAGCTCAGTTTTATTCTCCCACACCTCACTTCCTTCAGTCCTTTATTCTCAAGCTGAGGTGTCTGCTGAGAAAAGCCGCTCCGCGTCTCCCTGGTCTGCTGGGGGGGAGGGCGCTAGCTTCGCGTCTCCCTGGTCTGCTGGGGGAAAGCAGCTAGTGCGGGGTTGCCTCACCCCGTTTGTAAGTAGGGATCCGATGTAAGTCGGATCCATGTAACCCGGGGACTGCCTGTACTGGCACCTTTTCCACGCCTGTTGCCAGATGGACTATTTGAATGGAGATGTTCATAGGTCCAGGCTTTACGACTGTCGGACTTGAATACACATTTAGTTTGGTCCCATTTGCTGATAAGTGGTATACAATTGACAAGACACCTTATTGGTTGTTTCTCTGTGCATCCAACTTGCTATATGTCTACTCCCCAATCACATCTTCCATGGGGATTAGGACCCATATCGAACCAGTTGAGTGTTCTCAAGATGATCTTCTTAGACTGCTTAGCAGCTGCAAAAGTTAGTTCTGGGTAGCCTGATCTTTCGTCCATGACTTTAAAATAACACTTTCCCTCTGCCATAAATGCATACATAATTAGGTCCTGTGATTTGAATCGTTCTAGATATATTTTCCCCTGCCTCCTGATGATCATGGAGGAAGTCTTTGGGATGTTCCATTCGCTTAACGGCTTATCTATAGCTGTACACCTCCAATAGTCATTCTCCAGAAATAACAGGCCCCATGTCATCTAGACACAATATAAAATCAAAAGCATAACAGTGTCCATATTGTTCTGTAAAGAAAAAGAAGAAAACAAACATTAGCTAACTGACTTCAGTTACATCTTTCAACAGGTTATTAGGAGGATCTCGTCGATGTCCAGGCTTCCACTTCTTTAACTGGGAACTGTGAAACCATTTTTTTAGTTTTCGCTTTCCTATTGCTATTTCTATTTGATTTACAGTAGGACCTGTTTTACTGATAATGAAACAGGGTCCCA
This sequence comes from Pelodiscus sinensis, assembly GCF_052426305.1. Taxonomy (NCBI): domain Eukaryota; kingdom Metazoa; phylum Chordata; order Testudines; family Trionychidae; genus Pelodiscus; species Pelodiscus sinensis. The sequence continues at coordinate 108,407,058 of NC_143055.1, read as the reverse complement.
TCCACCTTGGGCTGAGGGGATGTTGCTTCTCACTGATATACCGATACAATACTTGGTCTACTATTTCCCATTCTTGCGTCCACAGTTGACTTCCTAATCGTCGGTCCATTTTCTGCATATTTTTCTTTAAATTCAACGCTACGTTGTATTGTATGGATGATATGACTGTAAGGATCTTCTGAATATAATTGTCTGTCATCATCCTGGGTTGAAATTCATCGGGTGGCACCCCTCCTTGTATCCACCATAATTCTGGTGTCCTCATAGATCTTCCCAGTAACGCCTCGTGGGGTGAATAACCATTTGCACTTATGGTCGAGTGGATAGCCATAAGTATTAGTGGGATATTCTCATCCCATCTCTTCCCCGATGAATCAATCACCTTTCTTAGCACTGTTTTTAGTGTCCGGTTTGATCTTTCAAGCAACCCTGATGATTGAGGGTGTCTGGCTATGTGGAATCGTTGTTTGATCCCTAAGGCTATGCATAATTGTTTTACAACGTCACTGGTGAAATGAGTGTCTTGGTCGCTATCTATTTCGTGGGGCAACCCAAACCTGGAGAATACCTCATTCAATAGTACTCTGGCAGTGGTCTTTGCCATGCAGTTTCGTGTGAGTATTGCGTCAATCCACTTAGTAAATGGATCTACTGTTACTAAGCAGTATGAATTGCCCTCTGCTATTTTCGGAAGTGGACCGATTAAGTCGATTTGTAATCGATACCAGGGTCCATGGATCGGTTGATGACAGATTGGCTTACAGTGATGGTCCATTTTTGGGTTGTTTTTCGCACAAGTTAAACAGTTCTGAATAAAGTGTTCTATGTTGGATTGCATATTAGGCCACCAAGCCACAGTGGATAATCGATCCATGGTCTTTTCACACCCAAAATGCCCTTGATTATGGGAGAGAGTGAGTAGTTCTTGCCTGAGGATAGTTGGTAACACTATTACTGGAACGTCGTCCGTCTCTTGTCTTTGTGTCATTATTATTCCACCAGGACGGACAAATATCCAACGATCTCTATATTTCTCTTCCTTTGCTAGGGTTGTTATTTCTCTATCCATAGTCTGCATTTTCACCAAGTCCATGGTAACACTCACATCTTGATGGTCTTTAGGTTGTTTGACTCCATGTACCACTTCCTCTAACGTCATTTCCCAGGCTTGATCCAGAGGCAATGAAGCTGCAGTCTTTGCTAGCTGATCCACCTCATTATTAAATTTGGAGATTTCCGCTTGGTTTTTGCAGTGTGCTTTCACTTTAAATAGATAGGTTTTTCCTTTACACATCTTGGCTAGGTTCCATACATAATTGAGCAGCAACGCATGGGCTACTGGTTTATTGTTGGTTGTGCACATCCCTCTCTCTTTCCAGATGGTCATCCAATCTACTAGCGCTCTAAGGACCCACTCCGAATCAGTATACACAGTTATGTCCATGCCAGGATCGCTGTTTTCTAAGGCTAGTATCATGGCTACAATTTCTGCAGCCTGTGCAGACATAATTTTAATGGGTTTCAAAATTTCTTTTCTGGATTGGACATGTAGGGCAGCAGCTCCAGTTACTAATTTTCATTCTTTTCTATGTCAGCTCCCGTCCACCACCCATATATGTTCTGGGGTATTCTTCTGGACGAGGTCGTAGCCTTCTACTAGAATGAAAGGAGACATTACTTCAGGAGGCCGGACATCTGGGATAGGACACTCATGATCTTCCTGTTCTGAGCCCTTTACTGGTTGACATAATATTGCAGGGACAATACTTGGCGTGTTAGCACTTTCAACCACAATCGGATGATTCATTAATGTCAAGGTCCATTGGGTGAGGTGAGGGTGGCTTACTCGACCATTATTCATACGCCCAGAAATAATGTACCTTACTGGGGAGTGACATGTCCTTAAAACAATAGGTGCCATCCTTACAAGGTACTCCCAATAGTTTAGGGACCAGACCAAGGCAAGTACTTCCTTTTCATAGGTGGAAAATCGTTGCTCTGTCTCTGACAAAGTTCTTGAACCATATGCCACAGGTCTAATGGAAGTTCCTCATTTCTGCATAAGGACCACTCCAATCCCATCTTTATTGGTGGATAACTGCATGTAAAACTCTTTAGACGAATCAGGATAAGCCAGAGCTGGGGCTTCCATTAAGGCCTGTTTTAATTGTTTGAACGCTTCTTGGTGAACTGAGGTCCATTACCATGGTTGATTCTTTTTAAGTAGTGTATATAGGGGCTTTGCTTTGGCTCCAAAGTTTTCAATAAAGTCTCTACTGAACCCAAGGATCCATAATGAGTGGACGTCCGTCAGTGCGGGAAGACCAGCTATCATCTTAACCCTCTCATGGTCTGACTTCCTCCCCTTTTCTCCTAGCTCCACCCCCAAGTACGTAACTTTTTGCTGGACCAACTGGGCCTTGGATGGGTTAATTAAAAATCCTGCTTCTTTTAAGAGTCTCAACACCTCTTCTAGCACTTCCAAATGTTTCTCACGATTGGTGGTCGTAATCAAGATGTCATCTACATAACTAACAATGTGCTCTGCAAATTTACTGTTCTTCCATAAATTAGACACAATCTTATGGCAAATAGTGGGTGCGTTATGAAAACGTTCAGGCACCCTTGTAAATGCGTACTGCTGATCTTGGTAAGTAAACGTGAATTTATACCATGATTCTGGAGTCATTGGGATCAAAAAGAAGACGTTAGAAATATCAATAACTGAAAACCACCTTGCCCCACTGGCAATTTGTGCTATTATTTCTGGGTATTTTGCCACTACAGGAGTTAACCGTGGTGTTACCTTATTCAATTCCCTAAAATCGATGGTGAGTCTCCAAGATTTCCCATTGGCTTTATGCACCGGCCAAATGGGCGAGTTGCAAGGGTTTTCACCCTTTACTATGATCCCTTGGGCCAGCAAGGCCTGAATTGTGTCTTTTACTCCCTCATTTGCTTCTTTGCGAAATTTGTATTGGCGCACTGGCTTAGGGTCCGATCCAGATACCGTGACCGATGTTTTTACTTTACCACAACTTACTTTATGTGGCACAAATACCTCTTGATGTTGATCGGTAATGGTCCGTATGGATGGTTCCCAAGTGGGCATTGGAAAGCTGTGGCAGGCTTTTATTGATCCTAAATGATGGGTAGGAGATATTGTTGCTCCCACATCATTACTTTCACTAGTTCTGTACATGTAGTGATTGGGTAAATCCACAATTAATCCAAATTTTTGTATCAAATCCATGCCCATGATTCCTGTACAGTCCAGCTCCTGTATTCCAATAGCGTTGGTAATTTGTAACTGTGACGGCGTGTTGGGGGTCCCCCATCTCCTGCACCCCGAAATGGCACAAACAGACTGCACCAGCCGGTGGAATAGAGGAAGTTTATTGCCTCTCCAGGTTACAGCACAGCACAGATGTAGTCTGGTCACAGAGCTGGGCTAGGATGCCTCAGGCCCCCTTGAGATGGGAGAGACTGGGCCCCTAAATTCCAGCCCCTTTCCCTAGGCTGTCTCCTCCATGCTCCCAGCCAGCAACTAACTCACACTCTTCCAGCCCTGCCCCCCAGCCAGGGCAGCATTCCACCTTCCTTTGTTCCTCTCCATGGGGGGTGTCTGGCCATACTGGTTTGCATAGTGACTCCTCCTGTTTTGCTGGGTCATGGTACCCCAGAGCCAGCAGCATAGAAACCAGCATAGAAACCCCACTACGTCACAGTAACAATCCCAGCTGACAAATGACTCCAGTTATGAACGGTACCAAAGATGTCTTGCCGTTATAAGATTGCAATGTCCAGATGTAATCCACAGGTACACTCTTCATATTGGGTAATTGCTTAGTGCATATGAGACTGGTGGAGGCCCCTGTGTCCACCAAGGCTCGTTGTTTAAAACTCCCAAACTTCCCTTTGTAGGTGATATATACTGTTGGTCTTCCGCAGAGGTCAAATGTAATTAGAATAATCCGTTCCATTTCCCTGGGGCTGGGAAGCTTGGCACCTTCAGTATTGAGCTTCCTGGTTCCCACGGTCTTGGTTCCCAGGACCTTGGTTTCCACGACCTTCAAAATGGCTGCCCTCTTGTGCATCCCAAGATGGCGACTCCGTACAGCAAGATGGCGCAATACATTCCGCAACTACCGCACAAGATGGTATCTCTTCATTTGCCTTAGCATCCTCTTTGGTCTTTCCTTCCCAGTATATTAATTCAGTAAAGATGGAATCAGTGTTTAGAGCTTTTACTTTATCCCAAGGTAAGTATTTTGAAAGCCTCTGTATCAAGACTTTCCTCGTTGCAAAAATTTCATCCTTTTTTCCCCACGACACACGAGAAGGTTTCTCTAAGCTTTTCTCTTTCTTTTCAGATGGAACCCCTCCTTGCAGGGCAGATACCTTTTTGACCTCTGCTCCTGCTAGTTGCTGCAAATTATAAATTTCTATTATTTGGTCTTCTAAGAGAGAAAGCGGGGTATTGGTATGGTCATATGCCCCCAATGCCAGTTTTAAACTAGGGAACAGACCTTGATAACACATCCGTCGAAATTGGGGATTGTCACACCAGATGCTATCACCCCTCTGACCATTCTGTGTGTTAAATAACCAAAATAAGGTTTTCTTCCTTATAATATATGAATCAGGTTTTTCCCCTGTCTTTTGAGTGTCCGAATAAGCTTTCTCTATCAGATCCTCCTGAGGAAACTAAACTTTGTATACAGCCATATACAGTTCCTTAGGGTCTATAGCAGGATTACCAACCACAGTATATGGTAATGCTAAGTAGTCTTCGACTGGCATGCATTCTTTTAATAAAACAACAATATCCTCCAGGCTCAGATTTGGAGTAGCACACACTCTGGCAATCCAGTCTACCACCTTTTCCTGGTTACATGGCCCTATATTTCTCCCTAGAGCTTGAGCTTGCTCTGGTGTTAACACTCGCTGTTCCTGTTTTATAACAGGGCTCGGTTGTCCAGGATACTGCACCCTGGTTGTGGTAATAGGGGCCATGATTGCTAGCTCCTTACTATCCTCCCCTCCTTGATACTGTGGAGGGGGAGCAGAAGGAAAGCAAGACTCCATCTCACAGTCTCCCAGCCAATCCACCTGATGGTATTTAGGTTGGATTGCTGCTACCACTCCTTTAGCCATCCCCAGCTGTTGTTTTAACTTGGCAACCTCTATCTGGCACTGTGAGTGATCCCCAGCAGCCTTGGAGCCACAAGCCTCTTTAAGAAGCTGCCTAATAACCACTTGATTATCTGTAAGCTGTTCGTTTTTTTCTAATATGATTTCTTCCAAGTTGCTTTTCATTTCTTGCAATTCCATCAATTTACTTTCTAAACTAGAACTTTTAACCATTAAACCTTGAACCTGGGAGTCCTTAGCCTCTAATTCTGATACCTTCTTTGCTAATAAATTCTCTACCTCCACTAGTTGACCTTCCTTTTCATCACATCGGGCCTTCAGCTCTTTAAGCTGCGAGGCAAGCTCCTTGCTCGTCATCGCTAGCCCGTACAACAGTGCTGGCTTTTTATGTTTGCGTTTAGGCTGAGGCTTCACCCCCATGTTCTTTTCCCATAAGTTAGTGAACCTTTCCAATGAATCCTCCCCTTTGAAGGACCCATCAGCCCAGGGGTTAGTCCCCTTCCAATAACAATTAACCGCATATTCCACAGACAATTTATTATACGCTGGTTTCCATCCCTCGGTGCTGAAAAGCTGGAGCACTACCATCGCTGTCAAGGCTGCTTACCTAACCTCCAATAAAGAAAATCAAGGCACCTTGTTATAGCAAGCCTTGACTGCTCAAAGCCTGCCAGAAATGTCTTGCTAGAAAACCGGTACACGCAAAAAAAATCCCAACAATAAACACTACAAAGACAAAGGAGCAGTTGTATTGCTTAGCCCGTAAAGTGGCAAGCAGCGAAAGGATTTAAAACCCGGAAGCAGGTTCATGGCCTACTCCGGCTAACTGTTTCCAAGGATTGGGCCTTGCCCTCGGCCAGCCAGGTCGGGAGCCTGCTGCCGTGTGGTGAATCGGGTTCCAGAGGGGTGTCCCCACTCTGCTACACCGATATCACTCTCACTCAAAAAAAAAAAAAAGGATATGGGTCCGGGGCAGATACCCACCCCGAGTCACTGGACCATATCTCGTTGCTCACTGTTGCTGATGCTTATCTCCGGCTCCACTCCTATAAGTGGGAGTGGGCCTAGGGCCTGGTGGAAACCAAAGCTGTTTCTCACCAGGTCCTGCTGCGGTCGCCAAACTGTTACCCGGAGAGCTGAGATAAACAATTGCTGTGCTGTGGGCTATGCAATTTAATTTAAGCCTAAGGTGTCCTCCCACAGAAGCCAGATTCGGCCTGGTATCCTGTATCTAATCACCTGTATCTAATCACCAGGGCAACAACTTAGGAATCACCAATCAACAAGAATTTAGGGCCAAACCATGTATTTTAAAGGTAAAGATCAAACATCAGCAAACAACATGCGATTTAGCAACAGTCCCACCCTAACCCTAGAAGAGAAGAAGATGGAATAGTCCCCCACACACAAGGTCATTGTGGCGGCTTTCCGCTCGCCACCGCGCCACCTGCCGACGAATTAGGGAATTAGGACGGCTGGTAGGTGGCCAGATCCCTTTCAGGACACTGTCCTCCGGCAATGTCCACCACAGCCAAAGCCTTTCCCCCATTCCGGGGGCTGAGACAAGCCTCTTTCCCGCCTTTCTTCAGGTCGGGACGAGAGGTACTTGTTCGCGTGCCCGGCCTTGCTCCAGGTCTGGGCCGCAGAGGGATAAGTTCAACCCCTCCCAGCACATCTATTATCGCACAGTCCAGGGCAGGGTCCTGTCCCTTTAAGAGTTCCCGCCTGAGGCCCGGTCGGCAAGCCCGAGCTCTCGAGCAGGGCGGGCAACACTTACAGTCTATAAGGCCTGGCCCTCGAGCCAGGCGGGCCAAGCAACAGGTCCAGCCAAACCCAGGCCCTAACTCCGGGTGGGGCAGCAACTGACGGCCAGGCCCTGAGGCAAGGCGTGGCCGCCAACATACGCAAGTTTGTAGGAGCTCCTCGTTCAGGAGCGGGCCCAGTAGGGCACCTGCAGCAGCGGTGAGGAGGGAGACTGCCACCCGGTTAGGGAGGGTGGCAGGGGGGGCGCAGGCCTGTAACTTGCTGGCCGTGGGCGGCTCTCCGCCCGGGCTACCCCTTGGGCCATTTCTCGTCTCCCCCCTTCCCAGGTACCTGTAGCCCCAGCGGCCTGTCGGGGAGTTGAAGCCCGCGTCGTCTCCGCAGGGGCCGGGTGGCCCAATCCAGGGGTCAAGAGGTCGGAGCTCTGTAGCATCCCGCGGGGCTTGTCCGGCCCGGCATTCCAGTACCCACCGGGGGTCCAGCTGGTTCAGCGGCTCGGTCCCGTCCTCTGGGTCCGCGAGTGGTTCAGCTGGCGGGCCTGGCCAGGCCTTAGTAGCCCGGGCAGGGAAGCCCTGGCTGGCCTCCGGGAAGGTGGCTGAGGGCGGCCTAGCCTGGGTCTTAGCCTCCCCAGGCAGGAGCTCCAGCCAGGCCTCCGGCTCCTTCCGCGGCAGCCTTCTTATAGTCCTAGCCCCGCCCTTTGACTTCCAGTCAGGTGAGGGGGCGGGGCTAGGCTGGCCCCAAGATGGCCCCCAGAGGGTTTCCTCCACCTCCGGCTCAGAGGGTGGCCATTCCACCCCTCTACAGTCATACATCACATTCGGCGATTGATGCTAGATGTCCGTGACCTTCAACCTTGCAGCTAATGTAAAGCCTTAAGGGAGGACAAACGGAGCGATCCCTCGATGGATGCCCACTGCCGGTTCCAATGCAGATACCGCAACCGAGTCCTCACCTCCTGCGAGCTGACACTTGGTGGAGTACCGGATCCTGTCCAAGTATCCCGTAAGCGAGACAATATTATAAGTCCCAAAGTCTTAGTGGTAGTGGAAAAGGCTTCCCTCATTCCAAACAATGTCACTAGAAATGTCAGACTGCAGGCTGGAACCTTGGCCTCCTCAGGGTAGACGATGATGCAGGGAAATGATGAACCACGGATGCACACGCAGGACATGAGGAGAGCCAAAGAACACGAATGTTCCTTGACAAGAGCTTATAAACACCTTAAGGTGGGAAAACACTAAAGGAAAGGGGTGCAGAGAACTAGGGTTGGGTGCATAAGGAATTGAGTGCCATGTGCAAAGGATGGATGCACACGCAGGCAAATGGGGTGGTGTGCACAGTCTTTGGTGCTGAGTGCACAGCTTTAGTGCTGAGTGCACAGCATTTCCCTTCCTGGTTTTGGCGGGAAAGTTGCTCTGAGGAAAAGAGAACCCCTCAGACTCCATTTTGTATTTTATATATTATGCCCAGGCAACAATACGGAAATGGTATATAACACATCACCTCCATATTGGTGCACATAACAAAATTAATTCTGTACAAGGACTATCTGTGGTCAGAGTGAGGCCCTGAGGTTCGGAGTGTCATAAGGGGCTCAGTTGGGGAGTGAGGGCTCTGGCTAGGTGTGTGGGCTCTGGGGTAGGACTGGGGATGAGGCATTTGGGGTGCATGTGGGGATTCCAGCCTGGGACCTGGGGGAAATTCCTTCATAACCCCATCTAAGATGATCAGTTAGACCCTGAGCATGTGGGTGAGACCTGCCAGATAGATACCTGGCAAAGATTTCTCTGTTGTAACTCAAAACCATCCACTTCTTGCATTCCATCTCTGGCCATTGGAGATATTTGAAGATTAGCCATATGCCATTGTAGGCAATCTCATCATACCATGCCCTCTGTTATCAAGCTCAGCCTTGAAACAAGTTAGCTGTATTGTCCTCACTAATCCCCAGAAATTCACTCCTCTGATGATTAGAAACCTTCATCTAATTTCAAGCCTAAACTTGATAGACCATTTGTATCAATTTTTTCTTGTGCCAGCATTGGTCCTTAACTTAAATAACTTCCTAGGAGTTTCTGCCTCTCATGTATTTATAGAGGGAAATCATATCTCCCCTCAACATTCATTCGCTGAGGTTAAATAAACCATGCTCCCTCAGTTTCCTCTCACAAAATAGGTCTCCATTCTCTAATCATCTTTGCACAGTTGAATTCATATTTTTTAAATGTGGGAGATCAGAACTGCATGCACTATTCCAGACAAGGTCTCATCCATGCCTGATATAATGGTAGTAAGACTTCCCCTATCTCTAATGGAAATATCTCACTTGATGCTTTCTAGGACTGCTTTAGCCTTTTTCCTGGCTGCATTATTAAGATGCTACGTAACTCCTTGGCTGTGTCGATACTACAACCCTCTTCCACAAGAGGAAATGCAAATGGAGTGCTCATTTGCATATGTTGCGCTCTAATTTGCATTTCCTCTTCAGATCCCTTTTGCGCAAGAGGTTTTTGCGCAAAAAAGAGCTGTGTAGACAGCTCCTTTTTGTGCAAAAAACCTTTTGCACAAGAGCCGTTCATCCTCAAAAAATGAGCCCTTACCCCCCCCACCTACCCCCTTCCCACACTCTGAACCTTAGGGCCACACCCCCACCATAGACAGTCCTTGTGCAGAATTAATGCTTTTGTCCTCAAAAAATGAGGAAGAACGACAAAAGGGGGATTTTGCGCAAAAAGGAGGCATCTACACAACTCTTTTTTATGCAAAAACCTCTTGCGCAAAAGGGATCCGAAGAGGAAATGCAAATGAGAGTGCAACATATGCAAATGAGTGCTCCATCTGTATTTTCTCTTGCAGAAAAGGCTTGTAGAATAGACACAACCCTTGTGTTTATAGGAAGTTTAGTGTACCACAGCACTGAGCAGTTGTATCTATTACAAAATCTTTTGCAGATCAGTCACCTTTAGCAACTTTCTATTATTTCTCACAAGAGAACAGAAACTCATTATGTTGAGAACACACACTTGTTAACAGCTTGATAACAATATAAATACTATTTAAATAAAGCTCGTAAATCACTTTAAGATTCTCAGAGGCAAGGTGCTATAGAAATGGTAGTGGGCAGGAACTTATACACACTCACATAAAAGATTTCTTCCATATAAACCAGCACCTAATTTAATCAGTGTTGAAACCAATAGTATTGATTTGTGTGCAAAGCACCCTATTCCCTTTCCCCAAATGATTACAGGAAATTTATACATACATTTTGTAGCATATACACTAATATAAATTGTTGAATGTGTAACAAATGGTCACAGAAGATTCTGTAGCAAGTTACATTGCAGTAACACTGTCATGGGCTAGCTTGCACTTGTGATGATCAGCAGTCTGACTAAATCATAAGCCTGGCTGCACTGTCTCTGTTGGAATGTCTTCTTTTTTTATAAAAAGTTTAAACTTTTAAAAACATTGTTTTGCTAAGTACTGAGGTGGAGTATGATGTGGCATGTACTGTTGGACTATGGTGTGAGGTAAAATATCAAGATTTTTTTATCTCTCTTTATATTTCCCACACACTCTTTCGTTGCCTTGTAGAATTCCAAAACCAGAAGATGATTAATTGAGAACCATCATGACAAAGACAACAAGAAACAAACAAGAAACACTTTAGATCCCAAACTCCTCTAATCCATGTAACTGAAAATATGACAGCTGGACATGGAGTTCTCTCCAAATCAACCATTTCATTTCAGCTTGCTGTTAAATGGTATGTCTTTCTCTTGCAATGTTCTAAATTGCTTGATTCAAGTTCAGTGTTTTCATACAAAATTCACTTTTTTGATTTTGTTTGTTCCTACTCTTACTGATTTCTTGTCCCATAGTTTGGTAAGTTTGGGAACATTTTTCCTTACTTGGCTTGAGGCTAATCTTGTTTTTAAGGCTTTATTTTGAACAGCTGGCTAACTACCAGCTATTGTTTATACTGGGTATGGTTTCTCTCCCTGTGATACTGAGCATCTGCATCTAAAACCTGCAATCTGGTTAAACTGCACGTATTATAAAATTACCTCATATCTTTCTTCTACTCACATTTCATGCTGATTCATGAGCCTGGAACAATATTCCTATACTTGTGTATTAAAAACACCTCCATGCTTCTTGCTCTCCCTTCTTTTAACTCTCATATGTTTTGTCTTTAACAAAACATTCTTTTTATGAAGACTTTCATTATAACCCTAATAATCATGGAAAGATACACACAAACACACACACACACACACACACAGAGGACCCAGAGGAAGGCTAAGTTGAAGAAACATTTTGCCTAGATTTTTGCATGAAAATCTACATAAAAAGGAGGAAATGGTAGTACACATAGTGGTATTATTCTGATCTGACTTATGACTGTGTCCTCCATAATTTTTCTGTGTAATTTAAAGTTTTAGAAGCACACTTTAATGGCTCTCTCTTGGCTCAGGGAATGTATTCATCCTCTGAGAATTTAGTACCTCTTGGGACTTTTCCCAGAGATGGAAGTAAGCAGGGAAGGGAGTTCTTGTCAAAAAATATGGGAGAGAAAAGTAGAAGAGTCTTATGAACAAGCCAAAATAAGCAAATCACACTTCTTTCAATGTTGGGAAGGGGGCAGCTAAGCATAGAAATCTAAACCAAACTGAGACAATAAAAGCACCTGTATCTTGTTTGACAGGTACTAATTCAGATGACGGGTACTAACTCACCAGATAGCCGAAGTCATAGTGACCGTTGGCAGGATATCATGGATTATGCTTTTATACCGAAGAACACTTTGTCCAATATGTAAGGTACAAAAAAGCTTTTCCTCATAGGCTTTCCCACCTCCTGCCCCCATCTCGCTTTCAAACAATACAAATGAATTCTTAAAATGGTATTTGCTCAGATTCAGCATTTGGTTTTCAGTGGCTTGGTTAAATTTACAACTTACTAGGATCAAGTAAAACCCCATTTTGAAGGAAACTAACCAGCCGCAAACTACATGCATTCCCAATTCAATCTAAACCTTCTTCAGGTTCAGATTCGTCATTCCTGATCCCATTACAGCTTCTCTTCTTCCTACATACATTCACAGCGTCTATGCCCCATTAAAGCATTAGATGTTGGGCTGTTTCTTGCAGTGCATCCAGATGCTAAATCTTGTAGTTATGCTGGAGTTTCCTCATTAATGATACTTCAGAGCATATAATCAAATTCTAAACTAAGTTTCCAAAGGAAGTAGTGGAATCCTTATCACTGGAGGTTTTTAAGAATGGGTTGGACAAACATCTATCAGGGTTAAACTTCATATACTTGGTCCTCCCTCAGAACAGAGGTTAGACATAATGGCTTTTCAAAGTCCCTTCCAGCCTTAGATTTCTATGACCGTGTGGGGGTTTCCAGGTGCGATCACCCCCTCTTGGGCCAAGAGGGGGGGTCAGCGAACCCTTGTATTCCCCCTTTTTGGGCCTATTCGGCCTCGGAGCCCCCAACGGGGAACCCCCGGTAACGGGTGCGATCACCCCCTCCCAAGGGGAGGGGGGGTCAGCGAACCCGGCAACAGTCACCCGCCCGAGCGGGGTGGGGCAGCCGGCCCCTGGTCCAACGTTTCCCCTTGTGGGGTCGTAACTCACTGCGGCTCTCTGCGCCCGCCGCGGGGAGTGGGATACTCCCTTCGGGGAGGGAGGGGGACCCGGTCCCACCCTCTCTCCGGGTCCCAGCCCGGGGCCCTGGGCGCCGGGGCTTGCTAACGCCCCGACGCGGTGGACGAGGGAGCTAATCCCTCCGAAACTCGTCCACCCACGGTCGCCAAAAGCGCCCTGCCCCGGACTCCTTCCTCCCCCCGGGCGGTGCCCGCCAATCGGGCCCGCCGCCTTCCCCCCTACCCTGGTTCGGGGTCTCGTGGGGTCTCGCCTCCCGGCGTATCCTCGGGGGATCGCTCTGAGGCGCCGTTCCGTCTCCGTGCGTCCCGCTCCTGCTGGACGCGGCGCGGTGGGGTACGCCCCCCGTCGGCCGACGGGCTGAGGGATCGCCAGGGGCAGTGGCTGTCCCGAAGCCCCTGGGCCCAGCGCCGGGCTGGTAGCCACGGGGTGTGCCGCCCGGGCTCCGTCCTGCCTCCGGCTCGGTTCCTCTGCTCCTGCCGGGAGCCTGCCTCCTCCTGCGCCGGCGGCCGGCCCTTTTGAGCTGGCCCGCCGTATCCACCGCTCCTGGGGACTCCTCCCCTTCCGGGCACGCCGCCGTGCAGCGTCCTGCCGCCCAGCTGATCCGCCCCCCCCCCGCCCCCGCCCGGCCGGCGGCGCGGGGAAGGAGCCGGCACGGCGCAGCCGGCGCAGGCGCGGGGGGAGTTCCCCCGCCCGCCGCCGCCGCCCGCGCGAGCGAGCTCGGGAAACGCCGGAGAGCTGGTTCCCCGGTGGCAATCTCCGGGGGATCGGGGTTCTGGCCGTCCCGCCCCCGATCAGTGACAAGCTGTCACAGACCGCATTTGGTGACAAGACCAGCAAGATTCTTCACTGCTGTGGAGCAGCCCACAGGGAACTGGGGAAAGGTGGATAATTTAGAGCAGCTACTGGCTGCTCTACTTTATGTGGAGGACTATTTTGGTCCACAGAACAATCTGAATCAGATGAGTTCATAGGTGACATAAATCCATCTTTGCTACCTCTCCTCCTGAGCTGTGCCACACTTTGCTCTGCCTCTTGGAGGTTTAGCACAGATCTCAGCCCTCATTTCTAAAACAGCATTTCTGAAGTTGTGCTGAAAACAGTGTGTCTTTGTCTACATTTGCAACTGATCAGTGTTCAGCACTGGCTTCGTTGCACCTCTTGCTGATGCCTGTGGTCAGCAACGTGTCTTTTGCAGTGCTGAGAAGGCTTACGCAGTTATGTTTTTTGAACCAGTTTTATTTGAAGCCCTGAGGTGTTACCAAACAAGGACTAACAGCCAGTCGACGTGAGAGATTCCAGCTGTGGACCAGACTCTAAACTGTGATGGACTGGCTGAGCACTAGTGTCACAGCAGAGTGTGGTGAATCTGCTGGGGGTGGATATGTTGCTGCTCTTTTCCTCCTGCTGATTGGGGATAAGGTCGCCACAAGGGGAATTTGCTATGACAATTGGAAGGAAGTTGGTGAAGAGGGGGGTTGGGAAGGCAGGTGCCTGGGGCTCTGGGAGGGGCAGAGTGGAGGCTGGCAGAGGAGGCAGTGGCTGGAAGCACTGGGCAGAATTCTGTTTGGGGTTTCACATGTGCCTGTCTAGCCCTACCACCTTTGCACAGGAGTGATACTTACCAGTGCACCAGCTGCAGTGCACCAGCGCTCGCCAGAGACGGTGACAATTAAAATCTGTTGTTTAGGGATAAGCTTCATAGCAAGGGCAATGACATTATAAAGGCATAGGAAGATACCCTCTCTCTTACCTTCCTGCCCCAATGTTTACATAGGGATATAAAATAAACAGCAAAAGACGACATCTACGATTTCCCAAATACCTACGCCCAAAACCAGTAATACAGAGATACCCACCCAGAACTCTGAAATGCTGTCAGGGTTTCCAAACCTAACATTTGTCTCTCCCAACTTTAATATGACCAACTTGGAGGAGCTCTGGGGTTTGTGTGTATAAGTAATCTACCTGTCCATCACTGAACTCTTTTTAAACCCGTTGTTTTCTAAAAAGAAAAAGATAATATTGTTAAGGGGAGCTGTATTTTCAAGTTAAGAGCATTACAAAAACTTAGAATGAAAAAAAAATAAAATGGACAATATGCCTTTGATTTACACTTTAATTATAAATCAAACCCTGCTTTAATCTCAATTGAGAAAAAAGAAGTCTTTAAAATAACTTTTGATCTTCCACACCAGGCACACATGCACATACATACAAAATCTACTTAGGAATTTTCCTCCCATTGATTGTTTTTGCCCCATAATTTCAAACAGGAACACTTTTTTCCCCCCTTTAAATTAACAAGCTTGGATCCCGTCATGTTCAAACCCAACAGAGAAAAAACAAAACAAACCAAGCAAAATACAAAAGGAGATGGAATTTAGACTCATCATATGCAAAACTCCTCTGTTGCTATCCCTCCAAGTGTTGTGGTGTTGAACATGCAAAAAAATTAACAAATAATCTGAGGATACTACTAAAGCCCCAGGAGTAAGGAACTAGACAACGACTCTGGTAGAAATTTATGGATCTCATTCTCCTTTTATTGTCCGTTAGAAAACTTGCAAGGATTAACCTAAAATCAATCCAGTTACAATGGTACAACTGATAATAGAGCTGAACTTAAATGGATTTAAATTTTGCTTAAACTGGTTTAAATTGGTTTAAGTGCATCTCTATTAGGATGTGCTGTGGTGAAACTAGCTAGAATAGTAGTAAATAAAACTGAAGGAGAAATTAAGAAATTAAATACATGGAACATAAATAACATCATTTTATACAAACAGGGTATGTCTACACTACAAAGTTCTATCAAATAGGGTATGTCTACACTACAAAGTTAGTTCGAACTAACTTTCCTAGGCGCTACACTAGCGCTCCATTAGTTCGAACTTAATTCGAACTAACGGAGCGCTTAGTTCGAACTAGGTAATCCTCATTTTACGAGGATTAAGCCTAGTTCGAACTAGCTAGTTCGAATTAAGGGCTGTGTAGACCCTTAATTCGAACTAGTGGGAGGCTAAGGTTTCCCAGGTTTCCCTGGTGGCCACTCTGGCCAACACCAGGGAAACTCTATTGCCCCCTTCCCGGCCCCGGAGCCCTTAAAGGGCCACGGGCTGGCTACACACTTTGTGCCAGTTGCAAGGCTGCAAGCACCCGTGCCTGCACAGCCTGCACCTGCCACACAATGAGCCAGCCATCCGAGGGCTCCCAGCCCTCCACTGCTCCCCAGGACCAGCCTGGCGGCTCCCAGGAGCCTGCCCGGGGGCGCAAAAGGCGGGCGCCCGCCTGGTCAAGTGCGGAGATCATGGACCTCATCGAGGTTTGGGGGGAAGCCTCCAATGTCCACGATCTCCGCACTAGCCACCGGAACGCGGCCATCTACGGCCGCATGGCTGCCAGCCTGGCCGCCAGGGGCCACCAGCGCAGCCGGGAGCAGGTGCGCTGGAAAATTAAGGACTTGCGGCAGTCCTACTCCCGGGCCTGCCAGCCAGGGGCTGACCCGGAGGCCTGCCTCCACTTCCACGCCCTGGACCGCCTCCTGGGGGCTCATGCCGTCCCTGCCCCCCGGGACGTGATTGACCCTGGGGCAGAGGGACCGCTCCTGGACACAGAGGAGGAGGAAGAGGGCTCTGAGAGCCAGGAGCCTGCCGCCAGCCTGCCCAGGACCTGGGACCCCCGAGGCACACCACAGAGCCGCTCGCCTGCGTCGTCTGAGGCCGGGGAGGCGTCCACCTGTGAGTACCCTCGTGTTCCCCTTATGTGTATGGGGGGCTGGGGCGAGAGGGAGCCCCGGGACCGTGCGCCTGGGCCTTGCCCACCACGGAGCAGCAGCTGGGGATCCTGCAGAGGCCCTGGCCTTGCAGAGGGGAGCTGGGTTTCACACACCTGGGCCCCTGGGGTAATTGACCGCTGGTCTTCCTGCACCACAGCCGCAGCACCTGGGACTGCAGGGCACACCACCCCGCCTGCTGCAGCTGCCCACGCCCGGGCAAGCAGGACAGCCAGGAGCCAGGAGGACTACCAGAGGCGGCACCTCCGGTTCCTGGACCGACAGCTCCGTCTCCAGGACCACTGGGTCCAGGAGGACCTCAGGCTGCGCCGGAGGAGTCTGGAGGCCCTGGAGGAGCAGGGCCGTGCCCTGCGAGGCCACCTCCTGAGCCTGCTGGACCGCTTCCCATTTCCTCCTCCTCTTGCTCCCCCTCTTGCTCCGCCTCTTGCTCCGCCTCTTGCTCCCCCCGCTCCTGCTTCCGCTCCTGCTTCCTCCACACCCCCTGTCCCTCCTGCACCCCCCTCCACAACCATTTCCCACCGACGCCCCCGGACCCGCAGTGTGGCGAGACGGGAGAGGCAGCCGGACTCCCACCCCTGAGCTTTCCTTTCCCTTCTTCCCTTCCCTCCCCTTCCAGCTCCCTTGTCCCAGGTTTCCCCCTCCCCTCTCCCACCCTCCCCCCTCCCTCCCCCACCCCAGTTATGTGAAATAAACAGACGTTTTTGTTTGAAAAACAGGTGTCTTTATTTTACAGTAGGTAGGGAGGGGAAAGGGGAAGGGGGGTAGGGTGGAAGAAGGCCCCAGTGGGGCATGCAGGGAGAGGTCAGTCCTCCTCCTCCACCAGGACGCTCTCCCGCAGGGCTTCCCGGATCCGGACGGCCCCCCGCTAGGCTTCCCGGATGGCGGTGGTGCGGGGCTGACCGTAGTGTCCAGCCATGCGGTCAGCCTCAGCCATCCAGGCTGGCAGGAAAGCCTCCTCCTTCCGCTCACACAAATTGTGGAGCACACAACATGCCGCCACCACGGGAGGGATGTTGTGCTCGGCCAGGTCCAGACGGGTGAGGAGGCATCGAAAGCGGGCTTTCAGTCGCCCGAAGGCCCCCTCCACCACGATGCGGGCCCTGGTCAGCCTGGCATTGAAGGCCTGGCGGGAGGGATTGAGGTGCCCCGTGTAGGGCTTCATGAGCCAGGGCTGCAGTGGGTAGGCGGCATCCCCCACCAGGCACACGGGCATGTCCACGTCCCCAACCCTGATGTGGCGGTCGGGGAAGAAGGTCCCGTCCTGCAGCCGCTGGCACACGGAGGAGTTGCGGTACACCCGGGCGTCGTGTGCTTTGCCGGACCAGCCCACATTAATGTCCGTGAACTGTCCCCGGTGGTCACACACGGCCTGCAGGATCACGGAGAAGTACCCCTTTCTGTTGACGTACCGGGACGCCTGGTGTTCCGGGGCACGGATGGGGATGTGCGTCCCGTCGATGGCCCCCCCGCAGTTGGGGAAGCCGAAGGCGCCGAATCCCCGGATGACGGCGTCCGGGTCGGCGAGGCGGACCACCCTGCGGAGCAGCAACCGGTTGATGGCCTTGACCACCTGCGGAGAGAGACACAGCAAAGCGCCAATCAGTGGGGTGCCCGGGTGGCTGGGAGCGTGCGTGCCCTGGCAGTGCCCCGCGCCCCACTCCCAGAAGCAACCCCCCTGGCAGCGTGTAGTACGGCCGGGACAGCCCGACCCCTCCGGTGCGGGGTGCTTTCGCCTCCTCCCGCCCCCCCTTTGTCCCTGGGGCGGCCCATCCCCTCCTCGCAGCCCCCCTCCCCCCCGGCTTGGTGGCCGACGAGTGCCATACCTGCATGAGCACCGCTCCGACGGTGGATCTCCCCACGCCGAACTGGTTCCTGACGGATCAGTAGCTGTCTGGCGTGGAGAGCTTCCAGAGGGCGATGGCCACCCGCTTCTGGAGGGGGATGGCGGGTCTCATGCGAGTGTCCCTTCTTTGCAGGGCAGGGACGAGCCACTCGCAGAGCTCCAGGAAGGTGTCCCTCCTCATCCTGAAGTTCTGGGTCCACTGTCGGTCCTCCCAGCGCTCCAGGACGATGCGGTCCCACCAGTCGCTGCTGGTGTCCAGACGCCAGACGCGGTGGGGCACGCCGGTGCCGGGGCCCCCAGGGCGGCCAGGCGGAGAGGCAGGGGGCTGACGTTCACCAGGTGGTGCCAGGCAGCCTCGAGCCATTGCTGGCAGGCTTGCAGCAGCAAGTCCAGAAAGTGCACCAGAAGGTGCAGGGCGAGCTCTGGCTCCATGTTGCCACCTGCGGCGGCCCTCCTGAAGGGAAGCACCGACACAGACGGGCACAGAGACCAATGCTTTGCTGTCCCTCGGCGAGGTTGGCAAGCAAGCAGGAAAAGCTGAGAACCGGCTGTCCAGGGGGGTCCCTTTAAGCTCGAGCCTCAGATAGCCTCAGACAGCAGCAACACAAAGCAACTACTGACCTGATGCCCTGCCAGAACCGGTTTCAGCTGCCCTTAAATGCCCCCCTGCGTCCAATCAGTGTGGACGCGCTAGTTCGAATTAGCAAAACGCTAATTCAAACTAGTTTTTAGTTCTAGACGCGCTAGTTCGAATTAGCTTAGTTCGAATTAACTAATTCGAACTAAGTTAGTTCGAATTAGCGCTGTAGTGTAGACGTACCCATAATGATTATTTGATAGAGATATTTATTTTAGTGAATATAGTTCTCTTGAAAGCTTCTGAACTGGCAAGAACACAGATCTCCTGTTTGTCCCAGAACAGTTGTAAAACAGACTGTGGCAATCCAAGACTTTGTACTGCCTCACAACTGTGCCTCTTCCCTAATCTGGGTCATCTTTGCAGTGAGAGAGCAACTCATTTTTCACTTGGCATGCCTTCTGAGATGATTAACATGTGTTCTAAATCCTCAAGTGTTAAATTAAAGGAGAGCACAACTCCTCGTACTCTGCTAAAAGCAATGGGTTAGCTCCGTATCCTTTCTTTGCTGTCTCCTTAGCTGGTGCAGTGATTGCTCTCCCTCTCCTGTTTGTCTACTTTAATCATTGCAGACAGTCATAATCACAGTGATGGTTTGTAATGTAAACACTTGTCCACTCGAAACTGAACTGTGAACACCAGCTACATAAATACAGGAATCAGTTGCTAAGGCATTTTGGTCCCTTTCCAATTGTAGTGGATTAGAACAGTTACCAATTCTTGGAATCATCTAAAGGGCCGGTTCCAAATATATATTGGGACTAGTGGTAAGAGCACAGGACATTCCAATGTTCTTCTGTGACAAGTTTATTAACCTTGCTGTCAACATTTCCTGCTTTTAAATAGGAGAAATATCTATCTTCACAGAGTTGATAAGGATTATTTTATTAGTTTCCACTTTGAAAGAATAAAAAGTGCTAATATTGTGATACTTTCATATGGGAGCAAATGGATCCTGTAACATTTTATTTTATACTGTACACTTGTGTTAAAATTGTTTGTCTCTTATATTCAAGAACTGAGCAGAAGACACCACTTGCCGTAGAGGGCATTTTTAACCACCAATTGATGTAACAATGTTATGCATTGGGAAAATGTTCCTTTCAGTTATGGGATTCACCACACTCTGGTTTCTGCTGAATTATTCAGGCTGGAGTTCATAAAATATTTCAGAAGAGTAAACAATATTTTAAACTTTTTGAATGTACCAAATATTGTCAATTTTTTCTGTAGTAGAATGCACCCAATCTCCATTTCCGCCCCAAGCTGCAGCCCTCAGTTACAATACACAAGTTGAATAGTATGTTACCATGCAGTACTATCAATACATTCAGGCGATGTCTACACTATGCAGAAGATTGACACTGCCACAGTTAATCTTCTGGGGTTCAATTTAGCAGGTCTAGTGGAGATCCAGTGAATCAAACTCAGAGGGTGCCCCTGTTTGTCAGCACCAGTACTCATGCTTCTCACAATGAGTAAGGGTGATAATTTCTCCTCAATATGAACAAGAATGCAAAGAGTCTGTTGTTGTCTCTGTTCTCCATCACATAATACAGTACCTTAAATTTAGAAATTGCACAAAAGCCAAGTGCTAGATCGATATGCTTATGTGCTAATAGATAGGTGCTTCACACATCCCAGGATGCATTGGTACAATTTAAATAGAAAGAAAGAATAGCTTTGGGGACAATATTGTCTCATACCTGATAAAATTCATTGTTGCATGCTTGAAGACCATGGCTTTTCTTAGATTTCTTGCCATTGCTATATACAGTAACACCTTACAAGTATTGAGCCAGCCTGAAATTTGCTTGGCTTAAGAGTCAATGGGATCATAACATAAGTGGTATAGCTGCACACTATCCAGTTGCAATCATTCAAGACCAATGATTTAACATTTTCTGTCTCCTCTCCCCTTCAAGAATCACCAAGTCAATGGCAGCAATCCAGAATTCCTCAGAAACCCCACCCTATACCAATGTTTTAGTGGGTATGCAGATTGAAGGGAACATCAGTTGGAGTAAATTAGAAGGCGAGATTTTCCAGCTATCACTGAGTTATTTTAACTTTAAGTAAGACTTTAATAAACATCTTTTCAAAATAGAAAAAGCAAATGATACCTACCTTTCATCTCTTTAGATTACAGGATCCAGCTCTGAGATTTCTGGAGCAAATAGCCTGAAGACAAGATATATTTGTAGCTACCAATTTCAGGTTCTTACTAGTCATCACAAGAATATCTCTTCACTTCCATATGTGCTGGAGCCAGCAGTGCACCCCTTGGCTTGGAGTGGTTTTCATGATTTGGCTTCAACGACTCTCAGTACCCCCACTATGTAAATTATGCCAGAACACCTGTTCACTTCGTTTTCTTAAGAGGAAACAATTTATACACATTATTGGATCCTTGCCTTTATTACCAGAGCACCAAGAAGACCTTGATCCTGCAACAGCTGTGCACATGCACACAAAACTCTCCCATTGAAATAGATGGTGGGGTTGTATTCATAGTTAGCTGCAGGATCAGGCTGTCAAAGGGCAGTTTGCATCAGTGCATTTAAGCAAACATGATAAACTGATATTTGGAGAGGGCCATTTGAATAAATGTCAAACTAGGTGATAATCTGAGGGGCAGAATAAGAATCAATAATGCTTTTGATGGCAGATTTCTAATCTAATATATAAAGGAGAATGTTTGTATGTTTGTGCGCTAATAACTTGGATACTATGGGTGTGTCTAAACTACATGGCTCCGTCGATGGAGCCATGTAGATTAGGCTGATCTGCAAAGGGAAATGAAGCTGTGATTTAAATAATTGAGGCTTCATTTAAATTTAAATGGCTGCCACGCTGAGCCGACAAACAACTGATTAGCTGTTTGTCGGCTCAGCGCGCTAGTCTGGACGCTCCCGCGCCGACCTGAAAGCCCTTTATCGACCACCCTGTTATGCCTTGTAGGATGAGGTTTACCAGGGAGGTCGATAAAGGGCTTTCATGTCGGCAGGGGAATGTCCAGACTGCCCCGATCTGCCGAGAAACAGCTGATCGGCAGAGCGGGGCAGCCATTTAAATTTAAATTAAGCCGCGATTATTTAAATCACGGCTTCATTTCCCTTTGCCGAACAAACAAATCTACATGGCTCCGTCGACGGAGCCATGTAGTCTAGATGTACCCTATAAGAGCTACTTTAACCGAACTTTGCATGGGATAACCTTTTATCCAGGAGAAGGTTTTAAGGGACTGTGGGAGGGAAGAGATGAGAGACGGATGCCTCTCCCCGGAGCTGCACGGAGCTTGGCAGTGCGGGGAGAAGTGGCTTCCCGGGGGAAGTGGCGGGGACAATCACTCACTAAGGACGATGGAGGGAAAAGGAAGCAGAGTGCGGGCTCAGGTGCCAGCAGCAGGCGCATGGCTCCCATCCCCCTCCCTCCCTTCAGGCTCCTCACCTCAGTTATATCAACTGTCTCGAGCAATGGCAGGTAACTCCAGCTAGTTCCAACTAATTAGAAAAGATAATTCTATAATGGACAAAAGAAAATGTTAACAGCATTTTATTGGTTTCCTTCCTTTTTACAGGTTTTTCTAGATTTGCTGCACTAAAATGAAGGGTGAGTAAAAACAAATATTTTGATTTGGTACAGTGTAAACTTATTTCAACCTACATGTTTTTCATGAACTATTCAGTTTGACCAAGACCTGCAAAAGTGATTTTGGCTGCCTCCATTTTCGCATGCCCAGTTTAAGACATCTTTAAGGGGTCTGAGTTTAACTAAGTATCCTCTCAAAACTAAGGCTCTTTAAGGCATCTCACGCTTGATTCCCAAAAACTGAGGAACCTCAAATCACAAGTCACTCGTTATGCAATGTTGGACCAGTTTTGCCACATTTGCTTACACTGAATGGTACCTTACTACATTTAAAGCCTGATCCAATTATCCCTGAAGGCTAATTAGGCCCAGAGTCCCATTCAGTGAAACTGCTATGTAGCAAGGTACCAGTCAATGTGATTAAGAATGACAGAATCAGGCCCAATGTAATTAATTTGTCACATGCCCATATGGTATTGTTTTTGTTCCTTGAGACCTAAACAGGGCCAGCACTTTTGGCACAAACAGAGAATACCCATATATGCACATAACTGCCCATGTATATAAATATAGGCATTTGCACAAAGTGGCTTTTCTCAACATTAGTGTGAGCAAAAATCCATCCACACAAATCTTCTTGGTGATGTGAAGTGCAAACGTGGCAAATTGGAAAATGATTCACAAATCACAAAAATATTCAGGAAAAAATTATTACAGGTGGGGTATGTCTACACTACAAAGTTAATTCAAACTAACAAAAGTTAGTTCGAATTAACTTTGATAGGCGCTACACAGGCAAACTGCTAGTTCGAACTTAATTTGAACTAGCGGAGCGCTTAATTCGAACTAGGTAAACCTCATTCTACAAGGACTAACGCCTAGTTCGAATTAAGTAGTTCGAATTAAGGGCTGTGTAGCCACTTAATTCGAACTAGTGGGAGGCTAGCCCTCCCCAGCTTGCCCTGGTGGCCACTCTGGCCAACACCAGGGAAACTCGTATGCCCCCCTCCCGGCCCCGGAGCCCTTAAAGGGGCACGGGCTGGCTACGGTGCCCGTGCCAGGTGCAAGTCTGCCAGCAGCCAGCAGACCCTAGACCCGGCATGGCACGAGCCAGCCACCCACTGCCACCCAGCCCTCCGCCTCTTCCCAGGACCCGGCTGGCAGCTCCCAGGAGCCTGCCCAGGGCTGCAAGAGGTGGGCGCCCGCCTGGTCTAGTGTGGACATCGTGGACCTCATCCATGACCTCCGCACTAGGCACAGGAAAGTGGCCATCTAGGGCAGGATAGCTGCCAGCCTGGCCACCCAGGAGCAGGTGTGCATGAAAATCAAGGTGGTCCAGTGAGACCCTCGACCCTGAGCTTAGAATGGCCATACTGTGTCAGACCAAAGGTCCATCTAGCCCAGTAGCCTGTCTGCCGACAGCAGCAAACACCAGCTACCCCAGAGGGGATGGACCAAAGACAATGACCAAGCCATTTGTCTCGTGCCATCCATCTCCAGCCTTCCAAAACAGAGGCCAGGGACACCATTTCTATCCCCTGGCTAATAGCATTCCATGGACCCAGCCTCCATGAATCTATCTAACTTCTCTTTAAATTCTGTTCTAGTTCTAGCCTTCACAGCCTCCTGCAGCAAGGAGTTCCACAGGTTTACTATTTGCTTTGTGAAGAAGAACTTTCTGTTATTAGTTTGAAGCCTGCTACCCATTCATTTCATTTGGTGTCCTCTAGTCCTTCTATTATGAGAACTAATGAAGAACTTTTCTTTATGCACCCTCTCCACACCACTCATTCTTTTATAGACCTCTATCATATGCCCCCTCAGTCTCCTCTTTTCTAAGCTGAAAAGTCCCAGTCTCTTTAGCCTCTCTTCATATGGGACCTGTTCCAAACCCCTGATCATTTTAGTTGCCCTCCCCTCTCCCACCCTCTCTCTTCCCCTCTCCCACCTCCTTTTCCCAGTCTCCCCGAGTTTTGTTAAATAAAGAGAGTTTCTATTTTTGAACACGTGTCCTTTATTTTGTACATCAGGAAGGGGGGCTAGGGAGGGGTAAGTGGAAGGAGGTGAGGGAGGAATGGGGTACGAGCCCCCAATGGGAAGGATTGGGGTGGCTCTGCCGGCTCCTCTCCTGCAGCCCCCCGATTGACACCCCCCCTCCACCCGGATGGCAGCCTGCAGCAAGTGCAGCCGGGCTGATGGCCGAGTGCTGTGATGTGCTGAGTGTGGGCATTCAGGGCACTCCAAGACAGGACTGCTTTGTTGTCCCTCATCGAGTTAGACAAGCGAGCGGGGAACCCCTGAGAACTGTCTGTCCGGGGTGGAGGTCGGGACCCTTTAAGCGCAGCCCACGGCTAGCCTAAGACAGCAGCTCCACGCTCTAAGCCCTAATCTGATGCCCTGCCGGCACTGCTTCCGGCCAGCCTTAACCTCAGTTCTGGGTCCACTCAATGTGGACATGCTAGTTCGAATTAGCAAAACACTAATTTGAACTAGTTTTTAGGTCTAGATGCACTATTTTGAATTAGCTTTGTTCGAATTAACTAATTCGAATTAAGTTAGTTCGAATTAGTGCTGTAGTGTAGACATACCCTTGTACTCATATATATCAATAGTTTTGTTTTTCAGCGCTTAAGAATAGTTTCTCACATGATTGGTGGAGTATTATTAGTAACTGAATGGTTATCAGAAATCACTATAAATAAGCCAGCTGACTTTACAGTTCTGTTGTTCTTAACATGGATTGCAGTAAGATTTTCTTCAAGTACCTGATTTATCTTAGATATGCATAATTTATAGACTTCTTTTACAAAACACCATCAGGGATCAATGCAGTTATAAAATATATCAACTATTGTAAATGTCTAAACAAGAGCTATTGCAAAATGCCATGCTATTCTTTTCCCATAATGACTTGCAAACATTAAAATGGTTTTAATACAGATTGTTTTCATTAAATTATGCAAGTCCTAACTGAAATACATGACCATCCTGTGGAAAGGGCTACCCACACATGCATCAGCTAGCAGTGAATGTAAAGATTGTTAGATCTTATACATTTCTACTAATTATACTGTCAGATAACATGAAAGAATAAAGATATTGCTAATCAATGTTCAGATTAAACAAAAATGAAGAATTGATATGGTCTTCTCAAGAACCATTCACTTTCTCTAGCTACTGCCATAATTCCAGATAGGTGCATGTTTCTGCCTAAAAGATCAGTAATGAAATGAGTAGCCATGCTGACAGTTAGAGCCTGATTTTTCAAAGTGGAGGTAGTCAAAGTGTTTAACATGTGCATTACCATAGTAACACATTTGTGTGCTAAATACACAGAAGTGCATTTGAATATTGGCTATTATTAGTTCCAGTAGTTAGGTGCCCTAGTATACATTTGCTTGCCATATTATCCTGAGATACACATATAGCTTGTGTAATTGCACATAAAAGCATTTGTATGAGCAGTTCTTTTTTTATAAACCAAATTTAAAAAATCAAATTTTAAATCAGACCTTTTCTTGTCATAAAGAGGCTTCACAGTCAGCATTAGTATGAATGGAGTCATGTCTTAGGTCATTTGGGGCAGATTCAGATGCTCTTTTCTAAGGCTGAGACAAAAATCAGGCAACTTAAGCAATCAATATATGCAAGGGAATGGTGGACAAATCTAAATTTGCTCTATAAGTACTATGAGTCACCAATGTGTAAATAAAGATTTGAATTGAAGTCTACAGTCTAAATGACATATGTTTAATACCAGAAAATCTCAATGTGAGGATGATGACAGACCTAGAATGGTTAGTATCTGCAAATAGCAACATGTTCTGAAAATGTATTGCATATACAACACACCCAGAATTAATGGTTTTGCTGTGTGGCTTTCTATTTAAAACTCAAAAATGTATGGCAGAGTGCATACGTGGAGAGTTCTCTACCCATGAATTACAATATTATCCTGTAACCAACAGTTGTCTGGAGGGGAGAGGAAAGCAAGCAAATTGATGTGTCTTGAAGCCATTTTAATCAGGGAGAAGGTAAAGATTTAGCCTACTTATATCTCTGCATACAGTTAAACCAATATCACAAATTTTGCCAAAATTGGGAAGGGGGAGAAAGAGTCTTTAGCTCAGTGGTTAGAACACTCACCTGGGAGATGGGTGACCCAGGATACAGACACTCGCTTCAATGAACATTTAATTATTTTTACAGAGAGAAGAACAGCTTCAGTGGAAGTGACTGAGAGACCTGCCTGCACAATACTCTGTAGCTTACTGTTTTGGACAAACACCTGGCATAAAGGAGGACCAAGTTAAAATCCCCCCTGGGTGAATCCTCTAATAACTGAGCTAAGCAAGTGGTAGCAACCTCCTCTTCTTCTGGCTATTTTGTGTAGCTATAGGTATGCATTGTGAATGCCTGAGGTCCTACAAGGGAATGTCTAATTTGAGGGTCCCACTGAGGTTTACATGTGGGATATATGCCTAGATTGATACAGCCATGTGCATAATTACTGGCAAAAACTGAGGTGCCTAGGGTACTTTAATGGTAGGACTTTAGGTACAGGGCTACATCTACACTGAAGGCTTTTTGCGCAAGAGCAGCTGTTCTTGTGCAAAAACTTGCGGCGCGTCTACACTGAATGTGCGTTCTTGCACAAATAAATTTACAATAAGGCATCGGAACAGAGGGCTTCTTGAGCAAGAGTTATTCCTATCCTCATGAGGAATAAGCCCTCTTGCGCAAGAGCATGGATTCACAAAGGGCAAGTCGTGCTTGACCAATCTGATTAGCTTCTATGATGAGGTAACTGGCTCAGTGGACATGGGAAAGTCAGTGGATGTTATATACCTTGACTTTAGCAAGGCTTTTGATACGGTCTCCCACAATATTCTTGCCAGCAAGTTAAGGGAATGCGGATTGGATAAATGGACGGTAAGATGGATAGAAAGATGGCTAGAAGGCCGGGCCCAGCGGGTAGTGATCAACGGTTCGATGTCAGGATGGAGGTCGGTTTCTAGTGGAGTGCCCCAAGGTTCGGTTCTAGGACCGGTTTTGTTCAATATCTTTATTAATGACCTGGATGAGGGGATAGATTGCACCCTCAGCAAGTTTGCAGATGACACTAAGCTAGGGGGAGAGGTAGATACGCTTAAGGGCAGAGATAGGGTCCAGAGTGACTTGGACAAATTGGAGGATTGGGCCACTAGAAATCTCATGAGATTCAACAAAGACAAGTGTAGAGTCCTGCACTTGGGACGGAAGAATCCCAAGCATAGTTACAGGCTGGGGACCAACCAGTTAAGTAGTAGTTCTGCAGAAAAGGACCTGGGGGTTACAGTGGATGAGAAGCTAGATATGAGTCAACAGTGTGCCCTTGTAGCCAAGAAGGCTAATGGCATATTAGGATGCATTAAGAGGAGCATTGCCAGCAGATCCAGAGATGTCATTATTCCCCTTTATTCGGCTTTGGTGAGGCCACATCTGGAGTACTGTGTCCAGTTCTGGGCCCCCCACTACAAAAAGGATGCGGACGCATTGGAGAGGGTCCAGCGGAGGGCAACCAAAATGATTAGGGGGCTGGAGCATATGACCTACGAGGAGAGGCTGAGGGACTTGGGTCTGTTTAGTCTGCAGAAGCGAAGAGTGAGGGGGGACTTGATAGCAGCCTTCAACTTCCTGAAGGGAGGTTCCAAAGAGGATGGAGAGAGGCTGTTCTCAGTAGTGACAGATGGCAGAACAAGGAGCAATGGTCTCAAGTTGTGGTGGGAGAGGTCCAGATTGGATATTAGGAAAAACTATTTTACTAGGAGGGTAGTGAAGCATTGGAATGGGTTACCTAGGGAAGTAGTGGAGTCTCCATCCCTAGAGGTGTTTAAGTCTCGGCTTGACAAAGCCCTGGCCGGGTTGATTTAGATGGGATTGGTCCTGCCTAGAGCGGAGGGCTGGACTTGACGACCTTCTGAGGTCTCTTCCAGTTCTGATTCTATGATAAGGGGATGGTTGGATGAAATAACATGATCTTGGTAACTAATTGACCATTCATTTCCAGTTGGAAATAGGTCAATGGAGGGATGATAGGAGTTGCTATAGGGAACTTTCTGGGTGTCTGGCTGGTGAGTCTTGCCCACATGCTCAGGGTTTAGCTGATCGCCATATTTGGGGTCAGGAAGGAATTTTCCTCCAGGGTAGATTGGCAGAGGCCCTGGAGGTTTTTCGCCTTCCTCTGTATCATTGGGCACAGATCACAGCTGAAGGACTCTCTGCATGTTGGGGCCTTCAAAGTATTGGAAGGCTTCAATATCTGAGACATAGGTGAGAGGATTATTCTAAGAGGGGTGGGCGAGATTCTGTGGCCTGCACGGTGCAGGGGTCAGACTAGATGATCATAATGGTCCCTTCTGACCTTAAAGTCTATGAGTCTATGAAAAAGGTAGTGTGGTCGGGCAACAGGGGTTTCTTGCACAAGAAACCCTTGTGCAAGAAACCGTGGCTAAAATGGCCATCAGAACTTTCTTGTGAAAGAGAGCATCCATACTGCCATGGACGCTCTTGCGCAAGAGCACATCTCTTGCACAAAAGCACATGGCAGTGTGGACGTGCTCTTGCACAAAACAGTTCTTGCGCAAAAAGCCTGCAGTGTAGACATAACCACAGAGTTAGGTGACAGCTTAGCAAGCATTTTGGGAATCTCAGTGGTGACTAAACATGCACTCAAGTACCTAAGTCCTTTTGTGGATCTAGCCTCTACTGTTTTTTGCAAACCAGACTCCACTATTCCCTCTGCCCTAGAAAAACTCTTAAACCTTACTTTTATTCTGAACTAGAATTAATATGACCAATTTGACCAAAGCAATAGCATTCTTCCATGTGATATCACAGTAACTGCAACACAATTCTGCATTCCTATGCAGAGTCCTAGTCTATTCTTGAAGGCTTAACAATCTCTCTGAAACTCTAGTATCATGTCCTTTTTGAATGCCAAATACCAAGTTTCTCTCTTCCCCACTATTTGAATTAGACAGAAACTCTGTGGACCAGTGGTCCCCAACGTGGTGCCCACAGGCTCCATGGCGCCCGCCGGGGCATTTATGTGCACCTGCCAAATGATCTGAGCCAGTCCTGCCCCCAGCGCGTGGCGCATGCGCGGTGCTGGCCCCGGGTGTGCGGCGCATGGGCAGCCCCTGTCCCGGGCGTGGAGCACATGCGTGGTGCCAGCCCCAGGCGCACGGCACACGGGCGGCCTCTGCCCCAGGCGTGTGGCGCATGTGCGACCCCACCCCCAGATGCCTGGCACGTGAGCAGTCCCACCCCTGGGCGAAAGGTTGGGGACTACTGCGTGGATCATTCACCTTCACTTACAGTTTACACTAGCGGTAGGCAAATGCTGGTTTGCCAGGGTCCAGCTGGATCCGGTTCACAAGAGTTAGCCCTCAGCAGGCCACTGCCACTGTATTTGTGTGAGCCTCCACAGGTATGGATGCTTGCAGCACCTGTTGGCTATGCATTGCCATTCCCAGCTGGAGGGTGCTGCACGAAGCAGTGTCCCAGTCTATGCCACCCCTGGTTTACACTGTCAGCAGAAAGGTACAAAGTTCTGGGGTCTGCCTTCTGAATGATCATAGTGAAATTTGCCCTTCTTTTTGATGTGTCACACCAAAAGAAAGGGTACTGGTTTTTTTCCTCTGCTGACACAGTGGAATATTTTTAAAAAGTAGATGGACACCAGAAGATTCTGACCAGACTATAACAATGTTATATTCCTTACAACGTATTATAGTGTCTCAAGATAAAATAGATCTATTTCTAGTAGTCCTATAGCACCTTAACTTTGTAATACATAAGCATCCTAATAGGTAAGGTCATTTGAGCAATTAATGTTACTTCAGGATTGAAGATGAATGTCCGTTAATTTCCAGTTTTTTTAAAATTGTGCTACATGAAAAAAGTAGGGAAATAGTTAATTTTTATCAGGCAAAGTGGCACAAAAGTAATGTCCCTCCCAGTTCTCTTGAAACTAGATTCCTTTGTTCCCATTTATTTTGATTTTTTTCATATTTTATTGCCTTCCTTGCTCACATTGGCTATGTCTACACTGGGCCACTTATTCCGGAAAAACGAGCCGCTTTTTTAGCGAGCTGTCTACACTGGCCCCTTGAATTTCCGGAAAAGCACTGATGATCTACTGTAAGAAATCAGCTGCTTTTCCGGAAAAACTATGCTGCTCCCGCTTGGGCAAAAGTCCTTTTTCCGGAAAACTGTTCTGGAAAAGGGCCAGTGTAGACAGCACAGTAGTCTTTTCCGGAAAAAAGCCCCAATTGCGAAAATGACGATCGGGGCTTTTTTCCGGAAAAGCGCGTCTACATTGGCCATGGACGCTTTTCCAGAAAAAGTGCTTTTCCGGAAAAGCATCCTGCCAATGTAGACGCTCTTTTTCTGGAAATACTTATAATGGAAAACTGTTCCGTTTTAAGCATTTCCGGAAATTCATGCCAGTGTAGACGTAGCCAATATTGTGTATACTTAGTTATCCTCAGATTGCCTCATTATTGTTCTAAGTTATAATGCCTGAAGCCATGTTTTGTCTAGATGGAAGATCGATCCTGCCACAGTCAATCTTCCAGAATTCGATTTAGCAGATCTAGTAAAGACCTGCTTAATTGAACTCAGAGGACACCCCTATCAGCCGGTATGTCTGCTCCTCGTGAGGAGTAAGGGAATTCAATGAGAGCATTTGCTCCCGTTGACCTCCCACTATGGCAACCGTGCAGAAACTCAAATTAACGTACATAGATGTACATGTAATTAATGTAGCTGGAGTTGCGTATCTTAATTCAACCTTCCACTGTAGTGTAGGCCTAGGCTAAGTCAAACTATTATGCTGTATTTATCTGAACAAAATTGTGTGATATAAATATATTTACCTTTATTATGCATTATGGCATCATTTGTATCACCATTTGCAATAATAGTGGACATGTATGCAACACTTTACATTTTGAAAGCACTGTGTAAGTATTAATCTAGATTCAGAGATGAGTTATCATAAGATAATTTATTCATAAGATAAGTTATGCTATCTTAAACCATAGTGGAGATCACTTGTGACAGGACCTTTGCCTGAGTATTGTAGTGGCCAAAGTTCCCTCTAATCTTTTCCATCCACGTGCAGAATAATTTTATGTGCACCAAAGCATGTGCGAATGTGCACCCCCAGTAAAAACAAAAATCTAGCTGTGAACACTCTGCTAATCAGCCGGGCAGCATTAGAATCTCTCCTGAATGGCTGCACATGAACACAGCTCAAATGAACACTAGTAATGACACAAAAGCAGCTGGCCACTGCATCAGTCTAAATGGCCTTTTACATCTTTCTCTCTCCTAAGTAAATTTGCAGCTCTTTTTTGACAATGTGAACCATATTCATTATTCTTTAGATATACAGTAATGCTCAGGACCTATTCCATCATTCCTTGCACACCCTACTGTCTCCCATTGATCAAGTATAGTGAAACCCACTCCCTCCCCCGAGTGCAGTCCTTCCCTCTCCCCAGCACCTCCTACGCAATGAAGAACAAATGATTGCAGAAGCCAAGAAGCACTGGGAGAGAGAAGGAAGAGTTGATCAGCCAGGTCGCCAGTGGGAGGAAGGCACTGGGGGAGGGGAATTGGAGGAGCTGGCTGCTGGTGGGTGCTAAGTACCAGCTAAATTTTTCCCTAAGTGCTCCCACTATAACTAATTAACTGATACACTTTTTAAAAATTATTGGCTTAAATAATTAAAATTTCCACATCCCAAAAAAGCCTAAATTTCTCTCATGATGAATGAGAATTTGAGACATGTGTGAAAAATAGAAAACCATCACCATAGACCTTGACTACAAGAGAAGATAATGCAGCAGTGGGCAAATACCAAGCAGCAGGCCAGATCCGGTTCACCAGGGTTAACACCTGATCGGTTGCTGCTACTCTTGCTTGAAGCTCCCATTGGCTGCTGATCACTGTTCCTGGCCAATGGGAGCTACAGGATGCAGTGTCCCGGTCTGCACCACTTCCCGCGGCTTCTGTTGGCCAGGAATGGCAATGTTCAGCTAATAGGAGCCTCCATCTTATTGCCCACACCTGGGATGATGGGAAAAGAAAAGAATGGTGGCTGAAGACTCAGAGTGCTGACTCTGCAGTGGCAGAAGATCATTATAGGCAAGAAATTTTACAGCAAATGCAGACAGGAGGTGACAGACTCACATAAGTGTATGTACTCTAACCCCAAAGTATGATCCATGACTAGCACAGAGGAACTCAGATTCCAGGAGAAGTCAGCACTATAATTGGCTGTACAGTGAAAAATTGGTGTAAGAATAATTTATAAAATAAATCCACATTGGCAAATACTTTATTTTCACATTAATTTTCCAC
The DNA here is from genome assembly GCF_052426305.1 of Pelodiscus sinensis. NCBI lineage: Eukaryota > Metazoa > Chordata > Testudines > Trionychidae > Pelodiscus > Pelodiscus sinensis. The sequence goes on along the minus strand of NC_143055.1, from coordinate 108,374,188 downwards.
TGTCACTAAAAATTAGTCTAGAACAACCATATTACCATTCCACAGCAAAAAGTCTGGAGCAGCAACTCTCAACTCTTTCCATACTGTGATTCCATGTTACTACAGACAATTGTTTCAGGATTCCCTTCTATGTAGTGTTGGAAACACATTCTGCTACAGAAAAGCAGGCTAGTTAAAACCCAGGCCATGACCTGCTTGTGACCCTGAGGTTAGAAACACATACTCTATTTGTTCTGCTGTAGAGAATTAAATCTTCTATTGCAGGGCTATTCGACTTTGGAAGCCCCAGGGCCACAATGATACTCACAGAATATGCCGAGGGCTGCAACTTAAGTGTGGTTGCATGTACATGCAAATAGATATGTAAATAGCTTCTTTCACAATGGCGGGCATGAATACAAAGATTAGGGCAAGACTACACAACACTCAGGCCCCATTTTAGTCAGCTCTGCTGATATTAATAAAATGCAATAGTTACCTGATATCGACCCATATGACAGCACTTTTAATGAGCAATGACAGTCCAGGAATTTAACTGCTAAAACGCATATCAACAGAAGACTCATCAATATCAATATTGATGCATATCAATATTGACTCATCATTATGGAGCGTGTTCCCAGTGGAGGCCATATTCAAAGGATCCCACCCGCGAGCCACGTGTTGAGCCCTGTGTAAAACCGCAACACAGTCCTCAAAGAAACAGGTCGCGGGCCACAAGCAGGCCCACAGGCCATGTGTTGAGTAGTCCTGCTCTATTGTATATCATCCCATTTGTGCTCTTTTCATATACTGCAGAATGTCATGAACTTGTTCACATGTCAAATCAAAATGCTTTCCTTTTCATGTGATTTACTAATTCATGAAGAAGAGGTGGAGGAAAATCAAGTGTCCGTCATTAATTGATACATGCTAAATAACAGTAGCACCTTTTGATTCAAAGAGCTCTCAAAAGTGTTTTACAAACAACTAATTGTTCATGGAAGGTGCAGGGTAAATTGATTCCTCTCTCTGGGGTGAAATGTGGCAACTGCTTAACTGTAGGACAAAATAGGACAAGAGACAAAGCAAAAAAGAACACAAAAATTGGGGGGAAATTTAGGTGAGTAGCATGAATCACTATATTGGCAACCAGCCTTCTTCCAGTAATGGAGGCTGAACCTGGTGAACGTGATGGAGTTTTCCTTTAAGCTGCTTTGGACTATCATCATAATCAAAACTAACATGCCTCTATTTTGCAGTCCTTCATCTTTCCAGTACACATAAAGAGATAGAAATGTGAAAAGCATTGTGGTGGAAGGGAAGACACATTCACTAAAACAGTTAAGGGTCTGATACTTGGTTTCACCAAGACCCCTTTCTCAGGAAATACTCTCTGGCTGTGTCTACACTGGCATGAATTTCCAGAACTGCTTAAAACGGAATACTATTCCGTTTTCAGTTTTTCCGGAAAAGGAGCGTCTACATTGGCAGGCTGCTTTTCCGGAAAAGCCCTTTTTCCGGAAAAGCGTCTGTGGCCAATGTAGATGCACTTTTCCGGAAAAGAGCCCCGATCGCCATTTTCACGATCGGGGCTTTTTTCCGGAAAAGACTACTGGGCTGTCTACACTGGCTCTTTTCCGGAACAGTGTTCCGGAATAAGGACTTATGCCCGAGCGGGAGCAGAATAGTTTTTCCAGAATAGCGGCTGATTTTGTACAGTAGAGCATCGTTGCTATTCCGGAAATTCAAGGGCCAGTGTAGACAGCTCGCAGCTTATTCCGGAAAAGCGGCTGATTTTGAAAGTTGACAGCACACTCCCATCTTCTCATACAGGGTATATCAGAGATCCAGGGATGGAGAGGTTGAGTGCAGGCTAGAGTAGAGACATGGCTAGAACATGCTGGGATCTGGGTTTTCATTTCTGTCTTGGCCCTCAGAAGCATCCCTGAGGCTCTTGTAATTGATTAGGGATAAGCTGCAGATGTTTAAAGAGTATCCATTTATATTACAATAAATGAATATATTCGTCAAAGGCAAAGATTTGTGGTTTGAGTTCAGGAGGTTTTTGGTGCACAAGGAATGCAAGATCTTGCCCTAAAATTACAACTAAATGCATGTACCTTTAACTGAGCAATGTTTAAAGAGTATCCCTTTATACTACGATAAGTACAGGGTAGTCAAATGCAAAAAATTATGGCTTGAGATCAGGAGGTTTTCAGTGCACAGAGAATGAGATCTTGTCTTAGAATTACAACTGAAACCATGAACCTTTAATTGTGCAACTGAAATTATAGCTGTGGAAAAAGGCTCTGACTAAATTCACAGTATTTAAGTATGAGATCTAGTCCACGTTTGTTGTCATTTTCTCTGGTGTTCGTGTGTTCTTTTCTGACCACTGTTTGTACCTACATTATGTGACTCTTAGCTGATATGTCAACGGGCAAACAAAAGTAAGGAAGAGCTTTTAGAGGGCTTGTTTATCATCACATATTATGAACCTCTTAAGGTCCTTTATAAAGTTATAAAGTTGTACACAGATTCTGTTAAGAATAAGTGACCTGGCTCACGTTGTGATTTCTGCTATCCTGTAAAGACCGTTAAACACAACAGCATGTAGTATTAATCCTATCCATTCTCTCTTCTCATCTTTCTGTTCAGTAGTGGGTGTTAGTGACCCAATTAATTTCCTATGAAACACATGTATTATAAGAGGTGCTTCTGTTCTTGTTCCAAAATCCCCCCCTAGAATGATAATACTTTAATGCAAAAAGAAAAAGGTGCTTGAACTCATAATGCATCAAATTTTAAATCAGATTTTAAAAAACATAACACTTCTTCAAGGCCATCGTCTTTACAAGCACAGCTGGTGGTCCCCAACAAACTTTTATCTATACATAAAAGTGCTCAAACTCAGGGACATATGTTTAGCACGTGGCGCTTTCCTGCTCCTCCTCTAGGGACCATCATTTAAGTTCTGACAGATAAGACTACATCTGCTGACAAAGTGGAGCAAGATCACCTGCTCTATATCAAGAAAGGATTCAAAGCCAGATCAGTCATATAGCTCTACACTGTCAGGTGTTCAGAACAACCTTGCAGACAAACTTAGTGCTTTATCAGTCATGACAAGACTCTCAAAGACTCAACCAAATTTTCCTCAAATGGAATCTGCTCACCCCGGAACCCTTTGACACCAATGTTGATCAAATGTCATGTGTTTTGTTCCCAAGGAGGCATAAGCCCAGGCAACTTATAGGATGCATTCTTGATCAGTGGAATAAAAATGGAAATATACCTTCTCTTTAATAACCAGGGTCTTCAGAAAAGAAAGAAAAGGCAAAAGGCTGCTAATTCTGGGTATGTTTAGACTGCATCCCTCTGTCAGCAGAGGAATGCAGATTAGACAAGTCGACATTGCAAATGAGGCAGGGATTTAAATATCCCATGCCTAATTTGCATAAAAATGGCTGTCGTGTTTTGCCGACTCAGCACTTTGTCGGCAAAAAGCAGCAGTCTAGAGGGGGGTCTGTCAATAAAGAAAGCCTTTTTCGACAGATCCTGTAACCCTCCTTGCAGGAGGCATAAGGGATCTGTCAAAAAAGGCTTTCTTTCTCTACAGATACCCCTCTAGACTGCCGTTTTTTGCCGACAAAGTGCTGAGTCAGCAAAACACGATGGCCATTTTTATACAAATTAGGCACAGGATATTTAAATCCCTGCCTCATTTGTAATGTCGACCTGCCTAATCTGCATCCCTCAGCTGACAGAGGGATGCAGTCTAGACATACCCATTGAGACACCTGCATGATCCATCTGTCCTGGGATTCAGAACTGATGCATCTTTCAACACAGTTGCCCATCATGCTTCCAGATTTCCAGGCATTATTTCACAGAATCAGACCCAGGCATAAATCCTTGTCTCTATATCTGACAGGATGGATGCTGTCATCCAGGGTTGGTTAAATGTTATAGCCCAGGGTTGCTTCACTCAGATACAAGATGTTCTGATTCAAACGAGAGAGCTTCTACAAGACAAACAAACTGATTGACATGGAAATAGTTTTTCCTCTGGGTTGCTCATCTTGACCTTAAACTGTTAGGGTATGTCTACACTACACACTTATTTTGAAATAAGCTATTTCAGAACAAAAACTTGAAAATAGCTTATTTTGAAATAGCGCATCCACTCTACAAATGCCCATCAAAATAGCACAGAGCCATTTTGAAATAGAGTGTTCACACTGACTGTTGCCTGAATCGCATTTAAGGCCTCCCAGAAGCACTTAGGTCAGGGCATCAGGACAGCAGTCATTTCCTACAGCTGCTGCCTGAGGGTGCCACCTGTATAGTTATGTCTCAGGCTCTTCACCTTTGCCTACCTCCTTGAGGGACTGCAAACTTTTCCTACTTCCTACAGCACTCCAGCCATGGAGCCGGACCTGCTGCAAAGCAGTTGCCAGCTCTTAAACCTGCTGCTGCACTCCCTAGTAAAGTTACTGCAGGCTGCCCTCGTGGCTGTACGGGAATAGGATCTGTCACTCCCTGCAGGGCACCTCCTCTTCTCTCTCCAGTGTGCACTGCTGCTTCTGGCACCGGGACACCAGTTCTGATTGGTGGGACCAAATTGTCATGGAGAGATGGGACGACCAGCGGTGACTCCAGAATTTCCGCATGATGAAGGCTACCTTCCTGGAGCTGTGTGACTGGCTCTCCCCTGCCCTCAGGTGATGGGATACCCACTTGCAACCCGCCATCCCCCTCCAGAAACGGGTTGCCATCGCCCTCTAGAAGCTTGCCATGCTGGGCAGCTACCGCTCTGTTGGGAACTGTTAGGAACCATCTGTGGCCAGACAGCCCGCCTCCATATCATCCATCTTATTTGCCTCTCTGAAGCACAGGGCAGAGAAGGAGCAATAATATCAGCATAGTCTATGCTGGCTCATCTGATCCTGAGAAGCTGAAACACAGATATGTGGATAGAGAGCAGTTAAGTCAATAAGCTGGCCTCGAGGCTGCGGCTGGCACCTATGTTGATTCGAACACACACAGTCCCTGGAAGGGGAATTTCCCACTGAGAAAACAATGTCCTGTACTTCCAATTTAATCACCTCAATTCTCTCTTACAAGTGTAAATTAAGTTCACAACTCCCTTGTAAGAACTGGTCTCACAGCAGACAGACCAGCATCAATTGGCATTACAGATAAGAAAGAGAAATACGTGACCCCATGATTATAAAAGATGGGCCCAGCACACACTCACTTTGAGTGTCATTCTACCCTCTACCTGCTGGTCGGGTTAGGTGTTTGACCTCCCGAGGTTCTATGGGGACGCCCACCTCGTATTTTCGTCTTTCCTAGGAATTGAGGGACCGGCCCTGGCCTGACATGCTGGAATCGAGAGGCACAGAAGGGGGTAAAAATGGTACCTGGATGTGGTCCTCTGTCTTAAGTGTACACATAGAAAGAGTAAGCTATTACTTGGTACCATTATTTCTATTTTTCTATCTTTATCTTCTTTGTAACCATTTTTAAGACCTATATTTTGCTAATAGTTAAGAAATAGAACAATAGCCATTGCAACCATATGATTTATAAGCTTCCTCAATAAACCTGTAACTGTTTAAGCTTTAACCTGACTCCTTCAGTTGCTGTAACAGAACCAAGCACAATTTAAAAGAACTTCAGCCGGTCATAAAGGGACAGACATAGGGAGAGCTTGGGCGTTTGGATCTGTGTCACTCCCAGGTGACAGGATCCACTGGGGCATCTTTCAGTCTTTCCCCAAGGCTGCCAGCTGCGAAGGAATTATGAAATTCTAGCAGCTGAAATCTAAGATGTAATAAGCTCTTCCTATATAACGGGGCGTCTGTTGGCCTGCTGGCCACCCTCTGCGATGGGACCCCGGTCCTAGCAGTAAAGGCACGGATGTTAAACCTTTTCTCGGAAACATACACACACACACTGCCCTGACCGTCGGCTGACACCATCTTCCACAACTCCAGCCTCTACCAGAAGATGGACACCAGGACTTTTTTCCCTGACCACACCATCAGGGTCGGGGAGGTGGACATGCCCATGCGCATTGTAAAGGATGCAGCCTATCCTCTGCTCCCCTGGCTTATGAAGCCCTACATGGGACACCTTGACTAAAGCAAGGAACGTTTCAATGGCAGGCTCAGCAGGACCCGCAATGTTGTGGAGGGAGCCTTCAGGCGTCTCAAAGGGAGGTTCTGTTGTCTCCTCACTTGGCTGGACCTCGGCGAGTGAAATGTCCCCCAGTCCTGCTGTGTCCTCCTCAATATTAGTGAAAATAAGGGGGAGACATTCCTGCCAGGGTTGGGGCCAGGGCCCAAGCAGCTCAAAGGGTTTTTAAGCAGCCACAGAGTGCTGCCATCCAGCAGGCCCATCAGGGGGCTGTGTATATCCAAGAGGGCCTGAAGGAGAGTTTCAGACAAGGACACCTGTGAGACTCTTTCCCCTGGGCCTCCACACAAAGGGCCCCTGCAGTGCCCCGTTGTGCCTTTCCCCCCCCATACCTCCCTTTCCCTGCTCTCCCTTCCCCCTCCTTTCCTCCCTCACTTCACTCCTGCTGATAAAATAAACAAGACTTTGTTTTGGAACAATAAACTCTCTGTAATTTTTAAATGGGGTAAATATAACTGGGGAAAGAACCTGGGAGGGAAAATAGAAGGGGGAGGAAAGGCTCAGGGATGGGGATGGAACCGTCGCCTGCCTTGGGCAGTCCCACCACCTTGTGTGCAGGGCCCTCTGCAGCCACAGAAGGATTAGGGGGAGAAGCTGGAGGGGCAGGAGCAGGAACGGGTACAGAGAGGACTTGGAAAGTGGGGGGGGCGGCTGCTGAACTGCTCAATCGCGGAAACCAGGTTGTTGTTGTTGGTGCTGTATGTCACACACATGGTCTGGGCCTCTTGGGACAGCTCGTGCCAGGTGGTGTGGTGCAGCTCCTGGTCAGCATGGTGCACCTCCAGGTGCTCATCCAACCTCCAGTCCTATCACTCTAGAGACCATTGTAGGGAACGGAGGCAGGCTATGGGTTCCCACTCAAGGTCTTTGCAGGGTCGACGGTACCTGCAGGTCTCACAGGGCCAGGAGGCTGGTGCAGGAGATGTGGCTCATGCCCCACTCACAGCTGTCCTCCCAGGAGATACTGCGTGAAGCCCAGCTTTCATCTCTGAGCCAACACCGAAAGGACTCCGGTCAGAAGAAGGCAATGTGCTTCAAGCAACACCATCTGAGGCCTGGACAACAGGCACTTCCCTGCATGGGCACAGATGTCCCACGGGAGAGCCTCGCTACCCCCACACCGCGAGGACAAGCAGGCATGTGAAGGGAGCCTGGGAGCAGGAGGGGGGTGAAGAGGCAGCTTGGCTTCCCTCCGTGCTGCACACAAACAGGGTCCAGCAGTGGCGACGTCCCACAAGGAGAGGACTTGTGTCCCTGCCCTCTGGAGGTGGGGGGAAGGTTGTTGGGGGTGAGCAGCAGTTTCCGGTTGCTGGGGAGGTTGCTACTCCACTTCCTTCCCCTACTGACAGGCTCCCCTGGCAGGGGCTCAGTGTCCTCCACCTCACCATGCTTGCCTGGGAGCAGATGCTGCCTGAGAGTGCATGCATGATCCTGTGCCATGTGAACTGTGCAGGAGCCCTGTGAGCAGGAGCACAAGGTTCCTGTGTGGCATCCTCATTGCAGTTGTGTGCTCTGGACTGATGCTCCGCGTGCACCCACATGCACAGGCTGCTGTGTGATCCCCAGGCTGCGTAAGGAACGCACTGCCTCTCCCTGTGTGGGCTCGTCTACACTGGCCCCTTTTCCGGAAGGGGCATGTTAATTTCAACTATCGTAGTAGGGAAATCCGCGGGGGATTTAAATATCCCCCGCGGCATTTAAATAAAAATGTCCGCCGCTTTTTTCCGGCTTTTAGAAAAGCCGGAAAAGAGCGTCTACACTGGCCCCGATCCTCCGGAAAAAGCGCCCTTTTCCAGAGGCTCTTATTCCTACTTCAAAGGGCGCTTTTTCCAGAGGATCGGGGCCAGTGTAGACGCTCTTTTCCGGCTTTTCTAAAAGCCGGAAAAAAGCGGCGGACATTTTTATTTAAATGCCGCGGGGGATATTTAAATCCCCCGCGGATTTCCCTACTACGATAGTTGAAATTAACATGCCCCTTCCGGAAAAGGGGCCAGTGTAGACGTAGCCTGTGTGTCTAGGGAAAGTAATGGAACTCGGTTTCGTCCCACGCCTTGGTGACATCCTGGGAGTGGGGGATGGCTCCAGGGATAGGATGAACTCCTGGCTGGCAGGAATGATGTTAATGCTGGCCTCTTCCTCCTCCTTCTGCAGCTCCTCCTCCTCCTCCTCAGCCACACTCTCTGGGAGGCTGATGACGGGTGTCTCCAGCCCAGAGTCCACAACGAAGGGGAGGAAGGGACTGACCCCCCCCCCCAGGATGCGGTGGAGCTGGTCATAATAGGGGCAGGTCTGGAGTGCCACCCTTGAGTGGGAGCTGCACTCCTAGGCCTTGGTGTAGGCCTGCCTCAGCTCCTTCACCTTCGTGCGCACCTGCTTCTGGGTGCGGCTGTGGCTCTTCTGGCCCAGGCTGTCAGCCATCCAGCCATCAATGTCCACATTCTGGTGTCTGGTGTGGAGATTTTGGAGGTTTGCCTCCTCTCCCCAGACCTTAATGAGATCCAGGACTCCACACCAAACCAGGAAGGGGCCCTCCTCATTCGCCCCTGGGAAGGAGCTTGGGAGATGGCTGCCAGCTCACTCGCAGCCATGGAGGGCTCGGTGGGAGCATGGGGGTCATTCATGGCAGCATCAAAACAGCGAAGATCGCTGGTGTATGGCACAGGACTAGCAGGGCTTTCCTTGTGCCACAAGCCCTTTCCCCTATGGCTGCAGCTTTAAGGACTGCAGGGGAAGGGGAACTATAGAGTGTTGTTGTGTATAGATAAAGTGGGCACCAGGGCAGCTGTGAGAGGCCCTGGAGGCCACTTCTTTCAAAACAACCACATAATCGCACTGTCTACACACACCTTATTTTGAAATAGGTGTTATTCCTCATGAAATGAGGGTTATAGATTTCAGAATAAGAAGCCCGTTATTTTGAAATTATTTCAAAATAATGGGCTTGCTGTGTAGACACTCACCTTGTTATTTCAAAATAACATGAATGATTTTGAAATAACACTGCAGTGTAGATGTGCTCTTAGACGACCGTCTTTTTGTTCTGTGTTGGTATAGTGCCTAGCACAACAGTGCCTGGTCCATGACTGTGATTCCTGGACACTATAATACAAATAAATAATAATTCCTGTATTCTGGACTAATTATAAGACCCTTTGTTTTCCATTTTTATTTTGTTTAAAATTTCCTGGGAACTTATTAGTATTGGGCCAGCTACAGAAAATTATAAGTGTCACAAGGGAAGCAAGCACAAATAGGAGTTCTGGCCTCAGAAGGAACTGGGGATGAATTCTGTTTGAATGAGAATGATCTTGGTGCTTGGAGACAAAACAAAGGTGGGAAGGGGTGGATAACAGTAGGAGAAGGTGAACTAATTACTCCAGCTATTAGCAGGTTTGTTCACAGTTCAGCAGTTTTTTCTTGTATCTGGTGTATTTTATGCTATTTCCAGAAAATGATTCTGAGTGCTATGGAATCGCCTTCACAGTCTGCTTTCTCCTGCCTTCTATCATCCTTTTGATTTACTAGTTATTTCCAAAAATACGTTCTTTTCCCTCAGGGAGGATGAGAATTTTCCCTAGAACTTTTTCTTTAAGATCTGTTTTCTGTGGAGATATATATCTTTAAACATCTCATTGCAGAAGATAAACTTGAATTGACCCTGTGTTTCTCTTTCATTTCCTATTCCCAAACCTTTCTGCAAGAGCCTTTGTTTGTTAGGATTTGCTTTCCTTTCAAAATGTCATAGCTGAGATTTCACAGCACCACAAAACCATGTGGTCCCTCACCTGGATCCAAAGCATTTTTTCAAGAGACATTGCTGTATCTAGACAAACTATAAAGGTAGAGTCAATAATTCCTGTAAATCTAGCTAAATGTAACAAGCACCAAGATAGTTCTCACTCAAACAGAATTCATCCCCAGTTCCGAGGCCAGACCTCCTATTTGTGCTTGCTTCCCTTGTGACACTTGTAATTTTCTGTAGCTGGCCCAATACTAATAAGTTCCCAGGAAATTTTAAACAAAATAAAAACGGTAGTTCGAATTAGAGAGCCTAATTTGAACTACCTACTCTGTGCCATGTGTAGCCGCGGGCACGGAGTCCGCACTAACGGGGATTTAAAAATGGCGGCGCCCGGCAAGATGCAAATAAAGCCCGGGATATTTAAATCCCGGGCTTCATTTGCAACTTCGAATGCCTACATTAGCCACCTTAGTTCGAACTAGGGTGGCAGTGTAGACATACCCCTACAGAGGTAGCATTTTGAGGTGGCAGGGGCTCCCTGGGAGTGGGTCTGGGAGCGCGTAGGCTGTCCCCCGGGGACTATCAAATAGTCGTGTAACCACTGAGATTTCATGGGGTTATACAACTATTAAATTACCTGATATCTAACATCTCTACTTTTGGCAATTAGTTTTGGCCTGAATTTCAGAAGTCCTGACCATCTCCAGTTGACATCAGATGGAATAACTGGATGTTCATCTCTGAGTGTCTATCAGCCTTAGAAGTGAAGTTAGATTTTTTAAAAAATCTTCATAACTAGATACTGTATCTGAATTAACTATCCTGAACAAAGAGTTCATTTTTACTCTCTGTACTCTTCCTTTTTGCACAATCCAGCCTAGCCCTTTTCTTAATATGTTAGCTTTCAGTAACAATGATTTACTGACTGGTTGTTTGGGACTCAGCCTTCTGGAGATGCAAAGTCAAGTTTGCCATCAAAACAATTTAGACAAGCCAGGAACTTGACTGATTAGGATAGCAGATAAGCATCTGTGTTTCTTACAGTTTTTCCAATCGGTGTAACAGTTTGTCCATTGCAAAATATTATATTTTAGAGACTGATGGGGAACATTTGATTGAACAAGAATGTTTGTTCTGAGTGCCTTTTTAAAAATGTTGTGTTCATTAGAATAAGCTAGCCCTTTTTTGAGGATGAGATTTCATTTACTAGGGAATCAATTAGGCTGGCTTTTTTGTAAAATGTTTTGAGGTATCTAGAGTTGTGAAGACCTAGAACTCTAAAGACTACTTCTATGGAAGGTATAGCAGTTGGGAAGATGGAGCGCAAATTGTATTGAACAAATGGCATTCTTCTTCGTTACGTATCTGATTCTAATGGCACCATTAACTTAGGTTTGTAGAAAATGGGCACTTCACACATACCAACTTGAGCTGGAATCTATTATTATGCTGGTTTTCTATATAAATATGGTCTAACACACCTCAGTTCCATTCTTAACGCTTTGTTTCAAGACCAGAGAAAATTAACTTCTCCTTGACTCAGTTTACCCATCTTTTAGTTGGGAATAACAAACAATGTGTGCCAACTGTACATAATAGGGCTGTTATGAGAAGTAGGCTCCATATCTGCAACTGGATCTATGGGAACAAGGGCTTGGTTTTAAATAGATGAAAGAGGCACTCAGCTCTAATGGTGGGTTTATGCTACAAAAACCCTTTGTTTTTAAATCTCTCGCTGTCTAGTGTAGCATTTGTGGAGCTTGGGAAGCTGCTTGTGATTGTAAAACTTAAATGGGATCCCACAAATAGATGAACTTAAGCATGTTCATGCACATATGCAGGATCTACCCATTAGGTCTATATCCTGAAATATTCTCTGAAAAAGTGACCCTTGTGCTAATGTAGAGCCCCATTCATTTCCACATATCTGGCAAAGTCTGCTTGCCTGTAGCTTATTGCAGGATGAGGCCATAGTTTGTACCACTGTTTATTTTGACTATAAACTGTAAGATCAGTTTGAATGAGAAATTCCTATAAACTTATTCAGTATGCTGATCCTTTTTTTCCACCCACACCAGATACAGCTTTCGTTCTGCCCCATGGGACCCGTGCAGCAATCTAGCTGCAGTGTTTCTTTTGAAAATTGCCTGGCATCTTTTTGGAAATAAAAACAATTTTAATGCACAAGCTGGCTTTGTCCATTAATAGTATTACTGTTTCCAATAATATCCCTGCTGATCTCATGGAAGAAAAAACAGTAATGAAAAAGATACTTGGGTTTGCTTCAGCTGACATGAACAGAGAGGTCTCTCTGATCTTTCTTTTTCTCTCTTCCCTATCCCCAAAAATAGTTAGGGAAAAATTATATACTCCGATCTGCCCATGGCAGTCTGCATATGTTGAAGAGAGCAACATTTTGGAGAACAGATTTCTTTCTTAAAATCATAAAACTCCTTTGAAGACTTTAAGACTTAAAGGGCTATACTGTATTTGCCTACAGTTATTTTAAAGTGGCAGTCTCAGCTTAAAATTTAGTTTGTTTCAAATAACAAATTTACACTAGTTTCAGTACTATACTGTCCCTGAGTTCCTCTGCCAATGTTTGTGACTTCACAGTTATGTACTTATCTTTAAAATGTGTTGCTCTCCTTTCTTGTTTTGTGAAAGACTCATGAAAAAAATTAATAAAACCAGCTGATATGCACAGATGGATATTTGTGTTCACCTGGAACCTCAGTGATTTTAGGGGTTCCACACTGACACAAAGGCACACCCACATGGCTCAACAATAATTTGGTACAGACGAAGTGCCATCATGGACAAAGCAAATAAATAAAAACAGTAGACACACATTTTTTTTCTCAGATCTCTTTCAGCTATACTAGTCTGAGTCATGTAACCAAAATAAGTGCAAGATTTTTAATCTTTTTGTTGAAAATAAATATTTTGGAGGAATGGCTATTATTCACTCCATTAGCTTCATTTAGTATGGCCACTCTAATTGACAATGTTTCCCCCCACTTTCACTTTTTTTTCCTTCTCTTTCTCCCCCCCCCCCCTCTTTGTCTGCTAATTATTTGGAAACTGGACCCCTTAACTCCATTCATCTGAAGAAGTGGGTTGTGCCCACAAAAGCTCATGATACCATCTACATTTTCGTTAGTCTCTAAGGTGCTGAAAAATTGAAGCCACAGATTCATTATTTTTAAAGTTTTTTCAGTTACAGACTAACATGGATACCCCTCTGAAACTGTTTACCTTGCTTCCTTTAAGTAATAAAATGAATCAGCAATCATTGAGTTTTAAAGGGAAAAATATGACAGTTATGTTCAGCTAAATGGACTTCTATGCCCGCATCACTGCAGTAAGAAACTCTTACTATTTTAACCCTTGTTTTCCTCGCACATTCCTCCACCCATTGTTTGTTATCTTCTCATTATATTGCCTCTTTAGCTAAGATATAGTCCTTTGCATTTGTGCATTAGTAGGATCAGGGTGTTAGGCTTTAAGGCCTTTAGGGCAGGAATCTCCTCTGTTTTTATCGTTGCTCTAAAGCAGTGTTTCTCAACCAGTGGTATGAATACCCTTAGGTGTACTTAAGAGAAGTCTGGAGGGTACGTCAACACATCTGAAATTTGGAGAAAACTGATTTTTTGTTTTAAGTTTTACAGCACTTTATTATTTTTTGTACTTTTTACACCCAAAATTACATCACCTGCTTGGCTACAATTAAGTTGTTTAAACACATGTGTTGCAATGGTAGAAAAAAAAATTGTGTATCTGAAAACTGTAGATACAGGGGGTACTTATAAATTTTTTAAATGGTACTTTATTAAAAAGGGTTGAGAAACACTCCTCTAAAGCAACTAACAAACTCTTGGATGTTGTAAAAATAATAATAATTTATACAGCACAAAAAACAAGTTTGCAGTTTCCACTATTGCACGAATACTTGTGCATATCTATCAATGATAGCACCAAGACAATTGCCATTGTATAAGCATTGCGGCATCTGGTGCTGCTCATTCTAGCTCTGACTCTAGAAGCTGCAATACTTAAACTTTGACAGCTACCAGCACCCAAACTCTGTTGTCACCATTGCTAGTGCAATTACAGGACATTAAATTTTTTTTTTAAAAAAGCTACCACCAACAGTCAGAACACATGGGCCAAACCTGAAATTATGGTCCTGAGCAAGTTTACATTGTTAATCCAGATCTGATTTCTATAGGTGCATTTCCATCCATGAACCCAAGCTAAAGCTGCCCCCAGCCAAACTTTTAAAAGCGCCTAATTTTAAGACACTGCTTTTAAGTGTGTCCCAGACTTCCTCTTGAAAATGGGATTAAGATTCCCTAGTTACTTTGGCACTTTTCAAGTTTTACACTGGTCCCTGCTCCAGAGTGTGTGATCTGTGGCTTCAATTTTGCAAACAGATACTAGCTTAACTCTGCACATGAGCACTCTCTTGGACGTCTGTGGAACTGTTCTTATGCATACCATTTTAGCACCTCTGTAGGCTGTAGGATCAGGGCCAATGTAACTGAACACTGTAGTTTAACACATCTTGTGATTTTGTAGTCTTTAGAGAGAGATGTATTTTGTCAGCCAGTTCACTCTGACTTTGATGGAGGGAGGGGCTTAGATGTCTCCTGGAAGAAATGTGTTTTAACCAGGAAAAGTGATGGACATGAAGCAATGGGACAGGAAGTGGTCTGAAAGCAAGGAGGTTAGTAAGATAGCTGGAAAAGAGCACTAAAAACCTTTAAGTCTGCCAAACAGCTCACAAAGAGGCTTGGCAGCCTTGTTTGGGTATTCATTTAAAGGCAGCTTACACCAGTTCGGAAGGGCTTTGCTCTGTGTGTTTAGCGGGCGCAGGGGTGTCCAAACTTTTTTCAAAGAGGGCCAGATTTGATGAAGTGAACATGAGTGAGGGCCGACCATTTTGCCTGACATTCTTTGAACCATTAAAATTAAATGCAAATTAACTATTTTATGCAAAGTTTATTGCAAACGGCATACTTTTCATTTCGTCACATGGATGACAAATCTAAACAGGTGTTAAATCACTCTGCCTTTCATATCTGAAGGCCAGATGAAAAAAAAAATCCAGGAAGCTGAAATATATGTCAGGAACATTGTAAAGTACATTACATATTATTGGTAATAAAGGTTGTCCGTCAACTTTTAAGTTCAAAAAATATGAACAGGAACATAACACCAAGTATACATGTTGTGCCCAAATATATTTATAACTGATTTAGACCAACTGACATTAACTGAGATTTTACAATGTGTTCATCTCAATACATATGGATTCGTTGGGGGGCCATAAAAGATAGATATTGCCAAATTACCTGTGGGGCCGTATTAAACCGGAACAGGGGCCGCAATTGGCCCGCGGGCCGGACTTTGGACGTGCCTGCCAGACCAATGCAATCTCGCACATTCGCACTGTCCCTGCCTGACAGCTCGGTACTTCTAGTGCTTGTAGCAAGTGAGCTGGCAGGCACTGAATCAACTCCTTCTTTATCTCTGCATTAAGCTCTCTCTCCACCTTTAGTAGCCGGGGGGGAGGGAGGGAGGGGTGCTCTTTACAGGTCTTACCGGTTTTTCTAGCCTGGCTTTGAATAGCAGCAGCACTGGGGTGAGTCACTGTTTGGAAATGGAGGGGGCGGGCGTGTGTGAGTGTGTAAGAGAATGAATGATGTCAGGCAAGATGCAGGCTCCCGAGAGGAGGGGGACCGAAGAGCATGAAACTGACTGTAAACATAGCAGCGCAGCAGCAGCACGCAGAGAAAGCTGCCTCCAATCCTCTCTCCCCTCCTCCCCCCTTCTGCCTGCAGCCGCCCTCAATCAGGAGAGCTGCTCCAGCTGTAGCACTGCTGAGGTAACAGTGCAGCAGGATCCGGCAATCAATTCAAGGAAGGCTTCCTAAGAAGCGGCGTCCTCCCTATCGCCCGTGAGGTCGGTCTGTTTGCCAGGAAAGAGGGGAGAAGAGTAAGAGACAGAGAATTGCAGAGGAAGAGAAAGGTGCGGACAAACTTTCTAGCCGCTTCTTGCTTCGGCTACCACCCCAGAAGTGGGAGTGTCTGTGTCCTGGCTATAAAGAGCTCCAAAGCCCAAATGTCAGAGAGTTCTGAAGCTGCGAAGGAGACTTCCCAGTTCCCTGCTGCCTTTGGAAGAGGAACTACCTTCAGCTCCAGTGTTTCCATATACAACTAAGTGGGTACGTTGCAAATGACACAAATCAATACAACTTTGCATTCTGCAGAGTAAAGATGGGAAGGCTGGAAG
Source organism: Pelodiscus sinensis (assembly GCF_052426305.1). Classification (NCBI taxonomy): domain Eukaryota; kingdom Metazoa; phylum Chordata; order Testudines; family Trionychidae; genus Pelodiscus; species Pelodiscus sinensis. The sequence continues at coordinate 108,357,963 of NC_143055.1, read as the reverse complement.
GGGTGGCTTGTTTCCGACCTGTACCAAGGCAGCCTCAGTATTTCACATAAGATGTCTAAAACTAGACTGGACAGAGTACTAGAAAATGCAGCTGTAGAGAACAATCCTGCATTGGCAAGGTAATCTAATAGGTCTTTTCAATTTCTACCATGATTTATTAATTTCTTTTACTGACTGTTCTTTTCCTTCCTTCTGCCTCTGCCAAATAATTTTTACTTACTAAAAACGTGTTTCTTAAATCCGGGAAAAATGAGTGATACCATGAGCTGCTTTGTTTTGCTTGTAAATAGCTATTTAATCTGGGAAACATAATTATGTAATTTTTTAAAATGTTCCTTCGTTACCCAAGAGTTATAAGTAAACACTTTGGAGTGGTGCTAAGAACATACTTGAGCAAAGGTTTGTAAGAACTTTTAAAAATTTGTTGTTTGAACTATTAAAAATATTTGTTTTACATTCTAGATAGATGACTGGTTTTGTAAAGGTCAGCTCCTTGCTGTTATTGATGCTCATGAGAGTCTTGCCGTTGGCTTTAGTGGGAACAGCGTCTAGATCCCTATAAATCTTTGTGAACTTGCTTACCTTCTAAGTTCATTGGATCAATGCATAATTAAAGTGCATCTTTTGCAGAATAAAAGAAAACTTTAATCCTTTATGAAATGTAGTTTGCAGCAGAGGAGAAACTGATTGAAATGTAGTATCTTGGAAACCAGATACTTTTTTAAAACTAAATGATTAGATCATACTATGGATTAGTTGCTTTTCAACTACTTTTGCAAGCAGTCCTTTTTAAAGCTCAAACAAAATAACCCAAACTTCTCAAACCAGTCAACTTTTTATATTCAGAACTCAGGAACCAGTGAATAGTTTTTTATATTGGAAAGAAACTTATGTTCTAAAAGGTCAAGCTTTGTTTGAGTGAAATTTTTGATAATCCTATAAATAGATATTTATACATCTAAAATGTTAATACTGCAATGATAACTCAATAGGACTACTCCTGCTGCAAAGTTAACCAGGTGTTTAAAATTTGCAGGATTTGGGGCCTTACAGCAGCATTAGCAGTCACTATTTAAATTAAAATATAGTCTTCATATTTGGGTTAAATTAAAGAATTATGTATTGTCTTGATAGAAAGTATAATGGGTTTTCATTTTCCATCTTTGGATCTTATATTTACAGAAGGTGGTCATGCTGAAAAAGAACTAGATATTGTTGTTAGTATTAGGCATGATAGTGTAGTTATGGTATTTAGGTGTTTGAGAGATGATTTTACTGTATTTTTCTTAGGAATAAATTATATTACATGTGTAACTTCCTTTAATTTTTTTACCATTAGAGTTTAGATATTTAAGTTCAATAAAAGCTGCTCTAGAGCTCGATTTGATGCCGGTTAAAGTCAATGGGAGTCTTCCCTTTCCATGGTTACAGTGGGGATGGTATTGGGCCCTAAGGGCTGTTGGATAATACTTAAGAAATACTTTTTACTTTGAAGGTTTACCATTAGTCTGTATGCAACTTGAGTTCTCTCAGGCTTTCTCTAACTCTTTTTGAGCTTTGGTTGAGAAGATGACTCTCAAATGTCCCTTTCCAGGCCACAAAACTGTCTTCTGATTAACTTTTAACCTTACAAGCAAATGAGTTCTAACAATGAAGGGCAAAATGCTGATTATTCCTCATTTCCACCAGTGCTAGTCAGAGGAATTTCAACCAAGGTGGTTAGTTTCAGCAATGGTCCTGCAGCACCTTAGAGGCTAACCAAAAATGTTGATAGTATCATGAGTTTTCGTGGGCACATTTTCTCTAAAGTGCTGCAGGACCTCATGACAAGATGTTAAAATGACATGATCTGAATTGCCAGTTTGGATTTATACAGATGTTGTCTCCATCAATGTTTCCTGTTTTGTTTGTGTGTAAGTGATATATAATCACTTACACACAATTTTAGGCCTCACCCTGTAATCAATCCTCACTGACTGAAATTGCCCATTGACTTCCAGGGGAGCTCTGTGTGCATAATGATTGCTGATTGGGCACAGTAACGACATATCAATATAATTCCTGGTTAAAAAGTGTTTCTCTTCTGAATTTTGACAGATACCTCAGATTTTTAGAAGTGCCTGGATTAAGTAAAATTTAACCATAGACAATCATGAAACTGTTCTCTTTGCAGTCACAAAACAGAATATTTCTCTGGAGACCCAAATTATTGCTTTGGCAATGTACAAACTGATATATCACACACAATAGTCTACCATTCCATCATCTGCTTGCCACTTGAAATTGCAAAGGTTCAACAGTACCTAAAATTTCAACTTTGGTATCTGTAAGCATAAACTCATTTCCCTTGTCAAAGTTCTCTTACAATGAGAAAACACATTAGTAGGCTATGATTATCATGAGGTAACGGACACTTGTGAGTTTAAAACTATATAGTCAAACTTTTTAAGGATCCTGTCTTTTTGGCTATTATAAAATTATTACTTGGACAAAAGTCAAGTTACCTGAGAAGGAAATGTAGGGCTGGATCCACAAATATAACCCTACTTTTTATTCCTAGAACTTTATTATTTGTGTTCAAAGGACGTGATAAGTCTGTTTTCGTTGTCTGTGCTGAGAAACACGAGTAAATTATACAAGCAGGAAAAAAAGTAGGAGAAACAATCGTATTTTTAGGTTCTTCCAATTTATTGACACAAGCCAAGATTTGATAATTATGATGCGGGGGGGGGGGGGGGGTGGATGAGCAGTATCTCCTTAAAAGTCCCCCTGTATATTCATGATCCTTAGCCTCCAGGAACAGTCTCTTCTATTAGCTAAGAAAATTTAGAAGAGTAATGTCTCCAGAAGACTTTACTGTGTAGATGAAATTATTAGTAGCGCATACATATTTCAGTCCTGGGGGAATTCTGCAATTTTACTATGGCTCCAATTGCAGAATTCTCCCAGAACTAATATCGTTATCGTTGTTGTTTTTGTTTGATGTTCTTCTGTAGGCTATCAGCTAACAAGATAGTTTCGCAATATTAATGTAAGATAGGCAGTGCAGATGCTATGTCACTTTATTTAGTATGTATTCAATACTACAGTCCTTCTAGCAGATGCTGGAAAGATTAATATAACACAGACACTACTGTTTTCGTAGATCTGTGTCTGCTGGGAGAAGTCTTGTACCATGGACACTACTGTCCCAGAAGATGATGAGACTTTAGGAGCTAAAATGAGCATTGATGGGAAAGTTTATGTAACACAGATACTACTGTCTTCTCAGATCTGTATCTACTGAGAGAGCTGCTTGACCATACTGGACACTACTGTTCCAGGAGAGACGATATTTTAATGACAACAGGGTCCCACTGTCTCAGTATGTTTTTGTTTTCAATATCACTGTTAGTGTGACTGATACACATATACATAACAGAAATTGGTGTAGCTATCACTGTGTAGCTTATTGGGGGTGCATCCTATATTAACAAATACTTATGGTTACTAATATGAAGTGCGGTGGAACTTAAACTCATTATAGTAAAATAACATTTCCTTTACTCGTTAGTAAATCCGGTGTTAATTTTGTTGGAGGATGTTCAAAAGATTTCTGGGCCTTTAGGGGTGGTGGACCATGCAGTTGTTCATTATGGTTTCTCCTCCTGTAACTGCCTGGGGTCTTAGTCATTCATTACAATTTCCCACCCCTCTTTGGTCCCTCACAATAGATATCAAGTCTCCTATAGGTCCTCTCAGAAGTTTTTCTAGTGTGTGCTGTTCTCTAGTATCAATGACAAAAATATAAAGTTTTTAAAAATTTCCCCAGAGTGTGGATTTTTTTGGACAAATCCTAAAAATGCTACTTTGTGTTTGAAAGGGGATGATTTTTCGCTCAGATATTTTAGTACCCATGATAATTTTGAGATTTGAGGATTTCTGTATTTTATTTTTCCACTTACAAAAGTGTAGGTATGATCAATGGATGTACACATTTAGTCATCAGGCAAGACATGGTAGAGCTAATGCTATGATTTCTTGCTATTACAGTAATTATTTCAGTCCAGTTTTAGTGAAACTGCCTTTACCAGATATGGTGATCCATGTATCTATGAAAATGAGGGATATACGTTCTCAGGGCCCATCCCACTCAATTTAAAAAAAAAAAAAAAAGATTGTTTTGGTGTCCACCTACTCTTTGTTCGGCCAGCTGAGCCATTGTAACTGACAAGAGGCATTGGAACATAAAGGACGCTCCCACTATGATATTTTCTTTAAATTGGTGACCAAGAGAAGTTAATGAATCACTCTCAGGTGAGGTATGAAACTTCTGAAGTGTACACTTAACTAATATGTGCAGCTTTGCATTCCTAGGACTGTGACCCTGGGACTGTTCCTACTTCCTCCCTGTTGCATTTTATACCTATTAAGACTGTAATCTTTGTGTGTCAGAATTATTTTTTATTATTGTTTGAACATTGCCCCACCTAAAGGAATGTCAACCCTGAATGAAGCCTCTGGATTCTACTGAAATACAAATAACGAAGTATTGCTACATTGTTCTACCCACCTACTTCAGTCAGTCTTCTAGTCTCCACCTAATCAGATCCTTATAGGTTCATGTTTATTCTGATTGAGGGTATTTCTGTGAGCAGGTCAGGATTAATGCATTTTCTTCTGATCACCAAACTGGAAGCATACTTTTAGAAGGACTCCTGGGTTTGCAATGGAGAGTGAACCAATCAAGCATTTTGCAAAGTGAGCTGCTTTCTAGTAATGTGCAAATTGAGCAGTAAAGTTTTCCCAGAGTGCACCATGGTCCTAGTGCTAAAGCAGCCACGTTTCAGGGGCAGAGGGTACCTCAGACTCTAGGATATGGTTACCTTGACTCAGTTTTGTGTACGGCAGAGTGGACACCAGAGCTATAAATTTGAGCACAGTTTAGGAAAGTGCTAACATGAGGTTTAAAATACAATGTGTATATTCCAAGTCCTGGATTCCTTAATGGGGTCAGCTGATTCAAGTCCCACTAACCCTGGGCTTATGCAGAGGTGAAAGTAAGCTGGTGCATCCTCATGTGGTGCTCCAACAAGAAGCCGACCAACTGAGACGCTTGACTGCAGCTACTCTCAGCCAGGCTTCTAGGGCTCTCCTGCAGGTTGCCTTGCTTAAGATGCAGGCAGCCAAAGGGACTGGCTGGGGGTATGCACGTACCCACTCCACCCTCCCCAATGTGGGGCTGCCCCAGCCCTTCCTCCTCTCTCCGACCTCACATGTCCTTTAAGGAGGCTGTGGGGCTGCAGCTGCACATGCCCAGAATTTCACTACTTTAAGGAGCAAGGGGAAAGTATGCAGCTTGTGTGCCTTCCTCTTGCTCCCAGGTGCTCGGGGGAGGAGCAGAGGAGGAATGCACAAATTGTGCACTTTCCCATTGCTCTCTGAGGGCATGTCTACACAACAGGGCTAAAGCCAAAATAAGCTAAGCAACTTGAGCTACATCAGTTGCGTAGCGTAAGTCGAATTAGCTTTTTTTCGGCTTTTGGCACTGTCTATGCAGCAGGAAGTCTGAGGAAGAGCACTCTTTCTCCAACTTGCCGTACTCATACAAAGAGGGTTACAGAACTCGGAGTAAGAAGTCTTACCCAGATTTTCAGGTGTTGAGTGCTTTAAAAAGCATAACAAATTTATTTTGTGAAGACTTGAAGTATCTTGAACTAACACCCAATTCATTAACAAAGCAAGGAATACTGAATTATTTCTCTGTTGGCACCTCATGATGCCATCTGCATGTTTTGTTAGTCTTTGAAGTGCTACCAGACTAATTGTTTAAGTTTTTCCTGTTACAGACTAACTTGGCTACCCCTCTGAAACTTTTTTCTCTCAGTTGGTTACGTGTCATTTACATAAACCAATCCCAAACTGTTTGCTTATCCACACCCCAGATCCACCTTACCCCATAGTAAATTGTTCAATGGTGCTGTGTAGTGCAGCAGTTGTACAGCCTTCCTATATTATCTCAAGGAACATAATAGCTGTTAAGAGTGATAAAGGTCAGGGCCTCCTAGTAATTAAAATCTTTTACGTAGGGAGGGCACAATAAAAGTCAAACACCTGACAGGTGGCTCTGTATATTCCCTGTCACAGCAATTCCTGTCACAGCTTCTAATGCTTTTGTCCCTTCCCCCCCCACATCAACCTCATGAATGGGGAAACAGCACTTGCTGTTCGTAGATGCTTTGTTAGGGTGCCAAATTCTGCAGCTAGTGTCTGTTTGAGTCTGAACACAGACTATATTGAAGCACAGTGTTCCCATCACCACAGCCTCAAAAGGACATGTTAAAAATTGGAATGCCACATTCTTGCTTTGGCAGTGCTAACAAAACATGCTTAATGTAATACTGTCCAATTTTGCAGTCGGATCCTTCCCATTATTCCCATTTAAATTTCTATACCATACAAATTTTTAATCATCTAGAATTAAAAATATTTTCTAGTTCTAAATTTAACATGTAGCCGTATGAAGTGCTACAGGTTTTTAATTGGTTTAATTCATACTTGCATGTTCAGTTTTGCTGATCATTTGTTGGCTTTGAAGTCTGCTTCTAGGGGATTTAGATTTTACTTTTAACCAACTACAGTTTTAAAAAATATACCTATTTATATGCAATTCTCTCTGGAGTCTTGTCATTGTCTTCAGTGGGAATTGGATCAGGCTCTACATAGCAATTGGGCACCCACAGTTGACCCCTGCCAACCAATTCTGGCTTAGGCCAGTCACAGGTGTCCAGGTGCTGTGTAGACATGCCCTAAGAATGCTATGTAAATGCTGGGCTGGCCCACAACATTTTGGCACCTGAGACAGGGAGCTCAATGATGCCCCAATGCCCCCTAGGTTGGGCCAAAACTTTGAAAGGTCTCAATTCTGTCTTCCTTCCTGTTCTACTGTCAAGGTACTGCAGAGAGAATACATGTGCATCAGCAGCAGACACAATTTTCTACACTCTGGGTCAGTGGTCCCCAACCTTTTGGGTCTTCCGGGTGCCCGGAGGCAGCACCGCACATGCGCTGCATGCCTGGGGTGGGGGCCGTACATGCGCTGGGGGCCCGGGGTACAAGAATGGCTTGGTATGGTCCTGGTCACTAGGCGGGTGCACATAAATGCCGCTGGCACGGCGTTGAGGACCACTGCTCTGGATCCTAGTGGCATTCCCCTCTTCCCCCCCCTCCCCCCATAGTCTGGCACCTGAGGCGGCTGCCTCAGTTTGCCTCATGGTAAGGCCAGCCCTGTGTAAATGACAGTATATATGAGTAAACTTACTTTTAGTTTAAATTCCATTTTTGGAAGCATGAACATGGTTCCTGCTGATTTTATGGGAAGTTTTGCATTCAAATGAAACTTCATAATGTATCAGTTAGAGCCCATTCCTATCTTCCAGCGTACCCATGCAACTCTTGATGTCTGCAACAGGGCTTATACAGGAGGACTGAATTTGGCTCTCACAAGTTTAATTGGCAACAAGGCCAAATAAAGATGCTGTTGGCCTGTTAATTACTGAACATCTGCAGTCTGCACAGAGTGCTTTTGTTTCTGTGTTTATGTATGCTTTTCATGGAGCTTTGAGATGTGAGTTAGAAAATAAAATGACACCATTTAGCAATATGGTGCAAATAAAGACTATCTAAAGTGAAACCTCTATGTGAGTTAGAAATATGAGTTGTAACTAGCATGTTGGTAGATGTCTTCAAAATAAACTAGAAATTTGTCCATAGCTCAGAACATAATCAATCGTTCTTCTTTTTTCACAGTCTGAAAAAGCTTCCAAGGCTGATGTGGTTTTTGGAATCTTGGTGTTTGTTTTTAGTGCAGGATTACTTGGAAGAATAAATATATTTTCCTGGTCATTTTAGAAGGACTTTGAGTTTTCGCATCAGACTATCGTTTTAAAAACACACAAAGCCACCCCAACTAAGTCCCTTACATTTGAAATTGCTTCAAGGAATTTCTTCACACCTCCCCAAGATTCTCTGATACTCTGAGATATTATGTCACAACACCCTTCTGTGAAGACGCATTGACAATTTACTATGCAGTTTTTTTCTCCAGATGATAGCCTCTGTTGGGATTACATCCTCCATTTACAGCAGTTGTGCTCAATCGTAGGTCCTCCAGTTGTCCTCTCCCCATCCAGGCAGGACAGATGCTGAGCAGAATTGGTGAGGCCAACTCTGCTAGGGAAGATGCAGGCACTATCTCAGCAGCCCGCAGCAATGTCCTTTTGCGTTGGTGGGCAGTCGAGTGGGCTTGACTCCCGCAAAGCCAAAAATGTCCCGGATATAACAATTGGAGGCGGGGATAGTCGCTGGACCAGGGATCAGATCCTTCGTTGGCATCCACGAGGGCTATGTTAGTTCCATGCAGCAAGTAAAAGGGAATTATACGTAGGCTACCATTTTTATGGCGATTGGTTTCCACCTGGCGCACACAGTTCCGATTTTATAAACAAAAGAGGATAGGGGACAGGGTTAGGAGTAACACCTAAATCAACTTCCCAGTCCTCCTCATAATAAAAAACACTAGTTAGATTCCAGCCAAAAACATTATTTGTGCTATTGTACCAATCCTTAGTAACATTTTGATTGTGTTAAAAATGCCCAAAATATTCATTTAAAAGGTACAATTGTGCTGAAAACCAACATCGATGGGTGGACCGATTTGGAACTTTGCATTTTGCTGCACATCGTGGGGTACCCCTGACAAATCTACCTCCTACTCAATTTTGTGTAGATCAGCGGTATAGGGTAATGTTAACAAAAGGAAACTTAGGGTGGGTGCTAGAGTGGGGAAAGAAAATAGGGTCATATTTGCATACCAATTTGGATAGGAGTTTAAAAAATTAAGATAAATGGGTGTAACAAAAAATGGGGGTTCACCAGCATGGCGAACTGGAAGGGAACAAACTAAACAGTCTGTTACGTTTCCTTGGACTGTGTACGCCTTCATTCTTCAATGGTTGATGAGTTATCCTGAAAAACAACACATATGCGACTTGGTTGCTGTTAGGATCGTTTACTTAACCAATTATGATGAACTAAAACTAGATTTCGGTTGTCTTGGTTTTGGACCCAATAGGTGTTGGGGTACTGGCTAACCTGCTTGATGACAGTAGATGACAGTCTTTTGTACCACTGGCCTTGGGCTCCGTGACCCAAACCTTGTCACTCTGGTGGCATTTTGGAGTCCACTGAGGCGGTGTGGCCATCTGGATATCGGGTGGTCTGGAAAAGGATCAGTTAATACACAACACAACCTCATCTAGGACTAGATGCCATCCTTTAAAGTCTGGATTTGTATTGGCTAATCGGAGTCCGTGCTTTAGAGTACCAATTTTTCTTTCTACGACTTCATTACTTTCAGTATGGCATTTTAAGTGAATATGGTGACAGACGTTGAATTTTGCAAATAGATATTCTAGCTGCTTTGCATTAAGTGGCGGGCCTCCATTGGTTTGGATTTCATATGGAATTTCCCCAGTGACTTATACATTTAATAATTGCTAACCCAACTGCAGAGGCATCAGTTCACCTCATAGGTAGGCACTACAACTGTCGTGTGCCAAGATCGACCACTACAAGTGCTTTTGGGTATTATTTTGCCCCCGGGAGGGGACCAAGGAGATCAACCTGCCATGTCAGACCTGGTTTAAAATATTCTGCCTGAAAGGTCTCTGCATTATATGTAGCCCAGTTCATGGCTTTATATTGATGACAACGTAAACAGTTGTGACTGACTTGTTGCCATGTTTTTTGAGAAATCTCGGGCTTTTAACTTAAGGCGTAACGCTTACACGCATTATAATTGGTTTGCGGACCCCAATGTCCCCATTCAGCATGTAGCCATTGAGCTAAAGCTGATGTATTTGCTGGGCTAGACGCTAACTGCATTATATTCTCATCAACTTGTGCTGATTCTGTTGGTGTGGGTGCCTCCCATGTTTTGGGATTTTCACTTTGGAGGCATTGATCTGGGCACATGTGTGCCCAATGAGTATCGGGTTTGTGAGATGGACAATGGGTAACGAACCATGTTTTCATATGTGCGGCTGCTTTAGCTACGGTGGGTTCCCAAATTTCGGGGTGCTTTTGAAGGTGATCCGGTCTCTATTAAGATTTTAACATTATACGTGGAGTCAGTTCCCAAAATGGGTGTTACGCCTTTAGGATGACTGGTGACTACACTAGCTGCGATGGCGTTGGCTTTTTGGGCTCCAGTATTGGGGTAGGTTTATTATTAACTGCTCACATTTTGTACAATAGTAGCCTGCCTTGTGGCCTAATTTGGTACTGCCATCTGTAAAAATCCAAGGTTCTAGTTTTGATTCTATAAATGTATAGAAATGTATGCTTCTTTTGATAAGTGTGTTCAGGTGCTGGTAATGTTTTTTATCCCACTGGAGCCATACGATGGTGGCTGTTGAGGAGTTTTTCTCACATGGGCTGCGTTCCATTACCACAATACCCCCTCCGTGTTTTAAGCCACTTAAGGCTGTCCACTAGTGGGGCTTCTAGAATTCCACAATGATTTTTTTTCCCCCACATTGCACCAAACTGTAGTGCTAATAATAGGGTACCATACAGTCCATAATTCTTTTCAGGTCCCTGAAGTGATTTTAAGGCTTGGTGTACTAATTGGTCGTCCTGAGGGACTTCCATTATGAGGTGTGTGGGGGACCAATTAAGTTTTACCTTGATATCGAAAGTTGGATTAAAATGGGACAGTGGCTGGGGGAGGGGGGAAGGTAATGTAACTTATTAACCATTTTAACGCAGTATGCTGCAGGTTCCCCCAGCTTACTGTTGTTCGTTTCCCTCTTATGGTTTTTTGAATTACAGCTAAAGCATGTGCAGCCTCTGGAGGAAACAAGTGTCGCTGATCATTTAAAACCCCTAGAATGCTTTGGACTTCCTTGTTTTAAGGTGGGTGCTTTTGTGACCCATTTCTCAAGCTCTGAAGTCTCTGGGCTTTCAATGATGGCTTGGTTGGGGGTTATTTTTAGGCCCAGAAAGGAAAAGGTGGGACTCGGGACCAGTTGGCTTTTTTTTTTTCATTAATTTTCCACTGATCCATCCCACTGATCATCCCCTAAAGCCTTCACCACTTGCTGTGTAACTTGAGCTGCATCTTCTCGGTTACTTCCTATTACACAAATATCATCTACGTAAGACAGAAATCTACAAGTGGTTGGAACTATAACTTGGCTCAGGGTAGTTGTTAAGGTGGCAGTGCTAACACTTGGTGAGTTACAATAGCCTTGTGGACGCACGCACACCATGGATATATTTGGCCATTAAATGAGAAATTGAGGATGCCTTCAGTACCTCGCATTGGCACCTGATAGAACGTATCCTTTAAGTCTAAAGTTGAGCCCCATCAAAGATGCTTCAATCTCAGGTAGGCTAAGTGGGGCGGTAAAAGGGATTTTTTTCTACACATTCATTGGCTTACCTATAGTCTATAACGAAGCGATATTCTGGTTTAACGGGAGGATTTGGGTTTCTTTCTTCCCCATCCAGGAGATAAAAATGGTCCAGGGCCAGCACATAATATTTTCCTTTCGTCTAACAGTTGGGCTATAAGTTTGGTTATATATTTCGTTCCCTCTTCTGAGGTGTGAATAGGTTTAAACGGCCAATTAGTACAGGCTTTTAATTTTGGTTCGCGTACGGGAACCATAACGGTTATTGGGAGACTTTCTACTAGCTGCTGTTTTAGCCGCAGCTTTCTAATTTCGTCAATGCCCTATAAGTTTGTTTCCCAAAAATGCCTTGTTCTTATGTTCCTTGCCAGCCCTGCATACTTTCACAATGACCCCTTCTGATTGTTGGGCATGATGTAGGCCCTGAACCCAAAGTTTTTTACTCGTTTTTCTCATGGGGAAGTGAGGGGTGAATAATGGTGATCTGAGCGCCTGTGTCTATTAAAAATCTTTTTGGTTGGGGTGATCCTACTATATTTAAACATACATATGGGCGCCTGTCCTCTAAGGTTTCTTGTTGGTCGGCCGGATGACATTCAGCCTCTACTCGTTTTTTGGAAGGTGATCACTGGGGGCCCAGGTTTTCCAACCCAATGTTACTGCTATGTTTTCTTGTTCTTCTTCTTTAGACATGGTTCTAACCTTTTCTTTTGTGAGCCTTGGCCTAATAGAAAGCCAAAAAGTGATCTTCCATATTTGGATCACATGGGTGGCTGACTTTTTGGTTTTGTGTCAGCTGGAAATGCTTCCCTTTGTTGGGGTCTGGGTATTTCTATTTGGCTTGCCACTTGATATATGTGAGGGAGGTTATAACCTTCTACTGTGTGAAGCCACATCAAAATTCCAGAGTCTCTTTTAATCATCCTGTCCACTGCTGCCTGGATGGCCCATCCTGATAAGGGGATTTGGCTAGGGTCTGTGATAAACTGGAAGGGATTTGGTAGCGCTTGTTGTGCAGGTGTGAGTCCTAACGGGATGACTCGAGCATCCCGAATCTTAATACTAAAACCGGCACAGGCATACATTAAATCTTCCCTGGTAATAATGGTCCCTTGCGGGGCAGCTTTGGACTGAAGTGACCTGCCTAACACCAAACTCACTAATCCGGGGACCGTCAATGGGTACACCGCATTGCCTGCTACTAGTGAGTTTTTGCCTGCTCCTTTACTGCAAGTCGGGGCTCTCACTAGGTGTTCTGCTTCTTCTTTGTCTACTAACTCTGACCTGTTATTTAAAGTTACACGTCCCAACCACACCACCGAAGGCTCTCCTGCATTACGTTGCATGTCCTCTAAAAGGGCTTTTAATTTGGTCTTAGACCGGGTGCGTAGGACCGTGACCTGGTTAGTAAGTCCAGTTGCTGTGTCATAAGTCATTTTTGTGACGGCTACCGGGAGTGCCTCCACCTCAGGCTCTTTCACTGAGGGTGGGGCGGTTGGTGCTTTTAATTTTTCGAGAGCTTCCCATGGATAAGAGGGGAGGCTCAGCTTCTTTTTCTGGGGTCACATCTACATCTTGGCCGGGACTGTTAACCTTGGCCCTCTGCAGAGTGCCACACATGGCAAAACTTAGCGCTGCGTGGCTTGAATCTAATTTCTGGAGGGTCTTTTTAAACATGACCCACAAAACTTCTGCTACTTTTTCGGGTTTAAATTTATCAGGCTTTAGTTTCCTTTGTTCTCGAGTTTCTTCCAATTTTTAGACTAATTCTGTTAAGAGGGTGTGTCCTGGACTACCGGGGGTAACGGGGGTAGTTGGGAGGGTGGCTGACACGTGGCCACCGGATTTCTTAAGATTTTTTTTTCCACGGCAGTCAAAAGCTTCGCCAGGTCTGTTTCGTTTCCTTTTGATTCTGTTGTTACACAGGTGGGGCTTTTAGTTTCATCCTCCGGATAGAACGTGATAGAATGGTGTGTCCGTAGCAAACAACCTTAAGATGGCATTGTTAGGGGGGCTGCCCATGTTTTAGAGGCTTGCCCAGTTCCTACTTTTCTATTAAAGATCATCGAGGGGTTGTTGTTTTCATTACTTTCCAATTTGTGATACGTTAAATGGCAAAACACATTTTCTGGATTTTTCACTTGGGGGGCCTGCTTGCCCAGGGACACTGGCCATATCCTGTTCGTGACTCCATGTTGGTTCTCGGTTCGGTAAAATGGCAGGAGTCCCAGAGGCTTATGGCCAAATACCCAGTGAAAATACCGAATGATGGCAAGACAACAAGTTTTATCAAAGAAGGAATGATTTATTAAACTGAACAACTTAAAATGAGCAAATTACCCAATATTTGCCACAGAACAATGGAACCACAGCAATTTTTAAAACTCTACCTAAGTTACAGCTAAGTCAAATATATACACATTTCAAAAACTGTTTCTTTAACACTGAAAATAGCAAAGGTAAAAGTTACCACTGAGCATTATATTTTCTAACCTGTCTCTTTTAAACCACTTAACAACAAAGAGGGTAAATTAAATACTTACGAACTCAGCAACAACAATAGCACAAAGACATACAAGGAATCGGAGCATGCTTGAGATTTGTACACCCCTTTTTAGATTCGGTGGGTGGGAGGTGGCCTTTGGGTGATCAGTCCTAAGCCAGACTCAGATTCTGTCTTCCAATATTTGGGAGTCCTCCCCGAGCTTAGGGCTAAGGGGTTTTTATGTTGTTGCCTATTACCAGAGTACAAACAATGGGTGTGGTCCGGGTGTGGTGTGCTGGACTCTTGACAAGCTCCATTTTATTGGTAGATAAGCCTTGTTGCTATCCATGTGACGTGGTGAGGTTGCTGAGGTAGATCTCGGCTATGCCCGCAAGGCCTGGCCAAGAGAACCCATACTTGACAGAATCCACAGCACCAGACATGTATTTGATTACAGATCTGAGACCCTTCGCTTCAGGGCACAGTTGAAGGGTACAGAATGCAGCATGAACACTGCTGGTTAAGCGTATTAAAGGGTTTTCAGGCCTTACCACTTCTATATCAAGTCTCCTAGTGCTTTTCTGATGATATTCCAGGGTAGAGCCTTCAGGGCAAATGCAGATTCAGTCTTGTAATGAGTCCATTCTTGAATGAACAGTACTGCTTCCTGCAGCTTCTGCCCCTGCGATGAGCATGGGGGACCTCCTGCTGCTGGCTGTACCAGGTCCCCCCAATAATCCCCTGCGTCGCATAGCTTGGAGAAGGGAGCGATAGGAGGTGGAGCAGGGGCTGATCTTGGGCATAGGGATAGAGTAGGGGCAGACCGGAGTGGGGATAGGAAAAGGCAGGGCAGTGCTTGGGGCAGGAGGGGAGGTGCCAACAGCCCTGCACCCCCATAGACTGGCCCTAACTGAAATCGTTTTGTTGTTTTTCCCCAAGGAAAGTCAAATATTGCTCTGTCATGGATGCAAGATTCCCATTTGATGCCTAAGGGTGAGATCCAGCAAAACTGACCAAAGCTTGTCTGCTGCGGCTTGTGCAAGATGCCAATCCAATATATAACGCTTTCTGCTTCCCACCAAGGCTTCAGACTTACTCTTCTGTCAGACATCCTCTGTCACTTGTTGTTGTTTCTGTAGGTGTGCTCAGTTTAAAAGAGGAAGGGAGCAACGTTTTCAAAATATTTAATTCCCAGAGTTGTCTCTGAAAACAAGTTCCCCTGCTTAGTTGCAGCAATCTGCAGAGTCAGCTTTTCCACAAATGGAAAAGAGTGGACTGAAGCTGTTTGTTCCAATGGGCAACACAAGTAAAAATATTTTAAGACACTGTTTACAAATTTGTTCTTAAGACCACAGCAAGGATTCCATGTGGATGTGTGGGTGGAGTGGGAGGTGTATGGTATAAAGATTTTTATCAACGTGAGCTGGAAATGGGTGAATAACTCATGGCTGCTAACACTAAATATTATACTGTTTCTCATGTACAGTATTAGCACAGTTTTTCTTTGATGGTGAAAGAGCTGGTATATACTAAATTTACAACTATTGGTTCTGCTGTTGTGGAGGCACTAGATGCATATTTATAAACTGTTGCTACTTCTTGTCATTTAGGAAACCAATGGATTTATAATATTGTCTGAGAAATGGACCACAGTAAAGATGCAAATGGTGAAGGGGCTTCTCGGGAGGCGGGGAGGCACCAACTATATGCCTCCCCAGCCAAGGGGAAGGGCCGGAACAGCGTCCCTTCATCCCAAACCCCACCTATCTTTACCCTTGTTTATTCCCTCCCTGACCTTGCTTTGCCTTTGCCCCCTCCTTGCACCCTGATGAGGCAGCCCAGAAGACTAGCAAAGCTGGAGGCCAGTGGTGGTGGGAGGTGTCTGCATCCTGTGTCGCGTTATTGGATTTTAAAGTGAGCAGACAGGTGGTGTTGACCCCAAATTCTGTACAAAGTGGGCTATGTGAGGTGTCAAATGAAAGCTTATACATAGAATCAGTAGAACATGCTACTCCTGTACTTGTATGTGGAGATATGAATATGGGCTCTGTTCTTGTATTATAAATGTTCTGTCTGGGAGGGAGCAATAGGCCTGGACTGCCTATTGTGAGGAATGGTAGTTCAGTCAATGGCTGTGCTAACTAGCACGGCTTCATGGACAGTGGCTCTGAGTGGCCAATACGCACCTGAGGAATGCGTCTGGAAGCCTGCAGACTAGCCAGGGCCTCATGGGTGCTTGCATGTGAAACACACATAGGTCACTTGATCATGTGACCAGCTCCAATTTGGGAGATACCAGGAATATAAAAATCTCATGAGGGCATCTCCATCTTGTCTTCAATCTTGCTCCTGATTCCAGGTGCATCCTTGCTAGGGACAGAGCCAGGAAGGATTGCTGACCCATCCTAGTACAGGATGTACACCAAGAGACTTCTAAGCTAGCAGTTTGTAACATTTCTGCTAAGAGCCTGCATCAAGAACTTGGTGATTGTTAAGGAGAACATATTACATACATCAATCTTACTCTGAACCTTTTCTTTCTTTTATTAAACCTTTTAGATTTTAGATCGTAAAGGATTGGCTCTGTGCTTTTGTGGGTATGATCTAAAGTGTAAATTGACTTGGGACCGTGGTGGTTCTTTGGGACCAGGAGGATCTGTTTGGATTTGGTGAGATCGGGTTTTATAACCTCTCACCCATGTATATTGTCCGGCGGCTGATTGTGGCACAGGGAAAGCTGGGGTTCCTGAGGGGTTTTGCTTGTGAGGCTTCCTGAGGTTGGCAACTGAAGTTGGCAACTTCCAGTTGAGGTTGGCAACTGAAGTGCTCTATGTGACTGGTTTGTGGCTTATTGGGGAAAGGTCTCCAGTCGAGGGCTTTAAGTAGCCCTGGTTTTGACAAATTTGCCCTGAGCTGATGCCCTCAGCGGTGCCCAGGCTGGGCCCGGTCCCCGTCACACCCTGTTATAATCCTGTTACAGTTTGGGCCTTTTCACCATCCCCTGGAAAACCGTTCCACAGGTTGACTGTGAAGAAATAATTATTTTAAATCTGCTGTCTAATGTCTCTAAATTTCATGGTGTGAGCTTTTTGTAGTGTAGCCATGTCAGTCTGCAATTTTAAAAACAATGAATAGTCCTGTGGCACCTCAAACTAACAAATATATGGTATCGTGAGCTTTCGTGGGTAAAATCCACTTAATCAGATGAGCTGGAGTGGAAATAACAGAAAACAAGATATTTATAACGGGGGGAAGTTCCAGTCAATTGTAGGATCAGTGCTAATGACACTAAGTGAGCTGGAAATACAGGAGACCCCCAAAATGTGACTACCCGAGTTGCGACCCTCTTCTTGTAAGTGCGGAAGGGTCCGAAAGCCCCCAATTTATGTCCTCGTCCCACATTTATGATGGCGCATGATGCCTATCATAAATGAGAGTTTGAGTTACCATGTCCCTGACTTGCAACACTTTCCCAGGAACCAATTGCATCGCATGTCGGGGGCCGCTTGTATCGTATTCTTAGCTTTTAATGTAAAAATGCAGTAAGGCAGGGGAGACTGGTTGTATAATGCAACATCCATTAATGTCTTTGTTAAAGCCCAGGGAAACTGTCAAATTTGTAGATGAATACCAATTCCATACACTCTCTTTAGTTGGCTGGTGAAATTCCTTTGAAGATAGCCTCCTGTATAATTTCCCATTGACTTAAAACTTCAGGAACATGTTATCAATTGACTTTTTTATTGGGGAATTTTCATTTAAAAGAACAACTCCAAAGCGTAGACAAATGACTTAATTAATATGCTGTCCTATATTGGTGTGACTCTTTTTCTGTTTTGTTGACTTGTTAGCAAAACTGTAGAGGATTCAAGAGTATCACTGAATCATTTTCTTTTTCCAGGTGTGTCAGGGAATAATCTTCTACCAAACATCAGCATATTACTTCAGAAAGAAGTATTGCCTTTCTCTTTTCCATGTCTAACTGTAGGGTTTAAACTTATTTTGTTGCAACTTAGCAATATAAGGGAACAGGGAAACGCTCCCACTGTTTCTCATGTTCACAATGAAGTCTAATGCCCTCCTCCCCACCACTCAAAAAAAAAAATTTCCACATGTTCTGCTTTTTAATTGTGGTTTTCTTTGGAAAAAGTTGTGTTTTGTAAAACACACAACTGTATCTTGCTGTTGAATTACCAGGGGATCAGCTCAGTACTTCTGCTATAAGTGATGTTTCTGTTAAATTTTCTGCAACGTACAAATGAAGTGTTGAATTTTAAAAACATCTTCAAAATAAAGGATTTTATGTGCAAACTGTCCATTTTGATAGAGAATAGGATTTTAAAAGCACTTTGTATACCAATATTCGTACTCTAGTGGACTCTGTTACAGCCATTAAAATGTACACAGTTACACAAGTTGTACATTTAAACTGTATTGTGGTAGTTGGTGATGATACTAAGTGGAGTCAAAATACTGTGTACTATCTCTAACACTGAAGTAACACAATGGTCTGTTTCTTCATAGATACTGTACTTACTGTATAAGTATGGTATCTGAGCTTTGTGATCCATAGTGGATACAAGAACTCTTAAACACAATTCCCTTTTGAGCATTTGGCCCCAAATCCCACTGAGTTCAGTGGGAGTTTGGTGTCTAATTACCCTTGAGAATCTGGTTCTCATGGTCAAAGGAAAGTGGGGAATTTTCAATGTTGTTTTGTTACCTTCACTTTGAGAAGACTCATATTTTATATCAAAAGTTCAAGATAATAGAACATTAGAACTCTAAAGGGGTTAAAAGAATTGTATTAAAGTGTGAAAATTACAGATGTGGCAAAGCTTGGAAAAGTATATGTAGATCAAATGTGCTGCTAGCAGTATCAGAACTTCAAAATTTGGCTGCTACAGCAGCCAGCCCCTAACTCATGCTTGTAGAGGTTACAAATTCATCTGGATGTAACTATAGGTTGAACCTCCCTGGTCTGGTCCTGAACAAGGGGATTTGCTGGACCAGGACAGGTCCCTCCCCTCATGGCCTGTGCTGCCCCGGGCTAGGGCTCCAGCCCCAGCCCCGTTGCCACGTGCCCAGCCAGTGATTCCCAGGCCAGAGCTCTCTAGCTGCTGCCAGTCCCGTTGCTGCTGTCCAGGCCCAGAGCTCTGCTGCCTCTAGCCAGGTCCAGAACTCCACAGCATGCCACCCTCCACCCCCCTTGCCTCACTCCTGCCCCACCACCACACCTCCCTGTTCCCAGACTCTGTGGTCTAGAAACATCTGGGGTTTTATACCACTACTGATCATCCTGAAATATTTTCAGGATGAGACCCAATGGGCAAATTCTGGTGATGTCACAAAACCCTCCATCTTTGCTATCATGGTTACCAGAATGTTACTGGAATCCTTAATATTGCCTTTGAGTTCAATCCTTAGTTTGTAAGTTTTCGCTTGCCAATCAGGCATGTGTATATAGAAAAAATATGAATTAGATGCTAGTTAAAATTGCTTCTAAGTCTGTCACTTCGGAACATTGCTTCATAAAACTCCAGCATTACTTTCAAATAGATGTGGAGTGAGGAACATGCATTGGTAGCAGGTCAGTCATGGTAGGGAAGGGAGGCTCAGTACTTGGATGAAAGACCTCTAAGAATTCTCTCCCCTTGTGGGTTCCAGGACAAGCTGAAGAAAGTTATTTATGGTGTCTACAAACTTTATTCAGATTTGAACCTGCAATTTTACCAAAACTAAACAGTGGAAGTCAGAGGTATTTTTCAACATAAGCAAATTATAATTTAAAGCCCCCAGCCCAAGCAATGCAAATTTAATGCTGCTCACACGGGCACTAGGTTGGCAGGAGACACTCTCTTGCTGACATAGCTTACGTTTCTTGACAAGGGGGTGTAATTATACTAATGAGTTCTCCATTCAGCACAGGGCTCTTTCACCAGTTATGCCATGGTGACAAAGCTGTGTCAGTGCTGCTGTAGCACTGTAGTGTAGATTTGCCCTTGGAATGTGGAACTCTTTCAAGTAGATAATGAATAGGAATCCCTTTGGGCTGGTCTATACAGATAATGCCTAGGAAAAATGTGCCAAGTCAACTACAGGTGTAAATTTAAAGTGTGTTGTTTAAAGCACATTTAAACATCTGTGTGGATACTCCTGTTCAGAAGCAAAATGACCTCAGTCTGGTTTAGTTTTATCCAGTGAATTCAGTTTCTGTCTTGCAGGTAAAACATAAAATGGAGTTCCTAGTTATTTGTGGCTTTGACTACTCAAGACTCTTTTCTCTCTCCTCTTCTCCCCTCCCCAGGGCTATAGTTTGTTCCTGATGTTCTGATCAAATTCCAGTGTGAATTATTACTTTCTCCTGACCAAAGGAGACTGTTGCTCAATCCTGGCTTCTGCCAGGTCTGGGACCTACCCCCTCCGCGGCTCTGCATTTAAAGTGTATTAGGGGCTTCCTGCCTGCCTGGCTCAACTCAGTTGCAGCTTGTGCCAGGTCTGGGAGCTCATTCTCTCCTCCCTGTCCCCTGCCCCCCACCCCCACCAGACAAGGGCTGATGTCACCCTGCACTGCTGCCTCTGTATCAGGGGCAACAGGTAGCCAGTCTGTGAGGGGAGCTGGTTTTTAAACTGCCCCCCCCTTTTGGATCAGCTCCTGCCTGGCACCCTACCCTGCTGCCTCTGATAGAGAGGCAGTAGCACAGAGTGTCAGGGGGCTCGTTGTGAGTGGAGCCAGAGCGCTATAGAATGGTTGAGAAACAGATAAGAATTCATGAGGTTAATGGACTATTAAATTAACTGATATTTAACATCCCTAGTTTATTCTTATAAGAATGAGGAGTCACCAAATGAAATCCAATAGGCAGCAGGTTTACAACAAATAAGTAGTTCTTCACACAACGTGCAGTCAACCTGTGGAAGTGTTTGCCAGAAAATAGTACAGTCTTGGCTTTTATAACCGGATTTTAAAAAAAACCCAAAAACCTAGATCCTATCCTCTAGGAATTGTACATCAATGGCTATTAGCCAGGATGGGCTGGGATTGTGTCCTTAACCTCTGTTTTCCAGAAGCTGGGAATGGAGGACAGGGAATGGATCGCTTGATGATTACCCATTCTGTTCATTTCTTGCGGGGCACCTGAAACTGGCCACTGTTGATTACAAGATACCGGACTAAATGGAGCTTTGGTCCTACCCAGTAGGGCAATTCTTATATTCTTTGTCCATCACGTCTGAAGTCTTAGGTAGGTGGGGGGAGTTTATACTACTGTACAATAATCTTAGCACCTGGGTGAATGTTTTATAAATATTACTACTAATTCTACAAATATGAACAGCTCACTTGCAGCTAGCACTGCATTCTTTTCAGGAACAGCGTGTCAGACGGCTAACTTCATTGCCATTGTGTCCCATAGCACTAGTGGTTATTATGAAATATTTTCAGGATGTGAGAGAGTGGGAAAGGTAATATCCTTTATTGGATGAATTTCTGTTGGAGACAAGTTTTGAGCCACATAGAGCTCTTCTGAAGTCTGGGAAAGGTACTCTTGAGTGTCACCGCTAAATGCAGGGTGTTACCTCACTCCTTAGTGTCCCTCTAATATCCTGGGACCAAAGCAGCTACAACTACACTGCATATTTTCAGGATGTCTCATATGGGGGAGTGAACTCTTATCAGAAACCATGTGACTTCCTTTTTTTTTAACTGCCCATCGACACACACCTTGTAACAGAGAGACTTTGAATCATAGAGTACTCATTGCCATTTGCACCCTGTATACATAATGACTCAACTCTTACTCTCTTTTTATGTTCTAAGGCTCTCTGTTTCAGCCTTTATCCCTCTGCAACCAGAAGGAAGATTTTGTATTGGAAGAAAGAGAGCCAGTATTGTATGTGACAGTTTTAAGGTAGAAAGTTCAACTCTTTTACATGGAATTTGTTTCATTGATCACTGGTTTTTTTTCCCCCTCAGGTTTTGTTTGGGGAGTGAGAGAGTGGGTATTTGGGCGGCCAGCAATCTTGATTAGTGTCCTGTTTTTCATAGGATAATCTTTTGTTGTACTGCAGTGACACTAGCCAGTGTAGCAGCAGCAGCAGTAGAAAATCTAAGTCAGAACATGGCTATATTGATGAAACAGCAGATCCCATAAACAGTGGGACCCATGGGCTATACGAATGGTCATGTAGAGATTTTTTTTTTTTAAATATTAGTTTGGGGTGGTGTGTTTTTTTTTTTTTTTTCTCCGTGTTCTTATTATGCTAGATAGTCCTTCAACAAGTTCATGCCAGACAGGCTGCCAGCTAAATAGCTGGATTCCCCTAGAGCTAAATGTTGCTCATGTGCAAACTTCAGCTGCCACAGTTTTTTAGAGCCCTCCCCTCCCCCCCCAAAAACACCCAACCCTTTAAAGCCATTTTCAGTACCATGCATGGAAGAAGTTTAAATACATATTTTATGTACAAACTTTCTGCAGTATCTCAGAATGAAAGCCAATCCCAAACAATATTATACTTTCTTGTGATTTTTGTTTTTAAGTTTGACTTTTTTCAAAATCTTTTCAGGCAGAGTAAAACTACCACACCATCATAACTTTGTCAGGCTTGTGGAATATTAGCTGTGACTAAGATGTACTCTTGATTGAATCTCAAGCTAACAATGAAACTAATATTTCTCTGTAGTGTTACTGAATACGTAGTAGTAGAATCCTTATTTATTTTTGCTTTGGTTGTAAGTTTTCTGAATTAAAAGGTTGAGTGTTTGAGCCACAATTTTGCTTCTAATTTTTAAGTTTAACTTATTGAATGTTTTCAGTTATTAAATCTACCCATACTGAAATTCCTTTGAGGCCAGTAAAGGATAGATTCTTTAGTATGTGGGATTAAAAGCTTTTAGTAGCTCTTATATGACCCAGAGAACTTTGTAGCTAGATAGCAAAAGGATTAATAGCAGTTTTGAGGACATGTTATCTTTTAAAGTTCTTAGTATAAATTTATCTGGGGAGCTCTTAGACAGTGTTCAGTATGCTAAAAGATACTAAATAAACCTATGTTTTTGGCCAGAGAAGGCTGAAGCTAACCTTTTTTTTTTAAATTGCCTGAAAGGGTGAGGTGAGGTAACACCATTTATATTGCTAATCATTTTAATAGGTTGTGGAAACATTAGCTGGGAGGTAGCGATCTGTCTCCGTTTTATAAACCGGGAAACTAGGCACAGACCAAAGAGCTATTCCCTCTGAAACTATCAGAGTGTATAAGACTGCAAGTGATCATTAGTCTCAGCCAGATTGTCTTCCCTAGTGGGGTCTACAGAAGTGCAAACCCCACTGTCAACTTCCAAGAACTGTCTCTCTTGATATTTGTAGGGGAAGGGAGTTTCCTGTCCCCTGTTGCTCCCTTTCTCTCTGCGGGCTCCACAATGGCAAAGCACAGAGAGACTTCCTGGCTGCCTGAAGCATCTGCAGCATCTACCTGCAACCCAGTATAAGAAGGAAGAAAGATCACAGCTGAGACATGGGCAAGCAAGATGTGGTTGCTAAATAAGAGGATAACTCACCTAGTTGTGTGACACTTCTTTGTGCTGCAGAGCTATTCTAGTGACGATATGTAAGAAGGAAAGAAACCAGCTAGCTTGAATCCCAGATGGAGATAAGGCTGGATGGAAAGTGGGAGAAGGCTGGATGGAAAATGGGAGAAGAAATCTTCCAACTTTTATAAACCAATATTTGTTCTGGGAATGGCTGAGGGACAAATGTAGAATTCCAGTTGTCTCTTGCCAAAAAAAGGTCCTATTTCACAGTAAAATAAGTTTAAGAATGTATCCATGATAACCAGCTTCTGAATTTCTGTGCATCACAGAAATCCCATTGTCCTCATTATTCTTCTGAAATGCATAGCAAGTACAGGCTCAAGTTCAAAGACTGCATATCCATTATGAATAATGCTGTTCCAACATTATAAGGGCCCAGTCCCACTCCTGCTGAAATCAATAGGAATTTTTCCATTGACTTCAGTAGCTGCTGGACTGGGCCTTCATTAAGGAAAAGAGCGCTGAAAAACAAGCTGCTATTCTGAGGAAAACAATTGTACCATTACAATCCTATTGAGTTTTAGTTTGGATTGGGTGCCAACAGCTAAGCAGGCAGGATATCAAGGAATTTCTCTCAAATTCCTAAACTGTTCTATGTTAACAGACATCAGTTTATTCTTGTAGTCATACGTTTATACAGGTGTGGATGCAAGCATCAGTACTGTAGTTCTGAAAGTCTTCAAATGCAGTACTGATGAGCATATTTGCTGTAGGAAAATATTGTATGTAATAAGTAAACACGTGAAAATATTTGAGAATCTTGCAAACATTTATTCATACTTTATGGTCTTGGCTCAGGTCAAGTCTGGCAGTTTTATTTTCAGCCGTGAATTCAAGACCAGACACACAAGTGGTGGTGGTGGTGCAAGTCTGAAAGCTTTTAAGAGCCCTGAGCACCATGTACTTCCATTGTCTTCAGTGGCATGCATGCATTACCTCTTGCATTCTGATCCCAGCTGCACCCTAGATCATATTCATTGCAGGAAAGTATGATTTATAATTTGTGGTTTAAGGAAACATTTTAAAATATTTGAGTAACTAGCAAACAGTTTATTGAAATATGCTTTGCATGATCTAAAATCACATATAGCACCAATAGCCATCTTTTATATAATTTTTCCTGATCTGAGTGTGTGTTAACTGTCTCCAAACAGTACTTAAACTGATCTCTCTGACATTGCTTTCAGCATACCACAACCACCAAATATAAAAAACACACAAATATGATGTAGA
This sequence comes from Pelodiscus sinensis, assembly GCF_052426305.1. Taxonomy (NCBI): domain Eukaryota; kingdom Metazoa; phylum Chordata; order Testudines; family Trionychidae; genus Pelodiscus; species Pelodiscus sinensis. The sequence goes on along the minus strand of NC_143055.1, from coordinate 108,333,200 downwards.
ATTGTTCTCGTAAGTGTGCATATGCCCTAATAAAGCTATTTTGCTTTGAAAATAAAATATTGGGCAACCAACTTACATTTAAAATCTAAATTGATAGAATAGCACATATTGAACATGGAAACAAGATGCCCATAATGGCAATATATGTTTAAAATACTTTGAGCACATGTTTGTTGTTGTAACAACAGTACAATTAACAAAACTTGTAAATTCAGAAATTCTGTGCAGCTGCTCCATGATTCTGTAGAAAAAAAATTGATACTTGCACACATTCTAAGATTTGTGTATTTTAAGAAATGCATGTACATTAAATATTTAAAAATCAGTGTAAATGTTTCAAATCTTGGAAATAACTAGCACAAAGAAAGAATGAGCCTTACATGAAAATCCTGAGATTGACAAAGTAGTTGAATAAATTGTGTATGTTCTTTTGCGCTTACCTCTTCGCACCAAAGCTTTCTTAAAATAACATGGCTGAAAATAAAATAATTGATTGGTTATACAGCCCAGAGAAGATTTCTTGCCTGTAGCAGTCGAGAGGACTACTTGCCAAGAATGGTAAGAACATTCTGCTACTGCACATTTAGAAACTGCTTATAGTTTTATTATAGGCATTTACCTCTTTATTTTATAGACTCTGCTCACATTTTTTCTTCAGCTTGGTAGATTTTGAAACATGTTGATATTTATTCCTGTTCCTATGATAACATCACTAACGCAGCAACTCCACTTTTTGAAAAGGGTGCATGTTTTGTTTTATTAACAGGAATACCTTTCTGTTTGCTTCAGCCTCTGTGGCTGAGTCCTAACTGGCTCATTTAGGGAAACTAAAATCTTATCAGCCCTGTTGTAGAATGCTACATAACCCAGTGATGGTTACGTTCTTATAGCTATGAAGCCGAAGTTTGAAGGAATGGATCCCCAAAATGATGCAAATAAACAGTTGTGCTTTTTCTTGGGCTTCTTCCAATGTTGCTATAGCTGCAATGGAACCTTTCCATTTTAGTCTTCCTGCAATGCAGCCTATTAATAAAAACACACTTAAAGTTTGGCCAGATAAATACTTTTTAGCAGGTAGTTGTGACAGGTCACTGGTTCCTTTAAGAGGGAGCAGTTGGACCAGTGCAAATGTGGGCTGAGCCTTGGAGAGGAAAAGGTTTGGTGAGTCAGAGCCTGAGAAGGGTCAGGAAAAGGCAGATGAGGCTACCTGAGAGAGGCAGATGAGAGCTGCCAGCTGAAACAGTAGTTCCTTTGGGGAGAGCTGAGTTTGGAAGAAAAGCAGTATCTGTGGGCATCTCTAGACTATGTGGAACGGTCGAAAGAGGATATGCAAATTTCGCAGGAAAGAGAAAGTAATTAAGATGCAGCTTTTTCGGCGAACTGCCCCTTTCGTCGAAAAGCTGCTCTTACTCAATAAAAGGAGGCTTACATGGCTTTTCGACAAAGGGGGGGAGGTTTGCAGAAAAAGCCACGTCTTAATTACTTTCAGTTTTGAAAGTCGCATCTTATGCCTTTCCTCTTCCGACCATTCCGCATAATCTAGATACGCCCTGTGAGGAGTTTGGAAGAGAATATTGACGGAAGCTGACTGAAGCTGGAGTCCCCTGATAAGCAGAAGACATGGACAATGGCCCCTAGGAAAAGAAGAAAATCCAGCTTGGTCATGGGAAACAGTCTAAAAATGAGGGCTGATGCAGAAGGATGGATCTTCTGTGTAGTATAACTCAAAAGCAGTGAGAAGTAGAATGCTGCAGCCCATGGGAAGAAGACCTCAGTGAAGTGTGGTGGGAAGATGCGTCACTCTAGGATTGGAGGAGAAAGCTATGCCTGGCTTTGAGGCTAAAGGAATTAAAACCGAAGTGCTGCTGTTGACATTTGGGTGGGTGACTTGCTGACATTGTCCCTGGAGAGGGGAATGGGAAAAACCTATAATATGGTTAATTGTGGAAATTGGAAGATGGTTTTATTACACCGTTTGGGGGAAGTACTGAACTGGTGTATGTGAATATATTCTGCCCAGAGGGGAGCTTCATGTAAGAGGCTCAGAGGTGATGTTGCTTTCTTGGGCAGAAAGAGGTGGGAAATGGAGGCAGGTGAACCAGTCGTGCTGTCGGTTGCAGCAGGACTGCACCGCAGGTGGGAGGTCACCATATCCTAATAGTGTAATTTAGATTTATACAAATGCTGACTAACAAAGACAATTGGTTGTGACCTGGCTGCATACCTCTAGTAGACAGTCCTCAGTCTGTTGTAATTGGGCTGAACATTTGTGTTCCACGTGCTTTCAAGCCAGCTGGTCAGAGCGCAGTACAGATACTGTTTCTAGCTATGGTCCTCTAGGGAATACTCCCAGGTGACCTGTCTGCCACTCTGTTAGGATGTGTACTTTGCGTTCCAGTTGCTCAGACTTTGGCGCTGTCTACGCTGCAGAGTTCTTACTTTGCCATGTCCAGGGAACGCATCTGCTTTTCTAAAACACTTTTGGCCACTGTAGATGAGCCAAATGTCAAAAGCCTCTTCCAAAAAAAGAAGCAGGAAAAAGCTATGCAAATTGAGTAGCTTTCTCCGGAAGGACAGTGTAGTGTAGACATAGCCCCTGAAACGTACACCTTCCGAATCTCTGTCATTTATAAACACTCGCCCAGAGTTTCACTTCCCCATGGAGTCCTTTTGTTTGTAGTTTGACTCTCTTGGAAATGGTGTGTCAGGTAAGGGAAGGAATGCAGGGTGTAACCACAGTAATGTTTACCTTTTAAGCATGTGGAAGTTACAGATATCTGAGGAAAAACAATGAACATTTATGTAGCCTTTCTGAAGGGTTCTGCTGACCCCTTCTTGTGACTCTTAGGGCACGTCTAGACTGCAGCACTATTTTTGGGATATTTTGATGTCTTTACAGAATGCCAGTTGTTTCAAATGCAATCGAAATAACGGGCATGCTATTCTGACATCCTGGTAAACCTCATTCTACTAAATAGACTCTCGAAATAAGCTCAAAATAAGCTCCGCAATTTGCATAGCTCAAATGGCGTATCTTATTTCAAGCTAGCGCCACACTATAGATGCACACTCTGATAATGTGAGTAGACCACCTTCTTCAGTCCTCCTGTTATCAGTGAATGGTCAACCTGAAAGAGCGAAAGAGGCACTCATGATGAGATCCTGCTCTTAAAGAAGATTTCAGTTGCCTTTCTCATGTGACCAACTGATGAGCTTCAGAAGCACAGACTGGTGGCTAACTGGGAAGTGCCCGCCTCCCTTCTCCAACTTCATACTGGGAAAACCAGTTTCCTTTGGTCTGGCAAAATTTCTGTAGCAAAATCATTTTTCTGGGGGTGGTAGATCCCTTGGATTGAAAGACCATCAAACTTAATTATTCTTGTGTAGCCCTTTAAAGCACTGTTGGGCATTGCAATAAGCTGCCATTGGTCTGTTCTTGACCTGTGGGCAATTACAGTGTAGAACACATTAAAAATGGTGTGATCAACAATTAAAAATCAGTTTGGTATAATGTCTGTTTAATCTTTAACACTTTAGAAAAAGTATTTGTATTGTTCTAAGGGGCAAGCTACCCTCCCAGCAGATTTCTGAAAAAACATGGTAATAGCTTATACTCTGAAACAGATTGTCTGCTGTATATTTAGTACTGCTGAAAATTAATTAGCTGCATACCAAGTGTCACTGTTCTGTTCACCTGACTTTTAAAAGGTGCCAGCATCCCTGCAATATAAATCTAAAGTAGACATTGTCATTAACTGAGTTGTTCACCATTGGGCTATCATGGAGAGCAAAGTACTTTTCTTTTCGTTCCTATTAATAGTCCTTCTATTAAAAAAAAAAAAAAAAATGCAAAAACTTTGTCTAAATCTTGTGGTGATATAGCTGAAATAGCCCAGCGTCGCATTAATAGAGATGACCCTTATCTCTTTTCCTGTACCTTGCACATCTGAGAGAAGTTGTTAAAAAGCTATATTGCCATACCAGCATAAATGCAAGGTTTGGGGGTATGTCTGATATTAATAAAATGCAATATTTACCTGATTTTCACCCAGTATGACAGCACTTTTAATGAGCAATGACAGGTCAGGAATTTAACTACTAAAACGCATATGAACATTAGACCATTATATTGTCAAGCTGTTGGGGAGTGTGTTCCCAGTGGAGGCTGTATTCAAAGGATCCAGGTCACGTGTTGAGCTCTGCATAAACCCAAACTGCACTGCAGGCTGCAAACAAATGGGCCACGTGTTGAGTAGCCCTACTTTAAATGAAACTTTGATCATGAAGCCTGCCGAGCTTTGCTTCAAATGGTCTTGATGTATGTGAAACATAAGAAGTGGTAGATCAATATACTTAACCTTCCTTAGTAAATTGTCAAACAATCTTCCCCCATAAACTTTATGACTAATTTTGTTTTACGTACTCAATTAATGAAAGTGCCTGATGGCCAAAAAATTAGTTTGTTAGGATTATCCTTTATTCTGACAGTAATCTCAGTTCTGGAAACTATGCTTGAAAGTCATTAAGAGTACGTCTACTACACTGCATGCTTATTTTTGAAATAAGCTATTCTGGAATAGTTATTCTGAAAGGCTGTCTCCACACTGGCAAGTTATTCCGGAAAATCATCTGATTTTCCGGGAAAAACTTGCCAGCTGTCTACACTTGCTGCTTGAATTTCTGGAAAAGCGCTGACAAGCTAATGTAAAATCATCAGTGCTTTTCCGGAAAAACTACGCTGCTCCTGTTCGGGCAAAAGTCTTTTTCCGGAAAACTGTTCCGGAAAAGGGCCAGTGTAGACAACACAGTAGTGTTTTCTGCACAAAAGCCCCGATCGCAAAAATGACGATCGGGGCTTTTTTGCGGAAAACCGCATCTAGATTGGTCATGGAAGCTTTTCCGGAAAAGTGTCCTGCCAATCTAGACGTGCTTTTCCGGAAATGCTTTTAACGGAAAACTTTTCCGTTAAAAGCATTTCCGGAAAATCATGCCAGAGTAGACGTAGCCTAAGAGTTTATTTTGAAATAGCAAATCTACACCGCAGGGAAGCCTCAAAATTAGTCCAAGGCAGCACATCTACATTAGGGAAGCCTATCTTAATTTAGAGCCCCAGGAGGCACTGGGGAGGAATAACTTAGAATGGCCCTGGTGAGGGGCTATTTCAAAATAGCAGCAGTGGAACATCTACATGCACCTTATTTCAAAATAGCTACTTCAGAATAGGTGTTGTTCCTCATAGAATGAGGTTTACAGAATAAGCTGTCCATTATTTTGAAAGCAACAGCATCACATCGTTGTATGGTGATGATTCAATTATATTTCAAAAGAAAGCAATGTGGAGGTCGGGGAAGAAAGGAAAAACTGCTTTCTGGGCCTTCTCGTATATGCTGGTCAGTCACTTATTTAATTAACACTTCATAACAAACTTTTCAGGCCTACTAACCTTTCTTTCTCCTGTGTGTCTCCCCTTGATTTCCTTCATGTGTTGCCCTTTTATTATTATTACTATTATTATTATTATTTTATTGTTTATTCTCCTAGTTAATAGGCTAATGAAGCTGTTGGGTCCCAATCTAACTGGTAATCAGAAACTCTCCAGGGGCCTACTTGGTTAAATAACAACCAAAGTGCATTTGGTGTCAGTTTAGTTTTGGTAGGAAAAGGGGAACTTTAAATGAGTTTTAAATTTAAAAAAAACCCTACATCTGAGCATACTCAAAAGGCATCTAAGACTTTGTTTTTGTTGTTTTTAAAGCCCATAAGCAAGCCCGCTCTTATTTCTGATACCACTGCAGTCCTGAAAATGAACTGTTCCACAGAGCCTCAGTGTAGGTATTAAGCTGGTTATCAATCATTTGCTCCTTTATTTACCTCTGACCTGGCACAGAATCTCTTACAGCTGTGTGAGGTGGCTGTTTACAAAAAGGATGTTCCCTGGGCATCTATGAATTAGTGCTATATAGCCCATTAGCAAAAATCTTTAGAGGTGAAACCGGAACTGCCAGAGTTTACCTCACCAACCAGAATTGCTGACTGAGACACATGTAGCACAGCACCCAAGCTTCCTACCTATTCTACTTTAGAAGTAAAGCATCACCATGGATGCAGGAGCTCTGTCTTGCGGTGGCCTGGCTTCCTCTAGGGCAAGGGATAGGCCTAGGGTTGCCAGATAGTTTAACAAGAAATACTGAACGTGCGTGCGCGCACACCCCCAAAAAAGGGAAAAAATTCTTTTGGGGGGGGGGGGGGGGAAGGGGGAGACCAAAGCTGTTGAGAGGGAAAAAAAATAGTGTGGCCCCTTTAAGAAATGCTTTGCTTTTGAGGGGTTTTTTTGGCCCTAACAGGCTGCTGGCGGCCGCCCGCCATCTTGCCTCCCTGCACTGGGCCAGACAGCTCCCCTGCAAACCTGGTAAGCACCCAAGATTTTCACCTCCTAGCTGGGGAAAAAAACAGAAAATACTGGACATTTTAGGTGTCGGTATTTTCTGAAATTTTTTACTGGACAGGAGGCAAAAATACCGGACTGTCCGGTTCAATTTGGGGGGTGGGGGTGGAGGGGTTGGTATTTTTTTGTTAAACCATTTGGCAACCCTAAGTATATATGAGCTATATCATCTCCTTTCTCTGGGTTGGAAAAAGAGGAAAGAAAGCAGTATGTACTTGCAAGAAGACCTACAGAAACAGTTTTATGCTTGAAAGGGAGATCTACAAGAAACTCTCCTTATATTCTTGTCTGACTAGGAGGATTTATAAATGGTCAGGTTTTGCACAAGGCCTTAATGAAGAAAGGGAATACCAGCAAAAGCTGGAGGAGTGCTTTTTGTCCTTCTTCATTCCCAGAATATAGAAGAGGGAACAGAGTAAAATCAGACAAGGAAAAGATCTCAATCATTAAATTAAATAGAATTCTTTACACGTTTAATCCAGACAAGACCGGTTATTACCGTAGGAATATTTTCATACTGAAGGGCGGTTGCTGCTCTTCACTCTTTTCCACTGAACCAATCAAGAGTTAAAAATAGGAAGAAAGGGAGAGCAGCGAAAGCATGAAAAATATTTTCCCCCAGGCTCTGTTCTATAGGGCGTAATCTTTAGCTTAAGTAATGATGTAACTAAGTCAGAATGGGAATCCCCAGTAAAGCCAAAATGCCTACAGCAGCTCCAACTTATTTTGTAAGAGCAATTCTGACATGGAGAGGTGATCTCATCGGTATCCCTGCCATGTAAAATCAAGAAAACAAGGCCTTGGGCAAACTTAGATCTAGATTGGGGTTATTTTATTTCTGACATGTTCCCTGGATGTACTACATTCCTGATGGGTCAGTAATGTCTCTTGCAGGTACAATGTGGCTCTGGAAGTGGAAAATAACTATTGTATACTTCAGTTCTTAGGCGAGAGCCTTGTCTAATGGATCCTCAAAAAATATTAAGAAAAGAGATTTCTCTTGACCACTTGGAATACCAGGAATAGTACAATATTGCAAAATTACACAATTATTTTGAACCTATTAATTTCTCAGAAATATATGAAAGGAGGAGAAAAATCAGTGCAAGAGAATGAGGCTGATTCAAGAGAGAAAGGTTAAGTGACAATGTGATTGGTGATATATGGTTTTGGCGATATATGGCTTTCATGATATATTGCAAGTCCTGAGCAAATGGCACTTTTGGATGAAAGATATTATATACCTGATGAATTTAAAAACACCCACGTATTTTGATCACAAATTATTTCAGGGTTTTTTTGGTCCAGTTGTACCCATCTACTGAAAGTCTGTGAACTTGTTTATGATGAAAAATAGAAATTTTAACTTGTTTCTCTTCAAATCAGCAGGTCCACAAATCTGACCCTTCCAAGATTCAAGGTCCCTTGGCTTAACCAGGGGATCTTGCATGATCTAAAAATCAAAAAGGAGTCATTTAGAAGTGGAAACCTAGGTCAAATTACAAAAGATTAATATAAACAAACACAAGTATGCGGGGCAAAATTAGAAAGGCAAAGGCACAAAACAAGCTAAATCCAGCTAGAGACATAAAGGGAAACAAGAAGACATTCTACAAATATATTAGATGCAAGAAGACGACTAAGGACAGGGTACGCCCATTGCTCAGTGAACTTGGAAATGGCAGAGGTGCTTAATCATGTCTTGGTTTTGGTTTTCACCAAGAAGATTGCTGGTGATGAGATGCCTAACAAAGTGAATCCCAGTGGAAAATGGGGTAGATACAGAAATTAAAATAAAGAATAAGTTACAAATTACTTAGGAGAAAATGGATGTCTTCAAGTCACCCGAGTGTGACAAAATGCGTCCTAGAATACATAAAGAGCTGATAGAGGAGATATCTGAGCTTTAGCTATCATCTTAGAAAAGTCATGGAAGTTTGGAAAGATTCCAGAAGACTGGAAAAGGCCAAATATAGTGGCCATATATAAAAAGGCAACTCGGGAAATTACAGACCAGTTGGCCTAACTTCTGTACCAGGGAGGATAATGGAGCAAGTAAATAAGGAATTTATCAGGAAACATATAGAAGATAAGGTGATGGGTGACAGCCAGCATCAATTTGTAAAGAACAAATAATCTCAAACCAATGTGATAACTTTCTTTGGGATAACAAGTCTTGTGGATAAGGGAGAAGCAATGGCGGTGGCATACTTAAACTTTTAGTAATGTATTTGATACGGTCTTGTATTAACTTCTTATCAATAAACTAGGCAAATACAACTTGGATGGGGCTACTATAACGTGAGATGCATAACCATTCTCTGATAGTTATTAATGGTTCACAATCCTGTTACAAGGGCATAATAAGTGGGGGCTCCACATTGATCTGTTTTGGGACCGGTTCTGTTCAGTATCTTCAACGATTTAGATATTGGCATAAAGAGTACGCTCATTAAGTTTGCAGATGATACCAAGCTGGGAAGGGTTGCAACTGCTTTGGAGGATAGGGTAATAATTCAAAATGATCTGGACAAACTAGAGAAATGGTCTGAGATAAATAGGATGAAGTTTAATAAGGACAAATGCAAAGTACTCTACTTAATAAAGAACCATCAATTTCACACACACCTTTCTGCACTACTTCTTCCTAGAGTCACTGGTTACAGTGGACCACAAGCTAAATGAGTTAACCTTGTGACATTGTTGCAAAAAAAGCACACATGATTCTGGGATGCATTAAGGGGAGTGTTGTGAGTGAGACATGAGAAGTCATTCTTCCACTCCATTCTGCACTGTTTAGGAGTGGCATACTCAGTTGAGGTATTTTATCCTGCTCTGGGCATACATTTCAAGAAAGATGTGGAGAAATTGGAGAGGGTCCAGATAAGAGCAACTAAAATGATTCAAGATCTACAAAACATTACTTATGAGGGAAGACGGAAAGAATTGTGCTTGTTTTTGTTTTAGAAAAGAGAAGACTGAGGGGGATATAATAGCAGTTTTCAAGTATCTAAAAGGGTGTAACAGGGAGGAGGGATAAAAATTGTTCTCCTTGGCTTCTGATGATAGGACAAGAAGCAACGGGCTTAAATTGCAGCAAGGCAGATTTAGGTTGAACAACAGGAAAAACTTCCTAACCAACATCTATCCGGAGTGATCTAGATGGTGCTTGGTCCTGCCGTGAGGGCAGAGGGCCGGTCTTGATGATCTCTCGAGGTCCCTTCCAGTTCTAGTGTTCTATGGTTCTAAGATCAGCGAGACTTGACACTTTGCAATAGCACATATTCTTACTACATTATCTGATACTAGTCTGTGGGACTTAGTCTCCCAGTACCTAGGCTAGTGTCCTAAAAACAGAACTATCCTTCCTCTTCTTTAGTGGAAAGCTATTTAAAGGACGGTTTACTTCCAGAGTTGCAAATAGACTAAAGATATGCTGGGCAGATCAATGTATTCGCTTATATAAAGAGGGAGGAGAAAGTTCAGGTAAGCAGAAGCACATTTATCCTGGAATAAGCAGTATGCGATCAGGACAACTAATTCTCCTGAGGCTAAAATGATGTAATCATCCTTATTGTTAAATGTGATAATATTTTCCTTGAATAGGACACTAAGTTTTTCAAGCAATTCTGTTTTAATTTTGCTAATCTATGAAGGTCTGAGCAGATAACTTTCACTAGTGTCAGAATATAGTCTTGTTACTCTAAAGCAGTGTTTTACTTCTGATGCCTCAGCAGCTGGATCATGAAGGGCTTCAGTAGACAACAGAGTTAGTCTACTATTCTCAATGTACTGTATTCCAGTTGTACAAACAGCTCAAGTGATTGATTTAGGTGGATTTTATACATACTCACTTGTGTCCCAATCCTGCTGCGCTTACACACATGTGTAACTTTAACGTGTATGAGAATTCTTGTGGAAGTCAATAGAAATACTCATATGAATAAAGCTGTGCATGTGCTTAAATCTTCATTGCTTCAGAGCCCTATAGCTGATCCCGCTCAATCTAAACGGATAACTCTTCCAATATGATATGAATTGTTACACCAATAGATCACCATCCTCTTCATTCCATGAGCACAGAAGGTAGGATGAGAAGACGTGCTCTGTATCAAGGGAGGCTTAGGTTAGCTATGAGGAAAGACTTTCTAACTATAAAGTTCCTATAGAGGTCTCCCATCCCTGGAGATTTTTAAACATGGGTTAGACAAAATACCTCTTAAGAATGACGAGGTTTATTTGATCCAGCAGAGGTCTGGATTGGATGACTTCTTGAGGTCCCTTTCATGTAAAATATTTTGGAGTACTAGAGATGGTAAAATAATTGCAGTTTCTGAGCTGTATTTTGCATACCCATTTGACACTTCTGGAGTGATTTCCAGGAAACATTATTTATTTCACCATGAGAGTGAATGTATCCGTTTATAAACAAATGATTTGTAACATAAAATACAAAATATGAAAAACTTCGGGAATATGTATGTCCTGTTGCTGGATGCTTTTTGGTTTTTATATCTAAAAATAATTGAAAACCATCCACTTGATATAGCTGCCAAGTATTTCATACAAAAAAATTGTTATAGTAGCTACAGTAATATACACCCTTGAAAAATACATACCAGTAACATTCCAGTTAATAAGAACTATGGAATAAAAAGTATGGAAATAATCAGTGAAGGAAATAAGGGTAAATATTGCAGTACCCTTACAACTCATAGATTGTGTTTAAAATGTAAGAGATGAAAATAGTTAGAATTTTCTGTGACTTCATTGAAATGGACTGGAGAGAGAGAAATATGCTGCCAAAATACTGTTTATTTGTTGCATAAAGAGGATACTGTGTACAAGATTTCACATGAAGACTATTTACTATTTCAGGCTTTGATCCTGCAATCTATTCTTTGTGGGCCGATCTCGATGCTCTCTCACAATGCAAGACTGAGGCCTAAATCAAAGCTAAGTCTCGGCTTGACAAAGCCCTGGCTGGGTTGATTTAGTTGGAACTGGTCCTGCCTAGAGCAGGGAGCTGGACTTGATGACCTTCTGAGGTCTCTTCCAGTTCTATGATTCTATGATCTTTAGCTCGATTACAAGAAAATGGTAGAAATTTCTCAAATTTTGAAACAAGTCATTTCTTCAATACAATTTTTTTTAAAAAACAGCCTTGTAATGTTTTTCTTTATCCATGCATAAGTCTGTGCAGCAATAGCTTTTGTACTTTGATACACACTATCATAATAGGAGCAATTACTTTTATGTAGTAGATGCTTTTTGGATTTATAATCCAACAGATGCAAGTGGAACCTTTACTGACATGATACACAAATGTAAAACATGTGCTTAAACAATCTGGCAGTGCTCTGTTTAATATGCTCTCTTGGACTATACTGTCAGCTACGTAAATAATGCCTGCACAGCTTTTTTTTAAATCCGTGCCTTTTGGAAGCTTAATAGAACAATCTGATTTAGTGATAATTATGTCCTTTGTCTTTGCCTTTTTTCTTTAGTTTCTAATGTAGCAGCAGTGCTTTCTGTTATTTATGCTGGTATTTATTTAGATACATATACAAGATCACTATAAGAGTGCTTCTGCATTTGGAATACATTTTTAAAAAGAGCTTTGTCATCCTTGGTGATATCATTGGGAATATGTACAACTCTAGGAGCAGTACTTCTTGGCTAGAGATCCCATACAAGGGGAAGAAGAGAGGCTTGTTTCAAAAAAGCTCTGGTTTTGTATTTGTTTATCTGAGAGGAGTAGAAGAGACTATGTAGTTCAGTGGATCATGTATAGTAAAACCTGTATTATCCGGCACGTTTGGGGATTAGGGCATTCCATTCCAGTTATCTAAAAATTCTGGTTATCTGAGGATCCCATCAACCTAGGGAAAATCAATGGACAATAATAGCAAAGTTCAAGTTTTTAATATTGGTAATTTTGTAGTGTGAGGCAGTTGGTCTCACAATTCTACTTTGAGTTAAAGATGATTAGTACTTCATAAATAAAAAATTAAGCCAATCATGGTAAACCAAGCCAGGCTTGTGTGCCTGAAGATGTGACAGTATTGTGGCTGGGGGCAATCCTGGTTAACAAAGTTTTCTGGTTAACAGTGTTGGATAACAAAGGTTTCACTGTATTGTCCTGGAAATCTGGACACCTAGGTTCTAATTATGGCTCTGCTCTTAATATGCTGTAGCACCTTGAATAAGTTTTCACCCATCTGTGCAGAATTTTCAAAAGTGCTCAACTTTCCTCTAATTCTGCTCCAAATTTTCAAGAACACTGCACCTCCATTTTTCCCACTGGTAAAATGGTGGTAATGGTTCTTTCCTTTTAAAAAAAAAAAAAAAACACTTGATGTATGGAAAAGCTCTTTTGTGATCTCACTAAGCTAGGGGGAGAGGTAGATACGCTGGAGGGCAGGGATAGGGTCCAGAGTGACATCAACAGAGGATTGGGCCAAAAGAAATCTGATGAGGTTCAACAAGGACAAGTGTAGAGTCCTGCACTTGGGACGGAAGACTCCCAAGCATTGTTACAGGCTGGGGACCAAATGGCTAAGTAGCAGTTCTTCAGAAAAGGACCTGGGGATTACAATGGATGAGAAGCTGGATATGAGCCAACAGTGTGCCCTTGTAGCCAAGAAGGCTCATGGCATATTAGGGTGCATTAGTAGGAGCATTGCCAACAGATCCAGAGAAGTGATTATTCCCCTTTATTTGGCATTGGTGAGGCCACATCTGGAGTATTGCGTCCAGTTCTGGGCGCTTCCCTCCCTTCTCCTCCTCCTCCCCCCCCCCCCACTATAGAAAGGATGTGGATGCATTGGAGAGGGTCCAGCGGAGGGCGAACAAAATGATTAGGGGGCTGGAGTGCATAACATATGAGGACAGACTGAGGGATTTGGGTCTGTTTAGTCCACAGAAGCGAAGAGTGAGGGGGGATTTGATAGCAGCCTTCAACTTCCTGAAGGGAGGTTTGAAAGAGGACGGAGAAAGGTTGTTCACAGTACTGACGGATGGTCTCAAGTTACAGTGGGAGAGTCTAGGTTGGATATTAGGAAAAACTATTTCACCAGGAGAGTGGTGAAGCACTGGAATGGCTTACCTTGGAAGGTGACGGAATCTCTATCCCTAGAGGTTAAGTCTCTGCTTGACAAAATGCTAGCTGGGTTGATTTAGTAGGGATGGTCCTGCGTTGGGCAGGGGGCTAGACTTGATGACCTCCTGAGATCTCTTCCAGCTCTATGATTCTGCCAGTTATAATGCATTTGGAAAGGTCACAGTTTGGTGTGATATTTATAGATATTCCCCATCACAATGTAAATCACTGTATGATAAACGATTGTTTGTACATACTATGATTTTAATGCGATTATATAGCATTTTTGGCAGGAAAAATGTGGCCTTGCAGATTCAGTTTATACCCTTATTTCTTGGCCTACTTTTAAAAATCCATATTTCCTTTTAAAGGACAAAACTATTTTTCTCTAACATTAGTGAAAAGATGTGATCATTTGTTGGCATGTGCTATTCAGATAGTTAGTCTCTCATTTTGGAAAACAGTGTTTTTCCCCAAGAGAGTGACGCCGCCTTCAGTTTTGAATTTTCTTTCACTAGCTGCTTTCCAAAAAAAGTGAATATCTTAATGGTGTTATGTTGTTGGGGGTCTGTTGCTTCTATTGTACAAATCTTGTGCTGGAAATTTCTGCTTCCTACACTAAGAACCGCTGCTGCATTTTATTTTTTTTAAGGGAAGGGGGATTTTAAATTTAGATATATGGTATGTTTAATCAGTGTAGATAAACAAACAGGAGGGAGTGTGAAAGGTGGGCAAAATAAGGATGTAGCTGCTTTGGAGGACTCTGCCATCTTCCTATTTATTAAGCAGATTTTTCCTTGGATCTACTCTGTTTCCTTCAATCGAGACTGCTACTGGCTCTTATTTCATTACCCAGACTTAATTGTATTTATATGTACTATAGTAACAACTATGTCAGTGGTCCTGGTTGAAACATAGTTGTCTGCTATCATGGGAAGTGAGAGATTAAAAAAAAAAATCTCATCAGGATAGATGTCAAGGGACCCTTTTGGAGTCCCTTCCCTTTTCTGATGTAGGATCTTCTTTCTCTTCCCTCCCCTTCCCCCCCCCCCCCCCATTTTTAAGACTAATTAGAGCACTTTCCTAACTTCTCTTGGTAACCATAAGACTAAGCACTTGAACTCTGAAACTTGGCAGTTTTGAGTTACAGAAATTTGTATAGCTCCTTTTTGTTTGTTTTTTTCTGTTCATGTGGGGTTGTATTCCCTAAGCTTTGCTCTGCCTTTTTTTTTTTTTTTTAAAGTCTAACTTGTAAATGGAAAGAAACTCAAACCACCAACTTTGACCTAGTTTAGGATAGACACCATGTGAAATGGCCCACTTTTTCCATAGTTTCAATTCAAAATGGTAACTAGTCATATTCACTGAACACTTTAGTTTTGGCCTGAGTTTCAAGTTAGTAAGATGACACAAGCAGTTGCCATGTGTTCATTATTACATTACATATTTCAAAAAGATCATTTCATACACAAAATAGAAGCTAAGTCAGGGAGGCACTGGTTTTCAGCCCAAGCCTTGAGAGCAGACAGCTTTGTTGGCTTAAGGAATAGAGCAAGTGCCAATTCATAAGAGATTGGTAAAACTCACAAGGAAACCAATCTAATATGCTGTCTTTGAGGTTTTCTGTATCTGTGTCTATTAAGCCTTTCTGTATAGACTGTGTCTCTTTCTACAGTGTGTAAAGTTTTTTGTATACCTTAAAGCATTTGGGATTAGTTTCATACCTTGTAATCTTTATTAAAATAAATCAAAAGGAGAAAGGGGAGGAACTCTTCTAAATGAGATGTTATCCACCCTTTGGTTGCATGACAAATATATACATCATGTAATATGGTTTGTATGTCAATATCTAGATTAGTAAAAAAAAAAAAAAAAAGCACAATACATGCTAGACACATCTTTGACCTGCAAATATAGTGGCCTAGAATCAGATCCAAACCACTCACTAAAGTGAATGGTTGTCTTTATGTTAATTTCAGTGGGATTCAGCTCAGACCCTCAGCCTGAGCTCAGGCTATGCCTACACTGCCCCCATTTTGCACAAATATGCAAAATGTGCCTCATTTGCATAATTAATGGGGTTCCGTTTTTGTGAAAGAGGCTTTTGCGCAAAAAGGAACCAGCTACAGAGCTCCTTTTTCACCAAAAACCCCTCTTGCGCAAGAGCCATTCTGCCGCATTTTTTTTTCCAGGAAGAATGGCTCTTGCGCAAAAACAGAGCCTCATTAATTTTGCAAATGAGGCGTGGCGATATTCCATGCTTTGCCTCATTTGCAGTGTCGACCTAGCCTCAGTGATTACCACCATGACCATTCGTTTAAAATGGAGTACTTGTAATAACTGTGCCTGGTAATAACTGTCTGTAGGATTAGGCTCTTAATTAGATTTTAAATACCCTGTCCTAGTATAGATATAAGCTTCATGATTACTGTTTAATTCATTAAATTGTCAATGCAGATATCATTGAAGGAAAAAGTAAAAGGCAACTTAGTAACTTACAGTAAGTAGGGGTGTGTGTGCGCGCGCACACACACACACACACACACGCGTATGTTGAAACTCTCTAAACCAGGACACTCTCTGATCTGGCAACCTCTGTGGTCTGGCACATAGTCCCAGTGGAGAGCCAGCATAATTTCATAGGAAATGTTTACACGTGACTTATTTTCTGCTGTGATTTGTACACAATATTATATTTATACTTCTATGATTTTTCTTAACAATTAATGTTCGCTACCTCAACATTGAGGATGTGTGCATGAAGAAGTAGGTAGCTAAAATGGAGTTTTACGTAGCTTTGAATAAATTTTTCAAAGAGAGCACATATTAAAATAAGGATTTTGCTTTATTTTGAGAAATTCAGCTATATAAATTGTTGCATTTTGTGTGTACATTTATTATGTAGGAATAGATTTTTCTTTTTCAATAAAACAATGAACTTTATCTCAGAAGTTAGTCTCTCTAATAGTTCTGAGATTTTATCCTTTTTGCTTTTTCTCTACTATATTGAGTTTAGAAGGGTTTTTGTTCTTTCATCTATAGTGATCAGAGGGAGTGTGAATCTTCTCGCTAAGTAGGTTAGTTTTCAGAAAGTGACCTGTGAGAAATATATAGAAAATGAGGATTAAATACAAAAAATGAAAGACTTCATTATGAATGTTGCATTAATCTGATCTATTAACATAATTTAGAGTTGTAGTTAAATTCTGGTGGCAGAAACTGGAGCCAGACTTGTGGGAAAGTTTTTGTTTGTTGGTTAGTTTGTTTTTAAATGTTGCTATTGTATTTTTATTTAAAAAGTGCCTACATGCTTATTTAGTGCTTTACTAAAATAAGACTAAGAAGGTGTGTGGGTGGGTGGGGGGGGTGGGGGTGGTGTGTGTGTGTGTGTGTGTGTGTGTGTGTGTGTGTGTAAAATAACACTGTAGTGTGTGTGATTGGTTTATGTTCCACCTCCAAAAAGAAAATCATGGTTACATATTTACCTAAGCATAGAAATCCCTGACTTCTATTCATGCCTCTTCAAAGCCTAGGTGAAAACCAAATCCTTGAACATAGGCTTGGGCTGAATTTAAACACTGAGAGAAATAGGCACAATTCAGTGGAATTTTGCTTTCTTATGCTGGAAATAAATGTGGCCTATAGTGTTCATTTTTAGAGTAGAATACAATGATGTATTCAATCCTGTAATTCTTTTTTACACACATACATACTACAGCAGTCAACAGGTGCTCTTTCACCATGCTTCCACAAAAATACACTAACTGCAAGTTCTGAATAAACTTAAACAACAAAAGGTCTGGTAGCACTTTATATACTAACAAAACTTATAGATGGTACCATGAGCTTTCTTGGGCACAGCCCACTTCAGATGACCAGAGTTTTGAGTCCAGGATGTGTCACCTGCTTTAAAGTAATGTTTCAGTAGCATAGAGGCAAGGTTGACTTTATTTATGCAGAAGTTATGTAATATCTTTGTCTATTTCGAAGACTTTTACAATCGATACTTCAGTATCTAGGCTTCAGCTTTGTTTTGACAGCAGTAATATTGCCATGCAAAAGGTTAAGTAACATCATTGTTCTACTTCAGTAGAATTTCAAGATTAAGGAAGCATATCCTGTATGGGGCATTGCTCTTGGTATGTTTGTAATTCCACCCACTGATCAAAGAAAATGAAAACAAAGGTAAGACAGAGCAAATATTTAGTGATTAGAACATACGGTGAGTACCAGTCACAGATCAGATTTAATTACTGTTTTCCCATATTGAATGATTTGTCTATTTTGAGGCATAATTGTAACCACCTTTCTCATATTGCTACAGATATTGTATTTTTGTTTCTTAACCCAACCATGAAACAAATATATGAACCTAATATTAGGATGGCTCAGAATCTTGATGAGGATATGAAAACTTTGGAAGTAAAAGTTATGGGTTTGAATATATGTCAGGTCAAAAGTGGCTTAGTCATTGGCTTCAGATAGTATGAACAGCTATCTTAAGCTAGTTGTCATTTGGAGATGTCCACGTTATGATCGCTTTGTGCTGATGTCTTAAGGATTAGAGATAGTGCAGTGATTAGAATGCTAGCCGGAGACTACTGATGATTCTTACTCAGATTCAAAAACTTCCTTGACACACATTGTGTGAGCTTGTGCTGATTAGTTTTCTGTACTTCAGTTTCCTATCTGTAGAATGGGAATAATGGCACTTCTGTTCCTCACAGGAGTATTGTCAGGATCAACACAAAGATGATAAAGTACTCAGATGCTACAGTGATGGGAGGAACGCACACATCGAAACGCCGTAAACCAGGACTCTCTGATCTGGCAACCTCTGTGGTCTGGCACTGATGTTGCAGGACCAAATAGTCCCGATGGAGGAATCCCTGCAGGGCCAGCAATACAGTGGCCTGCATGCAGCAAGCTGCCAGCAGGGCCACTCAGCACATGGCAGTGGGGTTGCCCAGCAGAGCTAGGAGACCTGGTGCGTAGCTGCTTGGCAGGGCTGGGAGCTGCAGTAGTAGAGATGTCAGTGGGCCACAGGAGCCCCAGTGCACAGCTGCACAGTGGGGCCAACAGCAGCAGCAGCTACCCAGGGTGGCAGGGAAGCCCTAGGGACCGGGCCAGGGCTGGGGGGGGAGGAGGGGCAGTGATAGTGGCTAGAAACGACCTCCCCTAGTCTAGCAAAATCCCTCACTGGAACCATTCAGGGCCCAGGGATGACAGACCAGGGAGGGCCAACCTGTAGCTAAGATAAATAAAAGTGTCTCATGAAACCAGTTAGCAGTCCAGATAGAGAAGCAAAGGTCTTGAATGGTTTCTGTAGAACACAGATAATTTAGTGGGGCATAGAGTGACCAGATAGCAAGTGTGAAAAATCGGGACACTTTTGTGGTGGGGGTAGAGGGCTGTAGTTGGCAGGTGTAAGACACAATCCTGGATATCCGGATGTTTGGTCACCCTAGTGGGGCAACATAGAGGAAGCCTGCCTTGCTGCTGCCTGTTGAGTATCTGTTATGTAAATAAGCACCTATCCAACACCAAATTAACTTGATCTATTGTGCTTTGGAGGTCTCGGGGGGCCCCCCCCTTGACAGGGGTTGCCACCTGCCTCCAAGGCATCATCCAACCAACCGGGGCCTCGGCCCCAAAGCGTGATGCCCTCTTTTGGGGGAAATATGGCCTCCCGGCCTAGTCCACAGTTTACAGGCCCAGAAGCCTAGTCCACAGTTCAGTGTCTGTTACCCTGGTCCCCACTCGCCGGGGTCTCGGGCAGCAGGGTAGGGGGGCCCGGGCCCTCCCTCTCCACCGGGCCCCGACCCAGGGCCCTAGTAGTGGCGGGCGGTTCCCACCACTGGCTCGGCAGGGGCTCCTCCCTGCAACGCCCCGACCCCTCAGGGGCTTCTACAGCTCCCTGCCCTGGGTCGCTTCCTACCCCCTGCTCCCGGCCCGGCGCCGTCCCACCTGTCGGCGTCGGTCGACTGCTGGACTGGTACTTCCCCTGGCAGCCTCAGAGTTGGCAGAGTCTGGTGCTCGGGTCACGGGGGTCGGTCGGCAGCTCCGGCATTGGGGCCGAGCCCGGCTGAGGCCCGTCAGCAGCGCGCTCAGCTCCCTTGGCTACTCCCTCTCTGGCCAGTGGTTGCTAGCTCCAGCTCAGGTCGCAGTCTGCCCCTTCTGAGCAGGCCAGCAGCCTTTTATCTCTCTGCTCCCCTCGGAGCATGCCCAGTAGGGCTGTGTGGGTGGGGCCTTCTCCGCCCCTGACCCCAAGTGGTTTCCCTGGGCTTTAGTGCGGGGTGGGGCTGCCCCATCCAAGGGGGTTAGAATGTGGAGAAACATTTAAGTTTCCTAAGTTTATACGGGCAGTCCCCGGGTTACGTACAAGATAGGGACTGTAGGTTTGTTCTTAAGTTGAATCTGTATGTAAGTCAGAACTGGCGTCCAGATTCAGCCGCTGCTGAAACTGACCAGTGGCTGACTACAGGAAGCCCGAGGCAGAGTTGCTCTGCCCCGGGCTTCCTGGAATCAGCCTCTGTTCAGTTTCAACAGCCTGAATGTGGACGCCAGTTCCGACTTACATACAGATTCAACTTGAGAACCCCAGGCATCCCCAAGTCAGCTGCTGCTGAAACTGATCAGCGGCTGATTCCAGGAAGCCCAGGGCAGAGCAACTCTGCCTCAGACTTCCTGTAGTCAGCGCTGGTCAGTTACAGCAGAGGCTGACTTGGGGACGCCTGGGGCAGAGCAGCTGGGGTGCTGCCGGGTTGGTCCAGTAGCGCCCAGAGCAGTGCTGCGGGACCAACCAGCAGCGCCCCAGCTGCTCTACCACAGGCGTCCAGAGAAAAGCCTGGTCTGCTGGGGGGGGTGGGGAGTACTAGCTGCGGCGGCCCGCCCCCCCCCCCAGCAGACCAGGGAGACGCGGGCGGTGGACCGAGATGCACCGCGGTCCTGCCACCCGGGTCCTCCACGGCTTTGCTCCACGTCTCCCTGGTCTGCTGGAGACCAGCAGACCAGGGAGACCAGCAGACCAGGGAGACGGGGAGCAATGCCACGGAGCACATCGGCAGCGGACAGCCCAGACGCGCCGCGGCTGTCCCGCTGCCGGCGTCCTCAGAGGCTTTGCTCCCCGTCTCCCTAGTCTGGGAGACGCGGAGCAAACCCGGTTCGTAACTGCGGATCCGTAAGTCGGATCCGCGTAACTCGGGGACTGCCTGTATGTTCACAAATGTAGAAATATGTTAGAGTTGGACAGGAAATGATTTTCCCACCCCACGAAAATGTTCATATTCTCAGTTTCATCCTAGTGCAGGTCTTTTGACGCTTTGTTTTTTGTTCCCACCTCAAAAAAATCGCCAATAAATCGGTTAGGGTACTCACTTGGGATGTGAGGACCCAGGGTCTACAGGTTGAATCTCTGTAAACTGGGACTCCCTGATCTGGCAATTTCTGTGGTCCGGCAGGTCCACAGACGTTCCAGGGTCAGTGTGCGCTGGTGAAGGGCAGGCAGCTGGGCTCCCCACAGTGGGGGCTTGTCTGTGGCCAGGCTCAGACAGGAGCATGGTGCTCAGGGAGCTGGGCTGCCTGGTGTAGCAGGAAAGCAAGTGAGGGGACCAGCAGGGCAGTGAAGCCAGTGGGACAGAGGGGAGCCAGCCACAAGGCCGGCTGCTGGTCCAGGGTTATAGAGACTGGTAGCAGAGGTGCCAGATAAGACCACCCTGGTTCAGCAAAATCCGTTATTCGGGACTGGTCAGGTCTCAAGGGTGCCGGACCAGGAGGTCCAACCTGTAGTCCCTGTTCTGCCTGATTCACACTTGCATCTGTCTCCAACATCCCAGGTGAATAGATTAATCACTAAACTGTAGCTCTTCTGGAGTGGGTCTTGACCAGTGGCCCTGACCAGAAATTCCATCCTGGATCTGGGAAACCTTTCCTGACGAGTTTCATATTGACAAATTGTACTTTTTTTGAGGCAGCGCTGAGCACCCCCCTCATGGCTAGAGGTACTGTTGGAGTCACTGCCACAGTTTCTCCTTTTAGCTGCTCAGTAACTCCCATAACACCATCCAAAAAATAATTGAAAATCTTCCTTTCTGGAGTCCAATTTAGTTAATCTCTGCACACATTGGCTCTCCAGGCCCCATTCCCAGTTGAGTGTCATTCTCTCCCTTTTAAGAAGTCCCCAGCCTTCCTTCCTTGAGAAGGGTCTTGGTTTACCAGCTTTCAATTCTTTACATGGCTGGACCTCAGCCTTGAGGCTTTGATTTCCAAATTCTCCTGGTGTGGCTTAGCTAGAACTGTGAATAACCTAGCACAGTTCCCTAGTTTCAAGGTTTTCCCTGCAGGAGGATTTCACATTCTCTCTGCAGTTTCTGCCGCTTTTGTAATCTGGGTTGACTAATTCCAGATTTTTCAGTCGTTAAAGGGCAAGCCAACCTGTTACAGACCATCTAATGCATTTTTCCTGTTACTGCAGTATTGTGTCCTATTGATGGTTCAATCCTACCATTTAGGTTCAACCCATAGTAAGGGATCTCTCCTTTAGGTCCTTGGTGAATGGTAGGAAAACACTTGTGCCCTTAGCTTTCTATGGTGTGCATCACATTCCTGCCTACTATGCCTCTGTACTGTGATGGCTTCAGTCACAAAGCTCCCCTTGAGATTTTCATTTGATTTGCTTGAAATACCACTGACCCGCCTTTCAGGGTGTCCTGCCACCCTGTTTTGCTGAGCCAGTCCCTCTAACTCCCGAGCAGTGGCACAGAGACAGGGTTACAGCCCCCCAGCAGAGGAATACAGAAACTGAGATCAGCTCAGCTCTAGGAAGGATCACGCAAAAGGACTTGCCACAACATCCAGGTGCACACCCCCAAAGGGACCAGAACCCCAGATAAATTCCTCTTACTCTGTAAGCTCATAAAATGTTCATCCTCTTTATCATTGCAAGAGAGAGATTCACAGCTGTTTACCTGCCGGGGTCTTTTTTTTTTGGGGGGGGGGGAAACAATTATTTACACTTGGTTTATTAATAAACAAAAGTGATTAATATAAGCATTTGCTTATTGGATAGTAGACTAGTGGCTTACATCCCTAGGTCCACCCCTGCCAAACTTCATGTCCCTCCTTCAACACGTATGGGAGCTAAAGCATTTCAAAGAAAGTCTCAAGAATTATTTTTAACTCTTGGGGGGGGGGGGAGGAGATTTTGCTTCTTGCCTCATTCTTGGAGATGGCTTTAACTCATTTTGGTGGAAAATTCCTCTCCCTTGTCCCCTTCTCTCCCCCCCAATAAAACAAACAAGTGAAAAAACCAAGAACCAGAAAAGCCTGAGACAGATGCATAGGAAATTTTGGCCCAGATGATTGGTTTTGCAAACTTCTAAGCTACTGAAAGGAGGTCTTCATATGGGAAGTGTAGGGAACCTTCGCTGTCAGTCCACCTATATTGCTAGGAGTTGAGTAAAATTTATGGAAAGAGACATCTTCAAACCTACTAGGGGAATAATACAATCTTTACATGGCTGTATTAGATTTTTTTCCTTTCACGATTAAACCTCACCCAATTATTATACTGACAATTTTGTCTTTGTCCTTTTTCTTAGTCGTTATTTTTCATCTAAATTAAATTAGAAGAAATTTGTATTGTTCATTTGTCTAACGTAAGGCCATAGACTTGCCTCCATTATTATGATGCAGAAAGGCAGAATAGTTCAACCTGGGCAGAGAAGGACTTTTGTACTTAGAAGTGGAACGTTCTTATACACTACTGCATAGCTCATCGTCTCCTGTTTGCAGCTGTTATACCAGGGCATTCTCATCTGCTGCAAGAGACATAGCTGAGAGAAATCAGATGAGCAGCTGTTCTATGAAGCATGCCCTCCTCTTAGGGCAACAGAACTTACAATTCAAAATAAAGCCTCAGAAGTTACTGCTGTCCTCATTAAATCCTTCTCTGTGGCTTTTAGATACTGCCAGGGTAATATTGGGGAAAAAGCCAGCCAATGGCAGTATGCCAAGTTGCTTAGATGTACTGCAGCTACTGTGAGCGTCCTAAATGGGAGCATTAAGTAGACAAGATTTTTGTCATGTATTTAGTGATTATTCCCATGGGCTTCACTTGCTCTGTGTGTTTGGAGGCCTTGCCTGCTCCTCAGTCCCAGCTCTGAGAAGATAAAATGGTAGGTGGGTGATAGGACTTTTGTTACATGTAGGGTTGCCAGGAATCCATTTTTTTGACCAGGATGCCTGGTTAAGCATGGGGGAGGCAGGTGGGGCATTGCCCTCTTGAAACTGCAAGCCGTGGACAGGCACCGAATTTGCTACCCTTCCTGTGTGGCTCAGTTGGCCTTACTGGAACTTAACTCCCGCCTCTTCCCCACTCCCCCCCCCCCCCCCCCCCACATACACACAGTATAGAAGTCAGACTCCTCATATGATCGCAAATGTAAAAGAGAACGGTAAATGAAACCACTAACATACTTAAACTTACGCTTGGCTTTAAGTGTTTGCTAGATTGGTGCTGTGTGCTCAGCACCTTGCAGAATCAAGCCCAAATAGTGGATATTTTATTCTGAATTTCTGGCCCATTCTCAGGGCTCAATAGGCCATTTGTCAATGTTATGGACGTAATTGACTAATTCCTGGTACAATCTCCATACAGTTATGTGGAATTCAATAGGGTTACTTTGGGATGTAAGCCAGCATGGAATTCTGTTAAGAGTGTTCACATTTTAATATGGTCGATGTCTGGGAAATCTTGACCTGTAATTCTGCTGTTGAGAATTCGAAAAATCACCACTATCATTAATCTTAGCTCTTGCTGAAGCTGTGTAAATACTGGTGCTTTGCTTTTTTTTTTTTTTTTTTTTTTTTTTCTGAGGGGTGAGGACAAGATTGATAGCAGCCACTGTATTAATTGTAATGAGTCAAGATCAAAGCAAAGTTATTCAACTTTAAATTGAGAGTTAATATTATCTATGCGGATTAAATTAGTGAGTGTTGTAATACCACCTACTATTTTGTTTGCTCTGTTTCCCCAGCTTCCATGTGATGCCAATCATTTTGATATTTAGAATGCAGATTTCCCTAAGCTGTTAGTGTTTCATTTGTTCATTGTCTTGTTGTCAACTGTATGGTTTCTCAATATGATTTTGTTCTTTTACAGATGATACGTTAAAAGTTTAGAGGAAAAACCTGAGATTTGTTTCTAAGATCTGTTGCTGAACTGAGAAGAGAAAAAAGCAGAATGGAGAACTTCTGAAGATTTTTATTAGAGAACAAAAGTCAACTGGAAACATAAGGTGGACTTAAAGGAGTAAGGAATTTTACAAGGCATCCAGAAATTAATAATTCCTTGGTTTGGCTCAAAGTCGTGGGACAATGGATACCATTGAGACTGCAAAGCTTGAAGAGCACATGGAAGGTCAGAACAATGACACTTCAAATGGTTATGTTCGACCCACCTTATCAGTCAATGAAGATAGCAAAAATGGCAACAGCAAACCAAAGGGTTTACCGAATGGTTTGCGGAAAGGCACAAAGAAATATCCAGATTATGTTCAGATTTCTATGCCTGCTGAATCTAGGAACAAATTTCCTTTGGAATGGTGGAAAACAGGCATTGCCTTTGTATATGCGCTCTTCAATTTAATTCTAACGACTGTCATGATCACAGTGGTTCATGAGAGGGTACCTCCCAAGGAGCTCAGTCCTCCATTGCCAGATAAGTTCTTTGATTATATTGATCGTGTGAAATGGGCTTTTTCTGTATCAGAAATAAATGGAATGATACTAGTTGGATTATGGCTAACCCAGTGGCTATTTCTCAGATACAAGTAAGTAGTTACATTTATCTCTGTTTGTTTCTACTTAGTAACAGAATTTGCTTCTGCCTTCCTTACATTTTCCATGAGTAGTTACACTTCCCAAAATGAGTACAGGTAAAGAATGTTGAAACAGAATGTTTAAAGGAATCTTGGATCTAGACTCTGCATCCATGAGTGAGAGTGCAGTGGGCTTGAAACCCACAATTGTTTCATGAAAAAAGAAAAGGGGGGGTTCAATGTTTTGTTTTTATTCTTATGCAGAATAAAACAAGACCTCTTCAGAGAGCAAGGGCCTGAACTTTGATCTATCACATCACCACAGAACAATTCAACTACCAAGTGATTGGCTATTCTGCTTTCTGGCTAGAAATTCCATTGTGTACTTCAGACCTTATAGATAACTTTTTTTTTATTCAAGTGATATCATTCTGCAAAACACTTCTGTTTTGACTAAACTGTGTCTTTGACAGAAAGTGCTGAGAGAATTTAGTGCCCTAAATAGAGCTGAATAAAACATTTTTCCATGAAATGTTTTTAAAGTTTGACAACACACTAGACAGTTCACTAGCATTAGATGTGGACGCTCAAGCTAGTCACAGCTCTGAGAACGCCAACTCATCTTTTTTTCCAGCCCATCTCTTCTGTTTCTTGGAGAAAAATCTCTACAGAAACTTGAAAGGAAAACAGACTTTATTTGACATGGGATTGAAAATGAAAGAAATTACAAAATTCCCAAGCAAAATAAAACCAGCTATCCAAACACCTGTGCTATTAAATAGGCCTGAATTTACTTCTGGTCTAGTGGTAAACAAAACCAAACCATTACTTGTGCAGCAATTTCTTTTTCTTCTCTCAACTAGAGCATACTCAGGTCTCAATTTCTGACAGCTTCTCTCACTAAGCCTATGAGAGACAATCCAGAAAGATGTGTCCATACATCAAATATTTTGTGTGTGTCTCAAATCTCCTATGGAAGCAGTTCTGTTGAACTTTGTTTTCATATTGGTTGGATCAAAGTTAAAAACTGTAACTTAAAATTTAGGCTGTTAATTGTTTAATGAGGCTTAAGCTGAGGCTTAAGCTAAGCCAGTGGCACTGAAGGCCTCTCACTTCTTGACAAGTAAATGTATCTTGTCTTTCATTTTATGCTTAAAAAAACCTTTCTTCCTTCTCCCTCTGTCCTTGTTTTCAGGTCGATAGTGGGGCGCAGGTTCTTTTTTATAATGGGAACTTTGTACCTGTACCGCTGTATTACCATGTATGTTACCACTCTACCTGTCCCTGGAATGCATTTTCAGTGTGCTCCAAAGGTAAGAAATCTTGGTGTTGGCCAAAATATTATACCAAATACAGTGTCTGAAAAAGACATATTGGGATATTCATTTATTTTAATAAGATAAATATTTCTCCACATATTATATGATAGTCTTCAGAGAGAAGTGTGGCATATCTAAATATGAAGAGAACTGCTAGGTTTTTGACATTTTAGTTTGGTACGTTGCTGTTAGTAAGGCAGGATTTTGTGAACACTAAGCATCTTTTAGGAGGAGAGTGCCCAAGAATAGTACTGCAGCAGATTGTCCATTTCATTCTTGGTTTTATGAACATATAGATTCACCAGGTTTATTCCAGTTTGGACTATATTTAAGTCAGACATCTAGATTTTTTTTTTTTTTTTAATCTGAAACCTGCATAATATACTGACTATGCTTTGTCAACTGAAAGACAAACCAGCTGCTTGCAGGACAAGCCAGCAAAGCCTTGCATTGCAGCTAGATTTTTGAGGCAAATCTTGTCAGCATGTTTGCCGGTGATCATGTTTTGACCAGGGCTGTCTGGGGCTTTTAAATCCAGTCTAGGCAGGTGACGCTTGTGGCAAAAGGTACGTAAACATAGCAAAAACAAATTCTCAAAAGCAAATATTTGTGGAAATTTGATTATTTGTCGGTGGTACAGTAGAACTAAATGATAAAGTACTCTAAATGTTAGAGCAAATGTGAGTGGTGAACTGCCTCATGTTTCTGTTACCGTAACTCCAGGTCACTAAGCTAAGATTCCATAGCATCTTTCAAACGATTGTGTTGATTTTTGGAAGTTTTTCTAATACTACTCCCGCAGCACTCAGTAGAACTTGTATCTTAAATTTCACATTTTCTGATTTATTTTTTAATGTCAATATTCATTCCATTCCTGAATTGCTGGGATTAAAATTGGACATATGGCAACTGAAGACCAAATGTATCCTACCATCTGTCACAGAAAAATATTAGAGCCACTCAGGAGACTGCTTTGGAGGAACACAATTTTTCACTAGCAATTCAGTTAGATGAATTTTTCAGAGCTACTCTAATGATGGGGGCTGAGAGAGGCATATTCATTCTTGATGTATTTGCTTTGTCTTAATTAGAATTAAACCAGGAATTAACTTGGTTGAGGAATATATATTGAAATGACTCTGGCACACTCAAGAGCTGTGCAAAAATCGGTTGGTTGGTTTTGCAGCATGTGAATTATTTTCTTAAGTTTTTGATTTTTGGTGAATTCATGTCTCTCTTCCTCCTCCCCTTTCCACATAACCAAGCACGCAAGAAGTTAATCTTGGTGAAAAGTGATAGGAAAGTGACAGTGTGCACAGTATCCGTAAGAAGTTTCAAATAAATTTGGGATGATTTATAAAGTCTACAAACATGTCAGCAAACCTAGGCTGACTTCTGACTATTTACGTCCCAAATATCACATGGCTTGAAGTCTTGATTTGTGACCATTTTGCTTCACTCTGGACAAAGAATGAATGATTTGCATATATTGCTTTGCAGGGTTGTTTTCTAGTAAACCATGCTGTTGTCTTTGAAAAATATATAGACAAAGAAGATTCAGATGTTTAGTAGATAGAGCTTTTTATTTATTTATTTTTAAGCTCAGGTTTATTTGGCATAAACTTTTTGATCAAACATATATTCATTATCTTGATTTTTGTTTCTCATTTTCCAGTTGAATGGAGATTCTCAGGCTAAAGTACAGAGGATCCTACGATTGATTTCTGGTGGTGGTCTGTCTATAACTGGATCTCACATCCTGTGTGGAGACTTCCTATTTAGCGGTCATACAGTAGTTCTAACGCTCACCTACCTGTTTATCAAGGAATGTAAGTTACAATATTTAAATGCAGTTGCATTGCTGATGCTTGTGTTATAAGAGGAGTACTTAAACTAAAACCACTTTGTTGCATTTGTACTTGTTTTAGTTTTTACAACATAAAATAAATTGAAAAACTTTTATTCCAAAGTTTGACAAAATTCACTTGTTCCTCCCAGTGGGTGGCTTCTAGAGTGGGTCTGCCATGGTTGTATGTGGTATGTATACTATCCTAGGATGTGTGTGGAGCATCAGAGCTTTTAGCAGACATCTGTGCATTTTTGGAAGACTGATGATGCAAGAGGGGGATAATGAAGGTAAGACTGAAAAAGGGGCTATATCAGCTAGGTGAACAAAGTGAAGGCAAAAGACCACGTTGGCTTAATCGGGAGATCTTGCATGATCTAAAAATCAAAAAGGACTCCTATAAAAAGTGGAGACTAGATCAAATTACAAAGGATGAATATAAGGCAACAACACATGTATGCAGGAGGCAAGATTAGAAAAGCAAAGACACAAGCTAATCTAGGCAAATAC
This sequence comes from Pelodiscus sinensis, assembly GCF_052426305.1. Classification (NCBI taxonomy): domain Eukaryota; kingdom Metazoa; phylum Chordata; order Testudines; family Trionychidae; genus Pelodiscus; species Pelodiscus sinensis. The sequence goes on along the minus strand of NC_143055.1, from coordinate 108,304,159 downwards.
AACTTACATGGGGCTACTATCAGGTAGGTGCATAACTAGCTGGATAACAATTTTCAGACTAGTTATTAATGGTTCACAGCCATGTTGGAAGGAATAACAATTGAGGTTCTACAGGGGTCTGTTTTGGGTCCGGTTCAATTCAATATCTTCATCAATGATTTAGATGCTGGCATATAGAGTACACTTATTAAGTTTGCACAGGATACCAAACTGGGAGGGGTTACAAATCATAGAATCATAGAATAATAGGACTGGAAGGGACCTCGAGAGGTCATCGAGTCCACCCCCCGCAGTCAAGGCAGGATCAAGCTCCGTCTACACCATCCCTGACAGATGTCTATCTAACCTGTTCTTAAATATCTCCAGAGAGGGAGATTCCACCACCTCCCTTGGCAATTTATTCCAATATTTGACCACCCTGACAGTTAGGAATTTTTTCCTAATGTCCAATCTAAACCTCCCCTGCTGCACTTTAAGCCCATTACTCCTTGTCCTGTCCTCAGAAACCAAGAGGAACAAATTTTCTCCTTCCTCCTTGTGACACCAGTGCTTTGGAGTATAGGGTTATAATAAATAGGAACAAACAATCTGTTTCACACATACAGAATGGGAAGTGACTGTCTAGGAAGGAGTACTGCAGAAAGGAATCTAGGGGTTATAGTGGAGCACAACTAAATGAGTAAACTGTGACATTATTGCAAAAAAAGCAAACAAGATTCTGGGATGCATTAACAGGAGAGACATGAGACGTCATTCCTCCACTCCACTCTGTACTGATTAGGCCTAATTTGGAGTATTGTGTCCAGTTCTGGACACCGCATTTCAAGAAAGATGTGGACAAATTGGAGAAGGTCTAGAGAAGAGCAACAAAAATGATTCAAGGTCTAGAAAACATGAGCTATGAGGTAAGGCTAAAGGAATTGGGCTTGTTTAGTTTGGAAAGGAGAAGACTAAAAGGGGACAGGATAGCAGTTTTCAGGTGTCTAAAAGAGTGTCACAGGGAAAACGGGGGGGAAATTGTTCTCTTTGGCATCGGATAGGACAGGAAGCAATGGGGTTAAACTACAGCAAAGGGGGTTTAGGTTGGATATTAGGAATAACTTCCTGTCAGGGTGGTTTAAAAACTAGAATATATTCCCTAGGGAGGTTGTGAAATCTCCATCACTGGAGATATTTAAGAGCAGGTTAGACAGACACCTGTCAGGGATGTGATAGACCTTGCTTGGTCCTACCATGAGGGCAGGAGGCTGAACTTGATGATGATCTCTTGAGGTCCCTTTCCGTTCTAGTATTCTGTGATTATTGTCTTAGAATCATGGAGTACTAGAACTGGAAGGAACCTTGAAAGGTCATCAAGTCAAGTCCCTTGCACTCCTGGCAAGACCAAGCACCATTTAGACTATCCTTGAGAGGTGTTTGTCTACAGTGTAAGGATGTTAAATTGCAGTTAATTGGCTAGTCGAGTAGTTGATGGAATTTCCATTGATTACTCGACTAGTGGATAGATACTTCCGCATTCCTCAACTGACCCCAGGCTCCACGGCACTGCCCCTTTGAATGCCGCTGCATAGCTGATCCCAGGCTCAGCTGTGCAGCGCTGCCCTTTTGAAACACCAAGGCGGTGTTTTTAAGGGGCAGCCCCATGGAGCCCGGGGTCATGTAGGGACTCCCCAGCTGATCCCCGGCTCAGCTGTGTGGCACTGCTGCTTTGAAGTACCCCTTCCTCCCCCTGCCCTGCACTTTTGCTGCCACTATCTGACAGACAGCAAGAGTGGGGTGGGGGAGTGACTAGTTGACTGATATCTCATAAGTATTTGCTTGTTGGATAGTCAACTAGTCCTTAACATCCTTACTATTGTAGGGTCTTAAATATCTAATGATGGAGATTTCACAATCTCCCTATGCAATTTATTCTAGTGTTTTACCACCCTGACAAGAAGCTTTTTTCCTAATGTCCAATCTGAACCTCCCTTGCTGCAATTGAATCCCATTGTTTCTTGTCCTGTCAACGGAGAATAATTCTTCTCCATCCTCCTTGTAACAACCTTTTAGGCTTTAAACAATCTGATATATAATATCGTAATCCCCTTTGGGAGGGGATTATGTAACCGCCTTTAGGATCTTATCACTTCTGTTTGAGATATTCAGCAAATTAATACTTGAGTTTTTTATGAGAAAGAGAGAAAGAGAGAGGACTCCCCTTTCTGCAATGGGAGTCGCACCTGCTTATCCCATTGCTGAATATGGTGCTCAGTTTTGGCTTTCACAATGGAGGATACTTTCCTGAGAGGCTGGATTTTTGACAGACCATTGTAAAATGAGGTTATTAGAAAGTAAGCTTGAGTGGCTTCTGGAGACTCACAGTATGAGTTTCAAGATGATGTAATTGAGGGCTAGACTCTAAGGCTATGCTGTAATACTCAGCGTGAACCTTAATAATTTTGGCTATTTGTTTGGACCAGGAGTGTGCAGATTCCGGCTTGTGGGCCAGATCCGGTCTGCAGAGTTAGTGCCTGAAGGACTCCCACCTTGATGTTTACTTGTGCCTCCACAGGTATTGGAGAATCACAGCTCTGGAGCAGCGGGAATCAGCATTCTGGTCCACGATGCTTCCCGCCACTCTCATTGGCCACAAATGGTAATTCACAGCCAACCAGAGCCTGTGCTCACCTGTGGAGGCTAGGTGAACATAGCAGTGGTGGCCCACCAGGGACTAATACTACAACCTGCCATTTTTTTGTATTGCCTATCTCTGGTTTGAACACATACCAGTGCAGTAGCATTTCCTTTTCAAATCATGGCATGGCACGTCTAAAATTACGGTATGTCTTCACTATGCAATCTTAATTAACAAGATTGCGTTGGCACAAACTTGTCACTAAAAGTAAGTGTGTGTGTGTGTGTGTGTGTGTGTGTGTGTGTACACACTGTTGGCCATTTTATTGACAAAAAATACTTCTGCATCCAAAGAGTAAGTTTCGCTTTGTCAGCAGGAAGAGCGCTCTTCCCGACAAAGCAGTGTTCACTCATGCACTTTGAATGAAAAAGTTTTGGTGAGGTGAGGAGGAAAGGTGTATTTTAAGCACTTGTGAACAACAAGTTTTGTTAAATGCAAGTGTAGACGGCCTTAGAATTTGACTTTCTTTGCTGATTTCCTGAGCACTTTGGTTAAGGCAGTGGTCCCCAACACGGTGCCTGCAGGTGCCATGGCGCCCACCGGGGCACTTATGTGCACCTGCCTAGTGACCAGGGCCAGCCTGAGCCATTTTTGTGCCCGGGCGCACGGCACATGTGTGGCCACCACCCCCGGATGTATGCGCGGCTCCTGCCCCGGGCGCCCGGCAGCCCCGAAAGGTTGGGGACCACTAAGGATATTAAATAATTTAATGAAGTCTATTTTCAGTGCATAGGTAAAGATTTAAAACGTTTTTTCTTGTCACAAAAAAGCATCCCATCACTTGATGATGAGGCCAACAATGTTGTTTATCAATCTAAAGAAAGACCTTTCCAACAGAGAACTTCCATGTGGACATAAGACTTATTCCTTTAAACGAGAAAGAGAATTTGAGGCTTTGTCTGTACTGACGATTGAACAACAACTTTTGCCTGTCACAGGTGCTTTAACTACCCTTGCGTCGTCCTCCCCCACCAAAAGACAAAAGATTTGCCACAGTGAATGGCAAGTGTAACCAGTGCATTGTCGGCAGAAGAGCGTTCCTGCTGACAATGCAAATACCGCTTATTGGTGGTGGAAGTATTATTCTGTCTGCAGAAGTGCTGACAAACAGTGTTAACATTGCCTGTCTACACTACACAGCTATTAGTGACACAGTCAAAGTCTTTGTTCTATGAAATTTCCTGGCATTGTATTGTATGTAATTAATCAAAACTGGTAGAACAGATGGCAGTCAGCCTAATGTTCCATGAGTAGATGGCAATTTGATTTCCTGCTTTCTGTGCTATTAATTTTGTATGTGTGTGTGCTATCACAGCTTAAAAGTGGTCATTTAAATCTTCTACTATAATATATGCCACAGGCAAGAGGTATTTAATTCTCTTCTTTTTAAAGATTTCTAGTACAGTAGATTTCTGGTACAAATATCTGTAAATAGCATGGCAAGGGTAGGGGAGAATAATAACAACCAGACTGTACCTATAATAAGCTCTGTAAATGCTGCCTAAGAATTGGCCATGTATCCCTTCTGACTTCCGATGTACAGAGCAGTCTGATTACAAAGCAGAGGAAGTGCATAATTTACCCATTTGTATTTCCTGTATAATTAGGGAAATTTAGTTTTCTAAGCAAGAGCATATATTCTATCATTGTTTTCTATTAGAGGTTACTTGCAGTATGCTCTGTTTGTCTCTTTGATCAAGCGTGTTTCTTAAAAGAAACATTTGTATATTTCTAGGTGTCATTTTTTTTCCTCCCTCCCCTGCTCCTTCCCCTCTCTCATCTTTGGCTCTTGTCAGTGCATTTCAGTCATAAGCAGGAAATATCATGGGAGCTTTTTCCTGGCTCCAGGCTTGTTTCTCTCTGAATGGTGTAAGATATTCTAGGGAGTATCAGTTCTGTCTGGAGTCTGCTTACTTAGCTAGATGATAGGATGTGATTCCAAATCCTGATCCGCAAATCAGGTGGGGTTGGACTCAGCCTTAGCAATTTTGGGAGGCTTCTATGATGTAGTTTTTCAGTTTGCCCCCCCCCCCTTTTTTTTTGTTTTTTTTTTTTGAAACATAACTGAGTCCTGACTCTAGTGATGTAGCAGGTAATGAGATGCACTGAGCCCAGCCTCTTTGGACAAGATCACGGATATAGTCTTTAGTATGCCCCAAACCTAACACTCAATTTACATAGAAGTGGGATGGGAATCTTGGAGTGAGGATACCATCAGCCTCCTGCTCCAGTAGAAGTGGACCCCAGTTGCCTGTCATGATGTCCATGACTGCCAACATCAAAAACATTTTTCAGGAAAAGTTCCAGCTAAACTGCTAGACTTCCAGCTGCATGTTACAACTTAGTCTAGTCCTCAGTTCCATAATCTTGAAACAAATACTGTGAGCCTCCAGAAGCCACTCAAGTCTACTTTAGCACTTTCATAAACACTAACAAATAATAATCACAATGCTCTTTCCTGTGTGGCATACCAGCCCCTTTTGAGTGGTCAGGATATAACAGAAAAGTTATTTCACTTGACTAATACCACAGATAGTGTGAGAACGGAAATTAGAAGCCAGAAGTTCTCATGCCTACTTCTTTAGGTCAGGTTATTCTAGACCTACAGAAGGGCAGTGTAAGGTAGGCACTCCAGCTACATAGATAACATAGCTGGAGTCAACAGACCTGAAGCAGAGCATGGCGCCGTCTTTACAGTTGAAGGTCAGTGAGAGCAAACACATCTGGCATCTTCCCTTCTGGCACTGACCAGGGGTGCCCTCAGCATTCTATTGAGCAGGTCTTTACTAAACCCTCTAAATTTGAATGCCAGAAGATTGATCTCCAGCGTGGCAAGTGGAGGTATGGCCTTAGAATAGACTCTCTGATTCCTCTTGTGGCCAGAAGCCATTTTGGATATTAAGCTAAAGAGCAGTCTCAGTTGATGGCAGCTGGATCTGGGTGGCATCTTGCAGTTAACATCCTCAATAGGAACTTGGACAGCACCACCCACCCCCAACTGAGAATTGGTCTTGGCTCCTCTCTCCACAGCATGGTAGAAACACTATGTATTAGATGATTTAGGGAAAATCATAGTGGAAAACTTTGAGTCCTAGTGGTCAGCTTTTGTCCTTTCTCTGATAATGTGGACTAAAAGCCATTTTAAAAATGAAAACTTAGATTAGTCATAACCTTCATAAATCTCTCCGCTAAAGGTCTGTGTGTGCTAGTGGCCATATTTCAGCAGATGCATCAATAAGCTCTCATAGCTGTTCAAAATGCATTTTTACTGAAGCAGATCTCTCCTCTCTCTCTCCTCTCTCTTTTTTTTTTATATATATACCCATACACATCACATACGTTCAGATTAAACTGCTAAAGTTAAGCTTGGATATTTATAGAAATATATCATTCTTTCCTATTGACAGACTCGCCTCGCCATTACTGGTGGTATCACTTGATCTGCTGGTTGATGAGTGCCACTGGTATAATCTGTATTCTTGTTGCCCATGAACACTACACTGTGGATGTTATTGTTGCTTATTATATCACCACAAGACTCTTCTGGTGGTACCATTCAATGGCTAATGAAAAGGTGAGTGCCTGGGTATTGGAGGAGAGGGGCAATATGTGTAAACAACTATAAACCCAATAATGGCCTCTCCTTGTAAATACCACACAAGTCATAGTGGTTTAAAATTAGTAAACTAAATCTGGGGCAAATTGTTTTTTCTGAAAAAAAAATGGAAGCACACGTTTATCGTTAAAATTAAGTATATACTTCGGTGCTTTCCTAAATGCAATTAATTTATAATTTCTAGCATTCATATGTTTTTAAAATCTTTATCACTTATTTGTAATTTCTGTTTTAGATAGCTAAGCCACACCATTTTTAAATTTGAACAGTAGCTGCTAATGTTTTAGAGATCTTAAATTATCCAGCTTTTTAAAACATTTCAGTTACATTTCGTGCATGCAGGAACAAATTGAACAAAGATTGACTGACTATATTCTGTGTGTTTAAAAAAAAATTCATTTTGTTGGCTGTAAATATACTTATTTTCAAATTGAATCTCCCCCCCCCCCTTTTTTTTTTACCATGTCACAAAATAAAGTGTTCGGTTCTCATTATGCTACTTGTGATATGGAATACACAAGCTAATTTTTCTTTCCAGGTTAAATAAACCTACTATTTATAGAATTTCATTCAGATATACTGTAATTGTCTCTCTCTCTCTTATTTATGATTCAGCTAATGTGATGGGTTATGCTGTCTAAACTTGTTAATTTTTTTTTCTGCTCTCCTTTTCTCCCCAATATAGAACTTGAAGGTCTCTTCCCAGACTAATTTTCTCTCTCGAGCATGGTGGTATCCAATATTTTATTTTTTTGAGAAGAATGTACAAAGCTCAGTTCCTTGCTGCTTCTCATGGCCAATATCGTGGCCTTCCAGCTGCTTCAAATCTTCATGCAAAAAATATTCACGGGTTCAGAAGACAGGAGAGGATAATGAAAAATCCACCTGAAAGAAAGCTGAAGAAAGAAAAGAAAGAGTCTGCTTTGTATTTTACCAAAAGATTAATGCTATAACCAAAGTTCTTAAAAGGACTAGATTGTAAGGGAATAAGTGGACTAAATTCTTGTGCAATTGATTGGAAAGACAATTGTAGACAAAATATTACATCTCTTGATATGTTTTCTAGTCATCACATTGTACAGAGCTATTCCACTTTTCAGTACTAGGAGAGCACTTCAGATTGGGTTTTTCCCTGAGAGGAAAAATGCAGGACTGGTTTACTTATGAGATTGAGGTGCCAATGAACACACCCATTCTTTTAATTATTAATTAATTTTTTCATCCACAAAATGTCATCATTTCTGAAGTTTAAGGGCAAAAGCATACTAAAATTTAGAGTTACAGTATCTTTCTAGAATAGTATACAAAGAGTCGAACAATAGTGGGAAGTGGTTGACCGTATTTTTCTTGCTAATGAAGGTAAGTCTTATGATTAAGCCAGAGGTGAGTCTTTGACATTTTGTGCTCTATGGGAATGAATGTAATATGACCCTGAAGTGTTGCCACTTCCCATATACTTTACCATATACCAATTTTTACATTTTGTATTGGTAATTTTATATTTAAAAAAAAAACCTTCAAAAAAGAACCCTAAAAATGAATAGCTGTTGTGCTATCTAATGGCATTACAAATTAGAAATATTAGCTACTAACATCTTTGGAGCTCTACAAGCATGGAAATGTTTTTATTTTTAAAACATATACCTATGTAAGAAGAAGAAAATTTATTTCAAAGTCTAAATATTTAATGGCAAGTTAGCCTGAGTCTGTATGTATTATGTGTATATAGCTATGTAATGCATATAGGTATATATACATACTTTTGTGTATTCACACACATTAACCAATACTAGATAAATAAAAGAAAGCTGAGTATAAAGTATTACTGTAAGCAAAACTGTCAATGATTTCCTTCACCTGCTTGAGGACTGCAGGGTCAGGTCCTAAATGGTAAATGTAAAAATCAAATATTTTAAAAGTTTAGTTACTGTTTCTTGTTGACACTATATAAACCTTGTGCTAGACAGCCTGATGTTATGCATTTATAGGTGTGGTGTGTGGGGGGGGGAGGGGGTTTAAACCTTTGGCACACATCTGTGACTCATAAACAGGTCCAAGGTGAATACACTCCAACAGCAACACTTCTTCCACCTTTACCTAACAATATTTATTATAAAATGGTGCTGTCAGATGACTGGCCCATTATTTCTGCCTATCAGGACTCTTTTGTCCAATCAAAGTATCTACATAAGTATGTTGGTTTAGAATGTGGCAATACACAACTTTCTTAGAGTGCAATGGAATTGCAGATTTGCAGTCAACCTGGTCATATTGTTCTTGAGAGAGCAAAGTGGATACTTGGCTCCCCAAAGTTTAACAGTTAAATTTGTCCTATATTTTTTTTCTCGGTTACTTAAGTATTTAATTTCAAAACCTTCAGTAAAAACTGATAGCAAAAGAAATTGTCATTAATACCCAAATTAACGTGTGCAACTTGAGGGAAAATTTGCTCTTATTTTAAGGAAGTCTTGACAAATGTGAACACTAAAAAGAAAATTAAATGACACTCACTTTAAAAAAAAATCCAATTAGAAGAATTGCTGCAAATAAAATACAAAATATAGTACTCGGATCTGATTTTGTTTTTCAGTTCACAGGGCTAATTAGTAAGTAATCTGAACACCAAAAAATTTTAACTTGCACTTGAGAATATTTTTGTGCATGATACACACAATACAAATCTTGTGCATTATATAAAAGCATAATACAATAAACAGCATTTCTTACACTGTATCCTGGTAAAACATACCCAAGTAATAATATCAAAGCTCTTTTTAAAATAATTTTAAAGATTTTATTTCTCGCTGAAAATATTTAACATCATGCTGGGTAGCTTGATGATGTGTAATATGGACACAATGTTCATGTTTTGTTGCTGACAGAACTTTAGTGGCTCAAACTGAAACCAAAGTGTTTCCTCAGGGCATATCTACGTGGGAGTGCTAAAGTGCTACATCGGTTGCGTAGCTTAAGTCAAAATAGCTTATTTTGGCTTATTGTGCTGTCTACACAGCAGGACACCCGAGAAATATCACGCTTCTTCCGACTTCCCTTACTCTTTGTAAAATGAGGGTTACAGGAGTCTGAGTAAGAAGTCCTCCAGCTTGCCGCCATTTTGCTTTTATGTCAAAATAATGGCTTGAATTGTAGACACAGACTGTTATTTTGAAATAATGTCAGTTATTCCAAAATAACATTGCTGTGTAGATACACTCTCAGTTATTAGCTAACCAGTCTTCTTAGTATAATATCAGCCTTTGCAGATCCCCATATTGTATTTCTTGTTTGAGTTCATTCTACATGGACCACGGTGTCTTTGAAGACAAACCACAGACTACCGGGCTATAGTTTAACTCACGTTTTAGTTGAACCACTTCTAATAGCAATTTCTATGGAGAGAAATGTGGGTGAACTACAACCAGCTTCAAGATAAGCACTGTGAAACTGTAGACTGAGCTTTCTAGGAAGGATCAGAAACTGCTTTTCACTTGGTAGCCTGTTAGGCCAATGAATAATGCATCCATTGATAGCCTAGATAGATTACAAGAAGTTTCATTGAGACATTTAGAAGAGTATTTAGCTAATGACTGACCTATAGAGTACATAAAGTGGTCTGCTCAAAACTAATATCCTTATTCAGTACAATTTGAGGTCCCACTCTAGAGAGAGAACTAAAATTGTGAGAATAGCTTAAAATCAGTTGTAGTTTTAGATTAGTTCTGCTAAGCGCTCAAATTCCCTTTATTCCCATATATCAACAGAAATTGAGACTCCTATACTTGCACTTGATCAATAAAATTTGTTGTTCACAGGTGCTTAAATTAAAACCCCACCACAAATGACAATCTTGCCATGGCAAATGCATGTGGATACACTGCTTTGTTGGCAAGAGCATCCTCACAGCGTTTACACATGCCGACTTTGCAACAAGGCTGTGTCCACTAAAAGCAGCACAGTGTAGTAGACATCTCAAAGTTTCTTCATATTGACAAAAGAACATAATAGATTTATTGTATCTTTTTTTAAAAAAATACTCTCCTCATTCAGAAACATTAAAGCTTAAATCTGCATAAGAATGCAGATTTACATCCTTACATATTTACATAATTTAATGAGCCTAATGAGCCTATTCTTTATAACCACATGGCTCTAACAAATCAGATATAGACCACAGTACACAGGAACATGACCTTAAAGAACTAATAGTGATTGTGATAAGTGGTGACCTATAAAGCAAAATTTCAAGACAGGAAGAAATGGAGTAAAGTGGATACTATCCAAAAATAAAAAAGCTAATCTGGAATTCATTCATAAGCCTTCACTGGATTGAGTGCAGGCTTTTAATCCTGCTGCCTTGTTATATAGATCTCATTTTTATGTAATGTATCAAACTTTTCTTTAAATACTGTCTATATTTGCTGCTGTGCCAGGAGACAGAGAATCATAGTTCAGATGCAGTTTCTTAGATCCAAATTCTGCCCTTTTGAAGAAAGCATGGATGGGCCTTTTTGAAATCAGAGGAAGTTCCATATGCGCTTCTTCCACCTTACTGAAGACGCAGGAGCTGCTGAGTCCTTGACACTTCTGAAATCCAGGTCTTCGCCCATGTGCCTAATTGGATTTAGAAACGTAAATTGGGCACCTATATTAAAAAATCTTAGCCTTGGTCGTTATTTAAAAGGGCAATATGACAGCAGTATGCTCACTCTGGCTTGCATCAGATCTGTCACAAGAGCAAATAAACGGCCTTGTTCAACCACTTCAGATATTATCTCTATGGTGTGTCCTTAATGACCTCTGGTGGCTATAAATGGTATGTGTTCAATAACATTCTCTGACTTTCAAATTTGTTGTTGTTTTAGGGTAATTCGTTGGGAACCAGTCCAGAGGAAAATTAAAAAGTTTCCCAGCACTTGAACTGATTTTTTTCATATTCAAATGACTCTAGTTAGGTTGACTGTTTTTATTCATTTTTTACATTTTCTGTATTACCTTGTTCTGGCCAGAACCCGGAAATAATATATGAAAATATGAAGTGTTGTTCTTGTAGTGTAAAACCCAACTAGTGCTACAAAATGCTGTGTGTGCAGGAGAGTGGGGGAAGTGTTCATGAGACTTTGAGACAAGCGATCCAGATATTTTGAGATGAACATCTCTAATGGAATCAATCCTCCAAACTTTGAATTTCACCCATTGCTAGTGATTGCATGGCCAGATAACTTATCCTGTTCATTTAAAGTACACCTAGCGCCAATCAAAATCTATCTTTTTGGTTGATATGAAATATGTTCTAGTGCTTTACAATCTGACCCCTGATTCCAATCTCATAGAAATAGTGAGTCCACCTATTTATTTTAAAGGGCAGGTCCTTGAAGAAAGGCATGGAAAAATGCAGATTTTTGTTCTGCTCCCAGCTCTGCTACTGACTTGTGTGGATGTGGGAAAGCTATAACTTTTTCCAGCCTGATTCAGAACCACTGCCATTCCATTTGTTTTTGCTAGGAGTTAAGCACAACACTTTTGAAAATTCTGTCTGTTTCACCCTCTGTGAAATAGAGAAACAGCTTCCCTCTCATCACACTACTGAGGCTTAGTATTTGTAAATAAATGTCTAGATTAGGGTTGGGCAAGATCCAGCCCACAGGAAGGTATTTGATCCAGCTCGCAGCCCTCCCTACTGAGGCCTTGAGACTGTTCAAAATGGCTGGCAGCTCCCCTCTCCCAGGGCTGTGCAGCACCTAGAAGGAGCCACCAGTGGTTTTAAACAGTGAGGCACGCCCCTTGCAAGGGAGGCAAGAGATTTTGTGTGGGCTCCTACCCCCAGGCACTGGTCCCAGCTACAATGATTGGCCTGGAGGTGGGGGAGCATGTGAAACCTCATTTCCCCCGCCCACCCCCTTCAGGGATGTGCAGCCCTGAACTGTGCATGGAGGGGAACCTCTTTGAGTAGCCTGGGGCTGCTGCAGGAGGGTGCCTGCCTTGGGGGACCCTGTTTGGGCTGCTGGCCGGGAGCCACCTAAATAAGTGACTCCTGGCCATAGTCTGCCTCTGGCATCCCAGCCCCTCCCACTTCCCAGCTCCATGCCCCGTTCACCACCCAAATCCTCTGCACACATATCCCACCCCAGGTCACAAGTCCCTCCTGGACCCTGGAACACCCCTCTCCCTGGTCAAAATTTACTCCTGCACTCCCCTGTCCTGCACCTTAATCCCCTGCCTCATGTCACAACCCAACCTCTGTCCCAAACCCCCCACTCCCTCCATAGAGAAGTGTGGCCCTTGACCACTTTCCAAAATCTTGGTGTGGCCTCCCACCAAAAATTATTGCCCATCCTGTTCTAGATGATGGGAGGGAATGTACTACAGAAGTGCAAATATTTTTTTTTTCTTGTAAAGCACTGCTTTTAAACTAAGTCGTCTTGAGGCATGCTTTGAGAATTGCATGCCTGTATCAGGCACTGTAATACCAGTGAAGTTTTAACGAGACTTCATCTTTTAAGCCACCTTTTTCAGTGACTGAATTTGACAGGCATCCAAATCAATGTTGCTGTTTAACCGCATATGAAAATAACTTCCCAGCACAGTATTAATGCCATTTCTGTGTTCTAAATTTTTGTCCTTAAATGCCAGTAATATGGATGCTGCAGGGATGCAGAATTTTTTTTTTTTTACAAGCATTGGGAACAAATTCAAAATAATCTAATCTTGTATTTGATGCAAGTATACACTTCCACGCATGCTTACAAATTGTTTACGTAGCCTGTCTGCATCATTTAGCAGCATAGCATCTATCGTTAGAAATCAGTTCAGGAATAAGGAGGAAAACTTTAGCATAGCATGTGACAATTGTATTGTTGATTTCCAAATAGAAGACTTGAAGAAAACAAATGCAAATTACATCATTCTCTTTGCCAAGTTAGGAGATAAATTAAATCAGTGTTCCTATGTAATTGTTAATGCTACATGATATGAGGTCTCTTACAGAAAATGTATTAGTGCTTCGAAGGTAGTTATTTATTCTTTTATAAATATACTATTTTTATGTGTTAAGTGCCTTATTGTACAGTTTTACATCTGTATGTATACTGTAAATTTTTTCAATAGTTTGTTGGATAGAGTCTATGCTACTCTGTTATAGTTGTATTAGTATATGTTTGCAGGTTTTAATCAAATTTTAATATAACAATCTTTCACACCTTTTGCCGCTACTTTCAAACTGCCTTTAGCAGCCCAATGTAGCAGAGCAGCACTTTGCAGAAACACTATTTGTGCTTCTATACACTATGGGTGCCTTAGCACTCTGGCTAAAAAGTTCTTGAGTTACATTTCAGCCTGTCATGAAGTTATCATATGAGACTGTTTCCACAAAAGTGGGTGGAGGAAAGTTCTGTCTGTTAGATGCTACAATAGATGTTTATTAATCTCTTTATAACAACCTTTCCATTCTTCTCTCCTTCTCTCCCCCTTAGGCCCCCCTCTTACTTTATTTTTAAGCTCGAAGGTTGAGGCAGTTGTCTTATAATGTGGATTTTAAGTGCCTTTGGGTGGGAGATGGGGGTTGAGGTGGAGGGGCTGAGGACCAGGAAACACAATAAGTTGAATTTGTTTTCAGTGGGAAAACTTTAAAGCTAATGAATCCTATTCAAGATTTTCATAGACATGTGGCCTCCTTTGGATGTGTGCTTTGGCTAACTTGCCACTGTCGACACGTGAGGAGGATGCAGTATTAAGACTGTACCAAGAACCCCCAACAGTAATTTAGCTGGCTCTGTTTGACTCAGTACATGCTAGCCTTCCTGGCTATCTTAGGAAAAGGAGTAGCTCATATTTGTCTCCATAGCAGACATGCCTTTCACTTCCCTTTTGGGATGGTGAGTGTTGGTGCTGCTAGCCCTGTGTAGTCAGTATGCTCCCAGCTGAACAATCCAGCCACTGCACAGTCTTTGTGTAGTTGTGGGTCTTTGAAACTCCTCCTCTTCCCTTATGCACTTGCACAAGGTTAGTCACAATCTGGTTTGTTTTGAGTAAATGAAAATATCATAAAACTAGTTCAAATACATAGTGACTACTGTAGAATTGAAACTCAACTTCTTTAAAAGTGTCTATGGACTTGATTCTGCAGAAAAAGGTCGAGTTTTGCAAGACATCCAAATGTACTCTTGGTTGATTCAGACCCTGTGTTTTGTATTTGTCCGATAAATAATAAAGGCTCTGAGAGGTTAGCTTTTGTGAGGCTACAGGGATTAACCACAGACCAGCAATCTATCATGTCAAAATTAGCCCTTTTACCAGAGTAATATTTATTCCCTGGATAGATCTTATGGTTGTGTATGTGTTAAGCTGGTATTGATTTTGTTATTACTTTATTACATTTTTTTAAAAAAATGTGTAAAAAATATACTAAATGTATTAATATGTACTTGAATTCCTTTTTTTTAAATAACTTGTTTAAGATCTAATCATTGAGCCCTTCCAAACCTGCACAGAAGTTCCTACTACATGTAGGCAAATCCTTTTGCAGGATAAAGTTCTGAAAAATGAGTAGCCTTAAAATGCAGATGTATATTAAAAGAAAACTAAGCATTGTGCTACTCACTCATTGTCCTGATTCAGCAGGGAACTTAAAATATGAGTAGTTCTATTGAAGTCAGTGTGACTGTTACTATGTTTTAAAGTTAAATACATGCTTAAGTACCTTGTTGAACACTTAATGCTTGGCATAGCACTTCTACCAATGAAGTTAGTGAGACTGCTCCACTAGTAAGTACTATTGCTATTACTAAATATAGGCAGTATTCTTATTGGCTACATCTAGACTGGCATGATTTTCCGCAAATGCTTTTAACGGAAAAGTTTTTCCGTTAAAAGCATTTGCGGAAAAGAGCATCTAGATTGGCACGGATACTTTTCCACAAAAGCACTTTTTGTGGAAAAGCGTCCGTGCCAATCTAGATGTGGTTTTGCACAAGAAAGCCCTGATCGCCATTTTCGCCATCGGGGCTTTTTTGCGCAAAACAATACTGTGTTGTCTACACTGGCCCTTTTGCGCAAAAGCAATTGCGCAAGAGGGCTTTTGCCTGAACGGGAGCAGCATAGTATTTCCGCAAGAACACTGACAATCTTACATGAGATCGTCAGTGTTCTTGCGGAAATTCAAGTGGCCAGTGTAGACAGCTGGCAAGTTTTTCCACAAAAGCAGCTGCTTTTGCGGAAAAACTTGCCAGTCTAGATGCAGCCATTGTGTGTCCAGCCACTAACTCGATGGGCCAGAATTTGGTCCATAGAAAGCAACATGTATAAAAGGGCTGCAGCAGCTTGTGGCAGATGTCTCAGTAAAGTGAGCAAGATGGCAGACACCTCTTTTTGTCTTTTTGCCCTGTCACATGCTATGAAATGTTGCATCTTCTACTACAAAGTGGTGTAATATATACAGAGCTGTAACACATGATCAAGTTTTTTGTAATATTGGTGCTCTGAAAATAAGGCAATAATCAGTAGTATTTCTTGGGTACAAATTTGAATAGGATGATTCTTCTGTATTCAGTTCCTATACTGGACCTTGTATCTTGTAACGGTATGTCTAAAAGCCTTGTCTATGCTAGTAGCAGGATGCAGAGTATGTGTTGCTATGTGCTGCAGTGAAAAGCAGGCTATATCTACACCGCTGTGTGTAGTGAGGCGTGGCAATAAGTCTTTAGCAGCAGGAAGTGGTGAGGAACATTTTCTGACAGCAGGGACCTGCAGGTGTCTTTCCCTGCTGCCTGTTCCTACAACAGTCTTTCCTTGATGCTGGGAAAGTCTCTTCCAGCAGTGGGAAGCTACCAGAGATTTTCCCCACAGTGGAGCAGGGGGAAAACTTAAACTTCCCCTCTGGCAGCAGGACACTGGACTACTAGAAATAGCCGCTTACGTGGAGTGTGTAAAGGGCCACGTGGGCAAATGCCTGAAGGTTCTGCATGTGTAAACAATGCCTCACTTACACTGCACGTTGCCCAGCATAAGTATAAATAGCAGTGTATATACTCTGTACATACCGTAAGTGTAGATATAGCCTAAGAAGGCCATCCTATGTATCTGAAACACATAAGCTGAAACTGTGTCCAATGTGAGGGCTCAGTAGCCATAGTGTATTGCAAACCTGTAGACATGGGTCAGAATTTACAAGTTAGGGACCACATATTTGCTATGAAGCTACATGCAGAACCACCAAGGACTTGTGACTGTAAGTGTCAAAACTTTAAAAAATAAATCAGGAACAAATTCTGTTCTTTTGAACACTCAACACTCTTAAGAGTATTTTTGTTTGTAAATAAAGCTTTTCGTTTCTCAATTTTACTGTTAATTTGTGGTTTTACATATAATATTTGTTCCTTTTGTAATACTTGTATACAGGAAATGGGGATAGTTCATGGATTTTAAATAAATATTAAACCAGCCACACTTCTGTGAGATATCCAGGAAATTATGAATTAGGAAAAAGGAGTTGGTTTGGAAAAAAAACTTAGATAATCTTATCACTTGATCTAAAAATGTAAGAATGCCATTAGTTTGTGGCATGGACAAATGGCTACATTTAAAAAGATCATCATCTAATAAACCATCTTGTTAGTCCTGCATTTTGCTTCAGCTACACCAGACTAACACGGCTACATTTCTATTACTATTATAAAGTGAGATACATTGGGCATCATTCTTTTGTTCTTTTCTAGTTTTTAAAAATGTAGATTTTTGAAGGAGGAAAACTGAGTGAAATCTCTGGCTTTTTAGCTCTCATGGAAAAGCAGGATCAGAAGTACTGTCACATGATGATAAAATAACTAACTTAGCATAACTGACTGTCTCAATGAGATACTGAGGAGCTGCTAACTTATCTGTGACCTAACTGTAATGAACCTTTGCTGGTCTGGGTCTTCTGTGTCAAGATACGTGTCTGTGCCTTGTATATAAGCAAGTTGTTTTTAAGAGAGCTTGCACTATGACTGCTTGAAAGATCAATAAAAAATGTCCTGTCCTAATGACTAAATTCTACAAGCACAAAAGTCCACCAAAAATTGATTCTGTGCCTTCTGCTAGAGCGAGAGAGTATATTTTTTCAATAACACATTATGTAATGCAGGGCAATTAAATATTCAAGACTCAACAATGAGGAAGTTGCTTAGTAAGTTAGCTTTGGAGAAAGCAGTTCCTGAAAGTTTAAAGTTGTGTTTTGGCTGAATAAAATAGGGAAACAAAGCAATAGTACTCCCTCTCCTGGAGGATGCAAGGCCTACATTTCAGAGTTTCACTGTTAAAAATCCCTCATCTTTCACAAAGGCTTTTTAATGTCAGTTATAGATATATTGAAATCCTGGCATAGTGAACTTTGAAGCAAATATTTTCAAAAATCTTAGTTCTGAGACTCATTCTGTTTAGGGACCAAGGTGCTTAGCTGATCAGATGTATGAAGAAACATATACAGGCAGTCCCCGGGTTACATGGATCCGACTTACATCGGATCCCTACTTACAAACGGGGTGAGGCAACCCTGCACTAGCTGCTTCCTGCCTGCAGACCAGGGAGACGCGAAGCTAGCGCCCCCCTCCCCCAGCAGACCAGAGAGATGCGGAGCGGCTTTTCTCAGCAGACACCTCAGCTTGAGAATAAAGGACTGAGGGAAGTGAGGTGTGGGAGAATAAAACTGAGCTCTGGAGAAATGTTTGGCTAGAGTTTCCCCTACAATATGTACCAGTTCCGACTTACATACAAATTCAACTTAAGAACAAACCTACAGTCCCTATCTTGTACATAACCCGGGGACTGCCTGTACTGAGTCAGACTGCATACATGTTTTGGCACAAGGACATTACATTTTAAAAACCCCTAAAATCTTATACAAACATCTAAGTGTTCTGTTTGTCATTTATCCTGAGTGCTCTCAGACACTGCCCCTGTGAAACAGACAAAATTTGCCTGACAGATCATGTTAGATCTTTTTAGTTGGGTATGGATATTTTATTCTGTTTACAATCTTAGTAAAAAGACACAGTAACAGATGGCTGAAAATGTGGGTGCGGGAAATGTATTTTTTATAATGACTAGTGTGCACATTTTTCCAGGTGGGGAATGGGGTACACTCTTTCTGGTTAATGGAAACAAATACTGCTGATCAGTAGCTATAGTCGCAGCTCACCATCTGCTTAGCCATAATTGTGTGGAACTCCTATTAACACCTGTGGGAGATTTTCACAAGAGTCCAGATAAAATATGTAATATAAATCCACACTGCTATTAAGCCATAGTTCCAAAAGCAGAATTTTGCTCATTCAATTTGTCTTTAAATACAGTATGGTAAATGAAACAGAGCTTTTTTTAAACTTCCCCAACACAAGTTCACTAGTAACAGGAATACATCATTGTATTTGTAAATACATGCTATGTGTTTGTCTAGCCTTATGTAAATAAAATAGAAAACCAAGTTACTGGTGTATACTTCAAGACTTTCATGCTTGATTAGTGGGTCGCAGATGTCAGACTTTAACTTATGAAAGATGTTATGTTTATCTATTACAACAATTTTATGCTGAGAATTTTGTATTTTGAAAAGACATGTAACACAAGAACAGCATTTTCTCCAAATAAAGTGCCTGTGAAAGCAAAGATCCAAATGGTTATCAACAATTTGAATGATCTTTATAAAGCAAATCAAAAGACAAGCTCCTTGCTTAGATTGCACTCTTCTAACTTAAACACTTCACATTGATCAATGATCCAAAAAGTGATATTAACTGAATTGTAATCTAAGTCTTTTGTATACATAAAATGAAATGGTACTCTAGTATTAAAACAGAGAAACACCAAGGTGAGAATAATTCACAAGAGTTTGGTAGTGTATTGACCAGGACGTTGAGAATTATTTTTTACTACAGGCAGTCCCCGGGTTACGTACAAGATAGGGACTGTAGGTTTGTTCTTAAGTTGAATCTGTATGTAAGTCGGAACTGGCGTCCAGATTCAGCTGCTGCTGAAACTGATCAGTTTCAACAGCGGCTGAATCTGGATGCCAGTTCTGACTTACATACAGATTCAACTTAAGAACCCCAGGCATCCCCAAGTCAGCTGCTGCTGAAACTGATCAGCGGCTGATTCCAGGAAGCCCGGGGCAGGGGCTTCCTGTAGTCAGCCACTGGTCAGTTTCAGCAGCGGCTGACTTGGGGACGCCTGTGGCAGAGCAGCTGGGGTGCTGCTGGGTTGGTCCAGTAGCGCCGCCACTCCTCGGCGCTACTGGACCAACCCAGCAGCACCCAAGCTGCTCTGCCCCAGGCGTCCTGATTCAGCTGCTGCTGAAACTGACCAGCAGTGGCTGAATCAGGACGCCTGGGGCAGAACAGCTGTGGTGCTGCCCGGTTGGTCCAGTAGCGCC
This sequence comes from Pelodiscus sinensis, assembly GCF_052426305.1. NCBI lineage: Eukaryota > Metazoa > Chordata > Testudines > Trionychidae > Pelodiscus > Pelodiscus sinensis. The sequence continues at coordinate 108,284,467 of NC_143055.1, read as the reverse complement.
CAGAGCGGCGCTACGGGACCAACTGGCAGTGCCCCAGCTGCTGTACCACAGGTGTCCGGAGCAAAGCCATGGAGCACGGGGGCAGCGGGACAGCCCAGACGCGCCGTGGCTGTCCTGCTGCCCTCGGGCTCCGTGGCTTTGCTCTGCTTTGTTCCCCGTCCCCCTGGTCTGCAGACCAGGGGGACGGGGAGCAAAGCGGCGGAACACGCAGGCAGCGGACAGCCCAGACGCGTCTGGGCTGCCCGCGTGCTCTGCGGCTTTGCTCTGCTTTGCCCCCCCGTCTCCCTGGTCTGCAGACCAGGGGGATGGGGGGGGGGGCAAAGCCCAGCTGCTTTGCTTCCTCTCCCTGGTCTGCTGGAGACCAGGGAGAGGAACGGCCCCGTTTGTAACATAAGTCGGATCCGCGTAACTCGGGGACTGCCTGTATTAGAATTTCATTAAGGTTTCTAAGTGGAATTTTGTAACTGTTCTCAGTTGCTTTTATAGGCACAGAACAAGTGACTGAATGTACTGGATATTACCTTATTTTAAAAGGTATGTGTGAATCACAGTGATGCTAATGCACTTCTATTTCTGTCTGCCCGGAGTAAGGGGAGTGGGTAAATTTGTGTGTGAGCTGAGGCCACTGAAAGAGTTGTAGAGGCAGAGGAATGTGTTGGGAATGGGTTTGGCACAGTGTTCTGCCATTGAAAGGGAAACACGTCTAAGATTTTGTCTATGCTACCAACTGAACAACTCCACATTTGTTATTTACAGGTGCATAAAAATGCCCTCCCTCCCTCCTCCCCCCTAATCCATTCCCTGTCGAAAGACAAAAGTTTTGCCACGGCAAGTGGCAAAGAGAACATCTTGTTGTGAGTAGGAAGGCTTTTTTTTCTTGTGGGAGGAAGTGGTGGAACTATTTTGTTGGCAAAAGTGCAGACAGCATCACAGTGCCAGACTTTTCGCGACAATAGGGCCATGTCACTAAAAGCTATCTAGGGTCGATGAAGCCTAAGAGTGATGGGAAGGAAAAGATGCTGTCTGTGCTATTGTAGGGATTATACCAGATAAAAAGTGAGTGGGAAAGTGGTGCTACTATGTGAACACTAGTACTGAAAGGGTTATAGCTGCAGGAAAGTGAATAGGAGAGAAGTTGATGCTTGTTTTAGCCATTCTGGCTTTCCAGTGCTATGATTCCTGCCCTCACATTTCCAGTCTCCTGTCCCCAGGCCTTCTAGACTCTCTGCCTTCCATTGTTCATCTCCAGCCTCTCTACCTTTAATTCCTGTCCACCGAAGCTTCCCTGAGACTTAATGCCTTTGTGCCTTCCCTTCAATGAAGCTGGTGCCCATCTCCCTCTTGTGAGTTCTTGTAATGCTCTGCGGCCAGTGACTGATGCAGCCACCCTCCTCCTCCAGAAGTTCCTGGGCTAGCGTGTTATAAACCCTAAAACATCCTAGCTTTTTATACTTGGAATGGGTGTGGGGCAGATTAGATGGGGAGAGGAAAATGATGAGGGAAATAACATGCTGCCACATTTACTTGTGACAGGAAAGAGCCAGATTATGGACCTCTATGCAGGTGCATTCATGGTGTTCTGCTCCCTCTGAAACTGAAGGTCTAATAGCCTACTCAGGCAGACCAGGTGGAGGGCAGTGGGTCTGAGCTGGGCCTACACGGAGAGGCAAGAATCCATATCTATTCCCATGCTCTGGCCCTTTAGGGAAAGGCACACAAAGATTGAAATGAAGTTTAAGGAAAAAGAAGGGAGGCAAAAGAAAAACGTAGTTGCCAGTTGGCAGCACAGCCCTTAGTGGGTGTATGAGCCAGTTATTTGGAGGCCAAGGTGAAAGAATGTTTACTGCAGGTACAGCAGCTGCATCTGGGGCAGATGGATCAGATTATGAAGGTCAAGTACACAACTGACTCTCAAAATCTATAAAATCCTCACACTGTCTTTTTATTTTATTATTTTTAATGACATTTGCCTATTGAAAGAATTCTCACTGGGAAGGCAGAAAAAATGGACTCTATTTTGCTGAGTGTGGGGAAGTTTTCTGCAATAGTACCAGTTCATACATCTAAGGGGAAAAAGCATCTAAAAGGCTATTAGATGATGAAACAGAGAGCAATACTTCTGAAAGAGACACGGGTGAGGAGGCGGACAGCAAGCTGACCTGGGATAACATAGAGGAATCTAATTTTTCAGCGGTAATGAAACTATAACTGGAACATTACAGTGCTGGTAACTGACACACCATAAAAAAAATTCAGAAATCTACAGCAACAAAAAAGTTGGAGGAGATATTTGGAAAAAAGAAAGTTAAACTTGACTAAAAATAATCATTAGGCCTATGCACAATATTTGTAACAACTGTGATCTAGAATGTTTGTCTGCATTTCATTCCAGTTTTCCAGAAATATAAAACTGACACTTTGAGGCATGTTGGCTCAAAAAACTGGGTCTTTCACTCAGTGATGCTCAAGGAAAAAAAGGCATCAAGATTTCAAAATGTTACACCTGAATGTTGTCATAATTTGAATGTTAGGGGTTTTTTCCTATACAATAGCTCCATTCAGTGAAATTACAAACAAAGGTGAAATTTTGCTTGTAGGAAGTCATCTGAAATTTAAAAAAAGGGCATATCCTGTTCAGAATAAACATTTTGACTTTTTTCCTAAAATAAATGTTCATACACCAACTCACAGCACAAAAAATAAATAAGAAACCTGTAAACTGATCAAGCTACTTCTGCAGCTGATTATGAAAAGGCAGAAAGTCATTCTCCATTTTAAAGACATGAGAGAGAGAGACTGATATTAACATAATGAGAGCCATATAAAGATAAAGATAATCTAACTATGCTAGGTTAAAGGTTAGATAATCCTAGATACCTTTCTGCTCTATTGTGGCAGAGTTGAGGATGTGGCGACTGTGTGTGGAGGGGGGGGGCGGAACACATCTATTACTATTTTCCCCATAAAAACAACAGAATTCTTCAATACTCTATTCACTGGTTCTTTTTCAGAATTAAGACTGCACAGTATACTCTTATTTTTCCTTATGATAAAATACCTACTTCAGCAAAACTGCTCTGTGCGCTCTCTCTCTCTCTCTCATGCTGTTTTCTTCATATTGTTCCCAGCTATCCACATTCTGTTAAATGCTCCTTCCCTATTTACAGAAACATGCTTTCTGCTGACTGTTCTAATTAAAGCGCTGATACTTTCTGCCAAATCCAGTCGAAAAGACTGCATTAGGTTCTTATTTTTAATCTGATTTGTCTGTGAACTTAAATTTATTTAATATTGCACTGTATGTCAGCAAATAATTTATCAGCTCCTTATAGGGAGCAGATTAGAGAGAGACTGTATCTAACAGTTTCATATTTGTTTGACAAAAATGTGACCTTGACTCTGAAATTTCCAATATACCCACTTCAAAAGACTCCTTTATAATCGGCATAAACTGGTTTTAAATATAACTCCGCTAATCTCATGGAGCTTTTTATAGACTCATAGACTTTAAGGTCAGAAGGGACCATTATGATCATCTAGTCTGACCCCCTGCACAGTGCAGGCCACAAAATCTCACCCACCCCTCCTAGAATAATCCTCTCACCTATATCTCAGATATTGAAGCCTTCAAATACTTTGAAGACCCCAAGATGCAGAGAATTCTCCAGCTGTGATCTGTACCCCATGCTACAGAGGAAGGCGAAAAACCTCCAGGGCCTCTTCCAATCTACCCTGGAGGAAAATTCCTTCTCGACACCAAATATGGCGATCAGCTAAACCCTGAGCATGTGGGCAAGACTCATCAGCCAGACACCCAGAAAGTTCTCTATAGTAACTCCTATCATCCCTCTATTGACCTATTTCCCACTGATAATGAATGGTCAATTAGGGTACGTCTAGACTACAGGCTTCTGTCGACAGAAGTTTTGTCGACAGATACTGTCGACAAAACTTCTGTCGACAAAGAGTGTCTAGACTATATTGAGTTCTGTCGACAAAGCAAGCTGCTTTGTCGACATGGTAGTGTGGACGCAAAGGACGTTTGCATGCAATAACACCTTCTGTCGACAGAAACTCTGTCGACAGAAGGCGTTATGCCTCATAAAATGAGGTTTACCAGCGTCGACAAAACTGCTGAGTTCTGTCGACGTTATGTCGACAGAACTCAGCGGTAGTATGGACGCAGGTATAGTTTTGTCGACAAAAGTCCACTTTTGTCGACAAAACCCTGTAGTCTAGACACACCCTTAGTTACCAAGATCATGTTATCTCATCAAACCATCCCCTTCATAAACCCATCTTGTTTAATCTTGAAACCAGATAGATCTTTTGCCCCCACGACTTCCCTTGGAAGGCCGTTCCAGAACCTCACTCCTCTAATGGTTAGAAACCTTTGTCTAATCTCAAGTCTAAACTTCCTACTAGCCAGCTTATATCCATTTGTTCTTGTGTTCACATTTGTATTAAACTTAAATAATTCCTCTCCCTCCCTAGTATTTATCCCTCTAATATATTTAATAAGTGCAATCATGTCTCCCCTCAGCCTTCTTTTGGTTAAAGTAAACAAGCCAAGCTCCTTGAGTCTCCTTTCATAAGACGGGTTTTCCATTCCTCGGATCTTATGGTAAGATGTGTATTATATGGTATAGTTAAACATTCTAATTTTGATAAAAATAAACCATTTGGGAGCCTCAGCAAACTACTTCCTCCTTTACAGCTGCTTTAATGGAGAATTAAGGCTAGAGTGCTTGTGCACATGCAGCCTTTATCAACAACATTGTTTAATAAACACTATATTGACATTCTGCCTTTAAAAATGTCAATTTCATTCCATAGTGAGGTTGTGCAGTAATTTATCTTCTAGCACACAGTCTACAACCAGGCAAAACATCACTGTGAGAGGTGCAAAAGTGCCCTTTTAGACTTGAAATTCAGAATTGTGATGACAAGTCAGTCCTGGAAGAGCCACATGGAGCCCTCCATCTCAGAAAGAAGTCTGTCGTTACAGCAGAGGTTGTAGAATGTTGCAAATTAAAAGGGTTGTGAAATGGAAAAGATTGCTGAAAAGAAAGATACTGTTCTGTCCATCAGAATTTCTTTGGCTGCAAATACAAGTTTAATGGAAGTTTCTCAAAGCAAGGACTGTCCTTCCAAAGGTTGTGAAAAGCATCCTAGAACATAGTTACCGTCATTGCAAATGAACTCCAGCTGACTGTGGGAACACCTTGATCATTAATTCAGATATGAAAAGGGTGAGAGTTCTATAAAACAAGTACTTATTTGCCACTGCTAACTCAGAATTAACCCCTCCCTGGCTGAGCCATTCCTATACTCTTGTCTGCATGAGTGGCATCTAAGCAGTGGCTTAAGGCAGGCTCCATTCTAACAGTTTGACCAGTTAAATGAAAAAGAGGACCAATTATTATTGAACAATTAGGGAAAGTGAGCCAAAAAGAAGGACGTTTCCATTTTAATACTTCGGCACCATTGAGTCACGCAAATCATTCATAACAAAAACAGGTGAATCGGGATGGACAAGGAACTGATTGAGGAGATAATAGCCATTAGCTATTATTTTTGTAAAGCCCTGGAAGATGGGAGAACATCCAGAAGACTGGAAAAGGGGCAAATATAGTGCCCATTAAAAAAAAGGAAATAAGGACAAGCAGGGGTGCTGACAGCCATGCGGGGCCTCTGGGCAAGGTGTGAGGGGGTATGTTCTCCCAGAAAGAGTGGGGCCTAGGTAGCCACCCTGAGTGCTGCCCCAGCCCTCAGAGCTACACAGAGCATGCAGAGTGACAATTTAAAGGGCCCAGGATTCCAGCCAACATGGCTTCTGCAGTAACAACTTTTTGTGATGGGATAACAAGCCTTGTAGTTAAGGGGGAAGCAGTAGATGTGGTATACCTAGACTCTAGGAAAGCGTTTGATACTCTCTCACATAACCTCATTAATAAACCAGAGAAATACAACGTAAATGGGGCTACTATAAGGAGAGTGCCTAATGGGTTAGGGTAGCTGTTCCAAGAATGTATTTATCCATGGTACAGTCATGCTGGAAAGACATAACAACGGGGGTTCCATAGGGATCAGTTTTGGGACCAGTTCTGTTCAATATTTTCAGAGTGTAGAGAGCACGCTTATACAATTTGCATATAATACCAATCTGAAAGAGGTTGCAAATGCTTTAAAGGATAGCAGTACAACTCAAAATGATCTAGACAAGCCAGAGAAATAGTCTGAAGTAGGATGAAATTCAACAAGGACCAATGCAAAGTATTCTAATTAGAAAAAAAATCAGTTGCACCCATACAAAATGGGAATGACTATCAAAGAAGGAATACTACAGAAAAGGATCTAGGGATCATAATAGAAGACAAGCTAAATACGAGCCAACAGCATGACACGTTGCAAAGAAAGCAAACACCATTCTGGAATATATTAACAGTTATAAGCAAGGCACAAAAAACAATTCTTGTTTTCTTCTACGAGCCGATTAGGCCTCAACTGGAGTACTGTGTCTAGTTCTAGGTGCTGTATTTCAGGAAAGATATGGACAAATTGGAGAAAGTTCAGAAAAGTCTGGAAAGTATGACCTATGAGAGGAGACTCAAAGAATTGGGTTATTTTAGTCTGTAAAAGAGAAGACTGAGAGGGGACATAACAAGTACCTAAAATAGGGGTGGACAAAAGGGCCTTTGCTTGGCCCACCAAGTGGGTTGATCCAGCCAGCGGAGGCCCTGTTGCTCCCCCGCCCCCAGGCCAATTAGGGCCTACGGGCGGGGGGAGGCGCACAACATTTTCTCCACCCTGCCAGGAGCACACGATGCTTTGAAGTGCTGCACGCTCCTGGCAGGGCAGGAGAAGGCTTCACGTGCTCCCTTGCCCCCAGGTCCAGATTGGCCTGGAGGTGGGGGAGCACGGGAAGTCTCTTCCCACTGCCAAGGGCATGATGCTTAGTGGGAAGGAGGGGCAAAGAGGCTCTTTCACCCCGAGATCAATCATGGTCTGTGGATAGAGAAGCCCGAAGCATCCTGACCCACCCCCTTCCTTTTGAGGCTCTGTTCCTTCTTGTGCCCACCCCGATCTAAAAATTTGTTAAGAGGAAGGAGAAAAATTATTCTCCTTGACCTCTGATGATGGGCTTAACTTGCAGCAAAGGAGGTTAAAGTTGGTCATTAGGAAAAACCACCATGACAATTAGGAAGTTAAGCACTGGAATAAATTGCCTAGGGAGACTGTGGAATCTCTACCATAGGAGATTTTTAAGACAGGGTTAGACAAACCCCCGTCAGGAATAGTCTAGATGGTACTTGGTCCTGTCATAAATGCAGGGGACTGGTCTTGACCTCTTGAGGTCCCTTCCAATCCTATGATACTAAGAGATTTCAGACATGTGCCAAAATCTCATGACAATGGAAGTTCTTGTGTGATTTTGGTCACATGAGAACTGAAACTGGAAATTTAGGTGCTGACTTTTGTTTTTCCCAGTGGAGGCTTTTGAAGAGGTGTGTGTTTGTGTGTTTCAGCATATTTATGCTCTGCTTTCATCTTCTAGGTATTGATATCTTTACTATTCAAAAAATGAGCCAGTTGTTACAAACTAATTGCTTGCATTATCATGAATTATGGTATGTTAACATCACTTACAAGCTGTCATCACGAAGATCCCAGTTTAAATTGTTATATTTCTCTGTAGATTTATGGATGAAATTGACAACAATCTTATTTATATTTAGGTTCCTGGGTAGCATATTGATGAATAAGACCATGTTTTGATGTTAAGGACAGATACATTATTCAGTTGCATCTGTGCCACTGATGATTGGAGGTAATTTTTAAGTCATCTGAAACTGGAGAATGCATCCAGGATGATACAGTCTGTGAGAAGCATTCTTGTGAATCTGCAGTACTCTCCAAGATCTCTTTCTTTATGGGTAATAGCTAATTTAGGCACCATCATTTTGTGTGTGTGTATAGTTAGGATTATGTTTTGGAATGTGCATTACTTTGCATTTAACATTAAATTTTATCTGACATTTTGTTGGTAAGATCCCAGTTTTGGGAAATACCTGTTACCATCTGCAAACTTTGCTACCTCACTCAAATTATCTGCAGAGATAATTTGAATATATTGAACAGGACTGGTCTCAGTACAAGCCCCTAGGGGCCACTATTATTTACCTTTCTGTTCTGAAAATGGATCATTTATTTTTACCCTTTGATTCCTATCTTTTAACTGAAGTGCATGGGAACGTTTTCAAGATCATCTCATTTGAAGAAATGGGTTTGCCAACAGAAGCTCATGATACTATATATTTGTTATTCTTTAAGGTGCTACAGGACTACTTGTTGTTTTTCCAAGATCATCTAACCATCCTTAATTTAATGACAAGCCTTTTGTTATCTGAATCATCCTGCCTCTGATTATAATTAAACTCCATGGCCCAAGCACAGAAGTTGTTCACGCAGAACTCATCATATTCCACACTCAAGCTCTGTTCCTGGGTGCTGAACGCCCACTATGTTTTTCTGTGGGTGTTTGAGCCCTGGAGCACTTAGGGCGTTGGCTCCTACTGCTGCAATATATACTGTTAGTTTTGGATCTAATCCAGTACCAAAACAGCAGGGACAAGTTCACAGCTGGGAAGCTGAATCAAAACCTCTTCCTGAAATTTGAACTAGTTTGGACTTAAAATTGTGGGGTTTGCCTACCTCATACAGGGCGTCCCCGCTATAGGTCATGCTGGTATACATCTGTTCTGCACTAAAGTCATTGATGCTTGTAGGAACTGAGGTTTTATAAGTCTCCCCATTCCCTGCTCTTATGTCAAACAAACAAAAAATTTTGCACAAAAGGAAGTCAGCTAGTCAGCTGTGATTGAAATAATTCCATGCTTTAAGTTATTTTGCTACAACTCCAAGATTTTTGGAATGTATCTTGAACTTAGACTGAAGACTGCCTGATTTTTTTGGGGGGGGGGGGAGCCCTTTGGCATCAAGCACACTAGATAGGAGAGGGGGCAGAATTCTGTAAATAAAACATGAGAATTACAAAAAAGTTAACCAATAATATTTGATTGAAATGTTACATTTGAGCATGACAAATCTTGTCATGACTGTCTGATATGTACAGTTCATGCCTATCATGATCTACTACACTACGTTTTCTAGCATCATAGATGATAGTGTAGGATAGGCCCAGAAATGCACAGTTCTGGTGCTAGTGGAAATATGTTATGGATGCAGGGATAGTTCTCTAGATAGGGAACAAGTGTACTAGGAGCAGAGGGGAAGGTTGAGGTGCCAGGGATAGGAGGGGAGAGAAATGGTGCTCACTGAGGGGGCATTAAAGAGCTTCAGCAAAGGGGGAGGTTGTGTCCTATCTGGTCCCCATCCCAGATGCGATGACTACTCTAGCCCGTCTGCGTCCTGCTCTTGCCTCTACCCCTCCTTGCACCAACTGTCCACATTCCACAGGCAATGCCAGAGGGGTAGAAACATACATAGATCAGCCCCTTCCCCCATGCACACCATATTTTCACTGCAGGGCTGCTAGCCCCTATTCCGCCCACCTCTGCTTTTGCTGCCCTGCCGTTTCCTCATGTCTTTTAGTTCCTCGAACTATGTCTGTCATTCGGACACTGTAAGCGCTGGTGGCCTATCAGAGCTCCTCTGCGAAGCACGTAAATGCTTTCATAAACAGGGGTGGACTTGCCTTGGCACATGTTTAAGGTTGATGTGCTTAATTTACTCCTTTGAAGGGGATTAAAGGCGTCTTCTCTTCTGAATTAAGGCACAGGAGCATGAACTACTTTAAAGCACCTTAAATTATCCCTCCAGTGAATCAGTTTAATGTGTCTCTGAGCAGAGGTATAGAATCCTAGGGCTGGGAGAGACCTCAGGAGGTCATCGAATCCAGTCCCCTGCCCTAAGCAGGACTAACCCCAACTAAATCATTCCCAGCCAGGGCTTTGTCAAATGGGACTTAAAAACCTCTAGGGATGGAGATTCCACCACCATCTCCCTAGGTAACCCATTTCAGTGTTTCACCACCCTCCTAGTGAAATAGTTTTTCCTAATATCCAACCTAGACCTCCTCCACTGTAACTTGAGACCATTGCTCCTTGTTCTGCCATCGTCACTACTGAGAACAGCCTCTCTCCATCCGCTTTGGGACCTCCCTTCAGGAAGTTGAAGGCTGCTATCAACTCACCCCCCTCAAATCTTCTGCAAACTAAATAAGCCCAAATCCCTTAGCCTCTCCTCCTAAGTTAAATGCTCCAACTCCCTAATCATTTTGGTTGCCCTCCGCTGGACCCTCTCCAATGTGTCCACATCCTTTCTGTAGTGGGGGCTCCAGAACTAGATGCAATACTCCAGGGCTGTGTCTACACTGGGCCACTTATTCCGGAAAATCAGCCGCTTTTCCGGAATAAGCTGCGAGCTGTCTACACTGGCCCTTGAATTTCCGGAAAAGCAACGATGCTCTACTGTACAAAATCAGCCGCTATTCCGGAAAAACTATTCTGCTCCTGCTCGGGCATAAGTCCTTATTCCGGAACACTGTTCCGGAAAAGGGCCAGTGTAGACAGCCCAGTAGTCTTTTCCGGAAAAAAGCCCTGATCGCAAAAATGGCGATCGGGGCTCTTTTCCAGAAAAGCGCGTCTACATTGGCCACAGACGCTTTTCCGGAAAAAGGGCTTTTCCGGAAAAGCAGCCTGCCAATGTAGACGCTCCTTTTCCAGAAAAACTGAAAACGGAATAGTATTCCGTTTTAAGCATTTCCGGAAATTCATGCCAGTGTAGACACAGCCCAGATGTGGCCTCACCACTACAGAATAAAGGGCTGTGTCTACAGTGGGCCACTTATTCCGGAAAATCAGCCGCTTTTCCGGAATAAGCTGCGAGCTGTCTACATTGGCCCTTGAATTTCCGGAAAAGCAACGACGCTCTACTGTACAAAATCAGCCGCTATTCCGGAAAAGCTACGCTGCTCCCGCTTGGGCATAAGTCCTTATTCCGGAACACTGTTCCGGAAAAGGGCCAGTGTAGACAGCCCAGTAGTCTTTTCCGGAAAAAAGCCCCAATCGCGAAAATGACGATCGGGGCTCTTTTCCGGAAAAGCGCGTCTACATTGGCCACAGATGCTTTTCCGGAAAAAGGGCTTTTCCGGAAAAGCATCTGTGACCAATGTAGATGCTCTTTTCCGGAAATACTTATAACAAAAACTATTCTGTTTTAAGCATTTCCCGAAATTCATGCCAGTGTAGATGTAGCCAAGGGGAATAATCACTTCTGCTGGCAATGCGCCTCCTAATGCAATCTAATATGCCATTAGCCTTCTTGGCTACAAGGGCACACTGTTGACTCATATCCAGCTTCTCATCCACTGTAACCCCCAGGTCCTTTTCTGCAGAACTGCTACCTGGCCAGTCAGGCCCCAGCCTTATCCCGAGATGTATGTTGGTTTGTATGCTTAGCCTTGGCAGGTGCCACGGGAGTGGGTGGGGCCAAAGGGAAAGGAAGGGGGCGGCTATTTTCCTGCCCCGTTCCTAGCCAGCCCCCTTTCCCATTTGCAAACATCTGGGAGTCGCGGCATGGTTCAGGAAAGCGCCAAGTTCCTTCTCCCCCCGCGCGCTGGCTCTCCTGCCGGCGGGGGCTGGAGCGGAGCAGCGCTGGGAAGAGCGAAGCCCCGGGGTTCAGGCCATCACGCGGCTCGCTGGGGCGGGGGGGGAGGAGTCGGGGCTTCTCCCCGGGGTCTGGAGCGAGCGGTGACGCACGGAGCTCCGCCCCCAGGCGCTCGCAGCCAATGGCAGGAGGCGGGGCCGGGCGCTGGCTGCTGCTGGAGGCGCCCGGGCGATGTAGCGGCGCGCGGCGCTCCACGAGCGGCATGGCTGGGTCGGGGCTGCAGGGCTGGCCCGGGTGGGAGCCCGCTTGGGGCGCGCTGCTGGCGGCCGCCGGGCTCCTGCTGGGGCTTTGCTGGCTACTGGGCCGCCCGCCGCGGGGGCTCCCGCCCGGCCCCAGGCCTTGGCCGCTGGTGGGCAACTTCGGCTTCGCGCTGCTGCCCGGCCGGCTGCGGCAGAGGTGGCTGCAGGGCGGGCGGGGCGGAGAGTCCCGGCCGCTCTCCCCGCACCTGTTGCTGACCGGCCTGGCCCAGGTCTACGGCAGCGTCTTCTGCCTCTTCGTGGGCAGCCGCCCCATGATCGTGCTCAGCGACTTCGAGGCGGTGCGGCAGGCGCTAGTCGGCCAGGCCGAGGTGTTCAGCGACCGGCCCAGCGTGCCCATCGTGGCCATGCTCACCAAGAAAAAGGGTGAGCGCAGGGGCCGGGGGGAGCAGCCGAGCGACCCCTCCCTCCCCCGGCCTGACTGGGGCGCGGCCCTGGGGTCCCGGCAGGAGGGAAACGTGGCCAGGCGGCTTCCCTGCCAGCCGGGCTTGCGGGAGGGAGTGCCAGGAAAGGGGCAAACCTCACCTTTCCCAACAAGCCTCTAACCCTGGTGGTAGCCGGGTGTGATGTCTGGAGTTGACAAGGGCTGGGCTGCTTATAATCTCACCAACAAAGGCTCGACACACAGCAGTGCCGGGAAGAGCTGGGCCTTTGTTTCCTGAGCTCAGTCAATTGTCTTGGGTAAGATTATTACGGGTCATGTGGCAGCCAGAATCCGTATCCGCTGACTGTAGCAGCTGTTGTCAGTCCCCTCCTGCGCCCTCCCCCTCGTGTGCAGCTACGAACAAGCATGATACAAAGTATCTTTGGGTGTGGTGGGAGCGGATACCAAAGCATTGGCTCGCTTATTTTTCCTGAAAGGCTTAGGCTCTAGGTTCAGGGAGGAAGGATGGTGTGGTAGAGGCCTCATTTATGCTCAAAAAATTGAGTAAGCTGTGATCCTGAGTGATACTGTTAGCTGACCTAACCCTAAGTTAGTTGATGGAACAACTCTTTCAACCTAGCTATTGCCTCTTGAGGAGGTGGAGAAATACTATGCTGAGTGGAGAGCTCTGCTCATCACTGTACGGAACAGTCAACACTGAGCACTGTAGCATTGCTACTGTAGTGTTTCAAGGGTAGAGAAGCCCTAACTCACGGGATTCGGTCTTAGTACATCTGGGTTCAATTATCAGATCTACCCCAGACTTCCTGCAAAGCTTGGGAAGACTATCTCCCTCTTTATTCTCCATTTCTAAAATGAGGCAAACAGTATTTCTGTACATAATAAGGGAAGGTGTACAGTAAATTCTTTACCTTTTTGCAAGATGTATCACGACAGTGATGGGTGGGGACCTACTCAGATAAAAGGTGAATAAGAATTGGTTATGTAAATTTAGGTTGGTTAGGTTAGTTTAAATATTTTAATTGAATGTGAAAAATTCACATCCCAGGGCAGCATAGTTAAACTTAGTACCCATGTGAACAGCGCTAGGTTGACAGAAGAATTTTTCCATTGACCTATCTATTGCCTCTCAGGGAGATGAATTACCTACAGCTCCTGGAAGTTTTACAGTGCCAGAGCTGCAGCTGTACCTCTCTAACATTTAAACAGCATACAAACCCTTAGTAGGGATGAATGAGAAGAATTGGGATTATTTTGTAAACCTGACTAAATTGCTAAAGCCAACTGTGATGGGAACCTACATGCAGGATGCATCTCTGTACTGAAGTTGCAAGCAAAGCTGTTGCCAACTGTTATCTTGGCTATATCTGTCATATGGGGCATGTGATTGGCAATTTGCTTAGGCTTACACATTTTTCTGGTTAGGTGAAGTATGAGCACCCTGGCTTTATAGGACGGCTTTATCTACACTAGAAAGTTTAAAATGCAGCTGTGGCAGTGTAGCCAGAGAGCTCTTCCAGTGCTCTAGGGGTAAATCACTTACATGAGGGGAGTAGCTATCTGTGCTGTGAGCATAGCTCCCAGTGCTGTAGCCTGATTTACGCTGCACTGTAACTTGCTGTGCTCTGGAGGTTCAGGAGGGAGTGTTTTTTCATACCCCAGAGCCAGAAAGTTACTACGCAGTAAAGTGCCAATGTAGACTTAGTCAAAGGTGTAAAATCTCAATAAAGCCCTTTACCATAGCTGGTGATCAGCTTACACCCTAAAGCAGGAATTTCAAACTCCCCGCCCGTGGACAATTCTGAGCCAAAGCAATGGTGCTGGTTAGCCCAGGAGTCCTGGCAGGCTGGTGAAGTGGACTGTCTGTTGCTGTTCCTCAAGCCCTGCTCCTTCCCGCCATTGCTCTTTGTCCCCTCCCCCCCATGGCACCCCATCCCTTGAGGACATGGCTTTGGGTATTACTGGAGGGTCCTGGCACCATGCAGCAGTAGTGGCTGGGCTCTCCTGAGCTTCCTGTGACTGCAGGAGCTGCGGGGAAGGAAAGTGGCAAAAGAGCACCCACCAAGCACTATGAATGAGATTCGCGAGCCAGATTGTACAAGTGCTCTAGCCTGGGATGGCCTGGGAGTTTGAGAACCTTGCACTAAAGCATGAGAGATGAGAAGCTTGGTCATTTTATCTCTAGGTAAAGTAAAGGAGAGGTGTCTTGTTTATGTGCAGGAATTTAAAGAAGCAAGTGTCTGTCATTTGAGGACTTACTGGTGTAACAGCTTTATCAGAAGACATTTCAAGTAGTTCAGTGAGAAGCTTAGATAACTGAGTACTTCTCTAGGTCTGGCAGACAAAAGTAATACTGCTTATATGTGGGATCCTATGGAATCTCGTTGATACATGAATACATAGTGTTTGCTGGGGATATTTAAGTCCAGCTCTGCATTTATTGGTTGTTAGCTGGGATGCCTCAAAAGCCTAAGGGGGCATTTTCAATCAGCCACTGAAGGATTGATTGTGGCAACTGTCTTTAAAAATGGCATATATGTTATGTTTCTTTAGCAAATTAATGTTTCTTTACATAAAAAGTTGAGGGCCTTTCTTGAATCAAGTATAAACCTCTTACGGGTGGCATCTGTGTGTCTGTATATACGCATCCCTTTTCTGAAGGGAGGAGGGACACACAGGAGGTTTGCTAATGTATTCTGTACTTTTTGAAATAGAGCTTTGTTTGACAGTCCCCCTCACCCTCCGATTGATAAATAATTAGTCTAGTGTCCAAGTCTTGGTATATTTAGTTCTAGACCAGTGCCAGAATATCACTATAATGAGAGGCCAGTGACCTCTCATCTGTCTCACATTCATCATGCTGGTATCTGAGTGTTGTGTGACAGTTACATTAAATAAATGTAAGAGGTGTAGTAGCTGTGTTAGTTTGTAACTTTAAAAAAAGAGTAGTCATGTAGCACCTGAAGACTAACAAAAATATATTAAACAAGTGGTTTCCTGACGTTAGTCTCCTTCTACTAATAGGCATTTGAGTTTGTAGGCCTAATCCTAGGTTTCCTAAAAGTAAGGTGAGCCATAGAGGAGGAGGTTTGCATGGAGTTCCATGTCTGAGGGCTAGTTTCTGAAAGTTTCTTTTTCCTGCTCTTTTATGAATTTCAGCTATTAATGTTTTCATTGTTTCTAATGAGTGTAATTGATTGAGTGGCTCTTGCTCTTTGAAGTAGTCCAGGCCTGGCTCTGAGGGCTTTAAAAGTCAAGGCCAGGAGTTTGACTTTGATCTTTATCTTATAGGTAGCCAGTGAAAAAGTGCAGAGTCCCAAGGTGATGTGACTGTGTGGGAGAGAAAGTAGTTTGCTGAATTTTTAACCACCTGATGTTTTTATCAGGTTTTAAGCTTTGTGAACCTGGGCTTGAAAAATTCACCAAACTCCAGTTAGCCAGATGTGAAAAGCTGGGGCAGGGATGTTACCAATAAAGACAACTGGGAGCATTTCTCCTCCTCTTTGGACTTCCTGTTTGCTATGTTTACTTGGAAGTAGGGATGTAAAGGACTAATCGACTATCCGATAAGTAAATGCTTATTGGATAATCGACTAGTTGC
This sequence comes from Pelodiscus sinensis, assembly GCF_052426305.1. Taxonomy (NCBI): domain Eukaryota; kingdom Metazoa; phylum Chordata; order Testudines; family Trionychidae; genus Pelodiscus; species Pelodiscus sinensis. The sequence goes on along the minus strand of NC_143055.1, from coordinate 108,268,533 downwards.
TGCCCTCCTTGCTGTCTCTTATCAGATAAATGCAGCTGGGGGAGGGGGCAGTGCTGCATGGAGCCTGGGGCTCTTCCGCATTTGAAAGCAGAAGTGCCCGCATGGAGCCCTGACTCAGTGGGACTTCCCGCTGGCCCTGGGCTCCATGTGGCGTTCCAACTTTGAAATGCACAAGAGCCCCTGCTTATCGGGGCTTATCGACTAGTCGATGGAAATTCCATTGACTACTCGACTAGTAAATTAATCGCTACTTAATATCCCTACTTGGAAGGAAAGCTAATAGCAGTACCTCCCATGGAAAATATTAGCTGCAGTTAGTATGGAGAGTGTCTGTCACTCTCTATGCTAACAGCTGTTGGGGGTCCTCTCATGAATACCTTCAGTACTTGCCTCTGCTGCTATCTGCAGCTATGTTGAGCAGCAGCAACAGATTCCAAATTAAGTGATCTTTGACTATATCACTCACTGGAATCCACAAAGTTTTGAGTAGCAGCTATGAAACTGTCTGGTCCTGTTAGCCCTCATGTACGCTGTGCTAATAGAAGCTGGGAGTGGGTAACAGCGGATGGATTACCTGTTCAGTTCATTTCTGCTGGGGCACCTGGCACTGGCTACTGTCGGGAGTCAGGATACTAGTCTAGATGGATCTTCGATCTGACGCAGGATGGCCGTTCTTATGTTCTTAACATTTTTCTTCAGGCTTTCCACTAATGATGTTAAATTGCATTTAATCAGCTAAGTGCGTAGTCAATGGAATTTACATCGACTACTTGATTAGTTGATAAGGGGGGAAATTGCAGAGCTGCAGCAGGGTTAGCTCCCAGTCTGGGGAACTAATCCTGTTGTGGCTCTGCCTTTTAAGTGTATTAAGGCCTCTGACTTCCCTACCCCACTGCGGTGATGGTGTTGGGGGGGGGGGGAAACTAGCATTTAAGCAGGCTCCCACTAGTACCAGCTCCTGCTTCCCCCCTCACCCCCTCCCCAAACTGCCTCTAATAGGGCAGGGGGGTGGGGAGAAGTCACTAGTTGAGTAGTGACTCAACAAGTTGCTTACATACCTACTTGCCACCAGTAAACTGTCACAGCTCAGCTCCACCTGTGGCAACAAAGTTGGGGCGTGAATATAGACTGGCAGCATATGGCAACCTCTGTTTTAACTGCTACATCATCCAGAGCTGATCTGAGTAGTGTTGGACTGGATGGCAATAAAAGCACCAACAGCAAGTCCACCCTAGCCTTTCCACCATTGCTGTGGCCACTGCAGCTGCACAAGTGGCCGTGCAATGATGAGAAAGCGGAAGAGAAAAGCTAGTGCTGGTTTTGGTCAGCAGGGTGAGATGAGATTGGAGGTGTCTCCTCTGCGGTTTTTCTTAACTGAATAGGATAGCTGGTGTATTTTGGGAAAATATGGGTGGGTGATCCATAATAAATATTTCTATAGGGCACAGAGTAGGGATGTTAAATTTAGTTTGATCAACTAATAAACTGATTGATTTTTCCATTGATTAGTTGATAAGCAGAGAGCTGCAGTGAGGTTAGCTCTCCGTTCTGCCTTTTAAATGGATTAAGAGCCTTTCTGATGGAGGCATCTTACATCCCTAGCACAGAGTACGCTGAGGACATACACGGACGGGAACATCAACACCACCTGCAAAAGTGCATCTTGGGATATTTTTTCTAGTCTGATAAGAATGGGGACTTGCAGACCAGACATTATACTGCAAAATAAGCATGTGCTTCTGCATTATGATTAGGGATGTTAAATATCAATTAATTAACTAATTGAATAGTCAATGGGATTTCTGTCTACTATTTGATAAAGACTAGCACGCGTTCTGCCTTGGAAATGTACAAGAGCCCTAGGAACACCGCATGGAGCAGGGACTCCTATATGTTTCAAAGATGAAGCGCCGCACAGAACCTGGGGCCAGTGGGGGACTTCACACTTGCCCTGGGCTCTACGCGGTGTTTCAATCTTTGAAATGCTGGAGTCCTGCTGGGGCTCTTGTGTCCTCTTTGAAATGCACGTTGCCGCTGTGCCCCCACCCCGTCCTACAGAGCTGGAGGTGGGGGGAACTGGCTTTTAAGTCGGCTGTCCCTATCACCCTCTTCCCCCTCCCCTTTGCTGCCTCTTTGTGATAGAGGCAGCAAGGGGGGAGGAAGGGAAGCAGCTAGTTGACTAATGTGTTGACTATCCAATAAGCTTTTGCTTATTGGATAGTCGATTAGTCACTTACATACCTAATTATGATAACTGTTTGCTAGCCCAACTCCTCTTTAGGGTAGGGCAGAGTTGGCCAGTGCAGAAACCAGTGCACACGAACATTTTAGATACAATATTAACAAACATTTAAATTCCACAAGTGGAGAGGAGAGGAGTTGTACAGATAAGGTCTGAATTTCACTCTGTGGTTGCATTGAAAAGCTCTGTGCAGCAGCAAAGAAATTGAAATCTGCAGGCTCGGGAACATGTTACTGGCTTATGTGCGATTTGTATTTGGAAAGGTTTCTTAGCAGCACTCTGTTATGGGATAGGTTCCTGGAGTTCAAATGCATCACACTTTCAAAAATGAAATCTTAAATTTTACAGAAACTGATACTCTAGGTCCCCTTACTTAGAAGCCAAGCACTTGGTTCTAACTCTGGTAAATAGTAGATATTGGATCTTAATTGCCACGTTGGCTACTCTAAAGTGCTTGTGTCTGCTTTCCTTTCAATATTACTTGGAAGCCATTATCTTGAGAGAATGTGGAACTAAACATTGGTGCTTTATGGTCTCTGAAAGTTCTGCATTCCAAGCTTAATTTAATGTAGGCACCAGGGATACCAATGGGTAGTCTTAATGGGTAATGCTTACTGGGAAACAGTTAACATTAAGTTTAACTCATTAACTGATTAAAGGGGCAGATGGGAGCTCCTCCAGTGGCCTCCCACCCGCAATGCAGGAGGCTGGTTAACTGGTTAACATTTTAAATTGGGTTTTATGTTCCTCTTTAGACATTATCATAAACAGTTGTATTTGTTTATGAATAAAAAATGTTTGGTGTAAATTGCTTAGAAAGTAAACATGAAATATTCACTGTTTTTATAATGCAAATTCTCCATAGAAAAATACCAATTAAAAAAAAATAACAATTCTTCTGCATCTCTTTGTACTGCTATAATTGATCTTGGAGCAAATTAACCCTGAAACCATAAACAAGTTAATTAAAGTTCTGTAGTCCGGTGATGGACAACCTAGGCTAGTGAGTAGGCTGCATGAGTGGACCTTCTTCATCTCAGTGGGTTGCAAGATTGTTTTAATCTAGATGGTCTCCTGCAGTTTTCCTAACTACACTTGCGTACCTAGAATCTGCCGGCTGTGCCAATTAGGGATGTTAAAATGTGTGTGTTTGGATAAATGTGTAACTACTGAAAAATTACATGCTTACACACGGGGGCAGGCAGACCCCTTTTTTACCCCCACTGCCTCCCCCCGCTCACTAGTGCTGCTGCCTCCCCACTGTTAGGACATATATAGGCCTTTTCAGGCAGTCCTGAATATCTAAGAACAAAGAATCAATACCCAGTCTACATGTCTGAGGCCTTGTCCTTAAGCTAAGTCTTTTGGCACGTTCCAAACCAGTCCAAAGCATTCATATTGAAATAAGGCACATTCCAACAATTTGGGGCTGTTGTCTAAGGCCTACAGATAAAGGGAAGAGCCTAGAAACTTAGGTTGATAGCTTTCTGTCTGGCAAGGACCCACTCCCCCTCTCTCTATCAGGTTCTTTGATTGTTTCTGTCTCCTGTATAATTAATTTTGCTGGGTGTAAACCAATTAAGAGGGTAGGATATCAATGGTTAGATAATCATGTTATAATATGCTAGGATTGGTTAATTATATTTCAGTAGAATGACTGGTTAAAGTATACCTGAAAATATTGCTATATAAATTAGGAAGACACAGGAAATGAGTGGGGGGGTGGGGGAGACTGGGTTCATGCTGGAAGCTAATCCTAATAAACATTGAATTGTTTGCATCTCTGGACTTCAAGTATTGTTGTTTGTTCACGTGAGAAGGGCCAGGCAGGTTGGAGGGTGAAGGGATAAACCTTCTGACAGCTGCCCCCTCTCCCCCTCCGCTCTGCTGCCTCTGATACAGCTGCAGCAAGGGGGGAGGCTGTGTATAACTGTGCTCGTTAACCGATAAGCTCAGGCTCTTAGTTAAGTGTGTGCATGGGTACACGTTCACATTCCTAGTGCCAATTGAACCATAGCAATGCTTTGATTGGATTTAGAGGGAGCGCACAGCTCTCATGGTCAATGTTGTGTGCCGTCAGTAAGCACCTTACTTCACATGCCCTTGCTTTATATGCATGTCACTTTTGTAATATCAGTAGGAAAAAAACCTATAAAGATGGAAACCAGTGGAATCTGGCAGCCGTGTGCAAGGGCAATAGTAAACAAAATGTCTTGTGGTCCCCACATAGAACCCCAATGGGCTAGAAGTTGCCCACCACTGATCTAGTCTAAATGCTTATTGCAGTGATCAGTACAATTCCATTTGTGGATTTAAACCCAATGCCATGTAAGAATCTTTGGCGCTGGAACAATGTCATCTTTCTCGAGCTTCTAGGTCTGTGCTTTGATCACATGATTCTCCTTCCTTTTTAGAAAGTTCCTATTCTGGTTGTGAATCTGTGGTTTTTTTGGGTGGAAGGATTAAATGTATTACTGTGAGAATACAGCTGTTTAATTTGGGATTCACCTTTTCCCTCCCTCCCCCAGGTGTTGTTTTTGCACCATATGGCCCAGTATGGAGACAACAGAGGAAATTTTCTCACTCGACTCTTCGTCATTTTGGATTAGGAAAGCATAGTCTGGAACCCAAAATCATTGAAGAGCTGGAGTATGTGAAGGAGGAAATGTTAAAACATGGAAAGGATCCATTTAACCCCTTTCCTATCATCAGCAACTCGGTGTCCAATGTTATCTGTTCTATGGCCTTTGGCAGGCGCTTTGACTATGAAGACATTGAGTTTAAGATCATGCTAAGGCTAATGTCACGTGCGCTAGAGATAAGCGTAAGCAGTCATGTACTTCTGGTCAACATTTGTCCTTGGCTGTATTATCTTCCCTTTGGTCTTTTCAGGGAACTGAGACAAATTGAATTAGATGTCACAGTTTTTCTAAAGAAAATAATTGCTCAGCACAGGGACACCCTGGATAGAGAAAATCCTAGGGACTTCATTGATATGTATCTCCTCCAAGTGGAAGAAGAGAGAAAGAGCAGCAGTGAGAGCAGCTTTAACGAAGACTACTTGTTTTTTATCATTGGTGACCTCTTCGTTGCAGGCACTGACACCACTACCAACACACTGCTTTGGTGTCTGCTCTATATGTCTCTCCACCCAGATGTGCAAGGTAAATTAGAATTTGCTAACTGTTTATTCTGTACTGGACTGCAAGACTGGTTTGTTTTTTGTATGTGGTGCTGTATTTTATCAGGAAGGCAGATAGGCAAGTAACCACAAATTGTTTCCTACTTACATATTTAACTTCAGATCAGGGATGTTAAATATAGGTTAATTCAATATTCACATAACCTCATGCATTCTTATCGGTTAGTCAACTATTCTATAGTTCCCTGGGGCCGGCAGGCAGTGCACTCTGGTCTCACACCTGGGGAGCCCCCGGCCACTCCGTGCTACTGCCTCTTTATCAGACAGCAGCACTGAGTGCCATGCTGGAGCTGGTCCACGAGGGGAGCCAGTTTAAAACCCAGCTCCCCATGCAGATCGTCTGTCGGTCACCCTGTGCTGCCTCTGATAGAGGCAGCAGAACGGGGTGGCAGTAGCTCCTGTCTAGGGGGGGGATCTGAGTGCCTTGACCCAGCACAAATCAGATCTGAGCCAGGCTGCCTGCCCGCCTGGCTCCTAATACACTTCAAATGTAGAGCGACAATAGGGGTAGGTCTAGGACTAAGCCAGGCAGCTGGTCAGCTTGATCAAAAATGTACTGGAAGGGGGAGGGAAATGCATGTGGTCTATAGCATTAACCAATCAGCAAAAGCTTATAGGTTAATCAGCTACACTACTGCATCCCTATTTCAAATTATCATCAATGTAAAGGGCTAATACATAGTAGAACACCATGATATCCTAGTTTTTTATGTACGTGGATATATATATTAAATCAAATACAACTCCTCCCCCCTCACACACACACACACCAAAAAAAAAAAAAAACCTACAATCCTGGACTGTGGAAATGAGAAGTGTACTACTTTAAAATACCTCCAATGGCATTAACACTGCCCATGTAATCCCTGTCATCCTGTTCATTTGCCACCTCGGTAAGGCAAGCATTGCAGCCAGTTGTTATGTCAAACTTGAATATATTGAGGGTTTTGGCCAGGATTCCCCCTGTAGGTTTCAGAGTCTGAGCTCCAGCTCCAGCTGCAATATCTACTAGACAAAGAAGGCCTCAAGTACGAGGGACTGAGACATGGCTAAAATAAGTACTGCCTACAATACTACTGTCAGTGCCTTTTAATCTCTTGAAAAAGGTCAAGGTAACGATTTATTCTCCAAACTCAGTCATAACTCGTCCTTGGGCAAAGGTTGCGCAATTGGACAGCAGTCCAGTGTTTTGAAGATGAATGAGTCCACTCAGTGCTAATTTAAAGCACTGTGTTATTGCATGTGGTTAGGTTAGAGCAGCCAAATACCATTTCGCCCAGGGACAAACTCTTTTCTAGGGTGTCCATATTTCTTAAATTTAAAATCGGGATGGCCCAGGGTGGGTTAGCTCTGAAGGCAGTGCTGCCTGCCAACAACAAATTTCTCCATTGCTGCTGGCAGGCAGTGTTGCCTTCAGCTGACCCCCACGCAGCAGCTGTCACTTTCTACTCTGTCCTTCAGCCAGGACAAATGCCCAGTTTCCATAAACAAGTAGAGATGGCTGAAACACAGCTGAAAAAGGAGACTTTTGGCCTTATGGTGCATATAGTCATCCTCTGAGTCCTGGCTCTCAAGCACCTTCCATAGACAGGCATGGGAGTCTAAATTCTTAACTTTGCTAGATCCTAAAATTCATGTTCTTAGTAAGCCATAAATCCAGTGTCTGTCTTACCGCAATTTATAACCCATTAACCCCCTTGTTTGTTCTATGATTGCAGGGATATAAATGAGCCACTTCATCTTCAATTGTCCCTTTGAAATGTTTTAGTACTTATGCTAGACAATTTGTTCCACTTGATATTTAGTCGTGACGTTGTGCAGCCTGCTCTAAGTTTATGTAAGCTGCATTGCATTGACCAAGTTGTGCGTGTATCTACAGTTAAATTTGTCTTCCCGTCAATGTAAACATCCTAGTTTGGCAACACGGTAACACACCTTCCCTGAGCAGCATTGACTCATGGTCTATGTACTGAGGCCGACTAAGTGAAAGTATAGCCATTGCATTACCTATGGTGACTTTAACAGTCCTCCAACAGCTATCTCACAATGCCAAACACTGACCTCTCTGGTCACAATTCTGAACTCCTCTGTCAAGGGCTTGCAGGGACTGGAAATTAAAAACTCTCCTCTCCTCAAAACCCTAAAATATTTTTAAATGCATTTTCCTGATTGTCCAGCTTAGAAGTTGTTGAGCACACCTAGCAGTTCTCCATTGTTGGGAGAAACTGCCCAGCTGACCATGCCTGGAGTAATTAGGAGATACTGGATTTCTTGGGCTTGGGAGAAAACGCTGCACAGGCTAGGGATGTAAAAAATTAACTGTGTAACCGATAAAAATTCCATCAGACACGTGATTAACAGTGACTTCAGGCCAGTGCTCCCAACTCCCACCTGCCCCTCTGCACTGATACTTATGTATCAGAGGCAGCAGTGCGGGCGGGAAGGGGCAGACATGGGAGTCAGTGTTCTACGGGAGTTGGCTTTTAAATTGGCTTCCTGCGAGCACCAGTTCCTGGGGAGCCGCTGCCTCCCCATATATCAACATGTCATAGCTGAAAATTTCGTTGGATACATGTTCACACAAAAAAAATCTGCTTTTTAACATCCCTAATGCTGAATATTTGGACCTAAGCTAGTCATGTAGACCAGCCTCCATGTTCCTCACTCAAGCAGAAATGTTCTTAACAAACCCATAGATGGCAGCATGTATCGTTTTAGCCAGTGACGATTAGAGGAATCCGTTTCCCAGCCTTAGAGATAATACACTAAACTTTTTCTTGGGCTGACAGAGCAGGTAATTAACCCAAAATTGGTGTTGAGTAGGTGACAGTTCTAACACTGGAAAACTGGCAAGTAGAATAGCCACTAGGGTATGGGATTTCCAGTGGAGTTGTGGGTAAGTAATATTAGCTATTACTTTTGGGGGGGAGGGATAGCTCAGTGGTTTGAGCACTGGCCTGCTAAACCCAGGATTGTGAGTTCAGTTCTTGCAGAGGCCATTTAGGGATTTGAGGCAAAAATTTGTCAGGGATGGTACTTGGTCCTTCTGTGAAGGCAGGGGACTAGACACCTTCCAGTTCTAGGAGATAGGCAATCTCCATTAATTTAATTGTATTTATTAAAAAAAAAAAAAAAAAAGAAAGAAAAAACCCCTCTGGCCTGCCCTTCCTCTCTTTTTAGATTGAGTTCTTTGGGGCAGGAAAGCACCTAGTGGATGGCGCTGTAATGCAACTTAATGATGAACCTTCACCCTATATAGCATGGGATTGAAAGAAGGAGCTTGCACCTTTCTCCATTATTTTGGGCCTAATATACTTGATGGAGCAGGTTAGAGAATTGGTTTTCATTTATCCTTTAGTAGGGTGGGTGAGGTGAGGCAAGGAGGACAGAGAAAGTGGGTTAGAAAGGACCAGAGAGACCTGAACAGCCGTTAGAAAACTCCTATGCGTTTGGCTGCCTAGAAGTTAGTCTCTAGCCATCATGATCGATAATGTAAATGTAGATCAATCTGAAAGTACATCAGTGCCCTGGCTCCTAGTTTTCATCTTTCTCTTTACTCCTCCCTTCTTTTGCATAGAAAAGGTTCATGCAGAAATTGAAGTGACCATCGGGCATGACCGAGCTCCTTCTCTCGCTGACAAGGCTCGCATGCCATTCACGGAGGCAACCATCATGGAGGTACAAAGGATGACTGTGGTTGTTCCGCTTTCTGTTCCTCGAATGGCCTCAGAAACTGCTAGTAAGTGTTTGTAAGGGTTTTGTGTGTGTGTGCGGTGGGGGAGGGTATTACATTGTATGACTGAAATGTCTGATGGGACAGGTGGTAACTTTGTGGAGTTATTCCGTTACAGATGCAACTTCAGTGTATAAAATGTCATGTCTTTAGACAGAAAGGGTAGGAATGTTCATCTGCCCATCCAAAGTGGTTAACTTCAGATGCCCATGTGTTTCAAAATTAGAGTCCTATCTGCTTTTGAATTGTGTGAGCCTTTGTTGATAGATCCAGCCTTGGGGAACATTAAAGGAGAATCTCTGCTTTCATTTAAAAAAAAAAAAAAAGTCTGTAGACCTTTTCCTGGCAGAAAGAGCCTTGAAAGCATTAACATGATGTAAACCGATTGCTAAGCTAGAAAAGAATGTGCTGCTGGTTTCCATTTCTACAGAAAACAAAACCTCAATCCTCTCTCGCAGTCCTGTTGCTGATTCCTATTGCCAGGGTATGATCGTGGTAGAAAGGAATTAGAATGCAGGAATGAGATGCCATGGGCGTTCCTTGTTCATAGCTCAGGATTAAGGCGATAGCGTAATGACTGTAGTCTCTCGTCTGTTAGTTGTGACATCTCTTTTTTGCTCCTAACATCCATCAAAACTCTTGTCTCTGTTTTTGTTTTGAAGTTCTACAGGGATATACTATTCCTAAGGGCAGTGTGATTGTGCCCAACTTGTGGTCAGTGCATAGAGATCCCAATATATGGGAGAGACCAGATGACTTCCAGCCAACAAGATTTCTGGATGAAAATGGCCAGCTAATCAAACGAGAAACGTTCATTCCTTTTGGAATTGGTAAAATATCAAGATACAATTGAAATGGGCTTTTTTGTTTAAAAGTTTGGGGGGAGAGCTACAAGCCTTTGCCGTTTTCTTATTTCATCATAGAAAATATTCTTCATTGTTTAAAATAGAGTAAAAGTTAAACTTATGTGGTTCACACTGATTACTTAAGCTTTATGCGAATTTTTTAAAACTTTTTGGGAGTGACCTGCAAAACACTATAGTTTAATTCCTACCTGATTAAATAAGTGCAACTTCCTCTAAGTTCTATCCCCAAGATGGATCATATGATACTGTAAAAGTGGTTTTACTGTCCTAAAATGTGAGACTGAATTTGCTTCTAATGTCAAACAATAAAACCAAGTGAAGCCCAAACCAAGACACAGAATCCAAATCTTAAGTTCAGATCTGAGTCCCTCTCTGCTTGGAACAAGGTTGTATGAAAACGGTAGGGATGTTGTTGTTAATCCTTATACTATTGACTCATGCAGTATTTACTTTTCTAACCTTTCTTTAGGCAAACGTGTGTGCATGGGAGAGCAGCTGGCAAAAATGGAGTTGTTCTTGATGTTTGTGAATCTGATGCAAAATTTCACCTTTTTGTATCCTGAGAGTGCTACAAAACCAGCCATGGAAGGCAGATTTGGTCTTACTTTAGCTCCATTTCCTTTCAATATAATTGCTTTGAAGAGATGAAGATACTTTTTAATTTTTTTTTTATTTTTAAAGGACTCGGTGAAGAGATACTGCACTTAGAAAATTCAGCTTTATAGTCTTATCATTCTAAGGTATGAAAACCTATTAAATAAAAATGATTGGTGGACATTCCGTGAAACTGAGCTAGTAACTCAAGGTTAGCTGCTGAGTTTTACAAGTGACTTGATGAGAACATGGCAGCTAATTCAATACTCTTTGCCTTTTGGGTTGTTTTTTTTTTTTAAGATACAATTTCCCAATCTGTAATGTTAACTTTGGGATAGAGGACCAAAATAGCACATGACACTTTACCAAATATCAAGTGTTATTTTGATCAATATGTTTTCAAAGCGTTTTGTGTGTACATTTGCCAAACAAACTGAAGGATGTGATCAACTAATACTAAAGGACGCATTAAATGACTGAAGGGATTTGTATCTTTGTAGAAAGAAACATAGTGATTAAATGCTACGTTACTGAATAGTATTAGAAATTACTAGAACAGTAATACTCAGATAAGTCCCACAAATGGCTCCATATCCGAGGTGCAGCCGTGTTAGTCTGTATCTCCAAACACAAAGAGGATGTCAGCTGACGGTCAGGGCAGTGTGTGCGTGTGTGTTACACCCAAGTCTTCAACTGCTGAGACACAAAGTCTCGTTGCAGTGGGCAGCCTAGGAGGCTGGAGGGCGCCCCGAAAAATAGTTTAACGTCTGTGACTTTACTGCTAGGACTGTGGTCCCATCGCAGAGGGCAGCCAACAGGCTCTCAGATGCCCCGAGTTTATAGGAAGAGCTTATTACACCTTAGATTTCAGCTGCTAGAATTCGTAATTCCTTCGCAGCGGGCAGCTTTGGGGAAAGACTGAAAGGTGCTCCAGTGGATTGTGCCACCTGGGTGTGACACAAATCCAAACGCCCAAGCTTTCCCTATATCTGTCCCTAATGACTGGCTGAAGTTCTTTTAAATTGTGCTTGGTTCTATTACAGCAACTGAAGGAGTCAGGTTAAAACTTAAACAGTTACAGGTTTATTGAGGAAGCTTATAAATCATATGGTTGCAATGGCTATTGCTCTATTTCTTAACTACTAGCAAAATATAGATCTTAAAAAATGGTTACAAAGAAGATAAAGATAGAAAAATGGAAATAATGGTACCAAGTAACAGCTTACTCTTTCTATGTGTACACTTAAGACAGAGGACCACATCCAGGTACAATTTTTACCCCCTTCTGTGCCTCTCGACTCCAGCACGTCAGGCCAGGGCCGGTCCCTCAATTCCTAGGAAAGACGAAAATACGAGGTGGGCGTCCCCATAGAACCTCGGGAGGTCAAACACCTAACCCGACCAGCAGGTAGAGGGTAGAATGACACTCAAAGTGAGTGTGTTGCTGGACCTATTTTTATACCCATAGGGTCACGTATTTCTCTTTCTTATCTGTCATGCCAAATGGGGCTGGTCTGTCTTTTGTGAGACCAGTTCTTACAAGGGAGTTGTGAACTTAATTTACACTTGTAAGAGAGAGAACTAAATTGGAATTACTGGGGATTCTTTTCTCAGTGGGAAATTCCTCTCCCAGGGACTGTGTGTGTGTTCGAATCAACATAGGTGCCAGCCGGGCACTCTCGCATATCCTGATCTCGCATCAAAGCAGATCAAAGCTTAATGGCTATGCTGATTGCCTTAATCGCTCTCTCTCCACATATCTGTTTTTTTTTTTTTTTTTTTTCAGCTTCTCGGGATCAGATGAGCCAGCATAGACTATGCTGATTTTATTGCTCCTTCTCTGCCCTGTATGCTTCAGAGAGGCAAATAAGATGGATGATATGGGGGGTTAGTCTGTCTGGCTACAGAGGAGTCCTGCGGCACCTTAAAGAATAACAGAATTATTTGGACATAAGCTTTTGTGGCAAAGACGCACTTCATCATATGCATCTTTAATGTATGTCCTGTGGCTATTTGCAGCACATATTACTAAAACACTGTGATTTAATTATAGTATAAATATCCTGTCTGGTTAATGTTATTAACCAGTTGTAGTTGATCAGATAACATGACCTAGTAAGTCATTTTGCTGTGAGAATTGTGTACAATAAATGTCACCTGTCATGCTGTTTAAATATGAATATATAGTAAGGATGTTAAAATGCGATTGACTAGTCGATAGGTACTTGCTGTGGCTCTTGTACATTTCAAAGGAGGAATGCGGAACTCCACATACAGCCCCCGGGGCCAGCAGGCGGTCCCACTGACTCTGGGCTGCATGCAAGTGCCTGCTTTGAAATGCACAAGAGTCCGTAGCAGGGGCTTTTGTGCATTTCAAAGCTATGGAGCCTGGGATCAATGGGTGACTGTCCCCTGCTGATCCCAGGTTCCATGCTATGCCGCTAGGAGCCCGGGATCAGCTGGGGACTCCCCAGCTGATCCCGGGTTCTGGGGAAATGCTGTGAGGAGCCAGAGGTCAGCTGGGAGTCTCCAGCTGAACCCAGGCTCCACGGCAGCTGCCCCTTTGAAATGCACGGACGTGATGGTTTTAAAGGGGCAGCCACCACAGAGTTAATCCACTGACCCCAGGTATTGGAGACTCCCAAGTTGATCCTGGGTTCTGGAGAAATGCTGCGGTAATCCCGGAATCAGCTGGGAAGTCACCAGGGCTCCAGGGCTGCCCCTTTGAATTGTGCAGCGGCAGCGTTTTAAAGGGGCAGGCCGCCGCACAGCTGATCTGCGTATCAGCTGTGCAGTGGCTGCCTTGGAGTTTCAAAGTAGCAGCACCGCATCTCAGAGGCAGCAAGGGGGAGAGGTATGGTAACCAAATAGCCCCAAATATCCGGGACAGTCCCAGATTTCAGCTTCCTGTAGGGGTGTCCCGAAAACCCTTAAAGTCCCGGAAACAGCAGCGCAGGTAACAGTGTGCTGCTGTTTTCGCTCTCCTCTTCCGCTTCTCTCTTCTGGGGGAAAATTCAGGTGTGCAGGCACTGCCTACAGCTTTTCCTGCTGCTCTGGAACCTAGCCAATAAGAGCAGCGGGAGGCGGTGCCTGATTCCTAGCCTTCTCTTCCTTCGCTGGCAGGTAGTTCTTTTTGGGAACTATGCTGGGTGAAGCAGCAGCTGCAGTGGATAAGTGGGGCCCCCTCCACCTCCACTACAAACCCTGCTGCCCTTTAAACCAAATAAGAGCCATGTGGTTCTCCTTAGATTTAAAGGCCAGAGAACTTGCACGGGTTGGGGTAGGGGGGCAGCCCCACTGGGAATCATTGGATGAGTCCAGCCAAGCTACACCTGTGCTGTACTCTGCCTTTTAAACCTAGTTAGAACTGAAGGTTTAAAAGGCAGAGTGCAGAACAGCTGTAATTCAGTTGGGAATTGTCCAATGATTCCCAGTGCAGCTGCACCTCTGCCTTTTAAACTTAGCAAGAGCCACATGGCTCTCATTAGATTTCAAGGGCAGAGAACTTGTGTGGGTCGGGGGCCAGCTGATCTCAAAATCATCTGGCCCCGGTTTGTGAAGATTGTTAGCTCTGCCCTTTATATCTAAGGAGAACCACATGGCTCTTGCTAAGTTTAAAAGGCAGAGCTGCAGGTGCAAGGGGAATCATTCATTGAGTCCCAGCTGACTTACAGGTGTTCTGCGCTCTGCCTTTTAAATATAGTCAGACCTGAAGGGTCTTGCTAGTTTTAAAAGGCAGAGTGCAGAACAGCTGTAGGTCAGCTGGGAATCAGTGAGCAGGGTGGGTGTTTCCTGAGCATTTGGAACTCCTGCACAATCCTGGGACTCCTACATATCATCATCGCCACCACCCCTAAAGCAGCAGGGGAAAGAAGTCCCTGGTAGCTCCACAGACTTGGCATTTCAGGAAGCGGGCTGGCTGTTTGGGAGAGAAGGAAGCAGTGCAGTTGCAGGATCCCCTGGCCCCAGGGGTCCCTGTTTCTTCCCCCTAGCCAGACTCCTCTTCCCCCTGGCCAAACCCTCCCACTAGTACCCTGACATCTGCCCCAGGACCATGTCCCCTGCCCCCACCAGCACAGTTGGGGCCACATTAGTGAGGCTGGAGGAGGTGTGGGGGTTGGAGGGGTTGTCTCTTTGCATCTCACTTGTGTGGCTCCAACTGACTTTTCTGTGAGTCAGTGACTCCCTGACTCAAAACAGGTTCCTCGTCCCTCTCATAAATAAAGACAATGCGGAAACCTTTTTTGTTCGACATAATATTTTATTTAAAAATGAAGCCTGGCCAACAAGCCCCAACTGGGGCCAAGTCCCCATCTAGCCACAGCATCATAAATCATAACACTCCTGCACCCTACCCCAGATGCCCAAACCTGAGTCTATCATACACTGGAACCCCCTGTCCTGAGCCTTTCTCATCCCCAAACTCCTGCACCCCCACATCCTCAGTCTTCTGCCATTACGCTCCTGCACCATCCACTCGCTGCAAAGCTGTGTCCTGAGCCCATCATACTCCCAACCTCCCTGCCCATAGTCCCTCACATATCCAACCCAAACTCCTGCACCCTCATATCCACAAGCCTGTGGCTTGCTCAGCACCTCACCCTCCAGCTGACCCCAACACTGTAAGCCTGGAGCTTCCTCCCTGAGCCAGCATCCCCTTCTCCACCTCTTCCTGCATCCAAATTCCCTCCCAGACCCTGCACCTCTCACCCCTTCCCACACCCAAATCCCTCATTCTCACCCCAGAGCCCACACCTCCTGTCTGCACAGGATAAAATTAAAAAACAACAAATAGTCTGGTAGCACTTTAAAGACTAACAAAATATGTAGCTGGTTATCTGAAGAAGTGGGCTGTGCCCATGAAAGCTTACGATACTATCTACATGTTTTGTTAATCTTTAAAGTGCTACCGGACTATTTGTTGTTTAAGGTTATCCTGTACAGACTAACTTTGAAGTTTTGAAAATTGACAGTGCAAATGTAAATAATGTAACTTATCTATTTTTTTCTTGTATTTTATTATATTTGTATTGTATTTTTAAATATTTGTATTCATATTAGTTCTTTTCAATGAAGGTGATTCATTACATGTATAATTAAATCATTCATTTTTTTTACACTTTAAGACTTCTCATATGAACAAATTCACAGATCAGAAACTATCCTTTGTCAGATGAGGTGTCCCCATGGTCAAATCCACTCTTTGCAGTCCTATGGTGCACAAAACCACTGGTAGCAGATGGTAGGGTTGCCAGATGGTATCAACAAAAATACCAGACACACTTGACATATCACAATCTACATTACATCTTATTTAGAAAATACTGGACATTTATATTTTCTCAATTTGTTTCCTGAACAGAAAGCTCAAATACTGGAGTGTCTGGTTCAAAACTGGACAGCTGGCAACCCTAGACGATGATGGGAGGAGTTCTTAGAGGGGTCACATTACACCCTTTACTTTCAGTCATATGCCCAGGGGTGGGATTTCCGGTGGCAGGTAGGTGTGGCTAAAGGGAGCAGGGGCGTGGCTAATGTGTTCCTATTTTTAGTTCAGAAAACATGGTCACCGTAGGGAGAGGGGATGTCGACTAGTCAAAAGACTATCAATAAGCAAATGCTGATCGGATAGTCGACTTGTCTTTAACAATCCTAATATATAGTGCTATAAAACTATCATAAATGAAACAATGAATTCACGCTACTATGGCTCTTTTGGGTAATGTTAAATCAATAATTTGGCTCCTGAAGCACAAAGGCTTGAGTATCACTGGTCTACAGGACACTTTCTGTAACCTGGAAGGCTATTTTTTTTAATGTAAGTGTTTTGTAATTACAGATGGGTCTAAACCAAAATGTCTCACTGGAAAAATTCAGGTTCTAGCTCAGCAGTTCTCAGACTGTGGGTTGGGACCCAAAGTGGGTTGGGACCTCCTTTTAATGGGGTTACCACAGCTTAGACTTGCTGGGGTCCAAAGCTGAAGCTAGAGCCCCACCGCCTGGGACCAAAGCCTATGGACTTCCACCCTAGACAACAGTGCTCTCGTTATAGGCTCCCTGCCCAGGGCTGAAGATTTTGGGCTTTGGCCCTCTGTCCAGACCACTGGGGCTTTGGCTTTGACCCCTATGCAGGGCAGCAGAGCTTGGATTGGCTCAGGTTTGGTCCTTGTTCTTGGAGTTGTGTAGTAATTTTTGTTGTCAGAAGGGAGTTGTGGTGCAATGAAGTTTGAGAACTCCTGCCGTAGCTCATGCTATCTACTGGCAATGTTGACATATCCATAGAAGCAAGCTTCCGACTGAGTTGACAGGCTTGAGCTCATGTTATCGTGGTAGAAAGAGGTGTGTAGACAAAGCTTTTAAGTTGTGGCTTGCCATATCTCCCCCTCTAGATTTCAGAGCCTGAGCTGAGTATCTACGCAACTATTTTTAGCATAATAATGTGGTCATAGTCTGTTGACCTGAGTTTGGAGACTTGCTGCTATAGATGCTTGCTACAATAATAGGCCAAATTAAAACCCCAGGTTCAACAATCATCAAACTCTGAAAATGAAAATACTCAGGAGTCATCTCAGAGTCTGAAATGAGGACAAACCTTGTAATGAGGAATAATCAAGGCCTGCTTCATGTGACTAATTGTATGCTTATTTTGGGGGCACCCAACAGCTAACCTTGAAGTAGTTAGTGTTCTCAGAAAATTCAAAAGTTATCAAGAAATATGCTCATGTCTAATCTTTATAAAACATCTTTTTTTCCCAATGGAATATTTTGAAAGTGTTTGCTACCTGCCTGATGCTAAGGTCACATGACTGGAATGTGAAACTCAATGGCCAGAAAAATGGAGTTGAGTAAACTATTGTCTAAGCTGAGTGAAATGCAAAAAGCAAATAAATGGTGAAAAGTACATTAAATTCTGAAAATTGAAATAATGTAATGCTTTTTATAGCATTCTTAAATTTGAGATTTGTTTTGCTAGTGTCCGTCTTTTTAAAGCTTCCAACCAGCTTCTCGAGGTTAAAATGAAGCATTTTCATTTCCATTGCTGGTTAATACAGTGCCTTTGTATTGTTGAATGATGGCTCAGGTTTGTAAAGTAGCTTGGCATGTTTCTGAGAGAGAGCCTGCAGCATATGAGAACCAAAACTTGACACTTTGCTTTGTAGGTTATAGGTAAAACTGGAAAACTTCTATATAATATGACTATAGAAGAAGAAATGAATTAACTGTAATTTAATGAGCTGTAATCGTGTCTTTTCATACAAGCATCCTAAAAAACATTATAGGATAGAAAAGAACTGAGGTGGGAGAACTAATAACTACAGTAATTATTAGTATATTTAACTTAGTCAAAAATTGACTGCTTTAAAGTAGTAAATATTGCTTTAATCTCTTGCAAGACAAAAAACATCATGTGGTATTCCAGTGTATGCTGTTTATTAACACAACAGATATTGTCAAAAGGCTACCAGTCCTGAATTCGTGAATCTCGCAGTATGACTTTAGCAATGTGAAATTTTGGTCAGCATCAAACTGTTGGAACAGCTTTTTCCAGAAGGTCTATCACATGCTCAGCATGACTAGCTTTCAAAAATTCTTCAGAAGAATGACATTTTTCTTGTAGCGCAGCAACATCATCACTCTTGTTGCAGATTATGAGCAAATTGTAAGAGCTAAAATTAATGGCTATGATCCTACTGCTACCATGAACACCACAAAGTATTGCCTTGTCACATCAGTTCTGGAGGAGCCCAAGACGGAGGAAATTGCTATTGCTGTGGTAAGAATCAGACAACTGATCATAATTAATGTCTGAAGACTTCCAAATTTTGAATAGCTGAAGCTCATATTATCATTCCTCTGCATACTTCACAAAGAGTCTTGAAAATTTTCTGGCATGCAGTACTGGCACATTATTTCTCAAAGAATATGAGAAGAGTGGTGATTGAGACATGGAAAAAGCAGGAATAGAGTCTCTGAATTCTGCATGCCTAAAGAGATTGAATGAGACAGTGGTAGATTTTAACTTCACTCATGTCAGTTTCAAAGCCTGAGTGTTCTTCCATAAGCTTGGAGATGCTGACTTGGAGAAAAGGCATCAACTGAAAATGACAGCCAATTCTGTTGCCATGCACCTTCTCCGTAACTCAAAGATCAAAACTAGTAAGTTCAGTAGACAAAGTTGAAGAAAGAGCTCTTCTCAAATTTCTGACAAAACTCTGCCATTTCACTGCTATCCTCTCCATATACTGCAGAAATTTTTTTAAAAAACCCTCATAGTTTCCGAAACCTGCTGTCAAGGATGGCATTTATTCTAATTTTGGTATGAATTTGGGCTGAAAGGGACAACAAGTGTGGCTGGCAAACCTGTTCACTGCCATATGCATTACACTGGGAAGATTCCAAAAAGTTGGCATGAAGCAATGGTTACTGGCCTCCTCAAACATGAGAAACCACCAGACGCTGCTGCCAGTTATCGCACAATATTGCTCCTTTCCATAACTTGCAAGAGAGGGTTTTGCTGGTCCATTGCACCTTTGGCTGTCCTGCCAAAAGAACAGGCCAGTTTCAGACTTGGACAAAGTTGCTGTGACCAGGCTCTTGCCATTAATACTTACTTTGAGGCTGGTTTCCAGAAGAATCTAAAACCCAGAAAAGCACTGGTAGACTTATCCATTGCCTATGATATGGTAGAGAGAGATGGGCTAGAGGTCATCAAATACCATAGCTCTAGGCAACACCCTTCCACAGTGTTGAGCAACTAAATATTGCATCCTGTTTGAAAGCAGAGGTCAGCAAAGCTTGCATGCTCAGCTGTGGTTTTTCTTAAGGTTCCCTGCTGGCTTTCACTGTTCAGCATTTATGTTAGTGACTTACATTACACAGTTTTGCATATGTTTATTTATGCTGATGACATTGCTTTTATGGTTCATGGCAAAAGATCTCACTATCATCAGCAACATCATCTTCAGTCTCAAGATAATGGCAAAATATTTTCAAGATTGGAAAATACTACTCCAGTGCCGCCTCTACAGATCTCGGTAACTACCTTTCTTCTAAACATCAAAGCTGCCAAGGAATTATTTAGTGTCCCCTTCAGCGATTAACAGGTCTGAAATGAGCCTTATTCAAAGTATTTGGGTACAACTTTGGACAGAATCTTCACTTTTAAAGGTCATCTGAAGAAGACGTGCACAAATAACTTGGCCAAGAACATGCAGACATAACAGGGAGTGCCAATATATTCATCATACAGCACATCTAGCCTATGTTCTTGATTGTTAAACTTCTCCAATTTAGCACCCTTGGGATCTGACTGGTGCCGAATCAGAGAATTTGCTGAACCATGGAAGGTCAATATTGCCTAGCAGCATTACCAACTTCCACTGCTTACGGGTTCTTAGAAGACATTTAGGGGTAAATTCGAGCTAAATAACAGCACAGAACACTGAGCGCCAGGACTGATGATTGTAAACAAATTTTATGGTACTGAGAAATGGGGGGGGAAACAACCACAACTAGGCACACTCATGATAAGTGGGCATCTGGCTAACTAAAATTGTGCTGGACCATAGATGTTGCTGGACCAGAGAGGTTCAACCTGTATTGTGCATTGGTCTGGACAGGCATCTTAATGCTACAATGAAAATTATAACAAACATGAAAATCAACTACTTTTCAATGGTTGTCTGCTTTGGCACAGACACTCCAACCCAAGATCCAAACTGAGAGAGAGAGATGCACCTACAGTTTGAAGTAGAGGTGACCCATGTACTTGCCAGTTAATGAGGACCTCTAAAACCTTCCAAAAACCTACCTGAAATCTCATTCCTTTTTTGGGACTGGAATTAGCCTTAATTTATCCTCACTTAAAACTGAGGCCCCTAGGAAAAAAATGTGTATTAATGTTTCAAACACCTGATTGCTGACACCAGAGAAGAATTTAAGGCTTCAATCTACCCCAGAAACAATGGACCACATTTAACTTTTTTGAAATCATCACATGGCAGATGCTGCTAATTCTTTCATCTCTGAAAGATGAGTGACAATGCACAGTGTGTCTATGGAACCCAGTTGTAAACTGGACCAGCCTGTAAAATCAGTGCCCACTTCAGTCATTGGCCAATGTTATCTTAGGCTTGTACCAAGACATTTGTGAGACTATCCAATGGCTCACCAATCTGGACTTGGCTATATGAATATTTCTGATCACCTCCCTTCCAGACACAAGAAATCTCCTTAGAGCAGGTTGAAGTGCAAAGGTTCTTGCACACCTGATATTTGCTGAAAATCCTTATTTTAGAAACCTTCAGTTGCAAAGCAACAATAAAATGTTGATGATTTTTATCTGACTTCTGTTAAATGCCTATCCAAACACCATGATAATGCTGGCTATGCAACTGATAGATACAAAGAGCATAGACTTATCCACTTAAGTAGAAGTACTTAATTTTTTTGCAGATTTCCAAACAAACTACACAAAGTATATGAGTAGATACCTGCATATTGATTATATGGATTTGCACATAAATTGTCATGTGCTTTTGACAAAACCAGTGTTCTGCAGAGAAATCTGGTATGTAAAATACCCTATTACCTCTGAAAAACTGTTATTTTACAAGTGTCTCAAGAATTGTAGTTTCTGATTGTACATGGAATCTGATACTGCATAATCGGGGTAACCATTATCACATCTGCCAGAACATGAATTGCTGCTCCAACTGACACAAAGGTAAATAAAATTAAAGCTTCTACTAGTTCTTGAGAGAGACTAGAAACTGCATGACCTAGAGGATGGAGGGAAATTACTCTTGTTTGTGTAATTTATACCCTTCTGCTGAAGAGCAAAGGTAAATTGGTAACAAAAGTTAGCTGGGAGGAGAACTGGATTGTGCAATATTGACCTAAATTGTTTTTGCAAGAGAGAAATCTTGAATGTACCTTCTGTATAAATTGACTATTGCTGAATGCAAAGAATGGTGCCTACATTTATGCAACTTGAGATTTTCACTGTAATATTTAGATGACTTTTTAATACAGTCTTTTCTAAAGCTATTAAATGTTCCATTTTATTGTCTAGGAGACGCATAGTAGAGCCATTGGTTTCTACCAGTTTCAACCCTCTCTGTAATTGTTTGATAGACATTAACACATGCAGGATATGAATTCCTCTCACTTTAGTACAACCTGCCCTTCCAACACAGTTTAAAAAATGTGAAAAAGGAAGAATGGTGGAGTGGGGAATAAGGAGGTATGGTGGGAAAGAATGGTAGAGAATGGCGTAAGGGATGGGCGAAGGGTGTTGCAGAAAGTCTTTGAAATGGAACATGGTAGGATGGTGGCACAGAAGGAGCTTGTGGGATGTAATGGAGGGATGTAAACAGACCCTAGCATGTTACACTAGTTGTGCAGTTAGTCTACAGAAGTAAGTACAGGCAGTCCCCGGGTGACGTACAAGATAGGGACTGTAGGTTTGTTCTTAAGCTGAATCTGTATGTAAGTCAGAACTGGCGTCCAGATTCAGCCGCTGCTGAAACTGACCAGCGGCTGACTACAGGAAGCCCAAGACAGAGTTGATTAGCCCCGAGCTTCCTGGAATCAGCTGCTGATCAGTTTCAACAGGCTGAATCTGGACGCCAGTTCCGACTTACATACAGATTCAACTTAAGAACCCCAGGCGTCCCCAAGTCAGCTGCTGCTGAAACTGATCAGCGGCTGATTCCAGGAAGCCCGGGGCAGAGCAACTCTGCCTCGGGCTTCCTGTAGTCAGCTGCTGGTCAGTTTCAGCAGCGGCTGACTTGGGGACGCCTGGAGAAGAGCAGCTGGGGTGCTGCTGGGTTGGTCCAGCAGCGGCTGAATCGGGACGACTGGGGCAGAGCAGCTGGGGTGCTGCCGGGTTGGTCCAGTAGCACCGAGAGCGGCACTGCGGGACCAACCGGCAGCGCCCCAGCTGCTCTACCCCAGGCGTCCCAAGAAAAGCCTGGTCTGCTGGGGGGGGCTACTAGCTGCGCCCCCCCCCTCCAGCAGACCAGGGAGACGCGGGCGGCGGACTGAGACGCACCGTGGTCCCACTGCCCGGGTCCTCCGCGGCTTTGCTCCGCGTCTCCCTGGTCTGCTGGAGACCAGCAGACCAGGGAGACGGGGAGCAAAGCCTTCGAGGATGCCGGCAGCGGGACAGCCGCGGCGCTTCTGGGCTGTCCCGCTGCCCGCGTGCTCCAGAGGGCATAATCAAGTGATCTATCCCCTATCACCCATTCCCAGCTTCTGACAAAGTGTGCTTATTTGGTCTTTTTAGCATATATTTCATAATGAAATAAATTAAAATGGGAATAAATGCAGCAAGGTCTATGAGAAAATGCTTCTTTAAACCTAATTACCATCACACAGGGAAGTGGTGTTACTAAAACAATGGAAAAACCTTCTGTATGACTTTAGGCTATCTCTACATTAAAGGATTATGCTAGCATAGGTATTGTGACATAGCTGTGATGCTATAATCCCCATAATGTAGACATGGCCTCTGTAAAGATATAAAGAAATTGGTAACTTCATGAGAGCAAACAAGTTGAACAGGGTCACACCCTGGCACAGTAAATTAAAAGCAACTTAAATTCAACCATTTTTCCTACTTGAAAAAAGAATGTTGATTCAGATATGCAGACCATGTGACAAATTACCCATTAAACAGGGCAAGAGTATTAATGATTAGTGTCACCTTAACACTAAGAATTGGAACTGTGCCAAAAGTATAATCATTCTATGGTATTTGTATTACTGTAGTGTATACCAAAGTTCATGTGATCACTGGGATAATCTGCTTGTGCCAGCACTCAGGGTGAGCTAAAATCTTTAGAACGAGGGCAGTGGCTGGTAAACACATTTCTCAATAACAGAAAAAGCTGGTTTAAAGGGAATATAAAATTATTGCTTTGTCCTGAATGGCTGTAAAACACCGAATATTTTTCTTAAAACTGTGTTCCTCTGAATTTAATGTTTGTATTTTTTCCTACACAAACTCTATTTGATAAAAATGTTTAACAATCTTTTGAATTCAGATATCTGGGTAGTGCTTTTGATGTACAAGCAAAAACACTTAAATTTGTGTAATCTTATCTGCAATGTTTAAAACATACCAGTTCTTAGGCCCTGAATATGAACCCTATTTGTATGCAGAACTCAGGTCGTGAAGGACTTTACGTAGACCAACAGTGTCAAAACCCTGCCTGCAAGATCTATTATTGTATAAAAGAAAATTACAATTAAATGATTATAAGCTTTCTGGCATACACGTTATATATAATCATAATTAAAGCTTGTTTCCTGAGTGCCCAAAGTCCATGGGAATTGATGTAGCTTGGTGCTTAGTATATCCTTTAGTATCCTACAAAGAAAGTATCTCCTGTTAAACTAAGAGCCCATTTGTGTTTATTGCACACTAGCCTTAACCAAAACTAATTTATTAGCCTAAACTTACTAATGTTACATATTTACATACAAAAGGTTAACTGGTTAATGGGTAAGCATCACCCTAAACGGTAATGCTTACTGGCTCTGGTTAACTGCAGGAAGTGGAGCAGCTCCCTGCCCACCCTGGGTCCATCATAGGCAGGGACTATTCCAACCAGCCGGAGCAATCCCTGTCCATTGTGGGCCCAGCCTGCTCCCTATTCTTCCTCCTCCTGCCCCAACTGCAGGTTATGCCCCAGCTCCCCAGGAGCCTGCAACGAAGCCTCTCCTGAAGTGGGATTGTCAGGTCTTGCTGGCTCTGTTCCCCGGGGAAGTGGATTGACAGTGGCAGGGAGGAGGCCTCCCCGGGGGCTAGCAGCCCTGCTCCCATGGAGTCTTCACTGTGGGATCTCAAAGTTACCGGGGGCTAGCAGCCCTGCTCCCATGGAGTCTTCACTGTGGGATCTCAAAGTTTATTTAAGCTTTATAGTGCAAAGCCCACACTGCATGTAACTACATAACTGCTGAAAATCTCAGTGTTTAGAGTTATCTATTTAACTGACTTTTTACTTTGCTATTTACAGCATACATTTTACTGTGCTGTATGGTATTACTGTAATCAGTACCAACAGTTACAATACCATCTTTGCATATAAAATTTGAGCTTTGCTCTTGTGTTTGTCACCTTAGGCAGCTGCTTCCTTGAGTGCACCACTGACAGATTCCAGTAGCAGCCTGTTTGGAACATGCAAGAGATTTTTTTGGTGTAGGGGACTTGGTGCTGTTTCAACCCTTGATGAAATCAAAATAGGTAGTGGCAATGTGGAAGGTGTCAAGCTTCCCCCATAAACCTCATTCAGTTTATAAAGGTGGTAAAACCTTTAAGCATCAAAATCAGGGCCCTTGTTCTATTCACTCTGACTAGTAAAGTGAATGATGACTACAGCGGTCCTCATGTCTAGAATGAGTAGGACCCTACCACGTTCAGTCCATTTTGGTCAATTTCATGCTCATAGTATATTTAGAAATGGTAAATTTCATTATTTTGGGTTTTTAAACCTGAAATTTCATGCTGTTGTAATTGTAGGTGTCTTGACCCAAAAATGTCTCGGGCAGGGATTGCAAGGTTATTGTATGGGGGGGTTGTGGTATTGCTAATCTTACTCCTATGCAGCTGCTGGTAGCAGCATTGCCTTCGGAATTGGGTAGCTGGAGCATAGTGATTCCCGGCCAGGAATTAAACTTTGAAGGCAGAGCTACCCTGTGTAGAAGTAAGGATGGATTGATAGCATGTTGTCACTCTTACAGTGGGGCTGTTGGCCACCCATCTCTGAAAGCAACAATACAGATTTAAGGATGACATGGGTATGGTATTGCAAGCCTTACTTCTGTGCTGCAGCTGGCAGGGTCTGCCTTCAGAGCTAGGCATCTAAGTAACTTTACAACCACTGCTCTGCACTGGCCCAAGTCTGAAGGTAGCACAGAAGTAAGAGTGCTAATACTATGGCCCTCTTATAATAACCTTGTGATTCTCCTACAACTCCCTTTTGTGGCAGGAGTCCTATGCTGACAAATGATGGCATCCTTCATGAAATCTGTATGGTAGATGGTAAAAGTGCACAAAAAAGGCTAAATTTCCCACAGCCCAAGATTTTCATGATCCATGCCATGATTGGCAAGGTGGCAACATGATAGGGCCATAAGCATCATCGCTCCCGCCAGCCAGGGCTTGTCACTTCAGGAAAAAGATGAAAAAAGGGACCTGCAGTTTAGTATTCGTCCCCCCACCCCACACACACGTTTTGTGGGGGCAGGGTGGGCCTTTTATAGGCTCAGGGACGGTGCCCGCTTAAGTGTGGGGAGGAGGTTGCTGCTTGCCCAGGGTGCTGGGTGCGATGCCCATAAGCTGGGCGGGGTGCGCACGGAGGTGGGTGGCTCTTGCCCATGGTGAGTGGCGGGGAAGGGGGGGGGTGCAACGGCCGCGGGGGGCGGGGCCATGTTGAGGGGGGGGCGCAACGGCCGCGGGGGGCGGGGCCATGTTGGGGGGGGCCGCAACGGCCGCGGAGGGGGGGGGGTAGCGCCGCGGGGGTCACGCCGAGGGGCCGCTGGCCCCTCCTCGCAGCGGGCGGGGGCCCGTAGGGAGCGGCTGCCGCGGCCCCGCCCCGCCCAGCTGGGCTGCGCCTGCCTGCGGCCGCCCCCGCCAGCCCAGCTCGCCATGGCGCTCGGCACGCGCCACTTCGTGCGCTCCGCGTCCTCCGTCGCCGCCAGGGCCGCCACCGCGGCCGCCAAGAAGCTGATCGTGAAGCATGTGACCGTGATCGGCGGCGGCCTGATGGGCTCGGGCATCGCCCAGGTGCGCGCCGGGGGGGAGGGAGCCCCGGGCCAGCGGGAAGCGCCGCGGTGGGGGCCTGACGGGGCTCGGGGCCCGCGCCCTGGGCCTGCGCTGCCGCCCTGACCGCGGAGCTGCTGCGGCGGCGGGATGGGGACGCGGCGCAGGCTTGGGCCGACCGGGCCGCCCCCAGAGGCGCGTGCAGCGAGCCCTGTGCACGGAGGGAAACAGCCCCCCCTCGGCACCTTCCCCTGCCCGCCTTGCGGCGTCTCCCACCTGTCCCAGGCCTGCCCCGCCCCCCGCCATTGTATATTAATTGCCACAGAGCATTGGCGAGCAGGAGCTTCTTGGGATGTGCCGGGGCAGCGCCTCGCACCCGTGGCCCTGCTCCTGCTGAGCGTTGCCATAACACAACTAATGCTGCTCCCGCCGCCTCTTCGCTCTTACGGGCTCTGTTCTTCTGGCTCGTCCTTTCTGCATCAAGCTGCCTTAAAACCTTTCGGCCACGAGGGACTTGTCTTGATATTGTCACCCTGAATGAGTTGTGTAAATGCCCTACCTAGTTAGGCCCTCAAAGCCTTGTTCTTAAACTCCTGATAACCTGACACTTTGGATTGATCAGAGACGCTGTTTCAGCTTTCAGAGGTGAAAGTAAAGGGGTGCTCAGCTCCAGCAAGAATTGGCTGAGCTGCAGCAAAAGCCAGCAGGGACCTGAGTTGTAATAGGACAGTACCTGAAAAAAATTAAGTTCATTTTCCCCCCTAGTTAAAACCTATAGAGGGTCATCTCTTATCTCAGCATAAAAGTATGTGAGAGACCACAACAACCATTGGTGACTTCATTTTTTTATCCCCTTTTGTGTTCCATTAGTATTAGAATAGATATGGGTAAACCTGGAAGTTGGCCCATTTTCAAAAATGAATTAAAAAATAGCTTCAGTTATTGCACCTGTTGCTGAGTTTCCCTGTTTTGTAATTCTGCAGTAATATTTTCCAATCTTTTAAATGCTTGTGAGGAGTTGACAAAACAATAGCGGAAACTAAGGGAAATGTTAACTATACACAAGTGTGGTCATATACACAAAGTAAAAACTGCAAATCCAAATATTTTTAAATCTTTATTATAATAATCTTAGACCTTAGTCTTGAAATTAGCTCCCATATTGTTCCACTGAAGTCAGTGTGATTCTGTGTGGTATATGCAGCCTGTCCATTTGGGCTATGTGCAGATCACTCCCAAGGGATTACTTTCAACACTGAAGTACAAAATATGTAGGTTTTTTTTAATTGATAAAGGCTGTTCCTTTCCAATGTATATTTGTGTTCAGAATGTTCTTTGCAATGTTCCAATCAGTGTTTGTCTCAGACGAGTACAAAGTTTTAAGTCTTTCTTGTGAATCTTTCACACAATTAACTGACTGATAAAGCAGAAGAAAACCCTATGGCTACGTCTACACTGGCCCCTTTTCCGGAAGGGGCATGTAAATTTCACTAGTCGTCTTAGGGAAATCCGCGGGGGATTTAAATATCCCCCGCTGCATTTAAATAAAAATGTCCGCCGCTTTTTTCCGGCTTTTAAAAAAGCCGGAAAAGAGCGTCTAGACTGGCCCCGATCCTCCGGAAAAAGTGCCCAAATAAGAGCCAAAGTAAGAATAAGAGCCTCCGGAAAAGGGCACTTTTTCCGGAGGATCGGGGCCAGTCTAGACGCTCTTTTCCTGCTTTTTTAAAAGCCGGAAAAAAGCGGCGGACATTTTTATTTAAATGCCGCGGGGGATATTTAAATCCCCCGCGGATTTCCCTACGACGACTGCTGAAATTTACATGCCCCTTCCGGAAGAGGGGCCAGTGTAGACGTAGCCTATGAGAACAATTTATTACCAGCTTGCCAAGGAACACATTGACTGACAGTCTCACTAAATAGAGAACTAAATTTCATTTTTTAAAGATACTATATTCTTATTTGTAATCTTTGTGTTTTACAGTAGGTTAATATTTAATTGGGATTCGCATATTTTTCCAGAGTGTTTAGCCATTATAGCCTTTGACTTGTAAAGTTCACTTGACATTTTTATCCATCAAATGGCTGATTAAGCCATAAACAGGACTCTTTCAGATATATTTGTTTATTTTACAAGGGAAATAATACTTTGAACAAGGGTGGAGAAAAGTCAGTTATTTGATTTATTTAACTTTTTTGATAAAATGCTTTTGAGGGAAAAAAAACTATGTAAAGATAATTTTAGTTAAGATACATCATAGCTCAAACATATCTCATCGTAGAGCAGGGATTATTAATTCTAATTCATGTAATGTTTAAGAAAAGTTTTGTAAATGAGTTTTCAATACTTCATGGATTAGAGACCCAACCTTATGGGATCCCAGAGGCTTCTATATAGATTATTTAGGTTAATCTTTCCATCTACCCAGTGGGACTTGGTGCTCAGTCTAGTTTCAAAGATACCAGCAGAGATGCTTAGTTTTACAGTTCCCAAACTGGATTTGTGTTTCCAGAGCTAACATGCTTATTAACAACAAAAACACTTTAAAATAAATAAATAATATATAGAGGTGAGAAATAACAGACCTCAGCCCTATTGTCCCTCTGCAAATTTGTGTACTAGTCATCCCTTATCTCTCTCTAAAAGTGCAAAACTTCAGAAAGTTCAATGAATAGAAGGCAGTATTTTAAGTTTCTCATATGTTTAGCTGGCTGATGTACACTATTTAATTTTCGTTTAACAAATATTTCATTTAACATACAGGCAGTCCCCGAGTTACGCGGATCCGACTTATGTCGGATCCGTAGTTATGAACAGGGCCCTCCCTCTCCCTGGTCTCCAGCAGACCAGGGAGAGGAAGCAAAGCGGCGGAACACGCGGGCAGCGGACAGCCCAGACGCGTCTGGGCTGTCCGCTTTCCGCGTGCTCCGCGGCTTTGCTCTGCTTTGCTCCCCGTCCCCCTGGTCTGCAGACCAGGGGGACGGGGAGCAAAGCGGCGTAACACGCGGGCAGCGGACAGCCCAGACTGGGCTGTCCGCTGCCCGCGTGCTCCGTGGCTTTGCTCTGCTTTGCTCCCCGTCCCCCCTGGTCTGCAGAGCAAAGCCGAGCAAAGCCGCGCAAAGCCCCCTGGTCTGCAGAGCAAAGCTGCGGAGCACGAGGGGAGCAAAGCCGCGGAGCACGCGGGCAGCGGAGACGCGTCTGGGCTGTCCGCTGCCCGCGTGTTCAGCCACTTTGCTCCCCGTCCCCCTGGTCTGCAGACCAGGGGGATGGGGAGCAAAGCCGTGGAGCCTGGGGTTCTTAAGTTGAATCTGTATGTAAGTCAGAACTGGTGTCCAGATTCAGCCGCTGTTGAAACTGATCAGTTTCAGCAGCGGCTGAATCTGGACACCAGTTCCGACTTACATACAGATTCAACTTAAGAACAAACCTACAGTCCCTATTTTGTATGTAACCCGGGGACTGCCTGTATTTAGTTATAAACCATTAACAAAAACAAACTTGATTTTAAAAAACTTGAACGTTTAACTAAATTCAAAAATACATTTGCCTGATTTGTTAAAATATTATATGTTTGCTGTTGAAGGAAAATTCCAGAATACATAATATCATTGTTTTAGTTAAATCAGTTTAAATGTCTGTCTGGTGATCTCTTCCTAATACAGCATGGCAAGAAAATCTTCCAAATATTAATGATTAACCTGTTGAACTGGCAATCGTTAACCTCCCAATGACTTCATAAAAATCTGTTTCAATTACCTTTGGTAAGGGATCATTCATTTTCTGATATAGGTATAGAATTAATTTGAAGAGTTTTCAAAATTCAATCACTGTTTAAAAAGTATTGTTTACCTTCTAAAAATTAAACCTGTATCTGTCTCTGAGTTTTGAAGAATATGTATTAAGCTTATGACAACCAACAAGAATTCATTTTTATGTAGAAAGCCATGATTAAATCAAGTCTTCCTGACTAGTAATTTAAATCAAATCCACCCGGTTTTGAACATCTACACTATCTTTCATTTACAGATCTCAAAATGCATTACAAACAATAATTAAATCACACAACACTCCATTGAGGTAGGCTGCTCTTATTTTTCCATTTTACAGACAGGAAAAACAGGCTGGGAGGTGAAGTGGTTTGCCCAAAGTCATAAAGCAAACCGAGATTAAATCCTAGGAGTTCCTAACTTCAGATCTCCTGCTTTAACAACTCAGCAGTGCTTCCTCATATTCTGATAATGTTGAATCTATTGGGGAAGAAAGTTCATGCATTTGTCTGCTACTTAAAGTGACATTGGTCATCTAATTTTATTAATTTTATTAATTAATTTTATTAATTTCCCCATAAAAATAATCTCTCCCAGCTTTGTCATTTCAACTTGGGATGTCTTCCGAAAAAACCTTCAAGGCCTTTCTCAATAAATGCAGTGCCACACCAATGTGGTGAAATCGAGAGGTGTGTACTCTGAAGTTTCAGGAATGTGGGTACAATTTAAAATGTATTAGTCAAAAGAGACAACTGAAGTCCATCGTGAATGCTGTTACATACTCTGACTAGGGATTTAAAAGATTAACTGGTAAGCCTCAATGGGTGAGCTTACTGCTTCTGGTTGACTAGTAGGGCTGGAGCAGCTCCCTGCCTGCCCTGGGCCCCTTGCTGGCCCTGCTTTCGGGAAGGCTTTGCTGTGGGCTTTCAAGTATTTAAGTTTTATAGTGCAGACCATGCAGCGTGTGTAATCTCTATGAATTTTAGCAATTAAACGGTTACATTTTTAAATCTCTAATTCTAACTCTTATTGACAGCTGTTTGTAAAGAGAAACCGGTGGGGTTCTTGACAGGGAGCCTGGTGTGCAAGAATGCAAGTCCTCAGGATGATGAGATGCTTTGAGTGTCTTTCTCCCTTGTGCTCACTATATCCTAATGTAATTATAAATATGGGGTTATCCCAGAGCTAGAGTGACTCTGGTGCTGCCTGGGATGGCACGTCATTCTTTATTTGCAATGACCTTTTTGTTTCTTTGGAGTTGGAAGATGCCCTCTTCTACTACTTTCCATGCTGAAGGTGAGGGAGGTTGGCGGTTGCTCAAGTGTAGGTGAGACATACAGAACATTTCAGACTGAGGAGCAGCTGTATCACCCCTGCCCTGCAATCTTGCAGAAACAGTGCCCACCTCTGCTGCTCCCAAACAGACTTTCGGCTTGCAAGCCCCACCCTCAGTGTCTGTGCAACCTCAACCTGCTAGCTTCACTTGGGTTACACTCTGGCTCTCACTACCTTTGGTTATACTGACAGGTGATCTCAGCACACCACCATCTTAGATTTTACCTCATGAATATATGTCTTGTACTGCCCAGCCCTCACCTGAACAATACAAGTTACTTTAATCATGTTATTTCTTTAATAGAAATAATATGCACACATCTTGTCAACCCAAATGGAGTTTCTCAGGCACTTCAATTAAACACACTGGATTAGATAAAACAATAAAACATTTTTTAATTTTAAGTGGGAAGATGTAATGAAGCATAAAAGGCAGAACTGATTACAAGAAGAATAAAGTTAAAATGCTATTAGTGCCTAATTTAACAAACGTAAATTAAAACAAATTGTCACTATATGGTTTCAGCAGTCTTAGGCTAGGTCTACACTAAAGCTTTTTCCGATTTTTTTTTTCAGAAGAGGCCTTTCCAAAATTTGAACCTTCTACATTGGGCCAGATTTTAGAAAAATCCCCCTCTTTCAGAAGAGCCCAAGACATGGATGTTGCTGGGCTAGAATGTCCCAATTAAGGGAGGTACTACCTGTTGTACAGTGGTCTCTTGTAACATCACCTATAGTGTTGCCCCACGCATTTTACCAGGACGATAACAACCAGCAAATTATGAATTTTTAAATACCTCACAGGACATAATTTGTAGAAATATTATTACAGTAGTGTATAGGATATGAATACGGGGGTACATTCTACCATAGTAGGATCAGGAACCAGGGGCTTTTTATTCTGTTCCTGATTTTGTCATGTGTACCTTGTATGCCTTCAGGCAAGTTACATTAGTTCTTTCTGCTAGTTCCTCATGTAAAATTAGGGTAATGCTACTTAATTCTTAGGGTTGTCTTGGTTCTTATTAACTATTGGTAAATAGCTTTGGCTCCTTGGGTGGGAAGTGCCATAAAGAAAATATTGCAGTAAGCTGACAAGACCCCTTCCCATTTTTCTTCTGCTTTTTTGAAAGAAGAAACATTGAATGTGGTAAGAGTGAGGACTTGAAAGACGTGGTAGTCTTTTTAATAACTCTCCTCTCTCTAGTAGTCTCTGCCACCTGCTATATTTTAGTAGAGCACCTTAGAAAACATTAAACAATAATAAAGTTTAATATGCAGCTTTGTAGAACAGTGATTTTCAACCTTTTCATTTGTGAACACTAAACATTTTAGAATGGGAAGCTGGCTCCTTTGAAATTATAGACATGATCTGTAATACAGCCATTGTAAAATTTTATAGCCATCTTTTGTCCTTGACCAACAGCATGGTGCCTCCTAACTGTACCTGGATACCATTCTTGTGTTGGTGTATCAGTAATTTGCAACTCATGAAATGTGAAAGGAGGACAGTAGACAACGTTGGTAGAAATGGTCTGTCAAGCCTGATACATTACATTTTATGGAATTTTTGAACTCTTATGCAATGGCTGTGGTGGAAGTAAAGAAAGCAGTCTTTTTCCACTGTTACATCTCAGAAATCCTGACCATCTAAGCTGTTCCAGGTGATGGACAATAAGGGGAAAAAAGCTTTTACAAAGCTAAAATTCTAAAAGGAATGTGTTCAATATTTAAAAAAAAAATCTGTTTCAACAAATTAATGTTTATTAGCAGGGTTTGCAACCCAACTGTGCAGCACTGTATTAGTGCATAGAAACCTGCAAATGAAAACTATGCATTTGCATTCTTCTTATCAGGGCTCGACAAATGCACTCTCCTGCTCGCCCGTGGTGAGTAGATTTTGGCAGCTGGCGAGTGCAGGGGCGGACTGGCCCAGTGGGCCATTGTAACGGACTGGCCGAAGCCTGCAGTACGGGTGGCGCGGCCCCATCCGATCTGCCAGCTGGCAGAGGAGCAGACCGCTGCCGGGGAGGGGGAACTCCGGCGATACTCAGAGCCGGGCTGCCCGCGTGCAGCTGTGGTGCGAGGAGGCGGGGTGCCGGCAGATGCCAGGATGCTGGCGGGACGTGGGCCTGTCGACTATAAAGGGCTGCGGCAGCTCGGCTCTGGCCATGTGTCCCCGGCAGCTGGCTGCGGCGCGCAGCGGAGCCAGGCCCCGCCCCACCAACTCCAGTCCTGCCACGGCCCCAGCCTCTTGCCGGTGAGAGACCTCCCTGCTGACCGCCCGGCTCGCTGCGCCCACCCCGCACCCCATCTGGCTCCTGCCACCCATTCCCCATGCCGCCCCTGCACCCCGGATCCCCTGCTCTCCCCCTGGCTCTGTGCCGTCCTTGCACCCCGCTCCCTGCACCCCCCAAGCTCTGTGCTGCCCATTCCCTGCACTGCCCCTAGACCCCGATCCCTCTGCCCCTCCCGTTCCCCACATCCCATTCCCTGTGCCTCCACCGCACCCTGCACTCTGCTCCCCCCGATCTTTGCGTTCCTCTACCACTGTGCTTCCTGTTTCCCGCGCCACCCCTGTCCCGTCTCCTCCCCCCCCCCCACTGTTCCCTGCACCCCTCTGGCTCTGTTCTGTCCCTGCACCCTGTTTCCCCTGTGGGTTGGGAGCGAGGGTTGCTTGCCCTTGGGAAGGGGCTGGACAGGGCAGGGAAAAGGCTGCTGTGACCCAGCGGCAGTGAAAGGGGGAGTTCACTTGAAGCGCCTTTGCCTTTATGGAAAAAAATGAATGAAAATGCTATTTGCTATTTATAGGGCTAAAATGCTGGGACACAAATGAAAGCAAACAAAAAAAAAACCCATTGCAAAATGCAAACATGTAAAAGACAACAAAAAAGTGGGGGGGGGGGAATGTTTTGCTTGGCCCTGAGGGAGGGGAAGCAGCTGGGTTGGGCTGAGGGGAGGGAAAAATATGGGGAAGGGGCTTGTGCTGAGGGGAGGGGTGGGGAGGAGGTCAGGAGCAGAAGAAGAAAGGGGAAGGCACTAAGGTACAGGGGTGCAGGAGAAACAAATCCCAGGGGGCCAAGTGCAGACAATGAGGAAGAGGCAGGAGGGGAGGTGTCAGTGGGAGGGGGGAACAGGGTGATGCTAGGAGAGGAAGGGCACTGGCTAGAGGGAGGAGGGGAAGGTCCTGGGAGAAGTCTTGAAAGAAGAAGTGGGCATGAGGAAGGTGGGGATGGAGCAAGGCCTGTGTGAGGGCACAGGGGCATGAAGGGAATGGGGGGCAGAGAGTGTTGAGGGGATGGGTATCAGGGAAAAAGAGGGAAAAGGGGGCAGGGGCAGTGAGGGAAGCGGGAGGAGCTAGGAGGGTCAGGTGCCAGGAGATTCTGGGGGTGAAGCAGAAGGGCAGACACCTACGGGGGAGGGAATAGCCTCAGAGGAGAGAGGCAGGGCAGGTGTGTAGAGGGAGGTGTTAGGAGAGGGGATGAGGAGGGGTAGCTCACTTTATCAGAGTGGGGCTACTGGAGGAGTGGGCACAGGGGGGAGAGAAGGGCTGGTGGAGGGGGGCAGGTCTCAGGAAGGCTGAGGGCAATGAGAAGGGAAGGAGTCAGGACAGCAGAGGAGGGTGAGGGGTTGGGGGGCAGCAGGCACCAGGGGAGCTGATGGAGCAAAGGGAGGAGACATGGCAGTAGAGGGAAAAAGTAGAAGTTTATAAGATATTTATTAATAACTTGGGTGATATTTATTAAGAATGTATTATAAATTACTGTTGTTATTATTATTATTAGGAATTTATGCCATTAAAAAACACTTTTTTGGGGGGGGAGGGTGGCGAGTCCCTTTTTTGTCTGGCTGATTATTTTCAGGAATAACGGCATTGTGCAAAAGGGTTTTTCTTGCGCAAGAAGGGGCAATGTAGACAGCTCCTTCTAGCGCAAGAGCCTCTTCTGCAAAAAAGGCGGCTCATTAGGTGTGCAAACGAGGCTCGGCAATATTCAACGCTTAGCCTCATTTGCATACTTCTCATGCAACAACCCGCCAGTGTAGACATAGCCTCTGGCTTCGTTCCCCAGATGTGAAGAAGGTTTCTGTGAAATTCGAAAGCTTGTACCTTTTACCAACAGGGTCCAGTAAAAGATATTACCTTGCTTATCTTGTCTCTTATATAGCCTCAGACCGATGTGGCTCCAACATCACTGTAAATAAGCAATGAAGTAACATATATAATAAAAAGCCGACTTTTAAAGATTGAGTTGTAATCATCTGACCTGATTGTAACATAAGATCATTTGGTGTTTAAAATTTTAAACTGACAGTGTCTTTTTTAAATATTATTTGTAGGTGATCCAATATCTAGGAGCCAAATATAAAATCAGGGTGATCTGATATGAACTCCATTCTTTTTATTCTATTGTAACTGCTTAAATATAATTTTTCTCTCCTCACCCTTTTTCATTTTTTCCTCCTATTAGGCCAATTGACTTGTGTGTTTTACATTCTTCATAGCTTATCTCTACTCCCCCTTCTCCTCAGGTCGCTGCAGCAACTGGTCACACTGTGGTGTTAGTGGACCAGACAGACGAAATCCTGAAGACCTCCAGGAAAGGGATTGAGGATAGCTTGAAAAGAATGTCAAAGAAGATGTTTACAGACAAGCCTGAGGTGACATTGTGGTATTTATAGCCACTGGACAAATTTTATTGAATGTGATAGAATTACTATTTTAATGTGATTGTTGGCAGTTATTGCACACATGCAAGAGCATCAGATTGCTAGAATAGTATAAAAATGCATTGAAAAAGCTGGGAAGATATGAAGTTTAAATATTTTTGGAGTTTTTGGTAGAGAAAGTTGGTGCATCGTGGGTTTTTTCCCCCCTCAGATTGTAGTCTTAAACGACAGATTGACCTCAAAAGTTGGGAAGTCTTTGAAAACTAAGGTTAAAGTCCAAAGTTTACATGTATATTATTTATCCATATCTAATTGTAAAATTTCTTTAAACCATAGTAAAGTACTGTACGAAAAGCAGAGATTGCAAGATTGAGGTTCCTTAAACAGTATGGCTACGTCTAGACTGGCCCCTTCTTCGGAAGAGGCACGCTAATTTCTAACTTTGGAATAGGGAAATCCGCGGGGGATTTAAATATCCCCCGCGGGATTTAAATAAACATGGCCGCCGCTTTTTTTCCGGCTTGGGGAAAAGCCGGAAAAGAGCGTCCAGACTGGCGCGATCCTCCGGAATAAAGCCCTTTTCCGGAGAATCTCTTATTCCTACTTGCAACCATGATGCACCAACTTTCTCTACCAAAAACTCCAAAAATATTTAAACTTGCAAGTAGGAATAAGAGATTCTCCGGAAAAGGGCTTTATTCCGGAGGATCGCGCCAGTCTGGACGCTCTTTTCCGGCTTTTCCCCAAGCCGGAAAAAAAGTGGCGGCCATGTTTATTTAAATCCCGCGGAGGATATTTAAATCCCCCGCGGATTTCCCTATTCCAAAGTTAGAAATTAGCATGCCTCTTCCGAAGAAGGGGCCAGTCTAGACGTAGCCTATGATTAATAGGGATGTAAGAGTGTAGCCATGTCAATGGGTTACTGCAAGCTTATCAGTTACCCAAACTGCAACATGGCTTTATGCAGCTTCTGGTCTGGCTCCCAGGGACCTGTCTTTAACCCCGCGCTGCTGCCTGTGACAGCAGCATGGGGTGGCAGGTGGAACCAGTATGCGCAGGGAGCTGGCTCCTGTATTGGGGCAGCAGTTGGCTCCCCGAAAGCAGGGTGGCAGGCGTGCACTGACTCTTGGGGAGCTGACTTCCATCATGCATGTAACCACTGAACATTTCAGTGGTTACATAGTTAATCTATTACATTTTAACATTCCTAATAATTACAGGTAGACTTGCTTTAGTTGCTGCTTGGGGGAAGGAGAAGTATAGCTTTGCATTTTACAGCAGACATCTGTTCTCCCTTTTGTAGCAGGACTGCAGCTTACCCAAAAGGTGGTGGGTATAACTAACGTGCTTGAAATAATTGCTGACTTTGAAAGAGTGGGCTTTCCAATTTGCATTGAGGCTACTGATGGCACCCATGTATCCATAAGGTGCCCTCCACAAGGAACAAATTCATGTCAACCTCAAAGGATATTTATTACTCCGTTATTCTGTAGGCTTTGGTCAACCACAGAGACAGGTTCACAGACACTGAGATGCCAGGGTTCTGTGGAGATGACATAGACATTGTGGGCATGTCTTCTTTTGTCACGCCGGAGATGGTTGTTCTGGCATTCGTTTTAGCGGGTCTAGTAAGGCCTTGCATACATGGGGAAATATATGAACACAAAAATACCAGTATAATTATACAGCTGTGATGGTGGTATAACTCCCTGTGTAGACATTTGTATTCCAGAAAGAGTGCTTTTTCCCTTTTGCTGACTTAGGGCTTGTCTACACTGGCAAGTTACTGTGCTGAAACTTTCTCAAGGGTGTGAAAAATCACCCCCTGAGCACAGCAAGTTTCAGTGCAATGACTTGCCAGTATAGAAAGGCTCCCAGAGCTGGGAGCTATGCCCCTCATGGAGGTGGTTTTCCTAAACTGCTGGGAGAGCTCTCTCCTAGCGCTGTTGTCACAACCACACTGTCGCATTAAAGTGCTGTTGTGGTAACGAAGCCAAAGCAGCGCTTTAATGCTGCAAGTGTACAAAAAGCTTTAGCTTATGTGGCTCTGAAAATAATATAAGATGAAATTGGGAAAAGGCATTATAAGTGTCTACATGATGAATTATACCAGCATAACTGTCACCATATAACAACAGTACAGGCAGTCCCCAGGTTACATGGATCCGACTTACATCGGATCCCTACTTTCAAACGGGGTGAGGCAACCCCGCACTAGCTGCTTCCCCCCAGCAGACCAGGGAGACGCGAAGCTAGCGCCCCTCCCCCCCCCCCCAGCAGACCAGGGAGACACAGAGCGGCTTTTCTCAACAGACACCTCAGCTTGAGAATAAAGGACTGAGGGAAGTGAGGTGTGGGAGAATAAAACTGAGCTCTGGAGAAATGTTTGGCTAGAGTTTCCCCTACAATATGTACCAGTTCCGACTTACATACAAATTCAACTTAAGAACAAACCTACAGTCCCTATCTTGTACGTAACCCGGGGACTGCCTGTAATATAGTAGTTATGCAGGTAAATTTCCCTGTGTGGAAAATCCCAAAATCTCAAACCCCAAAATGTAGTATGCAAATGTCTGTTTTTAGCTGTACCGCATCTCCATTCTCTCAAGTTAAAAAAGCCTGCCTTTGTATTTTCATCTGTTCTCATAAATTGTGTTAGTGATTAATAGTCTTGAAGGTCACAAGAGAGATTCAAAATTTCGTTCCCATTCCCAGTAGAACTCTATTTCAGCGGATGTATCTTGTAAGCCGTTTCATCTCCTGAGGTGTCCGCGAAGGGCTATGATTTTAACAATGAGCTGTGAAACCAGATAGCTCCCTTATGGAAGGAAAAACAATATAAGGGTTTAAAACTGAAGAAGTCCATTTTCACTGAAGGCAGGTCAAGATTCTTCTGGAAAATATTGAAGTGACAAGTCAGTTGTTTGCTGTGACTCATTTTGAAGGTTGAAATGAAGGGTGGGGGAGAGAAAAGTAATTCTAAAAGAATGAAATAAAAGATTTCCTACTTGCTTGTGAGAAGACTTGAGTTGCTGTGAAAGTTTAGTTAATCTGTGTAAGTATAATATTTGCATGTACTTAAAGCTTTCTAAATGATCTGGAAATACAGTGCAAGCTATAACACATAATGTTTTTGATGCTCAGACAAGTCATCAATGAAGCAAATTGACCAAGAACTTTCATAACACACAAATTAAACCTTTTGGAAATAGGTTTTGTGACTTCTGTTTAACGTTTCAGGCTGCTGCTCAGTTCATTGAGAAGACCTTAAGTAACTTAACAGTGAGCACAGACCCAGTATCAGTGGTACACAGCACTGATCTTGTGGTTGAGGCCATCGTGGAGAACCTGCAAGTGAAAAATGATCTCTTCAAGAGGCTGGACAAATTTGCTCCAGAGTATGTATGACTAAAACTTAATGAACTGGAATCTATCACCATTTGTCTTTTATGTTGTTTTCAAATGAATAGCTAAGAGAGTATCTTTTTTCTTTAAATAAGTTTTGTCATTTTCTTAGTTATACATGTAAGCAAGAAGTTTTTCTTAGGCTGCTTTTAATTCCAGATTGACATGCCAGTCAGGGCCGGCCCGAGCCATTTGCGCGCCCCAGGAGTGTGGCGCCGCCCCCGGGAATGCGACGTATGCGTGGTCCTGCCCTAGGTGCGCGGCGCATGCGTGCCCCCGCCTGACCCGGCAGCCCCACGTGGCGCCCCTTATAATAGGGCGCCCTGGACGGTAGCCTGGCTGGCCCATACCTTGGGCCGGCTCTGATGCCAGTTGCTGAATTTCTAAACACAATTTATTTTCCTGTGTTAACATGCAGGGATGTTAAAGAATATTTGATTAGTCGACTACCTGATAAACCTAGGCTTATTGGGTAGTCAAGTCAACTACTCCCATTCCCCTCCTCCCCCCCTTTGCTGCCTCTATATCAGAGGCAGCAACGGAAGGGGGCGAGGCAGGAGCCGGCTTAAAAGCCAGTTCCCCCCAGCACCCTCTCAGTGGTGCGGAGCAGGGGAGGCAGCAGCTCTGAGGCTCTGACTTTTAAATGTAGTAAGAGCTGACCGGCTCTTACTACACTTAAAAGGCAGAGCCGCAGCGGTCGGAGATCTGACACGAGCCAGGACTGCATCAGTCCTGCCTTTTGCTGAGTCCTGGACCTACCCCCACTATGGCTCTGCAGTTTAAATGTAGTAGGAGCTGGGCTCCTTGTATGCCCGGCTCCTACTACATTTAAACCTCAGAGCCTCAGCTGCCCCTTATCGAGTACACAATTAGTCATTGTATCGAGTACACAATTAGTCATTTACTCGCTACTTAACATCCTTAATGTAATGCCTCATTTGAGAAACATTAGGCCTGGCCTTTTCTTTTTCTGTAGCAGTTGTTTTGTGGTTTTGTTTTTATAACTCTTTAATACTGACAGTTGTGAAGCATGGCAGCTGGAAAAGCAAAAGATGTAAATTTTTATTTAATTTCTATTTACAATGTTACATTTATTCTACCTTTCACCATAATAGTCTTCATAAATTATATGCATATAGCACCAATGCAATGCAGAATCTCCCTTTTTCCTGTTAAAACAAAAATTGAGTTCTAAGGGGAACAAAGGCTTAACAATTCTTCAATCTCAGCTTGTGAGCAAAGATTAAAAAGATATAGAAAAGACAGTGAGCCATCTAGAATGAATTATTTAACTAAAATCCCACCCCTTACCTCCAGTTGCCCACACCAAAGAGGCTTAATCTTTATTGGTGCTATAGAAATGGAGATCTGACAGGACTGGTCCTAAGATGGAAAAGATTATTGACTACTTTGTCAAGCTGATAATCAGTCAAGGAGATAATGGAGGTGAGACTTGTGATCCCAAACCCATTTTGTCTGTGCTTTTCAAAAATGGATGCAGAAGTCCTGATTAGTGAACGATTATCAAATGTCAGAGTTGCATTTAGGCAAATTATTAATTTCAGGCTACAGAGAAGAGTTTGTATTTGGGGCAGATTGTTTAACTGGATAAGTACCCAGGAAAAATAATTTTGTTTGTATTATAAAGATAGAGTTAACAGCTATAATGAAGGTATATACTGTGCTTCAGATGAAAGTACAGCATATTTGATTTCTTTCACCGGTAACACTTGCTGTTGGAAAGAATTCACGAAATGCACTGTGTGTGTAAAATAAAAGCTTATGTTAGCACTATTAACTGTTCTGATTCTTTTCACCAGCAGTGTTGGTTGCACATTTTATGTTTAAATATTATGTAGAGTTGGATGCCAAGCTTTCGTGGCTGATATTTAAGATAGTGATCAATGACTTCTTACGTGGAGAAAATGAATAGTAAGACTGATGCAGACATATGTCTGATGGATCACTAAATGGATATCTGTAAATGCTGATATATGTAGGTTATTACTTTTTTTTAATAACTACAGCATTTCCCAACGTGGTATTTTGATTTATATTAGACTTTTATTTTCATTATGGGTGGGGGGCAAAGGAAAGAACGAAGACCCCCTCTCCCATACACACGTCTTCAAATTTGACACAGAAATCAAAGGACAGTGGCAGTAGGAATTTGTTACTTCTAAGTGTCTTTTCCCCACTGGCTTTACAAAGGCATAGGACTGTCACTAAAATGAATATTATCTAATATAGAAGGAAGGTTTCCTCTTTTATGTCTCCATCTTTTTCTGACTTCCCCATAGCTTGGAATAATTTTTGGTCCCTGTTCCCTATATGTGCATATGCCTATAATTCTCATCCCTACAAAAGAACTGCCGGTGGAGAGGAGAGGAGTTCCTAAATTGCTTCCTTTTTTCTCCCTTCATCTATCAGCCACAAGCCTAATTGGCTTAAAAGCTGGTGACTGGATTTGGATGGACTTAAAAACTTATGAGGTGTGGGGTTAGGTGACTCCTTTCACTTGCTTGTAGGTCATGTGTGTTCAGGCCTGCCAACAGGGGGTGGAGGGGCAAAGGGGAAATTGCCCTGAGGCCTGGCAAGTGTGGCGGCAGACCTTTTAAATTGCTGCCAGAGCACCATATGGGATGCTCCAGGCAGCCCTAGGGGTGAGGAGGGAGGGTGCCCCATGATCTGGGTGGTAGTGATGCCTGGCTTTCTCTGGCTCCACCCCTTCCTC
The DNA here is from genome assembly GCF_052426305.1 of Pelodiscus sinensis. Lineage (NCBI taxonomy): Eukaryota > Metazoa > Chordata > Testudines > Trionychidae > Pelodiscus > Pelodiscus sinensis. Next base: position 108,226,220 of record NC_143055.1, on the reverse strand, counting down.
CTGATGCCCCACCCCGTGGGAACATGGAGCTGTCTCCCCCTCACCTTTCCTAGGGGCTTGGCAAAGCTGTTTGCTCCCCTGAGGTTGCTTCTGTATGTCAGGTGGAATGTCGGATTTTTCCTTGTAACCTAAACTACCGGCTGTGGCAAATCTGAGCAGGGTCAGAACTGAGACTTGTGCTAGCAAATGTGGTGGCAGCTCCTTTGGAAGAGACACATTGAGCAGCTGCAGGGGGTTTGCCAGGTTTGTAACTCCTTTTCTCTCAGAATTCCAGCCTGCTAGTAATTAGCTAAAGCACTGAGCAATGTCAGCACTGCATGGAGGTTGTTATCCCGTTCTCCCTTATCTGAAAAATCCTAGAACTGTGGGAGCTATTGAAAATATATCTAATCCCTGTGATAGTGAAGCAACATTTAAAATCCTGACTAAACCAGTCATAAATTTTCTGTTTGGCAAAGGAGGTACAGATTCCCCCCCCCCCAGCCCTCAACAATATCTGTAGCTTGCTTAGATTGAAATGAAGGCCAGGTTTGAGCTGGAAATGTAAACTAGCATAAGTAAGCTCAAATAGCATTGCAGCTTATTGTGCAGAAAACTGAGTTGATTTAAAATAAGCTACTTATTGTACTTTCCTGCTCTTACCTCTATTTAATATGCAGAAGCAGGTATGTCTGAATCCCACAAAATAAACTTAGTTAACTTTATAGCTGTGTTTGCTCCAAGAAATATAACACTTGTGCAGAACACATAATGATCCCGAGCCTTTTCTTCCCTCTCCCCCCCACCTTTAGAAGAAGTAAAAGATGGAAACTGCCCAAATCTCTCTCTATGGAGGGCATAGTTTTCTACCTAGATTCTCCAAGGAGTTTGCACAGAAAATTTGTGTTAAGTGAATTGTTTTCTACTGTTGAAGGCTTAGGATTCACAGGAGGGAAGCCCATTCCTGTGAACCTTCTCAGGAGCTTCTAGAAGTAAATTGGTTTATAGCTCAGCCAAGTTAGTGAGCTTTAAGCAGATTTGCTTCTACAGTCATAAGTCTTTAAGGAGCTCAGTGAGGTGGGGCTGTCTCTATCTTCCTGTGATAATGCTAAGCTTCATTGAGCTACCTGGCAGGCCCTTGCAGTTTGCTACTTTGTGGAGTTGCTGAACTGTGTGAGGGGAGAAGGAACTAAGTAGGGATGTAAGCAACTAGTTGACTATCCGATAAGCATAAGCTTATGTTTATTGGATAGTCGAGACTCGACTAGTCGCTCTTACCCCCCAGTGGGAAAATGAGGCAAGCAGGGACTGAAGCAGTCCCTGCCCCACAAGGCTCTTGTACATTTCAAAGGCCGAAGCATTGCAGTGGGAACACCAGGCCAGCCGGGACTGCTTGAATCCACACTGGCCCTGTGCTCCCTGCGGTGGCCCCCTCTCTCTTGCTGCCTCTATGAGAGACTGCAAGGGTGGGGAACAGGAGCCAGTGCTAGGGGTTGCCAGCTTAAAAGTTGGTTCCCCCCAGCACTCTCTGTGAGGTGCCACCTGTTCCTCTTCTCCCCTCCTTCCCCGCCTCTCTCAGAAGCAGCAAGCTGGAGGGGATAGAGGAGGTAGCTGCCACCAAGCAGCCCCTGTTCGCGGCAGCATACCATTAGCCCAATAACTGCATTTCAACATCCTTAGAACTAAGCCTTGCCAACTCTCCATTTGCACAGTTTAATAGTTTTGCACAGGAATGGATGCTGCATGGGGCAAACAGGTAGTCCACAGGAATTTAGCAGCCCCAAAGAGCACTTGGGAACTGAAATAGCTATTGTCCCTGCTGACTGCTTGAAATTTTATGCACGTAGATACAAATTGACTTAAAACTCAGCCACTTAAGCGCTTTAATAGTTCAGAAGTCTTGTACAAGTTCAACTCGAAGCACTAAATCTGCACCCAGCAAGCCGAAAGGGCTGAAGCTGTTGCTGTCACCCATGATCTCTTTTTCAGCAGAGGTGAATCATGTCATTGATTTGTATGCATATCACTCTGCATTCTTATGGCCCCTTCCCTCACAGATATGCTGGTGCTTTACAGACAATAATGAATTTATTCTAACATCAGCACCCTGTAAAAGGGAAATGGAGAAATACTAGGGGGCTGTGCCCTCTGCTCGCTATGCTTGCCAACCCCCCTCTCTCTGGGGGTAGGTGTCTGGCCAGGGGTAAGGGGGCAGGAGCGAACTGGGGTGCAGGATCTGGCTGGGCTGGGCTGCGACTGCACCGGCTCTTCTCCCTCTTCCCCAGTTGCCAGGGAGGGCCTGGAACCAAGGCCACCCTGGTTTCCTGCCCCATAGCTGCTGGGAAGGGCTCAGCTCCCCTTCCCCTGCTAGCCCCAGCTCCCCTCTCTGCCAGGCAGGGTTGGGCCATGGCCACACCTACCCTGGCTTTCCCCTGGGCTGCTGAGGGGGCTGGGATGAAAGGGAAGGGAGGGCTGGGCCAGGGCCATAGGCAGCTCCAGCTCTCCAGGTAAGCCCGGGGGAAGGAGGGAGGCAGGCTGGGAGTGGATGGGGCTTAGCTCATGTGGGCACAGAGTGACACGGTAATGTCACTCTGTTTCACCCTGCAAGGGGAAAAAAATATTTTTAGGGAGAGGGAGAGAAAATATGAATTCTTACGGTTGTGTTACTGAGGGTACGTCTACACTACAGCGCTAGTTCGAACTAACTTAGTTCGAATTAGTTAATTCGAACTAAGCTAGTTCGAACTAACGCATCTAGAACTAAAAACTAGTTCGAACTAGCAAGTCCACATTGAGTGGACTCTGAACAGGGCTTAAGGATGGCCGGAAGCAGTGCCGGCAGGGCATAAAAGGAGGACTTAGAGCATGGAGATGCTGTCTCAGGCTAGCCGAGGGCTGCGCTTAAAGGGTCCCGACCCCCACCCCGGACAGACAGTTCTAAGGGGTGCCCCGCTTGCAAAGAAGTTCTGGCTTGGAGTGCCCTGAGTGCCCACACTGGGCACATCACACCACTCGGCCATCAGCCCGGCTGCACTTGCCGCAGGCTGCCATCTAGGGAGAGGGAGTAATTGGGGGGCTGCAGGAGAGCTTCCACCCCCAGAAGCCCGCAGAGCCAGCCCAGTCCTCCCCATCGGGGGCTCGTACCCCATTCCTCCCTCACCTCCTTCCACTTACCCTTCCCTAGCCCCCCTTCTTATTGATGTACAAAATAAAGATAACGTTTCTTCCAACATTGACTCTGTCTTTATTGAAAAAAACTGGGGGAGACTGGGAAAAGGAGGTGGGAGAGGGGAAGAGAAAGGCTGGGAGAGGGGAGGGCAACTAACATGATCAGGGGTTGGGAACAGGTCCCAGATGAAGAAAGGCTACAGAGACTGGGACTGTTCAGCTTAGAAAAGAGGAGACGGAGGGGGGACAGGATAGAGGTCTCTAAAAGCAGGGGTTGGGTGGAGAGGGTGCATTCAGAAAAGTTCTTCCTGAGTTCCCATCAAGAAGGACTAGAGGACACCAAAGGAAAGGAATGGGTAGCAGGCTTCAAACTAGTAAGAGAAAGTTGTTCTTGACAAAGCGAATAGTTAACCTGTGGAACTCCTTGCTGCAGGAGGCTGTGAAGGCTACAACTAGAACAGAGTTTAAAGGGAAGTGAGATCAAGTCATGGAGGTTGGGTCCATGGAGTCCTATTAGCTGAGGGTAGGAGTGGTGTCCCTGCCCAAAGTTTGTGGAAGGCTGGAGAGGGATGGCACGAGACAAATGGCTTGGTCATTGTCTTCGGTCCATCCCCTCCAGAGTCCCTAGGGTTGGCCGCTGTTGGCAGACAGGCTACTGGGCTAGATGGACCTTTGGTCTGACCCAGTACGGCCATTGTAAGCTCAGGGCTCAGTGTCGGGGGTCTCAGTGGACCCCCTTGATTTTCATGCACACCTGGTCCTGGGTGGCCAGGCTGGCAGCTCTCCTGCCCTAGACGGCCACTTTCCTGTGCCTAGTGCGGAGATCGTGGACGAGGTCCACGATGTCCGCACTAGCCCAGGAAGGTGCCCGGCTCTTGCAGTCCAGGGGAAGCTCCCGGGAGCCGCCAGCCTGGTCCCGGCAAGAGGGGGTGGGCTGGGGGGCATCGGGTGGGTGGCTCTGTGCCGTGCCAGGTGCAGGGTCTGCTAGCTGGGTGCTGGCAGGCTTGCACCTGGCACGGGCACCGTAGCCAGCCCGTGCCCCTTTAAGGGGTCCGGGACCGGGAGGGGGGCATAGAGTTTCCCTGGTGTTGGCCAGAGTGGCCACCAGGGAAACCTGGGGAGGGCTAGCCTCCCACTAGTTCGAACTAAAGGGCTACACAGCCCTTAGTTCGAACTAGCTAGTTCGAACTAGGCTTAATCCTCGTAAAATGAGGTTTACCTAGTTCGAACTAAGCGCTCCGCTAGTTCGATTCAAATTCGAACTAGCGGAGCGCTAGTGTAGCACCTATTAAAGTTAGTTCGAACTAACGTCCGTTAGTTCGAACTAACTTTGTAGTGTAGACATACCCTAATAGTGTTTGTAGGTTGTCTTGTTTTCAGTTACATTTTAGAATCCTACAACAACATGGCAATGTCGTTATGATTCCTCCTCTTCATAAGTCAATGACCCAGGTAATGACTGGGTTTGATTTTTCAGCATAAAGATATGCATATGTTCCCCTCTATGCACTGCACGTCCTACTTTCATTGGATTATTTCTTATCTTGATCAAAATGGACCAAAGAAGGATTTTCATGTCGCTTCCTGTGTTCATTTTTATGTGGGCATTTACTTTATGTTGCTCTTACTTTAGACAGGAGTATTAATTATCATGCAGTGAGCATTTTTCCTTATTCCTTTTTCAGAGAGCTCCTACTTTTTCTCTTGACCTCCCTAACCTCACACTGCCAATTTCTATGCAGTGGGCATTGCATAACATCCTTTCTGTTGATCCAAGTTTTATCTTTCTGTGAAGGCAGCAGCATTACCTGGGAATTGGCTAATGTCTCTGGTTTATTGTTGATTGACTTTTGAGATTCTGTATAATTCTTCCTGGGACTCACTAGGTGGCACTGCAGGCAAACACACCTGCTGCTGAAAAGCTTTCATGAAGGGTTTGTCAGTATTCCCATTACTAATGCTATTTTCAAAGTCTGTAAAACTTTGCTCTAGGCTGGAACTTTGACTGCGAGGTCTGTGTCATGGAAGCTTTTATCCTCTAACTAAATTTGTTTTAAACCAGTTTATTGGTTCAGTAGATAATGTAGGCAAGGCAGCCTCAGACACAGTCTAGTTTTATTAAGGATTTTTTCAAGTTGTGCATATAGAAAAATGCAAAGCTTTAATAGCAAGGCTCTGATTTTTATCTACAGAAGTGGCTGTTTCAGAGTTTAGAGGCTTAATTTAAAAAACTCTGATCCTGTAATCATTAGTTTGTGAGAAGGAATCTTGTCAGTTTGGTTTTCTTCTGGGTTTAAGTGTTAACGAGAGACTTCTGTATAGAAGTTCATAGGAAGCAATAGTGGATATTCTGAATAAGAGTGGGTCGTGAATTGTTACCCTTCGTAACTGCGGATCCGACGTAAGTCGGGGACTGCCTGTATTAAAAAAAAAAAAATCCTACAAGATGACAGAGTGACATTATCACATCACTCTGCGTCCCGCCTGCCTCCTTCCTCTCTCCCCTCTCCTTCCTTTCCCAGTTCAAGTCCAACCTTGCTAGTGATGTAATAGTGAAGTTGATTAACCGACAAGCAAAAGCTTATAAGTTACTGCTACACACATTCCCCTCTCCCCCCAACCTCCAGTAAATTTTTAGCAGGCTGGCCATTAGGCCAGCTCAGTCCTGGCTTGCGATGGGTCTGGGACCTACCTCTGCTGTAGCTCTGCATTTAAAGTATATTAGGATCCCGGCTCAGATCTAGCTCGTGCTAGGTCCAGCAGCTCAGACCCGCCCTATATGGGGCCTGCTGCCACCCCACACTGCTGCCTCTTTATCAGAGGCAGCAGCACAGGACAACAGGCAGCCGATCTGTGGTTTTTAAACAGGCTCCCCATATAGACCAACTCCCACCTAGCACCCTGTGCTGCTGCCCCTGATACAGAAGCAGCAGCATGGAGTGGCAGGGGACTCCTCAGGAGTGAGGCTGGTGCACCCTGGCTGCTGGCCCCTCCCCTATACAATAGTCGTCTAACTGATAAGAATTCATGAGGTTACGCGACTATTCAATGAACCAATATTTACTGTCCCTAGACCTCACTGCTTCCCCTTGCCACTTGGAATTGCTATTTTGAACTAAGCCCCTACTCCCCTTTCTCCAACCCCACCCCACAGGGCTTCCAACTCCAAGAAACATGGCACAGCACCCGGCAGACCCCACACTGCAGCTGAGACAGCTGAGGGGAGAGGGTACAGAACTTGGGACAGTAGCGTGGGTTCAGGAGCTAGGAGCAGCGCTCCCAGCTGGGCTTACGTGCCAGCAGTTGGCTCTTGGGGGCTCCTCGCCATCAGGAAGTTCGTGGTGTCTGACTGCCCCAAGTCCAGCTGCCCATGTAGAGACTCACCCCCTCCCCAGCATCTGCACTTAATGCAGCTGCCAGAGGACCCCTTGAGCTGCTTGGGGTAGCCGCTGCACCGACCTGTTTGCTCCTTCCCTTCTGCTCCTGGGCTCAGTGGGTAAGGCTGGGAAAGTGAGCAGCACAGGTGGGACCATACGGGGGAGAGGTTGGGATACTGGGCCCCTGCACTGCTGTTTTCCCCACCTCAGCAGGCTGTAGTGCCCTGGAGTGCTGTGTGCATGCAGCACTACCTGTGTCTCGCTGCACCCCACATGGGGTGGGCAGGCACCCCTGTACCTCCCTGGCTGCTGGGGTTAGAGCTGGGCCTGGCATGAACCATGGCCAGGTTGGGGAGGGGATAAGGGCAGAAAGGGGCCAGGGTGGGCGGGGGCAGAAGGGACCCTGTCTCACTAAGAAGAGGGATAGCTGGGGGCGGGGAGAGGAGTCAGAATGGAGAAAGGGTCTGAGCTGGCAGGGTGTGGAGTAGGAGAGCCGTGATTACCTACCCCTCTTTAATTTGTTAACTGGTTAAACATATGGTCCATCTAGACTACAGAGCTTTTCTGGGATATCAGAAGTATCCTGGAAAAGCTCTGCTGTGTCCAAGGAACACGTCTGCTTTTCTGAAAAAAAAAAAAAAAAATTCAGCGAAGCAGACAAGGTTTTTTTTGGCTTCCCAGTAAACCTGGTTCTACGAGGAAGAAGGGATGTTCTGAAAGAGGGTTTTTTCCTGACTTTTGGCCCCTATATATGGACCAAGTGTCAGAAAAGCCTCTTTTGTAAGAAAAGCGGAATGTGTGTATCTTTTTGTGACTTTTCTTTGTAGTGTAGACATAGCCATAGTGTTTAAATGGGATTTTACATCCCTAATCCTGACTTTGCCACTGACTCTTGTGACCTAGAGCAAGAGTTCTCAACCTTTTTCTTTCTGAGGACACCCCTCCCCCCAATATCCTGTAAAAACTTCACAGCCCCTTTGTGCCTCAAGAACTATTTTTCTGCATGTAATAGCCAAACCCTGCATTAGGGGGAGAGTAAGTAGGGCAGCTGCCCAGGGCCTCATGACATGGGGCGCCATGTAGCTAAGTTGCTTAAGCTTCAGCCTTTGGTGGCAGTGTTCAAGGCTATGGGCTTAGCCCCAGACGATAGAATTTCAGCTCTCCGCCCTGGGCCCCAGCAAGTCTAATGCCGGCCCTGCTTATCAGACCCCCTGAAACCTGCTTGTGGCTCCCTAGGGGGGCCCAGATCCCTGCGTGAGAATGACTGGCCTAGAACATGTCATTTAATTTGTCTTCCTCAGTTTCCCCATCTGTAAAATAAGCCTTATCTATTTAACAGGTATTGTGAGGCTTAACTGAAAAATGCTGTGAGAAACCTTGGTAAAGGGTCTGTATGAATTATTTAAATTTAAGAACAAGTTAATGCTAATGGGTGGATTTCTTTCTCCTGCCCTTATAAATCTAAAACAAATCAACACATGCCTTCCCTCCTGCGCCCCAACTACATAGCGGAATATGGATCTGACTATTGAATGACTGTGCTGCATGCAACAATTCCTGTCTCCTTATGGCACCTCTGTTTTCCTCTGCTGCTTTTTCTGTTGGCAATATGTCTGCTGTGTAGATCTATCAGTGTACTGTATACTAAAGTAAAAGATTACTGGCAACATTTTTCAAAAGCTAGGCTCCTAGATCCACATTTAGGTTCCCAAATGTAGGATTTTCAAAAGCATATAAGTGATTTAGGAGCACAAGTCCCGTTGGCTCCCTTGAACCAATGAAGAATTTTCCTGAAAGAAGAGATTTGTGTTGAGGACACGTTTTCCCCCTTTTTGGGAGCCCCCCCTTTACTCAGTGGGGTGACCTAGATACTCTTGGAGTTAAGAATTCATACAACTTTCAGAGACAAATTTAACTATTGCTCTGCTATTTTAGCTTCATGGAAAGACCAGTTGAGGGTAGGGTCAGTGTTGTGTGGAGGAGTACTTTTTAAAACACTAGGTCAACAATAGGCTAGCTCAAATTGGGGAGGGGAGGGAGATTCATGATTAGTCAATGAATGCTAATAGCAAATCTGATGATCTTTAGAGCATAGACCTTCTTGTTGACAAAGATAACTGTCATTTACACAATCCTCATTTTCTTTCTCCACAGACACACAATATTTGCAAGCAACACTTCATCTTTGCAAATAACAGACATAGCCAACTCTACCACCAGGCAGGACCGCTTTGGTGGCCTCCATTTCTTTAACCCAGTGCCTGTGATGAAGCTTGTAGAAGTAAGTGTCCAACAGTACTCTAATACTGAATATTACACCATGGCGATATTCTTGTATTTTTCTGAGAGTTCATTAATATAATAGTCTGTATCTCAGTGTGCAGTCCTCCTGACTCGCAAGAGCTACCTTTCAAGATAAGAAGATGAAATGACCTGCATTCTGAGAGGGAGAGATGGAGTGAATTATCAAACAGGACTTTTTCTTCTCTGACTCCTAAGAATCTATGGTTGGGCCTTAAGATAGATCAATCAGCTTCAATCACTGGAACTGCCAACACATGTCCGTTTTGGTGATACTAGTCATTTTATTTCCCTCACCAAAAAGTAACAACCAATATAACTAATTTTTCTAACCTCAGATGCTAGTGCAGTGGGAATGAGGGTGAACCAGAATCCCAGATCTGAAGCATTTACCATAATTATTCCCCAGACTCTGGGGGAAGTTTGAATTTCTCAGCTGGCTCTATCTCTGAAATAGGTCAAACCAAAAACCACAAAGGCAAACACACATGAACTTTTGGGTATGTCTAAAAGTGAACTTTCGGCCCATGTCTGCTATGAAGCAGGATTTCCTCCTTCCTATGCCTCCACTAGAGTTTTTTCAGAAACAAACACTTCACTTATGTTGTGCCTTCCATTATAACTCCCTAGTTTCTTAGGCTTATTTGTTTTGTAATTTTCTGGATGAAATCTTCCATACATTCTCATTCTTAAAATAAATGCTATTTTGGGAAAGTTTGGACAAAATCTATCCATCTTTTCAATTCTGAAAATGGAAAATAATACACATTTTCTGTTGTAAAAATACTTGAGTGTTTCTCTAATCTTTGCAAGCTGATATTTTCCACCTTAGTAGGGAATACCAAGGACTAATATTCAGGCCAGTTTACAAAGTGGTATTTATAAGACTGAAACAGCAGAAATGTATCAGTGGAGCTTATGAAAATTCAGAATTTCCATTCTGCAAGAAATTCTGATAATGAGTAAAAGTGTTCCCCCAGAAAAGAAATTATTTAAAAAAAATGTCATTTTGGAAAACTCAAGATGTTTCCATTGAATTTTTTCCAAATTTTTGCCAGTAGCTCCAGGACTCTGAGGTCTACCCAGGGAGTCCCTTGCTATAGAGTGGGGAGTCTGAAAGTCCTGAGAGCCCTGGTTCAAACTGAGGCTGTCATGATCCTGGCTCTACAGCAGAGAGTCTGGAAGCCCTGCCTTCTGTGTCTGAGGCTATTTGTATGTCACAGCTGCCCTAGAGCTGTTGACCCTAGAAGCCCAGACTCCCCAGCAGCTCACCAAGGGAACTGAGAGACCACCAAGCATGTAGCCAGCAGATTTTTGAGTGCATTGGCAGAAGTGTGTCAAAATGGAAATGGTTCCACAGGTATTTTTGGTTTGAGGAACTGGCATTTTTTGATGAAAAATTGTTTTGTTTTAAAATTCTGAATCATCAATACTTGTCACTGACCTGATTCTGCCAAGGATGTTGGCATTGGGACTTTCCGTGGGCAAAAATATCTGTCTGGGATCTCTTTGTAGGGTTGAAACCAATGTTAAAAATGGGTATAGACATACTAGTTACTCCCTTTTGTCTGGATTGTCTTTCAATTTCAGGCTCTCCTGTAGCATCATAATGTTTGGGTTAGCAAATACCGCAGACCACTGTTCACTAGGTAGAATAGGAGTTTCAGGTGGAAATAAAAAACAGAAATGTGTGTGTGTGTTATTTCAGCGGTAAGCTTTTGTTTAGAGAGATATTATACAGTGGTAAAATCATCAGACCTTTCTCTTTAACATGATGTTACCATATTACATACTGATGACCTTTATACTACATGTTGTCTCTAGTGACCTTTTTGAGTGAAAACTGTGATTACACATATTTAACAAAACAAGCACATCTACAAACTGTTAGCACTCAAAAAAATGGTCAGGTAGGCTGGGATTTTTTGAAAGTGGTATCTTCTCTGTTTGGATAAGTGATAATCAAATATGTAGAAATGTGAGGCTTATTTTTATAAAACCTGAGTTTTGGGGCTAGCTCACTTGACCATAAATATATATGTAAAGAATTACAAGTTCATATTCCCATAGTAACAGTAACTTATTCATATAGCATATATACAGTATTTTAGATTAATAGTTTTGTTGTTAAATACTTGATTGAGATGTTGTATACCTATAGATTTGTATCCACTTAATTAAACTAGTTTAGTTGAATGTGCAAACAAACCCTGATGTGAACACTTCATTTTGGGATAAGAGAGGCTTATTTTAGTTATCTTAAAAATATTCCCAGCTTTAATTAAACAGGAATAAGCTTCATTTAAGTTGAAATAAAAATGTTCAAAATGGCCTTTTGAACTGGCTTAACTAAATCTGTTTAAACACATTTTATATTAACCCTGGGCATCTTTGTGTATAGACAGACCTTAATATATTATGGGCCTAATCCTGCATTTCAGTATGAGCATTCATCTCTGAGGGTATGTCTATACAGCAACATTATTTTGAAATAACTGGTGTTATTTTGAAATGACTTAATCCATGTCTGCACAGCAGGCAGTTACTTAGTATTTTGATATTATTTCAAAGCTGGAGGACTTCGTACTCTCCTGTAACCTTCATTGTACTAGGAGTAAGGGAAGTTGGAGGAAGAGTGTTCTGTTTCAAAATAAGTGCTGCGTAGACTTTTCCAATTTCTAAAGTTATTTCAAAATAAGCTACACAATTGACATAGCTCAATTTGCATAGCTTTATTTCGAGTTAAGCCCCACTATGTAGATGCACCCCTAAGAAATAGATGGTTTTAAGGGCAAAATTGAGTCCTGTTACATGCAGTGTGAGCAAATTAAGAATTCTATTTAATATCTTATTTATAAATAGTCCTTCTTCAGTACCTTTTTTTCAAATAATGTTTGTATAGCAGAACTGAAATGCAGTGAACTGTGGGATCAGATTGCACTCTCATTCTGTGGTGATGAATGAGTACCTGCCTAGATAAATAGCCCTCTGGTGCACAGCAACCTGCATAATAGTGGAAGAAATGCAAATTTTGGCCCTGTTGTTTCCAGATATGTCATGGGAACTTCCGTGTCTCTTTAGAAAAGATGAGCCTGAAAGACATGATATAGTAACTGAGTGGCACTCAGTTTCTTTGCTTCAGAATCACAAAGAGCTGAGGACAGAACACATGGAATGCACTTGCATTGCATTGCATTGCATTGCATTGCATTACCTAAAAGTGGAAGTCTGGAAGAAAGCAAGAACATCTTTGAGGAGGAAAGAGATTGAGCGGAATTGTAGGATAACTGATATTTTTATTATACATTTGGAGAGACTTGTACCACTGCCACTGCAGCAGGTTTCAGTATTGATTTTAAATGTTCTAGAATATTTAAACATTTATGTAGATTTTGTAACGGAGCCTGTATTTTAACCTTGATACGTAAGCACTTGTGTTAGGAATTAACAGTTTGAACTCTGGATGTGCCACTGATGCTGGGGTAAAATCTGTCTCAAACCTCTTTTCAGATTATCTAAAGGCCTCTTATTTAGTCCATGCAGATATGTTTAGTGAATCTAACTGGATGGGTGTCTCAGACATTCTCTTACCTTGTTAGTTCTTATTTGCTTGCACAGGGTGTAACTGATTACCATCTGTAGGGGTTGAGAAGGAATTTTCCCCCCAGGTTAAATTGGCAGTGACTATATGGGTGTTTCACCTTCTTGTGCAGCTTGTATGTGTGTGTGTGTGTGTGGGGTCTCCTACCAGGATTATTTGGTATATCTCTAATCACTTCCCTGCTGTTGTGGGGGGTCTCGGGCATTGATGCTCCTCTGTATGTGGTGCACAATAGTCTAGTCTCCTATGGGCCATAATAGTTGGTCCAGTTTTGGTAGTTTGTAGCCTGTGATGTACAAGAGGTTATACTAGATGCCCTAGTGATCCCTTTTGGCCTTAAATTTAGAAAAGAAGGAACAGAGTTTTTTGCGGGCGGGGGAGCAAGAGGAGGTTTCTTTGATAATTTGAGACATTAGTATTTAGGCTTCAAAATTCCTAGAAGTAAAATACATTTGAACTCCCTTGAAACTAGTGTACAGTCTTGTATGAATGTTTTCCAGATGCTTAGCTCTAAGTTCAAAAGAAAACTTACTACTATTTACTGCTGAGAAACACATGCTGCTTCTTTTATTCTATGTTGTGTTTTTGTGTTGCTGTAATCAGTAGTCATTCTGATGCTCGGGAGACAAAATTACACTGACAGTCTTGTGATGATATAGTCTACCTTTCATTGCTTATGTAGCATTTTTGCTTCTGAGTGGCTGCATAGATATTTCAAGTTAGCTAACAAAAATTATTTCCAGAGCTGTATTGACATCATTTCTCATTCTGGGGCACTAATTAATAAATAAATAGATACCTTGTTAAATTCAAACTCTATTAAATTCTTCAGAAAAAAAATCCATGTTTGTCAAAGGATAAGGATAAAATTGCTAAGAAAATAACTTGGGCCCTTCTAACTCTTAAACTTATAAGAGGCCTTTACACAGATTGAAAAGTAGAAATTTAAAAACTGTTTTCTTTAGTCTTCATGTGTTGATATAATACAATGTCTGTGCCTGTGCCCCTGTTTATATTGGCCAAGGAAGTCATGTTACACCCTCTCTATCAAGAACTGTGCATAAACATGGTTCTCTAATGTTGCCAAAGCATTTCCCTGGGCAAGCTGAGACCATATGGTGCTTGAAGTTTTTTATGCTATCCACACAGAAGCCTTTGCAGTATAATTCTGAAAAGATGGATTCCTTTGCTTTGAACCCCTTGGATGTTTTAAATGCCTTACAGTAACACTTTCAGGATGTGCAGGGTGCTTTGAAGTGCTTTAACATAGGTTTCACTCTTTTATTTGTTACATGTATATTTATCTGGTTGAGTGTGATTATTCTTTGTAATACACATATTTTGTGGACTATTCAGAGAACACCCTGAATCATGGTTTAATTATTAGCACAATTATTGGGGTTGGGAAAGAAAATGGCTTCTGGTTGGCTATTAACGCATGTTGGTTTCCTGCTAGGTCATCAAGACACCAATGACCAGCCAAAAGACTTTTGAGTCACTTGTGGAATTCACCAAAGCATTGGGAAAGAATCCAGTATCTTGCAAGGCAAGTGGGTTTAGATTGTGAGGAGAGGTGCGCAACACTCAGAAGGCTTCAGGTCTGCTCATTTAAAAAAAAAGAGATATTCATTTTCACATTATTTGTAATTGTATTAGCACAATGAGAATTTTCTACTCTTCTGGTGCAGATTATCTGTTCCCATGAAAATCCCTTCAGGAAAGAACAACTTGCTTGGTATATCAATCTGCTATATCATTGTGTGAATGGGGTGGGTCTGGCTGCTGTGTGGACAGGAAAAGGAGATGATTCTGACAAACCTAGTGCAGGTTAGAGATCTCAGTTAACTGCTCAAGTTTATTCTGACTAGAGAAGCAGGACTCTTTTCCCCTTTTCTTCCCTGGGATCTTGGTCCCCTTGCCCTCCAAACACTTGAGACATCACAGCCAATTCATGTGCTCTGTTGCCTTTGGATCCTCCATTATGGACAGCATATTCTCAATGGGAGACTAACCACTATTATTCTTCTTCACTTTTTCTTGCACTTTGGCCTTAGTGGGGGCTTGTGGAAATGGGCGGAGGTAATTGATGGCCTCCTGCCTTTCGTGGCCCTCAAGAAGCAGCTGGCCTATAAAAAGGAGGAATTATTGTCAAGTAGTTAGCAGCATCCTGGGTTCTGCTTTCAGCTATACCATTGCATTGCTTTTGTAGTCTGTCAGGTTTTTTAATCTCTACACTTCATTTTCCCAAATGGTAAAGTGTAGGTAACTCTTTCCCTTCTCATCAGTTACTGTTTGTAAAGTACTTTGAGTTTTATGGATGAAAAGCACTGTGGAGGTGAGACCTTGGGCAGTTGCTTCACTATTCTGTGTGCTAATTTTCCCCTCTGTAAAATGAGGCGACATTATAATGCTTCCCTAATATTGTGAAGTCTTGGAGACCTCTAAGGAAAAGTGCTGTGTAAATTAAGAGGTAGTATTTTTGTATTTTTATATGTTCTATTAAATATTGGTATTTATAGCACTCTTTCCTGTCGTCTATTTCTCATTTCTTTGCATTTTTTTTACTATAGAAACTTACATTAAAACAAGATCTTGGTTGTCGGAGAGTCATCCTGCTACTGCTGCATAATTCTTAACCCAGATAATCACCTTCTGTTTCAGCATTGACACTGGTTGCTGTTGAAATTATTATAATGTCACAGAAGTTTGATTTACTATAATGAATAAACATCAGGAGTAGATAAGCTCTTAACCACGAACGTGCCTATTAATAAAGTCCCACACAAAAGGAAAGAATTGTTCCCCCTAAATCACAAAAAATATTCAGTACCAGCAGAATTTTTCTGAATAGCTAGTATTTTACAAGAGCTTTCTAAGAGGCAACTTGGGGTCTTTTAAGATAAATTACTAATTAAGAGTGGAGAAGAGGAGATGACTTTTATTTTCCTCAGCCATATTTGATCACATAATCGTTCTTAGTTATGAGATTCATATGTGTTAAACTAAAGTAGTGAACAGGTAAACAGACAAAAGACCAGTAGTCCAGAGTGAATTGTAACTTGGTGATTTAACAAGCAACTTCCTGTTGAACTTGTAATACAGTACAGGCAGTCCCCGGGTTATGTACAAGATAGGGACTATAGGTTTGTTCTTAAGTTGAATTTGTATGTAAGTCGGAACTGGCTCCACATTCAGCCGCTGCTGCTGAAACTGACCAGGGGCTGACTACAGGAAGCTGGAGGCAGAATTGCTCTGCCCCCAGCTTCCTGGAATCAGCCACTGATCAGTTTCAACAGCGGCTGAATCTCGAGCCTGGGACAGAACAGCTGGGCTGCCAGGTAGGTCCCTGCAGGACCAACCCGGCAGCGCCCCAGCTGCTCTACCCCAGGGTCCACAACAAAAGCCTGGTCTGCTGTGGGGGGGGGGGGGGGGAGTGCACTGGCTGCGCGCCCCCTCCCCCAGCAGACCAGGGACACCCGGAGCAAAGCCGGGGAGGCGGAGGGGTCCCGCGCCTCTGAGGCTTTGCTGTGGCAAAGCCTAAGAGGCACGGGACCCCGCCGCTGCTGCGGCTTTGCTCCCGGTGCCTCTGGTCTGCTGGGGACCGTCTCTAGCAGACCAGGGACACAGGGAGCAAAGCCGCAGCGGCGGCAGAGTCCCGCGCCTCCCCGGCTTTGCCAGAGCAAAGCCTCAGAGGCGCGGGACCCCTCCACCTCCCCGGCTTTGCTCCAGGTGTCCCTGGTCTGCTGGAGACGGTCCCCAGCAGACCAGAGGCACCGGGAGCAAAGTGGCAGCGGCGGCGGGGTCCCGCGCCTCTGAGGCTTTGCTAGCCTCAGAGGCGCGGGACCCCGCCGCCGCTGCGGCTTTGCTCCCGGTGCCTCTGGTCTGCTGGGGACCGTCTCCAGCAGACCAGGGACACCTGGAGCAAAGCTGCAGCAGCGGCGGAGCCCCGCGCCTCCCCGGCTTTGCTCCAGGTGTCCCTGGTCTGCTGGAGACGGTCCCCAGCAGACCGGGGGCATCCGGAGCAGCTTTTCTCGCCCCGGAGGTCGAGGTGGCGGGACCGCTGCACTCTGGGCTGTCCCGCTGCCTGCGAGCTCCGGGGCGAGAGAGCCCCATTCGTAAGAGTGGATCCGACATAAGTCGGATCCGCGTAACTCGGGGACTGCCTGTATTTGAATATAGTCTCACTGTATAGGGTTTATTAAGATTTTCTGTTTCTTTTAAGGATACCCCAGGATTTGTTGTAAATCGTCTCCTGGTGCCATACCTGATTGAAGCAGTTCGGCTTTATGAGCGAGGTACCTATCAGTAGTATTTATTTTGTGAAATGTTGACAGTAATATCTAGCAGTGCAATCTCTTCAGATAATTATTAGAATTGTTATAAATCTTGATCGTTTAGGTATCAGTCTAGTGATAAAAGAAGTTGTGATTTGAGTTTTGAGGTGCTAAATAATCTCTGTGTGCTGAATCAGAATTTATAACTTGCTTATATGAATTCAGGCCTGGCCAAAGAGTGTGCAGGACCCTACGTGGCATGCTATGGTTGGCTCTCCTGGGCAGGCAGGCACCAGGCAACACGAGGCCCTGAAGGTGCAGGGCCCAAGGCAACTGCCTTGCTTACCTTGCCCTAAAGCCAGGCCTGTATGAATTCTCTGATGGCTGTTGGCTTGGGTTAAAATGGGTGAAGTTTTTGAAAGTGTTTTACGAGCCTAAGAGCATATTGACACACGAAAATTAATCTGGGTTAAGGTAGGGTATACATTTAAACTGAATTAACTATTCTGGATTAACTGCACATGTGGAAGTTCCGGTTTCTGGAATAAATTTAAAAAATTGAATTAATGGAGATTGCCTATCTCTGAGAACTAGAAGGGACCTTGAAAGGACATCGAGTTGAGTCCCCTGCCTTTACAGTAGGACCAAGTACCATCCCTGACAAATTTTTGCACCAAATCCCTAAATGGCCTCTGCAAGGATTGAACTCACAACCATGGGTTTAGCAGGTCAATGCTCAAACCACTAAGCTATTCCCTCCTCAATTCTCACCTGAAGCTAATAACTATTCTGAGAGAACTCCTCTTCTAGTAAAACCCATTTTCAGACATCTTGGACACATAAGTGCCTCAGGTTTTCCGTTATTGAAAGTTATATCTGCCTAGCTACAGTGGTTAAGGATATGAAAAAAAACAAACCCCTGACTGACATAACTATGCTGACAAAATTCTCAGTGTAGGTACCTGTTGTTCCCATACCAACAGAAAAATTCCTGTTGGTATAGGCTGCGTCTTTGTTAGGGTATTATGCTGACTGACTTAGGTTTGGCAGTGTGGACAGAACCTCAGTACCATTGTCTCACATTAACTAGCCTTTGTTGCTTTGGAAGCTCCTGTTTTTGTGCTAGTCTCTTTTGCATTAGTATTGGGAAGGGAAGGAATCCTGAATCTTTTAACTAATCTCAGGTAATCTTAAAAACCTAAACTTTTTTTTTTTTTATTTTTTTTTTAAGAAAATAAGCTATAATGTAAGTGGATAAAGTGCAAGTTACAGAGACCATGTGTTACACTAGAAAATGAAGTTGATCTAACTTATGCTGGTGTACAGCCACTACAGTAATTATATTGTTTGTGTGTGTCTACACCAGGGGTGGGAAACCTAAGGCCCAAGGGCCAGAAGCGACCTCCGGCTTCTTGGATCCAGCCTTCCACCCAGCATTGGGGAGCCTGCACTGGTGCGCCAATGGGGCCGGAACACACAAATCTACTAGCCTGGGCCCCCCTAGGCTCTGGGATGTGAGGAGAAGGTGGGGAGTGTCTTTCTTCTCTGTTGGGGGCCACATCAGTGAGGGTTTGTTTTTTGCTTCTCACTTGTGTGTGGCCCCTGACAGATTTTTCTTTTGGTCAGTGGCCCCTGACCCGAAAAAGGTTCCCCAGCCCCGGTCTACACTTTGTTCCTTATATCAGCAGCGCACATGCTCACCAGGAGCACTTGTATCAATTGCACTGTTGGTATGGGGCATGGTGGGATGGTTCCTGAAGGCCAGTAACAGTTGACATAAACAATGCAGGGTTTACACTGACACTGTGTTGACCTAAGTACATCGACCATGCCACACATGGATGCAGAATTGAGTCAGTGTAGTGGGGCAGTTACATTGGCAAGAGCAAAATCTAGTATAGACGCTTCCATAGCTTGATATAAGCTGCCTTGCGTTTGATCTAATCTCTATGGCATAGACCAGAGCTTTCTGTAAGTGGTCTTTTTTCAGGCATTCAGTTCATCACTGCATGCTATTAAGAATGTCTTTCCAAAGTTTTGTTTTTGAAAACATTTTCTTACAGATGAAAGCACTCCATTACCAGGATTCCAGCAAATATGTTTTAAATATTAAAAGTTCTCCTGCATAACTCATGGAAGTGGTTTGATCTCCAGGGGAAAATTAAACTTGTGCTACTTGCTTATCCATCAACAAATGCACTTAATTACATCGTGGAAAGGAGAATAGAGTGAATTACAGTGACTTGAAAGGCAAAGGAGTCGGGTGGAGAGGGACCATTTTTCCTTTAGTAAAATATCACAATTTGGAATATATTATGTTGGGTGTTCTAATGTGTTAAGGAGATGCCATTGCTGAATGATGGATGTCATTTTATGTAGATAGGGAGACAACATATTTTTATATATAGCAAAAATTGGACAAAGATTTTATAATAAAATCAACTAAACAAAAGCATCATTTTGATTTCAGCTTTGTTTTGTTTGATCAAAAAATACAAGGATTTCATTCTTGTTTAAAATTTACTAATGAACTTTAAATCATTGGTTGGTTGAAATTGCATTAAAGCCTGAAGATCTGAAGGTCACATTCTAATTCAAATACTCTGTTGGAGCATGTTAAATTTGTATCTCATCCATCCCTCTTGTGTCGATCGTCATTGTAGTGAATTAAGTCTAGTTAGAAAAAGAGCATGGCTTCCAACTGCCCTTGGCCGAGAATTTAGGATATTTCTTGACAATAATAATCATTGAAATTTTGATTTTATAGGATCAGTAATAGAAGTCCTTAGACACTGCCAAAGTGCCCATTGATTCAAATAGGTATTGTACCTGATAAAAAATTTCAGGATATCAGATGTTGATTAGGCTTATTCCTCTAAAGAAACTGTGTAGGTACTTATTTAAATTGATGCATTATTATTAAGATTATTATAGGAAACTTCTTATTGTACTCTTTTTACTGAAAAAACAAAAAAACCCAGGAAATTAGTTTCACTTGCGTGGAATTCTCTAGTCGGGTAGCTCTGACTACACATTTCATGCTCAGCTTTTTGGGTACAGGTTGAAACACTCTTAACTGGGATTCTCTGGTCCAGCAACATTCTTGGTCCGGCAGGACTGTAGGTGTTCCAGGACCGGAGAGTCCCAGCGAAGAGCTAGCATTGAGAGCCCTGCAGGCTGGTAGGGCAGCAGGAACCCAACATGCGCCAGCAGGCTGCCTAGCAATGGAAGTCCCACCCGCAATAGTGGGGCTGGCCAGTAGGGCTGCGAGAGCCCAGCGCACAGAGGCTGAGGTGCAGCGCAACAGAAGGAGCCGGGTGCTGCACTGAGTTCCCAGCATGGCAGCAAGAACCCGATGTGCACAGAGGTGGCAGGGATGCTGGGCTCGGCAGCGAGAGCCTGGTTAGCGGAGGTGGCGGGGCTGCCTGATAAGGCAGTGGGAGCTGTCAGGGCAGCAGCAGCCAGGAAGAGAAGGGAGCTGGCTGAGAGGCCAGTAGTCTGGCCAGGGCTGGAAGAGGCTGGTGGCAGTGGACCCAGAAATGACCTCACCTGGCCTAGCAAAATCCCTCATCTGGAACTGGTCAGATCCCGAGAGTGCTGGGAGGTCCAACCTGTACTGTTGTTCTTCTAATATATTCTGTCTTTGTTTCCTGGGGACATAACTGCAATTAGTTAATGTCTATATGTGGTCAAGCATCTAAAGATGTCTTCTATAGCAAAGAGAGAGAACCAAATCTGTTGCTATTGTGAATTGGTACAGTTCCATCAACTTCAGCTGAGTTGCATCCTTTCAGCTGTGATGCGTTAGGCCCAGTAGTTTAAATCATGTTGAAATTAAGCAGTATAAAAAATGGGTTCCCATCAGTGAAATGTGCAGGCTAGTTTTTACCATTTTTCAAAAGCAAAAGGCAGGTCCCAAACATTTCAACATAAATCTTAAAAAAAAGAGTACAAAAGAACTTTTCAACCGCAGAAAGGGAAAAGAGAACCTTAAAAACAGCTGCTTCAGAAGCAGATTGGAAGTTGAAGAGCTCATGCTTAAATAAAAGGCTTCAGAGGAGTAGCCAAATTAGTCTGTAAGGGTGTGTCTATACTACAGGGTTTTTTTGAATCCTACAAGCTGCTGAGCACTCTCAATTCTGATTGACCTTAGTGGGAGCTGAGGGCACTTGACACTTCACAGAATTGGGCCCTTTGAGGCTTAATATTGAGGGTGCATCTACACTGCAGTGTTATTTTGGAATAACTAGCATTATTTCAAAATAACAATGTGAGCATCTACACAGCAATTCCGTTATTTCAAAATAATATTGAAATGACAGGCAGCTTCTCCCGATGTCTGTAAACCTCATTCCACGAGGAGTAACTCCTCTTCCTAAATAGCTATCTCAAAATAGCTTGCAGCGTGGACACTCCACTGCTGCTATTTTGAATTAGCTCCTCACTAGGGCCATTCTAAGTAATTTCTTCTCTGTGCTTCCTGGGGCTCTAAATCAAGATAATGTATCCACATTAAGAGAGCCTGCCTTAAACTAATTTTGAGGTTTCCCTGTAGTGTGAACATGCTATTTCAAAATAAGCTATTTCAAAATAACTATTCCGGAATAGCTTATTTTGAAATAAGTGTGCCATGTAGACATACCCTCAATCATTTGGGGTTTGAGCCAAAGTTCCTGGAAGTCAGTCCAAAAATTCCCTTTGACTCCAAAAAGCTTTGTGTAAGCTATCCAGACTGACATCTTTCTCTGTATCTTATCTCTATGTGGATGGGTTCTATTCTGGGGGGAGGGTTCATTTATTTTTTTTAAACCATGTGAAATTATTTTTCAGATTCACATTATGTAAATGTCTAGAAAATATGTGTTTTGAAATTTATTAATGACATGTCTGTATATTTTTAGAAAGTCTGAAACACATCGGCTAAAAGCAAGATTATGAAAACTTAAAAATAATCAAGTGCAACTTTTGTTTTCAAGGTTTCAAACAACTTTAACAATAGTTAAAATAGCTCTTCTTTTCTTGCTAGTGTTCTCTGGGTGAAGGGGTCTTTTGTATCATGATCCTCAGTATAAAAGTGTCTACTGAAATAGGGCAATATAATTAGGATGCAGGAAAATAGGAATTAAACTCACAAACTTAGTATGGGAGAGGCCCAGACTTGACTCTTCTTTCTAATATTTCCTGCCTGGCCCATGTTATAGGCTTATTGGTTTCTGGGTTTTTCTCACTACTTTGCTCTGTGTCTCTCTATTTAGCCTTAATCTGTCCTTGAAAGTATGCCATTTAGGATGATAGCACTGTTCTGTATACTGCTTAATATTTACAGTTTTATATTTCTGCTGATAACCAGACCAAACACAACACTTGATTCCGTAATATATATACTGTGTGCTATCCCAGTTTTAGTGAACCTGCAAATATTACTGTAATGAGCTGTGTCAGCATGAACTAACAGTGTTAATTATTTAAAAACTATGGCAAATGGATTCCGAATCTTCTTTGTTCATCAAACTGTCAATATTTTCTCTAGGAGATGCATCAAAGGAAGATATTGATGTTGCTATGAAGCTGGGGGCTGGCTATCCCATGGGTCCGTTTGAACTGCTGGACTATGTTGGGTTGGATACCAGTAAATATATTATAGATGGTACTGTATATATCTTTTCTTTCTTTCTTTCTTTCTTTCTTTCTTTCTTAGCTAAATTGTAATTTTGACACTTCAGTTTAAATTGAGTGTGACTTTGCCAGTTAAAGGTTGGGGGAATAGTGATTGATGAATGATCAATAACAACACACCATCATTTTCAAAGGTGTGTGTGTGTGTGTGTGTGTGTGTGTGTGTGTGTGACATGGGGAAGGTTCATGCCAAGTGATTATGGTTGTTCTGAGGGTCCCTTTGGGTGTGTTTGTACTAGAAAAATTAATACCTTTGTTTCAGCAACTATTATCAATGGTACAGCAGCACTAGTGTTCAGCTTCTAATATAGCAATGGCTCAGGTTTTGAGCAGTTTAACATAGACTACTGCTGGAACATAGGTGCTTTTCTAACCAAGACCAGGCCATAATGTGGTGTTGGCTGAGAGAACCATGAAGTGAAGTTTAGCTACTGAACTCTTCCTTTTCAATAATGTGCAGAGAGATATTGTGCTCCAAAAGATACCCATAAAGTCACTCTGCAAAATTCCTCCTAAACTTCTTGGTCTTTAATTTATAAAACTGACTTAAAATTTCCAGTGAGAATGGTGCATGTGTATATATATGAAGCAGAATAAGAAACCCTTTAGCCTAAGCAGTGTTTTGTTTTGATTGGAAGAGCTTTACTAAATGATTTATAATAGTTATTTTGGAGACAGATTTAAAATCAATGTGGTCACTGCAACTTGAGTCGTACAATTAGGAAAATGGATTGTACACTATAAAAATAAGTTGGCTGCTTTTGAGTGCCAGATTGACTGGAAAGTATGTCAGTTCATAAAGCAGCATAAGGGAAAGCTATAACAATTCAGCAGAGATATGTGATAAGGATGCACAAATTCTAAATGCAGGCTGTTGTTAACAAGGTAATTATGAGAGTTATCTTGGAGGGTTGCCATAGAGTTAAGTGAGTTAACTCAGCTGGGGTAAGGGGAAGTCTGTCTTGTAGAAGGGTATAAAGTATGCATAGAAAAGTAACTGGGAAACAATAGGAAGAGAGGTTAGAGTCTTCAGTTTACAGACACCTTTCTTGATACTATGAGGAAAAAAGTGATCATTGGGGATCCTCTTAAACTAGTCTTGTTAGTCAAGGTGACCTCCTTTGGTGAGTTGGTAGTGTAAGTCTTCAGACTATGGAAAGTAAAGGCTTAAACAAGAAGCATAAATATGTACATACCACTTTTAATAAATTTCTCCTATAAATATTATATGGTCTTCTGTAACAAATATGTGTGATAGTTTCCAGTCACATGTTTATTGTTACTCAGACTCTATGTCTAGTGTTACAGTGTTTATTGCTGAACACTATACTCAAGTGCTAATATCCTCAGAGCCCTTTTCAAACAAGAGCTGAATCCTCAAAACATCTCTGTGAAGTATAGAGAAATAGAAGCATACCCATTTTACTGATGGGGAAACAGAGACTGGTCATTTTTCTGATTTAGATTTTATTTTCAGTAGAGAAGAGTCAGTACATGTTAATAATCCCAATGAAACCATAGACGTTAATGAAAAATGGGGAGAAAGCGGAGAAGAGAGATGAAGTGGAAGTAACATTTAGGAAAATATTTCCTCCAGTCCATTTTCCAACTGGTTTACAAACCATATTTTTATACAGTGCTAAGAGGAAAATCGTGTACATTTTAAAAAAGATGATGTGTTATCATGTGCAAATGAACAACAAAAAATGAAATTCTAAAGCTCTTGGTTTCTTAGTAGCTAGAAAACGTCAGACCCCAAAGAAGATTGTCTTGCAGAAACACCTCCTAGTTGGGGTGGATGTTTGAGCTGGTTAGGGCCAAATGGGAGCTGAAAAACTCAACAAATTTAAAATCAAACTACAGTAAACTTCGATAATCCGGCACCTTTGGGACCCAGGGGGTGCCGGATTATCAAATATGCCGGACTATCGGAAGGGGGGGCTATGAGGGGTCTGGGGTGGGGGGGGGGAGGCCTCCTCAGCCTCTTTGATAAATGGTTGGATGCTGGTTTAATGGCTGGCTCTGCCTTCTTGATCAGAAGTAGGAGAACAAGGAGCAATTGATGACAAATTGACTGTAATTGTTTAAACAGTTCAGATGTATTCTGCTGGTGTCTAAAAAGGTCTGCTTCAAACAGAATTTCACTTCCAGGAAACGCTCTTCAGTAAGTCACTTGCCTTTCTTTTCATGAGTACTTCTGAGCAGTGTTGCACGTTTTCTGATGTTGCACAAATTAAAATCCTCCTTTCACCCATGCTCTTCTAGTCCTTCCCTCTTGTCTCGGAGTCTCTCTTCTGTTTTATATAATATATAAAAATCTCAGTTGCTTGGACCATGGGGATAATAATGCCTTTCAATAATATGTAGAAGATAACTAGGGTGTAATGCATTAAGGTACTTATGGCTCTAAATCCTGTTAATAGGCGCACTGTAATACACAAAACTTCCAATCAGTTGCTACCTCACTCTGTAGGTTCCTAAGGTCACTCAGCGCTTAAACTTCTGCACCTGGATATGAACACTCCAGATTCTGTAGGGTCCCAATCTCCCACCTAAGTCCCAGAACAGTACATGTATTGGGAAGATAGATGTTTGGCCCTCTAAGTCACATGTAGGGGACTTCATCCTGATAGGCAGGTTCAGCAGTTCATGTTGTTTCATACATCAGGCCCCTCAGAAGAGTTCACACACAGCAGCTGAGCAGAGGGAGGAAGAGGATGACCTCTTGCTTTTCTAAGGGTATTGGTTAGGGAAATCACCCAGGATCTGGGAGGCCTGTAGTTCAAGACCTGCCCTGATCAAGTGAAGGGATTTTAACAGGGATCTGCCATCTCAGACGAGTGTCCTAGTCACTAGGCTCGAAAGCAGGAGTGGGCAAATCTTGGCCTGCTCCCATTGGCTGGGAACGGCAATCTGTGCCAACAGGAGCTGTGATTGCTCACACCTTTGGAGGCGCAGGTAAATACGGAGGAGGTCTACCAGAGGATAATGCTGGTGAACTGCCATCGTTTTATTGACTCTAGAGCAGGAGTAGGCATTCTTACTCTCTCTGATCCAACACACATTTAATAGGGCTGTCAAAAATTAAGTGAGTGATTATAAAATTAAGTGCTAAGTTAATTGCAATGTTAAACAATAAGAGCATACCGTTTACTTAAATATTTTCTACAGTTTTCTTAGTAGGGATGTTAGCGTGTAATTGAATAGCGATGTAACCGCATCAAATGTTAGCAGTTACATGACTATTCAAAGTTCCCAAGTGCGGGGCCACTCTGACCCCACTCCCAGGGAGCCCCCTTTCACCTCATGCTGCTGTGTCTCCATCAGAGGCAGCAGCATGGGGTGATATGCAGGAGCCAGTCTGCGAGGGAGCTGGTTTAAAAACTGGCTTCCCATGCAGACTGTCTCCTGTCTGCTGCCCTGATGCAGAGGCAGCAGCACAGGGTGGCAGCAACCTCTGTCTGCAGGGAGCTCAGACCCCCTCCATGGACAGGGGCTGTTGGTGCGGAGTAGTCTCTGTCCTGGTAAGCCCAAGCCCACTGCGGACAGAGGCTGCTTTGTGGCAGCCTCCCCTGTGACCCTCCCCACGCTGCTGCCTCACCATATTGGGGGGAGGCAGGTGGCACTGCGTATCCGTTCTTGCCTGCCCCCCTCACCCTCCACCCTCAATGAGAGGTAGCAGCGTAGAGGTAGGAGAATAGGTAAGCCGGGCACTGTCTCTCACTTCCTCCCCCTTGCTGCCTCTGATACAGAGGCAGCAAGGGAGGGGAATGTGTATAGTCCACAGGATTAACCAATAAGCCCAGGTTTACCAGCGAATGGTGTAGTCATTGGAACGTTAACATCCCTATTCCTTAGTGATTAGCTGAACAAGAAATAGAACTAAGGGGACTTGTAGGCTCTGGGTTTTTACATTTTTTTGTTTGAGTGCAATTATGTACCAATAATGGTCTACATTTGTAAATTGCACCAGAGCAAAGAGATTGCAATATAGAAATTGTATAAAATAGGGATGTCAACATGTAGACAACTGGCCTTATCAGTTAATCTTGTCAACTATATGTACTTCCTCCCTTGCAAAGTAGGGGGGAGGGAGCAGTAGCATTGCCCATGATAAACTAGCTTAAAAGTTGGCTCTTCACAAGCACTGGATCTACCTTCCCCCTCTACCCCCATGCTGCTGTCTCTGATAAAAAGGCAGGAGCACACAGGGTGAGGGGGGCAGGCAGGAGCCAATATGCAAGGGGAGCCAGCTTTCAAGCAGGCTCCCCGTGTGTGCTGGCTCCACAGTGCTACCTGCCCCCCTCCTGCACCTCTGTCTCTATCAGAGGCAGCGTGGGAGGGTAGCATCCCACAGAGCAGCCCCTGTCCATGGGGACTCAGACGCCCTGTGGATGGGGCTGCTGCCGCCCCATACCACTGGCTCTGTATCGGAGGCAGTAGTGTGGGGCGGCAGGGAGGAGCCAGTTCACGGAGGAAGCCGGTGTTTAAACTGGCTCCCCTCATGGACCAGTTCCCACTTGCTACCCCATGCATAATGTGGAGTGGCATGAGGCTTCCCAGGAGCGGGATTGGAGTGCACTGGCTGCTGGTCCCACCCCCAGGAACTATCGAATAGTCATGTAACTGCTAAAATGTCCTGCAGTTACACAACTATTCAATTACACGCTAACATCCCTAGTACAAGATTAATTGAAAAATACTTTATCGTTTTTACTGTGCAAATATTTGTAATAAAAATACATTTGTATTTCAGTTACAACACAGGATAAAATACAAATGAAAGTGTAGAAAAACATCCAAAATATTTAAATTTCAGTTGGTATTGTTTAACAGTTCTATTAATTGTTTAATTTTTTATATCATGATTACTTTTGAGTTAATTGTGTGAGTTAACTGTGATTAACTGACAGCTCTAATATTTAATTAAAGTGAAAGAACTTGCATTGAAGATGAGAGATGAAACCCACATGAGAATATTTCATGGAGGAGTACTGAAGTGTCCTGACATCTAGCAGACTGCCATTTTTGTAAATAATAAATATCACCTTTAACTGAAACTTCCTTTCTCCTACCAGGTTGGCATTCATTAGAGCCAAACAATCCTCTGTTTGCTCCTAGCCCCCTACTGGATAAATTGGTAGCAGAGAAGAAGATGGGTAAGAAGACTGGTGAAGGATTTTACAAATACAAATAAACTCCAGGCTATGAGGGGTGCCAAGCTATCCAAATAAGCCTGCGCCATGCAGCAGTTGTTCTACTACACTAGGAATGCTGCTTGACCAAGCCTTTCTTAGAATGTCACAGGCTGTTCTGTGCATTTTGATTGTAATCTGTCTCTCAAGTGAATGTTTACACCACTTAACAATTTCTGTGCTGAGGGCTGATTTGGTAGATTAATTTTTCTTGTAATTCTGAAATCTTTACACACATTGTGCCTTTGTGCAGATATTGTTCTTCCAGGCACAAGACATTTTCTTGCAGACAAAAGTGAGAACTGAATTCATGTATTTGAACAAATTATATTAACAGGATAACTTGCGCACATTTTAGGGAAAATAAAATTGTCTGTATTGAATCCACTGGCTTTGAATTGATGTACTTGGTTCTAATCCACTGGGTGGCAGTCTGTTTGCATCCTGGCAAATGTAGAGGTAGAAATGATTTGTCTGGTTTTGTTTTGACTTTTTTAAAATTATGCTAATCTATAGATCATAGTTATAGCTGGATTATGATGTAATAATACCTTAAACAGATTTATATTTATAGGCTCTGTTTTAAAAATTACTCTTGAAACCATTTATATTGTCATTTATGGCTGACTCTTCAGGAAAAAAAGCTGCTTAAAATTGTGTTTTAAAGCAGTAATTATTTCTATTGGGGTAGTACTTAAGGGTTCAAATCATAGATCAAAGCCCCGTTGTGCTAGCTGCTGTACAAATATATAACAGAGATGGCCCTGTGCTGAAGAATGTAAAGTCTTAATAACATGGATTTATTTTAACCAGCTAGAATAGAAAACTGGTAAACATTTTTCTAGATTTATGGGAGTTCTATAAGCTAGCTTTTTTTGCTGGAACTTTTTCAAAGACTTCCTTTCTTTTTGCAGCTTCACTCTGCTTGTACCAGGCTGCTGTAATTGGGTTCTTTAAGATCAAGTTCCATCTATGTAAATGTATAGGCAGTGCACTCTCTGTAATGAGTCCTTGTTTTGGACTTTTCTTTTCCCCTGGGTTTGACTGAGTCCGCATTTTGTAATACTTGTTGAAACTCCCTCATCCGGGCTTCCCTGGTCCGGCAACATCCCTGGTCCGGCATCATCCATGCTGTCACTCATGGAGATAAGCTATTAGGCAGAGGGCCAGAAGCGTTGCCAAATGAGAGGGCTGACGGAGCACTGTGGGGCAGCTGAATCACTGGGAAGAATGCAGAGCTCTCTGTCTCTGGGGAGAGGGACAGGAGCAGAGCAGAGTTCTCAGAGTTCTCTGTCACCGCAGGGAGGGCAGCAGCACAGCTGCTGCAGGGGAGCACAGAGCCTCCCCCGGCCATAGTGTAGGTGCTGAGGAGGAGAGCACAGAGCCTCCGGAAGGAGCATGAAGCCCCATGAGTGGTAGCAGAGCCATTCAGTGGGGCATGGCGCTCCCTCGGTGGCAGTGGGGTTGCTTGATGGAGCCCGCCAGGGAGCAGCAAAGCTGCACAGTGCAGCGCAAAGCCCCAGCAGGGTGCTGGGGGGAGCACAGAGACTCCGGGCAGAGTGAAGCTCCAGATTCCAGTGGAGTTCCTGGCCACTGCGGGAGGAGGGGAGCCCCGGGCTACAGCTCCTGCTGCATTGATCTCTTCTGGTCCGGCAAATTCCCTAGTTCGGGACCACTCTGGTCCCAAGGGTGCCAGACGAGGGAGTTACAACTTGTATTTCATGTGTATTGCAAAGCCTAAAATTAGCTCCTTAAATCCCTGTCAAGACAGAGAAATGTGGAGAAACTCAGACTATCAAAAGCTGCACTTCTGGGGAAAAAGATGTGGTATGTTAAACTTAACTTTAGACATCCAGTTTGTGAACATGGACCAGTAAGGTTTTAGACTTATTGTTCTCAGGCATGTCTAGAACGTGTTGGAAGTAACATTATGTGTTCAAGAGATTGTGATGAAACAAAATCTGAAGTGATAACTGCTACAAAAAGCCATTCTGTTACAGTTCAAATGTCTCTTCTGAAAAGTAAATCAGTTTAAGATTTGGATTACATCATGAGGCTCACAAGTCTAAAGTAAAGCTTCCTTTTAAAGGCAAAATGGGATTCAAATCAAGCATTTCAAAACTAGACACTTGAAATGCAAATTGTAAATGGAAATTGAACGGCTCTCCTTATTTTGTGGAACTCGTATCATTTTCTGTCGGGAACTTGTTTAAAGATACCTTTAGGAAATTATCTTAAAACAATAACTAATGAAATTAAGAGGAAACCCCTGTTTGTACCTCTCCTTTCATCACGTAAGATGACCCAAGGATTTAGCTCCTTTCGCTCACATGGATGAAAAGAGAATGTGGAACTCTGGCCCTGCTAGTCACTTAAGCTCTTCCTAATAAAGGAAAGGAAAGGAAAGCAAATTGTTAAAAACTGGGAATAGGGAAGAATAAAACCATTTGTTGTTTCTAACTCTACTTGCTTTTAAGTGTTTGATCTGCCTTGTGCTTTTTCTCAGCAGAAGCATTCACTCCATGTCCACCAAAGCTTTGAGATGTACACTTGGCATGCATTTTGGGGACAGCTTGAAAGCAAACAGCTGAGGAGAAGGGCATAAGCCTAGAGACTGCAGTTGGAAAAGTGGCTCAGGACTTAGCATCTGAGACATTTGACTGCTATACATGCTTCAGCCATGTCATCCTAGCTACTGACTCTGTCAGGGAGAGCACAGAAATAGAGCCTACTTCAGAAATGCAGTATTAACCTGATTCTTAATGGAACTGTCTTAGTTAGAATGCTTTTGACTTTTGGCTTCATACTTAATGTTGCCCAGTAGACAAACACAAGCATGTCTTGGTTGTAAATGTTTGTACTCATAGGTGTCAGTCTGATTCTCCAGCATATCACTATGCATGACAGGGTACACTGCTTTTTGCAGGATGGCATCTCTTCCTAGCAAGTCTGGGGATTAGCTCTGCGGCTCTCTCAGCCCTTGAGCCAGGTCTCTGTGTGATTTCCCTTTCAAAGTCCCCAGTAATCTCAGGCAGTGCTTCTCTTCACTTCCCCAGGTGCTAATCCCTCAGTGGCTGATAGGGGATCCCTAACCTGTCATTTACTGATTCTGACTTGAGGACCCTCTAAACCAATAGTCCCCAACCTTTCGGGGCTGCCAGGCGCCCGGGGGCGGGTCTGCTCACACGCCAGGCATTCAAGGCCGCTCACGTGCCCGGGGCTGGCATCACGCATGTGCAGTGTGCCCGGGGCCGGCACTGCCCATGCACTGCATGCCCGGCCGGGGCAGGGGCTGCCCATGTGCCAGGGGCCGGCACCACGCATGCGCCGCACACCAAGGGTGGGGCTGGCCCAGATCATTGGGTGGGTGCACATAAATAGCCCAGCAGGCGCCATGGCGCCCGCGGGCACCACATTGGGGACCACTGCTCTAAACAGTAAAAAGGTGTGGGTCCCAACTATGCTTCTCATTAGGAGAAGTTCACCTGTGTGGGAACAGGCAGGATAAATCTTCAGTCCCCCGTGGGAAGAGGAAAGAGGAGGTGTATAGTGACATTTAGTATTAAATGTCACTATATTCCCTCAGAGGGGGGGTAGCGAGAAGCTTGCAAACTCAGAGGAGAGGGGAGGACCAAGAAGCATAGTTGGGACCCACACCTTGGTTACTGTTTAGAGGGTCCTCAAGTCAGAATCAATAGATTCACTCAGGCTTAATTCTCCCAGATTGCAGCCTAATTGAATGATTACGGCCACTTGACACAGTTGAGCTGTTGCAGGGTCAGTGTAGAGCATACATGCCATCATATTGTGGTGGATTTTTTTCCTCCTTTCACAGAAAGGGTAGCAGCTACAAGTGTTTAATTGTAGGGTGGGCCTATGTAAGTTTTTAAATGGTGTGGATGACATTTGAAAGCTGATTGTCTTGTGCAATGCCTCTTTTCCATTGTTAATCACAGTACATCCCCCTGACAGTTGCAGCAGTGGTATAGTTGAAAAAATCCAACATTGCTAAAACAAAATTAGCTGTTTTTAGATGCACATTTGGCAGCTAGAAATGAGAATTCACCACCATTGGACCTACCTGCTCTCAACTGACCAGTTTCAGAATCTTTGTTGTATTTTGTGTGCCAGGAGGAAAGATGGATTGTGCAGGCAAATGAAGCTCCGTGAAAGGTAACCTTTTTATCCCTTTCCCTTTTTTCATGTTCCACACAGTGATTGACACCATGGTTTTGGAGCTAAAATGAAAATGTCATTTTAAGCTAGCTTTTTATTTTTTAAAATATCAGAGAATTGTGACAAAAATGGAACTACTGCAATAGTTAGGGCAGTAGTTCTTAACCTGTGAGGTACAACTGGGGATTCAGTACCACAAGCCCCAGACATTCCCCACCAGGAGAATGGCCTCAAAAATTCATGATATTGGCTTAAAGATCATGTGGATTTCTTTAAATAAGCACTAGTTCTATTAATCTGGTTTGTGAGCTTTTAATGTACACACTGGTCACATTGTCAAGCTTTTCTCTACAACCCTCAGACTAGAAATTTATTCTCTTTTTAACTGAATGCTGAGATCCCCAGGGATTTGCCTTCCTCCAGGAGCTGAGGATTTAAGAAAGCTAATCATCATAATAGCTATCAACGGGAGTTTGCAACTACTCTGCCCTTCCCATATTGCTACTATGGGTAGATCCCAGCTAGATGGGAGAGGGAGGGTTTCTGGGGGGGTCATGTTATGGAAAGGGCTGAGAACCACTCATCTAAGACAAAGCCTTGTTACTTGGGTACCTCTCCTTTAGGGTGTGGGTTGTAGCAGTCTCAGCTTCCACATGGAGGGGTTACACCATTACTTAAAAACAAAAAAGGG
This sequence comes from Pelodiscus sinensis, assembly GCF_052426305.1. Taxonomy (NCBI): domain Eukaryota; kingdom Metazoa; phylum Chordata; order Testudines; family Trionychidae; genus Pelodiscus; species Pelodiscus sinensis. The sequence goes on along the minus strand of NC_143055.1, from coordinate 108,193,782 downwards.
GGTGACCACAGTTAGAAATGTCTCTGTTACTAGTGTTGTTGCTCTTTGAAGGGTGACTGCTAGCTTTTATTTGATGAATTATTCCACTTCTTGCTGGGAGATATAAGAACTACAGTGAATTAAGTCTTGCACTGCTCTGAAGTGCAGTCTTCCTCTAAGACATCCTACACATAATTTGCAGTATTAAGGAGCAAGGGTGTTTGTTGTTTTTCCTGTCTGATGCTCTTCAAAAAGTGTTCATTTTGATGTATTCCTGATGCTGATTTCAAATGTTTAAAACCCTTCGCTAAAAACATGCCCATCATTGTCAGATAACATAACATGCTTTTTCTGTTCTCAGAACTGGAAAAAGCCACTTGCCAGTAGCATGTTAGAAACTGTTGCTGCAATAATATAGGAAGTTGTATCTTGCACTGTGCTTCAGGAGATCGCATATACACCAGACTTCCTATTTGTGCATATGGAGGTAATTGTGTAATCTAGGTCAGGAAATCTACATAAAGGCCTAGCAGTGAGCCAGCGCAGAGCAAAGGAAATGCTACTATTTATATTAATTCACAATCCAATTGTATTTATATAGAGCAGTACTGTACTTGTGTAATAGTTACATGTGTTTTTGTCCAATTCCGACCCCTTCCTGTTAGTTTCTCATGTTTTAGTCACTTGTTTGCATTTTGTTTTAAATGAATATATTTAGACAAGAGACAGAGACTTCCTTAGTGGGGCCTGGAGGTGCTCCTGTGGGATAAGTAACTTCCTAGTAAAGTGCCAGTCCAGGCGGTAAACTCACATTTCTTCTGCATGTTTATAATAAAAATGAAACTAGAAGTCAGGTTTGGTTTTCACCTTTGGGCAGAGTGCAGGAGGATTTTTACGTACAGGGCAGTAGCTTAGCGAGTGCTTACAGATAAATCCACAAAGGGATCTGGGTATTATAATGTTGAGGGCCAACTAGACATGCAGGGAAAATTAGGGACCAAAGGGATTGTGAGAGGTCAGCAAGATGATGAAGGTGGAAGAAGGCTTAGTTCCCACCTCTCAAAGGTAGTTGGGTGCCTAAATTCTGGGCAGAAAGGAGGCACCTGTCTCTGCTCAGGATTCTTAGCTGTGAACCGTCTTCTGGAGTTAGGCACCAGTGCCAGGTCAGTCAGAGATTTACTCTCTCTCCATGATAGCCAGTGGTTAGATCATTCACCTGGGACACGGAAGACTTTTCAAATCCCTGATCTGTCTGACTTGAACTTGGTTCTCCTATGCTCCTGGTGAGTGCACTAAGCACCAGGCTTTTGGTTTTTCTGGTGCAGATATGCACATTACACTGTCTTCCTGACACAATTGATCACTCTTGGCTCTCTTTTGGGTTGGTTACATGTGTTCTCCGAGCATGCCCCTTGGATCAGGCTTGGCCAGTCTACATAAGCAAGGGAATGCCTGGTATAAGAATCCCGCTGGGGCTTAGGTGACTTTTGATTGTGCCTGCTGGCAGAAGCAGAGGTGTTTAGGGAATTTGTCTCCAGGGTTAGGTGGAGGTTAAGCAGATTTTGAGGATCTCAGTGGCACCTCGTTGTTAGACTTCGGTGCCTAAGTCTCTTTGTGGATCAAGCCATAAATAACTGCGCTTATGCTGATTGTGGTGGTGTCTGTTCCAGACTACAGGATCTTTCCTCTTTTGCTGTCTGATACTGTTTTGTTGGTGCATTTCTCTTCTGCCTAGTAACAGCCCCAGCTATTCTGGTCCTATATTTCTGCCAGCAACCACTTCTAGGATGGCTTTCCATAAGTGGACAAACCTTTTCAGTAGACACGCCATTCAGAAGAATGTAAAACATTTGTCACTGGTAACCTAACCTCCCATTGGGAGCTTTGGCTCCAGTGTTGACAGGCTTGCAGATTAACCACTTTCACCAGCAAGCAGCTTTCTGCTGAGCTGTGGGAAGAAGGCTGTAAGCTTGCTTTTGTGAAGGCAAGTCTGTAATAAACAGCTAGTATAGGCATATGCTGAATTAGCACCAAATAATACCTCCCTTTTTGCTTTGTAATCCATTAAAAGGGGATCGGCATGTCCTCTAGCTCCTCCTCTTCACATGCAATAAAATTGGGCACAGCACACTTTCCATCAAGCATGTTCACATGTAGTCTGTAAACTTCACGAATCCATTGTACAACAACACTCTGTTTGCATATTTGGTTCTCCTGGGAAGTAGGTTCAAGTCCCTCATCCAAGTCTGTCAGGGTGAAGATTTGACCCCGGGTCGCCCACATCCCAGGATGTGGATTCTATAGGGAAGCAAGGTGCCTAGCTGTTTCAAGGGTGAGCCTAAAGTCCCCCTTGTGTGTCTCGCTCTTGGTGATTAAATGCTTTTCAAAACCAGCCCTAATGGTGAGATTTTCAAATGTGCCTAAAAGATATATTTAGGAGCCTAATCATAGCCCCTTGTATTTGATAATCTTTGATTTGAGCCTTAAAACTAACAAAGCATTAGATGAGCAAGAGGAGTTTGCTACAAGTTTCCTATCAAGAGCTATTAGGGAAAGCAGGTCTTCATTGGATATCTCATTGCATAAAAGAAAATGGAATAGAATCCCATCTTAATGTTTTCAAACTTTGGGAGCAACAAATGCCCACCTATGCTGCTAATTATTCACTTCAACCAGTAACAGCAGGGCCTGTAGGGCAGAAAGACTACTGATGTGTCCTACCAATTACACTGGATTTTTTTTTCTTCAGATGGGTACTAGAGCTTATTATAAATTAATGGGTACTGTCAGAGTATTGTTTTAGCCTGTGAGCTCTAGGAGTTGAAAACCAAAGCTACCGCTTGGGTGTTAAATATTAAACAATATTTCCTATACATAAATTTTGCCTAAAGAACACCATCTCTAATTAAATGATTTTAAAAAAATCCACCAAATGTAACTGCACAAGCAGCTCTCTCATGAACCTTGAGTAGGATGATTTCAGAAGACTGAGAATCAGTTTGGAGTTAGAAGCTGCTCACAGGATACACTTTACCTAGTTTGCCCAAGAATTGGAGATTTATTAGAGAGATTGGTTGTATCCAGTGATGGTTTCTTTGGTATGAAACAGATACTTCAGAGGGTAGTAGGTTTCCCTGGAGAGAGACACTACTGTGTTTGTTTTAGAATAAATAATTAAGCAGGTTGCTTGATTAAAATCTCTATTAGCAGATGTCCTTCTGCAGGTCCCGCTTCTACCCCATTCTACCTGCAAGTTTAACTGGATGAAAAACAAAGGATATTAATACTAGGGAAGTAAGTGACTAGTCAACTGCATTCTGTATCAGAGGCAGCAAAGGGTGGGGGAAGCAGGAGCTGTCTTAAAAGAGGGTTCCCACCAACACCATGTCCACGGGGTTGGGAGAAGCAGGGGAAGCAGAGTGGTCCTGAGTGCAGAGCGAGCCAGAACTGTTTAGCCTGGTGGGCTCTTGCTACATTTAAAAGTGCAGAGCCACAGCAGCCCCACCCCTCCAACTGACTAATTGAGTAGTTGGAAATGCCATCGACTACTTGATTAGTTAACTGATCCTTACTATCCCTAGTTAATACAGGAATTACTTAGCACCTTATTTCACAGCCCATACCTGACAAATGAACCAAAGCAAAGAATTGGAAAAAAATCTCCTAAAGTCCTCTTTATTCCACTTACAGGCAAATACCTTATGACCACAACCTTATCTCTGCCTTAATGATAGAGGTGCCAGTCCCCCATGAATTCTTTTACCAATATATTCTCTCCCCAACAGTTAGCAAGTGAACCCTTTACCAGATCTCCCCTAAACACTTTATGTGCAAAAGGGTATAAACAGAACCAAGGGAAGGCTATGATCGTTGGTCTGTAGTGTACAGCAGCTGTAGTACTGATAGAGTGCATGCTTTTAAATGGCGTAATTACTTTGTTTTTGCTTTGAGGGGGTGGGGAAGTTCTGTCAGGTATGGTGAGAGTAGCAATCATAACTGCTTCCCAGTGAAACTGTGTTAGCACTAGTATCCCTTGCATATAGGAAGTGGAAGTCCTAATATTATAACAAACATTAGTAGATGTAAAACATTCAGTCCATAACTTGTACCTTATTTCACAAGGGAGAGACCCACACTGCTGCTGTTACTACTCACTGCGTTGTCACTATTGGGAGCTATCTCACTTTCAAAACAGAAGAGGTGAGTAGTCCATTAAATCCAGACAATTGTCGGGGTTAAGCAGAGTTGAAGGTCCCTCCCAACTGAATGTCTAATGCATCCTTCTCGTATGTTTTTTTCTGTCATCTCATGGGGGTGACAATAGCTGTGCGATAGATTACATTTATCGGGCAGCTTTCTCCCTGTGACTTGTGCTAGTGTGACTTACCATTATCAGCTGAGTTCTTCTCAAAATCTCTGAGCTAAGAAACTTGTAGGGAACTGAAACAAGTTAAATGACCTGGCCAAGGTAAAATTCAAACAAATCATTGCCATTTCTTAAATTAACTTTCCAGAAATGTTTCTTCTCAAGTAGCAGTTAGTGAAAGGCCTTAAATCAAATACAGTCCCCCATCCTGCGAGTGTGACCTTGTATATTAAACAGTTTTCAGTTGGGAGGCTGAAATCTTGTAGGGCAGCACACTATTAAAAGCACAGGCAGAGTTAAAACTAGTGTTTAAGTCTTCACAGCTCCCAACGGAAGCAAGGGCATTTCTACTGACATCCTAAGGATGTTACATTTCGATTAATCAACTAATGGAATAGTTGATGTAATTTCCATCAACTATTTGATTGGTCAGTAAGGGCGCCTTGCTATATTTGAAAAGCAGAAGCGCTGCGGGAAGCCTGGTGTAAGCTGGGGATTAAAACAGTCTCCTGCTGACCCCACACTCCCTGCTTTGAAATGTACAAGAGTCCCAGGAGCTCACCCCAGGCTCCCTGCAGGACTCTTGCTACATTTCAAAGGCTTAATTAAGCACCGCCAGTTCCCTGCTGCATCTCTGCCCCTTCTCCCCATAGAGATGGTTGCTGGGGGGAACCAGCTTTTAAGCTGGCTCCCCCCCAATATGAAATCCTGCTACCTCTCTCTGATAGAGGCAGTGGTGGGGAGGCGGGAGGGGAGAAGCGACTAGTCGAGACACTAGTCACTTACATCCCTATGAGGTCCCCCAGAGAATTGTTCTTGAACCAGTACTATTAAGTGTCTGTCATTGATCTGGAAGAAAATTGATTGTTGGTGTAGTTTGCAGATCACAAATATTGGTGTAGTGGTAAATAAAGACAGGTCAGTTCTGTAAAGAACTATCTCCTGGTAAACTGGGCTCACTTGAATAGCATAGATTTAATGTAGCTAAATGCAAGGTAACATAGGATGAGGGACTATATTTTGGAAACAGTGACTCGAGAAAGGAGGAGGTAGTAGGGGTGGTGATGGTGGTTAACCGATTGCACGTGAGCACAGACAGCAGTCTTGTGACCAAGAGAGCAAATGCAGTCCTTGGATGTATATAGGAGAGGAACAAGTAAGTAGAAGTTTAGCGGTATTACTATTGTTAAGGGATTTGTGAGATCATTACTAGACAATTGTGTCAACATTTGAAATGATGTGGACAAATTGGAAAAAGAGAACGACAAGAATGAATCCTGGTCTGTAATACCTGCCTGCTTTAGTGTTATATTAAAGCATCTTAATCTATTTATCTTTTTTTAAAAAGTTGAGGGGCCTTGGTCATGGTGAGTAAGTTCTTAAGTGGAGACCTATGTGTGGCTCTTTAATTTAGAAAAAACGTAAGCTGAGAGTTAGACATTCAGACTTAATGCCTGCTTACCTGTAAGTGGATGGATTCTGTCAGTTGATATCTAAATCAAGATTAGAGGTCTTTCTAAATGTGTTGTAGATCAACCAGAAGTTAGTTTTGATGCAGGAACTTTTAGAAGGGATACCATCACCTCTTTTATGAAAGGTGGTCCGACTAGAAATTATTGTAATGGTTCCTTTAGACTTTAAAATCTGTAAATGTCTGATAACACCAAGAAATACTATACTCCTGTATTTTTTCAGAAGAGCTGTTGTGTGATGCTGTTCCCAGAAACTCCTCTTTGGGCATTTTTTCCAAAAGTGAAGTTACTGTCCATAGGTGATGGGTATGAGGTTATTTGTGGAAGTACTAACATTCAGGAAATAGTTCAGAGACCATACAAAACAATCTGACTATATCAACCAGGGTCCCCAGCATCCAACTGGATGCAGACACAGGGACATCAATGAGATTTATATAAGCTCTAGTCTCTGATCATATGGCTATAGATGCAGGTTCAGGGCCCATGCTTGTAGATAGGTTTTCGGACATGACTGTAAGTATGGAATATGTGCCTCTAACTTGCAAAACCAACATTGATACTGCAGGCCCATTTAGTACATCTCCATTAGGAAATTGAGGAAAAGAGTGTGGACTCTTCAGGGTAGATGGCCAGTCCCGCCTCTTCCTCATTCCCAGGATGAGGATAGGTGGTTTCAGGTGTCCTTAAAAAAAATCCCATGTCTTCCTAGACACTTAGGTCAAGTAGGTATGCAAAACCAGCTACATTGAATATTTAGCTGGAGTTGGCTTACCTTAAACTGAGCTTGGAGGCATCCACACAGTGGACAGGAGTACAGGCGCCAGCTGGAACTGCCCTCAGCATTTTCTTTACGGGTCTAAAACAAACCCACTAAATCGTACACTGGAACATCAATCTCTGGCAAGTGTAGATGTTCTCTTAGAAATGCAGGTGGGTGAGCAAGAGACACGCACACCATGTTACTCATAAAACAGATGTTGAGCTAAAGGTCTATAAGCCCCAAAATCACCTTCATGAAATTCTTAGTATTATTATAGCTGCTATGGATTCCAGTCATTCTAGCATGAGCCATCTCTAGTTTTAATCATGCAATTACTCTTAATCAGACCAGTGATTTTTATTACAAAGCTTTTATTAAAAAAAACAAATGCTCAGCACATTAACTCAAACTGGAATGACAAAAAAATCAGTTGACAACATTTTTGGCAAAGGCTGTGCCTTTTAAAAAATGGGTACATCGATGCTCATTTTAGCAACTGGCATAAAATCCCACTAACAGGCTAACAAAAACAGGTACAAATACAGAACAAGTGAAGTAAATTCAAGTGCTGGGCTTTTTGTTGTTTTTACAAGGAAGAGGGAAAGGGGTGAGAAGAACTCACTGCAGTTGAATTTACTGGATGTATTGCTTATGTTTACAGAGTGTAAATGAAACAGGAGTGACATGTCTACCGACCACCTGACTGTGGTGTTACATTTATTTAAGTTCTCTAGGACACTCTATTACATAGACTGAGAGGCCACTATTTGTTACAAATAGTTTAACAAAAAGCCACGTTTTCCATACAGGTTTTTTTTCTTCTCCTCTGTCAGAAAAAAAATACTTAAAAAAAATCAGATAGTTGAAGCTTATTTAAAGCTCACAGCTAGTAAAATATACACCAATGAAGTTAGAAACTAAGAGTTAAAATATAAAAGCATTCAAGTGTCTTAAAGCTAAAAACAAAATTGATCCTTTTGCACCATTAAATAAAAAAAAGTCTGAGCATCTTCCTCGTCCAGATGACTTCCATTCTTCAATGTGCTACATGTGGGTAGCTGTGTTCAGTTGGCTGAAGCAGGCAGAAACAGCTGACCTACCTGTTGCTGACTCAGTATGGAAACAGGAGAGAGACAGGCTTAGGAGTGCAAGGTGAAGATGAAAGATGTTCTGCCAACCTGAGCAATCTGAAATACTCATTTGCTCCATTCTATAATCAGGGCTGGGGTCCTGTGGTAGTGAAATATTTTGGCAGTGATTGTCTTTATGATTCAGTGTCTTTAGCAGTGACATCATGGTGAATTCAACATCCTGGAAAGACCCGTGGGGGTGGTCTGTACAGATGAAGGACACACCTGGGGTATTAACAAGCTTCCATCTCCAGAAGGGGTCCTGGCGTCGCTGCCTTTGCTTTGCATGTTGAGAACGCATTTCTTTTCCCACCTACAAAGGGAAGGGGAAAAAAATGTCAGCTATATCCAGTTTGCTTTAAGCAGTCGAGCCCCAAGGAGCCATCTGAACATAATATATCTTAAGCCTGGTGTCTCAAACTCCCGTCCTGTGGGCCAGCCCTGGCCGAAGCAATTGCAAAATCCAGCCTGGCTCTCCTGGTGGGCAGGAGGAAGGCATGTCCGTTACTGAGCCCCAAGTCCCGCCATTTCCCACCACTGCCCTGCCCTCTCCCCCAATGGCATACTGCTTTAAAGATCACTAGGGGAGCCAGGTGCCATGCGGCAGCAGTGGTCAATTCTCCCCCGCCCCCTCCAAGAGCCATGGAGAAGTGGAATAAGTGCACCCATCCAGTGCTCTCTGCGGCTCCTGCTTCTGCAGAGAGGCTTGACCACTGCTGCTGCATGGTGCTAACCCCCCTGGTGATCTCCAAAGCTGTGTGCTTGGGCAAGAGGGCAGGACAATGGCAGGAAGGGGCAAGACTTGGGGGTTGGTAACAGATAGCCCCTGCCTCTCGGGAGTCCCGGACCAAATTGTGCAATCATTCCGATCGGGACAACAGGCCTATGGGCTGGGAGTTTGAGACTCATGTCTTAAATTCTCTAAAGGGTAAGCCATGCTGATGGTCACAAAAATCCCATGGACCAACTGTACGAAGGAAAGAGTGCTTTTGGAATAGCAACCTGGGTTCTAGCAGTGCTTTAGCTCAGAGCGGAAGCCTGTAAGAATGTTCAAGGGCTCTTGTCTTGCATTATATAGTCACCAGATTACTTTGCATTATCAATAGCTTGATAAACAACATGTAAGCTGTCCATCCTAGAATGTAAAGAAGTCAGAGTTAGAAAGTCAAAGTTAGGCTCTGTCTACACTGAGCATCTGGGCCTTTGCAGCCGAACCATTGTAAGGTGTGATGTGTAGTTGCTCTCTCCCAGTGACAAAATAGAACCACTTCCAACAAGAGGAGGTAGCATTGTCACTGGGAGTGCAGTCTATACGGCGCGTATCATCAAACCTTTTGTTGTATGGGAGGTATTTTTTCACACCCTGACTGACAGAACTCTGGTCATCTGAAGAAGTGGGCTGTGCCCACAAAACCTCATGATACCAATGTACATGTTTTGTTAGTCTATAAAGTGCTACCAGACCTTTTGTTGTTTTTTAGAAGTTTTAATGATAGATGTGCTAGCGTTAGACATAGCTTGAGAGAAATTATTCCCTTGCAATAATTGACCTAGATGTCTGTTAGAGGGTTAGACATGCCTTATTAGGACACTAATAAAGGTCAATTAAAACTGCAGCTTGATGCCTCAAGCCCTACTCTAGTTAGAAGTAAAAATATTGTGTTTTCTTTAAGCAACTAGCAGGAATGCTAAAATGGGAAGCTACTTAGAATCCTCTGAACCCCTGCCATGGTGTGAAACAGAACGGGTCGGATATATCCATAAGGGTATGGCTTCCAGGTCAGTCAGAGACCACAGCGCTTATGTTGTCTGACAGCAGAGCTTGTGAGGATCTTAGGAAGAATGACTAATATTGTTGTGCATGCAAAAGGTCACCGGGTGCAGGCCTTAAGAACTGCTCATTCCACCCTCCAGAGATAAGCCTCGTTGTTAGCTTGACATCATGTAGAGATATGTGAGATATCCGAATGAAATTTGCGAGAGTTTTTCCAAATGAATGAGAGCGTACTGAAAACCGGATCTACTTCACTGCTGATTCAGTAGTCGCCCAGGCCCTCCGGGCCCAGACAGTAGGATTATAAAAGGGCTCCTCCCAATGCTAGACTAGTGAGTCAAACCACCCTGCTTAGATGATGCATCAGTTATTTTTAGCATAAAGATCAATCTTGAGTGGTGGTCTAAGTGTTGCTGCTATGCCATCAACATCCACTCAAAGTGTAACCCTGCAGGTACTGCACAGCTGCCACTCATTTAAACCTTCTCATTAGAACAGCTTTTAAAAATACTTGAAATTATATCAGCTAGGTAAGTGAAGCAGTATCAGATAGGGGAGAAGAGGGGGTACTTCAAAGCAGCAGTGCTGTTTGAAGCCTGGGGCCAGACCCTGGGCTTCATGCGGCTCTGCTGCTTTGAAAAGCTGCATGCAGCCCAGAGCCAGCTCGGGTGTCCCCAGGCTGCATGTGGTGTTTCAAAACAGTAGTACCCAGTGGAGCCCAGGATCAGCTGGGGACTCCCCTGCTAATCCTGGGCTCCGTGTGGCACTACAACTTTGAAACACCACATGGAGCCCGGGATCAGCTAGCTGACTCCAGGCTCCAAGTGGCACTTTCGCCTTTGAAGCCCTACGGCTGTTGCTGCACTTCAAAGGCGGAGGCACCCAATCGAATAGTCAATGAAAAATGCATCAACTATTCGATTAGTCAGTTATCTATACTTAACATCCCTAATATAAATTATAGACTTCATAGATAATTCAAAGATTTCTTCAAGCTGTGATAAAAGAATGACAAAGTTAATAAAGATCCTATTGGACCAACTTCTGTTGGAGAGAGAAAGAAACTTTGGAGCTTAGAGAGAACTGCTCTACCTGGGAAAAGTATTCAGTGTTCTTGGTAAATACAAGGCGGAACTCATTGTTCAGCATAGGCAATCAATGCATAATTGCAAGGAACCACTGAAGGTGAAATGGCCAGTTGACAATACAGATGTCATTGTATAGAGGACTACACAATTAGCCAATATGCCCAGGCTTATCAATTAATCTTGTCGACAACACGTTTTCTCTCCCCTCCACCCCCCACTGCCTCTGTATCACAGGCAGCAAGGTGGGGGGAAGCAGGAGCCAGTGATTCCCCCCCCCCCCCCAGTGCTGCTGTCTCCAATAGAGAGGCAGCAGCGTAGAGGTGAGGGGGATAGGCTGGAGCCAATATGTATGAGGAACAGGCTTTCAAGCTAGCTCCCTGTGGACCTGCCTCCCCCCTTTCCCCTGCTGCATCCTACAGAGGCGGGGGTGGAAAGAGGGAAGCAGGCAAGAACCGATGCTGGGGGGCCCAAGCTTAAAAGCTGGTACACCCAGCACCAGCTCCCCCGTGCCAAATGCGCCTGCCTCTTAACGGGTTGCTTTGTGGGATGCAGAACAGCCTCTGTCTGCAGGGAGCTCTGTGCAGGAAGCTGGTTTTTAAACTGGCTCCCTTCACAGACTGGTTCTGCCTGCCACCCCACACTGCTGCCTCTGATAAAGAGGCAGCAGCACAGAGTGGCAGGGAGCTCCCCAGGAGTGGGGCTGGAAGCACATTGGCTGCTGGCCCCACCCCTGGGGACTATTGAATAGTCATGTAACCTCTAAGATTTCATGTTGTTTACATGACTATTTCATTACAAGACACCTCTTTAATTGCTGGGGCTGGTGGAAAGAAAAAGGGGGAGGGATAGCTCAGTGGTTTGAGCATTGGCCTGCTAAACCCAGATTTGTGAGTTCAATCCCTGCGGAGGCCATTTAGGGATTTGGGGCAAAAATTTGTCAGGGATGGTACTTGGTCCTGCTGTGAAGGCAGGGGACTGGACTCGATGACCTTTCAAGGTCCCTTCCAGTTCTAGGAGATAGGCAATCTCCATTATTAAACACTCACCTACACTGTTGTAATTTTCTCACTCAGGTGTGAAAACACACACACCCTCTGAGCACAGCAAGTTTCAGTGATGATGCTGCATTGTCTATAGGACATAGCTTTTAGCCATACAGCTGTGTCGTCACAGCCATGTTGCTAAAAGTCATGCAGCGAAGCCACTGTTTGTCAGCTCTTCAGCTAACAAAATACCTCCATCCCTAGCATGCTGTTCACATTGGCACTTGTCCTGGCAAAACTTTTATCTTTCTAGGAGAATTTTTTTTTTACACCTCCAAAGGATAAAATTTTTGTTCAGTTGCCAGTGTAGACATAGCCTAAAGAAAATATAGTAGTAGTAATATAATAAAACAGATAACATAGCACCTTGAAGTATGTCAAAAGACAATACAAAAACTTTTACAACAAATGGATTAAGCGTACACATTACTGCTGTTAGTTATTATATGTCAAATCAAACATCAGGTTAGAGAATTTTGTTAGCGAGTGGCTCTATGCTGTTATCAGAGCAGCAATTAAAGCCTGCTAAACTTAGGGTGCAAATATTTATGCAGTGTGCCAGACTTTAAATGTAAAGGGCATTCCTGCCACCAGTTTCAACTGAAGCCTCATTATAGAAGGTATTTATTTGTACAGTGCATCTTGGCTGCTGATTAGACAGTGGCTGATTTATTACTTCACCTGAGCAATTATAAAAACTTATGCTCTCTAAGGTCCAAAACCAAAACACTCTTGAAATTACATTACAAAGATAGCTTCCCCAATTATCACCCCCTATTGTCATTACCTCACAGACACTAACCTATCCCCCTCTCACACACCGCCATTCTAAAATCTGATTTGTCAATGTTATGTGTGTTCACTTTTTTTTTATTGTATCACTTTGGTATATATAGTCGCGCCAGTTTTCTTCCACAAATTGATCTGAGGAAGTGGGTCTGGCCCACAAAAGCTCATCACCTAATAAACCATCTTGTTAGTAAAGTGCTGAATAGTCCTGTCTTTTGTTTCAGCTAGACCAGACTAACACGGCTGCATCTCTATCACTATTGAAATCAAGATGCTTCTTTAGTCAGCTTCTAAATCCCAACCAGTAAATTGAATAATCAAAATACAGACCACTATTTATGGTGGAAGAGAAAAGGTGAGAAGGACAAACATTAAGCAAATAAGGCTGCTTTAGAAAAACTGCATTAGAATGAAAATGCAAGTTCTGTTGCTAACTCCATTCAGATCTTTAATTTGAGGGAGAGCTGACTCTTTCCCCCTTAGCTGATTAAGGGAAGTTTTTACTTGGTGTTGTGCTTGGTAGCTACAAAAAGAGCAGGCAAAGCTGTTGTGCCCTTTGAGAACAAAGTCAACTGTCCATTGCAAAAACCCAGCTGTTTCAACGGACGTGGTGTATATTGACTAATTCAGTTCCTATTTCCTCCTAAAACCATCCCAATTCCCCAACTAAAAAAAGCCTTTCAGTTTCCTGCATTTTTTTTAAAGTAGCACATTGCTTCACAACATATGGGGATCAAAGAGTTATAAAGGGCTCTACCTTTCCAAGGAGCACGAAAGAGGCCAAGCAAATAGCAGAGGAACACTGGTGAGAGCACCCTGCAGATTTATGTTTACTTTGTGCCTTTTCATCCCAGATTTTCAAAGGTTTGGTCCAGGTTAGTCTTCCTGGGAAGGTTTTCCTCTCAGTTGCACATGAAAACATTCAGCTTCCTGTTGAGGAATGGCCTTGAGGCGCCAGGCCAGTAGTTCACAGCAGTCTGATACAAGTGCTGTGATTCAGAACTACTCCCCGTTAGCAGCCCCAAATGTCTACTTCACTGAAGGAAATGAAATGCTCTTCTGTTGAGATGATTCCCTACCTCCTCCCCCTTCCCTTGCCAGCAAGCTATCTTTGAAGTCAGGAGGTTAAAATAACGACCACGGCCTTGCTCTGGCCTTCAGTTTTTAAACTGGGGCCTTTACATATTTGAGTCAAAGTACAACTGTAGCAATTTTTCTGACTCAGATTTTCATAATCTCTCCCTTCCTCTCCTTTCTTTTTCCACCCGTAAAGAGGCTTCTTTCATTATTCCAATTGCACAAGGAGGCCTAAAGTTATTCTTTCCAGAGTAATACTACAGAAAATTACACAGCAATTCTCTGCAAATCATGGCAAAGGTATGGTTTTCCCCAGCTGCTCATTTTTTAAGGCTATAGACAGAAAGTTACTTCTACTACGGATAGATCAACCCACTTCTTTTAAGAAAACTACTATGGTGTTGCCTTAATGATATAAAACAGGTCAAATCAGGCTTCTTTTCACGAAGCCACAGGCATGTGCTAAGGAGACTGAAGCCTTCCCACATCTGAGACTTCGCTGGGGGGCTGCCGCTGACGTCTGGCCAAGCCAGGCATGCCCCGGCAAAGCCCAATCCACAAGCAAAGTCCATGCAATCAAAGACTGCAATTACAGTTCCCTGCCTGTGGTTAGGCTTCAAAGAAAGTGCTGCAAGTCACATTTTACATATGTGAAGTCCTGAACCTGAGCCATAATCGGAGCTACTGCCTACCATTTGCACTGTTCTTCAGACTGCAGAAAAATACAAGCACACACCCCTCTCCAGTTTTTGAATAAGTAACTTCAATAGAAACAAACAAAAAGCTCTCTGATTATGAGAGCGCTGAACTTCAACAGCTAGCAACACCAAAGCTGTGACTCACAACTGGAAGTTAGTTGGGTGAAAAAACAAATTATTTTTGCTTTCCCAAAAGACAGCATCCAAGTTTTGCACCCTCTTCCTCATCTTTTGCAATGGAACAGAATGAACCCAAGGTCAAAGGACACCTCATCTCCTAGAACATTGCAAAATAAAGAGTTACTCATCTTCAAGATGATTAAAAACAGGGTTTAGAGGGGCTGAAATGTTGATGATTACATAGCGTCATCCAATTCAGGCCAGCCACTGGACACGGTATTGAAATCAGGGTATTAAAGTAGCCTTGAAAGAGGAAGTGGGTCAAAGGAAGAAGTAGCCCTTCAGAAAAGGCTGTTTATGAACGAGTGTTCTCTAAAAGGGGCTATACGTATGTTGTTTTTCCACCGTGCTTTGGGGTGAGGCAGTGGAAGGAAAGGCAAGGTGAAATGGGGAAATTTTTCAATTACAAAACCTGCTTTTATTAGTGTGTTTTGAATGACATATCAAACCATGTCCTGAGCAAAACTAATCCGAATTTTTTCTTTTGGAGTTTTCAGAACTACTGCTAAAGGCCCAACTTCTCGCCACTATTCTTCAATATTAAAGACACCTAAATATGTAAATAAAAATATTACGCCACTAATACAAATGTTTCATTCTAAGTAACCCACACTGTCACATTGATGCCTTGTCTACTCAGGAAATTCTTGGTTTCTTCACCACTTCAGTTTCACTGCTGGCAGCTACTGTGGGATTATTAATGTTATGCTGATGCAGCAGCATCTGCTGGTGTGTTCAATGGCATGAGTCATAGACCTACTCCAAAGCAGGGTTAATGACCAGGCTTGTGGCCACCTAAAGCCCTGTCTATGTGAAGACTCACATTGGTGGAGTAAAACCAGCAGCACATATTTATCAAGGGCATTCTGCAATAAAGAGTATAAAGATGACCTTTGACCTATCACTGTTTGGCAGGATTATACTGCTAACTCTTGACATGTTCTTTCCACTTCAGAACAGAAACTCTGTGTAGCTCAATAAAAACTTTGTTACCACTAAGTAGCCAAGACTCCAGCAGCTTCTTTGAGAGAAGAATGATCAACATATGAAGTGACCTGCGAAGGAGGCAAAATGGGTTTGTGCCCTTTTTGCTTCGTTCTAATGTATAATGAACATTTGAAGGAACATATCTTTCAAAAGAGATATGAAGAGTTGCTTTATTTTTTTTACATGCGAAATCCAGTTCTTGCCTACACTATGCCTCCTGGAAAATTTGGTCTGATAGAAGAAAAATACACCATCTCAAGCATCAAGGATATAAAATCTGCACACAGAGAAGGGAATCTAAGCTACGTCTAGACTACATCCCTCTGTCGGAAGAGGGATTTAAATGAAGCACTTCGAAAGTGCAAATGAAGCAGGGATTCAAATATCCCATGCTTCATTTGCTTTATCATGTATTGGCACTCTTTTGAAAGAGCGCTATTTTGAAATTGAAACCGCAGTCTAGACATGGTTCTTTCGAAAATGGGGCCCTTTTTTGAAAGATCCTGTAAATCTAAGTTTTTGAGGTTTACAGGATCTTTTGAAAAAGTGCCCCGTTTTTGAAAGAACTGCGTCTAGACTGCGGTTTCAATTTTGAAATAGCGCTTTTTCAAGAGTGCCATTACATGATTATGCAAATGAAGTGCGGGATATTTAAATCCCGACTTCGTTTACACTTTCTAAATGCTTCATTTACATCCCTCTGCTGACAAAGGGATGTAGGCTAGATGTCGTCTAAGTCAAGGTTTCAAATTGCGTTCACTCAAATACCAAGTGTCAGGTGGAAAGATTCTCTTGCAGCACTTTTAACAACACTATCCCTTCAATTCTCTTTTGTTCTAAGAAAATTGCTCACAATAACAGGAAAAATGTTTATATTTTCGATACTTTAAGGTAAATCAAGTAATTTCTTCAAATAAAGAAGGAAAAAAGTGGCAAAATATTTTTTTCCTTTGTAAATCACATTTAACCTATAGGTACAGGTTGAACCTCTCTTGTCCAGCACCCTCAGGTCCTGACCGCCACCAAACCAGAGCATTTGCCAAATCATGGGAGGTCAATATTGTCTAGTTGCATTACCAACACTTCTATTGCCTTCTTAAAGACATTTAGGGGTAAATTAAGAGCTAAACAACAGCACAGAACACTGAGTCAGGACTGATGACTGTAAAACTTTATGGGACTGCGGAAAACTTGGCCATGCCCATGGTAAGTGGACATCCAGCTAACTAAAATCAGGCTGGACAATGGCTGTTACTGGACCAGAGTATGCCAGATTAGAGAGGATCAACTTGTAGTAAAATTTGTGGTTAGACTTTTAATTCTGATATGAAGACCCAACCTCAGAATTCAGCCCATGCTCATGAATGATTCAATACAGAAATAGTTTTATATTTGAGCAATAATATCTAAGTGGTTACAGCCACCTGTTTTTACATAGCTCTATTAACTCCCTCTTCCCCAAGTCCAAAGTTTCCAGTGCAAAGTAGCAATGTGTAGAACTCACTATGCCAGCACTATGTAAGGCTCAATCATTTCCAAATAACTACTTGCTACAAATGATTAAAAATAAACACACACCTTGTCAGGACCTCAAGTTAGAGTATTTACAAGCAAACAATATGCATCTCCAGTTCTAAGCACTCAAGATGGGATAAGTTTGCAAGAAAAAACAAATCACAACAATGTAACAAAAAAAGCTTTCAGGCTTCAGGAGAATGCATCTTTCCCCTCCACAATGAAATGTGGACCTCTGAATCTACTGACCGAGGCTTTACAAAAGTCACAGGCTGGGGACCAAAGTGTCCAGTGTTCTAGTTCTACCTATGTCAGAGCAGATTTCATAAGTTGCACTTCTGTAGCTCTTCATAAAAATTTTGTGGGCATAGCACATTATTCTTATTTTTATAGAACCATAGAACTGGAAGAGACCTCAGAAGGTCATCAAGTCCAGCCCCCTGCTCTAGGCAGGACCAATTCCAACTAAATCAACCTGGCCAGGGCTTTGTCAAGCCGAGACTTAAACACCTCTAGGGATGGAGACTCCACTACTGCCCCAGGTAACTCATTCCTCCAGTGCTTCAGAGAAGAGCGACAAGAATGATTAAAGGTTTAGAGAACATGACCTATGAAGCCAGGCTTCATGAACTGGGCTTGTTTAGTTTGGAAAAAAGAAGATTAAGGGGGGACATGATAGCGGTTTTCAAATATCTAAAAGGGTGTCACAAGGAGGAAGGAGAAAATTTGTTCCTCTTGGTTTCTGAGGACAGGACAAGGAGTAATGGGCTTAAAGTGCAGCAGGGGAGGTTTAGATTGGACATTAGGAAAAAATTCCTAACTGTCAGGGTGGTCAAATATTGGAATAAATTGCCAAGGGAGGTGGTGGAATCTCCCTCTCTGGAGATATTTAAGAACAGGTTAGACAGACATCTGTCAGGGATGGTGTAGACGGAGCTTGGTCCTGCCTTGAGGGCGGGGGGCTGGACTCGATGACCTCTCGAGGTCCCTTCCAGTCCTATGATTCTATGATTTACCACCCTTCTAGTGAAATACTTTTTCCTAATATCCAACCTGGACCTCTCCCACCACAACTTGAGACCATTGCTCCTTGTTCTACCATCTGTCACTACTGAGAACAGCCTTTCTCCATCCTCTTTGGAACCTCCCTTCAGGAAGTTGAAGGCTGCTATCAAATCCCCCCTCACTCTTCGCTTCTGCAGACTAAACAGACCCAAGTCCCTCAGCCTCTCCTCATAAGTCATGCGCTCCAGCCCCCTAATCATTTTGGTTGCCCTCCGCTGGATCCTCTCCAATGCGTCCACATCCTTTTTGTAGTGAGGGCCCCAGAACTGGACACAATACTCCAGATGTGGCCTCACCAGAGCCGAATGAAGGGGAACAATGACATCTCTGGATCTGCTGGCAATGCTCCTCTTAATGCAACCTAATATGCCATTAGCCTTCTTGGCTACAAGGGCACACTGTTGACTCATATCCAGCTTCTCATCCACTGTAACCCCCTGGTCCTTTTCTGCAGAACTACTACTTAACTGGTTGGTCCTCAGCCTGTAACTATGCTTGGGATTCTTCCTTCCCAAGTGCAGGACTCTGCACTTGTCCTTGTTGAACCTCATCAGATTTCTTGTGGCCCAATCCTCCAATTTGTCTAAGTCACTCTGGACCCTATCTCTGCCCTCCAGTGTATCTACCTCTCCCCCTAGCTTAGTGTCATCCGCAAACTTGCTGAGGGTGCAATCCATTCCCTCATCCAGGTCATTAATAAAGATATTGAACAAAACCGGTCCCAGAACTGAAACTTGGGGCACTCAGCTAGAAACCGACCGCCATCCTGACATCGAGCCGTTGATCGTTACCCACTGGGCCCGGCTTTCTAGCCATCTTTCTATCCATCTTACCGTCCATTTGTCCAATCCACATTCCCTTAACTTGCTGGCAAGAATATTGTGGGAGATTATATCAAAAGCCTTGCTAAAGTCAAGATATATCATATCCACTGACTTTCCCACGTCCACAGAGCCAGTTACCTCATTATAGAAGCTAATCAGATTGGTCAGGCATGACTTGTCCTTTGTGAATCCATGCTGACTATTCCTAGTCACTTTCCTCTCTTCCAAGTGCCTCAAAATGGATTCCTTAAGGATCCCTTCCATGATTTTTCCAGAAACCGAGGTAAGACTGACCTGCCTATAGTTCCCTGTATCGTCCTTCTTCCCTTTTTTGAAGATGGGCACTACATTTGCCTTTTTCCAATCATCCGGGATTTCTCCCGATTGCCACGACTTTTCAAGTGAGGAAGCAGTCTCAGTAGAAGTAAATGGACATACTCATACAATACCACAAATTAATCTACACCAACAACGCTGTCCAGACAAAGACCAAATCCTGTCCCTCTCCCAGCCTGCCCAAGACTAGCAGCTAGGAGCCACTGGCTGGGGCATTCCCAGCAGCCTAGGTGAGGTCTGACGCTGCCTCCTTAGCTGCAGGAAACTTCATACCTACATGCACAAGTGCAGTGAGGGTAAAATATGCAGTTCCACTGAATCTGAAAAGCTTCAAGATTTGATTGAATTTGCCACAATTTCATTTCAGGATGGAAAAAAGAGGAAAATAATTCTAACAATGTCTCAATTTGTAGGACAAAATATTTTGGTTTTGAAACATCTTGGTTTCAAAGTGTTTATTTTGTATTTGAATACAAAATAAGTTTCAAATAAAACAAACTTTTAGATCTCCCTGGAAAAAAACTGAATTTTTATAAAAGAGAATTGTGAAAATTTCAGATTTGAAGTGAATCTGGATTTTGAAATCTTAAAAAAGTGTGTGAAAAATTATTTCCATCCTCAACACAAAACTTTATGAGAACTTCACACTTGTCAGTCTGGTGCTAAATTCACTAAACCAACTGATTTGAAGAAGGGTGGGAGTATAGGTGGACTACCAGCAGTCTTCCCTCCCTCCCCTACCAGGTCAGAATTCGAGCAAAAGTTTCCCATTCTTCTCCCCCCTCCCCAACAGTATTTTCAAAGTTTTTTTTTTTTTTTTTTAAGGTATTTTCTATGGAAGGGATAATAAGCTTTTTAGGATCTTGTAAAACAACTCCTACTTCACAGAAGTTTCCTTTCAAACAGGGTTTTGTATTGTTTTAAATAAAAACATTGAATCTGAACAGACAACACTGATTTACTACTTTTTGGACTTCATAAGTTTGGAGCAAGTTAGTACATAAGTTACACTTCTGTATAGCTCATCTGATTTCATTTTCTAGCTCTTGCACCAAAGGATGTAGTTTACAAATATTGCAGATAGTGGATTTAAATATTGATTGGTATTGAAATCCCAGAGTCACTTGACCTCAAATTTGTAAAAAAAAGTTTAGAAAATGTATATGTTAACCCTAGATTCACCTGTTAATAGTACCTTACAAACACAAACAAATCACATACTATGCCATAGGTAACAAATTGAGCCGTGGCTCAAAAACTCAGCTTTATTCTGGCATCTACTACAAATGCCAGAGCAGAAGAATGTTCTATTCCTCATCTTTCCCGATATATGTCACTATATTCTCTATGGCTGTGTCTACATTGGCACCCTTTTCCGTAAAAGGGATGCTAATGAGACACTTCGGAATTGCAAATGCCGCAGGGGATTTAAATATCCCCCGCGGCATTTGCATGAACATGGCTGCCGCTTTTTTCCAGTTCGGGGTTTTGCCAGAGAAAAGCACTAGTCTAGACGGGATCTTGTGGAAAATAAGCCCTTTTTGAAAGTAGGAATAAGGGATCTTCCGGAAAAGTGGCAGCCATGTTCATGCAAATGCCGCGGGGGATTTAAATATCCCGGAAGATCCCTTATTTCTACTTTCAAAAAGGGCTTATTTTCCGCAAGATCCCATCTAGACTGGTGCTCTTCTCTGGCAAAACCCCAAGCTGGAAAAAAGCGGCAGCCATGTTCATGCAAATGCCACGGGGGATATTTAAATCCCCTGCGGCATTTGCAATTCCGAAGTGTCTCATTAGCATCCCTTTTACGGAAAAGGATGCCAGTGTAGACACAGCCGAAGTGTAACCTGAAAGGAACAATTTTTTTTTTAAAGTGTGCCTTTTTTGCATCTTCATTATGTATAAACACCTGCACCGAAGAGACATTTTCCTTCTTGTTTGTCTTTCACCTTAGAAATGTCACTATCGAGTCTGATCTCCCTCCCCTTGTTTTTCTGGCAGACCCGCTGAATACCTTAAATCCATGCTTGCTTTTACATGTTCTTGGCAGCTTCCATGAAAGATATGTATTTCCAAAATGTTAGTCACTGATATTAGCACCTGTTTCAACAAAAAACTTTTTAAATATCTTGACCAATTATTTTCTGCTCAGTTGCCCAGCTTTCACCCTCTCTATACATGATATCATCACCTAAGTTCTCCAATCACCAGAGAGCTTCCAGGGCAGACAAAACCTAATTTTTCATGTGATCAGGGGGAGCTGACAGACTTGCCAGGCCACTGGGCAAGTTGGGAATTGGGGGCTAAGGGGAGTGACTCTGTGCTTTTGGTGGGGCCTTGCGTGGAAGGGGTAGCGTTGAGGCAGCCAGCAGTCAGGAGCCCCGGCCCCTTTGAATAGCTCAGCCTTTGGGCGTTGCGCCTCTTATGCATCGCTCACCCTGTTGGCAAGCCTGCCTTTGATAAGATTTTTTTTAACGATGTAAATACGTTTAATATTTACAGAGGAGACCATGCAATTTACTGGTCACCTTCCAGACTTAGAAATGAGATCCGCTGTAGTAGTCATATTGCCATTTTTTGAGGAAAGTGGCAAAGTAATTATTGTCACCATTACAGTTTAAAGTTGGTGAGCCATACTAGAGTGAACAGCTCTCTTGCTTCCTTGCCAGAGTGTGTACAGGGTCTCGGTGTTCACACCTAAGTAGCACTTGTACAGCCATCCACCTTGCCCATACGCAAATACTGTTTTCTAGAATAACAATGTGAGCAACAAAGGAAATGTATAAGTGTTAAATGAACTGCTCCCCCATAACTCCTGACACAACAAAGGGGCGGGCTGGATCCAGACAGCCCTCCAAACATTTGGATCTGGACTGGCTCTTGGGCAGGCTCCCTGTCTGTCGCGGCCTCACATGCCACTTAAAGCGGCCAGCTGCTGGGACCAACCTGTGTCTCTGTGCCTGGTACACTTCTCGGGGGAGTCTCCACATGCTGTTCCTGAACCCAGCACAATCCTTGCAGTTCCCATTGTCCAGAAACCAGCCATTGGGAGCTGCAGGCGCACGCAGCACACAAAAACCTACTGCCCTTTCCCTGCTCCAAGGCACGCACCACACAGAGACACACACTGACCACAGCAGCTGGCTGCTTTGAGCAGTGTGTGGGGATGTGGCAGACACATAGCCTGCCCGAGGGCCCCACTGGGCTGCTGGCTGGGAGCTGCTTATGGTAAGCGTCTCCTCACCATAGCCTGCATATGGCACCCCACTCCTTCCGACATCTACACCCTGCCCCAAATGTCCTCCCAGATTCTCCATCCCTTCCTACATATCTTCCTCAGGTCACAATCCTCTCCTGCACCCAAACCCCCTCCCAGACCCTGCACACCAATCCCCTGCACCCAAGTCACAATCCCTTCCACTAAAACTCCCACGCACACCCCCTCCTGCACCCCAATCTCCTACCCCACCTCATTTCTGCACACAATCTCCATGCCAGAACCTGCACCTCCTCCATTAATAATATAGAAAACTGCGGCACATGACCACTTACCAAATTCTTAAGAGTGGCCCTTCAATCAAGGCCCATTCAGGTTTACATTTTTATGACCCCCTCCCCCCCCCCGAGGATCTCTACTTACTGAATTCTCCAATCTGTCACTGGACTGTTTTTATGTTTTGCTAACCCACCAGCAATTTAAAGAACTTTATCAGACAGACAATAAGACATACACTTCAACTTCATGTTTCTACATGACCAGCCAGGAAACTACCTGGTCAACTGCAGTCATCTGACCAAGTTCTTTTCCACAGCAATACAATGTCTGGGGCAGTAGGTTTGGTCTAGTTTACATTCTGTTTGTCAACCTCTCACTCATTTCCCCTAGTATTTAGAAATACATTTCTAGTTTTGCCCCCTATCCAAAAATCTCATCCCTTATTGAATAAAATTTGGCTCCAATATTCCTGTAAGGAAACAGATACTTAAGTGGGAGTCTAATTATTTTACATTGTTTAAATTTAATTACACAAAAGATCAAAATACACCTCTTTAATATGTTTTGATTGTAAATAAAAATTATTCAGGTTTTCTTCTGAGAGTTGAGTGTGTTCCTGAACTAAATGCTAGTTCTATCAAATTGTTGAAAGCTGAAAAGAAAGATATATTTAATTCTCCCAGGTTTCTCCCCAATTTCTTTCATTCCTTAATTAGCTCAGAAATTGACATATAGCAGGATGCAAATGGGAGTTGCAGGTATTCTATATGTCAAGTTAAATATGTCCACATTTCAGGGTAACAATCTGGAGTGGAATTTTTGTTTGCTTGTTTTTTAGTTGCACCTTTCCAGCAATTTAGAAGTCGTTATTCTCAGTTTGTAATGAGAAAAGCAGCTTGTCAGATTCTGTCAAAAGAATAAAATTCAGTAAGGGAATATGAATTCTCCACTTCCCACACAGAAGTTGCTGTCATTTATGGGTTTGCTAAGGATGCCTGCATTCAAAATAAACAAGCTACTTCACCACCAGCCTCCCAGAAGTGATGTTTTCATTACGAATTCATTAATCTGAAGCCACCCTCCCCACTAAAAGAGCAACTTTTGCCATTGGCAAGTCACATGGCACCTTTGGGTTGATTCTAGAGGACTCAATCCAGGACACATTAAGGCTACGTCTACACTGGCATGGTTTTGCACAAGAACTCTTGCAGAAGAATTCTTGTGCAAAAACTCTTCCAGAAGAGAGTGTCTACACTAGCATGTGCCTTTGCGCAAGGGATGTGCTTTTGTGCAAGAGCATCCTTGCCAGGGTAGATTATCTCTTGTGCAAGAAAGCTCTGATGGTCATTTTAACCATAGGGCTTTCTTGTGCCATAAATTTATGTTGCCTGTCTACACTGGCCTCTTGCGCAAGAACAGTTGCACAAGAGGGCTTATTCCTGAGCGGGAACATCATAGTTCTTGCGCAAGAAGCACTGATTTCATACATTAGAACGTCAGTGTTCTTGTGCAAGAACTCGCGGCCAGCGTAGACAGGCAGCAAGTTTTGGCGCAAAAGCAGCCACTTTTGCACAAGATCACACCAATGTAGACACAGCCTAATTGTTTACAGCCAGGCCCTAAGATACAACTGGATTTGCTCCAATCCCAGTCACCTAAAGGATCTCTATCAGGCATTCCTAAAACTTAAATACCCATCTGAGGAAGTGAAAAAATAGATTGACAGAGCCAGACGAGTACCCAGGCATCAGCTTCTTCAAGATAGGCCCAAAATAACAGAACATCACTAGTCATCACCTACAGCACCCCATTTTAAACTCCTCCAGTGCATCATTAATAATCTACAATCTATCCTGGAAAACAATCCCTCACTCTCACAGGCCTTGGGGGAAAGGCCAATTCTTGCCTAAAGACAAGCCCCTAACGTGAAACAAATTCTTTCCAGCAACCACACATCACACCGCAAGTATATTAACCCAGGAACCCACCCCTGCAATAAACTCCGGTGCCAACTGTATCCATACACAATTTGGGGGGGGCATGCAGCTAGTCGCACACAGAGTTGGGGGGAGAGAGGGGAGATGCGGCCCGTCGACTACTCCTTTACATCCCTAATTCAAACACAGAATCAGGATCACAAAGAAAAAACAATTTCTTGCCATTTCAACCAGAAAGGACACTGTCTCAACGACTTGATTACCTGCATTCTGCTACAAAGACCTTTTACATCTGCACTTGAAAGGGAATCCTCTGAACTGTCATTCATGCTAAAATTCGCCACTCTCCGGGGGGGGGGGGACTGAACAAAGACCCCAACTACCTTACCCATTACCAAGATAGCTTCCCCAATTATCACCTCTAATACCATTAGCTCACAGACATCTACCTTTCCCCACCTCTAATATCATTAACTCACAGACACTTACCTTCCTCCCCCCCCCTTCTGTTCTGAAATGTGATTTGTCCTTTTCATACGTGTTCATTTTTTTAAATTGTATCCTTTGGTATATATGGTTGTGACTATTTTCTTCCACTATTTGATCTGAGGAAGTGGGTCTGGCCCACGAAAGCTCATCATCTAATAAACCATCTTGTTAGTCTTTAAAGTGCTACATAGTCCTGCATTTTACTGTATCAAGTATTATTCAAAAAAGTTACCTGCACAAACCAAGCAAGAGAGATAGGTACCATTCTCAAATCCCATGTTACAAACTGCATGAGGATAAAGAGGAGAAACACAAACACCTGGAACACATTCAACCACTTCTACTTCAACGAATCAGAACATTTTCTATCATCTGCAGAATTCATAAAAAATATTCCAAACACAAATAATTCACCTGAGGCAGGCATCAGTTCTGAGAATCAAAGCAATCCAAGAAAAAAAGTGAAAAATTTTCACTTCAGTGGGTTTATCTAGAAAGGAATATAGTTAAGTTTGATAAGTCCTGCATACTGACTGCAGATTTTAACTTCTTTTTTTTTTTATCCATCTACAAAAATTCAGAAAGGGTACACTTTGGACCTGTGATAACAGTAAGTAAAAAGGAGGGCAGTTTTATGGTAACTCTGAAGCCCAAGATGAAAACCATGTATAGACATTTTTATTACGTTTGGCAAGGAGACAGAGGGCGACCCAAGCAGGATATTATTCACATACTGAGACATGCAATGGTTTGTACTTGCCAATTTTAATACTTGGGCCATCACTGTTCTCTAATTGAGCAAACGGTTCCATGACAATAGGAAGAGCCACCCTATCTGCATCATAAAAGTAAACTACATGAGATCTACATGCATGTAATCTGAACAAAATTCCCTAAATATTTTTAATTTCAATTAAAAATTGACAATATTTACTAGAGGCTCTTCTTTCTGTTTTAGTATTAGGGGTATGTAGATGTGGACTTTGCTATTTAGTCATTAATGGTTCCTGCTTCTTACTCCTTCACTTGCAGCCATGCTCTTTTCACGATAGAGTCACCCCTACAGACAGTAAGTAGTGAGGTCTTGGAGAAGAGTGTTTCAGGAGAACAAGCAGTGGAACTTGTTTGCAGATGAGCTTCTGACAAAGAATGAACCTGTTTTATGCAGTCGACAGAGTGCATGTTTTAGCTCAGTAAAACTTGTATTTCGACGTACCCCAGAAAGAGCTGGTGGGTCCAATACTTAAGGGATTCATTTCTACTATTGACAAATCTGATTTCAGAACAGTATTTGCAAGTCTATAGAAAGGCATCCAGGAAAGATTTTCTGAAATTTTGCTTACAAGGCAGTGAAACATCCAACCTTACATTTACTTGTATGTTTTCCCCATTCATTTCAAAAAATTGTTAGCTTGAAAACAACAATAAATAAATAGCTCTCCAATACAACCCAGTTTACATTGATTAATGTCACCATAACACGCAGAAGGATAAGGATCTGTAATGTGAGTGGCATATGGCACAGGAGAAATAGGAGGGCAGATCAGTTTTTAGTCCCCTGCTGGAGTACAAGCAGCAGCATTCCCAACAGGTAAGTTTCACTGGCTGCTTTCAAATCATGCAAGGCATCCATGGAAACAAAGTGTAGAAGATTCAGTAGCTACACACTTTTTTTTTGTTCTGTAGCAAAGAGTTTATGTCGGAGGCAGGAGAGAAAAAGAGCACCTAGAATATGGCTTATACCCCATGACTAATGAGAGTTGGAAAGCTCAATTACTGATTTGGGGGGGGATGTCAGGATCAATTAAGGCTAATATGTAGGGGAGGAGCTTTGTACCTAATATAAAGAGAAGGCCTCAAGTCAGAAGGAGAAAGAAGCCCAGAAGTGTAGGCCTTGAAAGTCTTGCCTGAGAAAGGAATGCTGAATTGGTCAGGAGAGAGATGGGGTGAGCACTAGCTCTCAGAAAAAAAGCTCCAGGCAGTACTGCTCACAACCAGAGACAGGAAGGAGCTTGGGAAGAGGGCCTAAGAACAGGCCAACACAGGAAGAACCCAGGGAACAGCAAGGAGCTTGAGGGAGCAGACAGTGGCTGCTCACTACTGTGTTCCAGGACTGGAACCAAGTGGGTGTGAAACCTCCTGGTACAAGATAAGAACTTCTGAAAGTCCTTAGCTAAGGAAGACGAAGGACCACTGGACGCAGGGTTCAGCGCTAAAGAACGGACAAGGTCATTGAACTCTTATTTGTCAACTGGAATTTGTTACCCCGGTGAGGAAAGACTGTTGGTTACCTGACAGAAGACTAAGATGTGAGAGATGTTTCTTCTATTTTTTTTCTCTATCCAAGGGTGGAATAAATTTTGTCACATGTACTGAGGCATGTGCTGATGTGCACCACCAGCAGAAACATAATGCCAGCTGTGGGCGCTCTGCTAATCAGCTGCGTGGCATTTGAATCTCTCCTGGGTAGACACCCGAGTGCTCAGCTTACAGGGAACACTGCTCCTGAGAATAGCAGACCACTGCGGGGCCGAAGAGACTGTAAGGCGTGGGCAACAAAAGAGGAGATCCTGCCAAATCCAGACATGAGAGGGCATGCTGGCTGGTGAGTCACTGTTCTGCAAGACCTGTTTGACTTATTTAGTTATGTTATAGTGCCTAAAACACTTGAGGACTTTTGTAGGTACACTGTGAGCTAATTATATTGTGTAAATGAAATATTTCAACTGACTCCATGTCCTCTATAAATGGATCTCATTACAGAGGAGGAAGCTGAAAGTCCTTCCAGCACAAAGATAAACTAAAATTCTGCTATAGCAGAGTCTATACTGAGAGTAATATCACATATCCATTGTGTTAAGTAGTGATCTACCTTTGGAGAGCGAGATGAAGAGAGAACAATCTCTTATTTCTAAAATGGGGAACAAATTGAAATTGTTTAAAAAACCCAACTTTTGAGATTTAGTCCAATCATCATGGGAGAACAATTCTTAACAACTGAAAAATAGTCTATTTGCTTAGACCTTGCTTTTTGTTAGTGTTTATTAATCATTTTCAATTAAAATAAGAGAATGGAGGAGGAAAAAAAAGCAAACCAGAACATCCAGCCAAAAAGCATCTTGAAGTCAACAACAAGTTAATTGCAGTGCTACAAAGCACAACTCTAACCTGTGCTTTAGGAATTTTGTTTGGGGTGCTGGCTGGAAGTGGTTTTCATTGCTTAATAAAGCCATCCTTGTGCTTCACAGGCAGACTTGCAGCTAGTCAGTGAGGTATGGTGCGTTTGAAAAATGTAAATAAGAAAAGGGAAGTGGTAAATTCCTAATACATAGCCGGTATAAAAACCATCAATAATCAAAACAAGGTTTCTTTGGGATATGTATATCTATAATTTTGGGATAAATTTAGATTTAATTGTAGAATTAAATCTAAGTAGTTTTACAAGAGTGTCTTTTACAACTAAATTTTAGCAGTAAAGCTTTAGAGATGTTCTTACCATGCTTCAGATGTAGGCAGCTGTCATTCTGGGGCCTGTACCTGTAGAAGATTGTTGTCCTTTAACAAATTTCCAGTGAAGAGTTTTTGCACATTCCAAATAAGTTTTATGCTACAATATTACATAGATTTGTTTTGTTCTTTTTTGTGGTTCTTATACCAGCCATTTTGTTTATTTTAAAATATATTTTTGATGTAAAAGGAAAAGAAGAGACCTCACTGATGCTTCGAGCCGACCTATAAGGCAGCTGTTAGTGTACGAAAACTAAAATGTAAACACAATGGAAATACTACAGAGGCTACTAAAATTACATGACAGACTAGTGTCAAATAATCACTGATGCACTTTCTTTGGTCTACATATGAAAGTGAAAAGACCTGATTAAACAGAAGCAAAGCATGACAATAAAGGTAGCGATTAATAAGTTCACCAAAGTAAAAGTACATTGTTTCTATCCAAGTGAAAATGTGTATTTGATGCATTTTTAGTCACATTCAAAATAACATTTTAAATATTAAAATGTGAATCAAAAGTGTTGAAGTAAGAGTGAAAACGAAACAGTGCGGTATGTGGGGGGTTTAAGATACACAAATGAGTGTGGAAAATAAAAAAAACAAGAGCCACTCACAACATACCTGATGTTGACTCCTGTAGTTTTTCTCTCTTCCTCTTCTTTTTCTTCCCCTGGAAAATAGATGACTTTACCATGCCATTCTATATATAGAATTATTTTTCCTCCACCCAGTAACCAACAAATGAATTCCAGGCATAACATCTCAAATCTGAGGATTTTGTGAAAAAGTGGCATTGAAGCAATAGCATTTTCAATGTAGTTTAACCCCCATGTCAATTCCATGCAATCTGTTCCAATTGCAGCCAGTTTTGCACTTTCCATGCTTACGGAGAAACATCTGTGAAAGTCTTAGAATGTGTCAGTTTCTCAAATGAGACAAATCCTCCAGACATATTGCATTTGCCAGCATTATTTGGTCACAAATAAACCACAAATATTTTCTTGATGTAGAAACAGTAGGTCAGTGCCATGATTTACAATTCTTATGTCTTCATATATAACTTCAAAGCCTAATAGGAAACAAACAGTCTTATGTGACACCAATAGAAAAGTTTTCCAGGTGCAGAAATAACTGGTAACTTAACTTGCCCCCCTTATACATGATCAATACAAGTATATTCCAATGTTAACTGTAAAATCAAGACCCCTAAGCCTGAGGAATTTGATACAGAAGCCACTTTTGGAGCAGAGTTGTGTTTCAGAAACTAAATTTTCATTTAAAAAAAGAAGTGCTAGTCCGTGTAGTTGCAAAAATAACCTTTTTAAAACATGAGCCACCTTCGTGCTGCAAGGACTCTGAATTTGCAAACAGTCTAAAACAATAGTTCTGAGAGCCATGACCTGCCCAACTCAGCTACATGCGGTATTAGCTGAGGAATATTTCTTCAAACATAATGACATGCATTTAAGCAGAGTAATTGAGTTATTTTCCAGCAGTATGACATTCTGTCTGGAACAACTTTTGTTACATGCGTGCATTCAACATTTGCGTAGGTGGTAGTGAGGGAAAGGCTTACTCCTTTGCAGTTGCCCATAATCATGCCAGTCAAACTGTGGTCCTCAGTACTGCTGTTCACTCTCTAATGCCATTTCAACTGGCTACAGTATTAATACTCACTATCAAACTGTTAGGTATATGTTTCATCTCAGAGCTACATTTCAGTGATGGACAAAATAGTTTACATATATTGTTTTGGCATCCTTCTGAGTTGAAGATGCTATACATAAATAAAAGGTAACTAGTTTTCAATTCAATGTAGGGGAATCTAAAATAGTAATCTTCTAATTGAGGTATTATGCTATAAAAAGTTGTATTTGTATTTTTATCAGGCCTAATTTGTGTTATACCTGATGGGTTGGTAAGTGGTAGCATACACATTTTAAAAAAGGGGAGGGGGGCATATTTACACAGGATCTGTCCTTGCAAATCAAGGCTTGTCAACAATTTGAAAAGCTACAACAGCACAGATGTATCACTGTAGTGCTTCAGTGTAAACGCTCACTGCCTGGGCAGACAGGAGGGGTTGTCCTGGCAAAGTAGTTTATCCATTTCCCCCCCAAGAAGTAGTAGTAGAAGAAAAATTATTCCGTCAACCTAGCACTGTTAGGCTATGTCTACACGGGCAGCTTCTTGCGCAAGAACAACTGTTCTTGCGCAAAAACTTGCCTGCTGTCTACACTGCATGCGCGTTCTTGCGCAAGTAAATTTACAGTATAGCGGTGTAAAACAGGGCTTCTTCCGGAAGAGTTATTCCTCTCCCCACGAGGAATAAGCCCTCTTGCGCAAGACCTCTTCCACAAGAGGGCACTGAAGAGAGGCAACATTAATTTCTTGCACAAGAAGCCCCTATGGTTAAAATGGCCATCAGAGCTTTCTTGCGCAATAGAGCGTCCACATTGCCGTGGAAGCTCTTGTGTAAAAGCACATGCCAGTGTAGACGCGCTCTTGTGGAAGACTTTTTGCGCAAAAAATCTTCTGCAAAACAGTTCTTGCGCAAGAAGCTTCCAGTGTAGACGTAGCCTTAGGGTGTTAGGTCAGCTTAACCACACAGCTCAAGGGTGTAATGTGTTGTCTTTTTGTAATACCCTAGACCGATGTAGCTGAGTTAACCTAACTTTTGAGCACAGACCAGGCCTAAGAAGTTTAATGTAAAATGCTTGCTTGGAATATGCTGAGTTCAAATGCAGTTTGAATCTACTATGTTGCTCTTGAGTGGCAGATTAAAGCTCCCATGTTAATAGGTAAAAAGGTCAGCCAAAAGGGTTGGCGAACAACTTCCGATTTATAACAGATCCTTCATTCAGGTATCTCAAAACTCTTTTGCAGACACTAAATTCCAAACACAGAAGTGTGATCGGTATGTACACTACATATATATGTAAACAAAAAGGTACAAGTGTTAGACTACTTGCCCAGGATCACAACTTTTTAGCCAATGGATAAGAATAGGCTATGAAAGGCTTTAGAAGTGACTAGTTCTCCTGCCTTACTCTGACACTACATGTATGCCTATGTGCCCGCATGACAATCATGCCAACCCACACAGTAGAAGTATGTGTCAGGAATTAATTATTCCCTTCTTCATATATGAAAGAGGACAGGTCTCCATCTGTGATCTTTTACAAAGCTTCAAATTTTGGCTGGGTCCTGTTGTCCTTATCCCATTGTAACTACGATCTCTACATTCGCCAGTGACATTTCTTTCCTCCCCTACATTACTATTAATATTCTGGTCTTCTAAACTCCTTTGGGGCATCAAGGGAAGAGTAAGGCTATGTCTACATATGGAGAGGCATAAGGATCTTGCGCAAAAAGGGGGTTTTGCGCAAAAAAGGAAATATCCACACTACTTGTTTTTGCACAAAAACGGACTGTAAAGGATTATGCAAATGAAGCACAAGAAAATGCTAATCCGTGCTTCATTTGCATTGCCTCTTCCAGTAAAGTGCGTAGTGTAGACATAGCCTAGGTCTCCTTATATGATGACTTAGCTAGTATTTAACAGTCTATTACCAAACATTATGCTGATTTACAGGTAGGCACTCTGCCTATCTCTCCGGAGGTTCACGTCCTAGCCTGTCCTCAGCAGAGCCAGTACCGACAGATAATTTGATAGGAATAAACTTCCAGAGGCTCAAGACCAAACACAAGCTAAACAAACTTCAAAGGCTCCTGGAGCACATCAGCATACTGTGCCATCTAGCCCTCTGGCCTCTTCATGAGGCAACATGGAGAGCAAAGTCTTGCACCTGAGAAATGTTCCTTCTCTTTAGATTTCTGAGAGCACCTGAATGAAACACAAGAATCAGGCTGAGGGGAAAATATGTTTCAAACTTGGCCACCAGTAGATTAATAACCCCAGAATACAGTGACACTCAACAGTATTCATACCTCATGTACTAGATGTATCTTGACTAGGGATGTGAACAGGTAACCTGTTAACTGGTGCCAAAGAGCTGCCATCTCTGTCAGCCTCTGTCTCCCGCCCTAATCGGTTAACTGATTAAAGAGGATTTTACATTTACCTAACCTTGACCAGCCTAAAGTGCAATTCAAACATAACCATGTCAAGTGACCATTGAAAAAAGTTAATTACTGTTGAAGCAATTTATTTTAAGTGATAAACTGCTCTCTACTGGGCTGTTCTGCTCTGCTCATCCAAGAATATAAATTCTGAGTTGCAGAGGGGAAGAGAAAGAAGTCCTGCAAACTTGTGCCCAAGAGCATGCTGCATCATATGTTGTGTCCATCTCAATTATTTTAGTATATAATAAAAACTAAAGTCAGTAGGTGGACTAATGACATTAAACATGTAGTTTCCAATGCTCTCAGAATGTCTCTACTGGATTTTAAATTAACTGATCAAGGAGTAAATGTGTGTAGTTCACCTACTTTGGGCGTAATAGATAATAAATCCAAAACAGCTTCAGAAGGATCTGAAATCCATTAGGTTATGCAGCACTGCAGAACCATCTTGGAAGTTGCTTCCCCCTGACAATCTAAAGGTCATCAAAATGCGTATGTAGGATATCACAAGATAATCATTAAAAACAGTAAGATGTAAATCCACCATCTACCATTTTATAAAGTTAGTACAAATGACTATTTAAAGCTTAATTATGTATAAAAACCAATTTTATTTAATTTCCAAATAAAGGCTTCTAAACAAATGGCCTCATTTTAGGCCTGATCACCACAACAGCTGGTAAGCTAACATCCTCTTCCCAAGAGTGACTAGATTAGAGTGGCTGGAGACTAGAGGCCAAAAGATTTTAGCGACAGGGTCCCAGCTGGTATTTATTCCCTTTGAGCCAACAGAGCAAGGCTCTGCTGACTTCCACGACTCTGTTCTGAGTCAATTCCTTGGGATTTTGCTTCTGAGGGATGGTGGTGAGGCATATTCATTTAGCTGATTTTTGGGGTAAGTCTATATCTAGTAGACCCTAACCAGCTAGTATTTTTAAGGAGTACATATGCATGCGCCCAGAGGAGTGTGAAAGCGTACTAAACAAAAAAACGGGTTCCACTCAAAACAGGAGTGCCTTTACTTACAGTATTCCCAAGAATCTCACCATGGCACTTCTGCCGCATTGTCAGAATGTAATAGTTAGCAGCATGCTTAGACGTGCACTTGAAAATAACGCAAAGAGAGTGGGTGACGTGTTGGAGCTGCACTGGAGAAAGATAGCAAACCCAACTTGCCCGTGGTCTCTCCTAGCTTTTGTAGTTGCCCAGGGAGAAAGGCCCAAGTGTTGACTAGTTTATTGCCAGCATTTCCTCACAGAGATGCTTCTCCCATCCATGTCACTATTGCAAATACTGCCTAGCTCTCCGGTTCAGCCACGGAGTATTGCTGGGCTGGCCATGCAACAAAACAGGGAGCCTGACTCAGCTGCCACTTGGAATATTCCGTAAGATGAGAGCTCTGTGGTAAGGTGCATGAATACCATTCTGGTGAGTGGCACGGACAAGCCTATTAATAGATGGAACCAGCCAATCTCTTACGACTGTATACAGGGCTTACACAAAGTGTGCGAACATAGCTGGGAGGGGAAATCGGGAAGGAACAAGACATTTGTTTTGGTAAAGAAAATAGTCAAGTGATTTCTGAGCTAACACCTTCACTGCTAAGAATTTGCCCAAAACTTTTAACACACAAATAAAAATATCCTTAAAAAAAACTGGTTCATAATGGAAAACTGTAGCTGTCAGACTCTCTTTAGTACTTGTTTTCAGTCAACTCAAAATTTCTGGAGTGTTTTGTTTTGATTCTGCTGTTTTTCAGCCTGCGTGGTTTTTATTATTATTATTTTATTATTATTTAAGATTGGCCATATTGGAATTAGAAACCTTTAGATATTAAAAAAACAAAACATTTTTCTTTTTAACGTAAGTTTTTTCTTGGCTGAAACTTTAGACCAAGCTCAACCTGACTTTGGGGATTTTTTTTTAATTGCTCCATCTAACTCTGTTACACTATCTTACAAGGAGAATAAGTCAAAGATTATACGATACTCTGATTTTCTTGTAATGGAGGTCACAAACAAAGTGCATTTCTCTAAGTGCCCAAGATCAAAGATGGTAGAGGAGGAAATTAAACTCTGGTCTCCCAAGTCAGAGGCTAAGGTGCTGCCTCCTGCAGAACCACGAGCTCCGTGTTTTATCACCAAACACAGTCATGTGACAAAATTAAGTTTTGAAGCTCCTCTTCAGAAATCAGTAGGCAATAGTCAGATCAGTTTTGAATGAGATATAATAATGGTAGATTCAAAAGTCTACACTTTCAGAGCAGCAGATTGATATCCACAAGGCTAAATTCTCTCCACCGCTTTGAATATTCACCTTAGAATGCAGCATGGGCAAGGATCTGAACTTAGCAAACTGTATTTTCCTTCCATTCATAGATCTTACCATTACAAGTAAGGAGAAGGAACAGCCTATCAAACACTGTAAATGAGTCTTTTCCTCTACTGTACATTGGTTCTTACTCAGGGTGGCCTCACAGGCTGAAAAACTTCATGACAACCCAATCTGGCATTTCAAAATCACTTAGGATTTTTGGAGAAATGAGAAGCTAAGATTTGAGAGAAAGATCAGTCTGCCATCCTGATTTTCATATTCTATAAAAGTGGCCAGTCAGTGGAATTTCTCGCAAAACAAGATTCTTTGCATAGCTCCCTGCCAAGACCAAATGGAAAAAAAGGAACATGAAATCTGAAGTTACTTTCACAGAGCTATCCACAGTAATATAAGAAACTGCATAGGACATATGATCACATTGGAGGAGGAGAGGAAATCTTAATGCAAATAAATCTACATGTTGCACTGTGAATTAGGGATATTAAATATTAGTTAACTGAAGAGTCGATTAACCTCATGAATTCTCATCGGTTACATGACTATTCTATAGTCCCAGAGGTGAGGCCAGCAGCCAGTGCACTCCAGCCCACTCCTGAGGAGCCCACTCCCCTCGCAGACCAGCTGCCTGTTGCCCTGTGCTGCTGCCTCTAATAGAGAGGAAGCAGCATGGGGTGGCAGCAGCCCCTGTCCAGGGGCAGGTCTGAGCTCCCAGACACAGTACAAGCCAGGACTGATCCGGGCTGCTTGTTCGCCTGGCTCCTAATACACTTTAAATGCAGAGTTGCAGCGGGGGTATATCCCGGACCCACCGCAAGCCAAGACTGAGCTGCTGGCCAGCTTGCTAAAAAATGTACTGGTGGGGAGAATGCATGTAGTCTATAGCATTAACCTCTAAGCTTTTGCTGATCAGTTAATTGGTTAATCAATTATATTATTAAATCCCTACTTTGAGTTTCGTCATCCATAAAAATGAGGCATCAACTCTCATGTATTTCAAGACAAAAGACATCAATCAAAATAGTAAGGCCACAAAGTTTTCCCAAGTTGGATGTTTGAAGTGTAAAAGTCTATATGTATTGCCATTTTAGTCTAGACTTTTCAGAAAAATCTAAGGAACTTAAGGTGGCCAGAGTCCTTTTGCTTCCTTTAAGAAAAATAAAGTTGGGATTGTCAAACATTAAAAATATTTATTCCACCCACCCACTTCTACACTAATTTGCAATTATGACACAAGAAGTACTAATACAACAGGGAAGCAAATTTCCTTAAAAGGGAAAAAAATACAAGGCTTAATTTTTATGGATTTTCACCACCCCATTTCCTAAAGCCTTTCACAGTAAAAATCAGTTAGGAAACGCTAGTTGAAAGTATCCATTACATGAATGACTTACATAGTTATCTCTTGCAGACCAGCCTGGGTAAAGCTGCATGTGTAGCTGCCTTTCTTTACGAGCTAGTTCATAATATTTAGCTTGTTCTTCACGGGAGAGAGCATGCCACTGGAAATAAAACAAACAGTGTTAAACTAGGAAATACGCCATATCCAAGCAAGAATTCTTATGAACAAATGTTGCTGTGACCCTTTTCTTGGACTTTTCCCACTGCAATTGGAGAAGAAATTCATTGCTTATCATGAGCTCTTGCATTTCCTACTCAATCTTTGGAACATTTGTCAGCTTTATAAATGCCAGCTGCCTGGAGCTAGACAAAATTTGTTTTTGCAAACTACAGGAGTCTCCATATAATCTGTACATGGAGCTATGTTGCTCATGGTCACATGAGAAGTCCACAATAAAACAAACTTGCTTTATTTACACCATCTTCTCTTTTCCCATATCTGAGTGCAAATATGAATGATATAGCCACGCTACAACAGTGAAATTGGGCTGCTGTAACACTGTAGTGTAGCTGCTTCCTACAAATGGACAGAAGGGGTTTTTCTTTCAAAGTACTTAGCTACTTCCTTTTGAGATGCAGATTAAGTCCGTGGAAGAATCAACATAGCTGCATCTGCACCAGGGAATAGGTCAACTCGGTGTCAACATTTTCACAGCCTCAATTGACATACCTAGACTGTTCTATTTTTATTTAAGATAAGAGTAGGCCTAAGGCTTGGTCTATATGTAAGATGTTAGGCTGACATAACACAGTTGGTCAGAGTGTGTGTGGGGGGGAAACACACACTCCTGACACACACAGCTATATTACTCTATTCTTTCCTCACCCTCCGTCCTTGCCCAGTGTAAGCACAGCTATGTCAATGGGAGAATGCTTTCATTGACAAAACTCACTCAGGAAGGTGTTGTTCCTAATAGGGAAGTGAATGGGTAACTGGTACCTGGGAGCAGCCCTGCAGGGGTCAGGAGCCAGCCCCCATGTGTGAGGGGAATAAAAGCAACAGCCCCATGGGGGGGGGGGGGGCGTAGAAGCATGCTGGGCTGCTGGCTACCGCACATTGTGGGGGTTGTTGGCAGCAGGAGTTTAAGGTTTAACTTATTAACTGGGATTTTACATCCCTAGTTCCTAAACTTATGGAAAAAACCTCTCCCCTCTGCATATAAGACATAGGTCTACAGTACAGGGTAGTTCCAGCATAGCTATGCCAGTATACTCTCCGCAGTGGAGCAATTGCTAATTTAGGTTCCAAGACAGAGAGTCTCCTGTCTGAGTTGTTTGTAAACCTCACATATTCCTATAGGCTCAACTCTTAAGTTGAAGCTGGTAAATGAAGTTACAGAAAGATGGGTGAAAGCTATTTGGGGATAGGACTGTGACTGTGTTTTGTATTTGTACAGTGCTTAGCACACTAGGATCCTGTTTCATGTTTGGGGATCCAAGGCACTACTGTAATAAAGATAATTTACTTTTGCAAGTTTGCACCAGTAAGGGAATCACGCAGCCCAAGAGCACACTAGCAATAGTAAGTAGTATCGGCACCTCTGCCTGTGGCCTGTGTCCCAGCAAATGCTAAGCTAGTTTTGCGCTGGTTCCTGGGTGCAGAGGAAAAAAAAATCCTGGAACAAGGCCACTTTCCCTTTCTATCTCCTTAGTTCCAGCAGTAAATTTCCAAGATCAACAGAGAGATATGTTTGCTGTTACCCACTTTTCAAATCTAACCTTGCAGAGTTGGAGGGCATTGCCAACTGATGGGTGGCAGCATCCAACTCCTTTCTACTTCAGACCTAGAAAGACTTGAGATAACTTTTTACCATTGTGCAGTCAAGTTTATTGTTTCCCCCATTTCCTCTGTTTGTTTGGATTCTTCAGACAACATGGAAGATTTATTCTTTAAAATAATGTGACAAACTAGCAGGGAGACTCAGCAGCAAGAGTGCTCACCTGAAACTACTGTTAACTGATGGCCAAGGTTTCAGGTCGAGAGTGTCCTATTAACGTCTTGCTTTTGACACTTATGTCAAAGGTGCAGAGTAAAGGTTTGGTAAGTTTTCACTTAAGTTCCAAGAT
This sequence comes from Pelodiscus sinensis, assembly GCF_052426305.1. Classification (NCBI taxonomy): domain Eukaryota; kingdom Metazoa; phylum Chordata; order Testudines; family Trionychidae; genus Pelodiscus; species Pelodiscus sinensis. The sequence continues at coordinate 108,155,379 of NC_143055.1, read as the reverse complement.
GTTGCTGAAAGCACAGCAATCAGTTTATTTGTGGCTTTCTACCAGGCTCAGTGCATGGTATCTCAATAGTATCCAAAGAGCACCGACTATTCCAGAATAAATAAAGTCTGTCTTTTACCTCCGAGCAGTCAGTCAATCTGGGACACCCAGTAAAAACAGCTAGGGAACAAATTCCACACAAAGAACACCATTCAGGCAGCAGGTAGACACAACGAAGACAGCCAGCTTTCAACAGAGAGGCTAGGCTATGAAGGTCAGAGTACCTCAACTAGTTGCCAGTTTAGGCATTTCTGCTCCAACGCACCTAAAGTATATGTACTTAGGAAAGTGTTAGATGAGACACATGTTGGGGAAGACTGCTATGTTCATAGCAAAATGATGCATTGAATATAGCTGCCTTATGACCATGAAAATAAAACATCTTTCTAAGAAGGGAATCTTATCTTTCCACATTCAAAACATAGTAGAAGTTTACATGTAATATGAGGAGGTGAAAGGGTAAATGGCATGGGGAATTCCATTTTATTTTCTGGGGGTGGGGGATCACTAGACTTCAACATTTTGCAGAAGATTTACTTGTACAAGTGTAGAGGCCCCTCTGAATAAAGAGATGTTCTCCCCTATCACATCTCTTGGAGACCGATTATACATGTTGGCTACATCTAGACTGGCATGATTTTCCGCAAATGCTTTTAGCGGAAAAGTTTTCCATTAAAAGCATTTGTGGAAAAGAGCATCTAGATTTTGCGGAAAAGCGTCCGTGCCAATCTGATGTGCTTTTGCGCAAAAAAGCCCCGATCGCCATTTTCGCGATCGGGGCTTTTTTGCGCAAAACAAATCTGAGCTGTCTACAGTGGCCTTTTTGCGCAAAAGCTTTGTGCAAAAGGACTTTTGCCTGAACGGGAGCAGCATAGTATTTCCGCAAGAAGCACTGATTTCAGACAGTAGGAAGTCAGTGCTCTTGCGGAAATTCAAGCGGCCAGTGTAGACAGCTGGCAAGTTTTTCCACAAAAGCAGCTGCTTTTGTGGAAAAACTTGCCAATCTAGACACAGCCGTTCAGTTTATGGTTTAATTTAATACAGGTATGTACGTATAAAGTGTTTAAGTTCAGGGTTAAAAAAAACAGCTCAAGACAGCAAGAGAATTCAGAGTTCAGAATGCACATTGGAATTGGCACAGAGACCTTCATTCACAAAGTCACTGCCAAGTATGAAGGAGAGGTGTTGAGGGAGCAGGTATGATAATGCTAGTAAGGCTAGAATGACAGCCTCCATTTGCAGCCTGAAGGCTGTGTTTCCTGGCTTTTATGGGCATAACAATGCCCTATTACTCACATTATCAGATGCTTTTTTTAAAGATGGGTATTAAAAAGTTATAATTCTGATCAAGACAAAAAAACCCATAAAGCTGCATTTTGTCAGATTCTGCAATTGTCATGGTTTTATATCAGAAATGTTTTTTAATATTTGCTTGGGGTGGCGTTAACAGTTCTCACTGATCCCCGGGTACTGCCAACTTAAAACCTGGACTCCAGAGAGGGTCAGGGTATCTCTACACTGCACGCTTGTTTCGAAATAAGCTATTCCAGAATAGTTATTCCAAAGTATCTTATTTCGAAATAGCAGCTTCAGCACTCTAGCTTAGTCACTACTTACACGGACAGGAGGGGTTCTCCCATCAGCACAGGGAATTCCTCTCTCCAAGAAGCTCTAGATCAGTGGTCTGCAACCTTTTTGAGCACAAGATCACTTCTTGAATTTAAGTGCAATCCAATATCTATCTCAAATATAAATACGCTTGCCCTGCCTCCTTCCCACCCCTTCTCCAAGGCCCTACCCCCTCACTTTCACCAGTCTGGTTCAGAGGGTTGGGCACAGGCTCTGGTCTTGGAATCAGGGATTTGGCACGTGAGAAGGGCTCTGAGCTGAGTTTGGGGGAGGCTGTTGGGGTGCGGGAGGGGGTTCTAGGTGCAGGTGCTGAGAGGGCATTTGGATGCTGGGGTGAGGAGGCGGTTCATGCCTGGGGTAGGAGTTCAGGATGTGGGCTCCAGCTGGGCACTGCTGGTGGCTCCTGGGTGGGGGTGCAGTGGAGCTAAGACAGGCTCACCCCTGCCCTGGCCCTGAACCACTCCCAAAAGCAGCCAGCAAACTCCATCCCAAGGCCTCTTGTGCCCCCTCTGCTGTGTGGAGAAAGGATATAGAGTGGGAGGGGGCACCTTGACATTAGCACCCTCCTCTTTGCTGGCACTCGATAGCCTATTGGCCACAAAGATCACCTGTCAAAGGCTCCAAGATCTACTGGTAGATCCCGATCTACTGGTTGGTGACCACTGCTCTAGATAGATTGACAGACTAATTCTTCTAAGGACCCTAGCACTGTATACACCGGGGGTTAGTCGGCTTTATTATGTTACTCAGGGGTGTAGGTTTTTCATACTCCCTGAGTGATGTAGCTGGGTAGATCTTAACTTTGAAGTTGTAGCCAGGCCTAAGTTCATATACATTCAAAAGGTGTGTACACACACTCACACAGCACAGGTTTTGTGTGTGTTTCATTTGTTGGTAGGGCTGGGCAGGTTAGTTAGAATGTAAATAAGAGCCAAAGTGGTTAACATCTTAAAGCAGGTCTTGAGGTATATTAATGAGGTCAGACTATGGATAACATGGGTTAAGAGTCAGAGATTTGTGTGATTAAAAACATAAAATGGATCCTTAAGGCTAGACAGATTAGAGGAGAAGAGGGGAGTGAGTGTCATTAGCCAGGGCCATGAAAGCAGTAACTAGAAACTTATGCTGGATAAGGGGGTGCCAATGAAGTGATTTAAAGAAGAGGGGTGAGGTGTGTGGTCAGACTGCATGGCACAGGATACATCTTTGTACTTCATTTTGTAAGTATTCAAATGAATAATGTGAATGTCAGGGAGGCTCCAGAGAAAAGTTACAGTAGCCAAGACAGATGAGAAGGGTGTAATGAAAGTCTCTGCAGTTTAAACAGATATCTTCATATGGGGGAACAAGTAGCCATGTTACAGCTCTGCTAACAACCTAATTAAGGTTGTTTTAAGGTACATTTTACATGCTCTAAAACCCAGACAAGACTCAATTGTCTCGAAATTTGCTGTGAGTCATGGGAGTGCTGGGTCGTGTTAGTGGTCCAGTTTGGGGTTACAGTTCCCAAGATTCATCTCCTCTAAAAACCCAACATTTTACACAGCCATATAATTAGTTGAGCAGTGAGGGAGGGATGGGGATAATGGAGCAGTGAAGAGTGGTACAGCTGTTGGGAGGGAAGATTAGGAGAAGGAAGGATTTGGGGCTTTGCCAAGTGAAGAGGGATAAATGGGAATCAGTGGCAAGGGGAGATCCAAGGGAGAAGGTGCAGGATTAGCTGTGGTAGAGAGATATTAAGGGTAGGGGGCCTGTCCAGCCCATACCTTCCCCTCTAATTTGAAGTGGCCCCCCACTTCCTTGCTCTGCTCCACTTGTCTTAGCTGAGTTGGGAAGTGGGGGCAGATGCCTTCCAGTCTCCGATCCGTCAATTAGGAAACAACTGAGGGCCAGAGGGAGGAGCACTTCACATGACGGGGGTATGCAGAAATGATCCAAGCCAACACCTGGGAAGGCTGAAGGTATGCCTACACTATGGAGTTTGTGCCAGCATAACCCCAGAGGTTAGACACGGTCTGCACCAATTGAAGCGCTCCCCTTCCACCTCCCTTCAGTGTGGAAACATCAACTCCCCCAGTGACGGTGGCTACGTTGACCAAAGCGTTCTTTTGTCACAGCCCCGGAACTGGTGGTTAGGCTGGCATGCTGCTGTGGAGGGAGGGGCAGGAAGCAGCACAGCTTCTGGAGAGCGCGGAGGCCGTCCTGCCCCTCCCTCATAGAGGCGCAGCCATAAAGTAACACGGCATGAAATGGACCCACCCAGCCTGCATCTTTTCTGCTGCTGCCGCTGGTTGGGGGAGGGGGCCCGGTGCAGACTCCTGCTGCCGACACAGTCCCATTGGTCCCTCAACGAGATCATGCTTGACCCCACCCCTGTACATGCTGGCAGTGGTGGGGGGTGGGCAGGGGCTGGACGGCTCTGGCTGCACCACACCAGGGGCAGTGGTGGGGTGGCGTTGGCACTCCTTGGAAGCAGAAGTGGTGCTGCTTCCAGTGTGTGCTGGGGAGGCCCTGCCCCTCCCTTGGAACGACATGGCTGGAAGCCACCTGGCCTGCGTCTTCCCCTCTGCCACAGCCAGTGAGACTCCTGCTGCTGGTTGCTGGAGAGTGCGGAGGCTGTCCTGCCCCTCCCTCAGAGAGGGAGACATAAGTAACACTGCACGAGCTGGACCCACCCACTCAGCACCTCCTGCCCTTGTGGCGTGCACCCTGGGGGGGTGCATGCACCTCCTACGTGTTGCATATGGATGGAGCCAAACAGCAAACTGTACATTATTCTTTACAAATAGAATCACATTGATGCCAAATCTGTGTAAAAGCCAAGAGCTTTAAGTAGCTGGCAAGCACAAAAGTCCCAGAAGAGAGAGAGAGAATCTCAACTTATTGGCAGTCTCAGAATTTGCAAATAGCCAGGGGTAGAGAAAGACCTTTTAAATCATAGAACACTAGAACTAGAAGGAACCTTGAGATGGCATTAAGTCCAGTCCCCTGCAGTCACAGCAAGACCAAGCATCAACTAGACCATCCCTGACAGGTATTTTTTAAATCTGCTTTTCAAAATCTGCAATGAGAGAGAGTCCACAATCTCCCTAGGCAATTTCAGTTCTTAGTCACCCTGACAGGGAGCTTTTTCCAAAATGTACGGCCTTGCATTTAATTTCCTTCAATTAACCCCAATTCTTCTTGTCCTATCGTAAGAAGTTAGGAGAATAATCTTTCTCCTTCCTCCTTGTAACAACCTTTTAAGTACCTGAAAGCCCTTATGTCCTATCTCAGACTGAACAAACCCAATTCTTTCAGTCTTCCCTCTTAGGTCGTGTTTTCTAGACCAAAGATCATTTTTGTAGCTCTTTTCTGAACTTTCTCCACATCTCTCCTGAAATGTGGTGCCCAAAACTGGACATAATACTCCACTTGAGGTGTAATCAGAGCAGAGTAGAGAGGAAGAATTACTACTTGGCTACGTCTACATTGGCCCCTTTTCCGAAAGGGGCATGCTAATTTTACAGGTCGTAATAGGGAAATCCGCGGGGGATTTAAATATCCCCCGCGGCATTTAAATAAAAATGTCCGCCGCTTTTTTCCGGCTTTTAGAAAAGCCGGAAAAGAGCGTCTACACTGGCCCCGATCCTCCGGAAAAAAGCCCTTTTCCAGAGGATCTCTTATTCCTACTTCAAATTCCTACTTTTCTAAAAGCCGGAAAAAAGCGGCGGACATTTTTATTTAAATGCCACGGGGGATATTTAAATCCCCCGCGGATTTCCCTATTACGACCTGTAAAATTAGCATGCCCCTTTCGGAAAAGGGGCCAATGTAGACGTAGCCCCCGTGTCTTGCTTATGTCACTCCTGTTGATACATCCCAGAATATTTGCTTTTTTTTACGACAGTATCACACTTTTGACTCCTGTTGAGCTTGTGGTCCACTATGATCCCTAGATCCCTTGCCATAGTACTCCTTCCTATGCAGTCCTTTCTCATTTTATGTGTGTGCAGTGGATTGTTCCTTCCTAAGTGGAGTACATTGCATTTGTCCTTGTTGAATTTCATCCCATTTACCTCAGACCATTTCTCCAGTGTGTCCAGATCAAGGGTAGGCAATAATTTTTAAAAAAGGGCCACTTCAGATATTTCTAAACTGACCCAGGGCCACCCCAGAAGGGGCGGGGCCTGAAGACTTCTTGTGTTTCCTCCCTACCCTGATTGGCCTGGGGTGGAGGAACATGAGAAGTCTTCTCCCTCCCTCCCTGCCCCCTAGATTGAAATGCCAGCTGTTTTAAAACAGCTGGCATTCCCTCTAGGAGTCTAGTGAAAAGAGATCTCACATGTTCTCCCTGCCCGAAGGCCAATCAGGGCCTGCAGGCAGGGATCGTGCGAAGTCTCCTCCCCCCACAAGAGTGCACGGCAGCTAGAGACACTCCAGCTGTTTTAAAACAGCCAGCATATCTCTCTAGCTGCTGCTCACTCTTGCAGGAGTGAGAAGACTGAGCAAAACCCCACCCCAGGCCAATCAGGCTGGATCCACTGCCTTGGCAGGCCGGATCCAGCCCGCAGAGGGCACTTTGCCCACCCCAGTCCAGATCATTTTGAATTATGACCCTATCCTCAAAAGCACTTACAACCCTCCGATCTTGGTATCATCTGCAAATTTTCTATGTGTACTCTTTGCCATTATCTAAATCATTGATGAAGATATTGTACAGAACTGGTCCCAAAACTGATCCCTGCAGAATCCCACTTGTTATGCCCTTCCAACATGACTGTGAACCATTGATAACTACACTCTGGGAACAGTTATCCAACCAGTTATGTCCCAATCTTACAGTAGCTCCATCCCTAATTGTTAATGAGGTGGACAAGTGAAACTATATCAAATGCCTTACTAAAGTCTAGCTATATCAAATCTGCTGTTTCCCCTTTATTCACAAGGCCTGTTATCCTGTCAAAGAAAGCTAATCATGTTACTTGGCATGTATTCCGATCTGATAATTTTTAAAGTAAAGTGAAAATGCAGTATTACTAAGACAGCGCTATATCTCTTTGGCTAGTTTACCAATGCTGGGCATGGATAATTCTAAAGTCTGGTCTACAGTAGGAAGTTAGGTTGGTACCACTACATGGTGCAGGGATGTGAAAAATCCCCATCACAAACAGTGCAGTTAAACCAACCTAAGATGGAGTTAGTAAAATATTAAAACAGCCCTTGGTAACACATTGATTAGACACAATTGCAGCTTTTCGGCTGTAGCACAGCACGTAAGAAAGGGGTGACTCTCCTGCATGAAACCAAGATGACAGTTTTTATTTTTAGTTGCACACCCTTGCTTCTACTAGCTATGTTAATAGGTGTATTCTAGTCAGCACATCAAGCCAGAAAGTTTGCCTTAAACCCCTCTAACCCCAATTACTAGTACATACATATATTACTGTACATACCCTTCTGCCAAGAATCTGGTTGATAGCTGCGCTCTCTTTCAGAGTACACTCTGCTACGACGTTTGCTCTCATTTCTTTCATGTATAACATGAAAGCATTCAGAGGTTTTTTAATGTGAGGTCTTTTCGGCTCTTGCTCTTTTCTCTGCTCATGCTGAGGCTTCCTAAAACGTGGTGGGGGAAAAAAATCATAACATCTGTTTACCTTTAGCCTAAAAGATATTGAGAGGAATATTTCCAAGCTTCAATTTCAAATTAAGGATATGCTACTGTATGTTAAGTTTGAGAACTCATGTTGGATCTACTATTGCAACTTTTGAACTTACACTCGAATCTCAAAGTTACAAACCCCAGAGTTATGAACTGACAGGTTAACCACACACTTCATTTGCAACCAGAAGTATGCAATCAGGCAGCAAAAGAAACCAAAGAAAAGAAATGGAAATACCATATAGAACTGTGCTAAACAAACTACTTAAAAGGAGAGGGGGAGTTTTTAAAAAAAAGTTGTCATAAGGAAACTGTGTCCCTGCTTCTCTCTCTCTCAAAAAAAAATTTCCTGCAGAAAGACAGAGTGCGGTCATCACATCACTCTTGTGCCGCAGCCCTCCCTCCACCCTGAGCCACCAGTCTCCTCCCTTCCTCCTCCCCCCCGCAGTGCTCCGAGGGGGGCAGGAGCTATGTGGACCCCCCCAATGCTCCAAGGGGGGCAGGAGCTATGCAGACTCCCCCTCCCTGGTGCCCCAGGGGGGCCGGAAGCCACATAGCGTCCCCCTCCCTGGTGCTCGGGGGGGGAGGGGGAACAGGAGTCGCAAGTCTCTCCCCTCCTCGCACCCCCAGATCCCTCACACACACCTTCCACCGAGACCCTGCACACTCACACCCCACTCCACTGACACCCTGCAATCCCAGCGCCCTCTCTCATCCCTTCCACCGAGACCTTGCACCCGCAGCCTGCTCCAGCCTCCTCCCCCATTGCCTGACACCCTGCTCCCGACCCACTCCTGTGCCCTCCTCCCAGCCAGACACCTACCCCCAGAGAGAGGGGGTTTTGCAAGCATAGCGATCAGGGTGTGCAGCCCCCTATTTTCATTTAAAATTAAAATGGATAAAAGCATTTTTCTTCTGCCTAGTAATGTTTCAAAGATGCCTTAAGTCAAAGTTCAGTTATAAACTTTTGAAAGAACACTCACAGCATTTTGTTCAGCGTTACAAACATTTCCGAGTTATGAACAACCTCCATTCCCATGATGTTTGTAACTGTGAGGATCCTACTGTATTCTGGTTTCAGGAGCAAATTTAGTGCTCAAGGAACAGAGTGCTGGATTGCAATTTCTGAGAGTGAATGAAACTGTATTTGATTTATCCATGAAATAAACACTCAGCCAACCAGTTTCCACAGTGGTCTGGAAGACCATCTTTGGCACGAAAGGGTAGCCCAGTCTCCTTGCCCATTTATTTCTCGAGCCCTTTGTGTTCCTTTCCTAAAAAGGATGCCAGTTGTAATGGTTTTTGCAGTCAGCAGCTCTGCACTAGAAATCGATGGAGCATCAGTTCACAAGCCTAGTTTTAGGTAAGCCACCAAATGGCAATAGACCTTTCAGCAGCTATCACCTTATATAACATTCAGAAGAGTAGCGGAGAGGCAAAGGCTTCAGATTAATACTCCTCCTTTGACCCATCCACTGCCCCCTTTTTACAGAATCATAATTTAGAAGGATACTAGTTTTGTTTTTAATGTCTCAACCTCCTTTTAACTATTAAATCCTGAAGTGTTTGCATATTAATGGCTAGCACAGAAAGGCACACTCACACATGCATTAAGTCGCTGTCAGTGTGTGGATGTTCCTGTTTGACTTGAGGTGTTACAATAGCTGGGTGAGGGATTCCAGTTGTGTGAGGGCCTGGAGGTCCAGGAATCATGTGATGTGAAAACCTAAAAACAAACAAACCAAGTACAGAGTCTATAACAATAGCAAGACCAGGCGGCATAGCCAAAGCTTGTACCTCAGCAGCAGAACACTACAGAGCTTGCAATGAAGAATATGTAAAAATTAGTTAGCTGAGATTCATGCATTGTATCTAAGCTTGTTCAAAATAGGCCCATATTTGGGTCTGAAGAAGTTATTTTATTACTTCTCAGATAAAGAGATGGCCATGTGCACAAGGAAGTGTAACGTCTCTACTGTTACACTGGATAGAAATAAAAATGCACATACCCTTAACCAAAAAGTGCATTTCCACAGCTGCATATAAATATTGAAAATATCCATCACCAGCCAAAAAAGGAAGTAACTGCCATGCAGAAAAATAAAAGGAAGAGTCAAAAAAATCCCATAGGTTTGGTTGTATTTAGTTTATAACCTTCCCCCCCCCCCCCCAAAAAAAATACTTTAAAGTCAATATGTAAGGGTTCAAGATCATTTCACCTATACCCTTTACTTCAACTCTTGGGGCTAATCTTTTAATTTCAAATGCATATCTGGTGTTCTGGAAGGAAAAATAACTGCCTCTTCCAGAACTAGGTGACTTCCTTTCATTGCGTCAAGATAGGGAGAAAAAAGTCATCCTCATAATCAGGGCTGTGAGCCTCAAAATACTTGGGCGTTCTGGCTCCAGTGCACTTAAGCACATGCTTCTCTTTGAGCACATGATAAAGTCTCATTGCTTCCAAGTAAGCACATGCTTCAGTAGCTTGCTGGATAGCTCCCCAAGTGAGCAGTACTTGCAGGATCAAGCCCCGCCCCCCCCCCAAAGCAGTTTGCTGCTTTTGTTGGTGTTGAGGCTTATGCTACAGTGATTTGAAGGCGCGAACTAATAACCCAACAGAATAAGGTTGGGAAGGGGCAAAGTTTCTTGTGGAAAGGGTAGCTATTTTCTTCTTGGATACCCTGACTGAAACATGCCTGTAATTCACCTGAAAAGAAGTAGAGGAACAGTAATTAAACACAGAAACCCATATAAAAAATTGTAAGGAGACCATCGCTTAGATGGACAATCCAAATGCCCAGTATAAGTCAAACAAAACACAGAGATGGGACATTGCAACCTTGTGTACACCAAGCACAGGATGTATAAGCCATCTTTCCAGAGTGCAAAAGCATTGCATAGAGAAGATTTGGAGTGTGGCCCGGCCAAGTCTCAGTTAGCATTGCTTGCTTGCACTACTATGTAAACATAGTGCCAGATTCACACACCAGTACAGACAGACTGTGTGTATTTACAGCTTATTGGCATCCCTTTCCTTCTAATAGCTTTGGGCTAAGAAATTCCAACTGGGGAGGAGTTCTGCATATTTCCACATGGCACGGTACCCAATTTAAACTCAAGAGGGTAAATTACAGAATTCAAACTAGACTCAGAGGTTTTGTTTCATTCCTGAAGAAAAAATCTGGGGTATCTCCTAATACGGTGTGTCTCACACCCAATCATTCTCATTTTATGTGAAATGGTTAACACAATTCATAACTGTTTCTAATTTCAATACTTCGCTGACGGTCAGGGAAATGCTGAATGAGACTAGTGTGAGATCCAGGCAAACTGTACATACAGAGACATTTTAAAATAAAAATTGCACATACATTTGTAGCTGACTGAAAAGCAAGCAAAGGCAGACCAAAACGCAAGCAGAAGAGCAACTTGCCCTTTAATGCCAGCAGTTACTCCCCAGTCAGTCATTCACCTCCTACACCTACCTGGACATGGAAGGGTCGACTGAGAGTGAGGATGGGTAGGGCTGCCTGAATCCACTCGAGATGGGATATACAGGCTGACCTTGCCTGAGGTCACAGAAGAAAGGAACCCATCAATAATATGATATTGTATTAAAAGATACCCCTAGAGTCACAAGCACCTGATGGGAACTCAGCGTGGTAGCATAAACAGTGCCAGGTATTCTGTAACTCACCATTGTCTACACACTCACACGCAATACGATTTCTCTCTCCCCCACTGAAAAGATATTCATAAGCTAAGTTTTTGTTTTTTAAAAATCACTGGCCAGTTTGAAATCACTGGGCCAAATTCCAATACCCTTAGCTCTAGTGGAGCAGTAGTTTCATTGCAGTCACTGTACAAATACCAGAATCTGGCCCATTCTTAGTGTATTAAGTCTGATTCCAATAGAACTATTTGGAGAATTTTCTTTTGAAAAATATCTTTGAGACCCTGGGACTGTCTTCATTTTGCATCTCGACCAGCATGACACAAGTTGTCAGTGCTTCTAAGAAGCTAAAGAAAAAAGTTTTGTTTTCATTTATACCTTTAAATAAAATATAAGTACATTTTAGTCACTTGGGTTTAAGGCTCATCTTTGCAATCAAGTGACTAAAACCAGCTCATTTGAAATTCTACCATTCTTTAGAATTCCTTAAAGATATTGTCTCTATATATGGAAATCTATCACCAAATGAGTGCTTCACTTTGAACTTTTTCTGCTTAGTTCACATTGTCTTTACTTTCAGTTGGCATTGATGCAACTCTTGAACAAAGATTAATGCACTTAAGTAACAAAGTTCAGACAGAATAATTGATCCATCTTTTAAAGACTAAGCTCAATCAATTCTATTCAAACATCTATTGATGGACAGGTTTTAGTGTTAAAACTGGGATTTCCAAAGCTTCTCAGGATGACAGTTTTCACACTTTCAGTATGTGCTGGGAGGCGGGCGGAGGAATAGTGCTCAAAAGCAGGAGAAAAAAGTGGTAGAAATCTCAGTAATGTTGCAGCACAAAATTGAGCTGGAAAGAGGCAGAGCACAACAGATTGTAGAATATGTTCAGGTATGATAGAGCACTGCTGAGTGGATTTCCAAACTTGACAATTAGCTAGTCCCCTCTTCTTTCTCCTTTCCATTTCCTTCCTCCCTTCCATACCCTTCCCATCTTTACATGAAGAAACTACTCAGAAGAAATGCTGGCACTTAATCAAAACTGGGAAAGGAATACCAGAAATCATCTGGTACCGGTGCAAGCGGCAGCTCAGTCTAAAGACCAGTGAACATTAAACTGGAAATCAGGTGCTCTGTCTTTGCTATTACCTTACTACCTGGCTTTCAGAAAGTGACTTTTGGCCTGATCGCACAAGACACAGAGAACCCAGAGCTCATAAGGACCAAGAGACCAAACACAATCATCTAATCTGACCTGATCTGCTGCACACTGCAGGCCACAGCCTTGCTCAGCCACTCAGCAGACCCATAACCTCTGGCTGAGTTACTGAAATCCTCAAATTTTGTTTTGAAGATTGCAAGTTTCAGAGAATCCACCATTTACTCTAGTTAAAACCAGCAAGTGACTTGCGTCCCATGCTGCAGATGAGGATGAAAGACTCCCTGAATCTCTGCCAATGTGATCTGGGGGGAAATTCTTTCCCAAATCCAAATAAGAGAAGCTTCAGGGGGGAGCCGAGTTAGTCTGTACAGAAAAAAAACCAACAAATGGTCTGGTAGCACTTTACAGACTAACAAAACATGTAGATGGTATCATGAGCTTTCGTGGGCACAGTCCATCTACACGTTTTATTAGCCAAATAAAGAGTCAGTTAGACTCTGAGCATGTGGTGAGACTCACCAGCCAGACACCTGAGAGAATTCTCCATACAAACTCAGAACCCTCTCCATCTAGTGTCCTATTTCTGGCCATTGGAGATATTTGCCACTGTTAAGCAACCATTCCACACCATAAACTTCACTACTTTCCTTGGAAGGCTGTTCCAGAACATTCCTCTGATCTTCAAAAATCTAAATTTCTAGTTTAAACTTCTTCATGCCCACTCTATACCCATTTGTTCTTGTTCCAACTTTGGATCTCAATTTAAAGACTCCTCTCTCTCTCCCTGCTGTGTATTCCTCTGATGAAAAGCAACCCGGTATCCTGTACCTGCATTTATTAAACTAAACAAGCCAGGTGCCAAGCTCTGAGGATGCTCAGCATAGTACATGATCTGGTCCGAAATATATGTTGCTTTTCCCTTCTGTGAAACTGGAATGAGAATACTTACCTCAGAGATGCATGTGCAATGTAATTACTAATAGGCTGTGTCTAGACTGGCAAGTTTTTCCACAAATTCATCTGATTTTGCGGAAAAACTTGACAGCTGTCTACACCGGCCGCTTGAATTTCCGGAAAAGCACTGATGATCTCCTGTAAAATCATCAGTGCTTTTCCGGAAATACTATGCTGCTCCCGTTCGGGCAAAAGTCTTTTTCCAAAAGACTTTTGCGCAAAAGGGCCAGTGTAGACAGCATAGTATTGTTTTCTGCAAAGAAGCCCCGATCGCGAAAATGGCAATCGGGGCTTTTTTGCAGAAAACCGCGTCTAGATTGGCCACGGACATTTTTCCACAAAAAGTGCTTTTGCGGAAAAGCATCCTGCCAATCTAGACGTTCTTTTCCAAAAATGCTTTGAACGGAAAACTTTTCCATTAAAAGCATTTTCGGAAATTCATGCCAGTGTAGACGTAGCCATCGAGTTTTGAGGCATGCAGTGGGGTTCATTAGGTAAGGCACAGAACTGAGTCACGAGGTGGGGGATTCAAATTCACTTAACCCCCTCTGCATTTGTTATCCATTCTAAAATGCTTGGTGATTCTCAGACAGTAAATGTTAAGCATTATTGATCATTCTATAATTAGAGGCACTATACGTAAATATAGTTCCTGAAATAATCCTCCTCCAAGCATGTAAGTTGGAGCCTTATATTGCTTATATAAAATTAAAAATTAATACATGAACTCTCCAGTAACTGAGTGTACTTCTCAAATCATACAGGTTCTGTAAGAAACATGGTAAAAGTTTGTTCTCTATTTTGATGCAGTTTCCAGTTTAAAAAAAAATCCTTACTTGAAAGTTTGTTACAAGTATTTTGTTTATTGAAAAAAATTGGTCTTTAGTTTCTTGAGACTTGTTTTTCTTCAATCCTACTAAATGCCAAGAGCCAGATGTGAGAACCATAAGAAGTATTCTCACTTCAAAGTGAAAGCTACGTACGTCAATATCTGTATATGTTAAATAAATCCAGTTCCTTTCAAAGATCAACATTTTTGATCTTTCAAACTAAATAAGTCATGTCTTTCGCTACAGTGATGTTTTTGTTAGTTCTTAAATTTTGCAATATTCCTACTGAGGATGTGTGTGGACATATGCCTAAGCAGCAGCAAAAGGAACTTACCAGCCAAGAGGTGGTGTTATCTGTCCTACACCACCAGGAGACAAGGGATAGAAGGTAGGGATATCAGGAGCTTGAGGATGCCTGGACATGCCTGTTGGAGAGCATGGAAAAATAAGTTTGGAAAATGCAATGATTAATACTATAAAACAAAACTAACATGGTTAACATCACTATAAAAACTGCTGTTCTGCACAAGAAAGTTAGCTTCATTTTTTGTTATTAAAAGAAAACACCATTAATTCCAGCCTTTAGAATAATAAGTAGCTTGCATCTTCCAGTAGGCTAAGGATAAGAAAGGAAAAGAAAACCATGGACCTTGAATGCAGCCACCATGAAATCTAAAACTCTTATGGAGATGCTTTGGCAATACAGGCAGTCCCCGGGTTACATACAAGATAGGGACTGTAGGTTTGTTCTTAAGTTGAATCTGTATGTAAGTCGGAACTGGCGTCAGCCGCTGCTGAAACTGATCAGTTTCAAACGCGGCTGAATCTGGACGCCAGTTCTGACTTACATACAGATTCAACTTAAGAAACCCAGGTGTCCCCAAGTCAGCTGCTGCTGAAACTGATCAGCGGCTAATTCCAGGAAGCCTGGGGCAGAGCAACTCTGCCTCGGGCTTCCTGTAGTCAGCCGCTGGTCAGTTTCAGCAGCGGCTGACTTGAGGATGCCTGGGGCAGAGCAGCTGGGGTGCTGCTGGGTTGCTCCAGGAGCGTGGCTCCTCGGCGCTACTGGACCAACCCAGCAGCACCCCAGCTGCTCTGCCCCAGGCGTCCTGATTCAGCCGCTGCTGAAACTGACCAGCAGCAGCTGAATCAGGATGCCTGGGGCAGAGCAGCTGGGGTGCTGCTGGGTTGGTCCGGAGCGGCGCTGCGGGACCAACCCGGCAGTCCCCAGCTGCTCTACCCCAGGGGTAGGCAAGAAAAGCCTGGTCTGCTGAGGGGGGCACTAGCTGCACTCGCCCCCCAGCAGCCCAGGGAGACGGGGGGTGGCGGGATCGCCCAAGTCCTCCACGGCTTTGCTCTGTCTCCCTGGTCTGCTGACCTGGGAGACGGGGAGCAAAGCCTTGGAGCACACCCGCAGCGGGACAGCCCAAGTGCGCCGCGGCTGTCCCGCTGCGGGCGTGCTCCGAGGCTTTGCTCCCCGTCTCCCTGGTCTGCTGGTCAGGAGATGGGGAGCAAAGCCGCGGAGCACGCCCGCAGGGGGACAGCTCAAGCGCGCCCAGGCTGTCCCGCTGCGGGCGTGCTCCAAGGCTTTGCTCCCTGTCTCCCTGCAGACCAGGGAGACGGGGAGCAGCTTTTCTCGCCCCAGAGGACGGGGGTGGCGGACCGCGGCGCATCTGGGCGTCCCGCCGCTCCCGTCCTCCAGGGCGAGAAAAGCCCCGTTCATAACAGCAGGTCCGACATAAGTTGGATCCGCGTAACTCGGGGACTGCCTGTACTTCATCTCTGAAAGTACTGTGAGTCCTGAGCAAGTGTTCTGAAGAGCCAAATGAAAGGAGAAAAATAAAGCATTTTCCAACAGGCAGCACACCAGAGCTAACAGATTAGGTAAATTGCTCCTTGTACATTTTTTACTGGTTCCCTTATGAATTTACAGATTTTGGAAACTTGCTACCACAGAGGATCAGTGGTTAATTAAGAATCATATTCAGGCCTATAATGGTCACACTTGATATGATTCATCTGGCTTCTGATTGTCACTCTAGCTCCAACTAAGCTCTTCATCAAGTTGACTCCTGTGGGTTCCAAGGTCAATCTGTTATTGCACTAGTGTTTCATGGAAAAAGTAAGAGTCCCATGAGAAGTGATCTATCAGTTCACATTGCCCAGAATACAAAGTCCTACAACTGTAAAAATCACCTCAAGATTAAAGCTAATCTTAGTCCCAACTGGGCCTGTAATTTTTGTGTTTTACCTAAAACTCATACTCCGAGGAGAGTGAGAGAATTATGGTTAGAGGCCACAGACACTGGTTTATTAAAAATGTGTTTGAGGAAGAGGAGGGGTTTGAAACAGCAAGAATTGCAATTTAATTTACATGCTAAATCAGCTACTTTAAATTTTATATTTATTATGTAAATAGTCATATTCTAAATATGAAGAATGAAATGTTGTGCTCTTTACTTTGAGACACTTAATATTGATATTTTGACCAGAAACTTATTTTTAAAGCTACATTTATATTAAGGGATTTAAAAGAAATATAGACATTTTAAAATTATAGTATTTGGGTGTGGGGCTGAGGATGGCAAAAATGTCACCAAAAATGTTGCTGCTACTCCGTCACTTTTGGCATTTCAGTAGGACCAGCAATGAACAACGTAAGACCAGAAGCTGAAAATTCATCTATGGCAGGGGCGGGCAATAAGCTGGAGGCATTTCGCCAGCTTAGCTCCCAGGCCGGCTACTGCTTTATTTAGCTGCACCTCTGCAGGTACAGGCAGTTGCATTGCCGCGGGCCGCTGGTCATGGTTCATGGTTACAGGCTGGGGGCTGGGGGGGGAAAGAAAGTAATAACTGACAGAAGTGAACTTTCATTTGACTTATTCCTGGGTACTCATCTCTTAGGGTATGTCTACACTACCCCGCTAGTTCGAACTAGGAGGGTAATGTATGCATACTGCACTTGCTAATGAAGCCCGGGATTTGAATTTCCCGGGCTTCATTAGCATAAGCGGGGAGCCGCCATTTTTAAATCCCTGCTGCTTCGAACCCCGTGCAGCGCAGCTACACGGGGCTCGAACTAGGTAGTTCGGACTAGGGTGCCTATTCCGAACTACCGGTACACCTCGTTTCACGAGGAGTAACGGTAGTTCGGAATAGGAACCTAGTCCGAACTACCTAGTTCGAGCCCCGTGTAGCCGCGCTGCACAGGTTTCGAAGCAGCGGGGATTTAAAAATGGCGGCTCCCCGCTTATGCAAATGAAGCCCGGGAAATTCAAATCCCGAGCTTCATTAGCAAGTGCGGTATGCCTACATTACCCTCCTAGTTCGAACTAGGAGGGTAGTGTAGACATACCCTTACAGATTCTGTAACCAGAACTGCCATACCAAATTAAAAAAAGACCAGTGTCTTTCACCTCTGGCAATGGTTAATCCCCCTGGCTCTCAAGGAATAAGAGACCAATATATTGTTCTGTTTTATATAAGGGACTGGTGCTATTCCCCACACCCTGCAACATGCCATTGAATTCAGACCTCCAAGGACTACAGATTCAATAAGAAACATGTTGGCTACTTGCTGTAAGTAATAAAATGCATGGGCTGATTATGTTTGGGCTGAAAGTGGAACTTTCTGTTATTAGTGTGACATTTACCCACATTTTTAGTGAGCCCTTGCTGCCATACATGAAGGGATGGCAAAAGGAAGAACTACTCTCCTTGGACAGTGCCTTTGCTGTGTGTTTGTTCATATACACAAAAAGTAAGAGTCTTGTAACTATTTACTAGCCCTCAACTCCCAGATAAGTCACCTTAAAGTTCAGCTGTGCAGGAAGGAAAACTGAGAAAAAATATCCATTTTTTTTGTTTTGTCTCCAGGAACACAACAAATCTCAATGGCAACCACTGAAATCACCACCTTTGGTTAAGAATTGTTTGGGTATGGCAGTGGTCACTAACCAGTAGATCTGGATCTGCTGGCAGATCTTGGAGCCTCTGACTCGTTTGGCCAGAAAGCTATCAAGTGTTGGCACTTCAACTGCCCCTCCCGCTAATGCTGCGTATCTCCTGCCCTTTGCCTTGAAGCTGCCTTTCCCTCCCCCCCCACTATCCGGGAGCCTCCTGCTTGCTGTGTAGGGCAGGAGAGGAAGACGAGGGGTGCTGATGTCCAGGTGCCCCCTCTCCCACCCTGTATCCTACCTCCACAGAGCAGGGCAAAGGGCACAACAGGACTTGCGAGGAAGTTTGCTGGCTGCTTTTGGGAGTGGTGCTTAGCCCCACTGCACCACCACCCAGGAGCAGCCTGAGGTAAGCAGGACCCAGTCAGAGCCCACATCCTGAAACCCTGCCCCAGTTATGAACCCCCTCCTGCACGCTAAGCCCCTGTCCTTGCCCTGAGCACCCCTGCATCCAAACACCCTCCCAGAGCCTGCACCCAGAACCCCCTCCTATACCCCAGCTGCCTGTCCCAAGCTCATCTCAGAGCCCCTCTCGCACTCCAAATCCCTTAATCCAAGACCAGAGCCTGCACCCCAACCCTCTGCCCCACCTAGTGAAAGTGAGGGAGGATGGGGGGGAGGAAGGACGGAGTGAGCTGGAAGCATATGGCAACATATTCTTGGTTCTGGTGCACTGACAGCATTTAAATTGGGTCTCCTGAAACTGACCAGCAGCGGCTGAATCAGGACTCCTGGGGCTGAGCAGCTGGGGTGCTGCCGGGTTGGTCCAGTAGCGCCAAGGAGCGGTGCTGCGGGACCAGCCGGCAGCGCCCCACCTGCTCTACCACAGGCCCCGGGCTTTGCTCCACATCTCCCTGGTCTGCTGGGGGGGGGCACTAGCTGCGTCCCCCCCCCCCCCCCAGCAGACCAGGGAGACGCTGAGCAAAGCGGCGCAGGACCCGGGGCCGGACCCGCGGCCGCTTCCAGATCAGCTGGAAGCGCCGCGGGTTGGGCCGGGTCCTGCGCGGCTTTGCTCAGCATCTCCCTGGTCTGCAGACCAGGGAGACGCTGAGCAAAGCCGCGCAGGACCTGGGGCCGGACCCGCGGCCGCTTCCATATCAGGGAGACGCTGAGCAAAGCCGCGCAGGACCCGGCCCGACCCGCGGCGCTTCCAGCTGATCCGGGTCTGGCCCCGGGTCCTCCGCCGCTTTGCTCCCCGTCTCCCTGGTCTGCTGGCTCCCACAGCAGACCAGGGAAACGGGGAGCAGCTTTTCTCGCCCCGGAGGAGGCGGGCGGCGGGACCAGGCGTCGGATCCGCGTAACTCGGGGACTACCTGTACACAGAGAAATAGCTGACATCTAAAGATGCACACATCTAAAACTCGGTCTTTCTGCAAGACTAGAAATCATACACAGTTAAAACTACTTGCCTAAGATTCTGCTAGACTTACGTTGTCTCAAACTGTGTGTTCTGAAAACTACACATCTGTTTTACAGACCACTACTCAACTAAGGTAACTGGCAATAAGGAGAGAAAGGGAACAGAGAACTTTCCTCTTGCACGGCATTACTGTTGATGAAATATGGAGAGGAACAAGGACATAAAATATAAGGTTCACAAAATGACCTTAATGTTTCAAATATATAATTCATCTCTCCTTCCTGTGTCTCAAGTCATTGAGATTCGTATTGTGTGTATGCTGCAATACTTTGGCACAACAGGGGGCGCCAAGGACTGAATTATTTAATCATTTAAAATATTGTGATGAGCAAAATAAGCCAAAGTGGTAGTAAATGTGCATTATCCTCCAACTTTAAACAGTCACTGAAGATATTTATATTATGCAAGAATGGCTGTCTCATGCCAACATGTTACATATCAATCTAGCAAATGATCTTCTTCTGAGACCCCCACCTCCACCCCAAAAGCGGGGTTTATGTTAGACCTTTTGATCTGTTGGTGGTGTTTGTAAGCTCCAGGGTAGTAGAATTCCCAAACAAGTATTCACAGTTGTTTCTTGTGCTTTCCTTTAGCTCAGGGGTGTCCAAACTTTTTTCAAAGAGGGCCAGATTTGAAGAAGTGAACATGCGTGAGGGCCGTCTCCGCACTCTCAGCCTCAAAGCGGAGGGCCCGTGTAGTCGGAGGCGGGCGGAGAGCGCAGTGCACGCCGGTCTCACGGCGGCCCGGGGGCAAGGCGAACCCGCAGCCGAGCGGGGGAGCGGGGCTGCGGACGTGCCCTACAGGGCAGGCTCTAGGACCGCGGAGGCCATGGGCGGCGGTGGTGCAGCCGGAAGCGGCGCGCTGGGCGCGCCAGTTCAAAAGAGCGCCGGGGAGCCAGGAGAGGGGGAGGATGCGGGGGCCGTATTAAACCGGAACATGGGCCGCAATTGGCCCACGGGCCGGACTTTGGACATGCCTGCTTTAGCTGTTAGAAGTAGCCTCACCTTGTTTGGAATTGACATCTGAAGGGATGTGTGAAGGGTGTGACCCTGGAGAAAAGTGCTCGTCGCTGTAAGTGATAAGTGGAGTAAGAGGATGAACTGCATGTGAAGGCTGCACCACTGGCACCTTATTTGACTGCAAGACAGTAAAAAACAAACAAACAAGAAGCATTAGTAGCAATTCCCAATTCTCTAGCAGTTTCTTGGGGGGAGGGAAGAAGGGGAGGGACATTCATAGTAACATTTTAAAAATATTCTTATTTGTGTGACTCACCATATTTAACCTCCTTGTTCCTGAACACACACAACATGGAATCTTAGGCTATGTCTACACAACCAAGCTTTGTTAACTAAACTTATATCGACACCCAAAAGGCAACAAACCAAAAATCGCTAGAAGGTGTTCACTTTCGCTCCCTCTGTCGATGGATCATGTCCACCCTGGGGGCACCATCCTCGATAGAGCGAGCTCTGAACTGGGGTTGTGAATCCCCCAGTGCCCTGTTGTGGGAAGGCACAGCTGATCCCTGCACATCTTGGGATTTCCCCTGGGTTCTCCCACAGCCTCTTCAGTTGCCAGGAGTGGCATCATGAGTAGCTGTGAGCCCTCAGTGCTGCGGAATGTCAAAGCAGCACAGCTACCTGTGTCTCTCCCCCTGCAGCAGCAGCCGTCTTCCGGCCCTTGTGTTCCTAGTGCAGCAAAGAACAGGAGCAGTCCAATGATTTGCTTTTTCTGTGTTCCGCAAATGGAGCAGCTCACTCAGCTGCTGAGCACTTCTTGGAGCTTTGAAAGGGGGAGGGGAGCATGCCTGCAGGGCAGCAGAGATCAAAGTTGACCAAAGGCAACAAGGCAGGCATTGTGGGATACTGGTGGAAGCCAGTGTCTACACTAACAATGAGAAGTCCCGTGGCACCTTATAGACCAACAGATTCATTTGCAGCCTAAGCTTTCGTGGGCAAAGACCCACTTCATCAGACTAACACGGCTACTCCTCCGATACTTGTCACCATGCAAGGCACTGTATTTAGTGGAAATCCATCAGCCTCATGAAAAAACTCTGACGAAGTGGGTCTTTTCCCACGAAAGCTTATGCTTCAATAAATCTGTTAGTCTATAAGGTGCCACAGGACTTCTCATCGTTTATGCAGATTCAGACTAACACTAACCCTCCGGTAAGTGTCTACACTGGCTCTTTGTCGACAACACAAGGAGGAGAAAAGACAAAAGTCTCTCGCAGAGGTGGACATTTTTCGTCACCGAAACTGGGCATTTTGCCCCAAAAAAGTTCCACTGCAGTGTGTATATCCTCATGGTTTTTGTCACCAAAAGGCAGGTTTTGGCGACAAAACTTTGTAGTGTAGACAAAGCCTTACCTGAGAGTGCAGATTTCTTTTTAGGGGGATTAGGCATGGCAGTCAGGCTTGTAGTGGTAGCCTGAGAACTGTAGGGGTGGACTGGATAGACAGAGTACTAAAGTAGCCAGGAAGTAGCAAAAGTGAGGCGGACACATAGCTGCAGCTGCTCCTGGGAGACCTTGTGGAGTGGGGTTATGGGGAGAAGCTAGAGGAGGAGCTAGCTAATAGGAGGGCAGGCAGAGGCCAAGCAGGCTACATAGTACCAGAATAGGACTCAACACAGCAGAAATGAAATTACAGGAAAGCTCTTAAGTATTTAGTTGATGACCTCTAATTACAGTTTGCATTTCTTTGGCCTTGAACAGTGAAACGAGTCTGATCAGTGTCATTTTTGTTTGAAGTCACTGGCTGGTTTGTATGCATTAATACAGAGCAATATTGCTGAACATTTCAAACGCTTCTGGGATATTGTCAAGTCTCCTTCTTTCTGTCCTCCCCCACCTTCCCAAAAAGAGTGATGGAATTTTAAAGAAATGCAGCAGTTCGCAGCAAACAGAACAGTCCCCCATAAAACCATAATTTAGGGTATAAGGAGTTGACAGTTGTCCTTTTGGACAAACTAGATTGCTGATGATCAAAACATACCCACGCAGTTTCTGGAAAAGGATCGCACCAGAGCACTGCTGCTTAGAAACCTAGTACATGTCAACCTAAGAACAGAAAAATGCTAAAAATACCGGAGAAGACCAGTTGTGTGTCTATTGTCCTATTGTGCGCCCAACTGGATGTTGACAAAGGCAGTTGGGTATAGATTAAAACAACACTTTTATTTGATATTTTTCTACAAATTAGACACAGCCATTAAAAACATATGTTTGCAATATTCAGAAGTTCCTTGAAGCTAAAGAAATACTGCCAGCAGTAATTCTTCTCGCAGTCCCACACATTACCCCGAATTCCTTACAAAAAACACAGACTAGAAAACACAACCTGGCCATTTGCATATTGGCTATGTTTCTATATTTTAATCATCATGCCTCTTTTCTCCTAGCAGGACTATGCTATAGTAATCCCAGCATGGAACAGATAGCATTACTCGTCACTTCTACCCCATCATTCTGTGTGCTGCCCCTCAGCAAAAAAAAATTATGTCACAAACAGGTTTTTAATTAAAAATGAAGAGAGTAGTCAGAAAAAAATGCTCTTAAAGCACAGCAAGGATACAGACTGTCAAATATTTGGAATTAAGAGGGGAAAAATTAAAAGCCCATTGAAATGAATTTTATATGAATCCCAATATGCAAATCCTGGTATAATAATAGATTTCAGGACTATATTCAAAGTATAAATCAAGGATTTCTTTAGATTTTTAGAACTAGAAGCATTAAGTGGATAACTACATTTTAAAAAAAGACTGATAAAAGTGCATTGACGAGAGAGGCTGGGAATCAGTGCAGTATTTTCTGCTTTGCTTGTTTTCAGAGCACCACCCTAAGGAACTTGCATTAGCCTGCAGTATCTTCTTAATGTCTGACCTATCCCTCCAGTCATATAGCTCAGAATCTAGTGCCATGATATTTTGCTAAATTATGCTATCCTTGCTCTCCTCTTAATTTTACGGTTTTCAACACAGATTTGCTTTCCTGTGGGAAGGAGATAAGAACCTGAGGATTTTAATTTAAGCTTTGGCCTTGTCTTATATTTTGCAAGCTGGAGAGAGAATGCAGCACTAGTGGGTGTTTTCATGCCAACAAGCATTAGGTCCATTTTTATGACCAAATAATAGAAGCAATATTAATTTTCAATACTATGTAGGAGTTCAGTTCTAAAGGTGATAGCTCAGACTGCTGTTCATCCCTTTTGATATAAATGAAATAAAATAGGTGCCCACAAATTTCAGATGATTTATAAATCACGTCTCAGGCTTTAGCTGCAAGATTAGTATATTGACTCTCCAATCAGCAGTTATTTTAACTACAATAACTATACTGTAAGTAGGTAGATGTGTTTAGGATACACGCACACACAGAAATATTGATTGAACAAGTTTGGTATCTAATCTTTTGTACCATATTGAGTATAATTAATCTGCCTGTTCCATGGCAGCGGGGCTACTCAGGAATTAGTTTTAGATATTATCCACTTATGCTTTTAGTTAGCCCTTCTTTCTATCCTCCAGGTCTTCAGTGTCCTGGTGACTGACTTATTTAAACATCTTATTTCACACACAACAGACAGAAGGTTATCCAGAGTGCCTGCTAACATGTTGCTTTTAAGTGCTTGGAGCAGGTAGAGCAGTGATGGGCAATCTACATGCAGCTCATCAGGGTTTTACGTGTGGCCTGCAAGACATTTTGTTTACTCTTGCTCACATGCAGGGTTTTCCCTGCCAGTTTTATTAATGTGACATGCACTTGAAGCAGGAGCGTGTGAAGTGAGGTGCATGCTGACTGCACACAACAATGATTATGAGAGCCATGTGCTCCTTCTGCATTAAATCAAAGCACTGCTGTGGTTCAAAGTCGACCCACCCCGCAAATGCTAGGTACGCAATTGCAGTTAGCAAAATTACCCTATCCTAGGAGATCGTCCTAGTTAGGGCAATCTTATAGCCCATTGAGATGAAGGGGGAGGCGGGCACTCATTCAGTCCACTCACTAGCCTACTTTACCCATCACTGAGGTTAGAGAATGTTGTTTACCTATAGCCCCCCTCTGGAGCAGTGAGTATTAGCTTCTTAAAGAGGAACGGTAGCATCAGTCCACTTCCTACTGAATAGTTGTCTAATCCAACAAACCATTAGCTGGCAAGGATGGCAACTGCCCCAAGGACTAAATGGATGCAGACCGAACAATCCCCTAATTCCTAGAGATTGTATCTTATATAAAAGAGACCCGATACAATGGTTACAGGATTGTGGGACAGGAATGTTAAATTTAGATTAATTGACTGATCGAATAGTTGATGCAATTTACCATGACTTTATAGACCTGTATCATATCCCCCCTTAGTTTCTTCTTTTCTAAGATGAAAAGTCACAGTCTTTTTAATCTCTCTTCATATGGGACCCATTCCAACCCCCTAATCATTTATCTTGCCCTTTTCTGAGCCTTTTCCAATGCCAAGATATCTTTTTTGAGATGAGGCAATCATATCTGTACAGAGTATTCAAGATGTGGGAGTACCATGGATTTATAGAGAGGCAATAAGATATTCTCTGTCCTATTCTCTATCCCTTTTTTAATGATTCCTAACATTCAGTTTGCTTTTTTGACTGCTGCTGAACATTGAGTGAATATTTTCAGAAAACTAGCCACAATGACTCCAAGATCTCTCTGTTGAGTGGTTGGAGCTAAATTAGTCCCCTTCATTTTGTATGTATGGTTGGGATTATTTTTTTCCAAGGTGCATTACTTTGCATTTATCAACATTAAAATTCATTTGCCATTTTGTTACCAATCACCTAGTTTTGTAAAATCCTTTTGAAGCTCTTCACAGTATGCTTTGTCCTTCACTATCTTGAGCAGTTTAGTATCATCTGTAAATTTTGTAAATTTTGCAGCCTCACTGTGTGACGGACATCCCCCCCCCCATGCTTTATGAAATGGACTCATGGACATGAATATACATAACTCAAAGGTGGTTTGAGTGAATTATTTCATGTAACCCATCGATCTTCATGTCATGAGCTGCTGGTTCTGTTTATCTTACTCTGTTGTATGTATCATTTGTGTGTAAAATTAGACACATGGAGTGGGGAATACTTTGTGGGTTTCAAACATGTGAATGAGAGACATGGAGGGTGTCAACTGTTAAACCCTCAACTGTTAAACTATCTCTTTTGTCCTTCGGTCTGAGCAGTGGTGGGTAGGGAGGTGCCTCAATCCTTTAACAAAAAGAATAGGAGAGGAGAGGCCTTGGTCTTCTGGCTGGGCTGCACCTGAAGGAAGGAGCCTGAGACCCCAGTGTGGGGAAGACAGCCTTGGTTTAGAGTGGCAGCTGGAAAAGGTTTTAGGGTTAGTTTAAGTTTGCACTGAGGTTTCAGTGAAGAATTAGCCAAGCGGTTTTGTTTCTTTTGATTTGTAACCTACTTTGCTCTGCCTGCTTTCACTTATTACTACTTAAATCCTACTGCTTCAACCTAATAAAACCATTTTTATTTTCTATCAAACCCAGTGTAAGCGATTGTTACCTGGGGGAGCAACTGGTGTGCACATTCCCCCTTTCATTGCTAAAGGGGGCTTACCTAATTCTTTGGGGTTTGATCCCATCTGGGGAGTGCTCCCTCAGGAGGCTGGGCCCTAAACTGCCCTCTCCTTGGACCTGAAGTGGTTCAGTGTCTGTACTGCTTCTCAGTGGGGGCAGGGACCTCAGCTCGGGGCCTTGGCTGGGGGAGACCAGTGGAGCTGGCCCAGCAGGACCGGGCGGTGAGGAGCCCCAGAGAGCAGGAAGGCAAGTGGCAATGGCCATGTCAGCACCCTGGGAGGCACCCCCGATAGGTCGTCTGTGACCACCCCCCACACACACTGTTTATCCCTTTCTCCAGGTCATTTATAAATAGGTTAAACAGGATTGGTTCCAGTACGGACCTTTGTGGGACACCACTAGTTACCTCTCTCCATTCTGAAAACTGACCATTTATTCCTACCTTTTCTTTCTTGTCTTTTAACCGATTATCAGTCCATGAAAGGACCTTCCCTCTTATCCCATGACAACTAACTTTATTTAAGAGCCTTTGGAGAGATATCTTGCCAAAACTTTCTGGAAATTGAAGTATACTATATTCACTGGATCCCCCTTGTCTACATGCTTGTTGACCCCCCTCAAAAAATTCTAGTAGATTAGTAAGGCATGATTTCCCTTTACAGAATCCATGTTGACTTTTCCCCAACAAATGATGTTCATCTATGTGTCTGACAATTCTATTCTTAACTATAATTTCAATGAATTTGCCCAGTACTGAAGTTAGACTTACTGGTCTGTAATTGCCAGGATAATCTCTAGAGCCCTTTTTAAATTAGAAAAGTGATAATGTGCTTTACTCATTCATTTCCCTTAATCTTAATGCCCACCACTGGGCAATCTGGGATATAAGCACTCAATGAGCTAAAAATACCAGAAGCAAGAAGCAGAGAACAGTGTAAGTCACCCAAAATCTTCACTCTGCTGAAGAGGCCAGAGTCATCTGGCCCTGCTAATATAATGGAACGGGCCCAGCAGTCAATCTCTAAACGGGGAGAAAAGATTCAGAATAAGGTATATGAATCTAAACTGATATAGTTATGATTTGAGGGGGCCTTGTTTCAGATCGTGTTGCTTGAGAAGGGGATATATCTACAACAGTGGTCCCTAACACGGTGCCTGCGGGAGCCATGGTGCCCACCGGGGCATTTATGTGCACCCACCTAATCGGGGTCGCGACATGGGATGGCCGGGGGAGGATGGGCCACACGTGCTGCGGGGCCGAACTCGCACTGTGACAGGGCGTGGGGAAGCGCCAGCGGCGGGAGAACCTGCTGGGGAGCACGGCGGGGAAGATGCAGGAGCAGGACGGCTGGTCCGGAGCAGCAAAATGGCTGCGGTGGGGAGGTCTGGCGAAGGCGCACTTGGCATAAGGCCGGCCAGCCGGCCAGCTGACGCAGCAGAATGATGTCACCCACCAGTGCAGCACCCACCACACAAAAAGGTTGCGGACCACTGCTCTACAACGTGTATAGCTATATTGTGGCAGCTTCTATGGTTATCCCTCCAATCAAGGCTGATTCTGCCCAGGGGGTTCATTGGTGAGTTTCGAAGTGGCTGAGAGCCCAGTTCTTGCTGTGCACACTTTCCTCAGCAGGATTCTGATGGAGCTCTGATCAATTTTAGAGTTCTGCTGAAATTCCTGAGGGAGGACAACAGGTACAGGTTTCTAAGGAGCGGGTTGTAGTCACAGAAGTGCAGCTAGCCCACACGCACGCAGAGGGTGTTTTAAAATTAACCTGCAAATATTACTTTTCATCTACACCATGTTAACACTATATGCTGCATTCTCCCCATTAGCCAATCCATCAACGGAATATTCTAAAAGTTGCTGCCAAGTCAGTTTATTCAAACAGGATTTGTATCGGGTTATGAGAGTTATCGCTTTGTATTGTAGTTACATGGCTGCAATTAATCCTGCTCATGCTGGAAAGCGAGCCGTGTTTTGCTTTTCATTCTGAAGCTCAGTTTTCCAGAGTGTGTTTTACCCCATATATAAGGCAATGAGGCACAGTTAAGAGGGATGGTGGGGGAAAAAAGGGTAACTTGATTTTTTTTTAAAAAGTCTTTACAAAAGAGACTAGATAAAATGTGCTGCATTCCAGTTCTCTCCAGGCCAGAGCCAATGATAACAGGATGTTGTACGGGAGAGCATCAGCAGACGCTGTGGCCACAATCTAGGTCATGTAGCGTAGGAGAGGAAAATCAAATAATTTGCTTTCTCTTTTTGTACAGCATGATAAAGGAAACCAATCGCCAACCATTTTAGAGATTGGTTTCCTGTATCAATCTGTATTACAGACTCTGCACATTAGCTTTTCCCCGTTATTCTATAAATGTAATGTATCTTACTGCAAAAAATTTGAGCAATTCAAATAGATCTGAACACAGGGCCTATCACAGTTTGGGTCATACACGCTATAAGCTCCATGAAATAGGGACTCTATGCCTTCTATGTTTTAACAGACTGTGCACATCAGCCTTTCCCCGTTAGTACAGTGTTCAGTATACACTCAGAGACCACACAGCCACTTCTACTACATGCAAGTTTTGAGGCTCTGATTTTTACACTGGTGTGATGTTTGCTTGTACAATATAGCTTTCATCCCAAATAATTTATAAACTTAAAACCTAATTCTGTAAACCCTTAAATCATTTGATCAGTCCCACTGAAAACAATGGAACCATTTGCATGACTATGAATCACTTTTTTGATAAGGGTTTCAGGACTATTCCTATAAAGGAATTTGAATTTAAAATGCAATGTTTGCATAGAATACTATAAAGCAGTTTTGGATGAAGTTCTTCTGAAAACTGTGTCTTTTAATAAAGTCACACATATTTTGAAATGGCTCCTCACCTAACCCCCTGAAGCCTATGTATTTGAAGGTAAAATGAATAATTGTAAAGCATGTTGATGTTTGTATATACAAACATCTGTTTTACCACTGTATCAAAAATACAGTTGAATGTAATTTCTATGGAATTTGAACTGGTTTGTATGTTAATCAGGGTATACTCAAAAAAGTACATGCCTTCTAAGCGAAAATAATCCAGTTTTTACAGAAAAAAATATTCCCCCCAACTGGTGTTTAGAAGGGTACATAACCTCATCTTCCTCCAACTGATAGAAGATACCCTTCCATATGATGACCAGCAAAAAAAAAACAAAAAAACCTAACAACCCCGCCCCCCAACCTCAAAGAGGCAGAGGTTTACAGATCTTAAAACTTACATTATGCTTTAAACTACCTTGTCACAGGGATGTTACCAGGTTTATGAACATTAAAGGTTAACTACAAAGGAATACTGAAGCCCATTAACCTGTGTGTGTGCCAGTTATACCTTCACTGATCAGGCTCAAGAGGACAGTCACACCTGAACAGCTAAAAATTAACCTGGCTCTTTTAGGCTGAATAGAGTCATGTCCCTGGCTCCATATCTGTTATTAAAGAAGAGATAACAAAACTCCAATGGAACATGGTGCTGGCACACAGGGTCTCAGGTACACGGCGTGATTTTAACAATCTCATTTGGGAATAGTCTTGAATGTGTAATAGGTGGAACTTACTGAATCCTCTCTGGGCAACTTCCTCACTTCATGGAAGTTTTGATATTACCTGCGTCTTCGGAGGATGATATATCATTATTTGTTGCTGGCACAGTGCTAACAGACTGCCAGATACTTTACAATCAGGTAAGATAAGGTCCCTGCTTCAGAAAACTTGTACTCTAGACTGAATGGTCGCAGCAGAGCTAGCTGGCCTGACAACTAAAGAAGAAAAAACATTTAGGGTGTGTCTAGACTACCTAGTTTAGTCGACAAAAGTGGACTTTTGTCGACAAAACAATACCAGCGTCTACACTACCGCGGAGTTCTGTCGACATAACGTCGACAGAACTCCGCGGTTTTGTCGACGCTGGTATACCTCATTTTACGAGGCAAAACACCTTCTGTCGACAGAGTTCTGTCGACAGAAGGTGTTATTGCCTGTAACGTTGCGTCCAGACTACGGAATTCTGTCGACAAAGCGGCTTGCTTTGTCGACAGAACTCCATGTGTCTGGACGCAAATTGTCGACGGAAGTTTTGTCGACAGTATCTGTCGACAAAACTTCCGTCGACAAAACGCGGTAGTCTAGACGTACCCTTAGCTTAACTGTATGCTGAACTCTTCTTACATCCTGAGACAGCAGACACTGGTAACCTTTAAAATTGGATTATTGTCTTAATGTCATTCAAAATGTTACAACTGCATCTAACATTTCCACACACAAAAATATTTAATAAAAAAATGCTGCCATATTACAAACCTCTTCTAGCTGGAATTTTCCCATATACAGAGTGTCACTTTAAAAACAGTTATGAATTTATGAGCGAAAGCAGAAAATCTTTTAAGAGTTAACACGAAGGCAAACAGGTTTCCTGGATGATGGTTTTTTCTTTCGGGGCACATCTACACAGCAGGGATAAAGCTGAAAAGCTACACAACTTGAACTACATCAATTGCATGGCTTAAGTCGAAACAGTTTATTTTGGCGCTATCTGCACAGCAGGAAGTCAAAGGAAGAACACACTTTTTGCAACTCCCCTTACTCCTCTTAAATGAGGGTTACAGGAGTCAGAGTAAGAGGTCTTCCAGCTCAACATTATTTTGACATTACGTCAAAATAACTACTTGTAGTGTAGATGCGGACTATGTTATTTCAGAATAACATCCAAAATCTACATTGTTGTGTAGATGTATCCTCAGAGACTACTAGGTTTTTATCTACATGAGACATTTTGAGAAATCTACCATGTGACATTACTTCAACTAGAATTTCACTGCTGACGATTTCCACAGAACATGTATATGTAAGAAAGGCTTTAGAAAATATATTCCATGTGATATTTGCAAAAAGAATCTAAGCCAAGGTTTTGGGAGCGGCTTGTGATTTCAGGAGCCTTACTTCTTTGGTGCCCAACCTGAGACATCTTAGAGGGGCTGGATTCTCAAGCAGTGAATGCCCAGGACTTTCTTTTTAAAATAATCCTTGGATGAAGAGTCTAGCACCACTCAGCAATAATTCAAATCCATTAATCTGAGAAGACTTTGGGGGGAATAATAAAGCCACCATATATATGGATTCAATTTAAATTGTAAAAGTTTTTGCTCTACTTTTAAAGGTCTGTGAAGGAAAAAATGATTAATTGAAGCTTCAATGAAAGCCAGCAGCTGTAAGATATCCTATGTGCAACAAGTGTGCAAAACTATAAAAAGCCCAAGACTGAGCCACCGCAAAAATGTTTGTTGGTTTACACTAGTGATACATCAAGCTGTTTTGGAAACTTGCGTTGAGCTGAATGGAGACATTTGTTCTACTGGGTGCTGAGAAAAAGATATGAAATTAATAATGTTCCAAAAGGCTCTTGTATCCATGATGATGATGAGTTAATTGCACAAGGAGTTTAAGGAAGATGGCAAAGTGGCAAATGCTGTAGTAATAAGTGGACTGATACTTTTCTGAAGATGAGTAGATTGCAGGCTGTCATCCCCATTCATTTCAATAGTCGTTATTGCAGCTATTATTTGTATATACAAACTGACTTCAACAAATAGTGAGACTGAGTCAAACCATGTAACTCGATTGCCTTTGTTGTTCTGGGCAGTACCTAAGCAACTAGATAGCTCTGATATTTTATTGTTTATATGCCCACCACGCAGCCCCCAGCATCTGTTTGCAACCAACAGGGACTTTAATCCCAATCTTTGTCTGAAACCATTCCAGAGACTCTTCAAAGCCCTTCATCTGACATGATGCAGGCTGACCTGCCCCATGACCTGATCTCAGCAACACAAGTTTCAGAAGTGCAACCATTGTAATTACTCAACCAAGTTCCCTGCCTCTAGGCTAAAAGAGCTCTAAACCTCAGCCACTGGATGGATGCAGTGGCATCACGCAAATCTAACAAGACTCAATGAATCAGAAGTATAAAAATGATTTAAGAGTAAAAGATAGCCTGCCTGTATTTGACACAGAAAGGACATACCAAAATGCAATTGATCCACTGGTTGATTTTTATGTTACCTTGGAAGTCACTGTTAAACTACTATCTGCACTCTACTTGTTTCATGATGCCGTTATTAAGACAGAGGACGATACTGTTATTTAATACAATTTTATGCACTTGCTGAACAGTGACAAAGACCTTAGTGGTACACCGGTTTAGTTGCCTACCCTTCCTGCCCTGTTACATTGGAACCTCTCAGACCACTCTGCTTTTCTCTATTTTTGTCTTTTTTCCGAGTAAGGAATGCTTATGCAATTTAAGTTATTATTATAGCTGAAATAATGAGTGGAATGCTATTACCATCTTACATGAATTTTGTGAGTGTACCAGGAGGCAAGCACTTGAGGAGGGGCAAAAAGACCTGGAAATCTATTCATTTGATCCCAGTTAAAAAATTATAATCATTATCAATGAGAGGGCACCATACCTGGCTAGCAAATTCATGTTCAATACCCTTTGCAGGGAATATTAATACTTTGTCCTTAAAAAAAAAAAAAGTTGTTTTAAAAAGACAATATTTGATGCTTTATGCCTAGGAAAAGTTTAACAAATAAGAATTTGAAAAATTTCAGCTAGCCCCTCAGGGAAAAAAATATACTGAGTGTATTGCTAACATAGCGGCTGTGTCTACACTGGCATCCCTTCCGGAAAAGGCATGCTAATGTAGCACTTTGGAATAGGCAAATCCGCGAGGGATTTAAATATCCCCCGCGGTATTTGCATTAACATGGCTGCCGCTTTTTTCCGGCTTGGAGATAAGCCGGAGAAAAGCGCCAGTCTAGACGTGGTTCTCCGGAAAATAAAGCCTTTTCCGGAGGATCTCTTATTCCTACTTTCAAGGCTTTATTTTCCGGAGAACCACGTCTAGACTGGCACTTTTCTCCGGCTTATCTCCAAGCCGGAAAAAAGCGGCAGCCATGTTAATGCAAATACCGCGGGGGATATTTAAATCCCTCACAGATTTGCCTATTCCAAAGTGCTACATTAGCATCCCTTTTCCGGAAGGGATGCCAGTATAGACACAATGGCTACGTCTACACTGGCCCCTTTTCCGGAAGGGGCATGTAAATTTCACTAGTCGTCGTAGGGAAATCCGCGGGGGATTTAAATATCCCCCGCGGCATTTAAATAAAAATGTCCGCCGCTTTTTTCCGGCTTTTAAAAAAGCCGGAAAAGAGCGTCTAGACTGGCCCCGATCCTCCGGAAAAAGCGCCCTTTTCCGGAGGGTCTTATTCTTACTTCAAAGTAAGAATAAGAGCCTCCGGAAAAGGGCACTTTTTCCGGAGGATCGGGGCCAGTCTAGACGCTCTTTTCCGGCTTTTTTAAAAGCCGGAAAAAAGCGGCGGACATTTTTATTTAAATGCCGCGGGGGATATTTAAATCCCCCGCGGATTTCCCTACGACGACTCGTGAAATTTACATGCCCCTTCCGGAAAAGGGGCCAGTGTAGACGTAGCCAATGTGTAACTTTCAAGAGACAGGAGCAGAGATCGTGAGCGAGGGGATTGCCTCACTTGAGAAAGATTTGGGGGCATCTGTCACTTGGGTATGCAATGTAATCAATTCCAAGAGCAGGTGTTGTGCTCTTCTGATATGGCTGAGATTGAAGTTATTTTGGCAAAGAGGATTTAGCAGACCAAAAAAGGGGCAACTCCAAAAGCAATGGACATTATCCCCATTTCCCCATCAAAACAGTGACTGAACTGTAATGGATTAGCAAACCTTTACGTTGATGCATCTGAAGAACATTTCTTTGCTCCACTCAATGTAGTTTTGAACCATGCAGGAGATGAGGAGTCTAAGGACCTTTAGGAGCTTAGGTTCCCATTGCCAGAAATGTTTTACCAGCAGAAACAAGACTTTAACAGGCGGGTGAAATGAATAAGTGGGCAGCCTGGTGGGTGGGTGGAGAGGATACAGGTATCAAGAATAGAATGTTTTAGCATACACTAGCTACATGTAGGTATAATAAACTGATCAGTATCATAGGAATTGCTACTCACACTTTCCTAGGAGGTATTAGATAGTAGCTTTTTGGGGACAACATGGCAGAGGTGTGGCGAGCTTGAAACATGTAAAGTTCAAGTAATTTTTCCTTCCTTCCACCTAAAAATTATTTCTGTCAGTAAATGTTTTTTTTTAAAACGTAGAATGAACACGAAGTATCCTTCTCTTAGGCTGACATGCAGATTATTTTGAAGAGACGGAATGGAAAATAATGCTGTACTCAAGAAGTATGACAGTCTCTGAATTACTGCATTGAGCTTTGATCACCTGACCTTAGTAAAAGGTGGCAAAGATGAAGAGTGCTAGACAAAGGAAACAAAGATGGTTAATAATGCAGCAAGAACTAATGCAAAAACTGTACACACAAATTAGGTTGATATCTCCAGTAATGGAAAAGAGTCACTGGGGGCTACAGGAAAGTATTCAAAGTTGTGAAAGTCACTGTAAAAACTGACCAGACCATCCTCTTGCTTTGCTTCCATCCACTTGCTTTGCTTCCTATTACATTCACAGCCATGAAAAATGTGTCAAGGATCATGAAATCTGGTCTAACCCCATGAAATCTGGTCTTGTGTGTGCCTTTACCTTATTTTACCAGATTTCAGAGGGAGACCAGTATTTCTCCAATGCGGAGGGGTCCTGCCCAAAAAGGGAGTTGCAGAGGGGTCCAAAAATTATTTTAGGGGGGTTGTGGCAGTGTTCCTTCTAATATTTCCATCCATGTACGGAATAAATGTTATGAGCAATAAGGCATGTGTGGATGAGCACCACCAGTAGAAATATATGCTGTCGGCTGTGGACACTCTGCTGGTCAGCTGGGCGGCACTTGAATCTCTCCTGGGAGACCACCCAAGTGCTCAGCTTACAGGGAACACCAGTTTGCGGTATTGCCACCCTTGTTTCTGCACTGCTTTCAGAGCTGGGCAGCTGGAGCCTGCTGTCTGTTGGCCATGCACCTGGTTCGGAAGGCAGTGCCCCACCACCAGCAGCACAGTAATAAGGGCGACAATACTATACCGTGCCGCTCTTACTGGCAGGGGCGCTCCCTGCTGAACTGGGCACCCATCCGACAGCTCCCACTCTCCAGCTCTAACGGCAGCACCATCACCAGGAGTGACACTGAAGGATGTTAGTACCACAAACTCCCCTACAATAACGTTGTAACGCACACGCACGCACACACACACACGCTCCTTTTTACGTCAGAACCCCTATACAATTAAACCATGACATTTTAGATGTAAGTAGGTGGAATCATGACATTTACAATTTTTAAAATCCTGTGACTGTGAAATTGACCAAAAATGGATCATGAATTTGGTAGGGCTCCATCCATAACATGTCAAAAAGCAACTTAAATAATGTACATGTACAACTAAATATATAACTAGAAAGAAAATGTTTGTGTATCAATCTGTGGCTATGCTACTACAGGAGGGCAGAGTCAAATACTGCAGCCACTTTGAAATAATGGGTTGATTTGTTTTATAACAACTGATAGTAACCAAATCTCATGCTTTAGGACAGGAGTGGCAAACCTACAGCCAGAGGCCAGGATCCAGCCTCTGAGGTTTGGGGTTTACCCCCCTGCATCAGGGAGCCTGAGCTGGAATTCCAGCCCCACAGCCCTCCACCCGCAAGGCATCTGTGCTGGCTCCCTACTGCGGGGTGGGGGGACCCCTGAGCCTCACGGACCAGAGTCAGGCAAGTCAGGGCCAGATCCAACCTACAGGCTCTGCCTGGCAGTGGGGAGGAAGCAGCTCCACATGCTACTGCACCCCTTCCCCCAGCTGAAGAAAGGGCAGTGCAGCAAAGCGCTGCCTGGAGATTTTTCTCCTACCACACTGACTGGCCATAATCACGGCGAATAAGAGCAGCAGGGGGTGTTGTATGGGAACAGCAGGAGATGCTGAGCCATGTTTGGCCCTGGGGAGCCGTGCCAGGTAAATGCCCCCCATCACCCTGACTCACCCCCCTAGTTTTGCACCCCCCAATCTCCCAGACCCCACAACCCTCGTCCCATTCCTGCATCCTTCCTCCGAGACCCCACAGCGCAACCCCCCCTTTCTGGCAGCCCTCTCCCACACACTGAACCCCTCATTTTTGGCTACACTCCAGAGTCTGTGGGGGGCAAAATGCAAGGGGAGCGTGGGGAGTGTCTTTCTGCTTCTCAGTCAGGGACCATGTCGGTGAGGGGCTTTTTTGGGGAGGGGGCTGCAAGTTCAATCTCGACCTTGCATAAAGAACAGGAGCTGTAGTAACATGAGAGACCAAGAGGACAGAGGGACAAAAAACAATCAGGCCATCATAACCAAAAGCAGATGATCAGCAGAGGCAGGGAAACATGCTAAAAATCTCTCCCTTAATGCAGAAAATTCCTTCTATTACTAGGAAACAGAAGAAAGCAGCTGGTAACTAATTTAAGGGAGCCTGTCTGTCTTCTAGCTGTCCTCCAGTTCCTCGGCAGCTCTGTAGCAGCTGGCCATGGCTGCAACCCATGGGAAGACAGTCTAGGGCAGCAGCAGCCAGATGCTTTTATCAGTCACCCAATGAGGGAAGGAGGCACACAATAGAGAAAGAGACAAAAATGCTTGAGAAAGGAGGAGAAATATGTGAGTGAAGAGGATGGGAAAGGCTCTTGCCATAAAAATGGGAAGGAGGGGAAACAGGGTAGCAAGGAAAACAGGTTGTGGGATGGTATGGAGGCAACAACCATAAATTTGTATTTTGGAGCCATCAGTACATAGTTTTCAATGCTGGGAGGGGCCATTATGAACATTTAGTCAGACTTCCAGTATAATACACACCCAGCCTTGTAACTTCTCTTTGAGCTGTGCTATATATTTTAGAAAGAGAACATATCCAGTCTTTTTAAAAGACTTCAAGTTTGGAGAATCTATTGTGTCACAAAGTAAGCTGTTTAAATAGTTAATTACCCTCCCTGTTAAACACTGTGCATCATATTACTACCTTCAGATATCAACTACTAATAGGATCCTAGAAAACTATTATACCCCGAGAGACAGTATTTGTGGCACAGGCAGTTGAGAAAGTACAAGAAACGAATGGCTCTGAAGAGAGGGAGTTACATAAGTAGCTTTGAATTTGCTTACTGTTAGTATGGTTCACAGTCAGGTATTTTTAAACTGGCTAAAGAGAGTTTGGAATGCACTGGCCGGGACACAGACCACCACACAAATCACAGTTTTAAGCATAAAAATAAAGGAGCAAAGATCTGGAAAATGAAGACAACCCATAAGCAGGAGGAGCAAACTACTCTTATGTGCTGTACGCCAGTCAGCCAAAAGAGAAGTTCATTCTGCATTCGGGTCTACTCAACTTTGGAAGGCCAGGGGGCCACAATGATACTCACAGCACATGTCGAGGGCCTCAGCTTAAGTGTGGTTGCACATACATGCAAATATATTCAAATAGCTTATTTCACACTGATGGGCATGAATACAAAGATTAAGGCAAGACTACACAATACACGGGCCCAATTTAAGTCTGTTCTGCTGATATTAATAAAATGAAGTATTCACCTGATTTCCCCCCATATGACAGCACTTTTAGTGAGCAATGACAGTCCAGGAATTTAACTACTAAAACGCATATCAACAGAAGACCATTATATTGTCTACCGGTACTTTTTTGTTTTGACTCCCACCCACGGACCATGTGTTGAGCCCCACATAAACCCAAACCGCACCGAGGGCCGCAAAGAAACAGGCCATCTGTTAAGTAGCTCTGGTCTATAGCTTTAGCACACATTACTGTAAGTGAAACATGCAAGCAAGCAAGGGAGCATTATGCACAAAGAATGAAGGAAGCCATGGGATGAAAAACCATGAAAATGAATTGATAAAGATTTAGAATAAATGCCATCTAGTTGGCCAGTTTAAAATAGCTACTACACATTGAACCTCTCTAGTCCAGCAACATTCATGGTCCGGCATGATTTTAGTGAGCTGGATGTCCACTTATTATGGGTATGGCCAAGTTTCCTGCAGTCCCATAAAGTTTGTTTACAGTCACCAGTCCTGGCTCTCAGTGTTCTGTGCTGTTATTTAGCTCTAATTTACCCCTAAATGTCTTCTAAGAGCTGACACCTTTAAAAAGGCACAGGGAACACAGTTTATTCCATGTGTTCAGTAGGCACTGGAGTTAAATGAGTGATTTAAAAGAGTTTTAAACAACTTAATTAGAAGTTAGAAATTCCTTGCCATCTCAATTGTTGTTATCACTTTAGAGAGACCAAAAATTGACTTGTTCTTCGGTCTTCCAGGGTAGGCAAGACCTGACGATTTATTGCAGAATACAAGAAGCCCACGCAAAGAGCAATATGTGCTATCGATGGACACAAGCCCATTTACAGAGCACAGTTAATACCATCATCATAATCAACAACAACCATGGGCTCAATACCCGTTGGTGTCCGATGCTTCCCTCACTATTTCCTTCCATCTTTCCCTGTCCAGTGTGGAATGGCTTAGTTTCTGTAGACTAGCTCCGCACCAATCTACCATATCATCTACCCATTCTCTGTGGATATATGCAATGAGTTTATTCACAGAGCGTTGTAAGATCTGATCGTTCTGAAATTAACTATTGACAAAGGAATGTAAAGCTGACAAATACATTAGGCACTCGAACAGTGCCATCAACAAGACCTTCATTCTCTATAAACGATGTAGTTACAATGTATATACACACAACACTTATTAAAAGTAGTCCACTTGTCTAAGCATTTATCTTTCAATTTCAGCACATAGCATTAATTTCCAGGAAATACCATGCAACCTGAACACTGATGAAACATTTATTTAAAAAAAACAACAGTATTTTTCACTAGCAATTCCTTTAGTTTTATCTAGTCTTAATACAGTTTTTGATGTTTTTTGTAATATAAACTATGTTAAAAATACCAAGCTTGCAATGTCAAACACTAATGTTAGGAAATGTCAGAATTAATGTTGCCCATGCATCCTTAATTCAGCTCCCTTGTACATGTTTTATAAGAGAATCTTTAATTACGTTTTACACACTTTTTCAGCAGGACCCATGAGGGAGCCTTAATTTTGTCATTTCAGAGACAGAGTTTGACTGTGAAACCTTAACATTAACAAATTCTAATCTAATGTCCTTTTTTTAAAATAAAAAAAAGAATTTAAAGTGAAATTATATGGAATCTTTTCAACCTACCTAGTTGGTCATCAACAGTGTTTGGATCCTTAGATTTGCAGCACAGTCTTCTGCCATTTGAGAAAAAGAGGTCCTGGTAACATGAACTGTCATTCATGCTAAAATTCGACACTCTACGCGGGGGTCTCAACAAAGACTCAAGCTAGCTTACCCTTTACAAAGATAGCTTCCCCAATTATCACCTCTAATACCATTAGCTCACAGACATTTATCTTCCCCCCGCATCCCCCTTCTGTTCTGAAATTTGATTTGTCCTTTTCATATGTGTTCATTTTTTTAAATTGTATCCTTTGGTATATATGGTTGTGACTATTTTCTTCCACTATTTGATCTGAGGAAGTGGGTCTGGCCCATGAAAGCTCATCATCTAATAAACCATCTTGTTAGTCTTTAAAGTGCTACATAGTCCTGTTTTTTGTTTTGGTAACATGAGTAGAGGTGTTAACCTCCAAGTGGAGGAGCCACTGCCAGAGGGTTTACAGCTATTTGCTTACAGGAAAGGAATGTGGAGACTCTGGACTCATGGGTTCAGTACTAGGCTCAGGATGGTAATGTGCTTTAGTGGTTATAAGACCCTTTTGCCTCTGCCCCCATCTTTACAACCCCTTCCTTGCCCAACCTTCCCCTCCCAGTCAAGAGATAGGCAGATCCCCTGATTTCAAGATGGTTTGACCTCAGCTCTCACACCCTTTGTCCTGGGCTTTATTTTTGAAATTTGGTCTTGAAAGCAATTAATAGAACCAACTCCAGTCACACAGAAGGCTAAGGACTATTAGGTGACTGCGAGCCAGTTCAGGAGACTGACATCTTTCCTCACATGCTCCTTATAAGCTGCTTCAGCACTGCTCCCCAGACTGGACTGGCTCAAGCAAGGATGTGCACAACCTGCTGTGGCAGGAGCCAGGCGCTTTGTTGGGTGACCTACCGTGTTTCCTCTAAGCTGTGCAGCAGCACAGCTTCACAGGTGATTCATCAGCCCTACTCAGTCAGCCAGCTCCATGCAGGGAGCCCTGGCAGGGCTGATGAATCATCTGTGAACCTGTGCTGCCACAAAGCTTACAGGGAACACTAGTCGCCTAGCCCACGGGTCACCATCACCCTGTCTGACAGAGGAACAGCTTCACGGTGGTATATTTCGAATGTGGAAGCTCAACAAGTTGTGTTATTTCCTTTAAACACTTCTACCTAGAAAACCTGCACATGTTACATTACAAAGGCTGTTGTGGTTTACTCTAACACCAGACTCACCAACAAGTCCGAGAGGTGGCAAATTTATTACTGTCATCTTACAGGGGCATTAGATTTAGAGCCTAATGATGACCTATTAAGGGCCTTTTCAATGTTGTTGTTGCACATACAGCTAGTTAATATGACACGTTTCAGAGGTAGCTGTACGAGGGTGTTTCAGCTAAAACAAGGAGCCAAGGGCACTTTTAAAAAATAACAAATTATTAGGATATTAGAGCATAAACTATCATGAGCTACAACTCACTTCCTCAGATGCTGAAGAGAAAAAAAAACCAAGCATCTGAGGAACAGAGGCTAGGTTTAGACTGCAACGTTTTTGCAGAAAAAAGCTATTCAGAATGCTCTCTGCATTTTGCGTAGCTTTTTCCGCGTTTTTTTTCCAGAAGATGCTTTTCTGCTATTTGGCCCCCTCTAGATGGGGCCAAATGGCAAAAAAGCCTACTCTTTCGATGGAGCCTTTGTGCCTCATGAAACGAGGTATACAGGGCTCCCCGAAAGAGCGTGTTTGCTCTTCCGTGAAAAAAAGTGGAAGAGCAAAAGTGTTCCTTGGACGCAGCGGGAACCCCACAGCCTAGACATAGCCTAAGTGAGCTGCAGCTCTTGAAAGCTAATGCTCTCAAAAGCTAAATAAATTTCTTAGGGTACATCTACACAGAAGTATTAATTCAGAATAACTGATGTTATTCCAAAATAACATAGTCCATGTCTACACTACAAGCAGTTATTTTGACATAATGTTAAAATAATTGTGAGCTGGAGGACTTCTTACTCCAACTCCTGTAACCCTCATTTTATGAGGAATGAGGAAAGCCGAAGGAAGAGTGCTCTTCCTCGGACTTCCTGCTGTGTAGACAGTACCAAAAACCAAAATGAGCTATTTTGACTTAGGCTAAGCCACTGACATACCTGAAGCTGCATAGCTTATTTCAGTTTTAACCGTGTTGTGTAGACATGCCCTTCGTCTTTAAAAGTGCCACCAGACTCGTTCTAGCTAATATGCTTATCCAGTGTGGCTATTCACGTCCCTATGTTTAAAAGGCTGCAAGTTTTGCATCCTGTATATAATTTAATTGAGCACTTGAATTAAAGGTTAGCACTTGAAGAGG
The DNA here is from genome assembly GCF_052426305.1 of Pelodiscus sinensis. Lineage (NCBI taxonomy): Eukaryota > Metazoa > Chordata > Testudines > Trionychidae > Pelodiscus > Pelodiscus sinensis. The sequence continues at coordinate 108,113,849 of NC_143055.1, read as the reverse complement.
TTAGTAATGTGTCTTGATAATCTTTGGACATTAGCATGGAAATGTTTTCAAGAGCTGTCATCTTCACAGTCTGCAGTTTAGGACTAGATGGTTTAACAAAAAACCTCATACAATAGAAGCTAGTCCATTAACAGATAGGGCATTAAGACAATAAGATGATTACTTATGAAACTCCAAGGATTTTACTGCAATATGGTATTTCAACGTTGGGGGGGGGGGGGCCGCAAAGATGAATGTGGCAATGTTTTGCTAATTTGCATAAATGGCTAGGAGATCCTCTGAAGATTACTACATCATGTGGAACATGCAAACAAATATTTAAAATCAGATGTATCACAAATTATACTTTGCTCATACTTTTGTAAGATGATCATTATATTTACAACAGGGCATTTTTATACACTATGCTCTATAAATATTGTTAAAATATAAGACTGAAGAATTCTGTAATAATGTTTCATTATTGAGAAACTAGTAATAGTTTCCCCTGCCCCGGAACAGCAAATTGTCAGGTTTATCTATTAGAGGGGCCATTGGTTTAAAAGATGCAAGAATCATAGAAATTGGAAGTGCTCCCCAGTTCTACCTGTTGTCCCTCCTTACAATGCAAAAATTCTTTGGGTGTAGAGGGATGTTTAGGCAGACTACGTTTATATATTTGGAACATCTGAAAATAACAAATGTGTTCATTATGCGTCTGAATTTGTGATTTTTTTTTTTAATTAGAAAACTAGACAGGCATCGACAACTAACTTTTTGCCAAAAAGCATAGACAAAACTACACAAGCTATGTTAATACACTATTAAGTGTAATCGGAAATTGTCATTAAGTGTTCTTGCATTATTTCATAACAGAGTCACTTAATCTTAAAGCCCAAAAGCTATCTCAACAAGCCAAAAACACTTAGGGCATGTCTACGCTTGTCATTTAAAGCAGAAAAGAGTCCCAAAAACTGTGGGAGTATCGACACTTGCCAATGATTTTTACAGTAAAATTCAGAAGTTTCACCACAAAAAGAAAACCACAAGCAGCGCAGAAGTCTTACTGGTGATGCTTTAGCCGTGATGTGCAAGTGAAGACACGTTCCGACAGTTTACAAAGCTTTTACCCTCAGAAGAATATCCCACAGGGTGTAGGTGACCACCCTAACCAGCAGCTCTGCTGCTCTGAGGCCAGGTAAATAGACATCTGCCCCTCCCCTTGTGAAGCTGGGGAAACTTTGAAACTCCCCTTCCTATTTTCTTGGCAAGAGCTCACTTATCTGGCATGGTGACAATGCCTACTCCGCAGCAAATAATCCCCTGCTTGCAGCAATGCTGAGCGACTGTTTGGGGAGAGGGGCCTGTGCAGGGACCTAGGATACCCTGGGATCATGCCCCTCCTCTTCGCCTGAGAGCTGCGCTGTGGGATAGCTGTCCTCAGGGTACTGCTCTCAGAAGCCATGGAAGTGTTACAAATGCAAAAACTCCCTATTGGAAGTAAAGTGAAAGGGCTCTTTTTTTAGGGGTACTTCTGGGGGGGGGGGTGAAACTGACGAGAGGGGAAAACTCTACAAGTGAAGACATGGCCTAATTCTTATATTAGAAGTAATAATGCTTCTAGAGATCAACACACAAAATCAAAGGTGCAAACAGCAGCTGCTCAGTGATCAGACTTTGCTTTTACTTAGTCTTCCCCAGAATGCTTTTATTACTATCAAACATTTTATAGTTTGTAGGACAACCAAGGTGGGACCCCATTGTACTGGCACTGTATAAAAACTCAGAGTCTGCCCCAAAGAAACTGAAACACATAAAAACTCATTATCTAATAGTTGGGTAGGACCTTTCCACCCTCCCCACTGTTACTAACTTCAACAAGGTGCTGGCAAGCAATGGTCTTTTATCACCATCTTTACCTGTTCTGAGTCTGCCACAGAATCACATACACTTGAACCAAAAGTACACAGATCCCTGATTATGTTGTGCAGTGTCACAAGTCTGGGGATCATGTTCAATGTAGGTGACATGAAGGTCATGCAATATACAAAGGGGAAGAAGGGAAACAGAGGGCCAGTTTATTGAAATTTAAGACTTCTCCAGACACTGACCGTGCATACACTTAGTAGGAAAAAAAGTTTTTTGAACTAACTTTGAGTCTAGTTAAATCGTATTAACAGATTTATCCAATAACATGCAAATTTGGGTTTAAAAACAGTCTTTAAGTCTCAGCTCTAAGTGATTTGACTTCTCCGCTGATGGAGTCTGCTAATGACTGAAGATTTAACGCATCAAGTCTTAGCATACATCAGTGCAGACAATGTCATCATTTATTGGAGGCAAAAAAGCCACCTCATTAGACATCCATCATTGGATATGGTCAAGAGGGTCCAATGCTTCAAATAAAATATTCATTTTAAACTGAGAAAAAAACTTCTCAAGGAATAATGACAACACCAAAAGCAGCAGTTTGTCTAGTAAGGCTTCATTAATGCAAGCTGCAACACATCTGGAGCAAAAACATCTGCAAGTACTTGACATTATTGTGCCGTCAGTAGAAGAGTTCTGCAGAATGTAAGAGAAATTAACCCAACACAGCCCTACTAAATTTACTCTATTAAAGAATTCCCTCTTTTCAACAGGTTATTTGAATCCTCCTACACAATTTTATTGCCAGGATTCATTTTCTACTAAATTATACAAGAATTCGTAAGAACTGCAAAAACCTGTTAAAAAGATGTGGAATTTGAGAACAGGACTTTTCTATCAGGGTGACCACATACTGGCTGCGTGTAGACTGGCAAGTTTTTCCGCACAAGCAATTGCTTTTGCGGAAAAACTTGCCAGCTGTCTACACTTGCCACTTGAATTTGTGCAAGAACACTGAAGATCTAATGTAAGATTGTCAGTGTTTTTGCACAAATACTATGCTGCTCCTGCTTGGGAAAAAGCCCTCTTGCGCAAATGTTTTTGCGCAAGAAGGCCAATGTGGACAGCTAAAAACTGTTTTGCGCAAAAAAGCCCTGATGGTGAAAATGGCGATTGGGGCTTTCTTGCGCAAAACCGCATCTAGATTGGCACGGACGCTTTTCCGCAAAAAGTGCTTTTGCGCAAAAGCGTCCATGCCAATCTAAACGCTCTTTTCCACAAATGCTTTTAACAGAAAAACTTTTCCATTAAAAGCATTTGCGGAAAATCATGCCAGTCTAGACGTAGCCAACCCAGTATTGCCAGGACAGTGCATTGCCAACTTTTTTTTGGCAAAAGTGGGTTTTTGGCTCAATTATTCTTGCCAACTCAATCAAACAGGACAAATAGCCACTTTTGCCAAAAGTGTCAGATGACCAGGACAGAGCTTAAAAAGGGGACTGTTCTGGCCAAAGCAGGATGTATGGTCACCCTACATAAAGCATGGGGGTGGGCGGAGGCAGCAGGAGAAGGGGAGGAAGGCCTCAGGAAAGCTACTTGGGCCAACTCCTGTTTTTACTTTGGGAAATATGGTCACCCCAATAGGAGCCCATAATTCAGTTGTGACAAGAATAAGATGCATATTTGACACCACATGTTAATTATGTTTATAAGAGAAGAAGAAGAAGAATTTGGAAGAGTTTGATACATTTATATGAAAGGGCATTTAAATCTATAGGTAGAAGATGGTTTTTAACTCACACAGTATGTATAGTAACCAACTCTGGCTAATAACCTCTTCTGATAACAACTGAAAGACTAATTGAACCCTAAGCTAGCTAGGTGTACCCTAGATGCCCAATGCTTCTACCAATATCAACATACCATTTATTCACCATGTGTAAAAACATGAAAAGCTGAGAGAGAACAAGAAGTGAAGTCAATAGAATTAATGTGTTTAAAGTGAAATATGGCATTGCTGGACCGGAGCCAAAATACTCCGGGTTTTGTAAAATAGAGAACTTGGAGTGTTTTTTAGAAACAATTCTATTAACGTTTTACATGTAGAGGAGATGCTTCAGTGAGACTTTTCTGTAAGTATCAGTCAAGCACTGAATATCCCTGACACACACTGGGCAGATCCTGTTTGTGTAAGAAAGAAAGAAATGGAAAAGGAAAATGAGTGGTTTGAGGAGGATTCACATGTGCACACGCATGAACATCTTCACTTACACTTGCTATATGCTGGAGCAGAGTGTGTTTTATATGTGCCGGACCTAAACACCAATCTTGTGGCAAAATTCAGAATTTTTGCAACAGTCTCCAGATGCTAAGGAAGGAGGAGTTGATTGAGGCTTGCTTAGCAATTCATTAGCTCACTATTTAAATGGTGACCTGCTAGCTAAGTGTTTTGAGATTCACCCATCATTACTAAGAATACATCTCCATTGATTTATCAATTTAATTAAGAAATGTTACGCAGCTTCAGTACTCAATAAATCAACGTTATAGTCCTTCAGAAAGTGCAAGCTTCCATTCTCTCTAAGTATTACCAAAACCAAAATGCTTTTTAACTCATTTTAGCATGCACTTGACTTGCTGCGGGATACCATCTAATTTATTATATATCTCTTCCTATTCCACATTGACAAGATGAATGCTCAAGGATATTAACCCTGAACCCTGGGCTACACTAGGACTTTATTTCAAAATACACCCCCACTAGGTCGAATTTGTAAGCGGAGTATTCACACTACCAAGCCCATAATTTCAAAACAAGGGGCCATTGGATTAGAAATCTGTGCTTCTGCTTTTCATCAGGAGTAACGCTAACTCCAAAATAGTTATTTTGAAATAACAGTAGTGTTGATGCTCTGGTGTGGCTATTTCAAAATAATTACTCCCCACTGTTTCCCGGGGCTCCAAATCCAAGGTAGCACATCCACATTTACGGAGCCTGCCTTGGACTAATTTTGAGGCTTCCCCATAGTATGGACACACTAGATCGAATTTGTTAAATCAGGAATTACTAAGTCAAATGTAGTAATTTCAAAATAATTTCCTAGTGTAGACCTGGCTTGAGTGTAATCTGGACTGCTTTTCTAGTCACTGTTACATTTTACTGAAGACCCCAACTGTACCTCAGCCCAGCGACAAAAAGGACATTCTTCCATCTATGCTTAAGTCTTGACTATGCTAAAAAAAATCTGTGGTTGACAAACAGGCTCTCTCACAGGTCTTACTGGGATATATCTAGGGTGCATGGACAAGCACTAGATTATTTTCAGTCATCATTAGGATTCAAACTGTTTTTAAGCCAGGAAAAAAAGGGATCCAGAGGACCCATGACATACATCTATGAATGAAGGATCATATCAAGCACGGACTAAGCCTTAGAAGCCCCAACTCCTCACCAAGATTCCCTGTAAGCAGTGCGGCAGCACGGCCACACAACTGCTTAATGAGTCCTGCTTAGGGGCTGCCGTGCACAGAGCTGACTGGCTTGGGGAGGGGCACTTCTCCCTCATCTGCAGAAGCTCCCTGCAAGGGATGGAGGGGACAAAAGGAAGGAGGTAGGGAAGGAGTGGCTGGGGGGAACGGAATTGGAGGGGAGTTTAGGGTATCCCAGGAGAGGAGAGAGACATGGCTGCAGAAACCCAGCATTCTTCCCCAGCCGAGGAGACTGCGGGGGGAGGCATACTGCATAGAGTAGGTGGGGCAAAAGGAGGGATGGTGGGTGCTGGCATTGGTATGGAGTCCTGAATCCCAGCTGGGCTACAGCTGCTGGTGCCTAGAACTCTAAGAGGCAGGATTCTCCCCCCAGCTGGAGCAGATTGTATGGGGATGAGAAGGCGTGAGAAGGAGGGTGGGGTGAGGGCTGACGTCTGTATGGTGGGGGGGGGGGGTAGTTTGTTTGAAGTGTCCTGACTCACTCCCATATGGACTGCAGCATGAGTTTAGACCCCCTCTGTCTCAGCATAACAGCCCTAGCTGGGCTGCAGACACAGGACTCTCTTCTGGGCTGGGGGAGGGAACGGAGCAGGCTACATGGGGGGTTGCCAAAATTTCAGGAGGGTTATTCTGGGATATGGGGGTGGGGGAATGTGGAGCTCCATGGATGATGGAGTGCTGCTTTGGAAATTCAGTTCTCATTAATGAATCAGAGAGCACTTAGTCCAAGTGTATCTTCCCTTTTCTTGCTTGAGGCTGGTGTAAGGAGTAGTTGGTATTTTTACCAACTGATTGGTGACATAATTACAAGATCTGCAATATGCCAGGAAAAATATGGGGGGGGGGGGGAGAATAACGTAGAACCCTACTATTTTTCACTGTCAGACTTGTGGAGCAAACACAAAACTGTTGAGTTTAAAATCTGCCCAGAGATTTTAGAAAGCTTGGGCTAAAATTGAGTTTGTTTGGAAGGAGACAGATCCAGAACAGAGAAGTACAGAGGGCAGAGAGGTTCTGCATTAGCAGATCTTAATGAAGGATCTGACTTCACTTGTACTGGTGATTTTCTATTGTAAAACATTTGGATTGCTTTTGTAAATAAGGATTCAAGCCATGGATAGGTCTTGCTCATTACATTTTCATGATTACATTTCAAACAAAGTTTATATAGGTGTTAATGGCTTAGGGTTAGAAAGAAAAGGATTCTTTTAACACAATTTTGTGGAGTGTTGTAGAAATCTAAAACCTCTAATCCTATTTTTTTGTTTTAAAAAAAAACCCACTTCATCACTAATTAATGCATGGCAAATCATTAAAACTGGAAGAACTTTACTATGGATTTTGGTTGTGTTTGTATGTTTGGCTTTACAGTTAGAGTTGGATTCCATACAAGTGATTCCCATAAAGTTTTAGCATTTGTTTGAGAATCTTTGCTATCTGTTATAGTTCTAGCTCTTATGAGTCAATGGGTCTACTCGGAAGTAGCAAGCACTAGGTGTGATGCTAGATATTTTGTAGAATAAAGACTTTATTTGCAAGCTCTTTAAAGAATGGATCTGTCTACAAACTCAGAAGCCATGTGTTAATTTGCTTGGGAGCTTCTATTCGGAGTTGGTGACACACCCAAATGTGAAAGTTTCAGACCAAGAGAACTTACCTGTTTTTAAATGTCTGTTTCATTTGCATAGCATGAATCCTAAACATTCATTTAAAATACCTATAACCAATGCTTTTTTTGTGACGTTACTACCTGGTATGCAGTACCAGCACCTCCAGACGCAGTACCGGCACCTTCAATCAGAGATCAACAAATTTTCCCCTTGAGTACCAGCACTTTTTTTTTTTTTACACAAAAAAAAAAGCACTGACTATAACCAATCTCCTGATATTACTTATTTTTTCGGTTCTATATTAGTATGCTATCAGAGGGGTAGCCGTTTTAGTCTGAATCTGCAAAAGCGGTGAGGAGTCCTGTGGCACCTTATAGACTAACTGAAGTGTAGGAGCATAAGCTTTCGTGGGCAAAGACCCACTTCGTCAGATGCATGTAGTGGAAATTTCCAGAGGCAGGTATAAATATGCAGGCCAGAATCAGGCTGCTCTCTTGGAATTCACACCTCCAGATCAGGTACTAGAAGTGGACCTCATCCTCCTTGCTGGATCCTCCTCATCATCTCCAGCCTGATTCTGGCCTGCATATTTATACCTGCCTCTGGAAATTTCCACTACATGCATCTGACGAAGTGGGTCTTTGCCCACGAAAGCTTATGCTCCTACACTTCAGTTAGTCTATAAGGTGCCACAGGACTCCTCACCGCTTTATTAGTATGCTATTCATCAAATTAAGAGTTGACATCCCAAAGAAACTGTATGAGACTGAGTGAATATCTTTCACTCTCTTTTCCAGTGTCAGTAAATAATGTATTAATTTTTTCAAGGAGAGCATGACTTTCTGATTGACTCACAGATTTGTTTAGTATCTTAAAGCTGACCTACGTGTGGATAATATGCATGCAAGAAGCATAGTTCTGTGAACTGCAAAAGTCTGTAGCGTGCTAGTGTTTTGGAAGATGCTTCATTTTTTGAGAGCAGATTTAGTGGAGATTCTGAAGATTTAGTGGTCTACGGGAGTAGGCTGTTAAATTGGGGCGCTAATACATTTTTTATGCTTTTTACTTAATATGTCTTTCATTTATTGATATGGCTATTTTTAGTATGCCCCAATTTGGTGTGTTTATTAGCTTGTGCTGTTAGAAAGTCCAAGGGTAGTGCTAATTTTCTTTTTTTATTTGATATTAAATAAACGTCTTAAGCATTGATCCTTTTTAATTATCCCTTTGTTTTAAAAATTTTTGTCTTCCATACCTACAAATTGTTTAAAATATATATTTATATATAGGGGTTTTTTTTTTGTACTGGAGGTACACATCCACACAACCTCAATATTGGTATTGAACATAAGAATATTCAACCCGCCCAAGGATGGAAAAAGTTAGAGGGAACACTGCTTCTCACTGCTGGCAGATGTACATTCCTGCTTCTTGAATGTTATACATGTCATACATCCTAACTGTCAGGGTGGTTAAACACTGGAATAAGTTGCCTACGGAGGTTGTGGAATCTCCATCACTGGAGATATTTAAGAGCAGGTTGGATAGACATCTATCATGGATACACATGATCTAGATGATGCTTGCTCCTGCCGTGAGGGCAGGGGATTGGACTTGATGACCTCTTGAGATCCCTTCCAGTTCTAGTATTCTATGATTCTACCATCTGCCACATCAAGCATCTAGAAGGAGAAGCAATGACAACTTTCACAATGGCTGAGACTGCTTCTTCTTACCTTCAGCTTCCTCTGACTCTCCCCGCCCCCCATCAAGTCAATGCATTTGATTTCTCCTGGGCACCTTCCTCCAGTTGGCCAGAGACCTTCAAAAGCAGTTGGTATGCACAACACACGTGATGCCTGATAAATTCCATGTAAGACCTTCCTGTTTGCTACTAGGCTTAATTTCTTAATCAAGATCTGCCTTTTTAAAATTTACAAGGATAATTTTTTTTCACAATTCTCACCTGTGTTCACTGTGAAGTAATCCTAAATACACTTTTCTGGTATATAAAACAATGCAGGGTCTTTTTGACTATTTCATTTTTAAATTAAAATTAAAATTAATCAAAGCTACTGGATCTACTCCTCTTTTATACAGACCACTGCTAACATTAATAAACAATTGCAGACCAAAGTCAATCCTACCTAACCCTTCGAAACATTATAAATATAAATTATGCTTTTTAAAAGAGACTTCTGAAGTTCACCATTATCCTTCCATTACAAATGGCTCTTTCAATTTTGTATGCAATTAGCACCTTCCCCTAAATATGTGAGAGAGATGCAGGATTTTCATCATAATCACTTCCCTTCTTAGCAGTTGATATACAAAGACCATAGTAGCCTCTGGGGAGAAAGAGAAGCATTGTATTAGGAGAAGCACTTTGCACAACAATTTATCAGACAAAAAATTAGCATGTGCCAAAACAACTTTAAGGCGTTAAATTACAAAGATTTTTTAAAAATTTTCTTCATGTCACCCAGAGCTACAAGAAGTTACAAAAAATAATCACTTTCAAAAAGGGATAGTCTTGCTTTAAAAGATTCTCACTCTTCTTTCCCATCACTACATCTGAAGTCTCACGTTTATTCTTCGCATTCAAGTGGTGCCTTTACTACCACAAGGATTCTCTCAGCTCTTTCATTTGTGACAGGTTAAAAAGTTTAGCACATAAAAGGTCTTAGTTAGGCTGGTATTTAAAAGAGAAAGAAAAAACTAAAAACAAATGCATAAAAAAAGAAATGTACAGCCAGTCCAGCTTCTTAAAATCGGAACATGTGAGAAAGTGTTACAATTAGCAAACAGGCACCAGACATTTATTCACCTTCCCATCCCGCTATATCATAGTCTGACAAAAAATGAAAAGATATTTTAGGCAGCATATGAAGCTGGAGACATCTGATTGTAGAAAAAACAAGATGTGTCTGATGGATAAGTAGAGGCATGGAAAGTTCATCCCCTTAGGGGAGAGAGGCACAACAAAACTAAGACAATTACTGGGTACAGGGATTTAAAAACAAAAACAAACAAAAAATCCACAAAAACAACAGAGATGGAAAGGTGCAATTCATCAAAAATGCCAGCTTAACAGGCTTGGAGACTTAATTCCAGTGCAATCGTTGCCTTGTTACCTTGCCAATAATGTGACCCGCCATAAACCCAGAGGGACCACCTTCAGTGGTAATAGTATAGTTCACTTCAGTACTCATCACCAGGTCTGCTAGACCCCTTTTTATAGACGGAAGGGAGTCTGCCTTACATGAAGCCCTGGGTTCAGACAGCATATTTCTTTGCAGACTGAATTTGCCAGTTTTCAGTATCTTTGACGGTCTTAGGAGCCAATTTGAACTTTTTTTTAGGGTGGGGTTTTTTGTTTTTTCCACCATAAATCTGTATTGAGACCTACTCATTTCCAATAGGGCAATGCATAGTGGTCACATAGCAAACCATTGTGGGCAGCCAAGGTGGACCTTCAGCCCTAGTCTACATTAGGGCGTTATCTTATATATAGTAGCCCAGTGTCTGTGCGTCTGTAACGCTGACATACACGGCCACGCCCCCTGGTCATGTACGTCAGTGCCCCGCTCCCCTTCCCCTCGCTCCGCGGCGGTTCAACCAGCCCCACAACCCCCCGGACACCCCCCCCCCCACCAGCGCTGCTTCCCTCCCCCTTCTTCCGGCCCCCCCATCCTCCCCTCCAGCCCCAAAGCCCCCAATCTCCCCCCCAGCTCTGCTTTCCACCCCCCTTCCAGTCAGCCCCGCACCCTTCCCCTCCCTGCATAGCGCACTGCGGCACTCCCGCCGGGCCCACCTGAGCGGCGCTCCCGCCGGGCCCCGGTGGGGGAGCAAGCGGCAGCAAGGGGCCCTTTCAGGACCCAGCGGGAGCGCCGCTCAGGTGGGCCTGGCAGGAGCAGCGCTCAGGTGTGCCCGGGGCAGCAAGCGGCCCTTTGGGGAGGTGAAGGGCGGCAGGGCGCCACGCAGGGAGGGGAAGGGGGCGGGGCTGGCCGAAAGGGGGGTGGGAAGCAGAACTGGGGGGAGATCGGGGGCTGTAGGGGAGGATGGGAGGCCCAGAGGAAGAGGGGAGGGAAGCAGCACTGGCGGGGGGGTGTCCGGGGGGCTATACGGCAGGAAGAGGGGGTGGGAAGCAGAGCTGGGGGCAGATTGGGGGCCATATGGCTGGACGAGAGGAGGAGGGCAGGAAGCAGACCTGGCGGGGAGGGGGGTGCAGCCACTGGCCGCAGCCAGACCCCAAATGGCCGCTTGCTCCCTGGCCGTGGCCCAGCTGAGTGGCGCTGGGCCGCTCAGCTGATCCCCGGTGAGACAGGAAGGGGGGCAGGGCAGTGATGTACACGGCCAGGGGGCAGGGCCGTGTACGTCACCGCCCCCCCTTCCTCCTCCCGCTGTGGCGCTGAGTGGTGTGCCCCTCAGCCGGGCCGCTGTGGTGCGGGGGGCGGTGACGTAGACAGCCCCGCCCCATGGCTGTGTACGTCACTGCCCCACTCCTCCTCCCCCACGGCGGCTCCACGGTGACGTACACGACCAGGGGGCAGGGCCGTGTCCATCACCGCTCCTGTTCCCCTCCCGCTGTGGCACTCAACTGAGTGCTGCACCCCTCAGCTGGGCCGCCGGGGGAGACAGCAGTGCAAGGGGCTTTTTGGGCTCCCCTGGGGTGGGAGAGTAAGGAAGGAAGGTGATGTACACGGCCCCGGCCCTGGCCCCGTATGTCACCACCCTGCCCCTCTCCCTCGCGGCAGCTCGGCTGAGCAGGCAGCACTCAGCCAAGCGCCATGGCGGGAGGGAAGGGTAAGGGTAAGGAGGGCAGGGAGAGATGGAGGGGAGAGAGAAGCAGGAGGAGGAGGAGGAGGAGGAGGAGAAGAGAAAAAAAGAGATGGAGGAGAGCTGAGAGAGAGGGGGGAGGCAGTAGGAAGAGAGAGAGAGAGAGACAGAGAGAGAGAGCTCAGGAGCGAAGATCTGAAAATCCCATTTATGACGGGCTAATTGGCTAGTTTTGAAATAACCCCCCTCAGGTCGAATTTAAAAGTGGAGCGTACACACTACCAAGCCTGTTATTTCAAAATAAGGGTCCGCTTATTTTGAAATCTGTACTCCTGTTTTCCTTGGGAAATAACGCTAATTTTGAAATAGTTATCCTGAAAAAGCATTAGCGTGAACACTCCACTGCCGCTATTTCAAAATAACTACTGCCCAGAGTAATTTGAACTAATTACTCCCCCCTGCTTCCTGGGGCTCTAAATCAAGGTAACGCGTCCACATTAATGGAGCCTACCTCGGATTAATTTCAAGGCTTCCCTGTAGTGGGGATATGCTATTTCAATTTTGTAAAATTGGAAGATATTAAGTCGAATGTAGTTATTTTGAAATAATTTCCTAGTGTAGACATGCCCTCATTGTGCTAAGCCTGGATGGGCAAAAGGGCCTCCATGGGCCGAATCTGGCCCACCAAGCCCTGCTGCTTCCCTGCCCCCAGTTCAATTAGAGTTTGGGGGCGGGGCAAGCATGCAGTTTCCTCTGCCAGGGGAATGGGCGCCAAGGGGGAACTTCATGGGGGGGTGAAGATTTTACATGCTCCCTCCCCCCAGACCTATCATGGTCTGTAGGTGGGGAAGCAAGGAACTCTCTGGCCCCGCCCCTTCCTCTTGAGGCACCGCCCCTTCCAGTGTTGCGCATGGCCACTTAAAAAATTTCTGAAGTGGACCCTAGCAAAAAATTATTACCCACCCCGTGCTAAGCACTACATAGTCTGTGACAATCATTATCCAATAACTGTTTCGGTTGTTCCCGTTAGCCAGATTTGAGCCAGTGCCCTAGGAGTGACAGGTTATGTCATATTAGCTCAAAATAAAGTGGGGGGGAGAGGAGGGCAAAGTGTCCACTAAAATATTATTGATTCTTGAAAAGGCACAGCATCTTTACTGAAACTATATCACAAGGAACAAAGGTCTGGCTTTGAAAGAGCCAAGCTGCTAGACAAGCAATTAGGAGTACAGTATTAATTATTTGAGGTCTGATGCGATCATAAACTAGGCCAGGAAGGGGTATGCAGCCAGCACAACCTTCTGGGAGCCTCAAACTTTTTGCCAATCTTTTTTGAGCACAAAGCAGTAAAGAGATTTTTTTTTTAAAATAGCATTTCAAAAATTTGAAGCCAGGATTGGAGATACATCAGATCCTCCTATATTCCTCAGAAGAGGAGGACTTTCTTTAGCCTACCATTCTCAGAGTTCAGTGTCAGTTTAAGATTTAGTTCTTATTTTAAAAAGGAACACTCCTCACTTAAATCACACTGCTATCTGAATATTTAAAAACAAACAAACAAACAAACAAACAAACAAAAAAAACCTGAAGGGAGGGGAGAGAGGTTTTCAGTTTGCTCTATGCATTTGAAAGTACTTTGTGTCTGTGTTAATCCTCCACATGTTGCCTCCACACTTGAGGATGAAACTGGCAAGAACAGAGTATGCTAAATTGGATTTTTAAAATCAGTGTTAAACTAGTTAAGGCTGACACTCGTTTCAGTTTGCTTTGTTGGTATGGACAAAGTTTTAAGCTATATTTGGGTAGTATAAAACTGAATTCTCTGGAGGACTAAAATTCCCCCTACAACCAGTAAGGCCAGGCATATTTAACTAGAGCCAGAATAGGAGCTTGTCTATAGGGTTGCCAGGTGTCTGTTTTTTCTGGCCCCTGTCCAGTAAAAAAACCCCAGAAAATACTGGACATGTAAAATGTCCGGTATTTTCTGTTTCACTCAGATGAAAGGCCGGCAGGGACAATTTTCCCCTGCCATGCCTGTCAAGGGCAGGGGGAAGCAAGGAGCACAGAGACTCTTAAAAAGCAGTAAGTGAATAGATCACATGTTCGGGATTTTTGGTGAATGCACCTGGCAAGCCTACTTGTCTACCCAGATTCTGTATCAATTTAAGCAGGTGCAACCCCTTTCTGTGGGCACATGCACCATAGCATCCTTGAACCTCTGTACTCCGTGGGTCCCTAATCCGGGGACACCTGTGGTGTGGAGGAGGACGAGGCTCTGCACACTGCCTGCCCTTCTCCCCACTCCAAGCTGCGGGAACAGCAGCACAGTGACACACTTCCCCTGCAGCTTTTCCTTGCTGCTCCCATAGTGGCAGGAGGCGGTGTCTGGGAGTGGCGGGGGGGGGGGGGGGGTGCAGAAAAGCAACACACCAGGTAAGAACCCTACTCTCCTCCCCCTCACTCCCAGACCCCGCACTGCCCTCCCTTGCCCAGCAAAATCTTTAATCCGGAATACCTTGTTTCTCAGGATATGCCAGATTAAAGAGGTTCAAATGTATAAGGGTTTGTCTACACTAGAAGTGCTACACTGGGGCAGCCGCGCTGATGCAGATGTGCTGCTGCAGCGCGTCTAGTGAGGACACACTATGCGGATGGGTGAATTCTCTCACTGTCATGCAAGAGCTATGCCAGTGGGAGGCGCTCTCCTGACAACATAACATTGTCCACACCATCAAGTATCAGAAGGGTAGTCTGAATCTGCAAAAGTGGCGAGGATTCCCGTGGCACCTTATAGACTAACTGAAGTGTTGGGGCATAAGCTTTCGTGGGCAAAGACCCACTTCGTCAGATGCATATAGTGGAAATTATTTATACCTGCCTCTGGAAATTTCCACTACATGCATCTGACCAAGTGGGTCTTTGCCCACGAAAGCTTATGTTCCAACACTTCAGTTAGTCTATAAGATGCCACAGGACTCCTTGCCGCAATTGTCCACACTGGTACTTCCGTTGTTCAGGGGATTGGTTTAGTCACAGTTATGTCAACATACATGGTAACAGCCTTAAGGAGCTTGCTGTATAAGACCTCTATACCAGCATAAATGTCCATGCGAGAGGACTGCATCTATTTACCTCTGTCACTTTTACTACCAATTAGTTAGATACAAAAACTGCATGCAGCCAAGCCTAAAAACTATTTCAGCTGCTAAACTGTTTCAACACACTCCTTCCACTCCGTCATCCTTCTCTCCTCCCCCACATACTTTAATCATTGCCGCCCTTCTAAAACAGCTGGCAAGAGCCCAAGATTGTACCTAAATCTAGTAGAACAATACAAGTTAGCTTAAAACCATTCTTCTCTTATTGGAGAGCTTGTCAGGTTTGGAATCTAAATTCTGGGATCCCAAACTCTACAATCCAGCACAGTGTGAAGATGCATAAACGGATCCTTACAAGTCTACATTATTTATTTGCTTCAACATACCAAAGGAGACACCCTCTTCTCAGCATGCTAGTTTTATGCCTATACATTTTTTTAAAATGCGGCCTCCTCCACAAAACTTCGCAGCTCACATTTGCCCCTGCTCCCCTCCCTAAAGTTATTTTATATACATATAAGGGAATAAGCTTTACCCCCTCAGAAAACCCAGGCCAGGTGTTTCATGTCGTAGAGTTCAGGTTAAGGCCAGGCCAGCTAATTTGTAGGTTCACTCAGTAACGAGATAAAGGATTTCAGTTAGGTACTGTAGCTTCTGCTCTGAGAGATGTGGGATAGAAGAGTGCTAAGCAGGCAGCCTGAGTGTCACTCCTACTGGAATGCCTGACCTTTCCCAGGGCTTTGATCATGCTGGCTCACAGTGTGAGATAACCAGCCCTCTGCAGAATCTGGTGGTGTTAACCTCCGCCCCCTCCCCCCACACGCACACACGGCTTTGAGTCCTCATGTTTTTACTGCCAGATACTTACCTGTGCTTCCAGCACTCTACCCAATCCCACTTTGCTTTCTAGATAGCATTTCTAGACCTGAACTTTAAATGAAACTGTTCTCGGTATTTACTCAAAAGAAAAGTTTTCGAAGTCCAAAGGTATGGAGGGAGGAAGAGGCTCTGCCCCCCAAAGGAAACTGATTAGCCCCATCTTCAATCCCTTGCTTAAGATTAGTTGGTTTATTTTTAAAGAGTTACAGCAATTGTCACACACAGTTGTGGCTTTGGCACATCAGTTACAAAGCCAAATATAGTCTAGCTGTTAGGTGGATTTGTGTCCTTTACCTTCTCATTAAAGAAAATTATGCAAGAGTTAATCTAATTAGCACATACAATATTCAGCACATTCTACCCAAACCTTGCAAGTAAGCAGCATGATAGGCATAATAGTACAAGAGTCTGATCAATGTGCAGTTAAGACAGTAATATAGTGACAGGAAGGAACATTGTACAGCTAGTGCAAGTGTAATTATAGACATTTCTGCTGCTTTTGCAGAAGAGGTGGGGTTTGGTCACACTTGGCCTGCAGTCTTTGGCCCCACTTCCATTTTCCATATTTAACCCATATTTTTATTAGACATGGGGCTGCCATTAAAAGTAAATTACATCTAATGTATAGGCGTCTATCTCAGAATGGCTCATTTGAAATAATTTAGAATTAACGGCTGAGGTACTAAGTTAGTAAAGTATGAAACATCTGGAACCCTGGGTAGAATGTGCTGAATATTGTATGTGCTAATTAGATTGACTCTTGAATCGTTTTCTTTAATGAGAAGGTATAAGACCCAAATCCACCTAACAGCTAGGCTATTTTTGGTTTTGTTTTACATAAATTTGCAAGTGGATCGTCTCAAATTATTTTTCCACTCATGCAATTTTAATATGATTTTTTAAAGGGTTCATTACAATTCCTTAAATGGTATGTTGTGGACTACATCATCTTCAATGGTTTTACCACAGGCATGGGTCACTGAGCAGAGCTCATTGGCTGCATGTGGACCAAAGCCAAATATAGCAAACCAGGATGTTATCTCTCTGTAAGAAAAAGTTGTAATCAGCCACCTTGTCTTCCTCTAATTATGTAGATTTAAGATGCAAGTTTTACTTTAGGACAGGCTCTACAATGTTAAGAGAGTCTCCATTTGCCTGCTGAAATTTCACCTGTATGCATACAAGCACTCCCTGCTCCCTGTTAATTAGGTTTTGTGGAATCTTGAGGCCCAGAGAGAGGGTTGCTTTTTAGTGTGCTGTTACATAATACCAGGAGAAAGACTGTGAGAGTAAACTTCTCTGTTACCTGTCAACATTTTGGAGAGTCTTTCTTCGTCATGTCTCAGGACAGAATTTTCCTGAGTGTCTGAGGAAACCCATATGCTTCTGCTGTTGGAGCTGTGGTGACCCTTAGTAAAGGTGTACTCTCCTGGAACCACGGGAGAATTTCTGTAACCTTTTTTTCCCCTCAGGTTTCACAGAATAAACATAGGTATTCCAGAACTGATGCTCCTTACAAGTCCAGGTAAAGCCATTGCCTGCAATTAATACTGCCTTCATACAGCAATTTTTATATTTATTCAGAGAGTGATCCAAACCCTATACCTCTGAACCATCAGTGAGATGATGCAAGCTCCCCCTTCCCGCCAAAAAAGTCAGCTTGTTTTCCCCTGCCCTCTTGGTACATATGACTCTGCCATTAAAGACACAGTGCAGTTTTAGGCCACAGACTCATGTGCAGAATACATGTTCACATTTGCATTTGATAGAACTGTCCTCCTGTGTTTTACATGGAATGGCACAGTCTAAACTCCTGCTTGATGAACCAATTCGCACCTCTACTAGAACTGCAGTCTCATTGCATGTTTAGTCAAGGAATGGGTGTGGCGGCAGAAGACCAGAAAACCTGGACAAAGGCTACTCTGTCATTGTGGGCATGCAGGTTTTTTTGCATTCCCTCCTCTCCAAACCACCTGCTGCAGCTATCGTGAGGCTCACCCTCTTGGCCAGGATGCTGGAAAGTGGACCTCCAAGGCAGTCATTACTCTCTGTTAATCAACTGGGTCGGTGTTGCTTACCTTGAGTCAGCTCTCTTCAAAACACCACTGCCACCTCCTACATCCACATGTCAGGCCTATAAAAGCCCAGCGAGTGATGTTTGCCAGTGTACTACTACCCAAGCAAGGTTTCTCACATAGCAGGGTAATACTAGTGCTGCTAAATCAATGGACAGGCTAAGACAGTCTCACCTTATCAGGAATGAGCAGAAATAATGCAGGAATATTAATGTATGTTTTATCTATATTTTGACTAAACACGCTCAGATACGATGATGGTGAACGCTACAGAAAACACTGCACAGGTAAATACAGAAGGCAGAGATGAATGATGTTTTCAAGGGAAGTACCCAATGGTCTGGATCTGAGATGCGTTTCTAATAAGACTGGAGAAGCACCCTAGATGCAGGCACATGAAGAAGGGAAATGCACCATTTACATGTAATGTGTGAAACAAGAAGACAGTGAAAACAATTTGATCACTATACTCTTGGAGTACATCTACACAGCAGAGTTATTACAAAATAACTGATGTTATTTCAAAATAATGTGAGCGTCTACACAGCAATTCCATTATTTTGAAATAAATTCAAAATAACATCCGGCTTATTTCGACTTCTGTAAACATCATTCCACGAGAAATAACGCCTATTCTGAAATAGCTAATTTGATAGAGCTGTAGTGTGAATGCTCCACTGCTGCTATTTTGAAATAGCTCCTCTCCAGGGCCATTCAAACTAACTACTCCCCAGTGCCTCCTGGGGCTCTAAATCGAATTAGCACATCCACATTAGGGGAGCCTGCCTCGGACTGATTTTGAGGCATCCCTGTAGTGTAGACGTGCTATTTCAAAATAAGCTATTTCGGAGTATTTCTTCTGGAATAGCTTATTTTGAAATAAATGTGCAGTGTACATGTACCCTCGCCGTTCATCTAATTCTTAGTTTTGACCTGATCAGGGAAGGAGAACTAGGAAAATGGACAGACACTGGTGTGAATTAAGAAGCAAGGTCTTAGAAATTTATCAGACATGTACAGCTGCAGTTCACTTAAGTGAGGATATAGCTAAAAAGTGTGTGTGATGGACCCCCTCTATGCTTTATGAAATGGACTCATGGACATGAATAGACATAACTCAAAAGAGGTTTGAGAAAATTATTTCATGTAACCTATCGATCTTTAAGTAATGATCTGCTGGTTCTGTTTATCTTACTCTGTTGTATGTATCATTTGTGTGTGGAAAATTAGACACATGGAGTGGGGAATACTTGGTGAGTTTTCAAATGTATGAATGGGAGACACGGAGGGTGTTACCTGAAACTTCTAGATGAGCCACAGTTAAACAATCTTATGTCCTTAAGTCTGAGCAGTGGTTGGTAGGGAGGGGCCTCAATTCGTTAACAAAAGGGATAGGAGAGGAGAGGCCTAGGTCTTTTGCCTGGGCTGCACCTGAAGGAAGGGGTCAGGGATCCCAGGGCATGGAAGACAGCCCTGGTTTAGAGTGGCAGCTGGAAAAGGTTTTAGGGTTAGTTTAAGTTTGCACTGAGGTTTCAGTGAAGAATTAGCCAAGCGGTTTTGTTTCTTTTAATTTGTAACCTACTTTGTTCTGCCTACTTTCACTTATTACTACTTAAATCCTACTGCTTCAACTTAATAAAACCATTTTTATTTTCTATCAAACCCAGTGTAAGCGACTGTTACCTGGGGGGCGGGGGGGACACAACCAGTGTGCATATTCTCCCTTTCATTGCTAAAGGGGGCTTACCTAATTCTTTGGGGTTTGATCCCATCTGGGGAGTGCTCTCTCAGGAGGCTGGACCCTAAACTGCACTCTCCTTGGACCTGAAGTGATTCAGTGTCTGTACTGCTTCTCGGTGAGGGCAGGGACCTCAGTTCGGGGCCTTGGCTGGGGGAGACCAGCAGAGCTGGCCCAGTAGGACCAGGTGGTGAGGAGCCCCAGAGAGCAGGAAAGCAAGTGGCAGTGGCCGTATCAGCACCCCGTGAGGCACCCCCGAGGGGTCGTCTGTGACCGCACCCCATCACAGTGTGGTTTAAGTTTTCCTGAAAACATAGGAGCATGTCACTTGTGTTCCAAGATTAACTAACTGTATTTTCCTGAAATAAGCGGCAGTGTTTAGGATCGAGTTATATAATGTGCTGTAGAGACCTCCCTTTTTTGTCTGCCCCCTCACTTGCATCCTATTTATCTCAGCCTCTTACTCATCTAGTCACTTAAGGCTTTTTAAGAGCACTAGCTCTACAAGAGTAAAAGCCTATTGAAAACTTGAAGTACAGAAAAGACTGCATCTATACAATCTGCTAATATGACTGTAAAGTCTCAAGTATAGACAGAAATCTATGTACAGACACACTAAAGTGTCTGGTCTGTCAGAGATAGTGTTTCTAAGCCTTTGGGGGAAGCAAGCCTGTCCAGAAGTGGGTTCCAGCAGTTACGAATTTTACTCAGTAAAAGTATATCAATTAGATGGTGTGACAATTTAATAAATATTTGTCATTGGAGCACAAAAGCCCATGAATGTATGCCCACAGATCATTTTAATTCCACCCCACTGCAGTATGTTGTGGTCCCCTCTAGATGACTAGTAGCATGTTCAGAGTCAATTGCTATAGATACTCCCAAGCATTAGGTTCCACTCTTCTGTGTGTTCACATGAACACACAAACAGTGTAATGGAGGATTCCTATTTCTGGCAGTCTTAATGGAAACAAAGCAAAACAGCTTAGCAAGACTACTTCAGTAATTGCAACACCATCACTATAGTTCCTAACTCAGCCCTACAACATCCACTATACCAGACATCAAATGACTGCTAGAGCTCGTCCACACTGTCCTCATGCATGCATTCTCCTGCTATAGTTACTACTGACCCACCCACACCCACACCATACTGGATTTTTTCCCAACCTTCTCCTGTAACCTGCTCCGACTCACCCATTCACCACATAGTCTTTAAAGGTAAGTTTAATTCATGTCCTGGCTGTCAATTCAATAAAAGGAGCCAGATTCACCTGATGAGAAGTGGTGCTGCGCTAGCTTACACTCGGGTTATTTACTTCTACTGTGACTGTTATTTTTACAATGCAATACATTTGTTTCAGGGTGCAGCTGATCAGACTTTTCAATTTGAAAGAGAGGATTCCTCTTTCGTTGGCATTAATAGAGCACCAGAAAAGGAAGGATGCGGGGAGGGGAACTGGTTTGAGTAAATTATAGAAAACTTCAGTTTCTCTCTTAGGCCTGGTCTATACTAGGACCATAGTCCGAAATAACACCTTCTCCCCCTCTGGTTGAAAGATAAAGTTTGTAAGCGATGCATCTACACTATCAGAATGTTAAAATTAGATTATTCTAATAGTCAATGGAATTTCCATCGACTCTTTGATTAGTCAATAAGGACGCTTCCACTTTGAAATGTAGCAAGAGCCCGCCGGGCTTTTGCTACATTTCAGAGGCAGAAGCGCCTCGCAGCATTCCACCTCTGAAATGTAACAAGAGCCCCAGCAAACACTTTATGCACACAACTGCTACTGTTACTTTGTATCCTGATGGAGAGGAACTCTATGGAGAGAATTTAAGAGCTTGGATGTATTCAGGGCAGCATAACAGAGTTCTGAGAAAGACACATGTGAAAATAAAATGTAGCTCATTCACATTCCTATGTCATTCTTAACCAGCCTCTCAAACTTAGCTCTGAGTTTTTTGGCTTTTCACCACTGGATTCACACCATTAATGTTTCAATCCATGGTTTTCACTGGGCACTGACCTATGACCTTCATAAGAGTAATGCTAGCATTCATGTGCACTTCCTTAGCATTCAACGCCAAAAGGAGATACTTGGCTTTTTTTCAATAGATCTAGCAGATGTATAATTAGGGTTTTAGTAAATCATTTCACTGTGATTGATTAGTTGCGCAGTTTTCAGTTAACAATTTCAGGTTTCAATGATATTTCATTCAGTTAAAAGCTACTTTCATTGAAGAGTATCAGAGGGTTAGCCGTGTTAGTCTGAATCGGCAAGAACAACGGGAAGTCTTGGAGCACCTTATAGACTAGCAGATATAGTGGAGCATAAGCTTTTGTGGGCAAAGACCCACTTCATCAGATGCATGTAGTGAAAGTAACTCTTTAATTGAAGAGGTACTTTCAAGAAAGTCATCCTAGCACAATGGCCTGCTCACAGCTCACTAAGGGTATGTCTACACTACCCCCCTAGTTCGAACTAGGGGGGTAGTGTAGACATACCCTAAGGGACAACAAAGTGTTTACTTTAAAATGGAAGTAAGTGATTGTGTCAAAGCTGTCAATTTGTCAATGCTTACTTTCAATACACTGCTACTAGCTGCTGTTCAGTGTCCCAACTCCATAATGCACATAGTTAATTTTGAATCAGGAAAATTGCTTGTGTTCAAAATTATTAAGGTAACTTCTTCAGTACAGTATATGCACTATCCAATTTCAACCCACAGTGAAGTTATGAATTTCTGATTGACTACACACCATGCAGAAATGACAGAATTGAAATCTGCTCACTACACAGTTGGTTCATAGAGAGACTCCAATAATTTAATTAGCTGATCACTGTGAATCTCAGAAATAGACTGAATCAAAATGGGATGACACATTTTACTCACTACTAAAAAGAACCTGAGGCTTGCATCTCAGGTGTTTTAACCCTGCCATACTTGAAGCAGCCTTATCAGAGGTCCGCAAAGAAGAAAAATGACCACTTTTTAATGGAGACTTCCATTGTCTCTCCTTTCCCTCCCATCCTATAGAAAAAAAAACAAAGCAAAACCCACTTCCAAAACTAATGGAAGAAACATGGCATTATTATACAATTTTATGTCATAGTTTAAGTTGAATGTCAAAGTTAAACGGCCCCATGATGATGTTTCTTACTTCTGGTGTCATGACCTAAAATGATTGAATCTATCTCATCTTGCTTCAAACCAACTAATTATCCAGTTATTCCTAGCATCCTCCAAAGATGGGGGGGGAGGATAAACACCATACCACCACCTTTCAAAACTTAAAGATAGCATTTAAAAAAGCAGGGATCAGAGACTCATGTTCTCCTCATTTCCAGGATCTGATCCGACAAGAACAACTTGTCTTATGCCCCATACTAAGTATTTCAGGCTCAGGCCCTCAGTTTGTGGGGTTTAGCTATATTTGCCCAACAAAAAGAAAAAAGTTTTGTATTTTGTATAATGAATTAATCTTAGAAAAGATTCTTGCATAATTCTCTGCTGCAATAAGCACACAATTTAAGATAACCGCTGACACACTGACAACCAACAATCGCAGCAGCTAAACAATATGGATGGGGGGAAATGATGAATGGGAAAGTTATTCCCAAAAATGTCATAATGCATACAGCACTGTCCAATCTTCCTCTATGGCTGGCAGGCACCTGATTCAGTTCAGCTTCTTGTACAATTTAACTTAACTGTTTCAATTTAACAATTTAGCTACACCATTCCTGATGACAGGTGTCACAGCACTGCTCTATACTGCAAGAATTCCAATTAAAATAATTTTAAAAAACAAAACGATCTACAAGACACTAATTTAATTTGTGATGAATGGAGTTAAGTTTTGAGCAGGATTTTTTTAAAGGAGGAACAGCTAGGCAGGTGGTCCTCTTGCATTTGAGTTGGCATGAGGCACTGTAATTTTATACTTTCAGCCTGTCAATTTTAGAAAACCGGGATTCCCAGATTACCACAGCATGGACCACAATTTCATTCAGAATGCTTTGTGGTGCCCTCCTTTCTTTCCTACTCCGTCTTCAGGCAGTTACTGAAGCTGCTATGTGGAAGAAGTTATACATATTTAGCTGCCTTTAAAAATACAATGTTGCCCGATGCTCTCTGCAGACCACTAGCAAGTGCTCCATGAGTCAGTTTGAGAAGTGATATAACACTACTCAGTTAATACTGCATGTTCAGTACTTTCTAAGGTAATAAATCCACGTTCACACCTTTTCTGGAACAAAAATTCCTTAGGAATTCTATTCCCACAAGTAAATTCTATTAATTCTATTCTCACAAGTAAAAGTAGGAACTACTATATCTTTGTGGTATAGTTCTGAAATATAGCAAGATGATTTGTTGAACTCAGATATCTATGCTTCATCAACTACCACTTAAAATGCTTAAAATTACCATTAAGGAGCACTTTTAATACAAGATGTCAGATGTTTCAAGAGTCTGTTTAAAATAATCAGTTATCCCTTTCATGTTTTTCTATCAGCCTTTGAAATAAGAGGGCCAAACCCTTTGTTTTGAGGTACGGAGCATTTACTACTCCAAGTGAGGTCAAGAGGAAATTCTGTGCCCCCAAACATCAGACAGACATCACTAACTGTGACACGTTAATGAAACTAAGGGAAAAACCCCACATTTTTCTTTAAAAATGCTCATCATTACTAAAATCGTACTAGAATTGGTTAGTACAATTCAATTCTACTTACCATGGTTACATGAGAATACATTTTCCATCCTCCCCCTTTTTGTGATCCCAAAGTCTAATTATGGTGGCAAATATGCAGTCAGCAAAAGTTAACAGATTTGTTTTTCTTTAAAGAAATTAAAAGCCATGAGTGCGAGGTTTAGACTCTGCTGCTACACTTGAAAACACAGAATCATAGATTCACTGAATACTAGAACTGGAAGGCACCTTGAGAGGTCATCAAGTCCAGTCCCCTGCCCTTACAGCAGGATCAAGCACCTTTTAAATGATTCCTGACAGATGCCTATCTAACCTGCTCTTGAATATCTCCAGTGATGGAGATTCCACAACCTCCCTAGGCAATTTATTCCAGTGCTTAACCATCCTGACAGGAAGTTTTTTTCTTAATGTCCATCCTAAACCTCCTTTGCTGCAATTTAAGCCCATTGCTTCTTGTCCTATCCTCAGAGGCCAAGGACAACGTTTTTTCTCCCTCCTCCTTTTAACACTGTGACGGGCCCGTCGGGACCCGCACTGCCCCGGGGGGAACCTCACCCATGGCCCCAGCAGAAAGTTGGGGCGGCGCAGCGAGGGCCAACAGCGCTCACCGCTCCCGGCCCGCTACGGCCAGGATTGACTGTGGTGAGACACCGTGCGCCCCGCCTGGGAGGAGGCGAGGCAGAACAATGCTGGCTGGCCGCCGCATAAGCCGCAGACCCGGGAAAGCCCTCGGGGCAGGGCTCCGAGCACATGGTCCAGCGTCTTAGGGTGTGAAGATGCCCGGGGCGCCAGACTGCCATGGCCTCACCTGGGCCACTTCAAAAGCGGCCGGGATGGAGGAAGCAGGGCGGCTCAGGGGAAAGGAGCCGCCGATCACGCCCTAAGCGGGAGGATGTTCCCCCACGCTAAAGGACTCGGCAGGGGAACACCAGGATGCCACGGAGTCTGGACGGGTGCAAGGACGGCAGCGGACGGGTAAGCCCCCGAGAGCCACTGGCAGAACCAGAAGACGGGGAGGGGGATAGGAAGCAGCCTGGGGCAGAGCGCTTCTGGTGACCGAGGGCAGATGCGTTCAGGCTCAAACCCCATCTGTCGTGCAGGAAGTGTATTAAACCCTAAACTTAGGGCCCCGGTGGAGAGGGAGGGCCCGCGTCCTCCTTCCCCCTACCCTTCCACTGCCGCAACTGCAGTTGTACGGCAGAGAGCGCAGGTGCTGGCTGGCACCAGAACCTCCGGAGATTAATACATTGCCCCTCTGAGAGCTAATTCCAAGGGGCACAGACCCCAAAACCCTAACTTAGACCTGGCGGTGGGTTCGTGGAGCCCCCCTGCTCAGTTGAGAGAGGGCGCTCGCACCCTTAAAACCCGTCACAAACACCCTTTTAGATACTTGAAAACTTCTGTCATGTCCCCTCTCTGTCTTCTCTTTTCTAAACTAAACAAGCCCATTTCTTCCAGTCATCCCTCACAGATTACGTTTTCTGGATCATTAATCATTTTTGTTGCTCATCTCTGGACCTTCTCCAATTTCTCCACATCCTTTTTGAAATGTGGTGCTCAAAACTGGACACAACACTCCAGTTGAGGCCTGATCAATGCAGAGTAAGCGGAAGAATGACTTCTTGTGTCTTGCTCACAGCACTACTCTTAATGTGTTCCAGAATCGTATTTAGCTTATGGTCCATTATGACCCCTAGATCCCTTTCTGCAGTACTCCTTCCTAGATAGCCGCTTCCTATTCTGTATGTGTGAGACTGATTTTTCCTTCCTAAGTGGAGTACTTTGCATTTGTCCTTATTAAACTTCATCCTATTTACCTCAGACCATTTCTCCAGTTTGTCCAGATCATTTTGAATTATGACCCTATCCTTCAAAGTATTTGCAATCCCTCTCTGCTTGGTATCATCTGAAAACTTAATAATCAAACTCAGTATGCCAATATCTAAATCACTGAGGAAGATATTGAACAGAACAGGTCCCAAAACATACCCCTGCAGAACCCCACTTGTTATGCCCTTCCCATATAACTTTGAGCCATTAACAACTACTCTCTGTGAATGGCTATCCAACCAGTTCTGCACCCACCTTACAATAGCCCCATATAGGTTGTAGTTGCCTAGTTTATTGATAAGAATGTCATGAGAAACTGTATCAAATGCTTTACTAAAGTCTAGGCATACCATGTCCACCACGTCTCTCTTATCCACAAGACTTATCTTATCAAAGAAAGTTATCAGATTGGTTTGACATGATTTGCTCTTTACAAATTCATGCTGGCTGTTACCTATCACCTTATTATCTTCTAAATGTTTGCAGATTAATTACTTAATTATTTGCTCCATTATCTTCTCTGGCACAGAAGTTAAAATGTCTGGCCTGTAATTTCCTGGGTTCTTATTTTCCTTTTTATAGATGGCCACTATATGTGGCCTTTTCCAGTCTTCTGGTATGTCTCCTGACTTCCATGATTTTTCAAAATGATAGAGGAGGTATCTGAGCCATTAGCTATCAAGCTCCTTGAGTATTTTAGGATGCATTTCATCAGGCCCTGGTGACTTGCAGACATTAACTATTTTTTGACTTGTTCTTGTTTTATTTTAACTTCTAAACCTACCCCATTTTCACTACCGACCATTATGTTAGGCATTCTATCACCATCAATCTTCTTGACAAACACCGAATCAAAGAAGTCATTAAGCACCTCTGCCATTTCCAAGTTTCCTGTTATTGTTTCTCCCCCTTTAATGGACCTACCCTGTTCGTGATCTTCCTCTTGCTTCTAATATATTTTTAGAATGTCTTCTTGTTACCCTTTATGTCTCTAGCTAGAGTGTGCTCATTTTGTGCCTTTGCCTTTCTAATCTTGCCTCTGCATAGTTGCATTATTTGCCTATATTCATTCTTTGTAATTTGACCTAGTTTCCACTTTTTATAGGACTCCTTGATTTTTAGATTATGTAATATCTCCTGGTTGATCCAAGGTGGTCTCCTGCCATACTTTCTATCTTTCCTACGCAGTGGAATAGTTTGCTTTTGGGCCCTTAATAATGTCCCTTTGAAAAACTGCCAACTTTCTTCAGTTGTTTTTCCTCTTAGTCTTGATTCCCATGGGAGCTTACCTACCAGCTCTGAGTTTACTAAAATCAGCCTTCCTGAAATCCAATGTTTCTGTTTTGCTGTTCTCCTTTCTACCATTCCTTAGAATCGTGAACTCTTATGATTTCATGATCACTTCCACCCAAATTGCCTCCCACTTTCAAATTTTCAACCAGTTCCTCCCTATTTGTTAAAATCAAATCTAGAACAGCTTCTCCCCAGTAGCTTTCTCAACCTTCTGAAAATAAACAGTTGTCTCCAATGCAGTCCAATACTTTATTGGATAATCTGCGCCCTGCTGTGTTAGTTTCCCATCATACGTCTGGATAGCTGAAGTCCCCCATCACCACCAAATCTTGTTATATGTTATTTTTTTAAAAAAAAACCTTATCCATTCTTTTGCCTGTCTGTAGTAGACCCCTAGCATGAAATCACTCTTGTTTTTTACCCCTTTTAACCTAACCCAGACACTCTCAACAATTCTGTCTCCTATGTCAATCTGAATTTCTGTCCAAGTGTACTTATTTTTAATATACAAGGCAACACCTCTTCCCTTTTTTCCCTCCCTTTCCTTCCTGAGCAAGCTGTATCCTTCTATGCCAATATTCCAGTCATGTGTACTATCCCACCAGGTCTCTGTGATACCAACTATGTCACCGCTCCTCAGCACTGTGGGACCAACCCGACAGCTCACCAGCTGCTCTGCCCCAGGCGTCCTGATTCAGCCGCTGCTGAATCTGACCAGCGGCTGACTCCAGGAAGCCCGGGGCAGAGCAGCTCTGCCTCGGGCTTCCTGGAGTCAGCCGCTGGTCAGTTTCAGCAGCGGCTGAATCGGGGACAGCTGGGGTGCTGCCGGGTTGGTCCCGCAGCCCCGAGGGGCAGCGCTATGATACCTACCGGCAGCACTCTAGCTGCTCTGCCCCCAGCTTCCAGATTCAGCTGCCGGTCAGTTTTAGCAGCGGCTGAATCCAGGAAGCTGGGGGCGGAGCAGCTCCAATGATCTGGCTGCCCAAAGCACTTCTGGGTTCCTGATGGTGCCGGACCATCAGGAGTGCTGGACCATCAGATGCCGGACCATCGGAGTTTTACTCTACTTTCTTCCCCTTCCTCGAAAGGTGAACCCAATCCCTGTTTAGCAGCAATTCTTGAAACAGCATCCTATGGTCAAGGAAGCCAAAGCCCTTTTGGTGACACCATCTTTGCAGCCAGGCATTCATCTCCAGGATGCACCTATCTCTTGCTTGGGCCCCTACCTTTGACAGGAAGGATTGACCAGAATACCACCTGCACTCCAAACTCCTTCCCCCATACTCCCAGAGCCCTGTACTCGCGCTTGATGTGCTCAGGGTCACACCTTGCAGTATCATTTGTGCCCACATGGTTGAGTAGCATGGGGTCTAGAAAAGCATACATCTTAGCAGAATCAGCGAATGTGTTTAGTTTTATACACTGCAACTTCAGTACCATAGTGCATCCATTCCCCCCATAAGCACTGTAGCTTTGCCAACCTATTCCCCAGTATAGATGCAGCTAGGTCTTCTTTTTCTGACAACCTCTCTACCAGTGTTCAGAGAAGTGGAGTTCCGACTGTGACAGAATAAAAAGTGCTTTATTCCCACTGTCGACTTTATCCACACTATAGAGTTATGCTGACATAACTAGGGTGCCATAGCTATACTCCTATGGTCCCTGAACCATAGACATGCCCTAAGTCATGTACCAAGGTTAACAAAAGTGACTCAGTAAGCTGGCACATACTAAATTTCCATTTTACCCTCCAAAAAATTCTAGATTTCTCTTCTCAGTGCAGTTTAAGACGCTTTTCCCCCAGAAGAGAAAAAATAAGTCAGTCAACTATCCGATAAGCAAACGCTTATCAGATAGTTGACAGGATAGTTGACTCATCGCTTCTCTGAACGGGGGGACGGGGAGAGAAGGAAGAGAGGAGTATCTCGCAGAGAGCCTGGGCTCCGTGCAATGCTGTCACTTTGAAACGCTTCAAGGGGGCATTGCTGCACGAAGCCAGGGAGCCCCTAGCTGATCCTGGGCTCCATGCAGCACTGCTCCTTTGAAACGCAGTGGCAGCATTTCAAAGGGGCAGCACCGCCCTACTGACTAATTAAGTGGTCGATGCAAAAATGCATTGACTATTCGATTAGTGAAATACATGCTACTTAACATCCTTAGAGTATGCCTTTCACTAAACATTTCAAAAAGAAATCTGTATTTATATATCAAATATCAAGGGAGTATCAGAGCCCCTCATACATTGTTCATCTCTGCAGCAAAGTTTTATACTTTAAGTAACTTGCCATCTAATTCCTGTGTGGTGATATTTAAGGCAGTGAAGGGAAGTAACTGTACTGAAGCCAATGCTTTAGGCAGCCCTGGAGCATACTGGATCCAGTTTGAAAAGAATTGGCAACCCTAAAACTTTTTGATAAGATAAAATTTCATTGATGTTGGCTCACACTAGGCCCACTTCAACTCTGCACTTGTCCTCTGTGTTTCCTTGGCATATCTGTTCCTTTCCTCTATCTGCTTTAGCATAACTTTATTTTTCTCTTTTATCTTTAGATAACTGCACCCAAGGACCGGAGGGATTGATTTTTTGTTTTGACTTATTGTTTGAAGATCTGTAACTCAAAGCAGATATCACGCCTCTGATGTCTAAGCTTGAGCAGCATAAAAGGTAAACCTAGTCCTGCCTATCAAGCAATGATACCATTTTATAACCAGTCATCTATCTGTTTTCTTTTGCTTGTGGGGGAGGGAAGGAAGGCTATTTTAAGGGTTTATATTATAGGTAACAAGAAGATTTTGAATAAGGAGTATTAGCATACACAGTAGTCATGAAGACTTATTTAAAAGAGAAACTTTATGAACTGCAGACTACTTTTTGGGGAGGGAAGAAGAGACCCTTATTCTCAACATAAGGACATCATTACACATCATGTTATACTATGTATAAAACCACCACTGCCAAAATCACTACCATGCAAATCTCAAAGCCACCACATACAATTACTGGAAGATTAAATCATATGAAATCAATTTAATACCCCACAGAAAGAGGAAGATAGTAGGAGAGTAAATTGTGCAGAAGCACTGATGTGTCAATACGAATATTAACACTGTCCCGAGATAGGAAATCAAATCAATGGACAATTTAAAAACTATTGAAACTTCTACATAAGCCTTCTTTGTAATGACCTGAGGTTCCCCTCTTCAGCTTGCAGTTCTCTTCTTTCCCTTTCCCAAAGATTGCTAAAATGTTTTAAATAATCAGTTCTGGGGAAAAAAAAAAAAAAGCAGGCACTCAACTTTCCTCTCCTGGTGATATATTTTATATTACAGAAAGTCAATACACAAGTACTTGCACAAAAACACAAACACGCACGCACGCTTGTTTATGACAGCCCATCTCATCTCATCTATTCCCTGAATTTGTCCAGCTTTCTGGAATATGGTTACATATGCAAACATTATCTCCCAATTGTAACCTCATTTTCTGCTCTGCTGGACAGCGTGACCAGCATTTGTCATCATGCCTCCCCCGCCCACATCATTCATAGGTCTATAATTGTCATCAAGATGTGGCATGTCAGCAGGACTCCAGTGTTCTCTGTTCCCCATCTCCACACAGTAACTCAGGTAACAAACCCATAATCTCGTCCTGTTTTCATGATGGTTGAATTACACATAATTGTTTCTGCACAATGATTGATTTCTGCCTGAATAGAGACCTCTGCCTTTTTTCAATGCAAGCGAGTGGCAGCCAAGTCTCTCCATCTAGGAGGAGGCAGCAGCCTTTGAAGAGATCAAAGCCAAGGCCGCAAGCAGTTGTGCGCCCTGGGAATATGGAAAGCCTTTATGCTCTCAACCCCATTTCCAACATCATGTTGGATTGCAGCTGCATTACATTCTGCCAGCATTCTTAATGCTTTTAGTATTGACTCTGACATCACCAATAGCTGTTTTAAAGTAACAAAAGCTGAAAGATAACTTATTTTCATCAATTCTGTTTGGAACATGCAAAGTTAAGGGAAGGAAGCATTTGTTTTTAATATGAAATAATAAAAAAAGCACACAAACTATAGACATTTCACAAAATCAAAAACATGTTTTTCATAGGGAAAAAACAGAGAGGGCATTTTATCGCCTGGACCACACAAAGAGACAATCATTATGCACCTGCTTTTTCAAGCCTAAAGACTTAAGTAAAAATACAAAATGGATAAATGAGCCAAATTGGAGAAATTATTTTTACTTTCTAACCACCTGATGTAAGGTGAAATAATAGCGATGCCTAAGAACTGTCTCCCTTTCCCAGATCCTTGTAGCAGGCAGACAATGGTTCATTCGTGCATTTGTAATGCATCACGTGTCCATTTTAGAAATGCATAAAATCCTCATTAGTTATCTAAAGGATTTAAAAAAAAAAATCAGAGCAGCTTCCTTCAAGGCTTTTTCTCCACAGAAGCACCTTTACAGTCTCTCTCTCTCTCTCTCACACACACATACACCCTCCCACCCAAATCACTATTATGCCATGTTAAAATTGTTTCTACCACATGTATGTTTTTAGAATAGCCAAACAAACACTCACATGAAAACCCCCATGACAAAGCAAAACAAGCCGGATTGTGTTGATCAAGACACTTTTTCCAGATTTTGATTTTTACGATTTTGCATATACAGGTACCAGGTACCTTACTGGAAGAAAACTTCAAAGTTTAACAATTTGAGGAAACCGAGGCGAGGAAGAGGTAAAGAGAAAAGAGAGTAGTATTAATAACTGTGCCATAACTCTAAACCGGTATTCTGGCCACAGACGTCCAGCACTGGGTATTTTGGACAATACCTTCTACCATTCTGAATACCTGGATGGCAGCTATCTTATAATATAAGAATATAATATAAGAACGAATATAACAAAAATGTGTCAGCTGCCAGCTAAAGATTTCTTAAATTGGGGTGGGACAATGTAGGAAAGGCAGAATATGTAAAAATACAAACAGTGCAACTTATATTATGAACAGCCATTTATTCCTTTTCTTTAGGCCAACTCCTCTTTTTTGCCTGAATTGTTTTAATGTTTGTTTTTTTAATTCTTTAGTCATAGTGATCCTTGTATTGGGGATTCTTGATAGGAAATATTCCTTGCTCTAGTCCCTCTTTCTTATGTATGCAGACCTTGCTGTGGTATGCTTTTTTCAGTTCAAGATTAGACTGTTGTAATATGGACTGCATGGGCTACTCCTTAAAGAGTCAATGGCTGAAGCTGGGTGCAGAACATGTCAGTCCAATTCTGATTTTCTGGGTACACGGTAAAAGCTGTTTATATATTACCAGGCTCTGAGAAAATTTTCTTGGGGATGATTTTTCTGGAAGGGAACAGGGGCAACAAGTGGATTTTCCATTTTGTTAGCTGGCCAAGATAAACTTAACTCCATTCCATTAATTAAATCTATGAGTGTGAACATATGTAGGACGATGAATGCTGCTGTGTGGTTGCCACAGATTTAGTTATTATCATGCTCAGCACTTTTGTATGAGCATTTTAGCATAGTTAAATACACTGTAACAGTATTCCGCTTCCATCCAGTCTCTCTCACCCCCCCCTCCCCCCACCCTACAAAGTAGGGTGGTGGCCTTGTATGGCCAATCCTGCTCTCCTGAAGCTGGACTGATTCTCCACAGCCCAACTGTTTACCATGAACCTCTTCTGACACACCAGCTGGTTCATGATCAGAGCGACAGGCCTTGAATCCCAAGAACGCTGCTTTAATCTACACCTGCTGCAATGAGCATACATGGCACATAAAAATGCAAGATGCACATATCACTACTAACTCTGCTCACAGCGGAGAGGATATAAAAGTCAACGCATGGCTACTTTCTGAGCTAGGAGTTCTCTTAATTTGGGGAAAGAGAAGTTTGATTCTGTCACTGGGATAAATACTGTTCCACACAGGCCATATGGGTTTTTTTTTTTGTGGAGCAAAGAAAAAGAGGTAGAGATCAATGTGTTACACATAAAAACACTACTTAAACCAACACACACATCAATTTTACTGAAAAACTGGAATGTTCAGGGCTTAAAAAGGGTTTCCATTTTTTTCCTCCAAAAAGGTATCTGTTAAGGAAGTTTTGAATAAAATATTTTGGCCTTCTTTACTTGGAGTCCTTATGGCAATCGGTTAATAGTCCTTTGTTTGCACGAACAAAGTCAGTCAATTTCACATGTCATTTGATAATAAAATGCTATCTATCCTGTAGCCATGCACTATAATAATTCCCAGTAAAAAAATCTAGTCTGTTAGACCAGGGGCACTTACCCTCTCTCTTTCTGACCCCCCCCCAACCCCATATTCTATAAGAACTCCACAGCCCATCTGTGCCACAACAACTAGTTTTCCGCACATAAAAGCCAACGCTGGTGTTGGGGGTAGCAAGAAGGGCAATTGCTTGAGCTTCAGTCATGGCTGGCAGGGCTCAGCGTCCCACCTTTTTGCCCTGGGCCCTAGCGGGTCTAACATTGGCTCCATCTGAAATCTGCTTCCCTACCCTTTGTCCGGGGGGTCCCACACCAATGGTTGAGAACTCTTGTTAGTCAATGGTTAGATAAAGTAATTTGAGGGAATCCTATCCTGTTTATTCTCTTCCTTTGTGCCCATCCATACGCCAGTCACTCTCCAGTCCAAAAGCTTTAATGGCCCAAAGATCCAGATTCAAGCTTGGTTTTTTTTTTATTATTCATTAGGTTGGGATCACTGAAGTAACATCCCCTCTCCAAAAAAAAAAAAAAAGTTAACAAGGTCTTGGCCGCCACTGCCACTAGTTAAGATCTTTAAACAGTCATAAGAGAGTTATAAAAGTGAAGGGGGAAAAAAGGGTTCTAACGCTAACAACTCAAGTCACCACTGCAGTGAAGAGATAGTCCCCTAGTATACACTTAGCTTTTAAGAGATAACTTAACTGTGCTGGCCCACAGAAGTTCTCCTCCCACAGAGGAAGCTGGTTTATAGCACCATCTCTAGGAAACCTGCATGTTAGATTGGGCATTCTGCCGCCATTCCACCAAGACTTAAGTACCCTTAAATGGCATCATGCACCACTGAGGAAAAAATGTGTGGTCCTTATTACCTGAACTCATTCATTCACCGAAGCTGAATTTTAAGTTGCTTGACTCCTCCCAGCTGGCAGCTCTATTTAACTAGTCAATCATCAGGGGAAAGATGAAGGAATCATGTGGCTCTAAAGACCACAAAAGGCAATTAGGTGAGGGTTGAGCCACCTCCTGAAGACCAACAATCACTGGTGATATAGAAAGTTCTGCTCCCTCTTCCCAGGAAGTTACTGATTTGTGCTTAGTCCAGCCAGCTGTCTCCAAGCTCTCCATTGCCAGGAGTAACATCATCTTGTGGTCTCCATTGCCCTAGGTATTCAGCGTGAAGGAAGGAAACTCACTGTGAGTTTTTCCACTCTTCCAACTTTGCCTGTTCCCTGCTGGTTTGCAAATTCTTATTAGCTGTGGAGGTGTCATACTATCTCATCTGATCTTGCTCTGAATATGCTGACATGACACAAAGCCAGAATGAAACTGTGCTGGCTTTGGAAGGAGCTGTAGATTTTACTCCTTTTACCAGTCAATACCAGAAATCAGCATTTCCTTTAGTACTCGGGAGTTTCTACATGAAATTAGAGTAGGCAAACCTTAATCTGCTTTCTGCTTCCACTCACCCATGCAAGTACAAGCAGTTTTTTTAAAAAGCACCACTGAATGCACTGAAGCTGTATTACAGGTCTAGCTACAATAGGCCTTACTCTGGAGGAAAAACCCCCTGAGTTTAGTCAAGTTAAAGGAGGCAAGTGTAGTATGAACCATGGGGGACTATCAAGGCAAGGTGAAAGTACCCTACTACAAAAAGTAGCCCATTCCTACTCTCTTTAGTCATAAACAGTCCTTCAGTGGCGTTAACAATGGCATCAAAGCAGGAGAGACAGCATTACTCTGTTAGGGCAAGACAAGATTTCCTCAGGAAGTCTGTTTTTAAACCACTCCAGGGAAGTCGCAGTCATGATGGGATCGATCATGATTATAATATGCAGTTATATTTTAACCAACCCTTTCCATTCCTCTCACTACACCCCTCCCGATTCCAGCCCCAGTCATAATAATTACAACAGGATACACCTCAGTTTTAAATATTTCAAAACAATAACATTTGAGCCTTTTAAAGCTCTACAGTACAACCTCATCAATGGCCGGCAGATGCACTACAAGTTACTGAACTCTATAATTAGCAAATAAGACCCACACGTGTCGGGGAGGGGGAGGAGAGCAGCTTTGTTCATAAATAAAGCTATGTATTTTACATTTGACAAATGAAGTACGGTACTAGTTAGTCTGAACTGTAATTTCTCAGAGTCTTCGTTAATCCAATCGAACGGCATCCACTCTACAAGTCCTCTACCTCCAAAGTACTCTGTTCAATACCATGTCCTCTATAACATGACCTGTTAACATGTCTGCCCTTTGTGACATCCCACCACTTTTTTGAGTTTTCAGCTATCTTTTATCCTTCAGTCTTGATCTGTTGGACTCTTACTCACATAGTTGTCAGGACTGCGCCTTACATAACCAAACCATCTGCACACCCTCATTTTTTCCTCGCATGGTCTTTCTTGCTGACACCATTTATCCATCGCAATATTTGCATTTCTATGGAACAGATGGATCATCTGCTCACGTTTCTTCTTTGTTGCCCAACATTCAGCACCATATAGTATCGTTGGACGACCCGCCGCATGATAGACTTTCCCTTGTAAGTGTAGTTTATAAAAGTAATGTGCTTTTTAATACTAGGCCTCACTAAGACTATTAGAATCACAGAAAGGGACTGTTGTGATCATCTGTTCTGATCGTCTGTATAACACAGTCCATAAATTAAAAGCAGGAAAATAGGTAGAGGTGTTAACGTGGGGAAATATCATCACCACAGGTCACTCTCCTGAGCACTTAGTCTCAAGACACTGTTTTACTATAGAGGGTGGAAAAGACAGAAATAATGGAATCATATCTACATAACGCAGTTGAGTGACAAACCACTAAGAAAATGTCCCACATAGCAGTGGGTGAACCTTGAGCTTGGAAATGTATAGCTTCACAAATCTAGTTGGGTTTTCTGCAATACATTTATCTTCTCGCTGGAATCCAGACCTAGAAAAGCTACTGCCCCAACTTCCTTTATCTTGTTTGTGGTCCTTCACAGGTATCTATTTAGGCACTGCCAGACTTGTCATCTCATACCTAGCACCGGCACCTGTCCTATATCAACTGCAAATGGATTGCACTTTTAAGACCAAGATGTGCAGAGAAATGTAGAACTCACATTGAATCAGTGGGAATTCTACATTCTTCACCTTTCAGCATCGGGCTTTAAATCTTATTAAGTCTCACTCTCTGGTGTGTTGTTTTTTCCTTTGTTTTAATAGTTGCAGTCTGTTTAGATAGCAGGGCAGGGAGTGTCTTAAAGAATTTATGGAATATGTACAGAGCCCATCACAGTGGGGCCTTTAGGCTCTGCTGTAATTAAAAATAGTATTACGTATTTTCATTAAAATCCATATTAAGTCTCCCTTATCCTCAGAAGATGAACAAAGGATCATCTCCAAAACAAAAAATATTTTGTTATTTGAGACAGCATTACTGGGATTCCCCAGCAAAAACACACCCACACACTCACACTACTGCTACTGCTGGCATTAAGCCTAGAAATTTTCTAAAAGGCAAATGTGCCTACATGCTGTGAAGTGGAATCACAGAATCCCAAGAGACTTCAACCCAGTGCATCAGTTCGGGTTAAGTAGGATCTACCTAAACCCTTATGCAGTGGCACTTGAAATGAAGCCCTGAGTGTTGATTACAGAAACACTTGTGTGGATGAAAACCTTTGGGAACACATCAATCCCTAATAAATAGCCAAAATTATTCTATACGCACAAGTGTAGTTACAGGTAGTGTCAACAATAGGTTTGCTATTTAAAATTACACTTGATAAAGATACAGTAAAAGCTAAATAACTGAGTAATAACAGTCTGTACTAGCCAAATTTGATTAACCATATTCCCAGTTTCATCTATAAAAAAAACATGTAAGTCTGCTCTCATCTCCATGGAGGACATTTAATGTTTTTCAATATGATTTTATTTTCCTAGCTCAGAAATAAAATGTCAAGAACTGGGTGACTGGGCAACAAAAAGGCAGATGAATTTAAATACTGATAAATGCAAAGTAATGTACATTGGAAAACATAATCCCAACTATACATACACGATGATGGGGTCTAAATCAGGTGATACCACTCAAGAAAGATCTTGGAATCAATATGATAGTGCTCTGAAAATAGCCACTCAACATGTGGGCAGCAGCCAAAAAAAGCTGACAGGAATCATTAGGAAAAGTAGTTAGTAAGACCAAAAATGCCATAATTCCTTTTATATAAATTTACAGCACATATATCTTGGCTACTGTGTGCAGATCTGGTTGTCCCATCTCAAGAAAGAGGCGAGAATTGGAAAAGGTACAGAGAAGGGCAACAAAAAAAGATTGGAAGTATGGAACAACTTTTGTATGATTAAGAGACTGAGACTTCTTAGCTTAGAAAAGAGACAATTAAGAGGCAAGATGATAGAGGTCTATCAAATCTTGATTTGTGTAGAAAAGTAAAGAAGTATTATTTACTCCTGTACATAACACACAAACCAGGGGTTGCCCAAAACATTTAATAGGTCCCAGGTTTAAAACAAACAAGAAGAAGTATTTCTTCACACACACCACACAGTCAATTTCTTGGAACTCATTGCCAGAGGATGCTGTGAAGGCTAAAAGTATAACAAGGTTCAAAAAAATGAGTTCATGAAGGATAGGTCCATCAATGGCTAAATCTAAGTCAGTGAACACACATTCCTGTTTGCTGAATACATCCAAACTCTTCTGAAACAACTCACGTCATTTTACCCCTCATGGAAGGGGATAATTTCTGGCCGATTAGCAAAACTGGGGCACATGCTGACTCACTACTGTTCTTTTAGTTCAATGAATACATTTTTAGTTAAGCGCTCAATCACTTTCTTGCTGACTGGACAGATTCTTTTGAAGTGGAAAGCCAAAAATAAATAAAAACAATCCCACAAGCTCAGAGTCTCAAAATAGAAACTGTTGGGCTGCTAAATTATTTTGCATGCAATTTTCTTTTAATGCTAATTTACTGCTTAGTGTTTAGGCCTTCATAGAGAGGCTATTCCTTGACACCCAGGATAGGAACAGTATGCAAAGTAGTTATCCAAGCTTCTCCACAATGACCCACCAATGATCCCAGGAGAGCAATACTAGTGGCAAGAAAGAAATTCAGTCTTCTTGACCCATGTAATCCCTTACTGCTCCACCAATAAGAATGCCAACTACATTCCCCCACCAGGAACTGCCTCAGCAGTAAGACACTTTATCTTCAGTCTGGGATAGTGAGCATGCATTAACATATGTATCCCCTCCACTTCATCCCAGTGGGAAAACCACAGCATTTTTAGCTGAGAAGGCAAGTCCACACAGTCTAGTTCAGTGGTCTCCAACCTTTTTACACCCAAGATCACTTTTTAAATGACAGACCAAACCAAGATCTACCGCCCCTCCCCTTCCTTGAAGCGCTGGCTTCTCTATTCTCCTCCTCTCCATCACTTGCTATCCCCAATCCTTATACTGCTGCTTATTTTTTTTTATTCTTCTGTAGGAAGAGGTTTTTCCAACATTTGGCCTGTCTACACTGGACCAAATGTCAGAAAAAAGCCCCTTCTTTTGGAAGCCACCTTATTCCTTGTGGAAAGAGGAATATAGGGGTGACCAAAAGAGCCTGTTTGCTCTTCCACTAAAAAAGCAGAAGAACAAACGCAACCCTGGATGCAGAAGAGTTATTCTGGGATATCTCCAGAATCCTGAAAAACTCCTGCAGTCTAGCTGGACCCTTGCTGTGTTGAGACAGGATGTGTAGGCTCTGGGGTGGGAATGAGGGATTTGGGTGTGGGAAGGGGTGAGAGGTGCAAGCTCTGGGAGGAAATCTGGATTCAGGAGGAGGTGGAGAAGGGGACACTGGCTCAGGGAGGGGGCTCCAGGCTGGGCAGTGTTGGGATACTAAGCAAGCCACAGGCTTGCGGATGTTAGGGTGCAGGAATTTGGGATGGGGTATATGAGGGGCTGAGGGCATGAGGTTCCAGTGTTTGATAGGCTCAGATCTAGGGTCTGGGGAAGGGGGAGTGCAGGAGTGGTTGTGGCCAGATGGGGGCTTGGCCCCAATTGGGGGTTTGTTGGCCAGGCTTCATTTTTAAATAAAATACTATGTCAAACACAAAAAGTTTCGGCATTGTCTTTATTTATGAGAATGGCAGGGAACCTGCCTTGAGTCACGGGTCACTGACCCATAGAAAAGTCATTTGGGAGCAGGGGACACAGTACTGGGGAGGAGTGCTAGTGGGTTCTGGAGCAGAGAACAGGGTGCCACTGGGGCAGGGTGCCAGGACAGGTTTCTGCAGCAGGGGACAGGGTGCTGGGGGGGACAGGTTTCTGCAGAGGGAAGCAGGGGGACAGGTTTCTGTAGTAGGAGATAGGGTGCCAGAAGGAACTGGTTTCTGCAGGGGGGGCAGGGTGCTGGGGGACAGGTTTCTGCAGCGGGGTCAGGGGGCAAGGGAGAGGGAACAGGGGGCCAAGAGGGCGGGGGACAAGTTTGGGGCAGAGGAGAGGGAACGAGGTTGGGGGCAGGGAGTTCCCTACACCAGCCACGGAGGGAAGCCTCCGACCTGCACTCCCTCTGGACTGACCGCAGGGCAGCCAGGCTGGAGCAAAGAAAAGCAGCTGCCCAGCCACCTCAGCCAGGGTGCCACCAAGCTCCACATGGGCAGGTGCAGAGGGGAAGCCGCCCAATCAGCTGGAGCGCGGTTCAGCCTCCTCTGGGCTGAAGGCCACAGTCAGCAGGCCAGGCAGCTTCTCCTCTGCACCAGCCCATGTGGAGCTTGGTGCACCCTGGCTGAGCGCCATGGCCAGCTGGCCAGGCAGCTGCTTCTCTTCCTTCCAGCCCGGCTGCCCTGCAGTCAGTCCAGAGCCACAGTCAGCTGGCTGGGGTGTTTCAGCCCTCCCGACCTCCCAGCTCTGACCATTCCTCGCAGCTGTGGTATTGCTCAGTGAGTAGCTGCTCCTCAAATGAGGAAAACTAATGTAAATGTACTGCACACGTGCGCAGTTCAGAGAGGGCTCAAGAGCTACTCTTAGAGCCCCTGGGTATGTCTACACTACCCTCCTAGTTCGAACTAGGAGGGTAATGTAGGCATACCGCACTTGCTAATGAAGCCCGGGATTTGAATTTCCCGGGCTTCATTAGCATAAGCGGGGAGCCGCCATTTTTAAATCCCCGCTGCTTCGAACCCCGTGCAGCGCGGCTACACGGGGCTCGAACTAGGTAGTTCGGACTAGGGTGCCTATTCCGAACTACCGGTACACCTCGTTTCACAAGGAGTAACGGTAGTTCGGATTAGGCACCTAGTCCGAACTACCTAGTTCGAGCCCTGTGTAGCCGCGCTGCACGGGGTTCGAAGCAGCGGGGATTTAAAAATGGCGGCTCCCCGCTTATGCTAATGAAGCCCGGGAAATTCAAATCCCGGGCTTCATTAGCAAGTGCGGTATGCATACATTACCCCGCTAGTTCGAACTAGCGGGGTAGTGTAGACATACCCCCTGAGATCTACCGGTAGCTCACGATCTACTGGTTGGTGACCACGGGTCTAGTTGATCTGATGTACCCACCCTCTCTAATGCATATGAATATGCTCAGCGTACCACAACTTGAGAGCAAACCACGGCACAAGCGCCAACCACGAGGCTCTTCGACCTCTTGCCCACAGTCATATTTCCTTGAACTTTCATGCTGCAAGTAACAGGATTCTTGTTATTAACACTGCCAAATACTACAAGATGCAAAATACTCAAGGCACAGTCACTTCAGCTTACAATAAATAAGCTAACAGATCCAGATACTTGAGACAGTCCAGAATAGGTTACAAGGACAACTCTAGCTATTGACATGACTAGCCTTTCCCAGCAAAAAGCCACTTCTATGTCCCGCTATCTGTTGCCCAGCCTCCCCTCTGCAGCCAGCTCCCTGACTGTGCACTCTGGGCTTTCTATTCCTGCTCACATGTAGCCACTGTCTCTCAACCTTATCCTCTGACTTAGGCTGTTCCTTCCTATACTCTGGGAAAGAAGGATCCCTGTACTTATGGCTTGTCATATGTGGTAACGCTGACAGTGATCAAGCAGATTACAAACACTCTGTCCCTCATACACACAGGCCAGTTAAGACAGTGATTGATTTAGTGTAACCATTCCAAAAGTAAGAACAGGAATTAATTATGATTTAGCTAATGTAGACAAGGCCTCAGTTAAATACCAGAAGAGAGATTTTATTTATGATTCAACAATTCAAAATTAGCTAAAAAATGTGAGCTTAAGAAGTGTGTTCTTGTACATTAGGGATAAGAGGGAACTTCCTATCACAAAGGCACATGCATCTAACAAACTTTTTAGGACACATATACACTAACCCTACTGTTTAGTGACATTTCCTTCTCATCAGACGAGCTTTTCATACCTAAACATGTTAGAAACTCATAAGTCACTCTTGTGGCTCTCGGCATACAGACTGAAGAATATGACATATTTGGCAATGGTTCATCCCCTTTTGCTTTCATGAACTCTAGAGGTTCATGCTTTCTTCTTGGCATCTAACAACATGGATGTGATACAAAATGAATGAGTGTTTCTTTAGAACTAGATCCTTCGTATTTGATACTTCATTGGTACTGAGAGCCTGCAACAAGCAATTCTGAGCAACATTTTCTCTGGCGCATGACTGAAAGATGACCACCACCAACAGGATGAAATTTTACTTTTAAACCTCCTTAAAATGAAAGTTGCAGTTTCCAGTTGTTAAAAGTTACATTAAATTAATTTGTCTAGACACAACCTGGGGAGAACCTGTCTGTTGGGGAGAAATAAGAGAGTATGTCTCATATAACCAGATCAAATAAAGCTTCACTTCTGATACTTCATA
This sequence comes from Pelodiscus sinensis, assembly GCF_052426305.1. Taxonomy (NCBI): domain Eukaryota; kingdom Metazoa; phylum Chordata; order Testudines; family Trionychidae; genus Pelodiscus; species Pelodiscus sinensis. The sequence goes on along the minus strand of NC_143055.1, from coordinate 108,071,356 downwards.
GCAATTAATACAATTTCAATGAAAGATTTTTAACAGGTAGTCACATACACACATTTATAGCTCAGTCCAAAGCCAGAATGGTGTGTCTGACTCATTGTTCCACAGCCAGTAAGGATTTTTAACTGGTCAGTTGAGATTTCAAAATAAGAATCACCATTATAGCACCAGCTTAGATAGGAAATGAAAGCAGTAGTGGGAAACCACTGTGGGCTGAATGCCCTCACTAATGGCTGGAGAAGGGAAGTCACCCAAGTGTAAAATGTGTCTTAAAAAAAGTGTGCCTTAAATGAATAGGGCCCCATTCAGCACTATTCTACAACATCCCAGCTACTAGAGTAGTCCTTTGAAACAGAGACAAACCAGAGAACTCAGGTTACTCATGGGCATAACCCACTTCTTCAGATGAATGGAGTAAAGGGTCCAGGGTACAAATTTACTCCATTCATCTGAAGAAATGGGTTGTGCCAGCTACATGTTTTGTTAGTCTTTAAAGTGCTACCAGACATTTTGTTGTTTTTTAAGTTTATCTACATGTTTTGTTAGTCTCTAAGGTGCTGAAAAACTATTTGTTGTTTTTTCAGTTACAGGTGAATACAGCCACCCCTCTGAAACTTTTCTCTACTTGGCACTTAATGTCGGCATCCAGCTCATACACCGAGTAAAATCAAATGTTCCAAGGGCCACGTTTTACTCCTCTCCAGACTGAATCAAATGAACTACCAACTTAAGTACTAAGTTTTCTGCAGCTCCATGCATGATTTTTATGTGGTATTTAATAAGCAAAATTCACAACCTCAAATTTCATCTTAAAAAACAAAACAAACAAAAAAAGTGTGGGTTTTCAGTGCTTGTGAAAGAGCCTGGCTTGACAGTTTGGGTAAATGAACTGCTCTGTTTACCTATATGCTGCCTACAAGTATGCCATCACTCTGATTTTGTGGGGGGAGAGGAATGAAGCGGGAAAGCAAGTAGGGTAGAAAAGGAAAGTAACGGAGTAACAGGAGTAGTTTTGTCTAGGTCCCTTACAGGTCTTGATCTGTGACAATGCTCCCATTATCCATCCTCATCATATCTTGCACTAAGACCCATAAAATATCCATTCAACATTGAATTCCTGCTGACTATCCAGTTTCCCTGTAAGGGTCAATGTTGACATCTTCAAAAATGAAGCTTGCCTTCTTGAATGGTAAGTTTAAGAACTTAAGTTCTAAGTTTTTTGTAGCATAGCCAGGCAACCCCCCCTTCAAACCCCACACTGTTCTCAGGCGCATGCATATAGTCCATAAACAAGTGCCCTACCCTGTTCCTGGAGGGATAGCTCCCAATAGCCAAAACACTTGAATACATTGTTAGTCTGTGTAACCATGTGTTCTTATCATTTTTTGTCCTAGGCTTTCTCCCAACTCTGTTTTATTCATCTTGAGACATAAGCACCTGAAGGCAGAAGCTCTCTTATGCATCTGTAGAGAACCTAGTACTGTCTGCTCTCCAAATACAATTGGAAATTTCCAACATCTTTCTCACAACTACTTCTCACATTCCTTCCTGTGGAACTTCCTAGTGAGTTTCATCTGCAGTGTCTATAGTGGAGCAGATCCACACCCTTTTTCAATATCGCTGAAAATATTCTTCGGTCTATTTAATAATTCCAGCTGCTAATCAAAAAACAGTTTGGCTATTAAAAAAACTCTCACTTTCTACAAGGCATGTATGTACGGATATGAGAGAGGAGTGGAAATGGAGTTGAAGCACGTCTATACAATACAATATAAACCCTAATCCCTAGAAAAGAGATACATTTCCTAGCATTGTAGGAATTTTGAGGAATTTTTTAAAATACTGTACAAAAGGTTTTATTAAGGTTTTGCTTCAAGAACGCTAATTGAAACTAATCTTGCTCAAAGGGGAAAAAACAAACAGCAGCTGCCTACTTTCTCCCATCTTCAACACCCACACTATGCACCAACTAAGAGAAACCACAAAGAGAACTCTCAATCTAACAGGACTCATATTCACCAGGTGTTATTGTGGTTTTCATATTATTCTGCATGTGCATATCACTTTTACTAGAGCTACCTAAACGAATTTCTTTGCTCTTTCGCCTACCCAACTATCTGATAAGGAGTATACTGTTATCGTGGCTTCTATTCTACAATGCTGAAAGTGTAGAAAAGCTTGTTGCTTTTTTTCTGCAAGAAATAAATGAAAGATACCTTACCAGGGTGGGGAAAGAACCCACGAGGAGAGAGTAGCCTAACCCTAGTAAAACTGATCATAAACTTTCATCTCTCTACATCAATAATAATGTCAGTACCAGTTTATTAATTTTCCTCTATCAGGGTTTAGTATGCATCTTGCACTTTAATCAGAAACTAAACTGTAGAGTCAAGCTATAGTAAAGTCCAGCCAAAGAATCAGGTGTACATGGAGAAAACTTTAAGTGTTTTAAACAGCACCTTTTTTAGTCATTTTTCCATTGTTCTAAAATGTTCAGTAATCTTGATTATAGTTTTTCACAGCATGACTAGTGACAGCATTGTTCTTCGTCTCCCAAATCCAATTATTTTGACTTAATGAAAACTTAGCTACAGACATCACTGGTAGTGGTGCCCTGTATGTAAGATCTAGAAGAATCTCTGTTGTACCTGCGGCAAGGAGTCCTGTGGCACCTTATAGACTAACCGAAGTGTTGGAGCATAAGCTTTCGTGGGCAAAGACCCACTTCGTCAGATGCATCCCACGAAAGCTTATGCTCCAACACTTCGGTTAGTCTATAAGGTGCCACAGGACTCCTCGCCGGTTTTGCAGATTCAGACTAACACGGCTACCCCTTTGTTGTACTTGAGGTTCCAGAGGGGAAAAAAAGTTCAAGATGAATATTTGGCCATGTTTGCCTAACCCAAACTGCAAGCCTCAGGCACAAGTAGCTCCACTGGCCTGACTGGGAATGGCCTTGAAATACAGAAGTCAGACTACACCTATGGTTGAATGACCCAACCCTGCTGACAGACAGTCCACATCTTTATGCATGTACACAATGCCATTAAGATCTGCAGGCCTATTCACATGTGTAGAGTTAAGCATGTGCAATCTTGTCAGGATCAGGGCCTGAACTCGTATCCCTGTCCTCTGAAAGAAAAGCTGGTTTTATACTTTTGTATCTAAATATAATGAAATAAAATTGTGTTAATCAGAAAGGGCCACCACAGCTAATATGTTCCATTTACTGGATTATCTGTGCATAAGCAAATCAGATAGTAGTGTGAAAAAACTCAGTATCCCAAGGTGGTTTCAAATTCTAACACCTCAAATCAAGGGATGCAGTAAATAAGTAGTTCCTGTGTTATGCAAATGAAGAATCTCAGGTATATCACAAGGCTACTCTACACGCAAATGGTCAGACAACTGTGATGAGAGGATGAGAGCCTGGGTCTCTTAAAATCTACTTATCTAAACTGTTTTTCAATCTTGCTATCTGAAAGGAAACAGAGGGAAGTTGAATGGGTGACAGTTAGAAGCCCACCAAAGGTAGAGAGCAGAAGTGAAGAGGTGGGAAGGCATAACTGCTTACCACACAGGTTGTGGTTAATGACAGAGTGAGTATCATCTTCTATAATACAGTGTTTTGATCTCTCTCTCTCTCTCATACACACACACACTCACACACATTAAAAACAGCTGTCAAGTATAAAAAACAAAAGATGTTAGTTCAATTTAAAAAAATTAACTCAAGTATCTAGCCTCGTGGTTAAGTCTGGAGATTTCAGTTTATGGTCAACATTAGCATATTACAAGAACCCTATTTTACAATTATTGTGGTGCTGCTCTAACATGCAAGAACACGGAACTAAATTAATCCCTTAGACATCAGGCTAGGATGGAAAGCAGATGCATTTTATCTCCCCCTCTCTCCCCAATATCACAATAGCTACTCACACATTTTTACAGTACAAAGAACCTGATCAATTTGGTCTGAAATATCAACTATTATACTATCTGCAGAAATGTACCAGTCATGCACAAGAAAATAACCAGTGGTTCATTGTGATACATTTAAGAACAATTTTGAGATTTTAAAATCTCTAGTTATTTTTATAGGCAACATTAAGAAGTTGAATTTTTTTTGGTTCCAAATCTTGCATTCATTAGTGTTTCTTGGAGGTAAAGGAAATAGTACAGGGTTTTACTAAATTCCTGTTCTTCAAGGAGACACAGATCTGAGCATTAAAGACTTCCATGTGACTGCATTCTTTTTGTCAGCAAATCAGAACTGCAATATTTTCTGTCAACTATTTTTATTTTACATATCTTTTAGCAGAAGCCTATATAGAAAGACTATACTGGATATAGTATGAATGCTTCAAAATTAAGCATATAGACCTTCAAACGGATAGAAAAAAAACAGGTTTTGCCACCTTCTTATTCAAGTCAGATTTAAGACACAAAACTATAAAAGCATTACATGCCTTTGATTTTTATTCTTTCAAATGTACATAAGATTGCACAGTACAAGACAGAAGCATGTAGAAGGTTTCAGAAGCACATTTCAGAAGGCCACAACCTATTGTCTCATTCTGAATTCAAGCACCTTCATCTGGTGGAGACTGTCTCCAGTGTTTAAGTATAATATTTTGCTGTTAAAAATACCAATATGGACTAGTTCAAAGTTTAAAAAAAATCAGAACTGAAACAAGTTATAGGATAGAGATGTTGCCAAAAATACTTTTCTTACTAGTTTTTCATTACTAGAAAAAATGCAATGTGTATAACAAATAAAATGTAGGAAATTATTTCCTAATGTCTATGGCCTTCCACAACACACAAACTTCTGGTTTTCAAAGATAATTCTGCTAATGCAATTTCCTCAACTAAAATTAAATTTCCAAAAAAACCCTCAGTAATTTACCAAAAACATTTCAGAATTTTCTATTCTAATACAGGTGTCAATCAGGTTCACTTCTACATCAACCGGAGAAAATTACATATCTTGACAGTAAATGAAAGTCAATGGCCATCATGGTAGCGCACAAACAAAAGTTGCTCTCAACTACATCTTAGTTTATCTACAGTTGTTTCACATGCTATCACAGATGACTCCCCTGTTTGCTTTATCTTAAACTATGCTTTTGGTTCCAAGTGACATTCAATGGCACAGACCTGACAACTTCACACAGAGTAGTCTAATAAATATCAGCTAAGGAAAACCACGTATCAGCTATTTTTGAGTGTCATGTACAGATTAGCAATTCTAGTAGTCCTATCCCCAATCCTCTATCTTCCCTCATAAGCAGGAGACACTAAAGACAGTATAGTAGTGCTTCTGTCCTTTCCCTTCATTCTAAAGGCAGCATTTACACCATTCCATCACAACTTATACCATAAAGTTATTTTTTCAGCCTTATTCAACCACACAACAATACTTCAGTTATTAGATGTGCAGCTTTTCTTCCACCATTCCAATCAAAATCCTCAGGAAGTATATATATTATTTGAAAATAGAATACAGAATAGCAATGCATTGTTCATCTTAGTTGCATTTAGCATAAAGATAAATAATATCAAAAGCATATACTGAACAGAAAACCATTTGTCTCTCCAAGGACTGTTTGTGTAACAGGTAACTCACTGTTCTAGGGATGGGTGGAGACAGAGATCCATTAGACATGTAGGGGTCATTATTCATATTTGGCATCATGATATACCCAGAATAACCAGAGTAGGATGGGCCTTTGCTGTATAAGCCACCATCTGGATGTTTTCCTGTGAAAGAAAATAAGTGGAGGCTAAATTAACAACTCTTAAGCTTTTCTGGCACATTAGAGGCTTTTCACAGTAAGAAATTCACAATATTTGTAAAAGTCTTTTGGGGGCTGGAGGAAACATATTGCTAAGGATTCATTTAATTTTGTATTGCATTTCCGTCAACAGTTACTCCCTTAAATGGCTTATTAACAGACACTTGTTAGGAATTGCATTTAGGACATGGGAAGACTTCAGTATAACCAGTCTATTTTATAAGTCACAAACAAAGACTGGACTAGGATGATTTGCTTAAGAGCTTCAAAGAACAGACACATGCCTAATGTACTACTACATTTGATTCTAAAGTTACTTGATAGTCTTTTTGGTGTGTGCCTGTAAATTTTAGAAACAATACGCAACACACGATTCCTAGGCTATGTGGGTGCATATTCTTGCATGAACAATAAGCAATGCTACAGATATTAAATCCCAGCAATGGAAATCAAATTTATAAAGTAGTAAGTCTCTCATTTTAAGTAGCATCTGTTGGAACTGTCCTGCATATAGACTTCTCCCATCAGTTCCACAGCTGGTTGCAGAGAAGTGCAGTATTACAGTTAGACAGAACCACTTCCTTCACTAGCTGGCATACTGCATGTATGAATAATTCTTTCTGGTCATGCTAATTGAAAGCTATTAAAGAGAACAGGAATACAGGCTGGTGTACAAGGATACCCTACTGCTTATTGGGGCCTATTCAAAACAAAGGAGGTTCCACTTCTAATTTGTTTAATATCTAATTTAAATAATAAAAGCTGTTAACAAGGACTGAGACTGAAGAAAAGCTGAAGCCCCAAACTTAATGTGAAACTCTCATTTCAGTTCAGAAGATCATCCTTATGAACTAAAGCCCCATTATAAAAATATACTGATCCTCATCCTATATTAGTGTCCAGCTTTCTAAACTAAAAATGTGTAGTCAGCTTCACGCATCTTCCTTAATGAAGTATTAGAGATCACTAATTTGCACATCAAAAGGTTAGACGTTTTTCTGATTTTAAGGCATGTTTAAAGTGGCAGAACTTGGGTTGGAAAGCGAGCGTACAACTTCTTAATATACATAACTCAGTAGGTTTGTCAGAACGAGGGAAGCAAGACAACATTTATATATGAACCACTGATATTCTAAAAATAGTTATTTCTTCAGTAAAAAGATCCAGTTGGCCTATTTACTTCAACTGGCAATCAACTGAAATACCATTTAGTTACTTAAGTAGGATGAATGCACACCAAATGTAATTTTACTCAGTTTTGAAAACGTTTGTATTTTTCCATAAACACACATATACACCCAAGTCCAACTGACTGCTAACTAAAAAAGCATTATTAAAATTACAGCTGCATACACATTGAGAGGGGCATAAATAAAGTCACAATGTAAAGTAAAGAATAAGTACATCTCACCTTCTTCAGAATGTTCTCTGCCTTTGTCATGATAGGATTCCTGACCTTGGGCTTGCCTGGAAACCTAACCACACAGAATCCACTATTAAAAATAAGTATTTTTATGCATATCTGTTCACTTTTGCTTACGACTCAATCTTTCAAAAAGTAATACAAAATTAGCGAGTGTCTCAGTCAAGAGAAGCAATTGTATTTTTGTTCTACTTTCTCACTCCCTTGACTCATGCTGAAAAGGAAGTGAGCTATAACAGAATGGTCTTTTTTATTACAAATGCAATTACCATGTGGTTCTGCAGAGCAGTTCTAGCACAAGTAGTGCACTCAATTTACTGAAGGAGCTTATTTCTTAAAAACACTTTAAAGCTTTAAGAATCAAAATAGTATTCCTAAACTGAATACTTTTCATGAAAACTGAGTGTCCCATTATATGGACCTTTAAAAATTCCATCCTTATTTTTAAATTATTCCCATGTTAGTAAATTGCTACCAAAACAGGTTATTCAAAACCTTTAAAGAGTTTATACTGTAATTAATGCTCTGACCTCTGATTTTACTGAAGAAATTTCATGGTTACTTTAGGCCTAATGCTATTATAGGATCCTGTGATTAATAGGTACTTGCTTGTCCTGAGCTATGAAACTGAAATATGAAGGAGAGAGAAGGTCCTCCTGCATACACACACTAAAAGGGTGTTTAGTAGGCACTTAAAATATGTCAGTGCAACCCCACAGATTCATTTTTAAAGCTATTTTTACAACATGCAGTTTGGCTAGATCATGAGACAGGCTGGAACTGAAAAAAAGCCAGCTAAGCTTTTGGATAGTCCCCTACTGGAAGTTGCAATAGAAGCCAAGAACCAGCATGTCTCCTCTGAGTCTCTTATGACTAAAGAGAAAGGTTGTTTCGATAGTTGGCAGTGCTGATCTACAGTCAAAAATAAGACTTCCGATGTCAAAGCAAGGTAACTACTACTGTGTTTATCGACTGCTGATCTCAGTGCCAATCCCCTGTTCTGACTGTATTGGCTTACTGCAAATGAACTCCCAAACAATACGGATCCACCTTCCATTATCCCTGCAAAGCCATGCCTTTCATTAGTCACTAGAAGTAGCACTGTATTAACTCCAGAAGTACACAGTCCTTTTAGTTGCTCATTCTGGTTCCCTAGGCTCATGCCCAACTGAAATGCAGCGATTAAAAAAACTGGTCAATATAATGATTGAGATGCAATCAAACTCAAGTGTGACACTGCATAAATCTTGGCCAGCAATCTCTGATCTTCATTCAAACCCATCACTAACACCAAAAATTCATGTAGTGAAGTGAATGCACCAGCTGTTTCCCCTTCGTCCACGGCGACAAGTTAGCCGTCTAAAAAAATGTGACTCCCCAATGCAATGACTTCTCCCCATATCCTCCTGTATTTGCGAGTAAACCCCGAGACTTTTCTAGACCTGTTTTTTCAATGTTGTGTCACAGGCCAATGCATTGTACTGAAAGAGATGGGCCACGGCCACCCTTTCTCCACGAAAATTCCTATCAGATGCTGATCGATAAAGCAACTTATTCCCCCCCCCCTCTTTTTTTTAAAAGAAAAGGTAAAAGCTCCAGCTAGCTCCCTCCCACAAGTACCCACGTGTCTCTATTTACCCTGCTCGGATCGCTTGCCTGACTGTACCTATCGAGGCGCTCGAGCCGAAGGAGCCCCTAAGCAAAGCACAAGCTTGATAATGCTCGGGCCCAGGCTCCAGGAAAGGGTTTTTATCTCAGCACCGGCTGGAGCACACGAGGCAGACTGGGGAGGGAGCGCGCCGACGGGGTCGTGCTGAATCGATAATCCCGGGTCTGCCAACCCGTTGAGCCCCAACGGGGGGAGGAGGCCAGGGCAGATCAAAGCCCTGCCGGTAGGGAATGAAATGCTCGCTCTCGCACACAGCTCTCCGGCTCGCAGAGGTCGGCGTGTCCGCTTCCCCCCCGCCCAACCTGTGCAACTCTCACTCCCGAGCGCCTTCCCTCCCATTCAGGGGAAACTTGGCGGCTTGGTGTACAAAGCGCTTTGATGAAAACCGCGTCTGCTGCCGACGTCCTGTTTTCCTTTGCGCACCACCCCCCTTCCCCGCTCCTTTAATTTCTCCTGCACTGAAGAAGAGGTGCCAGGAGAGGTGCCCACGGCGCTGCTCGCCTGTGACTTGATAGCCAAGTGTGTTCACCCAGTCCTGGCCACTCCGGGCGGTGTGAACCCCGAGGGCTGGCGGGAACCCCGGGGCCTCAGAGCCCTCTACTGAGGCGTGCTGCTCTGCCCTAGCACTGCCCAGCTCCAGAGCCGCCCTTCTCCCCAAACCTCTCTCCGTGCCCGTGGTGTGAACCCCCCCCCCGGTCCCCCGCCGCCGCTGGCTGCCCGGCCCCGCTCACCTCGTGCCCATTGCTGCTGGGGGTGATCTCGGACTCGTTCACCAGCGAGGACTTGATGTCAGCCAAGTCGCCTTCTTCCTCCGGGTGGCTGATCTCGGCGAAGATCTTCTCTTTCTGAGGGTCGCCTTCGTCTTTGAACGGGATCATTTCATCGGTTGCGCACAGCTCCGGGTCCCCCCCGCCGCCGCCTCCGGCGCCCGACAGCTGAGGCATAATTGCCCTTCAGTGCCTGCGCCGCCCGGGGAACAACAACAGCACAGGGAATGAGAATATGATTATGATCAAGTCTCCACGAGCATCGGCCGCTTGCCCTCCCCTCCCCATGCCCTCTTCCCGCGGGAGCGTGGAGCCAGGCTCAGCCACCCGGAGGGAAGGAGGTCTGTCTGTCTGTCTGACTTGTCGGGCCGTCTGCGGCCGTGGAAAGGTGGGGGGGGGGGGAAACACAGGCACTTTTCTCCTCCTATCTCTCCCCAGCTGCGGCTGCAAGAGGGCAGAAGTGTTGGGAGCCCTCCTGGATAACCCTGGATCTTCTCCGGGCCTTTTTCTTTCTTACAGCCACCTCCTCCCTCCGCCTGGGTCCCATCCCCCGCCTCCCCAGCCGCCAGCGAACGGGGGCGAGAGGGTCCTGCCAGAGCAGAGCCCGCAGCGGCTTCCCTGCTGCAGCCGCGGCTCGCTGCTTCTCCGAGCCGCCAGGGCGCTCCGGCTGGGGGGGGGATGCTACAAAGTTTGCCTCTAAAGTGAAGTTGGGCCCCCCCCCCCGGGCAACCCGGCCACACGCACCGAGACTCTTGGCTTTTGTCCTCGCGTGCTGCTCCGAGCGCTGCTCTCTCCCCCGCTGCTCTTCGCTGGGCCCGGCTGCGGCGGGCGCCGGGGGGGCCTTGGAGCAACAGGATAACGCGCAGCCCCCCACGCGTGGGGCGGATGTCACAGCGCCAGCCGGCGGGGGCCGAAAGGGAAAGTTCTCTCCCGAGCGAGGAGTCTCCGCGGTCCGAGGCGCCCCTGCATTCACCGCCCCTAGAGGGGGCCAGCCCCGTCTCCCAGAGCCGCCTGCTGCAGGCCGGGCATGGAGCCCCCCATGGAGAAGGGAGACCCCCCCCAGCAGCTGCCGCCCCCCTTCGCCTGCCCAGGTGCAGCTGCCGCCCGGCCCTAACAATCCACGCGCGCTCCCTCGGCTCCCTCCTCTCCCGGACTGGGGCTGCGGCCCGGGGCTTTCGGGAGCCGGCGGGGCGCGTTCTCCTGGCCCGGGCGAGACTCTCCAGGGCAGCAAGGGGAGCGGGACGGACCAAGCGCGCTCGCCCGAGCTCCGGCGGTGCGAAGTGGGAGCCAGTGTCTGCAATGTAACTTTAACATCCCCTCCACCCACTCCGCCTCCCCCCCCCCCCCGCCTTCTCTCTGTGGACAGGGTGGGGGCGGGGGGAGAAGATGAAAGCGAAGCCGCCGCTCTGATTGACAGCCCGTTGATAGACGCTCGGGAGAGGGAAGGGAAATGGATCCGCGCAGCAGCCCGGCTTAGCTGGCTCGAGTGCGAAGTGCCAAGCCCCGGGGAGGGCTGCAGCCTCCTCATTCAGTACAAAGCCGTCGCCTCGGCCAGCGTAAGCTAGTACCGAGGAGTCGGGAAAGCCATCGCTTCGTTTATTTCCAGCGCAGGAAAAGGGGGAGAGGGTAGAAAACAGGCGGTCGGAAGGGGCCTGGGAAAAATATAAAAATCATTCTTTTGGTAAAAGTGCAGAACTACTTGCATGGTGCACACCAGCAGCAGCCAGTGATGATTTTGCAAGTTCTCGGCATCGTGCGGTCACGTTGATTTATTTCTATAACGCGGAGCCGCAAAGGGGACGGTGAAGTGACTTAGGACCCCCAAACGGCGGAGGCTTATAAGTCGCCCCCCAAATGACTACCCGTCCCCAGAAGGGCAAATAATCGTTATCTCAACATCCCACAGACAAATCTGGAACAAGGATGTTTTTAGGGCTGCCTTGTTAAGACTTCCTCTTTTTTTTTTTTTTTGGAGGGAGTGGGACCGCATGCGCATGAAATTGTCCGCAGAGCAAAAGAGGTACTATGTTCTCTTTTAAAAACGTTCGCAGTCATTTCAGATGAAGGGCAGTGTTATTAGATCATCATTAAACCTAGAGCAAGCCAGCAACTGACTGAGAGAAGTACCTGGCCAGTAGCCCTGGAAGGGACAATGAGATAAACCAGTCCTGAAGGGGTCATGTTTCAAGTCATCAAAATAAACTGGGTAATAAAAATTTTAGGACTAGCGAAAGAAACCCCTTTCCCTCATCATCCCCTTCAGTTGGAATTTGGATTATTTTGTTAGCCCCATGTGTTAACAGCACCCACGGTATCTGTATAAAACAACCAGCGCTCAGGGCATTTGGAAATGTCCTTAATGTGCATTTACTCTAATTATTGTACGTGGCATAGTGAAAATACGTTGTGCGGGAAACAGCTGAAATTACTTTGGCTTGGGAAGTCTAAAGCTCATGTCTTGTATAGTCATTATAAAATTGACAATTATGCAAGTTCAAGAATACGATGAAATAGAAACAAAGATATTTTTAATCCATTTTAATTATACTCCTCATAAGAGACACGTAGAAGGCAAACCATGTTCTCGGCGACCTAATCGTGAAAGTTAGGCTGAATTTCCAAAAGTTAAATATTTTCTTTACATCATTTCCTATGCAAACGGTAATTAAAATCCAGTGGGGATATAAAACGGATACATCCTGATAAGAAAATAGAAAAAGAGAAATAGGAATATGTTTGTCACGTTAAACCAGTGGCACTAAATACATAAGAAAGCAAGACATTAAAAATAGACTCCTCCCCCCCCCAAAAAGAAGTTAAACTGTACAATGTCTCCTTAATGAAATACTCTCTTGAAGATAAGGAGGAGTCCTCCGTCTTTTTAGAGACTAACAGATTTATTAGAGCATAAACTTTCGTGGGTGAAACCCACATAATCTCTGAGAGATGTCTTGAAGATGGTTTGAGTAGTCATTAAGAGGCGGTTGTTTGGAAAATGGGGGAAGTGATTATTTGTAAAGTCTGGTATTTACTCCTAATTCAAATCCTATTTTCTCCTTCATGTTAATTGTGGGGACTTCCATATTCATTGCCGCACACCTCCCTTCGCGCTCCGGATTACTGCAGGCAAGAAAAACGAGTTTCAGCTACCTAAGGGGACTCAATTTAGCGGAGGAGAAGGAGCAGAAGATGTTGCATTCGCTGTATTCGAGCAGGGACCGTCTATTTTGGAAAACTAACGGAGCCCATTAGATGCCCTAGGAATTTTCTTTAACATACATATGTGATTTTAATGACTTGATCGTATTTGCAGGTATTGCTGTCCTGCTCTTGTCGAATTGAAAGGGAACTCGTGGTAGCCCAAAAGGGTTCGCTGACAGATCCCGAGTCAATTAGCTTTATCATGAAGATTTTAAAAAATATGCAGATGTTTTCAATCTTTTGGAATGATTAAAAAAACCCAAATCTTGAACAGTCAGGAGACTATACTAATTGTCGCGACCGTTAGCATGTGGGTCTCCAATCTACATGCAAACACTCATGTATCTGCTCTATAGGGATGGCATTAAATCCGGAGGCAACGTGGTCAGGATTAAATCCTTTCCAGTCCAAAGAGATTGGTGTCGATGTTGCTGTTGTTTACTAGGCAGAATACTGGAAAAGGGGGCGGGAGTTGTTTCCCTTTCCACGGTGTGAGTTTTCACGCGGCGGATTTAACAATTAGCGAGAGATGTGTTTGTGTTTTGTCCTGGATCTCTGCTTTCCTTACGTACTGGCTTTCTCTGGGTGGAGGTCCAAACAAAAGGGGTTGATGAAAAAGTGATGGCATGTACACGCTTCTACCGCGTTACAGAGATGCCCTTCTCCTTATAGCCAGAGGCGGTAGGGTAGGTAAAATCCGAACAGCGAGTTCCCCGCCAAATTAGTCTGCACAAAAATAAACTGTGTGTTTAATTAAAGGAACGGAGCCGCATCCCTTGTTAAAGGGCTCCCCCGCAACCCCGTCCAGTTTCCCCACTCCCCTTCATGTGGGCTGGAGGTTTTCCCATAGCAGTTTTTTTTTTTTTTTTGGTAGGAGCATTTTAAAGGCAGTAGGGAGGTGCTGGTGGGGGGAGCGTAGTGATTTATGACAAGAGGATAAACTCAGGAAACCTCAACTCCAACGCCAGACTTGACTGGAGACAACACAAAGCTGTCGGTAGTTTCAATTCCTAGGACGGGAGGGCGAAAATGCAAGGGGAGGCAAAAAAAAAATCTAAGTCGATTGCAAACAAAAGCGGGGATGTAGAGTTAAAATAGAGGGGGAGGGGCAGAGGGGAAAGAGAAAACAGAAAGGTTGCAAACACTGGGACAGAACAAGTCAGGTGGAAAAAAGGCCCCCTCCCCGAACTAAGCAAATAGGCTGTATTTCCCAGTAGCCCCCACTCTCTCCGTACTCCCCCCCCCCCACCCGCAGCCAGACACAATATTCTTGCGGATTTGATCGCAAGAGTTGATGCAAGTGAAGGAAGGAGCCAATTCATTGTTTGACCAATCATGGTGCAACTCGCTAGATCCGCTGAACTTTTTTTTTTTTGGGAGGGGGGAAAGGTGGTGGAAAGAAAGTGAGCTTATCGCCCCACATAATCATGCTCAAATCGCCTGGGGGGGGGGGGGGAGAGGATAGGGGGGGGGGGGGGGGGGGGGGGGGGGGAAGAGATAATGATAGGAAACACACATAATCAGTAACGGAGCTGAATAAACACCGGCGGATGGACCAGTGGGATAAGCCCCACAGGCAGGAGAGAGGGGGTATTAGCCAAGGTCTGACATCAGGATATGACTAAATCGACCGGGTCTGTAAATCCTCTATCAAAAGATAACGAGATATCTTCTCAACAGACACAAATAGTAAAAAGCATGCGAGACCGCGGAGTAAGAGAAAATATGGGGGATTGATGCCAAGGAGGGTGGAAACTAAAAATCTACCCCCCACACCCAATATATTTTTTTAAGTTCTCCAAGTAGAAAGTTCGCCCGGAGTAAGTTTGTGAAGAAAGTTGACGCCCAGCAGGGAGCTCACCACCTTTCAGCCCCTGTCTACAAATGTACATTCAAAACCCAGCTTTCTAATTTGCTTCCATTCAACACGGGGGGGGGGGGGGAGGAGATAGATCACGGTAACGCTCTGGGAAGCAGCGAGCGACACAGAGAGGGGCCGCTGCGAAAGGGGGGAGCAGGCGGCGTTGCGTGAGAAGAGCCCACCGCCTCCCCTTAAATAGGCAGAAGGCGGGGTAGAGGGAGCACAGGGGCGGGGCGGCTGCTCCCTTTGATGTCCCGGCGGCTGCTTCTTTCATCCTCTCCCTTCCCCCCCGCAATCCCCCTCCTGGCCCCTTTGTGTGACTAAATTTGGCAAGAACATGGAGACGCGCCAGGCTTTCCACGTGTGCGCAGCGCTCCCAGCTGAGCAGGCGAGGGTTCTCTTCCGGGTAAGGAGACAGAAAGAAAGATCAAAGAGTTTGTGGAGTTGGATCTGAAATGTGCATTGAAAATAAAAATCAAGCCCTGGACGCCGTCCAACCTTGAGCAGACTGACTGAGACGCGCACAGAGAGGAGGGAGCGTTGAGCACATGGGGTAAAACAGAAGAAATCCGAGGGGAAGAGTTATTTTTTCTCCCAGAATTTTTGTGCGTGGAGGTTTTGCAATTATTTTCCTAAGGAAACTCTCAGGTGTATAATTATCATGCCAAATGGCTTCAACTATAAAAAAAAAAATTGAGCGCAAAATGGGTCTTGCACTTTTCTCCAGATGTTTGACAATCAGAACCGATGAGCGAGCTTTGCTCTGACTCGCTGCCACATTTGTCAGCAGAGGAGAGAAGTACTTCATTACACAAACACACACATAACAAAAAAAACAACACCACTCCTTCCCCCTCAAAATTTAATCTGCCATGAGGGAGGGAGTTTTGGCAGGTTACCTGTAATGTTTAGAAACATGCCGTGGAGTGTCAAAACATACAATAATGTATTCTTATCAAGGGAAAATATTTATAGACAAGCATGAGATAGTGCCTGTTGCTATCCTCTGAAAGGCAAAAGCCTAGTGCAGAATTCACAGTGGAAACATTATCAGCACCCCATTAATACTTTATAAAACCAGCTAGACAGACTGAACATAGTGTCTAAGGAACAGATTTAAAAGACATTGCTGATACAGAACTTTTTGTGTATTTTGGTACATTCTTGTATTTTTATTACTAACTGTGAGCTGTGTTTGCAGTATATAGCTTCAGTGTTGGATTGAGAGAACTATTAAAACATTAATTTTCACACGTTGGTGTTTGTTTCTCTGTAAACATGCCACTTTATAAACTGTCAGCATTCTGAGAGAAAGCTGTCTCTGCTTTTCCTATATTTTATGTTTGCTGTCATTGCCCCACAGGGATTAAAAAGAAAAGAAAAGAAAAAAAGAAACTGGGTTGTTAGATTCTAAACTATCAGTTGAAGTTTTCTTTATATTGTTTTTTTTAAAACCTGATTGAATGGCTATGCTTCCGGAGTCTTTATTCACCACTGTATTTAGATAACATACTGATTTATGTGGAAATTTAGTGTATAGGCTAAACAATCCTCAAGTTTTTGATCATGCGAAACTCCAAAAGACAGGCGGCTTGGATTAAATAAAGAGTGATTAAAAGATTAAAAATAACTAATTAATGCTTTGCACTTATAAAGTATAATTCATCATTTGATTTCCCTCAATAATTTCAGCACAATGGGTCCTGCTAAACTGGCCAGCCTTAGTTACACAATCACAAGCAGCAAAACTTTTATACAATGCTTCCAATCCAAAGCAAAACTTCAAAGATCTTTGAAAGCTTTCAATTGTTGGATGCCCAATGAAAGACACTTAAAGGTGCTGAGCAATTCCCATTGACTCATTTCAGTAGGAGTTGTGGGTGTTCAGCACCTCTGAAAATCATCCAAAGTGCCTTAAAGTGGGCACCTTACTCTTTGGAATCAGGAATATTCCCTCCCAAAAGGGGATTTGTCTGGATAATTTCATTGGCGTACTTGAGGTGCTCATGTACTCCATTATTAGAACCTACAGTCAGGAACCCCATTGGAAAGCCCATAAATAATGGATTTGGATGACTATCATAGAAAATCAGAAAGGATCTCTGTTTTAAGCATGGTTCCTTTAACAATGCAAGTATCTCTCTAATGCTTTTATTTTTTTAAATAGCACTGGTACAAGACCAGCATTTCTTGCCTAAACACAAGAGTGTTACTAACAGATCCATTCTGACAGTAATGCCAGATGATGACAACAAGCATGATGCTAATCCAGCTGTTATCTTAGATCTCAAATGAATGTTAATGCCAGCTGCAATGATGACAGCCTCCCATTACCAGGATAACAGCGCTGTAACCTAACCCAAATGCTTCCTTTATCCACAGGTCAGGTACACCATGGACAATGGCTGTACAACCGCTCATCCAGAGCCCATCAATGATCACTATTCTTGATTTAAAAGGACCACTTTGAGAGGTAAGAGGGGTGGTTAGTCCTGGGCCTCTTTCCTTAGGGACTAACTGGTGCTAAGTGTAATGGCAAAACCTATTTACTGGGCTCTGGACTGTGACTGTGCTGTCTGTTTCCCATAATTTTCTGAGCTGGCATCAGATTGGAACTGCTTTCAGTCACTGCTGACAGGGTCCAGATTCGAATGAGTGTCCTAGAGTTGACAGGCTGTATCTCAATCTTTAGCCATGCAGTTCCCAAACCTTTGATTTTAGCTGCAAATGGTTTGAACTCAGATAATGAGGAAGTTGCTCTTACACATAGCGCCAAAGTGTTTTATCAGTGGGATGTCTGGTACATAAAATGATGTTCTCCCATTTGGGTGGTTAACTTGATGCTCATAGTGTACTGCAGTTGCTGGAACTCTCTACAAATGCATGATTTCTTATGGTGTTTCAAGTAACTTACTAAAAGGGACTAAAATCCTGAAGTTTTGACTCCATCTTCGAACAAAATTCTTATTTAAGAAAATGGGAGGTTTTTTGAGTAAGGATCACAAAATAACTTCTGTATTTGACCCATAATTTGGTCTTTATAAATGTGTTTTTTTAAATAAGAAATATAGAATGAAATAAACAAAGATTTTTTCCCCAAATTCAGCTGTCATTAGAGTCTTTATAAAAGAAACAATGTTATTTAAAGTAAAAGAGCACTTCAGTTATATATCTAGCAGCAGTATCAAAGGTCAATAGTATTTTGGAAGTGATCAGGGATAGTACATATCAGATTAGGATATTGTATAATTATTATTTATTAATTATTATTGTTTGCAACAGTCACATCCAGCTTTTCCATTCTGGGAATCCATCAGTGTTCTAAACTCAGAATGACTGTTCATAAAGTGCTGCTTTTTCTTAACCAGAGTCCCATGAGATGAAGTGGGCTTTGTGGGTTTTTAAGGGGCAATCTGAAATGAGTATTTTTACTTGAGAAATTTTCTTTAGATTAAGATGTTTTTGGCCTAGAACTTATGAAATCTTTAAAAATAATTTTGAACTCCAGGGAGTTCCCCAGAATTATTTCTGTGTCAGAGAGATGAGAGTCAAGCTGTGCAATATTGTCTCATTTAAGAAACAAACAGATTGCAGGTTTAACAACATAGAATTCCCATGTCAGGGGCAAGCTAAACTTTCCCCTTTGTTCTCTTTTATCTTATTTTCCAAAGTACAGCTCTTCTTCTGTTTTGTTCTTTAACCTTCATACAAAACGTATAAGAAATGGTATGGTTTGTTCAAATAAACTCTCTCACAGGAGCTAATTTTGTTGACTTAGGCTGATATCAAGTACTAGGACTGTTCGCTGAGATACAGAATTATTTTTGCTGACTCACAATATCAAGTGAGTTCTATTAATCCAACCCAGGTGCATAAAAAGGGTATTGAGCTCATTCTCTAAGGGGTGTAGAGTAAGTGACAAATCCAGACACTCAGGTGAGGTGAATGTTTAGGCTGAAGATTATGGTTTATTTTTCTTAATATGATAAAAAAGGCAAGCCCTGTGAAGAGGACAATAATTCACTGTTTGTGCAGTGTTTTTAGAGCATAGAATCATAGAATACTAGGACTGGAAGGGACCTCGAGAGGTCATTGAGTCCAGTCCCCTGCCTACATGGCAGGACCAAATACTGTCTAGACCATCCCTGATAGACATTTATCTAACCTACTCTTAAATATCTCCAGAGATGGGGATTCCACAACCTCCCTGAGCAATTTATTCCAGTGTTTGACCACCCTGACAGTTAGGAACTTTTTCCTAATTTCCAACCAAAACCTCCCTTGCTGCAGTTTAAGCCCATTGCTCCTTGTTGTATCCTCAGAGGCCAAGATGAACAAGTTTTCTCCCTCCTCCTTATGACACCCTTTTAGATATCTGAAAATGGCTATCATGTCCCCCCTCAATCTTCTCTTTTCTAAACTAAACACGCACAATTCCTTCAGCCTTCCCTCATAGGTCATGTTCTCTAGACCTTTAATCATTCTCGTTGCTCTTCTCTGGGCCCTCTCCAATTTTTCCACATCTTTCTTGAAATGTGGTGCCCAGAACTAGACACAATACTCCAATCGAGGCCTAACCAGCGCAGAGTAGAGCGGAAGAATGACTTCTCTTGTCTTGCTCACAACACACCTATTAACACAGCTGCATGGTGAGGACTTCATCTGATTACATGCTCCTTAAATATTTGCAAATTGGAAAACATTTAGGTCTGTTTGAAAATTCAAGCTGAAATAGTAGAAAGTGTTACCATTTATGTAGTGCCCAGAATCTGCTACTTGCTTTACAGGCACATGATCCTCATAAAGTACCTCTTTCCATGGCCTTTTTTGAAACACAAGCTATATTTTCATGTTGGGATTTCTCTGTTTATATGCAGAAGTCTGCAAATCTCTGCCTTGTTACTGGAAACGGGGACTTGGTACCATCTTCATTCATTGAGGTCATTAGTGGTAATAATTTTTACTTGGGTTTTAGATGACATTAATTTCCTGTGATGTAACAAAATATTGCTAACAGAAGAGGGCTGGTAGCTTCAGATGAGGTTCTTTGAAATGGGTGGGAGGGGCTTTGGGAAACTTTCCAGGGGCAGCTGTGCAAGGGAAGGCATGAGGATGTGGAAGTCTTCTGCTTATTTAGTAAGATAGTTAAGCAATGCAATGAATGTTTGCTCCAAGCGCATTACTCCTATATTTTTTTTAAATTCTCTGAACACCATCTGACCAAGTTCACTTCACAAATACAGCTGGAAACAGAAGGGGAGGGACAGTGGGTTATGCCACAGAATTGTCTGTATTGTAACAAAGAGCATTCCCCAAGGAAAGTCTTTAAAGCAAATAATAGGGAAATGTCTTTCTTTCTTATCATGAGACATTTGGAGGTTTACTTTGTTGTGAAGTTGAATCTCCTACTTCCTGATGAAGTAATTGACATTAATTTGCTCAATTAGTGTATGAAGATTTATAAATTAATAGTAACAGATGTATTCCAGCAGTATCCAGGGTTGTTTGCTAAAGAAATATAAAAGCAGAGTACAATTGGAAGGGCATTGTAAGATTCTGAGCTATAATTTAAGAGGTTCCTCAAAATACCTTAGCTTAATGGTTTAGGAGCCAGATAATAAACATGCAGCTTGATGGTGGTTGAAATATAAATAGCTTCCACAGCTTAGAATAACAGTTAAATTTTCTTTTAACTCATATTAGTCTTGCTTTTTTTTCTTTTTTTTTTTTTTAAGGCTGAAAACTTCACCTTTATTTCAGCCTTGTCATGCATAGACATTGAATAATATTGTTTGTCAAGAAGACCTTGGTTAAGTAGAAAATATACTGTTCCTACTAGTGAATGATTAAATATTCCAAAATTACTCCCTCAGGATCAGGAAAATGGGGGAGGAGAAGAGGGGAATTATTTAATACAAAAACAGGATGATGAGAAGGAGACTGAAACAATACAACAAACACTGGAGACAATGTTAGGCTAAATGCTACAGATCTTAAACAGGAGTTTTCTTTGAGTAAAAACTGAAGGTTTAGAAATTGGGATGAGAAAAAAAAGAGAATCTGAATTTAGTGAGAATGCAGACACTGAGATGGAGCTGTATTCTTCAGTCTAGTGTCACAAGATTCCTTATATTGTATTAATTTGATTTTTCAGAGGTATTGAGCATCTACAGTTCCTGTTGACTTCAGCTGGAGATCTGGGTGTTCAATAGTTATTTAAATCATATGTATATTTGCATCAGCCATTGTTGGGGGAATTTCTTAGAGGGGCAACAATACTGAAATGCTTACTCCTACACTCAACAGGTACTTAATATTGGGATGTGGATGTTATGATGGTTTTAAACTTGAAACCTCTATGAAATTTGCAACCACTGAATGCTGACTGTAGTTAAGTCAGGAGCAAGTTGCACAGAGGGCCCATATGAGTGCCACAGAGATAAATTAGTGCCTCGCTAGTAACTAGGAAATGACACAGATACTCAATGCTCCGTTGGGGCATACTGGGCAGGCTTTCCTGACATGATTTAATAGTTCTGGGTGCCTTGATTTTTGGATGCCCTACCTAAGAAACCCTCTGAAAAATTAAGCTAAGTTCTTTTCACTTTCTGAAAATCAACCCCCTTTATGGTATTTCAGTTTGGGCACCCAAAAATGGAGGTATCCAGAATCACCAGTCACTCCTGAAAACCTTGATCGGTGATAGCTTTAGAGCATTTACTGTTGAAAGTGTCTTCAGAACCAGTTGTCTCTTAATGCCTAGCGATCTAATCCTGCTAAGCTTTATCATCTTAGCCAAAAGAAGTGTTGTAATAATTGGGATCCACCTGGGGCTGGTGACGGACTTTGCCAGGTCCTGGACAATGTGTTTGGGGGGGAGGGCAAATTGTTCCGGACCTCTGAAAGGGATGGGACCTTGGACAGAAGGGGCAGGACTAAAGGCAGCTAGCCCACAGCATCACCTGGAGAGTGCTGCACCTCCCTCAGCCTGCCCTCGGTGCCACCTGGTGCCCCAGGCCCTTTTAAGTCACCAGGCTCCATGGCATCTGCTTTTTCCTTATTTTCCCTCCCCTGCCGTTGGCATTCCTGTGTCCCCCAGGCCTACCCCAATTGTGAACTCAATTATTAAAAATGGTGTGAAAGTTCATAAAACATTATATTGCCTATAATAATGGTTAACTTTCTGGGTCTCCTTAATTTCATTGAAAATAACACAACCTGTACAAAAGATTGAACATTTTAGAAAACAATATGGGCATCTTATGCAATTTAAGGATCAGACAACTGCAGTCTTATCTGAGTTAAAATGAGATTTAATACATAAATTAAGACGACCGTATTTTCCCCCACAATATTTAAATTTACTATGTACCATCAATCACTAATTACAATGGCTGAACCTCAGGCAATAATGATGTTTAATACCAACTGATGTGCATGTGCCA
The DNA here is from genome assembly GCF_052426305.1 of Pelodiscus sinensis. NCBI lineage: Eukaryota > Metazoa > Chordata > Testudines > Trionychidae > Pelodiscus > Pelodiscus sinensis. The sequence goes on along the minus strand of NC_143055.1, from coordinate 108,049,195 downwards.
CTATTATGTAGATAATGAAATTAAACACGCCGTGTATCTAGCCTTCTTATCTATGAACTCAATTCTGCAATTCTAACTCAGCCAAGGCTCCTGTTTGTATCAATATATTTGGGTTGATGATCACCCCAACAATATTTCTAATTAACAAAATATTTATTGAAGTTTTAAAAAAATCCCTACATCTCAGTATAAAATGTCAGCAATGCTACATAGGCTTTAACATTTGGCATGCATGCAAGCCAGTTGATACTGGGCCTTAAAATTTGATGTTATCAAAGGGTGTTCCATGAAACGTTCACCAAGAAGACAATTTTCCTCCATAGGATTTAATTTCATTTTCTACATAATATTTTGTTTCTTTAAAGCATTTTTTCTTATAATTCAAGCAGATTTCACAATACTTTCAGCTATTTTCTTTTCCTCTTGTGAACACTCAGTTTAGCCCAGATACAGATGTAGAATTCACCAGATTATTTTGCATTAGAAGAGTTCTATCTTTAGCAAGAGCAATTAAAACAAAGGGGCTGCAGGCCAAAGTGTTAGAGCTGCATAAGGATAGTGAAAATTGTAGATTAAGCTATATATTAATTATTGGATTCCCCACTGGGAGCTATGAATAGTTAATTCTTTAATTTATGTTGTGTTTTAAGGTAGTTTATAGTTCAGTAAAACCCAGCGCATAAGGAGTTTTTGCATGTGGATTTTAGAGTGAGTGAGTTCTAAAAATGTTACTTGTTCTCTGGAAAAAAGCTCTGATGTACCAGGCATAAGGTACCCATCATTTTTATGGGTTCTTTGCTTTTAGACATAATATTTTCTGTGGCTCTGGAAGGCTTGGGCTGAGTAATTTTTATTTTAAAAAGTTCTTGGATGGATTAGCTGACTTTCTGTTTAAAGTATTCTGACAACTGTGGGACGTTTTTCCAGTTCCTCACTTGTAGCCTTATCTGTGGTTTTGCTATGTGGATGCTTATTCATTAACATATTTGGAAAGTGTCAGTAGTGTGTGAGGTGCTATACAGGCAGATATGCCCAGGTTCTGGGGGAGTTAGGTGCCTTAAACTCTTTAGGGCAGAGACCTATCCTATCCTCAAAAGTTTTGAGTCTACAAGAAGCTTGTCTACTGGAACCAATAACTAACCTGCTTACGTTAGTTTAATTTGGGGACATGAAATCATCCTTCTGTTGCATCTGGAGTTCTCACAGATGAAGATGAATGTGGCCGGAATGCCAGTGATATTCTGAATGTGACAGAACACTACACCAGTCCACAATGCCAACTGCGAGTCAGTGCCTATGAGATGAGGGTGCTAGTGCATTATGTTTTACAGGCAGTAAACATACGTCGGATCCGCACTTACGAACGGGGCTTTCTCGCCCCGGAGGTCGAGGTGGTGGATTGCTACCTGCGAGCTCCGGGGCGAGAAAGCCCCGTTCGTAAGCTGCTCCGGTGCCCCTGGTCTGCTGGAGACCGTCTCCAGCAGACCAGGGGCACCAGGTGGGTTCCCGCGCTTCTGAGGCTTTGCCAGAGCAAAGCCTCAGAAGCGCGGGGAACCGCCGCTGCTGCTGCTTCAGTCCCGGTGCCTGTGGTCTGCTGGGGACGGTCCCCAGCAGACCACAGGCACCGGGACTGAAGCGGCAGCCGCGGCGGGGTCCCGCGCCTCTGAGGCTTTGCTCTGGCAAAGCCTCAGAGGCGCGGGACCCCCCCGCGGCTGCGGCTTCAGTCCCGGTGCCTGTGATCTGCTGGGGACCGTTCCCAGCAGACCACAGGCACCGGGACTGAAGCCGCAGCCGCGGCGGGGTCCCGCGCCTCTGCGGCTCTGTTCCCTGTGTCCCTGGTCTGCTGGGGGGTGGACGCAGCTAGTGTGCCCCCCCCAGCAGACCAGGCTTTTGTTTTGGACCCTGGGGCAGAGCAGCTGGGGCGCTGCCGATTGGTCCTGCAGCACCGCTCTGGGCACTACTGGACCAACCCGGCAGCACCCCAGCTGCTCTGCCCCAGGTCCTGATTCAGCCGCTGCTGGTCAGTTTCAGCAGCGGCTGAATCAGGACGCCTGGGGCAGAGCAGATGGGGTGCTGCTGGGTTGGTCCAGTAGCACCGAGGAGCGGCGCTACTGGAGCAACCCAGCAGCACCCCAGCTGCTCTGCCCCAGGCGTCCCCAAGTCAGCTTCTGCTGAAACTGACCAGCGCTGACTACAGGAAGCCCGAGGCAGAGTTGCTCTGCCCCGGGCTTCCTGGAATCAGCTGCTGATCAGTTTCAGCAGCAGCTGACTTGGGGACGCCTGGGTTTCTTAAGTTGATTCTGTATGTAAGTCAGAACTGGCGGTCAGTTTCAGCAGCGGCTGAATCTGGACGTCAGTTCCGACTTACATACAGATTCAACTTAAGAACAAACCTACAGTCCTTATCTTGTACGTAACCCGGGGACTGCCTGTACTATGCACAGTAATTTCCAACCAATTGTACACTGCTATTTGCCAACTCACAACCAGACTTGCATCTTCTAGACGTATACCCTGGAGGGTTTAGTAGAATACCCATCCCCATTTTATAGCTACCCTTGAGTAAAAATTCAAGGGAAAAATTGATGTAGCTCAAAAGAGAGTTTCTGTTTTAGGATGGACTCATCAAAGGAATCTTCAGATTATATTAGATCCAAATAGCATAGGACCGATCCTGCAAACTAAGGATACACCACAACCAGGAATTATCTCTGACTTTGCGGAAAGTTTCACCAATGCACAGATGTTGAAAAAAGTTCAAGCACAAGATCCTACTAAAAAAAATTTGTGGTGCCTGTACACAATAAAGTGTGAAACGTACCTGTTGCACTCAGACAGCTCCTCCGGGAGGAGGTTCTGAATCTGTGCAAAACATATGATTGAACATGTTGACTCATCAGAATGGATTTCTTCTGTCATTCTCTCCAGGAAGCCAAATGGCGCTATTGCATGTGTGGACTTCAGAGCTCTAAACTCAACACCGTTGTGGATTGTCATCTTCTACCCAACATCGGTGATGTACTTCTCACCTTGAAATAGGCAACAGTCTTTACTAACCTTTATTTATCCTCAGCTAAACGCCAGATACCCTTTACTGTAAAAAGCCTGCAAGTGCATAGCTTTCATTAAATCAGAAGGTTAGTGCCAATTCAATCACATACCATTTGGGTTAACTACTGCAGTGTCCCTATTCTGAAGAATGATTCTACGGTGGATGGGAGGAATGCTGGTATTTTCTGAGCATCCTAGCATTCAATAACCAAAAGGTTAGACCCAGGTAGCTAGTGTTGCATAAAAAAACCTCTGCCTGAACTTATTTGCAAAGCTACACCAAACTGTAGGGTCTAAGGTTTTAAACTGCACCTCATTGTGATCTTTGTCAAATTTTGTAATCTGTGTAACTCTCAAATTTACTGTAAACTGCAACTTTGTAATCTTTGTAACTCTCAGCCACTTTGCTTGTAACTTTCCCTAAGTGGCATTGTCCCCTGGGTGAATGGAGAGAGAGTGTGTTTGAAGAAGATTGGGAACACATGTCAATGGACCACATGTCAATGAGTCATCACAGTCTGGGCATGCTCCCTGCTGGATAAGGGGAAGTCTGGGCCTGCTGCCTGATGATGAGGTGAATCAGTCACAGGAGCCATTCAGACACTATATAAAAAGAGGGAGCACATGTGAGACTCTTTTCTTTTTCCTTCCCCTGCTCCTGAGAAGCTCCTCTCCAGTGTTTCTCCTCCTGACCAGCTTCCCCAGCCATGATGAGCAGACAGACCCTCCAGGATCCACATGCCTTGGCTCCTTCTGCAACCCATATGTCTGTTGTTTGGTTAGACTCTGTGCTAAGTCCATATGCCCTCTCCCACCCCATATACACTGTGCTTCCAGATGAATCCCAGGGATGAAATTCTCTGTGTTTGATTTGTTCTTTTCTCAGTTACTTTAAAACACCTAGCAACCAAGTATGCTTACCAAGTATATATTTTTGTTTTGTTAATAAAATCACTTTTTTTAAGGCTATAATTTGATTCTTGTGACCTGGAAGGTAATAGGAGGTATGCATGCCTAAGACTGAGAGGTCAGCTATCAGAGATTAGTTTTTCCTTCCTCGCCTCCCTTCCCCCCCCCTCCCCCGCCCACAAGCTCTCCAGTGGTAAAATAGCTTAGAGTAAGTAACCCTCTGGAAGAAGTTCCCAAGTGCTTGCTTCCTGGGTTCAAGAAGAAAGGTGGGTCCCCCCCCCCCATTATGGTGGTGGCAGCTACCTCCCAAGGACAGGGAATCTGTGACCTTGGAGAGCTTGTAAGCAAAGCCCTATTGAGAGAAAGTATTTTAAGGTCTCTTATGGGCCCCTACCTTCTGCACTTGAAGTGCCAGAATGGGGAACAACCTTTACAGATGCTTTGGAGAGAGAGAGGGTGTTACTTACTTTCAAAATGATATTCTAGTGTATGGCAAAGATGACTCTAACTGTGATGTCACCCTAAAAAGGTAACAGAAAAACTTTAATGATATAGACTTACCATCATCAAGAATAAATATGAATTCCATATTGATTCAATGACATATCTAGGACATAAAATCTTTCAGAACAGCATACAACCAAAATGAGACCTAGTGAAAGTCATTTATGATGCACCAGAGCCTGACAAAAAGGACAAAATTTTATCTGTCTTATGATTGTGCAAATATTGTACGGTGATTGGCTCTGAAAGTAGTTTGTCATCTTCTAAGAAAGGAAATCCGATTTGAATGGGATGAACCATGTAAGAACAGTTTAATGAGATAAAACAAGCCATTTCCACCAACCTTCCTCTTAGCCCTCTTGATTATGAGATGTAAACAATTGCCATAACTTACGCATGTGAGTATAGTCTTGGTGCTGTCTTTACTCAAAGAAAAAAAAAAAAAAAAAAAAAAGGATGGGAAGTCACTATTCCATTCACTTCCACAGTCCTGACTGATTAAACAAAACCCTATTCTGTCACTGAAAAAGAAGCTTTGGCATGTTTCTGGGCAGCAAAGCACTTCAGGACCTGAATTGTAGGAGATTTATCTTAATATCTGATCAGAAACCTCTTTCAATTTTATTGACCACATGAGCTTCCGGAACTTCAAGAATTGACAAATGGGTCATGAAAGGAATGGACTTGATTTCCACGCAATTCATCTTACAAGTTCCAAGAACGCTACTGAAGATTGTCTGTCTTCTCTGCCCAGACCTTATTGAGAGGATGCAATAAAAAAAAAAAGGAAAGATTGTCATTGCCCAGATCTCAGGGAGTGACCACATAGTCTCAGAGGGGCAAGAACTAGGAGAGAAGATAAGTTACTTCAGGACCTAAATACTTTCATAGCCTTACAAAATCGTGACACCAGAATAGTAGCAACCATATACACACGTATTACATTAGTTGTCTCTTGTAAATGGATGAATTTTGAGAGTTGACTGTGTTGTTGTGTCTATACTTCTGAGAGAATGATTAAATCACCTGGCACACAAAGAACATTGCACTGGTCATGAATCTAACCAAAAAATGATAGAGACAAGACTTCTGGTGCCCAGAGACAGACAAGCATCAAGGCTTGTGCTAGTAGTGATGTCTCAGAAAACATACAGAACCTCTTTCACACTAGTTGATTGTCCCAACTGCCTAGGGGAGAAACTATTTCTTGACAGAATGGGGTCATTGGAAAGTCAGCCTGTTACACAAAGCTTTGCCATAGTAGTAATTGTAGACTCTCTTTCGAAGTTCTGGAAGTTCACTGGTGATTAAGTTCACATATCAGTCTTTGCCAGAGATGCATTTCCCATGGAATTGAGAACGTACATTGGAACGCAAGTCCCCTATGCTGAAATGCAGCACTAGCTCATTTGCAACGTCATCAAGCACAAAGTGGTTTCTTTATACCATCCTAGAGAATGGACAGACTGATGAAAGAAAGTGTGCCACTTACCATCTTAAAACAAGACCACGTAAAAAAGCTTTACGTGAAACATTATTTGCTTACAGGACCACTCCACACTCAAGTGTCACACTTTAAATTATTAAGAGGACTCAAGGCCAATACTGACTTACTTGAGGGCTTACATCTTCTACTTTTTCAACCAACCCTTCCAGTGAAACTATCTGTGGTGATGTTAAGAACAAATAGAAGATTATGAGACAGGTACTAAATCTCATACATTCAACGTAGGAGATTTTGTTTATGTGAAGCTGTCATTAAGCCAAAAAGGATGTTCAAGATATTCATGTCCTTTTGAAGATAACAGAAATCCAAGGAGATTGTGCTATAATAATGGATGGAAAGAAAGAGAACATTTTGGGATTGTCCACAGCTCATCAAACAGCCAATGAAGAAGAGAAAGCTGATTTCCATCTTGGACCAGAGAACATTGACAACATGGTTCTTTTGCCCTGGGAAGAGGCTATGAATGGCGTGGCTGGTGGACTGACCACTGTGGGGGCCAAAGCTGCTATGTGAGAAGACCTTGCAATGCCAGACACTGTCACAAAGAGACAGGCAAGTGGTGAGTCATTCGTTAAACCATAGCACCTCATAACTGCAATGGGCATGGCAAGTACTCAGCATCTGTCAGAATTCATTCCCATTACCTTAAAAAGAATAAGAGTCACAGTCAAGGGAAGGAATTGATCCTGCACCACTGAAGTCAGTGGGCATTTTAGTACCAATTTCAATGGGTGTAGGAACAGTGCATTTAAAGGCCCAGTTTTACATTCTTCACTCCTTACTTAGACGGAACTTCCATATCCGTGGGAATCTTGCCCAAGTAAATCCTGTTGCAGGGTTTTGCCCAGTGCCACGGGAGACTTAAAAATAAATCAGTGTTATGCAACAACATCCCTTGCAGAGGTATCAAAACAACTCTCGTGACTGGTTACAGATGGGAATGTAACTATCTCCTCTTTGACCCTTTTGTTTACTGTTTTGTGAATGGAGATGAGCAATAAGGCAGACACCTGGCTTGATCACTTGGTGCTATAGCTCAGCCTCATAAAACGTTGCTTCTTTAGGTACTGCTGCTACCGACCTTCCTGCTTCTTTAACTTTTGGTGTTTGAATCCCCACTGTACTATGCAACAATAACCAGTATTCTCTGGGTAAGCTTCTTCCCTCTGGCAGAGGCAGATATTGCTACCTGTAGCCATGCAAAACAGTACCTGACTCTGGAAATAATCCTTCTGATATCAGTGGAACTACTTTAGTGTTACTCAGTGACAGAATCTGTTCCACAATCGCTGTCTATCCTTTAACTTGAGGGAAAAGACACACACAAAGTAAATCTTTGACAATTAGTTTTCTGGCAGTTTAAAGGCAGAATGCTGTAAGGCTTTTAGCATCCTTAACTCTTGCTCAAGTTGATGAAGTTGAGGAAGAGCACTTTTGAAGGATATGTTCTAAACTTTCTAAGATTATTTTAAATATTACGTTAAAATTTCCTATACAGCTTCCCATATGAGGCTGCTGTAATTTTGTCATGAATCTCTTAGGAACTACAATTTATATTTTCTAGTTTGTAAGCTTCCAATAAGGAGGACCCAGAAAGAATTAGAGGGCATGTATTTTAGTCATTGCTTATGGTTTTAAGAACCTAATCATGCTCTTTATTGAAGTACTTGGGCTGGATCCCAGGCTAAGTCTATGTAGTGCGTAGTCAAATACATAGTCAAATGAGACCTGAAGCTCTTCACATACTCCTAGTCCGGAGGCTGGCCCACTGTTGGTCCAGTCCAAAATGTACAGAGGAGCAGCCTCAGTGCTTCTGTACTTTACACTGACCAAAGAATGTGAATAACCAAGGTTAATGAACACGTAAGTCACTTCCTCTCTCACCTGGCCACACCCCCTATGCTGAGGTGATGGTGGGTGTGTGAAGAAGATGATTGCTATTGTGGGTCTATGCCATCCATAAGATCCTCCTCTGCATGATGGATCTGTGCTGGTCGGCTCTGCCAAGTTAGAGACATTTTATGCCAGCAGATCATCACCACGTGGCCACAATGTGCGAGTAGTACCAATAGCACTAAGTCAGGTCGGTTAACTAGAAGGAAGAGATATTTGCACTCTCTAGAGGTGACCCAGTGTCTTAAAACATCACCCTCAGTGTTTCTTGTGTATGCTCCTTGAGCAGGACCATGTCTTTCACTGTGTATATATACAGGGACCAGCACAATGGGACCCCAATCCTAATTAGGGCTTTTGGATGCAATGGAAATGCAAAGAACAAATAATAATAGAAAAGTGAAGATTGTTGAAACTATTAAAACTGCAATTAATTGGTGGCTTAGGAGAATGGATTCTGAAATGCCTTAAGGCCAAGCCCCGCTTCCACTGAAGCCGGTGACAAAACTCCTATTAAGTTTAACTAAGCAGAATTGGGGTCTAGGACTCCATTCAGACAAAACTCCTACTGAAATTCCTTCTCAAGCTGAAATCAAGATTTAGCCCCTCATCTTTAGGATTATTTAATGTTCTTGCTCCATTTTTTTCTCTCATGATAGAAAGTCCTGAAGTCCAATAAACAGCAATGAAAGGAGCCGAGTGGTCCTTCTACTTCTAAATTTGTGCATGATTAGTAATGAGAGAAAACAATTCCCACCTTACAATTTAAATCTTTGATCCTGCACTTTCTTGAATGGCATGCAGCACAGGACACAGCTGTTCCAGCCTACTGCATGGGCACACCGGTGAATAAGTTACTTCTGTGCACAGTCTGTTTCACTACAGCACTCCTACTTGTGAGAAACATGCTCTCCATGATGAGTAAGAGTTGCACAATTAGGCTCGAAATGCTGTACTAGTAGGCCCCTGCTTTTAAACTTGGTGGAATCCAGCTTGTGCCCCTCTGCTGACCACAGCTGGGACAAGCAGGAAGCTCCTAAGCCTTTTATGATTTTCTAGGTGGATCAAAATAAGTGTCCTAAATTCAGTCTAGAAACAGTAAGTATTCACAGGCAATCATGAAGCATAGGTGTGTCAAATGTTGCTATCAGGAAGCACCACTGACTAAGTGGGCCAATGCATTCTGTGCCTTGTTTGGTTTTTTTGTAGGTATGTCCCAATGTGGAAGAGATTTTTCATTTAAGGTAGCAAGGTTGCTTGTGACTTGATTATTCCAAATGAGCATTGATTAAAACCGTTGCCATACCACACTGTTGGGCATTCTGTATATCCTACATATGTTACTGGAAATTCTACTTGAGGGCTGTGTCTACATTGGCATCCCTTTCCGGAAAAGGGATGCTAATGAGACACTTCGGAATTGCAAATCCGCGGGGGATTTAAATATCCCCCGCGGCATTTGCATTTACATGGCTGCCGCTTTTTTCCGGCTCGGGATTTTTGCTGGAGAAAAGCGCCAGTGTAGACGCGATTCTCCGAAAAATAAGCCCTTTTCCGGAGGATCCCTTATTCCTTCCTTTCAAGTAGGAATAAGGGATCCTTCGGAAAAGGGCTTATTTTCCGGAGAATCGCGTCTACGCTGGCGCTTTTCTCCGGCAAAAACCCCGAGCCGGAAAAAAGCGGCAGCCATGTAAATGCAAATGCCGCGGGGGATATTTAAATCCCCCGCGGATTTGCAATTCTGAAGTGTCTCATTAGCATCCCTTTTCCGGAAAGGGATGCCAATGTAGACACAGCCGAGATGTTTTGGAACAGAGGCTCTTAAAGGAGGGCAATTTAAAAAAGTCACAATTAATTGCAGTTTTAATTGTCCAGTTTAACAGTAAAAGAATACTAATTTAAATGTACTATAAATAACTATTATATTTATCTACATTTTCCGGTATTGACTTCAATTACTGCACAGAATTCAAAGTGTACAGTTCGCAATAGAATGTAGTTGTAGGCTCGGGAAGTTAGAACATAATAGGGAGAAATGCTTTTTCTTGTAACTAAAATAAAGTGAGAATCAATGATCATTTAAAACATCTAAAGATATTCTATTTCAGTGACCTGTTACACCATTCTGTTAATACGAAAGGCCACCAGGAGATAATACAGTGGTTTCTTCATGTATTCTATTTCCTGGATATCTTTTGAAGGGGAGTGAGTATAAGTAGAGTCCATAAGGTAAAATAGTATAGCAGGGATTTCTATTTCTGACTGAGTAAATCCAATTTTCAAATATAGTAATAATGGGATAGTAGGTTATCTAACTGTTCTATCTGAATACTCAAGAGTACTTAAGAGCCATAATTTAAAAGATATTTAGCTGCCTAAAGTTGCAGATAAGCATTCCTGAAAATCCCAATAGGTGTCTAAATATCTTTGGCATATACATGTGTTTTTTAAAATCCCATTAGGCAACAACTTGCAGTTTTAGATGCCTAAATACCTTTAAAAATCTGACCCTAAACGTGTATTTTACATGCTTAGCTGCTGTTGGGAGTATCCAAATAGGGAACAAGTATGTCCTGTCTCGGAATTGACCATGAGTTTTTAAATGTGACATATACTCTGAACAAAGGTTAATAGAGGTTGAACCTCTCTAGTCTGGCACCCTCGGGAGCTGACCGGTTCTGAACGAGATAATTTTCTGGACCAGAGGAGGTCAATATTGTCTAGTACCATTAGCAACATTTCCACTATTTACTGATCTGTTCAAGGACATTGAGGGGTAAATTAGAGCTAAATAACAGAACATTGACATCTAGGACTGATGGTTGTAAACAAACTTTATAGGACGGCAGGAAACAAGGGCACCCCCATGAAAAATGGACATCCGGCTAACTAAAATCATTCTGGATGACGGATGTTTCCGGATCAGAGAGTTCTGGACTAGAGATGTTCAACCTGTAATACAATTGTCCATGTCATTTGTTCCTTTAAAAACATCTCCATATGAAACCATCTCTCTAAAATGTTCCACTTTTACAAACTTTGTCTTTTTAATACAAGATGTCTCCTCCTTGTTTCAATGTTTCTTTTGCACATGTTAAGTAGTAATAATCCTAGGGTAGGATGTTTCCTGGGCAATATTGACCATGAATTGATTACCCAGGCTGGTAATTAAGATCTAGAAAATGTTCCTGGTCGAAGGTTTATATTGCTCTTAAGCTCAATGCATGATTATAAGGAGTGGAAGCAACTTAAATTTTTTACAGGCACTGTCCTATCACTAAAGTGGGGGGGCTCCAGGCAGGAGATGGGAGGATTGCGATAGAACGGTACCTTAAAAGCCAGGTTCCCATGTACATCTGCTCCTGGGGAGCCAACTGCTGCCGTGCACGTAACCGTGTAACTGCTGAAATTTTCAGCGGTTACACATTTTCTTAAACACATTTTAACATCCCTAGTGAGCATGTATTCTAAGGGACAGTTCAAGGGTAAGAGGCCGGTTAACACCCGCGTTCATAGACTAAAGGGGGTGGTGAGTGGGTTTCAGATTGTTGTAAAAAGCCATACATTCAGTTTCTTTATGAAGACCATGATTTTTAGTGACTAGCAAAGTTATCGTTTTAAGCTCCCAGGCTTGTCTTTTGAAAGTGGTGTGCAGGTTTCCTTTGTGGGTGAGGCCTGAAACAGCACACACAGAGTGATTGCTTTGTGAAAAATGATCACACAAGGTGATGTGGCATATTTATCCTTTATAATTTTCCTCTGTGAATTCATTTGGGAACATAGAGATTGTGTAGTTGTCTGGTCCTATGCACATGTTGTGATAGGCATATGCAGGACTCCTGGATCTTGAAAGGTGAGTGATCATTGTGGCAGTGGACATATGTTGGTGGATTTTTCATCTGTACAGGCAAGGACCGGTGCCACAGTGAAATAACTATTCACACCAGAATGATGAGTTGTGCTCCAATCAAGACCTGGATGTGGGGGAAAGGTAGCTCTAGAGCAAGGGTTGGGAACCTAAGACCCAGGAGCCAGATGTGGTCCCCAACTTGCCTGGATCCAGCCCCCGGGGCTCAGGGCTCCACCTCCCAGCACTGGGGGAGGGGTGCATGTTGGCACTCCAGCCACCACTGATTTTTTTTTCTGTGGGTCAGTGACCGCTAACCTAACAAAGGTTCCTCACCCCTGGTCTAGAGCCTAAGGGCTGCCCAAATTTGCTCTTGGCTTCCTACAGCCTCAAGTGGCCATTCTGGCAGCCAAGAATAGCAGGTGTTAAATTGTGCTCTGGCCCTGGTTTCTTCATACCCACTACGCCAGAAACTATGTAAGAAAGTTCTATATCGAGCTATTCTAGCAGCTCTATAGCATGCAGAGAGTCCCATATTTAGCTCAGGAATTACAGTCACCCTACTAGTTGGTGCCAGTAGTGTTGGGTGAGTTGTTTTCATGGGGCTGCTATTGCCCATTACATACAGGTAGGTCAGGAGTGGACAGAGGTTTGGTTTCACCCCATAATGTGTCAGCTGGAGCAAGCTTAGATCAGTAACAGTTCAATTCTGTCATGGATGGAGGATTTAGTCACCAAACTCTCATGTTGTAATGTTTGGTGCTACTATGACCAATAGAAACAAGGGCTATTGTTTGATTCTTACAATGGATCAGATCAGAGTTGTTAGAAAACGAAAATGAGGATTCTTTGTCCACCTGAATTCGTATTTTAACTATGAAAAAGTGATTTCTAAAAGGCTTTACAATTATTATTTCACCTCTTTTGGATTTTTAGTAGGCTCAATTTATAGTTTATAAATATGTGAGATTGTTAATTCAGTTTGTAATTTGTCTGAACCCTGAAGCTTGTGTCAATGCTGTTATCTATTGTAGAAATGCAAACATGCTCTTTGATGTGGGTGACTTGGGAGGATAAAGATGGAATACTCCATGGACACTTATAAAAAGAATCCACAAATTGTAACTCTGCTAGGGCTCAGTAACATGTTTTCCATTTATTTTTGTTCCTCTCCCAATACACTTGATGACAATAACTTTAATGGAAAAGCAATAGTTCAGTTAGCAGAAAAGCCCAAGCTAGTCTTCCTGCTATGCTGAGCATTTTCTTTTCCTGTAGCAGAATGGTGCTGTTTCTTTCAAATATGATTGTATTTATTTTAGAAGAGAAAATTAAGGCAAAATGTCATATAGGACTGTATTTGCTACACAAACACCTCGTGCTAATCACATCATGGAACAGCATTGACTTTGAAGGAATCTTGTGTATTTCTGGCTTGGAAGAGCCCTGCAAATGGGAATATACAAAGTCAAAGTAGGATTTCCTGAAATTTTGGAGTAAAAGGATACTATCTGGCTTGGTTTTCCATTAGACAGTGAAGTCAGTCAGCAACTTCTGTGGTCATTACCAGAAGCACAAGTGCTGCAAAAAACACCACCGTGTTAATAGAGTGTTTGATTATAGAGATTCAATGAAAGGGCTCAATTTAAAACCTCATCAGACCATGGCTGCAGCAGGAGCAATGTAGAATACTCTTTAACTCACCTTAACTTAGACCTATAAGACCCATGTTAAATTGTATGGCTTTTTGTCTAATATGTCTATGGGAGCTTTTTGGGGCAGAAACAATATCTCTGACATTCCTGAAAGAATCATAGAATCATAGAACTGGAAGAGACCTCAGAAGGTCATCAAGTCCAGCCCCCTGCTCTAGGCAGGACCAATTCCAACTAAATCAACCTGGCCAGGGCTTTGTCAAGACGAGACTTAAACACCTCTAGGGATGGAGACTCCACTACTTCCCTAGGTAACCCATTCCAGTGCTTCACCACCCTCCTAGTGAAATAGTTTTTCCTAATATCCAACCTGGACCTCTCCCATCACAACTTGAGACCATTGCTCCTTGTTCTGCCATCTGTCACTACTGAGAACAGCCTCTCTCCATCCTCTTTGGTTAACACTTCCACTGGAACTGATTTTCAGTTCCCTTCGCCTCTAAAGCCAGGCTCCCTTATAAATCCAACTGCACTGAAAGAGAGCCATTATAACTACTGTTTCTAAAACTTATAAATGTTACCTAAACAGCCCTTTCGATATATAACAATACAACATTGGAATGGAGCTTATGTAAATGAGGTACCCGTGACCAGATCTTGTGCCAATGGAAGTAAATGGCACATTCGCTACTGACTCAAATGGTGAAGAATCAAGTCTCTAATTCTCTGCATTCTAGTAGGAGTCGGGCGCCTAGCTCCAAAAATCCAGATGAAGAGTCTAACTTTTGGCCTCCTAAGTTGAGAAGCAAGTGTTGTCTCCCCCACTGGGAAGCTGGGAATCTAGAGCAAAGGTTAGGAGATATTGGATTGTACGCTGGTATAGGAATTTATTCAAGGATCAGGATGAATCCCATGTTTAGATGACAGACTGATACATTTTTGTACCTATTGCGATGTTCTGGTTTTATTTAGTAGTTGAACAGCTTTAAGAAAGCAAATGCTTGAGATGTTAAAAAGTAGGTTTGGCTGAGGCAGACAAATGGGCAGAGCGTGGGGGGATTTGACAGAGGTATATGATCCAAGCGCCCCACATGCATATCCCCACTATGTATAAAGTCAATTATCTGTGCAGTGTCTTTTGTGCCAGCCCAGCATAGAGCTGAACTGCAGAACATAGGGCTTAAGTTCTCTGTCTCTCAGGGGACGTCTACTAATAAGCTATTCCAGAAGAAATACTCCACAATAGCTTATTTCAAAATAGCATGAATACACCACAGGGAAGCCTCAAAATTAGTCCAAGGCAGGCTTCCCTAATGTGGAGGCGCTACATCCATTTAGAGCTCCAGGAGGCACTGAGGAGTAATAAGCTGGATATTGCCCTGGGGAGGAGCTATTTCGAAATAGCAGCAGTGGAGCATCCACACTACAGCTATTTTGAAATAGCTTTTTCGGAATAGGCATTATTCCTTGTGGAATGAGGTTTACAGATGTTGGAATATGCCATCCGTTATTTCTAATTTATTTCAAAATAATAGAATTTCAGTGTAGATGCATTGCTATTTCCAAATAATGGCCATTATTCCGAAATACAGTAACAGTGTTGTGTAGACACCCCCCCCTCTCTCTCACTCTCAAACAAGAGTAATAGCATCTGTACATGCTGTAACCCAGTTTTACAACCAGAACTTTATCTAGTGTCAATGTGGTTAGAAGAAATATTCAATATCCAACAAGCAGGACTGTTTTATTTGCTATTACTTTTAGAGAATTGATATTTAAACAGATTTTTGGTTGGTTCTGTTGTATTTACTGCACTAAGGTGATTTTACTGCACAAAATTGATTAACCTGTTTAATGAGCACATGGGTGACCAATACTGATTTCACATCAAAACGTGCTATTGTTGGTTTGTGCTGCTGACCTGAATTTTAATTGTTCACTAGGTTCTTTAATTGCACCACAGATGTGCTGGAGAATTCGCTAGGCATCTTAGATGGCAGCATATATATTATAAAACATCAAATGCTAGCTTCAATAGATTAGACATCTAACACACTGCTTTACAGGTATCCTAAGTTTAAAAGAAATCTTTGGCATTATCTTAAAATGGGGAACATATTTAATTTAAATACTAAAACTTATCTACATGCACTACTGTATACCCGAGGCTTTTGAATAAAGGTATATAAATAAATCAACAATGAATAAATTAGGATTACAAGTGTGTGTGTGGGGGTTCCCACAAGGCTTATATATTCAGTCCTCTGAGTCAAAAAAAACTCCTACAGACAGATGTTTTTTCCCTTCTTCAGTGTCATCAGTGTGATACATCTGTTGCTTCAGCCAGTGGCAATGCCAGACTCAAGAGAAAACATGCTGCTCCTTAGATGATTTTAACTGCAGGAAATAAAATTTAAACATCCAAAAAGCTACCATGCCTTGCTTTTTATTGCAAAAAATATATTTTTGGGGCGCCCTCATAATCTGCAAAGGACGAACTCTACTCTCTGTCCCCAATTCACCCATTTTTTGTTGGAGAAAAATGCTTACACATTTTCTTTCTCTGTCTTTTGTTCTCCCTCCTGCCCCCTTCCCATCCAATTACATCTTAAAGGAAAAATGCAATGTCCTTGTTAGCTTTTTTTTCTTGTGCTGCTTGGGACAGATCAGGTGAGATTAAACTAGAACCTAGTGGTTTGCTCAGTAGCCGGGTGGGGCTGTGCTGGAAAGCAGAGACAGGAAACCAGGTTCCTGTTTCGTTAACTACACTTGGAAACAAAGTAGGACAAAACTTATTTCAATGAGATGGAATTTGTGAACAAAACTCCATGATATGTATATTGAGATAAGTTGATCACCCTTAATTTTGCCTGAAAAGGGGGGTGATTTGCTTTCCATGCATCTGCCTCTAGTGGCAGTAATACAGCTAGGCTGTCACTAGCTTACCATTCACAGTATTGCCTGTAGTCAAGGAAGATCTTTGTGTGAGACACAGAGGCTCCAAGGACTTATGCCAAAATGGGCTTTCTGCACTCTGAGTTGGTGCCTCCAAAACAAAAGCATGTTGGAACACTCTTGCCAAAAAAAGAGAAGAAAATTCTACCCCCCTAGAATCAAGAAACTTGCCAAAACAAATTGATTCTCAAAATGAAGAAACTAGTACTAAAATCAAATTAAAATGGGGGTGTCCCCAGATTACATCCTAAAGCAAGAGTTAAGGGGGAAGAAATTTCATAAACTTGCTAAAATATAACTTTAAGGTATATATGTTAAAAGGATACACAAACTTACTTTACATTAAGACATGTAATTTCAAGAAAATAACCAGTTTAAAATTAATATAATATATTAACTATTAAAAATTATAACACAAGTAGAGGAAGGTTGGAGGTGAAATATTGGGTTTCCTTTGATAGGTAGAGTAATTATGAAGTGTGCTTTTGAAGTTCATGAAGACAGCCTTAGGACAAAACATTTTTTAAAGTAAAAATTGGCTTGCACTCTGTTCAAGTGATTTATTTTACACTAAGAAATGGGTGTGAGACATGATGTGATTTAGAATTTTATCCCTTGATGGAACTGCTTGAGGGTGACATTTTTTTCTTCTCTCTCATTTAGTTTTGTTTTATCGATTTTTTGGCTATTCAATCTCTAAATTTTTTTCTATCTCAAAGCAAATCTGCTGAAAAAAACTTAGAGTAAACTTTCCCTGATGCTCAGGAAGTTACAATCTAGCATCTAGAGAGAGCCACCAGGCAGACATACATTTTTCAGAGTATTAGGCTCACCTTTTCTAATTTGTGCTTTCCAGTGGACAGTTCTCTTTGGATCAAACAAAGATATATACATGAACTTGGTTGAAGGTAACCGATAGTTTTTGAGGTGCCCAGGACTGAGAGCCACATTGCTACCCTCTGCCTCAAATGCGAGAGTGTCTGTTTCCAGATATCATCAGCCTTTTTAGGCATTCAGACACTCTCTCTTTTGGGCTATGCCAGCTCTGATTTCACCTTCAGGTTAACACTAGATGTAGCCTAATTCTTAAATTCCTTGCAGTCGTCTCCAGTGATAAGCAGCCCCTGACACGGTCTACTTGCAGAAATCCCAGATCGTCTGCACTCAAAGGAGCAGTGTATCCAGTTGGACTTTAGCCCACTTCTTCTCTACACCACACAGTACTAGTGAGCACTTGTGAGAAAACAAAAGCAGTTTAAGAAAGAATAAAGTTTTTTTTAACTAGAAAGAAGAGTGGGTGAAGGAAACAAGTGGTTACAATACAAACCAAATTCCTAAAATGCAAGCTTGGGTCTACACTGATCAATTGGTACCTTTCCTTTCTAATAAAGTAGATTTTTTTTCTCCCCCAAAATAGTCTGATTCAGAGAGAGCTCATTGCTCTAGAACCGGGCTCCTAATGTTCATTAAAACACTCCCTTTTCCACAAGGGGGTTTCTTGGTGAATGGATACAGGCTGCTTTTCCTTTCCTCTGCGTGATACTGAGAGCAGCTTTTTGTTTCTTTCTATTCACAGACAGGGTGAACCCTTGTCTTCTGGTAAAGTTTCTTTTTTTTACCTTTAAGTGATTTTGATTATTTGCCTTTGACTCTGTTAGTTCCCCATTCAAAATCTTAAGTGTGCAGGGATAAACAATTGTATTCCTGGCTAAAGAGAGTGGGGTGACAACTCCCCCTTGCTTGCTTGGGTCCTGACTGACTACCCTGCTTACTTTTTGATGAGAAATTTCTACTCCAAGTTCCTAAAGCACATATTCAGTATAAATACATTATTCCTTAACTATTATCCAGACATATATATTACAATGGTTATGAATCTGGACCAATTAAGTTTTCTGTGGATTCCTTACAAAGTTATGTTTTTGGATACAGATGAGTAAGATAAGTTAACAGGAGAATTTCTCCCATTGACTCCTTGTGGTGCTGTGGTAACTTGATCTAAAGTACATTGACTCCAGCTACATTATTCAACGTAGATGGAGTTGCATACCTTAGGTTGACTTTCTGCAGTAGTGGAGATACAGGCTTAGACAGCATTGCTCGCTTTTCTGACATCCTGACAAGTTTTGCAACAAATTTTTAAAGAGCTAACTACTGAAGTCAAACCAACGAGGAGTCCTGTGGCAACTTAAAGACCAACAGGTTCCACAGTTGTGTTTGTATCTGCAAAATAACATGGCTACCGTTCTCATACTGGAGTCAAGTGAATATTTGAGAATCTCCATTTTTCTTTATAAACAAACTAAACCTCAGTAAGGTTCTAGACCTTGGGGTTGTAAAAAACCTTGAAAATATGACCAGAATGCATTCTAACGGCTCAGAAATTAGAAGGCAAGAAACTGTGTGTGTATATGTGTGTGTATAAATAAATACAAATTTCATGGGATTTTTTTAGCTAATAGCCTGGCTTTGGGGGGCCTACTTCATGATTTTTGAATGTTTGGGAATTAGAATCATGCACCATATGTGTTGTGTTGGTGCACAGAAAGGGACAGAATCCCACTTAGCTGAACAAGTCCTGCAGTGTCAGCAGACTAAACCATTATAAAATATGTTTAATCATTACCATGAGCAGACTCTCTATGAAACTAAGAAGGTTAAAAATAGCTGTGCAATAGGGGAGCAGAATTCACCTCTAAATGGTGGCACTGTTTACTCACACTTTCTCCTATATTAAACAAACTAAACCATTTCTTTTTTTTCTTTTTTTTTTAACTACTTCCAATCACTTTTTTCTCTTGACGTTTTCACGCTCCCCTCTCGTGGACCATCCTTCGCCAATTTTTGTGGTCTCATTTGTTGATAAAGATCTGTGCCAATTTCCTTTTGATTGCAAACATTATCCAAATGGGATGATATTTCTAACGGTGGAGGGAAGCAACTTTTCTGAGAAAGAACAGAAAGATTCCTGAGGGAATCTTATGAGACTAGGGGCTTCAAATATAAGACACTTTTCTTCTGGGTCTTTTGTAAGAAATACAACTACTCTAATTACTAGGCAATATTGCTGCCACTTGATCTGCTTTCAAGCCTTGTTTGGCTGTTATGCAGCCCATCTGAATTTTATACTAAGCTCAATATGTTTTTGGTACAGTGGTTCTGAGAGATTCATTCCAATTTTGTCAGGCTACTAAGTGAATTGGAAATGTTGACTGGCCATTAGAGCTGGGAACCATCACTACAGATTCCCATCTCCCATGATGCCCTATCCAGAAACTCCTCCCCTCTCCCAAAGGGGAGAAAGTGATATGTCATTAAAACAATTGTCTAGACCAATCCATAGGAGCTGTATTCTTTTCAGTCAAGGCCTCCCGGAGGAGGATGGCATTATGGGTAATATACTATGGCTGGGACTCAAGCAATTTGTGTTCAATGCTTCTCTCTGTCACTGTGCAACTATGGTCAAGTTACTTAATGTCTCCATGTCTCAATTTTTGCTATTTGTACAATAGGGCTAATATTTCTCTGCCCTCATGGAAGTGTTGTGAGGATAAATCCATGAATTCTGTTCCTTGTGGAACGAGGTGTACCGGTAGTTCGGAATAGGAAGCCTAATCTGAACTACCTACTCTGTTCCGCGTGTAGCCGTGGGCACGGAGTCCGAACTAGCGGGGATTTAAAAATGGCGGTGCCCGGCAAGATGCAAATGAAGCCCGGGAAATTCAAATCCCGGGCTTCATTTGCAACTTCGGTTGCCTACATTAACTACCCTAGTTCGAACTAGGGTGGTAGTGTAGACATACCCTAACATATTGCAGTGTTTAACCACCCTGACAGGAAATTTTTCCTAATGTTCAACCTAAGCCTCCCTTGCTGCACTTTAAGCTCATTGCTTCTTATCCTGTCATCAGAAGCCAAGGAGAACAATTTTTCTTCCTCCTCCTTGTAACACCCTTTTAGATACTTGAAAACTTCTATCATGTCCCTTCTAAGTCTTTTCTTTTCTAAGCTAAACAAGCCCATTTCTTTCAGTCTGCCCTCATAGGTCATGTTTTCTAGACCTTTATTCATTTTTGTTGCTCTTCTCTGGACCATCTCCAGTTTCTTCACATCTTTCTTGAAATGTGGTGCCCAGAACTGGACTCAGGACTCCAACTGAGGCCTAAATCCATTGACATAGTGGCAATCGCTTTCTCTGGAGTGCTTGGGTCTGCAGTCCCTGCTTTCTTTCTTCACCCCGCACACCTGCGGGCTAGGTAAAGTGGTGAGTTAAAACTCGTTCTGCTGGCATCCAGGCAGAACTTCTGCACTTGTCAAACAGAGTTGAAAAAGCAGCTTTCTACATGCCAGAAAGTGCAGTTCCTACCTTTGCTGAAGGCAAAAGAAACTAAGGAAATCTGCTGCAGCCATCTTTGATATGGGAAAAGCATTGTCTCCACTGATTAACATCACTGAACAGCTCCTAAACTCAGCTGTAACAAAAGTTCACAGAACTAATGGGAAAACAGCAATGAATTAGATAAAAGCCTAAAAGAAAGGATATACAATCACAGGTAGAGAGAAGCAATAGCAAGGAGCTAATGCAAATGCCATGCAGCTTTCCCTTTTATCTTCATCACTAGCATGTAATATCCGGGAGGCAAGACAGTTGCTCAGCAATGGCAGAAATGGAAAAGTAGATTCAGCAATCTGTTCACTGCCCTTCAGAATGGAAGTCTAAAATGACATAGCTTCCCACCTGCTATGCTTGTTGCTTATTGCAGGGAGGGTGAAAGACGTTTGAGTTGCTGCACAACAAAATATCTAGCAAAGATTAAGATCTCCTTGCAAGAAAAATCCCCTTATGTTCTGCTTTTCCATGTATCTATAAAAAGAAGGCATGAAATAAATATTTCTCTTCAGGCAAGAGAGACCAGACCCAGGTGAGACATTGACCTTAGGCAAGATTCTCATAGCAAGCACTCACATGTGAGTTTGTTGACTTGGGTCATGAGCAAGATGCAGTTTGTTTTACAATATTCTTCGCAGAATAGCTGTTAGAGAGCCAGCGTTTACATTAGAAAAACTGTTATAAAAACTAGAGTTTTAGGACGTGAGTGTGGAAAAGAAAGTAAGTACAATGTGTGCACATGCTGAAAACATAAAAGCTTAAGGTTCCTCAGCAAGGCAAGCTTTAAGAAATTAGCTTAATTTCCACATCTTTAAAGATGCAGTGGATCATGTGCTCACCCAGAGGATAGTTGTCTTGCTTGGCACTTGGAATAAAATACTGTAAATGCGGCCAGACAATAACAATTCATAACACAGTGCCAATCCCTGAGAGCAGAATTCAAGTGGCAGTCAGGAAAAAGGAGAGCCAGCTGCCATGGACAAAGCAGACAAACCAGCAACAAGCAATGATTCCAGGTTGGTTAGGGTGTGGCAATAAAAACTACACTGAATCCAGCCCCCTTCTTTCCTTTCTGGATCCTGCTTTGTTTTTACCTGAGGGCATGATTCAGCAAAGCACTTAAATAGATTCTTAAAGTTAAGAATGCTTTTAAGTCCACTTCTATTCAGAAAAGTGCTTAAATGCTTAAAGTTAAGCATATTCTTATGTGATTTGCAGAATCAGAATCTGAGTTTCTCTCCAACAGGGTTGAGAGAGCTGGGTAGCAGAACAGAAGTAAAGAATAAAAACTCTTTTTAGCTTAACCAAAATGAACTTTAAATACAAAGATATGATAGCTTAGTTTAGAAAATGTGAGAAATATATGAGAACTGTCAAAACGTTTAATTAAGCAGCAGAACCTATCCCTTTTCCCACTCTTCTGTTTTTTTTTCTTGGAATGAGTTGTTTCAAGATCTTATGTCTGTTTTTTTCTTTTTGGCGGTATTCTGAACGCTGAGTGTGCTGCTACTTAGATGAAAAGTTAAAGCGGAGCAGAGATCAAATGGGGGGGTCCCCTCAATTGAAGTGAAGCTGTTGTAAAAGGTTCAGTCTGCTGCACAGATAGCATCAGAGGCGGCCCGTGACTATAGGCAATGATGACGTCAGTCCATTGACGGCCCTGTAGGAGGGGGCGCCGATTGCGCATTCCGCCTGGGGCACCAGCTGCCACAGCTGGCCTCGGGCCACTCCTGGATAGCACAGATGCCAGGATTTTGCCATAGAGTTAAAGGCCCAATTGCCACAGAGTCTATTGGAGGTCCACCTGGGGTGTGTCTACACAACAAAGTTATTTCAGAATAACTATGCAAGCATCTACACATCAATTCCATTATTTTGAAATAATTTCAAAATAATGGACGGCTTATTCCAACTTCTGTAAACCTCATTCTATGAAGAATAACTCCTATTCCAAAATAGCTATTTCGAAATAAGGCATGTATAGATGTGGGCTATTCTAAGTTATTCCTCCTGGGGCTCTAAATCGAGATGACACGTCTACATGAGGGAAGCCTGCCTTGGACTAATTTTGAGGCTTCCTGGCAGTGTAGCTATGCTATTTCAAAATAAGCTATTTCGGAGTAACTATTCCGGAATGGCTTATTCCAAAATAACTGTGCAGTGCAGACATAGCCCAAGAGACCCCAAAGAGGAAGAATAGGCAATGTAGGGTGCTAAACTCTGATTTGTCAAATATGGGTTCTATTGCCTGCTCTACCATTGACTTCCTGTGTGAACCTGGGAAAATCAGTTTGCTTCTCTTTATCCCCAGCACAATAGGATGAGGATAACAATGCTGCCCTACTTCAGATGGGAGCTGTGAGGATAAATACACTCATGATATGAGAAGCTAAGAAAGATTCATCGGTTGTTATGTTCTAAGCCGGTTGATCAAATGTTATTGAGGTTCCCAAAGGAATAAGACACATAAGAACAATTTTGGATGTTTCCTGCATGCCATGAGGTCAGGAGAATTTGTTTTATATTCGGCTTTTTGTGGCTGTGTTTGTGGTTTCCATAACTATAGTTCTGGCATGGAGAGAGATGTTCTTTTGTGCCTACCATATGCCTCATTCCGCTATGGAAACCAAAATTTATTTCCTTGTCCTTTCTTTTTTAGCTGCAGCACAGATCAACATCACAGGGAATTTTATGATATAAGGAACAAATGGTTCCAGTAATTAAACAAATACATTATTTATTTATTTTATGATAGCCAATTGGTCTAATGGATTTGATCAGTATGCATGGTGTCACATTGTGTATTGTGGAGCAAGGGAGACTTCATTCACAGTGAGTTTTCAGAAGGGTTGCGATGTACACCAATGTACAAATTCTGATGCTGGTTACGTGTAATGACTGGAACAGTCATAAATTGAATATGAAATATATTGGCAAATACTGTATAGGTAATATAGTTCATGCTGCTAAATTTGTTTGCAATGGGCTGTTGGGAATTTGCAAATTCAAAATAGGATTGCGTATTTCTTGGAGAATAACAAATTGTCCTGTAGCACCTTAAAGACACAAATATCTATAGTATCATGAGCTTTCGTGGGCAAAATCCACTTCTTCAAATGAGCAGATGTTAGTCTCTAAGGGTATGTCTACACTACCCCGCTAGTTCGAACTAGCGGGGTAATGTAGGCATACCGCACTTGCAAATGAAGCCCGGGATTTGAATTTCCTGGGCTTCATTTGCATAAGCGGGGAGCCGCCATTTTTAAAACCCCACTGGTTCGAACCCCGTGCAGCGCGGCTACACGGGGCTCGAACTAGGTAGTTCGGACTAGGATTCCTATTCCAAACTACTGGTACACCTCGTTCCACGTTCCACGAGGTGTACCGGTAGTTCGGAATAGGAATCCTAGTCCGAACTACCTAGTTCAAGCCCCGTGTAGCCGCACTGCACCGGGTTCGAACCAGCGGGGTTTTAAAAATGGCGGCTCCCCGCTTATGCAAATGAAGCCCGGGAAATTCAAATCCCGGGCTTCATTTGCAAGTGCGGTATGCCTACATTACCCTCCTAGTTCGAACTAGGAGGGTAGTGTAGACATACCCTTTGATGGCACAGGTCTACTCATTGTTTTAAAGTTACGGACTAACATGTCTACCCCTCTGAGAATCTTATTTCTTGGAGAATTCAGTGAAAGTTGCAAATGCTCAGAAGCTGTCAGTATCAGACTTGCCTAATTCTGAAATAGTTAAGTGAAATGCAGACAATTCTATACATATGACACTAACTTATTTTAAATGTTTGGGTTAATTATTCATTGAGGAATACTGTTTAAATGTTAACACGGATTCTTGTCCCCTTTTGTACCTGTCACGGCTTAGAAAATCTATGAATTTATGTAATCCATCTCTTGATTTATTGGCTCAACTTCTTTCAGAGTATGTCACAAATCCACATGCGGTCTCTGGGTGCTGGATTTTGTATTTGGACTTCTGAATAAAAACTCATGCAGACCGAGAGCTCCCTATTGGCTATACATCTGAGGAACCACAAGAGTGCCAGTTATTCCAGTAAGGTCTGGTATAAATTACATCCAGTAAATTGGCTCCAGATAAGTCTATTTTAGATTGTGGAACATGAAAAACTTGTGTGGTGTGCTAAATCCTCCCACTTTTGCACAAAACAATGTCCCTTTTTGGGGAGCTGCCATCACAGATGTGGAAGACATATGGATGCGGAGACTGGCACAAGTTGGATGGCAAAATTCTAGTGGATCAAATTTTGTGCAAAGGCCTCTGTCAGCCCTTAGTTATATAAAGTATTAAAAAAACTGGGAGACATGCAGTGCAGATCTGAGAGTAGAATCTGATCCTTCATTTCACTCTAGAGAGACAATTTTTATATGTCAATTAGGTAGGAATACGTATCTGTATCTTGACATATAACTGAAGGTATATAGTTTAAATCTCAATTTTTTTTTAAAATAATTTATTGCCGTGCATCTAAAACCAAGTGGTTATTGAAAACATATTTATATTTCTAAAATAGCAACATGGAAAAATAAATATATGTAAAGAGTTAAAGACCTATTTTGAAGCTTTACCATGGAAATAGATGTTGTAATCCATCATGCTAACACCTCAACTATTATTTTACGAATTCTTTGTGTGTACATATTGAACACATAAACAGCGTGTTGAACGTGAAGGTAGATTTTCATTGTAAGATAAGCAATGTGGGTCAAACTTACAAAAGCAGCTTTGACATTAGAACCTGTAATGTTGCGTGCATACACAAGTACACATGAACAATGGAGGGAGGGCAGTGACAACAAAGTTCTCCTGATTATTGAACCACATTGGATTCAGATTGTCCCCCGCTCTTAAGTTTGATTTTCTTTATCTATATTAATTTAGAAATGTTAAGCTAGAATCTCTAGTCTATTAAAATCAATCAGTGCTAACTGGCTTTAAAAGGTTGGAGATAGCCAATGGAGAGTTCACCTCATGTAGAAGAACTCTCTGTGGAGTCATTTCTTATACCAGTGGCTTCCAAATCCCCAGCTTAAGGGTAGGGAGACATGTCAGGGCTTTCCAGTAGGGGTGTTAACTGGTTAAATGGAATGTTAAAAATGTCGTTTAACCGGGATAATGTAGATGGGGGCCCTCTTCAGTCCAGCTAGGGTGGAGTGGCCTCCCTCCTGGCAGGGCTAGAGCGCTCCCACCTGCATTGGTTACCCGTTGATATCCCTAGTTCCCAGAGACAGAGCATGGTAAGAGGTAGAATGGAATTACGCTATTTCCTTATATAAGGACCACACTTCATGCCAATAGGCTCCTTGCTGCACCAACTTCTACCAAGGCTGAGCCACGTGAACCATTCCCTGTGGCTTCCACTGTCCACTATACTTGACATAGTGCAGAATTTGGGCCATAATCATCACTCCCAGTGATTCCTAACTATATGATCTTTTAATGCACTTATTTACACACAGTTAGTTACATCTCCTAATTTAATCACACATGGGCAAATCCTGAAGTCCTCACTTGGGTAAAGGCTCTGTTGACATTCTGGGAATTCTGTATGAATAAGGCCCAAAGAATGTGACCCCCAAACAATACTGAAAAGAATATAAACCTTGGAATTTTTAAATTACAGAATGCTACAGCTTGGCTGTAGGCTGTTCCTATCCTGTAGTGAAATGAGTGCCATTTGAAATCCCCTTCATACAATAAAGTTCTTTTCCTCCAGGGAGATCAGTCTTAAAAAACAACAACAAAACAAAGAAAAACAAAACAAATAAAAGATACCCACACAAGCGAGCGAGAGAGGATACAATGAGTAATTGTTTTAATTGTGCTCTCTGTGGGTTTTATCCTGACCATGTCAATTTTTCACTGGCATAATCCTACCGACTTCCATGGAGATAGTCCTGACACTAGTGTGAGATCAAAATCAGGTCCTATACTTCTAAGCCACTTGTTGTCTATTCTCTTTCTGTACTTTTGCCTTGTTTACTAGTATGGATTTGTGATCTGTTCCTGTAATAGTCCCAGTCCTGGAATTTTATAATCAAAATCTTAGTGTTTCCTGCTTTCCTTATGTTCTCTCACTTAATGTGATGATGATCTTGGTGAATTTTTCTTAGCAAGCCTCTGAGTCCTCACTATAGAAAAGTTTAGGTGGGTATCTATCTTCCACATTATCAAACCCTGTTGTGCATGCTTTTCTGAAAAGGGTAATGCAACACAGAATGCTGTACATGGGTTCGTCTAGCTATGAATTAGTCTCTTTTATCTGTCTATGACCACAACAGAAGTTGGCAGCCTTTCTATTCCATATCCTTAAGTCAGACTAAGAATATCAGTTCCGCTTAGGGAAGCTGTTGGTAAAAGTTTAACCCTTTCAGCAGGTCTTTCCCTAATTTTTTTTAGTTCTTGACCTCCTTGTTTAAAAAGGAAGAATGCATTAGTAAATGTCCACAGTGATGAATGATTTAGGAGGTTCCCAGAGTAGAAATGTAATAGGAAAACTTGTCCTTTTTACATTTGCTGACAGCTTTCCTGCAGTGGGACTACAAGGAGGGGACTTAAGGGGACTGTTGTACATGTTTCAAATGTACAGTTAGAAAGAGAATTTGCATGGAATGACAAAAGTATCATAAGCTTTTGAGGGTTATAATGCCCGTCACTTAGAATATGCTACTGTGCATTGCAGTAGGGGATGGGGCTTTTCTGTAGAAAATGAACAGACATTCCAATAAGTCTTGGTATAGTGAAGCTCTTGAAATGTCATTTGGGGAAAAATGGGTTAATGTGAAAGATATCAGGAGCCTGTTTAGGAAGAGAGCAAGGAGAAGGATAGTTCAGGAAATTAATCCAAATATTTGAGCACAACATAAAATGATTTGACCTTATGATAAAAATTAAAATGCAAAGTAACACGTTAAAAGCAGGATCAAGAGACAGTTGCTGTGTGTGTACAATTGGGCTTTGTCTACACTGTGAGTTTTTGCGGCAGAAAATATGCTAATGAGGGACTCATTAACATAAGTAGCGATCTCATTAGCAGTGTAGCCGCTTCCGTTTTGTGCAAAAACCCCATTTTGCGCAAGATCCTTATGCCCGCATAGACTGCTTCTTTTTGTACACACAAAAAAAAAACCTTGCGCAAAAAGAAACAGCAGAAAATATGCTAATGACATTGCAACTTCTGCTAATGAGTCCCTCATTAGCATATTTTCTGCTGCAAAAACTCGCAGTGTAGACAAAGCCTAAATGTAGTATTCCAAAAGAGAAGAGAACAGAGCTGAGGGGACCTGTTTCACAGTTCTGGATGTCTGAGTTGTACCCAGGTGCTGGAAAGGGAATGGAGAAGTTTGTGAAGGTTTTCTAAGTACTATTGGAACGGTGGGTGATTTTTTTTCTTTCTTATATTATTCAGGTAAGCCTATGTTGCTGATATTTCTTTTTAAACTTCTCTTTAAATCATCGGGTGAAAGGAAAATGGAAATGCCATGATTACAAGTAATACCCCTTTTCAAAAAAAATGGGACTATTATTAGTTCTCAGAATCTGGGATCAAGAGACAGAGGAAACACCTTTCTCCTTGGCCTAGAAGGAAGTTGGGAAGTTTTGAGGGAGAGAGAGCTCTGAGCTACATTGTTAGAATAAAGTTTTCAGATATCTGGGACTGCCTCATATTTTAAGGTAAGGCATATTAATGTAGCTCTTTTGTGCCAGTCTTCCCTGATGTGAATATACATGATTATATAACCAGTGATTTTCTTCTTTATTTATAGATAAATCATGGATCATTTCATTATATTGAAGTTACAGTGATTTGAAACATTATTTTAAAGGCTTGACAAGATAATACATGTTTTCCCCTACAGGTAGCATTAACAAAAATCTTGCCACCTAGATTCTCAGCAGGATAACCTTAGACTATTTATTTTCATCTTAAAACAAAAATAAAAACAAGCAAGAAAAAAACAAAGCCAGGAATACATAGTGATACTTGATTATGAATATGCAAGGCTCTTATAAATTAAAAATGAGTTAATCTGAAGGCTGTAATTAGCAAGCATTCAATAAGAAACTTGATATTGTAAAGTAATGTATACTTCACATGTTGCACTACACTCATCCTGGCCTTCAGACTCATGATTAACTTCCATCTTTGAGGTTTCTGGCTATCAGAAAGATAGTATAGTGCAGGGCCAGAAGCCAATCTAGTGGTTCTTCTTACTGTTCACCCACAGTACTCATGTGTGAATTCTGGTCCTTATAAAGCATAAATGTGCAACTCATTAAATGTCTTCAAGGAAGGGGGTGGGTGCAATGTAAGGATCTAATTTTATTGACTGACTTGGAGTGAAGAAGTATACGCAGCTTGCTCACATCCTTTGTGGGATTGGATACAGAGACGCCTCTTTTTTCCACTGCACAGAGACGCCATAACATATGTTCAGAGGCTGATGAACTAAAAAGATCTGTAGGCCACATGTGTCCGGTGGAACGTGTATCAGCCTGGATAAGAATTTCTGTGGGAGATGGCTTTTGTGAAAGTTCCCACACACACAAGCCAGCGTAGCATTTCTGTTCTTATTGAGCCTGACTCTCTTTCACACTGAGTTGTCCTGATGTGGCTCTTGCAGTGTCAGAGGCCCTTAAAGTGATGTTACCATTTACTTTCAGGTTCCTTTCCCCTGCGAAAAGGGTGTAAAGGGAACCTTGGTGTAAATGAGAATCAGGGTGACAATTTCTTCACACAGCAGCTTCTGCTGAATCACAGAGTCTGCCCCATAAACAGTAAAAAGAAAATGCTTGTTTTAATGAGGGTGTAGCAATACCGAGCAGTGACTGCAGAGCAACTGAGAGCAGGACCAGAGGTGCCATTTCAGGTTTGGTAGGAGGGGGCAATCTGTCCATGCTGTGATGGGAGAGGGGGAAGAGAGTGAGTGTATGGGGTAGGGGGCAGACTGAGGACAAAGGCTTCTGCAGTGTTGCTGAGCATGCTCAGTACAAGCCAAGCACCAAATGTGTTTGTGTGGGGGAAACCTACGCCATCTGCCTTTCTGCCCTCCCTCCACACACACATCATCTCTATCCAGGAGCTACTAAGGCATTGCAAAACTCTACTTTTTTTTTGCAGACAACCTAGCAGTTCGCTCACAGGAGCACTGTATCTAATTCCTATATAAAAGAAAGAAAATTAAATAAATATTAGACCCACTCATCTCTAACACTAGCATATTCTGATATCTTGTAGTAAGTCACTTAAGGTACACTTGTTAGCCTTAAAATGTTAATATATATTCTTTCTTTGTTACTAGCTGGGGGGGGGGGGGTAGGGGGAGAGACCCCATCAGGACTCCTAGGCTCTCTCTCAGCTCTGGAAGAGGAATGGAGTCTAGTGGGTTACAGCAAGGGGGCAGATACATTTTAGCTCTATACAAGAACATCAGAACGGCCATAGTGGGTCGGACCAATGGTCCTTCTAGCCCTGTATCCTGTCTTCCAACAGTGGCCAATGCCAGGTGCTTCAGAAGGAATAAACATCATATTCCATACCCTGTCACCTATTTTTTTTGTTTGAAATCTGCTGCCGATAAACTTAATTGGGTCAGCTTCTTCTGTTATGTTAGTGAAGGAAACATTTCCTTATTCTATTTTCCCACACCATTCATGATTTTCTAGTCCCCTAACATATCCCCCCACCCTTTAGTCACTTCTTTTCCAAGCTGAAAAGTCCCAGTCTTGTAAATCTCTCCTCATATGAAAGCTGTTCCTGACCCCCTTATCATGTCTCTTGCCCTTTCTGTACCTTTTTCAAATCCAATCTATATTTTTTTAGATGGGGTGACCAGATCTGCATACAATTTTCAAGATGTGGGCATACAGTGACTTTATATAGAGGCAGTGTGGTATTTTTTCATATTATCTATTATTTTCCTAATGATTCCCAATATTCTGTTAGCTTTTTAGATTTTAGACTGTCTCTGCACATTGAACAGAGAACTATCCATAATGATTCCAAGATCTTTCTTGACTGGGAACAGTTTTTTTAGACCTCATCAGTTTTGTATTTGTAGCTGGGATTACATTTTTCCATGTGCATTACTTTGCACTTATCAACACTGAATTCCATCTGCCCTTGTGTTGCCCAGTCACCCAGTTTGGTGAGATCCCTTTGTAACTCGTTGCATTCAGCTTTGGATTAGTCACTGTTTACCCCCTTTTCAAGAACATTTTATGAGATGTTTAACAGCAATGGTCCAAATGAAGATCCCTGCAGCACAATAGTAGTTCCTACTCTTTTTTTTTACCCCATCTTGTAAGTGGAGTACTTGGAAATGTTTTCATGATGATCTAACAATCCTTCAATTGCTTGAATGCCCGGCCCTTTGTGGTTCTTAATCATCCTGCCTCCCTCTTTTTATAACAAACTCCCTGTCCCAAAGGCAAAGCTGCAAGCAACTCAGACTCTATTTCATTTAAGAACTGCCGCTCGCATGGGCTTTAAGCAGACTTCAAGTATGAAACCCAGGGGTTCAAACTCAGGAGTGGGAGCTACTGCTCCCCCTAACTTCCCATAAATGGCACCCTTGAGCAGGATGCACAGAGATTCACAGAATAACTTTTGGAACCTAGAACAAACATATTTCTGACTGATGATTGGGGGTTTGATGATTGGGGGTTTGATGGAAAGATAATACCTTAATCAATAAGGACAACATTATTTTTGTGGCTTAGCTTTTCACTGTGGACATCCCTCCCTGCTTTTGTCCTGCCTGTTGGGGAAGAAGGTAGCAAGTGCCTCAGACTGATATGCCATCTTCTAGGCCTCAGGAACTGTGAAGGACACTACAACATTCCAGCCAGTTTGGATAAGGAAGTGGAGAAGGAGCTGCTCCTACAGGGTGCCTTTCAGAACTCTAATGCCAGACTGATGTGCCTGCAATATTCAGCCAAGCAACAACGTAGCTATTTCTCTATCCAGCCATATCCCAGCAAAGAGAACCAAAACTGAGTAGCTTCACCTCTCTTCAGAGCTCCCTCACAATCAATGGTCCCCTAATCTTTTCCCTCCATGTGCAGATTTTTTTCCATCCATGTGCAGAATAAATTTTTATGTGCATCGAGGCACGTGCGACCGTGCAATACCAATAGAAACAAACCTAGCCGTGGGCCCTCTGCTAATCAGCTGGGAAGCATTTGAAGCTTTCCTGAGCGGCCGCACAAGTACACAGCTTACAGGGAGCACTGATCACAATATCCATCTCTATGGGCTATTCATGTGCCTTCTCACAGGATGAATAGGGAGTTCATGGTCTGGCCCTGGGCACCTTTTTGACTTGGAAACGATACCTTATGCTTACTGTGCCTTAAACAAAAAGTAATTACTAAAATAAATTAACATTGTCTTATAAAGAATGCCTGGCCTGTTGGCAAATGTTTTCTAATAAGTGATTGGCAGAGGCTTTTTTTTTTTTAAATAAACTTGCTTGAAGTAATATGGTCTTCCTCTTTACAGGATAATCAGCCCTTTAAGTGAGATCCAACAACTTCCCTCAAAAGAGTTGAACAGTAGACTCAGCCAAGAAACACTTTGAAATGATATTTAACCTGAGGCTTCCAGTGTTACGGAACATGAAGGGAACATGAAGGGATAATATTCTCTTTTTCTTTCCTTCAGACTCACGTACACGTGCTTAATTGCATTATTTATCCACATCTAAATACTGTGTAAGGATCTATCCTTATCCATCTCCATTGCAGTTCAGCACTGAGGTATTTTTAGATGCTTCATACTGTATCTTCTCAGTGTTAATCTTTCTATTTCATTCATCTGTAATTTTGCATATATTTATGATCCTAACGATTCTTCCTTTAAACTTGATAACCATCTCCTAGCTTTAAAAGGGCGTGAAGTGGGGAAAATGAATCTTTAGGGTAGTCCAAATGGTAGGAGCAATGCATATACTTACCTGTCATGTGATCTGTTAGCTCGTGAAATAGTCTTCTGAGGGAAATGGTGGAAGCCACATCTGGGGATATTTAAAACTAGTCTGAATGCAATAGTTGAGAATATACTGGAGGGAATAATGAGATGGACTAGAAAAAACAAGGTTGTCTTGTATTTTTCTACATTTTGTGGGCCATATGTCACATTCAGATGCCCTGATGTAAATCTGAAATCAGTGTACTTCAGATTTACATTGTTGTTAGTTATTATGTTTATTATATTAGTGCTTAGGGGTCAGTTCAGAATGACTAGGAATTGCCATTATGAATGGCAAGAAGTTGTGGGCCAGGGACCTAGAATGATTTCATAACTTGGTGATTTGAGTGCTTACTTATGCTGTGCAAATGCTGAGTCCAAATCCTTTTTCCACATCAGATGGACACAGGAATTGAACCCTCGTCTTACACATTGTTGATGTATAGTAGCCTAATGCATTCACATGGTTTTTTTCGAAGTGCCTTAATTTTTATTTTTATTTTTTTTAGTCGAAACAAAATAAAGGATTCTGTGTCACCACATGTGAAATTTTCTGGTTCAATTTAAATTATTGGACAAATGTAACACATCATCACAGATAGTTTTGCATTCATTTTTTGGCGAATAAACAACTATTAATTGGAATTTTTTTTGGCTCAACTCTGTCAACAGTCACCGTGATTTAAGATCTAACACACTGCTGCTCCTGTTTTAAGTGCCTTGACAAGGGGTTCTAAAATGTATCAGTAGAGCAGGTCAACCACAACAAAAGCAACCGCTGCCCCCCAAAAAGGTGCCAGTATTTCTTAGTCTGTTTAGTTTTGTTGGATTGTATAAATCGTTCACCTTTTGAAACGTTCCACAAGTTTTGAATTTTTTAAGGGTAACTTTTGAAAATGAGCATTTTGCTGATTTTTGAAAAACCCTACTAAGCCATGGTCTACACTTGTGAGTTATTTCAAAATAGCTCCCTTTCTTTCAAAATATCAAGAGGAGCATCCACATTACCACGCCTGTTATTTTGAGATAAGGGGCTGGTTATTTTGAAATAATAACTCCTGCTTTCCACGAAGAATAATGCTTATTTTGAAATAGCGGTAGTGTGGGTATTCCACTGCTGCTATTTCGAAATAACTACTCCCCGGAGTCATTCAAAGTAATTACTTCCCAGTGCTTCCTGGGGCTCTAAGTCAAGGTAGCGCGTCCACATTAAGAGAGCCTGCCTCGGACTAATTTTGAGGCTTCCCCATAGTGTGGACGTGCTATTTTGAAATAGTTATTTTGGGAGTTAAATACTCCTCATTCCACGAGGAGCCTAGTTCGAACTACCTAGTTCGTGCCGCATGTAGCCACGCGGCATGGGGTTCAAACGAGCGGGGATTTAAAAATGGCGGCGCCCCGCTTATGCAAATGAAGCCCGGGAAATTCAAATCCCGGGCTTCATTTGCAATTGCGGTATGCCTACATTACCCCGCTAGTTCGAACTAGCGGAGTAGTGTAGACATACCCTAAGTTATTTTGAAATGTTTTCCTAGTGTGAAGGTGCCCTGTGTGACTAAGCTTGCCGCTTAAAATTGGCCACGCACCCTTCAGCTAAACAGCACACACACTCTTAAGGATGAAAACTGATCAATGAAAACTGATAACATTTTGTGTAAGTTCCCCACCCCCAACCATAAAGTGTTACCTAAACCATCAGTGTTGTCATGCAGGGTTCCAGTTCTGTTTCATTTGTTTGGGGTTTTTTTCTTTAAAGGGCCAAAAGACAGCTGAACACAAAGACGAGGTGAACTGTAGTTATTGGGCAGCTATTCAATGGGAGTGACAAAACCAGGAGCCCTCAGGAGGGAGGAGGGAAAGACTGAACCTGGGAAGCTCAGTTACGCATCAGACGGATAATGCTACTTCAGCATGTCTAATTGTTTAATGCTGCAGTATGTCTAAACTAGGCCGAGCCGCATAACATATGAATTGAAACAACCCAAGGCTGTTTTCGCATTGCATGCTCTCTGCTGCTGTGAGACTTACTATTGACTCAGATTGGAGAAGGAGCTGGCCCCGTGTTGTCTACTTTGTTGGTCAGTGGTTTCTGACAATACGAAGGTGACAATGTGATGTGGTCGGCTGTAGAAAACAAAGTCATGTCAGCGCCAAATTAAAGAAAGAAAGAAAACAAACACCCTGAGACCCTGTTTTTGTATGATCCCTGGCAGTCCCTCAGATTTATCCTCTGGGAATTCTCCCAGTTCTGCTTTGACTTCCAGCAGCAGGTGATCACTGGGGCTGGGGTGAATGATCCAAAGGAAGCTCCAAGCAACGCATCCGCTTTTTTGGAACGGTTTCCAAAAAAGCAGACAGGTTCTTTCGGCATCCCTGTATTCTTCTCGGTGAGAGGAATAAGGGATGTTCTGAAAGAGGAGTTTTTTCCAAATTTGGCACCGTGTAGATGGGCCAAATTTCAGGAAAGCCTCTTTTGGAAAAAAGCAAAAAAAATGCAAATTGTGGTTTATATATAGCTCTTGGACACAGCAGCCTAAGTAATAGGATGTCTAGAAATGGCCTGTTTCACTTGTTACTCATCTCTGCGAATTTACTGCCACTAACTATAGTTCTCTGGATTCTTCCAATCCATCAGATATTTAGATTCATCTTCTTATCATACTGTAGCTCTTTATAATTTGTTGTTGTGATCTGGTCAATAGTTAATTTAATCCAGAGAAATCACGTGCATTTTCTTATCACCGTGACATTGAGTGTATTGTAAGTGCTGTTTAGTTAACAAGGAGTTAAAGTGTGAGCTAATTTTGCCAAAGAGGGAAGGCCTTGAAAGCATGAGTCCTGACATATATTGTTCGATCTCCTCTCACTCTGAACCCAGCTAGTGTGGTGGTAACAAGTTATTGTAAAGAGTTCCAGTGATTTCTGGGCAGGAGTGCTGACAGATGCCTGCATGAATGCTAATAAAACTTCCCATGTTATACCTGTTACTGTATGAAGAGAAAGCGTTTAGTTCAGAGCTGTCATAGCAAACTGAATTATTTTAAAATTTCTCAGACGAGTAACATAAAATAAAAATATGAAATTATAAACAGGACATGTAATGTAAGGCTAAGAGGAGACTTTTAAAATATGCCAATTATCCATTTATGGTATACAGATAAAAAAAGCTAGTAGATGTTTCCCTTTGATAACTATGTTTTAATTTGTAGTACAGTGTGGGAGCTTTAAAATACCCCCATGGATGTGCCACATGGCACAAGATGTGCATTTTATGCCATAATGGTAGATTGCTCAAGTGTAATGAAAAAAGATCAGAATAATAACTTGCTTTTAAGCTTTGGAGACCTCAGCCTTGATCAGGGCTACTTAACTTTGGAAGCCCCGGGGGCCACAATGATACTCATAGCACATGCTGAGGGTCGCAACTTAAGTGTGGTTGTGTGTACATGCAAATATATGTGCAAATATATGTAAATAGCTTCTTTCACACTGACGGGCGTGAATACAAAGATTAAGGCAAAACTACACAACACACGGGCTCCATTTAAGTCAGTTCTGCTGATATTAATAAATACAATATTTACCCGATTTCTACCCATATGACAGCACTTTTAATGAGCAATGACAGTCCAGGAATTGAACTACTAAAACGCATAACAACAGAAGATCATTATACTGACTTGCCATTATGGAGGTCATGTTCAAAGGATCCCACCTGTGGGCCATGTCTTGAGCCCTGAGTAAACCCAAACTATGCCGTGGGCTGCATGCGGCCCGCGGGCCGCGTGTTGAGTAGTCCTGGCCTAGATTGTGATCTGTTATGCTGTTTTTTAATAGTTGTAACTCCTGATCAGGTGAATTAGGAGGTTACTGCAGAATTACACCAATGTAAAGAGATGATATTACAGGCCCAAAGTTCATATGCTGCTTAATGATATTGTTGATTTTACTATAGTTCCCATTTTACCACATCACAGAAGAAGCAGACAGTTTTCAAAACCGGCATTCTTGGTGGCGGCGCTACGGGACCAACCGGCAGCGCCCCAGCTGCTGTACCACAGGCGCCCGGAGCAAAGCCGCGGAACACGGGGGCAGCGGGACAGCCCAGACGCGCCGTGGCTGTCCTGCTGCCCTTGGGCTCCGCGGCTTTGCTCTGCTTTGCTCCCCGTCCTCCTGGTCTGCAGACCAGGGGGACGGGGAGCAAAGCCCCAGAGCACGCGGGCAGTGGACAGCCCAGACGCGTCTGGGCTGCCCGCTGCCCGCGTGTTCCGCGGCTTTGCTCTGCTTTGCTCCCGGTCCCCTTGGCAGGGGGACGGGGAGCAAAGCAGAGCACAGCCGCGGAGCACGCGGGCGGCAGACAGCCCAGACACATCTGGGCTGCCCGCTGCCCGCGTGTTCCGCCGCTTTGCTCCCCGTCCTCCTGGTCTGCTGGAGACCAGAGAGAGGGTCCCGTTCGTAAGTGCGGATCCGACATAAGTCAGATCCGCGTAACTCGGGGACTGCCTGTATTTGTTAGTCACTAAGGGTATGTCCACAAGGAGTAACGGTAGTTCGGAATAGAAAGCCTAATCCAAACTACCTAGTTCGTGCCCCGTGTAGCCGCGGGCACGGAGTCCAAACTAGCGGACATTTAAAAATGGCGGCGCCCGGCAATATGCAAATGAAGCCCAGAAAATTCAAATCCCGGGCTTCATTTGCAACTCCGGTTGCCTACATTAACCACCCTAGTTCGAACTAGGGTGGTAGTGTAGATATACCCTAAGGTGCTACAGAACACCTCATTGTGTTTAAAGTTACAGACAAACATAGCTACACTTCTGAAAATTGTTTGGGGTTGTTCTGTTTTTAGTTGCAGGTTCCAGTTGGGATTCACTATCAGGGATGCATGAGGGACATTTTCACTATTTGACCAGTCAGTAGTATAAACCCTTCACTTTTATATAGTTCTGTAGTCATTCAGTGGCAGGATTCCTCTCACTCTGGATCCATGGGAGGCCAGTCTGCCTCACTATGTCTTGGGATGTTACCTGTTGTGAGGAATTAGCAATGTGGCAAAAGTTTAAAGCTTAGACCAGTAGTCAGGTGCTGAGCAACACAGTTTAGTAAGCTGGACCTTAGTCAGGGTAGGGCAAGGAGTATATGGCTTGGGCCCAGGAGTGGCCCGAAGCCAACTGTGGCAGCTTCTTTCTTCTTTGTGATCAGTGCCCCCGCCTGGAGGGCTGCCAATGGACTGACGTCATCATCGAGCACCCCGGGCGCCCTGTGACGTCATCATCGGGCACTCTAGGTGGTGGCCGAGTCCACCTATAGTCACGGGTCGCCCCTGCTCGGGCCTGTGGTCAGGGCCAAGCAACAAATACAGTTAGGTAGCCCAGCTCCTCAGGCATGGCAGGTGTAGGAGTCTGTGGCTTGGGCCTGTGTTCAGAGCCAATCAGCAAAAGATTCATGCATCCTAGCTCTGGCATGCTCCTTGACCTTTAGAGGGGGAGACTGCTCCCCCCAGTGCTGGAGTGATGGTGGTGGGGGCACAGGCCCACCCACTGTACTGCACCCAGCTCTGGGCCCAATCAGTGGAAGTGGTATTTGCCATTGGTTGGCAGAGATCCTGCCTGCAACATGCTGAACAATGCTCAGATGCTGCTGCAGCCAGACTCGGGCCCATGGGCCACTTTCTGCCTCTTCAGGGTATACCTGGTCCTGAACAGGGTTCTCCAGATCATCCAGGTGAAAGGGCTGTGGTTGCTCCCTAGGGCCTGGCAGCAGTTTCCCAGCTCGGGAACATACAGGATATGTCTGACTCTTCAGCAGCTGCTGCACCACTGAGTTTTCAGAACTGCCTTTTATATTTCCTGCCCATTGACTTCTGCCTGGCCCATCCCTAGAGCCTTTCAAAAATCAGCCTGATGTTAGCTATTCACCAGTCATTTGGTACAGAGGCTGATTTAAACCATAGGTGAATTCTGGAATTTCCTATTGGAATTCCAGAGAGAACATTTGGGAGAATACCATAATAAGTTTATTACTATCTAACTCATCAGTTTGTTCCAAGACCTCTTCTGGGTCTGGGACAATTCCTTGTCATTTAAAAAGAAAGGTTCTGGTGTGGGTTAAGGACATTAGAGAGCCTGTAATTAAATAGTCATGTAATTGCATCAAACTTTAGCATTACAGGACTATTTGATAGTCCCTGGAGGCAGGGTTGGCAGCCAGTGCGCTGCCTTCCCCACTCCCAGAGTG
Organism: Pelodiscus sinensis; assembly: GCF_052426305.1. Classification (NCBI taxonomy): domain Eukaryota; kingdom Metazoa; phylum Chordata; order Testudines; family Trionychidae; genus Pelodiscus; species Pelodiscus sinensis. Next base: position 108,010,246 of record NC_143055.1, on the reverse strand, counting down.
GGAGCAGGTCCACGAGGGGAGCTGGTTTAAAAACCGCAGCAGTGAAGGGTGACAGCAGCCCCCATCCGTGGGGGGGTCTGAGCAACCAGTGGACAGAGTTCTGCTTCGCGACAGCAGGCCCTGTCCGCGGTGAGCTCGGACCCTTCTGTGGACAGGGGCTGGTGCCACGGAGCAGCTTGGGCCTGTTGTGGAAGGAGGCTGCTTCGCAGCAGCCTCTCCTGCACCCTCCTCCATGCTGCTGCCTCTGGTAGAGGTAGCAGTGAAGAGGCAGGAGTGAGGGCGGGGAAGACAGCACTGCAGAGCCGGCGAGGAGCTGGGTTTTAAGTGGCTACCCCCAACCCTGCCTCCTGCCTCCCCCTGCTGCCTCTGTAGGAGGGAGCGGGGGGAGACAGGCAAGTTCCCGGAGCCAGCGCACATGGAAAGCCAGCTCCCTGCGCATATTGGCTCTCACCTGCCCCCCTTACCCTCTGTTCTGCTGCCTTTACGAGAGGCAGCAACATGCGAGTGGGTGAGGGCAGGCGGATCCAGTGCTTGTGGGGAGCCAGCTTTAAGAGGGCTCCTCACAGGTACCAGCTCCCCCCCCCCCCGCTTGCTACCTCCGATACAGAGGCAGCAACAGAGGGGAATGCATGTAGTCAAGAGGATTAAACAATAAGAAGTTTATCGGTTAATTGTGTAGTCATCTATACATTGACATCCCTAATGTGGGTTTCTCCCTCACATCCTCTTCAGTGAAAACCGATACAGAGCATTGATTTAACTTCTCCACAAAGTCTTTGTTTTCCTTGAGCAGGGGCAGATGAGGATTTTTCAGGGCCCAGGGCAGCACAATTTCGCGGCATGTGCGGTGGCACCACGGCGCATGCGCAGGGCTTCTTGAAACACGGGGTCTGGGGCGGCCGCCCCGCTTGCCCTGCCCTATATCAGCTACTCTCCTTGAGTGCTCATTTAACACTTCAGTCATCCACTGACTAGCAGTTTTCCTACTTCTGAGGTACTTAAACAAAAATGTTTGCTGTTAGTTTTTGTGTCTTTTGCTAGTTGCTCTACAAATTATTTTTTGGCCTGCCTAATTATACTGTTAAACTTGACTTTAAAAAGTTCATGCTCCTTTCTGTTTTCCTCAGTAGGATTTGACTTCCAATTTTTAAAATATTTCTTTTTGTCTTTATCAGCCTCTTTTGAAAAAGCCTTAGTGGCATTTTCTGATTCTTTCTCTCTTGTCTTCATCTTTTTCATCTTCATTGTCTTTTTAATTTGGGCTATACATATAGTGTAAGCCTCTACTATGATGTTTTTAAAAAGTTTCCATGCACCTTGCAGGCATTTCACTTCGGTGACTGTTCCTTTTAATTTCCATTTAACTAGTCTCCATCATTTTTGTGACATTTTATTTTTTTAAACTAAATGCTACTGTGATAGCTTTCTTTGGTATTTTTTCCCTTACAAGGATGTTAAATTTAATTATATTGTGGTTGCTATTACTGAGTGGTTCACCTATCTTCACCCCTTGGTATTATTTTTGGTAGTAATTACTATTTTGATTTCAATTATTTTCATTAAGTAGGACACCAATGACTGTCTGAACAGTCTGTCTCAAAGTCAGTTTTTTAACATACTGCTCCCTGCAACCAAAGGACAAATAATATGCTCTGCACAGTGAACTCATGTGGTTTTGCAGCTATTATGCTTAACAGAGAGATTAGTGTTACTATGATTTTAGAGATTTAGCTGTCGTCTTTCATTTATGTTTAAACCTCATTTTTTCCCCTTCTTATCCTGGGGGCATTACATAAAGAGTTTCTTGTTAAATTTATGATGGAGTCATCCAAACTGAGAAAAAGAAAATGCCTACCCCACAGTTCCCAGGCGAAATGTGGAAAGCAAGAAGGTTAATTTCAACAAAGCTTTCTTGGAAATTCCTTTTATTGAGTAAGGAATGAATGCAGTTTGAGTGTATAGATCAAGAAGGCATCCAAAGTTACAGACGTTATGCAGACTTTCCTCTACACTTAGAAGACATAATTTTTACTAAAATTTTCAGCCTTTTCAGTTAGCATAGTCCTAAAATTAATTAAACTTAAACAACAAATAGTCTGGTAGCACTTTAAAGACTAACAAAACATGTAGATGGTATCATGAGCTTTCGTGGGCACAGCCCACTTCTTCAGTTGACCAGAGTGTTGGATGCCCAGACCTAAAATAAATAGTTTTAAATAGTTAGGGACTGTCCAGTCCCTATGGGAAAGAATTAATGGATACAAATCAGATAGCCATAAAGGGAACATACAAAAACCAGTTGGGGAAGACTTCAATCTACCTGGGCATTCATTAACAGATCTTCAAGTGGCTGTTTTGTTACAGACCAATTCCACAAGCCAAATACACAGGCAGGACTGGAACTACAGTTCATTCACAAGTTTGATACTCATGCTAATGGATTAAATAAAGATACTAGATGGCTGGGACATTATCAACCTACCAAACAATGAAGGTGCCAATGATTCTTTGTCTCTATTGTATCTGGTGGTAGTACTCTTCTTCTCTATTGCCTACTAATGGTTCTTATCTGCCTCTTTTGACTATCCAGTCTTTAGGTGTTTATAGACTATTAGTTTTTCCTGTTACATTCCAGCTCAGCTTTCCCCTTGATATTTTTATACCCACTACCTCTTCTTGTTCCCACCCACACTTCCTATTTTTTCCTCTCCCCACCCCCAATTTATTTTAGTTCTGGACATCCAACATTCTGGTCATCTGAAGAAGTGTGGGCTGTGCCCACGAAAGCTCATGATACCATCTAAATGGTTTTTTAGTCTATAAAGTGCTACCAGACTATTTGTTGGTTTTTAAGTTTATCCTGTACAGACTAACTCGGCTACCCCCTGAAGCTTCTAAAATTAATTAGTCATTTTTGTAAATGAGGACTATTATACAAGAAACAAATAATTATGGATCAGGATCAATTGTTCAATAGGAGCAGTACCAAGGCAATGATTAAAGAGATCATTTAATTTAACCATGATCACAGCTCTCTTGTGCTAGATGCTGCAGTTGCATATGTCTACACATACTCACTTTCGCTCCTGCCCAGACAGTCTCTGTCCCAATTAGCGATGTGAAATCCTGTTTAATTGGTTAACCGGTTAAATGTAATGTTTAACTAGTTAACCAATTAAAGGGAGTGAAGGGCAGGGGGGCCCAGGCTAAAGTCGCCTCTATCTGTGGCACGCTCTGGCCCACCATGGACAGGGGCTGCTGCAGCCTGGTCAGAGCAGCCCCTGTCCATAACAGGCCCCACAGGGCTGGAGCAGCCCCTGCCTGCGCTTGGCAGGAAACTGCTCCATCTCCCACCAGTTAGTTGTTTAATCTTTCACATCCCTGGTCCCTAAGAAGCTTCAGGTTAAAAAGAGGAAGAATGAACAATGCAAAAGAAGGTGCTCTAACTTATTTTTACAATAACCTAAATCCTTCCCAGTGCAATATAAAGCGTTTACATAGTATCACTCTGTGACTGTTTAATGAGTATACAGGCTGTCTCAGCTAGAGAAGGGAAAAAAGGGAACATGTCAGCAAAGAAGGGGTGGTTAATATCACATGTGGCGGTCCAATTCCAGTCCTCCTTAGTTACTTCGGTGTCCCAAAGTAATACACTAGCCTAGTGCACCTAATTATGCCTCCCAATAACAGGCGATCCCAGAGATATAGGCCAAGATCCTCACTAGTATGTAGGTATCTAACTCCCATGGACTTTAACTCAAGTGGTAAAAGTCTGTGGTCTTACTCAAGTGTTAATTGCCATTACTTAGGACTAAAATTAATCCAAAGGGTGATAATTTCCATGAACACTCATTCTTCCTTTTAAAAAATTGTACATTTGCCCTTTCCCCCAGTTCTCCCCAATCCTTTGAAATTATGTCAGGTGGTGGTTTTTTTTTTTTTTTTTTTTGCTGCCATAACTCCTTTCAGCCCTTTAAACACTTGTTACCTGGATCTTTATAATTTTCCAAGTAAACCCTCATCTGCTTTATATCCACAACTGTTTTTACAAACTCTATTTCCTAATTGTCCAAACTCCGTGGGTCTTGTTAAAGACGGAGTCTCACATGTCAACAATTTCAGAGTTATTCATATTAGTCCTCTCCTGTTGCATGAATGGCTCCATCCTTCCTCTACAAATTTTGCCCCTCCGGCCCCCCTCCCCTCCCCAGAACATTTGTAGAAGCCTTCCTAATTCCCCAAGCCCTCTTTGGCTCAAATTAATGTATTTTCTTTGCTGCCTTTTATCTTTTATTTGCAAACCTTAACTAACTCTCGTTCAATTTCTTGCTTCTCCATTTCTCATGCAGTTTATTCTTTGTCCTCAGAGCTTTGAGCAGCCTTCCTTGTGAAACCTCATTGGTTGCTGCTTTGCTGATGTGAGCAATGCGCTATGCAGAAGAGGGGAGTAAGCTGTTTTTGGCCCTTGGTTACCGGAAGGGCCGTCCCTTGCTAGTCTGTTTCCCCTCCTCTTGTTACTTGCAAACACTGGCAGGGAGGGAAAACATACAGTAGAGCAGATACATTAATACACGTACAACAACATCAATTACCTATGAGGGAGGAGAAGGAAGAAGACTTAACTTGAGAACAAAATTTATGTTTAAAATATAGGTCATATGCTAATGTATCTCTCAGTATAGCCTGGATAGCACTACCCAGCATGAATGGTAACTGACAGTGCTATTTGGGTGTTTTGGCCTGCTTGCTTGCATTTTCTTTCACCTACTGTATGTAAGCAACTAAATTTTCATTCAGTTCAATGTCTGGGTTAAATTGAGGAGGGTATGATCATAGAATCATAGAACCATAGAGCTGGAAGAGACCTCAGAAGGTCATCAAGTCCAGCCCCCTGCTCTAGGCAGGACCAATCCCAACTAAATCAACCCGGCCAGGGCTTTGTCAAGCCGAGACTTAAACACCTCTAGGGATGGAGACTCCACTACTTCCCTAGGTAACCCATACCAGTGCTTCACCACCCTCCTAGTGAAATAGTTTTTCCTACTATCCAACCTGGACCTCTCCCACCACAACTTGAGACCATTGCTCCTTGTTCTGCCATCTGTCACTACTGAGAACAGCCCCTCTCCATCCTCTTTGGAACCTCCCTTCAGGAAGTTGAAGGCTGCTATCAAATCCCCCTCACTCCTCCAGTAATAAAATGTGTAATCAGATATAGTCCCAAGCCAAAGTTAAGGATCCAAAAGCAATTTCCGACCAAACTCTTGAATATGAAAGTGACACCTAATTTTATAACAGGCCTAAGCCATATGCTAGCTCTGAGGTCTGGTTTCAGAGCCAGATTTTTTGGCTTGTAACTGTGTAGAATAGGGTTAGTCAAATTACATATTTCATGGCGGCAACTGAGTGGCATATGATTCAGGAAGGAGTTTTTCATTCACGATCCAACTGGCCAGATTTATCACGGGTAACTTATTTTTATGTGTTTTCCTTGAAAGCCTGAAGTGTAGGCCATTCATGAGATCAGGATACTACAATTGTATGACTGATCTGATATGATAAGGTATTTTTTTCTGTTCCCACTACAGTTTTAAGGGGAAATGTGTCTTTACTAGGTCTATCAGGAAGTTCATATTTAGTGCTAGATGCAAATTTTCACAAATTTCAGAGTCATTTAAATGCAGACTGTGATGAATCTGGAGCTGCTTTCTAAGAATTGATGAAAACAGTATGCTGTTTTGGTTTTTGGGATGTTTGCAGTATGAATATGTTGGGTTGTTTAATATAGGGTCCTGGGGATGAGCGGGGGGTTGGGGGGGACAAGAAGAAAAAGAATGGCTCAAGATAAGCCACTTCTCAGCAAACACTGAGGCTATGTCTACACTACAGGGTATTTGCGCAACAAGTCTTTTGCAGAAGAGTTCTTTCTCAAAAACTTCTTGCACAAAAGTGTGTCCACACCTCAAAGTGCATCACTTTTGCGATGCGCTTTTGCACAAGAGAGCATCCACACTGTATGGACACTCATGTGAAAGAAAGCTTTGAATACCATTCACAGAATGGCCATCAGAGCACCCGTGCTTTTTCGAATAGGCTCTTTTTGTGCAAGAAACCCCTGCGGAGTGTCCACACATGCCTTTTTGCGCAAGAGCTGTAGCGCAAAAAGGAGTTATGCCTCATAGAAGGAGGTATACCTACCCCACAAAAAGTCCTCCGTTCTGTCGATTGACTAGATTTTCTTGCACAAAAACACACTTGAGGTGTGAACTCTCCACGGGTTTTTGGCGCAAAAACAGCCATTTCTGTGCAAAAACCTTGTAGTGTAGACGTAGCCTTAATTGTGAGGAGACAATGTTAGGACAAGAAGAGGCCCTGAAAGCAGGAGATCAAAAGAACTGTGGCAGGCTTTAAAAGGCACATGCACTTATAAAAAGGGGGGTAATTGTTTTGGAAAATCAGACAGGCTCAGGCACCCACTGATGGTGTCTGAAAAAGTCAGGTGTGTCTAGACTGGGTCAGGGGATAATAAACTTCTAGCAGAGAGAGACTTGGATAGAGACTTTAAAAAAAAATCTTTTTCTCTAAATGCTTTGTTCCTGTTGGTAAAATAAACAATATTTTCAAGAATGCTGTTCTGTCACTATCTACCATTAGTCCAAGACTTCCAAAAGGAAGAACCTCAGGTATCCAAACTCAATTTCACCTTCTATGTAAATACGATTGATACACAAGGTACAATAATCCGGAGTCCTGCAGTCCATGGTTGAGATAAGCGTGGGAAAATGTGGAATTCCACCCCAGAAGGGTAAAGGCCAGAGGCCTACTACTAAGGAGGAGCACACAGAGAAACTAGTCTTGGATCATGACAGTTCCTTTTAATGAAAGATTTATTTATTCCTTTTTTAATTGGAGGGCGCACCAAATATTGAGTGGATATTTATCTTTTATTGAGAAGTTCTTGAAAAAGAAGGAAGCACATTTCTATGAATGATATAAAAATGTCCTTCCTCACCTATCAGAAATAAGAGTCGCTTCAAATGCACCTTTCCTGCCTTTAGCTCACATACCTGCCTAAGTACTTTTTATGGCCTCCATCAGAATATATCACAATTATTAATGAATTTCTCTTCATAACACTCCTGTGAGACAGGAGTATGCTCTTATCCCCATAGAACAGATGAAGGACGGAGGCACAAAGAAATTCAAGTCTGTGGTGGGGCTGGAATTGAACCCAGATGTCCAGAGTCCTAAATATGGGGGCCGTAAGCAGCATCCCATTCTTTCTTCTTTCCTAGAGAAACCTTTGTTCTTAGACTGTAAGTTTGTTGGAACTTTTAAATTGAAAGGACTCTTCAGTTCTGCTTCTGGATGAGAATGTCCCACTGGGTCTCAGAAAGCCTAAGACATTTATGAGTCACATTTCCAAAGGAGCTCTCGCTCAGTCTCTAAATTTGTACCCACAATTACAGATTTTTGCATGTGGTAACACTTGCCTTTGTTTGTGCAGATCAGGTAGTTAAATGTTTTAAAAAACACATGGCTTTGGCCATGGGATTCATCTGCCTTGTGCGTAGATAACTGCAGGGGCCTCTGATGGGTAGTTATGTTTGTCTTGTTGTTCTCATTAAACATTTGTTTAAAAGGATTGCAGATGGCAACCTTAATTAGAGGGCATGAAGCCATTAAAGAGTAAACCCTTTTGCCCTGGAGCTGATGGGGGAATGCTGGTCTTCAAAGCTACAAGCCCAGCCAGTTTTTCCACTGCCTGCCTTTTTGTCTGTGAGAAATAGTCCACTTCATTTGCCCTTCAGACTCAAGGTATAGTCATTTCCCATGCCCAAATTGGGGTTGCTCTGTTGGAATACTTTGTATATTGTCTTCTTTCAATGCAATATTACAAGCATGTTCAGGACAGGGATGTTAAATATCGGTTAATTGAACAGTCAAGTAACCTCATGCATTCTTATTGATTAGTTGACTATTCTATAGTCTCAGGGGGTGGGGCTGGCAGCCAGTGTGCTCTGGCCTCACTTCCGAGAAGACCCTTGTCACTCTGAGCTGCTACCACTGTATCGGAGACAGCAGTGTGGGGTGCCAGGTGGGAACTGGTCTGCAAGGGGAACCAGTTTAAAAACCAGCTCCCCTTGTGGACTGGCTGCCCGTTGCCCTGTGCTGCTGGCTGTGATAAAGAGGCAGCGGCGTAGAGTGGGAGCAACCCCTGTCTAGGGGTAGTCTGAGCTCCCGGACCCGGTGTGACCAGAACTGAGCTGGGCTGCCTGCCTGTCCGGTGGGGGTAGGTCCCGGACCTATTGCAAGCCAGGATTGAGCCGGGCTGTGGCCAGCCTGCTAAAAAAATGACTGGCAAGTGGAGGGAGAGAATGCATGTAGTCTATAGCATTAACCTATAAGCTTTTGCTTATCGGTTAATTGGTTAATCAACTACACTTTTACATCCCTAGTTCAGGACTCTCTGATGCTGTAACTAACAGCTGTCTCTGAACAGAATTTATTGTGGAAGTGCTCCTTGTAGAAACTCATATGTTCATCGTTGAAATACACATAAGCAAATAAAGTATGATCTACAAATGAGATGCACATTTTAATTGTACAGCAATGGCATAGAACCTTCCTAACTTGGGATTTCTGTTGTAACCTACATTTCGCTTAAGTTCTTGCAATCACTGGCATGCCATTTACAGTGTGAATCTTCTTTTTCTGGCTTCCCAGGAGCTCATCACCAAAGTGAGAAGAAGAAAACAATCTGTAGCTTCAAAACAAAACTAAACAAACAAAAAACGGAGAAAGAAGCTAATGACAAGAAGGAAATTATGTGTTTTCTCTTGATGTAATACAAAACCTGTTGTTCTTTATGTGGTTATGAGCCAGATATCGCTGTGCTAGTCAGGCCTGGGCATCTGGGCATAAATTCTGAATATTGTAAAAAATGATCACCATGAGATACATGGTCTGAGACTATTAAGTGAGCTTTCACGCACAGCTTCGGTTTTTGCCTGGCTGCTTCCCTGTGATGGGTGGAGACTGTACAGATGCAAGGAAAATGAAGCTGGCCACAGATGTTAGCACAGGAGAAAGAAGGGTAAATAGGGATGAACTGATGCTGGGTGAAATATGGCAAACAAGTGTCTCCAGAGACCTTATGTTTCTAAGTCATTAGATTATTTTTCAAAGAGGTCAGTTTATGGTAGTACTCTCCTTTCCCGCCCATGGTAAAGAAAACAAAGAAAAGACACTGTAAGGGGATAGCCTCTTCTCCAGGAATGAAAAAGTAATCCATGGAGATTGGGTGTGCAGGAGGCAGTGTCAGTGTTTGCAACTTGAATATTCAAGTGTATCAGCCAATGAACTCTTAGTCATCTTATTGATTCCTTACAACACTGTGTATATTCTTATGCTTTGTTGATCCAAACAACATTGTCAAAGGCTTGGCTTTGCCACTAATTCAAGTGCATGACCTTTGGTTTTAGTTGGCTTTCACTTTGCTGAGATACAGTTGGGACTACTTAGTGTAAAATAGGGTATGTCTACACTACCCTCCTAGTTCGAACTAGGAGGGTAATGTAGGCATACCGCACTTGCAAATGAAGCCCGGGATTTGAATTTCCCAGGCTTCATTTGCATAAGCGGGGAGCCATCATTTTTAAAACCCCGCTGGTTCGAACCCCGTGCAGCGCGGCTACACGGGGCACGAACTAGGTAGTTCGAACTAGGCTTCCTAGTTCGAACTACCATTACTCCTCATTTCACGAGGAGTAATGGTAGTTCGAACTAGGAAGCCTAGTTCGAACTACCTAGTTCATGCCCCGTGTAGCCGCGCTGCACGGGGTTCGAACCAGCGGGGTTTTAAAAATGGCGGCTCCCCGCTTATGCAAATGAAGCCCGGGAAATTCAAATCCCGGGCTTCATTTGCAAGTGCGGTATGCCTACATTACCCCGCTAGTTCGAACTAGGAGGGTAGTGTAGACATACCCATACTGAGTTAACGACTGCTCCTATTGAAGGCAATGGGTGGTTAGAGCATTCAGTGCACATAGATTATAAGCAGCAGTCTGGCAATGATTGAAACCTGCTTGATTATGTGGTTGGCTAGTGGCAGGGCTGGGCCTGAGACCCAGAGAGACAGCAGGATAGGCTGACAGATCCGTTGCAGCTGTTGCAGGGAGAGGTATATTGCCTAGCCAGCACCATGAAGCAACCCAGAAGGTCAGAAAGGATAGAGAAAAGAGTAGGAGGCCAGGAGAGGAATAACATCCTAAATGGCCAGAGATAGGGCAACTAGTAGCGATGATGCAGTCCAGTTCTGAAAAACAATTGTCATGCCCAGCACAGGCCACTCCAGTCCCTGCAGACCAAGTTCATGATCAGTCATGTCCCATTGAAGAGGAGAGAAAGGAATTGGGATGACTGGCTTACGGCCTACAGCATGTACCTCGTGGTGATGGGAAAGCTGTACCTAGCTATGTACGGATCCATGCTGAAGTGTTGGTATGTTATACATAGGGCTTATAGTACATTTTCAGACTCTTCTTAGCTCTTGTATGATGAGCACTTTGAATGTGCTGAGATAAAATTGATCAGGAACTATGTCTGGAGTGCATGGCTCAGGGATGCCTATTAGTGGAACCCACACTCTTAGCAGAGATATAGTATTAACTTTGATAGGCGATACACTAGCGCTCTGCTAGTTCAAACTTAATTCGAACTAGCGGAGCGCTTAGTTCGAACTAGGTAAACCTCATTTCACGAGGACTAAGCCTAGTTCGAACTTACTAGTTTGAACTAAGGGCTGTGTAGCCCTTTAGTTCGAACTAGTGGGAGGCTAGCCCTTCCCAGCTTGCTCTGCTGGCCACTCTGGCCAACACCAGGCAAACTCTACTGACCCCCTCCCGGCCCCGGAGCCCTTAAAGGGCCACGGGCTGGCTACAGTGTTTGTGCCAGTTGCAAGGCTGCCAGCACCCTGCCAGCAGACCCTGCACCTGACACCCCATGCCCCCCAGCCCTCCCCCTCTTCCCAGGACCAGCCTGGCAGCTCCCAAGAGTCTGCCCGGGGATGCAAGAGGCGGGCGCCTGCGTGGTCTAGTGCGGAGATCGTGGACCTCATCCAGGTTTGGGGGGAAGCCTCCAATGTCCACGATCTCCGCACTAGCCACAGGAACGCGGCCATCTACGGCCGCATAGCTGCCAGCCTGGCCGCCAGAGGCCACCACCGCAGCCGGGAGCAGGTCTGCTGCAAGATTAAGGACTTGCGGCAGTCCTACTCCCGGGCCTGCCTGCCAGGGGGAGGCCTGCCCCCACTTTCTGGCTCTAGACCGCATCCTGCGGGCTCATGCCATCCCTGCCCCCCGGGTGGTGATTGACCCCGGGACAGAGGGACCACTCCCTGACACCGAGGAGGAGGAGGAGGACACCGAGAGCCAGGAGCCTGGCAGCAGCCTGCCCAGGACCCAGGACCCCCGAGGCACCCCACTGAGCCGCTCGCCTGTGTCATCCGAGGCCGGCGAGGCCTCCACATGTGAGTACCATCATGCTCCCCTTATGTGTACGGGAGGCTGGGGGGAGAGGGAGCCCAGGGACCGTGCGCCTGGGCCTTGCCCACCACGGAGCAGCAGCTGGGTGTCATGCAGGGGCCCTGGCCTTGCAGAGGGGGGCTGGGTTTCACCCACCTGAGCCCCAGGGAGAATTGACCGCTGCTCTTGTTTCACCACAGCCGCAGCACCTGGTCCTGCAGGGTGCACCACCCCACCTGCAGCAGCCGCCCAAGTCCGGGCCAGCAGGAGAGCCAGGAACCAGGAGGAGTACCAGCGGCGGCACCTCCGCTTCCCGGATCACCAGCTCCGCACCCAGGACCACTGGGTCCAGGAGGACCTTCGGCTGCGCCAGCGGAGCTTGGAGGCGCTGGAGGAGCAGGGCCGTGCCCTCAGAGGCCACCTCCAGAGCCTCCTCGACTGGTTCCCGCTTCCCCCTACTCCTGCTCCTGCTCCCCCTGTACCCCCTGCTCCTGCTTCCTCCGCAGCCCCCGTCCCTCCTGCCCTAACCTCCACACCCATTCCCCCCCGAGGCCCCCGCACCCACAGTGCTGCAAGACGGGAGAGGCAGTCGGACCCCCACCCCTGAGCTTTCCATTCCCTTCCTCCCTTCCCTCCCCTTCCAGCTCCCTCCTCCCAGGTTTCCCTCTCCCCTCTCCCACCCTCTCTCCTCCATCCCCCCACCCCACTTATGTTAAATAAAATGAGAGGTTGTTTGCCAAAACAGGTGTCTTTATTTGACATTAGGAAGGGTGGTTAGGAAGGGGAAAGGGGAAGGGGGGGAGGGTGGAAGAAGGCCCCAGTGGGGCATGCAGGGAGAGTTCAGTCCTCCTCCTCCACCAGGAAGCTCTCCCGCAGGGCTTCCCGGATCCGGACGGCCCCCCAGGTGGGCTTCCCGGACAGCGGCAGTGCGGGGCTGAGTGTAGTGGCCAGCCATGCGGTCAGCCTCAGCCATCCAGGCTGGCAGGAAAGCCTCCCCCTTTCTCTCACACAAATTGTGCAGCACAGAACATGCTGCCACTACAGGCGTTATATTGTGCTTGGCGAGGTCCAGACAGGTGAGGAGGCATCGAAAGCGGGCTTTCAGTTGCCAGAAGGCCCCCTCCACCACGATGCGGGCCCTGGTGAGCCTGGCATTGAAGGCCTGGCAGGAGGGATTGAGGTGCCCCGTGTAGGGCTTCATCAGCCCCGGCTGTAGGGGGTAGGCGGCATCCCCCACCAGGCAGATGGGCATGTCCACATCCCCGACCCTGATGTGGCGATTGGGGAAGAAGGTCCCGGCCTGCAGCCTCTGGCACATGGAGGAGTTGCGGTACACCCGGGCGTCGTGTGCCTTGCCAGACCAGCCCACATTAATGTCCGTGAACTGTCCCCGGTGGTCACACACGGCCTGCAGGATCACGGAGAAGTACCCCTTGCGGTTGACGTACCGGGAGGCTTGGTGTTCCGGGGCACGGATGGGGATGTGCGTCCCGTCGATGGCCCCCCCACAGTTGGAGAAGCCCAGGGCGCCAAAGCCCCGGATGATGGCGCCCAGGTCGGCGAGGCGGACCACCCTGCGGAGCAGCACCCGGTTGATGGCCCTGACCACCTGCGGAGAGACACAGCAAAGCGCGAATCAGTGGGGTGCCCGGGTGGCTGGGAGTGTTCGTGCCCTGGCAGTGCCCCGTGCCCCACTCCAGGAAGCAACCCCCCTGGGCGGCGTGTAGTATGGCCGGGAGAGACCGGTGCGGGGCACTTTCGCCTCCCCCCCCCTTTTTCCCTGGGGCAGCCCATCCCCTCCTTGCAGCCCCCCTCCGCCCCCGGTCCAGTGGCCGGCGAGTGCTGTACCTGCATGAGCACCGCTCCGACAGTGGATCTCCCCACGCCGAACTGGTTCCCAATGGATCGGTAGCTATCCGGCGTGGAGAGCTTCCAGAGGGCGATGGCCACACGCTTCTGGAGGGGGATGGCGGGCCTCATGTGAGTGTCCCTTCTGCGCAGGGCAGGGGCAAACCACTCGCAGAGCTCCAGGAAGGTCTCCCTCTTCATCCTGAAGTTCTGGGTCCACTGTTGGTCTCCCCAGCGCTCCAGGACGATGCGGTCCCACCAGTCACTGCTGGTGTCCAGACGCCAGATGCGGCGGGGCCCGCCAGCGTCCGGGTGCCGCCGTGGCTCCTCCACGGCCCCCAGGGCGGCCAGGCGGAGAGGCAGGGGGCTGACGTGCACCAGGTGGTACCAGAAGGTGCAGGGCGAGCTCTGGCTCCATGTTGCCACCTGCGGCGGCGTTCCCGAAGGGAAGCACCGACACAGACGGGCACAGAGACCAACGCTTTGCTGTCCCTCGGCGAGGTTGGCAAGCAAGCAGGAAAAGCTGAGAACCGGCTGTCCAGGGGGGTCCCTTTAAGCACGAGCCTCAGATAGCCTCAGACAGCAGCCACGCAAAGCAACTACTGACCTGATGCCCTGCCAGAACCGGTTTCAGGTGCCCTTAAATGCGCCCCTGAGTCCAATCAGTGTGGACGCGCTAGTTCGAATTAGCAAAACACTAATTCGAACTAGTTTTTAAGTCTAGACGCGCTAGTTCGAATTAGCTTAGTTCGAATTAACTAATTTGAACTAAGTTAGTTCGAATTAGCGCTGTAGTGTAGACATACCCCCAGAGACAAGATTCAAAGGGAAGTTTGTATGGGTAAGATGGTAGGTCATTTCCAGCAAATGATGTTGTCTAATGTCTATGGCTATGTCTACACTGGCGGGTTCTTGCGCAAGAACAGCCATTCTTCCGCAGAACGTCCATACTGCCTGCCCACTCTTGCGCAAGAAGATTTACAGTAAAGCGTGGTAAGAGAGGGCTTTCTGCGCAAGAGCTATGCTCTTTTCTAACAAGTGTAAGCTCTCTTGTGCAAGAGGGCAGTGTGGACGCACGGCAGGGGTTTCTTGCACAAGAAAGCCCTATGGCTAAAATGGCCATCAGAGCTTTCTTGCGCAAGAGAGCGTCCACACTGCCTTGGATGCTCTTGCGCAAAAGCATATGGCAGTGTGGACGTGTTCTTGTGCAAGGGTGCAAGAACTCTTGCGCAAGATGTTCTTGCTCAAGAACCTGCAAGTGTAGACATAGCTCTTATCTTCCCCCATGGGCCTTGTCCCTAACAAAGTGCCTGATGAGTATGTGTTCATTTCTTGTACTCAAAATGGAGATTGGTGAATGATGCGATCAACCTCAGGGTATTCACTGTTTGCTATGCATCACCTGCCGCCATGGTGCATGTGATAAAGAACAAAAATACGTTGTCCTGCTTCTTCCCAGTCCACTTAGGGGACTATTGTCTCTTGGACTTTTTCTTCAGTTTTATGTGGAGAGTGGAAGGTTGCTATCAAATTCCTCCTCATTCTTCTCTTCTGAAGAATAAATAAGCCAAGTTCCCTCAGCCTATCTTCGAAAGTGGTATGCCCCAGCCCCTAATAATTTCTGTTACCCTCCACTGGACTCTTTCCAATTTGTCCACATTCTTTCTGTAGTGGGGTTCCGAAACTGGACACTGCCCCTCACTCTCTGCTCTCACTCCAGCACCCTCCATTCCCAGTCCTGAGCCCCTCCCCACATCCAACCTCCTTTCCTGAGCCTCCTACCCCTGCCCTGACTCCTGTACCTCCACCCCCTGCCTAGAGTCCCCCCCATACCTCCCAGTCCCTTTCCCTGACTCCTGTATCCCCCACTGCTTCCCTGAGCCCCCTCACATCTACCTTCCTCTACCCTGAACTCTCCCACTACACCCTACCCTCTCCCTCTCTGATACAATCATTTAAATACAGAATGCACATTTTCCTTTTAATTAAAAACCCCCCAATAAAACAAACAAACAAAAAATGACAATAGTTAAGGACCTGAGCAACACTGGGTAAATCTGCTAGTCAGTCATAAAGCTGAATGCCAATTTCCATCTCTTCTCACCCAGGAAGAGCAGTTGCATGGTTTTCACAATATTTCATGGAGATGGGCCTGGATTGCCACAAACAGCCTGAGGAACAGCCGAGAGAAGAGAGAGGTGACATTGGTAGTTCGCAAATAACAACTGGAACACATGGAACAATTATATCTATTCTACTGCTGAAGATGGCTTCCCACCAGCTGACTGGTGACAGACTAGTTATATCCCCAGTTATTGCTAGGTGGTCATCTTTCATCAGAAGCCAACATAACCTTCTAACATTTGTTCTGGTGAGTAGGTTGCAGCTTTTTTTCCCCAAAGCAGTCATCACCACGGTAATTCATATATTTGCTTTGTAACCTTAAAGACTAAATTACTATAATGTATGCTTACTAGGGGCTACATCTTAAAGCCATTTATATCTGGAACCTAGTGCAAGATATGGGAGTTTGCTTGGTCAATAAGTAGTCTTGCTCTGTGAATATTCAACCAGTGCTCCATGATCTGTTCTGGCTGCCTATAAACCTTTTGGACCTTCCTACTGAGGAGACTCTCTCTCTCCATCTGCCCGGGGTGTAGGGGAGGAAGGAGTCCTTTGTGACTTGGATGGTGGAGGTGGGTGAAGTAATGTGGAGAAGGCACAATAATGGTTGTAGTGTGTTAGTTGATGGATTAGCTAATGTTATCTTCGCTCATGATTTTTGTGGTTGTGCTGGTATTACCTCATCTTTAACTGGTTTTTAACAAATATTGGGTTTTTTGGGAGGAGGGGGTGAAGTAAAAACAGCAATTACATTCTTATCTATATGTAATTCCCACAGATTAATGATTGTTGTCCAGAGTTAATGGTCATAAGCAAGGCCTCAGGCCATAAACTCCTTCTGCCCAGTCATTAAATCCCAGCAAATGTCCTGCCACTCAAATTGTTATTGTTTAAAAATGGCTTTTCAAAATAATTGTTAAACTGGAAAATACGCAGATTTTTTTTCTATTCTGAAGTTTATGTATTAGTAAAGTCATGCTACTCCTTTAAAAAAATCTACATATTCCCTATATACTCTTGTAAATTACAACCATGAATTTACTGCATTTATGTGGGATTGAAAGAGGAAAGAATTTTGGCTCAAAGGGTTGATTGTGATGAAAGGAAAGTTTTCATGAGAGACTATTTGTAATCTAGCACATTGTGTGCATGAATTGTGATCACAGTTACACCGGTGCAAATCCAGAGTGACTCCACTGATGTCAATTAAGTTATTCTACAACAGTGTAAATGAGGTCAGAATTTGTCTAATGGGAACTGTGGCCTTCTTTGAATCCACATGTTTCCTTGAATCATGGTTGTGGTTGAACTATAGTTTTGGTGTCATTCTGACACCATAATTCTAGTCTTTTTCCGTCAAAACCTATAAAGATCTGAGCTTTTGGGGGAAGGGGGAGATTGGAAGAGGCTCTAAATTAGTTTATTTGCTGACTAAGTATGTGATTGATTTTTTGGGGTAAGCCTAAGAGAAGATACATTTTTTTTAAAAAAAATTGTACATCATCTTAGCGTATGAAAATCAAGACAATGCTTGCAGTAATTTTGTAATAGAAAGAAAAGACTTTCATAATTTTAATAAAAATTATAACATTTTAGTACTTGAAATAGTCTTGTTGGTATAATAGTAACCTATAGCCATCTTACACTAGGTTTGGAGTTAAATGTATCCTAATCAGCTCAGCAGTGTTCGTGTATTCGCAGAAAGCGAGGGAACTTTCTTTTCGTCTTTGCTGTTTAACACTTAGTCTGAATTTCACCTCACCAGTTTTTTTTTTTTAATTTTACAAGGCCAACACACCAAGGAAAATAGCAGTCATGGTGACCTGAGCTTATTTTGGTGATTACATATTGTTGTAAATAAGTGTAGATAGATAGATAATAATTATTTAATCCATTCTAGAAATTGGTGATGAAGAACATTTATAATGCACTTCAGTTTTCTCACCTGCCTCCGATCCATTTCAGCAAGGGTTTCTAATATTCTGCATTGCTAAGCACATTTCAAACCGCCGCCATTTAAAAAAAAAAAAGTCTGACGGCAAAACTGTTTTGCCAGCCCAACAGCAGTGCAGCAGCAAGTAGCTGATGCAACAGCTGGGACAACTAACTGAACTCCATTGCTCTGTCAGAAAGAATAGAGAGAGATGAGGGAGGAGAGAGAAATGGAGTCAAAGAGAGATGGAGAGAGGAGGAATTGTAGAGGAAGAGAGGCACCTTTAGGCCCCCAGAGAAAGGAATAGGGAGTTGCTTCTGAAGTTGCCATGGGGAATTGGTTGAAAAGGGTGAGTTGAATTTCCCTTGAATGGAAATTAAAGAAAACTTTTTTCTGATAAGTCATGGTTTGGTAAATTTTATGTTAATTTATGTAAATCTGGTATCCTTCTTTTACATAGCTCAGTGTATATTCTCAATATGTGATGAGTCCAGGAAGTGATAACTGAAAGCCACATAGCCACAAATCTTGCTTGGAACAAGATAGACATTTGAATAGGGGGCAGACAGGCTCCCAGAAGGTTTAAACAAGATCCAGTCTCCAATCTATTTGTTCCTTACTTCATTCTGTGTTTTATTTTATGGTTGCCTTAAGCAGGGTGTTCCAATGGCTGCATTGTCTTTTCAGTGTTTGCTGAATTGGTGAGGCCAATTTATTCTCAATTTATGTATATATTTTGTTATTCTCTGAAGTACCCAAATCCAGGCATCTTGGATGATACATAAAATATAAAGTCAGTCGACCAAAACTTGAGGCAATGGCCCAGGAAAGCCAGCCACTCTAACAAAACAATAGGGGCATAATCCTATAGGTCATTATAGGAGGCCAAAACAGTCAGTGAAGTCAGATTTTAGGCGAAAGTTACTTGAGGGCACAAAGACTTTTGTTGTTGATCTGATTGGATAAGGCTAATTCTAGAGGAGTACTGGAGGTTTTAGGTTCTAGTGGCCTGCTGTTTGGACTAACTCCATTTTGCAGGACTAGTTGTATTCTCTTGTGAAAGGATGATTCTGGATTGGGGCCAAAGTTTTCAATGTCACTAAGGATGGAGGTGAGCACCTCAACTTTTGGATGTACAATGTAAGACACCCTAAAGGTAGCCTGGTTTTCGGAAGTGCTGAATGCCTACTCTCTGAAACTCAGGCCCCTTTCAGGTGTTTCAAACTGTGCACAAAAATAAAATTAAAAAAAATGGAGGCAACCAAAATATTGGCCTCATTTCATAATAATATCTGATACAAAGAATTTCAAAAGTTCTTGACAAGTATTACCAACCCTCCAACATTCAAAATCATGAGTCAGACTCCAAAAACATCAGGCGTTGGCTTGTAAATTGTGAGGTTTATAAAATAATACATGAATGGGTTGTTTTTATTTGCCTCTTTGTGTGTGAGCATTCAGGGCAGTGGTCACCAACCAGTAAATCGGGATCTACTGGTAGATCTTGGAGCTACTGACAGGTGATCCTGACTGGTTTGGCCAGGAAGCTATCAAGCACTTCAGTTGCCCCTACACCCACTGTCATGATGCTCCTGCCCTCTGCCTTGGAGCTGCCCCCCTGGGAGTCTCCACTAGCTGTGCAGGATGTGGGAGGGAGAAGGGGGTGTGTGTGTGTGCTGATGTCAAGGTGTCTTCCCTGCCTCCACTTCTGTACCCCATCTCCACAGAGAGAGAGAGAGTGATGGAGGGAGCTTGGCAATACAAATCTCTGTCACTCTCACACACTGTGTGTGTCTCTGTCATTCTCACAAACACACACTGTCCTTCACTCTCATCTCCTGACCAAACACATATGTGTGGGGTTGTTGTTACTCCTTGTACTGCTTGCAAAGTGTGTTGTTCTTAGTTTTTGACTGTTCTGTGCATTTCAAAATTTTCATTTCTCTCACACTTAAATTTAATTCTTTGAATAGTGAGTTCTCAAATGTCTAACCTGTCGTGGCTGGAGTGATTATCCCTGTGGTAATTGCTGCTCGTGGACATGGCTGGCATGTCCCTACAGCCCCTGAGAGAGGCAGAGCAGGGGGTCTCCACATGCCGTCCTTGCCTGCAGACACTGCTCCTGCAGCTCCCATTGATCAGTAATGGGAAACCGTGGCCAGTAGAAGCTGTGGGCTCAGTGCCTGTAGATGAGGGGCAGCACATAGTGTCATGGAGCCATTGCCGTACATGCCAGCTGCTTTCAGGAGTGGTGCAGGGCCAGGGCAGCCTGCCTTAACCCCACTGCTCCCCCACCAGGAAGCTGTCTCAGTTAAACAGTGCCCAACCAGAGCCTGCTTCCTGAACCCCTGTCCCAGCCCTGAACTACCTCCTACACCCAACCTCCTGCCCCAGAGGTGGGTGCCGGGGGGACTCAAACTCCTTCCCAGAGCTTGCATCCTGAAACCCCTCCTGGAGGAGGATGGAGTGAGCAGGGTGAGGCCTCAGAGAAGGGGTAGAGCAGGAGTAGGGCCTCAAAGAAGGGGCAGGAAGGAAGTGGGGCAAGGGTGTTTGGGTTTGAGGTAGATCTTACATTGCACTGAAATTGAACAAGTGATCTTGTGATTAAAAAGGTTGGAGACCACTGATTTAGGGGGTCATATGTTCGTTCTTTTCTACAGCTAAGAGAGTGTGAGGTTTTTTTAAATGAAAGCTAAGATCCCCATGACTCCAGGAATTGGGGCAATGAAAAAACCCTCACCAAATATTATGAGACTTATAGCAAAATCATGAGAATTGGCAACACTGATTCAGCCTCACTTCAGCCATGAGGTAGGTAAGAAACATCACACCCATTTTAATGATGGAGAAACTGAGGTACAAAGCAGTTACATTATTTGACCAGAGTCACTTAGTACAAGAAAAGAACCTAGTATTCTTGACTTTGACTCCTCTGCTCTAGCCACTGTACTACATTGTTCTGCCTTTGTTATGGCTTATTAATGGTGCTCCCAGCTGGGCAACAGAAAAGTGCTGTGGCTTTGGGGTTATGTTTTGATTTTTGTGGCGAGTTTTGTAGCATAATTTATTCAGATTCAGAATCATACAAATGGTATTTAGTAACTGAAAGGTGCTTTCCATTTTCATCCTTCTCATAGTTCCTGAATTAAGTAATTGTGGAAAGAAGCCAAACAATACACCTTTTTTATTTTGTTTGGCAAATGTTAAAAACTCGATGCCTCAAGCATGTTCTATGTTTTGCAGGAAATTCCCAGACTTTTCAAGAGACAGGCAGATAAAAAAAATCACGGCTATATTCATAGGTGGCAAATACTAGAAGAATTAGATGGTTGAGCTCTTTTCCTTAAATCTAGGCATTTTCTTTCTAGACGTACCTCCTTTAATAGAATTTGGTTTTGAAGGAGCCACTTGCAGAGTGAAAAATGTTCTTCTACTCATATTGCACCATGTATCACTTTGTTATGCGAACCAGGATTTTCATCAGCTTTCGCCTTTTTTAAACCAGGATTTTAAAATGCTAAGGTAAGTAAAAACAGCTAAACCCAAATGCATCTGCATCAGCGTCATCTGCTTGGGCTCTCCCACTATGTTTAGAGCTGACCTATTATATGTGACTGCGTCTTTTCACCTCTCATGATAATTAAAGGCATAATTGTGCCTGTGTATGGGAATATCTTTAAGTGTTTGGGGCGATGCCATATGGTCAGTTCCCGTGTGGCAGTAAGGAACAGGCTAGATAACTAAATTCCTCATATAAATTGTGTGGCAGAGTGATTAGTATATGTATCATAGAGAGGCTGAGAACTATTTGTTTGGTTTTATGGATGTAATACTCTTTCCACCTTTACTACCTTTTAATTAAGTGTTTTGTGTGGGATAGAATGGCATAAAACAAAACTGCACAAGACAAGAGGCTGGAAGACAGGTTCATTACAGATCAGTTCTGTTATACTGGGAGAACACAATGATGCATTTGGTTTTGGCTGTTTTCCATCATCCTCTTGGACACAAAACTGAGAACTCATGGAGAGCCTAGTTTGTTGTGGCCAGACAGCCTGCCTCCATATTATCCATCTTATTTGCCTCTCTGAAGCATACAGGACAGAGAAGGAGCAATAATATCAGCATAGTCTATGCTGGCTCATCTGATCCTGAGAAGCTGAAACATAGATATGAGGAGAGATCAGGATATGTGAGACTGCCACCGGCTGGCACCTATGTTGATTCGAACACACAGTCCCAGGAAGAGGAATTTCCCACTGAGAAAACAATGTCCTGTACTTCAAAATTTAATCATCTCAAATCTCTCTTACAAGTGTAAATTAAGTTCACAACTCCCTTGTAAGAACTGGTCTCACAGCAGACAGACCAGCATCAATTGGCAATTAAGATAAGAAAGAGAAATACGTGACCCCATGATTATAAAAGTTGGGCCCAGCACACACTCACTTTGAGTGTCATTCTACCCTCTACCTGCTGGTCGGGTTAGGTGTTTGACCTCCCGAGGTTCTATGGGGACGCCCACCTCGTATTTTCGTCTTTCCTAGGAATTGAGGGACCGGCCCTGGCCTGACATGCTGGAGTCGAGAGGCACAGAAGGGGGTAAAAATGGTACCTGGATGTGGTCCTCTGTCTTAAGTGTACACATAGCAAGAGTAAGCTGTTACTTGGTACCATTATTTCTATTTTTCTATCTTTATCTTCTTTGTAACCATTTTAAGACCTATATTTTGCTAATAGTTAAGAAATAGAACAATAGCCATTGCAACCATATGATTTATAAGCTTCCTCAATAAACCTGTAACTGTTTAAGCTTTAACCTGCCTCCTTCAGTTGCTGTAACAGAACCAAGCACAATTTAAAAGAACTTCAGCCGGTCTAAAGGGACAGTTATAGGAAGAGCTTGGGCGTTTGGATCTGTGTCACTCCCAGGTGACAGGACCCACTGGGGCATCTTTCAGTCTTTCCTCAAGGCTGCCCGCTGCGAAGGAATTATGAAATTCTAGCAGCTGAAATCTAAGATGTAATAAGCTCTTCCTATATAACGGGGCGTCTGTTGGCCTGCTGGCCACCCTCTGCGATGGGACCCCGGTCCTAGCAGTAAAGGCACGGACGTTAAACCTTTTCTCGGAAACATACACACACACACTGCCCTGACCGTCGGCTGACAGAATTGGCGTAGTCGGCAGGATTGTGCTACTGGTTCACATACAGCAACATGAAGCCTGTCATGATAGACATGGATTTTAGTGGTATAGGGAAAGGGTTTGCCCAGGAAGGTTGGGGCAACCCAAAATTGGATAGAGAAATGTTAGGAAAGGATTGGGGAAATCCTGAGGATTTGTGGGTGCAGTTCTGTAAGTATAGAACTGCCTGCAAGCTAAAGAATGGGACAAAGCCTGAGTCTGTGGAAAGGAGCCACTTTCCATTTTGCAAGGAAAACAGGATCAGGCCCAGGCAAGCAGGCAGAAAAAGGAAAACAGGATCAGGCCCAGACAAGCAGGCAGAAAGGAAAACAGGATCAGGCCCAGACAAGCAGGCAGGTAACAGATAAGATTGAAAGCCTTGTGGTGAAACTGAGAAAAAGGCTGTAAGTACTGGAAATCTAAGTCCTTAAGCATACTTACAAGAGTAATATCTGAAACAAGGCCAGTTTTATTTTAGAGATAAGAAAGTGTTTTAAGAAAAGAGAATCAGAGAATTTAAACTCTGCAGAGAATGGAGAGCAAATGCAGTTGTGCAAATGCTAAAATGGTGTAGATAGGAAACTGTGGTTTCTTTACAGTCATTCTGAAGGAAAAATGGGCCCTTTTTCCAAAGGAATGTCTGTAAATAATCCAGGCAAATTTGATTCAAATCTGTACATTTGATTAGAGAGACTGCTAAAAGAACTCTAAAGGGAGGGGGTTCTATTGGAACTGAACTACCCCATTGAATAAAAAGGGAATGTAATTGTTGTACAGCTATGTAGAAATAGTGTAAGAAAGGTTCAGAGAGAATGTATGTGTATCTGTGTGTAGATATATATAAATGGAAGTTTTCAAGGTCCAATAATCTTGTTTGTAGGTTTAAAACAAATTGGTTTGGTAAGACCATTTTAGTCCAAGTTGTTTAATGAAGGTACAGGAAAACTGTAAGCATAAAGAAAGAGTTACACTATATGAAAGTTTAATGTGGCTAAGTAGTGTTGTAAACAAAGATTGCACATTTTCCTGTAAACTATAAAATGAGCAAAAAACTGCAAACAGACTAAAATGCTGTGAAAGCTCCAGGAGCCACAACAGGTTGTGATTTCCTTTGTGATGTAAATGCCCTAGCTGGCAGCACAAAGAAGCTTTGCAGGTAATAGAGATCAGAAAGTTCAAATTGTAACCCTCCAAAAGAAAAGAAAAAGGAGGTATTGGTATTGCTATTTTAGTCCCAATAAGAGGTTGGGTATACTAGGAAAAGTTTAAATGTAAGCAGTCTTTTAAGAAGGCAGAGAGAAGACTGAGACAATTGGCAGTTGTAAAAGATGTTACCCCTTTTGAACACAATCTTGCAAAGGTTGGGGCATAGCCCTTGGTCTGATCAAGTGTTAATTGCTGTCCATACAATTTCAGACCTACAAGACAAATTGACTAACTTACTTGTGTATATGTAAACCCTCAACTTCAAAGGAGAGGGAAACAGCTGCAGCTTAACTTCTATGGAAAACCTGTAAAGAGGTGTTCTTCAAAATTGGCTGATACCTCTGCTGCAGACATAGAGAGGTAGAAATGCATGTCCCTCAGTACCCAGACAAAGCTAGATTCCCTTAAGGATGGGTGCTGAGAGTTAAAGCAACTCTCAGATTTATTTTTTGTTTTCCTTCCCTCAGGAATATGTTTAAGAAAAGGGCCAGGAGGTATGAGGCTTAGTAAACAAGCTCACCCTCCTTACCAAATTAATAGTGGACAAACCTGTCTCATTGGGAAAAGTCATTTAGCATGTGAAAAGGGGAAGGCAAAAAGTTTGGAGCCCTATATGGACATAGTTGAAGGAATAAGGAAAGTAAAGCAGACATTGAAAGTTACTAGGAATGTCCTTTGAAAGGACAAAGCAAGTGATTTAAGGGAGTGTGAAGATAAAAGGTGGACTCCATGGGAGTGTGGAAGGAATTAAGTGATGGTTGTAATATGTGAAGGGAAATCTTGTTTTAAAAATGACACCTTGTTTCTTTGCAGCCTCTTCCTTAAGCACTGTGCAAACGATCTATGAAAAGAAGCAATCAAATGTAAACATTTTGTCTATGGACACTTTTGTTAAATCTGCAAAGGACAATTAGGGATTCTACTGAAACTTAATTGGTTAACTGCATAAAAGAATGAACTCTATATATTGTAACTATTTTGTGGGTTTCAAATTAACTAGTTTTATTTTGTTTTGGATAATGTCCTCTTGCTTAAAATTGCAAACAGACAAGGCACAAATTGGTTAGTGCTTCTGTTGGGCATTCAACTCTTAAGGACATTTAACTTTCTAGAAACCAAATTATTAGTTTAGAAACTCAAGCTTTGAAACTTAACTGTCTCTTTCAAGGCTGAGTTGATAACACTTTTGGCTTGCTTTTAAATTCAACATTATATGTGAATACAGGCTGCCTGGCTATTTCAAAGGAAAGTGGACAGGGAAGGCTGTTGCTGTTTCAGCAGACATATCTGCTGCACCCCTGACCACAAACATAGAAGGAACAGCTCAGTTTGCAGAGCTGGCAGCAATCAATTAGCTTGTGAGGCAGGGGCCAGTACCATCTACACTAACTCCTACGCTGTATGGGCTGGAGCCACCCAGTGGATAACTAATTGGAAGAATAATAACTGGGAAATAGGAAAGCCTGTTTGGAGATTGGAATATTGGAAATGGATATACCAGCATGCAACCCCACATGCCTTAAGCATAAGTCATGTGTCTAAAGAACAACACCCTGGCTGCACAGCTAAATAACCTAGCAGATGCAGCAGTACAAATTTTTGCTGCCCAGGTGGATTGGGAACACCTGTACATTTGGCTACATGAAACCTTGGGACACACAGAAAGCGATGAGCTGGTGCGGCAGGCACATGCCAGGGGGTGGCCTATCACCCACAAACAAGCCAAAGATCTGGTACAAGCTTGCACCCTATGTGCTGAACTCAAGGAAACATATAACAGAAGGGCAATGGTTTGCCAGACTAAGAGATGGAAAAGCACTATGGGCAACCTGGCAAGTAGTTTATATTGGTACACTACCCACCAGTAAGCAAGGGTGGAAGTATGTTTTAACTGGAGTGGAAATTGTTTCAGGAATTGGTTTTGCTTACTCAACCCCAGTGGCAACAGGGTTGTTTACAGTCATGGGACTAAACCGCTTAATAGCCCTGTCCCAACACCCCAGTTTGGGAACACAAACCCATTTACCGCACTCCTACAAAGGAAAAGGAGTCTGGACCACTGCAGATGCTGGGCTAACACCAATAACCATTACTGAGGCTTGGATTGTATCCAAGACCGGCAAACCTTATGTTTTATCACAGGAAACTGAGGCAATGACCCTGAACAGTGCTCCAGTGGGATGGATCCCTCCCAATGCTGGTGTGGATCCAGGAAACCACCATGAACTTTTGTATATATATATATATACCGCTTGCTGTTATAGCGCTTGCAACTACTGTTGTTAGTTACAGACTATTGAAATGAGACATTGCACTCCAACTCGCCATGGTCTTCTTCCTCATCCCAACTGCTACTGCTGTACCAGAACACCTTACTTGACTCCTCCACTGGACTGGGAATCGAGTTTGTCCCTCTCAGCCCAAATGACTGGTGAAACAAGAGTGACATCTTCAGATGGGGACCGGTATGGTTCGATGACAGCGACTACCGCAGCCCTCAAAATAACTTCGGGGGGAGGCAAGGGAAGTGGCAACGAACGGTATGGGATAAGACATGCTGTAACTAAGAATGTAAATAACTCATGGCTAAATTGGTTAGCCCAACAGCTAGAACTTTCCTTAACTCCTTTCCTACACTCTATTATGACCACTGTTTTAATTGTTTTGATTGTTGTACTCCTTTTCTGCATAACCCTATGTATTGTGCAATACCTAGTTAATGTAGCTATCTCTTGTGTGCACATTTGATACAGCACCAGGAAAGATCCCTAGTCAATTCCTAGATCCTAAACCCTCTAATCAGGCCATTGGGTACTTTTAAATTCCTCCAAGGTGGGCAAGAGGCACTGGCAAGCCACCATCTTGCATTCCTGGGATGTGGTGTGTCGTATCAGGGGGTGGAATGTGGCCAGACAGCCTGCCTCCATATTATCCATCTTATTTGCCTCTCTGAAGCATACAGGACAGAGAAGGAGCAATAATATCAGCATAGTCTATGCTGGCTCATCTGATCCTGAGAAGCTGAAACATAGATATGAGGAGAGATCAGGATATGTGAGACTGCCACCGGCTGGCACCTATGTTGATTCGAACACACAGTCCCAGGAAGAGGAATTTCCCACTGAGAAAACAATGTCCTGTACTTCAAAATTTAATCATCTCAAATCTCTCTTACAAGTGTAAATTAAGTTCACAACTCCCTTGTAAGAACTGGTCTCACAGCAGACAGACCAGCATCAATTGGCAATTAAGATAAGAAAGAGAAATACGTGACCCCATGATTATAAAAGTTGGGCCCAGCACACACTCACTTTGAGTGTCATTCTACCCTCTACCTGCTGGTCGGGTTAGGTGTTTGACCTCCCGAGGTTCTATGGGGACGCCCACCTCGTATTTTCGTCTTTCCTAGGAATTGAGGGACCGGCCCTGGCCTGACATGCTGGAGTCGAGAGGCACAGAAGGGGGTAAAAATGGTACCTGGATGTGGTCCTCTGTCTTAAGTGTACACATAGCAAGAGTAAGCTGTTACTTGGTACCATTATTTCTATTTTTCTATCTTTATCTTCTTTGTAACCATTTTAAGACCTATATTTTGCTAATAGTTAAGAAATAGAACAATAGCCATTGCAACCATATGATTTATAAGCTTCCTCAATAAACCTGTAACTGTTTAAGCTTTAACCTGCCTCCTTCAGTTGCTGTAACAGAACCAAGCACAATTTAAAAGAACTTCAGCCGGTCTAAAGGGACAGTTATAGGAAGAGCTTGGGCGTTTGGATCTGTGTCACTCCCAGGTGACAGGACCCACTGGGGCATCTTTCAGTCTTTCCTCAAGGCTGCCCGCTGCGAAGGAATTATGAAATTCTAGCAGCTGAAATCTAAGATGTAATAAGCTCTTCCTATATAACGGGGCGTCTGTTGGCCTGCTGGCCACCCTCTGCGATGGGACCCCGGTCCTAGCAGTAAAGGCACGGACGTTAAACCTTTTCTCGGAAACATACACACACACACTGCCCTGACCGTCGGCTGACATTTGTGTACTAAAATGGTTCACAATACAGGGGAGCAGAGCCCTTTATCTTTAATGGGTGACCTGCAATAATACGGGCCAGATTTGGCCCAATATGTTTACGTTTATTTTCCTTTTGGGGAGGGGCTTTGTGTTGAGAAGACATTATGGATGTGTCTAGACTACATGGCTTCATCGATGGAGCCATGTAAAGTAGTTTACCTGACATAGTCAGTGAAGCAGGGATTTAAATAATCTCCGCTTCTTTAAAATAAAAATGGCCACCACGCTGTGCCGACAATCAGCTGATCTGGCACAGCGCGGCAGTCTAGATGTGGATCGGTCGACAAGGGAAGCCTTTGTTAACCGCTCCCTTATGCCTCGTGAAATGAGCTTTACAGGAGTGGTCGACAAAGGCTTCTCTTGTCAATTGATCCGTGTCTAGACTGCCACGCTGTGCCAGATCAACTGATTGTCAGCACAGTGCGGCGGCCATTTTTGTCTTAATGAAGCGGGGATTATTTAAATCCCTGCTTCGCTGACTATGTTGGGTAAACTACTTTACATGGCTTCATGTAGTCTAGACACACCCTCTGTGTTTTGGAGTCTTTCCAAACCCAGACTTATTTTTTTTATCTACCTATGGACTCAAACAAAACCCCAGAATCTGACAACCCCTGAACTTGGAAACCCAAACCCAAATCTTACCACTTAGACCCACAGCTATTTCTATGTTTTAGGAATAGTAGTTGCATACTGTATCATGACTCATACTTAAAATCATAGAATACTGCAGCTGGAAGGGATCTTGAGAGGTCAGCAAGTCCGGTCCGCTGCCCTCACAGCAGGACCAAGCACCATCTAGACCATCCCTGATAAATGACTATCTAACCTACTCTTGAATATCTCCAAAAATGGAGATTCTACAACCTCCCTGGGCAACTTATTCCAGTGTTTAACCACCCTGACAGGAAGTTTTTCCTAATGTCTGTCTAAATCTCCCTTTCTTGCTGTTTAAGCCCATTGCTTCTTGTCCTATTACTTGAAGTATGTGCCACTCACCTTTCTGCCCACACCAGGTTGTCTTCACTACTGCCATGTCTGAAATGAAAGGAAGCTGACACAGCTACAGAAAAGAGGTGGGGTGGTGACTGTGAACTTTGAAAGAAAAGGTTCATGAGGTCACTAAGGAGGTCTCATCCACTTTGACATCTGTAGAAAGACTCCCATTCAATGGGATTTGGATCAGATAGTGCCTACAGAGGAAGGGGGTGAAAATAGTGTTAGCTGGGGGGGACACATTTTCAGAAGTGCCTACGTAACTTAGGATTCTAAGAGTGAAATCTTGATTCTGTTAAAGTCAATGGCAAGAACTCTTGAGATCAGTGGATCAAGATTTCAAGTCCCATTGTCAAAAGAGATTTAGGACTTGCCTACATGAACAGACTCGGGAAGTGGAGTGTGAATCTGCCCTGCACTGGCCCGCTTCAGTCTAGCTGTCCACATTCACCGTGTGGATGCACATTATCAGTGTGTTAGGTCACTTTGAGCTAGTTCTCTTTGCAACAGAACTAGCCCCAAGCATGCTACTGCAGTGTTAATACACATCCATAGAGTGCACATAGAATGTTAGACGACAGCAGGCTAGTGCAGGGTGGAGTCACGCCTCAGCTTGCAGTGGTCTAATTCTTCATATATAAAAGTCCTTTCTTGAGTTTTATTGGAAGTGAGTGAGACTTAGAAGCTTCAGTCACTTGTGAATATGGAAGTCAGGCTTCTACATCACTTAGGCACTTGGAAAACTATGCCCAAGGTCTGTAGGGCAGTACACTTACATGGGGCTAAGAAATACTTCACAAAGAATTTGCTTTTCCTTTCCCCTTTATTTTCATTAATCTGACTGATGGGTGCTGGGTTTCAGCCATTTACATTGGAATGTCTCTGAAAGTTGACTTATGCAGAGTCTGTGTGACTCTTTCCATGCCAGAAAAAGTTCCACGGCTCAGGAGTTCTTCTGACTGTTACTGTTACTTAACATGTATACGTGGTGCCATTAGTGATTTATATAGCAAGCTGATTTCCATAGTATGGGCTCTGCTCTAGAACTAAAACAGCATTTGAATGAACACTTGGAGTTAGGGCTGTGTGGTTCCCAGCTTGCAGAGACATACTTGTGCTAGCTGTCAGAGCTAAAATAGTAGTTTATCCGTAGTAACATGGGTAGCAGCAGGAGCCCTGAATACAAATTCTTGGGGGTCAGTATGGTTTTGTGCTCGGGATAGCTAGCCCATGCTACTGTTTGATGGCTAGCCCTTCCTACTGCCTGTGCTACTGTGGCTACGCTAATGCTTTAGTGTGCTAGTTCAATGACAGTGAACATAGGTATGTCTACATGAGCTTGGAATCACTCCCCCAGCTGTACATGTAAACATATCCCTCAAAGAGAACAGGACACGGGCAACACATACAACAAATGAAAGGTGTTTTCTTCACTTATGACTTTTTTTTATATTAAGATTGTGATATATAAAAAATATATATAAATTGAGCATTCCCCTGTGATGGGTTCAGTCATAGAGATAGCTCATAAGGACTGCCCACTTTATCAATGAAAGATATGCACAGTGGTTGTTCCCCCCACCCCCAGAAGTAACAATTATTTTCACTGGGATTGATAATGAATAAAAGTGTTTTTATTATGTATAAAAAGGTGGCTTTAAGTGGTTGCATGTGAAAACAATCGGATCAAAGTAAGTTACTAAATTGAAATGAACAAAAAATGCTAGTTAATCCACTAAGAAACTTGTTACATGCAGATTCTTACACTAAACTCCTTGGCTATGTCTAGACTGGCATGATTTTCCGCAAATGCTTTAAACGGAAAAGTTTTCTGTTAAAAGCATTTGCGGAAAAGCATGTCTAGATTGGCACGGACGCTTTTCCACAAAAAAGCCTCGATCGCCATTTTCGCGATTGGGGCTTTTTTGCGCAAAACAAATCTGAGCTGTCTACACTGGCCCTTTTGCGCAAAAGCTTTGTGCAAAAGGACATTTGCCCGAACGGGAGCAGCATAATATTTCTGCAAGAAGCACTGATTTCAGACAGTAGGAAGTCAGTGTTCCTGTGGAAATTCAAGCGGCCAGTGTAGACAGCTGGCAAGTTTTTACACAAAAGCAGTAGCTTTTGCGGAAAAACTTGCCAGTCTAGACTCAGCCCTTTAGCATACTTGTTTCACTCATTAATCAGGGCTTATTCATGAGTCATTTATAACTGAACTGGATAAAGTTTGGACTAATGGGCTAAATTCAGCACTCTGATATGTGGACCTATTTTCCATAGAAAATACATAAAGTTAAATGCATTAATCCAAGGGCAGATTCTAATGTCTTAGGCTTGGCCTACACTAATGGGGAAGGTCAACTTAAGATATACAACTAATTTATGTATCTGGAGTCGATATTTCTCAAATCGCCGTCTACACAGCGCGGGGGTCTGCAGGAGCAAATGCTCCCATCGGCTTCCCTTACTCCTCATGAGGAGCAGGAGTACTGGCGCTGATGGGGGGCATCTTCTCCGCTCAAATTAACGGGTCTTCACTAGACCTGCTAAATCCAACCCTGGAAGCTTGATCTTGGCAGCGTTGATCTTCTGTGTAGTGTACACGTGGCCTTTTATAAAACATGGAGTTTTATAATTGAATTGTAATAATAATAATAAAAGCCCTCAGAGCCAAAATCTCACCTATCTGTATAACCGGGGTTTGCATGGGTGTGACTGAGGCCAGAATTTGGCCTGTTTAACATACTATCCTCAGCAAAGGCTTTTTTTAGGTGCAGGAAGCAACTGGTGATCCTAAAATATGGACTAAGAACAGAGTCAGGGTTTTATTCTACTATTGTATCTGCTTTCAGCCTGGGCAACATCTAGTCCCAACTCACAATGTATGACTATTCTTTATAGTAATGAAAAGTTTGGAAAGACGCTTCCTGGCACCATTTGCTAAAGTTTTCTTTCTTTTAATGCAGACAGATGATTCACAATTAGAGTGAGCATACTCTGTTTGCTCTGCAGCGGTTAAACGGAAAGGACCGCTGCATCCAAGTACGCTGTTTAATGTAAATAAGACCTGTGAGGAAGATATAGAGGTGTAATAAAGATAAAAAAGAAAGCAGCAGTCTAATGCCAGGACAAATGAATACTGGCCTTGTCATGTTCAAGAAGAAAAAAATCATTTGCTGTGCAATAACCGACTGTATCAAGGCAGGCTGAATCTAATTCAGAATCTCTTACAGAGAAAAAAATCAGCAACAAAACAGGCCAATTCCTTGCTTGACCACCAGATGCTTATGGTCAGTACTTTACTTTGTAAATACCTTTTGCTGTGAGCAAGAGGGGTGGGGTGCCACACTGAATTCTGATTCACTCACATCATATAACAAAAGCATAATCTAGCACTGTTCATGCTTCACTTAGCTAGGGATTTAGGTTATCAGGTGGGTTTCACTATTGTCTTTCCTATTTTTAACACATGAACAGCAACAAAAAAAGTCATGGTGTGATGATCCATGTCTTCACTATGCCATCCTTTACGACGATGACCTGCAATCGTGTAGGGGTAATCGGGGTGCTCTTTGAAGGTCTGGGACAGTATAGTGACTAGGAAAGAAGCTCTTGAGATTTGAATGAGTAGGGCTCCCAAAACTTGGATGGTAATTTCCAGTTTTGAACACTGGAGCGATATGAATAGTTCTAATAAATTAGGCCTTCTCTATACTAGAACATGCCTCAGTTTAACTGAATCAATTAAACAATCATGCTAATAAGTCACCCATTGAAGCTAAATCAATATAATAAAGGATTTTAAAAGTTCGGATATTGTCTACACTAGGTACTTGCACTGATTTAACTAGAGTAATTTTTAAATTGAGTTAGCTAAACTGGTGCACTTGGATAGTAAAGACAAATTCTAAGACTCAGACAATCTGGGACAGGCGAGAAGTAATGTTTGATTTCCATGATATGACCTGTGACCCAACTAAACTGGTTTGAACTCAGAACACATCAACAGCAGTCTGTAAAAGACAATTACCCAGAAAATTCGAGAAAAAGCTTCCTTGGTGATTTAATGGACGCAAACACAATTCATGCTGATTTGAAGATGCAGTTTGAACTTGAAGTAGGGAGGATTTAAAGAACAGTTGGTGTGTCAAACGCATTTCATATGGCAGGTCGGCTACGTGGTGTAGGCCACATTCAGAAGTTATTCAGACAGAAATGGATAAAGACAAGTCATGTTGATAATTATTTACATTCACCTTTGATTTATTTTAAGATTTTTTTGGGGCAGGTTGGGATATCTGCTCCAAGCTAGAGGGTGAGCACTATTCAGGGCTATTTCCCTTTGCTCAGACACATGCTCTTATCTAAAGGAATAGGCAGCCCACAGAATAGTTTCATCCAGTTTGCAAACTGTCTATGGCTATTTGGACTTGTATGCATGACCCTGCAGACCATACTAAGAGGCTGTGATCTGTGTTGCTCTGTAACTCCCCCATGAGGCCCATGCTGTTATGTACTAAATGTTTCCTAATGCCCCATTTGAAGCAGGACTTCATCAATACACTCTACAGGTCTACCTACATGAGGAATTAGTCAGTGACCAGAGCATTGTCAAAGTTACTGCTGCAAGTGGAACATTGACTTCAATATTTTTGACTGACAGTTTAAATCTACATAGAATTGAAGATATCGACTGCTACAGGTTGAACCTCTCTACTCTGGCACCCTCGGGACCTGACTGGTGCCAAACCAGTGAATTTGCCAGACTACGGGAGATCAGTATTGTCTAGCAGCATTACCAACACTTCCACTGCTTACTGGGCTCTTAGAAGACATATAGGGGTAAATTAGACCTAAATAACAACACAGAACACTGAGAGCCAGGACTGGTGGCTGTAAACAAACTTTATAGGGCCGTGTTAAGTGGACATCTGGCTAACTAATATCATTCTGGACCACGGATATCATGTCGGACCAGAGAGTGCTAGATTAGAAAGGTTCAACCTGTATAAGTGTTTCTGTAGGATGTGTAGATTACTGAATAATGATTTTCAAAGAATATGATACTCTATGTTTCATCAGGATGTGCTTAACAGACACCTTATGGGAAATGATTGTTGATAAATAGAGCAGGTCAGGCATTTTTTACAATGTTTTTCATTAAAAAAATGCCAATTTATAACAATAGAAATTGTTTCAAGGTCAATTGCAACAAATCTCCCACCTCCAAAAATGCTGGGGGGATGGGAGAAGTTTTGAAATTTATTGAAACATTCCATTTTGACATTCTTTGAAACAAATTTTGTTTTTCTAATTCAAAATGATGCAGGCAAAAAAAAAGTGGAAAAAAGTCAAAATGGAAACAAAATGTTTTGATTGGCACAAAGTGATTTTTTTATTCGTTAAATTTTCATGATTTTAACTTTCATCTTGATTCAAGATGGGGGGAAAATTAAACTCTTGAAAATATTTGATGTGTCGGAAAACTGTTTCCCACCCAGTTTTACTGTTCCCCAAACAAAAATCAATCAGAGCCCAAAGTCTATTTGACGGGGGTGGATTTTCCTTCTGCAAAAGCTTTAAAGAGAGGGTCTAATCTGAAAAATAGTTGAGCTAGAAAACAGAGACATATTTGCTCACTGTACAATAAAACAACGTGTTTTCTAACTGCCAGTATTACAAATTCACTCTCAAATGTGAAAGCCAAGTGTATTCTGTCCTTTCTAGTAAACCTGAATCAGTTAAGATGAGCAATAGGAATATATGCAGTTGCACCATACCTAAACGTCTACAATACCTCACAGAACGTAAATACAAGTCAGGTTAGGCCAATGTTCAGTGATTTTGAAAAGACCGCTATTCATTCATTTCTACTCCAAGGAACAAATGGCTTTTAGGGACACTTATTTTTCTTTTAATTACTTTTCTTTTTTTCTACTTTACTTTCTTCATGCTATGGTAATGATAGTAAATGCCAATGGTACACTGCTTTTGGTTCAAAGTTGGGAAAGTCAATTCTGGGTAATTAATTTGAGTCCTTAACACCCAAGATCCAGATTTTTTTGGGTGAATTGCTGACAAGTGTTCCCTCTAATTTTTTCCATCTATGGGCAGAATAAATTTTGTTATGTGCACCAAGGCATGGTGCTGCCAGCTGTGAATGGCCATGGGTGCTCTGCTAATCAGCTGGGCATCAGCAGAATCTCTACTGGAGGGCCGCCCAAGCGTTCAGCTTACAGGGAACACTGGATTCTGATGAATTAGATTATTCTATTTTCCACAAGACTATTAGGTATCAGTGATGGTAACCGTAATTCTAGCTCCAGCCCATTCTTGAACATGATAAATAAATCATAAGTTACCCTAGCTGGAATCTTGCATCAACCAAACATAAACAAATGGTTAGCTGGAAAGGTCACAGATTAAATAGCACCTCCTAACCAACTGCAGTCTGGAAAGTCCCCAAATGCTCATTGTTACTGTGGGCTTTCTAATTATTTCCTGCCTTGTGTTTCTGAGATGGGGCAACGATGACTGTATGTGAAAAATATTTTGTGATTGACAGGTCACTGTCCCAATGTTTGTTGTCCCCAAATTCAAGACAGCCCACAGTGACAATGTTTATTGACAAGATAATTCAGCTGCAGGTCATGTGAGAGCTCACCTCAGTCACAGGCCACAAAGGTAGTAAAAGTTGAATGAATTCAGATTCAACCACTATAGAGTTAACACTGGATTGATTTTATGCTAAACTGTGTGACATCTAAAACCAACATCAGCATTCAGAACCCGCTCTACAATGGGATGTATTAAAGCGGCAGACTGAATGGGATTTTCCCCTTACCCATAGTTGGAACGTGATGTATGTTTCAAAAGACAGAGGATCTGCTTTCACCTAACAAATTGCCATTTTGCTTCTCTTTATCCCTTAATTGTTTTTTTTTCTGGACATCCAACTCACAAACAGGTAACCCATAGGTACTTATAGGGAAGCATTTGCACAAATCACATATTAGCTGTTCACCAGTGGCAGATGATATAGCCTGGCTCTCTCCGTCTCTCTCTCTGTTTTCCTCTAGTGAATATTTCACCATGGAAAAAAAAAATCTGCATCCAACAGACTTGAAAATTAAGGGTTGGTATAAGCCTGATAGTTATACTACTTTTAAACATTTCAGTTTAAAAATTAAAAGGCAATGGATTATTGGTCCATTTGTAGAAAAGCAGGTAGTGCTTTTTTCAGATACATACTGATTTTTCCACCTACACAAAAATCCCAGTAAGTGAAGTGAAAGAACCGCTGGCACAAATATATATATATAGGTTTTTTTTTTGCCTGGTAGGGATTTCCTTTTCTCCTCCCTCCCCACTTACAAAGCACAGGCCTTAATGAGTTCCAGGGGGACAGTGACCTGTCAATCACAATATACTTTTCGAGTATAGTCATCTTTGCCCCATCACAGAACCACAAGGCATGAAATAATTAGAAAGCCCACAGTAACTGCTCTGTTTTACAAAAGCAAAATCCTTGTGTGGATCATTTACATAAACTTGTCACTTCCTATTACAGTTCTAATGCAGGCTGGGTAATAATCATGGGACCAGAGGAGGGAAGGTCAAGGTATGATGTCCCTCCATGTTTGAAGCATAAGGTACATATGTGCCCAGCTTTCCATCCCCCTCCCACTGAATTAATGTAAAGTATCCTTTATTTCCCATTAAAGAAAAACTATTCATGCTGCTATGGCAGCAGTCCATGCTCAGCCTCTTCTTCTTAAGAGAGAAAAAAAGGCTTTCGCATCAAGCCATTGTTAGGGGAGAATTCACTTTGAGGAGCATTTCAAAGCTGATCCGATTGGGGAAAGAATAATGTTAAATATTTGGTATGAAATATTTATAAGACGAGCACACGAGCAACTCACAAAGTAGCTTGGAAAATAAACATTCTTCTCTCCCAGTTTTAGCTTTATTTTTTAATGAGAGTGTAGTGTAATGTGTGTGTGTGTATGTGTGCGTGTGTGTTCACGTGTGTAGAGGAGGACTGACTATACCTCTAGATACATATAAACACACAGGCAGACACACTTATGCACAAACGGTTGAATGGGTTGATGGGATTTAAGGCGATCTGCATCTGAATGCTGCTTCCCAAATATGGTAGCAGTAAGAGATTGCTAGGGACTGTTTTAATAATTGTGAATGAGAAAGCCCTGCACTAATGCCAATAGCAAGGGGCATCCATGGAGTATCAGAAGCAGCAGAGGCTGCTGCTGCTGCTATTCTCCGGCAACCATTTTGTTGGTTTTATTCACAGCCATCATAGGGGATCATCCACATTTCTGCCACTAGAAAGCAAGCCTCTTTGTAGTCTGACAGGGATTGACCGTCTACATCATTTTAAAAAAATGAGTGCACATAATGATAAGCCAAGAGCAGATTTGCCTATAGCCATCCAAACTTCTAAACTATTTTTTAACCTTTTCATTTCTTTAGGTTGAGGGAAAAATCTAGCTTTTTCCATGGGTCTAGCAGGGGTCTTATAAAGTGGATTGTAACTACATGTTATAATCTTTGTGGCAATAGGTAAATATGTATTTTTTAATGGCTGGCTCTTCATGACATTTACAGTGAGGAGCACATGTTACAGACTTGGAATCAAACAAATCACATGATCTGTTTCCCTTGTAAAATAATCTTCCCCCAGAAGCAGTATTCCTTTTCCCTTTGTCTTTTTGATGTCTCGCCTCTTTGTGTACCTCACCTCTAACTCCTGTGGTCTGTTGCTATTTTTTGCAGTGATGTCTATGTCATTTAGTTTGCAAAGCGACTTGGGGCAAGAACCTTTGTCATCTTACTAGCCTATAAAACTCCATGCGCACCTATGGTGCTGTATCAATAGAGGCAGTGCTTTTGATGTGTTTGTGTTTCTCTAGGTGGTTTGCAAGAATAATGCACTGTCATTTACAAAGTGCTAGAGCAGACACGTCCAACACACTCCATACATTGCACAACACGTTTCATATGAATGGGATGAACACTGACAGACAGTCTCATTTGCTCTGTTTCTGCCAGTATGGCTGTTTTTCCTTTTGTCTTTGAGTGGAGTACATGGGGAGATGGGGAGAAGCAGGATATGAGCCGTGTCCAGCCTCTTGTTTCTTATCTCCAAGATCACCAAGAGGGAAAGCATTGTTGATGGATTTAAATCAGCTTTTCCCCCTCTTCAGGCACAACAAAAGTCTAAATCCCTTTTCAGGCCAGACTGCTCCATTTCGCTGCATGGGCTAGGCAGATTGGAAGTACGTTTGTCATTCAGTTTTACTCCCAACCTAATCAGTAGACACTGGGATGGTGGGATTTTAGTGTTCAGAGTATTGCCCTTTAATCTATGGAGTCTGCCTTTAAAAGCGGATGCTGCTGTCACTGCTACGTGCGAGCTGCTTCTGTCTGTCATCTCTGAAGACAGATACAAAAATAATGTTAACCGCGAGCATAAGCAGACGGTTTAGCAGGGATTTGAATCCAAAATGTGATGCTTCACACAGACCAACTTGATGTGGCCCAGCAGAGCCGAACCCCTTATTCTGTTATAACAAAGTGAGTTGTATAATGGAGGAAATTGTAGTGGGATTTACGGATTCTCTGTTTTAGTTCTGTTGCTGAATAGGCCTAAATGCTGAATAAACATTGGTTGCGATGAGCTATGGAAGGAGCCAAGTGGCTTGGCGGATGCAACAACAGGTTTCAAAGGTCTCTTTGGTTATGCCACTGGCTCATCAGCTTCTTCAAGTTCACTGGGGTTTAGTGCTTGGTGGATAAGCTCCATCTGTGCCAGCTACAGTGGCCTTAAAGAGACATGTTATATCATCAAACAGGCGGAAAGAAGAGGCTGGCTTTGTGCTGAGTGTTTGTATGTGTACCTCACTGATGTTTGCATCAATTAGTTTAATCTTGTTTTGTGCCATGTACATCTGCTGAGAAATTGTATTCAAATAATTTAGTAGATTGTTTTGATTGATATATGCTGCCTATTAAATCATAGCATATTAATAACAATTGTTATCTGCATCATATTTAGATATTCCTACTTATTAAGCACTAGTAACATTAAGCACAAACAGACTGCAGCCCTGTTCACATATGCTATGTATCCTATTACTCCTCACATTTGCTGAAGAAAGCCTTTAGCTTAAGCAGATAAGAAATTTGTCCAAATCAAGTTACATTCATTTCATGACTTTGTATAAGCTATGGTAGTACCTTCATAGATTTCACAGAAGCTAAAGGGACTGACAGCTTCTGCAGGCTGCTGGGCAGTGGGGGAGGGCGACTCCACGCTCCCAGAAGGGGCAGGTACTCAGGCAGAAGGTGCAGGGCTGGGACAGCCAGCCCCTCGCAGTGCCCAGAGTGTAGCGCCCCCCCCAGCCCATTGAGTGGCGGGCACTCCAGCAGCGATTTAAAGGGCCTGCGGCTTCCTTAAAAATAAGGAAGGAACAGAACAAGTTAGAGATCTGTGACACACTGAAGAGATGCGTAACTTAAATACTAGCTGAAATGTGTAACTAGGGGAACACACTTACTGCATAAGGGAAATGTAACATCACTGCATGGAACAGCTCCTCAGACTGTAAGGTAAAAAAACAGAAAATACCGGACATTTCTCATGTCTGGTATTTCCTATTTCCCTTGGATAGAAGCCCGGTGGGGACAATTTTCCCCTGCCATTTAAAGGCACAGCACCTTTTTTTTTTTTTTTGCTTAACAACTTTGGTCTCCCCCCTTTTTTTTCTCAACAGAATTTTTTCCCGGTGTTTTTGTGTGTGTGTGTGGGGGGGCGGTTATTCGGTATTTTTTGTTAAACCATCTGGCAACCCTACCTCAGAGGCTGGTATCATATAGAACCTTTTTCCCGTACCCTATTAATAAACCTGACTGATAATGCCTGGTGGCCTCTTAAGTATGTTTTTTTTCAACAAACCAGAGTGTTGTCCTGCAACTGACTATACAACTGATCAACAACTAAATTCTTCAGGGCAAGGACTATGTTTTACAATGTGTACGTACAACAGCAAGTAGCACAATAAGGCCCTGGTCATGACTAGGACCTCTAGATATTCCCATAATATCAGAAATAAATAAACTGTGATCTTTGGGTGAGCTGTGTTGCGCCAACTAGGTGGGCAGTAAAATTTCAAATCTTAGCTGCTGTTACACAAATATGGTATAGATGTGTGAAGGCCCTCTACAAAGCCACATCAGAACCTGCAGGTGTTGGATCCTGCCTGTCCTTTACTGAGATACTCAAGGGGATTAATAATAGAGCCATATTTACTAGCCTTACTTCCTTAGTGTCCTATCTGGCACATTTGGGCAATGGGAATTTCAGGTACGTGAAGTGGTTGTGAATGACCAGTTATTTTATTACATTAAATGTTAAGTAACCCCTTGCTGCTTTTTATTCAGGAACAGTGGGGAAATGCCAACCTCATGGTCAAAAGGAAAGCCACAAACATTGAATTACTCTCTGGAATACAAGCTCCCATTTTTTGAAAGATCTCAAATATAGTACAAATAAGCACATTTTCCCATAGGCAATGTATATTCTGCAAGGTGCCTACAATCCATAATTTCGATTACAGGCTTCAGGCTTGAGTCTCCCAACACTCAAATGGGTCAAGGTCTAGACATGGCCTTGAAAAAGTGACAAAATGTCTATTTTTATACACAGTGGGTGATATTGTGGCCCCCCTGAAATCAATAGCAAAATCCACCTTGACGTCAGTGGCCTAAAGGTTACACCCAATGTTTCTAAATCTCTGGGTTGTCACTCTGTTGGGTTATAGCTTGCAGCATATTAACAATGAGACACGAAGAGTGGGAGGCTAGGAAGGGAATAGTCACCAAAGAGCTCACTCTCCTTCCAAGTGGCCTGCATACATAATTGTTTAAAACAGCCAATTTAATTTTAAAACATTCCTTGCAAGCTGGGACTTCACATGACAAGATTCAACCAAGAATTATTTTTTGAAAAGCTGCTTTCAGGCATAAAACCATAAAAGGTAAGGGTTTGATATTGCAACACAAAAAAGCTCTTCTAGATGTTAGTTGGTCAAACATATTGATCAGGTTTACAGAAAGGCCAGATCTCTAGCCAACCTCTCCCCTTATTTATGGACACCAGCCATAACCTCCAGGACTGGGAGGTTTTTAGCCACATTAGCCCTCCATTAATTCAGATATCTGAGAAAGTAAAGTTAAACCCAGGAAGTATAAATCTTGACTGTTTTGAACCTGCACTGAGTACCCATAGTCCTTGGACTTCAGTGGGTGCTGAGAGTACACTTCATTTTTCTAAACAGACCTCATTTAAAAAAACAACCCAACAACAGTGCAAGTAAAATGATACAGAAGACCAGAGATGAGTGTCAGGATGAAGTATTTCCCCTCCCGTTTCCTGTCTGCTTTCACTGCATCTGAGTTCACACTTATGCAGATTTTGAGGACACAATAGGTGGCAATGGTAGGATGGAATTAAAACTTTTTTCAATGAAGTAAATGTCAGGAAACACTTTTATGTGATGATACAGGGCTCGACAAACTGCTGAATCTTCTTGCCTGTGGTGAGTAGATTTCAGCTGGTTGCTCCATGTGCCCCATTCACTGGTGCTTCGCACATGCGTAGTGCCAGTCTGGCTCATGCTCGGTGTGGGGCTGGCAAGTAGCTCTCACCGGGGTTTGTCAAGCTCTAATGATACTGATAAGATTAGAACAGTTGCTTATTCCTGGAGACCCACAAGATTGGAAAAATCACTTGACTTATGGAAAGAACCATTCTGCATTTAACAATATTAACCAGATGATGTAGATTGTAGAAGGTCTTATCCACTTCTATTTTCTTTGGTTGAACTTTTAGCTATTTTTGTCTCATCTTCTTGCTTTCGCAGTCTCTAGAAAAGAGCTAGGTATTATTATTATTATTACTATTATTTCACTTTATTGTATTTATTACTACTCTCTTGCTGCTCTACATTACTTTTTTCTACTACTATACATGCTAATACTTACTCTGCTTTCTTCTCTATGGCTATGTCTAGACTGCAGGCTTCTTTCGAAAGAGGCTCTTTCGAAAGCATCTTTCGAAAGAGCCTCTTTCGAAAGATCGCGTCTAGACTGCAGGCGGATCTTTCGAAAGACAAATCCGCTTTTTCGAAAGAGAGCACCCAGTGAGTCTGGATGCTCTCTTTCAAAGACGGCCTCTTTACGTTGAAGAACGCCTTCTTTCGAAAGAGGAACTTTCGAAAGAAGGCGTTCTTCCTCGTAAATTGAGGTTTACCACCATCGAAAGAAAAGCCGCATTCTTTCGAAATAATTTCGAAAGAACGCGGCTTGAGTCTGGACGCAGGGGAAGTTTTTTCGGGGAAAGGCTACTTTTCCCGAAAAAACCCCTGAGTCTGGACACGGCCCAAGTGACCACAAGAGGCAGAAAGCTCCTTGTCAGGGCTATTCCCTGCTCTCATACTCCAAGTGCAGAAGGTGGGGGCCCGCAAAAGACCTTAATACCTTGCCTTTATAGGCTCTGCTTACAAAAAAACAAAACTCCCAAGAGAAACAGATGCATTAGAACATAGGCTGTGACCATCAAGTGATTTTAAAGAACTTTGAAAAACCAGGAAGGAATACTTGAATTCCTTCCCATGGGGTACCCCAAGCTCTTCTGCCACTAGAGAACTTGAAAAAATAAACAAAAGAAAACACAGAAGACCAAACTGTGTCTTTGATAGCTGACCTCTCAGGTTAGGCAAGCACACACATAGACCCATTACCTTTCAGGACACAAGAATCAAATCATCGCCTTAAAAAAGATTATTTTATTTAAAAAAAACCCCAAGATATCCTTAATAAAACATACTTGGTTCTTAGGTGTTACAGAGCAACTGAAAGAAACAAATGTAAGCACAGAGAACATAGTATCTCTGGATACAGCTTAGATAGTTAATTGGGGAGAGAGCACATGGATTTTACACAGAGAAGCTTAACAACCAAAACAAAGAAAAATACCCTGATCACACTAAGCATACATTCCTCTCTCTACTCACGATCCATGCTGATCCATACTTCAAGGCCCAGTTCATTCCCATGCCCAATATTCCTTGTACGCATGGTAATTCTGATTACGACATCTTGCTTCCTCTAGTCCTTAACTTAGGCCTCACACGAAGGAAGAAGCAGCTAGGTATCCATATCCAATTCAAATTTCCCATTGGCTTTCCTGGCTTTCTGCCAACACCTGAACTTAACCCTATTCATCACACTCCTTTTGCCACATCCTTCATTTCCTCTCTATACCCTGCAGAAGCTCCTCTACTGCTGTCCTGTTGGACCCCGCATCTGTATGTTGGGCAGAGGCAGTACCTGGCTTACTAGCAGTGTAGCGACAGAGAAGATATGAGCCCACTGCCTTGTGAAGTTTCTCCTGCATTCTTCTACTAAGAAGTCAGTCATATACATATGCTCTCCATTTTAGTCTGTTGGTTCTCTCTCTTTCCCCATTACTTCCCTCTACACTGCCTCCATTGGAGCAACAGTACAAGCACAATAACTGGATAGTATGGAAACAGTGATGATGATGTCGCACACGGGGTTCTGACAACAGCCATGGGAGAAGCGGATGAGCTCTTATCGCATGGAAGCGAAGTACATGTCCTTAAGAATAGCAAAGAACCAGGGAAAGAGAAATGCCACAGACGTGTCCGATGAGTGTCATTGCTGCTAAACAGGATACGCTCCTAAATTATATATGAGCTTCAGCAACATTTTAATTTACTTCTGAGTCATGTCTCCTTGGCAGAACATGGCTTGCTTTTATAATTTCTTTTCCAGGATGATCCTCACTTTAAAACATTCAAGCTCTCCTCTATGGACCTGATCATAAGCATAGGTACCATCAATAGGTTGTCTGTGTGAGAATGATGCCTGCCAAGACAAAGTGTTTGAAGTCGCTTTCCAAGGATCCCAGCGGAATCCCAGCGGAGAGTGAGGAGTTAGCTTTGACAACCCCTATGCTACTTAAATTACGTTCTTAGTTCTTTTTCCAGTCCAGGCTGCTGGTTTATTTAGACAGATAATATAGAGAGACTTGCAAAAATTAAGCGAACAGCCAGGTTACCTCATTTTATGCTGTTTAAGTGACACAATCCATGGCCAGAAGGGAATGAGAGTCTATAGAGTGTATTGGGGTTGTCCTTTTTAGTGGAATCATGGAGTCTGCTGAATTTCCATTGGCCTTGCTCTTTGGTGACAGTACTTTACACCTCTATAGCATC
Organism: Pelodiscus sinensis; assembly: GCF_052426305.1. Classification (NCBI taxonomy): domain Eukaryota; kingdom Metazoa; phylum Chordata; order Testudines; family Trionychidae; genus Pelodiscus; species Pelodiscus sinensis. The sequence goes on along the minus strand of NC_143055.1, from coordinate 107,966,033 downwards.
TTCTGTCTGAGATCTCAAAGCATTTAATAAAGATAAAAAAGTGACAAATGGAACTTCAGAGCGACTGGAGTGCCTAATTCCATTAGACTTTGGTGAAAATCCTATCATTAATAACTGCAATCATGTCATTATTTAAGCATCTGGGAGGAGTAAGATTCATTCCCTGACTGATGATTGTGTTCACTAGTGCTGCCGCCCAAGGATAGTGTTGTAAATGAAGTATTGAGTTATCCTTGTGTGTGTGTGTGTGGGGGGGGAAATTAATTTCTTTTGTAACTCAATGAACCAACAAATAAGAAACAAGGGTGTCTCTTTGTAGAGCACCATGAGAGGCAGGTCACCTGACCATGTTTGGTTTGGCAGAGCCAGAGCATTAGTATGAAATGAAGCTGCTTCAACATGTTTTCCCTTTTCCCTAAAGACACTAAGACTCCCTGGCTAGGAGGAGCGTTCCAGCACATGCAGCAGGTAAGTGTCTGCCAAATGACAAACAACCACAAACCGCCTAACAAGCACATGAGGATGGGGTGGGAATTCCAAATAGAGACAAATCTATGTCCCTCAGGGAGTCGGTATTGAGCTGATCAGTAGAAGAGATATTTCACCACTAATTAAGTCTTGATCCTTTGGCTGCACTTGAAACAGACCAGAAGTATATCATGTCGGAGAGCAGGTGCTGACTAGTTTGAAAGTGCTGGTCCATCACATCAGGTAAGGGTTTTACGTATAGTAACTCCCTTTAAAAGGGAGAATGTAGCTTGCTAAGTGATATAGATATACATCCACACTCTTTCAAGTATAATACATTATTGTCAGAGTTATAATGCCTCTGTCTTAGTTTTGTTCCCCAGAATGTTTGTAAAATTCTGCATGTGCTGCAAAAGATCTCTCCGTGTCTCATATTCTGCCCTCATTAGGTTATTTTTGTTTTTTTGTGCTGAATGAGTGCTTACAGAAAGAAGACCAGGTGCAGTTTGGAAGGCAAGAGGGGTTTCATTTTTGCACAGGACAGATTGGTAGGATCTCACGCTCACTTAGGAAATTTTGATTTTTATGGAGGATACATCTATCATTTTGTTGATACCCCCAAAAGCTACAAAACATAAGAGCAGAAAAATATGCAAAAGATCTGATGCTTAGCTCCTTCCCAAATGACAAGTTGAACCTCTCTAGTTCGGCACTCTCTGGTCGAGCAACATCCATGGTCCAGCATGATTTTAGCTGGCTGTATGTATACTTATCATGGCTGTGGCCAAGTTTCCCATGATCCTATAAAGTTTGTTTACATCAGTCCTGGCTTTCAGTATTCTGTGCTGTTGTTTTGTTCTAATTTACCCCTAAATGTCTTCTAAGAGCCCAGTAACAGCGGAAGTGTGGGTAATGCTGCTAGACATATTGACCTCCCATAGTTCCGCAAATTCTCTGGTTTGGCACCGGTCAGGCCCTGAGGGTACCAGACTAGAGAGGATCAACCTGTATTAGAATCTTTGGTGGCTGGGTCAGGCCATAATGATAGCACATAGGGTTTCCAAGGCTTGTCAGAATGAAGAAATGCAGAGGTAAATGAAAGTGAAAAATGGTAATATTTCTGAGCATTGTTGAATCCCAGGAAGGGTATGTCTAGACTACATCCCTCTGTTGACAGAGGGATGTAAAGTAGACATACCGACATTGCAAATGAAGTGGGGATTTAAATCTCCCATGCTTCATTTGAATAAAAATGGCCACTGCGTTTTGCTGTGTCAGCAGTTTGTCGGCAAAAAGTGGCTGTCAAGACGGGGATTGAGTGACAAAGAAAGCCTTTGTCGGCCGATCCCTTATGCCTTGCAAAATGAGGTTTACAGTGCAATGTCGGTATGTCTAATTTACATCCCTCTATTGCCAGAGGGATGTAGTCTAGACATACCCAAAGAGTTTGGGCTAAGGTTTGTATCACATTTTACCATATGTGAAAATCATACACACACTTTCAGTGCAAATGATCTTTATTCTAGAGTAAAGAAAAACAGCAAACCAGAACGGAACAAAAGGAATGCTCCACATAATTGTGCAGCATGATTGCCCTCTGATAGGAGTGCCTGGGTACTGCAACCTCTCTTGCAGGCATGAAGATCCCACCATTGCCAATTCCAAGTGTTTACAATCACAAGATTAAATCAAAGTTTAATTTTAAATCAATGTTTCTTTCTATTTAATAACAACAGAAGAATGGCCATAGTGGGCAGACCATTGGTCCACCTAACCCATTGTCCTGTCTTCTGACAATGGCCAATGGCAGGTGCTTCACAGGAGATGAACAGAGCAGGGCAATTTATTGAGATTCACCTCTGTGGCCAGTTCCAGATTCTGGCAGTGAGAGGGCTAGGCACACTCAGGGTATGTCTACATTGCAGTTTTTCCAGAAAAACGGACGTTTTTCAAGGAAAACCATACTTCAATTCCGTTCTTTCGACAAAGTTGAAAGAATGCAGGGGTTTTTCTGACAGCGGTAAATCTCTTTCTATGAGGTAGAGCTGTTTCAGAAAAAGGCATGTGTGAACGGGGAAGAGGGGTTTTTTTTGAAAGAAGAGGCCTCCAGGAAAAAGCACAGGTGCCCAGGTGGCCACTCCTTCCACAGCAATCAGAACTTAAATGCGAGATAGCATCCAATGAATGTGGACACTAGCTTTCAAAAAAGATGCATCCAATGAATGTGGACGCTGTCTTTCGCTTTTTCATTGTGCTTTTGCTATGTAGATGCTCTCTTTCGAAAGCAGTTTTTCCGGAAGATCTCTTCTGGAAAAGCTTCTTCCGAAAGAAGCCTACAGTCTAGACATAGCCTCAGAGCATGGAGATGCATCCATGACTATTTTGGCTATTGGACCTATCCTCCGTTAACTCATCTAATTCCATTTTGAAACTAGACGTACGTTTGGCCTTGACAATATCCCCTGGCAATGAGTTCCAGAGGCCGGCTGTGCATTGTGTGAAGAAGTACTTCCTTCTGTTTGTTTCAAACCTGATGCTTATAATGATGACCTGTCATTCTTTTGTTACATAAAGAGGGAGATAATACTTTCCTATTAACTTTCTACGTGTGGTTCATGATTATAGAGACCTCTATCATATCCCTCCCTAGACAACTCTTTTCTAAACTGAAAGAGCTTCTCTTTTTATCTCTCTTGCTATGGAAGCTGTTCTATATCCCTGATAATTCTTATTGCCCTTCTCTGTATCTTTTCCAGTTCTAATTTATGGTTTTTGAGATGGAGTAACCAGAGTGGTACATAGTATTCAAAATGTGGGCACACCATGGATTTATATATATTGGCATTCTGATATTTTCTGTCTTACCATCTTATCCCTTACCTAATGGCTCCTAGCATTCTGTTAGCTCTTTTGACTACTGCTGCAGAAAAATTCACACAACGACTCTAAGATCTGTTTCTTGAATAGCTAATTTAGCCCACCTTATTTCATGTATATAGTTGAGATTATGTTTTCCAATGTGTATTGCTTTGCACTTAACAATATTGGATTTCATCTGCCATTTTGTTGCCCAGTCACCCAGTTTTGTGAGATCCCTTTGTAACTCTTTGCATTCAGTTTTAGACTTAGCTACCTCCATTTGTCTTCATTTACTTCAGTTGTAGCAGCGATTCTCACATAAATAAATGGGGATTTAAGAAAAGCACCAAATATCACAAATCTCATGTCATAATTCTGAGACCTGTCAATGTTGAACTGTGCAGTAAACAGAAAACAGCATTTTTGAAGTTATATATGTATATGAGATCAAAAATTCCAACATCTCTTTCTTTATCCTACCAGTTCACTCAGGGACATTATGGCTGTGTCTACATTGGCACCCTTTTCCGGAAAAGGGATACTAATGAGACACTTCGGAATTGCAAATGCCGCGGGGGATTTAAATATCCCCCGCAGCATTTGCATGAACATGGCTGCCGCTTTTTTCCGGCTCGGGGTTTTGCCAGAGAAAAACGCCAGTCTAGACGGGATCTTGCAGAAAATAAGCCCTTTTCCAGAAGATCCCTTATTCCTACTTTCAAGCCCTTTTCCGGAAGATCCCTTATTCCTACTTTCATGTACACATCCTGCTGCACCTTCTCTCTCCAAGGAAAACAAATTAAGTTAAATTAAAACAAAACTATATTAACCCTTCTCTCCCTCATAAATACATGTTACAACCCATCCATGGGCTTAAATTGCAGCATGAAGGCTTAGGATGGACATTAGGAAAAAAAGTCCTATCAGGGTGGTTAAGCACTGGAATAAATTGTCTCGGGAGGTTGTGGAATCTCCTCCATTGAAAATTTTTAAGAGCAGGTTAGACAAACATCTTTCAGGGGTAATCTAAATGGTGTTTGGTCCTCCATGAGTACAGGGGACTGGACTTGATGACCTCTTGAGGTCTCTTCTTGTTCTGTGATCCTATGAAAATAATGTTTATTTCCAATGATTTCCAAATACTTTATAAACTTTGTATGTATTTTTCAAATCTCCCATCTTATAAGTATGTAGCATAAGCTACGTATTACAAATGAGGAAAACTAAGACACAGATTTGGGAAGTGATGCATACAAGGTAGCCTGGGGTGTATGTGGCAGTGCTGGGCTTCCAGCTTTCGTAATTTGTAGTCCTGAGTCGTAATTACAAGGCTTTTCTTTTACTCTTCAGTAACATTTAAAAGTCAAATGTTTTCTGGTTTTCTAGAAATGAACAGGAGAGGGACTCTTTCCAAATTGGTGCAGTGCTGTTCAAAGGAACAGTATGGTCTGTATTTATTTAACAAGTGAATCTAGCTGTTTTGTCATTGTTAAATACCATGTTAATTTCACAAGCCAGCTTTTGAAAAGTCACTCAACATTCACTTTGGAAAAGTTACTCGTGTTTTGGCAGAGAAAGGAAAATTTGAAAGTTGCAGGACTTCAGAAATCGGTGCATGAAAAATATTTATGGAATATGGAAGAGTATAAACATTGGGGATAACATGAGGTGACGGTGTGTGTGAGGCCCTTTGAGGTCCCCTGGTGGAGAAAAGTCTCAGGAAAGGTGTTGTAGAGGTAAGTCCTCCTGACAGCCTTGAACAGCTGTGGGGAAGCAGCCAATCAGAGTACAGCAGACTCACATAAAAGGAACTGCCGGACAAAGCAGAGTCAGTGGCTGACTGGGGTCAGAGGTGCAAGGGAGGTACTCCTGGCTGACTGCAGGAACTCAAGCAAGACTTCAGACCTGAACTAAAGGTGAAGATAAAGGTGAAGGGAATGCAGGGAATTTGACTAGGGATGAGTATCTGCAGAGTTTAAAGATATGCAGCAGTAGGTGACTGCTACTTATAGGTTTCCGGGTTGGGACCTGGAGTACTGGGTGGACCCGGGTCCCCCTGTCACCAGTCACATGTGGAGTGGCCTAGGCCCTGAAAAGGGGGAGTTTAACCAAGCTGAGAGAAGGAACTAAAGACTTTGAAGAGATTCAGCATTTGTGGAATTTGGTAACCCTCCCCCCACAGAACTGAGAGAGGTACTCAGCTGGAGAACTGGGATCAGTTTAAGAAAGATCATTTGAAACCTAGCTCAGACAGGGACAAAAAATTCCAGTAGAGAGGGCTAAAGATACTAACTGAGGGCATTAGGATAGTCCTGTAGTAGTGATTGAGGACGAGCCTAGAGACAAGCCTACAAACAGTCCTTATCCCAACATGCAGAACGATATCAAAGCCTACAGCAATTTACTGCTGGTCAGTCTTAGGTGCAGCAGCAGCTCTAGGAGTGGCTGGTGAGTTCCTTGATAGGGAGTGGTGACTGGATGATGGGTATGGGGCTGTGCAGAATGGGCCTCGCAGATGTGCCAATACCTTTTTGTTCATAGAATCATAGAATAGAATCATAGAATAATAGGACTGGAAAGGACCTCAAGAGGTCATCGAGTCCAGCCCCCCGCCCTCAAGGCAGGACCAAGCTCCGTCTACACCATCCCTGACAGATGTCTATCTAACCTGTTCTTAAATATCTCCAGAGAGGGAGATTCCATCACCTCCCTTGGCAATTTATTCCAATATTTGACCACCCTGACAGGAATTTTTTCCTAATGTCCAATCTAAACCTCCCTTGCTGCACTTTAAGCCTATTACTCCTTGTCCTGTCCTCAGAAACCAAGAGGAACAAATTTTCTCCTTCCTCCTTGTGACACCCTTTTAGATATTTGAAAACCGCTATCATGTCCCCCCTTAATCTTCTTTTTTCCAAACTAAACAAGCCCAGTTCATGAAGCCTGGCTTCATAGGTCATGTTCTCTAAACCTTTAATCATTCTTGTCGCTCTTCTCTGTACCCTTTCCAATTTCTCCACATCTTTCTTGAAATGTGGTGCCCAGAACTGGACACAGTACTCCAGCTGAGGCCTAACTAGTGCAGAGTAGAGCGGCAGAATGACTTCACGAGTTTTGCTTACAACACACCTGTTGATACAACCTAGAATCATATTTGCTTTTTTTGCAACAGCATCACACTGTTGACTCATATTCAACTTGTGGTCCACTATGACCCCTAGATCTCTTTCCGCCATGCTCCTTCCTAGACAGTCGCTTCCCATCTTGTATGTATGGAACTGATTGTTCCTTCCTAAGTGGAGCACTTTGCATTTCTCTTTATTAAACCTCATCCTGTTTACCTCTGACCATTTCTCTAACTTGCTAAGGTGATTTTGAATTATGTCTCTATCCTCCAAAGAAGTCGCAACCCCACCCAGTTTGGTATCATCTGCAAACTTAATAAGCGTACTCTCTATCCCAATATCTACATCATTGATGAAGATATTGAACAGTACGGGTCCCAAAACAGACCCTTGAGGAACTCCACTTGTTATCCCTTTCCAGCAGGATTTAGAACCGTTAACAACAACTCTCTGACTACGGTTATCCAGCCAATTATGCACCCACCTTATCGTGGCCCTATCTAAGTTATATTTGCCTAGTTTATCAATAAGAATATCATGCGAGACCGTATCAAATGCCTTACTAAAGTCTAGGTATATGACATCCACCGCTTCTCCCTTATCCACAAGACTCGTTATCTTATCAAAGAAAGCTATCAGATTAGTTTGGCATTACTTGTTCTTCACAAACCCATGCTGGCTATTCCCTATCACTTTATTACCTTCCAAGTGTTTGCATATGATTTCCTTAATTACCTGCTCCATTATCTTCCCTGGGACAGATGTTAAACTGACCGGTCTGTAGTTTCCTGGGTTGTTCTTATTCCCCTTTTTATAGATGGGCACAATATTTGCCCTTTTCCAGTCTCCTGGAATCTCCCCTGTCTGCCATGATTTTTCAAAGATCATAGCTAAAGGCTCAGATACCTCCTCTATCAGCTCCTTGAGTATCCTGGGATGCATTTCATCAGGACCTGGTGACTTGCTGACATCTAACTTTCCTAAGTGATTTTTAACTTGTTCTTTGTGTATCCTATCTTCTAAACATACCCTCTCTCTGCTTGTATTCACTACGTTAGGCACACCTCCAGACTTCTCGGTGAAGACCGAAACAAAGAAGTCATTGAGCATCTCCGCCATTTCCAAGTTTCCTGTTACTGCTTCTCCCTCCTCACTAAGCAGTGGGCCTACCCTGTCTTTGGCCTTCCTCTTGCTTTTAATGTATTTATAAAAGGTCTTCTTGTTTCCCTTTATGCCTGTAGCTAGTTTGATCTCATTTTGTGCCTTTGCCTTTCTAATCTTGCCCCTGCATTCCCGTGTTGCTTGCCTATATTCATCCTTTGTTAGTTGTCCTAGTTTCCATTTTTTATATGACTCCTTTTTTATTTTGAGATCGTGGAAGATCTCCTTGTTAAGCCAAGCTGGTCTTTTGCCATATTTTCTATCTTTCCTACACAGCGGAATTGTTTGCTTTTGGGCCCTTAACAACGTCCCTTTGAAATACTTCCAACTCTCCTCAGTTGTTTTTCCCTTCAGTCTTGCTTCCCATGGGACCTTACCTACAAGTTCTCTGAGCTTATCAAAATCTGCCTTCCTGAAATCCATTACCTCAATTGTGCTGGTCTCCCTTCTACCTTTCCTTAAGATCATGAACTCTATTATTTCGTGATCACTGTCCCCTATACTGTCTTCCACTTTCAAGTTCTCAACTAGTTCCTCCCTATTTGTTAAAACCAAATCCAGAACAGCTTCTCCTCTGGTAGCTTTTTCAACCTTCTGAAACAGAAAGTTGTCTCCAATGCAGTCCAGAAACTTATTGGATAGCCTGTGCCTCGCTGTGTTAGTTTCCCAACATATGTCTGGATAGTTGAAGTCCCCCATCACCACCAAATCTTGGGCTTTGGATAGTTTTGTTAATTGTTTAAAAAAGGCCTCATCCACCTCTTCCACGTGGCTAGGTGGCCTGTAGTAGACTCCTACTATGATATCACCCTCGTTTTTTACCCCTTTTAGCTTAACCCAGAGACTCTCTACACAGCTATCTCCTACGTTCATCTCCACTTCAGTCCAAGTGTGTACATTTTTAATATACAAGGCAAGAGGGTTCAGGAGAGGGCTGGGAAAGTGTGTGGGCCCCCAACTCTCTGGAGAATCTCACACTGCATATGAGTCTGATTGCTGAACAAGCGGTGGATGATTATACCATAAAGGCAGATGTTTTAGATTGGATGGGTCAGTGGACAGAATCATACAAGCAGAAGTTTGGAGCAGCAAGGTGGTCAGAAGGGGAAAGACCTAGGGCCTTTGCACAGAAATTATGTGATTTGGCCAGTTCGTGGCTGAGACAAGATGACTGAGGAGCTGGGAAGATTAAGGACTCCATTATTTTGCAGCATGTGTTGCAGAGTCTCCCCAAGGTCACTAAGGTTTGGGTATGAAGGCAGCAACCTACTACTTTAGAAGCTGCCATTAAATTCACCGAGGAATTTGTGGATGCTGGTATCCGTAGTAAAGAACCTGTCCATTTAAAGGATGAAACACGGGAAGAAAAGGTGCTGAACTACTGACTTATATATTTGGAATATACATTCAGGTCAAGCCAAGCTACAGCATCCTTATCAATGATATTAAAGGCATGAAGACCTCCAGGAAGTTGTGTCATTTTGTAGTCCTCACCAATATGTGTTCATGGTTTGTGGCTGCCCACATTGACCTAATGAACTGTCTGTAAAATTCCACTGAAATCCCACTTCAGCGCTAATTCCATGTCTGGTATGACTGTGAGGCTGCAGGAGAAGAAAAGACAGGAGAGGAAGGAGATGAACACACTTCATAAGCAGGGGAGAAATCTGATAGTAAAAAAGGTTGACCATAACGTGAAGGCGAGAGGGCAGAAACAGAGATGTGGGTGTTACCCTCCACTGAATACATCCTTTGTGGGTAGAAGATGGAAAAATGTTCTACAGGAGTTTTAGAGAGCCAGTTTAAAGAAACATTGTTCATGGGATGGTGCTAGAGCCCCTAAAGGCAAGCCAGTGCCTGAGGTAGGAGATCCTGGTAGGAAACAAACAGGCGTAGTGGTGGTGGTGTGTTACCTATGGGAGTAACCTAGGGTTGGCTAACCACTCCATGCCCTTTGTAATGCCCCTGCAAGGCCAAGTTGGCAGATAATTGATTAGGATTAGCAATTAACCAGTTAACAAAGTGATTCAGTGCATCAACTGGGAACTGTTAACGGGAACTCAGGAAGGAGAGAGAGTCTGGAAGAAAAGGAAAAGAAGTGTAGGATCTCAGAAAGGGGAGACCTCATGCCTTGCACCAAGGAGGTATGCTGGAGCTTGGGTAAAGCATTGTGGTGATGGGGTATGTAATACACTGTGGTGAATTTACATAAGAGTACCTGAAGGTTGCTTGCAAAGAGAAATCCAGACCGAGGGAGCACGCTCAGTAACAGATCCAGAGTTCCCTTTTCAAAAGTTGCTCATATAGACTGAGCCTAAATTTTCCAGTGGAACAGATTTCCATTGAAAAAAGCTGATTTGGCAAAATCAAACTGTTCCAAGGGAGTGTATTGATTTCATTGAATTTGTTGATGAAAAATTAGCAGAATGAAACATTTGGACTTTATTGTTTTGACTTAGGAGTGTGTGTGCCTCAGAGCCTACCAGTGGAAGAGAATTGTACATGGTAAAGGTCACTCCATTGTTCTCAAACCGGTAGTATCAAAGGCCCTTGACTTTAGCAAAGATTTTGATATGGTCTTCCACAATATTCTAGCCAGCAAGTTAAGGAAGAATGGATTGGATAAATGGACTGTAAGGTGGATAGAAAGCTGGCTAGATTGTCGGATCCAACGCGTAGTGATCAATGGCTCGATCTCAGATTGGTGGTTGGTTTCAAGTGAAGTGCCCCAAGGATTGGTTCTAGGGCCCATTTTGTTCAACATCTTTATTAATGACCTGGATAAGGGGATGGATTGCACCTTCAGCAAGTTTGCGGATGACACTAAGCTAGGGGGAAGAGGTAGATATGTTGGAGGGCAGGGATAGGGTCCAGAGTGATCTAGACAAATTAGAGGATTGGGCCAAAATAAATCTGATGAGGTTCAACAAGGAGAAGTGCAGAGTCCTGCACTTAGGATGGAAGAATCCCAAGCATTGTTACAGTCTGGGAACTGACTGGCTAAGTAGCAGTTCAGCAGAAAAAGACCTGGGGATTACAGTGGATGAGAAGCTGGATTTGAGTCAACAGTGTGCCCTTGTCATCAAGAAGGCTAATGGCATATTAGGGTGCATTAGGAGGAGCATTGCCAGCAGATCTAGAGAAGTGATTATTCCCCTTGATTCGGCATTGGTGAGGCCACATCTGGAGTATTGCATCCAATTCTGGGCCTCCACTACAGAGAAAGTCCAGCAGAGGGCAATCAAAATGATTAGGTGGCTGAAGAACATGACCTATGAGGAGAGGCTGAGGGATTTGGGCTTATTTAGTCTGCAGAAGAGACGAGTGAGGGAGGATTTGATAGCAGCCTTCAACTTCCTGAAGAGAGGTTCCAAAGAGGATGGAGAGAGGCTGTTCTCAGTAGTGACGGATGGCAGAACAAGGAGCAATGGTCTCAAGTTACAGTGGAGGTGGGCTAGGTTGGATATTAGGAAAAACTATTTCACTAGGAGGGTGTTGAAGTATTGGAATGGGTAACCTAGGGAGGTGGTGGAATCTCCATCCCTAGAGGTTTTTAAGTCTTGGCTTGACAAAGCCCTGGCTGGGATGATTTAGTTGGGGTTGGTCCTGCTTTGGGCGGGTGGCTGGACATGTTGACCTCCTGAGGTCTCTTCCAGCCCTAGGGGATTCTATGATTCTATGACCTGAGCTCACCCCATGGGACACCGACAGTTAACACAGAACTATCCATTCCATTTTTAATGACCATCATTCACTTTACATTGAAATACTCAATGTGGTCATCACAGCCAAGTTGGTTCCTTTTACCTGTGGCCAATTTGCTGAGGGCGAAGCTCCTCACTCTGGTACTGCCTGGTCCAGGAGTGCGCTGCTTGAGTTCCTTGTGCCTGAGGGGAGATCATTGTGTGTAGGCTAAGCTATGGCACTCCCACAGTCCCCTCACATTCTCAATGCACCCAAAGGAACTTGCCACTCTCCCAGTTTATAGTGTGGGATGAGAACAAACCCAGTGCCGGTGCCTACATTATAATCACATCCTCCCCCAGGATGACAGACAAGCACATGCCTGCAGGAAATTTCTCTTTTTAACCAGCATTTTTATTGCAAAGGCCCATACTGCATCAATAGTGCAATGCTCATAGCAAAGTCAATGAGGCAGCATTAATAATAAATGGTTTCATGAATTTGAAATAATAGGGCTGTGTGTATAGACAGAGTTTGCATACACACACGAGTCCCTAACAACAGAGCAGTGCTTTTAAGACATTACTGGTAGGTTGGCAAAGCATCATTAATTAGGAATAAAAATGCATGCAGTGCACTTAAGTTTAGTACTTCCGGATTACACAACATACATTTCTTCTTATAGTGGTGGTAACAATGCAGAATTATACTGAGGTGGAGGCCCTGAGCAGTCTGGAAAGGCACCACCAACCTCATCCACAAGCTCAGGCATACACAGTGCCTGCATGGGGTCCAGTTGGTCTAGAGGCACATGTGCACTGAACTTAGAAAAACTTTTGGCTACAGCCTGAGGACAGAGCAGAGAAGCGGGCAAATATACTTCACCAACTGGACTATGCAGTGCTAGGGCTGCCGGCTGGAGTAGTCTGTTCACTTTTACATTTTTTGTTTTCTGGTTTGTCAGCAGTTTCCAAGCCTTTTTTCATCTAGGAGCATTTAAGGTTTGTCTGGATATTGCAAGGGAGAGCTGCTTTGGTCAGAACACCTGGATATACTCTTCCCTGTGCCACTCCACCAGAACCGCTGAGGGGGATCATTGTGGAAAACAGCTTGCCTGTATAATTTCCAGGTCTCTTGATCAGCTCCTTCCTCTGCCACTCTGGGATCTGTCTCATGGATAAATCCTTAGGGATCACAACTGCCTGAAATAGGTGCAGCCATTATTACTAAACAGTATCCTTTTATATACCACATCAACCCCCTCCTTGAGCTGCTCCCCGTAAATGGCATCTCAAAGAATGCCAGTGTACTCACCTGCCTATAGGGTTTAAGACTCATGATGCTCTTGTAATTCTGAGGTGGTGCACTGTGCACATATGTGTGAGGTGGGGAAATCTGAGGAGCTACTTCAGTGATCTGTTGCAAAACACCAGCCCCTACCCAACCTACCATTGTGCCGTGTTTCTTCATCTCACCTCAGTAGGAGGGATCCTTAGAAGAGTCTGATTTACACCTGGAGAGCCTCAGCTCACTCTCAGGGCCAAAAGGAAGTGCACAAAGGTGGACATGTTCTCAGAGAGAGGACAGGGCTCCAGGCAAAATGCAGAGGATGCTAGGGAGTGGGATGAATGGCTGCTGGAAGAGAGGAGGAAGGACAGAGAGATGCAGAAAGACATACCGTAGCTACCAGAGCTGCAGACCAATTAATTGTTAACTAGGATGTACCCAGGACACCACAGCTGCAGTTCTGTCCACTTCAAAGCCTGGACAGTATTGGCTACTGACAGGGATGATGAGCTCCCCTCTCCTCAAGCCCCTGTGCCCCAGGTCATGTTTTATTGCACTGTACTCCAGGAAACAGAAAAAACAGCTTGGATTGTAAGTCTTGTCATCTGCGATGTGCTGACAGCCAGTCTGCATGTTGCGCGCCATAGTGATGCTATAGAGAGTCAGCATGGCCTCCCGCTGACTCGGAAGGGGAACCACTCCCTAAGCAGGGCTGGGACTATAAAAGCAAGGGATGAGAACTTAGAGCCCAGAGGGTGAGCAAGCCAGATGCTCTTTCCAGGAGCCTCAAAAGGAAGGCACGGCTGCCCCACCTTGGAAGGGTTGACTGGGTTGGACCGTCTGAGCCGTTGCCAGACCCCAAAGATGGGCCAAGGCCACCCTGACCACTGCCGGATGCAGAAGTTTGACTGATATGGCCAGGGCCCCTACTGGGCCCCGGAGATTGGGCTGCACCATTGGGACTGCTGAGTGACCCAGACCCGGAGCCCATGGACACACTGCCAGTGCTGGCATCCCCAGCAGACCCTGAGGAGCAGTGGTTGAGCCAAGTAGCCCCATAGGGGAAAATGGCCCAGGGAAAGCTGACCCAGGAGTGGCTGAGGAAATGGAAGTCAATTGGGCAGCACGTTGCGGCCAGGATCCATACTGACCCACTGACCTGGTTGGCATATTGCGGCCAGGATCCCCGCTGACCCAGTGGCAGCCTGCAATGCCACTGTGAGGGCCCTGGGCTGGGATGCAGTGGAGCAGGAGGGTCTGCATCCCCCCTTCTACCTTTCCCCATGGGTGGCAGATTCCCCCTGTACAGAGAAAACCCCTGCACTTGTCGGTTCTCTGCCAGATCAAGAAAACCCAACCCCGCCTCAGCCTGCCGACCGGCCTGAGCATAGAACCGTTTAAACTGCCTAGACTATTTTCCTGCCTGGTCTGCCCTAACCAAGGGCTGGGCCTTATAAACGGCGTCTCAGCCTTCAGAGAGGCTTGAGTCCTTGAACTGCTTAAACTGTTTGCTTGTTGCCCCGCCCTGACCAGGGATGTGGCCTCTGTAAACTGCTGCTCTGCCTGCAGTCAGGCCGGAGCCCCCTGATTTATGCTACTGGTAGCTTGTTTGCAGTCCCACCCTAAGTAAGGGTCCGGACCTATAGACAGCCACTCAACCTGCAGACAGGCCTGGGCCTTACTTGCTAAATTGTTTACAGGCTGCTTTGTATTGTTCTACCCTGGTCAAGGGTTAAACTTCACTGACTGCGGCTCAGCCTATGGCCTGAGCCCCCTTACCTGTTTAGAACCTCACCCTAAGCTAGGGCTGGGACAGTAAAATCACTATTTAGCTGGGCATTGTAGCGAGTCAGCGTGGCCTTCCATTGACCTGGACCATTACAGATGCACACAAAGTGTCGCTGGTTGAGCCAAAGTTGCTTGTAAGTGGCTGCCTCTCTTTTGTGGTGCCTGGCTTATTGTGTGGCTGTACAGAATGTGTTATCTGAAAGCTGGTGCACCTTTATTGGTTCTGGTGATTGCTAACATGGCAGAGCTGCCTACAGAACTAACTAGTAGTCCGTATGGGCAGAAAGAGTTCTGTAGCCCAGTAACTCAAGTACTTCAAAGTCCATAATCCATATAAACTACAGAAGCAAAGGCCTTTGCTCAGTCACTAAGTAGCCTTATGACTGCTCACTCTCAATCTTCTGTACTCCAGTCAAATATTCCTTCAAATCCATTGATTAATGTATGTTACAGAACAAAACAAAACCCAAAATCCACAGGCTCAAGCAGTTCACAAATGCAATGCGCCACCAGTTGGGCTTGGACAGCGGGAAATAGCCTGCCAGGGTTTCCGTGGGTATATCTGCACTAGACCAGGAAGGGCTAAATTCTAGCTCATGGCAACATATCCCCACTCGCTGTGAGCCAGCACACTAGACTTAGGAATATAGCTGTTGGAGCTAGCAGGGTATGTCTGCCTGAGCTGTGGATTACAGCTTCCAGTCTAGAACAGACATGCCCATAGAAACACTGGCAGCCTATTGCTCCCTTTCTAAGTAAGGGTATGTCTACACTACCCTCCTAGTTCGAACTAGGAGGGTAATGTAGGCATACCGCACTTGCAAATGAAGCCCGGGATTTGAATTTCCTGGGCTTCATTTGCATAAGCAGGAGCCGCCATTTTTAAAACCCCGCTGGTTCGAACCCCATGCAGCGCGGCTACACGGGGCTCGAACTAGGTAGTTCAGACTAGGCTTCCTATTCCGAACTACTGGTACACCTCGTTACACCTCGTACCGGTGTACCGGTAGTTCGGAATAGGAAGCCTAGTCCGAACTACCTAGTTCGAACCCCGTGTAGCCGCGCTGCACGGGGTTCGAACCAGCGGGGTTTTAAAAATGGCGGCTCCCTGCTTATGCAAATGAAGTCCGGGAAATTCAAATCCCGGGCTTCATTTGCAAGTGCGGTATGCCTACATTACCCTGCTAGTTCGAACTAGCGGGGTAGTGTAGACATACCCTAAGCTTTTAAAGATTCCCTCACCTGAAGTTCAGTGTCAGTGGCCGTTCACTAGCCTGCTTTCAGGCTGTTGGAATTCAGCAGACAGCCTGTCCACCTCACTCATCCACCCTTGGACTCACACATGGTATGTAGTGCAAAACATGCGGAAATACTTGAGGGCTAACATTTTCATGAGACATCTCCACCCTCCCTTCCATCTGTTCAGGCAGCAAATAACTCTTTGCAGGTTTTTCTTTGTTTGTGTCCAGCTCACTGGCATATGAGCCAGGGAAATAAAGGGTAGGCTGGGTCATGAATAATCATAATTGGCACATACACATCACCAATGTCAATTGGACGATCTATTGAGAAAGTCCCCACTTTCAGCTTGTGAAAAAGAGCGCTGCTTCTAAAAATCTGGACATGATGGATTATTCAGATCAGACATTTGTGTCAGTAAATTGTCCATGGTGATCTGCGAAGGCCTTTATGACCATTGAGCAATACTATGACTAAGAGTAATGGTATGATCATGTCAGCACTGTGTGAGCATTCACAAAACCACTCACCCAGGGATAAGGTGTAGCCACAGTGGGCTAAGTTCTGCTCCTGATTAAATCAGTGGGGTTGCCTAGGTGCAAAATTTGGGGCAAAATTTGGGGGCAAAATTTGACTCAGTGGAGTTAGACCCATATGAGTGTAGTCAAATATACTTTGTGTGTTATAAATCCATGTTCTGCAATCTGCACACTTCACACATTTCTACTAGTGCCACAAGGTGAACTGGCCCACTAAGAAGGAACTGGTCCAGCCCACCTCTCTTCCAATGGGACCTGACTAAGGATATTTGGTTTTCATAAAGAGCCAGAGAGAACAGGAAGAGGAGGCTGTAGCAGAGACTGCACAAAAGCTGCAGTGAGCAAGTGAGGTCTGCAGGAAACCCCTCATTTGGAGAAGGGTTTGAGCCTTAGGAGAAGACTTCAGGTAAGCAGGCCTGGGGGTGGCTGCTAAGCAGAGAGTGTTTTGAGGAGCCCTGTGACAACTAGTAAGAAGTCTTTCATCTTTTAGGGGCAGATCCTCAGCAGGTGAAAGGTTTTCTCCATTGCTTCTTTGATGGAGCCATGACAATGTACATTAGCTGAGCATCTGCCCTCTACAATGCTACAATGGCACAAAATAAATTAAATTGAAGGAGAGAACCAAAATCCCAATGCTGAAACAGTATTGGATAGACATGACACCTAGAAACAGGCTAAAGAAATTCAAATTGTATGGAGTATATACTGTGCACTTGTATAGAAACACTTTGACATTGAACAATGCATCAGTCTTCTCTCTCTGTCTGCTCTTTTTGAAGCCCATCAGCGTTTTACAACTGACTTCAATGGCAGCTGAGTTAGATGCACACCAGTGTTCCCTGTAAGCTGTGCTCTTGGGCAGCCACTCGGGGACAGAGTCAAATGCCGCCTATCTGATTAGCCAGCAGCATGTGTTTCTACTGGTGGTGCTCATCCCCACATGTCTTGGTGCATATGAAAAATCATTCTGCACATGGATGGAAAAAATGAGAGAGAACATTAATCCACAGT
This sequence comes from Pelodiscus sinensis, assembly GCF_052426305.1. Classification (NCBI taxonomy): domain Eukaryota; kingdom Metazoa; phylum Chordata; order Testudines; family Trionychidae; genus Pelodiscus; species Pelodiscus sinensis. The sequence continues at coordinate 107,948,872 of NC_143055.1, read as the reverse complement.
AAGCACTTTTTCAAATTCCACCTTAAATATGTCTACATTTGTACATCTTGGGTATTTATTGATTTGAGTAGATGTATTATGTAGATGAAGCACAGTTATTGAGGCAGAGGGTTTCATTGGTTGTTTTATTCCTAGGTTTGAGTCTGGAGCTTTTGAGTTATATAGTTTTTCATAGTATTTTACACATTCGTTTCAAAGAGTGTATATTGTCATTTGAACTTCACGTTTCTAGCTGCTGGAACTGGTCTTTTTTTCAGGGGAGCCAGCAAGTAATTGTAGCAGAGCTCAACACTGAGCTGAGTGCTTTCAAAAATCCTCCTCTAAAAGTTTACCCAAGAGCAATTCACCTTCTCTAGACAGTTTTTTCAGAGTTTACTACAGAAAATGTCTACAGAGATTCATCTGATTTTTTTTAAAACTCATATCCTAGAAACAGAAACAAAACACCCACATAGTGTAAAGTGCTGATATTTCTGGAAGAGAGAATTCTTATGGCCCATTTGAATGTTGCTTTTCAATATGGCCATTACTCTGTGTACTAAAAGCCTTGCAAACAAACTACTTCCACTTGGACTGACAGAACCTTCAGGTTCAGTGGGAGATAGTTTGTAACAGGGCGATCTGTCCTCTTCAAGGACAACGGGCATCTGATTTGGCCAACTTGATACCAAGGCATGGCCCCTTTCAGAACAGGTGCTCAGGAAGAATTAGTAGCTCAAACTGAAAATGGTGCCTTTGGGGCCAGTGAGAGCTTTATTTTTGGAGCATGATTAAAGCCTTGTGGTTTAGGGGGAGAGGCAATGAGACACTTTCAGAGAGAATTTTCCCTGGAGTCGAATGGAAGCATGGAGAGCTGAGGAAGCCTGTTAGAAATGAAGCACAGCCTCTTGCGGGAGGGTGGCTGCAGTGACCATTCTCCTTTGGAGGGGAGAAGATTGAAGGCAGAGTTGGCGCTAAATAGACTTCTCCTGAAAAGCCAGTACAGAGTCAGAAGGGTTGGGAAGGAAAGAGAGTGACTCAGGGTTTGAGTTTCAGGGCCCAGTTTAGAGTTCCCACAACGTGGAGCCCATAGTAGGGTTATGTGTGTGGGGGTTTCCCCTCTCCTGCCCCCTCTTGAAGTGATACAGTGAATCCTGTGAACAGGAGGTTGGAAAACTGAACAGAGCTCAGAGGCACAAGAGCAAAGCCCAAGGAAGGGCAGGGTTGGAAGAAGTGTAGACAACAAGGCGGATCCTCAGGAAGGAAGGACAGTGCCTAGAGAGGCTCCAGGAGAAGAGCTGATTTTGTGCTTGTTTGGACTTTGGAACTAGAAGGGGTGGACTTTTGTGCCTTGACTGGCGGTCCAAGTCACCTCAGCAACTGTACTGTGAGAAAGATGGAGAGACTCATCACAGGTAAGGAGAAACTGAGGCAAGGTGCCTGCTGTCCTGAGAAGTGATGTGCTTTGGGACTGCACTCTGCCCCTCAGGCGTTGAACCGTGTCTCTGAGGGAAACACAGGAAGTATTACCTACTAAAAAGAGTTCTAGACAGAATGGTATAAAGTCATTAGTACGGTGTTGGGAGAAAGTGGATATGGAAATAATGAAGGGGATCTCCTCCAGGCTCTGTGTTGTTATTCTTTAATGGCTGCGGTATCCTCACTTCTATACTACAGCTGCATAGCAGGGCTGTCATGTCAGTGGGATTAGCTTTATGGTTTGTGGCTTATATAACACACACATAACCTTTTACTGACACAAAGTTGCCTGGTAGCTGCACGTGAGTCATGAAGCGCTGACACCAACACTTACCTACCCTACCAGTAGATATGTCACAGAATAAACTGAGACAAAGGTCTTCCATTAGAAATCTCCACAACTAGGCAAGCCCCCTTCCAACAGCCACTCTTTACATGGATTTGCAATTAAAATGGATTTGTGGTGTCGATTCTTTCTTTGTCCCACAACTGCCTCAGCACAAAGGGACCACAAGCCCCATGAACCACTAGAGAGTCCCTGGGTGGCACAGAGCTCAAATATCAGTTCTACCCCCTCGTGTCCACACCTACCTCCCCTCCTGGCCCTGACAAAGGATAGCTTTCCCTTGGTATTCCAGCTATTCCCCTTGTGCAGGGGCAGATGACCGTTTTGCGGGGCCCCGGTCAGTATAATTCCGCAGGGCCCCCTCTTTGCCATAGCGCATGCGCAGTGACGCCATGCGCATGCGCAGCGGCGCCACGGCGCATGCGCAGGGCTTTCTGAAGCGCGGGGCCCGGGGCGGCTGCCCCGTTCGCCCTGCCCTATATCCGCCCCTGCCCTTGTGAGAATGTCCTCTTGGGGCCAGAGACATAGTTCAAGTCACAGACTCTGGGATGCTGTTCTAGTTTGTGCCAGCAGGTCTTCTTTCCCTCTCTGGTTCCAACCCTTTCCTTGGTTTCATACTAATACCAAGCCAAGGATGAACAAACCAAGCCAATAGATGTATCCAGGGCTTGGCTCCTTTTTAACCTCCATGTTCTAACTCCCCTGCCCTCAGGATTAATATACTTCATCTCCAAAACATGGCAAACTTCCAGCTCCTTGGGAGCCTGTGTCCACACACTTGAGGTTGGAGCTACCAACTGTCAGCAACAGCAGCCCTACGCCTTGGGAATGGTTACAACCAATATCTTTGAAGTCCTAAACCCCTCAGTTATCTCCTATTGCACAGTGCTTGTGATACATGAGTCCATTTCATGCAGCTGTCATCACTGAAGTCAGCAGGCAGTTGGAAACATATCGGCTACCCCAGTGAAAGAGACGAGAGCTTAACAAAATGTTCATCTTCAATTCAGTTATTTGGATGCTACATAAAAATAAGATTCCCAGCACCTTTTCCCTATAAAGCCAATGACTTTCCTTTCCTTTCCTTTCCTTTCCTTTCCTTTCCTTTCCTTTCCTTTCCTTTCCTTTCCTTTCCTTTCCTTTCCGTAAATAGATAAATAAGAAGAAGAACTTAGGCATCTGCCAAGGATTTGGGCAATGGTGAAAGAGGTTCGTACAAGTTAGAACCAAAGCTGTGGATCAATACTGGGACTGATTCATTCACCTCTCGTAGAAGGCAGTTTTAGCTAATGAGCTAGGTGAGCTGCTTCATGCCTTCTTGTTGTTGCCTTCAAAACAGCCATTGACTCCTCCGCAAGCCACAGGCTCAGAAATTAGCTGTTGAACATATGCTATAGGAAGCCAATACCCAGACAGCTGAACCAGTGAATGCGAGCAGTAGATTTTTAAAAAAATGTCCTCACACTGAGCCAAATTCAGCTCCAGAGTAAGGGCAACTACCACTGAAGTCAAGTCCACATCTGGCACTGAAGCCAGAGTCCAGATTCTTGTCTCACACCAGTATATCTCCACTGACATCAGTGAAATTATGCCTGATTTACACCAAAATAAGCAAGAAGAGAATGGAGCCCTGTTGCCAGTTGCACCCACTTGCTCCTGGGCTTAATTTGCCCCAGTGTCTTTCTTTATTACAAAATAAATATGCCAGCTGTAGCAACAGACTTTGGCACCTGCATTTCCCCCACCTGTGGGCCTCATCGCTCTGAAAATCATTTTATCTACCGCAGCAAGAGAACACATTCCCTCAAAGGAGAGTTCTCAGAATCACAAATGCTGCTCTGCCCAAAACAGACATGTCATTTGCATTAACTGTGCAAGTATTTCAAAGCTTTGCTCTCTGGGTTTATTTGTCTGTTACTATAAACTCTACATTCCGGAGAATTTGCTCCCAACTTCTGGCATGAGTTTGATGCTCATTGCATAGCAAAACTGTTGACAATAGAGGTCCACATGAGAAAATCTGCTTATGTTCTTTAAGACCCTGGCTTTTGCTCTCCCTGACCAGCTGGCCTCCCTTAGCAACTGGTGCACATAGCAGTCCTGCTGAGAAATCAAATGTCAGAAAGCAAAATTTTCATTTAAAAAAAAAAAAAGAGAGAGAGAGAGATTGAGCAGGCACTAGGAAAAGCTTGCAGTAGCTAAAGTTACAATGGGTAATTAGCTTGGCTATCCATGATGAAACCAGAATTTGTTGCCATTGATACAAGTGGGAAATGTTGTTGTCATTCACAGTGGAAGCGTATCAAAGGAATTTATGGAATGGAAGTGGTCTGTCTCCTACTGCATTGGCATACACCATGTGCTGGGCCACTTGGCAGGCCAGGAGATTACGTAAAAAATCTTGGAAAGTTGGCTGCCTTTGTTTGCTACCCCAGAAATGCTTTCCTTCCACAGCAGCAGCCCTGTTCCTGGAGATTTCAAAGGAGAGACAGGCCTACATCCAGCCCTTTTCCCATTCATTCCCAGGCCTTCAGTGAACTGCCTTGGGGATAGAGTCACAAGAGCGATGATATGTTCCAGCAAGTGGTGTGGTTCCTGTTCCACTCTTCACCCAAAAGAAATGCATCCCTGTTTGCCAGGCATTCAGACAAACCAAATATAATCAGACTAGCTATGCCCTCCGGGAGCTAACGCAGCGGGTGGGCTGGGGGAAGTAGGGGAAGTGTTTGAAAGCAGTCCAAGGGATTTAGCCACACACAATAATATTAATGAAAACTGGCCTGCTTTGAAAATCTCACCCTAAGTGTCTCTCCCCACACAATGTTGAGCTTGGGTGAAACGTATGTTTCCCTTCCCCCACCAAGGGATGGGCTTTGAAGGAGGGCTTCTATCAAATTAGAAATTATATGTTTACAGTTGATCAGATTTTTTTTAAATTCATGTTCTGAGCACCACACATATTGAATGAAAACAGAAGTTTAAAAGGATAAATGACTCTTCGTTTATTATCTACATTTAACTAAGTTTGGGAGGTGAAAATAATCTAGTCCATTTCCCATTTGCTTATTGTTTTTCAGTCAATTACAGGTTTTCCTGCAGTAGCACAATATTATGATGAAAAACCAGCAAATAGTCTGGTAGCATTTTATAGACTAACAAAACATGTAGATGGTATCATGAGCTTTCGTGGGCACTGCCCACTTCTTCAGATGACTGGAGTATTGGATGTCTAGGACCAAAATTAATAGAGGAGATGGAAGGAGGGGAACAAGAAAAGGCAGTGGGTAAAAAATATATCAAGGGAAAGCTGAGTCTACAAGCACCTACAGCAGTGGTCCCCAACACGGTGCCCGCGGGTGCCATGGTGCCTGCAGGGGCATTTATGTGAGCCCACTGAATCATCTGGGCCTTCCCCCCCAGCGCGTGGTACATGCGGGGCGCTGGCCCCGGGTGTGCGGGTGGCACATGAGCAGTGCCAGCCCTGGTCGCCCCGCACCCGGTCACCTGGCACACAGGCGACTCCGCCCCGGACACCCAGCGTGCGTATGGCTCCGCCCCTGGATGCCCGGCAGCCTGGAAAGATTGGGGACCACTGACCTAAAGATAATCAAAGTGGGAAGATAAGAACCATTAATTAGCAAAAAACAAAGAGTCAGGAAACACTCTTGATTGGTCCTAGACATCCAACACTGGTCATCTGAAGAAGTGGGCTGTGCCCACGAAAGCTCATGATACCATGTACATGTTTTGTTAGTTTATAAAGTGCTACCAGACCATTTCTTGTTTTTTTTCAGTTTACCTGTACAGACTAACTCGGCTACCCCCTGAAACTTCACAATATTATGATGTTTGGGCTGCAAACAGTAGCAAAGAATGCTTGTTTGGTTGTTTTTTAAAACAGAAACAGTTTCAATTTGGGTTAAAACATAATAGAAATATTGATCTTAAGATTTCATCAAAATTATTATTTATTTTTAAATAAAGCCTAAATTTGTAAGCAAACTCTACCTAATACTTTCTATTTAAAATTGTGGCTGTACCTTGAGAAGTACTCACAAGATTAAGAAAGATGTTAAAGGGATAATGGCAATTCAGAGAAATGTGTGATGTTTTAACTTGTGTGTGCCTAGTATTAGAACAATTAACACCTAAACAATTGCTATATCTGTAAAGTGTTAAAGGGCTAACCTCTCTCATTCAACACTCTCTGATCCAGCAACATCTGTGGTCTAGCATGCTTTTAGTTAGCCGGATGTCCACTTATCATGGTTGTGGCCAAGTTTCCCTTGGTCCTATAAAGTTTGTTTACAGTCACCAGTGTTCTGTGCTGTTATTTAGCTCTAATTTACCCCTAAATGTCTTCTAAGAGCCCAATAAACAGTGGATGTGTTGATAATGCTGCTAGACAACATAGACCTCCTGTGGCTTGGCAAATTCTCTAGTTCAGCACCAGTCAGGTCCTGAGGGTGCTGGACTAGAGAGGTTCAATTTGTAGTAAGAAAGGATGGTTCACATTTTTTCCAAGTTTGTTTAATTCTGGTCTACGCTACAGATTTGTGCCAATATAATTTAGTCACTGAGCGATGTGGAACAGGCCCAGGCTTTGGGCCAGGTGAGTGAGGCGGTTGCCTTGGGCCCCGCGCAGTCAGGTCCCCATGCTGCCCAGATCCCAGCTTTGCCCACCCGGACGCTCACTCACTGTCCTGACCACGTGGCCGTGTGGCTCAGGACCCCATGCTGTCCAGCTCCTGGCCCTGCCCACCCGGCTGCTCACTCGCTGCCCTGACCACGTGGCCGTGTGGCTCAGGACCCCATGCTGTCCAGCTCCTGGCCCTGCCCACCCGGCTGCTCACTCGCTGCCCTGATCACGTGGCCGTGTGGCTCAGGTCCCCATGCTGTCCAGCTCCTGGCCCTGCCCACCCGGCTGCTCACTCGCTGCCCTGACCACGTGGCCGTGTGGCTCAGGACCCCATGCTGTCCAGCTCCTGGCCCTGCCCACCCGGCTGCTCACTCGCTGCCCTGACCACGTGGCCGTGTGGCTCAGGACCCCATGCTGTCCAGCTCCTGGCCCTGCCCACCCGGCTGCTCACTCGCTGCCCTGACCACGTGGCCGTGTGGCTCAGGACCCCATGCTGTCCAGCTCCTGGCCCTGCCCACCTGGCTGCTCACTCGCTGCCCTGACCACGTGGCCGTGTGGCTCAGGACCCCATGCTGTCCAGCTCCTGGCCCTGCCCACCCGGCTGCTCACTCGCTGCCCTGACCACGTGGCCGTGTGGCTCAGGACCCCGTGCTGTCCAGCTCCTGGCCCTGCCCACCCGGCTGCTCGCTCGCTGCCCTGACCACGTGGCCGTGTGGCTCAGGACCCCATGCTGTCCAGCTCCTGGCCCTGCCCACCCGGCTGCTCACTTGCTGCCCTGACCGCGCAGCCATGCGGCTCAGCCATGCTGCCTTGGACCCCACAAACTCTTTGGCTGGGCCTGGTGTGGAAAATCCATATCCCTGACTGACATCAATCTAACTTCCAGTATTGACAGCGCTATGTCACTAGGGGAGCTTCTCCTATTAATATAGCTACCACCTCTCGGGGAGCCGGAACACCTTCAGGGACAGGAGAACCTCTTCCACCGGCGTAGGGAATGACTCCAGAAAGCACTAGAGCAGCACAGCTGTACCAGTGTGCAGCACTGTAAATGTAGACAAGCCCTCACTTTGTAATTTTGACATACCTTTGCATAGAGTTAGTTTCACTTTTCCCTCTGGATGCCCAGACTCCAATCCTGCAATAAGCTCCCTGGGGATAGACTCCTGTGGAGGAAGGCGTAGGCTGAGGTAAAGAGCAGCCAAGTCCAGGGTTCATGTTGTGGTATTTTGGAATTATGTTTTTGATCCAGGAGATCCCAGAGGGTATTAGCTTGCAGAAGTTCTGCTCTCTGTCAGTTTTGCCCTTCAGGCAGGGATGAGGCACCTTTTTTTGGGTCAGGTGCCGCTGACCCACAGAAAAATCAGTTGGGGGCCACCCACAAGTGTGGTCCCTGATGTGGTCCCTGACTGAGAAGGAGAAAGATACTCCCCATGTTCCCCTTGCACACCAGAGCCTGATAGGACCCAAACTAATAGACTTTGTGTGCTCCAGTAGGCGCAGACTCCCCAATGTTGGTGGAGTGAGCTCTGAGCCTCGTGGGCTGGATCCAACCAAGCCAAGGGCCGCATCTGGCCCCTGGGCCTGAGGTTCCCCTCCCTTGCCTTAAAGGCACAGGATCTCCTTTATGTTTATTTTTTGTTTGTTTTACAGTAATAAAGTACATGATCTAAGCTTGCAATTCTCTCTCCTGGTCTGAATGGCCCTGTTGCACTGCTCTCTCTTTTCTGTAGATCCGTAGGTCTTTAAAGTCCATTTTTAGATGCTCCAGAAGCATTTATTAGAGACGGTGGGGGGGGGGGGGGGGGCGGATAGGTTAAGGCAAATTGTATTGGGCCAAATTCTATAAGGGGCTGTGTCTTTCCGTAACACATTTTAGACTGGAACTCTCCCTTGGGAGATATGATGTGCAGATGAGTAGACTTTCTATTCTTAATACCTGTTCAACTAATTCCTCCTTTCTTTTCTTGTCTCCTAAGTATACCCAGCTAGTAGGTAATAATGGGCCTGGTTTTCAGAGGTGCTGCCTATGGCACTAATGGAAATCAATGGGAGCTGTAGGGATTTAGCACCTCTGACAATTGGACCTTTTTTCTTTAAAGACCCACTTTTCAGTATTCTTAAAGAGGAGATTTACCCGTCATTCCCCAGGTCCTTAACCCCAAAAAGTTTGGTTTTGCGTCATTTAAATCATTGTTCTGGGGTGGGGCTGGAGATGAGGGGTTCAGTATGCAGGCTGCCCCGGGTGGAGAGGACTACTCCAGCCCTCTCTCACTGCAGCAGCTTGGTGAGATGTGCCTATTCATGGCCACTGCAGTGGGCACAGCCAGGGGAAGTGTGCATTTCCTGCCGCTGGAGGACTGACAAACAGACACACAAACAAACTCTCTGAAATATATAGTAGATAGCTGTCCCTTTCTTCACCCCTGCTCCCTGCTGGCCCAATAGGGTTGTGGTGCTCCAGTCCCTATCTCTGGTCCCCTTCTGCCACACACCCCTGTTCCCCCTGTGGTCATTCTATAGTACAGCTGTCCCTCCTACCAGATCCCTCCCTTTCCATTTGATGAGAAACAATCGAATTCCAGACACACCCTGACCTTCCTTTACGGTAGGAGCTAGGGCCAAATTTGGTGGCCTTAGCTCCTACCATTTAGGACCTCCTGGGTCCGGCATTGTTGGAACCTGACTGGTCCCAAAGAAGAGAATTGGACAGACCAGGGGAGGTCTCCTGCCACTGGCCCCCAAATCCATCACCCCCTGCGGGCAGGCTGCCCCAGCAGCCAACCTTGCCTCGCTCTCCCTCCCAACCTGACTGGGCTGCTATCCCAGCTACCGCTGGCTGCCTGGGTGGCACAGGCTCTGGATCCTGCCATGGTGCTATAGTCCTGCGCAGCTGGGGATAGCCATGGGGCTAGATCTCTGACCCTGGCCCTGCTGAACCCCAGCACCTCACAGCCAGGGGAAGTCCTAGAGCTCCAACCCCCGCCCTGTGCAGCTCCCAGCCTGGCCCCGCACAGCCAGGGGAAGCTGTGGGAAGTTGCGGGGCTCCAGTCCTGGCTCTGCGCTCCTGGGGGTTGCTGCGGGGACTCTGACCCCACACTGCCACAGGGCTCCGGCTTCAGCCCCACACTCCCGGGGGCTGCTGTGGGGCTCCAGCCCAGGTCCCATGCCATCCCCACCTGGGGTGCTGACCCCAGTGCCCAGCCCGGCTGGCCCTTCTGCCCTTAGGCTCCCCGGGCTGTCTGGTCTAGGAGCATCCAGGGTTGTTGCTGGACCAGGGAAGTTGCCAGACCAGAGAATGTCAGCTTGTGGAGGTACAACCTGTAGTAGATTATCTTTGGTGTTATGATAATCTCTAAGTAGTTTTCAAGCCCATCGGTGGCATTCAGTCTGTTCCATGATTTAGATGCTGCCAGAAATCAGCCAGGGCAGCACTAAGTATGGCATGCTTCTGCTTCGTTAGTAAACATGGTTCTTTTAGAACCCGCTGTTCCCTGTCATTTCTTCATATTGTTGTGTAAAACAAAAGACACAGCAGGTCTCAAATATTTTTCAGAAAGGCCTTGATTGGTTTATTTATTACATAGTTCCTCCTGGCTGAGTACCCAGGAATTATAATAACAGCTAATTGAACAAAGGCTACAGCGGAAATATTCTTTAGATCAGAGACCTTAGGTATATTATGACATCAGACAACTGTAATAAAACATTTAATAAAAATGTGTAGCTCACGTTGCTCAGTAGGCAAAATTCACATTGCACACTGTCAAAGAATCAGAATCCTAAGATTGGAAGGGACCTCAAGAGATTATCTAGTCCAGTCCCCTGCACGTATAGCAGGACTAAGTATTATCTAAACCATTCCTGTAAGGTATTTGTCTAACCTGTTCTTAAAAATCTCCAGTGATGGAGATTCCACAACCTCTGTAGGCAAATTATACCAGTGCATAACCACCCTGGCAGTTAGGAAGTTTTTCCTAATGTCCAACCTAAACCTTCCTTGCTGCAATTTAAGCCCATTGCTTCTTGTCCCAGACTCAGAGGTTAAGAGGGACAATTATTCTCTTTCCATCTTGTATCAACCATTTATGGGCTTGTCCATGACAGCTAAATCCAAAAGGTCTTCAGAATCCCTAGCAAATACTGTGTTAAAGTACTGTACGCATATTTAAACACACTTTTGTGTATCTTCTATTTTCCTCCCGATTTGTGATGTTGCCTATGTCACAACTTGAAACAAACTACTCTCTTTGTGGAAAAGCCCTATATTATTCAATATAAAATGTTAATCTCTGTAGAGGACTTTAACTGTTCTTAAGAATGTATGAGCAAATGAGATTCATTCTATAAATCTCTGTAGTCTGTTTTTTTTAAAGGAAGATTATTTGGAGCGCAAGTGGTGTTCTCGTCCATCCTCCCTGTTGAAGGGAAAGGACTGGGCAGGGATCGTCGAATTGAGGACGTAAATGCGTGGTTGCGCAGGTGGTGTCGCAGAGAGGGCTTTGGTTTCTTCGACCATGGGACTCTGTTCCGGGTGGAAGGATTGTTAGGAAGAGATGGGATCCACCTAACGAAGAGAGGAAGGAGCATCTTCGCGGGCAGGCTTGCGAACCTAGTGAGGAGGGCTTTAAACTAGGTTCGTCGGGGGACGGTGACCAAAACCCTGAGGGGAGTGGGAAAGTCAGATACCGGGAAGAAATGCAGAGAGCAAGGAGCGAGAAAGGAGGACCCCAGTTTCGAATGGAGAAGATAGTGCAATCAACTGGTTACCTGAAGTGTTTGTACACTAATGCGAGAAGCCTGGGCAACAAGCAGGAAGAACTGGAGGCCCTGGCCCAGGCCAAGAAATATGATTTAATTGGGATAACAGAGACTTGGTGGGATGACTCGCATGACTGGAGCGCTGTCATGGAAGGGTATAGATTGTTCAGGAAGAATAGGCAGGGGAGAAAAGGAGGAGGAGTTGCACTATATGTAAGAGAGCACTATGATTGCTCTGAACTCCAGTATAAAGAGGGAGAAAAACTTGTTGAAAGTCTATGGGTCAGGTTTAAAGGAGCAAACAGCAGTGATGTTGTGGTTGGTGTCTGCTACAGGCCACCGAACCAGGTGGATGAGGTAGATGAGGCTTTCTTCGAACAACTGAGCGAAGCTTCCAGATCGCAGGCCCTGGTTCTCATGGGGGACTTTAATCACCCTGACATCTGTTGGGAAACCAATACGGCAGTACACAGGCAATCCAGGAAGTTTTTGGAGAATGTTGGGGATAACTTCTTGGTACAAGTGCTGAAGGATCCGACCAGGGGCCGTGCACAGCTTGACCTTCTCCTCACAAACAGGGAGGAACTAATAGGGGACGTAGAGGTGGGTGACAACCTGGGAAGCAGTGATCATGAGATGGTAGATTTCAGGATCCTGACCAAAGGAAGGAAAGAGAGTAGTAAAATACACACCCTGGACTTCAAAAAAGCAGATTTTGACTCCCTCAGAGATCTGATGGAAAGAATCCCCTGGGATGTTAACATGAAGGGGAAAGGAGTCCAGGACAGCTGGCAGTATTTTAAAGAAGCCTTATTGAAGGCACAGAAAGAAACCATCCCGACACGTAGCAAGAGAGGCAAACCTGGTAGGAGACCGGATTGGCTTACAGGGGAAATCCTTGGTGTACTTAAGCACAAAAAGGAAGCTTACAGAAAGTGGAAACTTGGACAAATGACCAGGGAGGAGCTTAAATGTATAGTTCGAGAATGCCGGGGGGTTATCAGGAAGGCAAAAGCGCAAATGGAGTTGCGACTAGCTAAGGATGTGAAGGATAACAAGAAAGGTTTCTACAGGCATGTCAACAAGAAGAAGGTGATCAGAGAGGGTGTGCAGTCCCTAATGGATGAAGGAGGTAACCTAGTGACAGAGGATGTGGGGAAAGCTGAAGTACTCAATGCTTTCTTTGCCTCTGTATTCACGGACAAGGTCGGCTCCTGGACTTCTGTGCTAAGCGACGCAAGATGGGAAGAAGATGGACAGCCCTTGGTGGGTAAAGAACAGGTTAGGAACTATTTAGAAAAACTAAACGTACACAAATCCCTGGGTCCAGACTTAATGCACCCAAGGGTACTGAAGGAGTTGGCAAATGTCATTGAGGAGCCTTTGGCCATTATCTTTGAAAAGTCGTGGAGATCGGGCGAAATCCCGGATGATTGGAAAAAGGCAAATGTAGTGCCCATCTTCAAAAAAGGGAAGAAGGACGATCCAGGGAACTATAGGCCGGTCAGTCTTACCTCGGTTCCTGGAAAAATCATGGAAGGGATCATAAAGGAATCCATTTTGAGACACTTGAATGAGAGGAAAGTGATCAGGAATAGTCAGCATGGATTCACAAAGGGCAAGTCGTGCTTGACCAATCTGATTAGCTTCTATGATGAGGTAACTGGCTCAGTGGACATGGGAAAGTCAGTGGATGTTATATACCTTGACTTTAGCAAGGCTTTTGATACGGTCTCCCACAATATTCTTGCCAGCAAGTTAAGGGAATGCGGATTGGATAAATGGACGGTAAGATGGATAGAAAGATGGCTAGAAGGCCGGGCCCAGCGGGTAGTGATCAACGGTTCGATGTCAGGATGGAGGTCGGTTTCTAGTGGAGTGCCCCAAGGTTCGGTTCTAGGACCGGTTTTGTTCAATATCTTTATTAATGACCTGGATGAGGGGATAGATTGCACCCTCAGCAAGTTTGCAGATGACACTAAGCTAGGGGGAGAGGTAGATACGCTTAAGGGCAGAGATAGGGTCCAGAGTGACTTGGACAAATTGGAGGATTGGGCCACTAGAAATCTCATGAGATTCAACAAGGACAAGTGTAGAGTCCTGCACTTGGGACGGAAGAATCCCAAGCATAGTTACAGGCTGGGGACCAACCGGTTAAGTAGTAGTTCTGCAGAAAAGGACCTGGGGGTTACAGTGGATGAGAAGCTAGATATGAGTCAACAGTGTGCCCTTGTAGCCAAGAAGGCTAATGGCATATTAGGATGCATTAAGAGGAGCATTGCCAGCAGATCCAGAGATGTCATTATTCCCCTTTATTCGGCTTTGGTGAGGCCACATCTGGAGTACTGTGTCCAGTTCTGGGCCCCCCACTACAAAAAGGATGCGGACGCATTGGAGAGGGTCCAGCGGAGGGCAACCAAAATGATTAGGGGGCTGGAGCATATGACTTATGAGGAGAGGCTGAGGGACTTGGGTCTGTTTAGTCTGCAGAAGCGAAGAGTGAGGGGGGACTTGATAGCAGCCTTCAACTTCCTGAAGGGAGGTTCCAAAGAGGATGGAGAGAGGCTGTTCTCAGTAGTGACAGATGGCAGAACAAGGAGCAATGGTCTCAAGTTGTGGTGGGAGAGGTCCAGATTGGATATTAGGAAAAACTATTTTACTAGGAGGGTAGTGAAGCATTGGAATGGGTTACCTAGGGAAGTAGTGGAGTCTCCATCCCTAGAGGTGTTTAAGTCTCGGCTTGACAAAGCCCTGGCCGGGTTGATTTAGATGGGATTGGTCCTGCCTAGAGCGGAGGGCTGGACTTGACGACCTTCTGAGGTCTCTTCCAGTTCTGATTCTATGATAAGGGGATGGTTGGATGAAATAACATGATCTTGGTAACCAATTGACCATTCATTTCCAGTTGGAAATAGGTCAATGGAGGGATGATAGGAGTTGCTATAGGGAACTTTCTGGGTGTCTGGCTGGTGAGTCTTGCCCACATGCTCAGGGTTTAGCTGATCGCCATATTTGGGGTCAGGAAGGAATTTTCCTCCAGGGTAGATTGGCAGAGGCCCTGGAGGTTTTTCGCCTTCCTCTGTAGCATTGGGCACAGATCACAGCTGAAGGACTCTCTGCATGTTGGGGCCTTCAAAGTATTGGAAGGCTTCAATATCTGAGACATAGGTGAGAGGATTATTCTAAGAGGGGTGGGCGAGATTCTGTGGCCTGCACGGTGCAGGGGGTCAGACTAGATGATCAGAATGGTCCCTTCTGACCTTAAAGTCTATGAGTCTATGAGTCTATTTTATTTTATAAGTGATCAGAGACATTTCTGGAGAATGTAATTGGTTTTTTCCCAATTAAATTTTTTAGGATTGGTCTGTAGAGGAATGGCTGTGAAACAGCATGTCACAGAGGAGAGGGACTTTTCCATTTAGAGTTGGTTCAAATTTGCATAGTGCTGTGAACGTACTCACTGTGAATGGACTGTTCTTGACCATGTTTTGCTCTAATTTATCAGTTGGCCTGGCTCATTTCTCACGGGCAGTTGTGCTGAGAGTTGTGCGGTTGCCTCTGGGTCTGTCATAAGGCTAGGCTGCTGATGAATTTTCTCAGAATTGATACAACATACTTTCACATGCTGGAAAAGTAAGTTCTTGTACTTATGCCTATGGCATTTACATATTATACAGTCCACTTTTCATGGCAGAAAAAAACATTGTTTTCCCATGAACATAGTTAATGTGCTGTAAATCTATGAACTGTTTGGATCCCCGAGTCACCTCTCAATATTCCTATGCATTGTGACTACACTTTCCTCTAGAAAAGACTTGATATGCCAGTGTGCTATGAATTTTTCATCCAGAGTGGCGAGGGCTTTAGCCCCAGACTTGGGATACCTGGGCTCAAGTCCTTCTCTGGAGCCTTGTCTACACAGGGCCTTAGTCTGAAGTTATTCCCCCAAGGTTGAATTTGCAAGCAATGTGGCCACACTACCAAGCCTATTATTCCAGAATAAAGGGCCTCGGAATTCAAACTCTGTAGTCCTGCTTTTCATGAGGAATAATGCTGTCCCTGAACTTGTAAGTCTGAAATAATGTTAGTGTGGATGCTCTGGTGCTGCTAATTTAAATTTACAGGCCTCTGCCAGACCTCCTGCAGCTCCCCAGAGTGTTACCTGGGACTCTGAGTCTGAGATAACGCATCCACCTTAAGAGAGCCCCGCAACAGACTACATTCAGTTCTACCCCATAGTGGGGACACGGAATGTTGAATTTGTAAAATTGGGTGCCCAGAAGTTGAACTTAGTAAATTTGGACTAATCTCCTAGTGTAGACATGGCCAGGGTGATCCAAAGTTGCTAACTCCAGTCCAGATAAACTGGTGATAGGATTAGTGGGAATTTTTTCCTTGGTTTTCCATATGTAGCCAGGGACTTAGAGTGAAATTGCTCAATTGTACAAGACTGTAGGAGCTACAGAAGGCTTAGTCAGTTCCCTCCGGTGGAAGAAGAGCAGCTATTTTCAGTGCAGGCAGGTGAATGGATGTTGCTGGTTTGGGAACTGGACTTTGCACCAGCAGCAATACAGCAGAAAGTGTTTAAAGGGTTTTTCTGTGGGGAGTAGGATATGGCCCATTGGCCAGTTATGCAGGTGGAGTGACCAAAATCTCTTAATCAAATGGCATAGGGGCCAACGACACTCTGACTCTAAAGTATCAGCTGCAGAGAGCTGCTCCACACCTGACGTTTACTTAGCAAGAGTGTGTGTTTCACTCTCAATGGCCCTAGGACAACAGCTGTTAAATACTCAAGTTTGTCAGGATCCCAATGCTGTCTGTTAAAACTGGCCTTTTTAAATACATAAAAAGATTTATTTAAACCCCAAATAATTCACACAACTGCCTTTTGACATATGTGCACCCTACTCAGCAACAAGAGATCAAGACACACTGTACCAATGGGGACCAACTAATTCTCCTGCTTCAGGAAGCCTTTTATATAACCTTGGGAGTGTTCCCATCAATTCCTGTCTTCGGGGCACTGATTCACTCTGCTGCAGGCACTCGTTTTGTTTTAAGAGTACTCCATTTTCTTAGTCACAAGGAAATGTAATTCAGATGCCCAACAACAACATGATAGAACTTCCCAGATTTGCCCTCTGGGTAAGTAACCTGCCTCAAATTGGCTGGCAGCTCATTCATGGTCAGAGAAGTCCCTTTCTGGAAGGAAAACTCAGTAGAAGATGAAGAGGGAAAGAGTTGTTGGCCAGTTAGAGAACTACGAAAGGGCAGGGCCTTGTCTCAGAGCCAGGAGGTGTCTCTCCTCTTCATCTCTATTCATAACCTTCCAGGTGACTAACGGAATGTGGAGAGAGAGCAGCACAGACCTGTAGAAAAGTTATAGTGATCAATGTTTAGGTGATTTCCCCTCTAACCGAAATCCTCCTCTTCCTTTAGCCCCACCCTTGTGGCTCCACCTCTTCTCCCAAAACCCTGCACCCACTCCACCGTCTTATACAAAGGGGTTTCAAGGCATCCTAAGTATTTGGATAAATGGAGGTGGAGGGGCGGGGGGTAGAACAATCAGGGGAGCTGACCCCTGCTAGGGCACCTAAATGGATTTGCAATTAAACAGTGCTTGGATATTGGGATTAAATTTTGAACATGGTCACAAATTAGCTCTTGCTTACATTTTTGCTTTTATAGTATCATATACCCTCTCTTGCCACATATTCTTTCATATCTTCCTTCTGCTCTCATCCGCTATCATGGAAGGCCCTGTATTCACCCCCCTATCTATGGGTACGTCTACACTATAACGTTAATTCGAACTAAGCTAATTCGAACTAACGGATCTAGACTAAAAAACTAGTTCGAACTAGCATGTCCACATTAAGTGGACCCTGAACCCAGGCTTAAGGATGGCCGGAAGCAGTGCCAGCAGGGCATCAGAGGAGGACTTAGAGCATGGAGATGCTGTCTCAGGCTAGCCGAGGGCTGAGCTTAAAGGGTCCCGACCCCCACCCCGGACAGACAGTTCTCAGGGGTGGAACTCCTTGCTGCAGGAGGCTGTGAAGGCTAGAACTAGAACAGAGTTTAAAGGGAAGTGAGATCAAGTCATGGAGGTTGGGTCCATGGAGTGGTATTAGCCAGAGGGTAGGAGAGGTGTCCCTGCCCAAGGTTTGTGGAAGGCTGGAGAGGGATGGCACGAGACAAATGGCTTGGTCACTGTCTTCGGTCCATCCCCTCCAGGGTCCCTAGGGTTGGCCGCTGTCGGCAGACAGGCTACTGGGTTAGATGGACCTTTGGTCTGACCCAGGACGGCCATTGTAAGCTCAGGGTTTAGGGTCGGGGGTCTCAGTGGACCCCCTTGATTTTCATGCACACCTGCTCCTGGGTGGCCAGGCTGGCAGCTCTCTTGCCCTAGCCGGCCACTTTCCTGTGCCTAGTGCGGAGATCGTGGACGAGGTCCACAATGTCCGCACTAGCCCAGGCAGGTGCCCGCCTCTTGCGGTCCCGGGCAAGCTCCCGGGAGCCGCCAGCCTGGTCCCAGGAAGAGGGGGAGGGCTGGGGGGCATCGGGTGGGTGGCTCGATCCGTGCCAGGTGCAGGGTCTGTTGGCTGGGTGCTGGCAGGCTTGCACCTGGCACGGGCACCGTAGCCAGCCCGTGCCCCTTTAAGGGGGCCGGGGCCGGGAGGGGGGCAATAGAGTTTCCCTGGTGTTGGCCAGAGTGGCCACCAGGGAAACATGAGGAGGGCTAGCCTCCCACTAGTTCGAATTAAGGGTCTACACAGCCCTTAATTAGAACTAGTAAATTCGAACTAGGCTTAATCCTCATGGAATGAGGATTACCTAGTTCGAACTAAGCGCTCCGTTAGTTCGAATTAAATTCGAACTAACGGAGCACTAGTGTAGTGCCTATGAAAGTTAGTTCGAACTAACATCCGTTAGTTCGAACTAACTTTGTAGTGTAGACATACCCTATAATTGTAATAGTCTTTGTACAAGCTATGCCTTGTGAGATATCATTTGAAAACACATACCTTGCTGATCAGGATTATCATAGTTAAATGCATGTAGCAACATTATATGTAAAGTTATGAATATAAGTTGAAACCGTGACTGGAGTGTGTTTTCCAAATAAGTCTAGGGTCTCCCTCCCAGATCCTGAACTCCCTCCATTCATTTTGTAGAAAAGTGCTGCCCGTGATCACTTTTCAAATTCTTGGAGTTCCCCTCCCCCCATTGAAAATTGTAGCCCATCCCCAACTTAAAGGAATAAGGAATTTAACATATTTGCACTGTCCAGCAGAGGACTGAGGGGGTCAAGACATACACTCCTGAGGGAAAATCTGGGACTGGATGTGTGTTGAGGTCACCCTGCAGTATATCCCAGGCTGGTGAGAGCCAAGGTGTGACTGGCAGACTGCAGTTACACAAACCAATCTGGGAGTGACTTGCAGGTTTCAGGATAAGGGTGAGACAGGCCCTCGGTAGTCTGGATTGCAATCTGATATGTCCCACTCACTCAGGAGAGAGGGTGGTCTTGTGCTTAAGGCACTAGACTGGGACTGAAGAGGTCCCAGTCCTGGGTCTGCCATAGACTTCCCAAGATAATCTGTTGATGCCTCCGTCCCTCCTCTGTAACATGGGGGTCATAACACTTCACTACCTCAGAGGGACTTTCCTTAGTAAGTGTGAGGCATTCAAACACTTCAGTGACATGACCCTTTAACTACACAGGTATAATCAATAACTACATTACAGGGAGTGGCTTCAGCTCCCAGTGCCTTGCAAGACTGAACTTCCTGTATCTTCCTTCCCTGCTTTTTTGTGCATTTTTTCATGCAGCCCCCTATGCTTTTCCACAGCAATCCATTCCTAGAATGCCAATACACCGGCAAGATCCTGGAGTCAGCGATTTAGCTGTTGCTACATTTTGAAAAGTCCCATACAGACTTAGGGGGAACTGTGACTAATAAATAACAACATGTGATATTGATGCTACTGGAAATGACAGGAAGTTAATTATTGCCTCTTGGGCAAGTAACTTGAGCTATGTCTTTATTTATGCCTTTGCAAAACAGGCTTTTCTTTAACTATCACAGGGGGGGTTGTGAGAATCGTAGCCCATTCTTTGCAATAATACAGGAAATCTTATATACTGTTGTTTATTAGTGAAGAAACACGTTAGGTATCTGCTGAGGAGCTGGTCATTCACTTCCCAAAGGGTCGAAGCAAAACCCAGCTGGCAAAATATACCTGGGAGCTCAGGAGATCAGGACTAAGGGATGGATTCTGCCTGTGTCTATGGTATTAGAAAGCCGCATGGTGAGTTCTAGGAGGCACAGTTACTCTCAAGCGATGGTCTTGCAGGTGCTCAGGGAAAGCACGCTCTCTGCACAGCCCCATAAGATGGTTCAGCATGTGTCCATATCTGTAGCTAATCAGCTCCAGTGGTCAATACATAGGGAGGGATGATACCATGTCTCCCCAGCCCCTGAGCTGTTACCTAAGGTGTGTCAGGAAAGTGAAGTCCTTATGTTCATGACAGCATGGAGACTGTGACTGACTATGGCTTATTCCTTGTGCCCACTTCACCGACATCCTACACACGCACTCATAGTCTAGACCAGACATGTCCAAAGTCCGGCCCGCGGGCCAATTGCGGCCCATGTTCCGGTTTAATACGGCCCCCCCAGGTAATTTGGCAATATCTATCTTTTATGGCCCCCAACGAATCCATATGTATTGAGATGAACACATTGTAAAATCTCAGTTAATGTCAGTTGGTTTAAATCAGTTATAAATATATTTGGACACAACATGTATACTTGGTGTTATGTTCCTGTTCATATTTTTTGAACTTAAAAGTTGACAGACAACCTTTATTACCAATAATATGTAATGTACTTTACAATGTTCCTGACATATATTTCAGCTTCCTGGATTTTTTTTTCATCTGGCCTTCAGATATGAAAGGCAGAGTGATTTAACACCTGTTTAGATTTGTCATCCATGTGACGAAATGAAAAGTATGCCGTTTGCAATAAACTTTGCATAAAATAGTTAATTTGCATTTAATTTTAATGGTTCAAAGAATGTCAGGCAAAATGGTCGGCCCTCACGCATGTTCACTTCATCAAATCTGGCCCTCTTTGAAAAAAGTTTGGACACCCCTGGTCTAGACCCAGTCCTGCCTAATTCAGTCCCTTTGTCCTCCTTGCAAATATTGGTAGTGGTTGTTGGGGGGGTCTTTTTACATTACTGTACTCAGAGGTTGCCCTCCTAATGCAGAGACAAATCCTTTGCAGGGAATAGTTTCTCTTTCCCCAATGTTCACAGACTCTTATGGAAAGCCAAACTGCTGAGAAATAACAAGGAATCCTGTGGCACTTTCATGACTAACAGATTTATTTGGACATACGTTTTAATGAGCAATAAACCTCTTGGTTTTTGCTCATTAAAACTTATGCTCAAAGAAATCTTTAAGTTGTCACAGGATTCCTTTTTGTATTTGTGGATACAGGCTCACCCAGCTACCCCTCTGAGACTGCTGAAAAATGTTCATCTGGGACTATGTCAATTGAATGGGGTTGCTGATTTAACCTTAAAGTGAAAAACCTCTTTAGTTGGGGTTGCAACACTTTTAGCTTTTTCAGCAGTTGAACAGTTTGTAGGAATGCTGCTCCTTTTGAGGTAAAAAGTTGTGGAGAGTACATGCTTGGTGTTTGTGCCACAATACATTCCTAGGAGCAAGAGCCTTCTCCCAGGAAATAAAGATGCAGGTCTTAGGTAGTGCTGAAGCCTGAAAGCTGAGAATCAATGTAGTAATGCAGTGGCTCTCAATCTCTTTCAAATTGTGGACTATTCCTAAGAGAGAAGTTATTTTGTGAGAGCTGGTTATTTAGGCATTTCCATAAGGATTTAAGAGCTCAACTTTCAGCTCCAGGGCTGAAAATCTCATCCACAGTCCTAAACACCCTAGTTTTTGAGTCATCAGCCCAGACCACTCCCTTCATGGCATGCAGTCATTAAAGGATTACTCTATGTATTACATCAGCCTGTTGTTTCTTGTGTTAGTCTGTGCTAAAGAGTTTGTGTTGTCTATCTTTTTCATATATGTGCACATGCATCCCAAATCCTTGGGCCCTGCTCTTTGATTGAAGCCACTAGGTTTAAAGATCTAGCTGATTAGGGTGTGTGTGTGTGTGTGTGTGTGTGTGTGTGTGTAAAATTGCTATGTAAATTGAATTGAAAAATGGAAATACAACTTCACTGGAACCTCAGACCTTTGGAGCATTTGCAGTCTCGCGGCCTCGCAAGTTTCTTTTATTAATATCATGAATGGGGTCGAACTGTAGATTTTCAGTAAGTGCAATGTGTTCTTGTGTTTCTGTTTTGTGTTTCGTGATGCTCCCGGTTTTCTGGCATACAGCTTAAACTGAGCTGCTGTCTTCATATCAGCAGTGTTTTTTGTATTTTTGGAGGTACTATCCTAGTCAAATGTTATTTAAGAGTGATGTCTAATAGGTTATGGTCAAAACTTTCAGAGGGGTAGCTGAGTTAGTCTATAACTGGAAAAACTTAAACAATGAATAGTCTTGCAGCATGTTAGGAACTAACAAAACATGTACCTGGAGTTGGTCCAGCTGCTGTGGCAAATGGTGTATCTGGCCAGCAAGAAGGTATTTCTCTGAGTATGGTCCCCACAGCCTCAGGAGGAGAGAAACTGGACCTTTAATATCGCCATTCATCAGAAGAAATGGGTTGTGCCATGAAAGCTCATGATACCATCTACATGTTTTGTTAGTCTTTAAGGTGCTGCTAGACTATTAGTTGTTTAAGTTTTTCCAGGTGATGGTCAGTTTCTGTCCCAAGTTGTTTCCCAGGAATCCCAGGAACATGCTGGTGAAATGTTTCACACCTAAATGTTATGGACATTGTCTCTCTTTTTAGCTCAATGGAGTCTATAAATCAGAATTTTAAGTGAGGCATTATAATTACATATTCACTACTTAAATGCATTTTTGAAGGTGCTCTTCGGACTGGGCAGTACTGCTTTGGAGCTGCCTACTGGAAAATCTGCATCTAGCATGCAGCATTGGAGTAGCTGACCAGTATGGAATCTCTATGGAGAAGTGATTCTGTTAACAGTCTTGAGTGTTGCAAATGAAAGGAGTTGAAGGGAAGCTTGTTTTATTGTGATATGTCTCAGTAGATCCCTCCAGGAAAGTGCCGCATTGATAGAGCTTTCATTGACTTTGCCTGTTTTTTAAATTGGAGTCATTCCTTTGGAAGCCAAATCAATTTGTGGGCTCACTTTGTAACAGAACCAATCCCACTTTGGAAGGGTGCTGACAGTTGATTTTAAGTGTTTTGTTTGGAATAAAAAAAAATCCTAGAATAGAATGTTTCTTATCAGGTACTTTGGCTTTTCAGCTGTTTTAATGGATTTTGCTATCAGTAGCTATTTAGTTGGCTCATATCCTTGTCAGTGGAGATTCATGACTTTCATCCAGCAAACGCATATTTCAGTTATGGTACCATAACATTAGAGGTTGCCGAGGTGTCCTGTTCATGCTGCCTTCTTGGCCAGTGCTACCTATTTTTGGCTGGCTGTTGGACCTCCAGGGGAGCAAAGTTGTGCATGTCCTCCTCTAAGTGGAATTTGTATGTAGGTTACAGAATAGAAGCTGGTGTGACCACAGGCTGAATCAAGCCTGAAGTCCTTTTGCTGTAACTCCTTAAGCAGCCTGGGTACCAAACCCTTAGCAATTGTGACAAAACTTTGAAAAATATCGTAAGTATTCATAAATATCTCTATAATTTAAGGAACTACCATTTTCCTTTCCTGGTAACTTTGAGGTTCTTCAATTTAATGCCTTTTTTGGATAGTATGATTCTCAGCTATTTAAACTCTGGTGTTATGAATGTTTCCTTTTCATTCCAGTCAGAGCTTTTCTTAATCTAATTTATCATATATTCCTATCTGGTTTTCCCTAGATCACCTCATTTGAGGTACAAACAGGGCTGGCCTTACCATGAGGTGAACTGAGGTGGCCGCCTCAGGTGCCACACTGTGGGGTGGGGTGGGGCGCCACTAGGACCCAGAGTGTAGAAAATTGTGTCTGCTGCTGGTGCATATGTATTCTCTCTGCTCTAGATGCACAGAGATGGTGGAGTGCTGTGCTGGAGGAAGGAGGGCACAAGAGACCTAACAGGAAGGCAGGAGAAAAGGTGGCATGGGGGCGTCATTTGAGCTCCCCACCTCAGGTGCCAAAATGTTGTGGGCTGGCCCTGGATACAAGCGGTAGTGCTATCATCTAACAACTCTGCTCAGTTCTAGTGCAACAGAGTAAAGAAATGATAGTAGTAACATGCTGTATTTTGCAGACAGGTGATGTGGCTACAATTCTCCTGTAAAATTTGTTTAACTGCGTCAGATGCATCTATATAACAGCAAAGCACTCAGTTCCATCAAGTGTGAGTGCTATTTCTTCCTGCATGAAAGCTTTATTATTTTCTGTAGCTTTATTTAATCTATTTCAATGTAGACACATTTCTAGACACTTTTTTATACTGATACTATTGGAAGTTCTTGTCTGCATTATTGGTGAGGAAAGATGTAATTTAAACCACCCAAAGAAAAGTAAATATGATGCTGACTGGTAAGAAAATAATACACCAGAGAAAATGGATGAGAAAATTAGTCTATATCAATGGAAAAAAAAATTCTGCCTGTGTAAGGACACCACTACCTAGTTAAGTGATGGCAGCTGGTTAATGGATTGGAAGCATGTTAGCTGCATCTGTACTGGAGACTACATAGTATGCTCTTCTGGTATAAATAGATATTGCACTTTGTATTGTAAGTGACTGTAAAAATGCTTTGAAAAGTAACAGCCAACATTGTGAAGATCCATGTACTAAGTTTTTGCATTTTAGCGACTCTATTAAATGTTCACCATTTACAAATAAAAAGATATTTTTTTACGAAACACTATCCTTACAAATTGCGCCTACATTCTGAATGTCACAAAGGGTTTGCATCTGAAATTTAGTTCACAACTCTGAGCAGAAATGCAGCCTGCTCATTCTCCCATCGCTATTTAGTCACAGTGTGTGAAATGGAGTAGGAAGGAGCACAAATGTGGTGGTTTTTTTGCTCTCCCACTAGTAATGAGGGGTGACTCCATGTGCATGGAGAACAAATCCACTGAATAAAAAGAGGCCAGTGATCTTGTATGTAGTTGATTTTCTAATACCAGCATGTGCTCGGAGTGGTCTGAAACTGGAAAGTGTGATATATTCTGAGAGTGTCAGTCTTTATTCTATTGCCTAGATACTGTCAACTAGCAACAAATAATAAGTTAATATTTTTAAGTACTGGAGGCCCCTACAGGTGCAGTTGGCAACCTTATTTGCTTAATAGTACATTGCCTCTGCTAACAGGCTGCATTCAGTTTCCATTCACCCCAGAAGACTGTGTTCCAGTATTGTAAAAGGCACAGGATTGGACAGTACACAACATCTTCTGTGTGGGACCCTGTTTTGCTGCCCTTGCCTTGAGTAGTTTATGACAGGTGGCAATTACAGGTCTGCCAAAACCAACCTTTCAAAGAGTGGATTAAAATCATTTGATTTTTATAAAGTAATACAACTGGAGATCTTTCCATTTGCCTTCTAGTTTTTTCAAGTTTTATTCCACAATAATGAGGGGCTAGGAATTTTTTATTGAAACGATTCCCACAGAATCACATGACTTCAGGAACTAAAGCATTAAGAAAAGCTCCAAATATCACGAGACCCATAATAAAATCGTGAGAGTTGGCAGCATAATAAGCTCTTATCACAGTAGCTGCTTCTGTGGCGAGTGGGTTCCAGAAAGAACTGTACTTTTTATAACACTGGTGATATCTTTTACCCATGTTGGGGCAGAATCCACATATTTTCCTTTTGCTATCTATTGTCTTTGCTTGAGAGTCATAGGATCTGTACGGGGTAGAATTTTGCTCCACTACAATGTGCTATTGAGTGTATTGTGTTCCCATGTGAATATTTGTACTACAGGGGATTGGTTATGCCCTAATTGTATGAGAGAGTAGAGGAAACCACAACAGCAAGTAGTGGGTGTGATTTTTTTTTCTTTTACATTTTTCTTACAATTATTGTGTATTTTTTCCTATTGATGTATTTAGCTGTCAGATACGATTCACCAAGTCCAGACTTGATTCACTGTTCTCCTTTAGTGTATAGCCAATTCAGTAGCTAATGCTAGCATAAGATGAAAGGTAAAATAAACACTGCTGGCAAATACAGTGTATATATTATAGTGCTCTGCAAGGTATCAAGAAACATGGCTCTATAGAGCATTTGAGTCTCTGCTTAGAAGTTACCACTGTATGTCTCACTGTCAAGGGTCAGCCCTTTTAATCTTCCACAATAATAAGAGCTACTTGGGCTCCTATAGGAACAAAGGGACATATAATTTAGGGACACTAAATGAGTTTTATAATTGATCAAATCCAGCTCATTGTTAGCACCTGGCCACACAGCACGCAGTGAAATTAACATTTTAATATATACCATTGAATCTGCATGAATGAAGGAGGAAACAAAAGCAGGCAAAAATAAATTAACTATCAAATGGGAAGTACTTGAGGATAGAGTTCATGATGTTTCAAAGCATGAATTGTAATATGTGTTTAAAATACAACTGAGCCTTTATTCTCAGCATGTGCATTATTCTGAGAATATGGAACAATGATATAGCTCTTTGTCAGGAGCTACATTCTTAACACATTTTTCATAAAATGAAACTGTTTTTAACTGCTGTAGGAAACCATGGATTGTCAACTGACACCTATCCATACTACAGTAAAGTGCTCTGCAATGTAACAATAATTCTGCTAGTTAGTTCATTAACCAGTTTTAAACCTTGTTACTTTTTATTTTAGAAGATGATAGATTGGATATTGACTTTACAAATGATGAGGAGATTACTGCTCAGGATAGTTAAACTGGCACATCCTCAGCTCTGGAAAGTGCCTGGTGGTTTGCAGACAGCAGGTGGGTGAGGGAGACCTACACTGCAGGGCAGATTGTGCAGCTGTGATATGTGGAATTCCCCTCAAAAGGATCGGCACGTCTTTGAAAATGAATTCATCATTAAAATAAAAGAGATTTCTGAAGCCGTGGAAGAAAATGGGGAGGGGAGGGTGTTGATTAGTTTCAAATTAACACTTTTTGCATTTCTTTTGCCTTTGTCTTTTTTTAATTCCTGTGGTTTACAAGAGATAATGCAAGAGATTTGTGAAAGCTTTTAAAACATTACACTGACATGTTGCAAAGACAGTCTTTAATGTGGCCTGATTCATTGCATACACATAAAATGCTGAAAGTTGGTTACATTCAAAAAATTTGATTTAGGAATTCATTCACTTTCCCCTAGTATCTGGTAGGGTGTACATGCATAGACTTTCCCCTATAGATACTTGAAAAGCATGTTCATGAGTAATTCTTTTCTACAGTACAGTTCTGTGGTCTGACAACCACAAACTGTAAAGATTAGCAGAATCCTGGTGGGTGAACAGTATTTTATGCTCCAAAGATTTTGGGGCCTGCAAGGTGCTGTCTTGAATAGGAGATGGACATGTTCAGCCCTGGCAGACAAGGATGGGAGGGTGCTCTACAATGATAAACAATGGTTGTTTTTATTTATTGACTGCGGGAATGAAAACCCTCAGATTTCAGTGCCAGGTTTCTTCTCTTATGTTCTTGGTGGACTTTGAACTATGGTGTCATAACTATAAAGAGCGTATGCATCAATAAGGATTTGGATGTTTAAGCTAAATCTTTGCTAGTGAAGTTGCCTTCTTATCTACCATCAGGAAGATCTGTTGCAGGTTATAACTGCTACCATCAGACCACAAGAAAACTAATGTTAAGTCAACTGCAAAATACATGAAAACGTTTTTGTTTTATTTTGCAATACTAACCATTTTTATTACTTATCGACATACTATTATTTGTTGGTGAAAGTCATCTGGGTAAAAAAATAAACAAAGAAACCTCCAAACTGTTGAATCTGATAACATTTTGATGTTAACATTTTTACCAAAAAACCCACTCTTTAAGCAATTACTGGAAAAATATACATTTACTTGGATTTGTATAATACTCCCAAATATTAAAGCTGCCAACTGAAAAGAGAACAGATAATTAGAAAATGACAACAGAGAGCACAAAGCCAGTGGAGGAAAACCTGGAACACAGCTAGACAGCAACACCGACCATCTAATCCATTGACGGCATACTATAATTATGTTTTGCTCTGGCATTAAACTGGTATGAAGCACAAAGAAGATATTACTGACGTTTAATCACCAAAAAAAGAAATCTCATCCTGCCTAACAGCAAGCAGCACACACAGAAATGCAACTTCAATTAGCACTACTGTAAATGTTAATTTAGCACTTGGTAGGAGCATTCAACTAATCTATATGTAAAGGGGGCCATGATGTTCCTTTAAAGGCATTCTGTGCTATTATTCTATTGATCCACTGCTCTCTCCAATTTATTTGTATTGAGGAGGGAGGAGAATTTAGGTAAATAACTCACAAAAGATGCCCAGGGTTTGTTTGTTTTTAATATCCATATTGCACCTACCTCATTATTTATACCCTGTTCCTTACCATGGTGTCTCTGACAACTGACATGGTTCAAAACTGAAGTCTCCTATTTTATGTTCAGGACAGGATAATAAGGTTAGCAGCAATGCAAGTTTCTCCACTCTTCCCCACCTATGTGGTTTTTCAACCTTGTTTCAGAGGGATCAGCTATCGCTGTCTCTGAGACCTCTTTTCTGCCAGTACCAATTATGTACCATTACTCTGCTGGCTTGGGGGTGGTGGATGCCTGTCCACTATAAACTGGAGTGAGGTCATCATACTTCTTTTGTCTGATAATTTTGTCCAGATTTGGCTGGAAAAGCGGCGACTTCCTAAGTGGTTAATAGTCAGCAACTGTGTACATTAAAATGCTGCCCGGTGGTGTGTTTTCTGCTTGTTGCCATTCAACGAAGACTTGCAGATTTGCTCCAGTCAAGCCTTAGTATTCAGTTCAGTCATGGTGCACATAGCTCTTCTTTTTACAGGATTATCTTGTGCGAGCAGCATGCAGGTTTAGTTCTAGTAGTCAACTGCAATATTTGAGTTTAGCGTATATAAGTCCCAATAACTTTTTTTTATTATTGTTTAAAATTCTTCCCTGGTGGCAGTGCTTATTTGTGTTTAAACTACTGACACCTCTATTGATACATTTACATTGTGTACAATGTCACCTAGTATTATTTGTTTAAAAAGTTATGCTAGGTTTGCCACAAAGTACAGTGTGGCCTACTGTACAGCCCCAATATTGTGTCATTTTAGAAAGAATCTTAAACAGGGTTTTATGGATTGTTCCCCCCCCCCTCACTTTTCCCCTTGTTTGTTCTGCTCTTTAATTACATTCACATCAGCTACTTTGAAGTTAATGAGACTGTTGGGATATGTAAAAGAGAATCCTGTATTGATTGCAGTCTTATCTTGGCATCTTTATTTGGTGCATGTAATGTGTACTGACTGAGTCACATTTACTGACGTGTTATAATGGGTATAAAAAGTTTGGGCGTTATCATATAATATAGAAAAACCTGAAAAAGCTCCATACAGTGCTGGCTTCTGATTGGCTAGGAATGTGCAGGTTGTGATTCCTTAAAGCCACAAGGGATCCCTTCACATTCAATTTCTAAATTATCAAAATATAACTGACTGATTTCTCCATTGTTTTTAAAGAAGAGATTATTTCTAAAGACAGGCCAAAGAGCCAGTGCTGAAGTTGGGATGCACATCTGGATGGGATAACATTCATGGCCAAATCAGAATATAGGTCAGGGATAGGCAATAATTTTTGGTGGTGAGGCCACTCCAAGATTTTGGTAAGCGGTCAAGGGCCCCACTTTTCTGTGGAGGGGGGGGGTGGAGGGTCTAGGGTGGAGGTTGGGTGCAAAAGGGTGCATGGGGTAAAGGACTGGGGTGCAGGAGATGGTGTGAGGTCTCAGAGGGTGTTTGGGTGGAGGAGGGGATTGTGACCTGGGTCAAGGGATCGAGGTGTAGGGTCTGGGAGGGGGTGTGGGTGCAGGAGAGGAGTCTGGCCTGGGGGAGAGGGATGTAAGAGGGGGTACAGGGTCTGGGAGGGAGTTGTCACCTGGGGCAGGGGGTGCAGAGGGTTTGGATGGTGATCTGGGGAAGGGAGTTGGGTTGCAGGAGGGGTTGGGGTACCAGAGACAGGCTTTGGCTGGGAGGAGTTTACCTCAGTGTCTTCTGGCCAGCAGCCCCAGCCTGCTTGAAAATACAGGCTGCTCCCTCCACATGGTTTTCAAGTCCGGCTGCCCCAGTCTCTCAGGCCAATCTCTCAGCTCTGATTGGCTGGCTATTTCCAGCCAATAGGAGCTGAGAGATTAATGGGGGTCAATTCTTATTGGCCGGTTGTTTCTGGTCAATAGGAGCTGAGGATTGGGTTGGGTGGCAGGGAGATGGCATAAAGTCTCCCCCTCCCTGCAGAGCAGAGAAACGCAGGGACAATGTTAAACGTGATGGTTGCATGTGCCTGAGCGTTCCAGCAGGGTGGTCCATGGGTCAGATCCTGTGGCTTGGTGGGCCAGATCTGGCCCTTGGGCCTTATTTTGCCCAGCCCTGACTTGGATGGAGGTTTAGTGGAGATGGTACCTTGTGAGCTAACAGTCACAGTTCAGAGCTACTGCATCTGTATTCCCCTTCCAGAGACCTCTGAGGACACCCACTCTAAGCTTGCAGCTCCTCAGTTGTCATCTTTCTTGGGCAGAGACCCATGTCTCTCTTTTCCTTCTGACCAGGGTTTTCTCAATTGCTCGGATATCACCAGCAAGACAGCTTGCCTGAATAAGCCAGACTCTGAACTTTACTTTCTCTTTGAAGTTTAGATAACAATGACATGGTCAGCAGTTATGAGTTACCACACAACTCTTTACATTTATTCTGAAGGTGCAAGTATTATACAGAAAACAGCTATAAAACAATACAAACTTACTAAACTCACCCATTGGTCTTACAGGGCCTCTGCAGGCCAAAATCCTTCAGACTGGAGCCCCCTTTGGCCATGAGTCAGTTTAAACTCAGGCTATTTATCCCAAAGTCCTTTCTTGGACTCTGAAGACTCTAGTTTGAACATATGTATGGGATCCCTTCCAGGTGGTGAACTGATTGAATTTGCCTAACTATCCTCCTTTGTTTTCTAGTTCCTGATGGAGCTGTTGTCATCTTCATCCATGGAATTACATAAAATCCCTGGCCGATGATGATACATAAACTTCATAAAGCAAGATCTCCTCAAGCTATTGCAGGAAATTGCCATATCTGTCACATTGATCTTAGGAGATGTCCATCATTTAGGACCACCTTTCTTGGGAGATCATGGAAGGCTTCTTTGTTTTGAGACGATGAAAATATCCTGAGATTAGCTGTTCATAAGAGTGTTCTGCTATCTGGAACAGAAATCTTGTAAGCATGGCAAAATAACCAGAGGTCATCCATAGCCAAGACAGAAAATAAGCACAGTCATGGTTTTGGAGCAGACTTAGAACCATGATTCAGTCCTTAGTTAAAATTCTAGTAGACTTTTTAAACTTGTTGGTTTCTACTGGTTGCTGTTGATTTTGTTTGGTGGCACAATAACCAGTAGTTCAATAGATCCACTGCTCTGTTCCACAACCTAGTTGGTCAACTAGAATTGGTAAAAAACAGTTGCATATTTTAAACTGGGATATTTGCAAGGGCATATCTGTATTTCATTAGAGTACACTCTGATTGCATGCACCCGCTGAAATGTGAAGAGGTATGATACAAAGTGTCAATTTTTGCCCCAGCTCTGATTAATACAGTAGATTTCTCTAATGTAGACTGTGTTGTTTCGTAGGTGGCATTTATGTGAGAAAAATCTATATTTTGAATGGGCAGGGACTTGCCCTAATCTCATATTTGGTTTCAGTTTGTCTGGGGTTGCTAAATCCACCCAAAAACTCAGAGTGACTTCCTATAAAAATGTTGGTTTTTCTGAAAGCATACATTGGCCTTTATGTACTTCAAAAGCTTAGGGAATTCTAGCAAGTCTTTCAGGGTATGTCTACACTACAGCACTAATTCGAACTAACTTAATTCAAATTAGTTAATTCGAACTAAGCTAATTCTAACTAGTGCATCTAGACCTAAAAACTAGTTCGAATTAGCGTTTTGCTAATTCTAACTAGCATGTCCACATTGAGTGGACCCTGAACCGAGGTTAAGGATGGCCGGAAGCAGTGACGGCAGGGCATCAGATTAGGACTTAGAACGTGGAGCTGCTGTCTCAGGCTAGCCGAGGGCTGTGGTTAAAGGGACCCGACCCCCACCCTGGACAGACAGTTCTCAGGGGTTCCCCGCTAGCTTGTCTAACTCGATGAGGGACAGCAAAGCAGTCCTGGCTTGGAGTGCCCTGAATGCCCACACTTGGCACATCACAGTACTCGGCCATCAGACCGGCTGCACTTGCAGCAGGCTGCCATCCGGGGAGGGGGTCAATCGGGGGGCTGCAGGAGAGCTTCCACCCCGAGGAGCCTGCAGAGCCCCCCCAGTCCTCCCCATCAGGGGCTCGTACCCCATTCCTCCCTCACTTCCTTCCACTTACCCCTCCCTAGCCCCCCTTCCTGATGTACAAAAAGAAAGGACACGTGTGTTCAAAAATAGAAACTCTCTTTATTGAACAAAACTCGGGGAGACTGGGAAAAGGAGGTGGGAGAGGGGAAGAGAGAGGGTGGGAGAGGGGAGGGCACCTAAAATGATCGGAGGTTTGGAACAGGTCCCATATGAAGAGAGGCTAAAGAGACTGGGACTTTTCAGCTTAGAAAAGAGGAGACTGAGGGGGGATATGATAGAGGTCTATAAAAGCACGAGTGGTGTGGAGAGGGTGCATAAAGAAAAGTTCTTCATTAGTTTCCATAATAGAAGGACTAGAGGACACCAAATGAAATGAATGGGTAGCAGGCTTCAAACTATTAACAGAAAGTTCTTCTTCAGAAAGCAAATAGTAAACCTGTGGAACTCCTTGCTGCAGGAGGCTGTGAAGGCTAGAGAGTTTAAGAGAGTTTAAAGAGAAGTTAGATAAAGTCATGGAGGCTGGGTCCATGGAGTGGTATTAGCCAGGGGATAGAAATGGTATCCCTGGCCTCTGTTTGTGGAAGGCTGGAGATGGATGGCACGAGACAAATGGCTTGGTCATTGTCTTCGGTCCAACCCCTTCAGGGTCCCTAGTGTTGGCCGCTGTCGGCAGACAGGCTACTGGGCTAGATGGACCTTTGGTCTGACCCATTACGGCCATTCTAAGCTCAGAGCTGAGGGTCGGGGGTCTCACTGGACCACCCTGATTTTCATGCAAACCTGCTCCTGGGTGGCCAGGCTGGCAGCTATTCTGCCCTAGACGGCCACTTTCCTGTGCCTAGTGCGGAGGTCGTGGATGAGGTCCATGATCTCCGCACTAGACCAGATGGGCGCCCGCCTCTTGCGGAGCTGGGCAGGCTCCCGGGAACCGCCAGCCTGGTCCCGGGAAGAGGCAGAGGGCTGGGTGGCAGCGGGTGGATGGTTTGTGCTGTGCCAGGTGCAGGGTCTGCTGGCTGGGTGCTGGCAGGCTTGCACCTGGCACAGGCACTGTAGCCAGACCGTGCCCCTTTAAGGGCTCCAGGGCTGGGAGAGGGGCAGACGAGTTTCCCTGGTGGTGCCCAGAGTGGCCATCAGGGCAAGCTGGGAAGGGCTAGCTGGGAAAGGCGTACAGCTAGTTCAGAATAGGAAGCCTAATCCGAACTAGCTAGTCCATGCCGCGTGTAGCCGCGTGGCACGGGGTCTGAACTAGCCGGCATTTAAAAATGGCGCCGGCCGGCATCATGCAAATGAAGCCCGGGAAATTCAAATCCCGGGCTTCATTTGCAACTCCGAATGACTACATTACCCCCCTAGTTCGAACTAGGGGGGTAGTGTAGACATACCCAGAGAGAGTGCACTCTAAAGTAGTACTTACGGAGTTAATCTGCTTCACTGTGAAAGTAAAATGTCTGCATCCAAGTATAGGGCAATGCCAAGTTTCTTGCCTCTGCTGAGCTAGAAATCTGTGTCCTCGTTCCATATGCACTAAGGAGAGGGCCTCAAAGAGGCAGTTGTCAATTTGGATGATTGAACACCAGAAATTATTTTATAGTTTCAAATATGTTATCTCCAGTGGTTATTAAAAAAAAAAGGTAACAGTTTGTTCCATTCTAGAAATGAGTTGGTGCGTTGTTTCAAATTATTTCCCAGAGGCAGTGCTTCTTTGTGTTTAAACCACGGACACCTGTTTTGATACATTTAAATTGTATAAAATGTCAACTAGTCTTGTTTGTTTCTTTAAAACAAATTGCTACTGTTGCAGAAGAAGCCTCGCGCTTGGGAAGCAGACAGTTGGGCAGCAAGTGTTGTTATCCCATTGGTCAGTACAGATTAAAGGAGGGGGTGAAGCCACTTTGCTGTTAGGCTACATCAATCTACTTCTTCTTTTAGAAGAAGCTTTTTTCGGAAGAGATCTTCCAGAAAAACTTCTTCCAAAAGAGAGCATCCACACTGCAAAAGTGAATCAAAAAGCAGTCTGCTTTTTCGAAAGAGTGCCCAGACTGAATGGACGCTTTCTCGCATGTACGCTGTGATTGCTACGAACGGAATGGCCACCAGCGCACCTGTGCTTTTTCCTCTTTCCTCTTCTTGCAAAAGAACTTCTTCTTCCCCGTCCACACACCCCTTTTTTGTGAAAGAGCTCTTTTGCAAAAAGGCTTCTTCCTTGTAGAATGAGGATTATCAATGCCAGAAAAAAACTCTCTGTTCTTTCAATTTTCTTGTGGAAGAACGCAAGTGCAGTGTGGACGTTCCTCAAGTTTTATCAGAAAAATGGCCGTTTTTCAACAAAACTCTGTAGTGTAGACATGCCCTTAGTGTAGAGCTCCATATGTATCATCTCATAGATGGCCAATGAGAATGAGGGATGAAGTGTACAACCCAACTGAGTCTTGGCAGGATCTTCTACACATTTTTTTAGCCATCCTTTCTCTTTAAAATTAGCTCCTTTAATCAAAGGTAAATAGCAAAAGCCGGTTCTGGGGAGGGATGACTGGAAAGTTTCCAGCCTCTCTGTCTTAAGTTTCACTTTTTGTTTACAAGTGCTACCCTCAATATACTTCAGTCTCAATGGACCAAGACATTTTTAAAGGCCTTGAATAACAAGATAGCTTATGGCACTCATGCATTGCCTAATAGTGTTTGGGGCTATTATCTCAATCTGCTTCCAGCAGTCAAAACAACAATCAACTTGAAGGCCTTTAGGTTTCAAACTTCTACTTGCATGAAGATCAATGGTATAGCTTAATAAGCTCAGAATATAATGTGGCTGAGCTGGTTTCAAAGCCTTGTCAGTTTTAGAAAAATTACTTACAGGTGAATTTGAACAAGATATGTGCATAATGTTTGCAATAAGGCTCAAAATTAGGTGAAACCCATTTGATTTTAATGCAAACTTGCAGTCTGACTCACAATTACAAGCGGAGATATGAGGAAGAAATCACTGAGGTCCCAGTGGACAGGATGCTAGTGTGGGACTTAGGAGACCCAAGTTCAGTTCCCTGCTCTTGGCTTCCCATCCCCGTCTCCCTTTCTGGGCTCAAGGAGTGGTGTTCCATTGATAACGAAACATCTACATTGCAGATGAAGTAAGGACTTTTCAGAGAGCGTATATATTGATCTGCTTCACCTGAGTGTTAGTACAGATTGAATCTTTCTAGTACGGCACCCTTGGGACTTGACCAGTTCTGAACCAGAGAACTTTCTGGACCCAGGGAGGTCAGTATTGTCTAGCACATTGGTGGTCAACCCATTCTCGGCAAAGAGCCAAGATAGCAGTGGATTCAGCGCAAAGAGCATCTTTATTTCTGCAGCTTTCATGGCCGTGCTGGACGGCTCCCCTGCCCAGGTCAGCACAGGAAGCCGAAAGGAGAAAGCTGTTTTTGGGGGGCACGGAGGCAGCTTTCGAGCCATGGGGGGACTTCACGAGCCACATCCAGGGGTGGAGGGAGGGAAGAGCCACATGTGGCTCATGAGCCTCGGGTTGTCCACAGCTGGTCTAGTAGCATTACCAACACTACCACTGCTTACTGGGCTCTTAGATGACATTTAAGGGTAAAATAGAGCTAAATAACAGCACAGAACACTGAGAGCCAGGACTGGTGACTGTCAACAAACCTTATGGGACCACGGGAAATTTGGCCACACCCATGAAAAGTGGACATCCGGCTAACTAAAATCATTCTGGATGACAGATGAGTTCTGGACTAGAGAGGTTCAACCTGTACCTATGTCTGAAAGAAGACGGTATTGTTTTTAGCTTGGTGCAGGAACAGCAATGAACTTCCATTTGGAGTCCCACTCTTGCTGCTCAGCTAAAACAGGAGCAGAAGAAGAGGGGAGGGTTTTAAGAGACATCCTTGTCCCTTGGCTACATAAAAATGGCTTGGTTGCAGGCTGCAGACTGATCAGGTTTGCTACCTTGGTGATTGACTCGCAAGAAAGCTCCTGTCCTATTTATGTTGCCTCTTTACCAAATAGATTATGTTAATACAGCCAAACCTGCCTCTCCACTGAACTGTGATAGTAACTGTGTTGATGAGTGCACCTTATCATTGGGTAGTGATGGAAACCACCAAATTCACTTCCCACGGACTACAGAGAAGCTGTCAGTAGCAAGCACTCATTCCCAGCCCAGATCTTAACCAGTATGTAAGAGATAAAAGGATCTTTATCTTATTACTCATCCCTAAAGGTTATTTAATCCCCCATAAACCTTTTTTTTTTTTTACCAACTATGTGTTTAAAGACTCCATTTTATGTATCTGTGCCACTGTATGGCTACGTCTACACTACAAGTTTTTTGGCAGAAAATATGCTAATGAGGGGCTCATTAGCATAAGTTGTGACATCATTTGCATACTTTCTTTTTGTTTCTTTTTACGCAACGGGTTTTTGCGCAAAAAGAAACAGTATGGATGTTTCCTTTTTGCACAAAAACCTTGTTTTATGCAAGAACCTTATGCCTGTCCCAGAGAGGCCTAAGTATCTTAGGCAAAAAGGCACTTTTGCGCAAAATGGAAAAGTCCACATTGCTTCTTTCTGCACAAAAACCCCTCACGCAAAAAGAAATGGCAGATACTATGCTAATGAAGTCACATCTTATGCTAACGAGTCCTTCATTAGCATATTTTCTGCCGAAAAAAACATAGGTAGTGAAGACAAAGCCTATGTTAAGAACTCTACATTAAATGTAAAATACATTTTATTATGTATATTTTTGCCTGTAGGATAGCTTTATATAGCATTTAGTACCTCACCAGAACCATTATTATTTGAATGATTTTTCTTTCGTGGTAGTGGTTAGTAGCCCTAAGACCAGGTTGTCATTGTGCTTAGCACCATACAAATGCAGAACAAACAGATGGTCCCTGCTCCCAAAGAGCATACAGTCTAGATATAAGACAAGAAACAACCGCTGGATACAGAAAAGGGAGGGACGCAAGAAAACAGTGAGACTATGTGGGTCAGCATGATAAGCAGCAGTCTCAGCACAGCAGCTGTTTAACCATCCCTGACTGCTGGTTAGCACTATGCCATCCTAGTCTCATTGGATTTCATGGTTAATGTAGCAACTTCTTTCAAAAATGTCTGCAATCAGTAACCTGCATAATTTAAAGAATTCCCCAAATCCCTGCCCCCCCCATGCTACAAAATAATTACTGCAATTGTCTTTCAGAATTTTAAACTTGATTGCTCAAACCTAAAATTATGCACAATCCCAATGTTCCCTGTAAAGTAAACCTAATGCCAAATGCTTAGCCTGTAGAAAAGAGTAAGTGAGCTCTTGTATGTAGGCTGTGCTGACAAATGCAAACAAGAGAACTCTGTGAGATATTTGCCTGTGTGGTCAAGGGCTAGTTTACTGATTAATGCCTTTTTTGTGCCTCCCCAGAATTGTGAGCGGGGCTCTCCCCCTTCCGGAGGGCATATACCAAGAATCGTCTGATCTCAAGGCAGCTCTCAGGAAACGGATGAGTCAAGGGGTAGGGGCCTCAAATGAATTTTTTGTTTTACAAGAGCATCTGAAATTAATGCCTAAAAACGTTGAGTTGGAATGAATGGATCCATTCATCTCAAAGGGGTGTGGGTGGGTTGGGGCTGGCATCAGAGGGAACCTGCTAGACTTTAAAAAGCCCAACAGTCTATTTATATACTGTACATCTCACCAGTTTCACTCATAATCATGTCCCAGCAATGCATCCTTGTTTGCCATGTCTCTGCCCTTGGCTTAGGTTTCGGCCTGCTCCACAATATGGGAGTGGGCCTCTTCTTTTCATCACACCCTTATCCAGGGTGAGTTTGATGACGACTTCTTCTACATTGATATCTTGCCCGACCCTTTAGCCTCTTGTCTCTGCTCTCTCACCTCCACCTTTGACCTTCAGCCCTGGATCAAGAATCTCACTCACCAAAATGGCCCTTCACACCTGTCTTTCTGAAACACTGCTCCTGTTCTGCTCATTCCTGCATCAAATTCCCGCTCTCTCTCATGCTAGTACTTTATACGCTTCAACAAAGCACACTTACCCTCTGACTGACTCACCACCTTGCCCTTTTAAGGCTTCCAGTCCATTAGTGTTTAACTTATCCACCTCTTTCTGTACTCTGCCTCGGATACCTCAAGAGACCCATTTATTGATTCTCTCCACTTCGCTCTTTCCTTCATAGTTGGTTCTTTAGTCAATCCATCCTGTCATAACCCAGCCCCCCAGTCTTGGTTCACCTCCACCATCCACTTCCTACAATAATAGTTTTGATCCTATTTATCTGTTTAGCCCATCTGGGTGCTTGCTTCTGTACCCTCCCTCTCACCAAAGAACATCCTCCCTGAGTTAGTCTGTAAATCCACTACTCTGTCCTTCCCCAAATCCCTCTCTGAGACCTATTTCTACCATGAAATCTAAAGGTAACACCTAGTAGAGGGCCAGTTTAGAAAAGTTGATTCCAGTTTAAAACAAACATGTTAAAAAGTGCTGTTATCCGGCACTTAATTCACTAAAAAGCTCAATTAACCAGTATTTCTGATCTCTCCCAATACATACCTTCAGTCTAATCACTGGGCCTACTCTAGTGTACTGCCCAGGAGGTTATGCAATTGCACATTCTACCCTCTACTTTTATGCAAAAGAGGCAGAAGATGAGGAAGGAAGCTGAAATCAGAGATTTATTCAAAAAGCAACTTCCGGGTTGTGTCAGTGTTGTTACAGATTCAGCCCAATCGCCTCCACCTTCTTCATCTACAATGCTGGTCCTGATGCACTGCAACACTCTGAAAAGCCTTCTGAATCAAAGAAAGATTAAATTATGTTGAGTAGAGTTTTAGTGTTGAGTAAGTCTGAAGGTATGTCGATGCTGCATTCCTCTTTCGAGAGAGGAATGCAAATGCAGCTGAGCGAAACTGCAAATGAAGCGTGGATTTGAATTTGCCGCACTTCATTTGAATAATCGCATCCAGGCGCTATTTCAAAATACCCTATTTCGAAAAAAGAAACGCCGTCTAGATGCGGTTATTTCGAAAGAAAACCCTTCTTTCGAAACTACCCTTACTCCTTATAAAATGAGGTTTAAGGGTAATTTTGAAAGAAGGGTTTTCTTTCAAAATAACCACGTCTAGACACTCTATTTTGAAAAAAGAAATGCTGTCTAGATGTGGTTATTTCGAAAGAAAACCCTTCTTTCAAAATTACCTTTGCTCCTTATAAAATGAGAATTTTTACTACACTTGGAATATTTTATTCTTCTCCTTCTCCTGTTTGTTTTTTAATTACATTAAGAGCTCTTCCTATATGTTTGAGCAGTATCTACCATAAAGCAAATAATAGTTGGCCCTTATGAACAACAGGCATCAACAATGTCTCTGTGAGTTCCTTCCTCCGTAGTTGACAAGCATGATTTTGCTGTCAGGACAGACAAATCACACTTCCTAGAATGTGAGTTAGTAACTGTTTGGTCACCCATGTGTGCACTAGTAAACCACTTTTAGTAGTGGGCTATACTCCACTATGGCTCTAAATCCTCCTGTAACATGGTCAAACTGCTATTGTAATAAATAATCTTTGGGTACATCTACACAGCAGCATTATTTTGGAATAACTGACATTATTTAAAATAACAAAGTGCACGTCTACACAGCAAGCCATTATTTCAAAATAATTCTGAGGTGGAGGACTTCTTACTCTGACTCCTGTAACCCTCATTTCAGGAGGAGTAAGGGAAGTCACCGGAAAAGTGTTCTTGCTTTGACTTCCTGCTGTATAGATAGCATCAAAAGCCGAATTAAGCTTTTTTGACTTCAGCTACACAGTGGCTGTAGCTGAAGCTCCGTATTTTAATTCGACATTTGCCCTGCTGTGTAGATGTGCCCTCTGTGTGCTCTACAAATATGTTGATTAAATGTTCTGCTTACCAGTCTGGGCATACATTTTAAAAAGTGGACTTTATCAACATCGGTGAGTGTACTTATGTAACTAGTGAAGGATGATTTCTGAAGGAGCCAGACAGATGTTAACTATTGAATTGCTATTTCTATCTGTTATTTTTAAATATCAAGAAATTCTGAAACAAAAGTCAACATTTGCCCTTAAAAAAAATAAAAAGAAGACACTAATACTCACAAATCCTACCCTAAGAAGAATACTGTAAACCGGGACCAGAGAAGAGCAAAAGACACCATAAATCCACTGGGAGCATTGTCTTGCCAGTCTAATTCAAGTGGGAAGCAACCAGATGACCTTGTAGTAGGCGTTAGTACAAAACCCAACTATAGAGAGAAAAATACATGGCAGTGCCCATGACAAGAAAACAGGGAGTATACTTTAGAAGAGGGGTGGGGAACCTAAGGCTTGCATGGATCCAGCCCCTGAGGCTCAGGGCTCCCCTTCAGCACTGGGGAGCCCGCGCTGGTCCTCCCCTGCCCCTCACTGTTTCCCCTGTAGGGCTGGAGGGCACAAAATCTACTAGCCTGGGCTCAATTGATTTTTCTGTCGGTCATCAGCCCCAGTCCCAAAAAAGGTTCCTTGCCCCTGCTTTAGAAGATAAAATGTGACTAGACTTGAATTGTTCATTAAATAATGCAGTAGCCAGTGTTTTTGCATCTTAACATGATAATTAAGATGACCACATAGAAAACAATAATTTGAACAACCGAACAAGAGTCTACAGAAGAGACTAAGTCATAAACTGTTTGTTCAATTTCCTGCCCACCAATATTGGGGGGCAGTTGAAGTAAAATTAGACAAAATCCCAAACTGACCTTGGTTTTGTTATTGTAGAACAAAGCCCCAGCTGATGTGTAAACACAAAATGTTGTTCACTGCTATTGATGTAAAGCTTGGAGACCCAGACTGATGGGATCGAATACAGCGAGGTTAAACCCATCAAGAGCCCAGTTAAAATTGGCAAATTTACATTTACTTTTCATTTGTTTCAGACGATACAACTTATTTTCCATCTGCCATTGTGGTGGCAGGCACAACAGTTTCATTTCTTATAGGTGCTCCTGCTATGCATTAACTGATTATAGCAAAGCCTAATATCTCCCAGCTTACAGTCACCTTTCTAAGGACCTTATTTAATTTGCCAAGATTATCATACTCCATAATACAGGGTTTCATATCACATGCAGAACTAGTTTCATAGCATCTTTTAGGGAATATAGGTTTTCTGAGGGAACTACAGCATTATAGCATTTGCAAGGGAAAAGAAATTGATCTAGGAAAACATTTTTTCCCGTACACAGTGAATAATCAGATACTCTCAATCAGAATGATTAAGAGAATAGGACAAGAAAAAACAAAAGTTTCCAGGAGAAAGCATAGTGCATGTCTCTTCACATTCAGGCTGTAGGGAACTCCAAGAACAAAATGGCAGCAGAATTCGGTATACTTAAAGAATGCCTAAAGGCGCACTATGTGAAGCACAAAATACACCAGGTTCATAGCAGCATACGCAGCTGTGAAGTCTTTCCTGAATTTGTATATAAACCAGCAGTCCTATTTGCTGAATTCAAAGCTGAGGCACTAATTTGTCCAAAATCTGAACCAAATCTAAACCTTTTCTGAAATGCAAAAAAATGTTGCTTTATTAATTACTAGAGATTTGGCACGGTGTTGCTCAGGTCCTTAACTGAAATTATTTTTGTTTGTCTTCATTTAAATTGTTGTTCTGGTGTGGGCTAGGGATGAGAGATTCAATATGCAGGCTGCCCCATGGAGAGAAGACGACCCAGCCCTCTCTCATCACAGCAGCTTGGGGCCAGGTAAGAAGCACTCTCCATGGCCACTGCACCCGGCACAGCCAGGGAGGAGTGTATGTCTCCTGTCTGGGAAACAACAGACAGGCACCCAAACAGACAAACTCTCTCTATATATAGTGGATAGCTGTCCCTTTCTCCACTTCTGCCTCCTGCTGGCTCAATGGAGTTATAGCTGGCCCGGCCCTCATCTCTGGCCCCTTGCAGCCCCCCTGTGATCACTATACAGTATAACTGTCCCCGCTAGCCGACCTCTCCCTTTCTGTTTTATGAGAAATTAAATTCCAGGCAGATCCCATTTTCCTGGCACAACTAAATTGTGACCCTGCTTTAAGTTATGGTGAGAGGAAACTGCATACCAAATTTGATGGTCCTAGTTCTTACCATTTAGGACATGGGTTCCCAAACATGCCCTTAGGGGGGCATGAAGAAATTCCAGGGGTGGCCCCTTTCCCCCTTTCCCCCCCCCCCCCCCCCCCCCCGGTCAGTTCCTTTTTTTTTTTTTCCTCCACATTTTTTGCTGCTATTTTGGAGGGAAGGCGGGGGAGGGGAGAGTTTTTCAAAAATCAAAAAGGGGCCGTGATGCCGAAAAGTTTGGGAACCACTGATTTAGGAGGTGTTCTTGAACAAATAAGACAGATACACACACTCTCTCAAATAGATAGTGAATTATGGTCATTTCCACGTAATTTTGGACTTCTTATCAAGGGCACCATTTATGGGGAGCTAGGTGGGC
Organism: Pelodiscus sinensis; assembly: GCF_052426305.1. NCBI lineage: Eukaryota > Metazoa > Chordata > Testudines > Trionychidae > Pelodiscus > Pelodiscus sinensis. The sequence continues at coordinate 107,906,446 of NC_143055.1, read as the reverse complement.
TATACTCCCCCCAAAGTTTGAACTCCTGGATACTTGAGGTCTGCTTAAAGCCCTTGACCAGTCTCCAGAGCAGGGGTGGGCAATAATTTTTGGTGAGGGGCCACTCCAAGATTTTGCTATGTGGTTAAGGGCCGCACTTTTCTGTGGAGGAGGTGCAAGGTCTAATTGGAGGTTGGGTGCAGAAGGGCGCACGGGGTAAGGGACTGGGGTGCAGGAGACGTGGGATCTGAGAGGGTGTTTGGGTGGAGGAGGGGGTTGTGACCTGGGCATGGGATTGGAGTGTAAGGTCAGGGAGAGAGTATGGGTGCAGGAGAGGAGTCTGGCCTGGGAAAGGGATGTAGGAGGGGGCACAGAGTCTGGGAGGGAGTTGTCATGTGGAGCAGGGGGTGCAGAGGGTTTAGATGGCGATCTGGAAAAGGGAGTTGGGGCAAAGGAGGGGTTGGGGTGCCAGAGGCAGGCTTTGGCTGGGAGGAGTTTACTACCTAAGTGTCTCCTGGCCAGCTGGCTGCAGCACCCCCAAGGTAGGCTGGGCTCCCTGCCTTTTGCAACCCTAGCCTCTTGAAAATACAGGCTGCTCCCTCCATGTGGCTCTCCACTCCGGGTGGTGGAAAAGGCTTGCACTGCCCCAGTCTCTCAGGCCAATCTCTCAGCTCCGATTGGCTGGCTGTTTCCAGCCAATTGGAGCTGAGCGATTGGCTGAGGTCAGTTCTTATTGGCCTGTTGTTTCTGGCCAATAGGACCTGAGGGTTGAGCTGGGGTCAGGGAGATCTCATGAAGCCGCCCCCTCCCTATAGAGGAGAGAGACACAGGGACTGTGTTTTAAATCAGGGCAGCTGAGTGTGTCTGAGGGTCCCGGCATGATGGTCCACGGGCCGGATCCGGTGGCTTGGCAGGCTGGATCCAGCCTCTTGCTGTATTTTGCCCAGCCCTGCTCCAGAGGCAGGTCTTAAATGCAACAAAGTTTGAGCCACTTGCAGCTTTGTCTTTGGGGCAGGGAGTTTGTTATAAAAAAGAGGGAGGCAGGGTGATTAAGAATAACAAAAGATGCATTAGAGCATCATGAGAACATTGCTAGGTACTCCACTTAAAAGATAGGGGTAAAAAAGGAGTAGGAATGAGTGTTGTGCTGCTAGGATTTGCTTTTGGACCACTGCTGTTAAACTTATAAATATTCTTGAAAAAGGAGTAAACAATGACTAATCCGCGCTGACTGCAAAGAATTAGAAAGAGATCTCACCAAACTGGTGATTGAGCAACACAAGGGCAGATTAAATTCACTGTTGGTAAGTGCATGGGAAAATATAATCCTAACTTTAGATACAAAAATGATGGGGTCTAAAATAGCTGTTATCCCTCAAGAAAGAGATCCTGGAATCCTTGTGGATAGTTCCCTGAAAACATCTGCTCAATTTGCAGTGGCAGTCTAAAAACTAAAAAGCTAACAGAATATTTGGAATTCTTTGGAGAGGAATAGCTAATAAGGCAAAATACCATACTGCCTCTATATAAAGTCACTGTATGCCCACATCTTGAATGTTGTATGCGGCTCTGGTCACCCCATCTAAAAAAAGATACATTACATTTGAAAAAAGTACAGAAAGGGCAACAGAAATGATTAGGGGGTAAGAAATAGCTTCTATATGAGGAGAGATTAACAAGACTGGGACTTTTCAGCTTGGAAAAGAAGTGACTAAAGGGTGGGAGAGATATGTTAGAGGTGTAGAAAATCATGAATGGTGTGGAAAGAATAAGGACATGTTATTTATTCTTTTACTAACATCACACAAGAAGCTGACCAAATTAAATTTATCAGCAGCAGTTTTAAAAACAAACAAAATAAATTATTTTTTCATGGTCAATTTGTGGAGCTTTTTGCCAGGAGATGTCCCAGAGAGAACCAGATGTGGAAGCTCTCATTATGGTTAGCGTATGGAGGGAGCTGTTGGGATCTCTTCAACTCTCTTTGCTGGCTGTGAGGTTATATTGTTGACATTAATTTTTACACAGTGAGCCATTTCTGTTCGTGTTTGGCATTGAGAAAAGCTTGGTTTTGAGCTGTTGAAATTGCCATTCTATGAACTTTGCTGCCTTACAGAGTTTGGGAATGATCAGAGTTCTGCTGATTATTGAGTTAAGATCAGCTGCACACGATCTAATTTGTGAGGCTTGATTTTAAGTCTGGTTGATAATACCACTTTGGCCTCAATTGAGATCATGTGGAGTTTATATGCTTTTGGAATTAGCTTGGGAGTTTTGAATATTGGCTCAGCAACATTCAGCAAGTTCTATTTCCCATGGAAAGTCACAGGATGGCTTATAAGCTTCACCCTGAAGCCAGTAGGAGACAGGTATATTGGAGAAATCATTAGCTGTTGACCTACCCCTGCCCAGATCAGTAAGGAACAGGAACCGAAGGGAGAAATTCTTATCCATAGGTGTTGTCTTTGTAGAGAAAATGTATTGATGTGCAGTTTAGGATAGCTCCAGGCAACACAGTCTATATTCAAAGCTGGTCATAACTAATTAAATTAGATTGTGCCGAATAGTATTTTTGATGCAACAGTGAACTTGGAAAGTTTACTCTTCTTCTATCGAGTCCATGTCTTGTTACTAATGACGCAAAAACTGAACAGGTAGAAAATAATATTGATGTGCAAAGATTGTGGAATAATCTGAAGAAATCCAAAGTTCTGACAAGTTTCTTGATTAAAGACCATGTTAGAATCTGGAAAAATGGAGACTTGAAAATCTTTCAAAACTTGTAACCTGTGAAATTTTGGAATTTTAGAAGGGGTGGAAGAAGCTGATGATGAAAAATGTGACTCTTCTCTAAATTTGATTAAATCTTTCTGAATTCTCTTGAAATGCAGTTTTCTTTCATTTTGAAACATCTTACTGGTTTCAGTGGTACTTACCACTGTAATTATGGGGCAGTGGTTCTCAGCTTGTCAGAGTGTGATCTTGTGTTAAAACAAAATAAAGTTTTGGTTCCCCTATCCATTTAGCCATAAAGAAAGAAAAGAAGGCTGGGGGGAGTGGGGGAAGATCCTCATCTGTCAGGAAAGGGTTAAAGCCCAATCAGCCCAAACCCCATGCACCTGTGAGGTTAGTCAAGCCTGGAGATGGGCTTTTTCCTTAAAAGGGAGGCTTACTGGTCAGTGAAAGATGGGACTCTGGAGGAGGACTGCAACACAAAGGTTGCTGAGTGGTAAAATGGCTTGAGAGCCTTGGTTGACCATGTCTTCTCAGAAAGGTGAAGGAGTCCTACTTTCCCTCTTTTTCTTTTCGCTTCACTTCGCTTCCTGAAAGATGAGGCTTTGCTTTTTGTGTGCTGAAGAAGCATATGTTAACTGTTTGTTTGGTCTCTGAACTCACCCTCAAAATGGGGTGCAGATCCTGCATAGCACAGCCAGAGGACTGTACTGTGGATTCTGAGATAGGAGCAGTATATACAGCCGGTCCCCAAGTTACGAACGGGTTATGGACCAAACACTTGGCCGTAACTTGAAATGTTCGTAAGTCGGACCCCATTGACTTACATTGCGACTGCGCTGTCCGTAAACGCAGGTCGTGTTCCTAGCCCGGGGACCGCCTTTACGACTGCTTAATGGGAGGTTTGGTCGTAAATGTGAATGGTCGTAAATCGACTGTTCGTAACTCGGGGACCGGCTGTACTCCTCTTCCCATGGACGCAAGGGAGAGGTACTTCAATGGTCCTCTTGCCTAGGTCAAGACTAAACGCCTTTTTCGTCAAAGGCAAATGTGAGTTGCCTAAAAAAATTCAAAAACTTAGTTCTAGGGAGACAAATTATTTTGGTGATGGGTGGGGGAAGGAATTTATTTTGAAACAACTGGCTTTACTGCTTCCAGAATGAAACCTTTTGGTTTAAAAAAAAATGCTTTTGAGACTTTCCATCAGTTTTCTAATTAAAAATATATTTTAAAACGTCTTAATAAATCAAACACCTCAATCAAAATGAAACTTTTTTTGACATTCTAGCATGCTGAAAATTTTGCAATATTTGCTGGTTGACCCAAGGTAATTACTGTGACACCTCTCTCCCCCATACTATTGGACCTGCACCCGAGCCAAATAATTCAGCTACTTCCACAGCTGTAGCACTGACTGGTAGGCTGCAAACCCAGGCTACGTCTACACTATGTGTTTTGCCAGAAGAAGCAATGCAAATGAAGTGCTGATTAGCATTTTGTCATGCTTCATTTGCATAATTTATTCCGATCCATTTTTGCACAAGAGGTTTTTGCACAAAAACATGCAGTGTGGACATTTCCTTTTTGTGCAAAACCCCCTTTTTGTGCTAGATCCTTATGTCTCTCCAGGATAAGAGTTTTTGTGCAAAGGGGTTTTTGCGCAAAAAGGAAATGTCCACACTGCATGTTTTTGCACAAAAACGTCTTGCGCAAAAACTGATTGGAATAAATTATTCAAATGAAGTGCAACAAAATGCTAATCAGTGCTTCATTTGCATTGCTTCTTCTGGCAAAACCCATAGTGTAGACGTAGCCCCAGTGTCGGGGAAATTCTCACAACCAACCAGGTCAAATCTTTTAAAACAGGAGAATTTGAGAACTGGTTTGTAAAGAAAGATTAAATATCCCCACCTTTGTGAATCTAGACCAAGGGAAGGTTCTAAAGCTGCCTCGTTTGTGCTACCGGGACAGGAGCCATTTCTGCACCGTAACTTTCATTATTATGATTCCTTTTGCAGTAGTAACTGCTATGCTCACTGCTGCAGAAAAACCCAACATCTGGAGACTCTGGAAGCAGTTGTGAGAGCTTAGAAAATCTAAAACCTAAACTCAAAGCTTTGGGCCAGGAATATATTTCTCTTCTCCATCTTCTAGTCATCTTCCAAAGAGGAGTTATGTCTGGCATTCCTTGGGTTTGATTGTGCAGTCCTGTTCTCACAGGGGATACTGCTGGCGTAAGGATTGCAGGGTTGGGTCTCTTGTCTGTTATCTGCATTATAGCTACTCAGACCTTAGTGAACTCTTTTGGGGAGAGAATCTGTTTCAATCTCTGCTTTATGTTTGGGAGGGCTTAAAAATCTGTCACATGCAGATCACTGAAGAAGTGACATTGCTACCAGCACACATGTGATTTCCTCCTCCCATCCCTGATGAGCTTTCACTGTCTTCTCAGCTGAGATAAGGACCCTGAAGACATCCCTCACTTGGTTTATTTTTTGTTTGTTTGTTTGTTCCCTCCTTCCTCCCTGCAGAGTCTCTGTGCCAATACTTCCTCCAGCCAGGCGGGCTGGCTTAGGGCTTCCTGCAGAATCTGTCCAGCACCAATCTGTAATGGCTGCTCTGAGAGTGTGCCAAGGAAGGCTACCCCCAAAGCACAACACATTGCTTCCCATTCCCTCAGGTCTGCCAAGCAGGATGACAAATCTGAAATTAAAGTGCTGCAAAAAGAGGCCATGCGGGCTGGCTGTAAACACAGAATTACAAACCAGTCCTCAGCATTGCAGTTCCATTGTTCAGTGATTCGCAAACTTTTTGGCCTGCGGCCTACTCTGCCACCAGCCAACCACCCATGATGACAAAATGAGTTCTGGAAGGGGTGGGATGTGGGATCTGGCCAGGAGGTAGGGTGCAGGAGCAGGCTGAGGGTGGGGGTGGGGGGGTCTGTGTGGAATATTGGGTGCAGGAGCCAGGTGGGAGTGCATGGTCTAGGCAGGAAGCGAGGGGTGTGAGGACGATAGGGAGGAGGGTGCTGCTCCCAGGCACTTCCCTCTGCTGCTTCCCTAGGCCCTGATTTTGGCCAAGGGGAGCGGTGGGGAAAGTCTCCAGGCAGAGCAACTACCTTCCCCCAGAAGCTGGATCCAGACTGCGAGGCTCACCCCCTCACAGGGAGGAGCTGGCATTGGCACTCCATCCCACAGGGGAGTGGGGGTGGAGTGCTAGCACAGGCTCCCCACTGTGTGGGGGAGTGGAGGCTGAGCCCATAACCCACACTTTGAAAACTACCTGACCCACACTTTGAGAACCACTGCCATAGATGTATAACACACATCCAAAAACAGATCCTGTAGACTGGAACACAGAAACTGCATTGGCATATTGTGTAGTGCTGATATATTCTCAGTGTCATGGTCATGAACATAGCCATAGTAAAAGTCTCCCAAATGTGGATTGTATGTCTGCTGTCCAGATTGATTCACTAGCACCAGAGGGTTATTTGCATGGAAGCAAGAAAGGAAGTGAATGAGAAAATAGCATTGAAACTTGTATACAACATCTGAAGGGGTTTGATCCATTGACAAATAGGTGACTGTTTTCCCCCTGAAGTTTATGTGAAAGCTTCCAGTAATGGGGAAGGAGAATATGCAGCAATAAACCAAGACCAGAGCAGAATTTGCTTAGATCAAATGATATGAAAATAAAACGAGCTAAATCTGTCCTCCCCAGCACAACTACCTCCCGGAGATATTGATGTGGATCATATTTACTAGCTCCATGCAAAAGGGCCTTACAAACACCTTGGAAAGTGGGTATTAGCCTGATTGTATAGGATGGCAAAACTGAGGCATGGAGAGAGGGAAGTGATGTGCCTAAAGTCAGCCAGCAAATCAGGAACAGACCTTGGATTAAGCCCAATCAATTTGGTCACCTGGACAACTGCTCTAACATTTGGCTCACGCTCAGCTGGTCTGTGGATTGCACAGCAAATAGAATATTCTTCAGAATTTTATAAATTAGGGTGAGTGGTGGTTCAATGGTTAGGGCTTTAGAGACTCAGGGGCTTTAGAGACTAACTTGGGGCTTTAGAGACTCAGCTCAACTACAGACTTCCAGTGTGACCTTGAAGAAGTTACTTAATTTCATTAGGAGCTAAACAGCACCTGAGGGAGTGGAGAAAGACAAGTCCAGCATTCCAGGGGTTAAAGAAAGCCTCTAGGCCCAACTAACCCCACCCCACTTAGCTACCACCAATGCCATGCGTGGAGAGAATAGAAAAGGAAGGTGCCTGGCTCAGTTAGGAGTTGATTAGCAAGGAGGCAGGAACCCCATTCAGCAGTCTAAGGACACAAACCAGAACCTGTCCGCTCAGCAGCCATGGGAGCAAATAAGTCCCCAATCTCACCTCTCTGGGAAAAGGGGAGAACCTATTGAGAAGCCTCAACTAAAGGGAATCTGGACTCTTGGGGGCCACACCTCAAATTTAAGGACTTGAACAGGGAGTGGTTTGGTGTTCCTGGGCCAGGAGCACAAGGGACAGGGGGCAGTGACCTAGACACTAGCTTACTTAGCCACCAGGGACCCGGCCACACACTGATATGTCTTTGAAAACCTTGACCACGGAGTCTCCTCTGTCTCATTTTTCATTTGTAATGGAGGAAATAACATTGTCCAACCTCATGGGAGGGAAGGGTTGTGAAGATAAATGCACCATAGATTTTGAAGCTCTACAGTTGTGGGAGCCATATAAGGACCTCAGATAGAAAAAGCAAAACGTTTTTTTTTTCTCTTTCCTTATACCATTTGTACATCTTTTTATTGTGAAAATTAGCTCAAAATTAATCTAAAATAGCCCCCCTTGAAATACTTTTGTTAAGGAGTTTACTTGTGTGATTTAAAGTAGTATTTTGGTACTTTTTTCTTTGGGTCAAAATCCATGAAGCATTGTCTGAGAATCAGGGATAAAATGGGACAGAGATGCTGAACATGTGGATACCAAGGAGATGGTTTCCTAGCAACCATAACCATGTGAAAGCTTCCAGAACTTTCTTCTCTTTCTCATGACATCCTTTTTGTCTTAGTTTTTTTAGAACTGTGACAAGTAAAGTAACCCAGATGTGGAATCCCTCATTAAAATCATCTTCTTAGCCTATGCACAACATGCCCCCAGGTGGTATGTGACCAATTACATCTTTAATAGCTAACACTTGGTTTAGGTTGGACATTAGGAAAACTTTCCTAACTGTCAGGGTGGTTAAACAATGGGATAAATTGCCTCGGGAGGTTGTGGAATCTCCATCACTGGAGATATTTAAGAGCAAGTTGGATAGACATCTATCAGGGATGATCTGAGGGTGCTTGGTCCTGCTATGGGGCAGAGGACTGGACTTGATGATCTCTCAAAGTCCCTTCCAGTCCTAGTATTCTATGATTTAGTGATGTTAGATTAGGCTCCTAAAGCCTATTGCTGCGTATATTGGTAAAGGGTTAAAAGGAGCTGAAAAGCAGGTTAATTAAACAGAATAATTATAACTGTTTATGACATCTACCCCCTCATCCCGATGCCCTCTAAGAGTTTGCATGACCTAGAATTTAAGAACCACACCAATAAACTAATTCAGGTTTGTGGCTCCAGGTGCCCCTGAAACACCTGCCACTCCACACAAGGAGAAATGGGATCAGACTGAAAGAGAGAAGAATGTCATGATCCCTGCTGCCACGTGGACTGGCTAGGGATGCTAACGTCCATAAGGAGCAGGGAGGAAGGGGGTGGTGGAAAGAAAAGCGTATTTGCCTCACAACTGAAGTGTTGTTGCATGCAGTGCTCAAGCAGGAAAGGAGGTATATGTTGGACACAACCAGAAATACCTGTGGTATTTTAGATTGTCAGGAGGGATAAGAATCAAAAGTTGATAAATCTGGCAAAAGAAGAAGATGGCTTTGATGTGGAAGTGGTTGCGAGCTGCAGCAAGGCTGTCATCTTTTGTGGTTTCCAAAATCAGCTTCAAAAAATGTTTGGGGTTGGTCTACAGGGAAAAATACCTTCAGAGTTTAATGTTCCAGGAAAGAAATACCTGCAACCAGACTCTTTAAGCGAATGTAGGCTTGCCCTCACATTGTAGCAGATGAGACTCCAACCAAAATGTTTTTAAACCCCAAGTGCCTACTGTACCAATTTCCTGATTTTGCCTTCATTAAACCTCTAGCAGCACCCTCACTGACATCAATGATCAAGCCCCAAGAGCGCAAAAGGGAATCTGCCAACTGCAGAGACCTATACTAAGATTGTATCAGGGTCTGTACACACCAGCATGACGATCAAGTGTCAAAACCTCGCTTAATCACCAGTTCGAGCCAGTCATTTTTGGCTACATCTATGTTTGGTTGGATAGTATGGTTGCAGTCAAGTCATTATGGAAAAATATTCAAACACCGCTGTAGCAGTCACCCAAGTTAGAGCACAGTGGTTCTAACAGGTCAGATCCTGCTTGCCATCTTCATTAAGTATTTCCACTGATTTCAGAGTCAGAAACACAAGTAGGACCTGGCACTGAGTGTACATCAGTTGCTCCCATGTACACCTCCAGAATGTGCTAATGACTTCAACCGAGAGAAAAAAAAAGCCAGGTAGGGGTTTACAGATAGCTTAGAGCAGGGGTTCCCAAACATTTTGACACGGGGACCAGTAAATCCATTCACGAGCTTATAGAGGACCAGTAACATTCATTTGCATATTTGCATATTCATTAAACAAATGATGAATATTCAAATGAGTTGTTTCTGGTCCTCCCAAAGCCCCCAGTGCCAGCTTTAGCAAAGCTTTTGATATGGTCAACCACAATATTCTTGCTAGCAAGTTAAGGAATATGGATTGGATAAATGGACTGTAAGATGGATAGAAAGCTGGTTAGACCAGGGTTTCCCAAACTTTTTACTTTAGTTGGAACCTGGTTTTTTTTTCAGTACTGTTTTTTGCAGCCCAAAAATATAAACACATATAAAAAAATAATTAAAAATGAATAAATTTTCAGTTTTCACCCGGCTGCATCCTCCGCCCAGCCTGGGCCAGAGCTTGGGGGACCCAGCACCACATGGGCACTCCAGAAGGCAGGAGCAGGAGCAGATTGGGGTAGGGTATCTGGCTAGGAAGGCGGGTGCAAGGATAGGGAGGGTTTCCAGGTGTCCAGTTTTGTACCATACAATCTGGTATTTGAGGGTTCTGTCCAGGAAACAAATTGAGAAAATACTGGACATATTTTCTAATTAGATAAGTTTTATTATTATTAGGTGTATCAGTCTGTAGCTGTGAACTGCCTGGCTGGTAGGTGTCGAGGGAAGGTATGGGGGGGGAGGCAAAATGGAATATATGGGGCCGGACTCACTCGTGTGCCCTGGTCTGCATGTGCCTGGGTCAGTCCTGTTTTCCACTGGCCAATTGCTCCTCCCCCAGCTTCTCCTCCCAATCTCCCCTGACCAGCCCTGCTTCGGGCGGCTGGTTCTCCTGTCCTCCTCCTCACGATATTCCCCCCCGTCCCGTCCTCTGGCCAGCTCGCTGCCCCCATCCAGCCCTGCTTCCAGAGGCTGGTTCTCCAGTCCTCCTCCTCCCGATCTCCCCTGGCCAGCCCCTCCGCCCCCCCCGTCTAGCCTTCTCCAGCCGTCCGCCTGCCCTGATCTCCGCCGGACAGCCCACTGCCCCCAACCCTGCTTCCGCCGGCTGCCCGCCATCCCAATCTCCACCAGACAGCCCCACTGCTCCCAACCCTGTTTCCGCCAGCCGGCTGGCTGCCCCCGATCTCTGCCGGATAGCCCCGCTGCCACCAATCCTGCTTCCCGGCGGCCAGTTCCACCCCCACACACACACACTTCCTCCCAGTCCACCCAGCCCCGCACCTCTCTTGGCAGCTATGCTGAAGCCCGGTATTTTTTCCTGCGGCCCGGTATCATGCCCTGGCCCATAGTTTGGGAAATGCCGGTTTAGAGCTTTTAAACTGGTTTAAAAAAAGAACCAAATGCCAGCTGCAAAACAGAAGCTGTGATCAGTGGTTTTCAACAGACCTTCTTGTTTCTCACTTGTGTAGTGCCAATAGATTCCTAGATGCACTGGGGTATTACTTGCCTTTTTTATGACAAATGTCTATCTACAGAGCAAGAAAAATGACTGGTTCAATATTCTTAATTAACATGAAAAGGGAGAATACAGCAGTTTAGGAGCCCACTGTTCTGCCCACCGTGATAATGTTGATTTTTTTTTCCCCTGCAGAGTGGAAAACTTTTCTTGCAGAGACATGGACATGAATTCTCTTCTCATTTTATAAATGTCATTCTCTTGTCTGTGATGTTTCATGTCATGCCTGCTTTGAGTTCCGGACACATGATTGTCGATGCCTGTGAAATCTGTGAGCAGTCTTTAGCCCCATGTTTCCTATGACCATGAAATGTCAGAATGTAGTTTGGCCTTCAGGATTTCCTTTCTGTCTTCCTTTCCATCCACAGCTATAGTAGGTTCCTCTTACTGGGTGTGTCTAGACTACAGGGTTTTGTAGACAAGTGGCCTTTTGTTGACAAAACTGTACCTGCATCTACACTACTGCCTCGTTCTGTCAACAGTAAGTCGAAAGAATGCTGCAGTTTTGTTGACAGCGGTAAACCTTGTTTTATGAGGAAGAATCTGTCAACAAAAGGTGTGTGTGTATGCAGGGAGCCAGTTCTGTCGACAAAAAAGGCCTCCAGGAAGAAGCCCTGGTGGACAGTCTAGCCTTTACATGTACAGCACCTCTGAGGTTCCTGGCCACAGCCTCTTAAAGGCACAGGCATTCAGACAAGCCTTGCTGTCCGGCAGCTAGCCAGAGCACCCGTGACAGCCATGTCTCAGCCTCAAGGCCCCCCCTTGCCCTTCTCGGGACAGAGATGAGGACCCAGCCAGGGGCACCAAAAGGCGGGTACCAGCCTGGTCAGGGCCAGAAATCCAAAACCTCCTGGAGCTCTGGTCCCAGGAAGAAGCCCTGCAGGCCTTGAAGACACGCCACAGGAATGCAGACATTTATGAGTGTCTGGCCCAGGGACTGGCCACCAAAGGGCATCACCCCCGCACCATAGCACAAGTCAGGGCCAAAGTAAAGAAGCAGCTGCAGGGATATGCGAGGGCCCGGGACCAGAGATCCCACTCCGGGGAAGCCCCCGAGACCTGCCCTTACTACCAGGAGTTGGAGCAGATCCTGGGCGGTGGGGAAGCCCAAACTCCACTGCATGTGGTGGAGTCTGGATTACCCCACCACATCGTGGAACAACTCCTCCTGAGGGAGGAAGACCGGGCAGGAAAGCTGCACCAGAAGGAGGAGGAGGAAGAGGAAGAGGAGGCAGCAGGGACCCAGACCCCAGAGGCCTCCCCGGCATCCATGGACAGTGGGGAGGGAACATCAGGTGAGTGCTTTGAGGGGTCACCACACACGGGCGGTTTGGCAGTGTGGGGGGCCATCTAGTCCCATTGCCACTGTGGGGCTCCAGTGAGGCTTTCAGGCCGCTGCCCAACTCACACGTGGTGTCACATGTAACACCCCTGAGTCTCCTGGCCAAAGGAGAGCCCCTGACAGCCATGGCATGCCCGACAGCAGGGGTGCACACAGACAGTGATTGTCTCCTCTTCTTTTACTCCACAGCCAGATCCTCTCCCCAATAGGGGAGCACCACACCCGCCCCACCACCATCCTGACCCGTGGCACCTGCAAGCACTGGCGGGTCTACATGGACCTGCTGAGGGAGCACGTAATGGGTCTGGAGGACCTGAACAGGACCCTCCAGCAGAGGAGGGAGGCAGAGACTGAGTGGCGCACCAGGCTGCTGGACGAGCTGGTCCAGCAGCGAACTGCCATGTTTGTCACAATGTGGGAGGTCTTCGCCTTGCCTGCCCCTGTCACAGGCACCGCTCCTCCAGCACACCAGGCTCCTGCTCCTCCAGCCCCTCCAGTGTCCTCTTCTGCCCTAGCCCCCCTTGCTCCCGAGCCCTCACAGGCCCAAGAGCTGCCCCCCCCCCCCCTTACTGCCCAGGCCAGGACTGGCTCTTGCTCCACCCTATTCCAAGGCTGTAGTGATGCTAGGATGCAGGAAGGTGGCAGGACCCTGCGATCAGGGAAGCTGTACAGTATATGACAAGATATGTGTATCTGAAAATGTATAATAGATTTGAAAAGTATGAACATAGACTAGCTTCCTTATACAACTGTTTTTTCTTATGACCATGTCGGTGCATTCAGTTTGGCCATGTTGGCCAACCTAATAATTTCAAATTATGATTTGTAAGCAAAGTCAAAATGAGTTCTCCCTGACAGCTAGTGATGAGCTAGGGGCTGGGGGGAAAGGCTTCAGGACCAGATTGTATTTACATTCACACCTAATCTACCTAGGTATCCAGCAAACAGAGCTGTGTTGCTCAAGTGATAAATTTTGGCTAGAGTTGGGTTACAAATCACTTGAATGTGTGTGTGTGTGGGGGGGGGGTGAATGAAATGTTGTTGTTCTTATTGTATGAGTAAAGGGCAGTCAAATTGTACTTAACCTGTACTGGTTGAGGGCATCAAGAGAGAGGTTGGGGACAGGTGTTTTGCTTGATGGTCAGTCTGAGTCACAAGTACTGTTTGACCTGCCCCTTTCCACTATTTAAAGACAAAACTGAATAGGCTCCATATATAGTCTTTAGTTTTGTTAAGTGACCACTCCAGCTGAAATCATTGATAATTAGGTCTAAGTGGGGACAGTGTTTTTGTGTAAGAGACAGCCCAGACTGCACTAGCAGTGAAGTTCTCCCACTGAGAGCTCAGCTGAAATCACTGAGAGCTGGGTGGAACCTCAAGAGACCAACTCGCAGAGGTCACAGTGGCAGGTGGCAGCAGAAGGTGACAGCGCAGGGCCATTGGAAACAGAGCGATGGAGTAAATGCAGTGCATTTGAGAAGTTCATTAACAGAGTTGTGCAAAAGTATAACAAGAAACCAAGAAGGATGTAGACGTAGTGCTTCATAGAAGGCTTGAGTAGCCAACTTTAATTTGTGTGATTTTAAAACATGAGTTAAATCTAATAAAATGGTCATGAAACATTCTTCAGTTTTTACTATGGTGCCATACAGCCCACCTTCACCCTTACAGTCTTATCACTCATCGGCCCTGATACCTACCCTGTAAATTCGAACACCCCCTCTAATTTCAATTCCTGGGGAAAACACTGCTGGTGAGGCTGGTAGATGGCAGCCATCCGGGGCTGCTGAAATTGCCTCTCCTCACCATCAGGACCTGTCCCCCACCCCGGCAGGAAGGTTTTCCTTTTCCTCCCCACCAGGTTATGCAGGGTGCAACATGCGGACACCATCTCCGGGATGTGTGAGGAAGCAATGGAACCGCCCTTTCAGCCGGCCAAAGGCGTATTCCACCTGGATGCGAGCCTGACTAAGATGCGTGTTGAAAAGCTCCTTGCTCGCATCCAGGTGGCCAGTGTAGAGCTTCATGAGATACATGAAGGCATCAGGGGGTAGGCTGCGTTGGCCACTATGCACACTGGCATATGCATGTCCCTGAGCACGAGGTGCCTCTGGGGGAAAGATGTTCCTGCCTGCAACCTGCCGTACAGGTAGGAATTCCTGAATATGCAGGCATCATGTGCCCACCTGACACAAATGTCCATAAAGCGTCCCTGGTGGTCAACCAGGGCCTGCAGCACCATGGATTAGTAGCACTTCCTGTTTATAAACTGGGCTGCTCTATGGGGTGGTGCGCAGATTGCGATGTCTGTCCCATTGAGGGCTCCTCTGCGGTTCGGGAAGCCAAGGGCGGCAAACCCGGCAAGGATGTTGTCCAGGTCCCCGAGACGGATGAGCCTCTTCAGCAGCTCCGCACAAGAGTGGCAGGTTTGTATCATTTTTGATGATGCCCATAATAGGGCACTGGGAACACCAGAGTTCCCCTTCCTCAGACAAAGGGGGAGGGAGAATCACCTGGCAGGGGTGAGGTTGTCAGGACACAGCAAAAGGGGGCTGGGTTCCTGGGCAGGTGTGTGGGGAAGGGGGAGGGTTCAGGACCCTGAGAGTAGGGGAAGGGGGGATTGTTTAGAGAGCCAGACAGTAGATGGGAATCCAGGTAGGCGGGAGGGAGGCGGGTGCGGGGAAGAAGAGGAGACGGGGGGTCCCAGCAGGGTTGCAGTGGGCCAGGAGGTGAGGTGCAGTGTTGCTGGGCAGAGGCCAAGCTGGGGGAGGAGAAGAGAGTGGGAAGGAAGCGAGGGGGGAGGTGTTGCGGGACAGTGGGCAGGGGCACACAGGAGGGGGGAGCCGCCAGGCAAGGGGGGGTTCACAGGCAGGGGAGCGAACACAGACCGGGGGAGAGGGGTGGCTGGGTGGGGAAGGGGAAGTTGCAGGGGGGGTGCACGGGAGGGGGGTTGGTCGGCCAGAGGGAGCACATGGGGGGGGCCTGCACTCAGCTGAAGAAGAGGCCGCCCAGTAAAAGCGCACCGTCTCGCAGCCAGTCGGGCACTCTCCTCCTCCGGGACTGCGCCTCTGGACCTCCCGGGTGTGCTCACCGGACCGATAGGGTTACACCCAGACCTTTGCCTCCCTGCCCAGGGTGCTGCCCCTTCGGGCTCTTGGGCAGCCCCTTCTCTGGTCCGTCCACTGTGGGGTGCTTCTCGTCCCCATTCGTCTGGGGCCCTGGCTCCCTCCGGCCTCCCGCGGCCTCTGCCGGCCTCATGGTGATGTGCTCCGCCCCCTTTTTCAGCTGTGCGGCCCCGGCTTTTTAAGTGCCAGCGGAGCCACCGGAGCATGTGCAGCAGCGCCGAGGCGTGCCGGGTAGCGCAGCTTCTGATGATGCGGTCGTCGGCATCTTCTTGCAGGGGCGGGGGGACAGGCTTTCCCCGTCCCACCCCTCCTCCACCAGCAGCCTCGAGCCGGCCTGTCTAACAACGGCCCACTGGGAAATTCCTCATGTCCTGCCAGACCAGTCCGCCCCTGGCCGGGGCCCGCTCCAGGCAGGGCCGGGGGAGAGGCCCAGCTCCAAATATTGGTGGAGCAGGGCCCCCGGCTCTGAATATTCCTGGAGCAAGGGTACCACGAGCTCATATAACTCGCCGTCTATGGCTCCGCATTGATGGCCCTCACCACCTGCAGCACGAGACAAATAGAAATCAGGGAGTTAGGTTATCTAAGCACTTGGGAGGAGAACCCTCCCCACCCAACCTACCCCTCCCCTTGTCAAGACACCTGCCTCCCCCACATTACTGCAGGGGTGGCAGAGGAGCGGCCTCCGCGTGCCACTCCATCCCCCGCTCCCTCTTCCCTTTCCTGGCAGTCCCCCTTTCTCAACCCCCCCACTCAGCAGGGCCTGTCCCCCAACAGTGACTTACCTCCATCAAGACGGCCCCGACAATAGACCTCCTCACGCCAAACTGGTGTCCCCCAGAGCGGTAGCTGTCGGGGGTGGCGATTGCGACCTGCTTCTGCAGGGGGATGGCAGGCCGCAGATGGGTGTCCTGGTGTTCCAGAGCAGGGCCGAGCCAGGCACACAGTTGCGGAGCCAGTGGTCGTCATCCCAGAGCTGCATGACGAGCCAGTCCCACCAGTCCGAACTCATCTTGTGCCTCCAAATCCGCCTGTCCCCAAAAGAGTTTGGGGGCAAAGGCAGTGCTCCTACATCCCGGAGGAGGGTCTCCTTGTTGTGGTCCGGGTCCATATGGGGCAGGAGATTCATGACAGAGTCATGCAGATGCAGCAGAAGCTGCAGTATTGCAGTGTGGGGCCATCGCCTGCCCAGGGGCAGCTCAAGCTCCATGGCATAAAAGGTGAAAAGGAGAAAAAACCCTGCAAATAAATTGCTGTGGTGTCCGAAGAAGCAGGGCAACCAGAGCAAGAACTGCAGCAGCTTTGCTTTCCCTCTAGGAGGTAGGCAAGCCAGAAGCAGCAGCAGAGCAACAGCTGTCTAGGGGGATCCCCTTAAGCACAGGTCTCTGCAAAGGACATGCAGCAGCAGTTGGAAAGAAAGACTGCCCCCGTATCCTGCCAGAAGCACTTCCAGGTGCCTTTTTTTTTTTTCCGACAGAGCGTCTAGCAGTCTGGACGTTCTTTTTTGAAAGAGCAGATCAATTTTTCGATCAGCATAATGTAATTTAGATGCTCTTTTTCGACAGAGGCTTTGTCGACAGATACTGTCGACAAAGCCTCTGTCGACAAAGGCATGCACTCTAGATGCAGTCACTGTGAGGTGTTCAAATGGAGTAGGAGAAATGAGTCTCTGCCTTGCCAGAGAGGTGGCTATTTTGCCAGAGCAGAAGGTGTGGATCTGCAGAGTAGAGGGGAAGGAATGTGTCAAGGAGCCTTCCCACCTCACTTGCACTTCTGATCCTTGGTCTCAGGCAGGACAAGGACTGCTCCAGGCTAGTTCTGAAAGCACTGGTAGCCTCCTGTTCCACAATGGGCAGAAGTGCTGGTTCTGCACAGGTCAGGAGAAAAAGCTGCAGTCTTTTAAAGGCTATGGTAGAGGTTGCTTTGATCCATGGTTTTCTCATGCCCCTAGAGATACTATGCTTGCTTTCGGCACAAGGGGCCTCATTCTCCTTTCATTCTCTGAATGAACATACTGCAGTATAAAGGAAACCAAAATCATGGCCAATGTCACTCAAAGCTCCCAATGTGGCTGGGTATTTCTGCACTCTCTTGCTGTGCGTTAGGCATAGCCTAGCACCAAGTTAGCTCTCAAAGTCATTTAGTGCTATCCTGCTATTGGAGCATTATTCTTTGTTTATGGATAATGTCTTCTGACCACTTTGTAAGTCACGTTCCAGACCACCTGAATCATACCTGTCAGTGTGACTCACGGTGAGTTCAGGCTCCTTGTTCTGTTGCAGGTTTTTCTTCAGCCATGGGAGCCATCTGTCTTTGTGTTGATACAATCTCACCAGAGAATGTGCTTGTGTCTGGCTCTTTATTTTCTACCAGCAGCACCTGTGCAAGATAAGGGCTTGTGACTCAAAGGGCAAAGGGCAAGTGATTCATGGGATGCGGTCTGTCTGCCTGATACCTTATTGATTACCGGGCTTACAAGAGGCAGATGCAGTGAATCAGGAGACTAGAGCCTGCTTCTCCACTGCCTTGCAGCCTGTGCTGTTGTTTACGCCTGTGCATTTGAGCCCATCCAACTTCTGTATCTGTAGCAGCTTTGCTGAGGTTGAGAACATTTGGAGCTGGGGTGTGATTCCCAGCTCCAGGAGACATGCTCACGTGGCTCCCAGTGAGCTAGCCCCTACCTGCTTGCCTACATTCTATTTCTAGCACACTAAGGGTATGTCTACACTAGCCCCCTAGTTCAAACTAGGGAGGCTAATGTAGGCATTCAAAGTTGCAAATGAAGCCCGGGATTTAAATATCCCGGGCTTCATTTGCATCTTCCTGGGCGCTACCATTTTTAAATGTCCCTTAGTCCGAACTCCGTGCCCGCGGCTACATGCGGCACGGAGTAGGTAGTTCGAATTAGGATCTCTAATTTGAACTACTGTTACTTCTCGTGGAACTAGGGGTTTGAACTAGGGGGCTAGTGTAGACATACCCTAAGAGCTTCCATGGGTCCTCAGGCAAGGGGTGTGTGTGTGGGGGGGGGGAAACTCCGTGCCCCCAGAAAGGGCGGGGCTGAGGTGGGCAGCCCTCAGAGCTACCTGGACCATGGTGCTGGACTCTCCTCAGCCCTCAGAGCCACACAGAGCATTTGGTGCAGTGCTCTGGTGGCAATTTAAAGGGACCTGGACCTCTCAATCTTCCACCATCCAGCTTCAAGCAACTCCACTGCCAGCAGCTGCACAGAAGTAAGTGTGGCAATCCCATGACAGCCTCCCCCCTCACACCCACATTAAGCCTTTGAATTGGGCCCCCCCATTTTAGCTATGCTGCAGAGACATCACATTGGTTGACAGCAGCATAAGTATCAAATGTTGCAGATATGTGACATCCACAAAATGTGATGTGTTATGACCAATCCACAAAAAATGTGATTGCATTGCAATTTAAGAAGATCCCTACTCATATACATATTTAGTTGTTACCGCTGAAACTTCTTTTAAAGAAGAACTAGGAAACAGTGTCTATCCTGAGAGGGAAATACTTAGAAAATTATTAGGCAGATTTTCTAAACAGACAAGGAGGGTGGGGAAATTAACTGGCAGATGTTGGGTTTCCCTGTTGCACTCTACAGTATATCTAAGAGAGAAACTGGGCCAGTTTTCACCCTGTTCAACTCTATTGGCTTCTATAAAATTACATACCAATCACGTGTGCTGTGAAAAGTAACATATGTTTGTGAAGTGCTGTGAGCTCCTTGGATGAAAAGTGCTCTAGATATGCAAAGTTGAAAGGTCAGGTTGTCAGCCAATATATATTGGCATTGACTTCAGTGGTATTACATCAGTTTACACCATCTCCGTTTCTGGACTGAGGTAGCAAGTTATAGGGGAAAGAGCATACAACCTGTAAAAGTAGCTGGGAACACAGGCTGGCTACGTCTACACTGGCCCCTTTTCCGGAAGGGGCATGTAAATTTCACCAGTCGTCGTAGGGAAATCCGCGGGGGATTTAAATATCCCCCGCGGCATTTAAATAAAAATGTCCGCCGCTTTTTTCCGGCTTTTAAAAAAGCCGGAAAAGAGCGTCTACACTGGCCCCGATCCTCCGGAAAAAGTGCCCTACTTCAAAGTAGGAATAAGACCCTCCGGAAAAGGGCACTTTTTCCGGAGGATCGGGGCCAGTGTAGACGCTCTTTTCCGGCTTTTTTAAAAGCCGGAAAAAAGTGGCGGACATTTTTATTTAAATGCCGCGGGGGATATTTAAATCCCCCGCGGATTTCCCTACGACGACTGGTGAAATTTACATGCCCCTTCCGGAAAAGGGGCCAGTGTAGACATAGCCGCTATGTCTAGACTGCAGGCCTCTTTCGGAAGAACCTTTTTTCGGAAGAGATCTTCTGAAAAAACTTCAACTTCTTCCAAAAGAGTACATCCACACACAAAAGCGCATTAAAAAAGCGATCTGCTTTTTTGAAAGATAGTGTTCATTCAGTGTGGACGCTATCTCACATTTAAGCTGTGATTACTATGGACGGAGTGGCCACCAGGGCACCTGTGTTTTTTCCTCTTCCCTCTTCTTTCGAAAAAACTTCCTCTTCCCCATCCACACATGCCTTTTTCCAAAAGAGCTCTTTTGCGAAAGGCTGCTTCCTTGAAGAAAGAGCATTACTAACGCCGGAAAAACTCCCTCTGTTCTTTCGATTTACTTTTGGAAGAATGCAATTGCAGTGTGGAGGTTACTCAGATTTGTCCGAAAAACAACAGTTTTGCCAACAAAACTCTGTAGTGTAGCCATACCCAAAGAGATCTCAGCGTAGTTGTTTTTACTGAGGGCCACTACTTCATAAGCAGAGCAGGAAGAAAGGTGGCAGGAGAGACCAGCTCCCAGTGTGGGGAGTATCCTAGGGAGAAGAGGAGATAGTATGGGGAGTGGCAGGGGAAGAGGTACAGATAGCAAGGCAGCACATTCAAGCAAATAGTGAACCAAGAGGCAGGGTAGGTGAGGAAGGATAGAGGTCTAAGTAGCAGTGAAGCAGGGGGAGAAACGTACAGATGGGATGAGGTGAAATGAAGGGCAAAAAGAAACAGTGTGATTAATATTGTCAAAAGTATTCCATGATAGAGCAGCTGACAGTAATTGAATACTGTCCTATCATTACTTTTATAT
This sequence comes from Pelodiscus sinensis, assembly GCF_052426305.1. NCBI lineage: Eukaryota > Metazoa > Chordata > Testudines > Trionychidae > Pelodiscus > Pelodiscus sinensis. The sequence continues at coordinate 107,885,994 of NC_143055.1, read as the reverse complement.
GTTAATAGTTGCTTTTATGGCAGTTACAAAAGCATGCCCTGGTGAATGATGCAAAGGTCTGTATGACAGTGAATGGGAGGGGTGGTGGTCTGCACAAAGGTGTATGGATGGGGAGGTGATTCATAAAAAAATCTCTCTATTAAGATATAGTTGGCTCTGAAAACGCACATAGTCACATGGAGTGCTACCCCTCTACTGGGTTTCTCCATGAAAGAAGTGCTTCCTTTTGATGCACCTAATTCAAGGCAGCCCAGGTGGAGAAAAAACAAAAATAGGAATAGTATCTGATCTTAGCTCTCCACCACAGGACCACTAGGCCACCCCTCAGAAGAGAAGAGGTCTACTTCTTAGAGCACAGGAAGGCAAACTTGGAGTTCCTGAGTCTAAATGTGTGGTTTTAGAACAGGCAGTCAACATCTCTGTGATTTAGGCTCATGGTTCCTCCCCTCAAGTGAGGGAGAAGGCCCTTTCATTCTGGGCAGGCCTAGGCCCCTCCACCCTAGTGTCTGTAATGGGTTAATCTCTCTGTGCTTCACTTTCCATATGTGCAAAATGAGGATGATGATAATTGACTACCTACCAGGGGCGTTGTGGTTTAACATTTGTAGAGTGCTTTGAAGGGGTTAAGTGCTAAGCATTACTGAAGCTCTTCAAATGCAGCTGTTTCTCATTGCATGCGTATCATACTGTGATATGTTGGTTTAAAAAAAAAAATCTGAATCTCTTGATAATTACTGAGTCAGGCAATGGCAATTAATGCTTTTAGACATGGTGCTACTGCTCTTCTCCAAACTATCGCTCATTTAAAATGCTAACCCTGTAATTTATTAGCAATATTTAATACCTCAGTGACCATAAACTTTAGTGTTTTATTACCACTGATTAACATACCTTTGATGTCCTGCCCAGTGTTACACGATCCAAAACAAATTACTTTCAGGAAGCTAGATATTATATAAATACAGGAAAGCAATAAATAATACATAGAAGGAACATTTTTCTGTGGGTTCTGACATGCCAAAGTCATTTGAAGAGATTGTGGCTTCTTAGGTAGTTTCTCAGTCCTCCAGGGGTGCCTTCACCTATGAGTGCACTTCACACTGGTGAAGCTTCTGCCAGGCAGTCGGTGATTACTGATGTTCCATCAACCACTAGTACCATTTTTCAGATCTATACCGAAGGAAGCCTGAAGTTGCCGAGTCAAACTGTCATCTGTTCTGAGCATCTGCCTAATGAACTACAGATGTCTAAGAAACAAAAACTTTCTTTCATTTTCCCGTACACTTTTTTACCTCTTTGCAGTTTGGCTTGAGGAGAAAGAAGGAAAATGTTATAAAGTAATAAATTAGAAAGCCACCGAAGCAGTTTGCTGCTGGTCCTCACTAGCCCTCCTAGAAGCACTTGGGTTCAGGGCAGATAAATTTTTTGGCCCTGGAATTTTAAAATATAAAATTTGAAGGTTGAGATTTTTCAATTGATTTGGACCCCTCATGCCCTTAGGTTGTTTAAAAACAACAACAACAAAAACCCAGCCTAGATGGTTACATTCTTATTGACTATATGCAAAAAAGCTCCTGAAAATTCTCTTCCTTTCTGAGATTCTACATGGCTAAAAAAATGTAAATCAGACTGGTCCAAATTCACCACTGATTGATATCCTGCTAAACTCATTAGTATAACTCTTTTAATATTTGTGAATTTACACCCAGGACAAATTTGGAGCTTTGAAATTAATGGGACAGCATGGGTTTAAATTAGTACTAAACCTGGTCTTATGGGTCTCAATCTGCAATTCTAGATTTGGTGTTAATCAGGCCTGAATTTGATCCTACTATTAGTGTGACTTCACTGGAGGGAAACTTAATTTGTGATATTTAAGATGCACCAAACCTGTGAAATCAAGCCAGGGCTTGATTCATCCAGTAGGCTAATGAGGCGCATACCATTCCCCAACTAGCCATGGTCTCTGCCTCACCTTACCACTTCCTTCCAGATGCAGGCTAGTCAGTGTTGTGGATTCTTTAAGTAGAGTTGAGTAGATAGCCACACTGAGGTCTTTGATTGGATTCCCTGTCTCTTCCCTTGAGAGCCACCAACTAGAATTGGTGGGAAAATAGTAATTTTTGTTTGGCTGTTGGGTTGTGTGTAAATTTGTCTTTTTGTTATAGTTGGAAAATTTTTCACCAGAGCTACTAGCAGCAATAGGAGATGAATAATTTAGATGCTTGAGAAGACAAGAAAGCAGGCAACACATCAGAGACTGGTTTTATTATTATTATTGTATTTTATTATTGATTTATAGTGTGATAGCATTCAGGAACCCTAGTCAGAGATCAGGATACCTCTGCACTGGGCATTGTAAAGATGCAGACTAGAAAGAAGCTCTGTGCCCCTAAAAAGCTTATAGATTGGCCAGGTTGGTAGAGGTTAGAAGGGACGGAGAAGGGCAGTGAGCTGCTAAACCAAGGCTCCAGGTTAATCCAGCCTCAGTTCAAGCACGGTGAACTTATCTCTGTGTCGTTTTACACATGTCATCTACTACTTATTACATCTATTTGGCGATGGAAGCCTTTGGAAGGAGACTACTTCACACACACTGCATAGCTATGGTGCATCCTTACCAGGCTACTGCAGCCTTGTAAAATCTGCTAACTAGTTTTCACGTGCAGATGCTTTTGAGTGGACCCCAACATTTTTTGTTTACTTCTTGTCATCATTTTTGTTGTTGTGATGTGAAAATGTTTCTTTGGAGCCTGGGCTTTGACTGCACCTTGACTGAGAAATTTGGATTGTGGCAAAAATTGATTACATTACCCTTAAGCCAATCTAACACAATTGGGCTCAGATTCACTTTTACCAATTTTACCCTAAGTTTACAAATTTTGGCAAACATTTTGTGCAATTGACACTAGTGTGAGGTTCTCTGTGACCTGGATTTCATTATGGAAGTTTGCACACTTCAGCTCTGAAAGCACCAGCTCTCATTCCTGTCTAGCCCATTTATCTCAACAAAATCTTCCCATAATCTCCTGCTGAGCCCTTTGAGAAGCACTGAGCAAATGCTTATGGAATAAGGTTTGTAAAGGTAAAACATCAAGAAGGAGAAGTACACAAAGAGAATTAATCCTGAAGACTTGCTAGTTACCTGCTCAGTATTCATTAAAGTAGGCATGTGAGAATTAGGTGCCAAAAGATATAAAGCCTTTGACACTTTGCGATTTATACACTGAGAAGTTTCTTCCCCTCCCCATCTTTTCCCAGTTATCATTCCATTTCTTCAACTCCCTTCAGTCTCACTGCCCTGCAGCAGTACTTTCTGGGAGAGGCTAAATCTAAAGCAACAGCCTATTCTCTCATGAGTGCATGTCAGTGCCTGTTCTTTAATTCTACAACATCTGGTGCAAACATGAAGCAGGATGACTCAAAAGTTTGCCTTCATGCTTTGTTTTCTTTTCCCTCATTTAACAACCACAATATCAGTATGTGGATACAGAGCAAACTTCATCTTCCTAGTCAACTGGCCAGGAGACCCACTTTCTAATGAAGCTCTAAAATGAATCAATAATGAAATATTAGAGCGTGATTGGAAGAGGAAATGAGATTGTGGTCTGATAATGAATAGATAGGTAGTGAACTATGATTGCTGTTACTGATGGGTGTATTACATCTACATGTCACAGGCAGGGCATGTGCCTGGAGCAGGAGTCAGGAGGCAAGAGCTGATGGTTAGAAAGGGAAGGTCGGGAGCAAGCAGAGCTGGACAAAAATAAAGGGGGGCACAGGAACAATCACAGCTGCAACCATAAGCACTGAGCAGCTAGTAACCTGCTGCTGAGCTAAAAGCAGGTCAGCTGGCTTCCTTCAGCCAATCAGGCAGTCCAACTGTAATCCAGCTGAGCTCATTAAGCAGCCTGGAGCACAGGTTGATTAGTCCTCAAGCTCAGCTTGAGAAGCTCACTCTTGACATTTGAGCTGAGCACACAGTGTCTGTCCTGGAATGTCCATTATGGTATTAGCCCATTCTCCCTCCCCATCCTTCCAGCCTGCTTTTCCCTTTCTGGTCGTTTTGTGCTGTAGACTGTAGAACGTTTGGAGACACAGCCTATCATTGTGTTTGCACAGCACCTACCATACTGGGACCTTTCCCTGGCTGAGACCTATAGGTGCTACCACAATGTAACTGTTGAATGATGAATTTAAACTGGGGGGAGGGAGAGCCAGAGCCGTACATCGTTTTGTCAAGACATTAATTATAATGGTTGTTTAGTTTCCTGGGTTATGGCTGAATGGGCGCATTGTCTGATTTTTCCAAAGAGTTGTACTTGTTTGAGTTGACAAGAAAAACAGTTCACACCAGTACTGAAAATACCAGGGGGGTTTTCTTCACCTTCGTATGCCTGTTTGTTCAGATGCCCTCATGCAAAGGGGCGACCATTTAGAAATAAACATTCACCAGATGTTAGCCTCTAAAGGTATCTGAATTGCTGCGTTTAGTTTCTACTCCAAGTATAGAGGAATAAACACTTAACAAGGATCAATTCTAGGGTTAGCTGAACTGCACTGGCCAGGACTTGACTGTGTGTCCGGGGGGGGGGGGGGGGGAGAGTAATGCAGGGCATTGGCTGTATGCCACCTTTATTTCTCCCCTTTCTGGTCTTGTAGCTGGGTAGTGGCTTTTCTAACAACAGTATGGCTATGTCTATACTGCAGGCTTGTTGCGCAAGAACTCTTTTGTCCACACTGCCATGTCCTCTTGCGCAAGAGATGTGCACATGAGCATCCATGGCAGTGTGGATGCTCTCTTGCACAAGAAAGCTCTGATGGCCATTTTAGCCATAGGGGTTTCTTGCACAAAAAAATCATGTTGCCTGTTTACACTGCCTTCTTGTGGAAGAGCTCTTGCACAAGAGGGCTTATTCCTTGTAGGAAGAGGAATAACTCTTCCGGAAGAAGCCCTGTTTTACAACGCTGTACTGTAAATTTACTTGCGCAAGAACATGCGTGCAGTCTAGACACCTGGCAAGTTTTTGTGCAAGAACAGCTCTTCTTGCAGAAAAAGCCTGCAGTGTAGATGTAGCTTATTTATCTCAGTCCCACTGAAGTTATTTTAACAGCCAGGGATAGCTGTAGTGAAGCAGTGTGTTAACTTTTCCCCCAGCATGCCTCTCACACTAGAACCTGCTGAGGTGAGTGGCAGAGGCTAGCTATGTATTGCCATGGCCTTAGTTATGGACAAAGACCTTATTGCATTAGATGTTGTATAAATATAACTGCCACTGGGTGGATTTGAAGCTGGGATCTATGGAGCTTAGTGTAGGAGCCTCTACAGCTTGAGATATAAAGCCAGCTGGGTCTCAGCTTAGACTGTAGAGTTTCCTTGTTCTTATATCTTGCTGTAAGTAGTCTAAGTGCCACTATATGTGACAGTGACCCACATTAGGGGTGTGGGTTAAACACAGGACAAAAATGTAGTCTCTGCCCTAAAAAGCTAACAATCTAAGTATAAGACCAGATGGATACAGACAGACAGACTGGTGAGTAAAAGGAAACAAAGAGATCACATTGGTCAGAACATTTAGGCGATGGGCTAAGCCAATGATTCCCAACCTTTTTCCCATGGAGGAACCCCTAATATAATTTTTCATATCCCGAGGAACCCCTACCTATGAAAACATTTGCTTGGCCAGAAAAAGTTGACAACGGGGAGTGCAATTCAATGACTGCTAAATTATTGTCAAGAAAATTTATTTGTAAAGAGCTGCTATATATATATGTATATATATATATATATATATATATATATATATATATATATATATATATATGTCAGCTTACATTGTAAGAAAAAAAATTATTTATTTATTCCACGATTTCTCACGGAACCCCTGACAATGGTCTGTGGAACCCCAGGGTTCTGCGGAACCCTGATTGGGAAACACTGGGCTAAGCACATCAGCAGCCTAAATGTTGTTGAGTTATTTGAGTTTTCAGAGGCAGGAATGTAACATTTCTACAGTGAATGAAAGCTGATAGATAAGGTGGAAGGGCCACAAAAGGCTTTGGAAATGAAGACAAGAGACTTATCCTGGATAAAGGACAGCATGTACTAAGGAAGGTCAGAGAGAAGGTTGATGTAGTAATCAAATAAGGGGTTGAGAGTTTTAGCATTGTGCCTGGTAAGAGAGGGCATATTTTAGAGATGTTATGCAGAAAGAATATGCAAATCTTAGACAAAGCCCAGATGTGAGGACCTTGGAAGGAGGTCAAAGTCGAAGATGATGTCCTGGTTATGGGCATGAGCAACTGCAGCATGTGGATGTTTCCCATTGCACTGAGAGAGCAGGGCATGAGGTGGGGGAGATATTAGTAGCTCTGTTTTAGGTATGTTGAGTTTGAGCTGACGGCAGTTTGTCCCCAAGGAGATATCAGAGAAACAAGCTGAGATTTTAGCTGGGACAGAAGAAGACAGGTTTGAAGTGTAGAGGCAGATCTGTAATCAGCCTCATGGAGATGGTAGTTGTTTCCATCTGTGAATGAGATTACCCAGACATAAATGTCGGCGGGAGAAGAGAAAGGAACAAGGGCTAAGTCCTGTGAAACCACTACAGAAAATTGGACTGACACTTTTATTGCCCTTATCACATGGGCAGCACATGACTCCTCCAGTGGGGGAGGATATGTGTACACCCAGATCATAATCTTGCATCGAGGCCTTCCCCTGCTCAGCCTCTTCCCCCCAAACCTGATCCTTGTTCCACCCCTGTCTACTTGGCTCCTTTATCAACAGGTGTGTTGTAAGCAAAACTCGTGAAGTCATTCTGCCGCTCTACTCTGCACTAGTTAGGCCTCAGCTGGAGTACTGTGTCCAGTTCTGGGTGCCACATTTCAAGAAAGATGTGGAGAAATTGGAAAGGGTACAGAGAAGAGCGACAAGAATGATTAAAGGTTTAGAGAACATGACCTATGAAGCCAGGCTTCATGAACTGGGCTTGTTTAGTTTGGAAAAAAGAAGATTAAGGGGGGACATGATAGCGGTTTTCAAATATCTAAAAGGGTGTCACAAGGAGGAAGGAGAAAATTTGTTCCTCTTGGTTTCTGAGGACAGGACAAGGAGTAATGGGCTTAAAGTGCAGCAGGGGAGGTTTAGATTGGACATTAGGAAAAAATTCCTAACTGTCAGGGTGGTCAAATATTGGAATAAATTGCCAAGGGAGGTGGTGGAATCTCCCTCTCTGGAGATATTTAAGAACAGGTTAGATAGACATCTGTCAGGGATGGTGTAGACGGAGCTTGGTCCTGCCTTGAGGGCGGGGGGCTGGACTCGATGACCTCTCGAGGTCCCTTCCAGTCCTATTATTCTATGATTCTATGATTCCCTGAGTCTCCCTTGCCTGCTGTTCTCACTTCTTAGCCCCCTTCCTTGGCCTTACTGCTGGCTGGCCATTCATTGCTTGTGCGTGCTTCTTTACCCTCTACCAAGAAGCTCCCATGTGGGCAGAGCTGGGATGGGAAGGGAGGAAGAGGATAAGTGGAAGTGGGGCCTTGGGGTGGAGTACAGGCAGGGCTGCAGCTGGGTTATCCACCTGAAATTTCAGTGGTGGTGCATGCCAAAGGCAGCGGGCTGGCTCTTTGGGGAGGCTTAACTTCCCCTGGCCTCTTGCACCTACCTTATCAGACTGCTTAAGCCTGATTTCACTGCCACAAGCCTTCTTACAGCCCCCATGAGAATGGAAATTGTTTTGTGTGCAGATAGGTAAACCAAGGCAGATTGAGATTAAACTGCTTTCCCCAAGGTCCCTCTTAATGTGATGGTGTCAGGCCCAACGGTCAGTTAGGGGATTTGAAGAGCTGCTTTTCTGTGACATGTAAAATAAACAAAATCAGCTCTTTGCCTGTTGCAGATTTGCAAAGGTCAAACCTGTATATGACTCTCTTATGATCCATAAAATAGAAAGGCTGCTATTAGACCTCTGATCTAGCGCCACAAATCATATTGCCAGTTTATTTGCCACCCTCCACCCAAATGAGTCACGTGGGAAGTCAAAGGGGATGAGTCAGGATTAAACCAGGTGCTGATATTTATCTATTCATGGTATCTTTTTTTTAATGTACAAATGCAAACCAAAGGAGGAACTGCCTGAGTAATACTGGCAAAAGAACTAGCTTTGAGCATATTTGAAAAGCCATTGCGAAGATGTGTTGTAGGCAACATTGCCAAGGACAAGTTTTCTATGAGAACTTGCTGCCGTATGCTACACCCAGCTCAGATGTAGATCTTGGGTAGGATGTTCTCATAAACAATGGGTTGTGGGGTATGTCCTCTCGCAAGTGCATTGCTTAATTAGTCTCATGATGAAACACAGTGTTCACACAGGCTTGGAACATCCCAGTGTGCAAAAAATAAAGGACCAATGTGCATACATGAAACTGCATATTGTTCTGTGACAAGCATATTGTCCTGCAATCCCCAGTCAAAATGGCATATGTTGGGGGCTTTGGCCTCTTTTCTGAATTAGTGAGACCAGGTGGATAAAGCATTATCTTTTATTGGACCAACTTCTATTCTTGAGTGACAAGCTTTCAAGCAACACAGAGCTCTTCTTCCAAACCTACATCTTTAGGGGTCTTTTAAGGCAGGCACAGTGGTCCTCTTTTTCCAAAAGAGCGAAGCAGCTTTTCCTGGCTTATTGGGCTAACAAATGGCCTTGATGTTTTTCTCAATTCTGCTCCATATTTTGCAGCGGCATCTGAACAATATGCTTATACATGTACTCAATCAGTCCCTGCGGCACTAAATGGGGGAAAACAGAGCTTTGTAGTAGTACTGCAGCAGTGAGGTGCTACAATATTTTAACAAGGGGCTTCCACACAAATATTCCTCCTTTGTCTGGGCTATACCTCCTGGCCAGATGTGTTCCCAGCGTAGAGTGGGCCTGGGCAATGCATTCATTGGTTTTCCTATTTCAACAAAGCTGCTGTCTCAGAACTATAACTGAAGAGAGACACAAAGCAGCACACAAGAAATAAACTTTACTAGAAATATTTCTACTTTGCCCTTCAGTAATTGTGTGTGTGTGTGTGTGTGTCTGTGTCTGTGTCTGTGTGTGTGTGTGTACATGTGTGTGCATAATAGAACACAGTGCTGCACTTGTGTGTAAGTCAGAAGGGCAAAGACTTCAGGAGATGCTTGGAGGAATTTTCTTCTAGGAAAAAGGTTTGAAATTACCCGATCGTTGGTCCACTCTGACCTATATAAAGGCACCTAGTTGTGCTCCAGTAGCATTTTTAAGATCCCTTTGAATTAAGGTGACCACTTTTCAAAAACTTTCGGTATTTGCGGTCTCTGGTGGGGACATGGGGAGTGGGGAGCGTGGGGATTTAAAGACACAGTGACTTTTTTGCTCAACAACTTTGGTCCCCCCCCCCTTTTTTTTTGCTCAACCAATTTTTCCTGCTATGTTCAGTATTTTTTGTGAAAATATCTGGCAACCCTACTGATTAGGCCAGAGGCAGGAAGTGGTAAGAGAGCTGCCCAGGGAGCCTGGGCCACTGTGGGGAGCCCTGGACCTCCACCCGCCTTGGATGGCACACTACAGGGCACAACCAGTCAGACTGGGATTTGGTATCTCCATTTCAAGACTGTACCACACACTAATTAGGAATGAGTGGTCATGCTACCTGTAACTCTTCTCTAGTACAGGTGATTTAGCAGTCTCAGACAGGGCAAACTCCAGTATACTCAGTGTCATTCCTCCCAGCCCTCTTTTGGTAAGGAACATAAGTGCATTTGATATATTCTTTCTTCTGTTTGCCACAGAAGGAACTATTTTGACTCTGTTCCCTTGCTCGTTCCAGCATGTGCATCCCTGCAGACCTGAATGCCTTCTCTGCACAGAAGACTGGAGTATGGATCTAGGAGGGAATTTCTGCCCACCAAGTTGAAATACCTGTATTGTTCGTACTGAGTGCGGTAAGCCATTGCTAATGCCTGCAGAAGCCATGCTATGCTAAATTTAGCGGTCTGACCGTGAAGTAAATATTTGCAACAGGACAAACTTCTTCAGCTTTCACCAGTTCAAAGATAAGGGTGAGAGTACTCAGCAGGCTGCCCATATTTACTTATATTATTCTTTGCCTGTAGTGGTCCCATAGGCCTCTGGAGACAATCCAGGGCCATGTTTATTTTTACTTGTAATTTTTTATGATTTATAGAAGTGTAAGGAAATCATAATGTTTAAACAGAAATGTTCTGGCTTTGGACATATCTGCTTTTGACTCTGTTCCTTGTCATAAGACAGGGCCACTTTGGTAAGGCTGCAGGGGAAAGAAAGGGTGAAAAATGTTCCTGTCACGTATGCTGTTTAAAACATGAAAGGCCTAGTTCTTCTCTCACTTAGGTTTTATATTGGGGTAAGTCCTGTGGAGCTTGTTCTGAGTATCTCTGGTATGAGAGGAGAATCACACTGGTTACTGTCCTGTGACAGGGCAGCTGTATGGCTCAGGAGATTGAGAAGAGGGGGAGGAATCTTTCATTTTTAGATTACTGCTTTGAATTCAGCTCTAGTCATTAGTGACTAAAAGCCATTGCTTCTCTTGGCTTTTTAGTAGTCCATGTGAAATAAGTCTCTTGGACTTGTTCCAATTCCTAATTCCCAAAGCCAGGGGGCTACTTCACAAATGGCACTGGTCTACCTCCTTGGTGGCAGTCTTAGAGAGGCTGAGGATTGGTCCTAGACATTGCACTGTCCTCTCACTCTCTATAGATGGTCTCCATCACCGCAGAGTAGGTAGCCATGTATTACCTCTGATTAATGATAACATTATTCATTGGCAGAATGTGCATACAATCAAAAATCGTGGAGCAGATTCCTCGGTTACCTACTTAAACCATGAACATGTTATTTTGTTCAACCCTCTTTTTTCAGATGGTGTAAATAGTAAGGCTTTTTTAAGTGTTGCTTTTTAAATCTTCCTCATTATTTGATTCTTTGGGTTAAATTTCCCACTATGCGGGTCAGTTGGTGTGCCTGAAAAAATGCTTTCTTTTTGCATGTGCAGATCCTTGAAATTACATGCCTAACCACACATTTGTGTGCAAAGCTACCCAAAGTTCAGGCACCAATGAAGTGTTATATGGTTGCACTGATTTTTCTACAAGTACGTGCAGTGTGCCTACCTTTGAAAATGTGTCCCTGGTATGTCTCATTGGATATCCTTACCTACCATTTCAGAAGTTGTGTTGGCAAAGGCTTGGTTGGTGGCTTATTGGTGTCAACCTACTGAGAAAGGGACATGGAGAAGAGGACTTCGGTTACTGATGCATATTTGTGTTTATGGAGTTGAGGTTAGGGAGAGAACAGCTACAGGAAAAGCTGCCAAAAAGAGGGATTCTAAATTTTGAGCAAGAAATTTCCCCAGACTTATTCTTAACTTTGTAAAATGAAATTCTGCAGTGATTCTAAAAGAAAGGTTGGGTTTTTTGTCATGTTATACATCATTCTCTTTATGAGTAGCCTGAAGGAGAGAAAACAGCAGGAATCCCTTTCTAGCTTTCTCAGGTTACCTAAATATCATGATACATAATAAGGAAATTATCTTGTATTAAATATAAAAGGGATTTTTAGGAGTTGGAATTTGGGACAATTATAATATAATAATTTTATTGCCTCCCTCTGAGTAAAAATTCCATACTTATTGCTTCCTGGGTGGAGGTTTTTGTGTATTATTATAATTCTGTGTTTCTATTACTGTAACACCAAAAGACCCCCCCCCCCCAGTCATAAACAGAGATCATTGTGCTAGTGCTGTGCAAACAAATAGGGAGACATATGCTCTGCCTTGAAAGGTTTAGATTATACATGCCTCTCAGATTCTGTTTTTAACCTATCTTTGTTGTGCACCATGGATAAATTCACCCGCGAACTGAAGGTTAGTATAAGGACTATGAATCATTTGACTCCCACTTTAGCCCTCAAAACAAAGTTCTGGAAGAATTAAAATAGTCCATAGTCCATGGATTGACTCTGCACAAGGGTGAATTTCACCCCTTCAGATTAAGCACTTGATTAATTTTCCGTAAATGCTTCTGTCCCTTTGACTTAAGTGGGAATTAAACATGTTTAAAGCTCTGGAACAGGTTACCTAGAGAGGCTGTGGAATTCCCATCATTGGAGGCTTTTAAGAACACATTAGACAAATACCTGTCTGGGATGATCTACATATACAGCACAGGTGAAGTAGACTGGATGACCTCTCAAGGTCTTTTCCAGCTCTATGTGTCCATGATTCTAGCTGTTTATAGTTTTCTCAATATTGGTTTAAAACCGTAAGCTTAACCATATACTACAGTAACAGCATTTCATGTTTTTCATTTCCCTCACCTTTCTTAACAAAAGAAACAATCTAAACCAGGTGTGGGCAAAAGGGCCTCCACGGGCCGGATCCAGTCCGCCAAGTGGGTAGATCCAGTCCATGGAGGCCCTGACGCTTCCCCGCCCCCAGGCCAGTTAGGGCCTGGAGGCGGAGAGAGCAAGTGAAATTTCTTCTGCCCTGCCAGGAGCACGCAGCGCTTGGAAGTGCCAGGCGCTCCTGGCATGGCAGGAGGAGGCTTCACATGCTCTCCTACCCCCAGGCCAATCAGGGTCTGGGGCTGGGTGGAGCGTGCGAAGTTTCCTCCATTCTATCCCCTCCTTGTGAGCAGTGCGCGGTGCTTAAAAACCCCACGTGCTCCTGGCAGGGTGGCAGGAGGCTTCGCATGCTCCCCGCCTGCAGGTTCTGATTGGTTTGGGGGCGGGGGAGCATGGGAAGTCTCCTCCGAGCCAGGGGTGCAAAGGCGCTCCCCTGCCCCCAAACTAATCATGGTCTGGAGGTGGGGAACCCGGAAGTATCCTCCCCGCCCCTTCTGTTCAAGGCTCCGCCCCTTCCGGTGTGGCCCAGGGCCACTTCAGAAATTTTTGAAGTGGCTCCTAGGAAAGAATTATTGCCCACCCCTGATCTAAACCTATTGTGCTTGCATGTTTTGTACATCCTGTGTCTGTAGTGACTGGACTTGCGGAGTTTAAAGAGTAAGTGATATTGTGGAGCTTACACACTCTGGCCCTGCTCCTGCAATAAGCCTTCTCAGACAGAAGGATGATCCCACATGGTGCTCATTGCAGGAATGAAACCTCTGACTACATCATCAGAGGTTGGAGACACTTTGAACTGCCTTTCTGTATCAAAAGCATTATCTACCTCAGAGCACAAAAAGTTCATCACAGAAACTATTCCTGTATTAAAACTTTCTGCAGAGAAACCTTTCTCCAGATATATGTATCATAAACCTTAAGTTAGAAAAGTCAGGACATTCAGAATAAAAACTCCCATGGCAATCCCTCACATACATACAAAAGGTCTTTCAGTGCACAATCAATAAGGGTACATTTACATCGCAGAGTTAAAGGTGAATTAAGCTACACAATTTGAGCAACATCAACTGCGTAGCTGAAGTCGAAATAGCTTAATCCATCTTTTGGCGCTGTCTACACAGCAGGAAGTCGAAGGAAGAATGTTCTTCCTTTGACTTCCCTTACTCCTCCTGAAATGAGGGTTACAGGAGTTGGAATAAAGAGTTCTCCAGCTTAACATTATTTCAAAATAAAGGACAGTTGTGTAGACATGCACTATGTTATTTCGGAATAATGTTATTCCAAAATAACTTTGCTGTGTAGACGTACCCTAAGGCTGTGTCTAGATTGGCATGATTTTTTGGAAATGCTTTTAATGGAAAAGTTTTCCGTTAAAAGCATTTTTGGAACAGAGCATCTAGATTGGCACAGACGCTTTTCCGCAAAAGCACTTTATTCAGAAAAGGGTCCGTGCCAATCTAGACGCGCTTTTCCACGATCGGGGCTTTTTTGCGGAAAACAAATCTGAGCTGTCTACACTGGCCCTTTTGCACAAAAGCTTTGCGCAAAAGGGACTTTTGCCCGAATGGGAGCAGAATAGTATTTCCGCAAAAAGCACTGATTTTTTACAGTAGGAAGTCACTGCTTTTGCAGAAATTCAAGCGGCCAGTGTAGACAGCTGGCAATTTTTTCCGGAAAAGCGGCCTAAGGGAATAAGCAGATCAGTTACTGGGGTTAAGTAGCTGAGGAGTAGCTGTGTTAGTCCGTATCTGCAAAAATGAGGAGTCCTGTGACACCTTAAAGACTAACATTTATTTGGGCATAAGCTTTCATGGGCAAAATCCCACTTTGAGAGATGTTTGGGAATGTTTATTTAAGGCCCCAATTATTATTTGCTGTTACATTATTTACTGGGTGCTCTTGGTGTGCTTGGTGCCTAGAAAGCAAGACCCAGACTCTGTGCTCAATAGCTTGCATTGTAACAGACAACAATGTAAAAACACAACTCACCAATGTCCATTTCAAAGCAGTATTTTTTTTCTTTTAAATGATTCTAAACCTGGGATAGAACTTTTACATTGCACCTTTACCTTAGAATCATGGAACACTAGAACTGGAAGGGACCCCAAGAGGTCATCGAGTCCAGTCCCCTGCCCTAACAGCAAGACCAAGCACAGTCTAGACCCGTGGTCCCCAACACGGTGCCCGCGGGCATTTCAATGCGCCCGCCAGGTGCTTGGGGCTGGCCTGGCCCCGGGCACGTGGCGCACGGGCGCTTGCGGGGGGAGCGCGCTTGGCGGGGAGAGCGCCGGGCGCTCGGCACTTGGCGGGAGTGGGGGGAGCGCCGGCTCCGGGCGCGCGGCACTCGGCGGGAGGGGGGGGGGAGCGTCGGCTCCGGGCGCGCGGCACTCGGCGGGGGGGGGAGTGCCGGCTCCAGGCGCGCAGCACTCGGCTGGAGGGGGGGGGAGCGCCGGCTCCGGGCGCGCAGCACTCGGCGGGGGGGGGGAGCACCAGCTCCGGGCGTGCAGCACTCGGCGGGAGGGAGGGGGGGGGCGGGGAGCGCCGGCCCTGGGCGCGCGGCCCTTGGAGGGGGCCCTGCCCCCGGGCGCGCAGCTATGGGGGGCCCCGCCCCCGGGTGCGCGGCTAGGTGGGGCCCCGCCCCCGGGCGCATGGATGGGGGGGCCGCCCCCGGTCCCCGCCCCCTGGCGCCCGGCGGGCAAACGGCCACGCCCCCTGGCGCCCGACAACCTAAAAAGGTTGGGGACCACTGGTCTAGACCATCCCTGATAGACGTCTGTCTAACCTGCTCTAAATATCCCGAGTGATGGAGATTCCACAACCTCTCTAGGCAACTTATTCCAGTGTTTAACCACCCTGATAGATAGGAAGGTGGTTCCTAATGTCCAACCTAAACCTCCCTTGCTGCAGTTTAAGCCCATTGCTTCTTGTCCTATCCTCAGAGGCCAACGAGAACAATTTTTCTCTCCTCCTTGTGACACCCTTTTAGATGCCTGAAAACCGCTCTCATGTCCCCTCTCAGCCTTCTCCTTTCCCAATTAAACAAGCCCAATTCATTTAGTCTTCCTTCATAGGTTATATTTTTGAGGCCTTTAATCATTTTTGTTGCTCTTCTCTTCTCCAATTTCTCCACATCTTTCTTGAAATGTGGTGCCCAGAACTGGACACAATATTCCAGTTGAGGCCTAAGCAGCACAGAATAGTGCGGAAGAATTACTTCTCATGTCTTGCTCACAACACTCTTGTCAATGCATCCCAGAATCATATCTGCTTTTTTTTTTGCAACAGCATCACAATATTGACTCCTATTTAACTTGTGATCTACTATGACCCCTAGATCCCTTTCTGCAGTACTCCTTCCTAAACAGTCACTTCCCATTCTGAAACAAAAAACAGGACTATGCAGCACTTTAAAGACTAACAATGTGTGAAACTGATTGTTCCTTCCTAAGTGAAGTACTTTGCATTTGTCCTTATTAAACTTCATCCTATTTACCTCAGACCATTTCTTTAGTTTGTCCAGATCATTCTGAATTATGACCCTATTCTCCAAAGCAGTTGAAAACCCTCCCAGCTTGGTAACATCTGCAAACTTAATAAGCGTACTCCCTATGCCAATATCTAAATAATTGATGAAGATGTTAAACAGAACTGGTCCCAGAACAGATCCTGTGGAACCCCACTTGGTATGCCTTTCCAGGAGGATTGTGAACTACTAATAACCACTCTCTCAGAACGGTTATCCAACCAGTTAAGCACCCACCTTATAGTAGCATGCTTTTAGTTGTATTTGCCTAGTTTATTGATAAGAAGATCATGCGAGACCGTATCAAATGTCTTACTAAAGTGTAGGTATACCACGTTCACTGCTTCTCCCTTATCCACAAGACTCGTTATCCTATCAAAGAAGGATATCAGATTGGTTTGATATGATTTATTTTTTACAAAGCCATGCTGGCTGTTCCTATCACCTTATTATCTTCCAGATGTTTGCAGATGAATTCCTTAATAACTTGCTCCATTATCTTTCCTGGCACAGAAGTTAAACTGACTGGTCTGTAGTTTCCTGAGTTGTTCTTATTTACCTTTTTATAAATGGGCACTATATTTGCCCCTTTCCAGTCTTCTGGAATCTCTCCTGTCTTCCATGATTTTTCAAAAATGATAGCTAAAGGCTTTACTAGTAGTTTTGCACTACTCAAATCGCGTAGCTTATTTCAAGGTAATATTGAAATTGCTTATTTTGAAATTTGGTGCTGTTTACACAAGGATGCTGGAATAGTGAACCCATTATTTCAAAATATATTTCAAAATATTGGGTACATTTTAAATATGCAAAATAGCTCATAAAGGCTGTCTAGAAGTAGCTTTATTGCAAGTCTCACAATAGGTGATGATGAACTTAAAGTCCTAGCTTAGGGAGGCAAGAAATTATGTGAGAATCACAGCTTTCCTTTTTGAAAGAGTCGCAACTTAAAGTCTCAATAAACAAAAGGCAAAAAAGAAGAACCCATTTTAAACATTTCATGTCTTTAAACTAATTTCCTGCCACAGGGATGGGGGCATGACTCATGATTTTTTGAAATTAAGAGTAAGTAATTCTGGAGAGAAGGCTAAAAATTTTAGACGTTCCTAAGTTATATTTTTAACAGTTCCTAAATGCATACCTCACTTCTGAAAATGGAACTTAATCTTCTTAGTCACATAGGCACATCTGAAAATATTACCCGATGCTGAAATTAGTCACAATGAAAAGATTGTCTATTTTTCTTGTTTGTATTTTGTTTTCCCTAAAATATTTGATTTTCAGTGAGGATCAGTTATCCAGGCAAAGATGACTAAAACAGACATAGTTTATGTGACTAATTCAGCCACAGTGAGTTGGCCTTTCAGTTAGATTTTTTTAATCTGAGATTTTTAACCCTTTGCTGTAACCACAACTCTACAAAATTCTGAGTAGTGTAAAATCCATACTGAAGATTAATGGTGCATCCATTTTTTTTTACTCATTTTTTGAAATACAGGCAGTCCCCGAGTTACGCGGATCCAACTTATGTCGGATCCGCAGTTACGAACGGGATCCTTCCTCTCCCTGGTCTCCAGCAGACCAGGGAGAGGAAGCAAAGCGGCGGAACTCGCGGGCAGCGGACAGGGCTGTCTGCTGCCCACGTGCTCCGCGGCTTGGCTCTGCTTTGCTCTGCTTTGCCCCCTCCCCCCCGTCCCCCTGGTCTGCAGACCAAGGGGACGGGGGGGACGACAAAGCAGAGCAAAGCAGAGCCAAGCCGCGGAGCGCGCGGTCAGCTGGCCGCTGCTCCGCGGCTTGGCTCTGCTTTGCCCCCCCCCCCCGTCCCCCTGGTCTGCAGACCAGGGGGACGGGGGGGGGGGCAAAGCAGAGCCAAGCCGCGGAGCACGCGGGCAGCGGACAGCCCAGACGCGTCTGGGCTGTCTGCTGCCCGCGTGTTCCGCCGCTTTGCTCCCCGTCCCCCTGGTCTGCAGACCAGGGGGACGGGGAGCAAAGCAGAGCAAAGCCACGGAGCCCGAGGGCAGCAGGACAGCCACGGCGCGTCTAGGCTGTCCCGCTGCCCCCGTGCTCCGCGGCTTTGCTCCGGACACCTGTGGTACAGCAGCTGGGGCGCTGCCAGTTGGTCCCGTAGCGCCGCTCTGGGCGCTACTGGACCAACCGGGCAGCACCCCAGCTGCTCTGCCCCAGGCGTCCTGATTCAGCCACTGCTGGTCAGTTTCAGCAGCGGCTGAATCAGGACGCCTGGGGCAGAGCAGCTTGGGTGCTGCTGTGTTGGTCCAGTAGCGCCGAGGAGCGGCGGCGCTACTGGACCAACCCAGCAGCACCTCAGCTGCTCTGCCCCAGGCGTCCCCAAGTCAGCCGCTACTGAAACTGACCAGTGGCTGACTACAGGAAGCCTCTGCCCCGGGCTTCCTGGAATCAGCCGCTGATCAGTTTCAGCAGCGGCTGAATCTGGACGCCAGTTCCAACTTACGTACAGATTCAACTTAAGAACAAACTTACAGTCCCTATCTTGTACATAACCCGGGGACTGCCTGTAGTAGCAGAAAAACATAACCGCAAGGAAAGTTTTTGCATAAATGTTTAGTCAAGTGTTATGTATTCTTCTACATGTGATTCTGGGTACATGTGTGGAAATTATGTCAGCAGCAGTGTTCACCTTTCAAGAATTTAGTGCCAATGGTAATTATCCATTTGAAAAAGAAAATCTATGGTTATCCTGATTGAACTGGAAGAAAACAGTGTACATTTTGGATAGTTTATACTGAAAAATGCAGGATGCATTTAAACAGAACCTGGCATATGTGGAAGTAAAATAAATATATTGAATTATAAGGTGTATTTAAGGTTAAAAAAAAAGCTAGTAAAAGGAAAGAAAGAAAACCATGCAGTCATAAATGCTAATAGCTCAAAGTAGCAGATGCTACAGAAGTGATTGGTGAGAGTGACTTACTGTATGGGGCAGTCACTCTAATACAGGGGTGTCCAAACTTTTTTCAAAGAGGGCCAGATTTGATGAAGTGAACATGCGTGAGGGCCGACCATTTTGCCTGACATTCTTTGAACCATTAAAATTAAATGCAAATTAACTATTTTATGCAAAGTTTATTGCAAACGGCATACTTTTCATTTCGTCACATGGATGACAAATCTAAACAGGTGTTAAATCACTCTGCCTTTCATATCTGAAGGCCAGATGAAGAAAAAAATCCAGGAAGCTGAAATATGTCAGGAACATTGTAAAGTACATTACATATTATTGGTAATAAAGGTTGTCTGTCAACTTTTAAGTTAAAAAAATATGAACAGGAACATAACACCAAGTATACATGTTGTGTCCAAATATATTTATAACTGATTTAGACCAACTGACATTAACTGAGATTTTACAATGTATTCATCTCAATACATATGGATTCGTTGGGGGCCATAAAAGATAGATATTGCCAAATTACCTGTGGGGCCGTATTAAACCGGAACACGGGCCGCAATTGGCCCGCGGGCCGGACTTTGGACATGCCTGCTCTAATCCATCCCCCATGCCAGTATATTATTATAGGGCTAGGTTCTGCTTCATCCACACACAAGTACATGGTGAAGGGTGTGGAAAAGGGGAAGGAACTTCCCCCTTGCTAGGGCTGCAGAAGGGCTGGGAAGAATTGCTGCTTATGTTCAGGGAAGCACAGGGACTGCTCCCTGACTACTCCCTGAAAAAAGAACAGCATCCCAAAGGGGGTAGGAAGGCACAAGCAGTAGGCAGAGCCATAGCTTTGCCCTTTGCAGGCATGCTGGCCATCTTCATGGAGGAGGCATGCTGCTACATTTAGAGAGGTTTAGCAGGGTACACGCTCTCCCTGTGTACTGAGGGGTTCTGGAAAGGAAAATGTCTCAGTGTGAGGGGTGCTCTACGTTGCTCTCAACATGGGCCTTACCTACATGACACAATCGAGCCTGTAGCATCTTGTCCATTTCGGTTTTAAATGACTCTAGCATGGGGCTTCTACTGTTTCTCCTCGGGCTGGAGTCTCACAGACCAGATCCCACTTGGCTGTCACGTGTGTCATAGCCCCATTGAGGCCAGGCAAAAACAGCTTCCAGAGTCAGCCTTAGCCAGTGGAAAATGTACACTTTTACCTGATGGCTACATGGAAATGCCACTTACATGGAAATGAAACTCATGTCTTTATCACAGATTGGTGAATGCCCAGCTCTTTTGATTTGAAAGAATCTAGGGTTAAAAATTCTTTCCGGCAAGAAGTAGCTGTAGTTAATTTGGCACAGCTGATGGCTTTTGCAAAGAAGTGCCAAAGACTGGGGAAAATGGTATTACCCCTCTGCTTCCGAGTGGGTGGAAATGGGACAGCCGGGCATCCACCCAGGCTTCACCTGTCCCATGAATAAATGAAAGAGACTTTTCCTCTCCAGCATCTGTCACTGCCTTTCACAAGCATAGCACTGATGGAACAAAAGGCTCTCTCACACCACGTGTAGGTGACAAGCAGAGAGTCTGTTCCCAGCCGAGCCCAGAGCGACTGCTCAGTGAGCAGATAATGACATACCTAGACATGTCCAAACACCAGGAACTTGTAGAACAGAACCACTAGCTACTGTGAAAATGTATATGGTGTGCAAGGCTGACAGGCTGTGCAGGATTTTTGACAGAGTCTTGCTTTGAGCCGTTGTATTGATACCTGAATGGATGAGAAATGAGTGTGGGAGGAGAAGCTGATCAGACACTTTATTTGGCTAGAGATATTAGTCCATCTTAATGGGAGATGATGAGCTAACTTTTTTTAATTTATTGGAGTGTTGGCATCATCCAATTTATTGGTAAGAAAAAAATTATTTTACAGTGCATGGAATTTTTCCATAGTCAGCACTTTGACAATGAGACTAGTGCCCAAATATGGATTTAGGAGCCTAAGTTTAGGCTCCTGCTTTGAATACTGAGTCCTAAAAGTACAGTAGCCATGAACAAAAATTAAGTTCCCCAAAAAAGGTTTAGGAAAACTTACCTGCATCAGTTTTCAATATTATTGTGGTGAGGGGATTTGTTACGCTATGACGTGAAAGCAAGCACTGTTGGGCATCTGACAGGCAGAGGGTGGGCCAGTCCCAAATATCCACAAAGTTGCAGTGGAAGTTTTGGTCCCTTGCTTTTGGACAGCCTCCAATTTCATAGTGTATGAATGAAGAACTGTAAAGCAGATGACAGAAGGGAAGGGATTGGTTTTGGGATTGGGAAGGGGGGCGGGCAGAGGGTGGAATCGCATGTTTCCCTAGTGATGGGAGGCGATTGCAATTTAATTAGTTAGCAGTCTTTCCCGCACACAGGCGTACAAGGTATTTTTAAAAAATGACTTTTGCATGGAAGTCTTCACCAGTTTGTTTTAATGGATTTATTCAGTTTGTGTACTAGTACTGTTTGTGTGTTTAAAACTGTCTTACTTCCATCTTTCCAGAGAGTGTAATAAAATCCTTTACAATTATTATTGGTGCTGAGCACAATTCTTGATTAAATCGTGGCAGATAGCACTGCCCTTAGTGAACCTTCCACCTCTCCCATTTCAGTACAACATTAAATCACTAAAACCACAAGAAATAACTCAAATTACTTAAGTAAGAAGGTACTTTCCATTTTAGTTTACCCCAGGCAATTTAAGTAGGCCCCCTTGAAACAATGACAAGAAGAGTTATAGAAGCTTAGGAGCACCAGACACCAATTACAATTTCAGAACTAAATGCCATAATTAACAAGACTAATACTTTTAATCTAAAGCAACTCAAATATGTGGCTGGATAAAGAAAAAAGGTAAAGGTAAACTCTGTAATTATAATAAATCAATGGATTGGGGAAATGTGTACCTTTAAGGGATCTTCTTTCATTCTGCAATTAACTTTTAAGTGTTTCACTCAACTGCCCCCCACACACCACATTCACTGCTTCTCTCTCATACCCCACACCATCACTGTGACAGACTCTAGTTTTGTGTGTGTGTGTGTGTGTGCTGAGTGGGGAGTAAGGCTATGTGAATAACTGGATACAGGAAGTCTTCAATTTTTCAATGTTTGACTTATGACAAATGACACTTATGATGTTTCTAAATTAACATCCTGATTCAAGTTACATTGGTTTTAACTTTATGATGCTCAGTCTCACAATGGAGCAGATCGTGATTCCAAGTTAGGATGTTTTAATTTATGACTCAGTTTTCAGGTATCAGTTGTGTCATGAGTCTGCGGCCTTCCTGTATTTGATTTAAGTGAAGGTCTGAAATAAAAGTAAAAAGTTTTGGATCAGCCTAAAACTGAAATGGTTCCAAGTCTTTGGCAGACTGAAATGTTGAAAAGAGTTTACTTCTTGGGTCAGTGAAAACAGTTTGGCTGACCTTGAAAGTAAATATTTTGTTTTGATTTTGCGGGTTTTTTAAATGTATTCTTTAAATAAAATGGAGGGAAATTCTGAAGCAAAGTCTCTTTCCAAAATGAAATATCAAACTGACTTGGCTCAGCATTTCTGAATTTTGTTCATTTTATCTTTTTTCTGGCTGAAACAATTTTCCATAACTGACCCAAACTCATCAATTGTTTTGGTTGAATAAAAGTTGCATTTTCTGCTCACCCCGGAAATGGTGTCCCCAGAAGTTTCATCCAGCTGTTGTTAAGAATGGTAGAGGTGCCACGGTAGAGGTTATCACACCTAGGTTTTCACACACAAGTTCTCACCATTGGCAATTTTTACTCTTGACTGCAATGGGAACAGAATTAGACCAGTGCTAAGTGCTTGTGGGAAATCTCACCCCAGATTTCTCTAGTATAGAGGTTCTCAAACTGGAGGGTCAAGCCCCTCCGGAGGATATGGAATGTATTCTGGGGAGACATGAGAAGCTCTGGGAGGGGAGACGCACATTGTGCACAATGAATAACTAGGAAAGCTGATTCCTCCACACATATCAGCTCCTCAGATGGTGCTGTAGATTTGTCAGATTTCTATAAAGTTTGCTTAACATTGCATAAAGCCGTTTCCTTCTGTACATTTAATCAGTTTGGTACAATGCAGTCTGCATAGTTAATTGTAAGTATTGACCACAATTGCAGTTTTGCTTTTGCTTTTGTTACAATGGACCACTAGCTCAATGCCTTATTGTTTTTAACATTCAGTAAGAGTTGCAATTTGATTTTTTTATCAGTATATGTACTTGTATGGTGGGGCGCATAAACTACTACAGATGCAAAAAGTGGACACTATCAAAAAGTGCAAGAACAATGGCTGTAGTATAAGTGGACCTTCAAAGAGGCACCATTTCTCTCAGGGTACGTCTACACTACAGCGCTAGTTCGAACTAACTTAGTTCGAATTAGTTAATTCGAACTAAGCTAGTTCGAACTAACGCGTCTAGAACTAAAAACTAGTTCGAACTAGCGTTTTGCTAGTTCGAACTAGCAAGTCCACATTGAGTGGACTCTGAACAGGGCTTAAGGATTGCCGGCAGGGCATCAGAGGAGGACTTAGAGCGTGGAGATGCTGCCTCAGGCTAGCCGAGGGCTGCGCTTAAAGGGTCCCGACCCCCACCCCGGACACACAGTTCTAAGGGGTGCCCCGCTTGCAAAGAGTTCTGGCTTGGAGTGCCCAGTGTGGGCACATCACACCACTCGGCCATCAGCCCGGCTGCACTTGCCGCAGGCTGCCATCTGGGGAGAGGGAGTAATTGGGGGGCTGCAGGAGAGCTTCCACCCCCAGAAGCCCGCAGAGCCAGCCCAGTCCTCCCCATCGGGGGCTCGTACCCCATTCCTCCCTCACCTCCTTCCACTTACCCTTCCCTAGCCCCCCTTCTTATTGATGTACAAAATAAAGATAACGTTTCTTCCAACATTGACTCTGTCTTTATTGAAAAAAACTGGGGGAGACTGGGAAAAGGAGGTGGGAGAGGGGAAGAGAAAGGCTGGGAGAGGGGAGGGCAACTAACATGATCAGGGGTTGGGAACAGGTCCCAGATGAAGAGAGGCTACAGAGACTGGGACTGTTCAGCTTAGAAAAGAGGAGACGGAGGGGGGACAGGATAGAGGTCTCTAAAAGCAGGGGTTGGGTGGAGAGGGTGCATTCAGAAAAGTTCTTCCTGAGTTCCCATCAAGAAGGACTAGAGGAGACCAAAGGAAAGGAATGGGTAGCAGGCTTCAAACTAGTAACAGAAAGTTGTTCTTGACAAAGCAAATAGTTAACCTGCGGAACTCCTTGCTGCAGGAGGCTGTGAAGGCTACAACTAGAACAGAGTTTAAAGGGAAGTGAGATCAAGTGATGGAGGTTGGGTCCATGGAGTCCTATTAGCCAGAGGGTAGGAGTGGTGTCCCTGCCCAAAGTTTGTGGAAGGCTGGAGAGGGATGGCACGAGACAAATGGCTTGGTCATTGTCTTCGGTCCATCCCCTCCAGGGTCCCTAGGGTTGGCCGCTGTTGGCAGACAGGCTACTGGGCTAGATGGACCTTTGGTCTGACCCAGTACGGCCATTGTAAGCTCAGGGCTCAGTGTCGGGGGTCTCAGTGGACCCCCTTGATTTTCATGCACACCTGGTCCTGGGTGGCCAGGCTGGCAGCTCTCCTGCCCTAGACGGCCACTTTCCTGTGCCTAGTGCGGAGATCGTGGACGAGGTCCACGATGTCCGCACTAGCCCAGGAAGGTGCCCGCCTCTTGCGGTCCAGGGCAAGCTCCCGGGAGCCGCCAGCCTGGTCCCGGCAAGAGGGGGTGGGCTGGGGGGCATCGGGTGGGTGGCTCTGTGCCGTGCCAGGTGCAGGGTCTGCTAGCTGGGTGCTGGCAGGCTTGCACCTGGCACGGGCACCGTAGCCAGCCCGTGCCCCTTTAAGGGGTCCGGGGCCGGGAGGGGGGCATAAAGTTTCCCTGGTGTTGGCCAGAATGGCCACCAGGGAAACCTGGGGAGGGCTAGCCTCCCACTAGTTCGAACTAAAGGGCTACACAGCCCTTAGTTCGAACTAGCTAGTTCGAACTAGGCGTTAGTCCTCGTAAAATGAGGTTTACCTAGTTCGAACTAAGCGCTCCGCTAGTTCGATTCAAATTCGAACTAGCGGAGCGCTAGTGTAGCACCTATTAAAGTTAGTTCGAACTAACGTCCGTTAGTTCGAACTAACTTTGTAGTGTAGACATACCCTCAGATATATAAAGAGCATATATTTGTATTCTTTGCTTTACGTCAGAATGGAGTGAATAAAACATGCACTTTTACTTTTGCTTGAATATATTTAAATAACTACCTCATTCATTTATTCTTTGGTGAGAGCCCTGTTTATATAAGCCATATTTTTGCCACCTGCAATAGCCTTCCAGAATATGTGGTGATGGAATGATAAATCGTCTTGAATTCCCAGATGCTCTTGGTAACAAAGATAAGTGAGAAAAATCTTTGTTGTTGTTGTTTTTTAAAAAAGAGACACAGCGCTATCCTTTTTTAATTTGCCAGAATCAGACAAGTATGAAAAGGAAAAGAGAAGGGACTGTTAAAAGTGGAGCTTTATGAGTATAAAATGAATGTGTCAAGGTTAAAGTAGTCCACTAATCCCAGGGTTGGAAAGAAAAGCTGCAGTTAATAACATCTGCCCATGCAGTTTTATTCGCTAGCATGCACTTCACTGACGGAAGAAGAGCAGTCTGGAGACCAATTACAAATCACTCGTCTGATTTGTTTAATCCCTTTATTTCCATTTTTGATCAAAATAACGATCTTTTCCCTCGCCTGAGAATAAAAATACTGAACTTGTGTAACAACATATTGTGTTTGCATGCTGACCTGTTTTATACACATAGCATCCTATAAGATTAAAAAGCCTTCTCACTCTTTGTATCTTGTGGAATACACACATGTGAGTCAGGCTTTTCAAATTCTCAGTACTCAATGCTGTAGACCAGGGCTACTCAACATCGGCCCAAGGGCTGCCAGCGGCCCATTTGTTTGTGGCCCGTGGTGCAGATTTGATTTACATGGGGCTCAACATGTGGCCTGCGGGTGAGATCCTTTGAACATGGCCTCCACTGGGAACATGTTCCACAATGGTGAGGCATCTCTCAGGTGGGGTGAGCATTGAAAGATGCAAGGGGACAGGTTGGCTGGAATAGACAGGTACAGGGTGTCAGCATTTCTTGCCCCCCGGGGAGGAGGTGCCGGGAGCTCCAGGGCATTGTGGGAAGTGCTGACTGCTTAGCCTTGTGGGTAGAACCTGAGTGGTTCTGACTGGCTCTCACTGGCCACGTTTGGGCCTGGCACTGTGGCTTAAGGCTTAATCTTTGTATTCATGCCTGTCAGTGTGAAAGAAGCTATTTGCATATATGTGCATATATATGCAGCCACACTTAAGTTGCGTCCCTCGGCTTGTGCTGTGAGTATTGTGGTCCCCGGGGTTTCCAAAGTTGAGTATCCCTGCTGTAGACCAACTTTTTGTGTAAGCTCAGTCACTTGTTTTGGAGGGTTTGTGCAAGAACAGAGATCTTTAGAAAATCTGGCGATCAGAGCCAGATTTGGAGCCCTCAGCACAAAGGGCAGTTCCCAGTGAATTCAGTGTCATTGAATTCAACGGGATGTGCATGCATGTAGCTGAAGGCAGTACTGAGCCCACAATATATGTTTAATAATTCAGAGGAAATGGTTTCTAAATCTCTTAAGCCAAATTCCATGCATGACAACTGACAGACAACTTTAGTTGTGGGCAATGGGAGTTCTCTGTGGGTAGCTGAGGGCAGAATCGGACCCTTTAAGTGTTACAAATCAGGTCCTGCTTAGGTGAAGATGAGGCATCAAGGTTCCTCAGGTAAAGAAATATCAGAAAGGAAAGTGTTCATTGTTACAGGTTCTAACTTAGAAAATAGAGTCAGCTGTGAGATGATGGACAAACCAGTAATATAGTGCTTGAGGATTCAGCAGAGACTGAATCAGAACTATATTGTTTGAAGGCTTTGGACAGCAATGCCCAAACAAACTGTTTTAACCCAAAGGCAATAGTTTACTGCTACGTCCCTCCAAAGCAGTCAATATTTGTCAATCCATCTGTTGGATGGATTTAGTTTTGAGTCTGCCTATGGTTTGTTTGAAGCAGTTTATACTGGGAACCTCTGTGAGAGGTAAGCAATGCTGAGAGTCACAGCAGCAGTGGACTACTGGGATGAACTATTTATTGCCTTTTTGTACAGAGACTGCTGACCATTTGTTTTGGTTTTGAGGGCATCATATATGCTTCTTTTCCTGACAATCTCAAGCACTCAAAAAATCAAAAAGAATAATAAATATGTATCAATGGGTACTGGAAAATATTTTCTTCACAAGTACTTGCTGGTATTGCAATGCAATATTGTTTCCTTTTTTTAATATTGAGACACACAGAAAAAAGGGGACAATATCTTTATTAGCAAACTTCAGTTATGTCCAATGCAGCTGCACTTAATTTTAAGCTAAGCCACGTGATAATACAGCATTTCTTCACATAGGCTGATTTTCTTTTTTGTAAATGACTCTGTAAGGAGTCTGTTTTCATTGGTTGAAACATTAGTGTTTTGTCTCTTTATGTTTTGGATTATTCAGAATCATCATTGACTGAGATGTTTATTTATAAAATTAATGCCATGTGCTTAACTACATTCAGCATATGTTTGCAACTGTAAGAAGCTGGTATCTCTTTAAGAAACTTTCTTACCCTTGGAGACAAGCCTGGGAGATCCTGTATGGGAATTTTCAAGGACTTGAACACCCGTATTGTGGGAAGTAGCCTGACAGATCATTTGACTGTTTCTTCACAGACTTAGAATATATACTTTCTCTCCAGTCAGGATGGAAATGGAAAACCTTCTTGAACTTTGTGACTTACATCCCTACTAGTGGTAGGATATATTAAGAGTAGCCATTTTCTGAGACATCAAGGCATGAACAGACATTGGAATATACTGGTACTGTCCTGATTTGAAGGGACTTTTTTGGTGTACTGGTCTTTTCTAGTAGTGCTGCAGTGTGTGTTTCATGCAGTGTCACTCATTTCCCCATGCACCATCTGCTTCTCAGCTGATTGGGAAGGGGACGAAAGACACCTCCACTCTTGGCAACAGCAGGGAGGTACAAAGAGGAAAGCTGAAGCAGCAGTGCATTCTCAGCTCAGCAGGAAGGATGTCTTTAGGCCTGTGGCCAGCATAGAGGTGGGGTGGGGGAAGAAAAACAGGAAGGGAAATATGAGAGAATTTCTGGGAACAGGGGCGCTGGAACAATTTTTATAGTAAGGGTGCTGAGCCATTGAACCAATCTGTGTATAATGGACACCCAACCCTCCCATGCCCACCTGTACTTCCAGCACCTATACTGGGGAGGAATTGGGTTAGAGAAGGGAATGGGAGACGTGAAAGAATAGTAGGTAGAGTCTTGAGGACCACACAACAGGATGGGGCATTAACCCAAAAGATATAATAAGGAGAGAAGAGATGGAAAAAGAGGAAACAAAAAACCAGGAACAGCAGGATGGTGACAAACGTCACAGATGGAAGGAATGGAACAACAAGTAAAAACTGACCTGGTGTTGGCAGGTGGAAAGAAAGCAATAGCTGGGAAAAGCAATACAGAGTAAGATGGGAGAGGAAGCAGTCAGATAAACACACTTAATAGCAGGTGAAAGGGGAGGGGAGCAGTACACAGGGATGAGAGAAAATAGCAACCTACGTTTAGAAAACATGGATACTCTATCCCATATCAAGGTCACAGGTCAGATCTGGGGAAATTATTTCCCCAAGGGCATGTTCATCATTACTTAATAATCTAGTAGGAGTCTGAATCTAACCTTTCTTACTTTTCTCACTCCTCACACTGTACATGAAGTATCTCCTTGGAGTTTGCTATCAGTATCCTTTGGACATGGATAGCAGTCTACAAGAGATGCACGGGAAGTATGTGCCACAGATATTAAGCCACATGATCTGTGCTGACAAGGATGCATCTAGGTCAGCTGCTTAAGTAGGGTCTTTACCACTTGGCATCATGAAATGTGCTGGGATGGATGCAGCCCTGAGGGGGCCTTTACTAGTTGTAACTTCCTTTCTGGCAAGCAACAGTGCCCGGCATTGTGGTGTCCACAAAGTTTCCATGTACAGCCGTGATATGAGTAGTAACTCTCATATGTTTGCAGTTCTTAAGCTGTCAGGGTGAGTGTAGAGGTTAAGTATTGTCTGGGGGGCACAATTTAGAATAATGCTTCATTGTTGCAAAGGTGCTTCATCTGAGGTGCGGAAAGCTCCCATGTGGTTTCTTTTTCTCTCCTACTCCATATAGCTACTAATTATGAACAATACGGATCTGCCAAACTGTGATGTAACTCTTCGGTGGTTATAGGAGCTGAGCAGCTAGGCAGTACCATGATAAATGTATTAAAAATGCTGTCTGTCCGCACTGTGTGGTATCCTTGCAATTAATGGATTTTATCCTCACAACACCTTTGTGAAGCAGGAAAGCATTAGCATCCATTTTACAGAAAGGAACCTGAAGCACATGATAGATTAAGTATCAGAGGGGTAGCTGTGTTAGTCTGAATCTGCAAAAGCGGCGAGGAGTCCTGTGGCACCTTATAGACTAACTGAAGTGTAGGAGCATAAGCTTTCGTGGGCAAAGACCCACATGCATCTGACGAAGTGGGTCTTTGCCCACGAAAGCTTATGCTCCTAAACTTCAGTTAGTCTACAAGGTGCCACCGGACTCCTCGCCGCTTATGATAGATTAAGTGACTTGCCTGTGGTCAGACTCCCTGTGAGAGAGAAAAGAATTCAGGTCTCTTGAATCCGAATCCAAATCCAAATCCAAATCCAAATCCAAATCCAAATCCAGTGTCCGACGCTGAAGTTACAACAGGGATGAATTTGGCTCTGGGACTTTATGCCTTTCCTCTTTATATTTCTTCTTTATCCTCCAGCTTCTTTCTCTGCCTTCCTCTGCTCCCCAGGGTTTAGTTCTCTTGCACAGTTGTATTTGCTTGACTTGATACACTGCTACACATTTTTTCAGAGAAGCACCCTGCGTAAGACAGCTGTGATACAAATTGCCCAAGTGAACCAACTCTAATAGCTTTAAGCAATATGTAACAGTCCTGAGCCACTCTTTCTTACAAGGTTTGTTGTGGTTACTGGAGTGGTAAACCGTACCAGGCACGACCGTTCCCTCTGCACTCAGATTGGCCAGCAGACTTTGTGCTGGGCTAATCACTGCGGTCAGTTATGGGTCTTACAGTGTCCTCTCACAGAGGAAACACCACAATGGACTATCACATTAAGGCCTTGCTGTGTGATAATACAGTGTGCCATTCTGGACAAGGCACTAGAGCAGTTTTGTTGTTCATTACCAGCTCCCCTGAGAACTGTCTTTTCCCCCCTTCTTGCTTCTGGTGATTGTTTTAAAAATCATTAAGTACAATAAAAATTTGTTTTATTTCTTAACAGTCTCAACAATGAGGCATTTTGGATGACATTTCCAGTATGCACACAGGCATCTCGCACTCCTTCCCTTTCACACAGGTCTCACACTCATCCCGCCTCTTATAAACAGTACATACCAGGCCTGTACACAGGAGTGTATGTGCGAAGGGTGCAAAAGCACCCCCATGCCTCCGCAAGTAAGCATTCTCCAGCTGGCCAGGGGAAGGTAGGAGCAGCATGCTGCCTGAGCCTCCCTCCCCCATGGCTCTGGCTGGCTGGGGGAAGGCTGGGGCTGATTTTCCTGCTTACTTGGGAGACTGTGAGGGGTGCATTCACACCCTTGCAGTCCACATTTACAAAAAAAAGCATCATCACCCCAGAAATTCCTGTGTATGAGCCTGCATACACACACTCCTTCCCCCTCACAGGTATTAACCCCCCCCCTTGTTTTATATGTACCATACCTCACTCTCACTCCATTTCTTGTCTACTACATACATCCACTCTATAGTCATCTCTCTCTCTCTTTCTCTCTCTCTCTCTCTCTCTCATACATACACATTCCCCTTCTCTTTCACAATCACCCCACAGAGTCTTCCTCCCACATATCCCATTTTCTGATCCACTCAATACCTAGTTAATTTCTTCTTGTGTGAAGATGTAAGAGGACTTTAATTCTGACTTCCCTTTCATTCATACATGGCCGCAGTCTTCCAAAAGGCTTGAGCTCAGGCCAGGTCTACACTAAAAGGGAAGGTCAAATCAAGATATGCAATTCCAGCTATGTTAATTATGTAGCTGGAGTTGACATACCTTGTTTCAAGTTCCCCGGCTGTCTCCACAGCAAACCTCCCATCAGCTTCCCTTACTCCTTGCAGAATCAGGAGTACCAGCCACTGAGAAGGGCACCCTCTGAGTTCAATTTAGCAAATCTTAACTAAATTCGCTAAATCGAGCTTCAGAAGATCTATCACAGTAGTGTCAATCTTCTGTTTAGTGAAGACATGGCTGGAGAGTCAAGAAATGTCACTTGAACTACTGGTTGGCAAAATACAGGTTGAACCTCTCAGGTCTGCTGTCCTCAGCACCTGATTGGTGCTGGACCAGGGGAGGTTAATGTTAGTAATTCTAGCAGCATTACTAACACTTCCACTGTTTACTTGGCTCTTAGAAAACATTTAGGGGTAAAGTAGAGCTAAATAACAGCAGAGAACACAGAGCCTAGACTGGTGGCTGTAGACATTCTTTATGGGACCATGGGAAACTTGGCCTACCCACAATAAGTGGACATCCAGCTAACTAACTAAACTCAGGCCGGACCACAGATGTTACAGGACCAGAGAGTGACGGACTAGAGAGGTTCAACCTGTAGTACAGGTTGTACTTCCCTTAACCGGGACTCTCCAGTCCAGCAACATCCCTGGTCTGGCAAGGACCACGGATGTTCCTGGACCACAGAGCCTAGGAACAGGAATGTCTCAGTGGGGCAGGCGCGTGGTAGGGGGGGGGGGACTGGTGACAGGGCTGGGATCCCAATCTTGAGCTGGGGGAGATGGACGGCATGGCGGGAAGTGGGGAGCCAGACAAATCCTCCATGGATAGGTCCAAAGCATGTCAGACTAGGGAGGTCCAACCTGTAATAATATATTTTTAAGAGAACACAAGAGATTTTCTTCTGAACATAGATATTTCAGCAATTGTATATCACCTCAATTAACTAGCATTTATAAAATGTGGATCATCCTAGATTTTCTCCTTTGAGCATGTTAGGATTGTGTATTCATGGGGTTTCCCACCCACCGTACCCTTCCCTGCCCTCGTGCTAATGGGCAGGAAAGATTGAAACAAACATGACTTTCGTTCTGATGTCTCTATTTTTTAATTTTTATTTATTGTTTTGCTTAGGACAGAAATGACGGGACAGATTATTTGTTTTAAAGTGTGATTGAATGCAAGCTCCTGTTTAAACAGGATGCATATCATGCTGCCAAGAGGACTCTGACAAAACTGAACATAATTGA
Organism: Pelodiscus sinensis; assembly: GCF_052426305.1. NCBI lineage: Eukaryota > Metazoa > Chordata > Testudines > Trionychidae > Pelodiscus > Pelodiscus sinensis. The sequence goes on along the minus strand of NC_143055.1, from coordinate 107,853,610 downwards.
AAAGGAAACATGATTTTGTATCTTGATGTGGTCTTTATTATTTTATTTATTTTTACTAGGGACTGTTTGTGTGTATGTGTGATTTCTCAGCCTTACATTGACATCCTTTTTTGCATTTGTAAATATTCAGGCTAGTACATGCCTAGCACTGACTTTATGGGCGCTGGTGATCGTAAGCTGTCCATTGTGTTGTTAAAGGCAAATCTGAGGTCTGTTTTAATTTTTAAAAAACCACATAATCCATGTGTTTCAAAAACGGCTTTGTTACTGAGAGGATGGGCAAAAAGCTCACCAGCTTATAGTTCATGCTATGAAGCTGTTCCTTTCTTAGTATCAGATGAAAGGGAGTCCACTAATGATGTTTATCCACCTTAGTCTTAAATATGAAAGGGATTCTGCTATCATTAGACACTCCAAAAGAAACACTTTTAGAACATCAGCCAAACTGGGAGAATGGGGTGGGGTGGGGGGGAAGAAAGAGAAGGAGGGAAATAGGTATTATTCTTATTGCTGCTGCCTCACCATCTGCTTACTAGATACATTAGGGCTCTCTAATTATTCAGCACCATCTAGTGGTAGATGCTAATACAGTAATTCTAAATTCAGGCTACAGCAAAACAAGACCTTTTAAAAATTGGTTAGTATTTGGCGTAAACACAATGACACTTTCCGTTCCTGTATATAATCTTTAATCGATGAGGGAGTGCTGTCAAGTGATTAGAGCAGGGTGACTAGACTTTATGATAAGCGGATGCTATTCTGCCACCAGCTCCAATTTCTGTGACCTGAGGCAAGTCACTTAACTTCCCTGTACTTGCATTTAGCTATTTGAACAATGGGTGCGGTGATACTTCCCTACTTCCTAAAGATGTTGTGAACCTTAAATAACCTCTGCAGAGTCCTTTGAGATGCTTTGATGGAAGGTGCAATATAACGTGTTATTGCAAAGTCACATCTTGCACAGGCGGTGCCGGCCAGTGGTAGGGGATAAGGTAGGAACACTTCTTTAACTTGCCTGATATCCACTGGAGTAGGTGGGATTCTTGAAGGAACAGCTGGCATGTATTCTAGAACCACCAGGGGAGCTGAAATTCTGGGAAGATAATGGGTCAGGGTGCAGTGCAGCTGCTTAACATCACACCTACTGACTGCTCTGAGCTGTGCGGGAGGACTGACCTCCCATGGAGCAGGCTAAGACTTAAGGGACCACAAATGCTGGGGATTGGGGCCTGTATGTCTATTTGAGGTTAAAAATTAATATGAGATTTTTGGGGGTGGAGTGGGGAGGCTGTCTCCCCAGTAGCACTCAAATATAATAGTCTCTGGGAATCATATAAGTCATAGGGAACCTGGATCCAGCCCCCGAATTGCCTGGATCCAGCCTCCGAGGCTCAGCATTGGGGAGACCATGTTGGCGCTCCTACTCCCCTACCCCTCACCTGCGGGGATGGAGCATACAAATACCACTAGCTTGGGCCCCCCCGTGGCTCTGGTGTGTGAGGGGAATGTGGGGAGTGTCTTTCTCCTTCTCAGTCAGGAGCTTCTAATTTTACTTCTCACTTGTGTGCGACCCCCGACTAATTTTTCTGTGGGTCAGTGGCCCTTGACCCAAAAAATGTTCCTCATCCCTGATGTAAGTATTTGATTAGGGGCCTTTTAACATGTAGTGATAGGAACGGCCTTTCCTTTGCATCTGTAGCCATATAATTGAGTGTACTGAATTTCAAAGTTTTCTTTCAATGGGAACATATCAATGGATCATGTCAGTCAGCAATTCAAGGGTTAATTTGGTTAATAGCTATATCTTGGGTTAAATAAACTCTGAGGCCCTCATAAAATGATTCTTCATAAAAGAAAACTCTCTTAAGAAGTCACATAGATAGCATTGCTATTTTGCTACCACACATGTCCTGAAGAACAAAACATCTACGCAAAATTCTTTTTTTTTTTAATGTACAGTGAATGTTAATCTTCAGTTGAGTTGATAGCACTGGAAAGGGAAGTTCTCTGTTTAGTCACAGAACATGAGCAGTATTGATGAAAATTTCCCCACAGTATCCCATAAATGTGCCTTAACCTTAACCTAGTGGAAGGAGTGTTGCTCTTCATGGTACTTTCAGTTCTTGACCTATTCAATTGAACTGTCAACAAGGGTACCTGTTTGTGCCAGATGCAATGTCATGTGGACATCTGTCTACTGGAAACTGGAAAGAACCCCTGAGTTCATTTCCCCTAGTCTGCAAAACAGCTGTTAGAAGATCATAGCTGTTTGACCATTGGAATAACCAAAACTGGATTAAATCTGAACAAGGCATACTGATATAGACTCTGATTCAACAAGGTATTCCAGCTTGCATATAAAAGCATTGTGAGTAAATCAGGCTCATTGTGAAACTCCCTCTCACATCCATCTGGTTTTAGACAATGCCAAAAACAAAAGAATTCCCTAACCTACAAAATGTCATCAATCCCATGGCCCAATTGGGAGGATTGTACAGTATCCACAGATAAGATCTTTTTGAATGTGGTGGATCATGTATTGTCACCTCTTTGGCACACTGATGGTGGCATTTCAGTGCTGGGAGCTATTGATTTGGAGAGCTTGCTTTGAGAGAGAAATATTTCATTAAAGAGTACAAGTGTATAGATTCCAAGACCACAAGAGGCCATTGTGATCCTCTAGACTAACCTATACAGAAAAGTAGGGATGTTAGTTACAGTGTAATTGAATAGTTGTGTAACCACATGAAATCTTAGAGTTATACAATTACTCAGTAGTCTCCAGGGAAGGCCTGAGGAAAATATGGCCTGTGGATTGAATCTAACCCACCACGCCACTAGATCCAGCCCGTGGACACTGCAGGAGTCCCAGGTAGGCTTCCCGCTTGCCTCGCCCCATCTACACGCTGCTCAGAAACGTGGCTCCAGGGCGGTTTCACTTTAAACACAGAGCCCAGAGAGGACGGGGGAAGCATTAGGAGCTGTTCCCGCCCCCACCACAATCCCATTGGTCGGCTTCTGGCCAGAAACTGGACAATAGGAGCTGCCTGTTTCAATAACAGGCAGCCACGAAGCACAAGGAGCTTGTACCCATTCACAGAACACATGGCTACAGCCTGTGCAGGAGTGGGGCAGGCAGGGAGAATGATTCAGGAACATTCTGGCTGGTAAGTCTCCTGGTCAGAGGCTACCTCTGACACCCCAGCCCTTCTTTCCCCAACCCTCTGCCCCCCTACTCCACATACCCAAATCCTCTGCCCCACTTCTGCACCTAAACCCCCTCCCAAATCTGGCACCCCAATTCCCTGCCCCAAATGACAGTCGCCTCCTGTCCTACCTCACAATCCAATCCCCTGCACCCTCTCATGTGTCCCAATTCTCTGCCGTAGGTCACAATCCAAACCCTGCACCGAGTCCAGTGCCTCAGGTCACAACCATCTCCTTCACCCAAACTCCCTCCCTTACCCCTTACCTCCTCCATTAATACCATGGAAGAGTGTGGCCCTCAAACACTTTCCAAATTCTTGGAGTGGTCCTCCATCAAAAATATTGCCCACCTTTGCCCCAGGGGCAGGGCTGGCAGCCAGTGTGTTCTGACCCCACTCCTGGGGAGCCACCCTGCACTGCTGCCTCTGTAGCAGTGTGGGTGGCAGGTAGCTGGTCTATGCGGGGAGCTGGTTTCTAAACTGGCTCCCGTCACTGACCAGCTCCCACCTGCCATACCATGCTGCTGCTTCTGATATAGAAGCAGAAGCGCAGGATGGCAGCAGCCCCTGTGTGCGGGGGTCCGAGCTCCCGGTGGACAGAGGCTGGTCCACCTTCCACAGAGCAGCCTCTGTCTGCAGTGGGTCCGAACTCCCTGCAGACAGAGGCCGCAGACAGAAGCTCCTAGAGAGGGAAGGGAGATTCATGGCAGCCTCCCGTACTCTCCCCCACGCTGCTGCCTCTGATAAAAGCAGCAACGCGGTGTGGGGGGAGGAGGGAAGGAGGGCAGGCTGCACCATGGAGCTGGTGCTGGGGAGAACTGGCTTTTAAGACGGCACTGGCTCATGTCCTCCCTCCTTCCCCCCGTTGCCTCTGTCGGAGGCAGCAAGGATGGGGCAAATGGGTCTGTGGAGCTGGCAAGTGCAGGGAGCCTGCTTGAGAGCTGGCTCCCCATGTGTATTGTCTCCAGCCTGCCCCCCTCATCCTCCACTCTATCAGAGGCAGCAGTGTGGGGGTGAGGGGATTAGGCAGATCTGGTGCTCATAGGGAGCCTGCTTAAAGCCAGCTCCTCACAGGCACCGGCTCCCACTACCTCCCTCTTGCTGCCTCTGTATCAAAGGGGGGGGGGGCGGGAGGAATGCGTGTAGTTGATAAGATTAATCTATAAGCCAAGATTTATCGGTTAATCATATAGTTGATTACACATTGAATCCCTATAGCAAAGGCCATAGAACTTCCTCCAAATTATTCCGAGAGCTTGTCTTTTAAAAAACTTCCAATTTTGATTTTAAAATTGTTGGTGATGGCAACCCCCCCCCCCCATGATTCTTGGCAAATTGTTCCCCCGTTTGAACTCAGTTAGCTTCAGCTTCCAGCCACTGAACCCTGTTATACCTTTCTCTGCTAGACCAAAGAGCCCATTGTTAAATATTTGATCCCCGTGTAAATACTTACAGACTATATTCAAGTCACGCCTTAAACTTCTCTTTGTTAGGCAAAATAGATTAAGCTCTTTGAGTCTCTCACTATAACGTGTGTTTTGTAATCTTTTAATCATTCTCATAGCAGTTCTCGGAATCCTCTCCTGCTCTTGAATTGTGGGTTCCAGAAATGTACAGTGAAATCCAGCAGTGGTCTCACCAAGGCCAAAACAGATGTAATGTAATTGTTCTACAAACGCTAAAGATTCCCCTGTTTATGCATCCCAGGATCACATTCGCTTTTTGGACCACAGTATCACATTGGGAGGGAGTCAGCTGATTGTGCACTTTGACCCCCAAATCATTTTGTAAGTATGGCCTTCATTCTATGTTCTCTGATGCGTACATTTACATATAACCACACTGAAAAGCATATTATGTGCTTGTGCCCAGTTTACCAAGTGATCCAGATTGCTCTGTATTAGTGACCTGTCCTCTTCATTATCTACCACTCCCCCACACAAAATTATTGTGTCCTCTGCTAATTTTCTCTGTGATGACTTTTGTATTTTCGTCCAGGTCATCAATTGAAAACGTTAAATAGCAAAGGGCCAAGAACCGATTCCCTAAGAGGTTTCCACTGGAAACCCAACCATTTGATGACAATTTCCTGTTTACAGTTACATTTTGAAGCCTATCAGATAACCAGTTTTTGATCCAGTAAATGTATGAAACCAATATGAAATTAAAAGGGAAAGAGGCAGAAAGTTCTCATTTTCCCAGTCTGAATGAGTCCTGATTTGTAGGCCTTCGGGGCAGGCTTCAGGTGCATCTATTTATGTGAGCTGCTGTGGAGGGTGGGTTTTGATGAGGTTCAGATCTGTGTGAGGTGAAGGGAATTTTGTATTCTGATGGCTGTTTCAATTTATTTTTGTAATCTTTGTAATTTTAGGGCAGGAATGCCTATAGCCTTGAACAAATGCCGCTAGTTATTTCTACAAAAATCTCCCCTTCAGCAGGACCTCTCACCCAATCAGGGTTGTTATTAATTGGTTTCTACGTTCATAAGGTGTTTTATTTTCCAAAAGGTTCATTGTACTTTCTTTGTATCTTTTAGATGAAAGGAAAATCAATTCCTTAAATAAGCTGGTTCTTTCAACAGTTTATGTTTAAAGGACGTCTCAATGTAAATAAACCAAAGAGGAGCTGTACTGGATAAAGCCTAATTGCCAGCATTTCCAGACATATTCTATGGATAGTTCAGCTCTCTAGATCAGCCAGAAGTGTTTGGGCACCCAGCTGAGTTATAGGTTACTTCTGATATGTCTGTCCTGTTTGTCATGGCCTCAGAAGGTTTGAGATTCAAACAAGCTCCCAGTAGTTTGAATGACTGTGAAAGCACCATGAGTCTTCATTGTCAAGTAAGTTCCCTACCCTGCAATTATCTTCTTGTGGGAAGGTGCAGTGGCCTGCTGTCTCCTTTGCCTCACATCTTACATCATCAGGGGAGAATGGCAGGTCTGACTCCAGTGTCTACAGGGAACATCTCCCCTCCTCTTAGGAGAAATGAGGGGTGTCAGGTTCTCTCAGCTTTCCATCAAGACCTGATCCAAACACTATTGAAATCAGTGGCTGCAATAGGCATTGGGTCTGGCCCCAAGTAAGGAAGCAGGTTTAGCCTCAAGGATTCACACCTCTGTTTTTCTGATGGGTTTGGAAGTGGTTGGGGCTTTTTTTTTTTAATCTCTAATTTTCTTGTGGCCCACTTCCCTTCCCTGGTGCCTCCTCACTGAGGACCACTCACATCATATGAATGACAATAGCTGTTGGTCACTGATAGGGAAAGCAGATAGTTAGCTTCTCATAGGCTGTGCACCCACAATGATTTTTTAAATACATCTGTGTGGGAATGAGGGAAGGGTCCAGAAGTGTCAATGGAGAAGCGATTAAGTATCCGGATGAGCCTCTCTCTCCCACTCATTGGCTGACTGCCGCAAACCAGAGAGCATTTAAAATTCTTTCCTGATTGACTGACAGTCAGTGTGCTGGAAAATACTTTGCCTCCAGGTCTGACTTTGACAGTGTTTTGGGGACCAGCAATTGTGAAGGCTAATTTTGCCTTCTTTGGGCCTTCCCTCAATCTGGAGGAGGATCAATATGGAACTGTGGATCTGAGTATGTTTAGTACATGATGATTAAATGGCTTCTTCTCATTTTTTTTCTTTCATTAGGTTCTTGGATAAGATTATCGGTTATTTACCTTAACATGCTAGGCTCTTCTTCATCACTGTGCTCCCTATAATTAAATTTTTGTGCACAATTCTACAGATATTAATAAAGACCAAACTATTCAACAGATGTCACAAGTAATTATGAGGTACCTGTATGCATGTCTCCATTTGTATAGAAGTAGGGCTTCAGAAATGTTTTGGTTGTAGTCCTAATCCAAATTTACTTTACCAGCCTCAGGTGCTTGCAGAACCACTTATCTCTGATCCTAGATTATCTCAGTACAGGGATTTCCTATGTTACTTTCACAATGCCAGAAGCACTTGTCAAATGGAAATAGGACCTAAGAGAGCTACATGGAACAGCACCACCTGGGGTTGCCTGTCTCTGCCTGTGGGCTACTCTTGCTTCACCTGTACAAGAAAATCCAGAGAGAGCAAAATTAGAGTATTAGCAGCAAATTCAGTACTGATTGTGAACTCTTTAGTACCCAAAACACTGAGGACAAATCCTCAGCTGGTATAAACTGTCAGATCCCCACCGCAGTTAATGAATCAATGATGATTTACACCAGCTGAGGATCTGCAGTAGGAATTTTGTGTATGGACCTGCAAAATCAATTTGAAATTCTCCTCTCCTTTTTACAACCAGTCTAATTTAAATAATACTCAGAATTACAAATTGCGAGTTAATACAACATACATATGAGGAATGCTAATAGTTCTATAACTGTATTTGTTTTCCTGTCTAGGAGATATCATTTTTAACCTAATGTCAGCTATGTGCTGTAGTTTCTTTTTCCTTTAAGCCAATATTACACAAATCTGTCAATGGAAAATATTCTCCATGTTGGACATATCCAACTGTTATGAACTCTAATATCCCCTTCTTACCTCCCATGAATCAGTTTGGAATTTGATAGAAATGTAGCTGTGTTAGTCTGGCTACATAGTCCTGTTTTTTGTTTGGAATTTGTGTTTGTGTTTCTTAGAGCATGAATTTTGACACACCATATTTCTTCTGATTATCTTCTGCATTGCACAGGACTAATTCCATTAGGGTTGTAAAATCTCATTTAATTGGTTAACTGGTTAAACATGTTTTACTGGTTAACTGATTGAAAGTAGGATAGGCAGAGCACATGGAGCAATCCCTCCTGCTTCAGGCAAGGGCTTGGGCAGCTCCTGCCTGCAATGCACCCCTGTCCACGGTGGACCACCTGGGGCTGGGTCAGCCCTCTGCCCTTGGTGGGCAGGGAGAGGCTCTAGCCCCCCACAGGTTAACAGGAATTGGTAAGCATCACCCCTCATCTGCCAAATCCTTTGTTCAGGACCAATCCTGAGGGTGTTGAATCAGCGAGGTCCAACCTCTAGTATATTTTCTGAACCCTTTCCAAGGCCAAAATATCATTTTTGAGGTGAGGAGGCCACATCTGTACACAGTACTGAAGATGTGGGCGTACCATAGTTTTATATTTCCCCTCCTCCTTCTTCCCCTGGCTTTCCCCTTCCAGCTCCCTCCTCCCAGGTTTCCCCTTCCCCTCTCCCACCCTCTCTCTTCCCCTCTCCCACCTCCTTTTCCCAGTCTCCCCAGAGGTTCCCCCCTCCCCCAATTTCTTAAATATAGAGAGTTTCTATTTTTGACCACACATGTCCTTTATTTTTTACATCAGGAAGGGGGGCTAGGGAGAGGTAAGTGGAAGGAGGTGAGGGAGGAATGGGGCATGAGCCCCCGATGGGGAAGACTGGAGTGGCTCTGCTGGCTCCATGGGGTGGAAGCTCTCCTGCAGGGCCTTCTGGATCCTGACAGCCCCCCGATTGACCCCCCCGCATGGCAGCCTGCGGCAAGTGCAGCCGGGCTGAGGGCCGAGTGCTGTGGTGTCCCGAGTACGGGCACGCAGGGCACTCCAAGACAGGACTGCTTTGCTGTCCCTCCTCGAGTTAGACAAGCAAGCAGGGAACCCTGAGAACTGTCTGTCCAGGGTGGGGGTCGGGTCCCTTTAAGCACAGTCCTTGGCTAGCCTGAAGCAGCAGCTCCACGCTATAAGTCCTAACCTGATGCCCTGCCGGCAGTCGTTCCGGCCAGCCTTAACTTCGGGTCAGGGTCCACTCAATGTGGACATGCTATTTCGAATTAGCAAAACACTAATTCGAATTAGTTTTTAGGTCTAGATGCACTAATTTGAATTATCTTATTTCGAATTAATTAATTCGAATTAAGTTAGTTTGAATTAGTGCTGTAGTGTAGACACACCCTTATTTCTTTTCTTTTCTTACTTCCTTCAAACACATTTGGGATGTGCTTTATATAACATAGCTATGGCCTACAAGTTCATTCAGATAGTGTCTTTACACCTTCCTTTTGGGTCACCATTGACCCATAGTTAGAACAACCATCATTACTCATCCCAAGTCAACTAGTAGTTAGAAGTAGAGCTGGTTAGACAATTTATGATCAATGAAATATCATAAAAATACACAGTTGTATCAAAGACAAAACATTTCACAGAAATATATCTGTTTCATTCAAGTTTTTGTCTGGAAGGTTTTTAAAGTTTAGAAGGGTATGTCTACACTACCCTGCTAGTTCGAACTAGCGGGGTAATGTAGGCATACCGCATTTGCAAATGAAGCCCGGGATTTGAATTTCCCGGGCTCCATTTGCATAAGCGGGGAGCCGCCATTTTTAAAACCCCGCTGGTTCGAACCCCGTGCAGCGCGGCTACACGGGGCTCGAACTAGGTAGTTCGAACTAGGCTTCCTATTCCGAACTACCGGTACACCTCGTTCCACATCGTTCCACCTCGAGGTGTACCAGTAGTTCGGAATAGGAAGCCTAGTCCGAACTACCTAGTTCGAGCCCCGTGTAGCCGCACTGCACGGGGTTCGAACCAGCGGGGTTTTAAAAATGGCGGCTCCCCGCTTACGCAAATGAAGCCCGGGAAATTCAAATCCCGGGCTTTTTTGCAAGTGCGGTATGCCTACATTACCCTCCTAGTTCGAACTAGGAGGGTAGTGTAGACATACCCGAAGTCTCTCTCTGGTCACTTCTGAAGAAAGAAAGAGACAAGGTTGAAAACTCAGGTTTTATTCTCAAAACAGCCATTCTGACTAAATTCTGTTTCATAAAAATGTTTGAAAAGTTTTGATTTTGTTCCAAAGTGAAGGTTATCATAAAACAATTGTGTTGTTTCCGCAGAGCTCTTGAATAAGCTACATCATGCCATTATTAACTTGATTCCTGCCTGGCCCCGCTGCTGTATCAATTTGCACAGCAAACTCAACTAGACACCTAATTGTTCACCAAATGTCTTCCTTCCTTCAGAGCATCATTCATGGCACTCACCCTGCTACCTTTTGCAGCTTCCTCAAAGGTGACCTCACACCAGTGTATAAGGGTGCTAAGAAAGGAGGCAAACTATATACATCCTCCACTTTTCATCCTCTTACTTTAAGATGCTTGGAGCATTTGGTCTAAAACACTTCTAGCTGACATGGGCCTGAGAGCCGAAATCCTCTGCTTGCTTGAGAGTCTGGGCATTCCATTTGGCAGTGCTATCATTTGCTTGCCAAGACATCAGCTGACAGCCAGTGTATTTCTTGGTGATTATTACACAATTCAATTCTACCGTGAGACTACTACACTCACTTAAAAGGTGAAACAATAAGGCTCCAGGACTGCATCACCATGAGTATCTCTCTGCTGGCAATATACAGAAATTATGTGTGTGTATATAGGTGTGTGTGTGTGTGTGTGTGTGTGTGTGTGTATATAATATATAGACAGACCTCTGTATTTCCTGGAAGTTGGAGACGTGCGCAGAATTATTTATACCCAGGTTCTTGAGGCCATTGACTAATTAAATTTAAGAAATTACCAACAAAGAAAAGTTCAAAACTAGATGCTACCTAGCAATCAAAAAAGAAAGTAACTCAAACCTAAAAAATACACATTCATAAAAATGCATTACAGATATATCATGTTATAGTAGTAATTATTTTTAAATTATTATTGTAATTTACATTTACATTACCTTTAATTTAAAATTCTGCTTCATATAAGGACAGACTCTTTATATTGATGATATCTATTAGAATATTATGGTTTCTAATTCTGCTGAATATCTGAAGTACATACACTTCCTCTTTAATTTCACAGATATGAGAATACTGAACCGTAAAGGTACATAGACTACTTGAAAATCAAAAATGTCCAACAATGTTGTACTTAAAATTATTGTAACTAAAGGAAATTAGTAGGGAAAATGTTTTCCAGTTTGTTTATTCTGTGCTTTTTACAACACTTTGTTGTCTAGTCCCATTTTAGTCATCTTTTGTCTAGTTACTTTGTCACTTACTGAAAAGTCTACTATAAACATCAGCAGGAGAGCTGTGAAATTTTTCTTATATATATAATAAGAAAATTGTGGCACTTTTGCTCTGACAGAGGGTTTCATGGTATGTGAAGGCCCATTTTTCCTCTCTAAAATGCCTTTCTTTACACAGCTGCTACATGACTTTTTTTTCTCCTGAAGTGACAAATGTGACCAAAAGGTTTTCAAAGCTCAGTAAATCAAGCAAGTCTGCTTTCAAGTGGAGGTGGACCTTCAACAGCATGTGTGAGAGAAAAGACATCTTCTTATCTTCCACAACAACATATACACAGCCAGTAGGGGTCTGAAAGTACATAATGTAAAATTTAACACCTGCTGTCACCACACTCGGGCCCTGTACTAGTGTTCTTAATTTGCTTATACATTAGCAGTACGTGGGAATTGCTAATGCATTAAGCAATCAATCTTATTCTTAGAAAAGAGTATCTCTGTCTCTAGCAAAGCCTCCTCACCTGCCCCAAAGCCACCTCCTTTATCTATTAGACCTGGTCAGAAAATATTTTCTGTTTATAATTTCAAAAGAAAAGAAAAAAATGTAATTTCCCCCCTAAACCTGGAATATTTCCCCAAAAAATTGTATTTAGAAAAACATTTAAGCCTTCAAAAATGTTTTCATTTTTTTACTGAAATAAAAGGAAAATTTTTGATCAAAACCAAATCTTGTGGGCCCTGTAGGATTAAGTCTTTTCAATCCTTCTGCAACTTTTACGGTCTCCATTTGACAGAAAGTGCTGCCCACCTACTCGATCAAGAGGAATAGTTAGTTTAAACCCAGCCTTCTTCTATCAAAAGCTCTTTCTTTGCCTTATGGTACCTGGAAGAACCCAGTTTGAACCATTACACACAAGCCTCCCCAAGGGGTGGCATCCCTCTGATGGAATTTATAACCTACACAATTCACCTCAATGACCCTGAGCTATGTGACACTCCACCCCCGCCCGCCCCAACTTGCATATCACCTTGGCCCACAGTGATTATATAATCATTCATAAACTTGATGCATTAGGTTTCCCCAGAGATACTTCATGTGGTTGCACTGTCTGTCTCATATCCCTATAATGAAGTGGGCGTGCCCAGGTGCTTGACCTTTGTTCTAGTAGTGGAACCCACAGGTTTATTCCCTGGGTGGCATGAGAGCAAATACCTTTCATTATTTCAAATGGCAACAGATTGCATAATACTTATTCTTCTCTATAGCCCTGGGCGTTGTAGCATAACCTCAGTTTGACCACCCCTGCCTTTTCCCTCTCCACAGAGTGAATCAAGATGATTTCTCCATCTAGCTCAGCATCCTTTACATTCTCACAGATCATCATGCTCAGAATAGGTCAGCAAACTTCTGTCCCTCCAGTTCTGTCTCCAGCCTCATCAGTCTCTCCTGCATTGTCCCCAACTTTTCTATTCCAGCTGCCACAATCTTGCCATCACTGATGGACTGTATGTGGTACCATCTACCGAGTCCCCTGCATGCTCTATAGATACAGCCCTCTGCAAACCCATAGATAGCCAATTTATATCCATGGGTATCCGCAGCTAATATTTTCATATATGGATGTGGATGCGGATACAAATTTTTGTATCTAGAAACCTGTAAATGTGCAGATATCTGCTTTATATCTGTGGGTGTTCACATCCGTGGATGTCAGTGTGGATATCCGCAGCTCATTTTTGTAGATACAGATGCAGATACCAATTTTATATCCGCACAGAGCTCTGCCTATAAAAGGGAGCGCTCCTCATCACTGGTTTGGAGGAGGCATTCTATCTTTTCTCAGGTCATCTGAGCACAGCATGGCTCACCATCTCCAGCTACTTCAGCTGAGCAGCTGTTTAGATGCTATTTTTTCCAGTGGTTTCTAATTCCTGTTCCCATATCTTTTTGCTTTCTTTGTGTGATTATGTGATACTTTTTCATTCTGTAGTATTGCCTTCACTGCTGTTAGAACTTGACGATAATTCATCACTGTCATATAGACCCCCCTTTCACTGCCACCCCTAGTAGCATCAAGAGATGTTACATCAAATTCATCCCTTACGTAAATCCTTTGGCTTTGATGGAGTCACACTATGGAACAATTTGCCCATTAGGTTTTGCAAATGATATTTGCATCATTGTAAATCTAGTAAATGGCAAAAATTTGATGCAATACAAATATCAGTTAAATCAATGGGAGCTTGGTCTGGATGTCACTGGAAATTTTGTGTTAGGTCTGCAGAATTAGAAACAATTAAATTAGTGAAATCTGTTTTGTTTGTTTCGCATTCAAAAATTCTGCACAGTGCTCTTGGAAAGTTTGGTCTATAACAATTCATAGATTAGCCTAGAAGACTATCCATCTGCCAACACTTCTGAAATACTGTATTATGTGTTTCAGTAAACTGCCCAAGAATAAAGGTCATGAGCCACTGCTGCTTCTCCTGGTCACAGTAAAAAAAAAAAAGGAAACCCAGTAGCAAATTATCTCTGCCATCTTGAGCTGCAGACTTTAAAATACTTCAGCTAAAGGGTAGCATAACTTCCCCCATCTCTGTCCCCATCTTTTGACTGAGATCAAAAGACCGTAGCACTGTGCCATTTGTACACCTCCATTTGTGGGAGCAAAGTCCGGCACTTCATCCTCAACTTTTGTACTTAGTTATCTGAGGCATGTGGTCTTAGTAGATGAAAGTAGGAGTTCAGAGCACGTTTCCTATGCATTGGCTTAATCGTTTATGTGCTGAAGTCTTGTGCTCTGCCCTGCTTTTTGGTTGAAGCAGCTTTTGTTAGTTTACTACAGTATCAAGATACAAGAGCACAATCCATGTTTTCCTGCACAGCGTGTGCAAATACTTGCTACCTCCTTTTGCCATACACACAGGAAACATGTAATTATCTACCAAACAAAATGCTAAACAATAGGCCATTTAGGTCCAGTGCTGTACTAGTTTATTGGGGGAGAGTAGGAGGTAGGGGAAGCCTCTTCCTCACACAAAATCTAAAGCAACAACATAGCAAGATCTATTCATCCTGCACAAAAGAAGAAATCCCTAGAAGAAAACCTCGCTGTCACAACCCCAAAGTCTTGTCTCAGCTCCCAGCAGCTGTGACACCCCTGTTCCTTTTCAGAGCAGTATTAAAGTGTGTGCCACCATGTGTCCCAGGTCCATCATGTGGTAGCCTATCCTGAGCAGCAGAATTACTGGAATGGAGGATGGCTCTATTGAAGTCCCTGGTGAGGGCAAGATTTAGCCCTTAAGAAGAAAATGTCAGTCATAATATAAATATGCGCATTTACTTTGTGGATTAGTTAGTCTTGTTCCCATCAAATTCTCAGCAGCAGCCTTATTAACATGCACAGCTTTCTTTTTAACTGGCACAAGAAGTACAAGGCCTCTAGGAAATATAGTTTAGACAAACTTATTTAGACAAACTTACACACACTTATTAGGTGTGTGCACAACTGGTTAGAAAATTGTACTCGGAAAGTGGTTATCAATGGTTCACAGTCAAGCTGGAAGGGCATATCAAATGGGGTCCCACAGGAATCTTGTCCTGCATCCAGGTCTATTCAGTCTCTTTATACATGATTTTGAGAGTGACACAGAAAGTACATTTCTATAGTTTGCAGATAACAAGCTGGGAAAGACTGCCAGGGTTATGGATGACAGAATTAGAATTCAAAATGATCTTGACAAACTAGGAAAATGATTTGAAATAAATAGTACAAAATTCAATAAGGACAAGCACAAAGTACTACATTTTGGAAGGAATAATAAATTGCACTTTGACAAAGTGTACCAATCCTACACTGAGACTGCAAGAGTCAACCCTGTTCACTTGGCTGAGAAAGCCCCACCCGCCTCAACTCTGCTGGGTATGCTCCAACTGCAGGCCTGACTGCAGATGGAGAAAGGAGTGTCAGGCTAGTTCCTGGGGAAGAACCATCTGCACAACAGGATGCTGACACCAGCCAGGGAGAGACCAGTGCAGGCAGATTAGCTGGCCTGGTACACAACTAAGAGAGGAGAGACGGAGAACCCAGAACTAGAGACAGACAGAAAGTCAGGTAGGAAGAGACCCAGGGGAGCTTTGTGGGGAATGGTAGCCATACCAAAAAAGCTTGGTCTGTTTTGGTGGGAGTACTGCCAATCTAGGGGCAGGCAACCCCACCACCAAGTCCTGGCTTGGGACCCGATGAAAGGAAAGAGATGAAAAAGGGGGATTGATAGAGATCTACAAAATCATGACTGGTGTGGAGAAAACAAATTAAGAAGAGTTATTTATTCTTTCCCAGAACACACAAACTAGGGATCACCAAATGAAATGAATAGGTAGCAGATTTAAAACAAATAAAAGGAAGTACTTCTTCACACAACACACAGTCAACCTGTGGAACTCCTTGCCAGAGGACATTGCGAAGGCTAAGACTATAACGGGGTTCACAAAAGAGCTAAATAAATTCATGGATGATCAGTCCATCAATGGCTATTTGCCAGGATGGGCAAGGATGCCTTAGCCTCAGTTTGTCAGAAGTTGGGAATGGCTGGCAGGAGATGGATCACTTGATGATTACTTGTTCTGGTCATTCCCTCACGGGACACCTGGCATTGACCATTGTCAGAAGACAGAATACTAGGCTACAC
Organism: Pelodiscus sinensis; assembly: GCF_052426305.1. Taxonomy (NCBI): domain Eukaryota; kingdom Metazoa; phylum Chordata; order Testudines; family Trionychidae; genus Pelodiscus; species Pelodiscus sinensis. Next base: position 107,837,740 of record NC_143055.1, on the reverse strand, counting down.
GGACCTTTGGTCTGACCCATTATGGCTGTTCTTATGTACATTTCTATGATTCTTGTTACAAATATGTTTACTAAGCAAAAGTCTGAACTGGTTCCACAACTTTTCCTGTTGCAAACAACCTTCTTCAGTGCAAGAAAAGCATCAGTACAATACAAAATGCAGTACCTAGCCCTTGTAGTGCATAAGTTTTCCCCACTAAGTCACATGCTGGAGTTGTGCTTGGGTTCATAGTGGGATTTTTTCCAATTTCTTGCTTAACTCAGCAGGCTTGGGAGTGAGCTGGTTCCATCTGAAGAAAGAGAGCATAGAAAACTGGCTGCTATTGCATTTTCTTACCACTGTTTTGTAAGCTCTTAGAAGTGTAGCATATTTAGTTAGTAAGAAAATTGCCCTGGAGGATCTTATGTTCAGAGAAAAATATATAATCTGAGGCATGGTATCCTGTATTAGTTTTTTGCCTCAGAAAGTTGTCTGAGGCAAGAAGTCACAAAACCAAACCAACACAAAATAATTGACTTCATGCTAAGGAGCGTTTATTTTGCAGCATTTCATGTATAGAGTCAGACTGTCCCCTTTCGAATAAGGTTGCACAAGGTGAAAAAATACTTCCCTATCAGGGGCAGTTTTTGAAACTTGACATGCCATTATATGTTCATGAATGTTCAATATTATCAGCAATCAGTGGGTTTAATTTCTTTGTGTTAGATGGAAAGGATATAAGGAAGAGACTGTATTTATCCTTGGAAGGGTAAACATCCCTTACTTCTGACTACTGAAGATCCACAAACTAGCAGACTACTGTCCATAACCACAGCAAGCAGCTCAAGTGAGAGATCTGTGTGGTGCAGAGATCTGGTATCAGATGGTCAGCAGATGGTAACAGCAAGAGTCTGCATCCAGTTAGTAAGAGAAGAGATGAGTGAGGAACAGGAATGCAGTTATGCATGCTGAGAGTGAGAAGAAGCAGTAAGAAGACAGTAGAAGTCAATCAGCAGGGTTCAAGGAGATATAGGTGTGCTTCTGCTAAGTTAAAGTCTTTTTGAACTGCTTTCTACTCAATGACTGTACGATGCCTAAACAATGGAACCCCAATTTTGTTAGGGCCTCAAGGTGTTACTGTAATACAAACAATAGTCACTTCAGTCAGTTACAAATGTGCACACAGAAACTTCTGCTTGTGGCCCATATTTAATAGTTATTTTTACAAATCTGTGTAGTGGGGTAGATGTGAATAACTTCGTGGAGTAGGATTATTAAACTGATCAAATATCAGTGTCCATGCTCAAGAGAGTTTACATTTTAAAGGCATGAGCTAGTACAATGTGCAACAATATAAAATGGAACAAACTGGACAGGAAGATGGGGAGAGGTATTGTATTAAAGCAGGGAGGGGTGACACAGCAGAGCTCTGCATCAACAATCCTCCATTAGTGTAGGATTCATAGAGGAGCCTGTGTCTGTGGTACAAATTAGAACATCTCAGAAAAACTAAGCCCAGTGAGGGTGATCTGTGTTGCAAACTCCAAACATTCAACTATCATGAGTCAGACCCCTTAAAAATCAAAAGTTTTTATTTAATGTTCGGTTCTTTCTTGTTGCTTGAGTCTTCCATGTGCTCTAGGGTCCCAGTTTCAAGCATTTTTGTGTGATCATGAGGGCTAGAAAGTTATTTTTTAATACAACCTGAAATTTTCATATAATCACCAAACACCATGAGACTGGTGATTAAAATCTCAGGAGTTGGCAATCCTGGGTGATTCTCTTCCCATTGACACCAATTTTACATCAGTTTAGTCCTGCTGAATCCAATTGAGTTATTCCCAATTTGCTGCAGTGTGAGGCAGAGGAGAATCAAACCCATTACTCCCGAAGAGTAGAGCAGGAAGACAGTAGATACATTAAAGCTTCAGTTATTTTTGTCATGTTGGCTCAGCAATGAAATGTGCTATCCGTTGCCTAATTGGCACTGGAAACAAAATCATGTGCAAAAGCTATTCAGCTGGATGGGGGCTATGAAGCTAAAAAAGGGCAGGGAAGAAGAAGATGAGAGCAGACAATTGTTTTGTAACTATAGTCCATAAAACCCTATTGTCATTTAATCATTCTGATATGTCTATTGAAGTAAAACATGTGGAACGCAGGCCACAGAGCACAACTTTAGTCTTGTGATCCTTATGGATGCATATGGTTCCTTTAAGCAGCTGTTCCACAGGTGTAAGGGCATGATCCTGATCTCATTGAACTCAGTGGCAAAAATCACGTTCTAAAGTCTCTAATATGACATCTAGTGTATTTTATTACTAGCATCTTAAGAGGTCGGTCACAACTACACCGTGCTGCACATGGAATTGCATTAGACACAGCATCCCAAGCTGCTTTACAGTATGGTCTCATAGTACCTCTTTCCCCATTCATAGTGAAGAATAGGGTATAAACACTATGCCTTTAGTCATACCACAATTTTTATTAACTACCTTCACATTTTTCCACCTATATGTGCAATGTGCATGCTTAACATGCTTATTGATACGAAGGCAGAGACATAAGGGCAGCATAATATCACTTCTGTTTTCATGGATTGTTCCAGTTTTTCCTTGACACACAGTGCAATTTTGTTTGTTTTGGTTTGTTTTTTTTTTTCTTTTTGCGCTCTGCATGACATAGACAACACAGAACAATTAAGCCTTTGATGTTAAATCTTCACCAGAAGAGACACTAATGCCCCTCTCTTGCACCAGATTCTCCTCCGATGTAAACGCTGGTAGCTCCATCAACTTCCATGAAACTGGGCTGATTTACATCAGCTGAGGGTCTGGCCCATTGTTGTCAGTCTCTTTTGCATGATATTACCACACTGAGTTAAAAAATAACAACCAAAAAGAGGGAGAGGGGGAGAATACTTTCCTCACTGGAAGAGTCTAAAATTAGTGTCATATGGCAAGATTTCAATAACTTATGTTACTCTGGGTTAATGTCTTCAAATAGATCCAACCCAAATAGACTATAAGCTTTGGAAACAAAACAACTAGGCTTCGTCTACACTGGCATGATTTTTCGGAAATGCTTTTAACGGAAAAGTTTTCCGTTAAAAGCATTTTCTGAAAAATTGCGTCTAGATTGGCAGGATGCTTTTCCGCAAAAGCACTTTTTGCGGAAAAGCGTCCGTGGCCAATCTAGATGCAGTTTTCCACAAAAAAGCCCCGATCACCATTTTCGCGATTGGGGCTTTTTTGCGGAAAACAGTACTGTGCTGTTTATACTGGCCCTCTTGCGCAAATGATTTGCACAAGAGGGCTTTTGCCCGAACGGGAGCAGCACAGTATTTCCGCAAGAACACTGACGATCTTTCATGAGATCTTCAGTGTTCTTGCGGAAATTCAAATGGCCAGTGTAGACACAGTGTGCCTAGTGTCTTGCTATTCTGGATCACTGGGATTTATTCTCATTCTAGTTAAAGTTTTAAATAATCTTCCTTCTCTCCCTTTTTCCTCCACTCTGCAGATGTCTCACCCAGGCTTCTCTACCACAAAAGCTGGTCACAACTTTTAAATTCTTGAAATTTCAGTAATATTTTGAAATTTGAAAAATATATGGGAAAATTTGAGACAAAATACTTGAAACTATTTCTCTTCTCCGCCCCCTTCCCTCCTTTTTTGAGCTGTCAACATCTTTTGAATTTTGAAATGTCAAATTTGAAAAGATTGCAGATTTTGAAGTATCAAATTTCTGAAAACCTGGGCAGAGGGGAGAGAAATAATTTATTTACCCCTTACATTCAACAAGCAAATGACCACCCTTTGTGTCAGGGCCTGAATTGCCTGTTCAATTCTGTGCAGTCTTTTCTACTTAATGTTTTTATAGTCAATGTTTCTCACAAAATGTTGGCATTATTCTGATCTCTCCAGAATGATGGACTGACTTGACCACAATCTAACACACCCAGGAATGTAACAGAGATGAAAGCTAATGAAGGGCATTCGCAAAGCAGTGTGTGTGTAACTGAAAACCTCTCTTCCTCTAGGACACTTAACTTACCACTCCCTCACAAAACAGTTTTTTGCTTGTATAAAATAAAAATAACATGAGCCTTGGTAGTTTCAGGACTCACATTGATTCCAGCTGTAAAATCCAACCAAATGAACAAAGAGACCATTCTATTTCCTGCAGCTTCTGCATTTAAAATGGAGAGCTACTGTACAATAACTGTTAGCTCTTTGATCTCACAGACACACCTTCTGAAAGTAAACAGAGGTAAATAGAAAGCACAAGGGTGGAGATCTCAGTTTGACTTTTTTCTCAAGAGTTTAATTGAATCGCACAGAGACTTCTATTCTCACTATTATAAATCCCTAAAATCAAAGGAAAGTGAGAAGTGCCCATGTATTTCCACTGGTAATTAATTTAAAACCTATAGGACAAAATCTGTTTTCATATACACAGTTGTAAGTAATAGGAGTTGTGGGCTTGTGTCCAAAGGCAGAATTTGGCTCCCAAAATGGAAATACAGCCCTGCAAATAGAGTAACCAATAAATAAACAGCTGAAAGAATATACTGTGTCCCTTACTGCTTATTACATCCTGTCTCCTCTCCTTTTTGGTCAGGGTATTTAGTTCTTAAATATCTTCATTTGTCTCGCAAACTTGAAAAGAATATTGATCTATTAGTTGGAGCTAAAACTAGGGGCGGGAGTCTGTGCTGTACCTATAAGAAATGCAGCATAGAACTCACAGCCTGGAGGGAAGAAAGGCTTTAAACCAGATGTGATAGGGTGGATTCTGAACTGAGCATGGAGTTTCTTAAGAGAGAAGAGGGCAGGGGACTTTAAGCCCAGCATTGATGAGAGTCAGTTAGGAGGAGGAAGAGCTGTCCTCTGGGGTGAGAGAGAGAGAGAGAGAGAGAGAGAGAAGTCATCATGGTGTTCTGAGTCTGGGGCTGCCAGGCAGGGAAATGTCCCCCAGTTGGGGCGATGGTTATAAGCTGTGAAAACGCTGAGTTGGAAAAGGGGGGAAATCTCAGGTACATGTTTGTGTGGCCAGGTGTGAGGGGGGAGTTAATTTGGGAATAGCTGAGAAGGCACAAAATGGGATCTGGGGAAAATGTTTGGGTTGAGAGGTTGAGTGCAAAATGGAGTTGGAATCAAATGGTGGATGAGGGTGTGGGCAAATTGGTGGTGACTTTGTGTGTGGAAGGCTACCTGGAGAGGAAGAGGTTGAGAGAAGGAGAGACTGGTTAAGAGATCAGAGGGAAGAATGCTTGTTCTTTCGTTTGCTGCCCTTTACTGTAAAGTGTACCAGGTTTTCATCCTGAAAGGAGAAGGAAACCCCTTTTTCTTCCCCTCTTCCTCTAAAATGCTTGCTTTTGACACCCTTTTCCCCCTGACTAATATCCCAGTAGATGTGAGGGTGGCATGCGACCTACAACACCATCAATTCTTCTGAGCCTTAACTGCCACTGCTTCTCTCGGTTCCATAAATACACATTGTGTTGAAGTGTTTTCATGGAGTCAAGATGTAAAAAGTAAATATATCAGACTTCATTTCACAGTAATGACCTTATTGCAGCTATTAAAATCTACAGGCAAAAGCTAATGTTCAGACTCTTAAGGAGATGAAGTCAATGAGGCTTTTGCTTGAGTAAGGGCCTCAGGAGACCAGTAGAACATTCTTCTCCACTCACTGCATCTCTCTTTCTGAGTTCCTGAACAGTGTCCCATCTGATCTAGCTATTATGTGAAAAGAAATGATAATGAGGCATTTGGTAGAGTACGTTTGTGTGGTCCTCTTTAAAGGTTAAGACACTGTTTGTTCACTAGAATAGCCTACACCTCACATCCTCATGTGTGTCCCATTAACTTGACAATGAGAGCATGCTTCCATCCCACTTAAATGATATGACATATGGTATTTAATTCAAAACCGTGGATATTAAGAGAAGGCTCAATATTAGCATTAAAATGAGTGAACTGATTTTAGTCTATGAGTAATGGCTATGCAGTTTGAGTAAGTGTTGCCGACTCTTGTCCAGTGATACTAGCAGAACCTTAATGAGAATGTGGCACAAGTATCACTTAAGATGTGCTGCACAGATGCTCTTCATTACATTTTTGTAACTGTAAATTGTATTAAACTCAAATAGAAATAGAGACAAACATGTCACATCATGACATTTTTACATTAGTGCATTTTGTGGCTTGAGGTGTTTTCAGATGCAGCCCTCAAATGATATGTCCCAATAACATAGATAACAGCTAGTGGATGGCTCACCTGTCATGCAATAATGAGCAGCCATTTTGTCACCTTCTGTTGTTTCTTGTACCCTGAGGCATGTTAGAATGCAGTTTCCTTGATAAAGAGATTAAAGAACAGAAAGCTCAGGTAAAAGAAGAACTGAATCTACCTCCTGGCCTCATCTTTCTCATCTTATTTTAAAATTATTACTAATGGGAACAGATTACGTTGATTAGTGAGCAAGTACTCACGAGTAGTCTTTTTGACTTGGATAGAACTACTGTCAGAAACTCCTCAGTGATTTGAGCAAACAGCTCACAATTAAGCCCTTAACAATTAGACTGGCAAAGTATGTTTTTATGTCCAAAAGTGGAAAATATGCATAATACTGACTCAACAATATAGACAAAATTCTGAGGTCTTCACTGTTTTTACTTGACTTTTATTTCAGGCAAGGGAAGCTTGCCAGAATAAGGGCTGTGTAAAACCTGAGTAAGACCTCAGGCTTTGGCACTATACGAATATGTTTATTTTTCTAATGTCTTCCATATGGGAATCTCAATGTTCATTAATAACATTAAGCCTTGGAGCACTCTTGTGAGGTTGAAAGATATTACTTCCCCCATTTTACAGACAGAGAAGCTCAGGCAGAGAGAGTTTACAAATGACTTTTCAAAGGAAGCCTCAAACTCTGGATGCTCATTTTGAAACCCCTCATATGTCTCAGCTAGACCCTCAGAAATGAAGTTAAGCAGAACTAGTGGAGACTTCTGAAAAGGTTGGCCACATAGGACCTAATCACAAGAAGTGCTAAGTACTCATGATTTCCAATGGTTTCAGCCAGAGCTGTGGATTTCTGTAGCTAGATGGAATGCTGGTGTGGGTATTTGCACAGAAAGTGCAGAAAAGAGTAGGCAGAGAAGTAGGGTTTATAATATTAGGGTGAGGGAATGGTGAGCATGTATCGTAATAATAACAATAACAACATGAAGGTATTTCATGCTAACCCTGTAATAAATGTATTATGGGGTATTAATTTGAGAGTTCAGTGGAAGACCCCTACAGTTATCGCTGAAATAACTTTAATTCATACATCTTAATAAATAGATCAATTTAAAAAAATAGTTCCAACTGCGAAGTTTTATGCCAGATTTCACTCTGGGACGCAGCTTATAAAAGTTTTAAACCTCCACAAATAAAGCTTTGTAGTGGAAGTGCTGACAGGTCTTCTATTACATCCTTGACAAGTCACCACAGTTCAGTGAGTATAGAAAATGATGATGTACTTTTGCATGACTAGTGGGCTCAGCTTTGAAATCCTAACTCAGGCTGTGTAGACATTCTGGAACAAACAATATCTGACCTCGCATAGCAGTTTCCTTAGAATAACTAGTAAGGGGAAATATTCATATACAAGTAAACTTGAGAAATTAGACAAGTTAAATGAAAAGAAATATTCTTGGCCAATACTCCGCTGTGACTGAAGAGTTGATTTGGAGACTTACTGTGACAAGAATCTATCTGCATGGAGGCCCAAGAGGGGAGGGTCTCAGAGAACTTCCATTTCTTGCCCACAAGTCCATCTCTACTGACAGGCACAACACACGACCATGTAGAGTACTGTGAAATGTGGGGCACCAATTTACCCCAAATGTCATGGTGCCTTATGCAGCCAGCTCCAGCCTCCAGCTCAGTGCTGATCCAGCCATTCCCCAGGCCTTTCCCTGCAGGGCCAGCTTCCGCTCAATATGTAGAGGTGAGCGACCCTTGTGGGATGGATGACTGAGCAAGAGGCAGCTACGTACAGAGGAGCCGATGGCGTGCACGGGCCCCTGGGCAAGGTGGTGGTGGTGGGGGGGACTGGTTCTGTGCTTCTAAAAGGGGTGGGGCCTCAGGAAGAGCCCTCTGCACCACCTGGAGCGCCCCCACACCTACCCTGCAGCCCCAGAGTCTCAATGAATGTGTACGGTGCAGTAGTGGTAATTTAAAGAATTCAGGGCTCCAACTTCTCCCATGGTAACGGTAGAATTGTCGGGCTCCAGGGCAACTGTGTCCTTTGTCCTGTCTCTCAGAAGGCCTGACTGGGTAGCAGGAGGCTAGAGAGAAACAGCGTTAAAAGTGCAACTTCTTTCCAGCTGGCTGCAAGATGGCCTGCTGCTTCTTCAGCCCATGCTCCCTCCTGGCCTGCTCCAGGTTGGCAACTCCTCCGGACTGGATAGACCAAACATATCAAACATCATTACAGTAAATGGCATCTGGTCTGGGAGAACTGTCAACTCCTTTCCTCCACAGCTTCAGCCCACCCTGAATGTGAGTGTGTAGGTGATAACCCTGCTTGCACACCATGGAATTGCAGTCCTTGCACTGCCTTGAGCCAAGGACTGTTTGAGATTAGAAAGAAGAAGGTGTGGAGGAAAGAACCTTGTTACCATGTGATGATCAGACAGAAGAAGACGACTTAGTGTTGGGAATATTCCCAGAGCAGGCCCACAGGGTATGTCTACACTAGAAAGTTAGTTCGAACTAACGGACGTTAGTTCGAACTAACTTTCCTATGCGCTACACTAGCGCTCCGCTAGTTCGAATTTGAATCGAACTAGCGGAGCGCTTAGTTCGAACTAGGTAAACCTCATTTTACGAGGACTAACGCCTAGTTCGAACTAGCTAGTTCGAACTAAGGGCTGTGTAGCCCTTTAGTTCGAACTAGTGGGAGGCTAGCCCTCCCCAGGTTTCCCTGGTGGCCACTCTGGCCAACACCAGGGAAACTCTATGCCCCCCTCCCGGCCCCGGACCCCTTAAAGGGGCACGGGCTGGCTACGGTGCCCGTGCCAGGTGCAAGCCTGCCAGCACCCAGCTAGCAGACCCTGCACCTGGCACGGCACAGAGCCACCCACCCGATGCCCCCCAGCCCACCCCCTCTTGCCGGGACCAGGCTGGCGGCTCCCGGGAGCTTGCCCTGGACCGCAAGAGGCGGGCACCTTCCTGGGCTAGTGCGGACATCGTGGACCTCGTCCACGATCTCCGCACTAGGCACAGGAAAGTGGCCGTCTAGGGCAGGAGAGCTGCCAGCCTGGCCACCCAGGACCAGGTGTGCATGAAAATCAAGGGGGTCCACTGAGACCCCCGACACTGAGCCCTGAGCTTACAATGGCCGTACTGGGTCAGACCAAAGGTCCATCTAGCCCAGTAGCCTGTCTGCCAACAGCGGCCAACCCTAGGGACCCTGGAGGGGATGGACCGAAGACAATGACCAAGCCATTTGTCTCGTGCCATCCCTCTCCAGCCTTCCACAAACTTTGGGCAGGGACACCACTCCTACCCTCTGGCTAATAGGACTCCATGGACCCAACCTCCATGACTTGATCTCACTTCCCTTTAAACTCTGTTCTAGTTGTAGCCTTCACAGCCTCCTGCAGCAAGGAGTTCCACAGGTTAACTATTTGCTTTGTGAAGAACAACAACTTTCTCTTACTAGTTTCAAGCCTGCTACCCATTCCTTTCCTTTGGTGTCCTCTAGTCCTTCTTTATGGGAACTCAGGAAGAACTTTTCTGAATGCACCCTCTCCACCCAACCCCTGCTTTTAGAGACCTCTATCCTGTCCCCCCTCCGTCTCCTCTTTTCTAAGCTGAACAGTCCCAGTCTCTGTAGCCTTTCTTCATCTGGGACCTGTTCCCAACCCCTGATCATGTTAGTTGCCCTCCCCTCTCCCAGCCTTTCTCTTCCCCTCTCCCACCTCCTTTTCCCAGTCTCCCCCAGTTTTTTTCAATAAAGACAGAGTCAATGTTGGAAGAAACGTTATCTTTATTTTGTACATCAATAAGAAGGGGGGCTAGGGAAGGGTAAGTGGAAGGAGGTGAGGGAGGTATGGGGTACGAGCCCCCGATGGCGAGGACTGGGCTGGCTCTGCGGGCTTCTGGGGGTGGAAGCTCTCCTGCTGCCCCCCAATTACCCCCTCTCCCCAGATGGCAGCCTGCGGCAAGTGCAGCCGGGGTGATGGCCGAGTGGTGTGATGTGCTCAGTGTGGGCACTCAGGGCACTCCAAGCCAGAACTTCTTTGCAAGCGGGGCACCCCTGAGAACTGTGTGTCCGGGGTGGGGGTCGGGACCCTTTAAGCGCAGCCCTCGGCTAGCCTGAGACAGCATCTCCATGCTCTAAGTCCTCCTTTTATGCCCTGCCGGCACTGCTTCCGGCCAGCCTTAAGCCCTGTTCAGAGTCCACTCAATGTGGACTTACTAGTTCGAACTAGCAAAACGCTAGTTCGAACTAGTTTTTAGTTCTAGATGCGTTAGTTCGAACTAGCTTAGTTCGAATTAACTAATTCGAACTAAGTTAGTTCGAACTAGCGCTGTAGTGTAGACGTACCCACAGAGAGTACATTCCTTTTCACTTAAGACTAGGGTTAGTGAGGCTAGTGGTTCTGAACCAGGGTACACAAAGGTCTTCCAGGGATACCTCAACTCATCTAGATATTTGCCAATTTTACAACGGGCTACATTAAAAGCTCTAGTGATGTCCATACAAAATTTCATACCATGACTTGTTTATACTGCTCTATATATTATCCCTTGAAGTGTAAATGCAGTGTTTATATTTCAACCAATTTATTTTATAAATATATAATAAACATGAGAAAGTTAGCAATATTTCAGTAATTGTTTTTATTTTTATGTCTGTGTAAGTAAGTAAGTAAGTTTCTAGGTGAGGAGCACCACAGGGAGACGCAAGACAAATCAGACACCTGAAAAGCGTACAGTAGTCTGGAATGGTTGAGAACCACTAAGCTAGGCTAGGTCAGTGGTCATTGCACTCAGACAGTAGTAGATCCTACTATGACACAGACATTGGCAAACTGAAGAAAGAGTCTCCACAAATTAGCCTGCCTTTTGGATAGGGTCTCCATGAGCCCCAAACTGCCACTTTGACATTGTAGGTTTCATGTACCAGCAAGTATCATATGTCTGTTTTTCCTTGTATCTTTCATACAACATATTAGGCCAAATTGTGCTCACAGTTACGCCACAATAGCTTCACTGAAATAGATCTGGTTGCTCTGTAGCTTGTCTGAGAGCAGAATTTGGCTCCTAGTATCCAGAGTTTTTATCTAGGTCACACCATGAAATCTGATATTTTCACTTTGCCAGACTTATCAACTGTATCAACTTTTGCCCCATGGTTAACATAGGGCTCTGCTCACAGCCAAGTGACCAGCAGGAGGAAACTAACCAGACAGTCTGAATGACGACTGAGAGGGAATGAAATAAGCCTGCTCTGGGACAATGCTCTTTCCTGCTTCTGGAAGTTCCTCTTGTTTTCACATTGGCTTCTGCATCCGGTACTTTACCATGATCCTCTTTCACATCAAAGCATCTCTCCCCAGGCTGAACATGTAGGGGCACAACCTTAGTTTCCATGGGAAAGAATCTTAACCCAAAGGAAAGGGAAAGAAATGTTTGGTTTAGCTACACTTAACATTCCCCCTTCTGTATAAGGCTCTCTCTCTGTTATTTCTCTCTCTCTCTCTCTGTTATTGCTCTCTCTGGTTCCGTGGGTGTAAGAACCCATTCTTTACAGCTCTCAGGCCCTGCTCTCTATTGTGGTGTTTGAAAGACACTGTGAGGAATTTTTCTCCCATCCAGTCTCAAGTAATGCAAACATATAGCAGAAAGCATGCTAAAATCACTGGGCCAAAATTAACCCTTGTTGTCACCACACTCTAGCCAGTGATCTTACCCCCTGGATGAATGTGGCCCATTCCTCCCCTCCCCCCAATAATTTAAAGGAACTCTGCAGCAGACAAAATGGAACTCGCTCCTCTCTCCCTGTGCCCATAGCAACCCAGGGAGCCAGCGGGTGGAAGATACCATTGGTGTGACTTACCCAAGTGACTGCAGACACTGGGATCAACAAGTTGAAGTGAATTACTGCAGCCAAGGAAGGTCCTGGGCAACAGACTGTAATCTGACCAACTCACTCATCATGTTTTCTAGGACAACTCCTAGGATCTCAGTCTGCCCAAAAGGTAGGAAATCTTTGGACACTGGAGTCTGTATCTAGCTTTTCTGAATACATTACAAACAAAAATCACAAGCTTATGCATAGATTTCAAGGCCAGAAGAGAACCACTGTGATCATGGTGTGACCTCCTATATAACACAGGCCATAAGACTTCCTCCCACCCTCCAAAAATGCCTACCACATATTTTTTTAGAAAAACATTCAATCTTGATTTTAAAAATGTCAGCAATGGAGACTCCACCATGACTCTTGGTAAATTGTTTGAATGGTTAAATGACTCCCACTATTACATATTTATGCCTTGTTTCCCATTTGAATTTGTCTAGCTACAACTTCTAGCCACCAGATTCTTCCAATTTCTTCTAAATTGAAGATCTGGTTAGTAAATATTTGTGACCCATGCAGTTAGTTCTCGAGTATAATCACCACCCCTTAACTTTCTTTTTGTTAAGCTAAATAGACTTAGAGATGGTTCCCCATTTACAATTACATTTTGAGACCTATCAGCAAGCCAGGCTTTAATGCGTGTAATATGTGTCATGTTAATTTACCATTCTAATTTTTAATCAGAATATCATATGGTACCAAGTCAAGTGCCTTTCAGAAATCTAAATATATTACATCAACACTGTTACCTTCACCATGGCAGCAGAGAGCAGAGTGCCCTTTCCCCAGGGTTCTCTGCTTCCTGCCGCCATGGTGAAGTGGAGCACAGTGAGCTGGAAAAAGGTGGCAGGGAAGGGCAGAGCAAGCTGCTCAGTCTCTCCGACTCCCATTCCCGTGGGAGTGGAGGGAACAACCCCTGCTGCTGCCCTCTACCAGGCCCCCCAGTAATTCCCCGGGTCACCCTTGGCCGCATCCATAGGAAGGTTGAAGTGGCTGTCATGGAGCCCCCCAAAGTGTGGGGCCTGTGGTAGTTGCCCCGAACCGTCTTATGGACAGCATGGCTCTGCTTAATGTTGTAGCCTTTAACCAGGCAGATTGCCACCCCCCGCCAGATCCTCCAGTAATCTCCCCAGCTTGTATCGCTTAAGGAAGGAGGCTTCAGGCAAGGGGAGTGGCTTGGATGATTGCCCGGGGCCACACGCCCAGACCACTGGAGAAGCGGGTGCCCGAGGCCCCGCAGCCACCTAGGAATGGCCCAGGCATCAGGCCATAAATAGTTAAAGAAATAAAGGGAAGTGAGAAAAGTTTAACATTTGATGCCTGACTGGAACATGTATATAAGCATTTTGTGAAGGAGACAGCCCAGCTAGTGAAGAGCAATATGGGAAGCCATTTGTCTTTGCCATTTTTTAAAATAAGTATCACTGCAATGTAAGCTGTCAGATATGCCACAGAAAATTCTGGAGGGCAGAGAACAGAGATTTCTTGATGCCAAGGGCTCATGCAGGTGAAACATTGTTTGGAACGGCCTGTCAGGTGTGTCCAAGCAGTGCCCAGCAAAGTTGAGTATGAGGGATATGAAAGATGCCCTTTGTCAACCCTGTTCCTGAGTCTGTCTGTGCTGCTGTTCCAGTTCCTTGCCTTTATATAGGGGAGATTGTCTGGGGCCTGGTTCCACTAGAATTAGGGTGGCTTTCTGTGCCAGTGAAGTGACACCATGAGGCTGAAGCGCGTGCTTAGGACTGTCTGCAGCGGAAAACAGCTTATAATAAGTGCTATTATGTGAGTCATTTACACATGGTTATAAATCAGAAAATTCTGAGAGAGAAAATGTTTGGGTGTAAGAGTGAGTTATCAGGATCCTACCCATCCACTAGTGGTCACCACTGTCCCATTTTAATGATAAGGAAAAAAACCTTTTTTCTGCAGAACACCTCTGCACTGAGTTGCCTTTGAAACAAATCATTTTGGGAATCACACTTGGTTTGACTGTAAGTTTGAAATGATGTTTCTTTGTTTAGTACAAGCTTCTGCTTCTTTTTGTAAAGTTCAGTCTTTTAGCTTTCCTCAGCATGATAGATGCAAGAAAATTCTCCCCACAGGAGCAATCTTTTTCAGACTTCTTTTACCAGGACTTAGAAGAACTTACTGCAGCTGACAGTCATGATATTTTAGAAAGCCCAATATGCAATCACAAGTCAAGCCAATCTTTCCAACAAACAAAAGTAGTATATGAGCTATGTGATAGGGTGACCATAATGCCAGAGCATTGGACCAAATGTTCTTTGTCCAGAGTGCCACCTTCAAAATGCTGTAAATTCAAGTTAACCATATGTGGATTTAACAGACTCTTCAGTTCACTTCCAGAGCTGGTGTCATGGTTTGTTTTGCTGTTCTGCTTACAGAATGATAGCTGCTAGGGCTTCAAGATGAACAGAGGTTTTCACTGATAAATTTTTATGTAAGAAAGATTCCCATTGGTGCAGCCAATTGATGGGTAAAGGTGAAAAGCTGGAAGTGCAATTAAAATCAGGAGCACAGCAGATTATAGAAGCTGCTTAAAGACACCTAGCAAATTGTGAGAGTAAACATTCAACAATATAGTAGATGAACACGGAATGTTTGGAACATTTTCATGTAGCCATCATTAATTTATAATTAGTTAATAATGATTGTCTTGACGGACAAGATGGGACAAAAGTCAACAGATCTGAGGTGTATATGTAAGATCAGGAAGTATACTCGGATCCTGATCTAAAATGCCTTCATGTCAGTAGAAATTCTCTAATTGACTTCAGTGGGCTTTGGCTCAAGACCCTCAGATCAGGCCTTCCCCTAATAATGAATAGTCAGATTATGGGTTGCAGGCTGCAGGTGAAAATCCTCAATGACCGGTAATTCTTCTCTAATCTGCAATAACAGTAGCCTAATGTTGAAGGGTGGCCCCAAATAAAGGGCAACACACAAGTCTAGTCTAGGAGTTGCTGAAGGCATGGATTGCTGGAAGATGGTAAACAACCAGAACAGAGAAGTTACCAGCTGCACAATATGTTAAAAAGCCATTGCTTTGAATTGGCCCAGACTGGTAGTAATTGAAAGTCATTCCCATCCGAAGGCTACTTGGTGGTCCATGTGAAATACATTAGTGGGCCCTTTTCAGGTCTTAGTTGACAGGTGTCCATGTAATAAAGCTGTTAGTAATATCCCAGCTGCTGTGCTCGGGGCTACGCATTAGCCCCCTTGTTGGCAATCTCAGCAAAGAGACCAAGAGTTGAATTGATCTGAAAACCTTATGCATAGAAAAAGACAATCCAGATTAGAACTGAGAGGAACATGGGGGAGATGGTGCTGCTTGGGTCTCTGTCTAAATAGAGATCTCAAGTCTCTACTGCTGTCAATTCAGTACTTTTTAGTGGTATTTTATTTAAAAAAAATTCAAGATATACATTTTTAAAACTAAAACTAAATAAATAACTAATTAAATAAAGTGACTTCTGCCACAACCTGACCTCCCCCTCAAAAATAACTTCCCAGGAGATAATACAGGTTGAAACTCTTTTAACGGGGATTCTCTAGTCTGGCAAAATCCATAGACCAGCACAGATGTTGCAGAGAGAGGTGCATCCTGGAGGTGAATGCCTGGCTGCGACGATGGTGTCGCCAGGAGGGATTCGGCTTCCTTGATCACGGGGTGCTCTTCCAGGAAGGACTGCTTGGCGGAGATGGAGTTCACCTTTCCAGGAACGGGAAGGCCTTGTTTGGACACAGACTGGCTAACCTTGTGAGGAGGGCTTTAAACTAGGTTTGTTGGGGGCAGGTGAACAAAGCCCACAGGTAAGTGCTGCATGTGCGGGACTGGGAGATGGGTTGGAAATGGGGGGGACTACGGCCTATAATGGGAAGGAGAAAGGAGGGTCAGGGCACAACAGGGAGGCAAGATCAAATCAGTATCTTAGATGCCTATATACAAATGCGAGAAGTATGGGTAATAAGCAGGAAGAACTGGAATTGCTAACCAATAAATACAACTATGATATCATTGGTATTACAGAAACCTGGTGGGATGGGACGCATGATTGGAATGTTGGTATGGAAGGGTACGGCTTGCTCAGGAAGGACAGACAGGGAAAAAAGGGAGGAGGGGTTGCCTTGTATATTAAAAATGTACACACTTGGACTGAAGTGGAGATGAATGTAGGAGATAGCTGTGTAGAGAGTCTCTGGGTTAAGCTAAAAGGGGTAAAAAACGAGGGTGATATCATGCTAGGAGTCTACTACAGGCCACCTAGCCAGGTGGAAGAGGTGGATGAGGCCTTTTTTAAACAATTAACAAAACTATCCAAAGCCCAAGATTTGGTGGTGATGGGGGACTTCAACTATCCAGACATATGTTGGGAAACTAACACAGCGAGGCACAGGCTATCCAATAAGTTTCTGGACTGCATTGGAGACAACTTTCTGTTTCAGAAGGTTGAAAAAGCTACCAGAGGAGAAGCTGTTCTGGATTTGGTTTTAACAAATAGGGAGGAACTAGTTGAGAACTTGAAAGTGGAAGACAGTATAGGGGACAGTGATCACGAAATAATAGAGTTCATGATCTTAAGGAAAGGTAGAAGGGAGACCAGCACAATTGAGGTAATGGATTTCAGGAAGGCAGATTTTGATAAGCTCAGAGAACTTGTAGGTAAGGTCCCATGGGAAGCAAGACTGAAGGGAAAAACAACTGAGGAGAGTTGGAAGTATTTCAAAGGGACGTTGTTAAGGGCCCAAAAGCAAACAATTCCGCTGTGTAGGAAAGATAGAAAATATGGCAAAAGACCAGCTTGGCTTAACAAGGAGATCTTGCACGATCTCAAAATAAAAAAGGAGTCATATAAAAAATGGAAACTAGGACAACTAACAAAGGAGGAATATAGGCAAGCAACACGGGAATGCAGGGGCAAGATTAGAAAGGCAAAGGCACAAAATGAGATCAAACTAGCTACAGGCATAAAGGGAAACAAGAAGACCTTTTATAAATACATTAAAAGCAAGAGGAAGACCAAGGACAGGGTAGGCCCACTGCTTAGTGAGGAGGGAGAAGCAGTAACAGGGAACTTGGAAATGGCGGAGATGCTCACTGACTTCTTTGTTTCGGTCTTCACCGAGAAGTCTGGAGGTGTGCCTAACGTAGTGAATACAAGCAGAGAGAGGGTAAGTTTAGAACATAGGATACACAAAGAACAAGTTAAAAATCATGTAGGAAAGTTAGATGTCAGCAAGTCACCAGGTCCTGATGAAATGCATCCCAGGATACTCAAGGAGCTGATAGAGGAGGTATCTGAGCCTTTAGCTATGATCTTTGAAAAATCATGGCAGACAGGGGAGATTCCAGAAGACTGGAAAAGGGCAAATATTGTGCCCATCTATAAAAAGGGGAATAAGAACAACCCAGGAAACTACAGACCAGTCAGTTTAACGTCTGTCCCAGGGAAGATAATGGAGCAGGTAATTAAGGAAATCATATGCAAACACTTGGAAGGTAATAAAGTGATAGGGAATAGCCAGCATGGGTTTGTGAAGAACAAGTCATGCCAAACTAATCTGATAGCTTTCTTTGATAGGATAACGAGCCTTGTGGATAAGGGAGAAGCGGTGGATGTCATATACGTAGACTTTAGTAAGGCATTTGATACGGTCTCGCATGATATTCTTATTGATAAACTAGGCAAATATAACTTAGATAGGGCCACGATAAGGTGGGTGCATAATTGGCTGGATAACCGTAGTCAGAGAGTTGTTGTTAATGGTTCTAAATCCTGCTGGAAAGGGATAACAAGTGGAGTTCCTCAAGGGTCTGTTTTGGGACCCGTACTGTTCAATATCTTCATCAATGATGTAGATATTGGGATAGAGAGTACGCTTATTAAGTTTGCAGATGATACCAAACTGGGTGGGGTTGCAACTTCTTTGGAGGATAGGGACATAATTCAAAATGACCTTAGCAAGTTAGAGAAATGGTCAGAGGTAAACAGGATGAGGTTTAATAAAGAGAAATGCAAAGTGCTCCACTTAGGAAGGAACAATCAGTTCCATACATACAAGATGGGAAGCGACTGTCTAGGAAGGAGCATGGCGGAAAGGGATCTAGGGGTCATAGTGGACCACAAGTTGAATATGAGCCAACAGTGTGATGCTGTTGCAAAAAAAGCAAATATGATTCTAGGTTGTATCAACAGGTGTGTTGTAAGCAAAACTCGTGAAGTCATTCTGCCGCTCTACTCTGCACTAGTTAGGCCTCAGCTGGAGTACTGTGTCCAGTTCTGGGCGCCACATTTCAAGAGAGATGTGGAGAAATTGGAAAGGGTACAGAGAAGAGCGACAAGAATGATTAAAGGTTTAGAGAACATGACCTATGAAGCCAGGCTTCATGAACTGGGCTTGTTTAGTTTGGAAAAAAGAAGATTAAGGGGGGACATGATAGTGGTTTTCAAATATCTAAAAGGGTGTCACAAGGAGGAAGGAGAAAATTTGTTCCTCTTGGTTTCTGAGGACAGGACAAGGAGTAATGGGCTTAAAGTGCAGCAGGGGAGGTTTAGATTGGACATTAGGAAAAAATTCCTAACTGTCAGGGTGGTCAAATATTGGAATAAATTGCCAAGGGAGGTGGTGGAATCTCCCTCTCTGGAGATATTTAAGAACAGGTTAGATAGACATCTGTCAGGGATGGTGTAGACGGAGCTTGATCCTGCCTTGAGGGCGGGGGGCTGGACTCGATGACCTCTCGAGGTCCCTTCCAGTCCTATTATTCTATGATTCTATGATTCTATGAGGACCAGAAAGTCCCAGTGGAGGGCCAGCGGAAAGGGGCCGGCAGGGAAGTGGGCTGCCTGCAGTGAGTTGACGGCGGGGCTGGGAGACACAGCAGCGGTGGCTGCCCAGCAGTGTCAGCAAGACAGTGGGACCAGCAGGAAGTGGGAAGCTGGCCAGAAGGTCAACAGGCTGGGCCAATGGGCCAGTGGCAGGGGTCCAGAAATAACCTCCCTTGTCGCAAAATCTCTCATCTGGGACCGGTTAGGTCCTGAGGGTGCCGGACCAGGAAGGTCCTACCTGTATTACCAACCTGCTTGGGAAATCATCCATTATCAAATAAAGCCTGAGCAAACAAGATTCTCCTTTATTATGAAGTCTCCTTTCATCATGACTTCCTCCCTGACTCCAAATGCTCATTGACTTGTTACCTGCCTTAGCTCCCTTTGCACTTTAATGTTTTTCTACCAGCATATCAACCTGCTCTAAGGATATTTTCCTTCTCGAAGCTAACGTTTGCAATGTGACTAGAAAAAAGCAAATAGAAATGACTTCAATCACTCACTGTGCTTAAAAATTCATAATCATTTCTATAGCCAAAGGCAGAAAAGCTAATTATTTACTGTCCCAACCAGTCTCATCACCTCCTGGGAGAATGCGCTACTGAATTGCTGTGCTGATACATCTGCAGGAGGGAATACTTATAGCTGGAACCCAAGTGTACTTGGCAGCATCACTGGTGGGGATGTTTTCAGCTTTAAACAAAAGTGCTATAGCAGGTTAACGATGAAGTCGGTGAGCTCAGCTGCTGGGTAGAGAGGAGAAGGTAGTGCCTTGTGTTGCTCTCTAGTGAGCCTTCTGGCCATTTTGGGAATGACTTCAGCAACAGGGATGGATTATTAAAAACTAAAGGGGGGGAGGGGAGTTAAACCACAGCCTATGAGGGGTAGACAGGCTGCTCTGGTGAAGAAGCCCTTATCCCTGTCATCCAGCCCCACAAATTCTTTCCCAGCCTTCTTCCCAGGCAGATGCTTGCTCTTTGTCTCTTGCCCCATAAACAACAGATGGAACTTGCTGTATCAGTGAAGATAAACATGAACATTCATGGGGTGGTTTGTACTGGTGGGTGCATTTTTATACCTGGGAAAGTCCTGTGCATTTGTTTTCACTAATAGAATTTGGTGCTACACCCAAGAAGAACTAACAGTGATATACAGTACCTGCTGCTGAGAGTGGCTGCAGACAGGGAATAATGGCAAGACACTTTCCTTGGAAATGAATGTGACTAGCAACTTTCTCCTAAAAGGAAAACCTTTATTCCTCCAGCCCTTTGCCCCCTTCCTCCTTGGTCAGCACACAAACATACATAGAGTACAACTGAAAATTGTTGGACTGTGACTGGTGCAGAAAGATGATGACAAGAGGGTGGTGGCAGCATCTCACACATATGGTCAGAATTGCAGATTCCTTGTTTTCAAGATGAAAGAGTCATTTTCAAAGTACGTTAGATAAAATAGGTACCTAAAGCAACAAACAGAATAGGTTGGCTGTGATTACTTTTTCATCCTGCACTGCCCTCTGTTGATGATGAGTTCAACTGCAGGGAAAAACCTGAGTTGCCCTTATTCACTGAAAATAATAAAAATAATTTTCTAACTGGTATTTTCTAGATTAATCTATCTCACAGTTTAACTGCTACCCTTGCCTCCAAATCACAAACTGCTATTGTCAGAGATTTTCAGATCAAAAATATTTTTACTTCTAAAGCTTAAAAGTACCCGTGTTGATCCATGTAGGCCACCTACTGTGTGCAAGTAAAGGAAGGCAGAGTTTTCAAAATTCTCCAAATAAGACTAACTGAAAACCTGATATGTACAGAATATTTTTGAGAGGTGATGGTGCTAGGAGAGTGTCATATGGAACATAAAATAACACAGCAATGTATCTTCTCTTTCTAGGTTATACCAATCAACTTAAATTTCAAGTGGATGAAACATAAATCAAATAGCCAAGCTTAGAAAAACCTGTTAAGAAACAGCAATGAGAACAATTTCCTCTAGCCAAAATATATAAATAAATAAAATCTGTCACCTTCACTTTGCAAAAGAATAAACATTTACAAATAGTTAGAGAGGAAAACTGCAGAGGAGAGAAACAATCTGTGATGATGCCCAGAGATAAGGCAGGGGATAATAGTAATTAATAACCAGAACTTTTTATTTCTAAACAATGTTTTACTAAATTCTCTACAAACAATTAATTAAGCTTCTCATCAACACTGTATTTAAAAGATGTGGAAAACTAAACCACAAAAAATTAAGTCCACAATGTTTAAAGCAGGGGTGTCTAAATATTGGGTCCTACATCCATAGTTTGGCTTCTTAAATAAAAGGGACCTGATTTTCAGAAGCACTGAGAACCTGCAACTCCTATTGAAAACAAAGGATTCCCATCACTAAGCCACATGTCTTAACCCTGTAAATGAAAGTGGCCCATTATAATTTCCTGTTTGTTGTGGAGAAACAAGCTGAAGCAGCATATTCCCAAAGTGTGTCACTATGATTATGCACAAAGATCGGAGAATTTGGCAGTTCGTTTTAAAGAAATTCCCAATAGGTATTTTATGGATGCTAATCCCAATCCTCTCAGGTCTTGAAAAGATGGACTGAAAATTACATAAGAACAGCCTAGACTTTCTGGTGCTATTATGGCTACTTCCTGCTTTTGGTAATACTGGTAATATCAAGGGCTTTTTTTTTTTTTTGGTGACATTTCAGCACTTCCCACTTCTAGAGAGAAGCCATGTCTGCAAAGCTATATGGAAATGCCAGTAATTTAAAAGAAAATTAGGCATTTTTTTTAATCCTCTAAAAAGATTCACTTCAAGTGGAAGAGCAAAGGTTTTGATGGAGAGGTTTTTTTCAAGAAAGGTTTTTTTCAAACTGGTTCTCACATTTCTAACCCGTTTCTTATTTGCCTATTGCTGTTTCTAAATCATCCTGTTACTGATGCAGCTAGAGTTTTACAGGTTTCCCTGGGTAAAAGTGCATTATTCCTGCCTGACTCATTTAGTGTTTAATTTTGGGGGAGGGGAACTAGTTTTTCATTTAGATTATACAAGCTATTCTACATGTAGGGAAACCAGGGAAGTAGCAAAAGCATCACATAAAAAAATCCTGAGTTTGCTGACATGATAGGTTTAAATTTTGACAGTCACAGGCTTCTATCTTAAGTAGAAAAGTTGAGTTCCAACCCCTTGTTTTAGAATTAAACAAGACCCTGCTCATATGGACATTAAAGATAATGTGGCACTTCATAAAAGTCAGTGTTTGTCCTTCACCAAAAATTGTTTTCTCTCATTGTTGTTCATTGCCCCAGAATGTCTTTGTGATTTCTCTGTGTACATGATTTGCAAACGGCATTGGGATAAAAGCTACTGAGTCAAATTGTGACTGCTGCAACACAAGAAAAAGTGCAGAGGGTGCAGGCTGCTCTTTTTTCATAGTACACCCAGAGCAAGAAAAAAACCAAAGTTTAGCTGCAGATCCTGGCAGATGCGAATTAGTGTCAGATGAGAAAGGGTGCCATGCAGTGCTAGCAGCCCCAGAAGGAGTGGCACCTGGAGTGTTATGTATCTATTGCCCATTCACCAACAGAATGTAGAAAGGCCAGCTGCCCAGCATGCTCCCTTATCATGTCTGGAGGAACTGCTAGTTGGACAGTGCACCTTCTGCATCCTGTCTCACTCTGTGTGGAGGCTTAGCTGAACCTTACAAGGGTAAGGTATTGTTGCTGAAGCTAGAATCTGAATGGATGTTACACATTTTGTATTAGTTCTTCAGTCTAAATCCCTCCAAGATACCCTTGTGCTGCATTCTGATGAGCTCAGGCCAATGAAATTCTTCAGTCACACAAGATTCAGTCATGGAGCCACCTATTTGATAAGAAGCCCAGAAAACCAGAAGACCTCACAGATTACAGGCATGGGAATCTAAGGTGAAACATGGCAGACGGTGAATGGAGAAGTTACCCTGGAGCTCAGAGTCCTAGTCCAAGACTTCTGAAATCTTCAGAGGCCAGTGGAACAGAATAAAAGGATCCGGCATGCTATTAAACTATAAAATTGTATCATGAGCTTTTGTGGGCAAAACCCACTTCTTCAGATGAGTCTCAAGCTTCCAGCTCATCTGAAGAAGTGGGTTTTGCCCACGAAAACTCATGATCCTATATATATTTTTATTAGTCTCTAAGGTGCCACAGGACTACTCGTTATTTTTAATGTTACAGACTAACAGGGCTGTCCCTCTGAGACTTTATAACATTTGTGGCAAGCAGATAAAAAAGACTTTGCACACCACATAATTGTGCTGGTTTGGGGGAGGTTTTTATTTGGTTCCCCTATTATGACAGCTTCCTACACTTGTTGATGGTCACAGCTTAAGTCTCAGCTACGTTAACAGGAATGCACCCAACGCACATCCAGCCACTGAATGAGGGATGGTAGTCACAGGACAAATATACTCTAGTGTCTAGTCACCAGGCTCCAGAAATGTCAGTCACAAGCAATCAGGTAAAAAGTCTAAATGAATTGTTTCTGAACTAGCAAAGAGGTTTCCAAACCTGGGATCCATCCTGATCCCCATGGCAAATTTACTGGCCCCTTAGAAAATATTATAATTGGAAAAGCAATGGGGTAAATTGATCCCTAGCAAAAGCAGGTTCCGTTCCATTGATTTCAGTGCAACCATGCTTGTACACCACATGGTGATCTAGAGCAGTTTACTAACAGCATAGTAAGGAATCAGAGGGAATTTTTTTATTGATCCCAAATAAAAATCTCTTTTCTATCATGAAATGAAAGAAATTGGTTGAAGAGCTCTCAAAAAAGAAGAAGAAATAGTATGTTTAAAATTATGGAGAGAATGATCTGTGCAGAATGATAACCACTGTCATTAAAATATGCAACTCATTAGTATTAATGTTATGTAAATGTGTATCTTTGTGGAGAGGAGGGCTGTCATTGAATCCTAGGTAACATTTTCCCATTGCTATGGGGACTTTCCTGTCCTATAGTTAGAGTCCCAGCTTCTGTTTCTGTAATGCTAAATGCCTCTAAAACAATGAAAACAACTGAGGTTTTGTAGCAAACAACAAAAAGTTGCTCAGAGATGATGAGAGAACTCCAGCTGAGTTCTCTGGGGAACAATAATCAAGAATTAAAGTCTTGATTTTTTTTTAAAGCTAACAAATGAAGCTTCTTTATTCTACTTAAATGGGATAAAAAAGGCCTATTAAACAGAGCTAACACTAGTATTAATCTGCAAGCCACATTCCTGCTGGCTCTTGGGAGGAAAAAAAGGGATTCTAAAAGTGTTTAACAAAACCCACATAAAAATAGAAGAGCAGGCGATAACACACAGCAATACAACTTTTGAAAGCTCAGCATCAGAAATGGAAATGAAAAGGCAGCTGGGTATGGTGCAGATTTCTTACCCTTTACCCCAGTTTCTTTAGAGTTCACAAACTTCAGGACCTCTGCAGAGGAAATGTAAGAAGGGGTAGTCCCTGCCTTTTACTTCCAGGAATTCCATCCTTTGTGTATCCTCCTTGGTTGGAATTATGTGTGTTTCTGGAGGGAGTGATCTGAACAATGGGATCAAAAGGGGTAGTGTGCCCATTCCTGGGCAGGTCTGAGTATTAATTCACTTTACTGCCATTGGCTGCCTCTACTGTATGCTCATTTCCACATAAATATTGCATAGGGCCTGATTCTGGCCCATAGTGTCCACCATCTGCAATCTGTATGCTCTTCTGGGTTACTGGACTATTCAGGCAAAGGGAGAGAATGGAGGAACATGAGTAAAGGTAGCTAAAAGATCCACCATCCAATGGATTATCCCAACCTTCTCCTGTGCAGATGCGAAGTAAATAATATATGTAGCTCTATGCTGAGGAGGAATTATTATTAAAATTAGAATTAAGGGAGAGAAAATTTCTTCACTAATGTAGAACGCTGAATTAATGATGAACTTGCTCCCAGGGCCATATTATGGAGTAGGTGTGCCATATTTTTGCTATCCCTCCCACAGGCATGCTAAGCCAAGCAAGAATCTAACTGGTGGCACAGCATGATTGGTTATATTTACCCCCTTAATTATTTTTTATTTCCATTCACCTCTGCATTTCCACGCAGGTTTAGAAAGTGCTAACAGACCCTGAGAGAGGCTGTTCCTATGTTCCTATCCATAAACTAGAAACTGAGCAAAGCACCTTGGATTCTTCACAGCTTTGTACCCTTGTGTAGAGATTTGCATCTTGCACAAGAGTTGTGAAATGTTACTATTCTGTTCTGGGAATACTTTATACCCACTTTGCACTAGTGTTAGTGACTACACAAGGTGCAAAGGAATGAATCTTAGCCAAGAGGTTTAAATTGTCTAGACAGGCCACTGACAGGAGTGGGCAAAGAGGGCAACTTGGGGAGCCAAAGCCACCACTGTCAAGGCACTGGCCAGAGCCCCATGCAATGCAGTCCAGATGGCTCTGAAGGCTGCCTAGGGATGGTGCTGAGGGCTGGCTGTCCCCAGCCCCACCACCTGTACCGAAAGCCTTACCCCTTCTGGCAACATGGAACTTTTTCTCCCCACCTCCTTGCCCAGGGGCCTAGCAAATCTGTCAGTTCCTCTGAGTATAGATGAGCTTCAGACACACCTCTGAATTTTAGGGTTTGTCTGTTGTCTACACTAGCCAGCTCTCAGTGACACAGCTGTAACCAGGCACAGCTGTATCAATGCGGGTGAGCTTTATAAGATTGCTCATATAGCCTCTCTATGCTGACAGAAGAGATCTTTCATGAAAACCACCTCTGCGAGTTGGGGTAGCTAAGTGGACAGGAGAAGTTCTCATACTGCCATAGTGTAATTTATGTCGCTTAGTCCGAGGGGTGTTTTCTCACGCCCTCAAGAACCCTAACTTATGCCCACAGAAGCAATAGTGTAGACAAGCTCTTAGAATCTTCTAATGTTCACTTGGTTCTACCACTACTGTTATTACAGAAAAATTACATACAACAATCAAAGAAATCCTCCCCTAACTAAATGCAGTAGGAGTGTTGAAATTGATTTCAGTTACAGCAGAATCAGGGCTTCTGCCCACGGGTGTCAAAGGGTGCATCTACACGGCAGGGCTTAACTAGAAATAAGCTACGCAAATTGAGCTACGTCAATTGCGTAGCTTATTTCGAAATAAGGAGCGCCTTACACAGCATTTATTTCAAAATAGAGCACTCTTCCTCTGACTTCCCTTACTCCTCGTACAATGAAGGTTACAGGAGTCAGAGTAAGAAGTCCTCCAGCTTGACAGAATTTTGACACTATTTCAAAATAACTGCCTGCTATGTAGATGCAGACTAAGTTATTTTGGAATAGCACTAGTTATTTCAAAATAGTGTTGCAGTGAAGACATACCCAGAGTGTCCTTTTCAAAGACCCAAACACAGTGCTTGATTTGTAATGAAAGAGATGTCAGCACTTGAGCAATTAGGTGCCAAGGCTCAAACAATTTTTTTACTTTTATAGCTGACACGGCAAGCCCAGGCTATGAACTACCAAGCCTAGAGGTGCTTGTGCTCAGCCCTGGCACAAATTAAGCACAGTTCAAACCTGATCTATATGATTAGAGAAGACACTCAACTAATATTGCTGTATATTTTAAATGAAAATTCTCCTAATAGTCTGATTTTAGTGTTTTTTGCGCTGTATTTATTATTCTCATGCAGTGATGTTTTGTAACTTGGATTTTTTGGCTAACGGGTAGCTCATCTAATGAAAATAATGATTTTTTCATGCTGTACTACATGGTAATTTAAAACATTTCAATTAAACAAACTATCTCATTAGTGTGCCTTGATGAAACAGTTGAGTTTTCTTTGATATGGTCAGAAATATCTATCATGCTTTTGGGATGCAATCAAACTCTCCAATAAACTTGTTGCTAAAGACAGCTGCCTTGCACCATGTACTTCCAGAGAAGTCAAATGACCTAGTTTAGAAGTGTTTGAAGCTATTTTATACTGTGGAATAAGAACAAATTAACCTTGTTTAACAAGTAGTTTTCAATTTGTGTTCCAACATTCCTTTAAGCTCTATCATCTCAGAGGCAGTAACACAGGATTATTTCATTTCTCCTGTTATATAATGTATATTTAATAACATTGGAAAGCGCCCCACACTGTTGTACAAGGCCCTTGGGGTGTGGCACTTCCATTGCCCTTAAAATGAATCTGACGCCAAACGGCTCGTTATGTGATTATTCCATCATTCTTTGTGTGTATTTAGGTGAGCAACTCTAGGCACTATTCCTTTTCCCTTTGATTTGTTTGGCCATTTCTCCCAGGTTACAAAGGACGTATTTGAATTAATAAAAATTGCAAAGGTAGTGTAGAAATGCTTGTAACAGACATAATTCTGTGTATTAGTAGCCAAGGTGAATTTTACCATCCTTGCTGTGGACTGTCGAGACTGGGGCCAAATATTTCTTGTATGTCAGGCAGGATCCTTAGCTGGTATAAATCAATATAGCTCAGTTAAAAGCAATGAACAGATGATGTTCTACACCAGCTAGGGATGTGGTTTTAAATCACAGACTGTCCTTTTTCCTTAATAATGAGGTTTTGCATGTGAAACATAACATAGTGTCAGGGTGTCTTCAAGTAGTGATGTGCAAGAAGATGCCATAAACTGGACTTTACTTTTGGAGTTTTTGGTTCAAGTAGAGTGTACATCACAAGGGTAAATGAATTGTGTGCTCTCATTCTAGTGATAGGATGTCATAGCCTGATTGGTTTTAATTGCTGAAGGGAGATGGCAGGTAGGCTACAAGAGAACTGTGGGGTATATGACTGGGAATAACCTGAATATTGCTGTGATTCCGTGCAAGGGACCATCTATCATAAGGCTGGCTCACCTTTGGGGTAAATGGTCCCTTGTGGCAAGGCAGATTGAATTACCCAAGGGGACAGTGTGTGATTGGTAGAGTGCCTGATGAGTTTACATTTGATAATTGGTTGATAAAATCAAAGGGCTTATCTAAACCTTCTGTCGAAAGAGGAATGTAAATGAGCCCGATTGAAAGTGCAAATGAAGCATGAATTTAAATATCTTGCGCTTCATCTGCATATTCTTGTCTTATCACTGTTTCAAAAAAAGGTATTTCGAAAGTAAAACTTCAGTCTCGACAGTTCATTCGAAAAATAAAACCCTTTTCCAAAAGAACCCATACTCCTCATTTTTTCAGGCGTATGGGTTCTTTCGAAAAAGAGGTGTTTTTCCTGAAAGAACTACTTCTAGACTGTGGTTTCACTTTCAAAATACCCTTTTTCGAAACAGCGATCGGATGCGAGTGTGTGTGTCTCTGTGCAGGGCACCCTTGGGTGTGTCTCTGAATGCTGTATGTGCCCACACGCACAGACTGCGCTTCATTTGCACTTTCGATCAGGCTCATTTACATCCTTCTTTCGACAGAGGGATGTAGTCTAGACATAGCCCAAGTATAGAACTCATAACCAATTTGGGGTTTGTGCTTTGGTTTTTAACAATCTGCTTTTGAGCCACTGCAGACAGCTTGGCAGTATTAAAACTTGATAATTCTATGCATTTGCAGCAAATAAAACAAAGGCTGAGAAATCACAGGGATCTAATGCAGCAGTAGGCTATATTTTTTGATGAGGGGCCATTCCAAGAATTTAAGTGGTTAAGGGCTGCACTTTTCTATAATATTAATGGAGTGCATGGTCTGGATATAGGATGGCTCTCTGGGTTGGGGTTTGAGGTACAAGACGGGGAGTGGAGTCTGAAAGAGAGTTGTGATCTGGCGGTGCAGAGGCTTTGGGTTATGACCTGGGGCAGCGAGTTGTGGTACAGCAGGAGGTGGGGTGCCAGGTACTGGCTCTGACTAGGAGGCACTTACAGTAGGCAGCTCCCATCCAGCAGTCCAGTGGGAACCTCAGGCAAGCTCCCTGCCTGTTGTGTCCCCACACTGGCTGCTGGGGCCAGTGTGTGTGTGTCTGTGCAGGGCACCCTTTGGGTGTGTGTTTGAAAGCTGTATGTGCCCACAAGCACAGACCAGGCATCTCCCATTGGCCAGAAATCAGCCAGTGGGTGCTTCAAGGGTTGTGCTGAGGGGCGGGGGGAAGCACACGGAGACCCCCGAAGGGATGCCCCACACAGAGACACATACACTGGCCTCAGTAGCCAGATGCTTTAAGCAGCAGCATGACAAGCAGGGAACCTGCCTGAAGGTCCTCATAGACTCATAGACTTTAAGGTCAGAAGGGACCATTATGATCATCTAATCTGACCCCCTGCACAGTGCAGGCCACAAAATTGGCGGCCCAGATCTGATTGTTTGGTGGGCCAAATCTGACTCACCATCCATATTTTGGCTGCCCCTAATTTAGAGTAGTGTTGTTTCTCCCACCCATATCTGAGCATGAAAGGGAGCATCCACACATGGATCCCCCTCTCTAACACATGGAAAGGATGGTCAGAAGGGGGAGATCATAGGTACCTTCAACCCCACTTTACAGATAGGGAAACAGAGGCACAGGGAGGTAAAGTGATTTGCCCAAGGTGACTCAACAGGCTGGTAGCCAAGCCAAGCACAGAATTCAGGTCTCCTGAGTACTAGTCTAGGATGCTATCTGATAGGCCACAATGGTCTCCCCTGAAGGGTCAGAAAGGAAGGATGGCTCAATGGTTAGGGTACTAACATGGACTCGAGATCCACATTGTCTTCTGCTCCTCCATACATTGTCCATGTGACCTGGGGCACTTAACCTCTCCATGCCCCATTTCCACATGTACAAACTGGGTTAATAGATGTGCTGGACCTCACAGGGGTATTGTGAGGTGCTCAGGAACTACAGTAATGGGTCCCGTATGGATAGCCAGAAACCTCCATGTCCCTTTCTTACCCTGTGGATCTCACAAAGACCTCTTATAAGTCCAATATCTATGGGAACCTGCACTGAAAGTGGAATTTATGTTCCTCACTTTCTAAGTCATTTTTAAAAACAGGACTTAGCTCTCTTTGGTCATTGTCATTGGCAGTTGCCTCCCCAAACAGCTTGGCTGTAGCCCTACCTGCGTTCTTCACTGAAGCCCTGTTCATGCTTCTTACTCTTCCCCCATGGTCCCACCCATGCTGCTCCTTTTCCCACCCTCGCTCTGCCTCTCCTCCAAAACCAGCGGGGGCTCCGGACTTGGGCTGGCCAGTGAATATGGGCAGCTGGCAGGGCAGAGGCTCAGACCTAGAAGCCTGGGACTCAGGGCAGCTGGGGCGGGCAGGCCAGTGCTCAGGATGGCTTGGATATGATGGAGGCTCAGAGTTCCTCTGGCTCCAGTGGGCAAGGGGTAAGGCAGAATAGGAGCTGGAGCTCGGATGGAAGGGGAAGCTGGGGTTAGCCTCCCAGAATGGGGGGTTCATATGCCACCAATGCTCATTGTTCAAAAAAACATCATGTATTTTTTTAAAAAAATCCTTGTCACCTAATAACACCTTTGTTATAACATATGATAGAATTTTATAATATAGAAATGTGCTTTGAATCCCCTTCGACAGTGTTATTTCCTGTTTCTAATTGTTTTTGCATGACATTCTCATACATTAGCACAAGGATAATATATTTGGATTTGTGTACTGCAGAGAAATATTTACACCCAACACGCTAGCCCCTCATTGATCCACCCCTGCTTTTTAAGAAGGCCTAAATTCTAAGCCTAAAAAGTTGATAGTGTCCCTTCCTTTAATCAAAATTTAATGCTTGCCTTCAAATCTCCTCCAAGCACTTAAAAATCTGGAGCCTTTGGAAAGAAAAGAATCATTAGTGCTGCTGTTTTCTTCTGGTTTCTAGTGTGTGGGAAGTTTGACCCTCAGGTATCATGTTAATTTGTTTATTGTTTTGTTCTACACAGAGCCCTTTTTTGGATCCATCTGTCACAATAGTGCTCATTTTGTTGTTTAATGGGGGCTGGTTTGTGGGGAGAATGCAGAGTGAGTGCACATCTGCTTGAGCACAAGATAAGGCCAAAACATTTCTTCAGAAGGGCACTGAAAGCATTGAGCCCTTCTGAAAATCTGGTTCTGTGGTTGAGAACTAAGCACATGAAAATCTGGCTCTTTGTGTGTCCACATACACCTCAGAGTCAAAGAAGCAGCTCACCAAGGAGAAGCCTAATTCAGATAACTAGTTTGTCACAAACTGATGAAAAGGTAAAATCTCCACACAGAGTGAGGGTTTCTCCACACAGAGTGAGGTATTGGATGTAGAAATATTCAGTTTATTCTCTGCGGTATATGTAGCCAGCTTATCATAGGCATAGATGCCTAAAGTAGGCTTAGCTTATTGATCCAATTTTTCTGTTACAGTGTAAGGTTTTGTGTTGCTACCAAGTACAGTGACTTGCTGTGTTTTTCTTCACAAAACAGAAAGGGAGAATCTTTTGCTTTAGCCAGTAACCCCCCACAATCTGCTTATTGCAATTGGGAACTAATGGGGTACTGTATTGTATACCATAATTTCCTTGTTGAAGCACACTATTTTTATGACAAATGTGTGTTGCACATTGCATGGGTAGGGTAGAGATATCCCTTTGTGTTGTTTTTCCTGTTGTAAGACTATTGAGCTAGGTAGCTGGAATATTTATACCCGTTCAGTGCCACATTCCTGACAATTCCAAACTTGGGTAATTTTTAGTCCCTAGAGAAAAATAATGTTATTATGGCGTATGCTATGTAATGTCACACTGTGTTTCTCTTTTCTATCAATGAATAATCCCTTCCTTGGGGACTGTGTAGGTGTGTAAATAATCCGCAGTATGAACATGAGGTCAAATTTTGCCCTCATTGAAAGTGCAGCACATTACTATGGGGAGGGCACATGCTCTCCTTTGTGCTTTGGATCACATAGTAGCATGATATTCTTTGGTTCCTAGCATGCCCAGTGCGTGGAATGATGTTGCTGTCCTTTTCAGCATTTCCTCCATATAACATATTGGATTTCTTTTGGTTGTATTGTGATCCAGAGGTAACAAGGCAGTTTTCTCTACATTAAGCAAAAATTCCTTACTTTGAGGAAAGATGCATTGTGAGCCCACAGCTGGCCATGCAACTGTGCCTCCTGGGGTTCTGTTCCTGGTTCTTCTAATGACCTGCAATGTGACCCTGGGCAAGTCACTCGGCCCCACATTTTTTAATGTATGTAAGAAGCCTCAGTGCCTAATTAATTTTTTTAAGTAATGTTTGGGTTCCTAAATCACTTAGACTTTGCAATGCTGAACGGAGCAACACCAAATTCCTTTAAAAATTCTGAGCCTGTATCTCTCATGGCTCTATTTCCCCTCTCACCCTTCATCTGTTTTGTCTAGTTAGCTTGTAAGCTCTTTGGAGCAGGGACAGTCTCTTACTATGTGCTTACATAATGCCTCACCCTATGAGATCTGATACCATCTGAGCCCTCGAGTCAGCACAAATAAGACATTGTTATTAATCAGGGAAATGACAGGCTGGTCTAGTTGTCACGTTTGGTGGTGTTATCATTGTTTATTTGGTGCACCTCGAGGCCCCACTGTGCTAAACCTAGAGGAGGTAGTTTATTCCCCTGAGAGCATACAATCTAAACTAGTGATGGGCAACCTAAGCTAGTGAGAAGACTGCATGAGTGGCCCTCCTTCATCTCGGTGGGCTGCAAGATTGTTGTCAGACAGTCTCCCGGGATAGGGTAGTTTTGCTAACTGTGCTTGCGTACCTGGAATTTGCAGCGTGTGCCGATTCAACCACAGCAGCACTTTGATTGAATGCAGAGGGAGTGCATGGCTCTCACAATCATTGTTGTGTGCGATCAGCACGCACCTCACTTCACATGCCCTTGCTTTACGTGCATGTTGGTTTTAGTAATACTGGTAGGAAAAAAATGATGTGGATGGAATCCAGCAGAATCTGGCAACCCTGTGCATGGGCACCGGTAAACAAAACATCTTGTGGGCCACGCATAGAACCCTGATGGGCCACGTGGTCTTTGGGCTGCAGGTTGCCCACCTGGTCTAAACAGAGAAGACAGAAAAAAGTAGGTGAAAGGAAATACAGGTTTGACCTCTATAGTCTGGACTTCCATAGTTTGGCAACATCTGTAGTCTGGCTTCCCTGTGGGTGCTCCTGGGCTGGAATACTCATGGGGAAACGCTGCTGGGCTCTGCACTCAGTAACTCCTCTCCCGCCCTCCCACAGCTTCTGGAGCACTGCAAATAGTTCATCTGCAGTGCTCAAGCTCAAGGAGGGACAGGGAGGAATGGGAACAGGAGAAGCTTGGGGGAAGAGGCAAGGTGGATGTGGAGCTCCCTGAGCGCAGCCTCAGTCCCTGTTCAGACAATGCTATCTCCTCTGCTGTCACCAGAGCAGAGCCCTGCAGCCAGGAGCAGCAGCAGAGGAGCTGGCATTGACCTGCCCTGCTGTGATGGACCGGGCCGGGTCTGGGCACAGCTGACGGCGTCCGCCCAGGGTGTATTGCTCAGACTCGGGGCTCCTTAGAGCCCCAGACTGGAGACCTTCCAAAGAGGCCACAAACCAGTCACACTGAGCGCTTCAGCTGCCAATCTGGCCAGCCAGAA
This sequence comes from Pelodiscus sinensis, assembly GCF_052426305.1. Classification (NCBI taxonomy): domain Eukaryota; kingdom Metazoa; phylum Chordata; order Testudines; family Trionychidae; genus Pelodiscus; species Pelodiscus sinensis. The sequence goes on along the minus strand of NC_143055.1, from coordinate 107,804,158 downwards.
GCCTCACGAGCAAAACCCCTCTGGCACCCCAGCTCTTCCTGTGTCCCAATCAGCCCCAGGCCTAACACACAGGTGAGGGGTTATAGAACCCAAACTCATCTACCCTGAACAGGTTCTTCCAGTCCCAAGAAACCAGCCACCATTCCCAGGTCAATTTACACTCTGGATCTTTCCCACAAGATCACGCTGAGCCAATCCTTTAGAATCTAAAATCTAAAGGTTTATTACTAAAAGAAAGAAAAGCATGAGAGTAAGGTTGTTAAAGAAAATACATTACATGCATCGAATCACCCCGTTCTCGATACAGGCTCTTAGCAGAGATGTTATAAACTGCTATCTTAAAAGTCTCTGATGTACATCCAATGTCAGGATGGGTCCACAGTTCTTTCTGGCTCATGGTTTCTTGCAAGGCTGCATCTGGGATCAGGAGCTAAACTGAAGACCAGATGGAGGGTGCCACATGGCACTTATATACCCCCCTGGCATCTTCCTGGCCAGAGAAGGTCACATGGTCCAACGACCTATCCCTTTGTCCCATGCTGGCAGCCTTTCAGCCCTGGCTGGTTTGCAGGTATCACTCACATTCCTGAGGTGTGTATTGGCACCTAGAGCTTCATTGTCTCCTTGCTAATTAGCATAGCCATTGGCTGAGCATTCCTTGTCCATTGCTCAGCCACAGAGAATTTTCCAGCATCCCTACAGAGTACATGTTTATACCTCCACATACAGATACCATACACGTACATGAATAGCATATACAGAATCAGTAGAACACAAGCTTTCATGTGACACCTCACATGGACCCCTTTGTATGCACTTTGGGGCAAATACCCCCCCCCCCCATGGGTGCAGCAGTGATCTGGCTACTCCCCTTAAAAACCAGTAACGTGACACCTGGTCTCGCAGATTCCCTGGTTCAGGACTGGTCAGGTCCTGAGGATGCCAGTCCAGGGAGGTACAACCTGTATTATTATCCCTGCTCTACAGATAGGGAACTGAGGCACAGATCAACTGAAGGAACTGTTCCCACCCCAGAGTCACACAGGGAATCTGCGATAGAGTTTGGAATTAAATATTGATCTTCAAAGTCCCAGTCCAGTGCCTTAACAATAGGCCATCCTTCAGGCCAAGATGGATAATTGCTTAGCTAGAAGCAAATAAACCAAAATGATCCTGTCACCCTCTTTTCCTCTTAAAAAAAAAGATGTGGTTGTGTGGGGGCAGCAGTCTGTTTCATATTTTTAATTCAGTAATGTATATGACTAATCGGGGATGTATTTTTCTCTCATCAGACGATGTTAAAAAGTGATCAAAATAGATTTTTGTTATCCTCTAGGCATTAAGAGCTTAAATGCAAAATGCATGACTTATTATATCTAGTCAATTCTTACGGGTAAATATTCAGCATGGGGAATTACTTGTTGTTAATTGGAGTTATGAGCTGAATTCCCTGGGCACTGTGCTGAAAATGTACCCCTTTGTTTTAATATTGAAATAGGGAGAAGCCAGCACTGTGATCTAGGAAATCATGTGCATTGTGCTATGTAAGCAGCAGTGCATGCTAAAAATCTTCATCATCTTAATGTTTAATTGCAGTTGTTTGCATACGTTTAGGGGTGAACTTGCTAAACACACCCTGGCAGGTATTTAGGGTGGATTATGAAAATATCTTCCTATACTGTTTCGAAAATAGGGCCAGATCCCTAGCTGACATAATTACACATAGTTCTATTTACTTCGGAGGTGCTAGCTGATTTGTAACAACTGAAGATATGGCCCCACTGTTCTTTCATCCATTGTTTAAATGGATAAAACATTACATAGAAAATGCAGGAGGCTTAATTCTGGTCTCTCTGACACCTAAGCAACCCAAATTGTATTCACTGAAGTTGCATAGATATAACTGAGACCTAAACTTGGCCTTCATATTTTTCTAATAATAGTTCTAATAAGGTTTCATGGCAAACAAAAATGAGCAGTTATGTAATAGGTCTGCTTTAAAGTGGCATATTTGATGTTGTTACAGAAATCGACATCCTTATACAGTATGTCAGCTTTGTCATATGCATTCCCAGTCTCTCTCAGTATAGTTTTTAATTGCTATAATAATTTAAAAAAAAATCTCTAGCCCATTCAAAAGACCCAAGAACACTGAGTCTGCACTTCAGGTTTTTGCTCTATGAGCCAATCCAGGCTGCATATGTTGAGAAAGTGATAAAGTAGCAATCCCTGAAGAAGAGGGCACAGGTCAGGGATCTCACATAATACTCTCTTTTAGCTGATCCTCCTTGCATGGTTAATTGCCAGTGGAATAATCCAAAAAGCAACAGATAAACCCAGACTAGCCTTGCCTGTTCCTGTCAGTAAAACATCACAAAGAAATGTTCACAGTGCTCCGGAATGGCTCAGAAAAAATAATGAGATGTTTAAATGACTTATAAACCCCTTAGACTATCTCAACAGCAAATCCTTCCTGTACCTCTTCATTGATCTTTAACTTAAGAGCACAAATACGTATTTTTAAAGATATATTGATGTTTCATCATTGCCCTCCGCAAATGTGCCAGTGCTTGATGCATTTGTTGATCCTGCACTATTCTGTAGGACTCAGAGGGACACCAGCTCCTCTGTGCTCTCCTCCTGCTATAATGCAGTCTGCTCAGTCTATAGCTCAGCCTTGGGTTCGCTCACTGAAGTCACAAGGAGTTTAGCTATTTATTTCAATGGGAGCAGAATCTAGCTCAGACCATTCTGCTCTGCTTTGGTGGGCTTTCTTTTACCATGTGGCCAAATTATTTGAATCAGATGTTATGATAAATTCTGCACTGTGGAATGAACCAGCAGCTTCCAGTATTCTGTGCTTAGTGTTTTCATAGGTCATTTGTTCTCCAAAGTATTTTGATATGCTAACGGATTAATTATCCTCCTTGCTACATATCTCCCAGGGTATGTCTACACTACAGCGCTACTTCGAACTCAGCTAATTCGAACTAACGGATCCAGACTAAAAAACTAGTTCGAATTAGCGTTTTGCTAATTCGAACTAGCATGTCCACATTAAGTGGACCCTGAACCGTGGTTAAGGATGGCCGGAAGCAGTGCCGGCAGGGCATCAGATGAGGACTTAGAGCGTGGAGCTGCTGCCTCAGGCTAGCCGTGGGCTGTGCTTAAAGGGTCCCGACCCCCACCCCGGACAGACAGTTCTCAGGGGTGCCCCGCTTGCAAAGCAGTCCTGGCTTGGAGTGCCCTGAGTGCCCACACTGGGCACATCACAGCACTTGGCCATCAGACCGGCTGCACTTGCCGCAGGCTGCCATCTGGGGAGAGGGGGCAATTGGGGGGCTGCAGGAGAGCTTCCACACCTAGAAGCCCGCAGAGCCAGCCCAGTCCTCCCCATCGGGGGCTCGTACCCCATTCCTCCCTCACCTCCTTTCACTTTCCCTTCCCTAGCCCCCCTTCCTGATGTACAAAATAAAGAAAACATGTGGTCAAAAATAGAATCTCTCTTTATTGAACAAAACTCGGGGAGACTGGGAAAAGGAGGTGGGAGAGGGGAAGAGAGAGGGTGGGAGAGGGGAGGGCAACTAAAATGATCAGAGGTTTGGAACAGGTCCCACATGAAGAGAGGCTAAAGAGACTGGGACTTTTCAGTTTAGAAAAGAGGAGACGGGGGGGGGGGGGATAGGATAGAGGTCTATAAAAGCATGATTGGGGTGGAGAGGGTGCATCAAGAAAAGTTCTTCATTAGTTCCCATAATAGAAGGACTAGAGGACACCAAAGGAAAGGAATGGGTAGCAGGCTTCAAACTAGTAACAGAAAGTTGTTCTTCACAAAGCAAAGAGTCAACCTGTGGAACTCCTTGTTGCAGGAGGCTGTGAAGGCTAGAACTAGAACAGAGTTTAAAGAGAAGTGAGATAAAGTGATGGAGGTTGGGTCCATGGAGTGGTATTAGCCAGGGGGTAGGAGTGGTGTCCCTGCCCAAAGTTTGTGGAAGGCTGGAGAGGGATGGCACGAGACAAATGGCTTGATCACTGTCTTTGGTCCATCCCCTCCAGGGTCCCTAGGGTTGGCCGCTGTCGGCAGACAGGCTACTGGGCTAGATGGACCTTTGGTCTGACCCAGGACGGCCATTGTAAGCTCAGGGCTCAGGGTCGGGGGTCTCAGTGGACCACCTTGATTTTCATGCACACCTGTTCCTGGGTGGCCAGGCTGGCAGCTCTCCTGCCCTAGATGGCCACTTTCCTGTGCCTAGTGCGGAGGTCGTGGACGAGGTCCATGATGTCCACACTAGACCAGGCGGGTGCCCGCCTCTTGCGGTCCTGGGCAAGCTCCCGGGAGCCGCCAGCCTGGTCCCGGGAAGAGGGGGAGGGCTGGGGGGCATCGGGTGGCTGGCTCGAGCCGTGCCAGGTGCAGGGTCTGCTAGTTGGGTGCTGGCAGGCTTGCACCTGGCACGGGCACCGTAGCCAGCCCGTGCCCCTTTAAGGAGTCCGGGGCCGGGAGGGGGGCAATAGAGTTTCCCTGGTGTTGGCCAGAGTGTCCACCAGGGAAAGCTGGGGAGGGCTAGCCTCCCACTAGTTTGAATTAAGGGGCTACACACCCCTTAATTCGAACTAGTAAGTTCAAACTAGGCTTAGTCCTCGTAGAATGAGGTTTACCTAGTTCGAACTAAGCGCTCCGCTAGTTCGAATTAAGTTCGAACTAGCGGAGTGCTAGTGTAGCGCCTATGAAAGTTAGTTCGAACTAACGTCCGTTAGTTCGAATTAACTTTGTAGTGTAGACATACCCCAAGATAGGTAAGTAGGAGTTATTACTCTGCTTGGCACTTGGAGACATAGGAAGCAGACATGTTAAGGGTGAAAATATAATCAAGTTTATTGACTCAGGTTTTGAGTGCCCATCGTGAGATAGTTTAATGTGTCTTGCGTTGAGCACTCAACAATTGGGGCTTCCCACTAGCCATTTTTGAACATGTGGCCCTCATTGACTTATCCAAGGCCACAAAAGGAAACTGTGTCAGAATGAGGATTAGAATTCTCTGTAGATCTTGACCTCCTGAGTCTGTTTTTAGGACACCGAAGTACACAACTGCTCTATCAGTATGTTCCTGACTTTTAAGACTCACCCATAAATGTGACAAAACCATGATCTTGAAGAACTGTGGAGAGGTTTCCAGCATGAATCTCTCTGGAAACTGAGAGACTGTCGTATGCATGTGGCAAACAAATAGCCTGCAACATCTCTCAGCATCCTCTGCACATTATTGTGTACTTGGTGGAAAGCATCTACACTGATCCCACATAGTGTGGTGTCAGGCCTGCTGATGGGGGCAGAGGGAGGCAAACAGGGCAATTGCCCTCAGGTCCAGAAATTCAAAGGGGCCCAAAACTCCCAGTCATTGCAGCTAGCACAGATCGGAGGCTCTGGCTCTTTAAATTGCTGCTGGAGCACTGCACCATGCACTATGTGCAGCTCTAAGGACTATGGGGGGACGGTGTGGAGGGCTGGTTCCCTTTGGCCCTACCTCCTCCCCTTGAGACCCTGCCCCTTCCAGGAGCATGGAGCCGGCCTCCCTACTCCTTGCCCAAGGGCCCATCAAGGTGTCTGATGTAGATGGGAGCAAGGGGACTGAACCAAAGTTGAAACCACTGTATCAGCAATTATGTACCTTTGGTGGACTGCGTCCCTGCATATGTAAAGTATTAATGGCCACTACAACTCAGAAGCTGGAAGAGATTATGGAAGGCATCCATGGAGGGTCCATGTTTCAATGCCATGCTTTGCTCATAGGTTGGATGTTGTACTCCATCCCATACACCTCCTGTGGGGAAATGCATACAGAATCCATGTAATGGGGTTTAGCGCAAAACAGATTAAATTTTACCTCTACAGAACAGGTCTCCTCCAGAGAATGAGAAATGTTTTTCAGGCTAAAGGAGGAACTAAGCAGGTACACAAATGGGGCCTACCTATGTTGGTTTTAATCAGCAACTTTAAGGAAACTCGGCACTCTAATCAGCAAAAGAGAAAAATAAACAGCTGAGCACTGTAATTCATTTACACTTCAAATATATTTTTGAGTTGGTTATTCCTCAATTAATCAAATAACTGGTGTATCCCTAAAGTAGTATAAAGTGACACACTGTGTGAAATCAATTTTCCCTTCCATAATCATTAAATTCAGTAGCCTGTGACTACATCCCTGCTAATTCTGGTACCGGTGCTTTCATCCTCCATTAACTTTGGCGCGCCTAACAGGCTGTCAAAAATAATTTCCCAGAACGTAAATAATTCAGAAATTAAAAATTAATAAATAATAACAGAGAGCTACTGGGAGATAGACTGGGTCAATTAGTCGTCTCTGCATTCTGTTTCTTCGCAGCAGGGGGGCAGCCACATTCGTTACTAGAATCTTTCCTCCGATTCTTAGGTCTGATTTACGGCTCTTCATTACTGGATCCAGTCAGACACAATTACCTCCATCACCATCTCAGTTCCTAACTTCAAAGAAACACACATTTTCTTGTCTGCTTTTTTTCTCCTTGCAGCAGCCTCAGCTTGACGTCCCTGGAATTTCTTCCACGCAGACTAATTAATAAGACTTTGACTTATCATATTCACTTCTCCTCTTTGATGTCCTACCTTAGTCAATCATCCTATTTAATTAGAATTTCAACGATAACTTTACTTATCTTGTGGCTAGATATAAATTAAAATAACGGGATTTTAATTCTCTTTTTTATGAGGTTATGACATTTTTGACAGAAAAAGTTTCAACCCAAATACGACGTTTATGTACTTCCTATACGAGGCGTGCATTCTGCTAAATTGTTTTCCCCATTGCTACAAAATAATTTTGCTTGTTTCACAAGCTCCACTGAAATGGAAATGAACTGTGGTTACTTGTAATATAATTTCTACAAGTCCATGTCATGAAAGGTTAGGTTGGCTTAGATGAATACAAATGAATCATGACATTTGTCACACAGTTAACAGGAAAAGATTATGTGACTTTTTTAAGACTCAAGAGTTTCTAAGGGGCACAGATTGTAGAACTCTTCCCTCTCTCTCCCCTTTCAGTCAGTTCATAGCACATTTCCATAAAGGTTTTTTGCTTTCTTTCCTTATTTAAAGCCCAATCCTGCTGTTCTCATATACTCAATACTCTAGGCCAGGTTCTCAAATACACTAAGGGATTTAAGTGTAAATGAGAGTAAGGACTTTCATAGCAGTCAGTAGAAATATGGACTGAGTGAGGCCATTAATGAGAAATGAGAGACTTTATAGTACATGCATATGAATAAATCACAGGATGACTGTGCAGTGCATACAGCATTTTTCCAACCCCCCACATATAACTCAAGGACTGTGAATAGTAAAGGAATCTGGTGGGGGGTTTTTTTAATCAAGAGGAAGAAGTTTAGAATCTATTTGAAAAGGTGCTTAAATGTCATGCTGTTCAATATGGTATCGTGAAGTCAAAGAGCTTCTCTATACATACAAATTATATAGCTTTAATTATACGGGTATAGCTACAGATTAGATGCAGTTATTATATTTGTCTTACTATATATTTTAGAAATGTGCACCTGTCTGTCTATCTGTGAATCTGTTTTTTCAAGAACTCCTTCTAAATGGTAATTGCTAGTACCACCAAAATTTGATATGGAGCTTCCTCTTCTCATAACTTAAAGCTAGATCAGAGTTTTGTTTTGCCAGGACAATAAGATGTGCCTGGAATTCAATTGTTTCTCATAAAATTGAATGAGAGGGGTCTGGTAGAAGGGACAGTTATACCGTATAATGACCACAGGGGGGCAGCAAGGGGCCAGAAATGGGGACCATGACAGCTATAACTCCACTGGCCAATAGGGAGCAGGGGTGAAGAAAGAAATAGCTATCTACAATATATTTCAGAGAGTTTGCCTGATTCTGTGTCTTTCTAGCTGTGTGTCTGACTGTCCCTCAGCTGGGGGACATGCACCCCTCCCCAAGTCATGCCCGCTGCAGGTGCAGCAGCCATGGACAGATGCATCTCATCTGACCCCAAGCTACTGCAGTGAGAGAGGACTGGGGTTGTCCTCTCTCCCCGGGGAAGTCTGCACACTGAATACCTTATGCTCAGGCCCACCTCAGAACAATGATTTCAATGAAGAATAACAAAATGTCTTTGAGTTAAGTCTCCAAGCAATGCTGGGTATATGTTCTAGTACTAGCATAAAGATGTCTTAGACCAATGTAGTTTGTAGGGGGGCAGAGTTGTACTGCTTGAATTATATCTGTATAGTGTAAATCTATAATTTGATGGAAGATAGTTTTAAAGTGGAATAGCTGAATCCACATGAGAAGTTGCTATGTATTACTACAGTAATAAAAACTTACACCCCTAAATAATACAGTTATACCAGTCACAAAAATTGTATATAGAAGAGCAAAATCAATAAATGCTACTGGTCCATTATATATAGTACATCATCTTACAGGTTTTCCTCCCCGTTGTTTTTCATCCCCTTCTGTCTAGTCTAGTGAAGTGTTCTCTGGAAGTTGTGCGCTTGTACGACCACTCGGGAGAAATTCAAATGTCACCCAACTGATTAGCAGAGTGCCCAAAGCAAGGGGTTTTTTTGTTTTTACTTGTGGTGCACATTTGCACATGCCTCAGGGCACATAAAATTTTATTCCACACCTGGATGGAAAAAATCTGCACATGGAAGGAAAAGATTAGAGGGACTATTGATATAGTGTTTCCTCTGCCTGCAGGTATGTTGCATGTATGAGGTGTATTCATCTCTGCTGATGCAATGGGTACAATTTATAGCCACACCATAACAGCAAGAGCTAACACAAGTGAGCGGGAATTCAGTTTAGAACAGAGCAGGCAGTGTTTGCACAGCTATCTTTCTGAGAACCCTGCCAGTGGATAGCAGCATTAAACTGTAGCTGCGATTCAATTGGTTCAACATATTCTCCAGTTTGTTTTGCTCTTCTCTGTTCCGTACTTATTTGCTTGCACATATGGTACTTGCTTTCCCCCTCTCCCTCCATGTTTTTTAGAATTTTTGTAGACTAGATGAGTGAGTTAAGGAATGAATAAGAGATTAAACACTTGTTGAGTCTAGGGCTACGTCTACACTGCACCCTCTTGCGGAAAAGGAAATGCAAATGAAGCACTCATTAGCAACGTCTTGCACTTCATTTGCGTGTACTCTTCCGATGTTTTTTGTGGAAGAGGTTTTTGCGCAAAAAAATGCAGTGTAGACAGGTCTGATTTGTGCAAAAATGCAGAGGATTCAAATGAGGAATAAGGGTTCTTGCACAAAAGGAGTTTAAAGTGGTGGTATTTTTTGGCATTAAATGCTATGTTGTCATGATTCAAGATGTCATAAGATGCTCTTAAAATATTTACAAAGTACTTAAGAGGCCTGGTTCAGTAGGGAAGCTTGGCTGCACTTTGCTGGCCAATACTAAGTGCTGTTACTCATCTTTCTTCATATACAAGACAAATGAATGAAGAATTTGGAATTACTATGGGGATTAAGCTTGGGAACAAATTAGGTGCTGTATAAAGTGCACTTCACCTTCATCAAACACAAAACAAAATACAGGTTGACTATCGCTAGTCCAACACCCTCTGGTCTGGCTACATCTGTGGTCTGGCATGTTTTTAGTCTGATGCTCACTTATCATGGGTGTGGCCAAGATTCCCATGGTTCCATAAAGTTTGTTTACAGCCATCAGTCCTGGCTCTCTGTGTTCTGTGCTCCTATTTAGCTCTAATTTATCTCAAAATGTCCCAGTAAGTAGAGGAAGCATTGGCAATGCTGCTAGACAATATTGATCTCCCGTGGTTGAGGAAATTCTCTGGTTTGGCACTAGTGAGGTCCTGAGGGTGCCAGACTGGAAAGATTCAAGCGGTACTGAGCAGATACTGTTGGATGAGACCCTCATGTAATCAAATAAAAAATATCTTTATGAAAAAGCTGTCATAATTTTTGTCTGTATATGTGTATGTCTCTCTCTACCTGGTGCTCATCAAGATAGTATCTCAGGACATGTCTCTAGTAGGAAATTATTTCGAAATAACTTCCAAAATATCTATTTCAAAATAAACTTATTCTCCCAGGAAAGTAGGAGTTATTATTTCCAAATAACCAGCCCCTAATTTTGAAATAATGGACTTGGTAGTGTGTACGCTCTGCCTTTTATTTCAAAATAAGGGCAGATACTTCAAAATAACTCCCTAGTGTAGACCAAGGGTCAGTGTCTATTACTCCTGTCATGTAGTGAGACTGTCTGATCTTTAGAAGAGATTTTAAAATCCACTAGGATGTTCCTCATGCAGATATCTTCCCTATCCATCTCTGAAGAGGGAGGGTTTTCAGGTTTGCGGTGTGTACAAAAGAGTGTGGTCTGGACATCATGTGAAGAGAAGGCTCTTTAAGGAAATAAGATTCACACAAATCCCTTGCTCCCCTGAGCAATGCACCCAGGGACATCACTAAAGGAAATGATTTGATGTGATGCTTCTTGCCTCCTTTTCTCCATTGAGCAGCTGTGCTGCATGTGACTATCACCCCTCAGCAGCACACTATGCTAAGGGAAGTAGAAGCTGCAGAAAACATGTGTGCTATCAGCCACAGTGCCTCCAGAATGTTGGTTGAGCACTGTGAAGTAGTGAGCACAGTAAAGGGAGGGTTAAATCATTGACCATCACTAATCTGTTCAACACTAGTGACATTCTGCTCTCCTAAGCTCCTACTTCAGGTATGATCCAGCAAACTAGATACTGCAGGCTGGACCTCCCTGGTCCGGCACTCTCGGGACCTGACTGATCCCAGATGAGGGATTTTGTCGGACTAGGGAAGGTCATTTCTGGCCTCCCGACTGCCATCCCCCTCCAGCCCTGGCTTGACTGCTGCCCTTCCAGCTGGCTCCCCACACTTGCTGGCCCCAATGCTCTGTCAGCCCCTGCTGCCCTACCAGGCAGCCCCACCATCTCTGCTCGCCGAGCTCCCGCTGCTGCACCAGGCTCTTGCTCTAGCACCCAGCAGCCCCACTGCCTGTGCATGCTGGGTTCCCACTGCAGAGCCTGGCTCCTGCTGCCACTCAGGAAAGCCCCACAGCCTCTGCCCCGGGCTCCTGCAGCCCTGCCTGGAAGCCCTGCTACCATGCATGGGGCTCCTGCTGCCTGGCCAGCCCACAGGGCGCCGGGGCGCTAGCCCTCCACCGGGACTTTCTGGTCCAGGAACATCCGTGGGTTGCTGCAACAGAGAGTCCCCATTAAGAGAGTTTCAATCTGTATTACAAAAAAGGTCACAATCAACTAATGTTCAAAGATGCTTTTGCAAACTGTTTGACAGTCCTGTTAATTGTAGAAATTAAACTGCATGTGGTTTAAAATAGGGCAGCCGGTATACATCAGTGCAACTTTATTTACTTCAATACAGCTACTTCTGTCTACACATCAGTTGAGTTTGTGACCCAAATTTGCTAAGTCTAGGTAGTATGAGTAACTACTGTTTGCTAATAAGATGGCAAACTGTTGCATTTCCAAACTATTTCATCAGTAATTTAATAGTGTTGTTCTTTAACAATTGGATTGTTACTTTTTTTGTATTTTGAGCATGATTAATTTAATTTAATTTAATTTAATTGGTTTCCGTACTCCCTTTAGGGTTTTGGACCCTGAAATTTCAAATTAAAATAATTGCTCTGAAATTCACTTGTGTAAAATGTGCTTCTTTTTCAAATGCACACTCATATCTAGTTCAGACATATTTTCAATTTCTTTCATGAAGCAGGACAAATCTGGTGCCTATAATTTGCATTTAAAAAAGAGTCAATAATTAACCAAAATAATAATTATAGATATAAAACAGGGAGAATTCTGCACAACAAACTGAGCTACAAATCTATAAATAAGGCTGTGAACACACATCAAAGGTTTCTATATACATGCTACTTCCCAGAGCAAAGCTCAAGTGGCTAATGATCACATCAGAACCTTGAGATGTGTGTACAGGTCCTTTGAAAATGCATACAATATATTTTATTTTTTGTAATATTGTTTAAACAAAAGTAGAAGAGAACATTTCATGGCTTACACTGATTGCGTGAAATTTTTGCTCCCAGTGAAAGAGGGGGGCTTGCATTGAAGTCAATGCTCTTTCTTCAATCCTATGCAAAATTTGGCCTCAGAAATAAAATACAACTAAACTGTATCAATTACCATATTATCTACAATGCGTTGTCATATGTTGTGTGAGGAACATAATAGACATTGTATTGCACACAGGGGCAGATAGAATGCAACCCCCAAGAACACACAGCTCGGGAGCTGGAGGAATTGAAACATATGTTTTAGACTATGTTGTTCTTTGATGCCTTCGTGCCCCACAGTGGGATATGAGCAGGATCCGTGAGGGAGGGAACAAAATGAAAAACATGGATCTTCCTGTTGCCAGCTAGCCACTAATTTCAAAGTGAAAAGGCCAGCCATGCTTGTCAACATAATCTTCAACCTGTCAAGGCCTTAATGTGAGGGATGTGATCACAGACAAAGGTCCAATTGAAGAGACTTGAGAAACTTAATTCAATGGGGAATTTTAAAGCAAGCATTCCTTTCTTCAGTAAAGATAACATGCTCCATTGCCTAGATCAGTGGTCTCCAACCTTTTTAAGCACAAGATCACGTTTTGAATTTAAATGCAATCCAAGATCTACCCCAACTATAAACACCCTTGCCCCACCTCCTTCCCTCCCCTTCTCCGAGGCCTCACCCCTACTCACTCCATCCTTCCTCTCCTGCCCATCCTCACTTTCATCAGGCTGGGGCAGAGGGTTGGGGTGCAGGCTCTGGTCTTGGATTAAGGGATGTGGAATGTGAGGGGGCTCTGAGCTGCTCTTGGGGCAGGCAGTTGGGATGTAGGAGGGAGTTCACTGTTTGGATGCAGGGGTGTTCAGGGCTTGGGGTGCAGGAGGGGGTTCATGACTGGGGTAGGTGTTTGGGATGTAGGCTCCAGCTGGGCACTGCTTACCTTAGGTGGCTCCTGGTTGGTGGTACAGTGGGGCTAAGGCAGGCTCAGCCCTGCCCTGGCCCTGACCCACTCCCTAAATCAGCCAGCAAATTTCCTTCCAAGTCCTGTTGTGTCCCCCTCTCTGCTTTGTGGAGAAAGGATACAGAGTGGGAGGGGGCACCTTGACATCAGCACCCTCCTATCCCTCCCCTGCCCAGCAAGCAGGAGGCCCCCCAGGGGAAGGGGAAGCTTCAAGGCAAAGGGGGGATGGCAGATGAAGTGGCAGCACTTGGTAGCCTCTTGGCCAAACCAGTCAGGATCACCTGTCAGAGGCTCCAAGATCTACTGCTTGGTGACCACTGGCCTAGATGCAATCGAAAATTGATAGAAATCATTTTCCAAAATAAATAAGGAATTAACATCAGACTTACCTGGGCAGCAGGTACTAGCTGCTTGAGTACTCTCATTGGTTGTTGGGAGACCATCTGAATTTCTCCATGCTCAACTCTTACTGCTTCCTAGCGGCTGTCCCGCGCTCTGTAGTGCATGTGGGAGGCAGTACAAGGTCAGATTGGGGCCCCTTGCTCTCTGCTCCAGTGGTTAGGCTATTCCCCTGGGTTGTAATAGATCCTGGTTGAAATCCTCTGGCTACCTGTTCAGCAGGGGTTTGCACAGGGATTTCTTGCCTTTTAGATGACAGTCTGCCCTTGTGCACATTCCTCTCTTTTGCTCAAGAGGCTGCTGACTTCTTAGCATGGCAAGGGGATTTGGACAGGGATCACTCACCAATGACTCCCCAGGAGGTGACAGCTTCCGATTCATACCCCTCAAAAGAGCAGGGGAGTGCCTGCCACAACCTGGGCCTGTATCCTGATCACAGTGGACTTGAGCGAGGGGGTTTACTGCCCAGCAGCCGTTCCTCTCTAAGTAAGAGAGCAAAAGGAGCTGCTGATCAGCTACAATGGCTATGCTCCCACACACCAGAAGCCCTCCTGTCTGGCAGATCACGGTTTTCATCCAGAAGCACTCACACCCCAGGTGAGCACCCTAAACCCTATACCACAGAGGGCTTTGGAAGCTTAATGTATAGTTAAAGTGGAACACTTGAAGGTACTAGCATCTCCTCACCTCTGGGCAGGTACCCAAAGCACAGGAACACAGGGGCACAAGGGTTAAGTAGCCCAATTCTCATTTGCTATTTACTGAATGCGGCCAGCCATCAACAGAAGAGGCCTCCAACTCTGACCTCTTGTCAGCACCTAGGCCGTTCATCAACTCTCTGATCCCTTCCCAGGGAGCATAAAAGGGATTTGAACTAGCACTTAATTGGCAAGCACCCAAACCCCTGGACTACGGAGAGACTCATAGGGTGCTTGTGGCTCTATGACTATTTGATCATTTAATAACAGTGGCCCATCCTCAAAAGGATACAATGGGGGAGCCAGCACATGGGAATACCTCCTAGTGCAGCTCTTAGGCAGTCACTTGTGAAGTAAGGGTGCTTCCGGTATCCCAAAATAGCATTTTCTGCGTCTTGACAGCACGCCTGATATTTCAAAATAGCTTTTGAAATAATGGGCGCGCTATTCTGATGTCCCTGTAAACATCATTGCACGAGGATTAAGGGATGTTTCAGAATAGCACTCTATTTTGAAATTTTAAAAAAGGTAAAAAAAAAAAAAAAAAAAAAAGCTATGCAATTTGCATAGCTCATTTCAAGCTAAGGGTGCAGTGTGGATGCATCCTAAGAGACCAACAACCAAGACAGGGATATAAACCCCATTTTCCCACCTACTAGGCATACAAACAACTAGTAAGCTACCCAAGGTTGTTTATTGGGGCTTTGGCCTGATGAATATGTATTGAAAACAGAGCAGTTTCAGCAGAAAAGAGTAAGGAAGGCCACAGGTCACAATAGTGCCTTTAGCTCAGTGCTTAGGCCATTCACTTGAGCGATAAGAGACAAAGATTCAAATCCCTTCTCAGCAAGCATAAAGGGAAATTTGAACTCCATGCTAAGCACACATCCAAACTGCTAGACTCCACACTACCCTTTGATGCCCATGAATATTGAATTTAAATATAACAACTGCAGCAGAACAGGATGAGGCAACAAACAGCAGACCCACCTCATTGTCCAGCAGCCAGATGTTCACTGTAGAAACAGCTGCTCAGGTCCCATCTCAGGAAGGAGTTGAACCTGCATTACCCCCACACCTAGTTAAGCTCCCAGAATAGGGATGTTAAATTTAGTTTAATTGACTAGTCGATGGATTTTCCATCGACTAGATCAGGGGTCTCCAAACTACGGCCCGCGGGCCGGATGCGGCCCGCGAGGCCCTCTCATCCGGCCCGTGGAGACCTTTTTGTCTGGCCCCGCCTTCTTCCGCGTGCTGGTGTGACGAGGCGACCCCCGCCCGTCCCTGGGGCACCGCCGAACGGGCCCTTCTTGCCGCGGGGGGGCCCTGTCAGGGGTGTGCGGCGTGTACTCACGCCGCGCCGGGGCAGGAGAAGCGGGCCGCTCCGCTGACAAGCGGCCGCGCGGCGGCAAACGGCGCAGGGGGCGGGGGTTAGCACGGGCGGCGTTCCCCCGCCCAGACTGACAGGGCAGCCGGCCAATCAGGGGGCAGGATGGGCGGTGGTGGTAACGCCCGCCCGGCGACGTGCGGGGGAACGTGAACCCCGTCGGGAACTTTAAAAAGGTGACCCCTTCCGCCCGGGGGGGGGGGAAGGAGTGAGCGGTGGCAAGCAGGAGGGGAGGACAGCGTGCAGAGGAAGGGGAGAGCAGGGGGAAAAGCCCCCCCCTTCCGGGAGAAACGGATTCGCAGGCGAATATTCTGAAGAGGAAACATTAAAAGCAACAATCTCTCTACCATAAGTGGATATATTTGCACACTATATTCAGGTAAGTTTAACTTAAGAAATCATAAGAATTTTTAAAAATTGTTTCGGGTCATTTGCAGCTATTATTGCGACAAAATTAGTTCGCATAATCAGGTTTTTTGAGCGATATTGTGTGCAAGATACTTTCAGTTTCATTATTTATTCATGTTGAATTCACTTTATTTTAGTGCCCAGCGATGGCCGAGAAGAGGAAAAGAAAAATAGACGATGAGTGTCGGCAATTTCAAGAAGAATGGAGTTTGAAATACTTCTTCATCAAATCCGGCGAGAAAGCATTGTGTGTGATTTGCAACGAAACCGTGGCTGTGATGAAAGAATACAACCTGCGCCGTCATCATCAAAGCAAACATCAGGAGAAATATCTACAGTTGAAGGGTAAAGTCCGTGCCGAAAAATTTTCTAAATTACAAAATCAACTCACATCTCAGAGGACATTGTTCAGTAAATCCTCAAATGAAAATGAATCCTTAACTAAGGCCAGTTATAAAGTTGCCTACGTCCTGGCTAAAAGTGGCAAACCCTTTACAGATGGTGAAGTAGTGAAGGAATGTTTGTTGGAAGTGGCTGAGAAACTTTGCCCAGAAAAGTCAAAACAATTTGAAAATGTAGCTTTGGGTGCGAATACCATTGCCCGCCGTGTTGCAGACATGGGTGAAAACATTGTGACTCAAATAGCGAAAAATGCAAGCAAGTTTCGCCATTTTTCAATTGCAATGGATGAATCGCTGGACAGCTGCTCCACCTCTCAACTGCTTGTGTTCATTAGAGGTGTGGATGAAGACATGAACATAACACAAGAGCTGGATTCCCTACATAGCATGTATGGCACTGTTACCGGAGAGGATATATTCAATGAGTTGAAAAAAACATTTGCTGATTATAACTTGGACTGGACTAACCTCAGTTGCCTGACTGTTGATGGAGGAAAGAACATGAGTGACATAAAGAAAGGCTTGGTTGGACAAGTGAAGCAGATGTGTAATGAGAAAAACATTATACAACCAATGTTCCTGCACTGTATTATTCACCAGCAAGCTTTGTGTGCTAAATATGTGGACATTAGCAGTGTACTGAATCCTGTGGTGAAGATGGTGAATTTAATAAGGTCACATGGGCTCAACCATAGAGGCTACGTCTACACTGGCCCCTTTTCCGGAAGGGGCATGTAAATTTCACCTATCATAGTAGGGAAATCCGCGGGGGATTTAAATATCCCCCGCGGCATTTAAATAAAAATGTCCGCCGCTTTTTTCCGGCTTTTAAAAAAGCCGGAAAAGAGCGTCTACACTGGCCCCGATCCTCCGGAAAAAGCGCCCTTTTCCGGAGGCTCTTATTCCTACTTTGAAGTAGGAATAAGAGCCTCCGGAAAAGGGCGTTTTTTCCGGAGGATCGGGGCCAGTGTAGACGCTCTTTTCCGGCTTTTTTAAAAGCCGGAAAAAAGCGGCGGACATTTTTATTTAAATGCCGCGGGGGATATTTAAATCCCCCGCGCATTTCCCTACTACGACTCATGAAATTTACATGCCCCTTCCGGAAAAGGGGCCAGTGTAGACGAGCCCAGACAGTTCAGAGACATGTTGAAAGATACAGACACAGAATCGCAAGATTTACCATATTACACAGCAGTAAGATGGCTAAGTTGTGAGAAAGTTCTGAGCAGAGTATTTAAGTTAAGAAAGGAAATAGGTGACTTCCTGGAAAGTAAAGGCAAGCCACAGCCATTACTGTCTGATGAAGAGTGGGTATGGAAATTGGCTTTTGCTGCAGACATAACTAGTCATTTAAATTTTCTGAACCTAAAACTACAAGGAGAGCAAAATCTAGTTTCTGATCTATACACCCACCTAAAGGCCTTCAGATCTAAACTTGTCTTGTTTTTGGAACAAGTACAGGCCAACAACTTGACGCACTTTCAGCAGTGCAAGGTCTTCATGGCTGAAGCAACAGCTGAGTTCCCCACGTCATTTGCATGCGAGATCATCAAAGACCTCCAGCTGCAGTTTCAGCAGCGGTTTTCTGACTTGGATTCAAAGGCAGAAGAAGTGAGATTGTTTCAAAACCCATTTGAAGCAGATGTGGCCAGTTGCCCAGATGAACTGCAGCTGGAAGTCATTGAGTTGCAAGCAAATGACCTCCTTAGGGACAAGTTCAAAATAGGACTGGTGGGTTTTTACCAGTTTTTGCCCAAGGAAGACTTTCCTAATGTCAAAACTTTTGCATCAAGGTACCTTTCAATCTTTGGAACAACATACCTGTGTGAACAAACATTTTCAAGAATGAAATATGTGAAGAACAATTTGAGAACAAACTTGTCCGATGATAATCTCAGGTCACTGTTGATGTTAGGGACAACAAATCTAAAGCCAGAAATGTCTGCTATTTTGGCATCCAGGAAACAATTTCACCATTCACACTAATACAGGTGTTCATGTGTAGTGTATCAATGTGTTATTAAATAATAACTGAATAAAATAATATTAAATAAATAATTAAAAACAACATCCATGTTTTGATTGTTTTTTATTTGGACCTCAAGTGTGTAGTCGGCCCCCGAACTGCTGTTTGATAGTTAATGCGGCCCTCGGGCTGAAAAGTTTGGAGACCCCTGGACTAGATGATAAGCGGGGAAGCTGCAGCAGGGTTAGCTCCCAACCCCGTGCCTGGTCCCAGCTACCCCCCTGCCTCTCCTGCCCTCCGTGGAGACAGTGCTGGGGGAACCGACTTTTAAGCCAGCTCCCCCCAACACCGGCTCCTGCTCCTCCCACCCTTGCTGCCTCTGATAGAGGCAGAAAGGTGGGGGGAAAGTGACTAGTCGACTATCCGATAAGCTTTTGCTTATCGGATATTTGAGTAGTCAACTAGTTGCTTACATCCCTAACCCAGACTACTGGACTACAAAGGGATTCAGCAATTAGGCCTTGCCTAATTACTACTTAATAACAATGGCACAGCCTCAAGGCACTACAAGGTACAACTACCTTAGTCTATCCCTTATGTCCCTGCGGCTATGTCTACACTGCTATTTTTTCCAGAAAAAGATACGCAAATTATGAACCGCAATTTGCATACCTTTTTCCTCTTTTTTTTCCTAACAGGTTTTTCCAACATTTGGCTTGTCTACATGGGGCCAAATGTGAGGAAAACCTCTTTCGGAAAGAGCCCATATTCCTCATAAAAGAGATTTGTTTTGCGCAAAAAAGCCCTGATCGTGAAAATGGCGATCGGGGCTTTTTTGCGTCTAGATTGGCCACGGATGCTTTTCCGCAAAAAGTGCTTTTGCGGAAAAGCATCCGTGCCAGTCTAGACGCTCTTTTCAGAAAATGCTTTTAACGGAAAACTTTTCCGTTAAAAGCATTTCCGGAAAATCATACCAGTGTAGACGTAGCCTCAGTACTCTGGACCCATGCTCTCAAACTCACACCCCAACCCCCTGCCCAGATAGAGACCCTTCCCAGAACCTGAACCCCTTGGTCCCAGCCCAGAGCTCTCTCCTGCACCCCAAACTTCTCATTTCTGGTCCCCTCCACATCCTGCACCCCAAAGCAGAGCCTTCACCTGCTCCCGCCACCCAACTTCCAGCTCCCCTAACTGGAGCCCAAATCCCCTCTCTCGACCATTCCCAGGCCTGGTGAAAATGCACACGTGAGGGAGGGGGAGGGAGGTGGAGTGAGCAGGGGCGGGGCCTTGGAGAAGGGGCGGGGCAGGGGTTGGGTTTCTGCCTGCAAATAGAAAGTGAATAGGCACCCTAGACAGCGCAGCAGAGCTGGTGCCTGCGGGCCGCTGAGTGGTGGGAAGCCGACAGGCGCCCAGCGGCGGGGAACTGCGGGCTCCGGTCCCGTCTCTTCAAGACCCCGCGGCCCCCACCCGGCTTCTTCTCTTCCGTACATTATGGCGGCGCCCACACTGCGCCCGTGCCAGGGGGCCGCCATAAGGAAGCTTGACTCACCAGGCACGGCTACTACTTCCGGGATTTTTCGGTCACTATTTGAACTTTGACCCCCGCCCTCTTCCTTCCTCTTCCGGTCCCGGCACGACCAGGTAGGGTGGCTTCTAGCTCCCACTGTGGCTTGGGGGCAAGTCTGATCCGCTCCCATCCGCGGGTTGGGGGGCCCAGGCGGCCCCGGGCGGCGTTCGGCGCGGATAGCGGGCTGTGGGGAGCAGCGGGAGGCCGATATTGGGGAGCGGGCATCGCGTCGCGGCCCGATGGAGCCTCGGGACTGGGATGCCCCGTGCGGGGACCTGGCTGGGGCTTGCGCCGGCTGTTGGCAGCGCGGGCCCCGGGATTACGGGGATGGATATTCGGGAGCTGGGTCGCGCCCGACACTTGGCTGGGAGGGGCCCGCTTCTGCTTTACTCGGGGCACTGGTGTAGGCCGGGAAATGGGGCCCCTGAGGCCTTCTAGTGTCTCCTACGGCTAGGAACGCAGGGAGCTGATGTGGGTCTGGCGCAGGGATTGCTACCGGGCTACTGCTTAGTGGGCAAGAGACGGTAAACTAGCAGTTGCGGGCGCTGTGAAAGGTACAGCCAGCGCCACTGAAAGTAATATGATAAACTGGTAATGCCAGATGCTTTTTGTTGTTGCGCAAATTACCCAAAAGAGTTTTAAATTTAATAGTGAAAGATGGTTGTGAATCTAATGCTCTTTCTCTTATTCTCTATTTAGATATAAAAATGGTTCAACGTCTGACATACCGTCGTAGGTTGTCCTACAACACAGCCTCTAACAAGACCAGACTGTAAGTAAGCTGGAGTTTTGAGACTTTATTTGCTTGAATATGATTTTACACTAATTGCATGTTTCTGTGATGCACACAGGTCCCGGACACCAGGTAATAGGATTGTTTATCTTTACACCAAGAAAGTAGGCAAGGCACCAAAGTCTGCATGTGGGGTGTGTCCAGGAAGACTTCGTGGTGTAAGTATTACACTTTTACCGGGTCATTTTACCCCATGGCCACATACTTCAGCTATTGCTGACTTGTTATATGATGGTGTGTTTTGTTACTGGTTAAGTATGTTGCTGTGTGCTTTTCCCGTTTAATCGATGATATTTACTTCATGTGTGCATTGAGGATTAGTTGTTTAAACTCTGAAAACTTAAAAGCATTTTAATGTATAGTAGTGCTGTTGGTTTATTTTGGTTTAAATTTTCACTTGCACTAAATAATGGGTATGTCAGACAATTATTTAATGATATCCCTTAAGTTAACCAAGTAAGCAAAATGCTACTTAATATCTGTCAATTTCAATTATCTATGGAAATATTTTTTCCATTGGTTGGAGTGAGGAGATGAATAACTGTAGTAGGAAATTTCATAATGTAGCTTTAGTGATATTTTCTGTTTCTTGTATAAAATCAAGTGGTTCCTTAATTTCTTGGATAGTGTGAGGCAGAGTCTTTCACTGTAGTCATGTAGCTTTGTGTCTAGATTGTACAATCAAAAGTGAGTTGTAGGAACAGTATTTTATTAAATTATGTAGCAAAAGAATAATCTTATTAAATAAATAGATTTAATCTTTATTTTCACTATAGTGCTAACTACCCCCTGAAATACTTGAAAGGGTTTGTAGGTTCAGCTGCAGAAGTGTTAAAAGTGACCTTTCAAAGGATAATGCATATTCAGAAAGTCATATTGTGACACTGTTATCTTCTCTGATTATGCCATTTCAGAGGAATACCACTGACCACTGTTAGATCTAACTGATGTCTCTGTTGTATCTGATAAAAGACTGATATGTTTGGAAAGAGAATATTTGGGGTTTTATTTGTTGTGGAAGAGAGTCTCATTTGTTTGTAAATATATGGATTGCTTGCTGGAAGATAGCCAGTACATAATAGCCAAATGTCACGTTTTCAGTAAAAGCAACTGTAGTACTTCCTACAATATTTTAAGTAATTACAAATGAGGAAGGAAGGAAAGTGGTCTATTAACAATACTTATTACAATGTGCTCTACATTATGGTTGTTTGGTGTAGACTATAAAAGATGACTTCAGGAGTCACTCTCAGGTGATATGTATGTAATACAAATGTCCTTAGTTGTATTACTAACACCATTTTGAGTTATTTAAAAACTGATAATCTTAGAATTTATTTTACAGTATAATTTTTGTTTCACTTCCAGGATCTCTTTTTGGTTGCAATTTCTTCAGTATAATACATACACTCGAGCCCAAACATTTAACTTCCAGTTGCCTACAATGTGCCTGTATGATTTAGACAGACCTTGGACCAATACATTATTAAAAGAGGGACTCTGGTAATATTGCAGATAGCTGTATCTTGTAAAAACATCTGTTATGCATTCAGCAGCAGTTGACTTGTTTTCAAGAGAAACTAAAACTGTTTAACATGGTTTGTGCTTAGTCTGAAGAGACACATTTATATAGCCTGGTTGATTTTCTTTTAATATGAGTAATAGCCAAAAAGTATGCATGATTATGAACTACTGTGTTTGACAATTCAATTTTTCATGTAGGTTCGTGCTGTGCGCCCTAAAGTCCTTATGAGATTGTCAAAAACAAAGAAGCATGTTAGCAGAGCCTATGGTGGTTCCATGTGTGCTAAATGTGTCCGTGACAGGTAAATTTAAAGAAAGCTAAGCAACTTCATCAAAAGGGGGGAGGGGGGAGATATTAATGTTCACATATCACTAGTAACACATTCTTCTACTTTATAGGCCAAATTTTTCAGAGATGGGTACTAAACATTCTTTTTAACAATGGATTTCTCTTGAGTGACTTGGACTAGGTAAACATGAGACTGTGAAACACAGCAATAATGTAAATGCATGTATATAAAAAAACTCTGGTTTCCAATTGGTTCCTGTTTCTCCTACCTTTTTTATAAGGCTTTTGGAGTCTTCATTCTAATTTATCATATAACATGACATCCTTCCTGTATAAACTTATATTTTGAGTTCTGTTCTGAATACTGATTAATACAGGAGAGAGAGTTATCTAAAAAAAGCTGTAATGCTTAAGCCAAGTCTGTTTAACTAGTGCCGTATTTTTAAATTATCTACTACAGTTTGCTGTCTTTTTAGGGCTTGCCTTCACTAAGGGCTGAATCAGTGCTTCTGTGATCAGTGCAGGGGCATCAATTTAGCGAGTCTGGTTAAGATACCGTATTTTCCAGCGTATAAGGTGACTGGGCGTATAAGACGACCCCCTCATTTTTTAGTTAAAAGATAGGGTTTCGTCTTATACCCCAGCGCCCCTCCGCCTCCTTTGCTCCCGGTGTCCCTGGTCTGCCAGAGCAAAGCCTCAAAAGCGCGGCACCCTGCTGCCGCTTCGGCTTTGCTCCCGGTGCCTCTGGTCTGCTGGGGACCGTCTCCAGCAGACCAGGGACACCGGGAGCAAAGCCTCTGAGGACGCCCCGGCAGCGGGACAGCCCCGGCGCGCCAGGGCTGCCCCGCCGCCGGAGCCCCTCCGCGGCTTTGCGTATAAGACGACCCCCGATTTTTGGGGGATGTTTTTTAACGTCAAAAGTCGTCTTGTACGCCGGTATATACGGTATGCTAAATTGATTGGGAGTGCGTTCTGTGGATTTCTGTAATCTGCCTCAGCAAGAGGCAGAACCTATGTAATTGCATGGAGTTAGCGAGACAAGCCCTTACTTACTCTGCATACATAGCAGATACTCCTACAACTCAGGGGCTGCATCTAGACTGGCATGATTTTTGTGCAAATACTTTTAACGGAAAAGTTTTTCCGTTAAAAGTATTTGCGCAAGAGAGAGTCTATACTGGCACGTGCCTTTGCGCAAAATATTTGCTTTTGCGCAAAAGCGTCAGTGCCATTTTAGCCATCGGGCTTTCTTGCGCAAGAAATTAACGTTGCTGTCTACACTGGCCCTCTTGCGCAAGAATACTTGAGCAAGAGGGCTTATCCCTGAGCGGGAGTGTCAGAGTATTTGCGCAAGAACCACTGATTTTGTACATTACAAAGTCAGTGGTTCTTGCGCAAATACTCGCGGCCAGTGTAGACAGGCGGCAAGGTTTGCGCAAAATCATGCCAGTCTAGAAATAGCCAGGGATTATAAATCTGCCTCTCTTGTGTGAATAGTGAATAAGAATATATATATATATAAGTTGACATGTTAGCTTTTTTTATACTAGTCACCGAACCCCCTTTTACTTGCACTTTGAGCATCTCAAGTGCTGATGTAATGGCTTTGCTCTGCAGATACATTTTACATTACACATTAGATTATAGCTGTCTTAATTAATCTTAAAACAAAGTACCAATGTGTATTAGCCTTGTCCTAGATATAACAAAAAGGTCCCTGGTACAAAGAGCTTCATCTATGCACATGCTAGAGAAATATGAGTCCAGATCTCCAAAGTTAAAAAGGTTTAACATGCTATTGCCTGCTTGATCTGTACTATTAACCATTGATAGCAATTTTTCACATTGAGTACTTTTAAAACTGAATGGAAGACATCAGGTGTGTAATGGATATAACACTTAGTTGAAAATTTTCTATGCTAAATACCAAGCCAAGAAGGCGCCAGTTCTCGGGGGGGGGGACCAGCTTTTAAGTCAGCTCTTTATGAGCATCAGCTCCTGTGGAGCCCTCACCCGCCCTGTACTGCTGCTTCTGATAGAGGCGCAGCAGTGCAGGAGTGAGGGGCAGCTGGGAGTGAGTACATGTGGGAATCTGCTTTCAAGCTGGCTCTGTGTGAGGAGGTCACAATATCAGGGTGGTTTTGTTAATGGGTTACAAATGGTTCCCTAGATCACACACACAAATCTGCATATGGCACTGGAGGGAGTTGAAGTGCAGAGGCAACATCAGCTCCTGTGTCCATACCACCCTTCTAGACTCTTCACCCCAATCGCCTGCCCCAGATCACAAGCCCCTACGATATCCCTCTGGGCCTTCTTATACCCGTACCCCTCCCAGACCCAGTCCCCTGCGGTATATATTTGTGTTTGGGAAACCATCAAGCAAGCTATCTGGTGACTTGTAAGCATGAAATCCTGTACATAATAGGGATGTAGATGACTACGCAATTAACCGATAAGCATGGACTTATTGGTTAATCCTGACACCCACACACACACGCCCCCATATCAGAGGCAGCGTGGGCAGGGGAGGCGAGCGCCAGAACACCAGGTCTGTATTCACCCAGGTCTGTGCCTCACCCACCCTTGCAGCGCTGCTGCGCAGGGTCAGAATGGCAGGCAGGAGCCAGTACACCTGGGAAGCCAGCTTTTAAGCAGCTTTCCACGCATGCTGATTCTGCAGACCCATCTCCCTCCCCCACCCCTTGCTGTTGCTTGGAAGGGGGCAGACAGGAGCCAGTGCTGGGGTAGAATCCGAGTTCCCTGCGCACAGAAGCTACTCTAGCATCTCACGGAGCAACTTCTGTCTGTGGTGAGCTTGGACTCCCCCGCAGACAGAGTGTGGTCGTGGAGCATCCTCTGTCTCTGAGAAGCTGGCTTTTAAACCCGCTCCCCTCATGGACTGGCTCCTGCCAGTCATCCTGCATTGCTACATCTGATAGGCTGCAGCATAAGGTGGCGGGGGCTCCTTGGGAGTAGGGCCGGGAGTGCATTGGCTGCTGGCCCTGGGAATTATCAAATAGTCATGTAGCTGCTAAAATTTGATGTAGTTACATGACTATTCAATTACATGCTGTCTAACATCCCTAGTACATAATGACCATGTCCAGCCTACAAAAATAACCATGTTTAAATGTGACTGGTCTCAGTCTGTGCATGAAGAAGGTGTGGGAGTGACCCTGAAATATCTAGACTTATGCTATTATCTGATGTGTTTTCTGCCCATAATGTCAAGAAGAATCTGATGCCAGCAGCATTTTTAAATTCAAATGATATGTGTGGTATATTTCAGTAGTGCTGGTAATGGTGAAAAGTGGAGGTAGAGGTGTTTAAACGTAGGTATTAGGTATCATTTTGTGCTTAAAAGCTGGGTGTAGAGGAATATACATATATTATTAAAGCACACCTTATATATTCAAGAGCTAATGAAGCTTTTTTTCCTCCCTAGAATCAAGCGAGCTTTCCTTATTGAGGAGCAGAAGATTGTTGTGAAAGTGTTGAAGGCACAAGCACAGAGTCAAAAATCTAAGTGAATTTCTGTATTGTCTGCTTAATAAATGAAAACTCAACTTTTCTTGTGTCCTCCACCATTTTATGCACCTTCAACATAAGTGTCAAAGCTAGAAAGCATCTTCACAAGGTTTGCTAAATGCAAAAATAACCATTTAGTGTTGTAGTGCAGTCTTTGCTCACAAGTCCAGATGTTCTCTGTTGCAGTTTCAACAGCCACTGTAGCTACTCTGAAGAGCTTTAAAGTCACTGCACAGACAGGCTATGCAACTTTGTAATGATCACTCAAATCTCTGCAAGTGGGAAGAATGAGATTTCACTTTTCCCCCTGCAGTTCTCTTCTCCCCCTTTAGCACCCCCCCTCCCCACACACCTCCCTGTGTCCCTAAATTGCAATAGTATAAAAGAGTCAGTGAGCTTCCTGACTTCTCTGCAAGCAGCCGAGATAGGAAGGAATTCTACTGAGCAGGGATTTCACCTTTGTTTTCCAGGTTAGCCAATGAGAAGAACTTTGGAGAAGTTGCTTAAGTGGTGGGGTTCTGTTCTCAAATGTTTGTTATGCATCTCCTTACTCAAGTTGGAATGTGTCATTGATCCTCCACTCTGAATACAAGTTTTTGGTGTCTGGAAAGATGACTGGTTACAGGATGCTGACTATAGAAGTGTTTTAGACCAGTGATTCTCAACCTTTTTTTAATAAAGTACCCCTTTTTAAAAAAATATACTCCCAGTCTAACCCAGTGCCCTCACCCCTCTCCCAGAGCAAGGCACCCCCAGTACCCTGGCTCAACCCAGTGCCCCTCCCCCAGAGCCAGGTAGCCCCAGATTCTTTTATTAACACCGTGGGTCTCACTGGAGCTGCTACCGCAGCAACACACTTTTCCCTCCAGGTGCTGGGGCGTGTGTGCAGTGTCCGTAAATTATCCAAACGCACAGCTCCGAAAGACAGTCGAACATTCCCTTGAAGGCAGGTGCTGCCGCCCCCTACCTGAATTCCAGACATTTTTTGTGTTTTAAAAAAGCTGGCCAGACAGCAATCTAACATGGGAAAACAAGGACATGTCTGAGGAAAAATCAGACGTATGGTAACCCTACTTTTGCAGGGCCCACTCCCGCTGCCCTGCCCGGCCCTGCCTCAGCAGCTTGTCTGCAGGCAGCAAGTGGCCCGCCAGCGCCAGGCTCTCTGTGCACTTCCACCCTAGCCAGGTGCCCACCTAGCGTGGCACCAAGGGGCAAATGCCCTCCCTTGCTATGCCACTGGCCAAATCCGTGCCCCCTTCCAACTTGGAACTGCCCTGTGTCTCACTGGAGCTGCTGCTGCCATGTGCTTTTCCCACCAGGTGCTGGGGTGTGTGCTCAGAGCGGCTGTTAACCTCCAGGCAAGCAGCTCTAAACATTCAATTTGACAGGTACATGCCGCTGTCGCCGCCCCCTCCCTGATCCTCTGCAGAGCAAGATCCTGGATGCTTTTTGCCAAATTTCACTTGTATTGACGTACCTCTTTTGAAAATAGGATTTGGACATGCAACGTTGAGCAGAGCAGTGTGTAAGAATACAACCTTCCTTTAAAGGTGATCTCCAAAGGGAAAAATGGGTTTGTGCATTTCTTTTTTGTAGGGCTTATTAAAATATCCTTAAATAATACCTTGCTCTTACAGAGTGCTGTTGAGATGTAGATCTTACCCCTATTTCCCCGCTGTCTTCTTTTTCTTTTAGCTTTTACCTAAGTAATTCTAGTTCTGTCCAAGTCCAATTTTATTCAGCTGTAAGGTGCCTTTAAAAGCTCTTCCTTAAAAGCAAAGAACCTAATTCCTTTCTATAGTATATCCAGCCTATATTCAAATATGGAAGAGGAAGAAATAATTTGATGTAAGGATGTTAAATTGTGTTTAGCTAATTGAGTAGTTGATGGAATTCCTATCAACTACTCAATTAATTGATAAAGGTGGAAACTGCAGAATCGCAGTGGGGTTAGCTCGGGCTGGGAACTAACCCCACTGCCGCTCTGCCTTTTGAATGTAGTAAGAGCTGTCTGGGACTCTGCTGTCCTGGCTTGTGCCCAGTCTCCCACTGAACCTCTGCCTCCCCTCCCCAGTTCTGGATCCTGCTCCCTCCTTTGCTGCCTGTGATTGATAGAGGCAGCAGTGGGGAGAGAAGCAACTAGTTAAGTAGTGACTTGACTACCTGATAAGCCTAGTCTTATCGGGTAGTCGACTACTTCAACTAGCTACTTACATCCCTAGTTTGATATTCAAAATTGACAAGTAGGGGGAATTCTTTATTTTGAAGAGGCCCTGGGGATCATTTATTGGAAGAAAAATGAGCAATGTTAAGGACGTGGTCAGCCATGGTCCTTTTAATGGAGAATCAAAGGTTATGTCTCCATTTAAAATCCTGAATAGCTTGGTGGCGTATTAACAAAAGAGGTGAAACTGTCTCTGTCCTCTAAGAGAACTGCCTTTCCAGTCTGCTAAGGCAATGAAAACAGTTTTGTTAATGTTTTCAAATTAATGAATATACAGTTCTTTAGACTGTGAATACTCTTCAGGCAGGATGCTTTATTATATGTTTGTACGGTGCCTGCAGGCAGGAGGGAGAGAGCGGTGGTGGCCCAAGCCTAGTTTAAATCACCACCAGAGTGCTGGGCTACATGTTCTGGGAAGCAGTGAGGGTTGGCTGCCTTCTGCTCGGCCCCTTTCACGCTCAACCCCACCTGTTCTGGGAGCACAGAGCCAAGTCTCCCTACCTTGCCGAGACGCTTACACAGGCTATAGGTGTCCGTACCTAGTAATAACAGAATCAAAGACCATATAAAATAGCAATAGCTCTACTCATTTGAAGCCCACTTGGAGAGCTTTTTAAACACTAGATATTAGCAGAGAGATCTTGCCCTAGGATTGTAACATTAACTAAATTGTCTGAGCAGCACAGTGTTGACTATATTCAAGTTTTCAAGGTTGAAGTTCATATTCACTGTCTTACTGTTGTACAGTTGCAATGGGTCTTCAATAAGCTGAAAAGAATGGGCTTCAAATACAAATGCCCCAGAAGTGGTTTTTCAGTTAGCTATAATTCAACATACATGATTTACATTAATCTTTGTTAGATTACATTTCCTTCAGGACTTTTGGGGCTAAAGGGGAGAATGGTGGGAAAGGGGTTGATATTCATGGTGATCTTTCATTTTGGTTTTTTTAACACCAATGTAATTGCTCAATAATGAACAAGCAGAAAGCAGTGGAATGTAGTGATTTGCTCTGAATGTGTGTGTGGGGGGGGGGGGAGGGGGGGGGAGATTGGAAGGAAAGAAACCAATTATACAAATGAAATTTGACTGAACAACAAAGGCAACTAAAAATCTGTTTCCATGTGTGATAGTTTGGCTAATGACAAAAATAAAAATAGACAAATTATCAGGAAAATCATAAGGCAGTTAGAAGTGTGTGGGGTTTTTTGTTTTTGGTGGGTGGTTTTTTGGTTTGTTTTTGCTTACATTAATGACAGACTGAAAGCAGCCAGCTGCAATTTAGATATAAAGGCAGTTTTTAGAGCTGTAATGTACGTCCTGACTAGCAATGTCTTCAGTGTAGTCACTATATTTAATTATTTAGAGAGACAAGGTATGTTTCCTTATATAGCAAGCCTTTTAAATGCTTACAAAACTAAGTAGTTGACAGTAACGGGTAGGACTTTGATTTACAAGTTCTGTTGCTTCCACTATGGAATCAATTTACGCTTCTTGAGTGACAAATATTCCTATTTAGTGAACTCTTTACACAGCTATAAGAAGACATAATCCTTACCGTTATCCTGCTGTTAATTAGAATTTTGATGTTAACTTCTGTATAAATTGGAGCAGGTTGTAACTTACAGTGATGACATGGGTGTGGGTGAAGCAGATAATGCTGTTTTGGAGATAGGTATGGAATGCCTGTAGTGATGGTAGAAATTGCTTTTCTGGGTGCTGAATTCTTCCTTAAAGTCCAAATTATAGGTCCTTTAAGCGATTTGCATCAATTTTCCCTAGAAATATACAGGGTATTCCTCAATTTAATGGGCTTGCAAATATATCTCAAGGAGGTAAAGATTTATTTTTCCTCTTCATGTTGATTAAAAAATAGTAATAATATTGGAAATGAATTGATCAATTAGTTTCAATTTCTGTATTAAAATTTGTATCCTTTGTTGCACTTTTACTTGCTCTTTTCTCACAATTAAGAAAAAATCATCTGAATGTGTCAAACTGCATTTTGGCTAATTGTGGGCAGAAGCAGATCAGCATGCTATAAATATTCAGATGGGCTTAATGCACTAGTTATTTTGTTTAATCCAAATTGGAGAAACCTTTTTCATAAAACATTTACTTTCCACCCCCAGCTTCCCTTAGTTTCTAGCACTGCTGACAGTGCTAATTTTCCTTTTTTTTTTTTTTTTTTTTTTTTTAAGATTTGCATTTTATTTTTCTGAGCAAATGTTATACAACACTTTCCTGGGACCACCTAAAATATACTAGATGGTTTTCTATCTGTAGTCACAATTACACTGCTGTGGATACTTTAAAAGAGTATTCCTACCACACTGTGGCCACTGAAGTCAACTACAGTTTTAAAAGATACCAGTTTAAAATAATATATCAAACTAATCAGTGATGGAACAAAGATTTTCAAATAAGCAGATCATAGTTAATTTCAATTCAATGATAGTTTTTTTTAAATCTTTTCAGACAGCACAAACTTAAATTGTTAAGACTGGAATTCCCATCATATGGGGTTTGGTGCCCTAGCCATGTCTCTGCCCTTACTTGGTGTGAGAAACTGCTGGGCACCACTTGTCTCCGGCTCTGTGCCATACAGAACAGTGCCATAACATAGCAGTGTGTCAAACACAGGAAAGACAGATCCCAGCAGTCAGGAAGGGAGAGAAAAAAGGGAAGAAATATGGAGAAAGCAGCAGGAAAAAGAAAGAATTGGACAAAGGAACTGAGAAATAAAGTTGAGCAGGGACCAGAGGGACGGACAAAGGGCAGTAAAGGAAATCACAGGAACACACGGAGGGGGGACGAGGGGCCAGGAGAAAGAGAAAACAAAGGCAACGCACGGCCCATGCCCAGTCCCACTGCAAAGCAGAGATCCGCCTGAGGACGGGGGAGAAGCGCCACGGGAGGGAGCCCGGCGGCGGGGCTAGTCCAGCGCGGGGGTGAGCTCGCTGCGGGGAGGACGGGCTGGCGCCAGTACAGCGCTCGCCGCACGCGCGGGCTGGAGAGTCGCAGCTGGGACAGGTGGGGGCGGGAGACGCGCGTTGCTGGCTTGGCCGGTGTGCGGCGGAGCCCGCGCGCCGTGCCCCGGGACACACTTAACAGCCCGGCTGGCGCATCACCGCCCCCCGCGTGCTGCTGCTGAAGCCGTTGAGCCGAATTGGTACCCAATGTGGGCGGGGCCTCCTGTTGTGTGGGCGGAGCCTCCTGTTGTGTGGGCGGAGCTCCGGGGGGCATTCCCGCCCGAGATTTAGCCACGTCAGGCGTCGCTAGGATCTGGCAGGTACGTAGTACTGATATTCCCATGACATGTACAGTCGCCTTGAGGATCCAGAGTTTGGGACTATGTTAGCGAAACAAGCGTTTAGATCTCGCTTTTTTTTCCTCCTGGTGACCTTTACCGCGCTCAATTTTGCAAATTTCCTATTATTCTTATCACCTTCCAGGACCGCGGCGTGGCCCTGTGTTCCCTCTCTAGCCAGCTTCCGCTTCCGCGTTCGTGTGGCCAGCGGGAGACGGTGGCCGTGGCGGGTCAAGCCGGAGCAGCAGCAGGGCAGGTTTGCATTAGCCCTGCGTGGAGGTGTCTGGGCCGCTATCATGGAGACGCTGTACCGGGTGCCGTTCGCGGTGCTCCAGTGCCCCAACATCAAGCTGAAGCGGCCGAGCTGGGTGCACACGCCCTCGGCCATGACCGTCTACGCGCTGGTGGTGGTGTCCTACTTCCTCATCACCGGAGGTAACGGGGCAGGAGCGGGGGCGGGGGGGGAGGCTGGGGGGGGGCAGGAGGATCTGGGGGGGGGGGGCAGGAGCAGAGCAGGGGGGGGGCGGAGGATCTGGGGGGCAGGAGGGGGGGGGCGGAGGATCTGGGGGGGAGCAGGAGCGGGGGGGGGGGCAGGGGGGGGGGGCGGAGGATCTGGGGGAGCAGGAGCAGGCGGGGGGGCGGAGGATCTGGGGGGGCAGGAGCAGGCGGGGGGGCGGAGGATCTGGGGGGGCCGGCGGGGGTGGGGTGCGGCGGAGGAGGATCAGGGGTAGCAGCAGTGGGCCCGGATGGAGGGGCAGGCTGAGGCCCGTTCTCTCCGTTCCTGGGGTGCTTGTTGGGGCAGGGGATTGTGGGGTTACCGTGATCTGTCTCCCCGCGCACCTGGGGCTGGAGCGACCCCAGGCCAAAGGGGAGGAAGTGTGGGACACCCTCTCTCCCATACAGGTGGTCCCACCACATGCTGCTCTGCGCCCCTTCCAGGGGCCTCGTAGTTCCCCTACTTGCTCTGCCCGAGCCTCACGCCGTGCAGGGGCACTCTCCGGCTGGCTGTGTGTGTGTGTGTGGCCAAGGAAGGTGGCACAGAGCTCCCCTGGGGTGATGGCTGCAGCTCTGTGAACAAAAGCTTCAGAGAGGTAGCAGAGTTAGTCTGTAACAGGAAAAACTTAAACAACAAATAAACCAGTAGCACCTTAAAGACTAACAGAACATGTCGATGGTATCATGAGCTTTCGTGGGTGCAATGCACTGCAGTGGAGAAGATTTTGTCTGTATGGCTCAGTGGTAGGCCTTGATGAGGATCTTGTTTCTGGTGCAGTAACTGAAGAGCTACTGTGGGACCAAATCCCTCTCCAGACGGAGTTGCTCAGTATAAAGAATATCAGAAATCAGACTGATACTATGTTTGTGGTGTGTGGGGTTTTTTTTGTTTTTTGTTTTGTTTTAATCTGTCAGGAGATGAGGGATCCGTGAGAATAAAGCTTTTTTTCCCCCATACACCCTATTTTCCAGTCTTGGCTTTTGGAAGGGATAATTTTTATGATCGGTCTTAAAATATCTTAACCTAGTGAGAGAGTATTTTCCTCTGTGTGTTTCAAAGGCATTCAAAAGTTCCCTCCTTTAAATTGACATGCAGCTTGTGAAGAGCAGCCTCTAAACTCCCCAGCTACGTCTATATTGGCAGCATTTTCGGAAAAGCGTCCGTGGCCAATCTAGACGCGCTTTTCCGCAAAAAAAACCCGATCGCCATTTTCACAATCGGGGCTTTTTTGCGGAAAACAGAACTATGCTGTCTACACTGGCCCTTTCGGGCAAAAGTCTTTCGGAAAAAGACTTTTGCCCGAACGGGAGCAGCATAGTTTTTCCGGAAAAGCACTGATGATTTTACATTAGATCGTCAGTGCTTTTCCGGAAATTCAAGCGGCCAGTGTAGACAACTGGCAAGTTTTTCCAGAAAATCATCTGATTTTCCGGAAAGAACCTTGCCACTTGTAGACACAGCCCCCTAGTACTTAGATTAGGCTACCTATGACTCCTATGTCTCCTACCTATGACTCCTATGTCAGGGAGGTGTTTTGCATGCTTCCCTCCCTCCACCCCCCCAAAAAAATCAACACTACCCTTCTCTGCCCGCTATAGAAATTTTGTCTTAATCTTGATGCCAAAATAGCTTTTATTATCTGGTTTTCAGGGAAGTGATGACTTGGCTTTTGAGTGGTGACCTGGTAGGTGGCTGTTTGCTTTCCTGCTGCAACTCTGTAGCTGCTTTTGACTGATTTATCACTGCTTAATATGAGATGGTATGTGGATCAGTAGAGCCCTGTATGGACACTAAATTTGTATGTGAAAAAATGAGCCATAGATATCTGCATTGACATCTGTGGCTGCAGCTACCCGTGGATATCAAGCAGATACCTGAAAATTTTCAGGGTTCTTGATAAAAAATTTGTACCAACAAATGCATCCATATCCACAATGAACTGTGGATATCCACATCCACAGATGTGGATACTCAAAGATATAAAGCAGATATTTGCAGGGTTGTGTGGATCAGAATCTTTTTCTATCTATCAAAGGAAACTCCGGCCAAGTGATACAATGTAGGTTGGGTTGATGCATCAAAGGAATATGATTCTGCATTTATTACAACTGACAATAAAAAATCTGTGCACTAATCTGGAAAGCTGCCACCTCCATTCAAATGTTCTCCTTTCAAATACTTCATAAAGATCTTCTAAATGTCATCTGCAAGCTGTGTAGGTAGAGGGGCATGTAGAATAATATCAAGGCATGGTTAATTTCATTGTCTTGATCACTTGCCTTGTGTGTTACATTTTCTGCTCCCTCTGCCTTTCTCTCCCCCATTCCCTTTTCTGGAGCTGAGAATATGCTGAGAATGTGAGTTTATACAGTGCCTCATAGGCTGCAGTCACCCCCAGAGAGGAAAAAGGCATGTGAAATGAAATCCAACTGCAAGACGCAGCAGCTCAACTAAATTTGCTGGAATAAATATAGAGTTTTATATAAGTAACTCCTACAATTCTAGATTAAATTTAAAATTCCTTCTTAAATTTACAGAGTATCTGTTAGGCTCAATAGTATTGCATCATGACTGTTCTCTAGTGTTTATACCTATAGAGCAGTGGTCTCCAACCAGTCAATCGGGATCTATCGGATCTTGGATTCTTTGACAGGTGATCCTGACTGGTTTGGCCAGGAGGCTGTCAACTGCCTGCACTTCACCTGCCCCTCTCAGCACTGTGGTGCTGCTCCTGCCCTCTGCCTTTGAGCTGCCCTCTCCCCCCTCTCTGGGAGTCTACTGCTTGCTGTGCAGGGGACACTTAGAAGAGGAGGGGTTGCTGATGTCAGGGTGCCTCTCCCTCCACCCTAAACCCCTTTTCACAGAGCAGAGGTGGGGCAGGGATGGAGGGAGTTTGCTGGCAGCTTTTGGGAGTGGTGCAGGGCCAGGGTAGGGATAAGCTTGCCTTAATCCCCTGCACCTCCACCCAGTAGCCACCTGTGGTAAGTGGTGCCCAGCTGGAGCCTGCATTCCAAACCCTGGCCCCAGTCCTGACCCCCCTCCTGCACCCCAAACCACAGCCCTAGCCCTGAGTCTCCCTGCACCCAAACTTCCTCCCAGAGCCTGCACTCCTCCTGCACCTCAACTCCCTGCCCCATGCTCCGCTCAGAGCCCCTGCCACACTCCAAATCCTTTAGCTTAAACTCAGAGTCCTCATCCCCCTCCCCCGCACCCTAGCCTCTGCCCCCAGCCTGATAAAAGTGAGTGGGGATGGGGGAGGGAGGGTGGATGGATGGAGTGAGGTGGGGGTGAAATGTGGGGCAAGAGAGTTTGAGTCTGAGGTAGATCCTAGATTGTACTTAAATTCAAAAGTGTTCTCATGCTTAAAATGGTTGTAGACCACTGCTATAGACTAAGAAAGAATAGTCCACAAATAGAACACTACTATACATTTTGGGTTAAAAGTGATTTTTATTTTTGTTGTCTCTATAAAAGAAAGTAGAATTAATAAAGTTAACCACAGATTAAACTCAGTATGACAGTAAGGATTAGTATCCTAGGCTATGATATGGTGAACACTAACGGCTGTGAGTGTGTGAAGTCATTGGTGCACTAATCATGAATAAGACACTTACCACTAAGAGCATGTCTACATAGAAGCTGAGATAATGATTCTTAGCCCTAGCAGACATACATACACTAGGAGTTTTTGAGCTAGTGTGCTAAAAATTGCAGTGGTGGTGTGGTAGCTCAGCTGCCTGAGGTCAAGTGGGATTGTGCTCAGGTAATTAGCCTGAACTTGGCCATGCTGTTTCTTTTTGTATGCTAGCTTGAGCAGAACTAGTGTGCATATATCTCTGCCCAACTGGGAATGACCCTCCCAGCTGCGGTAGAGACCTATACTTTAATGTAAAAAAAGGCTTTTTGAAATGTCCGATATTCCTTCCACTATCATGTAGATCAATGGTCTGCGCTGCGGTGCCCGCCAGACCATTTCTGTGTGCCCACCAAGTGATCGGGGCTAGCCCCGCCCCCAGGCACGTGGTGCATGGGCGGCACCGGCCTCTGGGTGCGCAGCACATGGGCTGTGATGGCCCCGGGCGCGTGGCGTATGAGTGTCCCCGCCCCTGGGCACATGGCACAGGAGCGGAGCCGGCCCCAGGAGTGCGGCGCATGGACAGCCCCAGCCCCTGGGCGCATAGTGTATGGATGGCCCCACCCCCGGGTGCCCGGCGCATGGGCGGCCGCAGCCCCAGCCCCTGGACGCCCGGCAGTCCCAAAAGGTTGGGAACCACTGATGTAGATTATACCTTAATTTATTGTTTATATGGATTTGAAGGTACGTAATTATCTTTTAGCATTTGAACAAGAGACATAAAAAGGCATGTAATTTACTGTTCCTTGTCTGTCATATTAGCACTAAAAGGAAATCATTGTTAATATTTAGAGGTGGATGATGCTGGCCCATCATTCTTAACTAATGTGCAAACTTGTCGCTCTCTTTTATAGGAATAATCTATGATGTGATTGTAGAACCTCCCAGTGTTGGGTCTATGACAGATGAACATGGACATCAGAGACCAGTGGCCTTCTTGGCATACAGGTAGAAATTATCCTTTGTCATAATTGAATGGTCTCTCCCTGACCTGCACACAGATAAATGCAAGTGACCCACAATGCATGTGAAAAGCTACATTGATTTCAGCTATACTCTCTGACGGTCCTAGGATCTGCAAATGTGCATCTTGATTGCACTATTGGGGCCTATTGTTTAAATAGCCACAGTATATTTTATGTATCTGTTTGGAAGGATTTAACTTTTATTGTTTGAAATCTTGATCTTTATGTATTTTTCTCAGTTTACATTTTTGCATTACAAGAAATGAAATTTCAAGTAGATGATACTAATGAATTTTTATGAGTAGAGGTCAAGATTAATAACAGAATCAGAAGCTGTAATTGATCATACTTCATAACTATATCTTTTTAATTACTTGTTAGAGTTTACTGTATACACCAACATAAGAATGGCCATACTAGTCCATATAGGCAGCAGTGCAGGGGCAGGTGGCACCACAGAGCTGGTGCTGGGGGGGAACTGGCTTGAAAGCCAGCTTCCCAAGCATCTCAGCTCCAGCCTACCCTCCTCACTCTTCGCGCTGCTGCTTCTCTATCAGAGGTAGCAATGCAGGAGTATGGAGGGGTAAGCAGATCCGGTGCTAGTGGGAAGCCTGCTTAGTGCCCGTGAGGAGCTGGCTTTGGCTCCCATGCCCTCCCTCAGAGGCAGGAAGGAGGGAGGAGGAAATGTGTTGTCGACAAGATTAACTGATAAACCTAGGTTTATTGGTTAATCCTGTAGTCGACTACATGTTGACATTCCTATAAGTTACTTTGCTTAAGTGACTGGGGTCACCCATATGGAGTAACTTGCAGTTTAAGTCACATTTTGTTCAGTTTTAAACATAATTCTATAGAATGTATCCTTCAAAATGAGTTCAGCAGATGCTTCTTGCTTAGAATCTAAATTATACTAGAGGTGAAGCTAATTTAGTCAGAAGTTAGTTGAGAAGATTAAGGAATAAGTTTACAGAGCTTTGGGATTTGACTGTCTGGACTGGTTATCCTTAATTCTAGTGGAGAGTGATGGGTTGTTTTTGTTTGTAAAAAGAGCTGACACTATACAAAAAAGAATAATAAAATATATAGTGGTTCTCATTGTTGATCTTGACTCCAAATTTTTTGTGTATAGTTTGTGCTATAATTAATGCCTTGCGATATGTCTCACATTTTTTGGGGCCACTGCAATATACAGGAATCACATTGCTTCATAGTGGGCAGCACTTGAGTAACAGTAATGGTGAAGAACAGTGTAAAAAATTAGACAGCTATTTATGAAGATTAGACATTAATATGACACGCTTACCATCCTTGTACATCCTTCCAGCAAAGTGCTTTACAAAGATGGTGGTGTATACCTGTATTACAAATTGGAAAACAGACACCGATGTGTTAAGGGACTTATCCAACAATATGCTGCAACAGAACTGTGAATCCAGACCAATGCAGGAGTTCTCAACCTTTTTCTTTCTGAGCCCTTCCAGCATACTATATAACTCAATGGTCCATCTGTACCACAACAACCTGTTTTTCTGCATATAAAAGCCAGGACCAGCCTAGGAGGTAGCAGGATAGGGCAGTTGCCCAGGGCCCCACGCCATAGGGGGTCTTGTGAAGCTACGTTGCTTTGGCTTCAGCCCTGGATGGGGAGTCTTGAATACCTGAGCTTCAGCCCCTTTTGCTCGGGCTTTTTGCCCTGGGCTACAGCAAATGTAATGCTGGTGCTGCTTGGTGGACCTCCTAAAACTTGCTCGTAGCCCCAGTCCCCAGGTTGAGTACCACTGGTCTAATACACCTTATTCTTAATGCTGTGCTTGAACAAAGGGATAAACTTCCTCCCTTGATGTGGCCTTGAATAACACCTCACTTCTTGCAGTTACTGGAATTCAGGGTTTGTCTTCTGAGCACTGTTGGGAATCAAACTTGAAAATTCAACAGTCTAGAAATTGTAGGTCTCTACCAATGTTTGCTCTAATCTTTTCCCATCCACGTGTGGATTTTTTTCCATCCATGTGCGGAATATATTTTGTCGTGGGCACCACCAGGAAAAGCACAAACCTAGTTGTGGGTGCTCTGCTAATTCTCTGGGCAGCACTGGAATCTCTTCTGAGTGGCTTCACAAGTGCACATCTTACAGGGAACAGTGGTCCCTATTTAAATTCATTGAACTTATTTTTTGCTTTTAACTGAGAAACATTAAAAGTTATCAGTCCCAGATCTA
Organism: Pelodiscus sinensis; assembly: GCF_052426305.1. Classification (NCBI taxonomy): domain Eukaryota; kingdom Metazoa; phylum Chordata; order Testudines; family Trionychidae; genus Pelodiscus; species Pelodiscus sinensis. The sequence goes on along the minus strand of NC_143055.1, from coordinate 107,765,292 downwards.
AAATTCTAAATAAAAGTAATGCATGAGGTGGTTTTACATACAGTAACATTACCCTTTTATGAATATTCATGATTAGATTTTACTAGAAGTGAAACTAATTTACTGGATGCATTAGTAGGTTTCTGTTAATTTGCAGAGTATTGATCCAGGAGCTAAATTTTACATTGTCTTTTATATAAAAAAGTTTTTCCTGCTGGACGACAGAACATTCCGGCTGGGCGACAGAATGACATCATCAGCATCAACAGGCTTTCTCAGCAAGACAGAAGTGGCCAGAGAGCGGGGGTTGGCGAGCATAGCAAGCAGAGTGCACAACCCCCTCATAATCTCTTATTGTGATTGACTTCCTAGTAATAGACAGTGGACTATAACACATGTTGATGAAGCTAAGTGTGTATATATCAAAATGAACTGTCCTGGATTTTTGTAAAACTAAAGCACATCTGAATATTACACTAAATAGCTGGATCTTGAAATGGGAAAGAATACCTTGTGGACTGCTGGTTTACTGTAACACTTTTACTCCTGTTTTGTTTTTTGTTTTCCCCAGAGTAAATGGACAGTATATTATGGAAGGACTTGCATCCAGCTTCCTTTTCACAATGGGAGGTTTAGGCTTCATAATTCTGGACCGATCAAATGCACCAAATATCCCAAAGCTCAATAGATTTCTATTGCTTTTTATTGGATTTGTCAGTGTCCTTTTGAGCTTCTTCATGGCAAGAGTTTTCATGCGGATGAAATTGCCGTAAGTTTAGTACATTTCATACTGTTTTCCTCTCCCTTTCTGTTGCTGATAAGCAGGGATCCTAGTTTTCTGTGATAAAACACATTTTTATATTTTTTCCATGATTAAAGTGGAATGCTGAACTTCAGTTTCCCTAGCCATTATATATAGGTATCAGCTTCACACAATGTTTTATTGATATATTTACAGTTTAAGTGAATTTGAAGTCTTCTAGTGCCATCAAACATTATAATAAAATAAAATTTATTAGAACTGCAATTTGTATTTCTTATATATACCAGATACAAATGTCTGCAGTCTGTATTTTTTTAATGATTTTTACGCACAAAAACTAAAAGTTATTTTATATTAACACTGCTCACTTTTTGAGAGTCCTGAGGCTGAAGTGACATCTGAGAAGAAGTTTATTGGAGTGTGTTTAGCTATATGCTTATATTTAGGTTTTCTGCATTATCCGAACCACCAGTGTCCCAGAACTGACTGCAGTAAGGGCTATGGTGGTCAGCGCATTTAAAAAAGTCAACCCATTGTCTAGGTGGAACTGGTACTTTCATTGCTAAAATTTAGTTAACGTTTACATTTTTCACAAAATGTAAAAACTAAAGATTCTGTGTAAAAATGAAAATTCCACATTTTTCTGTGGCAAACAACCTTCTAGAATCCAAACTGATAAGATTGCAAAGCACTTCATGTAAAGCAAGGATAAATTCTATTTTTTAAAAAAGGGTGTAGATTTAAACATTCACAGTTTAACCTTTAAGATGTTTTAGTAAAATGTGGAGCATGTCCCCTTTTTAGTGACGTGTGATGTGCTTAAGTTTGCCCATTCTGAGACATCATGTTGTGGTTCAGGGAAGGTGACAAGCTCCCTAATGTGTCCGAAACCATAGCTAAAATACAGTTTGATCCTAGACTGAATGGTTTGGATTTTGAGGAAAGATTAAAAGACTTTAGTCTGTACAGGTTGGCTAAAAGCCAGCACAGGCTTTGGAAAGAAGCATAAACAGCTATGCATTGGGAAGATGGGAGATGGGCTAAGGATATAACAAGGTGAAAATTAAGAAGGAAAACTATTCTACAGCTTGTGGAAAATTTCTCAATCTAAGGAAGGTAGAGTAGCCTTTGTTCTTCCATGTACTGACAGGGCTTTCCAGCTTCTTGATTGTATTTTCCAGTTTATTCAGTAGCTTGTAATGAATTTATTTTATTTTTGCTGCTTGCCTTCTCTTTCCCCTTCTTAATCCCACTGTGACCTCTAGGGTAGCCAGGAGCAGCAGTTTCTTCGAGGGTCACTGCTAAAACCACTCAGTGAATTAACTGGCAGGGGATGTGTTTTGCTTGTTTTTGTTTTTTGTTTTTTAAACATTGATATGGTCATTCTCCATTGCTTGGAGATTCAGTACATTTCCTCTGTGATATAATGAGGCAGTACTGACCTGTAAAGTGCAGGTGTTGGGTTTCCTGGCAATATGTAGCAATGCAGAATCAAGCATCAGCATACAATAGATTTATCTTTTTAATCAAATATGGCTGGCCTCAAGAGTTCCTGGTCATGTTTGAGGAACTCTAAAGAACTAGGAAGGATATATTATAAGACTCTTTTGTGGTTTACAGATGCTCTGAAACAGTGGTTCCCAAACTTTTTGGCATCACGCCCCCTTTTTGATTTTTGAGAAACCCTCATGCCATGCTGCTCCCCTTTCCTCCCTCCCCCTCCTCCCCATAGCAAGAAAATGTGTTGAGCAAAAACAAACAAAAAAGGGAATTGACCGAGGCCAAAAAACAGCAGCAAAACTTGGGATCACGCCCCACTGGAATTTCTTCATGCCCCCAATTTGGGAACCCATGCTCTAAAATAACAAGGTTTTACATTTACATTTTCTAACAGGCTTTTGTTCATTGATTATTTAATATTCATGTATATCTTGCTTCGGGGAAAGTTTGTCACACATGAATGCCAAAGAACTTACTAAATCTTCATTAATGAAAATAAAAGTCTTAAAGATATGGACTACAAAACTGAGATTTACTTTTGTTGAAAGGCAAGCACTTCCTAAGTTATTCAAGGCATAGAAAACCTTTGTATTCTGGTCGCATTCAGTATGTTTTTTTGTTAATATGGACATTATTCTTGTTTTGCATTTTGAGAACCACAGGTTGAAAATTTAAAATTTAATATGCATTAAATTGCGATGCCTGTTGTAGTTACAGTAAAACTCCATTGGTCCGGCACCATCAGGAACCCAGAAGTGTTCCAGGCAGCCGGACCATTGGAGCTACTCTGCCCCCGGCTTTCCCGATTCAGCTGCTGCTGAAACTGACCAGCTGCTGAATCGGGGAAGCCGGGGGAAGAGCAGCTGGGGTACTGCCGGGTAGGTCCCGTAGCACTGCCCCTGGGGGCTGTGGGACCAACCTGGCAGCACCCCAGCTGTTCCCATTCAGCCGCTGCTGAAATTGACCAGCAGCTGACTCCAGGAAGCCTGGGGCAGAGCAGCTCTGCCTCGGGCTTCCTGGAATCAGCCACTGATCAGTTTCAGCAGCAGCTGACTTGAGGACACCTGGGGCAGAGCAGCTGGGGTGCTGCTGGGTTGGTCGTGCAGCGCCAAGGAGTGGCGCTACCAGACCAACGTGGCAGCACCCCAGCTGCTCTGCCCCAGGCGTCCCCAAGAGCAGCTGGGGTCCTGCCGGGTTGGTCTCGCAGCGCCAAGGGGCAGCGCTACTGGACCAACCCAGCAGCACCCCAGCTGCTCTGCTGCAGGCGTCCCGATTCAGATGCTGCTGAAATTGACCAGCAGTGGCTGAATTGGGGATGCCTGGGGCAGAGCTGGACTATCAGAAGGGGGTGGGGCTATGAGGGGTCTGTGGTGGCATCCCCCCACATCCCTCATAGCCCCCTCTTCCGATAGTCCGGCATATCTGATAATCCAGCCCTCCCTGGGTCCTAAGGGTGCCGGATTATCGGACGTTTACTGTATATGCACAGCGTAGACTTATGTTGTCCCTTTTGTGTTTGCTCTGATTTTTCAGACACCTCCAAATGCATTAGATGCCTTTCAGAAAAAAGTAAAGACAGTCCTTGCAATGAAATGTTGTAGTTCAGACATGATTCAAGAAGTGAGATCCGTAAACAACAAGGGGAAATTGAGGGGGAAAGGAAGGACAATAGGTTACAATAATATACAGCTGCTCTTTAAGATCTACAGCTTGCACCTCTGAAAACCCTCACTCTCTGGTCCAGCAACATCTGTTGTTCAGCTGGACCATGGATGCTTCTGGACCAGAGAGCCTGTGAGCGTAATGCAGGGGAGGGGAACCTTTTTTGGGTTGAGGGCCACTGACCCACAGAAAGATCAGTTGGGTCATGGCTGGAGTGCCAGTGTGGACTCCCCAATGCTGGCATGGGAGGAGCCCTGAACCCCGCAGGCCAGATCCAGGCATGCTGGGGACTGCATCTGGCCCCTGGGCCTAAGGTTCTCTACCCCTGGCCTAATTTCAGGAGGGTCATCAGCCATGCTGGTGGCAGTGGGGCCAGAGCCCCACAGTAGTGCTGGCCCTGGGGCCAGGGGAACCTGGCCACCCAGGACAGCCCAGGGAAACTCAGCCATCTGTGGCAGCCAAAGCCCAGCTGGGGAGAGCATAGAGGGGGCCAGAGACAGGGGGCAAGCTGTCTCGGGGCTGGTGGAATGGGACACTTCCCTGATCTGGCAAATTCTTTCGTTTGGGACCCGTCAGGTCCTGACAGTGTTCGATCAGGGAGGTCCAACTTGTATATGTGTCTCGGGCCTTAGCAGTTATGTTATCTTCGTTCTTTGAAGGAGAGAAGGTTAGAGGAGACAAGAAAAAAGAGAACTGGGGCTGAATTTGTACCAGTTTGTGCTGAATGATGTAAGATCTTGAAATTGATAGTCTATGTTAGTACAACTGCAAAATCTTTCAAAAAATGTGATGATAAACTTCTGGAATCTATGATGATAAAAGGTACATCAAGAGAATAATAAATTAAATCATTATAGCAAAGTAAAATGGGGGTAGAGGTTGAGGTGCTCAAGCAAACACCAGAGTCTGAACCAGTTTCACCCATGATCCAAATTCTCAGCATGTTTCTCTGTAGCTAATGACACAGACACAAACACTAACACTAGGAAATGCTGGTATATGAAGGTGCCCCTTAGATTTGCTAGTATAGGAATCCTGTGCGAGCTCAATGGATATTTTTTCAGGACTATCTGGCTATAACTACCTACATTCAAGCACAACTGCTATGCAGGACTGTCAACAATGATTCTACTCATTTAGATACCTATACACAGAAGGGAATAGTGTGCCAGTGAAAGAGAAACTTCCCAAGTTGTTAAAAAGGAATGGAAGAAATTTCTCCCAAAGAACATTTTACAGGATTCTTGATAAAATCATTTAAAGAAAATTAAGCCAGTGTTTTGTTTAGTGGAGCCTCTATAGATGGATTTGAGAGAACTATTGACTCCCTAGATTACAATTCTAAAAGTTTTTGATCAGATGAAAAATACCTTTTTGGTTAGAGAGGGATTTTTGTTTGTATCTGTTTTTGGCTTGATAATCATAGAGTAGAATCTTTAATTGTAGTGAATGTGATGAAATAAGTAATAAGATAGAACTTTTAGACCTCCTTCAACTGACCAAAGATGGATGCAGCCTTTTTTTTTTTTTTTTTAAAGGTCACAGAATAGGTGTTGTTTCCAACATACCAAAAGTGTTTCCTATCATTACGGAACTAGTCTGCACATGTTACTGGAGCAACACAACAAAGATGCCAATTTGAGCTTTACTGTCAAATGTTACAACTATAAACTGAATATCTGTTTCTTTAAATCTAGGGGGTAGCTATCTTTTTAGTTTTTTTTATAGACCAACTAGATATATGTATTCATAGTAGTTGATATAGGGGCAATTGCAACTAATTTCTACCACAAGTGAGTGTTTGGAGTTCATTTTGGAGAATAATCTGGCTAACAGCTAGTAAAACCAGATTTTTGGACTGGAGACCTAATTATAACTACATTTAAATTAATTAACTTAGACTAGGAGAAACAAAAGAATTCTTGGATTTATGTTATGGTTATTTATAAACAACTTTATCTCTTGGTCTTCTGTTTTTGAAAATCTATATTAAGAGGCTCTGCAATTGTGGAACTAAGCTTGCATTAATATTTCACATTGTACCACATTAATAGATTGCATAGACTGATGAAAATTTGAATATATGGAATAGTCTAATTGATTGAGTGGAAAGTTTAGACCATTGATCATGTTTCTAATGAAAGTCTATACCATAAAATGATTTATGGCTTGAACATTAATTTTAGGAAACTGTTTATGAGGATCTCTCTTGTTGGCTCATTTAATAAGATTATTTTAATTCACTTTTTCAGTTTGTCTGACAGGTGGGTACACTGATAATCTGGGTATTGCTTTTCTATTGAGGATTGCAGTCTGTTCAGTTGAGGTGTTCTGTGTTTCTAACTTCTCTCTGTTAACTTTTATTTTGTCCTGTAGGGGATACTTGATGGGTTAGTGCCTTGTGTGATGTAGGCACGCACAAGATGGATTTGCTTCTCTTCATGAAGAGCTTAATACCAAGCAATCAACAAAAATTGAACTGTCTCCCCCTATCTCCAAGAAGACACAAGAAAGGTCTAGTTATGAGAGCAAATGCAAAAATTGCTTCCAACTGTCTCCTTTTATCAATAAAAATCATTGCCAGTGGCTAATATATTTTTAAAACAGCATTTTATCACGTCTGTTTCTATCTTTAAAAAGAAAGTTACTGAACTGTTACTTAGCTCTAGATACGAATTTGCATCTTGAAAAAAAAATCAGTATAAAATATAAAACTGACACTTCCCCCCTCCTTTTCCCTTCAACTGATTGAGATATTAAGCAAATGTTTTACTATTCCTGATTTTATTTCAAATTGATACCTGCATAGAAGTCTTTTGGTGATGCTTTACTTTCAAACACACTGTGTCTAGTGAAGTTATTTCTAAGGCACCTATTGCCTTGATATTCATGGCAATGCATTAACAAATCCAGAAGTACACTGGATACAATATTGTATGAGTGCATTTCTTTTTGGAACAGTGTATGAAAGCCAATTAAACATGTTTTCTACTAAACCACTTGTATTTTGTGTGGTTTCTACAACAGTAATTTTTGAAAATGGTACACAATCTATTTTATAGGTCTTGCAGTAAAAATGCTACACAATGGATGTTTTTAATGTACGTTTTGTTGGATAGTGATATTGTAAACTGTAGGGGGCAACTGCAGCTGTCCCTCAAGTTCACCAGTGCTTGTGGTTTTTCTCAGGCATGAATTGTGTCAAAACGGTACACTATTGCCAATAGCAAGGTAAGTTACTGAATTAGTTCGGAGGTTTCTGCTTTTGTTTTATTGTGGCTAAGGACAACTCCTACTTAGTTTTCTTTGATTATTTCCTCTCAATGTAAATATACTAATCTCATTAATTAATATTTGTGCAGATCATGCCTTGCTTCTCAATGTGGGAAGGAACTGTTTTGTCTAAAATCATAGCAAGGTCCTGTACCTTGGCACAAGTATTCAAAGTACTATGTTACCTTCCAGATTCAGAAGTTAAATCTGTCACTAGGAGCCACAATCCTGGTTGGGATCTCAGTATGCGAACGATGTTTGAGATCTTTCTGTTTTAACATCTACTCCCCTATATGCCATCATGGGAAGCAGACTTTTTATACTCATTCCTTCTCTTATGTTTATGTATTCATCACTACATGCATTTGTTTTGTTACACCTTTGTCTATAAGAGGAGTTTGTGCAGTTAGCTTTCAAGGAAAAAAAACGTTGAGTGAGTTCTGAAGGATGTTCATGACAGGAATCCTGCATTTTTTCCAAGTGTTTTGTTTGTATCCGTCTAGTACTCCCAGACTTAATGAGGAAAGTACTATTTGCTGGACTGGTACAAGCTGTTTATTATCCTCTGCTGTAAAAAAAGCAAAGAGAAACAGATGAGGGGAATAGGAATGTAAACAGATAGCTACTTAACTAGTGCCTGACTCAGCCGGGCCCACAGCACCATGGTTTGGGGGCTGCTCCAGGCTAGCTGGACCGGAGCAGCCCAATGGTGCAATGTGGTGGGTAGGTTAACCAGTTAAATATATAATTTAACCCATTAACATTTTTAATGGAATTTTATATCCCTGGAGGGGAATAATGAGAGAGCAAGAGCCCAGAGGTGGGATACTACACCATGAAGAAACGGGAGTGGTTTGGTTGGTAAAACCTCAGTGCAGGACTGAACCTTGTTAAATGCTGCAATGGTCTTGAAAGGTTCCTTCTATGAGGTTGCATACAAAATACTATAAACTATTTCTGTATCTCTATATTGTAACTTTTACAGTTAAGAGTTTGTATTACTGTTAAATATCTTACTCTACTATATCTGTCCAGTTTACTGCATCCTCTTTCCAAAAGCTGTAATAAATATTAACAGTATTTCATGTTAAGATACTATCATGACAAATTTTGATTGTGGCATGAGCTTGTATGTGAATCTTAGATTCAAGCCAATGAATGTTAAAACTTGCCTGGATCATATGCCAGCTGAAAAACAACTCTATACATTTGGTTAACATTTTTTTAACTAGGGCAATTCTGCAGAGCAGTTCACGAACATCAATCTTCTCATCACTCAAGGAAGGAAGCTTTCCTCTTTACGATGCAGAAACTGACACTGAAGCTGCAACTTTGCATTTCAAAGGTGTCCATTAATATAGTGAATCTATGGGTGCCCATATTGGTTAACCCAGTCTCTGACTTTCAAATGCTGAGTGCCTGTCGTTCTAACTGAAGTCACTGAGAACTGTGGGAGCTTAGCACCTCTAAAAAACAAGTCTGTAGTGTCACAAGTTAGGCACCCAAAACAAATAGACACATATGTAAATTTAGGCCTAAGTGACTTGGATAAGGCAACTGCAAGAGTTTGAAATAAGGACTCAAATGGAATTTCAGTAGATCTTGGCATACCGTCTTTGTGCTTAAATTGTGCCATTTGGATGAAGCTGTCCCTTTCAATTTAAGAGAAAGTAAAAAATCTTGAGCTTTGTCTTGTCATAGAGGCAGCCTGTTGGTATTTTTCTTGCGCTTGAGAAAAGATGGTTTCAAGTGTCCTAATCAGAGGCTCAGGAGACTTGGGTTCCATTCTCTGCTCTGGCAGTACTTGTTTGCTTTAGGCAGTGCTTTTGTGACGGTATTGCCCGGTGCTCAGTACTGGCACTTCCAGACACGGTACCAGCACCTCCAGTTAGAGCTCAACAACTTTTCCCTTGGAGTACCGGCACTTTTTAATACAAAAAAAGCTTGGCTTTAGGCAAGTCATTTGGTGTGTCTTTGCCTCCATTTCATTCTGTAAAATGGTCATAATAGCTCTTTCTCATGGACTCTGTATAAAGTGGGTGTAAAAATGCTGCCACTGGTAGAAGTGAATGGAACACTGTGATCCCTACACTCTTGATAACCTTTGAACAATATATGCCTTCTGAAGCATCATTTAAAAACTAATAATTTATTGGTCAACTGCTGTTGAAACATGGAGCAACGGTCTATGTAAAGTTCAGAATCTTCCCATATGATGTTACTAGAATATGTTCAAGACAGATGGCCTCACCTAGATAAAGATGTTAAAGAGATCTGTCCTAAATAAACAAACGGCGATTTGCCTCCATAAACAGGATCATCAAGACAGCTGTGGGGAGAGAGGAGTGGAAATGGGAGGAAAAAGAACAATTTGCATTTTAGCATACACCAGTGGAGGAAGAATGAGGCTATGTGTACCATTTAAGGACACAAGTTTTGTTCAAAGGTGTTAGGCCCTTCACCCCTCCGCTTGCCCCCCCTCCCCCCCCAAAAAAAGACAAGTTGGCAGCAGCACTTCCTTTCTCCTTTGCTCATTCTCAGGGTATATCTACACTGCATTCCTCTTTCGAGAGAGGAATGAAAATGCAGCTTAGCGAAACTGCAAATGAAGGATTATTTCGGAAAAAAAAAACCAACTCTTCTTTTGAAATAAACCTCATTTTTTAAGGAGTAAGGGTTAAGGGTTATTTCAAAAGAAGGGTTTTTTTCCAAAATAACCCCATCTCGGCAGCATTTTTTCTTTCAAAATAGGGTATTTTGAAAAAGCTCCCGGATGCTATTATGCAAATGAAGTGCGGGAAATTCAGATCCGTGCTTCATTTGCAATTTCGCTCTGCAGTATTTTCATTCCTCTCTTGAAAGAGGAATGCAGTGTAGACATACCCTTTGTTTCCTTGGTTACTCAATCTCTTTGTTACCTTATATTGCTATGTTTTATAGCTTCCCTCTTCACATTATCTAGCATAATGCTGCTTTCACTGAATACTAGAAGGGATCTTGAAAAGTCATCAAGTCCACTCATGGCACTACCAATAACTTTCATGAGTCATCCTGAGAACAATAAAAATCCAATTGTACCCTACCGCAATAAGATGGGGAATATAACAAAGACACTGCAGTGTCCAAACTCCACCTTCCTCTAACAATGGCTCTTAAAAATAGAATCTTCCACTCCTGGTTGCTGGCAGTCAGAACTCAGTGCCATGGGATGTTGTGAAGGCCAAAAGTATAAATCAGTTCCAAAAAAGTAGATACGTTCATGGAAGATAGGTCCATTGATGGCTATCAGCCAAGATGGACAGGGATGCAGCCCCATGCTCTGTTTAGTGACACCTAGTGAGCATGGGGTTGCATCCCTGTCCATCTTGGATGATAGCCATCAACGGACCTATTCTCCATGAACTTACCTACTTCTTTTTTGGAACCAATTTATAATTTTGGCCTTCACAACATCCCATGGCAATGAGTTCTACTGGTTGTGTTAAGTGCTGTCGAACTACTGAAACCTCTTGCACAGGTAAAACAGAATTATGGCATACTAGATTAAATCAGTATTTATTTCTGTAACCTAGTAAAGAGATTTAAATAAACATCAGCGCTTGCCAAGCTACAATTTTTTTTTCTTTTGATACTTGCTGAAGTGTTAACTCTTATAGCAGATTTCCCTTAAACGGATTCTTTCCCACTTAACACTGGTGTAATTCCAAGTAAATTACTGAAATCAATGGATATGTGCCAGTGTAAGTCAAAGGAGACTAGACCTTGTAATTTTTCAAACGAATAACAGCCATGTTTAATTGTCACTTACATTAAGTTGTGGCTGAACCAGCCTCATCTGACATGCTGTGGACTGGCAATGTAGACAAAGGCAATTGTAGAAATTATCTCAAAACTTGTACGCTAGCTAAGGTGCCCCCTTAGGTAAATCAGAGATGGCCATGCTGCCTCAGCAAACCATAACCATAATGCCTACACTACGAGTTTTCTTGGCAAAAAATATGCTAATGAGGAACTGATTTGCATGAGTCACAAGCTCATTAACCCCAGCACAAAAACAGATCCGCAGAAAATACGGAAATGAGATTGCAACTCATGCAAATGAGTCCCTCATTAGCATATTTTTTGCTGAGAAAACCAACAGTGCTTAAGATTATTATCTTAAATTTGGTTGAAAGCTCTGTCGAGATGGACCCAGAGAAAAACTGAACCAAAAACATCCACTAATAAAACATTAAGAGATTGAGCTACTGGCAAAGGCAGTCCTGTTAAAAATAGGTTTTTTGCTTTACTTCAAAATTATAAAAGTTTCTGCAACTAGCTAAATAAAAATATTTTATCTTCCAGTAATTCTGGCATCATCATCAACCCCACCTTTATGTTTCCAGCTATGACTTTTCAGCTTTTTTATAAATGTGTGTATCTGCAATGTTAAGTGTCACTCCAAATTCTAGCTGACCACTGGATGGTGCTCACTACAATACTATTCCCCTGCCTACAGCTGTACACAGAGAAGAAATGTTTCCTTTTAAAAGATGTAGCAAAGTACCAAAGGACAATGGAACAAGCACCTTTTTAATGTTTTGTCTGAAAGTATCAGAGCTGTTAGATATTTAAAACACCATCTTTCTTTTTCTTAAGCATTCAGACCATGAACACTTTGAAAAACTTTAGGTCAAAAAGACACATAGGATAAGACTATCTCACCCTCCTCTCCAAGGATCTCAAAATTATTTTCAGAGACTGATTGAATTCATACCTCTGTGAGTGGGTAAGTAATATTCATGTTTTGTAAAAGAAAGCTGAAGTACAAGCATGCTATTTGACCTGCATAAAGTTCCAGTTTATTTCCTAGTCCTGCATTTTAACCATATGACAATCCTGCCTCCACTAAGAGGCAATGAAATTACCAAAGAGAAACATTGCTAATGTTCCATTTACAGTGGGCCAGATTTTCCTAAATCTGTGCTTATTTGCTCTCAAGTGCCAAAAAAATTGGCCATGTAGCTACTAGATTTGCATATGCAAATCTGAGCTGTAAGATACACAGACTTTGACTTTAGTACACCACAAATACAAATAATGAGGCAGGATAAGGTTTATTAGAAAATGTGGCCCTGGGTATTGCAGGAAAAAAAATGTTAGAAGCAGTTATTAAAAACTCTAACAGCATTTTCAGTCTTTCTGTGCCATTGGTACTCAACATTTTATATTGTTTCTGACAAACGTGGAGAATTGCCAGGATATGGAGATACTCTGTTCTCCTTTTGATTTGCCTTTGGTTTTGTGATTCAGCCTTTGTATGTTGTAAATGTTGTAAACTCATGGGATGGGATTTAGGTGAATATATGCATGTCCCTGCGGGACAGATGAAGTGAACATTAAATTGTAATTATCTGGCCAACTTTCACCCATGTCAAACAGTACTGAAATTATATGTTACATAAAGAAGAGCATGAACCAAAACTCAGGCTAAATATTAGTAAAGTTTGGAAAAGCTTGGATCCAGAGCTGAATGTCACAGCCAACCTCTGTCTATAATTGCCAAACTGAAATGCCAGGTCTAAATACAGTCAGATTTCAGAAAAGCTCACTAAGATCTGAGCCTCAAACTTTGCCATTCAGGTCCCTGTCTAGAAGTAATGTGAAAGCCTCCTCTGATAGCCCAGTTTGAGACAAGTTCAGAGGTGCTTTAAAAAAAATCAAGACATTAAGGGCCTCATGCAACTTCCATCAAAGTCAGTGGGAGCCTTTCCACAAAGCTGAATGAGGAATTAAACAAAACTGGGCAGAGAAAGTGACAGCCAAAGAAGGAATATGCAAGCACATCATATCCTTTGGAATGTGCACTACATTGCTTGTGAGAAAGATCTTGGCTTCCCTCCTAATATTCTGCAATTCACAAACAATACTTAATTAAGTCTTATACTATGCCTGAGGTAGGCAACTGTTATTATGGCCCTTTTACTGATGGGGAAGTTGAAGTACTGAGTAACTTATCCAAAACCATGTAACAGAAGGGTAAGAATACAATGCAGATCTTTCTAATTCCCAGTTCTTTGCTTAAATGACAGGATTAATTGGCTTTCAAATGCTGTGGCTAGGCATTAATGCCAGCAGTAAATATTTACAAGAACTGGTCAAATGTTTTCATTGTTTGATAGCTAAAATGTCTTTCAGTGTAAAATGCCTTTTTGCCAAAATAGAATTTTCTATGGGAAATGTTCTTTGTAACAAAAAAATGGAAAAACAAAACAAAATATGTATTGTTTCTGTTGAAAAGGAAAACCTGAAAGTGTGTGGCTGGTTGGATGAAAGTTCTAAGTAAACCCAAATATTTTTGCCCAAACAAGTGAAATATTTGGGGTAGGGAGTGGAGAACTTTAGGAGGAAAATGAATAAATTTTCACATTTCTTGAACTGTTTAATGGAGAATCCTCCCCGTATCTACTTGTTTATTCTAATTTCCACCTCAAATAGGCTGAAGTTTAGTATTAGTTTTAAAAGCTCCTTTTGGAACGCTCCAAAATCCACTTCACACACTTTACTCTGTCTTTAGTTTTTCTCCCTTTCTCTGACTCTCTTCCCTGGAAATCTATTTGCTGACACACTATTTAGATTGTCTATGTTTTCTAAATCCCCCCCCCCCCCCAGGTCTTTATTCAAATTGCTGGTCAGTAATTTTTTCCCTATTTTAGTTCTGAGCCTTGTTTTGCCTAGGAACAAATCATGACACACCCCCCACTGCTGTCCAATCCCTTTTTCTGCTGACGCCATGTGTTTGTGTTATGCTGCTTGTCCCAAGCTAACCTCTCACTGTGTCTGTGTTGTTGATCAGATGTACTTCTGTTAACACCCGGAATATGGACAGACTGTCTGCGAGACTGAGCATGTTAGCTCATGGTGTGCTTCGTTTAGCTGCCACTCAAAATTATTAACATAACCGATCACATTCTGCACTGAGGAGTGTTTGCCCAGAAAGTTAGAGGAGATTTTAGATGTAACAGAATTTTTCAATTCACATTTTCTAGGAGACACTGACATTCTCTTACGAAGAGCACTTAGTAGCAAATACTATAATGATGAAAATGTTTCCATTACATTAGCCACTTATTTTTTTCCTTCTAGACTGACCTATTCCCCACAGTAAGAAATTGTCACACTTTTTATTTACGCATATTACACTTAGGCCCCAATCCCGAACTGATCTCTGTGCAGGTACAGAAGTCCTCCTTATAGGATCTGTTCCTGACTCAGTGGCACCCTCTTTCACAAAGAATATGAAATGGGTCAGTCAGTGAGCAAGGTGAACATTCATCAGAAGAGGGCATCACTGAGGGCCTGATTGTGATATAAGGTCAATGAAATCAGGGTAAAAGTACAGAATCAGGCCCTGAATGTAGATTTCATGTGAGGAAGAACTGACATCTAGCAAGCAACATAACTGAATCCTGTTTGCTACCTTTGCTACCATTGCTACCCTATACGTTGGCCTGGCCTAGGGATTTTGGGGTGGTACAGGTGATATTTTCTTGAGGTAAACACCCAAGCTTACCTGATTCATTTTCAAACAAAAATTGTAAGTGATGGGGGATTTTTCAGTTCCCCTGACTCTCCTGCTGCTGAAGAGGATCCCAGGAGTATATTCCTATCCACCTTTGCAGTTAGTTTTTCTTTATTTATATTTTCAAGTCTCTTGCACACTGAAAGGAACAGAGATTAACTTTTGGGTTTTTTAAAATGAAAATAGATTCTTCATGGGGTCCAAAGACTGGAGCTGCTAACATTGGCCTTATGTGAGTTCCCTGTAGTTCATCAGGATAGCATGGAGCTGTTAAGAAGGCCTTGTTCTAAGGAATCTTGACAGGACAATCTTTAGGGTGAGACACTTTTTTCTGGATGAGAGAGGGATGTGTATGCTGGAATCTTGATGGGAAAAAAATCTTAGAGAAGCTGCAGTGTCCCATCGGGTTAGAAAGGCCAATGTCTGTTCCAGAGTTCATTGATATTTGATTCACTAAATAAAGCTGGACATAGAAAAATCCAAGCCACAAAGTTAAGATCCTGAGTGAGAGTCAAGCTTCCCTACTATATGGTGTCTTTGACACAGGGATTTTTGTTTGGCCAATTACAGAAAACAGTCATGGCCAGCAATGAATCTGGATCCCATCTAACTCCGGTCATCTGAAGAAGTGGGCTGTACCCACGAAAGCTCATGATACCATCTGCATGTTTAGTTAGTTTATAAAGTGCTACCCGACCATTTGTTGTTTTCATCTAATCACAGTTTCTCAAAGTTTAGAATTTTGAATCTAGATTTCCCACTTCTATCTGATTGAAATTTAGGGCTGAGCATCCTAGAGCACAGAATTAAGCCACCTTTGGGCAATTGAGGTTTTGTGCTGTTGTGGGGTAGTGTAGGCTCTCATCTCACAACACACCCCTTTGCTTGCCTCCTATGACATGGATCTAGCCCATATATACTATTAGAGTAGCATATCAGGTCCAGATTAAAAGACAGAATTTATCAGTAACAGGATTAATGGCCATGCTGGCTGGAGAGCTTGTGGCTAAGGGTACGTCTAGACTACCGCGTTTTGTCGACGGAAGTTTTGTCGACAGATACTGTCGACAAAACTTCCGTCGACAATTTGCGTCCAGACACATGGAGTTCTGTCGACAAAGCAAGCCGCTTTGTCCACAGAACTCCGTAGTCTGGACGCAATGTTACAGGCAATAACACCTTCTGTCGACAGAGTTCTGTCGACAGAAAGTGTTATGCCTCGTAAAATGAGGTATACCTGCGTCGACAAAACCGCGGAGTTCTGTCGACGTTATGTCGACAGAACTCCGCGGTAGTGTAGACGCTGGTATTGTTTTGTCGACAAAAGTCCACTTTTGTCGACAAAACTAGGTAGTCTAGACACACCCTAAGACAACCTGATTATAGAATCAGCCCCACCTAAAGATGGCTGCAGTAATAGGAGAGCTTCACTTGAGTGGTATTAAAACCCAGCTGGGCAATATTGGTGTGTGAGTTAGGTAGGTGGCTTAGAGCAGTAAAGAAAGTGCTGTAGATAGGGAAGCTTGGGAGTAGCTCACGATCAAGCAAGAAGAGACTGGAAAACCTGGAGGGGAGTTTAAGCAGGGACAAGTGCAGTGCAAGTAAAGAAGGAGAATTTGTTGCTCAGTACAGAGCCCTGGGCTGGAATCCAGAGTAGGAGGTGAGACTAGATTTCCCTACAAGCCCATTGCAAAGCTTATTGAGCCTAGTAAGGGGGCTGCAGGCTAAGCTTTAGAGATGTTCTGAGAAAAAACCCCAGAGAACATGAAAGGACTCTGTATTAAAGGTGTTTTGGAACTCTTTAGTTTAGATAACTGTGACCCTGAAAGGAGTAGGTGATTCTGCTGAAGGGATGAATTACTGAAAGAGAAACTACCAGGCCTCTGCAGTGACCATTGGCAGGGGAATTAGAGATCAGAGAAGTAAGAGAGTGGCTATGCCTGGCCATGAGGAGGAGCCAGTGAGTTGCCTCTCTTACACTATCCTTGCTACTTTTTTTTTATTAAAAAAAATTGATATATTTAGGGCAACAAAGCTGAGCAGATCAGAGGTTGAAGCACCCAGATTCTTGAGGTAGGCAATAAGTAGTTGATAAAAATAACAGACAGTTGGGGACTGCTGTTGATGTTATGTATGAATAGGATTAAGGAATAAGCTCTAATGCTGTCCTGACCAAAATTCCTGGTGGCCCAATGGAAGTAGAATTGGGCCAATACTGACTGCTTCTGACAGTCCCGCCTTCAGGTGTTGATATTTTTATTTTCATGTTGTTCATCTGAAATGCTCTTAGAATTATCATTTGCAATGTCCATGTGTGTAGGGTGTGTTTAATTATATTTACTTCTATTGTGGTGACCAAGGTATTAGTCCAGATTGGGGCTCTCAGCTTGTCTTCCTAGGAGTGTGTCCAGTACATGGCACAGGGAGGCTCCAAATTGCTTAAAATGGTCTCTCTCTTCCTTGTCTGAAAAGGACACCTCCCACTACCCCAAGTACACTGTGAACAGTGATACATATAATAATAGTATTGTCCCTTGCAGTGGCACTCGAGGGTAAGACTAACCGGAAGACTCAGTTTCTCCATCTCTTAAGCACATACTACTTAATCCATCTAGATTAATTAGATGTCAAGACTGATGCATGTTGGCTTTTTTTTCTTACTGGCACAAGTGTTTTCTTGATAATGGTGTACAATTAGCTAAACTTTGTTTTTCCCACAGTGTAGTTCCTGGCTCTGGGATCTTGGATTTTCATTAAAAATCCTAGAAATGATCACTGGCAATGTGAAAAAGAATATGATAGGTACATAATGTCTACTTTAGAATCATCATGTCTGCTACATGGGTGCAAACAATGAACTTAGGCCAGGTCAACACTGGCAGAGAAAATCGATGCACGATATGCATCTCCAACATGTGAATTGAGTAGCTGGAGTCAACATACCTTGCACCGATTTTGCCCCCCACTCTCCTGGGAAGCTCTATGGCAGGAGGTTGACAGGAGAAATACTCCCGTTAACTTCCCTTACTGGCACCTATGGGGGTGCCCTCCTCATTTGATTTAGCAGGTCTTCAGTAGACCCTGCTAAATTGAACCCCGGAGGATCAATTGCCGGAGCATCAATCCTCAGCAAGTGGAGATGTGTTCTTAGTCTTTGGAGACTTATACAGCTGAATCCTTTGCATCTATTGTCTGCCTTCCTGCGGTCACTGATACTTAACCAAGCAGTGCAGGTGTGAAAACCTATTGTTTTACCCAAGTTGAGGGAGGAGCACAACCACTCCCAGGATAGGATATATTCAATATTTGTGAAGTGTGCAAAAATGTCACTGAAAATGCAATTTTCATTATTTGCAAGCTAAAAATGTGTCCAGTGACTTCATGAAAAGAAATGTCTACTCTCAGTGTTGACAGATACTTAACATTTCAAGGACATGGAGTCCCACACAGTAATTAATAATATTTCTAAAAACAAAATCACTTCTGCCTGGCTGTACCAATATTTTCATTATAAATGAGGAAATTTTGGTCAAATAAATCCATGGAGAGTTGCTCAAAGGCCAAGATTCCTGGGCTTGACTCAAATAGTCATTCCCAGTGGTTCACTCTGGGGACAGGACACTATAGAAGAAGATCAATCCAAAAGCAAGGTTTGGGTTCATCTTGCCTCATAATAATCATCATTCTCATCTAGTGGTTTTAACTTTTTTTCCATAAATTAAACAGTTTCAGGAAGATTAAAAAGCACAGTGAGCTAACATGAAGATATCATAGGTGCAATAAAATGTAAGCTTTTCTTCAAAGTATCCATAAATGCTTTATAAACTGCATCCTGTACCCAAAAGGCTAGACACCACAATGTTTATGGAAAGTGTGAGGCTTGTGTGTATGTTCATGCTGGGAGCACTTCTTTGTTGCAAGTAATCAAGACCTTTACTTTTGTTCTATGCAAAATAGGGTAGCATAGTATCCCACTGCTCAGTTCAGCTCAGTTTACTGAATGTCCAACTCTCCTGCCTGTTTTACTTTCATGAATTGCTTCTATCTAACTGCTGATCGGATCCCAAAAAAGCCTGGCTTATTTTAGGTGTTCTATAACAGTGTTTCTCAACCTTTTTTTAATTTAATTTTATTTTTTAAATAAGGTACCCCTTTTTTAAAAGTATCCCTAGTCTAACCCAATGCCCTCACCCCTCCTGCAGAACTAGGAACCCCTCGACCTCTGCTCCAACCCAGTGCACCAGCCTCTCCCGCAGAGCCAGGCCACCTTAGCACCCCCGCTCTAACCCAATGCCATCCCCCAGAGCCACGCACCTGCAGCTCCCTGCCCCAATCCAATGCCCCTTCCCTCCCCCAGAGCCAGGCAGCCCCAGATTCTTTTATTATTCTGGCTGCCTGGGTCTCACCGGAGCTGCTGCAGCCGTGTGCTTTTCCCTCCAGTCTGGGCAGAATGGCCAGGAACTGTCCAGGTGCGCAGCTCCGAAAGACAGTTGAACATTCGCTTGAAGGCAGGTGCCGCTGCCCCTCCCCAAATCCCGGACACTTTTTGTGTTTTAAAAAAGCCGGCTGGCAATTAACATGGGGAACAGGAGGACATATCTGGGAAAATCCGGACGTATGGTAACCCTACCTTTGAAGTGCCCATGCCCGCTTCAACAGTTTGTCAGTACGGAGCAAATGGCTCTCCAGCGCTGGGCTCGCTGTGGGGGCTGTGCACTCCCAACCCAGTCTGGTTCCCCCTAGCGTGGCACCCAGGTGCAACTGTTCAACCAATTCCCCCCTCACTACGCCACTGGCTAAACCTGTCCCCCAACTTGGAACTGCCCTGGGTTTCACCAGAGCCGCTGCAGCCACCAGGCTGGGGCATGTACACAAAGAGGATGTTAACATCCTGGCATTAAATTTGACAGGCACGTGCTGCCGCCTCCTCCCCAATCCCCTTTGTAGGGCAAAATCCTGGACATTTTTTGCTAAATTTCACTTGTGTTGATGCACCCCCCCAGACTTCTCTCACGTACCCCTAAGGGTACACATATCACTGGCTGAGAAACACTGTTGTAGAAGATTCTTACAGCCATGGCACCATATCTAGACAGCTGCATTCCTCAGGCATACTGGCACTGCCTACTGCAACGGTGAAGCTGTGTAGGAATTAAAGTGAGGAGTCCTGTGGCACCTTATAGACTGACAATTTTATTTGGGTATAAACATTTGTGGGCTGGAGTCCATTTTATCAGATGTATTAAATGCCAACTTTGGTTTGGCTGAGTTGATACAAAGATGGGAGTGTTGCATCACTATGCCGAGTACCAGGCTACATCTACACTACCCCCTTTTGTGGAAGAGAATATGCAAATGAGGCAAAGTGGTGAATATTGCCATGCCTCATTTGCATACTTAATGAGCAGCCATTTTTGCCCATGGGGCTTTTGTGCAAAAGGGAGCCATCTACATGGCTCTTTTTTGCACAACCCCCCTCCTCTTGAGCAAAAGCCTGAAAAAAGTGGCAGAACAGCTGTTGCACAAGGGGGGCGTACTGCAAAAATGGTGGCTCATTAAGTATGCAAATGAGATGCAGCAATGGACACTGCTTTGCCTCATTTGCATATTCTCTTGCACAAGAAGGGACAGTCTAGACATAGCCTCAGTGTAAATGTGGCCCACTCTCAACAGTTGATATGGTGCGAGTATGGGGTGGAGGGGTGTGTTTGGGAGAATTACTTTCTGTAGTGAGCTAGCTATTTCCAGTCTCTGTTCAGATCCTGATTAATAGTGTCAAGTTTGCATATGAATTCTAGCTCTGAAGTTTCATGCTGGAATCTGTTCTTGAAGGTTTTTCCCCCTCAAGTATGGCATCAAAAACCAATACAACACTTCAACCTCTCTGCACACTCAATAAGAGATCTAAAAATGGCCATCCTTTAACAAAAAAAAATCTTCAAAAACAGACTTCAAAGAGAACCTGCAGAGCTGCAATTCATTTGCAAACTTGACACCATTAATCAGGACCTGAATAGGAACTGAGAATGGCTGGCTCACTACAAAAGCAATTTTTCCTCTCTTGATATTCAGACCTTCTCATCAACTGTTAGGAGTGGGCCAGATCCACCCTGACTGAATTGGCCTCATTAGCACTGTCCCTCCACCTGATAAGGTAACTCCCTTCTCATGTGCTAATGTATTTAGTATACCTGCCTCTGTAATTTCCATCCTATGCATCTGACAAAATAGAATTTTGCCCATGAGAGATTGTGCCCAAATAAACCTGCTAGTCTCTAAGGTGCCATAGAACTCCTTTTTTTTGTCCCAAGCCAATTGGTTTCAATGTAAGCACCTGGCAGAAGTGGGCCTTTCAGATAAGAGCAGGGGCTTTGCGGATGAGCTCAGATCATTGATTTGGGGTGGAGGGAGAATATGTGAAAGTGGCTATGAGAAGGGGCAGGTGAGTTGGGATGCATGTGGCAATCAGCTACCAAGGACAAATAGGGGAGGGATAGAGTTTTTTTTATATAAGGCTTTGAGGCGATAACAAGACTCAACTTAATGTGATACAGGATGGTGAGCTAGTGGTGATGTAAATGCTGTACCTATTCTGTGGCTATGCATAAGACTACATTGGAATGGTGTAAACTAACTTAAAATGATTATCAAGGAGCATGTTTTAGGGAGTACTGCATGTATACCCTAATCCCATCTGTGACCCTATGGTCTTTGCTCCAAACTAGCAATGCTAGTTTATTAACTTATTACCTATTCGTTACATGCTTATCAGTCTTGTATAACCATGCTTATCAGTCTTGTATATGCCATTTAACATACTTGTCTGAAATGATAGCCTGTAGTATAAGGTCCTGGAGTGAGTCTTGTATCACAGCATTGTTTCCTCGCTGTAGAGCATAACAAATCGGTAGAGCTTTATAATTGACCAAGAAGGGAGAGTTAGACTTCAGTTGATGATGAGAATACCTGCAAACAAACATGCAAGTTATGAAACCAGGAACAAGCTTATTTATCACAAAAGTACCATCGGGAATGGCATTTACTGTTAGCCATCTTGTAGGCGGTTTGTTTCAGCAAAGAGGCAATGGATTCAGTGGGCTGTGAAGACTGAATTACCCTCTTATCCCTGGGAGTGGCTGCTTCATTTCAATATGAAAATAAATTGCCAGGGAGGTGCTTACAAAATAGGCAACAGCAGTACACCCACTGAGGATAAATAGAATATTTTAGTCTCCATGTCTGTCACAATAGTAAACCATTGTTTTCCTGGACATATTTGTGGGATTATAATCACATGAGTAAATACTCACAGCAGAGTAAGGACTCCACATCTGGCCTTTAAAAAAGTTTGAGTGCTTAGTTTTTAAAAAACCTATTAAGCAGAAACATCACACATGACAGAAATCAGGTATGATAGCATTTTCTTGAAGATCCATGCCAAACTCTAAGAACACTTATTTTGCATTTAAAATTTTTTTTGGAAAAGGAAATATAATTGCACCCCAATAATAACTGAGCCACATGGAATGTATGCAACCAAAAAAAACCCAGTTTTATTAAAGGGGGGCTACATGGCTCTTTGCCCTTTTTATAACATGTGGCGAAAACATAAAGGTTTGTTGGTTTAAATTACTATCCTGAGGGGAGTAGGGAACAGAGGGGATTACATAAGAAAGTCAGGCCTTATTGATGGAAGCCTTCATAGGCAAAGGAGCAGATATACAAAGAGGAAGAAAACTGAACAACTGGGAGGAATTAGCAAGACTGGTTAAAACTTTTCTTGTGCTTGGTGCAAACATCTATTTAACTGTAACACCATATGAACAGTTGGAAGACAGATTTAAGCCCTAGTTTGTTCAGCTCTGGGCTGAGAACCCCAATTTTAAAAAAAGGAATAAAAGGCTTGACATGCCTGATAGTGGGGGCTGATCCCCCCCCCCCCAAAAAAAAACCTCTCACTTTTTTTGATGTGGAAACATGCTGCTTTTGACTATGAAAAAGAAGTGCAATAAGGGCAAAAATTCTCTCTCTCCTCCCCCCCCCCCCAAGCTTTTGGCAGGCAATGAGACAAAAAGCAATATTTAGCTGCAACAGCATCAAAATTCAAAAATTCATCTAATTTCTGCTGTTCTTGTCCTATCGAGGTTTTTTAAATGGAGCTCACCAGTATAGTATCTGCATGCCTTTCAGTACTGCAGTAAATTATGTGACTTGTTCTCTTGCTGGGTTGAGAACTCTGTTTGAGTGAATGGTTTGGGGTTTTATTGGTTGGTTGTTTTTTAATATAAATGCATACCCATTTCATTTGTATGTGTGAAAGAGGGAAGACCAGCAGTGGAACTTTACAGATGGTCTCCTTTACAAAAGCAAAATATCCTGTGAGTTAAATAGGCTTCTTCCCTGAGTAAGGACTGCAGAATTAGGCTCAGGGTGTGAAACTGGTGCTTGTACAAAAGTGCACACCATTAAGTCTGTGCTTCACTTAAGTCCCTATCTAGCCCTCAAAGTAGGGCTTATGATGGCTTTAAGCGGCACTAGCCCTTATGCTGCTCTGTCAACATGGGGGAATGTTCCACCATAATACTGACCCAATCTTTTACAGTAGCCCTTTAATTGAAGGTAAGCCATTATCCTTCCCTGTTTCTGCTGGAGAGCTCAGAAGACCGTACTACTTGCTGTTATTCCCTGCCATGAACTGCTATCAGTGTAACTAAACCTGGAGCTATCACAGACAAGATAAAACCAGTCAGTTTCAAGCACATAGCCAAAAGGTCAAAGAACTTAAATTCAATACTGCCGGGACCAGCTTAGGTTACAGTTCAGGGGAAAGCGAAGAATGATGCAGCAGCCTGGCTCAAAAATAGAAAGAGACTTTGATCCCATTTTGGGGGGAGGGGAAATATGAAGTTTCTGTATTGGACACACGCACCTGCCATTATCACTCTGGAATGCCAAGAGGGGATCAGGTTAGAAACCATTTCTCTCCACATTTCCCAGCTCTTAATTTAAAATCAGTTTCACTAATTAGTTTAAAGAACTGTGGGGCTGCGGGAGAGACTTTGGAATTGGCACAAGCACTATAGAAATACCCAGTTTCTGTGTCTGCTACTGCAGTCCTCACTCAGGCAAATGTCTCAGGGATTTCAGCTAGAGCTTTGTTTAGTACCAACAGCAGAATCAGGTTTTGTACCTTTTTGTGCCTAGATGTAAGAATTCCTTCTCTTCCTGATAGTCAGATTCTAGCTCCCTTCGAAGTACTCCTTTTGTGAAAGTATCACTTTTTTTAATATAGGGGATGCCATAAATAATTTCCTCCTTTGTTCTTCCCTTCACGCTTCTGAGGCAAGCTCCAAAGGGAAACTGTGAAACTTTGAGCTAGACAACCAGCAGCTGCTAAATGTGATTCACTAAGAAGGAAATCTAAAACCCACTGTCTACGTCTACACTGGCATGATTTTCCGGAAATGCTTTTAACGGAAAAGTTTTCTGTTAAAAGCATTTTCGTAAAAATCGCGTCTAGATTGGCAGGACGCTTTTCCACAAAAGCACTTTTTGCGGAAAAGCGTCCGTGCCAATCTAGATGCAGTTTTCCGAAAAAAAGGTCCGGTTGCCATTTCGCGATCGGGGCTTTTTTGTGGAAAACAGTACTGTGCTGTTTACACTGGCCCTCTTGCACAAATGATTTGCGCAAGAGGGCTTTTGCCCGAACGGAAGCAGCACAGTATTTCCACAAGAACACTGACGATCTTACATGAGATAGTCAGTGTTCTTGCGGAAATTCAAGTGGCCAGTGTAGACAGCTGGCAAGTTTTTCCGCAAAATCAGATGATTTTTGTGGAAAAACTTGCCAGTCTTGACACAGCCACTATGTTTTTTGTGTCATCACCCAAACTGTCAGCTGCACCCAGTGCTCTATAGGCAGCAGTAAAGTCATAGTGCTGTGAATTGATCTATACTTGAAACTGAAGTGGAAATAATGTGGGGATATGCATTCAATGAAGGCGAAAGCACAACTGGAATTGCGATTTGCAAGGGATGTGAAGGATAACAAGAACGGTTTCTACAGGCATGTGAGCAAGAAGGTGGTGATCAGAGAGGGTGCGGGGCCCCTACTGGATGAGGGCGGTAACCTAGTAGCAGATGATATGGGGAAAGCTGAAGTACTTAATGCTTTCTTTGCCTCTATCTTCATGGACAAGGTCAGCTCCCAGACTAATGCGCTAAGTAATGCAATATGGGAGAAAGGTGGACAGTCCATGGTGGGGAAAGACCAGGTTAGGAACTATTTAAAAAAGCTAAACGTACATAAATCCATAGGTCCGGACTTAATACATCTGAGGGTACTGAGGGAGCTTGCAAATGTCATTGAGGAGCTTTTGGCCATTATCTTTGAAAAGTCATGGAGATCGGGAGAGATCCCGGATGACTGGAAAAAGGCAAATGTAGTGCCCATCTTTAAGAAAGAGAAGAAGGATGATCCAGGAAACTATAGGCTGATCAGTCTTACCTCAGTCCCTGGAAAAATCAAGGAGGGGATCCTCAAGGAATCCATTTTGATGCACTTAGAAGAGGCGAAGGTGATCAGGAATAGTCAGCATGGATTCATGAAGGGCAAGTCGTGCCTGACCAATCTGATTAGCTTCTATAATGAGGTAACTGGCTCTGTGGATATGGGAAAGTCAGTGGTATATCTTGACTTTAGCAAGGCTTTTGATACCGTCTCCCACAATATTCTTGCCAGCAAGTTAAGGGAATATGGATTGGATAAATGGATGGTAAGATAGATAGAAAGCTGCCTGGAAGGTCGGTCCCAGTGGGTAGTGATCAATGGCTTGATGTCAGGATGGCGGTCGGTTTCTAGCGGAGTGCCCCAAGGTTTGGTTCTGGGACAGATTTTGTTCAACATCTTTATTAATGCCCTGGATGAGGGGATGGATTGCAACCTCAGCAAGTTTGCAGATGACACTAATCTGGGGGGGAAGGTAGATGGGATTACAGTGGATGAGAAGCTGGATATGAGTCAACAGTGTGCCCTTGTAGACAAGAAGGCTAATGGCATATTAGTTTGCATTAAGAGGAACATTGCCAGTAGATCCAGAGATGTGATTAATCCTCTTTATTCGGCTCTGGTGAGGCCACATCTGGAGTATTGTGTCCAGTTCTGGGCCCCCTCACTATAGGAAAGATATGGATGCATTGGAGAGGGTCCAACGGAGGGCGACCAAAATGATTAGGGTGCTGGAGCATATGACCTACGAGGAGAGGCTGAGGGAGTTGGGTCTATTTAGTCTGCAGAAGTCAAGAGTGAGGGGGGATTTGATAGCAGCCTTTAACTTCCTTAAGGGAGGTTCCAAACAGGCTGGAGAAAGGCTGTTCGCAGTAGTGATGGATGGCAGAACAAGGAACAATGGTCTCAAGTTGCGGTGGGAGTGGTCCAGGTTGGATATTAGGAAAACTATTTCACTAGGAGAGTGGTGAAGCACTGGAATGGGTTACTTAGGGAAGTAACAAACTTAACAAAGCGCTGGCTGAGTTGATTTAATTGGAATTGGTCCTGCCTTGGGCAGGGGGCTGGACTTGATGACCTGCTAAGGTCTCTTCCAGCTCTATGATTCTATGATTTAAGTGTCTGTTTATGTTTTCCTGGTAGGTAGGAAATGTCATTCTGTTTGGCAAACCTCTGTGGTATTACACTCATAGTCTGATTTATCCATTGCAAATGAGAGTCCTGCTGTACTGCAGCTATGGTTTTGGTCAATATAACCTATGAATAGACTTAGTCATGAGACTGAGAAGCTAGAACTCTGCTGAGTTCCATTATCCTTCTGGCGCAGGTCAACACCACGCTGTCCTGTCAGCTCTACAAGATGAGTGGGACTGGGGTGCCTGGAGAGCCATGTACGTGCAAAGTGACAATCAGACAAACTTCCCCTGCTTAAAATTCCTCTTTTGGATGACGGAATCCTGCCTGTGGAACACCCCAGCAATAAGGCTGTCTCCTTGTCTTCCACATGCCGTCTACGTGTCCTCCACAGTTGGGTATCTATCTGAACCTGCTCATTGGGACAATCCATCAGCCATGTGAATCTTTTTGCCTATGGATGTCTTCTCCCTAGGCAGATCCAGGATACGTAGAGCCCCTTCGTGAAATTCTAGCCCATTAATTCAGCATACATGTGCCAAAGAAGGGATGCGGATCTGACTCTCAGACTTTTACATCCAGGGCAGGATTTTGCAGCCCTTCAGATGCTTTGCAGTTCCTTTTTGTGAGGGCAAAGTTTTCACCAGGGCTTAGGCCACCGTTACCATGGAGTTGGTTGCACATATCTGGCTAGCTGCCTGTGCAGTGCAGAAATGCCTGGACAACAGTTTAGCCAATGTCTTTGGCTCTGTAAGGACTGAGTCATTTGCCACTAGGAAGATGCACTCCTCCCCTGTTCCACATTGAATTGATTTAAACAAGTTGATTTTTGAGGTTAACCTTGAACTTCTGCTCTGCTGATATGCTGTACAAATTTTGAGTGCCCTGAAAACAGTCTGTCTGACGTGTAAGTGACATTGATATGTGAACACCTGCAGTGCTTCGAGGCATAGTCTAACGACTGGTTCCTTTATTTCTTTTTTTTTTTTTTTTTAGTAAGGCTTGTTATGATTCTGGATGAAGCAACTCTATTTTTTTTTAACTTAGTAGGGGCTGTGTAATCATTTTAGTTACCTGAGCCAAGCTACAATTTTACCTATAATGCTTTGGAGTTTGATCGTCTGTTCCTAACCCCACTCCTGTTTAGTTTGATGTTAAGTGCAAATGCAATAGATTTTTAGCTCTTGTGCCAGGACAGCTCCCTTTCCCCCCAACAACACCATGCAGGCCAATAGAAGATTTTAATGGCTAATTTCTTAAATTTCCACAGTAGCTTCCTAACAAAGCTTCCAACATACTTTTCAACCTTAAACCAATGTACAGATTGTTTTTCAAGTGGCATTGTTTTATTACTTGTGTGAAGTAGCACTTAGGAGCCTCTGACAGGGAACAGGACCACTGGTACCGAGTGTTGTCCAAGCACAGGACAAAGGCAGACCCTGAAGTAGCACTTAGGAGCCTCTGACAGGGACCAGGACCACTGGTACCGAGTGTTGTCCAAGCACAGGACAAAGGCAGACCCTGCCCCCAAAGACCTCACAATCTAAGTAATGGAAAGCCTGCAGCCACCTCATAAAAACTTTATTTTAAGACCAAAAAAGACCATTTTCATCTAGTTTGACCTCCTGTACAACACAGGATGTAGACTTGCATCCAGTAATTCCTGGATTAAGTCAGTAGTGTCTGTCTGAGCTAAGACAGATAGTTGAGAGAGAAGGTGGAAAATGAAAGGGGTGTGGCTGAGGATGAAAGTGGAAAGGTAATAAACAAAGGGCAAAGAGAGGTCTCACTAAATACAACCTTAGGAAAATAAATGTTTTCAGTGTCATTTGCCCGTGAGGACTGAATAGATGGGACTGATACCAATGGGGAGGGAATTCTATATCTCAAGACCTACAAAAGGTATAATTTCCTAATGTTACAGACTAGGGATGTAATAGTGTAGTTGATTAATCGATAAGCAAAAGCTTATCGGTTAATGTTAAAAACTACATGCATTCGCCTCTTCCCTCCTCCCACATCAGTAATTTTTTTAGCAGGCTGGCCAGCAGCCTAGCTCAGTTCTGGTTCACACCAGGTCCGGAACCTGC
This sequence comes from Pelodiscus sinensis, assembly GCF_052426305.1. NCBI lineage: Eukaryota > Metazoa > Chordata > Testudines > Trionychidae > Pelodiscus > Pelodiscus sinensis. The sequence goes on along the minus strand of NC_143055.1, from coordinate 107,736,823 downwards.
TCCTGCTGTGGCTCTGCATTTAAAGTATATTAGGAGACGGGCAAACTCTAAACTCGAAATAAGATACACAATTTGCACTACGCAAATGACATATCTTATTTCAAATCTAATTTGAAATTTGGCGCATCTACACAGTGCTGAATTTCAAAATAATGCTCTATTTCGAGCCACCCCTTAACCTTCATGCAATGAGGTTTACCGGATAGTGCACTCGTTATTTCAAAAAATATTTTGAAATAATGGGCAGTTTGTGTAGATGTGGGGTAGCTATTTTGGGATACCTCTGGTATCCCGAAATAGCCATGCAGTGTAGACATATCCGTAGTCCTTTAGCCTGTGTTTAAAAACATTCTTGCCAAGACAAGGATTCCCATGTATGAACCTAACTTCTCTGTCCTATATATGACTTGAGCACCTGCAGGGCCCCTCCAAAAACAGCAACATCTTATTTGCCAATGCAGATGCTTACAATATTTGTGTGAAAATCCCACAGGAAGATACAACATGACCGATCTCCTGCTGGCGTCTAACATTATCCAGTGTGGTCTCCCCTCCAAAAGAAGATCAGAATCGAGACCAAACTCTATTGCTCATCAACTGGACTGGGGTATGAGGATGGACAGTAATTGACAGTCACTATCAAATTGAAATTGGGATAAAAAAATGTGGTGATGGTCAATGCCTAGGAGTATACTAAACAGCACATTAATGTCAGCCAATAATGGCCCTAACGTCTTTGCACTTGCTTTAAATAACCATGATGGGTAAAAGTCAGAGCAACACCAGATGGGTCTCAGTGCAGATGATGAGGTTGATTGTCTGCTCTCTTGCACAGTGTGAGCGAAGCATGTTACACCAAGAGATCAAAACAGTAGTTTTGCAGAAGGGGTAAATGACCTACACAAAATATCAGGAGAATTAGACCCTGCCAGAGAGAAATTGCTATACAAATGCACAGCTAACAGAATCAAAGTTCACTGTTTTTAAAATACCAAAAGTTATCGATGCACAAGGCAATGGCTCACCTGGGCTCAGGGTTAATTTACTATTTGTCAGTAGAATGTGGCTGCAGCCTATTAGAATGTGTCACATGGTTCACTTTATGTAGGCCTGGAATTAACTAGATCATTCAGACACCAGCCCTTTTTTTTTTTTTTTTTTTTTCCCAATGCCAGGACCTTCCAAGTTCATTTGGTAATTCTTTTCCAGATAGTGCAATATTATTCCTCCCTCCCCCCCACCCCGCAAAAAATAAAGGTAGCCCACATTTCTGCGTATAGGGCATGTTACAACACTAACAGATTGATGACAACGGACACGGGCTAAAGAGTCCTGAAATCTCTACTCAGCCCTTCCTCAGATAAATCTCCCATTGTAGTAGGTAGCAGACTCACTTGAATAGGGACAGCAGAGCTTATCCCTAAATAGTTCTGCCTTTACTAATAATAATTCAGTGACAGTGATGCAAATGAATGAAAAAAATTAAGCATTGGTCATAGATAATAGAGTTTAAGTCCTGTTTAAGTCTAGGCTGACCTACCGAATAATACAGGCCACTGCATTTCACCCAGTTACCCTGTATTGAGCTCAATAACTTGTGTTTGGCTAAAGCATATCTTCTAGAAAGGCAGCCAGTCTTGATTTGCAGACATCAGCAGATGCAGAATCCCCCACTTCCCTTGGTAGTAAATAACCCTCTGTTAAAAATGTGACTAATTTCTAATTTGAAAAGTCTAGGTTTGGCTTACCTAGGATTTTACTCCTCATGAAGGCGCTGTAATCAGGTCACCTCTCAAGCTTCTTTTTGACAAGCTTAGCAGATTGGACTCTAGTCTTTTCACTTTCTCCAGCTCTCTAATATTTGTTGTGACTTTGGACCATCTCCAGTTTTCCACCAACATTGTCAAACGACTGAGTTAAATGCCTTACAGAATCATATATGCAGCTACCTTTATTAATCATCCATGTAATTGTAGGTTTATTCGCCAACATCTAGTTTCCATGAAACCATGTTGACTGGGCTTAAATCATGTTCTTATGCTTTAATTTGTCGTCACTTGAATCTCATATTAACTTTTCCATTGTTTTGCCAAGGGCTAAAGTCAGACTAACCAAGTTACTGGGTCATCCATTTGCCGTTTAAATACTGGCACGATATTAGCTATCTTCCAGTCTTCTGTCCTAGGCTTTCATGTGACGCTGCTCCTGGTCCCAACTGTACCCTTCTCGAGTATCATCCCTAGTGTAATTTGCACACAGATGCTCATGTTTCTGTAGTTGTGCTTGCACAGTTTCTTATTCCCATAGGCCCTGGAGATCCAATATCTCCAGTTCATTGCAGCACATCTGGGGCATGTTGCTGGCATGGTCAGCTGAGCAATTACACAGAGTTGTGGAGAACTGCTAGGTATTTTCATCAAGCTGTGCAAACAGGGAAAAGACATTTTAAAAAAGGGGGGCTTTAAAGGTGGGGGGGCACTATAGGTTGCATGACCTTTGTGCAGTGGAATTCACAACTGTGACCAGAGCAGCTGTTCTGGTTGACATAAACAGTGTCTACACTCACATTGCTTTGACCTCAGTATGCTGACCATGGCTCAACTGTGCTCAGGGAAGTTGTTTTAACTGCATTGCTGTAACAAGGCACTTAGGCTGGTGGGAGACAAATTGAAGTGGAAACACATTCACAGCCAGTTAATGTTGACCTAACTTTGAAGTATCAACTGATCCTCAGGTACCACCAAGAGCTAAGATACCTTGATTCAAAACTAGATGCTCAAATAAAAGGCTGAGGGAACGGGGAGGGGGGGGAGGGGGCTGGTTTCCAGATGTCCTGAGCATCCACATCTCTCACTTGGACAAACTCACATGCAGTCAATGGAGATGTGGTTGCTCTGCCTTTCTGGAAATCTGGTAATTTTATTTAGGGATGGAAACAAAATGTGGAGGTGGAGTTTTCAATAGAGCCCAGGTGGCTTAGAAGAACCAGTGTTATTGAAAGTGTAAGGGAGTTGTGCTCCCAAGTCACTGGGGTCTGCCTGAAAGCTGAATGGTCACACTGATCAATACAAGCATTGTAGCTGACAGTCATAAGACCTCAGAGACATCCTGGCATGTAACATTATTCCTGAATGTTCTGGAATAATAGAAAACGTTATGGTCTGTGCCTGCAGACTGCTCATGTCCTCAGGGGATCTCCTATCTGCCTCACGTACACACACATACATACTTGAAAGTGCTGCTGCTGCTATGTTAAGAACCTAAGTCATTCTGTTTGTTTGCCTTGGTTACTATCAGTAGTATTCCTTGCCTCTAAAGAGGTCTGTTATAACCTTGATAGTGAGACTTCACCCTTTCCTGGTTGCTGAGGAACGGGAAGGGGAGCAGCTTGTAAGTCTTCTGAAGCTAGTCAGGTCTTATGTTTCTGGAGACTGTAGAACAGGAAACATGAGGAAAGTTGTAAAGAAGATTTTTACATTTCAGCACAACTTATGGGCTATTCTATGAGGAAGAGATGGGGGACCTGTATTGACTAAGTGTAGTATTCAAATCTCAAATATGCTAATTTGGAAGTGGAGCAGGCATATTGTTTCATGAGATGATCGGATAGATTTCTTGTGTTTATATTTATATGCAGGGGTGATGGACACTGCACTTGAGAGTCAGCATTGCATTTTGTTTAGTTGTTCACACCTGCACAAAGTTATTGTGATATGGTACAAACCAGTGTACAATAAGGCTTAATAAAACATATGCCGGGTATGCTAATCTCTCGGTAGGCATTCCTAAACAAAATTTCTTCAGATATTTGAAAGACCCTCCTTATAATGGGGCCTAATTCAACTCTCATTAATATAGTCTTTTCACTGACTTCAGTGGGAGATGGAACAGGCCCATAATGCCTATTCAACTTTGGGGAATTTGGAGGAAAAGAGTAGCTTAAGTATTAAGTTATATGAGTTAAAATGAAAAAAAAAAAAAAAGGTCTGATCATAACGGATCCATTATTACTCATACTCCTCCCATTTGTTTGTATATGCACTGAATGCTTGTTCTAACCACCTGTTGTCTCTTATGTAGATGGTAAACTCTTTAGGACAGGGACTATCTCTTTGTTGCATGTTTATAGTGTAACTAGCATAATGTAAGGCATTCACTAGCCCATCCTAGGTACTTAGAAACAGGCACTTTTTTCAGTTACGGTTTGTATCCATGACTCCCTATTTCATTCCTGAAGTAAATGTGAATTTTGTCTGGGTAAGGAATATTGACAGAAGCCTATAACTACAGCATGAGCATATGTGCTCATGAACACAACAGTGCAATATGTCTCATTATCAGATGGTTTAGTTTTACTTAGCTCCTGGAGACGGATGATTGATGAGAATCTCAGTATGCTCTCTTTCCCTCTCTGACGCATGGTTGGGCTATATGGTAAAGATGGTAGTTTTTGGTGGGGGACACTTTAAAAATCTATTGAGAGGGTGTGTCTACACCACTTTATTTATTCAGATTTAAGCCAGGGATGGGGAACCTCCGGCCCAGAGGCTGGACGTGGTCTCTGGCTTGCCTGGTTCTGGTCCCCAAGGCTTAAGGTGTGCCCCCCCCCCCGCCCTGCACTGGGGAGCCAGTGCTGGCACTCCAGCACCTCCTCCCTACCCCACCGCAGGGCTGGAGCACACAAAATCTACTAGACTGAGCCCTCCTAGGCTCTGGTGTTCAAAGGGAATGAGGGGAGTGTTTTTTCTCCTTTTCAGTTGGGTACCACATCAGTGAGGTTGTTTGTTTGTTTGTTTTTCACTTGTGTGTGTGTGTGTGTGTCCCAACTGATTTTTCTGTGGGTGAGTGGCTCCTGACTCCCCCCCCCCCCAAAAAAAAAGTTCCCCGCCCACTTTAAGCTATTTGGTCTAGGTATACTTAATCTTGCCTCAGTGCGGGAGGATGGCCTAGTTTGACCTTTCAAGGTTCCTTTCTGCTCTATATTTCAAATTTTATAACTTGAAGATTCTGCTTCCCCTCACTACATCCACAGTGCTCTGCTTTTTAAAAATAATCACAGAGCTTTTGGGGCCTATAGCCTGTTCTGCTGTTAGGTGGTCTTGGCTATTTCTCATGACTCATTGCGGGATGTCTACCGGAATTCTGAGATGTGCCATCTCAATCTCCTTTCCTTGTATCTTATAACAAACCCCTTTTCTAGTATCCATACATCATATGGTTTTAGTGAGCCAGAACCTTATTCAAACTGCTGTCAGGCAGCAGAGTAGAAACACTGTTTAGCATGGCCATCCTGAGTCATTAATATGAAGAGGGTGCTCTAGGTACATTGGCAGTAAAGGTTGGTCTGGCACACTCAAGACCTGACTGGTCCCAGATGAGGGACTTTGCTGGACTGTGGGAGGTAATTTCTACTCCTCATCCCCCTCCAGCCCCCCCAGCCATAGCCTGGCTGCCAGCCTCCTGGCTGGCTCCCCACCATCGCAGACCCCTCTGAGCACAGGGCTCCTGTCCCCACAGGGCCCCCACAGGGTAGCCCCTCTGCCTCCCAATCCTCCTAAGCAGTTGAGCTGCTGGGTGGCAACCCCACAGCTGGGATTCAGGTTTGCTGCTGGGCAGCATCCCTGTTACTGCACACCAGCCCTGCCAGGCAGTCCCGCTGCCTCCCAGCTGCTCCAGGAACCTCTGCTGGGTGGCAGTGGACTCCTGACTGTGCTGCCAGGTGGTAACCCTCCACTCCCAGGATCCTGTCCCCCTTCCTCCCTTCCACTGCTGAGCAGCTTAGCTGTTGAGCTCCTGGCTCCACTGTCAGACAGCCCTGCTGCCTCCCAGTCCTGCCTGGTAGCTGCATCGCTAGGCAGCAGCCCAGCTGTTGGGCTCCTGACCCTGTTATCAGGCAGCCATGCTGTTCCCAGTCCCACTGTGCAGCTGAACCATCACGCCGCAGCCCCACTGCTGGGCTTCTAGTTTTTCTGCTGCAGGGCAGCAATAGCTCCACTATTTGGCTCCAGCCTCTCTGCAGGGGCCCCCAGCCACCAGCCCTCCACCAAGACTCTCCGGTCCTGGAACACCCATGGCCCCTCTGGACCCTGGCTGTTGCCCGACCAGAGAGTCTCGCTTTAGAGAGGTTTGATCTGTGCAGCTAAATAGTTTGGGATGAGGTAGGAGACAGCCACCAGCATATCTCTGTGGTACTGGCCAGGTGGATAATGCTGGAGGAGGATATGGTTTCTTGAAATGGCTTTATTTGCTTTTTATACAACCACGTGGGTTTGAAAAGCTTTGAAGTGTGACCCAAGTGAACCCTGAAGGCTCAAAAACCAGATGCAAGGCAACACATTTACAAAAATAAAACTCGTTTTTAACTCAGGTCCCAATTTTGGGGACCCCCATTCATGGCTTTTGAACCTTTGGGGTTTGCAGTATTGTGAGAGAGAAACTACAGTTGAGTTTTTATCTAGAGATCATTTAACAGAAACAGGCAATTTATAACTGAAGGGTTTGTCTTCATATGCAGCAGCACAGTTACCTCAGTGCAGCTATATTGCTAAAGACACTCCATTGACAGGAGAGCTCCTTTTCTTGTCACCATAGTTAATCCACCACCTCAAGAGGCAATAGTTAGGTTGACAAGAGATGCTCTCACATCAACATAGCTTTGTCTACATTGGGGTGAAGTACTATTGGCATAACTACATCAGTTAGAGGTGTGGATTTTTCACATCCCTGAGTGATACAGTTCTCAGACTGGCTTGAGTAATTTAATATAGTAACATAGGCCTGGTCTACACTAGAAAATTAGGTTTATTTAACTGTTGGTCATGGGTATGTAAAATCCACACCCCCTTGACTGGTGCTAAGTAGATCTAAAGTCACCATTATGTGGACAGCACTGGGTGGGTGGAAGAATTCTTTTATCAACCTAGCTATTGTTTCTCGGGGAGGTGGATTATTTACCCTGATTAATTTAAGTTGTCTTAAACTTTCCTGGGTGTATGGCTAGTAGTCAACTAATGGTGTGAAATTAAAACTCAGACAAATGTTATCCTTCAGAAGTAAAGAATGAAGGCCCTTTTACTTAGGTTTGACATTACAAGGCATCAGTTATTGTCTTAACTTGTGTGGAAAAGCTTACAGGCCCAGTGCTTAAATCCTATTGAAGTCACAAGGATTTAAGCATCTGCTTTAAGTATATATGTGTTTCCCTGGCTTGGGGCCTGAAAGGGTAGACATGTAGTGTCATATAAGTTTTCAGTCAGTGAGGGTACTCCCTGGAAAGAATGAAGCCAGTTTGTTATGTGTGCATGCAGGACAGGTCTGGTTTTGCAATGGAACATGGGTGTGACTTGTATTGCTGTGAGTTATATGAAGACAGAAGCTTCAAAGTGGTTATTATAAAACAGCCATCAGCAACATCAGACATGAGTTAGTACAGGTAGCATTTGCTTTTTTTGCAACACAGTCAGTCAGTGCAGCTCACACTAGCATGCCTGTCTAGTATGAATTCTGCTCCCAAACCTCTCACCAGGACTGCAGAGGTGACTGGAGGCAGTGAGACCATGAGGAAGACAGGATTTGGGATGGATAGCATTTATTAAAGCTGCCAGTATACTGCAGTGCACAAAGGGGTTGTGGGAAGGGCTGGGGAAGATCCAATGTATCTGCTGCTAAGAAGATCCATTAGTCATTACCACCTGCAGCATGTAGAGGTAATGGAACCCTGTATACCAAGGATAGTCAACAGGCAGATGGCAGGCCGAATCTGAACCACCAGAAGCCTTTGAATGGACCACACAATCTTTTTATTTACTGTATTTCCTTCAGAGTCTGGAACTTGACTATATCTCGACCAAGAAACTTGGACCTTGACCAAAAAACAGACTTCCCCTGTTTAATACCATAAAACCTGCCCCTCCCATCACAGAACCCAGCATCTTAAACAAGATGAGACTGAAGCTAGGTATGAAGTGGGGCAGGATGTAGCTTACACACCAGCCTTCCTCCCACTCATTGTGCTAACTGGATTCATTTTTGTTCGCACTGGTACTGAGTCGGATGTATTTTAGCCATTGGGCCCAAAGCTCCAGCTAGTATAACTTGACATACTGCAGTCAATTAAACTATACTGATTGATACCAGATTTGAACATCTGGCTTGTGTGGTTTATTGGATTTATTATTTAATGTGGAAACCACTGTGAAACTCAATTTGTTTTTCCTGGATGATAAGGGCCCTTCTTAAAACCTTTTGGGGAGGCAAAAATTCCTCAGGAATCACTTCAGCACAGATTTGTCCCAATGCACGTATTGTACACAATCACAGTGTCATCATTGGGAAAAACAGTCAAGGGAGCATTGCATAAATGTAAACACTGAAAAGGGACACGACCTCCTTTAGGTAAAAAGGCTGTGAATGGTCAGTACCAGAGTGTCACAATCTTCAAAGGCATTTTGGCATCTTACTGCCATCAGTCACATTTCAAATAACACTACATTAACTAGGGAGCTGTTGTCTGCACCAGCAGGGGCCATTAGTGTGAAACATACTAATTACTCTCTAGCCATGTGCACCAATGTACCCAGTAGACAAGCTCTTAGATACACCCAGATGAGATCTAAGATTGAAAATCAGTTCCCCAGCCTAGAGAGCAAAAGATTAGGAATCAAAAACACGTTATGCACTGTGCATATAGTAGTGCAGAAAACAACTTCTTAGTTATAGCAGTTGTCACAGCCAATTCATCAAAAATAGCCACCTATGCATGAGACTTTATTATTCCTTTTTTGAGTTTATGAACTGTCTGGATTTACTACTTTGCTATAGAAATTTCACAGTTCTGTACTGTCTGAATTTTAACCAAGAATGTAAGAAGTTAAGAATTGTAATGTTTTTTCTAGACTCAGTCCCTCTCTTAAGGACAGCTATTCGTTAGCTGTCAGCCTTAAGAGTTACTGAATGCATTTGTCATCTGTGTACTGAGTCCCTGTTGGAATTTGTTCCTGTATGATGACCCAGCTGTTGTGTAAGACGATGGAGTATATTAATGTTATCAACCGCTTGACTCAGTTGTTTGTTGCATTTTATAGGTCAGTGCTGATCTGCCCCTCGCCCCCAGCAGTTATCTGTTCCAAACTGGTTATGCAAGTTACATAGCTCTTTGCCTTCTGGGGTTCTGAAGCTGTGTTTGTAAAATTAATCAGAAACCCTAGTTTTCCTGGAATCATTGGCTACAACATCTGTCACGGTATTTAACGACATTTTAATGGAAATGTTCCCCTGCTGAGCTCCCGTCTTCTCTTTTATCCTCATTGGAGTTCCTTATTAAACGAATGCTAAGACCTTTCAGAAGAACAGCTAAGAGAAGGTTGAGTCAAGGAAAGAGAAAACACAAGCAAAGGGGGAGGATAATACAGTTCGGGTTTTTAAAATTACATATGAAAGGGGCATGGTAAATAATATGGGAGAGCATTGCAAACATTCAGTGGACAGGATGTGCCAATTCACGTGGGTGGCTTTCGTGCTGTCTCCTCTCCTTGATGTCATTTCCACAGACATGTCTGTGAATAAAAGAAGAAAGTGTTGGGAATGTTCCTGAGTAGCCTGTGTATTTCGCACAAGTATTTGTTGTAATCAGTGTGTTGGTGTAACATCTTGAAAGCTCATTGTGGATAAGTGGGAGTTATCAAATTGGAGAGCAGAAGCAACACCATAGATGGGGGAAGGGCATAGGTGGTGTAAGGCCCAGGGGCTAAGATGCAGCCCCTGGCTTGATTGGATCTGGCTGCTGAGGCTTGCGGCTCTCCCGTAGCATTGGGTAACCCACACTGACACTCCAACCCTCTCTCCCCACTGCTGTCTTCCTGTGGAGATGGAGCACTCAAAATCTACTAGCCTGAGCCTGCCTAAGCTCTGGTGTGTGAGGGTAATGTGGCGATAATCTTTGTCCTTCTCAGTCGGGAGCTACGTCGGTTTGTTTATTTTGCAGTATTTTTGCTTGTGTATAGCCCCCAACTGATTTTTTTTCTGTGGGTCAGTGGCCCCCGAACCAAAAAAGGTTCCTTACCCCTGCCATTGATCTTACAAAACTGAGTATAGGTAGTAGGTACTCAGAGCAATAGTGATGCCTTCTCAGCAATAGTGATGCCTTCTCAGGGTGAAAATACATTTGCCAATAAGCCACTCGTACAATTAAATACAAATCTACCCTTGGTTAATTTTCACTCCAGAAAAGGAATCTGATTCAACAAAGGAATAGTCCAGATCTGTCTTCTGTTTATGTACAGAACTGGTGCTGCGTAAGCAGCAGTGGTACAAGCTTCCCTTCCAAAGTGCTTTAACCCCAAGCTGTAAGGTGGTGGAAGACTCACACCACCCTGGTCACCAGAGTTGTTTAAACTTGCACCACTGTTCGGGTATGTCTACACTACCACCCTAGTTCGAACTAGGATGGTTAATGTAGTCATTCGAAGTTGCAAATGAAGCCCGGGATTTAAATATCCCGGTCTTTATTTGCATCTTGCCGGGTGCCGCCATTTTTAAATCCCTGTTAGTGCGGACTCAGTGCCCGTGGCTACACGCGGCACAGAGTAGGTAGTTCGAATTAGGCTTTTTAATTCGAACTACCGGTACACCTTGTACACCGGTACAGCCTAATTCGAACTACCTACTCTGTGCCGCGTGTAGCCGTGGGCACGGAGTCCGCACTAACGGGGATTTAAAAATGGTGGCGCCCGGCAAGATGCAAATGAAGCCCGGGATATTTAAATCCCGGGCTTCATTTGCAACTTCGAATGACTACATTAACCATCCTAGTTCGAACTAGGGTGGTAGTGTAGACATACCCTCCAAGTCATCACCATGTAGGTTTCCATGGGAATTGTACCTCTCTCCTTATACAAGGGATGAATCTGTCACCTTATCATTTGGATAACCCAAATGAAAATGTTTAAACATCAATGGAGACAGCAGTGTTTGACCTTGCATGCGTTATTTTTGGGTATCTGTTCAAAACCTGGTAAGCAAAGCCTTTTCTGTATAATCATCCACTGCATGTATGTCATTAGACTTATAACACTGAAGTCTGGGACAGTTTTTTCCACTGGAATCATATGAGGGTTCGCATTTATTTTTGCAATTCAGACAGGTGTAGGACCAAATCGCTGCTAGCATAAGCAGGTGTATCTATGAGTTCAATGGGCGCTGTACCCACTTGTAGCATTAGTAAATTTGTCACTTTTTATGTAAAATAGGTTGTCATGAGTTTGAAAATCAAAGTAATTTAGATGTACAAAGTGCAAAGGTTTTTTTGTTTTGTTTTTTAACTGAATGTTGCTCTGTTAAATTTTGACTTGCAAATTGAGTGTAGAACAGACTAAACCTAAGAAAGAGCTTATATGGAAACCCCTGTAAAGCAAACTGGTTGAGTTTTGCCCTCTTCTGTTAATGCTCATATTGAAATGTTAGAAAGAGACATCTAGGACCTGATCAGCATACAGCTCAGGAAGAATGAACTGACTGAAACAAGTTCTTAAACCAAACTACAGAGGCCTCACCTATGCATTATCTGTCTATTATGGTTGTATAAATTGTACATTTTAGGATAGATCCTCAACTAGCACATATGTAGATTAACTTTGATAAACTAATCCTGCCATTGAGTCACACTTCCGTTGATTCAGATGAGAGAATCACATGTAGAATGATGAAAAAAATGGGTCTGATTGTTGTTGCGGTTTGTTGGTTGTTGTTGGAAGATCTGCACTTCATTTCTTAATTATTTGATGCTACAAGCTGGGGATATGATTTCCTGAGAGAAATGACTCAGAGGAAAAGAGGAAACTATAACATACACAAACCCATGCTGCAAAAATGCTTAAGATGGTAACATTGTACTAACAATTGTGTTTACACTTACAATGTAGATCAGCTATATATAATTTAATATAGGACAGTGATATTCTGTTACCTCAATAAATAAGAATCCTCTTAGTATGTTGATTGAAAGGTGGAGATCAATAACTTCTTAGATTGAACAATATGCAGGGCTGGTGGGGGCAGAGAAAGGGGACAGTGGCCTGGGGACCCAGAAAGTCAAAGGGGTCTAGGGCTCTAGTGTTGTCACCCGGAGCCCTGAACCCTTCTTTAAGTTACCCTTGGAGTGTTGCACATCACACTCTGGACAGCTCTTAGGACTGCCTAGGATGGCAGGGGCAGTTTGCTCCTGGCAGCACTGGGGAGGAGGAGGATGCTGTGGTACCGGTGGCACTGAGGGCTGGCTGCCATTGGCCCCATCCCTTCCACATGAGGCGCTGCCGCTTCCAGGAGTGCGGAGCTGGGCCACTCCTCACCTTGCTGGGGGGCCGCCCAGCTCTCCTGATAATATGGGCTAGATCAGGGGTGGCCAACCCATTTAACAAAGAGAGCCAAAACAGCGGCAGAAAAAATGCGAAGAGCCGCAACCAGAATTGTCAAGCCAAAAAAAAAAAAAGAGGCTGCCCCTTTAAGAGACAAGCTTAGGGTTTTTGGCCATACCAGGCTTCCGTTGACGATTTTCATCTTGGGAGAGCACAGCGGGGAGGGAAGGGGGTTCGCAGGAGCAACTTCACAAGCTGCACTTTTGGGGGAGAAGAGCCGCATGTTGGCCACTAGCTCCTTAGCTGGTGTAAATCCAGATAGTTCCATAATGGAACAATGAAGAGAGATACCAGCTGAGGACCTTTTATGTTTAAAACAAACAAACAAACAAAACCCCCAAAACAAAAAATAAGCATTCAGTAAAAATGCAGCTTTTGCTACTTTGTTGTGAAATGCTCCTCAATTTATGGTGTCACGCTTGCAAATGTTACAGTTGGCTTACTGATGTAAGTAGTCTTGCCTTTTAGACCTGACCTACAGTGGGAAAGTTTCCCCTGGGTATCTCTGCAAGTTAGGCTGGAATTATTCCAAAATGAGTTATATCATGGTAAGATTCAGGTGGCTGCACCCCTGTTGTGATGGAACTATACTGCTTCAGAGATGTTCCCCACAACGCATTTACTCCACATCTGGATTGTGGCAGAAGTCAGGACATTGGTAATCATGCTTGGTGGTTGGAGCAGGGCTCAGGCAGCCAGAAATAGGACCCAGGGTCAGAGGCCGGATGCCAGAGCCAACCATCACAGCCCAAGTCAGGAGTCAGAGCTGGATTACCTGGAGTGAGGCAAAGCTGGGGCCGGAAAAGGGAAAAGGCTGGTTGCAGAAGAAAGGCAAGAACTAACACATCCATAGGCTGATGCATTGAACAGCTGTTGCTGTTGGGCTTAAGAGCTGTCTTGTGCCTCTTCTCACCAATTCCCCAGCTTACTATAGGCTAACTATGCTCGTTAGGGGCCTAGAGGGAGGCTGCAGGCCCTGATTTCTGACTGGCCTGTCCGGTTATCTGTGGGCTTGCTGCTGCTCTGAGGTCATCTCAATCAATGGTCTTTAGTTAAATACTGGGGCATGCTTATGTGCATCTGTTTGTGACTGTAGCTCCTGGCAAGCTCAGACACCAAGTCTGTCATAGCCACCGTTTCCCATGCTTCCACTTGGTCACATCAGCAGGTGTTGGATTTTCTGGTCCTCCAGGGAAAGGAGAATGTGCAGTCGCATCTTCCCAGCAGTAACTACTGCAAAAATCTACCAGCAAATAGCAGAGCCAGTTCAGGACAAGGGACGCTCCTGGGATACATGCCAGAGATACATACCAATGCCAAGAAGATGTGGCAGTTTACAAAAATGTCAAAGACAAGAACCAAGCCCTTTGGTAATGCTTCTAGTACATGTGCTTACTACAAGGAGCTAATGCTCTCTTTTTGCCTGCGGCCATCACAAAATTTCAATACATGTTGTATAATTTCACGGCAGGCCATAATGAGGCTGATGCACCTTCAGAAGTCATGCAGGCCATCACAGACCCTAAGCAGGAGGAAATTTCCCCAGACAACAAAGATTTTGCAGCCAGTCAGAGACCCCACTGGAGCTGCTGTCAGGTTCCTGGTCAGAGAAATGCCTGAATTTGAGCCGGAGAGCCAAAATGATACAGCTGAAGAGGGGCCTTCATCCAGTAAGTATTATGTGCTATTTTATAATCTCTGTTGGTTTTGGGAAATTTGGAAAACTTTTTTCTGGGTACCTTTGTCTGGCACACATGGCTAAAGCATACGTGTCCGTTCCTATGCGGTATCATTACTTCTCTGTTGTTCCATTTTTCTCTGACCTTCAATTTTCTGTCCTCCTAATGGTGCGGAGGACAGAAAATTAAACTGTCAAATGCAGCTATGTCCCCACCAAAGTCATAAGCATCCCCATGCCCATACACCAAGACACACCGTGTAACTTTCTCTCCAAGTGACATGATGTTCCCTATCCTTCAATTACCATTCTCCCCTCATCCCTCAAACTATACAATGGAAGATATGGTGGTTCAGCAGCAGAGGAGAAATATGTAAAAACACCAGGATAATGCAAATGAGGTAAGTTTATTATAATGAAAGAAAAAGCAATAGTACGCCAGTAGCAAATGCATGTTCTAGATTTGAAGCTGCTCCATAGCTTATGAGTACCGCACATTGGCCTGATTATCGGGATGTTTACTGTGTGGGGTTAATTCAAAGGAGGACTAATTAGAGAAACAGGTATGAAGGAACAGAATGGTCAAGATAAGCTGCCTCTTAGAAAACACTTAAAGAACATTAAGTAACAATGCTAGGACTATTATCCTTGGGAGATGGGGTGGTATTTGTGTGTTGTTTCCGGCCAACCTTAAACCTGGTTTGGAACAGGGCAGAAGACGTGACCACAGCTGAAGAAATGAACCATGGCAGGAATAAAAGGGACCTATCTTAAGAGAGGTGAGTAATTTTTTTGCAGGAAGGGGACTGAATCACACAACCCAGGCCACCAGAGCTCTCTAAACAAGTTAGGTCTCTCTAGGTTACCTTTAGGGAATTGTTAGACCTTAAGTAAGAGAGCCTGTAGATTGCTGCTCAACATTATTTTCTCTATGTGCTCTGTTCCTACTGTTAAAATAAACAATACCTCGGCTTAAGAAGACTGTGGCCACTTTTCACCACTCCAAAGGAAAAAACAGAGTCCAAACTCAGACTTGTTGGGTCAGACAGGTGAATGTACAATGTATATCCAGGGCTGGTCAAGGAGTGGGAGAAGGATGAAATTTCTCCCAGGTAGGCATTCTCATTTCCACTACAAGGGGCAGACAACTCCGGTGCCATTCTCCCCCCAATACAAAGAGAATAGCTAAAATCCCACCTTTGCACATTTGTGACTCCCTCCCACCTGCACAAATATGGCAACAATGGGGGGGATGGTATTACATCTCATCCACAGCAGTTGGTCTGCATGATTGCCAGTACATCTGGATCCCCGTTGACATTAATGACTCAGGAGAGTGTTGCTTGCCAGTGTTTCCTCCACGCTGCCCGACAGCACTTTGGGGTTCTTTGGTATCTTTTTTATAAATTGAAGCAGCTTGAAAATGGAGTTGGCTAGCAAAAAACACATTATAAAATAACATGGTAGAAATCAGGGGAGATTATTTCACCCCAAGTCTTAGAATTCCAGTGGATTCTAGTAACATATATCACAATCCACTGCAATATCCGACTCCTAATGCACCGTCTAGCAGCAGAACTTATCGAGAAAGTTGTGCTGTGAGGTCCCTATCTTTCCCAAGGCAAGGAGCTTCAGCCACTTTAGCCGCACAGGTATGGATGCATTCTTTCAGTTTAGTGTACCTGTATAATTCTAGCTCATTCCCCCCCCCCCCCCCCAAATCTGTTCCATCCAGATAAAGCTTTAGAGTAAAGGCCATTATTGGTTTCATGGACCTGATTTGTCATTGAGTAGTCACTTACTTCTCCTCAAAGAGTGCAAAGTGGGCCTAACATGTCACTATGTACTTTGCTTGGATGTGCAAGGCAATGGAGATAGAGAACCCAAATGAACAGTGTGCAGAAAGCTTTGCTCCCAAGAACAGCATTATAGAGTGTGAAGCGTTATATGTATGTACCTCCAGCTGAAAACATGTTTTCAGAACTTTCTGGGCAATCCACCTTTTGTTCTGTGGGTGTGCTTTCACATTCGTGTCATTTAATACAGTTATGAACTGACTTTATCCCTGTCAAACAAAGTCAGGCTTTATGTCCACATGATGATTGCTTTTTCTGCTAGCACAGCTGGATAAGTAGGTGGGACATATGATAAGAAAAAAAGCAAGACAAGCAACTGCATCGTCTGCAGATTTAATAATCAGTATTATTTGTACTTTGTTAGGGTGTAACTTATTACCGGTGATGATGATTTACATTTTCAGTTAGTGCTTGTCATCCAATAATTTTAAAGTGCTTTACATGAACTGGGCTTGTTTAGTTTGGAAAAAAGAAGATTAAGGGGGGACATGATAGCGGTTTTCAAATATCTAAAAGGGTGTCACAAGGAGGAAAGAAAAATTTGTTCCTCTTGGTTTCTGAGGACAGGACAAGGAGTAATGGGCTTAAAGTGCAGCAGGGGAGGTTTAGATTGGACATTAGGAAAAAATTCCTAACTGTCAGGGTGGTCAAATATTGGAATAAATTGCCAAGGGAGGTGGTGGAATCTCCCTCTCTGGAGATATTTAAGAACAGGTTAGATAGACATCTGTCAGGGATGGTGTAGACGGAGCTTGGTCCTGCCTTGAAGGCGGGGGGCTGGACTCGATAACCTCTCGAGGTCCCTTCCAGTCCTATTATTCTATGATTCTACATTATTAACTGAACCTTCCCTATGCCAATCCAATGCAGTGGTTATTACAGCTGGCATACAGATGGAAAGCTCAGGTACAAAGGTAGTTGGTTTCCTACCTTCTACTGAATTCAGTGGAAATTTGGATCCTGAATACCTCTGAGGATCTGGGCCAATAGCCTTCGGCAAAGGCTACATAATGAATCAATGGCTAACTTGACCCCAGTAATTCTAACCTCCAGTTCCTTAGCCTAACCCCAAGACAACACTCCTTGCCCATATCTAACAAGACATTCCGAAGGAGGCCTTACTGGCCCATTCTGGAATCTTTCTCATCAGTCATCTCCTTCTGTTTCTCTCTTACTGCCTTGCCCATTTTAAAACTCTCTACCTGCAGGCCAGAATCTTGCTTGCCCCAACTCTGCAGTTCAGGGAACTGACCGGTGAAAGACTGTTTCTGCTTAGTAGAAATTTGTCCTGAGCCTGTGAAGTACAGATCCTGCTCCAAGCTGCTCAAGTGTTTGAATCCAGAATTTTCATTCAGGCCACTCTCTTGTTTTTAGATTATCCGTCCTGATACTCTACTAGGTTCTCACGATGTGGCATCTGATAAATAATCTTGAAATGGAGGTACTGAGAGGTGACAGCTCAGAGCCTCATAGGTATTTTGACCCTCAGCTTCCCAGGGGTGACTTGGTCAAGTGCAAACAGTGATTCAGTAGTAAAGCCAGGAATAGAACTCTGGTCATAGGTTCTGAAACAATAGCAGCCCCTGGCTTGAGGTGGTTTTCATTATATCCAATTTGGTTCAATGGGTCTCACACATCCCCACTACACAAATTGTTCCAGGACCCCTGCCCCCTGGTCATTTTATTCTCAGTTTGCTGCCTCTTCTACCAGACCTCAATGCCTGGTAAAATCAAGAGCTTCAGCTGGGAGGATAAAAGGGGATACAAGAACCATAAGAGACAAGGAAGTACTATTACTGATCCGACCTTGTCTTCTGTTGTGGGGAAGGGAAGGAGAAGGTATTTGGTTTAAACCACGTTAGCTAACACATGATAAGCTCCTAGTGTGAACTAGAGTCATGCTTACATGGGAAAGAGATATCTGTCTTGTCCACCTTACGAGTTTGCCAGATGATAGCTAACACTGCTGTTAAACACACTTTTATTCCCGTTGAGTACATAGGGTTGCCAGGAGTCTGGTATTCTATCGGGCAGTCTGGTATTTGCGTTCTTTGTCCTGTAAAAAAAAAAATCAGAGAATACCGAACATGTGCAATGTCCAGTACTCTCTGATTTTTCCAGCTGCGCACCGGACAGAAGCCTGGCATAGGCGAGGGGGGCAGCTAGAAGGTGGGGCCACGATCAGCTCTAGAGCCTGTGATTGCACAGAAACCTGGTGGGGGTGGGGAAAGTGGCTGGGAGTCCCAGCTGGGAAGCGGGGTTTTGATTGCCGCTTATCCCGCATTCTTTTTGTCCGGTATTTTTTGGGAGACCATCTGGCAATCCTACATACTCACCATGCAGGGTGGGGCTCTGTGTATGGTGTGTCACTGAATGAGGGGAATCCTATAGATATGGACCATGTATCTAAGCTACTATTTCTTCCTCTTTCTCTTCCCGCACCCTTTTTAACTATCAGAGCCAGCTAGGCCTCTGGGGGTTGAGTTTCTGCCTGGTAAAGGCATAGCAAAAAGCATGGCAACAATTCAGCCCAGGTTTTCTATCATGTTTGACCATGGAGTGCATTCATACTGCTGTGTTTCAGAGCTAATGCCAAGGTGCTTTGTATTTTCAAAAGGTGTAGATGCTTGTTGTGTATTTTTCTTTCCGATCATTATTGCCATGAAAAAGCAGGTCACACAAGGCATCCCTATACAAGTTCATGGTGCTTTATGGTCCCTCAAGGGCCTATGCAGCAAGCAGGAGCCTACAAAAATGAGTCCCAGAGCCCAGATATACAGCCCCTCACTTGCAGGGCATGTGTTGTAGTGCTAAAAATAGCTGTGTTGGCTCATGCCCTGAAGATCATGCCCCAGCCTCAGACTCAATGGCTGCACAGCTAATTTTAGTGTCACAGTGTGAGGCAGAGTTTGTAAATCAGCGCTCTTGAGACTTGCTGCTGCAGGATCCTGCTTACAGTGTAGATGTGCCTGCTATGCACCATGGTCTTTCATAACCACTCTCAGCAAGGGCTGTACTGTTCTGTGGTTTCTCCCCATTCTAGCTTGCCTGTCTAATAAATTGAGCATACATCATGATATGAGACTGTTGCTCAGGTGACAAATGCAATGGAAATGAACCCAGGAGATCTGGGTTCAGTTCCCCGCTTTCTATGTAAGTTTGGACAAGTAATTTACCCTCAACTGCCCACCTGTGCTTCCTTTCTCCCATCTGGTATTCTGATATGTCTATTTAGATTGTGAACTCTTCTCTCATAGCACAGTGAGGTCCTGATCCCACTTGAGGCCCAAAAGTACTACTAATAGTAGGCACCCTTCAGTCTCCAGAGACCATGGTTACGCTCACCTGAGAGGTAAAGAATTTTAATCAGTTGATTTTATGGCAGCCACAAAGGTGGTTTAAGGGACTCACTCAAGAGAGACTATTTCTGCTGCATCTGTCCCATTTAAAGGCAATGTTTTAAACCTTCGGGATTTGCCTTCAGTGAGCTCTCGTCTCCTCCGCTAAGCTGGACTTCTCATAACTCTGGAGACCTGTTGTGTCCAAAGGCTGCAGTTTTGAGTGTGATCTTCCCATTTGTCCACATCAATTTCCTTGAGGCCTTGCAAAGATCCTTGTAAGAAAATTTTGGACATCCTTTGAGTCTTTTTTCAGATGCCAGTTTGCTGTACAGAATGCCCTTCTGTGCTCTAAAGCCATTCACATTGTAGGGGATTCTTACAGGGAAACTAGAAAAGCACCAATTTCTTTGTTAGTTTTTTTTAAAGGTATGTCCACTGCTTACAGTGTAATCAACTTACTAGCAACCCTATTGAGCCTGATTCTCCAAAGCTTGGCACCTGGTGATCATGGGTGTAGCACAATGTGGGTGTAGCACCCTGCCAAATGGAGGTGCATTGGTGTGAATGATGACTAGACATAGCACACAGCAGAAGTGAAGTAAGCCCACTAGGTTTGTAAGACTGTAAATTACTTTCGAAATCAAATTAGCCTAGGGAAAATGTAGGGTTTGATGCGTGCTTTGAAATTCAAGATTAATAACATGTCTCAGCAGTAGGATAGGGAGGCACGGTACAGCTTGTTGAACTGTGCTTTTACATAAGAACATAAGACCGGCCATACTGGGTCAGACCAAAGGTTCATCTAGCCCAGTATCCTGTCTGCTGACAATGGCCAATACCAGATGCCCCAGAGGGAGGAATCACAACAGGTAATCCTCACGTGATCCCTCCCCTGTCACCCACCTCCAGAGGAACAGAGGCTAGGAACACCATTCCTACCCATCCTGGCTAATAGCCATTGATGGACCTAACCTCCACGGATCTATCTAGCTCTTTTTTGAACCCTTTTCTAACCTTTACCACATCATCTGGCAAGGAGCTCCACAGGTTGATTATGCGCTGAGTGGGGGAAAAAAAACCCTTCCTTTTGTTTTAAACCTGCTGACTATTAATTTCATTTGGTGACACTTATCTATGTGCCTGTCTAATAAATTGAGCATATACCATGATATGAGAATGTTGCTCATGTGAGAAATGCAGTGGAAATTGACTCGGGAAATCTGGGTTCAGTTCCCAGCTTCTTATGTAAGTTTGGGCAAGTCATTTAGCCTCAATAAAATAGATTCCCTTATACATCTCTGGACTTTACTCATTGGGAACTGTGTACTACTTTTGCCTCACATGTAAAGTGTGGAACACTACGTCAGCCCATGGATCATGCAAGTAGAGGGCTAAATTGTGCTTTTAGTCACAGTCCTCAGTAAGGAATGGGACAGCAACATACTGTCTCTGTAGGCGCGCTAGAGATGTTCTACGTGGGCCAGACAATACTTTCTGTAGTGTAAGGGGAGGGCAATTATTGCTAACCTCATTAGAGTACCTCTCCTCTACAAATAGACAACTACAACTTGACCATGCCAGCTGACTCAGGCACAAGGAGCTCAGGCTAAAGGCAGTCCTTTAGCCTGGGCCCTACAAACCTGAGTCAGCTTACAGGACAGTGCAGGATGTCTAATTGCAGAGGAGATGTCTCCAAGGGTGGGGAAGGCACTCCGCCCCCTTCCTCCCTCTAGGCATTTTTATCTGGATGGGTTTAATGTGTTGTCAGTTAATGTGAAGTAATTAGCACACTTGTAACAGTGAATGTGGACACACCTTCATACAGTTGTGCTTTAGGAGTAGCCTGCCCTAGAACAAGTCTGCTGGGGACTATCCACAGCTGCTTTCACAACATGTTAAGCACCTTGAATGTCAGACAGACCTTTCAAGGCAGGGATTCTCAAACTCCATTGCACCGCAACCCCCTTCTGACATCAAAGATTACAACATGATCCCCAGAGGGGAGATTGAAGCCTGTGCCTGCCTGAACCCCACTATCTGTAACCTTAGCCCCGCCAGTGAAGGCTTCCGCCTGGGACGTTGGGGCTCGGGCTTCAGCTTCAGGCCCCAGCAAGGCTAGGCCAGCTTTGGCTACCCCATTAGGGTCCTGACCCACCATTGAAAACCCTTGTTCTAAGGGAATGTAAATATGGCTGGTAGCAAAACACTGCCCAAGCATGCAAACATTGTTATTTTTGCCTGGCATTGCCCCTCTGTTCAAGAGTGTGTGGAAGCTGTTTTGCACTCTCTTCCTTGTGCACACACACACAGGGCTGGGTGTGGTTTGACCTAAAATCTGTATCCTTCCATCTTCAGCCCATGTCCAAATCTTCAGCAATTGACAGAACTCCTAGCACCATACTTCCTTCAGCTAACTCTGAACCCCACTAACTTCTGTGCCCTCCCTCTTTGCCCCACTCCATCAGTAGTGGTGGCCCACCATTCAGGATAATGATTATCAGTAGCTAAATCTATACTTGTTCCTCGGTCTTTACCTACGGACCCTTGTTGTCTAACCTTTACCCATCCTCTATGGTGATGAGAGGGTCACCTGCTGCTGCAGTAGTGTAGCTGACTGCCTTCTGTTTTTGTCTTATCCACTTTGCAGTCATGCCACTGGTTTCATGTATTTAGAGCATAGGAGGGAGCCTGGATATTAACTCAACTAGTTTAGCACAGTGTTTCTCAACCAGTGGTACAAGTACCCTTAGGGGTACTTAAGAGAAGTCGGGGCGGGGGGGGCGGGGAGGTACGTAACACAACTGAAATTTGGAGAGAACTGAATTTTTGGTTTAAGTTTTACAGCGCTTTATTAGTTTTTTACTTTTTACACCCAAAAATTTCATTGCCTGCTTGGCTACGATTAAGTTGTTTAAACAAATGTGTTGTAATGGTAGAAAAAAATGTTGTGTCTGAAAACTGTAGGTACTGAGGGTACTTATTTTTTTTTAAAGGGGTACTTTATAAAAAAAAAAGGTTGAGAAACACAGGTTTAGCACATAGTAGTGTAAAATGTATCTCATTTGGAAGGGCTAGCTAGTGCAATCTTTAAATACTTGTCAGGAGAAAGCCCTACCTGGAGAAGGGAGGAGACTGACTATAAACTAAAGGGACTCTCATTCCCAATCGTCAGTGTGTATTTGCAACCAAGTGCCAGATTTGTAGTGGTATATTTAGGTATCTAAAGGTGCACTGGGATTTTTTGAAGTACTTGGGTACCTATCCCCCATGGGCATTGAATTAATTAAATGAGTTTTAAAAACTCATTTAACATTCTCATGCAGACAAGGCCCACATCTTGAGGATATGTCCTGCTAATCAGCTACATATGGATATATGTCATGTTAAAATGAGATTGTAGATTTTTAATGCTTCTAAATTAGAGGCTTTTTAATGAAGTGTTTATAAAGTGTTCTAGAAAGGTGTTAAAGCCCATTTCAGATTCCAATATAGACAAAACTATCTATTTTATCATGTATGCAATAAAGCCATGTTGTATCATGGGCTGCCTATGCCTGTATATATCTGTCAATTTATAGCCAACTCTTGCTTGGGGGAGGTGGACAGAACATCACTTTCCTCATTTAACTAACTGGGTGTTTAAAAGACGAAGAGTAAATAATTAAATTCAAAACAGAGTGCAGAAAGTCTTTATGGTTAAAAATATTTCAATGTTTGAAATAACCAGAGACCACTGAGCGAATAACAAGCTGGCTTGATGTTACCAGAAGAGTTCATACAGAAAATACCAATATAACATAATGGTTGAAGGCATAAAACTAGATAAGACTGACTAGAAATAGCAGCACCTGTTAGATTTAGGCTTCACATGCAATTAATGATAAGTCATTTACAGCAAAGATAAAGCAGCAAGACTCAGTAAATGAAAATTGGAAAGCCATATTCTTTGTTAAAGTAAATACGTCATTTTAAAAGTCCTCAATTAATTCCATAAAGCCCACTTGCACATGCATTAAAATTGTGGCAGTTAAGAGCCCTGACCCAACTTTAACACTTGCACTGTGCAATGCAAGGTCCATGTTTTTCTGCCTCTAGCTGTGCAACAAGTCCAAAGTGCTTAAGCTGAGGTGAATTAGGGAAGTGAACTGAGCTCCTCTGGATTCTCCTCCCACACATACCCATGTAGGAAGGGCTCCAGTAAGAATAGAGCCTGATCTGTTTATTCTGTGTGTCATGCTCTATTCCGGGGAACTCACATTGCTAAAAGGGAACAAATGTTCTATGTACGAGTTCCCAATCCTGCCAGTTGCAGGGCACCCTCAATGTTTGTTGAGTATCTTCCCTGGAAGTAGATGGCATTCTGCTCTTCAAAGGATCAGACCAAATTTTGTACTAAACTAATACAACAAATGGTTAAAATGATAAGACTACACATCAGGACTACCCCTGGAAATCTCATTTTCATCCTAGCCTAAGTCTAAAGCAATTGATTTTTAAAATCTTCCTGCACTTGTTGTTCACAGAAAGATGCCTTTTGTCTTAAACAGATTCTCTTTACAGTCATTTTTACTGGGAAGATTGCCACTTACCCAAGATTAAAAGTTTAATAAATTATAGTCACTTTCTATGTAAAAAAACTATGATCTAAACTCTGTTTCATCTCTAAATACTAAGTGAGAATTTTAACAGACATGTTGAGTTTATATAATTATATTCACGCACCTCAATTCTTAGTGGTTATAAATTTGGCAAAGCTCTTTTCTCCATTACAGCTATGCCAATTTATATCAGCCAAGGACCTGGTCTGTAGGCCCTACATCTTCCAGTGTGAATTGTCTCTCAAGCTTTGTGTTGTAAACTGATCCATTAGAACATGGAAAGTAATTAACATCTCAGTAATGCATACTGAAATTTCAAATACAGTAAAATGTGTAATGCATATCCAACAAGGATTTGGTAGGATTGATGCTATGATTTCATACTTATTAAGCACAAAGGTGCCAAATTCAGCCCTTATGTAAACAAGAGCAAATCCATGCATTTCAGTGGAGTTGCATCTGTTTATACCAGGCCTAAATATGACTTAAGAAAGCTTAAAAATCAGAACTTCATTTAGCACAAATGTCTCTGGTTAAATTAAAGGCCTGATCCTGCAGTCCTTGTGTAGGTGAAAAGGACTGCCAGTAAAACTCAATGGAGTCTTGCTCTTGTAAGGAAGGCAGGATTGGACCCTGAATAATCAGTATCATACTTGCACACATACTCTCATCCTTTTTTTTTTTTCTTTATATAGACTGGTCTAAAGAAAACTCCTTTCATGTTCTGATCCTTTTGCATGGCATTGCACAGTTATCAGTGTACAAGTCATTTTTTTGTCTGCAGGCAGTTCCGTTGATATGGTTGATGCTTTCACTAATACAGTCTGACTCGGAATTCCCTTCGTTAGTCATCTGAAACACACAAAGTTTCAATTAATAAGCATATGTTTGTATCCGTCTCTAATCATGAACTTTGGCTTTAGGGTTAGGAAACTGTCTGAGTCTCCTGTTTCAGTGAAGTAATTTCATTCAGACCAGTGGAGTTACTCCACTTTTACTCAGGTGTATGCAAGAGAAGGCGTAGGTCCCATCTATGGTATTTCTTGAGTGGTCATTAGCATAGGATCTTTGCCTTAAAAGTGTCCTACTGGAAGAGTCAATTATTGCTTTCCAACCATTCTGGACATCATAAGAACACACCATACAGCATATTCTTTTTAGGGAACTCTGCAGGGCTCTCTGTAATATGCACATTTTAGTGCAAAAAGAATTGTATGTGTATGTTTTGTTCAAGGTGAACATTACAATTTACGGGGCCCAATCAAAAGTATGCCTATTCAAAAGCATGAGATGAAGTAAAACCCTTGAGATTTTTTGAAAATAATATTTAAAGAATACAATCTGAGCTCTTCACATTTGTTCAGTAACAGGAATCTTACAGATTATTTTCTGACTTCTCTTAACATAGATAAGATTCTGATCTATTACATCAATTTAGATCACTTACACCTCTACTAAAGTCATTTGTATGTGCTTCTCAGCACTTTTTTCAAGGCCACCAAAAAGAAAAAATACATACTTTTCTTATATGTTGTGCAGATGTAGATCTTTCATTTCCTGCCCTGACTCCAGTTGCTTCTTCCAAAGCTAAAACAAGCAAATATATTCAAAGATCATGCTTTCATTACCAAGCATAGTCACTGTTACTATAATTGCACCCATAAAAAGACAATGTCTATTACCTTGTCAACTACTAGCCACATATTTACCGCATTGAAAGATAACTTAACTGAAGAATTAATTAACCCTTTTTAACACACGTGTGAGGAGAATGATGAATTACTTATGATCAGTAGCTTGAGAATGATAGGCATTTAGACCAGAGGTAACATTTGCAAGCTTAGCACTTCTGTACAGATTTGCCTACGATCAGTGCATAAATAAAGGACTTAATTTTGAGTTAATTTACACAAGTGGAACTCCACTGTGTTAGATCCTCAGTTGTGGCTAAGGAGTACTCAGTACAAATGAGGAGCAGAAAGTGTAAAAGGTGCCTTTATGCTCCCACACTTCTAGGGTCATTTGGTACTGGGCTCAAATCCCTGGCCCAGAACAGAGAAGGTTGCAGGATTACAGGGATACCAAAAAGGCCAGAATTTGATCTATCATGTTGAAAATGGTGCAATGAAAATCTGTTGAATCCAATAGAGGTCACTTTGAAAAGTGTAGCCATTTATTGATCTATCTAACACCTGTGCACCTCTTAGAAGTGAGTGGGCCAAATGCTGTGATGATTTTCACCTTCTGCAACTCTTAAGTTCAAAACCTTTGAAGGCAGGAACTCTGTTTCTGGTGGTACTTCTAACATGGGGGGCAGCAAATAGGCACTAATAAATAATGGGACTGTGGCAGAGAGAAATGCAGGATTTGGCCCGCCAGGTTTGCATAGATGCAAATAAAGGGCCATATATGTAGTTTATAATAAACTGCATTAAGAGGATAGAAAAAGGAACAATTCTTCAAGGACAAACGTTCTAAAACAGGGGCGGGAAAGCTTTTCTGGGTTGGGGGCTGCCGACCCACAGAAAAATCAGTTGGGGGCTGCACACAAGTGAGAAGCCCCTGGCTGAGGAGGAGAAAGACATTCCTCTCATTCCCCTCTGACACCAGAACCCGGGGGCGGGGACAGCCTAATAGATTTTGTGTGCTCCAGCGCTGCCTAGCCAGTGGGGGGCTGGAGTGCCAGCACGGGCTCTCCAATGCTGGAGGAGGTCCTGAGTCTTGGGGGAGGGGGAATGGATCCGGGCAAACCAGGGGCTTCCCCACCCCTATTCTAAAAGCTAGCTTTTCTGTGAATCTTGCCTGCTATTTTCTGCACACAGTGGTCTACATTTCATTAGTTTCCTGCCTGCCATTCGGAAAGGAACAAGGAGGGACATTCTGTAATGCAAGTATACCTGTCAGGAGTTCATCAATTTGGCCCACTACAAACTTTGCATCTTCCATAGTGAAGCACATGGGTGGTTTAAATTTCAGAATGTTTCTGTAGGGTCCATCTGCACTCAGAAGGATCCGCTGTTCTTTCAACCTGTGTAGAAAACAAACACTGAACGTGTAAAAAGACATTTGAGTGCAAATGTCAGGATTCAGAGAGGTGCATCAGATCCAACGCCGATCTGCTGTATGCAGATGCAACAATGCTGGAGTTCAGGGAATTACATCTGCTTGCACCAGGCCAAGGGTTAGGCCACTATCTTGAGTTTTCTACTACTAAACCAGAGGTCATATTCATCTCCAAGTTAAGTTGCGTGTGTACATCCACAGGAGAAAAAAAACCCCCAAAGGTTTTCAACCTCCTTAAGAAAAGGCTGGTAAATAGTTAGACTGAAACTGCCCCAATGCACTTTATGCATGGACACAGAAGATAAATATTTACTTGTAGATGATATGCTGGGCTTCAGCTGTGGCAGGTGTTCTCTTTTGCTGATCCTTTACCAGATCGACTCCAACAAACAAACCAACACCCCTAGGATATAAAGGGAGGAAGAAGGATAAGATCCATTGTCCATTAGTAAAGCCTTTCTCTTACACAGATGGTAACACTGCTCCAGCAAGTGAGTCAAAGAAACAGTACTGAGAGCTTCCCTCCCCCCCCTTTTCGCCTCATCTGAAGCAGTGGGTTTTGTCCACAAAAGCTTATGATAATATATATAAAACTAATTTTAGTCTCTAAGGTGCCACAGGACTGCTCATTGTTTTTAAAGGTACAGACTACCACCACTACCCCTCTGAAACTTTTAAAAGATACCATACCTTCTTCAATGGTATTTGTAAAGATATACATGTGCTGACTTACTAAATTTGTTTTGTCAATTAAAGAGAAAAGCTGTTTGTTATATTCTGTAGGTCCAAGCTATCTGAAACTTGATTTGTTGTCTTTTATACATACAGCTTGGATTGGAATTTTAACACAAGACATGAATAAAAACAAAACCCAGGAAATAAGGATCCATTTTTGGGATAATTTACAAATAAAACCAAGGCATAATAATCACTAACACTTCCTCATATTTGTCCTGATTGCTGTTGGGCTATCAGAATAACCATGTCTGTGTCAAACCTTCTGCCCGGAAACTTCTTGATTGTACTGTGAGGTACCTACCGAACATCTCCTACTAAGGGATGTTTTTCTTTTTGTTTGTTCAGCAGCTCTGTTAGATATTTCCCTACTCGTACGGCATTTCCTTGGAGATCTTCTTTTTCAATTACATCAAGTACAGCCAGGCCAATAGCACAGGACACTGGATTGCCTCCAAACTGAGGGCAAAGACAAAGGGGTAAACAAAGTGGTTGAAATTCCATTCCGCCTCTCTCCTTGGAGAGGGAGGAGAGCTTCACTACCATTTCCCATGTCAGCAAGTTGTGAGTAAAGCTTAAAGAAAGGGACTGTAGGCAAGATTGTGCTTAGTCCCTGCTTGGTTGCTCAGGAGGGAAATGGGATACAGGATCCTCCATCCCTTGCCCCTATCCCCCAAGCCATGCAATGCAATGGGGTGCATCAACCCTGAGGTCCATATACTCCAGTATCCTGTTATAAACCATGGCCAGCATTAGATACTTCAGAGGCAGCTGTAAGAAAGATGTGGGGTAATCTGTCCCATTTCCCTTCCCCTCAAGGTCTCATCCTATCTTTTAATCATTATAGAGCAGTTTAAGACCCAAAATATGAAGTTTTACTTCCAATACTCATTATTTGGCATTATCATAACTCTGGATATTCTTGTGATCTATTTAAATATTGAATCTCCCCTTTTTGGGGGCAGATTCAGAAATTGTACAGTCACTGGCCTGCCTCACCCCCATTATTTTGGTCCAGCAACTGAGAGAGACAAAGGGATGATGGTGTTGAGGTAGCCAGCCAGCTGTCCATATGGACAAGGGAAGATCCATGTTCAATATCCCTTCTGTGTGTGAGCTCAGCAGGACAACATGAGCCATTTTCTTCTGCTGGCTAAGGTGGACTGTGACAAGCGTTTGTTCTTTTAAAGAAATCGACCTACCTGAAGCCTGATGGTGGTGTTTCTAAAGTTCCTGGGGAACAGCATTTACTGCATCCCAGTCACACAGTCCCAGAGCCACTGCCCTCTAAAGCCTAAAAGGACTGAGTCTAAATAACAGAACTTGGCTACATTTAGTGACAAGACTCCATCACAACAGAAGAGATGGCAGACCTCTGAATGAACAGGCAAGATCAAATCCAAGTAGTGGCTTTGCCCTATGTGCACAGCTCCAGTGTTCCCTGTTACAGGGATGATGTCCCTGAGAAGGAAAGAAATTAAGGGCCCCATGGAATTTGGCTGCTTCTGGGTGCTGAGCACTTCTGAAAACATGATAGCTACTTAAGTGGGAACAGCTCTTCTGAAAATCTGGTCCCACAAGTTGAAACTGAGGTTTGGTGGTGTTTTTTTTTTTTTTTTTTTTTAATTTGGGCCTTTACAGCTCTCCAGCTCTATCAACTTAGCATCTTTTACCAGCACTGAATCCAGATTAAATTTATTGAAGGAGCAAAAAGGAAAACGCTCATCTGGAAAGTTACCGTGTTGAAATACTCCAATCCAGAGGCACCAAAGGCTTCAGCAATCTCTCTTGTTGTAACCACGCAAGACATTGGATGGCCATTGCCAATTGGCTTTCCCATGGTGACAATGTCAGGTACAAAGTCTTTGCCTTGTAGCTGGAAAGCCCAAAAATGTTTCCCAACTCGACCAAAACCAACCTGGACTTCATCTGCTATGAAGATGCCACCTGCCTTATGCACATATCTAGAAACAAAAGGAACAGACCAAATACCACAGCACATAACAGGATTGTAGTGTCCAGGTCTAATTTTAGCACAAAGGAGGGTGTTTTACAGAAGTTTGATTTGTCCCTGCCCCAATGAGCATACAATTAACTTAGAAGATTTCAGACAAAGCCCCACAAGTATATGTTATGATTGATGTTTAAATTACTCCATTTCAAGTCATTTGTGTGCTTTAGAGTGATACATACAGGGTCTGTATTTTTAAAGTGATTTATAACTAAAAATTCCATTGGACATGAGTTATGTAATGACATCTAAAAGGTGAAACAAACTATGGAAAAAAAAATCCCACCCCTTATGGATTGATAGAATAAGCCCATTGCCTCAACCTATAACCTCTGCATAACGCAGCTCTGCCCGTTCCAAGTATTGTACATACTCTGCCACTTTCTGGAAGTAGCCTGCAGGTGGAATTATTTGGCCTCCGCAACTCTGCATGGATTCAGCAATAAAGGCCGCAATCTACACAAAAGAAGATGAAGTAAGAATAGTGTTCCTCAATCTAGCCTTTGCAAATAAACTAATACTAAAGAAATGGTGAACATCTAGATGACTCTAATAACCTGGTAGGATGGATAGTTGTGGTCTGTTGTCAATGGCTATGGCGTGAGATTTCCATTGGGGTGCCCAAATTTGCAACACCGAGGGTCATGTTGGCAGCCGGTCGCAAATCCAAAGGGCCACATCCAGGACCTAATCCACCCACCACTGATGTCCTGCTGGCTTCAGTGAGAGTTGGATCAGGCTCATAAGGACTTATGTAAGTTTACACAGCAATTTCAATAAAAAAAATTGCCCCATGGAGAGGGGAAGACAGAGTTTGCATTTTTAGAACACCCTGGCTATGCTTTGGGCACCCCTACCTCACACAAATGACGAGACAAGGAGCACATTAGGGCAAGGCACATAACAAGAGACTCTAGCGGTGAAGTAATTCCAGTTGCTGGGAATGAAAAAAGTAGTTATTTCAAATCGGGAAGGGCAACAGCAGCAGATCAGATACACATCAAGTTTCACATTCCTTCTCAACTTTCTGTGCCTCACAGACAATGTTACCCCAGATTTCCCAGGTGTGTCACCGCAAGTCTGCTACGCAACAGATTGCCTCCCACACTGCTTGTGCAACCCTCCCTGAGCATCAACAGGTGCAAGCGAGCTGGCCAGCAGTGCAGTCTTCCTGGAAACAAGGTCGAGCAGTAACGTGTAAAGAAGCGTACACTATATTCGAAGAGGCACGCTACTGCCAAACAGTACGAAGGTCCCAATAGCATGTGAGACTTTAGCCTTTATCACAACTTGTCCTGTCACAGGTCTACGGCACCAAAACCTAAGAAGATATGTAAAAGGAGGGAAAAAAGGAAGACAAGAAAAGAAAAAAAAACTGTCCGTTAGTCAAAAAAAAGAAGAAAAAAATTGAAGAAATTAAGACAGGTGATGTAACCTTTAGGACTAAAAGGGGACTGTTTGATTCAATATCCACTATGCTCTTTCTATTGGCTTTAGCAATCTTTTAGATCAAGCCTTAGCACTCTTCAAAAACAAAACAAACAAAAAAAACCAACAGCAAAAATTGCCTTACTTGCCCAGGAAGCACTGAGTAACGGATGTTCTAAATTAATTTTTATGGCAGTTAGGGGTGGTGGTTAATGCACACATGTACATGGATTCCAAGTCACAAGGTGTGAAAATGCAATAAGTTCATCTTAAATGTGCTTGAATACAATGGTGAATTTAGAAACATGATTTTCCTCATTTATCTGTTCTCCAGATAGTGGTTTTCTACATCTCCTGTCTAGGACTTTCACCACAATCTCTCAAATAGGACTTGAAAATTTGACTGTGTTTCAAAGGCTCACAAAATAGTGAATTAAGCAACTTTGGGTTTATTTGCTCCTTTATGAGTCTATTCTCCTCTGGATTCTTGCATTATAATATTCATGGACGTTAACGGGAAACATGAAAGTGCATCAAGGGGAAAATGGAAGAATATAAAACTCATAACAGAAGAGTGGAGGCAGAAAAGGAGAGGAAATTGCATTGTATAGATGCTGATCTTTTTTTCTCCTTTTCCCCCTGTTCTGTTGCCCACAGCTAAAGTTTGATTACTAAACATGCACAGGGTCACAGTGTTTCTATAGCACACTACAAACCTTGCCCCCCTTCTTCTCAACTTCTTCAATAATCTTTTTCACATCATCTGCATAAGCACTTGCTGGATCTGGATGATCATCCCTGTATTTTCCTCTGTAGATATCTGGAGAAGGAGCCTGAAAACAACAGAATTTATTTCAAATGCATGCCTCTTCGTAACATTCATTTTCTCTTGGACAGTCACCAGTGCTTTTCATTTGGGGTGTAACTCTATAGGAAAAAAACCAACCCATTCTCTCATACATATCAAAGTTTGGATATTCTGAATTTCTGTCTTGAACTTCATCTACATTATCGGGGTTGAAGCTTGCATCATGTATTGAAGGAAAGATGCTTTCCTCTAGATTTGAAATATGTATTTGCCTAATGTCTTCTCTTCCAGGCCCACTCTAGTGGTGAGCCACTCGTAGGAAATACAGACACAAGTAACTGTATGAAGGCAGGACTATTCTGCTTTTTTAAGTTTAACCCATTGAGGAATAACCTTGTGGCTATTACTCAGAGTGATCTCAATTCACTTTCCTTAGTGGCAGCCTTAGCCATTCAGCCCTAACAACCCTTACTTAAGGCTTCCTTTCTTCAAAGAGCCTTCCACTCCATGCATCTGTTAAGCCCACTGCCACTTCCTGGTCCTGACTCTATTTCTTAACAGACTGCAAGATGCCCCTTCCTTCTGTGGGAAATCTGTGCTTCAGCTATACCACTAGGTCCCCATTCTGTGAGAGAAGGGGACAGCTGTACCCTACAAAGTGCATGAAGAAGATTCCAAGGGCCAGAGAGTGGTCATTAGAAAGTAGAAACCAACCTGGGCATGGAGAACTGTAGAACCAGTTACAGAGTGGGAGAGAGTTGGATAGGGTCATACATGTTACTTTGACCTGGAGCGTTGTATCTGGGGGTTAACTCTACCTTTAACAGACGCTTACTGATTTCTTTGCACCGTAGCTTCATGTATCTTTACTGTACATTGTACCACAATTCATGATAACATCATAAGGAAGTTCAATATCAAAGCTAATACATAGCCACTTGTTATAAATCCAGCAGCAAACTTTTCTGCTGAGTATAATCCTTTGATATAAAATGACAGGAGTGTGTCGTGTTACAAGTTAGAAATAATTTAATTGCTGAAAATAAAACCAGCACATGGGCAGATTTTGAAATTACTCTAGAGGAAGGAGGAGAAAACACCAACAAAGGACAGTAATTTTATATGCAACTGGAAAAAATACTCACCACATGAACAAATTCTTTCTTGCCTTCCTTCCCCAGTTGATTAAATTTATATGGACTAATGTCAATCAGAGAAGAAACATGACCATGGTAAGCACTGTAATGGGAGTTAAATGCAAAATCATGATCATTCAGTTATTAGACAAGCTAAAGTTCACATCTAAAGACACACACAAAACCCAGAATAAAACAAAGTACCCAGAAACACGGACGTGGTGTTTGTGAGGGTTACTCAAGTTCATTTGACTACTCCTGAACATATGAAGGCAGGGAGAATTTTATTATTCGCTTCAGTAGAGGAGGATTGGAACCAATAAGCCAGATTCATCCCTGCCATTGCAAGGACAGAAAAAGTTAGTGTCTCCCTAAGTCTTTCTGTACAATGGCCCAATGGATTTTGAAAGGCTGCAGAATTGTTGTAAGTACATCATGACAACAATCCCCTCCCCCTCCCATTCAGCCTTCCATATCCTGTCTCTGCTCCAGTAGTGGCCTGCCATATGTATCCATGATTGCAGCAGAATCATGGAACAGTAGGGATCAGCTACTTCTGCTGCACTTGGATGTCAGGATTGTCTCCACAAGTGCCCTTTAAAGCTGGGATTTAGCAAATATAGTCTGACTTTGGCAGACTCTAAAGGATGACTGCAAGTCAGATGATCAAGGATACAAGCACTGAGATTTTCTCCAGTAAATTATGGAGGTACAAATGTTATAGCTGCACCACATAGCAAAAGGGAGGCTGGGCACCAGCCCCTTTGAAAAGTTAGTTCTTAGTGCTGTAGCATCAGTTTGGCCCACCATGAATCATAGAGTATGTGTATCAGATTTTAGAAAAACAAAACACTGCATGGATCAGCTAGCTTCCCCAGCCTCACCAGAAACCTACATGTAATTAATTGTAAGTTTTCTAGTCTTGTAATTGTCCTGCAGGCAAAATGTCCATTGAGCATAGCTCCCTGGATGTTTTTTCCTGCATAAGAGGAAGCAATCTGCTTTAGTTTAGGACATCTATCATGGTAGCTCAGCTGTCACATTCACCAAACTTTAGTCTTCCTTCAGATCTTGGTTTACTGGCTGTTGTCAGATTGATACTAAACAGGTTTTGAAATACAATGTAAATGGAACCTTCTGTATTTAACTATAATGTGAGAATGGTCTAGATAAAAACAGTCTTGCCATTGGTGCAGGGCCCTGAACTAGAGGACCTCCTGAGGTCCCCTCCAGTCCTTTGAAGGTGGCAAAGCTGATCGTTCACTGAAATATACCATACAACTGTATAGATTCCACCTCTAAAGATATTGCAGGAGTGGCTGGTTGCATTCAGAAATGCTAAACTGTAAACGTACTGGTCAAGGGTGATCACATCTTGGTATCCGTGATATTGCCGAGCCAATCTTAAGGCAAGGTCATTGGCTTCAGATCTACAAAATAATATACACGTTAGGGAATTATACACACTACCCAATTATATACACTAGTTTATTGCAACACCGGGACTAGATGGCTTCAAGCAAGCACTTATCGGTCTTTTTAATTTAAAACAGAAAATGGCATGAAACTGATGAATGCAAACAATCAACACAGCAGGCTCTGTTATACAGATTAGAATACTATGAATCAGAACAGAAATACAACATAAGAGGGAAAACAGATCTTTGTATATGCAGCAAACAAAGAGATGCTTTATATCCCTAGCCCTGTTTGGCTGGAGCACTTTACCTCCCCTTTGTACAGATAAGGCCACTCTGTGCAGCAGCCAGCAGCTGGGAGAACAATGTAACTGCCACTCATCTTAAAGTTACAAAATTCCCAGCAGCTTCCCAGCCTCCACATGGGTCAGGTGCTGCTCAGCACTTTGTAGCATCATCATTATTGCAGTATAGCCCACTTTAAAATGTATTTCAACCCTCATACACCACTGATCCATTTGCTAAAAAGTAACATCATTTGTGGTGGGGAATACACATCACTCTGGCTCCACATTATAGCAATGTCTGAATAAGGATTTCAGGTAGTACCCATATATGCAAGCTTCCCAGATATGCTAAAGAAATAGCTCCACTCTGTTAGAGATGCACTGAGGCATCTATTTAGAGTATGGGACTAGATATTGATTTATAAATCTCTTTGGACTGAAGAATAGCAGCATTTAACATTTCATATTAGAAAGACTGTTGATTAAAACAGACCCACAAAATGCCTCTGCAGAGATCAACCAAAGAGAATGAAGTAGATTTCTCCCCTGAATTTTATTTTTGAGGTTGTTTCTTCTTTTGTTTGATCCCTCATTTCTAAATACTCAAGTCTGTTTTCAGGAGAGACAGGGTGTCAGCTTTTTCTGCTATACTCTCCTCTAGTCATTAAAGAAAAGGATTATTACTGCTTCAAAGTTTCCATGTGGCAAGTCAAATCTAGTCCTAATGAAGTCAATGGGAAAACTGCCATCAACTCCAATTGAAGCTGAATTTTCCCTACTAAAGACCAATCATAGCAATAATCAGAGTTCAGGACCTGTGCACAAAGCTAGAGATTTCTCCAGGGATCTATGCTAGGGATGAGTTTTGTACAGCTTATACATGATTGGGAATCCAGGAATGCAAGTGAACATGCAATTTTGCTCAGTTAAGCCAAACATTTAGCACTGACTAAAAGAGTTGCTAAACATTTTAGTTTAATCCAATTATGTATTTTCCTATTGTTTACATCGGGTGGGAAACCTTTTTTGGGTTGGGGACCACTGACCCACAGAAAATCAGTCGGGTGAGGGACAGTATGGACTGAAGTGCCAGCATGGGCTCCCCCATGTTGGGGGATGGGGGGGAGGAGAGAGCCCTGAGCGCCGGAGGCCAGATTCAGGCAAGCCAGGGACCATACCTGGCCCCTTGGCCTTAGGTTCCCCACCTGTGGTTTACATGCTGTTTGTTTCCTTTTTGCACAAGTTAGGCATAGACAATGAAAACAGACTAGTCCATTTCACTTTGCTTAGGGTCAGTTTCACTTTCTGGTTTTCATGCACTAATACAATTCAGCAAGGTGAGGTTATCAAACAGTGCAGAGGATGTTTCTGAGCCTGACAAAACACAATTCCAGGAAAAAATGTTTTATTCAGAAATACATTTCCCTGGAAACAGTTGTTACTTTTGTTAAACCCTGGTTTTCCAGTGTTTAAAATTTGGGTCTAAGTTGACCTGACAGTGTCCTTATTTGAAGAGCAACAAAATAGTATCAATAAAAAAAAATCCTTCAGACATACCCAGAGTTAACAAAATAACAAACGGAGAGTTTCTCTGGCAGGGTAGCTGTGAGGCGCTTAGCATACTGGACCAGATTGTCATGCAGGAAGCGGGAATTAGTGTTGAGCAATTCCATCTGTTTCACTGCAGCCTTGATCACATCTGGATGGCTGTGACCAACTAAACAAGACAAATTATTAATAATTACTGACAGGTGATCAGTTCCTGATTCCCACAGAGTGAGTCAGGGAGCTCTTCTGAATCTAGCACTGTAAACTTGCCTTGAAAAAGGATAATCTGATTTCGAATAAGAATGACATAAACTTAAGTCAATGGACTTTTTGTACTTACCATGTGCAACGTTGTTGATGCAATCTAGGTATTTTTCTCCTCTCTCATCATACATGTACTGCCCCTGAGCTCGCACTATCTTGATAGGGTCCTTAGCAAAGAAAACTTTGCATGATGGTCTAAAAAGTATAAAATAACATTGTTTCAGCTTGCTCAGATGTTGCCCTTCTTTGGAAGCTCCAGAAACTAGATGATCTCAGGAAAATAAAAACTAAATCCCACATACTCCTGCAGTTACAGCAAAGGCAAAGCTGCCACTGACTCCAAAGGCACCTTTGCCTTTGCTGTATGGGTGGCTGCTGAAGTGCAGGATCCATTAAGTGGCAAAGCTTGCAATACTAAAATTGTGAAAGCCATTCAGTATATTATAGATACATGGTGCCAGCTCTTCTATGAAGTGTCTATGAAGCAGACATGACTCCTTTTTTATACTATGTAGTTTAATGGATATGAGGCCTGAAACAACTAATTAAAATGAATGGAAGGGCTCCCATGGATTTCAATGGGAACAGAAGCAGGTCATTAATGAGGTTATTTTCAAACCCCTGCTTTTGCATTTAGAGGCTTGTCTAAATGGGGACACTGTGATAAAATTCATCCAAATTGCATTAAATTCCTATGTGGACAGGTTTGCAGTGGCTAAACTTAACAACAGACTTGAATTTTGAATAAAAGCAACACCACAGGAATTTAATATGATTTAACTCATCCGACTTAAAACATAGTTCCAACTAACATTCCTGAATGTGTCTGCATACAAAAGTCCTGTGTATGATTTCCCGTGAGCACAATGGAAGTGCATCGTGCTGCATCCTTTGATGTCTAGCTATGTTTGACTGACACAGTCTTATTAATTTATACATTATGAAAGTTTATATAAAATTAACTCTGGAAACAGGATTAATTTTAGAGAATTTTTAAAAGTATGACCAAAAATGTACTGCACACTGGAGAACTATGCTGAATTCGATGTAAGAGATGTATAGAGTTTTGTATATAAGAGCAAAATATGTCTTCAGTTTTAAATTGTACTTTGGGCATTTTATTCTGTTTCATAATTTAGGTTGCTCACTTCTGTGAAAACTGCCATCAAGTACAGTACATGAAACAAATCAGTTTGTGAGGCTGCATTTGTCAGGGAAAGGCAGTCTAAATATCCTAAAATCTGACCTTACTCTTGCTTTCTAATTTCTTGCACCAGTTATCTACAGCCAGGAGGTACTACCTATATATGACAACTTAAATTTGATATAAGCAAACTCAGATTGTTTTGCAACTGAAATAGAAGGTACCATGGATTACTGCTTTCAGCACCAAGCTATAAAAGTGCCAAAGTTCCCTGAAACCACAGGCTACCAAGAAAACCACTCAGCCCTTATATGTCTGAGGTAGGAGGACTACATTTATATAATTTCCGCTGTGGATAAGACCTTTAAAACCAAGATCACGTGCTAGGTTGTGATCTCGGTTAACAGTGATAAATTAATCACGGTCAGTGCAGTTTCTGTGAATTTGCATGAGTGCAACAGAGGGCAGGATTTGCCTTGTTTGCTCCGGCTTGAAGCTTTATGTAAGAGCAGGTGTTGACCACATTTCCCCCTCCATATGACTTACAGAACGCACCATGTCTTGGCGGCTGCCTTCCCCAGGGGGAGCGCTGTATGTCTTCTGGATGATATAATTTTTGGAGCACTTTGATGTTCTCAAAGACTTGTCAATGGCTCTGCGGCTTACGGGGCCTTTTTATTTTAGTCATCAACCCCGTTTTGTGGAAACTTGGTTCTCTGGGGAGAACTAGCATTCGCATGTGCGCCTGGCTTCTTTTGCTCGTTTGAGTAGGTCTAGGTAAGCAGGATGCCTATTAGGAACTGATCCCCAATTCATTTAGGATACAGCGCTCCCGGATTTCCGCTAGACTTGAGCCTATTTACAAGTGATCCACGAGAAACTGCCTTAGAAAAGCCACCTTGGGACCAAAAAGCTCCATGTCACTCTGGCCGCAAAAGGCGCATCTTCCCGGAGCCCAACTTCCAGGGCAGCCCCCTTTAGACTTGGGGCTGCTTTATGGAGCGAAGCATAGTGCTGAGAGCCCCACACCGACCCCCCCCCCCCGTTTGCAGCGGGGGCAGCGCCACTGTGCGCCCAGCGGGAGGGACTGAGGGGAGAGCGCAGGAGGGATGCGCCGCCAGCCCCTCGCCGCGACTGTGCCCCAGCAGCGAAGCGATTAGCTCAGCGCGCCCGACCCTGTCCCGCGGGGTCCCGGGGAACGCGGCGCCCTGCTCACCCGATGTGCTTCCTCCTCAGCGTCAGGGTCTCCGCCTTGCTGTACAGCTCGCTCATCCTGGCCCCCTGCCCCGGCTGCTCCCGCCAGAGGCTGCTCTTGTCCCAGGCGCCTGGTGCTGCTAAGTCTCATCTTCCTTTTATCCCTTCCTCGGCTCTGCCTCCTGCCAAACCCCTCCCCTGCTCGCTGAGCTGCGCCCGACCTGCCCCGGAGACACCTCCCTCCCCACCCGCTCTCTGCCCCAGCTCTCCTCGCAGGGCTGCTGGGATGCGGTTCCCATCATGTACAGCTTGGTACAGCCACCCCGTCATCCCAATGGTTCCAGCTGCCGCTGCCTCGCCCCGCGTGCCCTGCCACTATCTCTTTTCCTTTCTCCCCGAGGCAGGATGCTCCTCAAGGGGGAATCCAGGCCAAAATTCCCTTTTCTCCACCTAGCTCCTCTTCGCTGCAGCTGGCTGCTTTCCTTGTGATAGGCGCGTAGATACAAATACTGTCTAACGTGCTAAGCTCCACGGCTTCCCTGCTTTGCTATTCCACTTCCATCATGTGGCTGATTTACTGCTATGACTTGTTTACCTAC
The DNA here is from genome assembly GCF_052426305.1 of Pelodiscus sinensis. NCBI lineage: Eukaryota > Metazoa > Chordata > Testudines > Trionychidae > Pelodiscus > Pelodiscus sinensis. The sequence continues at coordinate 107,697,305 of NC_143055.1, read as the reverse complement.
CTCTCGGGGCGCTGGTGGGGATGACTCACTTACCTCATCGAGAGATTTGAATATGGAAATGCGCTCTATGTGATTAATATTCATGTTCATTTGGCAGGCTAGGTTGGAGCTCTTTCCCGCCTAAGCTATTAAAGCATTCTCCTGAAAGACAGCATATTTTGTTTAGTTTCCTGGCCGAGTTTCCTAATATCCAGGGTTTAGCTCAGTGGTCACCAACCAGTAGATCGGGATCTACTAGTACTGTGGTCACCAACCAGTAGATTGCGATCTACCGGTAGATCTCTGAGGCTCTAAGGGTGTGTCTAGACTACCTAGTTTTGTCGACAAAAGTGGACTTTTGTCGACAAAACTATACCAGCGTCTACACTACCGCTGAGTTCTGTCGACATAACGTCGACAGAACTCAGCAGTTTTGTCGATGCTGGTAAACCTCATTTTACGAGGCATAACACCTTCTGTCAACAGAACTCTGTCGACAGAAGGTGTTATTGCCTGTAACATTGCGTCCAGACTACGGAGTTCTGTCGAAAAACCAGCTTGCTTTGTCGACAGAACTCAATGTGTCTGGACGCTCTTTGTCGACGGAAGTTTTGTCGACAGTATCTGTCGACAAAACTTCCGTCGACAAAATGCGGTAGTCTAGACGTACCCTAAGAGTAGTTCTTGAGCCCTCTCTGAACTGCGCACCTGTGCAGTACATTTACATTAGATTTCCTCATTTGAGGAGCAGCTACTCACCGAGCAACAGCACAGGTGAGTAGCTGCGAGGAATGGTGGGAATTTTTTTTTAAAGTAGCAGTATAAGGATTGGAGATAGCAAGTGATGGAGAGGAGGAGAATAGAGGGTGGGGCTTCAAGGAAGGGGCGGGGTGGTAGATCTTGGCTTGATCTGTCATTTAAAAAGTGATCTTGGGTGTAAAAAGGTTGGAGACCACTGAACTAGTAGATCTTGGAGCAGGAGTGACCTGAGGCCGGCTGCAGCAGCTGGCGCCCTAGGCAGGGCGCCCATGGCAGTCAACGGCTGTGACCTCATCATCGGGCGCCCAGACCAGCGGTGCCCTAGGCAGCTGCCTAGCTTGCCTAGGCTCACGGGCCGCCTCTGTCCTGGAGCCTTTGACAGGTGATCCTGACAGGTTTGGCGAGGAGGCTGTCAAGTGCTGGCATTTCTGTCCCCTCAGCATTGCTGGGCTGCTCCTGCCCTCTGCCTTGGAGCTGCCCCACCAGCCCCAGAAGTCTCTTGCTTGCTGTGCAGGGCACAGGACGAAGGGGAAGGGTGTTGCTGATGTCAGGGTGCCCTCCCTCCACCCTGTAGCTCATCTCCACAGAGCAGAGGGAGGCAGGGATGGAGGGAGTTTGCTGGCAGCTTTTAGCAGTGGTGCAGAGCCAGAGTAGGGGTAAGCCTGCTTTAGCTCCCCCTCCCCCCGCACCACCTTCCAGCAGCCACCTGTGGTAAGTGGTGCCCAGCTGGAGCATACATTCCAAACCCCAGCCCCAGTCCTGAACCCCAAACCACTGCCCTAGCCCTGAGTCCCCCTGCACCCAAATTCCCTCTAAGAGCCAGCACACTCAACCCCCTCCTGCACCTCAACTCCCTGCACCAGGCTCAGTTCAGAGCTCCTCCCACACTCCAAATCCTTTAGCCCAAGATCAGAGTCTGCACCCCCCTTCTCTGAACCCCAGCACTCTGCCCCCAGACTAATAAAATTGAGTGAGGATGCGGGAGGGAGGATGGATGGAGTGAGCAGGGGTGGGGCCTTAGAGAAGGGACAGAAAGGAGGCGGGGGAAGGGTGTTTGGGTTTGAGGTAGATCCCGAATTGCATTTAAACTCAAAAAGTGATCTGCTTAAAAAGGTTGGAGACCACTGGTTTAGCTTGATTGATAAATAGCTTGACTTCTGTCTGATTAAGGGGATAGATGGGTCATTTGGCGTAACCACTTATAAAATTGCTGCAAAAACCCACAATAGCCTTGCAGAACATACTTGAGCTGTGTTTTTTAATGTAATGATCACAGATTTATAAAAATGTAAAAAGCATAATCTTGCAAAAACCTCTGTACTGCATTTGAACAAAATGGCTTTACTTTTACAAGGGATACTGCAAAATTACAGAGGACGCTTTCAAATATATACAGGACATTTGTACATAGCATACCACCTACACATCATAAATAGCCCACTGAGCTATGAACAGTAATGCTTTTATTTTGACAGTGTACACCTTTTTGAAAATTCTGCTTATCAAATGACTTTCATTAGGTATATAATCTTAACTACAGACTCAGTTGACGGGGAACCCACCCATGTAGTTAATTAAACTTGGAACCATAATTCATTGTCCACAGTATTTCATCTACACACGTCGCAGAATCCAATCATTATTCCAGAGCTAATGTTTGTCAAAGTTCTAACTGTAAGGTCAGGCAAGGATGATCTTTGTTGTTCAGTGTGTTCACTGTGCCTAAGTTGGCCTGCCATCAAGATACCACAAGAATAGAGAAGAATTGCATTTAATGAATAAGGGGCCCAGTGCAGTGGGATGTGGGGGGTTCAGGAGTCAGGGCTGGGGATGGAGGGACCCCGGGCTGGGAGGTGTAGGGGTGAGTGTGGGGGGAAGAATGTCATTTCAGGAGGGCAGGGGAGGCTGTATCCACACATGTATGGGTTGCTGCTGGTCTTGTTCCTCTTCCTCTGACTCTCAGGCTATGTCTAGACTGCAAGCCTCTTTCGAAAGAGAGCGTCTAGACTGCACGTTGAACTTTCGAAAAAGCGGCTTGCTTTTTCGAAAGAAAGCATCCAGTGGGTCTGGATGCTCTCTTTCGAAGAAGCCCTATTTACATTGAAGAACGCCTTCTTTCGAAAGAGGAACTTTAGAAAGAAGGCGTTCTTCCTCGTGAAATGAGGTTTACCGCCATTGAAAGAAAAGCCGCGTTCTTTCGATTTAATTTCGAAAGAACGCGGCTTGAGTCTGGACGCAGGGGAAGTTTTTTCGGAAAAAGGCTACTTTTCCCGAAAAAACCCCTGAGTCTGGACACAGCCTCAGGGAGCAAGGTGAAAGTTCACAGCCAGGTGCATTCCTCCTCTGCTCTCCCTTTGGCTGCTTAGAGGAGAAGGCAGCACAAACTGAGCACTTTCCCCTCACTCTGTAATAGGGAAAAAAGAAAGAAGATCCAGTATGTGCAGCTGCAGCCCCTACCCCCAAAGGGCGACAGGGGCAAGAGGATCTAAGGGCCCCTTTCACCTGTCTGGTTACCTGCTGCTTAATAAGGCAGCCTGCAGGAGAGCCCCAAGAACTGGCTGGCAGCAGCTGCAGCCCTAGCTGATCAGCTGCTTCTTGCCAGAGCACTGCACAGAGGCACACAGGCTTACTTTCACCTCGTGGTCTTAAGAAAAAATTAGAGGACATAAAGGTGTTCTGTTTCATATCAATAGAGGACACAGTAGCAAAACACAGGACGGTCCTCTATAAAAGAGGAAGAATGGCCACCTTATGCCTAAGTGCACTGGGGCCCTGATCCTTGCCTGGGTCCCCCTTGTGCTTCTGCAATTCAAATAAATCATCATCTTCTAGGAAACAGATTATGGGCAGAACTCATATTTTTGAATTCTGAGTGTTTTACAAACATCAGTGACTTTACCCTTGCCCTTTATAACGTCTCTGGGAGGCAAAGATCAGGGCTTGACCTAAGTCAGATCACATCAGTTCTGAGCAAATTTTCCTTTCCTTTCCTTTGTTAAGAGTGCTATCTTTTACTCTAGAATCTAAATTTTAATTTAAAGCAATGGCACAGCTGCAGTGTTTCAACCACACTGCTGTAGCCCTTCAGTGTAGACACTATAGCCACAAGAACGGTTCTCCTGCCACAGTAGTGAAACAACTTCTCTGAGAGCCAGTAGCTGGGTCGACTGAAGAATTCCACTTTTCATCTCCACATCCTAGGACCCTAGCCTTGTAGAAGAGACTTCAGAGTTGATGCAACCTCACAAACAGGTGAGATTGTTGTCAATCTTTGGTTGAGTCTGCGAATAGAGATAGGGGGATTCACTCTAATAGAAGGAGAGAGACCAGGTGCACATACATTTGCACATGGCCTCACTACATATGTTACAAGCCCAAAACTAGCTTAGGTCTTGGTCCAAGCCCATTAGTTGTGCCTTTTTTTCTTTCTTCCTTTCTAAAAGCTGCAAACAATGATGGATGAGTCATAATATGAGGTAACCAGCAAAGCTCAGGACATGCACGTTTTATACTGACCTAGTTACAATCTCTTTATTAAATTGACATAAACAAGAGACTGACCAGCCCAGATGTTGTTTCGCTGCTTTATCATGGAAATGAGTGTGTGAGGGAATCTGAAAGGAGACTGTCAGGGCATTTAAATACAAGCCACTTTTCTTCACTGTCTGTGTCTGCCCTCTGTTGGTAGGAAATGCACACAAATCTCTGTCCATTAGAATTGTGCAATGAGTTTCACCAAATACAGGTGGAGAGAGGGAAGGTTATCCATAGCAATCCAGGCGTGTTGATATGGGAACTATACACTCCAGAAGCAAAAGGCAGGAACAAGCTAGAAACAGATTGTTATAGGACAGCTTGGAAGAGGCTTTTACATGGTCATACACAGGTAGAAAAGCCATCAAGAAGCCTTCCAAGCCCTCTGGCTCACAGTCTTTGTACTCCTTCCAGAATCCATGCACTAGAGTGAGACTCTGCTCCCCCCCAATGGATGGGACAGCTTATGCGCACGTTCCTCAAACTGGCACAGAACAGCCCCAGAAAATTGTGGTTCAGGCAGGCACAATCTCTCCTATGCTCTTGCAGAGTTGGTGGGCTCTGCAGTCTTCCATCAGCCACACAACAGAGTTGTGCTATCAATGCCATAAGCAGAGATTGATAAAGGAATTTTTAAAAATAAACCGTAGATGCTTTATTTTTACATATCTTTCCCTTCGTATGTATTTTTCTTCAATGCCTTTGTTTCTTTATTCATGTTTTGAGGGCGATACAAAAATAATCACAATGTGAGGAGAAAGACGTTTGGATAAATACCACAATTCTTATTATTACTGACCTCAGGAGGGCAAGGGCATGTAAACATACAAGTCCATTCCATACTAAAAGTTGAAGCTGAGTTTAGGGAAAGCAAGAGTCAGCATTAGAGTAAAATTGAGCTCTTACCACAGCAGACCTTGTAGCAGCTTCTGAGCTCCACAAGATATGTAAACAGTAACTAGTGACGCAGAGCTCACTAGACCTAAGGAAAAGATGGGTAAGTGTTTGTTGTCACATGGAATTATTCCAGATTAGTGCTTTCTGTCCATGCATGGACTCTTATTTCGGAATAAAAATTAATCCAGAATAGTTCATCTGGAATTGTTAATCTCATACTTTTTGTTCCAGAATAATTATCCTGCATAGACAAGCTCTTCGAAAATATATTAGATAAATAATATATAGGACCATATAAATCCTAAATGGCCTAAATTAAAGCCTCGCACGAAGTCACCAGTCTCAAACAGGCCGTACCCAACCCATGGCAATATATAAAAATCAAGCTTGGGCTTGACACTGAAAGGGTTAACTGGAGCTGGAGAACTGAGTTCAGGCATTGGGGGAGAGGAGTGGGTAAGTAGGGATTAGAAAATAAATATATAGGATTGGAAGCTTGAGGCTGGCAGCAGCTAGAGAACAGGGCTAAATAGCAGGAAAATAGCATTCATTTTTTTTACTTGTTTAAAGTTTATATTGGGGGACAAGTGTCAGACAGCATCCTTGACCAGTTAGTGCAGTACAAAGTGTTGATTCTGAGAGTGTTTGGAAACTGACAGTATTACCAAGTCCCTTACGAGCTCCGCATCTTTTAGTGGATATGTCAGGTGGTATTTTTCCAAGTATTCACAAGGGAAAAATAGGCCAATGACACAAGAGTACTCTGTTTCCTATAGTCTGCTCTTGGTTGTTACCAAGGTTTTGGCCTCCTTCTTTTTTCTTAACTTTATACCGATGAAAGATTTCAGCTATTAGTGCTGTCAGTCAGACATCTTCTACTGATTTTAATAAATACTATGTTGGCGACAGTAGCACAAGCAAAATACAAAGGGGACCAAGATAACATTTAACACAGGCAGAATAAAAAAGTGGAACGTTATATCTGAAACCCAGAGAAGGAGACAGTTAGGAAGCAGTTAACACTGAGGGATTTGGGAAGGATGGTAGCCAATAGGTGAAACCTACATTTGTCATGCAATAAATATTTACAGGGATATAAATCCATGTTCAGGATTTAAATTGTTCTGTAACAAAGTGAAATTTTGCTGTGGATAATGACTAAGCAAAAAGATCCTTTCATTTCACTGTTCTGCTCAATATCACCTCTGTTTTCTAGACAAAAGCAAGCTTTGGTTATGCAAGGATGACAGAAGCAGAGACACAAGTAGGGGCACCGTTTCAGATTTTGTTAGGGAAGGCCAACCTGTGCATGCTGTGATGGGGGGAGAGAAGAGAGTGAGAGCATGGGGGAGACAGACTGAGGACAGAGGCTTCAGCAGTGTTACTGAGTATGCTTAGTACAAGCCAAGCACTAAATGTGGGCAGACCAACCACATGCACCCTCCCCTCACACACATCATCTCTATTCAGGGACTACTAAGGCTTTGGAAAACTCTTTTTTTTTTTGGCAGACAACTTAGCAGTTAGCTGACAGGAGCACTGTATATAATTCCCATGTTAAAGAAAGAAAATTAAATAAATATTAAACCTATTCAGCTCTAATACTAACATATTCTGAAATCTTGAGGTAAGTCACTTAGGGGACACTGGTTACCCTTAAAATGTTAATATATATTCTTACTTTGTTACTAATGATCCGAGGATCTTTCTTGAGTGGTATCAGCTATTTTAGACTCCTTTGTTTTTGTATCTATAGTTAGGATTATATTTTTTCATGTGCATTACTTTGCACTTATTAACACTGAATTCCATCTGCCCTTGTGCGCCAAATCACCCAGTTTGGTGAGACCCTTTTGCAACTCTTTGCAGTCATCATTGGATTAGTCACCATTTATCCCTTTTTCAAGAACATGTATACATCTAACAGCAGTGATCCAAATACAACCCCTAGCAATACAGACACTTATTCCTACTCTTTCCCCCCCATACCTTTAAAGTGGAGTACTTGGCAATGTGTTCATGATGATCTAACAATCCTTCAATTACTTGAATGCCCGGCCTTTTCTTATTCTTACTCACCTTGCCTCCCTCTTTTTATAACAAACTCTCAACCCCAAAGGCAAAGCTGCAAGCTCAAACTCTGTTGCATTTAAGACCTGCCTCTGGAGTCAGGACATGGGCTTTAAGCAGACCTCAAGTATGAAATCCAGGGCTTCTGACTTCGGGGGGGCGGAGGGCTACTGTCTTCTAGTTCCCATGAATGGCACCTTTGGACACAGGTTTGGGGGAAGAAAACTGGATTCTCTTTTGGCTTGATCATTATCAACATTAATTTAGATCTTGTCTACATAGGGGAAATTGGCTAGCATAGCTCTTCCAGAATAACTATTCTAGAATAATGTAACTATGCTGGAAAAGCTCTGCACACACTATTCTAGGGATGTTAATCACGTGTAAATGTGTAACCGCTGTAATTTTTAGAAGTTACAAGTTTATACGCAGTGGGGCAGGCACAAGCACTGGCTCCTGCCTGCCCTCCTCCACTGCCGTTGATAAAATCAGCATGGGGGGCAGGCAGTTCCATGGGAGCCAGTATGAACAGGGAGCCAGCTTCCCACGTGTACCGGCTCTCAGCTATCCCCCTCCACCTCCTGTGCTGCTTACTCTGTGGGAGAAAGCAGATGAGGGGGGGCAGGCATGGGGAACCGGCTTAAAAGCCAGCCCCCCGTGGGCACTGGCTCCTGCATCCCCCACCCCGTTGCCTCTGATACAATCATGTAAATAGCTGCACACTAACAACCCTACTCTATACTGGAATAAACATGATTTTTTTTTTCTGGAATAATTACTCTGCTTTTGAAGTCACTTTTATTTCAGAGAAACGTGTCCATACTAGAGAGTTATCCTGCAATAGCAAAGCTAGTCATTTTCCTCACATAGAGAAGGCTGAAGATTCAATTGCAAGATCATCTTTGTATCCCTATTTCTTCAAATTATGCCCTCATTTACACCAGTATAATTCCTCAGAAGGCAATAAGGCTGCATAGACAATGACCATGGGTTTATTGGCAGTAGAACCTAGATATTATGGAGATGGGCAGCCTAAGAATGTGAGGTTTGGTCTAAACAAAATTATGTTAGTAATATAACTGCTGCAGTTAAGGGTGGGATTTTTTTTCCCTAATGAAATAGGCAAATTGGTACAGGCTCTAAGCCAGATGCAGTTGTACTGGTGTAAAGGTGTCTTTTAGCTTATTCCTCTTCCCAAACATGAATCACTATGAGACACCTCTTATTCCAATATAGTTATCTGCAATAGTGACTTGCCTAAACTATACCAGTACAGTTCATGTGTGTATGTGAGATTTGACCGATAGATTTTTGGGACAATGGGATTACACAATTGTAACAGAAGGCAGCTTTTGGCTGTAGAACTTGTATTACTGTTGGTATTGCATCAATGAAAAGTCATACCTAAAGTCTAATGTGTTTTTTCTTCAGTAACTCTCAGTGCATTTTACAAAGGCAGTCAGCATCACTATTCTAGGGGTGGGAAAATACTGGATCTGGTTCCCTAGCAGACCACTGCCACTATATTTACCTGCACCTCCATAGGTACGGGTGACAGCAGCTCCCAATGGCAATTGCGGGAAGGGGCGTGGACTGTAACACTGTTTCCTGCAGCTCCCAGTGGTCTGGAACAGTGATCCATGGCCAATGGGAGCTGCTCTCACCTGTACCTGTAGAGATGAAGGTAAATATAGTGGCGACCCACTATGGGCTAATCCTGAAAAACTGCTGCCATTTTATTGCCTTCCCCTACATGCTTCCCATTTTACAGATGAGGAAACTGATACACAGGACAGTGAAGTGTCTTGCCCCAAGTTCCCAGCAGGCCAGTGCAGAGCCAGGAGTGCTCAATCCACTAACATCATGTAACTATCTGATTTTAAGTTAGCCCAATGCTAGTGGTGTTAGAAAAACACACTTTGACTTTCATGTAAATTTGGCAAGTGTGATCTGGAAATCATTGAGACAGTATACAGGGAGGAGCTATGTAGAACCATTTTCATGAAGTCACTTTCATGGAACAACCACCATTTAACTTTAAAAAAACCCTCCACCATGGTCCTGCAATCCTGCAAAGCCCACAAACAACCTGAAACAGTAACTCAAAGAAAGGTGTGAATTGTTCCCATTCATCCCAAAGATGGGATGATTCTGAAGCCTTACAGTGACTACAGATGTTAACTATTGTCCTGCTGATCACTTTAGCAGAAATATCCAACTAATGTGATTGTCCTGTGTGGTTGGATGTTTGATAGGCATTGGAGGGGAGGGAGAGGCAAAGAGCAGGGCCAGCCTGAATTATTTAAAAGTAGTGCATAACTCTAAGTAGTAGAACCCCAGTGCTTAATTTGTAATATAAGAGGTGCTGGAGCTCAAACAATGATTTAGTTCTAAAATTTAAACTTGTGACTGTGACGGCGCGTTGGGGGTCCCCCGTCTCCTGCACCCCGAAATGGCACAAACAGACTGCACCAGCTGGTGTAATGGAGGTTGTTTATTGCCTCTCCAGGATACAGCACAGCACAGATGTAATCTGGTCACAGAGCTGGGCTAGGATGCCTCAGGCCCCCTTGAGATGGGGGAGACTGGGCCCCTAAACGCCAGTCCCTTTCCCTAGGCTGTCTCCTCCATGCTTCCAGCCAACAACCCACTAACCCTCTTCCAGCCCTGCCCCCCAGCCAGGGCAGCATCCACCTTCCTTTGTTCCTCTCCATGGGGGGTGTCTGGTTCAACAAGTTTGGCATTACCTTTGCATAGTGAGGTTTTCCCTGCTGGGTCTTGCTCCAGACAGCAGGGGTCACCACATCCCAGCAAGTACCCCCACTACGTCACAGTGACTTAGAATGTGCAGCAGTACTTGTTGTCTTTACCAGTGACAATAATACTGCTGCACATTCATCATGAATTTATTTGAAAGAGAAGCCTATTGTATGTACTGTACTAGTGTTAGAGGTTTACAACCATGCATTCTACATTATATGCAAAGTAGTAACTTGTGCAGAAAAAAAATTAAAAAGCAAATGCAGGAAAAAAGTCTGAATATATTCTCTACCTACAGACCTATCCATGTTTGCTCTGACTTTCTCTCCAGTGTTAATAGTGTTAATAATATTTGGCACCTCTTTCATTCCCTGCCCACCTGTAACATTCTCCGCCTGTTCTAACACTCTTTCTCTTGCTGTCTTTCTCCAACCATTCTTTGTTCAGTTGAAATAATGCTAACTGTGGAACAGTATTATATTGTTCTAATACTTAACAACCAGTGATGGTACATTGCAGTAACAACTTTAAAATAAATCACTAAAAGGAGTTAACTGTGTTTACTTTGCTCTCTATATTAAGGAATGTCATTCATAGAAATCAACAAATTATATTTCAGTATGGACCAAACAAATGTAACCAAACTTTAAAATAAAACAAGATTTCAGGTTTTTCCTTACTGTAATCATACAGTGCTTGGGAGAGAGAATATTAGAAAGAGCCTTGTGATTTACTTCTCCAGGAAAATCCATAAAATATTCATATTTGTCTGGCTAACCTTCTGTTCTCTTTCCTTGCTGCTTGTTTCTTCAGCGCCTCTGCATCATCCATGTGCCTATCTTTGAAGGTTGCACCCCCGCCAGCAGCAGTGGAGAAGAAAGGTTGGTACGGTCATGGTACACGCAGGATTCCAGTCCTGGGCAGGGTTCTCCTACCTTTTACTGTTTTTTCCCCCACCACATTCTTCCTGGGTCCAGCTTTGTGCCCCACTTCCCTCACCCTGGTAATGGCTCTGATGGCTACAACTGTGTTGAGAATTTAACGAAAAACATACTTCAGATTAAAATCAGAGTTTTTTTTTTTAACTTTCACAACTGATGCGGCAAGCCCAGAGGCACTGAGGCTATGAACAGCCATGCCTGAACAACTAAGCATATCCTGAGAGACTGTCTGTTTTCATAAGAAGACTGGGATATTTTTGGTTTTACTAGCTTTAATCTATTGCTCAATAAAAATGGGTAGATATGTTCCTTTGCTCAATTAAGGACACAGTCTATTTATGCAGATATACCAGTACTTTCCAAAGACAGGTATTTTACAATACAGTTTTACACTTTAATGATCAGATGCACATCACACTTCAAGTAAATACCAGGCACATTGTCTATAATCACTGCAGTTCTTTAAAAAGTTCTATGAGAAGCAAACCTTCACAGACCCATTGGGGCAGCCCCTCTACAGTGGCTAGAAGGGCCTCTCTCTCTCCCGTTGCCAGTCCAGTCAACTACAGGAAGGTGTCATTTTTGTGGTCAAATCTGGGAAAGGTGCTAAAATCCTTTTCCAAGTCCACCCCTCTACAAATACCGTTCAGAAATGCCCTCCCTGGATGCCTTGTTGGTGTTGGAGAAAGAGGTAAGACAAAATCTAGAGCAGGGGTGGACAACCTCAGGCCCGGGGGCTGGATGTGGATCTGGCCCCCTAGCACTAGTGCTCCAGCCTTCCTGTTGCCCCCAACAGGGGCTGTAGCACAAAAATCTGCTAGGCTGGGCCTCCCTAAGCTCTGGTGTGCAAGGGGAATATGGGAGTATCTTTATCTTCAGTTGGGGGCCATGTTAGTGAGGTTTTTTTTTCCCCTGCTCTCACTTGTGTGTGACCCCCAACTGATTTTTCGGTTGGTTAGCGAACCCCGACACAAAAAAGGTTCCCCACTCCTGATCTAGAGTTTCAGGCCTTAAGTGAGTGCCACCAGAAAACTCCCTGGTTAAGAGCTATATATTCCGTTCTCAAGTCCACTAGGGTATACAATCCAATTCTAAATCAAAAGTCTTTAAACTGCTTTTTGGCTGCCCGACTGTTTTAAAGGCAACGACCCAAAGTCATGGATTATAGTGGGGATTTTCCAGCAAAAACTAGCCTTTAGTAGCTTGGATATATGGATATGCTATGGGAGATTCTTAAGAAAATACATGAGCTGTAGGACATTCCCTGGAATGTAATAGTATACAGTAGAAGGGGAGGAATTGGGAATTAAGCCCGTACATTGTGCCAAGGTTTTTCATCTCCATTGTGAGATCCATTCTTTATGTCCTAAAAATTTAGGAGTGAAAATGATAATTTAACTGTCTTGATTTCAGCATAATCCTAAGAGTTCCTAAAGTAGGGTATTGTGTTCATATGCCATCCAGTAGGGGCGGTTGGCTTTCTAATACATAGAGAAAAAACTAAAAACTGTAACGTAGGCCACCACCTCACAAGCAGCACTCATGGCCACAGGTCATTCTGCAGTAATCTATCCCTGCTTCTCCCTCTGCAGGGCCCTAAAAGAAAATCAGTTCAAAGAGTCCTCTTACGGGGTCCAATTCACGGAGTCCTCATGTGTATGCTGACCTCTAGACTCCAACTCCAGTTAATCCTGATAATCCAAGCATCCTTCAGAAATAGAACACAACTTCACACGGGCTTCATCTCAGTTTCAGCTGGGCACAGTCCTGTCTCTCCAAGTGACTGTTGTTCTGCTTTCTTGCACCTCCTGCTTGGAGATTCTTTCTCCACAGACCTTTCTAGCTTGGTCTGTCCCTGGCTTGGACAGAATCTTTCCCAAGCCTCTGTGCCTGGAGAGCTGATTCCATTCTCTGCTGCTTCTTGAGCTTTTTCCTCTGCTGACTCTGGGTAGCTGCAGGAGCCTTCTTACACCCTACCATGTTTCTATAGCCTCAGCTTCCCGCATCAATGTTTCCTCTTCACCCCAATGTCCTGCTCTTTTTGTAGAAGAGCCATGTGCTTCCTCTCTGGGAGGGGGGTCTGCTCCTATAATCAAAGTTGACTTAGCTCCCAGCTCTCCAAGCCAGCGAGCAAACCACCTAGTTATAAACACCTACTCCCAAATTTTATTTACTGAGATTCATAATGGATTCCAGGTCTGGCTGAAATTCAGGGGTTCACTGAACAGCGACCCTCTGTTGACAAAAAAACCTACATGGCCCCGGAAGGGGGGAACAAAGCCTGAATCCACCCAAGCCCCATTGACCTGGGTGTGGGGAGCAGAAGTGCAAGGGCTTCAACCCCAGGCAGGGCGGGGAATGTCTATAACCTGATTCCCAACATGCAGGGCTGAAACAATCAGGCTTTGGCTTCTCATGGTGAGGTTTGGGCTTCAGCATAGACCCTGAGCCACGGCAAGTCTAAGCCAGCCCTGACAAATCCATTAAAATAGGGTCACGACCCACTCTGGGTTCCTGACCAACAGCTTGAGAGCTGCTTCTTATACAGTATTTCTCAGAGCCTCCCTCCAACGTGCTATAAAAACTCCAGGGTGATTGATAACATTTACCAAAGCTGTTCTGGATAGCTGTGGCTGAATTTAAGACCTGTTAGAGCAGCGCCCAGTCCAAAAGGAGTAGACAAATATGCCTGGATGTGATGCATGATATTCCTCTTCTCTCGAGGGGGAGGCAGTGTATTTTATGCTACATCTAGGTAATGGAAGAGAGGTATTTTCCTTCAAATTTTATATTCAAGGTATTAAGTCTATTTATAGTTTTTCACCATGTTTCTACAGTAAAACATTTTACCTTTGCTAAAGATGTTACAGTTCTATTTGCATTTTTGCGATGCCTTAGTCTTTCACCATTTTACATCAGGTAGGCACAGAACATAAGCCCTTCTCAGAGACACGAAGAAACATTGTTACTTTTAAAGCAACACCCTTCTGTAATCAATGCATAGATTATGCCAATACATTGATGTGATTTCTTTTTAAGATTTATGAGAGATGTCAATTACATTTTTTTTAGAATATGCCACAACATGTGGCAACCCTTGCTACAAATTTTATCAGTATATGTTGAAATATGTGTAGAAGAATGATCTATTTAGCTATCACAATTAGGTTATAAATGTGACAGAGTGTATTCTTATGTGCACCACTTTTACAAAACTGATAATTTTTTACAAAGTATGCCTTGTGAGGTATAATTTAAAAATTCACATTTTGCTGATCTTTATTGTCCTGCTAAAATGTGTGGTAACATTGTATGTAAAGTTTTAATATTCTACTGCTTGATGTTACTAAGGCATATTCCAAACATGGGGAAGCAGCCACAAATCTGTTCTTCAGAGACAAAAAGCAAACGAACACCTGAGCCAGCTATCAACAAAAGCCACAGGACAATCACCTGGGTAAGCTGCTATTCTTTGGCAGGAAGAGGGTCATGAATGTGATATTTACATCTTGGCAAAAAGACTTGCTGTGGTCTAAATCCCAGCATTCTCAAAGAAGAAAAATGCTATAAGAAAGGAGAACACAAATCACCTTTCTCCTCATCTCTACTCGCAGAATCAACAATGTTTGAAAGACAGAGCATCTTTAAACTGAGGCTGAAAAATCCAGTCAGACTCCTATAAGCATATTGTAAAAGATACCTTTTGGCTTTAAGTTCACTTGGCTTGCTAAGTTAGGTATTAGTTTGCATTTTACCTTTTATTTCTTTGTAACCAATTCTGACTTTTATGCCTCATTGCTTGTAACAACTTAAATCTATTTTTCTGTCGCTAATAAACACATTTTGTTCAAATCACATTGTGCTTGGATTGAAGTGTTTGGAAATATTAATTTGAGATTTCATGGGTTATGTATCATTTTCTATTAATGAAATTACAGGCTTTCTATTAGCTTGGACTGCAAAGGAGGAATGAGGTGGGCAGTACAAGATGCACATTTCTGCGGACAAGTCTGCAGTTGGAGATGTGTTGTAATATTTGTTGTTCTGTAATATAATTCAGGAGTGGCTGGCTAGTAGGATTCACATAATTCAGCTGGGAGTGATTTTTCATGTGAGATGCTGTGTGTAAACACAAATTGCATAGCTAATTTCGAGGTAAGGGTGCAGTGTAGATGCACCCATGCAAAGAGCCACTTAATATCCAGCCTCTGATTTTCAGTGAGACTTCAATCTGAGCCCTGCTTTTGTGGAAACATCTTAGCACACCAGCCTACATACCTGCTTTCCCAGTGCTAACACCTGCCTGCTTAAAGTTATGAAATCTGTATCACCTATGTGCTCAGATGTTTGTAAAAGCTTGGGCAGTCACAAAGTTGTGAAGAGAAGAGAAGAAACGGGTCAAAAACTAGGCCCTTAGCACTTAAGTGATGATCTTTATATAAGTAGGAGTTTTGTCTTTGGATTTCAGGATGCATTTCCCAGTACATTATAGCATTTTTAAAGTGGGACACAGTTTGAAACTAAGATGTTTCCCATTCTCCATTTTAAAACAGTCATCTTTAAATGGAAAGCTCTCTTTATATTCAAATGAGCACAACAGATATTACTGTGCTTTTTGTATCAACATTGTTCTTTCACACCATGCAGTACATTTTGAGAGTGTAAGAAATTGACAGGAGATATTTTTTCTCACAGTTTTGCAAATGGATATGAGTTTGGATTACGATTAACATTTGAAAGGAGATAGCAGAATGGCATAATCATGATGACATTTGGAAGTATTTGGGAAACTTTTTTCTAATAAGGATGGTTGTCCTAGAAAAGATGTGAATTGTTGTTCATTTTAAAAATAAATAAATAAGACCAAATTCTCCAGTGACTAAACCCCTACATAGTCCCATTGAAAGGAAGAAATCCATAGACTGTAAATCACAGAAGAATTTAAAGAATAATATTCTTTAAATATATGTTGTCACACTTTGAAATTATTAGTCACAAATCATAGGGATGTTTTATTTGGAAAGTTTTCTGCTATACTAAAAATGTCACCACCACGTATGCAGACTCCATGCCAGAGTCCAAAATGTCATGTCTGTTTTGCATTGGATTGGCTCTGGCGTTTATGTAAGACAGGTCTGAAGGAGCTCGCCCCTGACAGCTAGTGATGAGCTGGGAATAAAAAGGCTTCAGGACTAGACTGTGATTACAGGAACACATTTACCTTGTCTAGGCATCCAACAGTCACTTCAGTATTGAACGCAGGGGAAATGAAATGCTATCTTTGCTGTATGAATAAAAGCCAACAGAACTGTATTTAGTCTGTCCTGATTGAGGGGGACACCTTGAACCGAATGCAGAGGGCTCAGATACCAGACCCGGTAGAGACTAGGGATGTTCAATTTCAATTAATTAACTAATCAAATAGTCTATGGGATTTCGATTAGTCGATAAGGACTTCTGCATTCTGCCTTTGAAATGCACAACAGGGGCTCTTGTGCACATTTCAAAGATTGAAATGCTGCGTGGCGCCTGGGGCTAGCAGGGAGCCTGCTGGGGCTCTTGTATATTTCAAGAGTCCCACATTGGCCCCAGGCTCCATGCTGTGCTTCCTCTTTGAAATGCACAAGAGCCCCCGCTGGAGACTCTTGTACATTTTAAAGTTGGCACCCATGTGCAGCCCAGAGTCAGTGGGGAGTCCCCTGCTGGCCCCGGGCTCCTTGCAGCGCTTCTGCTTTGAACTGTACAAGGGCCCCAGTGGGGACTCTTGTACATTTCAAAGTTGGCCACTACTGTGCCCCTGCACCCTCCCATGGAGCTAGAGATGGAGGGGGGAACCAGCTTTTAAGTTGGCTCCCTCCAGCATCTCCTCCTCTTCCCACCCCTTGCTGCCTCTTTGTGACAGAGGGGGAGGAAGTGACTAGTCAACTAGTGTGTCAACTATCTGATAAGCTTTTGCTTACTGGATAGTTGTCTAGTTAATTAGTCGCTTACATCCCTAGTGGAAACAGGTACTTCTGCTTGGAGGTGCAACATCTGTCTAAGAGTCCTGCGCGCCATTTAACCTGCCCCTCTCCACTGTTTAAATATTGAGCTAATTAGGCTCTCTTGGGAGTCTTTTGTTAAGATCACTAGGAGAGAAAAATAGCAATAATCCTGCATAGAGCTGCTTAGATCTGCAGTGGAATATGGTTTTTGCAGAAGTGACTGCCCAGCCTGCTAGGAAGTGAGGTTCCCCCACTGAGAGCTGAAATCGCTGATGACTGGGTGGAATCTCAAGAGACCGACTCACAGAGGCCGGAGTAGAGAGGCAAGTGGCATCAGAATGTGGTAGTGCAGGGCCATCCGCACTGGAGCAGGCAATGGCATGGTGGCGTAAGCAATGGCAGGACAAACAACCGCTGCAGAGTGAATGGTGGCACAGCGGTAGCAGCAATGCAGAGTGAATGGCAACAACAGTGATGTCATTGCTCATCGTTTCATCTACCCACCCAGGTGGAAGGTGAATGTATCTCTGAACTATGATTATCCAGGGACTTGGGACAGAAGCTGCGAGTAGGGTATGGAAGAGGGAGAGGGGAGTGATATACTAAAGGGACTTGCACACCACAAGGTGAGAATCAAGCAAAGGCCAATGCTCAGTGTACTCTGGGGCAGGAGTTTTGCTCATGGTCAGATGTGTGTGAGTTGTGATCGGGTGTTTCCCCAAACTAATGCCAGGTTCCTTTCGGCTTTAGGCCTAACACCAAAAAAATCCCTACAGCTGTTTTCATGGAAAAGATTGAACTTTGCCAGACCAGAGAGTGCTGGACTAGAAATGTTCATGGACCGGCATGATTTTAGTTAGTTGGATGTTCACTTATCCTGGGTGTGGCCATTTTTCCTACAGTCTCATAAAGTTTGTTTACAGCCACCAGCCCTGGCTCTGTGATCAGTGCTGTTATTTAGCTCTATTTTACTCCTAAATGTCTTCCAAGAGCCCAGTAAGCAGTGGAAGTGTCAGTGATGCTGCTAGACAATATTGACTTCCCATGGTTCAGCAAATTCTCTAGTTGAGCACCAGTCAGGTCCCGAGAGTGCTGGATTAGAGAGGTTCAACCTGTATTACAGTGGATCTTCACCACCAGGGAATTAAGTGCCAATACATCATGAAATCACAGGCTTTGTAGGGATTTTGAAAGGTAAATGGTTTCACACTCATCTTCACAGCATTCTGTCTCTCAGTACAGGATGAAAATGAGGATTTTGCCTTAGCAGACTTCTGGGCAGATAGCCACCAAAATACATATATCAACACCTCCTCATCATCATTAGGACTTTTCTAGTAAGAAGAAATTTCATGTTTTCTCTATACCACTTTAATCCTCAGCAAAATGAAAGCAGGCTCTGACAGGGCCCGATATCAGTGGGAGTCAATGGAACAATTCCTATTGATATTGATGGGCAGTGGCTCAGATCTTTGAAAAGATGTATTCAAGGGCACATTACTATTGTCTTGGGCAGCCCACAGATCCAGCTGTGTTGGTCAGATGAACATAAATGTGTAGAGAGAACCTTTGACAGGTATTTTGGTAACACTTACCTAAGCTAAGGAGGCAACCTTTCTGAAACCACACAGCAAGTAAGAAAGATATTTATTAAAGAGTATTAATGACAGCGTGAAAGAAAATCTAGGCCAGCAGGACTACTTCAAGATTTTGTGCTCAGATACTAGTGTAATGGACCCAGGTAGGCTATACCCTCAAGCTGCACAAGCAGTGGTGCAAGGAAAGTCACTACTGCTGGTTACCTGCCTATACAGGCTCAGAGGTTAGAATCCTGGTCTGCCGTGGTTTTGATACATTGCGCTTTTCTCATGATCTGAGTTGGCATTTTGTCTTCCTTTGAAATCGCAAGGAGTTGACTATTTATTGCAATGGGGGAGGAGTGTTAGGTTAACAATGAGCACTTTTCAAAATCACAGGGTACCTTTTGTGTGTTTTCTACCATATCTGCATATTTTTTGATTGATGTAGCACTTTCTTTCTTGTCACTCATGCTGTCCTTGCAGAACCAACACAGACAGACAGAGTCTATCGCCGTGGTCCCCAACACGGTGCCCGCGGGCGCCATGACGCCCGCGGGGGCATTTGCATGCGCCCGCCAGGTGCTCAGGGCTGGCCTGGCCCCAGGCACATGGCGCGGTGCTTGCGGGGAGTGTCGGCCCCGGGCGCGCGGCGCTTGCGGGGGGGGGGGAGTGTCGGCCCCGGGCGCGCGGCTATGGAGGGGCCCCAGCCCCAGGTGCATGGCTATGGGGGGGCCCTGGGCATGTGGCTATGGGGGGGCCCCCAGCCCCGGGCATGCGGCTATGGGGGGGGCCCCCAGGCACGCAAGTGTCCCCACCCCTTGGCGCCCGGCGGGTGAACGGCCACGCCCCCTGGCACCCGACAACCTCAAAAGGTTAGGGACCACTGGTCTATCGTGATGCCTGCATTATCAAGCTGTCACCTAGGTATATGCTTATGAAAGAATCTTTACTAGTGGTGGTGTAGGATGATCCAAATGCCTCCACTGGCACCTCCCCCCCCAAAAGCCCCAAACAACCCAACCCCCCCCCCCAGCTTGAGTTCCAGATCTCAGTCAAGTTTCATGGGGTAACAATTTAGGAAGCCACATTCTGACCTGAAAACTGAGCACGTTTAGTCAGGAAATCATTGAGAGGCAGCAAATAAAGAGTCCAAGTACCATACTTACAGCATCACTTTTTAGAACATAATCACATTCTTTATCGTAAGTCTCTTTGTGTATCAAGCAAGTCTCTTTGTGTATCAAGCAAGTCCACAGCTGCAAGAAGGGTGTACCACTCCCACCAGCCCACCTCAGGGAATGTCATTATGATAAATATAATGATATTGTGAAACAATTGTGTCCTGTTTCATTCATTAGGAATTGTTCCTAATATCTCTTTTGTTATCCTTTTTAGGACACTGGGGTGATGGGGGCCATATAAACACCGTGGATAATACTAATACATGAGTTAGCCTTTTGACTTGGTCTTATATGCCCTGTTTTAATCAGCTATTACAGAAATCATGAAGCATGTACCACAGTAGAAACTTTCCCCTTTCTTCAGGAGCCCTGTGAAGCTAACACTTTCTGAGGCAGGTGGAAGGTATC
The DNA here is from genome assembly GCF_052426305.1 of Pelodiscus sinensis. Taxonomy (NCBI): domain Eukaryota; kingdom Metazoa; phylum Chordata; order Testudines; family Trionychidae; genus Pelodiscus; species Pelodiscus sinensis. The sequence goes on along the minus strand of NC_143055.1, from coordinate 107,677,212 downwards.
CCAGTACACTTGTGACTCTATTCACATAACTTACACCAGCATCACCACAGAGGCCTTGAACTTCTCACCTCTTGTAGGTTAAACAACTATGCTACCCTTTATGTTAATCCCTGACCCAAAATTGAGCCTGACTCACTCATATCATGCCAGAGGCTGTTCAGTCCCTGAGGTAGCAGGTTACTGCTTTCTAAGGGGGTTTTAGGTGAGGATCTTCTTGTGGGTTAGCTAGCTCAGTTGGTTTGTATGTGTTACTGCTATGGCTACGGGTTTGATTCCTTTGGTAGATCCAAGCCTTCAGCCAGGTGACTTTTGCCTCATTGCCCAGAGCAGAGAAGCCAAAAATAGGGCTGGGGTAGGCTGGCTGCTTCACAATGGAGCTGGTGAGTTCTCCCACTATGAAAACATTGTACAGCTTGAACTAATTTATCACCTTCAGTTGACCTGTCTCATGCCTGTGATACAAAGAGATGGCTCTGGGGTCTTGAGCAAAGTGACGGCAAAGGCTTGTGGCTTCCCCTGCCCCAGCCAAGCAGGGTGGAGAATGCAGGCATCAATCTCATTCCCGCTCATATGCGAAAGGAGTTCTCCACCAGCTGAGCTAACCCATCGGCCTCCCAAAACAGCACCTCATTTATGTCATCCTATTGCAGCCATGTACTGGATGTGGTGTTGGTTACTAAACAGCACCACTGTAGGTTTGAGTCTCTATGCTGGTCACTACCTTCCCTGTAGATGGGCCTAGCCCTGTGGCTTTTGCTTTGGGCAAAGGGCCAAAAGAAGCACGAGAGAGGTGGATAAAACACCCAGGCTATGTCTACATTGCAGGTTTTTGCATAAGAACAGCTGTTTTTGTGCAAAAACTTGCCAGGTGTCTACACTGCACACACGTTCTTGCTCAAGTAAAGTTACAGCATCAGAAAACAGGGCTTCTTCCGGAAGAATTATTCCTCTCCCCACGAGGAATAAGCCCTCTTGTGCAAGAGCTCTTCCACAAGAGGGCAGGGTAGAGAGGAAACATGATTTTCTTGCACAAGAAAGCCCTATGGCTAAAATGGCCATTGGAGCTTTCTTGCACAAGAGAGCGTCCACACTGCCATGGACACTCTTGCGCAAAAGCACATGGCAGTGTGGACACGCTCGTGTGAAAATCCTTTTGCACAAGAACGCTTGAATGAAACAGTTCTTGTGCAAGAAGCCTGTAGTGTAGACGTAGCCCCAGAGGATCAGGGGAGAGCCACTGCCCAGCCCCTGGACAATGCAGGCATCAATCCCACTATTTATTGCATGTGAACCTAAGACTAGGCCCCTTGATAAGAAACTGGCCCCAGCTAGCCACTGTTATGCCAGAGACCACAAACACTGCATAGCAGGCTGCTGATCCTGTGAAATGGAGCAACAAAGCTGACCTGCTCATGGGTTGGTTAACTCAGGTGGTCGGAGGGTGGTGTGAGTGACCGTTGCAGCCAGACTCACCCTCGTTGACCATATTGTGCCCCCAATGCTCTGTGATGCCCATAAGCCTCAACTTCTCTGACCTCCCCACTGCCACAAGCCACTGCCCATAGGTCCACCCTGAACGGCCACCTCATGGCCCCCTCCTACTTCAGGTTTACTCGCTGCATCCCAATTTGAGCCCACAGACTCCTCAAAGACCCCTCTTCATGAACCCAGTGGCTGAGAAGTGCCCGACTTGACCAGAGTGCATCCAAATTGAGCCTAATTACTTGTGGGTGAGATCTAGTACTTCAGTCCTTGCTCCTTGTCTCCTCATGTGGCCCCACGCCTGCAAAATAAACCTCATTGAGCCCTCCATGGCAGCGTGTACTGCCAGATTTGCTCTCTATTTGACCAAAATCCCTCCATAAGGAGCCCCACTGACCCCCATCATGACCATACTGCCTTCATTCATGCCCTCATTGATGCTGATTGATTCCAAATGGAAAACCATTAAACTGTATGTGACTTGTTGCCCATGGCCTCATTAGCCATCCCACTGCCTCCAAAATAATCCTCACTGACCATGAACACCCCTTATGCGCTGGACTTTCTATCTGTGCCACAAAATAAATCAAAAGCCGCCAACATGGCCCTGACAGACCGTCGTTCTCCCGCCTTTTATGAACCTATTGATGTTAATATTCTTTTCATTGACCCACTGGTGAAACTGATTGCGTCCAGATTAAGCTTAATTAAACTATGTGTGATGCTTACTTAGTACCTCAAACCTTCCTCTCAGTGTCCTCATATAACACGACTGCCTCCAGTTTAATCCTCATTCACCTCATTTGACCCCTTCTGCTTATTGCTTGGAATTTAGTGACCTCATATGACGTCAGTTGCTCTAATTTAATCCTCATTGACCTCGTGTGACCCCTCCTGCATCTTCCCAGGCACTCAGTGTCCTCATTTGACCCCACTTCCTCTTGTTTAACCCTTCTTGACCTCATATGACCCCCTGGCTGCTTATTGTTTGGAAGTCATTGTCCTCATTTGACCCCACTTCCACCAGTTTAGTCCTCATTGACCTTGTCTGACCACTTCTGCTTATTGTTTGGAATTCATTGTCCTCATTTGACCCCACTTCCACCAGTTTAATCCTCATTGACCTCGTGTGACCCCTTCTGCTTATTGCTTGGAATTTATTGTCCTCATTTGACCCCAGTTGCTCCAATTTAAACTTTATTAACCTTTCTGCTTATTGCTTAGAACTCAGTGTCCTCATTTGCAACTAGTTGCTCCAATATAATCCTCATTGACCTCGTATGACCCCCCTTCTGCTTATTACTTGGAACTCAGTGTCCTCATTTGACCCCACTGCCTCCAGTTTAAGCCTCATTGACCTCGTCTGACCCCCCTTCTGCTTATTGCTTGGAATTCATTGTCCTCATTTGACCCCACTTCCACCAGTTTACTCCTCATTGACCTCGTATGACCTCTCCTGCTTCTCCCCAGGCACTCAGTGTCCCCATTTGACCCCATTTCCTGTAGTTTAATCCTCCTTGACCTCATATGATCCCCCGTCTGCTTATTGTTTGGAATTCATTGTCCTCATTTGACCCCACATCCACCAGTTTAATCCTCATTGACCTCATGTGACCCCTTCTGCTTATTGCTTGGAATTTATTGTCCTCATTTGACCCCCAGTTGCTCCAATTTAAACTTTATTAACCTCGTATGACCTCTTTCTGCTTATTGCTTGGAATTTATTGTCCTCATTTGACCCCAGTTGCTCCAATTTAAACTTTATTAACCTCGTATGACCTCTTTCTGCTTATTGCTTGGAACTCAGTGTCCTCATTTGCAACTAGCTGCTCCATTTTAATCCTCATTGACATCGTATGACCCCTCCTGCTTCTCCCTAGGCACTCAGTGTCCCCATTTGACCCCATTTCCTCTAGTTTAATCCTCCTTGACCTAATACGACCCCCCTTCTGCTTATTACTTGGAACTCAGTGTCCTCATTTGACCCCACTGCCTCCAGTTTAAGCCTCATTGACCTCGTCTGACCCCGCCCCCCCCCGGCTGTTTATTGTTTAGAATTCATTTTGTCCTCATATGACCCCAGTTGCTCCAATTTAATCCTCATTGACCTCGTATGACCCCTCCTGCATCTTCCCAGGCACTCAGTGTCCTCATTTGACCCCACTTCCTCTAGTTTAACCCTCCTTGACCTCATATGCTCCCCTGTCTGCTTATTGTTTGGAATTCATTGTCCTCATTTGACCCCACTTCCACCAGTTTAATCCTCATTGACCTCGTGTGACCCCTTCTGCTTATTGCTTGGAATTTATTGTCCTCATTTGACCCCCAGTTGCTCCAATTTAAACTTTATTAACCGCGTATGACCGCTTTCTGCTTATTGCTTGGAATTTATTGTCCTCATTTCACCCCAGTTGCTCCAATTTAATCCTCATTGACCTCGTATGACCCCTCCTGCTTCTCCCCAGACACTCAGTGTCCCCATTTGACCCCATTTCCTCTAGTTTAATCCTCCTTAACCTCATATGACCCCCCTTCTTCTTATTGCTTGGAACTCAGTGTCCTCATTTGACCCCACTTCCACCAGTTTTATCCTCATTGACCTCGTATGACCCCTTCTGCTTATTGCTTGGAATTTATTGTCCTCATTTGACCCCACTTCCACCAGTTTAATCCTCATTGACCTCGTATGACCTCTCCTGCTTCTCCCCAGGCACTCAGTGTCCCCATTGGACCCCATTTCCTGTAGTTTAATCCTCCTTGACCTCATATGATCCCCCGTCTGCTTATTGTTTGGAATTCATTGTCCTCATTTGACCCCACTTCCACCAGTTTAATCCTCATTGACCTCGTGTGACCCCTTCTGCTTATTGCTTGGAATTTATTGTCCTCATTTGACCCCCAGTTACTCCAATTTAAACTTTATTAACCGCGTATGACCTCTTTCTGCTTATTGCTTGGAATTTATTGTCCTCATTTGACCCCCAGTTGCTCCAATTTAAACTTTATTAACCTCGTATGACCTCTTTCTGCTTATTGCTTGGAATTTATTGTCCTCATTTGACCCCAGTTGCTCCAATTTAAACTTTATTAACCTCGTATGACCTCTTTCTGCTTATTGCTTGGAACTCAGTGTCCTCATTTGCAGCTAGTTGCTCCAATTTAATCCTCATTGACCTCGTATGACCCCTCCTGCTTCTCCCTAGGCACTCAGTGTCCTCATTTGACCCCATTTCCTCTAGTTTAATCCTCCTTGACCTAATACGGCCCCCCTTCTGCTTATTACTTGGAACTCAGTGTCCTCATTTGACCCCACTGCCTCCAGTTTAAGCCTCATTGACCTCATATGACCTCTCCTGCTTCTCCCCAGACACTCAGTGTCCCCATTTGACCCCATTTCCTCTAGTTTAATCCTCCTTGACCTCATATGACCCCCCTTCTTCTTATTTCTTGTAATTTATTGTCCTCATTTGACCCCCCAGTTGCTCCAACTTAAACTTTATTAACCTCGTGTGACCCCTCCTGCATCTTCCCAGGCACTCAGTGTCCTCATTTGACCCCACTGCCTGCAATTTAATCCTCATTGACCTCATATGACCCCTTCTGCTTATTGCTTGTAATTTATTGTCCTCATATGACCCCAGTTGCTCCAATTTAATCCTCATTGACCTCGTATGACCCCTCCTGCATCTTCCCAGGAACTCAGTGTCCTCATTTGACCCCATTTCCTCTAGTTTAATCCTCCTTGACCTCATATGACCCCCCTTCTTCTTATTGCTTGGAACTCAGTGTCCTCATTTGACCCCACTTCCACCAGTTTTATCCTCATTGACCTCGTATGACCCCTTCTGCTTATTGCTTGGAATTTATTGTCCTCATTTGACCCCACTTCCACCAGTTTAATCCTCATTGACCTCGTATGACCTCTCCTGCTTCTCCGCAGGCACTCAGTGTCCCCATTTGACCCCATTTCCTGTAGTTTAATCCTCCTTGACCTCATATGATCCCCCGTCTGCTTATTGTTTGGAATTCATTGTCCTCATTTGACCCCACTGCCACCAGTTTAATCCTCATTGACCTCATGTGACCCCTTCTGCTTATTGCTTGGAATTTATTGTCCTCATTTGACCCCCAGTTGCTCCAATTTAAACTTTATTAACCTCGTATGACCTCTTTCTGCTTATTTCTTGGAATTTATTGTCCTCATTTCACCCCAGTTGCTCCAATTTAATCCTCATTGACCTCGTATGACCCCTCCTGCTTCTCCCCAGACACTCAGTGTCCCCATTTGACCCCATTTCCTCTAGTTCAATCCTCCTTGACCTCATATGACCCCCCTTCTTCTTATTGCTTGGAACTCAGTGTCCTCATTTGACCTCACTTCCACCAGTTTTATCCTCATTGACCTCGTATGACCCCTTCTGCTTATTGCTTGGAATTTATTGTCCTCATTTGACCCCAGTTGCTCCAATTTAATCCTCATTGACATCGTACGACCCTGCCTTCTGTTTATTGCTTGGAACGCAATGTTCTCATTTGACCCCCACTTCCTGCAATTTAATCTTTATTGACCTCATATGACCCTCCCCTTCTGCTTATTGCTTGGCACTCAGTGTCATCATATGACCCCAGTTGCTCTAATTTAATCCTCATTGACCTCATGTGACCCCTCCTGCATCTTCCCAGGCACTCAGTGTCCCCCTTTGACCCCACTTCCTCTAATTTAATCCTCCTTGACCTCGTATGACCCCCACTTCTGCTTATTGTTTGGAATTCATTGTCCTCATTTGACCCCATGTCCACCACTTTAATCCTCATTGACTTTGTCTGACCCCTTCTGCTTATTGTTTGGAATTCATTTTGTCCTCATTTGACCCAACTTCCACCAGTTTAATTCTCATTGACCTCACATGACACCTTCTGTGCTGGCTCTCAGTTTCCTCCTTTGACCTCTCTCCCATTCACTCCAGTGTAATGTTCATTGACCTCATATAACCCCTTTTTTCTTTTGCTCTAGATGTCAGTATCCCCAGATCTCATGCCCCCAATTTTATCCTCCTTGCCATCATTTTCTGCTTCCATGGATGTCAGTGTCTTCATTTGTACCCTCTTCCTCCAATTTAATCCCCACTTATGTCATTTGACTGCTTCTTGCGCTGTCCCAGATGTCAGTGTTCTCAATTGACTGCACTTCCTCCAATTTAATTCTCATTGATCTTGCATGACCCCTTCTGCTTCTAAATATAATTTATGGTTAGATACATTGAGCAAGCATGGGGATTACGTTGCATAGTGTGTAGGAAATACTGTGAAGTTTAGGGACCATAGAAATCCATGCGGAAGTTTGTTGGGAAGAAGCAGCATTGCAGAGCTTTGCAGGGCTGGGAAGTAGACCTCCATAAAGAGCAATGAATTTTCCTTTAGTCCAAGAATGGAAGCTGATTTGTTGATTTGATTATGTATCTGGTTCTTCAGCAGGGTTTTCCCTGTACCAGAGGAGAGGGACCTGAAAAAGTGACTTGTCAAGATCTCTGGGCCACAGAGGATATTAACAGAGATGGGGGTGAAAGTTGGAGTCACCAGGGTGGATCTAAGAATGCCTTTGCATTCACCTAACATTAAGGAGTATTAGGGTCATGCATGGAGCTGCAGCCAGTAAGATTTAACATCTGTTTCAATCTAACTTTGCTTTAAATGAAATGCTCTGCTTAGGCAGATGAGTACCAGTATTCCTAGGCTATGTTTGCACTGGTGGATTCTTTCGCAAGAACCTCGTGCTCAAAAGCTTGAAGTGAAGACGTAGCCCTAATGTTTGGCCCCATAATACCTTCCCACAGTCAGCCTGATTCTGCAATACCCTAAGGCCTTTTTATTCTACTCTGGGGCTACGTCTACATTGGTGCGATCTTGCGCAAAAGCAGCTGCTCTTGTGCAAAAATTTGCTGTCTACACTGGCTGTGAGTTCTTGCACAAGTAAACAGACATTCTAAAGTATGAAATCAGGGCTTCTTGCGCAAGAACTATGATGCTCCCGCTCAGGAATAAGCCCTTTTGTGCAACTGTTCTTGTGCAAGAGGCCAGTGTAGACAGGCAACATGAATTTCTTGCACAAGAAAGCTCTATGGTTAAAATGGCCGTCGGAGCTTTCTTGTGAGAGAGAGCGTCTACACTGGCAAGGAAGCTCTTGCACAAAAGCACATGCCAGTGTAGATGCTCTCTTGTGCAACTACTTTAATGCAAGAACTCATGCGCTAAAGAGTTTTTTGCACAAGATCGTGCCAGTGTAGATGTAGCCTGGCAGTGCACTGGACAAACCCATGCGGTGGGCAACAACACTGCATAAGGGGCTTCCCTGTGTGGTGTAGTGTTGCTACAGCGACTCTAGAAAGCACTGTAGACATCTAAAGTAAAATACTGAGCCTATTGAAGACAGCTGGGGTGTGTCTAGGCTGGCAAGATTATGTGCAAAAGCAACTGCTTTTGCGCAAAAACTTGCCAACTGTCTACACTGGCCGCTTGAATTTGAGCAAGAGCACTCACGTTCTAATGTAAGAATTCAGCGCTTCTTGCGTAAATACTTTGATGCTCCCGCTCAGGGATAAGTCTTGTGCAAGAGGGCCAGTGTAGACAGGCACCTTAATTTTTTGTGCAAGAAAGCCCGATGGCTAAAATGGCCATTGGAGCTTTCTTGTACAAAAGCACATCTATACTGGGCAAGGATGCTTTCGTGCAAAAGCACTTTTGGCGCAAAAGCATCTGTGCCAATCTAGATGGGTCAGTGAAGGAAAAATAGAGCTCAAGAACAGGTATGTAGAGCTGGAAAATGAAGAAGGGGTACAGCAGGTAGATAATGAAGATGGAAGGGTAAGGAAGAAGAGAAGAGTGGCTAGTCCCATAGATAAAGGGGAAGACTTAATGGAGACAACACCAATAATGAGCATTAGGATTATAAGGGAAAATAGGAATGCCAAGGACTTGCAGCCAGAGGAAGCTAGAGATAGACCAGAGAATTTCACTGTCACTAGGAAAAGGCAGGTCTATGTGATTGGGGACTCCTTATTGAGAAGAATAGATAGGCCTGTAACCAGAGCTGATCCAGAGAATAGAAGGGTGTGCTGTCTGCCAGGTGCTAAGATACGAGATGTGGAACTGAGGTTGAAGAGAATTAAGGGAGCAGGAAGGAATCCATTGATCATCCTTCATGTATGAACAAATGCTACGGCTAGATTCTTGCTGGAACGCATTAAGGGAGACTATGCTAGGCTGGGGAGGATGCTCAAGGAAATTGAGGCTCAGGTGATCTTTAGTGGGATTCTGCCTGTTCCTAGAGAAGGGCAACTAAGATGTGACAGGATTATGATGATCAATAGATGGCTTAGGCAGTGGTGCTATAAGGAGGGCTTTGGGATGTATGGTTACTGGGAGGCATTTATGGACAGAGGACTGTTCTCTAGAGATGGACTTCACCTAAGTAGGGAGGGAAATAGACTTCTAGGATGGAGGCTGGCTCAACTTATTAAGAGAGCTTTAAACTAGGAATTTGGGGGAGACGGTTGGGAGATGCCCAGGTAATCTCTACGCCAGATTTTAACACTGAGAGGGAGGAAAACGAAGTAAGAAAGGATATAGCTGGGGGTAGGAGAATGAACATGAGGAAGGGTGGGGTGGATACTAGTCTAATAGGTCATATTGGAGGTATAACATCTGTGCCAAATTGGGTAAAGAATGTGAATGAGGCCAAACAGCAAAAATTAAGATGTTTGTACACCAATGCAAAGAGCCTAGGTAACAAAAAGGAGGAACTAGAGCTATTGGTCCAGGAAGTGAAACCAGATATTATAGGAATAACAGAAACATGGTGGAATACTAGGCATGACTGGAGTACAGGTATTGAAGGGTATGTGCTGTTTAGGAAAGACAGAAATAAGGGTAAAGGTGGTGGAGTCGCATTGTATATCAAAGATGAGGTAGATTGTAAAGAAATAAAAAGTGATGGAATGGAGAAGACAGAGTCCGTTTGGGCAAAAATCACATTGGGGAAGAAAACTATCAGATCCTCCCCTGGGATAGTGCTTGGGGTGTGTTATAGACCACCAGGATCCAATTTGGATATGGATAGAGACCTCTTTAATGTTTTTAATGAAGTAAATACTCATGGAAACTGTGTAATCATAGGAGATTTCAACTTTCCAGATATAGACTGGAGACCAAGTGCTAGTAATAGTAATAGGGCTCAGATTTTCCCAGATGTGATAGCTGATGAATTCCTTCATCAAGTAGTTGCTGAACCAACAAGGGGGGATGCTATTTTAGATTTGGTTTTGGTGAGTAACAAGGACCTCATAGATGAAATGGTTGTAGGAGACAACCTTGGCTCGAGTGATCATGAGCTAATTCAGTTTAAATTAAATGGAAGGATAAGCAAAAATAAATCTGAGACTAGGGTTTTTTATTTCAAAAGGGCTAACTTTAGTAAATTAAGGAAATGCGTTAGGGAAGTTGATTGGACTAAAGAAATTATGGATCTTAAAGTGGAGAAGGCCTGGAATTATTTTAAGTTAAAGTTGCAGAAGCTGTCAGAAGCCTGTATCCCTAGAAAAGGGAAAAAATTTATAGGCAGGTGTGTTAGACCAAGCTGGATGAGCAAGCATCTCAGAGAGGTGATTAAGAAAAAGCAGAAAGCATATAAGGAGTGGAAAATGAGAGGGATCAGTAAAGAAAGCTACCTTATTGAGGTTAGAGCATGTAGGGATAAAGTGAGAAAGGCTAAAAGTGAGGTAGAGTTGGACCTTGCAAAGGGAATTAAAACCAATAGTAAAAGGTTTTATAGCCATATAAATAGGAAAAAAACAAAAAAAGAAGTAGGACCACTAATTACTTAGGATGGAGTGGAGGTTAAGGATAATCTAGGAATGGCCCAATATTTGAACAAATACTTTGCTTCAGTCTTTAATGAGGCTAATGAAGATCTTAGGGATAATGGTAAGTTAACAAATGGGACTAAGGATAAGGAGGTAGATATTACTATATCCGAGGTGAAAACCAAACTTGAACAGCTTAATAGGAGTAAATCGGGGGGCCCAGATGGTCTTCATCCAAGAATATTAAAGGAACTGGCACATGAACTTGCAAGTCCATTAGCAAAATTTTTTAATAAACCTCTAAACTCAGGGGTTGTACCATTTGACTGGAGAATTGCTAATATAGTTCCGATTTTTAAGAAAGGGAAAAAAAGCGACCCGGGTAACTATAGGCCTGTTAGTTTGACATCTGTAGTATGTAAGATCCTTGAAAATTTTTTGAAGGAGAAAGTAGTTAGAGACATTGAGGCTAATGGCAATTGGGACAAATTACAACATGGTTTTACAAAAGGTAGATCGTGCCAAACCAACCTGATCTCCTTTTTTGAGAAAGTAACAGATTTTTTAGATAAAGGCAATGCTGTGGATCTAATCTACCTCGACTTTAGTAAGGCATTTGATTCAGTACCACATGGGGAATTATTGGTTAAATTGGAAAAGATAGGGATTAATATGAAAGTTGAGAGGTGGATAAGCAACTGGTTAAAGGGGAGACTACAGCGGGTCATAATGAAAGGTGAACTGTCAGGTTGGAGGAAGGTTACTAGCGGAGTTCCTCAGGGATCAGTTTTGGGGCCAATTTTATTTAATCTTTTTAATGCTGATCTTGGCACCAAAAGTGGAAGTGTCCTAATAAAATTTGCGGATGACACAAAGTTGGGAGCTATTGCCAATCCAGAAAAGGACCGGGATATCATACAGGAAGATCTGGATGATCTTGTAAATTGGAGTGATAGCAATAGGATGAAATTTAATAGTGAGAAGTGTAAGGTTATGCATTTAGGGATTAATAACAAGAATTTTAGTTATAAGCTGGGGACACATCAGTTGGAAGTAACGGAGGAGGAGAAGGACCTCGGAGTCCTGGTTGATTATAGAATGACTATGAGCCGCCATTGTGACATGGCCGTGAAAAAGGCTAATACGATCTTGGGATGTATTAGGCGAGGTATTTCCAGTAGGGATAAGGAGGTGTTAGTGCCATTATACAAGGCATTGGTGAGACCTCATTTGGAATACTGTGTGCAGTTCTGGTCTCCCATGTTTAAGAAGGATGAATTCAAACTGGAACAGATACAAAGAAGGGCCACTAGGATGATCCGAGGAATGGAAAACCTGTCTTATGAAAGGAGACTCAAGGAGCTTGGCTTGTTTACTTTAACCAAAAGAAAGGTGAGGGGAGATATGATTGCACTTTTTAAATATATTAGAGGGATAAATACCAGGGAGGGAGAGGAATTATTTAATGTGGACACAAGAACAAATGGATATAAGCTGGCTAGTAAGAAGTTTAGACTTGAGATTAGACAAAGGTTTCTAACCATTAGAGGAGTGAAGTTCTGGAACGGCCTTCCAAGGGAAGTAGTGGGGGCAAAAGATCTATCTGGTTTCAAGATTAAACTAGATGGGTTTATGAAGGCAATGGTTTGATGAGATAACATGATCTTGGTAACTAATTGACCATTCATTATCAGTGGGAAATAGGTCAATAGAGGGATGATAGGAGTTACTATAGTGAACTTTCTGGGTGTCTGGCTGATGAGTCTTGCCCACATGCTCAGGGTTTAGCTGATCGCCATATTTGGTGTCGGGAAGGAATTTTCCTCCAGGGTAGATTGGCAGAGACCCTGGAGGTTTTTCGCCTTCCTCTGTACCATGGGGTACAGATCACAGCTAGAGGATTCTCTGCATCTTGGGGTCTTCAAAGTATTTGAAGGCTTCAATATCTGAGATATAGGTGAGAGGATTATTCTAGGAGGGGTGGGTGAGATTTTGTGGCCTGCATTGTGCAGCGGGTCAGACTAGATGATCATAATGGTCCCTTCTGACCTTAAAGTCTATGAGATGCTCTTTTGTGCAAATACTTTTAACGGAAAAACTTTTCCATTAAAAATATTTCCGCAAAATCATGCCAGTATAGATGCAGCACTGGAGTTTTGCCATTGACTGCAGTGGGGGCAGGCTTTTGCCTGCTATCTCTAGGAGGCTGAATGCCTGCTAGCGCGGTGTTATGTGCCCCTCTGTGAACAATCTACCCCACTGCATAAGGGTGTAGCATACCTGTCCCAGTGTGCAGCCAGCCAGCAGGAGTGGGAGGATTTTGGGAGCAGCTATGGGATTTTCCTTAGGGTTTTCCCTCACACTTCAGGCCCACACAAAGGCTAACCAGAATCTTGTGTGTAGGGAGCAGCAGGTCTGAATTTGGGAGGAGGGAGGGAGCTGCATGGGGAGCAAAGGGAGCAGCTGAGATGTTTCCCACCACCCCCGTATCTAGCTGCTCCCTGGCAAGATCCCAGGTGCTGCAGCAGACACGCCAGCCTCTCTGGCTCCTGGTTTTTCACCCCTTGCATCCATAGAGTCCCGCCAGGCCGAAGCATGTGAGACAACTAGCTTAAGAACAGCGTGCAGAGTGGAAACATGTATTATTCCCACAACAGATCCATTGTGGGTGCTCTGTGTCCTGGTTTCTGCCCAGTGGCTGTTGCCAACCTTATATGTCATGTCCTTGTCCTTCCTGAAGTGCTGGTGGCTTTATAAAAGGTTACACAGTTGTGAAAGTTGACTGAGTCCTAAGTCATTGGGGCATAGAGCATCGGGGGGAGGGGGGAGGCGGGGGGCAGAGGGAGGGTGGTAGGCAAACATTTGAAATCCTTTCTTTTCTGATGCCCACCTTTCTGATGAGCATTTTCCTGACCTGGGGCACCAGCAATAGGGGTTGAAGCCAGCTGGAATCTTGAGCTTCACTAGAAGGTGACTAGGGGTCTGTGTGATCTTATGTAAATAAGCTAGTGATTTTCTTTCAGTTCCTAACCAAGAGCTATCACCATCACAAGAGTTAATGGTGACCACCAAGGCTGGGAATTGCAGCTCCAGGAACTGACAAGACTATAAAGACCTAGGCTACGTCTAGACTGGCAAGATTTAGCGCAAATACTCTAAACACAAGAGTTTTTGCGTTAAAGTATTTGGCTACATCTACATTGGCATGATTTTCCGGAAATGCTTTTAACGGAAAAGTTTTCCATTAAAAGCATTTTCAGAAAAGTGCATTTAGATTGGCAGGACACTTTTCCGGAAAAGCACTTTTTGCAGAAAAGCATCCGTGTCCAATCTAGACGCACTTTTCCGCAAAAAAGCCCCGATTGTCATTTTCGCAATCGGGGCTTTTTTGCGGAAAACACTACTGTGCTGTCTACACTGGCCCTTTTCCGGAACAGTTTTCCAGAAAAAGACTTTTGCCTGAATGGGAGCAGCATAGTTTTTCCGGAAAAGCACTGATGATTTTACATGAGATCGTCAGTGCTTTTCCGGAAATTCAAGTGGCCAGTGTAAACAGCTGGCAAATTTTCCGGAAAAGCGGCTGATTTTCCGGAATAACTTGCCAGTGTAGATACAGCCTTTGATTTTGCGCAAAAGCATCCATGTCAGTGTAGACGCTTTCTTGCGCAAGAAAGCTCCAAGGCCATTTTAGCCATTGGGCTTTCTTGCGCAAGAAATTGATGTTACCTGTCTACACTGGCCTCTTGCACAGGAGGACTTATCCCTGAGTGGGAGCGTCAGAGTATTTGCACAAGAATCACTGATTTCATACATTAGAACGTCAGTGTTCTTGCGCAAATACTTGTGGCCAGTGTCGACAGGCGGCAAGATTTTGCGCAAAAGCAGCCACTTTTGCGCTAAATCTTGCCAATGTAGACATAGCCCTATTCTTTAGTTGAATATGGTGGTATTACTAATGCAGGTCAGGAAAAGGATTTATTTAATACACAGGGCCAGGTGAGGCACTGGCATAAATCAACAGTTCTACCAGAAATATCTTGCTATTATTTTTAAGCTGCCAGTGTCACTAAATTGTATACTCTCCTAAAAGACAGCCTGGAGCCTTAAGATTCTAAGATAAAATTCCTTTCCACAGAGTGACATTTAATTTCTAAGCTTCATTGTTTATAGTAGCAACCAGATTTCATGCTTGACTGCCCACTTCAGATTCATTACCTTACTACGTAACGGACACAAAAGCCTGCCATGCTACAACGATCTCTGGTTGGGCTCAGGGACCTGCCTATGCAGCACTCAGTGAAAGCTTGGAACTTCAGACTTGCTTATTAATTTTAGTAAACAAACATAAAAATGTAGCCCAAGCTCTGTCCCACAAAGACCTGAGTTGTGCTTTGCTTAACTTTACGTCATTGAAATCAGTGGGACTACTCATCCCGTGAAAAGACTGGTATGCATATAAAATTTTTTGCAGAATTGTGGCCTAGACTGTCATTTGGAATTAATAGTAATGAAGAACCAACATAAGTACTTGATAAGCTATTGACAATTTAAAAAATATCAGTCATCACTAATTCTACTGCTAGTGAACTCCTAATTCATGTACACCTAAAGCGATATATACACTTCATTTGAAGACAGAAGCCACAGTGGTCTTTCCCTTACAAAATGTAATTCTCAGGCTCAAAGCTAAGAATATTCTGACTGCAAACCTGAGGTAGAAATTTTTAAAGCTAAAATTTGGGAGAGTTTGCTTTCAGTGTGCCAAGTTCATCTTCTGACACCTTAATCTGGCAAAATCCCATTTCTCTTTGGTGAGGGAATTAGATGAATTTGGCCCATGACTGCCTTTAATACTCAGTCTTTATTTAAAAGATCCCATTGGAGCCAAGTTTCTAAAAAAAAATTGCTATCGAACCATAATACCAAAATTTTCATCCTCATTAGATTAATGCTGCCTTAACATGTTATGGTCCATTTCTGATCTTGCATCAATGCTAGTTGGAACAAAATACAGGACTATGTAGCACTTTGAAGACTAACAAGATGGTTTAGTAGATGATGAGCTTTCGTGGGTCAGACCCACTTCCTCAGATCAAATAGTGGAAGAAAATAGTCACAACCATATATACCAAAGGATACAATTCCTTTGGTATATATGGTTGTGACTACTTTCTTCCACTATTTGATCTGAGGAAGTGGGTCTGGCCCACGAAAGCTCATCACCTAATAAACCATCTTGTTAGTCTTTAAAGTGCTACATAGTCCTGTATTTTGCTTCAGCTACATCAGACTAACACGGCTGCATTTCTATTGCTAGTTGGAAGTAATTCCATTAAGTTAAAACTAATGTGCATTCAGAATTGACCCCATTTAACTATTGGTTAGCACACAGAAGTAAGAACCAAGGATGCCTGGGTTTTATTCTTGATCATGGACCTGAGCCATTGAAGTCCATGGGAGTTTTGCTATTTACTTCAGTGAAGCAGGATCAGGCCCTTAGCAGAGTCTGAGGCAATCTACAAAATGGGTGGAAAATAATTTCCCAACATTCTACAGATGCCTGTAGAGGCATCTGAGGGCCTCGGTAAGAGGCAAGAGCAACATATTAAAGACTAGTTTCTGTCTACCTGTGGCTGTAAACTAAACTGCATATTATTTTCTATGTGGTATGCAAAATAATCCTCACCATTGCTTGATGTGTTTAACCACTCGTTCAATATTTAAACATTGTTTTCCTGTACAATGACAGATGCTACTTTTCCTGGTCACCATAGTTTTGTTTCCAGTGGCTTACTATAAATAAAATATTCTCATCTGTTCCTAAAAGCCATTTTTTCCTCTTAAAATGGGCTTAATTTTTAATCTGTTCTATAACCTACTCTTAGACTCATGTGACTATGTCTACACTAGCAGGTTATTGCTCAAGAACGGCCGTTCTTCCGCAGAGCATCCACACTGCCCACCTGCTCTTGCGCAAGAAGATTTACAGTACGGCATGGTAAGAGAAGGCTCTCTTGTGCAAGAGCTCTTGCACAAGAGGGCAGTGTGGATGTGCGGCAGGGGTTTCTTGCCCAAGAAAGCCCTATGGCTAAAATGGCCATCAGAGCTTTATTGCACAAGAGAGTGTTCACAGTGCCATGGATGCTCTTGTGCAAAAGCACATCTTGCACATGGCAGTGTGGACGTGTTCCTGCACAAGAGTTCTTGCATAAGAACCCTTGCGCAAGATGTTCTTGTGCAATAAGCCACCCATGTAGACAGAGCCCCAGAGTCCATGATTCTGTGGATTTCCAGGAACTTAAAAAAATTTCCCACTGCAGAGAATAGATAGGTCCTGGGACTGTCTTGTTAGCATTCTTCCTGGCAATGAGCAGAAGTCAATAAAGATGCAGGGAAATCTTTACTAAGAGGCAAGAAGACATGGGACTGTCAGGACATGATTTGGGTAGTTTAACCTTTGCTCGATCCATATTCTGACTCAAATATGTGTAAGTATTTTTATGAGTAGATGCTGTTGTCACTTACATCAGAGCTGCAGACTTTTTTTTTCTTCCATATGTTGAATCTTCATTTCAACAAAATAAATGAATCCCAGTTTAAGAGATGAAACATAGGGCACTGGAACAGTGTCAAGTGCTGTAAAACAAGGTGCAGTGCAGAAGGGAGAGCCTTTTAAACAAAGACACTCATTTCCCAATGAAAAACAAATATAATAAATGGGAAAAGAATGACATGGTAGCTTTCCACATGCAATTCCTCTGAGTCCTTCTGCTTCAAGATCTCTGGAGAGTGGAAAGATTTAGACTAGACTCGGAGAATAAACACAATTAGTGCAACAGTGCATGAAGCCTATGGCATACTGGCAACCTGAGGTCAGACAACTATAACAGAGTATGCAACTGTGATAAATATTAGAGTGGGGAAGCAAGTAATTACAGGCGCTAAGAGGCAAAGCCTGGAGCTAGCTAAAGTCGTACAACAGTTACCAGAAAACTGTACACAGGTAGTCCCTGAGTTACGAACACATTGATTTATGACCGTTCATCCTTATGACCAACCTCCCATTAAGCACGTCCCCGAGTTATGAACGCGATCCATGCTTACAAACAGTGCGGTCACATTTAAATGAATGGGGTCCAACTTACAAACAGATCGAGTTACGACCGAGTGCTTGGTACATACTCGTTCATAAGTTGGGGACTATCTGTACATTTGGAAGGCATGCGTGACAAAATGATCAGTTGCAGAGGAACTCAAGGGCTGAGAGAACTGTTGGAAAGATGGTAAGAGTCTGACCTAATGCTAACAAAGCCGTGAGTGGATATGCCAAAAATAATGGCAAAGCCTTATTAGGGATGTTAAATATCGGTTAATTGAACAATTGATTAACTTAATGAATTCTTATCTGTTTGCTGACTATTCTATAGTCCCCAGGAGTGGGGCTGGCAGCCTGTGCACTCAGGCTGTACTCCGAAGATCCCCCTGCCACTCTGTGCTGCCGCCTTTGTATCAGATGCAGCAGTGCAGGGTGCCAGGCAACAGCTGATTCATGAGGGGAGCCAGTTTAAAAACCAGCTCCCCTTGCAGACCAGCTGCCTGTCATCTCATGCTGCTGCCTCTCATATAGAGGCAGCAGCACGGGGTGGCAGCAGCCTCTATCCCGGGGTGGGTCTGAGCTCCCAGACCCAGTGCGAGTCAGAACTTTAAATGCAGAGCTGCAGCAGGGGTAGGTCCTAGACCTGGCGGAAGCCAGGACTGAGCTTGGCTGCTGGCCAGCATGCTAAAAAAATTACTGGCAGCAGGGGACGGGAGTATGCCTACAGTCTATACCATTAACCTATAAGCTTTTGCTAATCAGTTAATTGACTATACTATTATATCCTTCACATCAAATGACAAGACTTTGTCGCAAATGAGGAGCTTTGGAATAGTGCAGGACAAGAACCACTTGATGGTTAAATCAAGAGAAGAAAGTGGGGATGGCTAGGCCACATTCTCAGAAAACCATCATCCAGCATAGTCTGTCAAACTCTCACATGGAACCCGCAAGGAAAATGCAAAAGAGGAAGACCTTAGACAACATGGAGAAGACATACTAAGACTGAAGGACAACAACTGGGGTACTCCTGGAGTCAGCTAGAAGTTTTGTCTCAAGATGGTGAAGTGGAGGAGACTTGTAGATGACCTATGCTCCATTCAGAGTACAAGAGTTTAAGAAGAAGAAGAATGATATCTCTAAGCCATATTGGTGAAGACAATCCTGTGCTACAGTGACTTTTGGAAGAGTACCTTAGTGTACTAACTGTGATGCTGACAGATCAGATGCCAGCGCAAGCCAGAATCTCAAGACAATTCACTTGTGTGTGAATATCTAAAAATATTAAGTGTAGTAATACTTTTGAATGTTCACATTACCTTTGCAATGAATTGATATTATTTTATTATAACCTATTGATCGCTATCACATTACATTATGCATACTTAGTCATTGGATAACGCTAGACCAAAATGTTAGTGCTAAATTGAGATGTTTGTGTGAACAGCATTAAAAATAAGCAAAGGTAACTCAGTTACCTATCCCTATTATGTAATAACAGGGCATTGCATTATGTATACAACTATAACTAGCTTGGCTGTTTGCTTTCACCAGCATTGAGTTCACAATGGGAATTTACAGACTTTATCTGCATTCCTCCTTCCCAGCCAGCAAAGAGAGGCCCAGAACCTGTCAACTAGCTTTTTTTGTGCAAAGATATAAAAAATGGATTCAAGGAAAGAACCTTCATCTTTGAACTTCTTGGACATTCACCGGGAAGCATTCCAGATGCAAGAGTGATCCTAAAAGTTATTTTGAGTAGTCCTGAGAGATTACTACTTCTCTGCATCATTTAGGATTTACTAACTTTGACTCACCTGTTAATATATTTTATCTGCTTTAACACTTCATTTCTTTTTCTTGGCTAATAAGCTATTAGCTTAGCAGAAAAATTGATGCCAGCATTGTCTTTGGTGCGAGATTGAGGTCTGCTGAACTGGGGTAACTGCCTTACTATTTGAGATTAGGAATAACTTGAAATACCATTTTTGGTTTTAATAACCTCTTATCTCTTAAATTCAGCTTATCTGTGTGGCAAGACAGGCTGGAGGATGCTAGGGGATTATTTGTGATTATTAGGGGATTATTTGGTAATACTGGTGTAATGATCCAGGGGTACACATTTTGTTACTGAATTGGTGAATTCTAATTATAGAACTACTTCTGGGGGAATTCCACACCAAAAATTAAATTCTGCACACTAGATTTTAAAATTCTGCATATACTTGTGAAAATACCACAATATAATCATGTCAGTTTCAATTATTTTGGTAACTTAGTCAAAATACCTGTCAGCAATATACAGGCAGTCCCCGGGTTACGCACTTATGAACGGGGCTTTTCTCGCCCCAGAGGACACGGGCGGCAGGACCACCCAGATGCGCCGCGGTCCCGCCGCCCACGTCCTCCGGGGCGAGAAAAGCTGCTCCACGTCTCCCTGGTCTGCTGTCCCCCCCCCCCGACCAGGGAGACGCGGAGCAAAGCCGCGGAGGACCTGGGCGGGGGGACCGTGGCACATCTGGGCGGTCCCCCCACCTGGGTCCTCCACGGCTTTGCTCTGCGTCTCCCTGGTCTGCTGGGGGGGGGGGGGCAGCAGACCAGGGAGATGCGGAGGACCCGGGCGGCGGGACCGCGGTGTGTCTCGGTCCCACCGCCTGCGTCTTCCTGGTCTGCTGGGGGGAGGGGGGAATGTGATCTAGTGGCCATAGAACTGGACTGAAAGTCAGAGGAAATGGGGCGAAATCCTGATGTCTTTAAAGTCTCGGACTTCCTGTAGTCAGCCGCTGGTCAGTTTCAGCAGCGGCTGAATCTGGATGCCAGTTCCGACTTACATACAGATTCAACTTAAGAACAAACCTACAGTCCTTATCTTGTATGTAACCCGGGGACTGCCTGTATCTGTGGCAATACAAAGATTCAGAAAACATTTTTTTACTAGATTCCTTGCTAAGTATATTAATACCAATCTTTAAATAATTCATTTTAACCGCAATACAGGAACTTATTCTTTGCACTCCTCAAAAGCAATCAAAGGCTGCAGGGAGTCAGAGAACAGAGTAGCTGAGTGACTGGGAAGTCATTGTGAGGCAGGAGCCTGAGCATGAACCTAGAAACTTGTTGAATGTGGGTGGGAGAAGTATGGAAGATCGTGTTGTTTTGACAGAGGGGAGAGGGGGTACCTTAGAGGAGATGGGAAGCCTCCCTTATGCATCCCCTGGCTGACCGATACTCTCTCCCGTTCAGCCAGGTATATCTGTGCCCATCCCTGTTCAAGAGGTCCACATTTGATCCAACAGACTTTTAGTTTAACATCTATGGCATACCAACCCCAATTGCTTCATTCACGCTGCCTGAGGCTGCTAGGAGCAGAAGGGTAATAGAGATGTACCCGTGTTAGTCTGGTCTTGCTGAAACAAAAGACAGGCCTATGCAGCACTTGAAAGACTAACAGGATGGTTTATAGGTGATGATCTGAGGAAGTGGATCTGGCCCACGAAAAGCTCATCACTTATAAACCATCCTCTTAGGCTTTAAAGTGCTGCATAGTCCTGTCTTTTGTTTCAGGAGCAGAAGGGTTATAGTTGTGGAATTCCCTAGACTAGCTCAGATTAGTGACATTTCAGATGGGTAGCCGTGTTAGCCTGTAACTAGAAAAACTTAAACAACAACAAATAGTCTTTCAGCACCTGAGAGACTAACAAAAAACGTAGATGGTATCATGAGCTTTCGTGGACACAGCCCACTTCTTCAGATGAATGGAGTTTAAGGGGTCCAGTTTTCAAATAAATAGCACAGAGAGGGGATTAGGAGAAGAGGAGGAAAAAGAAGGAAAAAAAAGAAATGGGTTGTGTCCACGAAA
This sequence comes from Pelodiscus sinensis, assembly GCF_052426305.1. Lineage (NCBI taxonomy): Eukaryota > Metazoa > Chordata > Testudines > Trionychidae > Pelodiscus > Pelodiscus sinensis. The sequence continues at coordinate 107,655,917 of NC_143055.1, read as the reverse complement.
GCTCATAATACCATCTACATTTTTGTTAGTCTCTCAAGTGCTGCAAGACTATTTGTTGTTTTTTAATTTTTCTTTCAGATTTCTGAACTTGTCTTAACATGTGCTCAATAACTTGTGATAGAAGCACACTCCAAAAGAGAATAGTACAAGAACACCTACAACCTATGTCATCCCCAACTACTCACCCATTCTACTTCTGCAAATAAAATGGGCACTCTTACTGTTAGACAGATCCTGCCAACTGCTCCCAGAGGGAATGAGGTGTGCACATGTTCTTGCTTTCAAAAGTATAGGCTGCTTAGCAGGTCATTCATAACATCATTATTGGAAGAGCAGAGATGAGCACACAAGGATTAGAGGTCTGGGCTCAGCTCTGCCTTACACAGTACTTCCTGTGTAACAGTGGGCAAGTCACTTAACCAACATGTGCCAAATTACCCTAATCTGTGAAATGGAGCAGTATTATTTTTTTAACTCCCTGTAGGAGTATGAAGTGTCACTCAGTTCTTTGTAAACTCAAGTCTCTGTTCTCAATCTAATTGAGACTAAAAACCATGACCTCACCCCTCAGCCCTGTATGAAGTTCCCTGAGCCAACCAGGGATTCTGGTGAAGAAAGCAAAATGAGAAGGAGTCCTTTAATTAGATCTTGGGTTTTCTAAAAACATCTGGAAAGTTATCTCAGCCACTTTGAGTCGTTTCCTGCATATACACACACATTGCATTGTTCCTTATGTGTACAGTCAGCCACCTCTACTCTGCACTCTACTCTGCCTGGTGCAATTTCTGAATGTTCATAATTCAGTCAGATCGAACCAACTGCTGCCAGAACATGACTCTGCCTCACTGAGGACACGTCTTTCCATGCAAAACTGCAACTTTCAAACAACTGTTTCGTTTACAGGGCTGTTAAGAATAGGATCCAAAATGTTATAAAGTGGAAATGAATCTTGTTCAGTCACCTATCCCTCCAAGGGTTGAAATGTTTTTGCTAAAACCTTTCACAACCAAAAGTAATCCTTTAGGAAGAGGAGAAGCCTAGAAAATCTCCAAACCCCAAACCCTCCAAAAGCATGGTCTTACACAGCTCAGCCTGGCCAAGAACAGGCCTCTAGAGCTGAAACCTCTTCCAACTTTAACTGCTGTGATTCTGCTGCTCCAGCTACAATATCTGCATAACAAAACTGCAGCTGTTTCACCACAGACCATATCATGCTCTCCTGTTTATGGTGTGCCATAAACAACCTAATGGGAGACTGTTTCTTAACCTTTTCAGGTTGGCATCCCTTTATTCTAACTCAAATTTTTGGTAACCCCCTAAATCAGTGATATTCAGTCGGATCTCAGTGGTTCAGGAGCCAAATTAGTGATCAACATTCTGCAAAAGAGCCAGTAATGTAAATTCATTGTTTCAGTTACTGTAGGCACTGTTAATCACAATGATTTAATATGATGTGCTGCAAGGAGCCACAGGAGACGCATTAGAAAACAGCTTGAAAACCACAGTATTACTGTCCTAAATTTTTTGTAAAGGTCAAAACCTATAACGTATAAACCCATATAATTCACTTGTGTTTTGAGAGAGTGACAGGGAGTGTTTTATCTTGTAAACTAAAGTTATGGGAGAACAAGATTTTTGGTTTGGATTGTAATACATTTTTCAACACCTCATGGCTCCCCGTGGGTGCTGACCCCCAGTTAGGAAACATTGATATAAGGGGAGTTGTAGCTGATATGACTATTAACTGGAAGAAGCAGCAGTGTATTTCACACAGCAATTAGTCACAACATAGTACATGCAGCTTTTAATCCAGACACTAGCACACATTTTTGCATCAACACTGAGAACTTTATAACTATGGAAATCAGCATCAATGATTGGATTAATATTTTAATAATTACACACTTTTTACATTATGAAAATAAGTCATAAATAGTGTAAAAATAATTCTGAAGATCAACTTCTCGCAAGCTAGGACAAAAAAACCAAAGTACAAAACTCAAAAACAATATTAAAAAAATGAAAACCAAGGAGAAACTTTCAAAACAAATCCAAAACCATGCTGTTTGATCTGGTTCACAATAAAGTAGAAATAACACATTAAAATGGATTAAACATTGCAAATATTTACACTACTGGGCAAAACAGGTTTTGTGCCATTATTTACAGTGACAAGACACTCCAAATAGTTGTAGCAGAACTGATCACATGAGACTGACCTAATGTTTTCCCAAAAGCAGTGTAACTCTTGCCAAATTACTTTTCATTGCATTTTCATCTCCTCTACTGTACTTACAAGAGACCATTTGCAATACAAAAATAACTGCACTTATAGATGAAAAAAGTAAAAAATACAAATAAAAATATATAATATATCCCAAAGAAAAAAAAGTCAGATACATACATCTTTTACAAATGGTACTAGGCTGCATGATATTATATTTTCCCAAACATGTACAATAATATAAGAATATTCACATAAATGTTAACAATATGTAAAACATTCTTCTACAAACCAACCTCTTCAATAATACTTCAGTGTGCAAGTATCAATGGTATCTGGGAAATTCATATCATTTCTTGGTTAAACAAATAAAACACTAAAGGTCCTAGGTTGGATAAGGCCCCCTGTTCTCCAAAGAAAGACAATTGTTTCTAAGCAGCATTAAATTGACATATTTAAAATTACAAAACAAACAGCACTCCAGAAGATTATTTTTAACATGATACTCCCCAAAAGAAATGGAATCTATGTATTAATTCTATCAGAAATGAAGGTGGCAGGCACTTGTTTGCAACATCATTTAATGAAGCCAACCACCATGTAAAATACTTCAACAACAGAAGGCTTAAGAGAATCTTTGTTTTCACATTACTGTAACATTGATTCATAAAAAGCAAGTTGCCATAGGAAAGAAACCAGTCAGATGATAGGGCTTATCATTTTAAAAGGCCAAGGAAAATGAATCAGTATTCACAACCTCTGCTGGGTCTCTTTGTAAAGATCTGCATTTCTGTGAGATACCTTTTTTTTTCCTGTTGTGAAAACCAAGGTAACTGTAAACCTTGGGTAAAATGTAAAAATACAGATTTACAAATATGTATGTATGATGAACAAGTAGTTGAGGTAAGAAAGTTTGAAAGAAAATGTCAACTTCTGCATGTCCTGTAAGACCTTCTACACTTTCAGAAAAGCGAGATCATTCCTGACCCCAGTCCCACCGAAACCAATGGAATTTCTCTAATGAACACCCAGCTTTTCTATAGCACGTGTAATTAGTAGATCTCAAAATACTTTACAAAGGAGATCAGAGGTATCATTATCCCCATTTTACACCTGGAGAAACTGAGGCACTGAGTGACGTGACTTGATCAGCATGGCAGTGGCGCAGCTGGGAACATAATCCATGGATAAGACCCTGGCATGAGTCAACAGAACAATTCCCATTCACTTTAAAGGCATCAGGATTTCGCCCCATTTCCTCTGACTTTCAGTCCAGTTCTATGGCCACTAGATCACACTGCCTTAAGAAATTTAGGACTATTTGCATGAGGCAGGGTTGTAATATTTTCTAGTGTCCTCATCAGAGAATACATACACAGCAGTACTTAAGCTGTGTGTATTCAATATTATCAAGACTATTTTCAGTTTTCCACACTGCACATAGCACAGTCTCTGGAGGACAAGCCATTTTTAAACTATTGGAGCATGTATACTCCTTTTTATGGATGCAGACATGCTGATTTGACCTCTTTCAAACTTTTCCACAGCACTTCTATGGTATATAGGGAAAATACATATAAACAGCTGGATGCACAGAGTCATTCTGACTCACTAGAGATTGTCAGACAATGACATCAAAATCACCAATAAATTTAAAAAAATATATTCAAAGAAAAATAAGTTATCAATATTGTGAATGAATGTTTCATGCTTTACTTTGTAAAAAATGAGGTTTCAAAGCACCCTGTAAGAAAATTCTTCCCCCTCCCTCCCCATCTAGCTTATGAAAATGAAGACAGAAGGCCACTGTTCAATGTGGCTGCAATACACTTAAGTTAAAGATACATAAGAAGATTGGTACCAAATACTAAAAGTCTTAAACGGAGGCACAAGAAATAATCACAAAACAAAGTTTGGGATACAGAATGCAAATTTATGTCCTCTACACATTTTTAGAGCTGAAAAGATTGGTAGATGAACCACTGTTTCTGCATATTCGCAAAATTAAACAAAGAAAATGGTATCTAGTGAAGGAATGCCACTAAAAGTGTAATCATAAAACAGATGGTTCAAACCAAAGTTGCACTGCCAAAGAAACAAAAAAGAAATAATAGCACCAAAAACAATTGTCTTTAAACTGAGCAAGTATATTGTAAGTCTTCAGAGGATGCTTTTCATTATGAAATATTAACCTGAGATGCTTTGTCTTTGCTACATATTAACCTTTTCTAGTTGCTGTTTAGCTTCCATGCTAGTTAACACGCTGTAGGCACCTTTTCAATACCACTTAGTATGTATACCTTATTGTTCTAACCTGGCTGTTGGATTGATAACACTGTATGTCTACTGATGAGACCCCATTTTCAATGGAATGATCCTTTCCTGACATTAGCCAAAATCCAAGACACCCATTAATTGACAGCAGAAGCATTGTTATGTGTTCTATGGGCACAGTGTGAGTGAATGTAGCATGCTTACAACAGAGCTGAATTCTGCCCTGTGTTTTAGTTACCAAATACCATCAATGGAACGATTTGTACTATGATATTTCAACAAAAGTATAGGAACTAAGGCTCATGTTTTTCTTGTTTACAAAATAGGATTTTTAAAGTTGATGTTAAATCAGTTACAGAAAAAAATACGGGGGTGAGAAGGGACAACACACATTTGATAGTACCCTAACTGATAATTCCTTACAATGACTTGTTTTCATGGGCAAGTCCAAGTTTTTGTTATCATATGCAGCATGCTAATACTAGAGTAACCTTCACTTATTCTGCAACCATAGAATGTTATGAAGAACCTGGACCTATCCTGATTTTTTCACTAAAACTAGCTGATTCCATACTGCTATTCTCTTTTATCTTAACATATTTATGCAATTTAGCTAACCGGGCAAATTTTCTCATTAGAAGTTAGGAATTTATCACACTGCACCAGACAATAGATTTACAAGTCCAATAACTTACTTCTGTGGCTTTCCAAAAGTTGGTGTGCCACAGAAAGATGCTATGGATTCCAGTCTCTAGGTGTATAAGTAACCTACCCAGAATGTGTCAGAAGTACTCTCTCCTGTTTAGAGGACAGCCTTCATATTTTCCAAGAAACAGAATAAAATAGGAAGGTGGCAGGGTAGAATGCAGCTGCTTCTGCCTTGATCCTGTAATCCTCTAGTCTTCATGGGTCAAACTTCCACTGAAGTCATTACGGTAATGGGCAGACTTACAGCAGTATGTAATAGGCTTGTGCAAGAGTTGCAGGATCAGGCTGCTGGTGGTTGTTAGCACTGTAGAATAAAACATCCATTTCCAACCCAGCATCACTAGGCTATTTAAAAGACAACTGCACCAGTAAGCAGACTTTCTGTAGGAAATTAAGATGGAGACCTATGTAAGACGTCAGCTTTTATATAATTAAAAAATTAATAACTTTCTCCTTGAAAAGCTATTTTACTGACATGGTGTTGATAGACTGAAATGCCAATCACAATCTTATGCAGAATGAAAGAAAGGCCTACAGTATAAGCTCCAGTGACTGGAGATTTTAATGTGGTAGTAACCATCCCCTTGAGAGTGAAATGAGGAGGGGTGCCCACTTCTAGATAATATACAAATTCACTGAGTAGCAAATTATGTATATTTCCAGGAATGGCAGGGTACCCACACATGGATGAAGAAATATTCTTTTCCTACAGCTCTGTTTTTGGACTGCCTATAAAAATGAACTCTCCAAAATGTATATTTAACAGCTTATGATCATCTCAGTATGCACACTTATTTGAATAGATCTAAAAAGAATTTGCATCTGCCAAACACGAAACTGTTTCATGCAAATTAATTTCTTAATCTGACAACAAATGCACCTTATGAAGACTCAAAACTGCAACTGAAACAAATTCTCAGGAAGGTTCAGACTACAAAATTAATGTTTCCAGTAATCAAAATGAAGTGAAACAAAATAGTTTCAGCTTCTCTTGTGTACTAGTCACTTAATCAGAAATGGAAATACAATTATAACTTATACTGTGTTGTGATGACCATCCCATGATAATGATTTGGGCTCACTTCTTTTTTACAGTCTTGGCAACCATGTTTAACAAAATCATTGCAATTGCAGAAAAAGAACCATATAAATAAATCAGCCCATGAAAGTAAAATGAAATAACTTTTTTCCAACTTAAAGACTTCAAAGACTAATAACAGATAATACTGAAATCAGAGGAATACATGTTGTGAAGTTATTTCTTTCAAAGCCTGTTTGCCAAAACAAATCTGAAAGAGGCTACTGAAATGAAACTTTTGCAAGTTTTGAAAGCTAATGTTAATTGCGTTTCATTTCCCCCCAGAAGATGTAAGGTTGTGTAATTTATTTGGATAATCCAAAACTCACACACACAGATCCCGTCAGTTTCATTAGTCCATAGAAGAGTGTTCTCAGACATTCCCATTGCCAAGAATGCTTTCCTTTAGCAATCCAAAAATACAATATGTGGGGCACATATTGTGTCAATCCTTGAATCAGGCTGAGAAGCTTCTAATCTCAAACGGGGCCTGCTGTCAAATGATCCACTTGGCATCTTTGTAACCTTTTCAAACTGCCCCAAGAGGAAGTTGGGTTTCTCCTTCAAACTTCTTTCTAAGCAGCTGACTGCACTTGACATCTAAACCCATCAATCTTGAATGTCTTCGTGACTGTGAGCAGTGCAAGAAAACGGATGCAGATCAACAGGCGTGACCCTTTTTGAGCAGGGTGGGGTGTCACATGACCCACAAATCTGGAAGCCGTCCACCTGCGGTTGGAACTGCATTCCCCAAAAATTCAAGACCTTTTTCTAATCTCCTCTGCCTTATCTCTTTTTGGCAATAAGCCACGGTGTGACTCCCTTGAGATAACAAAAGGAAACAATTCAGAAGTTTGGATCAAAGGTCACAGTGAGCTGCCGTTTAGTATGTGGAGTGATCACACAACAAGCAGGTTTGGCACACAATTCATGCTTTTTTTTTTTTTAAAGTCTGTACAAGCAGGGATGGTGGCATGAATCAGTGAGGATGTTTAAGATGAACATGGAAGCAAAGTCAGTAAATTCCAATGGCAGTTGGTACAGTACAATTCATAGCATTTAGCTCATATTTGGTCACAATTTCATGTAAACTAGTTCATGGCACTCATTGTCCATGCAAGTCCACAAGCCAAAAATAAGAAAACTTGCAGAAAAACTAAATCTCCATGATTGTATCTCTATAGATATCTCTATAGAGAGACTAATCTTTATTTTTGTGGGCTTTTCCTTCAGTTATATAGACTGCCTAACTGCAGATATATGTGAAGAAAATGTACACGTGGACTACTGCAAACAAGTGGAAGCAGCTACATGTAAACATATCTCAGACTTGTAAAATAAAATTTCTGTTTTCAACTATAAATACAAAAAGTGGAGCATTATACACAACTTCATGCTTCTATGGTTAGATTCATCACTGCAAAGACACAAAAAGAGATACATTGGCCAGGTTAGTAATCTATTAGCCAAACGTTTATCGAAGTGCATAAATATAGGGCTGATCCCCAAACATCTTTCATTCTCTTAGCCACAAATGTGCTTCCAAAATGCCTATAGTTATTTTTTTAAAAAAAGCTATTGTCCAGCAAGTAAAGCTATTACTTTGTTGTATCTATAGGAACAAAGCTGAGCATCTTGAAAACATGTGTATTTAGCAGCATGTTGTACGGATGTGAGACATGGTGATAACAAAAGCTTCGAAGAGAAGGATATTGGCTTTTGAGAGGAATTGTTATACAAAGATTCTGAGACTAGGATGGATGCAGAAGGTCACCAACGAGGAATTATATAGGAAGATACAGCCGAAAGAGAACCTACTGCAGAAGGTGATACCATGGAAGTTACAGCTATTCGGGCATATCTGCAGAATGAACAATGAGCGAAAAGTTAAGACCCTGGTATTCAGCATGTTGGATGGTCCGAATAGGAGAGGCAGACCCCACAGAGAATGGGTAGATGATATAGTAGATTGGTGTGGAGCTAGTCTACAGAAACTAAGCCACTTCGCACTGGACAGGGAAAGATGGAAGGAAATAGTAAGGGACTCACTGGACACCAGCGGGCATTGAGCCCTTGGTGATTGTTGATGACGACGATGATGATGATATTTCAAAAGCTGATCCTGGAAAATGATGATCACATAGTGGAGTCTGGCTAACCATGAAAACAGGTGGATATTTTATTTGAAAATATCAGCTAGTGGGTGGAGTTGTGGGTCAGGCAGTGAGTAGCCCTCAAGCCAGGAAGCAGGAATGCTGTCAGCTACAGGTATACAAACTAGCAACAGATGCCAGGGATGAAGTTTACCCAGCTAAGCCATAAAGACCACTCACAGGGCAGCAGCATATTGTGGCAGGTTGTACTGAGTTGCCTTACCTAATAGAGTAGTCCCAAGCCAGCTGCTGCAGAGCATAGTTAGCTTTATATGCAAACCCTAAACAATGTATAGGTTAGACTGAAATTAAAAATTCCACTTCTAAGCTGGGATAACATGCATTTGGAAATGTAGCTGAATTTGTAGAGTTAGAGCATGTCTTCACTTCAGGCTGGATCAATGGGCAGCAAACAATCCAGCAGGATCGATTATCGACTGCCGAACGCTCTCCTGTTGACTTTAGTACTCCACCAGAATGAGACATGCAGGCGGAGTTGACAGGAGAGCATCAGCTGTCAACTTAGTGCAGTGAAGCAGATCTAAGACCTACATTATTTACATAGCTGAAGCTGCATGATTTAGGTCAGCAGTCTGTGGGAGTGTAAACAAGGCCTCAGTCAGAACACCTGCAGCTTCCCCTGAACTACTGCCTCCTTTGACAAGAGAGGCACTATTTCACTGGTGGCTTTCAAAACAGGCAAAGCAACTCAGGAGCTGTTGTAGTACTTGAAGCTATTTGTTACTCATCTTTGAAGATGAGCAGATCTAAAATTAATGGTGGTGCTTACCCAGCTACCTGTCTTGTTGCTAGAGGTAAACAAGAGTCACTGTTGGCTTCCCATGATAATAAGCATTGTCTGTCTTCTCAAAAGAGGTCAGTATATCTGCCTATAATTCCTTAGGTAACTGGCAACTGAAGTAGGGATGCACATGACATCCGTGATTCTTAGTTTCCCAGAAAGAATTATTCAGAGACACTGGCTAGAAAGTTATAGATATTTGTGACAGACAAATATCTATAACAAAGTAATAGCTTTACTTTTCCAGATCTTTTCCATCACCTTCAAACTCGCTCTTGCTTTCACTATTCACTATTTTACTTTCACTATTTCCTTCTTACAGACTAGATTATAAATCATGTTGCTCCCCCCTGAAGTCAAATGAGAGATTTTCTAACCCCAACCAGGAGTTCACACTTGGTTTATTCTTTCAAATGAATTCAAGCATCAGTATTCAGAGAGGAATAAACATCCTTTCATTGATACATTTGCTCCGAATTCTGATGTTTTGGAATCTAGCACTGTCAGAGTTCTACTCTTAAATAGCAGAAATCTTTACCAAAGTAACAATGTTACTGCTGTAAATCAGCTACAAGCGCTAATAAAATACAACTGCAGCACTTCTGGAGGGTTTGGAAAAAGGCAAACAGAAAGCAAGATGCACTGTCCCTTTGGAGATCCAGAAAAGTCAAAGCTCATAGGTCAATATGAACATTTCGGTAAGACTGCCATGCCATTGATGGGCAGGTCTGATACAGTCTCCCAGGTCAAAAGCAGGGCCTGAAGGAGATATTGTGCCTTCCCAGCAACTCAGGCACCAACTTTTTTTTTTATATATAGGGCATAGATCAGATGCTGTTAGAAACTCTACACAGTACAAATTCATCATGCAAATAATATTCAAGGAGAGGTTATAACTTGGGCTGCAGTGTATTCCAAAGATCTGTAAGCTATTCTTACTGACATCAGAATGTGTGAAGTCAAAAGGGTTCTCTTCTGCCAAAGAAAAGGGACAATGCCTATGTGCAGAAATGATTTGGAACGTCTTACCTTTTGCCAGCAGCCTGGCATTGGTAATCCATCTGGCCCCTGTTCCAAGGAGAAAGACAAAAAGTGCATAGTTGAGCCTGACAGTGTATCTGATGAAACAATGAGGCATTCTTAGCCCACGACTAGTTCCCACTTTCTAACTATAATTCTGTCACTTAATATGAGGGAAATTCTAACATCCAATGGAGACTGAGGGTATGTCTAGACTACATGGCTTCGTCGACAGAGCCATATAAACTAGTTTATCTGACATAGTCAATGAAGTGGGGATTTAAACAATCCTCGCTTCATTAAAATAAAAATGGCCACTGCACCGTGCCGATGATCAGCTGATACAGCACAGCACGGCAGTCTAGACGCAGATCGGTTAACAAGGGAAGCCTTTGTTGACCGCTCTCTTATGCCTCGGATCAGCTGATTGTCAGCACAGTGTGGTGGCCATTTTTATTTTAACGAAGCGGGGATTATTTAAAGATACATAGTCAATGAAGTGGGGATTATTTAAATCCCTGCTTCATTGACTATGTCGGATAAACTAGTTTACATGGTTCCGTCGATAGAGCCACGTTGTCTAGACATACCCCGAGTGTGCTCACACTGAGCGCATACAACCCCCTCACTCCAAAAAATTCAAATCCCAACTACAGTGTGCCTAGTCCAGGTCAGAACTTTAAATCACAACTGCTGATTTTTTGCTGCCATGCAACATATCAGAGTCAAATCAGCTGAGCTGGATTCATTGTCTGCATAACGCTATACTATTATTCTAGTGTAAAGAATCTCTTATTTATAAGTCATGGATATTTAGCCATAGCTCCATCAGCAATAGCATATCATTTGTTTTTTTTGAGGTCCTGGTACAAAGTTAATCCACTGATAGGATATTTATGTCCAAACTACACATGGGAATATTTTCATATACATTAATTGTCACCTTTATAAAATTAAAACTAAATGACTGAACCTACTCATGCTGAAATTGGTGGGATAAGTTTCCCTGAGAGCAGGCCATTAAGGTAGGAGCTGATTGTTTTGAAGCTACTTTTTGTTACTTGAACTGCGCTAGTTACTACAGCACTTTAATACATTCCCTGCACTTTAATATATTCCTGATTTACACTGGTGTAGAGAATCAATCTTGTAATGTGATGAGTGCACAGAGTTGAGAGCTGACGGACTGTAAATGAGAGGAGAATCTTAGATGCCAACCATTTATAAGGTTAAGGGTACTACTGTTTTTTACTTGGATTTCTTATCTGTTAACAGTTCTGAGAAACAGAGTTTGTGTGTTTTGAGTGTTTTTTCCCCACTACTTTCTGTTAAGAACAGCCTGTTTTCTAGACAAGAAACTGTTTGTTTAAAAGCTTATTCTGATAACTGCCTATATAGCTTACCAATAGCACAACATTTTTTCATAGCAACGGTGTAATGATTCTCTAGATATAAATGATATGACAGGTTGAACCTCTCTAAGTCCAGCACTCTCGGGACCAGGTCGGTGCGAACCAGAGAATTTCCTGACTATGGGAGGTCAATATTGTCTAGCAGCATTGCCAACACTTCCACTGCTGACTGAGCTCTTAGATGACATTTAGGGGTAAATTAGAGTCAAATAACAGCACAGAACACTGAGAGCCAGGACTGGTGGCTGTAAACAAACTTTATGGGGCCATCAGAAACTTGACCACACTCATAAGCAGACATCTGGCTAACTAAAATCATGCCAGACCACGGATGTTGCCAGACCACGGATGAGTGCTGGACTGGAGAGGTTCAACCTGTACAAAGACAAACACATTTTTTTAATTATGAAGGCATGCTTGAGTACCCTCAACAAAATATGAGATAAGGTTATCATTATTCAGAAGCAAACAAAATAGAACATGGACTATGTACTTCAGATTAAAATTCCATTGACAATTTAGATTAGAAACTTTATACTTGATATACAACCTACTTCATTTTAACATTCATCTTCAGAGAATCGTGCTTTGCTAACAAACAATATCAGAACATGCAGACCAAATTTAACTGCCAACAATTGAAAACACCTATATTGAACCTTTCAGAAATGTGAATGTACTGTTCAATTTTAATTGGAAAAAATAAAATATACTTAGATTAAAAAAAAAAATCTGTGTTGCCAGATTGGTACAAGGGAGAGGATCAACAAATAGACTTTTAGTATAGGGGGGAACTTGAATTCATGCTAACACAGAGTGGGGGAATATTGTGTGTATTTCAGGGAGGTAAGTTCCAAAGGAAAGACCATTAAATTGAAAACGTTAAATAAGGAAGACAGGGTTTGGGCTGCAGACCATTATCTTCTTATAAAGCTCAGATAAGTTTTACATTTCAAATTAAAAGACTATTCTGATCTATAAGCCCGGTCCCCAAAACTTTGTTCACAGGACCTGATCCTGCAGATTTTACTCATATCTTAGCTTTTTTGCAAAGCTCTATGATTTAACTTTGACAGTGGGTTATTTATCTCATTCTCTGCATAAATGTAATTTTGGCTCACTCCTGGAAAAAAAGATGCACTCACAACTCCCATTGTTTTCAGCTGGAGTCAAGTGTGCAGAACAGTTTTGGGTGTAGGTTAGGGTGAAACACATTCCTATGCAGACAATCAGCACTACTTAGGCTGTGGGACAAATAATGTTTGTTCCTGGTACTGGCTTTCTGCACAGAAGTGTATTTCATTCTTAGTGAGCAAGGCAAAAGGCACGTGTGTGGGGCGGGAAACAAACAGTGCTGAGGGAAAAATTACGTTGGAAGAACATGTGACGTGGGAGCAAAATGCTGGATGTTAGGTTCCAGGTATTGACAGAATGTGTCTTCTGGATACAGTTATGATTGCTGAAGCAGCTGATTTGTTCATGCACATGCATGTATTAGGTGGATAATGTAAAGTCTGCTCAGAAAAACACCACTTTACACGAAGAACAACGGACTACATACAAAGGAATCGCATGCAGGGTTGGTAGGAAAGAGAAATACTGTACCAATTGGCAAGGGGCATCCAGCCCATCCAGGCCTGGCTGGCCTGGCTCCCCTTTTTCCCCCTTAATTCCACGGAATCCCTGTTTGTAAAGATTAACTTGCAACGTTACTGACAAAGAAGTGTCTTTGATATTTGATTCAGCTGGAGCAAACAACAGTAATAATAATAGAGACCAAGAGGAGCAAGCTTACAGCACCAGTGATTAAAACCTGTGTGGCAATGATCCAGGTACAATCTCAGCTTAGCTTTTAAATGGCTCGCCTGTAAAAAAAAAAAAGAACTATGCAGCAGAACAGGTTCCCAATTTGTATAAAACATTGGCAGATAAGCACAAGTTGCCAAAATGTCTACCCAGCATGTTCCATGAAAAATATTCCATAAGTGAGATTCATTTTTAAGATCTTCATACTGGTAATTTAAACCAAATTAGGAGGACAAACATAGTCCAGGCAGTAATTTGCAGACTAGGAGATGAAGCGCTTTGAATAATACCAGGTTATACTACCACTGTTGCTTGCTCCTCTCCCCTCATTGTAACCCATTATAATCTACAGCAGGAGGAGCGATTTCTAATACATGAGTGAGACATACCAACGGGCAAGGTGCATCTAATCCAGGGGCACCCTGTTCTCCTTTCTCCCCTTTAGGCCCCTTTTTGCCTTTCTTTCCCTTTTCCCCCTGTGGACACAATGGTTTGGATAAAACAGATGTTTCATTCTTTTGGGTAAAAAAATATAAATGAAAGAGACTGGTTTAAAAGATGAGGGTTTTTTTTGCCAGTGGAGGGCTGAAAGGACACTTACCACTGTGTTCTGGTTTGGATGGCACATAATGTAGAGAAATAAATGATATGATCATAAGCAAGAAATGCATCAGTTGGCATTATTGAGCTTTTGTATTAATGTCAGTGTGGTGAAATATTTGAATCCTAAAGCAGGATTTGAAATTATAGGCTGACTTCCTGATTCAAATTGTGGACAAGGACAGAAATGGCAAGCGGAATGTGTCCCTTTCTTTGGGAGCTACAGAGGAAGTAGAATTTCCAGTCTGAGGTGTCTTTGGAACAACTAAACAGATCAATTTAATTTCTGTCAATGGGTGACCAGAGGGAAAAATAGTGGGAACAACTGATTCCCAGTGTGACTTAGTGGTGATTATGTCCCAACATGTCTTATATTGAATGGATCTCACATGCATCAGTCCCAGTACCAAATCTGCCATCAGTTACTCCTATGCATATCCACTGAAATCAATGGGATGGCACGGATACTGCTCTGAACACAATTTGGCCCTTCATTTCAAATCCTGCTAAAGGGCTCAGAAGATCCAAACTGCTTGATATTGAGGTGCTCTGAAATTTTCCAGCAATCCCTTCTCAATTCAGAAACTAATCATAAGTGCTAACGGCTATGTTCATTTAAATTTTGCATTCAATACATGATTTCCAAATACCTCTCTACTCCTTTGAATAGGTGACTGAGTTTGCTTTTTAAAACAAGCAAGCGATTAAGATTTCTGAAAGACAAGTTTACAGCCAATTTCACAGCTTTTGATAAACCACAGAAATGAGACACGGAAAAAATAATCTTCTTTTTCCCAATTGGGCAGCTCTGAAAAGGTGACTCCACTCAAGCAGTATGTGATTTTTGGAAAGTCAATTTTGTAACTGATTTCACACCAGTTGATCACAATGGTAAATGAGTTTCAGGCTCACTTGCAGTTTAATCAAACCAAAACTGCTTCTATAAAAAAAAATAAAAGGAGAGGAGGGCATCAGGTACATTACAAAGAAATAGGAAAATATTGAAAGGAAAATTAGTATGATGCTGGAGAACAACCAAGGAAGGGATTTCAAGGTTGTGGCTATGAAAGGATTTGATTTGTAAGGAAAAGGATAAAAAAAGACAGATGGAATTGTAAGGAAAGAAGGTAAAAGGAGAAGGAAAGAATGCACCTTTGGAAAGGCAGACTTATTTAGGATGAAGAATAGTAAATGGACTTTCAACCAGTTTCACACCAAACACAAAGATTAAATACATTTAGAAAAGGATTTTTTTTTTACAAAAATTGATTACATTTAAGAATCAAACTGTCTTACTGTAATGCATTTACACAAGGGAAAGCACAACAGACATGAAATACTACAGTATACCGTACCATTCAAATGAAAACAGGAGTTTTCCACAAATAGATATGCTGTATTTATGATATCATGTGAACAGAATGCCTCATCTATCTTTCCTGTGTGCCAGAAAGCATTCTTCCATCAATCCAACTGTGTCTACAAAGGATTAGATCAGCACCCTTGATGCTTGGGGAATGTGTGTGTGTGTGTGTGGATTTTTCACACGCCTGCACACCAAAACTATATCACTCTACGTGTTAAATGTAAACCAAGCCTCAGTCTGTTTTAACTCACTGAGCCGCCTACTAATTCTTCAGTGAACTGGGTAGGATAAGAAAACATGGGGGATAGTTTCTTTTCCCTAACCTGCCAGTCCCCAGTCTCCTGAATTTCATGCAAATTTCAAGGGATCTCAAGAAGTCAAGGAGTATTGGTGTGAATGTCCCTTGTGTCACTACTGCTCTCCAGCACAGATGGATGCTGGGAAGCACAGCTCCTGCAGCAACCATATTTCAAGAGAATCTTCTATATGCCCTGATTCTGGACTATTTCCTCAGCATCTGCAGGCTCCTACTTTTCCTGGGCACAGATTCCCCTCAGCACACAGAAAGGAGCATGAGACTCTTGGGTGTGGTCTATACTAGACCAGGCAGGTCGGCTTAAGGTATGCCATCCAGCTATGCAAAATGCACAGCTGGATTTGGCTTATCTTAAGCTGAGCCATTGTTTACATTGCAGGAAGCCAAAGGGAGCACATACTTCCCTTACCCCTCAAAGAATGAGGCGTATAAGACATCCACGGGTGCTGCCCTCAGTGTTTGATTTGGGGCGTCTACATTAGGCCCACTAAATTGAATGTTAGAAGATCGACCTCCGGCGGGTTGATCTCTGTAGTGTAAACAATCCCTTAGAGTGAAGTCCTGTGGGATTCCAGACTTCCCCCTCTCCTCCAACATCAGTGAGGGTATGTCTACACTACCCCGCTAGTTCGAACTAGCGGGGTAATGTATGCATACCGCACTTGCTAATGAAGCCTGGGATTTGAATTTCCCGGGCTTCATTAGCATAAGCGGGGAGCCGCCATTTTTAAATCCCCGCTGCTTCGAACCCCGTGTAGCGCGGCTACACGGGGCTCGAACTAGGTAGTTCGGACTAGGGTCCTATTCCGAACTACCGGTACTCCTCGTGAAACGAGGTGTACCGGTAGTTCGGAATAGGCACCCTAGTCCGAACTACCTAGTTCGAGCCCCGTGTAGCCGCGCTACACGGGGTTCGAAGCAGCGGGGATTTAAAAATGGCGGCTCCCCGCTTATGCTAATGAAGCCCGGGAAATTCAAATCCCGGGCTTCATTAGCAAGTGCGGTATGCATACATTACCCTCCTAGTTCGAACTAGGAGGGTAGTGTAGACATACCCTGAGTCTCACTTTGTAAGATGGAACCTTAACCTGGGTCCAGAAAAATCAATCTCTGTCCTTCTTTTTAATAGTTAATGTTTTACCTTTTAAAAAGGTGGGCTTTAAAAATGAAATGGTAAATTATTGGCCTCTATATTTAGTGGGATTTTTAAAACCCATTTTAATGACTCAAAATACTACATTATTTAAGAGTAGACTTTTGAAAATTCATTTTTTTGATTAATACATTTTTTAAAACAAACAGACAAGAAACCCCAATCAAACTAACACAAAAAAATCAAGCCACTTTTAAAAACCTATTTCTTGAGAAGCGCTCCTAGGATATTACCTTGTCTGTCAACTTACAGCTTTGAGCAAACACGTTTTTACAGCCAAGTTATGCAGAAATTAAGGTGCAAACACTCACTCGCTTTTACGATAGCAGAGCTAGTGAGTACCTGTAGGAGAAACTATCAGTCTACGACTTAATCCAGAACCAAGGGGCTGCAGATTTATGTACTGCCTAACATTACCTGAAAGGAGCACATGCATGAAAGAGGAGATGTCACTGGTTGCTAAAAATGCCATGTTTTTTATGCTTCAAATTTCTGCAATGAGCCTCAGATTTTTGGTGAAGAAATGTAATAACCTGAATCTCTGAGACATCAGCCTAGCAGTCAGTATCAGTCAGCACTATTTAAAGTGACGCCATCCAAACAAAAAAATCATGATTTAGTCAGTGTAAGCTGGCAGAACTAAATTGAAATCAGTGCAGCTAATTTACACTAAGGATCTGGTCTCACTTCACTGACTTTTCCCCCCTTACCTCAACTACTCCAGCTGAGAAAAAAAGTTACAATGGGTGAGAGTGAGAGTCCTGAGTAAAAAAATGAATTGGATAAAATTAGCCTCTTTTGTTCTGATCTTGGAACAATGGCAAACAAATAATGATTTCCTCACATCCATTTTCCAAAAAAATCAGATTTTTTTTGAGCAGGAGAGGGGTTACATTTCTTTAGGTCTATGACTCAGCTGTGCGTGAACATCACGTTCTGGCTGTTTGCTCGGAAAGTTGTGCTAATGAGGGATGGGTTGGGCAGATAAGTTACAGGATATTGCTTCCTCTTGCCAAGAAATAGCAGATCTTTAGGCTTTGTGGGTACATGTACCATTAGAAGCAGAATCAGTGTTGCAGAGCTAAGATGTTTTCTAGTATAATTTATTTCCAAGATGTACATACCTTCTATTTCTTTGAACACAAGAAGTAAAAAAATGCAAAAACACGCCCCCCTCAGATGAGATACCACTGAGAAGCACCTGTCTTGGGCCTCTTTCTCTTGGAATGTCATTGTATAATATATATTGCTCCTCCTTCCTATCTCAGCCCCTGAGTTTTCTGGGAAATCCCTTACCTAGGATCACATGGTTTTTCCAAAGGTGGCCTGTCCTCCCTGCTCTACTCTACAACACAAAGGAACTCTAAAAACAAAATTCCATCAGAAAGAAGAGAGCTTTAACCTATACAATCCTCTTTAAAAAGGTGCAGGTGCAGTACTGCACAAATCCCTTTCTACGGAGAGTTTAATCCTCCTGAATGCTTATCCCTCAATGTCTCGTAACAGGCAGGATATTAGCCCTGTTGCCATAACAGTATTGTCTCTGTCCCCTGACTGGTAAGATGCATGGGCACTTTTGAAGCAAATACTCATCATACATGTAGTATTTATATTCTTCCCCAGAGTCACATTCTGGCCCTAAAAATTTAAATCGCTTTTCATTGTGCTTACTATTTGCATATTACTCAATTTGGGCTGTGAAATGAGGCTAGTTAATTTTACTTATGGTTTTCATGCACTAGAGAAATATTGCATTATTTGGTTTACAAATACTACAGAGAAGAGCTTTAACCCATACAAGTTGATTACAAATAATGAAGATAAGTCTCTTAATTGTAAAGTGTGTACATTTTGTAAATAATTCCTAGAATTATAATGAACCAGATCCTCAGCTGGTATAAATCTAGACCCACTGGAGTCATGGGGGCTGCAATGATTTATACCAAATGAGGCCTTGAGCCAGTGTTCTCTCCCCAAAAAATTCTCACATCAGTGGCACGTGCACTGAGAATCACAGACTGACAAGGACTTTCATTAAGCATGGTATGGATACCAGAAAAGGAGCCTGATCCTAGGGTGAGAGTGAACAAACCCTTCCCCTGCGATCAAGGCAAGTGTTGGATTACTGATTCTGCAGGGAGATTTTGGTTCTCCTCTCTGATGACTCCATCTACAAATACATGCAACCTGACTTTTGGCGCACCACAGGAAGAAAGATCAGGTTTAATGGACAGAGAATAGGCTTGGGACAGCAAAAGGGACTGGGCTGAGGAATCAAGCAGCAGATAATAGCACTGAGGTCACCTTTTCTCCCTTTTCGCCTAGATCACCCTTTTCTCCTCGAGGACCAGGGAAACCCTATAAAAAATGAACAAAGATATCTATTGGCTTCTCTGTCAGCGTAGGTTAGGTTTCAAAATACTGCTGGGAAATGAATACAGAAAAGAATACTGCAGTGCATGCTCTTTTTTAAGAACTTGTTTCATATTGAACAAGCTCATTTCCCAGCATTCTCCTATTGTTGGACATACTCAGTGAAGAGGGTTGCTGCAGTTTGGTGCCTTTGACAGCAGGAAAGGTGGGAATGGGATGAGAGTAGGGATGGCAATAGGCTCTGACCCGCATGCGGTAAGAAATCCTAAATTGTGAAAAATGCCTCATCTGTAAAGTTGTGGGATTATTACTTTTTTAATAGGGATAAAGTTATTCAACCAAATGTTAGTGGCTCCTTGTTCTGCTCCTAGTAAGTGGCAGTAGTTAGAGTCTGATCCTGCAAACCCTTATTACCTGGTGTAGTAGATACTACTGTGATTAGTGCCCGGCAGGTCAATGGGACTATTTTGGGTAGTAAAACCGTGCTTTGTAGGCTGTACTTTCTCAAAATGCAGTCTGTCCCTCTGACCTCTCTTTATCATATGCAAACGACAGCAAAGCAGTGTTTAGTATGTTCTCTGCATGGTCAGCATTGGGGTTGCCAGATGGTTTCACAAAAAATACCGATTCCCCCCCACAAAAAAAAGGCCAGGAAAAAATTCTGTTGAGGAAAAAAAAAAAAAAACAGGCACAGGAAAAGTTGTTGAGAAAAAAAAAGGGGGGCCGAAATGCAGCCAAGTACCCTTTAATTCCCAGGCCACTCCCCTCTCTCTCCATCCCAGCCAACTCGAGCTCCACCGCATATCCCAAGTGGCCTTCCGTCGGGTGCCCAAGCTGGGCCTTGGGAAAAACAAAAAAATACCAGACATTTTTGGGGTCTGGTATTTTCTGAATTTTGTTACAAGACGGAAGGCGCAAATACTGGGCTATCTGGTTCAATACTGGCCGCCTGGCAACCCTAGCTCAGCATGCACAGAAAATGGGAAATAAAAATTGTACTGCACCGAATAAAGGAATTATTTACCTACCATTTTGAGTAAATTGGTCATAAATTTTACTTACATCAAGGCCAGGCTCGCCATCTTTGCCCTGCCAAAGAACGATATAAACTATATTAACATCCCTAAGCTTCGGGACTATGTGATTCTTATCTGCTAATGATGCCTACGAAGGCTATCTTAATATGCAAACACTTGCCTTCTGCCTACAGGAGAGCAACAGCATTCTTTCTGTTCTGTAGCAACACACATTTCTAGGAGTTACACAAATAGCATTGCCATTAGTGAAGCAACTTTCTGTCAGCGTTTAACATTTCCCCGGCCTCCAGGAGCTGATAACTTGACTGTAAAAATTTGCTGTAGGTTGAAGCTTATTGCACAAGTTGCAGGAGCAAGTTAAAGCAAAGCAATCGCTAGGATTTCACCAGTTTCACTTCACCACAGGGGAGGAAAAGGTGATGGTTTTACTTATGAAAGTGGCCAGCAAATAAGCATACACTGAAAACTAATACTCACCCAGTATGTCACAGAGATTTTTAGTACACAGAAAGAGCTGAAAGCACTCCCTACCCATTGGTCTTTTCCTGCTCCAGACAAAGTCTATGGAAGTTTTGCCATTGACTTGTCCAAGCAGGATTAGGTGCACTGACTTCAGTGGGAGTTGAGGGCACTCAGCTCTTCAGAGGATCAGACCCACAGCATGCATCTAAAGCCTCATCCTGACACCATGTCTGTTAAGGAATGCACTGAAGTCATGCCAGGTCACCAATCCCAAAGCCATGGTTTTATATACTTCCTTATCACTAATTTATTTCATTTCTCCAAGGCTCAGACACAACAGTAGGGACAGCTGTGCTAGATAATACACAGGGAAAATGGAGGTAGGTTCTGTCACAGAATGGCTGTATCTTTAAGAATTGAGCTTCACTTGTGATGCACTGCCTAGCTTCCAACTGAGACTAATCCACTCAGGATGAGGTAATTTTAAAAGCCAGCAAGTGGTTCAATTGAGGGTAGAGTGTTCCCAGGAATGAGGAGGCTCCAGCAGATAACCGCTTGGTGAAAGAATTAACGGGAGCTTGTTGATTCTTGTGGGAGGCCCTGGAGTGGAGTTTGACTGGCAGGAAGTGATCTACAGAGAATAAGTAGGATCCTGCAGAAGACCCTGGATTAGAGGGAAGGGACAATTGGCGATGGAGAGGCATAACCATGGGGGCCGAAGGCATTTAAGCTATAAGGAGTAGCTCTGTGGTTACAACAATCAGAAAAAGAACACAGGATAGGCCTAGCTGTCAGATCATCCCCATCTCTTGCCATGTTCTCTGTGCCCCCCCATAGGCAATTTTATGCCTGCAGTTTTGAGGGTACACATAACTTGTGTGAGAGATGTCACTTCAATATCGAAATTTGAGGGAGCTATTAGACAGCCACGGGACATTAATTGTAACTGCAAGCTGTGGACATAAAAAAAGGGAGGGCCCTTAGTCGCCACTGTAATTCACTTGACTTCATCTTTTGCACTTGTTGCAAACAGCAGAGAATCCTGATTTGTTCTCACTTTGCACAGGTATGAATCACTACACAAGGAGCAAGGAAGTGGAGAATCTGGCCCTGTATCTTCGGAGTTTTGTTGTGGGACTTTCCTTACTCCCCTGCCTTTAAGTTGCCTGCTTTGGTATATTTAGATCCAATTTCTCTCTCTTCTGGTAGCTGATCAAAAAATAAGTGCCAAAATACTATAAGGAAGCCAGTGATAGAAATGTAGCCGTGTTAGTCTGGTGTAGCTGAAGCAAAATACAGGACTATGTAGCACTTTAAAGACTAACAAGATGGTTTATTAGATGATGAGCTTTTGTGGGCCAGACCTACTTCCTCAGATGAAATAGTGGAAGAAAATTTTCTTCCACTATTTGATCTGAGGAAGTGGGTCTGGCCCACGAAAGCTCATCATCTAATAAACCATCTTGTTAGTCTTTAAAGTGCTACATAGTCCTGTATTTTGCTATAAGGAAGTCAGTGAGACTTCCAGGTCAAATTTGCAAACTTGAGAGGTTTGGATTAGTTTTAGGTCATGATCTGAATTTCTGAATATTTTACCAAAGCAAACCCAAACTATGAACCTTTTAAAGTTTTCCCATCCAGAACTCTCAGAAATGCAAAAAGCAAAATCTTCCACATGCAAACACCACAAAAATAGTAACAGCAAAATATCATCACATCAAAGAAATCTGAAGAAAACATTACAAAAATCACAAAAACTTCCATATCTACTCTCTGCCCTGAAATCTTTGCCAGTCTATTTTGGTGGTCTCAAGGCATCTAACAACATGTACCAACTACAGATAATTAAAATGGCGTGAGTTGCAGAATAAGGGACACTGTAACTCTAGATTTCCTCATTCTCGTTAGTTTGTTAGTTCCATTCTTTTACTTTTGCATAGATGTAAGTGTGTGCATGGACCTGCTTCAAGCACAGTGACTTGCATTTTTAGGGATTATTATCTGCCCTTACATCTTGCAACTAATTACACTGCTGGATGAAGAAGGGTCATAAAACACAGCAAAATTTAATCAAGGAGTGGTGAAAGTGCTGTACAACTTTGAATGTATACAAGTCCCATGCAACTTACAGGCAAACCGTATGGTCCTCTGGGTCCAGGGTCACCAATAGCTCCTTTTTCACCCTAGAAGAATAAGATTGAAAACACACATATGGTTCAATCAGCAAAGAGTATCTTTATGTGAAAAGGATCCCTTTTTCCCTCCCCTCAATAACAGAAGTCTACATATCTCTTATCCTTTGTCTGGATGACATCTGCCTATCTGATTTTCAGCAAACAGTCACATGAAAAAAAGATAGGGTTGCATATTCCTATATTCAAATATACCGACTGTGTCTCTTTCTGGGCAACTCAAGATAAGCCAGGTCAGCATGATAAATGACAACTGTAATAAAGGTAAACATCGTGTAATAATGTTATATTGTGTTGTTTGTGTAGTATCACAAACGTGTATAGTCATTAAACAGCCAGTGCAATGAGCTTCCAGCCAGTGTTATAAGCTTGTAAGAGCTGGAGCACTGGGTCCTCCATAGGAGACTAATACTGTAATGGAAGCTGTGGGTGTTCAGCACTTTGTATCAGGCTCTGGCTCAACAGCTGAGTTTTGCTAAGACGAACAGAAAAATGAGTGCCAGTTAGCTGCTCTTTCAGTTCCAGAAGCTAGAGATGCCTCTGCTCAGATATATTAAAAAAATTCTAACCCAGGGTGAGACAACCAGAAGTGAATCCTAAGTCAGGGGAAGAACAGTTTCCAAAGAGGAGTCATGTTAAAGCAACTATCCACATAAATTTTTACAAGCCAAGACAGAGGAAACATTTCCAGAATGAAATGAAATCTCTAGAAAACAAATGTAGGATTGGCATCAGTACTGGGCTTGGGTTTATTCAAGACAACTGACAGGAAAAAATAAAACACTTTTTAGATCAATTCACACACAGCTCTGCAGTGCTGCAGCTGCAAGACCTCTGGTGTTGATCTTGTTAAATCATGTGTGCTAAGCTCCTGGTGGGCAACAAAATGGGAGACTCCAAGAAACATCAAGTGTGATGCAGAAAGTAATGAAACATTTGCTTTCCAGGGAGTTCTTCCTTCTTACTAAGCACTGAACCACACAGCCTTTTGCTGGGACTGTGTTGCTGGCGGTGTTGTGTTTTGCATGAGACAAAAAAGAGAGGTTCTGGTCATATATGGTTTTCTAACCTGCTTATTTGACCATGTTCCCCCGGGAGTGTTGCTTGGATATCTTCTTTTTCTTTTCCTTACAAAGCATTAGTGTAATATTCCTGGCATGCAAAGCCACCGTGTGCTTTCCCAGAAGCTGCCACAGTTCAGTGGTAGATGAACTGTCTGCGTTTTAGTGAAAGGTGCTCTGAAAATCCAGAATCTTTATCAAGTTTATTAATGGAAAGGGTACATTTTAGAAATACAGACCAGAGATGTAGCTGTGTGTATTATCTTAGGGTGTCATGGCTAAATCATGTGCAACGCTCTGACAACGTACCACTTAAGTGTAAATTATTATGGCTGGGGCAGTAACAGCTGAAAAAAAATCTCAACCTCTTGTTTAACAATCCCCACAGCAAGGACTACATTAGGGGTCTGACATTTGATCAGGTTTAGATACTTTACATTTTTGATGAAGATGAAGATTTGATGAAGATTTTAACTCCTTATATGCGCCTCAGTCTGGATGAGACTAAGTATCGGATGAAGGTCTTTCTGTTCATCTCCCAACTGCTTCTGAGCAGGCAGCAAGACGAGACAACAGGCGGTACTGGAAGTAACAGCTGATTTACAAAAATAATCCCCTGGGACCTCCACACTTTCTGGCAGAAGAAGCTAAGAGATTTGCTCACCTCCTTATAGAACAACTACAACGTTCTTTGATCCATACTTGAGATTCATCAAGACTAGATGATGTCCTTTTGATCTAGACCATATGGAGGCCTCTCAAAATAAGCCTGTATCATTGTTACACATATGGTAGACATAAAAATACTGGCAAAGGGTTTGGCAAATCAGTTCAGGGAACTCAGACCATCTATTATACACAAAGATTGAACTGGATATATACCCTACACAGACTGTCTATCTTCAGTATGAAGCACCTGCAGAAAAGTGTTTGGAACACAGGCTCGTGCCATCAGTGGCTATGAATTAGGACAGAATAAGGGGAAGGGGTAGATTGTTGGGACCGCTGCCCTGAACAGTGAACTAAACCACTAGCTTCAGGGAAACAGACATTCACAGTCTAGTTTTAAGAAGCTCTTAATCTTTTATTTCCAGAGTCTTGCCAGGGCAAAAAGAACAAGGTATGGCTCTTCAGTGTTGTTTCTTGCCATTTTAGATCCAGTGTCCCGAATGATGCTGTTCTGTGTTGTATTAAAGTACTGCAGGAATAAGACTATATTTTGGTGTCTCCCTGGAACTTGTACACAAACTAGATGAGAGGCCACTCTACCAAGGAGAGTATTGAATGAAAAATGTGTTATCAGAAACACTAACATATTTTGAATGTCTATAATGGCAGAAGTTTTAGGAAAGCCACATGTTTGAAGTCCTGAAAAGAGCTTAGCTCAGAGACAAAACTGCCCCACAGGTGAGAATCCTGTGGAATTCATATTTCATTAAGCATTAATCTTTCAAAACTTTTTCAACAGACAAGAGACTGGAAAAATAGTTTTGCTAGCCCCAAGGAACATACAAAATACAACTACTCTAAGATGTTTGATTGTCCAGCAGAAAAAGAGGGTTAGCTGGTAAACAGACTATGTAGATTAAATGTTGTTAGTTCTTTCAGCCAGTCTTTATACCTAATATTTAACAATCAGCGCAATTTTTTGGTTAGATAAATTTTTAAAATATAAGTGGAGATGGGTTGAAAAACTCACACAGTGCCTGGTGAAATGGCAATGCTTGTTTTCAGTGGACTAATAAAAATCTGAATGTATATAGCACCTTTCATACCAGAATAGCAAAGTGTTTTAGTTGTCATAGCTCTTTTCTGACAAGAAGCATTACATACATATATAGCATATTGCACAAAGAGTTATCTTGAAAACCTCCTCATGGTCTTCTGAGAGTATTACATTCCATGTAATAGATAATAATAATTTGCAATGCTTACACAACATCTTGCATTTTTAAAGCGCTATTTTATCAATAATCATATAGGGTTATAAAGCAATTATCACCATATCAAGTTTTACAGATGGAGAAACTGACACAAAGACCAACAGACTCTACTCTGGTTTAAATAAGTGCAACTTTGACTGGAGGCAATGGGATTGTAGTCTCTTATAGCAAAACTGAATTGGGCCAAGAGAAGATAAATGTCATGACCAAGGTCACACAGTGAATTACTGTCAGAGACAGAATTAGAAATAAGGTTTCCTGTCTTGGAGTCCCCTGAACCAGTTCTTTAAACACACTGCCTCTCTCAATACATTTTTGTATGTAGGAGTATTCAATATACAAACGTTCCTTGGAATGTTTGCCACATTCCAAGGAATGGTAGAAGTTATTGTATCAAGTGACTCCATGACTGCCCAAAATTCTGCATATATAAAAATGATTCCATATAATGAAGGAACTAATACTTTTTAATTTGTTTTTTCTTACTCCCTGAAACACTTGAGTCCTAAATCTGCACTCCATTACAGTGTCTTGTAAAAAGCAAGATTATCTTTTCAACTTAAAAGTATATGTGCATTTACAATTTACTTTGTATGTTCAACTGACCCTCGGTAAACATTTCACCTTGAGAAATCTACTTACCCTTTCAATTTAACACTAGCTTCTGTTCTTGAAGAAAAGATTTAGCTATCAGCAGGGACAAAATTTGATCCAGTACTGTGATATCCAGCAGCCCTATTATGGGCTAGTGTTTGAAATTTAGAGGTTGACGTCCAAAGGTAAAATGTTTGCGCTCCTGATTTTGCATACAAAATCTCAATAAGTGATTTGCAAATTGTAATTATGCATGAAAATAGCAGACAGCACATTTGTTATATATTCCAATTTAAACAGTTAAAATATTTTTACAAAGGTTTAGGCACCCTGAGACATGACATAAATACCACAACAAAATCCCAACAGCATTAAATGATTATTCAAGCAGGAACTCTGTTGATCTATCACATACAAAAAGCTCCTTTCCACCCCCATCACTGAATTGATTAGTTCTATTTGGGTATGTCTACACTACAATGTTAGTTCGAACTAACGGACGTTAGTCCGAACTAACATTCATAGCCGCTACACTAGTGCTCCGCTAGTTCGAATTTGAATCGAACTAGCGGAGCGCTTAGTTCGAACTAGGAAAACCTCATTTTACGAGGATTAAGCCTAGTTCGAATTTACTAGTTCGAATTAAGGGGTGTGTAGCCCCTTAATTTGAACTAGTGAGAGGCTAGCCCTCCCCAGCTTTCCCTGGTGGCCACTCTGGCCAACACCAGGGAAACTCTATGCCCCCCTCCCGGCCCCGGACCCCTTAAAGGGGCACGGGCTGGCTACGGTGCCCGTGCCAGGTGCAAGCCTGCCAGCACCCAGCCAGCAGACCCTGCACCTGGCACGGCACAGAGCCACCCACCCGATGTCCCCCAGCCCACCCCCTCTTCCCGGGACCAGGCTGGCGGCTCCCGGGAGCTTGCCCTGGACCGCAAGAGGCGGGCACCTTCCTGGGCTAGTGCGGACATTGTGGACCTCGTCCACGATCTCCGCACTAGGCACAGGAAAGTGGCCGTCTAGGGCAGGAGAGCTGCCAGCCTGGCCACCCAGGAGCAGGTGTGCATGAAAATCAAGGGGGTCCACTGAGACCCCCGACCCTGAGCCTTGAGCTTACAATGGCCGTCCTGGGTCAGACCAAAGGTCCATCTAGCCCAGTAGCCTGTCTGCCGACAGCGACCAACCCTAGGGACCCTGGAGGGGATGGACCAAAGACAGTGACCAAGCCATTTGTCTCGTGCCATCCCTCTCCAGCCTTCCACAAACTTTGGGCAGGGACACCACTCCTACCCCCTCGCTAAGACTACTCCATGGACCCAACCTCCATGACTTGATCTCACTTCCCTTTAAACTCTGTTCTAGTTGTAGCCTTCACAGCCTCCTGCAGCAAGGAGTTCCACAGGTTAACTCTTTGCTTTGTCAAGAACAACTTTCTCCTACTAGTTTGAAGCCTGCTACCCATTCCTTTCCTTTGGTGTCCTCTAGTCCTTCTTTATGGGAACTCATGAAGAACTTTTCTGAATGCACCCTCTCCACCCAACCCCTGCTTTTAGAGACCTCTATCCTGTCCCCGCTCCATCTCCTCTTTTCTAAGCTGAACAGTCCCAGTCTCTGTAGCCTCTCTTCATCTGGGACCTGTTCCCAACCCCTGATCATGTTAGTTGCCCTCCCTTCTCCCAGCCTTTCTCTTCCCCTCTCCCACCTCCTTTTCCCAGTCTCCCCCAGTTTTGTTCAATAAAGACAGAGTCAATGTTGGAAGAAACGTTATCTTTATTTTGTACATCAATAAGAAGGGGGGCTAGGGAAGGGTAAGTGGAAGGAGGTGAGGGAGGAATGGGATACGAGCCCCCGATGGGGAGGACTGGGCTGGCTCTGCGGGCTTCTGGGGGTGGAAGCTCTCCTGCAGCCCCCCGATTGTCCCCTGTCCCCAGATGGCAGCCTGCGGCAAGTGCAGCCGGGCTGATGGCCGAGTGGTGTGATGTGCCCAGTGTGGGTACTCCGGGCACTCCAAGCCAGGACTGCTTTGCAAGCGGGGCACCCCTTAGAACTGTCTGTCCGGGGTGGGGGTCGGGACCCTTTAAGCGCAGCCCTCGGCTAGCCTGAGACAGCATCTCCACGCTCTAAGTCCTCCTCTGATGCCCTGCCGGCACTGCTTCCGGCCATCCTTAAGCCCTGTTCAGGGTCCACTCAATGTGGACTTGCTAGTTCGAATTAGCAAAACGCTAATTCGAACTAGTTTTTAGTTCTAGACGCGTTAGTTCGAATTAGCTTAGTTCGAATTAACTAATTCGAACTAAGTTAGTTCGAATTAGCGCTGTAGTGTAGACATACCCCAAGTTAGTTAGATAACCATAATGCATAGGAGCCTAATTATGGACCAGAATAATATTGTGCTGGAACCCTTACAAATGGAAAACAAAAACATTATTTATAATTTAAATTTAAGCTTTCTTTTTAAAAAAAGTTTGGCGTGGATACAGAGTTCCTGGTCCTCCACAATTACCAGACAAGACCAGGATGCATTGCAGCAAGGGACTTAATAAACTTAGGAACTTCTTGGTAAGGGAGTTCTTTAGGTGCTACTCAGTACATGGATTTTCATGTTTATGTCCTTACACTTATAGAGTGTATCTTTTAAAGAAGACTTGAGTACTGTAATCCCTAAACAAATATTCTATGGCCCTCAAGACCATTAAACCAAACTGAGTGGCAACATTAGCTACTGTACCTGATTTAGACTACAGTACATGTCTAGATCTTGTATATCACCACATATATTTTAAAAAATGAATCCTCAAGTCATGCAGATCTGTCTCGGATGAGCCACTGTTAAAGCTAATTGGATCCATGCCATACACTAAGCAATGACTTCAATATGGCAGGTCTGAAGTAGTGTTACCACTGCTGTTTGTTAGAAATCCAAACAGACAGAATTCTGGGTTTGCGACTCCTAAGAGGTTTTAGTCAGTATCAAGTATCATCTTTTGTTTTGCTGTACAAGTTTAAGGCAGTGCTAAGGTTGACAGACTCATAGGCTATGTCTAGACTGCAGGCTTCTTTCAAAAGAGGCTCTTTCGAAAGCATCTTTCGAAAGAGCCTCTTTCGAAAGATCGCGTCTAGACTGCAGGCGGATCTTTCGAAAGAGCAATCCGCTTTTTCGAAAGAGAGCACCCAGCGAGTCTGGATGCTCTCTTTCGAGGAAGCCCTATTTACATTGAAGAACGCCTTCTTTCGAAAGAGGAACTTTCGAAAGAAGGCGTTCTTCCTCATGAAACGAGGTTTACCGCCATCGAAAGAAAAGCCGCGTTCTTTCGAAATAATTTCGAAAGAACGCGGCTTGAGTCTGGACGCAGGGGAAGTTTTTTCGGGAAAAGACTACTTTTCCCGAAAAAACCCCTGAGTCTGGACACAGCCATTCTATTTAGACTGAAATTGATAGGAAAGTTCCTGTGGATTTTCAGTTGGAAAAAGCTCGGTGACATTTAAAAGCTTCCCTGATTTTGAGGAGACCTCCTCAACTCCTTTAAAATCCCTTTTCCTCAGGGGCAAGACTCAGCAGCGATAAATATGGAGCACTGAGCTTTTTGATATTGTGCATGTACACAATCAAATCATACTGTCTTCTTCTTTCTTCATTTTCTCCATCATTCTAGGCACACGAGACCATGACACTGACCAAAATCCTTTTCTATGAAACACGCAGAATGCAGGAGGTCTTACTAGTTTCTTCCTGATCTGTGATTGCAAAATACCCATTGCCCTGGATTCCTCTGTTTGGGTACGTCTAAACTACATGGCTCCGTCGACGGAGCCATGTAGATTTGTTTGTTTGGCAAAGTCAAATGAAGCCGCGATTTAAATGATTGCGGCTTCATTTAAATTTACATGGCTGCCGCACTTAGCCGACAAACAGCTGATCAGCTGTTTGTCCGCTCAGCGCGCTAGTCTGGACGCTCCCCTACCGACATCAAAGCCCTTTGTCGGCAGCCCCGGTAAACCTCATCCCACGAGGAATAACGGGGCTGCCGACAAAGGGCTTTGATGTCGGCAGGGGAGTGTCCAGACTAGCGCGCTGAGCGGACAAACAGCTGATCAGCTGTTTGTTGGCTCAGCGCGGCAGCCATGTAAATTTAAATGAAGTCGCGATCATTTAAATCGTGGCTTCATTTGACTTTGCCTATGTGTCTAATCTACATGCCTCTGACGACAGAGGCATGTAGCCTAGACACAGCCTTAGTGAATATCAGAAGCATCTCCTACAACCTAAGCAGATGAATATGTGGTCAGAATCATTTGAAAATTTCACTTCAAATTTTCCCTTTTGTACAGCTCTGTGGCTGCAGAGATTCACAAATAAAATATTGTGTTATATAAAGTGCCTAAAAAACAAGTGAGTGAAATGACAAGTAACTCTTGAAGTCTCAGAGGAGTAGCAGTGTTAGTCTGAATCTGCAAGAACAATGAGAAGTCCTTTGACACCTTATAGACTAACAGATTTATTGGAGCATAAGCTTTCGTGGACAAAGACCCACTTCGTCAGACGCATGTAGTGGAAACTCCAAAGGCAGGTATAAATATACAGGCATAAGAAAAGAGTTTCAATCAAGAGTAAGGCTAGATATAATGAGGTCAATTCAGTCTACACAAGAGATCCTCTTCCTGGACACTATAGTGCAAATAAATGATGGTCACCTAAACATCACCCTATACTGAAAACCTACGGACCGCTATGCCTACCTACATGCCTCTAGCTTCCATCCTCGACACACCACACGATCTATCGTTTACAGCCAAGCACTAAGGTTTAACCTTAGTGCATTTGCTGCAACCTTTCAGACAGAGACAAGCACCTACAAGATCTACACCAAGCATTCTTGAAACTACTGAGGAAGTGAGGAAACAGATCAACAGAGCTAGACGTGTACCCAGAAGTCTCCTGCTACAAGACAGACCCACCAAAGAAAATAACAGAACATCACTGGCCATCACCTACAGTCCTCAGCTAAAACCTCTCCACACATCATCAGCGATCTACAACCCGTCCTGGACAATGATCCCCCACTCTCACAAACCTTGGAAGGTAGGCCAGTCCTCACCCACAGACAATCCGCCAACCTGAAGCACATTCTCACCAGCAACTATACACCGCACCACAGTAACTCTAACTCTGGAACCAATCCCTGCAATAAACCTTGGTGCCGACTCTGCCCACATATCTACACCAGCGACATCATCACAGGACCTAACCACATCAGCCATACCATTACGGGCTCATTCGCCTGCACATCTACCAATGTAATATATGCCATCATGTGCCAGCAATGCCCCTCTGCCATATACATTGGCTAAACTAGACAGTCCCTACATAAAAGAATAAACAGACACAAATCAGATATCAGGAGCCTGGCAATACACAACCTGTAGGATTACACTTCAATCTCCCTGGACACACAGTAGCAGATTTAAAAGTAGCCATCCTGTAACAAAAAAACTTCAAGAGCAGACTTCAAAGAGAAACCGCAGAGCTACAGTTCACCTGCAAATTTGATACTATCATTTTAGGATTAAACAAAGACTGTGAATGGCTAGCCAACTACAAAAGCAGTTTCTCCTCTCCTGGTATTCACACCTCCACATCAGCTGGTAGAAGTGGGCCTCATCCTCCCTGACTGAATTGACCTCGTTATCTCTAGCCTTACTCTTGACTGGTACCCTTTTCTTATGCCTGTATATTTACACCTGCCTCTGGAATTTCCACCACATGCATCTGACGAAGTGGGTCTTTGCCCATGAAAGCTTAAGCTCCAATAAATCTGTTAGTCTATAAGGTGCCACAGGACTTCTCGTAACTCTTGAAGTAAATACTAAATTTGTTTTGTTCCAATTCCAGACTTCTTATTGGTAGTTATTGTTTGTAATGTGGTCATTGATGTAGTATGGCAAGAAGAAATGGTCACTCACACTGTCCAGGAATGCTCTTTGAGGTGCATGTTCCTAGAGGTGTGCCATTTTATGTGCGCTAGCAGTGTCTGTCTGGCATGTGCTTGAATGCTTTCCAGCCTCATCCCCTGCACCATTATTATACACCACTATGTGGGCAAACTATATTCAGTGCATTCTCTAGTGTGAAGCTCTGTAGCACAGAACTCCAAAGCAGCGGGGAAGGAAGGTGGGTAGTGGAGCAACTGTAGGGGACACACAACTTGAAGAACTGCAGTTACTGCACAGGCTGAGTAACCATTTCTTCTTCAAGTAATGCCCCTACAAGTGCTCCACTCTATGTGACTACTGAGCAGTTCCCCTGAAGGTAGAGGGGGCTTCAATGTCAAGTCCACTATAGAAGAAAGAACAGTGGTGTCAAATGCAACATTAGAAGCTGAGTCGTGACTTATTGTGTAGTGTTCTGTGAATGAAGATTTGTAGCAAGACTTAATTTAGTCAGATATTCACGTAGCAAGTCTTTCATTTGAGACTGCAGACCCATTCAATCTATCTGGGAGAAAGACAAACAATTCGGGAGTCTTTCAGAGGTTAGTCTAACCAGACAGGGTGTCAGGGATGTGCAGTAGTTCCTCTTTTTTTACCTAGGTGAGGGTTAGTATAGAAGACTGGAAGATGAATGGGTTGGTTAATATGGAATTCAGAGGAAACTTTAGGTAAAACTTTGGGGTAGGGTCACAATGTGGCCTTGTCCTTAACAATACTATGAAAGAGGGACATGCCATAATGGCCTGTATTTCCCCAATTCACTGTACCAGCGTGGAGGCTATCAGGAATGGCGTTTTTAAATTGAGAAGTGAGTAGATATCCATCAGTTCAAATGGTGGTTTCCTAAGGCATTTAAGCACCAGACTGAGATTCCAAACCAGAGTAGGATTTCCAAGCAGCACTGAGGTCATTGGTGGAACATGTCCGAGGACACACAAACAGACAAATCTTGTCCCATTTTGAGAGAATGTGTAGTGAGTAGATTTCTCTGCTGTGCAATAGTACTCTTTTTACCTTTTCTGAGCAAGTTGTATCTATCCTGTGAACCCTCTACCCACTATGAAGCACCTTGAGAGTTGGGTGAAGGATCTTTGTGCTTTCTTGGGAGAGGAAATGAGGTATGACATGGAGAGTGGTTGATGAGCAAATGGCAGTGTATTAGGATGACTCTGGATGTGTCTTTTATTTTAAGCAGCCCTCCACCACCAATGTTCCTTTGTGCCCCCTACAGACTGAAGACCTTTGCTTTAGGTCATACCCTCAGCAATGCCTGTGCAGGTATATTGTTGTCAATATCTTTGCCCTGTTTTAACTGAGTGGAAGTCAGTAAACAATTCTGCTGTGCTGAAGAAGGACTAGCATATAGCTCCTTCCCTCTCATCTCTGTTAGTGCAGCAGGGCTAACTGGGATGGGAGACAATAAACACTTATTTGAATAACTAAATTAAGCAGCTATGACTAAATACTTAGATCAGGATGAGTAAGAATGTGCTAATTTTACATTTTTCAGTTTAAAAATGCACTTTAAACTACATAAGAAAGTCTGACCCTTAAATAGACGAGGTATTATTTTGCTCAATTACATTTGTTGATCTTTTCTTCATAAGGAGAAATATCGATGAATGTATACTTACTCTATCTCCTTTAGGACCTGCTGGGCCATGTGGACCAATTGGACCATCCAGACCCTAAAAGATTAAACAAACAAGTAATGAAAAACAAATGCCCTGAAATCTTCTAGCAGTTCTTAACTTCAGGTTTATTCTAGTCAGGAACTGTCTTAGAATCAGTTCAGCTCCCACTGGTTGAAAATATGGTCTGGGATTTTCAAATCTTAATTATAATGAGAACCAGGCATCCAAATCCACTAGGTGGTTTGAAAATCCCATCTGTAAACTATTAGCTGTGATGTAGCTCATCTTTCATCTAATTGGTTTGTACTTTATTGCTTTAAGTGAAGAGATTTATGGAGGTTTTAAAATGTAGAGTGAATTTCTGCCACTAGGAGTTAAGGGTTATACTAAGGGTTGTGTAGATTAAATATAAGAGGCCATAATGATGAACGACAGGCTTAACAAAGCCTTTAAATACACCACTATGTTGTTCTTTCACTTTTCCCCTTCCTTCTTCATCATTATAAATGCCATAGAAGTTAACATTTGTTTTAAATATCAGAAGGCTCAAGGTAGAATTGTAGTAGTTTTGCACCAGTCACAGACTCCCTATTATCTAATCTTGTGAAATTAGTACAAAACCCATCAGGGCTTCAGATTATATATGGAACTCTAATCTTACCAAGTAGAATGAGCACTAGTGAAACCACTGCTTTTAAAAAAAAATTGGTTTCTAAGATCAGAATTGATGCTCGAAGCATTGCATGGTTTGCATCGCTGAAGTCAGAGGGAAAAGTGCAAGCAAAAGACAGGAAAAGGGAGATATACAGTATGCTTCAAGTGGCAGTTCTCTTTACTTGGAACTTGACAAAGCTACAATTTCCAAAGCCAATGTAAACCAAGGATGAACATAAAGCTCAGAAAGAAGTTAAGTATACTTGGATACACTGAGCTTTGTTCCCATTTTAACAGGTTTTCCTATACAGCTATACAAACTAGGCCAGTTCCAACCTAAATTTTTAATATATTTTTAGGATCCAGAGCTCCAAAAAATCCGGCACTAACTGCTCCCCTCTGGTAACCTGTACCAAGACTTTCTCCAGATTCAACATCATGTAAGTTGCTTTATAAATTTTGCCTCAGTCCATTTCAGCCACATATAAACGAGGCAAGTAAGACCACCGTGAAACACACAGACTCAGTAGCATGGCACAGGAATGCAAGGGACTCACCCGGGGTCCTGGCTTTCCGTCTAAGCCAGATGCTCCCTGTATGATTAGGTGGAAGCATGGATGATGGGTATAACATGAATGACAAGAATGTGATATTAGTAAATGGTGTTGATGAATAAACATAACTTAAACACAGAATATAAGCAGTTACAGGGTTCTGGAATGAGGATCACATTTCTACAACATGTTAGTTAAAAATTACATATAACACTAAGAGCCTGATTCTGATTTCAGTTACAGTGGTTTTAGATCGATGTAACCATATTGTTGTAATTAATAGATCTAATGGAATTACTTCTGATTTACACCAGTGTGCCAGAGATCAGAATGAGACTCTAGATTTATTAGTGCTACAAACATCAGACATTATGGTGTTTCTTGTGCTTTAATGTACAAATACTCAATTTATACATTAACTAGTAAGTTGTCTAATGTGAATTATAAAATAATGACAATACTGACTACTCTACTTTGCAATATAATTAAAATATACATTTTAACAATAATAAGTGTTTAAGATGAAGAAAATTGTGTTACATCACCAACAAAATCTTGGCACCCATTACAATGGTTTTATTCATTTTTCAGGAGCCCAAGAGACAATGAAGTTTCCTGGGTTTTTCTTTTTTTCCAGCAAATTACAATTGTAGCCAGTGTTCATGAACAATGAATTTAATTCCAGGCTGGAAGCACATAGAATGCATTGAACTTTCAGTTTAACATCCTTGGGGACTGGCTGACCCCTGGTGGATTTTATGTGAATAACATAAGACTGGTGTCCTGGAAACTATTTGCTGGATTATCAAAGGGACCTTGTCAACATGAAAGTGGTTAGTTTTATTGAGAGAAATAGAAATCTTGTTGGTAAAGGTGACATTCCTCAGAGTCTCTCTGCAAATCTTTAAAAACTTTTGACCAGACTTTTTTCTGGTCATTTTTAAATGCCGTTGTGTGCAAGAGGGGAAACAGATTGTCTAAGTGGAAAACAATGACATTGACTTTTCACAAAGTGCTCTAAAATGCACAAAGTAAACACACTAAAATATACTATTTTTCTTTTAATCACTTCCAGCTTTGCTGTCTCTTGTGACAAAATTTTCAAATGTAAATGTGATTGTTAAGATCAATCTACGCCAAGTACTTATAATGAGAACTGTTCGGAACAGTCCAAGGCAAAAGTAAAAATATCCAGCACCCCTGACTTCATGGGGAATGTTTTAAAATTCTATGGGCCAATTTCCAAGGTCTTCTCTCAGATTTACTCAGTCCTGACTCAGGCAAACCTGCCACTTTAGTGACACTTCTTCAAGGAGATATCACTGAGGATACATCAAAATTAATACACAACGTGTTTGATAAAACCATGGTTTTAAAGCAAACACCACACAACACTGAAATCACAACATGATTAATGTAATGGGGCTGACAGCATCCTCGTGAGGCCTTTAACACTATCCACTGACACGTGACAAAAAGAAACTGACAGCACTAAGTGTTACAGGATGTGACTCTGGACAATGGCACAGACTCTGGATACAACAAAACAAGGCTGATGTTCTGCTCCAACATGATAGAGATTTAGAAATGCTGTTGAGTAAACCAGAGTTGTTGGTTGAAAGTAGAGAGAAAAGTTTGTGATTTGCACTGAAATGGAATAGGTTTTTTTACTTACTGGAAGACCAAGGGGCCCTCTGTCACCCTTTTGACCTGGTTCACCTTTCAATCCTTTAAGACCATTTAACCCTGGTTCACCCTAAATGTAAAAGTATAAATGCCAATTTTTGGTGCTATAATGGGTATTTAAGCTGGGACAGAAGAGAGCCGGTCTCAGATGTAGCTGCAAATTCCAGTTTGAAATACCAGCATCAGGTACTATCGTATTGACCTGTGCTAAAATATGCAACAGAAAATCTCTGGTCATTTTAAATACAATTGTGTTTAATTGTAATGAAATAAGACATGAAACTCTGCTGTGCAAGACTTTCTTGAATCACTTCTATATAATTATTGAAATATTTGTCTGATGTGGGGTCAGTTGTAATTTTCCTGCTTTTCTTTTTAAGTTTCCTCTATGTCCACACATTTCTGCCACAGACTGATAATTCAAACTAAAGAAAAATCTCAGACAAGAATATTAGAAACTGCATTTTGTTCACATTAGTGATAATTGCAGTAAGATCTGCAGAAAGATGCATTTTGTGTGGAAATACATTCTCTTCCAATACCAAACTGGAATTTGCAATACAGTCTTATGTAAAGATACTTTAAACCTTTAAGCACACATCGTTAAACTGGAAAGTAAGAGGAGGAGTGTGTTGTACTGGGACAATGCATTTTTAGGGTCCATGATTCACTCATCTCACCAAAAATGGTATTTATACTTGAACAAAAGATATTACCTAAAGATTGCAATTATGAAGTTACATAGGCATCACTGTAATAAAATTGTGAAGTGAAAAATGGTGGACCTGGGATATGCGTGAAAACATCTTCATGCCATGTAAAACCACCACCACATGGTGTCTTTACAGAAAACTCAGGGTAGCTAAATGGAATTGCATAGGATTTTCTCTATGCCCAGGACTGTTCCCTATGCCTTGTTCCCATGGTTTCTCTTTGCTATACAAAAACCAAAGCATACAATAATTTAATCAAATTAGAACATGGTTTCTTTTAACCCTCCCAAAATCATCTACATGTTCAGGCCTCTGGGGTGTGTGTGCATGTGCACATGCTATGCAAAGGATGAAGGAGTGCCTGGGGTTGTACTCCAGTGGGGATAGTAGCAAGTGACATGAACTTGTGTTGGAAGGCATAGGAGATGGGAGAGGGAGCAGAGAAAAAGAAGATGTATCTGGAAACAAGTTTATCTCCTCCAGGTACAACACACTTATCCCCTGTGTTCTAAAGTGCAATTTAAGGCAATTGCAAAGCACTAATTAGAA
Source organism: Pelodiscus sinensis (assembly GCF_052426305.1). Taxonomy (NCBI): domain Eukaryota; kingdom Metazoa; phylum Chordata; order Testudines; family Trionychidae; genus Pelodiscus; species Pelodiscus sinensis. Next base: position 107,617,568 of record NC_143055.1, on the reverse strand, counting down.
TAGTATGAAAATCTCACCAGGAAACAGGAGGATAGATACTTTTAATAGCAGTTCATAATCATCATTATAATAACCTAATCACATTTATGCTCCCGTGAAACACACACAAAAATCATTATATAAATAATTGCAATTAAAAAAAATTTAACTTTTACTTTAAATATCTGCTTAAAGGCTTAGGAGTATCAGAAATATTTAACAAATAAACGAGACAAAGGACACAACATAGCTGCATGCTTCATTATTATTAACAAAGAACATATCATGGCACATTACAGACTTAAAGAATCCAGGCAATTATTTATTTACCTTTGGGCCAGGCAGTCCATGGGGTCCCTGAAAATAAAGATTCAGTCTTTTATTGAAGAAAATAAAGGTTTTGCTGCCTTTTCTAGGTACAAGTTGCACCTGCATTTTTGTTGTCACAAAATAAATTGCGGGTGCCAATATAAGTAGTTGCACCTCTAAGTGCCTCATTGGGGGAACATAACAGGGAAACGTTTATACCCATAATTCCTTTTCCCACTGCCCAAGAACTTTGGGTTAGGATCCAAAATGCATGGCTGTGGCCAACTCTAATAGTCATGTTCTCTCATAGCACTTCACTTAAACAAGCATTACAACAGGGAGTGAGGGAAAAAAGTCTTACCATAGGGCCTGGTGACCCATGAGGTCCTGGTGGTCCTGGCGGCCCTATGATCTACATATAGAAAATGATGTCATTAGCTCATGTAGTGAAGGGAATTCCCCTTGTAAATAGAGGAAGTCAGACTCTTTCTCCAGATCTTCACTAATATCATTTATTAGGGCTGGGGGCGAGGAGATCATTCGAATGTAAGGCTTAATCCTAATGCTGAACTCAGTACAACAGCGGCGAGGAGTCCTGTGGCACCTTATAGACTAACTGAAGTGTTGGAGCATAAGCTTTCGTGGGCAAAGACCCACTTCGTCAGATGCATGTGACGAAGTGGATCTTTGCCCACGAAAGCTTATGCTCCAACACTTCAGTTAGTCTATAAGGTGCCACAGGACTCCCCGCCGCTTTCGCAGATTCAGACTAACACGGCTACCCCTCTGATACTCAGTACAACAGGTAATCAGGTTATTCAGCTTTCAGCATGTGCTTGTTACAGGCTGGTTTACTTTACTGATCTCACCAAATTCAGAAAGAAGAATTTAATTCCAATGTTTATAATATTTAACACCACTTCTCACACTTGGCTGAATCCAGATAGGGTTGTGACAGCAGCATGGAGCCACTGCAGGGCTGCCAAGTGGCACAACCAGCACAAATGGCTTTTCTAGCCAAACCTCTGAGGTTAAGCGCGGTGTCGACAAAGTAGGTTTTAAAATCTAAAACAGGATGAGGAGAGAAAAGTTGACAATGGCTGGTGGGAATCTTCTGGGAATGGAGAGGAGCAGTGACACCTCCACCAAGAGAAGAAGATGAGGATGAAAGCCAAGGCTGTTTTCTCTAGGGGAAAAGGCTTTTACAAAAGCACAGTTGTTCAGCAAATCTGTGCTGAGATATTTTGAGTTCCACACACACATCATGTTGGAAAGTAACTAACTGATTTTTCCCTTAAGAGCTAGAGTGAGATATTTATACTCTGTTGTGAGAGATGGTACCTAGAGTTGCTAGGTTAGGGAGCCAGCAACTCTTGAATTCTTATCCTAGCTCTAACATTTGACTCCTTTTTGTCTTGGGCAAGAAATTAACCTTTTTTTGCTTCAGTCTCATGATCTATAAAATTGAGCCAACAGTGTGTACCTACATCACAGGAGCCTCATGAGGTTTGCATTTCTATTTGCAAAATGTTTTTAAGAATCACATATATGTCTGGTACTGCAAACACTTACTTATGTGAGCAATCCTGAATATACCCTTGGGACTAGTAATGCCAGTAAAGATGCACCTATGCATAACTATTACCAAGGTCAGGCCCAAAATCATTAAGGACTGGATACAATGCTTAACAAAATCAATGGGAGTCCTTTACGTGACTTCAGTGGGCTTTGTATTGGGGCTTACCATCATTATAGCCCTTTGAAAATCTAATTTTCATCCTTCCCTCTGAGATAGTCTCTGTACAAACTTGACAGATAGATAAACAGATTGCTGAGGCAGGAAATTCCCATTAATCTTATCTCTCTCTGATTCAACACAAGAAGGCTGCCAGTGGCTTATGCACGGGGGCTAGATGCTTATGTAGTTTTTAACTGTATAGCTTATGTCTAAATTAGCAAACTAGTGAACTGCTTTCCAAATAGACCCATTGTTCTCAAATTATTGTCCAACAGGCGTCTACCTTGTCCACCCTAGTTGATCACAGAGTGAAACATTTTGAAAACCCAAGAGTAGGAAATTAGGGAGGTTGGTAGGAGAGATCATCCACGAAGGTCCCTCCTGCTCTAATATGAAATGTTCCTCAGAATGAAAAGGTGGAGAACCAATGCTATAATGAACACATCCCAACAGCATGGCAAGACTTACAGAAGGACCCTGAGGACCAGGCAAACCGACATCTCCTTTTTCTCCTTTCATACCATTGGCTCCCTAAAAATAATTATAAAATGTTATTAAACAATTCCTGTTTTACTAACATTGACTTCACTCTCGAGAAAAGAACATTTCTGTAATTAAATATTTATGTTTTTCATAATAAAAGTATTACTTATAATGGAATTGTATCTCCAGCTGTCATGACTTTCATACTTGACAACATGTATTATAAATGTATGTTTATATTGCAAAACCCCATGATAATAGCTAGTAAGCACTACACCATTAAACAATTACAGATATTAATTTTAATATCCATGGTTAAATATATGAAGAGCAGACAGCAACACATTTATTAAAAGCTCTTGTAATTAAACTGATTTCATTATATATTCTGTATGTGAGTGTGTGTAGGCATACACTTACTATCTCTCTCACTCTCTCTCTCTAAATATATATATATATAGTCTCTCTCCATATGTAGATATACACCCCACACACAAATACATGGCGTATGTGTATAAAACCATTTTGTAAATACAGAACAGATTTTTCAGAAGTGTTTATGAAATTTTTTCCTTCCAGAGTATGAGTCATTCACTGAGGGTCCTGGTAGCGAGATATCTCTCTTTCTTTTATAATCAAGCAGCTCATTTTTCCTGAACCTTACCACATTTATTTTTGTCAAAGCACTGATGTGATTGATGACTAGGGCAGTGGACAAGAACATTTGTTCAACATACCAGCTAATCTCCGTCTTTCCAAAGTGAAATTTTATTTCTCCATATATAGAATGAAAAGCTCTGGCAAACAGCCTTTTGGTCTATTGTTCATGCTTTTTCCTACACTAGAAATGGAATAACTAGCACTTTCGTTTTATGGTTTTTGCTACTTTGGCAACTTACAAACATTTGAGAATTATCAAATGTGGAAGATATCATTGAAAAATTCAAATTAGCTTTCATCTAAATAAAATTTATTTTGCATACTTACCGGTAATCCTGGGAGACCAATTCCTCCCTTTTCTCCTGGCATGCCAGATTCACCCACATCCCCTTTCGAGCCTTTAGGACCCTGAAAAATAATCTTTTTGTCATGAAAAAGACTTGTACAATGCTCACACGTCAATAAAATCCTAGATGTGTTCAAGGATAAACCGGTACAACGCAGAGTGACCTTTTGTCTCTTAATTAGCATCACTGTATATCATCACTGCATAATATGCGATCGCTTAATGTGCCATGTCATATGATTATGAATTCTAAGCCCATCCTATCCATGACGTACAATGTTTTTTCTAAAAAAAGCCATAATTGTTGATAGGGTCTGGCACTAGGTGAAGTACTTGGTATACCTGCTCCCCTTCGGCTCCTGGAGTTCCTGGGGACCCTGGTTCACCCTGTAAAACATAAGGTGGAATAGTGTTATTTTCTCTTAATACTGCATTTATTGGTGATATTATGCTGTGCTAAATTATGTTGGTCAGTATCTCCCCTCCCCCCACTTCACACCTTATCCATGTACAGCAGCCCAATTAATGATACAACCCCATATTAACACTGAAGAGAATATGAGAGAGAGATGCCATCTGGTTAAACATGTGGAAGTTTATCTGTTATGGTATGTACATACATAGAATATTTACAATGAGCTCGGCCATGCAGCTATAAAATGACTGCACATTGGCTGCCTTACATGGGAGAAAAATGCCATCATCCTCCCAAAAAACATCTACTCTGCACCATTAGGGTCAAATGGGAGTTTGTCACTGACGTCGTGAACATAACATTAAGCCTCTGGTCAATGGTTTACGATGTTCAACACCATTACTGACAATTTGGGTGAATAAATATGGACCCCTCGAACCCTTTACATTTTCTTCCCTGGCTAATTTGACCATGTTATTCAACCAGGGAAGACCCTCCCTGCCCCACCAGAATGTGGGAGGATTCCTTGATTCCTGAATGTCCTTCCCAAGGGAGAAGGTGATACATAGGAGAGTAAGGGTGGGACCTTTGGTTCCGACCTCTGAAAGTCTGAATTCTGCTTTACCTGGCTCTTTTAAAGGGGAAAGTTTCCTTTTTTTGACAAGGGAGCAACCTCTTCATCTGTACCCCAGATTTTCAGAACCCCATCCCTGAGTGGGAGCTGCAGTTTCTTTGGGCTGCATAAATCCTGCTGAAATGACTTTCTATGACCTGACATATACTGTCCATTGCCAGTTTGTGAAAAGCAGTTTGACACTATTTTCTCACAAATTGCTTGCACTGACTCACACCTATTTTGGCATGTGATGAAAAACCTTTATATGAAAGAACAGTTTTAGATAAACCAAAAGTGATACATTTTTCCTGTGATATCATGGGATGTGATGCATCATACACTTAAACTAAATGACTTTGTTTCCACTGTGGGCTGCACAAAAGGGTATTTGCTCTTCACAAGAACTCATAATCACCAAGAAACTTTGTTGTTATGCAAACAAGATTTCCTCGAGGCTACATGATATGATAAGCTCTTATGAACTCTGATAATTATCTCTTAATTAATTAGTTAGCTATCCTACATTAGCTTAGGGAGTGATTCACTATTCATTCATCATATTCTGATTAAGAAAACCCATTTTAAGTCCAGGCAATGAATGAGTTAGACTGTAAAAACAGAGTACAATCTGGAGGTGATGGGGTGTACCAGGCCCCACACTGTGAAAGCTGAGCCTATCAGGCTCACCTGGCTGAAGAAGCCCTGCTCTCGCAGCCTTGCTGGGCATGCTCAGACTATAGCCCAGGTATAAAAGCCTGGAGAGTGGCTGACTGCTGAGGAGGAAGGATGTACTGCCTGAGCTCCTGCAGGCGAGCCGCCTGAGAGATCAGACCAGGAGACCAGCCAGCGGGAACCAGCCAGGGAGGCTTCCATCGTGGAGGAGGAGCAGCAGACGGATGCAGCAGCAGAGGCCAGTCAGCAGAGACCGGACACAGAAGGGCCCGGATCAAAGGATGCCGACGGGGAAGACGCTAGGAAGTAGCCCAGGGTGGAGAATTGCAGTCCCGAGAAGCTTAGCGTGTTTTAGGCGGACTACCTGCTGAGCTAGTGACAGGACATGCCCATCACTGACAGGGCCCTGGGCTGGGACCTGGTGGAGAGGGAGGGCCTCTAGACTCTGGCCTCTAGGCTGCATTGCCCTGGTGAAGGGGGAATTGCTAGAGACTCTGGCCGCTAGGCCACATTGCCCTGGGGAAGAGGAGCTCCAGGGTATAGCTGTGTCGGGGTTGCAGAGTGGCCCAAGGGCTCAACAGTGCCCCCCTGGGCAAGGGACAAGGGAACTACCCTGCGACACTGGACAATGAATAGCATACAGCTCCTATATGCTGCATCATACTAAATGTGTGCATCATACAACAAAATAATCTATCAGAATTTGATCAAATTTTGAACTGAACTGCAATTAATAAATGTTATGTAATTAGACATCTTTTATATTAAAAATGCATAGACCAAAAAAGAGAGAGCAAGGTACTCTGTTCCATTTTGTGTAGGTTTGCTGGAATGAAAGAGGAAACTCCCACCCACCCCCTTGCCTATCGCTATATCCCTGCAAATACAAGTCAGAATAAGGTTTTAGTTCTCTTAAGTGCCATATACGATGCTGGCTTAATGGGCCTAATGGTGCTCCACACCACCTAAGTGATGGATCAGTTGGCTTTGGGTGGTAGTCAGGGGAGTAGAATACAATGCTTCTTTTTGGAGCAGCAGTATAGGGTGCTGCAGGATGCAGTGATTTTCTCTGTCGGACGTGTGTGTATATATGTTACAAAAGCTGCATTAATATGTCCCCATATTTTGGCAGGCATTTCAATGGATAGTCCCATTACAGACTATTCCTGCTAGCCAAGAATGTGAACACTCTGGATGTTGATGTGTGCGTGGAAACCACTGTCTGGTGAAGCCGCTACTTTGAAAAATATGTGAATTACCCTCTCTGACCACAAGGCCATAGCCTTCTCCCCAGCAGAACATCTACAGATCAACCTCAGTGCAGATTTGGGCACAGTGGCTGAGCACGGGCGATTTTCTATTGGGCTCTTATGCAAAACAGAGAACTAAAACTGTTTTTATACTAATTAAGAAGAACCACAAGCAAATGTAAGCAAATGAAATACAGAACATACAACTGTACATGTAACATTTTTCTGGTTCACTGGCAATTTTGAAAAATGGGAAAAAATCATTTTGGGTTAAATAAAACATTTTGTTTCATTTTTGAGCACTTTTAACTTTTAAAAAAATTAAAGGAAATTTTGAGAGAAAGAATTTAAAACATTTTATTTAGACTACTTAAAAATGAAACATTTCAATTTTTAGAGAATTATGTTTTGTTTCTTTTCTGAAAGATTCAGTGTCATTCAATGTATATTTTTAACAGAAAAAATGTTTCAGTGAAAAAAAAATCACCCAGCTGTATTAGAGAATCTTAGACTTTTAGAGGGGGATGTGGCAACAAAGAAAGATCACCTTTGGTCCTTGTGCTCCTTGAGGTCCGGGTGGCCCTGGTGGACCCTATACGAAACAGATAAACCTGTTAGCTGTGGACCACATAAGCTCTCACAGGACATATTGGATACACATATGTATGAACTTCACCATTGTTAATAACACAACCAGTCTTTCTAAGAAAACTTACAGGGAAGGACCACATCAGCTACAAACAGGTTGTTAATTTATTACACCTAACAACACACACAATGGAGTCACAAAAACCAATGACAAAACAATACTGCACATTTGTGGTTTTGAACTAATGAAGGGGATGCTGCTTCCATGGATGGCAATGGCAAAACATCCGTTGATTTCGGTGGGAACATGACTGAATCCCAACGTATGAAACATATAAAAGCTGGCATCAGGGTCTGATTTAGGGCCCACCAAAGTCAAGGGACACTCTCCTACTGACTACAATGGTTCTTGGATCAGGCCCTTAGTGGCTATTGCTAGAAGATACTTATCTCTCAAATGTCTTTGAGCGTGTTCAGTGCTTTGTGGGAGGAGGACAGGAGTCATTAACTCATCCCCTTTTGTCTAGCAACTGTAGCAGAACCAACCTACAGAATTGTTGACTATTCTGAATGTTGTGCAGGGGGGGGGGGGGGGAATGCATTAAAAAATCATCAATAAAACAACATTTACAAAGATGGCAAAATGGGCCCAATGAAAAATTTAGAGACAAACAGTCCAAAAAGGAAATAAATATTTGTATATTATATATATAATTTGATCAAATCTGCTGCTCCATGGGAGCCTAATTCTGTAAAACTCTAAGTGCATTCTAGAACACACTGAAACCCCTATGTTTCCAGTGAAGTCACATACAAGGCCAAACTATGGCCCAATGTCTATAAACCTCCAATGGCAGTTACTGAGAGTGCAGAGCACAAAAATACTCAGAACTCTGCAGGATGTGAGCTGTAGGTACTGGAAAAGTCTCAGTACTTCATATAACTAGCTCTTCTAACAGCATCTGGTAAGAAAGGGAAGAAGAAATCCTCACACTAAGTCTTTCTCTTATATTCCTGCTTGTAAACTGAAATAGGAAACTTTTAAGGGAAAAACTGAACTCCTGTGTAAAGTTTCCACCCAAAATCATTTAAAATAACTGTTTACCTTGAAAAATAAAGCTGACAACTAATTAATAAGAGATTTGAGAGCAAAGCAAATGCAGGATCTGCTCTCTGACTGCTAGTGCATACCAAAACCAACAATACCAACAATACTAAGAACCTTACACATCTAATCTGCTTCCTATTTTTATCAATGGAGTTTTGTCATTATTTTATAGTAATAGTTTTAGGCTTTAGTTTTCAAGAATATGTTCATTGTAAGGAAACATTTAGTGAATAGACACACATGATAATGAACAGGATCAACAACAGATAATGAAGATACACCCTAAACCAGCAGATGTACGAACATGCAACTATACAGAATAAAACAGCTACAAAGCACAGCAAGTCATGCAGTAGGAATTACCGTGACAGTTAGGGTGGTAATCCTCTGTGGGCAAAATGTATTAACAAAAGACAATGTTATCAGATGTGAATATTGAAATAAAGTATTTCACTTGTTTAATAATGAATTCCACAGAATCTGTGCTGCATCTGGGAGAGCTGTATCTTAGGCTGTGTCTAGCCCACATCCCTCTTTCCACAGAGGAATGTAAATTAGACACTTTGAAATTGCAAATGAACCGGGATTTTAAATATCCAGGCTTCATTTGCATAATCGCATAATGGCGCTCTTTCAAAAAAGTGCTATTTCGAAAGTTAAACCATGGCCTAGACACGGTTCTTTCAAAAACAGCAGGCTTTTTCAAAAGATCCTGTACTCCTTAAAAAATGAGGTTTACAGGATCTTTTGAAAAAGCGTGCCGTTTTCGAAAGAACTGCATCTATTACGCGATTCACCATTACGCGATTATGCAAATGAAGTGCAGGATATTTAAATCCCTGCTTCATTTGCAATTTCAACGTGTCTAATTTACATCCCTCTGTCGAAAGAGGGCTGTAGTATAGACACAGCCTAAGAGAGCTAAAGTGGAATAGTCATCAAGGTACACTGCACTTGGTATCAGTGGTTTACCCTCATTAATTTACATGGCATTTTTATGTAAGTGAAAACTTACAGGTCTGGCTATAAAATGTTCAGGTACAAATAAGATATACCTTAACAACAGTAGAATTTGAGGAAGGAAAATGTTTGGCTCCTCTATGTTTGTATCTATCTGTGAATTTTCCGCAACTCTCTTTTGCCCAAGGCTGTTATTTTGCCCAATATTTTGAGGTCTCTGCTGATTCTGTCTCATTAACAAATACAGTTCTACAGTTCCCAGAGCTGTGATTCTTGTAGTAATAACAGTACACAAACCACAATGTTAAAAAACAATATTGTGCTAAACGTGAAGTTGTTGATACACAATATCACTCAAGTTAACTTCAGCTCTATTTAAAACATTTGGAAGACGGGCAGATCAATATTTTCATAATGGAAAAAGGCCAATAATTAGACTATTTAATGTTTAAGTTTCAAAGACAGAACCAATAAAAAGTAGTGAAAATATTCCAAAGGCAACACAAATTATCTGGTTGTATAGTTTAAACATAGAGCTGAACTGTGCTTACATTACGTACATACGAGTTTTCATTAACAATGTGACCTCTTCCACAAATAAGGCAGACAGTATTAGTCATGAAAATGGTTTTAACTATGTGCCAAGAAAGATGTTTATACATTTAAAGTGTCAATCTAAATATAAGATTTAGTTTTATTCAGTTTAATAGGCATGTAATTGCACAATCAAAACCTTTTTTTATAAAACTAGAATCATATCAATACAAACTAACTTTGGAACTAAAATCTCTAGCAGATGGCATTTTATATGGTAGTGCATTTGCATTCACCCTATATACGGAAGTATTTAAAGAGTTTAAAATAGCAGAAAAATTAAATTATGCTAATTTACATAACAAATAATTAAACAAATTATACCAAATCCAGTAATTTATAGTTTTCACACCTGTTTCATTTCTAACTATATATTTAAAATTTTAATACACAAAGCACTAATTCTGCAGTTCCTCCCAAGATAATATGTCCACTTCAACTATTTGCTTTTGCCTCTGAGATCTAGGAGCAGACCCAAAGAGAGAGACTCATTTATGTATTTTGTGCTTGACCTCTAAGTCAAAGACACAAACTCTGCACAGTTCCTGCTTGAACTGTGATGATAATTTCTATATCTGTTTTCTGTGTTGCTGCACTAAGGCATCTGATTCTCTGGTGACATGAAATGGAATGGGAGGCACAAACTCGCTTCTTAGGCTGCTTTAGGATTTCTTCCCAAGTGGTGTAGGAATGCAGACAGAGGTGCTGTATCCTGTGAACTGTCAACTTCTCCTTACAATGTGAGAGGCACTGAGAACCCATCAATACTGAAAATTCCTATTCACTTCAATAGCATTTGCAGGTCCCAGAACCTCCAAGAATTTGGCACAATGAAAACTGCAGGTGAGCGCTTGCCTTCTCATAGGACTGAACTGTAGTCAGCAAGACCACCAAATGCTGTTCTTATAGCTTGCCAGTCACCCTGGGACACTTGGCTTTCACGTGAACATTCACTCACCCTTTTCTTAAAACACTTACTTTTCTGGGGCTGAGTAAATAAGGCCACCAAAGCTTAAGTCTATTTTATATATTTACTGCTAAGAATCCTAATTCGGGATGCTGATTGAATCCACAGCTTGCTAATGGAATCAAGTGAGTTGGTTTCCAAACCTCAACGTTTCTGCTCTTTTCATTTTGTGGAAAGAGTAAGAGGAGGAGGAAGAGGAGAAGAAAAAGACAAAGAAAGACAGTCAATATTATTCTACATGAACTGAAAAGCAGAAACTTCTGTGGGATCTGTGTAAATGGTTTATTAGATGAATTCAGCACTCACAGCTGTGGAGCCAGCAATGAATCAATTCTGTCCTCGTCAGATGATGTCAATAGAGTCCAGAGGAGATACACAGCTAATTCACTCACCATTTTATCAAGGAAACACTTTGTTTAACACCAAAAAAGAAAATCTAGATGCCAAGCACTGGGGATTCCTAATTAATATGTCCAGGAAATGTTTAAGATACTATGGTGGAGTAATTTCATGTCCTATGCAAAAGAAAAATACAATTATGCCAAAGAGCTGTTCTTCCTGTATTGAGTCAGACAAGCTTCTTTATGCTCACATACCTGTAGAGCTTCATGGATATTGCCATTGTAGTCAATTATCTCGGTTGCACCTTGATCTCCCTTTTGTCCAGGTGGACCCTGAAACATATCCACCAAAATCTACATTATTTGAGTCAAGCACACAAAACCTTACTAATTGTTTTATCCTTGTCTACCTAGATTCTAGTCTGTCTGAGACTGTTTTATTCTATAGTGTTTTATTCTTTGTTTGAAAGATCTCCCTGTCCTGAAAAGTTCAGGGTCATTAAGATCCAAGTTTTGACTGGCGCACTATAGAGATGAGAATCAGAAAGGAAAGTTTAGATTTGAATCTTGTGTCTCCATTTGGGCCCCATAACTCATCAGTTTCTGTGTCCTATTATTATATTTTCGTTAAAGTGGTTTTCAGGGGCATGAAACTCATTCTATCTATTAAAAGGAATATTGACCTCTTTCACATTGCAGCTGAGACTATACTAGCAACAATGCTGATTAAACACAGTTATCATAAGCCTGTTTTCTGCAAAGTTTCCATGACTCAATGTAGCAAAGTGATGTTCAGTCTTCTGATACTTGTCCTATTTATTCAACTCACTTTCATTCCCTGAACTTTTCTCTGGATCTTGGAACATTATATTTTCTTGCTTTTTATAGGGTTGCCAGATGGTTTAACCAAAAATACCAACCCCCCCCCCCCCCCCCCCACAATAAACCCATTGGAGAAATAATTCTGTTGAGATCAAAGTTGTTGAGCAAAAACAACAACAAAAAAAGGATCCTGAGAGTTGTTGAGCAGCAAAACAAAGAAACAAACAAAAAAAAGTATGGACCCTTTAAGATGGCCATCACCATCTTTTTTTCCTGCTCCGGGCCAGATGGCTCCCTTGCGGAACCGAGTAAGCACCCAGTATTTTCACCTCCTGGCCAAGAAAAAAAATTAGAAAATAACGAACATTTTAGATGTCCGGTATTTTCTGGATTTTTTTTACTGGACAGCAGGTGAAAATACCAAACTGTCTGGGTCAATACCGGATACCTGGCAACCCTAGCTTTTATCATTTTCAATAAATCACAGACTACAAAAGTTAATCTAAAACTAAAAGCACTGAAAAAAGCCACTAAAAGGTGCTCTATCAGCCCTACTTTCTTAACTCACACAGGTAAAAAAAAAAACCAGACCTCGCTTACAAAATCTGCAAATCCCAAATCCCTCTATCCTCTCATCTTCTCAATCTACTCTCCCTTCCAGACCCAGCTAAAGAGTTTGCGGGGCCCAAGGCAGCATGCTGTGGTTGGCTGAGCCGCACAGCTACACAGCTCCCAGTCACAGCAGTGAGTGAACGGCCAGGTAGGCAGGGCTGGGAGCTGAGCAGCACAGGGCCCTGAATGCATGTGGCCCAAGGCAACAGCCTCACTCGCTTTGCCCAAAGGCCAGGCCTGCTTCCTTCCTTAGAGAAGCCTGGGGCAGAGGGGACTTTCCAGATAGCTGGGATCCGGGCCAGTTAGCCATATCAGTACTTTAAACTTCACCTGGAATCAAATGATTGCTACAGCAGGCAAACACGAGCCAAACAGTATTGAAGGACGACTAATAATTTATGCAGTGTTGATTCCAGGAAGTAGAAAAACAAGGAAGGGAAGCTCACAAACTTCTCTCTCTCTTGTCAACAGAAGTTGGTCCAGTAAAAGATATTACTAATCTTCTAGATATCTAGAGTATGATTTATAACACAGCTTTTCTTGTTGATACTGTTATCAGCTCTCTTAATGCCACAACGACGTCAGTAACAATTGCATTTAACCAAGGATGGTGCTAATTTGCTTTCAACCGTGGTTGTTGACTTGGCCTACACGTAAGAATAAAGTGTACTTACCCTTGGACCTATAGCTCCTGAATCACCTTTATCTCCAGGGTTACCCTATGGAAAGGTAATATTCGTAAGCAAAAAAAAAAAAAAAAAAAAAAGATAAACAATCAGTCCCATATTGTTGGTAGTTTAAATATTTTTACTACCCTCCCCAAGCATATTTAGAAGGGAACAGATATACTTTATTTTAAAAAATGAAACAAAAACTTGATATGGATTTAAAACACCAACAGAATATGGGTTTTAATTACATAGGGGTATTTCCACTGAAGTCAGTGGAGTGTCAGGATTGACTCCGTTGCAGCTGAGAACAGAGTTTGGTTCTTTGCGTGTTGCATTTGCTACAGAATACATTATTGGGGTTGCTTAAGAAATAACAAAGGATTAAAAAAAAAAGGCAGACTTCAACTTAAGTCATTTAAACAACCTCCCTTTTCATGACAGCTTGGATACCCTGCTCTTAGAAGCTTTATCAAAAAGCTTCAGGGGTAAGTCAGGAACAGTATGGCTACACCACCTGGGGTTGGTCCAAGTCAGCTGACTTGGGCTCACAGGGCTCGGGCTGTGGAGCCCAAGATGCTATGTAGATGGAGTTGAGTACCTTAAGCTGAGCCTCCAAGTCTAGTGTAGACCTGGAATGAAACTGTGTCAACCCTAACTACAGTGACCTTGACACTACACTGATTATGGGAGGGTGTTATTAAGTTGGTGTAGCAGGCGGGTTACTGCAAAGGAGTACAGACACTTCCACAGTTGGGTTGATGTAAGCTGCCTTGTGTTGACCTAACTCTATAGTGCAGACCAGACATAAAAGAACACATTATTGAATGTGTAAAAGTCCAGTGAAGACCAACTTCCTCAGCATAAGGAAGAAATCAGGGGATATTTAATTGTAGTTTATACCATGTTGGTTCTTTGAATCACTTTTTTACATTTTATTGTTCACTATAGCCCCAGTTCAGAAAAGTATTTAAGCATATGTTCAACTTTGTGAAGTCAATGGGACTGAAGCACTTACATAACTTTGCATGTTTATGTGTTTTGCCAATGGAGATACTCATGTTGGGCCCATGTTACAAGCAATATAGAAACGATTCTCAGCACATCTTTGCTCTCTCAAAGTGATTCAATTAAACAAAAGAACAGTGCACTTTTATTGTGTGTAGATTCCTGGTATCAACTGAAAGACCACAGGAAGCATATGGTTTTGAAAAAAAAAATTGAAAATGTTTACTTTTGCTTTTTGCCAAGGCTTAATGTAGTTTTTCAACTAGTTAGAGGAAAAAATCGGAGACACCCAAATCTTCTACATCTTACTGCACAAGATTCAAAATAAATAGCCAGAACCACTCACAAAACATCAGCAGAATAATAATAAGAAATTATATTTAAATCAAATACTTTTCAAGGGTTATTGGATCAGCAAAATGGCAATAGTACCAATTTTAATAACTTTTTCCTCCCACCCCAAAGAAAATGGATTAAAACACACCAGTCTAACAGAGAAAGAGAGAGAAAGCAGGTACATGTTAAAAAGAAAGTAGACAAAAAAGAGACTAATCATTTTAAGATGTTACAACAGATAAAGAATGAGCACAGTAATGGTGTACAAAATGGTGTAGTGCTTCATTCTGCAGACCTGACAGTTAAAAAGTACAGCGAAACCCCTGGGAATTTTGCTTGTATGATGACTGCAGGATCAGTTATCATTTCTTTCGAAATGACAGTCCATGTCATGTTAACTAGTAATTTGCCCAGAAAATCCTCAGGTTACACCAAAAAAGGCAATTCAGTTGACACTGACCTTTGACCCCTTTGGGCCTCTAGCTCCAGATTCACCTGATTTCCCCTGTGTGGAGGAAGCCATAGAAGATGGACAGAAGAAAAATGAGAGAGAAAGGAAAGAACAGAGGCAAAAAGAAATTAGTTCTGGCTAGTAGTAGTAGAGAGCAGTGGAAACACTCTATTTTCTATGAACAACCTCATGAATCCATATAGTAATGAGTCTAATAGCACCCACAATAAAGAATTCTTTAGTATTGGTGTGCCTATGCTGTAGATTCCCTTCTTTCACAGGAATTCCACCAACTGTTCTCTTATTGATTCTTGCAGAGGACTGGCACAAATAATTCTGGCTTACAAGAGGTATCCTCTGTACTGTTAGGTTCTCCAAGAACTGAGAGGTGAATAGACTCTGAGCCCTGGTCTACACTAGGGACTTATTTTGAAATACAGGCAGTCCCCGGGTTACGTACAAGATAGGGACTGTAGGTTTGTTCTTAAGTTGAATTTGTATGTAAGTCGGAACTGGTACATATTGTAGGGGAAACTCTAGCCAAACATTTTTTTTAGTTTTGGATAGCATAGGGAAAGGTTAACTCCCCTCTAAAGTTTGTTTTGCTGTCTGTTCCCCTGTTCAGAAGATTTCACATCTATTTCTGTCCCTGTGACAAACTCAGGACTAAAGGAGTAACTCATCAAATACCAAACAGCTCTGCACCATGCTTTGAGCTAATAGCTTTATTTCCACACACCACCCAGGGTTCTAGGAGGAGGGTCCTTTTTTTGCTAACACAATGAGACCAGCACTTTGTTTGTTTTGGTGGAGTCTTTGTTTGCCCAGGGAGCCCAGAATGTATAGGGGGAGGAGGGGCGGAGAGGCTGCTTTTGTCTGCTGTTCGGCAGCCTGTTGCTCAGGGGAGGGGGCAGCCTGTTGCTGGCAGGAGGGGAGGGGGGAGGCGTGCAGGATGCGAGGCCACGGGGGGGGGGGGGCAGCGGGCGTGGGGAGGCACTTTTCCTCTGCCCGGCAGCTCTGCGGGATCCCTGTCCCTGTGGCCAGCTGCTGCAGGCAGAGGCCAGTTGGAGCCGGCCGAAGAGGAGGAGGAGGTGGATTCTAGGACCCAGGTGAGCGAGCCCGGGGACGCTGCTGCGCTCCGGGAGCCCGGCATGTATAGAGGGGAGGAGGGGCAGAGAGGCTGCTTTTGTCTGTTCGGCAGCCTGTTGCTCAGGGGAAGGGGCAGCCTGTTGCTGGCAGGGGGAGTGGGGGGGGCAGCGGGCGTGGGGAGGCACTTTTCCTCTGCCCGGCAGCTCTGCGGGACCCCAGTCGGAGCCGGCCCGAGGAGGAGGAGGATCCTAGGACCCAGGTGAGCGAGCCCCGGGAATGCTGCTGCGCATGTGCAGGAGTTGCCTCACCCCGTTCGTATCTAGGGATCCGACGTAAGTCGGAACCACGTAAGTCGGGGACTGCCTGTATCTCCTCTTATTTCAAAATAACAAGCAGAGTGTCCACATTACCATGCCTGTTATTTTGAAATAACAGGCTGGTTATTTCAAAATAATAACTCCTCCTTTCCACGAGGAATAACAGTTTTTTCAAAATAGCAGTAGTGTGGACGCTCCACTGCTGCTATTTCAAAATAACTACCCCCCAGAGTCATTCAAAGTAATTACTACCAGTGCTACCTGGGGCTCTAAGGGTATGTCTATACAGCAACATTATTTTGAAATAACTAGTGTTATTTCAAAATAACTTAGTCTGCGTCTACACAGCAGGCAGTTATTTTGAAATAATGTTGAAATACTGTCAAGCTGGAGGACTTCTTACTCCGACTCCTGTAACCATCATTGTACAAGTAGTAAGGGAAGTCATAGGAAGACTTTTTGAAATATATGCTATGTGGATGCTCCCTATTTTGAAATAAGCTATTTTGAAATAAGCTACGCAATTGATGTAGCTCAATTTGCGTAGCTTATTTCGAGTTAAGCCCTGCAGTGTAGATGCACCCTGAGTCAAGGTAGTGCATCCACATTAAGAGAGCTTGTCTTGGACTAATTTTGAGGCTTCCCTGTAGTGTGAACACGCTATTTTGAAATAGTTATGTTAGGAGCTATTATTTCACCATAAGTTACTTTGAAATAATTTCCTAGTGTAGACACGCCCTAAGTGTTTACAGGATAGTATTGCTAAAATAAAGTGTTACCACAATAGTTTTCCCAGGAAGTATAGATGAATAAAGATCTACCAGAAAGAGAAGCGAGGGTACCTTTACAAGATCCATCAAAAGTAAAAAACTCAATCACCAACGCTGTAGAAAATGCTCGGAAGATATTACAATGTGTTTAGGGCTATTTATTTTTTCTTACGAAATTGGAAGACAACAAGCAAAATGGATTTTCTCTGAACTTGAAAGGTCACAGTGTTCAAACAGCGTGAACTAGGGTGTTTGTAGACACATTTGATTCAGGGCAGAGCTTCACCTTATATCAATTTCCATTGCTCTATCACCATTTATACCTAGTGAGGATCTGTCTCCTTCAGTCCAAACAATGGATTCCACTTCAGAACTAATTCTGCAGCTGCGAATTCTATATTACCACTGGCTGTTGGACTATACCACGGGTATGTCTACAGCTGGAGATATAATTTTCAGCTTGGGTGAATGTACACACAATAGCTATGACTGATCTAACACACTATAAATAGGAATGTAGCCATGGTGACTTCGGCTAGCTGTCCAAGTATAATCCCACCTATGAATTTAGGTCCATATTTCGGGCAGCTAGCTCATCTCATCACCCATCCTGCTGTGTCTATGGCATGGATAGATCTACCCAAGCTGGAAATAACCCCCCTTGCTGCAGTGTACAGGTATGAATTTACAGTGTTGTGCTTTGTTCTGTATTTCTGAGGTAGCTCTTGAGTATTTATATCTATAAAACTAACAAAAAATTGCCAGTGTCAAATCAGACTGACCTTTGGCCCTGGAACTCCAGGTTCGCCTCGCTCACCCTTCCCAGGGGGCCCTGCTTCTCCTCTTTCACCCTGTCAAAAAATCACAACACACATGGAACACTGGCTAACTTTCAAAAAGGACAAAGTTAGTTCAGAAAAACAAAACAGGGTGTATTTTCAGGCCCACCTGACAGCTATAATGGGATGGAGAATATTTTTCCTAAGTAAATTTACAGCATTCCTGAAAGCAGAAATGGATGTTTCTGTAACTTGAGCTGAATAATTTTCTGTTGAACAAGACTGTATTATCTGAGAAACAGTATGTAACAAAAGAGCAGAATAAGGCATTCACAGAAGGAAGCAAACTTAAGGTAGCGCTGTGTCTTTCTTCCATTCTCATAATCCTTGGCTGAGTTAATTCCAGTACTCTGAATGAGAGTAGTTCATGTGATGGGTAAGAAAATGAAGGTGGCCTTTTTGGAACGTATTGGCAGTCAGTGCAGCAACAAGCCACTTTTTCTGGCTCACCCAGTTAGGTGAGCAGCTGTATTCTGCACGAGAGCCAGAGAATGCTTTTCACACAAAGTAAAGTTATACAGATTGTACCTCCAAAATCTGGCAACATCCCTGGCAACATCTTGGAGCCTGG
This sequence comes from Pelodiscus sinensis, assembly GCF_052426305.1. Lineage (NCBI taxonomy): Eukaryota > Metazoa > Chordata > Testudines > Trionychidae > Pelodiscus > Pelodiscus sinensis. The sequence continues at coordinate 107,599,059 of NC_143055.1, read as the reverse complement.
GAGCCTAAGGACAGGAGGTCCAATTGGGCTGGTCATCAGGGTCAGCAGCCCAGGTGGGGACAGCACGGGACTGGGGCTAGAGCCCCACAGCAGATTCCAGGAGCCCCCTGGAATGTGGGGCTGAGGCACGGGCTACGTAGTTTGAACTATCTAGCCCGTGCCGCACGGCACGGGGTTTGCACTAGCCGGCTTTTAAAAATGGTGGCGCCGGCTTTATGCTAATGAAGTCCGGGAAATTCAAATCCCGGGCTTCATTAGCAAGTTCGGTATGCATACATTACCCCGCTAGTTCGAACTAGCGGGGTAGTGTAGACATACCCATAAGGAATAACACTAAATTCGACCTTGCAAGATCGATTTTACGGTAGTGCAGATGTAGCACTGTGAAAATTGACATTCTTGACTTCTGAGTGGTTTTGACTGCTCTGGCCAGGACTTTCAACTCTACTGCTCTCCAGGAGAACAGGAAAAGTCCCAGGAAAATCTGAATTTTATTTCCTGTGTGGTCAGCATGGCCAGCAGACCTCAGAAGAGGCAGCACACCAGACCCTGACTTCCCAGAGTCTCAGATAAGCACCAGTATGGAGCGTGCAGGAGATCCTGGACCTCATTGTTGTGTGGGGAGAGGAATCTGTGCAGGAAGAACTATGAACCAGCAAAAGAAACACAGAAATCTATGCCAAGATTGCAAAGAGCATGGAGGAGGAAGGATACACTAGAGACACCCAACAGTGCTGAATGAAAATAAAGGAGCGGAGGCAGTTGTACCAAAAGACAAAAGGAGGCAAATGGATGATCTGGAGCATCACCACAAGCATGCCGCTTTTGTGAGCAGCTGCATGTCATCTTTATGGGGGACCCAAACACATCTCTAGCCAGCCAGTGGATTCCTCCCAAGAAACTCAACAGGCTACCTCGGGCAGCAGCGTGAAGGACAGCATGGATGAGGAAGAGGCGGAAGAGGAGAATGAACAGCAGGTGAGATGGGCAACTTATGTCGCCAATAACTTTTTATAACCTTGGAGAAGCTTCCTGCTACGACCTCTCGCAGCTGGGCACTGATCCTGGGGAGGATACTTCTGGTGCCTTCACATTTTTTACCTTGCTAAAAGTGGGTTAAGGCAATTGGGTGTGATCTGTGGCAGCCACTGTGGCTACATAGTAGGGGGGAGCGTTCCCCGGAAATACTTGATAATGTGTCTGGAGATGGAGTGGGAGTCCTCCCTGCACATCTCTAATAAAGCTCTCATACAGGAACTTTTTGATCCTTCACACAGAGTTTCTGGGGAGATCTGCCTTATTCTGCCCTCTGCAGTAGGACACCTTTCCACATTAAGCCAGCAGTAATTGGTCTGGGGTCATTGCAGCACAAAACAATGAAGCATAAGGTTCAGGTGTGTGGGCACAGTCAGTCAGCATCTGCTCCCTATAACTCTGTGTGATTCGGAGAAGACATCTCTCACATGGCAACCTGGGTGAAGCAGGGGAAGCTGTTAGGGCGGAAAGAAATGAGTGCATTATGGAATGCTGACAACATATAACCAGAACCAACTGCTGAACAGTTTTGGTCCCAGAGTGCACTGGGAACATAACCCAGAATTAAAAGGGATGCAGGAAAATATATTAAGGAACTCAATATAATATGGGTGAATGCATGAGAGGAGCTAAACTTACTTTTGTTCCTGGCAAGCCTGGTAATCCAGGTTCTCCCTGTGGACCAATGAAACCAGGTTCGCCCTTTAAAAGATGAGAGCATATTAGATTATTCTTTATTTAATAGCAACTTATTACAATAAAATCAGTTTACTTTTAATGGTATTTTTCTCTGATCATTCAGGGCTTTCCAGCTGCGATTCAAAGAAATCGATAGAAAGATTAATTAGGGATGATTAATTAATCAGGGATGATCTCCATCATCATACTTCTTGGAGCAAAATGTCATGTAGTTTGAGAAAATCAAATAAACTGAAAAGTGGCAAATTTAATTTTTATGAAGCTAAAGACTGTTAACATGGCCTCAGATTATGCTGCAACTGATCAAGCAAAAATTTGCCAAGGCAAGACAAGCATCATGGTGGATTCAGCAGGTGGGGGTAAGAACCAGTGCACCTTTAATTCCCTACCTTTCCCTTTACCCTTCCTGCTCATTTATCTGAGGAGCGGAATAACTGGGAAGTACCCTCCCCCCATCATGTTGCATGCGTGAGAAAAAACAATGCTGCTGATGAACTCAGGGTGCGTCTACACTGTACTGTTATTTCTCGATACCTAGCGCTATTTCAAAATAACAATGTGAGTGTCTACACAGCCATTCAATTATTTCAAAATCATTTAAAAATAACAAGCGACTTATTCTGAAATCTGTAAACCTCATTCTACAAGAAATAATGCCCATTCCGACATAGCTATTTCAAAATAAGGCGTGTGGAGACACTCCACTGCTACTATTTCAAAATAGCCCTTCACCAGGGCTATTCTAAATTATTCCTCCCCAAAGCCGCCTAGGGCTCTAAATCGAGATAGGGAAGTGTACATGAGGGAAGCCTGCCTCGGATTAATTTTGAGGCTCCCCTGCAGTGTAGATGTGCTATTTTGAAATAAGCCATTTCAGAATAACTATTCCAGGATAGCTTATTTCGAAATAAGCGTGCAGTGTAGACCTACCCTCAGAGAGATTTCTTGCATATCTGCCTATGAAAATCATTGCTCTCACTGATCATGTCCCACTAGTGGTACAAAACCAGGGCCAGCAGATCTGCTCAAGCACAAAAACAGAGAGAGGGGAAGGGACATTAGTAAGAGATAAATAATGCAGAAACATGTACTTCTTAATGAGGTGAGAGGGTATGTTATAACAATAAAAATAGTCCTATAGCTCACATGCAGCCTTTGTAATGTTAGTGCACACCAGTAAGAGTGTTCAGGTTTTCATTTTGGAGGGAGGCATTCTCTTTTGAGGCTAGCAAATAAAGAAAACACTTTCCCTCTATACAACCACGGAATTTCAATCATTCATTTTAAAATTACAAAGGAGATGGCCAGCTCAACATTATTTTACAACATACCAACAAATAGTCAGCTGGGCACCTTTATTACTTGACCTACTAATTATGATTTCTAGGGGGAAGAAACAAGTACTGATTCCATGATCCAACTTCCTTTTACCAGCAGCCAAGCTTAAGAAATGTTATCGAAAGATCATCACACAAAGCTTTAGAGTTGAATCCATGGAATAGCATCGTGCTTAGGCCCATACCATAAACTTTGTATACTGTAAAAGGAATGCTGGCAAAATCCTTACCCCAAACCTGGAGAGAGATTACTCTACAAGTGCTTTATAACAGGGAGGATATTGTGAAAGGTCTGTGGTTTTATGTCCATGAGTGCAGGGCTTATTCCGAGACTTACTTTAATATTTTATCAAAATAGTTTTCTATAAATTGTGTAATATCCTTGGGCTGGGCATAGGTATAGTGGAAAAATTTAAATAAAGAATAGGGTTTCACCTTCTCTCTATCTGGAAACCTCAGCCCACCATATTCTTACCTTACTACTAAAGCAAGGCATAGGGATGAGTCATTATAATCTGGATAGATAGGGAACTATAACCCTGACCTAGGAATGACCCCTAAATATAACCCATATGAGTGGTTTATTTGGGCTCATGGAGGGTGGAGGGCCAAGAAATCTCTGGATGGGCTGTCTGCCAGCTAGAATTCTGGCACCTACTATCATTGCTTTTGGAGCACAGATAGGATTGTGTTTGGCACATCATGTGCTCCTAGAATTATTCTTTTGTCTTTTTTTCCTATGTTCAAGAAAAAAACACCACCACATCTGTTAATGTTCCTGGATGATAAGTCACCTCAACTTATTTCAATGATGTCGTACTACCTTCTCAATGTAATAACGTCCCTGATGCAACCTGCTGGGGTGAGAGAGCCACAGTTTACAGACAAAAAATATGGTGTATAAATACCCGTAGTACCATTTTAAAAATAGAAAAAAATACTGGTTGCCCTAAAAAATATATCTGTTGATGCTCAATGCAACATCAACGCATGTTCACATACAGTTACTGTGCTACAACCTGCCAGGGCCATGTGTCTTGTGGCTGCACCCCATATATTTTTAAGGCCTCCTGAAGAAGTTGGGTTGACACTTGCAAAAATCCTATGGCTAAAATAAAGGGAGGATTTAGGACACTAGGAAGTGCCCCCTCTCAGATTTCTGCCTCTCCAGAAGAGCAATCTGGCAGCTAGTGGCTCTTCTGAATGCTTCAGCAAGATTAGCTTTGGTATGGGGTCCAACCTTCAGAAAAGCCATGAGCAACTTCACAGAAATGAAAAAGTGGGATCCAAGTACCTAACCTCAAGCTTTTTGTCTAGTGTAGACAAGTCTGAAACGTACAAAGAAAAGGGCCAAATTCCAAACTCACATTATGCCCTGGAGGGAAGTGGTAGATGTGAAATACTGGTAGCACGGGAAAATAAATCACAGCCAAGCTACTGTACTTGAGCCAAGAGGGAAATGACAGATAGATAACATGGAAGATTGATCTAGCCACTGCACTGTTTTCAGGGGCCAGAAAGCAGAGGATGGGGGAAAAATGAACACATCTGTGCACGTAATCTTCCTAGATCATTGCCTAAGCATGATTATATCTCTGTACTCAAGCACCACAACCAAAAAGGGCACTGTGACCCAGGGACTTCCTGGTGCCCATTTACAGATGGCACATAGGCACATAAGGGCTACAGGGATCCTCCTGAGTTTGGTATCTACAGGCTATTTTGCCACTGTCACACAAGGTCACTACTGAAGGCCTGTACCGGACTGGTCCTCATAATTATTGTAAAACTTGTGTGCAGATAATGTGAAAGGAGTTATGTACATATACACTGAAAATTATGTTCTTAAGGTTTGTGACTTGTGACTAGGGCCCAAATGGCATGTAACAGGTTATTTTCAGGTAGAAGTTGTTTATTTATCAGTCTAACTACTTATAAACTGAGTATTGAACATAAGAACATGAAAACAGCCATATTGGGTCAGACCAAAGGTCCATCTAGCACAGAACCCTGTTTTCCAACAGTGGCCAACACCAGATGCCCCAGAGGGAGTGAACAGAACAGGCAGTCCTCAAGCAATCCCTCTCCCATCACCCATTCCCAGCCTCTGACAGAGGCTAGGGACACCATTCCCACACATCCCTGCTAATAGCCACCAATGGACCTAACCACCCTGAATTTATCTAGCTCTTTCATTACTGTTTGTAATGAAAACAAACAGTTTTATCTCAGGAATGTATGCAAGTGCTCCTGCAATGCAGAAAGGGGCAATCATCTTGATTAGTCCATGGCGCAGACAAGACACAGAAGCCATAACGAATTATGGTTAGAAAATCAAAGACCATGTGTTTTTTTTTTTAAATAATACCTGACTGTAAAAGCTTAACCCTGAGTTTTGCCACAGGAATTCAACACTGGATTCTGATCAACTTACACAGATTGTTTATGCTGGTGTAACTATTAACTTCATTGAGCTGGTTAAGTTAGATGAGAATTGGGCGCTAACTATTGTGGGACTCAGCACCCTTTAATACAGGGAAATAATGCCACTAGGAATTACAGTACCTGCTGTCACACATGCTAATCTATTTTATTTTAGCAAAGGATTTGTCTAGTAGGTACGATAAGTGAAAAATTCACCTCAGTGTAGAGAACTCATGGCAAGCCCTCTCCCCCCAACTATGGCCCATACGAAGGGTTCATACAGGCTCTCCAAACTGGAACGAATGTCATCCTAGATGATAAATCATATTTGCTCTTGTCTTAAAAATGTAGCCTCAAAAACTGGATTCAGCTTGCATCACTGATTAGAAATATCAGAACGCAGAGTGTCTCTCTCACATCTCATTTAATTGTCTTTTCTTTAGCACGGATATACATAACACGCTGAGGACAAAAGCTGTGATCCTGGTAACTGAATCAATATATAAAGGTAATATAGCTTGCAGTCAGGTAGCATGTCAAGATCTAGACAATACATAGATAGATTCCCAGACTCTAAGACATTGAAGTGAACACTTCTGTCTATAAAAATCAAGATAACCTTTAATTTCAAATTCTCTGAACACCTGGTGCGGTTTCTTAAAGCAAAACAGAAATTTTATCTCCTCAAGATCTACTATAAGCAGCTTGGAAACTGATCTGGGGGATCCAAGAATATAAAATCTTGAAGGTCACATGTTAAACAGGCGAGATGATTGTGGCAAGAGATTGGACACTGGTATTTTCTAGAGAAATAGCAATTTTAATAGTAAGAGTACTGCCAGGCAGCTTAATAAAAAACAAAACACACACAACCACATGCACAACCCTCCAAACAAACAAACAAACAAACAAACAAACAAAACTAGAAACACTGAGAATTGCATTTTAGCTTCAAATTTTTGTGTTCATTAGTTACTATGAAACACTTGTTTATATTATGGAACGGTCTCACTTATAATACCTGTAATCCATGCTGTAAGGTAATATTGAAGTGTTTGTTCTATAATGTATAAATATTCACTCAAACTGTAATCCAACCAGAAAAGAAATATGACCAACTGTGAAATACTGGTTTGCACCCAAAAGGAGGGATTATCTCTGGCCCATTGAATCCAAATGGGCCATTATAAACCATCAAAAAGCATGAACTTTTTTATTGCTCCCAGCTCACCCAAGAAGAGGGGATGAACAGAAGTGCTCATCCCATCAGCTTGGCCTTTAGGAAAATAGAGATGGAAAAATCCTTGGCCAGAAGGAATTAGATCTTTTTATGCTCTTCAGACTCCAACGTTGTATCTATACTTTCAATTGATCAACAAAACTTTAGTCTTTCGTGGGTGCTTAACCCTCCCTGCAAAAAGACAAAAGTTTTGCTGCGGCATGTACAAGTATGAACGCTGCTTTGTTGGTGGAACATGCCACCATATCTGAAGAAGCAAAGATTCCTAAACATAACCAAGAGTTCCTAGTATTCACATGGGTTATCCAAAAGGATTGTTTAGAACAGGTGAATTTCAGCAGTTCTATCACCGCTCGAAGCCTAAGATTGCAACTGGCGAATGTGTGTGTGCGCGCACACATGCATAGGTTTATCTGTTTTAACTCTATAAATAACTCTCATTTCTTATTAGGCTATATCTACACTAGAGACCTTACAGTGGCATAGCTGTACTGAGGCAGCTGAGGCTCTGGAAGATCTCTCATGTAGCTGCTCTGTGCTGATGGAAGAGAGCTCTCCCATTACCAGGTTGCTTGAGGGAGGGGGCTTTAGGGGAAGAAGCTGGGCCTGACCCCACATGCACGCACCAGTGGTGGGGGCAGGAAGTGAGTGATGTGGCTGGGAGCTAGCAGAGCAGAGTTGGGGTAGGGTTGCTCCACTTCTGCCACCACCAGTGAGTGCAGGGTGGGCTCGACACCGCCTACCAGTGCCAAGCCCCCTGCTAGCCCCCCTGGACATGCTGCTTGGGGGAGAGGGATTGGAAAAAGAGCTTGTTTAGGGCCAGGGAGGGGGCAGAGTAGGGGCAGGAAGTGGCATTGTGGGGGCAGAGTGGAGGCTCGGGGGAAGGGACAGAGCAGGGGAAGAAAGAAGCTGTGTGAGGGTGGGATCTGGAGTAGACAGGGGGTATCTGGGGGTACTGTGCCTCCTGCAGAGATGACTCTGGCACACTTCCATCTATGCCAGCAAAAAATTGTGTCACTCAGGGGTGTGCTTTTTCACACCATGGAGTAACACACATTTTGCTGACATAAGTGGTACTGTTGACATAGCCTCAGTTAATAAATCCTCCATTAATTTACTAAAGATATGGTTACAAGTGTTGTTCGTGGTGTGAGATCTAAGGTAGAAATTGACCTGAGGTAAGTGACTGACCGTTGGGAGTAGGAATAAACAGAATATTTTGTGATCTTTATTGTAAAGAGACCATCTATCACAGTATCAGACTTGCCCGGGTGGCAAGACTGTCTGTGAGACCATGTGAAGGCTATATAGCGCCTGAGGAGTTTAAACTGGCTACTTGGTTGGTGAAATCAAAGTACTGAATTTACAAACAGTTTGGGATTTGTGCCCTGACTCTTAATCTTCCCTGAAGTTGGTATCTTCATGCCTAAAACAATCCAGACAGTATGACATTATTAATATTAATGATAATACTGTAAACTGCTAAATGTGATCATGTCAAACCATCAGAATCAATAATCCACATCTCTCTGTTCTTCCCCCAAGTGTTCATGCAATACAGAGTTACTAGCTTGGCAAATGACAAAATTACAAGACACTTGTTGCAAACCTTTTTAAGTATTATTTTAGCCCCAACAGATAAACATAGGCGATCAAAATGAAAAAATGTGTTAGTCCATTAAAACAAAAGTGATGTCGTGCATCTGACAGCATGTAAGATAGATTAGCTAATACTTTATACTTTAAAGGGCTTTCAGATTCATCCTTTAGGGAAGTTTGTAATGATGTTAAACATTTTTTGAGGACACAGTCTATTTTTTTTTCACAAAGATTGTTATCTAGATGAATTCTTCAGTGGCTGCTTCACGTTTATCAAAACTGTTATGGGAAGAAGTGGAGACAAGCTTTGATATGAGAGGCTAGGGGTAAAGAGGCCAACACCATTTAATCTTGCTTGCTATAGCTGTACAAATTTGTACTTCATTTTCAGCCCTCTAAAGATGAAAATACCACCTGTTGTCCTAACGGAATTTTAATCACCATTAATTTGTTGAAGGATTTACACTGCAACTTATTAGCAGTGGATTTCTAACCACTTAATGACTTGGGTTGGGTCTTCATTTCACAGTTTATATACAGAACAACAGAATTATTTAACACTTTTATATAGGTCCACTCTGCATCTAATACCTGGAATATTTCTATAACATACGAGTTTAAAAAATATAAATACGCTGCTTAAAATAACACATTAAACTGAACATATATGCAACAACTATGGGTAAGTAGTATACATTTGGTTATAATGGTATAACGAGGATTTTGATTTTCTCATTAATATTTTAATGACATAATTTCTCAGTTAGAATAATATCTGCACAAACTGAACCTTTAAAACAAAAACTGTATTAAAAGGTGTGACAACTTATTAAAAATTTGTCTTAGTCTCAATTGACCCCTTTGACTTCCCTCTGCTGGGGTACATCTAGACTACCACGTTTTGTCGACAAAAGTGGACTTTTGTCGACAAAACAATACCAGCGTCTACACTACCGCGGAGTTCTGTCGACATAACGTCAACAGAACTCCGCGGTTTTGTCGACGCTTGTATACCTCATTTTACGAGGCAAAACACCTTCTGTCGACAGAGTTCTGTCGACAGAAGGTGTTATTGCCTGTAACGTTGCGTCCAGACTACGGAGTTCTGTCGACAAAGCGGCTTGCTTTGTCGACAGAACTCCATGTGTCTGGACGCAAATTGTCGACAAAACGCGGTAGTCTAGACGTACCCCTGGTGAGAGAAATGCTTAAGCTCAAAAGCTTCTCCCTCACTCTCTCTCTCTCCTCCCAACAAAATGTCCAATAAAAGATATTACCTCACCCACTTTGTCTCTCTAATATCCTGGCACGAATGCAGCTACACCACCGCATATTTTTGACCTCCAGCAGTCAGTGATGCCAAATAAGAATGTTAAGTAATGGTTATTTTACTAGTCAAGTAGCCGATGGAATTTCCATTGACTACTCGATTAGTCGATAGGCACTTCTGCATTCCTTCACCTGGGGCTCTTGTACATTTCAAAGGAGGAATGTGGAACTCCGTGTGTAGCCAGGGGCCAGCAGGAAGTCCCACAGACTCTGGATTGCATGTGGCATGCCAGCTTTGAAATGCCACGCGGAGCTGGGGTCATCTGGGGACTCCCAGTATAGCTGATCCCCGGCTCAGCTGTGCGGTGCTGTCCCTTTCAAATTCCAAGGTGGTGTTTCAAAGCAACAGCGCCACACAGCTGAGCCGGGGATTAGCTGTACAGGCACTGCCCCTTTGAATGCTGCCTCCGTGTTTCAAAGAGGCAGCCACACAGTTGATCCCTGGCTCAGCTGTGCTGCGCTGCCACTTTGAAGTACTCACGCTTCCCCACCCCTTGCTGCCTTGTGGGTAGGAGAAATCGACTAGCATTTGCTTATTGGCGAGTGGAGTAGTTGACTAGTACTTAAGATCCCTAATGCAAAAATGACATCAGAGAATTCAAAGACATTGTAATTCTCTCATTGAAATACTTGTGTAAAGCAATAAAAAACCTTGGGTCCAATTCTTCCTGCCATGTAAAAAAATTCTTGGCAGGGCAAAAGACCCTCCCTGAACACCATATGAAGCTGTGGCATGGTTATCCAAGGTCCTCATTTTAAAACTGTTATGGTGGCACAAGACAGTTAGATTGTAAGTCTCCAAGGAACACAGACATAAACCTTACAAGCCCCCAACCAAACCTGCTGAGCACTTGTCCTTCACATTTTTCAAACCATTTGCTCTCCCACCACAGCTTTTTATTTGCACAATCCTCCTTAATGAGTTAGTACGGTTTCCAGCGTGAACCTCAATAGTGACATGCTCTGGAGTTCTCCGTTGGTGTATTCATACAGCAGATCTTCCACTACCCACCAGCCCCTGGCTCAGTAGCATCCCTCCCTTGTACACTGCCGAACCCCACTCCCATGACAGCCCACTGCAAATCAATATTTTTAATGCCCTCTTTCATTTATGCTCCTACTAAGCAGGGAGAGCTATGGAAATCTGGAATCCAGGAGTTACTCCATATGTAAATAATTTGCTCTTTAATTGTACACTGAATTGCCCCTTTGATTGTTTTTCAGTTTGGACTATGCAAAGTGAAAAGTCCTCATTTTATCCAGTCTAACAGATACATTTTAGCTTGTCATGTCTAGGGATGTGCCATTGTTGAAAGATCTTCGGGTATGTCTACACTGCATTCCTCTTTTGAGAGAAGAATGCAAATGCAGCTGAGCGAAATTGCAAATGAAGCACAGATTTGAATTTCCCGTGCTTCATTTTCATAATCGTATCTGGCCGCTATTTTGAAATACCCTATTTTGAGATTAAAAATGCAGTGTAGACACGGTTATTTTGAAAGAAACCCCTTCTTTCGAAATAATCCTTACTTCTTAAAAAATGAGGTTTAATGGTTATTTTAAAAGAAGGGGTTTCTTTCAAAATAACTGCATCTACGTGGGGTTTTTTATCTCGAAATAGGGTATTTCGAAATAGCGGCTGGATGCAATTATGCAAATGAAGCATGGAAAATTCAAATCCACTCCTCGTTTGCAATTTTGCTCAGCTGCATTTGCATTCCTCTCTCAAAAGAGGAATGTAGTGTAAACATACCCTTCATGACTCATTCCTAGACATAGTTAAACAATACAGCTGCGTCTAGACAGGCAAGTTTTTCCGCAAAAACTTGCCAGCTGTCTACACTGATCACTTGAATTTGCACAAGAACACTGACGATCTAATGTAAGGTTGTCAGTGTTCTTGTGCAAATACTATGCTGCTCCCGCTCGGGAAAAAGCCCTCTTGCGCAAATGCTTTTGCACTAGAGGGCCAGTGTAGACAGCTAAAAATTGTTTTACGCAAAAAATCCCCGATGGCGAAAATGGTGATTGGGGCTTTCTTGCACAAAACTGCGTTTAGATTGGCATGGACGCTTTTCTGCAAAAGTGTCCGTGCCAATCTAGACGCTCTTTTCTGCAAATGCTTTTAACGGAAAAACTTTTCCGTTAAAAGCATTTGCAGGAAATCATGCCAGTCTAGACATTGCCTACGAGTTATATTCTTTCCTTTATGCCATTAAGAAATTTATAGACAGATTGAGATTAAAGAGTACAAAATAAAGCAACTCCAATGAAAGCAATGAGGTACATCAGGACTGAATTTGAGCTATGGCCTTCTATGTTGATTCTCAGACACTGGCTTTTGCTGTATTTTTGTTTCTATTTTGTTCTCGAAGGACTATAATAGTTCGCCTACAATAAGGAAATGAAGGGGACAAAGGGAAACCCTATAAACAATGTTCCATGTTTTCTTAGACCTTTGTTTAGATTTTTGATTGCAAAAATTGGCTTCAGAGGTGCCCTGCTGCACAGGTTCCCTCCTTGCTCATGAAACCATATCTTGACTTTCTGATCAACCCAGTTGCCTAATCAGATTCTTAACTAGGAAAATATTTCTGGTTTTGTATTTATGATCACCATTTGTTTGGCTTTTATGATTCGTTAGAGGCAAAATGTACTATTTAATCTGCCTAAAAACCTGAAGCTTCAGCTTACAACCAGACTCTGTTTTCTACCACATTTATTGCCTTTTAGTGAGCCCAATGTTCATTTTAAAGAAAAGTGCAGTGGTGCTTGAAAAATGTGTGCTGATTTGCAATGGTGTTAAAGGTATCAGCAATAATTCTGATTAATGTGTCATGATTCGGCATGCATTAGTCATACAGAATACATCTTACTTAAAGGCTAATTAGAATTCAAGCCAGCATGATACCTTCTTTTGAGGATTACAGTAAAAACATTTGTTGCAACAAGAGCTTCATTTTTTTCCTAAATACAGCCAACTTTTTAAATGACTGATCAGCTAAATTATTAGAAAAAAAGAATGAAATTCTACAGTCTATTCAAAAGATTGTTTCGTTCTAGAACCAAGACAGACAAATTTAAGGGGCTTCTGTTGCAAATATTAAAAAGGAACTGCAACTGTTTTTACTCATTTATGACTACCTAAAATCAAGAAAACATTTTCTATGGTGGCATTACATCATAAGAGTGCTTTCAGTTTACTGATCTGAGGTCTCCATTATAGCTGATAAAATCCTTGATTTCTGAATACATGAGTCTGCTAATTGGACTCTCAGATTACTCAACTGGATTCTAAATTTGGACTGACTTTAGCCTGCATAAAGAAGCAAATTAAAAGACACCATAAAACAGTTTTCCCATAGCAGATCAATATTTTAACCTGTAAACTGTAAGAGCTTTTGGGGAAAACAGAATTCACATCTTGTGTTCCAGTTATTTATGTTTTACCCTTTTCTCATTTCCCTAGTACGTTAGTGTCTTTTCCATTTAGGTGCCAGTCACAAGGTGTTCAGAGGAGTTCAAGATCCAGCTTGGGTCTTTTCTCTGATTTCTGCCCAGAAAGAAGGAATTTTTAGAATGATTGTCTCTAGGACTAACATGAGTTGAACACTTGGCCACAACACACGGAGACCAACAGAGCAGAGATATAAGAGCTCCCTTTTTCCCATTGAGGGAGACACCATGGAAAATGTAAGACTTGTAAATTTTTCTAATGAAAGAAAAGGAAAACCTGGTGAAAACAGGAATGGCTTGTGGATTCCTCTCAAAAGAGAACCAGGACAAGAATCTATCACACCATGGAAACCTAATGCCGGAATTCAGAGCAAGGATCAAACAGACCATGCCCAAGGAAAAGAGAATGGAGAGTAAATATTACCATGGCAAGATGGTAAGTCACTTCAATAGCACTTAAATCTGAGATTTTGGATCCTAACTTTAGGCACCAGGTTTGAAAAATTTGGCTTTTATTTTTAAAGCTTTGCCTACATGGAAATCACGTTTTTCTTGGACTCTTTCAGAACTTAAAAATTTGGTTCTGAAAAGTTTTAAGTATTTCAAACATGATTCTAGGCCACTATATCCTACTGGGTAGGGAACAAGATTCTGGGATATGGTAAGAAAAAGAGGGAGAGAAATAGTCAAATTAAAATACAAAATGTAAATGAAGGTTAGAATTGTCTTTGCTTTAGATAAAACAAACATGAGCCAGACCCTGAGGTCCTTAGCCAGTTTTTACTGAGTCCTTACTTAGTAAAATTGTAATTATGTCAATTGTATGCTGCTGGGAATAGAGTATGTTGACTTGGATCTAATTCACGTGGTCTAGATAAGCAACTATGTAGAAAGATATAGGGACTGAATATTGGCAACTCTGTGTATGTGTGTCAGCCAATTCTAACAGAGCTGAGAATAGAGCAAACTATTATGTTTGTCCCTCCCCCCCAAAATCACAACACAACCAAACAACTAGGGCAGAGAAGCCAGATCCTTCAATGAGAATTTGCTGGAATAAGGCTTATTGAAAAGTCTGCTGAGATCTCAAGATTTGCCCCAATATTTGTCTCATAAAATACTAGGAACAAGAAAAGAGATTACACCTAATATGTTGATGGAAAGCCTGATTTCACAGATTATATTATATTGGGCCAAATCTTGCAAAGAACATAGGGGACTGAACTTGATGACCCCTCGAGGTCCCTTCCCATTCCAGTATTCTATGATTCTATGATTCTGGAAAAAGGTTATACTGGCATGGTGTCAATGACTGTATTGGTTAAATGCCACAAAGTTTAACCAAGTCAATAGAATACCTTGAGAGAAGGTCTAGACATCACAAATGAATGAAATTACAAATACCTTCAATGTATGTACTTTTAATGACTTTCTGAAGAGTAGGATAAACCAAAGTTACTACACTTTTGTTCTATTGAAAGAATTCTGCATACTGTTAACATCAGTAATAGTCTTACTAACAGCTAACCTGAGATTTACAGAGATTAGTTAATATTCTGTGTTTTGGTGCTTTACTCATTTTCTGAATGACATGGTGGAAAACAGTCAGACACTCATTAAGTTTGCTGCCATTCCTAAACATCAAAAGGTGGTCAAAAAAAGTTTTCACTATGTCACAGTTTTGGAAATAACGGAGTGAACTTCTGCATTCTCTGTGGCACCAACTCAAAATGAAAGGGATGAAAAAGACCAGGAAGCCCTCCAAAAACATCTGTATGCATGTCGTGAATAAGCATCAGAGTATAATTAATAAGGTCTATGCCAGATACACTGAATTCACACACGATATGTCTGTGCCTTTCAGAGGCTGCCACTCATTGAGACTGAAATCATGTTAATCTAACTCGCTATCTGGAAGGGAGTCAAAATTGCCGCATTAAATAATTAATAGAATAATTGTGCATTATGAAATTGAAACTCTTCAGCTGAGTGATACTTTATTAATGTTGTAAGCGATTTTGACTACTCTTTCAAAAATATCTTAATGGTCCTCTTTATACATATGCCACATCCAGCACAAGAACAATAAAATGCACCTTGAAAACTATAGTGCACTGATTGAAATGACCTTTGCATTTACAAAATTTACACGAAGACTGCTTTCAAACTTTCCCCATATATAGTGTATATGATATTTGCAGTTGCATACTGTGTTTCATTCTACAGCCTGCTACAGTGGACAATCCTGGACACTGTGCTGAGAAGAATTTGTAGATGAAATGACACATTTCAGGAACAGCAGAGGTTATACCTCTTATTTATCATGACATACATAAAACAGCACAACACCATGGTGTTGTGCTCTTCTCTTTCCCTTCAGAGTTACAGAATGGACAACATCAATTGAAGCTTTCTTAGAATTTGTGGCACAAGAAAACATCTCCCCTGCCATATTTCTCATGCAGGAGCCTGTGTGTGTGTCAGTTTGTAGACTACCAGCAAATTCCAAGGGGATTTGGAACACAGCAGAATTGCCAACATGCTCCTCAAACATCTGCATCCTTCTATATAATATAGGTAATGTTACTGAAAATGCATACCTATATTATTAGCTCATCCAGGGTAGCTTCCTTATGACTTAACATTCTCTTGAGCCTCTCTTCTGGATTCAGTTTCCCATTGGCAGGTAACACAGTTCCATGCTGCCCTGAGGGTTTGGTCAGGGAATGCAAATTTAAATGGCACCTAAAGCTCCATCAGAATCTGCGCATTTGAGAATCAATGCTATCACCTGTCCTACCACTGTTGGTGACCACTGAGGTGGCAATGGCTGGCAACAGACTCTCCAATGAGACAGCATATGCAGGCATGTGGAACAATGCCACACACGTCCAGGCAGGCTTTTCTATATAGATCCTTACACTGCAATTACTACTATAATATCTCAACATCTAGAGTTCAGTATTGAACCTGGGCCTCCCATGTGGCAGGTTTGAATTCTATCACTGACACCTGCATTATTCCACCACCCTAGATGCTTAATGCTGGAAAGCATCTATTCCATAATATCCAGAACTTCATGCTGCATCTATTTCTCACCTTTTGTCTCTCAAGTGGACATCTCTAGACTCCCTCTTTCTGCTGTCCTCATCTCCAAAATGATAATATATGATGAGACAAACGCAAAAACAAAGATGGAAAGTGACTGCTTTCTCACAGGTCTGAAGCACCAAAATGCACTAGAGACTTTTTAGTGTGTTGCAGCAGGGTCTACAGGTAGTGCAGGGCAGGCTGCAGCACTGCAAATTTATACCTCAGCTTGCTGCACACTAAATGTTCAGCTAGATCTGTCCTTAGAGATGTGTTTAAATTAGTTTTAGATTTTATGGGTGAAGTTGTCAGCAGAGTCAGTGACAGTCATTGGAATCTTTGCAGATCACTTGTAACAGTACAGTATCAATAACCACAAGTCAGAAGATGATTAGAAATGAATTCATTATTTTGGAAGGGCCCTTAAGAGATCTAGAAAAAAAAAAGAAAAGAAAATTCCATTCTAGGAATTGAATCCTTACTAAGAGATGCACCTCTAATTTTTCCCAAAGCACTTAATTGTTCTTCTCATTAAAAAGTATATGCTTCAGGAGAACTCTCTCAAAAGTGCTCTTTCTGCCAACCCCCAGAAGATGTTATTGTAACAAAATCTTCTACCTTGGTTGCCTCATTCTCTCAGGACTTTCAGTGCCAAAAGCCATCTTTGATAATTGCTCTTAATCTGTTGGCAATGGCCTCCAAAAGACATATATTATAGATATACTACAAAAAATGTTATATCTATACAGACTTTCCAAAGCAGATAATTACTAAAAGTGTTTCTCTGCATATATTAAGTTCCCATCTATATTATACACAGATTAAACATGATTCTTGCTTACAGAACATGCAGGATTTAACATAATTTCTATCTGCAGGTCCTGCACTTTTCAGTATTAAAACATGTAAATACACATTTTAAAATGAGCACACATGCTTCTGTGTGTGTAAGATGTCCAATCAACTCTCATACTTTTCCACAAATGAAAAGCAGATGCTACATCAAAACATTGTAGCACTCGACAACTGTCACTGAGTATGCTACTGAAAATATTATACACCATGAAGGAAAGACTGGTCCTACTGAAGTGAAAGGGAGTTTTCACTTTGATGGAGGCAGGATTTATTTTATCCCTTGTATTCAGTGGGGAGAAAATAAGAGCTCTTCATCAGGCCCGTGCTGAAAATTCAATATGAGGAAATTCTCAGCTGTTTCACTGTTTGAAAGAATAACCTCTGCCATGAAAGAGCAACAATTAACCCAGTTAGTTCTTATTCATAACATCTAAATCTGCTCACTTTTTGTGGTACAATACAGTATGAATCAAACTGAGTTCCAGTGGGTTGTGCCCATGAAAGCTCATGATACCATTTAGGATGAAATTTAATAATGACAAATGCAAAGAACTCCACTTAGGAAGGAATATTCAGTTTCTCACATGCAGAAGGGGAAATGACAGTCTAGGAAGGAGTACTGCAGAAATGGATCTAGGGGTAAGAGTGGACCACAAGTTAAATATGAGTCAACTGTGTGGCACTGTTGAAAGAAAAAACAAAAACAAACGTGATTCCGGGATGCGTTAACAGGAGGGTCATAAGCAAGACATGAGAAGTCATTCTTCCGCTCTACTCTGATCTGATTACACCTCAATTGAAGTATTGTGTCCAGTTATGGGCACATTTCAAGAAAGATATGGAGAAATTGGAGAAGGTCTAGAGAAGAGCAAAAAGAATGATTAAAGGTCTAGAAAACATGACCTGTGAGGAAAGACAGAAAGAACTGGGCTTATTAAGTTTAGAAAAGAGAAGACTAATAGGAGACATGATAGCAGTTTTCCAGTATCTAAAAGGGTGTTACAAGGAGGAGGGAGAAAAATTGTTCTCCTTGGCTTGTGATGATAGGACAAGAAGCACTGTGCTTAAATTCCAGCCAGAGATGTTTACGATGGACATTAGGAAAAACTTCCCAACTATCAGGGTGGTTAAACACTCGAATAAATTGCCTACGGAGGTTGTGGAATCTCCATCACTGGAGATACTTAAGAGCAGGTTGAATAGACATCTATCAGGGATGATCTAGACTGGGGTGGGCAAGAGATGGCTAGTGGGCTGAATCTGGCCCACAACTGCCTGCCAGGACCCTTATTACAGAGCAGCTGCAGCCACTTTAAATAGCTGGCTGCTAATTGATCTGCAAGCTGGCAGGGAGAAGAATGCTTCCTGCACTGTCTCTGCCTCCTAACAAACTCCCCAAGCTCCCACAGGCCAGCTTCTGGCCAATAGGAGATGAGAAATTTTGCTGGAGGCAGGGGAAGCGAATGAAGCCTCCTCACTCCCTACTCTCTTCTCCTCTCCCCGTGCTGGAGCAGAGCCATGTGGAGTAGCACTCCACTTCCCCAGTTTCAGGCTCCTAGAGAACTGCTGGCTGGGATCCGGCTAGGTAGGTGCCTCCCAGCCAGAGCCTGCCTCTGGCACCCCACATCCTCTTTCTCCCCAACTCTGTACCCCAGGCTACCACCCAAACTCTCTGTATCTCCTCTTCCACCTGTTCCAGTCACAGGTCCCTCCCAGACTCTGCACTCACTCCTACATTCCTCCCCCAGACCAGAATTCTCTCCTGCACCCACACCTCTCTCTCCCCCTGCATCCCATTCCCCTACCCCACGTCACCACCCAAACCCTCTGTACCCCCTTTTCCCTCTTCTCCCAGGTCACAACTACTTCCCAGACCCTGCACCCTCCTCTTTCACCCCTTCCCCAGGACAGAATCCTCTCTTGCACCCATAGCCTCTCCTGGATCATGCACCCCAAGCCCCCGCCCCAGATCACAACCCTCTCCTTTGCCCAAACTCCCTCTCAGACCCCACGCCCTCTCCTGCACCCCTCTCCTCTATCTCAAGCTTCCTTCTACACCCCACCTGCAGACCCAAACCCTGTGCTCCTTCTACAGAAATTCAGCTCTTGACTACTTACCAAAATTGTAGAGTGGCCTCCTATTGAAAATTACTGTCCACTCCCGATCTAGAGAGTGCTTGGTCTGAGGGCAGGGGACTGGACTCGATGACCTCTTGAGGTCCTT
The DNA here is from genome assembly GCF_052426305.1 of Pelodiscus sinensis. Classification (NCBI taxonomy): domain Eukaryota; kingdom Metazoa; phylum Chordata; order Testudines; family Trionychidae; genus Pelodiscus; species Pelodiscus sinensis. Next base: position 107,579,771 of record NC_143055.1, on the reverse strand, counting down.
TCCAGTTCTAGTATTCTATGATTCTACATTTTTGTTAGTTCTAAGGTGCTGCAGGGCCATTTGTTGTTCTTTAAGTTTTTCCAGTATCATTGGCAGCAATTCCCAATGCAACACTTATGCCAGGGTTGAATTGACTGCATGTCTTTTATAAGAATTTGCGTAAAGATAACAGGCAGACTGGAAGTCAGCAGATAAATCCATTATTGGTCCACAGACTGTCTGACTGCTTAACGGTAATACTGGATAAAGTATTCTTATTCAAATATTTTGACTTGTCAGTGGAAATTTAATAAACCATGAGAGCAAAGTCTATTTTTGCTCATAAATAAAGTTGGTTCTCCACAATTTGTAAATAATGAAGACAGCTCTCTGGCTGTTAGCTCTGCAGGTTCTGTAACAATACTCATTAAACTGCAAACCAAACACTGGTGACAAGCCTCCTGAATTAGATACAAATGTAACAAAAACTTTTAAAAAAGTAGTTCAAGCTTCTTTTCAAAGCGAGGTGACATTTTAGTGAAGATTAAAGTATAAGGCACATTGTTCATGGAAAACTGGTCATCTATACAGATGGTCAATTTTCTGTGTGAAGCCTTCATGTGCCAAAATCCATTTTAAAATAAAAAAATGTTTAGAAAGATGTAAGCACAACTACATAGATATTATGGTATTTACCTTTATCCCAGGAAGTCCAGGAAGCCCAGGAAGACCTGGTTCACCCTATACAGGAAAATTATATAACATCACAGAACAATATTATGATTGGTATTCAGAGAATAACCAGGTATACAATGCAGTTGGTACAGTATGTGATACTCTATATGAGATTGTTATTCATTTCAGGATTGCAGATAGTCAGGCCAACACAATGCAAATTGAAGGGCTTGCTAAAATAGAAGTATGACTAAAGCACATAAACTTGAATGCCTAAATTTAGTCTCCTAAAACTACAATTAAGGATTTAAACATCCCCTATGGATTTAGGAGCCTAACAAGACACATAGGTTGAAAATTCTGGCCAGCATTTTTATCAAAAGGAGAGAGAATTAATTAAATAAAACGAATACTGACATTTACTGCATTTGCAAAAGATATTTGATTCTATCCCCCATACAGATATTGCCTGTGTAGGGTGCTGTGTAACTGTCCAGTTTAGCAACAAAAGTGATTAAAAATAAGCTTAATTTAATTTGTACATTTTCAGGGGGATTACTCAATTATAATTAACTACAGCCTGAACCTTTCTAGTCCAACACCCTTAGGACTCAAATTCTAAGTGATCTAACTAAAGTTATTAAAAAGGACTCTTCAAGGAAAGACTTTTATTAAACACAGAAGAATTAAAAACACATTTCAATTAGTAGTGTTCTATTAAAGCCCAGTGTAGCTGAACGGACAGTATTTCCAGTCCATAACCTTTTCCAAAAATATAAGTTCAATATGATGTATGAGATTAAATGATTTCAAGAAGCTGAATAAAAACTCCAGTTTATTGAACTGAAGTAACCAAATATTCTAAGTTGTATTCTAAGTTGTGGGCAAAACCTATAATGTATATGGCACATCCTTTTTTCATGTATTCACAGATATATTTAATTTAAACATGAAAATATCCTCACATTAGAATCAATACACAATTAAATAAGTAAATAAACTACATGGATCAAAGCCTGTCTTCATTATATTTACACTCAAATAGTGAATCTCATTTAAAGTGCAATACAGAAATGTTGATATGTATTTTCTAGTAATCTGTACTTGCATAGAATATATAAGAATGGGCAAACCCCCATTCCCTACTAACAACTTATTTAAGAAAAGCTCATCCTGTCTGCCAAGAGAATTTTGACTGGTAAGAACTACAGGACTATAGTGTTCCCTGCTTGGCAGACAGCAAATTAGAGTATGAATCTAAACATCTGAAGTGCATTCTATAGTTTATTATTAAAGTAGAACATATAGTACACCTATAGCTAATGATTCTATAGGTTAGCTAGCTAAAACTGCTTTCACTAGCTTTTCCTAATTGAAGCAGAACTTTACTAACACATGTAATTTGCATATCATAATAGTCTTATAAAGTCTGTTTCAAATCATTACAATTCAAATGTGCCATGTTCAGAAACTCAGCTGCAATTTTTTCTTTTACTGATTTAAAAAAAAAAAAGATTTCTCAGAGTTCCATATACTGTAGTCATAAAAAAGGAATGGAGTTTTAGAATAGAGTGGGCCTGATATTCCCTATATTCTAAACATGGTTTTACTTCTTCCCTGCCCTGAGTACTGGAAGCTCTCCAAAGTGTACCTTGCACAGTAAGAATCCAGTTCTCCTGTTGGGATGGGGAGATGTTTCTTACTTTTACAAGAGGTGGGGATGGTGAAAGGTTGCTCCAGGAAGCCCTGTAGACTCCAAAGGGAAGCCAAACTTCTATCCCACACATCCCAGGATTGCAGCAATAAAATCCAACCTCTCCTTGTTCCTTGAGGGATACATTGTCACTAGCTCTCTCATCTATGCCTGCATCCTATCCCATCCTCTGAAATAGGCTCAACGGCACAGAGAGGGCAGGCAATGCTGCTTGATGCACCATTGATTTCTTATTGGAAACATCCTAGGCTGAGAGGGTATCATGTCATATCGAACAGCTGCTCCCCCTCTACACCTCTGTCAACCAAAGAAACTTTGGCTGCACAGTGTCCAGTGAAAGGCTTCTTTGGAGGCTAGCACAGAGTAGAGCTGCTTGCTTCTGACTTTTCAGTGCCTATGTCTGCCAGTTTAGCTCTTCTCTACTTCTCTAGTACAAGTGAAAGAACATCCAGCCATAGAGTCAATATTGATTTCAATTTAGTATGGTGAAATACCAGACTATAATCTCCAGGTCAGTATTTAGTCAAGCATGCAAGGGTCAGTTGTCCACATTCAGAGAGATAGCAAAGCCATTCTTTATTAGTTTCAGATAGTTGAGATTGTGCAAACTTTCTGTGTGGAAAAAAAATTGCCCTCTACTTGTAAGAGTGGATGGGTTAGCCTAATTCTCACTTCTCATTCTAGCCAGTATCATGTTTTTTCCAAACCCAAAATGATCACAAACAAAATGTGTGTAGACCTTGAGCAATCAGTACAATTGCAATCATTGCTACTATCAAACTAGTAATTTATTTTCAAGAGGGAATATCCTGTACTTTAAAAGTTGTAGATAAACAAGATTTTATCACAAGGTTAATCATGAGGAAAACAGGGACTGAATATTTCATGTATTACCTTTTGTCCAGGCCGACCAGATTCTCCAGGTTCTCCCTGATAGAAATATTAAACAAACAAACAAACAACCACAAGATCAGAGAAAAAGAAAAAAAATCAGAATTGGAGAAGAGGAAAAAAGTTATAAAATTATTTGTGGCAGGGATTAGAAAGCGACAGGGATTCTGCAAAACAAAAAGAAAAACAAAAACAAAAAACAAAAAAACACATACACACACCAATCGCCATAAACACAACATTACCTTAATTCCTGCAGCAGAAGATCCGGGGTCACCCTAATAAAAAATTCACAAGAAAACACTGATCACACTCAATATGTACATAGATTTCTCAGGAAACAGATACAGTATAACAAATACATGCATGATTATCCTGGAATCTTCTTAAGTACCTTTCAATTACTGTAGCAAGAATAAATATGTTTTGCGACATTGCATACCAATTTGACCATTTACAATACGTCAGCATTATTCAAAGAGAAACAATTCCGTATTCAAATAAATGCAGATGAGGGATTTGCTTTCCATTTGCTTGAAAAGTTTTACAACCAATAATGTAGCTGATATAATAAAAATGAATTTTAAAGAGATGTGCAGTAGGAAGCTAGAGGGTAGGGCTATGTCCCGTCTTATTTTGACATCTCCAAATCTCTGGCACATATTCTAAATCTAAATCATTTGCCATATCAAAGGCATCACTGATCCCTTTGGTCCATAGCTACAGATGGCAAGTGTCAGGCCTTAATTGATAAAGCTTTGTGTTAATGACATTCAACCTCAAAGAAACCAGTAACCCATCAGTTTATCTTAATCAAGGTATGTCAGAGGACCCATCTCTATTCCACAGTTTTTCACTGTTTTTCTTGGTGCTAAATGTTGCAAGTAACAGAATGTCAGATGAGCTGCAATTTATATGCTCAGAAAAGGTCAGTTCTTTGAGCAACTAGCTTTCAAAGAGGTTCTCTTATGTTTTGTTCAGCTTTAATCTGTGTTGACTGGGTTTGATAGGAGGTAACCTGCCCAAGGTCACAGAATTAGCCAATACTTTTGTTTCTCAGTTCTTTGCTCTATGTATTTAGCCTTCATGGACTTGTGAAAATTCTTGTATTTTCAATTCACTGAACCTTGTCTTGAATGGGATGCCAAAGGAAAGTGGAAGAAGCTAAGTTATCGAATGCTACTTCCCACTTGAAAAGTTTCACTATTCAGCTTATTCATGTAAATAGGTCAAACATGTGGCAAACTGCAGACATCTACAGGACCTGTATACAGTATTTTTCTTAAAGCAGCATGCTAGTGATGCACATACTGAGTAAAATAGGTAATATCTGTAATACACTCTGAAGATGTTAAGCACAGTATAAATACTAAGTATTATTATTATTAGTCTCACACTATATAAAACAATACAATTTAAACTGTGAGTATAAAAACATCAGTTTTTGATCAGCCGTCCAGTGGTTCAGAAAAGCTGAATGAAGAGCCAGAGTGATTTATATTTTAAAAGCTGGTTTTTAATTTAAACAAATGTGTTTTGCTTGTACTCAGTGCAACTTCTGTGAATTATAATGAAAATTAAATAGTGCCATGTACTGTGTTCAAAATCTGTGTTCAAAATCTGACTAGATTTCCTTTTATTTATTGTAGCTTTGTATTCCAAGGGCAAAGAGAAAACAAAAGGACATTTTCTAAAAGGCTGATTCATGTCTGGAAATCTGAGCTGTCTTATTTTGATAGGCATGTATGAGCGATATTGCTGTTGTCCCTCACAGCACGTACCACTAATTTTTTAATAGCTATAAGATAACAAAGCAACTGCAGAGAGATTGTTACAAGTCCAACATTTTAAGGGATAACCCTGGAAATAGCACAAATAAGGCACGAAAGTGTTTATAATCCACTTTCGTTCAAGAATGAAAACAAATACAGGATAAAAGTGAAAACTAAACAGCTAGAGCATGTTCTTCATGCCTCATTCAGTCAGCTGGCAATGAAAAAAATGTCAGCAGGAGAAAACACGAATGGAAGAGCACATCAAGGGGATTTTGTCTGCTTGAGAAGCCAATGATGAGAGCAGGAGAATGGAAGCAAGGACTAGTGAGTGGGTTTCAGTCAAGTCTGCCATAGACTCTGTATGTGATCTAAGATGACTCTATGATTCCAATGTTGTCAAATTGAATATATGCACACAAATTCATATTTACACAGTAAGATCAGTGGGAGCTGCAGATGTGTATCATCTGTGAAAATGACACGACTTTCATTTAGGTGCATAAAATATGGGCATATGTTCCTAACTTGTTGTATCCATGTTTGAAATTGTTACTTCTGCACCTCTCTGTGTCTCAGTATCCCTGTATATAAAATGGGAATAAATAATATGCATGTCACAGGAAGCTGTGAGTCTTAATGTTTGAGATCTTTGGATAAAGATACCATATAACTGCTCATTAATTATTATTTACTTCAATGATTTACTCATTGTTCATTCAGACAAAATGTATGCAGATTTACTGTATGGGGAGTGGACAAAAGAGAGAGTACTGGGTGAACTGACTCTAACCTTATTTCATCTCGGAACCTTATTTTTGGTGCAGACTAGTCTTGACCAATCATTTCAGCACAATGAAAACTTCTCTGGTTCCCTCTTTCCTCAGGCTCAGAGATCCCACCCCATGTTACCTTGACAATAAGGGTACGTCTAGATTACACTGAAGTTTCGAAAGAGGATATGCAAATTCAGCGCGAATTTTCATATCTTCTTCCGATCTCACTTTTGAAAGTGGAACATTCGAAAGTGAAAGTAGTTGGGATGTGGTTTTTTTGGCAACTCCCCCCCCCTTTTGAAAAGCTGCTCTTCCTCAAAAAATTAGGTTGACGTGGCTTTTTCAAAAAGGGGAAGGTTGCTGAAAAAAATGAGCTTGAAAGTGAGATTGGAAGAAGATATGCAAATTCCCACAGAATTTGCATATCCTCTTTCGAAACTTCAGAGTAGTCTAGACATAGCCTGAGGCTCAATAAGTCTGTAAACCTCACTGAAGCTCTCCAGCTAAGTACTGCTTTGATGCTTTGTCCTAGAGATGTCCTTGAGTGCATCATATCTCAGAAGCCCAAGAGCCATCTAAATATCCCACGTTCCAAGACTTCTGAGGCATATGGTGCTTCCTGGATTAGCGATAGTATGGAAAACTTTGGCCAACACCCAATGTCAATGGTGCAGCAGCACGGACAGTAGAGAGATTTGCTGGAACACAGTGAGATGCTTCTATCAGGGCAAGAGGGAAAGGAGATAGCTTCTCATATCCCTACAAAGGGCTAGATGAGAAAGTGAAAGGCTTCTCATGGCACTACTTGGAGATCCTGCAACTATGTTGGAAGAGAAAGCAATAGAGCTTCCGCCCATCTCCTTAGTATTAATGGGGAGAAGTGACTGATGGATCAAGAAAGGGAAGGAAAGCAAGAGTTATTTGGGGAATATGCTACTGTTGGTAGTTCTAATTAGGAGACGGCAATCATCTTGATTTATTTCTTCTGCAACTAACACAATTAGCAACCACTGGGCCAAATTAATCTCTGAGTATAATGACTGTCTAGAAGAGTGCAGGTCACTGGAGCAGTGCCCACAGGAGCACTGCTCCTAATTACATTGGTGCAAATGTGGAGTAATTACTGTGGCTTCAATGCTTACTCATTCCTAAACCTCTGCCTCAAAAAGATCTTCTCCTATGTTCCTTATCAAACAGTTCTTCATTGCAGAGATAGTCACCAGGGATATAATCAGAGAAGTTCTTTGGCCTTCTCCTATACCTTCACTGATCCATGGAAAGCCTGACTCCCTTTAATTCTGACTGGCAGATCTTTATGTTGGAGAAGTGGGAAGGAAACTGACCAAAGGTAGTTAGCTATGCCAAACCAGGAGATGTATCATAACAATAGGCCTGATGTTGATAAAGTAATGAGTGCCATACAAACACAATCTATCCATTCCCATTTCATACCAGTATTCCAGACAATTACAAAAAACTTGGACATGGTACGAGCATTATATTTCTGTTCAATTAATTCAGTTACATTTTTTTCAGATGACCATGCAAAAGGCTATCTGCTGACCAATTTTTTCTAAAAGTTCTTTTGAACTTGGCTACCAAACCATCTGAGATTCACACAAAAACAAACAAAATATCCTTCCAAAGCTGGACAATTTCTCAATAGAAAGAGGAAATTTTTTTTTTGGCAGGGGCGGGGGAGGGAATGCATGCCAAGAAAGTACTTCAGTAGCAGATACAAATGCTGCCCAAATATTATTGACTCTTGCTAGGATTTTGATTCCTAAGTGTGTTTTGAAGATAAGATTTATGTTCTTACATCAGTTAGGCACTGCAATGCTGAACACAGCAACACCTTTAAATATATGGGACTTTAATAACAAAAACATGCATAATTTACCAAACAGACATAACAAGAATAACTGATAGCTTGTGACCCAAGTTTCTGTGTGATGTATATTTAGAGGTTTATAAAAGATGCACTTTCAGGTCCCATGTTTAACTACTGTAGACCCACTGTACCTAATTAGAACTGATGAGTTTCTACTTTATGCAAGAATAAGTCGAAGTCAGACAATTTGACCTTAAAAAAAGTCTCTTTGTATATTTTCCTTTTGGTGCACCCCCTTTCATCTTCTGGTTAGATTTTATGGCCTGTAACATGTCTATTCACCTCTACATATTAACATATGTACCTTTTCACCTCTGTCACCTTTGGGTCCATTTTCTCCAGCATCACCCTAAAATTAAAAATAAAATCTTTGTCAAGCTGAATTTCACAGTTTTCGAAAGAAACGTACACAGAAATAATTTCCAATTTGCAAACACTATTACCAGGCTAACAGTTTTAATTCACTAGCCAGTGAATATAAAAATGGCTAAATAAATAAATGACTTCATAAGAAAACAAAACCAACTAAGTAAACACATGCATTTACCTTACCACTTTGTGTCTCAAACAAATGTAATAAGAAATTTACATAATTAATTCAGAGCCTACATTCAACTTAAATCCACTGGAGGAGAAAAACAGGAATTGATATATTTAATTTGGATTGGTACAATTAAAATTTGTTGATAAATATAATCTATAAATGGCCCAAAGAGTGCACCAGTGGACTCATGTTAAATAAAAGGAATTTTTATATAAGTAAAGAGTGCCTGTCGTTTGTAAAATATTTCTTAAGGAATTCTCTTTGCCAGGGCCATGATCCATGTATGGGGCCCACGGCAAACCTCTTTGCCACAGGCCCTGCCCTGTCTCCACTCCACCTTGTTCCATGCCTTCACCAAACCCCACCCCTGCTCTACTTCTGCTGTGACTCTTCCTGTCTCTGTTCCACTCCCCTGATTCCTTCCCCAAGCAACGCAAAAATACCCGGGGCCAGGTGGCAGGAGAGGTCAGCCCTCCCCCTGCACTCACCACAGCAGCAGAGCCACCAGGAAGACCTACTCCACCACACTGTGCCACCCTCCTATCCCGCTGCACCTTGCTTCTTCATGGCAGCGAGAAGCAGAGTGCCCTATGGCCAGGAGAGGGCAGCGGAATAGAGCACTGCTGGGCTGCTCTGGATCCAGCTGCCACAGTGATGGGGTGTGTGTGGGGGGAGCAACCCTGCTGCTTCCCCACCCCAGGCTTCTGTAATCTCCCAGGTCCCTCCCATCCACAGGACAGCTGAGGTGGCCACTATCTGGGCCCCCGAAGTGTGGGGCCCAGGGTGGTCACCAAGAATCATGCTATGGATGGGACAGCTCTGATCGTCTTTTACAGATCAGTCCTCCGTCAGGAATTCGCAGGTCTTCAAAACAAGATAAACACAGGGAAAATGAAACATGCTTCACCTTTTCTCCACGTTCTCCAGGATCACCCTGATCAAAAGAGCGGAAACAAAGAAATCCTGAAGTCATGAACATAGGTAATGTTCAGAGTGTGTCATTAGATAACTCAACAGAAGAGCCATGAGACGAAAGAGAACATATTTCATGCAAGACACTATAGAGCAGCTGTATTTCATTTAATATCAGATTATTCAACAGAAGAGGCCATGTCAGAAAAGATTCAAAACTTAAAGCTGATGGGCTGCATCAATCCTTTACACGCAGTGCAAAACTCTGCTAACAAAGGCCAGTCCGTTAGGAGGAAGACTCCTCTTTGTCTTTTCACTTTGGATTAAGGCAGGTGAGGAATAACCTCATGGTTCTGTGAAGCAGCCCATCAGGACCAAGAGGAACCAGAGGGAAATGTGCCCAGTCCATTTTATTCTAGAGGGACTGACAGAAAGAAAAAAAAAATGAAAAAGAGGGAGGGTCCTGAGGTTTGGAGATGAGTTTAGAGAACAATGAGAAATGTAAACCCCTTAAATATTTTATCTAGATTCATAATCTGGTAGCAAGACAAAGAGTATCTAGTGCTCCCTGTATTAAAAGACATCTTAAAGCCATTACTTTTCAAATCACAAGTTGTTTGAGAAGCGAGTTCAAGAGCAAATCCCTTTTCATGTACTGAATCTGACCCTGGCAACCCAGCTCTGTATTTTTGACAATTCTAGTTTATTCACACCTCTTTGATGGCTGATGGTTGCTTGGCAACTTAAAGAATACTGCTGTGAATATGAATTAAGCAATAAATGCAATCACTTTGCTTTCACTGTGTATAAACCAAGAAAAGGATATGCCCCTAAATGGCAAATCACTACATTTTAAAAGACTGTCATGGCTAGCTGTCAATAGCAATGTGATTGGGAAAAATCAGCTGAGAGGCATATGTGACCTGATAGACACAACTCATGGGATTAGAATTGGTATGATCCTGAGAGGCCCAATAATCAGCCCATTTTTGATATATCTGACTTGTTTTCGAACAATGTTATCAAGTTTTGTGTGTGCAATTTCATCTGTTTGGAAGCAAGTAAGAAATAATAATTAGTAAAAAAACACGCAAGGCAACATTTTCTTTTTGCCATAACTAAAGATAAGAGCTGTAAAATGATTAACAATTAATTACCATTAATTGTGTGATTAAAAAACACTATTAAACAATAATAGAATACCAGTTATTTAAATCTCTTCTGGATGTTTTGTACATTTTCAAATATATTGTTTTCAGTTTCAATAAAATGTACAGTGCTAACTTTATATTGACTTGTATTACAAATACTTGCCTATAAAAACATAAAACAAATATTTATTAATTCCCCGAATACAAGTACTGTACTGTAATCTGTTTATTATGAAAGTTGAATTTACAAATGTAGAATTATGTGCAAAAAACTTGCATTCAAAAATTTAAAAAATGTAAAACTTTAAAGCCTCCAAGTCCACTCAGTCCTACTTCTTGTTCTGCCAATCACTCAGGGTATGTCTACACAGCAAAGTTATTTTGAAATAACAGCTGTTATTTCAAAATGACTTTCCTAGCATCTACACAGCCAAACTGCTATTTCAAAATTAATTCAAAATAGCAGAGCGCTTATTTTGAATTTGGTAAACCTTATTCCATGAGGAATAACGCCAAATTCGAAATAAGTGCTGTGTAGACACTTATATTGAAATAGGGGCCTCCAGTCTTCCCAGCCTCAACCAACCGGAGCCCTTAAAGGGGTTGACTCTGGCCACAGTGCCTGTGTCAGCTCCAAGCCTGCCAGCCCAGAGCCAGCAGTCACTGCACCTGACCCAGTGGCTCCAAAACATGAGCCAGAAACCCACTGGCAGCCAGTCCTCCACCGCTCCCCAGGAGCAGTCTGCCAGCTCCCAGGAGCCTGCCAGGCCCAGAGAAGGTGAGTGCCTTCCTGCTCCAGGGTGGAGATCATGGACCTTATTCAGGTTTGGAGGGGATGTCCATGATCTCCACACTAGATGGAGGAATGCGGCCGTTTATGGCAGGCTAGCTGCTAGCTTGGCCACCAAAGGCCACATGCGAACCCAGGAGCAGGTTTGCATGACAATCAAGTTGGTCCAGCAAGACCCCCACTCCTGAGCTTCCCCTCCCCCCCTTCTTCCCCTTGCTTCCCCTTTCCAGCTCCCTCCTCCCAGGTTTTCCCCTCCCCTCTCCTACCCTCTCTTCTCCCCTCTCCAACCTCCTTTCCCCAGTCTCACCAGAGTTTCATTTCCTCCCCACCCCATCTAAACAGGTTTCCAAATTCCCAAACACTTGCATCATATTTTCCTTGCAGTGCATGCGTACTTGTCACTAACGTTGACTGGAATTAGGTATGTGCAGCAAAAGAACATGCCCTCCTACACTTTGCACTGTAGAGAGGCAGAACACTACAAATCAGTCAGCATATACAAGTCAAAATCCCATGATACCATCATCCATATACATGCCTATGCTGTGCTTTATTTTTCAATTGTTTTTTTGGACTAACCTTAAGCCCTGGTGCTCCACTTTCTCCCACTGCACCAGGCAAACCTGGCTCACCCTAAAATAACAATAAAGAGGTGGTGTTAAGAAAAAGATGAAGACTGTCAACAGTATTCCACATAATGTCTCCCATTGGATTTGTAGTAGTGATGGAGCAACCTCAAAAAGGGTTCAATTTGGATAAAACCTTAAAGGTTGGGATGTTTATATAAAGCTTACTGAACCTCTTGGGGTTGGTGTTGATCTCATTTACTCCAGTCTAAAGCAGGAATTACTCTATTGAAGTCAGTGAAGTTACAATGCCGACAAATAGTCCCGGAGAGGAAGATTAGAGTGCCTGAGTTGACAAAATTGACCAATATCTTCACAGATCTTTCTACGCAGATAGCTAGCACGTCCTCCTTCTCTTTGGCCAGGAAATACCAACAAATTTATGTTGGTACCTCTGGAAGACAAGTGTACAGAGGCATGTGAAAAGCATGTGTTAGCTTTCAATAAAGGCCAGTTCTAGAAGTGAAAGAGGTTTTGGAAAATAGGATGTTCATTTTATTTTTGAATATGAATTTGTTTGCTCAACTCTCATTCCCTTCTACTGAAGATGGAGAAACAGGACAGGACTTTTCAAAGATGCCAGGTTGGGATATCAGTAATTAAATAATAATTGAGTACTGCTTAATAGTGTTTGTTACATAGGCAGTCAAAAAAACTCCTTGCTTTTCCTAAGTGAAGCGATAGATAAGAATGTTGTTACTTACAACTTTTATACTTTATGAAATTTACCATGTTTTCCCCCTCCCATCTGTGTAGGTGAATGAAGACACCATTTAAAACTTCTAAATAAACACGATGAAGATGTCACCAGATTATTAAAAAGCTAGTAGAGCTAGCCAAACTAATAAGGTTGCCTATACAACCCTGCTTTACTAAATGACCTAATAAGGTTCCTCAGATAACCTTTAACCATAAACATGCACAGCACAGCTTACCTTCACTTGACGTTGATCAAATATGTTCAAAGGCATACAGGACACGATATTAAAAACATATTCAAGTCAGACTCCTAAATGTATATTTAGGTACCTAAATAAAGTGGTCTGATTTTAAGAAATGCTGAACTCATGGCAACTTCCAGACAGACACAAACATTAGACAGGGAACTGAGCTGACCAAACAAGAGGAAAAAACAAAACCAAGAAACCAGACAAAAAACAACCCTGCAGAAATATTCTCTTCTGCATGCACAGAAAAACTGGCAAAAAGCAACCAGTTTTGCAAGCCAAATTAGAGGGCAATTAAAATGGAAGCTGATTGCAACCACAACTATGGAGAGATTATAATCTTCCATTGCCAGACGCTTTTTCCATCCCTAATGCTACGGTCAGTTATAAACCACAGTTCTGCAGTATCCATTCCTGACAATCATGTAGCATTCTATTTCTGAACTAGGTTACAAAAATATGTTATGTTTATCAAGAGCTGGGTAGTTTGAATAATACAAAATAAGAATATTGAGATTCTCTGCAAAGCATCTGTGACATTAAAGAGGGAAGTTTTTCCAGCAGAGTACCTTGTCACAGGGAGTTATACTGCTAATTCAATTCAGGCAATTCATTGCCATTGGTTCCTGGTATTTTTAATTGGGTCTAGCTTTGGATTGCCAACTTTAGTTGGATGTATTCCTGAAATTTCATGGCATGACAATCTTTAATTAAAGATTAATCTTTAATTCCTGGAGACTCCAGGACAATCATGGAGAGTTGGCAATATTAGGAGCCAGCTCTGGAAGCCATGAAGTCTGATCTATCAGTAATCTGGAATTTAAATATACTGGCTATCAAACATACGTGCTTGACAAAGGGCCAAACTAAAAGTCACTTAAAGACATTTGTAATTTGAGACACTGAGATGGACTAAGTACTTGTCTGTTTACTCATTTCTACACCACCCTTCCAAAAAAGACTCATTGTTCATTTCTGTCCCCTTCACTTCAAAATAGCTGTTGTCTGCTGACACTTGCCAAGGGCTTAAGTCTCTAATCAACGTATCAGGGTTCCAAACTGCCACCTTTCCCCAAGGCCTGCATATCATTGGTATTAATGCCCATAGTTATCAGTATGGCAAAAAGAGGCTGCATATGTAGAGCAGAAAATTCACCTGATTTTCCTTGAAGCGAAATGCTGAAGCTTTAATCAAGCCACAGTAAATCCCTCCTAAAACAAAACTCCATCTCTGACCCCCCCCCCCCCGTGGGTCTTTATAACTTACTCTGCCTAAGGAACAATATCCCCATTTAATTTCTCATCTTACACTTTTTCTGCAGCCTGTTTAGTTTCCTGAGAGCGCTGACGGGCCCTTGCCCCCTGCCTGAGGGTAGCACCTGGGCATAGAATGGCCCCAGCCTCTCGCAGCTCCAGAGCTTCGGAAAGCTGGTGGGTGGCCTGGCCCCAAACCTGGAGTTCCAGAGAGCTGGTGGAAGTGGCACAGCTGCAGAGACAATGGGTAGCGCAGCCACAGCCTCTCCTGGACATGCATGCTGGCTGGATCCCCCAGTCCTGAAGCCAAGCTGCCAGCCCTAGTGCTGTGCAGCCAAAGCGGCCCCAACTTTGGGAGGACAAGTGGCATGGCCTCCAGCCTACCTGCCTCAGCCTCTCTGGCACTGGAGACTCTAGTGGAGCATGGGTGGGGCCAGGTGAGGCAGTTTTGGAAGGCACTACCTCCCCCTGGCTATACCAACTACCCATGTCCCTAGAGCCATGTTATTTTAGAAGCCCTGAAACCCTCTTCTCTCACCCACATATCTGGTCTTCCAGCCAAAGAGATTATCCACTATTTTAAAAAGTGTTACTTTTTACCAATGTGCACACAGAACCCTCCAGAAGATGGGGCCTAGAGGTATATAATACCCTCCCTCAGCTTGTTTGTATCACTGTCCTGTGCTAAACTTTCTTAAATGGTGGCCATGCAACCAATCAGCTACATCTCTCCTGCAGTGGGACACTGGTGAGAAACTAAAGATCTCTCCTTCCTCTGCAACTTGTTACAGATAACAATTCCGTCAAGAATTAGGGTGCTCTAAATGCTTATCTTGCTAACCTATTCCAAAACTCTTGCGATAGCCTTTCGAAGAGTGATGTGACCACACAGCACAGGAGTGCCTTACATCTGCGCGGACGGAAGGGCATACAAAAATCCTTTCATAGCCCACCGAACAGTGGTCCAGCCCTGCAAAGAACCTATTACAAGCAAGGAAAGATAATCTCAACTGATTGAAAATGACAGAAGCCTACAGTCTGGGTATCACTAAGCCTTAAGGAGACTGGATAACGCAGCAAAACCACAAGGGAACACTGCAAGTTGCAAAGTTGTTTGTTTAGTGGAAAGTCACATCTCAAAGTGGGACACTGTCATGGGGCGAGCATTCACCCTTACAGCACTTCCAGTTGGTCACTCGGGGAATCAGTACTCCTGCCTCAGAATGCCCTCTGCTGGTCAGGGTCCCAGACTCTGTTGCAGGTCTTCTACTGGTTCCGCTTTGAGTACCTTCCCACCATGGTGCCCTTTCCTCCTCATACTGTCCTAGATCTGTGCCCCTGAATTCTGGTGTCCTTCACTTCCAGGGCCCCCCCAGTTCCCTATACCCAGCTTGCCTCTGTGACCCACTGCCAGTTATCTAGCCCCTGCCACTGCAGTCTAAAATAGCCACTCATTATTGGCAATGGGGTGTGGACTTTCTGCCTTTGCCTTCCTTGGCTGCTTCCCTGCTGCCCTAGTATTCTCAGGCCTTGCCTCAAACCCTGCAGTCTGGGAGTGAGATCAGACCAGAGCTTCCCAGCTCTGCCTGCCTTTCCCCAGCACTGCTGTCTCAGAAAGCCTCCAGCTTCCATGGTAGCTAGGTCCCTCCTGTTCTCCAGCTAGAGCAAGAGTCTCTTTGATCCTCCCTCCAGGAGCCCATATTTATATACAGCCCCAGCTGTGGGCTTCGTTCTCTCAGCACTCTCCCAGGGCTGGGTTTGAACCCTTAAAGGGCCCATGTGGGACAGACACCCCATTATAGACCCTATCACTCCAGCTATTATGGCTTTTAGCATGCTTCTCTGATATCTGTATACTATGGACCAAATTCTGCTCTTCAGTTGCATCATTGGAACTGAGGGCAGGATCTGGCACTATATGCTGATATTTTGGAAAGTTTCAGTTGTTCAAAGCCTTTAAAAATACAAAAACTCGACAACATTTCAAATACTCAGTTGATGAGGAAATTCCACAGGTAGTTATAAAAGCAAACCAGCAGCTGACATTTTAACTGCAGGTAGATTGATGATGCTTCCTCTGCCATACCCTTAAAACACAACATTATTTTGAGTGTATTGGTCCCAACTGGCCATTTCAGTATTTAGGCTGAAAATAATGTTGAATGCCTTTGTTACAAAGTATGGCATATTCCTTTATACATTTTTTAACCAACTACACATTTTAAAACTGTAATGTAAAACACTGCTTAGGTCTTTTTCAACCATTCAAGTAACAAAGAGTAACATAAAAATTTGTACCATTTACAGTGGAAAAGTGGTTACACCATTTTATAAGGAAACAAAACACCACAGGAAAAATCGGTACTTTAACAGTGCTATCGCATGCAGTCATTTCAATCTGTTCGTTTTTCAATTTGGCATTGGTAAAATGAAGAAAGCTGTGGATTTCAATCTTGAATCAAATACAATTTTACATTCACTATGCTGTAGTGGATGTGTCTCCTGACTAGCACTGAAGTATGTCCCCAGCACCGGAGCAATGACAATGAAAATGTTAGATTGTGGAAACTGTTCTGTGTATCATTTAGCTCTATATTTTTTGGCATTTCCCCCCACAAACAGTTGTTCTGTTCACAGCACATTCCAAAGTTTAGGTAATGGTCCACTTGTATTTGTAAACTCCTGGGAAACAAAAGGCACTATTACGGGGAAAGGAGGGAGAGAAATTCACCTAGCAAACATATCCTATACTTTTTTAGGGCATAGGTAAAAATATAACCCAAGCACTACATTAGAATGAGAATGATGACCGTATGGTACCCTCACATGGGAAACTGACAGATGGCTCAGAAAACTGTAAAATCATCTTTGGAGCATTCCCTGTTGTAATCCTTTCCATACAGCAACATACTAATAACATAAGAATGGCCATAGTGAGTTAGACCAAAGGTCATTCCAGTGCCAGGTGCCACAGAGGGAATGAACAGAACAGGAAATCATCAAATGATCCATCCCCTGTTTCTCATTCCCAGCTTCCAGCACCAGAGGCTAGGGACACAAGTTAAACTGACTTCACTATGGCTATAGAGTAGGGCAGTTAAAAGAGGTTAGGTAATCTTAGTGGTTACACATTGCAGTCCTTGCAGCATAAAGCTTCTAATGCAGAGTCCACAGTGCAGCCAGCTCCCCAGGAGTAGGGCTGGCAGTCATTAGCTCCCTGTTGCTGGCTCTGCTCCTGGGGAGCCATGTGTACTGAGATCTCTGCAGCATAAGTTTTATACTGCATTGCCCATATCGTGGGGCAGCATCTGGCTCCCTGGGAGCCAATGAGCACTGGAAGCTGGCTTTTAAGTCGGCTCCGGGCATACACCAGCTCCCGCTTGCTGTCCCTGCTCCTGGTGTGTAACTGTTTGGGTAACTGATAAACTCATACTTATTGGTTAACTGTTTAACTGGTTACACATCCCTACTATAGACACCACAGGACTTGACACTAGTAAAGATAGCTATTGTTTCAGTTAGCTGAACAGCATCTAACACAAAGACACCATTATATTATGCCATCACTAAGGTTAGGTGAATCACACCTTTTAGAATCACACTATCTATCACCCCAAACTTCTGAGAATTTCTATATAGGACACTAGTATGAGTCATAAACACAAAGAGAAAAACTTTATGTAGCAACGAAAGAGCCCCCCCTAACCAGGAAGTTCCTGCATTCATTAAGCTCCCTGCCACAACACATTCTGGTCTTCTACGGTTACTGCAGAGGACCAGGAACTCTATAGTCACTTCACGGCTCCCTTTCTTTTTCACAAAATATTACAGCTTAAATTATAGACAAATGTACAATAAACTTCAATTTCCTTAAAACAATTTGCACCATGATGTCCCCATATCAACTGCATTAAAATAGTCTAGAGTAGTATTCTAAGCCTTTTATAGTCTCTAATCAGTCTTCCAGACCATGCTATCAGCTCTGCTGAGTTTGTGCCTGTAGTTTTTTGTCAAGAGGGCTCACTTCCTGACAGAATATCTGCCAGATCTAGACCCTCTCTTCATTGTATTGTGAAATACTGAAGATGAACTTGATTCCTCCGGAGAATTCTGGATGAGTCTTCAGGAGGTTGGATTAGGGAGTTTCTACAAAATTGGGACCAGGTTCCAGTGTCTGGGAGCTTTTGAGATAAACTTTGTGGCCTGGCCTCAGTTCAGTGTAGTCTTCTGTGCTGAATAATGAAGCTTTGTTGTTGCAGAATTTTTACTCCAGCATCCTGTTTTCAAAATTGCTTCATGTCAATCCTTAGGCATCCTGACATCATAAGTTCTACTAGAGATAGTCCACACACAGGGGGTTCTGATTGATATGTTAGGAATGCTCCTTTATGAGTCCACTGTTTTTTTAAGAAGTCTTTTAAAAGTCTACACTGCTTTCCCCCTTACCCATAGTTTTGAGAATAAAGGAGACTACTAGAATGATGCTCAGAATAAAAATCCGGTGCAAATGCTAGCAATGTTCCACAGATAAATTAAGGCCCATTATCAAAAATGAACACTTCAGGAACTCAGTGTCTCACAAATGCTGACTTTAGTTTCAGGATGACCTGTACTGATGAAGTCTGTGTAAGTATCCAAGTCAATACATGTGGAGAACTAATTGACCACAATGATGTGTGTGTATCCTGTCCAGAAAACAAATCTGTGGCTACTTGTGGCCAAGGGCTGTCAGGTAGCTTTGTAGAGAGTAATGGTTCTCACAATATTTTTTTCTTTATTTGTTACATCTCACAGCCCTAGACTAAGTTCTGAATTTGCCTACTCAGACAGGGCCATTCACCACATAGATTGTTATGGTCATGATCTGCATTTGTTCATACCTTGGTGTCCCTCATGGATTTTGAACAGCAGCTCTTGCTGAAGTACCATAGGGATCGGAATGAATTGTCCTTTCAGAAACAGGCCATTTACCATGTGAAGATCATTTTGATCTTGTGAATATGGAAGTAGGTCTGGTGGAAATTGGCTCCAGAACTTTGGCAAAGTTTAATCAGTTTCTTACCCTTTAGATGTTCACCTCCAATTCTTGAAGTCAGCTGGCAGATGCTGGAATTGCTGCCAGAAAAGTACAAATGTCGACTCTATAGCTTTTTCATCTTCCATTTGTGGCTGCTAAACTGGGGAGCTTGGAAGCGTCTTCTGCTATGAATGCTTTCTCTGGTATATGTTCAGCGTAGTACAAAAATTGAAGTAGCCATAGGCCAAATCATTCCAATTCCAATTAGTGGTTTTGAACATAATAATGCCACTTGTGGTCTGTTTTTATGTTCAAGATCTAGCCAAACAGATAAGCACTGAGCAGTTCACAGAGAAAAGTGACTGCTAGATCTTCCCTTTTCCACTTGAGGATACTGCTGTTCACTTTCTGTAAGCCTTGATGTCCCTTTGGCTGGCTTTGTGTGAGCACTGTTCCTAAACCATACATGCACATTTATCTGTTGCTACTGTTGTCAGATATTTTATTGAATAATGTGAAAAAACACGCGGCACTGAACTAAATTTGTCATGAATTTTACAAAATGATTTGTTATGTCTAGAAATCTTCCTACAGCAAAAATGTATTTGGGTTAGGATAAGATGAGCAAAAGCACTCAATTTGTCCGAATCCAGCTGCATTCCATGTTTGTTAATTATGTGTTCTACACATTTTATGTGCTCCCTTCCAAATTCACATTTCTCATTCAGAGTGAGGCCAGCATGTTGGAAGCATCTCAAAACTTCAGAGTCACACTTATCATGTTCATTTTTATCTCTGCCATATACCTCTTCATCTTCCTGGCAAAGGATGCCAGGCAAACCTAACACAGTCTGAAAGATTCTCTAGAGTTATAGTGCTGAAGATATGCTGAATGGAAAAAAATTAAAACAGGACCTTCCAAAAAGCATTGTGAATGTCACTCAGGGTACATCTACACAGCAACATTATTTTGAAATAACTTAGTCTATGTCTACACAGCAGGCAGTTATTTTGAAATAATGTTGAAATACTGTGAAGCTAAAGGACTTCTTACTCCGACTCCTGTAACCCTCATTGTACGAGGAATAAGTGAAGTCAGAGGAAGAGTGCTCTATTTCGAAATAAGTGCTATGTAGACGCTCCCAATTTTTAAATAAATTATTTCAAAATAAACTACGCAATTGATGTAGCCCAATTTGCGCGGCTTATTTTGAGTTAAGCCCTGCTGTATAGATACACTCTAACAATATAAGTTCTTTAGAAAGGAGGATTTGCCAGAAGCCTGCTGTAGTACCTAACTCAGAAAATTTTGGCTTTTGATAACTGAAATAATGTTTCATGTCTGGACAACTGCATTTCTTCCCCTTTTGGTATTCTCACCATTTTATCAACTGTTGGGAGTTGGTCACATCCACTCTGATTGAACTGGCTTTGTTAACACTGGTCTTCAGCATAGCAATGTAACATTCCCGTCTTTGTATGTACAGTATGTAGATATCTCTACTAAACCAAAGTTTCCACTTCATGCATCTGATGAAGTGGGCTCCAGCCTACAAAAGCTTATGCCCAAATACATTTGTTAATCTTTACGGTGTCAGAGGATTCTTTGTTGTTTTTGCTGAAACACAACTGCCCCTCTGAAACTTGCAAGAAGCATGTGTCTTTCTCTATGGATGCTTTTATTAAGGTGTATTAGATCCACACAACTTCAGATTTTGCCACTGGACTTTAATACTAATACTAGGGAAACATTGTGTAATATCCCAAATGCATCGTTGAATTCTTCTGACATCTTATAAGCTGTGAGAAAGACATGAAAAGGAACCAAAGGGAGTCGAAAACATATTTCACCTTGCAGATGCTACATGCACTGCACGACTGGGATCTAAAATCAGGATCGTTCAGCAAAAATTTAGGTGGGTGGCTAATCTAACTTTTGTGGCATGTGTTGAATTTAAAAGAAAAGAGTAAAAAAGCAAGAAAAAAAGCAGCCTCTTTCATGTCAGCATAGTTTTGGTGTGATGAGAGGCTTTTGGTAAAGCATCTGGTTGATTTTTTCCCTCCCCCGAGAGGAAAAGTTTGTCAGTGCTGCTATATTTTTCAGTCACTAGAATGTAATTAATTTTAAGGAAGAGGAAATACAAGAGGCCCCCAAAACCTAATCCAGTCTAATTTTACTGTAAAATACATAAACGAGGACAGGGGGGGAAAAGTGGTTTCTCAGACATGTTACTGTGATTTTCATTTCAAGCAAGGGTTGAATTACCTCCTTTCAACTTGCTTTTCATTCCCCCCCAAAAAAGGAACTTAAAATTGTTTGTTTAAGGACTGGAAATCTCTCCTGGCCCACTCACCAGGTGAAATTAAGTGAAAAGACTCTTCAACAAGGCTCAGCTGGCCCACAAAGTCGTCTGAGAATTTGTGAACTATACTCAATGATGTTTCCTTTCTTAGTATTTCTTCTTTTAATAAACTGCAGTTCATACAACATGATTTTTGTACCTGAAAAAAATACTTTAAAGAAAATCTTTTAAAAATATGTATCCTGTGTAATAAAATAGTGCTGGAGAAGAAATGTATATGCATGAGAGTAATAATAAATAAGCAATCAAAAAGGTAATAATAAATCTGCACACCCTCAGTCTCTAAATCTCCTAACATATTTAGAAGAAGTAAAATTCTTTACCAAACTGCTATTGAATAACTTGGTCAAACTATTGAAGCAATTTAAAGTGAAATGATCTACGCTGACCACACATTTTGCTTTCAATTCATCCTTTTCAAAAAAAATGCCCCGGTAATATATAAATAAAAACAGGGGGTTAACCTTTGTAGGTGGTGAAGAAGGGAGGATTTATGTACTGGAAGAAATTCTGATTTAAAGCTAATGAGAATTACACAGCTCAAGTAAGTCTCCAATCCATTCATGGGAAAGTAGATTCCTTCAGGCAAAATATGCTGCAGTCTTTACTTAGACAAAACTCCTACTGGCTTCAAAAGTCCTTCTTGCTGGAGACAACAGGAGTTCTGCTGGAACTATGGCTTTTCATGTTATCTGAAAAAGTTTAACCTTTTGGCACCAAAATATGAGCACTGGGACCCACTTGCACAATTCATTGGCAGGAACAGGACTTTATACTGCACAGTGTATTGTACATTATATGTGTCTTTGTGTATGATTCCTTGCAGAATCTCAATGATATTTTAGTTTAGCTTTTCAATATTTTCTCACTAATAAATGGAGTGTATTAGTCATTTCCTGTAAAGAGTTGCAACTTGACACCTTTGTGCTACATTAAAGTAATTCATTTTCTTTCACAATAAACAGTCAAAGGCTATGAAAAACAATTGTGGTATAATGAGAATATTTGTTACTATATTTTTATTGTAGATATCTATAGCTTTGCTCTATGATTTAGTTGCTTAATTTAGTAATACATTAGTATTTAGTACATTCTTTCTTCCAGGTCAAATGTAAAGTGTTTAACCTGAATGAAAACGTGACGACACCTTTTTGGAAATATATAACTATTTAAGAATGAAAATGGCACAACTACTGAAGGAAATCAGAACATAAAACCATGAATTGAAAATGTCAGGCTCATCTTTGAAGTACAATTTCAATTTGATGAGTATCATGTAAAAATCCATAACTTTTTTCCCCGTGGAAACTGCATATTTATTTTTTCCTTTGTAACGTATGAATATCACACCATACAAGTAACATTCAGAAGGTAGTTTTACAAATTGTGAAATCACAAAATCATATCTTTTGCCTACAGCAAAAGGACAGACTGGTCTCTTTGATGTATTATCTTAAAAAATATTGGCCACAATCCAGCAAATCCTCTCACACATAAGTAGTCCAGTCGAAAAAAATGTCTGTTTGTGCAAGTAAAAACTATTTGCGTGAGTAAAGCTGTGGTCTCAATCCCCTAAAAATAACCTTATAAGAAGTGAATCATCAACCAAATATACATTACAAGCTTTGTTATTGGGAACTCATGAGGGATGGGGGTTGCTAGTTAACGGAATGTGCCGGATACTCAAGCTTATTGCTCTGCCTCACCCAGGGGCAGACGACTGTTTTGCAGGGCCCTGGGCAGCGTAACTCCTCGGGGCCCCCCCTTTGCCACGGCACATGCGTGGGGCTTTTTTAAGCGCGGGGCACGGGGCGGCCGCCCCGTTCGCCCTGCCCTATATCCACCCCTGGCCTCATCCCTACTTGGAGGAAACTGCAGCAGCCAACCCCTGCCACCTGGGAAGGCCTGGCGACTCTTTCCCTTCCCTCTGATCCACAGAGCCATCCTACATGGCAGGCAGATGAGCGGGCCAGCTGCCCAGGAGTCCTCTGGCAGATCAGCTCCCAACAGCTCAAGGCAGATTGAGGGGAAGTAGGTGACATGACAATGACATCATTTGGCAGTGCAAGCTGTCAGAAGCCCCGCAACGGGGGGCATGAAGCCAAATGGCTGGACAGGTGGGAGTCAGGCACATGCCTGAAGATGGGGGGATATAGTGGCTGGAGCAATGCTGGTAAATCAAGTTTTCTAGATATTCAAGTACTGGATAACAAAGCTTTTATTGTCTCAAAGGGGTAGTTGTGTTAGTCTGTAACTTTAAAAACAAGTAGCCTTGTGGCATCTTAGAGATGAACAAACATATATACTGTATCATGAGCTTTTGTGGGCAATATTTATTTTCTCAGATGAGCAAAGTGGAGAGAAAAAACTTACTGTAGTTCAGTTTGCCTGGGCTTAACCCTGTTCTTCCTTTACAACTGAGTATGCCAAGTTTTCAAAGATGACGTTACTAATTTTGCACCCACATGTTGGTAGACGCGCCTGATAACACTTAGGGTAAGTCTAGACAGCGGCTCTATTTCAGGATACTTCTAGTACCCTGAAATAGCATTTTCCGTATCTTCACAGTGTGCCCATTATTTTGAAATAGCTTTCGAAATAATGGGCACGCTATTTCCATGTCCCTGTACATCTCGTTCCACAAGAATTAAGGGATGTGTCGGAATAGCGCTCGATTTCGAAAGACACTTGAAATAAGCTACACAATTGCTTATTTTGAGCTACGGGTGCAGTGTAAATGCACCCTTAGTGGGCAGGCTATCGGGTGACAAACACCATTTGAACATAGAAATCATGCACTGGCAATCAGTGTCTGCAGTCTATTATCTGTGCCTGTAAGTGACTATGTCTGCACAATTGTTCTCTCATGAGCACAGGTACAGAAATGCTGATGCAACATCTGAGAGACTTGTGGCAGGTTTGGATAATTTTTGGTGGTGCCCAGAACAGGTTCATGTTCTGCCCCTGGTGCAAGAGAGGTGAGGGGTTGGGCTCTGGAGGGATTTGGGTGCGGGCTCTAGGAGGGGCAGGGAGTTGGAGTGCAGGAGGGGTTGAGAGAGTCGGCACTTAACGTGGGAGGTGCCAGCTCCCAAAAGTGACAACACACCAGTCTGGCAGCGGCTCGGCACTTGGGGTGGGAGCAGTTTGCAGTGATACACTTCCCAGGGGCTGCAGGCACACGCTGGCTGCTTCTGGGAGTCATGTGGAGCAGGAAGCTGCCTTCGCTCCACTGCACTGTCAGTAGTGGTAGTGGTAATGGCTAGGGACCCCAGGCCCTTTTAAATCACCTGAAGGGGTTTGGAACGGGTCCCATATGAGGAGAGGTTAAAGCTACTGGGACTTTTCAGTTTAGAAAAGAGGAGACTGAGGGAGGATATGATAGAGGTATATAAAATCATGAGTGGTGTGGAGAGGGTGGATAAAGAAAAGTTATTTATTAGTTCCCTAAATAGAAGAACTAGAGGACTCCAAATGAAATTAATGGGTAGCAGGTTTAAAACTAATAAAAGAAAGTTCTTCACACAGCGTGTAGTCAACCTGTGGAACTCTTGCCAGAGGAGGCTGTGAAGGCTAGGGCTATAATAGAGTTTAAAGAGAAGCTAGATAATTTCATGGAGGTTAGGTCCATAAAAGGCTATTAGCCAGGGGATAAAATGGTGTCCTTGGCCTCTGTTTTTCAGAGGCTGGAGAGGGATGGTAGGAGACAAATCACTTGATCATTGTCTTCGGTCCATCCTCTCTGGGGCACCTGGTGCTGGCCACTGTCGGCAGACAGGATACTGGGCTAGATGGACCTTTGGTCTGACCCAATATGGCTGTTCTTATGTTCTTATGACAGCAACAGGCGGGGCCGTGAGAGGCACATGGGGACAGCAAGCAGGGTTAGGGATAGAGCTGACCCAAATATTGGTGGAGCTGAGCCCCAGTATTTCTGAAACCTGGGCACCATGGGCTCTCATAACTCACAGCCCCTGATCTGAAACCCCCCATGAAAAATTTGGTTGATGGTATTTTAACATTTCTTAGCTCTTCCATATGCTGATTCCAAAATATTTTGTCCTTTGCTTTCTTACAATAGATAACACTATTAGGGCAAAATTAGGTTCATGTTTTACTAGCAATAAATTACTATTAAATGTTAATTATTATCATCAAATCATATGGATCCCGTACTGCAAATTATAATGTTAAAATGCTATACTTCTTTGGTTAAGAAAAACTCATTTAAAATAAGTGATCAAAAACTTTTGAGTTATTGCTTTAGGGTTTTTTTTATGTGCATAATACGATCTTTATATACAATGGTTTGTCATCCAAACACAGTGAATCAATTATATTTTTTCCTTTTGGTATTCCCTACAAGCGTTTTTAAAGTTTGGTAGGAAAGTTAGTGTTCATGAGAAAAACAGATGCATAGTACTGTCTAGAGCCAGGCCAGGCATATTATGTAAACTTCCCAACCCTGTACAGCCAACAGATTTTAGTGCTGATGTGAAACACTCCTGCTGTTTTAGTCAGAGGCCTCTCTTACACACAGAGACCATCAGTCATATTGAATGGTAAGTCAGTTCGGTGATGGAACTAAAAGATTAGGACTACCAAATTGATTTCACTAGTGACCACAGATAAATCCCTCCTCCTCTCCCAGCTGAATAATGGGGGAGGGGGGAATTATTTCCCTCCAGATGTAGTATTATGCATTTTGCCACCATGAATCTATGTCCATGGTCCCCACTATATTACACTTATTATTCATTATTTACAGCTAGTAGCACAACAATGTGCTAGGCACTGTAAAAACACCAGAGAAGACATGCTCCTTTATAGCAAGGCATTAAGCCACCAGAAAGAAAAAAACAAACTGGGAAAAATCTTTTGTTTTTTTTTTCTTTCCCATAGATATACTGTCTAAAGTTATAAACTTCCCTCTGACAAACTTCCATTTAGCTCCCTGAACCTGCAGAGCTTGACATTATCTATAGCAGGGCTGATCAAACGGACAGAACTTTAGAGCCACCAATGACAATCTTCAAAAGTTTGAGAGGCAGGGTGTGTCTGACAAAGCTCAGAGTTTTAGCCCTGCTCCTGCTGAAGTTCAAAACCCCAGAAGGCTCACCTCATGGGTTCTGAAGCCTGGAAAAGTCAGAAGCAATTCATAGGGGAGCATGTGGGATCATGCCCAATGTTCCCTCTAATTTTGTCCATCCATGTGTGGATTCTTTCCATCCATGTGTGGACTACATTTTGTTATGTGCACCGGTGCTTGTGTTAATGTTTACCATCCATAGAAACAAAAAAACTAGTTATGGGCACTCCGCTAATCAGCTGGACAGCAGTTGCATCTCTCCTGAGTGGCCACACAAGCGCACAGCTTACAGGGAACGCTGGTCATGCCCATTTCCCCCCTGATTTCTGCTATGGCTTGTTGGCACTCCTCCGACACATTGGGCCAGAGAGCTCCCTCCTTGCATGGCAAACTGGGAACTGCTCTCGGCCTGCACAAAGGTGGCAGCAAACAGCTAGGAGCTGCAGGGAGAGCCAATGCTTTTGTTGCTACTTCTCATGGAACTCCCAGCCGCTTGCCACGGCCTCGCCACGTGGAGCTAACACTTGGCAACTGAAGGAAGGAACCACTGAGGGTAAGGGGGGGATCTGCCTAGAGGGATGTGATTCAAGCTGTTGATGTGGGGAGTGAATGCCCTCCAACTCTCAGCAGACACCAATTGTCACTGCCCCACCACCCTGCTGTAGGCAGAGACCGCTGGTACTAGTATGGTAGGGAAGACTGAGGGGACATGGAGGGCTCCGTGAGTCACACTTTAACTGTAAAAGAGCCGCCTGAGGCTCCAGAGCTGAGATTTTGGGCATATCCGCTCTATAGAAAAAGCCAACTACAGCTGTCTGCAGCAATGAAGGAAGAAGTTAATTTCTAGGTTCAGATTTCATAGGTGTCTGGCAGATGGAGGGCACAGCTCATTGAGGGCTTGATCCTCAGAAAACAAGCATGAGCCACTTTACTCACATGAGAAGTGTCATTATCTTGAATGGAAATACTCATGGGAGTAAAAATTGCTCTCTGTGGGACTGGAACCAACAAAGAGCTATAAGATTATATTTTTTCCTGTATGTCTAGAAATGTAAGGCTGTTTGTTGTCTTAATTTAAGTGTAAGGAGACTTTCAAAGTACACTTTCTTGTAATCAACAGGACTGTATTTGTTTCCTCTTAAAAGCTTTTTCTCCTTTCCTTTCCAGATCCCACAATCTTATTATACTCTTTATTCAAGCA
The DNA here is from genome assembly GCF_052426305.1 of Pelodiscus sinensis. NCBI lineage: Eukaryota > Metazoa > Chordata > Testudines > Trionychidae > Pelodiscus > Pelodiscus sinensis. The sequence goes on along the minus strand of NC_143055.1, from coordinate 107,552,182 downwards.
AACTCCCACAAACTTGAATGGGAATTGTGTCTGAGAAACATAGGACTGGGACTGCAGCATTTGACTATATATAAAATGCAAACTCTCCAAAACAAACTTCAATTTAAAAACTAACAGTGACATTGTACATATTTACCCATCTATTTTCTTAACAACATTACCATTTTGAACAGAATCTTTGTCTATCTATCTTTGCTTACTTGTTTTATGTGTATTTTTATACCCAATCATTCATCCTCATATATATTCCCTGGGAGTTCAGAAAACTAAAGTTTCATTTTATGAATTGGGTAATTAAAATTGTATCTAATGAGACAAAGAGACTGAGGATTTGTCTACGTGAGACATTTCCATTTAACTAACACTGGTGTCTTTAAAAACTGATTTAGTTAAATTGATGGAAACCCCTGTGTGAACGCTCTTAGTCTAGTTACACAGTGACTTATTTCAGTTGCACTTAAACCTATTACACTAAACCAGAAAAGACCTGTCAAACAAAAAATAAGAGTATCCACAGAGCCTTTGGCACCATGTTAACAAAATCCATTAAAATAACATCTTAGGTTATAGTAGTACAGTTCTCTCGTAGAAAAACTCGGACATGCTTTAGAAACTAAAGTAACTAGAATATTTAGCACTGAAAAAAAGAAGGCCAAAAGTTTCATATTGAACTTACCATATGTCCATCTATTCCTGGAACACCAGGTACTCCAATAGAACCCTGGTGGGAAACATAGACTGGGGCTTAGTAAGTTTAACAAATTATAAATTGTCAGCTGTAAAGTTAAATGTAAACTTTAAAGAATTATATGAACACATATGCTTGCCATAAGTACAAAATGTTTGAAAAAATAATCAGCATTGGCTGACAAAGAGCTATTTTCACTTGACCTTCTGCACTAACGAGAAGTGTCCTAGCGTTATAATTTTTGTGCTACTTGATGTCCTACTTCATCAACCAACTTCAAATGGCTGAGTATATTGTAACGTTCTGAAGCCATCAGTGCAAACTAAGACATTTATAATTCATTTCCCCTGACCACTTTGTATGAATATGGAAGTCTGAGCCCCCTAATCTCAGGTTTGCACCTATATGATAAAAAACATTCATATCAGGAATCATGTTCCAAAGTTACTAACTGGTAGCACTGATCTATCTTTAGTACTTTTAAGTGATAAGCTGGAATAATTCTGTCTGGCACTGTAAGCAATAGCCAGCCTTTTAAACTACTTAGTTTCACTTACTACAATCAAAACTATAAAAACCACTATAGAGCAAACAAGAAGCAGATGTGAAGAAAGAATTAAAAAGAAATTGACTCTGAAATGTAACATTGGAAGGATCTTTCTTTCTTTTTTTATATAAGGCATTAGCACACATTCAGACTTTGGTATGATGCATTGTCTTTTTGTAATATCTGGTGCAACTGTCATTACAAATTTTCAGTGATAACTCAGGAGGTGAGGAAACAGCAGTACAGTATGTGCTGACGCAGCAGTCTTTTTTCACAGTAAGTTTCAGCGAACAAGTAAATTGAAACCATCAATTTATCTCTCACTTATAAACATATCCCCAGCTTAGATCACAGACTAGTTTGTTCTAAAAGGAAGGGAATTGTCAATGGTGAAGTGTACTGCTGCCCAGCAGGATCCTTTCAAACAATTCTAGAGTCTCCTGCAAAGCCATTCATTTGGGTTCCCTTTCTACAAGATCAAAGAATCAGTAAGGGACCGTCTCCCATCCAACCAGCTATACACATCAGTTGGGATGTTCAGTCCAATGGTAGAAGTCCGGGGATATAGAAATCATTAGAAAATGTATCCAATACTGGTGTAAGCATTTATGGATAAGTGGGGGTAGGAAACTAACGGATGGAAGATTCCTGCTAAATAAGAAAAGAAGAAAATGTGTCATATGACCAGGCCACAGTAAAGGAAGAGATATCCTGAACTTTCAGAAAGCTACAGCTCTTGTCTGGATAGAGCTGTGTGAGTTAGTCAGAAATTGTGTGTATTCCATACAAGGTGGCATATCAAACTAGCACTTCACCCTTTTCTACTCTGCTATTGCTTGATGCAAACAGCCCATGAATACTAACCAGCAATGGGGGCATTAGAGAACACACAGGATACATCTGCACAACAGCGTTATTCCTGAATAACACAGTCCGCGTCTACACACAAGCAGTTTACACACAAGCCGTTATTTTGACATAATGTTGAAATAATGTCGAGCTGGAGGACTTCTTACTCCAACTCCTGTAACCCTCATTGTACCAGGAATAAGGGAAGTCGGGGGACGAGTGCTCTGTCTCGAAATAACAGCTGTGTAGACAGCGCCAAAAGTTGAAATAAGCTATTTCGACTTAAGCTACACAATTAGAATAGCACAAGTCGAGTAGCTTATTACGAGTTTAGTCCTGCTGTGTAGACATGCTCATATTCTTGCTGTTCCTCCCAAAAAAATGGAGGTCCAGGCATAGGCTCAGAAGGGAGTTAAACCATCAATCTCTTAATAAAATGGTTAGGGTTTTTTGTGTTTTTAGTATGGACCTTTCCTTGGTTGATACTGCTGATTTTTCTTAGGATATTACAAGACGTTACAATGCATAAATAAAACAGGTTAAAATTAGCATATGCTTAATCACACAAAAGGATCTCAGATTTTCTAACATTAAAAAATAGTTTTGCTGACGTTAAGCATGATATTAGAAAAAGTGCAGGAAATAGAGCAAGGAAATAGTGCAGCTCCCAACTCCATGTAAGTCTGAAGGAGTGGTGTTAAAATGGCAATAGGAGGACTAGGGTAGCTTTACAATTTCACACACTGTCTATCAGAGATTACATTGCTAACTATACAATGCTCCCCTCTCTATCCCCAGGACTTGATCCTGCTCCTATTCATGTCAGTGGAAAAAGTCCCATTGATTTCAAAGGTGCAGGAAGAAGTGTAAGGAATGTAGTTTTTACCTTCTTTTGTTTGAACCAATGCCACACAGACAACATTTCAAAGAATGCTGTGCCCGTGACAGTCTCAGAAACAGAAAATAGAGAATTATATCGTTCTCACCTGTGAAGGGGTAATTATTCTCTTAGGTTTTCTTTATGATTTTAAATCATTAAATGAATTTTATTAGACTTCTTCAACAATATGGTTTATGTTCTGAAACCATTTATCAAAAATTTTGGCCTTTGTGATAATTGAGTGACGTGCTGGCAAAGTGCCATCTACTAGTTTTCATTACCGATAGATTTAGCATTGCTTGAATGGTTCAGTCTCATAAATCCTTGGTTCACTCCATCAAACTGCAGTAGTCCATCCTGATGAGTGTAAATAATGCTGAAAGCATTCACAGGAAGTCAGTTGTCAGGTTGCCATAGAAACAGGAAGACACCAGCAGGCCACCTGAATACAGCCAACTGAACACCATTTATCAGCAACACCTACATCCTTTATTTCCTTTATGGTCTTTTTTGGTCATATGGCACTGATCTACTTGAGTAACGACATGCATTCAATTTGAAACTTTATCCCCTACTTTTCACAGTGTTTTAAGTTTGGTTTCATAGTTACACAGTACTTGAATAAGAAAATTATAGTGACCTTTTCACCTGCAAATTCAGCAGACAGATTGAAAACAGTCTGCTCTGCATTGCTTGAATTTCCTATAATGGGGGAAATCAGAAATCTTGTGTCTCACATTATGTAGTTGTATTTTCAGAAACAAAATTCACAGACTAAACTAACTGCTCCAATGTAATGTACGGTAGCTAATTCCATTCACCTCTCTTGCTTGCAATTTGGCACTGGGAAGTATAATCACTTTCACAGTATTGTTGTTTATATCATACCTTTTGTCCTGGAGGTCCCTGAGGTCCCTGAAAAAGGGAAAATAATTCAATTAGCATAATAATGTAGCCAATTTAGGCTTAAATGACCAATTAAAAATGTCCCATTGTGTAAGCATTCTTATGCTCGACTGAAACCAGACGATGTTTTGGATATCAAGGAAAAGTAAAACTTTCTGCTGGAAATGTACAATGGATCTTTTCTCCTCTCTTTTGGAATAGCATTAACTGCAGACTGGAAAAAAAATCAGTTTTTCCCCTATTTTCACCTTTTATATTCCATTCTGTCTGTCTGTTCTTATAGCTGCAAAGGTGACAGTGTTCAGAAAGTTATGGCTTTTCTGCCTTTGATACCAGCTAAGAGACAAGTATGCTTCCACAGCGAAATACCTACACTATATATTTGCTGGGCAATGTAAGAGAAAGATTTAAATAATGCACATAAACTCTCCTTCTCCCCCAAACCACACCTCTTTTAGTCCAAGACCAGTAACTGAGCAAATCTGCGTAAAAATCATAGCATTTGTGGGACTTTTATAGTGCTTTTATTTTTCAATACAGTTCAAAAACACCAACCAATTATTCTTAACACCACCCTTGAGAGGCAGGGAAGCATTATGATTCCTATTTTACAGATGATCAGAGAGGTTAATGGGCTGTTGTCTTTAAAAAAGCACTTAAACATCTGCTTATTGTTAAGCATATGCTGAAGTCCCATTATGGGACTGGTGGGCTCTTGGTTCTCCACTCCACCCAAGTGGAGCTTGGCTGCAGAGGAGAGGAGAGGCAGCAGGGAAATAGTGCAGCTCCAAGACCCATGTCTGTAGGCCTTGGAGGAATTTAGACTAGCTCCAATGGAATTCCTTCCTGTATTCCTCTTCCTTGGCAATGGTCATGGGGAGGTGGGGACAGCTGTTACAGAGGCTGGTTCTGCCACCTCATCCAGCCTTATACTCATGGGCTGTGTCTAGACTGGCAAGTTTTTCTGCAAAATCATCTGTTTTTGCGGAAAAACTTGCCAGCTGTCTACACTGGCCGCTTGAATTTCTGCAAAAGCACTGACGATCTCATGTAAGATTGTCAGTGCTTTTCCGGAAATACTATGCTGCTCCTGTTCGGGCAAAAGTAGCATCAAAAATAGCATCCCCTATAAACTGGGGACATGCTGTATAGCGCACCATACCCCTCAAAAATGAAAACAGTAATACCATAACAATGAGTTCTTTAAAGGAAGCCTGAACCCAAACCCCTTAATTCTGATTGTAAGGGTAAAAAACAATTTTGGAAGACCAAAGAACAGATATGTTGGGTAGTGCAAAGGTCCATCTAGCCCAGCATCCTGTCTTCTGACAGCAGCCAATGCCGGATGCCCCAGAGGGAGTGAACAGAACAGGGAGCCCTCAAGGGATACATCCCCTGTCACCCATTCTCAGGTTCTGACAGAGTCTAGGGGAACCATTTTTACCCATCATGGGTAAATAGCCATTGATGGATCTATCCTCCATGAATTTATCTAGTTCTTTTTAAAAACCGGTTATAGTTTTGGCCTTCACTACATCCTCTGGCAAAGAGTTTCACAGGTTGACTGTGCATTGTGTGAAGAAATACTTCCCTTTGTTTTAAACCTGATGCCTATTACTTTCACTTGGTGATACCTACTTCTTGTGTAACGAGTAGGAGTAAATAGCAGTTCCTTACCTACTTTCCCTACACCAGTAATGATTTTAGAGACCTCAATTCATACCCTTATTAGCCATCTTTTTTCCAAGCTGGAAAGTCCCACCATATTAACCTCTCTTCATATGGAAGTCATTCCATATCCCTAATCATTTTTGTTGCCCTTTTCTGAACCATTTCCAATTCTAATATCTCTTTTTTGATATGGGGTGGTCACATCTGCATGCAGCATTCAAGATGTGGATCACATCATAGATTTATATAGAGGCAATATGATATTTTCTTTATTCTTAACTATCCCTTTCTTAATGATTCCCAACTTTCTGTTTGCATTTTTATTTTATGTCACATATATTTTATACATTTTTTGTATCTTGCAGTGTTGTTGTAGATGGGTTGATCCCAGGATATTGGAAAGATGAGTTGGTGGAGGTAGTATCTTTTATTGGACCAAAATCTGTTGGTGAGAGAGACAAGTTTTTGAGTTACACAGAACTGAAGAAGTTGGTCCAATAACAGATATTACAGAGACAAGGTTGGAAAGGTATGTAAGCACATAAATAAAATGTCAAGGGTAGGGGGAATGGTTTTAATTACTTTATCTTTTTAGGAGTGTAATTAGGAGCACTCCTACCCTACATGGGTAAAAAACCCAGGAACTAGAAAACAGAATGGAAACTTGTACAATGTATTCCCATTTGTTAACTAGGATCCACAGAGTGCTGTATTGCCCATCCGATGGTCTGGAAGGATCTTCAACCCATTCTAGGTTTTGGGACACTCATCTGCAGAGAGCCTCCATTTCCAAACAGCTCCCTCAGCTTTTTCCTTCCATAGCACCATTTCCTCAAGAGCAACATTAGGTCCCTGCTAGTGGTTGCAATGAAACCCTTCTCAGCAGTGCTTAGCAGCTGCACATTCTATTGTGGCTTGGGAAGGCTAACCTGAGCAATCAGGTTTGAAACCTTGTCTGTAATAGCTGCACCAAATAGGGATTTGAGAAATGCTAAAATACGATGAAAATAAAAATGAAGCCCCTGGGAGAGAGGCCAACAAAACCTTTGTAAATCTTCTATTTAAATCAGTATAATATATTAAGATACACAGTAAGTAAATCAGCTACCCAATATGTCAGAAGGATTGCCAGGGATGGGAGATAGACTCTAAAAGACATTCCCAAACCTAACTACTGTAATGTATGCTCTCAATGAGAGATCAGAGGCTATTGGTCACAAGAACCCTATATTGCTCATGGTGGAACTAAGGGGAACTAAGTGGTTGCTACAGCTGATTGTAAGCACATGTGCAACACATTGCACATGCATCCTTCTCATGACAGTGGAACACAGGATATCTGAGGACAAGGTGACTCAACAAGTTTGTGAGAGCCAGTATGTAAAAGCCCGAAGACTTCCAGGTTGGCTTTCATCACTTCTTTGTGAACTTAATGAGTCTCTGTTCTCTTCAAGGTTTAGAACAGTAAAGATGAACAAATGGGCTGTGTCAGGTGATTTGATACTTGAGTGTTCCCTGGTTAATAAATATCTGGATTAAAATCCTGCTGCTAATGAAGTCAATGGCAAAACTCCTTTATTGGCTTTACTCAGCCAACTCTCCTACTAAAGTTAAAAAAAGAAAAAGAAAAAAACAAACTAGGCCCATAATCCTTATATTGTTCTAATATTTTTGAGCACAATCTGTTAACTATGTGTGCTTTAGAAAGTTGCAGAACAGGAAAAAGTGTTACAGTGAGGAGGAAATATATAAACCTGTCCTTTGAAGATTACAATGTAGTTCAAACGTAAAGTAATTGCAGCTTGCAATGTTTTAGGAAGAGTCACTCAAGGTGTTTTTGTATCCAATTTCAAATTGGCTAGATGTTTAACGTTCAAGGAAATGTAAGAAATATAAACTCTGACCATTTTTATTTGTATGTCTGGTATAGCACAGATGATTTGTTTTACAAGATATCAGATTTCGTGGCTAGCAAACAAATGCCAAATGAGAAAACATAATGAAAAAGTACAGGACATGTGAGCGCTTTTGCTTATTGGGGCATATTCATATTAGATCCTTTTAAAATGTGATGCAATAGAACACCTCTGAACGGCAATACATCATTGAATCAAATAAGTGCTCTACCGTGAGTCTGAAAGACTCTCTTATCTATTTGCATGTTGGTGTCATGCTTGGGGGTTCTAGCCAGACCAGTAAGTGGAAGTGTCACAATGTGCCCTGTTACTACGTGTGACACTGCTGTGCAGCTTGGGCTCAGAGCCTTGATACCAGCAGTAGCTAGCTCACAGCACCATGCCTTTCCAACAGCCTGGTTACTTGCAGGGTGACACCAACAGCCCTTCCAGACCTGAGTCTCCCCCAAACTGTCTCCCAAAACTTAACAAATGCTCTGCTCCTTTAAAGAGACAGTGCACATTTTGTTGTTCCCTGTATGTTGGCCCTACAAAACATCCAACCTCTACCATCCTGAGGGCAAAAAAATATTGAGACAGAAACCTCAACCAGGGGACAGTATAAAATGCTAACCTTATATAAGGGGTGAAATACAAGCTGCATAGTCAATGAAGGTTTTGCCATTGACGTCACTGGAGCCAGGACTTAACCCATTGAGCATCTGATCCTGTTTTGCATGCATAATGGGCATATGAAGAAATTTTGAAAATTTTGTCATTATGGTTCCAGAATAGACTTGCCCCATGCCGAAGATCAATCTACTAGCATTTGATTTAGTGGGTCTAGTAATGTCCTGTTTAATCAAATGCTGAGGGGGCACCACTACTCCTTGATTCACAAGAAATAAGGGAAGTCGATGGGAGCATTTGACCTCACACTGTAGAGATGGCACCAACCTAGGCTTTAGGTACCTTGACTCCAGCTACGTTATTGACATAGCTGGAGTTGCATACCTTAAGTTGACCTTCTGGGTCTAGGTTAAACCTGGACGTATAGTATGTATTTACATTCAGCTGCATTTGGCTTTAGAACTGGTGAAGTCATCTGTATAAAATGATAGGTACATAAGAAACAAACTAATTTTCAGATGGGAAACTTCACATATATTCTGATTAGGCAGTGGCCTTAATGCTATTCGTATTCAAAGATAAAAAAACAACAGCGATAACAATTAATTAGTTTTCATATAATGCTTTTCTTCAGCAGATCTCTATTAATGGTTGCTATGGCATCCCAGGAAATGTACGTGTCATTCCATTTGATAACAAAAGTATAGAGGAGCTAATTAAAAATTGGAAAATATACTCTTGAAACTAAATTATGGGTCATATCCTCAGCTGATGTAAATTGGTATAGCTTCAGGTAAATCCATGGAGAAGTGTGGGTTTTTACCAGCTGAAGATCTTGCTCAGTGATGACATAATTCTACCATTTAATTTGCATTATGACTTCACCATTTCAAGTTTGGTTCCTTTTCTGCGTCAGTTGAGGTTCCCTGATGTTTGCAAAATTTCCCCTTGAATGAAGAGTTGATGTTTCTGTGCACAGATATGCCTCTATTTATGCCACACAATTTTTGAATGAAAGACTCAAAATTTCTAGAACAAAACAATAGTTTCCGAATATAAAGGGTGATGTGCAAAAAAACCTGTTCTCTTAAAACTTGTATTAGAGCATAGTAAATATACCAACAACAATTTTCCACTGTTCCTTCATGATTTCATATATATGGCTCGAAGTTTCTGTCTGGCAGAGAAAGATATTAATTCTTTCTTGGGGTCCCAAGTGGATAAAGTAAAAATATGTACTACATTTTAAAAAAAGCTTTCAAAATCAGTTAAATGTTAATATATATCATACATCATTAACTGATCTCCCACTGGGTTTATTGGTCCATGAGGCTAACAGCGTGAGTGAATTACTGGCAGATCACATAGGAAGGATATAGGGTGAATTCAGCCTGAAGGAAGGGCAAAAGAAGGGACAGCACTGACCAGAGGAACTGGGGCTGAAAGCCACAGGACAGCAGGTTGGAGGACTGGTAAGTGTGGACTAATGATGAAAGGGGAAGTAAGGAACATTAAAGAATTGGAAAGGGAGACACCAGAAGGATGGGCAGGATGTCAAACACATGTGTATGTGGGGACGATGGGGGTGCATCAACAGGAGGAGGATGTAAGGAGATGTGCTTTTTTCTGCTTTCATGAACTTACTCCTCCATAACAGGTTAAGAAAGAAAGAACAAACGAATGAACACAGGAAGAAAAACAGAATGCAAGTGCACACTGATTTATGTTTCAACTGGTAGCACTGCAAGAACTCAGTGATAAATGGTGCAAAAGCTTGAACAAAAAAGGCTGCCTTCAGTAATGCCACTTCAAGATGGTAAAACCCCAAGATAAAGTCCAGGTACTGCAGAAAGCAGATTAGATAATTCAGTAGTGGTACTTTACCCTCTGAGTAAATACTGAGTAAATACTGAACAAATACTCCAGTCAGATGCTACATGTGCTGTGCCATACAAGGTGCAATTTTGGGGATGCGATTAGCACCAAGAACTGATCATCTGTGATCATAAAAACTATTATTACATTTTTCACAAGAAGAGAAGTTTGTCTGCCTGAAAGAATTGCAACATGCTGTCATCCAGGTTTGAGCTTGCTTTTCATCTTCATCATCATCTTCTTTTGGTGGGATAGAAATAATTTTTGCAGTAGGCAGAGATCATCTGACTTAAGTTTGTCATCTGTGCAGCCAGTAGCTTTAATCTTCAACAGCTTACTCATTTTGGAAATCTGTAGAAAATATCAGGTGAATAGAGTCCAACATGTTCATTATTTGCTCACTGGACCTTAAATATTCCACTGGAGACATTGTAGTACACCCATGTGACTACACACTATTTTATATTAATGTAATGGAAATGTACGGCATCTGTAGAGTACGTAATTGTTAAGCATATAACATATTGGACCTACAAGCCATGCAATATATTTGTACATCTGTTGCTCCTGCAAAAACCTTCATTTGCATTTTTATACATGCAAACTGATTTTGTTTTCTCATTTGCTGGCTTACACTCACACTTTGTGTAAAAAATGCATTTTGTAGAGCTCACCTATTGGTCACATCTTTGAAAATGTGGCCTAATACCTCAGAATCTTAAATAGTTATATGGTTTTTCTTTCCAAAATAGAGAGAGAATTATCCATTCTGAAAACCAACTACATTTTGTTAACTCACAGGGTATGTCTAGACTACGTGGCTCCGTCCATGAGGCATAACGGAGTGGTCAACAAAGGCTTCTGTTGTCAACTGCGGAGCATCCAGACTACCGCGCTGTGCCCGCAAACAGCTGATTGGCACAGCGCGGCGGCCATTTTTATGTAAATGAAGCGGCGATTATTTAAATTGCCACTTCATTTTCCTATGTCTAGTAAATTCATCTACATGGCTCCATCGACGGAGCCATGTAGTATAGACATACCCACAGTTACTAGAGATCCCTGAGATATATTTACAGATCCTTGAGATATATTTAAACCATACAAAGGCATACTAAAGTATATTATATTTTCATATAAGATGCCAAATTTAAACATGCAGATATCTGAGGTATAGGAAAATTGAAAAGAATGAAAAACCTATGACTGGCAATCTTACTAGCAGTAACATTAGAAACTCAAACAGCCACGTGGATATGCATTAGAGGAAGGAATAATTGTCTTAGAATTTATATGCTAACATGTTACGGCCAACTTTTAGCTCTAAAAGTTGCAAATTTCAGCCAACTTAATTCTAAACTAACCTCATCCAACATTTATATTGACTACACTGTTAGGATGACACACATATGGGCAATCAAGAAAACAGAAAAGGGAAGGAGAAAGAAAGAAACTGATTAGAATATGTTTACTTTTATTCAGTATTATATAGACAAAGCTGTGGGCAGCAACAAAGCGGCTGCAGCTCTCCACATGTCCCGGAAGGATTGGGCTGGGAAGAGGTGGGGCCTGGGGCAGAAGGGGGCGGGGCTAGGGCTTGCCTTCCCCAGCTGGCCTTTGACCCGACACCCATGGATTCACTCCTCAGGATTCCACCAAAATTTAAAATACTAGCGTTTTACAATGTCAGCTTTGATATCACTTTGTGAGTTTCATATAGTTTGATCTTTTTCTCCATATAAAAATTAATAGGTTTTGTTTTTCAAGATTTGGTGATGGTTTCTTATGAGAGAGGACTCCGGGATCAAAACCTGCATTTCTGAAAAAAACAACATGTAGGTCATGTCTTCTGGAAGAGGTGTCCAGCAAAAATGGATAAACACAAAGTTGTTGCTCCTAAGACTTAACTGGGGTGGGTTTGCACACCTAGACTTACAAAATGATGGAAACTAATTTAGCTATAACTACTCAAGAGAGAGATCTTGGAGTCATTGTGGATGGATCTCTGAAAACATCCATTCTATATGCAGTTAAAAAAGCAAACAATGTTAGGAATTGTTTAAAAGGAGAATAAGGCAGAGAATAACGTATTGCCTCTGTATAAATCCATAGTACACCCACATCTTGAATACTGTTTACAGATGTGGTAGCCTCATCTAAAAAAAGATATATTGGCATTGGAAAAGATTTAAAAAAGGGAAACAAAAATGATTAGCAGTTTGGAACAGGTCCCATATGGAGAGAGATTAAAAAGACTTGGACTTTTCAGTTTAGAAAAGAGGAAACTAAGAGAGGATACGATAGAGGTCTATAAAATCATGACTAGTTTGGAAAAAGTGAATAAGGAAAAGTTATTTATTTGTTCCTATAACATAAGAACGAGGGGTCGCCAAATGAAATTAATAGGTTGCAGGTTTAAAACAAACAAAAGGAAGTTTTTCATCATGCAGCGCACAGTCAACCTGTGCCGTGAACTCCTTGCCAAAGGATTTGTGAAGACCAGGATTTCAACAGGATTCAAAAAAGAACTAGATAAACCCATGGAGGTTAGGTGCATCAATGGCTATTAGCCAGGATGAGTAGGAATGGTGTCCCTAGCCTCTGTTTGTCAGAGGCTGGAAATGGATGACAGGAGAGGAATCACATGATGATTATCTGTTCTCTTCACTCCCTTTGGGACACCTGACATTGGCCACTGTTGGAAGTCAGGACACTGGGCGAGATGGACTTTTGGTCTGACCCATTATGGCTGTTCTTATGGTGATTATTGTACTGTAGTATGCAACATTTTGCATCCTAAAAGCAAAGGTCTGTATTTACCAACAGTACCCTCTGGCTGCTTTGCATTGCTTTAGGGATGCAAAACAGCTGTAAACTTAGCTTACTTGACTGTTAAGTCTGGCATCCAGCTGCTCTGTGTCACCAAAGTGGCACAAAGGAGTTGGCACAAACCACTGAACTTAACACAAAATACTTTAAGAAGGGTTTAAACACCCCAAATACAGACTGTAAAGTATTCATATAAAACAGTATACGAATATTAATATTTCAGTCCCAGGAGTTGAGGTTTCCTGTCGCTAACCGCAAATGAGAACTCATTAGTTTGCAACCAGAAATTCTAACTCCTGGTACAAAATGATCAGCAATTCCATTCCTTGTGCTCAGTTCTGAACAAGAGAATGAAATAATTGGGGACAACTCCTTGGGTATTAAAGATTGCTTACTGATCAGGACACCTGGGTGAATAAAAAATAGGTAGAGAGATGGCTAGTAAGTGGCAGGCCTTAAGTATTGGGGCTGTAAGGGGAAATATCCATACCAAGCATTTAACTTTGCTCATCATGGTGCAAAATAGCCTCACCCCAGCTAATCTAAAATTCAGAGGTGATTTGCTTTAGCCTAACTCCACAACTCAGCCCACCTCTGAATTTTCTCCCACCCTACACATATTCAAAGGGGAATTAGAGTTACTTCAGTCTCCGAAAATGTAGTATTACTTTCTTCATATATACAAAAAAGATAACTAGTTATATCCTGGACCTTTTACTCGTATTTGCTTTATGTTGGCCAGGATGGGTAGGAATGATGTCCCTAGCCTCTGTCAGAATTTGGAAATGGGTAACAGAGGAGGGACCATTTGATGTTTATCTGTTTTATTCATTCCCTCTGAGGCATTTGGCATTGGCCACTGTCTGAAGACAGGTTTCTGGGATAGATGGACCTTTGGTCTGACCCAGTATAGCCATTCTTATGTTACTATAATGTTCTTTTGTGCCTTCTGGTACTGCCATTTAACCTTTATTTGTGTTAGACCCAAGATGCCACAGGACTACACATTGTTTTTAAAGTTACAAACTCCATCTGAGACTTAAATATTCCTTTATCACTTCCTAACCTTAAAAATTTGTATCCTTGTTCCTTTTCTCTTAAAAACAGGTCTTTTAAGATGCTGCCAGGAAAGTGACCCTCCCACTTTTGATATCCTACCATTTTGGCCCAAATGGAAAAAATACCTTCCCAGTTCAAATGATACAATCAGTCAGGGCCACAGTATCTAGGGGTATGTCTACACTACCACCCTAGTTCGAACTAGGGTGGTAATGTAGGCAACCGGAGTTGCAAATGAAGCCCGGGATTTGAATTTCCTGGGCTTCATTTGCATAAAGCCGGGCGCCGCCATTTTTAAATATCCGCTAGTGCGGACTCCGTGCTGCGCTGCTACACGCGGCACGGACTATGTAGTTTGGACTAGGCTTCCTAGTCCGAACTACTATTACTCCTCATTTCACTGTCATAACACCATTCAAGTCAGTGGGCCCCTCATTTAACTGAAGAAAATTATTCCCAGGAATAACTTAAAAATTAAAAATGATTAAAACTTATTGTGTGTGGAAACACGAATCATTTGAAATTTACATATAAGAATTTAATATATCCATTGAGTTGTATGCACTGTGGCAGGGTCAGTCCCACTCCTGGGTCCCAGGCCCCTGTTCTACCCACTATCCCACACTTCAAGTTCCACTTGCCTCTTCTCAGTGTTTGGCCTTCTGTCGCTTGGCAAAACAAAGGGTGTTGGGGCCGATGCTCCTGGCTAGTAGGGGCTGAGTAAACAGTCCTCCTCAGCCACTGGCTGATGTTTCTGGACACCTAGGAGGAAGGAAACCTCCAAACACACCCTGTCAGAGCCCCTTACCGCTTTGGCAGTGCTGATGTTCTGCTCAGCTCCTTGCATTCTCCTAATTGTTAGTTCCAGTAAACATCCACTCTCCAAACTCCTTTTCCTCTACCTTCCCGCACAGGGAAGGTTTTTAAAGAGGTCCAGAGGCAGCCTGACACCAGCTCACCTGGCCTTTAATTGATTTATAGCTGCCCTACCTCAGCAGCTCTGAATTAGCAAGGGCAGTTGCCGGGGTTTTTTTCCCCCCCCAGAGCTGCCTTTCTCCCCTTCTCTCAAGCCCTATAACCAGCCCTGTCACAGGTCACATAAATAATGTTTAAAAAGTCACTGTGCTCACTGTAGGCCCTATATATATATATATACACACACACACAAATTGTGTCTATATTCTGCGGTTACATTTTAGTTCCAAACTGTCCTTACTTGAATAGGCCTGAATAACGCTCATTAATGGTAAGAGAAGTTATGCAAGAAAACTGAAGGAAAATGTGGGTGAAGATTTTATTTTGAGAACCATTGTGATGAAACCTCTGCCTTAATAACTATGTAAGAAGTAACACAATACAGTGTGTGACTGTTGTGAGAAACCATGCTGTGGGTGAGCACAGGCACACAGTCTGCCAGGACCTGCTGTCATCTCATTATCTCCAAACAGTGATATTCCACTTGGATGCCCGCAAGACGGACTGTTTGTGAGAGGAAAGAGTTAGCAAAGCTGAATAGTTTCATGCTGTGCATGGCAGTTGTTGGTCCAGAATTGCAAAGGTTGGAATCTTAGTTTCCCCATTCTAATAATGCTTCTCACCTCTGTGGGAAGATATCAAAGCACTTTGCCAACATTAGGGCTTATGAGGTAGGTGTCCCTATTCCCACTACAAAAGTGCAGAGTCTGATCCTGTAGCATTTATTCACATGAGTAATCCCACTGAACCTAACATTTGGAATAGTTGGCTTCATCTCTGGGTAGGGATGTAAAATCCCGTTTCATTAATTAACCTGCTAATTGTTAATTTTACCGGTTAATCGATTAAACGGGGATGAGCAGCTAGTAGGGAGCTTCTCCAGCTCCCAACAGTTAACCAATTAACTATTAACATTCCAATCTCTGGGCACTACCAGTGGCAAAGATGGTGCAGGCACCTTGCACTGATGCAAATCTCACCCAGGTAGACTTTACCTCTGGTGATCCTGTGCCAAGGTCTGTACTAGAAGACATTTACAGAGCTTGAGTGAATCTGGTCCACAGTGCATTAATGAGAGCCTATAAAATGGTATTAATACAAATGTAAATGAAACCCACAGCTATTATGCACATTATAATCAATGGGCAATCAAGAAAACAGAAGAGGGAAGGAGCAAGAAAGAAACTGATTAGAATATTCAGTGGTACTCTTTTTTCTTTAATCATTATCTTAAAATAAACAAGCTACAGGCTTTTCTTTGCCTGCCTGCTCCCAGCTCCCAGGGCATTTCTTTGCCTCCCTGCTCCCAGGGCATTTCACAGCCTAGACATTTCTTAGGTTATCGGCTTCTATGCATATATGACTATTGCCATTCAAAATAACTGGAACTTTTTCAAGGTATAATAACACAATTTCTGCTGAAAACTTCATAAATTCAGACTATAAGCGATCAGATTTGTGTCCAATTCTGGATCCTGCTACCAAGGGCTTCTAGATATTCACAAATCCAAAAGGCCCATGGGCTGTGATTTTATCAGCTCTTATAAGGAAATAGGTTGGATCTGACTAGCACTGTGAGAGGAGACCTCAAAGGACAGAAAAGAGTGAATGGATCACATATTTTGTGCATGCTGGCCAGCAAACACTCTTTCACCTGCTCACTGGTTTAAGTGGGGGTTAGAAGTGATGGTATTTATTTTATTTCAGATTTAATAGGTTTTATTTTCTTGATGCAGCAGAACAAACCTATTTCCAGATCACTATATTCATAAAAATGCCTCTCCTTGACTATTGAATTAAGGGCCAGATTCTTCCATATATTGGAGAAGAAGCGCACAAGAAGAACATCTTGTGAGTTTCGGTATGCAACATTTCCTCTTTTATTGTTCTTGAAAAGATGCCAGCACTCTTACCACAGAGCCAAGACAGAGTTGGGGTTGTTAAAGAAGTGGGCAAGATACAACAATTAAGCTCTGTACAGAGGGCAGACATGGGACTCCTTGGGAGCAGGGTATAGCTCAGCTGGCTCTTTCCCTCCTGTTGTGCAATCAACTGCCTTGGTTTCTCTCAGAGGAAAGAAGAGTCAGTCTGTTGTGCATAGGAGAGATCTGTCCTTCTATGTCTCATCATAAAGGAGAATCCATACACCTTTCTCACTAAAAAGGGTTAAACAAATTCATAGGACTTTTTGGAGTTACCACCATTGATGAGAACATAAATGTACTCCTTACAACTGTTTAGTAAACTAGAAACAGAAGAAAGGTACTTACCGTCAACCCTTGTTCACCTGGTTTTCCTGGCTCTCCCTTTAAAAATAAATTGGACTTATATCAATAATGTTATTTATATCCATTCCCTACTTAGTAGCATTAAAATGTCTATTAAGTACTGTACACTGAAATACCTACTGTAACACATGACAGCTGCAAAAATATCTAATATCTCTGGACCCGAAATAAACTATAAGAAAAGACTGTCATGTTACATACACCTGAATTATACCTAAATGCTTCAGTGTTTGTTAAAAGTGATGCATTGACTGCCCTTGAAAATGAAGGCATTTTTCCACAGAGAAGGTATAGAGGAATTTAAGTGTAAGGTAGGCTGTCCCACTATGGCTTGAAAGGACCTTAAAGATAAGAAAATCAATCAATCCCCATGCCTACTCATTCTTTGGCCTCTCTGCTGAAACTACAAACAAAGTTTGCCAACTAGTGTAACTGAAGTTAATAGGATCTTGACTGAGTAAAAACTGGATAAGAGATTTGGCCCAGTGTCTGACTGTGGTGCTCATTTTGCTGCACTAGTCCAAAAGAAAGTGAATTTGTTCACCTTCATGACATGCTACATGTCTGAATACTGAAAAACAGTGTTTCCAAATATTCATTCTAATTCCAAACAACTGTTCAGTTCAACCATGTTTGTACTACTCTGTTCACTTTGGAAATCATGTGAACGCACTTTTATTCATACGACTGATTGGGGAATGGCTAGTTATTGTCATGAAAACAAAAGTATTCATAGAAGAAAAGGAATACTTGTGTTCATTCTTCTCTTTATTTAAAAAGTTTCAGTCCAATCACAGAGCAGAAAATAATATGATGTCCCTTAAGTGACCAATTATTCATTTATAGTAAATCAAGTTGTATATAGCCAGACTGAACAGCAGTGAAAAAACACAAAGACTGAATCTTGTTTGTTTGAAATGTCTGGCAAATGGCCACAAATAACACATTTGCAGTGACCACAGTCAGTTTGCAAATGCTTCACACACACAAAAAGAACTAAATCATAATACACATTATATGCAACAAGTAAAGTACATCCAGTTGCATATTTCCTGCAGCAAAGTAGTGGGAAGAGAGGGGAGGGAAATAATAGTAATTAGTGTTTTTAGAGAATTTTGATATGGTCATTGGTGCTATTTGTTCCCAAATGTTGTGATCTGCATATGCATGCACTTAAAAGCCTTTAGATATGCACATCCTTTAAAGCTATGTAAATAAACAAATAAACATTATAATCTGTCCTTTGTGGTCTGAAGTCAAACTTATTGCAGGACCATTATGATTCTTGATGACCCCTACTGTATAAAGAAGATGCATTTTTCCCTGCTATGTTAAACACTACTGCTCCCCTTGCTTGAGAAGCAAAAATCAAGCCACATTATCATCAGTCTTGCTTTCTTTTCATCAGTGCCAACCTCAGCCTCTTGTGCGTGATCCAGAGAAAATTACACTGTTGGGGTCAGACAGCTGATTCAGATTTCACTTACACAACTGTAATTCAGGAGTATCTCCACTATGTGAGTGGAGTTTTACTGCTGTAAGGGATATCAGAAAGAAGTCCAAAGTTTTTTTTGACAATGCAGGGATGGTGCATCTCTGCAGAAGTGAGTGGGTGGCTGAGATGAACCTTAAAGAATGGAAAATAGCAGATGTATATGACCTTTCAGTGTTCTTTTAACCAAAGATTTTTCAAGGCAATTCTTGAAAGGCTTTTTGGACTCAGATATCTAAATTCCATGTCTTGTTGGGTTTTCCCAAGAAGTTTTAACAGAACTGAGCTATTATTGTTATGTTATGTTCTATAATTTTATATAGTTAATATAACGTAGGATGAGGCATTCAGAATGAGATCAGAGCATGAGATTGGATGTATTTTCCTTTTGGTTTTTACTTAAAAAGGACTCTGTAGGAAAGGTTTATGTCTTCCTGCCCTGGCCTCACATATGGAACCATGAATTTTCCTTCACAATGTTGATTTTATGTCCCTTTGGACTATGAATATGAAAAAGGGGGGCAGGCTCCTTAAAAAAACCTAAGGACTTTAGTAGGTCACCCAAATATAAAACCATGAGCATTTCCAAGACTCGTTAAAAATAGGGCCAAGTGACTTTTGTATTTATGATTTAATTTAAAAAATGTTGTCAGATCTCCAGCAACAAAATGCCAAAAAAACGAAGACTCTTCCTCCCAAACAAATGATGACTGACTGAGAATAACACCACTGAAATATTTGGATCTTTCTGAGGAGCGGTAGGCTGCTCATCTCTGGAGTCTGGATGGCAGAATCAGGCTCTGAGAATAGTGCATAGAATTTATTAATCTATTTCCTCAAACTTCATTTGTTAAAAAAATCACCATCATCATTAGGGAACTAGAAATCAAACATATAATAACCTAGATCCAAATTTAGCTTTAAGAGTTTTAAGTGAGTGGTTGTGTTGAAACATCCTCTTCTTGTTTCCAGGGGGCTACCTAGCATTGTAATAATTAAAATATCAGGAAACAATTCAGAAAGGTCAGGGACCAGGGGGAAATAATTTCCCATGAGAATCATGAGATCTGGGTGCTTTTTCCTAGCCTGGTTATTTACTCACTGTGTGTTGCATTAAGCATATTATATAGCCTTCCTATGGCTCAGTTTCCCCATTGATAAAATGTGAATAATAATATTTCCCACCTCACAGGCGTGTTTGTGAGGCTAAATGTATTCATGCTTGTAAAGAACTCATACACCCTAGTGATGACACTATATCCTCTAGGCTAACTCACCGGTACGCCAGGCATCCCTCGGGGGCCATCCTTGCCAGTGTCTCCTGGAGGACCTCTGGGTCCTGGTGGTCCTGGAGGACCAGGGGGTCCAGCTTGTCCTTGGTCACCCTGAACAGGAGTCAACAAAATCATCATCAGAAGTTTATCTTCAGATGTATAAAGCCTCACAAAAAGACACCAACTGACCTGCAACAAGTTCCTAATGGGCTGAAATAGCTGCTATGAGCAGGATGCTTACTTTGATCCTGGAAGGAGACAGTCTTTAAGCAGCATCTTCATTTCTTATGGCAGAGACTGCACTTAGCCTCAGAAGACTACTGTGCTGCACCTGTATGGTGCAACCAGCCAATATAGTCACAAGTGTGAGGCTCAGCTTCCGAACAATAGCAGGATTTATAGCATATGTTTAGCATAGCCTGGCAAAACTCTCTTCACCCCGTTTTCCAAAGCAAGTAATTGATTTGGAAGAGCAGGAATGATTTTCACTTTGGGATCATCATCATGATCACAGATTCACAGCAAAGACTGAGTGAGTAGGTTTGTCTGAGAGTTGTTCCTTTTTCAAAGTAATTTTGCAAAGCTCAACGATTGAGTACTGATGGAGTTCTAAAAGGATGGTGAAATATAATTGCTTTGCTGAAAAGCTGGGTATAATATTTTATCTGTTTTCAGTAGCTGTTTGATAGTGATAAGCAAGTGTCTACTTTTATGATTTGGATAGATTTATTTTGTAATAGCTGAATTTACCGATTGCCAAAACACATTTCTTTCCTATTAAAAACAGTATTTTTATTCATTTTCCAGAACACAGCTGCCAGCTCCTGTAAGAAGCCTCATTGGCTGAACATTAAATATGAAGCTTTTAGCGAAGCTTTGTGTAATTTTCCACTGCTATTCTACACATATACATTTAATAAAAAATGGTTTATTTCCATGATATTTTTCAAATTAATTACCCACTAAAATAGGCCATTTGACAAAAAAAGTATAGTATAGAGTAATAATCAAATGCAAAGAAGAACCAGAGTCCAGTGAGATTAAGCACTACCTTAATGAGGCGGCGTTTAATGAGCTGCTGATCAGCAGAGAGAAACCCATGATTGATTTTAGGAAACACCATCTGATCAGGCAGGTGAGGTCAAAGGTTGAAGTTCAGAGATGAGAGAGTTGAAGAATAGACATCAGAAGGCCCCAAGAAAGAAATAAAGATATATACATTAGATTTATAATAGCTAATATAGTATAAACTGGTGCTTGTGTCTGATAAAATCTGTGCCTTTTCTTTATAAAGGATTTAACATAGAGATTGACTAGATAAAAGATAAAAGCTTTGTTACTTATGGATTAATTAAAGGTAACATAACACAAGATTTCTTCCTAGCAATTCTTTTAGGTATCTCTGAGTTCACCAACATTTTATAATCTTGGGGGTATAAAATCAGCATATTTTTATATCCTGGTCCTTTAGCAAAGATTCCATAGACAAAGCACCAATTCAATTTTCAATCAGATTTTCCAACCAGCATACTGTGCCATGAAGAATGGTGCCATTTTAATGATATCTGAAATCCAGGCATACTTAGCTTGCTTAAACCCTTCCTGCTTAATTTATACATTTTTCAAAGTGCATCTGCAAGGGTACAGCTTAAATTACTGGTGCATGACACATAAACAGATAATTGAATCTGTCTATGCTCATTAGGTGCCTGATGTATAGTAATTTGACATTTTCCATACTCCCGTATGTCTTCATAAAACACAATTATAATAAAACTTCATCTAACCACCAAAATGCCCTTCAAGAGTATGGGTGATATGGATGCTAGTGTAGATAATAACACACACAGAGCTGGATTCTAATCTCATTCACACTGTATTTCAGGAGTAATTCCATTGGAGGTAAGTGGAATTACAGCATGAAACCTGTGTGGGGTGAAAGCAGAATTAGGCCCTTAGTTAGTAAGATGGGCTAATCAGTATCTCATGGCAAAAATAACTATTCATGGGCACTGTTATGCTGATAGGGAAACCTGACTGAACAGGTACATGTCAGCCACAAACCTTGACGGTGAGGATCTGATTACTGTGCAGAGCAGCAACTGTGGGGAAGCCTGGCAGACCCTAGGGACACAACATAACATGGGACCAAAACAACACGACACAAAACAGCACACAGACAATTTACTAATGGACAAACAGAACAAACGCTGTGTTTAGTACGCCCCACTGCCTATCAACAGCTCGACAGCTTTGTCATATGGGAAACAGAACTAGGCGCGAACAGTATATCAGAGATTTGTTTGGTTATATTGCATAAAGAATATAAAGGAATATTAAAGGAAAAAGCCACTCAGCAGTGTCAAATGTTATTATGGATAATTATAAACATTTGACATCTGTTACGCTACAGTTGGCTGAGGTATAAGCCATTTTCAAACAATATATATGTAATAGTACTTATAGAGAGGTACGTGTACAAAGCTCTGCCTCGAGATCACTGAGGAACCTGAAAGACTGAGAGCAGATCCTGATATGACTTTGAATTATTATACCTATAATACTCTGTTTATCATATGACATTCAGTACATAAACTGATACTATATATAAACAACAATACACATTGAACAATGGTCTACTGCTAGATCAGGAGTAGTCAGATGGCCACGTTCAACATTCTCAACATAGACAGCAGTATCATCACCTCTAGTTCAAAATTCTCCTCTCAGATCCCCCATGGTGATTTCACACATTCTACTCTTCCTGCATGTGCAGGACTCCCATTGTATTGATGAAGGAAGAGGAGAATAGCCGAGTTGGAACCAGCTGAGAGGATAAGAAAGGTGAATTTTGCATCCAATATCCACCTTTCTAACATATCATTGGAGGGTGGGACTTAGACCTGTTAAAGGGAAAAGGCTTCTCTCTCTTCCACAGCTGATCAGTATATTTTTCCTGTAGCACAGTATGTTATCTAAAATATCTCGGGACACTTCTGGCCTGACAGAGGCTTTATGCTGCAGCAGCATTTTTTAAACCATTACAAGTAGCTGAAACCTCTTCTGTCCTCCCTTTCCTTTTTGATCAGAGGGATTTTAGATTTTTCTTTACAAATAAAGTCCAATGGTACATTTAAATCACATCTTAAAATTTGGGTAGTGACTCTCCTCTCACTTTTGTTTTATACTGAGTCACCTCTGCTGACTTCAGTAGAGTTATTCCTTATTACACCAGTGAAGTGAGCAGAGACTCTGATCCTAGAAATGAACTGCAATGACAAAAACCAAACTGTATTGGCCTTGCTATTTCTGCTACGTTTAAGGTGTATAATTTTTGAAAGAATTGCATTGTCCCCCTTTTATGTTTTT
Organism: Pelodiscus sinensis; assembly: GCF_052426305.1. Lineage (NCBI taxonomy): Eukaryota > Metazoa > Chordata > Testudines > Trionychidae > Pelodiscus > Pelodiscus sinensis. The sequence continues at coordinate 107,528,955 of NC_143055.1, read as the reverse complement.
TAAACAAGCTAAAAACATCTAAACACACACTGCTACCAAACACAGGAATGATGCATAATTTGGAAAACAGATGTATTTAATTGGTGTTTGTCTTATTATGGAATATGAGTTTTAAAAGTTATTAGATGGTAACATGCCAGAATCTTTACATCTGTGACTCATTAGCCATACTGTGCACATGGTCCATTCCTTTCCTTGACAAAATACAATCCTTAGGTAATGAAAACAGGTACGAACAAAAAACCAACAAAAGAGCTAAAACCTAAACAACAGTGATACACACTAAATCTTGTTTATTTTAAAAAAAAAGGATTAATTGAAAATATTTTAATGGCTTCATTTCCACTTCGTAGGCTCTACAATTACAACATGATAATACATGATGTTTTTGTTAGCTCTGCATATAACAGGTTTGAAATTTGGCAATTTAAAAATATTAATGGACACTTGGATCAATATTGATTTATTCCCTTCTGAACATGAACCAGACCTGTGGAAGAAAAGGAAAAGGAGATTTTGCTCAGAAAAGGTGCGCTACAGCTCAACTCAAAAGCTCTGAAAGGCTCAAGCTTGTGAATTTTTTGTGCATCCCTCTACAAAATGTTTATATGCACAGACACCACTGGCATACTCAACCCCTCTGAAGCTACCAAAACAAAATAATGAGCAGTTATCAATATTGCAGCTATTTATATGTATTGCAGATATTTGTATGTACAAATATATTAGGGCAAGAGAGAAACCCTCTTTCTAATATTATTTTACAAGTGGATTCTGATTTGCTCTTCGGAAGATGTGCAATAGTAAGGAAAGACATTGCTACATAAAAGCCAGACCATGCACTCAGGGTAACATAGACTACTACTGTATTCCCATATGGGCACAAGGTGCTCCAGAAGGGGTTAGAGAGGAGTCAGGATAATGATTCCCCTCCCCCCCCCACACACACATAAAACCTTCTGGAGCTAGGCAGGCATACTTAGATGTTAAGTAGAACATTGTGAAGGTGAAAGGAAACAGGTACATAGGGTCTGCATGCCTGGGAACTTGAAGAGGCATTTTGCCTTCTGGGGTTCAGATGGTGCTGTTGCACAATGAGTCACTCAAAATTAAAGGACACAGAAGATCTATCTTCTGCAAAATGAATTCTCCTCCTTCTGTTCTCCCTCTCTGATACAGTATTTAGATCTGGGGTTTTTTCTAACTGGAGATGTTGCCAGGGATGGATTCAAAGTTGCTCAGTGGTGGATTATTTCATTTATTTTGTCTGAGTTTTAAAACACACATAATAAGAGCACTCATCTCTCACTCTGCATTCCCCTTCCAATAATTAGGGCACCACAATAAGCAACAACTACACTGGACCACTAAGGTTCATCGACAATACAGCCTGAATTCATTCCCATTCCAGAACTCCATTAGCTCACAACATCCAGATATGCACAGTCAGATTCTCATTGATCCCCCTCCACAAACATCTAAGTAGAACCATGAAATTTGGAGCATGGCCACCGGTATGGCAACACATAGGGCCCTGCTTACCAAGCTGGACACTTATCATGACTGTACATTCCTACATGACGCCTCTGGAGGAAACTGATGAATATTAAAATTCCCTGTTACATCCATCATACTGCAGTCTAACTTCTTCAATGGAGGAATTCCCCCAGCAGTCCCAGAACACACTCTGGTGGGAACACAATACACTGTGCTCAGGGTGGCAGTCTTCATAAGGCCACAACTTCTTTCAGGTATTTAAAAGACCTCCATTGTAATTTTACTGCTGTTTTTTAAATGCAGTAGCTTTATGAAGTCATTATTACTAGCTTTATATAATGCTGCATATGCTATATGCTGACTGTTGGATTTGCTCTTTATGGTGAATGTGAGAAAGTCCTTATTAGACAGACAAGGTGGGTGAGGTAATATCTTTTATTGGAACAACTTCCGCTGGTGAAAGAGACAAGCTTTTAAGCTCTTCTTCAGGGGACCTGAAGGAAGTTTGAAAGCTTGCCTCTCACCAACAGAAGTTGGTCCAATTAAAGATATTACCTCACCCACCTTGTCTTGTTACTATCCTGGGACCTAACACATCTAAAACACTGCCTAGAAAGTCTTCCTTAGGTTTTTCCTTCTGACCTGTCAATAAACCCTTGCTGCACAAGCTTACATGTTCCTGTGAAGACATGGTAAATGAGACAGGAATTACCACCTGCTGCACACTTGCACTTCCTAAGTTACAGCCAGCTGCTGCTATTTCACATCAAATCACACAGGCTTCAGGCCAGAATGATTTTGACACTTTTTATGGCTGACTTCCCTCCTCCATCCGCCACCTTAAGTTCTAATTAATCCCTCAGACCAAGTGCCAGTCCTGCAGCTAATTATTTTACCTGCCCTGGGGAATACAGTGTCCTGTATCTCTCTGTACTGTGCCATGGACTCACAGCGGGAACTCTTTTATACAATCCCTTTCATCACAACTGCTGTTTTCTCCATCACCAGAAGTCTGCTAACTTATACAAGGCTTTGCACTGAATGACAAGGATTGTAGGGTATTTTCACACACAAAGTAATACATCACTAAGCTTTAATGTTAATGTATTATGCCACTGTTAAAAGTTATGTCAACTCAATAAAACCCTGATAGTTAGCAACAAGCATAAACTAATTCTGACTGGAATAGGATCATTGCAAAAACATTATTTTCTATGATCAGTAGACTTTCATACCAGACTATGATTGACCTACTTTGTTTTTAGCATGAAAGGTATTCCAAATAACACAATCACCTCTCCAGAAATAACTCAGTGACAAGTATATTTTAAGTGAGAGCATAAGAATGTAAACTGCAGTTTAGTTGCCTGCATAGTATATATTCCACAGTCAGGTATAACATGAGTTTCAGTGGACAATTTCAACCTGAACTACATGGCTATTCTGTCTAAAGACAATGTCTCAGAGCAAACGCAGCTCCAACTGAAAGAATCCCACTGACTCATCAGTGGATGTCTCCCCCCTGACACTGCTCAAAATGTGCTCATTTCCTTTCTGTTCATTTCAGACACATGCCAGAAAAGATAAATGGCACAACTGCATTTAGAGTACTTATTAGAGCTGGGTGAAATATTCACAATGAGTTTCATTGGATCAAATTTGTCTCTCAAGTGTGTAATTCTTCATGGTAATTGAAACCATGTTACACAACATTCTGAGGTGAAAATTTGTGCATAATATTTTTCGTCACCTTGAGACTAGCCTGTGTGGGTTTGTGCATGCAGCGGAGAAAGCCTTCCTTACACCTGCCCTCCTTGCACCACTGGCAAGGAGCTTACTAAAGACGTTGCCCCCAACCATTAGACCAGTCATGCTAGCATTCTAATAGAGAGGCAAGTACACTCAATACTTTCTCAGAATGTTACAGCTGCAGCTACCCTCTCCCATGGCACCCCAGATCCATGACTCAAAAGGCATAGTCTGGTTCTGGGTGGTTGAATTTTGAAAAAAAGAGATGCCCCAAGCCCACATTTTTAATGGATAAAACATAGGATGGAAAGCCAGGAGAATTTGAGTTTGGTTCTTACCTCTTCTACTGCTTGTGTTCACTGCATGATTTTACAGCCACATAAAATCAGCGTAGAAGAGACGAAGTGGAACTACAATGGCATAAACCTGGGGTAGCACAGTAAATAACCAGGTCTCTTTATGCAGATGGTAAGTATCTCTGATCCCATTTACAGATAGGGGAATTCAGACCCAGAGAAATTAAATTATTTGTCCAAAGTTGTAGATTGCACAGTAAGTTACCATTAGAACCAGGACAGACCCTCACCTCTCTGCTGTTAAGAGCAAGGGTCTCTCAGATAAGCCATTGAAACTTTCTATGCCTCAAGTATTGCCACCTAACAAATATACTAAAGGTAGTTTGAGTTAAACCTTTATTTACATATAACAAAAGAATGTAAAGATTAAGGGCTTGACTTCATAGGAAGCTATACCACTACATAGTAAGGTGGGAGTTTAAATTGTTATAGTAGACACATTTATTTGGAACAAGCATGGCTTTTTCTGGTTTAGTCTAAAGTACTTTCTTAGGGTACGTCTAGACTACAGGCTTTTGTCGACAGAAGTTTTGTTGACAGATACTGTCGACAAAACTTCTGTCGACAAAGAGCGTCTACACTACATTCAGTTCTGTCGACAAAGCAAGCTGCTTTGTCGACATGGTAGTGTAGACGCAAAGGACAGTTTATATGCAATAACACCTTCTGTCAACAGAAAGAAACTCTGTCGACAGAAGGTGTTATGCCTCGTAAAATGAGGTTTACCAGCGTCGACAAAACCACTGAGTTCTGTCGACGTTATGTCGACAGAACTCAGCGGTAGTGTAGATGCAGGTATTGTTTTGTCGACAAAAGTTCACTTTTGTCGACAACACTCTGTAGTCTAGACACACCCATAGAGACATAACCTACACCAGAAAAGAGCACTCTTCTGTAATACAAACGTCCATATGGAAAGTGGATATGGGTGACAGAAGAGTGATCCTGTGATGGTTGTGTTCCCTCCTGCTGGGGCATCTAGTATTTCTTACCTGTCCCCAAGCTGCTTCAGTGCCAGAGGACTGGGGTTGTCCTCTCTCCCCACGCAGCCTGCACACTGAACCCATCATTCCAGTTCCACCACAGAGCAATGATTTAAATGAAAAAGCATAGAATCATAGAATGCTAGAACTGGAAAGAATCTCAGCAGATCATCAAGTCCAGTCCTCTGCCCTCACAGCAGCACCAAACACTGTCTAGATCATCCCTGATAGATGTCTATCCAACCTGCTCTTAAATATCTCCAGTGATGGAGGTTCCACAAACTTAGTAGGCAATTTATTCCAGTGTTTAACCACCCTGACACTCAGGAAGTTTTTCCTAATGTCTAACGTAAACCTCCCTTGCTGCAATTTAAGCCCATTTTTTCTTGTCCCATCATCAGAGGCCAAGGAGAACAATTTTTCTCCTTCCTCATTGTAACACACTTGTAGATACTTGAAAACTGCTATCATATCCCCTCTCAGTCTTCTCTTTTCTAAACTAAAGTAGCCCAATCTTGAAAAATCTGCTGCTGTACTTGAGTATAAACATGCAGCAGTGGGTTTTCCAAAGACACTGTTAGGGATACTGTATATCTCAGATTAGAATCATGTCCCCTCTCAGTCTTCTCTTTTCTAAATTAAACAAGCACAATTCTTTCAGTCTTCCCTCAGAGGTCATATTTTTTAGAACTTTAATAATTTTTGTTGCTCTTCTCTCGACCTTCTCCAATTTCTCCACATCTTTCTTGAAATGTGGTGCCCAGAACTTGATACAATACTCCAGTTTAGGCTAATCAGTGCAAAGCAGAGTGGAAGAATGACTTCTCGTGTCTTGCTCACAACACTCGTGTTAATGCTTCCCAGATTCAGGTTTGCTTTTTTTTTTTTTTTTTTTTTTTTGGCAACAGTGTCACACTGTTGACTCATGTTTTACTTGTCATCCACTATGACCCCTAAATCCCTTTCAGCAGTACTCCTTCTTAGACAATCACTTCCCATTCTGTATGGCTACGTCTAGACTAAATCCCTTTTTCGTAAAAGGGATGTAAATTAGACGTATCGCAATTGCTAATGAAGCGGGGATTTAAATCTCTCCCGCTTCGTTAGCATAAAAATGGCTGCCACTTTTTTTCGGCACGGAGCTTTGCTGGAGAAAAGCGCCAGAGTAGATGCTGATCTTTCAGAAAATAAAGCCTTTTCTGAAAGATCCCTTATCCCTCTTGAAATAAGGGATAAGGGATCTTTCGGAAAAGGCTTTATTTTCCGAAAGATCCGCGTCTAGACTGGTGCTTTTCTCCGGCAAAACTCCGTGCCGAAAAAAGTGGCAGCCATTTTTATGCTAACGAAGCGGGGGAGATTTAAATCTCCGCTTCATTAGCAATTGCGATACGTCTAATTTGCATCCCTTTTACGAGGAACGAGGAGTACAGATAGTTCGGAATGGCTACGTAGTTCGAAGTATCTAGCCCGTGCCGCGTGTAGCCGCGCGGCACGGGGTTCGCACTAGCCGGCTTTTAAAAATGGCGGCGCCAGCTTTATGCTAATGAAGCCCGGGAAATTCAAATCCCGGGCTTCATTAGCAAGTTCGGTATGCATACATTACCCCGCTAGTTCGAACTAGCGGGGTAGTGTAGACATACCCTTAGCTCCTTGAGTATTCTAGGATGCATTTCCTCAGGCCCTGGTGACCTGAAGACATCTAACTTTTCTAAGTAATTTTTAACTTGTTCTTTTAACTTCTAAACCTACCCCATTTTTACCAGCATTCCTTATGTTAGGCATCCTGTCACTCTCCTGCCACCAAAACAAATAAGTCATTAAGCACCTCTACCATTTCCAAGTTTTCTTGGAAAAACAAAACTTATTTGAGTTAAGGACCCAAGCAACATGGATAAATCCTCTGTTACTGTTTAAGTTAGAGTTGATAAGAATGGTGCATTAGAGCATAAACTAGTTGCACAAGGGATTCAGAAAAAATGGCCACATCAGAGCACTAATGTTTACACATTTTGGAATGTTTCCATGATTGCCTCAAAAACAGGGTGCTGGCCACTGCCTGAAACAGGACCCCGGATTAGATGAACAAAGAGTTAGATACAGTATGGAAATCCCTATTTTGGGAGCTGAGTCTGTTTGGACTCAAATAAACATCATCACTTCATTCAGAAGGGAGAGGAATCAGGCTTCTGACCAGAAATACATTACAGGTGGTTTTGATGCAAGCTAAAAACTAGTGATTTATTCTTCATCTCTAATTATTATTTTCTGACCATCAGAGAGTAAATAATTGGAGTAGACTCTGCACCTAGTAAAGTCAACATGAGTTCACTGCTTCAGGCCATGTCTTCACATGCAGTACTGCAGCTTTTGGTGAAAACAGTCCATGCCAATGGGAGAGAGCTTTCCTGTAAGCAGTGCTGCAAGAGGAATCCATTTCTTACAGGTACATGGGGAAGAAGCTAACGGGGAGGGCATGTGACTCTCTATTTGCCTCCTTCCCATCCTGCCCCCAGTCTGGAGCCCCCGATGCTCTCCCTACCCTCCCTATGGATCTACCCTGCCTTACCAGGGTAAATGGTCTCTGTCCTCCTCCCTGCTAGACACTTCAGAACCGCAGCAGTGAAAGGAGCAGAATGCTGTCAGCTCCTCCACTGCGGCTCCACTGTCACTGCCCTTCCACACCGCTGCCTCTCCTGGAGTCTGTACAGCAGCTCTGCTGGAGGACAGGGCTGGAGGCAGTATAGCCATGTTGGAGGAACTACTGAATTCTGCTTTTTTCCCCTGCTGCCCCATTTCCCTTCTCTCTCCCCCCACCTGCCATTGGTGGGCCTGGTACTACTGCCTGTAAGCATAAAAAAACCACACCATGAGTGACATACAATATCTTGGCAGGAGAAGCTCTCCTGCCAACAGCACCGTGTACAGTAACGTTTTCGTCAGTGTAACTTAGTTGCTCCGGGAGGTGAAGCGTTCACATCCCTAAGTGAATTAAGTTTCATCCCTAAGCAAAGTAAGTTTTGCCAACATAGGCAGCAGTACTGTAGACATAGCCTTGCTTCGGTGTGAGTAGAATAGCCCCGAAGTGTTGTTTTTACTCTGCATTCACTGGAAACATATTAACTAAAGCTATTGTGCATGTATCAATCAATCAGGTTTATAAACAATCTGATTTTTTTCAAATACTCCTTCAATTGGCAAAATATGCTGATATCATTAGTTCCCATTAAATATGGAACACTCTATAAAAGCTCTTCTCTACCAGAGTCTGAAATGTAATAGGCAAAAACGTGATTTGATTTTAACATGCAATCAGGACACTTTTTAATTTTAATGAGCTTGCTGTCATCATGACAACTTTCATCCATACTGGAAGAAATTAGAATAATTTTCCCATACTCTAGTGCAGAATGATCTCTTGAGGTCCCTTCCAGTTCTAGTATTCTGTGATTCTAACCTGCAAAGCATCAATTGCAACACAGCTATTTCTTTTTCCTAAGCAATACATACAGCAGTAAATATGCAACAAATTCATTAAAAGCAAAGGCAAGGGTTAAGCAAATAAGAACACTGCATTACTATCTGGGCCTAACTGTTTTAACAGAGCAAAAGAATCTGTTTAATCATTCAAGTCAACAAAGGTTAAGATAATAAAATAAACTTCTGAATGCCTTCCTTTTCTGGAACTTAATCTCTGCTGCTGAAGACATTTTTAAGATGCTATCAGTTTTGTATAGACCCAGCTGTTGGAAAAATTCACTTGAACACACCACGAGGAGAAAATAATGTTAGGAAAGTTGTTATGTATGGCTCCTGGGTGGCTTGTTATTGCACCTAGCTCCCAAAACTAATTTAGAACCAGCTGCTGGCTTATGATTTTTAGTCCTGATAAACAATAAATCTCTCACGTATCAGAAGTGAATGACAGAAGCTGTTTATTATGTCATTTGTGGGAAGATGATAGCAGACTGATTAAGATACTGTGCTGATAGCTGATTAACCTCTGCACATTCGCCTCTTAAAGTCTATTTTCATTAATTAGGCTTCTACCTCTGCTTGGACAATAAATCCTTTGCTATCTAAAGAGAGCAATGTTCCTTAAGTAAAAATCATTATGAAATCTTCACAGGCTTTGCTAGGCTCTAATCCAATAGTTTTAAACTGAAGTGGAGCAGAGCCACTGGAATGGAGCAGTGGCTCAGTATCAGCACATATTCTAATAGCCCATGGGTTAACACACATCAATTTTAATTTTCCATGTCCTGGCTCACTACACAGCAATGTAGACCTCTACAAACGTGTTGTGAAACAGGCACCCTTTGCAAAATGGAAACTGATTCAGAAGAGCGAACAGTGAACCTCTTGCACTCAGAGAAATTCTAATTCTGCAGCTGATCAAAAATCTGGTTCAGTGAGAATTGTTTTAAATGAGTAACAAATTAATAAGAAGTGAGGTACAAATGTACAGAAAACAAACTTACTAAGACCAAACAGTTAAGGTAGATCAGACTTTCTAAAGTGCTCAATCCTGGCATATCTTTGGTCTCACTGGAGTGAATGAGGCAGGACAACGCTGAGCACTTTTGAAAAATCCAACTCTTCACAAATATTAGTCCTTAAAAAAAATACAACCTGAAAAAATACCCCAAACTCCATGAAAACTGTAAGTCTCTGAACCTCTTTTGCAATACCTCTTAGTTTGTACCTCTCAAATAGAGATGTGCTACACAGGGCCTTATTTTCAAACCAGTAAGTATGTATACCTTGTGCACTCTGTTGTGTGTGCAAAGAAAGTAAGGGGAACTTCTGCAACTCTGAAATACTGTATTTAATTCCCCTGTCCCAATAGTTTCAGAGTGATTTAAGCAAGCACCATCTTTAAATTTTTAAAATCACAACAGGAAAACTGACAAAGGGATGTGTCTAAGGGCGGTAAGCAAGATGTTCTTGTCACAGGCATAAGTGATGAAGAGAAGATGATGATCTGCATCTTCCTCTTCATTTCACTGGGGATTTTGCAAGCTTCAGAGTCTCATTTTGACCCTGGCAAATCTCCACTCTTTGGTTTCTTTTACTAATGAAAGTGCCTAAAAGAAGAAGGTGGCTGTAATAAAGGCTTAAGGGGCTCTTTTGAATTTTCAAAGACTTAAAATTGGCTTGAAGCAGTAAAACCTTCTCTATCAACAAGTTTCAAAAGCATCTGTGAAAAATGTCTTATAGAACAAAGAAACCGCAGGCTCCATATCTCTAAAAGCTGAGCTAGTTTCAAAGTGTCTGGGACTTTCAGGTACAATAACCAGTCTATTTGCAGGGGTTTTTGAATGTAAATGTTGATGTCATTCCAGTATCACTTCCAGGCAGAATGCTTTTGGGAAAAATAGAAACATCCGAGGGTCACCTACCACAATTATGCAAAACATACTGAAAAGTAACCAAGCAAGGAACAAGTGGGTGGTGCATGATGGATTTACACCAAGAACTTCTATTAAAAACATAGGCTACGTCTACACTGGCCCCTTCTCCAGAAGAGGCATGCTAATTTCGAACTTTGGAATAGGGAAATCCGCGGGGTATTTAAATATCCCCCGCGGGATTTAAATAAACAAGTCCGCCGCTTTTTTTCCAGCTTGGGGAAAAGCCGGAAAAGAGCGTCCAGACTGGCGTGATCCTCCGGAATAAAGCCCTTTTCCGGAGGATCTCTTATTCCTACTTGAAAAGTAGGAATAAGAGATCCTCCGGAAAAGGGCTTTATTCCGGAGGTTCGCACCAGTCTGGACGCTCTTTTCCGGCTTTTCCCCAAGCTGGAAAAAAAGCGGCGGACTTGTTTATTTAAATCCCGCGGGGGATATTTAAATCCCCCGCGGATTTCCCTATTCCAAAGTTCGAAATTAGCATGCCTCTTCCGGAGAAGGGGCCAGTGTAGACGTAGCCATAGTGTCTAATCCTCAGGCATAAATTGAGCATATGCATCCTGAAGACAGTAATCAGAAAAGATGACTATTACAGTATGAAAGGTAAAATAGTAAGATAGCCTCCTAACATTTACACTTGAAATACCTGAGGAAAAAGAAGGAAAGGCTACTGTAAAGAATATCCAAACTCATTCTGAGAAAGATAAAGAACATGAGAGAGGAGACTCTGTAAATTACTCAAAAATTTACAAACTTCTTAATGAAACCCTTCAATACAGTGTAAACCGATTTAGCCTCTGATGACGCATAATCAATACTACAGCATACTGTCTTCCCAACTCTGCATCTCCACTCCTAACTTGTTTTTACCATCCAGCTCTGCATCTCAGCCAGTCTCTCTGACATCTCCTGCAGGTTGTCTGTCAACTTAAACTTAACACATCTGCGGTTGAACTTGAATCTGATTCTTCTGTTCTTTCTATTTGCACTATGCTAGTCTAAAGTCTAGCTAGTCTTGTTAGCCTCAGGACTGAAGAGCTGCAGCAATGGCCACTTTCTCCTCCTTTTCTCATTCTGGATTTGTGCCAGACTGCAGAATCTGGGCCCTTTTCTCCACTCTCTTCAGTCCTCTCAATCCCAGTACGCTTTAACACCACCTCCATTCTCCGATGACCTGGGAGCCATCTTTGACTCTGCCCTCTATGCTGCCACACTCAAACATCTTTTCATTTTTTACTGAACAGAATTTTCCAGCACCAATGTTTTCTCTCTTTCCATCATGCTAGAGCTCTCATCCAGGCCCTGATGGCCTCTTGGTTTATTTAATTCCTACAATCCCTTTTTCCCTAGCCTCTCTCCAACCTGTTGTTCTGGCCATGATAACCTTCCTTTGAATTCCTCCATTGACAACTTCTCCACCACATCAAATTCAAGATCCTTGTACTCATCTTTTTAAGGCCTTCTAAACTCTGCCCTTCCATCCATTTCTCTTTTGGGCCTTACTAAGATGTTCCCTGACACTGTTGATTTTCTTAACAGGCTTGACTGCCAGGCTTGACTACCTGTATGTTCACTTGTCCCACCGGAATATATCCACTGTCTTCTGTGCTATACCTCATACAAACAAAGCCTCTCCAAAGTAGTATAGAGATGTTTCCTCTGCACTGCTCCAAATCCCTACTCATCGATTCACTTTCGCCAAGACGCCTTCAGCAAACAGCCAACTCAATGAGCTGGCCAGTGAGGATTTCTGAGATTTATTTCAGCTACTTCCATTTTATAATTTAAAAAAATCTTTAACTGATTCAGAAACATTGTGCATATTCTCAGTAACAATGTGCAGCTCTCACTGTTACTCTTGTCTTCCTTCCTCACTCCTGCCTTTCGTTTGTTTCCTCCTCTTGTTTGTCTTAAATTAGATATTAAGCTATTTGGACTGGAACTGCTGCTTTCTATGTGTTAGTACATCACCAAGCATTATGGGGCCTGAGTGGGGCTTCTAAGTACTATTGTCATCACAATAAAATGGGCAAGTAAATATGTTTTGACTTTAAAGGATTCTAACTCATAGTGTAATTAAAATATATTAGCTAATTGACAGAAAACGTGCCCTGGCACACACTGTCATGAGAAAATGCATAAACATGTAACTGAACTGAGCCGCTGCATCATTAGAACAATATGTCCAAGCATTTGTATAATGAAGAACAGATGTAAAGAGAATGAACTGGCACTACCAACATAACAATATGTTCACTATTGTATTCCTGCAATTAAAACGATCACAATAGTAAAAAACTAAAATAACCCTACAAAGAATGTGTGAAGTTTACATTACTCACTCTAAAATTTGCTCTATTTCTAACTGCTTGAAAAAATACTACGTTTAACAAACAATAGCATTGTTCTATGAAGTACATGTATGAAAGCACAAGAACTAGCCCATGCATGTGCCATGTTTTTATAATTCTCTAAATAATGGGCATTTTAAGAGAAAATACAGGACCACATATATTATAAACCCCTCCTGCCCTCATCATTGTGGGAGCCCATGCTAGGTCTGAATGGTGGCTGGGGAAACTGGAAGGTTTGCTCTGGCAAACCAACTCTTACACAGAAGAGCAAAATCACTGTCAAATGCATTTTCCTCCACTAGCAGCAAATGTATATTTTCATAGACAGTAACGTATGTATGGCTACTCTTACTCAAATGCTTTTCAGAGACTATTTGGTTATATTTAGTATTGCTGTCCTGTAGACACTTACTATAACATGCAGGGTAAATGCAGCTAATAAGCATGATTAGCTAAGACACTGTTTAATTTAGTTTTGCGCTAAGGACTAATTGCCTACTCAGGGAAGGGGTAGTGTAACATTTTTTTTAAGATGCTTACCCGAGGGCCCTGATCACCTTGATCTCCCTGCAAAGTGGAAAGATGAGATGATAGTTTTAACACAGCATCTGTGTGCTACCCAACTCTCTTACATAATCTCGTATCATATATGTGTCAGTATAAACTACGTGTTCAGTTATTACCAGAAGGGGTTTCCATTTACTTTGTAACCGTTGACAATGCATCTACTCACCTTCTCGCCTTTTGGACCAGGAGGGCCCTGCAAAATAAAACAGAAAAGAATTGACAAATTATTGATGCTAATGACGTTCAGTGACCAGTTAGAGGGACACAATAAAAAGCAGAGCTAAATGATCCAGAGACCTAGCCTTAATGTTATGATTTCTCACGGTCCTCATTCCATAAGCAGCATGTATTTTAGGGAAAGGCTCTGCAAAGATTTATTAGCAGGTGTCATGTGGTTACTCTTGTTGCATTGTGCGCACTCTCTGCAGTAGGAAGACTCACAATAGTAAACAAGAGGAGCAAAATCCTGGCAGTGGCAAGTGAAATGGCAAAGCAAAACTCCCACTGACTTCAACAGAGCCAGGATTTCACCCTACATCTGGTAATAAGCATTTTTTAAAACAGTAAAACTTTTTTTTTACCACATCTAGTTAATAAATTCAGAGTTTTATATATCTGTCATGTATTTTGGCAGCCTTCTGAAATTCAAACAGTAAAGGAAAATTAGATTAGGAATTCTAGGCGCATAGTAAGTCATGTTCCTTCCACTGGCATGCTGTGATGCAGTAGAGGAAAGTGAGCTTTTCTTTTTCAGAATTCAGGCTGAAAATGACTTTTCAGATTGAAGGGTAATTATTTTAAAAGCACCAGACAAACAAAATGATGTAGTGGTGTTGATAGGGTGGCACTGTCGAGTCTTTCATTATTCTCTGTTGTCCAACGAGTTCCCAACTCTGTGTTGTGCACCTGTCTGGAACCAGCTTTCTAGACCCAGTTCTCAAGCTGTGGTTTGTGGATCAATTGCAGGTAGTCTGCACAGAACTGGTAGATTAAATGGTGCCGACTCTGCCTACATGTTTTCAGCTCCTTTCGAAGGTGCCCAGGTACTTCGGTGAAAAGGAGAGTTTGTGCATTGGTAAAAGCAGCTGGAAACAAAGAGGACAAGGCAGTCATGCTGTGATCCTTAGGGGCCATGAAAACAGCAAGAGAAGAAGAAGAAACAAGCACCATTACCAGAGAACAGCACCACCAGCACCATAGTTAAAAGTAACTAAATAGTTTCCTAATGCCACTTACCCACCTAAGTAAGCAGTGTAACTGCTACCAGGACTTTCATGAGCACAAACAGGAGGGGAAGTGGTTCGCATGACTTGCAAAGGGAAGAAGGGTAGCCCATGAAATACTGTCACTTTGGATGCTGTAAAAAGCTTTAAAAATTCCTGTGCTAGCCAGTTTCCTGTGTGTTTTCCTATAGGAGAGCCTCTGCTGCTACACCTTTCAAGGAGACTCAATGTATGTTAACCTCTGTAGTTGGCGCTCTCTTCTGGCTGGTGCAGAAGGGAAGAACCAATGGGAGGGGTAGAATCAAGCCCGGGCCTCCTTCTTACTTCTCCATTTCTGCCCTGGGATGACTAGAGGAGTGGAGCCCTTGATCTCAACTGAATACTAAGACTGTCGTTGTGACCCTCTCCCCCTTGTCACCACAGAGAGGCTGGACACAGCTCCCCCCTGAAGCTTAAAAAAGAAGGTAAAGCACAGATGCACTTGTAATGAACATTTGTCTAGGTGAATCCATTTGGTCAACATACATCTCCCACGGCTTCTTCTCAGAGTAGAGGTTCACATGCCAAACTTAAAACTGCACAGAGGATTCTGCATTCTGTGTCAGCCACTGACCCCATAAATGCTTGCACTGATGTGACTCAGAGAGATAGTAATGCAGCACATTTTCAGCAGGCCTGCTTTAAAACATATGAATATATATCTCGCTTAAGCTCTCAGAAAGATATATATCAACATCTGCCAATAGTTATTGCAGACTAGTGTCTGAGAGTATAGCATGTGTGTAGTAATAGTTGGTAATCACTGACTTTATAACGGTGACCACTAATCCGAGAATACAATATCTGCTGGGTTACATTCCATTATCTTAAAAAATAATCCTATAACTGACCTTTGACAACCCCTCAGCTGTGCACTACAGCTAAAGGACAGGATTCAGTAAAGCTGTATATTATGCTCCCTGTGCCAGTGAGGCCTCCTGCCACCCAAAGGTATTCATCTTAAGGAGGGGCAGGGAATTTTACTGCCACTGTCCTCTCTTGGGATTTCTGTTGGTGTGGGGGAAAACAGTTAATTCACAGTCAGGTTTCAACAGAGACACCATTGGCAGAAACTGCTGCTGCAACTATAGCCCTTCCTAACCAGTGCCAACCAGTGTTGGGCTCATAGGTATGTAATTAGTTCATTCAGACACAGCTAAGGATGCAGTCAATTTGCCCCACCACAACTTTCTTCCCAGGAGACACACTAGAGCCCTGGGGGCATGAATGTGAATCCAACCTATGATTTTAATAGAACTTGTTTCTATTATTTGTTTCAAATAGCTTGTCCAATGATTTTTGCCCTCTTTTCTCTCTGCAGATTATCTACAAACATCTCCTATTTCTGTGAATTAGTTACTTATTCACAATTGTCTGACGGATCAAATTGGTTTCTGGGAGTATTTCTTTTTTTGCATAAGATGGCTAGTTATCTAAGTCACGTGTTATTGTTTCTCTTGACTGGATGTTTTATAATTAATAAGAATACCCTTTTCTGCTCATAACTTATCCATACATATTCATATATGTTCCACAAATCTATTGCATGAACTAATAATATCCTTTTTAAAATAGCCCCCAGGGCAATTTTGGTGCGAATACTCTCACACACATGTGTACTTTTATTCACCATGTTTTTGTTTTCCACAATTTTCTTGCAAATTAAAATACTGGTAAAGGTCAGTGATGTTTCATTGCAAGGATATTCAAGTAATATTTTACGGCTGTTTTCACACAGCTCTAGGTCTGTAGAATACCATTTCTATTGTTCGGGGAACTTTAAAAAGGAAATCTCCAACCCTCAGCCTTTGACATCTTTCCATTTATGTGGAGAAATTCTCCCAAAGCTTTACTGAAAAGTTTACTAATGTGCGTTAGCGAGGAGGGATGAAACAGAGAGGCTATAATGATTTAGGCTGGTAAAGGCTGCCTAAAAGGCTGGTATGAAGTAAAGTGAAGTTTGTGGAGGTGGTGTGAGAGTTTGGGGCCTGGTTTGTTTAAAGGAGGGTAAGTGTTGCAGAGGGTTTGGTTTTCCCCAAAACTATTCTTTCTTCTTGTTCAGAGAAGAGATACAAAGAACCAAGTGAGCTAAAAATGCTAATTTTGAAGGCTGCAGCAGGGGCATCTTGCCCTTTTCCAATGAAGCCTTCTGTGCTTTCGTGTGTGAGAAGGCAGAGATCAAGCCTCTAGCTGCTGCACAAATGTGAAAGCATTTTGTGTCAGTTATGTGAAATGTCTGAGGTCAGAACATTTCTGAAATAACTTTACAGTGTTTTCACTGGAAACAGAGGCTCTTTTCTCAAAGTGTAATTATCTACTGCAGACGGCCATACATTTTCAAATAGAGTTTATAGCCTGTTTGGCATAAAGCAAGGCTTCGTAAATCACAAACACATGCAAAATTTGCATTCATAATTGGGTGATAAATACTGCTCTTTTTAAAACTGCGTGTTCCAAAGCAGACTGAAAAGCATCCAGGCACCTGCCAATGGAGAACAAAGCTGAAGTACGGGTCAACTATATTTTACAGCTGCTGCCCCTTAGTATGGACACAAGCTACATTTATACATTCAGATTAGTGTCAGGTGCTTCTTTTTTGCTGTCTTGACTACTGTCACATTTCCATTCCTTTGTCACATGCTCATTATTATAAATAGGTATACAAGCAGTGGAAGAGCAGGGTAGTGTGGTAATGGAAAATATAAGGCCAAATCCTGCAGTCAGACAAGATGCACATTGAAGTTTATGAGAAAATTATCTGAGGAAGGTCTGCAGGATTTAGCCATAGGCTGTATTTTACGGCACATTATCTGAAAGGTGGCATTTTTTTATTTTACTCTAGCATAACAGCTATTTTCACCTGGAAAGTTCTTCTGATGATCATATCAGCAACATCTTCTAATGGTCAGAATTGAAATCAAATGTAAAAATATTTGATCGTGCATTCTTTTATCTTCCAAGCTATTCCAGCTTTTCTTTAAAAGTTTAAACACAGCTACAATTCTCCCTTCATTATAAACCCTCAGCTTAAGTCCACATAACATGTCGCTGCATTAGGAACTAATATACAAAGAAGTTCAACTAAGAAGTCTCCCAACTTTATGGTCTTTCTCTACATTATGCTCTGTTTCTATACAAAATACTTAAACAGAACATGAAATAATGAGTGAGGCCCTGTAATTGAAGAGGGAAATACTGAGTGCATAATGTAGTGTAACACCTAACAGATTAGGAGGAGGTTCAAAGATAGAGCAATGTGTCCAGGTTATGCATATAAGGGCAGATTCACAGCGGTGGACCCCTAGGAGCGGGTTTCTGGTGACAGTAAATTCACTCCACCTGGAGCAGTAATACAGATGTGCAAGTTACAGGCATTCTCTGGAGGCCAGAGCTGATTGGCAAAGGCCATGAACTGTGGTAATGAAGGTCAACACAGTGGACTGCATTTAGAAGGCTGTGATGATACAAGGTCAATATAGACTGTGGCCTTATATACATAAGCTGGACACATTGCAATATCTTTGAATCTCCTCCTCATGCATATCCCTAATCTGCTAGGTGTCACGCTACAGCCTCAATGCAACTGCAGAAATGTACTGACTAACCAACCAAAAACACTTAAAAAAATTAATATGGAGCTTAGCCTAGCCCAATCCAAGTCTTACAGTAAACACATCAGGTGATAACCCAAAACTTTTCCAGGTTAAGGGACAACTATCAGGTAGCTTCTCATTATTGATAAACAGGCATTAAATCATGTTTTCACAATGACGACCATATATACTCTATCACAAGCCTGTTTATTCATAAGCCAACCCCCCAAATTAAAAAAATGTAAACACTACAATGACCCATTCATAATCTAACTCTATATTGATGGTTTGCAAACCTCGAGTCCCAGCTCATCAGCGTAAGCCACTGGTACGTTGGGACGTTTTGTTTGTCTTGAGCGTTTGCAGGCATAGAGTCCTGCAGCTCCCAGTGTCTGATATACACTGTTTCTGGCCAACAAGAGCAGTGGGAAGTGGCAGCCAGCACGTCCCTCAGCCTGTGCCACTTTCTGCTCCCACTGGCTGCTGGCTGAGGGGCTCCATGCCTACAGATGCTACAGGTACATAAAATGTCCTGGCATACCAGTGGTTTGCCCCACTAGCCTGGGAACTGAAGTTTGCTGACCCTCTTCCCCAGTTAAAAAAATATTGGTAAAATGCATTGACCTGTTCATAAAATAACCTCCCAAAAATTCAGATTAAGATGAAGTATATACGGCATATAAAATATAACATTAACCTATAATTTTTTGAGAATTTTATTTCAATAATCCAAGGTAATTTCTATAGGTGAGGAGGAGCCATTTTACTATGAAACTGTTGATATTTCTCCCTTCACAATTTTGTTCAGAACTCTCAGCTGTCCCAAATTATAAGAAATTTCCTTGATTTTGAAACTAAAAAATCAGTCTCATAGAAACCCAGCAATGATTGTAAAAGTATCTTGTATAATATCACAGGACAGGATATACAGAATTATGAGATGTGATGTTATAGAAAGTACTAAGAAAGTTACAAAAACATTTTAAGCTTCCTGCCTTATTATTTTTCTTGTTTCCCTTATGAATCCAGGAACATTAAGCAGCATGGTTTTGGACTTCATTAAATTTGGCCATGTTTGTAGACAAGAGCTGCATTAGCTGGCGCACAATGCCAACATCTCACCTTGGATCAAATATACAAATGCTCTCCAAAATTTCCAGTGCATTTGAACAACCAATACTGCCTCCAACCCCTTTCTTTCACGTGTTTCATTCTCCCCTCTGGGATTCATATAGTTTTCCTTGTATCGTAAAAAAAATCCTCTTTACAAATTTTGCTTTACTCTTGCCCTCTGCGTTGCAGTTTCTTTTTGTTACAATCTTTCTTCTAGTACAGAAGAAGTCTTCATGTTTGACAGTGTAATTTGTTCCTGACTTAATAATCAAGAAAAACTATGAAATTGTGCCAAAAATACGATGTAAAATCATTGCACGTCACTTAGATGAACAATTCAGTCTTGTAATTTACTTGTTGATGTCAACGCTAATCTTAACCCGACATTTACTTACACCACTATATCCAGAATGCAGTGATATACACTGCTAAGTAAGTCACACAGGTTCTCAAACTACAGGCTAGAAAACATGATCTATCCATGAGGTGCCAAGAAAGTGAAGACTTCCATTATAATAGCACTAATTTAAACATGTAGCTTCACTGAGGCTGAGACCAGGATGCAGCCTTACAAATACTGCCCCTGAAGCTCTCAGAAAACTACTATGGCCAGTGATTCCCTCTTCTACTGTACTTCCAGATACCCTGAAAGACAAGAGCCAAGCCAGAGTATGAACCCCAGACTGGCAGCATGTTAGCACAATGAGCTATTGCTATATCCTTTGAACACCTTATCTTTTATCTTGTGCACATGATTTCTTTGATTATCAATACAGTTGTTTTCATTTTTGCCACATGCTTTTCTTAAAAAAACCATAACCTCAGCGCAAATAGTACTTAAAAAAAAATCCAGAACACTGGAAGAATATGGATAAGTGTCACTGTCTGAGTTTTAGACAAAGGGTCAAATTTAACTCTTACACAAGAGACTGAAATGCTATTTATTTCAGTAGCATTGAGCCTGCTTATACTAGCAGTGTATTTGGCTCAATTTCTCTTTGTAGCCGTCCAAAACTATAAATAATTAGGGAAGAGTAATAACATTCTCTGAATCAACTGTGATGTCTCTTCTGAACTAGAGCTAGATGAGTATCTGCAGGATACTCCTAGACCCACTATGCTAGCAGGACACCATGCCCAAGAATATCAAGCCAGATAAATGAGATTCAATAGCAAAACCAGAACACTAAGATAATTCTCTCATCCAGAACAGTCCCAGAGTTCCTGGATGCCATTTGTTGGCTAATATCATGGACTGTACATCCCAGACAAAAATTAATTGAGCTGCCACCTCATTGATCACAATGTGTTTCCCTACGCTCATACTTTGTGTCTCGGCATAAGCATGAATTTACTGATACTCTTATGCATCCATTCAAATTTTGAGCACTTATGTGGATACATACAGTGAGTTCATAAAGTCATACCAAAGATTCTTGTGATAACATGAAAATATATCTGTATTGTTAACATCATAACAACTATAAAATAATTAATTACTGATGGACAAACCATAGAGGGATTAAGATATGTAGGCCAGATCAGATATGTACCCAAAACTTTGTTCAATTTTGTACTTCATAAATATATGAATCTAGTACATAAGAATGCCCATATTGGAACAGGCCAAAGGTCTATCTAGCCCAGTATACTGTCTTCCAACAGGGGCCCATGCCAGATGCCCCAGAGGGAGTGAACAGAAACAAGTAATCATCAAGTGATCCCTCTCCTGTCATCCATTTCCAGCCTCTGTCCAGAGGCTAGGGACACTATTCCTACACATCCTGGCTAATAAACATTAATGGACATATCTTCCGTGTATTTATCTAGTTCTTTTTTGAACCCTGTTAAAGTCCTGATCTTTGCATCATCCCCGGGCAAGGAGTTCCACAGGTTTCCTGTGCATTGTGTGAAGAAATACTTCCTTTTGTTTCATTTAAAACTTTAGCCTATTAATTTCATTTGGTGACCCCCTACTTCTTATATTATGAGAAGAAATAAATAACTTTTCCTTATTCACTTTTTCACACCAGTCATACTTTTATAGATTTCTATCATATCCATCCTTAATCACCTCTTTTCCAAGATGAAAAGTCCCAGTCTTTTTAATGTCTTCATATGGCAACCATTACAAACCCCTAATCATTTTTGTTGCCCTTTTCTGAATGTTTTTGAGGCGGAGTGTTGCTGCCCCTAGTGCCCGCCCTCCCGGTGCTCCGGGGCTGGGGAGGCTAAGTCGAGCTGTATGGTGCAACTCACCCTCCTCCCTCCCCTGGTGCTCCAGCACTGGGGAGGCTTGTAGCCTATCAAGTTACTTGCCTGTCATGCCAATAATATGGTTATGTTAATTTAGATTAATTAAGTAATAGTTAAGAACTGTAATGCAAAAAATCTGCTAAAGTCTGGTCTTCAGCACAATGTGCCCTGCCCGTCCAGTGCCTCAGACTGGATCAACTGGGCGGTGGCTTATCTACCTGGCCAGAAGGCTAGACTTGGGGGAGTGGGAGGCAGGCATTGCAAAGCGGCTCTCAGCATTCCTGCAGGCCCTTTGTGTTAGCTTGACTGATGTCTGGATTCAGGTGTAACGCACTAGGCCTTATGTCTGCCCATTGCAGTTTGGGAAGGCCCACTGAATACTAGCACAGCAGCACTCAACTCCTTGTGGAGGGAGGGCTTTGCCATTGACCCGCCTGTGTACAGTTCCAGGCCCTTTCTTAGCTGGAGGCAGGGCATGTTTGAAAAATGAGAGTCTAACAGGAGCCACAAATTAGTGATCCTGCTGCTCGTACCTGTCTGTGTGCATATGCTGCTTGATATGGTGCCCCTGGCTGGTAAAAAGCCCCGCCTCCCCCCACACAGCCAACCACAAGCCTGTTCGTGCCATGGACTGACTGGGTTGTGTGGCAGTCCAGATGCCATTAGGTGTAGAGTCAGCATGGGAGTAGTACAGCCCAGCCCAAGGGCTGTCTGGTGCATCGGGTTCCCTTGCAGTGCAGTGGTTCCTGCTCTAGGGTATAACAAAACAGTTCAGCCGCTGAATGCACTTTCCAATGAGTGCTACATCACATAAAAGTGGGACCCCAACCTAGGGGCGATAGGGAGAAGAAGATGTAATCCTTGGAAGGGCCAGAATGATGATCCCTGGTGATGGGGAAGGTGAAGATAATGATGAGAAAGATGATGGGCTAACACCTAAGATTGTTCTAGAAGGAACGATGTAAGTATATGGTAAGGAAATATGCATGTACATTCCCTATCTTATGAAATTGGGGTGTCTGTGACTGTGCTAACTGTATTAATAAACTATATTTGTAAATATACAAGAGTTTCTATAGTGTGCGTGTTGCAACTGTGCACATCAGGGTTCCCAACCGCAGAATAATTGAATCCAGGCCTGATCCTGGGAGAAAGAACCTGTAAATCCTAACGGTGGGTAATTAGAAATTTAAACATAATCTTAGATCAGGCAATAGGCTGGGCGCACCCTCCTTCTTCCCCTGGTGCTCCGGGGCTGGAGAGGTGAGTCTGGGCTGGGCTGGGCCTCCCCCAGCCTGCCTTCACCAACCACCCATGGATGGGGGTGTATCATGGCTTTATACAGAGGCAATAAGATATTCTCTGTTTTATTCTCTAATCCTTTTGAAAAGATTCTCAAGATTCTATTTGCTTTTTAGACTGCTGCTGCACATTGAGGGGATGTTTTCAGAGAATTATCCACAATGGATCCAAGATCTCCTTAGAGGTAATAGCTAATTTAGTCCCGATCATTTTGTATGTATAGTTGGGATTATGTTTTTACAATATTCATTACTTTGCATTTATCAACATTAAAATTCATTTGCCATTTTCTTGCCCAGTCACCTAGTTTTGTGAGCTCCTTTTGAAGCTCTTTGCAGTCTTCTTTGGTTTAAACTATCATGAGCAGTTTAGTTTCATATGCAAATGTTGCCACCTCACTATTTACCTATTTCTCCAGATTACTTATGATATGGAGAAAGGGGTATTGGGTCAGACCAAAGGTCCATCTAGCACAGCATGTAGTCTTCCAACAGCAACCAATGCCAGGTGCTTCAGAGGGAATAAACAGAACAAGTAATCATCAAAGTACTGGCAAAAAATGCAGACTGAATCACGTAGACTGACGTCATCCACATATGCACAGAAAAAGTGCAGCATGGGCGAAGGATGTCCACACTGACCCACCAACATGTCTTGGCCTTGATTAGGAGGCAATATCTCACATCACGGTGAAATTTCAGCCTCAATGGCCATTTCACTCATTGGCATACTTGCTGTGATTGACATCTCTGTTGCTTTTTATTCTGGGGATGTGAAGAACTGTTCCCTGGGAATGGAATGAAACCACCCAAGTTACACAAGCATTTGAAAAACTATTTGATGATAACTTTCAATAACAACCCCTCAGAGTTCATAACTTATTTTGAAGGACTGGCCATTCAGAGACTGGAGCAGCACAGTTGTTAATTTCCTTTTCACTTCCTCAAGCTCATTTTGGTATTCTGTCCATTCTTGCCCTGCCTGGGGGCTGGAATCCTTTCCCATTCTTATTCTGGAGGATGTCAAGTGGTGCTCTTTTTTTCTTTCTGCCACAATCTCTCTCAACTGGGATTATGTATGTGTACCCAAGCCAAAGTTCAATGTAACACTATTTCTCACACTACTGTTCACTCTGGATATCTGTGCTCATAAGTAAAGTGAGCATAAATTAGCTATGTCACAACTCAAACCTGGAAGGGGAAACATGCTTTCCTATGCCCCTTTACACTAGTGGAAGGTATTCATTGGAAGCTTTGGGCACATGATAGGATTTTTTTCAATAGCAAGAGAACGTGCAGTTGACTGTGCTTGTACTTTAGTTAATATATATGTACTGCAGTCAATAGACATTAATATACTGAAATTCAGGTAGCAGAACAATACATCAGTAGCTGCAAAACTGCAAACAGAAAAAGGAGGACAAAGAAAGGAATGAAAGGCTACCTTAGCATTTACAATAAAATGGAGCTTGAGACTGAACAATTTCAAAGCACTTTCCACAAACAAGATCGTGTTTATAAAGGTGTCGAACTCTGTTAAGCTGGCAAAGGGAGTTATAGCTATAAACACATTTATAGCTTCAGATTTCACGCCTTTCATTTTACACTAAAGATTAAAGTGACCGTGAAACAAAACGGAACAGGAGAAAAAATAAATAAAACTGTTAGATCTTCTAATTAGCTTCCCCACCCATATTAGGGCTACCAATGATACAGAACAGATCTGTATTATTTTGTGAATGCTTCTGTGATGATCTTTCTTTCACTAAGACATTTTTCTCAAAAGATTCTATGTCCATTTAAGCCCAGGTCTAAGAGGACCCACTGGGTACTGACTCTGATCACAAAGCTCTGCCTTATGGAAGCAATTAATGGGGTCTAGAACTGAAAGAACACTGGGGGTGGGGGGGACCCTAAAAGAAAGACTGATAGAGCCCAATGAAATTCAGGGCTTATAAAACTGCCTGGATCAGAGAAACACATTCTGACTTTCTTTCCTAGCACAATACAAATTAAATAGCAAAATTACACCTCCTGCCAATCAAAGCCATAACCCCCTTTTTTCATGGCCTTTTGAGATAAAAAAAAAAGTTTAGCAGCATGTTTATAACATATCTCTTTGCAGATATTTCTGAACTGGAATGTTCTTCCATTATTTCTAAAAGTACAATATGAATATAGCTTCTCGATGAGGCCTAGGAAATCTTTACATTATTGTACATAACTGTAGTTCACAATGTAATGTTTTATTCATGTTAGCTTAAACTTAAAAAAAGCAGCTCCTTTAAGGCAAGGTTCTTGTGGTATGTGTAATTACTCAGAGGTCTGGTAGATAACCCAGTGTCTTGTGAAAGACTCACGTCAGGGGAGTGATCTTAAGTATCATTTTCTCTTAGGCTGTGTCTAGACTACAGAGGGTTTTTTTTTTTAAAGTGGCCTTTTTTGGAAAAAACTTCACCTGCATCTAGACTGCCGTTGTGTTCTTTCAAAATTAAATTGAAAAAACACAGTGGTTTTTTCGAAATTGGTAAACCTACTTTTACCAGGAAGAATGCCTTTTTTCGAAAGAGCTCTTTTGAAAAAAGGCGTCCTTGAATGCAAACAGGGCTTTTTTGAAAGAGAGCGTGCAGATTGCCTGGGTGCTCTCTTTCAAAAAAGCGGATCGCTTTTTTGAAACTCTTATGGCTGTCTATATAATCGCTTTTGAAAGAGGCTTGTAGTCTAGATGTACCCTTAGATCATAGCTTGTGCCTTAAACACCTTGCAGAAAATGACATCTGAGAGTATGCAAAAGAGGTTCACAATACAGTTGGGCAAAATATTTTGGACATAACTTTTTTTTTATGAAAAAAGCATATTTGGGTAAACCGAAATAGTTGAAAATCCATGTTGAGTTTGTCTAATAATTCCTTCAGCAGGGAACAATTCTGAACAAGTCAAAGTGATTTTTCAGTGTGAAATGACTCTTCATTTAGAATTTTATTTTTATTTTAGGATTTAAAAGTTTTTTAAAAAACCTTCAGAAGCAAAAATTTTTGCAACCCAAAATGAAAAATTTTCAACTTTTTGTTCGAAAATAAAATAAAATAAAATAAAGCATTTTGTTTCCCTTTGATCCAATGCCAATTATATGTATGTCTACACTTCAACAAGGAAGGTGTTTCCCTGTGCAGGGAGACAGAAGCACACTAGCTCTTGAGCTAGTGCACTAGAAATAATAGTGTAACTATGGTGACATGGGAAAAGCACAACCTACTCATCCATACACAATCGCACCCAACCCTCTGGGTATGTACTTGGATGGCTAGTCCAAGTCAATGTAGCCACTCTTCTATTTTAGCACATTAGCAACGGTAGCACATGTCTGGACATCTGTACTGAGAAGCACATTCCCAGCTGCAAGGTAGACACTGTCTGAAAATAATGCGAACTTGACATTACTAATAGCCGGTTCAGGAACAACGCTGCTGCTTACTGACACCTGTTTTTCAAATACTGTAGCCACTTTATAGTGGAAAAAAGTGGTGAAATTGCTACTTTTGTCATTTGGGGAAAAGCATTTAATTAATACCTCATACAGTGTCTCCTTTAACTAGGAATGGAGAAGAGCAGAAATAAAGTAAATGGTGGACTCTTTGTAACTTGAAATCTTTAAATCTCAATTTCAGTAACTCAGCCAGAGGTTATCAATCTATTATAGCAGTAGTGGAGAGGGAGGGGGAAGTTCCGTGGCTGTTATGTACAGGAAGTCAGATTACATGATTGCGATGGTCCCTTCTGGCCTTAAAATCTAAGAGTCTGTGAACAAAAGACACATGCAGACCACTAGAGACCTTGCATAGATGATGGACAGCATAGAAAACTGCCTAAGCTAAGTATCAGAGGGGTAGCCGTGTTAGTCTGAATCTGCAAAAGCGACGAAGAGTCCTGTGGCACCTTATAGACTAACTGAAGTGTAGGAGCATAAGCTTTCGTGGGCAAAGACCCACTTCGTCAGATGCATGTAGTGGAATTTCCAGAGGCAGGAATAAATATGCAGGCCAGGATCAGGCTGGAGATAAGGTGGATCCAATCAAGGAGGATGAGGCCCACTTCTAGCAGCTGATCTGGAGGTGTGAATTCCAAGAGAATAGAAGCTGCTTTTGTAGTTAGCAAGCCATTCACAGTCTTTGTTTAATCCAGAGTTGATTGTGTCAAACTTAAAGATGAACTGTAGCTCAGCAGTTTCTCTTTGAAGTCTGGTCCTGAAGTTTTTTTGCTGCAGGATGGCTACTTTTAGATCTGCAATTGTGTGTCCAGGAAGATTGAAGTGTTCCCCTACAGGTTTTTGTATGTTGCCATTCCTAATATCAGATTTGTGTCCATTGATTCTTTTACGTAGGGACTGTCCTGTTTGGCCGATGTATATAGCAGTGGGGCATTGTTGGCACATGATGGCATATATTACGTTGGTGGATGTGCAGGAGAATGTACCAGTGACAGTATGGCTGATCTGGTTAGGTCCTGTGATGGTGTTGCTAGCTATATACATCGGCCAAACAGGACAGTCCCTACGTAAAAGAATCAATGGACACAAATCTGATATTAGGAATGGCAACATACAAAAACCTGTAGGGGAACACTTCAATCTTCCTGGACACACAATTGCAGATCTAAAAGTAGCCATCCTGCAGCAAAAAAACTTCAGGACCAGACTTCAAAGAGAAACTGCTGAGCTACAGTTCATCTTTAAGTTTGACACAATCAACTCTGGATTAAACAAAGACTGTGAATGGCTTGCTAACTACAAAAGCAGCTTCTATTCTCTTGGAATTCACACCTCCAGATCAGCTGCTAGAAGTGGGCCTCATCCTCCTTGATTGGATCCACCTGGTCATCTCCAGCCTGATCCTGGCCTGCATATTTATTCCTGCCTCTGGAAATTTCCACTACATGCATCTGACGAAGTGGGTCTTTGCCCACGAAAGCTTATGCTCCTACACTTCAGTTAGTCTATAAGGTGCCACAGGACTCTTCGTCGCTTTTGCCTAAGCTAAATTGCTAGAAATAAAACTATAAAGCATCTGATTAGTGATGAGGTTCATCACTATCTAAGCACTGAGCATTCATCATCATTGACATTTTACAGCACAATTTCTAGTGAAGTAACTATATACTAATTTGTGGTAAATGTCAACTTGAGAATTATGACAACTGCAATTTTTTTCCAGATTTGAATGATTTCTTTCAAGATTGTTTGGTGTGACAACCTAAAAACAAGATTTAATTATTGAAAATAATAAAACAACAATAAAACGACGTCTCATAATATATTCTATTAAATGGCAGATGCCTCTTTGGAAGAATTTCAGGCTCATTTCAACTCTTAGTTACATAGATATAAAATTTGCGCTTATATAACTGAACAGAATTGGAAACAGGGTGTTAAAAAGTACTGTGAAAGCAATTAGTTGAACAGCTATATTGAGCGGCACTAGAATTTACCTTTTAACATAGACATCTAAAAATCTAGGGGCCAAATTCTGCTCTCAGTTTCACGAAGACAAATCCAGAGTAATTCTATTTACTTGAGTGGAATTACTCTGGATTTATCTTGGCACCAATTAGAGCAATATTTCAACCAATGCTTGTACTGTATTTTTTCTCTTCTAAATTTTACTATAAACTACATTACAAAACACGCTCATTCTTTCAAGGAATAAGAAAACCAAAGAACAATTTAGATTTCCTTTTAGAAATGTCTACAGATACAACCATATAATGCAACTGTAAAATAGGTGGCAGGTTATATTATATAAATCATGACTGGTTAGAAGGGCAATAGCAGTAAAATATTAATATGAAGCCTTAGCTGTGTAAAATATTGCCCAAGGGAATAGAAGAGTTTCTGAAATTGTAATATAATCCCCATGCCCTAGGAGTGAAGGAATTATTTCACAGTCTAGGTAACTTTTTTATCCTTTGGGTATGCTAAAGCTAGGGAAAATAACACACAAAAATGTTGGAATGAAATTTTGCACTATTGAAATTGCTTTTTAAATTTTCCTGTGGGACCATATGTTTCCTCCTTTTCCACTTTACCTTGCACATCCTGTAGGTCCTCAAATAGTTTTTCTGTCCACTAATGTTATTGCAACCTTGGACATTGTGTAAACAAATCATAACATCTTTTAAAAACAAATTACATTATGGCTATTAATCAACTATGGGTAATAAAGAATTGTAGAACTTTACACAACCTAAATCCATCTGAGGCAAATTTCAATCCAAGAGGACACTACAAGATACCTAACCATCCCGTCAGAGTTGTGACAATACAAAGTCAGACTCTTTGGGGTTCTAATTCTGGCTCTAACCTGGGTCTGTCAACCCTTGCTCACAGAAGTAAGTCAGCTGAAGTCAATCGGACTACATGTATAAGTAATCGTACTTGTGTGAGTGATAGTAGAAAGATCGAGTCCTTAACATCAATGCCTCAGTTTCCCCCTCTGCAATAAATGATAATAAAGAAATACTTTATTGAAGTATTTTGAGAAATCTTTTTCTTACTATATATTTTAGAAATGTGCCTCAGTCTGTCTGTCCATTCATGTATGAGTCCATTTGTTCAAGAATTCCTCCTAAACGGTAAGAGCTGGGACTACCAAATTTGATATGCAGCTTCCTCTTATAACTTAAAGCAAGATAAGGGTTTGGTTGTGCCAAGACAATGGGATGTGCCTGGAATTTGATTGTTTCTCATAAAATGGAAAGGGAGAGGTCTGGTAGGAGGATTGGACCAGTAGGGGGCAGGAATGGAAAAAGGGACAGCTATCTACTGTATATTTCAAAGAGTTAGTCTGTTTGTATGTCTATCGGTGTGTCTGTCTGTCTCCCAGACAGGGGACATATATCCCTTCCCTGGCTTTGCCAGCTGCAGTGGCCATGGCAAGCACTTCTCATCTGGCCTCAAACTGCTGCAGTGATAGAGGGGTTGGGGTTGCCCTTTCTCCCCAGGGCAACCTGCACACTGAACCCCATATCTCCAGCCCCACCCCCAGAACAATTATTTAAAGGAAGAAAAACTAAACTTATTTGAGTTAAGGACCCAAGCAATGCTGGATACATCTTCTAGTAGTTAATATGTACAATGTTTTTGAAGATGAAACACCCTATAAATTCTATATGATTGTACATTACTTACACATATTTATACTAATGCATATATAAGCACAAGGTGACTAAAAGGATTTTTTTGTAACCTCGGAGGCTTGCAACTTTTTTTTAAAAGGAAGCAATTTTAAACAACATCGAGTTTATTAAAAACAAAACTAAAAATTTTCCTAAGACTAATATTTTTGTCTGCAAAACTCAGGCCATCTTCAGGGGAAATTACACACATGTGTATATATAAATGAATATTTATTCTTTTGGCAAATGATCACTAACAGACATACAGTATAATGCAACTGTATTATATTTCTTCGGAAATATGTGATTCTTTTAAATATTCCCCAGCAGCTCATGATGCTTAACATTCCTTATGAATGGCAGTATTTAAGACTATCCAAGAGCCTCTATTATATAGCAGGGCATCCAAAGTGGATTCCATGGGCAGAAAATGGCCCATCGAGTTCTGAATTATTGCCTGCTATACACATTGGTGACCTGCAGAGATTACAGGTTGCAGCATGCCATGCTCCATCTTGATGCAAACAGGCAAATTACTGAAAATGAAGAGGACATTTTGACCTGTCTTTATGAAAAGAATTATAGTATTTTTTACGGCACTAAGTTCTTTTTGCATCATGTTATCCTCGTGTAAATGTGACCAATCTGCATATAAGCAGAATAATGCATCAGCACAGCTATGCATGCCAGCACCTCATCAAAAGCCTATAATATATTACATTCCTGCTAAAATCTGAAAGAGAGGGTATGATGCATTAATATTTTGGTATTTGTAATAATACTGTTAAGTGTTAAATGTTTTGAAGCCTGCTCCTGCAAATGCTTATTCATGTGAGTTTACTCATGTGCAAAAGGCGTTATAAACCGGGCCCTTACTGAAGATTTCGGGTAAATCAAGGACCCACTTAAGTCACTGGCAAAACTCCCATGGACTTCAATAAAATGTGGATTTTTCAATGGAGGGCCTATTCCAGCCCCTACACACATAAGGAACATTTATACTTGCAAGCAGTCCTGCTGAATTCAATTGCACTACTCATAGATTCATAGAGTTTCAGGCCAGAAGGGGCCATTAGATCATCTAGTCTGATTTCCTGTATATCACAGACCCTTAAATTTCACCCTGTTATCCCTGTATTGAGCACAATAACTTGTGTTTGGCTAAAGCACAACTTTTATTTGGCAAAAGCATACATTTCAGAAAGGCATCCAGTCTTGACTTGAAGACATCAAGAGATGGATAATTCACTCCACTCTCTCTTGATAGCTTTTTTCAAAGGTTAATTACCCTCTATTAAAAATGTGTCCCTTATTTCCAATTTGAATATGTCTGATTTCAGCTTCTAGCCATCAATTCTTGTTAAGGCCTTCTTAGTACCTGGTATTTTCTAAGTGTAAATGCCAGGCTGTCAAAATAAGGCAATGAAGAAAACACATGCACGTACAGAGAGAGAAAGAGAGAGAGTTAATGGACTGTTCCTGGAGTAAACCATAGAACTAGACGGCTTTTACTTCAATGATCCCCAAACTGTGAGGTGTGTAGGAATGTTGGGGGACCCTGATGGGGCCCAGGCCAGCCCTCAAGAGGGTTAGGGAGAGATTTCCACCCAGTCCTGCTCTTCTCCCAGCTTTTCTCTGGCCTGTCAGCCTCAGCCTCTTGCCCCGCTCCTACATAGATTATATATTAACAACATTATATTAATATGTTACTTTTGTCAACCAAAGGTGTAATCTCATCAAAAAAAGATATAAGGGTATGTCTACACTACCCTCCTAGTTCGAACTAGGAGGGTAATGTATGCATACCGCACTTGCTAATGAAGCCCAGGATTTGAATTTCCCGGGCTTCATTAGCATAAGCGGGGAGCCGCCATTTTTAAATCCCCGCTGCTTCGAACCCCGTGCAGCGCGGCTACACGGGGCTCGAACTAGGTAGTTCGGACTAGGGTGCCTATTCCGAACTACCGGTACACCTTGTTTCACGAGGAGTAACGGTAGTTCGGAATAGGCACCTAGTCCGAACTACCTAGTTCGAGCCCCGTGTAGCCGCGCTGCACGGGGTTCGAAGCAGCGGGGATTTAAAAATGGCGGTTCTCCGCTTATGCTAATGAAGCCCGGGAAATTCAAATCCCGGGCTTCATTAGCAAGTGCGGTATGCATACATTACCCCGCTAGTTCGAACTAGCGGGGTAGTGTAGACATACCCTAAAGGTTTGTTATGTAACACCTATTTTCCACAGACTAGAATTAATTACAGTCCTATGCTTTATTCATTGGTAAATGATGAAATCTCTGTAACATGAAGTCTTTAAACCAGTGGCCACCAATCAGGAGATCGGGATCTGCTAGTAGACTTTGGAGCCTCTGACAGGTGATCCTGACTGGTTTGGCCTGGGAGGATATCAAGTGCAGGACATCAGCTGCCCTCCCCCCTTTTGCCATGCTGCTTCTGCCCTTTGCCTTGGAGTCTGCCTGCCCCTGTAATCCACAGAATGAGCGGGGTAGGGCCTTGGAGAAGGGTCAGGAAGGCAGTGGGGCAAAGGTATTTGGGTTTGAGATAGGTGCTGGATTGACAAATTCAAAAAGTGATCTTGTGCTTAAAAAGGCTGGAGACCACTGCTTTAAGCTATGGTTTGAGGACTTCCATTATTTAGCCAGAGGTTATGAGTCACGTGTGTGTGAGTGTGTGTGTGTGAGTGTGTGTGAGAGAGAGAGAGAGAGAGAGAGAGAGAGAGAGAGAAAAAGAAAAGAGGTTATGACTCTATTACAAGAGTGGTGTGTGTGCGGCCTGCAATGTTCAGGAGCTCAGACTAGATGATCACAATGGTCTGCCCTGACAGTCTATGAGTCTAATTGAATCCCATATCAGCTTTTCTATTATCTTGCCAGCGATTAACATCAGACTAGCCAGATGACAATTGTCACCTCATCTTTCCTTTTTAACATTGGCACAACATTAATACCTCTGGGCTACGTCTAGACTGGCCCCTAGTCCGAAATAGCCACGCTAATTTCCAATTTTGGAATAGGGAAATCCGCGGGGGATTTAAATATCCCCCGCGGGATTTAAATAAACATGTCCGCCACTTTTTTTCCGGCTTGGGGAAAAGCCGGAAAAAAGCGTCTAGACTGGCGCGATCCTCCGGAATAAAGCCCTTTTCCAGAGGATCTCTTATTCCTACCTGAAAGTACTTTATTCCGGAGGATCGCGCCAGTCTAGACGCTTTTTTCCGGCTTTTCCCCAAGCCGGAAAAAAAGCGACGGACATGTTTATTTAAATCCCGCGGGGGATATTTAAATCCCCCGCGGATTTCCCTATTCCAAAGTTGGAAATTAGCATGGCTATTTCGGAATAGGGGCCAGTCTAGACGTAGCCCTCATGAATAAAAATTGATTTATTCTCACAAAAGATAAAGGATCAGGCCTTGGATAGTATAGGTCAGCTCATATTTTAAAGCAACCCAACAGCCTGAGAAATAACTAAGTTTCTCAGATTTCTTGATTATTTTTGTTTGTTTATTTAGCTCCATTGGAACGGTAGGGATCAGCAACAGATTGAGCTGGAACTTAGAACTGAACGAGAGCATGGGGATCATTAAAATGGCTGAGTAGGTGTTTAATATAGAATACAAAACATATGAAGTAGGATAGTAAAATACCATATTATATTCTCGAATATGGTATGGTATTTTGCTCTGACATAATTCCTAATAAAACATAGAGGATGCTACCACATTTTCACAGCTTTTAGAATTATACAAGAAAAATGTAACTTTAATCTGACTGAAAAGTAGGAAATGTTATGAGAATACACAAGACGTTTCATAGTTCTTAAATTGTTTTTTGACAAGCTATTTGTAGACCTGAAATAGAACCATAGTAATACGCTTGCAATTGGTTGTTATACTCATGAGTGCTTTGTAGAGTAATACTATACAGAATTACAGGATCCAAGTCATTTTGACGTGAGATAATTTAAGCCCTAAAAATACCACAGTGATGAGTGTGAAATCAATTACCCGTTAAAAAGATAGAACGTGCATGGTATGTTTCCACTTAACACTAACGTTAAGTGAGAAGAGGGAAACAGATTCCCTAGTTTTGTCTTAAAAGATGTATTGGTAGATTTCAGAAACTATGGGCCTATCAAAAGAAGCTAGAGATAACACCCTTCAGAAAGAAGTAGCTGGTCAATTTGTTATTCCTGCAACCTCTCTTTCAGACCCTGGTTAGTAATTATTTGATTAAGTTGTACATAGGTCCTCCAAGGCCTAATTCAGCAACAACTCCTGCAAGGTTCCAAGTGCCCTTAATTCCCATGAATTTAATTGGCAGATGGGGAAGAAGGCTCAGCACACTGCAAAAGGTTTAAAGAATCTATTCCTCCAATTGGTCTTCATCTACTATATGTAGCTATTCCTGAGAAGCTCCTTCATCAGGAGATGAGGAAGAAAAAACTCTATGGCTATGTCTACACTGGCGGCTTCTTGCGCAAGAACATCTTGCACAAGGATTCTTGTGTAAGAAGTCTTGTGCAAGAACATGTCCACACTGCCATGTGTGAGATGTGCTTTTATGCCAGAGTGCCCATGGCAGTGTGGACGCTCTCTTGTGCAAGAAAGCTCCAATGGCCATTTTAGCCATAGGGCTTTCTTGCGCAAGAAACCCCTGCGAAACGTCCACACTGCCCTCTTGCGCAAGAGTTCCTGCGCAAGAGGGCTTACACCTGTTATAAAAGAGTGTAGCTCTTGTGCAAGAAGCCTCTCTTACCACATAGTACTTACTGTAAATCATCTTGCGCAAGAGCAGGTGGGCAGTGTGGACACTTTCCAGAAGAACCGCTGTTTTTGCGCAATAACCCGCCAGTGCAGACATAGCCTATAGCTTTGGACAAGCACCTTGGCACTGATGTTAGCCTGCACAAAACCCTGTTTGCAAATGTTGCTGACTCTAATGGTTTTCTTTCTGATTGTTATACTGGTTTATATTTTTTTATTTGGGGGGGGGATGGTAAAAAACCTGAGAGCATCTTTAAAATATTATTGGGATTAAAAGATTTGACCAGACAGCTTTCTGAGCCAGAAGAATAAGTCTATACAATATCAGTACCTGGATTTGCTGGCAAGCACTTAAATATTCTGCTATCTGAGCACAAGATCTCCAAAGCTGATTATATGAATTGCAACTCTAAGTAGGAAACTGAAAAAGCAAAATACACATTCTTCACAAAGCAGGTAAAGACAACTGGAAATATATTTTTTCATGCTAGTCATCCCCACTCTACATCCTTTACACCTGGCAAAAAGGGGACAAGAATGGTATTAAGGGACCCTAAAATCCCTGGATCTGATCTGGGAAGACTCATCTAGCACAAGTACTGCAGAAGACAGCTATAAGGTTACCCTTCAAGGACAACCTCACAAGACCAGGCAAAAACAGTGGGAGGGGTGGACTATGGATAGGGCTGGGAAAGGTATTTTGAGGGTGAAGGCCTAGTATGTAGTGCTGTGGAGATTTTGCTTAGTGCTTTCACCTACAGAGAAGCCCTGGGGAGACTACCATAAATATCAGGTACCTCTCCAGCCTCCTGAGCAGCCAAAGGATAGGTAGGGTGCAAAGGCTTACAGTGACTTAGCCACTCCCCTGTGTGAGTTCCATGTTGTGTTTCCAGCATAGAAACTCACCCTTTGTATTTACATTATTCTGTTCAGTTACTCGCACCCAGGTGTATATTTATCCAGTGCAAGTGAAGCACACATGTCCCTTCCTGTCAAATTTTTGTCGCAAAAAATTGTTTTTGAATTTATTTGTGCCTTGTTATAGACAAACCTCTAATCAATACATTTTCCAAACTGTTATACATATGGATGTTGTATCTGATAAGTGATTTTTACCCATGAAAGTTTACACCCAAATAACTCTCTTAGGGTATGTCTACACTAGCCCCCTAGTTCGAACTAGGCTAATGAGGTGTAACAGTTAACTCGAACTAAGGACTTAGTTTGAGTTAACGTTTGACTGCCACGTGTAGCCACGGGCAGTTATTTCGGACTAAGGGGATTTAAAAATGGCGCCCGGATGGGAAGATGCAAATAAAGCCTGGGATATTTAAATCCTGGGTTTCATTTGCAACATCGAATGCCTACATTAGCCTCCCTAGTTCGAACTAGGGGGCTAGTGTAGACATACCCTTAGTCTTTAAGGTGCCACAGGACTCCTTGTTGTTTTTGAAGATACAGACTAATGCAGCTAGGCATCTGAGACTTATTATTATTAATTTAATTACTCTATGAAAGTAAATGGCATACACCTTATTGTGGCTGTGTTCGCATGCGGGTTTTGTTTTTTAAAACATCAGACATCAACAAAAAATCTTGAGCCCAATTCTCCAGCTCTCTCTGGTGAAAATCAGGAGCAATTCTACTGAAGCCAACAGATTTATACTGGAGCCAAAGAAGAATCAAGTCTGTTGCTTTTTACTAGGCTACCACTGTAAAGAATTTATAGACCATAGATATGGCATTTGTTTCACGAGTTACACAACTTAATGCTGGCTAAGTGTTTCCTGCAAAGATCACATTAAATTTCAGTACAGTATAAAGATTACATTATGGCTGTAAAAAAGAAAGATTACTGAACAGGTCCAAAAAAGAGAAGTAATAAAGTGTCTAGAATACTCTCTGGAGTTCTACCAGTTAGATACTTCAGTGACTTTGTTCAGATAAGCTTATTTATGAGACACAGTTTTTCAAGGCTCAGTCCTAACCCCTCAGAAGTTAATGGAAAAGCTCCAATTAACTTCAATGGGAGTAAATTTTGGCCCTTGCTGTCAAAATGCACACATAGCAAATAGAATTGTGCATTCTATCTAATTCTCTGTCTGATTGCATCCATCATATATGTGGTAGCTCGAAGTGAGCTGTATTTATTTTTCCTCCAAACCCCCACTGTAATAACAACAACATTAATTAGTTTAAGAGCCCAATTTATCAGAGTCTGGTCCCAACTTTCTTCTCATTTACACTGGTGTAAATCTATTGACTCCATATTTTGAATAGAAATGATTGCAACTGAGAGGAGAATCACCTTTACATATAGACAAAACTATAAATGATGTAAATAACTTTATAAAGAACATTCAAAATATGCAGACCCATTATTTAATGTGTCTTCTTCCTTATTATAAAAAGTTAGTACATTTTTATTTTCTCATACAATGCTTTGGAGGGTAGGGTCATAAATCAAAATGATCTGGACAAACTAGAGAAATGGTCTGAGGTAAATAGGATGAAGTTTAATAAGGACAAATGCAAAGTACTCCACTTAGGAAGGAACAATCAGTTTCATACATACAGAACGAGAAGCGACTGTCTACGAAGGAGTACTGAAGAAAGTGATCTAGGGGTCATCATGGACCACAAGCTAAATATGAGTCAACAGTGGGACACTTTCAAAAAAGAAAGCAAACATGATTCTGGGATGCATTAACAGGAGTGTTGTGAGCAAGACACGAGAAGTAATTCTTCCGCTCTACTCTGCACTGAT
This sequence comes from Pelodiscus sinensis, assembly GCF_052426305.1. Classification (NCBI taxonomy): domain Eukaryota; kingdom Metazoa; phylum Chordata; order Testudines; family Trionychidae; genus Pelodiscus; species Pelodiscus sinensis. Next base: position 107,491,801 of record NC_143055.1, on the reverse strand, counting down.
TAGGCCTCAGTTGGAATATTGTGTCCAGTTCAAAAAGAGGAAACTTAGGGGGGATATGACAGGGGTCTACAAAATCATGACTGGTGTGGAAAAAGTGAATAAGGAAAAGTTATTTACTTGTTTCCAAAACATAAGAACTAGGGGTCTCCAAATGAAATTAATAGATAGCAGGTTTAAAGCAAACAAAAGGAAGGTTTTTTTTCCACGTAGTGCATGGTTGGCTGTGGAACTCCTTGCCAGAAGAGGTTGTGAAGACCAGGACTTTAACAGGGTTCAAGAAAGAACTAAATAAATCCATGGCAGTTAGGATCTATTAGCCAGGATGGGTAGGAATGGTAGCCCTATCCGCTGTCAGAGGCAGGAAACGGGTGATTGCACATGGATTGCTTGAAGATTCCCTGTTTTCTTCACTCCCTCTGGGGCATCTGGCACTGTCCACTGTCGGAAGACAGGATACTGGGCTAGCTGGACCTTTGGTCTGACCCAGTATGGCCATTCTTATGTTCTTGGCACCACATTTCAAGAAAGATGTGGAGAAATTGGAGTAGGTCTAGAGAAGAACAACAAAAATGACTACAAGTCTAGAAAACATGATCTATGAGGGAAGACTGAAAGAACTGCGATTGTTTAATTTAGAAAAGAGTATACTGAGAGGGACATAGTTTTCAAGTATCTAAAGAGGTATTGCAAGGAGGAGGGGAAAAATTGTTCTCCTTGGCCTCTAATGATAGGTCAAGAAGCAATGGGCTTAAATTGCAGTGAGGGAGGTTTACGTTGGACATTAGGAAAAGCTTCCTAATGGTCAGGTTGGTTAAACACTGGAATAAATTACCGAGGGAAGTTATGGAATCTCTATCACTGGAGATATTTAAGAGCAGGTTGGATAGACATCCATCAGGGATGATATAGATGGTGCTTGGTCCTGCTGTAAGGGCAGGGGACTTTACTTGATCTCTCAACGTCCCTTCCAGTTCTAGTATTCTATGATTTTATGATAAAAAGAAAGTAATTCCCCATTAATTTTCAGCACTTGCCAGGATAAGATATCAGGGTTCTATGTTTTCCATTCAATAGACATAGACATCACAAACACCCAGTGCAGTAGCTCTCTGTACTGTTTATAAAGTTATTTACTGTAGGAGAAACAAAAAACTGACCTAATATATTCATAAGCACAAATCTTTTTGGCTTCATTTTAAATGAAAGATTATGGTAATGAGGTATATAAATTGGCTTATTGGTTGTTACTTAAATTTCAGTTTAAATTTCTGGTTTTTGTATAAAGTTTCAATGGATAATATGGATGTTTCTTTATAACCATTTTTTCTTATTTTTATCAATTTACAATTTCAGAGTTTTGATAAATCATGGGGGAATTAAACAATGGAAAGGAGAGTTAGACAAGTATTTAAAGACAGGAAAGCTGTGCTTTTTCTGAATTTGCCTACTGTAAATTTTGATTACCACTGATGGGAAAAAATTTATTCAGTTTGTTTGTAGAAGGTGAAATTGCCATTTTGTGATGTTTATTGATAATCTAATCCTCCCAAGCACACCTATACTGAAATTTTGGCTCTAATGACATCAATTCCATACTGAACTCAATCCACTGTGCCTAGAAATCCAGGATTTGTGAGACTGTACATAACTTTATGTAACACTGATCAAATTTGTAAAGTTTGGAGCTTAAGTTTGTCTTGCCTACCCTATGTACCACACATAATGCAAATCTGCACTAACAAATGGCATTTTCACATAATAAATGGGTACATCTCCTTTTATAGTTCAGTGGAACGGGGACCACTTGATGAAGTAAGGAATCAGCAGCTACTAAGAGAGAAAGAGCCATCTCTTGTCAGTTTGGGTCTTCTCTCATTCATTATGACAAAACATTGAATGATTGGGGTGGGAGTTAGCTGACAAGAATCTCTGGCTCATGGATAACTAGAAGCCAGAGTCCTTCAGCTAAGACTGCAGTTTGCTGAGATGCCCATGGACAAGGAGGCAGTAAATGGGGCAGTCTTTCTTCTGCATTAGCAGTCACAGGTTACTTCTCTAGACCTAGTTTTGGTTCTGCACACCGTGAGCCTGTCTCTCCCCCTCGCCCATCCCCTTCGACCCATGGTAATGTTGCAAGAATCCACATAGAGAAACTGTTGATAAATGTAAACCTAAATTTGGAGCAGCTGGGGAAAAGGAAGCCATCTTGAGCAAAAAAGAGATAGCGTTGTTAGGCTATTTTGTAATGGGGCTGCAGCGAATAACCCAGTCTGTTTTCCAACTCTTTAGTGTATCCACAACCCTGTTGATTTTTATGACACATATACCATGATTATAGTTTTTACAGCACCCATGCCTAGCAGCCTGATATGAACCAGACTCCCCAAAACTAAATTACATATATATTTACTGAGGGAAGTACCTCAAAAAGGCTGAAAGTGGATGGCTATCTAAACTACCTGCACCTATAGAGAAACTCACCAGGTCTTGCAATCCATTATCCCCACACAATTGCCTTCCAAATCTATTCAGTGATTGCAATTTAAGCACAAGGGACTTGTTGCCTGCTACTCTGCACACTAGTATATCTGATGGATGCACTGCTCTCTATTCCAGGTCTTTGCAGGACCTCCAGTCATGGCCAGTACTGCCCTAGAAACCTGGAAGCTCATTAAGGGATGATAAATGGCTATTCCCCCACACACTGCAACACAAGACACACAGAGCTGTTGAGATTTTTTTTCCTGATACAGAAAAAAAGTACAATATGAATCCACCACTCTTAGAAAACATGTCAAAGTGTTTTTTTTCCTGCTAAATCCACTGACTGCTTAGAGTAGCTTCAGCCAATGAGGAAATGAGAACAAATACTATGGGGCTTTTGAGACCAAATGTAACAGTATTGATGCTCAAAGCTGAAAGTTAAGGAAGCTCAAAGTTACAGAAGTGCAAACATTTGTCACAAAAGTGTTGCAGTTCCCCTATAGTATATGCATAACATTACAGTGGATGTAAATATATTTTAATCAGATATTGCCTGTTCTCACATTTGTGAAATGTCCATGAAAGAATTTTACATCCACCTGATATTTGTCAGTGTAATGTTATGCACTTGCTATATGTTAATATTTTACGCTGTTCTAATAAGGATGTGAAGAGCTACTGAAGGTAGACCAGTCTCTGTAAAGGCTGTGATGTCCTGAACAGTGTCTTGGCTTGGCCTCTTTGGCTACTCCTCCTAAGTAGTTATGCTGAAACACTGGAAGAAGTATGCTGCACCAGGAAAAGGCCAGGCCCAGGGTACTTTCCTGTAATGCTGGGGGAAATGAGGAGATTGTAACAGAGCCCCAGTTAAGCACTTTGACAGTATTTTTATTTACTGATGGTGGGAATTATTTTTTATTTGTATTACAGCTATATCAGAAAGATCTGGATCCCATTGTGCCAGGCACTGTATAAACATTGAACTGGAAAAGCTTATCATGGGATTTCCTAAGCAAGATTGTCCTTCCCTTTTATTGTTGTAGTATGTTCATTGTTTTCTAACATTTATGCAACTTTTGTTACTAGAAAAAAACAAAAGTTACTCCTCTTCTCATTAGTGTAACCCATCTTCTTTCATTACCTGGGTGTTACATTCCATGTAGAACTCACTACCTAAACTACAGGTAGTTTTCTGTTAATATATGTATGTATATTTTAATTGCATTCAACACTTGTTGCATGATCATGCCTGAGGGGTAAATTTGCTCCTATGGATTCACTATAAAAATGACCCACTTTGGTAAGTATCACTCCTGGATTTCATATTCTAAGTAAGATATCCCTGATGCAGTTTGGAACAATTTTAGCACAGGCTTTTCCAGGTTAAAATAATGAAGCGCTGATTCATGTATTGCCACTATTCCTCAGAGTAATCCCGTTAACAGTAGGGTATTCTAAACTGTTTTCTTTTTAAAGGGAAAAAAGTAACCATAAATTGGTGCTGTACTATTTAAAAGCTATGAAAAAAATCTATAGTTATGTTTCAGGTTCAATATTGTCAGCAGTAGAATAGGAGCAGAAGCTTTAATAGAAAATGTTCCTGGTTTGTAATATGGAGATCATTTTTACTAAGCTGAAATAGGAAAATCATAAAATCAATTAATCTTTTATACTGTATTATTAGAAAAAAACCTCATCGATGCTAAATCAATAACATTTAAATGTAAGAATGTGGGCTGTTTTCCAGTAGATTGTAAATTTATTTACATGTCGTATTTACATACGGGTTGCTTGGATGTAATAAATACTTAGTACATATCTAGGCTGACCTAAGAATAGGTGTTAATGTAGGACATAATATTGTAATTTAGCTCTGCTCTTAGAGCAAACAAATAGGCCTAGAACAAAGGACACTTTCTAAGTGTTCCCTTTGTCAGCATAGGAAATGTATTCTTGGAGCCAGGAACCCTTGCCAAGCCAATTAACTTTTTGCACTACAAATTCCTCATGAGCATAATTAAGACTGGAAAAAATACTTACTACCAGGGCTCATCAAAAACTTGTAATCAAAATTGGGGGATGATGGTTTGCTAAAAGTGTCTGCTTCCTGTAAAAATACTCATTTTTCATTAAAAAAAAAACCTAAATGGGGAAGCAATGTTTCAGGCAAAAAAAAAAAAAAAAAAAAAAATTTAAGCCAACAATTGAAATATTTTGATTATAAAATGTTGCTGTAGTGCCTCCCACTCCCATTCACCTCTGTAGGCCAGGCTTTCTTGCCAGATTTTGTGTGTCATGGCACTTGTTAAAAAAATATACACTGTATTTTAAAATAATCCATATTAGCTAATTTATGGTAAAACCCTGTCATTTGCACCTGTGTTAGCCAGCTCCGGTAAACCCTAAGAGACAAAAGCATATGACACGCCCATCCAGCCCAGGGAAGAGCCAGAACAACTGCCCTCTGCCCCAGGTCCTGCCTCTGCTCTGCCTGTGCTCCACTCCCACCCTGCCTCTTCCCCCGAATCCCTTCCCTTCAGCAATATGGCCCAGAGAGATTGGGGGGGGGGGGGGGACATCTGACAACTGCAGCAGGGGTCTGGCCCACATGCACTCATCAGCAGTGGCAGGGGAAGTGGAGCAATGCAGCCCTAGTTTATTCTGCTTCCCTAGCCGTGTCAGTCCTCTTCCTAATGGTGGTCCTTTCCCTCCCCCTTAGCGACACACCGGAAGAGCAGAGTGAGCGAGCTAGGGCTGAGTTGCTCCCTCCCCTGTTGCTGCCAGTGAGTACATGGGGGTGGACCCCTGCTGCAGGCTCCATACGCTCCCCCCACTAGTCCCCCGGAACCCCTAGGGACTCTGGCCTCGACGGCTGCTGGTTGGCCCTTTGCCCCCTCCTGCCCATAGTGTGGGGGCCCCTATGTGTTGCCCCTGGAGGGACTCAATCATGGGAAGCAGTGACTCTGAAAAAGATTTGAGGTTCATAGTGTATAATCACCTGAACCTGAGCTTCTATTCCAGTACTGTGACCAAAAGAGCTAATATGATCCTTGGATGCATATATCAGGGACTCCTGAGTAGGAGTAAAGAGGTTATTTTACCTCTGTATTTGACACTGGTGCAACTTCTCTTGGAATAGTATGTCCAGTTCTGTGCCCTCAATTCAAGAAAAATGTTGATAAATTATCTAATATGCCTTGTAGCACTGGGCTCAAAGAGTTCAATCCTACTCCACTTAAGGTGCAGCAGCAGTCAAAAAAGCAAATAGACTGTTGGGAATCATTTAAAAAAGGGACAGAGAATATCTTATTGCCTCTACAGAAATCCATGGTATGCCCATATCTTGAATACTGTGTAGATGTGGTCATCTCATTTCAAAAGAGATATCTTGGTAATGGAAAAAGCTCAGAAAAGGGCAATTAAATTGACTAGGGGCTTGGAATGACTGCCATAGGAGAAGAAATTAAAAAGACTGGGACTTTTCATTTTAGAACAGAGGAGACTAAGGGGGATATGATAGAGGTCTATAAAATCAAGACTAGTGTGGAGAAAGTGAATAAGGAAAAGTTATTTATTTGTTCCCATAATATAAAAACTAGGGGGTCATATAATGAAATTAATAGGCAGCAGGTTTAAAAGAAACAAAAGGAAGTATTCCTTCATGCCACACACCTGCGGAACTCTTTGCTAGAAGATGTTGTGAAGACCAGAACTTTAACAGAGTTTGAAAAAAAACTAGATACATTCATGGAGAATAGGTCCATCAATGGCTGGATGGATAGGAATGGGTAGCGTCTGTTTGTCAGAAGCTGTGAATGAGTTACAGGGGAGGGATCACTTGACAATTATCTGTTCTGATCATTCCCTCTGAGGTACCTGGCTTTGGACACTGTTGGAGGACAGGATACTGGGCTAGAGGGACCTTTGGCCTGACCCAGAATGGCCGTTTTTGTGTTCTTATACTTAATCCAACAAAGAGAAGGTTATGGGGTCTTTTGTTTCTCTTTTAAAAGTATCTACATGGGGAATATGTATTTGATAATAGGTTTTTCAGTTTAGCAGAAAAAATATAATTGAATAGCAGCAGCTTCAAACTACAGAAATTCAGATGGAAAATAAGGCAGGCATTTTAATGGTGAGAGTAATTAACCATTTGCATAATCTACCAATGATCATGGTGGAGTCTTACATTTTTAAATCAAGATTAGAAATCTTTCTTATAGACATGTTCTAGGAATTATTTTGAGGACATTCTATGGCACGTCATACAGAAGGTTTGGCTGGATGTTCACTGCGGTTCCACCTGGCTTGGGAACTATCAGTCTATGAAGCTCTCACAATGCACTACAACCATGTAAAATGACAGAACCTTAATTTTATATTAACTAAAACCCAATTCAGTTTTGCCTAGTCCTCCTTCCCTTTTATCCTTCCATTTTTTTCTGAATATAACCCAAGTAACTTATATATAATTTGTGCTGTATCTAATACTTCTCCTCTTTTATTTTCTATGTCTGACTGAGTGCTGAGGATGAATTTCCTTTTCACTGAATTCCCATTTCTTTAATTACACTTCAGGTGACATATTGTTGTGCTATTCTGAACCAAAGCAGAACTAATTTAGGGACTGTATATAATTAATCAAAATAGCCAGTGCAATAACTGAAAGAACTGAATCCTGCCTGGGTTACAATAGCATTATTAGCATGTGATTAATAAGCAGTTAATGTGAACCAGCTCCTGCTACACATTTGCTAAGTTATTTCATCTTCCTTTAAAGTTACGTGGCAAAGTTTCAACCCGTAGTTAAGTGATCTGCTTTATTTGGTAATACATTGTTAAACACACCATCTGGTTAAACAGCTGATGAAATTAAAACAACCATATGGGGGCCCCATGTTTCTCTCTTGGGAAATATTTGGTCTACTGTGTTGTGTAATGATTACCAGCTTTTAAAAAAATGCTAGTCCCAAATAATACAAAGAAATTGAAGATAATCAGAACTCCATTCACTCCAGTTAGGCATAATCTAGTGTAAAAGAAAAAGACACTTACTTGAGGACCAGGTTGACCCTGAAAAATAAGAGAAAGAGAGAGAATGTTACAAAAAGGTATCACTAATCTGAATAGAACCTGACAAAAGTTTTCTGATAAGGAGGTGAACATTGCAGCAAGAAGCAATCTTCATAACATTAGATTCTGGAGTCTCCTCATTATGTTCAATGAGTGCTTGTTTGTCATAATGAACTAATCCGTGGAAAATTATGACAATAATACATCAATAAAACTTCATTTAAGAAATTTCATAGTTCTACTGATCAGATTAGTGCAATTCAGAAATAATGGAAGAAAGACTTAACCAGACAGGAGTGAGGGAGAAAACACAGATATTGGATTTATTGAGATAAAAACATTGGGCTTTATTTATTTTGTTAAACCACAGTAATCATGCTTGATTCACTGGTGCAAGGAGGTTCAAACTACTGTCTACTATGTTAATGAAGGCTGCATGTTGGGGGAGCACACGTATCAGGCAGGTCTACAAGGTCTATTCACGCCTGCCTAAGGAGCATAGGTTTAAACTGAGGTTGCAGTACCACAGGATTCCTGACAGCAGAGGTTTCTTGTGGATACATGATTCAATGCATCTCCTGTCTATATCCTCCCTGACATGCAATCTGCTCCTTCACGGACTTTTTTGAGGCAGTGCTGATCTGGTCAGCTGAGCCCCGGGACAGACTGAGGACTTACAGGAATCCTGTGCTGTTACAATCCCTTTCTGGATGTACTTTCTGCCATAAGGGCCCCTGTATCTTGGGTTCCCCTGGAAAAATTTAGCAAGTTCCATGGGTAAATGTGAAGAGGAAATGTATTATGGTACAATATAGTAAGTGTGATTGTGAACTACAACCTCACAGAGGATCAAATCACATTGGAAGACAAAGAGGAACTTTTACAAGGAGACAAATGTTGGAGCTTTTTGAACTAGCTAAGATATTGGCTTTTCTAGTAACTCAATAATATTCTAGTTTAGTGAGAAAAACCTTTCCTTTTGTTGAATGTAACTGTGCCTAAAGACATTTTTAAAGGAACTAAAAAATGTCTTCACTTTATCTGGATATTGTAATTCTTAAAATGGGTTTAAAGGTTTATATGACCTCTAACCAACTTGATCTGTCCTTAACCATTTTTTTCTCCAGAATGATAAAGAGCATAATCAAGATGCTTTCTACTCGCAAACAAATGTTCTGAACCATGTCACTTTTTGCTTAAAGTTGGTCAGGTTTTATTACACTAAATACAGAAGAAAATGTCCCTTTGAGTTACAATAAGTATTTGTAATCTGAATTCTATGATCACCAAATAGTACTAGAATATTACATACCTATCACAGTCAAAGTATAGTAAAATTGTAGTAATCACACAAGCACTGAATGAGAACTACAAACTCCCATCACTCGGGATGTGGTTGGCATTTTATATTCCTTCTTTCTGAAGAGTGAGTTTCAAAACCAGCCACTTTTGAAGATTTTCAAGCTTCATTTTTAGGGCCAAAACAATATTTAAAGTTGTTAAACTGTTGTAATGTAAAATAATGCTTCTAAATTTGTCAACTCTGGGGCTGATATATCAGACTAGGTTAATCCAAGGCGATGAAAAGAATTACCCAAGTCTCATGGATTTTCCAAAAGCCTATACTTCATCCCACTTAGCTGTAACAATTTTAAAGTTAGTGACACTTCAGATGTACATGCTGGTCCCAATCCTAAAATCAATGAGAATTTTGCCTAGTAATGACTGCAGGACTGAGCCCACTATAGATAAACCAAATCTGGAACAATACCAACACACATATATACACAGATTCACAAACACATGTAAAGCCATAGCATATTCTGAAATATCTGAAAGCTATAGCATATTCTGAAATATTATAAAAGACTATATTTTGACTTCAACTGACCTAAGAAGGAAGTCAAGGCAGATTTTCAAAGTCAGTTGTACACATTTGTGAGTACCTACCACTGAGTTGCATACAAATGTCCATACTAGAGATGTGAAAGGTTAACTGATAAGCATCACCCTTAACAGGTGATGCTTACTGGTTCCGTTTAACCAGTGGGGGCCGGAGCAGCTTGTTTCAACTGCTGATGGTGTTTTCAGCACTGAGTCATCTAGCTGTACTGGGAACAGATTTAATTGATCCAGTGCTTCAATTAGGATTGACAGTCAACGCACTATGTGTGGAATTGTGGCAAAATTCCCACTGACTCTATGGGATCAAGATTTCACCCTACAACTTCCAACATTGCTCAGACAGCTGATTTGAACTGGGGTTGGTGATAGTGGGAAATTTTTCAAATACAAATTTCAAATTTAAATTTCAAACACAAAATACAAATTTCAAATTTTTCAAATAGTCTGCATAGGATACTTGCCTGGCAGGTGGGAGACCCAGGGATCAGTCCCTCTGTTCCAATCACTCTAGTTATTTATCCACAGTGGAACAGCTTCAACAGAAGAGACTGACGAAGCTCCTTATCAGAGTATTCCCTAGTTGAGAAGTAGGAACCCTCCTCTCAGCAGTATGGGAAACTTCTTTTCAATTCTTTTCCTCCGTCTCCAACAGAGGGCGAATTGAATCTTGGACTCTCACATGCCAAATGAGCATTCTAACCACTGGTGTCATTAGAGGAAGTTTTGGAACAAATTGATAAATTTAAGAGTAACAATTCACTGGGACCAGATGGCAGACATCCAAGAGTTCTGAAAGAACTCAAATGGGAAATTGCAGAACTATTAACTGTGGTTTGTAACCTATTCTTTAAATCAGCTTCTGTACCTAACAATTAGAAGATAGCTAACATGATGCCAATATTTAAAAGGGGCTCTAGAGCTGATCCTGGCAATTACAGACCTGTAAGTCTAACGTCAGTACTGGGCAAATTAGTTACTTGAAACTATAGTTAAAGAATAAAATTGTCAGACACTTGGATGAATAGAATTTGTTGGGGGAAAGTCAACATGTTTTCTGTGTAGGGAATCATGCTGTACTAATCTGGTAGAGTTCTTTGAGGGGGTCAACAAACATGTGGACAAGGGGGATCCAGTGTAATAGTATACTTAGCCTTTGACAAGGTCCCTCACCAAAGGCTTTTAAGTAAAGTAAGTTGTCATGGGATAAGAGGGAAGATTCTTTCATGGATTGATAACTAGTTAAAAGACAGGACACAAAGTGTAGGAATAAATGGTAAGTTTTCTGAGTGGAGAGAGGTAACTAGTGGGGTCCCCCAAGAGTCTGTCCTGGGACCCATCCTATTCAACTTATTTATACATGATCTATAGAAAGGGGTAAACAGTGAGGTGGCAAAATTTGCAGATGATATTAAACTGTTCAAGATACTTAGGACCAAAGCAGACTGTGAAGAGCTTCAGAAAGATCACATCAAACGCAGTTTTGATTGGGCAACAAAATGGCAAATGAAATTTAATGTTGATAAATGTAAAGTAATGCACATAGGAAAAAAATCCAACTATTTATACAATATGATGGGGACTAATTTGGCTACAACTACTCAAGAGAAAGATCTTGGAGTCATTGTGGATAGTTCTCTGAAAACATCCACTCGGTGTGCAGTGGCAGTCAAAAAAGCAAACAGAATGTTAGGAGTCATTTAAAAAGGGATAGAGAATAAGATAGAAAATATCTTATTGCCTCTATATAAAACCATGGTACTCCACATCTTGAATACTGCGTACAGATGTGGTCGCCTCATCCCCAAAAAAGACATATTGGCATTGGAAAAGGTTCAGAAAAGGGCAATAAAAGTGATTACGGATTTGGAATGGGTCCTATATGAAAAGAGATTAAAAAGACTTTGACTTTTCAGATTAGAAAAGAGGAGACTAAGGGGGGATATGATAGAAGTCTATAAAATCATGACTGGCATGGAAAAAGTGATTAAGGAAAAGTTATTTACTTGTTCCCATAACATAAGAAATAAGGGTCACCAAATGAAATTAATAGGTAGCAGTTAAACCAAACAAAAGGAAGCACACGGTCAGCCTGTGGAACTCCTTTCCAGATGAAGTTGTGAAGACGAGGACTTTAACAGTATTCAAAAAAGAACTAGATAAATTCATGAAGGTTATTCAGGATGGGTAGGAATGGTATCCCTAGCCTCTGTTTCTCTGGAGGTGGGTGACAGGGAAGGCATAGCGTCAGGATTGCCTGTTGTGATACCTCCCTGTGGGGCATCTGGTATCGGCCACTGTCAGCAGACAGGGTAATGGGCTAGATGGACCTTTGGTCTGACCCAGTATGTCCATTCTTACATTCACTGTGCTATAAGTTACAAGATGTCTCCTCAGTTGTAAATAGGACACAACTGGATAGGCACCTCTGCCCCACAAGCAGGCCCCACAAGCAAAATCCGATCGTTGCAGGTTCATCAATTGATCTGGGGCTTAGGCAGGAGAGTCTTGTGCAGAGGAGGAGAATAATCTTTGATGTGGGGCCAAGATTTTCAAAAGTGGTCGAGGGCCACACTCTTCCATGATATTAATGGAGGAGGTGTGGGGTCTGGGATGGAGGTTAGGTGCAGAAGGGAGCTTGATGTAAGGGATGGGGTGAACGAGGGCCTGTGAAGTCTGGGAGGGAGTTTGGGTGAAGGAGGCAGTGGACTGGTATGCGGGAGTCTGGATTGTGACTTAAGGCAGGAAGGGGTTGTGACCTAGGGCAGGGGATTGCAGTGCAGGGGTTTGGGTTGTGACCTAGGACAGGAGTAGATTGCAACCTGGAACAAGGGATTTGGGTGCAGGGTCTAGGAGGGATCTAGACTCAGGAAGGGGGCAGAGGGTTTGGGTTATGTGGGGTTGGGGGAAGGCAGGGGCTGGGGCTGGGGTATTAGAGGCAGGCTCTGGCTGGGTGACTCCCAGGAAGTAGGCCAGTATGTTTCTCATGCAGCCTCCCTGCCTGCCCCACCCTGAAACAGGTGTATCAGTGAATAAGAGCCTGAGGGAAGGGGAGACTGGTGCTTCGTGCGCTACCTGTTCTTCAAAGAAGCAGCTCCTATTGTCCAGAAACTGGCTAATGGGATTCTGCTGGGGACAGGGGCAGTGCCTGAAGGCTCTTCCCACTCTCTCCATTTCACAGCTAAGAAACACAAACAACCTAGCAGTCAATTTTCTGAGCGGTGTGTGGGGGCAGGGCAAGCAGGGAGTCTGCCTGAGGCTCTCTGCTGCGTCCGGGCCAGATCCGGTGGTTTGGCAGGCTGAAGACCAGCCTGCATGCTATATTTTGGCCAGCCCTGGTCTTGTGGGTGCCTAAAGGGAGGCAGCAGTGCACACACTGAGAAGCAGAAACTTAATTGCCTAGATAATTTTTACCCTGAAATTTTCAGTACCAAGTTGAGTGTATGCATTGACAGGAGATTTCTGGATTGCAATGGAGCCTCCAATTGGGGTTTAGATGCCTAAACCAGAGATTTAGGTGCCAAAATACCTTTGTGGATTGGGGCCATAGTGCTTTGTGAAAATTCTCAGGAGCATAAGGACGGCATCATCCTTAATAAGGTTGATTTATAGTGGCTGTCTCAGTCTTAGCACCAGAATTATCCAGCATGCAGCTGTATATTTGGATAACCAATATAAAAGCACCCCTAAGACAGGAAAAGATTTCTGCGTCTGCTGCACTCTAATTGCACAATTTCCTTTCAAATGTGAACATATAATATGCAGACTTGTGTCAACTAGGCTAATTATTTCATGGCTATTAACCCTTTTTGATCAATAAATATTTCTGTATACCCTTCATAGCCCAGATATTTTGTTACTAACCAACAATTGCAGTTATAGAACAGTTTTTGTTATTGCTTCTTTTCATTTGTCTCCTTTATATGTTTATTGCTGCATATGTAAAAATGCCAATACATTATACAAAAAAGATGGTATAGCAAACCCTCTATTCTCATGGGGTATGTCTACACTACAGCGCTAATTCAAACTAACTTAGTTCAAATTAGTTAATTCGAACTAAGCTAATTCGAACTAACGCATCTAGAACTAAAAACTAGTTCGAATTAGCGTTTTGCTAATTCGAACTAGCACGTCCACATTAAGTGGACCCTGAACCAGGCTTAAGGATGGCTGGAAGCAGTGCCGGCAGGGCATCAGAGGAGGACTTACAGCGTGGAGATGCTGTCTCAGACTAGCCGAGGGCTGTGCTTAAAGGGTCCCGACCCCCACCCCGGACAGACAGTTCTCAGGGGTGCCCCGCTTGCAAAGCGGTCCTGGCTTGGAGTGCCCTGAGTGCCCACACTGGGCACATCACAGCACTCGGCCATCAGACCGGCTGCACTTGCTGCAGGCTGCCATCTGGGGGGAGGGGGCAATCGGGGGGCTGTAGGAGAGCTTCCACCCCCAGAAGCCCGCAGAGCCAGCCCAGTCCTCCCCATCGGGGGCTCGTGCCCCATTCCTCCCTCATCTCCTTCCACTTACCCTTCCCTAGCCCCTCTTCTTGACGTACAAAATAAAGATAACGTGTCTTCCAAAATGGAATCTGTCTTTATTGAACAAAACTGGGGGAGACTGGAAAAAGGAGGTGGGAGAGGGGAAGAGAGAGGGTGGGAGAGGGGAGGGCAACTAAAATGATCAGGGGTTCGGAACAGGTCCTATATGAAGAGAGGCTAAAGAGACTGGGACTTTTCAGCTTAGAAAAGAGGAGACGGAGGGGGGACAGGATAGAGGTCTCTAAAAGTTGGGTGGAGAGGGTGCATACAGAAAAGTTCTTCATTAGTTCCCATAAAGAAGGACTAGAGGACACCAAAGGAAAGGAATGGGTAGCAGGCTTCAAACTAGTAAGAGAAAGTTGTTCTTCCCAAAGCAAAGAGTTAACCTGTGGAACTCCTTGCTGCAGGAGGCTGTGAAGGCTAGAACTGGAACAGAGTTTAAAGGGAAGTGAGATCAAGTCATGGAGGTTGGGTCCATGGAGTGGTATTAGCCAGGGGGTAGGAGTGGTGTCCCTGCCCAAGGTTTGTGGAAGGCTGGAGAGGGATGGCACGAGACAAATGGCTTGGTCACTGTCTTCGGTCCATCCCCTCCAGGGTCCCTAGGGTTGGCCGCTGTCGGCACACAGGCTACTGGGCTAGATGGACCTTTGGTCTGACCCAGGATGGCCATTGTAAGCTCAGGGCTCAGGGTCGGGGGTCTCAGTGGACCCCCTTGATTCTCTTGCACACCTGCTCCTGGGTGGCCAGGCTGGCAGCTCTCCTGCCCAAGCCGGCCACTTTCCTGTGCCTAGTGCGGAGATCGTGGACAAGGTCCACGATGTCCGCACTAGCCCAGGCGGGTGCCCGCCTCTTGCGGTCCCGGGCAAGCTCCCGGGAGCTGCCAGCCTGGTCCCGGGAAGAGGGGGAGGGCTGGGGGGCATCGGGTGGGTGGCTCGATCTGTGCCAGGTGCAGGGTCTGCTGGCTGGGTGCTGGCAGGCTTGCACCTGGCACGGGCACCGTAGCCAGCCCGTGCCCCTTTAAGGGGTCCGGGGCCGGGAGGGGGGCAATAGAGTTTCCCTGGTGTTGGCCAGAGTGGCCACCAGGGAAAGCTGGGGAGGGCTAGCCTCCCACTAGTTCGAATTAAGGGGCTACACACCCCTGAATTTGAACTAGCTAGTTCGAACTAGGCTTAATCCTCGTGGAATGAGGATTACCTAGTTTGAACTAAGCGCTCCGTTAGTTCGAATTAAATTCGAACTAACGGAGCGCTAGTGTAGCGCCTATGAAAGTTAGTTCGAACTAACTTTGTAGTGTAGACATACCTGGGGGCAATTATACTGACATTTGTCCCTCACCTGTTTCATTAGCCACCATCCATTCCTGCACATAAGTAGTGTTCCCATTTTCAGTAGAGTCTCGTGGTCAGTGTTGCTTCATATTTTTTCTCTCTTTTTTTTCAGATTGGGTTTGAGTTTCACTTGAACATTTTTGGCTGCAAAATTCTGGAGTTCAGTTTGAAAGCCTCTTCAACATTATCTTGATCAAAGGGATTTTGCCTGGCTGCTAAATGATCCCCTCCTCCCAGCGAATTTGATATCAGCTACTGACAGGACACGGGATACTGAAAGGAATGGGCAAGGAAGTGAGGGCCAACTGAAGCAGCTGTAGGATCAAAGCGAACACCAAAAGCCTTCCAGACAAGTAACAGAGATGATAAAGTACAGATGAAGCAGCGTAGTGACTGGTGGTTGTAATTGTAACAGGAAGGTTAGTTTGTAACAGAACCAGAACCCTGGAGAATAGAGAAAAGACTAAAAAAAGGAAGGGAAGAAGGTTGGCAAGAAGAATCAAGTAGATGTGGTTGAGAGAAGAAGCAAGTAGATGTGGCCAGCTGAAACTGCGGCTGGCAGCAAACTGAGGGAATGGCAAGAAATATAAGCATTCCTGGTATCAAAGCAAAGAGAAGAGTCAAACTAGAAAGAGGGAGAGAAGGGAGAGAAAAGAATGACAATGAAATTGAAGGAGAGTGCCTTTCAGAAGTTGAGAAAGAGAGAGAGGGAGCAGAAACTGAGTCATTTGCACCACCTAAAACATTTTTTCTAAAAATACAGGTTGGACCTCCCTGATCTGGCACCCTTGGGATCTGAGTGGACCTGAAGGAGGGCATTTGCCAGACCTGAGGAAGTCAGGCATGGGGTCTCCCAGGGCTCCGCTCCTGGCTACCAGCCCGGGCAAAGTGCTGCCACCAGCCAGTAGTGAGACTTCACTCCTAGATGCCACATCACTCTTGCCAGAAGGTCTCCCTGCCCCGGCTGACGGTGGCTCCATGTTCCCGGCTAGAAGGGGCTTCCTGGCCGGTAGTGGCTCCGTGCCTCTGGCTGTAGATGCTCCCTGCTCCCAGCCAGCAGCAAATCTACAGCCCTGGCCAGCAGGGGCTCTATGTGGAGCTCTGCTCTTGGTTGGCAGGGCTCCTGCCAGTCCTGCTCCAGCTTCTAGCTGGGCTTCCTGATCCCAGGCCACTGGCCCTCCAGGCTGCCTGCCGGGTGAGCTCCCAGGTGCTGGCAACCTCTGTGGCTGGGGCTCTTTGGTCTCATAACATCCGTGGTCCTGCTGGACCACAGATGTTGCTGGACCAAAGAGTCCTAGACCATAGAGGTTCAACCTGTGCATAAAGAATGTCAAGATCTTCCCTCACAAGCCACAGAAACTCCACCATGCATTTTCTAATTGAGAAAATATTTGTTGTAACAACTCATAACTAGACAGAATACACTCTACAAAATTAAAACCCACCTCTGATTTAATTAATTACAATTTCAAAGCATCCATTTCCCCGAAAGAGTATCTGCAATGTGATACAAATAACTGTAAAACCAAAACCAGGCTGACCCAGATGCCATCAGCCAACACTGGACAAAAAACTCAAAACCTTAGAAAGATGGTCCAGTGAAGAAAGACTGCCAAAAAGGGTCATAGGTGTGCTATTACAAATAGGCAGACATCATGCTAAGTTTTGAAGATAATCATGAAGCTACTTGGATGGACCTCCTGTGAGTGAGTTCTATGGACAAAGATTCTGGACTGAGATGGTCCTGTCCCAACATGATCCAGAAAAAAAATGATCAGGACATAGAGATAACAGAGAACAGCCAAGTTATGTTGGATGAATGCAAGAAGAAGAGGTGGTTGGTCAGACCTGGGTTGCTAAGGGCCATATGCATTATACCAAGATGAACTATCCAAAAGGTGGCTATAAATGTACTCTAATGTACTTTTTATAATAAATTATTTAAAAAAGACAGAAAAGAGGAAAGATATGCGGAAAGACCTAGTTTATACTGGTTTTTAACAAATCACCTACCAGCTTTCCATCCATACCAATTGGACCCTAGGATAATCAAAAGCCAAAACAAAATGAAACAGTTAAATCATAGGTACACTGATGTCAGGGGCAAATATACAGACTTGTGGAATACTGTAGGTTTGGAAGATGATTTACTGTATGTACATCAGCAGTTAAATGTAAAACCCTACAGGCACCTCAGACACCAAAATTAAGAAAAAGGCTCAGCAGGAGAAGCAGACCTGTGAAGGTAGTAATCAGAACAATATGGTGGGAAGTAATCAGGCAGTAGCTGATGTTTGACAAGAAAGCGTTCAACTTGAAATGAGAGATTGGTTAGTCTTGCAAACCACAATGGTACAATATGACAGACCATATGAAATAATGCATCTGGCTTATGTATTTTACTTTAAGCAATTAAGGAACTATATTAGGTAAGCCATTTACTGTATGGATGTTATTGCAATTACAGCTTCAGGAACACTTTAAAAAAAGCAAACACTCCTCTCTAAAAATCTCACAAGTAATTTAGCTTTCAGATGAGGTTATTACAATGACTGTTATTAAAAAGGCAGCATTTGCTAACAGTTACTACACTGTGTTAGCTGAGGTACTGAACTTTTGCTCTGTACTTAAGGGAAAAAAATCCTCTGATAAAAACTAGCGTTTTCTTAGTAACAACTGCATCTATTGCGATGTGATATTTCAGAGAGAGAGAGAGATTATTTATTACCCAATGTTCAGATTTTGATTTCGGTTATATGGATGTAAAATCAGAGCCACCCCAGTCACTTCAAAGGATTTATTTTGATCCATATTGGTAAAACTCAGAATATGTACCAATATTAAATATATGTAGAGACTGTTTTGGGAAATGTTATCCTTTAATGGCACATCTACACAACAGCCTTATTTCAGAATAATTGGTGTTGTTACGAAATAACATAGTGCACATCTACACTACAAGCCTTTATTTCAAAATAATGTTGAGCTGGAGGACTTCTTACTCTGACACATGGTAAGCCTCATTTCATGAGGAGTAAGGGAAGTTGAAGGAAGACTGTTCTTTCTCGACTTCCTGCTGCGTAGATAATGCCAAAAGCCAAATTAAGCTATTTTGACTTAAGCTACGCAATTGACATAGCTGAAGTTGTGTAGCTTAATTTGACTTTAGCCCTACTGTGTAGACTTACTCTTAGATTTAAAATACCCTCAGTTGGAAGCTAGATCTTTTGAAAATCTGGCCACTTATATAAGTGTCTAAATGGCAATATCAGAGTTCTGTACTCTGGAAAATCTACTCTTGAATCACAACAGCCTTCTGACAAATACAGTTTATACACTTCAGTAATTCTGGTTACTCATTTGTTTAGTTAGCAATGGATTGATATAAAAGAATAATTCGCTCATTTTGAGAGTTTGTCCAGTAAGACATTGTGCTTTCCAATATGACGATATTTATGACTTCATATGATTATCAGCATATCACTGTACATCACTATAACAAGAGTCACGGGGTAGCATCATGTCCTAAAGTGATATCATGCTGCATCAAACACTAATATAATATCAATATGCAATGATTTAATCTATGTCTTGGAAGTTATTTTTCTGATCCTTTAATGTCCTGCAAACTAAGGTGTAGTAATAATTGGACTGATCCAGAGATGAATTAAGACAATCTGAAGCCCTATGAAGATTTAACAAGAGGTTCCCACCTAATCCACTTCTACATCATGTTTCTTTGCCTTTTTTTAAGGACAGCAGGTTTCAGAGTTAGAATGAATGGGAAATTCACACCATTGTTCCAGATTTTCTACAGAGAGGAAGACGGCTCCACAAGTTACAGTTGGATCAAGTTTTCCAGCTTTTCTTCACATCCATGGGTGCTAGCAACATTATTTTTTTAAATTAGAGATGAGATACTGACATCATGACATGCCACTAATTTGCTGGGGGTCTAGGCATGGATCTATCTGCCTCTGCTTTAGTCCAGCCATGGATTGGGTAAAAACAAAATAAGCAAACAAATAAAAACGGAATAGATGGGAAACTACAAAAGGTACTGTATGTATCTGATTTCAGAGAGTGACAATAAAATGCAGCCAGACAAACAAATATGTATTAAAGAAATTTATAGCAGCACAGGTCAGAGTAAGTCACTGAAAGCAAAGCAGAAGCCAATTGCCTCATCAGCATTCTCAATACGTGCTACATTACGTCCCAGCAGCCCTTCTGGAATCATTGCTTCTGAGAAAGATATTTTCATCTGCCCTTTTACTTTCATTTATAAAAATATTTGGATCACAACATATCTTAACTGAAACAAAGACTTATGACATGGTGGTTTGAATCTCCCTCTTACAAATAACAGTTCCAAGATGGCAGAAGAAAGTTTGCAGCTGCCTCAGGACTTGTAATTTGTCTCGTAGAAGTAAGACTTGTTCCCCCCCACCACATACCTATTGTTATTGTTACATAATAAAGTAAAACATTTATCCAATTTATTTAAAAGGGCAGTTTTTGTGATTATACTTCCACACTGCCCTGTAAGATATACCACATAGAAAACACTTCATGATTTCCTAGCAATTTTATTGCATTTTGAGGCCTACATTTTTAGAAATGATCTTTGGTTTTGCTAGTACAATCTTATGTCTTCAAATTATATCATATGCATTTTTGCTTCCACAATGAACTATGCACACAAAGTAATTGTAAGTAAAGCTCTAATAGCTAGATACATAACTACTAGTACAAGAGAGAAATGTATTAACTGTGAATGTGTGTGTTTGCAATTTGTTACAGGTGCAAAAATGAAGGCTGAGTTGAATCCTGATGGCAAATCAGGTTCTAGTGAATCCTCATTACAGTTTAGCAAGTAAGTAGAAAGAGATACAAACACTCCTTAAATTCCCCATGTAGCTATGTTGGCTAGTAGCCGAGTCTAACATTTTGGCCAACTGTGGGTTTAGCATTAAATCCCAGAAGATTAGTTACTTTTATGATGACTGACTAAACAAAGAATTATACAAGTATTTATAGAAGGCAAACTCATCATAGGTTGTAACTGCTGGCTTATAGTGAATGGCCTCAGTGGGTCCCCTAGTCTACTTCAACTCTCATAATTAAAACAATGTTTCTATTTTCTAAATGAACAGAGAATTTCTTTTGCCTCACTGAGAATAAACATTGTACATAATTTATATCACCAGCTGAGTTACCCTACATGATGGGCATTAATTATTCTTATAACTTTTACCTTCTCTACAGTCATATAATATCGCTACTGTGCTAGAATTAAGCATCTATGTGACATATTTTCTATTAGTAAGTCCATGATTCTCAGTGTTTCATAACTCTTGGAAAGGTAGAAGAGGAAATTCCTACAAGGCTGAAAATGAACATAAATGAGGTTTGAACTTGCTCCCATTGATTTCAATGGAAGTTTTGGAACAGAACAGAGTGAATGGTCTCAACCTGGATGAATCTTCTGGGAGTTTTGAAAAAAATGCACAGTGTAATTTATGTTTATGCAGGTAACTAGAAGTGAACCAATATATGAATAAGATAATATAAGCTCTAAATCTATGTTGGGCTCCCAAACTTGGCTGAATCATTCACATTGCCTTTCCAGGCCATTTTATGTTAAATGAAATATGTTGGACCATCATATCGTCTCTACTCTCAACTCTGGTTCCCTGTTACATATTCTGCATACAAGGCCAATAAAGAATTCCCATACAGGAGTACAGAACATGGAACTAAGATACTCATTGTTGATCCAAGAGCAGGATTTTGTTTCATACAATTTGGACTCATTGCACAAATCAGTAGCAGTGACTGCTCCCAAATTTTTCATTCAAGAATCTATGCGTACAAGTAGAATTAAGGAGACGTACCTGTCCATCTCACTGTCATAATTTAATAATGCACAAGTAATCATTGGGCTAGAAACAAGTCCCACTAAAGTTACTGGAAGTTTCACCATTGAGTTCAGTGGAACCAAGTGCAATCATGTTTTAGTATATGTGAGTTAGTTTTGTCTCTATGGGTATGTCTATGCTACAACGTTATTTTAAAATATCTTTTTTCGAAATAGAGCGTCTACACACAAAATGCATTTCAAAATAGCTTTTTGCTATTTCGAAATACTGCATCCACACTGATTGGATGCTGAATCGCATATAAGGTCAGTTGGAACTGGTTCTGGCAGGGCATCAGGTCAGAAGTTACCTTGTGGCCAGGGCAGCCAGCAGGGCACCCTGGGAAGTGCTGGAGGCCCCCTATTTTGAAATAAGTGTCTACATAGCCCTTATTTAGAAATAGCAATTTCGAAATTGGCGCTATTCCTCATGGAATAAGGTTTACCAATTTCAAAATAAGCCCTCCGCTATTTCAAATTAATTTTGAAATAGCAGTTGGCTTGTGTAGATGGTAGGAAAGTTATTTTGAAATAACTTTGCTGTGTAGACATACCCCACGACACTAATTTGACATATTTTTAAATTATACTAGTTTAAGATAGTCACAGATGCATATTGGAATTCATAGACTCTTGGTATGATTAATATTACTGACATGATGACAATTTTCTAAACATAGTTCAGTAAGATAGGTTGTGAAATTGTTGCTAGCAATTGTCTGAATCCTTTTATGTAAATACACATCCACTACAAGGTTTCCAGCAAAGTCTCTGAAAAATAAAGCAGGAATTCAGCTTTAAAACAGCTACATGAGTTGTTAACCATTTATTATTGTCAGTGAGAACTTTAAAATGCACACCTTAAAAAGTTTTTCAATGTCAAACAGCAATTTTACAAATCATCCACTTTAAATACTAATACAGTAAAAGATGGCACATTTTTCTTTTTGCATTGCCTTGGCTAGTTCCTGATTCACACTGGTTAGAAAACCTACTGTTGACAAATCTGTTAATCGCGAAGCCATTAAAATAATTGATCTCCATTTCCTCTCTCTCCCCACCTCTCAGCTAATTACATGTTTAGCAAGACTGGTGTTTAATTAGATGTTTTGATGCGATATCCCTAGTAGTCTGATGCCTGAGATTTTTTTTCTTGTAAAAGTTTTTTAGAACATAGGTGGGTGGTAGGTTTTTTAAGAGGAGCGCCTTCACTAGGTAAATTGCTTTTCCTGATGAAAATCTGTTGGCTCTTTTTCTATGAGTCTAAATGACTGCTGTTAAAAAAAATAGTGAGCTCAAACAGCTTAGCTGCAGAAGTTGCGTGCCCAGTCTCCTGGAGAGAGGCAGCACTTAAAAACATTCTGCAGCAACTCCTTCTGGCCAATGGATCACTAACTACAGCGAGAGTCACATGCCAACGATTGAAATGTTAGGGGAATGAAAAGATGTTTCTTCCTCGAACACCTAACAGATAGATAGATAGATAGATAGATAGATAGATAGATAGATAGATAGATAGATAGATAGATAGATAGATCCATAAAAACAAAAGCATTGACAGTAGAGATGCATGAAAGCACTGTTGACATATTCCATAAACTGGGAGTTGTGTCCTCTGCTTGCTACACTTGCCTACCCCCTTCTCTGGCTGAGAGAGCCTGTTGACGCTGATAACATGATGATGTCATCCTGTCGCCTGGAAGGAACATTCTGTCATCCAGCAGGAAAAACTTTTTTATGTAGAGAGATTATGGAGTTTCTTGTATTTTTCCCTGAAGCATTTAGTACTGGCCCCTCACAGTAACATGATAGTATATTAAATGGACCATTGATTTTATACAATACAATTAATTAATCCTTTTTGACGTGGAGAATTGATTTATAGTTTTAAATCTCTATTGTAAAAACTGTTTTAATACAATTTTTGCGGCAGAATTGTGCTTTGCTAGCCTTAATCAGGAGCAATTTATGCAGACCCCAGTCCTGTCACTGTCAAAAAGACTTGGACTAGAGAACAAAAGAAATATTGCCACGTTTAAATCCATTCAAAATTCTGCTGCCAACATTATTTTCCCAGCTCATTCTTTGATTTCTCTCTCTCTCTCTGGGTATGTCTACACTTACATCCTCTTTCAAGAGAGGGATGCAAATGCAGATATTCTAAATTGTAAATGAAGGTAGGATTTAAATATTCCATGCTTCATTTGCATAATTGCATTATGGCGCTATTTCAAAATAGAGCTATTTCGAAATAAAAATGCTGTGTAGATGCGGTTATTTCAAAAGAAAACCCTTCTTCTGAAATAACTGTTAAACTTCGTTTTATAAGGAATAAGGGTTATTTCGGAAGAAGGGTTTTCTTTCGAAATAACCGCATCTATACAGCATTTTTATTTTGAAATAGCGCCATAACACGATTATGCAAATGAAATGTGGGATATTTAAATTCCAGCTTCATTTACAATTTTGAATGTCTGCATTTTCATCCCTCTATCGAAAGAGGGTGCATGTGTAGACATACCCTCTCTCTCATATATACACACACACACACACACACACACACACTTTGCAACCCCTCACTGGCTCTATTTCTACTGCAGCAAACATCATTTGCAATTTAAAACCCTGTAATGCCCAATATGGCCTATAATTACCTACTTTTTTAAGCCTTGCCCACAATGCCATCTCTAACTGTCCATCAGTCTCATTTTCACCTCAATACCTTTGTGCTCTCCCATCCTTTATTCATGGAAAAAGTTCTCCCGAAAACAAAATGCAAAAGCCATTCTACCATCCTCAAACACCTTATAAGTCACCTCTGTACAATGCCTATAAAATACCATTGCTGCTGTCTCACCAAATGACCACTATGGTATCAGAACCACCATAGCCCTAGAGAGAGGAACAAAACTACCACCAGAGCAAGGGATCTCATGGATAAAAGAACTGAACCACTGACCCAATGTTGGGGTCCCAACGTGCCACCATCATTGCTACCATTGCTGTGGGCAACAGCTGCTGTCTAGAGGGGGTGAAATAACAGCTACTGTTTGAAGAGAGGACTGGCTGCTTAGCAATCAGTCAGCATCACCAATTCTTGTACATGCTGTTGCCTGACTCAAGAAGATGGGAGCTACTGGAACACAAGATCTTTCCCTTCAGATGAAGAAGAGGAACAGAAACAGGCACAGAATAATTCAGCTAAAATGGGAACAAGCAGGAAAGTCAGGACAGTAAAGCAGACTCCATAATGGACCCGAACCAGCTGAAAGACTTAAGAACAAAACCTCAGGCCAGACCTCAACTAGAGAAATTAGAGGGACCAAGACCCTCCAGCAGTCCCCGGCCTGAGTACAAGTAAGTATGTAACTTTTTGTTTTATCTGCATTTTCCTTTCTTCATTTGTCTCTTCTTTAATTTTTAGGAAGCCAAAGGAATATAGAATCTAAAGGCATGAATTTGCTAAAGTAGGTTTAATATCCTACTTAGTCTGAATTAGACAGTAAGAGCAGAAGTTCAAGAAAAAGACAAAATACACTGCTGAAGAGTCCAACAAGAGCATCAGTCTATGAATAGCAGCATTTGAAAGCATGGATGCAGTCACCATGTTCCTAACAACAGCATTAGCTGGTGCCCGAAAGGCAATCTGAATTCTCTCATAGCTCATTTGGGAGATGATGCTGATGGACAGTTATATCCAAAGGTGCGGAGTTTGGAAAATGAAAAATTGCTAGGAGTTTGGCTGATTATGGTGTGAACTACAAAATTACCTCATACGGTGACAATAAGAAAGTCTTATGGAACAAAACTACATTCATAAGCTATCCAAGGCACATCTTGCAGCTGAAAAATACTCGTTGAAGTAATCAAACTTCTCTTGGGCCAAAACAAAAAAGCAGCCAGGTATATTTCTGCCCACCAAGAAACCATCTGCTAGATTTTTCTTATAAAATATTGAGATGTATCAGAGGGCTCTGACTGATTTTCCTATTCATGCAGATACACAGAAGAAACTGGAATGGATCCAACAATGGGATGAGTTCTTCTGTAAGGTATATCCTTGAATATACTATGGCCAAAATGAAAAGAAAGCTTCCAAATATACGGGCGAATAGAGCCAAACACATTGTGAAGGTAGATGACACGACTTCCAAGCTACCACTCAGTGATGCTCATGTGCATTAGGCAGCAATGGGACCATCTCCAGATGCAAACCACTCTTTCTCTTTGAAGCTGGTCCATCTGACCATATTGGCAACCACAAGAGCAGCTTTTTTAGAATGTTTGAAGTGCAGAGCATTCCCTGAAAACTTCCTGCAGAATAACTATAAATCTTTTGCATCTGGCAGTGCTTCCATCATGTTGAAGAAAGTCAATCAAGACTAAGGATGTTAAATATCAATTAATTTGCTAGTTGAGTAGTCAATGGAATTTCCATCAACTACTTGACTAGTCAATAGATACTTCTGCATTCCTCCTTTGAAATGTTCAAGAGCCCCAGCAGGGCTGCAGGCTCCACCCGGGCACTCCCGCTTTGAAAATGTGGTAGCATTTCAGAGGGGCAGTGCTCCCCAGCTGATCCCGGGCTCCCTGCAGCACTGCCGCTTTGAAATGCTGTGCAGACCCTGGAGTCAGCTGGGGAGCTGATACCATGTTTTTTGGAAATGCTGTGCAGAACCCGGGGTCATCTGTGGAGTCCCCAGCTGACCCCAGGTTCCACATAAATGCAACACGGAACCTGAGAGCAGCTGGGGGGGGTCCATAGCTGACCCCGGTTTCATGCAGTTTTCAAAGTGGGGATCAGCTAGGGACTCCCCAGCTGACCCCACAGCATTTCAGGGAGGCTAGGATCAACTGGGGACTCCCCAGCTGACCTGGGTTTTGCAGACATGCCACGGAGAGCCCGGGGTCAGCTAGGGAGTACCCAGTTGACTCTAGGGTCCATGCGGTGCTGTCACTTTGAAACGCTGCCGTGGTATTTCAAAGGGGGCAGCGACGCACATCTGATCCCAGGCTCTGTGCTGCATTGCCCCTTTGAAACGCCGCTGCAGCATTTCAAAGGAGCAGCGCCTCATGGAGCCCGGAGTCAGCTTTGTGTGGCTCTGTTGCTTTGAAATACTGCGGTGGTATTTCAAAGTGGCAGTGCCACACACAGCCCAAACCCATACCTGATAGAAGCAACAAGGGGGGAAGCGACTAGTTAACTCGACTATCCAATAAGCATTTGCTTATCAGATAGCTGACTAGTCGACTAGTCCTTAACATCCTTAATCAGAACTCACTCACCATTTACTAACTAAGTACCTCAATCTCTTTGTCTACCTGGGCTATAGACACAGGCTGTAACTTACTATTGGAGACACTACCTGAAACATCAATAGTACAGCTAAGTAAAATAAGAAAACTTTCAATTTGGAGATGTCATTATCTTTTGCTTCAGTATTTTCAATTGAAAATGAAATGTTTCAACATTTCTGAAATTGAAATGTTTCATTTAGGTTTGTTGAGATGATTTGAAATGCTTAATTTCTTGTCAGGTCAAATTTAATTGATTTTTCCGATTGTGGCACATTGCTTCTGTTCACCGCTATGGGCTAGGCATTTTGGCTGGATTACACCTCCCATGCTTTTCTGTAGTGATACGAGTCCCATGATGCATCACACCAACCTGAGTCAGAGGGAGATCAGGTCCTGTCAGTGAGCTTGGCCCACAGGAGAGAATGGGGACCCAAACTACATCTCCCATCATGAGGAAAAGAAAACAGTTTAATGTTTTACTGGATTTATTCAAAGCTAAACATTTCAAGTCAGTTTAACAAAATGAAATATTCCATTTGAATTTTACAGAAAATGTGTGTTCCATAGAAAAACCATTCTGATGGAAAATTCCCAACCAGCTCTAACAAAAAGCATGAATTACCTCTGCAGGTGATTCTTCAGTAAATCAGATACCCATTGAAACCTGTTTTGCAAGAATAAATGTTAATTATACACCTGTGCTAAGAGTGTAGTCCTAGATCTGCTCACCATTGGCAAGACTCTGGATATCTATTGGGGAATATAATCTGAGGCATTTACTAAGGCTGTGTAGAACAAGTACCCTCCTCTTTAGAAACATCTGTGAAGTTTCCATAGTTAAAAGAC
This sequence comes from Pelodiscus sinensis, assembly GCF_052426305.1. NCBI lineage: Eukaryota > Metazoa > Chordata > Testudines > Trionychidae > Pelodiscus > Pelodiscus sinensis. The sequence continues at coordinate 107,464,415 of NC_143055.1, read as the reverse complement.
AGAGATGCCAAGCAATGTATCAAGTACAATGGTGTTGAAAACATCCTGATTTCTGTCATGTTCCTGAAAAAATTAGGACTTATGTTGGATGTTTTGTTTGAACTGTGAGACCTGTTTAGGCAGTTTCAGAGAAAAGATATGACATTCCCTAAACCCCTCTCCCCCATGTCATTTCCACACTCATTCTTATGTATGGATGATGCTCAAGGATCATCTGAAAAGATGGAACAAGATACATCCACAACAGATTCGGTTTTATTGCAATGTCAAATTACATCATAGAGAACGTGTGTGGATCCATGCTGGTCAATTTTCGTGCAGCCTGGCAAATGCAAAGGAAAGTCAGTTGATTCTTCCAAGAATGAGAAGGAAATGAGTGGGCTTATATGTAAGTGTACATTGATGTATTCTTTCATACTGTGCTTCTTGGTGGATGAAGCACATATTAATAAATCACTATATACCAGTACCCTTGACTAATAAGATGGGAAAAGAGAGTAATGCTAAATATAATTTCCTTCTACCACCAGCAACCACAATTAAACAACATTCAATTACTTTGGAAAATAAAATAAATACCTTAAGGCTATTTAATTTTACTGTTGGAGGACAATAAATGATATGGCACACTAAGAAACAATAGATTATAATCAGCTGCTTATAAAAAGAACAGCTTGTATCAAAATTGTGTTCTTAAAGTGATTGCCTATTTTCCTCAGCCATGCACATGAAAAGATGTTGTACTCAAACAACGAGCATGTGCATGGAACAGATAGGAATCTGAATCTGGGCCTAAATAGTCTTATTTCTCTTGAAGAAATTGAAAATTCTGTACCCCTAAATAGAAAACACATGGCTAATTCATCAATGCCAATGTCACTCTATGAATATATTTGATGTGGCTGGTGTCATGTTGATGAGAAAACAATAAACTGTGAAAAATGTCACTTCTCAAAATTGGCTGGCTAGAGTTCAGCAGAGATGGATTGTTGTAACAGCTGTGGCATGATGACTTTGATTAATTAGATTTTTTTCTTTCCCGGAATAATTCTGAAGAACCACTTCCCACCCCCATAGAAGTCAATCCATTTGTTCACATAAGTCATACTAAACAATAATCTGTTCTATTATCACTGTCTTAAGAACTGCAGAGCATCTCCATGCAGTTTTTTCAATTCTCTTTCATAGGGCTTCCACTCATTTTTTTTTCTAGTTTCCTCAAATATTCCTCTCTGGGGGAAGGCTTAGGGGTCTACAAGGAAAACCCCAAATGTGGTCTTTCAGCATCAAGGAATCTAGGGTACGTCTAGACTACAGGCTTTTGTCGACAGAAGCTTTGTTGACAGATGATAGAATCATAGGTCTGGAAGGGACCTCAAGAGGTCATCGAGTCCAGCCCCCTGCCCTCAAGTCAGGACCAAGCTCCGTCTACACCATCCCTGACTGATGTCTATCTAACCTGTTCTTAAATATCTCCAGAGAGGGAGATTCCACCACCGCCCTTGGCAATTTATTCCAATATTTGACCACCCTGACAGTTAGGAATTTTTTCCTAATGTCCAATCTAAACCTCCCTTGCTGCACTTTAAGCCCATTACTCTTTGTCCTGTCCTCAGTAACCAAGAGGAACAAATTTTCTCCTTCCTCCTTGTGACACCCTTTTAGATATTTGAAAACCGCTACCATGTCCCCCCTTAATCTTCTTTTTTCCAAACTAAACAAGCCCAGTTCATGAAGCCTGGCTTCATAGGTCATGTTCTCTAGACCTTTAATCATTCTTGTAGCTCTTCTCTGTACCCTTTCCAATTTCTCCACATCTTTCTTGAAATGAGGCGCCCAGAACTGGACACAGTACTCCAGCTGAGGCCTAACTAGTGCAGAGTAGAGTGGCAGAATAACTTCATGAGTTTTGCTTACAACACACCTGTTGATACAAGATACAACCTAGAATCATATTTGCTTTTTTTGCAACAGCATCACACTGTTGACTCATATTCAACTTGTGGTCCACTATGACCCCTAGATCCCTTTCCGCCATGCTCCTTCCTAGACAGTCGCTTCCCATCTTGTATGTATGGAACTGATTGTTCCTTCCTAAGTGGAGCACTTTGCATTTCTCTTTATTAAATTTCATCCTGTTTACCTCTGACCATTTCTCTAACTTGCTAAGGTCATTTTGAATTATGTCCCTATCCTCCAAAGAAGTTGCAACGCCACCCAGTTTGGTATCATCTGCAAACTTAATAAGCGTACTCTCTATCCCAATATCTAAATCATTGATGAAGATATTGAACAGTACGGGTCCCAAAACAGACCCTTGCAGAACTCCACTTGTTATCCCTTTCCACCGTCGACAAAGACCATGTAGACTACATCCAGTTCTGTTGACAAAGCAAGCCGCTTTGTCGACATGACAGTGTAGACGCAAAGGACAGTGTAGATGCAATAACGCCTTCTGTCAACAGAACCTTATTCTTCGTAGAATGAGGTTTACAGCCACCAACAAAACTGCTGAGTTCTGTCGACGTTATGTCGACAGAACTCAGCAGCAGTGTAGAAGCAGGTATAGTTTTGACGACAAAAGTCCACTTTTGTCGACAAAACCCTGTAGTCTAGACACACCCCTACAGTCCCACAGAAGGTCAACCTCCTTGCTGTTTCTCTGATCCCCACGTTTCCCTAACACATCCCCTCATGGAAACTCCACATGGTCATTGGGAAAATCTCATCTGAGAAGTGCACATGTGAAGCTGCTCCTAAGGGTACAGTGAGAATGCTGCTTGTAGAGCACAGCTAGCCAGACAGTTAACCACCACATGAAAATGCTGGGAATATGACAGAAAACTCCTCCCCTCCACTTTGCCTCTCCATATACCCATGGAACCTGAAATCTGGAGCTGCCATGGTTGGGGACCCTTAGGCATGAGACAAGGGTAGGAATGGTAAAAGAATGACCTCTTCCCACTTCTACAATCCTCCAAAAGAGTCCAATCAGAGTAGACAGTTCCTCTACATTTAGAGGGACAGGGCACAAGCAGAGGCAAAGTCCTTAAAAACAAATGATATAGGAGGTTTAAAGATTTTTAAAAAATGAAACACTGTTCCATCCAAACCATTTAGCGTTTATTCTGTGCTAGCTACTCTTTGGGGATGTCCACATTGAAATTAGGGTGTGTAACTGCAGCCCATGTAGGCACACCCAAGGTAGTTTAAATCTTGCTAGCATTAGTGCATCCACAAGCTTCTATTTGAGCTGTACCAACCCACTCTAAAACCCTTACACGAGCTTCTCAACCACACCAAAATCCCTGCTGCTGTGACTTTACTAAGATTGGTACATGAGCTAGCTAAATTAAAGCTTGCTGGCTCTACATGTGCTGCAATCACACCCCCTGATAGCAGTGTAGACATGCCCTTTGTTTCACTGATCTCCAGCTAACTCAAGGGCCAATGTTCCCATATATAGGACTGATGCATAGGTGAAGCAGTTCCTGCTGGGCTAGAAATATAGGAAAAGACTATGCAAATATGCCATGTTACATTTTAACAGCAGAACAGGTGCTTTCAACCCTTGTTCCCCAAAAAACACATTGCCACGTGTTCGGATGTTCAAATTTGCAATTGTGCATGTGCAGGTCCATTCAGATTCCAGATATTTGTGTCATGCACTGCCTATATTTAAATGACATTTATTTGTAGTAACTGTAAAGGAGCGATTGTATTTTTGATTGTGCAATAATTATTTATTTATTATAATTATTATCATACAGTGTTTAGCTCCTCCTACACTAAAACGAACTTGTATATCAACACACTTTCTACAGAGGGTCAGACAGAAGTAAGGTACAGTGGGTTTTTTTTTTGTTTTTTATTTTTAGAAACTGACTTAATACCAGGTTCCCTGTGTACTGTAGATTGTAACAGTACGCCACTTGCTGTACTTCATACCTGAAGAAAGAATTATCTCTGACCCAAAAGAAAAATATTCACATAAATCTCCTCCGTGACAGTTCACAAAACTTAGTTTCCAGAAAGAATGTCTACTAGTGTGCTGGAGAAATCAAATTTATTGAGCATGCAATAACAAAGATAATAAATCACAGAGTATTTAGGGGAGCCTTTCATATCTTTATTTGTGATGATTTGTGATGTATAAGATTTTATTTTGATTAGTTCAACTGGTTTTGCTAGGGAGTCAAATTCTACCTTCACTTGTACACTGACCTTAAACGGGAATAAGGGTCTGATCCTACAAAATCTGAATGCCCTCTGGGAGCACCCTCAGAGGTATAAGCAATATGGACATGGGCTCTCAAGCAGCACTACAAGTGGCTCCAATCTTTTTGTACCGCTTCACTAGAAATGTTTGTTCTTTGTCCTTCGGAGATGTAGGTCCTGATTCAAAGCCCAATAAAATCAGCGGAAACACTTCCACTGATACTGATGTTCTTTACAGTCAGAGCCAGACTGATGATACAGCACAGTATGCAACTCCCCGTGATTGTGGTGGTGATGACTTTGATTGGAGTAGCCTCCCTACCAGCACCATTTGGTAATGCTTCGTGCAAACTGGTCCATCGTTAAGGAAAGAAAATGTGTATTCATTTGAACAAGTCACAAGATAACTTATCTCCAACAGGTAATAATTAGTGGTATCTAAAAAAGGGAATGATAATGCCATAACAAAGAAATAGGGAAATCAATCGGACTGTACTGCATATTCACAAGGGACAATTGGGTAATCTCAAGAGCCTCCTAAACCTCCAGAAAATCAAGCTAGAAGAAAACAGGGGCAGTCAGTGGTTGGGAAGGGAAGAGGATGAAGGAGACAATAAGCCACATGGGGGAGAGGTGAAGGCAGGTAATAAGAGGGGCAAAGAGAGTGTAGGGGAGACATGAACCCAGTAGGTAGACAGGATCAGGATGACTGTGTCTTTTGGAAGCTGAGAACAATGTGTTTTCTTTCCCAATTGCTTTGCTCTTAGTTGGCTGCTTCAGGAGCTACTATCATGGAACTGGAAGAGGTGATCTTCCTCAAAAATGCCACTTTTCTTTATCCCCCTTTAAGAAAAATAGCAACTGTACTTCTATGGAAGGATAAAAGATGGAAAGGAGCCAAATCACTGCTCTCTCCTGCTCTTATCCTTCCCCACAATCTCTTCTACCTCTCTACTACCTGTTGCTTCACCCCACATCCTCCATATTGACAGGTCACATAAAGGCAGAAGGGGAAGCAGCAGCTTGGAAAGCCTCATTTTTATTTCCATGTTCCCTCTAACAAAGGCTGGTCTTTGATGCATTCTCCACCCCAATTTGAGAGCATGCTGGATATTCCAGTTTGGACCCTAACTGCAGGCAGAATTTGGTCCTAGAAGCTTATCTATATCTAGACAAAAAACACATGCGAATGTATGTGTGTTTTGTGTTTTATGTTCTATAAAACAGGTCTTAACAAAACAGAGCCCAGAGGACAGAGAAACTTCTATTTCTCTCTTTTTTTAAGCAGAATTCAAGAGATGCATTTGAAAACAGTCAGAATTTCCATGATTTTGGCACAGATGGCCTTCTTCAGGGACCTTAAAAGGGATCAGTGAAGAAGGCTGTTAGTGGTGAAACATGGAAACTTTTATGACTGTTTCCAATTACATCCTTTGAACTGTATTATATATGAAATGAAACAGAAGTCTCTCTTCATGTTCAGGAGCAAGAACACAGTTCTTTAGCCGTAAATCTGTCTAATGGATTCACATTTTTTTCAAAAGTTATTTAAAAAGGGCTAGTGAGTTCCTCTGTACCTGTGCCCTGATCATTGTGGTTAAAGTAATTTATTACAGGTTGTGCATCTGGAACTTAATATACTGATTTTCTTACTATGGTTCTGAAGTTTCCACATAATTCAAAATGGCATCATAGTCTTCATGTTTCTGTTTGCATTTGATAAAAGAATTCTTCATCTTCACCCTGCCGCCATTGCTACAAAATCAGTAGCAAACAAGAGCTAGCTAAATTTTGCAGCAGAAACTAAAGCTGAAATTACTGAAAACACATCAGCAAATGAATACATGATGAACTCTCTAGTTCAGCACCCTCGGGACCTGACCAGTGCCAAACCAGAGAATTTACCAAACTACAGGATGCCAATATAGTCTAGTAGCAATACCAACACTTCCACTGCTTACTGGGCTCTTTGAAGACATTTAGTGGTAAATTAGAGCTAAATAACAGCACAGAACACTGCAAGCCAGGACTACAAGCTTTAAATAAACTTTATGGGATCATGGGAAACTTGGCCACACCCATAAGTGGACATCCAGCTTACTAAAATCACGCAAGACCATGAATGTTGCCAGACCAAAGAGTGTCAGACTAGAGAGGTTCAAGCAATAGTACATAGAAAATAAAAAACCTTACCTGTTCGACCATCAAAGTTTTACACCTGTGCTTTTGTGAACAATATTTCAATAGCTAGCACATTTTCATACCATTCCTTTTCTAACCATTATTAAAATTCTATCCACAGATGAAACACCTACAGAAGTTCACAGGAGCTGAGCAGATGTGCCTGAGAACAGAATGCTCTAAAAAATGTGATCAAGTTAACAAATTTAACATTTAGGTTCATCTCCTCATTGGTCTTGCAATCTCTGAACTATACCTTGAACTGCCACTGCATGGAAGCAAAATTGCACTAAATTGAATAACTGTCAAGTTACCCACTTGAATGTTGACCCAATATATTATTGACCATTTGAATGCCAAATTCCTCCCATCCCTCTCTCCATCACTCACATGCACACCAAAACAAACATCAGGAATTTTCCAGACTTTTAACTAGTTTTCAAGCTTACAAAGGATTTTTGCAAAAGCCAGTGACAATATAAGGAACAAAAGTTTTCCTCTGTGTTCTTGGCCTGTGAGGAACAATTTGTGTGCATGTGATGGTAATAGTAAGTAACACTTTACACGCTTTAAAGGCAAAAACCTAAAATGAGAGATTTCCTATCATATGCAAAATTATTAAGATAATTGATTCACATGTCTAGAAGTAAAAATGTGTGGTTGTTTCCTATTTAGGCATATAATTAGGAATGGCTAAATGGTTAGACTACCAGACAGAATAGCACAGGCCAATTAATGCAACTCAATGGACCTTTTTTATAAAAATGTATTGGCTCTTACATGTTAGTGTTGACTAGGGGCGTAAAGCTAGATTATGGATGATGAAAGATACTAAACCGTTCTAAATTATCCTTGGTGTCTGCAGAGTACTCTAATCCACTCTTTCAGCATTCTCTTGCACCTGTGGAAGCCTGCAAGTTTGTTAATAATGCTCTCTGGAACCACGTGTAAGTAGCAGACTAAAGTCATCCTGATAACTGCAAATCAAGAGACACATTATGTGTGACTAACACTGTTGAATGAAACTGTATATCTGAACCTAAACTGTAATTTCTCAAACTCAGGAATAAGACATAGAAAAACCTGTGCCTTCAGAAGTACAGCATTTTCTTCAACAACCACCATTGTTCTCCTGTAGCATGGGTATGCAAGCCCCAAAGCTGCAGTCCTTTCTTATGGTAAATATTATTTATTCAGATGAGTGCTCCTAACAGTATGGGACCACACTCCTAAGCAAGTGATGCTCAGTATGAACAAGGATTACAGAACCAAGGACTATTTTAGTATAATTAATATGGCAATAAGGGGACATTAAAAAAAAAGCTTCTGTGTGAAGCTTATCAAAAATGGCACACGGAATTTTTTTTTTCAAGTTTCCAAGTCTTCCCTCTATTTCTCTTGTTAAAAGCTGCAAACACACAGTCCATGAACATACAGTGCACAATATTTGTTAAAAAAATCATGTAGCAGCAGGAAGCTGATTTTTACACTACAATTGAACACTTTGAATTATGACAGTCTGGACTTCTACACTGATTGCTTCCGCACGCGTGCACATGCTGACATTGTAAACAAACAATATCATGTGACATATAACTTCCATCATGCAGAATGCAACTCTATCCACAGCCTCAAAAACAACTCTGACATTATACTCTATAGGCTGACAAAGGGAGTGCTGTAGTCATCATAAATAGGTCAGACAAGCCCTAAGAGTATGTCTACACTAGCCCCTCTAGTTCGAACTAGGGAGGCTAATGTAGGCATTTGAAATTGCAAATGAAGCCCGGGATTTAAATATCCCGGGCTTTATTTGCATGTTCCCGTCTGGTTGCCATTTTGAAATTCCACTAGCCCGAAGTAACTGCCCGCTGCTACACGTGGCAGTGAAACATAATTCGAACTAAGTCCTTAGTTCAAATTAACTGTTACACCTCATTCCAGGAGGAGTAACAGTTAATTTGAACTAAGGACTTAGTTCAAATTACTGTTTCACTGCCGCGTGTAGCCGTGGGCAGTTACTTCGGGCTAGTGGAATTTCAAAATGGTGACCGGACGGGAACATGCAAATAAAGCCCGGGATATTTAAATCTCGGGCTTCATTTGCAATTTTGAATGCCTACATTAGCCTCCCTAGTTCGAACTAGTGGGCTAGTGTAGACGTACCCTAAGGTACAATCAGATTTGCTCCAATCGCACAGATAGAGACAAACACCTACAAGATCTTTATCAGGCATTCTTAAAACTTAAATGCCTACCTGGGGAATTAAGGAAACAGATTGATAGAGCCAGACAAGTATCCAGAAGTCAACTACTTCAAGACAGGGAGGGCCCAACAAGGAAAATAACAGAACATCACTGATCATCACCTACAACCCCCAGCCTAAAACCCACCAGTGCATCATTGATAGTCTACACCTTATCCTGGAAAATGGTCCCTCACTCTCGCAGTTCTTGGGAGACAGGCCAATGCTTGCCTATTGTCCACTCCACAACAGGAAGCAAATCTTTTCCAGCAGCTACACACCTCAGATATACTCAGCCAAGAACGAACCCCATTGCCAGCTTTGTCCACATATCTATACAAGCGACACCAACACAGGATCTAACCACATAAGCTACAACTTCAGGGGCTCATACAACTGTGCATCCTCTAATATGATATATGCCATCATGTGCCAGCAATGCCCCTCTGCCACGTATATTGGCCACATCAGACAGTCTCTGTGACAAAGGATAAATGGACACAAATCAGAAGCCAGAAATTATAACAAACATGAACCTGTAGGGGAACATTTTAACTTCCCTGGTCACTCAATAATGGATTTAAAAATAGCCATTCCTCTACAAAGGGGAATTTCACTACCCAATTACAGAGAGAGACTGCCGAACTGGAATTCATATAGAAGTTTGACTATGTTACCCTATACTTATATAAAGACATTAACTGGTTGGCGCATTACAAAGCTAATTTCTCCTGCCTGTAACATCCACATTTTTACATCAAAGGCTATTAATGGGACACATGTGCAGCCCACTTAATTAGGCTCATTAATAAAGACTGCTACTTCTTTTGCTGATGCTCGGTTTCTGTTATTTCCACTCCAACTCATCTGATGAAGTGAGCTTTACCCATGAAAGGTCGTGATCCTATATATATATTTGTTAGTCTCTAAGGTGCCACAAGACTACTCGTTGCTTTTAAAGTTACAAACCAACACGGCTGCCCCTCTGAGACTCTTGGAATTAGTGAGCATTCATGTGCATGATTACTCTCCTTCATGGTTGCCTTGAGAGGTTAAAAAACAAGGGGACTAATTCTGTTTGGTATACCTGCAAATGTTGGCAATAAATTATTCTGAACTCGCACCAGTGAAAATGGGAGCTGAATGTAGATCAATGATTTTATATTATATGCTGTAGTCCGTACATGATATGCACATATAAATAACAGAAGATAATAACAAAATGCTAATTGTTTTACCTTAAGCAAAAGAGATCAGTACCAGAGACAAAATTACAATGTGGTTTCAAAGAATACCCTTGGGAGGCTGATTTATTATTTGCACAGTGTATTGTCATGGGAAACATTTCAGCTGACATTCCATACTGCTTTTATAAGTTGTTTTACAAGCATGTTTGCTTTAACTAATCCTCATTTCTACTGTCCTATGTGCACACATGTACCAGTGAATAAATCTGTGCCTGTGAGGAGCTAACAACAGCCTCTACACAAAACTGCTGCCCTAGGAGTATCCTGGTCTTCTCCTTGAAGCAGGAGAGGAGAGAAATGCACGTTCAATGTGTTTCTGCCTGTAGCAAGTTTCATTTAAAGTAGGAGAATTTAGCCCTCCCTAACAGTAATTTGTATATTAAAATAAGATTAGGTCACCCAATCCATCCCCGGACATTGAACGATTGTACCTCAATATTCAAGTGAAGATTTTCAAAGGCATAAAGAGGAATTAAGAGAGCCCTGCAAATCTGCAGATTTCCACTTTATATCCAGAGGTATCTGCATCTGTGGATGTGGATCTCTGCTGTTCATTTTTGCAGATACGGATATACATTGCTTATTTAGAACCTTGTGAACTTGTGGATATCTGCAGGTATCCACACCGACTGACATCAATGTGGATAGCCGTGGCTCATTTTTTCAGATATGGATACAATTTTTGTATCCATGCAGGACTCTAGGAATTAGGACCTGATTTCTATTGTGTGTCTAAATGCACTTGGAAAATCACCTCACCAGGTGGTTTGTTCAGTCAGATCATAGAAACAGTACCATCTGAAGCATGTGCTTCAGGAAAAAATTCTTGAGATTAACTTATTTTTGACTTTTGCTATAATCAACAAATGCACACGAGTGCCTCATATGCATATCAGTTTGGGAACTGTCTGGCTACATGGGATTTTACACCTTTACCGTTTTCAGCAATATCATAGATCCAAATGAAAAAGCTATAATTCAGGGGTATCATATTGGTTTGTGACACTCCTGGAGAGCTTTGTACCTGTAAAGCATCGAATGGATTACGCACATTCTTATAAATAGGGTTTTTTCCACCCAAGACAGGCATATGGCTAATCTTCATACTATAAGTAATAAAAATAAATACAAACCATTAATATAACTATTACATATTTTCTTCTGATCTTTTAGGACCTCGTATAACAAAATGTCAATCAAGCAATGAGAAATGTTTTAAAACAATGAAATATTTACTGATGAATTAATTTATCATTGGGCTACAAACACACTTTTATCTTGTACCTTTTATTACAAATACAATTAGACAAATGAAGGATGTATTACATTTCCTGCCTACGTATTTGCTGGGTACAGTGTTTTTAGAACTTGAAGTTTCAGTCAACAGTTTATTTCCTATATAATTCTATTTTCATTCATTCTGTTGACCTATATTATCTGCTGTAAGGAAATTATTAGGTAGTCTGCTCAGAATTAGGAGTGCCAGAACAAAAAACAAAAAAACAAAAAAAATCAAAGGCACAGCTAGAGACCTTTAAATGGTTTTAGGTATAAGTTAAATCTGAATCATGTTTGCCAAAGCACGGACATGATAATCCTGTCTTCAGTCTGTTCTGCTCATGCTTATTTGCCAAACTAAAATCAGAGTAGCAAGAAAAAGAATAAATTGGTCCAGTGTGAACAGAAACTTACCTTCTGTTAATTTTTCAAATAGATGGCAGACCCAAACCTCTAACTAGCACAAAGTTGTTCTTTTTCTCTCTGTTCACAGAACTCAAACAGAGAAGAGAATAATCTTGGAAAAGAAAAAACCACCAGTAGTGAAAGAATACGATTCAGATGTCTCTTTGTATCCACTCCATCCATCTACTATGAGAGCATTAGAATGGCCATTCTGGGACAGACCAATCGTCTATCTAGCTTAGCATCCTGTCCTCCAACAGTGGCTGGCACGAGTTGTCCAAGAGAGAATGAAAAGAACAGTGTAACCATCAAACCATCCAATCCGTCATCCATTTCCAGCTTCTGGCAGTCAGAGGCTTAGGGACACCCAGAGGATGTGGTTGCCTTCCTACTAACAAATATAATCGTCTCTTTATTTTCTTATGTGCACAGGGCCAGCTCCCCAGCTGGTGTAAGTCAACATAGGTCCAAATGATGTCAATGGTACACCATAACATCCGATTCTTCTTATGACAGCCTTTATTAAATACAGATATCTAGCCTGCCAAGTGAACTACTGCACAAAGTACCATGCACATATGTTGATTTTACAAGACAAATGGAGTTATCTGCTAATGACTAACATTACAACTGGGCTTCACATGTTAATTTAAAGAAGCTGGATGAGAAGTGGGAAATGATAAATGACGGCAGAGTCACTAACGATGCCTCTTCAGGTGCCTATTTTGCAAATTTAATTTATTATAATAGTCATTGTTTGCAAAGATGTTTACAATATTAAAAAACACTAAAATATTAAAATGAGCTGAACAATATAATGAGAAAGTTTTAAGAAGCTTAAATCAGGACACACAAAAGGTATGTGTTTATTATAACACAAATCCTTTTTGAAATCAGAAAATTTAGGGCTGGTCTAGACTACATCCCTCTTTTGAAAGAGGGGTGTAAATTAGGCAGATTGAAAGTGCAAATGAAGCATGGATTTAAACATCTAGACGCGGTTCTTTTGGGGAAAAAAACCCCTTTTTCGAAAGATCCCGTACTCCTCACTTTTTACATAAGACTGCAGTTTCATTTTCAAAAAACCCTTTTCCGAAACAGCAATCGGACACAAATATGCAAATGAAGCACGGGATATTTAAATCCGCGCTTCATTTGCACTTTCAATCTGCCTAATTTACATCCCTCTTTCAAAAGAGGGATGTAGTCTAGACATAGCCAAGGTTTCTGATTAAGATCTGTTGAATTATGTCCTTCTAATAATTGCACACTGTAAAAATGATAAAATTCATCTCTCTGATACAAAATGTGGACTTTTTTGCTTATAGCAACAGAATATTGTGTATGTATTGTATATTCAACACTAGTTCCATGTAGCAAATTCTCATTGGCCTTACTCAGACTTCTGTAAAGAGGGTGCTTATTCAGTGATGATATTTACTACACCATGGGTGTGTCTACACAGCAATGTTATTTCAGAATAATGGCCGTTATTCCGTAATAGCTAGGCAAGCATCTACACAGTAATTCTGTTATTTCGAAATAATGGACAGCTTATTCTAACGTCTGTAAACCTCATTCTACAAAGAATAACAGCTATTCCAAAATAGCTATTTTGAAAGGCGTGTGTAGATGCTCCACTTTTGCTATTAAAAAATAGCCCCTCACCAAGGCCATTCTAAGTTATTCCTACATTAGGGAAGCCTGCCTCGGACAAAATTTGAGGCTTCCCTGCAGTATACACATGCCTGTTTATTTAAACCTTTTATCCTTTTTTTCGTCCTCTGGATTCTCTATTGTTGGTCCACATCTTTCTGAAAACAGGGTGCCCAAAATGAACACAATACTCCAGCTGATGCCTTATCACTGCTGAAAAGAATGGGACAATTACCTCATGTGTCTTACATATAACACTCTTAATACACAACAGAGTATTAGTTGTTTTTTGCAACTGTATGGCACTGTTGGCTCATACTCAATTTATGGTCCACTGTAACCCACCATCCTAGCCAATTATGCCTCATTTTGTAATTGTGCATTTGATTTTTCCTTCCTTAGGGTAGTACTTGGCACCTGTCTTAATTTAATTTCATCTTGTTGATTTCAGAGCAATTCTCTAGTTTATCAAGGTAATTTTGAATTCTAATTCTGCCCTCTTGAGTACTGCAGTCCCTTCCATCTTGGGGTCATCCACAGAATTTAAGCATGTTCATTTTGCCACTATCCAAGTCATTATAAAAATATTGAATAGTATGAGATCCAAGATCTACCCCCACCATAACATTCCATCAGATATCCCCTCCCAGTTTGACAGCAAACTATTGATAACTACTAACTGAACACAGTTTTTCAGCCAGCAGTGCATGCACTTTATAGTAATTTAATCTAGACTTCATTTCCCTAGTTTACTTATGAGACTGTCATGAGTGACTGTGTCAAAGATCTTATTAAAATCAAGGTATATCAAATTTATTGCTTCTTCCCTATCTACCAAGCCAGTAACCCTGTCAAAGAAAGAAATTAGTTATATTAGCATGATTTGTTATTGACAAATACATTTTGGCCATTATTTATAACCCTATTATCTTCTAGGTGCTTACAAACTGTTTAATAACTTGTTCTAGTATTGTTCAAGGAATCAAAGCTAGGCTGGAGAGTCTATAATTCCTGAAGTCCTCTTTGCTCCATTTTTAAAAGACAGATAGTATGTTTGCCCTTCTCCTGACCTTTGGGAATTCACCAATAATCCATGAATTCTTGACGGTAATCACTAATAGTTCCCAGATTACTTCAGCAGGTTTCTTAAACTGGGGGGATTTCATCTGGCCTTGTTGATTTGATTACATCTAAGTCACCTAAATATTCTTTAACTTGTTCTTTCCCTATTCTGGCTTGTGTTCCTTCCTCCTTATTGTTAATATTAATTGTGTTAAGTATTTGTCACAATTATGCTTTTTAGAGAAAAGTGAAATAAAACAGGCATTAAACACCTAAACCGTCCTGCTATTATCCATTATTAGTTCTTCTTCCCCAGTATGTAATGGACTTATGCATCCCTTTGTCTTTCTCTTGCTCTGAGGCTGTGTCTAGACTGCCCAGTTTTTCCGGAAAATCAGCCGCTTTTCTGGAAAAATTTGCCAGCTGTCTACACTGGCTGCTTGAATTTCCGCAAAAGCACTGACTTCCTACTGTAAGAAATCAGTGCTTCTTGCACAAATACTATTCTGCTTCCGTTCAGGCAAAAGTCCCTTTTGCGCAAAGCTTTTGCAGAGAAGTGCTTTCGCGGAAAAGCGTCCATGCCAATCTAGACGCTCTGTTCCAAAAATGCTTTTAACGGAAAACTTTTCCGTTAAAAGCATTTCCGGAAAATCATGCCACTCTAGACACAGCCGTAGTATATTTAGAGATCCTTTTTATTGCATAATGTTCTTTGCTAGTTGCAAGTCATTTTCTATATTAGCCTCTCTCATTTTGTTCACGCATACATGCTATTCTTTTGTATTTTTCTTTAGCAATTTGTCCATATTTCTACTTTTTGTAGCATTCTCTTTGGATTTTCAGGTCGTTAAAGTGCTCCTGATGCTGCCATAATGATCTTTTCCTATTTTTCCTATCTTCCCTTCACACTCGTATAGTTTGCTGTTTTGCCTTTAATATTGTCCAGCTCTCCTGACCTCCTCTTTCCCGTAGATTTTTCTCCCTATAGCACCTTAACCTACAAATTCTCTGAGTCTGTTAAAGTCTGCTTTTTTGAAGTCTATAGTCCTCCTCTTTTCTCTCACAATCCTGTAATAAGGTAAGTGGGCTAGCAGCCTACGTAACAAATGTTGACTGTTTCCAAAGTTTCCCTGCTACACTGATATACTTTGCAGGAAAACAAGGTAATCTGCACTAAAATACCCAGTTACTGCAGTGGCCAAGAGGGAGAAGGACACTTTTGAATTGTTAACATACATCAGGTAAGAGAATTTTAATTCTGATTGTGCCTAAGCAGTGAGGGAGTTAAACAAACCAAGAAAAAAGGTCACGTTGGCCTCTTGCAACATGTTAAAGTAGCAGCCACTAGTTCTATGACAACTGGGGAGCTGACACTTTTTCCCATTTTAATCCTGTATTTCCATTGGTTCATATATTAACTCAGTTGTCAAACTAGAGCCAGGACTGAAATTCTGGTACAAAAACTCACTTTTGGAAGGGATTATTTTTATACCGTTTAATTTACAATTAACCTCCCCCCCACACACAAAGATGATGCTTATTAGAGGTGGGTTGAACAAACTTGGAATTGTGTGTGGACTGAAGGTTATACTGCATATTTTGACTACTTCAGCAGCTTCTCAGTGCATACGCAGAGCAGTGTTGAAGGATACTCCTCAGAGTTGCACTTCCAAATATATCACTATTGAACAGGGTTGCATCAACATAGCAAAGAAGGCCATCTGTCACATTACTGGTCCCTTTAAGAGAAAGGCGGGTGGGGGGAGTACCCTTTTTCCTCACCAGCTCATTCCAATTGGGCTGAAGAAAGAGGACCTAGAGGAAGAGGGACCTGGTGAGTATGGGATGCCTGAGGGGAGGAGATTGGCAGGAGATGAGAGCTGTCAAAGCCAGAGGGTGTCTTGTGGGGGAAGGCTGAAGGTAAGAAGAGCAGCACAAATAGTTTGCTGGCAGGCCTTGCTGAGCCAGAGTCAGAGGGTTGAAGCAAGGTGAGAAGCAGAGGAAGATGCCTAAGAGCTGAAGGAAGAGGTTGTAGAAATTTGATGGGAGGGCAGCACTGGAGGGACTTACCAACTTACTTCTCCTCATGGGAGAACTGAACCAAAGGCTACAGAGAAGACTAGAGAGAGTGAGGAATGCTCCTCTGGAGAGAATGGTTTCCTGGCAAAGAAGCTGGGAAGATTCCTGCTGGGAAGAATGAAGTTACACTCCAGCTGGAAGGGCTGGATTGGCTGTTCTGTTATAGGGGTGGAGGAGGATGGACAAGGAATCTAGGTATGGCAGCAGACAACAGTGTATGGTGAAAATGCACTCTCAGCAGAGAGGTTGGAGGTGGTTCCCACTGGGAAGAGTTAGTTTTAAGGACTATCTTTGGAGGGGCGACAGGGATTGTTTTGGACCTTTTCTTACCAGACTATTTGCATTGTATTTTGTAATAACCTGTCTCTTAGGAGGAAAACTATTCAAGCAAGCGTGAGTGGCTCTGCTACTGACAAACCTAAGATGGCTGCACACAAATCCCCTTATCGCCTTTTCCTGCTTCCACAGGATATTTGGTACCAGTAAACCAGAGGCATAATCCAGGTAAGATAGTAAGAAATGGGATGCACAGAATGGCATTGTATTTCTTTACAAATCTTAGTGAATTATTAAACCACTGGCCACATTCTCATAGGTGAGGTAGGACTGTGGGATATAGAATCAGCACGGTTTTGCTGAGTAGGGAAGGCCTGGGTGCAAAGAGAGTACTCAGGGTGTACCCTCTGAGTACCATACATCTGCATCAGGGCCATGGAAGGGGGCACAATATATGGGAATTTTGCATACACTGGCTAAAGCCTTTGTGAAGGGACTGTACAAGTACTCCACATTCTGTGCCAGGCTTGTGTGCAAGGTGCTCGCGCTCTCCCGCCTTACTTGCTTATTGCCAGTTCAGCTGGGATGTGCACAAGGACCAGGATTTGGCTCCTAATGAGCATGATTCAGTCGGAGGAAGTATTAAAATGCATGAGTCTGGAGTTTAGAATGTTGGTGGAAGAAACATCCACAACACAGATCTTCAATTGGGAGAGAAAAACCTTGAAAAACAGTAAAGCCAAAAGCCATAAAGAATAGTAAATTATATATCAACGTGAAACATGATATGACAGCAAAAAAAAAAAAAAAATCAATGTGATTTTAGGCTGCATAAGCATAAAAACGGCCATATTGGGTCAGACCAAAGGTCCATATAGCCCAGTATCCAAGACAGTGACCAATGCCAGATACCCCAGGGAAGTGAACAAAACAGGGAATCCTCAAGCAATCCCTCCCCTGTCATTCATTCCCAGCCTCTGATAGAGACTAGGGAGAGCATTCCTACCCATCCTGGCTAATAGCCATTGATGGACCCAACCTCTATGAATTTATCTAGTTCTTTTTTGAACACTGTTAAAAACCTCCTCTTGGCAAGGAGTTCCACAGGCTGATCGTGCACTGTGTGAAGAAAAACTTCCATTTCTTTGTTTTACACCTGCCACCTATTAATATAATTTGGTGATCCCTAGTTCTTATGTTATGGTAACAAGTAAATAATTTTCCTTATTCACCTTTTCCATACCAGTCATGATTTTATAGATTTCTATGAAATCTCCCCTTAGTCTCCTCTTTTCTAAGATGAAATGTCCAAGTCTTTTTAATCTCTCTTCATATGGGATCTATTCCAAACCTCCTAATCCTTTTTATTTCCCTTTTCTGAACCTTTCCCAATGCCAACATATATTTTTTTGAGATGAGGCGACCACATCTTTATGCAGTATTCAAGATGTGGGCGTACCATGGTTATATATAGAAGCAATAAGATTTCTGTCTTATTCTCTATCCCTTTTTTAATTATTTCCAACATTCTATTTGCTCTTTTGACTGCTGCTGCACATTGAGTGGATGTTTTCAGAGAACTATCCACAATGGCTCCAAGATCTCTCTCTTGAGTAGTTATAGCTAAATTAATTTCCATAATTTTGTATGTATATTTGGGATTATTTTTTCCAATATGCTTTACTTTATACTTACCAACATTAAATTTCATTTGCCATTTTGCTGCCCAATCACTGAGTTTGGTGTGATCTTTTTGAAGCTCTTCACAAGTCTTCTTTGGTCTTAACTATCTTGAGCAGTTTGGTATCATCTGCAAATTTTGCCAGCTCATCATTGATAAATAAGCTGAATATGATTGGCCTCAGTATGCACTCTTAAAATCAGGAATAAGGGACCTTTCGGAAAAGGCTTTATTTTCCAAAAGATCCCTGTCTAGACTGGCGCTTTTTTCCGGCAAAGCCCCGAGCCGGAAAAAAGTGGCAGCCATGTTTATGCAAATGCAGCGGGGAAAATTTAAATCCCCGCTGCATTTGCAATTCCCACTTGTCTCATCTGCATCCCTTTTCCGGAAAAGGGGTGCAGTGTAGACACACCCTTGTAAACTAGTAAGGCAGGATTTCCCTTTACAGAAACCATGTTGACTTTCCCTCCCAACAAATTATGTTCATCTATGTGTCTGATGATTTTATGCTTTACTATAGTTTCAACTAATTTGCCCAGAACTGATGTTAGACTTACTGGTCTGTAACTGTCAGGATCACCTCCACAGCCCTTTTAAAATATTGCTGTCACATTTGCTATCTTCCAGTCATTAGGTAAACAAGCTGATTTAAAGGATAGGTTACAAACCACAGTTAATAGTTATGCAATTTCACGTTTGAGTTCTTTCAGCACTCTTGGGTGAATGCCATCTGGTCCCGGTGACTTGTTACAGTTAAGTTTATCAATTTGTTCCAAAACCTCCTCTAATGACACCTCAGTCTGGGACAATTCCTCAGTATTGTCACCTAAAAAGAATAGCTCAGGTTGGGAAACTTCCCAATATCCTCAGCCGTGAAGACCAAAAGAAAGAATTAATGTAGATTCTCCACAATGACCTTATCGTCATTGAGTGCTCCTTTAGCATTTCGATTGTCCAAGGGCCCCACTGGTTGTTTAGCATCTTGCTATTATTTTTTGAGTTTTTGGCTAGCTGTTTTTCAAATTCCATTTTGGTTTTTCTTATTATATTTTTTACAGTGAATTTGACAGAGTTTATGCTTCTTTCTATTTTCCTCTATAGGATTGTCCACTTTTTAAATGATGCCTTTTTATCTCCCACTGATTCTTTTAGTTGGTTGTTAGTCTACGGTGACACTTTTTTGGTTCTCTTCAGTAGAGGCTCTGTTATGGAAAGCAACTCCATAAAAATGGCACCAAGGGTTCCTTATTTATTGTGTCTCAATGATTTCTAGTTCTAATTTACTCAGTTACAGTGTAAGGGGAAAGATGTTATTTTTAACTGCCAGCCCTGCTAATTTACCCTGGTGCCTGAAGGTCAAGCTGTGTCCTTTCTGGTGCACATAAAATCACCAATAACCATCTCAACAGGACTAAAGGTATGACACCTCAGTTTCACCCATAATACACTTCAATTACATTAGAGCCATTGATGGGGATGTGTCAGCCAGAAACAGCCCATCTTCACTTTCTTATTCCCTATTGAATCTTTTTTTTCCTTGAAGGAAGGGATGAAGTGGAAGGTATTAGCAGCAAATTTGATTTAGAAGTCAATGATGATATATATGCATGTGCTCTCTCCAAGTTATTTTCCAGAGTCACTGTTCAGGGAGAACTGAGGAAAGGGGGAGATTCTACAGAAAACTGTGAAAAAGTACCTTATGGTATTAAGTGGATTTAGTTTCTTTTTTTTTAAAGTCCACAGATACTTCTTAGTTAGAAAAGTATAAACATATTTAAAATAACAGTCAAAACCAAAAGAGATTATTCTGGCCCTTCCCTGACTTTGCAAATGGCCTGATGTATCTTATGCAAAGCTTTCCGGAGACAACGTCAACTCCAATTCTAACCAGAAAAAAATCAAATTTTAATAAAAGTGGTTGCCTGTACTGCAGTGCTGCCTTTGAGTCCCACTGTCAATGTCTGTGGTTTCAGAATCGCTTTATGATATTTTAAAAATATTTTTCTTCCCCTCGTTGGTGCATGAAAGGCCAACAGAAACAAAGGGGAAACGAAGGACCAAATTCTGTGCTTGTTCTGTGGGGGACGGTGCCAGAAACTTTCACACACAGCACTGCATCATCTTTGTAAGCTCTGGAAAGAATTACAGCCCCCACATTCTTCCCCATTGCTCAGGGGCTACACAATGCATAATCACTGTCTATCTCTGAGCTCCAGGAGGCCTTCAGTCTCACTGAGCAGAATCCCTTCCAGTGCTCCCTCTGGGACAGGATAGCTTCACACCGCCCCTTAATATGAACTGTGCCTAACTGACACAATTTAGCTCTAATTCATAACCTCTACAGGGGAAATAATGAAACTAGTTATGAAGAAAGTGCTGTCAAATGCCCAGAAAAACACACTGAAACAATAAAATATTTTCCCCTCTGGTCTTTTTCAGCAGTGGTTCTCAACCTTTCTTGTATCTGGGCCTTCCAAAAACATCATCTCCCATTACAGAGGGTCTCCGTCCCATTTAACAATGAGGTAAGGACAGAGTTGTCCCAGTCTCCTGAAATTTACTTGCAGTCTCTGTACCATCTTCTAGTACTGTAATTGTGGGTGCTATTTCTAACGCAAGTGGGAAAACCGGAGGTGCAAATGTTAAATTTGCCCAGTAATGTAGAAGGAATTATTCAGACTGAGGCGTACGGAAATTTCGTCACCCCAACCTCAGCTACAATGTTCATGGTTCAATATATTTTAACATTTTTGAGGGTATTAATTTGTTGACCACTGAAAACCCCACCGGTAAAGAATTTGAGTTTGAAAAAGCAGTAATAGCCAAATGTTCTTCAAATCATTAAATGACAACTATAGGGGATGATTAAATTGGGTACATTCCCATTCTGCCATGTGGGAATTCACTCACACCTTAAAGAGAAGGGACAAGTTAAGAAGGAAGTCTAAATAGGCTATGAAGGTGGGAGTCAGACATTAGAACTTTGCAGTCTCTATACTACTACTATCACTTGATGCAAAGTCTCTGCACTTGGGCACGTGCCCAAATGGCCACTTGCATCAGCACTATGTGAACTGACCAGAAATGTCTACATCAATGAAAAATGCAGTGAACTATGAATAAGTCTCCCAGTGCATGCCATGCCACTGTTCGGCATAATGGCTTTTGGGATATTTTGGAAGTTCTTTCTCCAGGGATTTCTGGGAGCTACAGGTCAAGAACCCAACAGGCCACTTTCTACATTCCATAACACTTGACACATTCCCTAATTTTAGCCCCGTTATTTCAAATGCCCACCGTCCTGCACACCAGTTTTCAGTTCCTGACATCACTTTGACAGAAGCATAGACCCTTCAGAGCTCAGCTCAATTTTCATGTGCATTGCTGTTACAGGACACACTAGTCTCTGCTACAATAGAGATGGTGAGGAGACCAATGAAGAGATTTTTGAGCTCAATAATTGGGTGCTGATGGACATGCTGATAGCATTCACAGATTAACTCCACATGGTGAAGTTCCACTTCGGTCCAAAGAAATTAGCCTTGATTGCAATGAAGGTTTGGGATAACAATCAGCGGGTTCTGAACTTTCAGATAAGAAAGCTCATATTCCTTGAGTTGTATGCTGAGCTCACCCCAGCACGTGGACATCAGAATGAAATCTGAATTGATAGTAGAGAAGCAAGTGCTGATCATGCTCTGGAAAACTGCAAGATTGGATCGGTACCCATCAGCAGGCAATCATTTTGGAGATGGAAAATGCACAGTGGAAGTCATTGTGACTAATGTGTGCACAACCATGAAACACCTCGGCTGTGTCTAGACTGCATCCCTTTTCCGTAAAAGGGATGCAAATTAGACACATCGCAATTGCAAATGAAGTGGGGATTTAAATCCCCCCCGCTTCATTTCCATAAAAATGGCTGACGCTTTTTTCCGGCTCGGAGCTTTGCCGGAAAAAAGCGCCAGTCTAGACGTGGATCTTTCGGAAAATAAAGCCTTTTCCGAAAGATCCCTTATTCCTTATTTTAAGAGGAATAAAGCCTTTTCCGAAAGATCTCTTATTCCTTATTTTAAGAGGAATAAGGGATCTCTTGGAAAAGGCTTTATTTTCCAAAAGATCTGTGTCTAGACTGGCGCTTTTTTCCGGCAAAGCTCCGAGCCGGAAAAAAGCGGCAGCCATTTTTATGCAAATGAAGTGGGGGGGATTTAAATCCCCGCTTCATTTGCAATTGCGATGTGTCTAATTTGCATCCCTTTTACGGAAAAGGGATGCAGTCTACACACAGCCCTCCTATTACACAGGCCTGTGATGCTCAGAAACAGGTAGAAATTAGTGGATGGATTTTCAGCAACAGGGTTCCTAAGCTGTAGAGGGGCGATAGGCAGCACACATCTCTCTCTCAGCACCAGCCCACCTTTGTATTGAGTATGTCACCAGAAAGGAAAACTCTTCAATGGGAAAGGTTCAGCTACCAGCAGAGAGGATGTAGAATGAATGCAGAGACACCAACCTTGCTCTGAAACTTCTAGGAATGTTTATGGAAAAAATAGGAAGGAATTAGGCAGGTTCTTTGGACCTCTCTTTCCCTCCTTTGGCACCCTCATGGAAGGTGGGTCTCTCCCCCCCCACACACACACACTTCACCCCCACAGAAATTGGGGCATCTCCTCCAATCCCATTCCCTCACTGTATAAAGTCAAGAGGAGGGCTATTGCAACTGTGATCCTCCAATCCCAAACAAGGAGAAAGGGAGAATCAATCGTAGGAAAGTTGCCTTCTCACGGAACTCCTTTGACTCTTATTTACCTTGGCCATTCTCAGGCTTGAACTTCCTTCCCAAGATTCTCCCTCCTCTGCCACCAGCACCTCATCCTGCCGCTCCACCTTCTCCTCCTCCTTGGTCTGCACAGTGAGTGCCTGATAGGAGGCAAGCCACAGCCTTTGTCACTTGGCACTGTATTCACTGCCCAAGCCACAGGCTGTGCACTGCACTCTAACCACCCCATGTGGACCCTGCTGGCATGCTAGAACACTTTTACATAGTCCAAGAGGGTCTACATGGGGCAATTACACCACAATATGCAGCCTGTGACTTGACTGGTGAATACAGCAGTGCCGCAACATATTCAACATCACCGCAGCTTGCCTCTTATCAGACCCTCATTGCGCAGTCTGTGCATGGACCACAAAAGAGGAAGAATAGAATGTCCCTTACTACTTGTTGTGTTGGTGACCTGTTTGCTTGTGAGTGACACACACACTATATATGTGTGAATTTGCAAAATTAGATTTCAGCCTGAATTAGTAATTTCATAATTACATATAAAAATTGAGAGGATTATGGAAGAGTAGGAGAGTTGGCATCTCTGAGACTGCTGAACTTGCTTTGGGGAGGTTGAAGGAACACTGGTGCAGTTTACTCAGTAGATTGGCTCTCAGTAAAAAAAACACCCCAGCTGCATGATGTGTAAGTCATACTATCTGTGAGGCAACAAGGAAAAACCTGTCCCCAGGGTGGAGAAGCATGGCTGACTGGCTCTTTGCCGAATGTGAACAACCAGACATCAGAACTATTCTGAGAGCTAACAATGGAGCCGTTCACACATCTCTCTCTCTCACACTCATACAAAAATCAACAACTTGACCCAGGTTATGTCATTGATAGCGCCATGCATTTAATAATAGCAAAAATGATATTCAGCATTGCTTCAGTTCTAATTTTTGCCACGCAGTCCCTGAAGAACTCTGGTCCATGTTCAGAAGGATGGGTGGATGAAACAAAGTGGATTTTAGAAGCTCTTGGATTCTAGGGTCCAAAGAAAATGGAGTGGGACCAAAGATTAGGCCCTAAGGCTGTAAATACACTCACAGTTAAAAAAAACTATGGACTCTATGAACATATGTCTGTAACCATCTTTTTGACAAATAAATTATCATCAGATCGGCTTACATTTCAAACCACACAATAAATGGTTTCTTTCTGCTTCCTACATTATCTTCACCATGCATCAATTACAATTCTTGCTAAAGCTAAGCACCCAGGTCCTATTAAATCCCCATATGGTTTGAGAGTCTAGCTCTGTAGGGGTTCTCTGGAAACACCATCCTCTGTAATCAGAACATGTAGGCTAGTGCAGAAGGCAGAATAGAATTATTGTCTACTTTCCCTCCCAACACAGAACATCTTTGGTCTAAGTCACTTAAACATTATGAATAGAACTGCAATTTGGACTCTGAAGTATTTTCGGTCTTTCTTTCTAGAGTTTTTGATTACAGTTTCATCATGACCATGTTCTTTAGATGAAATTCCCCTGTATTGTTTGTTGACTCTTTCACCACAATGCTGCCTTTAAACTACTACTAGGGTTGGATTGATAGTTCCAAACACACTCCTGCCCTCCCCTTTCCTCTGTAATTTGGAGTGCCTCAATACTATGGTTTGCATGCACACACAGCAATTGTTAACACATATGGAGCAGTAAGACATCTAACTGCCTGATTTGAACAAGCAACCCAAAGTTTTGAAGGCACCAAACTACTACTAAGATCAGGATTAGACAAAAAATTGCTGCATTCTGTAATTATATTGTGTCTCAGATTTGCCCACTATCATCTTTTCTATCTTGGTTTCCCACTCTGTGTCCCAGCCATGGTCTACACTTATTTCAAAATTGCGCGGCGCCTCCACACTACCAAGCCCAATATTTAAAAACAACGAGCTAGTTATTTCTAAATAGCAGCTCCGGCTTTCCATGAGGAATAACGCTTATTTCAAACTATTTATTTTGAAATAGTGGGTGGGTGGATGCTCAGCTGCTGCTATTTCAAAATACTTGGCCTCTCATAGCTGCACAGTGGATACTTTGGCCACACCTGACATCTCCACTGCTCCCCTTCTCCTGCGGGAAAAAGGCTTGTGGCACATGCAGACCTCTGCTTGCCCAGTTCCGCACTGCATCATCACAGGAGCCATGGCTCCCTCTAGGCTCCCCCCTCCCGCCAGTACTCCCACAACACACACAGCTGCCCCTGGCTAGGGAAGTAGAAGAGCACCAGCATGGCTGATCTCTGCAACAGAAGGCACAACACTGAGGTCTACAGTTGGATGACCACCAGCCTGGCCAAGAAGGGATTCATATGAAAATTAAAAGGCTCAGGCGGGCCTACAATAAGGCCAGGCAGGAAGGACGCTCTGGGGTGGCACCGCACATGTGCTGCTACTCTGAATTTGATGCCATCCTGGGAAGGGACCAGTCACTTTCCTCACCATCATCATCGAATCCAGTCAGGACACACTCGGTGTCAGCCTCCACAAGGGAGGGATTGTGGTGGAGGAGGAAGAGGACCAGGAACTGCTCCTGAGCCTGGAGCCAGTCGCCTCATCCTATGATGTCTTGCAGGCATTGGACGAAACCAGGGAAGGCCCTTCAGGTGAGTTCCATAATTTTCCCTATACACACGTGGGGCAGATGGTGGGCTGCAAGGGGCTGGGTGCTCCTCGCTCAGCCTACTAGGCCTGGGGATCGTGCAAGAGCCTGTGCTCATGGGGTGACCCAGTGTGTGTGGGACACAGAAGGAGGCCAAGCCACCCCATCTCCCGCTTCTGCCTGCAGGCTCCTGGCCTGGCCGGCACCTTTCCTTGCCTGCTTGTCCCCAGGACATGGAGTTAGCCAGCAGCTCCATCAAAAAGTACCTCTGCCTTTTTATATAGTCTGAGGCATGTTGGTTGAGGTCCACGATGAGGATATTAGTGCCGTCTATGCCCCCCCCCTCAGTTGGTGAAGCCCAGGATGGCAAAGTCATCAACACTGTTGTTGATGTTGCCCAGAGTGATGACCTTCTGCATCAGGATGTTGTTGATGGCCATGGCTACCTGCGGGATCACGGCCCCCAACTTTGGATTTCTGCATGTGGAACTGGTTCCTGATGAAGCAGTAACAGTCTGGCATTTCAAGCTTCCACAAGGTGATGTGCTTCTACAGGGGGATGGTGGGTCGCTGTCACTTGAGAGCAGGAGTGAGTAACTCACAGAGCTCCAGGAAAGCGGCTTCCACATGAGGAAGTTCTGGAGCCATGGCTGGCCATCCCACTGCTGCAGGACGATGCGGCCCCACCAGTCAGAATTAGTCTCCCTCTGCCAAAGCAGCATTCAACCGTGTCCAGTGGATTTAGGGTCATTTCAGCAGCAGAAGTGCCAGGACCTGTGTAAAGGGGTCCTCTGTTTGGGGCTGTTCATCATCCTGCTGGTGCAGTATGTGGGCAGTGTGGACAAACTGCGCCATGAGGTGCAACACGAGGCCTATGAGCATGGCACTGCTTTGCAGCAGCTCCAGTTCATGATGTGAGTACTGTGGCATGCGCAAGGGCAACCAGAGTACAGTGTCAATTTGGTGTCCTCGATGGGGTAGGCAGCGTAGGAGTGGCATGTGAAAAGCAGCCGTAGAGTAGAGACTCTCAAAGAGCATGTCTCAGCTTGCCTGACCAAGCAGCCACAGGAAGTGTCTGCCTTCCCGGTGCCCTCCCCAGAGTACTTCCGGGGGCTTTACGTGTGAGGCAGACTCCAATCAGTGCGGACACACTATTTCGATGCTGCCTTATAGTATTAATGTGCTATTTCAATTCTGTTATTTTGGGAGTTATTATTTTGATTTTACTTTTTTTGAAATTATTTCCTAGTGTAGACATGCCCCTACAAAGATGACAGTACAATTCAAATTATGCTGCTGACTGGCTACTTTCTAAAACTCTTATTTGTGGTTCTCCAAAAAGATGCATTATTTCATACATTTCAATTTTTTAGACAGAAAGCCATGAAAGTATAAATGAAGATGACACAACAGTGAATTTTATACATTATCATAAAACTGCTTTATACTATCTTTGCAGACGATTGCTAGGACCCTTATTTTAGCAATTACTTTGCTTAAAATGCATAGAACTAAGCCAAAAGAAACAGAATACAATGCAAGTGGAACACTTGAAGGTTCAATATGCTAGCTGAACAGCTTTCTGATAATGAAAATAGGTATGTGGGATCCACATTAAGTAACATTTAAAATTAAGATGGAAAAAAGTATCTGGGTGTGTACAAGAATGCACAGATTCAGAACATTTCTACTATCAAACACTGCATTATGTTGATAGGTTATTGTGCAAGTCTATCTCTCTAGAATATTTATAAAGAACTGTTACATGAAGAAGCCAACTTTTTTTTGTTAAGTCTCTTGTTCTATAGGCACTTGAAAAACATCAGGGAAGGGTGAATTTCCCCTAGTTCATTAGAAGGTTAAGAAGGCAGACACAAACAAAAAGACAGAAAAGAAAAGAATGATTCTCAGAGCAACAGAAGCTCTCAAATATATTATAGAGCAGTTACCGGATAGCCATTTTGCCCTGGTTGACCCTGGTTGAATGAAGTGAAATGGGTATGACACACATTAAAAGCATATTCATGACATGTGACATTAACAACATGTACAACATGCTAATGGAAAAAATTAAATGTGTATAGCTATTGATCTTTTTTACATTTGATTATATTTACAGATGAACAAATATGGCACTGAAATATACAGTGAAACAATGGGGTTTTTTTTGTTTTTTTTTGGCAAGAAACGTTATTCAAGATAAAGCATAGTCAACATTAAAAATAACTGACAAAAGGGTCATCTGTTGCCTTTGATCCTTGATGGAACTCTTGCTTTAGGAGTTATACACATAGATTGAGGGGCAGCACATGGCAGAAAGAGACTAAGATACATGTAAGGTGTGCTACCAATAGTATGCCAGTGTCACGGAAGAAATCATAGAAAACTCTATTGGGTTATAAAAACCACTGGACTTTGACTGTAATCCTGACACACTGGTTATAGATGGAAATGTCAGCTAAAATTTCAGTGGTTACCTTTGAAGTTGTTATCACCACCTGCAGTTACTACGTGATGGTACCTAAGGTCCCATATTTATTAATTATTCTAAATATAGAGAACTACTGTGGAATCCCAGGTGATAATGACAGTATAGTTTTTAAGGGTTATCACTACATACACAGGCTCAAACTTAGAGTAAAACATTGTCAGAAGTGATTTAGACACTTGGGAGCCCAAGTCCACTGACTCCCAATGAGACAGACTTTTAAACCATTTCTGAATAATGGATTTCGGTGCTTTTGAAAATTCCATCCTTCAGATAAATAAGTCTCATTGAAAGTCACTCCTAAGTATCCAAGCCACTTTCAAAACAAAAGCGTAGGCTCCTAAATCACTAAGATGATTTTGAAAACTTTACTCATAGCCCTTGGAGCTAATTCTGAGTTATGGTAATAATGTATGGTTTTACATTAAACAAACAAACAAAAAATGGAACTGTGCTAATTCATTAGGGAGATTTCACTATCTGTTTTGCTAAAGTCTCTTGCTGTAGGAAAATCATTTATATCCTGATTAATGCTTGATCTTTGCATGTTCTGAGAAGAAACTGCAAAAAATATTTAGAAAAATCAACTTAAAAAGCAATAGTGTGCATTAAGCCTACTCCTTCTTTGATAACTTTTCAGATGAATTTATGTATGTAAGCCACTGAGCACTGACAATTTAGAAGTTAAAATGTTTCCTGTAACATTACTACTTGGTAGTTACAGTTAACCCTAAAATGACTGTGTCAAGATGACAGAAATTCAGAATATTAATTAATTGTTTTAAAATACACATGTAACTCAGTTGATAAGATAATTGGGTCATGAAAGTAAGACTGAGGAAAAACCAAGGAAAGAAAAGAACAAGTCTACTAAAATCACTTTACAGAAGACAATAGTCCCATGGTTGCATTGTTATCCACGGATGGTATAGTATGACAACATATATGGATACATTTTTAGATACATATTTTAAATACTATATATAGAAAGAGATATGCGAGTTAAGTCTGCAAAGGTGTGAACAAGAAAAAATTGAATTATCTTGTCAGAAATAAAGTTATGGCTAGTTTACTATCCTTGCTAAAGATGAGTGTTATTATTTAATATTTGTATTACAATAGCATCTAGTGGCTGCAGTCTGGATAAGGGTTCATGTAGATATTGAAAAGACAGCTCCTTTCTCAACGAGCTTATTTTATCAGAGTAAGTTACTACTCACTGCCAGTAAACGTGGCTGAATTGGTACCTATATTTATCTGGTACTTCAACAGATTAACATTTAAATACCAGACTGAATAGACATTAATAACTAGTAAACAAAACGGACATACATACTTACATGCTATTATGATCCAAAAATGCTATCTGTAGGGCCGAGGTAAGGTTTAACCATTTCAAAGATTTGTTTAAAAATATGTTTCCAAACAAACTCCAGCGAAATCAGTAAAAGTTTACACTGTCCTAACAATAACTTTACATTTCCTTTGGATCAAATACAAGCCATTCACCGTGACAATTATTTAACATGGTCTTAACCCCTTTCTGCCTGATCTTGTTTAACTTGGGAGACCAAACAATGTATCAACTGTACTTACAGGAGGTCCTGTGGGGGGAAAAAAAGAGAAAAAAAAAGAGTATATAAGTTTATGAAGTTAGTAAGAAAGTCATATGCAAGAAACCAAAAATGAGACCACATGATTATAAATTAGCATAATCAACATACTGTTTAGATTTTGTTTTTTAATAATATTTTTCTTCACTGGTTCTTTGAGGCTGATAGTGATGCCAAAGACTTGAATACATGCAGTTTCTTTGCTGAATAATAAAATATTCTTCACCCATTCCCAAGCAATTTCATGTTAATTATTCTTCATCTATTTTCATGCAGTCTCATGGCAGGCCAAAAAATATTAACCATGAAATACAATTTGTTTTCTCAGACATCACATGTGCATTTATTTTATATCCACCAGTTTTAATTAGCCATGCAACTGGGAATTAAATTACATCTTGTCTGCAGAATTACACAATATATTTTACCCTTGGCATTTAACCTTGGCATTGAGACAGAAATACTTGCATCTAGATCTTCTTACCTTCCTCCTTTGCCAATAAGGAGAAGTTCCTGTGATCACCTGACTCTACAGAAATTTCCTTTCATCACCATCTTTTTTCAAGACCCACTTATAAAATGCTCCCTATTAAAATGTCACACTTTGTGAAGTGATATTTGCACATTTTTCCAATTATTTAGATTCAAAAGCTTTTGTACAGCACTTCTTGAGAACATTATCAAAGGGCTGCAAATCAAATCTAATATTTCATTCGTATTAAGTGGACCAGCTGCAGCTCCCAAATCAATGGCTTTTCATTAGCTCTCATGCCTCCCTCTAACTTCTGAATAAAGTGAGGTGCAAAGAGGGCATAAAATAGCAACAGCTGTATTTTCAGTTTGCTTTTGATATTATCAGGCCTTTTTTTAACTACATAGTTTTATTGTCTAGTAACTAAAGTAATTTCTTTACACTGGTAAACATTTTCAAAGAGTGTTTTAGTGTGAAGGGTCTGTTTCTAAAGGAAAGAGATCAATTTCCTCTGTTAATATTTTAATGTGTGTTTATTTCATGTGTAAAAGCAATGGACAAGCATACTGCAAGGTAGCTGCCAAGTTCATTTGAAATGTCACGATCATTTGTAAAGCCAAATTCATCCTGACTGATTCCTGCTATATTGTAACTTTTTTTTTCTCTGCAGCCAGCATCACACTGATTAACATATCAAAGTTAGTTGATGTTGATCTAATTGTTTCTTTTAGCTTGGCTTTATCTTAGCTATCCAAGAAAAAGAAAATAATTTTCTAAGAACAAAATAAAGTTATAATTTGTAACTATCTAAAAGACAAAACAATAGATTACTGTGAACAACAACTTTTATGGATATCAACCAAAGTGTAAGTTCATCCTAACTTGCTAGATGAATTCACATATAACCCAAAATACTCAGTATAACCTTAAGTACCTATTTCTTTGATGCCACTTCTAGAAAACCCTATCCTGACAAAGAGCTGAATCCTGCAAAGTGATAAGTACCATCAACTCCCCCTGATGTCAATAGGAGCTAAAGGTGCCCCACATCCGGAAAAAGCAAGCTCAAAGTGCAGTTTCCACACAGAGAAAAAAGCTTCTCTTTATTTATGTGTTGCTTTTGCAAACTTTCAGCTACAAACACAACTAAACACAGACTGGATTTTAATTCCAGAGGATCCCAAATGCTACAACTTCCTAATAATCAACAGCTCATTTTACAAGTTCAGTCTATTAGACATTATCTCCATGACTGTTCACATAACACATTCCCTCTTGTTCATGACATGAGCTGTTCTAAACCATTATCACATTACTTACTTCAGTGCAATTATGCAGATGTGCACTGGTATAAATGAGAGAAAACTCACAGTGCTAAAATTATTTCAGCATTACCAATAACCTGTTTCATTATTAAAGTATTTTTATGTCAGCAATTACAAAAGCTATGAAAGGGTCTATAGATGCATCAAGCACTGTGAAGCATGCCTACAATTTTAAGACTCTTTGATATTGAAAGCAATTTAGAGGGCCGCAAGTTATATGCCAAGGATGACTAAACTTTTATCAGAATTTTTTACAGGTCCTTTCCTCCTATAACTCACAGGCAACAAAGAGCAAAAATAAGGCATGCGAGGTGTGCCCTCTGCCCCCAGGAAAAAATGCAAATCAAAATAAAGTAACTGAGTCATCATCTATCCAGTAGAATAATAGATACATTTTCACAAAGCAGACAAAATACTGAGAAAAACATCCATCTGCCCAAAATAAAATCTGACATCTTGCTTCCAAAAGTGAAAACTTACCCGTTTCTCCTCTTCTGCCCCTCTTACCTCGTTTCCCTGGAGGACCTGAAAAAGCAAGCAGTTTCTGGATTGTGATATTACAATTTAATATAATTCTTAACATTTAAAATGCAATTTTTTTTTGACATAGTAGGATTAAACCTACTCAGAATGGGCCAGATTTTGGCCTTCTCCTAATTGGCTGCATAGATATAAGGAACAGTAAGATTCAGATTCACAAATATGAAGGTCACAGTGGACCATTAGCTCATCAAACCTAAACTTCTGTATACCACAATGTAATGAGTCTATAACAGCAACATGGTCTCCCACTGACCCGGAAGAGGAAGGAATCTCTAATACCCATTGGTGGGCAGGTCCAGCCTCACTTAGCCCAGGCCACAGGAAGCCGGGACTAGGAGTATAAAAGCGGAGAGCGATAGCTAGGGAGGCAACAGGGGCTGGAGCAGCAGGAGGCAGCAAGCTCTGCCCCAGGGTCGATGATCACCTGGGAGGCACGGACCGTCCTACCCCCAGGATGAGGTCCACGGCATCAAAATAGGGGCAGGAGTCTGGGTCTGCCCCTGGTTGGGAGCTGCCCCCTGTGGCCCTGGCATACGTCTACTGCAGCTCCTTTATTTTCATGAAAACCTGCTTCTGGGTTCGCATGTGGCCTTTGGTGGCCTGGCTGGCAGCCATCCACCTGTAGACAGTTGCATTCCTCCATTTAGTTCGGAGATTGCGGATGTTGGAGGCATCCCCCCAAACCTGAATTAGGTCCCTGATCTCCGCACTGGACCAGGCAGGCGCCCACCTTTTCCAGCCACTGGCAGGCTCCTGGAAGTTGGCAGACTGGTCCTGGGGAGCGGTGGAGGGCTGGCTGGCACTGGCTGCCTGGCTCATGCTGGGGCCACTGGGTCAGGTGCAGCGACTGCTGACTCTGGGCTAGCAGGCTTGGAGCTGGTTCAGGCACTGTGGCCAGAGTCTACCCCTTTAAGGGCTCTGAGGACAGGGGGAAGGGAGAGGAGTTTTCTTGGTTGTGCCCAGAGTGGCCACCAGTGGTCTACATAGCGCTTATTTTGAAATAGCAATTTTGAAATTGATGCTATTCCTCGTGGAATGAGGTTTACCAATTTCATAATAAGCCTTCTGCTATTTCGATTAAATTTCGAAACAGTGGTTTGGCTGTGTAGACGCTGGTAAAGTTATTTCGAAATAATGGCTGTTATTTCGAAATAACTTTGCTGTGTAGACACACCCTTACAGAAAAAAAACAACAAGTGGTCTGTTAAGCACTTTATAGACTAACAAAACACGTAGATGGTATCATGAGCTTTTGTGGACATCTGAAGAAGACTACATGTTTTGTTAGTCTATAAAGTGCTATCAGATCATTTGTTGTTGTGTTTGTTGTTTTTTAAGTTTGTCTAGTTACAGACTAACTTAGCTACCCTTCTGAAGCTATCAAAATATTAGCATGAATCCACAGGCATTTGCTATTTATGGTTGGGGCTTTTTCATGGCTCGCCTTACTATGAGGTGAACTGAGATGGCTGCCTCAGGTGCCAGACTGAGGAGGGTAGGAGGGGTGCCACTAGGACCCAGAGAATTGAGAACTTTCAAAGTTTTGGCCCAAGCAAGGAGGCATGGGGGCATCATTTGAGCTCCCTGCCTCAGGTGTCAAAATGTTGTGGGCCGGCCCTGGGCTTTTTGTCAGGGTTAGATCTTGTCCTTAGATTCTGTGGAGATAATTGAAAGAAGAATGATTAAATGGAGGACCAGGCATCAGGAGGTTCCATTCCCATTTGCATCAGGTGGTTCCATTCCCATTTCTGCCAACGACTTTCTGTGTGGTTCTGTCAAGTCATTTAGACCAAAATTGCCAAATGTGGCTTGCTGAAGTTAGACGATTCCATATTTAAACATCTAAAATGCAGGGAACTGAATTTTCAAAGATGTTGAACATTTTTTTTCCGTGTCACTAATTTCAATAAGACGTGTTCAGAACATCGGAAAATCAAGCCTCCTTTAAGGGCCTGATCCTACAACACTGGAGTAGAAGGTTTGTCATTGAATTCCTGTGGGGCAGAATTTCACCTAGCAGCTTAAATATGGATATAAGTGCCTGCAAATTTTGTCCTTAACCTCTGTGTGCACCAGTTCTTTCATCTGCAAAATGACAATACAGATAAGGGTACAGTATCACCATCCTTCCTCAAGACATATTGTGAGACTTACTGAAAAAGCACTTCAAAAATATTTGGATCAATAGAGCAATAGGTTTTGTTAGTCAAACATGTAAGTTTCATGGACTCGGACTAAATGCCAGAAATCAAACTTTAATGCAACAATAAATTGTGGCTTCAGAAAAAGAGGATTACAATATTTATTTGAATGAAGCTATTGAAAAAGAGGATATGTGGAGAATTGATTTGCCATCAAGTGTATTTTCCTTGTAAGCCCTCCACATGTGAAACTGCCAATTAATGCCAATGGAAGCTCATGGGACCAGACAAAATATTCTTCTCAGGCAGAGAAAGGGCAGTACATGCCTGAAAAAAAAATAGCTGGCTTAAAACAAACAGCATTGTGCAGCCTCCCCAACACTACTTTTCAGGTTGTACCCTGTTTTTATTATATGCAACTTTATTTTCAAAGGGGCAATGTGGACATAAGTTTCCTCCTCTTTGCACACAAGATTAGAAAAGCAGAGAATTGTCTTGTGAAATTTAGAGAATATGGACCATACTGTTACAGTTTTCGAATTTTATGCCAGTGTATTTTCTTTGGCATCAATTGTTACACTATTGTCAAACTGAAGTAATGCATTAGCAAAGCAAATCCTGTCAGTTTAAAGGTTTTTTTTAAAAAAATTATCTGTAAACCTAAATAAAAGGATCAGAATTTGGTCCCCAGTTTCTACTTTCCTTCCTCTATTAAGTAGTTTTTACATCAGTCCTTACTTGGGCAAACTTCCACTTAAGTCAGATAGTTTGCCCCAGAAAGACCATAGTACAAACTGGGGCCTGACATTTGCAGTGGCTTCCAATGAGCCTTGGCCAAGTTTTGCAAAAGCAGCCTCCCTCCCCATGGATGCTGAAGAGGGATTTATAGTTTTAACTTGAAATGGTGTGAAACTGGAGTCCCTGCTGCTCTGAGATTTTGGGTTCAAACCCAAGAACTGAAAGTGAAACCCTTAGGGAATGAACAAAAAATAAGTTTCTTAAATTGAAGCTTTGGACAGCTGTATTTTATGCTTATATGTAACTCACTTTTGGAGAATCAAGACCCAATGTACATGTTGGACATCTGACATTTCCACTGACTTTATTGGATGAATGCAGGATCAGGTAGATACATAACAACAATAAAATAACAGGCCCAGCAACTTACTCCTTAAAGAGAAACTAATCTATTCGAATATTTCTTCTGGTATCAAATGCAGACCACAACTACGCTGATACTTTGAGATCACTGGATAAAAACGCGGACAAGTGCTAATCGCTGGATACATTCTAATTGTTATTGTAGCTTCACAGTCACGACACTATTGAAGTCTATGGAATTATTCGAAGCAAAATGCAGGACAATGTAGCACTTTAAAGACTAACAAGATGGTTTATTAGATGATGAGGAAGTGGGTCTGGCCCACGAAAGCTCATCATCTAATAAACCATCTTGTTAGTCTTTAAAGTGCTACATTGTCCTGCATTTTGTTTCAGCTACCCCAGACTAACACGGCTACATTTCTATCACTATTCTATGGAATTATTCTGCATTTATGTCAGCATAAAAGAGATCAGAACATGGCCTCTGACCTTTAGCTCCCCGAGCCAGCCTCATTTAGCTGGAGGAACTGCTGCTGAAAGACATGAGACATTCCTCCTTCTTAATTAAAACTTTAGGAACTTTTGTCCTGTCCTGCTCTGACACCATGGTGGCCTTTTAACTGATCCTTGGGATGTGGGAATGTTAGCTGTGAAATAATTGGTAGATCCTTCAGACTTCCACTGGAATGCTGAGTGCCACCAGAGGATACAAAAAGAATACAGAAATTGTTTTATATATGCAATGGATTCCACTTACAAGTATTTATCATGCAGATAGGCCATTATGTTTGGCCCCAATTCAGAAAAGCACTAGCACATTTGCCTAGGTTCATCTCTACATTCAGAAAAGCTCATTAGGAAATGCTTACATGCTCTCTCAAATAGGTATGCATTCCTAAATCAGAGTTGTTAGCATTATCTGATGGTGCCCAGCTACCAAAAGCATTGATCCTTAAATACAAACGTCTGTATTTTTCTCTATTTATAATCTCACAATTAACACAGGGATTTGGAGGAGGTATGGCATAGTGGAGGAGGTGTGTCAATATTTATAAAGCTATATTAAGCATGACAGTTAATTTTAAAGCAATGCAACAGGTTTTCATTCACACCATTTGGTTTGATATACAGTACTCTACATATAGCAAATGTACTGTACTTTCTCACCTTGGATGAAATCCCTGTGGAATATGATCAGCAAATTCTGTGCCGAGTTATATTTCACCCATACAGAGTACTTAAACAAGCCTTGTTTGTTTTAAATGTCTTTTTCAATTTTGAAGTCTCTTTAAAAAAGGCTTTAATCTCAGTGGAATAAACTGTTTTAATGAAGATTAATGATGCCCAATAATAGGCAGTAGGGAACACCATATTACAGTAGCTAAATTCAAGAGCTGCCAACTTGCTGATCTACAGGGTTTCTAGATTTACCTCCAGGTTAGGAGTGTAAGTGAAACATTGTAAAAAACCAGCTCTTGTTCCTTTTTTTTTTTAACCTATTTCACTTTAGAGATATTTAAAAAAAATTGTTCTTGAGGAGACTGTGTATGAGTCCAATTCCTGGACATTTTAATTTTAATAAAATGTTATCAAAATGACAGTTTTTTGCCATTAGAAAAACAAATGAATGTCATTATTTTCCATATACATACACAATTTTGACACATTTTTATAGTGATTATTATTGAATTTTCCATATTTATATAAAAAAAAGCTAAGTAGTTACCTATCTTAATAGTTTTTTCTAATAGAAACCAAACACATCATCATTTTTTTAAAATGCCATAAACCTTAGCTATTCCCAAGTTATACTTTCTATTACTTTTGGTATTACTTTCTGAAAAAGTTTAGCTTTTTAAAAAATCGAGACAAGATCAAATGTAAAAATGCCATACTCCTGCTAAATAATAGCTTTATTTATTTATTTATTATTTGTGTTCTCTAAGACAGTAAATGAAGTAGTGAAAGAGTTACAAATTCACTTGTTCCGCCATGTTCAATGGATTAAGCACAGAACTCCTCTCAATGGTAACTACTGGAGATGTGAGAAAGATGGTGTCTTAAATCGGCAAATCATCATTTGATGCATAAATCACATCAAAACTCTCATGGAAAATTACTTTTCAAAAAGAAGGTATGACTAACATGACTTTCCTCTCTTACTAATCTGGTAAGAGGTCTCAACCACCTTTTCATACTCTCAGAAACCCTCAGTTATAGAGCTCACAGCCAGGATGACTAGCATTTTTTGTCAAGTGTTCAACTGTCTTTCTCTAGTTCATGGGTTCACAACCTCAGTATCACAGGTATGAACATCTGAAACACTCTGCTCTTTCCATATTGCTAAAGAGAAGGATGCTTTTACCTAGCTTAATGAGATAGGATCCTGGTATGGTAAAGGTAACTGTAACTTTCCATATAGATACATTCTCTTGAAAACTTCTTCCACGTTTCTCCATGCCCTTCCAGGGGTTGAGCCCCATTTTTTTTTTTGCAAAACTGGACATTTATCCAGTTTACTCATAAGGGACAAATGCCCAGCTGTGCCAAGAATGTCAGGATGGCAGGGACAGAGCTTAAAAATGGCACTGTCCCAGCCTAAATGGGATGTATGTCTAGACAACATGTCATGTCCAGACATGAGGGAGAAAAGGGGTCTTCAGTCTGAGACTATGAGCAGAAGGCAGGGAGGGCTGGAAGAGGTGGGATCTTGATTCAATCCTGTGCAATGTCCTGTTTTCCCTTTGGGAAAATATGATCACCCTACCAACAAGCCAGTCCTCAGAGTAAAGAAGAGACTTGCATTATTTCAAGGGATCTACTTAATGATTTTCTCCTATAGCTATAGGACATAAGGAGTCATTTCAACAACTAGGAATCCAGGACGAGGATTGGCATAGGAGCCATTATGCTCACAGAAAGATTGCCATATGCAGTTAAACTGGTTTTAAGGTACTAGAACAGCATGAAACAACCTTAAGAAAGAGTAGTGTATCTATATTTATGTGCCCAGAATAAGATTTATGATGTCCTTAACTATTCATTTCCTTGCATTTTGCAAACAATGTGATACGTAACACTGTTGTCATTTATCAGCCTTGACTGGTTTTTGCAACAAAGATTTTTAGTTTTGGAATGACATACATTTTCAAACTGTACATAATGGCTATAAAATCCATTCCTTTTTAATTTTTATTTATTCTCATATTTTCCAGCTCCTAGGTTTGACTCTTTAATAACGGTGTCGATGAACCAGTATATAAACCAGCTTATATACTGCTGCTGTTCTCAAAAGTGGTATTTTATGAATTAAGTACTAATTAATTATACTAATTTATTACATTTAATACCGTAGACCTACATACAAAACTGAGCATCTAGTCAGCTGTCGTCATAGCCATAGTAACCTATGGCAGTGAAACCAGACAACAGATGCTCAGAAAATGGATGCGTCTCACCATAAGAGCTTGAGGAAAATATTAGGAGTATGTTTTTCTTTCCTCATAACTAACTCCAAGGTCAGAAAAATGGCTAAAGTGAAGTCTCCATCACAAATAATTTGTAAGAGAAGGCATCTATGCCTAGCATGTTACAAATGGATCGTAATCAACTACCAATTATGGCTCTCAGTTGGAAGTCAGAAAATCCAAAAAGAAAGAGGGTAGACTTAGGA
Organism: Pelodiscus sinensis; assembly: GCF_052426305.1. Classification (NCBI taxonomy): domain Eukaryota; kingdom Metazoa; phylum Chordata; order Testudines; family Trionychidae; genus Pelodiscus; species Pelodiscus sinensis. The sequence goes on along the minus strand of NC_143055.1, from coordinate 107,425,297 downwards.
TGACTTGCAAACATACACTTCTCAACAACACAGATTTTCAAAATTAATTTGAAATGGGAGGAAATGGATCACATGGCAGTTGATAGTCATGAAGAATGTGGGTAACTCAGTGTGCTGAGAAGCACAGCATTGACTGAGATGTAAGGTAATGAATTATGGCTGATTTCTTGGAAATTGTTAAAATACCACAGTCAGTTCCTTGGCTCTAATGAGACCTAATGTGACAGTTTTTATATCTATCATTCTTTTTTCCTAAAAAATGTTTCATTATTAGATTTTTTTCCTTCCTCCATTATTCTGGAGACAATTTATTATTAAAGGGGTACATGTTGCATAGAGAGAAATTACTTAGATTTTTGCATAGCATATGAATAGAAACATGTTTGAAAACATTGGCTACTTCCAAAGATTGTATATTAAAAAAAAGATGTTTCTGGTCTAATAAAAAAACATTAGTGTAAACTCAACATTTTGTTCTGCAGAACTCATAGGAACCAAGTGAATATTCTAAACAGTTGGTTCAAATTTAATTATTTAGAATCTGAAAAAGAATCATGAGAGAATGGGGAGAAGGAGCAGAGATTTAATGAAAATTGGGATTTTCTCTTCAGGGTTTTTTTTTTTTTTCCCATGCACATTCTAAAACCAAGACCAGTCTTCTGAGGGAAATAAATCCCACTGACTCATACATCACAACTATTAGGTTGTGATGTACTACGCATTTCTTTGTATGCATTAAATCCCACCGACTGATAGGTCTTCTCCATCAATAAATTCTCTGATTCTATTATCAGTCACCGTCAGCAACCACTTGTCATGCCAAGCTGTTTTGTCATTTGATCAAATAGGACCTGATTCATACATGTGACATGATTTTAAACTTGAACATAGATCTCCAGAAGATTGGTCTGCATTAACTCAGTGCACCACCTGAGAAAAATGGACAGATATGCAAAAGACCCTGTTCACAATCTAGCCATGTCAACTCAGCCCCTGGATGGTTCATCTGTCTGCTCATGCACATAATTCCCACTGAAGTTAATGGGAATTTCATGCTGCTGACACCAAAAGAATACATGTTAAGGTATTTAAAAAGGTAACTACTGCTATTTTTATTTTACAGATCATGATAATTCCTCTTATTGGCTATAAAAGGGTCCAACTACTGTGTTAACTATCTGAGTTTAAATCCAGAGTAAATTTGCTGATATCAGTAGAGTTGTTTCAGTTGCTCAGTGAAGTACAACTTGGCCAACGATAAAGTAGAGAGAAGAAAATGCCCCCACATCCCTTTTTAATCCAAACTGGTCTTTCCACACAGACTTCACCAGGGACAGAAAGCTCTCATCAGCCTTGTCACAAATGTAAACAATTGCAAATTCTATCATCCAATTTGCAAACCATTTCACTGGTTCCCTACTTATTTCAGGATTCAGTTCAACTGCTCTCCTAGATTTCTCTTTGCTAACAGGAAAAAATAATTAGTTGCAGAATGGCATTGAGAACCAAGTAAACTATGCCACAGCTTCCTCACTGTGCCAATAGCCCTTCTATGCTAAAGCCATAGAAGTAAAGCACTGCATGACATTATAGGGAAGGGACGTGCACAGACAAAGGGGCAGAGATGAACATCCTCTGCTGAACGTGATATATATTGCTGTGAAGCATTCCTATGGTATGCACAAAGTGAACTCAAGTTAATGCTGCTGGAATAACTATCCCTTTGTGCTATGTTATTTGCATTGGAATGGTCACAGCACACAACCATCCGCAGCAGCTTGACATCTGAGCAGGGAGAGACAGGGATCTTTACAGTCTTGCTTTCTGGATTTCTTGTCAATGTGAAATCTGAAGGCCACAACCCAATGCTCCCTTTACAATTCTGCTGTTGATCCCTTCCCAACCAGGAGAGTGAAAAGATTTTTAGCTCCAGCAGACACATGGATTTGGGTAATACATATTGTTTTGCAGAAGGAGAACATAAGGGTAGTGAATTTTAAAATATTGCATGGATTTGTTCCAGGCTCTCTCCTATGAACCTTTTCTCTTTGTATTCCCCTCCAAGCTCTCTCAGTTCATTTTAGATAAGCCTTTCTTCTCTACATAATCTCACCACAGCTGGCATTTAGCCTTTTGCTCTATGCTGCCTACAATTTCAGACAGCTCACCTGTACTTCCGTACTTGAATTCCCTATCTCACTTCAAACCTCTGCTGGAAAAACAGCATTCATGGTCTCACATGCAGCACATTTCCTTCTTGACTCACCTGAAATTTTAGTGCTTATCAGGGTTTGGACAGGTCTCAGAGGCAACTATACAACTTGGCTAGAGAAGTATGGAAAATTAATCTGATTCATCCATAGAAAAGTAATCTATCTGACCTATCTGTCTACCTTCATAATGCTTCACAAATTATTGAATGATCAGAACCCAGGTCAATCTAGTACAGTATGTTTACATAAAAGTCCAATCCCTTTTGTGAATGTTGCTAAATTCTTCATGTCAGCAATTTCCTGCAACAAATTCCATAGTCTAGGTATATGTGTGAAAAAGCATTTCTCTTTATCAATTTTGAATTTACTACGTCTCCATTTTGTTGAATGTCCCTTGTTCTTGTGTTATGAAATGGGAAGGACAGAAGTTCCCACTCTGCCTTTTTCCTGTTCATTATTTTATAAACCTTGATTATTATATCCCTTCTTATATGTCTCCTTTCTAAAGTACAAAAGCGACGAGGAGTCCTGTGGCACCTTATAGACTAACTGAAGTGTAGGAGCATAAGCTTTCGTGGGCAAAGACCCACTTCGTCAGATGCATGTCATGCATCTGACGAAGTGGGTCTTTGCCCACGAAAGCTTATGCTCCTACACTTCAGTTAGTCTATAAGGTGCCACAGGACTCCTCGTCGCTTTTGCAGATTCAGACTAACACGGCTACCCCTCTGATACTTTCTAAAGTACACAACTGAAATATTTTCAATTTTTCTTATCAGAGAGATTTTTCCATACCATGGCCTTTTTCTGAACCTGCTCTAATTCTGAAGTGTCCTGTTTGAGATGGGGTGACTGGTTGTAAAAATTAGATGAAGCTGTATCAGTGATTCATATAGAGACATTATTTCTGTACTATTCTCCATCCTATTACTTATATACCCAGCATGTAAGTGTTTTTGACCACAGCTGCATATTTAACAGGTATCCTCTCTGAGCTGTCCAGAAATGGAGCCAGGTTTCTTTCCTGAGTATCTGAGCACCTATGAAATTATGAGGTATACACACAAGGATATAGATTTCTTTCTCCAGTAAACAGGATATGGACTTTGTGTATATGTGCACAGCATGTTGTTTCTGAGGTGGTTTTACTTTGGGAAGGCTAAGCAATGTAGCAGCAACAACATTCAATAAACCTATTAGCATCCTCCACTGTTTCTTAGAATAGGGGGAGAAGAGTGATTAGGTCTGTAGAGTCGAGTCTGTCATTTTTTAAACAAACATTTTTGCTTTTGAGTGATGGTTTTTAAAATAACATGGTTGTAATGTCCAGACTGAAGACCATGTTTACAGAGAAAGCAAGGCAGAAATCCACTGCCGAAAACAATCCAGCTCACGTTCTATAGTCAACTCCATGCATGCTGGGCCAGGAATTTGGGGTTTAGTCAGCACTTTGCTGATTATGCCTGCACTGCATAGTTATTAATAAAGCTCCTGCTACAGCTATGTATCATGCTTTGGCTCTTTGATTTATAAGTGTTTGAAGTAGCTTGGGCCAGAGGCAATGGTTGGTTCTAACATATATCATGATGGGGTAGGCACAATTAACGAACATACAACACTACACACCCACATGACCATTTTTGCAAATACAGAAATAGCTATCATCACCTGTCTGACAAATACGGCTGAGGGACAGCTGAAGTAAGCAGGCATAGCCACTCTATACTAGTAAGGCATGAAAGCCTTCTCATAGTTTCAATTTGCCATTCCATTGTATTATTACCATTGCCATGCCAATAGTTTTCCTTATCCTGATACAAAAAGCATACTATATATGGAGAAAATAACAGAAGTTTCATGTAACTTTTTCAAATACATATTTAATTTTGATGCACTAGTAATAAGATGTTAGGGCCAAATTCTGCCTTTGACTTCAATGGAAACTGCACCAAGATAAATAAGGACTAATTATTTAGTCTTTTTAGGGCTTAAAACTGTGCTCAATATTTTAATATATTTCGGCTGGTGTTTAACATATTACGAGTGATCTAGAGAAATGAACACAGAGCTAGGAATCAGGAATTCTCCACTTCTCGTCCTGGCGCTGCTTTTGATTTGCTGGATGGCTTTGGACAAGTAATTTCACATGCCTGTGTCACAGTTTTATCCTCATTGACATAGGTTACAATAATGCTTTACCTTGATCATTGGTACAAAAAATCTCAGAGTTGTAGCCATATTAGTCTGTAACTTTAAAAACAACTAGTAGTTCTGTAGCATCTTAAAGGCAAACCAAAATATATAGAATCATGAGCTTTTAGAGGCAAAACGCACTTCATTAATTCACCTGAAGAAGTGGGTTTTGCCCATAAAAGCTCATGATTCTATATATTTTGGTCTCTCAGATGCCAAACATGAATTGGTTAGTTTCCTTGCTACAGTACTTGAAGCATGCAAGATCTGAAATGAGTCTGTAATCATCACCATGAAATAGCAACGTTTCAGAAGGTAACACGTAGAAATACCTGGGATACATAAGAGAGGGTAATACTGAGATGTATTAGGTTCCACTGTAGATAAATGTTGACACTTTAGTGCCAAGCAATGTCTTCTCCCTTGGTATAAGCTATTTGGAGTAGGCCTTATCACTGTTACGTGTGTGCATGGTGCTTCACACAAAGGGTCCACGCTGGCTGGAGCATTCATATACTACCACAATATAAATGTTAAATTGCACATAAAAAACTACATTAAAACAACATTGATGATGCAATGTCAAGAACACCAAAGTTAAGAAATGCCAGCATTAAAGCTGCTCATGCAGCTCTCTCCAAGATCCTTGTCCCAATCCATTGCCTGTGCTGATATTCCCAAGAGGGCCAGGGCCAGCTCTTTTTCATTCTGCCTTTGAATGAGTATTCTTCCTTCTCCTTGCCACCTGGATGCTGACAGGGGAACCATAGAGCACAGGAGAGATACACTCCCTGCTCTGAGATCCTATTCCCAGAGCCAGAGAGGCTGTACAGCAGCGGGGAGCAGCAATTGTACAGAAGATAATGCTCAATGCTACCGGTTCTGGGCTGCAGTATGCTCACTCATCTAGGGAAGGAACAGTGCATGTACATTCTGTTCCATGAGGGAGCTGTGAGTCAATGGAGAATGATCAGGGTAGATGATATACTCACAGAATGTAATGGGCAAATTATAACACATTCCTAACTATCATGTAAGAACTATGACCAAATGTGGGTGGCTTTCAAGGAAATAACAAAAGATATCCCTGACACTAATTTTAAGCTTTTGCTCAAAGATTACAAACATTTTTTAAAATGGGCAGAACACTATATCTTTACCTAATCCCATTCTTGGAAATGAATGTATCATTTTTTTGCTGAAGCTTATGCCATCAATATTGCTCATTCATGGCAATGGAAATAAAAGGGAACAGGAGGAACAAATGCCTTAATGTGGGATTTCCAAAAATATTCAGCATATTGGTTGGGAGTTTTATAACTAACTTCAGAGTTAAGCCAACACTAGTGTTTCTGAAAATTCCAGCATCAATGTTTTATTAAAAGAGATAATTTAATGCTCCACTAAGTGCTTTTAAAACAGAAAGTAATGCTCCCAATGTAAATTTTCATGATACTATTCCAACAGATCCCAAACCCGGTTCATCTCCAAAAACTTGCTCCAAACTGGCAAAACCCCATGTTGAAATCACAGTATCTTCCATTAAATTAGAGGGCAGTTTTAGCACCGTTTTAGGCTTCACAATTGTGACAACAGCAAGAAATATTACTTTATATTGTATTTTCCAATATTAAGGTTGCTATTATGCTATATAAATGCAAGATATAAGTGAATTAATTTTTATGCCAGGCTTTCAAAATACACAGACAAAATATTTATTTACGAGATCTAACTCTGTTTTTAAATACGCTTTCTTCTGGATTCAGCAAATTTAGTTTCTATTATTGCTTGTCATCCAGTGGTGAACTAATTTTGTCAGTTTTCTGAACCAACAGAATGTCTTCCCTTCCTTCCCCCCCTCCCCCCCGATTCTCAATTTTCTTGCTTTTATGGGCAAAGCAAGTTTGAGGGGCTAAAAAATACTGAAGCATATATGCTGCTAAGGAGATCTTAGGTAATGCTATCACAGTCTTCAGTAGGAAATATTCATGTTTAAGTGCTGTGCTTTTGGCTAGCAATTTCTAAATATAAGAGACACAAATATTTAACACCCTTTCCCTAAGAAATGTCCTTTTACATTATGGGGTCCAGGTGTCTCTTTTTCTCACATATCTGATCTGCACACTTAACTTTTAGACCACAACTGACAAGACTTTCATGATTAAGGTGACAGATTAAAGTGCTCATTGAATATAGAGGTTTTTTATTTCACTTATGACAGTAGTGCATAGAGTGACAATGAAATATAATACTACAAGATTAAAGGCGGCATGTAAGTCAGTCACACTAATACTGCAACAATCTTGGTCTAACCCACGCATGCTGATCGTCCATGTAAACATAATACTCCACTCTGAGCGGAGCATATTCTTTTCAAAGTTGTGTTCATGTGTCCTTTCTCATTTCTAACATAATAAATAGATCATTTGATGAGGAGCTTAGTGACAGCTGCAGAAGTTAGTTCTAATTACAAAAAAAATAATCAGTGGCTTTGAAACACTTAATAATCCCATATTGCATAACAATGCTGAATGGACATGCAAGACACAAATAGCAAAGAGCTAATAACATTGTCTTGCTTGTGACAAATAAATGCTACAGTTGTTTCACTGATATTCTATGGCAGTAGCACTGAAGCTCCATTATCTACAAAAGAAAAAAAACAAATACATAGGTTTTAAAATGTCTCTTTCGGATTAATACAGAGTGGAGATATAACAATAGGAGTCCCAAAAACAATAAATAGAAAGTCATTTACTATTGATAACTTACATTTCAGAGCCCCAGCTGGCCTATTGTAGTGGTAATGACTTTGGGTCACTAAGAAGATATTTGTTCATAAGTTTGCTAAACGCTAAAAGTCATGAACCAAGTAGAAACACTGGATGTATGACTTATTATAGCAGTCAGAGAGTTATTAACAAGCCACTTCACCTTGAATGGTCCCTTGAAATGTGTTAACTACTTATGATACACAATCCACCCCATCTTGTACTGAGCTGTGCCACTTAAATTTTAGACCATGTCTCCCTCTCTGAGTACATTTCCCAGACCTCAAGGACTCAGAGTCTCTATCATCAGATGGGACCATCATGATCATCCAGTTGGATCTCCTGAATATCCAGGCACAGAACCTGAACACCAGCTCTGAATAAGTTTGAAAGCTTGTCTCTTTGACCAAGAAGTTAGTCCAATAAAAAAAATATTACTTCATCCATCTTGTTTCTCTAATATCCTAGGACCAATCTGGGTACACCACCACCACATATTGTTCATCCTGGCAGAAAGAGGTAAAATGCTTTTTTAATTACTTACAAAATAACATGCGACTCATTCTGAGCCAAACTCTGCTGCTAGGATGCATGGACTTCAACATGAGATGTTGTTGGATATGGACTGCACTATAAATGCTTAGTGAATGTACTACCCTGTCATCCTCAGCTATATTCTCCTGTTCAAGCATTCTCATAAGATTTTCCTGAGGAAAGCCAATCAGTCTATCTTGGGCTCAAGGGAGATTTAAAGTGGATATGCTGGTGGGAAAGATAGGACATTAATTATTTTAACTGTGGACGTGTCTAACATAAGTATAAGCGACTAAAGAAAATTGCAACAGGTTGGGCACAGAATGACACCTCAGAGTTGAATGATGAACATTTTATTGAAAATCTACATAGATTTGTCTTTGGCCAGCAAGTCATTATGATTTTCAAGTGATGGCAAAAATGTTCAAAAACAAACAAAATCCCAATAAAAATGTCATGCTTCAATGCAAGATGTGTTCTACACAATATTCAAAAGGCAGCAAAGGGGTATGAATACTTTCAGCTGCTTGTCTATGACCAGCTGTACCTTCAATAGCTTGGAAACCATCCAGTGAGTAACCAACAGCCAACTGTAACCCCATGTTGAACTTAAAGAACTTAATCCTCTCTATTATTGCCTTTTCACAGGTGGAACCTATGCCCTTTTATTTTATCAAGGTCCTCTGTACGATGAGGAGGAACATATATCTATATACTCTTTCCTCTCATTATGGGTCCAGATTAGCAGAACAAATCTAGTAGCAAAACCCAGTCTCTGATCTATCCTTTTAGACAGCCAGACACAAAAAACCAAAACTAGAGTCTAGCACGTGTATATGTTAATGTACACACACTCTCTCTCTCTCTCTCTCTCTCTCTTTTTCTACTTTAAAGTCAGTTCCTGAAGTTCCTTACTCCATTTTTGATTAATGTGAGTTTTATTGAGTACAACCTCAATAAAATCTAATTTCCTCAAGCTATACTTCAACCTCTGAGAAATTAGTTTAACAGATTTTATTTTTCCAATTATACTTAGAATGATAAATATAACCTAGGATATAATAAAATATTTCATATACCAACTAATTCAATTTCAGAATGAATAAAGAGAAAAAGACATACACAGGAAAATATATGAAAACCTGAAATAATTCCTTTATGATAGCGATATGGCCCAAGCAAATAAATCGTAGCTGAAAAAAATCTTTCCAGTAAGTTACAAACTGGTACTGTATATGCTTTTAAATCTACTGCTAACTCATGTACTGTTTAAAAGAAAGTTATTGTGATAAACCACTAAATAACTACAGTATTTTCCCCATCTACTAATCAGCTCCAGATTAAAAAAACACCCAAAATGGGATTAATAGGAGTTCATTAGTTGTCTGTTCATCTTAATGCCATACAGCTGAATAGTTCTCAGATTGTATCCCTGTCTAACAGTGCATCTGAGTTAGAAACAGATATGAAGGGAACTGGCAAGAGACTTGGGTTCTGTTCCTGGCTCTGCCACTGTCCAGTTGCCTGACATTAAGCAAGTCACTTGGCCTCAATGTGCCTTAGATTCCCATCTGTAAAACAGAAATACTGACCTCCCCTGTCTGAGACAAACTGAAAAGCATTTTATAACAGGTAGGTGTTAACGAAAATGGCTCATTGCCTCCTTCATATGTAGCTTTGCAGCTATCCGGGAACAGACCCACTGGCTATACCTTTCTGGCATGTCTACATTCCCCCATGGTGAGCTATGGAGACCCACCCCAGTGAGCTATGGAGACCCACCTCAGAGATAGCCGCAAAACATCAGGGTATAGAATCTGTTGTATAGGATTTCTGCTGCTTTCTTCGCTCTTTATCCAATATGTAGGGCTAATGTTCTTTATGAGCCCTGTATGCCTTTGTAGAAGCCCCATGAAATGCCTATCCTTCCTAATGCATCCTCAATAAATTAGTTGACTGGGTGTTGCTGTATAAGCAAGTTGATGACCTTAGGTGTCTTTCTAAGAATTCTCTCTAATTTGTCAATGTTTTTGTCATGGTGAATTTACCAGAACTGTAGACATTTTAAAGAAAAAGGGCATATCCTAACTATCCAGTTATTAAAAACTGTCTCATCCTAATACGGTATTTGGACTTGACTATGTAATTGGAGATATCACGACAGTTTAGCATGACATCACTGAAACAATGGGTGAGCAATGTTCCCTCTATTTTTTTTCACCCATGGGCAGAATAAATTGTATTATATGCACCAAGGCATGTGCAGATGTGCACCACCAATAGAAACACATGCTGCTGGCTGTGGGTGCATTGGGTGCTCTGTTAGTCAGGTGGGGAGCACTGGAATCTCTGCTGGGCAGCCACCCAAGTACCCAGGCAAGTCTAGCTTATCTGTGCCTTCGGCAGAACGAGATGTAGAAAGATGTTAGGCCAGCGGTTCCCAACCTTTTCCAGATGGGGACCCATTTTGACAATTCAGGAAGACTTGGTGACCCAAGACAATTCAAAAACTAGGGGAGGAGGGAGGGCAGAGCCACTTGGAGAGACACTTGGTGACCCTTTTGAAATGTAATGGAGACCCATATTTGGGTCCTGACCCATAGGTTGGGAAACCCTGTGTTAGATTATACATTAAATCTAAAGTGTTCTTTAGTGCTATCAAATTCATATAGTAGGGAACTTAAATCTTCTGAATGTTCAATTTATAGGCAATTAAACAGTGTCACTTCACATTTGAATATTCTTCATGGAACATAGAAAGTTACATTCATAACTCCCGTTAATGTTAAACACTAATAAAAATGTCTTATTTTTTAACTTTAAACTAAGGTTTAAAGGTAGCATACAGTCTCTGGATCAAAAAAAAGTCAGAGGATTAATCTAAACTAAGAAATCAAACCATTTTTCTTATGCCTATGCTGCTACAAAACAATCTTACTAGGGACCACAGTACTACTGGACATATTCTGTGTTCTGAGATTCATAAGGTCTTATAAAGCAAAAGGTTGTTTAGCAATAACCACTTCAAAGATACTATGACTGGTGAGATGAACTCATATATTCATGACAAAATATTACCTTGGCAACAACATTTGGAACAATTTAGAGCTTGTTTATCAAACTACTTGGCAAGCCAATTAAAAGGATATTAGAAGGGATGAAATAAAGGTATAGAGTTTTTTCTCGGTGTCAGTTATGAAAAAGCATGTTAAGAGCTGCCAGTGTTCCTCAGACGATAATAGAAGGTCATAATCATCTGCAGAACTCAAGAGTCAAATATCTTTTCTCAATTCAGAACAATATCAATCCTAATTAACACAATACTGGAGTAATCAGCCAAAACCTATCCAACTTCAGAGAATGCTGCAAAACCACATGTTGTTTTGGCCTTTCCACCATAACCGACAACAATAAAATAACATACACACAAGAAAACAAAATGTTCTATAATCTGTGAGAAGCCAAAATCCTTCTATGGCCAACTATGAAAATCTACATAATTATACTTAGTTATTAGACAGAATGATGAAAAGCTTTTCACAAATACAGAGAGTGGCATCAAAGACTACTTGTGTTTCTACAGAATTTGGAGCTTTTAACTATATCAATGTCAATCTCTCAAATGTACTTGCTTGACATACTGGAGAAAGTAAACTAGTAACACTAGAATTTTACTTGAAGGTAATTGAAAAATATTAGTGTTCATTATTTAATATCTTGTCATACTGTCTGCCAAAAGTACATCATTATTCAGTTTAAACACACTTGGTGAAAGACCTGTATTTTACCAGTTGAAAACTGAAAGCCAACATGGTGAATATGAATAATCTGACATGAAGGCAACATACGTAGTAGATATTAAACAGCGTTGGATCTATGTCAGAAGAACAACACTCACCTATTTAAACATACTGTTCAAATGTCTGGTGCATGTGACTGAAATCATTTTGAAACGGAACCAGACAGAATGGCAAAATCCCACAAGTATTTTAAAAGTACATCATAATCAAAGGTGTTGAAAGCTGTCTTAAGATCAAGTGCTTCAGGATGAGGACAGATTAGAAGACAAAAATCTGTAAATGTAACAAGGTTATTTATAACCCTGACAAGATTATGAATGCTTTTACAGCTCTGAAATTTATCACGCAAAGAGCTTTTTGATAGATGGCTATTCAATAATGTAGGTATCACCCATTACAGAAGCATTTGGTGGTGAAAAGGGAGGATTTTTTTGTTTGTTTTTTTGGTCTTGATTGCCTGTGGAACATCACCGCTGACAGACAAAGTCCAGAGTTCTTCCTCAACTGATTCCTTCTCATGGTCCTTACTCAAGCGTTTCTGCTCTTAATTAGATTTTCCTATACTCATTATAGCTATATCCTGCCATATGCCTGCTCCATCACTTATGAAAAGGCAATTACATTACTAAGTGCTAATAATATCCTACCGCCAAACTTTCATCATCCCATTCTTAATAAGGAGGTGATGTTTGCTCACTCAGCAGTAATTTATAAACTAGCCTCTATATAACAATGGCAGAAGGGTTTGATTTAAAGCATCTTTTTTAAAGTATGGAATTAACTCAGGGCTTATAAAATTTCAAGAACATTCACCAAGATTTTACTGTTTTCTCTGGTCCAGAAAATCTGTAAGTTTTAATAAAACAGAATGAATCTAAAAAAGCAGACAAATATATCACGTTGTTTGGGACTCATGAGACTTGTTCCTTTCTTTGCCACTGCCCTGCTGAGTGACTCTGTGCAGGACTTCTTCCTCATCCTGTCAAATTTCCCCATCTCTAAAATGGGAATAGTGATACTCACTTCCTACGTGAATCATTTTGAGATCTATGGGGAAAAAAGCACCGTGTGAAAGCGAGGTGATATTATTATTACTACGGCTCTGCCTGATGTCGGGTATAATGCAAAATACTTAAAACTCCAATGGAAAAAAGTTCTATGCACACAACTCTTTTCTACTTCCTTCACCAATATACACCATGAACACCTAATGGTCACCTTAGGAAGAACCAAGAAAATACAGTCATAGTAAAATCACAAGACAGGATTCACATTTGAAAGTCTGTGTTATGACTTCAGCAACTAGGACATTATTCTTTTGGATCTCATGTTTGGAGCAATATGTATTCCTCAAGCAGCTTTGCCACAATTTATGGGTGTGTTTTCAATTCACTGGCACAAGCATGACTAGAGATGCAGGTATCTCTAGGAGTTCTTCCTTATGCCAAGTCTACACTAAAAGGACAGGTTGAATCAAGATATGCAACTCCAGCTATGTTAATTACATAGTTGGAATTCACGTACCTTGATACGAGTTTTCCCACAGACTCCATGGCGGGAGGCCAACAGGAGCAAATACTCCCGGGGGCTTTGTTACTCCTTGCAGGAGTACCAGCCACTGATGGGGGCACCCTCCGAATTTGATTTAGTGTGTCTTAATGAGACCCAGTAAATCGAACTCCAGAAAATCAATTGTGACAGCATCAATCTTCCCCCAAGTGTAGGAGGAGAACAACTCACTGTGTTTAGACATTTAAAATCATACTGATACTACTGCTAGCTGAACATGTAAAACAGTTTCTTGTTATCCTTGGCAAAATTACAGGTGCATGCTGCCACAAGGCTCATACAAATCTTGTTGATGTACTTGAAATCCCTGCTTATTACAGATTTTTCTCAGTGGAACCAGCAGGTGATTAATGAAATATATCCCAAACTCCTCTAAAATAGATATATCATTCCAAGAATTAAGTTCATTAACATAGTTGCAACTGCTTCAGACAGTGGATCTATTTTATGGATGGTAGCAAGAAGTATATATGCATGTTATTTGGACATAATGCACTGTAAATCTCACCACAGAATTTTTTTCCAGAGTTTTTGCAGAGTCCAAAATTCTGGTTGCTATTATAAGAGAACCAGTCCTTACTGTTCTTATCCCTGCATCATCTGAACGCACAGGGGTAGAAAGTGTTTTATAGGAATCAACAAGGTTCATTTTTCTTGGTAAGGACAGACTGTCTTTTCTAGCCATGAATGGTGGAAGGCCAACTGAATGGCATTTTCAAGAGATGTCTTTACTACTGCAAACAGTAGCACTACTGCTTTTGTCTCCTATATTGTGATTAAACTTTGGTGGTGACATTAATATAGGAGTCTTTCAACTGTTTCAAGCACTTCTGAATACAAAATTAATTAAAGCAGTGGAACAATCTCTAATTTTAAAGAGTAAGTAGATTATAAAATTCATAGACGTGACACAGAAGTACAATAAAGGACTCCATGATAGACTATTTATTCATATTTTACAATATACTTTCTTCAGATATACTTTTAAGAGAATACATCTGTTAACTTTTTATTTCTCTTGTTTTCTCAGTCTCCATTGCATTCAGTTACTAATCCATTAGGGAGACAGCCAGGTTCAATAATTCTAATATCAGTTTCCTCAAACAACTCTCAACAAACAAAAAGAAATAATATAGGACACAAATTTGCCCTCACTGATGCAAGTACAATTCCTATGAAACTCATGTATCTAAGAGTTTAAGTGAAGGCAAAATTTAATTTTAGGTTCCTAAATGTGTGTGTTTGTTTAGTTTTCTTTATTTAATGAAACTTATTGTTTCATTACTGGCTATGAGTTACGAGTGATTTCTTAAGAAACAGAGCAACCTTCAAAACTTCTCTGTCTGAGGAAGCTGGATGCAACAAAATTGTAGATGGGGGATAATTATTATCCCACTAATTGATTTTATATCAGTGGAACCTATTTTCTGAACTATAGCTATTCCTGACTCCCTATATTATTTCATTTACTTTAGTGAGATTAATTCTGATTTACATTAGTTTAAGTAAAAACAGACTCTGACCCTTTAATTCAGGCTGCAAGTGATTGAATTCCTCATTTTTAATTGTGATTTAAATCAGCAACCGAGGAAACTTGATTTAAATCAACAGTTTTAATTTTGTTTTTCATTTGTACTTTTTAGTAAAAGAAAGATTCTCATTTCTTGATAACCATTAAAACATGTTAATTTGCAACCAAATATAGACATCAGTCTAAATTCAGTACTTTTTTTTTGCTAACAAGGAGAATACACTATGTTTATACACATTTATTTAAGTGAATATATATCTTAAGATACATGTATTCAGATTCTGAATTTTTATGTTTTTTATGTTAAAAATGGTGACTAATGCATATTTATTTACTGCATGACTATTTTATTTTACTTGTGATTTGTGCCAACCTGCATTTGGAATTTGATCTAATTTGGAATTAAATTTTAAAAGGACAAGATCAATATTTTAAAATTGTTGTATTAATTAAGTAAGCCTACCTTAAATGAGCTGGATACATAAAAGAGTAGATTTATTAAAACATGTTTTGCATTTAAAAATGATTTATTAAACAAAAATAAAAGACATTATCTGTAGCTAGTGAATTGAACTGATTTGTCTCTGGATAACCATGTCCTGCAAGATTTTAGAAGTAGTAGACCTCATCTTCCCATAACTTATTTTTATTCTTAGCTTGAAAGAGAAAAACAAGTTTTCCTGGTTTTTCCAATTTTCAATCTGTTTTTTAACTTTAAATGAACTAGTCATTGAACTGAACTAGTTAAACAAACTGAAATGAACAAAATACTCTTTTTGCCTCTGAAAAAGAAGGTACTGCTTTCAGAAACTGGTTGAGCACTTGAACACCTCCAGGTGCTTAATCAATGACTTACTATATAATCCATTAAAATAATGTACCTGAAATTTAAAAAAAAAATCAAGTATTACATGTTGGCTGCCTAATTTTAAAAGGAAATGATACAAATGTTCTGTTTGCAAATATCTCAATAAGTTGATACCTACGATAAACCTTCATAGGACTATCATACATGGGCACAATATATCTGATATAATCTTGAACAGTTTAAGACACAGCGTGAGATTTACTCCAGTTTTATACAATTTCTAATACACGAAGGTACACAATATTCATTGTATCAATATATCATAATCACAGGGCACAATCCCACAAATACATACTATTGTTTAGCACAGAGAATATTCCTATTGTGTTAAACGTTGACTTCTGTAGACCTATTTAGAGAATCAAGTACTGCATCTTGTAGTAAGTGTCTGCAGGACTGGGCCTATAGTTAAAGGTTGGAACACCCTGGTCCGGAATCCTGGGGACCTGACCAGTCAACAAGGGATACTGACGGACCAGGAGAGGTCATTCTGGCCCCCCACTGATACCCAGACCAACAGATGGCTTCCCTGCCTGTTCCCCCGCTGCACTGCCCTGCCATAGCAGCTTGCTGCCCTGCCAGAGCCCGTTAGTGCTCCGGCCACCCTGACGCAAGCCCAGCCGGACTCCCATAGCAGGGCTCCTGGACTGTTGGCCTCCTTGCAGCTAGCCCGGCTGGGCTCCCAGTCCATGCAGGACTCCTGCCTCCATCAGTACTCTCTTGTCAAGGACCAGAGAGTCCCAGTTTAGAGAGGTTCAACCTGTACTTTATTTAATCCCTGGATTAAGAAATAATAACAAAATTTATATTTTAATGATGCTAAATGAAAACCTGAAAGAGAACATAACACAAATGTGTATGCAGTATAATTGCCTTATTTCCAAAGTGATTATCTTTTTAAAGAGATTTCTCAGTGAGGTCACTATTTCGCAGCTTAAAACACATTAACACCAACAATGGAAATAGTTGCAAAGTGTTATTCATCATAAAATCTTCTTTCAAGGGCCATATAGCTGCACCACAAGCTCCAGAGACACTGCAATAACTTCCACCAACCCAGATGGCTACGATATGTTTATTTTCACATCACTGACTCTAACTCCCTAACACTACAGGGGGGCCTAAACACTTTATTACAACAAACTGTATTCTTTGGGAGTGTATACCACCATGCTATCAAGGCTGCATGTAAAACTGCAAAGCAGGATTTTATCCTCCAATATCTAAAGCCCTTCTGCAGTTGGGCAAAATGCCCAGCTTGGTAAAATTACAATGGTATGTCATCTTCTATCTCTTTGTTTAAAGTGATGGATTTCATATCAAGTTATTTTGCTGGAGTCAAAAGTAATTTTTTTCCTGGAAGCAAAGTGGAATGGCATGAGGCTGTGTGCCAATTCCAAAGTACTGCAATATGCTTCTGTGGCCATTTTCATTTGTAATATTATATAGTAATTCATATTTTATACCCTGCCAGCACTTTATCCCAAACAGGTGCTCAGATAAATACTTCGTACTGTACCAGACTGAAAGTTAACAAGTCAAGATAGGACTGCAGGAGAAGCATGTGGGAAAACTGTATGTTATGCTTAACAGGACTGTATTCTGCATCAAAGATAACATCCTACTGATCATGGCAATAGTTTCACCAAGTGTCAGTCAAGGTGGTCCTTTTTTAATAGTTCCCAATCCCATCTACATTTGAAAAGAAGCATTTCTGGATTATGTTGATTGTCATCAGAGAAAGGAGTTACTGGGTTTGCTCTAACTCAGGGCTACTTAATTTTGGAAGCCCTAAGGGCCACAATGATACTCTCAGCAGTTGCCGAGGGTCGCAACTTAAGTGTGGTTGCATGTACATGCAAATATATATGCAAATATATGCAACTAGCTTCTTTCACACTGGTGGGTATGAATACGATTAAGGCAAGACTACATAACTCACGGGCCCCATTTAAGTCAGTTCTGCTGATATTAATAAAATGCAATATTTACCTGATTTTCACCCATGACAGCACTTTTAAAAAGAAAATTGTATACCAGGCTACGTCTACACTGGCCCCTTTTCCGAAAGGGGCATGCTAATTTTCAACTTCAGAATAGGGAAATCCGCGGGGGATTTAAATATCCCCCGCGGGATTTAAATAAAGATGTCCGCCGCTTTTTTCCGGCTTTAAAGTAGGAATGAGATCCTCCGGAATAGGGCTTTATTCCGGAGGATCGGGCCAGTCTAGACGCTTTTTTCCGGCTTTTCCCCAAGCTGGAAAAAAGCGGCGGACATCTTTATTTAAATCCCGCGGGGGATATTTAAATCCCCCGCGGATTTCCCTATTCTGAAGTTGAAAATTAGCATGCCCCTTTCGGAAAAGGGGCCAGTGTAGACGTAGCCCCAGTGTTTTGGGTGTTTAGCTTAAAGTTCCAGGTTGTGCATTTCTTGGAGTGATTTTACTCAGAAAAAGTTTCCAAGCCAGAGCGTTCCAAACCATGGTGGATGGGGAACTGGGTGAGTCAGGCTGGCCATGAGAGGCAAAATGGACAGGTGCCCGGGATCCCTGTCCTGGATTCCCAGCAGGGATGATGTCGCCACGCAGGAGTCCGTCACTCCATGCAGGACGGAGTTAGGGCTGCCTGGCTGCAGTGCGGGACCCAAACGAGGCCAGTGTGAGCCAGTCAGCACCTCTCAGGCTCTGCTCACAAGGCTAAGCAGCCAGCACTTCCCGCAATGCCCCGGCACTCCCGGCACTTCCTCCCTGGGGGCTAGAAACACTGACCTGTCTCTTCCAGCCAGCCTGTCCACTTGTGTCTTTCAGTGCTCACCCTGCCTGGGAGAGGCCTCGCTGTTGTGGAGCGTGTTTCCAGTGGAGGCCATGTTCAAAGGATCCCACCTGTGGGCCACATGTTGAGCTCCGCATAAACCCAAACTGCACCACGGGCCACAAACAAATGGGCCAAGGGCCACATGTGGCCTGCGGGACACGTGTTGACAAGTCCTGCTCTCACTAGTTGGATACTAATACAAATCACGTATAACTGCCCATGTAAGGCTCACTGATGGGGAAAGGGTGCAAAGAGAGCAATTGCCCAGGGGCCTAGGCAATTTAAAAGGGCCCTGGCCACCACCACCAACAGCACAGCAGGGCTTAGGCACGCTCCCTGTCTGCCCTCACCACTCTGGAAAGCATCTAGCATGTCCCTGTGGCCCCAAGGGGGAGGAGTTTGGGGATCTCTGTTTGCTGCCTCTGGCTTGAGTGCCAACTCCACAGGGCTGGTGGATGGTGCCTATGGGCAGTGGCCCATGGAAACCCCCCATTTCTCCTGCCTCCCCCCACACCACATCTAGGAGCCGCCACCAGAGGGGTGTGGCTTGTTACTCTCAAGAACCACCAGAGGTAAGTGCCAAACTTGACTACCTCATGCACCTCAAACCCCTGCTCCACCAAACTCCCTCCAAGAGCCTGCACCCTGTATCCTCTCCCTCACCTCAACCCCCTACCCCAGCTTGGTGAAAAGTGAGCGAGGATGGAGGAAAGTGAGTGAGAGTCTTAGCAATGCAGTAATAGCTCTTCATCTTCTGTTATGCTCCACTCAGGTACCCTATCTGAGCAACACAGATTAACAACAAATCAGAATCACTTCACACGTCTTCCAAGGAATTAGTTAAAAGGCCCACAAGAATACCGCAGGCATCTACAGAGCATGATGTCAATTTTAGAAACAGATTTGATAACAGGTCTAGTGGCACAGTTAGTTGCATTGTGCAACAGAAGGAGAAGACAAAAGGAGGGTTGAGAGACAGTGAGTAATGGAACACCTGCTGTCACCTAGGGTGTGTCTAGACTACATGCCTCCGTTGATGGAGGCATGTAGATTAGACAGATCGGCAGAGGGAAATGAAGCCGCGATCAAAATAATCGCAGCTTCATTTAAATTTAAATGGCTGCCCCGCTCTGCCGATCAGCTGTTTGTCGGCAGATCGGGGCAGTCTGGACGCGCCGCGTCGACAAAGAAGCCTTTCTTGATCGGCACAGGTAAACCTGGTTTCACGAGGCATACCTGTGCCGATCAAGAAAGGCTTCTTTGTCGACGCGGCGCGTCCAGACTGCCCCGATCTGCCGACAAACAGCTGATCGGCAGAGCGGGGCAGCCATTTAAATTTAAATGAAGCCGCGATTATTTTATTCGCGGCTTCATTTCCCTCTGCCGATCTGTCTAATCTACATGCCTCCGTCGACGGAGGCATGTAGTTTAGACGTACCCCTACAGTCTGTTTTGAATCCATGCTATACAGTTTCACCCATGACAGCATCAGGGTGTGAGTAATGCTGAAGACCAAGTATGGACCTGCCTAACAACTACGTGGTGTTTGGTCAAAATGTCCCGAGTAGCTGATGGAGCCGCATCATTCAAGAAATGTAAGAATCATGGCTGGATCCCAGCCATTCAGCAGGGGTACTAGGGATTCATACTAAGATATTATTCTTAATTTCTATAAAACCCTTTCTTTGTAAGACAGACACATACTTTGGATTACATATATGGATTACACCAAATCTGCCTATCCTTTAAATGTATTTTAGCAGTGAAAAGAATTTGAACTTGTATCTCAAAAATGAAATGTGATGGCAGACAAAAGTGCTGCGAGGCATCCAGACATTGCTGCCTGACTAATGCCAGCATGATCAGCTGCCACTCTCTGACCCAGTGCACTAGTTACTGTCCACCTCTGCAGCTAACAGCTTGCACAGGTGCAAGATGACTCTCCAGTCTAACTGGAAACTGCAGAAGTTCTGCTCATCTGTCATGCATGGGAAGTTTATTTCAGATCAAGAGGCCCTTCGCTCTACTTTGTCTCCTCAGCATCACTGAGGAAGTTAAGAGAAACATTTGCACATGCATGAAAGCATAGAGGATATAATAGCTTGAACCCAGGAGGTGACAAGGGCCTCCTGGATTATGCTCAATGTTATCTGCTCCCACTAAAAATCAATGATTCTCATTCCTCCTATTTCTTCCCTTCAGAGTATGTCAGCATACAGATGTACAAATCTGAACAAAACTCCCATTGGTTTCAGTGGTATATTTTCCTGTAGATAGTCTGCATTATTTTTTCTATTCCACATGTCTTTTCCATTTGCAGTGAGACAGAGTAAAGTTTCCTAAATCATTAAAGGCCACATAAAAAGGTGCACATTACTGCTCAATGAATAATGGAAAATCCCACAAATACTCCATTATGCTGTTGTAGGAGAAAGATTCTGTTCTTTCTCTTTGCTGCATGACATATATTCCATATGGCATTCAGACCATTATTATAAACCTAAAATTAAGGAAATCATGATAATTCAAGAAGTTAAATGCAGAACTGTTTTAATAAACTGGTATTTTTGTGGTAATAAACCAATGCTACATTAAAAGATGAGGAGTGTAAGCAGCAATAGCTGTTTCCCTCTTCCTCTGACTTGGACTCCTCCACTTACTGGAAGACTGACATTGTAAAGATTGATTCCCCGAGGTTCGATTTAGTGGGTCTAGTAAAGACTCTCTAAATCAACTGCTGATGGTACCCCCATTGACTCCGGAACTCCACTGAATCACGAGGAGTAAGGGAAGTCAATTGGAGAGTTTCTCCTGTCCACCTCCCATAATGGTGACGCCATGGAAACTTGACCAAACGTACATCAACTCTAGCTATGTTATTCATGCAGCTGAAGTTGTGTATCTTAGGCTGACTTTCTCCCTTAGTGTACATCTGGTCTCAGAGTCAGCAAATTACAGCTGCCTCCTCCAACCTGGGTGCATTTGGGGAGGAACAATTTAAATGTACTGCAGAAACCCAACACATTTCTCCAGCTGTGCTTTGAAATACAACATTGTTTCAATCTTAATTCTGAAATGAGAGACTATTCCCTTTAACACCGCTACCAGCCCAGGGCAGGCCCCGAGCCTTGTAAAAATGTCATATTTCAGACACAGAGGTCTAGAAAAGAAGAAAAGTTTTGAAAGGAATCTTCAAAGGCTGATTCTCACCATCTTTCCATAGAGGATGGTTTTATGCGTGAACCGTAGATATTGGAACCACAAGATCAAGTGGACTGCAACCATTTGCAAGCTGAGTACAATGGTCTGTTGCCACTACGGTAACCTCTGGCTGTAGTGCCCCGCTCTGTAGTTGGATTGCACCCTACCACCAACTGGGGTGTACAAAGCAAAGCCATGTGGCATGCCTTATTGCGTGTGGCACCAGAGTTTTACCCTATAGCACTCGACCTTAGGTTCCAGAAGGAATGCTTACAAAACTAACCTATTCTATCCAAAATTATGAGCAGAGCTTTTTATTCTGTTGGACCTTAGATTATTGTGCACATAAGATTTATAAGCATCTGGTAATGAAAAACTCACAATTACTTAGTAAACATTCTTAGAAGAGATCAAGCATTTCAGCAATGAAATCTCTTAGTTCAATAGTCTTATGAATAAAAACAAATACACACAGTAAGTGTCACCAAATACTACACAGGTGTCATATCCAGGGAAAAATGTAATTTTTGCAAAGGTTTATAAGACATATACTGGAATCCAATATCACAAGTCTGATAAAATGGCATACAGAAATAGTGATTCCACAATTAGATGTAAGGCACTGTTAAACTAAAAATGTCACTTCTGGAGAAAACCAATCCATTTTTAAACAAAATTGTTTCTCTAACAAAAAAGTCTTTGGTTTTATGTATGCAGAGCGTGTATTCTACCTAGTCAAGGAAAGAGAGAGAGGGATGTTGTCATGTTTTTCCAAAGTTTAGTCATTTGATAAAACCTTGATAACTTATTTGTAAATGCTTAATCTGAGGTTTTAATCTTCAAACAGTTTCCATGCTGACAGATTTGCTTTTATTTCTCATTCATATTCTGCCTCCACATAATTACCACTTGATTTTGTAAATGATTTTCCATCCGGAAAGCTCAACAAGGAAGATGTCTATCATCTAAAACTTACTATGTTTATCCCAAATTGGTGAAAACTGCTGGGAAAAATCATCAATATTGTGTACTTAAACCAAAATAAAAACATGCGTTTCTGGAACATGAGACAGGCATTAAAACCTCTCCCTTTTAGGTGCTGAAATATAACTGGTCTCCTTCCTTCACCAGTTTATTTCAAGCATTACTACGAAGAGTATTATTTCTAACTGTTATGAAGAAATGCTTTTTTCCCCCCACTTTAAATTCAAACACTAACACCTCTGTTTGAAAGTCCAGCAGAATATATAGAGTTGCAATTCCACTTAGAAGTTTATTTTCTCAGCCAACATCATTTTCAGACTTATGGGAGTATCATAACATTGTGTGACAGCTACTAAAGTAATTATGTTCAGTTCTGAATGAAGTAGTGATTGACTGCTTTCATAGAATCATAGAATCATAGGACTGGAAGGGACCTCAAGAGGTCATCGAGTCCAGCCCCCCGCCCTCAAGGCAGGACCAAGCTCCGTCTACACCATCCCTGACAGATGTCTATCTAACCTATCTAACCCTTTCAAAAACTGAATTTGCGTTTTCGTAGGTTTCCCAGGACAACAACTACCGAAGAAGTGCTTGTGTGGACAAATAAAAATATTAACACAGGAAAATGAACATGAATACCTTCCACAAACCTGGTACCCTCTTTTATTAAATATCATCTCCAGGGCTCTTCACTAAGAAAAATCAATTACAGTATAGGTTTATCAATAGCTTTAAAAGAAATATATGGTGTCCAAAAGCCTTTACCTCTTCAAGCACTGTTTCAAAGGTAAACAAATCACCTTCTTTACTAGTACTTCGCCTTTTCAGGGCCCACTGATGATTGGTAGCAAAGTATTCCATATACTACATGTGGGAGATAACAGCTCTTCATGTAAAACAATAATTTAATGAACTTTTGTCTTCAGAACTTAATTCAGTGGAAGCTATTCTAGTCTGAAATATGCCGATACTAGAGGATTTAGCTGGTGTTGCACAGGTCTTTGTGTGGGCTCAGGGCAGGGGAAGGAGGGAGCAGCAATCAGAGTAGGGGATTGGGAAATGTGTGTGGGAGATTAGGGCAGGGGAACCACTTGTTGGCGGGGTCCTCCTCCTCCAGTGCCTCCCCCTGGGGCTGAGAAGGGAGTGGTGTTTGGGCTCCAGGTTTGGGACACTCATACCCCTTACCCGTGGCTGATGGCCAGCAACATTCAGAGCGTCACATCTCGCTGATCACTCTCTTACTGATGCAGCTACTCCCTTATGGTCATTCTTCAGTATAACTGTCCCCTGTGCTTACTGCCCCCTGTGATCATTCCGGAGTATAACTGTCCCTGTTATTAGTTCCCTCTCTTTCCATTTAATGAGAAACAATCAGATTCCAGGCATATCCCATTGTCCTGGCACAATCAAATCCTTAGCTTGGTTTAAGTTATGATAAGAGGAAGCTGCTTTCCAGATTTGGTGGTCCTAGCTCTTACCATTTAGGAGGAGGACTCACAGACAGTCACACAAAGCTTCTAAAATATATAGTAAGATATATCACCACTTATCTTCATAGAATCAGAGAACACTAGAACAGGAAGGAGCCTCAAGAGATCAAGTCCAGTCCCCTGCCCCTATGGCAGTATCAAGCACCATCTAGATCAGTGTTTTCCAATTCTATTTGGCCACGGAACCCTTTTAAACTCGTAAGAATTTCGAGGAACCCCTAGGGAAAATTTGTTGGAAAAAAAAGAGCCACCGGACCTGAGCGCCACGGCACCCAGCCCTCCCCTCGCCCCCCAGAAGACAGTATATGGAGCTGAAAAAGTAGACCGCAAATAAGTAAAGATAATAATAGTGAACAAATGCTAAATAAGGTCATGAGATCAATATTTAGTTTAATTGCTCATATTTAAAAACAAAAATCACATTTAATGTGTACCAAAAAATAAAGCTCAAAAACGAATGTGAATTATAATGGCAGTTTTCGTCTTTTCTTGGCAAATTCTTTTTATATTTTGTTTAATATTAAAAAGTTGGATTTGCATATCTGGCGCAGCATTCAGTCGATTTCTGTATTTTGTTGCTGCATAATTCGAGAACCCAGTTTCACATAAGTATGTGCTGGTGAAGGTTAACAACTGACAAATTGCACGTCTTGATAAAGCTGAATATTCTTGACATAAGCCGCCCAAAAACGTAATCAGAGAAACTTCTTTAAATTTTTGTATTAATTGGCCATCTGAAGTGATTTTGATTAGGTTTTCATAATCTTTCATAGAAAAACTGACTGGCTTTCCCTGTTATACTTAATGGATTTCAAATCCAGTTAGTGTCATTTATGGTTGGAAAATACTTCATGTTTGTGTATAAATCAGAAAGATGATCTGCAATGTCCAGGCCAGGAAGAAGATCACAGAAGAAAGCCTGGGGCAGAGTTGTCTGGCCAGGAGGGAGAATACAGAAGGATTTTGGGGCAGGTTGTCTGGCTAGAAGTGAGGGTACAAGAGGAGTCTTGGGGCAAGGTGCCTGGCCAAAAGGGAGGGTACAAGAGGGGACTTGGGTCAGGGTGTCAGAGCAAGCTGGGAATGCGGGCTCTTGGTAGGGGGGAAGGGAGTGAGGGGGATATGCGTGCGGGGTCTGGGCATGAGGGGGGATGCTTACCTGGCTTGGCACCCTGCTGCAGCAGGAAAAGCCTCCAGGCAGCATGCTCTTGTTCCTGGGGTGGAGTGGGATGGGGCTATATGAGAAAGCTAAGGCACATCTGCGGAGTAGTGTGCAAGAATAAATTTGGCAAAATATTTTTCAGACGGCCAAATTTTGTCCTCAAATATGAGTGCACAGAGTCTAGCCTTGTATTAAATAGATTTCTTCTCCATTTTATTTTGGAATTTCCCCATAAATTATAATACATCCAAAGTAGGGCGGGGGCAGTCTGCTGCTCAGGAGCTGGTGTGTGCAGGGACTCCCATCTGCATCGCTCCCATGTGCACCAGCTCCCACCTCCTCACCCTGACCACTGCTGCCTCGGATACTGAGGCAGCAGCACGGGATGGTGAGGGGACAGGCAGCTCACCAGGAGTTAGGATGTGCGGGGAGCCTGCACGTAACTGTGAAGGTTAACCTATGAGCCCAAGCTCATCTGTTAACCATGTACACGGTTACACTTTAATGTCCCTAATCCAAAGTCCAGAATAATGAAACTGTTCTGATTGGCAGGTGGCCCAGTGAATCCAGACGATTTTCACACACATAAGAGCTGAGTATTTCCTGCTGTGAAAAAATTTCTCTTGTGGCATTTTTAGCACAAAGTCCCTGATGCTAGAACTCATTTTCCCATAGGTTCAATAGAACTCAAGTGCATCGATGTCTAGGCCAAATTGCAAACTCTGTCTAGTTACTCAGCTTTTTCCTGAGGGAATGGGAGTTATTACTGTGAATTGTGGGAAATAGGTAGGTATTATATTTTTCTTGACAGTACTGTCAATTTGCGTTAATTATTGTGTTATTAGATTTTAATGTATGTGTATCTAGGAATAAATACATTGTTAAATAGAAAAAATAAATAAAAAACTTAAAAGAGCTTTTAAAACTAGTGTGAAATATAACACAATTTTTAAATGTCACCACGTACCTTTCATTTGTGAGCAATTTCTTTATAGCGTACTGTTTGCTTTACTGGATTAAAAAACATGTAGGTATTTTTGTGATGCTCTTGAAAGAAACAGAATAACCACTTGAGTAAGTGACTCTTTCATCATAACATCACAAAACCTTTGCACAGGCACAGAGGTTTGAGTGTGTTCAATGTCTTTCTTAGCTGTGATTTTTTCAACTAACAGTCAAATGTGACAACTTTCCAGATCTATGTTTGTACATGTTTGATGAGTGATAAAATAATCTCTATCAGTTCTACATCTTGCACAGACAACTAAAATTCTCTCTCAAGCTTTATTCTGAACTCTCTCAGGTGAATGTGAGGCCAGACTCCTTGATGTCTTTGCTTGCAGCTGGACCTGCAAGAATACTCCTCTTCTTGAGCACATGATAACCCTCCTTGCGCACCAAGACTGCTCCTACTTGGTGAACATGGTGTCAAAAATAATAGAGAATCAGGGATCATGTCTCCATCCAATCCGTACTAGCCCATAGAGCAGGGCCAACATACTGGGAGGAGCATTCTATTCCTGCCTAATGTATGGTTCAAACTGCACAGCCCTGTGTGCAGGAACAGCATCAATGGTGCTTGGGGCTGTCAAACAATTTTTCCAATATATCCCCTCAGGTGGCAGGCTCAGTGGTGTCTCCCACTTAGCCTTATAACTTTACTACAATCTCTGCTTTCATAGGTAAGACCAGAAGAGACTACTGTGACCATCTACTGTGACCTCCTATATAAATGAAGCCACAAGTCTTCCCTGAATTAATTCCTGACTGAACTAGAGCATATATCTTTTAGAAAAAAAATCCTGTCTTTCACTTCTTGTCCTCTATCTCTAAAGATCAACACAAACATAAAACACATAATAATAAACTCATGCAAAGGCCACAGGAAACAAAAGGAAACATTTCAACATCTAAAGCCCTCAGCAAAGCTTTGACCCAGGCTTTACCCCACACAAATGGTACATGATAAGAGTAGGGTAGAATCCTGCCACCTACCCAAGACAGACTGCAGAGCACTGCATGCCACCTGCATGGTCAGGCTACAGCAGCCTCAAAACTGGAGCAGCATTCACAGGCCCTAGGCATGAGTTTAGATGCAAGGATTCATATGATCATGAGTTTCTCTCCATAAACTCTACCGCAACCTCCCCCTATGTAAGCCAAGGGGAGAAGTCACTGCAGATCTGGGCTCTGTGACAAGTAAGGGACATGCACTCCTCAAATATGGCCTAGTTACACTCTGAACTTCCCGGTACTGTAAAGCAGCAATGGTTTCACTAAATTTGTAACCTCACTTTTCCTTTTCTCATCTGGCAGGATTTCCTCTTAAGATCTTACTCAGGCAATGTTTGCACTGACTTCACAGTGAACTGAATTATCCTCAGTAGCTATACTTCAAGTCTTCATTGAAAATAAATTTCCACAACTGTTTTAGAAGATTTTACCTTTTTTCCAATTATTTCTTATTTCTTATTATCATATGATTTCCCTGATGCTAATTTTAAGACCGATAGAAAGCTAGAAGAGGTGAAATTCTTCCATAATAAGCAATTGTTAACACAAGCATTTTTGAAGGAGCAAAGATACAATGTATCCTTGCATTTGTCTGAGTACATTAACATCATTAAAAAGTTAATCATTTGTACTAAAGGGAAAAGGTCATGCTCTAAGAAGCCCCTTAGACAAATTCTATTGACATCATAAAGCAATTGATACTAGCATTACAATAAGAAGATTTTGTTTCTAAAATTGCACTGTACACAGTTATGAGTATCAAGTGAAAAGCTATTTACTGAAAACTATGACAGGAGAGCAGAACTGCTTTGCCTCTCTGTCAAACACCAGGTGACACACAGCTTGTTCTATCATGTGTTTTTCCACAGCACAGGTTTTTCCACATTTCCACAGCACTGCCAACCAACCAATGGCATGAGCAAATCTGAGCTTGTCTTTGAAGGACCCGAAAAAAAATGTCAACAGGTATGCTGCCTGTATCCCTGAGAAGAGCTTGATTCTGCAACCACTTATGCACTAACAGGTACTCCTAAATATAAGTGTTTGCACAGTGGATTGTAAAGTCATACTACATTTCCATATTAAAATTCCATTACAATCAGTCACAACATTGACTGGTGAGAACCCCACCAGTATCATTAGTCAAAGTAAGTAAAAATGCAAAACGACAGTTGGTGTGATCATGCAGTACGTGTTAGGAATAACCTGATGTTTGGGAGGGTGGAGGGAAGTGTGCATTCTATAGAATGCATGACAACTGCTTGCTGTGGAAAGCAGATACATTTCTGCTAGTATTTAACAAAATCCACTAAGGTGGTAAAAGACACATTCACTGAGCTCATATTCTATGTGAATGATTCTGTTCATGAGCATGAGCTGCGTAAACACTGAGGGCCAAATAGCACCACATGGAGATGTGCTTCGATATGTAGGGTGACCAGATGTCTTGTTTTAGACCAGAACATCTAGTCAAAAAGAAATCATGGAGGCTCTGGTCAGTGGGCCATAAGGGGGTTCTGGATAGGAGGCAGAGGGTTTCAGGGGATGGTAAGGAGAGGGGAAGCAGGGGGGTAGGATAGGGGATGGGGGATCCCAGAGGGGACAGTCAGGGTGCAGTGGGGATTGGATAGGAAGTGGGTGTCCCAGGAGGCAGTCAGGAGATGGGGAGCAAGGAGGGTTGGAAAGGAGGTGGGAGTCCTGGGGGTGACGGTCAGAGAGCAGGGAGCGGGGGGAGTGTTGGATTGGAGGTGAGGTACCTGGGATAGTGGTTAAGGGATAGGGAGCAGGGAAGGTTGGATAGTAGGCAGAGGCTCAGGGGGCAGTCAGGCACCTCTCCCGCTGCTTCCCAGCCTTCTTCTTGCTCTCGTTGTCTCTCAGAGCTTGAGCTGTAGCACATGTAGTCTGTTGCCCAAATACCAGCACCCTGGAGTTCGAGGTATGTCTATGCCTGTCTTCAAGTGCTGGGACATGGAGGGATATAGTGAGGAGTATGGGGGACAGGAGGTGGGATGGGGATGGATGTAATGATGGGGGGACGGAGTGTGTGGTGCTTGGGATTTGGGATGGGAAGGGACACAGTGAGAGAGATAGTCATGTGGGGTGGCGCAGGGTGGGATGGGAAGGGACACAGTGAGAGAGATAGTCATGTGGGATGGCGCAGGGTGGGATGGGAAGGGACACAGTGAGAGAGATAGTCATGTGGGGCGGCGCAGGGTGGGATGGGAATGAGCCTGCTGAACGTTCACGTGATGCTAGTTCAAGGCTAGGCAAAACTTTTGGCCCAAGGGCCACACTGAATACAGAAATTGTATAGAGGGCTGGATAGGGAAGGCTGTGCCTCTCAAAACAATCAGGCATGGCCCTGGTCTTGTTGTGGCAAAATCAATTAGTAATCACAAGTGAGACAAATTACTGCCATTAATCTTTGCCCCAGAACTTCAACTCCATTGTTACACACACACAAATACAGGTCGGGATTTTTTTTTTAATGGAATGATATTGCTTTCACCAAAACTTTAGTTGGGAAGTTGTCTCAGGGTGGGGGAAGAAAGCCCCATTTCAGATTAGCTTATATAGTCCAGTGGTTAGGTGACTCTCCTGGGGTGTGCAAGACCCACGTTTGAGTCCTTGCTCAGAATCAGACAAAGCAGGAACGTGAACCTAGGTTCTAGTGTGCTACAGTTAGACTCTGCCTTTCTTTCAATCTCTCTTGCTGGAGCTGTTCCACTTTGTACACATAAATATGCATTCAACCAGAGAAAGAGAGAAACTTACTCTTATAGCCCAGTACTTAGGATGTTCATCTGGGAGGCGGGAGATCTAGATTCAAGTAAATGCTCATCTACCCCGCTAACCTGAGGAAGAATGGTACAAGGGGTAACTCTGGAAACTGGCTCTCCCTTGCTTCATGGCTTTCCATCCTGCTTGCTATTTGACTTCTTTCTTTCTAGAAAACTGTCCTTGATTATTTTCGGGGTCTACACTTACGACTGATAATGGCAAGCAAACTCATTTCCTACTGTAATGAATTGTAGGCTGGTATTGAGCTGAAAAGCTATAAAGCTGTGGGGCTGGAAGACAGAAGGAAGAGAGCATATCTAGAATCACAAGCAAAGTGTTATAGTTGTGAACAGAGAGAACAATTTCCAAAACAAATTACAGACAAATTGCAGTTAAGACAGCCTGCAGCATCCAGTACAGATTCCAATCAAGGACTAATGTTTGCCACATTAGATTTGATTGAACAATGTAGGTTACAAGCTTTGCTGGTTTCCCAAGCAATTATCCAAAAGTTATTCAAATTCCAGCTCTAATTCACTCTTCTTTCTTTCTATTTCCTAATATGATTCATGTCTACCAACAAAACTGTTTAAAAGACCTGGGCATTTATTATTGTATCTAACATGGACATAGTAAAAAGAAATTGATGTTTCAACCAAAATGTGTATCTAAAAGGCTATGCTTTCACCCTCGAGGTGCTTTTTGCTACATATCAGACAAAACTCAAGCTCACCGTGAACTGTAAAGCATTCACATAAATCAATGACCTCGTATTCTTTCTGAAAAGATCATGGTAATCATGGCAGGTTCAATTTCTTAAAAGCTAACCCACATCTTTAGTTTTGGAGACAGACATATACAAAATACACAAAAAATGCATCTAGACCATATACGTGATGGATCAGCGACATTATTTAAGGAGAGCCACAGAACAATATCTGCATTCAGAAGATGCCAGACAGCCTACAGTTGCACTAGAATAGCACGCGAATTTACTTCTCTTCATTTCCATTACTCCTGCTTCGCATGAAAATGCTATCAGAACAGAGGAAACCTATTAAAGACATTACCATTCTTCCTATCAATATTTATTGAACACTTGTTTTTAAACTATTCTAACAGACACTATATACAGTTTCCTTTTTAGATATGCGGGAATCCTCTATTAGTCCTTTAAGTGCCATTACTACTTTCAAGAGGATTTAGCTTGATTCATATACATAGCTTGTGCTTGACGTAAGGTTTATATTTTTGGTAGCAGGCTGTCACTTCAATCGAATAATTTATATCACATAGTATTAAGACATTATATTTTGGCAATAGATTTTATACCGCATGTTTGAAAAACTTCTGAAGGTTCAAAGATTCATCTGTCAGAAATATGTATTTTTACATGAACACTCTAAATGTTGTGGTAGTTATTTTCCCAATCTGCTACTAATTTAAGCAATTTTGGAGGTCTTGTAAGTAACTTAACAGAAAACAAAATCATTTTGTTGTAGAAAAGTAATGAAAGCAGAGTTCATGATGGATCCTGACTAGAGATGGGCACACCACCGGAAAAAAGAAAGAATTAACTAAAATCTTTTTGTTTAAACACACTTTTCTAAACCAAAGCCATCTTGGAAGTTTGAAAAAAATCAATTAATTTTGCTTAGATTGCTTTAGATTAGTTATATCTAGAGTGGTAAAAAAAATAGAGAAGTTTTTACTTAATTTTTTAAAATTCTGCAGATTTTGGAAAATAACTGTTTTTAATTTGTTTTCAATATTGTGGTTTAAATTTTTGTTTTTCTGTGTTTTACCACTTCCTCCATTTTTCCCTCTTCATTCCTTTTTCTATTTTGTCACTGAAAAAAGGGGAAAGAGCCGAAAAAAGAAAGAAAGAGGGCATGGAAAAACCAAAACTCTGCAAAACCAAACCTTTTTTTTTCTGGCTATTGAAAAAAATTGAAGATTAAAAAAAAAATCACCAACATAGTGTTTTAAAGAAAGAATTTTTCAACAAAATACTTTTTGTTATTTTTTTGTCACCTCTAATCACATGCCATCTGAATGTTATAGTTTCCAAGTATCAGAAGTGGAACAACTGAAATATTGCTCCAAAAAAGATCTGTTGCTCTCTAACCCCGCTGGAAGTAGAAATCTCACAAGACAACCTGTTCTCCTTACATTTCTGTAGTAAAGTCATTTTGATAAGCACAGGGTGGTGCCTGGTCTCACTGTATATGACACACGGAAATTAAGCCTGTGCAGTACGTGAAGTTGGTGGGTGGACTGAATGAGATGCCTGATGGCAGAAGAGTTCCACAGTTAAGGGCTGCTAAAGGAACCAGGAGTATAGCTTTGGGTACATTTTCAGTGTTTGGTGACTGGGAAGGAGACTTGAGTCTCTATCTGAGACAAATGGAAAGTTCAATACCTAGAAGGAAATTCAATCAGATTTTCTGATGGGCTATGAACTTTTGAAAGAGTCAACTTGGTAGTTTTGAGGGGAGTATGGTAATTTAGGAAGTAATAGGACAATACGGCCACAGATGTTGCGGGGAGTGCAAGGAGAGCTGGTCACTTGTCTGAGTGAAAGATCTTGTTGAATGCTAGAGCCACTGCAGGCAGAGTCTTTGGCTGCAAGAGTAGAGAAGGGAACTAGTTCAAAGCTGGGAAGTTATCTACTGTGAACCAAAAGTGTAATGCAGATATACAACAGAAATAGAATACACAGCATCCAAAGCATAACCCATTACCACTGGAAGGAAAGGAAAATGTGATGCTGCCTATTCTGGGGTCTATCACTGTTGATGACACATGCTGTCTGTTTATACAAGGCCAGCAGTCTGGTACAAAATTGCCCTTAACCAGGCTTTTACTCAGACATACTCATCCACATTTGTGCATTACTATTTACTGAGGACACATATTGTATACTCATCTACTGTGTTTGAGAGTAAAATCAGAACTATGTTTGTTTGCATTAAGTATCTAGACAGTATAACTCATCAGGGAGGATTACTGTCAGCTTGTTTATTTAAATGTTTCAGACTTTCTATTTGATCATCTCCTATTTTTTTTAATACAACACAACAGCATTTTATCATGACTGACAAACTTGCCCAGAAGTTCATCTTAGCTGCAGTTATGCAGAACCACTAAATGCCATATCTGATTATGGGGCATGTGAACTTCCTTAATTGCAATTATATTGTCCCACGTAAACAACAAATTTCATTTTTAAAGCAGCAAATGACATTCATTTGAAATGATGAGACAACAACATCCGCTGAGGGACAGATGGTCTATCGATTTTGTGAAGGGCTCCTCTACACAGAGGTACTTTATCACTCTTTGCTAGAGTCTATATGAAGGCTTTTTGTTGCTCCAGACAGCACATTACATCAAAATCATGTGCTTCCTGAAAAACTTTCTGGATTTATAGTGTGCTGCTTTTCTTTAAGCAGACACAGTCGTGCTAAATTGTTTAAGCTGATACCTGCTTTGGAAGACTCAAGCCATCATGCAGGTAAGTGTATGCACACAGAAAGACAATGGTATTTTTCAACCTGAACACAAAGAGCTGGTGGAAAAGAGAATATAGAAATACCATACTAGGAAACAGAGCAAGCATTTGGGAGACAACAGTTCTAACACATTCTGGCTATTGAGATGCTTTTGTTTTTGACACCACTCACTATTTGCTTAAGCAAAATCCAGCAAATGCTTATGTATCTATAGGCACGGAGTTAGAAGACTCGGGTAACCACCTGCTGCACTCTAAGCTGCTGGAATGCTTGCTCACATGCCAGGACACATGCTTGAATCTAATTTAATTATCTTTGACATTCCAACAGATGTATCATTTGATTCTTTTCCTTTCAGAGTAATAATTAAGCATTTTTTGGTAATGAGTTAGCTTTGATCCTAAATTTATATCAATCGTCATCACCACCACCTCTGTCATTTCCACTTCTTGGCTTAAACTTGAAACACCCTACGAATCAAGCTCAGATCACTTCACCTGTTTGTAAGAAATATTATATGTACAGAGATATATAAAATGACATAAGGCATCAAACTCCTTATGCCAGCATTGGCCCCGCCCCCTTCATCCCGAAATTAGCATCTGGCAAATGAGCAAGTCAGATTACTAAGCAATGTGTAGCCACCAGCATTTTGTCAATAGGGTATTATGCAACAGCTGCTTTATAATAATGTTTTCCCTTTCATGAGGTTTAAAAAGGTAAACAGACAATGAACAGCGAGTTCAGCTCACCAACAGGAATCTTTCACAGGAATTCATTTGTAACAAAATGCCTTGCATGGGAAAGGTAAACCTAACAGAGAAGAAGAGATTAGGAACTTGACTCAAGGAAAAGGCCACGCTGAGCTCATTTAAAAAACTCAATGTTTGTACGACTTGTCCAAATCAAATATTTACATGTCTAGACAGAGGGATGGTGTATTGTAAAATGCTGTACATATATATTTGTTAAATAATGGCTCAAGAACAGGGTTGTGTATATAAAACCTTGCAGTATGTTCATTATATGAAGGCAACAATGTCAGTCTTCAATAAAGATAATGTTCTGCCTATATTTCAACAGACTTGTTTATACGTTATGTCATATACAAATAGTGAGAGAGAAATTCAAGAAAGTTCCTTTTGACAGAAGTGGGCAAAAGCATGAGGTAATGCAGGGGTCATTTTGAAAATGAACCTATTGCACATGGCCAATTCTATTCACCTCCGTGAAGGCAAATATATTTGTTCTAAACTGAAAATAAACTATATGCAGTTTTAAGACATTTCATTACTTAATAAGCTTAAAGAAAACACAGCCCCATTGATCCACTTGGCTTGGCTAGTGCAGCACTCTGTGAATCATGGAGCAGGAAGGGCATATTGTGTAGTGATCAAACCAAGGAATGAACTGGGAGTTAGGACACCTGGGTTCTTTTAGCCCAATAGCTGTGTTGAGAAACAAAATTAATTAAGACTAGTGTGTGCTTGGTGCTTGCACAGGTGCTTAACCAGGAGAGTCCACAAGCAGCTTTTCCCCTTTAGCACCTGCATTACAGCTAGGCACAGCCGAAACCCGTACGCTCTCCAGAGAGCGAGGACAGCTTTCTTCTAATATCACCAGAGGCATTATCCCACCTCAGAGGAAAGAAGAGGGACAGGAGATGAGACCTATGGAGGGAGATTGACTTGCCAGGCAGGGAAGCCCACACCATACTTTTCTAGAGGGTGATTTTGGTTCACACTTGCCCACATGCCATGGAGTTTCTGAAGCTCACATCAGGGCAAAACGATCCCACAATGACTGGCCTGTTCCTGAATTTGACAATCTTTGGATGCTCTGTATGAACAGCACCAGTCCATAGGATAAACATACAGCGGAGGTTCAGCTGAGGTGTAATGTTTAGAAATCTTGTGTGAATAGAACACAGAACATCTAGGGCTTCCACCAATCTGCTATTTAAAAATAATTTTGAGATGGCGGACTTCTTACTCTGACTTCTATAACTCTTATTTCATGAGGAGTAAGGGACGTCGAAGGAAGAGTGTTTTTCCTTTGACTTCCTGCTGCGCAGATAACACCAAAAGTCAAATTAAGCTATTTTGACTTTTCAGCTACGCAACTGATTTTTGCCCTACAGTGTAGAGGTGCCCTATAATGTCCCTTCTCTAGCTATCTCTAGCTATCACTTCTTTTTTCACTTCTGAACTCCACTGACTTTGATCACAACTCCTGATTCACAAAGGCATGAAATCACAATCTATATTCTCTAAATCTGCCTCTCCACACCATTGAAAGAAATTATTTTTTAGCATAGTTTGATAGCTAAGTTTGTTTCTTCTTCTAAGTTGTCATAGGATGCTGTAGCTGACAGTTCGGCATCATGTGGGTTGTTGGTTTTTTTTTCAGCACACCAAATAAAATAACTATTGCTTCAATATATTCTTCATGGGTAAGGACTAATCATGCCAGGTGCTGTACGACTCCTATACAGAGCTGAGTCTCCTCAAATCTCAATGAAGTCAGTAGGAGCTGATTCTGACTAGAACTCTAGGGATCAGATCCATTGAATCCCCTCTATTGTACAACATCAAACATAGTTTAAAAAAATTCATACTCCAGGAAAAGCACCTTTCACTTTATAGGTTTATAGGGAGATCTGTTTCCAGATTTCACACAATCAACCTTGAACTTAAAGACATTATTCCTATCTCTCATTTCCAATTTAAAACAGATGGAGATGGAAATTTCAGCTTTTACATTGTGTAAAAGCAGAATAATTTACGGCTGTGACAATTAAGGGTCATCTAGCACAAAGGCTGTAACTGTGGAATATCCCAAGGGTCAAGGGCAGTGCAGGCAAGAGTATGCATGACTTTTCTCTGTGCCCCCATCCTCTTGCGTACCCGCATAAAGGCCAACCATCATGTGTCCTTGATGTTTTCTTTATCCTGTTTAAGCTCCTAATTCATCAAGACTCCCCACAAATACATATCTAATTTTAAGCATTTAATTCACACCTTATGCAAGTGGAAAAGTCTCGAAATGAAGGGTATTTCTGTTGTGTTTAAATACTTTGCTGAGTCATGGCCCACAAGAATATATAGGAGAAAGTGCCCAGCAATTATTCTATTGAGTAAGGCCACATTCTGCACTCAAAGCCATGAAGATAGAGCCTGATAACTGTGCACAGCCCCACTGACATCAGTGGGATTTCATTCATCCTTGAGCCTGAATGAAATCCCATTTTAAATTGCAATATTGGGATATAAGAGGTGGCTCTAGTAAAAAGCAATGTGACCTCTGAATGAGAATGCATTATTCAGATATAATTACACTTGTATTTGTAGTATATGGATTTCCTCCCTGCACACACTTCACTGAAGACTGTTTTGAAATGTTTTGGCTTGATTTGTGATGTACCAAACACACATAAAACAAAATTATGCCCTTCGAGAGTATGATTTTAATAATGTTTGCTATTGTGCACTAGAGAGGACACACATTCTGAGCCCAATTCTGTGACGTTCTGTCAGCCTCATCTCCCATTAATTGCACTGGGAACTGAAATGCCTTTTTCTCCTTACAAAATGTGCCCAGCACCTTGCACGATTACTCCTTAAACAGGGAGTGAACAAGGAGACTACATTAATCGTGGTTATCTAACCTGTACCTTTTTATTCAGCAGTTGGCATAAATTTACTCACTTCTTATTTTATCCCCACATTCATGTAACTGTTAGTTAGTCTAAATAAGTCCTCAAACATCAAACTAGACTTGTACTATCATTTACATTAGAAAACCCATTCACGTGCCTGAAACTCAGCCAAAAAAGAAAAAAAAATAATGCTCCTGACAAAATGTGTGAAGATCTCAGCTTAGGAGCAAATGAATTTTACACACATTTTTATTTTTCATTACTCTGACGTGGAGAAGCTGAGTATTTCACAGTCTCAAACATTTTTTTTTTATATTTATCTATTCAAACAGAGACTTTAATGTAAAACAAAAGCCTAATTTGGAATATGAATAAGCTGTTCAGTGGTTGACTCTAATTCTGTATTTTTAGATGCTTTTCCCATGACAAACTACTAACTTTATAATATTTTTTAATTAATGTAACACTTTTGAAAGATGCTGAGTTGACCATTCTGAACACAGAAACCTGTTGTTTAGCCACTGCAAAAGCTCAAGCAGTGGGAGTACAATCTGCCCCATAATACCTAACCCTGACCTTAAAAGACCAGCTTTAGGAATCAGGGAGCAGTTCATTCTCTGGCCCATTCTGTACCAGGCCTCAGCTGCCAACAAGTATCCCTGCTAGAGCCAATTGTGGATGCAGTTATGTGGAGATCTTTCCAACAGGCAGTCACCTGAGACAATCAACTTATTGCGCATACCAGTAGCTCACGGAACAGCCAGTTGGTGGTGTAAGGTTGCTGATTCCCTGAGAAATCCAGTCTATCCAATTACTAACTCAAACAAATACACAGACACTGGCCAAATAACATCTGGGCTGGGCAGGTCTGGAAATGGAAGATAAGGAACAGAGATTCTAGAAGTTAAAAGCACACAAGTACTAAGAACAAAAAGCCATCTACCCAAACATACCTACTCAGTTTAGGATGAAGTTAATGCAACCATTCTACTTTCTCACAATCTCTTTCAATATACACGTTCTCCAGAAACAGATCTAGGTATCTCTTGAGCTAATTTATACAACCTTCTCAGTAACTCAGTCCATGTGTTTATTATACTTCGCATGAAATGCACTCTATCCTGCCCAGAAACAGACAAAAAATTCCTTTCAAGCTGACATCTGGCTGTCCCCCATAGAAACTCATATTCTCAATGCTTCTCTTGGGTCTTCCCTTCACACAAACTATGCCATTTGAGCTACCATTGGTGTTTTCCTTTCCATCCCCAATGAGGAATTCATAACCAACAGTTCACTACATCCGACCTTATAAAATACACAATATTACAACTAGTCTGGAAGGACATGAAAGAAAACTTTTAATAAATAACATGGAACATATCCCTTTTATACTATTAAACCCTTTATTATTTCCCTTAGCAATTAAATTCTTTACAAGATACTCTTACCCAAGCTCAATAAAGAGCAATAACATGCTCACAGCAGCAGAAATACTGTATTACTCTGCACTGGTGCAAGAAGATGAAAGTAAAGAGAGCCGAACATGGCCCTGAGTATTTCAAATGATGTTTCTCTCAGGCACAAAACTTTGCCAAACTCACTGTTCATACATGAATGTAACCAGATCTTCACTCAAAACAATTCAACAATGCTGGAGGTCAAGTGGCAGCACTAAGCTGAGTCACACTGAGCATCTGAATTCAGGTCTTGAGTTGAATCCCAAACTGGCAATAACTGGGATCCCCATGGAGGTGGCACATTCAACTCCCTACAGGGAAGGAACGCCACACATCCCTTTAGGAAGAGCCACTCTCCCCAAGCCAGGAGCAGCACTGGCAGGCCTGTTGACGCAGGGGGAGGGGAGGGAGGAACAAGGGGCACAGAAAGAGAGCAAATGAGACCATTGCTTCAGGACCCAGCAATTCAAAAGGTCCCAGGGCTTTGGGCTGCTGCCACTTCTACCTTAGAAGCAGCAGTGGACAAAGCCCTGGGCTCTTTAAATCATTGCCAAAGTGTGTGTCGGGTAGCTCTGAGGGCTGCCTTGGTGGAGGGACCTGCATGGTGTGTGCTAGGCAACACAGACCTGCTCCATATGCCTAAGGCCCCACCCCTTCTAGCAGTACGGATTCAGCCCTCCCCCCCCCCTCCCCACACACACCTGGGGGCCCAGACCAGGCTGTCATGCCGGGTTACCAGATTCCACTAGTTTCTGTCCACATAGGTTTTATTTCCCCTACTAAGATAGCTCACACATAAAGCGAGTGCACCTGAAGTGAAAGATGTGCTGATTGCACACATTGACTAATAGCCATGTAAGCTCCCTCTGCATATAATCAAACACTGCTATGGTTCAGCCAGCCACATCCCTCAAATTCTGAGTACACAAGCACAGTTAGCAAACTGCCCTATCCCGGGAGACACTCTTGGGTACAACAATCTTGCAGCCACTGAGATGAAGCAGGGCCACTCATGCGGCCCGTTAACAAGCCTTGGTTGTCCTTTGCTGGTATATAGAAACAAACATCATTTGTGCAGCATGTAGCGTACATAATGGAAAGAACTGGGGATGAAAGCACCAAATGAACCAGAACTTGCCTCTTTTCTCTCCCCACTTGCTTCACAACAAAGTAGAGCAGACATATAGTATTACTTGGTGACCAACTACTGCACTGCTTCCTGTTCTATAAAAATTAACTCTCCTTCCTCAGTAATGGGAACGGCATATGATGCAATTCTCCACCTGTATACAGATACACCCGCTCATTGCTTTCTTTGGAAGGCCTAAAGTTAAGCCATTCCTCACAATCTGCTTTTAATATACTTCTACATGGAAGCCAAGCCTCAGAATCAGCCAAGCCTCCTATTTATCTGTTTCAAGAGCAGACAATATTCTTATTTTTCAAGTCTGAACTTGCATGGCAACCAAAACATCATTTAATGCAACAAGCATTTTGGCTGCCTAAGAGGTACAGGATCAGTCCTGCAGATTACTATGATACCATGGGTAGCATGGGAGGAATGTTGAGGAGTACCACAAGGAGTGTCACTAGTGTCAGCAAGAGTAACCACAGTTTTGAATAACATGCAGACACACTGTCATCCAGAATACAGAGTTGGTGATGTTCTTTTTTTTAAACTGGTCATCACTGAATTAACAGTATTTCTTGTTGTTAAATGACTTGGAAAGCTGAAAGGATGACTAAAAGGAGGAAAGTTACTCTGCTTGAAGGGATGGGGTGGATTACACACACTCCCTCCACACACACATATTCCAAAATACAATGCCAAATAATATAGAAAAACAATGAAGATATATTGTTCAGAGAATCTGAATGCAAGTAAACATTGGTTTTGCAATTTAGCTCTGCCACATTTTCCTTCACTAAATCTACAACATATCATTTTCTTCCCAATTATTGCACATGCTGATTTTCCAGAAACTGTAAAGCTCCCTGTCAAAACTATTTCAATACTGTGGAAATCCAGATTACCAGCTTTACGGTGTAGAAAAGGCATGCCAAGTTAGACACAATAATCTGTTAGGCATAATGAATCGACTGTGCATGTTTTCCACTTTCTAATTCTTAGAATTAGTGAACACTATGGTGTATGTGCTTGGGTGGAGAAAGGGAAAAAGTAAGAACATAAGTTGCGGTTTCAGTGTGGCTGAAGGGTATGAAAAATATGTTTTATCGGAGGTGAATCTGAAGTTCCAGTTCAGCAAAAGAAAGGTGCAAAGGCCAAAGTTTTCAAGTTTATATGAATAAAATTAGTTATCTAAATACATTCTGCCTGATTTTCAGAAGTGCTGTTCAACCCCTGATAATGTTAACTCCAATTGTAATTGTGAGCTGTCAGTCCCTCTCAAAATCAGGACATTCATTCAGGTAATCCTAAATATGGTTTTAGGTGCTTCACTTTTGGCACTCATTCAAAAGTTTTGGCCAACTGGGCTAAATCTGATCCATATTTACACTTTGCACAGTTCTGTTAATACCGTTAAGTTTGCATGAGGTATAAATGAGGAAAGAATTAGACTCAATTATTGTATCTCCTAATTGCCTATGAAGACTTCAGTCCTTTATTGTTAAAAAAAAAAATCAATCAATATATGTTTGTGGAGTTGTAAAGTCACATACGAATCAATACACCCACAAAAACCTTATGGCAGTCCTTTCTCCAGTCCTGCATCTTTACCAAATCTCATTCTTCTGAAAAATGACTATGATAACAATGCAAGGAAGGTATTTCTTAAACACATCCCACCACATGCCATTCAGACAAAAATCTTGCAATTATCAAAAAGGCTTTCAGGGACCTCAGAAGCCATGGAATTTCAAACTCTGTAGGAGGACTGGTTAGGAAGCCAGATGTGAATGTACTCACGAAAGCTTCTTCTCCTTATTCTTAATCATCTCCAGGCATTCTGAACCTTTATTGTTCAAGAGAGGTACAACACATGATTCATTAATAGTTAACAGTACATGTGACATTCCAAGGGTGGATCCAAATACAGAACATGAACTTGAAGCTTTATCAAAAACTACAAGGTCCAGATAAAGAACATTACTGAAAGTCACTTTAGGTTTAATTACTTCTCCTCTCAAGAAAGGAGACATTAATGAATGAGTTAGTTTAATGATCACCAGTTTCATGGTGCACATTTTTTCACCACATATTTCGTGATAATAATCTGGTGCAACACTTAGTTTCAATAGAAGACCATATCAGAGGCGATAAAGCTCTATCATGCAGTCTTTGTGAACTACAAAGTCAGTATTCAGTCTCCACAGCTAAACCTTCCTTAACACAGAACTGAAATAGTGACTGTGCAACATTTTACCAAACAGTTTCCATAGTGGTTCTTTTTCAGTGCATTACAAATATTTTCTTCTCTTCTATGATAAAAATTGTAACAAACTGAAAGACTACATGGATAACTTTTACCATCAAGTAGTAAATAAAGTTTCTGTGGCTTATAACTTTAGTTCTGAGGAAGGAAATAATTAGCAGGTGAATTTAAATAGTTGCTGTCTCATTAAGCTGTCAAAATAAA
Source organism: Pelodiscus sinensis (assembly GCF_052426305.1). Lineage (NCBI taxonomy): Eukaryota > Metazoa > Chordata > Testudines > Trionychidae > Pelodiscus > Pelodiscus sinensis. Next base: position 107,383,147 of record NC_143055.1, on the reverse strand, counting down.
TTTTATAATTGTCTTTTAGTTTCCAATGAGGGGATAACACTAAATGTTTACTACATTAGCACGAATAAAGAAATCACACTAAACTGTCCCCCTTTAGTCCTTGAAATGTGTACCTGTGACACTGAGATAAAGCAGGGGCAGGGAGCTACCTGTCAATCTTTCATCATCTCTTTTATGCAAAAAATTAAAATGGAGTAATCAGAAATACCAGACCACACTTACAGAAAACAATTACTAGTCTATTACTCAGAAGAGTAGCTGTGTTAGTCTGTAACTTTAAAAACAACAAATAGTCCTGTGGCACCTTAGAGACTAACAAAAGTATATAGTATAGAGAGATTTTAATTGGTAAAACCCACTTCATTAGATACATCAATTTACACTGTAGCCTTCTTCTGGAAAAGCTTATACAAATGAAGGTGCTTTTTGCACAAAAAACCCCTCTTACGCAGAGCCGTTCTTCTTGAAAAAATGAGGAAGAACAGCTCTTGAGCAAGAGGGGGGTTTTGTGCAAAAAGGAGCTGTCTACACAGCTCCTTTTTGTGCAAAAGTCTCTTGCACAAAAACAACTGCTAATTAATTATGCAAATGAAGCATGGCGATATTCCACTCTGCGCTTCATTTGCATAAGCTTCTCCGGAAGAATG